>NC_090935.1:1165772504-1170572504 GCF_040938575.1 Ambystoma mexicanum | reverse complement strand
TGAATTACTATTATTTTTGACAACAGCATTGTGTTGGGTAGCGCCTCGACTTCCAGGCATCCATTGAAAATTCTCACTAGGTAGGGGGTGATTAGAGAACTAAACAGTTTGTAGAACTTATTTGAGAACCCGTCTTCCCCTGGAGCCGTTCCAGCCTTCATGCCCTTAATCGCCCATTGAACCTCTTCCACTGTAATAGGGGGTTGAAGGTCTTCCGCCATATCATAAGCCAATCCGGGGAGGGAAAACCCCTCTAGGAAAGTGTCTATTAGTTCCTCTTCTCCCTCTCATTCAGAAGTGTCTAAGTTAATATAATATTTAGTAAATTCACTCGCAATGACCTGCTGGTCATACTTAATGACCCCGTCCTCAGACACAATGCCCCCTTTCATTCTCCATTCTTCTCCTTCTCAACCCCCACACCAATATCTTGTCCGCCTTATCTCCTTTCTCGTGATATCTTTGTTTCAGGAACATGAGCTTTTTCTCAGTATCCTGAACCAAAATAGTGTTTAGTTGTGCTTTGTATTGTCAGAGTTTACTTGACACTGCAGGCGACACATAGTTCCCGTGGATACCCCCGGCTGCAACTCTTCTATTTTTTGGCAGAGCACGGTTTCCTGTTCACCCCTCACTCTTTTTTTCTGGGATCCTATCCTTATCAGGACACCCCAAATTGTTGCCTTAAAACACTCCCAAAGGGTGTGAACACTCACCTCCCCTATGTCATTAAAGCTAAAATAATACTGGATTGCGGTGAGAATTTATTGTACTACTTCTCTGTCCTGAAGAAGGAATCCATTGCACCCCCAGCTCCCTGTGGGGGGTGGGGCTCGTCCCGTCCCCAGTACCACTTTTACCATATCATGGTCTGGCCGGGAGATTGAGGCAACCTGGTAGTCCAGGACTTGGGGTTTTAGATGCCTGTCGACCAGTACCGAATCTATCTGTTAGTAGCAGTTGTGCACCATTGAGAAATATGTAAAAGGTTGGTCTCCTACGGAGGTGGGGAAAGTGAGTCCACCAAACCCAGGGCTTCATTCACTTCTCTAAACTGTGTTGAATTATCCTCACTCAATCGTTAATACGTAGCCGTGCCCAGCCTCTTATGATCTTTCAATGGGTCTAACACCATGTTAAAATCCCCTCTTACCATTAATCGGCCCTGCACAAACACAATCAATTAATCTCCCACCCTCTCCCAAAATTCACATTGTCCCTAGTTCGGGGCGTAAATGGAACCCAAGGTCATCTAGTCGCCATTCAGGCGTCCCTTCACGAAGACATAGCAGCCATTTGGATGAATCAAGACCTTTTCTACCGAGAATCCATGGTGGGCTGAGACCAGGATCACACTCCCCTTCTCATCTTTACATCTGAGGCCACAAATACTTCTCCCACTTCCCTGGCTCTTAAGTGGGGTTCCCTACTACTCTCCTGTTGAGTTTCCTGCAAACATAGCCAATCCAATCTTGTCCTCTTAAACTCCAAAAGAACCATCAACCTCTTACATGGTGAATTAAGACTTCGTACATTGAGGGAGCTGATGAACATCTCACCCATAGTCGTCATGTACCCTATGCTCGAGTACTGCACATCTCATCCTGCTCCTGAGACCACCCTTTTGTAGGATCCATTTCGCATGGACCCGCTGTACACACCACCCTTCCCGAAACAGCTTGATGCGGAACAAACCAAAACTCTTGAACCTTAACTTACCCATGGCAAGCGTGAAGGCGAATAGGTCTTGATAGATGGTTATTTAAGCGGAACCGTAGTCGATAGGGCCCATCCTCCTGGGCCTGTCCAGAATGTTCATTTTTTCTGCATAATAATGGGATTTCGCCAAAAATGTTCTTGGGCTCCTAGCGTATCCCCCAGCTCTGTGTGCCCTATCAATTGTCAGTTCATCAAAGATATCTGAGCCGAACAGAAGCCTCAAGACCTCCATTATAGAGGGTTTGATGTCACTCTCAGATTCTCCCTCCTTCTCAGGAAAACCCATAAAACAGATGTTGTTCCTTTGTTCTCTATTTTTTTCCTCTCCAGCTCCGAAATTCAACTGTAAATCTGTGTCTCCATTGTGTCCAAAGATGTCTGATTGCACCCAAGGCCTTGGATCTTTTCATCCAGGGAATCCATCCTTTGGTCCATTTTGTCCAGCCTTTGACCCAGAGCTGTACGCATGCCCCTGATTTCCTCCATCAGCGCGGCTATGTCCTTCTTAGTGGATACCGGATCCTCTGCCATCGTCACCACCCGGGTAGGCCCAGCAGTGTCAATGGCCTGCTTGGGGACTTGAAACTGAAATTTCTGCAGGGTAAATCTCCAGGTCATCAATCTCTAGGCATTCAAGGCTTCCCACTCAGGCCGGGATAAAGTGTGGGCAACTCCCCCCTCGCTTCACGAGCTACACACTTCTAATCATTAATCCACCTTTGTGAGGGTCATCTCACAGGGCCAGCCCGGTCCGGTCGTCTTCAGGAAACTTGCCAGCTCCAGCAGATGTTGGTCATTAGACTAGATGTTTTCTTCCATAAAGGGATGATTTTGCATGAACCGGGACTTGTGCACCTGAGTCTACAATGGATGGTTTGGGGGTTTCTGACCCCTTCGTTTGTAGATATAACAAGGGGACCGTGATGGAGGGGAAAACGCGCAGGGACAGCATTTATGGAAGGTTCCTGTCCATCCTCAAGGTTCACCAGTGGCTGTTCTTGGCAACCACCTCAACTTGGCACTGCCCTTTGTTGCCGGTGGCAGGGACTTCTCGCTATTACTCACCTCTGATGGCAACCCCAGGAGCCAGACCTGGCTGGCGTGGATCTCCCAAAGACACCACATCCTGCTGCAAGGGGCTTGGGCCATAGTCTCCACTAGCTTACCCTCTCTCACTTCGCAGTCAGGACACGGGCTGACTCCCCTCTGGGGTTCCGGGCTAATGTCCCTAGGCAGGTTGGTGATTCCAAGGTCTACCCGTTGCCGCTCCTTAAGGTTGACTCTCTGGAGCCTCAGATTCAGATCCTGCAGCACAGATGGGCCAGAGGCCCGCAGTCCCCAACTCCGCAGGTAGCAGGATCAACGGCTGCCCCTCACTCACCGAGGGAGCACTTCCTTACGCTCCTCTATCCCCCTTCATGGTGAGGTCAGGCCTCCAGCTGTACCTGCACCAGCCCCTGGAGCCTTGGCGTAGGCCCACTGAATTCTAGGACCACTGGTCTCCCAGCGTATGGGCCCCAGCACTGTCACAGCAACTGCCCTCCTCATCTGCTGACAGGTGACATGCTGGGCCCGCACACCAAGATCAAACACTTCGCTGATGAGGGGCTACTGCTCTGCTCGCCAACCCGGTCCAGCAGACCCCTTGTATATGGGCGCTGTCAGGGCCTGGGCCTTGCAGTGGATGCTACCGTCGTCTGCTGCAGGCCAGGACAGCTGTTCCCCCCCGCTGGGGCTCACAACACGGCTAACTCTGCCATTCCACCACAGATTCACCCCAAATTTGGAGCGGGGGTGCTCCAGAGTCTCTTCTCCCGGGGGCACTCAGTTTACCACCTCTTTTGGGGAGTTAATGGGAGGCTCTGTGTCCCTTTAACTCCTTCAGATCGGGAAGGATTAACTTTCCTCCATGTGCACTCTGGTGGCCTCTCTCTGACACTTTTTTAACATAACAGACGTAACAGCCACATGACTGCTGATCATTCCAGAACTCTTACACCAGGCCTTCTGCCACACTCTTCCCGCTGCCCACCTAAAACAAAGGAAACTATTCATTTCAATGTGCAGTCCGTTGACAGTGTTGATGTGGAATGAATCGGGTGATGATGGCCTTCTGGGTAAAGATGACAAAGATGCCATCAATGATGCCATTTGTGATGTCATCTTTGATGTCCTGGGTGTTAGTCTTAGCAGTGCATAGTGGTGGCCCGAGTTATGGTAGCATAGCTCACCATAACTACAAACTACAAAAACAAAAAGTCAAGTAACTGCTGTCAAGAAAGTTTGTGTAAATGGTGGTGCAAACTATAAATTTACTCAATGCGTTTTTTCAATCTAGCTTAGATTTTATTCCCAATTACCCAATGATTACTACATGTGAATGTAACAACAGTGTACCAGACTTAGTACATACAATGTACTACTTATGAGAGTCAAATAAAATAAACATGTACATCTGTAACTAATTATATTTTGCAACATAGGTCCTATAACTAATTATATTTTCTTTTTTTTTTTACAGACACAGCAGTGCAAATTCTACCCTTCTCACCATATCCAACTAAGTATCCATACCTAATATAAGGTTTATTGCAATT
Organism: Ambystoma mexicanum; assembly: GCF_040938575.1. Classification (NCBI taxonomy): domain Eukaryota; kingdom Metazoa; phylum Chordata; class Amphibia; order Caudata; family Ambystomatidae; genus Ambystoma; species Ambystoma mexicanum. The sequence continues at coordinate 1,170,568,188 of NC_090935.1, read as the reverse complement.
TGTTATCCCAATAACCACATTATTCAATTTATAATATTCATATTAATTACATTATCATAGAAAAGTAGTTGGCTCTAGATTTGGAAATTACCTTGCTAGGCTCTGTATTCTTGGTGCATCAGGGTTGAACAATAAGGTTGCAATATCAGGTAACTTGTTTGAGGTTTAGCCAAACACCTCATTTGTTGAGTAGGAGAAAAGGGGGGTTCGTTCCTGGCTATCTTGCTTAATGGGTTTGAAAGAATAGTTCTTACACATTGCTAACTGCGATGTAATTTCGCTTTTATTTTTGCAAGTGGTTGGTTTATGTTGTCATATAGATATAGTACATTAGGGGGTTCTTGAATCCCCTTGTTGTCAGCTGACACGTGTTTCGACCCGTGGGTCTTTATCAAAGCTGATTCATTATTCAAAACCATGTGTTGTGAAAATCTGTGACAATGTTTGTGACATACATCATAAGTGTACAGGTAAGGTGGGTGGTGTTTGGTGATAGTGACGTTGAAGAAAATCATATTATAATATCATAACATCAATACATTGTATGCAATACAATAGGAGCCAGAGTGTCGCAGAGGGGGAAAAAAAGGAGGAGGGAGGAAGGAGAGACAAGGTGAGTCAAAAGTCTTGGGGGGTCCTGATATGTGTTGGGTTGGATGGTAAAGTCCTCTTACCCATTGGTACTGGCTTGTAGCCCCCTGTAGGGTCCTGGTTGGAGTGTCTGGTGCTTGCGCTGCGGTTGCAGTGGCTCCAATTGGGCCTTGAAACAAAAGAAGTTCGGGTTGAGACCGGGTGACGCCATGGGGTGTGCCAGTGGCTGGTTGGTGGTGAGCCCTTGATTAAGGCATAGCGAGGAGCAGTGGGTGGTCATGTGTAGTCTGGGGGGCAGTGCTGGTCAACCCAGGTGGGAGTTGAACAGATTTGGCATGGTGCCTGGTGGCTGTCCCATGGGTGGGCAGCTGGGAGAGCTGGCGGGGGCAGATAGTTGTGATTAATGATGGACCCTAATTAAGGCATAGTGGTACATTGGGTGTGGTCCTGTATGGTCTGGGGGGCCAGGCTGGGCATCCTCGATGGGAAACCTGAGGTTGAGGTGGTGCCTGGTGGCTGTCCCATGGATGGGCTGCTGGGAGAGCTGGCGGGGACAGAGCAGGAATGGAGAGAGTGGAGGCAGTAGTGTGCCTCTTACGCCTGTTGGGTAAGGCGACTTTGGGGGTTTGGGGATTGGCCTAGGATCAACGTTGGAGAAAGGCGGTGCTGCCCATTGGGAGAAGCAGATGCCAGGTGGTGCTGGTGGCTGGGTTTGGTTGGGGCTGCTTGAATGTAAGGGGGTGACAGACCCGTGTCCATGGGGATGCATGGTCTGGGCCCCGTGATGGGCTGGTGCGCTAGAAGTGTGGCGGCTTGGAATGGTCCAGGGTAAGGTGCGGAGGGATGCCGTGCGTTGTGGGGCTGGCCCAGGATTGCTGGAGGGTCCGCATTTATAATGCGTGTTATTGCGAGGCAAGGGAAAACTTACTTGTGATGCCCGCGATGGGCGTCCTGTGATGTCCGTGCTGCTGGGAGGACCTAAACACTATGGTTAATATGTGCGCATGTGTGCTGCTTGGCCACAGTGGCTTCTCTCTGTGCATGTGCGCAGAGAGTAGTGGATTGAATACAGTGGTGCGCATGCTCCTGTCTGTAGTGGTGGGTCCCTCTGCGAGGTTAACTCAGTATTACACGCCAAAAGCTGTCACCGGAAAAGTGTCATCAGGAACATCCCACAAGGAGAATACATTCGAGCCAAAAGGAACTGTAACACTCAAGAACACTTCTCTGAAGAGTGTGAACTTCTGGACCAAAGATTTAAAATCAGAGGCTACTCTGACAAAAACCTCATGGATGCAAGAAAGATAGCCTCCGCTCGAAGCCCACATCCGCCGCGGCAAGCAGGAGAACGAGGGAAGCTCTCTGAGGCCACCACGAGGGAGGCGAAGCTTGTGGATATAGGAGGATCGGGTAAGGAGAACCGGCAAAGCTTCAGAGAGCGCTGCGCATAACCGGTGAGTGTAATGCAGAAACACTCCGCCCAGAGCGCCTCGCTAATGCTGACATGTGTTCAAAGAATGTCGAACAAACTGATATAGGTAAACTATGAATGCGGAAAGAGCTAAAAGTAATTAGACATATAGCCTCATCACGAGGTGGGCAGTATCCCAGCAGTATTACCGCAGGGATACCACCTGTGCTAATAGCGTTACCGCCATCCGGTCCGGCGATATTAACGCCACATCAAGGGTTGGGCGGTAATGGGTATTCCCCATTCCCCATTGGGTCCAACGGACCCAATGGTGCATTTTTGGCCCAATTAGCACGCGCTAATTGCGCCCGAAAATGGGCGTTAAGTTGGCGCATTTACCCCCAGCTCAGAGATGGGGGTAAATGCTGCCAGACTCGTGATTGGGCGACCCTTAAATGTGGTGGTAATAGCATTACTGCCGCTTTTAAGGGCTAACGCGCAACTCGTGATGAGGCCCATATTCCTGAATAGTAAAATTAACATTTTTAAATATCAAGCAAGTACTGAACACTGAAAAGAAAATATTCAGAAAATATTGAATACCGAAATTAATTTTTTTTATTTTTTACTTATTGTGCATTTGTTAGGCACTTATAAAACAAGTAAATTGTGTTTCAAAGCGCCCACAGTGCAACAGGGAGGGAACATGGGATTGGGAAGTTAGTGCACTGGAGTATAAAGACAAACCTAGTAGACCTTGTGAGCATTTAGAGTGTGCAAGTGCAGAGACAGTAGAGGGGAATAGGAAGTGGGGGGTAAGTGCTGGAGTGCCTGTGCTCCTGGGAGAGCAGCAGACACAAGTGCCCAGTGTAGGAAGTGCTAGGGAGCGTTCAGCTGCAATAAGTGTGTCAGTGCACGCCTACAATGGCATAGGCCAATGAGTGCCAAGGCAAGTGCTGTGGGCGGTGCGAGGAAGCAATGGTATCAAACGGTAAGGCGGACACAAGGGATTACAGTTCAAGGGTGTTTGTTGAACGTCAATTGGGTTTGAAAAAGTCCTAGTTGAGTCTGTCAAAATAAAAGAGCCTATACTAATTACCCTATAGCCAATCCTTACTTCTAAATACAAATAGTGTGGGAAACAATGTTATGCAAAAGAAAAGTGTTCAAGAAATGATGTGTCAGGATATTCAAGCTGTTGGCATCCCTTCCCATGTTTTTAGCACGGGACAAGGCGGCACACTCGAGCTTAGCACACTCTCTGGCTTCTCTAGCATGAGGATGCAACACGACAAAACATTAAAGTTCCTTTCTTCTCTGGATTTTCACTTATACACCTTCTCTGGTGATATATTGTTCACCACGGGTCTCCCTCTGCTGGGCTCAGACCCACGTTAACACAAAACCTTCAATTGGTCTCCCTCTGCCGGGCACGGACCAAATTCATGTACTTTTCCAAACTTTCTCTACTTTTCATCAAAATTGAAGACTTTCGACTGTGTGTGGGATTGTGCATGACCCGTTGCAGGACCACTTTGATTCACATTTATTTGTTCTCTTTCAATCTGTCTCCCTCCATCGGGCTCGGACCAACTTTTTCTACTTTGTCACTTCTCAGCTAGATACCTTCCAGAGACCTTCAATTGAGTACCCACATAGTGCCAGATCATTCTGTCAAAGGTATTGTAGCTTGTTTTAAAGTTCAATCACTCATCAGCAGTTCAACTTCACTTGCATCTCTTAGCACATACGTTTTAACAATGTTTGTTCCAGTGCTCGCCATACAATGTTGCTGCTTGTGTGAGAAACCTGAAGGTGTCTCCCCAGCTAGTCCCCGGGTATCTGTCATCCTGGTGGCCAGGGAAAGGACCCACGTACGTGAGTCACGCTGTGACACGGAGCGAAAGGAAAGCATTATGAAGATACAGTGCACCCAATGCAAAACAATCCCGTGGGACCCCTGCCACAATAACACGGCATTCAACTCCTAAAATGAACTGAGAACTAGCGCAAAAAGGATCTTGAAGCGCACAGGCAGCATCTACTGGCGAAAGGAGATACATAGTAACAGCACGATCTCGCAGACTACAAAAGAAGGAAGGCATCTCCCATTTGCAATTTTTCCAACTCTCCAATAGCGGAAGGCAATAAAACATAGAGGCACCTGCATCACACAATCCTACAAGAAGGAAGATACCGCATCTTGTGCAAAATGAATCTCCAGTTCAACCACTAGATACCGACAAGTATCCTGGAAATTCTGAATTAATTGGGGAGAAACTGAACCTCAGATCACTCTGTTAAGAAAACCATCGTCCTGAAGTGGGCTAAACCTAGAAGAGCAAGACACCAGGGATGGTGTCAATGTGGAATCTTAGCCGAAACATATGTAGACATCCTTAAGACACTAAAAAACTCTGTGTAATTCTGAATATGGACAATAACAACGTTCCTTGAATAGTCCCCCAAAACAAAGTGCTATATTAAAAAAATAATTAATATTTGGTATGAATCAATCTATGTCACACACTAATCATAATCACTGACATTGGGGGTCATTACGAGTATTGCGGTAGGGGCTTAACGGCACCGTTACGGACGGCGGTGCCGTTAAGCCCCTACCGCCATATTCCGAGGTCCCTTAGCGGGTCCCAGCAAGAACGGCTGATCTAACCAGCCGTTCTTTGCGGGACCCGTTAAGGGACCTTGGAGCAAATAACAGGCCCGTAATTTGCAGACCCGTTATTAGTGCCTTCCCCATTCCCATTGAGCCCTATTGGGGCTGAAATGGGAATGGGGAATGGTTTACTGAATGGGGACTTACCGGGTCCGCATAGGTTGGAATGTCCCGGTAAGTCCCCATTCAGTGAGACCAGACCCAAACTCGTAATGACCCCCATTGTTGTTTTTTGAGAAAGTGCACCCCTCTCTTTTTTCTATTTGATTTTGGTGTACATTGTGCCTTGTGGAAAGCACTTAGGACCAATATCTTTGTTTTTATAAATAATTAATGAAAACATTTTGTTTTAATTATGTGTAACAATGTGGCAGGTTTTCCATATATAACTTAGGGTGTATTAAACATCTAAGACACCCACACATCCTTCTACCTAGCTATCAAGGTGGACTGAGAAAGAGGTAATTGGGTTGCTGTTTTTCTGTTGAACTACATATCCTGGTGGCCAGGACACGGCCATCGCTATTCCATCCAGCTCCTGGGGGTGGACCAGATCGGGAGGATCACCTGGATGAGGGTTCTTCGGGGAGTGGAAGTGGGACACTGAAGGGTGAGACGCGGTATCCCCTTTCCTATAACACCTTTTACCCATCCAACCAGTTAGGATACCTAGAAGCTCAACCACCCCCTTTCCCGACACAAACATTTTCTCACGGACAGTTCATAGTGAGCGACAACGGACTAACACAAGAGGCATATACTGGACATGTTCCAACACGCTGGTCAGCCAAATTACTAATCATTACACACACCTGACTCCCATCACACTTCCCCACACGAATAAATGGCAGAGTACGAAAGTACAATCTGAGTGTGAAAAAGCACATGAGAAAGCAGCAGTTCCAAGGTGGTGATTTAACACGAGGAGAAAGGCGGCGGGACCGGAGAAGGTTTCAAGGAGGGAAGTATCCTTGACCTCTGGAAACCGCTACTTTTACGAGTCTTGGAAAGTGGGAAGCCTAAGACCGGGAATTTAAGCAGATCAAACCTACGCTGTGCATCAAAGGTATCTGAGGCACTCCTATGTTTCTAACCCAGGCCAGGAGGAGCGATTGCCGCTGTGGTACTGTCCTTGGCTCCTGCAAGAAAGCTGCGCCAGTAAAAGCAGCACAACCTGTGAGTCAGAGAAACTGATACAAAATCAGCTTGTGTTTGAACCAAGGTAGCAAGCAGCAACATTGTACAAAGAAATCCATAAAGGACAGTGTTTGAAGCTCATGTGATGAGAGGCATGAGCAAGTGAAAACTAAAAGAGTGAATGTACTTTGAAAAAGCCAACTAAGATACTGTGTACAGAGTGGTCCGGCGCCACATGGGTGTTCATTTGAAGGTCTCTGTTAGGTATCCAACTGAATGGCAACTGTATTGTAAAAAAGGAACTTTATATCAAAATAGTCCTGCGACGGGTCAAGCTAAACCCTGTGCAGATTTGAAAGTCTTTGATAAGTATAAAGTGAACTGCAATTTGTTTGAGCCTGGCTGCGGGAGACTAATTAAATGTGAAGAAGGGATCTGAGCCCGGCTGAGGAGGACTCGGGGGGAACCGTGAGTTACCTGAGACGGAATATTTTTGGAATCATAAAATAAAGGGATCTGAGCCCGGCTGAGGGGGATCCAGGGAGAGACACCCAAATCATTTAGTGATAAAACGAAAATAACTTGATATTTTTGTTCAGTACATCAGGCCCTCCGAATCAAGAGACTTTGATGGAGAAGAGACTTCAGCACAGAAGGCCGACACTGGAATTGGAAATGTATCCTCGTGTCAAGGAAGCAAGAGTGTGTGCTTGGCTCGGGAGAACCGCCTTGCCCCATGCTGAAAACATAGGGGAAGGGAGGCCAACAGCCCGAACATCCTGACTTATCATTTTGTGAACACTTATTTCTTTTTCATAAACATTACCCCGACACTATTTGTAAAGTAGCAGTAAGGATTGGCAATAGATTTTTTTGTCTAGGCCCTTTTCTTTTGACAAGACTCCACTAGGACTGCATTATTATTATTTGATGGTCGTAGCTTGCGCCCATCTGTAGATTTAGGTTTAGATAGGCGTTTTTCACCCTCTTGTGAAAGTTAAATAAACACCCCTGAACTGTGGTCACTTGTGTCTGTCTTACTTCGATACTATGCCTTCCTTACATATGATGACAGTAGTGGGATGTGATTCAACTGATAAAAATTGAAGATCCATGCTGATAATTGTTGTACCACCATAAGGAGAAAATAGAATAATCCCCCCTGTCTGCTTGCACTTCCTGGTTCCCGTCTCCCTGTCCGCCCTGTCCCTGATTGGTGCATCCTCCGGTGTAGCAAGGCCTACTGGCCCGCACTACCTCCCGCTCTGCCATTTCCAAACTGTGAAACAGGTGAGTGTTGGCTTCACTGACCCTCCCGGGCCTTTGACTTTGGGCTTTTGAATACATTTCCAGCCCCCAGCCCCGCTATGCGGCCTCTCAGATCTGATCCCCCCTGCCGGCTTGCACTTCCCGGTTGCCGCCTCCCTGCCTGCCCCCCATCCCTGATTGGTGCATCCTCCAGTGTAGCAAGGCCTACTGGCCACACTACCTCCCACCGCCTCATTTCCAATCTGTGAAGCAGGTGAGCGTTGGCTTCACTGACCCTCGTGGGCCTTTGACTTTGGGATTTTGAGTACATTTTCAGCCACCAGCCCCACTGTGCAGCCTCTCAGCTCTGAGCCTGCCCGCTTGCACTTCCCGGTTCCCGTCTCCCTGCTCACCCCCCCGTCCCTGATTGGTGCATCCTCCGGTGTAGCAAGGCCTACTGGCCACACTATCTCCCACCCGCCTAATTTCCAATCTGTGAAGCAGGTGAGTGTTGGCTTCACTGACCCTCCTGGGCCTTTGACTCTGGGCTTTTGAGTACATTTTCAGCCCACAGCCCCGCTGTGCGGCCCCTCCACTCCGATCCCCCCTGCCCGCTTGCACTTCCCGGTTCCCATCTCCCTACCCACCCACCATCCCTGCTTGGTGCATCCTCTGGTGTAGCAAGGCCTACTGGCCCGCACTAACCCCGGCTCACCTCATTTCCAATCTGGGAAGCAGGTGAGTATTGGTTTCACTGACCTTCCTGGGCCTTTGACTTTGGGCTTTTGAGTACATTTTCAGCCTCCAGCCCCGCTGTGCTGCCTCTCCGCTCCGATCCCCCCTGCCCGCTTGCACTTCCTGGTTCCCGCCTCCCTGCCCACCCCCCATCCCTGATTGGTGCATCCTCCGGTGTAGCAAGGCCTACTGGCCCGCACTACCTCCCGCTCGCCTCATTTCCAATCTGCAAAGCAGGTGAGTGTTGGCCTCACTGACCCTCCTGGGCCTTTGACTTTGGGCTTTTGAGTAAATGTTCAGCCCCCAGTCCCGCTGTGCTACCGCTCCGCTCCGATCACCCCTGCCCGCTTGCACTTCCCGGTTCCCGGTTCCCTGCCCGCCCCGTCCCTGATTGGTGCATCCTCCAGTGTAGCAAGGCCTACTGGCCCAAACTAGCTCCCGCTCGCCTCATTTCCAATCTGTGAAGCAGGTGAGTGTTGGTTTCACTGACCCTCCTGGGCCTTTGACTTTGAACTTTTGAGTACATTTTCAGCCCCCAGCCCTGCTGTGCGGCCTCTCCACTCCAATCCCCCTGCCTGCTTGCACTTCCTGGTTCCCGCCTCTCTGCACGCCCCCGTCCCTGATTGCTGCATCCTCCTGGTCATAACCAACCATCCCAGGGAAGCCCCCTGCCTGTGCAGCCCCTGCGTCTAAGGCCCCAAGGCAAAGGGTGGCTCCTACCTAGGCGGCTCCATATAGTGTCTGCAGGTGTCAGCAGGGGAAGCCAGTGGCCAGCCGTCAACCAGCAGCGACTAGTAAGGTAGGAGTGGCCCGGGTGAGGAATAGAGCCATCACTCTACCCTAAAAACCTTGCCACATAGCAACCTTACCTACACTAGAATAATACTGGGATTATTAGCCTGTGCCACTATGAGATAGCACTATGGTTATTGGCCGTATTTAAATATTTAAATTGCATTGTGAAACTTAAGCCTTTCTCCCACTATACAGGACTCTCAGACCTAGGTGTGTTTTTATTTAATTGCATTGGGAAAGTATTTAAACTGCATTGTGAAACCTAGGCCTTTCTCCCACTATACAGGCCTCTCAGACCTAGATGTGTTTTTTATTTAATTGCACTGTGAAAGTATTTAAACTGCATTGTGAAACCTAGGCCTTTCTCCCGCACTGAGTTATATCTGTGATTTACTTACCCACTTAGAATCCTGTTCCAGCTGCATTGATGCTCATCTAGAAAGTGCACACTGTAATATTCTGTGATTTGTTGCCTCTGCCGCTAACTTAGAATTTGTTCCTGTTACATCGATTGTATTAGTATTGTTCCTGTTAAATCCACTGTGATCTTAAATTTGTTCCTGTTAGACTGACTCACACCTAGAAGGTTACATTGATTCCTCTGAGCTAGTAGTGTGACCGACTTGACTGCATCGCATACCTGGAATTGCTCTTGCTCGTTTGATTCACTACTTGGAGGAGCACCGTGATAGTCCTGTGATCTGTTTACCTGTGCCGCTCTCCTAGATATTGTTCTTGTTAGATTGATTCACATTTAGAGGCTGCCCACTGTGAAAGTACTGTGACTTACCTGCCTGTGCCACTCACTTAGAATTTATCTTGTTATATTGATTGAAATCTGGAGGGTACCCGCTGTGATGGTACTGTGATTAATTTGCTTATCCCACACTCTTAGGAATTGTTCTTGTTAGATTGAATCACATCTAGAATGCTAGTAGAAAGATGCTTTGTTTCTCATCTTGAAAGTGCCCCCTGAAATGGCACTGTGATTTCCTTGCCTACGCTACAGAATTAAAATTGCTCTCACTCGTTCGATTTACATCTAGAAAATGCCACCTGAGATAGTACTGTAATTTACCTGCCTATGTTTTAGGCACTGCTACTTCATTTAGACCTCCACCCTACTGCTACCCTCTTTGGCCCTCTCCCACTGCCCTGGTGTCCAGAATCTAGACGCAGGTGCTACTTCTATGGTCTCTACATCTACTGCTACTAGTTCATCAATCTGTAGTTACTGCCCTGACCCCCGGAACGGAGATCCCAGCTCATCAGAATCCCCCTCTATGACCCATCCTGATCCCCCGCTGCCCCACACCATACCCCCTCATTGTTTACCCCTTGCGGCGCATAGCACATGCTCTAGCACCCACCTTCATGACCCCTCTTTTTTCCCCTGATCACAAACCAAGACTCCTCCCCTCATACATTAATACACCCAGATGCCGCCCGCCCACTCTCCTACCGTCATCCCTCATCCAACTCTAAAATCAGAGAAGCACTCTGGCGTGCAAAACACCTGCCTCCTCAAGTGCTTATTCCCCACCCCCCATTCCCACCCTAACACAGCGACTTGCACCCTCCCTCTGACATCTATTGAGAACACCCTGATACCCCCCACCCATATGCCATGCCCTTTATTGAACTCCCAAGCCAGAACAGCCCTCTGGCATTAAAAATGGGACAAATACACCTCTACTTCCACTCATTCGTTGTGCCCTCTGTGGAACTCCCCTCCCTTTCTTCCGACCTCCTTTGCCACCCAATCCTTCACCCTTAGCTCACTGGGGTGCTCACCACCCTCTCAACCAACCTCCCTTGCCACCCTCTCCCTCCCCCTTAACCCCTACTCAACACCACCAACATACCACCCCCTTCATTTCCCTTCCCCTCTCTGAAAGCAGCACGTCTCACCCTTGCTAGAATGATAGCTTCATTTCCCTCCCCCTCTAACCCCCCGCCCTCTCTCACACCCCTATAGCACCAACACCCACGAAATGCAGAAAACATGACTGGTTCTCTCCCTCAACCCTCTACTCCTCACCACTTCTGCTTCAGCCCAACCTCCCAGCCTCTCCCTCCCCTACCCCCATAAACTCCCCTCGCCCGGTTTCCACCCCCTCTCTCTGGACTTCTCCCCCTGAACACCCAAACCCCCAGCGCCCTCCAGACACATTCCAAAATCTACCCGCCTAAACTCCCACACACCAACTGCTCCACTCAACATCCTCCCAACACCCTTTGACCCACCCCCGCCTCTCACATATCCACCTCCGACCACTCTTCCCACCCCTAATCAACGTAAGCCTCTCACCCGTCACTCAAAGTACACAGGCACCCTGCCCCTCCCGTTCCCCACCTCTACCTGTCTCAGCCACCTTGAATGTAACAACCACACCCACCATGCTACCAGGCACCCACATTCCTCAAGCGCCCACTCCGATGACCTCCACAATGACCACATCCCCTCACGGAGTCGCCTGCATCCTTTTTAATGCCCGCTCCGTAGCAAGAAATAGACACAGCATCTTTGACCTCCTATCCTCTGACAAGGATGACCTCATTTTTATCACCGAAACCTGTTTCTCTGATGACTTTGCCCCGGTTGCACATGAAGCCTTCCCCCCTCGCTACTCGCTCATTGCCCACAATAGACCGCCCAGAGGTGGCAGAGTGGCAGTTCTCTTCAATTTCCATTTCTCTGTCTCACTAGTCGAATTCCAGACATGCAATTCCACCTGTGAATCCCTTCTAGTCAAACTCTTGCTACCACCGACTTTCTCCCACAGCTTCCTACTCATCTACAGACCCCCTGGTTACGACAGACATTTCACCAACAACCTCTGTGTTTCAATAGCTACTTTTCAAGTAAATCACCAATCTCTCACACTCCTAGGAGACTTCAATATCTGGTTCGATATTTCCAACAACCCCATGACCCATCCGCTGGTTGACAGTCTTGATACGCTCAACCTCTCCCATCATACGACTGCTCCAACCCACTCAGGGGGGCACACCATTGATGCAATTTTCACCTCCCATGACATGGTTTATATATCCCGTCCCAAACCACTCATCTGGACCGACCACTATGCCATCCCTTTCTCTATCCACACCCCAGCCCCTCCTCCTACAGCTCCCCCGGCCTCCTCCCAGGATCTCAAATGCTGGAACAAAGCCAAGATCCTTCCCAATCTAGCCGAAGTCCTGCTTCTTTGTCCCCCTGCAATGCCCCACCCGATATAGCCTAAACCATCGACTCTTTCGACTCCTGGCTTAATGACTCGCTAATTCCTTTCACCCCCTCGTGCCTGCTTCCTCACGCAATGGACCATCCCCCAAATGGTTCACGCCCCACCTGAGGAATGCCAAAAAACAAAATAACTCTCTTGCACGCAAATGACGAGCCTCTAAAACCTATCTCAGCAGATCCATGTTTGCCCTGCACCATCGTAACTACAAAGCTGAAATCCAAAAGCCCAAAAAAGCCTATTACAATAAAGGAATTCCCAACTGTGGCAACCGCAGCAAAGAACTCCACATGATCATAACAGAATTCGTCCAACCCACTTGCACCTCTACCCAATCCACCCCCTCTCAATCACTCTGCGACTCCCTCTCCCTACACTTCTACAACACCGCTCTTGGACAGACTTAGTGCCTTTTCATCAATAACCCAGGGCATGGACGAGCACTATCACAGAGGCACTGTGCACTCGTATCTCGATAAATTTCCTTCAAGTATGGAAAGGGATCGATTTTTAAAATTTCGATTAAATCTCCTCCACACTAGAAAAGTTCTAGGGAGAAGAAATAAAAAGGAGGTGCAACCTAGTTTGTTGTGTCGTTGCTGTGGGCTGGAGACTGAAACCCTACAGCACTTGGTGATGAACTGTGTTATCTTATCTAGGCCCAGAGAAAAATGGCTAGGGTCGCACTTCCAAAAACTAACTACTCTATCCTTGCAAGATAGGTGGACAATCTTAAGAAGGGGAGGAAAAGTATCCAGGACCTTGGCACTGTTAAACTTTGTGAGAGAAATATTCTCAAAATTGGATACTTAGCCACACTTTTTTTTACCTCTACTACTTTTCCTCCCTCCCTATATATATATAATTGATGTAAATTTACGTTTTTGTAAGAAAATCTTGTTTTCAGTATGCATTTAAAGTTTTCTTGGAAACTAATTGATGCAATAAAAATAATTTTTTAAAAAAACAACACCGCTCTTGACAGGACGACATTCCTTAACACCAAACTGTTCTTCCTCTCCCCCCACCCACCACCGACCGCTTCTGATCCCACTGCCCGACGCTCAATCTCCCTACCTTCGACTCCTTCAAACCCATCTCCAGAGACAAGTTCTTTGACCTACTATCTGCCAGCAAACCCTCTGGGTCGCCCCTCGACCTCTGCCCCGCCTCTGTCCTGAAGAAATATTCTCATCTACCTGCGCAGGAGAACATGAAAGAGCCATACTAAATGACTCCCTCACCTCTGGCATCTTCCCCGATGCATTCAAAATAGCACATGTCAAGCCTAAAAAGGCATCCCTCGACCCACTTGACCCCAAAAACTACAGACCAATCTCCAACACCAGATTTCCAGCTAAACTAATCAACCGGACAGCATACTCCCAGCTCAACGCCGTTGTAGAATCCAACGGTCTCCTTTACCCCGCACAATCAGGCTTCAGACTGCGACATGGAACAGAAACCACTCTGATCTCAATCTGGAATTATCTCAAGGTCACTGCAGACTCTGAAGGATGTGCTGCACTGATTCTCCTCGATCTCTCTGCAGCCTTTGACACGGTTAACCACTCAATCCTCCTTAACCGCCTCCACTCACTGGGAATCTGTGGCACTGCTCTCAAGTGGATCGCCTCCTTCCTCAGCAACAGGAAACAAATAACCCTCCTCTCCCCTTTTGTCTCAGCTGCTCGCTCAGTGAACACTGGAGTACCCCAAGGCGCATGCCTATCTGCTCTCCTGTTCAACCTCTATATGACCACTCTACCTGGAATCATCTGCATGCACAACATCTTGTGCTACAACTACGCTGACAATACCCAAATCATCCTAAGAATTTCCAAATCAGGCACCAACCCCCATCCCGACTTTGAAGCCTGTCTTCGCGATATCGATCGATGGATGACAATAAACCAGCTCCTCTTGAACCCTGCTAAAACTGAAATCATAGTGTGCAGCAATACTGCCCTTCTACCACATCCACTCCCATGCACTCTCCCCCTCAGACCCCCCCTCCGACACTGTAAAAAACCTAGGCTGCACTATGGACTCAGGTCTAACCCTCTCCCGTCATATCAACAACGTGTCAAATTGCGGTCACTATCACTTCAAACTTCTCAGATGCATTTTTCCCTACCTCTCCTTCCTGAACAGACTTGCTGCAGTTATGTCTATTGTGATGTCTAGACTGGACTATGCTAACTCCCTATACCTAGGAGCCCTGTCATACCAACTCAACAAACTCCAAAGAGCCCAAAACGCTGCAGCAAAACTGCTCCTTGCCCTGGGCCAAAGAAACTGCATCTCTCCAACTCTCCGAACCCTCCACTGGCTCCCTGGCAGACGAAGGACAACCTTCAAGACCCTATGCATCACTCACCGGGCAGTGCACAAGACTGGCCCATTATACCTACAAGAAAAGATAAAACCATACCTCCCATCTCGCAGCCTAAGATCAAGCACTGCCGGCCTTCTAGTAATTCCAACCTCTAACTCTGTCAGGATCGGAGGAGCCCCCTCTCAACCTTGGCCCCAACTCTGTGGAACTCACTTCCCCCCAACATTCGACTCACCCAAGACTATTTGACATTCAGCAAAGCTCTAGAAACGTGTCTCTTTCCATAATACCAACCACGACCATCTGAAGTGATTGAACCCTAGCAACTCGATAACTTATTAGTCAATGAGATCCCGAGCAATGTCATCACTGAATACGCTTATTAATTCGCAACTAAGCAACCCACGCCTGCAATCGTGAATATCGATCTCCTTAGATCATAACTCCACCCAAACACTCCCCACCCATATCACTATGCTTACTCTCTGCTATACACCATCAAACAATTAGAGTGCAGCTACACCCCTCTATCAATTCTGCCTAGCTGCTCAGATACGAACATTACCCCACGAACACCTCATCATTCTAATAAAACGCAGCTAGATCCCATGACAAACCGGCCTACCTGCACACATAAGCGTCCTACAGGCCTAACGCAGCAAGAACCCAGTCTGGGTGTCCACCCACCAGTCTGCACACATTCAACTAATATCAATACCATCAGGCAATTACATCAGCTTCACAGATAACTGATTTACCCATGCACCCTACAACACCTTACTGTCTCAACTGACCTGGACTACGGTCCCCAAGGGCGTTCAACCTACCAGTGCTTTGAGGTCATACCAATGATATATAGAGTGCTATATAAATGCCAAATAACATAACATAACATAACTCCTTGACTCTAACAGTGTATCCACTCTAAAAGAGGTTTTACTTTCTCAACTAAGTATCCAGACTGGCCAACAAGATCTGTTCTTCAAAACGCAGGTACTCTTAGATAGCCTCCCACTATCTCATTATAATATACAACAGTGGGATTGTAGAATACTGAAAGTTCGACCAGCTTTTACCTTTATTAGGCCTAGTGCCCTTAAATCCCCCACTCCTGTGCCTTTTTTCTGGTACCAAACTAATATCTGTTGCGAGACCATCAGGATTAGAGACCAACTTAGAAAAACCATTCCCTTCGGCAGAGTCAGACTCGAAAGAATCAGACAACTTCGAGACCTGTTTTGTTTCCGATTCAGAAAAAAACACTGAAAGAACCCCTACCTCACCGGAAGAAATGGCCAACCTAACAGCGATTATAGCCCAATTAGCAGCCTATCAGATGCAGGCCGAAGCTAAAATCCAAGGAAACCTAACGAAATTGGTTGAGTTGCAAGCTAGGCCCCTATTGCCCCAGGGGATACTTCAACCATACCTATAAGCCGAAGATCTAGGGCACTTATATTTGAATTTAGAAAGATTAGCTGACGAACTAGGATGGGAAGAAAACCTAAAAAGATGCTATTTGGGTCCTCTATTGAAAGGAGAATTACAAACCGCCCACCAACCACTCAGTCTTGACCAGGGAGCCACCTTTGTATCTATCAAAGAAGGGCTCTTAAAAAAAGTGGGGAAAACTTGTAATTTCTATCGGCAAAAATTGAGGGCCATTAGTATTTTAGCATCTTTGGATCAATAACGAATCCTTAGAAGAGTTAATAGAAATGATCACACTAGAACAGTTCACCAATTCCTTGCCCCCTTTTTTGTAAAAGGCAGTCTTAAAATTAATTCGACCTACCTTAACCATAGCCATTGAAACCGCACAAAACGGCCCAAAGGATACGGCCAAACACTTCCCCTCGGTACATCGAGGTGAGGAACAGGAAGATTATAAACATGCCCACCGACCCCAACCTCAAGGGGTAGGCAAACAAGGAGGGTCATATAGAATCAAATAATGGATACCAAAAGAGAGACTAGAAGCCAAGAGTTCTGACCTTAAAACCAAAGACAAAAGTAAGAGCGAGGAACCTAAAGGAAGCAGACCACCCCCTCTTATCTGCTTTTCATGTAGAGAAAATGGGAATTTGGCCAGGCACTGTCTGAAAAATGTAAAAGAGGAACCTTTGGAGATAGGCTGTTTAAAAGGAAAAGAGTGGGAAGAACCGGAAGAAGATCTTGAGACCTTCAGCATACGTTTGTGTCAGTCCTTTACTGATTTTACATATGAAAAGCCTTGGGTGAATGGGAAGCAAGTAAAGGCATAGGTTGACTCAGGCAGCAAGCAACACGCTATAAGATCTGACTTGGTCACAACAACAAACCTAGAGAACGCTACCCTAGTTAGAGTTACCTGTTTACACTGGGACAATGAAGTATACCTCAAAATACCCGTACATATTAACATCAGGGGCGGATCCTGTTTAATGTCATCAGACATCATTCCTGGACTCCCCGAAGAAGTTATTCTGGGTCGAGATGTCTCTACCTTTTCCAATCTCTTTTTTTTTTTTTTTAAATTTATTTTTATTGACAACATACACGACAGGGTGGGCCTACTGGCCTATTTCACCCGCAATAGATGCAAGAAAAAATCACATTGTCAGAAACATTTTCTGGTTAACTCCCAACCCCCCTTCCCTCCTCCGATCCCTCCCCCCAAACATTTGTTACGCCAACTTTAGGGAAAATGAAACATTATTTAACATAGGGAAGAACACTTGCATAGCGCTGCGATAGAGAAAAGTGATCCTTGAGACAGTGGGGTAAGGCCATGTGGTGATTGGGCCAGGGCAAGACCACCCCTCTGAGGGGCGTGGGGACCAGCGCATAGCAACCATTGGTTTAAACTTTTGTTCCATCGCCCCTCTACAATCGCATAGTAATACAATCATCGTGCAGCAGCACTGCCGTCCACTCTTGGACAAAATCAGACATAGTATTGTTTGCTATTGCCGAGAGTTTTTCGTAGCTGAAAATCACTCTGAGCTTGCAGAGCCATTCCTCTTTGGAGGGGGCCAGGGCACTTTTCCATTTTTGCGCAAGCGCCAGTCTCCCTGCCCGCAACATGGCGCATATGACCTTGGGGAAGGCATTCACCTCCGACTCCGGCATGGGGGAGCCCAGTAGGATTTCCAGCGGGTGCAAAGATGGACCATAACCCTCGATATCTTTGATCCAGCTTGGGAGCTCCGTCCAGTATACCTGTATGGACGGGCAACTCCACCACATATGAAACCAGGTTCCCCGTTGATGGCATCCCCTGGGGCAGAGGGAGGAAACATCCCGGTACATTCTAGACAATAGCGCCGGGGGGCGATGCCATGAATGGAGGATTTTAAAGTTATGTTCCATAGCTGCTGTGTATAGGGAGCCTGTGAAAATGCACTTGAAAACCGCCCTCCAGGTGTGATCCTCTATTGGCATCCCCATCCTCTCTTCCCATATGCGCTTGAAGGGTTGTCTGCCTTCTAGGTCGGCTATAATCAGCACACTATAAAACTTAGATAGCGAACCTTTGCGAGATTTACTTTTGGCCAGAATTAGTTCGAGTGGGGTGAGGGGGCGACTAAGCTGATCGGACCACCGCGGTTGGGTAAGTATCCCTTTCAGCCGCAGGAATTCAAAGACCGTGGGGGGCCTGTCCACCAGAGCCTCTGTCAAGCTGTCGTATTCAATGAAGCCCTCTTCTCGTGTGAGCTGGGAGACTCTTTCCAGTCCCATGTCAGACCATGCCTGGGTGTCCCGAAAGCCCCTCATATCCAGATCAATGGGCGGGCCCCAGAGAGATGACAGAGGCGAAGGCCATGTAGATATCAAATTATTAGCTTTGCTGGGTTTCCACAGTGACCAAAGGACTGCTAAAGTAGGGTGTGTCTTGAGTTGTGGGGGGAGTGACCTGGGAGGGGCCCAGAGATAGTCCCTGACCTTCCTCGGATGTGCGTGGGTGTCTTCGACATACGTCCAGAATGTACGCATGTCGTCCCGCATGTGCTCCAACATCACCCTGAGCTGAGCTGCTTTATAATAGAGCCTAAAATCTGGGAGACCGAAGCCACCATGGGACTTTGGGAGGGTCAGAGTGGAAGTTTTAACCCTGGGCCTTTTGCCGTTCCAAATGAAGTGAAGGACACGAGACTGGAGCACCTCGAAAAAGGCCTCAGGTATCACGACAGGGAGAGCTGAGAAGAGATAGAGAAGGCGAGGTAAAATGTTCATCTTAACCGAGACCATGCGTCCAAGCCAGGAGAGCGTGAGGGGGGCCCATCTTTTGAGATCGCTACTGACCTGGGCGAGGATTCCAGGGAAATTCCATTGGTATAGATGAGACAGATCTCTGGGGATGGTGATGCCCAGATACCTTGTGGATGTTCGCTCGATTCTAACCCCTTGAATGTCGGTTTTGTTCTCAATATCTTGTTCCCCTGGGCCCATTGGCATAATACTTGATTTGGATGCGTTTATTCTCAGCCCCGAAAAGGAGCCGAAAAGGTTTATGAGATCAAACAGCCTCGGTAGGGATTTGTGAATGCTGGTTAGATAGCCCAGTATGTCGTCCGCGAACAGGGAGAGCTTAAACTCGCACTCACCACATCGTATACCCCTAATCTCCGGGTCGTTCCTAACTGCTATAGCCAGGGGCTCCATGGCCAGGGCATATAGGAGAGGTGACAGGGGACAGCCTTGCCGGGTGCCTCGGGAAAGGGAAAAGGGTTCGGATGTGCCCCCATTAACTGATACTCTCGCCGAGGGCGAGTTATATAGAGCTGCGACCCACCTACAAAAATTATCTCCCAATCCCATTTTCCTAAGAACCTTGATCATGTAGGGCCATTCGACCCGGTCAAAGGCTTTTTCAGAGTCGAGTGAAAGGAGGTACCCCTCCACTCCCTGTTCGGTAGCCTCATGCATAAGGTCAAGGGTTTTTCTGATGTTATCCGACCCCTGGCGCCCCGGGATAAAGCCCACTTGATCTCCATGTACTAGGGTAGGGAGGAATTTTGCCAGTCTGTTCGCCAGGAGTTTCGCCAGTATTTTAACGTCAGTGTTTAGGAGCGATATGGGGCGATATGACTGGCATAGGGCTAGGTCTTTGCCGTCTTTCGGTAGGACCACTATTAAGGCTGACATCATTGTGGGAGGGAGGGACCCTTGATTTAGTGCACAGTTAAACAGCTTGGCCAGGAAGGGGGTGAGTGTGGATCTATAGGTCTTATAAAATTTGACTGAGAAGCCGTCGTCCCCCGGGGCCGTGCCACTTTTTAAGGAGGAGATAGTATCAATTACCTCTTCCGGGGAAATAGGGATTTCCAGAGTGTCGGCCTTGTCTGGTAGCAGGCCCGGGACAGGGAGGGAATCCAGGAACCTATCAACTTCTATCCCATCCCCCTTGTATTCTGAGCAGTATAATTTTTCATAGTATAGCCTGAATTGTTCCGCTATTTTGGAGTCCCTTGCGGTCGAGTTACCGTCCACAGAGCGGATTGAGTTCACTCTCCTGCTGTTCCTAAGTTCACGGAGTCTCCAGGCCAGTATCTTGTCGGCCTTTTCCCCTTTTTCCATATATTTTTGTTTCAGAAACGAGAGCTTCCTTTCCGTTTGCCCTACCTGGAGGTGAGCCAATCTAGTGCGCAGCTTCTGCAATTCCTCCCACTGCCCAGGGAACATCTGTGTTTTCAGTTTACCACCCGGTTGTATGGCCTCTATTTTGGTTTTCAGGTCTTTCTCTTCCCGGTCCCTCTCTCTTTTTTTCCCCGCCCCAATGCCAATTAGGGTACCTCTGATGGTTGCCTTAAATGCCTCCCATACTCCCATAGTGCCTACCTCCCCGTTGTCGTTCAGGGAGAAATAATCTTCTATGGCTGTAAGAAGGGTTTGGCGCGTATCCTTGTCATGTAGTAGGAGGTCGTTACAACTCCATCGGGAGCTGGCTACAGGAGTAGGGGGGAGGCCGATACCAATCTTCACCATGTCATGGTCCGTCCAGGGGACGATTTCCACCCCAGCGCTGGTGATCTCACCCTGCATTGCTGAATCTACCAAAATGTAGTCTATACGCGAGAAGGCATCGTGAGGCTTAGAGTAAAAAGTGTAGTCGGGGTTCAGACCTTTCTTGGGTGTACTTGTGTCACACAACCCCAATTCCCCATTCACTGCCTGGAAGGTTGATGCCAATTTTTTGTGGAGGCGGATGTTGGGGCAAGGATTCACAGATTTTCTGTCCCTTTCGGGGCAGAGCACCATATTAAAGTCCCCTCCCACCAGGAGGGTCCCCTCCGCAAATGATATTATTGTCCCCTTCATGCTTTCCCAGAAGACGTCCTGCGCCTCATTTGGGGCGTAAATGCAAACCAGGGTGAACAGGCGTCCCCGCACATCCCCTTTTACCATGAGATACCGACCCTCGGGGTCGGCCTGTGCCACCTTAAATCCAAAGTGAGCCCCGGGGGACACCAGCAGAGCTACTCCCCTCTTCTTGGACTGGGTAGAGGCTGAGAATACCTGATCTATATTATTAGCTTTAAGCTTGGGCTCCTTCCCCCGAACCCAGTGGGTCTCTTGCACAAAGAGAAATTGTAGTTTCGTCCTCGTAAATTCCCGCATGAGCAGTGACCTCTTGGTGGGTGAGTTGAGCCCCCGAACATTCAGAGACCCCACTGACAAGGAATGGAGTGAATCATCCATTAGGATGCGTTGTGAAGCACATAACTCCAATTTCAAGGATGCAAGCGTCATTACTCCCTCTATGTTTCAGCACCTCGCTGAGGGTTAGGAACAGCCCCCAGGGTGTGATCAAGACCCCAAACTTTGGCGTATTATAACAAATTCCCCAACATCCCAACATCCCCTCTTCTCTCCCCCCACCCCCCTCCCCCCAGATCGCCTGGTTGTATTGAGGCATCGTCTCAAAGTCACACAACCGGCCAACCATGTCTCCCCCCTCCGGGCTCGTTACCTCATTATAAACGCCCATTCGAGCCCCCCCCCGCCCATGCGGGCTTGATGCAAGAATTTAAAATGTAACAACATCCCCCCTTTGCAACGTCGAGTGGAGAAAGATTTCATCAGATTCTAGTAGTTTGTTTCAGCTATTCTGAGGGTCCGGCGACGCTGGTGCCACTCTCCTGAATTTCCTTTGGCCTCGTACTCTGCGCCTCTCCTTTGGAGCGTTGATCTTTTTAGGGCCCTTCGGGGTGCGCTCACGATCGCGGTCTCCCGGTTCAAAATCCGAGTTATCTAGGAGTTCGCCTGTCACTCGTTGGATGTCGTCTTCGGTGATCAGGGTATACTTATATCCCTCGTGCTCGAAAGAAAGTGAAAAAGGATACCCCCACCTGTATCGGACTCCCTTGGCTTGGAGCATTTTCGTCAGAGGGGAACAAAGACGGCGTCTCGCCAGAGTGAAGGCCGACAAATCTTGGTATACTGAGATCTGGGCCCCATCACATTCCACCGGGCCCTTCTTGCGAGCTAGTTTGAGGATCCTGCTTTTCTCAGAGAAGTAGTGGAAGCGAACTAAAACGGATCTGGGGCCTCTGGAGGCTGCCCCTGCTCTGTGGGCCCTGTCGATGGTGGGTTCGTTAGTGTTAGTTCCGTCAAAGAGCCCTCTCACCACCGCGTTGACTGCCTTGACAATGTCAGCCTGGGTTTCCCCGTCCTGTTCCGGGAAGCCCAGAAAACGTAGGTTGCAGCGCCTTTCTCTGTTTTCCAAGTCATCCATTTTCAATGAGCATTTTTCTTCTCTTCTCTCAAGTTCAGACAGGCGCATGTCAAATTGCGATTCGAGAATGTCATTCGAAGGTGTGTTGTTCTCCAGTGACTGCACCCTGTCTTCTATGTTTTCCACCTTTTTGTCTAGGGTGTCCAGTCTAAGGGTGATGTCTGCGCGGAATCCTCTAATTTCATCCAACAGGGCCGCCATTCCCCTGGAGACCGAGATTGCGCCTGCCGCTTCTTGCTGCGTTTGGGCGGCCATTTCAGGGGTTGTTTGGGGCTCAAGGGACGGGCGCCGAAACCTCTGCAGTGTTTCCCTCCAGGTCATAGGCCTTCCCTGGACACTCTTGCTCCCCGGTGTCTGCCCCCAAATGATTGTGGCCACCGGGGCCTGCTTGTCTCCTTTGCGTCCCAGGGGGAGCGGGGGCCCTTGGTAGCTCTGCGGCCAGGGGCGGGGAGGAGGTTGTGGGGGGGCTGGAGCCCCAGGCAGATCACTTGTCGTGGGCGGGGGATCCACTTCCACAGGTTCTCCCCGTTTTTTTTTTTTTTTCCACCGTTGTGTTGGGGGCCGTGAGTTTTATTGCCCCCTGTGGGTGCCCAGCCCCGGGGTGGGTCTCCTTACCTCGGGGGGGGGCCTCTCCCACGCCACTCGTGTTCGCCCCGCGCGGGCTTCGCCAGAATCTGCGCAATCCTGGGGAGCCTCTCCCTCGCTGACACCCCGCTGGGGGGGTTCCTCGTCCTGGTGCGGTGCCTCCTTCTCCCGCTCCTCGGTCCACCTCCTGGGCCGTTCCGTTGCCGCGAGCCGCCGTCGGTTCTCGGCAGGATCCCTCGGCCTCGGACGCCTGGGCCTTTGCGAGGCCTCTCTGGGCCCGGGCTCGCAGTTGTTTTCCGCGGAGCCGCAGGGCCGCAGGAGGGAGGGGTTTCGCGCCCTCGGGATCCGCTGGCTCGCAGCTCCGGCTCTGCTCCACTCCTGAGTTTCAGGTTTGGGCCAGGGGTGCCCGGCACCTTCGTACAGGGGGGGGGGTGTCGGTGTCTCGCTCCGGGGGTGTCGGGGGGGGCTCGGGTCCCTCGATCAGCGCCCTGGTGGGGAGACGAGCGGAGATGCTTCAACACATCTCAGCGCCCCCTGGTGGATCTCCCTTTTCCAATCTCTTACAGGAAACTACACCTCCCTCTAGAGAGTTTTCACCCCAGGACTTCTGGCACTCAAATTACTACTGCCAAAACTCTCCAATATGGGAATGGGAAAAACCAGAATCTATAAAATCAAAGTCAAGCCCTAGAGACCAGTTCATAGGATATTTTCGAGACACTGACAAAACCACCACACCTCTACATATACCATAAAAAACGATCTGTGGATTATGCAAGAGTCTCTGGATATATCTTGTCCCTGTTGTTTCCTATGTCTTAACAATGAAGAACCTGGACAAAGACCAATCATATCCACCTCGCATAGGGGAAGGGTATGTGAGAACCCACTCAGGGTCCCCGGGGATCTGTTATCCAGGTGGCCAGGATCACTATTGGATCCAGTTTCTGGGGGAGGACCAGTGCAGGAGGATCAGCTGGATGAGGGGTCTTCGGGGGTTGGAAGTGGGATACCGAAGGGTGAGATGTGGTATCCCCTTTCCTATAACACATTTTCCCCATCCTACCAGGTAGGATACCGAGAAGCTCAACCGCTGCGATCCCTTTCCTGATATGAACAGTTTCCCATGGACAGTTAATCGTGAGCAACAACGGACTAACACCAGAGCCGTATACCTGAATTGTCCAAACACTCTAGTCAGGGAAGTTCAGGCAATTACTAATCATTAGACACACCTGACTCCCATCACATGTCCCCACACATATAAAAGGTGGAACACAAAAGCACACTCTGAGCGAGGAAAAGCACATGAGGAAGCAGCAGTTCCAAGGCGGCGATTTAACATGAGGAGAAAGGCGGTGAGCCCGGAGAGGGTTGCAAGGAGGGACATACCCTTGACTTCTAGAAACCGCTACTTTTACGAGCCTTGGAAAGTGAGAAGCCTAAGACTGGGAACTGAAGCTGATCAAACCTATGCTGTGCATCAAAGATATCCAGGGCGCTCTGTGTCGATAACCCAGGCCGGGAGAAGCGATTGCCGCTGTGGTACTGTCCTTGGCTCCTGCAAGCTGCGCCAGTAAAAGAAGCACATCCAGTGAGTCAGAGAAACTGATACGAAATCAGCTTGTGTTTGGACCAAGGTTGCAAGCAGCAACATTGTACGAAGGAATCCATAAAGGACAGTGTTTGAAGCACATGTGATGAGAGGCGCGAACAAGTGGAACTGAAGGAGTGAATGTACTTTGAAAAAGCCAACTAAAATACTGTGTACCGAGTGGTCCGGTGCCATGTGGGTGCTCATTCGAAGATCTCTGTTAGGCATCCAACTGACTGGCAACTGCATTATAAAAAAGTAACTTTGTATCGAAGTGGTCCTGCGACGGGTCAAGCTAAACCCTGTGCACATTCAAAATTCTTTGATAAGTATAAAGTGAACTGCAATTGGTCCGAGCCCAGCTGAGGAACACTAATTGAATATGAAGAAGGGATCTGAGCCTGGCTGAGGGGGATCCGGGGTGAACCGTGAGTCACCCGAGAAGGAATATTTTTGGAATCGTAAAATAAAGGGATCTGAGCCCGGCTGAGGGGGATCAAGGGAGAGACACTCAAATCATATAGTGATAAGAAGAAAAGAACTTTCTATTTTTCTTTTGTACATCAGGCCCTCTGAATCAAGAGACTTTGAGGCAGAAGAGACTTGAGCACAGAAGGCCATGATACTGGAATTGGAACTGTATCCTCGTGTCAAGGAAGCCAGAGTGTGTGCTTGGCTCGGGTGAACCACCTTGCCCCGTGCTGAAAACGTGGGGAAGGGAGGCCAATGGCCCGAAAATCCTGACCTATCATTTTGTGAACATTTCTTTCTTTTTCATGAACAGTCCCCATACTATTTGTAAAGTAGCAGTAAGGATTGGCAATATGTTTTTTTGTGTAGGCTCTTTTATTTTGACAAGACTCCACTAGGACTGCATTATTATTATTTGATGGTCGTAGCTTGCTCCCACCTGTAGATTTAGGTTTAGATAGGCATTTTGTGTACCCTAATGAAAGTTAAATAAACACCCTTGAACTGTGGTCACTTGTGTCTGTCTTAATTCGATAGCATGTTTTGTTGTTTTGTTTGGTTTGTTTATTTATTTGGTGATGCGCACTGAACCCTTAGGTAGCTGGGCGCAAACAGGACAGGTATACTTAAAGCTTAGTTACAGCAAGAAAACAAAGGGTACAGGCATACAGGGAAAGCTTGCTACCACTTGCAGGTTTACAGTGAGGGTGTGGTGCGATAGGTCACATATACATAGTGCATACAAGCGGTCAAATATACATAGTACAATCAAGTAGTACAGTAGATAATAGGTACAGTGTGGTAACACAGTATGTCAAGAATGCCAGGAGGCCGCCAGATAGCAGAGGGGCAGGGATAGGTGGCAAGCATCTAGAGCCGTACTGGTACGGTGGGTGAGTGTTACCAGTCATTTGAGCGTAACCAGTTCAACATGTTTTGTCTAAATTTAGGGTAAGGTTGTTCAGTTCTGATGTCCGGGGGAAGTGCATTCCAGGATAGGGCTGCTTTGACCGGGAAACTAGAGCCACCAGTTGTGGCTCAGTTGAATTTAGGAATCTCTAGGAGATGGGCATTGGTAGATCTGGTTTGTCATGTGGATGTTCTTCTAGTTATTCTTTCTGAGAGGTAAGGTGGTGCTACATTGTTCAGGCACTTGTAAGTGAGTGAAGCTGTTTTGAGAAGGATCCTATCCTTTATGATTAACCAGTGGACATTTCTTCTGAATTTGGTAATGTGCTCTCTATTTGCAGCCTTTGGATTTTGTCTGTAATATATTTGTTGGCACCTGAGTATAAGGCATTACAATTGTCCAGTCTGGACATTATAAGTGCATTAGCCAGGGTGATGCAACTAGTTTCAGAGATAAAGGGTCTGCAGACCCGGATGAGCTTACAGGTGTAAGCAGTTGAGCAGGCTAGTGAGTTGACTTGTTTCTTAAAGGTTAATGTGGAGTCAAGGTAGAAGCCTAGAGTTTTAACTGCTGGCATCACCTTGATAGCATTGAAATCGATATTGAAGGAGGCATAATTCGGGCCGAGCTTTTTTAGGTTAGTCTCTGAACCTAGGATCATTATCTCCGTTTTGTCGTCACTCAGGCAGAGGCCATGGGATGCCATCCATGCCTGAATGCATGCCTTCCTTAGACTTGCAACCTTGGCTTCAACACAGACCAGTCTTGTATCAGTCTCCCCACCTCACCGGCTGTGTTGACTTTACTGAAGCTGCTTTGTTCTTGGAGCCAAGGATGGTACCCTGGTGCTGGTGATTCTCCCCACCTCGATTATTGACACGGGAGGGCCCCGGGTATCTCGGACACACAATGCAGGATTCTTCAGCCTGGTTTCCTGGTCTTACGTGTTCTATTCTCAGGATCTCTGGAAAGTAATGGTTCCTCGTCGAAAAGGTCAAGGGTAATTCCCTCCTTGCAATCCCCTTCTGTTGTGCCGTCCTTCCGCTCTCGTTCAGCTGCCATCTCGAAACTGCTGTTTCCACGTGTGCTTTGCCTCGCTCAGAGTGTGCTATCGTGCTCAGCCTTTATCTGTGTGGGGAAGTCTATTGAAAGTCAGGGGTGTGTGATGGTCAGTAATTGTCTGACCTCGCCTGACCATTGTATTGGGACATGTCAGGTATACTGCTCGGGTGTTAGTCTGTTTTCTCTCATAGTGGGCTGTCTGTGAGAAAGTGTTCATGTTTTAAAGGGGGTGTGGGGTAGAGTTCCCAAATATATTAACTGGTAGGATGGGGAAAGGTGTTACAATGAAGTGTCTCAACATCCAGTGTCCCACTCCCTGAAGACCCCTCACCCACGTGATCCTCCCACACTGGTCCACCCCCAGGAATTGGATTCAAAGGCAATGGCCGTGTCCTGGCCTCCGAGATGCAGATCCCCAGCGACAAGTGGGTGAGACACCTTCTGGTTTCTCACAGCGGGTGGAGGCTGGAGGTGATTGGGTGTGGGAAGCCAGGGCCCAAAAGGGCACATAAGGACCCTGATCACCAAACTCGGCAAATGTGGGATTAGCAGAGGAGGGAAGAAGGGAAGTAGGATGTGAAAAAGAAAGGCTTGAGGTGCTTCCGGAATTTGAGGAGATACGGAATAAGACGAAGAGGAAGGGGCAGGCTGTTCCATAGGAGGGGGCCAGCTGAGGAAATAGATCGGCCACCAGCCCTCTGTTTAGTGAAACGCTTGACACACAGAGAGTTATTACCAGAGGATCATAGAGGTGTAGAGGCAGAGAATTTAGTGAGGGCAATGAATGAAAATGTTGTGGGCAAAGCTGCAAGATGATGAAAGTCAAATGGGAAAGGGACCCTGTAAAAGATGCAAAATAAGAGCACAAGTGTGAAAGAGCATGACAGAAAGGTGGGGAATAAATAAGACCACCACGAAGGGAACTTTATGAATAAATACCATATTGCAAGGTCAAAGACTTTCAGAAGTTGTGTGACACATTGTGGCACAGCCAAGAGGCGAACCAGGAGAAGAGTGTGAACCTGCACATGAAGCCAAAGAGGCCGACAAGGAGACGTTAAGTTAAGGTGAATCTGTACACAGGGGCAAATATAAAAGAACCTGTGTGGGCTGAAGAGCCTAGGGTTCCTGGTTGTGTGACCTGTGATGGGTGGACCATGTGGTCTGCCAACTGCGCACACAGGACCAGGGAACCCTCAATTGTGAAAGATAAAGACATTGTGAAATAAACCAAGAAGGAGCACTTTAAGTGAACTGTTAATGCAATCCAGATGGAGTGCCAAGTTGACCGGGAGTTGTGTTGAACATTGGAAGTTTGAAACCAAGTATAAGTTGATACGTTGGAGTCTTGGCTAAGGGAACCCTGAGGCTTGACGAACTGCAATTCTGTCTTGAGGACAGATCCCTCAATACCCTTTTCTTTGAAACTATGGTGCCTTGAACTTGGGGAAGGGAACCCCAAGGATTGTGTGGAACTGTGTTGCCTTGAACTTGGGGAAGGATACCCCAAGGATCTGTGGAACTTTCTTGTAATAGGAAAGGGGAGCTGAAAAGGAAGCTAAGACCTAGAAGAAGCTCAGAACTTTGTTTGATCACCATTTCTTTTATTATTGACATCCCTACACATTGTTTAGCTTAGTTGTAAGGGCAAGGATAGGTTTTGGACACAGACAGACTATTAAGTTGAACATTTTGACTCAGACTTTCCGTAGTTTTGTTCAGGCAGGTAAATACCACCTAAGCATAGAGAAAGTTAGGGTTCCAACCATCCAAAAATTTGATTTAATAAAACACTTTGTTTTGAACTTTGAATCTGTCATCTGTGTCTTACTTCATGTTGCCTCCACGCTATGAACTTCTTGATATCAGCATAAATACTTGGCCAATAGAATCTGGTCACAATTTGGGCTTGGGTCTTAGTTATTCCCAAATGTCCTCCAATCAAATGAGCATGAGCCATCTCCATTATAATGTCTTTATGACTCCTAGGGATCCTCTCTGTACAAGCCATTCTTTTGAAAATAAATGGAGCACCTTTCATCCTACCTTCCTCTTCGCTTGTTACCTGGTTGAAAGGTTCTGCCAGCAAAGTATCATTATGCTGTGCAAAAGCTAAGTCAGGAATAATTTCTTCTTCCTTTTCTATATCTACTGGGACCTTTGGTTCAAGGTCACCTTCTCCAAACCCTTAAGTTCCCCTTCCAGTTTGTTCACAATTCTTAACTTCTTCAGGTTTTGGGAACATAGCATATTCCAATATACCTTGTGCTATCCTTTCCCCAGCTTTAATTTGGTAAGCCTTCAATCACCCCTGCCAATACGTCCAGAACATATTGCCAGGCCAGGCCTTACTTAGAAGCAAGGCGGACATAAGTATCCTTAGGGGGGAACAAGAATCAAATATGTGGCTATCAAAGATCTCATGGTTGAACCAATACTCCCCTAATACTATAGATAGCAAACCCAAAAAGATTGTTCAGTAGTTATAGTAGGGGTAGAAGCTCTTGATGGTTCCCCAATTTTTATCAATTGATTCTGATCCCACTTCTGACACCTTATATGAGGGCTCAGAAATGTGTAGCAGACAACCTTTGGATGATTTTTCAAAATACGCAATTGTATTCAATCGTAAATGTTATGAAACGCCTCACTGTCCCACCTCTGACGAGGATTTCCCTGCCTATCAAAACAAAAGGAAAACACTCTAACATAGGATATCTGGCCCTTGCACTTAAACATTATATACATAAAGAAATATATGCCAATTCATAGTAACGTTAATTATGATATTCACAGTCTCTCTTGGCAACCTGGGTGAACGCCCCTTCGCCAGGTTTCCAGGTAAAATAAACTCCAATTGTTCAAAAAAAGAAGAAACAAGGAAATCTGTATGAGCAATACAGTCTTAAGTCAGTTCTTGGCTCCTTCAATGTCAAAGTTAAGTTCTGCTAACCAAAGTTCAAACAACAGAAATGTTTTTCTTCTTAGTGAAATAAAGACTTTCCACTTCATTCAAATAGCATCATTGTCATTCCCAGCTATGATGCTTAGCTCAACTTCCAGTTGTCCAATAAAACAGACCACAGTTCTTTATTAGTTCAAAGTAAATGCAACTTCTGCAAATGTTAATGAAACACAGTTGTTTGTAAACATTTAATATGTCGTTCTTCACAAAATTAGTAGGTATCTTTGTCAGGATAACATCACAGCACTTCCACTTCCACTTCCACTTCAACAACTCTCAACTTCAAGCAAATTCTAAAAATGTTCACCATGAGGGTCTACTCCTCTTCCTCACAGTAGTTCAACTACATTTGTGCTTTATAAGTCTCAAATCTATTGACAACCAAATACACCACCACAGCTTCTGTACTTTGTAATTTGAAACAGTTTTCAGATAGAACAAGATTCACTTTCTGGGTCCTCAACACCTTCAAGTAGGCAAAGCACTCTTCCTCTGAAGATACCTTTTCCAGAGGGGCAGCCTATTTGCCTCTCTTATCTGCCTGCAACAAACCTGGAATTGGCTTTAGGACACACTTAACTCTTCTTCCTATTGGCTTTGGCAATACAGGTTGCATCAACTTCAAAGAATAATTATAAGTACCAGGTTTCCCTTCCCCAACCTTGCCTTTATCACTCTCTCTACTGTTAGCCAGAATAATTACCCAGAAGCGTTGCTGCCTCTCTCCTGGCTTCAGGTAATGTTTGCAAATGATTGTCTTTGTCAATGCTGATTTTCTATTTGGCCCACAGTAATATATAAACTGTTCTTTGTCACTGGGAAAGACTGGTTTCAGTTTTGATTGGGGAAATATCTTGTTTGCTCTTGGCTTGGGCAATGCTTGCTCTCTCCAACTTGTAATACCAATGTTTAAACACTTTACTTCTCGGGTTATAATTGTTGAATGTCTTAACAAAAGATTCAGGTCACCAGAATCTTTATTAGGCACACGCGACCACTCTTTTGTGTGCTTTTACAAGTTTAAGTTCAACAATTGTGTTTTATAGTGTTTTCTCTTTACGCGAGTGAAGAGCAAAAAATACCTGCTCACACGCAAGTGCTACATTTCAAGTGTTCTACTCTTACGCGTGTGATTATTTAGCTGGATACTGTTGCTGGCAGTGTTCGCGCAAGGAATTAGAACGCCTGGTTGAACTCACCGGCTTCTATGTTTCTTTCTATGCTGGCTACACAACTTCTATGACTTCTGGCTTCACTTTGGACCCACACCCTTCCTCGCTGAAGGCGTCTCCGGTACGGTCACTCATTTAAGGAGCACCTCTCGCTTCTGAGACTCTCAGATTCACAACTTCTCTCCACGGTCTTCAACACGCTTTCTGCTGCGCAATCTCTGTAATGAGGCTCACATGTGGAAAGGCAATCTTCCTGCATGCTTTCCGCTGTGCAGTCTCTGCACATCAGAGTTTGGGGGAACAGGACCGTCAGACGATAAACAGGGCTGCACCAAAGCCCCAGCATCCCTTTGGTTCTCGGACTTCTGCCTGGATTGCCAACAATGTGCCTTCTTCCTTCTGATTCTACTACTGCTGCCTACACTCCAGTCACAGTTTCAGCTCCTCCCTCTTGCCTGCAACTTAGGTGGCCTTTTAAGCCTCCCAGCTTCCCTCAGGTGTGGGCCATCAGGCTTAATTGCCCGACTACTACTACAACATGCCTCTTTAGCCCTCTTCCTTGTCCCCGTACTTATGGTATTACGTGACTTGTCGTCTCTATCAGAAGACTTACATTTTAAAACTTCTTCTGCATGGCAAACAGCTGTTAAGAGTGTGGGGTTACGGGGAAAGTTAAACAAAGGGGTTTATCAGTCTGCCTGATTTGTGCCACCCCATGTGATCCTCCCGCAGAACACCACCCCCAGGGTCGGGATCAGGAAGCGTCAGCCCTTCCCTGGCCACATGAGAAGGGTCCCAGGCCAGATTTCTGGGGGGAATTATTACTGATTCACCACAGTTGGTCGGTATGTTTTGCAACAATTGTTCTAAGGTTACAGAATGGAGGGTAGGTAGGCATAATGTAGAATGATGTGAAAATCATAATGAGGGATCATGCATGCACAATCAGGTAAAGCTGCAGCCCTTGATATGGGGGGGCTGCATCGATAGAGAGTGACAAAAACAACAAAACCTAAGTTAACAATCAATGCAAAGCCCTCACTTGCTGGCGTGTGAGATCAAGTTGGCAAGCAGAGGAAGAAAAGGGTGATAGTAAGGCATTGGCAATAAGTGTGGGCAAAGTCCTGAAGTAAGGCCGGACGTCATTGCACATATTGGTGAAGCCGCACCTAGTGTAAGTAGGGGCTACAGCAGATATGCTTAATCATTAAGGAGAGTCATAGATGGTAGTGATTTGCGGAAATCAATAAAGTCAATTCAGCGTTCCCAGCGGTGAGCCACAAATGAGAGCGCAATCAGCAGCGCATGGTGGTAGTACTTATATGTGCTTGGAAGAGGGAGAAAGGAAGAAGGGAAGGGTCAACAGGAGTAGAAGATATTGGGCCTCATCATAAGTTGGCCGGTATCCCAGTGCTAATTGAGCAGGGGTACTGTCCAACGCAATTAGCATTACCACAACACAGTCTGGCGCAATTTGCGCCAGATCCCAAGTAGGCGGGGGAGATATATCCCCATTCCTACTGGACCCAATGGGGGTTTCTTGACACTTTTAGCACGGGCGCAATTAGCGCTGTGCTAATAGCACCAAAAACGGGTGAGAAATGGTGATTTTTACCTCCAGCAAAAAGCTGGAGGTAAAACTCCCATTTTCCGCCCAACTTGTGATTGGCCGGAGCAGTAAATGCAGTGGTAATAGCATTACCGCTGCATTTTACCGCTCCGTCCAACTTGTGATGAGACCCAATGTCTTAACTTGTGCCGCATGTATGAGACAGCTCGGCACCAGTGCCAGGAACAGGGGACACTGTGCCAGTTGCATTCCTAGTGCATTCTGGGGTTTTGTCTCGCTATCTTCTTCAGTTTCTACATCAATCAGCACCTTCATCCCTAAGGCCTTCTTGGTCGTTTTTCTACACTGGACTATTATTATCCTGATGACACATAGTGTTAGTAACACTAGTATTAATGCTGCTGCGAAGACCTTCTGTCCACTGGCCATCCATGTTGGCATCCATGAGAATAGGTACAATAGCCAGCCTTCATCCTTCCCAGTGTTCTTCACTTCTGTCTTGATTTTTGTGTGTATTTCAGAAAGCCTGGTGATTGCTTCTGTAGAATACCATTATCTTCATCGTTTACAGTTACAAAAATGTACAGCAAGATGAACAGATTTTGGCACAAACGCCTCCCTCCATGGCTGTGAGGAGGCCCACAACATAATAGTTATGTAGGGCCATCAGCCTCACCGCCCTCAGCTCTTCCTTGATGGCGTTGAATCCTCAACAGTTGAGTTTAATGTCTGCATCAGCCCTCATTGTGTGATTTGGAGCCACTTGGCATTTGTGCTTGCCTGGATTGCTGGAACAATAGATGCAAAGAACATCTCAGTTCTGTTGAACAGCCTGTACTCTGGTGGTATTGCATCCAATGCCTTTTTCATGTCTGATGAGGCATAGTTCCTTCTTTTTATTCTTGTCAGTTCTGCAGACCTCTTCTTCCTTCTGTTGTTATCTACCTTAGAGAACCCTTCAATTTGTATGTCCTTCTGAGGTACTACCAATACTGGGGTGTTAAGGTGTATGAGTGAACATAGAAGTTGGGTGGCAGCTGCAGGTATGCTTTCGACTCACAGGCCCAGTAGTGGTCCATGAGTACTGCTGTTCTGACCTTCATGCCTGGTATTCTCGAAATCTGTTTGCATCCTTCGTTTTCTCCAACCTATACTTCACCATCATTCTGGAAACATAGGGCAGCTCCCTTGTGCGGAATGATAGGCATGGGATCTGCTTCATTTCTGACCCATATAAGCAATTTGGCACTTGATTGCCATTCCCTAAGGCACTTGTCATCTTTTCGTTGTACCACTTCCACTGGAGCAGTTAGGAGGGCATGTGCTTTGCTCCCCACTACTTCATCCTTCCATCTGTCTGTTGTGTATACTTGTCCATACACCAGCATCTGCTGTCTTTCCCAGCATCCTGGCAATCCTTCCATCTCTATGTGTCCTATCATGGGAAACTGTAGCTACTGTGTCACTGCCTATACTTCTCCTTTTTTGCGGTCCTTCTGTAATATATTCTATACTTCTGTCTGTATTCCAGTAATCATGTAACATTTCTTGAGTTGTCATGTAGTTGTCTTCGTACGGGAACGTTTTCTTAGACATCCACCTTAGTGTTGCTTGTTTCCCTTGAAATAGTCCTATCATGGTGCATAGTGATAAATGCATGAGGTATTGTGTTCTTGCCGCTGGAATTTCAGTTGCCACAAACGTTCTTGAAGCACTCATGGAATAGGGGATGAGAGAGCAGACATAACTGCTCTCTTTTGCTGTCTGCTTCCCCAATTTATCCATGTTGCTATACCACATGTAATTTGATATATGGGCAGAATTAGTTGTATATGAGTTTACCTGATTTAAATATACTTTTGCACTGCACCTGGCTCTTTTTACTTTCTTAGCAGTGCTTGTTGCCTTCCTGGATATGGCTTCCGTAACAGCATGGACTGAGGTTACGTTAGTAAGAGTCAGAGCTTGTGCATGTGCGAACAAAAATCTTCTTAGGGCAAGGAGTGTTAAGAAGTAGGAACAGCAGAAAGCACAAATAATTATCACAACAATTCGTATGGTGTTTCCCACCCTTGTTGTCTTGCGGTTCCCCGCGTGTCTGTAAGCTGATGCTGAAAAGCCTAACAAAATGCATTGTTATTGTGTTAATTCAAGCTCTATGTCTGTAATACTGGGCAAGTGCTGCAAAAAACAATCGTTCCAACACTATGTGGATTCTCGAGTCTCCAAGTAGGGAAATAACTGATGGGTCTCCACCTGTTAATTGTGTGCATGTTTGGGCCACATATAATAAAAAACCATGAAGAAATAGGCTTAGAGGGATCATTCCCTCTGACGCTGTATTACATACCTAATGAAACACTCCTGCAACAAATTACGTCTTTGAAAAATCATACAATAAACACTGTCCTTAGTTTCACGATGAATGCTGATTGTAGGAAAAAGATAGTGGGCCTCATTATGACCCGGGCAGTAAGGGATTACCGGTACCAGTAAGGGCACCGGTACCAGTAATCCCTTACTGCCCTATTCCGAGGTCCCTTTGCGGGTCCTCCCTTAACGCCTGGTTTTACCAAGCGTTAAGGACGGGACCCGCAAAGGGACTTTGGAGCTAATAACAGTACCGCAATTAGCGGTACCGTTATTAGCCCCTTCCCCCTTCCCATCGAGCCCTATGGGGGCTCAAATGAGAATGGGGAAGGGCCCTGTGAATGGGGAACTACCGCCCCCGCCAACCTTGGAATGGGGCGGTAATAGCTCCATTCACCAGGGCAGAGTCGGTATGGGTTTGGAGGCAGCCATGGCGCTAATAGCGCCATGGTTACCTCCAAACTCGTAATGACCCCCCAGTGTGCTTGATCTAGGTATGTGTATTGTCCTTCTCTAGCTCTCTTGCTCAGGATTGAGATATTCATGGTTGTGGTTCTTCTTGTTTGTTTTTATCTTCTTTTTGCATCAAATCCTCTTCGTCTATACGGGAAGAGGTCTCACCTCGGCAGGGCTTAATGTCTCCAATATAGTTCCAAAACCTTCTTCCCTTGTAGTTTTACTGCACGGTCTGTAGCCTTCTCAATGATGAAAGGTCCCTCAAACCGTGGCTTGAGCCATGGCCAGACAAAATTACAGAGTAGGACTGTGTCCCCTGGGTATAGCGTTGATGCTTTTAAACGTTCCTCAGTTTGGTCTAAGTTGTTGTCTTCTTCACTGTTCTTTGACCTCTTCCCCTGTGCCTGCAGTTGAAGAGAAATAAAAGACGCTCTAGCCATCAAAGAAGCCACATATTCATACATTTAATTTTCACACACAACAGACGTTGCATCCACATCTGTCAATGCACTAGTGGGAGAAGCCAGGGGAAGTTGCATGGCCGTCCAGTCATCACCTCATGGGGGATTAAATGATGGTCGGGCCCGGGCTGGATGCGCAATGCGAACATGGCTAGCGGTAGGCAGTGGAGCCACCCTCTTTTCAATGTTTTTTTTATTTTGGCAGTCTTTTCTTTGAGCAGGTCATTGAGGCGTTCATACACCCTGTTTGCTTGCTGGTGATAGGGGGGCGCAGGAGAATTTGTGCTGTATCCCTAATAGGGTTGTAATGTGCTCAAAGGTTTCATTCTACATACAACAGACGTTGCATCCGCATCTGTCAATGCTCTAGTGGGAGGAGCCAGAGGAAGTCGCATGCGCTGTCCCGTCACCACCTCATGGGGTCTTAAATGATGGTCAGACCTGGGCTGGTTGCGCAATGCATGCAGGGCTAGCAGTAGGCAGTGGAGTCACCCTTTGAGCAGACCATTGAGGCGCTCACACACTCTGTTCACTTGCAGGTGATAGGCACAGGAGAATTTGTGCTGTATCCCTAGTAGGGGTATGAGGTGCTTAAAAGTTTCATTCAAAAAATGAGGTCCGTTGTCTGACGGCAGGACCACACACCCATTGTGGGAACATTTCTTTAACAAGGAATTGTGAAGCCGTAAGGGTGTTGGTGTGAACAGGGACCAGCTTCAGTCCATCAGGAAAAACAGGCACACAACTACTATCATCTAGCAGTAGCCCTGGCACACCTGGATCATATCAACATAATCTATATGGAGATGTTGGAAGGGACCAGTTGGGTGCAGTATGGCTCCTCTCACTACATGTAAAGTATATCTTGCTGTGAATTTCTTACAAGTTATGCAGGCTATATGCTATGCCATATTGGGACAGAACCATTCTTCCCCCATGTGTGCAGCAAGTGCCTCTTTGTCCATGTGGGTAGGATAATGTACCTGTGTGAGTGCAACCTGTAACCATGCTATTGGGAGTACTGACTTGCCCATGGTTTCCTGACACCATAAGGCATCAGTGGGAGATTGTTTCTTTCTTTTCTACTGGAGCCCTTCTCTGAAGTTCCAATATTTGCGTGGCAGGTAATGTGTTGTACCCTTCCCTTGAAATCATGTTGCGCACATAAATATGTGTGTTTGATGGAGTGTCAAAGCCTGTTATTCTCCCAAAATATCCTGCATGCTTCCCTTATGTGTCTGCTACTTCGTTGCCCCGGCAGACTGAGTCCTCCTCCCTCATGTGGGCCTGGCATTTCACGACCGTTATTGCTGGTGTTGGAGCGCATCTATGAGTCTGCCCAATAGGGGCACGTGCTGCACTGGTGTGCCGTCAGCACGTCGAAAACTCTTCCTCAGCCATCGTGACAGTCCAGAATGTCTTGTAGATGTCATGTACGCAGAATCTGAATACACTGTGATTTCCTGGCCGTTGTGCACTTCTAATGCAATTTTAAGGGCCACTAATTATGCTGCTTGCACTGAATAATGTTAGGCAATCTCGTTCCTGCTATTACTTCTGCTGTGCCACCTGCCTTTAGTGTCACTACCGCAGTTCCCGTATGTTTTTCCCCTGTTGACTGGTCTATTGTCGATGACCCGTCAATATAAAATACTTCTCCCTCCTCAAGAGGCTTCTCCCCGACCTTAGGAATATCGTCATACTGTTCCATGTATGTAGTACAGTCGTGTACATAGTCTCCTTCCTCTACTGGTTCTGCTACAAATGTCACTGGATTTAGAGTCCTACCTATTTTGATTGCTGGGTTTGAGATGATCACCTCATATCCAGATGTTCTATGTGTAGTCAATGTACTCTTTGGTCTTTTGAGGATTGCAAAAAGAGCATGCTCCACGTAAAGTGTGGTACTACACCCCATAGTAATACTTGCTGACTTCACTACTGCAAATGCAGCAGCAGCCAGAGCCTGCTCATAACGGTAATGTCCTCTCATTACTGGGTCTAAACGTCTGCTATAATAAGCTAAGTGTTTGTGTCCTAGGGTAGTCTTCTGCGTGAGTACCGCTGTCATCACCACTCCATTGGAGTATGTGAACAGGAAGAATTTGTCATGATAATCTGGGATCCCTAACACTGGAGCTGTGCATATTGGTTTCTTCAGCTCTTTGAATACTTCAGTCATCTTGTGTGTCCACACCAATTTCCCATTCCCCTTCTGTGCTTCCTTTAGCCCACTCGACAAGGGTCTCTTATATGTGCTATAGTCAAATACCCACGCTCTGCAGTAATTACAGAGGCCCAAAAATTGCTGCATTTCCCTCAACGTCTTTGGCATCAGTGTTGGTTAGATAGCTTCTGTCCTTTCTGTTGTCAATTTTCGCCCATCCTGTGATACTCGTTATCCTATGATTAACATTTCCTCCTGGCAATACTGTGAATTTGCTTTGCCCACTTTGTAACCCTTTTCTGCCAACACTGTCAATAAATATACTGAGTCACTTCGACACTGGTCTTCTGTCTTGCTACAAATTAAAATGTCATCTACGTATTGCATAACGGTGCTCTCTATCTGTATGTTGCCAAGATCCATTTCAAGAACCCTGTTGAAGATAGAAGGTGACTCACAGTACCGTTGGGGTAATCTTGTATGTTTCCAGTTCCGGTTTCTATATAGGAACAATGTACGGTCTTGGGATTCTTCATGAAGCGGTATACAAAAGAAGGCATTCTTCAAATCTATTACTGTGAAGTGTGTGGCTTCCATTAGGATGCTGCACAAAATTGTCGCTGGGTTTGGGACTGATGAAGATTCTGCCTCTACTATCTAGTCTAATGTTAGGAAGTCCTGGATAAAATGCCACAACCCCCCAGTCGCCTTCTTCACAGAGTACACAGCCATGCCACACTGTGATTCTGAAGGTACCAAAATGGCTTGCTTCACTAACGCAGCAATTGTTTCATAAATTACCTTGTCTGCTTCCCTGGATAGGGGATATTGGTTCTCATTACGGGTCCGGCAGTAACCCTGTCGGTGCTACCAGCGGGTTGCCGCCGGACCCATAATAATTTACCAGCACCTGACTTCCCGGTGCCACCAGGCTATTACAAGTCCAGCGGCTGGGAAGTCAGGCGCTGGTACATTTGTTAATCCCCATTCCCATAGAGTCCTATTGGACTCTATGGGAGTGGGGACAAAGGAGCACTGGCACCGCCAGCAACAATTCTGGTGCTCCCATGACAAGTCTGCCTACCGTGGCCGCTGCGCCTGGCAGGGTCAGGTCTCGTTTCTGGACCTGCAAACATGTAATGAGACCCATTGTCTTGCCCTTGGGTAGAATAGCTCCTGGTTTGAGCTTCATTTTAACTGCTCGCATCCCTTTTATCAAATCCACGTCATAGAGACTAGTGCTCCATAAGGCGCTAGGAACCCGTTTAAGTCTTCTTCGAGAAAAGGTGGCGGTTGCTTTCGCAACATTGCCATTCTCTGTGGTACTATCCTATGATGTATTCCCATCCAATGTGTAACACTCATGTCAAACATCACCTCATGGTCTGATAGATCGTCTTGGAATAATTCCTCATCTGTCATGTCAGTCAGTCTGTATCTTTCCCCCACTGCAATCACTGTCCTCCATGATCATCCTGTGTCATCTGTCCCGTGCAATATTATCCTCTCGTCTCTCACTATGGCTGCCTCAATTTCTATTGGAATCATTTTTCCTTCCTTCTCATCTAAGGGAATCTCTGGTCTAAATAAAAAATGGTTTTGTATCCGTAGCAGCCTACCCTGAATCCCTGGGAACCATGCAATTAATACTTCCACCCAATATGAAAACAGTTCTAAGTCTACTGGCAACCCCCTCTGCACCGCCTATAGAGCTCCCCTACCCTTCTTCGTATGCCCTCCTCATCCAAATTTACACATGCTAGATCTATCTTGATCGTTACTACTTTGGTAGAGGGCTCCGTTCTCATCTCCGTTTCTCTCGTTTCTGCGCTCTTCCTCTTGCTTGCATCAGCGTTCTTTAACAATCTGCTCAACCTCCAGACATCCTTTTCTCCTTCTTCAACTGTGTTTGCCTTTCCCTTTCTTCCTCAACTTTCCTTTTTCTTATGTCTTCTAGTTCTCTCTGCCTTCTTCGCTCCTTTGCTTCTCTTTCTCACACTTCTGCTCGCTCCTTTTCCCTCTGTAATCTCTCATTTTCCTCTTTGTCTTCCCTTTCCCTTCTATGCACTTCCTCTATTATCTCTGCCCATTCTTTAGCTTCTTCCACTGTGTCTTTGCTGTTTGATACTCCCTTTTCCATGTTCCCCCTTTCACTTGCCGGTTTACCGTCTAATGTAAGCAATATCTGTCCACCTCTCCATTTGTTCGATACTACTAACTCCTGGCCTGTAACAATTCCTGTCTTCCCTGAGTCAATCTCCTGTAATTTTGCTTGCATCTCACTGTGCTCCTTGCATTCGCTGCTTCTGCCCTGTGCTGCTTTGTTCGCTTGATTTGCGCTATTAGGTGTGGTTCCACTATTATACACTGGTGGTGCGAAAATGGAATCTGTGTATTGTGAGAAACCAAAGGGTGTCTCGCATACTAGTCCATGGGAATCCCTCTCGGGTGGCCAGGGCATGGCCATCACCTTTGGATCCAGACCCAGGGGGTGGACCAGTGCAGGAGGATCACATGGGTGAGGGGTCTTCGAGGAGTGGGGGTGAGACAACTGATGGTGAGACGCGGTATTCCCCTCTTTCCCATACCCATGACCCATCCTGTCTTATAGGATTCTCCAATGTTCCAACTCCCTCCTCCCCTTCTGCACAAACAATGGGCTGAGAAAGAGGGTGACTGAGAGTAAAGAGGCTAACTCTTACATATCTCATTGGACATGTCCCGCTAATCAGGTTGGGCAAAGTCAGGCACTTGACTTTAACCACATATATCTGATACCCATTTGCTCTCCCCACAAGGATAAAAGGCAAAACACTCTGAGCAAGGTGGAACATGAGGAGGAGCAGAACAGGGTGAAGGCAAACCTACTGGAGCAGAGCGACCGACAGAGGGGCAAGAGCAAAGGGTAGAGAAACCCAGGAGATCCCTGCAGGAGGTTGTTGCCTCCGATGAGCCATGAAAGATACACAGAGAAGGCCACATTCCAGACAAGAAGACTACATTGAGCCTCATTATGAGCATGGCAGGCACGGCTACCGACATGCTCGCTACCGGCACCACCTCCCGCGATTGGGCAATAACCGGCCAATTACAAGATGAATCGGCCGGTAATTGCCCATTTGCGGGTGGCGTTATTGCTGGGCTCCCGATCCCATTCTGCCCATAGAGCAGAATGGGGGTGGGGAGCATGGCTGCGCTGGTACCTTTGATAATGGTGCCGGCGCAATTACGAGTTATGCTCGCGGGTGCCGCACAGCCCGCCAGGAAGGAAGCAGAACTCGTAATGCGGCGGGACGGTATAAACGGTGCCGGTGCCTTACCGGCACCGTTCATACCGTCACTGCCAGGGTCATAATGAGGCCCTTTGTGTTTCAAGGGCACCAGCGACCCTCTCGGTTGAACAACAGAGTTGGGGAGGCGAGGCCAAGTCTGTGGTATGAACCTTGACTTGTGAATTAAAACCGCAAACACAAGAAAAGAATGCAAACTGCCGGTGTGTTGGAGAGCGACATGAAAGGCTGGTGTGTGTTAAAGAAAGATTGAAGTT
Organism: Ambystoma mexicanum; assembly: GCF_040938575.1. Lineage (NCBI taxonomy): Eukaryota > Metazoa > Chordata > Amphibia > Caudata > Ambystomatidae > Ambystoma > Ambystoma mexicanum. The sequence continues at coordinate 1,170,526,961 of NC_090935.1, read as the reverse complement.
GCAACATTATATCTCACAATTGAAGGCTGCACGCATGTGGATGAGACGCAAAGGAAAGCAGACCTGTGGTGAACTTTAAATTACCAAAAACTGTGAAGCCAGTGATACAGAGTAGCGGAGTGGTCTGGTGAAGGGAAATAGCCCCCTCGAAAATCTCTGAGAAAGGTGAAAGGTTTTGTTATAAAGCAAGAAAGTTAATGGACTCTAAAATGGGTAATGGTCTAGATTAACCCCGGGAAAAGGGGAAGTGAAAGTTGAATGTTGAACTTTTGTGCTTATGATACTGAAATACCCAGACCAAGAGACACTGGGGCAAATAACACAAGAGTCTGAGCTGAAGGGAAAGTCGAAATGGTGCTGCGGGGGTCTATAGTAAAAACCTTGCACATTCGAAAGTCTTCGACATCAGGAAAAGGTCAGAGCCTGACTGAGGGAGACCGGAAGTGTGATAAGTTAGGGGAACATAACCCCTAACGAATGTGATTAAAGCATCGGGAAGGGAACCCCTGCAACTGCTGTAATTGAGAGGTCTGAGCACGACGGAGGGAGAACTATGTGCACTTTTTGTTGAACTGTGAACTTTTTGTTGAACTGCGAAAGAACTTTTGAAAGCTGGAATTAGAGACTTTAACATGGAAGGCCAGGCGGGCCTCGATCCACGTTTTGAACTGCCTTTGTTTTGAGAACCTGAGACTGAGTGTGTCATCCTGTCTACAGGGCCGCCTTACTCCATGCTGTCCAACGTGGGAAGGAGAATTGACTCAGCCATTTTGATCCTTTATGTTACAACACTGATTTTCCTTTGCATACACATTCCCCTTTACACACTTTATGTATAAGAGATAGGGCAGGCATTAGGTTTTGTTAGCATAGGCCATTGTGATTTGGCAAAGACTGACTAGGACTTTGTTTTCATTATTAGCTGATGGTAGAGACTACTCCCATCATAGCTATAGGACAAAGCAGGAGTTTTTCCAAACCCCACAAATATAAAAGGTTTTGAAATTGTATCTCTTGTGTCAGTGTCATACCTGTGATACCATGCCTCCCTTACAGTAGCCTACTGCTTCTTTTAATTCTTTCATGGGGTAAAATCCCTTACTCTCAGTTGCTGTGTTGGCGTCTACTGTTTGAGGAAAGGAGGAGGGGAAAGGGAGACGAGGGCTGTTCGCTCTACGCGTCCCGTTGGCTCAGCATCCAATGCTACAGAGTCATATCCCTTCCCCGTCCTGGAAAATTTCCAATAAATCTAATATGGCCAATTGGTTGCTTAATTTCTCCCCATTATAGGCTGCTTGTAAATAAGTGACCATTTCTTGGTGCACACATTTTGGGCCATGGCTTTGCCAACTTGCCCTCTGTTTTGCGATTTCATTCCGCATTATACTTGCATATTTTCTCTTGATACCGCGGAAGGGATTTGCATAAGTGTTGGAGAGGCGTATCCCCCATTATGTTCTCTTTCAACAGTACCTTTGTCAATACTTACTTGACCTCAAATCGAGGCTTTCGACACATCCAATTTTAATCAATACAATTCAATACAATATGACATGTTTTCTCAGCTTCTACGGCTCAATAGCATGAACACAGCCATGCTTCCCACACCGCCCCTTTGCGACTTTCCGCATCAAAAGCTTAATTCACAATTCCACTTGTGTGCTTCACAAGCTCCGCCCCACTGGCACAACACTGATTGTGACCCACACTGAACAAATCGCCTACCAAATGTCATCACTTTCTGTACAATTCAATTCCTACTGAACAACCTCACTGGTGACGTCACCACTACCATAGAGGAAAAATTGTTGCAACACAACAAGACATAACATAAAATATACATGGCTGCCTTCCTGCTCTTCTAACAGGGAAACCAAACCAATCTTGCGGTCCCTCTTCTGTAGCATCGCCTTACAGGATTACATCTGAGAGGCAAAAACATAGGAAACCACCTTCTGTAATGTAAGGTAGCCTTTTCCGCTAACCAATATACCCATGTAAACCACCATATGCTCCTTTTATTATTGTTTTTTTAAAAAAAAGTTTTCTTCTTCCGCAAGCTAAGCTGACTGTCTAAGTGTACTGCCCAAACTGACCGCCCAACAAACAGGTATCCTTTCACTGCCCTAAGAACTTCACCCAAAAAAATGAAACAGATCTGTTATTGCCCCATTTACCATATAGCTGAGTCTATACTTACATTCCGTGATCTGCTGAGGTCTCTTGGGCACCGGCTCTCCCACAATCTGCCACTCTGCCGTCTGGTCTGACAGGCACTCCACGGGAAGCAGTGAGGAATTTTCCAAAGATGGCTCCTGTCAACCTCTTTTGCCTTCACGCATGAATATAGGTGTCGATTACCGTGGATCACCAAACAGCCGTGCAGGCATGGGGCAGGACGAGACAGTGGGCCTCATTACGACCCAGGCGGTAAGTTACCGCCTGGGTCGTACCTTTACCACCATGGCGTAAACTACGTTTACGCCATGGTGGTTGGCGGATTTACCGCCCCATTCCGAGGTGAGTGGGGCGGTAAGTCCCCATTTACCCATTTACCCTTCCCCATTCCCATTTTTGCCCCATAGGGCATAATGGGAGTGGGGAAGGCGTTAATTACGCCACCGTAATTTACGGTGGCGTAATTAACAACAAGGTCCCTTAGCGCCATGGATTTTAACACCTGCTAAAAGCAGGTGTTAAAACCTCCATGGCGTTAAGAGACCTCGGAATCAGGCGGTAAGGGTCGGCGCTGTTTACGCCGCTGTAAACCCCTTACCGCCTGGGTCCTAATGAGGCCCAGTGTCTTGCCAAAAGAACGTAGCGACCATCCTCTGTTACCAGTAGCCCTGATTATGAGCAGAGTACGCTTGGGCCCCTCAATATCTCCCAGCCACAAGAACAGAGGACTCAGCTATGGGGCAAAGTTACTGTAGTTAATTAGCGAATAAACATAACAGGGATCAACCCGGAAAAACAAGGTTCTTTCAGAGCTCTAAGCATCTAAGCCTGTGTCACCCGGTTTTATCCCTGTGTCACATCACAAATCTAAGGTTAGACCCAAACACCTACTGGACATTCGCATTGGTCAGTTTGGGTAAGGATACATATAGAGACACTATAGGTAAAAAAATGTAATTGGCTAGCTATAGCCAGTGGCTCCTCCAAGGACCACCTCTATTGCACCCATCTACAATGTTGCAGGGTCTCTGAGAGACCATTGGCCTGTGCACCAAATTATATCCCCATGAGAAAGGTGAATTTGGATTGGGCAGGATGTGTCCTCCCAGCCCTGGGACCTTAGACAGTTCTCAGACTGCATGTACCTTTTCAAGGCGCTGAGAAAGGACATGGAGGTGAGAAGCGTCCCCTAATGTTGATAGTCTCTGATCAGGTAGGCCTGTGAGAGTGCTGTCAGTTAATGAGTCATAGGCAATACTTGTAACTTCTCTCTGGTTCTCTGGGAACAATCTTCTCTGTCTGGGTCACATATGTCGAGACCACAAAATTAAGCCTTGTCATCTGCAATTATGAAGATTTTAGTCTGAATTTCTGCAGGTGGCTCACTATCTCGGAAGCTGGAATTGTCCTGCTTCCACTTTGTCCTTGGCTGGGAGTCCTGTTTCTCGAACTGGGGTGATCATGTCAGCTTGCTTGTGTTTCCCGAGTTTTCCTTTCCATCCTTGTTTATCTCAGAGGCCTATAGCTTCCATAGTGTTCCTTATGGCTTCTTTATGTTAGTGGCAGTTAAGCATGTGTATGCTAAATATATGAATACGTTGAGTATTGAGGCTTCAGCTTTGGTGAAAGATATGGAATATGGATATAGAAATATATATGTGCGTTTGTCCTCTGCCTACATGGGTCATAAGCATGTGCTTCATGTCTATGTGCAATAAACTAGTGCAGGTTCGTTAAGCTTTATGAATGGATGAATATGTGCTTCATGTATAAGTGTGGCGAAGTTGTGATGTCAGTGATGATGTCATGGATTTCTGGTTTTCCAGTCAGTTGACTTGATCGATTGTTGTAATTTCCATGTCATCCAGGCCATCAATTGAGTAAGGTCTAAACGGTTGTCTAAGGGAGTATCTTTTTTCACCCTGGCGATGATCGCGGCGATGGGAAAGGCACATCTATTGCTTCTCTGTCGAGAGTCGTGCGGGGGGACATGAGGGTCAGATTTGGTTTTCCCTCTACAGTCTCTGCATGGTTCTTTGGGGTTTGGGGCACAGACGCACTGCCAAAAAAGGCGATAAAGTGGTGGTGATGAGCATGCATGCAACACATGGCGCACCCAGCAACAATGTCGGGCGGATCAACCCACCTCAGTAGGCTCCTGTACGGAGCGCGGCTGAGCGTTCGGCCCCCTGCAGTGCAGAGAGACAGCACATTAAGGTCGGAAACCCAGCAGTCACGCCGCAGGTATAGCGGTGAATCTCCAGAAGCTCCATTTGTCATTGTTCAGTTACCTGGATAGTTGGGACTACAAACCTAAATTTTTGTAACTTTCCAGACCATGCACACTTGGCTTGCAACCCCTCATGGATCCCTGGTGAGTCTAGGCCCAAGCTGGAACTTGTGGTTGGAATGGTTCTACATGTATTTTGACGCAACAGGGGAACTGAGTGATCACACTAAGAAGTCTACCCTCCTGTACTCAGCAGACCGGCTGTCCATAGAGTGTTTAAGACTCTTGGACCTGTAGATAACTCTTATGCAGCTGCCATGGGGACGTTGAGCAAATACTTCACCCCAATGGTTAATATCGACTATGAGAGATTTGTCATGAGGTTGGTGAAGCAAAAGGAGGGTGAAAGTTTGGAAAGTGTTCACGTGCACACTAACCAACGAGGAGGAGAAAGTCCGCCAGCAACTCATCCAGGGCTGTGCCTCAGTGAAGATAAAAAAGGCAAGTTCTGCGAGAACCTAGCATCACATTAGCTAGTATTCTAGAACTTGGCAGATCACACGAATTAGCCAACATCAGAGAGTCAAAAATGGATGCTGCAATGAAAGGAGTCAAACTAGAAGAGGTGTGCGCCATCAGCAAACAGGCGCCCAACAAAATATGGAAAGAAGCCACCATGGAACAAGAGAGACTCAAAAGCGGAACAACTCTCGGTGTGCCCCCAGTGCGGGTATGATTTGCCTCACTTAGGGAACTGCCCAGCCAAAGGCCACACATGTCATAGATATGGGGTTATAAACTACTTCACAAGGATCTGTTGTGCCCCGGCACCTGTCACTCACTCCCATGGTTTCAGAAGCCAAAACAAAAGGTGGCACAGGTAGAGCCTGAAGCACAGGAGGCAGAACAATTACCCTGAGGCGAGGACGAAAAGGACATGTTCTTTATCTCCAGCATCCTAGAGGTAGCCAAGGGAAAAAAAACAGCCCAGATGTGAGGTGTGTGTCAATGGCTCAGACACGACAGTACTGATCGACACAGGGGCGTTTGGAGGCACATCACCTTGCCGCTAGAAGGTGTTTTTGTAGCATCAGTTGAGCATGAAGGCATCAGGATAAAAGCAAGTTTTGTCATCAGGAAAGTGAGTGCAGACAAGCTACTTGGCTGTGGCACTGCAGAAGCCCTACAAATCGTGTACTTTGCCTTTGGGGTGTATGTCGAGGATGTGCAGTCGCTAATGGGGAGGTTTAAAGATGTGTTTTCAGGAATAGGCAAGAGGATAGGCGAGCCAGTTCGCCTGCATATATTAATCTATTGAGCATTTGTTAGGCGCCTATACAACAACATGGTGTTTCCAAGCAACACAAAGCAAGTGGGGAGGGAACAAGGGGAGTAAATACAATGGAAAAAAGAACAGTAAATATAAAAACATGGTCCTGCTAGGCATTGTGACATTCAGACGTGCAAGTGCAGTGAAGAGAAGTGCAGGAGATAAGGAAGGGAGGCGGGGAGAGAGCAAGGTATGGGCAAGTGCTGGTGAGCCCGGGAGAGAAGTGCCAGCGAGTTCCAGGGGAGGAGGTCACTGGCTAAGTGCTGGGCAGAGGGATCCCAATGGTGGAATGCACAGTCTCCAGGCAGGGGGCCCACAAGGGCAGTGCTGGGGTGGGGGTACTGGTGTCGACTGGGCAGAGGGCCTGGTAACCTGTGAGATTCATGAAAGACCAGGCCACCAGTCTCAGTGGCAGTGAGGTGGTTAGCAGGAAAAGAAAGAGGGAAAGAGGTAGAGGAATTCAGAGTTTTGAGAAGTTTCTGGAACGTAAGGAGGTCTGGCTGAAGTCTGAGAGGGGCAGGGAGGCTGTCCTAGAGAGGCACCAGCCGAAGAGAGAGATCTGCCCCCTTCTCTCTGTGTGGAGAAGCGTTTGACAATCAGAGAGTTGGAGTTACAGGAGCAGAGGGCTTTAGCAGGGAAGTATTTAGGGAGAGAAAGTTGGAGATAGTGTGGACCCAGGCTCCAGAAAGCCTTGTGGATGATGCTAAGGGTCTTGAATTTGATCCTCGTGGCCACCGGGAGTCAGTGGAGAGATTTTAGGGCTGGAGAGATACAGTCCCTGGACTTGAGGCCAATGATACATCTTGAAGCCCTATTCTGGATTAGCTGAAGGGGGCGTAGGGAGGAAAGGGGGAGATTGAGGAAGAGGCTGTTGCAGTAGTCCAGCCTAGAGAGGACCAGAGCTCTGGAGACATTGCGCTTCTGGGGAAAGGTGAGGAAAGGGAGAATGCCTCTAAGGAGTTGAAGCTGGAAGTGGGCATTCTTGGCAAGGTCCAAGATGTGAGGTGTGAAGGAGAATAAGGAGTCGAAGATTACCCCAATGTTTTAAGCCTCACAGGATGGTGGGGTAGAGGACCCAAGGAGTGCGGGTAGATGGTAGGAGGGAAAGCAGGGCGCAGGTGTCCCAATAAGAAGGATCTCCATTTTACTAGCATTAAGGAGAGCTGTGTGTTATCAGTATAACAGTGGAAATGATGAGAGAAGGAGGGGATTAGGTGAGCAAGAGGGGCGAGATAGATATTGAACAGCCACAGCAATAGGATAGAGCTCTGGGGACGCCGCAGGTAAAGAGTGAGGTGTTGGAGGAGAAAGGGCCCAGTTGCATCTAGGAGGGGCAGTTAGTGAGGAAAGAAGTCAGCCACTCCAGTGCCGGTCCGTGATGCCAAGGGTATCACAGAGCTGTTTTAAGCGGATAGAATGGTTGACCAGGTCAAATGCAGAGGTGAGATCAAGGAGAATGAGAACAGCAGGAGAGTTAGAGTCAGGATTTGCGAGCATGTATTCACGGGTGTTCAGGAGAGCAGTTTCCATGCCTCTGGATGTCTGGAATCCAGATTAATGGTCATGGAGGCAACCAAAAAGTTCAGTATGAGGGGTCAGTTGGGGAGGACCAACTTCTCCAGAAGTTTACCCAGGAAGGGGATGGTGGACATAGGGCGATAGTTAGCTGGGCAGGAGGGGTCAGCAGACGGCTTTTTTGGGAGAGGGTGCACAAGGGAATGCTTGAGGGATAGTGTGAAAGAGCCAGTGGCAAAGGAGTGATTACAGCAATTGGCACTGTGCAACCGGTGGCCCTCACACTAAGGGAGAAGGTGGAACAAGAAGTAGACACACTAGTCCAACTAGATATAATCGTGCCAGTCAATGGCCCCACCCTGTGGGTATCCCCAATTGTTGTGGCGCGGAAGCCAAAACAGCCAGAGTTGGTTCATATTTGGGTCGACATGCACCTTCCCAATAAGGCTATCAAGAGAGACACATATCACCCCCACGTTAGATGATAAAGTGTTTGACCTTCAGAGGGCTGTGTTCTTTTCAAAACTAGACTTACGTGTGGGCTATCAGCAGCTTCCCCTGCATCAGGACTCTCATTATATTACGACATTTACTACCTATAAAGGACTCTACAGGTGCAAATGCCTGAACGTTGGCATCTCCTCTGCTGCAGAGGTGTTCCAGAACTCCATCAGAGGAGATGAAGCAGGTATTCAAGGACCTCTTAAACTCAGTGATGATATCCTAGTGTTTGCCTGCTCAGAGGCTGAGCATCTGGAGCGGTTGGAGAGAGTACTGGAAAGGAGAAGGTCTCTGGGTCTAACTGTGCATGAGTAGAAATGCGAGCACCTACAAAGAAAGATTGAGTTTTTGGATTGATCTTCCAGAAAGGGGGGATGTCAGCAGATACGACTAAGGTGGCTGATATTAAAGACGCAAAGCACCTGAAACTGTCTCTGGAATTTGTAGTTTTTTTAGGTATGGTCACCTACTATGGCTGATTCATTAAGGAACAGGATCATCCTCAAAGCCCCACGCTCGCATTGAAAAGTGGATGCTTGCTTTACAAGAGTACACCATCGCCCAGGTATATGGCCAAGGGAGCGATAATGTGGCGGATTACCTGGCTAGACACCCGCCTACTCGCATCACAGGACCTTCTGATAAAGAGGTAGATGCAATTTGTTTGTCTGGTCTCAGAAAACTCTGTTCCCAACTGCATGTCCCTGGAAGAGATGAGGACAGCATCTGTGTGGGATAAATGTTTTCAGATTATGAGAGAAGCAATATCAAGAGGAGAACGGAAGGGAGTATATGAGACCTGCACAACAGAACAAGTGCTGCAAGGGTGGTCTTAGAAGAACTGTGATGCATAAAGGAGGAGCTTACCTTTAAAAAGGACAGCATACTCATGTGAGGACTGAGAAAAAGTGGTCCATATGGCTTTGATTCCGAGGGTGTTGGAGTTCACGCACCACAGACACCAAGGAACTGTGAAGATGAAGGCGCGATTGTGGCTAAAAGTGTGGTCCCCTGGTCTTGAGGAGCGTGTGGACGCTTTTGTGAAGGTGTATATTTGGTGCCAAGCAGCAGCCCCGAAGCAGAGAGAACCGCCGATTGAGTCCATGGCAAGGAGCTGGGTACCCTGGTAGAGCATCCACGTGGATTTTGGGTCAACATGCAGAGACACTCATTTCCTGGTGATGGTGGATCAGTGGTCCCTTTACCCAGAGGTTGAATCCATTGAGTCCATGGCACTTGTTGATGTTATTCCAGTGATGAAAAAAGTGTTTGCCACCCATGGATTTCACAAGGAAGTCTGGTCCGATAATGGTCCCCCATTCCCGAGGCAGGGGTTTCCCTGACTTTCTGCAATCATGTTGGACCCGTCGCCAGAAAATGACTCCTGTGTTGCCAAGAGAGAATGGGGAGGCTAAAAGACTCATGCAAACTCTCAATAAAGTCTTCAGGATTGCACATGGCCAAGGGACATGTCTGAAGAGGGTGCTATATCAGTTCCTGTTAGAATACCTTTTTTTCTTTTTTTTTATGGTTTATTACAAACCTTTAAAATATGCGTTCATTCATGTAGGTTTTTACATTACATGCTTACATTTCAATTCAGAAATTATTACACATTGCTGTGGGTTGACTGCGGTCTCTTTCTTCTATAAGGCTTCGTCTAGACAATTAAGCTGCTGGTTCAATACATCCAAGAAGAATGTTAGGGCAACAGTTAATTTTCTTTCTGTTTCATCAAACAGTAGTTGCCACCAATCATCAGCGTTTAAGAATGGTCTTTTTGAGATGAGTTCTCTGAGATGAGTTGTTCTACTTGTGCATAAAGCTGGGCATAACAGGGTAAGATGTTTCAGCGTCTCGTCATGCAGAGCACATAGTCTGCAAGTCTTTACGATGGTCTTGTTTTACTGCCACAAGCATTCTCTCTCCTTGGTCCTGAGTAAATTCAGACGAAAATTTGAAAAAGAGATCTCGTCGTCGGTAGTCCGGAAAGAGTTTCAAATAGTTTGGAATCACGTTAAATGTCCTTTTTTTGCTGGGCACATCCTTCATTAGTTTATGATTCCTTCTCTGGTCTTCTGTTACGATCCAATCGCCTCTCCACAGGCGTTTCTTTACTAAATTTGGGTTGGTGTGGAGAATGGTGATGTCAGTGTCGAGATCTTTTAAGATCATCTTGCAGCACTCAACCCAGGTTGTCATCACATTTTTTTCCCTGGAATTTTCCACGTTTTGTAGAATCTCAAATTGCAAGGGAGTATTTTCACTTGTCACTTTACAGTTCAGATTAAACATGTTCCAGCAGATTCTGGCGTGGATAGATATGAGTCCAAGTTCATAGCGAATGCAAGCTGTGAGTGTCCCTCGAGGTAGATGTAAAACTTTAGAACAGAAAGTGTTTTCCAAAGTGTTCCACACTTGGTGAGAGGCAGCGAGAGCACATTCCGCTCCATATATAAGCTTCTGGAACCGCCTTTTGTTTGTAGAAGGCTAACACTGGAAGAAGCGAGTATTGACCATATTTTTTGTGTATGATGGATGCTTGATTTGCTAATTGCTGGCATTTACTTTTCACACTGAAAACCCATGGAGCGTCATTGATATTTGAATTAATGATCATTCCTAGGTATCTAATAGAAGATATAATTTGTAGAAACGTCTTCTCTAGGAACCAACAAAATTTGCACAGTCATCCTTTCTTTTTCCCTCTGAGGTCTTCAAGTACTAGAATTTCTGTTTTGGCCGTGTTCATACTAAGGCCGTTGATTTGAACATATTCTTCTAGTGCCTTTCATTTTCTTTGTAGGGCTACAGAGGTAAAATCCAATAGAATTAGGTCATCCGCGTAGAGTAGTCGACTTACATGGTGACCATTTATTTTCGGAGGAAAAGAGTGTGCTTCATTGAGGGACAAAGCTATGTCAGATAGAAATAAGTTGAAAATTATGGAAGCCAGGGGGCATCCTTGTTTCACTCCACAATAGGTGAATATTGCGGCGGATAGTTTGCCAGCTCTATCCAGCTTAATTCTGGTGTTTGTTTCAGTGTAGAGCTCTCTTACTGCTAGTAGAAGGCTTATGGGGTAGTTCCAGGCGGATCATTTGGTCCATATGATCTCGCAGTCAATGCTATCTAAGGCGTGAGCGAAGTCTATGAATGCAAGGTAAATTTTTCTGCCAGACCGTATGATTTCCATTTTTAAGATGTTCACAATCAGCAGAGTCAGACTGCATCCCACGCCTTTCACGAATCCCGTCTGTCTCTTGTCCATGTGGTTAGCTGTTTGGGACCATTCGTTTAGTCTTCGTAATAGAGTTGTCGCATATATTTTTCCTAAGATGTCCAAGAGTGCAATTGGACAATAGTCCTTCGGATTCGTTCTATCTCCTTTCATAAAAATGTGTACTATGATGGCAGTTTTCCACGATTTTGGAGTAGAGCAGGAAGCAGCAATTGTGTTGAATAGTTTATAACAGAAGCTAGCCCACTCTTCTGGATTTTGTTTTAGGGTGTAGTTACACAACCCGTCGGGTCCCGGTGCTCTCAAAGGGTTAAGGTTTTTGATGATTGCCAGGATTTCACTTTTATCGAATTTCAGATCCCATGATGTCACAGATGAAAATTTTGGCTCTTTTGTGTTTCCCTTTTTGCTGTACAGATTAGTGTAGTGAAGAATCCAGTCATTTTCTTTTACTAAGTTTGCCTGGATGGCCTGTGGAGCAGTTCAATTTTGGTTGATAATACTCCAGAATTCTCGTGTACTCATTTTTGAAAGTTTTGATAACATTGTTTCGGCATCTTGTTGATTCATGATTATCTTGTGTGACTTCAACCAGTTTTTGTATGTCTGCAAGATATGTTTTTTCTTGATAATTATTTTGGGAATTGTTTGTTTTCGAATAGAACGTATTTGAGCTCTCATGTTCCGTTTTTGTTTCAGAATCTCTAGATCAAATGTGTGATGGGCTACAAAACCTGTTCTTTTGAGACCCTGTTTTTTCTCTTGAAATTGAGTAAGAATATGGGCATATTCAAGCTCAGCCTCTTCGTGTTTATGGGTCAAGGTGATGGACTTAACTTCAGCATCATCAAGGTTTAGTTTTAATCTTGCAGAGTCTGTGATAACAGTATGCTTCCAATGTTGTTGAGGTGCTGTACTTACTTTAGAGAGACATAGTTTTAACATGTTGTGGTTGCTCTCTTTTTTTTATGACTCGTAAGATTTGGATTCGCCACTGCAGGCTCTCAGACACGAAAAAGTAATCCAGAACAGATTTTTGTCTATCTACTTGCCAAGTCATTTTAGCTGGAATGTCTCCAGGGGTACAGCCATTTAGCATGTGCATCGTTCGTGCCAATTGACAAGGGGGGTCCTGGGAGTCTCTCTGCCAGACATTAGTCCTGGTTACGAGACACTTACCCAGAGTCTTTAGCTCACTATCTTTCACAGAGAAGAAATATCCCAAACATATCAGTCTTTGTCCTGCCCTGGGGCAGTCCAGCACCGATGCCTCCATCTCTACACACCGTTCATTCGCCATGGTTGAATTACCCTTGTGATTGCGTGTGTTTGTTTGTATACAATCCATGTTCAGATCACCACACAATACAATGTTTGCTGAATCGGTTTGTTCGTTAATTCCATCAAGTAGTTGAGTGATCACATCGATAAAGGGTGTAGATTTCATTGCTTTATGCTGCCAGTAAATGTTGATAAGATACATTGCTTCTGTTGTCACTTGTTGTTGGTCTAGTTTTATCATGTGAGTCAATTGGATATAGGTGTTCACATTTCTGGTTTCCAAGATCTTATATCCTAGACTCTTTTTGACCAGTGTTAACAATCCGGCCATGGGTCTCCCTTTATGTTGTTTAATTGCTGGATTGAAGGAGATATCATATGCATCTGCAATGAGAAGTTCTGTTAGCCATGTTTCTTGGAGGCATATTATGTCCAGTCCTTTCAGCCAGGTATGTTGTAATAGATGTTTATGTCCTCGTGTGTTCCAAGATCCACAGTTGATCGTAGGCTTACCCGATGAGGCCTGGCATTAGTTCTTTTTCTGTTTTGTCAGGACAGCGGGAATCCAGTTCCATTTCTTCAGGTCTTCGTCAGTGGGAGAAGGTAATGAGTTGGACTTATTGTCAGTATTCTTGTTTGCATTCTTTCAGGAGAATGTAATTTGAATGTGTTCTCTCGGTGCTTGATCACCAATGTTTTCATTAGGCTCAATTAAGGTTGGTGTTATTTTGTTGGACGTATTTGTGTTTGAGTTGTTCCATTCTTTATTGCTGGTATCTTTATCTATGTTCCTCTTTCCTAGTTTCTGATCAAAGGTATCCGATTACTTTTTGAGATCTTCATTTTCATCTCGATTGAGGACCTTATTGCAACACCCAATGAAAGAAGGACTGCAGTTGCATCTAGAAGAATGTCACAAACAATTCTAGAATCAAGATGTAACTTCACTTTGTCATCCTCAGGTTCTTTAAAAAATTCGACACATTTTATGTCTCTGGATTCAATGGTTCTTAGTTGTGGAACATAGTGGAAGAGTTGTAAAACATTGGCGCGGTTTAAGGTTAGACCGTCTTTACCTGAGAAAGTGCGTTCTAATACAAGGCAGTATTTGTAATGAGGTTTTTTTCCTGTTCCTGTTTTTCGTGTTGAGAATTGTATTTGTTGCTTTTTCCGTTTGTATTGTTGTTTTGGTTTCTTTGGTTGGGAAGGAGCCATACAGGACCTTTGTCCACACAGTTTTTTCATAGTTTTCCTAAACGGAGTAAATGTTCTAGTCTTAAGATTACTGGAAGTTGTATCTTTCAGTTTTAGGTTTGAAAGTCTATTTTGAGACTCGGTTAGTTCAGTGTCGCACATTTGTTTACTAGCCAGTTGTTTCCACTTCTCATGCATTGTTTTGAACACTGGGCTGTGTTGCTTATCCTCGTCAGTTTGGGCTGGTTTTATCGAATGCATCAAGACACATACTCTTCCCTCCTGTTTGTTATCAGTTTCCAGAGGGCGTATAGTGCATTTTTCCTCTTGAGGGGGAGTGTCAGGTGTCAATGTAATGTCAGCCAAGTTAAGTTCCTCGATTTCGATATCATCTTCCTATATTGATAAGTCTAGTAGCTCAGATGGAATTTCCACAGTGGACGTACGTTCTTTCAAGATTTCAACTTGTTTCGTGTTTTGTTTTACTCCAATGTGTATTATTTTTTCTTTTCGCATGGACTTTTCATTGACTTTATTTACTGTAAAACTTACTGTTTTGATGTTGTGCAGGAATTTTCTTGAGCTAATGGTGATATGAGACTTCTTCATGGTTTGGTTTTTTGACTTTTTGGGTTGGAATGTCTTGGTAGACTTTTTCACTGCTTGTTGTTTATTGTTGTTGAAGATATCGAACAGAGCCTGTTCTGCCGATTCGTTCACTGGAAGAGGTGGTATTATAATTGGTGATGGCTCGCCTTCAGCAGGAGATTTTTCCTTCATAGAAGTCGAGGGAGTTTGCGCATCAATATTAGCTCTATTTTCTGCTTGATTAGTAACTGCGAGCACGTCCTTGAAGGAAAGGATGGGACTGGTTTCTAGTACAGGAGCTAACGGTTGTAGATGAATGTAGGATGTATTAAATGGTGGAAGATCCTCAGGAGCTGTCTCATGTTCCTCAGTCCTGGGTAACAAGACTTTCTTTGTTGTTAGATCGACGGTCATGGTTTCCAATGCAGTTAGTTTTTTTCTCTCACTAACTGCATGAATCGGGTCTTTGTTAGTTGAGTTTATTGGTTTAGCTGCTATGTCGATGTTCAAGTTGCTATTTGTACGGATTTCTAATTGTAGCTGCCTGCTGGTGTCGTTGTTTCATTCATGTATCAGCAAGGAGAGTGCTTCCTTTGCGACATCAGCAAGCAGTCTTTTGTCATCACTGTTGTTACGTTTTTGTACTGTCATAGCACTAGATAGACCATCAATTTTATCATTAAGCTCTTTGGTGCACTGTTTTGCGAGAGTGTTTTCATGTTCCATGCTTAAGAGCTTAGAATTCATCAGGGCCGTCAATGTGGTTACGTCCTTTATGGTGTCATTTAAGTGCTCGTACATTTTCAGAAATGGAGAAATAGTCATCGACATCGCTGATGTTAGGACGGGTTGAGATTCTTGGATGTATTTTTTTATTATGGCTTCCACTTGGGCAGTATTCTCTCTTTTTGCAGAGTAGGTTCTGTGATGGGATTTATGGCGCATTCTTCTGATCTTAGGGTACTCTCGGTCCATCATTGAAGATTCCGTACTAGTGTCATCTGAGGAAATCTCAGATGTTGCATTATTGGGATCACAGGTTTCTACAGAGACATTCTTGCCATCCAGAACTCTTTCTATGGTGTTCTTTTTTAGGTCCAAGGCGAGCGACTCCTGGATCATATCGCTATGAGCTTGAGTCTGTCTCAGCCTTTTTTGAGAGTAGTGGAGCTTGGGTGATTCACTGTCCATTATTCTTCTCCGCTTCAGCGCTCCACTTTGCCATTTGGTTTTAGCCTTTATTTGTGCTTTCGGGTGAGTGTGATTAAGTTCATCCTCACTCATGCTTTGTCGTTTAGATTGATAATTTGTTTGTAAGTGTAGATGGGTTTCGGAAAGCTCTACCTCACTTGCACAAGCATCAGAGCATTCACTTGCATCAGTTTTGTTAGACAATGAATGGGTTATGTTTTTCTCCTTGTTTCGCGCTGGATTTATGTTTGTTAAATCCAATAGAAGTTTATTTACAATCTCTATGGATTGTCTCCTTTCACACAATACGCCATGATGGATTGGATACATGAGTAGGGGGGCGTTAGGCTCAATTTTAATAGATTGTCTCCTTTCACAGGGTTCGCCATGAAGAATGGGAGTCTTAAGTGGAGGGGGATTAGACTCAATTCCAGGAAATAATCCAAATGCAGGATCTGAGTCACAGTTCGTGGAAAGAATGCAGCAGAGCAAGGTTCTTTTGTAAGCTGTCAGTCTAGAAAAATGGATACCTCTACTTTGTGACCGCAAACGTATTTTGACGGCCGTGGGCCAACCGTCTCATGCATGATATGTCAGAATATAGGTTTTCGAGTTTGCCAATGAACGGCCATTTTGATGTAACAAGAATCGCCATTTTGTTTTCTAACCATTGCTCATTGCTTTCTGTTCTTATTGCTTCGCAGTACATTTTCCGCTTACACTGCTCGACTGTAAAACATTGTTGTCTGCACGTAAAACGACAAGGCTGCAGGGCCGCGAGGATAACAAGAGTTCGTTGAAACACAACGTAGGCAGCGCCAGGAAGAATGCCCGGCTCCCTCCCGAATGTAGCCTTGAAGCAGAGCTGCAGGGCATTTAATCATTTCGCAGCTGCCAGCCATTCTCGTTATATGGTAGAATATGTTAGAATAAAGCAGCTAAAGGCTTGAATTATGCTCTTCTTACGGCCCCCCTTTGCTGAGCCCCAATAGAGCGTGTCGGCTCCCAGGACACGAATAGCAACTCATAGATAGCAAGGTCTGGAATGCAACTCTCCCCCCCGTATGTAGCTTGCTTCCAAGAACAGAAGCGCTGTGTTCTGTTCAACAACTGAAAGATGCCTCCGCACTCACAAATTGCAAATTGTTACTAGAATAGATGTTTGAAGGTGTCATAGTTGTCGAAAATGTCCATCATCACACCAAGTTCAAAGAAACCCAATAAAGGGGGGTGTTAAACATGTCATAGCTGATTGTTTGATATGCATTTTGTATATATGTAACTGATGTACGTAATTCGCTCTCTTGCGTCCCTCGAGGTCTAGAGATACACATCGCGGGGCGTGAGACCGAGTTGGCCAACTGAGACTTTTGCTTTGCAATAAACCCTAGCTTTGGGAATACAACCTTGTGTCTGGCTTATCTATCGTGTGTGGTGACTCGCCTTGTTTCCATAGACGTAAGGGACCCCTAGGGGCCCCTTTCAAAGCGACTCATTCAGTTCAGTTGTTGCGAGGTGAGTTTTCTGTTGATGTACAGCATTCAGCTGATCAAGCACCTTGTTTGCGTCAGGGCTCCCTGTTAGTCCCTCCCATCTGGGCTCCGCCTCTACGCCCACGGAAAGATTGGGCTGCAGAGTACAGACCCGTGGGACGCTCGCCGGAGCAGCCTGAACACCTCCTGCGTTCGCTAATTGCACGTCGGCGAGGGGGGCCAGCGCGGCCGGGGTGCTGAGGCAGAGGTAGGCAGAGAGGCTGTGAGCCCGGGCCAGCGAGGCCACGCACCCGCCGCGCTCAACACAGGCAATAACAGTTTGTTATTTTTCGGTGGCTTTGTGAGGTCTGTGAAGACTTTCTCTTCATTATGAAGCATTAGGGGGCAATCACTTGTATTCAGTAACAAGGAGGTCAGAGGAGTCTGAAATGGTTTGTGTATATCACGTGATTCAATGTTAGTGTTTTCAAGTATGATGTGATCTTCGGAGTGAGGAGATTTGTGCTCGTGGTTGGGCTCGTTATTGTGGTTATGTACATCAGGATGTGTACTAAGCAAGGCAATGGGAGTCTCAGTAGGAGTAGAAGAGGTACTCACTTATTGTTTTCTGTTCCCAAGTCGAGCAGAAGGAAGGCTTTCAAGGTCTGAGCAGGCGGTCCCTTTGCACATCTATAGGCATGTAAGGGGATGAGGGCCATTGAGGGATTTCCCCTTACACTGACCTGATGCGCCTCGACTTGAGCCTAGGTAGTCTTCTGGCCCCATGGCTCCTCAGAGCTCCACAGACTCCAAGAGACTCTGCAGACTCCGCGGCCGCTCCGCGGCAAGTCTGAGGTTTTAAAAAGGTTAGGTCCGCCTCCAAAGGAAAGGAACTAGATGAGCCACTGGTCACAGGTCACTCCACGCTCCAAGAGACTCTGCAGACTCCCCCACATTTATCTACTAGTGTACCCCCAGCAGAGGCCTTGTGTCAGAGGTGTCCCCGAGGTTTCATCCCAGATCATGAAAATCGTAGCACAGGTGTCACTGACAACAAACTGGTTCAGGAAGAGAGGGCAAGAGTGAATGAATAGGAAAACCTGAGAAGGGGTTTACGGAGCTACCTGCTGTCCATGAAGGGTGCTGTACTAGTGCGCTAACAATGTCTTAGTGGGAAGTTGTCACTTACATACGAGCCAAGACCTTTTCACATTGTGGACATGAAAGTACCCATGGTGACCGCGTCAGATGGCCATGAGACAGCGAAGCCAAATTCCTGCTTCTTCAGGAGGTTGGAGGGATCGCCAGCCAGAAAAGGTGATGATAACCCTGCATGGAACTCTTCCCCCACCATCACAGGAAGGAGTGCTGAAAGTGAGGAGGAAGATGATGAGCACCCGATAAGCCAATAGGAGAGTGCTGTACGTACCCAAGGGGAGAGATGCCGTCAAGAACACACCACTACCATCAGAGACAGTGAGTGGAGATACCCCATGAGAGAGCATTGCTGTCGCCCTGTACATCTGCAAGATTATGTGGTGGATGGATGAGGAAAAGAGTGCATGTTCCACATTGCAGACCTTATGAGTGACATTCAAGTTGTAATGTTGTTATGTTTAGTAATATTAAGTAATATCACGCTGATGCCCGAGTGCTTGGGTGCTTTACAAATGGAAAAAACAAATATAAATAAATAAATAAATAGGTTGTGTTTGACAAAGTAATGTTTGGTTATGAAAAAGGTGAAGTGCTGTAGCTGGCCCTTTAGGGCAGCACTGCAGCAGTGCGTCACTGCGCACCCATAGTAAAAGGGCTTGCATGACACACAGTAGACAGTGCATGAGCGGAGACCCAAGGAAGAACACCTACGTCTCCACGTTATTTTTCGGGGCTCAGGCATATAGAACCACTGCCAACAAAAACATAGAAAGATGGATCTAATGTTCCTGCAGACTTATATGACCATATGCCAAGCTTGTTTCACTGTACTGACAGGAATGTGTACCCCATAGATAGAACTTCTATTTACTGCCAGAGATCCCAATTGTATCGATATTAACCAACTTGCTGTGTGACATATGACAACATACCCATACTGATCTATTGGCTGCAAGCAGTGAGTTTTTTGTTGATGCAGAAGTAAACAAAATTATCTGCCAGATAACATTTAACAAGCTATTTAGTTTCTTTCAATGCCTGAGTCCTAGCAATTGAACTGCACAGCTAGACTGATTTATCTTACTGCCTGACAATCGCAAGCAATACCTGGTGTAGTCAATATGCTCAGAGCTTAATTTTCTAAATTATATACAAAGGTACTTACCAACCACCCATAGCCCCTCACATATCCCTTTACATCCTTTTTTGGTTTTACCCAAGTCTTCCCCAAGACATGCCAAACATGACAAGAAATGGCATAGAAAGTAGAATCAGAACAAATAAAAGGAGAAAAAAAGCAATTGGGCCCACCTTCACAACACCATCAGATCAGCCAACCAGAAACACTGACGGCAATCCGTATCACACTTTCATGGATCCCTAAGAACCTACATATCGCATATCTCCTGAAACATACACCAAAGCCAAGCTACTTTGACCAGGCCAATATACTCAACATAGAAACAGTATGCAGAGCAACAGTTCACAACTTTTTCCAAGGTCACAAGCACCTTCTCAAGCAACCAACTGGACAAAAGGCCATGACCACAATGCCCTCCTTTTATTAGACCTTCCATCAGAAGGGCGTGAGGTTGAAGAGCCTGATCCCAAGAAGAACCTACTCAACCTTTTGGAAAATGACATTTTTAACATGAGGCCTGGTAGGTCACTGAAAACATCAATTTACGGCCCAACTGGATTCCGAATCAACAAGGAAATTGTCAGCACCAGATGCTTTTAGATCAGTGCTCGCTCAATTGCCATACATTCCTCCAGTATTTTTGACCTCCTCTTGGAAGGCTAAATAGAGCTATTTTTTATCATGCAGACTGATAGTTATTTCACAAAAGCATCTGCCAGGCTATAAGCTCAAATGCCAAATCGTGCCACTAGAAGTGGAGGAGGGGTAGCACTAGGCCACAGATATTTGTAAGCAGACATGTGGTTTTTATCATCGAGTTTCGAGAATGCTTTTTCTTAAGAGCGACCATGCTGATACAAAGTTTTACTATCTCATTGTCTTAATCTCATTTGTTCGCTTCGTTTGAACTCAGAGCTTTCGATTAACACGGCGCCTGCACACGTTTGCATTGACACAATGTAATTCAGCAACGTTCACTTGCGTACCGGGTTTCTTCTTCTGATTGAAACTCACCTGTCATGCTGTTGCTTCCGTTGGCTTCTAATTCTCACAGTTGAGGTCAGGGTCTCACCTCCTGATGATCAGACACTCCTGAGCTCTTACCTATCTGCCCAGGGGAACAAGCAACTTCTTAGTCTCACAAAAGGGATCAGGACGTCTTTGGGCTTCCTTCTCTGGACTCTTTCTTCCTGGAGACACAGTTCCCTCGCCACGTTTCCTGTCGCAGCCTCACTCTGTAGTCGGTAAGCGTCTTAGCGTCCCGTTCTCCAAGTTCTGGACTCCAACTCACCCTTTTACATGTTCAACTAGCTTTTTGTGATCACTCCTTTTATACTCCTGTGGCTGTGGATCAAATTCCAAGTGCCTGACTTTGCTAAGGGGACATCTCCATTAAGAATAATGGTGTGCCTCTGCATGCATCTTCTTAGTTCCAGTACCATAGTGGGGTTTCACATAAGAAGCCTGCATTACTCCGAGCTCCCCTTTCCTTGTCTCCGTCCTTGAGTGGTACTGTGGGGAATAGGTATTGTGGGACTTGTAGTATCCCATGAAGGTTGAAGGGGGCTCAAGTAGGTGAATGTGTTGTTGAGGATAAATGTGTGATGTATCTAATCCTCTCTTCCTCGCCTTCATCTTATAGTGGTGTTCTCTATAGGAAGTTTTCCTTGTTTTTGATGGCTTTTCCCTCTTTTCAGAAATTAGTGGAACTTTGGCAGACAGTGTAGGATAAGGCTGGTAATATCACTGAAAGAGTAAGGGACAGTGGGCCGAGTCAATACTAGCAAATGGGGGGTACCATGTTTTATCTTGGTACCTCTGTTTTCTAGGTTGGGGAGGTTACTGAACGGTTCCTAAGTTAATGGGACAGGAATAACAATATCCTATAAACGGTTTATAGTGATAATACCGAATAAAAAAATCTCGAAACCAAAAATCTCGAAAACAAAAGGCCGAAAAAAAAATATCGAATTGTTTTTTATGACGTTTTTTTCTCGAAATGGGGGGGTTCCCCCCCAACCCCCCTTTTTTCTATTTTTTTTTTTATTTTAACCCTTTTTTTTACGTACCTGACCCCAAAAACATATATAAAT
Organism: Ambystoma mexicanum; assembly: GCF_040938575.1. Taxonomy (NCBI): domain Eukaryota; kingdom Metazoa; phylum Chordata; class Amphibia; order Caudata; family Ambystomatidae; genus Ambystoma; species Ambystoma mexicanum. The sequence goes on along the minus strand of NC_090935.1, from coordinate 1,170,505,848 downwards.
AAATAAATAAATAATTCGATATTTTTGTTTTTCGAGATTTTGTATTCAAGATTTTTGCAGTTCGAGATTTTATTTTCGGTATTTTGACCGACCACCCCTATAAACATCTCAGGGATGATAGAATCTCCCGGCAAGGAGGATGTGTTATACGGCGTCTCACCCAAGGACTTCTCCCCTTCTACTCCCAAAGACCCTTTACTCAGGTGATCCTCCCTCGCTTATCCACGCCAGGGTTTGGATCCAAAGTGATGGCCCTTCCCTGGCCAACTGAGGAAAGGATCCCTGGGAAGTAAATGTGAGAACGTCTTCAGGTTTCTCACATAGCCCAGATGAAACACGGATATATACTGACATACATATACCACTCTCCGGATTACCTGATTGTCCATTTCCTTTTCCATAGATGCTATATGGTACATAGAATCCACTCACAGGCTCCAAATATTGTACTAACACCTGGGACAGAGAACAAAGGAGAAATTAACCTGAGAACTGTGGGAAACAGGGTGCTGGAGCACCTCAGGAGAACAGACCACACAAGAGCTGTGAGAATAGCCTCACAATGTATTGTATCCTCTGCCTGGGGACACCTGGCCCTGAACTTGCATACCATTATGCTTACTGTGATGAAATGTACGTTATAGTTTTGAATTTCACACCATTATTATAAATGCGCCTTGAAAAACTATTTGCTGTAAAGGCGAATTATAAATACCCAATTAATAAATAAATGATTAATATGTTCATGCTGTCATACATTATCTTCTACCTGGCGACTTTCCACACCACTACACAAATATCCTGCCATCCTGTTCAGACACATCCTTTCTGGCCCCCTGCCACCCTACACAGGCCATTACACAAATCCCCCACCTGCACCCCTGTCATCCCACCACAGAAATACCTCCCTACACACCCCAATGCACAAATATACTACCTTGCCTCCCCACTCCTACTTACGTAAGCCAGTATTTGTGATCATGTGGCACTGCTCACTAGCGCTGGCTGTGCTAAATGTGAACACCAAAAACATGAAAAGTGCTTAAAGCAGCAGTCACATTCAGACCATGTGGTTAGTAGCACTCTTGACTAAGATTAAAACTCCCCTCTGCAGGGTGAGGTGAGGCCCGGGACAAACAATTTGGTGAGGCCCCTTTATTTTTTCACTTGCCCAGCGGCTCCGCAAACAAGCTAAATCGAGTAATCTCCATTTGAGTTTATGTATGAAAGAACCCAAATAGGGTTTGTAATCATGACTCCAAATCAACTAAAGGAAACCATGTTTCTCTGCTGAAGAAAGGTTTGTTCAAGACTTATTTTGTTATAAAAGTGGTTGGGCTGGTTAATGTTTAGGGACTAAGCATCTGGAAGCAGGACCCGGGTCAGGATGCACTTTGAAGTCCCCGGCTGTGGTTTTTCACAGCATGGGCACAAATGCCAAAAGTTTGGGCTTTTGTGTAGTCATGGGAAAGCACTTGCCAGGCACAGCCATAGTAGTATTAACTGACCATTGATAGTAGCAAGCGCAAAATGGCGTGAATTACCTAAGCATCTAATAGCAGTGCCTGGCAAAAGCTTAATACTTATACGCAAGCCAAACCTGTTGGCTTTGCCAATGCTTGGTTTTAACAGTACTTCAGTAAAGGAAACACAGAGTGCTTAAAAATCGAGTGGCTGATGGCAGCCTGGTAAGACATTTTTTATGACACAAGTAGGACGTTTACAACGCCAATTAAGCCATTAACTCTTAGAAGACTGCTTTGAGAAAACACTGGCGGACACTTGAGTGCATGGTTTGGTGGTAAGGCTTGCTAAAGCTAGATAAAAGAGTTCCCATGAAGAGGTGTTTTGGGTGAGGAGGGGCAGGAATGGCCATAGGGATAAGCATGGCCAAACAACACCTACAGACCGCCCCTCCTCATATGCCATTCCTCCCTATCTTCACTGTAATAGAACATTGGTTGGCTTAATAGCCCAAACTAAAAAGAGTGTTTTCCAGGAGGAGAATTGTAAGCTTCACAATCACTAGTGCCCAATGATGGGACATGTTGGTATGCTGCTTTTTTCAGGTTTTGTCTCACAATCAATTACTTCAATGTGACAATTGATGTTTGCCAAGGCCCAAGTGTGAGCCGTGAGAATGGATGTCTTATTTATTGACTGATGGCAGGGATGAGAGAAACCCACCGTAGTTGTGCTGCTAATGTAGGTGATCTTCTTAGTTTGGACGGAAAATAACATTCTGTTGTAAGTTGAACAGGAGCTTATGAGTTCTATAATGTCTCACACAAGTGTACATGGGTACAGGTGTGTGTACACAAATCTATAGCTACCATCGCATTCTGAGACTGATGATATCTGCAAGGTATCCAGAAAAATCATAGGGTAACAGGTATGTTTAAAAAACACATACACTTTTCCTTGCACTAGGTAGCAACATTATTACGGGGCACAGCCCAATGCACACATGTACTTTCTCAAGAAGTGTGCGTGATTACGGGGATTAGAGGTTGGCACATAAGGGGGCTGGGGCGAGATACAGCATTCCGAGGCAGCCATCGGTGACATGGTGCGCTATAAAGAAAATGAGGGGTGGGGGGGAGGGAGTCAATAGCATGCATCAAAAACTGACTTGACTGAAATGTATAATGCACCTATAGATCATGACAAGAGAGATGAGGAGACCATGATGCCATGACCAGAGAGCACATGACACAGAGCCCTCTAGGCAGCTTGCCCATGTAGGGCCAAGTAGTCACTTCTGGTGGCCGGTCATTCTTGGGCGGGCACTTTAAAGCCCTCTCTGCCCCCTCTATTTTAATCCACTCCATGACATATCTTTTTCGAAATGTCTTCAGCTGCAAAACTCTTCCAGAATGGAACATATACATTCCCTTCTATATATATCTATATATATATATATATATATATATATATATATATTACCAATAATGGGAGATAGTATGTTACATGTTTGCAATGGCAAGGTTTTCCTAAAGCAGGGCGTGGACGAGGCAGGAATTCAGTGGTGTCGGATAGTCTATTTCGTCTTTTAAAGTAAAATAAGGGGCGTGTTGTCAGAATCTTGGTAGTTGAACTCGAAGTGCAGCCATAGAGGTCTTCCTACCAATGCACCCCTCTACATGAAATACACATGCAGAGGAGTCCATTAATCGAAAGATGGAACACTGCACAAAACCCAGGAACTGTAACAAACAAGAACAGCTTAATCAGAGACTTGACTAGTACTGGCGCTAGGAGCAACAGGGAGAGTGGTTTGGAGACAGACTCTGGGTGAAACCTAGGAGACAGAGCAGACAACTATAGGAGGGACTACTGGCATGCGATGCAGTGTCAAACACAAGGATACAAGATTTACCGTTTGGTACAGAACAAGTGGTGGAAACTGGTCGACACGTGGTTTCAGGGATGCACACCATGTACCAAAACAGAACTAACCACGACAGCATGCGGACGCCTACAACGGGGAGCATTGAGTCTCTAGTTCTTATGTTCCCCCTGTCACGATGGCACAAGGACACATAACGATGTGCGCCACTTATGGAAGTCTCAAGTCTGTGCGCAGCGTTTGGTGGAGGTACACCGGAGGGCATCTGGATGTTGTTGCTGCGTTCCGATATCCAAAAGCAATCCTTTCTTCAGTCCGAGTCGATGTTGTGCGAGATGTTCCACTGTTCCAACGATAAGCAAAGAGAATGGTGAGTAACGGTCCCGGTCGTGAAATAAGCGAGCAATAACAGGGGTAGAGTCGGTAGACAGATTCAGGATCCGTAAACAGTCTGAAGTTCGCAACGAGGTATCAGAATGGTCGAGGTACACAAGGTTTAGGCAGAGGCAAATCCGTGGAAAGTATGCAAAAGGTCTGGTAACAAGATTACTTTGAGGGTTCAAGAGATACAAAAGCCATGATTCTTCAAAAATCAGAAGCGGCGAGTTGCGGGAAGCGGAAGACTAAGTACTTTTCCTGTGCGGAACGTGCAACGTGCGTGCCAAGGATGCCACAATCACCATGGCAACCTCCAGTTGTAGGGCTCCCGCGATTGAGAGAGTACTGGAGCTGGAGGCTTAGGGTTTCCACAGAAAGAACGCACGTGTGATGCCAGGTAGGAATGTCTAACCCCATGACGGTGCTTCCCGTGTGTTGCTGGAAATGAATCAGAATGCCCTTGATGCCGTTTCTGACGTGTTGTCTGAGTCCCAAACCTGACAGTACCCTCATCCAAAGAAGCCCTCACCCCCCTCGTAGACCAGATCCTGGATAAAAGATCCGGGGCGTGGATGGTCGTAGAGGGTTCCCATGTCCTGTCTTCTGGACCATATCCCTTCCAGTCCACTAAGTATAGACAGACACCCCTACGGACCTTGGTGTCTAGGATAGCCTGAACCTAGTACTCATCCGATCCTTGGACAGTGACCGGGCGCGGACATGACAGTAATCTAGTAGAGGGATGGAATGGCTTGACAAGAGAAACATGGAAGACGGGATGGATCCTCCAAGAGGCTGGAAGAGCCAGGCGTACAGCAACAGGATTAATGACAGCAGTAACCTGGTAGGGAACCACAAAACATGGTAACAGAATACGGCGACCTGGAATATGCAGATTACGAGTGGATAACCACACCTTGGAACCCACTTGATACCACAGAGCCGGTGTCCTATGGGCGACAGCAAAGGCTTTATCACAAGCCTTGGCCTTACGCAACTGGTAGATGATGGCATCTCGTATCCTAGTCAGGTCACAAACACAAGCATTGGCAGCAGGATTAGACTGGTAAACCAAAGGATACAAAGGGAGAGAGCAAGGATGCCTACCATACATAGCGAAAAAAGGTGACGACCCTGTGGAGGTATGTATGGAGTTATTGCAGGCCAACTCCGCCATGACCAACACTGACAACCAAGTATCCTGGTGTTGAAGAACCAAACACCACAAGAATTGCTCCAGTGAAGCATTCAGACGTTCGGTCTGGTCGTCTGTCTGCGGATGGTAGGCGCTTGAATACCGTTCATTGATACCAAGGGCATGTGTGAGAGCTGTCATGATTCCTGCCCCCAGCCCTCTGAGATACCAGGCTGGAGCCAGGCCACGATCACCTATATGGCCCCTAAGGGCCTTTCCATCCTCGCAGAGACCTAGTTGGAGTCTGACCTGGCACCTATGGTGCCAGGCTCACACACAGCCTTAAGATTCACTTGGCATTGGACTTGTAATGCATTGTGGGCAAGATGGATACCCCCACATAACCCAGTTCCTTGAACTGAGTGTGCAGTCTAGCCTTTTGGGTGTGGTTCAACCCAGGGATACCTGTGATACCTGAAGGCTAGTTAAACCACGCCCGGGCTGAGAAACACGCTTTGCGTTTCTCTGCACCTGCAGCGTGACACTCACCATGCTCGGATCGGTCTGCTGAAGGACTTAGCCTTTCCTCTGCATTCCGCGCACCTGCAAGAACAAGAACAACATTATTATTAGACTTACCTTGAAGAGCATCCAGCTTCCATCCATCGCTCCTCCAGTCCTGTGGGCAGCTATGGCGGTGTCATCTCCATCTCGGCACGCCGCATCCTACGGAAGGATAAACGAACAGAAGAAAAGACATTAGTAAGAATTCTGCATAACTTAGCTTACTCGAAAACTGTAAGAAGAGTCAAACGCTTACCTGAACTTAAGCCGCTCGGGGTAACTTCAGCTCCGGAGCATCCCAGCGACCTGCAAGGGGAAAAGACATTCCAGGTTAGCACGGAAAGCATAAAGAGGCGATGCTCATCGCGCTTACTCACCGCACTTCATCCACTCAGCTGGCAATCACGCTGGGATATTGCAGCACCTGAAAGGGACAGAGACGAACATTGGTTAATGCAAAGAAGAGCGGGCAGCATCGCACATCGCGCTCTCACTCACCGTTAGTGCTCAGCTCATCTCAGCAGCACAACGCCATCTCCGACCCCTCTCCAACACCTAAGGGAGAAGAGACACGTTATAGAAGGAACAAGAGTTAAAAGGACAGTTCATAAGACTCATTCTACTTACCGGTCGGGCTGTAGTTACAGCAAGCCCAGTCCGTCGGGCCCGCGCCGGTGAAGCAACTAGGCAGCATCGAGCCCGCATCATTCGACGCACCCCTGCACCGAAGGACAGGACGGAGAGCGCACTACACAAGAAAACAAGGTGAGGAGTGGACAAGGAGGAAGGTTTGGTCCCCAGGGAAGAGGGGGTCAACCAAGCAGAGACAATAGAGTTAAACTCTGGCAATCCTGTGTTTCAGGCCCAGTCTCCAGTCAAACAGATTCCAGGGAAGGGTTTGAGGTTGTAGGAGGTCCAAACAGGCTGAGTGGCGTCCCCGTGGATACCAGGTGAGCGTTACAGAGCCCTCCAGAAATGGGAAGTAAATTGGGAGCCCCGATCAGAAACAATAATGTGTGGGAGACCAAAGAACCTAACAACATGTCTCAAAAACAGATCCGCCAAGACACGTACAGTGGGAAGACCTCTACATGGGATGAACAAGGCCATCTTGGAAAATGTATCTATAACCACCCAAATCATATCGTAGCCTCTTGTCAAGGGCAGTTCCACTATAAAATCCATTGATGACATAACCCAAGGTTACTCCGAGATAGGTAGTGGTTGCAGGAGCCCCATGGGCTTAGCAGATGTACCCTTGCTTTGAATACACACACTACAGCACTTAATGTATTCCGTAACATCCTTCCTCATGGACAGCCACCAACACCAGTGCTCCAATCGGTCAAGTGTCTTTCTGCCACCCGGGTGTGCCGCAAATTACGAATCATGGCACCATTGTATTGCGATTTTGCGAGTGGAATCGTCTGGCAGATAAACCAAAACGTGGTGATAGGGTAGGCCTTGTACGACCACCAGAGCATTGTCTTTGATCTGTTGTGGATGGCTACGTACCCATTTCAGTATAGTGGAATGCAAGGAAGGTTGCATGGTGCACCCACAGACCACCTGATGAGGTAGCTGAAGTACACTATCCGTGTCGGCCTGTGCATTAGATCCATGAATGCATGATAATGCATTCGCTTTCAGATGTTTGCCCCGGGTCGGTAAGTGATAATGAAGTAGTACATCGAGAAAAACTTGTGCCAACGAGCGTGGCGGGCTGTAGTACACCTTACCGATTGTAACGCCAAAAGGTTACAGTGATCGGTATAGACCTGTAAAAGGATGGAGGTACCCAATATATGGTGTATCTCGCACTGTGAGTAGTTCTCTTTCTATGATGGTATAATTAACCTTGCAGGGCATGAGTTTTCAGGAATGAAAGGCCACCGGATGATGTCCATTGGAATCCATGCATTTCTGAGACAGAATAGCCCCAACGGCAACGTCTGATGCATCCGCTTCGACCACATATGGTAAAGCAGGATTCAGGTGCAGGAGAACAGGGGCTGTGTTAAACACAGCCTTGAGGGAATCAAAAACTTCCTGAGCTGCCTGGCCCCAAACAAAGACCTTCTTAAAACTTGTGAGCGAGGTAAGCGGGGGCCACTACGCTCGAAAAGGACCTGATAAAATGCCTATAAAAATTAGCAAAGCCGAGGAATGATTGCAGCATTTTTAGGTTGGTAGGTATCGGCCAGTCCAAGACTGCTCTCACTTTGGTAGAACTCATCTGGATCCCTTTGTCTGTTATGTCGTAGCCCAGGAATTCCACTTTGTTGACATGGAATATACATTTTTCAAGTTTGGCATAGAGATGGTTCTCCCTAAGGCGTTGTAAAACCAAGGACACGTGTTTGACATGGGACTCAAGAGTGGGAGAACAGATGAGAATATCAATCATCTAGAAAAACTACAAGAAAACTATCGAGCATGTCCCTGAACACATCATTGATGAAGTGCTGGAATGTGCGGGGGGCATTGCACAAACCAAACGACATCACACAGTATTCATATAACCCCTACCTCGTCTTGAAGGCGGTTTTCCATTCGTCGCTCTCCCGCATTCTGACTAGATTGTAGGCTCCCCTCAAGTCCAGTTTCGTAAACACTGTGGAAGAACCAAATTGGTCCAAAAAAACGGATATTAAAAGGTATGGGATACTGGTTACATATTGTAACCGCATTGAGTGCCCAGCAGTCAATGCAAGGGCAAACGTCCCCCTCCTTTTTAGGGACAAAGAACATGGGAGAGGCCGCAGGGGAATGAGAAGGGCAAATAAAACCCGTACTCAAGGCCTTGTCAATGTAGTCCTTCAATATTGTGTCTTCTTTTGCAGTTAATGAGTAAACATGACACAAAAGGATTTTGGCCCCTGGCACCAGGTCAATGGGACAATCATAGGGCCTATCTGGAGGCAAAACATCGGCCCCCTTGGCATCAAAAAGGTCCCGAAAAGCCTTGTATTCTTTAGGCAGTGAAACAGTTATGCCAGCCCCGATCACTGGGGCTACGCCAAGCAGTGCCCGACAGGGGTTCCTACACAGGGTTGTTGAGCCTAGACAGGTTGTTTCACAGCATTCTGAGGGAAAATACACCTCTCCAGACTTCCAATCGATAGCAGGATTGTGCGACTTCAACCAAGGCAAGCCAAGTATTAATTTAAACTGAGGAGCAGTTATGACGTCAAAACAGATAGACTCTGTATGTCCGCCATCTGTGATCATAACTAGGTCTGCCGTTTTTTCTGTCACTAGACCAGACAGTAATGTAGTACCATCCACCGCATGGACCACCTCAGGGCGTTCCTTTGGAACAACGGGGACACCGTTCTCAAGAGCATAGGTGTTATCCACATAGTTTCCAGTAGCACCTGCGTCCAGAACAGTTTCCCCGACCCAGAAAAGACCAGACGGAAGCCAAAACGTAGCATTGGGTGAAATGGGCGCAGCTAGAACGGAGTCCAGGAATGTGGTACTTGACAATTGGACTCCATCTACTGCCGAGCTTTCGCATTTCCCTGCTTCTTGGGTTTCTTTGTACATGCCTTTAATAGATGCTCTGAGAAACCACAGTAAAGGCATAGATTGGATGATTGACGTCTCTCCCGTTCTTCGGGCGTCAAGGGAGCTCTGATGCACCTATTGGCATGTGTTCCCCGTTGCCATTGGAAGGGTTTGACGGGGCTATGAGGATACACACAGGACCCCTTTATTCTCCCTTCCTCTCCGCCCTTCAGGCATTAATCTACAAGACAAGATCCAATAATTCATGGAAAGCAGTCGGGACCACTGGTACGGTGGCTAATGTGTCTTTTAGAGACTCAGATAAACCCTTATAAAACAGGCACGCTTTCTTCTCCTCCGGCCAACCGGTCTCAGCAACCAACTGGTTGAACTTAACCACGTAAGACAGGAGCGTGGAGTCTCCTTGCTGCAGACCTAATAGTTCCAATTCAGTGGCCTGCGTCTTATATTTAATATCAAAGACACGACTCTTAGCACTCAGCAGGGCATCGCAATCGAATACCAAAGGACTGCCAGCTTCCAGTAGCCCATTCTGCAGCTGTCCCTCCCAAGTGGGACAGGACAAAAGCTGCCTTAGTCGTAGAGCCTGGAAATGCATTGGGGCGACACAAGAAATGCAACCTGCACAGATTCAAGAAGGTGCGATAGAACTTAGGATCACGAAGAAACCTCTCTCGAGGGGCTAGAGGGAACTGGGTGGACATATAAACAGGAGCCACTCCCGGTTGGGGTACAGGATCACCCGAGTCGGATGTAACCACTGGGGCAGGGGCTGAAGCCCCTGCAGGTTGGACGCAAGCCTGCAGCTCGTCTATCCGATGCTGCGTAGAGGCATGTACAGATGCCATGTCGGCACGCAAATCCACCACCATCTGCATGATGGTGGCTAGGATTTCATTCGTGTCCATGTGAGGCTTCTGATTATGTCAGAATCCTGGTAGTTGAACTCAAAGTGTAGCCGTAGAGTTCTTCCTACCAGTGTAGCCCTCTGCATGAAATACTAGTGACTAGTACTGGCGCTAGGCAGGAAGGACTCAAAACAATATCATTTGCTCTAACCTGAATGGCGTATTGATGTTTGTCCTCTGAGCAGTAAGCGACAGGGAGAGTGGTTTGGAGACACACTCTGGGTGAAACATAGGAGACAGAGCAGACAAATATAGGAGGGGCTACTGGAGTGGGATGCAGTGTTAAACACAAGGATACAAGACTTACTGTATGGTACAGAACAAGTGATGGAAACTGGTCGACACATGGTTCCAGGGATGCGCACCGTGTACTAATATTTGGTTCTTTTGTTCCACCTGTGAAGACGGCACAAGAGCGCCTAACGATGTGCGCCAGTTAGGGAAGTCTCAAGTGTGTGCGCAGCGTTTGGTGGTGGTACACCGGATTGCAACTGCGATGTTGTTGCTGCGTTCCGATAACCAAAAGCAGTCCTTTCTCCAGTCCGAGTTGGCGTTGTGCAAGATGTTCCACTGTTCCAAACGATAAGCAAAGAAAATTGTCCCGGGAGGAAAGCTCAGGGGTAATGTGCGCGCCTTTGAAACAAGATGACACGAAGCAACACAGGTTCGATCCCAGGGTATGTGCTTATAAACCTCTGGGTATTAAGCGCGTTATAAATATGCAACTAAGAGACATATCCCTGTAACAGCGCCTCGATGCCCCCGGGCTGTGTGAGCACTTTAAAAATGCAAATAAAAAAATAAAAATAAGAATGGTGAGTAATGGTCCGGGTCGTGAAATAAGCGAGCAATAACAGGGGCAGAGTCGGTAGACAGTTTCAGGATCAGTAAAGAGTATGAGGTTCGCAACGAGGTATCAGAATGGTCGAGGTACACAAGGTTTAGGCAAAGGCAAATCCATGGAGAGTATGCAAAGGTCTGGTAACAAGATTACTTCGTGGGTTCAAGGGATACAAAAGCCGCGATTCTTCAAATATCAGAAGCAGTGATTTGCGGGAAGCGGAAGACTAACAAGCCGATTCATGGAATTATTAGCGCGGCGCAAGTGGCCAAAAACGTGCGAATCGCAGTGGAATAGCGAAAATCGCAGTGCAAGTGCGAAAATCGCACGAAAAGTAGCGCACATCGATTCATGGAAGGCCGTGCGCGAGAAAACCATCGGATGTGCGATAAAAAAGTGCGCGGCGCACGTTGGCGCACAGGCCATCTAACGGCGTGCGCCAGGTTACAGCGAAAATCGCACAGGCCACAGCGAAAATCGCACATAGCGCGGCGCACGCAACAAAAGTAGGCGGAACACGGGGCGTAACACTCGGAATGGGGAACAACTTGCCAAAATGTGGGCGTCACGGGGGAAGCACAGGGTACAAGTGCGCGGAACGCCCACACGCTCGCCTACAACACGTATTCATGGAATAGAATAGGGCAAAAAAGCGCACGCTCAAACCAGCTCACAGGCACAAACACGACCGCCACAAGAAAGCAGGCGGTAGCGTCTCTGCGCCTGGAAGAAATGTGCGCCAAAAGGTGCGCCAACAAATAGCACCTATATACAGCCATGATGAATGGCCAATACTGTGGCCCTCCAGGACAAATGACGTGCAAAGGGGTACCCACAAACACAGACACGCGCTGACAGAAAAAAAATGTGTGCGTGTATACCGGGGTGCGCGGGAAGTCTCACACGCGAATTGGCTGGGTGGATTACAGGGGTGCGCGGGAAGTACCACACGCGATTTGTCAGGGTACGTGGATTTCAGGGGTGCCCGGGAAGTTCCACACGCGATATGGCCGGGTACGTTGATTTTAGGGGTGCGCGGGAAGTTCCACACGCGATTAGGCAGGGTACGTGGATTTCAGGGGTGCGCGGAAAGTTCCACACGCGATATGGCCGGGTACGTGGATTTCAGGGGTGCGCGGGAAGTTCCACACGCGATTAGGCAGGGTACGTGGATTTCAGGGGTGCGCGGGAAGTTCCACACGCGATTTGGCCGGGTACGTGGATTTCAGGGGTGTGCGGGAAGTTCCACACGCGATTAGTCAGGGTACGTGGATTGCAGGGGTGCGCGGGAAGTTCCACACGCGATTAGTCAGGGTACGTGGATTTCAGGGGTGCGCTGGAAGTTCCACACGCGATTTGGCCGGGTACGTGGATTTCAGGGGTGCGCGGGAAGAACCCACACGCGATTAGTCAGGGTACGTGGATTGCAGGGGTGCGCGGGAAGTTCCACACGCGATTAGTCAGGGTACGTGGATTGCAGGGGTGCGCGGGAAGTTCCACACGCGATTTGGCCGGGTACGTGGATTGCAGGGGTGCGCGTGAAGTTCCACACGCGATTAGTCAGGGTACGTGGATTGCAGGGGTGCGCGGGAAGTTCCACACGCGATTTGGCCGGGTACGTGGATTGCAGGGGTGCGCAGGAAGTTCCACACGCGATTTGGCTGTGTGCTCCCAGGCATTACCTGTACACCCTCCACGGCCCCTGCAGGCAGCACACACCACAGGGGACTACCCTGCACACCTGCTCATGTCTCCCACCACCCCCACCCCCCAGCCACCAGGGGCAGCCTCCACCAGGCCCCCACCCATGTCACCCACCACCCCCACCCCCCAGCACTGTGGGGCACCCTCCACCAGGCCCCCACCCATGACTCCCACCACCCCCACCCACCAGCCACCAGGGGCAGCCTCCACCAGGCCCCCACCCATATCACCCACCACCCCCACCCCCCAGCACTGTGGGGCACCCTCCACCAGGCCCCCACCCATGACTCCCACCACCCGCACCCACCAGCCACCAGGGGCACCCTCCACCAGGCCCCCACACATGTCTCCCACCACCCCCACCCCCCAGCAGTGCAGGGGCACCCTCCACCAGGCCCCCACCCATGTCACCCACCACCCCCACCCCCCAGCACTGTGGGGCACCCTCCACCAGGCCCCCACCCATGACTCCCACCACCCCCACCCACCAGCCACCAGGGGCACCCTCCACCAGGCCCCCACACATGTCTCCCACCACCCCCACCCCCCAGCAGTGCAGGGGCACCCTCCACCAGGCCCCCACCCATGTCTCCCACCACCCCCACCCCCCAGCACTGTGGGGCATCTGCCAGCAGGCCCCCACCCATGTCCAACCCATGTCTCCCACCACCCCCACCCCCCAGCAGTGCAGGGGCACCCTCCACCAGGCCCCCACCCGTCTCCCACCACCCCCACCCCCCAGCACTGTGGGGCACCCTCCACCAGGCCCCCACCCATGTCACCCACCACCCCCACCCCCCAGCACTGTGGGGCACCCTCCACCAGGCCCCCACCCATGTCACCCACCACCCCCACCCCCCAGCAGTGCAGGGGCAGCCTCCACCAGGCCCCCACCCATGTCTCCCACCACCCCCACCCCCCAGCCACCAGGGGCAGCCTCCACCAGGCCCCCACCCATGTCACCCACCACCCCCACCCCCCAGCACTGTGGGGCACCCTCCACCAGGGCCCCACCCATGACTCCCACCACCCCCACCCACCAGCCACCAGGGGCACCCTCCACCAGGCCCCCACCCATGTCTCCCACCACCCCCACCCCCCAGCAGTGCAGGGGCAGCCTCCACCAGGCCCCCACCCATGTCTCCCACCACCCCCACCCCCCAGCCACCAGGGGCAGCCTCCACCAGGCCCCCACCCATGTCTCCCACCACCCCCACCCCCCAGCCACCAGGGGCAGCCTCCACCAGGCACCCACTCATGTCTACCCCCACCCCCACCCCCCAGCCACCATGGGCAGCCTCCACCAGGCCCCCACCCATGTCACCCACCACCCCCACCCCCCAGCAGTGCAGGGGCACCCTCCACCAGGCCCCCACCCATGTCTCCCACCACCCCCACCCCCAGCCCTGTGGGGCACCTGCCAGCAGGCCCCCACCCATGTCCAACCCATGTCTCCCACCACCCCCACCCCCCAGCAGTGCAGGGGCACCCTCCACCAGGCCCCCACCCATGTCTCCCACCACCCCCACCCCCCAGCACTGTGGGGCACCCTCCACCAGGCCCCCACCCATGTCACCCACCCCCCCCCACCCCCCAGCACTGTGGGGCACCCTCCACCAGGCCCCCACCCATGTCTCCCACCACCCCCACCCCCCAGCAGTGCAGGGGCACCCTCCACCAGGCCCCCACCCATGTCACCCACCACCCCCACCCCCCAGCACTGTGGGGCACCCTCCACCAGGCCCCCATCCATGTCACCCACCACCCCCACCCCCCAGCAGTGCAGGGGCAGCCTCCACCAGGCCCCCACCCATGTCTCCCACCACCCCCACCCCCCAGCCACCAGGGGCAGCCTCCACCAGGCCCCCACCCATGTCACCCACCACCCCCACCCCCCAGCCACCAGGGGCAGCCTCCACCAGGCACCCAATCATGTCTACCCCCACCCCCCAGCCACCAGGGGCACCCTCCACCAGGCCCCCACCCATGTCACCCACCACCCCCACCCCCCAGCACTGTGGGGCACCCTCCACCAGGCCCCCACCCATGGCTTCCACCACCCCCACCCACCAGCCACCAGGGGCACCCTCCACCAGGCCCCCACCCATGTCACCCACCACCCCCACCCCCCAGCACTGTGGGGCACCCTCCACCAGGCCCCCACCCAAGACTCCCACCACCCCCACCCACCAGCCACCAGGGGCACCCTCCACCAGGCCCCCACACATGTCTCCCACCACCCCCACCCCCCAGCAGTGTGGGGCACCCTCCACCAGGCCCCCACCCATGTCACCCACCACCCCCACCCCCCTGCCACCAGGGGCACCCTCCACCAGGCCCCCACCCATGACTCCCACGACCCCCACCCACCAGCCACCAGGGGCACTCTCCACCAGGCCCCCACCCATGTCTCCCACCACCCCCACCCCCCAGCAGTGCAGGGGCAGCCTCCACCAGGCCCCCACCCATGTCTCCCACCACCCCCACCCCCCAGCCACCAGGGGCAGCCTCCACCAGGCCCCCACCCATGTCTCCCACCACCCCCACCCCCCAGCCACCAGGGGCAGCCTCCACCAGGCACCCACACATGTCCCCCTGCCCCCAGGTCCTGACGATACTCAATCATGGCAGTAATGGGCAGCATACCCAGCACAAACACCCAGGCAAGGATTGCATCCACCCACATAGTGAATGCAATTACATGATACAACCCCAATGGCAAGTATGTAAATGAACACATGTCCGTCACACACACATACACAATGGGTGCAAGTGAATGTCAAAACCCATATCATGACATGTATGAAACCAATGAGAAAATAACACAAGTGAAAGTAAAAATAAAAAATGTATTAAAGATGAAAAATAAGTAAACAAATCAAACATACAACAATGTGGATAACAAAATAAATGGTCCATGTCCGAGAACAAAAGTAAAAATCAAAAAAACAAAGGAATACAAAAACAAATGTTGTCCAAAGCAATATCATGTAGAAGGAAAATAATGAAAAACCATTTCCTCATGGTGAACACAATAACAAATAAAAAAAAATGTTTCTTCAAAAAGCAAACTATATACAGGAATGTTCAAGGGTCCATGAGCCCAACACCATAAATGAAACCTACTACTACCTAATGAAAAAAATATATACAAAAAAGTGGCCATTGTCCAAGCGGTCCAAAATAATAAAAATAAATAAAGGAAACCTAACACTAACTAACTAAATAACTATATACAAAGGCAGCGGGCAAGTCCTGCGGCTCACTTGGTGATGTTGCTGGCCAGGGCATCATCGAACTCCATGTCGATGTCCTGGAGGCGGGACTCTGTCCTGGCCCTGAGGTCTCGCAGGGATAACCCCATGTTCAGCTCAAACTCCCTGCGAGCTTCCTCGAGGCACTCAGCCCGCCTCAACGCCCGACGCATGGAGAACTCCGCCCTGACCATGGCGAGCCGCTCCTCTTCCGCCCGCTGCCGCTCCGCACCTATCCGCTGGACCAACTGCTCCCACACGGAAGACGCCACCATCCCAGGGTTGCCCTGCCCTCCAGCCGATGCCTGCCCCTCTGATCTTGATGGCCCCGAGCCATGATGCCTCCCACGTCGAGCCCGCTGCTGCCTCCGACGCCACTGCCTCTGCCAGCACGTCGGCATCCAGGCTGATGGAAACCACCGACGCCGTCGTGCACGTGCCCTGCCCGATGATGCTGTCACATCTTCCATCTGCTGGGGTCCAGTTGCTGTGTTGTCCACCCCTGCTGGACCTCCGACTCCCAACTGTGGCAGGGATGGGATCCCCACCGAGCTGGCTGCATTGGTCGGGGCAGGTCCACAGGGGGCCCTGGTGGCATCTGGGCCGGAAGACGGCAAGGAGAACGACTGGTGTATAGCCTGCACAGAGGAGGAGAGGGCCGCCAGATTGGCCAACACATGCAGGAAACCCCCGAACATGGCCGATCCCAATTGGGCCACGTCGGCACGGTGCACTTCGTGATGACGTGCGTGCTCCTCCCGGGAAGCACGCACGGCATCACGAATCACAGCCGTGCGCATCGCGACCCCAATCAGGACCTTCTCCACACGGTCAGGGGTTCCCACGTCCGCAGGTGGAGGGGAGTCAGGTGACATGGACATCCCCTCTACCTGCGGACGGGCCTGGGATGGGGCATCCCTGCTGGTGCATGGTGGTGCACTCACAGGGTCAGGGACAGCGACATGCACAGGCCCCTCCACGGTGACCTGTGCTGCCTCCTGCCCCTGGCCCTGGACTGCACCACTTGCACCAGCAGGGATGCCCCCACCAGGCCCCATGTGTGCCCCAGTGGCGGCCTCCTCCTCCTCTGTGCAGACCACCAACCTGGATGGCTCCTCACCGTCTCCCACCGTAGCAGGCCCCTGTGGGGGCTCACCCACCCCTTCCGCTGCAGCCGTGGGGGCATCCCCGCCGCCTTGCTCCACAGCGCCGTCTCCGCCCTCTTCTTCACTAGCCGCTGCGTAGAGGGAGACAAAGAACACAAGCATCAGGGTACTGTACAATGGTCCCCTAGACAGGAAGCAATAGCAGATGAGCACCACTGTCAAAGTACACTTCCATCATGTCCCTCCACAACACATGGGTCAGTCCAGGCAAAACACACACAGTAACAGGCATGGTGCATGCCATGGACATTTCCATGCATGTCCAATGGACTCTTGAAACATTCAATGATATGTAACTCACATGCATCATGGCTCATGCCTATCACATGCACACACTTCACCTCAGTCACATCCATCTGGCCCCAAACACAACAAACACAGCGGATACAAGGGTAATTTGGCTGCTCCACTGAATCTGTGCATTGTCACACACATGTGTCATGCATCCATGGCATGCACAAGTCACAGACACGCAGGTCAGGCACACAGACATGGCTACCACATATGTACCTGGCATCAGCACCCATCCCTCACCCCCACCCATGTCCCGGCACAGAGACTGGCATGCTCTCATGTTCAAAATCTGCATAGGGCTCCCCATGCGGCATTTGAACACATGCAACAACCATGTGGGTCACACATCACTGGTTGCACATGCATTACCATGATGTCCCTGCACACATACATGCATACATGGCCTATGGCACACATACAGGCAAGTATCATAGACCCAGCACACAGCAACATGCCCTGTCTCACACAGTAATGCTTGGACACTTACCGCTCAACTCCAGATGGGCCTCCCTCTCAAGGATCTGGGCGTGGAGCGCTGGGCGTACGCGTTCCAGGACCCTCATCTGGATGGAACTCATGCGGCCCCGGCCCCCCTCCACGAGGCGCCGGGCCTTCACAAGGGTCCTGGACCTCAAGTCCTCCCAGCGCTTCTTGATCTTCTGGATGTTGCGGGTTGCCACCCCCTCCGCGTTGATGGCAACCACACAGTCGGCCCAGATCCTCTCCCGTCCTTCCTTGCTGGCGCGGGACGATCCAAAGAGGGCATCATACTGCCCCAGGACATGCTCCACCAGGACACCAACTTCGTTGGCAGTGAAGCTGGTGCCCCTCTGCCCCTCTGGCCTGGGGTTGCCACTGGTGCCAGATGTGGAAGTGCCCGACATGGCAACCCCAGAGGCAGGTGTGGGTGGGCAACTGGGTCCTGGGGCTGGGCTGTGGAGCGATGTAATCCCAGTCGGGAGTCTTCAGTTCCAGCAGGGGTGGACACAGCAACTGGACCCCTGCAGATGGCTGATGTGCAGGCACCAAATGGCAGGGCACGGTGGCAGCAGGCAGGCAGGCAGGCAGGCAGCAGCAGATGGCACGTGGGAGGCTGCTCGGGGCACTGGGGGCAGTAACTCGGCCTTCTGGGCAGGAGCGTGGTCTTCCGTGTGTTTTCGCGTGGCCAGCTTGATACAGAGTGATTTGGCACGTGAAAATCCGGCACGTCAGCGTGAAATCCGAGGAAAGGCCCTTAGCGCGTAAGCGCGTCAGCACGCATACGCGATTCTATTGGTCCAGAGTCCCTCAGCGCGTAAGCGCGTATGTGACGTGACCCGCACGGGTGTTCCCCACTCAGCACGTGATGACGGAGCACACGTGTAAATACTGCACGTCAGAGTGTCATCGCGTGTAATTGGACAAAAGTGCGCGTACACGCGATTGGCCTATGTACGTGTATTTCAGGGGTGCGGGGGCACTTACACACGCACGTACGTCAGCGCACCTGTATCCCGTGGAGCGTGGGAATTTCACACGCTATTGGACTGGGAACCAGGTGTGCGCGGGTCACACGCTCGCCTAGAACACGCGCAAAGCATGAATTTGCGCACTTTAACAATAACAAGCTCAGACGCCAGGATGAACATACCGTTCCTAGCAGCAGTGGCAGTGGGCTACCAAAGGAGGAGGAGGAGGATAGTCAGGGCCAGAATATTCACACCCAGAACCAGCCTTTTCGGGATGCCTGATGACCAGGTGTATGGAAGGTACAGGTTTCCACCACACATAATACTGGACCTGGTGAGTGAGTGGGAGGATGACCTCACATCACCCACCCTGTGCTCCCAAGCACTCAGCCCCCTGGAGAGGGTCCTCAATGTACTGCACTTCTTAGCCACTGGATCATTTCAGCTGACAAGTGCCATAGTGGGTGGGGTGTCACAGGCCACCCAGTCACGCTGCCTACACCAGGTCTTGAACATCATCACTGCACGCCCATCAGTCCGCAGGCACATATACCTGCCCAGAACACCTGCAGAAAGGCATGCTGCTGCCCTGGATTTTTACGGTGTGGCACGATTCCCCAAAGTGCTAGGTGCCATCGACTGCACCCATGTGGCTCTACGTCCCCCCAGGGCATCTGAGCACATCTATAGGAACCGCAAGCACTGGCATTCCATCAACGTGCAGGTAGTATGTAATGCCAAGGGAATCATCACCTCAGTATATGCCAACTATCCCGGGTCCACCCACGACAGCTTCATTTACCGAATGTCCACCCTATGCCGGGACCTAGAAGCTGGGCGGCATGGCGATACATGGCTGCTTGGTGAGTATGTATGCCACTGCACATGCATGCATGTTGTATACTGAGCAAGGTCACAACCCCACCAATGATACCAATCACCACCTCCACAGGGGACAGTGCCTACCCTCTCAGCCCCCACATGATGATGCCAATTCGGAACCCCACCACGCCACCCGAGGTAAGATATAACACAGCCCACATTACAACCCGGGGCATAGTGGAGCGCACATTCGGAGTGCTAAAGTCACGCTTTCGCTCCCTTGACCGTTCTGGCGGGCAGCTGTTATACGCTCCCCCAGTAGTGTACAGGATCATAGTGGCAGCATGTGTCCTGCACAACGTTGCAACACGCCGGGGCCTGGCCGTGGACATGGTGGTGGCCCCACATCCCCAACCACATGCACAGCCGCTGCGCATGGGAGGGGAAAGGGCACGGGGGGAGGCAGCCCGTACACAGCTAGTGGCTAATTACTTCACATAGTAATCACACCCCTGTGGACTGCACACTGGCCTGGCACATTCCATCTGACAATCAAAGATGACTCAACCTGACACTGATCCTGAATGTCTGGAGATTCAACCGTGAAAAGCATATCAGCCTGAGATTGTTCACCTGGAAGTGTTACAATGTGTGCATCCCTACCCACACACACCACCAATGCAGTTTTGTGAAGAAACACATTCAAGCAGCTAAAATGAATACCCACTTGCTAAATGCAACAAGAGGACAGTGCCATGTCACCCAACCCATCCCCAGCACCGCCACACAACACACCGTGCCATGTCATGCTATGTGCAGGTAAACAAAGTAATCCCCACAACATGACAAGTGTCGCGATGTACAGTGTCCCCAATTGAAACTTGCTACACCTGAAATGCTCACTGTAATGCAGGACCAACAACAAACTTGAGCAGGTACTACCATTGACATGACTTCACTAATGTAATAAATCAGTAGTCTCACCACCTGGAAATTCCTGCACTCCCACCACTTCCAACTGTACAGTGTTGGCGCCATGTAGAGTTGTAGGTGCACTGCTGCCAACAAGGACCCCATCTCCAGACTAGAGGGCCTTGTGTAGACATGAGGAAGGGACCTGCAAATTGGGAGGCAGACACAGATGATGAGTTACACATCAATGCAACATGCAGTGTACAACACAACAGCAATATGCACTAGGAATGTATACACAGTATTTACTAGACTACCCACACATGTAGTGGGAGTCCAATGTCACCATGTACTTCAATGTCACTTGGGCACACCCTTTGCAAGCCCATGGAAACGGGAAGCAGGAGGGGTGTGTGTGACTCAAACCCAGGCATCTGAACCTAATACATGACAAGCCTGCATGTGCCCAGCCACAATGCAGCGTATGCCCACAGGAACCACGGAAGCCAGCAAATTGTCCCAAAAAAATTGGGAAAAATATAAAAATAAAAATAAAAAAAAATAAAAAATGGCCATTAATGGGCCCGGGGGGGTTGGGGAGGCCACCCAGGAGGTCCGAGGACAAGGTGCACACCAAAACCCACCTGTGTGGATCCTGGGAAAAAAAAACACCTCCATGGGCTCATGGCCTACACGGCTACCCTATTGTGGGAGTATCACTGCTGTCGCTATTATCACCCTGTGCAGCTGCATCCGGAGGTGGTTGCACTATGGGAGGCAGCCCACGCAAGGCCCTACTCTGTTCCTCCATGGCTGCAAGCATGCGGGTGTGGTAGGTCTCGTTCTGGAGGATGAGGGTGCGGAGGTCCCCATGCAACAACTCACGGGATGCCCGGACCTCCGCCCTCGTTGCTTGCATCTCAGCTGAGAGCGTACGGGTGAGACGCTCCAGCTGCTGTTCTGTCCTTTGGTGTGTTGAAGCCTCAAGCTCAACAAGAGTTGTCCTGAGTTGATGTAGCTCCTGCCTCAGGGCTTCCCTGTGGCCCTGGGACTCTATGGAGATGGCCTCCTGCAGAGTCGCCAGTGCCGCCCGCCTGTCCCTGTTGGACGCCAATATGTCCTCCCTGTGTGACTGGCAGATGGAGTCGGTTGCCTGCTCTAGTCGCTCCATCAGCCTTTCAGGGGGGACAATGGAAGTGGCCACACTATCCATGGCCTGAGCCATCATCTCGGATGATGCTGCCTGTTGGGTAGCCATACCGTAAATGGATTGCTCCCATGCGGTATTGCCAGGTGGCGTACGGCCACCACGTCGGCGGGCACCACACCTGTCTGGGGCAAGGCGGACTGCGCCTTGCTGTGCCGGCACTGCCTGAGGCTGCAGGACTGCATTCCCCCTCTGATCTGCTGGCCCAGGAACAGGATCAGATGTCGCGGAGTGTGACCCTGCATCCGTAACCACCAAAGGCCTAGCTGCCAACACTGACATCCCCATTGAGGGTACTGACCCTGGTGCAGGTGGGTGGGACAGAACAGAATCCCTCCCTGGAACACTCACCTGCGACGGCACGTAGGTCTCATTATCCGAATCAACAGCTGAGTACAGCTCGGGGGAGGTGCAGCCAGAGACACCCCTTGAGAGCACGACCTGCAGCACTTGTGGGTTCTCACCCACCAGCACACCACGTCCCTCACTGGTGGATGGTCGGCCCTCGGACCCCTCCTGGCTCTGCACCATCTCCACAACCCCAGCAGTATCAGGTGCGTCTTCCCCTGCAAAGACATAATAACAAAGAAATGGAAACAGCCATTAGCACCATGGCACACAATGAGGGCTGAGAAGCAAGAGAACCAGTACTTGATTGACACATGTCCCACATGACTAAGACCCTCCCATACATGCACCCTCACTGCGTATGAAGCGCAGGCAAATGGCACACACTGATGACACAAAGATGGAAGAAGAACACAATTTCTGCATGCTGCCTGGCAGTGGCATCACACATTGGCCTGTGATTGCCAGGTGACACACACATGCCATCACACAGATGGCATGTACCATTGCTATTGAGTGAAGATGGAGAGGAGGGCAGCACTTATTCATTCAGTCCAGTTCCCGCATGCAATAGCTTTTCTAATTCAAACAGGTCTGATTTTTCACCTGGAGCTGCCAGTCCAATATGGTCCAATTGCACAGGGACATGTGTGAACATATGATATCCAGGTAACAAAGTCACTCCACTTTACCATAGCCATGCCAGACATGTGACTAGAGGACTGAGGAATGCCTAGTATAAGTGGTGGAATGCAAACAATCTGTCTGAATGAACATAGAAAAATAAGCAACAATTTTGTGGCAAGGTGACACTTCAAGGGCAACTGGGGTGCTGTTGGGCTAGATGTCTACTGTTGGCAGAAGGGATACTGCAATGGCCATATGCAGCTGCGCAGGATGTATTGCATGAAGCACATGGCTGACCCATACGACTCAGGCGCACACACTCTCACCTGGCACACAAACAGATGCCCTCACACACACACCATGCACATGGATGACACACACATGCATGTGCACTCACCGGACAATGCCTCGTAATCAGGCAGATCTCCCACGCCTTGGATCTGTTCCTCCGTGACGTAGGTCCCAGCGACTGACTCATGTGGAGTGAGTTCCATGTCTAATACTGGAGACCCACCTCCAGTCACTAGAGTTGCGGCATGACTTGAGGCCAGCTTCTTCTTTGCCCTGCGCTTTAGGTCATTCCAGCGCTTATAGCAATCATTGGCTGTGCGCCTCACGATTCCAAGGGCACTTACGATGTCCGCAACGGTCTGCCAGTGTGCCTGGCGTTGTGCAGGTGTGGTCTTGGATCCTGCAACAATGACCATCTCGTTATCATGTCCGGACACATACTCGACAAGTGCATTCAGTTCGTCAGCCGTGAAGCTGGGCTTCCTCGACGGGCCGGACTGTATAGCCGTGTCTGGGGCATCAGCCTGTGCCGGACGAGCACTCTTCCTCTTCCGCTTGGAAGGTGGTGGTGGTGATCCTGAGTGTCCTGCGCCGCTCTGGACACTAGGGGCAGGAGCCCTGGTGGGCTCTGTATCAGGTGTGTGGGATTGCACACTCAGCATGGGAGTTGGTGCAGGCATTGGCTCAAGTGTAATGGTGTCAGGGGGAATGTCAGCAGGATGGACTAGGACCGACACTGTCCTGGCTGGGTGTGTGAGAGCTGGGGTGGATGGAGCCGCAGCTGCCCCTGCAGCCTCTCCGCCCTGCCTACTTGGGGCAGCAGATGACCTTGCTGCCCAAGATCCACGTGGCATGATGGCATCAACGTGCACCAGCGCACGTGTCGTAGCCCTGCTGACCTGGAAGTCAGCCATGGAGTCAGCCAGGTCTGGTGCCACAATGGGCTGGTCCAACAAGGGCTGAGCATGGATGGTGTCAGCCACATCAGCCTCAACGGGAGGCGGGGAGGGGGGGATTATGGGTGCCCTTGACTGGTCCTCCACACATGGGGGGACAGGCTCACCCTGCAAGTTACGACCACGTCCCCTACCGGATCCACCACGGCCACCACTTGTGGCTCTTCCACCTTTGCCACCCTTACGGAATCCTCGCCTCCCAGCCATGGCACTGATATTAATGTGCGTATGGGAGTGGCTGTAGACTATTGTCCTGGGCAATTGGGGGTCAAAGGGGTTGGGTACCAGATGGTAATTGTACCCTAGTGCTCTAGCAAGGCTGAATGTAACCCCTGGGGAAAGATGACGGGTCACGCAACGCACAGGAGGCCCAAAAAAGGGCCTCCTAGACCACGTGTGCAGAAAGAAAAACCTGCACTACGCTGTGGCACCCAGTAACACAAGAATGAACGTATGCGTGTCACACGCAGCCTAGAATGACCTCTGAAGGGGTAGGCTACACACGGGGCAAGCACAGATGTTAGATACGTGCGTGACTCACCGTCTGCCAGGTAAAAGAGCGTGAAAAATGAGCGCGTTTGGTTGGCAACACCCCCGCCAAAAGAAGATATGTACGCTGTCTGAGGAGACAGGACAACAGTAGAAGGAAACACTGTTTGAGGGAACAGGCCCAGGTAAACCAGTACAAGAGAAAAAAGAGAAAAAGCTGTCAGAGGTAACAGGGAGTACGAACTGGAAACGCCGTGAAGTAAATCGCGTGTGAAACGACAAGAAGTACAGAATTCACCCACTCGCTCTCCACGAAAAGCACGTACAAGGAATTGGTGTTCTACATGTACCTTATATGCAGGCCCACACGTACAGCGTCACTTACGCGGCGTGTACGTGACAGGCCCATTCCCACCAATTACAGGCTTTGACACTTCTGCGTGTAGGTCCATTTTCACCAATTACACGCTTTGATACTTCTGCGTGTAGGTCCATTTTCACCAATTACACGCTTTGACACTTCTGCGTGTAGGTCCATTTTCACCAATTACACGCTTTGTAACTTCTGCGTGTAGGGCTATTTCCACCAATAACACGCTTTGAGACTCGGACGTGTCACGCAACTTATTCCTACGCGTGCACGTGACTTCATAGACGCGCATACGCTGGTGACGCGTTTACGCGCTAAGGGCCTTTCATCGATTTACACGCAGACGTGTGGGATTTTCACGTGCAAAATCACTCCGTATCAAGCTGTCCACGCGTACACACACGAAAGACCACGCTCCTGCCCAGGAGGCCAAATTACTGCCCCCCAGAGCCCTGAGCACGCTCCCACCTGCCATCTGCTGCTGCCTGACTGCCTGCTGCCCACGTGCCCTGCCATTTGCTGCCTGCACATCAGCCAGGGGTGCTGTTGCTGTGACCACCCCTGCTGGAACCAAAGGCTCCCGACTGCTTTTCCGTCGCCCCACAGCCCAGCCCCAGGACCCAGTTGCCCACCCACTCCTGCCTCTGGGGTTGCCATGTCGGGCACTACAACATCTGGCACCAGTGGCAACCCCCGGCCAAGGAGGCAGAGGGGCACCAGCTTCAGTGCCAGGGAAGTTGGTGTCCTGGTGGAGCATGTCCTGGGGCAGTATGATGCCCTCTTCGGAAGGTTGCGCGCCGACAAGGAAGGACGGACTCGGATCTGGATGGACATCGTGACTGCCATCAACGCGGAGGAGGTGGCAGTCCGCGACTACGAACGTGTCAGGAAGCGCTGGGAGGACTTCAGGTCCAGGACCCTCAACAAGGCCCGGCGCCTCATGATGGCAGCAGATGCTAAGGGGCGGGCGGGGCCACTTGTCGGAAGATCAGATGAGTGTCCTGGAACGCATATCCCCAGCGCTCCACATCCAGGTCCTTGAGAAGCAGACTCGTCTGGAGTCGAGCGGTAAGTGTACATGCATTCTGATTGTAAGCTGTGCGTGTGGTGGTGTGCCAGGAGTGTGCAGGTTGAACATGTATTTTTATGTGGCCAAGTAGGGGGTGTGTACAGGGCTGTGAGGGTGACACATGCGAGGGGTCTCATGTGTGACACATGGATGGTGCTTGTGTGTGTGGCCTTGCATGGCACAGGATGTGGAGGTATGATTGTCAGGTGTGACATGGATGTCAATCGAGACACTGCGACAGTTGGCGGAGGTGTACACATGCATGCAGGTTTGGTGTTGTGTGTGCATGTGTAGTGTACTCCCTATGTTGCATGTGATGTGTGGATGACCTTTGGCTGCCCATGCTGTTGTATGTGAATGGATGGTGCTGGCTGTTGCATTATGGCTGTGGTATGGCTCATGTGTGCAAGTTGAAATGACATGTGTGTTGGGGATTGTGATGCCATGTGTGAGGTTTACCAATGCCACTCATGTATAACTGTCATTTGTGTATGAGTCCATTTTACAGTGCCCTGATGCCTGTGTTTTCTTTCTCCCTGTCTGCAGCGTCAACTGATGAAGAGGGCGGAGAAGGTGCTGTGGAGCACAGCGGCAGGGTTCGCACCACCAGCCGGAGACGCAAGGCCCGGATCCCCTCCCAAGTTGTGATCTCGTCGGGGAGTGAGGAGTCTGGTGCCACCTCCCAGGCCGCAGCTGGCGAGGGGAGGTCCAAGAGGCGGAGGTCGGAGTTTGACTCCTCGGCAGCAGAAGGGGCAGCTGGGACCCCACAGGGCCCAACGGGGGAAGATGGCACGGAGTCATCCAGGTTGGTGGGGGCCTGGTGGAGGGTGCCCCTGCACTGCTGGGGGGTGGGGGTGATAGGGGACATGGGTGGGGGCCTGGTGGAGGCTGCCCCTGGTGGCGGGGGATTGGGGGTGATAGGGGACATGAGTGGGGGCCTGGTGGAGGCTGCCCCTGCACTGCTGGGGGGTGGGGGTGGTGGGAGACATGGGTGGGGGCCTGGTGGAGGCTGCCCCTGGTGGCTGGGGGTGATAGGGGACATGGGTGGGGGCCTGGTGGAGGCTGCCCCTGGTGGCGGGGGAGTGGGGGTGATAGGGGACATGAGTGGGGGCCTGGTGGAGGCTGCCCCTGCACTGCTGGGGGGGTGGGGGTGATAGGGGACATGGGTGGGGGCCTGGTGGAGGCTGCCCCTGCACTGCTGGGGGGTGGGGGTGATAGGGGACATTAGTGGGGGCCTGGTGGAGGCTGCCCCTGCACTGCTGGGTGTTGGGGGTGGTGGGAGACATGGGTGGGGGCCTGGTGGAGGCTGCCCCTGGTGGCGGGGGGTGGGGGTGGTGGGAGACATGGGTGGGGGCCTGGTGGAGGGTGCCCCTGGTGGCTGGGGGGTGGGGGTGATAGGGGACATGGGTGGGGGCCTGGTGGAGGCTGCCCCTGCACTGCTGGGGGGTGGGGGTGATAGGGGACATGGGTGGGGGCCTGGTGGAGGCTGCCCCTGGTGGCGGGGGGTCGGGGTGGTGGGAGACATGGGTGGGGGCCTGGTGGAGGCTGCCCCTGCACTGCTGGGGGGTGGGGGTGATAGGGGACATGGGTGGGGGCCTGGTGCAGGCTGCCCCTGCATTGCTGGGGGGTGGGGGTGATAGGGGACATGGGTGGGGGCCTGGTGGAGGCTGCCCCTGCACTGCTGGGGGGTGGGGGTGATAGGGGACATTAGTGGGGGCCTGGTGGAGGCTGCCCCTGCACTGCTGGGTGTTGGGGGTGGTGGGAGACATGGGTGGGGGCCTGGTGGAGGCTGCCCCTGGTGGCGGGGGGTGGGGGTGGTGGGAGACATGAGTGGGGGCCTGGTGGAGGCTGCCCCTGGTGGCTGGGGGGTGGGGGTGGCGGGAGACATGGGTGGGGCCTGGTGGAGGCTGCCCCTGGTGGCGGGGGGGTGGGGGTGGTGGGAGACATGGGTGGGGGCCTGGTGGAGGCTGCCCCTGGTGGCGGGGGAGTGGGGGTGATAGGGGACATGAGTGGGGGCCTGGTGGAGGCTGCCCCTGCACTGCTGGGGGGTGGGGGTGGTGGGAGACATGGGTGGGGGCCTGGTGGAGGCTGCCCCTGGTGGCTGGGGGGTGGGGGTGGTGGGAGACATGAGTGGGGGCCTGGTGGAGGCTGCCCCTGCACTGCTGGGGGGTGGGGGTGATAGGGGACATGGGTGGGGGCCTGGTGGAGGCTGCGCCTGCACTGCCGGGGGGGTGGGGGTGATAGGGGACATTAGTGGGGGCCTGGTGGAGGCTGCCCCTGCACTGCTGGGTGTTGGGGGTGGTGGGAGACATGGGTGGGGGCCTGGTGGAGGCTGCCCCTGGTGGCGGGGGTGGGGGTGGTGGGAGACATGGGTGGGGGCCTGGTGGAGGCTGCCCCTGCACTGCTGGGGGGTGGGGGTGATAGGGGACATGGGTGGGGGCCTGGTGGAGGCTGCCCCTGGTGGCGGGGGGTCGGGGTGGTGGGAGACATGGGTGGGGGCCTGGTGGAGGCTGCCCCTGCACTGCTGGGGGGTGGGGGTGATAGGGGACATGGGTGGGGGCCTGGTGCAGGCTGCCCCTGCACTGCTGGGGGGTGGGGGTGATAGGGGACATTAGTGGGGGCCTGGTGGAGGCTGCCCCTGCACTGCTGGGTGTTGGGGGTGGTGGGAGACATGGGTGGGGGCCTGGTGGAGGCTGCCCCTGGTGGCTGGGGGGTGGGGGTGGTGGGAGACATGGGTGGGGGCCTGGTGGAGGCTGCCCCTGGCGGGGGGGTTGGGGTGGTGGGAGACATGGGTGGGGGCCTGGTGGAGGCTGCCCCTGGTGGCGGGGGAGTGGGGGTGATAGGGGACATGAGTGGGGGCCTGGTGGAGGCTGCCCCTGCACTGCTGGGGGGTGGGGGTGGTGGGAGACATGGGTGGGGGCCTGGTGGAGGCTGCCCCTGGTGGCTGGGGGGTGGGGGTGGTGGGAGACATGAGTGGGGGCCTGGTGGAGGCTGCCCCTGCACTGCTGGGGGGTGGGGGTGATAGGGGACATGGGTGGGGGCCTGGTGGAGGCTGCCCCTGGTGGCGGGGGAGTGGGGGTGATAGGGGACATGAGTGGGGGCCTGGTGGAGGCTGCCCCTGCACTGCTGGGGGGTGGAGGTGGTGGGAGACATGGGTGGGGGCCTGGTGGAGGCTGCCCCTGGTGGCTGGGGGGTGGGGGTGGTGGGAGACATGAGTGGGGGCCTGGTGGAGGCTGCCCCTGCACTGCTGGGGGGTGGGAGTGATAGGGGACATGGGTGGGGGCCTGGTGGAGGCTGCCCCTGCACTGCTGGGGGGTGGGGGTGATAGGGGACATTAGTGGGGGCCTGGTGGAGGCTGCCCCTGCACTGCTGGGTGTTGGGGGTGGTGGGAGACATGGGTGGGGGCCTGGTGGAGGCTGCCCCTGCACTGCTGGGGGGTGGGGGTGATAGGGGACATGGGTGGGGGCCTGGTGGAGGCTGCCCCTGGTGGCGGGGGGTCGGGGTGGTGGGAGACATGGGTGGGGGCCTGGTGGAGGCTGCCCCTGCACTGCTGGGGGGTGGGGGTGATAGGGGACATTAGTGGGGGCCTGGTGGAGGCTGCCCCTGCACTGCCGGGTGTTGGGGGTGGTGGGAGACATGGGTGGGGGCTGCCCCTGGTGGCGGGGGGTGGGGGTGGTGGGAGACATGAGTGGGGGCCTGGTGGAGGCTGCCCCTGGTGGCTGGGGGGTGGGGGTGGTGGGAGACATGGGTGGGGGCCTGGTGGAGGCTGCCCCTGGTGGCGGGGGGTGGGGGTGGTGGGAGACATGGGTGGGGGCCTGGTGGAGGCTGCCCCTGGTGGCGGGGGAGTGGGGGTGATAGGGGACATGAGTGGGGGCCTGGTGGAGGCTGCCCCTGCACTGCTGGGGGGTGGGGGTGGTGGGAGACATGGGTGGGGGCCTGGTGGAGGCTGCCCCTGGTGGCTGGGGGGTGGGGGTGGTGGGAGACATGAGTGGGGGCCTGGTGGAGGCTGCCCCTGCACTGCTGGGGGGTGGGGGTGATAGGGGACATGGGTGGGGGCCTGGTGGAGGCTGCCCCTGCACTGCTGGGGGGTGCGGGTGATAGGGGACATTAGTGGGGGCCTGGTGGAGGCTGCCCCTGCACTGCTGGGTGTTGGGGGTGGTGGGAGACATGGGTGGGGGCCTGGTGGAGGCTGCCCCTGGTGGCGGGGGGTGGGGGTGGTGGGAGACATGGGTGGGGGCCTGGTGGAGGGTGCCCCTGGTG
This sequence comes from Ambystoma mexicanum, assembly GCF_040938575.1. NCBI lineage: Eukaryota > Metazoa > Chordata > Amphibia > Caudata > Ambystomatidae > Ambystoma > Ambystoma mexicanum. Next base: position 1,170,475,925 of record NC_090935.1, on the reverse strand, counting down.
GCTGGGGGGTGGGGGTGATAGGGGACATGGGTGGGGGCCTGGTGGAGGCTGCCCCTGGTGGCGGGGGGTCGGGGTGGTGGGAGACATGGGTGGGGGCCTGGTGGAGGCTGCCCCTGGTGGCTGGGGGGTGGGGGTGGTGGGAGACATGGGTGGGGGCCTGGTGGAGGCTGCCCCTGCACTGCTGGGGGGTGGGGGTGATAGGGGACATGGGTGGGGGCCTGGTGGAGGCTGCCCCTGCACTGCTGGGGGGTGGGGGTGATAGGGGACATTAGTGGGGGCCTGGTGGAGGCTGCCCCTGCACTGCTGGGTGTTGGGGGTGGTGGGAGACATGGGTGGGGGCCTGGTGGAGGCTGCCCCTGGTGGCGGGGGGTGGGGGTGGTGGGAGACATGGGTGGGGGCCTGGTGGAGGCTGCCCCTGGTGGCTGGGGGGTGGGGGTGATAGGGGACATGGGTGGGGGCCTGGTGGAGGCTGCCCCTGCACTGCTGGGGGGTGGGGGTGATAGGGGACATGGGTGGGGGCCTGGTGGAGGCTGCCCCTGGTGGCGGGGGGTCGGGGTGGTGGGAGACATGGGTGGGGGCCTGGTGGAGGCTGCCCCTGGTGGCTGGGGGGTGGGGGGAGACATGGGTGGGGGCCTGGTGGAGGCTGCCCCTGGTGGCGGGGGGGTGGGGGTGGTGGGAGACATGGGTGGGGGCCTGGTGGAGGCTGCCCCTGGTGGCGGGGGAGTGGGGGTGATAGGGGACATGAGTGGGGGCCTGGTGGAGGCTGCCCCTGCACTGCTGGGGGGTGGGGGTGGTGGGAGACATGGGTGGGGGCCTGGTGGAGGCTGCCCCTGGTGGCTGGGGGGTGGGGGTGGTTTGAGACATGAGTGGGGGCCTGGTGGAGGCTGCCCCTGGTGGCTGGGGGGTGGGGGTGGTGGGAGACATGGGTGGGGGCCTGGTGGAGGCTGCCCCTGGTGGCGGGGGGGTGGGGGTGGTGGGAGACATGGGTGGGGGCCTGGTGGAGGCTGCCCCTGGTGGCGGGGGAGTGGGGGTGATAGGGGACATGAGTGGGGGCCTGGTGGAGGCTGCCCCTGCACTGCTGGGGGGTGGGGGTGGTGGGAGACATGGGTGGGGGCCTGGTGGAGGCTGCCCCTGGTGGCGGGGGGTGGGGGTGGTGGGAGACATGGGTGGGGGCCTGGTGGAGGGTGCCCCTGGTGGCGGGGGGAGGTGGGGGTGGTGGGAGACATGGGTGGGGGCCTGGTGGAGGCTGCCCCTGCACTGCTGGGGGGTGGGGGTGCAGGGGGACATGAGCAGGTGTGCAGGGTAGTCCCCTGTTTTGTGGGCTGCCTGCAGGGGCCGTGGAGGGTGTACAGGGAACACCTGTGAGGACCCACCCAGCCTAATCGCGTGTGTGACTTCCCACGCACCCCTGTAATACACGTACCCAGCCAAATCGCGTGTGATAATTCCCGCGCACCCCTGTAATACACGTACCTGGCCAAATCGCATGTGAGAATTCCCGCGCACCCCTGTAATACACGTACCCAGCCGAATCGCGTGTGAAACTTCCTGTGTACCCCTGTAATACACGTACCCAGCCAAATTGCGTGTGATAATTCCCGCGTACCCCTGTGATACACGTGCCCTGCCTAATCGCGTGTAGAACCTCACGCGTACCCCTGTAATACACGTACCCTGGCCAATCGCATGTTAAACTTCCCGCGTACCCCTGTAATACACGTACCCTGGCTAATCGCGTGTATAACTTCACGCGTACCCCTGATATGCACGTTACCCGCTTTGCGTTCCTTGTTTGCCAGCCCTGTAAACTGGTCCAGGGTTAGCGCAGCCCTTTGCGATGATTTTGCGATTTTGATGGCTTTTCCTTGCGCGAGGGCGTTCTTGTGGGCGTTACTGGCGCTGCTGCAGGGTCGCTGCGATACTCTGCGCCACGGCTGGTTTGGGAGCCTAAAATCCATGAATACGCTGTGCGCGGAAATCGGTTTTAGCGCACGTGCCTGGCGCAGACAATCGCACGCGGACACTCTGTGCCAGCCGCTTGCGACACTTTTCTGCGAAATTCTATGAATTACCCTGTAAGTACTTTTCCTCACGTGAGCATTCTTGCATCCACCCCTTGTGCGGAACATGCAACATGCGTGCCAAGGACGCAACAATTGCCATGGCAACCTCCAGTTGTAGAGCTCCCGCGATTCAGAGTGTACTCGAGCTGGAGACTTAGGGTTTCCAAAAAAAGAATGCACATGTGATACCAGGTAGGAATGTCTAACTCCATGACAGTGCTTCTCGTGTGTTGCTGGAAATTTCATCAGAACGCCCTAGATGCTGTTTCTGACGTGTTGTCTGAGTCCCAAATCTGACACGTGTGCAGAAGAACCAGTGCACCTTTTTGCTTTGAAAGATGCTGATGGCAGCCGCTCTGCTATTACATTTGTTTTCATTATTGTGCACACAAAGGGAAATTAATGAAGACGCAGCGTTAGCCCGTTCAATTTTTAAGGATGATTATCGCAGTGACCGGGCAAGGATATCATTTCACCAAAATGCCAGGGGTACCAGAAGTGACATCACAGGACCCTTGACCCCCTGATGACATCACATGAAGTGATGTCATTTGACCCCACCCCAAGTGACATCACGGGAAGTGATGGCAAACGACCTTCAGATTTTTAAGAGGCGTTTAGCACCAGTGTTTCCAGACGCTCTCATTTCAGCCATATATAAGAACAGAGGCACAGAGGGAGGTGTGATTTGTCCACAATCACACATTTGGGGAATGTAATTGTCCATATTCGACGTGGGGTCTATATGTAAAACATACATAATTCAGTATTTTTAACAGGGTAACCAAAATCTCTAACACAGGCTACAGCTACTGCATGAAACATCTATAGATCAATGGACACAGAAGTACTTGTTATCTGTGGCATTGCTGTGTTAAACAAGCCAAAAAAGCACTGACCTGGGGAGGCGTGCGCTGGAGCAAAATGATGCATGAGCAAGGCCTGAAAATTGAATCATTGGCCAGGATTTAGTATCAACAACTTTCCTGGTTATAAATGTATCCATGAGTCAGATACCACTATGATAGAAGAAACCTATTAGACTGGTATGCGTGCACACAGGGGAGCGCACCTGATAATGTTATCTTTGCTTGAGTATAATACCTGGGAAAGGTTCTTTCAATATACCCAAGACCGCCCATAGTTGTTATTATCTAAGCGTAATACTGGGTGCCAGGGGACTTAAAAAGCCCCCACTCATTTTGCCACTGGAGCATTCCCTTCCCCCCTGAAGCACTCTCTTGTGCACCCTCTTCTCAAGAAAACATCATCTGACCCCTTTTGCCCGGCTAACTATCGCCTGATCTCCACCACTCCTTTCCTGGGCATACTCCTGGAAAAGCTGTTAATCTCCCAGCTTAATCTTCACACTGAATCTGTGGGTTGTCTCCATGGTCATCAGTCTGGCTTCAGAGCAGCCAGAGCACAGAAAGTGCTCTCTTGAACATCTGTGGAGACCTGCTCTCTAACCTTGATTCCAATCTCCCCTCTGCCCTCATCTTACTCGATTTCTTTTCTGCCTTTGGCACGGTCAATCATGCCATCCTGCTCAATCATCTCTGTGATAACCTGGGTATCACTGATCTGGCCCTGGCTGGCTGACCTCGTTCCTCTCTGATCAACCCTCCCAGGTCCAACTTGGCTCCTTCCTTTTCTCTATTTCACTCTCTACTTGTGGTGTTCCCCTGGGGGTCTAACCTCTCTCCCTGGCTGTTCAACCAATACCTGGCACCTCTCGCCCACTGCATTGCTGCTCTCTGCTCCAACTTTCAGTGCAATGCGGATGACACTCAGCTCGTTTTCAGGCTTCCCTCTGCCACCTCTTCTCCTTCTCTCATCTCTGACTTTCTGTCTGCTATCCAGGAGTGGTGTGCCGCCAACGATCTCTGCCTTAATGCCGGTAAGATGGAGATTCTCCTCATCAGCACACTTACACCCTCCTTTCCTGTCACTCTCTGGCCGCCTCCATTGTCCCTCTTCCTGCTCCCACCTGTGAGGCTAAGAACCTCGGGTCATCTTCGACTCCACGCTCTCCTTTTCTCCTCACATCTCTGACGTCTCTAAGAAGTCAAACTAACAACTGCACCTCCTCAGAGGTATTCTTCCTCTCTTTCCCCCAGAAGCTCACTGTCTCTAGAGCTCTGGTTCTCTCTAGGCTGGACTACTGCAACAGCCTCTTTCTAAATCTGCCTGCATCTACTCTCCGCCCTCTGCAACTCACCCAGAACAGGACTGTGAGACTTGTCCTTGGCCTCAAGCCTAGGGATCATATAGCTGCAGCACGGAAATCTCTGCATTGGCTCCCAGTGGCTGCAATGATTAAGTTCAAGATTAAGATTAAGTTCAAGACCCTCTGCATTGTCCACAGGGCCTTCTGGGGCCTGATTCCTCAATACCTCCAACTCTCTCTTCGTAAATACCTTCCTATTCTTCGCTCTTCCACCTCCAACTCCCTCAGAGTCACTCGCTTCTCCAAGCAACAAGTTGGTGGCAGATTTCTTTCTTCGGCTGGGGCCTCCCTCTGGAACAGCCTCCTTGCCTCTCTGAAACTTGAGAACAATATCCGGTTCTGGAAGCACCTCAAGACCTTCCTCTTTGCTTCTGCCTTCTCTCTTCCTCTCCCATGCGGATTTCCTGTCTGATACTGCACTGGTCACCTGACTACCCTCTGATTTCGGGCCCATGTCCCTGCCCGCCCAGTTGCATACGCGCACTGCCTCCCGGCAACCCTTGCACTAGGGTCTGTATCTGTAAGACTACAGTCCCCCTACCTGCCCTTTTGGACACCTGCTGTCTGCACTTACCCTTGCACCTGCCACCTGCTGACCGTACTTCTTGTTATTGTTTTGATACCATGTACCACACTGCCACCTACCCTTTCCCCTGGCACTTTGCCCGTCTCACCTCCCCTGTACTTGTGCAATCTCAATGTCACTTGGCCTAGTAAGATCGTTGTCTCTGTCCTCCCTCTGTTTCCCCTTTCCTTGCCTCGTCGCGCCTTGAAACACTTGTGTATAGGCACGTTACGAATGCCATATCATATCATTTAATGTAATATCATTGCTGCACACATAAATCCGTGGCACTGGACAGTTGTTTTAAATTGAAAACACTGACAAGTTGCTTCCCGCCCAGGGACTCACTGGCAGACTTCAAGGCGCGCACTGCCCACTACCCCTTTGTCAGACAATGGCGTAGTGCAAAATGTGGGTCCCCTCCTGTGCCCCAAGCTCCTTAACAAAGAACACGGCCCCCACATCCCGGGCAGGCCCGGACCACCACATGTGTAAAATGTCCATGATGATTATGCTGCTACAGGGGCATGCACTACTGCAAGTGAAAGAAGTAAATATGTTTTTTAATCAAAGCTTTAATGTTTCATGTAGCGTAGAAAGAAGGAGGCAGTGCCTGGTCTACAAATATACCAGCCACCAGTGGTGGCTGGTGAGTTGCTTTTTGGGGGGGTGTAAATATTTTCTACGAGTATGCAATTGTCACCCAGCGTAGCACGGGAGCCCGAACTAATGAAAATGGGTTTGGAGTTTGGGGGGGATTCTTGTCCCTCCCCTGAGAAAATGTTTTGAATAATTGGTTAAAATGGCACATTACACAGCACACTTTCTGTGAAAATGTGGGTAAAGGTCCAAAAATGTGGGCAAAAGCCAACCATCTGTTTTGTAGAGTGTGGGGTAAATCATGAAAAAAAAGTAAAATAGATGCAAGTCACCAAAAGTGCACAGGGCATTTCCCAATGCATTATCATGCTTGTCCCTGAAATATATGCCAGTTTAAAAAACATTTCTATGCTGGCTCTGCCAACATATGCTAGTATTCCCATATAGACCATATTTATGTTCGCTTTAAGATGTTCTTTTATAGTATCATCACTGGCACTGGGCACAAAACTGGCTCTGCCATTACATGACATTACTCCTATGTAAGAACATACTCCCGTTGGTTTGGCCATTAAAAGTGACAGGTCACAATATGATAACCTGTCAAAACTGGTTCCAACGTAAGCCAGTCTAGACCCATTGAAACACCTATCATGCTTGATTTATCATAGATGCTCAGTTAATAAAAGCCATGCTACAGTAAAATATATACAGGTCGCTACACCAAAACATCAGTCTAGCGAGGTAACACTACTTATCATGCTTGCTTTTTTAAAGATGCATAGTAATGCATGTAATACCACAGCAAGCAATGGATAGACTGGCTGCACCAAAATGCCAATCTAGCCAGGTAATGACACTCATGAACTTGGCTTTGTGCGAAGATACCAGTTAAACATGCAAAATCAATAAAGGATGTGTCAAAAAAGCCCTAGTGATCCCCAGTCTCCCAGGGCCTTACACACATGCATACCCTTTCACCCACTGGTCGCTCACCCATACATCTCCTCTCATTCACACTGCATTCACCACTCAGGCACACAGCACAACATTCAAACACACACTACCGCATTCATACTCATTCACCCACCAGTCACTCACTCACGCCTTCTCTTACATCCACTCATTTCATTCTCTACACAGGCACACATCCATCCAGAACATTCAAAACACACCATCACATTCATACTCATTCACCAACCAGTCACTCACACATTCACCTTTTCTTGCCTACACCCATGACACCCAACCACCCAGAACATTCAAAAACACACCGTCACATTCATACTTATTCATCCACCAGTCACTCACTCATACACCTTCTGTTACATCCACTCATTAAATTCTCTACACAGATACACACCCACCCACAGCATTCAAAAACACACCATCACATTAATACTCATTCACCCACCCGTCACTCATTCATTAAATTCTGTATACAGACACACATCCACCCACAACATTCAAAAACACACCATCACCTTCATATTCATTCACCTAACAACCACTCACACCTTCTCTTACATCCACTAATTGCATTCTCGCAGAGTGTTTGCTGAGTGTACTGGACTGCAAGGACTGACCCTCTGCCTTTGCTGTCTTTTGGAGCTGTTTTGCCACATTCAGCTACTTTGAAAATATTAGTGTGAAAGCTGCTTTGTACCTTGCTTTGGACCTTGCTTTGGAACGGTCCACCGTCCGTTTTCAGTTTGCCAGTGAACTCGGCAATCTCAGCAGTAAAAAAACACTTCCAGACGCAGAGCGTCGTGGAGTGTTTGCTGAGTGTACTCGACTGCAGGAATGACCCTCTGCCTCTGCTGTCTTTTGGAGCCGTTTTGCGATATTCAGCTACTTTGAAAATATTAGTGTGCAAGCTGCTTTGGAACTTGCTTTGGACCGGTCCAGAGTCTGTTTCCAGCAAACTCAGAAATGTCAGCAATAAAAAAAACTTCCGGGCGCAGAGTGTCGTGGAGTGTTTGCTGATTGTTCGCTGAAGTGGTTGCAACATCAGCCGGACTAAGCCTTCTAACCATAGGCCTGGACTCCGACTCGACCAGTATACAACGCACCAGGAGTCAGGAACGTTTCAATGAATTGCATGATAAATTAACTCCTATGCCCACTCAACAGAGTGCCGATTGTGTAAAAGTGACATCGTTGCCGAGGTTACCATCATGTGTTATAAATAGCGATTCATTAACTAACAACAACCGCAGAAGTATCTTGGCACAATTGTACCACGGACACATAACATTAATAAGCACCAATTTACCTAGTACCGCACCACCCGTATGTAGCCCTTCCAAGCTGCGAGAATCCAGCCGAGCGAATGACCCGAGCGAATGACCGGACACCACAGACAGTAGAACCTGATGTTAATGATGGAGCGATCCCTTCACCTATCAGCTCTGCACAAAACCGAAAGCAGGCCGATATCTCGGCCGACTTCGCAGAGAAAATGCTCCTCCAAAATTCTGATGTCCCATTGTCAAAAGCAACCCCCGGACCACGTGACGAGAACAGACCAGAGGCTAAAGTGCTGAAAATAATTGTCTCAAAAAGAAGCCATTGAACCTCGGCCGTGGGACCTTTAAAATGGCATTTCAAAGCAAAAGCGCCCTCCAAAGCTGCGTCGCAAATGAATGTTGGCCTCTTGAAGAAATTGAGTGAAAACCAACAGGAAGTCTCTCATGAAAAAACAGACGAAGATAGATCTGCTGTCGGGCACTTTACTCACATGTGGCGAATCAGATTGTTTCAAGATCCCTGACCATTGCTTGTCGCAGAAAGAAGTAACAGCAAAAACAAATATCAACTGTAATACAGAAAAAAAACTCAGGAGAGAAAGAAAAAAGGATATGTAATTCAGAGACAAAAAGTCCCAATCTCCAGTCGACAGATGAGGCCTGCGCCGTACAAGAGCCATCAAGGATAATTCCAAATGCAGAAAGAAATGACGAGATGTATAAAATAAATCCCGTTGAGAGACCCGACGATGATCATCTGGGTAGGAAGTGTTCCTTGAATTAAACAGGTATTTGGGCTCCCAACCGCGCAAGACTACAGAGGACCAGTAAAAAGATAACTGGTGACTCGTGAAGAGCGGATCCCGCGGACCTACATGACAAAAATGAGTCTTATGGAATTAGCAACACCATTGATACCGAAGAGTATTCGGAACATCTCGAGATAGGGTTTACACAAGAACCAGATGTCGCAGTTATGATTACGATGAATCAAACACAAAATAAACCGCTGAGCATGTACAACAACGATCAGCCTTTTGATAAATCAGTTCATCCGCTAAATAAAACATTGATACACAGAACAACGACTGATGAATGTAGAAAAAAGGCTAGTATTGCTTCCATGTCAGCAGCCAGAGAACCCACGACTTATGACGAATCCTCAGAGGACACTGAAAGTGAGCTTTGGGAACAAGTGAAATGGAAAAAAAACCTGCGACAGTTGACTACACCCAGTTACAACATAAGAAGTAAAAAGGAGGAAGCAGAATTCCATAAATCTGCGTGGGCGAAAGAAATGCAAGATTCAATCATATCATCAGTAACAATAACCTTGGCACCCTTCCTCAAACTGTATGAAAATGTGTGCGAAAACCATCGAAATCGGACCACCTTAATGGCATTATTGAACACTAAGATGACATATGTCAAATAAAAAAATAAAAAATAAGTAGAGTACGTCATGAAGGCACTCAGAGAAAAGAGAGGAAGAGAGAAAGAAATGGATGGTATTATACTGAAATCACTGATTGACCTCCTACAAGATGCCAAATCTGACAAGCGCATATTTTTAGAAGGGGTACGAGATATTGTTTTACAGTCCCATTTGCTACCAAATACAATTACCCGTGCTCAACTGGAAGCATTTAATAAAGAAGAAGGGGCAAAGTAAAAAAGTTGCCAGATCAACCTCACAATGCTACAGGAAGATGAGGCCCTATTGCAAAATCGTGGAAGCGTGATCGCAGAGAATAATGCCTCTTCTACCGGCCCCGCTGGTCTGACGTCAACACAACGCAAAGTCTGTGATAATGCTATAAATGATGAAGAGGGGAATCTTTCAGCACCTCTGGAAGATAGACAGGTGATCAAGTCGAAGAGTGACATTGACAAAGAAGCGATTTTGAATAATCAGTTTTCCATTTTCGAACAAAAGAAGTGAAAAATGGAAAACAACCGAACGTGTGGAGGAAAACAAACTTGCAAAACAAAAAATATGAAAAAATAGGACATAAAGAGAAATTGTGGATCTAAAGGTTTCCTTAGAAAAATCACTCTGCCATCGATCATTAGAGACCGTCGGCTAGCAAAAGATACAGAGAAACTAACAAATAAAAATGTAGATAAAAACCCATAGAGCAAAGTAAACCAAAGACTGCAAATACATCAGAGGAAGAAGATAGTGAGATGGATGGCAGTATTCGAGAACTATTTGATCTATCAGTATATGAAGAGGAAGAACACAATGAAAGACCAAACCTTGAGAGAAGGATCAGTGGTTTCCTTAAAGATGCTGACAGAGAAGTGTGCCTGCCTCCACAGTTGCCAAAAAGAAATAATATGCATTTCATGAGATTGAATGAGAAGATGGAGAAATGCAAATCTAATTCATGCTACCGTCCCTCCAAAAGATTAAGCAATGAAATCCCTTCTCGCAAAACCAAAATCTGATGTTAGTTGGAAAGACCTAAACTTGCAAGTTCCGCCACAAAGAGTGACTGGACAAACCTTCAAATTGAATGAGAACAAGCAAACAAGCACTCAGAAAAAGTCGAGTTGGGATCCACACACCGATATATTATTAGAGAGAATACCGAGAACAGAAGATGGACTCATACTCAATAGATCAGTCATTATGAAGCTGCTGCAACATATTCCTCGCTTGAGTAATACGATCTGTAGATATAAAAACCGGGTTCTTCCCAGATGAAAACATAAACGACTCAGTGACACTGACATTAAATTCAGGCACCTTAGCAAAAATAATGATTGATGCAGGAGATGACTTCCGTTTGTTGGGATTTGATGTCAAGAACATTGGGCCTCATTACAAACTTGCAATATTTTCCGGCGCCCAAAAATGGGGCATTACCGGGTCATTACGGCCCTGCCGGACCCGGTAATTACCCTTCACAGACGCCAGAATGGAATGCTCCCCATTCCCATTGAGCCCTATAGGTCCCCTATAGGGCTCAATGGGAATGGGGAGGTTGGATGCACCAGCACATTCAGAATGGTGCTGGTGCATCTGACATGATGTGCTCGCGGGTGCCGCTCTGCCTGCCAGGTCAGACCTGGCGGGCAGAAAGACACCCGCGAGCACAATTCGTAGTTTGCCGGGCTGGGATCTACCATACCGGCAAGCTTACTGGTACTGTAGTTCCCGGACCGGCAAACTTATGAGTCCGATTGAATACCAAAATGGGAACGTGACAACAGAGTCGAATGTAAATAAAAATAAAATCCCCGAACTGTTGGAGCGATTTTCTAAATTGGAAAAGCCATGAGATAAAATGCTAATCCAATACGGCAAGTGGCCGACAGACGAAGTGCCGATGATGAAGAAGAACAGTCCCCCATGATGCCCAGAAGAAAAGATGCTTCAAATAAAATATGCATTACCATCAAGGGCAGTACTCAAATGGACCTACAAAACCGACCAAATACAAGAAATTTAGACGAGCCAGATTCATGGAGTTGGCTAGCAGGATCATTAGCTATGCATTCCCAGGTCTAGGATCCGAGAATGACAACTCCCATAAACTGGAAGATTGGGAGTTGAAATACCAGGGGATTTTGCCACCTCTTTAATGAAGAACATCAACAAATAAAGAACTTGGAAATGATATGCATTCAAGAATCGTGGCTAAAAGAGCCCCCATTGTTAGACGGATACACGGTTCTGCTCAATCCAGCTAAAGGAGGAACTCGTGGACGACCATCTTCTGTTCTAATAACGATGATCAAAAATGGGTCAGGCATGACCATCATTGGAAATATAAATCCAAATCCGTATATCCAGATAACTATATTGAATTTATCAAGCAAATCATTCACAAAATGTGATCCTCTACTTTTCCTAAATGTCTACTGTAATCCTATGAATGCAGAAGGAGACATCTTTTTAGACAAAGTAACTGAATGGATCGATCCCATTTCCGAAAAACAACAAAACATCCAAATAGTCATCTGTGGAGACTTGAGTGCAAACTGCTTTGAACAAGAATGAAAAAATCAGGGGCCCAAGTCAATTAACAAAGACAGAAAAAGCCTTTGAGGAAAAATCTAGATGGAGAAAATGGAGCAGAGGGGGATACAGAGATTAAATGGCAATATCACAGGAGATATTCCAGCGACCCCAACTTGGTCGGCCCCAACTTGGTCAAATGGGATGAAGAACGCCACCCTGGACTACATCTTTGTATCTGAAATTATGCGCCCAAGCATTTGCCATCTAAAAGTGATACCTAATGCCCATGGTGATCATGACCCGATTATCATTATGATATCAGGAAGAAAAAAGCTCCAAAATTAAGCTAGACTGAGAACCTAGAATTAGAGGCTGGATGAAACCGGCTGAGAATAAAAGCAAATGATATCCCAATTCTGACAGAAGAACTAAAAGAGTGGCAATTCAAAGAAAAAAACTCAGTAAAATATACTCAGATGTTGACGGGATTCAAGGTGGGTCAAGCCAAATGTTCAAAACCTCAATTTAAGCAATTCATGTGTTTGACAGAGAAGTTGCCAAACAAAAAAAGCAGCTGAGAAGAGATCTATGGCACCTGAAAAAATCATGAAACCTAAATACAAAAGAGCTAGTACGTAAAAGAAAACAGCGCTATAAAAACTGGCAAATATCTCATAAAATAATACTTCTGCAAAAAGATGCGGAAAGCATGTTAAGAGCCATGAATAAAGCAAATAGCAGGAACTTCTGGCAACAAATAAATGGAAATAGGGTCGGAAAATATCCCTGCCTCTTAAACCCAGTTCCAGAAAGCATCTGGATAACCCACTTTGAATCGCTATTTGATGACATTAAGAGCACACACAAACAAAACGGTGCTAACGAGGAAGTACCTAAGCCATGGAACATAGAAATCAGACGAGAAGAGATTGAGAACCTCATCATAAAGGCCAGCTCTTCACGAGCACCGGGCCCGGATGGGTTCTCAAACGCAGTTTTTAGAGCTAACCCAAAGCAATGGGCCACATTTTGTGAGACATTATTCAAAAGAATAGTGAAAGTAGGGAGAGTGCCAGAATCATCATGGAACAACACTATAGTAGTCCCCATTTTTAAAAGGGGGGACCAGATTCAACCCTCAAACTACAGACCTATAGCGTTGCTTGACTGCATTGGGAAAATCTTTGCAATGTTGCTATTGAAAAACTTAAAGAAGTGGATCAAGGAGACAAAGTCTTTCGACACTAGACAATATGGCTTTGTCAAGCAAGTCGGCTGCAATCTCAATTTATTACTATTGAGCCTTCTGAAAAGAAGGGCTTGGCATAACAAACAGAACATATACATGGCCAGTATTGACCTACAGCAGGTCTTCGATAGCATAGACGAAGTCTGCTGTGGGAGAAGTTAAAATTGAGAGGATGCCCGACTGATTTGCTAAAAGCAATAAAAGATCTTTACTCCAGCACGTGCATACAGGTCAAACTGGACCTCCGTGGCAACCTATCAAGTAAAATTGAGACCAAAAAAGGTCTAAAACAGGGATGCCGTTAGCGGCTACCCTATTCAATTTCTACATAGAAGATCTGAAAATGATACCAGACAGCAAGACAGCCTTTTCACCAAAAATAAACGGCACAGAAATAGGCAGACTTCTACACGCCAATGAACTAATTCTCTTAGCTCAGACAAAGATCGGTCTGCAGAGGTCATTAAATCAACTGGTGAAATATGTAGCAAATAAAGACCTGAAGATAAATGCCACTAAATCGGAAACTATGACAATGGAAGACAAAAGATCAAGGAAAAAACATAAAGAAAGCTGGCTTTTAGACGGAAACCAATTAAAACCGATAGAGGATTTGAAATATCTCAGAGTCCAATTGACCTTGTCAAGAAGCGAAAAAGCTTGGACTGACACGTTGAGATCCAAAGTAAAGAGCCTAACATCTCAAGGAATGATCATAGACAAAAGATACAGTAAATTCTCGTTAGAGCCACTAATTGTCTTTTATAAGCAGAAAGTGGCTCCTGTACTTGTGTATAGAGGAGAGACATGTTTAGGAATAGGACAAGACTTCTGGAATCTCATAGAAGGAAGTTTCTGGAAACACGTTCTACATCTTCCACTGGCCATTCCGATGTCAATAATTCGACAAGAACTGGGCCTGATATCGCTCAGGGCACTTGTGTTATGGAATAAACTAGCGCTTTACAGGAAAGCAACATTAAACGATTGCCCCCCCCCCACAATTTGAAGCCCTAGGAATGAATAAACCTGGAAATAAAGAGTGGGTTATGAATGATTGCATAAGAGAGTGTCGACATTGTCCGATCTATGAACCTCTACAAACACATTAACAAATAACCCAGACCTGGTAAAGATGATTCTTTGGGCTGACAATTGGAGGAAAACCGAAGAAGCAAGAGCAAGGTCCAGAACTCCTACTCTGCTGAAAACTGATTGGGGAATGATGAATGTAACGCCAGCATAGCTGAGAAAATGTCCACATCATAATCAACGAGATCTGCTGTTAAGATTCAGACTCAGTGTGCTACATAATAAGTCTACTCTGTTAAGATACGAGAAATTGCAAAGCTGTACAAACTGTCGGCTCTGCGAATCAGAAAGCGAAAAAGTTAAGACACCTGATTCTATTCTGCCATCAATTGAAAAACTTAAGGATCATTCACTTACATGACCAAACTGTAGATTTGGGAGTACTTGAGGCAAATAAATTGTGGGAATTGATATATGGATGCAGAAACAAAAAAGAAATTTTGCAACTGTAAAATTCATAGAAGCAGCCTTTGAAAAACTGAAAGAGGAAGGAGGAACAAGCTAAATTAAAAGACCATTGTGGGTAGTGGAAGGAATAAGGATGAACAAAGATTTCATTCCATATTATGTATGGTTTTTCCTAAATGTGCAATAAAATTGTGAAAAGTTTGTACCAAACTATATAGACTAATTAAAGAAAAAATGTTTATTGCATTCTCTAAACAGACATCCACCCACCCACTCACAACATTCAAAATACACCATCACCTTCATACCATTCATCCACCGGTCATCTACTCATACCTTCTCTTACATACACTTGTTGCATTCTCTACACATGCACCCACCACCCACAACATTCAAAAACACATCATCACCTTCATACTCATTCACCCACCAGTCACGTGCACCTTCTCTTACATCCACTCATTGCATTCTCTACACAGGCACACACCCACCCACCCAGAACATTCAAAAACACACATCAGATACCTTCTCATTCACCCACCATTCACATATATACATATGACACGCACTTCACACATGCAGCAAAATACACCTTTTTTTCCAAAAGTCTTACCTTTTTCTTGCAGCTACGGCCTGTCCTTCCAGGCCATCCTCAGCTCGCTCCTCTGTGCTGCGTCCTGGTTCCTTCTTCTTCTTCTTAATTATCTTCTTAATTATCGGATGCATGGGCGGACCCACGTAGGCGCGTCCCCATCCTAAAGGATGATGTGCACCAGACCCACCAATCAATACTTAGCTTACATAAACTCACAACTCCTCCCACCGCCCAGTTTGCCTCACAAAATCCAACATCACACTATTCCTCCTCCTGCCTCTCTCCCCTTCACCTCCCAGCAAAGTCTTCCCACTCAGCTCAGCCACACCCAGCGCAGACAATCGAACCCTCATCAATTCTCTCTCCTCAACATGTCTCTCACACCTAAGCAGAAAATGTCCCACAGTCTCAGGCACACCACACACCGCACAATCTCTCGACTCACGTTTCCCCACTTGAAACAGACAATCATTCAGTCCCGCATGTCCTATCCTCAACCGATTCAGCATCACCTCCTCCCCCCTCCTCCATTCCAGACTCCCCGCATCCCCCTTCACCAACACTTTCCCGCGAACACCAAACATCCACCTGCCCCTGCCCTTCACCCCACTCACCCACCTCTCCTGCCACTCATCTATGACCCGTCTCACCACCACCGCCTTCACTTCATCCACACTCAAAGGTAATCTCACATCAACCGCTCCCCTTCTCATAACCTCACCCGCCGCCAGATCCACTAACTCATTACCCAAAATACCACTGTGACTGGGGATCCACGCCAAATCCATTCCCCCGTGTACGCACCAATCAATCTTCCTCCTGATGTCCATCGAGGAAGTCGAGGGAGAAGGGGTTGGAGCTGAATGTGGCATGTGACATATGCCACATGTCATGGTCAGCTCCAACTCCAACCCCTACTGAACATGTCCCCGGCTCAACCTTCAACCTGATGGGGCCCCTGCTACACCAGGAGCTTACATTTTAAAAACATTTATTTTTATGTTATTCTTTAGAATCGCAGGGGTCGCAAGGGAGTCCCCAGGAGTTGTGACCCCCCAAATGACGTCCCTGTGGCCGGGGAGAGTAACCAGACTGTTCTGCTTGTTCTGAAGAATGAAATTACAGCTACTGCAACATAAACATGGATTGACATATTTGTTTTAAATCCCAGGATATCAGGCAACGAATGCTCTTCAAAATGTCTGGAGTTCAACCCTACCCCCACCCCAAGGAGGGGAGCGCAAATAATGGAATTCCAGTTGACAAATTGGAATAATTATTTTGGGGTGGTAGCAGGTATACGTGAATGGAGAGCATTGAAGTGCCTGTTTACGATTTTAAATGCACTGCAGTAATTCCCAAACCGTGAAATGGACTCCTGCCATGTCAATCTGAAAAGAATGCGGTCTACAGGTGTGGCGCACCTCGAAGCCTCGACCTGAGGTGGGAGCTGCACATGGAAATATGCATTCTTCGGGGACACGGAGGCGCCAGTGCAGGGAATGTTCTGATTACTTACCGGTAATCTTCATTACTCCTAGTCCTACTCTTCCTCGTCACCGTACTTACTTCATGAGGCACCTGCCTCCGACACAGGACCTTCTTCTATTTCTTTAAATCTCTATAACTCCTCCCCCGCATCCATGTCACTCAGTTTCATATTACCAAGCCGGAGCATGGGACCTTCCCCGCAGGGAGGGTGAGGAGGGTCGTCGGTACTGTGACGAGGAAGAGTAGGACTAGGAGTAATGAAGATTACCGGTAAGTAATCAGAACATTACCTCCACGTCCACTCTTCCTCGTCCCAGTACTTACTTCATGAGGTATACCAAAGCAGCAACGGGGAAAAGGTCCCAATGAGGCACAGAGCCAAAAACAGTGCAGCAAAACACACCCACAATAACTCTTGAATCACATCCCCACAGACAAAACTCCAACCACGAAGGAACCAACCCCCGAGTGGGAGAAACTCAACCAATAGCGGTTGATGAAAATGCCTAGACCAGCCAAGGCGGCAGCCATACAAATCTCTTGCAGAGAAAAACCCTCCTTGCATCGGCCCAGGAAGCCGCCAAACCCCTGATTGTGCGCAGGCAGGCCAGAAGCCACATAGGCCCTAGAGATCACAACCCGGAACCAACGGAAAATGGAAACCACAGATGCATTATGCCCAGCCCCAGCCGGACCACAAGCAATCAGAAGACTATCAGATTGGTGGAAAAAAGCAAACCAAGCCAAATACTCCAACGCGTCCCGCCGGACATCAATGTTAAGCCGAGCCACCTCCTCAGGCGTTCTTGGATCATGAAAGAAGTCAGGGAGAACCAGACCCTGAGAGGTGTGAGAACCGAGAGACAACTGAAGGGAGAAACATCGGACCACACCCCGGCACCACCGAGTCTGGCAGCACCCTCAGGAAAGGAGCGTGACATAAGAGAGCCCCAATCTCCCCAAACCTACGGGCAGAAGTGAGGGCAATAAGAAAAGCAGATTTCAGTGTAAGATGTTTGATATCAATCTCGGAAATGGGCTCAAAAGGAGGCCCGTGAAGGAACCGTAATACAAGAGGGAGATCCCAAGAGGAAAGCCCTTTATCAGCACAAGGACGGGAAGAAGAAAAACCCTGGATCAACTTCCCCACCAACACCTCCCCATCCAAGTGACCGTCAAAGTCCCCCAAAAGGAATTTCATGGAGGCCCACTGAGAGCAAAGCCTGGAAAAACTGCCAGGCCCCTGTCAAAACCCCTCCTGGAGGAACCGAAGGATAGCAGAGGCCAGAACGCAGGGGAGGGATCCCAGACCGCCCATACCAGTCTCGGAAATGGCCCCAATGTCTGCCTAACACCTTCAGAGTGGAGGGTCTAAGAGCATCCATTTGGACTCAACTACAGGATCTGAGAACCCCTGAGATATCAACCTAGACTGAGCAATAGCCACACCGCCCATTGCATCCGGTGGAATTCCAACCGCAGATCCCCTTGAAGGGGACACGGCCACCTCGGAACCAGCCAAGGTTCCTAGGACCGAAGCTCCCAACTCCGGCGGGACCAGAACGGAGCTAACAACAACACAGTCACCCTGGACACTCTGATGCGCCAAACCACCCAGGGCAGAAGGGGAATAGGCGGAAAGGCATAAAGGAAAACCCCAAGGCCACTGTACAGAGAGGGCGTCCATCCCCCAATCCCCTCAGCCTGAAACCGAGAGCAGAAGAGGGGAACTTCTGCTGAGGCCGGGGATGCAAACAGGTCTAGAACCAGGGACCCTAATCTGACACAGGTCACCGCAAAGACCTGGGCCAACAGGACCAGTTCCGCAGAGGAGTGAAAACCGGCGTCTGAGAAGATCCGCTTGAACATTGTCCACCCTTCTGATACGTGAGGCCACCAGAGACACCAGATGAGAGTCCTCCCAGGTGCCTATCAGCGCTGCCAGAGCATTCAAGGAGTGGCCGGAACCCCTTTTGCAGTTGACATATGCCAAGGCCGTCGTATTGTCCGATCGGACCAAAAAACCGCCGACCGTCCAGCAACTCCTCGAAGTACACCAGAGCTTGGACAATGGCACAACTCTTGCCAATTGGATGATCGCCGGCTCTCCCCAGATCTCACAACCCTTCAGCTGAGAGGACCCCCAATGTAGACCCTTTCTGCTGGTGTTGGTAGTAGGAGAGGCCACAGGAGGAAGGACCATGCACACCTCAGCCTGTAGACCTGAAACCCCCCGCCACCATAGCAGGGACACTCGCAGCGCTGGGGACACTGAAAACAAAACTACGAAAGCCGAGATGTCGGGAGCCAGTGGGAGAGAGTATAAGACACCAGGAGACGTAACCGAAGACGGGCTCAAGGAACTGGAAAACATGCAAGACGCCACGTGCCCCGTAACTTCAGCAACAGGCGAGCCGAGACATACTGCCTTCTGAGAACCCAGCCCAGAACAGCCAGCAAGCGCCCCCCCTGCACAACATCCAGAGTACGCTCTCCCCAGACGTCCGGACAAGCAGTGCAGGGTCTTGAGACCCATAAGCAGGTGACACATCCTAGAAGGCATAGGGACCAGGAACACCGGTCAAGTAGAAAACTTGACCCTGAACAGGGAGAGGAACGGGCAAGACGGTAACCCACAACAACCGTTCTGAGAGAACAGATGCCATGGTCAACTACTTGGACCGTGAGCTGGGTACCAAAGTCCTAACCATGCAAACCTGGACAGGAGGAGACAGGAACGGCAACTGATACCCCCTCCAGAAGGAGCCCATTACCCAGGAAGCCGAACCCCACCGGTCCCATACACCTCCGAGAAGATAGAGACGAGGAGCCAGGGAAAACCGCCAGTCACTGGACTTGCACCAGAGGGAAATCACAGGACGTTGAAACAGGCCTGCGCCACAATATAACAGCATGCTTGTCAGCCCACAAAAAGATCTGACCTATCAAAAGGAAGATACTGGACAGCCCAGAAGTCCAGCAGACTATGGCACCCTCAGCCGACAGAGGAGCCACCAGGCTGGCGTCAAAAGGGCAGAGTACTGTCACAAAGCGGGGCAAAGCAATCCATCCCGGATAGCCGACATCAAAGGCAACCCCCTACCTGAGGTATGCCTATACTGGAAAACCCACTGTAGTGACATCCCCCTCCACCGGCACCAGGGGCTCTGAGAACCCCTCTAAGCACAGACATATGCCACCATGTGCCCTATCACTTCCCACAAGTCTGAGAGGAGGCGTGAAAGCAACATGTCGGCACCGGAGGACCTAGGCCCTAAAAGAAGAGACACTGGGAACCCCCTGCATGGCCGTTACTTCCATGATGCATTTTCCATAATCCCATGCCGGACAAGGGAAAAGCAAATCAACTCCTTTGAATTTCCCTCGCGCAGTTTAGAGGAAGAGGACAGGACAAGGAGTCTGCGTCCATAGCTAGCACAGACCCAAACACACCACTAACACGCCACATGACTGAGAGGTGGCTTGAGCCCTGTATCCAGTAGCTGGTAGCCCCATGCTCTAAATCGTTCCAATGTGTCGGTCTAGGAAGGATGAAGGACCGAGTCAGCACCGCTGAGACTCGAACCCGAAGTGTAGACTATGCCAGGCCGGTACCCTTCCGGCCGCTTCCAGATGTTTCCAAATCTGCGCCGTATTCACAGGCAGCACGCAAGGAATGCAGCCAACATCTGGTGCATCCTGGGCTGTGTGTGTCTGAGGAGCGGGTGGTATGTGACAGGCCTGCGACAGAACAGAGCCCCCGCACTTTCAAATACTCTGTCACAGTCACCCCACGACAAGAAGCAGAGAGGCCTCACAACAAAAGGGAAGGCTTAGCCCATACTGCCAAGTGCTTGCCATCATTTCCAATAAAGATGTGTACACAGAGCACGAGGTAACGGCCTTTCGAAGGAGTCAAGATGGCCATACCAGCAAGAGAGGGGAAAACATCAAGCACAGTCCTCCCCTCTCCTTACCTTCCCCCAGATAATGCAGCTAACATCCGGTGCATCCTGGGCCGTGTGTCTCTGAGGAGCGGGTGGTATGTGACATGCCTGCGACAGAACAGAGCCCCCGCACTTTCAAATACTCTGTCACAGTCACCCCACGACAAGAAGCAGAGAGGCCTCACAACAAAAGGGAAGGCTTAGCCCGTACTGCCAAGTGCTTGCCATCATTTCCAATAAAGATGTGCACACAAAGCACGAGGAAAACGGCATGTTGAAGGAGTCAAGATGGCCATACCAGCAGGAGAGGGGAAAAATATCAAGCACAGTCCTCCCCTCTCCTTACCTTCCCCCAGATAATGCAGCTAACATCCGGTGCATCCTGGGCCGTGTGTCTCTGAGGAGCAGGTGGTATGTGACATACCTGCGACAGAACAGAGCCCCCGCACTCCCAAAGACTCTCTGCCACTGTCACCCCACGACAAGAAGCAGAGAGGCCTCACAACAAAAGGGAAGGCTAGCCCATACTGCCAAGTCGAATCAAGATGGCCAAAACAGGAGGAGAGGGGAAAAACATCAAGCCTAGTCCTCCCCTCTCCTTACCTTCCCCCGGCCGTGCAGGACCCGGGACACAATGCTCACGCTGCGGTCCGGAGCCCAGCAAAGAACCGAGCGAGGCAATCCAGCTCAACTGTGACCCCAAGCCCCGCAGGGGGCCCAGGAGCAGTGCCGCACCTGGGGGAGCCGAGGGCCCCGCCACACAGCCCCCCCCCAGCGGGCCAGCAATCGGTGCTCCCTGGTGCCCCGCACCGGGAAGAAAAAGTCCAACCTGCCGGAGGCAGGAAAAATTAAACTAAGTGAGTGACATGGATGTGGGGGAGGAGCTGTAGAGATTTAAAGAAATAGAAGAAGGTCCTGTGTCGGAGGCAGGTGCCTCATGAAGTAGGTACTGGGACGAGGAAGAGTGGACGTGGAGGTAATGTAACTCTTTGATGAAAGCTGCAGCTAAAAGGAGTTTATGCCACAGAGAAGCTGAGAAGAACCGCCACTAGCTGAAGTCTGTTACCACTTATACACGAAAATCGGGACTACACCCACCCCTGTGCCGTGAGGCCCCTGTGAGGGCAGGGCCCAGAGCAGTTTGTCCCCCCCTCCCTTTCCTCTGACGGCCCTGTCCCTCCATTCCGCTCTGATAGGAGGACACGTTTCCTGGCTGCCAGCGCCACACAATGCTAGTGTCTGCGCCATACAATGCTGGCATCCACTGGGTTTGTGTTCTTTCCTTGCCTTTTGGAGTCGCTCGTCAGTTTGGATCTCATAAAGTTAAAAACACTGCACCCATTGGACCCCAGCAAGGTATACCACATTCACGGTGTCATACAATCCTATCCTGTTAATTAATTACTGAGCATGCACAGAGACACTATGCATGCTCAGTCAGTAGGTAGAGGATTTTATTGGCAGATAGGAAAAAAAGACGTTACACCGGACAAGCCTTTCATTAGAGATTCAGAAGTGATGATCCCTGCATCTCTAACGAAATGTCTGGCAGGGGGTCGCGACCCAATGAAAAGGCAATGCTTTTTTTCTGCAGCTTGATGTTTTCGTGTGTACGCAAGAACTTTAGGCTTTGCAAAAAAAAAAAAAGCCTTGCCTTCCTCATCCCATTTCCTCATCTCATTCCTCGCCCATCCTCGTCGCCACTGTTGGGGGTTTGTCCTTGGCCCCCCATGCGTGCCCATGAGCCCCAAACCTGACAGACCTCACTCACACACGTCTGTCGGCTTCGGGCTCCCCGGTCGCTCTGCCGGCTTCCGGGAACGCCCCGTTTATTACAGCTGCACGCGGCGACGTGCAACGTCACGCCGCCGCGTGCGCAGCCCTTGCGGGGCAACGCCACACTATTGCGTCACGCTGCGCTGACACCCTGCCAGACGCCCCTTTAATTTGAGATGCAGGGATCGCAATCTCACACCCTAGGTGGGAAAGTGATGATCCCCGAAATCTGTAGCGAAAAGAGTGTCTGGCAGGGGGTCAGCGCAGCAGTTAAAAGAGGCAACAATCACCCTAGCTGTCACAGCATGTTGGGCCTTCTTTGCGGCACTTTTGCAAAATTGAGCCGAGGCTCTTACGGGAGCGTGGCCTAAAATGCAGCATTCAGGTGAGCAAACATGCCAACCCTCTCAATTACGCGGGGGACTCCAGATTTTTAAAATATTGCTATTTTTCACGGTCTCCTGCCTAAAATAACTGTAGCCCCATGCATTCCTATGGGGAAATTTACGACTCTGATTAACCTGTGGAAATCTCCCTCCCAGGTGCGTCTGAATGTTGGCATATGGGTGAGTTAAGTTTTGCCTCTTCATTGCGGCACTCTGACCCCCTGCCAGGCCACGCCCCCAAAGAGCCCCGTCTCAAGTTAGAAGATCACTTAAAGCAATGGCATCCAGAGAGCATCGCCTGTCCCCTGGCTGAACGCAAAAATACCACCAAACAGCACCGTAAGATCTGTGTTATTGTTTCCAAGTTGACAAAAACTTCCAACGCTGTGGTAAGCACCTAACATTCATTCCTTCTGTCTACGTCGCGCTCGTGCCAAGCGCGTGCCCATTTCTCAAGTTTCTCTCCTGACCCTTCACCGCCAACTAGAAAGATCAGTGCTCGGCTATTAGTAGTAAAGAGTGGGGGCCCTTCGAGCGAGCTTCGGAGTTTGGGAAAAGCGAAATTAATGGAAATATGTCTGTCCCTGCCAGTGCCAACTCGGTTTGGTATAAAAAAAAAAGCCGCATGTGCCCCTTGAAAAGGAGAGGTTTATAAGGTTAAATTACATACAAACTGAATCTGTTTCGATAAATATAATAATGAACTATCAAACAATTGTCCAGTTTCATTGAGGCATCTGATAAGCAACATTTAACGAATGTGTCAACAACATGGATGTGTATGAATCTCAATATTTTAAAATAGCTTGAAAATGAAATTGAGCAGATACGACAACTGTTGCTGGGTTGAAATGGTGTCAATACAATTCTAAGATGGCTTTATTCTTGTGTTTAACAATAAAGTGCTTTGTCATCGTTGTCCTTCGTTTACTTCCATTATTCCAAACAGTGTTCTTAACTGTCATTGCTAACCTGCAAAGCACTTTCCTGACAGCAAAAGGCTCAGCATTGGAAAGAAGCTGTGACGACATCCTTGTTGCTGTGCTCGTGCAAACATAGAGCTTATAGAAAGACTAGAGCAGCAACGGTTGCCTGATGTTATCATTTGTCAGGATCTATTGAGGTGGACATCTTGGTATAGGCCTATGTTTATTTGCAAGTGAATGACCAACAATACAGTCTTTGGTGCCCGTTGCCCTCAATGAGCAACATAGACAAACTGTGTACGCCGATGACGAATTTGTCATTGGAATAGAAGCGTGCAAGCAAAAGATGCATTTTAAAAGTTAACATGTTTTATTTATTATTGAGTAGTTTAACAAAATTTTCCAACGCGTAAAACGTGGTGTATTTTCCTTAATTAAACAAAATCAAAATAATAGTTATTTCACATGAGTTTCGATGCTTTAGTTCGGCGTTACCATTAAAAGCTGGCATTTGAATATGGCGCCGGCCCTGTCAAAGCGCAGCCAATAGGTGCGCCATTTTAGATTGTGCGCTCCGTTTGCGCCCTGCCTGTTGGGGGTTTCGTCTTCGTCAGCTTGTCTGCTCCGCCCTCCACGGCGTTGACTCTAAAGCCCGGGCCGTGGGGACAGATCTTCAGTTCAGAGGAGGAAGAGGCTGCTGGCGGCGCTCAGTCCAGTCAACACGACTTAGTGTCACGGGGAGCACAGGTGGCGGAGAGACGCGCAGAAAAGCCCCAGCAGAGAGGTCCGATCCGTTGGATATACACCGGGGTGACACAGAATCCCCACACCTGATTACTTAAGAGTAAGCGGCGCCAATTGAACTCTTTCTTTGTTCCCGAAACTGCTGAGGAAAAAAACCTATGTGCTTTATTCGGAGTATAAGAGCAGAAGCAATTTTCTTTCATGAGTGGAGTGTTACCGCGACCGTGGGAATTTCTTTATGGATCTCTGTTTTTGCACTTGGGGTTTGTTTTGACGAGACAGCCACGTATATGGAGAAAAGGCGACTGGAGCTTCCGGAACACGGCATATCTCATCCCTGTCTTTTGTATGCAACACTGTCCCGACCCATCTAGAGGTGCGGGCCACGTTTCCCTTTGTTCTGTACTCCTGTCTCCCAGTGAACAGGAAGACCAGACAAAGGCGCCGCTGGTCCGGGGCCTCTATCGTGACTCAGGCTTCCACTGCCGCGGGGCAGTTCACGAGGATCTAGATCTGCTATAACCTACTGGGAATGGGGGTCTGTTGTTTTTTTCGGTCCTCGTCTGTCTGGGCAGGCGCAAAGTGCTGTTTTGTTCCCCTTGGGGCATAGTGAAAGATGTATGTTTGTATATTCATGTAGTGGGGCAGAGTAGGATCTATCGGTACCTGGGCTCATGAGACGGTGGACACTGTTAATGTCACTTTGTTTCCTTTTTCCGAATCGCTATTGTGCGTAAAATTTAGCCTCTGGTGTCTAGTCCCTTCTAACAAAATGACCTGGACACCACCAGTATCTTGTCAAAGAGATGTCTGATGCTGTTGCGTTTATTGCAGAGTGCCTTTTGTTGTTGTTGTTTCTAATCGCCGGTCACATTTTTCAGGCACTCTTTGAAGCCCTAGATTTTCTTTGAACTACCATACTATATACTCTTGTGATTCTCCGGTGGCGACCGGTTTACCCCATTAGTTGCTCTGTACTCTCGCGGCAGGCGACTCGGCTTACCTATAAATAGCCGCTGATCTCAGTGTCGCGCTGCGCGCGCAGCTCCTCGCGGTTCGTGTCACATTGCAGCCTTGTGACAGCCTATGTCGGGGCGGCGCGAGCCTCCTCACGTGACCCTGCCATGACTATTAAGCGGCGCATACAGTCTCACGTCTGGGGGCGTCCATGAAAACAGCTGGCCCCTGCTAATCCCCGAGAGCCTCACCTGTTCACTCTATTCCCATGTGTCCACAATGTGCCGGACGCGTACACGCTCTACTGGCTGTAACCCCGTAGATCCACTGTAAATATTAGTTGCTTAGCTTTTATTGGAGGTCCGCTGGGCACCTGTAGCGGGCTAGTATGTACATATTAAAGGTGTACTTGTGTTTTTGGGGTGAATATTATTTCGTAGGCAGTTTCTTCCTTTGACCTCCTATATCGACTGGTGCCAATAACGTAAAGTTTTAGAGATCGTGGATTTCCCACGCCACAAATGTCTTTCATAGGGCTGCTTCTTTAGTGCCCCCCCCTGACTACCGATGCTGAACGCTTTTTATATTTGTTTGGTTTATCGAGAATTATTTGAACATAACCTTTTGCGACTTGATTACTTAAAATTAACAACCATACAACCTGATGCTGTTTACATGTGGAACTAGAGTTACTGCGGGCGAGTCGACCTAGGTGTCCGTTAACGGCATTGTGATGCTTGAAACGTTTTCGTAGCATCTTTCTATAAATTAGATCAACGCAGTTTTTCCACGAAAGCTAATGTGAAAATAGCTGGCAATCCACAACTTTTTGCTTAGACTGTGGGATGTAGCCGGAAGCGCTGCTCTTGATGGCAAGTTCTACAGCCTCTCGATGGCCGTAGAGCACTAGACCACGTTCATAAAGTAGGGGTTTACCATCCCGTCTTAATATAGCATGATCCCGAGTTGTGGTGGCCTGCACCTCAGTCTGGGCTCGTGTGTTGAGTGGCCACACATCACAAGTGTAGTTTGCCGCGTTTAATGCTATGCCTGCCGGGGGTCTGATGGTACACATGGCATCTCCCACTCCTAGCTGGGTAAAAGGGCTTTATCCTTTTGCATCTAGCACTATTGGTGTGTGGTGAATGCATAATGTAGAATGCTTATCTGACCATTTGCTACGTTATTGGGTTTATCCTATTTCAGCAGGATCTCTTGGCCCTGTGGGATGGTCCAGCGCTGGATTAAGCTTCTGGGGAAGTGGGCTGGCGGTCGTCGGATGTGCAATATTTTCCTGGTTGGGGGCGGGTAGGGATGTATTGGAGAGCATCTCTAAAGGTAATGCATTAGAGCTAGTTCACATATGTTGTAATGGTGATATCGGACAAAAAATAAAGCTGAGACTTGTGGACATGGTGGCATAGCTGTGGGGGTAATGCTGCAGTTAGGTTCCAGTCCACATCTGCAGGGCCCCTGTGTCTGTAACAAATGGTGTCTGGTACTTTTGAGTGCGCATGAGCCGCAACTTGAGCTTGCAAACTATTATGGGCTATTCCTATTTGTCTTCTGCTTTGCATATAAAGTAAAAAGAACAAGAAGATTACCAGTGTTTCGAATTGAGAACATTACCAGTGTTTGTTTTGAATTGAGACGAACTGGGAGCTATGTAGCTTCTTCTTATAGCATAGAAGTGCCTGGTCAGCTTGACGCCAACAGCTACCAGGAACCGCTTTTGGCTCCAACTAATGCCAAATATACTTATGTGGTATTAACTTTGTGCTTAATGGCTTCACTGTAAGAATGTTGGAACACGTTTTATATAACATCTTAAGCATAAGGAGTAAACAATGGGCACAATATTATGTTTGCATCTTATAAGGCAGTATTTGCAGAACAATATGTACTAGCTTCTCGTTTCCCAATGGTAACTCCTGTTTGTCCCATCTTAATTTCGATCCCTGTGACTTCTATCAAGTAGGTTTTTAAGGTGCTTTTGTTACCAGTAGCAATTCATGGCAGATGACTGCATAAACAGTTGAGTGGCTAATTGGAAGTCTTTGTTGGTACTGGGATGTCCCTAAAGTTTAGTCATTTGTGTAAATTGCAAACTGGGTTCACCACTATGTAAGCCTGGGAATTTAATTTTGCTTTCGCTATCAAAATTGGTGTTCGTTCAGTTTGAGGTATTAAAGGACTCACGTCAACAAGGGCCACCGTTGTGTTTTGTGGATAGCATTCGCCGTAGAAAGTAGTAGCTTTTTCCAAGTGTGGGTCACCCCATGCGTCTTGGTTACATTTGCTGCTTGTTGAGTTTTAGTGGACTACATATTTACCGTCTTTATTGGAGAGAGGCACTTGGTGCAAAATGCTTTCAACATAATTAGAAAACAGCAACACAGTTCTCTAGCAGAATCTAGTATTTGCAAGTACTTTGATTATAAGCAAGGCTGGATTTTATGGTATTTATGCCATTTGTCTGTGTTTATCCACTTAGGAGGGTCCTCTTTCTCTCACCTTGCCCCAAAAAACTGGAACGAGCTCCCAAAGAACATACTTAACACGAGCTCACCTTCTATTCAGAAAACGACTCGGATCTTGGCACTTCACCCCATAACTGGAAGGAATGCCTATGTGGGGCACATAAGCAGTTGAAACAATACTCTGAGGAAACCCCTATGCTAGCTTATCACACACACAACCACCTCTACGCACAACAAACCGCACACACTTCGCCACACTGCAAAAACAAACCAACAACACAACTCGCACATGAGGACTTGCATCGATCGGTATTCACACCTAAGCTCAGCGCACAGTGAAAACCGAACTGAAGCTGCCAACAGGACACCACCTTTCTCATTTTCCCACTCCCTCTTCACCCAACTAACCCTACCCCCTCCTTGTTTGCATATCCACCAGAGCGTGCGGGAACCAATTCCGTTGGTGACAGTGCTTGGTACAAATACCTTCAACATTAGAAAAAAGATAATTTGCCACCAGTATTTTCTGCATTTATTCTAATTAAGAAATGCTAGTATAGTTTTCCATAGAACGGTTGCTCCTGTGACTGCTGCTGCCTTAGGATATGCTGTCAGCAATTTGAAGAACGTCACTGCTATTTTTATACAGCTTTTACACTCTCCATGCTGGCATTCTGCAACTCGATTGGCCTGCATGTGTGAGTGACATCATAGAGAACCACTTTTCTTTTTTGTAAATACAGACAAATCATAGATTTACGTCATTCGTTTTGGGATTTTTATGTAGCGCTGCATACTCTAATTCAATTTCTAATTTGTGCTTGCCTTGTGTACAGCTACTGACTCCTCCTTTTTATACAACGAGCTTTTGTTTATATTGGAAAGATGTTTGTTTATATTGGAAAGATGTATGTGTTGCAGTGTGGGGTTTGCAGTATATGGACAGTACTTCGCCTTGCTGCTATATTGTGTACTACTCTGCGGGCACTCGTCCCATAGACCATGCCCTCGTATGTTTGGGCGTGATGTAAACCAGCTAAAGTAGTAGTATATAGTAAGTGAAGTTTCAATCCAATGTTTTCAGGAAGTTCTTGAACTGAACATAACTTTGCTTCAAAACTTCACCCCCTGCCCACAAAACGTGAATGGATTGAATGTTGCCTTGACCTTTTTAAATATATGATTACCTTATTGTACATCACGTTTTTGTGGCGCTGTGAGTAGTTATCATTTCTGATAATTAAAATGTTCATGTCATGCTGATTTTCTTGTAAGGAATGAATGCAGAGATTGCACTGGCAGCAAGATGTGGTAAATGCGGCTAGGAAGCCAATGAAGTTTGCTTCTGTTAGTGGCCTTCCCAGTATCTGAGTCCAAAACATGTCTGCGGATACTTGTCGTCTCATGCAGAAGGGATGTGACCAAGCAGTTCGTGGTGACCTACTCCTTTTGATGTGACCAAGCAGTTCGTGCTGACCTACTCCTTTTGAGGTGGGACCAGGCCTCGTTTGCATATAGGATTTCCTTTGTAATGGCTTACAAGGTGAAGAACTAGGCTCTGGAGGGTTGTCCAGGAAATGCTAGAAGATTAATTCTAAACATTCCAACCATCACCTTAGTTTTGTTGGTTTTTCCTCCACCTATGTCACATTAAGGGGATAAATGATGCACGTCAGCGTTTAACACAGCCAAGTTTGACTAGAAATTGAAGTCTTGGCTAGTAAAAAAAAAAAAAAAATCATCTGCAACGGGGAGGTCCTTTTGGAACCTTGTGCAGTTTAACCTATCACTCCACTGTTAAACCGGCCGTGGATCGGGCTGGCAGTTGTTGACAATTCAAGGTAGCTTTGCTGTTAAGTGAGCATTTCAGAAGTCCCTGCGTATTTAATGTGACAATGTTGGCTTCTGCTGACTGCACTGAGGTTTTGTGTGTTGCCTTTTATTCCGTGGAATTTGTTTGTTGCGATTGTACCCTTTCCTGGACCCTCATGGTTGCTCCTGCCTTTTCGGTGATGCCTGACAGAGGAGATTGTTTTAGCTCCCGACCATTGAATCTTAAATTTGAACCCTGTTCTGATACCTGGAGGGGGGGCGTGGGGGTGTGAGTGCAACACTTTATGAGTCCCTTGGGGTTCCAGTTCTAAAACGTATTTTGCCTCCTTGTGCAAGGACACACAGTAGTAACACGAGAGCGTTTATTCTCCAACTGCCTGCAAAAGGTGTGCATTTGCTTTCAAAATCAGTGCCCTTAAACTGGACAATGCCCCTCAATCATCCATTCCCAATGTTCATCCAGCACATGAACCTGTGGATTCAAATATGGCCGTTGTCATCCAGTATGACCACACTGCTTAACTATGTCCCCAAATACACTCTACTTTTATGGACTTTCTTCATCCTGGGTTGCTGTCCACTCGCAGTTGAACCCAGATCCCAACCAAGAGTACATTTTTATTTTATTTATTTATTTTTCCTGCTTGCTGGCCCATTGAGGCGCATTGGCAAAGTGTTGCGTTTCTTACCTACCTCTAGAAGGCTTCTCGCCCCACGTTTATAGCCGTTGACCTGTATTGCCTTCTGAACTAACCAGTCAAATTGCAGATCACCTTGAAGGAGTTGATCTGTTGGCCTTCAAACACAGAGTAATTGTGAAATACCTTGTTCTTGGTTATATAGGTTTCTGTCCTTCACATGGGGCTCTCTAGTACAGCCTGAGCCCATTTCGTGTAACTGCGGTAGTCACTGTGAATGACGAGAATGATTTATATGACCTGGCTTTATATGACCTGGCTGTGTATTACATGTTGAGTAAGATGAGTCCGATTGTGGACTCCATTTCTGTGGGGTCAAATGGGGAGTTTATAGTACTTTACTTGGAGCCCTTCCTCTGTCCTGGTACTAGTTCAAATGTTCTAACCTAATGGAAAAGCTCAAGCGACTTCTTGGTGTTTGTAGTTGACCTGTTTGGGCAGGTAAATTTAAAACCTGAGCTCTTCGGTAAGTTCTTAAAAGCTTTCTTTTTAATATTGACGTTGACCACTAACGCCCGTTTTTGCATTCTAGAGTCTAGTAAATGGGACGAGTCAAGTAAGTGCTTCGTTGAGGGACTTCATAACAGTTGAATCGTTACTGTTCTGTTTCAATGTTTAGACAGGTTTGGAACTTTCCCTGCAGGAGAAACACGAAACCGACCTGCTTCACACAGTAGATCTGGAGCAAATGAGTATGTAAACGGACCCTCCCCAACTACATGAATCTCTGCTCCTCCACACCTTGCAGCAGGAGTAACCTATCAAGTTGCAAGCTACTAGCCGCAGTCACTTGTAACCTCAATTCTAAATATACAGCATGCCATTGCTTATTAGCCAATGGGTAGTGCAGAATGCACAGCCACTGAATTCACTAATCGACTTCATCAACTGCATAGTTGTTCCTGCTCATGCAATTTCAAGCAGCTATAATTGAGTTTGCTTGGAGTTCTTTAAAGAGCCTGGCATGTAGGGGTGTAAAAAAACGACCATGATTAAGACTTTCCTGTACCCAGCCATGCAGGTAAGGGGTGTATCGGCCACTTTACTCCCTAAAAGTAGGCAAATGAAAAAGCATTGGCATTGCCCAGTTTGTGCTTTTGTGGGCATCTAATAGCAGTGCCTGCAAAATGCCTAATACTTAATACACTTGGTCATCAATGGGTGGGCAAATCTACAACATACAGTACTTTCACAAATCAAAGAGATGCACCACAACGAAAGCGCCCGCAACTTGAAGTGATCAGTTCTGGGCTCTGCTTGGCTGCAAGATAATCTAGCAACCAAAAGAGCGTTTGCTGCTGTGCCTGCAGGAAAAACATAGGTTACAGTGCTGCGCTATTAAAAGAGAAATCCCAAAACGTTATGATCCTAATGTCAATCACAGATGGATGAAATCCTGATTCCACCTCCAATGGGATTCAAACATGTCATCTACATATTGCATTCTGTGCTCATTCGCTCAACCCAGCCATCTATCCTAGCTAGCCAGGCTAATCTTTCCTTCGCCTCTAACCTGCCTCTGTCCCTCACTTCCTCTGCCTCCACACTAGAACTTCACCCATCATGATCCCATCCTACTCGCAGCTGGCCGTACTACCTACATGCACTTAAAAATATCCAATGTTGGTTATCCTTAATATGTCCACTTATCGAGGTGCAGCCTTGGAGCAGCAGTAAAGTTGCAGCGATTGTGTCAGTCATTCCTGTTCTGGTGTTAATGTGTTGCACATGAGCCTGAAACTCTGGCAAGCCTCCAGATTGGCCAGCGATGCCCTCTGGAACAAAGCAATCCTGAGTGTTCCTGACAAGGAGAAAAGAAGATGCATGTGTAGTGCCTGCTTTGAGTGTCCCTTCCAGGAAAGCGCTACACAAGAGACCACAATCAAGCTAATAAGATTGGGGAAGAGGGCATTGGGAGACGCGCAAGTCTCGCCGCAGTTTCTTAGTGCAGGTAACTGGCGTAAAACCTAGCTTCATCACAGAATGGCCAAATAACCACCTTTGGTTGACCTGGAAATACTTGGTGGGAGCTACTGTTTGGCTCTGGGTTGTTTGTAGGTGCCGCATTTGTTTGTGGTCGTGCCCCGGGGTTTTCCTTTTTTTCTTTTTGTATCAAATTAGATGTTACTTCTGTTCTACTGTCCCGTGGAAGGTATTGGAGATTTCCAGTCTCCCCAGTTAAGAGTTCAAACTCATGTCTTCGGGTTCAGTCACCTGGGGGAGGGAGACACCTTGCTCACCAGATGGGATGGGGAAAATTAACATTTAAGTTCTATTATGTTTCAATCAAGGAAGTGGCTATTTAAAAAAAAAAATAATAAAATAAAGCATAACTTACATACAGGTCCCGGGGGCTGCCCTACCTGCAATACTCACCAGCCACACCTTGCATCTGGTACGCGACCTTTGACCTTCAGAACAAGTGAAAAGCTACCCTCTAGCCGACACTCTCATTGAGAAAAGGATAGCCACCCAGCAACGTCAATATTGCCCTAAACAGAGGCTTACTTGCCGTTTCTCAAGCTGGTGGAATAAATGACAGTTCGCTGTAAGAAGGCACTTATGCAAGCTATTGGTCTGTAAGCATTGATTTAGATTTTTCCCATTAAACAAAACTTCAAATCGGGACCATAATGTTTACTAACAGATGGCATTGCCACACAGTTCTGTTTTTATCTTTGACTTGACTGAAAAGCTGCATAACATATAGATCTTCTCTTTTAGGCTCACATCATTTTGCCTTCATATACTTGTGTTCTTCCGTTCCAAATTAGGGGAACAAAGTGTGCTACTATTTTTGGTTCACAAGTTTTTATCTTTTCAGTTTACAATGTGCGAACACACAGGACAGTGTGAATGTTAAGGGTATTATCACCACCGTAGTGGTCCCCTGGTGCTCTAGAGGTTCTGGAAGAAAGGAGGGTGGTTAGGTTGGGGTACGTTAGGACAACATATAGGAGAAAGCTTGGAAGCTGTGATGTTGGCAGCTTCAGTTTGGTTAACACTGTTCACTGAGCTGTCTGTCTGCATTGTGTGCTGTTCTGTAAGGCTCTGTGTAGGTTGTCTTTTGTTGCGAGATTTCGCTCTCACTTTGGATTTCTAGCTCCCCTCTGCCGGCTCTGCCGGCATGCGCCACGTTTCTGGCAGCTGGGAGCTAGAAATCCAGAATGCGAGCAAAATCCTGCAGTGCTCATGTCTAAAAACCATGAGAGCGTCTGACGTGAACACTGTGAGGTTTCTTATTTGAACACTTTACTGTTGATGATTAACTGATTTTAAAAAGAGCGAGCAACAGCTTAGCTATACTTAAAAAAAAAAAATAAATAAATAAAAAAAAAAAAAGATGGCCACTTGTTTCCCGAGGAGCTTCCTTGCAGTCATCGAGGATGGCTGCCTCCATGGAAGAGCTGAGTTCAGTGATGGGTGGGATTAGCCATAGGGATTTGCATGGCTAGGGCCAGGGAATGGGAGGCATTCAAGAACCTGTGTATCCCGCCTCAAATGTCATCTTAATTGGAAAACCAATTACAGTCCCTCATTTGAAGCGCTTATGTTAAAGCTCTTAAACAATAGTTTCGGGTTAAAGGTAGCTCTTTCAGCGCCCCAAACTAAACCTGGGAGTAAAAATACTCCATCCAAATATACATGGGAGCCTTATGCCCTGCTTTCACACTCCATGGATGTGTTTGGGCCAGTGGTACACTTGGTGCCACAAGAACAAACTTCTGATTGTTTTCACCTCATATGAAGAGGTGAAATGTATACTTGATGTGCATGAATAACTAGGTGTATAGAATATTACAACAGTTAAAACACATTGTTCTCGCTTATAAAATACACTGAAAGATCTTTCTGGAGTGCTGCCTGTACCTCAAAGAAACTGATGGGCAAGACAATATTTTGAGCCGTATTAACTGGCAACGGATGAGTTTGTCCAATTCTGTGCTTTGGAGCTCCCCTTTCCAGGTATTAGTCTTTCTCTTCCACTCAGTAAAATGAAGGGGCCGTTGAAGTAGCTCTTGATTCTACTGCTGCAAGGCACCCATGTTGATGGCTTGCAGTACGGGGGGGTGGGGGCGGGAGGTGGGGGGACTACGGTTTATAGTGATAATGTCGGAAAAGAAATGTCAAACAATAATGTCAAACCTATACATATAATGAAAAGAGTCATTTTTTAGAAAAAAAATGTCGTAAAAAAATGTCATTTAGCACTATCACTAAATACATAAACGAGTCCCCCCACCACCCTCTCACCCCTCATACTCAACACATTTTAATTATATATATTTATTTATTTTTTTCGAAAAAATGTAGAAAAAACTCGACATTATTTTTTTCGACGTTTTGACTGTCGACATTATTGCATTCGACATTATCACTGACCACTGGGGACTACTAATAAAGCCAACCCCAGCACCTTATGGAAAGACATCAGCAAGTAAGCTCCAACTGCTTCATAAGTGCCTGTTTCCGAATATTCCAATCTTGTAGGACGTCAGCTGGCAGGAGCCATGGTACACGCCATTGGTGGACTCTGCCCTAAGCACTTAACTATACTGCTAGCTGGGTGTAATGCACTAGCCCGTATGTTCTTTTGCTGGCACACTGTCCCAGTGTGCATGCATTGCATACTCTAGCACACGGGGCAGGGGAGCCAACCAATATGGTTGCACAGGTAGTGTGCTGAATCCACAAACTCGGACTGTGTTCAGAGCAGCCTGATGAGGAAGAGGGGCTCGGCTCTGCATGGAGTCTCGTCTTCCAGCTCCACTGCTGCCATCTTGGTATTTAGTTTGAATCCATTGGATGCTGTTAGGCGCCCCGTTAATTGAAAATGAATTACTTTTGGCACTCTGTGTTTCCAGATTTTTAACATGGGGTGTTCATAGCAATGACGGATTCATCCTGCTGGATCGGTTATGGCACCAGGGCCATCGTTGAGGCCCTTGCTTTGCTTGGGCCTATACTCTGGGCGCCACCCTTCTGGAACCTGTCGGATTGGGTGTTCTTGCAATAGTAGTTGCCCATGGTGTGGTATGACATGTCAGAACTATCCGGCAGTGGGGTGGGGCTGCAGCACTGCACTAGGTTGGCATTCAGGAAGGAGTCCCACTTAAATGACGCCAGTAGCATTGCGCTGCACCCAATCCTGTCTGATTTATCACCTGCTGAGTGCATGAAACATTACCGTCAATAGGAGCAGTTTAAACTTGGTACATGACAAAAAAGAGAAAAATGCTAGCTGAGCATGTGCTAGCTGCATAGATCTGTTCAGCTTCTGTGTGTTTTATAGTAATGGCAGCAGAAAGACATTGCACAGCAGTGAGCTCATGGGTATAGAACCTAAACCAGTGAGCTTATCAAGGACCCTGGGCTACTGCAGTGGTCTAAATTAAAACCCTTTTGGTTGCATTCGTAAACAAATTGTTGAGCCAGCTGGTTTATGATGATGGTGTTGGGTATTTTGCACTCTACTACGATTTTCATGGTGCGTTTTAGTGCGATGGTGGAAGGAGTGAATCTTAGTTGGGAGGAAAAGCTTTGCTGTTTCCGAAGTATGCAAGAACTGTATTTGGAGTTAGGAGCCTTGTGCGTCAGTGAGGCTGCTGCATTGGTCGGGGCTGCGACTTCTCTGTTGGAGCGGTGTAGTTATCTTCTGCTGGAGATGATCTTGACGGTGATAATTGTGAAGCTATTAGAGGTGGTGGTTGCTGAACTGGGGTTCAGTGCTGCTGTCATTTTTGCCCTCGGTCGAGTAGCTTGCAGACCTGGGCCATCAACTGCATTTAGGTGGCAACACCGCAACTTCCCAATAGCCCTGCATGTTTCTAGTGAAGTTGATTACCCGTGTGCTTTGCTTCCCGAAGACTGGTACAACCAGATTTGGGACTTTTTCGAGGTGAGCGCACCCTTCCTGGTCTGGTAGACTGAAATACAGGATAGCCACTACTGGAGCTTTGCTGCAAGGAGGCATCTTGGGAGCTTTGCATTTCGGACTTGGCATCATACTTTCTGGTATGTCTTCAATTTTTCTTTACTTGCCTCAACAATCTGCAGTAACTGATTTCACTTCAAATATTGAGGATGTGGAATGTGGGAGAACCAAATGACTGCATCCATTCCAATATTCTGTATGCAAACGGTCTGGCAGACCAGACCCCTGTACCAAGAACAAACACGGCCAAATAACCTGTTCTCTAGGTAGGTTCCCAATCAGGGAAAGTCTACAACCGCGTTTTAGCTCACTGTACCTTTCACAGAGGAGAAATATCCGTTTGCAGATGAACTGGGCTAGCTATATTAGATGGCTGCTCATTATCGACGTAGATTGGAGGCACAACTTCTAAAGCTAGGCCTGTTTCAACCCATGCATAGCGTACCAGGTTGTGTGGGCACCGCCTTATCCAAGATCTGTTTGTTTTTTCTTTTAGAGAAGTAGGTCTGTGGTCCTGTTGCCAACAAACCTCACATGCACAGTGAGGTACAGTAATTCTAGTGGAAAAATTGATCCTTGGTATGATGTCCTAGGAGATTGGAAGGACCTCATGTATAATTCACCACATACAATTTCTAATTACATTTGTATGTTCATCAAATGTATTTGTTCTTTCTGACTTTTATTTTCAATTCGTCAATGCATTAACCATCACCAGGTACTACATTCTACAAAAGTAAACCAATAAGATCATGTTTGTAACTTTCTGTTTTTTAGAAGAAATATAAAATGTCTTACCTGACTGCTGTGTCATGGTAAAAAAGAGGGGGTCGGGGGTGGGAGGCTGCAGAAAATTCTGTTCTTTGTCTTCTAGAGTTCTTGTAAGCGTGTAGATTACTTGGTGGGATCCTCCATTCTGGTCCTGTGATGGTGGAAAGAATGTTTCTCAATATGTTTTCTTTGTTCAAGAACATCAGGGAATCGGCCATTAGGAATGTCTACTTTTCATTAAGTTTTGCATAACCATTCTCACTGCAGGTTTTTATTATAAACATGGTAATGCTAAACTTAATGAAAAGTAGGCGTTCCTAATGGCAGTTTCCCTGAACTTTTCTTGAACAAAGAAAATATGTTGAGAAAAACATTATTTCCACCATCATAGGACCAGAATGGAGGATCCCCAGCAAGTAAGCTATACGCGTACTAGAACTCTTAAGACAAAGACAGAATTGTCTCCAAACCCCCCCCCCCAACCCCTCTTTTTACCATGGCACAACATCTGTTTAAAAACCTTTGAAATTTTTCTGAACAAGTATTGAAATGAAGTTACAATTCAGATGTACCAATTTCTTTAAAAAAACGAAAGTTCCAAACATGATCTTACTCTTGTCTAATTGAGTTACTAGTCGAGAACAATTGATATAAAACATTTGAACATTTATTGTTGCAACATAAAAAATATTTATTAGAAATGTTATGTGATTAAATCACCTAGGATATCATACCTAGGATCTATTAGTCAACCCATGCATAGCCCAACCTGACTAAGGGTTTATGTGCAAATGGGTGCTGCAGCTTTTGGTCACTTTGGTAGACGGGCCTTTTCATGAGCGGCATGCCATGACTGGTGTCAAGCTGAAAGAGCGTTCGGCGCAGTCTGAACCAGCTCCAAAAAGTTGGCAATGGCTGACTTTGTTACATGAATTGCTCGTAAACGGGTCACTAAACCAATGTGAAATGTTGTTGTGGAAAGATATGCCATTGCCCCCACTAAATGGTGGGGGTGAGGGGTGACTTAGCTATGATACTTTTTTGAGGGAGGAAAGAAAGCGACGATCCTTTGTGACTTGGCTTCAAGTCTTTATGGCTTTTTAATATATTTTTTATTTTTTACCTATAAGTAATGTATTTCCAAGCAGTCTCAATTTATTTTAGTACATGCAAGCCATGAATTTACAAATTGCACTTGTGCAACAACAAGCAAACCTTGTGGTCGAGCTGAATTGCGTACTGTGCTCAAATGCTAGCATCGGCAATGGTGTGATCGTGGGTAGCTCATTTAATCTTGGTGCAGAAACTGTCAATTCCAAAAAACCACCTCATCGGGTCTGCCCCCAAGAGCAATCTTAAATTCCAAGGACTTTCCTATAAAACGACCCTGATGATGGTTTAATTGGTTACACTCTTGCTTCATGTATAATGTTGGCCATAGTTCAATTCATTAAACACCAGTCATTTTCGCTATGTGCACCATCTCATTTAAATCCTTTATGGTCTGGCTTTTTTGTTTTGTTTGCCGTATGTGCCATATAGCAGTTTACTTTTTCTCCTACCTATTCATTGCTGGCTGTATTTGTACTAGTGAACATACACTTTGCTCGTTGCCCCTGTTCTGTGCCCAATTGAGTACATGTGGCCATAATGACATTCATCCCCCTCCTCTCTTCCCCCCCCCCCCCCACCACTTTCTCCAGAGCTCTGGTCCTCTCAAGGCTGGACTACTGCAACATCCATTCTAAATCTTCCTGCCTGTACTCTCCTTCTTCCTACAACTTATCCAGACCAGGACTGCAAGACTTGTCCTCAGCCTAGCCCAGGGATCATCTCTCCAGCTCTGAAATCTTTGTTGGCTCCCAGTGGTGGTTAGGATCCAGTTCAAGAGCCTCTGAATTGTTCACAAGGCTTTCTGGGGCCTGGGACCGCACTACCTCCAACTCTTTTCCTAAGCATCTCCCATCTCGAGCTCCCCGCTCATCCACCTCCAGCTCTCAGTCAGCTGCTTTTATAAGCAGAGAGTTTGGTGCAGGTCTTTCTTCTGCTGCAGCCTCTCTCCAGCTTGAGCAGGACCATTTTGGGTTCCGAAAGCAACTCCAGACCTTACACTTCGCTTCCTCTCTTGCTGATGACCCGTCTGTTCCATGCACTGGTCACCTGGCCACCCTCTGAACTTGGGCCCAGGTCTCTGCCTGTCCAGTTGCACCTTGCATGCCTCTTGCCTCCCCCAGTGCTTGTTATCTGTAACCATACAATTCCCCTCTGCACTTAAGAGCCACCCGTTGGCTGCACTTTTTGATTACCTGCACTTCTCCCCAGCCCCCTTTACACTTCTTCCCTGCGTTTGTGCAATCTGAATCACAAGGCCTAGTAAGATCGTTGTTTTGTCCTCCCTCTGGTTCCCTTCCTTGCCTAGAAACACTTGTGTACAGGCACGTTATAAATGCCAGATCATAAGTTGCACATGCTCTGGTAGCTTCCTCGCCACATTTAATTAGAATTCTTTCTATGCTTGTTTTAATCACATGGCAGTCGTTCTGTCCATCATTTTATGCTAGACTGAATTACCCATGTGAACTGCTAATGTTGATCATAACATGCCATCACTTTGTTGTGATTCAAGCACTGATGAAATGGGGGAAAAGTGCACTTCAGTTCTCATGCCTGTTTTTAATCGCTACCAGTGCAGCAAGTCCAGTATAGGTTGCGATTGTGATGAAGTGAGGGAGTTTGGGGTCTACTGGCAAAAAAATTACCCTGTAATTATTATAAATGGTCCTCTGGATTTTTGGACATTTGCTGTTCTGGGATTAAATGACTTTGTCTGCATTTTCATATATTTTTTGCCACAAAAAGTGAAGACCATCAACTGCCAAAACTGTTCATGTTCTTTCAGCATGAACATGCTGACGGTGGTATTGAGCATGTGGACCTTATCGCTGAAGTGCTCCAGGCAACTGACTGCAGAAATCCCTGTTGAGCAAGTAGTGGCAGTCAATGGATCTGGTTTGTGTTCTGAGTGCTTGGAGCTCATTCAATGTAGAGGTTGTGTAATCCATGGTCTATTTGATAGTAAAACTAGGTAGCTGTGGTTTTTGTGCTGCCCCATACACGCAACTAAGGCCTAGAGGCATGAAGGCGCTAGGAGGCGGAGACCGGTAAGCCCACATAGTAACTAGAAGGGATACGGATGAGTCATCAAAGCCCTGCAAAACCGGGCATGATCAGTGATCTCGCGCAATGTCGGGGCATTCCACAAAGGGGGGCCAAAATTGAGGGAGCGACTAAATGCACACTACGGTGACATGGAATTCTTAATACATTTTGAGAGGCCCAACGTAAACGCCTAGCAGGCTGGTAACAAGTTGGCTTATTTTGTAAATACTGTTGCCCCGCACGCTCCCCACCTCTCTCCGATGCCAAATCTACTATTTTTCTTTTCCATTGTAAACAGTAGCTCCTCCCAATTAAGGGTTCATGGCGAGTATCGTTGTATTGATCCCTATGCATCAGGTATTAGTAGTGGCATTGGTTTAGCCGCAATCTCCGTGTTTTGACATACATTCTGGCCCCAGGGCCCGTCCTTGGGCCAGACAAGCCCAGCGTGCCTTCAGTGTGCTGTTGGCATGCCTGCTGCACAGACATTCCCTCCTACACATGAAGTTGGGAGTGGGCGTGCCAGAGCAATTAAGGAAAATGGAAGAAAAACATATGGTTGCGGCAAAGGATGTTTAAAATCGTTCTGGTTTTGTCTTTCAACATCACACGTGGTCACACACCACCCCATACCACACGTTCACACTTTCTGCAATAGTAACAGCACTACACTTGCCGGTATTTAAATGGCGAGTTCGAGTCCACTAGAGCAGCCTTACTGGTAGAATTTGCCAAGACTTAATCTGGGCAGCAGCTGTTACTACATGGTTTTAGCAGTCGATGTAGGGTTTGGGGTAGACTAGCATAAATGAAGTAACAAACTATTTGCATCGTCATCCCAGCCCAACACGTGTTTAGTGGTGTGGCTTTGAGTCTTTGTTTTGCTGTTTCAGTAGGGTGTATGGTGTGGTTTGGGATGTAGGTAATCTCGAATAATTACAACACCCGCCCCACAACTCATGCATACAGTTATTTTATATACTGAACTTCCAGAATACACCAACTGGTAGAGCCTTCCAGAATACACCAACTGGTAGAGCCAAGGACCAACCATTGCTTGCAGGCTTGCCTCGTACACAGGAAGGGTATAGTGCAGCACTGACCACTGCAGTACTCATTGCCTACCTTACAAGCATGAACTACAGACCAGCAGCATAGTTTACAAGGCTGTTGCCTTACGCTCCTACCCCTAACTGGCCGACAAGGTCGCTATATCTGTCAAACACTCAAACAAGCCAGGAACTAGTCGGATTAGTGTACAAAAAAGAAAATGCTTTGACATAACACTCACTTGCTGTAGAACCTGGCAACATATATGGTAGTGTTTTGAAGATAATTCATTTGGGAGCCAGTGATCCTCCTTTCTTGCTGCTGAGATGTGATCTCTTTTCGGGACGTTGAGCGCTGCACATAGGGCATTGTTTTCGATTACCTACATTTTGTTAATGTTCTGTTTAGAGGCCCCTGCAATCTAGCCCTGATGACCACCTCTGGCGATAGAGCTGGTAGGTTATGGCTGCAGTGATGAGTTTTGCTGTCTAGGCAGCTGAAGAGGCGATCTCATTCACTTTGTCTGGTGAGGGGAAAGGGATGCATCCAGGTGGATGCCCAGCATATTTTTACAGGTGCTGAAGGGGGTGTGAGACATTTGTCGTGAAGGCTGTGAATCGGGCATTTAGCTTCTTGAGCAATGCTGGTGACTCCACCAATTGGATCTCGTCTTGCCATTAAGGCATAGGCGTGAAGGCTGTGAATCGGGCATTTAGCTTCTTGAGCAATGCTGGTGACTCCACCAATTGGATCTCGTCTTGCCATTAAGGCATAGGTAGTTTGTGGCCATCGCAGCGTCGAGTAGATTGTGTCGCTGGTGGCGAGGGAGTCTGTCACAAATGCCTGTCAATGGAAGGAGGATTTGGGCGTAATTGGCATAGTTGGTGTCCGATATGCCAATGAGTCCATTAGGTCGAATAGGGGTTTGATGTAGAAGTTTTAGAGGGAATTGGGACGCAGGAACCTTGTGGACACAACATGGAATGGGGATGGGTGGATGCTTGGCCGTGTCTGAGCAGACTTTCGTGGATCTTCTAGGAAGGAGGCTTCCCATGTCGAGGCTTTAAGGTGAAAGTTGGGGGCAGCCATCAGATGGTTGCACACAGTAGTTTTATGGTCCACTAGGTCAAAGGCGGCCGGGATGAGAGGGGGGAGGGGGGAAGTTTGGAGGGGGTGTTGGCTGCATTCATCTCTGAAGGAATCAAGCTGGTTTTTCAGGTCTAGTAATGCTGATTCCATACAATGCCTGGCCGGAAGTCCGATTGGTGCATCCCTAGGATGTGGTTAGATTCTAGGATGGATTGTATTTGTAGGCTGCCCTACTTTTTTTTTTTTTTTTTTTTTTTTTTTTTTTAGATTCTTTTAGGCTAGTCGGGACCTGGCTTGAGGAGAAGGAGGCATTCATGAATCTAGTAATTAACGGGACCATGGCTTCTGAGCAGCCTTTGATGTTGTCCCCTTTACATCTGGAAGGCTTAAGTTTGCTAAGTATGTTGGCGATTTCTACTTCCGACACTTCTCGAAAGTGGAAGGAAGGTCTGCTTTGGAGTTAGTGGAGGGGAAGTGTGGAATGGGTGTGGTGGTAGCCTGTTTGCTTTCTATTTTCTGTGGGGGGTGGCATTTTAGATCGCA
Organism: Ambystoma mexicanum; assembly: GCF_040938575.1. Classification (NCBI taxonomy): domain Eukaryota; kingdom Metazoa; phylum Chordata; class Amphibia; order Caudata; family Ambystomatidae; genus Ambystoma; species Ambystoma mexicanum. The sequence continues at coordinate 1,170,433,119 of NC_090935.1, read as the reverse complement.
CTGCATTCTGGATATGTATACACCAAGTCGCCTTTTTGGTGGGGGGAGCGAGGTCCTCTTGTCTGAGCATTCTGAAAATGTTTTGGGAATTCGAGCTGGCCTTCGTTATTCTCGTGATTGTATGCTGTCGCTTTGGCTGCAATAATGGCATGTTCATATTCTTATTTTGTTGAAGGACTCTCGCATATTCTGTTGTGGCCTTTCTCGATGTGGCTTCTGCTCGTCTTTTTCTCAGATGTATGGCCTGTAGTTCTGGGTAAACCCAGAGTTGATGTGCCCAACTGGTTTGGCCCTCCTGGACGTTAATGGGGCCACCAGGTGTTCAAGTACAGATCTCCAGGAGGAGTGATGTGAGGTGAGGTAAGGGAAGATGGTCTTTGGATATTTCCTGGTGCTACGATACTGGGTGGGAGCAAGGCCGGAAGGGCGGGCCGCAGCCGTTTCAGGGGTGGGAAAGTGCAGGTCAAGAGTACCATGTAAGTGGTGGATAACTGTGAGGGTTGAATTGCAGATGTACGGCTCTTATTGCGGATGTCTTCAAACAGCTAAAGCTCTAATATTGCAGGCTACTAAAGGCACTACCTCAGTTCTCCACATACACACAGGATTCAATTTCGTGCTTACAGTGGCTAGTGACAAGCGTATGTCCTGACCTGTTTTACAAGCACATTTTTAGGGTAAAAAAAATTGTAAGCTACTAATCCAGCACTTAACTGAATGGGTGGTATGCATGTGGCGCACATTTCTTACGTGCCAAGAGTCCATTATTGCTAGTCCATGGCTGGTGCGAATTCAGGCCTGTAACTGCTCATTCCATGTTCAGGTCCAAACTAAAGAAATGTTTGTGGCATGGAATGTTTTAGGGTAAGTGGCAACTGGTTGGGAGGGAGAGTATTGCTCCCAAGGCTGCTGCTCCACTAGTGTGAAAAATACATTCTCAACCCCCTTTATTCCAGACGGAGCACTAATATGTGCAGAAATTGCAAGCCTATTGTTTCTGTAGGATGCTGCCATGGAACGAATTTTTTATTTTGATCTCTTTTGAAAATCAAGTTTATCCTTTTGTAACACATCCAATCGCCAAAATTCTACTGGGTTTCAGAAACATTTGGCTCATATCAGTGTTTGTGATTTCTCGTCTTTGCCTCTTCGCCTCCCCTCTGGCCCATTTCCAACATTTCAATGCCTGTATTTTATGTTTGTGCGAGTCAGATGCATTAGATATTCCATGTCATATTGCCCATGCTTTCTGTACCCACTCCTGTTTGAGGGAGTGCCCCCCCCCCTTTTTCCAGTGATGAGCCACACAGCTGCGTGCTGCCACCAGCAGAGTGTGCACCATGTGGCTCTCCACCCAGGTTTCTTCCTCCTTCCACCTGCACCCCAAACGGCAATAAACCCGGCGATCGCCCCCATTGTATCTCATCCAGGTCCTTCAGCCAAGACAGCGCTTTGGTCCAGTATCTTTGAGGGAACGCCCCCACCACAGTCTGCCTGCAGCTGTCTACATCGCCAGCATCTAGAATCTACCCCCGCCCCGACATTATCTTAATGGAACTCCTATACTGCCATGATTCAAATGCAATGCATACATTAAATCGGAAGAACTGCTCTCCTGTGAAATTTAACTAATTATATTGGTGGAGGGGTCAATTGATATTAATTGTTTGTATTACACCGCAACAGTTTACCTCTCATACATTCTGGCATCTTGGTAATAAAGCAAATACCACAACGCCTTTTGTAATTTGGGAAAGTGTGTCTACTTTACGGATTTTGGTGCCAGACCGGAAACCCCTTTTGATAATTTCAACAATGAGGAAAAAGTAACCTGTTCATTCCACGTGACCCTTTGCTAACTCCCCAAAGTTAACACAAGGTTGAAGTGGAATGCCAATTGGGTAACATGTATGACTACAAATCCTGCATCGGAAGGTCATCACTGGCCCACTGCCCGTATGTATTCCACTGTAAGCAAAGGTGTTCTGTTCTCCTTGGTGCATTTGCAACGTCATTGTGCAGTTCGAATGCTTACTGCCGTGTTTTCAAACTCGCCCTCAATCTGGTTTTGATGACCGAAGACCTTTGCCAATGCAGTGTGTATGGCTTTCATGAAGGTGCTAATTGGATGCACTGACCTTCTGCATCAGCGTGTCTTAAATTCTTTAACCACACTATCGCAGGACAGAAGTGTGTGCGGGGTTGCTCTAAGCATTGTGGAAACAAACATTGTCTTTTTGTGTCCGACTCAATTGCACCCTACACTGGCTTGCTTACTGCAGCTGTCACTGAGATGCTATGTATGCACTTCTACATACTACTGTAACTGCTCTCTTCACCTAAAGGGGCTGCAGAGGCGTCTGGCATCCATTTCATATGTGGCCTTGTCTTCTGTGCTGCGTTTGAGGGTATTATATATTCCAAAAGTTTGGTCTAAAGTACGCTTTTGCTTTTTTTTGGGTTTGGTAATCGTCACTCAGTGATTCAGACTTGCATTTACATTGGCTTTATCATACCCTTTTCATAATCTTGAACGTTGCTTTAGAGTAATCTTCCTGGAGATTGACTGGGTTAAACCTATGTTTGTATGTGGGAGGGGGTTCTCGAAGTATTATTTGACTACTGGACAATAATCCAATTGTTTAATATACCTGGCTCCATGTTTGTAAACTAGCTTTAACATTAAGCCAGTATAACCGCTTGTTGCCAATGGACTTTCTTTTCCGCCCATCTAAGGGACCAACCCTGTCGGATTTTAAGGATGCATTTGAGGATCTTATAAAGCATGATTGTTTACTGTGACCTTGCTTTGTCCCCCCCATTAAAATGGGATTAATGGATTCCAGTCATCAATTGGCAGTAGTAAAATCTGGCACACCTCAGGGAGGTTTAAAGCTGTTGGTGCTTACCACTATCTCAGTTACACATCTCAGGGTCTATGAACGTTACATAGATGTCTCGTGGTTTTATATTTCTACTTCCAATTTTTCATTTGCATTGGGGTTTGTGTGAGAGCTGACATGCTGGCCCACTTTCCAAAAGCTTTGTTTTAGTTATTAGTCATATTAGCTTGTCCCAGTCTGGTCGTGCAAACCTGGATCTAGTCTCGATTTTACAATAGCTGAATTGTTGAAATGGCAGAAACCTGTATCCACTTGAGACCTTATTTTGTGTGTAATTTGGATGGTAAATATGCAGTTTGTGACCAACACAAAGTTGTACTATGCCAGGTTCGAAAGGGTAATACTTCATGCTAGGTACCCTTGAACTGCAGGGTTCCAAACATTCCAGGCCTTGCTTGTGAAACTAATTAGTTTAACCTTTGGTCCGTGGAGGGCCTCTATGCTGGAAAGTGAATGTGTGTGGCGATTTGTTTAGGGCTGTCGGATGGAGTGGAGACTGGATTGGGTGGGGGGTTTGGGGAAAGGGTGGGGGTTTAGTAAAAAATAGAAGTGGACATGCTTGTGGATAAGACAAGGTAGGCACCACTAGTTGTTTTAAGTAACTTTATAATTCCTATTAAAAAAAAAAAAAAAGAATCTGTCAATCTCGTATGTGTGTGTGTGTGTGTGTGTGTGTGGCAGCAAAATGGTGAAAGATCCATGCACAAGGGGATAACGTGCAAAGAAAAGGTTCAGAGTTTCCCTAGGACCGACCATATGCTCTCACACCCCAATTCAACAAAGTTTAATTCCGGATTCGTATCTGTATAATGTAAATCCATTAAATATTATTCTTCAGATCCAATTGTATTCCATCATAAAATGCAGTGTACACTTTAGCCAATGCATTTCAGAACCCGTCCATCAGTAGATCAGTCAAAAAAGACTGGAATGATGATCAATTCGCATGTAAAGTACCTGCAAATGTATAGTTGATAGTGTGCAACTAAGGCAAAAGTAACTGTCATTCAATTAAAATGGTGATGTATCCCAATATGTGAATTCACGCCAAGTCAGTGAGCATCATCCTGCTGAGGTTATCCCAACCAGCATGGCTACTAACTGGAGCATGTCTGTGATTTAGTACAACTAGCAAAATTCCTAATGGGGCAGGTCTGTGGCTGCATATATATGCATAAGGAATTATCAGAGATCTGACTGAATCTCATGAACAAATATCTATTTCAGATATTATCCTGATAGCTACTGTTATAAATGATAAGTGAGCGCCAACATTATGATCGTTATATGGCCATCACATCTTTTATACACAACCAGACATTCAATGGGTTCAAGGTCCATGGCACGTAATCGCTTAGAGGAAACGCATAATGTCTTTGTTGATCCCAAGTGGAGTCATAGCATTGAGACTCTCAATCCAAAAGGTCTTTGGTCCAGGTTTTTTTTACATTTTACTTTAGCCAAATCTCTCGTGATCAGATTCCAGGTGGTGGATGTGAACTGCGATATATTTTTCCATCCAGTGTCTAGCCACTGCTGAGTTCATGTTTCTGGTCCTAATGCAGGACCGATGTTCACTCCAACGTTGTTTACATGGTTGTTTTGATTGTCCCACACAGTGTATTCCACAGGGGCATTTGATGGCGTAAATTACTATTCATCATGTCGCAAAGCTTCAGATTTGAATTTTTCTCTTTTGATCTCGGATGGTTTCCAATATTGCCTTTGGTACTATAATAAACGTTTCCTAGTGTGGTCTGGTGTTCACCAAGCCGTCTCTCAGATTGGTGACCCGTTTATAAGCAAATTGTTCAACTCTCGTATCGCAAGAGTTCTCCAGTTCTTAATTACTGATATGCCCACTTTGAATGGAATATTTGGATATATAAACCGGGACTGGAGGTTTCTTTCTTTGCGTGTTTTGGTCTGTAAATCTCTTTTATTTATTTTTCTTCTTTGCAGCATTGAGCTCCTCCTGGTTTGTAACCTCGGGCCAGAAATGTCTCAATTTGATCAGTATACTCATTGGGGCCACTCACTATTCTCTTTAGCCGTAACATCTGACAGTAGGTTAAGTTCCTAATGAAACTGGGTTTATGACCTAATTGAACAGATTATTCCTCAGTCTCATTTCAGAAATTATTAGTCCCTTCTATCAACTTGATCGATTGTATTTGTGAGTCGATGGCGTAGAGAGAGATAAGAAAATCTTCTAAGCTCTTGCGTGTCTCTTTCCAAACTTACATCAATGTAGCCCAACCATGTGCTACACTGCATGATCTAGTGCCTGCTCCCTCTCAAATGTATGCATAAAGCAATTGGCATGTGTGGGAGCCATAGTGGCCCCCATGGAAGTTCCCCATACCTGGAGGTAGAAGCAGTCTTTGAATTGGGAGTTCTCTGAGATAATGAGCATGAATTCCTTAGATGCTTTGATATCCATTTCATTGAGCAGGAACCATCCAATGGCTTCCATGCCCATATAGTGCAGGATCGAGGTGTACACTTTTAACATCAATAGTGAACATGACTTACCCTTGGGTAAGTGATTTGTCTAAATAGTTGTAGAAAATTGTATGTCCCAGTGCTCGTCTTTTGAACCGCAGCTGAAGGAAGAAATCCCAAGCGGTTGAAGTATGCTTTCCATGCCGGCCACAATTGACTTGTCTGGCAGATTTGTGGGATGTTCATGAATCTTTGGGAGAGTGTGTGCTCTGGGATGGGTTGTCAAAAGCAACTGCTTGGTGTTGTGATTGATCCATCTGAGCTCTTCTGCTCTAAGGATGTCAGGTTAGCCGTAATACGTTTTGGATCCGTTTCTAATTGAGCAATGGGCTCCTAGCAAGAGGGCTTTGGGGGTGGAGGGGCTGCCATTACTACTTCACGTAATCTCAAGTGGTAAGGTGGCCCCCCGCCCCTGCAAGATGCCTATTGATATTCGTACCCTTTACCCCTTACTAAGTGTATTTCTGTTTCGGAACAGAAAAGACAAATGTAAAAAAAAAAAAAAAAAATCGAAGGGGTCCAGGCAGCTGTTTAGTACCTCTCCCTTGCCAACATTTGAGCAAATACACAATTTGTGGTAGGATTGCTAATCTGCCTGATGGTGGTCGTTGCAGATACCATCCATATATTGTCAATCCCATACCTGCTGTCATTGTACACTTGGTATCTGAAAGGTGTAGCAATTTCTGCTTGAGCCTTATTCCGAATGCTGACAGATGGTCCTTTTCTGATCTGTTGCTATTGCAGAATTGATGCCTACTCAACGACTTTGTCACAAGACCCAGCATTTTGCTTAGGATCACTTGACCAGTTGTGTTAAAATGATACTCGGCCAGCTATGGCTCTAGGGGTGCGGGGGGGGAGACAAGGGGTAGGATGGGGTTAGCTGCTCTTGTTGGCAGGCTACCCCCTTTTCGCTAATACATAGCAGGCTGGACATGCCATCACCTACATAGATTGTACCTCTAGCGGCCTGCCCCAAATAGTGACTCGCGTGATCTGAGCAAGCCAAATTCAGAGTAAGTGTCCTGCTAGAAGTCCCAGGACTCCAGATGATGGATGCATTGGGCAGTCTTGCTCGCCTGCATATTGTGGCTCTTTACAGTGTTTTGTACCCTTCATGTAAGGGGTTCCCATCATCACAGGTGTTTCATATTTGCTTGTTTGGGTTTGTGGCAATGTTTAATTATCTGATCAAAGTGCCTCTGACATTTACACACACCTTCTTTTTAATTCTTTAGCACTGCAATGGCCCAGGAGACGAACCAAACCCAGGGGCCCATGCTCTGTAATACAGGGTGTGGCTTCTATGGTAACCCCAGGACAAATGGAATGTGTTCAGTGTGCTATAAAGAACATCTTCAGAGACAAAACAGCGGAAGAATGAGTCCCATGGGTAAGTTCTTATCAAATAGTGTGAATTATTGCATTAAATCGATTTGTTATGTTGTGTACCATTGGTATGATCTCAAGGCGCTGATTTGTTGATTTTGTGCAACTAGGGTGAAGGTTTATGTTCATCAAAACCATATATGTAACATTTGGATATTCTTGGAGCTTGAAAATATATTTAGGTCCTCGTGATTTGCATAGGCTAGGGGTTGGTTCTGAGCTGTGTCAGGGCGTCATCCAATGTGTTCCTGTCACACTATTCCCCAGCTTGCATGTCAAGGGACACCACCTTCGCATGTTTTTTTTTTTTTTTTTTTTCCTGACCTCGGATGTCAGCAATTTAGCGACAGAAGATAAAGTAGGGCTTGTTTTAGAAAAAACAATAGGTGTTTTTTTTTTTGTTTTTTTTTTTTTTTTTTTTTTTTTGTGGTGAATTGACATCTACTGTGTTGGCTACAAGGCGTACGTTAGGAAGAGTAGGGGAGCGGCACAATCAAGTTGGCTCCCTACATTAATGCAGTATCCCTGATTCCCAAATGGACCTCTGCCCCCTTAAAACATGCCTGTAAGTGCAAATTTCCATGGCAGAACCAGTACACAGGATGGTAGTTGAGGACTGCTGCTCAGCGTGTCTGATTTTTAAACCGAGCGTTTGGTTGTGTGGCATGCTGGCAGAATCGACACTGGCAGTCTGGCACAGGCATGTCGCATAAGGGCTGAGATTTTGACGCACTAATCTCCCCTCACCGACACATTAAAGGGGCAGGGGCAACAGCTGAAGGGTTTGCTACTAATTCCCTGACTTTGACAGGTCATCGCCCAAACGCGTGGTGGTCTAGCAATAGTGAGGCTGTAAAACACACCAGCACGACTGAAGACCAAGGCATGGAGAGGTCTGGCTAGACCCATGAGCTGGCACAACTGTTTTCCCAGGTGCGAGCGCAGTAGGCCTTGCCAGAGCTTTGGGGCGGGGGATCAAACTGGTCAGTATGCACATCTGCATACTGATGGGGATTTCCAAAATCGGTCATCTATTTCCACCTTAACCATCACTTTAAGGTGGTTAAGAAGGGTACATCACTCTGTGCAGCAATAGGCCCTCATGGCTATCTCTGACTTGGAGGGGGTAATACAGGCTTCTATATTAGAAGCTGTGACGCGTATCAAGTCTACAGGGTCTGAGGATCTTTCTTGAGACCAGAAAGAATAGTTAATCAAGGACTTGGGCTTTATGGAACCACATGCAACAGAGAAGACATGAGGGCTGAGCTAACCAAAAATATCATGACCTAGTGTACACGGGCCCACCTTGGGGAGGGGGGGTGGAGGGGGGGGGGAATAATACCAGGACTATGTAGATCCAGATGATTGTCATGGTGTCACCAGATGGGGGAAGAGCAAGTATAAATCTGAGGGAGGTTCATAAATCTGCCTTCAGGATAATTTCCAGTGCACTGCCTTACTAAGTAGAGCTGCAGAAAGCGTCATACCCTTGTCCAGGAAATAAATGAGGATGTCAACTTGGAGGACTTGTAACAATTTCCCACTGTTTTTTTTCTCTTGTTAGTCTTGATGCTCACGCTGATACCTGTCACTAGGTGAACTCCGGGATGGTCAAATGTAAATGTTATCACCCCAGTATACATTAGGGGTTATGTGGCACCTGCGTAACCACTAATCAATGAGCAGATTTACCATTGACCGTTACAGAATGCCCGCCCTCCCCCCCCCCCCCCCCCCCCCATATAGCGGATGCATCTTGGCTTTTGTTAGAAAAGCAGCAACTTGAGCAGCTTTGTGTCCGGGTAGCCAATGCTGCAGCACTAAATGTCCCAATACAACCGGTCTCGGTGGGACGCTATTGAGGAATTGGGCAAACTAATACCAACAGCCTCCCGTAACATTTTGGAAAGGGGGGGAAAAGGTTATGCTTGACTGTACTGAAACTGTAGGGTGGCAGGACAGTTGTTCTTATGCAACATGCCTGACCAAGGGAGACTGCTTAAAGGCTGACACACAAGCTACCTTGCAAGTGAATAGTTGCAACTCTTTCTGGACTAGGCAGTAAAAAAAAGGGCAAAGCAAGACCAAGATGGCTTTTTATTTATGGTGGCATTAAGACTCCATAGAGGCCTTTATCTGGCAGGGCTGACCAAGCCTGCTGCCTGCCCATGTCTGCCTTGCATACCCAAACTAGAAGTTGGTATTCAGGCTCACAGATACTGCAACACTCGTACTTGTCCTCCACACAGAGGAAAAACAAGCAGACCAAGCTTACAAGAGTGTCCCCATCCTCCTTGGTCAAAACAATGACTGAAAGATACCGGTCCCCTCCATGTCACTCCAGTAGGACGAATTATGACCACCTTCACACATGGAGGAAATGACATCAGTGGGTCTTAATCAGTGGTCTTTGACACCTTAACTAAAGGTTACTGCATAGAATTGGTGCAAAAACATGCAACCTACCGCATGGCGGCTACTAGAGAGAAGCAAAGGTGCTGCTTCTAAAGAACAGCCTGTTCCACAGCAACGGAATAACTGGAAATGTATCCACTTAAAACCAAACTAAAAGATCTCTCGGACCAACAACTATAGAAAAGCCCTACATTCAGGATGACCACCGTACAAGTGGTTAGCCCACTCCTCAAAAGCTGATTCTATATTGCTATGCTAGACCTTTTAATATTTCGATGCTCAAGGTCACCAGACTTTGAGGTTACAAATGGCAAATATAATCAAGGCTCTGCCTTGAGTGCCGCCCGCACCCTATGTGGTACCAAGTGCTTGCAGAAGTGGCTTCTCACCTTCGCTGCCAACATCGAGCGTCTCCTAATACAAGCAACACTATTTTATACTCAAAACATCTTTTACACAAGCTACCTTTCAAGCCTGGTCCCCATGGAAATGTATAGTTTGACAGCTATGACGCAAAGCAACATACCAATGAATACAAACAATCCTATAGTTCCCCGTTACCATACTAGCTGGGTAATGTAACTCCTAGGAATGGTTGGTCTGGCATCTACATAGTGCCATCTGCACATGCACACCATTCAACAGTGGCACTCCTGCTTGTGTATTCCAGATGGGAAGGGCCCCCTATTCGCATGGGAATTTGGGGTGGATATTGTACAGGTTCCCATTGGTTAACGGTTGTTTCATGCCCATATTCACGTTAATGTGTTTAGTTGATCCAATCGATAATATAGTCTTCAACTGATCAGCAACAAGTATTTTGACAATGATTATCAGATATTTAATTCAAAGTGCAAGCGTTACAGTATTGACTACAAAAGACATTACAAACGCAAGTATATATTCAAATTAACTAAATGAAGAAAGTGGCAAGTATCATAGTGAATTATCAACTTCGGTTATAGGAAATTCGGCTAATACATTTATTTGCAACTGTTCTAGTTTTTAAAGTAGTCCATGTTAGATTGATTTAAGTGAAATTTGACATGTAAGTCAGCATCAACTTTCTGGCCGATGAGAAATTACTTAAGCGTATACTAGTGACCGCCTTCATCGGGACTAGTAATGCTTCTGACCCTATACCATCAAACAAGACAGCATACAATAAGCGTGGTCTTGTACTGCGCTTTGCTGAGTTGCGTGGTCTCTTGGTGCTCTGACAATGGAAAGGAGGGTTTTGTTAATGGGATTGCGTGGGGGGAGATAAACCCGAGCTTTGTGCTGTTGGCAGCTGCAGGTCGGGAAACGGCCACTGAGCGTATGTGCATGTGTGGTGTTTGGGAGGGGTGGGGGTATGTTTTGCATGGGTGCTTTTGTATTTCGTTTCATGTTGGGTATTGTGAGGTGGGGTTTTGTGTAGTTTAAAGTTTTAGGGTGAGCATGGAGAACAGTGAGTTTTTCGTACGATTGGTTAGTGTAACGCACTGTCTACCCCCAAAATACATGCACATGCCCTGCCTCATATCGAGTATTGGAAGGTAAGGAAGTGGTGGGGTATTAGTGGAGTAGCAAATAAAAATGTTTGCCAGGATGAAGTCATGTAGCTTACCTTTGCATAGTTTTGGAGGGTACATCTGTTCCTTTACTGGAAATCGTGGTATCCAAAAAAACGTGAATCTAGAAACATTTTATGTTGGCATAATTGGCTACAATTAACATCTTGAGTGCATTGAGGGATGTTAGGAATGTATCGTCTGTTCTGTAGATCGGAAGTGAGAGTGGCATGTCCCCATGTGTAGAATAGCCTGTGATTAACTTGGAAGAGCTGGGTTGGAACGGTTAGTTATGCATTTATAAAAAAAACTGATTGGAGAGATCAGCTCAAGTAAATAAAGGAAAATTAGGGCAAAAATTAGAAAACAAGAAGTTGAGAATGAATGGGGAAAATTAAGTAAGCAAAGATATTCACATCTCGTGTGGAGATGCTAAAAACGGTCCATGGAATCGGAGCATATGTGCAACTTGGTGTTGGGCATGGTTTGAGCCTTGATGTGTAGGTCTGCCTGTTTATGGATCACTCGCCTCCTGAGTAGCAGATTATCCACCAAAGACTGTCATCTGGAGTGTTTCTTGACCACAGGGGCTGTAGTGGTATCGTAATGCGTGATGCTTGTTCAGGTATACACCCCTCTCATGCTTTGGCTGATATACCGAAGGCCGCAGACATTCAATGTAACTTCTTTGGTTTTGACAATTCGTCATCTCCCTTAGCTGCCAGTTGAAAGTTCGTTTACACACCAACGGGAATGTGATTACTTTATTAATAAAGTAAGGCCAACTTTTTTAAAGCTCTCCAGCTCCCATTAGGTTAAATGTGTATACCGGGGTCCTCTGCTCATACTTTTTTTTTTTTTTTTTTTCTCTTTTTTTTTAAAAAAGAGCACACACCGGCAACGCTGTTTATCGCACCTGGGTAAGTACAAATCAAACCAACAGTGGACATGCACTGGATGACAGCTGACAAAAGGGTGCACAAAGAACATTCGTTTTATAGGGAGTACAATAGTCTAAGCATTTCTGTTATAATGTACATATATTCTATTGTTCCCAGAACAGTCATTGCTGTGTTCATATCCTTGGTGCTGTGTATGTTACTGAAATGTGATTGGATCAGCCAGAGCAACAGTATCCCAAGACACCCCACTTGTGTGGCGCCACTGATTCTCACCCCTCCTGGAACAATTTGTAATTGGCAATATAAGATTTGTGCGGACTGCTGGGACTTTATTATTCTGCCATTGGTCTGAAGACACGAGACCCTGCTTGTGGTGGGGAAGGGAGACGGCCACACGGTACCTTCTGAATATTGATACTCTGAAGGCTGACTGCCTCCAAAGGACACAAAACATACCGCTTGATTGGTTCTTCCAGGAACGCAACGTGGCTCAGCTTCTGTTCACATTACCACCTGCTGATTGGCATTCATAGCCCTGTGAACAGATCGCTGGCTCAGTCCACCTCCATCCCAAGTGCCTGCTGTTTTGCTTTCTCTGTGACCTCAACAAGTGAGGTTGTAGCTGGCTTGTCTGCCAGGAATGTGCTGCATGAGCTCTGCTACATGGCGCTGATTTCAGCACCTTAGTACATATGAATGGTACCCTGAGAGGACACTGTTGGAAATGCTGGCTGGACCACTTAACTTACCTGAGAACCCTGATCCTTTCAGAACCAAGCCCTCGACTCTAAGAGATGATCAAAACAAAGATGCAGAAGATTCTAGCCAGATAGGTAGATTTTTCATTAGACCCTGTGATAAAATATTATATTGCAAAGGCCATCGCAAAAACTATTCATGGTTTAGAATCCATACCGTGGTTTGATTGGAATGAGTTGAAGCTTGTTTATGGAGGGGTGTCTGTTTGCCTTACTATGTGCCTAGAGTGGCCATCCGATTTAAGCTTGGCCTTATCTCGCTGAAAGCAAGACTATTGCAGAGCGCTGTTTTGCCTATTAGAAAAATCTTCTCTCCCCTGAACGACTGTTGGTTTTATGAACTCTGGTTTTATGAACTCTGGTTTTATGAACTCTGGTTTTATGAACTCTGGTTTTATGAACTCTGGTTTTATGAACTCTGGTTACGAGTAAAGAAAACAGGATTGTGTATTCAATGGGGCAGCATTGTAATGATGAAACATTGAACCAGGCTGCGGCCACTAATAAAGTGGGAATGGGTTTGTATCACTACACTGGAGGCACTTGGTAAATATTGACTTTGCCAGGATTTACTCCTGGCATTTGTGTCTGGATTCCAACACTTATTATCGGTGCACTGTGTAGATATTGTAACTTTTTCCAATTCTTTGAAACGTACTCTGCCCGTGCCTGCACTTGAGGGAAAAGCTGCATTTTTTTGGGGGAGATTTAGAATATATGACGGAATACCTTTTTGGCTGCAGATCGTAGTTGGTTCATCAACTATAATTGCAGCCCTGAGATTACTTGGTGATCTTGGGCTGGCTTTAGGTGTTCCTGCCTCGGGTATATAGTTTCACTTGGTTTTATATTCTGCAAGACTGTTTTCCATTATGAAGAAACTTTTTACTATTCCTCTTCTACTTTCTAGGCTGTATTGTTGGGAATGTTATAAGCAGTATGTAATGGATCTTGAGGTAAATTCGACTTTTTTTTCCCCTGCATTTCTTGTATTTAGAATGTGTTTATTTTTAACCATTAAAACACACAAAGGGCCTATGGGGGCTTGAACGTCTATGGCTCCAAAGATTTGAACACAAAGGATGGACTTTTTTTTTTCAGTCGCCTCAAGCCTACTGTCACCCTCACGGAAACCCCAAACTAGCCCTAAGATTATCTCTCTAGGTAGCGCTAGTGTGCTGCTTATTTTGGTAAAGGGATAGAGGAAAGGTTAGCCCTGGTCTCGTCCATCTAATTTCTAGGTCTGCTATTGTGTGAGCAATACCCACCAATCTGGAGGGATACTGCAGTACAAAACCTGTATTGTCAATGCTGATGACACTGGGGGAGGTATATTATTTTATTACTCAGTATCGATTGTATGGACATAATGTCCAGAGATCTGGATTCAATTGGTCGACAGGTTTCAGCGAATTTTATCAACTTTTTTTTTTAATGATTGCTTTCTTCAGGAGCTCTAATTTTGTTAACCTAGTTTATCAATGAAAATATTTCTAGTAAGGTATTTTCAGTTTATCAGTTAGGTTGCAGGACTGCTTTTCTTTGCTACCTGCAGAAGGAGACATACATTGACGACTATATTCGGCTTCCCTGTGGCCTCTTGTGTAGTTCAGAGTTTCTTTTCCAATTGTCACCCGCCATGTGATTCTGGTAAGCATCTAGGCAACCCATATCAATTACCTACCAACATTACCCTATAACGAGAAACCACAGGGGATCCTCAATATACAGACTCGTGACACTTAGATGCATGTTGTCTAAACAGCAAAAGTTATATCTATACGAACGGCTTTTGACCAAGGGCATCTGCTCCTTAGTTCTATTCTCATTGATTTTATTTTTCAGTTTAGCTAATCCGCAAATGTGGTGGTGCCGCCTCGTACCTGCATTGTCGAGCGGTTAAATCGGTTAAAAAAAAAAAATAGTAACTCATGCTATATGGTCACCATCTCCCCTACTCTTACCGTTCTATGCTCTTGTGGCAAGTCTGGTCCGTTTCTTCCATTTGGTTCCTGCATTTGTAAATGGTAGCATGTGCACGTTCATGTTATACTTGTCCACGGTTGATGTTACTATGGGCATTAGTAAGTGCCATTTTTTTAAAATGGGTTCCCTTTGTTTGTTGGAAATGTTACACAGCTCGTCACAGTATCAGTGTTTATAATACACTACTGTACAGCCCCATACCAGGTTTTCATTAACCCAGTAGGACCACTACATATCCTAATCCTGCAGCTCCCTCTAGTGGTGTGCGAAGCTATGCAAATTGGACCACTTTTTCTAACCGCTCCCTCTAGCCGAGCATTCTGTGCGTTCGAGCAGACTCTGCTGTGCATACCTGCATCGGACAACATACATCTGACAACCTACATCTGACTGTTTTTATTTATTTTTTTATATTAATTTAGTTTACATTTTCAGGCGCATTTATTGAAAATATGAGACAAGTAAGTGATGTATACTTGACTTCACCCTTTTTAGTAATACCAACCAGAGCACCATTTTGCAAGATCATAATGTGAGTCGAGAAACACAATTTTTTTAAATGTGTGCTTTTAGCCAGAAGCAATGTAGGTATCGTCTTGGTCGCTGTGATACCAGTGTTTGCTCTGGATTTTATAGAGGGAGTGGGGGGTGTGGGGGGGGGGGGGTCACATGATTGATACACTGTTAGATTTTAAATGGAGAAGAGGGATGGTTGAACCACCTCACCCAGCCCTACAAACAAGAGCTCGCTCTACCAGGGGTAAAGGTGCAAGTTGGGCCTTTATGACCCTGTGGACGCCATTTGCAAAGCGGCTACATGGAGCATCATACATGCGCTTGCTCAACATTACTGCATTGACACATTGCAGATTCACAGATGGGACAAACGGTGCTGAAACATCGATTTGCCACTGTACCTGCTCACAACCCACCATCTTCTCCAGACACTGCTTGGTAGCCTATGCATAAGATCTACAAGTCTCAAAAGGGATACATTACTCGCCATATCGTATTTCTGATGCGTAGATTCACTTGCGTCCACCCTTCCTCCCCTAAGGTGCATGGATGTTTTTTTTTTCCTCTTCTTTTTTTCTGGCTTTATCTACTCTGCTTTATTACATCTGTACTCGCACTACACGTCATGCTACCTCATGTCAGAAACAGAACCATCTGAGGGACCTAGACGCGTGATGTACCATGGGTACATGAGATGTCACACTAGGGATAGTATTACTGGCACACCCTGTCGAGGTCCCTTTTCAAGTTTTGAAAACAAAAAATGTAATACTCTGCAGCTACCACTAGATGTCCGTCTATGCATAGCATGTGAATATAAGCAGATACAAGCATCAGAAATGTGATTACGGCGAGGAATGTATCCTGGCTGGGGGGGGGGGGGGCAGAGGGGCAGGGGGATGTGTGTATAAAAATATATACTCGATGAATAATAAGTGGCACCTTCACTGTGGCAGACAACAAAGCTTCAATTACAAAACACCTTTTAGGCTGTTACTTTGAAACCCACTTTTATTTTTTTCCTGCATTTCCTTTTGTGTCTCAAACATGGGCACATGCCAAATAACCGGTTTAACCCTCTCGTCCTATGACCCCCCCCCCCCTTAGTCATTTTAACAAGTATTTTTGAATGTGATGGAGCATAAACATCAGCACGTTTTGATAGAGTATACTTTTAATTCTAATGCACATTTCGATTTTCAAAGCAATCTTACGTTTGCTAGGTAAATTTCCCTACCCGCCTGAAATTGCTTGCAGTTTTGGAAACCTAGATTTGAACAAACGCATGTGGCAAATAGCACCCTGTTTCCTTTTCACCCAAAAGCAATGTCATACTTCTATCAAGGTCACTTACTCACTCTCAGGACATATTGTTCACTGGAAGTTGCACTTTCACTTTGCGACTTCTCCTCTCCCCAGCACCACAACCTGTGCAGCACGGATTGGTCAGATCAATTGGGGGGGTGGCAGTTTAGGAGTTTTTCAGGCTGCTGCCTCCCCCACTCCCCTCACTTAAAGGTCCATGTTCGGGAAGTTTGACTTAGTAATTTTTCTTTTTGGTGGCAAGTAGATCATTTGTTTAGAAACTCTGGTAAGTGCTATCCATTGGGCAGTTCGTCTTGGAGAAGGACACCCCTAGGGGTGAACAGAAGGCATCCCAATTAAAAAGTTTGTTTCAAATTCTTCAAAGGGCCCTCCTGTGCATTTGGGATTCAGTTAATATACAGTCAAATATGCTAAGGTTCTGTACACTTTTAGCCCCCCACCCACTAATGGAAGAGTTCCTCCTTTGGCGCCCGGTGCTAGTCGTACACTGACGACACTCAGATCCTGATCCGTTTAGACCTTGATCAGGCTGAGGTGTCATCGTGCCTGGCGGCTGTGGGGGAGTGGATGGACCACAACTGGCTCAAATTGAAGGGAGACCAGACTGAGGTGATGGGCTGTCCTCCTGACCCTTCACTTTGTCTTTCTGGCCTTCTTCCCTGGGTCCCCTTCCCATCCCGACGTACCAGGATAAAAACCTTGGGATAGTCTGCCTCCTTGTCTATGGATAAGCAAGGAATAGCTGTATGCCAAGCTGGCCACTTTCAACTAAAACATTAAAAAAGGTGCTTCCTATGATCCCTGCGTGCCCTCCCCCTCAACCCTCACTCCCTTGGTGGTGGTGGTGGCGGCGGCTACAGTGATCTTGCGACTGGACTATTGTAAATCCCTTTAGGGAGTGATCCACCAGTTGCAACAACTCCAAAATGTGGCTGCTCGTGTTGCCTCTGGCTCCCCATATGGAGCCCATATATCTCCGGTTCTCTGAGCCCTGCATTGGCTCCCTGTGACTCAAGTTAATTTTAAGGCACTTTGCATTGTCCACCGTGCTCTACATGGCCAAGGGCCTGAATATCTCCAGGCTAAATTCACACACTATGCTCCTCGCCACTTCCCATATACAAATGTACCCAGATTGGAGGACGTGTCTTCTCTGTTGTGGAATGAATTCCCACGGACCATCAAGAAAATCCCTAACTACCTAGCCTTTAGAAAGACTTAACTCTCATTTTCTAGGCTTGCTTGGTTCCTGGCTAGGAACTCTCTAGCGCCATGATACCCTCGGGTGGCCGCACGCTTTACAAGTGGACTATGAAAGGGAATGGATTAATTGAATAAATACCCCATGCTGGCATTTTGTTTGACAATCTACTTTTGGAAGTCTCTGGGCTTGGCACTCAAGGAGACAGAGTAGAGCTAGGCTTTTCTGGAAAAAACGGGATTCTGGCCAGCACTTCAGTCAAGGGGAATCCCACAGCAATGCTCACTCTATGCCTCCAGGTAAGTATTGCAGCCTCTGTGTGGTCTCAATCTCCAGCCCTCTTCCACTGTTTCCACCTAGATGTTTCAACAGATCTGCTTTAGTGATTTTTGGCAGCTGTGTCCCTTTCGTGTATTTTTATTCCCCTAATTCTAGGCAGCGGTCTTTTCTTTCATAGTGAAAGACCTTTTTACTCTCTAAGCCCCTCCCATGTAAAGTGAACTTTAGGCAGTGTTAACTTAAGATCTCTCAGCCATGATTCATTTACATTTCCACCCTCACCAGTCCAGCCCCTCCAAGTATTGGTTCAAGAGTCTATAACAGAAATATGAATTCACATTTTATTTTCCATGTCCAATTTTACCCAGTCCCTCCCTACATGGCACAGCTTTGTAACTTACCAATAAATGCCATGATATTTAAATATTAATATTCCTCTCCTGATGACAGATCCGTGAAGCTTTCTTCATTTCGGCACCTCATTGCACAGGCTAGATTTGCCCTTTACACAGAAAGTATAGTTATGAACATTTAATCTCAAATAGTTATGCACCTATTTAATCTCAAGATTCCCAAGACCCAAAAGCCCGGCAATTCTTAAATTTAGACCATTTTCGGGGCAGCCAGAAACACATTTGTGCTTGCTATTGCAATTCCATAAGTCCTATGTGGATACATTTATTTCAAAATAATCTCTATCTTTAAAATGAACTAAAAAGGACAGTGCGACTTGTCCATTTTTTAAAACTAATAAAGAAAATCTTCAGCTTATATGCAAATCCAAAACCCCATTTCTCCATGCAAGTTTAATTTTTCTGCAAGTATGTGACCAGATACTCTTTGGCTGAATGTTCGCTTAAGGCCAGGGTAAAAGCCATTAGCCTTTTGTTCTTTGAAAGTTGATGGGCTGAGGAGATCCTTATCATGCAGCAGACAGTTCACCTGTGATGCCATGCTGACGTTTGTCCTGTAATTTGAAGTTGACCAATACTTTGATCGTAAGCTTTTTTTCCCCCCAATCCAGGGCTGGGTCTGTTGATCTGGCCCTGTCATATTGCTGCACATCCGCTTCATAGATTTCCCTTCTAGATAAGGAGCCAGGCAGGCCTTGAGAATCTTCCCAACAAGAAACTTGGTCTGTCTCATCCCCCAATGAGTACCTATGGAAACAAAGGCCTTTTTCATTTGTTGGCAGTATTTTGCACGTGACTCATAATATACATTTTAACCCCTTAAGTGCCAAGGACGAGAGAGCTCGTCCTTGACTCTTAAGGGGTTAATGAAAGAGAAAAGTTAGAAGGCATTGAATGGCCACATACCGAAATCACCAAAAAAAGGCCTTGGCACTGGGGGGGGAAACCCATGGCAGTTAAAGGGTTAATACCTTGCATCTTGCCACCACACTTTGTGTGCCCGATTAATTTAGCCTGGAAGTCTTGATTCAAAATACACATACAAGGCCATTTTAGTTTCAGTATTTGCAAACCCTAGTTTTCATGTGAAAGGGGCCTTGTTTTTGTTTTGCTTTTCCCCCCCTTGCAAGTGCGAATTTATTTAAAGGCTGCTTTTTCAGTTTGACCTTTCCCTTTGTTATGAATGACTTCCAGTCCTTAACCATTCAGATGAAATGGAAATGCTATAACAACTCTTCCTTGTTTCAGTTGCAGAAACCAACAATCTGCATTACTAGGCCCATTTATTTATATTTTATTTTGTTAAGCTTTTTTTTTATTTTTTATTTTTTTATTTTTATTTAGCATGATATGCGGGCAGCAAGTCACTTTCCAGTGGGCCTTTCACAGCCCAAACAAAAATAACTGATTAAACCCCACAGCTGAGAAGGTGATCCTCTGACCAAGGTCACCATTGCTAGATTATCAAAGTTCTTCAACTTGCACATATAAAACATTACCATTCGCTCGAAGAGCTTGTTCTACCTATAGGACAGGAGCAAAATATGTTAGGCTGTAACCCTAATTCAGTCAATACCTGTTGGACACAAGATTGATTCACAGGTGGGGCTAGCAGTGCTTCTGCATCTTTCCACTGTGCTAGCTGCTCGCCCACCACTTAAGAAATTGCTTGCTATCTATTTGAATCTAAGTAGATTCATATGCCTCAGAAAACCATTACTTAACCTGTTGGAGAAAAAGTTGAAACACTGCGCCAATAAACCTTTCCCACAGAAGATGTCTATCTTTTTAATGAGTGATCCTCCTTGTATAATCCTCTTGTAAATCCTTTATCTAGCAAGTCTTTAGACATGCAAATTTCTCTGCGAGTGGGTCCGTCTTCCTTTGTGGAAGACTGAGCCACTAAGTACTGCCACCAAGTACTTGCTAGATCACTGAGGATTATAAATCCGTAACTTAATCCCTAGTCCTGTGATATAAATCCTGTAGTTATCCTCTGCATGTGTTTCACCACAACAAAGTATTTCATCGGGAGGATTCACTTATTTCTGAATTCTTAAATGAGCTTCATTGATATTACACTTGCATACCTGGAATGGTCTTTCTTTTGCTTATCTGCTTGGCACCACATATACCTTCCCATTAAGGAAGCAACAGAACTGTGCTACAGTTACAGCCTAACGTCATCACATAGATTGTTAGACATGTGTGTAAGGTGCGACAATTGGTCCCTATACACTTAGTGATAGCACTGTTACTGCTGTGTTTCGACTTTGTGATGCTCACAGCCAGCTATTAAATGGTGGCCTACATAAAGCACGTGACTCTACTCTGATACAAGCCAGAGATTATTGGGTAAGTAAATTCCATATACTGGTTAGATCAGTGCGTTTGTTTACCACACAGGGGTCAAAAGTAATTTTAGAAGTAACTCCTGGTATTATGGTGGTTATTCTTGGGCCATTTTATGTTTATCCACATTTATTGTTTGCATTTTTTCAAGAAATCCATTTTTCAGTAATTCTATTCGATTAAATGTTTGTAATTTGAACCTGGCTCGGGAGGGTCCTGCACATAAAGCAAGATCCATTTTTGACTTTCAAAATAAACTGGTTTTGACTGGACTATGCCAACTCCCTATACCTGGGAGCACTGGCATACCACCTCAAACTCCAAAGAGCCCCAAACACTACTGCAAAACTGCTGCTCCCCCTGGGTCAGAGACTGCATCTCACCCGCTCTGCAAACCCTCCGTTGGCTCCCAGTCGGACGAAGGGCCACCTTCAAGACCCTATGCATCACTCACCGAGCAGTGCACAAGACTGGTCCAATGTACCTACAAGAAAAGATGAAACCCTACCACGCACCCCAAGGTCAAGCACTGCCCTCTTTATAGTGATTCCAACCTCTAACTCTGTCAGGATCGGAGGATCCGCCTTCTCAGCCTTGGCCCCAACTCACCCCCACACCCCCATATTCGACATCAAGACTATGACCTTTCTGCAAATCTCTAAAAATGTGGCGTTTTCTGGAATGCCAACTATGACCATCTGAAGCGACTAAGAAATTGCAACCCGATGACAAATGCTCCATGAGAACCCGAGCAATGATGCCACTGAATACGCTTAAGTGCCTATTAAGCAAACGCGCGCTTGAAATCCGGAATAGCGAGGTCCTTAGATCATAACTCCACCCAACACTCACCTCCCATATCACTGATTACTCTCTACACCAACACACAATTAGTGCAGCTACACCCTCTATCACGTTCAGCCTAGCTGTTCTTATACAAACATTCCATCAACACCTCATTCTAACGCAGCTCCATCCCATGACAACCGGCCTAGCTGCACACATAAGCGGCCTACAAAGGCCTAACGCAGCCAGAACCCAGTCTTGGTGCCCATCCTCCAGACTGCACACATTCAACTGATATCCATACCACCACACCGGATGCTAGGCTGCAGCTACCATTGGGCAATCGGCTGCGCACTTAATTGGTGGACCGTACTACATCTTACACTCTCAACTGACCTGGACTGCTGTCCCTGAGGGCGTTCAACCTACCAGCGCTTTGAGGTCGTACTAATGATATATAGAGTGCTATATAATTGCCAAATAACATAACTATGCTGACCTGAGAAACCTACACGGCCATTGAAACAATTTCACAAGAAAACGCTCCAAACCTTTTACTTGTTGCTTTGCACTTAATAACCTACCGTTAATGAATGAGCTGGAGAACTGCAGTTTTGCTTTTTCCAAATTCGATGCTTGGTGGAAAGGAGTAGTTTATGTCCGTATCTGTGTAAAAATGGGAGCCTTTCATTTATAAACTACTAGTCACTTTTAACTCTCCACTTGTATTCACCAATGTCTTGCTCGCAATGTGTGAAATCACTTGCCAGTAACTAGTGTAGACTTTAAGGCCTGTCATACGCCTTATAACCTAGCAGCATGTAAATATTTTACTTTGGACTACTGTGCATCACTAACACTCTTGTGGATTAGTTGTGTTTCGCATCAGAATACTGCTTGAGCAAGCATAGAGCCGTTTTTCAGCTATCTACGCAGTAATTAAAGCTCCTTTCTTTTGAAACTTATCGGTGACCTGCACAGCCATTTATGGTTCAGGAACTGTTTATAGTAGTGTTGTTGCGTGCACTGCTGGAGTTGAAAGCTGTTGCTTTAATGTACAACCCGTTCAAAAAAATTGTTTACACAGATCATAATTCATTGCCGAAATATATCGGCAACTGGAAGATCTTGTGAGGCTAGATATTAAAGAGGGGCGGGGGAGGAATGTGTTGTAAGGAATGGAATCTCCTACCACGCGTTAAAGGATCTGGCGAGTAACCATGGGGGTTCTGACACATTACTAGATCTCGGCCTTTGGCCTTGTTGGTCAAGGGTATGCATACGTGCCAACTTTTTGTAGCACCCGGGAGGGACATTTCGAGACCGAGGGAGAAATTAATTTTCCCATATGTTTCCCATATGAGTGCATTAGAGGCGCAAGAAAATGACAAATGGCAATTTTTAACTGTACCCTCTCCAGCCTAAATCGGGAGGCTTGACAATTATGGGTATGTTTATCACATAAACAGCTCTTAAATGTAGAAGATAATTGTGTATGAAAGGTTTGCAAAGTTTTTTTTCTTCTGCATTTTTTTACATGTAGTAATGCCATGTAAAATTATATCGCTAAACCTAGAAATGCTTTTCTGCTGGACTTCAAAACATCACGTTTTCAGTAAACTTTGGCAAGTCACGGCAACAATTGTTTACTTGGAATATCTGTGAATTACAATTTGGTAGATCTGCTAGTTACGTTTGCAGTGTAACCATAATCCAGGTGGCGTATGTCTACATTGTTGCAAGTGGCATCTTGCCTCTCGTTCCCATTTCTTAATACTCTCTCTATATAACCTCTGCAGGTTCAGTTAGTTCTTCAAACAGCCCTACATCGGATTCTGCTGCGCAAAGAATGGAAAACTTAAACTGTGAAAGTGCTGCTGGCAGCATGTCTGACAAGTCAAGGTAATGTGCCACCTTTAGTTTAGAAAACCATGATCTGAAGTAAATGTGTGCAGGGACTAATCTGTAGCAGCTGATTATTCCAATTTAATCCAGTTTTAATTAAATAACTAATCTTTTTTTATTATTGACTTATGTTCCTTATGGGAGTTGAAGGCTTCAGTGCTTTGTTGATTGGGATGGGTGGGCACACAGGAGGGAGCGGTTAGTGGCTGCAGTGTCAGTACATTACACACTGAATACTGTCGTATGCAGCAGTCCTTGGGTTTCAAAAACAGACTTGAGATGTTGCCAAAGCATTTGACAAACCAGTGCTGATTAAGGTACCACCTTATGTTCCTTCTCTCCATGTTTGTCAACTCTTGATAGTTTGATTTCCTTCCTAAAATATTGGATGGTGGTGTAATTTCATGCAACAGTACTAAAGTTAGGCTGGACATTTAGACAAATGCACAAACGAGAATTGCAATAGCATTACAGGTATTTGGAGGCGGCCTACACTGCCTGCATCTACAGTCCACTGCTACACCTTCCTTATGAGCAACTGTTCACGTTTTTTGTTTATTTGTTTATACAGGAGTGTGCTTGGTGCTGCCTTGCCTGTAACGCAGCAAATGACAGAAATGAGCATATCCAGAGATGAAAACCTAAAATCTGAGTCGTCTGAACCAGGTATTTAGAAACCCAATTAAAGGGTGGTGGGTCCTTGGTGCAGGATCACTTTGAGTTTGACACTTATTGGTGCGATGTCAATCTATCTCTGCTCATTCAGCACAAAGTGGTGAGCATGAAGTAAAATGGGACTGGCACATAATCTAGATTCAATCCATACATCCGGCCTCAATGTTTGTCTTCCAGGTGGTGGTAATTGTGTACCGTCGTGGTGGTCACTTTGGTGACGAAATGCTTACCGTCATGTACATGTAAATCACTATCGCAAGATTTTCATGCACTCTATGGCATTTAAATGAGACCACAGGTGGTGTTCGTGCTACCACCCCTGTGTAGATTTTGTTGGCTTTTGAAGTGCCACAACTGCTTTCTTTGCAGTCATTTTGGGGGGTGAAATGATACAATCTAAAATGACAGCATGAGAAACCAATTTACTGTAAGTGCACCCTTGTACTCAAAGTAGCTGTTTTCACAAGACCTTCAGCGTCCAAAAAGTTTCACTAACTACCATACATAACCCCACTCTGCCTGGCACCGGTACTCTAATGAATCACTGCAATGCTGTGACAGTTTTGTGAAGTCAATGTTCATGGAGCCTTGAGGTGAGGCTTCTGTGGTAATTTTATCCCCAGCGTATGTGCCCAAGGTGCAGCCAGGTACAGATATGGGTGGACCCTTAAGTCAATGGGGCAGCTTTCCCTTAATTGCATGGTGTAGCTGTATGACTCCTCCCATTGGTGAACTAAACCAGTCTGGCTTTACGCTCCGGGGAAACAGATTGGGATGTAGGAGTGTGGGGTCTCTTTGTATCCTACCTGCTGACAATTTGCCTGGGACCATTTCATGGTGGCCTCTGAGAAGCTGTGCCCCTGCTTGTTTTAACCTTGATAACCAGGAGCGACACAAGTTTGTTCGAGGTGTGCTTGCCATGCGCATCAGCAGGCCAGTGATGCAGTCAAACGTACGTATCTTCTGTGGCCTACTCAGTTTGGTCAGAACTATATTGCACTGTTGGCCCTCCATGGCAGTAAATCGACCTAAATCTAACCTTATCAAAGGAACCCTTCTTAGTTTGTCCTAGTCCACACGCTGAATATCTGGAAGCGTGCTCTTGCCAGTAGCCATTGCTTGTAAGGAGTCAAACAACCAGGCAGAGTGGGTGGTGTCATTTACTCCAGTTTTAGAACAGCCTTAACTATGTCTTTACTAACTCCCGTTTGTAATCCATACTTTGAACCAAGTTACTCATGCAGAGTTATAGAATACCCTATCCGTTCTATTCAGAGCAGACGTTAATGGAGCTCTTATCCGTGGCACAGCGCATAACATGCCTGTAGGTGGTGTTTTGGTATGTTCATTAACTGCCTGACTCCCTGCAGTCACGTCTGTAAAACTAGCCCTGGTGAAATGACTTGCTTGGGACCGTTGCCATTACAGTACCTTTGCCATGGTTTTGCCCAGTGACGTGGCCCTTATGCATCTTAGGGTGTATCCAGAAAAAGCCACAGCTGTTACAGAATTGCTGAAGTTTTACACGCTCTTACTGACAAAGGTTTATCAGGTGTAGGTGTGGAGAAGTACAATCTGAAGGGTGGAATTTGATACAATTTTTTTAATTATGAGGAGCCCCCACCCTAGCCCCTGCAGTTTCGTGTAAAATGTTTACTCGATCTGGACATGAGTTTGGTGTTTTGATCATCTGGCATATATTCAGTTTGGGGTTTTTAAACAGCTGGCTAATTTGGCAGGGTTTTCTTGTTTGATCGTTTGCTTGTACTACTGGCTTTTTGAAGGTAAACTGGACTCTGATTAAATCTGATGAAAATATAAATTTGAATTGCGTCTTGTCAATTTCCACTACTGCTTTGTAGCCCCCTTTAGAAATCAGTCCACCTTTGTTGGTGGCAAGGGGGTGTTTATCAAGGGGTTCTAGCATGTTGGCGAAAGCAATTGTAAATCACTGTGGTTCGATAATGTACTTGGGCTTGTTAGTCTTACACATTGCTAACTGGAATTACTATAGGTAAGCACTGTAGTTGGCACCTACGAGTGTACTGCAGTTTTGGAGTGATATTCTAGTGCAATAATTTGTTTGCTTTCATCTTTCCTAAATCAGTTGTTACACAGCCAAGTCCATCCATGTCTCAACCCTGCGCTGCACAAGAAGAAGACAAATCTCCAGAGTTGTCTAAACCAAAGAAGAACAGATGTTTTATGTGTCGAAAGAAGATTGGCCTCACAGGTAACGAAATCTACCCAAATACTGGGGAAATGGGGGATCTGAAATGTGTTCGACCAGCATGGACATGGGTCTTTTAACACTTGTGCCCAGCATGGACATGGGAAAACTTGTGCCCCTTTCAGGCTGATGGGCATTGATGGTTTTTAGATATGTTGGTTGAAAGAATCTAGTTGCAAGTAAATTTACTGACCTCTAGCCTGCAATTATTCTTTGCTTTACTGCTTAGAAAGTGGATGTTACACTTGTTCCAAGGTTGCCTACACCAGATTATGGCTAGTAAATTTCAATAATGAGAAGGTGCCACTATGAGCCCCCGACAGCTCAGCTCCCCTTCAATAAGCAGTTGCTGCCATTGGTAATTGTAGATGGTCCTCTCTGAGTGGATGATTCACTTAGACCGGCGTGCACTCTTTCGTGTGAACCAAAAGCCTCACTTTTATCTGGAAGAATAACATGAGGACTTTGGTCTGTTGCCTTAGAGCCGCTCATTCTTGGAGCTCCAATGGTATAGCATCGAGATGCCACCATAGCAAAAAATGCTGTCATGAATGTCTATCTTGATGGTAAAGCTGTTTTAGTTCTATATTTATAGGTGCACAACGTTGTGTTTTCTGCCACATGCATGCTTTCAGTGAAATCATAATATAATTGGAAGATTTACACGCATTCAGAAGTAATGGGTTCATTATCACTTATCTTTGGATGTGTGGAAAGTGAGGAGGAACATTAAGATCCCGTTTGCTCTGTAGTACTAAAACTCAGAACATAGTAGTCTGGTCTTGCAGTTGCAAAGGATTTGGTCTACAAAAATAAAGCTTTACATTATTACCAATATTAGTCATTAGCATGAATTTGCTTCAGATCAATTAATTGAAACAGAGGTATATGAACTCTCTAACCCATCCGCAGCAAATGTGCACACACAATTGTTGCAACCTGAATAATCTACTTGCTGCCCATAAGCTGTGACCAGCCTTGGCCCTTTCTCTAGGGTTTTGTCCCCTGCACCAAACCAGGTTGGCTTAGATCGTCCCTCTAATCTGGCTTCAATTCGATCACCCCTCTGATGCATCTATTATGGTCTTGACCCAAAGACTAGGCTGACCAACTACTTGGTTCTGCTCTTGATACCTCACCCGAGCCGGATACCTCACTCATGCCAATGGATAGTCGACACCTTAAAACATTTACTGGTCACTGTCTAGAATATAAACTAAGCTGGCCAATCTTTAGCTAGATCATACCTGGTAGGTTTTATTCTGCACACTTAGTAATTTGGTATTGTAATACACTCGCCTTATCCAACCTGCACCCGTCTCCTTGGCTGCTAGAACAATTATAGATATCTCTTTTCTCGGATTGTGTGGTGAAGCAGATCCTTCTGAATGCCCATAACATGTTGTTGGTTGTGAGGGGTGGCTTTTGTAAGGGTGGAAAATGTGTCTGTGGATGGTAGAGTACCTCTTGGGGTCAAATCCGTGAAGTGGGGGTGGAGTGAGCTAATTCCATTTTTGCCATGTATATTGGTCCTACTTTTGTGTTTCCTTACAACGGAATGTCGCTTGTGTGTCTTTACAGGATTTGACTGTCGTTGTGGAAATTTATTTTGTGGACTTCACCGTTACTCTGACAAGCATAACTGCCCATACGACTACAAAGCGGAAGCTGCAGCAAAAATCAGAAAAGAAAATCCAGTTGTTGTGGCTGAGAAGATTCAGAGAATATAAGTTGCTGCTTGTGAAAAGACTTTGTTTTATTTTAATAGATCTTAGGAAGACATTAAAAGAGCAGATGCATGGCCGTTTTCTTCCATCAATTTTCCTTTAGTCAACGTTTTAGGATGTATGGTTGAAGAGATGCAGCCCTGTTTTGGAAATTCACTCAGCCCCGGGGTTAACGTGGTATTACAACTACCTGCTCAATAAATACATTGGTGCAGGATACTTTCATTTTTGACATGTGCCAAAAGAGGTTTTCAGTCATTTGTTTCATGCTATGTAAAATGTATTGCAGTTTGCATTCCTGTATTGGCCTCACTTTTTCAAGTTGTTTTCAAGCAGGTTTGTATTCACTCACTCTGAATATTGGTACAGATTTCGCACTGCACGATTTTACAAAGACTGAGATGTGCCCACACGTCCCCCCCCCCTTGTTTGACCACCCCCTTATTTAATTATCTCACTATTTTCTTCCTACAATTTGATGGTTTGTTTTATTCATGCGTTTGCGTGTGTATTAAACTTTTATTTTGTTTTTTTGTAGCAGGTGCCGGCTTCTTCTGTCACTTTTTAAAACTGTGAAACGCTCGGCTGCTGTTACCTTGGCTTTGCAGAGCTTGATCATTTAACTTACTAGGGTTCTTGGGTCTATTGCATGGGCTGCATCATGTACAAAAGTTAGAAAAAGACAGTATACTTCACTGATGCTTGTCTGGTATCACTTCTGTGTTCTAATGGAAGGTTTTCTTGTGATGTATGAAAGTTTGTGTTTTTTTTTTTTTAATATAAACACCAGTACAACCTTAGAGTAGTATTGTTGTAATGCCTGTTCTAAATTGTAAATAGTTATGTATAAAAGGCTTTAATTTTTAATTTTACTCCAGTGCTCAGTTCTAGTTTTTACTTCTTAAAAGCATCAAGCTTTTTTGCTTTAAAATTCATGTACTTAAGTTCTCAGTTCTTAGATATGCAAACGTGTACAGATAGTTAATATTTATGTATTGCACATAATCATGCTGTTCAGCATTTACCCTATATTGTATTATGTAAATAATAAAAATTATGTACAGATGGATAGTGTGGGGTTTTACCTACTTGTTTTCTTGCCTGGTCCTCCATTCCTAGCCTTTGGTATGGTAAGACTGGAGCATATATTTTAACTATATATATTTAAGGTTATAAGGGACATTGGGCATCTTTATAACCTTGCCGGTATCCCGGCGGTAGAGCCGGCAATGGGTGTTGCTGTTTCCGGCACTCGGTATGGCAGCATTGCCACTGGATTAGGAGTACTCCATGGGGGACTTGCTGTCATTACTGCCATTGGCATTGCTGATGGCGGTAATGAGGGCTTTTATTGCTGGTAGGGCGCATGGGTTAAGCCAAAGTGCCCCACTGGCAAACCTGTAGTCGGGCGGTCCAGTAAAGTGCTGATATCCACGTGTACCAGCATTTATTTTTTTTGTTTTAACCAGACCGCCCGACTCTGAATGAGCCCCATTGTTTCCTAGGGGTTTTTGCTTGGTCATTCTTTTGCTACAGACTAGGGGTTTTTGCATAGTCGGTCATTGTTCTGTTTACTGCTGTGGTTGGGAATTCAGTCACAGGCTGGTCTGAAAAACTGTTGTTGCTTTACAAAATGGGCTCTGCAGTGGCCCATCCCTAAACCTTAGGCTCGAAATTGAGGGCAGCCATTTAGCTCCTGTTTGAATCCTAGAAGAGCCTAGAACAGCTACCAGGAGCTATTTTTGGCTTCCCAGACCAATTGATGCAGGACAAACGCCAATTAATTCTGTGCACTATGATAATCCATGAATTAAAGATTCATAAATGCATCAAAACATGCCTGAGGCATCATAAATAATGGGCACATTGATACATTTTCAACATATAGATTTGCAGAACACTATCTAGCTCTACTAGCTCCTTCTTCCCCAATGGTAGGTAGCACATGGCCTCTGGGTAATACTTCATGCTATGTAAAATGTATTGTGATGCCTTTCGCGCCTGCTGATCAAAGCTGATAGATCCCTGAAATAATGTCTTCATATGGCACACCAGGTCTGAATTTCAACTGGAAATTGAGTGTTTTGAGGTGGCCTTGCTGTGCTTGTGCCTCACCTATGACATACATGCAGAGTGAATGACTGAAGTTATGATATAACGTGCCTGCACACAAGTGTTTCTAGTCATGACAAGACAAGAGTGGGAAACAGAAGGACAAACCAAGCTCTTACTAGGCCTTGTCATTCAGATTCTGCAAGTGCTGTGAAGAGGGAAGGGAAGTTGCGGGGGGAGTTTAGGGGGTGAAAAGTGCAGGTGCTGCCAGAGGGTGGCTCTTAAGTGAAAAGAGAAGGGACTGCAGGGTTACAGATATAGAACCTTAAGTGCTGAGGGAGCCCGGAGGCAGTGAAGGGGCAACTGGACATGCCTGAGCCGAGTACAGGGGTGACCAGTGTGCGGAGCTATTGGGGACATTAGCAGTGGAGAGAAAGTGGAAGCGAAAAGGACGTTCTTGAGTTGCTTCTGGAACCAGAAGTGATTCTCCAAGTTTGAGAGAGGCAGGGAGGTGGTTTCCAGAGGGAGGCCCTAGCATAGGAAAGAGATCTGCCCCTCCTCCATTCTCTGCTTAGCAAAGCAGCTCACCCTCAGAGAATTGGATGAACTCGGAGCTTGATGGAAGATGTTAAGGAAGAGAAAGTTTGAGGTGGTACTGTCCCAGGCCCAGGCCCCAGAAAGCCTTGTGGATGATGCAAAGGGTCTTGTATTTGATCCTTGCAGCCACAGGGAGCCAGTGCAGAGATTTCAGTGCTGGAGAGATATGATCCCTGGGCTTGAGGCCAAGTCTTCCTGTTCTGGATTAGTTGCAAGCAGTCAGTGAGGCATGCAGATTTAGAAAGAGGCTGTTGAGACCAGGGATCTAGAGACCGTGAGCTTCTGGGGAGAAAGTGAGAGAAGGCAGAATACCTCTGTGAAGGTGCAGCGGAGTCTGAGACGTCGGAAATGTGAGGAGAGAAGGAGGGTGGAGTTGAAGATGATACCAAGGTTCTTGGCTTCACAGGAAAGGGGCCCAGGGTGGGCAGCCAGAGAGGGGAAAGGAGGAAGCAGGTGTCCCGTTGAGGATCTTGGTCTTACTGGCACTAATGCAGAGGTCATTGGCAGCACAACATTCCT
The DNA here is from genome assembly GCF_040938575.1 of Ambystoma mexicanum. Lineage (NCBI taxonomy): Eukaryota > Metazoa > Chordata > Amphibia > Caudata > Ambystomatidae > Ambystoma > Ambystoma mexicanum. The sequence goes on along the minus strand of NC_090935.1, from coordinate 1,170,402,124 downwards.
GAATTGCAGCCTGACATTCTGGTATGAGGGGAGCAGAGGTGGCTGAGGGGAGCTTGAAGGAGAGCTGGGTGTTGTCCACATAACACTGAAAGTTGGTACAGAATGTAGTGATGTGGTGGGCCAGAGGTGCCAGGTAGTGGTTGAACCCCCCCCCCCCCCGGGGAACACCACACATAGAGTGGGAGAGAGGAGAAGAAAGAACCCAGTTCGACCGGTTGGGTCAGTGAGGAAAAGGTCAACCAGGACAGGGCCTGACTAGTGATACCCAGGTTGCTGGAGCCAATTGAGCAGGATGTCATGGTTGATGGTGTCAAAAGCAGAAGATAGTGCAAGGAGAATGAGGACAGAAGGAAGATTAGTCCAGATTAGAGAGAGTCTTAACGGGTGTTCAGGAAAGCAGTTTCCGTGCTTCAAGCAGCTCTGAAGCCAGACTGGTGGTCGTGGAGACAACAAATTCAGTATGCAGATTAAGCTGGGAGGTGCCCATCTTTTCCAGGAGTTTGCCCAGGAAAGGAGTGATGTAGATGGGGTGATTTAAGTTAGCCGGAGAGGAAGGATCAGCAGAGGGCTCCATAAGAAGGGGGTGCACAAGGCGTGCTTAAGGTTCCAGTGGCAAAGGAATGATTTCAGAAATCTGCCAAGGCTCGAGCCAGTGTGTCTAGGTGGTCCTTGATGGTTATGGATTAGCAGGGGAGAACCTGCTTTGAGACTTTCATAGATCAGACTTGTATAGAAACCTTGTTGTGGGTGAACTGGAGGTTCGGGGGGTTGAGAAAAGGGGATGCGGCCGAGAGGTGCAGAGGAGGAAGAAGAGGTATGTTTTAAATGAAAAGTGCTTTAAATTGGATATTGTGGTCTGCACAAGTTACTTACAGATGTTGAGGGGTACCAGCTCTTTGTACTATACGTTGTTTCTTTGCACCTGAGACTTCTGGCGGGCTTTGCCAGGCTGGCACCATCAACACTAGAGAAACTGATGCTAGAGTCAACTATACCTTTACTGTAGTGGCAGCATAACAGTACCATGTCGGGCTAAACCTATAGCAATGACCTTACCCAGTAAATGTCTGACAAAGTGAAGGTAGACTCAGTAAGTGTAAGGGAAGTGCTCTAGGTGAAGTAAGGGGGTGGGTATACTTGTTGGGAGTTGTACTGGACTGCAGTGCAGCATAACCACCCCTCCCCGACAAGGCAATATCCATTCAGAACACTTACAATTACTCCACTTGCATGCCAGCCAGATGTGGTTTCTGTCTAATTTTCAAGGCCAGCTGCTCAGACAGCTATTTCTGAACTGTTGTCCGACACTCAATTCAAGCACCTACTTTGCAGTCACTGGGTGGTGTTGAGAGTAATTTTCTCAATGGAGCTCCCTGTATTCTCTACTCCAATTTGTCACAGCCAATACTTTGTAATACAAGTGAGGCCCATTGTTTGGACCCGGGACTGCATGGTCTTTTGGGGACCCTCCCGCCCAATACATAAATTGGTTCTTTAACTTCAAAATCATCCCAGTACTCAAGTAATTCCTTGTATTTGGAGAACAGTGATGTCTATCATCAATACTTGCAGTAACACCTTTTACAAATAGCAGAATCCTTCTTTGGCAGGTTGCCTGTGCAATAGTACAAAGAACGAGCCAGTGTTTGAGCTAAGTGCATCGTATACCAGGGACCGAAACAGTGCCTTGCAAAGGCAACTGAACTGGTGGGGTGTGGTCACAGTGCTGAACTTTTTGTACACTTATACATTATGTGGCACTGGAAGGGCTGGTCGCAGGTAGGATAGTGGAGCTCCCTCGGTAGGTGATATTTAAGCAGAACTTTGTAGTTATCAGGTTAGGCTTTTTGATTGCGGTATTCGGCAGGTACCTTGAGCAAGCTAGGGAAAACAAGCCAGATAAGGGGCATAGGCGATGGGTGGGACAGTAAGGTTCACTACAGAGAAGACCAAATGGTGAGTAGTAAGAAAAAGCATTCTTGGCTTTTTAAACTAGAAGGAATCGTAGAGGGCAACCAGCACGGTGCTGGTAGGTGGTGGGGGAGGATCTGGGTGGGATACATGTACGTTATGAAGTCAACACTTTTTCTGAACACTTTTTCGAGAGGAAGGAGTAGAATACAAGGATGCAAGCAGTATAAGTTGAGCATGACAATTATACTTTTTCCCTCAGATGTGTCCATTACTGGGCCACATTTTGTTGGAGCAGTTCTACCCAAATCCTGAGGTACATGACTATACTGTAGGCACACAATTGCTATTTAGCCCTGGGTACTTCATCACTTGGCATGTACGGCTCCTATGACCAGATTGCTAACTGTATTGCTTAATTTTTCAATCCAGAACAATCCCCTCGGCCCCCCATGGTAGTAACGAAATGTCGATTTCTTTCACTTTACACGTTCAACAAATAACCACAAATTGGTATTTTAATCACAGGCTGGTCTGAATTGTTGTTTCTTTACTAATTGGTCTCTGCACTAGCCCCAGGCCTGAATCGCGTCCTCTAGCTGGCACACCAGGCCTGGTTTTCATTTTAAGCGTGACTGGAAATTGAGTTGGGGCAAGTTCCTGGTACTAAGGAGTCATATCCTTGAACGCAGAAGTGATGTATTCTGCACTCCTCATTTTGCTTCTGTTCAACCCGTTTCAAAGTGTTTATGCTATTCATCAAAGGTGATTTGGGGGGTGGGGGTTACAGTTGGTGGATACCTCTACTGTACAAGATAAAATTGCTCTAATCTGCTTGGTCTCTGGACCAAGATTTAACTCTGCCCTTGCATCAGTGAAAATATTCTATTTTATATGCTCTACTAGAATTGATGGCCAGCCCATATATCCATGTTCCAGCAAACATCTTTTTGGCCTTTGCTATATACCCGAGGTCTAAAATACCTGAAGTCTAAAACTTTTATTTACAAACCGGCAGTGATACCCCATTAGATGGCACTCTTCGCTCCCCCAATCTATACCTTAATAGCTATGGACTTGCTTGGCACTTAATACACATGCTTATGACTTGGTCATTGCCTGGCCAGAGGAGTAAACTACCAGGGGTTTTCACCAAGCCGTCTCGACACAAGATGGTATTTTGAGCTTTGCAATCCTTCACTACACAAGTGTATCCAGGTTATGACCTAGTCTGTGTTCTGTACCACCCTAACCCCATTGTGATTTTACTCCTAGGTTCTACTCTGTTGTGAGCCAAAGCTGCCTAATTTCACACTAATCTTGTACAATGAGCGCATAGTGTAAAATCATTTTTTTACATCTTGCTGCCAATATTTGGGCTAGCTGCTTAAAATGAGCAAACCTGTGTAGACTATATAAACGTCTTACCTGCTTGTCTAACAATTTTTAGTCCAAAACTTTAGCAATTCACATGCCTACAGTAATTTTGTTCTTGTTTATTCATTTATATTGCGCACCGGACCCGAGGGTATCAGGGCGCAGCAGTAACAAGGAGGTTCACAGTTTGGTTGCAGAAGCAAAATGCAATACATAGAAAGATCCATACAGGGTAGTGCAAGTTGAATGTAAAACCGACAAAGAATAACACAGTAACAAGTAATGCAGGTGAAGGTCAGTCAATAGTTCAAGGACTGTGGGGCAGGTGTCAAGTCTTACTGGTTATGAGCTTTAAACTGATTAACAAGTTTGTCTAAACTGAAGAAATGGCTGGTCTGCTCGTATAGTAGGGGGCAGAGAGTTCTTATCTCGGCAGCTTTTACTGGAAAGCTACAGCCACCCCCCCCCCCCCCCCCCACCTTGGAAAGTTTAGTTCTTGGGACAATGAGGCAGTTGGCATTCGCTGATCTAGTAGGCCTGGTTATTGATTTTCTGCAAAATCTTTCGCTAAGGTAAGAGGGGGCTGCGTTAAATGTATACGTAAGTGATGCAGTTTTAAGCTGGATTTTGTCGCTCATAGAGAGCTAGTTGTTTTGCCTTCTGAATTAGGAGATGTGATCTCTCCTAGAGGTGCCCAAGGCAGCTCTGAGGGCATTTGTTTGTGGGGTTTGGATTCTCCACGTGATGTATTGATTGTAGCCAATGTAGAGGCCATTACAGTGGTCTAATTTAGACAATATAAGGGCTTGCCAGGGCGATACAGCTATCTTTAGAGAGAAAAGCTTTGCCTGCTCTGATTTTGCAAGTATATGCAGTCGTGGATGCCATGGAGTTGACTTGTTTGGTGAATGAAAGGGTGGAGTCGCGGTAGAAACCTAGTACCTCGTTGGCGACCTTGATGGAATTGCCATCAATTTATAAAGGTATTGTAGTCTGGTCCTAATTTTGAGGTTAGGAGTAGTGGCCAGGATAATAGAGTTCAGTCTTGTCATTCAGGCCTAAACCATGTGTTTGTCGTCCATGCCTGGATGACGAGGTAGACCCTGTTCAATGCCAAATCCTTGTCATAATCGCCAGAAAGTGGAAGGAGAATCTGGGTATCATCTGCATAGTTAGTGTAGATGATAGAGATGGTCCAGATTGTCAAAGGGCTTGGTGAAAATGTTGTACAGGGTGGGCGAAACACAAGTACTCCTACGTCCCGTCCCCTTTCCTCCATACTTATGGGACATTCCTCCGTCCTGTGGGACGGGACCGGAGCACTTTGTAAAAAATATCACATTTTTCAAAAATGTGTCCTTCCTCTCTTTTTACATGGGGTACCGCACACAGCCGTAACCCCACCCAGCGCATCGCCCATCAGTCCTTTTCTCCGCTCGATTGGGACTGGACGCACTTGCCTCTTCGGAAGATTTTTTTTCCTTCCAGTGTCGTCCTCTCCTGCTCCGGCTTAGCTGTCGCGAGTCCGTCTATGCCGTTTGTTAGATTTTCCTACTTGTTCTTGTCAGCGACGCTTTGCTTGGGCAGATCCCCATCCTCTTTATTTAAGGTGCTTGGGTACGAACCACTAGTGGGACTCGTGCTTTTACTGTGACTTTCCATCGTTCCGGGCACTTCAACGTCGTTTGGAGCAGTGGGAAGTGTTTCAGCGCGCTTCCCCCTTTGCATTTTCATACTTTCATCGATGATAAGAAACGCTTGGTGAGTTCTTTACTTTTTAAAGCACCCCGGCCGGGGGACTCCTTTCCGGGGTCTTCCTGGTCCGGGAGGAGCGGCAAAAGCTCTATTACCGGGGCTTGCCCTGAGGTGCCTTGTAGGCCTAAAAAGTGTACCAGAGTTTTCGCTGAGGGCCTCCGTAAGGGGCCTATTGACACCGGATTACTATCCGAGGCCCCTCCTGTGGGGGCTATTTGTGAGCCCAGTTGTACTGTGGCGGTGGGTACCAGAGCTTGCTTCAAGGTCTCCTTGGCTGGAGCTTCCCGTAAAAACACCGGGGTACACCCTGAGGCCTCAGTTGAGGCTTTCGGTACCGAACAAAAGTTCGAGGCCCTTTGTGAAGGGGCTTTAGATGCTCGGGTCCGAGGCCCCTCGTTTGGAGGCTAAGGTGACCGACAGTTCTGAGAGGCCTCGCTCCGTTCAAGCGGTGACACCAGACCTATTGAGGGGGCACGGAGTGAGGTCTTGGACCGGAATTCCTCCGTTATCGGCAGTGCTGAGGTCTGTCCGTTGAAGGCTTTTCTGGCTGATAGCATGTCTCAAACATTCTAGGCCACACAGTACCGGCTCGGCCGAGGTTCATTGTATTAAGGCTAAGATGAAGACCCCTGACCCACCTGTGGAGACCCCTGTCTCACTTCAACACGTGTCGCAGTTCTCCTCTGGTGCTGACAAAATGGTGGCCACTCCCGCTAAGACTACAGCGGCCATTTTGGATACCTCCCTTACAACTACGCCATCGGCCCTAGGTGTGGGGAGTGGGTTTTCAGGTGAACATCTATTTCTTTGTGCACATCCTTTTTGTCCAGTTTGTGACTGGAACGCTCTGATGCCCCTACCGCACAATGCCTCGCTTCCTGCAGCATCGGCGCCCTTAATTGATGTGGACACCAGTGGGGAAGGGCCCTCTTGGCAACCCTCTCCCTTGTGTCCCTGGAATTACTCTGCTCATGAGAGGCCTCTTTTTTTGGCAAGTGTCACGACCCTCGCCCAAAACCCCCCTCTGGCAAACCCATTGGCCAGGTGGAGTCAGGACTCGGGCCTCTTCAAAAGCCCTCATGGGGCCAGTCCTGGCACCTATGGCGCCAGGCTCATACACCATGAACAACAATGTGCTTGGGAACTACTTTATTGTATTGTCAGCCAACATGGAGGCATCCACATGGCTTGGTTCCTAAGAACCAAGCTATGCGGTCTAGTGTTTTGGGTGTGGCAGGCCTGGAACTACTTTTCCTGGTACTACTTTACCTGGGCTATATAAACCACACCCTGACTGCAGAACATGCTTCGTGTTACTTTGAAGCTTGCAACGTGACGCTCACCGTGTCCAGCTATTCTCTCGAACCTCGGAGAACCAGAACCTGCAAGGAGACAAAAGGAACATCATTGGCAGCCGCAGCATCTTACCTGCAGTCTTCATCTTTAAACACTTGCAGCTACTGAGAACAGCTTCCTCGAATCACACCTCCCGACAGAACAACCTGAAAGAGGAAGATGGAGGCAACATTAAAGAAAGCTGTAGAGACATTTACAATTTACGAATTTCTCAAAAGGCTTACCTGGCTGGTCGCCTCTCGGCTGGCACCACTCCGGACATTCCACTCGCGCTGAAGAACCCCGCGACCTACAAGGAAGGAAAACGCAGGTTAGCAAAGGCAAGACTTCACAGCGCTGCGCATAGCGCGTACTTACCGCATCATAGCGCTCTTAATGTGCCATCATTTACCAGCGGGGCTCAACCAAGCCAGTTCGCCGCGCTGAAGCTCTGCATACCTAAGCGAGAAAAAAGACATTTTAAACAAAGGCATGCAGGATAGCAACAAAACTAAAGAACAGCAATAAGACCTAACTGAACAATATCAAACAGGCCGGCGTCAGTGAAGTAACTGGACCGCACTCGCCCATGAAAAACAATGCGCCCCTGCAAAGAAGGCAAGACGGAGAGCACGCCTAATTCTACCACAAGGTGAGGAGAGGGTGCCAGAGGGACTGAAAGCATACGGGGTGGAGGGAGGATACTTACCCCAGACGGTTAGTCTTGACCACAGTCGTCCTGTATTTTCAGGCAGAACCTTCCCCGCAGACCACATCGGGGCAAAGCTGAGAAGCATACCAGCGAGTAACCCAGCTGGGTGGCGTCCCTGTGGATACCAAGTGAGCGTAACCGAACACGAAGCCTACCATAACGAATCCACCTGGGCGCCATGGAGACATCAGAAATGGCCAAATTGGCACAATTACTAGCAGAGTTTCGTGCAGAGGTTCATTCTGCCCGACAAGAGACTAATGCCCTCCGGAGAGACCTCATAGTGACCAAAGAACACACTGAAGAGATTAGCAGGCAATACTTGCAATCACTTGCAGGACAGACGCCTCTACCTGGAAGCAATCCAACGATGCAAAACCCTGCCATACCACCCACTCCGGTACAGATCACGTTACCTGGAACAGTGCCCCTGGCACCACCAGAAAGGTTCTCAGGCGACCCACGGAAGTATGCGGCATTCATCAATCCGTGCCGCCTTCATTTTCTTTTTAGGCCTGGAGCATTTCCAAATTACCAATCTCGGGTAGCTTTTGTCTTATCATACCTGAGTGATAGTGCAGCAGATTGGTTGGTGCCGTTGGTAACCCATGACGATCCTCTATTACATGACTTTGGGGGGTTCCAGAGAGAAATGGAAAAAACGTTTTGCTCGCCATACCCAGGAACAAGCAGTAGACGTCTTGTCCCTCCGACAGGGGAATCAGGACTTGTTAACGTACATTTCTACCTTTAACAGACTGGTTGCTGGAGCTAGGTGGCCAGAAAACGAAAGAACCATGTTATTCCATCAAGGCTTACGAGGCGAATTAAAGGATGTCTTAGCCCAGGTGGTTGATCCACCCAGAGACTGTGCAGAATTCATAAATCTGGTTGTGCAGCTAGACCACCGGTTGCAGGACCGAAAGGCAGACCGGTCTAAGACGGACCCTCGGACCGTGTATGTTCGACCAAGGGAAAACACACCCTGTGTACCTGAAAATGCTGTAGAACCCATGCAGATTGGAGGGATATGACCGCCATTAACAAAACCAGAGCGGGACAAAAGAAGACAACAGCTTTGTTTGTATTGTGGGAAACCAGGACATTTCCTGAAGGACTGTCCAGTAAAACCCCTGAGAAGAACAGTCGGGGCCACAGAGAAGAATGAAGCTAAGGAATCGGGGAAACTACCAAGCTCAACAAACGTAGAGATCAGTTTGTCGAGTGAGAAGAAAGAGTTGCTGACCTCGCACTTTGCAATACCAGTGATCTTAATTAACAACCAACAGTCGTCAAGAATGCATACCGTTGAAGCATACATCGATAGCGAAGCAGTTGGAAATTATATTGATCAAGAACTGGCAGCAGAGATGGGCTTACTTTGTGTTCTAAGCCAACTATGGACAAGGTAACCACTGTGGCTGGGATAGAAATCGCTTCCGGACCAGTTACCCAGTGCACAGCCAGGGTAACCTTGCTGTGTCAGGACGGACATCGGGAGTCTCTTTCGTTCGATCTCCATCAAGGCAACTCAGTTCAAGCTAATACTAGGGATGCCATGGTTGGTTGCTCACAACCCTTTGATAGACTGGCGGGCACGAAAATTAACTCTCCCCTGCCTGCTATTACCAAGAGGAGAACCCCGACGTCTGTATCCCCATGACTCCCAGAGTGACTGTATCAACCCTGGGAGCAATTAATACCTTGCCAAGTGAATACAATGATTTCCAGGATGTTTTCCGAAAGGACCAAGCCAATACATTGCCGCCGCACAGGCCCTATGACTGTCAGATCGACCTTGTTCCTGGTGCACAAATCCCTTGCGGCAGGATCTACGTTTTTGCAGAACCAGAAAACCTTCATTTGAAATCCTATTTAGACCAGTACCTTGCAAACAGATTTATCCATCCTTCGAAGTCCCCTGCAGCCAGTCCTTTGTTCTTCGTACCGAAAAAGGAAGGAGACTTGAGAACCTGTATTGACTACCGCGCATTGAACCAGATCACCGTGAAGAACCGCTACCCCTTGCCACTTATCCCTGAGATGCTAGACCAAGTTAAAGATGCCCAGGATTTATACCAAATTGGACCTTCGAGGAGCGTACCACCTGGTCCGAGTCAGAAAAGGAGATGAATGGAAAACCGCCTTCCGTACTAAGTAAGGCTTGTTTGAATATCAAGTCATGCCCTTCGGGTTATGCAACGCTCCTGTGGCATTCCAATATTTCATGAATGACGTCTTAAGGGAGTTAATTGATGTGTGCGCCTTAGTGTACATAGATGACATCTTGGTATACTCGGCCTTGGAACAAGATCATGTCAGGCACGTTCGTTCGGTCCTCACCAAGCTCTATCAACATCGCTTGTTTGCAAAGCTTGAAAAATGCTTTTTTCACATCACCGAAGTTTCTTGGTTTTATCCTTACTCCATGAGGCATCAGAATGGACGTGCACAAGGCAGATGCCATTCTGAAATGGCCTTCACCGACGTCTCTGAAAGGGGTACAAAGCATGCTGGGCTTTGCGAACTTCTACCGCCGGTTCATCCCAGACTTCTCTCCGGTTGTGCACCCAATCACAGTACTATTACGAAAAAACAATAAAAGGTTTGCTTGGACCGAAGAAGCAGAAGACGTTTTTCAGGAACTTAAACAAAGGTTTACCTCTGCTCCAATCCTGCGACCTACTTGTCCAGACCTCCCTTATGTCGTTGAAACTGGTGCGTCCAGTCCCGAAATGGGGGCTGTCCTCTCACAGAGAGACCTGGAAACCGGCCAGCTACATCCTGTGGCCTTCTGGTCGAAAAAGTTCTCACGTCCAGAGATTAATTATGCCATCACGGACAAGGAACTCCTGGCTATCAAATCCGCCTTTAAAGCCTTGAGACACTACCTTCTGGGGGCCAGACACACCATTACAGTCATCGCAAACCACTGAAACCTGCAATATCTCAAAACCGTCAAGGCCCAGTCCTCGCGCCAATTACGGTGGGCCCTTTTCTTCACCGACTATGATTATGTAATCACATTTCGACCAGGAGTCAAACGGAAAGGCGGATGCCTTATCTCGCATGGGCATAGATGAAATAGTATATACAACTCCAGACCAGTACCTATTATTATACCTGAAGACAAACTCTTGGGTATCACGACAGCCTCAACACAAGCAGAACTACGAAAAAGAAATCCAACGGACAATTAATCCTGATGCCTACCTCGCATGGCAAACTCGAGGAGAGCAATATACCATCAAGGACCACCTACCCTTTTTTAGGGATCGCCTATATGTACCCAAGAAGGAATTGCAGCAGCATATTATTTCAAACTATCACGATTCACTGATCGAAGGGCATCCTGGGATTGCCAAAACCCTAAGGTGAAGGAGAACCTTTGGTGGCCTACCTGGCGTAAGGACAGCATTCAGTATATTCAGTCCTGCGGTGTCTGCACAGAAAATAAATAACAAACAAAAACCATCTAGTCTCCTACAACCATTGGACATTCCTCCATTTCCATAGCGCACTCTTTCCCTTGACTTCATCACTGATCTACCTCCAAGCCAAGGGTTCAACACCATCCTTGTAGTTGTGGACTTATTCTCGAAGATGGCCCATTTTATTCCTCAAAGGCCTCCCAGACGCAGCCACTTTAGCAAAAGTGTTCCTGGAGGGCGTGGTTAAGCTACATTGCTTCCCTTCAGTTCTGGTCTCTGATCGAGGCAGCCAGTTTGTTTCAAACTTCTGGAAAAAATGCTGTTCAATGGTGCAGATCGACGTTCGCCTATCTACCAGTCACCATCCCCAAACGGACAGCCAAACCGAGAGAACCAATCAGACACTCGAGCAATATTTACAGTGCATGCTGCACCACGAACAAAGGAATTGGAAAGACCTACTATGGATAGCCGAATATGCATATAACAATTCTTTGCTTTCAAGCATGGGACAAACGCCCTTATATACCCTTCATGGCAGACATCCACGTACCTCTGGACTAGACCTTCCAGCCAGCTTGGAAATGCCAGCGGTAAAGACTCTACACACAACCATTACTCAGGTTTTCAAAAGGGCAAAGGAACACCTTATTCATGCCAAAGAAAAACAAGAGATTCGCCGACCAACACCGAAAAAGGCCCCTGATTATCAAGTAGGAGACAAAGTTTGGTTAGCTGCTAAACTTGTACCTATCAAGGGAACCCGGACCATTCATCCCAGATTCTTAGGACCCTTTACCATTAAGGCAATTATCAACCCAGCCGCCGTGAAACTGGATTTACCACCTAATCTACACATCCACCCGGTATTCCATGTGTCCCTCCTGAAACCAATGCAACCCGGCACACGGATTGGGACACCACCTAAGCCCATACTTGTTGACGGAGAACCAGAATTCGAAGTCAAAGATATCTTGGACTCTACTCTAGGACAAAGCTATATTATCTTGTCGATTGGCAAGGATTTGGACCACAAGATAGATCCTGCGAGCCCAGTGAGAATATCCATGCACCACGTCTAATCGGGAAATTCCATCGGAACTTCCCAACCAAACCTGGGCCAGACAGAAGGAACGCCATGGGAGGGGCCTTAGGGGGTGTGCTGTCACGACCCTCGCCCAAAACCCCCTCTGGCAAACCCATTGGCCAGGTGGAGTCAGGACTCTGGTCTCTAGAGCCTGGCATCCTCTTCAAAAGCCCTCATGGGGCCAGTCCTAGCGCCTATGGCGCCAGGCTCATACACCATGAACAATGTGCTTGGGAACTACTTTATTGTATTGTCAGCCAACATGGAGGCATCGACATAGCTTGGTTCCTAAGAACCAAGCTATGCCGTCTAGTGTTTTGGGTGTGGCAGGCCTGGAACTACTTTCCCTGGTACTACTTTACCTGGGCTATATAAACCACACCCTGACTGCAGAACATGCTTCGTGTTACTTTGCAGCTTGCAACGTGACGCTCACCGTGTCCAGCTATTCCCTCGAACCTCAGAGAAGCAGAACCTGCAAGGAGACAAAAGGAACATCATTAGCAGCAGCATCTTACCTGCAGTCTTAATCTTTAAACACTCGCAGCTACTGAGAACAGCTTCCTCGAATCTGCACGCCTCCCGGACAGAACAACCTGATAGAGGAAGATAGAGGCAACATTAAAGAGAGCTGTAGAGACATTTACAAATTACGAACTGCTCAAAAGGCTTACCTGGCTGGTCGCCTCTCGGCTGGCACCACTCAGAACATTCCACCCGCGCTGAAGAACACCGCGACCTACAAGGAAGGAAAACACAGGTTAGCAAAGGCAAGACTTTGCAGCGCTGCACATAGCGCTTACTTGCCGCATCATTTACCAGCGGGGCTCAACCAAGCCAGTTCGCCACGCTGAAGCTCTGCATACCTAATGGAGAAAAAAAGAGACATTTTAAACCAAGAAAGGCATGCAGGATAGCAAAACTAAAGAACAGCAATAAGACCTACCTGAACAATATCAAACGGGCCGGTGCCAGTGAAGTAACTGGACCGCACTCGCCCATGAAAGACAACGCTCCCCTGCAAAGAAGGCAGGATGGAGAGCATGCCTAATTCTACCACAAGGTGAGGAGAGGGCGCCAGAGAGACTGAAAGCATACGGGGGGGGGTGGAGGGAAGATACCTTACCCCAGTCGGTCAGTCTTGAACACAGTCCTGTATTTTCAGGCAGAACCTTCCCCGCAGACCACATCGGGGCAGAGCTGAGAAGCATACCAGCGAGTAACCCAGCTGGGTGGGGTCCCTGTGCATACCAGGTGAGCGTAACAGCAAGTTTCAAAGACTTCTGCCTTCCCACCCCATGAAGGAGTATTTTTGAGGCTTGTTTAGGGAGATCTGCCCGCCTGCACTGACGGTCAGAGCTGCGGCACCTATGGTGCCGCCTTTACCGGCTGGACCCCCCCCCCCCCTTCCAACTCTCCCTCCCTTGCCTCCGTTGTCCCCAGTGGACAAGTCTATAGTGGTGCCTGATGAAACTTAGCCTGATCCAGATCTGTTGGACGACGCACAAGAGGATCAGGATAGCGATGACCATCCCCGCTCTGTCAGAGCCTTTCACGACCGGGTGCTGGACATGTCTGTTGGATGTTCCAGTACCTGAAGCACCCGCTCCGCAGGAGGGCGTGCTTTCGGGGGCATTCACCTTGTCTCCTACGGAGTGTACCGTCTGTTTGCAGAAGGACGTTTTGGCTGAGGTTCGTAAAGTTTGGAAAAAACCACTCTGGACTGTTTGTCAACAAGAAGATTGACGTGTGTTATAGGCTCCATTCTTCGGAAGAGGTGGCTTTAACATCGTGTCCGCCCCCCTCCTCCACGGTAGTGGCTGCTGCCACTTTACAATCCAGTCCTGCTGCATCGTCTTCTGCAACGGCTACACAGGTTCTGGCCAAAGAGGACCAGCTGCTAGACTCCATGGGAAGGGGTATTTTCGCTAATTCAGCACTGCAGTTACGTCAAGCGAATGCAGAACTGGTGTTAGCGAGGGCAAATATGAAAATGTGGAAAGGTCTGTCGGCATTTGAGGAATTTATTCTCGCTGAAAAGCTAGAGGATTTCTGAGCGGGATTGTCAGATGCTAGGGTCCTGGCGCAGGACATGCTGGAGGCCGCGGCGCATCATGTCGACACCTCAGCCTGGGGCCTCATGCTTGGCGTGGACACCTCGTCAGGCTTGGCTTCATGCCACCAAGTTCTCTAAGGAGGTGCAGGATAAGGTTTTGGACCTGCCTTTTGATGGCAAGGAGCTTTTTCATTCCACAACGGACATAGAACTGACCAAAACTAAGGATAGCACTCAGACCGCCAAGTCTTTGTCGGTCCTGGTGAAACCGCCTTTCAGGGCACAGAGAATGTCCTCACAGCCTCTGCCTTCCTCTGATTTCAGGGGTTTTCTGGACCGTTGAAGGCAGCAACAGAGCCGGTTTTTCTCCCACTCCTCGGCCTCCTTCAGGTGGCGCTGCCACCGAGAAACCGGCTAAATGAAGTTTCTCTGGTGGGAGGCCGCATTGCATCTCATTGGGAGGTGTGGCAGACCATCACTGAGGACCGGTGGGTCTTGTCAGTTGCTCGGGTGGGTCTCCGCTTACCCCTTCCCCCTACCCCACCCATCAATCCTACCTTCCAGCAGTCTGGGTCCCCCTCCCTCAGAGCCGAGATTCAGAAGTTACTGGATCTCAGGGCGGTGGAACCAATTCCCCTAGGGGAGCAAGGGGATTCCTTCTATTCCCGGCTGTTCTATTCCCGGCTGTTCACGGTGCCCAAATCCAACCAGGCTGGCCTGCGCACCATCCTAGACCTCCCCCCCCCCCCCCCCCCCCCAGTTCAATCTCTCTCTCTACCCCAAGAGAAATTCAGGATGATCACGCCTTGTCAAAGTCCTCTTTGCAGAAGGGCGATTGGCTCAGCGTGGTGGACCTCCAGGATGCGTAAATGCATATCCTGATGTTAAAGGTCATTTTTTTTGTTAATGTTAAAGGTCATTTGTACCGCGCACTATCACCACCGAAGTGGTCCTCTGGCGGCTCTGAAAAGGCGAGGAGAGGGTTTGGGTTAGTAGGAATAAGCTGGAAAAGTGCAAGAGAGCAGTGATGTGCTGTTGGCAGCCTCAGCCCGGTGGTTCCGTCGGCCGGGCTTGGGGTGTTTTATGGTCCGTAGTCGTCGTGTGCTGTTGTGCAAGGCTATGTGTGGTTTGTTTTGTTGTTGCATTGTTGTGAAGTTTGTGCGGATTGCTGCGTTTAAGGCTTGTGGTTGTGTTTGGTTATAGTTTGAGAGGTGTCTGCAGAGGGATGGAATTGTTAGTTGGTTGGTTAGTTGGCATTGCTGTCCTTGCAATTGTGGGATTCCATCTAGGTCCGGTACATGCTAACAGTCACATTTCTATCTAGATGCGACGCAAGCTAGGGTTCATAATTCTAAGTGTGGTGCATGCTAAGAGTCACATATGCTAACGGTCCCATTCCTGAAATTCCATCCGAGTGTGGCATATGCTAACCATCATATTTCTATCTAGATGCGACGCGGACTAAGCTTGGGAATTCCATCTGAGTGTGGCACATGCTGACCATCATATTTCTGAAATTCCATCTAAGTGTGAATCCGTGTCGGAGATGCCTACAGTTTTCTGTGGGGGAGGAGCACTTGCAGTTCCGAGTGCTCCCTTTTGGCCTCAGCTCGGCATCGCGTGTCTTTACGAAGATGTCGGTTATCGCAGCTTATCTTCGGCTTCCGGGTATCCACGTGTATCCGTATTTGGACGATTGGCTGCTGCGCAGTCCTTGTCCGTTGAAAGCCTCGAGCAACCCTCAGTCTCTCCTTCAGCTCCTGTTCCACCTTGGGCTGTCGGTGAAATGGCAGAAATCCTCCATGACGGTCTCTCAGGACCTGATTTTCCTGGAACACGATCGACTGCAGAGTATACCTGACTGCAGAGTATACCTGACCGGGGACAGAATGGCGGACCTGGTGGCCATGTGTCAGGTCTTTGCGCAGTCGGGGAGCATGTCGGCCTGGTGCTTCCAGAGGCTTGTGGGCCTCATGGCCTCGTGTGTATTGGCTCTTCCTCGGCTCAAGATGAGGCGGACGCAGAAGGCTCTTCGATGTTCTTGGCGTCAAGCTGTGGGTCCGGACTCCAAAATGATATTGGTTCCAGCTTTCATGAGAGCAAACCTTTTTGTGGTGGTCGTCTCTCGGCAATCTATTGGTGGGCGTGGCTTTTCAGGACCCGCTCCGTTGGTGACAATCACGACTGACTCTTCCCTTCTGGGGTGGGGTGCGACGTTGGACCTAAGTTTCCGATCTCTGGTCGTCCCAAGACAAGCTCCTTCATATAAATCACCTGGAGCTCCTGGCGATCTTCCTGGTGCTCAAGGCGTTCGGACCGGTCATTGTCAACCAAGTGGTCATGTCTGCACAGACAATGTGGTGTCCATGTTTTACATCAACAAGCGGGGGGTACCAAGTCCCCTCCCCTTGTGGATCTCGCCATTCAGATTTGGGAATGAGCATTGCAGCATGGCATCTGGCTGGTGGCAGTACACATCCCGGGCCAGCTGAATGTTACTACAGATGCTCTCAGCCGACGAGCGATGGTCGGCTACGAATGGTTATTGAAAGTGGAGGTCCTCTTACAAATCTTCCAGTGTTGGAAACTTCTCTGTATGCCTCCAGAAACGAACTGGCAGCCTCACCTCTGGGAGATGCTCTCGAGATTCCCTGGCACAATGAGGGCCTATGCTTTTCCGCCTCTGCTTCATCGGACGATTTGCAAACTGAGGAACACGGTGAACTGTTCTCTTCTGCTCATAGCTCCGTGGTGGCCAGCCAGGTTCTGGTTTTCAGAGCTTCAACATCTGTCGGTGTGTGCACCAGATTCCGTTGGTTCCCGACCTGCTTCACCAGAGAGATCGGCAGCTGTGGCACCCCTCCCCACAATCGTTCAGCTTGGCGGCATGGTGCCTGAGTTCAGATCTTTAGAACATCTCAACCTGTCTGCTGATAACATGTGTATTATTCAGGCAGCCAGGAAGCCCTCGACGAGATCTCAATACAGGAGCAAATGGCTTTGGTTCTGCCACTGGTGCTTAGCCAAACAAATGGACCCCAGGGTAGCTACGATCGACACAGTGCTTTCCTTGGTCTCTCACCTAGCATAATCAGGCATTCATGTCTTCTCATGCAGGATTTATCTTTCGGCTGTTGCCGCCTACTTATCCACGGACGAGTGCTCTTTTTCACTATCAAATCCAGTGGTTAAAAGGCAATATGTAGGTCTAATGCATCTTTACCCTCCTGCTCGCAAACCGCATCCGACGTGGGATCTGAACGGAACGTGGTCCTTACGGCCTTGTGCCGTAAGCCCTTTGAACCAATGACTACAGTAGATCTTAAGCACCTGTCGTGGAAAGTGTCCTTGTTCGCCGTGACTTCGGCAAGACACGTGAGTGAGCTCCAGGCTTTGTTGGTGGAGCATCCCTTCTTGTTTTTCCACAAGGATAAGGTTGTCCTGAGGACGAATCCTTCTTTCCTGCCAAAAGTGGTCTCTTATTTGAAACTCAATCTCCTTGCCCGTCTTCTTCCCAAACCCAGCTTCGGAAGCCGAAAGGGTTTTGCATTGCCTGGATGTTAGAACTTAAGAGCTCTTCTATCTGGACAGAACATCTGAATTTAGGAGTTCTTCGAGTGGATTGTGTCCCCCAACGTATTCCTCATCTTAGATGTATTCCATCCAGCTTTGCTGCTCTTCGGAAGTTTTTTCGGCAGAGGGTGCCGTGCGTCGATGTCAAGTCGATGGTCCCTCGAAGGCATCAGTCGAGGGTGACTTCATCGGGTATATAAGTAGCACGCACAGCGCCCGTTTGCCTCAGTTCCGTTTTTCCGCAGTATACGTTGCTTCGGAGATTCGGCGCGCCTCGTTCTGTGAAGATAATAAATATAACGAAATATGTCCTCGTCATCGTCATCGACGTCGACCACGACCCCTAAATCGGGTTTCAAAAAGTGCATGTCGTGCGGTTCAAAAATGTTGATCATGGACCCGCACCGAGAGTGTTTGTGGTGCTTCGGAGAAGGCCACGACATGGAGGCCTGTACGAAGTGTCAGGCGATGACGGGGAAGGCCTTGCGAGAAAGGAGAGGAAAACTACAGGTAGGTCGCAAAACCGATCGTAAAGCCTCTAGCGTCCAGTCGAGGTCCTGTGAGGAGAAATCTCCTCGACACGAAAGGCATCGATCCAGGTCCCGAAGCGATTCCCATCGCTCGTTGTCTTCGACAAAAAAATCGAAGAAACGACGCCACAGGTCTCCCTCCACCTCGTCGTCAGACGAGTCTCCGAAAAGGATGTAATGCCCCACGAAACATTAGTCTTCCGAAGAGTGGGAAGCATTCAGGGTCAAAATGATTGAGGTGTTTGAGAAAGCGAAGCCTCGGTCCGCGCCTTCTTCAGAAGCCAGTCGGGAGCATCATCGCTCTGACACTTGCGCGCCCTCGAGCCCGGGTGATCGAAAAAGGAAGGATGGGGAACCTTCCAGGATGCTGAGCGAACAAAGCTCGAGCCGACCGTTCGAGGTCACCGACGCCATCTGAGATCCATCACACTTCGAAGGGAAAATCTTCGAAGAGCGCCTCGACGCAAACCCCGTTGACGACCACTATGTCGACACAGTTGACGCCCTTATCGACGTCGACGCCCTCGGTGCCAAAGGCTCCAGCCAAGCCAGGGCAGCCAGAAAAAGGGAAAGATAAGGTTACAAGACCTGTAATATTATCAGAGCCCTGTAATGCACCTCCTCCTCCCAGAGAAGGTTTTCAAGCCTCTCAAATTTTGAGGAACAGGAGAGATCTGATGAGGATAATGTAATTTTTGGGCTAGAATATGGCACCCCAAATGTCCCAGAATGCTTGATTTCAGAAGAAAGCAGAATGAGGGACTTGGTGGAATCATTACACAATGCAAGTGGCATTGACACATCTCCTGAAAATGACTTTGGC
Source organism: Ambystoma mexicanum (assembly GCF_040938575.1). NCBI lineage: Eukaryota > Metazoa > Chordata > Amphibia > Caudata > Ambystomatidae > Ambystoma > Ambystoma mexicanum. The sequence continues at coordinate 1,170,383,534 of NC_090935.1, read as the reverse complement.
AGACCAGAGCCAGGAGAGCATGCCAGTCCATCATACCATCAATTAATGACGAAGGTAGTAGATTACTTAGGATGGGCTAGACCATCAGCCCAATTCATCCAGGATGATTTAACAGATATATTGGACCATGGTCCCACTGAAGACCCAGTACTACCCTTTCATGTAGCCCTGCAAAATAGGGTGGCCAAGAATTGGGAAACTCTGGATTCTATTCCTCCGGTAAATAAATCCAACACCTCAAAATACCGCCCGGCCAGTAGCGACCCCGGCTGTCTGTCCAAACATCCAACTCCCGAGAGTCTGGTCATACAGGCAGCCACAGCTTCTAACAAACTTGCGTACCCTTCTATCCCTTCAGACGGGGACGATAAGCGTGTGGATGGCTGGGCACGGAAGGTATTTTCAGCTGGGAGTATGGCTTTAAAATCTGCCAATTCCACATGTGCCTGGGCAAAATTTTCGTACACTCTGTGGGAGTGCATCGCAATGGCAGCAGAGCACATACCCAAAGGGGAAGAAAGGGAAGGGTTCAAAGCCATCATTAGAGATGGAAAGGAAGCCATGCAGGAATCCCTTCAATCTGCATTGGACACTGCGGATAGTGTAAGCAGGTCCATGGGCACTATCACGGTAATGTGCAGATTTGCGTGGTTACGAAAGTCGGGTTTTGCACCGGACGTACAGAACCTCCTTCTGCACATGCCTTTTGACGGGTCTCCCCTTTTTGGCAACAAGGCTGACGAGAGCCTTGAGAGGTTGCAGACCTCAAAAGCAGCTGCCAAATCTTTAGGAGCTGTTATTAGGCAACCTCAGCCTTTTCGTGCGCAAGGACAATCGTGGAGGGGACGATCCTATCGTTAATACTCCTCATATGGAAAGGCAAGAGCAATGGCCAGTCAAAGGGGCCAGAGAAAGGCCACTCGCGGTGGACGAGCAAAGCGTGCAAAGCCAGCTGCAGCCTCTTTGCCATCAGCGGCTGCAACAACCGCCACAAAACCACTTTGAGGACTTGCATCACAAAACACCTGTAGGAGGCAGGCTGTCACAGCATCTGCAAGAATGGCGAGCCATTACTTCAGATGTTTGGGCTCTAGAAATAATGGCCCAAGGCTACTGCCTTCCTTTTCTAACGCAACCTCAAAGCAGTCCGACCACACAGAAAAAAGAAGCTCCACAGAACATCAAAACAGGACTATGGGGTTGGCTACCGAAAGCACTGTCTCGCCGACATAATAAATAGCCATTCTGGCAAGACAAGACGGCAACAAGCGACCAGAACAACGAGCGGCGCGAAACTGTAAAGTTATGCTCATGGAATACGAGAGGACATTCCCACTTAACCACACTAGGAGACCCCAATCTTGGAGAATTTGACATCATATGTCTCCAAGAGACATGGCTGCAACAAACTCCAACGATGGAAGGCTATCAGATCATCCTGGCACCTGCAGCAAGGGGAATTAAAGGACGTCCAACCTCAGGACTGATGTTAGCATGCCGAAATGGATGTGCAGCATCAATGGAAAAAATAATAACCTCCAACCAGTCAATCCTAGCAGTAATATTTGCCTGGAGAGAGGAAAGTGAACAAGAAGTGAAAAACAAAAAAGTTATTATAATTAATACTTATTGGAACCCAGCAACAACAAGTGCAAAAAAACTCAATGCAATGTGCGATGATGCAATAGAGGTAGCCATGCATGAGCATCAAGTAACAACAATACTCGTGTGCGGAGACCTAAATGCCAGCTGTAAAACAACAAAAAAGGCAAGCAAAACTATAGCACAGCAAGCTGCAGAATAACGCGGCAAAGAATGGCTCAAATTCACCGGCATGCATGGACTTCATAATGTAGACGAGGCCTTCCCAGTAATAAACAGAACACCAACCTGGGAGCGTGAGCCTTTGGCAACCACTATCGATTACATCTTTGTATCACAATCACTACTGCATGACATCAAAGAGTTCAATGTGCGACGCACGTCTGAGTGATCACAATATGTTGGTAACATCATGGCTTGCAGAGAACAACAAAAGCTGCCAAAAGTTGCAAGTCGAACCTAATGCACAAGGAACACGAATAAAAATAAGTGCGAATGAGATCATTAAAGCGACAGTAAAATACGAAGCAGACGCACTGACATCAACAGTGCCTGATATTGATTATCAACCTCTGCTAATTCCGCATATATGTCCGACAAAAAGAAGAGGACACATGATGAAAACTGATATAAAACATACATATAATAAAGAACTTACTGCAAAAAGACGTGAGTACAGAAAAGCGCTACGTAAAGCACGCAAAAAGTCCATCAATGAAGTACCCGCAAATATCAGGAATATTAAATCAAGATACAAAGCATGGGTAAGAGCACATAGATATAAATTGTATCAAGCTGATGCGGAACAAATTACCAAGGCTCTTATTACAAACAGCAGACATTTCTGGACTCTATTAAGAGATACAGAGCAAACCCTTGAGAGACAAATCTTGAATAACATTAGTCAACACGGGTGGGAAAAACACTTTGAAACAGTTTTCAAAGCAGAATTAACAGAAACCAGCATTGAGCCACAATCGAAAGCAATAAATTGGGTCAATGTAGAAAATAAAGAAGACATCCTGGATATAATCAATAACTTAAAGAACTCCAGAGCACCTGGCCCAGACGGCATTACCAACGCCGAACTAAAAAAATATTCAAATGAATGGACCAGCTTCATAAGTGCCATATTTCGACGCTGCACAGAACTAAAGTCTATACCTGAATCATGGACAAAAGCCATAATAGTTCCGGTTTACAAAAAAGGGAACTTAACGGATCCAACGAATTTTCGTCCTATTGCGTTATTGGACGTGATAGGTAAGGTATACGCAACATTACTAATGAAAAGATTTCAAATATGGGCTGCATCAGCAAAATGCAATGATGAATATCAAGCTGGTTTAAAAAAAAATGCAGGAACCACGTGTAACATTCTGGCGTGTAACATTTTAAAAAGCAAAGCATTGCAACATAAACGGCGTCTATTCGTAGTCTTCATTGGCTTCACTCAAGCTTTCGATCGCATTGAAAGACCGCTCCTATGGAGAAAACTAAAAGAGTGGAATTGCCCTGAAGACCTATTAGCCCCGATACAGGCTCTGCATCATGAAACCAAAATGCGAGTACTTCTCAGCCGGGAAGGGGACCTGTCAAACGAAGTCAAAAGCACCCGAGGAGTAAAGCAGGGATGCCCGTTGGCTTCAGCGCTGTTCATCACCTACATTGGCGATATTCAAGACATTGGGAAAACAATAAGGGTATTCCCGCCAAAAATCGGAGCCACAGAAATTGGCCATCTCCTATACGCGGATGATCTCACTTTTTTTGATCAAACACAAATAGGTCTGCAAAGGAAGTTAAGTGCCCTACAGCAATACGCAAAAAGCAACCACCTGGAAATAAATATAAGCAAAACAAAAGTCATGATCTTTCAAAATCGTGAGAAAAAAAACATCAACTTCAGATGGCGGCTGGGCCATACCGAAATCGAGTCTGTCACCTCATTTAAATATCTTGGAGTATTACTAGACGGCTCACGCCAAGAAAATGCAATGCAAACGGAACTGTTCGGAAAGATAGACAAACTAGCGGCCCAAGCAAAAGCTATCGATGGAAAATTTGGGAAGTATTCACTTGTCCCAGTTTTAAATTTTTACAAAATGAAGGTCGTACCTACCGTGACATATGGGATGGAAGCGATGCCCATGATGCCAAAGCAAATATGGCCAAAACTGGAGGCCCGATTTTGGCGAAAGGTATTGAAATTACCCCAATCGACATCAGGGGTGGCCATACGCCGAGAACTCAGCTTGCAATCTCTAAAATGCACAGTGGTGTGCAACACCATAATGCTTTTTAGGAAAAGCAGAATGGACACCAGCAATAAGATCTTCAATATGATTAAATGCGAAATGGATGCCAGAAATTGCCATATGCTAACAGCATGGCAAGAGGAAAACCTAGGTGTACTATGTGACATAGCATCGGATGAACAAGAACTGATTGAAAATCCATGCAAAGTCCTACAAAAAATTAAAGATGCAGACTGGGCAATGACGATCGACATTACAACAAGATCGCAACTCACGGCTCACTTACCATATAACATATTGAAACGAAACGAGCTGCAAGGCTTCATAAACCAATTTCCAAACAAAAAGGCGCAAAATTTAATCTTACGAGCACGACTTAATGTAATGAAAACAAACGAGATACTGCATTTAAGAGGACAAACATCAACTAATGAATGTCGATTTTGCGACAATGCCAGCCACCCTGTTAAAGAAACGATAAGACATCTCCTCATGTCATGCCCAGCAACGAATCCCATCAGACAACAGTATCTGTCACACATGCCCAGCTTTGACATATTACATGAGGAAAATACATGGTGGTGCAGGCTCATCGGAGGTGATAAAATCACATGGCAAGTTGCAGTAGCAAAAATGTTAGAATACATCGAGCAACAACTACTCAACAACAATGGGTGTCAGCAAGAACAAAGACAACCTTGACTGCAACATCTAGCAAACAAACCTTCAAAACTATGAACTGTACATAGACGACAACAAATTGACCAGACAAACAATCTTATGAAATGATGAGAAAATTTGTATTGTAAAAATCTTGTGATTAAAAAATAAAAAAAAAAAGAAATCCACCAGGGAGACGCCCGTTGAAGTTTTCGGACCCGCTCCTACAGCAGGAAGTTCTAACCCTGCTGGAGAAAGGTGCTATAGAACCAGTACCTGCAGCGGAGAAGAACAAGGGATGGTACTCCCCGTATTTTTTGATCCCCAAAAAGGATGGAGGACTGAGACCCATCTTGGACTTAAGAAACTTGAACAAGTTCCTCAGGAAGGACAGGTTCGAGATGGTTACCCTTTCTCAGATCCTTCAGGCCCTTCAACTTAAGGACTGGTTGGTGTCATTGGACCTCCAGGATGCTTATTTTCATGTGCCGATTCATCTCAAGCACAGAAAATACCTGAGGTTCGTAGTTGGCGACTCACACTATCAGTTTCGAGTCCTGCCGTTCGGATTGACCTCCGCCCCGAGGGTCTTCACCAAGTTAATGGTAGTGGTGGCAGCGCACCTCAGGAGAGGGGGGATTCATGTCTACCCCTACCTGGACGATTGGTTGATCAGGGCACGCTCTGCCGAGCAAGCACTGGATCATCTGAAAGTCACCTGCCACTTTCTCCACAGACTGGGCTTCTACCTAAATTTGAAGAAGTCACAAATGGCAACTTCTCAACAGCTTCAGTACATAGGAGCTGTATTAGACACATCCTTGGGAAAGAGCTCGCCTCCCAAGTCGAGGGCTCAAGACATTCTTCAGATGGTTTCTGGATTCCAAAATGCCCAAAATCTGCAGGCTTACGACTTTTTAAGGTTGCTCGGCCTCATGGCATCCTGCATCTTCCTGGTGACAGAGGCACGCTTAAGGATGAGATCCCTTCAATGGGTTCTAAAGACTCAGTGGTCCCAGTTCTCGGGTCAAATGACCGATCTTCTCCAGATTCCGAACAAGGTTCGACAAGATCTTCTATGGTGGACTTGTACAGAGAACATCCTAAAAGGAGAACCTTTTTGGCAACCATGGCCGGAGATCACAGTAGTGACGGGACGCCTCACTCATGGGGTGGGGAGCTCATGCAAACGATCTGACAATCAATGGTCGTTGGTCTCCATCGGCGTCCAAACTACACATCAACCTTTTAGGCTGAGGGCACAATTGCCCTCAGCTCTAAAAGGTTGCTCTAGACTAGCGCTGAAGGCTTTCCTGCCATCTGTCAGGGGAAAGAATATCTTGATAATGACGGACAACACAGTGGCTATGCATTATCTAAACAAAAGAAGAGGTGTGGGGTCTCTACCTCTGTGCAGAGAGGCAATGCAGCTCTGGTATTGGGCAATTCAGGAAGGAATCTCTTTAACGGCAATTCATCTAGCCGGGGAGGAGAATATGATGGCAGATGCTCTGAGCAGGCAGAGCACGGTGTCCCACGAATGGGAACTAGCTCAGGAAGACATTCAAGAGATCTTCGCCCTTTGGGGAACCCCTCAAGTAGACCTATTTGCAACCGGTATGAACCGAAAGTGCGAAAGGTATTGCTCAAGGGAATTTCCCCCGAGAGGAGCACTGGGGGACGCGTTCATGGTGGAGTGGAATTTCCCACTATTGTATGCGTTCCCTCCGATTCCCATCATTCCTCAGGTCATCAGGAGGCTGAGACGCTTCGGGAGCCGCATGATCCTAATTGCCCCATATTGGGCCAGGAGAACGTGGTAGCCGGACCTTCTAGACATGTCCATCTGTCCTCCAGTATGTCTTCCTCAGAGAGAGAACCTTCTCCCTCAAATGGAGGGTCAGGTTCTCCATCCAGAGGTCAAAACGCTCAACCTTCATGCTTGGTGTTGAAAGGCTGGGATACAGGGATTGGAACCTTCCAGATGATGATATGGAGGTGTTGCTTTCGGCAAGAAGGCCAGCAACAAAGTCTCTATACCGTTGCCGTTGGAAAACGTTTTGCAACTGGTGCAGAGAAAAGAATGTCGATCCTTTTCTATGTTCTATACCAGAAGTACTGTCTTTTCTTCTGACCCTAGCACATAGAGGTCTGAATGTTGGAACAATAAAAGATTACCTTGCAGCGCTTTCCATTTTCAAGAGCTCATCGGAAGAATGCTCCTACTTAAAAATTCCTTTGATAATACAATTCTTAAAAGGACTCCCTAATGTGTTTTCCTCCTCACCCATTTCAAGTACCGATTTGGGATCTCAATTTAGTTCTAAAATTCTTAATGTGTGCTCCTTTTGACCCTATGCACACATGTCCATTAAGATTACTAACATGTAAAACTACCTTCTTAGTTGCTTTAACATCTGGAAGAAGAGTGAGCGTATTGCAGGCACTGTCTTCTGGGCCACCCTATACTGTGTTCCATAAGGACAGTTGTGTTGAGGGTTAAACCATCATTTTTACCGAAAGTAGTATCTGATTTTCATTTGTCAGAAAATTGTTTTACCCGCATTCTATCCTCCACCCCATCCTACTAAGGAGGAGGAAAGATTACACAGGTTGGATCCAAAAAGAGCTTTAAGCTTTTACATCTCTAGACTTTCCAGACTTGGAGTGGACAACCAGCTGTTTATAGGTTACACAGGAAGGAAACTGGGTCAATCAGTGACAAGACAGAACATTTCATGCTGGATTGTGCTTTGCATTTCAGAATGCTACAGATTAGCACAAAAAGACCCACCAGAAGGGTTAAGGGCTCATTCCACCAGAGGCATCGCCTCTTCGACAGCCCTTCAAAGAGGTGTTCCAATAAGGTCCATTTGTGAAGCAGCAACTTGGTCTTCACTACACACCTTTTCAAAATTCTATAGCCTGGATGCTTCCCAGTATAAGGAACTGAGTTTTGGAAAAGAAGTGCTTTATTTCGCCATCTAAGGGCATTGAAAAATCTAATCCCTCCTCCAGAGAAATTATACATACTGCTTTGGGAGTCTATCTAAGATGAGGAATATGTTGGAGGACACAATCCACTCGAAGAACAAGTTACTTACCAACAGGTAACGTTCTTTCGATTGGATGTTCCTACAACGTATTCCTCATCGCCCTCCCAGCCTACCCCTCTGTAGATTTTTCCCGGTTATTGGCAACTCCAATCTCGCAAGGCTGATGCCTGTCTGCCGGCACAAACTACACAGTACAAAATCAAAGATAAAAAGGGGAAAAACAGAACTGAGGCCAACGGGTGCAGCGCGTGCTACTTATATACCCGATGACGTCACCCTCGACGGAGGCCTTCGAGGGACCATTGTAAGAGGATTCAATTCAGCACTACAGCTAAGTTAACGCCTAGTCTAGAATACTGAATGAAAACCCTTATTGATATATCTTTATGTCCAGTTCATGCGTTCTGGATGACTACCCCTATATAACACCCCTCTCTTGGAATCCCCCTGACCCCACTGAGCCAAGAAGTAGTTCTGTTTTGCAAGTTAAAAGGTTTATTTGATAATTTAATATATATGTCACACCTTTATAATAAATTAATAATTGAATAGCACACTTAATCTGATATGATAAAGATCAACAACGGAGAATCTGGCACTAGCACACTTCTTATAATCACTAATGAGTTGACATGAAATGGATAAGGTAGCACACTGGTAAATAGGAACAAAAGTATAATGTGGTAGAGGATGCTTTATGTAAGCTCAGGTGGGTGCAATATTCAATGAATGCAGTACAGAAAATACTCAATATGATTTCAACCAAACAATGTAATCACTTTTCTCTGGCAATCCCCTCCCCCCCTTTGATGCAAGGCAAGGAAATGGAAGGAAAACACACAGTTCTCAGAAATGCAATCAATGTAAATCAGTTCACCCCAGCAAGCTTAAACTACAGAAAACAGATAGGAGTTTTGAAAACACAGGCAAAATGCTTTGATATGTGCTAGCAATGGATGAGAAATATGCTGGAAATGCTTTTAATTCCCTTTCAGAGGTTCAGGGTGAGTGGTATCTAGTTAATATTAGTCCAGGCTCACACTAGCAATGATGCAGGGATAGTTAGCAGGTTAAACGAATTTCTGGCAAATGGAAGGCAAGCAGCAGCAGTTTTTACATGTGAAGAAATTTGCAAATCGCGGTAAAATTCGCGAATGCGTGTTCCGCGATTGCGGTAAAACTATTGCGGTTCTAGGTTCATAGGAAAGCCACGATTCTAAGCTTTCAGATAAAAGTTACTGCAAGTCTCTAGCCCAAACGGTTACAGAGTTATGACCGATTTAATAGAGGTCGTTTTTGGTTTTGCAAATTTTAAAGTTCAAAATGACAAGTGACAAATTTTGCAGCTAGAATGACAGGTGACAGATTTGGATCTATCAGGCAGTTCTACTTAGGTTAAATAGATTGAATTAGATGAATTTAAACTAAGAGATTGGTTCTACACAGTTCTGCTGGGTACTCACACTATATTCTTGAATTAAATGGGCCTCGTCATGGATCTGGTCAGGGTTTTTGACTGGGCTCTGGTCTCTCTCTTCACAGTGATCTGGGTCAGCTCTCTCTGGTTCTCTGGTCTGGGTCTCTAGTTCTGGATAGATTGAAGTCTCTAGTTTGGCTCTCTGGAGGTTTGATGAATTTGAAGTCTGGATCTCTGGATGTTGTATGGTCCGGCAGAGTGCGTTGCAGCAAATGGAATTGAAGGGTCTCTATCTGTCCTGACTCTCTGCTTTTATGTGTTTTTAGAGTGGGGGTGTATGCAGCATCACCAGCCCCTACCCCTCTCCACTTGCCATTGGTCAAGCTTCCATTTCTCACTTGATTGGCGAAGGAGCTGTGAGTTAGAGTGATGTCATCCATTTATGATCTCTTGAAACAACTCCCCTATCATCTGTGCACCCAAATCTATATATGATCAAAATCCATATTTCACAGTTACACAGTTGTTTGAAATTACACATACATGGTGTGGCTGAATTTAGCCATGTCTCTGTCCAAATCTGCTCTTTCTAGGAGCTTGCATTCAAAAATGGCAACTTCTAGCACTTTTTCATGTGCTGAACAACATTGGATCTTCATTAAATTTTATACAACTGTTCCTCACATATCTACCCACATACCAATGCATTTTCGTTTGTCTAGCTGAAACAGGGAGTCTGTAATATTAATAAACAATGGGGTTTTGCCCCAGAACATCACACAAATTGGAGTTTGGGCTTGAATTAAAGGTACATTTTTTAAATTAAAGCTCTCAAAGTTAGACATTTCTGTCATTTGATTACAAAGAGTTATCAGTGTTTTTGTAAAATATATATTTTACTTTCAATTCAGTCCTCAGAGTGTTGAAGTCCGCCTCCAAGACTTGGGTGGGTCAGTCACAGATCTCTGCTGGCTGGCAGATCTTTGTTGACAGCAAACATCCAGAATTAACATATTCCTTTCAGAGGAAAGGGTCCTTTGTGTGGTGTCTGGCAAGCTCACATCAGGAGGCCAGGGGGCCACTTTGCATTTAATTAACAGAACCCTGTTATTTCCTGGCTTCTTGTGTTGAGTTCTGAAGTGTCAAGAGTTCTCAGGACAGGCAACCCCTTTGAACCTTTGATGAAATAAGACCCCTTTCTTTGCACTCATGCAGTTTGCAAGACAGCTCTCCTGTCAGAGTTTAGACAGCTAGCGCCACCATCAGGATTTTGTGGTTACTGCATCCATCCTTGGGATTTTTTTTTTTTAGATTGATTCCTTTCAGCAAGTGATATTATATGGAGTAGATTGTCCATGTTCAGGACATGGCATTGGTGTGTTTCTGCAGTAAAGTAATTCTGTGCCCATGATTTTGCCATATTTGACATTCAAGAAAAATGAATTCCCAACAGTATGGGTTTGCTTTTGGCAATCAGCATTGCATCTCTGAACTCACAATATAGGCAAAATGGGATTTTCCTGTGCATTTTCTGGGGAGCTCTGGCCATTATGATGTTTTCAATGCCAGTACTGCACAGTTTTGAGGTAGGGCCCGGATGCATGGGTAAATACATCCCACAAGCCCCCCTTCTTGCGGTGGCCATCTGATCCTTCACTAATGGGACCCGCAAGATCTGGGATGTAGTTCTCCTCTTCTTCCGATAAATGGCACAGTTCAGCATCTTTTCCTCCATCCGGTCGGATCGATCGGTTCTCCTCGCCGGTCCTGATGGGAGTATTGGGCGGTCCACTGGGCCCATTGGATCTTCGTTCCCGGTCTCCGGATCGTCCTTCTTGGTCATTCTTCATGGTTTCATCTCTCCTAGGATGATAAAGCAAAAGCGGCAATATCTACTCATAGACGATTTTTTTTTCCGCCACTGTTGAGATAGTGGGGCAGCATATGCATTTTATCATAACGAAACATTACATTCTTATTTTAATAAAAACAGTATGACTAAGAGACAGTTTCATACAAATCACAGTATGTTAGAGACTAGATGTGGTATGTTTTATGATTGGAACTGAATTAGTCTGATACAGTACCCGCTAGGATTCCAGAGGATTCCTCCAGTTGTTGCAGAGTGTGCCTGGGATGGCAACATTTCAACTGGTTTATGTGGACCCACTTGTCTTCCCCCTCTGCCGAACCGCCTTTGGGGATGCGGATCTTGTAGGCCACAGGGGAGATCTTATCGACGATCTCAAAGGGTCCCTTCCATGTAGGCAAAAATTTGCGCTGCTTGGCCTGGTTCCTTTGGAAGTTGTATAGATAGACCCGGTCTCCCACCTGATATTCCTTCCTGGAAGTTTTCAGGTCATAATGGGTCTTCATGCTATCAGCTGATCTTTCTAGATTCCGCTGAGCATAAGCAAAAGCATGTTGGAGGTGTTTCCTTAAATTCTCTACATACTCATGAGTAGTGGAGGCATTTATCAGTGTCAGCTCTTGGGTCCTGTAGAGCAAATGCTGAGGAAGCACCATCTTGCGCCCAGTCATCAACTCAAATGGTGACATTTTGGTTGCAGATGAAGGGGTAGATCTGATGGCCATTAGGACCAGAGGTAATCGGATATCCCAACTTGGCCCAGAATCTGCCACAAACTTCTTTAATATGCTCACAATTGTCCGGTTATATCTCTCTACTGCCCCAGAAGAAGCTGGCCGATAAGCAATATGCAACTTCCTTTTGACCCCCAGTATCTCCCACATCTTTGTCATTACTTCACTGGTGAAGTGGCTACCTCTGTCTGACTCAATCCTTTGAGGTAGACCAAAACGGGAAAAGATGTGGTTAATCATCAAGGCAGCTGCCGTTTCTGCCTTGCAATTTGGGGCTGGGAGACATTCCACCCACTTGGTAAACAAGCATGTCACAGTCAACATGTACTTATTCCCCCTAGCCGAGCGAATCACAGGGCCTACAAAGTCGATTTGTAAATCTGACCATGGCAGTGTCATCCCCCTCTTTTGGAGAGGCGCACGGTGCGTGAGGGATGATGGCTGAAATTGTGCACACACAAGACACCCCTTCAAGTATTGGTCGAGGTCCTGCCCCATGTGTGGCCAGTATGCAACCTCTCTTAAGATTTCCAATGTTGTGTGAAACCCCCTATGACCGGCGGTGGCCGCATCATGGGCGTGACTTAACATCAGGCTTCGGAATGAGGTAGGAACCACCCACTGATCGTGGCCAGCTTTGGATTTCCTTACCAGCAAACCGTCTTGAATCCGGAACATTTTTGGACATTTCATCAACACTCTTAGGTCCTCTTTCCCAATGTAATCGGTATCCGTCAGGGGAAAGTTCTCAGGGTCCTCAAGGTGCTGGTAAAATTTACCAATAATTGGATCCCCCTTCTGAGCAGTAATCAAATCATCATCAGGGGTCTCCTTACTCCATTGTGCAATTGAAAGGTCGTTGTGAGCATTTGTCTGGGACCTAGTGATAGCAGTGACCTGGATTTCCCCCAACAGGGACTCAATCTCAATTAGATCCCCTTGGATGGCCCCGGTTTTGGCCAGCTGATCAGCTAAGTCATTTCCAGTTTTGTCTGGTCCCTCTACTTTGGAATGACCCTTGATCTTTTTCCAGTAGATGGTCATCCCATTCGATGTGACCAGATCATCAATGTTTTGGATCGACTTCCCATGTTTCAAGGGTTTGTTGTTAGCACATAACATGCCTCTGGTTTTCCAATTAACCAGGTGCTCCACGAACCCGTTCCGTACATAATCCGAATCTGTGATTATGACCAGTTCGTGGAGTTGATGCTGGACAGCAGTGAGGATGGCCTGATGCACAGCCATCAATTCTGCCACCTGACTACTTCGGGGACCAATTTTGTATCCAGCGGAGGGTTCTGGGGACTCATTCACCCATGCATTCCCTACGCCGGCCACCAGTTCTTTCTCCCCGTTGTTGTCAACATGGTAAGAGCATCCATCCACATACACAGTGGGCCTTCCCTCACACTTGTCTTCTTCAAAGACTTTGTGTGGGGAATTAAGGTATGCCTCCATGTTGTCCTTGATTTTCAGACTTTCGTCCTCGAGACAGTTTTCTCTGGCACAATCATGCAAGTCAGCCAGACCTTGCGCGAGGGGACTCTTCTTGTTTTGGCCATATCTGACCTCCACAGGAAAGCCTTGCATTGACAGAATCCAGGAAGTAATTCGGGAATTACTCACATTTCCGGCCCGGATTCTGTCACTTTGGAGATATTGCAGAGGCTGGTGTGGAGTCTCCACTATGATGTGTTCCCCCTGGATAAACGGGCGGTAATTCTTCAATGCCCACACCGTTGCCAGGAGTGCCTTCTCACAATCGTTGAATTTTTCCTCCACAGAGGATAAAGTTTTGCTCGCATAGGAGATTACTTTATTGACCTTGTCATGCTTTTGGTATAATACTGCCGTCAAGCACGTATCAGAGAATCCCGTCTCCAGGAAGAACTCCTTGTTTCTGACAGGGTAAGCTAGGCAAGGCGCTTGTGAGAGGCTTCTTTTGAGTTGTTTTACCGCCTCGGCTTGTTCTGGACCCCATTCCCACTTGACCCCCCCCTTCAGGAGATGAATCAGGGGTCTGGTGATCTCTGCGTAGCCCTCAATGAACTTTCTGCTGTAATTAGTCAGTCCAAGGAGGCTCCTTAGTTCCCGCAGAGTTGTGGGGTCTTTCAGTTTCTGAAGTGCTTCCACTTTCTTTTCCTGGGGACAGAGACCCTGAGGAGTAATCTCATGCCCCAAGAAATTAACACGGGTTCTACACCACTGTGCTTTCTGAAAGGAAAGTTTTGCTCCGGCAGCCCTCAACTGTGTCAGAACATAACGGATCTCCGCTATGTGTTCCTCCACAGATGAACTTTTGATGAGGACATCATCTACATAAGCCAGGTTACCCCTTGCACCCAAGTCAGGCATGGCCTTGTGTAGAAAAATGTTGAATTCATTGCCGGAGTTGAGGTATCCGAAGGGAGTCCGGGTCCAGGTGTACTGCTGGCCCCCAAAGGTAAAAGCCAGCTTGTATTGGTCCTCCCTACTGACAGGCACAGTCCAGTATCCATTGGTCAGGTCTATTGCAGTGAATACCTGTGACCCCTGGATCTGGGCCAGCCCTTGGTCAATGTAGGGCAGAGGCCATCGGGAAGTATGGACCCGTTTGTTGAGCTCCCTGAGGTCGGCACAGAGTCTCCACTGGCCGTTTGGCTTCAATATTCCCAGCACCGGATTATTGAAGGTGCTGTGGACTGGACGGATTATTCCCCGGGACTCAAGGTTCTTAATTATTTCAGTAAGGGACTCCATTGATGCGAGAGGCAAGCGATATTGCTTCACAAACACAGGAGTCATGCCAGGGTCCGTGGGGATTGTTGTTGTGTGGATGTCAGTGCGACCACAGTCATATGAGTCTACCGCAAAGAGGTCTTGGAAATCCAAGAAAACTTGTTTCAACTTTTGCTTTTGTTCCAGAGTCACACAGGCATCAGCTAGGTTGACTCTCTCTTCCACCATCTGCCTGAAGCCTGGAAAGACTTCTGGTTTGGCTATTTCCGCGGCCTCCTCCAGCTGGGTGGAGAAGTCCCTGGTCAGAGTGCTGATTTGGACCGGAGGCTTCAGGTGGGAAAGGCAGCCCTCATGTACCTGGAAAATCACCTCATCCCTCCTGAAGTCACACGTCACATCTTCCTTACCATAGGGGCAGGAAGTGTACACCAGGAAGTTCCCCCCATGCCGGGTGAAAATCCTGTCTGGTGTTGTATTGTCCTCACTGTCACTGTCAACACAGTCCTTGGGGATTGGTCCTAACAGTTCATTTACAAGATCAATGGAGAAATGTCGGTCATCAACCGCCATTCCAATAATGGTGCCTGCGGCTAGAGTAATACTCTTTAAGTCGCTGTTATCCACCTCTATTAGAATGGTGTCATGTTCTATGTTGACTAATGGAGTTGGGTTTACCCCCAACCCTTGCTGTTGGAAAGAAGCATTTAGATGTATGTAAGCATCAGGGTTTTTCAACTCTTGTCCCCTTTTAACTTTCACTTCCAGGGAGAATTGTCGGGTCCTTTCTGGGATGGTGACTTCCTCTTTAACCTGAATTTCAACTGCATAAGGTAGCAATTGAGCTGACCTAAATGCTTTTTCTGGATCATCAAAGCCCATGGGATTATCCGCTAATCGGGACCAAGCTTTGAAGTTTATTAGGTCCAAACTAATGGCAAAGCGATTGAGAACGTCACTGCCTAAGTAAAAGGCGGCAGGGACGTCTCGCACGACCCAACAATTGTGGACTATGCTCTTGTTGCCAATGGAGATTTTGAGCATACACCTGCTTGGCAGGAGATGTTTGGAATTAGGTGCTTCCAGGTCCATTTCCCATTTGTCTATCAGTTTGAAGGTGGGAATGGCTGGATCTTTTGGGAGTTGGCGAAACATGGCTTCGCTGATGAAGCTCTTACCGTTGTTCACACACACTCGAGCGAGAACAGAGTCCTTCCCATCATTTAACTGAACAGGGATGAACAACTGCTCTCCAATTTGCTGAATATCAGCCAGGCTCTGAGCTGATTTCACATCTTTCTGGACTATCGGAGTGGGAGTTTCAGATTGTGGATTGGTATAGAATTTCAGAGTGTTTCCTTCCAGCGTGGAATACCACCTTAAACTGGAAGGAAGGTTGATTTTCAGAAATAGAGAGGACCCCCCATCACTAGTCTGTTGTCCTACTGCTATTACTGTCACGTCTGGAATCTGGTTGTTCTGGAAGTGAAATTCTACTTGGTCAGATTTTTGTTCAACTATGTGGCATGTGCCGTTTAAACTAAAATGGTTGACACTCTGTTTTAATTTTATTGGTCGGCTAGTCTGGGTCCAGAGGACCTTGTTTACGCAATCTATTAGGGGTGACAACCTTCTCAGGAGGTCATTCCCTAGTAAACAAGGGGTGCCCTCTGGGGTCACAACTATGACCGGGTGTTTCAACTTATGTCGCACAATTTTAATGTCCAAATCTGCCGTCCCCTCGACGGGAATTTCCTTCCCGTCAAAGTTCTGTAGTTGTCCAGGAAGAGAGGTGAGAGGAATTTGGTAATTCTCTCCCCTTCCTGCATTCAGTTCGTCAAAGGCCCTTCTGGACAGAAGGGTAGCTTGAGATCCCGTGTCCACCAGTGCCGAGATTGTACCCTGCCCCTGTACTTGTACGGGGGCATAATATCTTCCCTCCTTCTCCTCAAGGGGGCACAGATAATGCACATTTTTGGACAACTGGTGGGCTAACTTTCTGGTTTTGGACATCGATAGCGAAGAGATTTGGGCAGAATTCTGTGGAGAGTCTTGGGAATCTGAAAGAAAAAGTTGGCAACTGGAGATCAGAGCCATTGTGGGTTCCCCTGGTTCCGGTTCTGGGCTGCCCCCCCCTTTTTGGAGGCAGTCCCCAGGATGGGTTTGAACCAGGGGATTTTCTTGCTGTTGGTTCTGGGATGAGATGGTGGGCGGCGGTAGCTCAGTCTCCACATCTCCCCAGTCTGGATTTGCATCCCTAGGGACCCATTTTTCTTTGGGGGGAGTTCCCCCCTCTCTGAAGGAGAAGATCCTTTTCCCAGGATCCTCTGAGGATCCCTCTCCCTCAAATTGGAAGATCTGTACCTCCTCCTCAAACTGAGTCTGTTTGGGTCTTTTGTTTCTCCTACCCCCCCCCTCTGCTCCTTAGGAGGCAGACTTTCAGGGGCAAGAGATTTCGTTTCCGGTTCCTGGGTTTCCAGGGGCTGTTTACAAGTGAGGAAGGAAGCTTCCTCCAAGGCTTTACACCCCCCTTCCCTTTGTGCCTCCTCCCTGGGAACCGGTGAGTTATCGGGGTGCTGCCCCCGTCATTGTTCTGGAGCACCAGGTCCAGAGTTGGGTGCGTTCTGCGCCGGCACGCCCATCTGAGGGTTCTGCTGAGCCCTCAGTATGTGACCCAGATCCCGCGCCATGTTTTGAACCTGGCGCTCTAACTGGGAAACCCGCTCAGGCTGATACGGGGCCCTGTTTTCTCCCCTGGGCTGATCCCGGGAAGGGTAGCTGTCCCTCCTCTGGTAATACCCCGGGTTGGGAAGATTTGGGTACCCCTCCACCCTTGGCCTCCCCTCTCCCGGATTCAGTGGTCTGGGCTCAGGGAATTGGGGAAAGAAGGATGGATGGTTTTGGGGCTGAAAGTCGGGTGGATATCTGGGGAAAAAGTTCTGCCCAGGGTTTGGTAAATTTCTGCCCTCCTGTGGGAAGTTTGGAGGGAAGTTCCCTGGGTTAGGTGCTTGGCTGGATCCCCCCCCTTGGGCTGGAGGAGTCCACACATAACCCATGATGGGTCGATTTCCCTTGTAACGGGGACTTACATAATCAGGAGAGCGAGGGACCCCATTTGTGGGGCTGCCTCCCTGGCTCCCTGTCTGTGACTGGCCCGAGGACCTTCTGGGCCTAGCATTATTAGGTGCAGGTAGGTTTTTAGGCCCCCCCGTCTCCAAATCCAAAACGGGGGTGACCTTTACCTCTGCCACCTTGGCAGCAGCAGGGGTGCTGTTGGCTTTGGGGTTTTTCTGGGCATTACTTTTGCTATCTACCGGTTTCTGCACCTCATAGATCCGGGTAGCCTGTTCAATGACCCAGTCTAAAGATCTTTTCTCGTGAAAATCCCTCACGAGCTGGGTCATGATATATTTGGGCAAGGCATGGAAAAACGTATTAATAAATTCCCTGCTATCCGTGCGCACCCTTCTTGTGGTCTGTGCAAAAGCACGCTTTAACTCCTGCACAAATTCTTGTGGGGCCTGATCCTCCCCACATTGCAAATTGTAGGCTGCCTTGCGAGCCTCTTGAGGATTTCTGTGAACAGAAAAATGTTTCAAGATGGCCGCCTTATAGGTGGACCATCTTAAATGATTTTGGTCCTCCAGCCCCGCAAAGAAACTGGAGTATTCCGGGGAGAAGGTCCACTTTACATATTGAATACAGCTTTGGCTGTCCTTCAAATGGAAAGTCTCCATCATTTGTTCAAACAACTCTAAGTGCTCCCAAACAGAATACTTAGCGTTCTTATGGTAAGGCGTGATGACGCTCCTGATCGCCTTAATCTGCTTTAAGGGGTCCTTAAGCAAGGCCCTTTTTGCCTTATTGGCCTTTTTGGTTCGGGTAACCCTTGTCCATTCATCCTCGGACTCAGAGGCACTGCTCCCAGAGGTTCCCGTCTGTTCTTCCAGGTTTTCCCGGATTCTGCGAGCCTGGGAATGGCTGGCAGAATGTGGGGACCTGGTCTCCTGTGTCCTGCGCAGTTCAGAGGAGTCTTCAGATTCCTCCTTGCTGCCAGGATTTGATGGGTACCCCCTCCACTGACCTAACTGGGCAGAGGTTTTCAGGATGCCCTAAATGGGCCTACTCTCCTGGGGTTCCCCATCGAACTGTACTGTACTTGGGTGCCCATACCCGGATGCCCACCCCTCCATTCCTGAGTGGTACTGGCCTATGAGCCCCATACTCTTAGCTGGATAGTAATCTGCCATCCCTGCAGCCCTGTGCTCATGTGCGCCAGGGGACATGGGGGTGGTAGAGTCCAGGGACTGGGGGAGATGAAGGCCCCTGGTGTTAGGGCTCCTGCGGTTATGGTCAGGAGTCTCTCTTTCCCAGCGGACCTCATCTCTATCCGCCCCTGCTCCCTGTTGCAATGCAAGAGCCTGCATTTGTGCTTTCAGTTCCTCTGTTAAGGCCTTACTCGACTCTATCAGTTTCTCCTGCATCGCTACCTGTTGCTGGAGCCTCTCATTGTGCTGGCAGAGAGCCTCATTTTCCCTCTGTGCTTCCTGGTTGGTCCTGGAGAACTGGGCCAGTCTTTGCTGCAGGAGGGTTACCTCCTGAGCTGTGTCCCTATTGGCCTGCTCCTTTCTTGCTAGAGCATCCTCCACCCTCCTGGTGTGCTCTAACAAGTTCTGGTGTTCTTTTTGGAGGTCACCCAGTCCCTGGTGGGCCAGGTGATTTTCTTCCATTTTCCTTTTTAAATGGCAGACTTCCTGGCCTAAGGCGTCTCTTTCCTGACTAAGAGCCTGCATTTGTGCCGCCAGGTCGTCCCTCTGCCTTTGAAAGGCACCAGCTTTCTGGCGTTCTTCATCAAACTCTGCCTGGGTATCCAGGTCTTTCAAGATCAGCTTGTTGCTCTCTACCTTCACTCTATCTAGATGACTTTGCAGGGTGGCTACCTGCTCCGTGCATGCCCTGTTAAAGTCTAATTGTTGCTCCAGCTTTTTCTGGCTCTGCAGTAAGGAGTCCAAACTGTCTTGGTGCTCCTTCTGCAGGGCCAGAAATCTAGTATCCTGTTCTACCTTTTCCTGTTGCAGCACATCCATATCCTTCTTTATTTTAATGATGTGCTGCCTACTATCATCTTCTGACTCCTGGCTCCTCTGCAGCCTCTGCTCAGAAGAGACCAGGTCAGATTGGGCCTTCTCTAACACCATCTGTTGCCTATTTGCCAGATTTTGGCTTTCAGCACATCTATCCTGCATGTCTCCCACGTATAGGTACAGGTATGCTGCTATCCTGGCAATCTTATTGTGTTCCTCTTTGGCTTTAGGAGCCATATATAGTTCACTCAGGGCCACATGTAAGGGACCCTGATCTCTATATATATCTGACCCTGTTTCAGTGACCTGTTGTGTGATGGCCTGCAACCACGCATCCTGGCCCTGTTCGGTCCATTCACCTCTCACAAATAGCTTATGCAAGAGGTGCTCTCTGGCTATTTTCATGTCTACTAAGGTCGTCATTCTAGAGATTGGTCTCTGTCCTGACTTACAGAAGTTAGTATTTTATTCTTGCAAAACAGACCGTTTCCTAGAGCGTCCCTTTTGAGGAATGCTTCACAGCGTAATGCAGCGTGGTGATCCGACTGGATGTATGTATCCCGTCAGTTAGCACACTGTATTAAGCTGCACAAGTGGTATTCTAACCCAAACGTCCGGCTCGAGCCCCCAATTGGTAAGAGGATTCAATTCAGCACTACAGCTAAGTTAACGCCTAGTCTAGAATACTGAATGAAAACCCTTATTGATATATCTTTATGTCCAGTTCATGCGTTCTGGATGACTACCCCTATATAACACCCCTCTCTTGGAATCCCCCTGACCCCACTGAGCCAAGAAGTAGTTCTGTTTTGCAAGTTAAAAGGTTTATTTGATAATTTAAACAATAGATATATATATGTCACACCTTATAATAAATTAATAATTGAATAGCACACTTAATCTGATATGATAAAGATCAACAACGGAGAATCTGGCACTAGCACACTTCTTATAATCACTAATGAGTTGACATGAAATGGATAAGGTAGCACACTGGTAAATAGGAACAAAAGTATAATGTGGTAGAGGATGCTTTATGTAAGCTCAGGTGGGTGCAATATTCAATGAATGCAGTACAGAAAATACTCAATATGATTTCAACCAAACAATGTAATCACTTTTCTCTGGCAATCCCCTCCCCCCCTTTGATGCAAGGCAAGGAAATGGAAGGAAACACACAGTTCTCAGAAATGCAATCAATGTAAATCAGTTCACCCCAGCAAGCTTACACTACAGAAAACAGATAGGAGTTTTGAAAACACAGGCAAAATGCTTTGATATGTGCTAGCAATGGATGAGAAATATGCTGGAAATGCTTTTAATTCCCTTTCAGAGGTTCAGGGTGAGTGGTATCTAGTTAATATTAGTCCAGGCTCACACTAGCAATGATGCAGGGATAGTTAGCAGGTTAAACGAATTTCTGGCAAATGAAAGGCAAGCAGCAGCAGTTTTTACATGTGAAGAAATTTGCAAATCGCGGTAAAATTCGCGAATGCGTGTTCCGCGATTGCGGTAAAACTATAAGGGGTAGGAATGCGGTTCTAGGTTCATAGGAAAGCCACGATTCTAAGCTTTCAGATAAAAGTTACTGCAAGTCTCTAGCCCAAACGGTTACAGAGTTATGACCGATTTAATAGAGGTCGTTTTTGGTTTTGCAAATTTTAAAGTTCAAAATGACAAGTGACAAATTTTGCAGCTAGAATGACAGGTGACAGATTTGGATCTATCAGGCAGTTCTACTTAGGTTAAATAGATTGAATTAGATGAATTTAAACTAAGAGATTGGTTCTACACAGTTCTGCTGGGTACTCACACTATATTCTTGAATTAAATGGGCCTCGTCACGGATCTGGTCAGGGTTTTAGACTGGGCTCTGGTCTCTCTCTTCACAGTGACCTGGGTCAGCTCTCTCTGGTTCTCTGGTCTGGGTCTCTAGTTCTGGATAGATTGAAGTCTCTAGTTTGGCTCTCTGGAGGTTTGATGAATTTGAAGTCTGGATCTCTGGATGTTGTATGGTCCGGCAGAGTGCGTTGCAGCAAATGGAATTGAAGGGTCTCTATCTGTCCTGACTCTCTGCTTTTATGTGTTTTTAGAGTGGGGGTGTATGCAGCATCACCAGCCCCTACCCCTCTCCACTTGCCATTGGTCAAGCTTCCATTTCTCACTTGATTGGCGAAGGAGCTGTGAGTTAGAGTGATGTCATCCATTTATGATCTCTTGAAACAACTCCCCTATCATCTGTGCACCCAAATCTATATATGATCAAAATCCATATTTCACAGTTACACAGTTGTTTGAAATTACACATACATGGTGTGGCTGAATTTAGCCATGTCTCTGTCCAAATCTGCTCTTTCTAGGAGCTTGCATTCAAAAATGGCAACTTCTAGCACTTTTTCATGTGCTGAACAACATTGGATCTTCATTAAATTTTATACAACTGTTCCTCACATATCTACCCACATACCAATGCATTTTCGTTTGTCTAGCTGAAACAGGGAGTCTGTAATATTAATAAACAATGGGGTTTTGCCCCAGAACATCACACAAATTGGAGTTTGGGCTTGAATTAAAGGTACATTTTTTAAATTAAAGCTCTCAAAGTTAGACATTTCTGTCATTTGATTACAAAGAGTTATCAGTGTTTTTGTAAAATATATATTTTACTTTCAATTCAGTCCTCAGAGTGTTGAAGTCCGCCTCCAAGACTTGGGTGGGTCAGTCACAGATCTCTGCTGGCTGGCAGATCTTTGATGACAGCAAACATCCAGAATTAACATATTCCTTTCAGAGGAAAGGGTCCTTTGTGTGGTGTCTGGCAAGCTCACATCAGGAGGCCAGGGGGCCACTTTGCATTTAATTAACAGAACCCTGTTATTTCCTGGCTTCTTGTGTTGAGTTCTGAAGTGTCAAGAGTTCTCAGGACAGGCAACCCCTTTGAACCTTTGATGAAATAAGACCCCTTTCTTTGCACTCATGCAGTTTGCAAGACAGCTCTCCTGTCAGAGTTTAGACAGCTAGCGCCACCATCAGGATTTTGTGGTTACTGCATCCATCCTTGGGATTTTTTTTTTTAGATTGATTCCTTTCAGCAAGTGATATTATATGGAGTAGATTGTCCATGTTCAGGACATGGCATTGGTGTGTTTCTGCAGTAAAGTAATTCTGTGCCCATGATTTTGCCATATTTGACATTCAAGAAAAATGAATTCCCAACAGTATGGGTTTGCTTTTGGCAATCAGCATTGCATCTCTGAACTCACAATATAGGCAAAATGGGATTTTCCTGTGCATTTTCTGGGGAGCTCTGGCCATTATGATGTTTTCAATGCCAGTACTGCACAGTTTTGAGGTAGGGCCCGGATGCATGGGTAAATACATCCCACACCATCGACTCGACGACATCGATGCACGGCGTCCTCTTGCCGAAAAAATTTCCAAAGAGCAGCAAAGCTAGATGGAATACATCTAAGATGAGGAATACGTTGGAGGAACATCCAATCGAAAGAACGTTACCAGTTGGTAAGTAACTTGTTCTTCTCAACTATTGGTGACCTTTGGTAATCCGCAGGGTAAACAAGACTCCAAAGTGACTATCTCCAGATGGGTTGCTGCCTGTATTATGGAGTCCTACACTGTTTAGGGCCTCTAACCTCTTAAAGGGATTCACGCACACCTGGTACGAGGCAAGGCAGCTGCTGTTGCCTTTCAAAAGTATGTCCCCTGGGAGACCATCATGAAAGCGGCTACCTGGGCGTCTCCATCGGCTTTTTGTAAACACTACGGTTTGGACCTGAGCCCCAGATCTGATGCTCAGTTTGGCTTGGCTGTGCTAAAAAACCTTTTTCAGTAGGGGGTTTCCATCAATCCGTAGTTCTGTGAGGAGTGCTTGGGAATCTCCCCTAAGTATGGAGGAAAGGTGACGGGACGTAGGAGTATAATAAGGTTCTTTTCACCTTCAGCTGCTGCAGACCCCATCACTTGTGGAGTACCCCAGGGATTAATAAGGTTACTCACCGTAGTGACCACCTTACTCCTAGTCCATAGTCCCCTTTCCTCCATACGCCCACCTGCCGTCCCCTCTAATAAGGTTCCTCTATTATTGCTTAAAGGTCTCTGACCTGGCGATAGAAAAGGACTGATGGGCGATGCGCTGGGCGGAGCTAAGGAGGGCGGGGTTACGGCCGCGTGCGGTACCCCACATGAAAAGAGAGGAAGGACACATTTTTGAAAAATGTGATGCTTTTTACAAAGTGCTCTGGTCCCGTCCCATAGTATGGAGGAAAGGGGACTATGGACTAGGAGTAAGCTGGTCACTACGGTGAGTAACCTTATTAATCCCTGGGGTACTCCACAAGTGATGGGGTCTGCAGCAGCTGAAGGTGAAAATACTCTCATGGTCCAATCACTGAGAAATTATTTAATCCATGTAATGTCTTCTTTGCAGAAATGCACAGCTGATTTTAAGTGGCCGCAAAGAATGATCAACAAGGTCGAATGCAGCAGAGAGATCTAAAAGGAGAAGTGCTGGTTTCCCTTTGTCCCTGAGTTTTTCTATTTCAGCCTTGAGTTCTATTAATGCAGTTTCTGTTCCATGTTGGTCGGAAGCCTGTTGTCGCACTCCTAGTAGGTGGTTAAGTTCCAGGAATTTTGGGATTTGTAAATAAGCGACCTTATCTATTACTTTGAGGAAGGGCACTGTGGTGATGGGTCGATAGTTGGTCGAGATGAATGGGTCTAGTGTTTGTTTTTTCAAGGGGGGGGGTACCCAGGACTCTTTAAGGTTACTTGGGATAGAGCCAGATGTAAAGGAGGCATTGATGAGTTTGGATATAAAGGGTGACAAACCTTTTGCTGCGTCCTTGATGAGTTGAGCAGTGCTTTGGTCGCCCTGGTAGTTCGAAGGCTTAAGTGATAGTATTTTTTCAGTCTCGAGAATGGAGACTTTGGAGAAGTTGAAGCGAGTTGGGGGGGTTATGTAAGAGGGGGGTATGTGAAAGGGTATAGTTGGAGGGATGCCTTTTTTTGCCATTTTGTCTTGGAGGGAGGTTATTTTGTTGGCTAAAACAGGCTGAATGTTAGTACACCATATTTTATCCTTCGTACTGGTATCTTGTACTGGGATGGGAGTTTCTAATTCTTTGAGCATTACAAAAAGTTCCTTTGTGCTAGATTTGGCTTATGAATCCTACAACAACCAAATATCACGTTTTGCTAGGCAGATTCCTTTTTTGTAAAGAACTGATATCTTGTGATTAGTTCTGTTTTCTGGGGAAGGGAGTAGACTCAAAGTTGTTTCACATCATCTTTTCTCCAAACATAAAGCTTTCAGTTGTGGTGTAAACCAGGAATTGAGGTATGCTTTAGGTTTACTATGTCTCGTTTTGAGAGGGGCAATGGAATCAAGTGATGCTGTCATAATTTTATTGTATTCTGCGACTAACTTGTTAGGGTCCATATCGTCTGGTAGGGCGTTAAGGGCAGGGAGAATAAGAGGTATGAGTATCCGTAGTGATTCTTTTTATTCAGTTCTAGGGGCAATGATCACCTTTATGGATGTTGGTTTGGTAGTGGTGAGGTTAAAAGATACTAGGTGGCGGTCGTCCAGATTTGAGGGGTGATGCCGGTGATAGTGACATTGCAATTATAGTCCGCCACCCAATCCAGAGTTCTTCCTTTGTTATGGGTTGGTTGGTAGATTGCTTTCTGAGTCATTCCTAGTTCTGACCGAGTGAGGGCCGTACTTGATGCATATGTGTCAAGGGGGTCATTAAAACCCAAATTGAAGTCTCCTAATAAAAGAATTTGATGTACTTTCTAATTATCTGAGAGCATGGAGGATAGGTATTCGTCGAAAGACAAAATTGGGCCTGGGGGGGGGGTCTTTATAAGAGATGAATGTCCTTCTGTGAGTTGGCGATGGGCAGTTTAGCTGTGCAGGCCTCGCAGGAAAAAGTGTTAGACGGGCTAGCTTTAGCGATGAGGGCAATGCTTCCTCCTCGCGCCTGAAATCTATCGACCCTTAGGATAGTGTAGCCGTCCGGGACAGCCAGCATGATAGCTGGGCCTGCTGCCTCATGCAGCCAGGTTTCGGTTATGGCCAGGAAGTCATAATTCTCTGCCGGAAACAAGTCTATCTCTATAGGGTGCGTGACTAAAGATCTAGCATTAATTAATGCTCCTTAAGATTTGGGGTAGGGTTGCACGGATTGCTGACGCATTAAGTGACTGAGGGTCACTGCTCAAGTGTTTAGTTTGTGAGTGGTTTGGCATATGCGAGTTATACTGTGTTTGCTGAGGTACAAGGTTAAGGGTATGTTTTGTCACTAATAGTGGTGAGGGGAGGGGCTGAGTTGGTTCTCTCGATGTCTCCTGGAAGATCTGGCGAGGGGTTCAAACTATTTTGCTAATCTCGAGCAAATCCTGGTATTCCTAGAGGCTATGTCACAAGGCCTGGCAGGATACAAAATGAGTTGATGGGGACGTATGGCGGAACGTTCTGGGTCATGGTCAAGCTAGTAAAACTTCAATAAGAAGGCAAGTTGATGTTTTGAGCAATTTAATTGTGCAGTAGGCTATTTTGCTTGCGCCCAGTTATTCTATAAAACCGTACCAACATCCCTTGCTAGAATACATGCTTCTTGCTTATAGCATGTATGGCACAGACTGTTTGATCACATATACAACCCCAGCTTTATCTTACCTGGATTTTGTTGGGTACCATTAATGTTACGCTTGAACACCTCGTCCCTCACAGCCACGTACTGACTAATTCAGTACCACCCAACCAGTACAAAGAGTTCTTGGAGGTGAGTTTTCATGGACCGGAAGGAGGTAATCTCCAATTAGCATTCAACTTGGCTTCACTATCCAGTCGTACACATGCAAGCTAGGACAATTTGGTGAGCCCAAACCTTTCTTGCTCGGAGCATTGTTTGCTTCTGCCTGGTTGTGGCTGTAAAGTCCAACTAAGGGCTTCTTAAAACCATATCTGAGGCAGTACAAAGCTCCACTCTTAGTTTAGTATAAGGCTGTACCACCTGAGAACATTTGGTAGACTAGACCGATCAGTCGGGTTTATTTTAGGAGGGAGAGGGCTGTAGCTTTGTATAAAGAAATTGTTGCATACATTATAGAAGCACTATTGTAGATATAAATGGCTTATTTAAAAGTTGTCCAAGATAAATCATGGGAAAAGTAGGTACTATCGTATAAACACTATTCTAAAAACCAACTCAATACTTATGATATACAAACCAAAGTATAACCTTATTTAAATTAGTCGGCAGTTCAGGTGAGTAAAACCTATAACGCATTCAGAATGACATGCATCTATTGGAGTAAAACCACAATAGTTACTATTATTACATAGAAGACCCTATGTGTTATAACATAGTGTTATTCACTTTCAGAGCCAGCCAGTTATACCAAAACTGGTTACAAGTATCTCTTGCAACCCATGTAATGTTTCTATCAAGAATGAATATAGTTAGGGAAAAATAAAAGATTCCACGATTAATTGTGCTCATCAGCGTCAAGGAAAGGGGCTTTGGTCCCCCAGACCCTGAAAAATACCACAAAGGGTTCATGCTTAAAAAAAAAAATTAAAAAAAAAAGAAACAAAAAAAAAGCTGCTCATTGTTTCTCATTAGAGGGAGGCGCGTCTCCACTCTGGTTGAGAATGGAGAGAGATGTGTGCAGGCCATGTGAACTTGGTTATTTGTACTCGATGGGGAAGTTGCAAGAATAAGTTGCCTACTGTTATTGCTACTAGGGAAGCTCTGGTTGCTTGGTTGGTGGCAAATGAACAGTGTCTGTGGTTGAGCTATCCTGCATTACTGTGGCACAAACCGTTGCTCCAGATGGCAAAGTTTGTTTTGGCGTAGCTGCATCATGAAGGAAGTGTTGAAGGCAGGTAAAATTGTAGGTTTCTGGGAACTTTGCCAAAGTTTCACTTGGGAGGAAAAGGGAGCTAGGATGATGCAGACTTTGTTGTTACAGGGACTTAGTATGTTAGATACTACGCTTGAGGCTAAGCCAGAATTCTAATATTTCTGAGACGTCACTGTGCATGGTGTTTACTGCTATGATGCCCATGGAACAATCTCATTTAGACACCTGGGAAAGACTGACAGATTTGGTCAGATAATCTAGAGTATGTAATTTTGCCTGATGAGTGGGGTAGAATGCTCGGGGTTGTTTTCTGGTCCAGTTTGGATATACAGTTGAGATTAGTCGGTAGAAGATTTTGGGATGTTTTATTGGACTCTTATGCGGATGTTTGACTTGGCGTTGTTGAGTAATACTTGTTGGGGGTGTGGTGGTGATAGGGGCACTTTTCTGCATATGCTTTGGAATTGTTCAAGAGGGTTCTGGGGGGATGTTTTGGATAGGATTGATGGGGTGCTACATATTGAGTTCCCTAGATTACCTGCTCCGGTGTTGTCACGTGAATGGAGGTGTGGAGTTACTGAAATACGAGGAGTGGATGAATAAAGTTTTAGTGGTTGCGGCAAAACAGAGACCGCAAGTGGGGGATTGGTTGGTGGAGATACAGGTTCTGTCTAGTTATGAGAAGGTGATGTTGAACAAGGGCCGTGCAGATGTTTACCTTGAGTTGTGCACACAGGATAATGATTTGTATAAATGACGTTTGTTGCAGGGGTGCATTGTGTCTTTGTGCTCTGTTGTAGAGGTGAGGGATAGATCTGTGTATGTTTGTCATGTGTTTGGTTTTTGTAGTTTTGTTGGTTGTAATTTTACTGTTGCTGGTTACTTCAAATTTCTAGAACGAGTTTGATATTTTTCGGAAGTTAACAAATTCCTTGATTTGGAGTTTTTTGTACATGGTTTAATATGAAAACTGATAAATGAATACAAACATTATATGTGCATATGATTTTCATCATATTTTAAAATAAAATGCATGTGCTGTAAACATTAAAAAAATTGATACGAGAACCACCAGGGGGCGCAGAGATGCACTGACGCTCTCCTCTCGTCTCCTCCGACGTGTGCTGTTTTTGGGACTTGAGCCCCCCCTGAAGCCCCCGGAGTGAAGTCCCGACCCCCACTGCAGCCTTCTAACACCGTGGGGAACCTGAATACCCCAACTCCGGTCTCCCGACGTGGCGCCTTTGCTGCGCAGTGAGCCTGCGAAGATAGGAGGGAGGGAGTGCCCCGCCTCCCCCAGCGCCGCGGCTCCGCACGAAAACAATGGAGAGCCACAGATAAGGTGACGCCTGCAGCTTCATCGGATAGCGTGGGGAGAGCAGCCCCCCCAAACTTGACTGCAGTGGTCTCCTGTGCCCCACAGAGCCCAGACAGGGCAGCGCGACGCTTTGGGCTGCTTCCTGCCATTGGGGCCGCACCCCGGAGCAGCGCACCGGGCGCGGAGGCCTGCGCTGCGTCCCCGGACTTCGGCGCTCAGTGGATTCGGCCCAGGAGAGCTGGTTTGCCCCCGTGACATCCCCGGCCCCCGCTCCTACCGGGGTGCCAGACCTCATCGGAGTCCGGCGAGAGCAGAAGCCCCCGCCGGCGACTTGGAAGAGCGAGCACCCTCCCCAAGGGGTACCCACAGCAGCCCACCCATCCACCCCGCTTCGGGCCCTCCCTGGATCTGGCGGTGGATCGGGAGACGTGCCGAGGGGGCACTGGAGCCCCCATGAGGTGAGAGGCTGCCCTAAAGTGCTGCATTATATTGGGGGCAAAGAGAGCCGGCCATTGACCTAGAACCGGAGAATAGTGTCATGATGCCTACCCCCGGGCATCCGGATCGAGTCCTTAAGCCCCGGGAGCAGGCATCCAGATACTCATTAAAACCCCAACAGCCCCGGTTGGGGGCTGTTTGGATTCAGTCCTGGCGCCTTGGGCGCCAGGCTCATCATAGAAATCAGTCCTGATGCCATAGGCGCCAGGCTCATAGACTTTACTTACCTTATGCAGACCATGCTGCAAATGAGTCCAAGCCAACGTGAGGCCTGGATGGGACTATTTTATTACAGGGACTATTTTTTACTCGGGTGTGGTTCTGGGGAACTTCTTACCTGGGACTACTTTGCAGGCTATTTAAACCACGCCCGAACAGCAGCTCATGCTTCGTGTTATTCTCCATCCAGCAGCGTAACGCTCACCGTGTCTGCAAGTCAGCATCCAGTCTTCTGCCACGCCCGCCTCGAATCCAGAGCTCCTAGACAAAAGGAAAAGAAAGGAGAAGAGGTTAGATCACTGACATTATTTGATTCCTTACCTGATTCCAGACCCAGCACAGCTCCGAGCCTGGAAAGGACATTATTTCAGCACGCGTCGCTTCACCAGCAGCAGCGCCGCGTTATACTCACCAGTCCACCGCATCTTTCAACTCGGCGCTGCCTCCATCATTTTCTTCGTCGAAACCCAGCTCCTGGGGGGAAAACAAAAGGAATAACAAGGTGAGCCGAGAAAACCGACAAAGACGATCTCTTTGCCACCATAGGCTTACCTGCTTTACCACCGGAGGTATTATCCTTTAATTCGCCGCATCTTTCTATGCCGCACCTATAAAGGGAGAGAAAACAGCAAGTTAAACTCATGCAACTTTTACCGGACAGTGTTTAGTAATACAGACTCTTACCTGAACGCCATCAGCTGCCTCCAGGCAATAGTGTTTTGGACCCAGCTGCAACCTAACAAGGAATGGAACAAGAGTGAACATCGGACATATTGAACTCTTTGAACTTTATAGACACTGGAGTCAATATTCCTCTGGAACTCCTCCAGTACCTTCAAACCAGTGAAGTAACTGGTATCTACACGCCCCTGCATGCCATGCAGGATGGAGAGCTCATCATTTAAAAACCTAAGGTGAGGTTACCAAGAGGGGATATCGGAGGTGATTAGTGGGGAGAACGAGAACAGTTGGGGGGAGGGCATCACTAAAGTCCACGGGTGGCTAAATCCCTTTCTCCACTTGCAGGAGAATACTTCTACGAGTCCAGCAGACACGATTAGGCGGGCCAGTCCAGACTGTCATCTCTTCACTACGCATCACGTTGGTGGAGACCGCAGCTGTCCGGGTCTGATCGACGCCCCTGTGGGAACCAGGTGATCGTAACAGAACACAAAGCCTATCTACAAATCCCCACCCAGGCGTAATGGAGACCTCAGAAACCGACCAACTAGCCCAATTGTTAGGAGAACTTAGGGCAGAAGTGCACTCCGCGCGCCAAGAAACTAATGCCCTCAGGAGAGAACTGATTGAGTCAAAGGAGCGCACTGATGATCTTGCCAGACTACTGCTGCAAAACCAAGCCGGGCAAACACCACTACCTGGACTTGGGGGGAATTCAACCCCCGTTTCATTGAGCAGCCCTGTGCAAGTGGTTCTACCAGGCAGCATTCCTTTAGCTCCACCCGAACGCTTTGCTGGGGACCCGAAAAGGTTAGCCGTGTTCATGAACCAATGCCGCTTGCACTTTTTATGCAGACCAGGAGCTTTTCCAAATGACCAAGCCAAAGTAGCCTTTGTACTGTCATACCTTAGTGGCAGCGCAGCGGATTGGTCAATTCCATTAGTCAACCAGGATGACCCCCTTCTTCGGGATTTTCAGGGTTTTCAATTGAGCATGGAAAGACTATTCGCCAGACATTCACAGGGACAGGCCCTGGATAACAAACTTCTATCCCTACGACAAGGAAACCAGGACCTGCTAACTTATATCGCAACCTTCAATAGGTTGGTGGTGGAAACCGGATGGCCAGAGGTAAAGCGAATTGCATTATTTCATCGTGGACTTCGGGGTGAACTCAAAGATGTTTTGGCCCAAGTTGTGAACCCACCTCAGGATTGCGCAGAATATATAGACTTAGTGGTCCAGCTAGACCACCGACTTCAGAATAGAAAAGCTGATCGAGCTAAGTTCGAGAATCGGGTATTGGTTAAACCCAATGTTACTCCCAAAGGAACAGATGCATCAGAACCAATGCAGATCGGGGGCGTTAAGGGACCCTTAACTCAAAAAGAAAGAGAAAGGAGACGACAGATGCAGTTGTGTCTGTACTGTGGGGCCTCAGGGCATTTTCTACGGGATTGCCCTATAAAACCATCCAAGAAAGTAGTCGGAGTTGCTGATTGAAATCAAACAGAGCCTGATTCGGGAAACGACCACGCCCGACAAGCGTAGAGGTCCGCTTGCCGAGCTTAAAGAAGGACACTCAGACCTCGCACCTAATCATACCAATGGTCCTTATTGATCCAAGGCAGCCATCACGTATGCACGCAGTTAGGGCATACATTGATAGCGGGGCCTTAGGAAACTATGTGGACCACGAATTGGCTTCAAGGATGAATCTACCTCTCTGCAAAAAGACCACTTCGGATGTTATCACCACAGTCGGTGGAACTGAAATTGCCTCTGGGCCTGTAACTCATCCCACCACAGAGATGACACTGTTGGGTCAAGATGGGCATCGAGAAACTATTGTGTTTGACTTAATCAAAGCCCTGCAGTTCCAAATAATACTGGGGATACCTTGGTTGGAAACACATAATCCTTGTATTGATTGGCAAGAGAAGAGAGTAACCTTCCCGGAGTGTGCACACACCTGTTACCCGGAAAAAACCTTGCACAAAAGCCTGGCCACAGTCGCTAATCCATTCATGCAGTTACCTCAGGAATATCAAGAATTCCAGGATGTTTTCCAAAAAGAACAGGCAAACACCTTACCACCTCATAGATCATACGATTGTCAAATCGACCTCATACCCGGTGCACAACCTCCATGCAGTAGGATCTACGCCCTTACGGAACCCGAAAACCGTCACCTACGACAATACTTGGACCAATACCTTGCTAATGGCTTCGTTCGTCCATCTAAGTCCCCCGCAGCTTCAGCTTTATTCTTCGTGCCCAAAAAGGAAGATGATCTCAGAATGTGCATAGACTACCGCGCATTAAACCAGATCACGGTGAAGAACCGATATCCATTGCCTCTGATCCCCGAACTACTAGACCAAGTAAAGGATGCTTGCATCTACACTAAATTAGATCTCCAAGGGGCATATCATCTGGTACGTGTAAAGAAGGGCGATGAATGGAAGACTGCTTTTTGCACCAAGTACGGATTATTCGAATATCAGGTGATGCCCTTCGGGTTGTGCAATGCACCAGCAGCCTTCCAGTATTTTAAAACGATGTCCTTCGTGAACTCATTGACGTCTGTGTTGTCTTATACATGGACGATATTCTAGTGTACTCCTCAGAATCAGACCATGTTAAGCACGTTCGTGCAGTCCTTGAGAAACTACGCCAGCACAAGTTATATGCAAAATTGGAAAAATGTGTTTTTCATGCTACAGTAGTTGAATTCCTTGGATTTATCCTGACTCCAAAAGGAGTCAGAATGGATTCTCGAAAGGTGGACGCAATTCTCAAGTGGCCATCACCCAGTTCAGTTAAAGGGGTCCAAAGCATGCTTGGATTTGCTCATTTCTACCGCAGATTTATTCCTGCCTTCTCATATGTTGTACACCCCATCACTGCACTTTTGCGAAAAAACAAACGCTTCTTGTGGACCGAAGAGGCTGAAAAAGCCTTTGAAGAACTGAAATTGAAATTCACGTCGGCACCTGTCTTAAAGCATCCACGCCCAAGCTCCCATACATAGTTAAAACCGATGCATCCAGTTTAGCCATGGGGGCTGTCCTGTCCCAGAAGGATCCAGAAACCGGTCAACTTCATCCAGTAGCATTTTGGTCCAGAAAATTCTCGGCCCCCGAATTAAACTATGCGGTTACCAATAAAGAGTTGTTAGCCATCAAATCCGCCTTCATGGCTTGGCGGCATTATCTTCTCGGTGCCAGGCATACCATTACTGTAATCACCGATCACAGGAACTTGCAGTATTTAAAAACAGCCAAGGCCCAATCATCGCGTCAACTTCGATGGGCCTTATTCCTTGCCAAATTCGATTTCGTGATCACTTATCGACCAGGTTGTAAGAATGGTAAGGCAGACGCTTTATCCCGAATAGGGATGGGAGAAGCATATTCGAACCCGGAACCGGTGCCTATAATTCCCGAACAAAGAATTCTTGGGATAACTACTCTACAGACCTTAGAAGATATTCATTTAAAGATCAAACAACTTTTCGATTCAGCAGCCCTGCAGGACTGGGTTAAAAAGGGCCCAGAGTATTCAGTTGTCAATGACCTACCTTACTATCAAGGGCATCTATTTCTACCACACAAGGAACTACAAGAACAAGTCATCTCCAATTACCATGAAGCTCTGATGGAAGGGCACCCAGGTATTGCAAAAACTGAAGCTAGAATTAAAAGACAATTCTGGTGGCCCACCTGGTGAAAAGATGTAAAGTCATTTGTACTGTCTTGTGGCATCTGCGCCCAGAACAAAAGTCAAAAGAAGAAACCAGCTGGTCTTTTACAACCTTTAGATATTCCACCCACACCATGGCACACTTTGTCTTTAGACTTTATTACAGATCTACCGCCATGTAATGGATTCAACACCATTCTAGTTATTGTGGATCTTTTTTCCAAGAAGGCCCACTTTATTCCTTTAAAAGGATTACCTTCTGCTTCAATCTTGGCCAAGGAATTTCTCGAAAATATTGTTCGAATACATGGATTTCCTTCCTTATTGATCTCTGACCGAGGTAGTCAGTTCATTTCGCAATTTTGGCAGAAGTTTTGTCAATTGGCACAAATCGACGTAAGGTTATTAACCAGTCACCATCCCCAAAACGATGGTCAGACGGAGAGAACCAACCAGACTCTTGAACAATACCTACGTTGTATGCTCCACCAAATCGAAAGTAATTGGAAGGACATTTTATGGATTTCTGAATACGCATACAATAACTCTGTACATTCAGGAACCGGACAAAGCCCCTTTTATACATATATGGACATCATCCTCGAACCTCAGAACTCGATTCGCCCCAGCATTTAGAAATGCCGGCAGTAACTCATCTGCATTCTACTATTACACCAGCTTTTAAAGAGGCAACAAAACATTTGAAACAAGCAAAAGAGAAATACATGAAAAATGCTGATCAACATAGAAGTGAGACCCCACCATATCGAATCGGAGACCAAGTTTGGCTGGCTACAAGACATATACCTCTGAAAGGAACTCTGACTTTTAATCCTAGATATTTGGGACCTTACACCATTAAGGCCATTATCAACCCGGTGGCCGTCAAATTAGAATTACCCTCTAATTTGCGGATTCATCCTGTCTTTCATGTTTCACTTCTAAAACCAGTTCAACCCGGGACAAGATTAACCAAACCACCTGACCCCATCCTAATAGATGGAGAACCTGAATCCGAGGTAAAAAACATCCTGGACTCTAAAATGGTTAAATCAAGACTTTTTTATTTAATCGACTGGAAGGGTTACGGACCACAAGAAAGGTCATGGGAACCTAGTGACCACGTTCATGCTCCTCGATTGGTGAAAAAATTCCACCGGGACTTCCCAGACAAGCCATGGCCAAGGGGAAGAACAACTTTAGGAGGGGCCTTGGGGGGGGGTGGGGGGGGGCTGCTGTCATGATGCCTACCCCCGGGCATCCGGATCTAGTCCATCAGCCCCGGGAGCAGGCATCCAGATACTCATTAAAACCCCAACAGTCCCGGCTGGGGGCTGTTTGGATTCAGTCCTGACGCCTTAGGCGCCAGGCTCATCATAGAAATCAGTCCTGGCGCCATAGGTGCCAGGCTCATAGACTTTACTTACCTTATGCAGACCATGCTGCAAATGAGTCCAAGCCAACGTGAGGCCTGGATGGGACTATATTACAGGGACTATTTTTTTACTCGGGTGTGGTTCTGGGGAACTTCTTACCTGGGACTACTTTGCAGGCTATTTAAACCACGCCCGAATAGCAGCTCATGCTTCGTGTTATTCTGCATCCAGCAGCGTAACGCTCACCGTATCTGCAAGTCAGCATCCAGTCTTCTGCCACGCCCGCCTCGAATCCAGAGCTCCTAGACAAAAGGAAAAGAAAGGAGAAGAGGTTAGATCACGGACATTATTTGATTCCTTACCTGATTCCGGACCCAGCACATCTCCGAGCCTGGAAAGGACATTATTTCAGCACGCGTCGCTTCGCCAGCAGCAGCGCCGCGTTGTACTCACCAGTCCACCGCATCTTTCAACTCGGCGCTGCCTCCATCATTTTCTTCGTCGAAACCCAGCACCTGGGGGGAAAACAAAAGGAATAACAAGGTGAGCCGAGAAAACCGACAAAGACGATCTCTTTGCCACCATAGGCTTACCTGCTTTACCAGCGGAGGTATTATCCCTTAATTCGCCGCATCTTTCCATGCCGCACCCATAAAGGGAGAGAAAACAGCGAGTTAAACTCATGCAACTTTTACCGGACAGTGTTTGGTAATACAGACTCTTACCTGAACGCCATCAGCTGCCTCCAGGCAATATTCTTTTGGACCCAGCTGCAACCTAACGAAGGAATGGAACAAGAGTGAACATCGGACATATTGAACTCTTTGAACTTTATAGACACTGGAGTCAATATTCCTCCGGAACTCCTCCAGTACCTTCAAACCAGTGAAGTAACTGGTATCTACGCGCCCCCGCATGCCATGCAGGATGGAGAGCTCATCATTTAAAAACCTAAGGTGAGGTTACCAAGAGGGGATATCGGAGGTGATTAGTGGGGAGAACGAGAACAGTTGGGGGGGCCATCACTAAAGTCCTCTTGCAGGAGAATACTTCTACGAGTCCAGCAGACAAGATTAGGTGGGCCAGTCCAGACTGTCATCTCTTCACTACTCATCACGTTGGTGGAGACCACAGCTGTCCGGGTCCGATCGACGCCCCTGTGGGAACCAGGTGAGCGTAACAAATAGGCCTAAATAACCCCCCACCCCAACAGTGAGCACAGGGCCTGGACGGCAAGCAGGCAGGACCTCTTCAGAGGCGTATTGTGGCCCGGCGGCGGTGCCCATTGGACTTGGGGCTCCTAGGGGTGGACCCCGTGAAGTGGTGAGGAGCCGGCGAAGGCCTATGAACTGGAAAGAATCTCTGCAGAAATTCTGACGCTTGGCCCCTGGCTCCCCGACTCGCCCTGAGATGGCGGCCTCGACGCATCAGGAACTAACAGACACTAGCACGGTCACCAAGGGTATGGCCGCCCTCCTTGAGGAGATCAGAGGCTTCAGGGCGGATATAACGCTACGTCTGGACACTTTGGACAAAAAAGTGGACAATATAGATGACAGGGTTCAAGCGTTAGAAAACAATACGGCCTCGAACGACATCTTTGAGAAGCAATTTGACATGCGCCTGGCAGAGCTCGAGAGGAGGGAAGAGAAATGTTCCCTAAAGCTTGACGACCTGGAGAACAGGGAACGTCGCTGTAACCTGTGCTTTTTAGGCTTCCCGGAGCGTGAGGGCAAAACACAAGCAGACATTATAAAAGCTGTTAACGCGGTGGTGCGATCACTCTTTGAAGGGGCTAACACAAACGAACCGACTATTGATAGAGCCCATAGAGTAGGTGCAGCCAGCAGAGGCCCCAGGTCCATTCTAGTACAATTCCACTAGTTTGCAGAGAAAAGTAAAATTCTTGAACTGGCCAGCAAGAAAGGCCCAGTGGACTGGGAGGGGGCTCAGATCTCAGTGTATCAGGATCTGTCTGCCTTCACCCTGACAAGACGTCGGCTCTGCTCCCCGCTGATGAAAATGCTTCAGACCAAAGGGGTCCGATATAGGTGGGGATACCGTTTCTCACTTTCCTTTGAGCTAGACGGCTACAAGTACGCCCTGGTCATGGAGGACGATATTCGCAGGGTGTCAGGGAGCTCCTGGATGATCCAAATATGGAAGTGGGCGAGCGAGAACGCGAGAGAGCCCCAGCTGGCCCCGGGCGGACGAGGGCTCCACAGGAAAGGCGTAAGGTCCGAGGCCACAGGAAATTCAGAAGAGTGGCGCCGACATCCCCGGAGCTGCCCAACACTTGAAGAGCCCCCGGGAGCTCGACGATCAAGCTTGTACCCGATTCTGTGAGTGGGGAGGCGATGCAACTGTTTATGGACTGATAAGGACAAGGGGGTGGGGGGGGCTCGAGTTGTTGTTTTTGAAGAGTTTGGGAGCCCGGAGGGGGGAGACAATGGTGGCCTGGACTGGCGACAAGATGAAGCCGCTAATCAACCAGGCGTTCAGGGGGGAGGGGGAGGGAAAAGTTGGGGCTTGTTTATTGGGGATTCAGTTGGGTCACACCAGGTTTTCAGGTCTACTTTGCACTTATAGAATTGTTTCTGGGCATCAGCAGGGTGCGGAAGTTCTGTGGGAGCATTGTCATTTCGCGGTCCACGGAGGGAGCCATGAGCCTTTATCATCGTTTTGATGGATGACTCGCTCCAATTCTTGACAGTGGGGTTGTTAAACGTACGTGGGCTTAACTCACCTACAAAAAGGTTGCTGGTGGTGAGAGAATTTTCAAGGCTCCGCCTTCATTTCCTGTTTGTACAAGAAACTCACTGGGTTCGGGGCAAGGAACCCAAGCTAAGGGCTAAAAACATTGATCAGGTGTATGTGGCGTCCTTCCGGGCTAAAAAACGCAGAGTGGCCCTCCTGGTTTCTCCCGGGGCCCACTTCGTGGCCAAAGCTCAGAAGTTGGACCTGGAAGGACGATATATTATGGTCATGGGGGAGGTGAGGGGCTCCTGTTTACCCTGGTTTGTATTTAAGCTCCAAACGAGTCACAGGATATCTTTTGGGAAGGAATGAAAGAGAAAATTATGGCTTTCTCCGAGGGCACCCTATTGGTAGGTGGGGACTTTAACATGGTTCTGTGCCCCCAGAGGGATAGGAAGTCAGTAAATCCATGTCCAAACCTGCGTTTCCACAAAAAGCTGGCAGAAGTTTTCCAAGAAGTCAATGGAGAATTGGGCTTGAGTGATACTCACCCCATTAAGCAAGGCCGAGACCCTGACTTCACCTTCTACTCAAAGCCTCATGCCACATTCTCCCGTATTGATTACATTCTGGTTGACGCCACGCTTCGGGGTGAGGTTACGGACTCGGGGGTGGAGATTGTCCCTTGGTCCGATCACGATTTGGTTAGAATAAAAATGGGCATTCCCCCAGCCCCCGCATCCGGATCCCTGTGGAGGTGCAACAACCTCCTCCTGCATGATAAGGAAGTACGCCAAACCCTTTTAGAAGCCATAAAAGATTACTTCTCTGCCAATGACAATGGGGAGGTTGGCATCAAGGGTGTCTGGGAGGCATTCAAGGCAACCATTAGGGGTGTCCTTATCGAGATAGGTTCGAGAAAGAAGAGGGAGAGGGGCCACGAGGAGAAGCTATTGAGGGAAAAGATAGATACTTTCCAACCGGGGGGGAAACTGAAAACGCAGATGTTCCCCGGACAATGGGAGGAGCTACAAAGATTGCGTTCTGGGCTGGTGGACCTCCAGGTGGGACAAACGGAAAGGAAGTTGTCTTTCTTGAAACAGAAATACATGGAAAAGGGGGATAAAGCGGATAAGATACTAGCTTGGAGGCTCAGCAACCTCAGAAATAGTAGGAGGGTGAACTCCATTCGCACCCCGGAAGGGGACTCGACAGTGAGAGACAGCAAGATAGCTGAGCAATTCAGACAATATTATGAACGGCTGTATTGCTCGGAGTATGCAGGGGACGGGTCCAAAATAGATGGCTTCCTGGACTCCCTCCCGATCCCGGGCCTCTCTCCCGACAAGGCAGAAACACTAGAACTTCCCATAACCCCACAAGAAATAATAGATACCATATCCTCTTTGAAGAGTGGAACAGCCCCGGGGGATGATGGGTTCACAGTTAAGTTTTACAAGACCTACCGGTCTACGTTGGCCCCGTTCATGGCCAGGATGTTTAACTGGGCACTGGAACTGGGCTCCCTTCCACCCACGATGATATCCGCTCTGATAGTAGTGCTCCCCAAAGAAGGGAAGGACCTCTCTCAGTGCCAATCATACCGCCCTATATCCCTCCTCAATGCTGATGTAAAGATACTGGCCAAACTTTTAGCAAACAGACTGGCGAGACTCCTCCCTTCCCTATTACACGGAGATCAAGTGGGCTTTATCCCAGGTCGCCAGGGATCTGATAACATACGGAAGACCCTGGAGCTTATGCATGGGCTTTAAGGCAGGGGGTGGAAGGCTATCTCCTCTCACTAGATTCGGAAAAGGCCTTCGACTGCGTCGAGTGGCCTTATAGGGGTAAAGTCCTGCGAAAAGTGGGTCTGGGGGACAACTTCTGTGGTTGGGTTTCAGCACTTTACAACGGTCCCTCGGCAAGAGTCTTGGTTAATGGTGGCACCTCAGACCCGCTGGCCCTATCTAGAGGCACCCGTCAGGACTGTCCCTTTTCACCCCTTCTGTACGCCTTGGCAATGGAGCCACTGGCTATAGCGATCAGAGCTGACCAGGAAATCACAGGGATTAGATGTGACAATTGTGACTTTAAACTTTTCCTGTTTGCAGACGATATCCTGGGCTACCTGACCAACCTACAGGACTCTCTACCCCGATTATTCGGACTTATAGACTACTATGGCACCTTTTCGGGTCTTAAGGTGAACACGTCCAAGTCTAGCATTATGCCCATGGGTCCTGGGGACCATGACATCGGGGGTAACTCTGAAATCCTGGGAGTGAGAATAGAGCGGGTTTCCACCAGGTATTTG
Source organism: Ambystoma mexicanum (assembly GCF_040938575.1). NCBI lineage: Eukaryota > Metazoa > Chordata > Amphibia > Caudata > Ambystomatidae > Ambystoma > Ambystoma mexicanum. Next base: position 1,170,343,430 of record NC_090935.1, on the reverse strand, counting down.
GGCACCACCATTCCCAGGGATCTGTCACAACTCTATCAATGTAACTTCCCAGGGATCTTGGCCAAGATTAGTAGTGATCTCAAACGATGGGCACCTCTCACACTCTCTTGGTTTGGGCGTATGGTCACGGTTAAAATGAATATCCTGCCCCGCCTAGTCTACCTCTTTGCAGCCCTCCCTGTGGTGATCCCGGAGGCCTTCTTTGAGACACTACAGTCCCGAGTCCTTCAGTTCATCTGGGCCGGCAAAAGAACAAGAGTCAAATTTTCTACCTTAACTCTTCCCAAGTCTCATGGTGGATTTGGCCTCCCGGACTTTAGACTTTACTACAAAGCAGCTCAACTTCGCGTGATGTTAAAGCACATGAGGGACGACCTGGGGACATATTGGACTTTCATTGAGGATGTCCACACCCACCTGAAAAAAGTCAGGGACCTACTATGGGCCTCCCCTATGGCCCCCCCACCTCAGAACGCACCCAACCTTAGCGGCCCTCTGGGCAGTCTGGAAGCCGAACAAGGACAACAAGCTGCTGTCATCCTGGCCGTCCCCTTTAACATCGCTGTGGGGTCCCCCCATCAATCTAGACACCAGGGGCTTTAGAGACACAAAGGCATGGCCGGATTTGGCCCTGGAGAGGGTTGCTCAACTCTCTCGGGAGGAGGGTTTCATAGAATATGATCAGCTGACTGAGGCATTGGGCGACAACCCGCTCTCAGTCTTTGAATATTTGCACCTGAAAGGGATTGTGACCCACCCTCGATGGGCCGATAACCTCAAACGCCCCCTCACACCTTTCGAGACTGTCCTAGCTAAAAGCGCCTCCCGGAAAGGCTCCCTGTCTAAGTTTTGTGGCACATTGATAACGGCTAATCTGGAGGGTAGGCAGCCCTTCAAACGAATATGGGAAGAAAGGTTGGTCATGACGCTGGACGACCACACATGGACGGCAATCTTTGAATCTATATTCAAGGGTTCACTGTACACCGCTGCCATGGAACATAGCTTTAAGATTCTCCATTCGTGGCATCGCCCTCCAGCCACCCTGTCCAAAATGTTTAAAGAGGTGTCCCCCTTTTGCCCCAGGACATGTCAACAACGGGGCACTTGGTTTCACATGTGGTTGGGATGCCCGGTCATTCAGGTGTACTGGTCGGAACTGCTCAGCTGGATCAAGGACATAGAAGGGTACTCCCTGACCTTACATCCACTGGAAATCCTCCTGGGTACTCCTATGCCGGAGACAGAATAGCCTGCATTCCTGAGGGTTATTGGGGCCATGTTGAGGGCGGGGAGGATAGCGCTAGCTCAAAAATGGAAAACTGTCCTAGCTCCATCCAAGGAGGAATGGCTTTGTAAACTTAGGTCGATCTTCACCTATGAAAAACTCACTGCGATAACAAATGACACCATGTCGGATTTTGTACAGGAATGGACCGCTGTGCTTCTTAATGACGATTGCATCTCTAAGCGTCTGTAAAGTACGTCCCTTAACGCCCCCATTTCACACATCTCTCCACTAACCCCTAGGGACCTAGCTTGGGCCCCCTACTCGCTGTGAACTGATCTGACCCCATTATGTTAAATTGTATGTCTAATAACATATTGATATCCGAATGTTCTCTCTGCAGCTTCTATAACCCGCAAAACTTCTAGACCTGGTATGTTCAAAAAGTTGGTGGGGGAGTTGGCGGGTAAGAAAAAAAAATAAAAAATGTAAACTGCCATCTATGTTTGCTCAATGTATTGCTGGCAGGGATTGCCCCGGCACCCTACCTTATATGTATGATGTCAATAAAAACAAAGTTAAAAAAAAAATAAAAAAAAATAATTGATGCAGCAGACCAATGTCACGTTAAGAACCCAGTTCAAAGGGAATAACCTAACCTGTATACTACCAAGAGGCATAGCGCTACTCAAGGATATGTATACACACTGTGAAACTATTTTAGAAGTGCTCTAGGACAATTCAGGGAAAGCACAACCCAGTATTAGTTTTAGAAGGGTAGCAGCTATTCAAGGTCAGTATAACCGATTGAACTATTTCTGTCCACTGAATAGATTAACCAAGGATACGTTTCAGAAGTGTAGAATACAATTCTAGTAAATTGGAACTCTTAGCAGACTTTTAGCAGACTTTTAAGAAGCCTGTAAGCTTACAGTAGCAAGCAAATGAGAAATGGCGAACAAAGGAGGCCACCATTCTAGCAGATGAATGACCCTCCTGTGCATTACTGAGACTGACAGCCTGCTAGTAATGATTTTGTTGTAAAGATAAAACCACTGCCACCAACCATTCAAGTAAACTTGCAATTGTTAAATGTTACCAGGTAAGAAGTGGATACATTGTATTCCCTCCCAGCACTCCACATAAGGTGGGGTTTGCTGGTTCACTAAAATAGTTCACACAAGAAATAAGAGAAATAAAAAGGGAAGCCCAAAGGTAAAACCCAGCCTAAGCCCAAAAGTTATTGGGAACTATAGCTCCAATCGTACACTATGGAGAGACATATAAAGAACACCCATAAAGAGTAAAAACTAGGCGAGGGTGGAAAGATTCCCACTCACCTAGGAACAAGGCTAAAATAATCACAAAGTCCAGCAAAAAGTCCTAGGGTTGATATAGGTCAGGAAGATTTAACACTGTGTCATGATTCCTGCCCCTCATGTCCCCAGCCCTCCAAGATGTCAGGCTGGAGCCAGGCCATTATCACCTACATGGCCCTCAAGGGCCTCTCCATCCCTCCAAAGACCCACTTGGAGTCATACTTGGCGCTTGTGGCACCAGACTCACTCCCATAGAATAACATTGGGGATTGGACTTGTAGTGCATTGATGGGGACAAGATGGATGCCCCCACATATTTCGGTTCCCAGAACTGCATGTGCAGTCTAGTCTTTTGGGTGTGGTTCAGCCCAGAGACACCTGGGATACCCAGAGACTATTTAAGCCACGCCCAGGCTGAGAAACATGCTTTGTGTTTTCTACACCTGCAGCGTGACACTCACCGTGTTCGGATTGGTCTCCAGTAGGCCTGCATCTTTCTTCTGCACTCAGCTCCTGCAAGAACAAGAACGCCGTTAGGAACAGCCTTACCTTGCAGCGCTTCTGCCAATCATTCATCGCTCCTTCTGTTCTGCGGGCATCTTCGGCGGTGTCATTCCCATTCTGGCACGCCGCTTCCTAAGGAAAAGGGAAAAGAACAGAAAAAAGGCATCAGTAAGCATTCAGCAAATCTCGCTTATTTTTTAAAGACTGTACGAGCTTCAAACGCTTACCTGAATCCCAGCCGCTCTGGGGGAACTCTGTCTCCGGAACTTGTCATCCATCTGCAAGAGGGAAAAGACACTCCATGTTAGCATGGAAACATCTAGAGGCGCCGCATACCGCGCTTACTCGCCGCATTTCTTCTTCATAACCGGCATCCACGCTGAAAATGTTGCGGCACCTAAAAGACACAGAAAAATAACTCAGTTCAATAAAACTACGAAAGGGGCGCATTGCGCTCTCACTCACCTTCAGCGCTACTCGTCTAAGGAGCACGTCGCCATCCCCGGACGCCGGCCATCATCTAAGGAAGGAAAGGAACGAAGTTAGAGAACTGTTCAAAAGACTCATTATACTTACCTGTCGGACTCTTGCCAGTGAAGTAACTAGGCAGCAACAAGCCTGCATCAATCAACGTGCCCCTCTGCTGAAAGCAGAACGGAGAGCACACTTTCCAAGAAAACAAGGTGAGCTGTGGATCAAAGGGAAGGGTTGGACCCCGGGGAAGAAGGGGTTCAAGCACACAGAGACAATAGGGAGTTAAACTCTACCAATCCTGTGTTTCAGGCCCAGTCTCCAGTCGAGTAGACTCCAGGGAAGGGTTTGAGGTCGTAAGAGGTCAGAACAGGCGGAGTGACGTCCCTGTGGATACCAGGTGAGCGTTACAGAACACAAAGCCTCACATCAAAATCCACCTGGGCTTCATGGAAACGTCAGAAACCGACCAGTTAGCCCACATGTTGGGGCAGCTACGTTCCGAAGTACATGCAGCCAGACAGGAGACCAACACCCTGAGGAGAGAGCTGACGTAGCCAAAGAACGCACTGATGATTTAAGCCGGCAACTTCTCCAGTCACAAGCAGGGCATGCACCATTGCCGGGAAGCATGTCCTCGATGCCAGCACCATCAGCCAATCCCGTTCAGATAACCCTTCCTGGGGCAGTTCCCTTGGCCGCGCCCAAACGATTTACGGGGGATCCCAAGAGGTTTGCAACGTTCATGAACCAGTGCCGCTGCACTTCCTTTGTAGACCAGGAGCCTTTCCGAATGACCAATCACAGGTCGCTTTTGTGCTATCCTACCTGAGTGGTAGCGCCGCGGACTGTTCTGTACCCTTTGTGGCCCAAGACGATCCTTTGCTGCATGACTTCAGGGGCTTTCAGCAGGAGATGGAAAAGCTGTTCGCCCGTTGTACTCATGGGCAGGCATTAGACAACGAACTTCTGTCCCTACGCCAAGGGAATCGAGACCTATTAACATACATAGCCACGTTCAATAGACTCGTAGTTGAAGCAGAATGGCCAGTGGAGAAGAGAACCACGTTATTTCATCTGGGGTTGCGGGGAGATCAAGGATGTTCTCGCACAAGTAATGAACCCACCGAAAGACTGCTCAGAATTCATCGACCTTGTTGTTCAACTGGATCATAGGTTGCAGGACCGAAGAACAGATCAAACCAGACCGGACCCTCGCCCTATGTATGTGCATTCAAAAGACAATATCGCCCGCACAACAGAAGGTTCAGGAGAACCAATGCAAATCGGGGGGGTCAGATCCCCCTTGACTAAAGCGGAAAGGGATAAAAGGAGACATCAGCAGTTATGTCTGTACTGTGGAAGGTCAGGTAATTTCCTTAAAGAGTGCCCTGTGAAGCCATTGAGGAGGACGGTAGGGGCCACGGACAAGGAAGATAACATCAAGGAATTGGAAAACTCCCCTGCCCGGCAAGTGTAGGGGTCCACTTGTCGAGCGAAGAAAGTGAACTACAGACCTCCCATTTTGCACTATCTGTGGTCTTGCTCAATCACCAACAACCACCTCGGATGCACGCAGTAAGAGCGTACATTGACAGTGGAGCCGTTGGGAATTACATTGACCAGGATCTTGCGGCAAAGATGGGGCTTCCGTTACACCCTAAATCAACCACCAACACTGTTACCAGTGTTGACGGCACGGAAATAGCTTCTGGTCCAGTATCTCAATGCACTGCAGCTTTAATCCTTCTGTGCCAGGATGGACACCAAGAATCTATCGTTTTCAAACTCATTAAGGCACCACAGTTCCGGTTGATTTTGGGAATGCCATGGTTGGTAGCTCACAATCCTCAAATCGATTGGCAAGCAAAAGAATTGGCCTTTCCTGAGACTTGCGCCCACACATGTTATCGCCAAGAGAAAAAACCAATAGACACCAGAACCTCCACGCTTGCGACTGTGGCAATCGGCACCCTACCAAGTGAATACCAGGACTTTCAAGATGTCTTTCAGAAAGAACAGGCTAATACCCTGCCACCGCATAGACCATACGATTGCCAAATCGACCTGATACCCGGCGCACAAATCCCTTGTGGGCAAATTTATGCACTCACGGAACCAGAAAACCAGCACCTGAAGGCCTATCTTGACCAATACCTGGCCAACGGGTTAATCCGTCCCTCGAAGTCTCCAGCAGCCAGTCCTCTATTCTTCGTACCGAAAAAGGAGGGGGACTTGAGAACGTGCATCGACTATCGCGCACTGAACCAGATTACCGTAAAAAACGCTATCCCTTGCCACTGATCCCTGAGTTGCTTGATCAAGTCAAAGATGCCCAAATCTACACAAAACTAGACCTGAGGGGGGCATATCACCTTGTTCGCGTAAAACAGGGGGATGAATGGAAAACTGCTTTTCGCACCAAATACAGCTTGTACGAATATCAAGTAATGCCCTTTGGTCTTTGCAACGCGCCTGCAGCATTTCAATACTTCATGAACAATGTCCTACGGGAATTGATTGATGTCTGTGCTCTAGTGTACATCATCGATATTCTAGTATATTCTGCATCAAAGCAGGACCACTTTAAATACGTCCAATCCGTATTGGAGAAACTCCGTCAACACCAGCTCTACGCCAAGCTCGAAAAGTGCTCATTCCACGTCTCGGAGGTGGAATTCCTGGGCTTTATTCTCAGCCGGAATGGAATCCGAATGGATGTACACAAGGTAGATGCTATCCTGAACTGGCCATCCCCAAATTCATTCAAGGGGGTTCAAAGGATGCTGGGTTTTGCAAACTTCTACCGCCGGTTCATCCCAGGATTTTCGCAAATCGTGCATCCCATCACGTCATTGCTAAGGAAAAGCAACAAAAATTTCCAGTGGACAACAGAAGCTGAGGAAGCTTTCCAGGAACTCAAAGCAAGATTCACATCTGCCCCAATCTTATGCCACCCTCGCCCTGATCTCCCATACCTGGTGGAAACGGACGCCTCAAGCATGGCTATGGGAGCCGTCCTCTCACAAAAGGACCCGAAACGGGCCAGTTACACCCTGTAGCCTTCTGGTCGCGTAAATTCACACCCCATGAACTCCATTACGCTATCACAGACAAAGAACTCCTTGCCATTAAGTCAGCCTTTAAGGCATGGCGGCAATACCTCTTGGGCGCCCGACACACAATCACCGTAATAACTGACCACCGGAACCTTCAGTACCTAAAAACGGCAAAGGCCCAATCCTCACGACAACTATGTTGGGCTCTTTTTTTGCTGAATATGACTACGTGATTACATTTCGACCAGGGATGAAAACGGGAAGGCCGAGCCCTTTCCCATATGGGGGTCGAAGAGCAAGGGTATCAATTACAAGCGTGGAGTGCACAAGGAGAACATTACATGATAAAAGATCAGTTGCCCTACTTCAGGAATCGTTTATTCTTACCAAACCAAGAACTACGAGAACAAGTCATGTCCGGTTATCATGATTCCTTGATCGAGGGCCACCCCGGAATCGCTAAAACCCTAGCCAAGGTAAAATGAAATTATTGGTGGCCCACGTGGCGTAAAGGCATTATCCAATTCATCCTATCTTGTGGAGTGTGTGCTCAAAACAAGTCATCCAAGTAGAAACCCGGCTGGGCTATTACAACCATTGGAAATCCCACCAGCACCCTGGCACACGTTGTCCCTCGATTTTATTACTGACTTATCACCCAGTCAAGGGTTTAACACTATTCTTGTGGTCGTGGACCTATTTTCAAAAATGGCACATTTCATTCCTCTTAAGGGGCTCCCAAATGCTTCCACTCTGGCAAAGGTATTTCTTGAAGGCATCGTACGGCTCCATGGGTTTCCTTCAGTTTTGGTCTCAGACCGAGGTACTCAATTCGTATCTAACTTCTGGAGAAAATGCTGCTCTGTGGCCCAGATCGATATCCGGCTATCCACCAGTCACCATCCCCAAACGGATGGTCAAACTGAGAAGACAAATCAGACGCTTGAGCAGTATCTGCGTTGCATGTTACACCAAGCTGAAGGAAGCTGGTTCGACCTATCATGGATAGCTGAATATGCTTATAATAATTCCCTACACATCAGCAGTGGGCAGACACCCTTTTATACCATGTATGGCAGGCACCCACGTACTTCTGAGTTGGACGTTCCTACAACCCTGGAAATGCCATCAGTCAAAACCTTGCACACAACCATTTCTCAAACCTTTAAAAGGGCAGCTGAACACCTACTTCAAGCTAAGAATCACCAAAAGAAGTTTGCTGATCAACACCGAGCAAAGGCCCCCAACTACCAAGTGGGAGACAAAGTCTGGCTGGCGTCTAAACACGTGTCCATTAAAGGAACCTGAACTTTCCGGCCAAAACACCTAGGTCCATTCACCGTCACCTCCGTGATAAATCCTGTGGTGGTCAGACTAGCTCTGCTGTCAAACATGCAGATTCATCCTGTGTTCCACGTGTCTCTCCTTAAACCTGTTCAACCTGGGACCCGGGTAGCAACGCCACCGCAGCCAGTAGTAGTTGCCGGGGAGCCAGAATTCGAATTCAAGGACATCCTGGATTCAAAGTATGTCAGATCCAAATTATACTACTTAGTAGACTGGAAGGGGTATGGTCCACAAGACAGGACATGGGAGCCTTGTGAGTACATCCATGCACCTTGCTTGCTTAGACGATTTCATCAAAACCATCCAAACAAACCAGGACCAGACAGAAGAGCCACCTTGAGAGGGGACTTGGGGAGGGGATGTGGAGGGGACTGCTGTCATGATTCCTGCCCCTCATGTCCCCAGCCCGCCAAGATGTCAGGCTGGAGCCAGGCCACGCTCACCTACATGGCCCTCAAGGGCCTCTCCATCCCTCCAAAGACCCACTTGGAGTCAGACTTGGGCGCTTGTGACTCCAGACTCACTCACTCCCATAGGATAACATTGGGGATTGGACTTGTAGTGCATTGATGGGGACAAGATGGATGCCCCCGCATATTTCGGTTCCCAGAACTGCATGTGCAGTCTAGTCTTTTGGGTGTGGTTCAGCCCAGAGACACCTGGGATACCCAGAGACTATTTAAGCCATGCCCAGGTTGAGAAACATGCTTTGTGTTTTCTGCACCTGCAGCGTGACACTCACCGTGTTCGGATCGGTCTCCAGTAGGCCTGCATCTTTCTTCTGCGCTCAGCTCCTGCAAGAACAAGAACACTGTTAGGAACAGCCTTACCTTGCAGCGCTTCTGCCCATCATTCATCGCTCCTTCTGTTCTGCGGGCATCTTCGGCGGTGTCATTCCCATCCCGGCATGCCGCTTCCTAAGGAAAAGGGAAAAGAACAGAAAAAAGACATTAGTAAGCATTCAACAAATCTAAGCTTATTTTTAAAGACTGTACAAGCTTCAAATGCTTACCTGAATCCCAGCCGCTCTGGGGGAACTCTGTCTCCGGAACTTTTTATCCATCTGCAAGAGGGAAAAGACACTCCAGGTTAGCGTGGAAACATATAGAGGCGCCGCATTTCGCGCTTACTCACCGCATTTCTTCTTCATAACCGGCATCCACGCTGAAAACGTTGCGGCACCTAAAAGACACAGAAAAAGAACTCAGTTCAATGCAAATACGAAAGGGTCGCATCGCGCATCGCGCTCTCACTCCCCTTCAGCGCTACTCATCTCAGAAGCACGTCACCATCCCCGGATGCCAGCCATCATCTAAGGAAGGAAAGGAACGAAGTTGGAGAACTGTTCAAAAGACTCATTATACTTACCTGTCCGTCTCTTGCCAGTGAAGTAACTAGGCAGCAATGAGCCCGCATCAATCAACGCGCCCTTGTGCTGAAAGCAGGACGGAGAGCACACTTTCCAAGAAAACAAGGTGAGCTGTGGATCAAAGGGAAGGGTTGGACCCCGGGAAAGAAGGGGTTCAAGCACACCGAGACAATAGGGAGTTAAACTCTACCAATCCTGTGTTTCAGGCCCAGTCTCCAGTTGCGTAGACTCCAGGGAAGGGTTTGAGGTCGTAAGAGGTCAGAACAGGCTGAGTGACGTCCCTGTGGATACCAGGTGAGCATTACACACTGACAGTGTTTTAAGACCTATCACTGTAAGGGCACTTTTGGTTTTAGTGGTGCAGTATAAAAGCTAATAACATTAACATTTTATAGCAGCAAGCTTATCCTCCAGTCTTCGCCTGCTTCATAAGGTGAACAAACCTAGTGTAATCTGTCTCTACATTAACTTTACCTCTAAAGCCGTGAGACCGCCGGGGTCCTCTGCTGATCATGCTCCTGGCATGCGACAGCAGCAGGTTTCTAGATCAATGGTCTGGTCCATAGTTTGCTCTTCAGGTTGGATTAAGACTTTGTTGCCCTCAAGGCATAGGAACATCGGCCACATTGCTGTTTTTCATTGTTTTGCATCTTGGAGACTTAATCGAAGCCACACTATCTACCGTGTGCAATCATGAAAGTGTTTTTGTTTTTTTGGATGCTCTTGCCAGGAGGGACTTCTACACTATCCATTCCTTGAACTTGGTTGGCATAGTCTAGCCCTTGTAATCCATACTTGTTCATTTCCCTTGAAGTAATGAGATTAGATCATACAACCGAGGTTTAACATTTGAGCAAGTGCAAGTCAGAGCCAAGATCTGCCCATTGCATTGGCCCAGCATAATCCGTAGGAATAACTTTTTTTAGTGGGCATGGAGTTGTTGGGTTATTTTAATTACATTTGTCTTGAGTTTGTCATTGTTAAATTACATGAACTATGTTCCTTGCACAGTAACTCCAGTGCTTAATATGTGCGGGTGTTTGCTGGTGGGCAACACTGGCACTCTTTTTTTTGGGCACCGGAACTCATTTTGGGCCTTTGTTCATTTTAATAAAATAAAACCGTGCTGCCTGTTTATGTGTACTGCAGCACAGTCACCAGCTTATTTTTTTATCTTGCCTGAAGTGCCGACGTGCAACCTGCAGGTCAGGTCAAGGGTCACCTGTTTTTTAATATGGTGTGTGTAGTAGTGTACTGTGCCATGCGCGCCAGCCCTGTGTGACTGTCTGCAGACTCTGAGACCACATCCTGGCGCTGGCTGGTGCGCACGGGCAGGCTGCACAGTGTGAGTGGCAGCCGCGGCGCACAGCAAGTTCAGGTGGGGGGGCCGCCAAGTCTTTTATTACAGACCGGTCCTTGAATAAGCTGGCTAGAAGCAGTCTAGTGGGAGTCGGACCAGAGGGACTAACTAGTCAAAACAATGACTCCACCACTAGTCGTCTTCCCAACACGTGGCTCGTGCTCCCGGATCTTAAAGGTGAGTGAGTAATGTGAAAAAATTAAATTAATTGAAGATCTGATCGATCGATCATCCCATGGCCACATGCTAGGCGTGATGGGCAATAGACTGTGATGTTAGCGATGCAGGGTCCTGTGGCATTTGCATAGCCCCTCTGGCCTGGCCCTGGGTCCGGGACCTCCACAATCCCTGCTGGACCTTGATGCAGGCAGAATGGTACCCACCATGTCCTTGCCTCTTAAAGGGCAAAATGAACGCAGCAATGCATCTTTCTTCTGTGTTGTTAATGAACGCTGACTGCTGGGATGCATGGGTGTTGAGGCGTACGAGGGGGAGGGTCAGGTGTGTATTTATAACCAGGCCGGCATATTGACTTAAGACAGCAGAAAAAAATGCTTTGTGCATTTAATTTGTCCTTTCATTGGTTACGTTAATTTAAACTCGGTTAATAATAATAATAATAATAATTTAGCATTTATATAGCGCTACGAACCCTCAGGTATCTGAGCGCTGCTTATTATTACCCACGGTGTGTGGTGTTCATTTATCGACCTCGGAAGGATGAAAGGCTGAGTTTGGCCCCGCCGGGATTCGAACCTGCGTCAGCAGGCTCTGCACAGATGTCAAAGCGAGCGCTCTACTCGCTGCGCCACTTGACCGGTTAAATAAGATTGTGGAGTTAGGCAAGCCGATCCTGCCAATCCGGAATGTGACTGTCGTGTAAGTGATGTCATGATGGCGCGTGATGTCCCATCCTAAATTTGGTGCTCTCCTGCCTGGCGGGCCGTGGGGCACCTGCAGCTAGACTGAAGCGCTGAGACATTGCATCCCCAGATACCGCCGTGGGGCTTCACTCTAGCCTGAGCTCGTAGTGCCCCTGCTTCAGAAGTTGGAGGAGGGAAGATTGGGTTGCTAACCTGTAGAGAACATCATGCTGTACAATTAAAAAGGACAATTGCAGTCTCTGCCTGCAAGTACATATATATTTTAGAATTGTGTAGTGGGATTGGTGGCAGGGTTTTGGACTCCAGAGGGATGCAAATGGGCTAATTGATGCTACAAAGTCGTGTTTATTTCTTAGTTAAACATAATTTCCTTAGACTGGACCTTGGACCTTGCAACTTACTTTTAAAAATAATAATTTTGTCAACAATTGTAATGCACCATGACAAAAATAAACCGTTCCGACTCTGCATTGGTTTTGAGATCACATTTTTGCAAAGTTGCGCATAAACTTTAATTCTGTACCTTTTTTATGAAGGTACGGCACAGAGCACGTAGCCCGATTGAGACTATGTCGGCTGCAAAAAATGCTGATTTTTAAACGCGATATTTGCAAAATATTTTGCCTTCCAATCAATAGCATCGGCATTGTGGCTAATACTGCAAGCTCCAACTACAAAAAGTTTCACCAGAGTATTAGTTGTTTCATAACACTACTTGGTCAGGGATAATCAGTACAATATAGTCAATGGCACAATCACCAGCAGCTGGGCTATAATTTGAAGACAGAAGTATAGTACATGCTCAATTGGGCACAGTGAACTTGCTGTGGAGGGAATAGATTGGATTGTGTTTGATTTTGTGCAGAGCAGCCACAATTAATGTACTGCTGTGGTTCAGGTGTAGCCGCAGCCTCTTACCCACAGCATTGATTAGGCTTCAGTGTTAAACGCTTCCTTCCAAAAAATGATTCCTTCTGTCGCCTGATGGGAATTGGCCTTTATGAAATGGGGGAAATGTGCTGACATTGGCATCTCTCTCTCTGAGAGGTTAGGAGGGCTGGGACAGGGACAGTAAATTGTAACCCCCAGCCCAACCATCGTTGCCGAACCCTGAAACTGTCCGGAAATCGCTCTACTGTTCTAAAGACCAATCTGCATTTGCATTAGAACGAGAACCCCCGAGAAACCAGACGGGTTCTCAATGCTGCCTACCCCACTCAGCTTGATGAGTGGCTTTCTCTGAGACAAGTTCAACACTACTGCTGAAGCCGATCTAGGTCTAGCACTGGGCTGGGCTGCCTGCTCTGTGGGCGGTGCCGGCTGCGGGACGGCATTAGGTGGCCAAGACTTTTGGGGCCCTGGCACTCATTGTTTTACAAATTAAACACTGAGTAACTCCCAGGGTTTGTGTGATTAAAAATGGCAACATTCAGGCTAATCCAATTGTTCTGTAAATGGCACAGGTAGGCGGAACATTTAAGCCCAGGATGCCCCATTTAGTAATTCGGTGCTGGACATGCTTTGGATTGACTCCCATGTTTTTTCTCTTCTTTGACTGCATCGTGACGTTAAAATAAACTCCCCCCATCTGGAGATCCAAAGGCAGGTGAATAGCAAGGCATATCATTGCACATAGATTTACATGTAAATCCGTTGTGTGTATATAGGCTCCTGCACACTTGCACGAGTCGCCTGTATTTACAAACTATTTTTACACGGGTGTGTGAACACTGTGCAGAATACAGGCATCTGCAACGGGTTTCAGCTTCGCTGTTGTGTACTGGAGGGTAAGAAGCTAACCATCTTGAATTGTTAAATGAATTCATTGTGTTTTGGGATTTAAAATCTAGCTTAATGAAGCCGAATTATTTGTAGATGGCTTCAGTTCATAGAGCGTCTTGTATCTAAATGGTATGATGTATCTTGCACTAAATTGTAGGCCCAATGAGGAATGGTTTAGTGTCGGTATCAGACATGATTTCATGCACAATATTTTTTCTAATCGGAATGTGAATAGCGCCTGTAGTTGAGAAAAAAATCGATTACCAGTCTACCTTAGCAGAGAGAAGTCCAGTGACATTGTTTTATAAAATTGAGGTGCGCGTTCCATTGGGGGAACCAGAAAAGCGAGACTGGCTGATGGGCTAGAGGGGAACTCTATTAGATACTAAGATCCAAGAAGAAATTGTCCCATGACTTTGCATGCAAAAGAAGCTGGAACATACTTTTTGATTTCTTTCTCCCAATTAAAATACTGTCTACTGAGTGACAATGTTGCTAAACTCTTTTAAAACTCAAAGGGTTTGTTTGACCAGGCAAAGCGCTCTGCCATAACCCATGGCAGGAGGCGCTATACATATGCAGCAAACATTGAATCCCATTACACAGTGGCTGTATTAATTGGCCCTTCCTGAAGTAGTCCGTGAGTGGTCTAGCTTGTGGAATGGAGGAGACTGGACTGACAGGAGCATGCTGATGTTTATCTTGGTGGCTAGTAAGTGTTGGTAGGCAATTATTCACTGATCGTAGGGTTCCTCCTGAAGTGAAGTCTGGCCTCTCACACCTAACTGTGGGAGGTGACATGTAGTGAGTGTTACGCCACCTTCTGTTAAGCCCTCAATTAGCTTGGTGTGCTCCCCAGATGTGCAAGTTGATTGGAAGTAATTTTGGAGTCTGGAGCTATTGGCCATCAATGAGCAAGTCTAGAGCTGGAGTCGCACCTGACTTCTTCTAAGGCCTGCTTGAAATGACTGCCCACTAAGAAATCTAAAAGCGAAGTGACAAGTGCAGTTGAGTTCGGTCTGTCGGGAGTGTGGCAACTATTCATTGTACATGATTAAGTGAGCCCTTTTACAATATGTCTTGCGAAAGGTGAATGCTGCTTCTGCTCCTTACAATTTAAGCAGGAGACTAATTGGAATGCTCACCAATTACCATGTAAGTTCAGAGTCCAACTAGCTCTGCAGCTGTATTGGGGTTCTCCTCGCCCATGGTGCGAGTATTGATGGTGATTGAACAGCTCCTCAAACGTGTACTGAAATGGTGGGCTCTGCTAATGCAAACTTTGTTGCGTGGTGGAAAAAACAATGCAATTAATGCATGTTTTCTGAAGCAAGTTGAGCTATCGTACTGAGAATGTCCTGCAAATGAGAAATTATGCTTGGCATCCATCCGTAGAACCAACAGGCACATTGTTCACTGGACTCTTCGTCTGAGAATGTTTGATGATGGAACATGAGTTAGTCTCGTATCGGGGAGGAAGGAAAGCATTCTGTCAAATTGAAGAACTACCCCGACACTTCCTAATATATTACATAACGAATATCAGGACTAATAAACACCTACGGATCACTATTTGTTTGCAGCATTCGACCATTGGCCAATAACACAGCCATCAGACCTCGCATAGGAACCTCTTCAGTAGCAGCATTGAATTTAGTATTGCAGTTTCTGGTGTGGTTGTATGCGATGAAGGTCCTTAACCAGCAAAATCAATAAAAACTCAACTGACATTCTAATTGTGTGCATTGGAATGGCCTCTCCATTTCTATGGATGACTGGAAGGTAATCGAACCTACCTGGAAATCATATCCTGTGCACACCTCTTTTGGACATCTAGGCGTAATCACTGACACCTTCTCAACCACCAGCTGGGCCAGTAACTGTACATCAAAAAAATCCTCTTGCAACACGTTGAGACATACACATCTATCATGTACATTTCTATGGTCCCTGCAAGTTGAATACCTACTGGTTGCAACTGACAAGCCCCTGTAGAAGACCACAAAGGCTTAAATGGAGAACAAAACATGGTAGCAAAATGTATTGCTTCTTACATGTATTCCGAAGGTCTGAATACAAATAAACGATCTCTAGGGGAGTAAGGGGTGGACATGGAAAAAGCAATGACCGCACGGGACCCTCCTTTGATAGTTGGCCCACTGTCTCCAAAACATCTGTACCTAGACTAAACGATCTACATCAGTGGCCACCCAATTGGATTGGTAATGGGTATAAGTCCCCTTGCTCTATCGACTGCTTTGTATGTATTAAGGCACTGTTAATGATGATGCCATACTACTAAAGCTATCCTGCTGAATGTTTTCAAAACCATTTTGGCTTTACAACATGTCGACTTTGCTGATATAGGTCAAGTGGAATGCCTGACGGAGTAGGCGATACTCCTCTCCAGTATTATGTGATGGTAATTTGATACCTTTTTGGCAAAGGGTGTTGCTTGGTTTACTTTTAATGATACTTGGCTGAGAGTAAGAGTTAATCTCCTGTGCTAAGCATTGACAAAGCCAACAGTTTGGACTTTTGTTTAGGTATGTGATGGGCACTTGCTAGGTGTTAATATTATGGTACTGCCTGCCGATAAGATTGAAATAGCTGTAAAATGGTGTTTAACTGGCCGCATGATGGTGCTTGGGAAATGCATTGAATACCTATACATAAGTCTCAACTGCTAGCTTTTCTTTTAACAGGACATCAGCCCAAGGAACAGAAAATCATGTGGCTGGTCACACTTGGTTAAGACCTCTTCATTACACCATTGGCCATTTAATGCTGCAGTTAAGCCATTCACTTTCAGCTGGCTGGTTAGGAATAGCACTGACAGGCTAAAGATTTGTTTCTGACTGATAGCTTGTGCTCAAAGAGGTCCCAGGCGGATGTCTGGGGAGGGGCAGATAGTGGTTGTGAATGGCCATAGCAATCTCCATGGCAAGGGTGGGTAAATAACCAAACACCTAAAAGATGTGTCCCTCCTTGCATGCCATCTTCCACCTAGCTATAATCTAATGCAATAGTTTTGGCTTATAGGTGGCATTGAAGCACCACCAAATAGCCCAAACAAAAAATGTGCAAAACTAAAGGATTTGAAAGTTGAATGTCATGTTGATAATTATTGCTGAAGATCTGGTTGCATAGCTAATCAAAAACAGACCATAATTTGAATTTCGTTTGGTCTTGGTGGCAAGCGATATTGGCCTCTGCAGCTGGTGATCCATGCTTTAGCACATACGCCATCTGATATCTTGGAATTGTTGAGTTCATAAACCTTTTACAGAATGCAACCTTTTTCCTACCCTTACACGTTTTGATAAACTTGATTGGTGAATCCATTAACGATGGACTGTATTGTATATGCCAGCTTTGTAAGGCTTTTGTGGATGACCGGGAACCTGTTTTGGTTACGCCCATTGTGTCCCCTTTGGGGGCAGATACCTGATTTTATTTCTAAAATGTGGTGGTCTTAAATACCAATTTCTTATTGGCAACAATTGTCATGGAGTCATTGGTCCTACCAAGGGGCCATGCTGCTATGGAATGCAGCTAAATATGCTTTGCCAGAGGTATTGGAGGATTTGAATGGAATTGCTTAGCATGTGGGCACTTGACGGTAGGTGTGGTTATGACGGGGGGGCACGTAAACTGTAATTGTCCAGACATTGTGAATAGTGCTAAATGTTTGCATGTTTCCTATTTGGACGATGTTATAGTGAACTCCAGTGATGAAGGATGTGTGTGGTTGACTTTCTTGAAGGGTTTAAAAAGAAAATGGAACCATTATGGACGATATTCCTCCAGTTCTGACCTGGCGCAGTGGGTCCATCCTGTCAAAACATTTTCTGAAACATATGTGATCAATTCTTAATATATGTACATCTCCGTGTTTTTAATCATATGGTGACTGATCGTACAAACATTTCCTATGTACCTTACCATAGTTTTCCTCACTTTTACACATGTGAAATCAGGCAGGAGGGCGTGGCCACCTTGTGCTAATCTTAGCTGTTGCTGCATCGCCCTAAGGTGAACTGCCCTGGCGGCACTAAATCATATCCCCTGCCACTGAGGCTCACATCACTATTCCTAGTGATATTCTCTGCCTATCTCCATGACGTTACTGGGCAGCGTAGCCAAATGCACCCAGTCATCACCTACGTTTTGACATCCGTTGACGCAGAACCCAGAATATCAACACAAATCCTCTCACAACACAGCGCATCTCAATTTTGACTACAAAACGTTATTTTGAAAAGAAACCACAATTCTCTGCAATTTATAATGTGCTTTTATTTCACAATAAAGGCTCTGAGAACATCTGGTGATTGCCATATTCAACCACATTGGTAATTGCTTTCTTTGTTCTTGATCCACAAATGTTTATCGTGAGTCACACAGTGTTCCTTTTGGGTATAAGAAGCGCATTGGACGCACTGTGAATTGCAAGTCTTCGGCATCAGCTTAGTCTTAGGCCACCGTAAATGATGTCAGGTTGCTCCTTATCGCTGGTACCGCGAAAGGGCATATCGGCCTGGGGCAGTCGTCCCAAAACAGCATCATTGTGATCCAGCCATTTAAGTGTATCTGCAGCGGCCGGCTAAAGAAGCCATCAATTGGTATGTGGAATCGATGACATTTGCAGAAAGGCAGGATGTAGCTGTGTAGAAAACATAACAGAAATGTGTCTCAATGGTGGTTCTTCTAATTTATCAATTTACCTATTAATTCTGCACCATTTGAAGACTAATGATGAGCACAAACGTGAAACAATGGAAAGAGAAAACAATGCGCGGAAAGTTGGACTCTATGATGTGCTTGAGAGTTTAGTGCTATGGAGTATGTTTAGCTTGCAATGGGATGCAGAAGTTGACAGAAGAATTCGAACAACACATAGACGGCATTTTAATGGAATATTAGCGTAGAATTTGGCATTGGTGGAACCTGGGGGAACCCAGATGTGGACTATGTGCTTTTTGGTGCCGGACTACCCTTTGCCGGGGACAAAGACAAGTACACACAGGTTGTTTTTGCGTGTCGTTGCAATAGGCCACAAACAACAACCCATTACAATGTAAGACAGCAATAACGGTCAGATAATGAAACCTTGACTCGTTTGTCTATAAAATCGTCTACAGTAATACTTACATAATATTCGGCATTTCCATTCTATCTGCATAACGTAGAGACTCTGTTAAGATCAACACGTTTTCATAAAATGAAATTACATGTTCCTTTGTCCAGTTTTGGAATGGTGAACCTTATCATATTTGATGGTATTACACACCTCCCTTCATTCCATTCGGAATCCTCCCTTTCTTCTAAGGACGAAAAACAATTGAACATTATACTGTGTATGATGCGTGGGTGTGCGCAGCTCACAAGCAAAATTCAAATGCAGCGACCTTCACTTGCAATGTGAGCGAATAGCCTTGCAGACCACAGTGGCATCTGAAATATTTTTGAAAAACACTAATTGTTTGCTGGCATCCACCAAAGCTGCATGAAATTTCTAGTGTTTTACTTTTTTTTAAATGAAAACAGTTAGTTTGTTTACTTCCAAATGCTTTATTTTTAGTGTCCCTCTGGTGAACTGCTCACCCTCTCATTTCCTCGCACAGCAAGCAACCACCACCCGTCGGCTCAGCCCGTCTCCTGTTCTCAAAGCAAATCCGCTAATCATTTTTGCAAGTAACGAGTCTCAAGCCCTGACAAAATGTGCTTGTACAAGAATGTCAGAGCCAGCCCTGCTCCAACCTTAGTGCAAAATACATCTCTGCTCACTGACTCATGCCATCGCCAACCCCCTCCTGCCAGGATGCGGTCCCTTGAGCCCATGACCCCTGTTCCCTTTGAACGCATCTGGTCCCCAGACCCAACCCCCGCACCACCTCAACTTCACCTGCCATATACCTAATCAGGAGTGGTCATATATTTTGGTAACACTGACACCTATCCCCACTGCATTTGAAATTGTAAGACTTTGAGGGCCGCAAATCATAGATCGGCCCCTCTGATAAGGCATCCGATAGCAACGACCCTAACACATGCCCCCATAAAAATATAGTTCGGAATGCACCTATTTCTCGCCAACAACCCCTTTTGATGCGTTGTTTTGCTTACAGTCAGTAGTTCTTGCGTGCTAAGTTTCTTATGTAGCCTAGGTCTCATTCCTTTGTGGGACGTGTATTTATTCAGCTATTTGGACATGTGTTTGGTGAGGCAACTGCAGAACCCCAAAGTTGCTTTCATGCTGATATCCATCTGACCCTCCTCCGATCAGTGAAGGACCCACAAGAGCTTGACGAAAGTGTGAAGTGTGAAAGCACAGCTTACACTGTTTGGCATCCTCCAAAAGGCACTTCTTGCAAAATAAATTGACAGAGGATACATTTCAAAAGACAATTTGGACTCTTTATTTGGACACTTTATATAAACATTGTTGAACAAATAAATAGTTGCTAATCATTTGAACCGGGAAGTGAACTGTTCCACGAGGTCCGCTTTCAGTGGACAGGGCATATTTGCAATGTTTTATGGCAATGTATGTGTCCTAGGAACAGAATCGTGAGCGATTCCATGAGTATGTATGTCCAACACAGTCAAAGTGAGATCTTTCACAAAATTGAATTCCATTTCCCGGTATATTGGCTTGACCACCCATTTTTTGCTTCTTTTCGTAAAGGCCATTGTGTAATGAAGCATCCCAAAGTTTCCCGCAGTCCTCGATTATTCTCTCTACGTTCTCGAAATGCACTAAGACTTCTAGTAATGTCCAATATTGCATCCCGTCTATGCCGAAATGCAATCTGTTGGGCCTGTACTTTAGGTACATATTGTGGAACACCTCCAAATCTCCTGTGTGACAGAATTCTGAGAGTCCCTTCAGATCTCTTGATAGTTTTATCAAACACGATCTTCTCAAGAGCTTTGTGTGGTGGTGAAGATGGAACCAACCACTTCTTCTTGCGTTCCTGCTCCTCCGATAAAGGTCCATGTGCACATTGGTGAAAATGTTGGTTCTCTGTCCATGAGTGAACGTTGGAACAGTGGTGCATCAATGAGCGCAATTTTTCAAGTAGAATTTCCACAGACCCACCACAAGTTTTGGTGCTCCACCAAAGATGGTTGCTCAAAGACTGGGACCACTGTAAAATATTTTCAGAACCTTTTTTTTTTAACCAGCAGCTGTGATTTGTTTTGATTGATTTGGTAACGTGCCATACATCAAATTGATGGCAAATGTTTGGAAACTGCTCTCGCATGGCCTTGGCTATTGAAACATGTGTGTCGGTGGCTATGAGGTCTATTTGCATTACCCTCGATTGGAGATCTTCCAGGGATTTTATAAAACCATGTTTCTCCATGGCCACTGAGTATTATACATTCAGACACCTGCCCGACCACCAAACCCACATTTTTTTTAGTTTTCATGTCCTGAAAGTGGTATGTCCAGTACTTTTCTGAAAATCCAGGGCTGTCACACTGTCCATCGTCAGCTAGCCTGAACTGTTTGTCAGAGAATGTCCTTTAAATTGACATTTGTTCAATTTTCCAAGCTTCACTAATAGCAGGGAATAAATATTCTCATTGATATTTGTAGTACTACGTTGTAGAAAGGAACTGGAGTCCCACAAATTGACAGGAACTAGACAACTTACTAAAGGTAGAGCCACTGAAAAGTAAAGCTGCTGCACACAGTGGATTTCCAGCTGGCACTTTGCCCAGCTTTGGTTGAGCGGACCAGGCCACAGGCGGCTTGGATTTTCAGGTTTTTTGCCTTGTGATACACGAGTCACATTCCCCAATGGCTGCCTGCATACTCCCCCCCGACACTGGATGGACACATTTCAACATCAGTATAATCTGTACCAGCCAGCTGTCGAATACAATGTATTTGTGCTCCTTTATTATACTATCGTCTTGCATGAATGTGGTTTGTGACTCAACTGTGGAGGATATATCGGCCGAACAGGGCACACTGAAGTTGAGATCTTTGGCTAGTTCTGTGGTCAATTGCGCTGTGGCTTCAGCGTCTGTTATTTCAGCTTGTGTTATTTGCACATGAATTGGAGAAACCATCAATGTCGATTTTTTGTTGGGTGGCCCTTTTTTGTGGGTGTAGATTGTGTGAAGTGGTCACTGAGTAATTCAAAAGCATCTTCCTTATATTCAGTTTCTTCTACATCTTGTCCAGTTCTCACGTTGTAGAAATGGTCCAAAACCCTTTGCCTGCTTCGCCGGTCACATTCAATTCATTTTCTGGCCATTGGGCATACGCATTTCGAGTCTGCTTATTGACTGGACTACGCCACACCTCAAATATTAGTTGCCCCATGGTGAAATCTGTTTGGTAAGCTGCATCTTTGGTTTCATTTGTTGTCTGTCTCTTCATACTTCGTTTTCTTCTGAGCCTCTAGGAGATGGGTTGTAAAAACATGTTCTATGTAAATCCAACATACAGTATCTAGCACTTTAGATTCATGTTATGAAGACAACAGCAGCCCAAACCACTTTTTGTAAACTAAATTGTTTGTTATGCAAAACAAAGGGGGTTCTGGGAGTCTCTCTACCAGCACGGACACAGCACATTGACCTGTTCTTGGGTGGATGGCCCCTGGGAGAGTCTCAACCAAGTCTTTAGCTCACTGTCCCTTTCACAGAGAAGAAATATCCCTGCGTATCAATCTTTGTCCTGCCCACGGGCAGTCCAGCACCGAAATGCTAGGCAATTCTCCTCTGAACAAGAGTACCAACAGCAACCCCATACACGTGTTTAAGCCTTGTTGGGCATCATCAGTGAGGTGGACCTGTGCCTCTCTGGGAATGGGCCGTGTCCATGCTGGTAGTGAGACTCCCAGAACCCCCTTTGTTTTGCATATTAAGTAACTTTGTGTCTCACCCTAAGTTACCAGGGGAATCCAGACATGGACCCCATGCTCACTGTTCTCAGAGAGGCACAGCAAGACAAAAATTAAGAGAAAAGTGGTGCTAACGCTTGGAGATGTACAGAGAATTCTAACAGTCTTAAACAAGTTACCAAAGCAAGGATAGGATTTCTTAGAGAGTAGAACAAAGAGAAATGCATCAAGATGGGGTAGACCATGTGTGGCTATGGGATGGGGAAATGCTCACAATCTGCACTTGAGTTTGGGGATTTGGACAGCCAACCGGATTCGGAACTCAAAAGGTTCTGGTGACAGGAAGGTGGATCTCATAACAGCAAACAGTTGGGAAAGTCTGGTCACTGGATGATAGCAAGGATACAGCGTGCATGCAGGGAGTGGGCAAAAAGCCGGTCGGGTCATAGGATGCTTCCCAAAAGGGTACCACAGCTTTTCCCCTTTATTGGGATTTTAGTGGAATTTCTGGATCAATGGCCTTGCTGGGATAGGATCAGCTATACTTTGGTCTTGCTGGTATAGGATCAGCTATGCTTTGGCCTTGCTGGGATAGGATCAGCTATGCTTTGGCCTTGTAGTAGAGTCTGGAATCTTGCAAAGGTGGATCTTGAATGTCAGGATACGCAGGCACTGGAAATTCAGGAGAGAGTGTGTCCCTGTGAGCTCCCACCCTTTATATAAAAACTGGTGACATCACCAGGTTATTGATGGGGCAGAACTGAGCTAGACCTACCCCCAAGAACTGGATAGGGCAGCCAATGTTGGTTGCCTCCTCTAGGAGGAGACTCAGTTTATGGGGTTGTGTTTTTATGAGGTGCAAAGCCTTCCCACAATCCTTTTTGC
Organism: Ambystoma mexicanum; assembly: GCF_040938575.1. Classification (NCBI taxonomy): domain Eukaryota; kingdom Metazoa; phylum Chordata; class Amphibia; order Caudata; family Ambystomatidae; genus Ambystoma; species Ambystoma mexicanum. The sequence goes on along the minus strand of NC_090935.1, from coordinate 1,170,320,355 downwards.
CAAAAATCAATCTTAACCTAAATTACACATTTGTACAGTTATGGCACTTTAACAAATTACATGGGCAGATTACATATTTCACGCAGAGCATGGCAGTCCAATTCTCCTGTTTGTATGACTTTCTTTCGTCTTGTCTAATAAATTTTCATCCTTTTCAGTGAAATTACTTAACCTAAAATTCTATAACTTTATACATGTGTATATATAGACATACGGCATGTGAATATTGAATTTCAAAGTGGCGTCATATACACTTTCCTCAGAATGTCCAATTCTCTGCCATTTCTGTCCACAATATGCCAGTGAAGGCTAACACGTCTTGTTTGAAAGCCACACAAATTACACTTGAACTGTACAATTTTTACATTTCTGCGCTGTCCGGTTACAGAATTCAGTCTTAAAAGTTTATTCATCAAATAGTATTTTGAGACAGATTGTGCTGCCTTTGTCAAATATGGTCATGTTTGTCCAGTCTACCACCAACTGTCAGTTCAGCCCAGGGTGGCCATGGGGTTTTCCCAGTTTGATTGAATGCTTATTGCCACTTCCCCCACTTCACACGTAGGTGTCCCAAAACTATTGTCTCAAGCTGAAGCCTAGACAGATGTCTGACTAGCGTGTGATATTTTTTTCTCTTTGTCCATTCAAAGTTTTCAAAGGTAGCAATTAACATGCATGTGTCCCAGAAATGTATGATGGCTCCTTTTGGGGGAAGGCCTCAGTTTAGCCAGCAGAAAACCTGTTTTGGAGCTTCCACAATCCAGCCACTGCATTTAATTCTTTATTTTATTTTGTTCTAAATCAGAAGCAAGCCTATTGAAATAAAACATTCTGTATGTTTCCCAGCAAAACCCCTTTTACATTGCTCAGCCAAGACAGGGCCTTCTTTCAACATTGCACTTTTAAAACAGGCATTTTTCCTTATTTGCAAAAGCGCATTTAACACATTGTGAAGTCTGCTGGGCTGACCATTTCAAAAGGTTTTCGCTTCCTTCCGACTTTCAGACACTGTTTTGCCCCAGTTAGTTTCTCTCATATAGCATTCTGTTTAAGACAGGTCCACTAAAATTGGCATATGCCCTTAGAGCTAGGGTTTCTTTTGAAGCAGTGATTTTTGACATTTTGTAGCCCAAAATTCAAACGTTTTTCTGTGCAGCTGAAAGTGAAACTTCTGTTGATTTCCTGGATCTTGTCTAACACAGCCCGCTATTCAGGAATAATGCTATCCCTTGCTGGTGCACAATCTGATTATGGATGGGTATGGCAGGGCCTCCCTGAGGAAAGCAGAGTAATGTAGAACAGATGAAAAGAGCATCAGAGCAGCATCATTCTAAATGTAAAATATTTCCCTTTTTCACTGGGAAACTTTGGTCTAGCAGCAAAGCAGCGCCGCTTTTCACTTAGCATTTTTAGTACACACAAGAACACACCCTGGCAGCCTTTCTCGGGGTGCTCCCTGTTCCAACTTTCCCAATGGTGTTAGGCAAAACAGTGCAGCCATCCTTTTGGAGCTTCAAGACGCAGTTTTGATGCGAGGCAGTGGTGCCCAAAGGAGCCAGTGCAGCCATTTTGCTGGTTCTGTTGAAGTGCAGCTTGGTTATGGATGGGAATTCTGATTAGTGGGTCAATGTATCCCACATATACATCCCTTGAATATAATATTCATTAAAAAAGTAAATAGTTTTTGAAATCTAATTCTTTCCTAGCACACATCGCTTACATACATACCCTCGTAAACTGTGTACATCATTTAGTCAAAATATACATTTTGAATTTCACCTGATTGATGGCTAGTGTACTCGATCAGAGATCACTGTGCGAAACCCACTGTTTGTAATGTTGCACTCAAGCATTTTGCTCTGTATTCAGCATTAGGGTAGAAATTGTGGCGTTAGAACGCAAATGGTAAAGGTTTGAAAAGATGCTTGTTTATAATAATGTCACTGTCTAATAGTATCAGATGTAGGATATACTTTCTTTCTTTCATTCAACTGAACTGTCAGTACGTATACCTCATGCTCTGGACCAGCTCCAAAGGATGATGTAATTGAAGTCGAAGTCCCAGCATCCCCCTGCAAAACAGTATTTGTTTTAGTGTGGATGAAAACAGTGAAATTGAACAGACACAATCGGATGTAGTCAAAGGTACATATCAATAAAAACCCATAAATGTAACCTTATATAAACAAATGACGGGATACGTAAACTATTTAATATTATCTGAAATTTCATGCATATTACATTTACGTAATTGAATAGCGGAATGAAACTACCTAATAGGCGCTCAAAGTTGTTGTGCAATCTGGGAAAGAAATGGATGCTGAATCTTGCTCCTTCATTTTCAGTGAATTGTCATGAAGTTGTAAAGGGAAAATTAGATTTGCATTAGATATGTGGGAAGATCCAACTCTCAAGAATATGAACTTCAGCAAGTCTGTATGGCTCACCATTGGTATACTGTACATGTCGGTGATGTCGTCACTACCGTTAGTCTGTGCTTCAGTCAATATGCTCACCTAAAAAATTGACATGCGAAGCAACCGATCACAAAAAGATTGTGCTTATTTCGTAGGGCACTATAGCATAGTTTTCTGTGTTCATAAATAATTTTCTATGATGCTCCTAAAATCAGGGACAGATGTCTAGCAAAATGGGGTATAGTTATAAAGCAATACAGTCTGGTAAATATGTAAAGTTTAAGAAACATTTACACCAAAAGCACCAATGTGTCCATGTAGTTACCTGTTCAGCTAAATCATGAACCGTGACTCACCTGAGGCAGCGTGTGCATGTATAGAGTTGGAATTGCATTTGGAAGCAATTTACGAGACGCTTTTGTGTACTGCGATTGGTCGTGCATATTCGTGGTAAAGTGCAGGCTGCAGATGCAGAATCCATCACCTCTCAAGTCCCCCAAGACATCCTGGGCTTTACTTTCAAGCTCTTCTGGCGCAAATCCGCAATATCTGACCCATTCTTTTATTCAATCTATATTCCTTGGGAATATATGTATTATTGTGCCTTTAGGTTTGGTATGGGTCTTAGGATGGCAACCGTAAACCATACAAGCAGGCATTGTTGAAAAATCTGTAAAAAAAAAAAAAAAAAGTCCACATCGTTAAAACATTATTTTGCATGAATGCATGAGAAAGATGGAATTATATCATACAGTTTTCTATTCAATGTATGTTTTAGTCACAGAAGCAAAACCACTTTCATACACAATTGATTGATGTGACACAAATCGTAATGTGTTACTTGTCCCTTGAATGTACTATCATGCATCAAAAGGAAACATGCTTAGAGACACGGTCTGCGAAGGATGCAATTCTATCCCAATTGACATTGATGACAATTGCTATACATATTGAGAACAGAACAAATCAAACAGAAGTCAATGGTAATGGAAATTAGATGAATGAACGTTACACCTCTGGGTACATTTGTTCCAAATAGATAGAAATTTAGAGATCAAGAAGATATGATTAGTTGACCTGCCCTTACCTTGACCAACAAACAGTTAGATTCAGCAAGCAGGGTAGTTAGTAGCAAGAGAACAGGTAGCGCAATCATGAGTTGACTTCCAGTGCTCAGAGATGTTCACAGGTAGCACGATGATGAGCTGACTTTCAGTGGTCACAGATGTTCTCACAATAATAATATCAAGGGGTTTATAAAGAATTAGAAAAGTGGGTGTGTATATGAATGAGTGATGTGTATATGGCATGGTCTTATGTGGATTGTAGGGTGCGCGGACTGCTTCAGGGGAGCCTGCCTGGAGACACTGGGTCTGGGGAGGCCAAGTGAACAATGTCCCCTGCGCGTTAGATACCTTTGAAGTGTACATGGTGTTTGGCACCTTGGCCGTTCCAATCCTGAGAGGCCCCTTGGCAGCACACATCAACAGGTGCGAACTGCCGTTGATAATAGAGGGGGGATGGATGGGCATGAGGTGTGCAGACAAGGCCCGGAACACTACGGAAAGGAGACACACTTATGTGGATTGCAGGGGCACGGCCTGCTTTAGGGGAGCCTGCATGAAGACACTGGGTCTGGCTAGGCCATGTGTACAATGGCCCCGGCGCGGAAGATACCTTTGAAGTGTACATGGTGTTCGGCACCTCAGCCGTTCCCACCCTGAGAGCCCCCTTGCGAGGGCATGGACACAGGTGCGAACTGCCATTGATAAGGTAGGGGGGTATTGGCGGCCACGAAGCATTCAGGAAAGGCTGGAACACTGCTAAATGTAGACACACTTATGTGGATTACAGGGTGCGCGGTCTGTTTCAGGGGAGCCTGCCTGGAGACACTGGGTCTGGGGAGGCCATGTGAACAATAGCCCCTGCGCGTAAGATACATTTGAAGTGTACATGTTATTTGGCGCCACAGCCGTTCCCACCCAGTCAGCCCTGCCAGGACAAGTGAGCGTGTCCTGGATTCACTGAAAAATTGAAACAACCATTCATAAAAGTTCAGTTGTATTTTATTTTGTTGCTGATGTTGATGGCACAAATGTACTACACATTGTATACTTCGGGTTGCTGCACAGTGTGGCAAAATCCCCTGTAATGACGGCTGTCACTGGGGAATGTGTCTCTAATGGCACTAACGACACAGGTGGGTATTACTTGTTGAATGCGGTGTCCAAGCCTCCCATGAAGCCACCATGTGAACGCACGATAGACCACCAGCCTGTACCACCTGTGGAAGAGAAAAATACAAAATGTATTTAAATGAACAAGATAAGTGTATCAATCCTTAGTTGAAAATGCAATCTTGTATCCTATGGCATTGGTGCCAGTACAAATGTTAATTCACGGATCAATCAACTTGGGCTTTAAAGTGTAGACACATTACAAATGCGAACACTCATGCATTCCATAATGTTTGGGGCACAGAGAAATATTTTTTCTTGGTTGTGCGTGAAAGCACATAAGATGACCACTATGATTTCCCCAAATCGCGAGTGATGTATAGAATTGCAAGACTACATTAATTTGGCAGTGATAGATCAAAGTTACGACAATATAGAAAACAAACATGAAATGTTAGTGGCCTAAGTGAAATCACATCTTGAGTACACTTACTCATTACTTGGACTGTGAGGGCGAACTGTTGCGCGAAGTTGTGAATAAGCACCATCATAATCCTCAACACAGACTGTGTGAGGCAGGCTGCCCTGAAGTAATGCAGCTCGGTAACGCATTGCAGCCGTGTCTCATCTTCCAATATGTAGGACAAGCATCCAGAGTTTTCTCGGCAGCAGCAGTTCTCCTCCTCGGTTGGCATTACCTCACACCGATTTCAGGTACACCGGGTGGAGACATCGTCCATGCAACTAGGCCCAGGCTCTTGATCTGGTGATTCGTCCTCCCAAATATCGTCTGACGCACCATCAATTCTGCATCTTTCTCTTTCCAGTAATTCCGCCTCGAAATACACGGGCTCGTACTGGTGGGGCTGTATTGTTGTCATTATGCGACAAAATAAAAATATATAGTAATGATGGTACTGTTCGCATGGTCTACAAGCAACTAAGATAGCTGAACAGAGCAGAAACGAGCACCAGGATACACAAAAAAAGACAGTGAAACGATTGAAAAAGCAACTCGGATGTTGTCTGATGAGAAGCGGTTTAATTATACTTATTGAGGAAAGAGGCGTCCTGCCATTTCCATGGAGACATTAGCTGGAGCACAGAGAACGTTGACACGAGACATCCACAGGCGTTGTGAAATGGGCCGTACGTGTCTAGTGATGTCAGCTTCAGGGGTGGGGGGTATGATTTAGTGCCGCCAGGGCAGTTCACCGTAGGGCAAAGTGGCAACGGATAAGATTAGCACAAGATGGCCGCGTCCTGCTGCCTGATTTTGCATGTGTCAAAGTAAGGAAAACTACAGTAAGGTACATAGGAAATGTTTGTATGATCGACAACGTATGCTTAAAAACACATGCCTGAACGCTCCGGACAATAATATTTTTGAGCGCACTGTTCCTTTAAGTGATCATGCGTACCTCATGCAAACAAGTTTAGAAAGTGATAATTAGTTGTGCGACTGTTATTTCTTAAGAATTCATACAGTATGTGTTTAACATATGGAAGTAAAACATGTCTACAGTAACTATATTTAGTTTGAAGGAAGAATTAGCTCAAACTGGATGGTATAATCATTTTTCTACCTACTTTGAATAAAAACAAGTTTACTTAATATGTGTTTTAGCAAGTTAGGTGGCTCCAGGATATATCCACAAACGCAACAGAAAATAGTATGGACGTTTTACTTTTATTTAAGTTTGATAGGCATTTCGAAAGAATATAATCATTAGTGGATACACTAATCGTTGGTAACAGGAGGGATTTCTGGTCAATGCTAAACTTCTTTTTATATAGAACTCCTGAATATGGGTTGTGGTAAAAACTGCCCAGAACAGACCCACCTGTGATCCAGTAAGGAGGAAAAAATCTGAACTAAATGTGAATATTGGATATGTATACAAAATCGCAACTCTGACTTCACTTATTGCAAAAAAAGATTGATCAAAAATTGTCACTAATTTCCACAATGTCTTCCTTGTGCTAAAAGATAGTGAACTTGTGTTGGCTACATTGCTTTGGAAGCTTGATAACTATAGTGACTATCAATCCAAACATCTGGTTTAGTTTTTCAAATGTTTTTGGAAGCTACACCCCAATGTAACTTGGTATCTTGGATTCTACTGAAATCTTGGAAATGTGAGTTCCAGGGGCGGTTGGGGTGAGTTATTAAACGTTTGATCAATTGGGAAAATTATTCATGAGCAATAGGACCGTACTTCAGCGAATTTAACGCTAAAAGTCAATACATGACCGGTGGTGCACTCTCCCCATGTGGCCAGGGGCCAGCTGCTACCTGGTCCTGACCCTGGGGGGTGATTATGAAAGGGAGACTCACATGGGGATGTGGTGGGGAGGTGGATGATTGTCAATGCCCAGGGGAGTGTTGTGAAATCATCGGACGAGACATGGTCTCCTACTTTCTCGTTTGAGGATCCCCATGCCCGAATCGCATATTTTCATCCCTGCCTGACCCAAGAAAGACACTAAAAACATCTTCCCAGATTCTGCACAGAAGGCATCAAGGACTGACTTGACCTTAAAGATCACTGTACCAAATTTCACATCCAAGTTATCAGAAACCGACTTCCCTAAGTGTGAAAATACTGTAACGAGGAAGGTGAGCCAAGTAATGAGGATCAGTGGAGACCAGTAGTTACAGAAGCATACCTGAAGCTGGGAAATTTAAACCAGCACAACAGCTGATGAAGGGATGCTGGCTGGAGAATGCTACCTCCCTTTCTCCTGACCAAGGAACTGTGGGGCTGGAGTGGTGTTGGTGGAGCAAAGCGTCTTTCTGACAAGGGAATGCAAACTGCAGCCGAGCGTATGGGGCAAACATGCCCAAAGCAGACTGAGCTTCTGGGCATTCTCTGGTAATACAAGGCAGCCTCCACCGAACTGAAGCCCGGAGAGATGCGGAACAGAGAAGTGGGTGTAGCGAGCAGACGTGAAGCTGGAAAGCAGAAGCGGCAAGAGAAGGGAGAATGCCTGAAAGCCACTGGCTTGCAGTGGGAGAACCGCCATACACCAGCCAAAGCCAATGAGTCCACGCAAGGGAAGCGGGAACACTGGGACTATCGGCAAGCCTCCCAAACCAAAATAAATGTACATTAAGCAAATTAGAAAGAATGAGCAAGTCAAATTTCCTTAAAGAGACAGAACACAATATATAGAAAAGACTGTGAAGTTTGTGAGTGTGCAATACACCTATAAGAGAAACCCTGAAAGGATATTATACCAGGACGATTCAGGACAGTACATCTATAAGAGACTGTCTGAGTCTGCAAAGGTGCACACTTACAAACTTCATAGCCTCTTGGTTCCATCTTAAATCCGCCTTGTATACTGTTATGTCAGGTATTCCCTTATATATGTTGTGTGCTCTCGAGTGCATTGCTCTTCATGTTCTACATGTGCTTCTGCTGTTTGTGGCCATCATGTCCTCTGTGGGCCCGAGAATATCGTTGTTCAGGCCTTGTGTGGCCTGAAGAAGGTCTACGAGGGGGATGGACATGTGTATTGTCTGTATTGCCTGTGTCCCAACCATTCCGTGGACAAATCTGTCAAGGCTTTTCGCAGAAGACGCTGATGGACCGCAACGCCGGTTGCTTTGTTGCCTCGAATGAAGGTGCTTACCCGGGTTTGGAGATGTGTTCGCCCTGTGGAAGTAAGTCCTCGGCTACGGCGGTGAAGGTGTCCCAGTCAGCGGAATCCCCCTCTAAGAAGCAGCTCACAGGGGTGCCAGCGTCGGAGGCGAGGGTGTCTCTGGATCCAGGTCGCATCAGTCTAAAGGGGTGGGTGGCTCCTCTCTGGACAAGCCAACAAGACCGGCAAAGTCAAAGAAAGCAAGTGCTAGGCCCGAGAAGTTGGCCGCGCTGTCACAGAAGTCCTCGTGGGTGGAGAAGTTGAAGTCCCGCGAGTCGTCATCAAAGCACTCGCCGTGGAAGGACCATCATGGGTCATCCTCAGGCCGTGAGTCTTCTAAGCATCGTTCTGGTGCTTCGTCCAAGCGGTCCAAGTCACCGGAGAAGGCCAGGCCGGTGGCGGCCTTGGTTCTGTCGACGAGGGTTTTATCTACGGAAATGCCTCCGTCGACAGTGGTGCTGCTGTCTTCATTTCCTTCAACGGTTGTGATGTCTGCTCCGTCAACGACTGAGCTGGATGCCTCGTCAACGGCCGTGGCAGTGAGTTGCTATCCACGGCTCTGCTGGGGTCTGATGGTGGTCTGTTGACTACGGAGGTGCCGTGGAAGTCGGGGTGGGCTTTGGGCCTTTGCTCCCATTGGACATTCTTTAGAAGGACCAGGCAATGTATCCTGTGGACTCCAGTCCGGAGGAAGAGGAAGGTGAGCTTTTTTTTGACCCATCTGTGTTGGAGCTGCTGTCGGCACAGCCATCTAAGTCGAAGGTAGTTGGGGCTGTTCCGTCCCGGTATCCATAGGGGAATCCACACTATGCTGTCCATGCAGGTGCTAAGCACGCTACAGTCGCTGTTCAGACAATTGGATGCAAGGCTTCCTGTGGCTCAGAACCCGGTGGCTCCTGTGGAGCAGATGTGACTGTGGTGCCCCGACACAAGGAGGGGTTGGAGGCCCCTCGCTCGTGTCTCCCGAGGAAGTCGCCTCTGGTTCAGCCCCTGTTGCCGGTTGATTTCGGCTTTCCCAGTGGACATCCGGAGGAAGGGGAACTGGTGGATTCGGATCCTGGCTGGTCTTCCCTGTGACATGCTGTTGACGGTGTCCTCGTCGCCTAGGAGGGCAGATACCTGGGATACGGACCCTGAAGTGGATCCTCCGAGTAGCCCATCGTACCCGTTTCCACTGGAAGATGTTGATGCCTTTCAGGCAATGATGGTGAAGGCTTGTCAAGAATTTGGCCTTACTCAAGAAGAGGAAAGAAAGGACTGTTTTCTCTTTGATCACATGAGGAAATGATGGAAGGCGGTCTTCTCCTTCCCCATTTTGGACCACGTGTGGCAGTAGGGTCTGCACATGATGCGTCACCCTTTCTCGGAGCCGTTGGTGAAGGGGCGCCTGGAGAAGAAGTTTAAAGTGCCAGAATCTTCCCCCAAATTCCTCGAGTCACAACCCATGCCAGTGTCAGTGGTGTTGGCGACGGCTAGTCGGAAGGCGATGAGTCACCACAAGTGTGCTACGCCCCCGGACAGTGAAGGCCGGAAGCAGGATGCGTTAGGAAAGAAAGTGCTTGCGGTGGGTGCTATGACGGTCAAGGCTGCCAACTCATTGGCCATTATGGCCCGCTATGACGGGGAGATGTGGCACCGGTTGGCTCCACTCTTGGATCATCTCCCTGAGCAACAACAAAAGGAGGCTATGCTGCCGGTTCGGGAGGGGGAGGAAGCCTCCAACCACAGCATTAACATTACGGTGGACCTGGGGGAATCCGGATTCGAATAAATCAACAATGGAGTTGTTCTCCGGAGGCAGGCATTGGTTGTGCTACAATGACTTTCGACCAGAGGTCCAATATAAAGTGGTCGACATGCCTTGTGAGGGTGAGCAGCTGTTTGGCGAAACCATTGACGAGGCATTGAAGGGGATGAAGGAAGACTCTGATACTGCGAGGTCCCTGGTATGCTGCAGAATGGCCATTCGTTTCGCCCTTTTCGGCCATTTCAAGGGAGCTCTGGAAATGCCTGGTTTCCTGCTTCCCCCGACAAGGGTTACGGACACCCTAGTTATTCATCCCAAGGGTCTCGGAGTTTGTTTCAGGCAAGCAAAAGAACAGGGACTATCAGGCAGAGCGGAAGAGGGGTCTAGCCACCTCAGCTGCTAGAGGCCGGCAGTCCAAGCCGCAGCAATGACTGCCATATTGGCAATCAGCAAGGGAGCAGTGTCGACAAGTGGCATTTAATTATGACGGACCGTTGGGTGCTGGATGCAGTAAACATGGCCACTTAGAGTTTCAGAGTCCGCAACGCCCTAATCCACCTATCAAGGTGGCGCAGCCACATCTCAAAGTCTTGTGGCAAGAGGTGCATCTAATGTTAGAGAAGGAGGTGATAGAACCAGTCCCGGTATCGGAACAAGGCCAGGGGGTGTATTCCTGGTATTTTGTAATCAAAAAGCCAAAGTGGTGCCCTATTCTCGACCTTTGGCCGTGAACAAGAATCTGGAACACCTGAAGTTCAAGATGCTCACATTACAGGACGTCATTCTCTCGGTGCAACCGGTGGAGTTTGTGGCATCACTGTGTCTCGAAGGCGCTTACTTCCACATGCTGATGCTGCGAAAACATCGCAAGTTCCTGCGATTCGTGGTCGACGACAAGCATTTCCAGTTTCGGGTGCGCCCTTTTGGGCTCATGTCAACTCCAAAGACGTTCACCAAGTGCCTGGCTCTGGTGGCTGCCTTCCTCCGCAGGGAGGGGCATCATGTGTATACGCACCTGGACGACTGGTTGCTCAAGGTATCGTTTCCACAAAGGACGCCGGACTCTCTCCAGGCACCAATGCTCCTGTTACAGCGGCTGGGCTTTGCCGTCAGCTTCGCCAAATCCTGTCTGACTCCTTCCAGGGATTTAGTGTTTCTCTGCGCTCAGTTTCATACGCAGAGAAATCTGTTGCAGCCATCCTTCGAAAGAGTGGGGAAGTTGATATCCAAGGTGGGCGAGTGGGACCTGGGAACTTTGGCCTCGGTCCGGAGTTATGTCTCTTCTCGGGTCCATGATGTCCTGCATTCCGCTCATCCCCAATTTTCGACTATTCATGAGGCCTATGCAGGAGTTTCTGGCATCCAGGTGGTGGAAGTGCTCAGGGAACCTTGTGCGGGTCATGCCTTGGTGGCGCAAGACTTTCAGTTCACAATAGTGACGGATGCTTCCCAGGTGGGTTAGGGGGTGCACCTCGAACAGTTTCAGGTTCAGGGCCTATGGGTCCTACAAGAAGCGTCATTGCACATCGTGTTGGAGTTGAGGGTGGTGCATTTGGCTCTGAAGTCTTTTCTGCCTCGCATTCAGGGTGCAGTGGTTCGTATTTTGACAGACAAAACCACCACAATGTTTTATCTGCGCAAGCAAGGTGGCACACACTCCTGGCCTCTGTCCATTTACTAGGTGTTAGAATGTGAAGGCGGATGCTCTCTGCAGAGACGCGGGTCAATTGCACGAGTGGAAGCTAAAGGAGGCTCAGGTGGCGCAGATCTTCAAGAAATTGGGGTCTGCCCCGCTGGACTTGTTCGCCACGCTGGACAACAAGCAGTGACCTCTTTTTGCCAGCAGGGTGGCTCATCCGGAATCGAAGGAGGATGCCTTCTCGTTCACGTGGATGGACCTGTTTATGTATGCGTTTCCTCCTTTTCCTCTGATTCGGACAACGATCCAGTTGGTGCGCAAGTACCAGCGCAGAGTGATCTTGGTGGCCCCTTTCTGGCCCAGGCAGACTTTGTTCTCGGATCTCCTTCACCTCGCAGTGGACGGACCGATTCGTCTGGGGTTGGAGCCCGATCTGCTATCGCAGGACGACGGAATGGTTTGGCATCACGACCCGGCGTCACTCAGCCTGCCAGCGTGGCTCCTGACCACTCTGAGATTGGACATCTAGCAATCCCACAGAATTGTTGTCGGATCCTGTTGGTGGCAAGGGTGCCATCTACCAATGTCTTACAGTAGAACATGGTCCAGGTTCTGTGCCTGGTGCAAGGAGCAGCCAGATGTACAGCCTTTGGAGATGTCTCCAGCCCATATTCTCCCGTACCTTCTGCTACTTGAAAGGGGGACCTGGCGTTGTCATAGATCAAGGTGCATTTGGATTGCCATCTCCAGGTTCCCAAGAGGGCGCAACTTTACTCCTCTGTTTAGTGACCGGTTGGTCAAGCATTTTTCATCAAAGGACTTTCCCCCAGAGAAGAGTGGTACTCTCAGGTTCAAATGGCGGCTTCATGAGAGCTATGTCGTACTCAAGTCTTCAGGAAGTCGAGACAACTGTTTGTGGCTTCCGGGCCCTCCAACAAGGGGAAGTCAACTTCCAAACAAGGACTTTCCAGTTGGGTCTCCTCTACAATTTTCTTTTGCCACGAGAAGGCTAGAAAGCCTTTGAGGGTCACTCTTAAGGCCCACTCTACGAGATCCACAGCGTCGTCTGGGGTGCTGTAAGTATACCGCTCGGTGACATTTGCCAAGCTGCATCTTGGGTCGTGCCGCATACCTTCACCAGACACTGTCTGGAACAGATGTGCATGTGGGACGGGTGGTCCTCCAACGCCTGTTTCAATAAGGTAGGCCCCACAGCTTCTGTTTTTTTTTGTTGCTCTGTCTCTTGCCGTTTTTTTTATCCTGCATGTTGAATGATGTTCATGGTGTTACTGATTGTGGCCGGGGGCATGGGGTTGGTTTGCCTATAATGCACCACCAGGTTGTCATACTGCTATAGAATCTATTCACAGCGTGTGAATCCATGAAAGATCTAATTCTGGAGAAGGGAGTAGTTTCTTACCTTTAACTCCATTTCTCCAGTATTGGTATCTTTCATGGATTCACATGCGCCCGCCCCTGCAGGCAAACCATGGTTCGGGGTGCCTCTACTTTGGAAGTAAAAATCTGAAGGGAAGCGGCAGGTGCGGGGCTATTTGTGTAGCCTAAAGCACCCAAAAAAATGTCGATAGGACACATGTCAAAGTTTTCCATAGGAAAACGCTATGTTAAAGTTACTGAGGTTTCCCAGCCTGATGACGGGGAAATATTCACAGCATGTGAATCCATGAAAGATACCCACGCTGGAGAAATGGAGTTAGAGGTAAGAAACTACTCCCTTCCTCTTTGTCGACAACTGGGAGCACCTAACACCACTGTGTCAACAACTGGTGCAGCATTAGCCACTTCATTGGAGAAAAGACGCTCTACAACAGCTCTTCAGTTGGCATAACCTGCACCTGATCCTCCTGCGAAGTGCAAGTCCTCGCGCTTGTCTATGAGGCACAGATCACTGTCAATGAAGTAGTCCTCATTGGCTACCTCATCTTTGACACCTTTCACCCCATTGACGACTGCTCAGCTGGCGTGCCCACAGAGGACTACTTCCATGACCACAGCTCTTGCTACCGTAGCCATGGTGTGTCTGCCTCCAAGACGGCCTTCAGCTCTGTCTGTTCTACCTGCAGCTCCGGTGAGGTTGCTACAGCCTCCTGTGATTGCTGCCGTCTCCAAGGGTGTTAGTAGAGACAGGGACGTGGCTACATCTGCCCCTTCCTTCCAAAGCCAGGCAGACCAGCACTCTGTCCCCTGTGAAATCTCCTAAGACGGATCCTGCAGCTGCATTGCAATATCCATCCACCCTTTCAGACAAGCCCCCGGAGGCTGTCTACTGTGACCTAGAAGGTGGGCACGAGGAACTTGACCCCACAATTCTAAGGGCATATCACTCTCCGTCTTGACCAACCCTTCCAGGGCTCGTCACTCTCTGCAGCCGGCTCCACTGGCTCGGCCAGTCCGTCCTTTGCCTCAGGTCCTGGTGCTAGTGCTCACTGCACTCAGGGATTTGTCAATGGACATTCTGTCTACTCTACACACTTGTCTCGGAACTGCTGCAGCGTCTGCTTCCAGCAGTCCCCATGTCTGCTCCTTCTAGGAGTCCACCTTTACCTTCACAGCCCCAACTGGTACCCCACCAGCTCCTCGCCAGCTGTCCATTCGACTGCCTCCCATAGTGGATACTGCTGCGTTCATGGACCCGGATACCAACCCAGACACTGTTACATCTCAGGGTACTGATGTTTTTGACCACCTTATTCCTGGAGATGGTGAACCACCCGATGTTGTCTTGCTCTCCAGGGATCCTCCAGCAGATGAAATTGGTCCTTTTCATGCAATGCTTCTGCAGGCTACCAAACTGTTCAATCTGGACCCTGAAGAGAAAAATAAGGCCATTTTTCTTTTTGAGAGGTGGGAGTCCTCCAGGAAGACTGTGTCCATTTCTATGCTATATGACATTTGGGAGGAGGGTCTTTCAGTCATGAAAAACCCTTTCTCAGCTGCTCCTACGAAGGAGCGACTAGAGAAGTATAGATTGCCCGAGGTGCCCCTAACTGTCTGAGATTCCAGTCATCTCGAGACTCATTTGTTTCTGCTGCAGCGTGAAAAAGGACATTCAACTGCACTTACCACAGCCCCCCGCCACCCTCTCCCCTACGTATGGTTCCTCCTGATAAGGAGGGCAAGAAGCTGGACGTGACTGGCAAACGCATTATCATGACTGCTGCATCCACAATAGGCGCTGCTAACGCTTTTTCCATCCTCTCTAGGTACGATAGAGATTTGTGCTATAAGCTGGGCCCCATCCAGATGACAAGAAGGTGGAAGCCTTGCCATTATTCCACGAAGGGGAGTTGGACATCATCGCCTTGGACATTGCAGATTCTGGTTTCCGTCGAATGGGCAATGGGGAAGAGCTACACCGTCGGGATGGCTCAAGGCCACCAGCTTCCATATGGATGTCCAGTCAAAGGTAGTGGACATGCCATTCAATGGGGTGGATCATTTGATAAAACTGTGGATGACCACCTGCAGTCCATCAAGATGGACACTGAGACAGCACGTTGTTTGGGCACATTTCAGCAGCGGAAGCAGTCCTTTTGCTCCTCCAAGGGGTGTTTCTCCAGATCTTCAAAAGACTACAGACCGTCCTATCATGAGCCCTCTTGTTACAGCACTCAAGATGTCTATAGGGGATGTTCGCAGTGTTACCGATGGTGGGTGGGAATCCAGTGTCCTCGTGAGACGTCCTCCAGGAGGCAAACACCCAAACAAGCATGACCTGGCCCAAAGTCTGAGGCCCCACTCCAGCACCCAAGTGGGAGGCTGTTTGCCTCAATTTGTAAACATCTCCGTGGACAAATAAAATGTCATCCAACAGGGTCATGCCCTAGGATTCCAGGAAAAATGCCCTTCAATGTCCCCCCATCCCTCGAAAAGAACAGCACGTTGCTCAGCTCCTTAAGGAGGTTCAATCCCTGTTAAAGGGTCAATAGAGCCCATTCCTCTGTAGCTCTGGAGTGTACTCCACATACTTCCTGGTTCAGAAGAAGTCGGGTGGGTGGAGACCCCTCCTAGACCCAAAGCTATTGAACAATTTCCTCAAATCACAAAAATTCAGGATGATCACATTGCAGCACATGCTTGCCAACTGGAGGAAGGGGACTTCCTGGGGTACTTGGACGCCTATTTCCACATCCCCATTCATCCCAAACACTGGAAAGGCCTGCATTTCTTGTTAATTAAAAGGTACTACCAGTTCAGGGCTCCGCCCTTCGGCCCGAAGTCGGCGACAAATATTTTCACAAAGTGCTTGGCTCCGGTGGTGGCTCATCTCGGATGTGAGGACATCTACGTCTACACCCATCTTGACGATTGGCTTATCCACTCATGCTCTCAAGCTCTAGCGGTGTAGCACACCACAAGGACCAACCTATTACTGGCTTCTCTAGGATTCTCAATCAGCTACCTGAAATCCTTTGTGGTGCTATCCCAGAAGGCCCCCCGTGTCTGGCGACTCCCCTGGAGGAAAGGATAAAAGACATCTTGGTGAAGGTACAGCGGCTGTCCACTGCCTGGATAGCAACAGTCCAGTCCAAGTCCCTGCTGGGAATGATGTCCTCTTACATCCAGCTAGTTCCTCATTGCAGACCTTGGATGAGACCCCTTCAAGCATTCCCGCCAGATGGAAGCAGGTCTTGGGCTCCTGGAATGCCCTCAATCAGGCTTTCTGTCAAGCACTCCATTGGTGGGCCATTCATCTGCACCTCTAAAAAGGTGCTCCCTTTCAGCCCCCAGCTCATCAGGTGACAGTCACTACTGACTCCTCTCTGGAAGGTTGGGGCACCCACTCAGGCCAGCTCTATGCCAGAGGTTGCTAACTCACGGAGGAGAAGGAGTTGCACAGCAACGTCCTCGAATTGTGAGCACTGTGCTGGGCTCTGAAGTCATTTAAGCCTGAGCTTCAAGGAAAAGGTGGTCTGCTTCATAGACAACATGAGCAGAATATTCTACATCAGGAATCTGGCTGGGGCACGCTCTCCCATCCTCTCCTGGGAGGCGTAAGAACATTGGAACTGGGCTATAGCTCAGCAGATGTCTCATCCAGTTTCACTTTGCAGGTCTTCACAACACCATCACAGACTTGCTTAGCAGGGAGCTACAGTCCTGCTACGAGTGGGAACTCAATCAGTCTCAAGTGTCTCTTCAGCAAGTGGGGGTCACCCTCGCATCAATCACTTTGCCATGTCAGCCAACACCAAGTGGCACAGGTTTGCCAGCATGTATCCTCCAGCAAGGCATCCGGGGGGGTGGTGCTTTCTCATTCGCTTGGGAGGGTCTGTTCCTTTACGCTTCCCCCTTCCCCTGTGCTTCTACGTGCACTAAACATACTCTGACAATTCCATTGCAACATAATCCTCATTGCTGCGGTGTGGTCCAGGCAGATCTGGTACTCGGCTCTTCTCCATCTGTCAGTGGCTCCAGCCATCAAACTGCCTCCACTTCCAGACCTACTCTTGAGAGGAGGGTCGATTCTGCATCATGACCCAGCATCTCTGAACCTAGCAGTCTGTCTCCTGCAACCCTAGAATTTGGACACTACACGCTGCACTCCGAATGCAAGGATATTCAGGCCAAAGCTAGAGCTCCATCTACACTTTCCTGCTACAAGCACAATTGGAAATGCTTTACAGTTTGGTATCTTTCCCAGGGAATCGCTCTGCTGTGCATTGCAGCTTCTGGCGTACCTGCTCTCTCTTGCCAATTCGTGACTTGTCCATGCATCAATCGAGGTAGCCATGGCTGCCATTTCCTGGTATTATCTGCCTCCTGGCAAGCTCACCCTGTGGTCTCAAAAACTTGTATAGTTCAAGGGCCTGTTCTGATCGTTTCCTCCTGTCAAGGCACCAACTCCTGCTTGGGTGCTCAAAGTGGTTCTGTCAAGACTGTGTCCTCCTTTTGAACCTCTCCATTGGGCATTCTTGAAGTTCTTCTCCTGGAAAACTGCCTTTCTAATGGCTGTCACCTCTGCCAGGCACGTTGGGGAGATTCAAGCTCTCTTATTTAAGCCACTTTATCCTTTCACCAATCCAAGGTGGTTCTATGGACACATCCATCGTTCATGCCTGCGGAGCAGTCTTTTGCATTCACTGGACGTGTTTCGTGCTTTGAAGTTTTATGTTGCATGTACCAAAGCTTTTCAAAAGACGTCTCAGCTTTTCATTACATTTGGACCCGTGGAACAAGAAAAAAGGCCCCGTCAAAAGCTTCCATCTCCTGGTGGCTCTCTGTCTGTGTCGTGCACAGCCATTGGCTGGCCAACAGACATTACTGCGGAAGTCAATAGCCCATTCCACCGGAGCCATGGAATCGACCAAAGCATTCCTGTCTGGTGTTCCCCTGTTATATATCCGCAGGGCTGCAACGTGAAGGTCTACCCATAATGTCATCAGATTTTACTGCGTCAACGGGGATTGCAGGGAGAGTCCTGTGTTGGCCAAGCAGTGCTTCACGGCATGTTTTCCTGAGGGGAGTGTGTTCCAAGGGTAAGCCTTATTGCTCCTGTTAAGCCTTTCCACCTCCATTGGTTGCGTATATGTACTGCTGTGTAACTGTATTCTGGAGCATGTGAATCCACGTAATATCCATTGCTGGAGATGGAATAAGTTCCTTACCTGTAACTCCTGTTCTCCAGCATTGGTATCTTACATGAATTCACATGCAAACCCTCCCTCCTTCCTCTCTATTGGTTCCTACTGCCACTCTGTGCGTGACCAAATCTGAAGATGGCCTCTAGGGGTGGAGCTAAGGGGACAAATGTCATTTGCTGGGGCAGTATGACCCAAAGTGACAGGAATCGGCTATAGAAGCAGCAAGCAGTTTTAGCTTCAAAGCAACTGCTTTAATAACACTGAGGAGTCCCAGCCTGGAAATAATCATGAGCATGTGAATACATGTAAGATATCGATGCTGGAGAACAGGAGTTGCAGGTAAGCAACTTATTCCTTACTTGGGATTTCGTAACGTGAAACTAAATGAAAAAAAAAAACCTTCTGGGATAGGTTAGCTATTCAGACTAAATAGCCAAGAGCCCAACTGAAAATCCTTGCACACGTTTTGCATTGTCATGCTTGCCTTTTATTCATTTTTATGTACCTAAAATTGTGCCATCTATTAACTATTTTATAGAGTTGTAGGTTAGGAAAATGGGACACAGCTATGTAAACTAGAAGGGTGTATTTGGAGGAACATTTTGGCCTACAAAATGTCTTATGAATGGCATTGATGAGGATGAAGCTTGGATTAGTTTTCTTAGAATTTATTTGAAAATAAAAAATTGTGGATTTTGAAAA
The DNA here is from genome assembly GCF_040938575.1 of Ambystoma mexicanum. NCBI lineage: Eukaryota > Metazoa > Chordata > Amphibia > Caudata > Ambystomatidae > Ambystoma > Ambystoma mexicanum. The sequence continues at coordinate 1,170,301,420 of NC_090935.1, read as the reverse complement.
TTGTGCAAGCATTCCATTTCCTCTGGAAAATTACTTATTTTAGGATATTGGGGTGTCTCTTCTTAACAAGCATTGGCAATGCCAACAGTTTGCGCTAACGTATATCGGAACTATATCAACAAATATGCAACTAGCAAACTAATATTTTAAACAGTTTAACATAAATCTGTTTCATTGCCAGCTGACCACCTATTTTAAAATGCATTTCTATATGTGGGTGCTTATTTGTGTACAACTGCAGTAGTGCACTAAATACACTGGGTGGGATTTCTTATTTAACGACTGAACTTCAGGGAGAAAATGTACATTGAAATAATCTGAAAAAGCAAGAGTATTATTTCAATTCACCATTCGGTGTCCGTTGCTGCTCATTGTGGCAGCTTAAAATTTGATGCCAGAACCTCTTTCCTGGGAGTCCCTTTTCTTGTACAAGGTGAACTGTGAACCTCCTAGTTAGCTGGTGTGCCAGCCTCCCAAGTGTCTCAAGAGGTGCAACAATCCCCATCTTGCTGCTGAGAAAATCCCTGTTTTTGCTGAAGTCCATAAAAAACCAGCCTTGGCAAATCAAACATTTTTAGGTTTGAGTAGCCATGGGACAGTCATTTCCCAGGCACTGCCATAATGGTACTACATAGCCATAAGGAGGTACAAGCTATAAAATGATGTGAATACTTTGGCATATGATAGCAGTGCCTGGCATGTGTCTACCTAATATCTATACACAAGCCACATTTGTTTTCTTCAATGCTGGTTTTTAACAGGACATTGGTGCAAGGAAGAGATGCAGGGATGCATATTCTGTTATAAATCAAGTGGCTGAAGGCTCTCTAAGACCATGTGTATTACAGCAGTAGTAAACTTACATCATTGCAGCACTTAAAAGCCTACAGTGGTTACCAGTAAAAAAAAAGGCACATCAGCTGCATTGCTCACAAGGCCTTGACCAGACAAGGAGCAGAATGCCTCCAAGACAAGAATAGCCGGTATCGCCCAGGAAGGGAATTAAGATCCAGCAACGACCTAAAAATTGAGGCAAAACACTATGAAAAAATGTGGCAGAACCGTGTTCTCGCATCTAATTGCTAACATCGTGAACCAACATGCCAAATAAATTAGAACCATTAGACCACATCACCTTCAGGAATCTGCTCAAAACCTGGTTATTCAGCAGACAATGACAACCTCGAAGGGACACCAACAATAACACCACAGACAACCTGAGAGTTGACCAGGTGGGCCAAAGAACCACAACAAGATCCTCGCTAGATACTGTCAAGCGGCAACCAAAGAGCTGCACCAGAGCTGCCAACACTGACTTAATAAACCATTTCCCTGTCCTGCTCCTCCAACATAACTGATGCCTCTACACCAAACCTTGGACTAGCCACACAACACGTAAACAGCGAATTAATACGATATCCACACCAGCATCTCTAGATGCTGAAGCACATTTAGAGGGAACCATCCACATAGTCCATAAAACCATCAACAATGCAACTACATACCAATATACCGGCTCAACCCACTGCTACGGCCACCAGTGACTCTGGATCCCTTAAGAACACTAACAAACCAGCGTGCACGACCAAACCCACACAAAATACTCCACACACCCGAGGCACTGAATCTTACCCATACGGTTACAATGCACAAGGCCTCGGGCACAAACCACCAAAATGCAAAACGCTCACAGATGCCAGTTCCTCCTGGTTTTGAACCTATCCTCTTCCCCTATCACCACTAACCGCCCCACCCCCTCTTTTGCAGAACCACATGAGCGCCTGGAGACTCACCCTGGGTTGTAGTGGTGTGCGGTATAAATCTACATAACATCTCCAATGATGCCATTTGTTCTAAGAATACTGCTTTGAAATAATGCTGTCAATATTTACGCATAAAGTGTGATGTTACTGTGTGATAGAGCTAGTTCAAAGATGTGTTTCTGGTCAGGAATTGCAGGTTGTGGGTGGGAATGGCTATGGCTAACTAATGGGTGAGTAAATCAACAACGTCCACATTGTGTCCCTCCTTGCATCCAATCTAGCTCCTCCTATTCCAATGCCATCATTTTGGTTTATAAGTGGTGTGTGAGCACCACCTAATAGGCAAAACTAAACTAATAAGTGGGTTGACAAATTAGCATAGCGACTGCACAATACCTCTGAACGTGACATGGGAGGACACAAACACACAGCAACATAAAACCAGTCTTGTTTAAGACAAAGATGTGTACTCGGCTGAAGTGATTAATTCACTTGTTTGACAGTAGAACACGTTTCTATTCTGCTACAGAGTAATAATCTACTTGTAGTGTTAGTTTCCTTTTATAGGAGTATAAGTACTAGAATGCTGTGTTGTAAACTTCATAAACAAAGCTAGCTCAACACCTTACGCCTGAAAAGGAGCAACTTGAGATCTCTGCAAACTGGCAACTACCTAAAAGATTTAAAAAAGATTTAAAGACACTCAAAAGAAGCCTTCAGGATAGCCCCTGTTTTTAATCACCCTTTAACGTGAGGATGCACCTTGCTGTTATCCTGATGAGATTAAATCTGCATTTCAACAGCAGTCAAACAAAAAGTAATCATTCAAATAAAATGTACCTCTTTGAACCGTTCACTCATTTAGTTTTTGTTTTCTTGAATTCAGGTAAATATTGAGAAGCCGGTTGTGGGCAGTGTGGGGTTTACCTTTATTATGCATATGTGCAGATGCCAAATGTAGCATAAAACAAATGCCAGCCAGATAGTGCAACCCAGCACGAGTCTGTGTTGAGGTGCTCAGATCCACAGGCTTTCACTCCAGCCTTTGGTCCTAGGCAGTCTCGTTGTCTCTTTAAAATAAAATAGTTCCCTGAATTTACCACCAAAGATTCCATATAAATGTTAAACGCTGCACTTTAAGGCCCAGTAACATAACCTAACACCCCACTCTTTGAAGTGACAGTTTAACATTCATCTTAATGTTGCTGCAGAGCATCCAAAGCTACAAGTACAAGCACCATAAATTACATAAACATTCTCTTTTGTCTCCTCAAGATGGTAGATTTTCAAGGTGTGCTTCATACCTCAACTTAAATATAAACTGTTATTCCATATTACACATTTATGATGTGGTGTACAGCAGTGCCTAGCAAAAGCTTAAAACATATGCGCCACCCAAAAATGTTGCCATTGCCAATGCTTTATTTAAACAGGACTTCAGTGGCTTTGCCAATGCTTGTTTTTAACAGGATTTCAGTGAAGGACAGGCAGAGTGCTTATAATTTTTGTATAGACCCTGGTGTCAGATTGTGGGTGTATGCGATTTATATTATGTATTATTACTATTATGAATTGCTTTATTTAGGTATGCCTACATATTATCCCCACCAAAAATATTGCCGTATATATGTTTGTCTGTCTCACCATAGGCAATATTTTTTTGGGGGTGGGGATAATTTGTGCGTTGTGGTGGTGTGCCCCACACATTTAAAAATAATGCAGGGGTTGTGGGAGTGTCCCCCGCAGGGTCCATGCCTCAATATCGCTGCAAAAATATGGCGATACTTTTGTATCGCAATATTTTTGCGGGGATATTAACACATGGAACCTTTATTTATACTATGTACTGTTTTATGGAAAGCTTTCTCTGGAATAAACCCATTTCACTGACCACTTCTAAATGGAGTGGCTGAAGGCAGGCCTGCTTGACATTTGTATTGCGCCAGTAGCATGTTTACAACTCCAATTAAGTCATTAACTCTCAGAAGACTGCTCTGAACAAACACTGGCAGGCACTTTGAATGTAAAGTCTGATGAAAATGCTTGATTAAAATGAGCTCAATGAGTTCCCTGGAGGAGGCGTTTTGGGTGGGAAGAGGCAGGAATATCCATAGGGATTAGCATGGTCAAGGGCAGGCAATGGGTGGGCACATAACTAAACAACACCTACAGACTGTGTCCCTCCTCATGTCATTCCGGGCAGGGCCTCTTTTGGTTCCCAGTCCACCCCTGTTGTCTCGAGTGACCCCCCCCCCCCTAATAGCCCAAAAGCAGTACCAGAAATTCCGACATTTGTAAAGCAAGTCTGATCTATCATGGAGGCAATAGTTGTGACTGGAGGAACACTATTGTTTCGATCGTATTTGGTTCAGAATTAATTTTTTGATCAGGACTGATACTCTAATAAAATATAATTGCAATGCATTCCTTGCATAAGGAATATGCCAAGCTCCACCCAAGATGATTTCCATCCAGTTTTGTTAGGTCCCTATTTAAGATTCTATTTTAACTTGATATTTATATTAGAACTGAAGGGCCCATCTGGGGGGGGAGGGTTGGTCTGGCTTGGCGCCAGGAGCTTGCTGGGCTCTGGCTGCGCATCTGAGTAAATCCTGAAATATATCCATCAGAATACGCCAAGGACTGTTTTGTAACAATCAACTTCCTGGCATGATGTGGTCCTGTGAAGGAAGCATGCGGTGGAATCCGCTTTGGATGCCGAAGAGTGGGCTGCCTGTGTGGCGTGGCTTCACCCTGAGAGATGCTGAGTGGGACATGTGGGTCAGCAGCAGATTCCTCTAGACAGCACCACCGAAGACTGTTGGTGCCAGTGGTCTGGGGCAACCTGAAAGGTTGTTTCTGAGTTTTATATGTTACCCTGCTAAGCCTGTTATTGCTGGCTCCATCCAGCTGGGCCTGCACTTGGTGAGCTGTTGCACGTAGGCTGATTACGGGATGAGAGGGGGCTGACTAACCACTACTTCACTCTTTCCCCCCTAACCCACTCTCCATATGACCCCAGACCTTAGCATCCAGTTCAGTAAAGAACCTGGGATGCACCTTGGACAAGGATCTAACACACTCACCACATAAACGCTGTATCCAGATCATGTCATTTTCATCTCTGCATCCTCAGACAAGTCTTCCCATGTCTCTCCTGCCGTCACAGAGTCTCAGCAATCTTGGATATCATCCTACCCCTGCTTACACTACAACAATTCCCTCTATCTTGGCGCCCCTGCCTATCGGCTAGGAAATCTCCAACAGATCAAAAACTCCACAGCTGGGCTCCTCCTTGCCTTATCACCCAGAGAACCTCACTCCGGCCCTTGGGGTGCTTCCGCTGGCTTCCTTTTGGCTAACAGGTGACTTTAAAGGCCATGTGCATAACCCACCCCACCATTCACAAGACAACCCTAAATTCCTCCAACACAATCTTACATGCTACAACCCATAAAAAACCTTAGATCTGGCTCTGCACTCCTTGCGACCTCCCCCCCTTTTCAACTCCACCATAGCTGGAGGATCCTTGTTCTCCATTCAAGCTCCCACCCTCTGGAGCTCCCTTCCACTCGGCATCTGCCACAAAGAGGACCACCTCTCCTTCAGGCAGGCCCTCAAAATCTGGCTCTTCCTCCAGCAATCTGACAAACCTTTCCCTCTTCACACTTAACCGCCATGACACCTAGGTCATGACACTGTTTGTGCCTCTCCAATATATTCTTCAGAGCAAATTAAAGCATCATTTTTGGAGAAGGCCGGACAAACTGATTCCACGTTCACATCAATAGCAAGTTCCAACTGAGTCCTAGTTAAACACCACTTTGAACTCTATCCGCAGCCACGGCCGCACACCTGCACTCATTGACATCCACACAACAGACAAAAACAAAGTGCAACATCTCTGCCATTGGAATGTAGCTAAGTCCCACAACAGCAATTTGGCTAGCTGGATATGAGACTCCTGCACTCTTGCACTCTTCTGACCACCTCTCAGCACCCACCCACATGCCTGACGATCATGGGTAGCTTACTGGAGTTCGGTCATCCCTCCCAACTTCCTATTTGGTCAGGTGCACACACGTATTTGAACCCTTCTGACAGTTTCCAAAAACCTTGGACTTTGGTTCCCTAAGGGGGTCCCCCCGCCCTACTGCAAGTACATTGAGGCCATACTAATGGGATAAGGGTGCTTTATAAAAGACCAACTACTAACCTTCTGGGGTGGTTAAGATGGTGAAGGGACAGCAGTAGTTGGACCAGTTTGTGGTTGGTAAGGGGAGACTCACCAGGCCCATGCAGCAGCCGAATGAGGAGCCTGTGGCAGTGGTTCCTGTGGTGGGCACAATTATGCTGGTGGGCCTTTTGGTGGCCATCCAGGACTCTAGGACCACACTGGAAAATAAGGTGCAGACAGTGGGCATTGAAGTCTCCCTCGTGCAGATGTATCAAAAAGGTAAACAAGAGAGTCACTGAGGTCAAAAGGAGGATGAGCGAAACTGAGGAACTGGTGTCTGTGTTAAAGGGTAGGGTTGATGCAAACAGCTACCACAAGACAGTTGGAAGTCAGAGCGTAGACGCGGAGTGCCGCTCACAATGCTGCAATGTAAGGATGCTTGGAGTGACAGAAGGTGAAGAAGGACAGCACGGAATTGTATCTTGAAAAACCTTTGACTGGTACATTGGGTATATGAGACCTGTTGAAACAGTTAATCGAAAGGGCTCACAGTGTTCCTGGTAGGAGGCTGTCTTAAGTAGGTGGATCAAGGATTCTGATATTACTGGACTTCACACAGGAGGTACAGAAGCACTGTAAATCCTTTGAGGTGGGGAAGAGGAAACTTGGTGTGTGCAATTACATGATGTTTTACCTAGTACAGATGAAAGTGGCGATGCAGGATACGTACTTTCTTTCTACACGTTAACTCTTCCCACATGGTTCAAAGGTGGAACACTGAGACACGCTGTGAGCAAGGTGGTGCATGAGAAGGAGCAGTCCCTCCAGGGCTATGGCGATTAGGCAGGAAGCCTGTGATGACCCCCTCCCTCCCCTGGCGAGAGATTGTTGTTTCCAAAAGGGCATGAGGATTGCGCACGACAGCCCAACTGGAAGGGAGAAAGAGTCTTCCAAGTGCTACAAGGTTACCAGCCGCCCTCCCAGGTGAACGGCCGAGTTGGGGAGGCGCAGAAGTGACATTGGTCACAACCTTGACTCCTACATCAAAGACGCAAAGCATCTTAATATGACCGGTGAGTTGAAGGAAGCAAATAAAACCTGGTCTGTGTTTAATTGAAATGCTTGTTACAGTATCCGAGGGGTGAAGGTTACGCGAGCACTGATAAGCTGTGAGATAAAGTGAATCCATTATTAAGAACTGTCAATACCAAATAAAAAGTAGCAGAGTGGTCCGGCAAAGTGAGATCACCCAATCGAAAATCTCTGTGAAATGTTTTAAAGGTGTAGCAGCAGCAGGAAGTGAGAGATGAGCATTAAGTTAAAAACTCACTGTTGAACTTTTTGTTGAATTTGGCAAGAGAACGAAAAGTGGGGCTGAGCCCGACTGAGGGAGACCTGTGTGAAAAGCAAGAGAAGGGTCTGAGGGAGACCTGTTTGAGATGACATTGGAACTGAAAGAAAATATGTAAAGTAGTAGTAAAGAAAGAAAGGAGGGTCGTAGTGGTCATGTAGAGGTGAGAGCGAAAATCCTCCCATTTCCAAAAGTCTTTGAAGGCGAAATTAAAATACGAAAGGAGGCTTGAGCCTGACGGAGTAGAACCTGTAGTGTGGAATGTGAAGAAAGCTTGTGGGAAGGGAACCCCACCAAGGAGAAAAGGTTTGTGCCCGATTGGGGGGCGAGGGGGCTATAGTGACCTGTGATCAAATACTATACTTAGAAACTGTTATGCTGAAACTATGTAGAAGCTTGAAGGATGACCTGGACTTGGGTGAGAGGAACCTGAAAGGTTAAACCTGTGAACTTTTGACCCAGACTTGAAGGGCCAAAAAGGCTCTGGAGGGGAGAGCCAGCCACCACTGTGTTTGCAAGCCAAAGTGTGTTCATCCATCAAGTGTTCCACCTAACCCCATGCTGTACAAAGTGAGGACGAGAATTAATACTGATTTATATTGCCATTCTGACATTTTGTTTCATCATTGATTTTTTTGGTAGATCCCTATCCCTTTATCACATTGGAGTGTATTATTGAGGGCATGCATTAGCTTTTTGTTAGTATAAGCCTTTATTGTTTGACTAAGACTGACTAGGAGTGTTTCTTTATTATTTGATGTTCAAGATTGCTCCCATCTTAGTTGTAGGGCCAGACCGGAGTTTTTCCAAACCCCTTCAATTTAACAATAAAGGTTTTGAAACATGCTCCACTTCTGTCAGTTTCTACTTGTCATATCATGCCTCCCTTACAGTGAGGAGTCCTCCCTTGTGTTAGGGATTTAGTGCCTTTATCAATACACTGATTGCCCCGGTTGGGAAATATGTGGGGATATTGTGAATTGGGAGTGCTGTTGTTGGGCACTTTTTCATATTAGGTGTTGTCGTAGATGAAGAAATTTTTGGTCAGTGCAATCTCTGCTAATTGCATCACAAACGTGACTGGGATTTTCATCGGTGGTTCTTCTTCTTGCAGAATCTTCTCAATGACTCTCAATGTTGCCATCTGGGGTATTTTTGTGTACAGTGATTCAATGTCCAGTGTCACCAGCAAGTTGCGTGTTGAATTAAACGGCCGGTCCTGTGTTAGTTCTATGACTGCAGTGGTATCTTTGAGATATGATATTATCTTGGTTACTTCTGGCTTTAAGAAGAAGTCCACAAATTGGGACAGGGGTTCCAAGATCGAGCCTATTCCGGAGACAATGGGTCTGCCTGGCGGAGGGTTTACGTCCTTTGGAAACACTTTGGAAACACTCAACAGTGGTCCTGTGCACAGTGAGCCAGTCAGCCTGACTCCAAAATGGCCGCCGGGAGTCCCTCTCTGGACGGCCATCTTGCTAAGTGACCACGTGACGCCCAGTGTCATGGCAACAATAAACAGAGGGGTCTGGCGAGCCACAGCATCGAGAACTTCTCACGCGCGGCCCACCAGACTCCACGGACACTTGCAGGAGGTAAGCTGCTGTTCGCACTTCTGATGCACGCGGTGCCACTCCCTTGCTCACGGGGTCGAGAGACACGTGCTCGGCAGACTAATGAGTGCGCGGACGGGATTGCACGATCGGATCCCGTCCGCGAGGTATATTTGCAGAAGGAGCTGGTGCGCACCAGCGTGGCCAGCCCAACAGTGATGAAATAGCAATTATGGTTCTTACATTTCAAACTGCATGCATTAGTGCTTTCTTCGTTCGTTGTGACTATGCACTTAAAACCTTATTGAATATTACATTTGGCCCCTAGGATCCAGGCCGCCTCACCCCACGTGCACAGAACAACCACCTACATGGAAAGGGTAAGCCTCCCCTTCCTCTCTTAAATCACCAATGCAGTGTTTTAGTCAATGACTACAAAAGAGGTTGTAAAATGGGGATTTTTCCCCTGTTCTTTCTTTCCCCCCTCACCCCTTCCTGTAATCCGTACAGGTAGAGGATTTTAATTAGTGCAGACAATGCTGCCATTGCAACTAAGAAGGCACATAACCTGATGCCCTCTGTATAGCCCTGAGGAATGTGGCCTAGCTACCTTGCACCACAGAAACCGGTCGGCTTAAGAATAACCTGATCTAGTGCCCAACATATACTGCACAGAGTCAGCTTGTTCCTAATAAGGATCCCCTTTTTGTAAATGAACTCTGAGGGTCCAGTAATACTAAGAAATTTAAAGAGAGGAACCCACTGAAGAACCTTCTCTTCCCTGTTTTTACAAACACCTGCACCTGCTTGACGGAGAAAACCCATTTAAGACTCTAGTTTTGTTCATCTGAAGAGCAGCAGACACGTGTTCAGCCCACAGTGGCCCAACATGTGCCTTTTAGCACGACACAGTGCATTAACACGAGCTTGAAAGCCAAGCCAGAGACATGTGCCTGTCTCAATCTACCTCAATAAAGAAGCTGTGTGTTCCGTAAGTGTGACTATTGTATTGGGCAACCCACAGTTGGCAATCCCCAAACAGTCCTTTGTGCTCTATATAGTGGTTGCAGAGTTTCCACTTTGTTTGGAAATATCTAAGCGGCTCCTGGTGGCCCCTATCCCAATCTAGAGGTTCAATAAGACTATGCTGCATGATATGGCATTTCGATTGTCCCTTAAAAATGAGATTACTCAGTTTCTTCAGCATAACTGGGGGTCCATTGAACATTGGTGTACTGAATGGGAGATGCTGAAGGTGTTAATCAGAGGCCTCTGTCTTTCTGCCAGAGTGTGGGGTGCAGAGAGTGCTCACCAATGAGGTGGAAGGGGACATGGTCGGGTTGGAGAGATGAGAAGGTTCAGGGGAGGATGTTGAGATTTCCAAGTTTTAGATGGGGAGAAATTTGGCAGAGGCATGGAATAACTTGCTTTTGAACATGCAGATTATGTGGTGTTGCAACACTTTGAAGTAGATGGAGCGGGCCGGCTCCTTGCCTAGTTGGTGAAGAGGGCAGGGGGCCGCGGCTATGTGATGGGGATGTGAATGGCACCATTTTGGTTGGTACAAGAGTTTGCACTCTAGAAGAGATGGGTTTGATTTGGATCAAGCCGTTGTCATGGTTGGATTAAATAAACTGATGGTTGAACAGGGGAATGAGCTTGGTGTCCCTATAGAACTGCAGTATGTGGTGGGTCCAATTGATAGCCTAAATTTGGGAAAGACTCTGGGAATTGATATACGAATGGTGGATGTTGCTCCAAAGCTTCTGGAGGCTTATTTGGAAGTGTTTGCCTTGGAGAGGTTTCCGGGTTCTATGCTGGAGGCCTTAGTGATAGTCCTCCCTAAAAGCAGGCGGGGACAGAGCTCATTGCGGGTCCTCTATGCCATTGTCCATGATCAATGTGGATGTTCAGATTCTGTGTACTGTACTATACTATCTCACCATCCTAGGTTGTCCACTTGTATACCTGGACCAGACTGGATTCAGCCCGGGCAGGAGCGCAGCTCACATCAGGAGGCTTTTCCTTATCCTTGACAAGTTCAGGGACTCATCAGATAAGGTGGTGATAGTTAGCTTGGACTCCTATAAGGCATTTGACTCAATGTTTTGGAAGTTGCAATGGCTGGTGTTGGAATGGATGGGATTGGGATTCTGATTTATGGGATAGGTTAAGCATGTGTTTATGAAGGATCTACTTCTAGGGCATGGGTGAATGGGCTTGTATTCTCAACATGGCAGGTTCAGAGTGGCACGCACCAGGGCTGTCCTCCATCACTGATTGTTACATAAGAGACACAAGGCTTTTGGTTTAGCAATGAGGGAAATACCACACTGCATTTCCCTGTACGCTGATGATGTATTCATATACGTTGGGAACCCGGCTGGTAATTTGGAGGCTTGGTTGGGAGTAGGGAATGTTGTCCAGATCGCTGGTCAATTGAATGCAATCGGTCATTTATACCTTGCCTGCAAGGGTGGGTGACAGACTGCAGCATCTTGAAATGGAATCTCATTTAAGTATCTGAGGATCAAGGTAGGAGTGGATTGGGAATGGGTGTATCAACGCAATGTGGAAAATGGTATGATAGCATTCAGTAAAACGACTGATGTTTTTGGTGAAATTTCCACTGTTGTAGGTTGAGGCACACTTGTAAACATAATAGCATTGTCATGTCTGCTGCATGTGTTCCAGGTCATGCCCATGCCTCTACCGAGTGACCTTTTTCAGAAGATCCATATGATAATGGGGAGGTTTTTGTGGAAGGACAAAGGTCCCAGAGTGGCTTTATATGGACTCTGGGCATACTGGTCTGTGCAATTTCTCTAAAACGTAGTCCTTGTTAAATATCCTCCACAGATGGATGTATATTGGACTAGGAGTACAGTAGTTCCTACAGGGAGGTGAATAACTTATTTGTACATCCTGTTCCCTTTACCCCATGTCTACTGGAGGTTGAAAAGTACCGGAACCATTGTAGGATGACAAAACAGAAAACTGGTAAACTCATTTTCTTGGTCAAATATTGCAGCTGCAAGACCACCCCCTCCGCCCCCTTCATCTAAACTAGAATTTCCAACCTTCCTTATCTACCATCCCTCTAGGCTACCTATGTGGTCGACATATTTTCTAAATAACCAGAGGTTGGGCCACACAACTATTCATGTGTTAGAGCATAGTTTGCAGAAACCTTTGTCAACCTTACTTTGTAAAGTTGTAAACATATCATCCGCCATCTTGGAGAGACTATAACAATTAGGCATTGCAATGTGTGTAGGATACACATTGTGCCTCCATGCATGCATGTTCGTTAACTGATGGTGAAAGAATTGGGCCAGAAATGGGTGTTGCCCCCAGAGCTAGCTGTCTGAAATTAGAAGCCAATAACAGACCTGGTCCTTGTGGGTCACATCTGAACTGTCTTGGTACCGATGGATAATCAATCAGAACAAAACTCCTCAAGATAAACTCATGGGCAGGTGATGTGTGGGCTGAGATTCTCTCCCGCGACAGTGGTGTTTTCACTGCTCTCCTCCTTTTTAGCAGTCTGCTTCAAGGTGCTGAGTTCGAAGACTTTTAGAAAATGATTTCAAAGCTTTCCTTAATCGAATGAATGCAGACTTGGAAGATTCAAGTTTTAAGACTTGAGGAAGTTTGACACATGCGTACCAATGGTTTCGTACATGGACCTTGGGAGGAGGTAAACGTCCATCTTTAGTGTCTGTTTTGTTGGTGCAAGACACTGCATTGGAGTACTGTTTATCATAAAGCACATCAACTGAGAGGCCAAGTGTCAAAACATGGACACCACTTTATGGCCTTTTCAGGCTTGAACATGTCCCAAAGACTGTTTCCCCATTCCCCTTATAGAAGGTACCAGCTTGTGTGCATGCCAGAGAGGAATTCCCCTAAATCACGTTGTTACTGGTCTTGAAACACGTTTGGCAACATTCACACCAACTCTCAAACGCATCACAAGTTTCTGTACCAAACCCTTCTCACCAACAGACTGTCTCTGCATGAAGGTGATAGCTGCCTGCTATGCTAGTGACCAAATTGGAAAACAAGAAATTAAACACCCTTTTGGAAGTGCGACAAGAGGAGGCAACCGAGCACCCTGTGGAACAAATAAATAGGGCAGTAACCTCATTCGTAACAGACTACAGGCTGTAAAAAAAGGCGCATGGGGTAGTCATGCCCAGAAGAGGACCCCATCCCGTGATCATCATGCTTAACTAATAGGATCCTTTTTTTTTTTTTAGAGAGAGATGCCCAAAATCTTGGATGCAAGCCTCAAACTATGACTAGACCCCGGAGTGCTACTTACAAAACAAATGTACATGCTCCAGAGAGCACGAAGGTAGACTAATCAGCTTTTCAGAGGAATGTGACTTTCAAGACTACATGCAAATGCAGCAGTTGGTGGCAGGAGGGACAACACCAGCAAAGCGGCATTGCTTGTGTAATCCTGATCCAACCCATGTTCCTGAACAGATTAAGCGTTATGTGAATGCCATTTTCACCATCTCTGTGTCTTCTAGATGTCAACTGTAGTTCAGAGGCAAAAAGGTCCAATTGCCACGAATGGATTGCACACTTGGAAAACGGCCCAAGGTCAATAGGCGGAATAGAGTCTGCTGTGCTACACGGAGACCGTTAAATTATTTTGCAAGGCAGTCTTTTGCTCGGGTGGCCCTGTTTTGAGGCCTTGTGACATCTCGTGTTGGTGCACTGGAACAAATGCACATGAGAAGAGTGTACATACCCTCCTAAATCATCTCTATGAACAGCTCAAGATGCGAAGGCTAGGCAGATCTACAAACATTCTTAAAGGAGATTAGGATTTGAAACATGGTTTCTCTGGGAGCAATGGCCATGACCAGGCTGTCTCGAAGTTCTCGAGGCCTACTAACGGCTTTGGTGGTTGACTTCATTCAGTCCTGCTCTGGAGACTAAAAGGAGATTATTAACAAACCTCTGTGCCAGGTTTTCCAAGCTATTGAAGCATGGTGATTGTTAAACTGCTGCGTTGGATTTGTAGCTCAAAGAAACACTTCTTGCATTTGAAGCCTAAGCATGCGGCTTGTAATGTCCGGGGCATGCCTAAAAGTCACTTGGTGTCTGCTCCTTTTGGCACCTGTGTACATTCATCCTCCGTTAATTTCATTATTTCATGGATTTCAATCTGTAAACTCAAATCATCTAGGACCCTTGGGTTCCTTAAATCTTCCGTTCTGCTTTCTATGCCAGCAGCACCCTTTCCAAAATTGAGATCTTCAGAAATACTTCAGGAGATGGACCTTTCCAACCCCATCAGGCTTATCTTCAAAGTCCTTCTAAATGGCACGTAGGAGACGCCTGCACCTATGTGCAAACTGGTCCCCTCCATGCAATTTGTCATTTACACTGCAAAGTAGCAGGTGAAATCACCTGCAAGCCTCCCGTTTGCATTTCGCAGCACCAAAGATGCAAATGCTGTTTGCTATATATCCATAGCAGGTGGCATTTACAGTGGATTCCAATGGAATCTGACTGCTTTTATTTGGTGTGAAAAGCATGCAGATTCCTTAGGAATCCACAGCATAGCGTCAGCAATGATGTCATGCTGGCGGAAATGCTGTTGCATTTGTATTTTGGAAAGGATGGGGAAGGTGTAAAAGGTTGTGGCGTAAAATGCATGCATGTGTTGTTATACAAGCCTCAATATGGAGCAGATTCTGAAATTTTGAAAAGGGTCAAGGATTAATCTTGTTATTTAAGTCACTGAAGAAAACAGGGATTAATGACTTTCTGGGTCTTTATAACCTCAAGCAATCTTTCGAACTGTGGAGACCCTCCAAATTGTAGCAGACTCAGATTTTGAAAGCCTTGCAGCTGAACAACTAGATGTATCAAGTGGCTCTCAAAGATGCCAACTTCCACATTGCTAGTGTGGAAAAGGGATGAATGACTGCTTTTTAATACACTGCCTTCATTATCACTCAAGAGGTCTACATTTTTTTCTGAGCACAGCTCTGAAGATCTTTTTGAATCTTTTTTCAGTATTGAGCGTTATCTGTCATGTGTATATTTTGCTTAATTTGCTCACTGTAATCCACAAAACACACATGATTCTATATCAAGACCGAAGGCTCGGATTATGCTATCTCTTAAACTTTACTTCTCGAGCAGCTGTACAAATCACCAATAATAACAGTAACAAAGCATAAACTAGAAGTCCCACTTAGTTAGTCTTTGGTAGTCCAAGATGTTATTGGTCCATGAATTTTTTTTTGATAAACTAGCCAATCAACATCCAAATAGTTCCATAAACACTGTTGTTCCTTTGAAACCTCCTATTTCTTTGCTGCTTGAGCAGTGAGATAAGTATGCCGTTATTTTCTCTTCAGTAGCGTATGCGCATTGTGTATTTTTGATATAACTGCATGCACAGTATAGAGGTTTGTGTGGTGGAGCATATCCGCGTAAGGAAGTTTATTCGTTTTGGTCATCCGGCTCCTCTGGTGACTGCAATATCAAATGCCGGCTGACATGGGGCACAACGGCCATGAAGTGTGATCAGAGAGTGACAGACTCAAAGTTCCGGCACTCCACATCACACTTTGTGAATGTCATGGAACATAATCGACCTAAAGGAATGGAAAACTCTGGAGGGTTCGTTTTGAATAAAATAAAAAAAGAGAAGGTAGCAATAAATAAAGCTCAACCACATGGGCGTAGGACATTGGTGGGACAGGGGGGACAAATCCCCCCCACCATTTTAAGTGGGGTGATGTAATGTCATTTATCTCCCCCAGAATATGTGTTTGGTGTGTCGTGCAGGGATCTGTTTTTGAAGTGGGGGGAGGAGCTGCTTACTATGCAAGCTGCCCTCTCCCCCTGGCACCCAAAGCATGGGTGCAATACCCTGGGGGCAGATGTGTGATCATCTGCCCCCAGGGAAGGGGGGCAAACAAAAAAAAGATATATATATATTTTTAAACATAGTTTTGGGTGGTGTGGGTGCGGGTGGGACCCCTAGCCACCAGGGATTTTTGCAAGGGGGGTGGCCCTCTCCCCCCACCCTAAGTGGATGGGGGCATCTTATATAGCCTTACCTGGGGGCAGATTTCTGCCCTTAGGAAGGGGTACATGAGATGCCCCCATCCATTTGGGGTGGGAGGGAGGCCACTGCAAACATTGGTAGAGCCACCCCCCAGGCCTGGGGCAGTACGTTTTGCCACCTCGGGTGGCAGATGGCCACACACATGTGCCTATCTGCCCCTAGGAAAGGGGCAAAACAAAAATACAACAAATTATGACTTGTTTTGGGTAGGTGTGGGGGCCACTGAACCACCATGGATGTTTTTAGTGGAAAGGGGGGTGGCCCTCTCCCCCCACCCCAAATGGATTGGGGACATCTCATGTAGCCCTCCCTGGGGGCAGATTGCTAGCACAATCTGCCGCTAGGAAAGAGGCAAAACAAAAACAAAAATAAAAAAATGATAACTTGTTGTGGGTGGGTGTGGGGGTCACTAAACCACCATGGATGTTTTTAGTGAAAAGGGGGGTGCCCATAAGTGTCTTCTTTTCGGAAATGCATGGGGTTCTCTGTTTTCCTTGGTGGCTTCGACACCCTAGGCCCAGATCTGTAGGTTGTCCACAAGAGCAAAATCTGCTTTGCAGAAAGGCTTGGGGTTACCAGTCGGTTAGCCTTTCCCCTTTGCGCCGAGTTAGATGCATACACACATGTGAGGTACCGTTTTCGTCGGGACACCTGTGGGAACGCGGGAAGGTAGGACATCTGTTGTTGGCGGTGTGTTTCTGTGGGTATGCAGAGGGAAATGTCTCTGAAATTTGGTGGAAATATTCAGACATTTCACTCAAAGCCACCAAGGAAAACAGGGAACCCCATGCATTTCCAAAAAGAGGACACCCGTGGGAATCCACAGACGTCTGATTTGCGCGAATCGCCCCAGAATGTATTACCCACAATCCCTGACAAAGTCTGAAATTTGGTTAAAAAACTACAATTTTCAGACATTTCCCTCTTGCCACCCACCGGAACACGCTGCCAACACCACATGTCCTACCTTCCCGCGTTCCCACAGGTGTCCTGACATAAACGGTATCTCACATGTGTGGGTGCACCCACCTGGAAACAAAGGGAAAAGGCTAAACCACTGGTAACCCCCAAAGGGTTTGTGGAGACAACCTACAGATTTGGGCCTAGGGTGTCGAAGCCACGAAGGAAAACAGGGTACCGCATGCATTTCTGAAATGAAGACACCCGTGGGAATCCACAGAGGTCTGACCTGCGCAAATCGCCCCAGAATTTATGACCCACAATCCCAGACAAAGTGAACATTGTCTTTTTTCCACTAAATTTCAGACTTTGTCAGGGATTGTGGGTCATAAGTTATGGGGCGATTCACGCAAGTCAGACCTCTGTGGATTCCCACGGGTGTCTTCTTTTCGGAAATGCATGGGGTTCCCTGTTTTCCTTCGTGGCTTCGACACCCTACGCCCAAATCTGTAGGTTGTCCACATGAGCAAAATTCCTGAAAATCTGCTCTGCGAAAAGATTTGGGGTTACCAGTGTTTAAGCTTTTCCCTTTGCACCCAGGTAGGTGCACCCACACATGCGAGGTACCGTTTTCATTGGGAACCTGTGGGAATGTGGGAAGGTAGGCCATGTGGTGTTGGCTTCGTGTTTCGGTGGGTGACCAGAGTGAAATGTGCAGAAATTGTGTTTTTTTTCCTGTCATTTTCCCGATTTCCCCCACACTATGGAATCTTTCCCTACATAGTTGTTGCCTGACCTGCGCAAATCACTGCTTCCTAAACTTGGAATCTTGTCTACTTTTCAGAAATGTATGCCTTTCTGGCTTCCCATCCAGCTTTCCTACCCCTTTCTTCCATTCCGTCCACGCATGTCCTATTGGACAAAAAACGCCAAAATCGCCTACCTCTCACAAAACAGCTGATTAGCTTATCAAAATATGTTACTTTGGTTTTCACTCAATCTGTTCTTGAAATCCTGGAAAATGGCGAATCCAGCACAGCAAACCATTTGTTCCTAGCTCTTACAAGGAAAACACCACAGGCTTCTTTGTACAACATTTTATTGGTATTTTCTGAAAAAAACAAATGTTCTCCTTTTTGGTTATTTTCTCTCACTCCCCTAAAGCTAACTAGGATTCCAGGGTGGCGTTACGACCGCCTACATGTGGGAAAAAAGGGGCCAACTTTGGCCGAGATATCTCATGCAACAAAGAAGATACAAGGGATTGAATGGCGACATACCGAAATCACCAAAAAAGGCCTTGGCACTGGGGGGAAATACCCATGGCATTTAAGGGGTTAAGACGGTAAAGCCCCTAAGGATATATCATTTGTAAGGTAGCTCAGTTAGTTAATTCTCCAAATGCAGATTGTGCACAGGAATATGTAACACCTGTGTTCAGCACCTGGCTTAATCTTCCAGTGGGATTATAGTCAGAGTGAATGCATTCAGCTTCCGTTGCAACAAAGCATTTTCCAGGTAAATTGGTTCAGAAAAAGTGGTGGAAAACACTATTACTGTTGCTTTTTCTAATTGGCCAGTTTTTCGTGCATTTTGTGGGTGGAGTTCGGGAGCCGAGAGGACACACCAGGACCCCCTGTATTTCCCGCTCCACCAGACAAATGCGGCCTTACTGCCAGCAAGGATTCCTCTGGGATTTGCTTGGAAATGAAACCTGGTAAAAGCAGGCGGAGTTCAGAGGAAGCCATTGTCAATTCCGCCAGCAATCGCTAATTGTACGAGGTATTTACACTCTTCCAAAGTGGAAAAGCAATGTGATTTCACCTACCTTTTACGCTAAAATCTTCCATTTTGTGGCGGAAAAGTAAAAACGTGAGCCAATGGAAGCGGTCCACTCCATGCAGTTTACTTTGCGCCTTGATGCTTGGGGGTTTTGCGTGATGCTACACATGTAATAAATAAATATATTTTACATGACGCTAGATAAATGCCAATGCGTGATCAGAATGAGTGAGCATGGCATGTCCCTGGTAAGAGGATGTCATGTGCTTCTTGAATGCGTTGGCAAATGCCCTTAATTGCCATCTCGCGTTAAGCAGGTGCTTAAACCCATCAGTGTGGATTGCGCAATAACAAGTGGACAGAGGTATTTCAAATGGCCAATTTCGCTCTTTGGGTGACATTGTCAAAGTGGGAGAATGTTGCCCAGCATGTGCCACTTTCACTGCGGAGTGAATTGTACCCAACCCGAGGAAGAAGTGTGAAAAACCCACTGTGCCCTGCTCTTTCTGTGTGTGTCTTCCCCACAGGGCGACAGATGCCGCCTCAGACATGGGTAAGTCTCAGGTGGCAAGCCTGTACCCTAGTTGATGTGGCAAAGGATTCCAGACCTCTGAGGCTGATAACATTAGTAGCATTGAGTTACATGCCACCTGACAGGTATGTGTGATAAAGTTGCAAAGCAGAGCTGTTAGTGGGCTAAAGCAGGAGGCAATGTCTGCCCACCCTCAAAAGGTACGTACAACCAAAAGTAATAGGCCCCTCCCCCTATCATGGCTGTAGGGGCCATGCTCCAAACCAGGGCTGTAGGGGCCATGCTCCAAACCAGGGCAAGAATGCCCTCCAATCATCCATGCCCACAAGTAGGGTACCCCTCGTGCTCCAGGAACCCTGTTGAGCAACTCTGTGCTTTCCAGGTGATGCTAACATTATTTAAAGCCAGAAGTCTAAAAGGTAATCGCTTAATTGCAGCTGGAAATTAGCTCCTGGCATGATCAAAATGTCTTAACCAAGTGTGACATCATCCCCATCATTTATAAGCAATATGTGTGTTCTCGCATTTCTTCATCCACTGAATTACTGTTAGAAACAAAGGCAAGAGTTGTGTCTCTTGTGTAGGCATTAGGAAGGCAGTTGCCAGCCTCTGGCATAATATTCCATGTTCTTCCAATATTGGCTAGCTGTTGCCCTCTTATGGCCAGGTAGAACCATCATGGCAGTGACTGGCAAATGCCTTTCCCGCGCAGACAGAAAAGCGGAAATAAGAGGCCAATTCAAGACACGGAACACATGGACTGCAGCTGCCATTGTTGTGTTAGGGAGAATATGTTGAGTGTTCAAGCAAGGAGGTACGTATGTATTAAGCAAGCAAGTGATGAGACAAGGGAGAGGCAAAGAAAGACCAGAGGGGCTCTTTGAATAATGTAACAGGGCAGAGGACACATGCTCTGCCGTCCTAGTAACATGTGAGAGAATCAAATAGATCAGGCTTTGCAGCAAATGTTAAATGAGAAAGGAACAGAGTCTGCATTCAGAATAACAAAGGCAAAGAAAGGCTAGGCTCTCTGAAGCCAGCATGAGATGGAATAAGAGGGACCAGACTCATCTTGAGAGGTGGGCCCGGCCCTCGCAGGGGCGCTAGAGGGGCAGCCCACATAGCGGGCTGCCCCTCTGGCCACTCCCCTGGGTCCACATACACCCCACCTACTAGGCATCCCCCGGGTCCGACACATCAGGCCGCGGACCTGGGGAGTGCTTATAAGTGGGTGGCTTGCGATCGCTCCTCCTCCTTGTTTGCTGTACCCCCTCCCCCCCGGAGGACAGTCAAAGCAGCAACATCACACTCCTGGTCCCTCTACTCCAATAACAGGGCTTACTCAGAGGTACAAGCAAGATTTCCTCTTTCTTTGAAACCCCCATCTTTCCATTCCAAGAGACACACATGTCTCCTTGCCCCACACAAAAAAAGTAGCAACTTGCAGTTGGTAGAAAAGGCTTCATCTCCTTTATTTGGCAGGAGTCCACTTACAGGTGATCTGCCTGTTAACGAGCTTGCGTCCTAGCTGTGGCCCACTGGAAGTAATTGTTATTTCCTCTCTCTTACCATGAGCTCATAGTCAGATGAAAAATCCAGAAATGCAACATACAAAGACATGTTCTTTGCTGCTGCATCCTTTAATTTTCTTCTGTTTTCTTTTCTTCTTTTCTTGTTTTATACAGTGATATTTGTAATTTAATACGTACTGCTATTTTAATTCTAATTTTGTTAAAAGTTCGGTTCTTTGACTAAAACACAATAAATAAATAAAGCAAAGTCCCCAAGATGTCCCTGTCCCCCCCAGATTTTATGTGTCTCCTACGCCCCTGCTCAACCATCACAGTGAGACGTGAGCACAGTGCATACAGCACCCCTGCTGGCAAAAAGAGCACACTGGCTCTTGACAATTGACGGGCATAGTCCCCTGTAAAATCTGGTGCTTGAGGATCAGCTACTGGAATCACTGCAAGTACATATATACATATTTCTGACTGGAGCAGGCCCAAGATCCCTGTAATCCTATATTGTTTTTACTACACCCTCCCTTAAAGCTCTAAATATGAGTAGCTACAGTGAAGATGGAAAGACTCCTGTCCGTCAAAAGAGAATTGATCCTAACATGAGGCAAGTATTACAAAAGGCTATAGGGGCCACTATGGGATATGGATCCCCACAGTTGACGCTGATGGAAGACTGGCTAAAGTTCTCCCATGGCATGGAGGAGATAAAGGGCATACGAGAGCATGGGAGAGGAAAAGAGGGAAGAAAATCAGGGCACAATGAACCCAGACTCACCCGGGCATGCCACAGAGAAAGAAGAGTGGCAAGAGAAAGTCTGTGAGAACCAGGATAAGATCAAGCAGGTTGCAGAACAGATCATCTGCTAGGTCAGAGGAGCAGGGTTACGATGACTGGCAAGATTGCACAGAGGAGGAGGTAGTTTCAATATCATCCCCCAGCGAGGAGTGCAAGAAAGCTCCAAAGGAAAGAAAGGTTGCTGAGGAAGTTGAAGAAGAGGGTGATCTTTTGATCCTGAGGCCTTAATCCACCCTCGCTATCCAGAATGGGAGAAGCCAAAGAAAATGGCATACCTCAAGAAGCGCCTTTGGCACCAATGGAGAAGGAGGTCAAAAACAGGCTAGGGGCAGAATGTCCTAGACCACACCTCCCTGAGAGGAATCTCTGACACCCCAGAGATCAATGACAAAATTGTCACTTTTATGGGAAAGTATGTAAAAGACGTAAGGAAAGGTCTGGACTGGTCATGGCGATGTTGCCAGGACAAGATGTTGGACATCGTGGGCCTGCTCGCAAAGATCCTTCAGATGGCTGAGGATGCCTGTGAGAAGATCGAGGCGATAGATCCCGTGGTGTTATCCGGTTGGGCACAAAGAGCCATATGCATGTTGGGGAATGCCAACAGCGCAATTACAACGGAAAGAAGATCACCTTTGGTAAAAATAGACCCTAAACTTAGCGAGCTAGCACCCTCGGTGGCAGCAGTGGCAGAAAAAGGAAAACTGTTCGGGACTCCTTCATGAAGGAGCTGACAAAATTTACTAACTTGTACGCTGCCCTGGAGAAGGCACAGGCCTCACTGAAAAGGGTTTTCGGCAGACAAATTTTCGGGCGGGCTGGCTGAGCCAGTTGCCACTCTGCCAGCCAATACCCATATGCCAGGTCCTACAGCAACCGAGGACAATGGAGGGAACAACACCAGAAGCCAAACCCCTTCTTCCTCTCCCGGAGTAGAGGAAGGGGCAGAGGCTGGTGACAGACTGACCGCCAACAAAATAATGCAGGTGCGAGCGAGCTGAAGCGCACACTAAGCATCGGACTCCCCTCCGTGGGTGGGAGATTAGTAAAGAATGTAGAATATTGGCAGACCATATCCAAGGATGCCTGGGTCTTGGACACAGTACAAGGTTTTCAAATAGATTTTTACATGCTACCAAGGCAGACATTTCCAAATTGACTATACCTAAGTGTAAAGGATAAGCAGTTGCTAGAATCAAGGCTGAGAGGCTTAGAGAGCAAAGCAGCCATTGTACAAGTGCCAGACTCCTCAGCAGGTTTCATAAGCAATGTGATTTTGGTAAAAGAGAAACACAAGCTGAGGCCAATTATCAACTTGAGGGGGTTGAACAACTTTGTGATCTACAGAAATTTCAAAATGGACGGGGTACACCTCCTAAGACACTTCTTACAGCAGGGAGATTGGCTAGCCAGAGTAGACCTCAAGGACACATACTTGACAGTTCTCATAGTGACAGAACATCAGAGATATCTTGGGTTCTTCTGGGGGAACACAACATGGGAATTTTCTGGCCTACCTTTCGGCTTGGCGTCGGCACCATGGTGTTTTACTAAGCTGATGAAACCTGTACTAACACACCTGAGAGAACAAGGCATCCAACTAAAAATATACTTGGACGACATGCACATGGCAATCGGACCACGGCAACCAGAAAAAGGCGAATCTACAAAAACAAGGAAGCTAACTTTGTCTATTGGGCTTTAAGCTAGATGCCCCAATATATACAATCCTCACTCCCAGAAGTACTTAGAATTACCCCAACCAGTGGAGAGCATACGGATGAGAGCACATGAGTACCTCAGGCTGAAATCCTAAAGTTAAAAATGTATTACAGCTATACCTATAATTTGAGGATTATGACAAAGTAATGCAATAAATGGAAAACCTAAGAAAATCTTTGCAACAATATCCTTTATCGACTCACAACTTGAAAACTTAGTAGGCATCATTATATCATCAAACAAACATTATGCACCTCCTGATGAACTGCCATATCATAAGGCAGGGAAACACGTGTTGAGGAGCGAATCACAAAATAAATAGGGGCAACCTTTGTACCCATCAACAAATCACCAGAATTACAGTATAATCCTAACTACCTCAAAAGCAAAGTGTAAGAACACAAAGTCATCATCACCTACCAATAAAGAAATCAGCAATTGATTGATATCCTATCCAATTATTTACTCAAATAAGGATCCACAAACTTCAAGAACCCAAGAGTAAACAAATTGAAGGCAAAAACTGAATGACAAATAATCCAGTCATGCTATGATATAAGGATCTAAAGACAACAATTGAATGACATTAAATTCAATCATGCAGTCAATCATGCACTGAACCAAGGATCTAAAGGCAACAATTGAATGCCATTAAAGCCTTTTAAACATTGAACCAAGGATCCACAAACTTAATGAATAAGGAAGACAGCAACTGAATGATTACCAATTCAATTGTCCTCCATAGATCGGATCCATTAACCTAATGAACTTGGATCCATAAACTTCAAGATTGAACCAAGGATCCACAAACTTTATGAATAAGGAAGACAGCAACTGAATGATTACCAAATACAATTGTTCTTTCTACATCGGATCTGTTAACCTAATGAGCTCAATATAGGATAGGTTTCAAAGAACTGCTAAAGACACAAATGTATACATACCATAATTAAAAGGCATCAAAATAAAGTAAAAAACGTGAAGAAACTACAGTGTGAATACTGTCATTATTTATACCTATTATCCAACAAATACAATTGCAACCAGTGAAAGCGCGACTCGATTATTATCTCTTTGTTCTATCAGACATGCATAATGTGTTGGAATAGGGAGTTACTCCAATGACTGGGATTTTTAATAAACTGGGAGAAGTCCAGTCTACATCCAGAACAGTCCATGGAATTCCTGGGGTTTGTGGCAAACACGATCCAAGGATCACTAAGTTTACCAATAGCCACAGTTAACAATATCAAGAAACCGATCAGGCACACACAGATGAGACGTTACAGGCAATTGCCAGACTGGTGGGGCGGTTGGCTTCATCAATTCAAGCTATCTTCCTGGGGCCTTTGCACTACAGAGTGTTGCAAAAGCTAAAAATTCAGTACCTCAGGAGAGGGGTGTTTTACGAGCAAAGTGTTCCGATTTCACAAGAAGCGAGAGTAGAGTTATAATGGTGGCACCAACACATGGATGCATGGTACCCGAGAGCTATATTTGGTTCATATCCGGACATAATAATCAAATCCGATGCCAGCGGATGGGGCTGGGGAGCCTGATGCCCTTACCTGTCGACAAGTGGTCAGAGTAGGAAACATTGTTGCACATTAATTGCCTGAAGTTATTGGCAGGGTCCTTTGTAGTGAGATACTAGACTAAGGAGAGGGCACAATGTTGCCTACTTCTCAAGATGAAAGACGTGTCAGCGGTCAGATATATAAACAGACTGGGCAGCATGTGGTCCAAGATGTTGGCAAGGATGCAAAGGAGTTTTGGCACCTCGGTCTACAGAAACGAGTATCGGTGAAGGCGGAGTATCTACCAGGTTGCCAGAACGGGGTAGCCAACTGGAACTCCAGACTTCTCAGGGATGCCAGCGATTGGAAGCTGGACGAGAAAGTGTTTCAGGAGTTGATGGTTAGATGGGGACCTTGTCAGATCAACTCGGTTTTTCAGTTGGAGACCAAATCTGGAGGCCAAAGCAACGGATGCCTTACACCAATCAAGGGAGCAGGCCACGGGTTACGCATTCCCTCCATTCTCAATGATTGCAAGAACATACGCTCAGGTGAGGTGGCGGAAGACCTCTCTAATTATGATCACTCCATATTGGAAGGGCCAAGCTTGGTTCCCCAGTCTCCTGGAGCTAGCCCATGACAACCTGATTGCCCTACCAAGGCACAAGTTAATTGTGCAGGATCCCAGATGAAGCAGCCGTCCGCTGTTGCGGACAGGCAAACTCAACCTGATTGCCTGGGCAATTTCAGGGGATCCTGCACTAGGCCGGGCCTATCGAATGAAGCTGGGCACATTATCAAAATATCCTGGGTCCCAGGCACCCATAGAGCATATTAATCTGCATGGGCGAGTTGGCATAGTTGGTGTATGGAGAGGAACGTACCTCCCGATGGAACAGATGTAGTGCACATAGCCAATTTCTTTGCACAAATGGCAGCACAAGGGAAAGCGTATAGGACATTTAACACACCACGCTCTGCGATTTCGACGGGCCACCCTAAGATTTAAGGGGTGGTGATAGGGGAACACCCACTGATATGCAAACCTTTGAGAGGTATAAGAATGACTAGACCTCCCAAGGAGAAGTACTCACAGTTGTGGGACATGGACACAGTTTCGAAACCGTTTTCAACATGGCCCGATAAAGCCTTCCTAGATAATTCGGAATGATCAGCTAAACTTACTATGCTTTATGCTTTCTTTCATGTACAAGCACTTCAGTAGTCAGAGCTTTGGAGATAACTAGGAAATCAAGGTCTCTGACTGGAGTGACTTTCTTCATCACGAAAAAGACAAAAACGGTTTTGAAGTCTGTATCATAAGGCGCATTCCCGAATCAACCCAAACTATGTCCTGTTAGATGCTTAGCGGCCTACAAACACGTCACAAAGGAAGTAAGACCTATGGGAGTCTTGCAGTTACAGCGTTAGTTAGTCCATATGCGGAGGTGACACCAGCGACTCTTGTGAGATGGTTAAGATGGGTGATTTTACAAGCTGGTATTAACGTGCAGTGTTATGGCGCACACTCAGTGAGAGAAGCGATGGTGTAGGAGCCAGGATTGAAGACATCATGAGATCAGCAGATTGGTCGAATGAGTCAACCTTTAACACCTTTTATTGTAAACCAATTGAGAAAGTGGCAGCGTTAGTGGTAAGTAAGCTTCAAACAAGCAGAAACCGAGCCTCCACTCTTGACATAGAATTCAGATTTTCAACACATTCGTTCCAGAAAGTCATTCTGTTAAAGACACGGTGGCTAAGGATTATTCCACCTTTGAAATTGTGACAGACAATAAGTGTATTGTGTCATAATGTATTTATATGTTAATCTGCTGATAATGATGTGATGTCATAAAACGATTGTCCACCCTCTTTGGTTCAGTGTTCTGAGATATGTTTTTTGTTGTAAACACCCATGGGCACAGCAAACAGCTGGGAACTGAGAGCTGCAGAAAGTACGGTGAAGTTCGCGTCTACTGGTTGGGGCGCAAAAGTTGATCAGCAAAAGAACGAGGAGGTTTTAAAGGAACAACAGTGTTTATGGAACTGTTTGGATGTGGATTGGCTAGTTTTATCATGTTTTCTTTTTCATGGACCAATAATATCTTGGACTACCAAAGACTCTAACTATGTGGGGCATGTAGTTTTTGATTTGTTACTGTTAATATTGTTGCTTTGTACAGCTGCTCGAGAAGCAGGGTCGGATTGGCCATGCCTGGACTGGTTTGGAGAAAAAAAAGTGATATTTTCTTTTTTTCTTTTCAAATTGATTTTTTTTCTCCAAAAAGCCTTTTATCCTTCTTAGGGCGATAAATGAGTACAATCACAGGTTGGGTGATATTGTATGCATATTTGTTCTATAAAAAAGAGCTTAAGCGTAAGTGCTATACAATAACATATTCTCATTTGGCTTTGGACGTCTGCTTGGATTGACAGTAATTTAGTGTACTTAGGGACAATGTTATTTTATGCCACTTCCTGTTTTATCAAGGGGTGAAAGGTTGTGTTTCATCGCTTCCAGGGATGTCACTTTGGGTTGGGGTCAAATGACATCACTTCTGGTGATGTCATCAGAGGTCAAGGGTCGTGAGGGGTGGTCCACTTTTTGGAGGCGAGGGGTGGGCCACTTTTTTTTGGATGACCGGGCCTATTTCTTGTCCCAGTCCGACCCAGTCGAGAAGTAAAGTTTGAGAAAGCCTAATCCTTTGATCGTGTCTTTAATAGAATTATGACTTTCTGGAACACTTGTTGAAAATCTGAACTATAAAATACAACTTTACAATAAAATTATTCGTGTTTACAATTTTAAGTCCCCAAATGGCAGCAAAAGTAAATGTCTATACATCCAAGCACAGTATAGAATTTAACCATAAACAAAATTGTGCCCACGCAATACCTTACAATTAATCTAATTTCATTTTATTTCAAGTCCTCTAAGCGAGATATTCCGTTCAATGCTCTAGGTTTTTATCTCGCTATAAAACTTCCATTTTCTACAGGCCACTTTTGTAATTGTGAAAAAGTGTGTTAGACTAAAACCAAATATATAACCATACAGAATATTTTGATATGAAGTAACTTTCTAATATTTTATATTTAATTGCGTTTCGATTTTAAAAACCATCAAAACACATGCAGAGTTACATGAAACATTCACAAGAATGAACAATAAAAGACCAGAAAGGACAGAAGCTGCATCAAGTTGGGACTGCGGGAGGTGGGGCCATATCGAATTGTCAATTGTTCTACTGCCTCGCCCCTTCTTCTGACCTGGCCTAGCAGCAGTGACAGTTACGGCTCTCATGGCAGAGATTGACTCCCCCTTCCTTCCACCAGGAAGCTTCCTGGTGTTTGCCCATGCCATGGAGAAAATGCTGTCAAAGGTAAAATACTGGTGCCTCTTCCTGCAAAAGGCGCCGACGCTGGTAGTATTACGGCACAGCCACAAAACCCCATTAAGCTACCAGGGGATGCTTATTAAGGACATTGATTATTTCCTTGGGAACAACCTGTCCAGGAAGCAGAGGGTTAGACAACCATGCAGCCATTGTCACTAATCAAGGTGCTATACCCGAGGATTCAACCAGCTACCCAGGGTGCCCCAACCCAGGCAACGATGGTCCACGGGGCCACGAGCTAACTGTCTCCTATCTCACAGCCACATCCTCCAAGAATATCACTGAGAACAAGACTTTAGAGAATTGCACAGATGACTGCCATATTGCTACTCTTTCAAATCTTGCCACAATGTGCCTCGATGCAGTCGAAGATCATGTAGATAAAAAGGTAGAGCCCAGCCAGATCACCGGGGGGGAGGGTCACCACTGCCCTGGATTAGCCCCATAATCTCATCAAGAGACCATAAAGAAGAGGGGTGGGCTACATGTGCTGAAAATGGGTTCCATCTGTTAATATCCCTGCAAAAATATCGCCATATATTTGCGGCGATATTAAGGCATGGAACCTGCGGGGGACACCCCCACAACCCCTGTATCATTTTAAAAGGAGCGGGGGGCACCCCCGCAACCCCTGCTCCCAAAAAACCCTAATATTATCCCCACTAAAAATATCGCCTTTGACCGTTCCCGACTACCATATATACGGCGATATTTTTGGTGGGGATAATATTACCTGATACCCTGAAAATGGCACCCAACTGTGTACTAACTCTCCTTGTACCCTTCTCTCCCCCTGCTCCCAGCATACTCACAACCCCTACTCCGACCAAATTGATGAGGCATCAACAGGATGCAAATGTAACCTCGTCTTAGATGAACTAGCTGCTTTAAAGAAGCTGCTTCTGCTTGTTCTCGAAGATCGAAGAAGAGTACCACCCATGGGGGAGCGTAAACCCAGAATGGAGGTCAATATAGAGGCCTCTAAACCAGCACTGGAAAAAGCCCATTGCACCGTGGCGACCCACCCAAATTAAACTGACACCACTGGTGAATATATAGATTATATCAATGCCCAGACTGAGAAGGGGCCTCAGATACCAGCCTGTCTAGGCATTTCTGCCCAAACCCTAAATCAACAGAACAAAATCGTGCAACCATCACAGCATCCTGCACATGGGCGGGCAAACCGGGGGCCCCGAGATACACATATGAGCGGTAGGTTAGGTGCAGGGACAGGCCTTGCCGAACCAAACCTAGACACTGTTGGCACTAGCCAAGGGGGTCTCAGTCTCCACCATGGGCAAGGTGTGAAACATGACTACATGAAAGGGATCCGGAAGGGGCAGGGCAGTTATTCTTGCATAGAGTACCTATGGTTGCCTCTGACCATCCAGAATCTAGGGAAGCGCTCATTGACAAGTGTACCCATTGGTTCTGTGCAGTAGGTGGATGTCCATCCTTAATTTGAGATGACATTATAAATTACACAAGACTATTCCATAAGGCCTGTGTCCGCCATTGATTTTATATCCAGTGAACTGACGTAACAAAGAGTGGCTGATGGCATATTGGGAATTGCCATGAGACGCCTCCAATTGCCACGCAGCATTATTGAAATCCGTCCCTCTCCCCATTACACCAATGTGTATACCCCGGAAATTAGGCCACAATACCCATTGCTTTCCGTAGCCAACACATTTCCAATGGGGAGAAGGTCCTGGGGAACTGTTAAGGGAAGAGGAGAGCCTGCACCATTGGCCAAATGATTAGAGTTTAACTGAGTCATCGGTTGCCTATACTATGATAGGTCCTGAGGCTTCAGTCATTTTCTCTCGACTTTTTGGAAGGGTTGGACTGTAACCCGAATTATTGTAACTATTTATGTGTTATGATGTTTTTATGATGGCCCTATGGTTTAATAAAGTTGATTGAATAATTTAATTGAATAAAAGACCATTCATTTCCCCTTTTTAATAACTCATAGACCTTTATTTCTCTTTCAAATTACGAGCTGTGGTCTCTAAAGGCTTTGCCTAAATAGTTAACCCTGCCAAAACTCTTCACTGCTTCTTGTGCATAAGAAGAAGACTTCTTGCACAGTACGATTTTATCGTTGGCAACAAACACTGGTCTCAATGACTGTTCCTTCTTTTTATGTATTTAGGACTGATGAGCATAAAAGTGCATCAAATCCCCTCTCACTTCCAGGCGGAAAAGACACTTTCCAGTCTGCAGGACATTGTTTGAGGGTTAACACCAAACTGCAGCTGAATATATACATGTTTGCACCATGGTGGTTCCATCCTATCAAATGAAGATTCAAGACCCGAGTGTTATTTAAGCTCTAAACAGTTGCCAGGTGTTTTAGTACTATTTTCAATTGAACGTAATCAATCAGGGAACCAGGTTTCATAAAGACATTTAAACTCATTGTTGTGTGACGCTATAATTCAGAACTGGTCCACAATATTAGTAAACCCAATTCCATGCACCACTTTCTTGCTGAAAACAGTATAAACTCCCTCCACCAGGACAGTTTAAAGTCCACAAGGGCTTGCTTATAGATTGGTTAACAAATTAGGGGCCCCACTTGGCATTAGAAGGCCTTTCTCTAATGCCAAACTCCAACATCAGTGCAACTTTTGGAGTGACAGAAAGCCGACATGGAATTGTCAAATTGGAGTTCTCTACTGCCTCAATACATTTGACCTTAGCAAATCCCCATATTTCTGAAGACCACATGACCGCCAAATCGTGAGAAGTGAGAATGGATGTACTTCTGTTTAATTTTCTTGACAGTTCGAGGGTGTCTGTGGTAGGGAACCTTTTTCTTGTGTTTTATTTTATCGTTGTTAGAGGGCAATTTAGTCATAATGAAACCATGTCTTCCATTAACGGTTGTATCCTGGCAAAGCTTTTTTCATTAACTCTTAATGAACTCAATAATGTAACTTCAGTATCTTGCAAGATG
Organism: Ambystoma mexicanum; assembly: GCF_040938575.1. Classification (NCBI taxonomy): domain Eukaryota; kingdom Metazoa; phylum Chordata; class Amphibia; order Caudata; family Ambystomatidae; genus Ambystoma; species Ambystoma mexicanum. The sequence goes on along the minus strand of NC_090935.1, from coordinate 1,170,270,327 downwards.
AATATTTGTGGACTGACCTTTCCAGGACAAAATTGTTAGATGAACAATCCCTAGAGAATATTCAGATAGAACCACTGGTGGAGGATATGAAGCAGTTTGCCAATAATTCTGAATCAATGATCAACAAATTGGCACATCATGTTTGGTCTAGTCTCACTTCTTGTCTGTCCTCTATGTCTCGGTGCAATTATCTAGAGACTGCATGCTTTCAACAATTGATTAATTTTACTGCTCGCCCCTCAGTGGGGCCTAAGAAAACTGTTAGAAGAGTATACTGTTTGGGCTTGGAAGCAATTTCAACTCTTGATGTGTAGGTTGTGCTCAATCGCTCCAATGTTCTTTCTCTGTTGAGCTAAGTGCCTACGCTTTGTATGAGAAACTCCACAAATATTGACCTGGGTGAATTTGTTAATGATGATAGAAATGATGCCTATTGACACTTTCTCGTTTTTAATATATGAATTGCTGCTATCTAATTTTCTTTTTGCAACTTTCCCTCCATAGTTTTCTATAGAACCCCATTCTTTTTGCTCAGTTTTTTAGCCTGTCCTGACTTATTGAAGGGAAGTACTAATGCTAGCTGCACTTACCTTTTCCTCATTTTTATGGGGAAAAGGACTAGTCATTCAAACTATCAGAAACTTTGTTTCCCTATTTTTTATTCTCTTTATTAATTTTACAACATGTTAACCCCAACCACCATCCCCTCCCCGTTGCCCCACTCCCAGCAGGTTCCGCTGGCTCCACCTTCGATCAGGTATTCTCCAGTGCTGCTTACTCAGGATAGGTCCAGGAGTTTGTCATTGGGGGCATCATTGTACTCCAAAGACCTCTTTTAGAAAGAACCGGATCTCGCCCCAGTCTCTTGCAAATTTGTGCAGGGTATTGTTCATTGCATAGGTGGCCCACTCTAGCACCACCAACTCCCCTATCTTGCGCCACTCTTGTATTTTTGGGAGGGTCAGGCCCCTCCATTTCTGGCCGATTAGATTAATTGCTGCCAATGTCATGACTACCCTCGCCTTCTCCCTGCCCCTGGCTTTCCCCGTTGCCCCTGCCTCCTTTATTCTCATCAAGACTCTTTGTGGGCTCCTACCTGACTTTTCACCAAATGTGCCTGAGCCTCTACCTGTAGTACCTCCTTCCAGGAAGGTTTGATCTTTGGGCAGTCCCACCATATATGTGCTGCCGTCCCCTCTGCTCCACACTCCCTCCAGCAATCCCCAGGGACCTCCGGACATATGTTGTGTAGGCAGGAGGGGGTGTAGTGCCACCCCAGCAAGATCTTATACCATGCCTCTCGGAGCTGCGTGGCCCTTGCTATCTTGGGAGTAGCCCCCATAGCCTTTCCCACTTCTCCCTCTCAATTTCCTGAACCGAATCCTGCTCCCACCACTTCATATATGGCCACTTTTCTTGGGGAGTAGCGTCCTCCTGTATTCTATAAAGGTTAGAGATAAGGCCCCTGGAACCATCTTGGGTCAGTACGAATCTGGGGTGGTTTGCCTCAATGCTGCCCTTTCAATCTGCCTACTCATTATCCAATGTCATATTTGGAAGTACCTGTGCCTTTTCCCTTCCCCAATCTCGGAAGTCTGCTTCCAATAAAGAACAGACTCCCTGTTCCTGGAACATATCTCCGATACGCCTACATCCCTCCGCCTTCCATGTCTGAAAAGTCCCCGGCTCCATTCCTGGGGTGAAGTCCCTGTTGCCAAAGATAGGTGTAAATGGGGACGGGAAGGTCGTGATTCTTTGTGTCCTCACCACCTTGTCCCATGTGTCCGCAAGGACCTTGTTGAGGGTGCTCTTATAAAGGTGTGCTGGCAGCAGGTGCTTTGGCAGCCATAAGACCTCTCTCAGATCGTGCTGGGCAACCGCTCTATCCATCCTAGTCCATTGTTTCTCCTCATTCCCCAAGAAGCATTCTCTTACCACACGCATTTGTGCCGCTTCATAATACAGTTGAAAGTTAGGGAGTGCTAAGCCCCCTTCACATCTTGGGGCTCTCCACAGTTGATTCTTGGCCTCTTCCCTTTTTTACACCCTGGTCATTTTACCCAATTCTTTGAAGAAGGATTGTGGTATGGCCTGCTGGATCGCCAGAAAGAGGTAAAGCAGTCAAGGAAGCGTGACCATTTTCACCGCCGCCATCCTTCCCAGCCATGAAACACTTAGGTTCCTCATTTTTGGAAGTCCTTTTTTATTGCCTGCAGGGTCGGTGGGTTTTTCGCCTCGTGCCATCTCCCTAGCGTAGGAGTGAGTTTAACCCTCTACTATTTGATCCCTCCTGGGCTCCACAGAAATGGAGAGGCTGCCCTGAGTTCCTCGGCCCCTCCCTATCCACTGTCAGATTCAACAGTTCTGACTTATTAACGTTCATCTTTAGCCCTGAGACTTCCCGAATCTGCCCAGCTGTTTCCTGCAAGCTGATAGTGATTTTTCTTTTGGTCTGGTAAGGGCCAGGAGCATATCGTCGGCAAATGCAGCTACCTTATGTTGTCTACCCCCAAATGTGATGCTCTGAATCGCCTCGTCCTCCCGTAAAGGACTACAACAGAGGTTCAAGGTATATTGCATACAGCAATGTAGAGAGCAGGCATTCCTGTTTTGTCCCCCTGCCCAGTGGGATTAAACGTGACATAGAGACGTTAATTGAGAATTACATTTTTGGGGTTCTATAGTTGGCCTGGACCATCCTTACAAAGTCCCCTCCCAATCCCATCTTTTCCATTACCCTAAATAAAAAAGGCCACTCAACCCGGTCGAATTCCTTCTCTGCATCCAAAGCTAATAATACCGCCAGTGTAGCCGTTTTTTGAGCCTTCTCCGCCAGGAGAGCCACTCTTCTTATGTTGTCCGCTGTTTGCCTACACAAGACGAAGCCTGCCTGATCTGGGTAGATCCGTGTTGGCAGGAGGCCCTCAAGTCTTTTTGCCAATATTTTGGTGTATAGGTGTATATCTTAGCATCTATGTTGATAAGAGCTATGGGCCAGTACGATGAGCACACCGTAGGGTCCTTGTTGGGTTTAGGAATCAAGAAAATGCTAGCCTCCTCCATAGTTGGGGCGATAGCACCTTCCTCCATGAATGTATTATACAAGAGAGTTAATTAGGGTACCAAGAGTGGTGCATATGTTTTGTAGAATGATGCAGTATAGTCGTCAGGTCCCGGGGCCTTGTTTATGGGTAGTTTTGCTATTGTTTGGTGAACCGCCTCCTCAGTTATCTCCCTTCCCAGGGTTTCCCGTGTCGCTATGTCTGTTCTGGAGAGTTGCATTCCCTCCAAGTACTCTCCTTGTGATTGAGAGAGTCGATTTCAGGACGTGTAGAGGGACTCATACTACCCGGCCATGCAGTCTTGTATTCCTTCTGTGCAGGTATGGCGTTCTCCCTTATCTTTTATTGCTATAACAGTGTTCAGGGCTCCCGCCCCCCTCAGTAGGTGAGCTGGTAGCGCATCCACTTTATTGGCTTTAGCGAAACATTTCTGTCTGACAAAGAGCAAGGCCCCCTCAGCTTTCTTATTTCTAAGGACATCCAGCTGTCCCACCGCTCTCCTATATGCCTTGAGTGCCGCCCTTGTGGGGGTAATGCCTGCCTGGATTCTCACTCCTTCCACCTCCCTTTCCAGTTGTTTCTCTAGGTTCCTCATTTGTTTCTCCCTGTGGGCCTTTGCCGCTATCAGCTCTCCCCTCATTGATGCTTTAAATGCATCACATCTCATACCATTGCCTGTGTCTGACCTTTTATTGATCTCAAAATATGACTTAGGGCCTCATTACAACTCTGGCGGTAGCCGTGCCGTTAAAAACGGCACGGCTGCCGCCAGAGTTGCTTTTTTTCAGGCACATGTGAGTGGTCAAGAACCGGGGCATGCCGAGTTAGGCGGACCCGGTACTTGCCCATTTTCGGGTGCCGGAATCAAGGGCCTCCTCATCCCCATTCAGCCCTATAGGGCTGAATGGGGATGGGGACGTCGGATGCACCGGCACATGCAGAGTTGTACCGGTGCATCCGACGTGCTGTACTTGTGGGTGCCGGTCAGCCCGCCAGGAAAAACCTGGTGGGCTGTCAGGCACCCACAAGCACAGCCCGTAGTATGGCAGCCTAGGAACTACAGTACCGGCATGCTTACCGGTACCGTAGTTCCCGGACTGCCATGCTTGTAATATGGCCCTTAATCTTATCGCCTAGTTCCTCCCGTATCATTGCATCTCTAAGGAGCTCCCCCCGGGAACTTCAATTTCCATAACCCTGTCGCTTGTCCCTGGATATTCATCCTCATTGACATGATTTTATGATCTGCAATTCCCAGAGGGCCCACCTCCACTCTCCGCATCAAACTTGCTGACACACAAATATAGTCGATTCTGGACTGTGTTGCATGGACTTATGGCATGAATGTGTTTCCCACCACTTCTTCCTTCATGGCTGATCACACGTCTTTTAAGCCTGCGTTTTCGAATCTCTCCCTTAGGTGGGGAGATGCCACTGCCCCGCCGGCCCTCCCCCTTGGGAAGTTCTGTCCCGTCCCTTCTGCCAGGCTAGATTGATGTCTCCCATCATAACTATCTGACCCCTTGCAAAGCCCTCCAGTACCTCCAACAGGTCCTTTAGGAAGTGCTCTTGGCCCGTGTTTGGTGCGTATACCCATGCAAGAGTGTAGTCCCTCCCACCCGCATTCCCCTTTGAGCAGTATGTATCTGCCTCCTTTATCCACATGAGTCCCTGAGACCCTAAAGTTCAAATTGGTTTTAATTGCTAAAGCTACGCCTCCTGCCTTGGTTGGAGCTGAGGCATGGAATATCTGGGAGAATCCTCTGAGTTTTAATCGCCCCAGATCTTTATTCATAAGGTGGGTTTCTTGCAGTGCGAGGACATCTATTCCCATAGCCCGCATGATTCTCTCAAGCTTCCTCCTTTTTAGTGGGGTGTTCAAGCCCCTCACGTTATGGTTTGCCCACTTGAATGTGTTTTGCTTCCGTGCATGTTCTTCGCTCTCTTCCCTGGAGAGCTAGGGGTTGGCTCCCTCCTTACCCCTTCACCCCTGCTGGTGACCTTTCTGCCCTTGCTCCTATGATTGGCTGACCCACATTTTGTGACTGTGCCCTCTCCTTGGACCTCCCAGTGCTACTGTTTTCCCCCCGCAATCCTTTCTCAAAACCTTCTTGTCTCCCTCCTGCCGTGGGCCCCTGGCCTCCGCTCTCATATCCCAGACCCTAACTTTGGGACATTGCCCTCTCCACCCCCTCTCCCTATTTCTTTCCCTTTCCCCCCACAAGCTCTACTGCTCTTTCTGGTTCCAGTATGTTCTGCTCCCCCCTGCCTGCCCCCCCTAGGTGCTCTAGTGTTCTATGTGTCCAACACCCCCATCTTATTTTATATTTGTGCTGCGCACTAATCCCCAGTTATTCCGGCGAGGCCCCCAAGCTGAGCTCCCCCTCTCCTCCTTTCGGTTTCAGACCTCGCAGTGCTGCCCTTCTTCTACATCTTTGCCCTACTATCGACCACTCTCCTGGTCTGGGTCACATTCTGTCCTCCTGCGTTGAGGGACCTTCCCCCATTTGAACACTTTGAATGTCTTGGCGCAAGACGTCTGCAGCTTAAAGAGTCTTAAACCGTTTGCCATGCCCTGGATGGAGGAGTCTATGTTGGGTTCTGAGCCCTGACCCAGCGGTGTTTCTGTGCTGTTCCGCCTTATTTCTTCTACTTGTCCTTCACCATGCTAGTGTGTAGGGGCCGCTGTGCTGGCCCACCAGGAGGGCTCTTCTATAGTCCCACTCTTCCAGCCTGGGGAGCTGTCCTTGCGGGGTCCTGCTGAGTGGTGCCTTGACGTTGTCCTGGGGAGGCACCCTGGTGTATGGGCTTCTGCAGCCCTAGGTCCTTTCTTTTTGGGGCCCTGCCTGTTTGCTGACTGCTGGCAAGGCCCCCTAACCCCCACTGCTACCGGCTCACCTGACAGTGTTGGATGCCTTCTGCGCTCTTCTCCCAGGTTCTCCTTGCTACACCGGGACTCTGCTGGTAGGGCGGGTCTGGGCTCTTCGACTCTCTTCCGAGCATTGCGCCGCACCTCTGTCCCTCACAGCTGCCATGTCGCACACTCAGGTGTCCGGCGCACAAGGCTGCTATCTTCGGGGGGATCCATTAAGCGGTGCCTGATTGCGCCTTCATCTCCCCTGCCAGGCCACACCGCCACTCGACTTGACCGGGTGTCTACGGCTCCGGGATTACTTCTCCAAGGGGGAGTGGGCTACAGGAACGGTGGCCACTTTTCCCTCTCACATTTGCAGCCGGGACCTGCTGCACTTCCCTCCTCTCGCTCTGGGCCCCCCCGCCCTGCCACACCGGCAGGGGTCAGGGTCGCTGCTCCTGTCAGACCAATACCCTCCAAGTCCTTGGCATAACGCTCCGTATGTCACCCGGGGGTAGGCGCGCCTCCTCCTCCCTCTCTGGGCAACGCTGCACTTCTCTGTTTCCTTGCTGTGGCTGATCACTGCCCGCTGCGTCCTTGCATGCCTCAGGGGAGTCTCGGCCCGCTTCGCCTCTCCTTAGCTCCACAACTATGTCCGGGGGAGCGTCACCCCCTTTATGCCTCTGCCTCTCGACTATGGGGGTGGTGGAACTGCCTTGAAGGGGGCCTCAGACCAGGAGCAGCCGCCAGCACGTCTATCTGGTGTCGGCGGCCATCTTTGAATCTGTTTCCCTTTTTAATTCTTGTATTGTCACGTTGCACGCAGCACCTTACTGTGCAGTGCTATGGGGATACTTTTGTATAACCCTAGCTTTTTACACATGAGAGTTATGGTTACTTTTATATGTGCCTACAGACAAGCTGGTGGCAGCAGTTACGTTTTTTCCTTTTTTGCATTATTTTTAGTGTGGAAATTCATAGTTTCCACGTATGGCTACTAAATGTGGCTAGTGCCCTAAAATTCTGTGCCACAAGTATTTTGCTTGTTTTATGGCCATGTTGTAGTCCTTAGAAGGTCATGCACTTGCCTGGGAAGGTGAGCCTTTGTTTGTGGGCCAAAAAGGGGGCTAGGACTGTCTAGTCCCAGTCTACATCACTGATGTCAAAAAGTCTGCTACTGGGGTGGATGTTAAACCAGTAGCTGTCCCTTTTTGGACAAATACTGGTTGTTTGAATGGTGCAGATCCTTACCATTGGTGGGCCTGGACTTGCTACCAGCTCTGATTTTGTAAAAGAGGACGCCTGCAGCCATTCTTCAGATCTATGTTACATCCAAGAATCCTTCAATGCAGAGCAGTCCAATGATTACCCAAGAGATTACTTCTGCAGTGTCTCATTATCCTCTAGTGACTGGCCCAGTGAAGCCCTGCTCCTCTGCCTGATCTCTAAAGACCCTCATAGGTGCTTCAGCCCTTACACTACTGGGACCTACTAGTCTCAATACCTTCTCGATGATCCAGCCCCTCCAAACCTTCGGAAGTGTCCCTGGATTGCCCAGTGGGCAGAGCAGCTCTTTCGCGGGCCACTTCACCAGAAATGTTGCCATTCCGCACTCAAGCCCGGAACTCTGGTCGCCAGCATGTGCCACAAGTCACCTTCTCCCAAAATGTCAGCTTTCTATCATCAAGGGAAACTGTCCTGGGGCAGCTTCTGTGACCATGACTGGACGGACACTTGTCATGGCCTGCAAACAATAATCGTTGCTGGAACTCGCCTTTCTTCATCCTATAAAGTGTCCTGATGAGGTATGCATAATTGGAATCTGAGTTTCTTCGACAGGAAATGTACTTTGCAGTTGCAACTGAACGGAAGAATCCTCGACCCTGCAAACCCTGGGCACCTCTCACTGGAACAAAGGACAGAAGACCACTATCCCAGCGACTTCCCCCCTTTCCCAGTCAACCCATCATGATCATAGTCATGGGAGTAAGTAAGCATGACTGTGCCTGTACCCCCACCCCCAATCCTCCATGGGATAACATTAGGAACAAGTCCCCTTGTATCCCATCTCCCTCTTACTACCTTTGGTCATTGAACCTGGGTCAAGTGTCCTGCCCCTGGGTTAGCCTTGGGTCTGGAGGAGAGATGAGAGCTTACCCACTTTCTGATAATTTGTTGTTGAACCTTTAAATAGTTAGAAACTATTCTGAAGTACCACCACAAGTCCATTACATCCCTTTATAGACCACATCCCTGTGAGAAACCTTGTGATGGAGCCTGTTTCTTTTGGGCACTCGGCCCCATAGATCTTAGTGTTTGGACTTCTAAAGTATAGGAAGTGAACTTGTGACTGGTTGTCATCATTAATTCTGTTTAGTTTGGGTTTAGTTTGAGATTGTCATCCAGGTGTATATGTCCGTGAGGCATTTGTTGAGGGTGTTCGGGTCGTGGGTTGAGGTTATCTTGAAGATGAGTTTGGTATCATCTGCATAGTTTCCGGCGTTCAGTCCATTTGTTTGAATGAGCTTCATTTGGGCAGACATGTAGATGTTGTAGTGGGGAGAGGCTAGATCCTTGTGGTAAGCCACAGGTGATGTTTTTGATGTTTGATATAAATGACCGTAAGTATGTTCTGTCTGTTCGTTTGGTGAGGAAAGATAATAGCCATTGTAGAGCGGAGTCTGTAGTCTTTTCTGCCGCATTCCTTCAGTCTCTGGATTAGTGTTGTGTGTCTGATTTTGTCAAAGGCGGTTGAAATGTCTAGTAGTATGAGGGCATATTGGGTGCTGTTGTCAGTGTTTTATTTTTACGTCATCCCATATAGATAGAAGTGCTGATTCCTTTTCTCATCGGTCTGAAGTCGACTTGAAAGTGGTTGAGTGTTCCATTGCTTTCTACATGGTTGGGTAGTATTTTGTAGATGTGGTTCTCCAGTAGTTTCGTTGGGTAGGGTAGGTTCGATATTGGTCTGTGGTTGGGGGTGCCTTCTGCATCGCTTGTTTTGTTTTTTAGGAGGGGCTTAATGTATGCTGATTTGAAAGTTCTGGGTATGATTCCTGTGTTTAGGGAAAGGTTCATCAGCAGCGGGAAGTATGATGCTGGTATTCTGTGGTTGAGGATTTCTTTGAAGATGCCTGGTGGGCATGGGTATTTGTAATTGGTTATTGTTGTTTTGTGCTTGGGATGGATGTAGAAGCCTGGTGATGTAAGAGAATGTTATGGTGTGAGTGAGGGAATGCTTGTAGTAAAGGTTCTAGTTCCAGGCAGTTGGAGAGTCCCTGTCTGGACAATGGGAGCCAGTGGTGTTCTCACTGAGTTATCTTAATGTAACTTACGCATTCTTAATAAAGTAACTGTAGGAACATACCTGTGAGCCTAAGGATCCTACATCATTCAGTTATTTACAACGCACTTAATATCCAGAGGTTTCTAAGCATGGACCTGGGGATGGAACCTGTGTTGCTCTGCGTTGTCTTGCTTCCAAGGCAAGCGTGTAGCCCTTGAGCTATCCTCCCAGCCCTGACTCCTGGGTCACTGGGGGATCCAGCAAGGTTGGTTTCTTTTATTAGTTTGTTGAAGGTTTCTTCATTTATAGGTTCAAATCGGTTGGATGTTGTGGTGGTTGGCGGGTGGTGCACTGGTTTCTGGTGGTTCCGGATTTGTTTGTATTATTTTTATTATTATGGTATTTATTGAGCACAGACCTAGCTTTGAGAAGCAAAGGAGCACTTGACACAGTTATACAGTAGTAGAGATGCATAACGGATTGCTCTTCAGAGGTAACAGAACATAAATACAGCAGGCGTAGGATACAGAGTGGTACTGCTGAAAAGGGTGGCGGGGAGCAGAGGGGAGAATGTCGACTAGCGAGTCAGGTGGAGCAAGGCTACTTAATGGCCGATGGGTTGAGGAGGAGAGACTCCTTGAGGAGGCGGGTTAGTGTTATTTTCTGAATTGTAGGAGCGTGGGGGGCGAGTGATGCTGATGGGGAGTTCCATTATCTTGTGCCGTAGGCAGAGAGGGCTACTTTTCTGGTCCTTTCCTTTCTGCAGCAGCGTATATTCAATTTGCACATATCCTGGCTTCTGGTGGTGCGCTGCCCACCTGAGAGGCAGATATTCTCTGTGAGGTAGCTGGGTGACTTGCGGGCTGCTGCCTTATAGATTATGCAGCAAGACTTGAAGGTGAGTTGTGCGTGCAGTGGAAGCCAGTGAAGGTCGATGAGGGCCGGTGTTTGTTATGCGGCTTGTGTCGATGGCCTGTTGAATTGCTTCTATTTTTGTTCTTAGGTAGTTTTTTGATGTCGTACAGGGATTGTGATTGTTCGCATTTGTTGCACAATGTTGGGTTTTTGAGTTCCTTGATGATTTTGAATAGTTCTTTTTGTGGGTTTGTTGCTGATTGGATTCTTGTGGTGTAGTATGCTCTTTTTGCTTTTAGGACTGCTGATTTGTACATTCTGAGATGTTCTTGGTATTTGTTTTTGTCCATTTGGTTGTAATTGTTTGTCCACTGTTTTTCTGTTTGCATTTTTTGTTGAGTTTCCCTAGTTCTTCTGGGAACCAACCTTTTCTTTGTCGCAGTGGCTTTGAAGGGTTTTGCCGGTATTAATTGGCCTAGGGCCTCTGATCCACGTGTCAGATTTTTCTTCCGCTGAGTCTGGAGTCATTCTGTTTAACTGGGAGAGGTTTGGTTTGGTTGATTCCATAGTTCTCTAAGGTTTTCCAGATCAAAACATTTCCAGTTTCTTTTGTTAGTAGCATGTGGTATTGTGTTTTTGGGCTATATCCAGTTAGGGATTTTGACAGTGAATGGGATCAAGTGGTGATCACTCTATATGTTCGGTGGCGGTCCATCTCTGCAGAAAATTGTGTCCAAGGTGTGTCCAGCACAGTGGGTGGGTGCTCTTACTATTTGATTGAAGTGGAAGGTTTCCAGAAGGGCGTTTCGGTTTTCTTTTTTGAACCAGATGTTAAGTGCCCTGAAAATGTTTTTATCATATGTGGAGAGGTTTAGCAATGGGTTTGGTGAGCTTCATTGCAAAGTTGAGATTGTAGGATGGCAGTCTGTAGATCAGGAAGAACAGGAGGTTGTAGGGAGTAGTGTGGCACAGATGTAGTCTTTGTGCGCTATTGCGATTGCACCTCCTCTTTGGTTTTCTCTGTTGACCTGTGTTTGTTTGAAGTTTTCTGGTATGGCTTTGTGGGTGATTGTTTTTTAATTGTCCGATAGCCATGTTTCTGTTTAGTGTGTGTCGGTGCCGCCCTCGCTTAGGTCATACATTTCTGTTTTGTGTTTGGACATGGATTATACATTGAGTAGGCTGCAGTAGTGCATGCTTTTCCTTATTTATTCTTTCATATTAGCACTCAGACCCTGAACCATTCAAAGCCTCAACCAACCAGTGTCACATTAGACAACAAGAGAATAGATACTGCCAACCCAGTCCACACATGAAGAAAAGGTTCAGACCCACCTATCGCTCCATGGTAGGAGATGGTAGGCACTCCATACAGTACTCACTACGATAAAGCTGGATCAGCGCAGCTCCACCACAGTGAGGCAGCCCATAAAGAACCAGCGACAACCCCACGCACAGGGATACAGCCCGAATGGAACCAGAAGTACCTGACGACAAACCTGGCATCAGGATACATACCCCAACCCTCTACCTTCTGCATACTTAACCCACACAAATTCACACAACCATTTCTCTCCAAGCAATCCGCACACACTTTACCACACCACAGCAAAAACACATAAACAGCACCCACAGCACACAAGGTCTCGCCTGATCCAATACTTGCACCAAAGCCCAGCACTCAGTGGATACCGAGCTGAAGAGGCCAACAACACACGACTTCTCACACTCTCCTACTCCCTTCCTCCCAACTAACCTTACCTGCCCTCCTCCTGTTTACAGATCCGCCAGAGCGCTTGGGGACCAATTCCGTTGGTGACAGTGCGCTATATAAATACCGTTAACATAACATATCCTTTCCAGCGTCTCGGTCAGTCTGTTTCTGTCAGGTTTTCTTTTCATGAGGTTCTCTTTTGGATGTGGCTGTTACTTGCTGATTGTGTAGATAGGGGCCTCGTTGAGGAGTTCAATTAAATTGAGGGATAGGGTTGTTTGTTCTGTTTAGTAGTAGTGGGTCGTTTGTATGTACATATTGACTTTTTTCTAGTCTTTGGTTATTTAAGGAAGTTCATGGTTAGGGATTGTAGTTTAGCTCTGAATTGTGTTCGGGTCTTTCAAAAGATGTTTTTAGAGTTGCTGGTTCGCTATGTTGTGGTGTGCGGTTTGGCAGTCTGTTGCGGTCCAGGATTGTTTGGGCCCTTGCTTGTGGATTTTTTGTTTTCTGTTGTAGTGAGATTGTATGTGGAGAGGTAGTGGGAGATGTATTCCATTTTTTGTTCTAGTCTTGGTCCATTTCCTCAATTTGTTTAGTGGTAGCTCGTGGGGATTTTGAGGTGTTGCGAATTCTGGTAAGTGGCTCTTATTCCAGAGGGGTGTGATTTGCTTTCTATTTCTGTTTTCCATCCTTGTTTCTTTGTCCTTCTTGTGTTGTGGCAAGTTTGTGGTCTGGATGTCTTGCTTTTGGATTTGTGGTGTATTCCAGAGGCGCGGGTGCCCTCTTAAGTTGGTTACTTTCATGATCTTGGGTTAAATTGATGTGCCCCGACACACAGTGGTGACTGCATTTCTGTGTTGAGCCTCTGTTTTGGATTTTGGTTTGTCATGTTTCAGGGGTGGGTGCTCTCTTGGGTTGGTTACTTGCCTGATATCAGGATAAGTTGGAGTGATCTGACACACAGTGGTGTCTGCCTTACTGTGGTTGTTGTGCTGTGCCTCTGCTTTGGATTTAGGTTTGCGATATGTTCCAGGGGTGGGTTGTGATGAATCAACTTCTGGGGCACCAGTGGTGCAGGGATGAATATCAGTTTCTAAACCATCACTCAGCCCCACACTTCTAGTACACCAGAAAGGATCCAACCAGATTGGAAACACAAGCAAATTATAAACCTCCTTGGCCATTTTCGGTAACGGAACGGCAGGCTTATCTCCGAAAAATCGTGGATCGTTGGTTAGTTGCAACAGAGCAAAAATACAATTATTACCCAATGATTAAAGGGACTGTCCAGTCAAAGTTGTACACACATCTACTTTATTATTATCACAACAGACAGTTCTAGCACACGACAAAATACAACCCACCCTGTATTGGAATGCAGAGGACAGACAGTTTCAAAGAAGGAAAAGGGATGCACTCTGGATACTGACAGGAGGGTAGTCGGTATAATAAATAATCGCAACAGTTAAAGGATAATTAGTTTCAGCACAAAGGGAGCAATGGGTCGTAAAATGTCTCTATGGTCCTTCGGAGAAGGATCAGGGGGACAGAATCACAATGTACCTTGTGCTGCAGGAGTGCTTGCTGCTCGACAGGGTGAAGTCAGTTACAGGGCGATTTGCCATTTCTGCGACAGAGTTCATGACGGGTGACCGCTGCAGGTATCAGGCGGCAGGTAGTTCGGTGGGCAAAGCTGGATGGACTGCTGCAGGCTGGCCTACATCGTGGCTCGGGGTCAGAAATCAATATCTCAGTGCTGGTTGGTAGTTCTGAAGCACTGGTCGAGGCGTCATGGGCGGCTTTAAGTGACTGCGGCATAACAGCCAGCAGTGCAGTCGGTTGCAGCTTGAAGGGCTTGATTAGCTCAAATGTCCTTTAAGGTGGATGTCGGTAAATGTTCATCAAGGCACTTCTCCGCTTCTTCACTGGGCTTGTGTCATCCTTTAAGGTGGACGACCTAAAGCTGAGGAGTGTGCTGCAGACAGCTGCCTTGTTCTTGGTTTAGGGTTCAGAGACTCTCTGGCACTTCACACCTAGGAAGCTTGCTGCAGAGCAGAACCTAGCAGGGCATGCTTTCTGCTGATGGCTACTGTTTCTGGAGCTGCCCGAGGGTCTTTCTGGATTCGGTGTCTACCTCCTTCCCTGGGAGATGTTTAGGGGAGGGATCTTGCTTCACTCTTGGAGGTCCTGGCCTTGCTTCACTGGCGGAAGATGTAAGGCAGATTTTACCTTCAGCCAGGGTCCAATGATGGGTTCTTCTTTCTGCTTCTGATGAAGCCTTCAGATCTACCAAAAGGGGCCCAGCCCTTTTTTAAAGCCACATTTAGCACAGGGATTGGTGTAGGCTAAGCCTACCTTAATGAACCATTCCTGGGTCCCCACCAACAATCTCCTGTATGCGTGATGTCATACTCAGAGTGCTTTACAACAGAAAAGGTGAAGGTGTGAAAGCATGTATTACTAAGCCCCACCCATCTTCCTGTCTGTTGTGGATCAACGGGTCTCTTGTTAATGGAGCTCTCTGTGGTACCCGATTAAAGCGGCAGGTCTCCCTTGAAGCTGCAGTGAGACCAGATTGTCTAGATCCTGCAGAACACATTCTCGTACCTTTTCAATGGGGTCCCCCTGTGGGAGAACTGCTGTAAACAAGCAGTCACAGACATGCCAGTCCACTGTCAATCGATACTGAGGGAGGGTGCTGGCTTCAGGTTGACAGTGCATATGAAAGGTTGTTGGGGTTTCCGGTCTCCTTTGTTAGCCTCTAAAGCCAGGCCCCATGTGGGCCTGTTTGAATTACTCTGATTAGTATGCATGTTTCTGCCACCAGCTACCAGACCCAACGAAAGGACCTGGCAGATCCATGGAGTCTTAGATAGTTAATTAGGCTGGACATGGCAGGGAAAGGTTTAGTGCTCCCCCTTTCGGAGATGCATTGTATGCTCCTCCTGTCATATCCCAACTAAATATGACAGGGGGGACAGCGCCTGCAATGTCCTCCCAGAGTACATGGGTCTATGTGTATGTTGAGTGGGGAGCATAGGAAAATGTGTGTGGATTATCCCCACACATTTTCCTGAGGTTGATCTATCATCATTCAATTTAATTAAAAATTTAAAAAAAGCCCAGGCGTGTGCACGCCCACCTTGTGGATGGTGAATTCCTCACACAGGTGCCCTCCACGGAGGGTCTTTCCTGCGCTGAGTGGTAGATCAATGTTCTGCAACGTACAATGGTGTCTGCCTAGCAGTGGTTGTAGGTTGTAGCCTCCGTTTTGGATTCTGAATCAGATTGCGGTATACACGAGGGGCAGTTTCCCTCCTGGGTTGGTCTCTTTCCTGTTCTCCGGTTAAATTGTTGTGCTCTGACCCACAGTGGCGTATGCCTCACTGCGTTTTTTGGATTGTGCCTCTGTTTTGGATATGGGTTTGTGATCTATATATATATATTACATGGCCCGCATTAGGGACCATGTAGGTATGGTTAAGTTGCTCAACTCCTAGGAAGAGCACTTTTTGGTTGGCTTAAAACTTCGCTCCCCGTGGGTGAACCCTCTCCAATATTTGCAGAAAAAGTATAAGGGCTGCTCTGAATTCTTTTGGGTAGTTTGGTGAGGTTTCGTCCAGGGGGGGCCAAAGTTATAGGGGGTTTCCCAAAAAAATGTTTTTCTCTATAGACTGAATGGCCAAAAACTTTGCCCACATGTACAGGTCAGACCGTTGGACGGACTTTCATGAAATTTGCAGCAGCGGCTTGGTCCCGGAAACGTGCTGTTGTAATAATGTGATAATCAGTCCTGTTCTTTTTTTTAAAAAATAGGTGAAATTTACCTCTCAAAACATTAGTGATATCTGCCTCTGCTTCGTGGTCCCATTTCCCTGTTCACTTCGCGGTCACAAGTCTAATTGGGCTGGAGTGTGGCATGATGTCGGCGGACATTGGACGCGCCCGGTGGTTGGCTGGAGGGAAGCGTGATGTGCGTCATCATTTTTCGGTAACTCTGCCATGTTGTATCCGAGGACATTGCAGCACCGAAATGGGCTGCAATACATGCTTTGCCGCATCTGGTGGTGGGAAGAGGGGATGCAAAGGATGGGGGAGTGAGAAGTGAATAATCTGATATATTTCATTAGGTGGAAGAAGACGGTGGTCTGGCAGCGGTATCAGTGCATACTGTAGCAATTTGTGGGTACATCCTTTGGCGAGTACCTTGTGTGGTGAATGAGGGTAGCCTTCGTTACGGCTGCATAGGTGTTGAGGCGACCTCTTTCTGTTACTACTGGCAGTCTCCATTGCAGATGGCGAGTGCATAGCACATGACATGAGCATTTTTACATAAGGTGTAGTATGCTTTGTTGTGTGCGGTAAGCTCCTAGTGCCTAGGATGCATGGCAGCAGCCTTTGGATGTATGGCTGCAGGCCTTGCACCAAAAAGTATGTCTATTGGTAGCAAGTACATGTCACATTGTTGCCTAGGTAGTGTGGTTTGGCAGCATTGTACACATTTTTTGTTGGTACTGGCAGGCTCAATTGCAGATGGCGAGTGCATAGCACATGATATGAGCATCTTTACATAGGGTGCAGTATGCTTTGTTCTGTGTGCTAAGCTCCTAGTGCCTTGGATGGATGGTGGCAGGCCTTGGATGCATGGCTGCAGGCCTTGCACCGAAAGGTATGTCCATTGGTTGCAAGTACGTTTCCCATTGTTCCCTTGGGTGTGTGGTTTGTCAGCATTGTACACATTGTTGGTTGCATGGGTGTGGTGATTGTTAGCATGATCTCCACTTTTGGGTACATGGCTGGAGATGGTGGAGTGAACAGTCCTGCAGTGTGTCCACTGGGCAAAGTGTTGAAATACTGTGTGTATAGAAGTGTATAGTGTTCCAGTTGATGGTGTAAGTGGTTGGGTTGTCGCCATTGTGCTGATTACTCAGTACTGAACTTTATTATGCTGTAGTGGTTCTTTGTAGTCAATAGAGTGTTGGGTCCAGGAGCAATGTTGTGAAGATTTTGTGGTTTGGTTGGAAGTAGTAAAATGCTATGTGAATGGAAGTAGGTAGGGGTGACAGAGGATGGGGTATGTTTTGTGGGTTCTGGTACCTGGTTACATGTTTGCATGCATTGCTGCATTATGTTGTGTAGGTTGGTGAGGACTGCCGGTGACTGCGTTATGTTTCTGGGTTGTGGTACCTGGTCATATGCTGGCATGCATAGCTGCATTATGCTGTGGTGGGTGTGGCCAAGGCCCAGGTTCTTGGGTGCACTGGCCGAAGGCCATAGGCCATGCCCGCAAGAGGGTAGGGCTTGGCCACACCCACCGCAACCTAATGCAGCCATGCATGCTAACAATGTTATATTGGTGTATGGATGCCACAGGTATGTTTATGGAGTCATTTATTTTTTCACTTTGGCTCCTTTGGGTACCTTGTTACAACGACATGTTGCTGCTTCGTACACAGTTACATCTGTGCATCTCTCCGAGGGTGATTGGTTGTGAAGGACATTTTAGACTTGCTGGAGCAGTAGAAGTGAGCTGTTAAGCGTACACTTCTATATGGTGTAGGTTACAGTACTTGTTCCACATTAGGGAGCAATATGCTACTACTTGCGTTTGCTGTGGTTAGCCCCTGAAGAGACCCTTAGTTTAAGCAGTGCAGTAAGCTATTGCGACATGAAAGGAGTTTCTCTGCATCACACATTTAAAATATGCAAAATGTACACAACCACCCACATATAGTTGCGGTTACGTAGAACTTACCCTTTACCTACATGGAGGGAAGCTACTACATTCCACATGATGCAATGAATGTACAGCTGCTACAGTATATCAATGTACATTTACGGGCCCTATCTGCTATCTCTATGTGTGGAGTCTTACGACTGAATGGTGTTGGTTGGCTCATTATGTATGCGTGATGGCTACGCATACGTGGGTGGTATGGCCATCTTATGCACTGTGGTGCCTTTCGGCAAGGACATTTCATGCCTTCTTGTTCACGAAAGGAAACACATTACTTTACAACTCCTTTACCGATTTTATTTGCTTTCCAATGTCTGCTTTACAGTGAACTGAACTGATTGTGTTGCCTGTGTGGTAGATTATGGCCAATGGTGAGAAGGTTTTGTTGGCAAGTGGTACCTGTCAGTGTGTGAAGGTTGTAAGCGTGCAGTTATTTTTGTTTCCATCTTCATTACATGTTGAAAGCGTTCTTATTACGTATTGCTTATGTGATTGTATATGTAAGGTGGAACGAATACCGGAATTGCAAGGCCTACATAATATGGTATGCATTTTATGCCACTTGCTAAAATGGCATGGAATCTCACTTAGGCATAGATATATAGAGAAAGTGTTTGTTTAGGACTTGTTCTGGAATGACATTATTGCAGAAAGTATATGTATGTTGCCACATGTAGGAAGTCTGAAAGATTTCATGCCTGGGTACGTTTTTGGTTCCCTATGTTTGTACTAACTACATGAGAAGTTTCTGTGCATCCCCTACTCTGTTTAACATCGTCTTACCATTCTAACACAGTAGTCCAATTCCTGTCTTAATCCTGAGATTCTACAACTGTTTGTAGGATTGTTTGCAGCATTTCTGTGCAGGAGTACCATTTGTAAACACAAGTGGTGAGAACCATTTACAGAACTGTTTTGAAAAATTGCTGGCATGTGTAATACATCATTGATTGCTACATTTGCATAGTAATGTACACCACTTGTATTGCAAAATATAAATGGACCAGGTAGTTTTGTGTTTGAGTACTGTTTCCTTAGTAGACTTTACAATGGTGTGTTGCTAACTATTTCATAAGGTAGAAAGTACTTTTGCGAGCTGTTTCAGGAATGCAGCTTACCAAGTGTACTGGTACACCTGTGTATTTCTGCACTGGACAGGAGTTAAGGGTTTGTAGTATATTAATTTGTCCTTTCACGTTTCCTTTCATATGGTTGTCGAGGAACTGCTGCAATGACTTGATAGAGGTGTGCCGCCCGTTACACATTGATGTTTACTCTGGGTTGCATTTTCAAGGTGAAACGCCACTGCCTTTCAGAACGGAGGTGCTTACGGCAACTGTGAAAGAATACAGTCAGAAAATATGTTTCTTAATGGCATAATTAGTGTATTTGGAGTCTACAGTACTTAAAAGGGTCAGGGATGTGTTGGCAGGAAGACTTAGTGTGTATGTGTAATGGGATGGCTTTGTATATGAATGGGAACTTAGCAGCATTAGTACTGTTGGTGAGGGGGCAAAAGCTTCACTTGTGAGTGTGTTGTATGATGTGCAGTTTAGCATGTGTGTGCATTGCTGTACGAGTATTTACATTGCAAATGGGCTACTTGTACTTGTAGAAGGGTGACAAAAAGTTTTGGCAAGGTGTTCAGCTTGGAAAGGAAAATGTTTTCGTGTGTGAAATTTCATTACCTTTTCTGCGTATATATGCTTTCCACATGAGTGGAGCAATTATTTCACTTGTTTGTTTCATTTATCCACATTTACGATTCCTAGTGTTGTGGATGCACAGATAATTATTTCTACCTTTTTATGTAATATCATACTCTGTGCAGTGCGCAAGGTAAGTGGCAGGAACCATGTTCTGATGCATGCAATGTATGTAGTTGGTTTGTATCGGTAGGGTGCATTAGGTGCTCCTTTGCTTCAACCATTTTATGAATGTTACACGAGATACGTTAGTGTGGACAACACTTGTACAATTGCCAGAAGAAAAGAAGAGATTACCTATTTGGATATTGCAATGGTTGATATGGGTAAATTAAACAATTGAAAGGCCATACCATTGCAAGTGGTATTTGATGATAGGTGATGGGAGAAATGATTGTATGTTTCCTGAGTAGCTTAGAAACATTTATACCAGATGTGCAAAAGTATTGTATACAATATATTGATACCTGGCCTTTCTGCTGGTGGGTAGTGATGTGCATTAATCTAGATGCATACATTTTGCATACTTTTACAGAGGTTTCTACTGCAGGTGCTTTACGATTGCACTAGACTTGTACTGTGAGTGGTTTACGGTACATATGGCGTGTTGCGTAGAAATTATATTGTTAGCTGCCGAGGTCTTGGATGTGAATGGTGGATGCATGTGTAACTATTTAACAGTACCCTATGAGGGAGTGCTGGCAAAAGAGTAGTGGAAAGGGAAGAAGCACTGCCCATGCTTCACTAGGGCACAGTCCTCGCAGTAGTTGGGGAAGCGCACGTGCCAAAGCCTGCACTTGTTAGCATGCTGGGCGTGCAAATGGGAATGTGGGGAGTATCCAATCAGGTGGTGAGGGTGTGCCTCACTGGAAGGGGCGGTAACAGTTTTTTTCATTGCTCTGTGTGGTGAGGATGGCCGAGATCGCGAGACGCACTGTGTTGCTCGTGGATGATGCCTTTGTGCAAGATCTGCACAGATATGCCCTGGAAAGAGGCATTGCTGAAAATTTCGATATGTAAGGAGTGGAGGCTTTGTGGTGGGGTGTGTGTGTGTGTGCAGCTTCGGCGCTGTGGTTGCACTTTGCAGACATGTGGCCACTGTTGCTACTGTTCACATTCATCGTGAACTATGGGGTATTGCATTTGGGTTACATGCCTTGTGCACGTTTGCTGAGTCAACTCATGAAGTTGCTCAAAGCAGTGAAGCAGATGTTCCCCACTGCCACGGTCATTTGTTCATGTATACCGCCAAGAAGAGTATGGGATTACCCGAATGTAATTTATCCGCAGCCAGAGGTCGGAAGGTGTCTAATTAACAGAAGCATGTTTGAATTTCTGTGTGCAGCTGGGATGTTGTACTGTGACAATGACATCCTTAATCCTAGAAATGTGTACTTTTTCCATGGTAATGGCATTTCTGTGACCACCATTGGAAATGGAATTTTGTTTTAAAATCTACAGGAATCTTTGAGGAGGTTCCTGTAAGAATGGGAATTTAAGGAGAAGAAAAGGAAAATCCCCCAAAAAACATAAAAAAGAAAGTGTTTGCTTGCAAGTAACTATATAAAAAAGGCTCTTTTCAGAGCCACAACTACAGATGAAATCTGCTACCCTGGTTGAAATGTGTTCCCCCATGCTCGTATACGACACGATATGTCTGCAGATAGCGCTGTATTTGCAGGAACGCACATGCCTCAGCCGGGGTTTTTCAGGTTGGTAGGCATGGCAATGGGACTGTGGAGACTAACGGATTGGTCAGTCATGTATCTGGGTGTGGTGGGCAGTGTTGCAAACTTGGCGACGTTCTCCCTGCATTTAGGTGAAATTACGGCCCCCTCGCGATTTTGCACTGTAAAAGCGGCTACCGAAAAATGTACATACTTTCTGCCATTGGTTTGGAAATTTAGGTTTTTCGATTTGTTTACAAACCCATACAAAAAAAGCAGCTAGATTTTTCGGTATCCATGTAGCTAGTAGTTGTCCATTGTTTCTGAGTAAATACTGTGCAAGTTGCATCACATTTTATGAAAAACTGGCACTTGCGTAATATTGAAAAAGTCTGCCACAAAAAAGATGGAAGAGCCATTGCAACTGTGGGCCACTTTTTCATTGGGCCTGAGACAATTTTCAGACCCAGTTCAAATGTGACGCTCACCTAGCAAGGGTTTCTGCAGATCAAAAGCAGCTAGGTGAGGTGCTTTGGCAGAGCAGTGCATTGTGTCAGTATTGGAACTGTCAAATTTCGGGCGCTTTGAGGTTCCATTACTGTTCAAACCTCTACAGCTATTTAGGGCTGAACTACTTTCTGGGTTGAAAGTGGAAAAGGGCCCTGCAGAGGAATTTTATACATTTTTAATGATTTCCTCCACATAACATGGCCCGCAGTAGCAGCCGTGTAGTTGTGGTTAAGTTGCTCATCTCATATGAAGACCACATTTTGGGTGGTTTATAACTTTGCTCTTCCTGAATGAATTTGTATAAAACTGCAAAAAAAAAACTATTTGGCGCACTCTGAATTTATTTGGGAAGTTGGGTGACGTTTTGTGGAGAGGGGTGAAAGTTATAGGGGAGGGTCCCAAAAATGAAAACTTTGTGCAGGCCTACATGCCAAACAGCTGGATGGATTTTCACCAAATTTGCGGCAGGAGCAGCGCCTGGGTGCAGAAAGCGTTCTTTTGTGAATTAGGTGATAATTGTATGTGTCAAAAAATTAGTGATATCTGGCTCAATTTTCCTGTGTGCTCTGCGGTCAAAAGTCTGATTGGGCTAGAGTGTGGTGTGATGTTGGCGAACATTGGACGCGCCCGATCGTTGGCTGGAGGGATGCGTGATGTGCGTCATAAGTTTGGGTAATGCCGCCATGCTGTAGCCGAGGATAATGCAGCACCAAAAGGCTGCAGAACATGTGTTCCGGGATATGGTGGTGAAAAGAGGGGATGGAAAGGGAGGGGGAGTGTATCCGTGCGTACTGCGTGAATTTGCGGGGACCTCCTCAGGCAATTAGCTTGTATGGTGACTGCATACATCACGAGTCAATTAGAGTACTTAGAAGCAGTACCTCCTATCCTCTCCTTACAGTATAGTCTAATATGACACTGCGGTGCCGGTTGGACGTTAGTGCCACTTACGTTATATTTAAGACCATTGATTGAGAACAGCTACAGATAGCATGACTGACCCTCTTTAGCTACACGGCCACCTTGTACATATTTATCTTACAATAGTACCATTTTTCGGCACCTGGGCTATAACTGTGCTAGGCTCGTGCGTTTTCAGGTACTTTTCTGCAACTCATCTCTGCTATAACCGCTTGGCTACCATTGCTGACGCCTAGGCACGGTCCTTGATTCCATGCATTGTACGTGTAACTGTTATCAGGCCATACCCAGTGGCCACTGGACCAATGATATGGGCTCTTCCTCATTTTTCTAACGATACGTGATTACTGTTTTTATTCATACGCATGCGCAGTGCACATCGTAACTGATCATTTCATGTCGATCAGTCACAATAATGACTTTCACCATTTCTTTGTGTCGATCATTTACGTATCGACACCTTTCAAACATACAAGATATCATGAGACATTGTTTATCATCAGCATTATTGTAGACTGTCGTTAGCGATTTTCCCGATTACCTTCTCCTAACGTTGGACTCAATACAATTCTAAACGCATGTGCTGACTCGGGACTCTGATTAACGGGACCATTTGCCCCGACTCGAAAAAGACTAGCGTCATGACTTGCAAGCATGCGCGCTTAATAACGTCTCCTCTGGCTACAAATAAACCACGTTACCATAGTAACAGTTTCTCTTGCACGGCAGCATGAAGAGAGCGGTAGCAGCCATTTCCTTGCCCACGCTAGATCCGTAGGAGATATACAGGTAAGCCAGCATACCCTTAGAGGTCCTTATGACCACATCAAGCTTGGCCATTATTTTTGGATCGTACACCCTGTGCATATTCTTCCATGCTCGTTGCAACTTTGATGTTTTGAAACGTAGTGTAACATCGCGATCCATGTCATGTAATTGACAGGCGCTTCTTTTAACACACAAGCTATTTGACTCGCCGTATTTTTTCGTTTCATACCCTTGGTATTTAGACCTTAACCGTTCTCCCTCCACTGATATTAATACACACCGCTACAGCCTAGGGGTGTTAACCCTGCAGCCATTGCACGTGTTCCTAATACCCATATAACTTACTTAATGGCTCTGCCTTTAGACCTGACCATTGACTCCGTTATCACTCATCTTTCAGGACTCTTTCTACATCTCGGGTGACAGCCTTCTGCCTCCATCTCAACAATTTAGATGAGAAGACGACGTTCCTGTGTTAGAGAGAATTCTCTCTTTAGGCTGAATTTCCTAACCTAGTGAGTCCCCCAGCAGCTTTGCTGGATTTCTGGAGTTTGTTTTTTTCTCCTGCCAAGAGTGAGACTCTTTTTCTCCCACTCTTGGACATGATTTATGGTGTTCCTTTGACTGTTAATGTGTTTTATGGGCTATGGGGTCCTTTACTCCATAGGGTCTCATGTGTTTTTACTATGTGTGTTACACAGCACCCTCCGTACAGTGACACAGGGGTGTCATAGTGACACCCCACCTTATACTCCATACCCTGGGACTGACTACTGTCTCCCAGGGCATGTAAAGTCACCATTGGCTTTACAAGTCCCAAATTATTAACAGAAACCGGTACAAACCATCATATTGTGGACGTACTGGTCGGGGCAATTCGATTGCCCCGGGGTCTGTTAGTCGAGGGGGCACGTCTCCGTCCCCCCTGATCGAGTTTTGGCTGGTGGCAGTGGATACTACTTTTTATATTCGACCGCAAATATATCCCTATGGGATTTTCCCATTGTTCGAGGCTACCAACTTTAATTATTTAATTCTCATAGCCTCAAACATACCGCCGGTTTATTTAATTAATATTAATTCGCCGGTTGGTATTTTTTGCCAGGACTCGATTCTAAAATGGCGTTTGTGTTCTCTTCTGTGACTCCAACTCAAGTCGAGCCCTTTGTTCCAGTTTTCGGCAGGCTTCTCCACAGAAGCCTCCAAAAGTGGTGCCACTCTGTCTGGGTACTACAGGGTGTGTGGGAGGGGGTTTAGGCACCCTGGACTGAGTTACCTTGGTAACTCAAGTCGCACTCTTGTGTGATTGGCCCAAGTGGTGAGCTAGCATGTTTGATTGACAGCTAGGCTGAGTGAATGGGGGTGTGCTGCATAAAAGCAGGGCTTTGGGGACTGGAACTTCAGAAGTCGCCACAGGACCTGAGAATCCGACAAGGGAGAAGCTGAGCTGACCTACCACGACGACACCACCGGTGGAGCCCTGCGGAACCGACTCACCACTTCCCGACGACAGAGAAGATCTCCCGGCTGGAGAGGCTTCTTCCCCTGACTGGTGGGCACAACCAGTTTACCTTCTTCTCTTCGCATCCCAGGCCGTCTTGTGGTCGAATTGCCCATGCCAAACACCCCGGCAACTGGATAGCCACTTACCACTGGACAGCGAATAAAAAGGACCACTCCTTTTACCTGAGAACTCCGCGGCTGGTTTCTTCCCTGGCAGTGCAAAAGACTCCTGTCTTCCTCCCCGACGAGATCCTCTCTTCCCCCGGACGAAGCACCGACTTGCATCCGCTGCCAGGAACAACTGCCCCCGCTGGAGTATTCTCACCACTTTAAGGTACCGTGTCCGCCAGGCCTCCCTTTCTAAAGATTGCTACAAGGTAATAATAACCCCTTAACCTTCGAGACTGGGCTGGCCACCTTGACCTTCTAACTGGTCCCTTTCATTTTGGTCCAACTCTTTTTGAACCACTTCAACCATGTGACCTTGGACACATTTTGTTCCGATCCTCTTAAAGTGGATCCGGCCTACTGAACTCTAACTTCACGGTTGTACTTGCCTTCCTCTCTTGTTTTGATCTTATGAAAGTGTTGGGATCTGTTTCATATTATACTCTGCTTTTCTCTCCCTTTTTAACGAATTATTAGAGTGCCATCTGCGTTAAGCGCTCACCGCTGTCTGAAAATAAGTGGGCCTTTACTTAAGACTTGTCTAATATTCTTCTAAGGGAGTGTATATCTTTTAGTGACCGTGTTTTTGAACTGCTTACTATTAGTGCCTGTGTGTTTTTCTAGATGTGGTTTTAAATAAATAACTATATCTCTTTTACACCAAGCTCTGGTCAGTATTTACTTGTTCTACTGTGTTCTTTTGACCTATTGTGAATACTCTGTATACTGTGTAACTTTTCTTGAGGGAAGTCTGACTGCTCAGCCACAGCTACCAAGTGAATCTGTGTGGTACAGACTGCTACCAAGTGGGTTTACTGCCAAACACCTGTAGTCTTAAATCTTTTGCAGTGGTCCCAGAGGGAACTGCACAGGTTTCTGCCTAACATCCTGTACACCCCTAAACTTTCGCCACGTAAGTGCCCGCGTAGGGTTGTTCTACCCACTATTCAAGAATAGCGTATTCACCTCTTTGCTGGGCTCATAGTATTGTGTGGCTTTGTGTTTTGTATGCTATTAGGAAACAACGAGACTGCTATACTGAGAATAACTGCAGCCTCTCTAGGATCTGCTACCACCATTAATGGACGGTAAGCACACCTATGTACATCTGACTATTTTTAATGATGTATGATGCACCCATATAATGACCCCCTATTAATTAGTACGTGGTCTGCTTTTTGAACTTAGGTTTGGCCTGGATTTGACCACTTGTACTTAAGACAAGGTCGCGAGGATATTCTTCTTACCTCGCTCTACTGCCCCTTGGGACTTTATCCTCAAGATCCCATCCAGTCACGCCAGTACCGACGTGTCAAGCTTCTCTTGTTTACACCACCACGAACTGGGTTTTGAGTGTTTCTCGGCACCAGCCCACTAGCTCCCCTGAAGAAGTTTCTTACAGCAATTTCATATAATATAGGAACGAAACATGTAGGGTATCGACAGGTACTACTGCTAAGTATCAAGGAGAGTATAAGGACTCTGAAAGGAATGCACTATAGTTACTTCTGGACCAAGGCAACAACAATAGACAACAATTGACTTTCCTTTTACCAATATTCTCTGTTTATGTGTATTGTGTGGTTTTATATACTCAGATATCAAGGTCCGAATAACCCTGAAATATTGTGTATGTGTTTATATCTGTATAATCAATGTGATCATAATATCTAGGAGAGATACAATTTGTATTATTTTGCACATTGTCAGTCTATTGGTGACTAGCACTTAGCACTTTTTTTGAAGCACTGGTCACTTTGTATGCCTTTTTAGGTGTTTGTTTTTAATGATGAATGTTTCCTTTTTCTAAATTAAATTGTATTTATTTTAAATGATGAACCATAGAAGTCTGGTTGTATTTTCCATGCACTTCGTTTTGACATTGTTTGAACTGGCTTGACAGTGTGACAAACCTTGAACTATCCCAGGCACTGTGAAACCAAACCTTCCATAGGCAAAGGAGCCCTTTATGTTTTTTGTCCTTTGTTACGGCACCTTATGTTCTGAGGCGACCTGTTTGTGTGGTGAGTGCTGGCAGGCTCAATTGAAAATAAGGAGTTGATTGCACATGACATGAGCATTTTGTCATAGGGTTTAATAGGCTTGTGTCTGGTAAGCCCCTAGCACCTGCGATGTATGGCTGGACATGTGATTGTGCATTTCCGATATTGTGGCCGTTTGCGCATGTTACGGATTACTGTATTGTACTATGATGTATTAGTTCTTAATAGACTCCTGGGAGCAGGGGCAATATTCTGAAGATTTTGTGGTTTGGTTGGCAGTAGAAAAATACGATGTGAGTGGAAGTGGGTAGAGGTGCTGGAGGCTGTTATGTTTGAGAATTTTGCTAACTACCTACATGTTTTGATGCATGGTTGTATTATGGTGCAGGGGTTGGGTAGCAGTGCTGGTACCTGGCCTCATGTTGACATGCATGGATGCATAACATTGTGGTGGATGTGGCCAAGGCCTAGGCTCTTGGTGCATGGTCAAAGGCTGTAGGCCATGCGCCCAGGAGCCTAGGCCTTGGCCACACCCACCGCAACATTATGCAGCCATGCATGGCAACACTCTGATAATGCTATATGGATTTTCTTTTCGAATTGCCTAGAAGGTCTACATTTGGCGCAAATCATGCGTTCCACTGAAGCCTATTTTACAATGAGCCCTACCCTTGTTGTTAGAGAGGTATGGCAGGGTTGCATTTCCTGCCACAATGCAGCTACAAAAACAAAGTCAGGCGGCAACGTGTTACCATGTCACTGCATTTCTGATGCAAAGTACTCCAGTTACGTACACATTCCTCGTGCACTAGTTGCAAGTAGGTTTCACATTATTGTCTCATATGTGTAGTGTGTCACCATTGTACATATTGTTGGTTGAATGGGTGTGGTGATTTTTGTTCCATCCTACAGTTTTGCATCCATGGCTGGAAATGATGGAGTCCACAGTCCTGCAGTGTGTCCACTGGGTGATGTGTTGGAATATTGTGTTTATAAAAGTCCAGTGCATGTTTTATGTGGTTGGGTTGTGGCTATGGCACAGATTACAGAGTACTGCGTGGTACTATGCTGTAATAGGTGTGTGTACATAATAGACTGCTGTGCACAGGGGCAATGGTCTGAAGATTTTGTGGTTTGGTTGGCAGTACAAAAATACTATGTGAGTGGAAGTAGGTATAGGTGCCGGAGGCTGTGTTATGTTTGTGCATTTTCCTACCTACCTACATGTTTGTATGCATGGCTGTATTATTGTGCGGGGGTTAGATAGGATTGCCGGTGGCTGCATTACATTTGTGGGTTCTGGTACCTGGCCACATGTTTGCATGCATGGCTGCATAATGTTGTGGGTGTACCCAAGGCCTAGGCTCTTGGGTGCATGGGCAAAGGCCATAGACCATGCACCGAAGACTATAGGCCTTGGCCACTCCCACCGCAACGTTATGCAGCTATGCATGCCAACAATGTGACACTGGTATATGGATTTTGTTTTTGAATTGTATAGAGCCTGTACATTTGGCACAATTCATGCTTGGCACTGAAGCCTATTTTACACTGAGCTTTTCCCCTGTTGATAGAGAAGTATGACAGGTTTCTATTTCCGACCACAATGCAGTTATAAAGACAAAATTAAGGCGGCAACATGTTACCATTTGATTGTGCATTTCCAATGGTAAGTACTCCACTTACGTAGAACTTCTCTTTACATACATGGAGACATGTTGGTACATTGTACATGGTGCTCTGAATGTATAGTTTACACAATATATGCATGTACACTTATGGCCCCTATCTACTATTTACATGTGAAGTAAGTTACAAATCAACGGTGTATGTTGGCAGACTCTGTGTGCAATGGCTGTGCATACATGGGTGTCAGGCCATCTTATGGACTTTAGTGCCTTTGGGGAAGGAGATTACTGGGCCTGTGCTTCATGCAAGGAAACAAATTTCTTTAGAACAGTTTCAAAGATTGTACATGCTTTCCAATGTATGAAGTGTAGTGACCTGACCTGGTTGTGTCGCCTGTGTGGTGCATTACAGCTATTGATGTGAACGTTTTGTTGCCACACGACACATGTATGTGTGTGAAGGTAGTAAGGTTGCAGTTACTTTTTTTCTCATCTGCATTGTACATTGAAAGCATTCATGTTAAGTGTTACCTATGGTATTGTATATGTAAGGTGGAATGATTATCGGAATTGGAAGGCCTATACAATATGGTATGATTTGCATTTTGTACCACCTGTTCGAATGGAATGGAATCAGTTAGGTATAGATACAGAGAGAATGCGTTTATTAGGGATTTCTTCCGGAATTACATGATAGCAGAGAGTGCATGTATGTTTCCACATGTAGGAAATCGGAGAGATTTCATTTATGGGTATGTTTTTGCTTTCCATTACCTACAGTAAGTACATTACCACTTCCTGTTGATTTACTTGTCTATATAACATGCATTTTCTATTGCAGCACAGTACTCCAATTCCTGCCCTATTTCAGAGCCCCTGTAACTGTTTGCAGGATTGTGTGCAGCATATTTGTCCAGCCCTATTATTTGTAAACACAACTTCAACACACTCCAATACATGCTTTAAACACTTATAATACACCATTGCTGGGTGCCGATGGGGATGATTCTGGATGCACAAATCTTGGATAGAACTGTGTACTGGGATCGCCCGAGACTTGCACTCTGAATGTGTAAAGCCATATATGGAGTGTTGTACAGAACTGATAGTGTTAGTTGGAGAGGTCTTCAATGTGATTGGTGGATGTCTGTGTGACTATTTAAAAGTAACCAATGAGGGAGTGCTGTGAAGATGCGCGTGGAAAGGGCAGAAGGACTGCTCCTGCTTTACTGGGGCGCAGCCCTTGCAGTACTTGGGGAAGCGCTGTGCCACATTGTGCACTTCTCAGCATGCTGGCCGATGGGAATGGGACTGTAGGCATTATCCAATCAGGTACTGAGGGAGTGGTTCACAGGAAGGGGCGGTAATACTGTTTTTTATTACTCTGCCTAGTGAGGCGGGTTGACATGGAGAGACACACTGTGTTGATTTTGGGTGATGCCTTTGTGCTAGATCTGCACAGGCATGCCCAGGGAAGAGACTTTGATGGCAATTTCAGTTTGGAAGCAGTGTGGAGGCATTGTGGTGTGCTGTCGAAGTCCTCAGTTTCAGCGTTGTGCTTGCACTTTGCAGAGAAGTGGCCAGTTTTGCTATTGTTCATGTTGTCGTCGTGCAGTATGGTGGCATGCATTTGGGTTACATGGCTTGTTCACGTTTGTTCCATCAACTGAAGAGGTTGATGAATGCAGTGAAGAGGCTTTTTCCTGCTGCCCAGCTGCTTTTCTCATCTATACCACCAAGAAGAGTGTGGAACTATCCTAATGTACGTTGTCCCCAGCCAGAGGTTGTGTACTTTTATGTCAGCTGGTGAGATGTTCTTCTGTAACAATGACATCATTAATTCTTGAAATGCAGAGGTTTTCCATGCAAATGGCATTTCTTTGTCGACCATTGGTGATGCTATTCTGTTTGCCAATCTACAGGCTGCATTGAAGAGTTTACTGTTAGAATGTGAGGAGGAGAAGAAAACACAAAACCCTATAGAAACCAAAAAATGATGTTTCTCTACAAGCACTTAAAAAAAGGCTCTTTTCAGAGCCACCACTAAAGACGAAATCCCCTATCCTGGTTACAATTTATTCCCCCACGCCCGCACACTGCACAAAAGCCACATCCAGGGCTTTTGAGGATGGTGGGCATGGAAATAGGACTGTGTAAGCTCAGGGATTGTGCAACAACCATTCTGGGTGTAGTATTTACCCAGAGGAGTGTTGTACAGAACTGATAGTGTTACATGGAGCGGTCTTCAATGTGATTGGTGGATGCATGTGTGACTATTTAACAGTACTAAATGAGGGCGTGCTGGAAAGAAGACAGTACTGGCTGTGCCCTACGATATCTGTATGTGTTATCGGACCCCACCTGTTCTATTGTGCACCTGACTTAAGCTGCTCTCAGCAAATTGCTTTTATGCATCCTAGCTGTACGATTTTGCCTCGGAGCTACTACCATGGTGTGCCACATCTAATATATGCTTACCCGTCCCTTTGCACTTGTAGGCCCCTGTGCATCTAATTGACTTGTTCCTATGCACTATTGTACTTCTCAGCACTCTACTACATAGGCCGTCGGCACTTGGCACATCCCCCTTACCTTAGTTGATCTGCCTACATGCTAAGATCATACCTCACTATGTACATGCCTTATCTTATACACTTCACACTTCTGCTACTCTACACCACACTAACACTGGCCTCATCACTCCCCAACATTACCAGAGTCACATCAACCCAGTCTGCCATCTCGGTGAAACTCATGCTCATTAACCTGTCCCCAGCACACACTACTAGCGCTAGCCCGCCACACTCAGAGAGCATTCCCACTTCCACCTCCCTGCCCCCTTGCCTACAGCATCTCATCAGCATTATGTCTATTACCACTGCGCCACCCCCTAACCTGTACCTGAACTCACCTGCCTTATGGCTGGAACATTTTTCTGCCAAGCCTACTCCAAATCAACTCTGTGCAGTGCATCTCAGGAACCTCAGACTAGGATCTAGACTCCCTCAAGCAGCCTGTAGATCACACCCTTTCATGACTACTGCCAAACTACTGCCAAATCTCTCATCACTCCTAGCAAACTCACTCAAAGACCAAAGTCAATAGGTATCAAGAACACCCTCCTCAAAGCTTCCCCGACTATCAACAATAGTAATCCTACCTCAGGCAAAGGCATTATTCTTAAGGGTGCCGTTGTCAATGCTAGATCCCTTCTTGCCCATGTGGTGGACATTGCATACTTCATCGCAGCCCAAGATCTAGACTTCCTAGCCATTACCGAGACCTGGCTACATGCAGCAGCCGGACCACTACTCTCACACACCATCTCTAATGGTTACTCCATCATCAGATGAGACCACAATACTAACCAATCCAAAGGTGGAGGTGTCGCCTTCATCTTCAGAAGCTCCTTAGGCCTAAGACTCATCCCTAATCAGCATATTCCCTCAGTAGAGTTACTGTCCGTCAAACTGCCTATCTAACCTACCCAAACCATTACCTTGCACCTTATATATATAGGCCACCAGGACCTGTCTCCACCTTTGCAGATGATATCACCACCCTCCTCTCAGCTAACACCAAGCCCAACTCTCACATTATCTTACTAGGGGATTTCAATCTTGGTTTCCAAGATCCTAATGACCATAAAGCCATGGACATTGCTAGTACCTTAACTGATTTGTGTTTTTCCCATCGCATCCAGGAACCTACTCACAACAAAGGGAGAACCCTTGACTAGATGGTCGATCTGAACTGCAACATCAACATAGCGTCTAACACACTTTGCGCATGGTCAGATCACCATATGATAACCTTTAACATCAAATCCAATAAATAATGCTTTAAACAGAACATTGCACCGCCCATCAGCACGAAAAACAAAAGGGACATTACAAGGGAGAAACTGCTCCCACTAATTCTCCCCATACTAAATAATGCCTCAGTGGCGTTCACATACCCTACAGTCCTAGTTGATACCTATTATCAAACTATTCTTAAAGCCCTGACAACTATTGCCCCAAAAAAACTGCAGAAACCCAAACCTCGTGCACACCTCAACTCGTGGTTTACGCCACACCTCAGAGCACTACGCAAGGAAAAGAGAAACGCTGAGGCCCGCTGGAAAAGTCTTTCCTCAGTTGCGAATAAGGACTGCCTTATTATAGCATCTCTCAATTACAAAGAGGCAATATTCCAAGCCAAAAAAGACACCTATAACAAGTGAAGTTTGCATGCTGAATCTAACACCAAAGAGCTCTTTAAGATACTTAAAGAACTAGAATCGCCATCAGCCCTACCTGACACCTGTAGCAAAGATAGTACTTGGTGCTCTAATATACAAAAAGTGCTCCTGGACGAAATCACCACACAAACCAAAATCAATGCCAAAAAAAGTATTTTACCGACTGACTCACAGCATAATATTCCACCTGGAAAGTCAGTCCCTCCCGCTCACACCCATAAACCTTTTAGCTTTTCGCCACTATCTATCAAAGATGTAGAAAACATCATCAGTAAACTCAAACCTTCCAATTGCCAGGGCGACACATGCCCAGCCCCCATCATTAAGGAGGCTGCCTATGTTTAGCACCCTTCATCACCACCATCATAAATTCTTCTTTCAACACAGGCATCGTACCAGATAACCTCAAGGATGCTTGGGTCATCCCCCTACTCAAAAAACCATCCTGAGACCCAAGGTCCCCAACTAATTACAGGCCCATCACCACTGTCTCCTTCTTACTTAAAATCTTGGACTGAGCTGCCTACTTGCAGATCCAGGAATATCTAGAATCCAATAAACTCCTTGGCCTCTGGCAATCTGGCTTCCGGCCTAAGCACAGCACTGAAACAGCCCTAATCGACTTAAAAACACAAATTGAGGACCTTAAAGATAACGGCAAGCTGGCCCTCTTACTTCAGTTAGATTTATCGGCAGCATTTGATTTGGTTAACCATCAAATTCTTTGCCAACATATCATATCTGTGGCCCACTTCTCGTACAAAGCCACCTCATGGATTAGATCCTTCCTGGCAAATCGATCGATGAGGGTCTTCTCCCCCTCGGCCTCAGCTGAACCCTTGCCAGTACTCTGCAGGGTCCCTCAAGGATCTTGCATCTCACCTACACTCTATAACGTGTTCACAAAGCCGCTCTTTGATATTTTTGACTATTTGGGTATCACCTACACTAACTATGCAGATGACACCCAAATACTCATCCCTATCACTGGTGACCACATAGTTGACTCTAAAGCCCTAAACGACATCTATCAGGTCATACAGGCATGGATGACACAACACGGGCTCTGTCTTAGTGACGAGAAGACAGTGCTACTCATCCTTGGCTCCCATCACAGACTTAATAGATTAGATCCAGCATTCAAATCTTTCATCATTGATGGCAATACCATCAAGGTATCCAGTGACATGAAAACCCTAGGTATTTATCTTGATTCTACCATATCTCTTACTCGACAAAATAATGCCGTAATCTCATCTTCAGCATACACATGTAAACTTATCACAGCATGTCGAACTTTTCTTACCACGGCCAACTGCATAATCCTTGACAGTACCCTCGTCATCTCAAAATGTGACTATTGCAATGTCCTCTATCTAGGGACCAGTCAACGGAACCTAAGCAAGTGAAAGGTAACACAAAACTATGCTATCAGGGCAGCACTAAATATTCTGAGGAACCAGCATATCTCTGACACCAGACATAGCCTACATGGCTTTCTATTTCTCAAAGTCTCAAAACTCTCACACTCACACATAAATGCCTGGCCAACCAGGCTCCAAAATAACTGGTGAACCGTTTCACACCCCACACCTCCATTCGCCCACACAGAGCAGCCCAAGCACACAGTCTTTCACTACCTAGGTTCAAGCTTCAGAAAGCAGGGGGGGTGCAGTTTCCCGGTCCATCCTTCCACTCATTCAAGAGTCAAGCTATAATGTGGCTCATAGCGCAGGCCTCTTAAAGCCTCCACCTGTCACCTTGCCCACCCTGACTATAATAACTTTCACTGCTTTTCAGCTGCCTGTGTTGCCAGGCACGCTATATAAATAAAAAAATACAAATACAAATACAAATAATGGAAAGGGAAGAAGAGCTGTTCCTGCTTTATTGGGGCGCGGCCCTCGTGGTACTTGGGGAAGCACACATGGCGCATACTACCGTTTTCAGCATGGTGGCCATGCTGGCCATGGGAATGGGACTTTGGGGATTAGCGGTACTGAGGGTGTGGTTCACAGGAAGGGGCGTTAATACGTTTTTTCCATTACTGTGCGTAGTGAGCCGGGCTCACATGGTTACCATTAGTTGCAAAGGTAATGTAGCATAGCAGAATTGGTCCGAAATCAATTACAGCTCAAAGCAATGTGGCCCACTACTCTGTTCTAAAAAGCCAGAAACAGAATGTGGAGCAACTGTGGGGAGTGGCCTTTTGTAGGGCTGTTGTGGAGACCTTGCAACCGGAAAAGAGGCCTTCCTCATTCAAACTAATACATGCATGTGCAATGGCACATTGTGGGGTGTTTGTAAGCGTATACTTTCACAATAACACTCCATAGACTGTAGCACACTGTACTTTTCCACTGTCCGAGGGTCTGAATCGTGTCCGCGAAATAAGGGCCCAGGCGCAGCGTGGGTAAAGTTGCATGGTGACGTCGTGAATGTTCTCGATTGGCGGCTGTCCGCAGGATGCGTTTTTGGGTGGAATACTTTGTGTGCATGTGCATAGGTGACCAATGCAGACCGTTGGTATCTCTGGACTGATTAATAGTGCGACCTACATGCACCGAACATTTTTGGACAAGCCGGGTGTTTGTAGGGTACAGCAGCTGGGATGTTTATGTGTACAGCTACCTATAGGATGTGGGTGAGTAGGATGTGGGTGAGCACCTCGACCTACTTAAAGTTCGTCACACGTTTCTTAGCATATGCTGAACAGGGGCAGTGTTACCAGGAGACAGAGGAAGAGATAGGCATGGGCGTACTTGAGCAACAGACAAACGTCCGCTCACACAACTAATTATAGGTGGTTCACAAGATGCAGACATGCAGTTTGTACTGGCATCGTACAGATGCCTCCATTGTGATTGTGGATAGTCCGGGCAGGTGCGGTGTCCGTAGCACACCTCCCTTTTGCTTAATTGTGGTAATTCCCACCAGTACTGTGCGCCGCTGAGTCATAACAGGATTTTAAAAACAAAGGAAAACCCACATATACACTCAGCAACAATTTACATATCAACCTTTATTTCCACACATTGATAGATACTATTAGGGAAGGGGTAGCAGAAGTGGATACATATAGTGTGGAATTCAGGATTTGTACAAATTGGTCATGAGGGTATGAAGGGATTGAGGTATCATCGTAACGTCTCTGATCACACGGAATTTGAGGGGATGGCAGGCTGTGAAATGGGGAAGGGGTACACATGCAGATCGGGCATTGGTATTTCATTTTGTCCATAATATGTCATTGTACATAATCTTTTAAGGCGGCAGCATTGTTCACCGATTCCTCCATTTTTGCTTCCAGGCTGTGCAGTTTGCTATTTACAGAGTTCCTTTCCTTTCCTGTGCCCATACGCTGCTGTGGAAGGGGTGCCGCTTGTGCTGCATTGCTTTCCTTTCCAATATGTTCTCTTAAAGAAAGAAAAATCTGTTAGGTGTACATGAAGCAATAGGTATTAAATATTTTATGTTTCAGACTGATGTGCGCACCAATGGGGTTACTTACGTAGGTCATTTCGTCATGAAGGAAATTCTCTTCCAGCCACTCTCAGGTGCTTGCCATTGCTTCGTAAAAAAAGAAACGTTATGCTTATCTACTATTGTATACTGCACCACCTTTGCAATTATCAGACAATCTTTAGTGTGCTTACTACGTTGTAGTGACGTTCTGTTCTTAGTTCTTTCCAGCCATTACTCTGGCCGTTCCTTCTTTGTTCCTATGTAAGCAGCAGTGTGGCAGATTTTTGAAGGCAGACGTCACTTCTCTTGTTGGTGGATTCCGTTATGGTGTACTCCCTATGCTTTTGTTCTGTTTGATTCATAAGTACACAGTTTGCAGACCTACTCTATGTTCCCTTGAAATTCACGTATATGCTGCTGTTTGTATATGTTCCTTCTGTTTGCTGAATGGTACCACTATGTAGGAGAACCCCTGCTTTTCTGAGCAGGTTGGATGCCACCCAATGTCCACGACCAGACGCATAGTCCGCAACTGCTGTGCGCATTAACATGGCGCCAGCGGGTTCAGTATGTTGTATGGTACATCTTTACAAACTAAGGGTATCCTGGTAAAATCCTATGAAATTCAGTGAAAAAACATTGTTAAAGGGACGTTATAGTTAAATTGCGCTACTAAAGACCTATCAAATTCAGTGAAAAAACATTGTTAAAGGGACTTTATGGTTTAGTTACCCTACTAAAAATCTATCAAATTCAGTGCAATATCTTTTTCAACGGGACATTGGCCTCATTACACGGTAGGCGGTAGCCATAGCCCTATTAGTGCTATGGCTACCCCCTTACTGCATTCTGGGTCCGTGTTCCCGGATTTACCGGGTCATTCCGACCCTGGAGGACCCGGTAAGTCCCCATTCCAGGAACCATGCCCCATTCCCAAATGAGCCCCCATTTGCGGTACCGTTATTAGCTCTGAAGTCCCTTAGCGGGTCCCTTCCATAACACCTGGTAAAACCAGGCGTTAGGGGAGGGACCTGCTAAGGGACCTCGTAGTAGAGCGGTAAGGGATTACCGGCACCGGTGCCCTTACAGGTGCCGGTAATCCCTTACCGCCTACCATGTAATGAGGCCCATTATACTTACTTTGCACTAATAACAACATATTCATGTTATGGTTACTAGTAAAACCAAAAAACCCCAGAAATTTGCCAGTTATGGTAAGCTAAGCAACCATAACTCACGCCACCACCGTGCACTGCAAGGACTAACACCCATGACATCAAAGATGACATCACAAATGTCATTGATGTACAAGTTGCTGAAATGGAATGGGTTCACAGTTAGGTATGGATACATACACGAAGCGTTCATTAGGGATATGTTCCTGTGTCACATGGTTGCAGAGAGTGCATGTATGCTTCCATATGTATCAAATCTGGAAGATTTCATTTATATGTATGTTTTTGTTTTCCAGTACTTGTAGTAAGTACATTAGAAATTCTTGTGGATCGTCCTGTGTGTTTATAGTGAATCTGACCATTCCAGCACAGTAGTCCAATTCCTGCCTTATTCCAGAAACAATGTAAGCATTGTCTGGATTGTTGGTTGCATTTCTGTGAAGGACTAACATTTGCAAACACAATTGGTCTGTCCTGTTTAAGTAAATGTTTTCAATAATTGGTGGCAATTGGAATAGAATATTTGTTGCTACATTTGCATAGCAATTTACACCAGCTGTATTTGAAAATGTTAATGGACCAGACAGTTCTGTGTCTAAGACATTTGTTGGAAGTGTGTGTTGTTTCTTTGAAGAGGTAGTTGGTTTTGTTTGTGCAGTAGATCCTTCTTTGGTTGTGGTGATTGATGCAATATTAGCTTCTTTTAATTTCTTTGGAGGTATGGTTGTTAGATCCTGTATAATTTGTGTCTGAACTAGTTTTCTTTTACAAACTTTTGGTTTTTGAGGAACAGGATATGTTTTGAGATGGGGTGCGTAGAGTGCACATAGTCTATTGTATTCTAGAATGCAAGGAATATCAGCGTTTACTTTACTTGCATCAAAGTTGACTAGAAACAGTCCTTCAAGTGTACATAGGCGTGATAGTGCAACATAGCTCATGCCTTCTATTAACACTGTGCTGTCAATATCTATCAATGCTTGATTTAGGGTAAGACCTTGTGATTTATGAATGGTGACTGCGTATGCTAGAGAAAGAGAACATTGAAAAGAAGGAATTGGGCTGTTGAGCGTCCTATCTTTTTAACCTATAATAGTTTGTCAAAGTGAATATTGACAAACGGAATGTTGTTGTCACGTGGGTATGTTTGAAAGCCAACAACTGTACCAAGCGCTCCATTAACTAGTCCTTGCTCCACGTCCAGGTTACATTTGAGCATTACTCTACAGTTTAAATATAATTTTAATATTTTCTCTAGACCAGCTGTTTTAGAGATAGTTTCCTAAGATATTTACTCGTGCTGTGGCTTGTTCACACATGGGTAGTGTCATACCGTGCACGTCTAGTTTGTCTGTGGAGCAAATTTGAACTATTGGTTGCATTTCTTTTTTCAACATTGTTTCATTGAATTGTGCACAGCTTGCAAGAGTTGGCATCAAGGACACAGAGTTTACATTTTGTGTGTTAATTGTTCCATGACATCAGTAGCACATGAGTTATAGGTCATGGATGCGTCTGGTATTCAAGATACTCTGCGCTTCTTTAGATAAAACACCAATCTGAATACTTTTCAAAATGTTGGCATAGGTGAGGTTTGCAGACTGACACATGTTTTCAGTTAATTCTTTGTATTGCAAATGTTGCCAAATATTGACATTTCCTATGCTGCCAAGAGTTTTACGGCATAGTTTGTGCCCTAAGGTATTAAAAATAGGTTCACCTTTAACTAGTCTTAATTGAAGAATATCTCTGAAAACAATAAAGTGTTTTCATCCAAAGAGCTCTTCATAGTCTGTTTTGAGAACCTCCTGTAATCTGAGGTGAATCAAAGCCAACATTAGGTTGGAGACCATGCTCACGTCATCTATTAGCAGCATTTTAATTTGTTTCAAAACTCTGCGTAGTTCCATTGCAGCTTCTGGAGAAAGGTTGTAGTAGTCTAATTTGTTTTGGTGTTCTACTGGAAGGAGTAGTTTTCGGTGTAAAGTGATACCGCCTATATTGTAGGCAGCTAAACCTGTGAGGGCAGTTACAACAGCTGACAGTTTGTTGTTTGTCAATTGTTGGAGGAACTTGCTGATGATTTTTATTAAGAATGTTTTCCCTGAGCCAGCTTGACCACTCACATATAGCAGTATAAGTTTGTAGTCTTGGCAGGTACAAGTTTTAGTTTCATGCTGCATACCATGTTCAATTGGTTTTGTTATTTCTAGGAAAATGCTACGCTGTTCATTGTTTAATTGTGATTTGAGTAGAGCAAAGTCTGCTGTAGACTCTCCATACTGATGCATGGTGTTTTCTACTTCAGTCATGGCTAATTCAGCCTCATTTGCTACGAGTGGTTGTCCAAGTGGTTCTTGGCTTCCTGTTAGAGAAGGTTAACTGCTGTCAGGAGTGTCTATATTTAGTTGTGCTTGGAGTTCCTCTTGTTGCTCTCATTGTCTAACATTGTTTTGTACTGCGAAAAGTTTGTCTGTTATAGTGCTTGCATTTGCTTTGAAAGCATCTTCATAGAAGACATGGGTATCTAATCAATCTTCTTTTTTC
The DNA here is from genome assembly GCF_040938575.1 of Ambystoma mexicanum. NCBI lineage: Eukaryota > Metazoa > Chordata > Amphibia > Caudata > Ambystomatidae > Ambystoma > Ambystoma mexicanum. Next base: position 1,170,230,515 of record NC_090935.1, on the reverse strand, counting down.
CATGGTTTAAAAAGTTGTAGTAGAGGCATGTAATGCAGTTCTTTATGTTGAGGAGTTTTTAATGACAATTTCAAATGATTCATTATGCTTTGTTTGGTAAGTTTCACTAGGCTGCCTTCACAATTTTTGACTTTGTATCTACCTTTCTTCTCATCTGGTTTAATATTAATATTATTTTTGCATGTGAGGTTTTGGGCTACGTGGTATAGACACATGGGGCCTCATTATGGTGTTGGAGGTAGCCTTGCCGGTAAGAGCGGCAAGGCTATCCCCATACCAGCATGAAAGTCTAACACCCACGAATGGGCAATTACCAGAGTCTTCCAACCCCGCCGTCATAACAGTGCCGGTGCTACAGGCATGCTATGCTCACAGGTGCCTTTCGTTCCACCAGGGCAGACCTGGCGGAATGAAAGGCACCCACGGCACAACTTGGAGTTTGTCGGTCTGGTAAAAACGTTACCGGCAAGCATACCGGTACTGTTGTTACCGGACCGGCAACCTCATAATGAGGCCCATGGTTTCCAAAGTGGTACTCATGTTTGGGTAGTATGTGTATGTCTTGGCTGTTGGGATCATTTTTGGCTATTGTTTCTATGTCTTCATATGATTTGAGAACTCTTTTTCTGGATTTAGCAGGACCAAGGCTTAGCCATACTATGTTTTCAGATTTTCCATACAAGGCAGTACCGGTTAAACGGTCTGCGGCTTCGTTGCAGCCACATTCTGTATGGCAGAGCATTTTTATGCCTAAACTGTACAATTTCTGTGACAGTGTTTTGTCAGATGATATGTCGTCCTATAGGTCTTAGAGCTCTGTTTTTTCTGCTTTGGTTAAATAGGCTGTGACATATTGTGCAACTGCAGTGGAATTGTCTGCAATGTATTGCACATCTATATTTGCATTCCATAGGAGGGCAATGATTGCATTGTAATTATTGATGTACTGTGATCCTTCTGTTCTTTTTACCAACTATGTGTTCTTCGGTGATTTACCTTTGGCACTATGTCTAACTGAAGGCATGAATTTGTTCACTTGACCTGTTGTTGAACTGGTCTAGGGAAACCAAAGCGTCGTATTTCCCTTTGTTTTTATATTAGCGCCGACAATACTTCCCACGCTTGTGTCTTTGAAATTGTAAACATTTGTGCATGTAAGTCACTATGTGTACTTTGTGAAAGGATTTCACAATTGACATATTTCTGAATGAACTGCAAAACAGTAGCATCACTATCCTGACCAAATTAAGAGCATCTTTAATCCACAAAAGCATGTGGATGTGTGGTGCTCATCTGGCTTGGTATTCTTTTCTCCAAAAGAAGTATTGCACTTCTCCGAGGGTAGGCACTGTTTTATTACAAATGAAGTGTAGCATGGCAATAAAACAATGATATAAATATTTTGATACATTTACAGGATCTAGAGAGCAGAGTTCTCCTGGTGATTTTATATCTATATTTGTTTTGTTTTTGTTTGCTATGCGTAGGAAATGTAACCATCCATATTCTGCACAACTTAATGTCACAAACCATGTGGGTGGGCCAAGGTTTCTTATCAGACACTGTACTTCTGCATGTTGTCGTAACCAGTATTCTTTTGTACCACGTATGTTTGCTAAAAGGTTTGTAATGCTCGACTGTAAAATGTCATCTTTTTCTTGCACTTTTTTTTAGTAATTGCGCAGCAGACATATTTTGAAAATTGGTACCTGATTTCAATGTGTGTGCAACTCCGTAGCATAGAGTTGCTAGTTCACTTTCAAGGAGAAGGTGTAATATGTATTCCACATTTTGTCTGAATCTAGGCTCTTCACAATACATTTGTAAAGAGCACTATTCTGATGCTGTAATTTGTGTGGGTCTTTCATCGTACCCTCCTCCTTTTCCAGTTTGAAAGAGTAGAGGGAAGCTCGTGCTTCTACACTTTTTTCCCATATGCTGATTCGAGATCCTTTGGCTTGCCGTATTTGGTAAGTTTCCAGTGCATCATCTGTGATGTCTTTAGAGTTCAATGGGTGAATTGTATGATGGTCTAAAATATTGGATTCTGTCGTAGGATCTAGAAGTTGAAATTGGCCAGTTTCTGATGAGCCTTGAATTATTTTGGTGGTTTGCCTCAGGTTTTCTTCAATGTCTATTTATTTGCAGTATTCATTGTTGTCTTTTAGATATTGCAGGGCTTCTCTAACTTTATGTAAGTCCACTAGTTGCTGCCACATTTTTTTTGTCTTTTGTAGGTACGCCATTTACTAGGATAATCAAAGATTGTTCTATTGGCCGTTGCACTCCCAGAGTGTGTACATTTTCTTTGAGATCTAATGGCAAATAATTACTTGCTACAAATGCCTTTTAGTAATTCAGAGGGAGGTTGTTTTGCTGTTTTTGGTCGAAGGCATATTATTGCTTGAAATGGGTGCACTGTTTGAATTATAATGTTCTCATACAAGTTAAGTTGTTGCAGTGGTTTTGGTAGTGGGAATAATTCCAAGTTATTAGTGATAGCATGTGAAAGTATTTGGTGGTTGTCAAGTTTTGCAGTACAGTATCTGCAAAGTATTGAGGGGTTAATATTTTCGTATGTGTTTCCTGCTATAAAATAGAGAGCCAATTGGAACCACTTGGAATCTTCATTGTGTTCTATTTTGTACATTATGTCTACAGTTTTTATGCTATTTTTTTTTAAAGTCCTGCGGCAACACACACACACATGGTTTGTTACTTCAGCAGATGTGCTTTTAAACTTTAGTATCTCTTTTTTGTATGTGTATAGTAGAAGGTTGCCACCTGTAAAGTTGTTGCTAGTCTGTTCTAAAGATATTGGATTTTGTAAGTGGCTTTCACTTCCAAAATATTTTCTCTGGATGTGCTCTATTTCTTCGAGTATTTCTTTGGCTGTACCATGTAGAAGAATGTTATTTAAATTGGCCAGTGCTAAAGCAGGACTCTTGGCATAGTACAGTTTATGAACGAGATTCCTTACAGTTGAATGGTGTGTTCCTGTAATTTTGATATGGTGGAAGGTGCTTTTGCAAATAGGTGAGAAATTCTGGCTAAGGAATGTTCTTGTAGTCCTGTGTATTTGCACACTGGACAGGAGTCCATAGTTTGTAATAGTTTTATTTTCAATTTGTCTTTGCCTTTCACATACTGATTGAGGAACTGGCGTAAAGATGTGAAAGATGTTTTGCCTATGTTACACATTAATGTGCACAGCCATTTGTAGACTGAACATATTGGTTCAGTGGAATGGAGAATTGATGCTAAGTTTGCTGGAGATATTTGTGTGAGCAGCATTTCTTGTTCCATGATGGTATTATGAACATTTTCATACCCTCGTCCACTGTGATGTATGGCAATTGGGTTTGTTTGCTTTTGTTTGTATGCTTCTTCATTGAAATATGGTTTTGTGCTGGTGGTGTGACTCCACTCACCTGCACAGATGTTTGCGAAGCTATCTTTGTTGATATTCCGTTTGTTGTGAAGTCCTTGTTGTAGTTTAGTAGTTAGTTTTGTTAGTGGTTTCATTCTGTTTAAAACAAATGTAAATAATTTCCTTTTGAGAAGGATTGCACTGTCTTTGAGAGCTTCCAGGATTTGTTTTCTGCAGTAGGTTTTAAGAGTTGAGCATGAGTTCTCTCCTGTTTTTATAAGGTTCTGAAGGACTCTGGCAGAACATGTTTTGTAAAATAAATTTTTTTGGTATGCTTATTTGTGGCTACATCAACATTTATAGGTTCAGTGTTAGCACTAGTGGTAGCTGCAGTCTTTTCAACAACTGTCTGGTTAGTTTTACATTTTGAAAGAGGAGTCAAAGTTTCTTTATTGCAAGCTGCTTTAGTTTCACTTCGTAACTGTATTAGCTGTTTTATTTGAGTTTTTTCTATGAATTCTGCTAGAGGCAGATGCCTATTTTGTACACTTTTATTTTGATTTACTCTATTTTTGCGTTGCTTTCTACAGAGTTGCTTTTTGGTAGGTATTCTTTGGTGTCTGTTGGAGAAAAAAAGAAAGTCTGGGTTGGGACGTTGTGCAATGTATGTGTGCATTATGCATGAGTGTCTGAATATGATGGTAGGCATCTATGTAGAGGTGTGTGATTGTTAAATGGGCTGTTACTTCATGTTGGGAAGGCTATTCTGGTATTTGTGTGTTACTATACTGGTGTTGAGATAACAATACAAAGTGTACACCTGTTGAGGTGCAATTAGTAATACTGAATTTGATGCTGTAGGGTTGATACAAGTGTTTGTTCTACAATACTAGAATTGTACAGTGTTTGAGTAACATTTAGAACATTATGACAGTATTGCACTTACTTTGTTGGATGCAAAGAGTAGGATTCTTCTGGGTTCTGTGTTGTACTTCAGACCCTGCTGATTTTCAGGAGTGTGGTCTTCACTGCAATTGTGAAAGAAGGAAGTTAGTACATATATGTGTTAATGTCACCGTAATTTCACCTGAAGAATAGATTAGTTACATTTGCAAAATGAATTCTTTCTAGGAAGAAGTACTGTATGTGTTAAATTGCATAGCTTTGTATATGAATGGGGATTTTGGAGCATCAGCTTCATTGCTAAGAAGAATGTATAGGTGTGTCCTACAAGGGCACTTTTGAAAGTATGTGTTGCTGTTGTACTGTTTAGTGTGGTAATAGATTAGTGGAAGTTGTAGTAGGGTGAGAAAAGAAGCATGAAAAGATGTACAGATTGAAAAGGAGAATGTTTTGTGTGTGGAATATTTTGTGTAAAGATGCTTGCTACATGAGTGCTGGAAACCTTTCAGTTCTTTGACTTTGTTATCCACATTCTTATTAGCACTGTTCTGAATGTGCACTTGCATTTGTTTGCTTTTGGAAGTATGGCAAGTGTCAGGCATTCAGTTTAAATAAATGCATTGTATGTACTTGCAATGCTATTGTAAGATTCTAGGAATTCATAATAGTGTGTTAAGGGGTAAGTGGTTGTGAAAATGACAGAAGGAAATAAGAGAATTATAGGTTGGTTGGACATTGCAATGAGTTATATGGGTAAATTAAAATTTGGAAAGCAGACAGATTTGTAAGTGAACTTAATTATAGGAGATTGGAGAAATTAGAGTATGCTTTTTTGCAGATTATGCAGGGTGAATGGAAGGTACCCTGTTCATATGCATTTATAAAAGAGTTGCAAGTTTACTTTAAACAAAATATTCATACCCATAGTTTGTATTGATGTATGTAGATTTAGTTGAATCTGGAAGGAGAAATCTTGAAGAGTTTTGCAGTAGTTTTAGCTGTAGGTACTTTGCAATCCCAGGACACTTGTACTCAGAGTGATGAACAGTACATGTAAAGTGCTAAACTCTGATGACAGAGTTAGATGTAGAGTTCTTGGATGAGATTGGTGGATGGTTGCTTGACTGTTTAAAAGTAGCCAATGAGGGAATGGTGCAGAGAGTGAAGTGGAAAGGGAAGAAGGGCTGCCCTCGTGTTACGGGATCCGTGGACACCTCGGCTGTTCGCAGACAGGGCACATCCGGGGCTGCTCAGCATATATGGCATGGAAATAGGACTGGGGGATTAGCCATCAGGTTTTGAGGGTGTCTTCTATAAGGAGAGAGGGTAATCATTTGTTTTCATTGCTGTATGCAGTGAAGATGGCTGTGGTTGCTGAGATGGACAGAGTCAGAGTGTGGATAGTGGGAGATGGTGTTATAACTAATCTGCAGTGGTATGCAAATATGTGTGGCATTTCTGACAATCTTGGAATGCAGGGAGTGGAGGCTATGTGGTGTGATGTGCCAGGGAGTCATGTGCAGGGTGTATTTACACTTTGTAAAAATATGGCTGTTTTTAAGCAGGGTGCACTGAATCAGTTGCTAAAGGAACTGATGTACCTATTTCCATCTGCAAAGAATTTTTTTCCCATATACCACCTAGGATTGCATGGATGTCTTGTCATGTCTTTAATCCTCAACAAGACATAGCAAGATGTCTTGTTAATAAAGGAATATCTTGTTTTATGTATTCTGTAGGCATTTCATCATTCCAAAATGAGAACCTTTTGGAAGATGGTGCAATTTTCTTTTGTGATGTAATGACTTTCACATATTTTGGTTGGTTATGCAATATTTCTTAGAAATATTCAGAACTCAACCAGAAAGTTGTTGTGAAGTCATGTAGCAGACAAAATCTGAAAAAGGCCTCAAAAAAGGCTCTTTTAGAGCCAACCTCAAAGGAGAAGTGGAGTACACAATTTAAATTTTCATTCCCCACTCTCAGATTTCACAATCTGTCCACGGACACCGCGGCTGTCCCTGGATCGTGCATGTTACATATGGGGATTTTGAGGCTGACAGACATGCAAATGAGACTGGCAGGCCAAGGGATTGGTCAATAAGGTTTACTGGGTGTAAGGAGACACTTTGGCAGAAAGTCTGTTTTCTGAAAGGAGAGCAGATTGCTATGGCTTTGTCTTACAGAAGGCAGATTGTCTGGATTTTGCGTGACTCATGGATACATTGGTTGGAGGTGCATGGAGATCGCTGTGGAGTGGCTACACATCTTGTATTTCGTCATGTGGATGTGCACTAGCATGGAGTGCGTAGAATGAAGTGGCTGGATTTGGTTCCCTTTCGTCCTACTTTGATGACACACAGTCATCCAGACATTATTTTTGGGAATGGTTGACTGGGACATGGAGAAGGGGTACAGGTGCACGTGGGCCAGTGATATTTATTTTTTTCCATGATTTCGGTTTCTACAAAGTTCTTCAAAATAATGAAATTGGTCATTAATTGATCCATATTTTGTTCTAAATGCTGTAGATGATTTTTCAGTGTCTGTTGTTCCATTAGTACATGATGTACTGTTTCAGCAGTATTCTTATTTACTGTATGTTTTGTTAAAGAAAAGAAAATGTGTTAGGTACATATAAAATAATGTGTATTAATTGGCTTACTTTGAAGACTGCAGTGTCTACCATTAGTATCATTGCTTTCACTCATTTCATCTTGGGGGAAATTTTCTTCAAGGTACTCCAGAGTGCTAGCCATTTCTGTGTAAAAAAAAATACATTATTTGTGAGCGTATCTTACTAAAGAAAGTTTATAACGATAGGAATTAGTTAGTGTAGTGTACTTACCAGTTTGTTTTTCAGTATTCCTGTTACTACTTTGTAGGTGTGCTGTCGATATTTGTTGTGCAGTTTCTGTATAAGGTATCGGTGAGGTAAATCTGCTGGAGGCATATGTTATTTTCTTTTTTGTTATGTTCCATTATGTTTCATATGATATGTAATTGGACTGTTGGTGTCTTACATATACAGTTTGTACTTCTTATTTATTTTTTAGTTTAATTTATTTATATGCTGCTCTTTGAACATTTTCAGTGTGTTTGTTGTATGATACAACAATGTAAGATACCCCCTGAGCTTTTGGACAGTGTTGATGTTGACCGAGTCCGTCCGCGAACAGTCGCATGGTCCGCAGACTTTACAGCCACTAGCATGGGACAGGGGGTTCAGTATGTTGTATGGTATATCTATATAAACTCAGGGTATTCTAGCGAAAACCTCTCAAATTCATGATATCTATATTCAGTGAAAAAATGTGTTTAAGGGATGTTAAGGTTAAGTTGCGCTACTAAATACCTATGAAATTCCGTGAAAAAACTTTGTTAAAGGGACGGTATGGTTAAGTTGCACTACTAAAAACCTATGAAATTCAGTGAAAAAACATTGTTAAAGGGACGAAAACCCCCTGAAATTCGCCAGTTCTGGTAAGCTAAGTGTAGTAAACAGAAGTCGGGACTCCAAGGTAAGTTTACTGTGCTTTAATGTCCTGACCCAACACTTCTCAACCGTAGTACACACACCCCACACCCACACGACCACTCTCTACCAGACCATCCGTCTCCTACAGAACACTACGACCCTCACATTCCTTGACATCACAACACTCCAAGCTACATTACTACTCTTCTCCCTCCCTAGAGAAACACAAAAGAATGAAAAGTGAAATGTGCCACCACCAGCTCCCAAATCTATATTACCACACCTCTCCCTCCCTCTGGAACAAGCCCATAAAAGACACACCCAACGCCAGAACTGAAGACATATGACCCGCACTAAACCACTCTCCAAAAAGACAAAACACCATGAGCGCCAGATTCCCCAATACACGGCGGCCATCCATGACTAGAAACCCAGCACCACAGAAACACCAGGAACCCTCAACAGGCCAAATGGACCCGTACAAAATGGCGGAAACCCTGCTGACCCAATTACAGAACTCCTTACCTCCAGCTACACACACACCCAAACCGTACACACCACTTAGGACTACCTCGACCTAACGCCACTCGGCGAAAATACCCTCAAGGACCAAAACAACAAAACCGCACATCCACCACTTCCGAGCTGCCCCTCAGAACATAGACCTGCTATGCCTATACCTAATACTTGTCCGGAAACAAGATCTCACTAACACTCTTCACCAACAGCGCGCCAACTCCTCCCGCTCTGGGCTGCCCCCCAGAGTCTCAGCACTGCCATCGCTGAGCACTACCCCGCTCTACAAGGAGCATCAACAATTGCCCAACACCTGCCGAGGCACTCACCAATGATGATCCAGATACCTGAATAAAAACACACTCTCCAGCCTTCACCAATATGTGATACCGCTCACCTGCACCACTCACTCTCTGGGTCACTACTATCACCTTAAACCGTGGCAAATTGCACCCCAACACCAAGCCAAAAACACCCACCGCCAAATGTAAATGAGCTACTGGGTACTTGAATACAGCACAATGGGAACACAGTGGAAAAACTACAACTGAACCACCACGCACCACTTAAAATGAATGCTCTGGCTAACACCAACAGAATGCCCCTTGCTCCTGTAAACTCACATAAATGCACTTGCACACTCATCCTCAGAAGCAACCCTACCGTCCACGATCTGATCCCTCAAAACCAGACGAAACAGATAGAACACACCGAGGACCTTAAGGAGCATACTCCTGCTCTCGCACTACCCCTCGATCACCAATAGAGTACACCCTTGCCCTAGAACAACACCTGCTAAGAGCAACTAACCCTTAACTGGACAACTTTAACAACAGCAAAGCACACCCTTACTCTGACCACAGCAGAGCACACCCTTGCTCAAAATCACCACTGCAACAAAACAAAGCACACCCCTGCTCCAACCACAACAGAGCACACCCTTGCCCTAAATCCACCACCAAAAACTACAACAGAGCACACCCTAGCTCTAAATCCACCACCACCACAATGAAAACAGAGCACACCCATGCTCCGACCACAAGCAGACCCTTGCTCTAAATCCACCACCAAAAACAACAACAGAGCACACCCTTGCTCCGACCATAACAGAGCACACACTTGCTCCGAAACCACCAACGCAAAACTGCCTTAGAACCACAGATAACCCCAAAGGATGTGACACTCCACACTTCCCATGGAAAACCTCACACTAAGCCATGAGAGAATGAACTCATTCATGCCACCCCACGTACTGTCACTCCATCCAGGACAAAGGAAATGCACGAATGCAGAACACACATTCCATTAACATTAGTGATGAGAATGTCTGACAGATGCAAGGAATATAACGCCTCTCGAAATGAACAGCATCCTCATCCGGAACAGCATCATCTGGAACTGTACCCTACACTCTATACAATTACCCCAAAATTGAAAGTCCACAACCAATCCTCCAGTTCGGAATAATTTTCAGATAAAACCTGAAACCAACAATGGTAACAGATACAGGCAAGAATAGGATCTACCTGCAAGTCCATGTCCCTTCTCCCACATGTCCAAAATGCAGGGAAAAATACCTTACATTGTAACCGGTACACCACGATACCTACACCCTCAAGGCCACTACGAAAACACACGACAGAAAACAGACCACGGCCTTAGGCAACATCACCCCATGCTAACCCCTCGGGACCTAAATGACCTGAACCCCTAACATGGGCCACAACATAAACACAAAGAGGAACAGGCCCTTGACAACTCACCTAAACACTACAATGTCTCTACCCTGGATCGCATCCTGCTGGCTCACGAAATCTTCCCAAAACGTCATCCAAAAATGCAAACGCTCCTGCCGCACCAGAACCATGCGATGATTCCAGAAGTCTCACACGACCTTCCACTCCACGCGAAACACACCTCGAAGTCGCACGACAAGATGGCCATTCTTGAACATGGGATCTTGCTACATCCCACTCCAGGCCAAAAACTTGAAAGTCCCAGAACCACCTCAGACAACCTTCTCTTAGAGCTTGTGTAGTAATTTCCCACACCCCACGTGACCTCCACACTGGCGTGGGCTGGACACCTCTCACAGGTGCACCAACTTTGCCTCACGCGACTCGACTCAGGTGCCCCGCAGCAAGATGGCGTCATCACTTGACCTGAAAACGCAGTCTCCGCTGGATCTATTGGAGACACTGTTCCAGTGCCTTCCACCACACCGGCAACAGTCCCATGCGTCATCTCCACACAGCGCTCTGGACGAGGTCTGGGCATCCACGCACGCCATCCCCTTGTCCTCTGACCAACACGATGGGGCACACCCTCCAGACACCGGGGACACAGTGACATCGCCTCCACCTCCGGACCTGGGCAGCCGCGTACATGCAATGCACCCAACACCCTCCAGAGCTGCAATGCTCAGCACCCCGCCACCAGGACACACCAACTGCCTCCGCTGAAACAGGCAAAGCCACTGAACAAACCGTCACCAAGGCGCCTGGGCCGAAGCTTAGAAGTCCCGTCTCGGTAACTGCTGCAACTTCCCCAACAAAGGACTCCAGTCCCCCTTTTCAGCAACGCCGGGCTACGACAGGGAGACTCCTGGGTGTGGGCCGGATGACGGGGGCGGTGTCCTCAGCTTGCTGCACCCCTCCCCTAAGCAGCACCAGATGTCATCAAGGAAGACCGCCTATCATCCCATCCTCGTCGCCAGTGTGGTAAAGAGAAGTCGGGACTCTGAGGTAAGTCAACTGTGCTTTAATGTCCTGACCCAACACTTCTCAACCGTACTACACACACAGGGATGTTAGCGTCCACAATAGACAAAGTACAGAGGAGGAACACCGGGCTTGCCCCACACCCACACAACCACTCTCACTCTACCAGACCAACCGTCTCCTACAGAACACTACGACCCTCACATTCCTTGACATCACAACCCATGACATCACAACACTCCAAGCTACATTACTACACTAAGCAACCATAACTCGTGCCACCAACGTGCACTGCTAAGACTAACACCCAGGACATCAAAGATGACATCACTAATGTCATTGATGACATCACCGATGACATCACATGTGCATTTAGTTTTCATGCACAGCCTCCACAAGGGATTGTCATTATAATGTTGGCAGAAAAGTATCAGAGATCATTGGAAGAACTATCATATGGCAAATAGTTAATTAAGCAATGCATTGCTATAAACACCATTGCATTACTGAGCTCTTTCTAGTACATGAACAAACTCATGTACAAACCTAAGCATTTTCTGCAGCATGCGCCATAGAGGTGCATTATTCAAAATCTTCCCATGTTGGATAGTAAAATGATGAATGCTTTCATTTCAGAGTTTTGCATACTGTGAAACATAAGTACATACCAATGCCTCACTTACTGCATAATTGTACTAGTACACACAAAACATAAAGAGTCCACAATGCATACAAATACAAGCATATACAGGGAAAGTAAAGTAATAAAAGAACTGCAGTATTACCAGAAAGTGTTCATAACCTAACTAATTAACTTCATGCACAGTAAAGATTGTTGTGTTTCAGGGTTCCTTCTTCTCCTATGTATATGTATCACATGATGTGACTGAACCATAAGGAAAGTAGTGTAAGAACATTTGAGAAGGGTAAGGTCTACAAATATAGTACTGTTTGCTTTTTTAATTCCTGACTGACAGTGAAGAAAGCCACCTGGCCTAGATATGTCAGTAAACAAAAAAAGAGGGAGCCAGACATGCGATGTCATCAGTGATGTCATCCATGATATTTGTGATGTCATCTTTGATGTCCCGGGTGTTAGTCTTAGCAGTGCAGGGTGGTGGTGTGAGTTATGGTTGCTTATCTTACCATAACTGGCGAATTTCAGGGGTTTTTCGGTTTTACTTGTAACCATAACGTCCCTTTAATATTTTTTCACTGAATTTCATAGGTTTTTAGTAGTGCAACTTAACCATAATGTACCTTTAACAAAGTTTTTTCACTGAATATATATATATATATATATATATATATATATATATATATATATATATATATATATATATATATATATATATATATATATTATTCCAGGGGTGGGTGCCCCCCTGCGTTGGATTACTTTCCTTGCCTCTGCCTAAATCGATGTGCTGTGGCATACAGTGGCATCTCCCTTGCTGTGGTTGATGTATTATGCCTCGAGTCCGGTTTGGATTTGTTTCATATTCCAGGGGCAGCTTCCCTCTTGTGTCGGTTACTTTCCTGTTCTCGGGTCATGTTCTCTGACCCACAGTGGTGTCTGCCTTTGGGTTGTTTATTGTTGTGCATCTGATTTGAATTTTGGTTTGTGAGATGTTCCAGGCATGAGTGCCCTTCTAGGTTGGTTACGAGTCAGTGATGTCTGTCTCACTGTGGGGTGGTGGTGTTAGTCTTTCTCTGTGGTCTTGTTTCTCAGTTGTATTTTTGTGTTTTGATTTTGATTGATTGGGTGCTGAGTTGTGTAGAACTATGGGTTCCCTGGGAAGCGAGACTCCCAGTTGGGCCTGTCTCTTGTATGATTGTGGTGATTTGCTTTGTCACCTCAGTCTTTGGTTCAGGTTTTCTGGGTGTACTAGGGGCAGGTGCCCTCCTGGGTTGACTGCTTTCTTGTGATAGGTTGTAGATCAGTGTGTAGTAGCGCACCATGACATCTGTCTTGGCTTAATTTTTCTACCTTGGTCTTGGGTTTGGGCTTAAGATATTTCCCAGGGCTGGGTTCCCACCTGGGTTGATTTCTTCCCTGTTCTGTTAATTTGTTGTTGTGTTGTGACATGCGGTGGCGTCTAACTCACTGGTTCAGTCCAATTCTAGTCTGGCTAAGCTCAAGGCTAAGTTTGTCTATTTAAAAATCAAGGCAGCGTTGTCTTAATCATTACAATTCTAGTCTGGCTAAATTGAGTACAAATTCTAGTCTGGCTAAATGCAACGGCAGTGTTACCTGATTCGGTGCAATTCTAGTGTGCATAAATGCGGGAACATTGTTATCTAGATAATTCCAGTTCTGGAGTGGCTAAATACGATAGTGGTGTTGCCTGGTTCAGAACGACTCTAGTGTGACCAAGCTCAGCAGCAGCGTTACCTGGTTCAATTTAATTCTAGAGTGGCTTTTTTCAGTAGCAGTGTTACCTAACCCAGTTGCAGTTCTACAGTGGCTAATTTCAACAGCAGCTTGCCTAATTCAGTACTATTGTAGTGTGACTAAGCACAATTGGCAGCTGGATTTAAAATGGTGGAAGTAATCACAGTGCAGCTATGTTCAACACAGTGGCAAAGTTAAAAGGGAGGCAGGACCCTAGGGAGGTGCCCTTTGCCATGGCCTTTGGCCAGCTTCGCGGGTAAGGTTGCCCCTAGAGGGTCTCTGAAGTGAAGCAGTATTATTATTCATCAAGGAACCTATGCAGATCTAATCTGGTAATATGAGCTAAAACGATGCACTTCAGCCAAGCTCTCTCTGTATCTGAGAGTCTTGGGGGTTCAGGTAATCAGCCTGAGCCTCTACCTAGTATATATATAAGAAGAAGGAAGTGTTAAAAGAAAAGAAAACTTTCAGAAGTGTGTTTTTTAGCTTGAGGAAAGTAGTGAGATAGTTAAGGGATAGTCTCTTCTCTATCCCCTACCCTAGATAGGCGACACAACAGCGCCAACTAGGGAGAGTGAATACTATTTAGGGGCAGTTAGTTTCTTCTAATAGATATTTTTATGGACAGCCGTTTTCATTATTGGGTAATTATTGTATTTTTTTTGCTGTGTTGCAACTAACCAATGATCCACGACCTTGCAGAGTTAAGCCTGACGTTCCATTCACATTACCAAAATTGGACAAGGAGGTTTGTAATTGACTTGTGTTTCAAATCTGTTCGGATCCCTTCTGGTGTACTAGAGGTGTGGGGCTGTTTGAAGGTTTAGAAACCAGTATTCATCCCTGGACCACTGGTGCCCTGGATGTTGATTCCTCACACCATGTGAACACTGTAACTGGAAAACTAAAGCAAAGAAGAGGCATGGAGTAATACAGACTACCCTGAAAGTCCAAACAGCACGGTCTAGTTAATCCGGACAGTCTGAAGTACAACAGAGTATAAAAACTGAAGGAGGACTGGGAATGGCATTGAGCCCTCCATAGAGGAGCCGTGAAAGCAAGTGGAAACCTGAGAGAAGGAAGAACGCTGACCGGGAAGCTGAGGCGGAAGCAAGTAGAAGCAACAGGTCTGAAGCGAAGGACCGCGAGAAGCTGAGGCGGAAGCAAGTAGAAGCGACGGGTCCAAAGCGAAGGACCGCTCCACAAACCGGGGAGAAGAAACTCCTGGCATCGCAGCAGACTGAACAATGCGAGATGGAGATGTTGTGTTCCCCAGAAGATTTCAACTCCGGAACCGCCGCAGACTGCAGAACAACCACGAGGGTTGGGGAAGCCCCACAGCAGACCGCATATGCTCAGGAAGTCCGAAGACCATTGCAGCCTGGAAAAAAGGTACACTGGTTGTTGAGGAGGTGCAGGGGCCCCAAAAAGTTGGTGGAGAACCCACAAGGGTGAGCAAAACACAGAAGACAGGACCTGGGACCCTGACAAAGGCAAGAGAACTTTAACATATCCATAAACCACCCATACCTGGCAGCAGAGTATACCAAACATAGCAGAAAACAGAATATAAGTCAGAAAGGCGAGTCTGGGACTTGCAGGCATATGAGGATTAAATCATTGGAAATCCTCATAGTCTCAGTACATGGCAGGTTAGTGAACCAGGTTGACTGTGAGAGGAGCTGCAACCAGGGGAAAGGAAGCATTCCCCCTGGAGTTTGTGAACACTATACCAACCCAAGAGAAGGGAGGCATTCTTTTGGCACTCTGAATAAGCTGCAGAGATACCAGGGGAAAGGAATTGTCCACCTCTGGTAGGTGTGAACAGTATACCAAGCCAAGCTAAGGGAGGCCTTCTCTTAGCCCTTTGAAGAAGCTGGAGAGAAACCAGGGGAAGGGGGCCACTGAGGAAGAAACGAAGGGAAGAATTGATTTAACAGACACCCCACAAAAAGAGCCAGGTGGAGAGTTGTTTTGTGACGGCTCCTGTTTTAAACTACCTGATGGCACATCAACTGCTGCCTATGCTATCACCACATTAAAGAGTATTGTGGAAAGTAAAAGAATCCCCTACAAATCTGCGCAGGGAGCGGAGATAATAGCCTTAACCAGAGCCTGTGAGATTTCTGAAAATCTAAGTGTAAAAATATATACTGACAGCCAGTACGCCTTTGGGTGGTTCACAACTTTGGCCGACTCTGGCCAGAGAGGGGTTTCTTGACATCACATGGGGCCAGAATCCAACATGGCCCTTTGATTGTACGATTGCTGTCTGCACTTACGTGTCCGAAGCAGCTAGCAATAGTGAAATGCGAGGCGCATAAAAAAGTAACATGTTAAGTGGGAGAGGGAAACGCATTTGCAGACAGAATTGCGTAGCAAACTGCCACTGATTTGAATACCAAAATGTTGACAGTACAGTCTGAGGAGGTGCCCTGCATGATAGAGATGGAATTGCTACTGTCAAAAAAATGCAGGCAGAAGCCACTGCTGATGAAATACAAGGGTGGGCTGAGGGCTCTGCTGAATTAGATCTAGAAGGTTGCTGGGTGGACAAGAAGAGTAGAAACTGGATGTTGCCCAACTCCTATGTAACTGCAATGGTCACGATGGCCCACAGCCCTACTCATATTTGTGCAAAAAAGATAGATAGTTCAGCATCTAACCACAGTATGGGAGAATGCACACATAAAGAAAAATGCTGAGAGGCTGGTTCAGAACTGTATCACGTGTCTACAACACAATGTGGGGAAGGGAACGGTGACTCTAACAGGCAGTTTTGGTCCTCCTTCTATGCCTTTTGAGGTAATCCATTTTGATTTCATAGAGATGGAGAGATGCCAAAACTTGAAGTATGTCCTAGTGGTCATATGTGCGTAGGGCAAAGTCACAGTTTGAGAGCACTGAGAGCGACATGATGCAGAGCTGTGGTCAACGTGTGCATATATTAAGACCGATTTGCAGGATTAGATTTGCGTATTAGCAGCATAAAAGGAGCGCAGCGCAAGCATATTTTGTTGAGACCAGCCTTTATTTAGCAATTTGTGCATTCTTTAAGTGGGTGGAAGCATATCCATTGAAAGACTGTACCACCATGAGCACGGCGAAAGTAATGTTGAAGGAGTATTTCTCCCATTTTGGTCTGCCCCGTGTCATATGGTCAGATAACAGTCCGCATTTTGTGGGCGCAGTGATATTACAGATTTGCGCAGGTCTCCAGATTGATAAGCGATTCCATTGTTCTAGACACCCCATGAGTGCCGGTCTTATTGAATGCTACAACGGCATCTTGAAGCCCAAAATAAGCAAAATATGCGCAGGAAACAAGTTAAGCTGGGTAGACGCATTAGCAATAGCGTTACTGTGCATGCATACATCTGTGCAGGCAAGAACTGGGCTCTCCCCTTATGAAATCGTGATGGGGAGGCCCGCGAATATTTGGTGTGCACCGCAGCCGAAACGGTTTAGGGAACTTGAATACCCATGTACTGTAATATTTTAATACAAAAATTGCGTTTGATTCATCAGCAGGTGCAGGAGACATTACCAATCCGGTATACTGGTCCGGGGCATGCACTGGAACCCGGAGATCGGGTCCTAATTAAGAATTTTGAAAGGAAGACATTGCTTGCACCAAGGTGACGTGGACCCTATTTGATCCTCTTGACCACGCAGACTGCAATCTGAGTGGACGGGAGGAAAGCGTGGATTCATGCCACGCATGCTAAAAAGGTCCCGACACCATCTGAAAAACTTCCTGATTGAGACGACCAGAAAGAGGCAGCAGTACCAGAAACGAAAGAGACGGTTGCCAGTTCTTTGCCACAAAATCTGCCTGATCCTGAAACAAAGCCTGAAAAGATTGCTATAAAAGAGGATGGGCAAAGAGTGCCCCAATGTTGTCCAGCAGAATCTGCATCACTGCTGGCTGACACAAAACGTATACCACTGTGGCACCCACCATCTTTTGTTGCGCCACAGCCTGAAACAAAATCTGTATCATCACTTTGTCGCCCGCCATCATCTGTCATTGCGCCGCAGGCTGACTCCGAGCTTGAGTCTAGAAGTGCATCCGCACTATTCATTGATCACACGATACCAGGAGCAAGGCGGTATAATCTGCGGAACCGGAAGAAGGAGTGATCAAATCTTCATTTCTTTTGATCTTTGTTGCCTCTGTTTCCTATCACGGATGAAGTAGGAACCAGAGGCCTAGAGGAGAGTGGCGTGAGGGTTGTGCAAATCGGACAGCCCAAAAAGCGAGGCTCCTCGGTGCTAAAAAAATCCATGTGCAGATCACCCCTTATGGACAATAGGGGCTCACATGGTACGAAGGCAATTGATAACTGCTCTGGAGTTCTTTGAGCAATGTGCAAATGCACAGAGATCTTGCCCAACGCATAGCAATCCAGGCTGTTAAGAACTGGCTGAATAGACTGAGGACAATTACTGAATTTATTGACATTCGAACGAATGATGCAAGAAGAGATATTCACGACGAACATTGCTGAAGAAGAAGAACCGTGAGAGGAAAATGCGAAACTAGCTTTTTCCCCCCTCCTGCACCACTGCTGATAATAAGTTAAACATGGAAATTGGAAAATTACACAAAAAGAATTGGCGAAAAAATTGTATGCTGATTTTAACAATAGTCATGTGTATGATGAGTATAATAGCCCCAATAACGACAGTGCTGGTATTATGGTACTTAGAGGAAATGCACCCATTAGAAGTTCTCTTGCCTGTAAGAAACATCTCCACTACTGAAAGCCCGGTTAATATAATTACCTACACACTGTCCCCAATGGAAGAAAGACATAGGGAAGGATATGGTAACAATACATTACTGCAAATAATGAATATGACACCTTCAATTCTGAGAAAGAATAATTGTTGGGTGTGTGCCCATTTGCCACAGCATGGTGGTAAAGGAATAGGTTGGTACGTGCAGCCACTGACATTGAGTTCTGCATGCAGTGAATGTCTAAGTGCCTTATATTATGGGAAATGGAATAAAAGGGAAACGGGTCAATTCGATAGCACAAACATGAATGAATTTGAAGAGATAATTATGAAACCTGTAGGTTGCTCCATATTTCATAGAGCACGAATAATGACACCAAAAATTACACCTTCCAAACTTATGCCACAAGATAGATTGTTTGTGCCATATAAATCATCTGTTATCACGTTTCATATGAGATTAGAAGGAAATAAAGATGCAGTGCCCCCCTCCTATACAGTAAATTACAGCCCACGTTCTGTGCCTTTTTGCTTAAGAAAGAAAGGCTCCTATTCAGTAGGGAAATTCACTAAATGCATGAATATAGTGATTCTTGATAGGGAAGTAGAACCTGTATATGTAGGTGATCCTGTGTATTTTATCTGTGGAGAAAAAGCGTATCCCTGGTTGCCTAGGAACTGGGGAGGTACTTGCTATCTAGGACTTTTGTTCCCAGGAGTGTTTCTTTTAAAAACAACAGACATAGCCAAACTATCTAGATCTAGGCCACGGAGAAGTAATGAAGGAGGATTGATTGTGGAAGTCTTAGCAAAATCATTTGTACCATTTATGGCCCAAGCAATAAACTCCTATAATATACAACAACTATCCAGAATCTTAGAGAAAACAATAAATGGAACAACAGATATATTATACAACATGACATTAGAGGAGAAAGGGATTAGCTTAATGACACTTCAAAATAGAATGGCTCTTGATGTAATCCTGGTTGATCGTGGCGGTGTTTGCAAAATTGTGGGATCAGCGTGTTGTGTATTTGTGAATGACTCCTCCCCTTCGATTTTTGAGGCAATAAGAAAATTGCAGGTCTTGAGCTCTGAACTCCATACCCAAGAAGGGGGTTGGGATATAGGCTCCTGGTTCTGGGAGATATTATATTCATGGGGATGGAAATTATTTGCGATCCTAGTAGCAGTGCTAGGAATATTCATGACATATTGCTGCTGCATACACATACTGCTTACCTATAATATGCACTGAAATAAGCTAGGGATGTGTACAGATGATAGGAAAAAAGAACACTATTGAATCAAGTACCCACGGTAATGAGGAATTAAAAACAGTTAAAGAATTCATGTCAATCAATATTGATGACAATGAAAGGAAAACTAATAATGCACAAGATTCAGAATCAGAAGCAGAATCAGATACCTGGTCAGAAGAGGATGCAATGTATGGATGAGGTGTTTGGCATACGGCCAAAAGGAGGGTTTGTCGGTCCAGGAAAAGTAGACACCCCTCAATCATAAGGCCATGTACTATATTGGCCGAAGACCAATCGCCTCATGTGTTTAGTATAAGAAATATATGGCCATAAGCTTGACTAAAGTGCGGCCATTTTAAGGTGACTGAAATCGCCATTTTGTTTTCTCTTTTTGCCTTCTGTTAAACTGCTTTGCTGAAATATTATTCTGCTCTACTAGTGCATAACGCAAAGCCGCGAGAGACATGTTGAAACATAACGTAGCAACCCAGACAGAAATGCCCGGTCTCCTCCCTCGCATATCCTTGGAAGTAAGCAGCAAGGCATCCTAATCAGTCCACAGGTGCCAGTTAGTCTTGAAAACACAGTAGAAATGCTAGAAGCGAACATTAATGACTTGAATTATGCTCTTCTTTGCGGCCCCCCTTTCCTGAGTCCTGTAGAGCCCTGGAGAGCAAGTTGACCCCCAGTACACGAATAGAAACTAGGAGATAGCAAGGCCTGGAATGTGTCTCTCCCCTGCACGCAGCTTGCTTGCAAGAACAGAAGCATTGTGTTCTTTTAAACAAAGACTTGTGTCTGTAGGCTCGCGAAAATTGCAAACTGTTGCCAAATGAATGTTCGAAGGTGTCATATTGTCACCATTGTCAATCATCGTGCCCAATTCAAAGGAAATGTATTAGGGGTGGTATTGGATGTGTCACTACTGATTAAAAGATGCTTGATTTGTATATATGTAACTGTTGTATGATTCTTGTCTCTCTTGCGTCCCCCGAGGTCTGGTAACACACGTCGCGGGACGTGGGACCCAGTTGGCCAACTGAGACTATTTGCTTTGCAATAAACCCTAGATTTTGGGAATACAACCTTGTGTCTGGAGTATCAGTTTGTGTGTGGTGATTGTGCCTTGTTTCCATACGCGAGGGTTCCGCAGGGGCACCTTCAATAACCATTTAGAGGTAATCTTTGATGTTGCCCTATCAGTACGGCTAGTAGTCCAGGATCTAGCGAATTTAGAGGGAATCCAAAATTAAAGAAAAACTTTTGGAATGATTTCTTAATAGCTTTAAGAATGTATCCCTGTATATGAATCCCTTGGAGGTTGAGCATATGTTAGACTATTTCTCCCTACCTAATTTAAATAATTGTTTGCAGAATATAAGGGTCAACTCGCTCAGTCATAATACCGCCTCCTCTAATTATCCCAAGATGAGGTATAATAATCTCTTTGATTTAACTATACTGAGTAGGAAGGGTGAATTGTGGCGCAGCATAAGGGCACTTGGTCAGGACAATGCTCCATATGAGAAGCAACACGGGACCGAAACCGCCCTTTGTAGGATGCTTAAAACTGAATTCGATGAACTGGCTTGAGGAATACAAGTATAAGGATCAGCAATATCATAGTAGGATTAAGCTAAATATCCTTTTAGAGAAAAGATAAACAAATTTGAGGGTTGACGTGAATCAGAAATCACGACCAATTAATCCACCTCAGAATCTATTTGGATATCTCTTTTCCAAAGAGTATATGCATTAATAAGTCATTATTTCATAACTAAGATACCAAGTTGGTGTCTTGGTAATTACATTTTGATCTGGACAATACAGAAAATTGAGTCATGGATATGAAATCATATGGAGCATGTGATCCAGATGGAATGTTGGTTACTACTCTTAAAAATGGATCTCAACTTTGGGCAGAGATGCCGAATAAACATTTCAGGAGGATGGTTCTTGATTCACATTGAATTCCCTATCCTGGTTGACGGATTACGTTGTGCTAATCCATAAGAAGGCTGTACGATTGAACCCAACTAATTATCAACCAATTGTGATCTTAGATGTAGGAAGTAAAATCTTTGCCGTTATAGCTCTTTATGAATTAGAATTATCTGCCAGAAAGCAGCATAGATTGGACACTCTTCCAGACAAGCTTCAGTAAGAATTTAGCACATCTCTGAAATGGTTTTGTTCTTTGTCCACTTCAGAAGCAAGCTTTATCCAAAGGGGGATGCCTATCTGTGCTGCCTCAATCTACTTGATGGCCGTTTTTGGCAGTGTCTTTAGGTCCATTCTATGGAGCAAGCTGGATACATGTGGTCTCCCTCCTAATTTGTTAAGCATTTAATAGCACTTCACTCTGAGATCAGTGTACAAGTTCACAAGTTCATCTTGATAATAACAGTAGTTTCTCTTCTATGGTTGACATATTTAAAGGCCTCAAGCAAGGCTTTGTTTTCTCTCTGTCTGTTTAACTTGTACATCAGACTTCAGTGAGGCACCCCAGTCAGCTCAATCCTTTCCAGCCCGCTTGACCAACTGAGGTTCGAGTGGTTGGCCTATGCCGAAGTTTGCTCCAGGAATGACTTGAACGTAAAAACTCAGAAATCGTAAATGATTACCTTTTCTTGGTCCAGGGAGAACCAAGGCCTCTTCTGGCACGTCTCTAATTCAAGATATTAGAAACATTGTACCATCAAATATAATTGGGGTTTCACATCTATGTTAGGCAGAATTAAATGCAGTACCCTTTGGGAACACCACACACAATTAAGAATACAAGTGACAGTACAAAATCACCTTTGGTACAAGCCTGTACTACACAGTAAAGTGGTAGCGATGGCTGAGCAGCCAGACTTATCTCAAGAGTAAGTGAGCAGTATCAAATAGTTACACAAAGGACAGCAATTACTATGATTCAAACAAACACTGGCTCAAGGTTTCCAAGTAAAAGAACATACATTTATTTACTCATCAGTTATATAACATTTGATTAAAGTAAAGCAGTCTAAAAATCACAGTGTTAATACCTTAATTCAGGTATTATTTAGCGCTTCATAACACTCTCGACCCCACCATTTAGCATGTGTCTACTCACCTCTATCTTGCTTGCTTACTTCCTAATCTGCCTCAATACCACATTTCCGACCAAGATGGCTCCACACCTACCCAACATGCCAGCCCTACCTAGGCTTAACAACCAAGTACCATACCTAGATTTAAACGACTTTCAGGTACTGCTACCTTCCAGTCACCCTCGCACCACTACAGAAAGGAACTTAGGACTTAGAGCTAGACTAGCCAAAATCCATGAATCCCCTGCCCGCTCACTGCCCACTACACAAAACTCTAGAACGTTGCCACCGCGACCAATTACCTCCACACAAACTAGTAACCCACTACAAACCCTTCAGAACCCCCGCAACCAGGGTACCTCTAAACTTACACAAGACAAACGCTATACTACTACTTCAAAAAACACAGCCACTACTTCTAAAAACATAGTTAGCCCTAATATCAAGGGAGCCTTGATCAATGCCAGGTCGTTAGTAGCTCATGCTACAGAAATTGCAGACTTAATCCTCACTGAAGACCTTGACTTCCTCGCCATCACTGAGACTTGGCTACACCCAGCAGCAGGCCCTATGCTTATGTTGGCAGTCCCAGATAACTATTCTATCCTGAGACAAGACCGCCCTAATTCTAGAGGAGGTGGTGTCGCCTTTATCCATAAGTGCAGTCTTACCATGAGACTAGCTACTTCGACTGATGCCCTCTCTTGCGAATCACTAGCAGTCAAAATACCACTCACTAACTCCCAAACTCTTAACATCTACTTGATCTACCGCCCGCCAGGCCCCATTGGCACTTTCGATGAAGACCTTAACTCCATCCTATCCAGCAACCTCAAAAGCTCCACTCAAGCTCTCACCTTAGGAGACTTTAACTTGGGCTACAATGACCCAGAAGACCATCCCGCTAGCACCATAGCTAATACTCTTACTGAATTAGGCTTTGTGCAAAGATGTATGACACCCACGCATACGAAAGGCAGAACACTTGACTGGGTGGCCGACCACAACTGCCTAGCGAACATCACAAATATCTCACCCAAAGCCTGGACTGACCACCACTTGTATCATTCATGCTCTCCACCGACAGACCTCCACCCCTGCCTACCATTAAGGCCCCACTCACTCTCACTAGAAACAAGAAGAACATGACAGTAGAAAGACTTATCCCTAACCTACTCCCCACACTCAACTCACTTCCTGATAACCTGGACCCTGAGTCCTTGGTTGAAGAATATAACAAGATTATGGCCACCTCACTGGACCGCATCGCCCCCCTTAAACTGAGATCCAGTAAACCGAAAACGCACCTTAACAAATGGTACACACCATTCCTCAAAAAACTAAGACAACAAAAAAGAAACTGCGAGGCCATCTGGAAAAAATCCCCCTCAGTCTCTAACAAACTAAAACTCTCCAAAGTAGCTGCACTCTACAAAAAAGAAATCTACTTGGCCAAACGAGCCTCCTTTGACTCTCGTATATCCCAAGCTAAATCTAACATGAAAGAACTCTTCTCCATCCTTAAAGAAATAGAAACCCCCATAGCACCACTTGACACGTGCACCAAAGATAAAAACTGGTGTTCAGAAATTCAAAGTGCCCTAGCAAACAAGATTGCAACTCTTCAAAGTAAAATCTCCAGCAAAAGAACATCCCTGATTGACACCCTCAACTCAAAAATTCCGGACAAACCCATGCCCACAGACCTAGCCCGCTTCCAATTCGCCAAAGTCAACATACTGGAAGTCGAAAAAATTATCCTGTCCCTGAAACCGTCTAATTGCCAGGGAGATCTATGCCCTGCACAGCTCATTAAAGATGCTGCCCGCGACCTCTCCCCTTTCATTACAAAACTGATCAATGCTTCCTTCGCCTAGGCTCCATCCCTACCAACCTAAAACAATCCTGGGTACTACCTCTACTGAAAAAACCCACACTTGACCCAGTCATACCCACAAACTACCGACCCATAACTACTGTTCCCTTTCTACTAGAAATTCTGGACAAGGTTGCCTATGTACAAATACAGAAGCACCTGGAAGAACACAACCTCTTAGGCTCTAGACAATCTGGATTCCGCCCCCAACACGGGACCGAAACCGCCCTTATTGACCTGAAAGCGCAGATCGACTCGCTCAGAGATAACGGGCAAGCCGCCCTACTCCTCCTCCTCGACCTATCTGCAGCCTTCGATCTGGTCGATCACTCTGTCCTCTGCTCACACCTCCACACTTCAGCTCACTTCTCCAGTGAGGCCATCACCTGGATCACATCCTTCCTTAACGGCAGGACTATGAGGGTCTTCTCTCCCACGGCGGCAGCAGACCCTATACCCATCACATGCGGTGTTCCTCAGGGCTCCTGTGTCTCCCCCACATTATACAACATATTTACCAAGCCCCTTTTCGATGATTTGGATCATCTCGGTATCACCTACACTAACTATGCAGATGATACTCAGATCCTCCTTCCGCTTTCAGGAGATTATGGAAAGGATTTGGCCTTGCTAAATAGGGTGTACATCATCATCCAGGCATGGATGGCTACTCATGGACTATGCCTGAATGATGATAAAACAGAACTCATCATCTTAGGCACCACAATCAGTATAAAGAAACTTGGCCCGGCTTATAACTCCTTCATGATTGACGGGAACAACATCAAAGTCGGACAGGAGGTGAAAACATTGGGATTTTATCTAGACTCCAATTTTTCCCTCAAAAGACAAGTGAGCTCCCTTGCATCCTCCACGGCTTACACGTGCAAATTAATCCGTGCAGCCAAACCTTTCCTGTAGGATACTAGCTGTCTGACACTCGCCAGAGCCCTCATACTGTCTCGCCTCGACTATTGTAATGCCCTCTACCTAGGATCCACCAAGGCCACCACCAATAAACTGCAAACCCTTCAGAACAACGCTCTCAGAGCAGCTCTGGGCATCTCCAGAAGAGAACACATCACAGGATTCAGCCAACAGTACAATTGGCTCTCCACCAGAGATAAAATTCTCTTAAAAACGGCATCTCTCACCCACAAGTCTCTTAACAACGCAGCCCCAACCTACCTGATCAACAGGTTCCACAAACAATCCTCCTCAAGTCCCGTCAGAACCGCATACAAAGATTGTTTATCTGTTCCCCACTACAAACGGGCCACCATAGGAGGCAACAGCTTCCCGGTAAAAGCTGCCAAGCTTTGGAACTCCTTGCCTCCAAACCTTAGAGTAGACCTGCCTTATCAGAACTTCCGCTCCAAGTTAGTCTCCTGGCTGAAACTGGAGACCCACTAAGACTAGGTAGTGTCCAGCATTACACGCACACATTGTAACCATGTGTGCCTCTTGCTTACCTGTATACTACATTACGGCCTGTTGTCCTTACTGCTGATTTGTATATATTGTATATAACATTTGTGTACATATTTCTGTATTATGTATATTCCTCGTGTATTGTAACCAAGCTTCGAAAATTCTTGTAAAGGCTGCGCCCTGATACCCCTGGGTACGCTTGCGCATTATAAATAATAAAACAAACAAACAAACAAACACCACA
Source organism: Ambystoma mexicanum (assembly GCF_040938575.1). NCBI lineage: Eukaryota > Metazoa > Chordata > Amphibia > Caudata > Ambystomatidae > Ambystoma > Ambystoma mexicanum. The sequence continues at coordinate 1,170,204,497 of NC_090935.1, read as the reverse complement.
CCACTCCCAATAAGTTCCAGACAAGTTAAGCTCACAAAATGAAGTGGGAGAAAAATGGCACTCCATCAATTTAAAAGGGAGGGAAAGACAAAGTTAATAGAAATTGAACCACACCAACAGGTAAGTACTCAGGGCAATTGAGCAAGAGGAACTACAGTGATAGAATCAGGGAAAAAAGGCTTCGGGCCCAAGTCAATATGTCAAAAGTCAGCGAACAAAGGAACCAACCCTGGTTTGGCACACAGAGTAAAACACGAGAAAGACTTTAACAAAAAGAAATGGCGAATAAACCCAGCCAGAGCCGAAATAAATATATTTGGTCAAGCAGCTGTATGTTCGAGGCTAATAGAATAGCCTAAAACAACATCATGGTTATTTAAGATAACCGCGGTATGAAACATAGGGTAGTTACCACTGCAACCAGCCAAGTCTTTACGAAAAGGGAGCAAAACAGTGCTCCAAGAGAAACAGAAAAAAAGGGATAAGAATTAACCCTTTCCACTACTTCATGTAAGATGGGGTGTACTGGGTCTGTAGTTTAAAGAAACTCCATGAAGTTAATGGCAACTTTACATGTTTCTGGGAGACAGTAGGCAGTCCCAGAAAAATGGAGTCAGTGGGAAGTCCAAAAGACAACCCTGTGTCACTGCATTGAAGGTGCTGTGTAACACACAAAAAATGATGCTCATGGAGTAGGTGAGGCTCCAGAGCCCAAGATCACACAAATGGTAAAAACACACACAGCAAAACACATGTAATAGTGGGAAAGAGGCTGACACTCTTACCAAGTGGAAAAATAAACCCTATAAATCCAGCTAAGCTGCTGAGGCACTCATTAGGTAAGGGAAATCAGCCATTTATAGGAATTCTCCCTAACAATCTACAACACTCCATCCACTTCTGCAGACCCGGTCAAGATTCTCTCACTTGTAGCACTGATGAAGAAATACTATATAAATACAAAGTCGTTTCCTTGAATCCAGTAAAAGTACTATAAAAGTAGTTCAAATGCTAATATACAGTCTGAAACATACAGATTTTGCAGATGGTTTCCTCCTAAATAGACTGGAGGGTATATTGTGGAGATAAGTTTTACTTCTCCCAACACGTGTTCCAATCTTGATATTTCTTGATGAATTAGGTCTATTTCCATATGCACTTTTGTGAATTGGAGGATACTTCAGATCGATGTAAAAATGCTGGAACTGCATCTCGAACCCTACACATGGATCTCTATAGGCAAAGATCTGCTTAAGTGAATAATTCTTTCATTCTTAAATGTGAGCCACTTCTAGATAGGATTGGAGTAGCTCCTTCCAATCTAGTCATAAATAGTTCCAATGCAAAAGAAACAAAAACTTTGGAGACTCGATTGGATTTCCATGCGAGAATCAATTTTAAGGTACAAACTATATGGTGATGTTGCTAGAGAAGAAAGGAGGATGGGCTTTTTACAGCCATGTTTAAAAAAGAATTTGGGGCGAACCTTGTATTTCACATTGAATCCATTACTATATTCTAATTGGTTTATTGCGTGTGGTTTCTACGCGGGGTTCAGGGATTCGGAGCTATGGTGCTCTGCGTGGTCTTGTTACCAAGACCCAGCGTGTTGGCCCTGTGCTATCTTGCGTTCACGATATCTCGGCATACTTGTGATGATGTTTTAGTGGCAACGTGCACACTGCATATAGATCGAACTTGCTGGTTTTGTTTGATAACTTCTGAATTGTAGACATTATTTCACGTATGCCGGCTATAAGTGATAAATGTGTATTCTCTGCCACGTCATTAAATAATGTGGAATTCTGATGTCGCTTTTTTGAGACCAAACAGCTTGCACTGACATTATCAAGACTGTGCTTTGTACAGCAGATCTTTCCTTTGCCATTCCGAATAGCCTATCCTATCAAATTTAATTATCGAATGTATGATTGTAATGATTCTTACTGTTTTAAATGTGTTAATTGTAAAGAATTATGCATTGTATACCTGGGCGTATCCCGTCCACATTTCTGAGTGGGGGGATACATTAGGGTGAGTCCCCCCCCCACATATCAGAACTGTGCCTTGCAGGTAGATTGCCAGCATGGGTAACTGATGGCGGTTTTCATTTTTAAGTGCATCCTAGAGCCACAGGTTAAGTCACCATGTCTTTCCCAGCCTTTAAAAAACAGGCTATCCATCTGCGCCTTGACAGTTGCATCCTGCTATCTGTGTGAAGGGTAAAGGAGGGGGGGCTAGACAAGGGGCTTCTTTGCATGACTGAAAGAGTGCAGGTTGGCTGAAAACCATATAGTTTAGACTGTGGTGTCCACATGAGATGGCTCAGCTGGTGGAGCGCTCACTGATGCAATTGGAGTGTGATTTGCAGGTTTGAATCCCGGCAAAAGCAACTCTGCCTTTAATTCTTCCCAGGTTGACAATAAATGAGGACCATCTAGGGTTGGGTGTTAATTGTATGTAAATATGTTCTCTGTACAGCCCTTCAGCGAAAGTGCTATATAAATATATCATATAACAATATACATTGTTCGCTCACAATTTAAATTGCCTTTCTGGATGTCTAAGAAACGTTTATACATTTTTCAATTTAGCCCACACAGAAAGCAGTACCTCGTGTAACTACATTTTTCTGCTAGCATGAAATATTTAATTTATGCACTTTGTCTATTAATGGTATTAGCCTTTGGCATCTTTCTTTCAATAGAAACATTTTGCAATATTGTATGTTCACTGAATACACTTCTATATTTTTCCATTTAACTTTGTTACATTTCAGTTCTGTATGCAGAATTAATAATAAATAATGTGTTATCTGATGAAGAGAAGATAAATCTCAGCTTTCTTCTGTGTCTTTTAAAGTAAAAATAACTGTTGACATCTCTGACCTCAAAAGACGGTGGCCCAGATTTTCACAAAGTGGCGCAAGTAAAAAGTGCAGAAGAGGTGCCTTTTTCCTTGTGCCACTTTAAAAAACTAAGATGGCCTGCATAGTTCTTGAGGACTGTGCAGCAGCTCAAAATGCTTTGGACACCCGCTTACACACATAAGTCACGAGCGCATTCCTGACTCTAATGTATAAATCAGTCCTTTAGCACCCAAGTGAAGAGGGGTGTAGTAGTGTGGAGAGGGGTTCAGTAGTGATGTGGAGAGTGGAGCAGTAGTGGTGTGGAGAGGGGTACAGCAGTGGTGAGGAGATAGGGTAGTGGAGAGCAAGATTGGCGAGTGAGGTAGATAGAGATAAGAGGGACATGGGAAGGAATAAAGTATGAGGGAGAGATGGTGGATGGAATAGTGGGAGGGGAGTAGGAGGAAGAAAGAGAAAGTGGCAGAGAGATATACCAGGACATGGAAGGAAAGGACGAAGTGGCACCTGAGTGTTTGAAGGCACCAATCCGAACGTTATACCACTTTGAAGAACTTGGATTAGGGACCATCTAAATTGTTCTCAGAGGGAGTTAGAAGCAAAGGCATTTGCCTTTAGGCCATCCCTGTCAAATTGTCAGCATTAGATAGCAGGGGATACCAATTTCTAGTGACATACATGGAGTTGAGGGATACTTTGGTTAGGGAGGGAATGGCATTCCCTAGTTGTGAAAGAGAGAGAGCCAAAAAGAGAGACAGCCTTTAGTGAGGCCCTTTACTAATCTACAAATAAAAACCCTTGAATGGTTTTCAAGAGTTGGTGTGTTTTTGAAGCATTCTGTAACAGCTATCATATGAATAGTACCCATCCATAATTGCCTTTGGCAGAAAGCCTGGAACTGGTATTTGTACTGGCCTTTGGCCACCCAAGCCACCAAGAGTGGACATGGCCTACAACACAATCTCTTGGCCCTTCTCCCCTCCCGGAACTTACCATGGTCACATGTCATCCAAAGCCATCTGCAGTAGCCACTGGACCTGGCAAGTGGCATTAGCCATTGCCCAGTTAATCTTCCCTGCACCAAACATTTCTACACTGGCCACTGGGATGGCTTTCTGTTATGCCCATGCCACCACGAAGTCATAGCCAGTGACAACTTAACTCCCCCGCCCCACAGAAGCTACCTGAAGTGTGCACAGCTTGTAGTGATGGCCATTGGTCACTGTGCCTGGGTCTTTGGCCATGCTTTGGGCCTCCATCAGCCACCAAAATGCATTTAAATATCGGATATTGCAGTTGATGAGCAACCTTTAAATTAAAGTGCAACTTTGTTTGCAAAAGTGGTATAATTTGGCGTTTTACAACATGCATGTTTATGGGTGCTTGAGGAATTCAACACTCAGACCTAAAGCTTTTTTATGGGTTGAATGGATTCTTTCAATAGTATTGTCCCCAGGCTATGCCTTGTCCCCCTTTTCCCCCCAGAGTTATAATATCTCCTATGCCCCTGTTTGACACTCAAAACACCTGTGTTTCTGCTGTGGGTTTCATCATGTAAAAACTCTCATTTGTCTGTCTTTTGTATCGCTTGCATCCGAAATTGCACAGATGAGATGGGTGTCTGTCTTGAGCCACCTCGCCAATATTCACATTTGACTCAATCGTGTTTGTGTGTGCAATATACACAAAGATATAATGGATCTGGTTGACATACAAACAATAGCAACAGAATTTAACATGCGTACAGAGCGCGCACAAATAATGTGGTTTTTTGAACAAATGTGTGTGACCATCACTCAAAGAATTTGACAGATCATTTTACTCTGTGGTTTGTGTCTGTAGCAAAGTCCCCAAGGTGTCCCCTGTCCCCCCAGATTTGATGTGACTCGCACGCCCCTGATTGTATACTGCATTTCACTGTTTTGATAACGAATTTGAACTTATCTTTATTTCTTTTACAGCCAATGATATTTATATTTTGAATAATGTCTAGTAAGGTTTAATATTCAATCATAAAACAACGAAAAACCTCTAAATGTTGCACTGGTTTTGGCTTTGACAATACTTGTGTATGTGGCACATGCAGACTGACACGTAAAGTGCTGCCACATTTCCATGCAAAGTTCACTGGATCGCATGTGACTTAGAACAGTTTTAAGTGGATAGTTTAATTTCAGGCATCAGGAGAGAGCACACGTGTTATGTGGAGTGGGATTGGTACGCCTTGTTTCTGGGAGGTTTCTGAGGAACGTTTCACCGCTCCTGTGTGCATCAACAGACCAGTGTAAAGTAATGAATGCCCTGTAAGGGGGCGAGAGGTCCTATCGCCACCCTGTATGCCTAAGACAGAGGATTCTTGAAGACACTTGCTGCGTTTCGCTTTGGCCATATTTGAATTAGTCTTCTTTTTAAAACATTTTAATGTTTATTACAAAAAAAAACATTATTAATTTTTCCCCCACAATCTAATATTGTTATAGCAACTGTAGATTTTGGGAACTAATATACCACACACACACACGCACGCACGCACACACACACACACACACACACACACACTTCTAATTCCAAGCAAAGCTTCCCTCACCCATTTTATAGTCTCCCATGCTTCCAACATATGAAATTGCTAACTGTCCCAGCGCTCCTAGTCCTGTAGGGCATGTAAAGTCCTTAGGTTCTCACATGCTGCAAAATCGGTTGCCATCTTGCATAGTGTATGGGCATCACGTTCTTCATTGAATAGGCCAAGTTCTCATTGACTAAAATGGTCCAGACATTCTGATACCATTCTGTGATTTTAGGAATATTTCTACTCTTTCTGTTTTTTGCAGCTGGCAGTGCTTTCGTTATAAACGTTCCTACCATATTATGCAATCAGTAAGTCCCGCCAATCTGTTCAGACAGCAAGCAGATTGGGCCATCTTTTTACATATTTGATTGAGATTTGTTTAAAAATGAACTCCCAATTTGGAACCAATTTGGGACACTGCCACCAAATGTGCATGACGCTACCCGTTCCCCACAACCCCTCCAGCATAGTCTTGAGGTCTTTCGAATAAGTGCTTTAGTAAATTCGGGGAGGCTATACCCCTGTATAACATTTTGTAAACCTTGTTTGTGCTGTATATATTCTGAGGCCTTCTGGACACGTCTTTCAATTTTGGTCCCATTCGCTTTTGGACACGCTCCCCCCTACATCCTTATTCCAAGCAGAGCAGCAATATGGGGACCCCGCTCTCTCATGTCGGGGTTACTTAGATAATCATAGATTCTAGAGATTAAGCCCTAAGGAGACATAGCAGAGAATATCAACTTTACAAGCCCTGTAAAAGGGGCTCATCACTTTAGGTTTCATTTCTTTATGCAATAGCCAATGTCATCGTTGATGATAGTTGAGTCTTTCTCCCTCCTCTATCCCAAATACTCTTAGTCTTTACAAATGTTTAAATGGCCCCATTGTTGAACATCTGTGCTATAAACACACCAATTTCGAATGGCTTCCCTTCTATAATCTGGTGAGAACTGGGGGTTTTGGAATAGTTGCGCAGCTGGTCTGGGAAATAGCTTTAATCTGGCTGCCACTCTATCCCATACTTGCATGCAAGTGACGAAAGCTGCCAGTTTATAGACAACAAAGGGCCTCTCTTTATGTGCAAGTCACACCACACATCTAAGCGGAGCTACGAAAACATCTTCCTCCAATCCCTTCCCTCTTCCTCCCGGCTGCAGGTGCACTCACTCTCTGAGGACTTGTAGTATAGTAGCTCGATACTATCCCATAATATCAGGACAAGCCGGTCCCACCCTAACTCACCCCCCTCCGCAACAGCTGGCGTATATTTTATGACAGGTGCACAAAGGATCCACCTTGAATTTTCTCCTGAAGTATTCCTCTGTTGATTCCTGCGACTCCTTTTTTCTTCCGTAACCACATTGTGTAACTGGGGACAAATATAACTTCCAAGTAGAGTCAACAGAGGTAACGCACACTTGTTGAGCTGCATTTGTTTTTTCGAAATACATGCTTAGCTCGTCTCTGAACTGGAGGGGAATTCCAGGAAGTGCTATTTCGCGGCGCTGTGGTGTGTTCTGTTTATCTGAAGTGAAGTAGTTTCCCTTTGTAAAAAGCGATTCTCCGCTTTTCTCTTGACAATGAACCACCACCACCACCTTGTGGGTAATTGTGGAATAGTCTGACAATACTGTTTTTGTGTGCATCAAAAACAGGCACGTGAACAATGATGGGCCTCATTAAGAGTTTGGTGGTACATCTGCCGAAATACCACCACACTCAATGTAGGTTACTGCCACTTGGCTCCGTGGAGTTACCACGGGATTACAAGTGGTGGTGATTCCTCATGTTTGGAGTCCACATGACTCCATGGGGATTTTTGGCAGATTTACTGCGCGGTAAATCTGCAGATTTTTGGAGGTGAAGTGGAGGATTTACCTCTAGCAAGAAGTTGGACATTAATCTGCCACGTCTTGTCTAAATATCAGTGGATTTACTGCATGGTCATTCCGCCAGCAGTAAATATGCCAAAAATTGTAATTTGACGGTGCAGGAAAAGTGATGGTAACGGCATTACCGCCAATTGGTTCGCCCATCGCCAAACTTGTAATGAGGCATCTCTCCATAAGTAGATTTTACATTTGTTGTGAGGGAGGAGCTTTGTGATGACACCTTCTATTGGGCCAATTTAGAGAATACATATGAATGGTACTAATGCCTGGATGGGATTTTGGGACTTCAAGGGGACGCTGCCTCTCAAATTCATTACATTTGTACAATTTGTATTTGTAGCTGTATTTATTTAAAAAAACAGGAATATCAATTTCAATCAGAAATAACTATTATAAATGACACATTTACAGATGGCAAAAACATTTCCACAAAGGGTAAATGTCCAATAGCACAAAGTTGAGAACAAATAGTGAGCCAGTTTATGAGGTTTTTAAAAATTAGGATTTATACCAGGGACAAAACTAAACAGAAACAAAATGGATTTAAGAAAACAGGTGATTTGTAATGGTAACATTAACCTAAGGAGGCAAGTGCTTCACACTAAAGAGTACTAATTCAATATACAAAATGACATTATTAAGCATGACTGGAGGCAGTAATGGTGCCAGCTAGGCAGGATTGGGGGAGGGAAGGTGAAGCTCCCTCTGTATCTAGTAAGTGAAGTTTAAAGTGAGCTTTGAAGAGATTCACAGTTGGACTGGCTTTGATTGTTATGGGCAGTGGGTTCCAGTGGAGTAGGTCAAATCGGGAGAAAAAGCAGAAATGAACGGAGACACAGAGAGGGTATTGGACAGTGTGGTTGAGTGCGTAAGAGGATACGTGGGGCAGAGATGGTAAGTAAACTGCGATACAATCAAAAAGGTACTGAGGAGCAAGACCATTGATAGCTTGGTAGACTAGGAGAAGGAACTTGAAAAGAGAACGGGTGTGCATGGAGAGCCAACCAGCATGTTGTCGGTAGGTAGAAGTGAGGGAGGATCTGGGTAGGATTTAGAGATTGTGGTAGCAAAGTTGAGGACTTTGTCTAGAGGGAGGAAGGAGAAGAGAGGAAGACCAAGGAGTAGGCATAGGCATGAGCAGCAGACCAGTTTGCACAAGAGTGGGGATTAGAGTTTTGTATAATGATTACAATGGAAATGATGAATTTTCCAACTGTTGAGGAGGTTAATTTGCGCAGCAGAAACTGTGCTATTGATGAATTTTCACAAACATAGGCCTCTATAACAGTGGACCCCAATATTATGAGCCTTGGGTGAGGGAGGGAGAAAGTCAGGCTGGAACGAGATAGGCGTGGGAAGGGTTAGGGATGACACTGGAAGCTGGGAGAAAGATTACTTCAGTTTTTGAAGAGTTCAGCAGGACACAGCAGAGAGCCATGCAATCTCTTCTGAGAGGGCTGGGGTGTATGAAGGAAAGGAGAAAATATCTGCCATCAGAAAAAAGGTAATAGTGAAAGCCAAATGATGAGATACGTCTTCTCAGGGCAGAGGTGTAGAGGGTGAAGAGCAGAGGTCCAAGGATTGATCCTTGAGGGACGCCTAAAGGGAGCGGGTGGGGTCAGAGGTTTGCGAATTTCAAGAGGTTTTAAAGGATCAACCTTCCATATAGGAGACGAGCCAGGCAAGGGCAGATTTGTGATACCCAAGGTCCTGGAAAGTGAGGAGGAGAGAGGAGTGGTCAACAGTGGCAGAAATGTCCATAAGGATGAGTATAGCAGAGAATCTAGAGTGGTGAGCATTAGAGAGAAAGTCAGAGACTTGCCTGAATGCAGTCTTGGTGGAGTGTTTACTGCAGAAGTGATATTGGAGTGGATCCCCATGGCTAACATCCTCAAGGTACTTAGTTGTCTGGTCGAAGACCACCTGTTGAAGGACTTTTGAATAATGGGTAAGAAGAGAAACATGGAGACAGCTTGCTGGGACACTTGAATCAACAGAGGGTTTCTATAATAGGGATAAAACAGTTGCAGAAGATGGCAGGGAAGAGTCCAGGAGAGTGGTTAAAAAACTCAGAGAGATAAGTGTACATTATTGAGACTAAGGGACTCATTAGAAATTCAGCAGTATATATAAAAAGTGGTGCTAATAAAATCACTAAAATGAAGGTTCAGAGTTCCCTCTGGACCGACCATATTCTCACACAATAATAGTCAATTACACGTTTATGTACTTCTGTGTATCAGTTTTGCAAAATTCCTATCTTCCTCAATACGATCCCACTAGTACAATGTATAAACTCAGTTATTATTGATTCCATCATGAAAGGGCTGTATGCAGTGCAGAAGCCAATGCATTTTGGAACAGGGTCCGTCTTCAGGGCAAACACTGTTTACCAAACGTGTAGAATCAATACATGTCAAACAAATATCACATTAGTTTATGGTAATACAGTAACACACAAAAAGGAGAAGAAAGCAAAGAAAAAGTCTATTCATGTCAAGTATATGCGCCCCTACCACATCCAGCAAGAGTCTAATATGCTTATTGTTTACCTGCATCTGATGCATATCCACATCAAGAGCTACATAAAAAGATAAGAAAACAACATTTACGTATATAGAATTACCCAAATACAATTGGATGACCATGTTGCTGTTAGATAAAAAAAGCAATATGGCAGAATGTTGTACCCGAGTTCCACTCGCAACCGGGTAACGGTTGATAGAAAGAACTAAATGGTGATGGAGAATACATAAAGGAAAGAAAATACAAGAAGAGATGGTCAGTGCCGTGCTTCCCGTTCTGGCGATGACGCTATTTCCGCTGGTGTAAATTCTGCAGAGATGTTAGTGCTGAATGCACAGCAGTAACGGAATTCTGCTGAATACGGGCAGATTTACTGTTGTGGGCTCTGTTTTGGCAGTAATTCCACCAGGCGATATTACGTTACTGTCAATGGTGTGTGTGCACTTCCGACAAGTAGTAATTCTGCGGTAATTCTGCCAGTCACCACAGCGGTAATAGTAATTCCATTGGGAGTAATTAATGCTGCATTACTCGTAAAGTGCAAGATGGGTTGACTCTATGAAGGATGGTTTGTAATTCAATAGCAGAGGTACATTGAGAAGAGGTTAAGCGTAGAAGAGGGAGAGGTAGTAGACAAAAGTAGCGTTGGGGAGGGAGAGATAGGAGGGCTGTGAGAGTGTCACACATTTTTTGAGATTTTAGAGGACAATGAGTGAGCAATGTCATTAGCAGAAAGGGAGGATGCAATGGATATTGGTTTGGAGGTGTGAGCAAAGATTGGAAGGTTAGCAGAAAGTTTGTGGGGGTGAGTGAAAAGGGAAGAGATTAGGCTTGTGAAAGTCCAGTGTAGAGGTTAGGGCAGCAAGGGATTCTTTGTAGGCTAGCAGTAGGGAAGGCGTCCATAATTTGAAACAGTGTCATAGGTAAGGGCACATGTTTGTTTTGAGGGTCTGAATTTCAGAGGTGATCTAAAGCCGAGGACGGGGATGAGAAGCTGTGAATGTGCAAGTAGGATAGTGTTGTTCAAGTGGTGTCATAAGTGCATAGTTAAAGTCAGAGAAACACAGTCAATGGAAGAGGCATGAATATGGGTAAGAGACAGGAGAGAAGTCCTGCCAACCTCAAGGTAAGGGGTAAGGGACTCCTGCCTCAATTTCCTCTTAGACAGTGAAGAGGAGAGATGAGGAGTAGGGACTGATTTTAGAGTGAACAATGAAGATATCAGAGGGAGTGGGGTCAATGGAGAGTGCAGAGGAGGAAAGTGAATTAGAGAGAAAGACAAGGTCATTCTGCCAAAATGGCTGTTTTTGGGAAGAAAGGTGCAGAATTGCCTCCAGCATTTTGCAGAAGTGTATGTTGGTAGTGTTGGAGACTCTGGAGGAGCTGCTGCGACGAGAGTCTGCTTTCCATCACTTTTGCTGTGGAGGAGGAGTTTAACAATAAAACATTGCCCCCGGACGCGGAGCGGCGCAGAGTGCGGCGAGTGTGTTGGTAGTGTTGGAGACTCAGGAGGAGCTGCTGCGACGAGAGTCTGCTTTCCATCACTTTTGCTGTGGAGGAGGAGTTTAACAATAAAACATTGCACCAGAACGCGGAGCGGCGCAGAGTGCGGCGAGTGTGTTGGTAGTGTTGGAGACTCAGGAGGAGCTGCTGCGACGAGAGTCTGCTTTCCTTCTCTTTTGCTGTGGAGGAGGAATTTAACAATAAAACATTGCACCCTGACACGGAGCGTCGCGGAGTGCAGCGAGTGTGTTGGTAGTGTTGGAGACTCTGGAGGAGCTGCTGCGACGAGAGTCTGCTTTCCATCTCTTTTGCTGTGGAGGAGGAGTTTAATAATAAAACATTGAACCCGGACGCGGAGTGTCGCGGAGTGCGGCGAGTGTGTTGGTAGTTTTCGTGGAGTGAGGCAGGGGGAGGCGCGCCGAAGGTAAGATTCAGTATATATACTTCGGATTCCCTTATTTTGCCATTTGCCACCGTCAGCAATTTGCGGTCTATCCTCCCCTGCTACACCTCTATTTTTTTTAACAATTACTTGTTTAGGCTCTGAAATTGGTGCTCGCGGGGCTGAGCGATTGGCGCCACCTGTTTTTCTCTACCCACAAACACGATTGCATCACAGACGATGCAAATCTGCGATTGAACAACACTTATCGAAAGATAGTCAGACTGTACTCCCCCAAGAATCACCATGTCTGCACTCTCTCCCTGCTGAGCGGACGCAACATATGTTATCTACAATCAGTGGCATGCATCCTAACGGCTCAATAACTCTAAATCATACTCTACCGTTCCAAACCTCCTTATTTACGGCCATGAATGATCGATCCGATGGCCCTGCAGGGTGCGAGCAGGTGGCGCAGGAGTCGCTGTTGGATGCGGCATCGGGGAGCAGTCTCAGTGCAGAGGCCGTATGCCCGGGTGCAGAGGCAGCTGAGGTACGGCCCAAGCCGGAGGCGATGAATGCCCCTGCATTGCATCGTCTGGATTTGGAACAGGCGCAAGACTGTATGATTCTCTCCCATGTTACGGCCGCGGAGGTGAGCGGGTCGGCGAGTGGGGGACCGGCTGGGCGTGGCATTCCGGTAACCGGGCCACTGAGTACCCCCTGGTCATCACAAGACCTGGGTTTGGAGGGTCCAGTCGAATCTTCTGATCCCTCGCTGTAGGAAGCGACCGCAGGGGGAGCCTTGATGGGCCTTCAGTGAATGCTATATATTGAGTGAGCGGCCATAAGATGGGAGTAATTGCTAACACGAGTGGCATCGAGAAGGACATTTAACAGGCTGAAGCCCACAAACAAATAGAGCAGAGTCTGTGTAACAATTATCTGCCTGCACCTTAAAATGATAGCGTACGTGACAGTATTCACAATTCGATTACAGAGAATGAGAAAGGAACACTGCAAATGAAGGGGAACGATGTCTCCTTTAATCCAACTGGAAATCTAATGGATATGGTGAGATAGTTATAGAACAAGAAACTCAAAGAGCCATTTGCGGTTCTTTTGGACACAATGATCACTTCTGCCCTCTAAAGGAGGTCTTAACAAACGGATTGTTAGATGAACCTTTGCCTCAAGTGAATAAAAGGTCCTCCCTGGCCATTGCCCATCAATTAATTGTGGACCTGTCAACACTAAATAAGAGACTACAGTTTGAAAGAATGGCCAGAAATTCATCTTCTATTAGTGATAACAACTGTGAATCTAATTTAGTAAAGAATATGGGCAAAAATTCTGAGAAATACTGTATCCCCCAATTATAATAAAGAGTGAAAGATCCAACATATGGCACATCAAAGAGGAGACGAGTTGAACTGAGTCCGCAAAATGATATATTGAGCTCACAGAAAAGCTTGATTAAAGATTGTCAGAACTCAGAGAAGGGTGAAAAAGTGACTTCTTTTTCTGATATACAATCTCGTCAAAATGATAACAAAATGGAGTCATCCTCTGATGAAAATTCTTCTGATTCTTCCTTTGTGGAAAGACCATTCCCTAAAATTAGGAGAGGCTCATATCAAAGATCAATGAAGACCGGACACTGTAATGGTTTAGCAAATGTATCATTGGAGAAACTTTGTTCTGAATTGGTGCCAAAAATGTCACTTGCGGTGACAATAGCTACTGCCCCATTCTTCAAAATGTACGAGCAATTTAATGAGAGCTACGGAGACCAAAATACTCTGTTAGCTATGCTAAACACTAAAATGGCAAATATTGATTTGGAAATGCGAGAAATGAAGTTCCAGTCACACAAAGATTTGCTCGCATTAGAATCATCCAATATTTTACTGAAAGAACATTTACGAAACCCAGTTGAAGACAAAAGACTCCTTGCTGAGGTTGCTCGAGAAGCCTTACTAATCCTTAAACATGATCATTCTAATTATGGAAAAACTAGTCGTGTTACTGAATGCAGGAGGAGTGCAGCAGAATCTTGTCCTTGCCAAAATGTGTCTCAAAATATTCCAGGTGACACAGAAGATACCTACAAGTTACAGGCTGAAGTATCAAATAATGTCTCATTGGTGTTGCCCGGTCTTTCTGGTATGGATTTATCAAGTCAAAATGTCATTACAGAAAGAGAGCAGACAACAGACCAGAATTTGGATATGCTTGATAAACAGGTTTTAACAACTGTTAATCCAAATTCGTGCGACACATCTATCCATTGCACGGGAGAAAGTTTACCACTTGCAGATGTAGCATCACATTTACAGATAATGGAAGTGATGCACACTGCTGATGTAGAATAATCTAATGGTACTGTCACGTTGCCTTTCAACAATGACAAAACAAGTATTGAAGATCCTCATACGTCAAATAAATTGCCCTCAAAACAAGTAGAGAGTTATCCGATTTTTTAAATGAAAAGATTGAAACCATCTGAAAGTTTGATGTGCCCTAAATTAAAGCAAGGAAAGTGCAAAAAGAAAACTAAGAACATGACTAGTCACAAGAAAATAAATGGAAATGGTTCAAGAAAGTTCCTCAGAAACTTAAAATCTTTAAACTTGACAGTCATGATGGCGTTGGCGGTAAAAGGGAACGAAGTTGCTACAGAAGTGGTGCGAACAACATCTGATGTAATTGAAAAGGAAAGTCCTTCAACCTCAGCCTCTAGAAACATCATGGAACCCTCAATGGATTTATTGGATCTATCAACGTATGAAATAAGTGATGAAGAAAGAAGTGGAAGCGAGGAGAGATGTGAAGGGAATAAAGAAGGCTTGAAAGATCTCAAAGAACCAAATGATGAGAAATTAGTGGATCACACTAATTCAGAACTATCAATAAACACACAAAAGGGCTGTAAACTAAGAACAGTTGAATTATTGGACTCTCCGATTAAGGACTGTATTCATCCGATAAATTCAGGAGCAAATGATTCTCCCAGTTTCTTAACATTGGAAGAAAGAAGGCAACTAATGCATGGAAAATAACGAAACAGGGTTGATATCCCCAGGCAGAACAAGAAAAAAAACAGGATACGTTTAAGAGAAGAAATAACCCCTTTAAAATTGACACAACAATTGCTATCAAATCAGACTGTCAAGTTAACTGAATGGAAAATGTCTAGCAAGGATGACTTAAATAATAATGAGAGAATTGACTCTTATAAATTGTCTTTGAAAGAAAAATCTAAACATGACAATAAGAAAAAGGGAAAATCTAATTACTATATTGCTCTGAAAAGGAGTAACAGTTTAAAGGATGGACTTATACTGAATAGGAACAATGTAATTATTCTGTTCAAGAATATTCCGGAGCTGAAATCCAGACAGATCGAGTAATCTTATATATACACTCGAACTATAAAAAGGATAGGATCAAATTTTGGAAGGTGAGATGGCCTTAATATGTCTGGGATTCAAAATAGCTGAAATATTTCCTGACTTCTGCAATAGGGCTGAATCATCTTCTGAGGAAAGACCCGAACAACATATGGTGCAAAGAATAGAAACCAGGACTCGAAACATGACAGAAAAGGGAAAGGAAACCATATGGCCCGTTATTGAAAAAAAATCTGTATCTTGGCACTTTGAGGGAATCGAGAGGAACGTGAGAGAAATGATGTCAAACATGAAGCAAATTAAGATAACAGTACCAATGGAAGAAACTGAAAACCTACGAATCGATTCTACATCCCTTAAAGATCTGACTCCTCATTCAGACAACCGGGGTTGGATTGCAAGTGCTTTAAATTCTAATAAATCGAGTTAATGTCCAAAGCGGCCTAAAAAGGATGTGCTGGAAATTGGGTCCTAGAATACTAGGGAATTTCTCCATTTATTCCAAGAACAACCACTGGAAGTTACGAAAGTGGACATATGGTGCCTACAAGATACATGGCTGTCGGACCTTCCAGTGGTCGACGAGTACGAAATATCAATGAACCCAGCGATCAGACCTCAAAAAGGAAGACCGATGTCTGGTTTGTTAACTCTGGTGCATAGAAGATGTGGATATCAAATAACAGAGTCCCTTAATAAATCACCTTATATGCAGGTATCTATACTGAATCGAGTGGAAAAGGAAATTGAACTTGATCAAAGGTTATATTTAATTAAAATATACTGGCAACCAAAAGCTACTGGGACCCGCTCTTTTGCTGATATGCTATGCGAAGAAATTGATAACATCATGTCAGAAATTGAAAGACCTAACATCATTGTGTGTGGAGACTGGAACATTGACCTGGTTGCTATACTTGATTTAGCAACAGAGTCGGAAAAGATATTACAGGCTACTACAAAAGTAAATCTAGCAACTCACATACAAGAGAAGCTGAACAGCCGAGAACTTCAGAGACTGAATGTACATATACCAGATGACATTCCACCAAATCCAACTTGGAAAAGGAATAACCAAAGAGCAGTGTTGATTACATTTTTGTCTCAAGTAGATTATTTGAAGAGATAACATACTGAAAGGTCCACGAAATGCAAAATAGTGACCACAACCTAGTAAAGATTGGGATTAGAAATCAGCAGTCCTATAAAGATCAAGGAACCTTCGCACAGATGCTTGAAATAGTCCCTGGTCGAAATCGCTTGAGACTAAACACTACCAAAATACTGGAATTGATAAAACAGGTTGAAAGTAACAATAACATGAACTACTTACCATTGCTGGAACAATACAGGGAAGTAATGACAATTAATGGAAAAACTAAATTCAAACCCTGTCATACTTTTGATTGAGAAATTATGATGAAAAAATGAGAACTTCGACAAAAGATATGTATTCTGAGAGGTAAAGAAACAAAGAATAACTGAGATGAATTATTGAAAACTAAAAAGTCCTATAACAATTGGATAAAATGTCATAGAAGTCTAATGCTTCAAAAGGATGCTGAGACAATGCGACAATGTCTAATGAAGAAAACAACTAGAGACTTTTGGTCTTTAATAAATAACATGGAAGCTCCTCAAGAGGCGTTAATAAGCAATATGGTAAGTGAAGCCGATTGGATTGTACACTATACAGAAATGTTCAAGAGTCAAGATCGAACCAAAAACGTAATCTTTGATGAGAATAAACCATGGAATTTAACCATTGATAAATCTGACATTCTAGACAACATCAAAAGATTAAGTTCTTTGCGGGCATGTGGACCGGATGGTCTAACAAATCACATGCTTAAACAAAACACGGATGAATGGGCTGCTTTCTGTAACTCTGTCTTTAACATCGTTATTGAAAAAAAACAAATTCCAACATCCTGGCAGAGTGCCATAATCGTTCCAATTTTTAAAAAGTGGATCCGTTCAGATCCGAAGAACTATAGGCCCATTGCACTCCTAGATTTTGGATTAAAAATTCAGGAGCATTCGACATACGACAATTACGATTTGTCAAAGGTGTCGGCTGCAACCTGAATTTGTTCATGATGTATTGAAAATGGAAGCAATAAGGAAAAAGGAAACCATCTTTGTAGCGTGTGTAGACCTTGTGCATGCTTTTGATGCAGTGGATCGAAATCGGCTGTGGGAAAAGCTAAAAAACAAAAATTGTCCAGAGGGCTTGATCCGTGCAATAAAACAACTGTACACGGACACGAATATAAGAATTTGCCTGGATAGAAACGGCACACTATCAAGTCCAATATACACTGAATGGGGCGTGAAACAGGGCTGCCCTCTGGGTGCGGTCCTCTATAACTTCTTTATTGCAGACGTGGGAAAGTTTTTTGATGGAATAAGGTTGTTCTCACCAAAAATTAATAACGCAAAAATGGAGTGGATGCTGTATGCAGACGACATTGTTCTAATGGATTTAACAGAGATTGGTTTACAACGGAAATGAATGGCCTTACACTCTTATATCACAGAGAATGGTATGGTAATTAACAGCACAAAAACTGAGATTATTGAATTAAAGAATTTACAGGGGCAAAGAAGAGTCCGAAAGGTGAATTTCCAATGGAAGATTGGACCAAACATCTTAAAGAAAACAACCCAAATAAGATATCTTGGAGCCACTATAAGTGCAAATATCAATGATGAGCCAATGGTGAGAACAATAAAAGCGAAAAATAAACAACTGATGGCGCAAGGCCTACTCATCAACAAAATATTTGGTAAATTTAGCCTAAAACCGGTCATGGATTTTTATAAGCTTAAAGTGGTTCCATCTTTGATATATGGTGCTGAGTCTTCCTTTGGATGTACTTACAAGGTGTGGGAAACCTGTGAACACCTTTTTTGGACGAAAATCCTACACCTGGGAAATGGAGTTCCGAAAGCTTGCATTCGATATGAGCTAGGATTAATATCGATTACAGCTAAAATCATATGGAACTCTTTATCTCTATTTGGGAAAATAATGGATCCACACTGCGTACCGCAATTCTAAATACTTGAATTGCATCTCGGAACTAATGATGAATCAATGCAAAATCTGTGGATAACAAATTGCAAAACGATTCTTGAAACGCTCAGTATTCCTGAAGAAACATTGTGGTGCAATCCGAACAAGGTTGAGAACAAGCTATGGCAATGGGATTGGCTTGAAACATGCCAACAGAGGTCATTACATAAATGTATGGAACTTGTACCCATAGAAGCCAAACCATATAACAAGCTAGGAAGTTATTTAGTAAAGTTCCCAGATAGAAGTTTTCGTAATGTGTTTCTAAGGTTCAGGCTGGATCAATTTGAGACTAAAGAAATACTAAGACAAAGGAAAAAAATACCATCAAATAACTTGACGTGCAGGCTCTGTAAAAATGCTGTTGAAACCTTAAAACATCTTGTGGCTTTTAAAAGATCCTTAACCTTCGGAGATGAAATAAGAAAACGAGCAACTTGGGACTGTGAAGATTGGTGGTCAGCATTATTTGAAGGATCTAAAAACAAATTGACATTTGCCCTGATCTATTTTTTAGGTCATGTGAGGAAGGCTTTACAAACTGTGGATCAAGGAATTTGAATTGTAATGAATTAATGCTGATTAGCCTCTTATTTAGTGATAACAAACGTGACTATTTGAATAGTTAACCGGTTATATTACACGTAAACTGTTACAAAAAGAAGAGAAGTGAATTTTAGAATAATTTGAGGAAATATTGTGAGATCAAGAGTTGATTATCAAGTTTCTGTTGGTTTTATCCTGTATGTAATGTGATTGGATATTTTTTACGCTTTGATTCTGTTAGGGTTGGCTCTTATACTTGCATGTGTGCTGAGCCAGGATTGATGTCACCATCAGAATGTAGGCTGTGAGTCTGGAGTGTGAGATTAGAATGTTTGGGGTTGAATGGGTTCTAACCCAGGCAGTTACATTATGTGAGCCTGGGTGGTGGGAGCCAGTGGGCTCCTGTCCCTTTCCTCTTTATCTCTTAATGACATCTGATCCTTGTAACAGAAGAACCTTAATAAAGTAACCACTATGCGTACCTGGCCTATGTATCCTGAGTGTCCCTTGGAGTGAACCCTATGACCAAGAGCCGGTCATAACAATTGGCGACGAAGGTGGGATGGTCCAAGGTATGGTGAAGGAGGACCTTGGAGTGGACACCAAGTGAAGCAAAAGGAGATACAGGTACCTGTGTGATGTCATGTGAGAGAGGAGAAGAGACTCTGCTGCGGGGGGTGCAGGCAAGAGGACAAGTGAATGAAAGGAGAGAGGGAGAGCCCACTGCCCCCCATAGACTGTTTGCGCCCACCACCCAGGGCTGTTTGAGCCAGTCCACCAGGGCTGGAAGGGGCAGCCTGTCAGAGGAGACCCCTGGGAAGAAGGAGGAGTGCCCTGTTTGAGGCCAGGAGTCATTAGAGGCTGTCCAAGAGTCTGGAGAAATGGAAAGCACCCAGGGCTGGAAGGGACAGCCTGTCAGAGGAGACCCCTGGGAAGAAGGGAGAGTGCCCTGTTTGAGGCCAGGAGTCATTAGAGGCTGTCCAAGAGTCTGGAGAAATGGAAAGCACCCAGGGCTGTTGGAGTCAGCCACCATGTACTGCTTTAGTCAGCCACCAGGGCTGTTGCAGGCGGCCACCCAGGGGTGTCAGAAGCATCCTGCCCCATGGAGCCTGGGGCAAGGATGGCCTGTTGGAGTCTGCCAGGAACAGGCCCCCTGGTACATGAGGAGACATTGGCAGGGTTGTATTTGGCTGCCCAAGTGTGCCACCATTTCCTGAGTGACTATGCCAGCATTATTTAAACAGGGGAAGTGTAATTTCCATGCCAAGTAAGCGTAATTGTGCCTTTTTATGCACCTGGAAGGCTAAAGGTTTTAATGAGTTTAGACGCTATGCTGATTTGGTCTGAAGTGGGGACCACGCAATGAGAAAACAGTTACTGTTTGGGTTTGGGTATGATAGTAGTTTTTGGGGATGATTAGTTTATGCTTGCAGAAGAAATTTTGGAGTTTCATTTAACAGTAAAATGTCATAATGGATTGAGCAACGATGTGGCAAGCAGTGACTGAAGAGTACTGTTGTGCACTAGTAGTGAATTAACAGTAGTGAGAATGATGTTGCACTGAGAAGAGGAGATGCATTTATTTTAGATGTAACCATTTTGAGGCATTGCAGGTTGGTTTTAGAGTTGGCCCCAGTTGGCAACATGGACGTTTAGGTCTCATTTAAAGTCGGTTTCCACATTTGTGTTGTGACAGGGGTTGTGTGTGAGTGGCACATTTGAGGTTGATTGAGGTGGACAATCAAAAGGTGTTGATCCTATTATGCTCAGTATAATGTTGTGAGGCATTTTAGCATATTAGGTTGCCTGTTTAATGGCGACATGGACTTTTAGAAAATGTGACTTGGATGTACTATGTTTCAATGTTCTGATCATCCTAACACTATGTTTTGCTTGTGTGTGTGTGGTGTGAGATTTGTGATCTTAAAGCACAATAAGAGTGATGTTGGTCATTAATGGTTACCACAATCTTTGAGTCATTTCAGCATTTAGAGTTGACCATGCTTTGGCAACATGGACTTTTAGGAAATGAGATCTGCAATTTATAATGTGATTATTGATATGTCATTGCAATGCTTACTATAACCATTTTTGAGGCATTGTAGGCGTGATGTTCTGTTTGTGCGTGTATGGATGTGCAACCCATGATGACTGCTAGAGTGACTGCAGCGCTCCTTAGCAGTTAACATTCTATGTGGGGGTTGTCTGTATTTTGAACATCCTGTGTTTGTGTGTGTGTTGTAGCAGTATGTGAATGTTTTAGTGTTGGTGCATGACCAGTGTTGGGTTTTGAAATCTTTTTTTTTTTTTTTTTTTTTTGGAATATGTTTTAATTGATGTACATGACCAGGGTTGGTCAGGGGACTCTGCGGAGTTGGAGGTGTTTGGTGTTTTGAGGCCCTCTGGGGTTAGTGATGTTCCTAGTGGTAGGCTAGTATAGAAGCTAGTTGGAACTTTGATTAATTGGTTAGTGACTCTGAGGGGTCCAGAGGTACCTAGTAGGAGACTAGTACCATAAGCTTTGCAAAGCTGTGTTTTTGTGATGATTGGTGGCTCTGAGGAGTTCACATGAAACCTAGTGAAGCTTTTATGTTGTTTTGGATTGTGGCTCTGCGGAGCAGTCCAGAGGCATCTAGCAGGGGACTAGTGCCTGAAGCTGTGTGAAGCTTCTATGTTGTTTTTGAAGGTGTCTAGCTCTGCGGAGTTTACTTGAAGCTGTGTGAAGCTTTGATGTTTTTGGTGACCCTGGAGTTGTTAAGGTCCAGGGATTGCTTGGAATTCTGGAGATGCAAGTTACATTGCATTTAGTGTTTTCTTTTAACTTTAGGTGACTTTTGGAATTGTTCTTGAGTCTGCTCTTGATTAATTTCAGAAGCCTGGCAACGCTTCATCTGCAGCTGTGTTCACTTTGGGGTGTTTATTTGGTTTTGAAGGGCTCATTTGTCTGGCCAACAGTTGTAGCGTTATGTTGGTGGTGGTTGTTTAGTGACAGCTGGTTGCGTTTCTTTATTGGTGTGATGAGGTGAGTGACTGGTGATTAGGTGCGTCTGTGTTGCTTGAATTTTGGAATGGATTTGACAGCGCATGAGTTGTGACTGTGGTTTCTTGGTGACCCAGGTAGATTGTTGGGTTGTTAGTAAGTATCTTGCGCAGTTATGACAGTACCTGGTTTTTCCCGGTTTTGGGAGTTAGTACTTGGAAGTGGCAGTCCGAGGTTCCTTTGTGGCAGAGAGGAACGGAAGGAGCTTTGTGTTTGGTTGGTCTTGGTAGTGTTGTGGTTTGTTTGCCGAGGTGGGCGGTTAGTGCTCGAAAGTGGCAGTTCGAGGTTCCTTTGTGGCAGGCGGGAACGGAAGGTGATTTGTGATGTTTTGATTGGTTAGGAATGTTAGTTGTGGCGGCTGGGACTGTCATAGGATGTTAGTTACGCCTGTTTGTTCAATCTCTGGGGTTAGCGGAACTCTGCTGAGAGTGAGGTGTGTCTTGCTGTTGTGAAAGTGTGTGTTGTTCTTTATGCAAGAGGAGGAGGTGTTAGGGTTGCTTTCTCTAAGTGTGTGTTTGAGGTGTGTTTGTTTGTTGTAGGAAAGGAGGTGTTAGGGTTGGCTCTTATACTTGCATGTGTGCTGAGCCAGGATTGATGTCACCATCAGAATGTAGGCTGTGAGTCTGGAGTGTGAGATTAGAATGTTTGGGGTTGAATGGGTTCTAACCCAGGCAGTTAGATTATGTGAGCCTGGGTGGTGGGAGCCAGTGGGCTCCTGTCCCTTTCCTCTTTATCTCTTAATGACATCTGATCCTTGTAACAGAAGAACCTTAATAAAGTAACCACTATGCGTACCTGGCCTGTGTATCCTGAGTGTCCCTTGGAGTGAACCCTATGACCAAGAGCCGGTCATAACAGATTCCTTTTGGTTTTTCTT
Source organism: Ambystoma mexicanum (assembly GCF_040938575.1). Taxonomy (NCBI): domain Eukaryota; kingdom Metazoa; phylum Chordata; class Amphibia; order Caudata; family Ambystomatidae; genus Ambystoma; species Ambystoma mexicanum. The sequence goes on along the minus strand of NC_090935.1, from coordinate 1,170,181,801 downwards.
TTTTTTTAAAGTTTGTAATAAACTGTATAAAAAAATAAAATAAAAAAAGAAGGTTTTTCCTCCACCATAACTGAAACCCCTGAGTTTGGCAGTGCGGTTTGGCAGCAGTAATGTAGTGGTATCTCTCTTACCACTGTATTACCACCATTTCTGGCCACACCGCCAAACTTATAATGAGGCCCTAAGTGGTCAGTCATGTAGGAAGTCTTGTTCCAGAGGCATTGTGCATTCCAGAGGCCAAGTGAAGGAGTGACAGGAGGTGGGGGAGAGGAGCAGGTGTTGTGATAAAGGGAAGGAGGATAGAAAAGGTGGGAGATCCTGGGTGCATGTGAGCTTCTTATTTGTGAGTTGCAGCTGCAGTCGTGAAACAGGAAGATGGGGAGTCCAATGGTTGAAGTTACACCTAGTTGAGGCTGAAGGCTATGACAGAAGGAAAGGAGAAGAGAGAGTTGAAGGGGGAATGTTGCAAAATCAAGATGCGTGATGGAGAGTTGAAGAAATAGGCACGTGAAGACAATGAAGAAAAGGTGCAGCCCGAGAGAGAGAGACAGAGGGTAGGGTAGGCGAGTAAGCTAAAAGAGTGAATGGCTGGCTGATAAGAAGCACGTGTAAGTTCTGTGTTGGGCTGGAATGATGCTATAGTTGACCAAATGACAGTGAACCAACCCAAAACAGCAATGTTCCTTGATTCTTTGAGGTAACAGGAGCTCAGTGGGAAAAGGATAGTCAATGGGTGGAACGATCTCTATTAGTGGAAGCAAAGGTTATGTATAGGGTGAACTTGGTGAAATCCTGGCTCGAGCAGGGGATCTGGCCCTAGGCCCCTTCAACCCTGAAAGGACCAAACAGGGAGCTGTCCTTTTGATGCTTTTGAACCTTGGCTGCATATCCCTGGGCTGGAGACCCAGGGGAGACTGAAAAAGGGAGGCAGTGTGTACAATCATGCAGAATAAAACTTCACAGTTGTGTTACTCCAGTTAATTTACACTGGAGGAAGGGCACTCTAAGATTCTGAAGCTTATAGATGGTAACATAGAATCAGTCCAATGTGATGTATATTTTTCTGAATCAATACAGCATTTGAATTTTCTTCTGGAGACATATAAAGGCAAAAGGTTTGCCTTGTATTTTGAGCAACACATTTTACCTCTCTGTATTACTGCGAAGCCCAACACTTAAAACTCTTGCGTGGCGTGACTCTGCAGTGAGGCGGCGGACAGCTGTGCATGAAAATGAAGGTGTGGTCAAATGGACGAGGAGCCCTTTTTCTCCATGCCTGCTCCTGGATTTACTGTTGAGATTCAAAGTTTTGCATATGTTTAATTAAATCCTGTTAACTTTCATCTGACTGTATCATCATTCATTGCTTTCAGTATACTTTCAGGAAGAACCCTAAACCCTCTTCATGGGTGACAGGACAACCTCCAGCCACCGACCACATGCAACGCTCCACTCCATTGCCGCTCCCGTCTCCTAGAGAACCGGATACTCCTTGGAATCAATGCAATACAAGTTAAGATTTACATTGAGGCTATATGAGATACAGGCGTTTCATCATAATGCAAGAAAACATTGTTGTTGAACGCCCTGGCAGTGGAGGACAACATACATTTATGGGCACAAAGGAAATATCCTGCCAAGGGCAGCGGATGAAGAAACAGTTTATTGTGAAACAATAGGTTGATGGGGAACTCAAGCCTCTGCAGAGTGAACTGATGATTATGCCATCAAGTTAAGAGAAATGTCACTCTCCTGCAAATTTGGAGACAGGTCCAATGACACGATAATAAACAAGATCTTAGTTCACAACAATAAAATATACAGCAGGCATGTAGTCAAGAAAAGGATATTACCCTTCACAGAACAATACAAATCCACAGGTTGCTTGAAGGAACACAGTCAATGACAAAAGAGACAATGGCAAAATTATCTTCTGTGGAGATACAATCACTATCCTGCTCAACTCCATAAATCTTGCACCACACACACTACTGCCCACAGGAAGGGTTTGAACAAAGAAGGAACTGTGTGACACAAACAAAGCCAAAGCAATCTTGCCACAGGCATGGCAGTGAATAATATTTGGCCAATGGCCAATGATCGGATATGCTTAATAAGAAATTACTACTGCATCATGTGACCAGGCTGGTCATTTTGCAAAGGTATGCTGACAGAAAAGCAAAAGACTTGTTATAACTGTAGAAATTGGTGACAGTACTGATCATGAATCTAATGGAGATGCTGCCACAGTACCGGCCAATGGCCTTGCACATAAGAGGTGGACAAAACACTGTTGCAAACTTAGACCAGGAGAGACAAGAGGGCCAATTTAATAGACAGCTGGATTCGGCCCACACAAACCAAAGGACAATCAATAACTAGAGAACCCAGGTGTCCCTCAACAACCTCTACCTCAATTCGACCACCTCAGTCCATGAACCAAATAGGTACTGAGTCTAAAGTTCTTCATCAACATATACATTTTTATTAGGAAAACTATAATGCAATACAATTCTAAAAACAACTCACATTACTGACATAAAACCACATGTACAGTACATTTTTCATAAAACAAATCTTTATAAAAAACTACCCTAGTGTGCACAATGTGGTACTATAAAAACACCTTACCTATACAAAACTACAAAACAATAATGGTGCAATGCTAGAACTATACAGTGCATTGATTAGGTGCAAAAAGACGCATAAAGTGCTAAAACAAGCAGTAGTTAGAAGAAGTCAGTGGTTCATAAAATCAGAAATGTCCCGCTGTAACTACACAGGTTTTTTGAAAATGACGTGGCCCTTCGTCTGCTTCAAAGGGTCTACACACAACTCAATATGTAGGTAACTCACACTGTTCTTAATACAGTGAACCTAAACCCAACATGTTTCGTTCAACTACTATTGGGGAACGATGAGTGTCATGAACTTCATCAGGGGAACCACCTGTCTAAACACAGCATACATGGTGCCTTTAACTGTCAGTACGTAGGCTACACTTAACACTGTGGAAAAGCGTATACAATGGTGGTCCAAACCTAGAGGGAAGGGGTAGGAGATAAAAGAGAGAAAAAACAGAAGCGGTCAACATACAACTTCCAATGACCTGCTACTCAACCTCTGGGGTACTAAAATCCACCCACGTAAGGCTTACTGTGTACTAAGGTATTCTAAGTTTCCTTAAAACGATTCAGTTCAGGTGCCTCCACAGTAGACATAAAATCTGAGGGAAAGGAAATGAGACAACAATCAGAGTCAAGCTCAAACTGCTCATCGCATGCTAGGAGACAACTAGCAATACCGTGCTCCCGGGTTGGGAGCAAAACAACAAGTATGAACATGCACTGGAACAGCAGTGATACTGCATTTAACCATGCCATTGCTAAATGCCACTTTCAGGTTGTTTGCCCCAGCACCACCCAAGTTAGATTTACCTTTCTCAAAGGGAGCAATGTAGCGCGGTTATAGGCTGAACTGGGTCCGTCACCATCTATGTGAATGGATTTCTAGTAGCACTTATGGCAGATTCAGGTTTGGACCTCATAGTAATCCCTAAAAAAACCTACAAAAGGGTAGGCAAAGATCTTACCACAATAAAGAAAGTGAATGTAAACCCAACCGCTTACGGAGGTCACTCAGTGAATCTACTAGGGGGTGAGACTTTCTTCCTGGAAATCAAAGGATGCCAAGCCTGCACCAAGCTGTATTTCACTGGACATGGGCCAGCTGTTTTGAGCTGTCATGATCAAACAAATGTAGACATTGGGCCTCATTATAAGTTTGCCGGTCTGGGAACTACGGTACCTGTAAGCTTGCCGGTACTGTAGTTCCCGGACTACGTGTTGTGCTCGCGGGTGCCTTTCTGCCCGCCAGGTCGGAGCTGGCGGGCAGAAAGGCACCAGCGAGCACAGCATGTCGGATGCACCTGCACCGTTTATAACGGTGCCGGTGCTTCCAACCTCCACATTCTCATTGAGCCCTATGGGGCTCAAATGGGAATGGGGAGCATTCCATTCCAGTGTCAGCGAAAAGGCAATTACCGGGTCTGGCAGGGCCGTAATGACCCGGTAATTGGCCATTCGTGGGCGCCGGAAATGTTTGGAAGCTGCCGCCAAACTTCTAATGACGCCCATTGTCCTTTACCCCAAAATCCAGGACCGAGTACCCTGTACGAGGGACAGATTGGGAACATACAGTGGACCAGAACAATAATTTATTCTGCAATAATCGGGGATATGCAAAAAACAATGTGCACAAAATCAACCTACGTCCAGGAATATACCAGGTCAAACATAATGTTTGCCCAGTTCCTGCAGGACAAGCGTGACATCAACCTTTTAAAGGAGCTTCAGGGTGACAACAAGATCGAAGGAATAGACGCCTCAGACAGGCCGGCGCACGCGTGCGAAAACGTGCGATTCGCAGTGGCACAGAAAAAATCGCAGAAAATCGCACAGAAAACAGCGCACATCCATTCATGGAAGCACGGGCACGGGCGAAATGTGGGATGTGCGCTGAGAAAGTGCGCGGCGCACGCTGGCGCACAGGTCAACGAACGCCATGCAATAAAGCCACAGCGAATTCGCACATAGCGCGGCGCACAGAACAAAAGTAGGCGTAACACGGGGCGTCACACGCAGAATGGGGAACAACTCGTGAAAATGTGGGCGTCACAGGGGAGGTCTAGGAGGCAAGTGCGCGGAACGCCCAGACGCTCGCCTACAACAGGCATTCATGGAATCGAATCGGGTAAAACAGCGCACGGCCAAAGACGCGCACAGGGCCATACCCGTACGCCACAGAAAGCAGGCGGTAGCGTCCCAATACATGTGCGCCAAAATGTGCGCTTACCGTATATACAGCTCAGCGATTGTGCCTGGGGGAGCGTGTGCGTGCATTTCAGGGGTGCGCACGAAGTCATACACGCGTTTTGGCTGGGTGCGTGTATATCAGGGGTGCGCAAGAAGTTTCACACGCGTTTTGGCTGGGTGCGTGTATATCAGGGGTGCGCAAGAAGTTTCACACGCGTTTTGGCTGGTTGCGTGTATATCAGGGGTGCGCGAGAAGTTTCACACGCGTTTTGGCTGGGTGCGTGTATATCAGGGGTGCGCAAGAAGTTTCACACGCGTTTTGGCTGGGTGCATGTATATCAGGGGTGCGCGAGAAGTTTCACACACGTTTTGGCTGGGTGCGTGTATATCAGGCGTGCGCAAGAAGTTTCACACACGTTTTGGCTGGGTGCGTGTATATCAGGGGTGCGCGAGAAGTTTCACACGCGTTTTGGCTGGGTGCGTGTATATCAGGGGTGCGCGAGAAGTTTCACACGTGTTTTGGCTGGGTGCGTGTATATCAGGGGTGCGCGAGAAGTTTCACACGCGTTTTGGCTGGGTGCGTGTATATCAGGGGTGCATGAGAAGTTTCACACGCGTTTTGGCTGGGTGCGTGCATATCAGGGGTGCGCAAGAAGTATCACACGCGATTGGGCCTGGGGGAGCGGGGTGCGTGTATTTCAGGGGCCTGCGGGTGGTTTCACACGCGATGGGACCTGGGGGAGCGGGGTGCGTGTATTTCAGGGGCCTGCGGGTGGTTTCACACGCGATGGGGCCTTGGGGAGCGGGGTGCGTGTATTTCAGGGGCCTGCGGGTGGTTTCACACGCGATCGGGCCTGGGGGGGAGCGGGGTGCGTGTATTCCAGGGGCCTGTGGGTGGTTTCACACGCGATTGGACCTGGGGGAGCGGGGTGCGTGTATTTCAGGGGCCTGCGGGTGGTTTCACACGCGATGGGGTCTGGGGGAGCGGGGTGCGTGTATTTCAGGGGCCTGCGGGTGTTTCTACACGCGATGGGGCCTTGGGGAGCGGGGTGCGTGTATTTCAGGGGCCTGCGGGTGTTTCTACACGCGATCGGGCCTGGGGGGGAGCGGGGTACCACTCACCGTCTGCCTTGCATGTAGAAGAACGCGTAGCCAACACCCGCTGCGAAGTAATAGCGAGTGAACCCCAACGGATGGAAAACACACGCACCGCACGTAAAGCACGTACAGAGAAGCCCTGCCAGGGCAACGCCCGTGCGCGAAACTGCACAGACGCGCTTACGCTGTAAGGGCCTTTGGTCCAATGAAATCGCGTATGCGTGCTGACGCGCTTACGCGCTAGGGCCCTTTCCTCGAATTTCGCGCTGACGTGCAGGATTTTCACGTGCCAAATCACTCCGTATCAAGCTGGCCACGCAAAAACACACGGAAGACCACGCTCCTGCCCAGAAGGCCGAATCACTGCCCCCCAGTGCCCCGAGCAGCCTCCCAAGTGCCATCTGCTGCTGCCTGCCTGCCTGCCTGCTGCCACCGTGCCCTGCCATTTGGTGCCTGCACATCAGCCATCTGCAGGGGTCCAGTTGCTGTGTCCACCCCTGCTGGTACAGAAGACTCCCGACTTGAATAACATCGCTCCACAGCCCAGCCCCAGGACCCAGTTGCCCACCCACTCCTGCCCCTGGGGTTGCCATGTCGGGCACATCTACATCTGACACCAGTGGCAACCCCCGGCCAGAGGGGCAGAGGGGCACCAGCTTCACTGCCACCGAAGTTGGTGTCCTGGTGGAGCAAGTCCTGGGGCAGTATGATGCCCTCTTCGGATCGTCCCGGGCCAACAGGGAAGGACGGGAGAGGATCTGGGCCGACTGTGTGGTTGCCATCAACGCGGAGGGGGTGGCAACCCGCACCATCCAGAAGGTCAAGAAGCGCTGGGAGGACTTGAGGTCCAGGACCCTCATGAAGGCCCGGCGCCTCGTGGAGGGGAGCCAGGGCCGCATGAGTTCCATCCAGTTGAGGGTCCTGGAACGCGTACACCCAGCGCTCCACGCCCAGGTCCTTGAGAGGGAGACCCGTCTGGAGTTGAGCGGTAAGTGGCCAAGCATTGCTGTGTGAGACAGGGCATGTTGCAGTGTGCTGGTTGTCTGATACTTGCCTGCATGTGTGACGTAGGCCATGTACGCATGTATGTGTGCAGGGACATCATGGGAATGCATGTGCGACCTGTAATGTGTGAACCGCACGGTTGTTGCATGTGTTTGAATGCGACATGGGGAGCCCTGTGCAGATTGCACACATGAGAGCATGGCAGTCTCTGTTCCTGGACATGGGTGGGGGCGAGGGATGGGTGCTGATGCCAGATACATATGTGGTATCCATGTCTGTATGCCTGACCTGCGTGTCTGTGACTTGTGAGTGCCATGGATGCATGACACATGTCTGTGACAATGTACAGATTCACTGATGCAGCCTAGTCATCCTTGTATGCACTGTGATTGGGGTGTACGGGGCCAGATGGATGTGACTGAGGTGAAGTGTGTGCATGTGATAGGCATGACCCATGATGCATGTGAGTCCCATTACATTGTATGATTCGAGAGTCCATTGGACATGTATTTAAATGTCCATGGCACGCACCATGACTGTCACTGTGTGTGTTTTGCCTGGACTGACACATGTGTTGTGGTGTGACATGATGGAAGTGTACTTTGACAGTGGCACTCATCTGCTATTGCTTCCTGTCTAGGGGACCATTGTACAGTACCCTGATGCTTGTGTTCTATGTCTCCCTCTTCACAGCGGCTAGTGAAGGAGAGGGCGGAGACGGCGCTGTGGAGCAAGGCGGCGGGGATGCCCCCACGGCTGCAGCGGAAGGGGTGGGTGAGCCCCCACAGGGGCCTGCCACGGCGGTAGACGGTGAGGAGCCATCCAGGTTGGTGGTTTCCACAGAGGAGGAGGAGGCCGCCACTGAGGCGCACATGGGGCCTGGTGGGGGCATCCCTGCTGGTGCAAGTGGTGCAGTCCAGGGGCAGGGGCAGGAGGCAGCACAGGTCACCGTGGAGGGGCCTGTGCATGTCGCTGTCCCTGAACCTGTGGGTGCACCACCTTGCACCAGCAGGGATGCCCCGTCCCAGGCCCGTCCGCAGGTAGAGGGGATGTCCATGTCATCTGACTCCCCTCCACCTGCGGACGAGGGGACCCCTGGCCGTGTGGAGAAGGTCCTGATTGGGGTCGCGATGCGCACGGCTGTGATTCGTGATGCCGTGCGTGCTTCCCAGGAGGAGCACGCACGTCATCACGAAGAGCACCGTGCCGACGTGGCCCAATTGGGATCGGCCATGTTCGGGGGTTTCCTGCATGTGTCGGCCAATCTGGCGGCCCTCTCCTCCTCTGTGGAGACTATACGCCAGTCGTTCTCCTTGCCGTCTTCCGGCCCAGATGCCACCAGGGCCCTCTGTGGACCTGCCCTGACCAATGCAGCCAGCTCGGTGGGGATCCCATCCCTGCCACAGTCGGGAGTCAGAGGTCCAGCAGGGGTGGACACCACAGCAACTGGACCCCAGCAGATGGAGGATGTGACGGCATCATCGGGCAGGGCACGTGCACGACGGCGTTGGTGGTTTCCATCAGCCTGGATGCCGTCGTGCTGGCACAGGCAGTTGCGTCGGAGGCAGCAGCAGACTCAACGTGGGAGGCATCATGGCTCGGGGCCATCAACTTCAGGGGTGCAGGCATCGGCCGGAGGGCAGGAGAACCCTGGAATGGGAGTGGCTTCCATGTGGGAGCGCTTGTGCCAGCGGATAGGTGCGGAGCGGCAGCGGGCAGAGGAGGAACGGCTCACGATGGTCAGGGCGGAGGACTCCATGCGGAGGGCGCTGAGGTGGGCTGAGTGCCTCGAGGGTCTTCGCAGGGAGTTTGAGCTTGACACTGCGTTATCCCTGCGGGACCTCGGGGCCAGGGAACATGCCCGCCTCCAAGCCATTGACCAGGAGTTCGATGATGCCCTGGCCCATGACAACAACCAGTGAGCCGTCCGAATAGCCCGCTGCCTTTGTATATAGTTGTATAGTTAGGGTTAGGTTTCCTTTGTTTTTTTGATTTTTTTTTGGTTGCGATTGGACAATGCACCACTTTTTTGTATATAGTTCAGTTTTTAGTTAGTAGTCATAGTTAGGTTTAATTTGGTTGGGCTCATGGACCCGGGATGATCTTCTTCATGGTTCTTCATTGGCTTTTTTTAATTTTTCAGATTATTTTCTTGGACATTCATCTTGTTTTGTTTGATTTGCTTTGTGTTTTTTCTTATTTCATTTCCATTCTACTTGCTGTTCAATACATATTTTTTTTAATTCTTCAATGTGTCGTATCATCTCATTGCTTTCAGGCATGTCATGTTGGGTGTTTTGTCATTCACTTGCAGCCATTGTGTGTGACAGACATGTGTTCATTTGCATTATTTATATTAGGGGTGTAACATGTAATTGCCTTTGATATGTGGGTGGGTGTGATAGTTGGTTGGGCCTTTTGGCAGGGGAGGATGGGCATTATGGACATGATTGGGGATTGTTGGGACCCAGGTGCAGGGGGGCATGGATTGGACATGGGTGGGGGCCTGCTGGCAGGTGCCCCACAGTGCTGGGGGGTGGGGGTGGTGGGGAACATGAGTTGGACATGGGTGGGGGCCTGCTGGCAGGTGCCCCACAGTGCTGGGGGGTGGGGGTGGTGGGGAACATGAGTTGGACATGGGTGGGGGCCTGCTGGCAGGTGCCCCACATTGCTGGGGGGTGGGGGTGGTGGGGAACATGAGTTGGACATGGGTGGGGGCCTGCTGGCAGGTGCCCCACAGTGCTGGGGGGTAGGGGTGGTGGGGAACATGAGTTGGACATGGGTGGGGGCCTGCTGGCAGGTGCCCCACAGTGCTGGGGGGTGGGGGTGGTGGAGAACATGAGTTGGACATGGGTGGGGGCCTGCTGGCAGGTGCCCCACAGTGCTGGGGGGTGGGGGTGGTGGGGAACATGAGTTGGACATGGGTGGGGGCCTGCTGGCAGGTGCCCCACAGTGCTGGGGGGTGGGGGTGGTGGGAGACATGGGTGGGGGCCTGGTGGAGGCTGCCCCTGGTGACTGGGGGGGTCGGGGTGCTGGGAGACATGGGTGGGGGCCTGGTGGGGGCTGCCCCTGGTGACTGGGGGGGTGGGGTGCTGGGAGACATGGGTGGGGGCCTGGTGGAGGCTGCCCCTGGTGACTGGGGGGGGTGGGGGTGTTGGGAGACATGGGTGGGGGCCTGGTGGAGGCTGCCCCTGGTGACTGGGGGGGTGGGGGTGCTGGGAGACATGGGTGGGGCCTGGTGGAGGCTGCCCCTGCACTGCTGGGGGGTGGGTTGGTGGGAGACATGGGTGGGGGCCTGGTGGTGGGTGCCCCTGCACTGCTGGGGGGTGGGGGTGGTGGGAGACATGGGTGGGGGCCTGGTGGTGGGTGCCCCTGCACTGCTGGGGGGTGGGGGTGGTGGGAGACATGGGTGGGGGCCTGGTGGTGGGTGCCCCTGCACTGCTGGGGGGTGGGGGTGGTGGGGAACATGAGTTGGTGATTATTTGTGCAAGGAGACATGTGCCTTTGCTGGGGGGTATGCCCATGTTGGGTGGGCTGCCTGCGGGACATGACCAGGGATGCAGGGTAGTCCCCTGTGGTGTGGGCTGCCTGCAGGGGCCGTGGAGGGTGTACAGGGAACACCTGGGAGGACCCACACTGGCAAATCACATGTAGGACTCCCCGGAACCCCTGCAATACACGTACCCTGCTGAAATCGCGTGTAAAACTTTCTGCGCACCCCTGGTATACACGCACACGCTCCCCCAGGCCAGATCGCGTGTAGAACCACCCGCGCACCCCTGAAATACAAGCACGCAGCCCAATCGCGTGTGGAACCACCCGTGAGAGCCTGGAATACACGCGCCCAGGCCAATCGCGTGTGGATCTTCCCGCGCACCCCTGAAATACACGCACGCAGCCCAATCGCATGTGAAACCACCCGCAAGCCCCTGGAATACACGCGCCCAGGCCAATCGCGTGTGGATCTTCCCGCGCACCCCTGAAATACACGCACGCAGCCCAATCGCGTGTGTATCTTCCCGCGCACCCCTGAAATACACACACGCAGCCCAATCGCGTGTGGAACCACCCGCGAGCCCCTGGAATACACGCGCCCAGACCAATCGTGTGTGGAACTTCCCGCGCACCGCTGAAATACACACACGCAGCCCAATCGCGTGTGTATCTTCCCGCGCACCCCTGAAATACACGCACGCAGCCCAATCGCGTGTGAAACCACCCGCGAGCCCCTGAAATACACACGCCCAGGCCAATCGCGTGTCGAACTTCTCGCGCACTCCTGAAATACACGCGCCCAGGCCAATCGCGTGTGAATCCACCTGCGAGCACCTGAAATACACGCGCCCAGGCCAATCGCGTGTGAATCCACCCGTGAGCCCCTGAAATACACGCGCCCAGGCCAATCGCGTGTGGAACTTCTCGCGCACCCCTGAAATACACGCACGCAGCCCAATCGCGTGTGGAACTTCCCGCGCACCCCTGAAATACACGCACACGCTCCCCCAGGCCCGATCGCGTGTGAACCACCCGCGAGCCCCTGAAATACACGCGCCCAGGCCAGATCGCGTGTGGAACTTCTCACGCACCTCTGAAATACACGCGCCCAGGCCAATCGCGTGTGGTACTTCTCGCGCACCTCTGAAATACACGCGCCCAGGCCAATCGCGTGTGGAACTTCTCGCGCACCCCTGAAATACACGCACACGCTCCCCCAGGCCCGATCGCATGTGAACCACGCGCGAGCCCCTGAAATACACGCGCCCAGGCCAATCGCGTGTGGAACTTCTCGCGCACCCCTGAATTACACGCACACGCTCCCCCAGGCCCGGTCGCGTGTGGAAGCACCTGCAAGCCCCTGCAATACACGCGCCCAGGCCAATCGCGTGTGGAACTTCTCGCGCACCCCTGAATTACACGCACACGCTCCCCCAGGTCGCGTGTGTTACTTCTCGCACTGGTACAGGGTTGGCGCAGCCCTTTGCGATGGTTTTGCGATCTTGATGCCTTTTCCTTGCGCGAGGGCGTTCTTGGGGGCGTAACTGGCGCTGTTGCATGGTCACTGCGATACTCTACGCCACGGCTTGTTTTGGAGGATTAATCCATGAATACGATGTGCGCTGAAATGGATTTTATCGCACGCGGCTGGCGCAGACATTCACACGGGAACACTCTGCGCCAGCCGCGTGTGATACTTTTGACTGTATTTCCATGAATCGGCCTAAGAATGTCTGAGCACAGTTGTGCTCACTAAAAACAGCTTCAATAAGATCCGTTTGTGCATCAATCTAAGGAGCCGTAAGCAATACAAAATCACAGATAATTATCCCCCACCCAGCTTATCGGAGCTAGTTCTGATGCTCAAACATGCATGTCTCATCTCTAAATTAGACATGTGCGACACCTCCCACCAGATAAAGTTACACAGTGAACCCAAATTGCTCATGTCATTTATCACTGCTTTTGGTATGTATAGCTACATGCAGATGACATTTGGACTCTCGTCAGGAGCATCAGTCTTTCAGAGAATGATGGATTCTTTACTTAAAATGTAAAAAACATAACATGCTTTCAATATGGCATACGTATGTACCGAAGGTCATGCTCTGACCACACTGACACACTGGAAGTGGTCTCCCAAATACTACACACAGCAGGCCTAACATTGCGTTAAGAAAAATGTGTCTTCCACATGGAATCAGTACAATACTTGGGATTACACTGTCCCAAAAACTGGACCTCCTGAATGCCGTCATCGAGCTTCTGGCACCTACTGCAAAAGAAGAATGGAAGTCATATCCTGATTAGCAGAGTACTATGCAAAAGTTATACCCTAGTTTTCAGAAAATACAGAACCCCAACACTTCTTACAAAAGAAAGGAGCAGAATTTGCTTGAGATATGTCAAAGGAAAAGTCATCCAAACAGGTAAAATCACACATCCTTCATGCACCGTACCTCAAAACATTCGATCCGAATCTGGAAACATGCTTCACAGTCAATGCCAGTGCCTATGGCATAGGGGCCACCTTTACTCAGAGTTAACAGAAGGCAGAACACTCTGTGGCAATTGTTTCCAAATCACTTTCTCCAGGTGAACAAAATTACTGCATAATGGAAAAATAATTGTTAGTAGTTTCATGCACCACTGAACATGGCCACACATACGTCTAGAGAAATTAATTTAAACTGGTCATGGACCCCAAGACGTTATCCATATATTATATCCAAGAGGGACCAAATTGTCCACACCAAGATCAGCCAGGTTGCCAGGGAAGCTCTGGGAATAAATGTTCACCATACACGACCTACCAGGATGGAAGAATAACCAAACAGGTTGCACGTCTAGGCTACACAAACGAGATGAAGGATCAAAGGCCTTCCTTTAAGATGAATACGTGGCAGCTTTGTGTCAGACGTATGCACAGAAAGCTTCCAACAATGAAAGAAAATTAATGCAAGAGACCATGAGGGAAACAGTCACCATTAAAAGATCAGCATGCTGCAAAATGCAACGATGACCCGATGAAGGAATACTGCCTCCTGAATTTCAGTCAATTTGACAAATAGCTCCTCAACCCTCTGTAACGAACGACATCCTGTTCAGAGGAGATACAGCGATTCCACATGGTCAAGGCAGAATTGCAATATAAGAAAAGGCACATCTACTGCACATAGTTGCAGCTCGCAGCAAGAGATGCATTAGGGAAGCATACTGGTGGCCAATATAGACAACACAGTGGAACCCTGCCATGAATGCAGTAGCAGTGACAAGACTCGAAATATGCCAAGCCCCACCTCAAAAGCTGGACATAATGAACAAAACCATGGAAGAAAGTCAGTCTCAAGTTAATTGGTATGTTAGAGAACATGGACTGTGATCACAGATACAGCATAGTGATGGTGGATTACCGATCATAATGCATCAAATTGCATTTTGTACCCAATTTCAGTACAGCTACCTTAATAAAATCTCTCAGCAGTATCTTCGAACAATACGGCCTAACCAGACAGTTATTCACAGAAAAAGGCATCCAACTGGTATTAGTAGAAATGGGGACCTTCTTGACGGGAATAATGTCATTCAGCCTAATGCATCATTGTATCACCCTTAGGCCAATGGCCAAGTGAAGAGTGCCAAACAATTTACAAAAAGACTCTCCAACTAGCCTTAGTTTCCTTCACGAACCCACACATCATTGCCATGAAAGTCATAGCTGCCCTTACGCTAATGCACAACACTGCAACAGGGGTCCCACTGGTGACAAGCCACAGGGTTCGTTGGAACCATCCTGGCTTCCTGATAAGAGTCGATTCCACAGTTTCCACTGATGACTTATTGAGAGGGAAAAAGAAGCATGGAAAACACAAAGAGATATATGATCAATGCAAATCAACACAAACTTCTACAATACAAGAGGGAGATTGGTGAAAATCAGATTCAGCAGCGAATATGATGTCTCTCCAAGTTAATTTCTCTCAATTGCGATTTCGAACATTGCCACAAACATGTTCTCACACATGACAGCCAAGTATGGAACTTAGAAAAAGTCACTCTTTACAGCAAAAACATTAGGGACCAAATGAGAATCACCCCTTAATGGAAACTAGCACAACCAAATTCATGAACGATGAAGCTCATGCCCTAGAAGAAAACATGGAACAGCCCTATGAGTACAATCCCAAAAGTAACCAAGGCATGGATACATCACTAGAAACAAATGAACCTGCATCATCTAATTCAGAAGAAAACTCAGGTTAACATAGTGTGACAAATCCCAAGAGGTTATCACTCCTTTAGATGGGGGAGCCCCTTTCTATGAGGCCAGGGAGGTGGGGCTGCTACCCGATATTCCCCCTGGGGGTGGTGCTCAGCGGGAGGATCTCATCAGAAGGGAGAACCCTATTGAGAGTAATGACGTACTTGGGGGAAAAAATATGACAATTTTCCCTCTCCTACCTTCCCTGTAAATCCATCCTTCTCCACATTACCCGGGACTCCGATGTGTTATTGCAATACAGCCCAGGTAACAACTACTGGGACGAGAAAGATATTGCAAGGAATGAGGATCATCAATGCGAGTGACAGCACACATTCTAGCCTTTGCCGGGAACCAATAGGCCTGCCGTAATTCAATGGCAGAGACGCAGCCCGAGAATGGATTCTTCGTTCTTGTTCTGGCGTGGACCATGAGAGGCTGCAGATATGAGCGGAGCCGCGAGAGTGCAGAGAGACTGAGGAAGCACAGAGAGGGCGGGCGAGGAGGCCGGAAAGCCCAGGATGCCACCGAAACTCTTTGGAGACCTGCAAGCCACCCGAGAGGGACAGCCTAGACCCTGCAGGTAACAGGGAGGCTGGTCCCAACTTTGGGGAGACCCAGACGGGGCAAGAGGTGAGGGGCAAGAGAAATGGGACATTGAAGTTACAGAATAATTATGTGACAAGCGTCTGGGACAGATTATGAAAAGTTAAACAGCGAATTACAGAAAATACGAACTTTGTCTATTCAAACACCAACATCCACACACCTTGGCAGGAGAGTAAACCAAGGCTGAGAGCTATAGAAAGAGAGAACTGTGAGAACATACAAGTGAAAGGGGTCTGGGACCCATACTGGGGGAATTAACCCCAATGCGTGATAAGAAAGAACAAAAACTTTGTGGATGCAAGAATATATCACAGACCTTGGCAGGAGTGTGAACCGGGGTTGTGGTCAGAAGAAGAATAGAACTGGAAGAGTAATCAAGTCAAGACAAGAGACAATAATCATAAATATGAAGCTTGTATATTTAAGGGACACCCAAAGACCTTGGCAAGAGAGCAAACCAAGGCTGTGGGTGAATGAGAAGAGTGAGTATCCTCCTTGGCAGGGGAGTAAACCAAGGAAGGGGTGTTCATCTCTTACTTCTAGACCCTCACAATAAATATTGGATTTCACCGCGAGCAACTGGTGAATATGTTTGCGACAAGATACGAAAGAAAGAAAGAAAGAAAGAAAGAAAGAAAGAAAGAAAGAAAGAAAGAAAGAAAGAAAGAAAGAAAGAAAGAAAGAAATCTCCCCTGCAAGCATTGTGACTTTGACATGAAATGTATACAAGTAGGATTTGAATTTTGATAAGAAAAGGAGCTATGTGGTAACCCAAACTCCAGCCTATCCCCTGAAATGTTTGTGTAGTTTGACACAGGGGAGAGAGGTCTGTGCATGCACAAGAACTGGCGTGCAGGCGAGGGAGTGGTCAGCATGGACGAGGAGCCACTGTCCTCTGGGCCTGATCATGGACTTATCATTGAGAGTTCTACATGTGTTGAATTAAATCACGTTAACCTTCACCTGGCTGGCTCATCGTTCATGGCTTCGAGTGTACTTTCATTTAGAACAATGACACCACACTCTGCATTTCATCAGGTATAAATAAACTATTGCTTTCCCCTTTGCATTTCTGCAAACGACTGAACCACTTAAGTGTTCATGGTTGGACGTCCCTCAAAACCATAGAGCGATGATTTATACAACTACTGTGCTCAGCATGTCTGTCAGTTATCAGGTTAAGATGTTGCTGTTGTGGTCTATGCTCCGTCCATGGGTTGGTGTTTGAGTATCATTACATTGGTTAAAGCTAGTAACTTTTGGTTATAGATGTGTGGAACATCTAACACTGTGGAGCAAGTATATCATTCTATAATATAGCCATTCTCCACTTTGTTTCTTGGTAGTGCTCCCAGCGTCCTGAGGCTAGATTCGGTTGAACTTTGGGATGAGGAAGCTGTGGCCATGACACAGGGCCAGTCCTAGGTTTTGTGAGGCCATCTGCAGCAAAATGCATGTGGGTCCCTAAATGTGCCTGTGTATTAACGTCACAGCACCGTGACATTACAGAAAATAATATCCCAAGGAGTGAAATACTAGAGGAGATCATGGGAAGATACATTACAATCAATACATTGCTATGATAATCAAATGAGCAAAAATGTGTGATGTGCAATACATAAATGGCTAGTTTTGTTCTTATATGTAGTGCATTACCTCTATGTCCCTCTTCCTTGTCCCAGTACTTACCTTTACAGTAAGCACCTCCACAACAGGAGAACCCAATAACAACTTTTCTCCCCAGCCCACCCCTCTCCCTCCACTGGTGGTCTTAATAAACCTACCCTCCCGCAATCCCAGCAGTTAAACATGTTCTGGTCTCTAAGACAGGGGCCATTGCCTTGGGCTGACAATAACCCTTTAAGGGGAGGGCTCTGGGTGGCTTCCCTCGTTCCCCGCCAGGGACGCAGGTACGTATTTTTTTTTCCCACTCCCGCCCTCCCAACCGCACTTACCTTCTTTTTGATCCTTTTACGCGCTGGGAACACTTGTATTCCCAGTGCGTCTGCTCCCGATGGCCGCCATGGAAAGGGAAAACGGACTCTGTTTTCCCTTTCCATGGTGGCCATTTTCTTGTTCGTTTCTTTTTTTTTTTGTTCTGTCCCTGAACGCACATAATGCGGGCCGGGGTACTAATAGCAATATGACCCTCGCGGCCGAGGCATTACCGACTCAGGTAATGCCCCGGGGCCTATACCTATGGGCCCAGGGGCATTACCTGAGTCGGTAATGCCCCTGCCGCGAGGGTCATATTGCTGAAATAATGCTTCCATCCACTTCCGACCCTTTTGGATTAATACTCGAGAATGATCAGGAAGCTCTCCTTGTCTGCTCTGATTCTCCTACTCCCTTGAAGAAAAGGAAAAGGCTAGACAGAGCGGGGGACAATACAAACATGTCTTCAGTTCAGCTTAAAAGACAAACTATACAGACGAAGAGGCAAGAAAGAGGGAGGCTTAAGAAAGCAACCAGATTTAGTTCTTCTTCTTTCTCATCGCCGTCCCCATTGGAGTCAGAGAACGATCAGACAAGGAAGTGCCGGAGCAGGGACACAGTGGCTCAAGTCCTAGATGAAAAAACTGAGAGCAGGTTTTTCTTTTTCCTGGTCCCGCCCCAGTGAGAGGGGGATCCTAACTTTCTAAAATGTGAGCATTCGCCCAGGAATGGCCTTCCTGCCATAAAGGTCATAAAAAGCAAGATCCTCGGGGAGTAGAAATAGCCAGCAAAGACTGGGATTCCTATATTTTTTGGCCAAGCCATATATTCTTACAGGACTTACTGGAAACAGCTGAAGCCCTGATAATGACAGCATGATGTAGGGGCCTTGACAATTATATTTCACAGACGAGTGAAGCCAGGTGACACAAGATCATTTTGCCCTATGTGTGGTCAAATGGGGGTACAGAATAGAATTCCAAGTTTTTTCTCCCCCTTCCAGGGTCATCTGTGCCCCTCTTCCCAAGTGCCTGGTCCAAAGAAATGCTATGCTAGCATGCATTCAGGACTTATTGGTTAAGGAGGCCATCACGGAAATCACTCAATAAAATGTCATGGACAGATTCTGCCACATTGTCTTCCTAGTGATGAAGTCATCCAGGGCATTCAGATAGGTGCTCCACCTGAAGTCCCCTAAACTCTCCGTTGACACAAATCACTTCAAAGTGTGCAGCCTCCAGATGATCATTCCTATGCTCTTCCAGGGAGACCTTCTGGTTTCACTGGATCCTCAGGGTATGTATTTTCATATCGACATAGGGAATACCTATTGCACGTTCCTTAGGTTTTCATTAGGATCATCCCACTTCCAGTTCAGAACTCTAATGAAGAGGGAAAATGGAGACCAAATCCATGCCCCCGCACCCCAAGCGCCCCAGCGCATCCATGGGTGACAAATATGCTGAAACACACCCACTTCACCAACAGTGCAACTTCTATGCTACATTAGAATCAATGCTGCAATATCAGAATCTACAAACACAAAAATCCCTGTTTAAAGGCTTGCAAATGCCTATATGAATTAACATGGTCTAAATGCACAGTGTAAAGCTATGTTTCAGGAAAATTACAGCTAAGTTCATTTCACTCACTGAACACTGAACACTGGCTGCGGGAGCCTTA
Source organism: Ambystoma mexicanum (assembly GCF_040938575.1). NCBI lineage: Eukaryota > Metazoa > Chordata > Amphibia > Caudata > Ambystomatidae > Ambystoma > Ambystoma mexicanum. The sequence goes on along the minus strand of NC_090935.1, from coordinate 1,170,162,901 downwards.
TCAACATTCCTCGCAAAAGAAGTCCGACCTGCCAAGGCCGCAAATTCAAGATAAAATTGCTTTCTGCAGACAGACATTTTTTAATTATCCACAAATGGGAATAAACCACGGCAACCCAGTGTGCTTTTTTTTTCTTTCTGGGAAAGAAAGACATTTTCTCAAGGACACGCACAACATTGAAACATAACTTGTAACAAGCCAGAGCCCAGGTGCGAACTGCTTGTTCAGCTAAAAGTTATGGGAACAAAGTCACATTGCAACAAGATTAGAATTAGGTAATGGGGGCTGGCACAGCTAAATCAACCCACTGACGCAGGAGGTTAATATCCAATTATCAGGCTCTCTATAAGGGCTACATATGTAACCCACCACTCTGCAGCCAATAACAGGAGGAGATAGGTTTCTGGGAGCTGATCCAATTCTGTGAGGTCAGCCTGCAGTGTGATTATAAAACTTACTTGCAAGACAGCTCCGGGGGAGACGGCGCCTGAATTCGCGGTGTGCACGATGCTTTGTGTGTTTTTTTTTCCTTTCTGTGCCAGAAATAAATGCAGTTTGAAAACATGCTGCTGCCTGCTTGGCACTCTGTTGCATTTCTGGGGGCCATATGGGAGGTGTTGGGGCCTCCCATAGCTGGTGAGGGTATGGCTGCTGGCCCCCCACTGCCCTGGGGGTGGGGGGGATCCAGCTTCTCCCCGACAAGTTGGTGCCCTCTGTGAGGCTCATTGCTCATTGTAACATGAGTGAATGAGCTCTGCCTGTGCAAGCCCTGCGGTGGACTGAGCTCCCTGCCGCCGACTCAAGGAAGCTGTGAGACCCTCGCCTGCACCTGAAGACCACCGGAAAAACACGTAACCGGCTAAAGGCTTCGGGGGCCACTTGGAAATACCCCGCTTGAGGGCAGGTGAGAGCCCTGCAGGAGAAGGGGTCCGGTGAAGCGCATTGAGGGAGTGTCCAGCAGTGGTGCAACTGCCAGTGCAGCATAGGAAAATGTAAGTAAACCAGCAACATGGGCTCTGAGGGGGGGAAATGTTTAAAGTAGAAATGTTAAAGTGTTTTTTTTTTTTTTTTTAGGGAGGGATTGTAAATTGGGTGGTGGGTGATTGTACATTGTCACAAAATTCAGCGCATTGGTAGTGATCGGCACGTGAATTGTAGTTGGGACTGGGGTGGTGGCAGTGGTCCCTTCTTGTGTTTTTGAGCATATTGGGTGGGGTAGTGACTCCCTACACATAGAACAGGAGTGCCGCGCTGATTGGTCTAAAACAGGAGTGCCGCGCTGATTGGTCTGGATGGTGATTTCATGTACGGGGTCTGGATTTCCTATGAATTGACGTTATAGATCAATGAGTAGATGAGGTTCCCTGCTAATTGAGCGTTTTAGTTCAGTGAGTGGATGATGTTTTCCCGCAGGAGGTAGCTAGATTGTTCCCGAGTGCGGAAGATAGTTGGCTGGTTAAGGTCCCCTGGTGAGGAGCGTATCATGCACTAGGCGACGCAGTGTGTGCAGTCCAATTATAAGAGTTTATTGTGGTTTACCTTGTTCCAGTTGAGACAGGAAGACAGCTGTGGGGATTGTGGGGTTTTATTTTGGGATTTTTTGTGGGGTTGGGAGAAATGGGTTATTGTTCTGTGTATGCACATTTGTCTTTTCATTTGCATTGTGTTTTTAGTTTGGTGACGTCACCTTCAGATTGATGCATAAGGACACAAAGTTTTGTTGGTGAGGAGATAGTGGTGTGGTTTTGGATTTGGAGAATAGGTGACCCAGAGGCGGTGTGTGGAAGACACATGCGCAAGATTGTGGGGGTGTGCCGGAGAAGGCAATGGTTTGGTGAAGATGGATTGCACGTGGAGTGCACTGGCTAAGGTGCGGAGCCAAGAAGGCTCACAGAAGTTGAATATTGTTCAATTATCTTCTAACTTTTGCTCCCTGAACAGCGGACTACCGAAATTTTCGAATTGAATAGAGGTAAAATGTATCACACAATACAGAAATGACTCCCCTTCACTTGTTGTGTAGCACACAGCTTCCATGCTGAAATAAGTCAGTAAAACATAGTGTGCAAAGATTCAAAAGTACTGAAGGTAAATTAAAAAGACCATGGCTGCTCATAGGCGGCTTCTCCAGAAGCGTGCAGCAATCGCTAAGGACACACATACACAGCACTTACACGGGAATAGCTTTAAAAGCACATGGTTACAGTTGAACTGTGTGCACGAAGGAAAAGGAAAATGCGAGGGGTCAGCTGATGTTGAACAAACACGAGCAGAGGGAAGAGGGGACTCACCCTTCTGAACCTCCGGGAGTGTAATATTTGATGACACAGGGGCAGAGAAAGGCAGATGAGGACAAGTAGGCACAAAATAAATCATTCAAGCATGCGATGGGAGGGGCAGTTAAAAACAGCTTCAACACACACGCACAAGAATCACAATAGCAGTGTCAACAATCACCACAATATGCACCGCCCATGTGGGGAGGATACATGGGGCAGGATAGGATCATTTCAGCAGACACCACAAGCACCAATGCAGGTACTGTCACCACTACATGTACAGACACAACAAATGACAGCACCACTACCCCAGGACTGACTAGAATAACAACACAGGGGCACTGCACAGCAGCCAGCACCCATACAGAACACTGACACAATAGCAATGGTACCGGTTACATGACTGGGTGGGGTCTTCCTGATGGGGAACAAATCTTTCAAAGGACATAGATTGACATTATACCGCTAATAGGACAGCCCAAGACAAACTTGATTTGACTCACTCTGCCACACACACTCATGCTCCGCTTCACCGACAGAGCGGGCGAGACGCGCGCCGACACACACACTCATGCACACTCAATAATGCAGAGGACAATTGCATAGGGGTGGTGATAGGTATCAAAACATTTTCTTTTCTGGGTGACAGTGGGGCGACTAGACCATGCATTAGGGAAGAGACATTTGTGACATCATGAGCAATGTGGATATGACCACCTTATTAACAGAGAAATCCATAACTTGTTAAACACCAGGCATACACATGTTGAAAGTAAGGAAGATTGTTTAAGAATAATGGGGGTGCACGGTACAGAGGGGGGTGCATAATGATAGCGCATCACAAGAGAGTACATTTAGCTACATTTTGAGCACACATCTTTCAGTGAGGAGACTGGGCTCATGAATACACGATTAACACAGAACAATTAAATGAGACACACAAGGTGGAAGAAGGTGCACTTGAGGGGGGAGGACTACATTTCATTGACAGTTCACCACAGGAGGAGAGAAATAGGGGTAAAGGGTGGATGATCCATGTTCCCAACAGAATTAATTTGGCGACAAAATAACAGTGCAAGTGGTACTGCCACTAGAGCTTTTGAAAATAACACTGGCACAAATGCATTAGCCAACACACATAGGGAAAGAGGTCATTGCTGCACGAACTGGAGAATGATGGTTGTATTAAAATTTGAAAGCAGATATTGGGGGGAGAAATATATATTGTTTAAATGTAACAGTAATTAGAAATTTATATTGTTTAAATGTAACAGTAATTAGAAATATATATTGTTTAAATGTAACAGTAATTACAGTAGTGGAGTAATAAAATACTAGACTAAATGAGTAATTAACAGAGTAGGTAGGCTTTAAAAAGTGGACATGGGGTGGGATAGAGAGAATGGGAGTAACTTGGTAGCGGATTTCATTAGTACCAGCTTAAAGTGCCTGCAGTTCACTGCGAGGCACGCTCTGAGAAGTGAGAGAGGAGCCATAGAAAAAAAAAAAAAAAAGATTTAAAAACCCTGCGATTATTTTAACTAAGTAACATGGTGCACTTAATTTAGAAATACAGCCACCCCATATGACAAGTTTACCACCCTGATGTTTCCCTATTTAGCTTGTCAGTGCCCGATGCCCCACGGGACAAAGGCACGCACTATAAACAGCTTACAACAAAAGCACAGTAAATACAAGGATCCAAAGGCCCATTTGTACACTAGCACCCACATTGCATATATATGATCCAAGTGTGTAATGAGTATCTTCACAAAAATTAAGTGCCTACCCATTTTCTGGGTACATTCCGAATTGTGTAATAATTTACAGTCAGACCGCCATTGAACGCCACCAGGTGGTGACAGGATGGTGCATAGGTGTACCATTGGCTCCTCCCACTAGGTCACTGAATAGTGTGAGAGTAGTGCAGAGAGGTTAGGTCAAGAAAATGAAGAATATGTAAATTCTCAGGTCTCAAGCGCTTCCATTTCATTTCTCGCCAGATACAAAGGACCCAGGGCAGGCCTGAAGACAACGGACAACCAACACCCAATGGCTATGGACTACAGTGGGACAGTTTCCCCTCCTGACAGACTTTGTCAGAAGTGTAAGGCGTCAAACCCTACAAAGCGGTGGCCACCCTGGCAACGAGGGAGCAACGATCAACAGGGCCAACGCAAGAGATTTTCATGAACTGCAAAATAGCACGAACTCTCCCGAGTTAGGGAAACATGGCCATCCCATGGTCCAACGCACACTAGCAACTAGAATAGGGACTGACACACGCATTTCCAAAGTTTAATTGAGTTTCATATTACAGTTTGTGCACCTACAGCTGTAACACTGTTTTGTTTCTTCTCTTTTCCCCGCACATGCAGGTTGTTGCGTATGTATGCTGTTAGAAATGTGTAGGAAATTTCCTTAATGCTATCTTCCATTAGAAACTGTGAGGTCTACTGAGTAAAACATTGTGAAGCATTACCCACTCAATTGCCCACCCTATCAAGAACCTCAGACCACTTAGAGCATGTTTCCCTGAAGTATATTTCCTTGCTTCCATTGAATAAACAGCCCAAGATTTTCCCTACCCATATTGAGAAATTTTGAAAACACGAAATGTCCAGGGGGAGGTTTGATTTTGCCCTTAGTGATTGTTTAGTTCGCGGAGCTTGAGGTTACTAACATGTACTAACGTATTAACGCTTTTCTTGCGATTTTCAGGCGGGCAACTTTATCATCTCATCAGCTGCAAGGACCCAGCAGCGTAAGTGGTTATGGGCAAGCAAATAAGGACTTTTACCTTCACGATGGGACTATTAATGATGAACAAAATTATGGGGGTGGTACTTTGAAAATTATTTGTAATAATGAGCATTACCGCTGTATCCCCTGCTAACATTCCCTAACCTACGCAGGAAGAGTTACGGCGTCAGTGGGTAAGGAAAAGCTGCTGCTAAAGTAAGGAGAGTTAAAGGCAGACACGAGGGGAGTAAAACATACACATAACACACATATCAGAAGTGACCAACAACATGCACACATGTACAAAATTGGTAGGGACACCACTGGAGAGAGCTGTCCTGACTGTTCTTTAACATATGCCGGAAGAGAATTGATTACAACAGAAATTACTACAGCAGAGCACGACGCCCATGTATGACAAGGTGCGAAGAAGATTGCAAGGGAAGACAGCAACATTGAGATTGAAAAAAAAAAAATAAATAAATAAATAATAAAAGAAGAAAAAAAACAAAAGGAGAGAAGAAAAATAAAATAATAAGAGACAAAAATATGATAAGTGCCTAACAGAGTGAGAGAAAAGAGCAAAGATGGTCACTGAAGAAGGACGTATACTGTTAAGGTACCAACGTTATGTTACCAGCACAACAGTGACAAGAAGTGGACAATCATGCTGGATGCAAGAAGGTTGAGAGAAGTTGCGAGATGAGAGCAGGAACATCACTGCTTATGGACTACTATTGAGCACATGCATCCAAAGATCAAGAGAAACTACCACTGAATTGGGGAGGAGAGTGTTGATTGGTGCGCATCAGCATGCCCTTGTTGGTGATGACCAAGGAAGATGTGGAGAGTGACACATTCACCTAGATGGAAAACAACGGAAGAAGAGAAACAGACAGAGAAGTAAAAAGAGGGGGGGATTTACTTCTCGAGCGAGAAAGAAGAATTAGTGGGTGCAGTACCAGCATACCAAAGAATGATCAGCAAAAAATGCATCTGAAAAGAGAAAGCAAAGAACTAGCTAGTGCTTGCATGGTGATGGATGACTGCCTGGTTGCTTGAAGGTGATAACGGAAGGACGAGTACCGAGCACAGCACCATTGTGCAAGATAGAGATACATTGCAAGAGAACAACAGAAGAAGACATCGAACTGCAAATAAGAGACATGCTGAAAGGAAGAGCTGGACTAAGATAGCGGTGCGCAACATGGTTCCAGCAGTAATAAAGGTGGCCACTCCCTGTGATCAGAGGAAGTACGAAGGGAAGTGAGTGTGGTGGAACACAGAAGGAGAACACTCCCATATGTACTGTTCATCAACAACAATGCAGAAAATTATGGACACTTCAAGGAATTGGCAAAGATATGCAGACCGGAAGGAGGTGAATGTTGCTTGGTGGTGTGGTCGACAAAGTCGACCAGAGGGGGGACTGAAGAGGGAAAATGGAGACCAAATCCATGCCCCCGCACCCCAATCGCCCCAGCGCACCCATGGGTGACAAATATGCTGAAACACACCCACTTCACCAACAGTGCAACTTCTATGCTACATTAGAATCCATGCTGCAATATCAGAATCTACAAACACAAAAATCCCTGTTTAAAGGCTTGCAAATGCCTATATGAATTAACATGGTCTAAATGCACAGTGTAAAGGTATGTTTCAGGAAAATTACAGCTAAGTTCATTTCACTCACTGAACACTGAACACTGGCTGCGGGAGCCTTATCAACATTCCTCGCAAAAGAAGTCCGACCTGCCAAGGCCGCAAATTCAAGATAAAATTGCTTTCTGCAGACAGACATTTTTTAATTATCCACAAATGCGAATAAACCACGGCAACCCAGTGTGCTTTTTTTTTCTTTCTGGGAAAGAAAGACATTTTCTCAAGGACACGCACAACATTGAAACATAACTTGTAACAAGCCAGAGCCCAGGTGCGAACTGCTTGTTCAGCTAAAAGTTATGGGAACAAAGTCACATTGCAACAAGATTAGAATTAGGTAATGGGGGCTGGCACAGCTAAATCAACCCACTGACGCAGGAGGTTAATATCCAATTATCAGGCTCTCTATAAGGGCTACATATGTAACCCACCACTCTGCAGCCAATAACAGGAGGAGATAGGTTTCTGGGAGCTGATCCAATTCTGTGAGGTCAGCCTGCAGTGTGATTATAAAACTTACTTGCAAGACAGCTCCGGGGGAGACGGCGCCTGAATTCGCGGTGTGCACGATGCTTTGTGTGTTTTCTTTTCTGTGCCAGAAATAAATGCAGTTTGAAAACATGCTGCTGCCTGCTTGGCACTCTGTTGCATTTCTGGGGGCCATATGGGAGGTGTTGGGGCCTCCCATAGCTGGTGAGGGTATGGCTGCTGGCCCCCCACTGCCCTGGGGGTGGGGGGGGGATCCAGCTTCTCCCCGACACTAACTTCAACCTCAAAACTGCCCTGAAGGTCTTTACGTGGGTGCTGGCTCTGAGAGTTGCAGATTTACACTTGTAAAGAGTACAGACCTTTGCTTGCCTGAACAACTGGCTGTTCACGGCTCTGTCCAGATTCATACTGGAAGCTCATGTAAAGAAGGCCTGCCAGCTGGGTCGTCCGTCTCCGAGCTTTCTGGTCAGCATACATAAGTGTCCCATGAGCTTGACTTCGGAGGTAAAATGCACTCTTTATGAACATATACTACAGTTGGAATGTGCAAAAGTAAGACACTTCCTACATGTGCAGGCCTTCAGGTGGATTGGGCAGTGCTGCATTTTTCGCCATAAGTGAGCAACTTCTAGAAGCAGTGTGTTCCCTCATGGCAGGACTTCAAGACAGTTTTCCTGGTGGACTCTGAGAGTGACATTGCAGTGGAAGCTCAAGGAGAAAAATCTTCTGAGAGGGCTGCCGTTAAGCAGATCTTGTCCAATCACCCTTACCAAAGACACCAGTTTAGCGGGCTGGGATGCCCTCACTAAATCTCCTAAGTAACCTGGGGAATGGAAACTGTTGGCCATTCCTCAGTTCTACAACAGGAAGGAATAATCTGCAGGATTTAGAGCCCCCTACTGTGTTTTACAATGCAACTTCAGGGGAACTAAAATATCTTTGCTATGTCCTGTGTCAACAGGCAAAAAAGTTCCAAGATCTGTTAGCTCACAACTGTGGCTTTTCACCTTGGTTCTGAGGCAGCATAGGACAACTCTGCCACTGACCTCCACAGCAGGAAATTCCCCCATCTGAAGACTGGCCTATGAGACCAGAGGTATTCCAAGCGGTGTGCCAGAGTTTTGGGACTACCATCCCAGACCACTTTGCCACTTCAGAGAATGCAGCACTTCCTCTCTCCTGTTCCAGGTTTCAGAATGAGAGAGCCTAGGGGTGGATGTGATGTCCCTCTTTCGACCAGACAGTCTTCTCTATGCCATGTCTCCTAGCCTACTGTTTTCCAGTGTTCTGAAAAAATCAGGCAGTCAAGTGCAACAGTTATTCTGATGGCCCCATTTCGTCTGATGATGCCAGGGTTTCTACTCTTGCTGGTGCTACTAATAAGGATGGTTTGATTGATTCCCCTTGGTGGAGACCCGTCCTAGGATCTTGCCTGAGTCATCAATCCACCAGATGGAGATGGGGGGTCTGGAAGTTGAAAGGAAGAACCGGTTATAAAGAATCTCATGGAGCAGGTGGCAGATTTAATTGAAATAGCCCGACATTTGGCTTCTGTTAAGTCATACAACTGGCACTGGAGGAGTTTTATTGATTGGGGGTTGGGAAGGGCATTCACCCTCTCTCCTATGATTTCCTTGTGGGTCATGCAGCAGTTCCTCAAGGATTGGTTCACAAAGGGCAAAAGAGTATCTATTCAGAGGGCACAGTTGACGACTATTAATGATCCTTGGATGGGCCTATCAGAAGGCGAAGCCCTGGTAAACAGCCTGCTAAAGAGCATCCTTCTCTCCAGACTAGTAGCTTCCTTAGGATTTGCCCTTAATCCTTAGGCCCCTGCACCTCCCCTAATTGAGTCCTATCATGTGATTGATCTTCATTTTCTCACCTTTTAGATGGTTATTCTGATAGCAATTACATCAACTAGTAGTCTGGGTGAAATAGAGGCCCAGATTTCTTTCCCTTCCTTTCTAACAATTTGTGACTCCTCTTTCCTTCCCATGTGGTGTGGAAGGTTCACTGCTCTTAGGATGTGGGACTTCCAGCCTTTGATCCAGACCATTACACCCCCGAGGAGGAGCTGCAGCACCATCTGCATGTTCATAGGGTAGTGCTAGCATGCCTGGAAAGGACCCTTTCCATGAGGGAGTCAGATAGACTTTTTGTGACATTTGGGTCACCTGGAGCAGGGAAAAAGGCCTCTGACACATCCCTCAGAAGAGAGATCCATTAATTGATCATCATGGCAAATGAGGAATCTGAGTCCCCGACCAATCAACAAGGGGCATGGCAACTTTCCCAGCGGATGAACAGGGAGCTCCATAGGGACACATTGTAGCGTGGCCGCTTCTGCTGACCCAAATATACTCATGAAACATTATAGGCTGAATGTTGATAATATCCGTCTTGCACTTTTGGCAAGTGTTCTGAGCTGACGCACTGACTGTAGCAGCCTCATTGGTTTGTGTTTTAGTATAGGCCACTCCTGTACACGATTTTGGCATTTCTCTAATGTAAGTACTGGGATGAGGAAGATGGATGTGAAGGCAATGAATGGATTACTTACTGGTAGTCTTCATTACTAATAGTCCTCCTCTTCATTGTATCAGTATTTATGTTCGACCTCACCCTCCCCGCAATTAATGAGGGGCCCATGATCTGAGTGGACAGTATTTAACTGATAGGATTTTAGGTAAAAACAAGTGGCCCAGATATGTGATGTCATCAGTGATGTCATCAATGACATTTGTGACGTCATCTTTGATGTCCTGGGTGTTAGTCTTAGCAGTGCACGAGTTATGGTTGTTTAGCTTACCATAACAGGCAAATTTCTGGGGTTATTCAATTTGACTTGAAACCATAACGTCCCTTTAACAAAGTTTTTACTTTGAATTTCATAGGTTTTTATTAGTCCAACAAAACCATAACGTCCCTTTAACAAAGTTTTTTCATTGAATTTCATAGGTTTTTATTAGTGCAACTTAACCATAACGTCCTTTAACAAAGTTTTTTCATTGAATTTCATAGGTTTTTATTAGTCCAACTGAACAATAACGCCCCTTTAACAAGGTTTTTTCAGTGAATTTCATAGTTTCTACCAGTGCATGCTATTTTCCTACAACTTACTAATATCATACTTACCCAATATAGCAATGTTGGCGTCCAATTTACAAAGTGTCACCTTAAAACTCTGCCATTTCCCTCCTTCTGGAATCATTTTTAATACTTCTATACACTTTTTGCAACTAATTCAGCTAGTTTTGCATCCGTAGCCTTCTTCAAACATCTGACTTCATAGCGGACCTTCCGGACAGTGCCACATGACCATACGCTGGCGCGCAGCATGATGTCGTGTCTGAGAACCCGTCCGCACTTCACAATAAGATCTCTGCTTCGCGAACCGTTCAGAACTGCATTTTCTACTGAACAAGGGACTTTGAACTTCAAAATTTCCCTTGCACTGCTCCAACACCTATTCCTACTCATTATCCATTAACAATCTAGTACACAGTACATACTTTTAGCAAAACTGCTATTTATCTTAAAATGGCATCAGCTAACGCCATCCCTCCTCCCCAAGAGCCATCACCAATGCTGTAATGAAGGAGCATGAGAAACACTGCCCCCTACCTTATAAATTACGCATGTGCAACATTTTCCCTTGTCCACCTACCCCTCCATATTAGTGTTTGGTTCCTCTTCCCTCATTTCCCTCCCCACCTTTCGTTCTCAGCTCTCCTGCCAAAAAAAATACATCCAAAAACAACAAAAGACATATTCCTTTAGGAACCACCTTTCACAGTTAAAAAATAGAACAAAAAAAATGTATAAACTCCATCTAGTTTATATTTCTCAGTAAAGTACATAGACTCAATAAGATTTTCCAGCATTTCCATTTGCATTTTGTGTTATGCTAATGGCAATATTGTGGTGTTTATCCTCCGTTCCAGGGACTGGAATGGTGGATACCCACCCAGCAGCCCAAGTTATCAGGCCAAGTGTAGCAAGGGTGGATAACAAGGTCTCTGGACCATTATCCCTTCATTCCAGCCCCTGAAATGGGGAATGAAGGCCATTAGCACCCTAGGTTCCCAAAGCGGGAACCCGGGGTGCTAAAAAAAGAGGATTTTTCTTCCTACACTAGGACGCCTGCGGTGTCCCGGTGTAGGAAGGAAAATCTTTTTCCAAGATGGCCACCATGGAAAGGGAAGGTGAGGGTTTTATACAGGGCCCCTCTTCACTTTCCATGGCAGCCTGCAGAAGGCAAAAAGAGAACCCTATGACCATATTACCACAAGCACATTTTTCTTCCCTTTCAGATCTATCCTAATTTTGAATAACTTTACCACAAAGCCAGTCCCAGGTGGACATGGACACTTTAATCCTATGTTTTGTCCCTTGTGGTCATGGCCAGTAGCCAGATTGTCTGGATCATTACCTTATTCCATGACCTGGACAATCTGGCCACTGCCCATGCCCACAGGCTACCCCATAGTCACTAAAGGTATACCGCTATTTTTTGTAGCTACATCATGACAAATAATAAAACACTGGCACATTTGCAAAACCATGCTTGTAGGTCCTTGCCAATGCTCCTTACGCAAGTTTGATGGAAATCCACCCATGTTTTATTTTTTCAAAAGTGTCAAATGTATGCACATACAATCGTCATATAACCTAGGCACCACTTGACAAAATCCATTCAGACTTTATGAAAACATCTATATCTAGATCTATAATCGTTTTGCAAACCTTTGTGTAGATTTGTCAAATGACACCACATTTATAAGCCTTAACAATATTTTGGGACCCCCCCTCTAATTTTGCTCCCTCTTGACGGAATCCCACCAAACTTCGCAAAAACATGCAAATTGCTACCTTTAATGTATGGTTGGAAATAGAAAGACTTTTGAACATTTGCATCTGAAGACTTTTGAACATTTCTCACCTGAATCTACCTGGATTATGATTGACTATATGATGATGATGGTGATTTGTGTTAGTAGAAAGTTATATTAATTTGCTGTGAATATTAAGTTTAAATGATAATTTAATTAGGATAGTATGTAGAATCATGAGTTTGACTTTTCAGTTCATTTTATATTTTTTTATACTTAGTATTGTGGTTTTCTTTTTTTTTTATTTTGTAACTTATCAATATGTGTAAAGTTTAAACATAAACTGTAACACATTATTAATAAATTAAGTATATCTAGATCTATTATCAGTTTACCAAATTAAGTGTAGATTTGTCAAATGGCACCACATTTATAAGTCTTTACATTATTTTGGGACCCCCCTCTAATTTTGCCCCCTCGTCACAAAATCCCACCAAACTTCGCAAAAACATTTATATCTAAATATATTATCAGTTTCCCAAATTAAGTGTAGATTCGTCAAATGGCACCTCATTTACATCATTTTGGGACCCGCCCTCTAATTTTGCCCCCTCATGATAAAATCCTGCCAAACGTTGCATACTCACTCAGAATCGGGTCAGACATATACATGCAAAATATCATGCAGTCCCATTAAGTGGCGCCAAAGTTATAAGCCATCCAAGAACTGCATTTCACCAACCCTGTAATGCTGAGGTGTCTGCGAACTTCCGCGAACATCCGAACTGTTCGCGGACTTTCATGGCAAAAAACACCTGTTATTTTGCTTCTTGCAGCCATATTCCATCCCATCCTCATTGCCCCTTAGCTCCCCAGAGATTATTTGATAAGTTTGACAAGTGCAATGTTGTGTTTTTACCGTGATGTCCGCGGATACCGGCTGCTGTCCGCGAATCCAAGGTGGCGGGCATTTCCAAAAATCTGACGCACTTCACGCTCTTCACCATCTAATCAGCGAACACGTCACATGTCCGCGGACATGACATAAGCCGATTAACCAATCGGTGCCCTGTCTGCGTAGCGGACATAGATATCACTAATTTATTGTGACCTACTTTTTGGTCGTTTTAAAAAAAACTACTGGACGGATTTTCACCAAATTTACAAAAGCACGCTTTCGGGACGAAGCCGCTGCTCGTGGTGCAAATTTGGTGAAAATCCGTCCAGCGGTTTGGGCAGCAGGCGTGAGTAAAGTTTTTTCCCCTTTCAGTCTATGGAAAAAAAAGAAATTTTGGGACCCCCCTATAACTTTGCCCCCCCGGACCAAACCTCACCAAACTTCTTCAGAGTGGGCCATATACTTTTTTTGCAAAGTTTGTGCGATTCGTCCAGGGGGAGCGAAGTTATAAGCCACCCAAAAAGCGCTCTTCCTATGGGATTAGCAACTTAACCATAACTACACGGCCACTACCATGGTCGTGTAATGTCTGATTAGGCCATCAATGGGGAGAGATTGACAGGGCCAGGGAAAAAGTTGTTATTGGGTTCCTGTTTAGGAGATGGATACCTCTAAGTAAGTACAGTAATGAGAAGGAGTGGGACATGGAGTAATGAAGTTTACCAGTAAGTAATGTTCAATTGTGTCAATTAGTCTTTTCTTTAGTAGCGTACAATGTGACCGCAATCACCTCTATGAACTTCCAATTTTGGCAAATAAAGCATAGCAACATAAAATAAGGTACACAATACATTGGAAGCGCATATTTCTTAAAGTCCCAAATGATTTTGAATTAGTCATTGCCACTGCATAATTCCTCAATTCAGTCTGGTTATGTCTGACAGAGATATGTGCATTATTTTGAGTAAAATCTGTTTATTTCAGCCTTCTAATATGTAATGAATGGTTCCTGGTCTTTTTTATAATTCATAACTGAATGATATGGTTTTTATTTAGTTTGTGATGCTTTTATGTATTTTTGTACTCCGACTAAAGCTAGGAATGATGATGATATAAAACTAATATGCACGCACTTAAGTGGTGAAGTTGGGATTTGAGACCCGTCTGCAATTTACATACTCGTAGCTTCTGTGGTCAGGACTTGAAAAGAACACAGTTCATAATGAATTACTCCGGCAAATGTGTAAATACTTAAAATAAATATGTGAATCAAAAAAGATTCCGATTGTAGCTTTATTTTCTCCATCTTGAATGGAAGACTACGCGTCCTTGTATGCAAGGTGATTTGAGTCTAAGACATGGTATCTAGGCTTTGTAAATGTGCTCATAGGGTTACCTGGTTGTAGTCATTGTATGGCCGGTATGCTGCATATGTGATGTGACGAAAACCTCTGCAAACAAGCAAACACGTTTTGGTGTGCCAAATAAGTACACACAAACATAAGAGAGACAGTTTAAACATGCTCTGTTGTGTGACACATTATAATAGTTTTTGAAGAAAGGCACTGCTTTGGGTAGATAACTGCTTTGTTTAGACGTTCATAAGAACCCTACACCAATCAGACCGTTTCTATCACAACCATTACGAATTATTATTGTCGTGCATGAAACTATGTGCCAATCATGAATGCACCGTCAGCTTCCCTTTTACATGTTCTGCCCATAGCAAAGATATTGTTAAATATTGGGGAATTTTTTAGGCCCCAGTGGGGCCTGCACGTTAAAGGCTGCAGGGGGAGCCAGAGGGAGGTGGGGTGGCAAGAGTTGTCTCCAGGGCCATATGGGGAAATGGGAAGAGAGTTGGCAGGGCCTCGCCAGGGGGAAAGGGAGGAAGAAGGGTGTAGAGATATCGCGAGAGCGCGCGCTCTCGCGAGATCTCGTCGCGGACCAAAGCTCCGCCCCCGCGCGCTTCGCACGCACTACAGGACGAGCGGAGGACGCGATAAAGTGCGTCCTGCAGAGCCCTCCTGATACGGGGCCCGCTCCTCTTGAATCTTGGACACGGACATAAGGCAGCAGCCTCCCAGCCACATTAGGCCTGTTGGCCTCCATTATTGAGGCACACATGTTGTGTGCATCCTGCATGAAACCAATGATAGAATAAATACAACGTTACAAGCTCAGAGACTCCTGTCTTCATTACAAGCATTTTACTACAAAGGGCCTTGGAGTTGCAGCAAGTTAGTATTGAGAGGGCAGCTGCTGCCAGTGGGGTACAAGCAGCGGTGGCGGCGCAGGGCTTTGGGAGCCGCAAGGACTGGCTGTGCCTAGGACTGGCCCTGCTGGGAAGTCCTTATGTCAATACACTTCTTTAATTTATAAGGACTGTCTTGCATGCTCTAGCAAAGAGTGCTGGGAATGTGGGTGGTGCGACATCGACCCATCTGTTTGAGAGTCAGTGAAGTTTCACACTGCTGTGTGTCAAGGGATTACGAGTGAATGCGTTCCCCATCATTGTAGTAGGTTATGTCAAATAAAGGAACAATTTGCTCAATAATTTCATGCTTCAACATTTCTTTATTTTTGTTCTGAATATCATAAGGGCTTGTTTATTCAATTATGAAATTATACTTTCTAGCGTTAGTTATGCAATTGTCTTTCAGTAGCTACACACGAGTCTGTCTACTCCATACCCGTGCGTTTGGATGCACTCCCTGTGAATGCATGTTTATCCTTATGTTATGCAGGCAATTTAATGGGCCTTGGACGGCAGGCTATTACGGCTAGACAGACACATAAGTCCCTTTGTAACACACAGTGCATTCATAGATATCGTAGTATTTGTGGTTGCTTGATATCTTCTGTCAGGCTTTCACTCGCAATGACCTAGGAGCTAGAACCAATCCTCCCCTTTTCCAAACACTCCTTGGGGATAATGAGGTGCATATCAAAAGGCAGTTGGGACAGGACAGTCTGCACAGGGTAGGAGCTGGCGTCTTCCCTCAGACATGTGGTTCAGAGATGAAAAGGGTGCGGCAGCTGGGCAGTGTAAGCCTGTGGGACTGGGAAGAAAAATAAGGAATAATCAGTAACTGGTTTGCCCAGTGTCATGTTGTAACATCAGGTCCGTTAGACTCGTTATGTGGGAGG
Source organism: Ambystoma mexicanum (assembly GCF_040938575.1). Lineage (NCBI taxonomy): Eukaryota > Metazoa > Chordata > Amphibia > Caudata > Ambystomatidae > Ambystoma > Ambystoma mexicanum. The sequence goes on along the minus strand of NC_090935.1, from coordinate 1,170,146,843 downwards.
GACTCCGTTGGGATGCGGGGTGGACAGGGGAAGTGACTGTGAAGGACGGGAAGTCCTCAGCTGCATGGAAATAAAGACTTGTCTATAGTCGCACGTCTTCTGCCTTCCTTATTGTGCCCATGCTACGGTTGGTGGGCCAGCTGGCGCTGCAAGCGTGAGGCAGACAGCACACCTCCACTATCACATTGGCGATGAGAGGGTATTCACCCGTGCGTCCATGCAGGGTACTGCGCCCACTTAACACGTCGTCACTGCGCCTGGGTGGCGGCAGTGATTGCTGGCGGATCGGATTTACATGAGGACCGTCAGGAAGCCAACCCCCTCCCTCTGAAAACAATAGATGCTGAGGGCTACAACGGCAAGTTCCGGTATACCGGCGCACCACGGGCCTCCACTGCAGAGAGAACGAGGACCCGGCCCACAGCGGTGAGTTCAGCCAACCACAGAGGGGGCATATCAGCACTGCGATATAGCCTGACCGCCCTATAGCAACGGGCCCTGGTCATTTCTCTGGTCCAAAGCAAACCTGGTGAGAGAGGAGGCTTGCCAGGATGAGTCGACAGAGGCCCCATCTGACGCCTGGATGCAGCCCTACGAGGTGGGCCACAGAGGCATTTCATTTTGCTAATAATAATAATTGAGCATTTATATAGTGGTATGAACCCATAGGTATCTGAGCACTGCTTATTATTACCCACGGTGTGTGGTGCTCATTTATCGATCTCGGAAGGATGAAAGGCTGAGTTTGGCCCTGCTGGGATTTGAACCTGCGTTAGCAAGCTTTGCACAGATGTCAAAGGGAGCGTTCTACTTGCTGTGCTATCGGACTGGCTATTTTACTTCGCAGGCACCACACGCCCAGATCAACCTGACCACCTACAAAGTGACAAACGGGTGAATGGAGCCTCACAGTTGCACGACACTGGGTGGCTACGCAGCCATGTCAGAGGAAGACATCCCGGCCACCCTATCATCACGCCTCTCAGAGACGTTCCAGATGGCGCAGAGCAAAACCATCCCATGGCAGGTCCCAGTGGCATTTGACTTGACCGACATAAGCAATCTGGGCCCGCGGTAGGTCCAATGGTCTAAAGAGTTCCAGGTATACATAGGGGCGCGATGGTATTCATGGACGACGAGAGAACGAAAAGTGTGTTGACACTGGCAATGGGGCAGCAGTCCGCGACATCTTATACAAGTTGGTGGATGAAGAAAAAGCAACCTTCAAAGATGCCTTGGCCACATATTTCACCCCACACTCCAACGTTGACTACGTAAGTCACATATTCCCCACAACGATGCACGAAGCGGGGGAGTCTCTCAACAACATCATCATAAGGTTACAAATTTGCATGAAACACTGCACTTTTCACCGTTACTCCAATGAGGAGGCGCTCAGGTCCCAAGTAATATCAGATGTGAATACTCAGAATTTCAAAAGAAGCTACTACACAAACAGAGGTCTCTAGATAAAATACTGTCTATGGCCAGGTCACTACAAGTCCTTAAAATGGATGAATTGAAGATCCTTCCAGCGACCAAGGAACAAGAGTCCATCCAGAAACTATCACCAATGCAAGAAGAGGGGGCGAGGAGGACAGGCATGACATGCTACCGATGTGCTTATGAAAACCCCCATGAAGGCAGGTGCCCTGCTCTGGGACAGAAGTGCGCGGCATGGGGGGGGCACTTTCAAGAGGTGTGCAAAATCAGCCCACAATTCCCATCTTGCGTCTCCTTGCCGACAGGGGGTAGGCGACATGCGAAATACCAAAGTGCAGGTCGCAGAAGCACCCACGATCCCAGAAGACACAAACCAACAGAGGCAGACTAAGACAAATATCACAAAAGGAAACCTCACAGATCCTCAGAAAGGAGGAACTCACGCCGTCCACAGCAAAACCACTGATATGTAGAAACAGGATCCCAGTCAGAGAGTGACTCATCCGGCTCCTCCACCGAAAAGGGCTATTTGTGGGCACTAAGTAATGAAACGACTAACGAACATAGCCCCCACACTAACTCTACAAATCCTCAATACACCCACGGAATTCATCATTGATATGGGGGCAACCGTGAATTTTATGAGTGGAGAGACATACACAAACCTTCCACTGCCCCCAAATCTAAAGCCATCAACAGTAGACATATACCAATATGGATCCAACACCCCACACCCCAGCAAGGGCACGTTCATGACCATCTGCACACACAAACCACACACAGCTCACATCCAACTACATGTCTTGTCTACAGCGACCAATAGCGGATGCATCCTGAGTTTTAAAACAGGTTTGGACATGGGTTTGGTACATATTCTATACCTCATCATGGCACATAAGAACATGGCCCCAGACAGTGACATAAGCAAGATGTTTCCTAACCTGTTCAAAGGCCTGGGGAAACTGAAAAACTGCAAAGTGCATTTACATATCGACCCCAAGGCCAAACCAATCGCCCAACACTACAGAGGAATCCCCATCAACATACAAAAACAATTGGAGGAGGAAATCCACTGTCTACTGGACCTCAACATCACTGAACGAGTGAGCGGCCCCACACCATGGGTATCCCCCATTGTGCCAGTGCCCAAAAAATCAGCGGATGTGTCCACCCGCCTGTTTGTGGACATGCACTGACCCAACAAAGCCATCCAAAGGGAAAGACACCAACCACCCACAATCACTGACATGATCCACCTCCTAAATGGTGCCACTATATTCTCCAAACTAGACTTCAAGGGTTATCACCAACTGGAACTGGCATCTGAATCCTGCTACATTATCACTTTTGTCAGGCACATGGGTTTATTTCGCTGCAAGACACTCAATTTTGGTGCATCACCAGCGGCGGACATATTTCAGGAGGCTATACAACAAGTTATAAAACATATACCGAATTGCTTTAACTATAGCGATGACATACTTGTTTTCGGCAAAACCACAAGTGAACACCATGACACACCTGATCACGTCTGTTTGGCGTTGGAGGCAGCAGAAGTGACACTGCACAAAGACAAGTGCGAATTTAGGAAACACACACTGAAATTCTTTGGGCACATTTTCTCGAAGCAAGGGATGAGACCGGACCCAGAGAAGGTGGCGGCTTTGACCGAGACTTCCAGACCAACAGTCTCTGACCTGAGGTCATTCCTGGGTGTAGGCAGTTACTGTTCCAGATACCTGGAGAATTACGCCACCATCAGCGCACCAATTTGTGAACTCACTAAGGAGGGCCAGGAATTCTTATGGTCGCTGGAGTGCCACACCAGCCATGATGCCATACCCTCAAGGATTGCATCAGCAACAGACATGGCTACTTCAGTTCCTTGAAAGACACAGAGGTGATGGTGGATGCCAGGCCTGTTGGGCTTGATGCCATCCTGTTGCAATTTGACTGACGGATGCCTCACACCAAACAAGTGGTTGCCTACGCAAGCCGCAGCCTCAAAGACACAGAGCAAAGATACTCACAGGCTAAGAAGGAGAGCATGGTGGTGGTCTGGGCCTGTGAATACTTCCACCTATGGAAGTATGGGAAAGCTCTTATCATCAATACGGACCACCAGGCCCTTCTCACAATCTATGGCAACCTGAAGGCGTGGATGCCCCCACATATTGCACAGTGAGGTCTTTGTCTACAGGTCTATACATTCACAATTCATCACAGGACTAGAAAGGATAAAAACCCGGTGGACTACCTATTGCATCAGGAACAGTCAATAGCGGAGGAATATCTGTCCTATGTCATCCACCAGATAAAGCAATTCCTGATCGCATGGGCGACACTCCAACGAGAATCGGAGGCTGATCCCACAATAGCCATCATTGCCTGGTGCCTTCAGGTCGGAAGGCTGAAACATGCCAAAGACATGGCCAAGCACATGGACCAGGTCGCTCAAGATGATGAAAAAAGCCTGTTCCTTGTTCAAGAAGAACTGACTGTCACTGAGGATCACATCATCCTAAAGGACTGCAAGATTGTTCTGCCCAGGTCACTATGTCAAAGAGTCATTGATGTCGCTCATGAGGGCCATGGGGGAGGGTGGCGTCTATCAAGAAACTGCTCTGCCAGAAAGTCTGGTTTCCTCAACCTAATTGCAGAGTGGAGATAATGCTATAGAACTACACTGATTGCAAGATGGTGGCCCCTGCACCCAAGCCTAACCCGCTATTAATGTCTTGCCTACTTGATGGCATCTGGGAAGAGCTGCCAGTTGACTTTTTTGGGCCCACAAGAGACGGTGCCTATGTGCTGGTACTAATCAATGAGTACTCAAGGTTCCCGGAAGTGCAGATCGTATCCTCCACTGCTGTCATCCCGGCATTGGACCGTATCCTTACGGCCTACGGCATTCCAAAATCATTAAATTGGACAACAGGCTGCCTTTCATGAGGTTCAAACAACGTAAGATACCCCCCTCTGGTACACACCAATGGCATGGTTGAACACTTCATGTCCAGCATTAAAAGGACCCTACAGATAGCCCATGTCATGGGCAAACCGTTCAAACAGGTGCTGTATCAATTTTTGATAGAGTACCGACACACAACACATTGCTCTACGGGTGAGTGCCCAGCTGATCTCCAATTTGGTCGAAGCATCAGAACATGGCTCCCATATAGCCTGGTGGGGGATGAAGTGTGCCCCAAAGACCACGATGTTAGGTCACGAGACTCCGCCCAAACAGTTAATGAAAGACTCTGCTGATGCACAGAGAGATGCTAAGGAGACACTTTTGGACATAGGTGATCAAGTGTTGGTGAAGCAGGTGAAAGAAAGAAAAGAGGACTCTACGTTTGCACAAGGACTCTACGGGGACCCACAGAAATGGTACGATGATCCCAGCCAGCGATGGCGAGGAGTGGACCATCACACGAAATGTGTCTCACTTTAAGAAAGTGGAGGGAGAACCCTCCGTGATGTGGAAGAAGAAACTCACTGGGACTCGGATGAGTCATATTTGGGTGACAGTGAAGCATCAGAGGAAGAATGGGGCCATTCAGAGGGATTCCAACTTCGCACGCCAAGATCAAGTTCCGAGTGTCAAACCGCAGGGTGCCGGGTAAAGGTCAAAATAAAGCCCATGAGACTGATAGTGGAAATGGACTGAACCCCTCTTCATGTTCAAGAAATGGGAGGTGTGATGTTGTAATATGAGGCCCGTTAGCCTTGTTATGTGGGAGGGACTCAGTTGGCATACGGGGTGGACAGGGGAAGTGACAGTGAAGGACGGGAAGCCCTCAGTTTTATGGAAATAAAGACTTGAGTATAGTCGCACGTCTCCCGCCTCCCTTCTTGCGGTCAACCCATGCTACGGGCGGTAGGCCAGCTGGCGCAACAAGTATGAGGCGGACAGCACGCCTCTACTATCACACCCAGATTCCTTGACCACCTGGGTGCTCAGGTTCCTGGCAGACCCCAGACTTAAGGTTGGATGACCGGCAGGTAATTACTCTGGAAGAGGAAAGAACTAGATATGATAGGCATGCACTTCTGTACAGGGAGATGAACTTGGCTAGATGCCACAGCAGGGACAGATTCACAAAGTTAGAGCACATGCGGGAAAAGTGTTTAGATGGGATCACAGCAGGCTGATGAGAGACTGGTTAAGTGGGACATTTTGAGTCAAAGAGTATGGTTGGAGAGCCAGCTTTAGTAGACGAATAAATACACTGGTGGGATGCATCTCTGATGATAGCTGGGCACAGGCAGAGAAAGTTGGACAGTCTTAACTCCCAGAATGCTTACAAAGAGCACTCAGACCTGCACAGCCAGTGGTCTGCAAGAGAACCTAAGCCGATTCCTGACATCTTCTTTATTCTGACACTCTGTGTGGGTGACAAAATGACCTCTGCTCTACATGAGTACAAGCATGAGTAGTGGCTAAAGCACCAGCTCAGTCCTCATATTGCTACAAAACAAGAGTGATCCCTATCATAAAGTTAAAACAGGCTCAGGTAAGAGATGTCCCGCCTTTGCCTTTTGTGCCAACGTGGGCCGAGAGAAGGCTCTATTCCTCAAGAGGGATCTGAAAGTAATCCAGTAGCAACCCAAACAGCAAGGTTTAACAGTCCGAAATAAAGGGAATGTTCAATCAATACTAACTAAATAGAAAAACACTACACAAAACCCACCCCTGAGGAAAGAACACAGAATATGCAAAGCTAGATAGATTCAGCACTCTGGGTAGTGAAACGGAGGTGGAAGGCAAGTAAAAACCACAATGTGCTCAAAAAGGATATGACCGTGTGCGGAAATGGATTCAAGGTAAAATATCCTGTCTCTAGGAACCAAACATGGACCAGCAGGCAGTTATCACTCAAAGATATTGTTGTAGGGTCCTTTCCAGTTCTGAAGTACTATGCCTAGACACCTATGTATAATTGCCTTTATTGTGCCAGGTACATAGGTACCTATGAATCAAATCACTGGCATCCAGCACCAAGCCAGCTCCACGACCAACTGTTACCCTGTGGAACCCAAGGTGTACTGTGGCCTGCACACCAGATTATCGAATACGTTCACGGGTGATTATTTAGTAATATAATTACACTCTGGGTGCAGGGGATAAAAACACGGCAGTGGCACTAGAAGCTGCTACAGTAACATGAACAAATACAGTGTTGTTAATAATAACACGTTAGATTTTGCTAGCTATTACCTATGACATCTGAAGGATGATTTGCCTCAGAGTCAATATATGAGAATTAAATGGATAGTCTCTGACAATGAAATACAAAAATTAGCAGCTGATAGGATCACCCACAAATTCAGGGACAGAGGTTACCCAGGACACATATTGTAAAAAGCAAAAGGGAGGAGTGACAGCTTGAGTAGAAATATACTTCTTCAACCGAAAAGGGACAAAGAGTAACCCCAACTGATCAACACAATAAAATATTCTAGACAAAGTGCACAAGAAAAACTGGAACATTACAAGAATGGACCACCAACTAACTAAATTGTTTCCAAAGGCACCCATGGTTGCCTATAAAAAGAGGTAGACACATGAGGGACAGTTTGTTTAAGGCAGAAAAAACACAGATAAAAGGACAAACACAACTAAGTACACTAAAATGTGGTACGTTCCTTGACACCATTGTAGCAACTGCAACAATGTCCTAAAGGGAGATCATATCAGACACCCCCTCAAATGACAAAAGATACCACATGTGATTTGGAACATGTTATATATGGTCAGATATGGTCATGTGGCAAGTTTTACATAGGCCAGAAAAAATAAGGAAAGGAATATTGAACACAAATCTAACATCAGGAATCACAATCAAAAATCACCTGTGGCAAGACATTACACAGCAGTGAGACATACCATCACCTAATTAAGATATGTTGTGTTGGGAGTGGTAAGAATTCCAAACAGAGGTGGGAATCCAAGTTAATTGCTAGAAATAAGAGAAATGTACTGGATCCACAGATTGGACGCCATGGACCCTAATGGTTAAACAAATAATGTTCTCTTACACCTTTTTTTATGAATTCTCCAATAATATGAGGTAATTGTATTTTTATATTTTATTAGGTTTTATATAGCGCTTTACACCAAAGCGCTTTACATAAGGACAATAAGAATACATAGCAAGCATTAACAACATGTGAGTCAAGTATCAGAAAACAGTATATCGAACTATTTACATGAACAATATGGCATTACATGAGTGGTATTAGACCGTGGTGGGAGAGGTGTAGTAAAGATATAGGATGTGATGTAGGACTGTCGTGAAACAAACAGCACAGGGGTTAGGATGGTAATAGGAGGAGGTAAGATTTGAGAGAAGTGCGGAAGGTGGAATAGGAGGAGGTGGAACGGAGAGGGAGAGGGAGAGGGTTCCAGTGGTAAGGGGCCAGGAGTTGAAAAGATCGGAAGCGGGATGGGGCACAGGGCAGAGGAGGGGGAGTGAGAAGGAAGAGATCAGCAGAGCGAATGGGCGAGGGGGAGTATAGGAAGTGAGCAGAGAGGAAAGGTAAGGTGGGGCAAGACCATAGAGGGATTTAAAGACGATTGTAATTGTAATTGTAAACAGTAAGAAGATGATGTCAATCCATCCACTGTAACCGTACATCTATGTAATGGTTTACATTTTCACACCGAGATCTCACTAATGTCATTTTAACATATATACAACAGTTTGTATGTTATCTCACTAAAGATTATTGATATGTACTTATACAACACATGGGTGCGTTTGATGTCATTGTAATAACATCCACGTTAATCCTAGAGATATGTACTGAAATTTCATATGGATGTGTCTTATGTTACTGTAGTAACACCAAAATCAGCCATTGGAGAACAAAACATAACAATATACATAATGGATATAAGAGGACGTAATTTGGATCTCAATGTAACATTGCATAGGATTGACCCCTGTTTAAACATCTCACTGATTTAGCAGAGAAAAGTACAGTGCATAGCTGATTCGATACACTTCCAATAAGAACCCATTGCAATTCCTAACCCGGAGCCGTTCTGGCTACCCTATATTTACAACATGAATGTGAACAGACCTTGTTGACAATCGTCATCGTGATGTCATGATGTTGCTACGTCAGACATCTCTGACGTTACATATCAAACAGCCATTTTGAGCCATTCGCGAACCACAATCAGGTTCTACATTGACCGTGGAACATTCCAGCAAGATGAGATTTTATGACCAGAAGTTAGAATGATGTCATCACATTAAATGGTGGACTGTTATAGTCTATAACTTCCTGTATTCAAACAGGCTACACCCAACGTCTTTTAATCCATACATTTCACTTTTACAGATGGTTACCCATTCCCTGATACTCAACTGCTAATCACAGTTTACTGGTGAGTGAGCTCTTTTTATACATCATGGGTTCTTGTTCAAGCCTTAAAAAGCTCCACAGGATATCCACAAATAGTTGTTAGCTTCTTCACATGCACGGGCCCCACAGGTGAAGCATTACTGAACCTTTCACATACTAGTATCCAAGGCATTGAGTGGCACTGCATAAACAGGTACCACAGTTGATTAGAGCGTTTTGGCTACAACCACAATAGGGACACAATAGATGAACTAATACAACATTTGTACCCTTTACAGTTCGAACATTGGACATAGAGACAGGTCTACTATTACGGAATCACAAATAAAGCATCAGTTCATACCTGCATTTTAAGGTCATTTCATTCTCTGTGCAACTAATATTCATCTATTTAGACTATAATAAATTGAACATATTTACAGCTGTTTTTTGTAAATTTATGATAGGTCCAATTCCGACTACTACTAGGTTCCGTGACTATAACGGACCAGAATTCCCAGACTACAATGACCACCACGTCAACCAAGTGATTAATTAGATATTTTGTAAATATAACAAATGCGTAATACACAAAAGTGACTGATAAATTGTTCTGTATTTATTCTTCAGATACTACACATATATTGAAGAATTGTAAGAGGCGATCGCCTCCCTTTCCTCTGGAAAGCACCGGGCAGTGACGGCCTTCTAGCTGAATTTTATAAGACATATTGCCCCACCGTAGCTCCGGTGCTGCTAAAGGTCTTCGAGGAGGCATAGGACTCCAGCATGCTTCTGGCCACCTGGCACGAAATGCTGGTGATACCTATACCAAAACCTGGGAAACCCACTGAATGGTGCGACTCCTAACACCCCCTAGCCATGCTTAACTATGATATGAAAATACTCACAACCCTATTAGCCACCCGCCTATGGAAATCTATTCCCTCTCTGATACACGTCCACCAAACTGGGTTTGTTCCTGGCCCCAACACCACTCTTAATCTTCTCCGCCTCCAACATATTATTGACGTAACCAATTCTCACACTAAACACTGGGTGGTGGCATCGCTAGATACCGTCAAGGCTTTTGATTCAGTGTACTGGGAGTGGATGGTTGCTGCCCTAAAGGGATTTGGTTTCGAAGGGAAGTTCGTACGATGGGTGACGCTAGTGTACACTTCCCCAACAGCAAGAGTTAAGTCGGGGAAGCAAATCTCGGAACCTTGGAATATACAGAGGGGGGGACGTCAGGGGTGTCCACTCTCACCCGTGCTTTATATATTAGCACTAGAGCTGATCACGGTATACTTGTTGCAGGAGTACATGGGGCGGACATTAACATAGATGGAACCCAACACCTCATACCGTTACATGCAGACAATGTTCTGCTCTACTTATGTGAGCCACAGCACAATCTACCCATTGTACTGGAAACCCTCAACGATTTTGCAGAGCTCTCCAGTATCACCTTCAGTAAACAGAAGTCTTGCCTCTTCTCTCTGGCAGGGCTGCACGAGACAGATGGGGCCCCCCTGCCTGACTTGGGGGTGCTATGGTAGACACACTCTTTATGGTACTTGGGGATCCAGATTACGATACACCAAGGAGTAGTCACATGCAAAACACACTTAGGGCTGTTGAAGGTGTGAAGAAGTCTATGATGTTCTGGTCCTGCCTACCACTCTCTCTTATGGGTAGGGTGGCAGTGGTCAAAATGATGGTCCTTCCCAGACTTTTGTACAGTTTCACTAATGTTCACTTCTACATCTGGCTCGCTTTTTTCACTCCCAACATGGACTAACTGCACAGCTCAGCTTTGTTGCCAAATGGCTCTCAGACGATCACACTTCTGAGACCGCACTACTAAATTGCTCTCAGGCGATCACACTTCTGAGACCGCACTACTCCAAACACTGGTGGGACCTGTGCACCTCAAAGAGATCTTGTGGCTCCCAAATAGCTGTATTGACCCCGACCCCTGATGGTGCACGTTGGCAGACAGATCTGGGCTAGAACCCCCAAACTATTACACTCATGACACCCCTACTCACTGAATGCCACATTGGTGGTTGATGTATGGACATGAGTGGAAGATCTACATATCGCAAGGTACTGGGAGTCACTGAGCCTATACACCTGGGGGGACATGTATGAGAATGGTAAGTTCAGGGACCTGGATAGTCTACCACAATGGGAGGGCCTTCCTGAGGGACAATTTCAGAGGCACATGAGGGTAACAAAGGTGGCTAGGACCAATTGGTTATATTGGCCTGTGGAACCACAGCAGTACACTTTCTTAACTCTGATGTATGCCCTGGGTGATGGCTGGAAGCCTGTTTCTAGACTGTACGAATGCCTGCTGGGAAGGACCAGCATCCGTGCCACTAAGTTGAGGACCCGGTCGAAGACCGACGTTGGCTCTGACAACACAGACAAACAGTGGGAACTGGCCCTAGCTTTCACAAAAAATGTATCCCGGAATGAACGATTTCGATTACTTCAGGTCAACGTGCTTCACTGCCAAATTACTTCAGGTCAACGTGCTTCACTGCCAAATTCAACACCAACGCTTCGTCGGCCTGCCCCTGGTTTAACCAGGAAGAGGCTGACTTAATACACATGCTATGGAAATGTAATAAAGCACAAACCCTCTGGTTACGCATTAAACAAGCATGCGCAGGAGCGGGTGTGGCTCGATATAAATGGACTGCTCTTGAATGCTTGTTGGCGCTTACCCCAGACCCAGCAACCACAAACATGTCACTAAGCTCATGGACCTTGCCTGCATACTCGCAAAACGGCTCCTGGCCATGGCGTGGAAAATAAAGCAAGGCCCATGATATGAAGCATGACGCAGGGATTTCAAGACTTTGTCCGAAGCTGAAACCAAAGCATGCCTTAGCGGGACATAGACACTTGAAGGGGACCCTGCCACTAACTTTGAAGCCTGGAGAATGCTCACTATAGTGATGTTTCACCCATAGGACGATAAACCGCCCTAACACTACCTCAGTCTTAAATACGCCTTTGTTAGAGAAATAGACAAACATCTAAGCTCTGCCCCCAACCCAAGTCAGACTGTGATTATGCATGCTGTACAAGAACACTTCCTTGCCCCGGTCACCACCGATCTGGATCACCGCCAAAACGAACATGGAAACATGCAAGCCTCTTATTGGTTTATTGTTGGTTTAACCACTGTTACTAGCACTGTTGCTTGCCTATCGCATGGGCATTGCTTCATTGTAACACTGTAATCTGTATGCTCATGGGCATTGCTTCATTGTAACACTGTAATCTGTATGCTCGATATATGCCAAGTAGGCTGTCAATGTTACAAAAGCAGTGATAAAAAACCAGTATAAAAAGATTTGTGAAGAACTGTAATTCGCAAGAGACAATTGCACCTGAGGAAGGGCTTAGCCTGAAACGCCTCGAGCTCAAAACTTTGAGCATTTTTGTATTGATTAAACAATTTGTAAATTAAATATGATAGATGGTGTTTTCTCTTTAATTGATTATCATTAAGATTGATCCACCAATAGGATTCCTTGAATACAAAGAGATAGAGAAGTCATATCACTATATCCACTGTTTGTCTGTTCCAGTTAGGAAGGTGTGCAGGGGACGGGTGTGTCCATCACTCTGTGGAATCCCCTAGAGGCCAACACTCCAATATTCCAAGCATGCCCACCAACATTCCACCACTTGGACACACAGAAGACTAGTAACCTGCAAAGCAGAATACTACACCTCCTCCCCCGTACGCCCATGGAACTAATACACTAGGAACCCCTGAACCCGAAAGAGTACTTCCACTGGACCGACACCACGCACACCAAAACCAAAGAAACCCAGACACCTCTCTTTCCCCAGAGAGTCCATGTACTTCCTAAACCCCCAAAGACCACAGGACAACAAACAACCACAAATGCAAAACACAGGTCTCCAACAAAAACAAACATCTAAAGAACTCCATGACTTCTCCTCTTGTCCTCCAGTGTTCATTTCCACAAACATCCTCCAACGTTCAGGCTCCCACAATCGTAACTCAGAGGCTACGCACAAATAACCACCACCAGGAGAGAAGAGTCCATTACTTGTAAAAGATTTGCCAACATCACAGCACTTCCCTTTAACTCGGGCCTTTTTGATCGCACCAACCACAGCCTCCCCATCATATTGATGCTTTACAGGGGCCTGCAGACCTCTCCTGTGCTGGTCTGAACCCAATTCAGGAAATACCACATAAAAGACAGAGCTGACAACCCCTGTTCCCGTTGGATACGTCTCTGTTAGAACACTAGCGCATGACATGACGGAAACCACACCCCTCCGGTTTGCCGACATCATCATTCTGCCCCCAGCAGGCGTGAGGACCACATCTACCACTGGTCCGTGGGTAGCACCCAATGGAGGGACCCTCACCTGCCCCAAGCCATGCCCAGGACTGGGAACACTGCTTGTCCTCGCCGCCATGCATATCCTCCTCACTAGATATTCTGCTGAGCCTGCCCGGCTTGCTCCTCCAGCACCCAGCTCCCAGGCTCGTCCTCCGAAACAGTGCATGTCACAGAGACCGACCCAGCAACCTTTTCTTGATCCTGGCTAAAGGCCGTAACTCTCGGACCCCCACTCCTCCCATCAATGGTCCTCCCAGAAAACACTGCTGACCTGCACTGATGGGTGAAAATTGACTGTACATCCATCCCGGACTCCTGCTAGTCGGCCTTCTGCAGCTGACTGCCCAACCTGGCCATGGCCACCCTCCACCTCCTGAAACCTCCAGGGGCCGTTGACCTTGGCACCCCACCGCTCCTGCCAGCAACACTCACAGCAAATGGATGGAAACCCTTGCACAGTGCTGGAGGAAGACAGCTGGCCCGATGGCTGGTGCCCTGAATGGACGGTCTGTTGAGGAACAGTGTTGACACAAGGCTGCTCCTCTTCACAGCTCCAAGTCCTCATTGCCAAAATGCTGTAGGGTCCTTCCCAGTTCTGAAGTACTATGCCTGGACACGTAAGTATAATAGGTGCGTTTATTGTTCCAGGTGCAGGTAAGTAAGTACCTATGTTTCAAACCACTGGCATCCAGCACCAAGTCAGCTCCAAGACTAACTTTCACTCTGTGGAACCCCCAGAGGCCAACACTCCAAATTTCCAAGCATGCGCAGCAACGTTACAACACTCAGATACCCAGAAGAATAGTAACCTGCAAAGCAGAATACTACAGATACCTTTAGCTGGTTTTGGCAGTTCGACATCATTGAACCTGGCTTCTCAGTACCATTTGTGTGGTTCGAATCAGGCTTGAATACATCGGTCCCATTGTCCCGGATGGGAAGCGGGTGTTAAGATGAGGTTGAGCTGAAGTTCATTGAGGTTCAAAGAAGTATGGATCATGAGGGTCACCAAGGTTGGTTCGACAGTTGGTTTGACAGCAAAGATGCTGGTGACTGGATGTGCAGTTTGAGGAGGGCGGTCTGATACAGCATTCAAGGATCACGGTTCAGTGAGGCCACCAGTGTGGTTTCGACTATCGATGAAGTTCAGCAATGAAGATGCTGGCAGTTTGAAAGGTGGTTAGAATGTGGCACATGCAACTATAAGCTTCAAGTTCGAGCTGATACAAAGAAGTGCACAGCTGGCACAGTATGGCAGCAAAATGGATTGCTAGCATGCTACAGCCTCTCGAAGATTGTTTGAGTGCCAAAGGCAGCTCTGAGGGTCCTGCTGTGAGGCTATCCTGCAGCCAGACCTCACAAAAGGATCAAAAGGAGAGGACCAGCCACTCAGTCTACTGCCCTGCAGCTGGCAGAGCCAGACTGTCTGACCAGAATACACACACTTCTTTCACAACTGGCTTGGACTCAGAGTGCTGACACATGTATGATATCAATCTGATGTGACTGCTTATAGTGATGTGAATAACTATCCACTATACACTAAACTCAGGTATGGATTGGTGTTTACATATTAAACTGCCACCAGAATGGTAATTTCTAATGACTAAGCGGTTTTGGATCAGAGATTCAGACATTAATTGCAGCCTCTGCAGTGAAGTGACTTGTCTATCACAGCAGCTTTGAAATGGCCACCTGTGACCCCTGAACCAGTCCTGTGCCAATGGAGAGCAGACGCTGCAGATTAGAATACTGATCCAGCAGGGCACCGGTGTACACTGTGCTTTTGGCCTGGAGTTTAGGAAAAAGGAGATCTGGTCAGCAGATCACCTTTTCTGAGATTGAGCTATGCACATCATTTAATTAATAAATAAAAAAATTAAAAAACAAGGCTTCTACACCCTTGCCAGATGGAAATCCATCACAGTCTGAGATTGACGTCTTCTGGCTCCTCGGGTGATATGATTCTCCTTCACCTGAGGAAATATTCTCTGGTATATTCTCATTGATCACTGAGGCCCCGATTCTCACCGGCGCAGTGAGCGTGCCTTTTCCTGACGCCCAGGCGCCATGCCTTTTCTGAAGTGGGGCTGGGAATCAGCGCAGTGCATGACGGTGCACTGTCTGCAATCTGCCTGTTTTGACAAACAACGGGCGGATTGAAGTCTGGGCAGCAGTTTTGTTAAATAGCGAGTTAATCGTAATTTAACAAAAGTGCTGCCGATAACATCTTTTCGATTTAGCAGAGGTGACAAATGCATGGGAACTGCAGGCCGTGGCTGTCCTGGGCAGTCCTGAGCACTGCACATTATAACAAGTTTTGCTTTTATAATGAAAGGTAAAACTCCACCACAGGACGCAGAAATCAGGATTTGATGTGCTGCACCCACTGTCATCACCCCACACATATTATCCAAAAGGTTGACCATCTCCACGTGGTGAGGTGACTCTGCGATCCAATATACTTCATTTTAAAGTGTATTGGATTAGCTTTGTAAGCGGCCCTATTTCACATCATCCTGTCCAGGCGATTTACCAGTGCTATCTGTGGCACTCCTCCACAACAGCGAACCGAGCGACACCAAAGAGGTACCGTGTATGGCCGGCACTTTTTGGCATTCACTATTGTGGAGGAGTGCCACGAGAATTGGCATGGTAATTCACTGATTATGAAAGTGCCCGTTGCTAGGTTGGTTTACCGCCCATCCTAGCGATGTTCCGAACGGGGTGCATTCATTCCAACCTCGGAATAATACGCCACCTTCAGAATAGGTGTTAAATACCGAAAATCTCGGAAACGCTTTCAATGCCATTTTCAGTACTTACCACTGTGTTCAGAATAGTGCCCTGAGTCCGATATTTTTTTCTTAGGTGTTGTCAGGATGGAAATCTGAGTAGTCAGCTATGCTGCTTTTGTAATGGCGGTTTGCCCTCAGGCTTTGACCATTTTCCTCAGCATCCATGGTAGCACCATACATGTTTCCCTTCCCTCTCCTTCGATATGGAGCCACTATTTCTATTTTCCATGTCTGGCTGTCTTCAGAGGTGATATCATGCGTTGCCCACTCTTGATACAGTCATGACTTGATTCAATTTAGAGCTGGTATGTTTGGCGTTGCATGGCATATTTATTTTCTTTACCTTGTCTCCTTGTTTTATGTAACTAGCATTCACAGCATTGTCATACCTCCTTTTCCTCTGTGTTTACACTTTCTTAATTTTGTAATGGATGACTTGCCCTTCGCCCACCTAATTACCATTCAGGCGAGCGGGCCATGATAGAATACGTGACAAATATACTTGCAGATTCTCATCATTTGAATGGACTGTCTCCTCTGAGTTAGGTGATAGTGTGTGCACTGATATGGCACCCAGCACTACTTGGTAACAATATTCATTTGATGTTGGAGTGAGTTATAAGAATCCCTTAATAAGTCTGTCGGTGCGCTCAATTGGCCATTGGATTTGGGGATGGTGCAGTGTTCCTCTACTGTGTTTAATTACATTTTTTTTAGGTATTGCACTGATTTCTGCGAAATGAGCTGTACCCCTTTATCTGTAATTAAATCCTGTACGTACTAGTTCTCTTCTGAATATGGCATCCAAAAGCTTAATGGTGATAGCTGTGGAGATGTCTTGGGCAAAGTAAAGTCCAATCCATTTTGGTAACTAATCAACCAGTTCAATTCCGTACTTGTGTTCAGGCTTCGTGTGTTCAAGAGCAGTGGTCAAAGTGTACAAAAAGAAGGAGTGGAACTATGTTCCCTGCTGGCCTGTCCCTGCCCTCCATCACACGCACAGAATAAACTCCCAAACAAACGTGCTTGCTATTTAATGGAACATTCAGTGCAGTGCACTGAAGTGCAACGTTTAACTTCTTCTTATACTTTTATTTTTATAAGAAAATCATTCCTGAATGGTTTGTTTTAAAAATAAAAGTATGGGAACGGTAAAAGTTAATTTTTAAAAGTAGAGGAGCACTGCTCCCAATCGCTCCTACCCACTTCGACCACTGGTTCAAGGGCCCCCATAAAGCCGAAACCTAGTTTACCGCACACTGATCAAGGGCATTCCAAATGTTTTCCGGGACTCTGTCTCATAGTAAATTGCTTGTCATTGTAAAAGCATTCAAAGCGCACGAAGACAGCTAATTCGTTATTAGTGTACACAGTTGGCCATCAGTATGCTTTTCATTCTCTTCTTTTGGCGAGTGAGTCTCCTAAATGCCCTTCATGCGCTGTTGACATGATGGTAAGCCTTGATCCATAATGGAAAATCACTGTATCACTCCTGAACAACATGCTGTCTTTATAGAAAAATATCTTCTGTAACCTTGTGGAATGGTTATATTTTAATCGGGATGTTCTCCATACAAGGCCATCCATTTACTGTGTATTCTGTGTTTCTCCATTCCGCGCCATTAGACATTTTTTTTTATTCAGTTTGTTTTTGTTGCAGTCCCTTATAATATGGCAAGCTTGTGTTCTCTTGCATCACTTGTTGGATGAGACAGGCAGGCCTCTTGGCTGTTCATCTTGCTGGGAAAATGCTTAGTATCAAAGGCAAACGTTTGGATTTTAACTAAAGGAATTGCTAAATGTAGGAATTGCTAAATTAATTCGCATGTCTTCATCACTCGAGCACTCAGCACGTATGGCAGAGGGCAGTGGTCAGTACTGAATTCTTTGCAGTTCATGCAGCAGCAAGGAACACTGCAGAGACACTGGCCCAGTTTGTAGCCCAGATGGGACCAGAAATCAAAAAATCCAGAATGGAAAATAGTGAGAGTAATCCAACATATTGGTAATTATTTTTCGTACGCCATATGCAGAATGAAATGTAATTATTCTTCAATCCTGCTCACCCTCTGTACAAATTATTTGGTCATGCCTGCGCTGCTGGCAAGGTCAGGCAGCCTCTCCAAAAAAAGATCTCCCTTCTTATTCTTTGGTGCTTGTCTCCTAGCACTGACAACCTCTAATTCCATGTTTTTCGCTTACTGATAGGATACAGGAAAGTTCCCTCTTCCCTTTATCTGAGGGGGTTCCTTTTTTTACTGCCTCCTTACAGACGTGAACGATTGTTATGTGTTTATTCTAGGATGATTTCCAATTGATTTTGCATTTCTTCTGCAGATGCAGTAAGGGGTTCTCAACTGCTGGGGATTGGAGCCTGCACATTCCTGTGGATAAATGTCCATCTGTGTTCGGTGAGCACGAGTCTCGCCCAGGCTGAAGAAAGATTTGAATCTTGTGTGTAAGGTGGCTCTTAGAGGGGAGCCAGTCGGGGAGTGGGATGTGGAGAGTAGGCCATCCAAGGCATTTCACCCTGGGGTCCTCCCTGCACTTGTGCCATTGGCCTCTTTCAGACTGTTACCATTTCACACAAATGACCTCTTTCTCTCTTGGCCTCTCTCTTCGTCTGACTCTCGCTCTTGCTCCCGCTCTCTCTGGTCTCCTGTCTCTCACCCCCTCACACATAGTACCTTATGTGAGATTAAGATCTGTGAACTGGCAGGCGAAAGAAGGCGGCAATGTAGCCACCTTTTAGCTCACTCTAACTTGCTTAGTAACTGTCTGGGATCTTTGCCCATCAGGGAAGTGAATAGCATTTGTCAGGGGATTGGGGCAGGGACCAGAACTCCTGGCTGTTTCTCGCAGAGCCTAAAACTCCACTCATACAGTGCACACAACCATAGGAAAAATTCCCTCAATCCTTCTCCCTTCCTCGCACCGTCACCAGCCATCACTCACTCAGTGCTGAGGCAGCGCCTAAACTTAGGTTTCAAAATGATGCTGGCTTTTCCGTTTCTTAAAAAAATCTGTTGTTTCCTCTCAGTCAGGGTTAATCCAAAGCCTGGAGGTAGCTCTGTTTGCGTGCTCTGCCTTAAGAGTCATTATGATCCATTACTGGGGTGTGGACATTTAAAAGAAATCTACTCCTTCAAGGACCAGGTTATAGAAATCTACTTATCACGTATTTCTCCCTAAATCAATGTAATAGAGGAAAAACAGACGCATTTCATGATTTATGATCAAACTTCCAAATCAGAAATGGAGTAGCTTCCTTCTGCTTTGACCACTAGCCTGGTCTAGGAAGGTATTTGAATGGTACAAAAGAAAACCTAGCTAAAACACGCCATGCTACTCACAGCTCGGTCACATTACTGCTGTTATTTAGTCTGGTAACAGCTACTCTTTGAGCACTTGTAAGGATGGGGAATCCGGCATGAAGCTCTATATAAACTCCTGATCTCATTACCATTCAATTGATTAGGCAATTGGCATCATTTATCACACACCTTCTGTCCCACATTGCTCCTTGGAGCAGCAAAGAACTAAGTAAAAGCAGTAGATGTCTAGGTTCCTTACATTGCATGAGTCCACTCTGAAGGGTGCAAGGAATGTCGTTTGTTTCCAACAGCCAGAAGTGGGAGTTATCCAGTGTGAAGGGTTTGTATGCCCCCAATAACATTCCAGTGTTGTTTATTGGATCATTACAATTAGTTTGGGCCAGGGATTCTCCAAGAAAATGTTACGGCCTACTGAGGTCTTTAGGGAAGTTGGGCACTAGGGTCATCCCTGTCTCAACTTCCCAAGCCTTTCTCTCCTCCCTAACCCAGGCATCGGTAACGGGATGTTAGTACTGGCCAACAGTAATACCTGTCTGTCTTTTTCCTAACTTATTCTGGTGGTGGCTTCCATAAAATGACAGTTGACTAACTCCCTGGGGATTTTCTATCTTTCCCTAAGGTATCAAACCCAGTACTATAGAGTTGGGAATGGTGTCTCCTTTCACCTGGTGTCACTCTCACTTCTCTCGCGTCCGCTTGTACCTGACCCTTATTCCTTCTGTCGTGCTTCTGTCCCTTCAATCTCACACTCTGCCTTCCTTCCTACACCCTTTTATGTGACTTCTCCTCCTACTTCTCAATCCCACCACTTAATACTGTTGTTACCTCATTCTACTGCTGATGATATCGTCTCTTCCCTTCTACATTATATACTTTCCTCTACTACTCCTCTGCTGCAACTATCACTTTTGCTATCCTAATATCACTGCTTATTCTGCTACACCCTCTCACTGGTCTCACCTCTCTACTATTCCTATTACCTCTCACTTCCACCGCTCTCACTCTACTGCGACTACCACTTTGTTAACACCACTTCCGCTCGGAATTATACAAAAAGGTTGCCCATATCACTGCAACTCTGCCATTAATGCAACTTTGCGCAGACTGTGACTCACATCACACCGACTAAGAGGAGCAGGGTTTTTGAGGGTGCCCCCTGCAGCCCTTAGTTGGCATAATGGACGTCAGTGTTGCGGGGGACAATAAAGAAGAAAAATGTAAAAAAAAGAAAAAAAGAACAAATGACCCTACGGTGCCAGTTTGTTCCCGAATTAGTAGGAGAGAACAGATGCCGCAGGGATAGAGGAGTGATGGTGACTTACTTCTGTGTGTACCACCGTCAAGGTAAGTGAGTAGGGGGAGACGGGTAGGGAGATGCGAAGCACAGTCATCTATGTCATCACTGCACCGTGCTGTAATTTTGAAAGTCGACATTATGGGTGGCGCAGTGATCACACAGATCCCTTCTACTACACTACCTCTCCTCCCTCTAGTGTTACTCTTCATGGCTGCTACTACCACGGCTACTACTACTACTGACTACCTCTCCCTGTAACTGATACTATACTACTCTCACTACCACTATATTTATTCCCCAACTACTACTACCTTCTACTACCACCACCTCCTACTCTATCGCTATTCCACACACTCTTTACTGTCACACACAAACACTTCACAGACCCCGTCACTTCAATAGCCTCTGCACCTCCTTTGCTCTCACCTCCCCTGGTCTCTAGGACATCTTCTGCCACCTCCTGTCCTCTCCAAATATCCCACTCTGCACACTCATCATGCTTCCCTTTAAATACCTCAGCCCCTCCCAGGATTGGCCAGGTAGGCCCCAGTGAGATTCTTGTGTTGATGGTCATGGGATAGAATGCATGTGGGGGAGGGAGAGAGAGAAAGAGGAAAAGAGAGAGAGAGGTAGTGGGAGAGAGAGAGGGAGGGAGAAAGTGAGAGGGAGGGAGGGAGAGAAAGAGAGAGATAGAGGAAGAGAGAGAGAAAGAGAGAGAGAGAGAGAGAGAGAGAGACAGAGAGAGAGGCCCTTCCACCCCATAGTGCTTCAATGCCATAAC
The DNA here is from genome assembly GCF_040938575.1 of Ambystoma mexicanum. Taxonomy (NCBI): domain Eukaryota; kingdom Metazoa; phylum Chordata; class Amphibia; order Caudata; family Ambystomatidae; genus Ambystoma; species Ambystoma mexicanum. Next base: position 1,170,125,427 of record NC_090935.1, on the reverse strand, counting down.
AATGGCAGTAGGTGCTGCACAAATATCAAATAACATAACACATCATGACATATGCAGACTCTTCTGCTCTACATGTATGATCTAAAGTGTGCAGCTGCCCAAGTGCGCATGTCAACTTCTCCTTTCCAATTACAAAGTAGTTAATTTCAGATGTGGACAGGAATCTAGAAGCAAATGCTGCTATACCCCATGCTTGCTCTTGTGTGGCATCAAAATGGCACCAATACCGTAAACATTAGCATCTACTGTAATAACCGTGTCCAGTTCGGGGTCAGGTGGCTTGAGACATGGCGCGTGGGCTATGCTGGTATGCACAGCCTCAAAGGCAATTTGGGGTTCTTCGGTGGGTCATCAGCCAACTTATTGGGTGACAGAGGAGCTCTGGCAACTTCCTCTGGGTCTACCAAGGTAGAATCCACTACAGTTCGACTACACCCACTATCCCTAAGAGCAGGAGTATCTACTCCATTGATCAGCACACTGTCCTTAAAGTAGTGCTTGGTATTATCTGGAATCCTAGCATATGCCTCTGAGACTTTAGGCTCCCAGGTACCCAGGGAAACTAAAACTACCTTAGCTTCTATCCCACTTGGGGAGCAGTCTGAGGAGAAGGATGCCCCTGTAATCTCTTCTTTCTCCTAGGAGGAGAAGGGCAGATTAGCAGAGTGGACCCCCAAGGTTTTGACCTTACATCTGGGATCCCCCTTCACATGGTCAGTTGCTCCACAAGCAAAACAAGATCCACTGGGTCTGTGTACATAGGGAGTCTTACTATAACCAGAGTTCTGTTTTGGAGGCTGAACTCCATTCCCCTGTGTGTTCTCTTGTGCCTTACCCTTATTTTTTCTTTTGTGGCCCTTCTGGGAGGACGTTTTATTAGATTCTCCACCCTCTTTATCTTTGGACTTTTTCCCTTCCTCCTGCTTACCAGGATGAGTCTTGTCCTTATGGGACACTCTATGTGACACCCACACATCTGCTGCTATGGCTAGTTTCTTAGGATCTATCTCCTTTGAATCTGCCAAATGCTGCTTAAACTCAGGGAAAGAAGATGCAACAAATATGTTCCAGCATGACAAGACATATCATACCTTCAAAAGTAGAGACCTTATAACCTTCAACCCAGCCAGTCAAGTTTTTTAAGGATTCAGTTACATAAGATACCCCAGTACCGCCTTCTTTCTTTTTGTGCTCTCTGAATCTTTTAAAGTATTGGGCAGGAGTCTTTCCAAACTTTAAGATGAGAGTTTGCCTCAACATTGCAAAATCTGCTCTCTCAACTTTTGACATTTCCATAATGGCACTGCAGCCAGAATGGGGCAGTCTGCTAAGTAACCAGGCAATTTTATCAGCATTGTCAACTTGTTGAACTTCACATGCATACTCAAATGTATTCAGCCAGTCCATGATGTCATTCTTTTCCTCATACACACTGAGCAGATCTTTAGGAAATTTGGATGAGAGAAGGACCCAGGCCCATGTCCCGGACCCTTGGATCCATTGGCAACCTGAAGCTTGGCCAGTTCCAACTAGTGATCCCTGTCTTTCTGTTTTTCTGCCTGCTCTATCTTCAGCTTGGCCATGTTAAATTCAAACTCCTTCTGCCTAAACAGCAGTTCCTGTTTCTTGAATTCAAGTATGGCCTCACCTTCAGCACTGGCAGAGGAAACATTAGACATTACATCCTCCAAATCCTCATGGTCTGTGAATCAGTGCAGCGGCAGAACTTCCAGTCGTGCCAGTGAGAGCAGCCCCACCCCCTTCTGCACTGTCATCAGAAGCTATGGCACTAAGCTGAGCTTCTTGCCAGTCCATGATTCTTTGGATCATTTCTATTTTTGTGCCTTGCACAGAGATACCTCTCTAAGCACACATCTTTCTCAATGTTTCAGACTTAGAAGCATTTAAAGTTAACAAGGTACCTGTTTCCATATTGTTAGATAGGACTATGGCCTTTTTCAGTTATACTACAATAATTCACAGTGTGTCCTGGTAGGAATAACTTGAAATGCCTTCACTAGTGTGCAACACTGGATACCTTCAGTTCTATCCCACCACTGCTACCAATTTGTTAAGATGGATTTCTCAACTCTGACCTGGAGGCCAGCCTAGTTTCTTGGAACAGGGTAACCTCTGGACAAGCCAGACCAATCAGGGTAGCTCTGGCAGGCGGTCAAGACTAAGTCTCAAGAGGGGTGAGGGTGACTAAAGGACCTCAATGAGCACACAAAGCAAGGACACTTACAAATTACTCCAGAGGTGTTATAGCAAAAATATAGACACATTTATTACAAGGCCTTTGTAACATAGACCACAGCAAAAGAATCACAGTAACACTAAGTAAACCAACGCAACACTATCAACACAATGTATATACAAAACCATTGGGGTCTAAAGGGGTTAAATGCACAAAATATGTCGACAACCTAGATGGGAAGTAAACAGGCATTGTAGATAGTCTTTAGGCCCCTTCGACATCGACAACACACCTAAGAGGCAGTCCAAGCCCTAAGACGAGAGGAGCCTTGTGCTCAATAGTACATGCAATGCAAGTGCACGCGTTTGTTCCAATGGGCAAAATAGGGTCTCTTCAGGGATCTCTAGCAGCTCAGGAAGGTGGATGAGGCGATGCAGAACAGGTTCCCACTATTCAGGGAGGACCTCCACTTGAAGGCAGAGGCAGTTCCAGAGAGCAGTATGGAGTCGCTAGTTTGCACTAGCAGTGGAAAGGAAAGGGGACCCCAGGGGCCACTCATGTGTAAAAGGGGCCCTTGGTGCCAGGGGCCACCAGTTAGTGTTGGAAGTACTCACCGGTCCCAGGCGTACTCAGACCCAAACTTCGCCCGTTCAGTCCACTCGGGTTGCAGGTTCGAACACAACAAAAATGACGTTTCTGCGGCTTTCAGTTCCTGAGATACAGCGATGATTACCAAACGGGACAGTGGTGATTTCTCCGCTCTGGGTGGATGAATTGACCCAGTTTCACTGCAGCAGGCTTCAGGGGCAAGAGGGTCACAAATGCAGCGTGCTTGCAAAAGACGTTGGCACAGCAGGTCAACACAGTAACCGCATTCACTCCGGTCCTGGCACACTCGTCTCACTTCAGACCTGGGAATGCCAAGTGTACGAAATTCGGTGTGATGGTGCCAGGGACACAGAGCCAGCAGTATACCAAGTTTTGAGGGCCTCCTCAAAACGGCGGCGGTGACAGAGCAAAGCAACTGGGTAAGCTGGTCAGCTCACTGGTTGGCCCAGGGACACTTCCGAAAAAGCTTACTTGCAGGGTTTGATGAAGGTGCCTAGAATAGTTGGTCCCACTATTCCAATGGGTCGAAGCGTCTTTGCAGACCTTCTAGGACGACCAGATGCAGAGGGGTCCCACGGGACGACAGCGGGCTCAGGATGCCAAACCTTCCAGCGTGTCACCAGCGGTTCCTCAACTCGGTTTCGTAGTTGCAGGATATTTGGATCCTATCCTTTGTTCAGTGAGAATTTATGAGATTGACATGGTATGGGTGTTTTTGGCCTCCTCTTATCCAAAGTTCCCTTTGTGCCAAAACAAAGAGGACCCAACGGGAGATCTGCTCACAAATACACACTCCATATACGTGGACCAATCACGGACCATGGTGGTCCCAGTCATTCATGGCACTCCAGACTCTCTGGCACCCAGGATGTTTATTGGACTCAGACGTTCCATCCCACATCCTGGAGGCACACACACAAGGCATGCAAAAGCCTGCAAACTCATTGGGTTTTGCGGGAAGGTGCATGACCAAATAAGGACTGACACGGGTCGACTCGACCTGGGGAAGGTGAAGGGACAAGATGACCAAAGGACAGGACAAAGAACCTTGTGGCATGGCCATTTTGGAGCCAGGCCACCTATTCATGCCAAATGCGGTTAACGCGGTTAACATGGAGGGAAGGGTTAAAAATAATGGGAAAAGATAGCTGCCACCAGTCCTGTCCATGACACATCTGCACAGTTCATAAAAAGTCCAGCAAGAGTATCTAGGGCCTTGGGAAAATGACTATAGACCCAAGTGTGCTGTATGGTAAGATATATTGCACACTTGTTACATGTTGCACAAAAGTTGCAACGCGGGAAAAGGACTAAGGGAAACAAAGTCTCCCAGTACTGACTATCTTAAGGGCATGTCATTTTCCCCATAAGAAGTGAGCGAAAGGCCATAGGAGTGCAGCTGAAGGCTGTGATTCTCTGGTAAAGTCAGTCAATGGTGTCTAAACAGCAGCAAAATGTTTGGGGGTGTACACATGGAGGTAAAATTACATAAAATTATGAAATCTTTCCTAACACCACCCTTTTGGCCATCCTTCATTCTTTCTTGGTGAGATATGTCTTTTCTTCACCAAGAGGTGAGCCTGGCACCTCTATATTCAATGGGGCCTCAGGGATTGCCAGTTCCATCTCAGAAGGTTTAGTTATGAGGTTCTCAGATTCATGTTCCAGCACCGGATCAGGCAGATTGAGCTGGAGTACCGTATTCACATGAATACGCCCGCATAGTTTGAGTAGAATCATTAGTGCAAACAGTAGTGAGGACATGGAGGCCTGCAGGTCCACTATTGCCGTGGTGTTATACTGACTTATTTCCTTAGTTATGTATTCCGCCTGATGACCCACATCCTCAGTATCAATCAGTAAATTGGGAGATTCAGACAAACGGCCGGTGGCTGATATGCTGGCAGGGCTATTTGCCGGCTGCAACACCTGTGCTTCTACAATTATTACTGCCTCTTTCTGAGGGGTCCACATAGTGTTGTTACATGGTGTCACATTACTAGTTGCAGGGACCATAGATCTCTGTATTGATACACAAACATCAAGTAAAGAGTTGTTGCCAATGTCATCATAGTTTGTCATATCCATAGGTTGACTCCCATTATGTGCTGCTGGTAGCACCTCATCAGTAGCCTTGTTGTTATTTATTGGCGCCGATTTTTGAAATAGTGCAGGGATCCGGCCCCTATCATTAGGGGTTATCAGCGGCGTGACCATCTCATTCGCACTGTTACATTTCGTCCCAGATTTGCTGGATTTGCTTTTCCTTAGATTATAGTTCGTTTTCGTAGTGCGTGCTTTGGGAGGCATAATAGCTCCTGTTTAATTACTCTTGATTCAGATCCTATGTGGAATTGTATAAGGCGTTGTAAAGTTGTAATATATACAATCCAGCCAATAAGATCTTCTTTTACAAGCTTACACAATGAGCGTAAGTCTACCACAATCACCAACATACGCAGCCAGTGAATAATGAAGCAGGTGATTGCTCCCGCAGTGTCATATTAATTTAGAACCCCTCCCTTCCTCGATCGTACTGGTGTCTCAGTACCTGCGACAGGTTCAAAGAGGAAATATAACCTTCGCAGTCTCCCGTTCACTGAGTGTATGCCACACAGCCGTACCGTTATTGCAGTCGGTGTGCAAGTATCCAGATAGAATTGAAACCCCAAGGAGCTCACGTAAGTTTATGTGCTTGAGCCGGTAAGGAGGGGAGGGAAGCTTACCGTAGCAATGAAGCAGATGGTATTTCTTCACAGTCCCCCCGGTTCACAGAGGACTGTGATTAAGATACAGGTCCTCCACGCTTCTTCCCACAAAGGACCACTTGTACACCACTTGGCTCTGCGCTCGAATGGGGCTTAAGTAATGTTGTTTGCTGTTTGCCCCCAATAGCTCCTCCTTGCTGATAGTAATGGAGAACAGACTCCAAAAAGCACACAGTTCCAGCAAAGTCCAATCACAAAGGACCACTTGCACACCACTTGGCTCCTAAGAGTTACTTCTCAGGGAGTATTAGATTTGAGTAGGTCACTGATGTGGTAGGGAAGAGTTATGTGATTGAGACTCAATGCTTTGTTTGATTGTAGTAATTCTGTTCAGGTATGCCCTGGCATACCTATTTGCCAACTTTGGGTTTGGGCTGCATTTGAGGCCGGCTTGAACCAAGGTGCTCAGTTGTGTGAAGATGATAAAAAAAAAACCTCTGTTGTCTTTTGTTATGATGAACTGATGCTGTTTTGGAAGAACATTGTTTATTGGTGTTGCGTAGTGGTAAACCCTAGATAGTATTTTGAAAGCAAGTTTGCCTTTGGGGGCGGATTTGTGTGATTTCCTCCATTTATATTCCGGAATTAAACCTTCTATTTGAACGAGTTAAGTTGGTCATCAAACAATTTGTTGCCTCTTAAATATTTTTTGTTTTCCGCCGTGACTAGAACTGTTGCACTGTAGAGATACGCCAATACTCTTTAGCTAGGGGAAATTATCAGTCCCGACTCTGCTGAGAGGTTGGTGAGGGGGTAGCGGCAAGATTGCAGACAATCTTGCTGGGACTTCACCTAACCTTATTTAATGACTGTTTTCTCTGTTCAAGATACCCAAGGTTCATTGATGCAAGGCCAATACTCACATGCTAGACAAGTTCCTATCTGCTTCAAATAAAATTCTGTTGGCAAAGCCCAAACACCTCGTATTCTCTTTTGTGCTCTACTAATGTGTGACTAGACTACACATCCCATGCCATTTTTTTCTCTGTCTTCAGTGCTCAGGCTAAACTTTTTAACCATAGTTACACGCAGTTACAGGGGAGATGTAAATGCCTAATTGAATGTGAATGTGTATACACAGACTCTCAGAGGCAGCACCCAGTAGCGCCCAGCAGAAGTCTGGGAACGATCCACAGTTCCTTTGTAGTCTTTCTTCTAATGGTACATGGATCAGCACTATTGTCCCATTACCTTCCTTTCTATGTTCTACACTCTGGATACTTGGAGGCAATTCTCTAAAGGCGCTGCTGAGATAGTGTTGGTCAGCACAGGGGCCTGGTTCTATGAGAGTTTGTAAAATAATGTTCTGTGCAGTAAATACAGTGTAAAGTTTCACCATTTCAAGTTCTCTAACTGCTACTGTATTCATTGTTATTGTATGCAGTTATTTATTTTTTGAATCTGACACATGAACAAACACAAAGCAGTCTCTTTCGGTGTTAAATGCCCTATTGGTGGCTACAGGACCTTTGAGCACATCAGTTATTTGTAAGCTGTTGAAACTAGGAGACTCGAGCGCGGAAATGCTGCAAGGGTTACTGACTAATACCGAGGACCCATAAGAACTGTGAAAAAATACATAGGGACTCTCGGGAGGCAGGATCGGGGGTACAATTCAATGTGGAGGTTTGGGAGGATATTTGCTGGAGCATTATTCAACATGTGGGCTTTCACTACTTCTGAACACCTGTAAGGCTCTTCTTCCTCTCCCTTTTGGATCCTGAATGTTGCTGGACCTGCAGGGAGCAAGGTGCGACATTACTATACAAGCTGTAACATTGCAGGAGGGTGAATGGGGTTTCGGGGGAGGAGTTTGAGCAAATGCATTTGGTGACTGGGAGTCACCTCGCTCTTAAACCAATAACAGCCGTACTTGATTATCTCCCATAGGGTGACTGTACAATCAACACATATAGGAAGAAGTAGTGATATACAGCTCTCACTTGTGCAGAGAAAGAAATCGTGTGAGTCCTGAAAACAGTGATGTTCCTGAAGGTGGTAAACTGGGTTAAGTATCTACTGCGTTAGTTGGGCTATGAGAAAACTATTTGCAAGCAGTGGCAAGTATGATCTTTTATGGGGCGCCTTCAGTGAGATGTATCATTGACCGAGCCTGACCCACCAATCTACACATGAACCTCCACCCCCCACTCCATAATCACACTCTACCCGAGCATTTCATTAAAGCAGAATCATCAACTGTCCGCCATGGTGGAGCATACATGTTATATGATGAGACTCCTATGGAAACTTCTGTTCAGTTTACTGAATGCAGTGAAAAGGTGTAGGATTTATTCTTTCTTTAGTGGTGTAATTAAACAAACAACACTCTTTTTAAAGTGTTACATTTTTAAATCTGACACTTTTTGTTGGTTGCTCTGTGAAGGCAGAATTTATAGTCAATTTGTGAGAGAGAGGTTTCTTCCGGCCACATAGACTTCTTTAATATTCCGATCATCGCCTGAAACAAGATAAATAGAGAAAAGAGATGTTATTTTCTGTTACCACCTCATGAGTAACTTTACAACAAGTGTCATGGTTATAACAATTCAGAAGGTCTCTATTTCAGGATGGTCAACTATTGCTGTGTTTAGGGGACTTAGACCATTTCAGTCTAAGGTGCGTGTGCCAACGTAGCTGCCGCTTCAGCCCGCATGGTGCTTTGAGATTTATAAGAAAGTTTTTGTATGTCCAATTATATGAATGCTCTGAGCTCCAATTGCTCCAGATTTACCCAATATGACCACGCCCACAGAACGCTGTTGATAAGATGCCTGCCGTTGCTTTTATTAAGAGAATCTAGCAATACGAGAAAGTAAATTCACCCATTGTGCAGATTAATCCATCCTTCTTTCTTTCTTTTTTTTCTTCAGTCTTTCTTTAAGTTAAGAAATCGATTTTGTTAAATCGATTTCTTTAAAGACCGATTTAGAAAGACCGCTCCGAAAAATCTTTCCAAAATGAACTGTCAGGCCCTGCATTGCACACGAGTGGGCGCACGAGTTAACAGCCATGTGCAGAGCCAGAAGTGGGAAGTCGAGGGGTGGGATGGCAAGGGGGAGGTATGCGTTTAGTTATTGTGAGTGCTGTGCGTGTACCTGTGTGTTTGTGTGTGCGTGCAAGAAATGTTTGGGGATGGGGAGCGGGTAACTGTAAGAGTGTGCATGTTTGAATGCCTGTTAGTGCGTCTGTGGTGGGAGACGGGACAGGAGAAAGGCTGTTGGCAATGAAGGGGGTTGGAGAGAGTAATAAGGGCGGTTTGGGGGGTGAAACCCCCGATTGCCAAAAAAACTCACCATTGTGGGAAGGGTGGGGGACGGAATGGGGGTGGGTTGGGAGTCACGTTATGTGATATTTCGGTATATTGAGGACAACACAAAAACAACTGAAAACAACCTATCTTTTTTGTGTTCGGTCTTCAACATGCCGAAATATCACATAGAACCATGGGTTGACGACAATAAGAACAAAAAGCCTTGTTTTTTTAACTAAAGAATACATGCAAGTGCATAAAAACACTGTGGTTAATTAGTGTAAATGATATGGCAATAGCACGCATATTCTGTGTGATCTCCATTAAAATCGCAGGACTCAAAACACAGAAACAGATTGATCAGTTGTGCGGTGGTGTTGCAGTGCTGGATGCATGCTATCTCACCAAATTTAACCAGAAATACCATTAAAGCTGTGCTCCTTGGTCTCCTCCATCCCAAATCACTACTTTTTCTGTAGTCTGCCCATCATGGCCCTAGATTGGTCACCATAGAGTCGGTTGATATCTGGGCTTAACGTTTGAGCACTGTCTCTGCTTTAGGCCCCTGGTAGAGATGTTACTCACTTATACACACGGTTGAAAATTGGTCCCTTTGTTATCACTGGACTATACAGTAGTGTTGGTTCAGGCTGCATTAATTGCGTGACTCCAAACCTGTAATGAAGTTAAAGTAACAGGGCTCTTAAGTTCAACTGGCAAACATAGTTTGTCCTGGAAAATAGTCACATGAGCAGCCTCTTGTTAAATGCCCAACCCTCCTGTCCAACCTTCCTCAGCGTGACATGTATGCCTTTGTGTAGAGCCCAAGCTTAAATTCCTATTGAAGTACTGACTGGGCCTCATTACCAGGTCGGCGGTAACCCACTGGTGCTACTGGTGGGTTGCCACCGACCTCGTAACACTGTTTCCACCGCATGATATTCCGGTGCCACCGGGATATTACAGGTGGCGACGGGCCGGGATGTCAGATGGCGGAAACTGCAAGTCCCCATTCCCGTGGAGTCCCATGGGACCCCACGGGAATGGGGACATGGAAGCACCAGCATCGTTGCTTCCATGGAAACTATGCCTGCAGGGGCCGGTACTCAAGGCAGGTCAGACCTGCCGGGAGATCCGGCCCCTGCAGAAAATCTCATAGTCTGGCGGTCCAGAAAGGGTGCCGGTACATTGCTACCGGCACCATTATTTCTGGACTGCAAGACTTGGAATGAGGCCCAATGTATTAGAGGCAAATCCCTGAAGGTTAAAGGTATCATTTGTGGGATAGCACCCCTAAAGGAGCTGAAAGGATTGGGGAGACATGTACAGGTAAGGAGCAATTAGGACTGGCCTGCAGAGTACAACGGAGTGCTGTCAGTACAAAACAGACAACTGACTCGCACAGAATGTTAAGGCTGAAAGTGAAGAAGCCTAGAATTAGAACACAGAACACAACATATCTTCCCCCTTATGAACAACTAAACACCCCAACAAATATGAAAAAAATAAATTGGAAGAAATAACATATAAATGCAGAAAATTAAAAATGGTAACAAATAACAACATTGCTACACTTGTAAAAGAATTTACCGACATGGAAACCCCATCAGTCACACTCATCACTCTCTAAAACAAAATCCTTGAAACAATGGGAACCTTCCTCACTCTCTGTCACTCTGACCCCTTGACCACATTCGTCCTCTCCACCCACACCATCAACACCCTCACCAGAACTCTCTCTGTAAGGTGTTAGTCTACACATCGACCAGACTTCACCACCTTCCACCAAAACCACACCTTTCCTCAACCGTCATGACCATTTTTGGACCCAAGAACTTCCACTTCAAACATTTGAGGCCCAACCTAGGATTTGTGATCAACACTCAATCGCCAACAACGCAATCTCAGGGCTTGACCCTAAGGCAATCATCAAAAACTCTCCTGTAATGCTCCGCCCTTCCTCCACCACTCTCAAGATTTCCTCACGGTCCACCAACACAGGAGCCACCATTCCCATCCAACCAGGACACAACTCGGTGACAGGCTTGTGCCCCTTCAAAGAAACAAAAGGAGAACTTTTGTGACAGAATGCGGTGTGGTGCAATACCGCCACACCATTTGCCTCAAAAGCACTTGCCATGGCAAACCTGACTTAAAATCCAACTGAATGCCCCCTTTTAAAAATGTGTTGACTCAGTCAACCAACGCATTGGCCCTGGGATTATAGAGAGCCTTACCCACATGTGCAATGGACTACTCCCCCAAAAACCTCTTCATGATCTCAGAACAGAACTGAACGCCACACCCTTGAGGAACTTACCCAAATCTGCTGTTGTAGCTTCCCTCACAGCCTTCCACTCAATCCACTTTGAATGGATCTACCATCACAAATAAATACTTGAAAAAGGCACCCAAACCTTGAATCGGATCCACCACATCTACTGCCACCTTGCCAAGGTTGAGTTGGAACTATAACATGAATAAGTGGAGCCTCCTGAACCACTTTACTCTTGTCACTCGTCAAGCACTCGGCTCAATCTCTTACTTTCCTCTCAACAGGCATAATTGACCACCAGTTACTCTGATATAGCCTCCTCTTGTTACTATTTGCTCCCAAACGTCTGTGATGTGCTATATCCACCAACATTTCCTTGAAACTTTCAGTAGGAACACATTTCACCCCTCCCCCGAACTTAATCCCAAATACAGCTCGTCCTCCACCTCAAAACATGTCTCAAATCATTTTTTCAGAACATCCTTACTAGGCCAGCCAACAACTGTCCACTCCTGTTAGGATGATCGATGTTGGTTTCAATGCAGAAAAGAGGTTTGCAATGCACGTGCCACATTGGTGACTGGGGTAGACGCGATGTTAGTGCGATGTTGCAATCTGGTATGTATCTGGTATATTTAATGAGAATGGTATGAGAATCCTTTAGTGTTATTTTTTGTATGGTTGCTACATTTTAGATTTTGCATACACGTAGCAACATAATGACAATCATGTGGATACAGTGCGAATACAATGATGTTGTGTGGCGTGCAACGGTATCGCCTAAAGATGGGAAGCGAGAAGCTTCATATGCCAATGTGAGAGGAGAGATTCACGGATGGGGAAAGCACTGTGAGCGGATGCTGTAATCTTGAACACACAAACATATACATACAGGGGTTTTCAGGGAAATGTGTTTGGGACATTTGGGGAACAGGGGGTACAAGGTTGAAACACAAGTCCCTCATAACTGGGGTTTTGAGTAGGCAGCAGAAGCCTGGGTTGGCGAGATAAACTTTGTGTGACCTGGAGAGATGGTTGACCGAGGTTGAAGGATGGGGGAAGGCAGCTACCTGCATTCAACCAGCTGCCATAATATCAAATGGTCAGTCGCGGCCAGGACAAAATGAAGTGGTAGCGGGACACAGGTTTACGACTCGGCACTACAGTGGCTAAGAGATGTAATCTTCCTGAGAACATAGAAGCTTATTATTCAGTGACCAGGGAAGTCCTGCCACATGGCAGGGTAGACTTTTGGTCAGTTAATGGACCAGGTGCACAATGTGCTTAAGGGCAGAAGTGGCAAATGGTTTATGGGTTTCGATTAGTTTCTCCGGAAGATGTGCCAGAGGCCATGTGGGCTGAAATGGTAGAATCAATAGATTAGCATGAAACGAGAAATACCACGAACACCTGCAAGTCTGGATGGATAAGATGTTGATCACCGGTTCAAAGGAAACTTGTTTATTTCTCTTCTTCCTCATATTGATGAAGTGTTCTTGTAAAAGCCATGTGCATCACACACAGGGTTAGAGATCCCCGACCAGATGGGACTTGTAATAAATTAGGATTGTTGTAGGTGAATAAGTAATCATATGATGATGTCACAACCAACTATGGAAAGAGCCCAAAAGGGGTTGTGCTTGTAGATAGGAATGTATGTTAGAGAGGAAGGTGTTAAGGGGAATGTGTCCTTAATGTTGTGGGAATTTAGGGGGATTAGATTTCCTTGTATAGGGTTATCCATTCATATATGGGGATGACTTTGTAACAGACTATGCAGGATTGTATTAAAAGTTGCAACAATGTATATAGAGTATAACATTGGTGTGGTTCGATGGGAATCAGGTTAGTTCTGTCTCTAAGGAGTCATCTAGCCCCTCCCACTCATTATACAATAAACGTACTTTACTGGGCTTATTTTGGTAAAGAGATCTGAGGTCCGCCTGACTCTCGAAAATGGCCTTTAACACCTCATCTTCAATACCTGCATGTTCCCACTCTACCTCCCTTAATACCCCATGCTCAATGCTGTCCCCCACCATTCCCTCTCCACAAATCTCTTCCTCCCCACAAAGGGCCCAAACGGCGGGGGTGACATTCTGCCACCGAATATTTTTCCCCGGCAAATAACATACCTGTAAATCATTCCATTGCAACCCGAGCAGCCATTTGGAGATTCTTGGTGAGCCATTACTCCACCTCACACCTAACAACATGTGTACTATGGACTTGTGGTCCATCCTGACCATAAACAGTTGATCCCCAAAAAAACTTAAAATGGAAAACCACCCAGAACACAGTGAGAGCCTCTCTATCCACTACTGAATAATTATCTTCCGCACCCATAAGTGGTCTGGACACAAACGCCACAACACGTTCCTCCCTTCCACCATCACCTTGTGTCAGAGATGCCCCCAAACCCAAGATGCTAGCATCCACTGTCAGATACGTTTTGCTCTTATCACAAAACTTCCCAAGGGAAGGAGCGTAGGCCATACCCTGCTTGATAATCACAGATGCATTCTTCAGACCAGTCATACTTCGCTCCCTTATTTAGAAGTGACATAAGAGGAGTTGAAATCACTGCAAAATGATGCACAAACATGTGGTAATATTCATCCAAATGTAGGAATGGCCTTAATTGGTCTTTGTCCTTGGGTTCCGGAGCTAAACTTATGGCCTCTACTAAACTGTGCTTTGGGCAAAACCCCTCAGCTGAAATTCCATTGTCCCAGATATTTAACACTCTCTGCACAAATCCTACACTTAGTGCGCTGAACCGTTTGTCTAGCTATTCTCAACCTGCACGAAACCTCCTTTAGAATTCTATCATGCTCCTCATTCGAATTCGCATGAATCAAAACATCATCTTGGAATATCACAATGTTTTCCACATTCTCCAGAACCTTTTCCATGAACTGTTGGAATACCGCCGAAGCCAGCCCAAATGGCATCTTGCAGTACTTAAAAGTACCTTCCGTGGTGACAAATGTTGGGACCTCTTGACCTCAGTGATAGGCTGCCGAGAGATCAATAAGTGTGAAATACTTGCTTCCACCAGAATAGCCAACACTCTGGAGATGATAGGCAAGGTATGACAATCCACCAACATGTTTTTGTAGAGGCATCTAAGGTCCACACATAACCTCAAATTGACATTACTCTTGCTGACTAACACCACAGGGGATAACCACTCTGTGCCCTCCACTCTCTCAATGATTCCTTTCTGCAATAACACATGAAGTTAACTCCTGAGTTGTCCTCTCAGATCGTGAGGCACTGGTCGCACCTTATTGACCACGGGAGTGGAGTTCCCCTTGATCTTGATCCAATGTTCGAAATCCCACAGTTTCCCCAGTTCCTCTGTGAATATCTCAGGAAACTCTGCAGCCCACTTGTCCTCCATCTCCGCTATCATCACTGACTCATTAAGGTTGGCCTAAATGTGGATGTCCAGGCTTGCTTGCTAATCCCAACCATGCAGGGACAATCCCTTTTTTACCATCTAGACATCAGCAAAACATCTTCTGCCCTTGTATTCAATGCACTCTTGGAATGTACCCAACAACTCAATCTCAACTTCTCTGTATCCATACGGGTGGATATCATGTTCCATCAGTTCTTGAATCTGATCTCACAGGATCCCTAAGAATGTTTCTCCAGACACGATTGTCCACAGAGAAGCACTATCCACCTTCATGGGTAGAATCTTTCGTTAAAATCATCTAACACACCCTTCTTGCCCCCATTGACAGCAGAGATCTCGAAAACATGTCAGGCACTCCCTTCAGCTGTAGGTGACAGAAGTTTGGCCCACTTCCTGTTCTTAACGAGTCACCACCTGCTCCACCACATTGACTGCCCCTTCCTTGCAAACACAGGAAAAATGTGCTCTACGTTTACATTTAATGCAATTGACAATTGACAGTAGATGTCTAGTGCTTCCACAGTTGAAACATTTGACTTCCTTTTTAGTTTCATTTCCCTTCTTGTACCTGATAGCACACACATCATGGCCCTGCTTCTCTATCCTCATATTCTTCGTGTAATGTCCCATTTGCTCCATGCTCCTCGTCAACTCAACAGCCTGCTCCAAGGTGAGATCTTTATCTGGGAGTTGGTCTTGCACTTTCACATTATTGGTGCATCGCACAAGTTAGTTCTGTTCAACGAGTTGATCAAGGGCATAAACTCGGACATATGACTCAGCATCTTTAAGACCACCACATAGCTCTCCACAGGTTCCAGGGGTTCTTGACTCCTTTGGAAAAACCCATGTCGCTCAAATTCCATATTCCTTTTGGGCTCAAATTGCTCCTGAAGTTTCCTAAGGGGTACAGCAAAGTCATCCAAATCCACTGACCCTGGTTCCAGCAAATCTGGTAGTCCATCATAGACGCTACACCCTTTGGCACCCAGATTAGGGAGCAAAACCACCTGCTTCCTGGCTGGGCCATTATGGTGAGATAAGTGTCAAACATCCTCCACCACCTTTCCCACCTGATGGGAGGGGAGCCAGGTTCTGCCAAAAAGGGGGGCGGTGGAGTTATCCTTGCAGCTACCATGACAATCTTCCCAGGCTAAGCATAATTAGCACAATTTCAATCCACAGGTAGTGTAGGAATAGTCACATGACCCCCAACTCCTTCACACACCTGAAAGGAGTTGGATCAGTTAGTGCAGAAGCCCCAAACTCCTTCAAAGGATATGATGAGGTTGGAGATCAAATGCCTCGGATCACGAGTGCCCTCCTGGCGTGGGCTTAACTTGATCCACCCACTGCAACAGTAGTGCAAACTTTGGATGGCCACAGAGTGTCCCATTGCTGTGGTAATGACCCAGGAAGCAACAGGCATATGTCCATGCAAGGTCCTTTTTCCAAAGCGGTCAGGGCGCACAGCAGCACCCAAATGATCAGGGTGCTACTCCGGACCAATTCGCACTCCCCTCCTCTGAGGTCCTGCTGAAAATGTGGGTCGCTGACCCCTCGGATCTTCGGGGTGTGCTGACGAGCCCCCAGGATCCTCACCCCCAACATTGAATGCTGCCTCTTTCCAGAAAGGCACAGAGCCTCTACGTTGCTGATACATGTCCGCCCCCCTAAGCAGACCAAGTTGTCGCCAGTGAAAAGATTGGGGAGACCAGTAAAGGTAAGGAGTTTATCAGTACAGGCCTGCAGAGTACATCAGAGGGCTGCCAGTACAAAACAGCCGACTTACTCACAGAGAAAGTTAAGGCTTAGGGTAAACAAACCTAGAATTAGAACACAGAAAACAACAGGAGCATGGGAGGCTGGCATGTTTTAGTAATTTAAAAACACAATGCAAGAGTAATTTTTCTACAAACTGTCTGGCCTGCAAGTGAGGCTTGCCACGCAAATGCTGCCAGTTGCTCGCTTAGCAATCGCCCAGCACAGAAAACCTCCTAAACTTCTTATGGGTATTTGTTATATATGCCACATTATTATGTATTTGTTATGCCACATTTTCAATGTTTGTATAGTGCATTTTTAAGTTTTGCAAGTGTTCTGCTCACCAACTTAAAGTTCTCTTGTGAGGTATTAGGCCTTTTAAAAACAGTGAAATAAGACACAATGGGCCTCATTACACGGAAGGCGGTAATGGTTAACGGTCACCGTTAATGGTAACGGTCACCGTTAACCATTACCACCTTACTACGAGGTCTCTTAGCGGGTTGGTGCTTTAACGCCTGCTTTTTGCATATATATTAAAAGCACCAAGGCTAAAATTACCCTAGTGCTAAGAATATGCATTTTTGGTGCATTTTTGTATCAGGGCAAAGTTTGCCCTAGTGCTGATACCATACCGTATCAGCACTATGGCAAACTTTGCCCTGGTGCTAAAATGTAATGGAAATGCATCTTTTTTGGCTAAGGAAATTTTTCCCTGGTGCTTTTAATATGCCAAACTGCACTTGTCGAGGTGCAATGGTTTTTTAATGTGTCCAGTGGGACTGTTTTTAAAAATAGGGCAACCTTTGCCCTAGTGCTATAATACCGTACAAACCTTGAATTTGCGCCGGTGCAAAGTTTCTGTAATCTGGCCGTCAATGGTGAATGATCCTTAGAGTCGTAGTCCAAAACGTATGAAGAGCTGTAGGTTGCAGACTCCTGATATAAACGGAAGAAATCACTGCAGGAACAGAATTTATTTAGGCCGATATTTTGAAGCCAATTGGATGTGTATATAGAATGTATGGGCCCTTATTACAACCCCGGCGCTAAACCATGGCGCTATTAGCACCATGGTTGGTGCCGGTGTTGTAACGAGTCTGCCATGGTGGAATGGGGAAATACCGCCCCATTCCAAGGTTGGCGGGGCGGTATTTCCCCATTTCACCATGGCCCTTCACCATTCCCATTTTCGCCCCATAGGGCTCAACGGGACTGGGGAAGGCGCTAAGTACGGTACCGGAAATTGCGGTACCGTAATTAGCACCGAGGTCCCTTTGCGGCACCCTACTTTAACGGCTGGTAAAACCAGCCGTTAAGGTCGGGTCCCGCAAAGGGACCTCGTAATCAGGCGTTAAGGGTTTAACGGCACCGACCCCTTTTACGGCGCCGTTAAACCCTTAACGCCAGGGTCGTAATGACCCCCATGGTCTTCATTGTGGGTTGAAATGGTGGGGTCTGGGGCTTCTTTGTTCTCTATATTTGTTGGTTGCACTTTTACCTCCGTTCTTAAAACTCTCAGCAACAAATAAACCTTTAATGGATCCAGTGTGTCTTGTGCATGTGGAAAACCTGGTCACATAAATAAGTTTGGAATGTGTCATCCTTACTATCAGATCACGCAGTCTCGGTCACCCACCTACATATGCTAGATCTCCCTGCATGTCTAGCGCTGAGACTCTGGAACGGCCCAGAAGGTTTCATGCCCCTGTGCTGCCAATCTGACTTATTTAATAATAGCCTTATCGACTGAGGGAGGGGTCATTATCACATCATACTGACCGTTCATGATGTCTTTTGGGCTATTAGCACATTTTGGCAATGCGAATATAGGTTTTTGAGATGTAATAGTGAGTAAAGTAATTGGACAAAATGTGTTAGTAATTAATATGTGGTTTCATTTTGTAGTATTTCAGTAGCACGTTTTTTTAAGCGTGGCCAGTTTTAACATGAGCATTAATGGGGCATGATGTACAAGTAAATGGCATCTCTATTCGAAAGTGAAAGCACGTTTCTGGGTTTTAGCTTTCACTTTGGCGTGTTAAATTGGATGTTGCCTGTAACATGAAATAGGCAGTGAAAAAATATGCTAACAGAGAGGGAGAGTCTTGTTGAATGAAATATTGCTGAGAAATTGCCTGGGTGTTTCTTGAATGCAGATAAAGAATCTCTGCTGTTTCCCTGTGTGCTTCTGAAATCATAATGCTCGGAGTGAAGTCAATAACAGAAGTTAGTGACTGCATTCTGATTGGCTGTGAGCAGGTTAATAATTACCTCCATGAGCCAATGTACACTATTTACTTGCAACAAAACCAAGCAAACGTTTATAGCCCATTCTGTTACTTGGATGAGCGTAATTTTAGGGAGGGGCAAGGATGTGCCCCCCCCACACTTTTGTGGCCCACGATTTTGTCCCACTAATTTGGCAGGGACCCCTTTCATTTGGATGTCTTGTCCCACCCAGCATATTCAGCAAAGTTACTGCACTGGTTACTTGCAAGGCTAAACTCACTCCATGGCTCACCTTCCATGGACCATTAGTCCTCCTTGAAATCCCACTCTCGCCTATGAGTTCTGTGTTATCATTTTACAACAACTACCTCCAAAAATAGCCATTTCCCTTGTGAACTGGTGCAAATCCTCTGTCTACATGGGCCTCACCCACACCCACCATCTGCCAGCGAACCCAACTGCGGCGCGAAAACGGGAGTCAGAAGAAGAAGGGTTTTGGACACGATTCCCAGAGCATTGCCCTAAGAGCTGTGCATTGCTCTTACAGTCATAGCCATCACCACATGGATTTAGCAGCAATTATATTCGGAGAGGCCTCTACGTTTCTTCCTTTCAACCATGCGTGGCACTCTTGGGCATGTGCAGTGGCTGGCCGAGTCCCCCTTCTTCTCGCTGCACCTGTTCCATGCATTGCATACTCAGTTTCTCTCTTTTCATCCAACCCCTTCCTTCTGCATTCTCTTCCGCACCTTCTCCATCTTACGCCCCTTCCACTTCATCTTCCCTTGTGCCACCTCCCATAGGTTCTCCAAGTCCCTCAAGACATGATGGCCATGGCATAAGTGGCATGGAAATGTCTAAATGTCTACATGTATGCGAATATGTGAGTCTGTGTCATAGCAGGAGTGAGGGGAGAATAACATGTGCATGTGTGGCCTTCACGTGCATATGTGCATCATATACTGTTTCTCTCCGAAAACAAAGATGCATTTGCATTATATCTCCTTGTGCATGGAGGGTCTAGAATGTGACTTCCCCTCCTCCACATAGTCCTTGTTTAGAATCAATACATACCCAAATACAGGAACTTCTGGATGACATCCTAAAATGATAAAAGACAGACATGGGAATTAGTCATAACACCACAGTCCTAACACTTTGAGGCACATTCTGGGGAAATGTATTTGATGCAGGGATCTACTCGGTTTAACACATTCATGACAGGCACCTTTAGCACACTGACATCTCAGCAGGATCTGGCCTTTAGCTCGTGTATAGTGTTTGTTGAAAAGGACGTTTAATTTAATTATTTTGTTTATTTCATTCATTTTTGTTACGGAGCTTGTAGACAAAACTAGGACTTTTTTTCTGATACAGATCTTAATTTCTTCGATTTCGTTTGTAATCAAATCTGAGTAATAAATGAGCTGACTCTACAGTATATATTTGCCTCACGTATTTTACCCCTTAGCCGAGCAGCTCCTAAGTGTTAATGTGGGTCAAGTGCAGAGTCTTGTGAATGGCAAGCATCTTTTCCATGAAGAGGAAGTAGGAGGCATCTGCTGTCTCTGAAAATGTGCCAGAAAAAGGGAATGGCTGTAGAAGAGCTAATCAATATATTATTAATTGTGTAAGAACGACTTTGTTAAAGCAGCGCGCGGTGCAACCAACTAATCATTTGTAGGGGTGACAGTAAATTTTATTTGGAACCAGTGCATGTTTTAAGTTAGGCCTGTGTTACAGTATGATGACATTATTACTGCTCTGCGGGAGCACAGGGATGAGTAGTGGGTGAACTGCCTACTCAGCCTCACACTGCTACTACACCAGTATGATATATGATAGTTTATTTATATAGCGTCTATTGACAATGTGTTTCAAAGCACTTCACAGCAAGCGAGGGATTCTTACAGGCCATGAACAACAATGTGAAATTAACTTTTGTACTCGGCCTGATGACATTTCAGATAGTGCAAGAGCTAAAAAACTGATAGGAAGGAAATGGGAAACAGACAGGCGACTTCCGTACTAGGCCTGATGAGATTTCTGGTAGAGCCGGAGATTAACAAGAGGTGGGGGGGGGGAGGATAAAGGAGGGGAAGGGACAAAACAAGTGGCTATTGTACTAGGTCTGACGACATTTCAGATAGTGCTGGAGGGGGGAGGGGACAAGTAAAGTGAGGGGGAGGAGACAAACATTTGGTGCAATAATACTAGGTCCAGGGAAAATTCCTGTAGAGTAAGTGCACAGAAAAGGTGAAGGAGGGCTTGAAGAGAGAGGGAGAAGGGAAAAGGGAGGAGAAAGTGATTCATAACTGTGAAACGGCCTCCGCCTGAATGGGGGGCCCCTTTCACCTCTTTTGGTAACATGGGCCAAGGGCAGGCTATATCTTTGGGAGGGATGTAAGTTTCTAACAGTAGCATTCCAAACAGTGTAAGTTCCATGACTCCAAAATAAATGAATGTCCATTCAAGGTTATATAGAAATAGGGACTTTAATAAAACAATCAATACAAACAGACGAATTTAAAGCATTAAAAAACAAGCCTTTTAATAGAAACACAGAGAATGCAGAACCTTGATATGAAAGGGCAATGAGGGTTGATAAGCAGGGCTGTTTAGGCAATCAACTTAGAAGCAGTGGCAATTATTCAAGGATATGTCTTTAGAAGGTATAGGGGGGTCTTAAAAAAACACTTGTGTCCTTTAAAGTGCAAAAGGGGCACAGGACTTCTTCAAATTACCTTAGTTCAACTCTTTGTGATCTTGACAGTGTCAAGCTGGACGTCTAGGTACTTTCACTGCATGCGAGTTGATGAAGAGACGTTCTAGTCATGCAGTCCCACTGGAAAATTTGTGTCAAGTCAGTTTGATGAGCAGGCTCCCACGGGATTGAGTTAGCAACTGAGATGGACAAATCGATGGAATCCAACTCTTCAGGACGGCGGTCGAATCAATGAAAAAATGATGCTTCAGCTGTAGAGTCGGAATTCGAGATGGGTGCATCAATGGCTATCAGCAGGTCGAGTCGGCGGGCGAATCATTTGCCTTCACGGATTGCAGCCAGCTATCTGGTTGTTTGATATTGTCTGGGGAAATGGGTTCAGCCCGTGTCTGGATGGCTTGAACGGGTTCAAAGGTCCTAGAGTGCCAAAAATAGCAACACAGGTCCTGTAGTTCTCTCGAAATGCGTTAAGAGCAGACATCATGAGGTGATGAAACAGGGTGTAAGTTGATTCTGCACTTCTGGGTTGCTGGGGGCCCAATCCCGGGTCTCCAGCACAGGGTGATTCCTTCAGTTCTGTGCTCATGCTCCAGAAAGTTGGCAGGAACAAACAGGGGGTGATTCACCTCCAGTAAGCAGATTTCTGCTTCCAGTGCAGTCAGCAGTCAGGCCTTGTTCCAGAGCAGTCCTCCCCACTGCGGACTAGGGAGGTCAGGTGGCAGAGCTTGCCTCTGCCTTGGATGCCTTCTGACTTCACCTCCCTGCCAGTAGACTTTGGAATAGTCTGTATTCCCAACTGAAGACACATGAATCCTTCTTGTCTTGAGAGTCCAAAGATCAACCAAAGAAGGAGAGGGTTTCATCTCCTTATAAAGTCAAAACGTCGCAGGTGATTGGTACAAAACAAGCCTGCTGCAAGGTATCCATTCCAGTCTATTGTAACATGTGCCATTTGCCCGCTGACATCCTGTCATTGTCACTGGAAATGGGGGTGAAGGGTTGTTGCAGCAACCAAGGTAGTGGAACCCTCTCCTTAGTCTTCCTCTCCCCACTGGCTACTGTAACGCCACCCTGTTCCCTTGTCTTCTGACTTTAAAGGGACTACTGTGGTCAGCAACATGGTGTGAATGTGGCTTTGTTGTGTCAGTGCTGCATTTCAAGCACTTATTCTCAGGAGGTCTCCTAGGAAGGTTCTTTTTCTCTCATAGAAAAGTGCTACAATTCCTTCCGGAGTATCAAAGAGGCAGTATCCTGGCCATTGTACCACATGGCAGTTGTGGAGCCATTCAGGCCTGGCAGCTATACACATTGTCCTGTCGTAGCTATGCCCCCAAGCAGAGTGGACACTAGTATGGCATCAAATATTGCTGTGGCTGTGCAATTGTGTGACCCTGGCAGCCACCATTGCCACATCAAGACATTGCATATATTTACAGTTTAACATGACATCAGGCTGACTTGAATACACAATTATAATTTTGAACAGAGGTGCAGACAGTTAAAAAGCCACTGCTGTCTCCTTTAACCTTGTGTTCCAGGGAGCTGTCAGGAATGCACACATGACCTTTCAACCTGCTCTGTGACACCTCGGGGCGATGCTGATGATGTCAGTAGACTATCCCAGCAAACTCACATGTGTGCACTATATTTTTGGCATGGAGCATTTAGAAAAGGACAGTCTGATTAGCAGACTTCCCTTTCAGAATCATGATTACCTTAATCATTTTATTGAATACAAATCAAAAAAGCTTCGGCCATCTTGCCCTCACCAGATGCCCTTCTAATACATACAGTCTTCGTTTCTTAGGTAAGTGACATTACCAATCTACCAAATCTGCAACAGAATGAAATAGAAAGACTTTACAAAACCGCACCCATGTGGAAGACAGAGAGAAAGCAACAGACTAGAGAAAGTAACCCTCTGAAAATGAGTACAGGGGTGATTGTCAAATACCAACTACGAAAGGATATGCTTGATGAAAGAAGGTGCTGACGTGAACTAACCAGTCTATAGGGTCCCAGTGGTCTGTGAGGGCAGTTCTTGGTCACCAGTACCTGGATTCAGTTCCTGGGGGGCTGATGGATGTCGAACCTTGTGTCGAACATTAATGTGAGCGGATCAGGCTCAGTTCAGGCATGTAGGATTGTGTGGGTCCCAGCAACAAGCAGGCATCGAGTAGGGGAAAATGTGGTTGCACTGCGTTACTGAAGGATGGCTCTCAAATATGCAGGTCGGGCGGGCCCCGGACTTCCTCACAGGAGACTAGGCCAATTCTGGCTTTTAGCTGCTGGGAGGGTTTGATGCGTGACACTCCAGCGGTTCAAGTCAGTGGGTCAATGGTCATCGACATCAGTGATATTTGGTGAGACAATGTGCAAGCCGGTGAGGGAACCGATCGAGAGGTAGCTGGGCCGGGCTGTGGTTGTGACTTCCAGTGCAACTTTCCCAAAGGAAGTTCAGTGAATTCTTCTTAGTTGCTTTAGAGCGAATTATCAGTCTCTTGAAAGGATCTGAAGAAGGGGTGGCAGACCCTTTCTTTTGAAGGCAAATGTCCCCAGGTGATTGGACTAAAGCTAACCTGCCTTAGTGGTCCAATACCTGTCCTTGAATAGAGTGGAATTTACCCTTCTGATGTCACACACAAAGTGCTTCGCTCTAGAGGAAGTTGAAGGGACAGGAAAGGGAGAGAGACAGACAGAGAGAACAAAATGGTGGACGTCTCCTTCCATTGCCCAGAGAACTCCTGCCTACCATAATCCTGCACCTTCTCAATAAGAACAAAGGCAGTTAGAGATGCAACACCCTGGTGTGAGGTTAGTCCTTTTGAATGGGTGTGCTCCTTTGACACCAAGGCCCAGGACAGCGGACGTCTGTGCAGCTGTCTCGGGCGGAGAGGGTTTACCTGCACTCACAAAGAGATCAAAGAAGAGGCCCGCCCTCCGGGCTCATGTCCTGCCATTTGGCAGGCAACACCTGGCTGACCAGAATACAAATCACCTTCCACAGCAGAGCTGACTCACAGGAGCTGATATATGTGTGATATCAATTGGGATGTGACAGCCATGATCATAAGTAGTGCCATCCACTATGCCTAAACTGAGGCATAGCTTTACTTTAGAGATTACCCTGCTACCATCATGGATTGCTTATGATCATTGTAGTTTTGGTTTAGGGGGCCATATCTTAAATGCTGCCCCTGCACTACAGGAACTTGGCTGTCGCTGAGGTTGTTGAGTGGGCATCTTGTGACCTTTGAAGCTGCTCCATGCCAAAGGTAGTGCAGGTGCCACGGATCAGCCTACTGATGCAGCAGGTCCAAAGTACACCCTGCTTTTGGCAGGCATGGAGTTGACGGAAAAGGGAAATATGGTTGGCAAAAAAAGCCAGGGCTTTGCAACCTTCCCAGATGGCAATTCCTCACATTGCCAGTACATACAAAGACACCAGTGGAGTTTGAATCATGTTTCGAGTGGAAGCCTGTTTGCATGGGGACCAGAATATGGCACTATCCTATGGATATATGTAACTGGGAGACCAGAAGGGTCTGGAGGGTGGGATCTTTTTATTAGCAGAATAGGAGAACTACATATTTTATTGCAGGAGAGTTTAGAAAATGACCCAAGTGGAGGGCAGGAAGTTGGAGCAACCTCTCAGAAAGATTGCTAGCGTTGTCATTTACGCCTCAAATGGATGGAATTAGCAGAGAAGAATCTAAATTGTTTCTGATTAAAATCAGGGAGAATTATGAAGGCAAACTCAGCTGATGAGAGAGGGAAGCAGGAAGAGATGCTATGAGTGACAGGGTGTTTGTTTTATTGTCATGTTGTATTTCATTGCATAGGCAGAGAGCGCATGTAAAACATATTTTGCTCAGTGCACAGATGCTGAGACAGGGTGAATGGGGCTTTGTTGTATATTATTTAAATGAGTTTGAGAGTGGTCAAAATATTTAGTGACTTTGAACTGCAACATTTTTTTTTGTGCTAGTAATAGCTATGTTAATGCTTGCCAGGCCTTTGTGATAACAGAACAAGCCATTACGAGGGTTAGTGGTGTGGTTATAGTAGGTCTGCGAGGACTTATGATGCTTTTGTGAGCAACTCAACGACCTTGGAGGTCCCATTGGTAGATATTTAAACTATGAGAGACAGGTGGTAGTTGAGTAAATGCATTTTTTTTAATGTTATTAGATAAGAGCTTGGTCTTGTGATTGCAATTTGGAAGTCTTTAAGGATGGCCTTTTGAATTATGAACTGGTGGCTCAAGGACCACCAGCACATCTGAAAAAAGCCATGTGTGGTGGTTGCTGAGCAGGATGACATTCCGACTCCGGATAGCATCCCTTTAGTGGGTGGAAAGGGGAGGGGAGAGAGAAGTCATGCATGGGCAAGATGCCATAGTGTTGACGGGCTGGGTGGGGTTCGGGACTCCCAACAGAAACTACAAATTCACAAAACAAGAGGCTTTTTGAATGTGAGAGTGAAAGGCTGTAGACAGGCAGAGCGAGAAGGAGGTTAGGAAAGTGTGGTGGTGCCTCATTGTGTGGAATGTGTGTGTCATTTCAGTAGAGGGTGAGAATAGAGTGTTTAGTATTATAAATTATGTAATTTGGGAGGAATGAAAACGCATCAAGGCGGAAATGTGCAGGAATGAGCTGTGTTTAATGAGGATTTTTCCAAACCTGGAAGTTAGCTTTCTTATATGTTTGATGTTAAAGTAAGGGACGGATGGGGAGGATGGAGACAGCAAAGACAGCAAACAGGAACCTTGGATTATGGGGCAGGTTGTTTGGACAATGAGATGGGAGGGGGACTGTGGGTGAGGAACGGGACACAGTGGATATCACCATGCGTAGAGAGCTTGTGGGGGCCCAAGTTGAGGAATCGGTATGGGCGCATAGCAGTGGCCAAGGGAAAGCAGACAAAGAAAAAGAAGGTGACAAAGGTGATGGGAGCGCAGTTTCCCCTGTTGCACAAAGGGCCATGGAGGAAATATGTATCATAGGTGCAGATGGACAAGAATAATTTGATAAAAGCGCTGCCGCCCCTTATAGCTGGGGCAGGGAAATTGATTTACGCATTCGAAAAACAGTCGGCAAGGATAACTTTAGCTTGGGTGACATGAACGTTTTATTTGTTGCGATATTAGGGGACCGGACAGATGACATTTGGGTCAAAGCGGGGTATCCTGGGGTGCGGTTAGGATATGACAGCCATGGCAGGCCCATTTTAATGACATCAGGGCCCGAGTGTGGGAGGTGCTGCGATCAATTGATTATTGATCAATAATGCAATGCACGATGTGGGACGATGAGAACCCATCCCAGTATATTACACAGACACAAGAGATGTGGAGAGCAGAACCGGGCGAGTCGTGGTAGAGATCGATAGTAGGGGATTGAGGCAAAAGGGTGGGTGGAGATAATGTCTATAATAATACCTCACTGTAAAAGAAGGAAAAGGAAACAGCACAGAGGGTACAGAGGAAGTGAAACTAGTACAGAAGAAATTACCAAAGATTTCAGTAAAAGTGACGGTAGCAGCAGTGCTTCAAGACGCGCAGACGGAGCACAGGGCGGTGCAGGCAGACATGCATATGGCACCTGTTTGTGGAAGGGGCTAAGAGTGTAACATTTGGTTCAAGGATGGCTCCAGGGAGGTTGTCTGTGGGGGAGAGGTGGGTTTGCAGGGTCCGGTGGAGGAAGGCAAGGCTTTAGAGGAATGGGCCCATGGGGAGGCAACATGGGACAATGTTGGGCGCGTGGAAGGATGAGACATTTCTCACTGGAGTGTAGGAGCAGAAAAGCAGCTGCATATAGCCAACAGATGCCCCCGTATGCACAAGGAGCACCAGCACCGTACCCGCAACCCTATGCCCCAGCACCAGCCCCTTATGGTATACCCCAGCCCATTGCCCTGCCTGCCCCATCTCCAAAGTTTCTACAGTTGTAAGCACCGGCTCCCAGCGACCCACCAACATATGCAGTACATCCAACGCAGCCACAAGCGCCCCAGGTACCTAACAGCAATGCAGTGCCTCATAGAACAGACACCCACTACCAAGGAGCCAGTGTGGTGGGACGAAATCCTTTTATCTTCCTGGGGACAAACACCAACCCAGATTAGGACAGCCCACAGAGAAACTTAGCAGGCCCAGTCCTGTCTGGCACTGCTAACCCAGAAGAGGAACCTTGGTGGGCGTGGAGATAGGCAACACACCATTCACTTTCATGGTAGACACAGTAGCCACAAAATGTTGTATCAGCGAGGGGTATTTCCCTTTGTCAGGTGAGGTTATGGACATGCAGGGCTTCTCTGGGGCAGAAAAATCAGTTCCATTCACAGAAGAATTGGACATCAAGTTTGGGGACAGAGTAGTACGGGCCGCATTGGTGTTCTCCACAAGGTCCGCTGTCAACCTGTTAGGACAAACTGAATATGACTATCTCATTTACTGGAAGAGGAGTGGTATCTTCCACCCCAGGCTGGTCATCCATGCACTGGGGAGCGAGACAGCAATGCACTATGATCTGTTTATCTGCATGGTTACAGTGTTGCTGAACGCTGTGACACACATGGCTAATAAGTGTTGGAGAGTACCTTCTGATTTTTTATTCAAACCAGCCCCATCCCAAGAACATGTTGCAGGGACCATTCTCATGCTAGATCTAGAAGATGTGTTGGTGTCAAAAGAAAAAATGGTGCTGATAGGCACAGATACCGAGGGAGGAGAGTGGCCCACAGTGTTGTGCATAGACCCAACCCAGCCTCTAAAGGAAGTGACGGACAGTGAGTTGTTTGAGGATGAGGATGACGAGGGGGAGATTTTCCTGGCAGTGTTTGTTCAGTGCAAGATAATGATACTGTATCATGAAGTTCTTTGAATCA
Source organism: Ambystoma mexicanum (assembly GCF_040938575.1). NCBI lineage: Eukaryota > Metazoa > Chordata > Amphibia > Caudata > Ambystomatidae > Ambystoma > Ambystoma mexicanum. The sequence goes on along the minus strand of NC_090935.1, from coordinate 1,170,097,289 downwards.
GGTTTGTGGCAGAAAGCATCCCATCCTTTGTCTAAGAGGATTTATCACAGGTATCCGACAATGTGTGGATGATAAACCTCCATGAGGTAGGTCTCTTGCGGAGTGCTGTACCAATACAGATTACCCTCAAACCAGGAGCAGTATTGCCCAGAGTAAAGCAGTACCCCATGTCCAAAGAAGCAGAAGAAATGATAAATGACACCATCACAGCACTCTTACACCAAGGTATTATTGTGCCATCTAACTCTCCCTGCAACATGGTGATATATTAATCAAAAAATCAAAGGGTTCTTGCTGGAGGATGATTCAGGATTTGCGCCCTCTGAACTATATGGTACATGCTGAGTTTCTGGTTGGGACCAACCCTGCGACCATGTTATGCAACATACCCACCAGAGTGACCTATTTCACAGTCATTGACTTAAAAAACACATTTTTCTGTTTCATTGCATCCTGACACCCAATATCTTACAGTATTTTCAATAGTGTTGCATGCAGATTTGGAGAACATTCATTTGCCGAGCACTGCCAGTCAGTAGGTTGATGACTTGCTAGTGTGCAGCACCAGCGAACAACAGTTCAGGGACGATTCCATAACCATGTTAACATTTCTGGCCAATAAAGGATATAAAGTGGACAGTGGACAGGGTAAATCTGCAGTATTGTCAGCAAGAAGTATTATATCTCAGTCAGCTAATTTCAGTTCATGGGAAGAAAATAACCCCTGAGCTCACAGCATGCCCCAACCAGTGACAGTTAAAGACATGCAAAATTTCTTAGGCTTGTGTAATTATTGCAAAGCATGGATTTTTGATTAGACGACATATACACAACCCTTACTGCACGCCCTTAAAGAGGCCCAAAAGATAAATAGCACTATTGCATTGCCTGAAGAAATACTCACGGATTTCCAAGAATTTAAAAATGTCAGTGCCACTGTCCCTGAGAGTTTGATTGCTTCTCAAATTCAAACGACCAAATGATGACAGCGGTACTGACACAAAAAAGTACTATGGGCCATAAGCCTTTAGCATATTACAGTGGCATGTTGGATTCAGTAAAGCAGGGGCAGTTCCCGTGTGAACAAGCTCTAGATACAGCAGCCTTTGCTATAGAGAAGTCAGCAACTATCAAAATGGAGTGTGCGGTGATAGTATATGTAGAGCATGCAGGACTTGCCATCTTATAGAATTCCACATCCACCCTCACCACGCAAAGAGACTCAGCGTGTGAAGTAATACTACCCAGCCCTTACATTTGCATTGTTCGATGTAAAACAGTAAACCCAGCCACCTTCCTGACTGAATCAATTACTGACACTGATGAGATACATGATTGCGCCATCTACAAAGGCCCCGATGATGACATCCCAAAAGCGTGAGATTCGGCCCTTAATGACAGGGAAGTCATCTTTGTTGAAAGGTCAGCAACTATTGACCAAGAGATGGGCAAAAGACACACAGAGGAAGCAGTGGTCAGGTTAGTAGATGGAGAATATGAAGTGCTAGTGCGGAAGAGACTCCCCATGCATTACTGCAAGCTGCCCTAATGGAGGCACTAGAGGCCTGTCAGCGCTGCAGAGTGACCATTTATTCCAATTCATCCTATGTCACGACCACCATGCATTCAGGGCTATCATGATGGCAAAGGAGAGCAGATGGGTCCCCAGTGCAACACACTGCCCTCTTAGATAGGTTTATGTATGCTTTGTCGCAGCCCACTCTAGTAGCAGTGGTGTAATGCACAGCTCAGACAAACAACACTGATGACCTTTCTCTTGGAAACGATGCATCAGACCAACGGCAAAGAAAACAGCTTACCTCCCAGTACCAGACATAACAGAATACCCTGAGGTAGCAAATATGCAGTTACAATTGCAAGTTCCATACACCTCATTAACAATTACTGACATAATCAAACTGCAAGCTCGAGCACCACAAATTGAAAAACTTTTTGGGGAAAAAGAGGGTGTGAGCAATCCCCTACAGATTTTATCTGGAGACAGAGCACCACAGATAAGGTGCTGATGCCCCACAAATTGGTGACGGTGGCGTTTGAGCAGTTGCACCACCCCTCCCACATGTCAAAACAGCACATTGCTGCAGACATACAGAAGGGTTGGTACGTTCCCAACCTGTAAGAATTACTAAATGTATTAGCATCCAATTGTACGATATGGCAGACATATAAGACTGGGCAAACATTGTGAACATTGCGAGGTGCATTACCTCACCACAGTGGGCCTTTCTGTGAACTGCTCATCGACTTCGCCAACATGGAAGAATGGTGCAACACCTTCCGTTACTTGATTGTGGTGGTGTGCCCCTTATCCTGTTGGATTGAGGGTGGAACTTGTGAACATCCAGATGCTAAGTCAGAAGCCAAATTTATAGTTCGAGAAGTGTTTCCCCGCTGGTGAGTGTGTGAAGTGCTTAAAAGTGATAATGTCACCCACTTCTTCAAGTAGCTATTTAGAGAAGTGACAGCCCTTTTAGAAATAAAGCACACGTTGTGCTCCATCTACCATCCTCAGGCAAATGGCGTTGACAAATGGATAAATGGCTTTAAAAAAACTTTGGAAGTTGTGTGTCACCCTTGGGTCTACTGTTTGTCCCTGACCCTTTTCAGTATGTGTACACAGAGCTGCAAGGACCATCATCTCTCCTCTCACAAAATAGTAATGGGATGGTGCATGAATACACCGTTGTCACCCGTGTGAAGTGCCTCTGATGCTCACAGGGCTGCGTCCATTCTAGGTGATGAATTTAAGATATACTTGTATGAATTGATGAAATCCATTAAGATTATCTCTCGACAGATAGCATCACAGAAAACAGAGCTGCACCAGAAGCTGCAAGCTCACCACCCATTCAGCCCCGGTGACCAAGTTTATATTAGGACTGTTGTCCGCAGGTGGAGTGAACAAAGATAACAATGGCCCATTCACCGTCATCTATGCCACTCCATTTGCTGTTAAACTGAGGGAACTGCGATATTGGGTGGACCTCTCGGATGTCGGGCGGGTCCCCCATACAGCACCTCATGCGTCTGAATCTCCAGTTGTAACCTAAATGATGTCACCATCTATTCCTTTACTGTTCACGATTCAACAGTGTCTTCCTTTGTATTTACTGAATTTTCATTTTATTTGAATATTATTCTCTTCTATTGTTTCAACCTCATTACCTCAATAGAACGCATCTACCTCATCTCGACAGCATTGATCATGATACCATCAACAGTCATGGACTTCTTCTGGTACAATGTTCACTAAATATTTCAAACAAGTACTGCTGTAGTTGTACATATAATGCTAATGTTGAAAGTTTCAATACATGCAAATATTCCTTGTTGTGTGCAGGTTTTTCATCATATACATCGATTCATTAACATATTGGTAAATATGTGTTTTGGTTTCATAGTTGGTGTTAGCATTTACACACTCATCCAAGTTATATGGTTGAGGCATATAAAGGGGGGTGACATAGGGGAGTGTATACACATTTAAAATTATCCTTTTGAGTATGGTACAGCCCACACAGTTGGCTTTTCAGTTGATTTTATGAAGATGCAAACAACACTGGTAATTAACACAGCCATTTGGCAAGAAAAACATAGAAGCAAAAGGTTAGTGGATGCAGATCGGGAATATGACCAATACAAAGGGCTAGTACCCGATACAATGTCTGATGTGCACCATCCAGAATTCGATAACCTGTGGTACAGCCAGCGTGTTCAGTGGGGAAGCAGAGGGAAAATGGGAGCTGCTATGTCTGCTCTCTGATCACCCATGCGTCAGGAGCACCCAACTTGTTAGTATCCCAAGAAATGCGAACCATGGACGACCAGTGTTTGGTTCATCTAGCACTGTGCTGGGTTTGCATCTTGTTCCAGGGGCACGCAGTGGAAACCACGCCCACTGCTCAGAATGAACGGAGTGCTGTTTCTGTCAAACAGCTGGCAAGAATCAGCTGCACGACAGGGAGGGGTTGGTGGGGTTCGAAGAAGAGGTGATATGGAATATCAATAAGAACTGTCTCGCTCTATGGGCCATGTTTGTCCCAAAACTCACATGGATTGAAGCAAAAGAAACGCTGGTGAAAGCGAAGGCGACAGAGTTGTATGAATTTTGTTTTCAAGGACTTGGACATGTTCTAGTGGGAACCAACAGTAAATGTAACAAGACATTATACATTCATAATCTAAGTAAGGGCACAGCAGCACTTAAGGACATCTACTGGGTGCGTGGTCAGCAAGCATACCTGCACCGCCCACCATCATGGAGAGGGACACTGGCAATGTTACATTCAGCCATTCTCTTGGTGCCTGAAGCACATCTCACTATTGCACCCAAAAATCTTGCAGCACAGGCGAAGCAACCCCAATCCCAGCCCCCACAAGTAAGAAGAAAGACGCACTCACTGAAAAGACAGAAGAGACGGTCAAATTACCTATCTAAAGACTCCTCCAAACTGTTGAAATAAAGTACAGACAGAGGTCTTTTTTCTGTCCCTAATGCTATCAGGCATCCAGGCCCGGGCCGCAGCCAATGCAAAATGGCTCCAAATAATCAGTTGGAAAATGATCCAGCTCGCGAATGACACAGAGCAAGGACTGAATGCAATCAAGAGCGAAATACGTGCACTCCGGCTGATGACTCTCCACAATCGATACATGTTAAATCTGCTGACAGCTTTGGAGGGGGCCGTGTGCAAATAAATGTGACTTTCTTGTTGCATATACGTCCCCCCAAACGATGCAGAAAATGGGTCCTTGTCACACATCATAAGCACTCTGCACAAGCTAAAAACAGGGATGGAGAATGAAGCAGCAGTCCAAGCTGAAGATTGGTTCGATACAATGTTTTCATGGGCACCAACATGGCTCGGAGCAGCCGTGAAGATATTGGTCCATGTCGTGGTGCACCTGTTGGTGATGTTCTGCATGTGCCAAATGATACTCCGGTGCTGCGTTAAGACACTCCCAAACAGTATGATGATGATGGTCTCAATAGGGGCAAGTGTAGCACCTTCTAGTACAAAAGATGGGCATGCTAAAACAGACGAGCCAAAGAAACCCTGAATGGTGAGAATTGAGAGGGCCATGGACCACCCAGGAATTCTGACCACAACCCCACTGGACCAGGAGAACTATACCGAGCACTGGATCAACCTAGCAGGTGATGGGTGGTATATTTACCTCACGTGTACCACAGAACAATATGCACAAGCTGGGGAAAGCTTAAGCCATGTATGTTGGATATGGGTGTCCAAAGAGGGTACATGTAGAGCCCGATAGGCAGCTGAGTTAGTTAATGTAGGATTAACAAAAGGGGGAATGTTGCGCTGCATATCCAGATCTCCGGACCCGTACACGATTTCGATTGAGAAAAATATATTAAGTACACACAGAAGTAGACGTGAGCGACTGTAGGGGGAGTGAAACATGTAAAGTAGGGGTACTATTTGGGCAGTAGGTAACTTTAAGTAGGCCATAATATTGGGCGTGGTGTGTGCTTGCGTTTGTAGAGTTTATATATGCCGAAGACAAGGATGAGTAGCATAACAGACCTCCCCAATCCCTGGTGCGATAAACACTAAAGCACCGCCATATTAACGTGAGGGCTAATTTACCACTGGCAGCAGGAAAACAGCAGCCCACCATGACAATGTGGTCCGAATCACTTTCCCTTCCCATTCCCCAGCAAGTGAGCTGAACGAGAAGGCCTTCAGGCCTGATAGATAATAATATAATTGTATTGTGTTGCAGGCCTGAAAATCCAGAAAGGAATGTGAATGACCGAGCACGAGTAGGGCTGCGCCAGTCCCGAAGGACAATCCCATGGGAGCCAGGGAAGAAGTCTTGAGCTGCCAAAACATTGCAACTCAGATGTAGGGTACCAGCACTCCTGCTTGAAAATGTTCATTCTATTTGAACTGCCAGATGCCCACAAACAACACCTAAATTCCTAATAATTTGACTAATTAGCGTGGTCCTGGGAAGGCCCAGATGGGGTTCGGGGAGGGGTTCCCGATAAGGGGGTTGAAAAGAGTTAGCAGACATGTGATTTGTAGTACGAGGTGCAAGGGGTGATGGAAACAAATGTAGTTCTGCACTGGGCAGGCATGCCGGGTCTCCTGCATGTCTGGGATCACGGGAAGCGCATCTTTATTCCACCACACCAATTTGACGATAATGTTCCTTAAAATGTCTTGTTTGCTTTGAACTAACCCGTTTGCTCTGTGATAGTTGGGTGACCAGGCACTTTCTGACATGTCTTTTCTGTCCTGTATATAAATAAATCTTGTTATCCTTGCAATAGGTCAATAGGTGCACCAATCTTTTTTCCTCAGTGGATTGTTTTTTATTGTCTGGAGGTCCTGCCCTACACTACCTGGGATGACTCTAAAATGTTAACCAGTTGTTTAATTCAGGCATTTGTGATGGAATACTAAGTCTTTTCCAGAGATATTTAAGTTACAAAAATAATGCTTGGGCTGCATAATTGTAATGTGATGTGTAAAAAAGTGGCAACACAAAAAACTTGGATCAGACACATCATTTATCTGTGGCTTCTATCAGAAAATACCCAGGTATTGGAGGCTTGCGTGTCCCAGCAAATGTTGTTTGTGCTGTGATCCGTAAATGTAGCCAGGAATACCTTGTAGTTGGGCAAGTGTACTCATCCAATTTTCCTTTGTGGAGTGTAGGGAGCGTCTCGGCCACTATTGGATTGCTATGGCATGGAGTAGGTGGCTGCATTTGCTGTATCGGCAGGTTGATTTAGTGACCTGGTCCACTGGAATAGAGCAAGTGTCCTGGTTATTGTTGGCTTAGCATTTTCTTTGCCAACCGCTTCTGGACCTGAACAAATTGAACAAATCATGAATCCGACAGGAGGCAGGGTCTGGGATTCCACTGAGATTGGTTCCCAGGCTGTCTCTGCTCTCAGAGTCATCACGTGTATTGGCAGCTAATGCATGGCTATGGACCATTTTCATATCAGACCCTAAACCCCCAAGGAGCGTGTAAGCATGTACGCCACACGATCAGGCGTTCCTCTTAAATTAAGACTCTCACCCAGGCACTTATGTTACAGTAACTGAGGGTGCCAGTTCATTGCTTTGAACATTATGAATAGGCATGTAGAACTAGAAATGTAATCCCGCTCTTTGAGCTCATAATTTATACCTAATTTCTGTAGAACAATTCTAGACAGGAACAATAACAATTTTTAATCTTGTGATGTTTTCTTTTAAGTACTGTATTGATGCTGTGAATGAATGTGTATCATCGGGTATTGGCACTATTCCCTTTATTGACTCAGCTGTGCTATATCTGTGTTAACGAACCACACTCACACTGTGCAGCATCAATCTCGATTCGACCTACAAATATCACTATGATACAATAGTCCATGAGGCTGGACATAAGGTTCAATCCCTATTCTGGCTTTCAATTATTCCACTCACTATCCATTGACATGTCCTGTCAACTATGAATCTATTGATCGTAACAGGAAACACATACTGATAGTGTGATAAAATTACTTGTTCCCTGCAGGAGTGCAAGGATGAGTAGTGGTAAACCCCCCTACTCAGCCCTCACACTACTAAAAACCAAGAGTGATCCCAATTATAAAGGTGAAACAGGCACAGTTAAGAGATATACCTCATTTGCCTTTTGTGGAAATGCAGGCTGAGGGAAGGCTATACTCTCAAGAGGGGTGTGAATGAGTTGGGGTCAAGTTGAAGCTCACTGCGGTTCAAAGAAGTATGGATGATGGGGGCCATCAGGATCGGTTTGACAGTCAGTAGGATGGCAAAGATGCTGTTGACCGGATGTGCAGTTCGAGTTGGGTGGGCCGATACAGAGTTCAAAGGTCATAGTTCAAAGAAAACACCAGGGTCGGTTCGACTGTCAATGAAAATCCTTAATGAAGATGCTGCCGCTTCAAAAAGCGGTTTGAAGCGGCATAAAATCAAGTGCAGATCGGGAGGGACATGGGTCAGTTTGACAGTTGGTTTGATGGTGAAGATGATGTTTACTGGGTGCACAGTTCAAATTGGGTAGTCAGATGCAGTGTTCTAAGGTCACAGTTTGATGAGGCCCACAGAGTCAGTTCAACTGTTGATGAAGGCAACAAAGATGCTGGCGTTTTGAAAAGCGGCTCAAAAGCAGTGTATGTAATCATGAACTTAAAGTTCGAGCCGAGGATGCACTCAGCTGGTGCAGTGCAGTGGTGAACTTGTTCGAGCATTCGACACAGCAGCTCAAAGATCAGTTGAGTGCCACAGGCAGCTAAGGAGGACTCTATTGGTTCAATGGGGTTGAATGGGCTTTAATCACGGCTCGCAGCGGTTCGACGGCGTAACCACAGGGTTCCTACCTGTCTTGGCTCTCTGGTTGCTGTGAGTCCCAATCCCCATAACCCTTCCACACCTGGGCTGTGCTCACAATGCTGACACATGTAAGATATCAATTTGAAGTGGGTTGGATAATTCTGAGATATACTAGCCTCCATAATGTAAACGCAGGTATGGCTTATATTTAAAGTTTAAAAATGCCACTAGATTAGTGACACTGATAGTTATGTGGTTTGGTAACAGAGGTGCATGTGTTAAATTCAGCCCCTGCACTAAAGTGACTTGACTGTCACTGCAGCTTTCAAGAGGGCACCTGTGCCAGCTTACCATCAATTGTCTGAAAAGAAAACGAATGCCATAAGACCACATTTTTCTTTCTCCCTCTTTGACCACATATATATGCAGGTGTTGACCCCCCAACTCCCTCTTACCCCTAAACATTTTTTATTAACAATTCCCTCCCCCCATATACATATACGGTCAAATTAGGCATCCCAAATTCAGTCTTTTGGGATTCGGTCTTTTCTTCCTCTATCTTTTTGGGTATTACGACTTGTGCCCACTGAACCAGCCATGTGTCACAAGGGAGCAGGCGCTACAGATCAGGATACTGATTCAGCAGGGCACAGGTGTACATTATGCTTTTGCCATGGAATTGGCTGGTTAGCAGGCCTCCTTTTCTGAGATGGAATTACCCGCATCATTTTATTATTATAAAAATCAAAAAAGCCAGGACCTCTACACCCTTTCCAGGTGGCAATCCTTCACAGAAAGTCCTGCCTACCTTTATTACTTATGAATGCTACACATAGTCACCGATGTACTTGAATGGTTCCTATTGCAATCTGATCCTCTTTCTTACTGCCCTGATTTGCAACCTATGAAACCCAAGACCACTTTTCAGTCATGTAATTAATGTATCAAACACTGAGTTGAAAAACAGTGACGAAAATATATTGATCTAATTGCATTTCATTCGTTTTGGTAAACTGGAGGTTGGTTTAATCTCTGCCATAATAATCTCATTGGTCGGGCAGGGTTAGGAGCATTAAATAGGGAGGGGAGAAGGTTTCATGGACATGTCATCCCCACCAAGCATCCATTTTTCCATTTCAAATAAAGTAAACCTATGTACACTTTATCGTTTGGAACTAATTGTTTGGTAGGCAGAACACGTATTGTTTTCTCTGTCTTGTTACTCTCAAAAAACTCTTCAGATGGCAGTATATGACTAACAAGTTACAATATGTAACGGACAAGTCAAGTACTCAAACGTTTCTATACTGAGCCTTTCACTTGAGTAAAAAAACCTGTTTAGGCCCCCTCATAAGCTACACCCGCTAATATTTTCTGTTAACTGCTTATATTTTCTGTTAAAGCAGTCACCCTAATCCCTTTTTATAGAGCCTCAGGCTCCCTGAAGGGCGACATTTAGGGTTGATGAAAAAAGCGCCAAAAAGTGCAATCGTTTATTTTAGGAGCAATGTTTTGTCGGTGGTATTAATTTAAAAAGGTATGTTGGGGTCGCTGTAAAGACATACAAGCCCTGAGACCGCCCACTGAGTAAAGCAGACCACACTAGTTCATATTACTTGTTGATGTATAATGCATAAAGGTCACAAAACATCTCATGTTTACATCACAGCGGCAGCTTGTCTGTTGGGGTGGCGGCCCCTTGCCTTTTTTTCGGGAGCCTTTGGGTGTTGCAAAATTCTTCACTCATTTGCACTACGGATTGAGCGTTTTACACTCACTCCATAATGCAAATATTGTTTGCATATAAGTGCAGAGAATCTACTCATATTTAGATTCTTTCCAAAAGAAGAGACTGGCGTTCTAGTTACTCTGAAAAGTGGCAGGCATAGGCCAAGGCATGCGTGCTGCAAAACAGCACCGATCCTAATGCATGTACTGCACTGTGCAGGACAGCAAGATAATCTGAAGACCATGCCTGTGATGCCACAGCCGCCATTGTGTCCGAAGTGCGGTGAAAATTGGACCCATAGGCAACAAGGAAGGTCTCACCCCCCTCACTCTGCCAGCTTGTTTCAGCCGGAAGTGGAGTCCGAATGCTGACTGCCACCCTAGGCTGACCCAGGGCGAGCTTGGTGCTGCTGCCACCGCTTGACTGCCAAGAGGAACCGCGAAAGAGGTAGGTTTCTTAAAAAAAAATGTGTATGTTTTTTGTGTGTATGAGAGAGACATCTTGAATGAGTTTTCATGAGAACTAGTGTGCGTGTGTGTCCGTTGTGCATGTGAGAGAGATTGAGTGTGTGTGTGAGAGATTGAATGAGTTTTCATGTTGGTGTGCCTCTGTGTGTGTGCGCGTTGCGTGTGTGAGAGATTTAGTTTGTGTGTGACAGAGAGCTTGAAAGATTTTAGTTTTCATGCGAGTTTGTGTGTGTGTATGATTGAGAGACAGAGAGGGAGAAAGAGAGAGGTGGAGAGAGGGAGGGAGAGAGAGAGAGAGAGATTAGTGCTTGTGTGGGTGGGGGGTGGACCTGGCCATACTCTCACCAGCCCCCCCCCCCCGCCTGTGATCTTGCACGTGGAAATCTATGTGTGTGAAACAAGGATAAATCATCAAGATGCATTAAAATCTTAAGATCAATAAGACCATTTCAAAAACACACGCTGTCAAAATCCGTACCTCTGTGCAGTTCGCAAATATTTCGAAGGGACTGCCTTCTGCTCCAGGGTTGATTAGTAATGCATCAAACTCTTTTCCAACTTCAAAATTTCCAATCACATCATCAAGGGCAAGCGCTGAAAAAAAGCAGTCGCTATGTTTCAATTTTGCAACTATATGTATTATAAATCACAGCTATATCCTGATGGACTAAACATGTCAGTATAACATATGGAATAGAATACAAGATGGTTCAAGCCCCATGTAGATACAATCAATACAACAAATGAGTGGAGATCTAAAATTTCAACAACACACAAAAGTCATCAGATGGGGGTGTTCAACACGTCCTCTTGAGGGAATGTATTTAGGGGCGTGCAGGGAGTTGAATCTTTGGCTGTAAAGGTTACAGTGAAGGTGGCAAACAAGAACAATTCCTTAGCTGTCTTTGTGGCAGGATTTATTTTCTCTAAACTCTTATAAGGTAGAGGCTGATTACTATTCCTGCAGGCTGGGCTGCGCAAGCAGTCCTTTGCTCACCTATCGGAATTCCTGGCTGCAGAATCTAGGCCTATCTCTCGAGGGGTGGAGTAATTCAAGATGAAGGCTACGGGCCAGATTCTAAAAACCTTTTTCGGCGGAAGTGTGCCAAAAAAGGATCAGGCCCATCCTCAAAGGGCCTCTGAAAGATGTGCTCTCTCAGATTCCCTTTTTCACCCTGCATCCTGAATTCGAAAAAAGGGGTGTGCTTTTAAATGCATAGAAATTGGGGTCATCCCCCTAAGCCTCTTGGAGCAGGCGCAATTATGACACGGTCCTTTTTGTCCATGTCGTGATTTTAAGTGTGACAGCCGCGGTTGCAGTTTCATTGCCCAAACAAGAATGGAAATGCTTTTTGTTTTTTCAAGTATTACAATGAGGCGGGATTCTCAGTGAAATGCGCCCCCAGCAATCACGGCTGTCATACATTAGCTTCAGACACTGATGTATGCAAGGGGCCTGCACAGAGCATCTTTGCGCCACTGTCCAGCCCCTCCTGAAATGAGAATAAGGTGACCTGAGCATTTCTGAAAGTAGCGCAAGGGGTAAAATGATTCTCTAGGCAGAGGTATGGTTTAAATATGCTCTATCTTTATTATTCACATTGGATAGTTATGGACAGAAAAAGTTAATATTCTTTCGTTAAAGCTCTACCAGGGGCCTGATTTACAACGCGTTTTAATGGGGGTTTACCATTGAAAAATGTATTTGTAAATCAGGCCCTGATGGCTCGATTCTTAAGTGGGTGTTAACTACTGAAAATCTAAAAAAAAAAAAGTGGCAACAACATTTTCGGTAATTAACACCTATTCTGAAGGTGGCGCATTCTTCCGAAGTTGGAAAGAATGCGCCACTTTCTGAATATTGTGGCGGTTGCTAGGATGGGTGGGAAAACCAACCTTGCAACCGCCACATTCGTAACCTGCCACTTAAGACAGGTATTCTTGTGGCACTCCTCCACTTTTAAATGTGCGCTAGATTGGCGCATATATACGGTACCATTTTGGTGCCGGTATTGTGGAGGAGTGCCACAAGAAGCCTTGTTGCAGTGCAGGGTGTATGTGAACACTTTCATATACAGCGAAGTAAGCAGCTTCAACGTTGATGCTGCTTATTTTGGTGTGTATGTAAGTGTTCATATGCACCCGTGTTCTCGGCAGCAATTTTCTAAAATAACGAATATGTTGTTATTTTACAAAAAATGCTGCAGAGATTTCAGGATTGCACATGTTAAGCCAAAAACAGGCTCAGTGCTGAAGGTGCACTGTCGTGCACTACGGGGACGCCCAGGCCCACTTGAGAAAAGCGGTGGAGCCTGGGCGTCCTGATTTGGCACAATGAATCATGCACTTTAGCACGTACACTGCACCAAGTTAAGAATCGGGCCCTGAATGCGCCACTTTTGGAATATGGGTGCCGGTTCCTAGGAAGAGCTGAAAAGCGACCTAGCAACCGGCACTTTCGTTATCTGTCACTTTGCATAGGTATTCTTGTAGCACTCCTCTAATTTTGAAACTGACTGAAATTGGCGCTGAAGTATGGTACCAAACTGATCTCGTACAGGAGGAGTGCCACAAGAAGCATGGTGACAGGTGGGTCCTGCAATTGGATATTGTGATATTGGATATTGTGACAGGTAGTTTTCCCAATATCCAATTTCAGCCCAAATTATGCACAAAAAGCTTTTTAAAATTGCCCAAAAACCAAGGCTGCAACTACTTTCATTCCCACTTGCTGGCGTGCAGTCAGCATGTGTGTTTTGTTTTGATCTCAGCAGCATTTCCGTTAAATAATGATTCCCTCATTATTTAACAAAAGTGCTGCAGAGATTCTGCAATCCGCCTGTTTCCACTAGAAACAGGCAGATTACAGCGAAAGCACTGTCGTGCTTTACGATGACGCCCAGGCCCACTTCAGAATAGTCATGGTGCCTGGACGTCAAGATATTGCACAGTGAGACGTGCTAATTAACACGCTCACTGCGCCATCATGAGAATTGGGCCTTAAGTCTCTAGGTCAAAGCATTCAAGTGTAACTAACCATTAGAGTTAAGGTCAACGGCAAGGCCAGAGTATGCTTTGGCAGCTCACATGTCTATATTTAATCCCTTATGAAATCAGGGGTCAATAAATTGGAGGAAATGTACCATATTGTTGCCTTTGATGTCTTTTTTTACTGTTCATTTCACTGACATGAAAAAAAATAACTGATACAGGTTATTAAGCATGAAAACACTTAGGGGCTGATTCAAGGAATTGGTGCGCCGAAAAATGGGGATTTGTGCGCCATTATGCGCACAAATCCTTGTTTTTCGGCGCACACATTTCATGAACCAGCCCCACAATTGCATTAAAAACTTTAGAAAGGTAATTGCATGCAATTTCGTATGCAGATAAGCTTTTTGGGATATTTATACAGTGTAAAGTGTTCCCTGGCAATTCTCTGCTTCTAACTGTAATACATTACCCGATTTCATTGTTCACTATTAAACTGTACATGTGGTATTAAGAACTGCTGTTCTTGGGGGAAAAAACACATGTAAACAGACACCCTTTTGTAAATATGTAATTGAATGTAACTGGTCTTGTATAGCGCCTGTCTGACACTATTGGTGGCCTTGCTGTGCTTAAATATCACCTAACTTACCTTCGTGTGTTCCAGCAGGGGGACGCCTTGCCTTACTACAGGTAAAATTGGTCTGTCACCCCTAGGGGGCAGCACTTAGGGTGCAGCTCAGGGGTTGTGTAGAGGAGCAGGTACACGCTTTTCTCACCCCCTGACCACCATCATACTGGAACAGCAGGAGAAGAGCAGTAAATGGGACCCTCCTGTATCGTTCTCACACCACATCGAGTGTATTAGAGACATTATGCCCTCCGACAGCCATATCGAATGTACCCTCGCACTGAAAGCGGGGAAGGATGTTACATGGAAGGATGTCAGCACGCACCTGTGGACGTCAGGGACGTGCGTTAAGTGAAATCTGATGAGGGCAGGGTGATGTCATAAAGAAGATATATGAACCTATGCTGAAACAATACGAAAATACTTAAGAGTAACGATGTAACTGAAGCACCAAGCGAAGCATGTACCTAAAGCAAAAGGAATCATGGAAACAAAGAAGATGAAGTAATTTACTGACTAATAAATGTAAATATGCAGCAACACAAGGTAGAAAGGAAACATATAGGGCCTCATTACACGGAAGGCGGTAAGGGTTAAAGGTCACCGGTAATGGTACCGGTGACCGTTAACCCTTACCGCCTTACTACGAGGTCCCTTTGCAGGTTGGTACTTTAACACCTGCTTTTTAGCAGGCATTAAAAACCAACCCGCAAAGGGACCAGGGTGCTAATTACGGTACCGCAATTTGCGGTACCGTAATTAGCACCTTCCCCATTCCCATTATGCCCTATGGGGCAAAAATGGGAATGGGGAAGGGCAATGGGGGAATTACTGGCCCGCCAACCTTGGAATAGGGCGGTAATTCCCCTTTCCTCCAAGGCGGTGCCGGTATTTTACCGGCATGGACCAAGGTGCTAATAGCACCTTGGTCCACCGCCTACCGTGTAATGAGGCCCATAGAGGCTTGCTATAGAGGAATATATAAAATGGCAAGGATGGCCATAATAGGAAAATGGACACTGGCTCGTGTCGAATTCAACCAAGCTACTTCAGAATAAGGAGACATGGGAGAACAGCTCAGTGTGCAGAGCCGACGATGAGTCAAGGTTGGCTCAGAAATAAGGATGCTATTCCGAGGGATAAGCACAGAGCACAAAGGGAGTTACGTGGAGAAGCTCTGAATGTGGCACATTCTTCATAGATTGAATAAGAAGAAAACACCTGTAAGAGCCAAACTGTTGGTCAATTAAAAGTGTAGAAAGTTCATATGAGAAAGAGTGAGCAAGTCTCTAGAGGTCAATAGGAGCAAAAGCACTGTGCATAATTAAATCAAATAGCAGTAAATAGAAGGCTGAAGTGGACACATTCATGGTCTCTTCACACGTGACTCAGAAGTCGAAAACAAGGGCTATTCATTAGAGCCTCACACTTAAGATAGTGTTGTGCTCACACTCTCTTGAATGTTCCAGGACAGTGAGCAGTCAACAAATGAAAGACTTTGGCTTAAAGCCCGTTGATGAAAGATGATAATCTAATTATGAAAACAGGGAGTAGTCTGACAGGATTCAAACACCTAAGTCTCGTTTCACATACGTGCTGCTAAAAAGCCAAAAGACCAAGGTTGGAATAGTATGCCAACCAAACAGTGGGGTTGGGGGACAACCTAACATACAATGTTGCATGGACCAATTCACTGCTGTTTTGTGCGCTATAATCAGTACTGTATGTATTTAGAGGTAGTTCAACGCGTGCCCTACAGGTAAGTGGTAGCCAATGGTGCACTCATCCTTATATGTTCTATAAGCAGATATGTTCCCTTAACCAAACCTTTCCTTCGATATGTTTTGGATGTTGCCACATAGAATGACGCCATAGATGACACATATTGGGGTAAAGACCTCCATGTAATTAAGCTACTATGTGAATGTTCTTGTATCAGTCTGATGTCTGTGAGTCCTCCCTGCTTTTTTAAAGAAGAATAAAGTAGTACTTGGCCATATTCCTTGAGTCTGTCAGATTATTTGGTCTGAGATCAATATTTGTAATTCCATCTAGCACAAAAGACACTTCAAGGTGCTAGAGCACAGTTGTCTTTATAAGAATAAGCCTGTGTTTTTTCTAGAGGGGGCAAGGTGATCATACTGACAAGGAGACAGCTGCTGTCAGCTGTGGTGCAAGGCCTATCAAAGGCCATTTGTGCCCTCCAGCCTTGCCCCTTTCTGCAAAGGAGTTTACGCTCCACTCCAGTGTCCTCATTGGTCTTGGCTAGTTGGTGGTGCTGTAAGCACTGCCAATGAGCCAAGCCCATTTACCCTGGAAGCGAAGATAGGAGAGAGATAGGATGTAAGGTGGGACAAACAGCCAATGGGAGTTGTTTGATTTTTATCCACCCATAGCCATGCTATCCTCTATGTCCATTCCCACTCACTACCTGCTCCTCCTCACCCTAAGCCCATCCCTTTGGAATCTCGTTGAACTAGATTTGCGCTTTTCTGAGCTGTTCCATAAAGGTGTAGTGGCTAGATGGAAGCTATAAATCGGCTTTCCGACTTTCTGTAAATTCCGAAAAAGCTTGGCAAAAGTCCCCCAAGATTGTTTTCGTTCTCATTGGGGGAATCCAGAAAATTCAATTTTCGGTTCAGCAATTTCATTGTTCCTGGGAGAGGGAAGCATTAGAAGTCCTGCAGGGTGCATGCTACAAATGATTGTGTGTGTGTCTCTGGGGAGGGACAGGGGCTGATGTATCTCCCTACAATCAGGAACTGTAAACCCTGAATAAATAATTATACTAAACCAGTGCCACAAAATCTTGTCTGCATATAAGCAGCTCTACTTTGTTGGAAATATTTGTGGTTCCGACACCTCCTGGATGGTATCACTGTTGCTTGTGCCCAGCCCACTCAGACCAGCACGCTTTTCAAGGTAAGTTCAGACCATGCCAAGAATTTGGTAGTTGTGCCGAGGGAGGGGGCCCTTTTGGTCGCTTCCCAGCAACATCACTGCTCTCTCAGCATCATGGGCCACAGCGTCCCCCCCTGTGTGCGCTGTTTATAACCAGGAGAAAATGAGGAATGATAAGAGCGAGGAGGATGGGGGAGCACGCGTTCTGAAACAGCAGAAGGGCATGCCACACCGGACCAGGTTGGCACTGGCGGCGGGATCCGAATTGGGGGAAGCCTCTTTGTGGTATGCTGTACAAGTACTTGATCCCTTCTGCAAAAAAAGAAAATGTATTATGCATTTATTTTCACCATTTTAATGTCTCTGAGACTATGTGCACCCAGTTCAATGCCTATTTGGCAGATCCTGTGAATCATCATCTCCAGGTATATGAGTATTGGGTGGGAAAGCGCCAGCAGTGACCAGATTCATCTATTTGTGTGTTGCATATTTTGGACTTGCCCATGTCCAGTGACAATGTTGAAAGCTTGTTTTCACAAATCAAAGTCTTCATGGTAAGAAAAGAAAGGACGTGGATGGGCAAAGCGTCACTGAAAAAGTATTGCATGATTTACTACAATAATTTTGACTCTGAGAGATACCCTACTTATGCACGCAATGAAACAATAAAATAATATGTGTGAGTTTTACACTGGAAACAGTTATCTCTAATTATTGGAAGGGGCAAATGGGAACACACAGATAAATACAATTTTTGAAAACACTGTAAAAACACAACTGGAAGTAAAAAAAACTAAAAAAAACACTGATGAAACTACTCCTGTTGTAATAAAAGGTCTAAACCAAGTGTGCCTTCAGCTACTTGATTTGTAACCAGTATGTGCTCTAGCAATTGATTCTTGAACTGAATTCCTGTTAAAAATAAGAATTGCCAAAGACAACAGTTTTGATTTTTGAATAGGCATTTGGCAGACAGATACTAAAATGTTACGGGATGCCCTGCGCGTCAGGTTCAATGAATGAAAATACTTATTCAAAATGGCTGTCGTGGTTGTAGAAGGCGGGACTCCATACAGAGCCCCAAGGCGGGGGAAATATGAGGAGGGAAGCTGCTGCCGCAACAATCAGTAAGTGGGACTGGGGAGTGAGGTTGGGAAAAGTAAAACAAAAAAAAACTTTGGGGGGAAGATGGCGGCCTGCAGCGGGTGAGACGGCCTGTGGGTTCCATGGAATGCGTGCTGAGATTAGAAGTTTCAGCCCGCGTTTCATGGAATCTGATTGGCTGCTCCTCCCCGTCCCGGGTGCTAATGGCTCTTATGACGTCTTAAGAGGAATCAGGTGGGCTAATTCCACTGAACTTAAATACTGTTACAACTGTTGGAAGTGAAGGTAAATTTCCCAAATTCCGAATTGCGGTTATTCCCTATTACGGTGGCCGATTGGACTCCATTAGAGATTGGAAGAATTACCGTTGGGGATAAATCTACAGTCGAGCATTCCACTGTCGATAAAGCTTCATTATTCTACAGGATATACATACAGCAATGTGCTGGAGCTATTTCCCCCTGTCCACCTTTGAACTCCTGATATGGCAGAGTGGTAAACATGGTGGTTATTCTGTGAATGCCACTTTTTTGGAATGAGGACCATTTTCTATGTTGATATTTTTTCAATTCAAGGCTTTGTTAGTCAAATGTCATCAATCAGTATGTTGCCTGAATTCCTTTGATGAAATATGCAATGAAAGACTGTTATATTATTAATTTAGTTGAACAATTTTATAAATACCCACTTTTAAATGACAGTGCTAACTTTCTTGAAATAAAACAGACTCTCAGTTCTTGGCTCTAGGGAAATTGCAGTAGCGAATGTAACAGGCACTTAATTCATTAAAGACAGATTGGGAGCTTTGTAAATGTCTGCCTTACTGCAACATTTATCTGAAAAAATGACACACAAACATTTATTTGCATTCAGAGATGTACAGATATTTCTTGTACCTTGGCTGCCCCCAAGTGTTGCTAGTCTGAAGACTTCCTGGTAGGTGAGAACTTCGACCGTCGGATCTTGTATGAAGAGCATCTTGGAGGTGTCCATCGCTCTCCTGAAGGCATCTAGGATGGAAGCTGAATAACCACCTGCAACATCTACAAAAGATCATGGCTGTTAGATTCCTAAAATCCACATAATTGGGGAGCAGTCACGTGGATGCATGCAATAGATAACACTAGGACTTAGAAACAAGGAGAAATGAGTTGACGTCTAATGGCAGTGAACAGGAATGATATTACAGTTAATTTATAAGGGAACAAGGCTATTCCAGCACTAAGTAGTTTTACAGTCTGCATTTAGAACAGGCATTGGGTCTGACCTGTCTGGAATATGTGTCTATTGTAAGATGTGTATCAGTGGATGGCAGCTATGGGCTGGGGGCTCCCCCTCCCTGGCTCCTACTTTGAATGAGGATCGACCACCTCCCCCTACCCCTCCCTTGGGCACCTGCCTCACATCAGTGGTGGTCTCAGGGTGCCACGGTCGGACCCCCGTCCATCCCTGGAGGGAAAAGCTCTAGCAAACCAGGCCAGAGCTCCAGAATGGCTGTGAGTGTTGCTCCCTCCCTTGGGCACTTGCCTTGCACGTGGGTGGAACGTCAGCCTGCCCAGCAGCGGACTAGGGGCACCCTGGTTGGATACTAGTCCCTCCCTGGAGGGAAAGCTCTATCGCTCCCCTGCCAGAGCTCAAGGATGGCCGGGGGTTGCTGCCCCTCCCTTGGGCACCTACATCGCATGTGGGTAGACCATCTGTCTGCCCAGTGGCTGACCCGGGGCGCCACGGCAGGGTACCAGTCTGGACAATCAGATACCGCCGTAGTTCCGACCATAAACAATGCTGACTAGCAATTTGGCAGGGTTAATCACATGACCCACCGAGCTGCTTCAGAGAAAAACTAAAGACTTTGGTATTATGAGGAGTATGGTTGCAAAGCTGAAACTTAAAGGAATTGATGGAAAGGTACCCCCAGGTGTGGAGCCTGCGGCTTAATTTGCTCAGCACGTCAGACCTCACCAGGCCCGGACACGGAAAGGATTGACAGATTGGTGGAAAAGGTAGTTTGAATGCATGGGCTGTAGTGGCATCCCTCCCATGAGCCATGCAAACATGGGCTGGAGGGAAACCATTCCAACAACTATATAAGCTGAAGGAGCAGCCTGGAGAAGCAAAGCCTGGTGGAGAAGGCTGTTTGAACACACAGCTGTTGCAGCGTCCCTCCCATGAGCCCTGCAAACGTGGGTTAGAGGGAAACCATGCCCACAACTGTAAAAGCTGGAGAAGAGGCGAAAGTTGGTGGAGAAACCTGTTTGAAGCTGCAGGCTGTTGCAGCATCCCTCCTGTGAGGCCTGCAAAAGTGGGCTATAGGGAAACCACGCCCACAACTATAAAAGCTGGTGGAGTGGCCTGAAACAGCAAAACCCAGTGGAGAAGGCTGTTTGAAGCCGGGGGCTGTTAGAGCAAGTTGGCGGTGGCAAATTGGAAGGCCCTGATTAGCAGAAGGGCTTTTAGCAGTAGGGAGCAGCAGCTGTTTGGTGAGGCACATTTCTGAGGCGGTTTCTTCCCACGACACAGGGACTTTGGAAGTGCTCCTGGTAGTTTTCAAAACCTGCTAGTGTGTGAGAAGATGCAGGCAAGTGAAGGTACGCGCACACATGCTCATGCCTAAAAAATACAACCCGCTAGGGAAAAAGGCTAAGAGATTCTTGCAAGGATAACAAGTTTTAATCACACAAAAAAAAGGTATGCCAGCAAAGAACTCTGCGGCCCAAGAATGTTCTGCCGAAAAGGTGGTACAAGCACAATATTATAAGGAAGCAAATAGTCATCAGTGACGTAGACATGTACAGTAAAAACCTGCGTGGCTGGTTGGTGAGACCTTACACATGGTCAGCCTGCCCTATAGGCGGTACCAGGTCATTAGCCGCAGCCCCATCCACCGGTCTTCCATCACGTGGGGTCTGCTGCGCTCATCATCGCCAGGTAACCAAGGTCAAGTTTTCAATTAGATACTATGTAAGACAATGCTACTCTATCATTATGGCGTGCACCTGGAGGCTTGGGGACTGGCACAGGGGAGGCTTGAGATCATGCAGACCCACACATTCTTCACTCATTCTGTATCCCACTATCCGCACCCAAAGTATTCCACCCTGTACCTCGAACTAGAAATCTTGCCATTATGAAATAAGGCTGAATGGTTGGGTTCTTTTAGATCTTTTATGGCCAAAGGGTTTAGGGTTAGTGGTCTGGTGTCACCTACATCGTGGAATTTAGGGGTCTCGGGACTGGGACAGTTGTTGATGCCATAACTCATGGTTGGCTGGGTGAGGGTCCGAGATCTGCTTTGGGCTGGTTGTGATGAACGTGCACTGTGAGGCACCTGGTACTGTCTCGCGGCCTTGCAGGGCGCATTCCTTCTCGGCATAACACGTATTAGCAACAGTTGTGGAACAAAGGAGAGTTTCTGTGGGATCTAACAGTGTGGGTCTCTCAACCATCAGCGCTTGGGCCTGTTCAGGTTTCTTCGTTAGGTTCATGGTCTATATCGTGCAGCCCCGAATGTTTCTACCATATCTACAAAATGGCGGGTGTTTATATGTGCGCACTACATCTAAGCATCTACATTTCACATAGTATTGTGTTCATGCTTGGTCCCTGAATAGACCCCCTAACCCCTGGCACATCACACGGGTATTTATTGGATTTGCCTTACTCTAAAGTGCCTAGGGGGGTGCGATAGGTTCATCTCCTTCCCAACACAAGGCAAGTGATCTTTTAAATTGTAACTGGGGAACTGCTTACAATCTGCCCAGTAGCTGTGCCCAAGAGCACCCACATTGTCGTTGGGGTGGGGTGCTGTGACAATGACTAAGGGCCCCCTAGCGCCAGATGCTTGCCAGGTGCTTCGCCACACACACCAACTAACCCGTAGGGTGAGAAATGAAGAACGGCGCTACAGGAGCAAGCACTTGTGAACAAGGCTTACTGCTGTCTCTGGTAACTGGGAAACAGGGGGCCCTTACAGACTTTGTCAAGGTGAATCTGGGCTGGAAGTGATCTCATGGACATTAGTTATTGACTTAAACTCTCTTGAACCCTCTGATGTATGGGTTGGAGCTTCCCATGAGGGCTGGAAATACCTATGCAATATCAATGTTCAATGCTTGCTGCTACTTGACTAATACCTACACCTGTACTTTTAAATTGGTCGAATCCATAATGATTGACTGATTACATTTTCGTACTTTTAATATAATTATTAGCGTTGTTTGTTTGTTATTTGGGCCTACAGAATAGCTCTGTTGTCTATATATATATTATTACTCCGTAACCTAACATGTCTAAACGCAAGGCCATTACTTCTATATCACCCAAGGACCGGCAGACACAGTTGTATAAGATGTTTGAACCCATCAGGGAGGTAAATGGGCCTCATAACATAAGCTGGTGTGGAAATAACATGCCAATAATAACGTTTACTGGCACATTTCCACATACTACAAGTTTGGTGGTGGGGTGGCCAGATTTACCTGCAGCTCCAAGCTGGAGGTAATTCCGGCACCCCACCACCACAAAATGCTGATATTAAAGGCATTGGTATTACCAGGAATTCCCCCCATGGAGTCCTACGGGACACCATGAAATGGGGGCCAGCACTTACCACCACTTGTAATCTGCTGGTTAATCTGGCAGATCAAGTAGCGGTAATGGTATTACCGTTTGGTGGTATCCTGCTGGATTAGCAGCAGGATACCATCAAACGTGTAATGAGGTTTGTCTTGATCTCTGAAATCCAAGGTTTGATACAGGACATTGACTCCCTTGAGAGGAAGAACGAGGAAAAGGTTGTAGGGGAGAAACCAAGAGTAGGTAATGTGGGGCCTATTTGTGTAGGTGCAGTGGTAACTGTGTGGCGGAGGGTGGCAGTGCTGAGGTTATCAAATCAGACTCAGGAGACATGGAATTGCCTGCCCATGCACGTGTGCTGTGATCGATGGAATGGCTTGAACTAAAAGAAGACCCCCTTCCGGCCCATGAGATTGGGAAAAAGTACTGATCAGGAGGGGGGAAGAAAGCTTCTTCTGCCAGCCAAAATAGGTAGTCTTAACATCAATGGTGCTCATGAAGGCTGCAGGGATTTTGTTGAGATACACACCCTTGTACTTGAGGAATGATGTGATGGGCCTATTACTCCTGATCAAGCTGGCCCCGTAGTGAGTGGTAGTACTTTGGAAGAGATTTCTTTGCAGAGAGAAGGCGAAGAAGATGAAGTGGTTGTGATCAGCCCTTCTGTAGTTTTGTCTAATAGGTTAAGTATTTTAAGCCCAGAAGGAACACCTCAGCAAATGAACATCATAAATAAAGAGCCTTCCATAGGAAAAGCTGATCAACAGTTAAAACAAAAATAATAATACTATGCAGAGCAAGGAGGGAGGGCATAAACCGGGGAAAATTGTAAACCGTGCCCAAAAACCTGTTTTTGTTCACCCGTCCTCCCAACCTGATGGAAGAGATTAAGAGCCTAAAAGCTTGTATATTCGACACTGTTGTGCATGACCTTATTAAGGAAATGGGGGGTTGAAAAACCAAATACAGTAATTATTGCAGTTATTTCAGGATGGGGAACTGGGGTGCCACACTTTGCTTTTAGCCACTAAGTCTATGGTGGGGTCACAGGTTCATCTAAGAGCGATAAACACAAAAAGTGGAGGAACTAAGGAGCTTACCAATATACCCCCTTCTGCTCAGATCATCCTGCCAGTACTGATTGTATGAAACAACCAAGGTATTCACCCCTCTAAATGTTTATGCAGGGATCATACCCATCCTTCAGTATCTGGCCCCTTAATTGATGTTATCAAGCGACATGCTGCTAATCATCCTGTGTATTACCCAGGCGGCCTGTAGCTGGTGCACTGCTTCGGAGCACTGGGGTGGGCCAGACCCAGCTCCAAAGTGTTCGTATGGATGCACCATCCGTTACCATGTATAACGTCCCCAGGCTCCCACCTAATGCCTTTGAGTCTCAAATCTCTTTAACCAACAAAATGCATACATTGAATAAGGATGGCGAAAGGGTGTACTTTGATCATCAGGGAGGACATAGTAAGATGTCAGCGGACGACAAAAATGCCCGATAACAGCTGTGAATATATTCAAATAGCTTTCACCAGTAATTCCCTAGTGGAGGGGTTATTGTCTATTGATTTTGAACATATCCCCCGTTGGCTCATCCATAATTCTGACAGCACACCACCCCCAGCAGATGTCCAAAACACCTTCAACTATCCCTCCATAAATACTTCCCCTCTCAAGCTCTTCGCTCCTCTACCTCTAACTCCCTCAGAGTCAGTCGTTTTTCAAAGAAACAAGCTGTGGGTAGATCTCTGTCTTCAGCTGGGGCCTCCCTTTGGAACAGCCGCCCTGCCACTCTGAAACTTGAGGAGACCCAGGTTCAGAAAGCACCTCAAGACCTTCCTCTTTGCTTCTGCCTGTGCCCCCTTCTCCCCTGCTGATCTGTTTTCTCTCTCGGCTCTGTGCACCTGGCCACCCTCTGTCCCCCGGGCCCAGGTACCTGCTCACCCTGCCACCCTCCTGCACGGCCTCCGGGCCACCCCTTGCACTGGGGTCTGTATCTGTACCCATATAGTCCCCCACCCTGCTTCTCTTCTGCACTTATCAGACATACCCTGTTTGGCTAAACCCAGCACTTGCCACTTGCTTGCTGCACTACCACCGGTTATTGTCTTTATGTATTTATTTTATTTATTATTATTTATCTGTTTCTCCTCTGTTCCGCACTTTCCA
Source organism: Ambystoma mexicanum (assembly GCF_040938575.1). Taxonomy (NCBI): domain Eukaryota; kingdom Metazoa; phylum Chordata; class Amphibia; order Caudata; family Ambystomatidae; genus Ambystoma; species Ambystoma mexicanum. The sequence goes on along the minus strand of NC_090935.1, from coordinate 1,170,072,368 downwards.
CTTATCTCCCTTTCCATGCACCTTTCCTCTTTTTCCCTTTCCCATACACTTGCATGTTCTCAATGTCACTGGGCCTAGTAAGATCATTGTTTTGTTCTCCCCTGTTCCCGGCCCTTGCCTTGTTGCGTTCAGAAAACACTTGTGTGAGAGCGTGATATAAATAAAATATCATATCATATATTACACCATATGATTATAACATAATTCACCCAATTCAGGCAGGTTTCCATAAAGGTAAAAACTGTGCACCAGAGCTTCCGATTGTTTGTACTAGTGCAGAAGTATACCATTTTGAGGAAGATACATTTATATGCCATCTTCATCGACCTCAAAACGGCCTTTGATGGAGTCCCACGGGATCTACTTGGGCAGACTTTACAACGTAAGACAATGCTGGTCAAACTGTTGTCAATTGTAAAATCCCTCTACAGTAATAAAACCATGGTTCACTATGTCTTGGCAGAGGAGATAACACCACAATTCGTAATGACAAGGGGGTCGGGCAGGGGCGTGTCTTTGCCCCCCTTTTGTTCAGTGTCTTTATTGATGAAGTGATCAAGGAATGCTTGGATCCACCTAAATTGAGCACAAACAGATTTGCGGTCTCTTTTTTCCAGATGATGCTGTATTGTTATCGACCACGCCGCAGGGTATTAAGGAGACTTTGGCATCCTTCGTGAAAAAGTGTGAAGAGATTAAAATACAGGGAAAAACTAAAACCTTGGTATTCAGAACCTAAGTTCTCCAAACAACAACGTGTAACTGCTAGAGTTGAAGTTTGTGTCTTGAGCAGGTCAAATTGTATGATTACTTGAGGGTTAGATTTATTGAGAATGGGTTTTGGTCCTTCCAAATTGACAAAGCTTGCACCAACCTAAATCCTGTGGTGGGATACTGAGCTTCTGCAAACGACTTGGTAGGAGAGATCATTTCCCTGCAATTGAGGTATATAGGAAACAGGCTTTCACGTCCATCTCTTATGGGGCAGACATTTGGGGTTAGGTAAGCACTCCAAATTTAGCTAATGCAGAAATTAATTCCTGAAGAAGTTGTATCTGCTTTGTCAAGGGTCACTGAATGCCCTCATACACACGGAGGTCAATTTAGCCCTGATTGCCAATGAGTTAACAATAAAACTGACTGTGTACTGGCTAAAGCTATGGTGTAACCCACGGTTGGAGTTATACCGAGATGTTATTGTGCACTTGCTCAATTTGACTGGAGGAAAGAGCCTCCTGTGGGCTATTCACATGAAGAAAACCCTGACTATTCTGAATGAGCAAGTTCTCTGTCGGCTCCCAGTGTCCTTCAAATAAAGCAGCTTTAAACAGGGTCAAGACAGCTATACTTTCCCACAATAGGTTAAATAAGGCTACTGATTGTCAGAGAAATACCTCGAAAGCAAGCAAAAATTTGGATGTGTAGCGTAAGACTATATTGAACCACTGTATGCACAAGCCTTATATTTTGACTTCTGCATATATGGATGCTGGGCTTGTACACAAAATCCTGGGCCAGCTGTGGTACAGATATATGCCCATTGTGTAGCTTGGATGTAGAGATTGTACACCATTTTCTGCTTTTCTGCACAAACCTTAAAGTCTTGAGATTTTTTACCTAAAGCTCTTTTTTAGGGCGACCAATGTAGTGACATTCACTGATGCAATGACTCATCTGGCTTCCACTCAGGAACGGGATGTTGGGGGTCCTTATGACCCTGGAGGTAGCCATGACGCAGTTTGCGGCATGGCTACCCCCATTCCGGGTACTGGGTCTGGGTTCCTGGAATGGGGAAATACCGGGCCATTCCGACCTTGGAGGGCCCGGCATTTCCCCATTCCAGGAATCCAGACCCTGGACATCCCCATTCGAGCCCCCATAGGGCTCAATGGGAATGGGGAGGATACAAGCAACGGGCCCATTAATGATGGGCCCGTTGTTTGCATCCTGGTCTGCTTGCGGGTCCCGCGAGGAGACCTCGTAATGAGGCGGTAGGGGGTTAACGGGGCCAGCAGCTCTACTGGCCCTGTTAACACCCTACCGCCAGGGTCGTAATGACCCCCGTTGTCTTTCCAATATCCATATGTTTTCATCGGGCTTGGCTTAAAAGATTCAAGAGATGACGCTGACCTATTGTGTTTACCTGGTTTATTGTGCTTATCCTGGAACTGTTTTGTGTTAAATGATTAACCTGTGCATATACAGGGTTGTGAGTATACTCTCCCTAATTTATATCCCAAAGTATTTGAAGAGCTGCGAGTTATCTCTCCCTGTGTTGTACAATGCTTAATTCTGTGTGTCAGTAAGTTGTATGGAATACTCCTGCAAGTGATTTTCTTGTTGCTTTTATTTGCATATTTAGGTTGGTCTGTCTTATTCCTCTTAATGATCTGTTTTATACACAAGACAAGCCTTGTTTTATTGTTTATTTATGAGAAATACCTGTTTTTAATGTTTTACTTTATATCATTGATATGAAATATGTGCCCCTTAATGCTCTCTTGTATATCACTTTGATGTATATGTATTTATGACAAACTTTTATGGCTTCACGCCGAATAAATCGGCAGATTGATAGCTCTTTCTCGATTCTGTGGGTGGTGGTGCATTGCTGTTCTTAGTTGGTGGAGCAATTTGTCTCATTAATTCCAATAACGAACAAGACTCGTACATGCTAACTAGTTACACAACCCCCTACCGGTCGGCATTCAACTTCTTAGAGGGACAAGTGGCATTCAGCCACACGAGATCGAGCAATAACAAGTCTGTGATGCCCTTAGATGTCCGGGGATGCAAGAGCGCTACACTGAACAGATCAGCATGTGTCTACCCTTTGCCAACAGATGTGGGTAACCTGCTGAACCCCGTTCGTGGCAGGGATTGCAATTAATTCCCATGAACGAGGGATTCCCTGTAAATGCGGGTCATAAGCTTGCATTGATTAAGTTCCTGCCCTTTGTACACACACACACACACACATTGCTACTACCAATTGGATGGTTTAGTGAGGTCCTCAAATTGGCCTCGCCTGGGGCAGGCAACGGCACTGGTGGAGTGCCGAGAAGATGATCAAACTTGACTATCTAGATTAAGTAAAAGTCGTAACAAGGTTTCCGTAGGTGAACCTGAGGAAGGATCATTAATGGCAGAGGAGCCAGAAGAAGAGCAGTGGGCCCGACCTCAGTTGCGTCCCAGACGCATACATCCAAAGCCCGGCGCACCCGTCATGCAACATTCCCGACAGCGGATTGATCACCGGGAACAGGTGCCGGGGAGCAGGATCCCTCACACTGGAGGTGTCTGTGACCCCGCAGATGAACAAGGGCATCTGGAAGGCTTGGGTTAACATGCCGGGACATCCGTAACCATACAATGGAGAGGGAGCCCTGAACACTCCCCCATCTGTTTGAGCCAGTCCCTGAGCTGTTTTGCTTGCCCGGCACTTCTGTCTCTGGCATTTCATCTGGTGGATATTGGCAGGGGCCCCCTGGTCGGAAGGGAAGTCCTAAGTGGCGGCAGCCGGGATCCGAGGGAAACCTAGCTGTCCTCAGGTGGATGCGGGCACTGGCACGCTTATGCGAGCTCTGAGCCATGGTGCAGCCGGGCCTACTTGAAAGGCGGGAGTCGAGGTTCCAGCCACCTACCGCTGTGGTTGAGCTATGGCCAGGCTCGCCGACGCAGTGGGTGACCTTCCCTAGTGTCTCTGGAGCTTGGCCCCATGTGGCCAGGTTGGGGTTTGAAGACTCTAGCTGTCCAACCTACCCTCTTGCTTCCACCCCGGCCCTCCTCTCCATCCCTCTGAAAGGGGAGTGGGAAGTCACGGAGGGTGAGCGATCGGCAGGGTGGGCCAGCGGGGTAGTGGCCTGTCCTTGTTGCCATGGGAAGTCCTGTTGCACTGCTGCAGAAGATGACGTGCAGGGTTGCTGGGCCAAGTGCTTGTTTAAAACCCTGATGATCTTGTCCACCTGCCAAATGGGGAGGCTGAGACAGGGCGCGGCTGTCTCGCCACGCGGGCAGGATGGGCAGCGCTGCCTCCCTCCAGCCTCTCCTGCAGCAACAGGCTACCCCCCACATCTGGAAAAAGACTTGCCTGTGACTCCTGGCAGTATGCTTGCACGTCAATGAAGAACATAGCTAGCTGTGAGAATTAGTGTGAATTGTAGGACACACTGATCATCGACATTTTGAACATACCTTGGGCCTCTGGGTTTCTCCCAGGTCTACGCCTGTTTGATGGTCACTTGAATGTCAATCGCAATGGTGACCCACTCCACGCATGGCTGGGCATGTCGTAGGGACACCATTCCATTAGTCCCCCTGTCAGGCCCTGATCAGCACCGTCAAAAGCTCCCTAGACCTGGTGCGAAGGCATGTTACCGGCGCGTCCTGGCCTCCCTGTTTTCCCCCTCGTGGAGTCGGGAGGGCCAGGCACCCGGAGTGCCCAAGTGGTGGTGGTGGCGGCAGCAGCAGCCTAAAAACCTGATGCAACCCCAACCTCCCCACCCCCGAGTAGCTGGCCGTGCCACGTTTGGCTGTCTGTTGTGACCCATGGCTGTCTGCGTTGGACGGCCCTGGAGTGCAGGCCTCTTCACCGTATCTGGCGGGCAACCTTTCCCAAGGCGTGGTTCAGCCCAGATCCGGCTAGCGCACACTTGGCACCCCCACTTCGCCCGAGAGCCCCGGATCCAAGGCCGGCCGCCCGAGCTTCGGCTCTGCGACTACAACCTCAGATCAGACCTCGCAATCCACTGAATGTATTACTTATTGGAGGAAAATAAACTAACCAGGATTCCCTCAGTAATGGCGAGGGAAGAGCCAGCGATGAATCCACATCCTGGGGCAGGCACAGGAAATGTGCCATACATAAGGCCCACTCACCAGTGCCGCTCAGGGGTCCCAAGTCCTTCTTAGGTGGACAGTATTAGGCTGGTGAAGGCCCCCAGAACGCCGGGATCAGATTTTCTTGGAGTCGGGTTGCTTGGCAATGCAGCCCAAAGTGGGTGGTAAAGTCCATTTAAGGCTAAATATGGGAGCGAGACCGACAGCCATCAAGTACCATAAGGGAATGTTGAAAAGAACTTTGAAGAGAGAGTTTAAGAGGGCGTGAAACCGTTGAGAGGTAAATGGGTGGGGTCTGTGCAGTCTGCCTGGTAGATTCAACACAGCAGACATGTCGGTCACCTGGAATGGCGGATCCCCTCGCGGGACTGCCACCAGAGTGCACTCAGCCCCCACAGGGAGCATTTCCTTTGTGGTGGTGCACTGCAAATGGCTCTGGGTCAGCTGGGAAGGCCCCGGGGGTAGGTGGCTCTCTGATCTGGCAGAGAGTGTTACAGCCCCCTGGCAGCACTTTCGCTATGTCCGTGGGCCAGTGAGATTAACCGCCGTCACGTCCTCCTCTAGCAACTGTCCACGGCCCTCTCGGTGGTCGGGCTCACTTCTCCCGGTGTGACTGTCGACTGGGGTGGACTGTCCTCTGTGTGCCCCAACTGTGTCATGCTGCTGGGCCGGGAGGCCCACCAAAGGTGGCAGGGATCTGAAATGATGTTGGTTACGCACCCGACCCGTCTTGAAACATGGACCAAGGAGCTTAACACCTTCCCAAATCCGGGGGGCTGAACAAAACCATTGTTGCAATGAAGGTGAGGGCCATCACACGCCGGCTGAGGCGGAATCCCATTCTAGCGTTGCAGCAGGAGCACCACCGACAGTCTCACCAACTCTGTCAGGGAGCTGGAGCATGAGCATGTGTGATAGTACCCAAAAGATGTTCAACTATGACTGGACAGGGTGAAGTCAGAGGAAACTCTGCTGGAGGTCGGAGTGATCCTGACATGCTAATCAGTCATCCAACCTCGGTATAGGGTCAAAAGACTAATCAGGTCACTAGTAGCGGGTTCCCTTCGATGTTTCCCTCAGGATAGCTAGTGGTCGGAAACTCCAGCTTTATCTGGTGAACAGAATGTTTAGATGTCATGGTGCCGAAACAATCTCAATCTATCCTCAAACTTTAAATGGGTAAGAAGCCCGGTTCGCTGGCGTGGAGCTGGGCATCGAATGCGAGGGCCCAGTGGGCCACTTCTGGTAAGCATAACTGGCTCTGCAGGATGAACTGAACGCTGGATTAAGGCACAGTTTTGCTGGTGCTGTAAAACTGCCGGTAATTCTGGCATCAGCACTTTTACTGCACCAGCAAAACACAACTTTGCTGGTGGGGGCACTGATTTACCTCCAGGCAGTTTCAGCCACTTGGAATATTCCGTAAACTGTATTGCTGCCAGATTTACCGGCGGGATATCACCAAAACTGTAATGAGGGCCAATGTCTCTCTTTTGATCCTTTGTGAGGTCAGGTAACGGCTCTGTCAAGGGAATATACAGTGGAATCTGAGGTGCATATGTGCCAAGTCAGAAGAAATTGTCCATGAGGCCCTGGCGGACAATTCATCCTTCCCTCGTCTCCTCATGTATGTCTGTGGTGCCCTATATTCAGGTGCAACATCTTCCTCATCTGAGCCAGTGGGGGAGCGGGGGAATGGTCCTCATCTGGAGGCATTTCTATGTTCCCTGGTATGCACAAGTTGTGCAACAATACGCATATGATTACAGTTTTGCTGACTTTCACATTGCCATACATGAGGGCACCACCTGTGTGGTGGAGACACCCGAGTTTGGCTTTGAGCAATCCAAAGGTGCCTTCAATGGATGACCTGGTCCTCCTCTGGGCCTCATTATAGGCTGTCTCCTGTGGTGTATCAGGATTCTTCATAAGCATCATCAGCCACAGTAACTGTGGATAGCCTGCATCACCTACAAAACATAAATTAACAGTGTGAGACATGGCGGTTTGTGGGTCGTGGTGCATGTATATGGCCTGATGTGATTTTGGCCAATGTGCACACATCAGCACATGTGCATGGCACACCTTGCTTACAATGCAGTGGATGGGCATTGGCCTACATGGTACTCTTGCAGTCATTCACAGAATATGAGACATCATTCATCATGTATTTGTCTATGCGCTGACATCACCAATGCAGTTGTCGCTATTGTTGTGGCCGTAGGCCATGAACAGGCCTATGACCATGCTTTGTCAGGGAATGGGTTTGATGGGTGCCCTGCTTGTGTTCTGCTACCTTGCAGAACACAAGCTGGGCCTAGAGACCCAAGCTACTCTTCACTGATGAGCCCCAACAAGGGTGAAACATGTTTTGGGATGCTTGTGGTCTCGTGCAGAAGGGATGTGACCTAGCAGTTCGGGCTGGACTTCCCCTTTTGGGGTGGGACCAAGCCTGATTTGCATATGGTCTTTTCCCTTCTGTAATGGCTTGGCAGGTGAAGAACAATGGTCTGGAGGGTTGCCCTGAGCAATGCCAGTGGTTAAGATTCAGTCTAAACCTTCCAGCCATCACCTCTTTGTTTTTGCTTTGTCACCCCGAGTGGGACGGTTATGCCCAGACGTGGGTCCCGTGCCTGCTGGGCCTAGAGACCCAAGCTACTCTTCACTGATGAGCCCCAATAAGGGTGAAACATGTTTGGGGATGCTTGTGGTCTCGTGCAGAAGGGATGTGACCTAGCAGTTCGGGCTGGACTTCCCCTTTTGGGGTGGGACCAAGCCTGATTTGCATATGGTCTTTTCCCTTCTGTAATGGCTTGGCAGGCGAATAACAATGGTCTGGAGGGTTGCCCTGAGCAATGCCAGTGGTTAAGATTCAGTCTAAACCTTCCAGCCATCACCTCTTTGTTTTTGCTTTGTCACCCCGAGTGGGACGGGTATGCCCAGATGTGGGTCCCGTGCCTGCTGGGCCTAGAGACCCAAGCTACTCTTCACTGATGAGCCCCAACAAGGGTGAAACATGTTTGGGGATGCTTGTGGTCTCGTGCAGAAGGGCTGTGACCTAGCAGTTCGGGCTGGACTTCCCCTTTTGGGGTGGGACCAAGCCTGATTTGCATATGGTCTTTCCCCTTCTGTAATGGCTTGGCAGGCGAAGAACGATGGTCTGGAGGGTTGCCCTGAGCAATGCCAGTGGTTAAGATTCAGTCTAAACCTTCCAGCCATCACCTCTTTGTTTTTGCTTTGTCACCCCGAGTGGGATGGGTATGCCCAGACGTGGGTCCCGTGCCTGCTGGGCCTAGAGACCCAAGCTACTCTTCACTGATGAGCCCCAACAAGGGTGAAACATGTTTGGGGGATGCTTGTGGTCTCGTGCAGAAGGGATGTGACCTAGCAGTTCGGGCTGGACTTCCCCTTTTGGGGTGGGACCAAGCCTGATTTGTATATGGTCTTTCCCCTTCTGTAATGGCTTAGCAGGCGAAGAACGATGGTCTGGAGGGTTGCCCTGAGCAATGCCAGCGGTTAAGATTCAGTCTAAACCTTCCAGTCATCACCTCTTTATTTTTGCTCTGCTACCTTGCAGGCCAGGATGTCCCGTGCAGTCACCTGAGTTCAGTATGTATACTGGGGTAAGTCATGGCTCGTCACCTATTCAGTGCTTTATTGGTGACACATCATGGGACTTGTAGTTGTCTCACATTACTCCTCATTCTGTTCCCCATGTGAGTCACAGTGATATGTCTTTTTCAGATTGACTACTACTTATCCACAAACCATGTAAACTGTCCTCTATGTGTGTCCATGTACACTAGTAGGGTGCTGTTCCTCATTACATGGCATCATGTATGACTCCAAAGTATTGGGCGCAGCAGTAGCGGATTGTGAGGTCTGTGTCGAAGTCATTTTGACATTCATGGAATGGTACTGTTTCCTGTTCCGGTATGCCAGCTCCATTGCCTGGGGGGGGTACCAATGCCACCATAGAGTTGGAGAAATGGGCAATGGTGTAGAAACATGCCTTAGCTGTGTGCAACTGCGCCTGGGGGATGGGCATGGAGATGTGCTGATAGGCATGCCTCATGAGCGCCTCCAGAACTTGGTCCTGCACCTTTGAGAAAGTGGGCTGGGACATTGCATGCAATATCCCAACAGTGTGTTGGAATCCGCCCATGACGCAGAAGTGTAGGACAGACACAAGCTTCAGCGGGAAGGAGGTCAGCCTGGATCAGGGTGAGCAGGTCTGTGATGGTGGGACGGTCCAAACTATACAGGGTCACTAATTGGCTGTCCATCAGTATCCAAGGGGATGGGCGGACACGTGGTATGGGTGCCCTTCACAGCACACGTCTCCTGCTCCTTTGTGGTGCCTGTCTCTTTCCCTGCGTCTATAGCTGGATGAATAGTATGAGGTTGTGGATCCCATAATCGACGGCTGCTTGTGGCTGCATGTTGCTTGGATGTGTGATGGGGAAGGTGTGGCCCTTAAATACTCCTCCTGAGTGGAGCTGGTGTACCTGCCCCTTGGTTTCAATCACCTGTACGCATTTAACTCCACCTTTATGTTGGGGGTAACTGTGCTGAGTTTTTATGCTGAATTACCGCAGATTTTTGGAGCAAATTCCGCTGATTCTCCAATTGTAATGCAGCGGAAATGTTTTTTTCTGGCTGCAATTCTGCTGACATAATTAGCCCCGGCGCTAATTCAGCCAGTTCTCAGAGGAATTACCGTTGGAGGTAATTTAGCCACTGGAATTAATGCCAATGTTCTGTGAGTCATTATTCGGTGTAGTGGTATAGTTGGCAGTAACAGATTTACTGCTGATTTCACCACTTACCAATATACTTGTAATGAGGCCCTATGTCTGTCCTTTGATCCTTTGTTAGGCTGGGTAACACCTATCTCCAGTAGGACAGCCTCCCAACAGGAGCTGTCCTCTAAAACATGAATAAAAGTGTACATCATACACAAAAGGACTAGCCTCACACCAAGGGGTTACATAACAAAGGGCCTTTTTGGTTCTTTGGGTCTGAGAAAGGGGCGGGTTAGTTTGGTCAGAGGGAGCTCAGCACAGTTGGGGAAATATTCTGCTGTCTTGTTTCTCTCTGTACAACTCTTTCCTTCCTGTGTCCTCCACTTCCTTTAGCACAAATCACTTTGGGCCTGATGCAAAAATGCAAGGGCCACTAGTCAAAAGTACACACATTGGACCTCTTAAAGAAGGCTTGCTTTGGTCTAGTCACCTGTGGCCAATACAGAGGGGGTCTCCCACCCTTTCTGAATTTATTTTGGGTTCACTTTGGACATTCAAGAAGAATTCATTTGGACCTCTTTTGCGGGAGCAGTCCTCTCCAAAGTTATCGCCCAGTGAGGTGAAGATTAAGTGTTCCAAGACAGACACAAGCTATGCTCTGTAACCATTCCCAGGGCACATTGGGGTGACCTGCTGCTGGAGCAAGATATTCCTTTCTTCTAGCCACACAGTAACCAGGACCTCACTGAAGGTGAAGGCTCCTGGAGGTGTTTGCTAGCCTCTCCCGTGTTGGGATCATATTGTATGAACCCCTGGATTGAGCGGGTCATTACAGGTTTGGCAGTGCTGAAAAGTGCCGGTAAAAGTGGTGGTAATTCTGTTCCACCACCTTTCTTGCACCACTTAACTACAGGTTTGCTGGTGGGGGATGCCTGATTTACCCCAGGCCAAGATTTTGAGGTAAATCAGACCCCATCTGCAAAAAAACAGCCAGTATTTCCAGTGCCGGTAATACTGACAATCCCCTCAATGGAGTCCAAGGAATGGGGATTTACCACCCTGGGAATGGTAATACTGTTTGCTGGTATTCCGGCAGATTTATCGCTGGAATACCAGCAAACTCCTAGTGACCCCCTTAGCATCCTGAGAGCCAGAACAGGCAGAATTCCTGTTTTTTGCCATCAAACCACTTTGAGCCAAATGTAAAACTCATGCGACAATCGCCGAACCAACAGGACCTGTCAGTGATGCTTATGGCACTCTCTTGATTTTGAAACTGCTGTCCCTGCATCTTCGATCTAGTCTGCCAGGCACCACACCAGCTGAGCGTGCTATTGCATTGTTGCCTCGGCTCAAACCAGATGTTCGCTGCTGTGGAAGTACTTTTGAAGTGCTCTTTCTCGACCAAACTCTTCGAGCCATCAGCACCTTCGTCTACGACCATGCTTGAATATTGAACTAACCCTGTTGACCCCATCGACCCACTTCATTACAGTGCTTTGTCAACAGGAAGCCACTTTTCAAACCCAAATAGACGACTGCTCCCTGTCTGGATCACCACAACTCACTGCATCCAAACTCGCTTTGAACCTCTCAAACAATTATTAGAAGCCTGGTGCAATGCTGTTGAACCTCCAAGAACAGCAAGAAGGTTGTATTGACTCCAAACTGCCCCGCTGGTCCAGCTTTGGTCCTTAGAGACTGGTTAGGTCACCTTTGATCCCTTTTCTCGCAAAAGACACATCCTATTACCATCATGGTGGTTTGGATGCTTTTCACCTCTGTTTCATTAACCACAGTGATGCATCCTTCTATCTCATGCATATTCTGTGTTCTTTCCACAGGGGTGGGATTTTTGTAGTGTTGTTCCATTTTACCATACCACAAAGTTGCCCCAGTTACCATCCTTGTCCTCTTTTTAGTTGAGTGACAGCTACGAGCACCTCCACTAGTGCTTCACACCATGAACCATTCCCAATAAGCTGCTAGTGACCCACAGCCTAAATACCCCCTCCACCTCTGTCACTCCTCCATGTGCTGCACCAGAACACCCTCCTCCTAAATCCAGTGGCCCGTCTCAGATCACAAACCACCCAAAATTGGGGATAGTGGAGGGTTTTAGTGTGCCTTTAAATGGTGGCATGACCGAGCTGCAAAGACCATGGGGCCTCATTATAACTTTGCCGGTCCGGAAACAACAGTGCCGGTAAGGTTACCAGCACTGTTGTTTCCGGACCGGCAAAGTACAAGTCTGCCTGCCAGGCACAGAGGCCACGGTAGGCAGACTGCCACACGGGAGCACCGGCACAATTAGAAACAGTGCCAGTGCTTCCATGGCCCCCATTCCCATAGAGTCTCATGGGACACCTGACTTCTCGGACCGCTGGGGTTGTAATGCCCTGGTGTTACCGGGAAGTCAGGCGCCTGTAAATTATTCCGAGTCCAGCAGCAACCCGCCGATAGCACTGGCAGGGTTACCGCCGGACTCGGAATGAGGCCCCATGTCTCATCTGTCAGCCATCTTGGCTCTTCCTGCCCTCCCTCACTGCAGCTAAACCTTGTGTGTTTGCCCTTTTTATAATTCTCCCTTTCCAACTGCTATCTTGTAAAACAAGTAGAATCTTTTAGGGGAGGTTTGCTTGTTTTTCAATTTCCTTTAAAAAATATTTATAGACCCCTTCTTTTTATTTTAGGGGACATGATGCCAATTATGTTGCACTAGCATCATGTTATGTCAGGTTATTTTATGTAATGTTTCATTATTTAATTTCATATTAAAATCTAATGTCACGCACTTGGAGCAGCCATACTGTGACAGGTAGAACTTTTAAAAACACTCCAATAAGTAAATAAATTCAGAAGAACGGCACTCAGTTTATGAACTGGGCCATAACACCTAATGTAGACACAAAAAATGTGAGCTGGTAATGAGACTCTACACCCCTGTTTGGACCTTACATTCACAAGCTGCCCTCTTTTAGCAAGTCAAGGTAACTGCAGCCCAGATCTAGAATTATAGACAAGTCTAGATTATGCAGATTAACACCCAGAAAAGAGCAGCCTCAGGCCAAGAGGAGTCCTGACTTATGCATCTCTGAAACAATCCTCATAAAGTTCATAGAAGGCATTGAGAACTTCAAGGAAGCCCTGCCCAGAGCTTTGCTGTCATGGGAGCCATGTCTCAAAACCCATCACTGTTTAAAAGTTCATTTTTATCCACCAGTCCTTCCTGTCTGTATAACTGACTTTTCGTTGCCGAGTGTTAGGGGGCCGGCCAGTCCGGCCCGCCGTAATGATCGTGCCCTAGGAGGCCCATTGGGCTCATTGCGCAGCCGGGATGCAATAATCACGTGGATACAGGTACATAGCTGCAATTGCTGAGAAAAACTCACATTGGAATCAAAGGTAAGTTTGAGGCATTACCATGTACACTCTTTACAAGGGGTCCACTAGCAACATTTGTCGGTTTGGCTTATTAGCTCACGAGTGATGGTGGTGACTACTTGGCACACAGGTAGTTCTGGCAAACACTAATGACATGCTTTCTTACTGGGCCCACTTTCAGCAGGCGTGTCATACACGGGATCACTGCTTCAAACATACATTACTACTGGGTCCACTTTAAGCGTAGCACATTTCCGGGATCACCCACTTCTAAAACATGCTTCATTGCTCATTGTCATAATAGGAGCTTAGGAACATGTATACATTGGCTCATACTACACACGTTCAGGACCTTGACACTCAGATCACTTTATTAGTCCCAAAAGTAGTATGGAGCACCCCACTAGCCGGCAAAGCCACACCGGGGATACCATGGCCACATCAGCAGTTTGGTCATGGGGACAGTCCCTCATTCTTAGTTCACAAAAGAGTAGGGAGAGCCCCACTAGCCGGCAAAGCTGCACCGGGGACACGGGGGCCACATTGGCCGTTGTGTCACAAGCAAGTCAATGCTCAGTCTGGGCTGAGCTTGCCAGTCACCGTTCAGTAGCTGGTAGAGGGTCTTCGGATCCCCCATTCCTACTGTTCCCGATGCAACTGGATGATGCTTCCAGCGGGGCATTGGACGGTGCTTACTTGCGGTGTTCGGTCTGGAGTCTTTTGCGACCCCCCATGTGGATGGGCAAGGGGGATCCTCTCCCTGCGTCCCCCATCAGATGTGGAAAGGCTGATGGCAGTGGTCATGGCTGCGCTGTCACTTTGGTAGCAGGTGGGGCATTGGAGAGGCTGCAAGATGCCGCAATATCTCCAGGCCCAGCTGTGATCTTGGCCTTCTGGCAGCAGCCTGGGCCGGGCCAAGTTCAGTCTTCCCCAGACAGGAGCTATTACCATGCACTGTGGCAGTTGTGGGCCCGCTGTGTCTTCACTCCCCCCAGTGGGAACAATTTGTGTCAATTCCGCGGCAATGAAAGTTGCACCAGGACCAGGATCCCCCTGACAGGAGATGACAGCAATGTATTAGGGCTGTGCCGTCTTTCCAGGTTCACCTTCTGCCTGAACGCGTGGTCAGGCCAATGCTGTTGTGCCCTTGTCATCTCCCCCAGGCGGAAGATTGCTGTGGCTGTGGTCCAGGTTGTGCCATCTGTGGGCTCTCCCAGGTGGGAGGGATTTGTGGTGAAGGGCGGGGTGCAGGAGAGGCAGCAGTCCAAGACGTGCCATCTCTGGCCCTAGGTGTCAACCCAGTTTATCCAACGCAGTTCCGTTGGAGGTGTTCGATCCATGTGAGGTTGAGGTTGGCGATGTCTTCTGTGACGCCTTCCTCCAGGAAATTCTTGAAGGACCTGAAGGTTTGTCTGATGGGTTTATGCTGGTGGTGCTTGACTCGAGGGTTGTACAGGGTGTTGAAAGGCATGGTCAGACAATTCATGGGGGAGAGGAGAGCTGTAGTGGGGGGAAGGCAGTGTGCTGCTGATTAGATCAAGGATGTTACCTTTCTCCTGGGTTGGGTCTTTTGTGTGCTGTGTGAGGCTGAGGCTGTCGAGAAAGCCAAGGAGAGCCCAGTTTGGTGGCCTTGTTGCCTGGGAGGTTGATGTCACCTAGGAAGATGTTTTTGGCGTGCGTCAGGGACATGATGATGGCAAGTTCAGTGAAGTCTCTGATGAAGGCAGTGTTGGGTTTGGGTGGTCTGTAGATGAATGGAAGGTGACTGTATCTGTCGGGGAAAGCAGGAAATGGCAGGACAGGACTTTGAAGGAGCCAATGTGGTTGACGTCAAGTCTGGTGCAGGGCCAAAAGGTCTTGTGGATGAGTGCCAGGCCTCCGTGTGTCTTGTTCGGCCGGTCTCTGTGTTGGATGTGTAGCCGTCGGGGACAAAGACGTCTAGGATGTGGGTGGAGGTGGTGTCAGCCAGGTCTCAGTGATGAAGATGGTGTCAAGTTTGTCTGTAGTGATGAGGTTGGTGCTGCCTGCTGCATGGGTGATAGCCGAGTGGACGTTGGCAAGCATCAACTTTTGTGTTGTGGATGGCGATGGGGTGCTGATGGGGGTGAGATTGCTGCATTGCAGAGTCCACCCCTTAGAGGAGGGATAATGTCATTGATGTTGGTATTGCCTGATGATGGTGGGGATGACCTGTGGAGATGGAGGGAGAAAATACATGTCAGGGCATGCTTACCTGATGTCTGAGCAGGGGTTTTCACTTGGGACGCCCGGGTGAGAGACACCCTTGATATAATAGTTAAGAGCAGAAAGGAAGAGGCAGGGCTAAGAAGGTGGGTGGGGCTGTGGCCACCTGGCCTAGATCCACTTGCACCTGTTCACCAACTGCAAAGGAAAAGAGGCTGGAGGGGTGCTTAATGAGGGAAAAAGAGGGACAAAACAGGAAGTCACCAACAGTTTATCAGTGGGGCTTAGGCAACTTGACCTAGATCCACTCGTACCGGCTCACCAACTGACTGCCATGTCTTGGGGAGCAAAATCCCCTCAGCCCTCAAGGATGGGCAAAGACATGATGGTTTGTGGATGTGGCCGCCATTGTGAGCGTGCCCTTCCACTAAATACATTTGTCAGTCATTGAAAGGGAACATGAATGTCACTATCCCATAGACATTTAAAAGGTGGCTAAACGTTCATGAAATAAACAAAGGAACAACTGAATAGAGGATTAACTGGCCAAATGGACACGCCCAAGAATTAAGGTTTCCAACAGGAATACATACATTCATGCTGGTAGGTCTTGTTTCTTCTATAATGAAGAGTGGATACTTAAAAGATGGTGTCATATTTATGTGGTGATTAAATGGGAAAGGGAAAAATAAGATAGTTCAAGAACAGGTGCAGTAATGCGTACCTATTAAATAAATAAAGACAATGGAATGTTTCAGTGTTTGAGGAAAGGATTCCTAAATTGTACAGATACAGTAACTAACGGAAAATACATGTTATCTAGTTTAAAAGTAATTGAGAGGAAAATTAAGTAAAACATAATCATCGTTGCAGTTTAGCTTATCAAAAAGCAACAATACTGTTGTAGTCGTCTTTTGGACCTTACTTTTTTAAATCAGAAAAATGTCAATTATTTCAGTTGAGCTTTAAAAACCTGCATGCTTAATTAGTTACGTTTTGTGATTTAACGTGCTGTGTGTTACATGAGGTCGTAGCTTGTGAGAATGCAATATTGTACATATTGTGCTGGAAACACAAAATGGAGCTCAAGGATTTTGTTAAAGTAGAATTTCATTATTTTACGAGTGAAATTCCTTCTGTCTCCCCCAAGACTTGTCTGCCTATTTTCCGGTCTGCGGGCTCTAGATTGCACAGAGATAGCAGGAAGATTGGGCTGTCATAATAAAACACAGATATCTTTCATTCCCAAATCATACATTTTTGCCAATTGAACTATTATAATATGTACTTTAGCTTTAAGAATGGTATACTGTCCATAGACCACGTTCAAACCTGTGTGCCATGTGTCCCAGATAGTTACCCAGAATGCATCTCTTTTTATTAGCTGTCCTTGTCTGATACCTTCTCTGGGGGACATTTCTATGGTTCGATTCCATAATATCTGGCACATTTTCATTGGCCTGATCACACTATGAATTTCCTCTTGATGATGCTTTCTCTTAAATAGCTCACAGATAGTATTACAATTGAAGACATGTTTTATTTCATGTGATCTGCCCTTGGATACTGGGACCTCTTTCCTGTTACTGATGATGCAATCACAGGTATTGTAAAGAGTCCATAAACCAGTAGGTTTAGTTCTAAGACCTACTGAACCTGTTGTGGATTCTGTCAATTTTGATTCTGGTTTCCTATCGCTTGGATTTGAATTCCACTCACCCAGATGAACCTTTGTGTGGACTAAGGGCAATGCTGTCAATAATGCCTTTTTTCTTGATCAGATAATGTGCACGACACATCGAGAAAGACAAAGATGGGCCTTTTTAGAAACAGTAATCCAAATAATGATGTTATTACTACTACTACTACTAATATTGAAAATAATAACAGTAATGATAATAGTAATATCAATACAAAATTATATTTATGTAGCACACCCTAAACTAAAGTGTGTTTGGCACGGAAATTAATAAGGGCATTACTTCCCAACACAATGGTGCTCCTTTTATCTATGCATGAATTGGTCACATTAGGATTCGAACCTTTGACTTTTGGTCAGGGTTTTAACCACAGGGCTATTTTACCGTATTCTGGAAATATTGCCTCTGCAATTGTTCAAATATAGAATGAACTTATGTTCATACTTTCATACTGCCTAAGGAAGAGTGCAAACTAATTTTTATCCAATTTCAAACATGCTAGGAGTGGAGGATGAAGCAAAATAAACGTGACCAAGTTTCTCCATTGTGATATTTTGTGTAGTTGTTTTTGTGATTAGAAGACTCACGCCTCTCCTACACCCACAATTCACTTAAACACACCTCCATAGGTTCCAGCATATAAAATGCAAATAATAATATAGCAACCATAAACCAGTATGTCTTGCTTTCATTGTGGTAAAAAATACTCTCTCCATTTTAACACACTACATTTCCTGGGAACGGAATCCTTCTGTGAGAACTGGCAGGGTGCCTTACTGTGTGGGGTTTTAAAGACCTCACCTGTTATAGGCTGTTATTGTAAAAGGCAGTTTTTCCAAGACCCGTGTTTGCTTGTGGGGAAGGCATTCACACAATTAGTAAAAAGTGCTTAGGTAACTTGTGTGACTGACCTGTGCCCAGTCCAATCTTCACCTTGCGTTTCAGGGCATTGCGCACGTCTAGGTGGCCACTGCGTAAACTGGGGCGGAAACAACCAAAAGAAGAAGAAAAGCACTTGAATACTTTGGACATGGCTTGTTCATCAGAACCACCCTTTTGGGCCCTTTATTGTCTTAAAGTCTGGTAGTTTATCGATTATCCAGCACATCAAGATCATCAACTGGCTATGATAACATGTTTGCTATAAAATATGAATCAAAAAATACCAACACAGTAAGTAAAAAATCTGCTTTGAAAAGGCCGGATTATACACATGAATTAAGTTCGACCATGTCCTATTTCTGCTACTATTCACTCAATTAACCAAGTGTACTTAACATGTGTGTAAATATGTTTATAATTCAAAAATTGGAGATCAGTGTTGTTTGGGTTCCAGGATTGTTCCATTGTATTTTTATGCGTTCATTCAGTAGAAATGTGTCCAAATGTGACATCTCATGCTTTCAGAAGGGTCTCAGGATTGGAATGGGAAGGAGTTGGATATCCCATCTCATGCTATAAAAGGTAATCCAGATGGACTCATGTAGGGAACCTTGCCTCAAATCAATCAAATACATTATATATGATTACTGAACTAAAAGCAATTGCATTCCATGAAGAAAACATTTTAATTACACTGCTCAGATTCACGTGTTAAAATGTTAAACAATTTCTCCAAATTCAAAAAACAAACACAAAATAATGTGTCAATTGACAATAATCATACTTCTGATGAAATGTAAGAATGATTTTTCGCATCAACAAACAGCTAGTGTATTTGGTCAAAAAGTCATTAGATTATTGACTCTCCATTTTCCCAACGCGTTTTTGATAAATCATCATGTCCTTCTTCAAGGGCTACACAGCTGCCCCTTTATATATTTTTTTAGTACAAATCATTTCTCCAACATGCCTACAGAGAACAACAATAATGTGTTTTACTAATACTGTCTTATTTCCACACTCTTAAATTACAGATTAAGTCATATCATTAACCTCTTATTATCACCTAAAGTCTCCCTCTATGTGTCGCTGAAACAAAAGAGAAGGTGATGTCAATATGTGTTCTCATTCTCTCTCCATGGTAATAACAAGACTTACATTTAATGATATAAACATGGCCACCCAGTTTCAATGGACCGACAATCAACGTGTAAATAAAATCCTCTTCATATTCAACTTGTCCCAAACAATATGAGGCGACCCACACAAAAATGTTTGGTTATAGGAAGTCAGTATCATGAATTTGCCTCATTTAGTCTCAGTTAAACCTCTTCCTGACAAACGTACTCACAGTGCAATATGTTTGTGTTCAGCAGTTGTGCATGATCGAGAATACCTTAAAAAGGTTGGCAGTAAGGGACAGTTGATTTTCGTAGGGCTGTGCACCTTTCCTTATTTCATGACCACAAGCAAAAATGAAGTGCTGAACAGTTGTTAAAAGCATATCACTGAAACCTTCACGCTGTTTCCTCTTGGGCCCTCACAGCAAGATGGCTTGCGCACCCAAACATGAATTGTTGCTGGCAACTCACCACAAGCCAAGGGCACAACAGCTTGGGAAATGGAGGGATTTGGATTCCGGTGGGGCATACTCAGCACTTTCTTTTTCCCTCCCACACCAGGCCACTCATTTCCTGCAACTACAATATTAAATGTGGCAAATTCCTCTGAAACAATTAGGTTTGCGTTGGAAGCCAAGATACTCACGAAATGTTTGAGTTGGGACAGTGAGAAATTGCAGCTCCGTGCACTTTGAACATGTCCAGCTCTTCATCGCTTAGGTGGCACCCATGCGCCATCACCGTCTGCAGGTGAAAAAACAGTAGACATGTTTACCCTATGCATAAAATAATGGGGTTTCAAAATATTTACATGCTTTAGTCTCTAATAAAGAGGCCCTGCTCATTGACCAGAATGCCCACAGAAGATGCACACCATCTCCACTTAAGCAATAAACAATGAGCTGGGGGGCATTACCAGTCAAGTAATGCTCTGGAGCGTAACTTCAGCCCTGAGTGAAGCAAGGGCCTTAACGATAGCCCCAGGGCATTACCTGACCTGGTAATGTCCCCCCCGCCGCCCAGTGAGGGGTTTATTGCTACTAGCATCCCGGCATGTTCTACTGGGAAGCTAATCGTTTTTTCCCAAGTTGAGAAAAAGCGTGTTTGCCGTTTCTCAACTTGGAAAAAACTGCAAACCAAGATGGCCACCATGGATTAGAGAGAAGGGAACTTCACATAGTCCCTTCTCCCTTTACATGGCGGCCTCTGCCGCGACAGAGAACTATCAGGAACACTGAGTGTTCCCAGGGCTGGGTAGGGACAAAGGAGTGCAAGGTAAATGGGGCGGGTGTAGGTGTGGTATGTGGAAATTGGGGTTGGGGGTGAGGCAAAGAAGTGGAAAGGGAGCACGGGGACACACTTATTTGAATCCCAGCAGGGAATATGGCAGCCTTCTGCTTCTGAGGAGATTCTGAGCCTTCTGACTGGCTGGGAGGCCACCGGGTGCTAATAATGTATATTATTTGAACATGGCTCTCATACATATTAGTTATGGGCCTATGTATGGAAAACCTCACTGGAATGTATTTTTCGTGGGATCACTGACCTCAACCCTATAGCTGATGTGTAATACTATTTATTGCACACCATTCTGTTCTTTGATAGGCATAATGTGCAGATGCAAAGACTCTGATAGCAATGGCTGATCACTTACCACTAATCTTCATTACACCAAGTCCAGATCCTCCTCATCACATTCTCAACTGTGTGAGCTTCAGCCCACACGCTGGAAGTGCATCCATGCTTGCCCCAGAAACTATCATAACACGACCTCCTCCATCGAACCCTATGTAAAGTGCTCATCCAAGTAAGATATGATGCCCTGTTTGTAATCAAGCAGTGTCACGGAGGATGAGAGCACAACTAGGCCCAGAAGAGAATGTTAGACGTGTGATGAGGAAGAGTTGTAGTCGGCACAATAACGATAAATGGCTATACATTTATTTATTTTGCCATTTGTTAAGCGCACCAAACCCTGAGGCATACGGGTTGCTGGTTACATAAGATTGACGGTTGCCTTGGTTACAGGTTACATTATGATACCGGCATAGCATTTTGCATAAGGTTACATAATGTTGCAGCATTACATTGACTAGTACAAAGGTTACACAGGGTTACATAAAATGCAAGAATTGGTCACGTATAGTGAAGGTTGTGATCTTGTGGATGAGGTTCGGTGGCAGTGGTTTGTGTTTATAGATACTTTGGTCAAAGAGCCAGGTTTTGAGTCCTTTGCCGAAAGACCATAGGGAGGGGTCTGATCTCAAGGCTATGGGCAGTGAGTTCCATTGTTTTGCAGCTATCACTGGGAAGCTAGTGCCTCCATACAACCATTAGCAACTTTTCCCTCTATCTCATGACACTCTAGACTATATGATGGGATTGTGGGACTGTGTTTTCGACCTCGGATATGGCAAAGTATGTACATAGTCACCAGACAGCTGCAACCAGGGCTGTCACAGGGTTTGGTGAGATCCGGGGCAAAAGTTTTTGCATTGTGTCAGCATCACTGCGTATAGGAGAGGTGAACATTTTACCTTTGAGTTTGCGCGTGGAGGGCATAGATTTGTTGATGAGGATCTTTGGCTAACTAAAATCTTTCTATTGGTCCATAGCAGTTACCATCAAAAAGATGCGTAGAGTAAATCTGGAAATCTGACAGATTTTGCAAAGATCATGTCATGGTTGCCCAACAAATGTACACCACTATCTAGGCTAATAAACCATGAGCCTATGTTGCACGCTCTAGTCAGATGAACTCTCTGCATGTTACTGCTAAAGTGAGCTGCAGTATGACATTTCCATCACAATACTCCCTTCCAGAAGCCTTCCTTACTTCACGTGTTTTGCCTTTCCCGAACATGCTATATTCGCAAAGATATAACTGAAGAGTAGTGTTTGTCTATATAGGGCAGGTAGACTGGATGCCCCGGAGCTTTTTATTTACAGTCAACTCGGGCCTGATTACGAGTTTAGCGTTAATTCGGAAGCAAACCTGCCAAATTACTGCCAAAATCGTTTATCACCACTACTTGGTTCTGTGGATTTACCACAGGATTGCAAATGGTGGTAGGGTGGTGACATTGACCATTTCTTGAGTCCCTAGGACTACACATGTACTTCTGGTGGTTAATATGATGATTTTGACCGTTAAAGTGAAGAATTTACCTCCAGCTTGTTGTTGAAGGTAAATCCTTCACTCCACCTCCAAGTGTATAATTTGGTGGTGCGGTAAAAGTGGTGGTAATTCGATTATCACCCAAAAAAGGGCCGCCGAACTTGTAATGAGACCATGCTCTGAGGCCTATCATTTTGTCCAAAAATACTCCTTGTTTTTTATCACTGTGGCTTGGATTTTCTCGAGTAGTAGTTGGCATTATATCATATTTCATGTACACTGCTTCATGTCTGGGCATTCCTTCATCTATGCGCTATAAAAACAGGTGTTGTTTCTACCAAATGCAATAGTACTTAATTTATCAACCTCAGAAAGAGGAGGGGCTCATTCAGCCCTGCTGAAATTTGAAATTGGAAAGTGCAGGCTGGCACATCAGAGAAGAGTGTTTAACTGGCTGAGCTATCCAATTGCAACACAGTATGCTGTTTAATGAACTGTCCAGTTAAAAAACAATCATTGAGATACCTACCCACTACCCTCTCCTGTCCCCTACAGTACTTTACAAAACAAAATATAATACTACTATTATCACACTTACTAGTGGGAAAAGACATATTCCCCTGTTTCTACGCACTGTAATAACAAGTGGTATATTAATAAGAAAGGAAACCCCAGAGCCAATGTATTACCAAATGCTGTTGTATGCATACTTAAGGGGAAGCATCTGGTACTATGATATGATATGGCATTAATAACGCGCCTATACACAAGTGTTTCAAGGCGGGACATACAACAGCTGAGAGGGATAAGTGCCCACTCATCACGAGTCCGGCGGTAACCGCGGCGGTAAAACCGCCTGGTTACCGCCGGACTCGTATTACCATTCCGCCTCCGTGATTCCCGGAATTACCAGGGCATTACAACCCCGGTTTTCCGGGAATCACAGAGGCGGAATGGTGTTAATCCCCATTCCCATCGAGTCCTATGGGACTCGATGGGAATGGGGATCTTGGAAACACCGGCAGCATCTCGTAATGCTGCCGGTGTTTCCCCGGCCGCCTGCAGGTGGGCGGTGTTAAACCCGCCAGGTCAGACCTGGGGGGACATCACCTCCCGCCTGCAGGAGTCGGGTTCAGGCGGTCCGGAAACAACGGTGGCGGCGGGTTTACCGCCACCGTTATTTCCGGACCGCCTGAGTTATAATGAGGCCCTATGTGTTATCTGCAGGTCACTGGTTTGAATACTAGCAAGCTGTCCTCAACCTTTTATACTTATGAGGTCAACAAATGAACAGTAATTTCAATTGCTGGGTACCAGTAATTTTGTGAAAGTGCTATATAACTAATGGATTACTTTGAAATAATTTAAGGTTATGTGGTGAACCAGAAGAAGGAATCAGGCTCTTGAAGGACATTTTAAGGGTTTTTATTATTCAAATAAAGAAAAGGCCTGTCTGTCCCTATCGCTATGAGGGTGTTCCCTACCTAGCAAACCAAAGAATGGATGCTTGTCAGGCCTCTAACAAAAATATAGTCCTTCATCTGAAAACCTACCTTCTATCTAGGCCTACCTCTGTAGAAAATAACATAAATAGTCAGAGCAGTATGCTACTGACATATGGATCTCTTTGACCAGTCTCACAATGTTCTTGGCTGTCACATGTTTTGTAGCTCCAAGAAGAAAAAGAAATGTAAACTTCACCAACAAAAAGTTCTTTCTCTTGCTTATCCAATTAAAGTGTTCATATGGAATTCAAAATTCCAATGCTTTTGTTTCCTTCTCTCACACTCCTCAAGTGTTGCAATAGCTCTTGGTACAAACTTAACTTTACAGTTCCTTTTGCTTCAGAGATCTTCCTTATCTCCCTTTTCCAACTATATATATGAGTTTCTGTTATCTTCTGGTTTACTGGTTTGAACCCTCCAGGTTCCATTCCTCTTAGTATTTTAACGGGGTGCTCCTGACATTCACATTGCTTTAGGGTTAATGATACGCTGGGGCTTTGCCACTATGTATTCTTCAGGATTCTCGGGCTTCTGTAGCCCACAACTTCATTCAATGACTCACTTTGATATATTGGCTGTCTTATTCACTGAGCTACCTCGCTTCCTATTTCAGCATCGGGTCTGCTCCTTCGGAAAGGCATCTGCACCTCACAACTCAGCCAGCTACAGGGTTTCTTGTTGCACCATTTCTGTTACTTCTCCTTCATATACGTTGCTGCCTCTCACAGCCTCCGTAACCCAGAGCCGTTTAGTTTAGAAGATCTGTTCCTCCAGTCCCGCCTACTGTTTGCATTCGTTTGAAGGACTCTAGCCCACCAGGGACTCAGCATGGTCACACCACCAAACAAGACGACTTCTCTATTTTGTACTCTTAAGCGGTTGCTCGGCTTCTCGGTTTGCTGGCTCTCCCGCGAACATCACTCTCTGGCTCCCTGGTTGCTGCTACCACTGGCTCTATAGTACTGTGCGGCTCTGACCCTCCAGGATGTGGTGTCGTCGGAGGTTCGCCTGTGCATAGTGCTCTCTCTCCTCTCA
The DNA here is from genome assembly GCF_040938575.1 of Ambystoma mexicanum. Classification (NCBI taxonomy): domain Eukaryota; kingdom Metazoa; phylum Chordata; class Amphibia; order Caudata; family Ambystomatidae; genus Ambystoma; species Ambystoma mexicanum. The sequence continues at coordinate 1,170,047,855 of NC_090935.1, read as the reverse complement.
GTAGGGTTCTTCGGCCTTTTATGTTTGTTACTTTTTATCCCGCAAGGGGCACTTTGTTCATCTTTGTTTCTTGAATACAGTTCAGCATTACTTACAGCCAATGAGTAAGAAACAATGTGGGCCTCATTACGAGGTTGGCTACCTCCATACCGGCAAGAAAATCCGGCACCCGCGAATGGGCAACTATCGGGGTATTCTGGCCCCACCGGACCCGGTTATTGCCCTTTCGCAGGTGCTGGTGCCGGTATATCCCCATTCCCATTTGAGCCCGCTAGGGCTCAATGGGAATGGGGATGCCTGTAGCACCGGCACTGTTCATAACGGTGCCGGTGCTACAGGCTTGGTGTGCTGGGGGGTGCCTTTCATTCCGCCAGGGAAGAACTGGCGAAATGAAAGACACCCGCGACCACAACTCAGAGTTTGCCTGTCCGGATACAACGGTACCGGTAAGATTACCGTAGTATCCGGACCGGCAACCTTGTAATGAGGCCCAATGTCACAGTTGGTTATAGGCTTCTCAATTCCCATGTAAGCGTATATAGTTTTCCTCATAGGGAGTTTTGCTTAGGAATGGGAGTCCTTGTCCCCTAGGGGGGCGAGTCACTCCCAGTGAGGTCTGACTTGCCCAGACCCCTACAAAGGGTCTTACTACCCGGGTCACTTTCCTAGCTTCAAAAAGGGTGGCTCCCCTTTGGGCAGAAGGGGTGAACAATCCAGGTTTGTCACAGCATTAATAAATCCAAGAATAGGCTCAGAATAATGCTGTAGTCTTAAATTAGCACCGCTTTATGTGTGACTTCTGTGACTCTTATTCAACTTCAGACAGGCCAGTTTAAAAATCATATCCAAGTGTTTCTTTGCTTCCTTGAGATATATATGAATCTTATACATTTATAGATATACACTGAAAGACTTTGTTAAAGGGACGTTACGGTTAAGTTGCAATAATAAAAACCTATGAGATTCCTTGAAAAAACTTTGTTAAAGGGACGTTATCAAGGTAAAATCGATAAAACCAAAGAAATTTATCAGTTGAAGTAAGCTATGCAACCACAACTTGAGCCACCACTGGCCACTGATAAGACTAACACCCAGGACATCAAAGATGACATAACAAATAGCATATTCAATGACATCACTGATTTTGATTGATTGATATTTTATTTCTATCACGCTCGTACACAAGTGTTTCAGAGCGCGACAAGGCAAGGGAGGGGAACAGGGGAGAACAAAACAGCGATCTTACTAGGCCCAGTGACATTGAGAATGCGTAAGTGCATGGGAAAGGGGGAGGGGAAAAGTGCATGGAAGGGGGGAGAGGTGGAAAGGGCGAAGCAGAGGAGAAACAGATAAATAACAACAAATAAATAATAAAGGCAACAAACAGTGGTAATGCAGCCAGCAATTTGCAAGTGCTAGGTTTAAGGCAGCAGACAGGGTAGGTCTGATAAGTGCAGGAAGAAAAAGGGGGGGCTGTATGGGTACAGACACAGACCTCAGTGCAAGGGGTGGCCCGGAGGCAGTGCGGGAGGGTGGCAGGATGAGAAGGTACCTGGGCCCAAAAGACAGAGGGTGGCCAGGTGCACGGTGCCAAGAGAGAACAGATCAGCAGGGGAGAGGGGGAGCGAAGGCAGAAGAAAAGAGGAAGGTCTTGAGGTGCTTCCGGAACAGGAGATGGTTCTCCTCAAGTTTTAGAGTGGCAGGGAGGCTGTTCCAGAGGGAGGCCCCAGATGAAGACAGAGTTCTACCCCCAGTTCTACCCCCAGCTGATGACATCACATAGGACACCACTCCTCTGTAACAATCCTGATGGAAAGTTCCTACAAGGGGATCTTTTTAGAGTGTTGCTAGCAACATATTACGGCTGATCAGCAGGCCTCTCATGAACTACTCCATGCATCACAAAATGTACTTATTGAAACAAAAACATTCTACTGAAGTTTTGTTGTTAATACAGTAATCTAATAATACATACACATAGGCAATGGCTGCAGCATTGACCATAGGAGTAGAGCATTCCTAATCTGGTATTTTTGGCCAGTAGAATCATAAATCCAAGCTTATCAGAAATCTTGACTAATGTTATACTTGGAACCAACAGCTAACACTGCAAGAATTACTACACACATTTGTTAGTATAAATAGGATATCTAGAGGATCAATGCATACAAATTGGGACGCATACAGTGAAATTCTAGTAAGGAGTAAACAAGTCCTATGACCAGAAAATGACACTAAGATTAGAGTTCATCGCCATGTATAACAACTGTATTGTCCGTCTGGGACATGATTCTTGTTCCATATATGTGCTCTGTGAGCTAAGGCCAAACCCATAGGAAAGTTCCTTGAGAACATAGCACATGCTTAAGGTCTACATATACAGCACCTTTAGAGTATGTGTACCATGTTGTTCAATGGAGTATGACCAGATCAAGTCCTTTGATTAAAATTCGTACTGTCACTGAACAAAAACAACCACACAAATATGTGATGTCATCAGTGATGTCATCAATGATGCTATTTGCAATGTCATCTTTGATGCCCTGAATGTTAGCCTTAGCAGTGCATGGCAGTGGCACAAGTTATGGTTGCATAGCTTACCATAACTGGTGAATTTGTTTGGTTTTTCGATTTTAGCTTGCAACCATAATGTCCCTTTAACATAATTTTTCAATACATAGGTTTTATTAGTTTAACTTAACCATGATGTCCCTTTAACAGCGTTTATTCACTGATTTGTTACGATGTTTATGGGTGAAAATGTTTCATGATGTTACAGCACTTTATACAAGTTATTAATAATTCCTCTTTTAACATATATGAAAGGACAATAAACCTCCTTTAACATACTTTTTGCAGATCAAACTGGTGTGTGTCATTTTCAGCAGTGCATGCTGGGGCTGCAAGTCATGGTTGAATTTACGAGGGCATGAGGCTCGACCATGAACCCGCCCCCACCAAACCACCTTCATTAGCCACTGCACCTAGCCTGCATCCTGGTCCAGTTTCCATTATACCCCCATAATGTGACCAATGGCCAGTGTTCTTGGCTTGCAGCCATGGCCAGTGTCCACAACCCATGGGGCATGTGCTTCGGCACTACTACAGGCCCCAATAAGCAAATCAGAGACAACATTTGTCCTCGCCGGGGGCCAGGTCCACTGCCCAGGCACCAAAGTTATCTCACACACTTTTGTGCCTACATTTTTACACTTTGGAAAAATAAAACACATGACAGATTTGCAAAAGCATGCTTTTGGGTCCTTGCCAAAGCTCCTCGTACAGGTTTGTTGCAACTCCATAAAGCACTTCGGGCTGTAGTCGCAAGCAGAATTTTCTCTTTCCCATTCAAGTCTATCTCGATTTAAAAAATGTTGGGACCTGCCTACAGTTTTTCCCCCTTCAAACTATTCACAAACATTCAAAGTTGTATCTATAATATTTTTGCAAACATTTGTGTGGCTTTGTCAAACAGAGCGAATAACACATCCAAAAATGTTGGGAACTCCCCTCTAATTTTGCCCCCTCTTGATGAAACATCACAGGACTCTGCAATAACATTAAAAGTTGCATAAATATTTTTATTTCAAACTTGTGTGCAGTTAAATTGAACAGCACCAAAGTTATAAGCCGTCTAATAACTGCTCTTCACTGACCCTGTAATGCACACATATGCATGGAGAACATTTGTCAAGTTTGCAAAGATCACAGAAATGTCCCCAAACATCTGTTTGCGGACAGCGGAAAAGAAAAAACACAATTTTTTCCTTTTTCTGGACATATTCCCTCCCATCCTCATCACCCCTCACCTGCCCAGAAATAGTTTCATTTGTTTGACAAGTGTTATGTTGGGTTTTTTAACCCATTTATACTGCATGTTCGAATCCAACAGACAGTTGTTTTCAAAGGTTTCGACACACCTCATGTTTCTCAATTGAGCAATCAGTGGCCGCTGTGAAGGCATCATGAAGTACAACACAGACAACAGATTCAATATTAACAAAAATACTTTTATTAACTTAGATGTCAGGATGGTGTAAGGCCTAACTTGCCCTATGCTAAAATGGGATTAACTCTACCTAAAAAAACTAAGGATAGTCTATGTCAGTAAGTTCAACTTAAAAGTCTGTCTGTGTCCAAAACCTATGCGTGCCCTCACAACTAAAGCAAAACAATGTGTATGGATGTCAACCATAAACTGAACAGTGTTCCAAAAGTAAAGTTCTGAGCTATTTTCATCTCGGGGCTTCTTCTTCAGCTCCCCTTGCCCGAGTACAAACAAGTTCACAACAGTTTTCAAGTTACCTTCTCTTGGACTCAAGGTAATACAGTTCCACACCTTTCTCTGGGTTCCCTTCCCCAAGTTCAATACAGTCTCATCACAGAAGATCTCAGGGCTCCCTTCCTCAAGTTAAATGTGCCAGGGGTCACAAAAGAAATGTTCTTGAGGCTCCGTTCTCAAGGTAATTTACAACAATTCTTCACAGCTCAGGGTTTCTTCCCCAAAGGTTTAAATGCAACAATGGTAGTTTTCCTTCTTGACACTTTGAATATTTATCTTGACCTTTTGCAACACGTTGGGGTTCTCTGGTCTGGGTTGTTAGACCACACAGTCCACCAGTCACAGGTAGTGCAACCGGAAACCTTTAATTCTCCTGCTCACACATAGGCTCCTCAGTATCTTGCCTCTGTGTTTGAGTTTCCTTAACTTGGCTTTCTTGTGTCAGCCTTTTAGTGTTTACATAGATTACCACACATTGAATGTCTCATTGTATTTCAGGGTTTCATTCACACTTTACTTTTGTTGACCCTTTTTCCCCATTTGTGCTTAGCTTCTTTCAAGTATGTAGGTTACTGTCCTTTAAGCATGGTGTCAGGGTTCAATCAGTTCGCTATTCAACAAGCAAATGATTTCTCAGACTTGACTACAACTCTGTAGTCAGAGTCCTGAATCGACTTGATTTGCTACTTTCTTTCAGTTCATTATTCAATATTGGCAATTACTGTGCCTTGTGCAACTTGCCTTTCTTGCATTCCATTAGTATCACTGATTTATCTGTAACTGAAGGATTTATTCTTTTGGCGCTGTTCTACGCTTGTGCAGCCCGCCCAGGTCTCTGAGTGGCTCTCTCACCAGTCACGAGTCATCTGCTTCCTCTTTCGACGGTTCTCGCTGCTTTTTTCCTCTGCTTTGGTTGCTGCTTCTGTTTCCGCAAACCCTGCTCACCTGTGGACTGGAGCTCGGCTAGCACAGGTGGCTTCTCTCCTTCTGCGAGGACAGACACAGCATCCTCTTCGCTCTGGCTTCGCTGCAGCTTCGTTTACTCCCACTTTGTATTGGAGGCTCTCCATGGCTTGGGGATATCGGCCGGGGTCCCATCTCCACCTCGGGTCCCACCACGGCTGCCTCCAGTCTTCTGGGGTTTCCTGCTGCTCTCTGCCTCGACAGTTCGCCAGGTCTCTCTCTCTGTTCACTTCTTGGTATCTCATTTTATACACCTGCAGTCCTTCAATAGGCTGCAGGTGTGTACCACTGTCCAGTTGTGCCTGACTTTGATTAAGAGGACATGCCTGACCCCCATTGCTTTAGGCAGATCTCTTCCTTGTCCCAGTGTTAAAGTGGACATGGGAGTTGTTAGTGGTCATTACTCCTAGTCGCCTCTTCCTCGTCAAAGTATTGTTAAAAGACAAAGGTGGGGAAATGATGGGGATGATTTGTAATAGCCCATAAAGGTTTTAGGGAGGTTGGATTGCCTGTCTAAAGTGAAAGGGGACACCATGTCTCTTCCTGGCACTCGCCAAAGGGCACCCCACTCCTTTTCGTTTTACTCCTCCTTCTAGTATGTCTGGGCTGATAAAATCTCCTGTCATTTTCTTGATCATTGGGACATGGGGAACAATATTCCATAACCGCCTCTGGCATGGGGGTTCCTCCGTGAAAGGAACATGTGGAATACTGCGTCTTGTCTAGTGCACCCCATTCCCAATCCCCAAGGACCCTCCACCCAGGTGATCCTCCCTCGATTAACCACCCCCAAGGTCAGGATCCAAGAGAAATGGCCTTTCCCTGGCCAACTGAGCAGAGGACCCAGGGGTAGTAAATGTGAGGATGCCCTAAGGTTTCTCACACTGCGTACGATGGCCGCAAATGTTATGAGACTCTGATTGACGTTCGTGGACACTGAATCAGGAAGTAGGTCTGCGGACCGGACAGAGATATCACACATTTTTTTGTACCTACTTTTTGGGCATTTATAAAACATCTATTGGATGGATTGACACCAAATTTGCAAAAGCACGCTTTCGGGACCACGCCACCGCTCCTCATGCAAGATTGGTGCAAATCCGTGCAGCGGTTTGGGCTGCAGCTGCGAGCAACATTTGTTTCCATTCATTTCTATTCAGATTACAAAGGTTTTGTGACCTCCCTATAATTTTTCCCCCCTTGATGAAACAGCACCAAACTTTGCAAAATAATTCAGTTGGGTCGATACTGTATTTGAAAAGTTTCGTGCAAATTCGTTGAATGGCGACAAAGTTACATGCCGCCCATTAACTGCTCTTCCTTTTGGAAGTACAACTTAACCATACCTACAGGGTCTCTACTGCAGATCCTGTAATATAATATATATGTATTACGGTGTCTGTGGTAGCAACCCCATAGTCAGGGCCATTTTAACAGTTTTTGGGGCACAGCCATCCCTGTGCCCCCACATTCAAACTCATGTCTCCCACTCAAAAATCCACATCGCCTTCCCTACCCCCCACACCCTGAAACCCATGCCCTCCTCCCAATCTGCAAAATTAAGGGATTACATACCTCGTGTCAAATTCAACAGATACTCATATAGGCTTTAAATGGATGATATACTTGTTAATAACATATAAATTACACATGTCTGTGACCTGTTTCCCCAAGAGGATGATATATTAAGGACGTTTTCACTTTGTTTTTTTGGAATACTAATACAAAATAAAGGGAAATTATTTTAAGCAAGTATTCATATAACAAAATGAAAACCTTACAGTTCAAACTGAACATTATTTTCTATATGAATGTGTCCAAAGTACAAGCACTTGCAAAATCATTACATGACATGGCAGCACAGAAATGAAAAAAAGCATGCCACAAACATCAAAATTCACTTAGCATTTCAGTTCATGCCCACACAACAAACACATGCAAGTAATTATAGAAAGAATGAGATGAGAAGCACCCAATGAGGATATGTGTTGTACTTCGCAAGGCTGATATATCTGCAACACTACCAAGATGAAACTACATGTTTCCTTCTAGATTTGCATATTGCAAAATCATTATGTCAGACAATTCTCTTGAACCATTCCAAATTGAATGCTTTACAGAGACAAACAATTCATTCTGGCTTGAAGCATACGATTTTGTAGCTCACCTTTTAGCAACTTCAATTTAGAATATGAACGCTCCCCACTAAAATTTGTCACCATCATATAGGAATATTCTTAATGGAATTTCTAGATTTGGAAAAGCAATGCCAAGCTTATCATTTTTTATTTTGAAATTAAATTGACATGGTTTCCTACTTTTCAAATGCATAATGCTCAAATTGCTAACATTCAGAAACTAGGTCAGATTTGTCAAGATCCTGGTGGTAGTAAGAGGCCAGATTTATATCATGTTACCTGATTTCCTTTCCATTCATGTCTATCAGCTTCATGAAGAATCCACTTCTATTGCTGGTATCTTTGTATGTGTCACCCCGTCTTGTTAACCCATTAATTATTGAGCCCATGATTGGTAAGTATGTTTCTATGCGAAATATCTGCCGTCCTTGGAGACAGTGTCACTAGCAGCTCCTTCAAAGCTAGCTAGTCGAGAGCTTCGCTGTTTCAGCTGTTTACCTTGGTCACTTTAATCTGCCTCTGGAGTTTTTGCCGTTGCCTTGTTTTCATATTCATCAAATACATCTCTTATTTCTTGCACATAGAACTTCAACGACTGGATGATGTTAACTGCAACAGAAATGTTGATATCTTCTGTCCGTACAGCTTTGCCTGTTTCATTGAAACGTAACAGAATGTCATTCCAAACAATGGTCAGAAAAATGGTGTCCAGCGTGTCCATTTTTTTAAGAAGACTTAGTGCATCGTGTGTGGTGTCTTTTGTTTGTGTGTTGCCAGTGCTCAGTGAATCAAGAGCAGCTTGAATTCTTTCATAGCCATAACATAGATCATTGATTATATCCGCATGAGCTGACCATCTATTGTCTGACAAGTGCTTCACAATCTTGTGAGCAGAACCTACAGATGAAGCCCACACAATCCAGCAATGAGTGGAAGCAGAATAAAATGTATACACACATTGAACAAAGCATGCTGCACTCAGCAGCCTTGATACCAACTAGATTCAAGGAATGTCCTGCACAGGGAACAAACCGCAAAAGTGTTGATCTCTTTTATCCTTGCCTGAAAGCTTGAGTACTGTCCTGCCATATTGGATGCATTATCATATGACTGGCCACAACAATCTGATATGGGGATACCTGCCCCTTCGAAGATCTGGACAACAACATCTACAAGGTACTCTGCTCCAATGCCTTTCCATATTGCACCGTAAAAGTCAACTGATCGATGTGACACACATCTGGAGTGGAGTCTCCACTAAGTGAATAATACTTTGCTACTCTCAGTTCTGAAATAATTGCAGAGAAATCCTTTTTGCTCATCACTGTGATCAATTCTTCACACACATTTGCTGATAGATAGAGGGGATTTCCCTTACCAGTATTTCAATCTGTCTTGATGTGTTCATCCAGGAAGGGATCAAATTGCTGATTAGCTACAAAATCCCTAAATAATTTCAATTGTGCTGTGATCCTATAATCTCCTCGGAATGCTAGACCCCTAGATGTCATTAACTTTACAACTGCTACAATTCTTTTAAGCACATCCGGCCAGCACTTTTGTCCACGCTTTAACTGTTTAGCTAATTCTGATTTGATGCAGCCAGTTTCCTTTTTGACATTTTCAAAGTACTACCATGCATTTTAAATGCTAAGGAGCAGGTTTGTGTTCAGAAATGCAGGAAGATGCATGCTTCGACTCATTAAAACCAGTTATACCGAATGAAGAATCAGTACTAAAAAACAAATGACGGACAAAGAAGTAAACTGAACCTTGTGATGGAGAGTATACCAACCATTCATGGTTTACAAGTTCAGCATTACACATTTGTCGCTTAATAATGCTTGTGTTAAGCATCTTTTTGTTTTTTTGTCACCAAGTTGATAAAAACAAGTTTGTAGACTATATTTATGGGGCAACAATTAATGCAGGAAGTTCGTATGCTGCACCCTCCCCAACCAAAAGTGCCACACCTATGAATAGTTTACCAGATTTGGACTAGCTCTGTCCTTGAAAAATATCACACTATGATCATCCGTCACCCTTTGCAATAGGCAAGCCAAAATCAGGCCAGTGTGCAGAAAGAATATATATTTATTAATCAGCAAAATCATTATCGCACAATGCACGCCAGTTTACACTGTGGTTCACAACAGTGCATTCCTAATAAAGCTTTACTGTAAATAAGTCGAACACCTTTTCCTTGCGGGAATACAATTCACTGAATAGCTAAGACACATGTGCAATTTTCATTGTTAGTCTCTAATCCCCCCTTGGTCACATACAAAGAGAAACACAGGTCTAATAAACAGTTCAAATCATTGGGTCACTCACAGATTCCTAATGTAAAGAATTATGCAGCACCCAATTTTACTTTACAATATAACTGTTAAATTATCTAACTTGTACAAAATGTAGCGCTTTGTTATTTGGTAAAAGAATTGACATGTGCAGCGCTCTTTAATTGCACCTGCATGCACACTTTCCATCTCTAACAACATTCTGGCATAACAAACATTTTAATTAAATATTCTTCTTTGCATATAATGAAAATCTTTCCTTTTTTTCGCTAGATAGTGAAAATGCTCCCCAGTCAATTTGGAGTTCCTCTTTCACTCCAAGTAGAGAGTTTTAAATCAGTTATGTTCACTTGGCTTAACCCTGTAGACACGTTTTCTGCCCAGCACAGATCCAGAGATTCAATAGCTATTCGGAACCCTTTCTGCTTTAATGCAGGGTGCAGGGAGTGTTCAACAATTTGGAATTGCATTTTGCATACGACCCTCCCCTTAAGGGAATTCCTGAGGTTTGCAAAAGGGATATTGGTGGTCCAAAATTACTTAATAGGACTATATAATTATCCACACTGGGAGAGAGGTTGGAGAATTACATATGGGAATTAATTACATAATTAATAAATCACAATTGCTAGGGATCTACTTTAAAGCTCACTTTTCTCATTTTTCTCAATCTTGTTTTTTCTAGTTATCTATGCTTCATAGGGAAAATCATATATTCCATCTTCAGGCGTTTGTCCTGCTAAACAAGCATTAGTTATTTCATGATTGGACAGAGAAAATGCTGTCCTGACAGATTTGCTTGTTTCTATTCCGGCTCCACTCAGGACGGTACTACACTCATCTGCTTGTCAAATCACAGACACATGGACATTTCATCAGATTACTCCTTCTCTGATCCTTCTCCATTGGCTTCCTATTCTCTTGTGTTCACTGTTCAAGATTTTCTGATCGCTTACAAAGCTGTCGTGCTGGTTGAGCCATCTTATTTGGCCAAGAGGCTGTGTACTTCCTGATCAGTCTAGGAGTACTGATGTTCTGTGCTTGAACATCCCTTTGTTCAAACACGCTCGCTATTCAGCACAAACCCTTTTGTCAGCTGCCCCCTGCAACTCCTTTCCTCCTCCCATCTATATTCTTCGTTTCGTACTTAATTTTTTACAAAGGCTCTTAAAATGAACTTGTTTCAAATGTCCTACCCTAAATAATCTGGTTTGATATTTGTACTTATGTTCTGTGTGATATTGGAGTTGTGGGATTTATTTTGTGTGATTCAATATTGTTGGTGCATGTTTTACTTGTACAGCGCCGAGCTGCCTTTGGGCCAAGGTTACACGAATGAACATGATCTTCAGTGTCTTACACATAAGTATTTCACATATTGGTACTACTTTTATTTAGCCTCACAGTTAAATGCTTCAGTTCAGGTTTGTTCCAAGCTGCTGAAACACATTCCCATTCAGTTGTCAGAGCCGGAACTAGCCCACTCACCTTCTGGAAAACCCTTCCAGGAGGCATTCACTTCTCCACATGCCATGTGCCCTAACCTAGCTCAACACTGCCAGCTCCATGCAAGAACTGGCCAGGCCCCCTTTCACCCAGTCCTTGCAACGTGTGACATCCACTGCACAAGTATGACACCAATACAGCAATTGAATAAAGAGGCACCTGGCAGCATGATAGAACTCTCATGCTGGGTTCAACCTCAAATGAAACACATGAGATGCAAAGTGGCCATAAGGTGATGTTTCCTACATTCAGAATCAAATAAATAAATATGTGAATGTGCAAACAGACAGGTAGATCAATGTGGTGGTGGTGAGTGGACTCAGTAGCACGATTGGCCTATTGAGGTGCAGAGAGTTCCCTGGGAAATATTTGATGGGATAAATAGGTGTTCAGGGTTTCTTTAAAATGTATGTCATTTATGGTTCTTCCCTGTTTTTCAAGAGATCATTGAAATGCTCATCAATCGCGGCATGGTCATGGTCTGCCAAACCATTTAGCAAATGCATATATTGTCTAACTTCATGACAACTAAAAAGCCAACCCTTAGGCCCTCATTACGACCCTGGCGGAGAGGGGTTTACGCCAGCGTAATGCATGGCGTACCTCTCCGCCGTACTACGAGTTCCCGTAGCGCCATGGTGGTTTTTTCGCCTGGTTTTTCCGGGCGGAAAAATCCATGGCGCTACGGGACCTGTTGTTAATTACGCCACCGTAATTTACGGTGGCGTAATTAACGCCTTCCCCACTCCCATTATACCCTATGGGGCAAAAATGGGAATGGGGAAGGGTAAATGGGGATTGGGGACTTACCGCCCCGCCAAGGTCGGGATGGGGCGGTAAGTCCGCCAACCCCCATGGCGGAGTTGGCAGCTCTGCGCCATGGACCATGGTGCAAATTGCACCATGGTCCTCCGCCAGGGTCGTAATGAGGGCCTTAGTCTCTCTCTGTAAAATGTAGACAAATGTTATTTTTACACTTCCATGGCAGTGGTTACCTGTGTAGAGTAAATCATGTAATACATTAATAATGATGTATGAAGTTTGCAAATAAGGACTTTATGGACATGTGTATACACACATCCCTAATAAAGCAAGCTGCCATGTTCACTACTAGCGATCACTCTATATAAAGTGTCACATAATTATGCCAAACAGAAATAATACGTGGGAATTGCTATTACATCTGACATAAGATGCTGGTTGTGGCATCAACTGGTTGGCTTCTTGGATTGAGTTTTAAATATTATGATATTTACCTTTGGTGTTAAAAGCTTGTTCCTTTCGTACAGACTGAACTCGTTTTCTTGGTGTGCAGACATTGCTTTAACAGCCTCGATTCCTTCTTTCGTTTCACTTATATGACCCTGGAAAGAAAGGACAAAAAGAACGGTTCATGGGGCAATCTCCGTGATCGCAGGAGAACAAGAGTGGGTTTTCTATGAATGAATTTGGACACACTCCCAACTCGTTCACACAAAGAGCAAATGTAAAGATCATAGATCATTCATGATCTGGATGAGCAAAACCAGTGCAGAAAACCTCTGTTTTGGGTAATCCTTTTGCCATTTCCTTAAACAGTATCAGCGAGGGCTTCACTAAAGAGCAACAAGTAGTAAACAGTGCCTTGAAGTCCAGTCGCAAAATACATAGGTCTCGGGAGGATAGCCCAGGGGCAACATGCTCGCCTTGGAAGCAAGACGACATGGAGTACCACAGGTTCGATCCCCGGGGCCACACTTAGAAACCTCTGGGTATTAAGTGCATTATAAATAACCTATCATATCAATTAATTTGACATTTGAATACCCAGTATAAACGACATGTATATTTGCTGCTTACCCTTATAATAGTGAAAAAAGTAAAACATTTCAAAATATCACAAAGTAGAGTGCTCAGAAATATTATTGCTATAACATAGAGGCCTCTATATCAAGCTAGAAACATATGATCCTTTCACTGATATGCCAATATTATGCATCTGAAAATGCCAGGCCCTATAAGTATGCTTAGGGTATATTTCACCTGTTTGAACTAAGGCTGTTATGTTAATCCACATTAGAATCTGTAAACATCAGTGTTTCCTCGTTAGTTTTCAAATAAATTAAGTTGTGTATAATTGAAAATGATAGTTCTGTAGAATTGTAATGCCACATTTGAATGCACTCTCTTTTAGGGCTCAATGGGAATGGGGATGGTCCAGGTCCGGGTTCCTTGAATGGGGAAATACTGGGCCCTCCAAGGTCGGAATGGCCCGGTATTTCCCCATTCAGGGAACCCGGACCCGAGTTTGGAGGGAGCCATGGCCTTATTAAGGGCATGACTGCCTTCAAACTCGTAATGAGGCCCTATGGCTCTAAGTAAGGTGAGGCCAAATTCCATCCGTACCGCCTGGATCGGAACACTCTTAGGTAGGCCCAACACCTTCTTCCAGAAAATGCCTTCAATGGATTGCCAGGTTTTCATATCACAGTTCAAGGATGTCTCTGCACCATATGTTAGGATTGGAATAACTTTCATCCTGTAAAAGTTAACCAACGGGATCGAAGAGAATCCGCAGACCTTTTTCAGGATTATTTTACCCTGTGATGCTAGATTGTTTGCTTTACTTCGGAGCGAGGCAATTCTGGGGCCGTCACAGGTGCTTGTGTTTATGCAAACACCCAGGTACGTGAGAGTTTTTACCTCCGGGATCTTTTCTCCTTGTAAAAACCATGCTTTTGCTCCCTTCCTTCCGCCGTTCGTTGGGTCGCCAAAGGCCATGATCCTAGACTTAGATGGATTAATCAAGAGACCATTTGTTGTGATATATGATTGTAGGGCATCCAGTTGCCTCTGGAGGCCCACTGGCGTTTGATCGGCCAAAACGATGTCATCTGCAAACAAAAGTCGTCCGACTTTTATGCCTCCCAACTTCGGCGGAAAGCATCTCACACCCACAAAAGCCTGGTTTAAATCTGACGTAAAAAGGTTGAAAAATTCCAGGGCCAACGGGCATCCGTGTTCCAGCCCCTTAGACGTGGCTATTGGTCTTTACGAAGTCCCTTTGGTGTTAAGCCTTATCCTTGATGTGGTGTCCGTATAGAAATCTTTAAGTGGTTCCAGAATTGTACCAGGGCAGTCCCATTGCTCCATCTTTGCTCACAGTGCTGGACGCTTGCTGGTATCAAAGGCTTGACTTAAGTCCGCAAATACCAGGTATATTTTCGTGGCTTTGTTCTTCTAAGATCTTGCTTTGCGGATGTTTATGATGAAAATGTTGAGGGTCATCCCTATTCCCTTCACAAACGCAGATTGCCACTGGGATAGATTTTTTAGTAGCAATGTGGCAAATAGTTTTCCGGCCACATCCAACAGCGCTATTGGACGGTAGTTAGCAGGGTCCATCCTCAGTCCTTTTTTTAAAATGGGCACAATTATTGATGAATTTCATGACCAGGGGATCTTCTTTACCTTTGCTATGTACAGAAATAGGACACAAATTCAGCCCACTGTACTGGTTGTTGCCTCAACATCGTGTTGGTCAGCCCATCAGGCCGTGGTGCTCGTGACTTGCTGAGTTTGTTTATGCTCACCATAATTGTTTCTGAGGATAAGTCAAGCCCGTCCCACAATTTGTTTACCAGCGAGGTTGCTTGCCGGCACATTGTCAGAGAACTTCCTGTAGTGGGCAATCCAGGTAGCAGCTGGGATAGAGTTCAGCAAAAGTGCTTCTTGGGGCGTGTCTAACCGATTTAGGATTGACCACATGTCTCCACTATTACGAGATTTAACCAATTCCAGCATAGATATAGCGTCCTTACGAAGCAGTTTTATTATACATTTTTACCCAATTTCTGTGTTGTTGTTTCAATTTGTGAATTAGTTTTTCCCCATCAATGCGTTGTACTTTTTTAATTGGGTGATTTTCTGCTTCATGTTCTTTTTCCTTATGGTGACCATTTGGTCATAGGCATCGATATGCCGAAATGCGTGCCGAGAGGCTTTGCTTTTTTTAACCTCAAAATCGTTGAATAGACATGCATAATCTAATCTCTCGTTTTTCCTTGAAGATTTCAATTTGTCAGTTGCCACTTCCAACTTCCATGTGAGTTGATGGATTTTATGTTGGGGGATTCTAAGTCGATTTCATGCTGGTGTTATTTCTAGGTCGTTATGTATGTTTTTGCCCTGATAATAATGATCTAATTGCCAAGCTAGGCTCAATAGGTTATGGTCGCTAAAGGTCTTCTTGATGACTAACAATGATTGCATAGCTGCCCCCATGTTTTTTGATGAACAAATGTAATCCAGAATATGGCCTTTATTTAGGCCACTTCTGGCCTCTTTTCCCGGGATACCTCCCTCAGTGCAGCCATTCACCATTTGTAAATCTTTTGCAGGCATCATTTGTAACCAGTTTAGGCCCCACGTTTCAGCGGCCGTTGTTTGAATCCGATCATCCTCGCATATTACCCCCTTCTCGTCAAAACATACGCAGTTCAAGTCCCCACACAAGATGACCAAGGCTCCTTCCATTTAAGACTTTGTTCGTCTATCATTTCAGCTACTTGATTAGGGTAGGACCTGCATTCCGGACGAGCCGGGTTCCAGTACAAGTTCATAAGTGTTAGTGTCTTGGTATCCTGTGTCTTGCCAATGGTTAACATGCTCACCAGTATCTGGATGTAGGGGTTAGGTGAAAGAGACTCGATGTGGCGAAAACCTAGGTGGCCTTTGATTGCAATCAGCAGACCTGCCGATGGTCTGCCCTCGGGGCCTTTCACCGCTGGGGGTCTTCATTAACCATGGGCCTCATTACGAAGTATGCCGGTAGCCATGCCGCTATTGGCGGCATGGCTGCCGGCAAAACTGCATCCGTGTCCGTGTCCTCGGAATGAGGACTTACCGGACCATTCCGAGTTCGGACGGCCCGGTAATTCCTCAGTCGAGGACCCGGACACGGTTCATCCCCATTCCCATTTCAGCCCCCATAGGGCTGAATGGGAATGGGAGAGGGAGTAAACAACGGGCCATTACGAGATGGCCCGTTGTTTGCTCCCTCTTCCCCTCGCGGGACCCGGTAAGCCCGCCTGGTTTTCCCAGGCGTGCTTAACGTGTCTCGCGAGGGGACCTCATAATGTGGCGGAACGGGTTGAACGGCGCTGCAGCCTTTTACGGCGCCGTTTAACCCGTTCCGCCAGGGTCATAATGAGCCCCCATGTCTCTTAGAGACAAATTATATCATGGTCTCCCAGTGATGTATCTGTACCAGAAAATAGATGAAAAAAATCCTTTGTATTCCAACTGGCCAAGGTCACAAGGGTCACTTTAGGCGCCTGGTGGAGTTATGGCATGTTGATCTTATCTGCCAAGAGACCCACCAGCCACTTCCAATTGTCTTCTGAACCCTTCGGATCCCTGGTATTTTTTGCATTTGTTCGATAGGTGTCTTTCAAGTCAACCCTTGTTGCCTCAGATCTCCTTGAGGATCGATGACTGGAGTCTTTATCTCTGTGGGGCCGTGTTGAGTGACGCTGTTTATTCAGGTGGCGGGGGGCACTTCTCAATCTATAATTTCTTCTTTGGTTCCCTAATGATAGTCGACTATTGACCCTTTCATAATCCCGTCTCTCACTTTGAGCGTGGTTTACAGTTGTCCTTTGACTCAAGATTGCCAGCCTGGGGTGTCTCTGTGGCAGATTGATATCCATCAGGTCAAACCCCAGAGGTGTCAAACAGCTCACTTCTTCCGTTAACAACTGGCTATTCAGGGGCGTTGCTGGATAAAGAGCCACTCTGTCTGTCTGTGATTCGGCAAAGAATTCTACTGTTGCCATTTTATCCGAAGTGAGAAGTCGCAGACTTGGAACATGATGGAACAGTCTAACCACATTGGCCCTATTTAATATCAAGCCATCCTCTGACGACTCCATCCTCTCCAACAGCAGCCCATCCTCACATGAGGGGTTCAGCCGATGTAATGGGATAACTTGGTTCCTTCTTTCGTCGTGGGGATTCTTAGGTTGAACCACCTTCTTTTGTCGCCCTTCCTCTGTCGCTTTCCTTATATGTGGGAGCTTCAATGGTGAAATTGGATGGGTCTCAGGTACAGACCGGGGATGATCATCGTTGGTGGGCTGATCCTTTCTCTGTCTGTCCCTTGAGGCTGTTAACTTGCTCAACTCTTGTACCTGCTCAGAGCTATTTCATGTCTTTTGTTTATGCTCTTGTGGAGGAACTGGTTGTTGGACCGGGGCTGCAGTTGCCGGGCTCATTGTTCCGTGCTGGCATTCCTGAAAAGATTGCTTTTTACTTCCAGCTTCCTTTCTCCTGGGCCTTGAATCCTCCGGAGCAGGCAAAACACCTGTTCGCGAACCCTTTGATTTAGTCTCTTTATCAACCATTAGCTCGTCCTTTTGTCAGCTAATGCAAGGGTTCCTTGTTTTAAATGTAATTGTTTGTTTGGATCCTTGATCTTCACTGTGTCCCTCCTTTGCAGTGCCAGGCCGGGATGGGTCTTGTGGTCTCTTATCCCAAGTCGGTTTTTCAGTTACATTGTCAACTTTCCGGCTGACACGGGGAAAGATCCTCAGTGCTTCATCCCTCCTCCCAATCCTCTATATCCTCTTTCTCTGATATTGAGTATGTAGATAGATCGCAAAAATCTATCGAAGCAGTCTCTACGTGGTCCTCTGTCGCCTGTGCGACATCTACAATCCTTGGCGGCTGGTTCAAGTCCTTGTTTACGATTGTCATGGTGGTCCCAACTGTAGGCTCTTCCAGTTCTAATTGCTTTTTATTTTGTTGTTTAGTTAAATTAAGTCTTTCCATAAACATTCTGCTTCCATTTGATCTTGGTTTAGCTGGGGTTTTCATATTCTTCGCTTTTGTGGTAAAGCTTTTCACATGGGGCTTCGGCCTAGTTCTTGTTAGTTTGTGATCTGTGGCATTACTGTTCTCCAAAATCTGCGATGGGCAACTTTCCTTTGATGAAACTTTGTTTCTTTGAGAAAATGGGGCATATTTATTTCTGCGATGACACCCTGATTTCTCTTTCAATACTACGTGGTTGGTCTTTCTCCATCAGTAGCTGTCATGCCTGCCAAACAGTCTACTGTCAAACAATCTACACGGGTTCCAGCTGATTCAAGGGTTGTTCGAATAAAGCAGTTTTGCAACTCGAACGGCTGCCAGGCCTTTCTTTTCCCATTATAGAGTTACGGGAAGGTTTCCATGGCAACGGCGTTAGCTCCTCAACATGCACCTTGCCTGGTTTGTGTCACATGATTGTTGGAAGAGGCGTGACATACTTACTTAAGCACTGGTGGGTTGGAACCCAGTGCTTCTGATTAGAGTTTATTACCTCCAGAGCTACTCGTTTTTTTAGGCTAGTTAGCCTTCCCTGTCCGGGACCATTTAGCCTGACATTTCGATCCAAGGGTCTGTTTGCCGCACTAGACGCGGTCCCTCCGTGCTGTTTCAGCGTTTGCTTTCCGCCTTTCTACCGAGGCTCCAGTGCTGCTGTCTCCCTCTCCAAGGATCGGGACGCGGCTCCTGCGTGCTGCATAGCGGTTCCTTTCTGCCTTCCTCAGACGGACCCCGAGGCTCCTGCGCTGCTGTCTCCCTCACCTCGGATTGGGACACGGCTCCTCCGTGCTTCATCGCGGGTTCTCTCCACCTTTCCACATATGGACTCTGAGGTACCTGCACAGCTGTGTCCTTTATCGCCACAGGACGCGGCTCCTCCACATTTCACAGCGGTTCTTCCCTGCCTTCAACAGACGGACACCGCGGCTCCTCTTCAGCCGTTTTGTCTGACCAGCACGACCAATCCACACACCATTAATGGCCGCTCTCATTCTTTAGCAGTAACAGAGCCCGCACTTCTCTCCCCTACCCAGGGTACAGCTGTCTTACGGACATTCACAGCTGCCTGTTTTCTATGGTGCTTTTGTTTTCATTGGTGTTTGTCCTGCTAAATCTACTAGAGGACCCTATCCTGCTCAGTGACCGCCCATTAACACTGTGGTTTCCTATTTGCATACTTACCATTCAAACCTGTGACTTTCAGGTTTTCTGCTTCTGCTACAGTCACATGCTGGAACTCTTCATCACCATTCTATCCTCTGAACTCTGGTGAATTGGGATCCTGCTTTCAAAAATGTTTGCACAGTGCACTGGACCATAGACACTTTGCTGCTTTTAGTGCACCAGCCCAACAGTAGTGTGTCCCTCGTGCCGCCCAGGTTAGTCCCTCACTAACATTCCTTTTCCTTCTTCGTTTTGTTTCAGAGTCTTCCCATCTTTTCATCTCTCCATCCTGCCTCAGAAACATCATCAGACTAAGGTAGGAGAAATCTCCATAGGGGATTTGAGGGGTAAGATGAGTTTGTGAACTGACCAGTAATTAGTGTTCTTCTTGTAGGCAAGAAGATCCAGTGTTAAATCAGTGTGAAACCAGCCATCCAGCAGAGGAATCAGGATAACAACTCAACCCGAGATTCTCCCTACTCTAGGGAGCTCTCGCCCTGCTCAGTGAACCTCTTCACTAGCTTTAGTTGAATTAGCTTGTGGGGTAGATCATTATGAAGGTTTCATTCATCCAAGGTGGTCCTGGCTCCGGGGCACGGTGACCTCAGCAGAGCATACCAACCCGGTAAACATTTATTGCATTTCCATTGAAGTCGATCTGTGTTCAGCATAACAGTAGCTCTTCAGTTCCCTGCCCCAAAATTGCTTGAGCTTAAAGGAATGGTTCGGTCAGAACATATTATTGGCCAAAAAGATGGCCAATAACAAAACAAATATGTAAAATATATATATTTTTTAAGTGTCTATGTAAAGTTTCGAGCAAATGAAGCTCAAACTTTAAAATTGCAATCACTAGGGGGCATCCATTTTGTGATTGCAGGCAGCCTCCTCGGCTCTGCATTTGCAGCACTAAACAAGCAGCAAAAGCCCCCTAGTGGGGGCTTTTGCTTACTGCAGCCTCAGCAGAGCTGGGGAGGCTGCCTTCACTTTCATTTTACGTTTTCTGTGCTCCCCAAGCCCAGGGAAGCACAGAAAACGTAAAATGAAGGCAAAAAGCCGAGACGCACCAATTAAAAATATAACGTTGTTGTATTTGTGATTGCTGTGGTTGAAAAACCACAGCAATCACAAATACAACAACGTTGTTATTCTGACAGCGGCAGCTTTCGCATGGAGTCTCCTGGACTCCCCCAACCTTGAGGGAGTCCATGAGACTCCCAGCGAAGGCTGCCCCAGTGAGAAGAACTGCAGCATTTCTAAACACCCGTGTTGTGTTTCTGCCTGCAGCGGCTTTCACTTTGGAGCTCTCGGGCTCCCCCTGGGCAGCCCGAGAGCCCCAGAGTGAAAGCTGTTGTAAGCAGAAACACTGCAGCATTTCTAAACACCCGCGTTGTTTCTGCCTGCAGCTGCTTTCACTTTGGAGTTCTCGGGCTCCCCATAGGAGCCCGAGAGCCCCAGAGTGAAAGCTGATGTAAGCAGAAACACTGCTGCATTTCTAAACACCCGCGTTGTTTCTTCCTGCAGCGGCTTTCACTTTGGAGCTCTCGGGCTCCCCACGGGGAGCCAGAGAGCCCCAGAGTGAAAGCTGCTGTAAGCAGAAACACTGCGGCATGGAAACACAACCGCGTTGTGTTTCTGCCTGCCTTGGCTATCACCTTGGGTCTCCGGTGCTCCCCCGTGGGAGCACCGGAGACCCAAAGTGATAGCCACGGCAGGCACAAACACAACGCGGTTGTGTTTCAAAAACGCTTTGGTTTTTCTTTCTAAGTTTCTAAGTTTCTCAGGCTCCTCCGGCTCAGAGGAGCCTGAGAAACTTAGAAAGAAAAACCGAACCGTTTTTGAAACACAACAAGGTTGTATTTAGGTTTGCGGTAGCTTCAGCTTGGAACCCATAGGGCTCCAAGCTGAAGCTACCGCAAACATAAATACAACGTTTAAAAATCTGCGGTTTCATTTCTAAGTTTTCCGGGCTCCTCTAGCCCGGAAAACGTTGAAAAAAAAATGCAGCTAGTGCTCATTTTTTGTAAAAAATAGCACTTACCGAGATGCAGCTGCAGCTTTCCAGCCTGTAGTCTCTGGTCC
Source organism: Ambystoma mexicanum (assembly GCF_040938575.1). NCBI lineage: Eukaryota > Metazoa > Chordata > Amphibia > Caudata > Ambystomatidae > Ambystoma > Ambystoma mexicanum. Next base: position 1,170,026,574 of record NC_090935.1, on the reverse strand, counting down.
CCGTCCTCCGCGTCCAGCACTAATGAAGCAAAAGCCACCCAGTGGTAGCTTTTGTTTACTACAGCTGGCTGGCTTTTGCTTCATTAGTGCCGCAAATGCAAGCACAGGCGGCATCCATTTCACAAAATGGATGCCCCCTAGTGCTTGCAATTTTAAAGTTTGAGCTTCATTTGCTCGAAACTTTACATAGACACTTAAAAAAAATATATATTTTACATATTTGTTTTATTATTGGCCATCTTTTTGGCCAATAATATTTTCGGACCGAACCATTCCTTTAATTCATGGCTGGTGCCCGACTTATGTCGGCGTCCCTGATTACCTTCTCGTTGTCCTTATCAGTGGATTTCCCCTGCGTCAGATCCCCTGGACTACCTGGTAGGGTCAATGTTGCACCTGAAAGGTGTCGCCCCTCTTTGTGTCCATCATCTAAGTCTGACCGATTCAGTTGGCCAACAGCCCTGCTGGTGAGATCCGAGCTTTTAACCAAATGCACATTTGAGGGTAACAGCGTATTATCCCAGGCCTGGACATTCGACCCATCGAGAAGCATTGATGGCCTCCTCTTCTTTTACTCTCTAATTATTGGGTCCAGAATGGTACGTAAGAGTTCTGCTACTTTCACCATACTGTTCTCCATGCCATTTTGCACACCATTACAAAACCTTCCACGAATATTGCCTTTGAATGCAGCATGGCCAACATGGTTGTCTGATCCTTTAGCTGATTGTCAATTTGCTCATATAATTTCATAACAGGACTCATTATGGACGTCAAAGTGGCAATTGTTAAAAAGCCCATCTCTCAGGGGCAATTGTTGGGTCCTTCGCCTTGGATAAGTATTGATCCAACCATATCTGATTGGGTTTTTTCCACCAGGTAAGTTTGAGTGGAGGCCTGGTTTGTATTCATTTTTTCTCTTTCCCACATGGAGTCCACTGGATCTAATCTGGGTCTTTTATAAAGGCCTGAGGAGTTCCCCCTACTTGACCTTTGTGTTGAATTATTAGAGGTCAGTAGAGATTCCTTTGAATGCCACGTAGTTAGGTAATTTGATGTGACCACCCCCTTGGGGCCGCTACACGGCGATCGCTGCACACAACAGGTGCTTTGATTTAATCCTTCACTTGTTCTTAGATGGTTTTGGGCTATGACTGCATAATATGAGGGTAAACATGGGCAACATCACCTTAATGCATTGTTTTTGCAGTCGGTTTTGCAAAAAGTGTATATGTCACCAGCCAATTACGCACAGCAGGCAACATTTACAATGGATTCTTTCGGGAACCATCTGCTTTTAACTGGTGCAAAGAACAGACGCATTACAAAGGTATCCATTGGTCTTACAACAGCACAAAAATGTAATACTGTCATGGTATTTGAAGTCAGAGGGAACACAGTGTAGTAAAGCATATCCCGTTCCTAGCCCCATTCCTCCTTAAATTAGAATAAAAAATCCCACAGAGTGGAGTGTAAAAGCAAGTAGTAAATCACTTAAGCCTCAGTTTTACATCATAGTTTTCCATCCCGGGAGCTTAGAAAATGAATCCCTCCTAGTGTCCAAAATGAAATATATAAAAATGTTATAGCATGAAAAGAGAAAATATCCTAAACGTAATGTCACGAGGAGGAACATCCTCTTTTTCATGGACAGTGAGCTATAGTGACAGATGGTAGTAGATTTTCAGCTTCTCTTCCTTTAACACTATTCATTAATATTTCTTCACAAGAGTAGCCCAGTTTCCTAAACTCACTTTGGTGCTGCAATATATATTCTAATATAGACATTCTAGAGCACCAAACATTGGATGTCACAGCCTTAATGGCCACCAGATGGTCAACGATTCTAATATCTTCAGAAGTGATAATTCTTAAGGGTACTATGGTGCGGCACAGTTGGATGATCCACTCTCTATTTAGCAGTATACTATCATTTGCACGTTCTATAGCTTGAAATTGTAGAGTGCGTATTTTATTCTGTGAAAGTATTTCAATTGATTCATTCACCTTGGTCTCCTGTTGTCTATACCTCTTCTCTGTATGAGCTAACTCTTCCTGTCTGTCACATAAATTTAGTTGTTTGTTAACCTTTGGGTTAGTCTTATTAGGAATAGTGCCCTTGGGTTGCTGTCCATATCTGGTGTGTCTTTAAAGATACTCTGGATGTCTAATAGGACAGAGTCTAATACACCATTATTCTTCAAAGCTTTCTTCTTTCTCGCTGCGGTAAGTTTACGCCCTACCCTGCCAGACTGGGGAAGGTGAGTTATGCTCATTCTCTATTGAGCCAGAGAGATACCGGCGAACATTGTTATCCTTTTTCTTTACTTTACTCTATTCATTTATGAGTCCTTCTTCAGCAGTGTGAATAGTCACCACATGCTCAGTGTTGATGGTACTCACTGTCGCTGGAGGAATATCTATCTGTGCTAGATTCTTGGGCCGGCACATAGTCTTCCTATAACTAAATGTCAATGACTAAGGATGTTAGTCAATGTTTCCTAAGGAAGTTTATCAACTGGCCTGGGAAAGTCATGGGGAAAATGGTTACCCAATAAATGCAGGCTTTTGTAGAAGAGGAACCACTTCTTGACCCTTTTCAATCTGGTTTTACCCAATGTTTGGCACTGAGACAGCCTTACTAGCAGTCCAAGACGAGCTTCTGGAAGTTACTGACCAGGGTGAACTCTCACTCCTGGTAATGTTAAAACTGTCCGCTGCCTTCGATATGGTCAACCACACCACTCTGCTTGACCGGCTGAAGACGGTTGGCAGATTATCAGAACATGCTATCAAGTGGTTTTAATCATTCCTAGAGAACTGCCAATATGTCAAACTAGGAGGCTTCACCTCATATCCCATTACCATAGGCTGTGGAGTACAGGGGTCCTCTTTGTCGCCACTTCTTTTTAACTTATATCTTCAAACATTGATGGAGATCTTGAGGCGTCATGGGATGAGTTATCAATCCTATGCCGATTATACCCTGATCTTCATCAAAATTGGTAACTCAGAAGAAACACTTGTTAGGGTCTGTTATTGCTTAGAAGAGATTAGTGAGTGGATGTCCATCAGCCAGCTGCAATTGAATGCTTCAAAAACAGAATTCAAGAATTCATCTTGTTTGGGCATAAACATCTACTCACAGCTCTTAAAAAACAGCCAGTCCCCAGCCTTTTGGGCGTGGAGCTAAGCTTTTTCTCCAAGGTAAAGAATTTGGGCTGTATCTGATAAGACAACATGGGCTGTGAAGGCCAGGTTGGGGCTAAGGTACAGGCAGTTTTTTACTCATTGAGATTACTTCGACAGGTTTTGCCCTACATTCCACAAGAAGACCATGCCACAGTGGTGGGGGCTTTGATTAATACCCATCTGCACTATTGTAATAGTCTCTTAATGGGCATTCCAGCAAAACAACTTTCTAGGCTACAAAAGGCCCAGAACGTGTCAGTTAGATTGGCCTGTGGACTGAGTAAAACTACCCATGTATTCCCTTCCCGCCGCGCACTACACTGGCTGGCTGTGGAAGAACGTATAGAGTTTAAAGTGGCATGCCTTGTATTCAAATGCTTGAATGGACTAGCTTCGGACTATTTGAGGGATAAGATTAGACTTTATCAGCCTCTCAGGCGATTATGATCACAGGATCAATTATTTCTGAGGACTTCCTCATCCGCCTTTGAATCAAGGTGGGACAGAAGATTTGCAGTCTTCGGTCCAAGGCTCTAGTACAGGATTCACAGAGAGATCAGGGCTCTGGACACTCTCTAGCAATTCCGTAGGGCATTGAAATCATTCCTGTTTAGACAGCAGTCTACCAACATGTTTGTGATACGACATCTTTTCAAATCTGATGGTGGCTTCAATATGGTTGTTTCATCTCTTTTGTCAGCTGCGCCACTATATGGTTTGGTCTATTATGAGCGTGATACAAATATTCAAATCAAATCAAATCAAATTGTGCATCATATCCTGTTGTAGAGGAGGCTTTAAAGCCTGACCCCTCAAACTGAATGCAGATAACTTGTCAGGCTGACCAATAGTTCCAGTATGGCAAAAATCAGAAGTGCACCGCATTATAGGCCAAAAAAGCACATTTGAGGGCAACATGTATTGAGGGCAACATGTATTTTTCGGGTCAGAATGCCTTACGCAGCAGAGGGTATCTCAGTTAGTACACATACATTATGAATATCAAAAATCCAGGCTGAAAACTGAACAGAAAATGAGTACTTCTTAAAAATAGAAGTGGTCAGCCATTTTGATTGAGAAAAGGTCAGTCAGATTTTAAAATGGTTGCTAGAAATACAAAATGATCGAATTTCGCATAGTCATGCTGAAATAATTAAATAATTCTCTAATAGCAGTTATTTAAAAGTTCCTTGAAGAAGGACATGTCTGGAACATTTTGTTTGGACTTCTTGGCAGCATTTCTGACATTGATGAGCCGCGGGAGGCCAGGTAGTGATCTGGGAAGGTAGCAATTAAAGTAGACAGCTGTTAAACTAGCAACAATTGTGTTGGGTTCATGGACAGTCCACTGCAGCTGTAGACTTTCTTGGCAGAGAAGTTTGCTATCGCCTGCCAAAAGGACGTCGAGGAGGCTGCTGCCAAGGTTGTCCTTTCTCTAGACATCAAAGTATTATAATAAATGTCAGAAGGATCTCACACAAATTTAATTAGCTTGTATGGCAAGTGATGTCATAGGGACCTGGGGTCAGCTAAGGCAGCAAATCCAGGCACATGAGGGCTTGTCCTTATTTGTCATGCCCAATCAAAATGTATCGCATCATAAAATGAGATGTTGTGCCAACTGCAAAATATATAAAAGGCAGTGAATTTGGGAACTCAGTGCTGTTATTTCTGATGTCTGACTAAAGAGGATGTTTGAAAATCATTCCAGGTTCCTGTCTTCCTCTCTGCCTCCTGGTTCCAGGCACTGCTGACTTAATCCTTATGTGTCTATGTCCAGGGAGGGCATGGGCTCTCCTCTTCATTGTAATAGAGCAGATGACTGCTTTTTGCAAGAAAATAATTTGATACATACCATGTGGAAAAAATATCTCAGTGCACCGCGGATGGGCTGCGTTGCATTTTCTGTCTAGCCTACATGTTGGCGAGGTGGTCATTATTATTTCCAGAAACTCAAAATTCTCATTTGACTAAGTCAGAACAGACTGCTCTGGTATATGCACCACAGGGATATAACATACACATTGTGTAAGTACTTTGGTCCTAATGCAGAGGACCCTATACCCTTGTTAAGTCTTTCAAATTGATGGGATATACTGAACACACATTAATGGCAGGGGATATTAACATTCCATCCAGTCCATCAGTAGATATACTGATACAATTAGTCAACCTCCAGAGGATTGATTATTATTAGGAATGACTGAAGATATTTGGAAGAACTTCAATCCTTGTTATATACTTTTTTCACGAGTACCACCGGTTTTTCAGGATAAATGATAATTTGCCAAACTAAACAAGTAGACATAAAATATTTAGTGTGGCCCCTTATGCTATGTTACATTATCAGGATTGGTATTGCACAAGGCTGCCATTTGCATGGACTCTAGGCGATATAGGAGACATGGAAGAAAGGAAGGTGGGATAGGTTTTTGGGGAGATAGGTAACATGCTAGAACGCTTTGCTGTTGTATTCAGGTTTGTAGATCTGAGGTTTCCTGAGCTCTGCCTGCAAATAGGTTTCTAGGAGTGCTGTGTGTAGAGCGTGGATGCCTTTGTGTTCAGAGGGAAGCCATGCCTTTCCATGGTGAGGGGATGTATTTGTCATGCACACAAACCGGCATGTGAACCCACCAGGAACGACTCTGAAATCAGGAGCTTCAGGCTCAAAGGGCCTGTGGGAGTGAGCTCTTGCATCTTGCAACATCAGGAGCTCATGGTGCTCCTCTCTGTGCTACAACATGGACCCGTTTGTTACCAGCACCTCAACGCCGAGATTACAACTTCCCAGCTCCAACGCCACAAACTAACCACCTTACCTGGTGTGGATTGGGGGGGCTCCACAATTCTAGACACCTCTAGTACTTCTTGCATACAGAGAAGCCATCTCTCCACTCCTGCCTGCATGCTGGTTCCTGCCACTACTCCTGGATATGCGTTCAACCTGTTTCCTTTACTCTCCGGTTTGTCTCACCGGCGTTGCTTGATTCCCCATTAGCTTTGAAGCTCTCCCTGCCCAAATACTGGCAGATTCATTGAGTCTTTCATGTGTCCCTTTTGAAACCCACCACAGTTGCACACTACCAGCTTCTTACCCTTCCTCCTGCCCTTCTTGCAAGATGTTACTATCAGATTTGTATAGCACATTCTGGACTCCACCTGAAAGGTTCAGGCCCTGCATAACGATCATGGGAGCCTAGTTTGACTATCAAGTCTTCTAGGTTGACATGCTCCATTGACGCTCATCTCCCAAGTAAGTCCTGTCCATCGGTGGGTACTGTCATACGCATGCTCTAATGTGTGAGCTGACCAGTTTCCACAGCCAGAGTGCCACTGATGTCAGGAAATGCAGGGTAAAAGGACACACAGGAGCGAGCAATGCGGGAGCTCTTGGCCCTGCTGTCCGTGCCACACCAAGAACCCCATTATTACAGACACCTCAGCACCCGGATTACCAGCTCCCCACGCCCCACACTTACCTCCTTACATGCAGAATGGGGGGTCGCCACACTGCTCCTACAGTCTGACAATCATTTCTGGCATATGCAGTATTCAACTCTTAACGCTGATTCTGGAGACCGCCACTGGCAAACATGGTCGCCACGAGCACTCTTTTTTCTTTACTCTCTATTTTTTGTCTTACAGGAGCTGCTTCTGGCATATGTGGCAACTTATGCTCCCTCTGTAGGATGGTGTAATGATTCACAGGATTCAGTCACTTCTCCACAGCGGGAGCCTTTCCCTATGAGGGTACGGAGGTGAGCCCGCTACATGATACCCTCCCTAGGGGTAGAGACAAGCGGGACCTCACTCGGAGAGACTCTCCCCTTGGGGAGAAGGACTCCCATTCCAATGAGGAACTCCCTAACTCTATAACCCATTGTCAATCAAACCTTGGTTATTGTCATGTGGAATCCTTGAGGAAACCTGAAAGGTAAAATTTATGAGATGGAGAAAACCACTGGAGTAATACTGAGCACAAACAAAACAGAGAGGAAGGACTTTAACGCTACGCTGAGGAGGCCAATACTGGGAGGAGGAAACATGAATACGGGAGGAGCCAGGGAGTTCCGTATCAGTTGTTGGAGCAGAGCTGAATGAAACTGGGAAGCACAGCTTCCGATGCTGAAGAAAAGCTGGCGTGCTGAATGGAACGGGTTACAATCTAGGTGACATGAGCTGCTGGAGATTGAAGAACTGGAGCTGTGTCCCAGGAGGGACCAAGTAAGAAGAGGTGGCGTGACCAGTTATGTGAGAGAGTGCCCGAAGGATGCCGAGAACACTTACCTAAGGGCACAACGCAGCGAGCCGAGAGAAGAGAGCCGCAAACTGAAAAAACATCCTGACAATTGAAGAGGTGAGCCCTGTCTGTACTACAGGCCCGGTGATGCAATCCTGAGTCACAAATGTGATTGGGAAAGTGCGAGACCTGGGGTGTGCAACGAAAATAACATGTTGGGCACTCATACTCGTCCAAGCACAAAACAAGTGTCGGAGAAGAGTGAGAATCATTACTGATAAGATATGATATTTTATTTTATCGTGCTCGTACACAAGTGTTTCAGAGTGCAAAAACTGGGATATTCATACTCGTCCCGGTACAAAATAAGTGTCAGAGAAGAGTTAGAATCATTACTGGAGTATGCATACTCGTCCCAGTACAAAACAAGTATTGGAGAAGAGTAAGAATCATCACTGGGGTACTCATACTCATTTTAGTACAAAACAAGTGTCCGAGAAGTTTGAGAATTATTTCTCGGATACTCATACTCGTTCCAGTACAAAGCAAGTATTGGAGAAGAGTGAGAAATGTAATTGAAACAGTTTTATTTCTCATGACCAAGAACACGATTGGACAGTGACTAAAGAGAGTGTCTCAAGTTTTTCTAACCAGAGAGGAGCAAAAGAGCCCCAAGACAGAAGGGAAAACAAAACAAGCAAGAGCACAAGAAAATCAATTGAGAGAAAGGGACAAGTGGAAAATCCCAATATCTGATTTATACGACTTGATAAAAGTGATGACCAAGAACTACCTAAGGATACGTTACTAACTGACCTTGCTGTGAAAACAGCTCACAGGAGAAGGGAGTTATTCTCCTGTGCCTTTGTTTTTTTAATTGTGGTAGGGTCGGGTTGGATTAGTTTTTGGAAAGTAGATCGATCTTTCTTTTGGACTGACAGATGACTGAGGAGCACCCTAGTTAGTTTGGTTAGGTAGGAATACCCTGTAATTTAGGGAAAGACAGGCATTTTCATTTTCTTTTGAATAAAGAATAATCCCAAATTGGAGGTTTTGAGTGTGTCCTTCTTCTGCTCCTGCCACAATGATAATAATAATATTAATTTAGCATTTATATAGCACTACGAACCCTCAGGCATCTGAGTGTTGCTTATTATTACCCATGCACACTTATTGACCTCGGAAGGATGAAAGGCTGAGTTTGGCCCTGCCGGGATTAGAACCTGCGTCAGCAGGCTCTGCACAGCTGTCAAAGTGAGCGCTCTACTCGCTGTGCTCTCTGACAATGGTTTGGATTACACTTGTTATATTAAATCTGAATCAGTCTGATTAGACACCAGATCCTATCTGCATCCCTGTGAGTCAGTTTGTTTTTACAGTGTCTTCCGTGTCTATCTAAGAGTTACAGGCCTCATATGCCCCTTTTGTGTGAAGCGTTCTAAATCCTTTGTCTAACCTTGCTTTGTGCTGTTCTGTTACAGCAGGGAGGGGGTTCTGCTCTGTGTTCTTTCTTCTTTCAGTCCCCTCTATGACAGCTCAGCCATGTGGCTGTTCAAGAATGGTCGGGAGTAGTTGTGACACCAGCCAGAATCACCCAACTTGGTAGGTGTACACTCAACAGGGGGTCTAGGCTGAGGGTTATAGGGGATGCACACTAAGAACCTCATAGTAAAGGCCCTTTCTTATCTTCCCAGCCCCACTACTTGTCTGCAATGCTGATGACCGTCCCAAACACAGTATCCTAGAAAAGGAGCAGAAGTCCAGGCACAGAAGATTTCTGAAGGTGGTTACAGCATGTGTGGAGACTACGCCTCCAATTTGGTCAGACGTGGTATTGATCAGGGGCCTGTTTCACCCTTTCATCTTTCCCCATGCAACAATCAGTCTGATCATTCCAGATTATAAGATCTTCTATCCTCGCACCCGGAACGATGGATACGAATGCCACCTTGCAACACCGAACACCACAATTGGCAGGGGTTAAAGAGAGCTCACCATGGTTCGAACTTCACAATATTGGCTTTGATGAGAGACATACAAGAGAGGCTGGGTATGGGGAAGACAAATTATTTTATTCCTGCCCCTCTTAATCAATCCTTGCCTGTGTCCCTGCTTCCATCTCACGAAGTGCAACATTCAATATAACTCTACCCAATCGTTTTTTGGGAGACCCAAACATGTTTGAGGTATTTCCACACAATGGGCCTCATGCCGAGTTTTGCGGAGAGGCAATAAAAGTGGTGGTAATGACATTACTGCCAAAGAATTGGTGAAATTACCACCAGCAGAAATACCACCAGCGGTAAATTTGCTGAAATCCCAATGCAGTCTTATGGACTCAAAAAAATGGGGACACACCCCCTAACCCCACTTGGAATCCCCCGGTAAATCCGTGGGACCAAGTGCCAGTAATTGTAATTCTGTATGGCGGTATATCGGCAGAATTACTGCCAAACTCCAACGCCTTTTAAACTTTCACACAAAGCAAGAGCATTTCCTGACAGCAAAATTAATCTTTATTATAAGCAACCTGGCTGGTGAGGCAATGAGTTGGGCAACACCCTTACTGTGCTCCGAAGATTGCATGTTATTGAACAGCAGCATTTAGGAGAATGTTTGAATGCTCGCAAACCGCTCTGGCGAAGGGGTTTGAGATGTTGATTTTGAAGCAAGGCTCCTGATATCGTCTTTCATATATCATACACTTAAAAAAAAATAGTGACTGAGGCCCACTGGCCTGAAGACGTACAACATGTGGTGTTTCAACATGGACTGAAAGGCAAGATGCTCTTGCTCAAGTTCACCCTCAACACAACACCCTAGAAGAACTGATTTACAAGTCTCTCCACCTAGATCAACAGATGCAGGAATGTAAAGGGATAAGACCTAGAGCAGAGCTCCCTCGAACTTTCACCCCTAACCGATTGAACATGCAGACATCCGGCAACTTACCTGTTCATGGGTCTGGCATGGATTTGAATGCTCATGAATATTCCCTGTTGTCAGGCTGGGAATCCTCGGTAAAAGAAAAAAGTTTCACTTTTACTTTAAAACTGTATTTCTCCTCTAAACCAATCATTGTCCTCCGGGTCATACTGCCCCCATCCAGTGACAGTCCTTTCCCTAAGCCCCTCCCCTGGCAGCCATCTTCAGATCTGGTAAGCATGTAAAAAGTGGCAGTTTGACCAAGAAGAGACACAGAGGGGCCGGAGGGAGGGTTTGTATGTGAATCCATGCCAGCCCCATGCTGGAGAACAATAGTTACAGGTAAGCAACTTAAACCTTCTCCAGCATGGGGTCTGGCATGGATTCACATGCTCATGAATAACTAATACATAGCAGTACAACATTACACAGCCACAGGAGGTAGCAAGGCTCAACAGAAGCAATTAAATCTTATCTCTGGAACAGGCTTACCTCAAGCGAACAGGTGGTGTAGCACTGCTTGGCCGACTCTGGACTCCTCCCTGGAATCCCTGTTGACGCAGTAAAACTCTTCGTGAAGGCGTGTATGGACCTCCACATAGCAGCCCTGCAGATGACCAGCAGGGGCACACCAGACAGGAACACTGTCGCTGCAGCGATCACTCTGGTGGAGTGGGCTATTGGACGGCCGGGCAGCGGTCGGTTCGCCAACTGATGACAGTGTGTGATGCAGCCGGAGAACCACCTTGAAATGGAAGCCTTGGACAAGGCCTTCCCATGGTTCATAGGACAGGACCTAAGTTCACAAACAGTTGTGAAGTCTTCTGAAAACTCTTTGTGTGTGTCATGTAGAACTTCAGGGCACGAGCAACGTCCAGCGAGTGCCAGGCCACTTACACCAGTGACAAAGGTTTCGGGAAGAAAACAGGTAATACCAAAGGTTCGTTGAGGTGGAATTCCGATGGAAGCTTCGGCATGAAAGAGGGGTGCGTATGCAATACCACCTTTGATTCATGGAAAGTCAGGTACGGTTGCTTGCAGGATAGGGTCTGGATCTCACCTACATGTCTGGCAGAGCTGATGGCCACAAGGAAAGCCATCTTCCACAAGAGAAATTTGAATGGGGCCTGATGCATAGGCTCGAAGGGAGCCCCTATGAGCCTCGTCAGAACCATGTTGAGTTCCCATGCTGGGGCAGGAGCCTTTACTGGCAGGAAAGATCGGAAAAGTCCTTTGAGAAATTCCTGGACGAGTATGTGGGACCAGCGCATGGATCTTCCTGGGGATCTGGTGTAGCACGAGATAGTCGCCAGATGCACCTTGATGGAGGCGTGCAACAGACTAGCCTTTGCTAAGGATAGCAAGTATGGAAGGATCTGTGGAGCCGTGACCCTCAGAGGGGTAATCGTCGGTGACCGGCACCACATAGCAAAACGCTTCCAATTATGGCCATAGCACTTTAAGGTCAACAACGCTCTGGCCTTGGCAAGGACCTCCCTGCAGTCCGCTGGTAACTAATAACCTCCAAACTCTAAGGCTGAAGGAGCCAAGCCTTCAGGTTCAGAGATCCTGGGTCATGATGAAGGATTGCGCATTCCTATCTTGTGAGAAGATCCGGAACCACTGGAAACTTGACTGGAGGCGCTGCTGACAGGCAGAGAAGGCCCAGGTACCGATTCTGCCTCGGCCACGCCCGGGCGATGATTATCATCTTGCATTGGCACTGTCCAAATGTGTTGATAACCTCGTAGCAGCAGAGGGAATGGGGGAATGTATACAGAAACAGTCCTTCCCACAAGAAGGAGAACACGTCCCCCAAGCTCCTCTGCTGGTGGAACCTGCTGGCGAACTTCTGGCATTTGGAGTTTTCCACTGTCGCATACAGATTGCTCTGGGGTCTGCCCCATTCAGGGAACAGGTGGTCAACCTGATCCTGATGAATCTCCCACTTGTGGCAGGAGCGGAATTCCCTGCTGAGGGAGTCTGCAATGGTGTTCTTGACTCCCACCAGGTGAAGAGGGACGAGGGACATCCCTTGTCCAACGGCCCAGTGCCACAAGTACTGTAGCCTCCTTGGAGAGCGCCAGGGATCGAGTGCCCCCTGATTCCTGATGTAGATCATGGTGGTGGTGTTGTCCGTGAAGATCCTCACCACCTTGCCTTTCAGAGATGGTATGAATTACTTGAGGGCCCAGAACACCAACTGTTGCTCCAGGATGTTGATATGGAGATCCTTCTTCTCTGGCAGCCTCAGGCCTCTGGCGTGCAGACGTCTGGTGTGCGCTCCCCAACCTTCCAGGGAGGCATCCATGGTGACTATATCCTGGTATGGGGGATTTGGGCGATGTGGGAGCAGAACCCCCACCACTCTATTGCTCGTCAGAACTCCTCTATGAGAGGGATCTTGTCCGTCAAACGTCCGGACACCTGTATCCAACGGGCATCCAGGAATTCTTGTAGGGGTCGCATCTGCAATCTATAGAGACGGACAAGGTAGATGCAAGTGTTAGGCAGAATCATATGCAGTACCCTTTGGGAACACCACACACAATTAAGACTGTAAGTGACAGTACAGATTCACCTTTGGTACAAGCCTGTACTACACAGTAAAGCAGTAAAGTGGTAGCAATGGCTGAGCAGCCAGACTAATCTCAAGAGTAAAGTGAGCAGTATCAATAGTTACACAAAGGACAGCAATTACTATGGTTCAAACAAACACTGACTCAAGGTTTCTGAGTGAAAGAATATACATTTATTTACACATCAGTTATAAAACATGTCACTATTATCAAGCAGTTGGAAAATCACAATCTTAATACACTACACCACACCCAATAGATTCTGAACAAGTTAAGCTCAAAATGAAGTGTGAGCAAAATGGCACTCCAGTAATTTAAAAGGGAGGGAAAGACAAAGTTAGACAAACGTTGAGCAGCACCAACAAGTAAGTAAGCAGGGCAATCTAGAAAAAGTAACTACAGTGAAGAAATCAAATCAAGAGGCCTGGGCCAAAGTCAATGGGCCAAAGTCTTTGCAGAGGATCACACAGTTCAGAGTAGTTTGCGGTTAAGTCTTTGCCAAGAGTTCAGAACGAAGTTGGTCGGACGAGAAGTTACTTTAAACAATAGGGAAGGACAAGCCCTCGGATTTCAAGCACTTTTACGGCGGTCGGATGGAATGAATGACGGACGGACCGGATTTGAACAGTACCTTAAATGGAAAAGAAGGCTGTAACTGAGGCGGACGTTCGTGGCAGGTCCTGCAGGCTCACGGTTTCTGAAGCGACTGTCGGACTGACACGAAGTAGGAAGACTGGAGGGTCCTGCACTGCCCAGGGAAGAAACCAGGAGCAGAGCAAAGAAACAAATAAAAGGTGCGCTCCTTAAAACCCAAACAGGGCTCGGTCTTCCTGGCTATCCGGTTCACTGTAGCTGTGCACAGCAAATTCATCCAGAGGAGGGAGGCCTGGCTTGCAGTTTGGCGAACTGATTGGTCCCACCAGCTCAAGGCGAGAAGATTCCTTGCAGATCTTCCCTGTCGTCAAAGTTTGAAGATTCGGACCCGCAGCAGGGCTTCACCGGGAGGTTCAGTCGTGGTAGAGGTCCTCTTCTGTCAGCTTCTCTTCGGTTCTCTCGATCTAGTGGCGACTCTGCCTTCTCAGTATCAGAGACCTGCTTTTTATGCAGTTTTCCCCCATTCAAACAGCCTGGCTGTCAATCACACAGCAGGGTGGCTGTCCCGGCGGGACAGTCACCACAACCAATCACACAGAGTGCAACATGGGTCTCCAAGGAGACCCTGTGCAGGGAGTCTCAAACTCCTCCCTCACATCCTGTGCCCCTCAGACATTCAGGTCAGGACGGCAAACAAAGGAACCAAACCTAGTTTGGCGCGCAGAGTAAAACACGAGAAAGACTTTTATAAAAAGAAATGGTGAATAAACCCAGACGGAACCACATAAAAGTAAATGTGGTACAGCAGTTTAAGTTCGAGGCTACTAAGATTGCCTAAAACAATACCAAGGCTATTTAAAATAACCGCAGTAGGAAAAATAGGGTAGATACCACTGCCACCAGCCACATCTTAATGACAATGGAACGACATAATGTTCCATGAGAAACAGACAAAAAGGGATAACTATTAACCCTTTCCAGAACTCTATGTAAAATAGTTTGTACTGGGTCTGTAGATTTAAAAAGACTAATAAAGTCAAATGGCAACTTTACATGTTCTGGGAGAAAGTAGTCAGTCCCAGAAAATGGAGTTTAAAGTGGGAAGTCTGAAAAAGACAACCCTGTGTTACTGCACTGAAGGTGACGTGTAACACACAGAAAAAGGATGATGCCTATGGAGTAGGTGAGGCTCCACAATCCATGAACACAAAAATGTTAAACACACACAGCAAAACACATGTAAGAGTGGGGAAAAAAAGCTCACACTCTTACCAGGTGAACAAATAAATCCTAGAAATCCAGCAAAGCTGCTGAGGGACTCAGTAGGTAAGGGAAATTAGCCATTAGGAGAATTCGCCCTAACAGCAGGGCATCATGACAACTTGATGGCACGCACCATGGCCGTCTTCACTGACGATAGCCATTGCACCTTTCCTTGAATGGCTGCTAGCCTCTCTTCCGAGGGAGACAACAGGCAAGACATTGGGCCTCAGTACGAGTCTGGCGGTAACCGCGGCGGTAAAATTGCCTGGTTACCGTCGGACTCGTATTACCATTCCGCCTCCGTGACTCCCGGAATTACCAGGGCATTACAGCCCCGGTGTCCCGGGAGTCACGAAGGCGGAAATGTGTTAATCCCCATTCCCATTGAGTCCGATAGGACTCAATGGTAATGGGGAAGTGGAAACACTGGTACCATCTCGTGATGGTGCTGGTGTTTCCACGTCCGCCTGCAGGACTCGGGATCGGGCGGTCCTGAATTAACAGTGGCGGCGGGTTTACCGCCACTGTTAATTCAGGACCGCCCGACCCGTAATGAGGCCAATTGTGTTGAATCTGGCACCTAGGAACAACACGTTCTGCGATGGCGTTAAGCATGACTTCGGATAGTTGACAGAAAATCCCAGATCCATTAATATTCAGATGGTCGCCTTTGTGTGCTCGTCGGACCGCTCCCACGAGAGGGCACGAATCAGCCAGCCGTCCAGGTATGGGTATACATGTATGCCGTGTAGACACCGATGGGCAGCCACTGTGGCCGACATCAAGCCGAATGGTAGGGCCTTGAACTGGTAGTGTTGGCCCTGCACCACAAAACATAGACATTTCCGATGTTTCTTGTGAATGGGGATGTGGAAATATGCATCCTCAAGGTCCAACAACGTCAAGAAGTCTCCTTTTTCTAGTTCACCACGAACGTGCTACAACATGACCATCCTGAATTGCTTGGACTTTAAGTATTTGTTCACATGTTGCAGGTCCAGGATGGGCCTCCAGCCTCCTGTCTTCTTTCTGACTAGAAGGTATCTGGAATAAACTCTCGAGCCCCACAGCAATTGGGGACCTAGCTTTATCGCCCCTTTTCGTAGTATGGCTCTTACCTCTTCCAGAAGCTGAGGGATGTACTGCACCTACCGGGGAACCGGCGGAATACTAGGACACCTCTGTTGGAACTCCAAGGTGTGCCCCTGGGTGAGAGGATCAAGCACCCATCTGTCGGTGGTGATCTTTCTCCACTCGCTCATAAACCTCGTCAGCCGGCCGACCAACGGGGTGCATGAGTGGAGGCTCGATGTCTTGGCCAGTTCAGGCTTGCTTGGGTGCTGGCGTCCTGCCGTGCGGGCGACGCTGTCCTCTGCTACCGTAGGCCTGGGAGCGGCCTCTGTTGGCTTCTTGCGTTGAAGTTCGGGAAGGCTATCTGTATGACGTGGCGTGCCCTTTCGATGACGTGCTCTATTTTCCTCTGGAGTAGCGAAAGGAAGACAAGCGGTGCTGTTGGAGAGTGCCGAGGGAGCGGGCCGTCTCCATATCCGCTTTGATGGCCTGGAGTGACTTGTCGACGGTCTTTCCAAACAGATTTTCCCCCTCGAAGGGCATGTCTAGCACCTTCGCTTGGAACTCCTGACGGAGGTTAGTGGCATTCACACATCCCTGCTGACGAAGGCAGATACTGTTCTCCATTTGCCGTAACGCTGTGTCAGCGACGTCCACTGCCACCGTGATGGCGTGGTCTGACGCCACTTCTCCTTCCTGGAAGAGGGCGAGGGCCTCCATCTTCTTTTCGTTGGGGAAGAACACCAGGATCGTTCCTAGTTGGCACCACAACTCCCTTTCGTACCTGATTTGTATCAGCAGTGCGTTGGCCGACTTGATTGTGAACACCGCGGTGTAAATCAACTTCTTCCCCATGGTGTCCATGCTTTTCCCCTCAATGTCCGGAGGGACAGAGGACGATGAGGACAGGTTAGCTGACCGTTTCCTCGCAGCCGCCGACACCACCAAGTCTGGTGATGGTTGCTACCTCAGGCATTTGGGTGTGGAGTCCAGCCTATATTTCTTTTCCAGCCTATCCCGCTTGGCTAGAGCTGTGCAAGGGTTCTTCATGAGGGCTATGCCCTCTTCCCAAATATCGACCAGAAAAGGCACCACCATGATCGTCTTCCTCTTGGCCTTTCGGCCTTTGATACAAGAAGCCCTCCTTCTTGGTTTCCTCAGGCACCAGCTGGAATAGCTCACAGGCCCTAGCGATCATGGTGTGGAATGAACCCACCTTGTCCGGTGGGGTAACCCTATGCGGGGCATCCAAATGTGGTGACTCACCGTCCGCTGCAACTATGTCTTCGTCGTCATCCGTCGCTGTGGCCGTATCCATTCCCGTACCCATGTCTGGGTCTGCTGGTGGAGTTGGGTCCCGACGCAGCCGACGAGATTGATATGGGTGTGTCAGATGACGCTTCCTCTTCTTTGGCGGAGGCTGACCCGGGACCTGGGGGACCACAGGTACCGGAGGCATTCTCATCTGGATCTCTGACACTGAGGTGTGAAGAGTCAACAGAATATCTGAGGAAATGCCCCTCGGCTGAGAAGGCAAAACAGGGAAACTAGGCCCTGCGCTGCCGTCGTCCCCCTCGTCATCGTGGACCATATGCATGAACTCCTGGTCTTTGTCGTCTGTGGATGAGACTGCCATGGCTTGGGAGACAACCTCAGAGGGCTGTTTTGGGGCCTCCTCGCCCCCCCCTTTTTCCTCCTTGAGGGTTCTGAACTGGGACCTGTGCCAGTATCTTCAGCCCTTTGGGCATACCTTCTGACTTTGCCAAAGTCACTGCGTAGGTGTTGCGCTGTAGGGGCAGGGACACTTTCTGCACCGTGGGAGTCGCCATTGTTGGATCAGCGCCCTTAGCTGCGGTGGTAGTAGTAGCCGTCGATGGAGTCTCCAACTAGGTCTATGCCTGTGCCGGTTGAGCCTGCGTGGGCTCGCGGCCTTCTTCTCCTCTGTCCATGGCTTTTCAGATTCCTCCCATAGCTTAGCTGGGGTAGATTACTTCCTCTTTGAAGAGGAGCTTGACGGTAGGCTGGCAATGGCAGTGGAAGGTGATGCTGATCGTGCCCTATCGACTTTGGGACCTGCTTCTGCCGAGAACCCGGTGGACTCGAACTTGCGGATCTTGGCCTTATCTTGGGCCCCCAAGGATGAGGCACCCTCAAAGGACTCAGAAGAGTGCTGCTTGGACTGGCCGGTCCTGGACAAGGCATGACCCTGCTCGGAGCACGGATCAGAGGCCTTAGTGTTAAGCCATGTCGCCAGCATTCTATGCCTGTCCTTCATTGTTTTCTTAGAGCAACCAAGGCATATCTCACACTCTACCTCCTTATGGTCCGGGTGTAGGCAGTAAAGGCATTCTAGGTGCTTGTCCCCCACAAACACATTCCGAAGCCCGCATTTGGTGCAGGGCCTAAAGAGGGACCTTCCCTCCTTCTCCGTCATGGTCGGAGGGGGCAAAGTTGGCCCAAGATGGCCTTTGAGAACCTTCGATGAATTCAAGCCTGTGAGGGGCGCGGAACTTCACATGCAATGGGTCCCCACTGTTGGAAGATGAAGGAAAGTGTGCACAGGCTCTTTGAAACAAAAATTGAACTGTTTTTTCTTTTACAGAAGTTCCCCGCCTGATGACGGGGAATATTCATGAGCATGTCCATGCCAGACCCCTTACTGGAGAACAGAACCTACCTGAACCATTTGATGTTGGGGACAACAAGAACTGTTAATAGACGAAGAAAGAGCGTCAATGACAAGAAAGCATCTGCCTGTATTTAGGCATGCAAGGCCACTTTGTGAGAGATTTCCCCATAAACAAAGCAGGAAATGGCCATGCTCGAAGTTGTATGGGAGAACTCTTTCGAGAATAGACCAGGGCCTCACAAACTCCCAAAATGACCAATCTCTGAAACTCCATTCCCCTCACTTGTATGTACCTATGGAATTCCGTAGGTGAGGGGGCATAGCTCAGGGGCAACGTGTTTGTCTCGGAAGCAAGACAACGCAGCACAACACAAGTTTGAATCCCGATCCCACGCTTAGAAACCAATCTCTGGTATTAAGCTTGTTATAAAAGAACAATTATTATTAGCACAGAGGAACCTGTATGCGTCAATGCCTTTGCAGACTTGGGTGCATTTGACATGTACATGAACTTAGAATTTTCCCAACATTCTGATGCTTTTTAAAGCATCTCCTGAACCAGTTCAATTTGTTGATTGATTACCATTGAAGTCTAGCAAGGTTACACACTCAACCATGGCTTTATGTATGAGGATACAGGATCACCAGGAGTTCACTTAGCTCGACTTGATACATGCACCACAACTGAAGGTGATTTTTGGAATGTCTTATTCTACCAAACATAACCAAGCCATTAACTGGCATTTATGACAGGTACACCTCACCTCCTAGCATTGCCAGGAAGTCTGCCATATCAAAAACCACTGACAAAATGTGCCTACTTTAGGAACCACATATATCCATCAATTTGCTGCAGTTAGTTCACTACCTCCAGATGATCAGGAAATTAAGGAAATTTTTTCTCCTATTGAGGTGCAAAAATTGCCCCCACATCAGCCGTATGATTGCCCCATCGATCTCATACTGGATAAACCAATGCCTAATGTCCAGGTAGTTTCCCTCACTGCACAAGAAAAATCCTTTTGGAGGAATATGTTGACAGTGCCCTAAAGAAAGGTTTCATTCACTATTCAATCTCGCCAGTAGGGACAACCAATATTTTTCATCAAAACGAAAATAAGGGACATCCATATGTGCATTGACTACAGAGAAATGATTAGCATCACAGTAAAAACAAACAGTAACCCCTTCCTTTGATAGCCGACCTCATCAACAATGTCCGGAACGTGTGGTGATTCACTAAACTGGTACTACAAGGTGTTTATAACCTGTTCACAATACAGAAGGGGGACGAGTGGAAAATGGCTTACAAGAATCAATTCAGACACTACTAAAGCCGGGTTATGCACTAGGGATTGTTCAACGTGCATGCCACATTTCATAATTTAATTTCTGATATGTTCCACAACATTAACGGAGTGTAATGACTGTGTATTTGGCAACTTTCATGTACTCTTCTGACATGCACAGACGTGTCATGTACCTTAGGAATTGCACTGACTTAGGGACCATCACTTGTGTGGCAAGACAGAGAAATGCAAGTTGAAAGAGAACTTCTACATTAAATTCACATTTCCAATGGAGTACAGATGGACCAGAGAAAAGTTCAAGCAGTGTTGGATTGGCAATGGCAACAAACCTTAAGAAATGTACAGCGATTTCTAGAGCTCTACCGACAATTTACCCAAAATGTTGAAATGAAAGCACAACCTCTAACGCAACTCACAAAACACTTTTGATCTCTTGAAGGAAGCGTTCTGTTCTACTCCAGGACTGCTTCAACTGGATACTACCAAGCCCTTCATCCTCGGGCCTATGCCTCCAAAGTCATTGGGCCTCATCATGAGAGGGGCGGTAGCCCTTAAATGCATCAGTAGCGCTATTACCACCGCATTTAAGGGCTGGCCACATCACAAATTGGGCGCTAAATGGGCTGTTTTAACTCCAGCTTTTTTCTGGAGGTGAAAATCCCATTTAGCTTGTTTGCGGCCGTATTACAACCGGCTGCATCAGCGCGCTGTATCATCGCCGAAAATGCCCCATTGGATCCTATGGACCCAATGGGGATTTACCGTTAGCGCCCAACTAGTGATCAAGAGGTAATACCGCCGGAACGGTGGGTGCTAATGCTATTACAGTTGGATGGCATAACAGCTGGGATACCGCCCAACTCGTGATGAGGCCCATTCAGTGCTATTACAGCCGACGCGTTTACAGCCGGTGCAATTACAGCCAGCCATACGTGACACAAACACAGCCGCATCACAAGTCCATGTTCTTCGGTATTAGTGCCGAAAACTGGCGCTAATAACACTGAAAACACAGCGCAGTTACCTCCAGCTTTCAGCTGGAGGTAAATTAACACAGGTGCCTGAAATGAAGCCACAGGTGATCCCAATCCAACCCAGAGTGCTACAAAAGGTACACTCCTACCCCAAACACTGTTTCCAACACCATGCTGCCACTAGCCACTGTGAGCTGGGAGAGGCAGCTGCTAGAAGTAGAGAGGCAGGACAACCAGGCCAAGGCGCAGGGGGCATGGGAAGGGTAAGGAGGAAGACCAGGAGAGCCTAGGCAAGGCGTGCACTGATCCTCAGGGTTAGGCCCACACCCTGGACCCTCACCGACAGCCAGTTGGTCATCCTATACTGCCTCAACAGGAAGACCATAACAAAGCTGCTCACCACAATACAGGACGACATAGGGAGCAGGATCAACATCCTGACAGCTGTGCCCCCACTGCTGAAGCTAGTGTCTGTCCTACAATTCCTCAGAACTGGCACCTTCCAGCAATCTATGGCCATGATGCACAGCATGGCACAAACAACATTCTGCACAGTGTTGGGCCAGGTGCTCGAAGCCCTCCTGCGGCAAGAGCAAGGCCGCATCTCACTGCCTACCACCCAGCCCAGTTCAATGCCTAAGGGCACAGTTCTATGGCGTTGCCCAAATGCCAAATGTGATTGCTGCCCTTGTCTGTACCCATGTTGTACTGGTGGCCCCCCCGGCCCACGAAGCAGTGCACAAAAATTACAAGCACTACCACTGCCTGAGTGTGCAGGTCACCTGCGACCCCAACCTGTACATCACCCACTGTTGTGCCGGCTACCCTGGTTCCACCCACAATGCCATGGTCCTACGGAACAGCACACTGCTAGGATACATGGAGGTGCACAGAGGACAACGAACCTGGATAGTGGGTGAGTAGAAAATCCAGCACACATGCGCCGTGAAGCACATGCCCAAATGGGGGTGGATGCAAAAGAATACACAAAGGATGGCATGACAAGTGAATGGTAAATCTGTACTTCACCTCCTCCTGCACCATTGTCTCAGTACAGGCCAGGGAGCATGCTCATGTCAGACTTACCTGCATGCAGAAGCAGCAGTACACATACAGTAGTAACCATATACACCAACATGACTACATGTACCACAATGCAACATGCACTTAAAAAAGCAATGCAGACAAATGCCCACATTGCCTCACACAACAGAATCCCTGCCAGTACCACAGCCATGCACCCATGTGCAGCTAGTCCACAATGCCCACCTGTTGGCACCAGATGCCCATGGAGAGCCTATGGGTGACCCAGCATGCCACATGCACAGAGGAAATACATTGCCACATGACAGCCACCATTTTTGCTGCACATGCCACTGACATACACCTTATGCAACATATGCTGCAAGGGAACAGGGTGCATGTGAAGCACCAACAATGCATGACACTAGTGACACTGCATGCACAGACAAAGAATAGTCACATGCCGAGAAAAGAAGTTGCATGTGCATGCACAAGTAGTCCATTGAGCAGTTAGTGTGGAAGTCCACCAGCACAGGCTACACTGTGTCCAATGCCTGTGCCTCCGGATATCCACAGCTGTCCTGGCTAATGACCCCTTTGTGTGATCCACAAACACTGCAGGGTATTACCTACAGCCACGCTCACAGCAGGACGAGTGTGTGCATCAAGCGTACCTTTTGCCTCCTTAAGGCACGTTTTCGCTGTGGTGAACATACTGCCGGAGCCCTGATGTAAGCACCTGAGATAGTGGGTAAATATGTGCTTGTGTTTGCCATGCTGCACAATATTCGCCTGAGGAGAAATGTCCAACTATTCCCCGACGTGGACATGCCACTCTCAGAGGACAAGGAAGCAGTGTCTGTGGCTGAGTCTAATGCACGCATTACCAGGGATCATGTGAGGGACGGGAGATTGGCACGCAAGAGACTGATAGACAATTTCTTGAGCACAAGCCATGCACAACTGTGTGACAGCAATAAACAAGACAATGACACAATCATGAAGGTCCTCGCATTTATGAAGTTTAACGATTTTTATGTAATCAGGTATCCCAACTATCCCCACTCCCGCTCCAACCACCAACTCCCCATCACATAATCCCTGCTCCCACCACTAACTCCCCATCACACAATCCCTCCTCCCCCTCCCACCACCAACTCCTCATCACACAATCCCACACAATAGCTTGAGGCACTAGGATGTGCCATGGGACAGTGAGAGGGACGCCTTTCTGTTTAACAGGACCCCATTTTAATGTAACCAAATATAGTCCAACTACATAATACAGTCCAAGGCACGAGCAGTATTGCTATTTTGCATTAATATTAGTAATCATAGGTAGAAGGGAAGGCCTGCATGGTAAATGCGGCATTGCATGCTCTAGGCCCAAATTCATGAGACCACAGAAATACCCAGCCATGCCCAAGCTCCCATGAGGACAGCTCACACCCCCAAGCAACACAACATCTATTCATTGTTATAACAGTGTTGCAAAGATGTGTTTTTTACCCATGAGGAATGTGCCCTACAAGGCCGCAATCAGAGGTTGGCGTCTGGTGTGCATGTTATCTCACACTGGCCAAAGCATGACCCGGCCCATTCCTGGGTGACCACGAGTTATAGCCCTGGCCCATATAACTGACTAAACCTTAAGTTTCCTGAATTCCATGGCATCAGATGCTCTTTGACCACCAACCCCAAAGTAACAAGTCCTGAAATGTTCAAAGAGGACGAGTGAAACGTGTGTGTGAAGGTTAGAGTGCTCCAGGAACCTCCTCTGTGTCTGTTTTAAGGCCTGCCAAATGCACAGGCTGAGTGATAAAAGAAATTGGCCCTCATTACAAGTTATGCCGGTAGCCATGCCGCAATTTGCGGCATGGCTGCCGCCAAAACCGCATCCGTGTCCGTGTCCTCGGAATGAGGACTTACCGGACATTTCCGAGTCCAGATGGCCCGGTAATTCCTCACTCGAGGACACGGACACGGTTCATCCCCATTCCCATTTCAGCCCCCATACGGCTGAATGGGAATGGGAGAGGGAGTAAACAAAGGCCATTACGAGATGGCCCGTTGTTTGCTCCCTCTTCCCCTCGCGGGACCCGGTATGCACGCCTGGTTTTCCCAGGCGTGCTTAACGTGTCCCGCGAGGGGAACTTGTAATGTGGCGGAACGGGTTGAACGGCCGCTGCAGCCTTTTACGGCGCCGTTTAACCCGTTCCGCCAGGGTCGTAATGAGGCCCATTGTATGGTAGGAGTATAATTAATTTGTTTGCTGACCTTCGATGTGAGAAGAAGATGAGCTCTGCAGAACCCACATGATGGAGGACGGACAGACTTGGCTGGGACCAATAGACTGGCATCCCTTATGGATAAAGGTGGAATATGTATAGGGTCCATCTAATCAGCCGCGCAGGTTTCTTACTGTATGCTGTTGCGTCATTATAACGCTGTGTATCTTAAAATGTTTCTGCTTGTACCTCTTTTCTGCAGAACGTCATTAGCAAAAGAGTTCTTTGCTGTTGCCCTCATCTGCATGTGAGATTAAACTTGTTATCCTTACAAGATCAACTTGGGCCTTTCTTCCCTAGTGGGTTGTATTCTCTCTGGTGTGAGCATTTGGGGTGTGCCTTCAGCCTTAAAAGCGGCGGTAACGCAAATAGCACCGCCAATAAGGCTCCGCCGGATCATGACCTGGCGCAAATACCCGCCAACAGTAAAAGCAGGCGTCACAATTACAGCCAGCTCTATTACAGCCGCCCACACGAGGCGCAAACACAGCCGCATCACAAGTCCATCATCTGTGTTATTAGCGTCGAAAACCGGACAAATATCACCGAAAACAGGGCGCAGGAGGCAGAAATCAAGGCACAGGTGCCACCAATGCACCCCAAATGGCTACATAAGGCACACCCTACCCCAAACACAGTGTTCCACACCATGCTGCCATTAGCCACTGTGAGCTGAAACAAGCAGTTTCTCATGCTGCACATGGAAGCAGAGAGGCAGGAGGAGCAGGTCAGGGCACGGGGAGCAGGGGCGTAGGGCAAAAGGAGGAGGAGGAGAAGGAGAAGAGCACAAACAAGGCGTGCACCCATCTCCAGGGACAGGCCGTAGCCCAATTGCCTAATGTGATTGTGCAGCCATGGACTGCACCCATGTTGCGTTGGTGCCCCCGCAGGCCCACATAGCAGTGTACCGAATTCACAAGCACCACCACTCCCTCAATGTGCAGGTGACCTGCAAACCCAACCTCATTATCACCCACTGCTGTGCCTGCTACCTAGGTTCCACCCACGACTCCATGGTCTTATGGAACAGCACACTGCCAGGATACATGGAGAGGAACAGAGGACAACAGACCTGGATAGTGGGTGAGTAAAACTGCCAGCACCTATGCACTGTGAAGCCCCTGACCAAATTGGGAGGGGGCAGGGGTGTGAATAAAGACACAAAGCATGGCATAACAAGTAAATGCAAAACCAGTACCCAGCCAGCTCCCGCACTAATGACAGGGTACAGCCCAGGGAGCCTGCACATGTTGCACACATCTGGACGGACATGCAGATGAACACATACAGCAGCAATTCATTCCACACACATGACTACATGTACCACAATGCATCATGCATAATCAAAAGCAATAACAAACAAAGTTCCTCATTGCAGCACACAACAGCATTCCTGCCAATACTGCACCTATGCACCCATGTACCCCCACCCTGCAATGTTCACCCACTGTCCCCAGAGGCGTGGGGAATGCTGACAGGAAACCCAGCAAATCACATGCACAAGAGCAATGCCCAGCCACAAGAAACGCATCAGGTACACATGTCACCTATACACAATACATCTGCTGCAAGATAACAGGGTGCATGTGATGCCAATACAATGCATGATACCAGTGACACAGCATACACAGACATTGTACTGACAAATGTCATGGGATGAAGCCCCATATGAATGCAGATGATGACCATTGCCATGATGCTGTCTAAGTCCAGCCCCACACATTTCATAGTGACTAGTGTCTGTGCCTCTCCCCATGCAGGTGACTCTGGATACCCGCAGCTGATTTGGCTAATGACCCCTGTGCGTGATCCACAAACACTGCTTGACATAGCCTACAACCACGCACACAGCAGGACTCGTGTGTGCATTGAGCACACCTTTGGACTCCTGAAGGCACGTTTTCACAGCCTAGATCGTACAGGCGGGTACGCTCCAGAAAAAGTAGGAAAAATAGTGCTTGTGTGTGCCATGCTACACAACATCTGCATGAGGAGGAATGTGCCCGTACCCCCCTGATGTGGACATGCCACCCCCAGAAGATGATGACAAAGTTTCTGAGGCAGGGGCCACAGCCGGCAACGTCAGAGATGACGTGAGCGATGGGAGACTGGCTCGCCAGGCACTGATTGACCATTTATTTTAAGTAATTTCCCTAGCATAAGCCATGAACTACTGTGTGACTTTTGCTTCTGTAAATAAACTCCACAATGACACAATCAGGAATGTCCTTGCATTGATGTAGTTCAACTGTTTTATTCTAACTATGTGCCCTGACTATCCCCTCTACCTCCTCCCACCACCAACTCCCCAGCACACTATCCCCCTCCGACTACCCACCACTAACTCCCCAACACACTATCCTACCTTTCTCCTCCCACCACCAACTCCCCAGCACACTATCCCCCCTGCCCCCACCACCAAATCCCCAGCACACTATTCCACCCTCCAATTCCTCAGCACACTATTCCCCTCCCCCACCAACTTCCCGGCATGGCCACTCATGGCGGTCCGTGTCCCAGTGTCATTTACTGTTGGCCCCTCGCCGGCCCCAGGTGATCTCGGGTGCAGTAGTTGCTGCAACTGTTACTGTGGCATGCCCTGCTGTGAACCCTCTGTGGGCGTGATGGAGGTGGATGGGATGGATTGTTCCCCAAGGTTCCGTTGCTGCCGCAGCTCATTGCCCTGCTATATGACTTCTGCTAGGGCAGAGACTCCCTCTGTCATTTCACAGACATGTTGCGCATAGAGTGTCAGAGCAGACGTGTTTGCACTGATCTCGGCCCTGTTCCACACCATCTGACACACTAACCTGCCGGTGGCCTCTTGAATACAGTCGCTAATGGCCTGCAGGTGTGCAGAGTGAGTGCGCGCGATCGCTTCCATCTCGCGCTGCCTGCTCTCCATATCATCCAGCCTTTGCAGCAGCACACTGCGGGATGGACTACAGTGTCTTTTAGGGGGACTCTGCACTACGCCAGGGCTGCGGGCAGGTGAGGCATAGCTTGGGGTGTCCACGTCCAGCTTGCGTGTCATCACGTGCTGGTGGTGCGGAGTGCTCACTTGGGATTGTTGGCCTTCAGCAAGTGGTGACTCTGAGCTGCTGTCTCCCTGTGGCTCCTCAGTGTATGTGGCAGCAGGTGTTGCCTCAGTCTCCATGGCTATGGTTGCTGGTGTTGGGGCAGGGCCTGCAGAGACACTTGCAGGCCTGGCCTTGCTGGGTGCAGACGATGCACGCTGGTCTGTGCGACTAGGTGTGGATTGGTGCGCCTATGTGGCGTGGTGGTGGCAGACCTTGAGGATCTTGAAGGGCCACTGTCTGATGGGCCGTCAGCCTCCTCTTCCAAAGCATCTGGCGAGGCTTGAGTGCCTGCTGCTCTCTAACTCTCTGTGAACATCCTGCCTGACAGAGAATCATCCCAATACAGAAAGACATCAATAACTGCAGCAGAAGAGACCTTGAGACAGCTGTAGCCAGGCTGTCTCAAAAATAAGCCCTACTATAAATAGTTAACAGTGCACTGTATAGACTCTTTTGTATATATGTTTAAGGCCTTTGTATAATTTTAAAGAACTGTTTTATATTTTCAAAAGATCTATTTGTAATATGTATTACCTACTGTGATTAATCCTATGGATCCCTCACTAATTCCCTGCCTAAAGACTCCTGCCAGGTCACCAGGAAAAGGCAGATACTTCCTGATCCTGACCATGGGGATGGTGTTCTGCAGGAGAGAACCTGGGAGGAGAAAGGGCCCAGGGGATTGAAAGGAATCCGTGGGATGAGACATGGTATTCATCTTCCTCTAAGGAGGATGGCTCAGCAATGACAAAGGCTGTGATGGCCTGTTGTAATACACATCTGGTTGACCCATGAGATACCCTAACAAATAGGGGTGAATCCACTCATACACTCCTAGACCTGGAGAGAAACCAAATCCTTCTAGAATTCGAGAGAGTTATAAAACTCTAAAACTCTCTAATATCCAAAAGTGAAAGGACGTTTAGGAATAACACCAGTGTAAAAGAATGACCTTTCCCTTCGCAAACCAGACACATGACTAATTCTTATAAAGTTCCTTCAAGGAATGTTATAAGGAAAATATTGGGGTTTCAAAGCAGAAAAACAGAAATAAGAAAACCTGATTTTTCTATTAGGGACTTCAAGTCCCAGAATTCCCTAGGTACAGGCACGAGGAAGAGGGCTGAAGAGGTACAATGTTGTAGGAGTGGTCAGTTAATTCATTTGGATGACCCACACCCGAGGGAAGCAGAGGCTTAATTAAAAAGCCCCCTCGGGTGCAGGCCATAGATAAGGAGAAGGAGTTTTCTTTGCTGATCAAGAGCAGAGGAAGTCAGAAGCAGCAGGCACATAGTTCGAGTTGGCAGCCTAGACAGAAGCTGGAGGAAAAAGAGGACGCCGGGAGCACTGCTGGGCAGATACCAGCTGCTGGTCCTTTGAGGGTCCGTATCCCCAGAAACCTGAAGTGCAGAGGTTGTGCAGCAGGAGGCGTGCAGAAGGAAGGCTTTCCCCATGTGACCCAATCTGCAGAGGCTGCCCGGCAGGAAGCTTGCAAGAGGCTGTTTCAGGTGGCTGGCATGCACCTGTGAGCCTCGAGGTTATCTCTGGTGGCGGGCATGCCCCAGAGGGCCTCCGGAGCAAGAGAAGCTCCAATTGGAAGTGGAGTTGTTGAAGGCAGACTTACCAGAGAGGTTTGCCAAGTCATGAAGAACCAAAGCAGCAGTAGTCCTGTGAGACGCAAGGGTAACGGAGGTGCACGTCTAGACCGGTGATGACCCCAAAGCGTTCTGTCCCCGCTCGCAGGTTGAAAGCAGGCACGCAGCAGAGACGCTCACATAGAAGCAGTGCAAAACAGCACTCGCGTGTGAATTAAAGTAATCCAAGAGAGGCTGGAAATAAGACAAACACAATCCAGACAATATTGAAAACAGTAGATGGTGGCCAAGGCAAGGGATATAAACGCTGGAACTAACTACCCATATTATGTACAAGATCTGGTACAAGTTGGGACGCCCACACCTTCTCAAAATCAGGAGAGAGGTATGGAGAGACCCTGTCCCTGTCAGTATTTGGTTGTTTGTGAAGTGGGGAAACAAGAGCGGCAAAAAAGGCTGCCCTTCCGGGAGTAGACATCCAGAAGGAGAGGAACATCATTTAAAAGAAGGTATTGAAGAGCATCCATGTGAATCTTATCTTTCCTGAAAAGTCAATGAAAGTCTTGAAGCTGTCATTTGTTGAATGCTGTGAAGCTATTGTAACCTATTGTCAGTTGAAATTAACCATAAAAAGCACTTGTTGTTGTGAAACGCTGCTTGGGCAGGGAAGTAGACCCGAATGGCAAACCTTTGGAGATTGTAAGCATGGCAAGGAAGCAGACCAGGTGGAAGTTGTAGAAGTGCTACAAGGTGGTCCTGACAGAGACATTGGGGGTCATTACGAGGTAGGCGGTAAGGGGTTAACGGCGCCGGTAAAGGTGCCGGAATGTCACCCCTTACCGCCCCATTACGAGTTTGCTCGCAGGAACCCGCTAAGGACGCCTGGTCCCGCGAGCAGACCAGCGTGCTAACAACGGGCCCGTTGTTAGCACCCTCCCCATTCCCCTTGAGCCCTATGGGGGCTCGAATGGGGATGGGTTCCTTGAATGAGGAATTACTGGGCCCTCCAAGGTCGGAATGGCCCGGTAATTCCTCATTCAAGGATCCCGGACCCCGTACCCGGTAAGGGGGTAGCCATGCCGCTAATAGCGGCATTGTTACCTCCTTCCTCGTAATGACCCCCATTGTATGTTGTTAGTAGTACTGGGCTGTTGTAGAGAAGTTATATTTCCTGGAGTGGTTAAAGTGGCAAATCATCCTGACCAATATAAACATTGTTGCTATTGAAGAACTAAAAACGTGTTCCCAGTAGAAGAATCTTATAATCTATGTGTTGGAATTTACTGTTAACAAGTTGAAATTATATCATGCTATATTTGTTGCGATTAGTATTTCTTTGTGTTCTTTTCTTGAACTGTGAAGCAGAATCACGTTTCAAACCTGGGGAAGGGGAGTTCGACCAGGTTCTGAAGAGAGACTTTGGTTGCTTTATGAACTCAGTCATTATTGTTTTGATCTGCATTGCATTTCCTTGTTTATTTGTTATATGTTTAAGTGTGAGGGACAGATATCCTTTGTTAGATTGTTTCCTTTAGTTTATTTTAGGCAGGTAAATCCTTGCCACGGTAGGGATAGTTTGGCTATTGCTTTTTATTACATCTCACATTACAAAGCTGCTTAGGTAGTGTTATCGTGTAAATAGAGTCTTCTGTTGCCCATTTTTATCTAGAATTTCTAAAACAACCTGCTGATGTACTGAAAGAAAAAGATAATCAAAAGAACATCTTGAAAGACAGTAGACCAGAATTTTGTTGTCTGCTTTTCCTTTTGTGTGTCAAGTTATTTTAACCGAGTGTTTTCTTCCGTCAAATTCCAGGAAAGGTCCAATGAGATCTTGAGCTCAGGTAAGTGGGGTTTGGAGACAGGTCAGAAGCGGGTCAAGTGTTAAAGTAAGTGGCATAAAAGTATATGTTTGGGCCTCCCTACACCTGTCTCCCAATAAGAGCACAGAAACCATCCCCTGCTACATGGATGAGAGTGGAGCGTTGACAGGAGTGGAGAGTAGGAGGTTGTTACAGGTAAGGTATAGTAGGAGGTGGTTACAGAAAAGATGAAGAAAGAGGTGGGTACAGCTAGGGTGAAGGTGGAGGTGGCTCTAGCCAGAGGTGTTGCTATCGTCAAGAAAGTGGATGGAGATACAAAATAAGGTGGAAGTGTCAGTAAGGTGATGGATGTGGTTGCAGCAGGATTTGGTGGAAGCAGCATGAAGGCATTGCGAGTTCCAGCAGCATGAAATGGAACCTCTGTAAGAGGGCGGGTGGTTACAGCAGAAGGTACTGGTATCAGAAAGATGACAGAGGAGCTTACAACTGGCAATGGTGGTGTCAAACGAAAAGGTGAATGTGGTTACACCAAGAGGTGGTTGGGCCTGAGATGATGAGGAAGTGAATGCATAACTGTCATGACCCTTGCCCTTGGCCCTCCCTAGCAAGTCAGCCTTCCAGTTAGGGCCAGGTCAAAGGCCTTAAAACCTCATCCAAGACTCTCTTGGAGTCAGTCCTCGTGCCTTTGCCACCAGGCTCATATCCATCATGAAGACCAACATTATAATGGGACTATTTAACTTGGGGGGTTCAGCCAACATGGAGGCACACACATAGCTCAGTTACAAGGAACTGAGCTATGCGGTCTAGTCTTTTGGGTGTGGCAGGCCCGGGACTACTTTACCTGGGCTACCTTGGGTGTGGCAGCCCTGGGACTATTTTACCTGTACTACTTTACCTGAGACTATTTAAACCACACCCAACCAGCAGAACATGGTTTGCGTTATTCTGCTGTGGGCAGCGTAACGCTCACCATGTCCAGTTCTTTGATGCTAGCTTACCTGAAACCAAGGACCTGCAGAGAGGGAAAGAACACTACGAAACTTACTTGGAACAGTATCGTGTCTTCAATCCATCGCTGACTTCAGTTCCACTCATCTGAAGGTACGAACTCCATCATCCGGCGCGTATGCTTCCTGGAATACCATAACCTGGAAAGAGGAGAAAG
Organism: Ambystoma mexicanum; assembly: GCF_040938575.1. Lineage (NCBI taxonomy): Eukaryota > Metazoa > Chordata > Amphibia > Caudata > Ambystomatidae > Ambystoma > Ambystoma mexicanum. The sequence goes on along the minus strand of NC_090935.1, from coordinate 1,169,994,820 downwards.
AAAGACAGCATTATTACGCGTTTACTCACGTTTCCTCCCGAATGAAGAAAGCCACACAATTCTTACCTCGGTAGTCATCTACTGGTCAGTATCATTGGTGGAACATTATGGCGCTCGGCGAGGAACATCGCAACCTGCAAGGAGAAAAAAGACGCAGGTTAGCAATATAAAAGGCGAAACAGCATCGCGCATTACTCACCGGAGAGCATCGCGCACACCACGCTTTCGCCTACCGGCCCATGTTCATCTTCAAACTGCATGACAACACCAAAATACCTTTCCATACCTAAAAGGAAAGAAGCAAGACATTATTATTCGAACTAAGAGGAACATAAAACCTGCATTTAAAGACTGTAAAGCAGCAAACCTACCGAGTCGCTCTGGCCTGGATTCTCACAGGGGGGCATGCACCAGTGAAGGAACTTGGTCGCTGCTCACCCCCACATCTACATGCCCCTGCCACGAGGAGCAGGACGGAGAATCCACCTTTTACAATATTAAGGTGAGGAGAAGGCCCAAGGGGGAGGAAGGAGTTGAGGCCAAGGGAGGTGGGAAACATAAAGACAATCTGGTATTGAATCCAGCTCTCCTATATTGCAGACCCATCTTTAACCAGAGGCATTACCAAGGGACCGGGAGAGGGTTTGAGAGTGCAAATCATCCAACCAGGGTTGGGTGGTGTCCCCGTGGATACCATGTGAGCGTAACAATAACACACTAGTAGTAACAGTGGCACAGATGAAAGGCTCCCAAGGGTAACAGAACTTGAGAGAAAGGACACAAAGTTTATTGAGGTGTTCTTAAAAGAGCAAGAGGATTGGGAACCCCTCAGCAAGATGATAGTCACATCAGTAGGAGGCCAGCACCAAGGGTAGGAGAGAATGGCATGAGGTTTGTGGAAGATCACAGAACCCTAGCTTAATAAAAAGTAGTGACATAAGTACATTTGAGAAATAATATATATAAGATGTAAAGGGGGAAGTGAACAGGACCATGAATTCAGAGGGAGCTGGTCCAGGAGGAACTTCTTTGGCAAAAGAAAACAACGAAGCGGGGTTGAGAAAAGAGAGAAAAAGAACATTTTGTGTTAATATCTTGCCAATGCACAGTCCTTCATAACCTTAGCATTTATTATTGTTCTTGTTTAAATCCCAGCAGACTCTTGATTAGGATTCCTCCCAGAATGTATACGCACCAGGCAATGCTGGTTGCCACTACCCAGAAATGTGCAAGTGCACTTAAAGTGCTGATTCTGGACATTCGGTCAGCCTCGTATCTGTGGGACAAGGCCATTGACTTATTGCCGGGAGGGGTGGTAGAGGCTAATGGAGTGCCATCCTGACCTATGGAGGATGGCACTGGAAAATGCATCATCGCTGCCATGTTTTACCTGGAACTGGTAAGTCAGGTGATCCTATGTGACATGAACATAAATGAAGGACTACTCCAGAGAAATAAATAATTGCCCTAGATTAGGCAGGGGTAGTAGCCCGGAAGACCTGGTAAGTGACTTTCAACGTAGTGGGGTCAGTTGTCGGGAGCGCACAAAATGGGCCCACCTAGGGGGTGGGAGGGTTAGTTGGTTGGAAACAAAGGTAGGATGCTGTCTGTTTTACAAGACCAAACAGTAATACACCTTTTTGCTCATCCAATGACAGAAATAAAAACTATGCTTTTTGGCAATTACAGAGCGGTGCTGTGTCCTGTTGTGTAACACAGTACGGCCCTGGAATGGAAGACTGCTTCCTCTGGAAGACCCAGCTGTGCACACTGACAAAAAAGTCCTTATTAAAAACTCTATAGGATTTATTGGTTGGAGGTGAAGAGAGCCAGTGGGTGCAGTGGATGAGGGGCAGCTCAGGGAAGCAGAGAATCTTTCCACTATGAGTGAGCATAAAAGGGATTTATTTAGCAATTACGCAGCTATGGGATGGTCATTCTGGGTGGGATATGGTGTTCTAATAATAGTTTTTGCCGGTTTTATTGAGCTGTGAAGGTACCAGGTATATGTACCTGGATAAAGTACGAATTCAAAGAACTCTGGTATGAGGGGACCATCGAGAGAGACCTCTCTGTTTGTATTTCTAGTTTAGATAGGGAAAAATAAAACTGGAGTGAAACAATGGGGTTTGATTGATGGGAGGATGTTGCCCAGTACATAAATAGTGAAAGATGGATTGTTGTAGATTGATTGTCCCTTAGCCTTTTTCAGGTCACTCTGCAGTCTCTGGTAAAGTGCTCATCCCTTCTCAAAACCGCAAAAGAGCGGCGTCAAAGAGTGAATAGTACATGGGTGAGAGGATGGGGAGTAATTGAGAACCTAACTAGGGAGAGACAATGGGCAAGGGACAATCCAAATGGGCAGAAGGCTTTCCTAAGTGCTCGCCTGAACACTACATGCTTGTACATTTTAGTAGTACAACATGTGACTTCTTAGACTCTTTGCATTTCCTTACAAAACTTAAGAAGTATACCCAATTCCCCATTAATGGGTCCTTTAATTGAGACACATTGGGTGCTCTCCGACAGGCTCTTAAAGAACAGAAAGGGAAGATAAGCCTGAAACAGTGGTGGGTGTTTGCGACTTGGTTAGAAGCAGTAACAGCTAGACGAAATTATTTTAAAGTAAGAATGCTTAGGAAACTTAATGACAGGATGCAGGGAAAGATAAAGTACCTGAGAGCAAGAGGAGCATCAGACAAATCCACACACCTGTACCACCAGATAGTGTAGGGAAAAATGGAAGCTGAACTGGATGATCAGGATAAAGAGACAGCTGAAGAAGTGATTAAATTCTTTACTAATGTGTGTGTCACAGCAAGAGTGGCCGAGCTTCAGGCGGGGCAGAGGCACAAGCAGCTTTAGTGGATCAACCCTTTTTGGCAGTATAGCTCCACAGTGCTTGGCCGTCTCCATCTGCGCTACCTGGACAGAGTAACTTCGGAGCCCAAATGGGGGCCCCATTATTTAATCCACATCCCTCTTATACACTGTTGGTGATGAGGGGAGGCAGGTATATGGAAGGGATTTGTGGGTGCTCCAAACGCCCCTTAGACAGATGCCATCAGGAAATTAAACAGATAAGGGAGGGCAGCAACATCCCTAACTCCTCACCGTACATGTCCCATGGCCTCCAGGTGACTTTCAGAGTTGGGCCAAGGAGTTTGCAAACACTAGAAAAGAGCCACAGTAGTTTATAGAACACTGTTAGCCAGTGCTATGACTCCTCCTGTGCAGATAGAGACCAGCTCAGGAGGGTATTAGCGCTGCAAGAGGTGAGGCAGTGATTGTTGGCGAGGGCTACCTATCCAGATCCAGACCCCTGCAATGGGGATGGCCGGAGACAACCTAGGGAAAGAATAGCCACCACTGTCCCTAAGACCTGCCCCCAGAAAGAATGATTGGGCTACGATAGGAAATTGTACGCAGAATGAAGAGTAATCTCCTGTAGATCGACTGAATTTAGTGTTCGTTCAACATTCAAGCTTTACTAAACCCGACAAAACTTCACAAGAAGGAAACTATAGTGAACTTCTCTGTAGCTGAGCTATTGCCTAAGATAAAAGCACAATTAAAGATTTTGTGCATAGGAGGGCAAACTACACCTTTGGAAGCGTTAGTGGAAGTTCCAAATCATTGTGTAAAAAACAAAGGGGACATTAGTCCCGGTTACGAGAGCCTTACCCAGATTCTTTAGCTCACGATCTTTCACAGAGGAGAAATATCCTAAACATATCAGTCTTTGTCCTGCCCTGGGGCAGTCCAGCACCATAATGCTAGGGAATCCTCCTCTGAACAAGAGTATCAACAGCAACCCCAGACACGCGTTTCGGTCCAGTTGGACCTCATCAGTAGGGTGGAGCTGTGTCTCTCTAAGAATAGTGAGCAAGGGGTCCACGTCTGGATTCCCCTAGTAACTGAGAGTGAGACCCAAAGTTACTTAAATTATGCAAAAAATAAGGGGGTTCCTAGGATTCCCGGTTACGAGAGCCTTACCCAGATTTTCATTAGCTCACTTTCTTTCACAGAGGAAAAATATCCGAAACAGATCAGTCTTTGTCCTGCCCTGAGGCAGTCCAGCACGAAATGCTAGACAATTCTCCTCTGAACAAGATTACCAACAGCAAACCCATACACGTGTTTCGGTCTGATTGGACCTCATCAGTAGGGCGGAGCTGTGCCTCTAAGAATAGTGAGAAAGGGGTCCAAGTCTGGATTCCCCTAGTAACTTAGGGTGAGACCCAAAGGGCAGCCTATCTGGCTTGGCTCTTATAGATCTGCAAGATGGCACTCACCGGGCCTGCCCCGTGGGCCTGTGTATATCTAGATACAGCCCCACAGTACCTAGTCAGCGTAAGTGCTGCCTGATTCACCTAGTCACTCCATGATAGGTTATTTATATAGCGCCTATACACAATGTGTTTCAAAGTGCATGCACAATTGGCCTTCATCCTGACCCCTAAATAATCATATTGAATGACCTACGCAGTCGAACCATCCCTCAGTCTAGTTATAAGACGTGCTTTTCTCTTTGCCCTGCTTCTACTAAACACCATTGACTGTTTTCTGCACATTTATTGTCAGTCCATTTTCCTCGCAGAAGTTCTAAAAAATAGTCAATTGCCTCCGCTGGCCCTTTGGAGTGAGAGAAATCAGGACAGCATTGTCTCCAAATAACACCAGAGATGGGTTGTCAGTAGGCTCGACCAACAATAAATCGATAACCCCATTGATGAATAAACAAAACAGACTGGGGGCAAGGACACAGCCTTGGCTAAATCCAACTTCGATTTTTAGTTAAATGTTGTATGGCCGTCCAACGAGTGCCTGATTACTGCCCCATTATCGGTATAAAGAGACTGGATCGCTCTCAAAATGCCAGATGGCATGCCCAGTTTTATCAATATCTGCCATAATCTTGCTCTAGGCACACTGTCAAAGGCATTTCCGAGATCGACATAGACTGCGTAAATGTTCATTTTCCTCAACGTGACATATTTTTCTAGGATCAGATAAAGCCTCACAACATGGTCTATTGTACTAACATTACACCAGAACCAAGCCTGGAGATGGTTCAAAGCCCCCACCTCCAAACTCCATGTATCCAAATGACCCAGCAACACCTTTGCAAACACCTTGCCTCCCGCATCAAGGTAGGGGGATGGGTCTATAATTAACAGGAGTCCCCTATTTCCCTTCTTGAATATGGGGACAATTACTGCTTGAGTCCATGAGGCTGGGACGTTGTTGGCTGCTAGCCAAAGCGTTAAAAAGTTTTAACAAATAAGGGATCCATATGGCCACTTCCTGCCTATACTAATCAATAGGGGCCATGTCAGGTCCAGGCGCTTTCCCCAGTTTCTGTGACACAAGTACTGCCTTAATATCACTCATGGACAACACTAAGGGAACTTGGCCCTCCTCCCTAGCCCTTTCCGACATAGCACCAATTGTCACGCTGGACGCCAATTTGTCATCCTTATAAGAATCTCCAAAATGGACAATCCAGGCAGCCTCTGGGATGCCGTTCTGGATTACTTTTCTTTCGCTACACTTCCCTGCCCCAACAAATTGCCAAAAGCCCCTACTGTCGCCAGTTTTAGGGGCCAAGAGGAGGTTCTCCCAAAGTCGATTAGAGTACCCCGCTTTCTTCGATTTTAACATTTTGGGGTATATGGCCCTTGATTCAGCCAAGACCACTGCACCCTCATCCCTGATCCCCTTGCATTCTCGATCAGTACCTTTTTTGCAGCGCAGCATTCACCATCATGCCATGGGGTTTTACATACTGCTTTTTCACCAACAACGGTCTGAGGCTGACTCAAACAATCCCCTAAAACACTGGCCAATGCTTCATGCACAGATAACATGCAATTGACATCCTTTTCATGCTTGTGTAGATATCTGGTAGTTTTGACTCCAGTTCAAGTGAACACCACTTTATTGTACGTCTGGCTACGCCCTTTATCTCAATTGGAATCACACTCTGATCATTGGATCTCCCCCCTTAAACCAAATTAGGTCCCTGATACCGAGACTACACTAGGATCGTGATTGCTTTCTGGTCTTTTCAACATGCTGAAATCCTGCAGATGTTTCCATGATTCAATATTCACCAGAATTTAGTCAATCAAACTACATTTAATGTGAGTTCCAAAAGTTGTAGTAGCTGGGCGGTCGCTCACAAATCTGCCATTTCACGCCCTGAGACCTAGAGAAAAAAGCACACTGGCTACCACCTCGGCGTATCTGTATTTCCTCTTTCAACGTACCGCCACCAGCTCTTCAATGCCCCAACTTGCATCCTCCTCGTCAGTGAGCCCACTCATACTTTCAAGTGGTTCAAACTGGAGGTTCATATCTCCCATTGTCATGATTTTTACCAGGCCTTTTTTGATTTTCTCTCCACTGGGCGACCCTTGTCTCAAGTAATAAGAACAGGGAGTTACCAGCAGCATTAACATGTCAGTTGTACAACTTAATAAACAAGGGATTAGTCCCTTTGGAACATCGCAGGTGTATTTCCATGTAATCCTTTGAGTAAATAGGATACATACATATCCACATACATAATTTTACAATGACCCAACGGGTTAATCCACCATTAGGGCACCCTTCCCTCCCCTTTAATGCAGGAATAAAAAGAGTGGCAAAGCCCTGGATGTTATGGGCCACCAGGGACCAGGTTTCTTGTACAGCAGCTATGTCATGGGAACGCGCCAGATCTATCCAGGTTGTATCTTCCATATATTTCTTGAGACCAGCGATGGGCCAAGACATCAGACGCAAGACTCGAGATGGAACATTCAAGGGATTTACAGATTGTATCTCGAGGTGGAGGTCACGGACAACCTCATGGTTCGTTATTGGGGGACCTACACTGGGTACTGCCTTCAGTTAATCAATATCCCCGTCACAGATACATTTAACAAGCCCTCGCCCGCTAGTTCCTCTAAATATTGGTGTCCCCGTCCTACTGTGTTGAACACCCCTGGGACTCCGAGCGGCAGTCCCACAGCTAAAGCACTCAGTCTGACACCAATAGTTGACGTTTTCAGGGCTGTCGGTCCAAATATCAAATCCCCTCTTGAATTAGTTGGAATACACACCAGGAGGGGGCCTGTTCTCACACATACTGTCACAGATCTACCCTTTGTGCTAGGTGTGCCAATGATAGACCAGGGGGGATTAGCTACCGAAGAAAGGGAGAGTGGTGAGGGGAAGTTCAAACTAAACACTATCTCCAATGTGCTGGGAGGCGTTGTCCTCAGTTCCGTAGCCAAAAGCCCATCCACCAATGAGTTAGATTTTAAGTCCACTCTAATGAAATCTCTCGGCTAGGGGGCAGACGTGAACACTGAACTTTATCGCTCATAATGATTGACAAACAGCCCCTCTTCCATAGCAACCAATTACATACTTTGTTAATCAATCCTTCACCAGATTCATTATTTTGACTTTGAACTCTAGGAACATTGGTCAAAAAGAAGTAGGAGTTGCAATGATGTGCACTAACCACCTGCTGAGTGAGTGGGGGATAAATATTCTCTTTTCGACCCGCCTCTCTTAGCAACACCCTTGGGTTTTACCGATCCGAGACAAGTTGTCTCCCGGGGGCCCAACTGACTAGATGAACCCGACTTTCCGGAGCCCCTCTCACAGGATCCTTCCCCCCTTTTTCTAAGTTGGTTGTTCCCTACCTATAAAAGCACCCAACTCTTTCTGCATTTCCCCTATTAAGCTCTTCAATGCTTCCACCGTCTTTGCTACCAGTCCTAGGGCCATATTGGTCCGCTCCACACTACAAGTGATTTTCGCAGCCTCTTCACGATCACACATAGGGTTGGGGAAATACACACCCCACTTAATAAGTCCATCTCAGTCTTTGCCGAACCCCCCCAGGTCCCCTCACTGTTACGCTCACCTGGCTCCCACAGGGGCGTCGATCGGACCCGGACAGTTGCGACCTCCTCTAACGTGAAGCGTAGTGCAGAGATGACAGACTGGACTGGACCGCCTAATCTCGTCTGCTTGACCCGTAGAAGTATTCTCCTGCAAGTGGAGAAAGGGATTTAGCCACCCGTGGATTCTAGTAATGGCACCCCACTGTTCTCCCCACTAATCACCACCGATATTCACTTTCAGTAAGCTCACCTTATGTTTTTAAATGATAAGCTCTCCATCCTTCATGGAATGCAGTTCATGCATAGATACCAGTTACTTCACTGGTTTGAAGGTGTTGGAAGAGTTCCGGATGAATATTGACTCTGGGGTTCCAGGCGAGAACCCTTAAGTATGAAGTTCAGAGTTCAATATGTCCGATGTTCACTCTTGTACATTCCTTTCTTGTGTTGCAGCTGGATCCAAGGGAAGATTGTCTTGTGGCAGCTGATGGTGTTCAGGTAAGAGTCTGTATTACCCTACACTGTCCGGTAAAAGATGTGTGTATTTAAATTGCTGGTTTCTCTCTCATTACAGGTGCAGCGTAAGAAGTTGCGGTTTGTTACAGAATAATGCCTCTGGTTGTTAATCAGGTAAGTCTTTGGTTGAGAGGTTGTATTTGTTGGCTCTCTCGGCTCACCTTATGTTTCTTTTGTCCCCTAGATGGTGGAATTTGGCGAAGAAAATGATGGAGGCTGCGCCGGATCAAAAAATGCTTTGAGGACTGGTGAGTATGGCGCGGCGCTGCAGCTGGTGATGCGACGCGTGAAGAATAATGTCCTTTTCAAGTTCGAAGACGTGATGGATCTGGAATTCAAGTAAGGATTGAAATAATATCTGTATTCTAACCTTTCCTTATTCTTTCTTCTATTGCTAGGAGCTCTGGATTCGAAACGGGCGTGGCTGAAGACTGGATGCTGACTGCAGGCATGGTGAGCGTTACGCTGCTGGATGCAGAATAACGCGAAACATGTGCTGCTGTTCGGGCGTGGTTTAAATAGCCTCCAAAGTAGTTCCAGGTAAGAAGTCCCTAGAACCACACCCGAGTAAAAAATAGTCCCTGTAGTAAAATAGTCCCATCCAGGCCTCAAGTTGGCTTGGATTCATTTGCAGCATGGTCTGCATGAGGTAAGTAAAGTCTATGAGCCTGGCGCATATTGCGCCAGGACTGATTTCTATTATGAGCCTGGCGCCTGAGGTGCCAGGACTGAACCCAGACAGCCCCCAGTCGGGGCTGCTGGGGTTTTATTAAATATCTGGATGTCTGCTCCCGGGGCTGATGGGCTTGATCCGGATGCCCGGGGGTAGGCATCATGACACTCACTTGCCCTGAGATTCAATCGAGGTACCAGGAGGAACATCGGGCCCATTCTAGTCCTTCTTTTCTCCTCTGCCAAACTTTTCAGTGGGAACCACCCTCTTCCCATCCTTCTTCCTGGGCTTCTGCTCCATTCTTGGTTCCCCAGCCCCTCCACTGACAAATTCAGGGGAGAGAACCGATTAGACCAGGGGACTAATACTGACACTGGCAAACCCTCATGCCCAACCATCATAAGACGGGGGTTATTCTGCTCCGCCATCCAGATTGCAAGATGCAAGGTCGCCAACATCAGATTACACTCAACAGGTATAACATAACTTTTTCCCTCGCTCTGCACGGGGGGTTTGGTACCTCATAACCCGGCAGTATTGTGCCCACTTCCAACAGCGAGACATTTACTGCATTTAAAGCACTGTTTGCTTTATCTCGCATCTGAGCGTGCGTCAATAACTTGTGAGATGACAGGGGCGCAATCTTTTTGCCTTTTGGCGAGGTGCTAATGCTTTCCAGGATTGCCTTGTCCATCACTTCACAGTTCTTTGCTTGGTGGGCCACACTTCTGTCCCTGTTGTAATGTGCTTTGCCCATTCCACACCAGTACCTTTCATGGCCCGGTCATTTGGCTCCCTTATCGTATAGAAGTAGGGCAATTTCCTCAATTATCACATCTTCCTGGTCAATAGGACTGGCTAACTTTGCAATTTCCTTCCCCTGCTGGCTCATAGGGGGGATTTGATGGCTTTGCGCTTCAAAATTGGAGAGAAAACAACTTAGGCAGTTCAGAATTCTGGATTTAAAACTATCCAGAGGCATGGAACCTGCTCTCCTGAGCAAATGTGAAACCATGCTCGCAAATCTCGACTCCGACTCTCCTGCTGTTCTCATTCTCCTCGATCTCTCCTCTGCCTTTGACACAGTCAACCATTTCATCCTCATAAAATGACTTTGTGACACCCTCGGCAACACTGACCGGTCACTGGACTAGCTGACCTCTTACCTCAATAACTGCCCTTCACAGCTGCAACTGGGCCCTTTCTCTGCCTTCACTGCCCTCTCTACCTGTACACCTGGCCTCTTTCCTATTGGTTTGGCTCTTCAATATCTATCTCGACCCTCTTGCTCACCTGATCTCCTCCTTCTCTCCTAATTTCAAGTACTGTGCCGATGACACACAGCTTTCCTTCAAACTTCCCTATACCTTCCCATCTTCCTCCTCCCTCATTCCTGACTGCCTGTCTGCCATTCAGGCATGGTGTGCAGTGAACATCTCTGTCTCAATGCCAGTAAGACATATATCCTCCTTATTGATACACCTGTGCCCTCTTTTCCTCCTACTCTTTGGCCACCCTCTTTGGGCCCTCTACCCCCACCATCTTGTGAGGCCAAAAACATCTTTGACTCCGCTTTCTGCTTCACCCCTCACCAAATGCACCTTACCAAAAAGTCCCACTTGCAGCTCCAATCCCTCAGAGACATTCTGCCTTTTCTCACCGTACCCCACAAGCTCAATGTCTCTAGAGCTCTGGTCAGTTCCAGGTTGGGCTACTCCAAAAGCCTCCTTTTCAATCTCACTATCCTCTTTGCGCCCCCTCCATCTTATCTAGACTAAGGGTGCAAGACTTGCATCATCCACAAATCCTTCTGGGGCCTGGGACCAGGCTTTATCCAACTTGCCCTCCTTAAATACTCCCCTGCTAGACCCCTACACTACTCTAATTCCAACTCTCTGACTGTCAAACGCTTCTCTAAGCAGAGAGTGGGGGACAGGACCCTCTCTGTGGCTGGTGCCTTCCTTTGGAACAGCCTCCCTGCCCCTCTCATATTTGAGCCGGACCTCCTTAAGTTCCGGAAACTGCCTCTTTGCCTTACTTGCTAATCACCCCACTGCCGCTGGGACCGGTGGCATGATCCTCATGAACCTCACAGGATCTCAGGCCCTTCCACCCAGTCAATACCAACAGCCCCCCCCTCCCCCAACTGCATTGCCCTGCGGGTCCCTGCCTGGTGGCTCCTCATACCACCCTTGAGAGCTGCCGATACTAGCACCTAGCCTGAGGTTCTCCTCCTGGCTCCCTTTATCACTTCCCTCTTGGGCGCTCCTCCAGCACTTTCTCACTTCTCTGCTCCCCCTTAACATCCCCTTCCACAGCACTTCTCTTCAATGCGCTTGTACGGCTGAATGCCACAAGGCCTAGTAGGAACACTACTTTATATATATGATTGTTGCTTTTTGTTTTCTTGCCACTGTTATTATTTCCCCGGTTCCCTTCTCATTTAGCCTTGTGGCGCTTTGAAACACAATTCTGTTATAAAAAGCACCTTCAAAATGATCAATAAAATAAGGAAGGGAACTGCTTGTCAGCTCGAAGATTCACAGTTTAGGAGGAGCTCCAACACACATACCTCCGATAGAGTCCAGCGCTTATTTCGGGGCCTCAGCTCTGAGGGTATATTCTGGGCCAAACAACCCCATCTGCGTGTACCACACACTGGGATCAGTTGTAATGTCACAGGAGTACTGAATTGTTGCTAGGGTACAGGGGTGGAAGTAAACTCACTCGCAGTACCACCTCTGTGAGCAGCCGAGCCCTTTGCCAGCCACTTACATGTTTTTCCCCCCGGTTTCCCCTGAGGCTGGAATATGGAACAAAACAGCATGCGCCGACGACAATGTTACTCACGTTGGAATCAGATGCCAAATAAAATATAGATGTAAGAGCAGCAGCAGGGTAAGGAGGGATTCAGAGGTGCCTCGCTCCAAACAGCCATGTCTGCCAAACTGCCGAGCCCTTGTCCGGCAGAGGGCTTTGCCGGCAAGGGTTCTGGGTTCCTGTTATATGCAGGGGGAGCGTTCAAGATGCAATTAGCCCTGAGGTGAGTCCGGGATGCAGGGGAACGACAGCCACATCTGCCAAACACCCGACAATGCCGCCCGACTGAGTGCCAGGAACAGTACCAGCCTTTGCCAGTATCCTGGCGGGTTTACCGCCAGGATACAGGCAAGGTTGGTATGAGGCCCTGTATCTTCTGGTCATTACAGATATGTTCTCTGGGTGGGCGGTGGTCTACCCTTGCAGGAGAGCAGGTGCTGTGATCTTTTATAAAAATACTTGTGAGGGACTTTGCGTCCAGATTTGGAGAGCCGGTTAGCATAAACAACAATCAGGGTACTCATTTTATTAATAGTGTGGTTAGATCATTGCTGTCTTCCTTGAACATACAGCCCAATTTGCACTGCCCTCACCACTCCTAATCAGCAGGAGAGCCGTAACGGAGTGATTAAACAAAAATTGGCCAAACATTGTTAAGAGACTGGATTAAAATGGCCTGAAGCCCTTCCACTTGTACTATACAGTATCAAATGTGCAACAAACAGAAGAACTGGCCTCAGGCCTTATGAATTGCTGTATGGCAGATGTGATTGCCCTTGTCCCCACATGTAAACACTGTTGATGGCGACCTGCACTTGACTGATGACAGACTACTGGGGTATGTGAAGTTCCTAATCTCTCCTGTCAGTTCTGTCCATAACCAGGTTAAGGCTGCCTACCCTAAGGAGCCTCTTGTACCCAGACATTCTCTGAAAATAGGCGCCTGGGTCCTTGTCAAGTACATCAGAGATATTCAGCTTTGGTTCCAATATGGAAGGGCCCTCTATAAATATAATTGGATTCTAACTTTGCAGTGAAGCTTCATGGGCACGCATACTGGGCTCATGTGACCCATCGTAAGCAGGCTGCACCATCAATACCATGAGGGTGATGATTTTGAATGCCAACTTTGAAGATTCTTCTGGATAGATGCAGTCAAGTAAAGCGCTTTATAGTGTATTCACAGGGAAGCACTTGGGACATTAATAGGGTATGGGAGTGGGGGATGGATATGTGGTTGGGGTTCTTTCAAAGACCTGTTATGTGCCCCCAAGCTGTTGTTCCATAGCCATGTGAAGCTCTCCAGCATTAGATGTCTGATAAGGACTACCTTCGGGCTCTGAATGCAGAACAACTATCCCCAAATGTGACTCCTAATCCTAATGACCATATAATCACTGTAGAGCCTGTTGCAAAGCCTACACCAGAATCTGAAATGTATCCTGAACCGTCTCATGTTTCTGACTTAACTCATTATTGTTACTCTGTCTTGCATACTAGGTTGGGAAGTAAAGAAGTCCTGAAGACCATAGATATGGGCAGGTTTCAAATGAATTCTACGGTTGTGGTGAGAGAGCGTGTGCAGATTGGTAATGAGATCAGATTCACAGATATAGTGCCTCTGCCCCATAGCTTTTATACGGTAGCATTACCCAGAGAGTGTAGTATAGAAGATGTGTAGAACTAGGAAAAGACTATATCAATTATACAGATCTCTACTGTTATTTGCAAATGAAGTTAACCTCTTACAACATCACTTAAGTGACTTGGGTGTGTTCTTACACCACTCATGCTACATGTCGGTATAATGAAGTCTGCCACAAACAGGCCTGTACCCTTACAAAGTACCTCATATCACTAACGTTTGAAGTAATAGACTTTATAAGGAATACCTAAATTAATAGTCGGTCTCTCTGGTATGAAACTATTAATAAGATAGACAGGTCTGGTTTTCATTATGTTGTTTTGAATGTCACTTAGCCCACGTTGATATTCACTGTCGCCCTGTCTGCGTTCCATGTTGCCACTCAGTTCCCCAATTACAGTGCAGCAGCAGTCACCCGTCGTCATCAACAGAGAGAGGCGTTACACAGAAGAAGACAGAAAAAAGGAAGTAGCCAATCAAATTTAGGATGCAGCAAATACAGCTCTTGCAGGATGGGGTGTCTATAAGAACCAACATTGGAAGGTCATTTAGGTTATCTAGAATGAGCTACAGGGCTTATCTTTGATGTACAGCTGTCCAAAACAAACAACAACATTGGAGCACTCCATGTAATAGGGACACTCCGTAAATCTACACAAAATTCCCCCATTCCGGGGCAAAGAATACAGTGGGACATTGCAAGTGAAGAAGTGCCAGACTACATGAATTCACAACTACTGAGCATATGTGAAGTTGCGCAACACAACAGCTAGCCAAGAATCCTGGGAAACAATTGGTATACTCAAAGACCGGTGGCCCTGGAAATATTTCTGGCAGTACAGCAGCTGGACCTGTGAATGTCAAGAGTGCACCTTCACTGCTAAGGGTGAGATCAGAGGCACATGGGCCCCCACCAGAAGGATCGTTCCAAGCCTGTGTGCAGGATGCAACTGGGAATGGGTAACCCACAAAGAAGTGTGACTGCCTTGCAATCCAGCTAGGTAACTCATGTCTGCCCAAGGATAACCCCAACGTGTGTCTAGGAAAGGGCTCAACTTGGAAGTTGTGACCCCTTCAACTACCGCTGATCCCATGGCTTAATAAGTTAGCACACGGTCAGGTATTATTAGTAGGCTACAGAATCTGTTGGGATGTTAAGGCCACTGGGTTGCCATCGACAGGTAGACTGCTATGTCATGGAGAGTACAAGTGTGTTGAAATATTATCCATGCCAACCACAGATTTGCATGTTGCTATACAAATAAGAGCTAGGTGGTTTAATGCTTATTGGTCTGTAGTAGAAAGTAGGTCCGCGCATGTTCATGTAGAATGTTTGAAAGGATGGACCAAGGTATTGCCAAGAAGGTTTGGCGAGTTAAAAAAGCTAGTACTGGAAGTTAAGAAGATTAATGCCCTTCAGCAATGCTTACAAGTTATAGAAGTACTATTTAATGACCAGAAGAGAGTATTTGAGGTAAAACATCGTACAGCCTCTCTATGCTCTCTTAGTGATGTTTTATGCACTATTAAAAATGAAATGTCTGACCAACCCTATTTCACAATGTTGGGAAATTGGAAAAATTCGAACTTCGCACACCATACCACTGATGGTGGCAGGTGGCACAGGTGTACACATCATCATCATCATTCTGTCACTTTCACAAATTGCTACGAATATTACAATATTTATAGTAAGTGGGATAAGTGTTACATTTAGGTTACTTTGTGTTATTTTGTGTAGAGGCAATACCTTTGTAGATTTGCATGCGTGCAGAAACATAACAATGAAACATTGTCAAACAGAGGGCCCCTCCACAGTCAGGTAAAGCAGGCGATCAATATGTGCACATGGAGTTTAGCTGTATGAATGGCGCTCATGATAGGAGATCATAAAAGGTATAAAATGCACACATAATGGTATACATGCATGGGAAGTGTTTTTCAAATTTAGTGAAAGATATTAAATATATGAGGTGGGATTGCTCTGTGTATCATGAGTCTCTGCATTGTGGATTAATCAGAAGGGTGTTTTCGCCATTATGGGCAAGGTTTGCAAAGGCTTCATCAGCAGTTTGGGAACAGGATTTTCAAGTTGATCAATGAGGTAGGTAGCTACGATCAGTTTGCAGATGGCTCAAGTGCTGGAGGGCAAGGGAAGATATGATCTCTGGTGAACAGGAGAGCTTGTTGTTGTAAGAGATAGGCATCTTGAGAATTCACTGGGTTGTTTCAAGCAGGTGGCTTCTCCGGGGGCACCTGCGGAGACCACTAGTAATACATTTTAGGGGAACGATTGTGTTGTCAGAGGGTGGGTGGAACTCATGTAAATAGAAAAAGGTCAGCTACGTAGAAGTCATAAAAATCGGGCACCCGACAGGTCTGGGCAATGCGATTAGCAAACATGAATAGGTCAAAAGGGAATCTACGTGTCTTTCTCTCGTCTTCATGTGCTTAGGTATTTTTGGGGTAGGACTGTGTGCGTCATTGATAGGAATTGTGTTGTTGTGTAACTAAGAGGCAAGGCTGCCACCAAATACAGACAGGTCTTTGGGAAGGGGTGTATTGGAAATGTAAACCTTGTAATTGTAGGTTTTTAGGGGATTGCGTTATAAGGACTATGTCAAATGAACGGTGTGGGTTTAAGATTTCTCAGTGCAGGACAACCAATCATGTTTGGGGGGATGACTTTGTAACACTATCTGGGTCAGGGGGAGTGTATTAACTGTTGCAAATTGTATATAATGTGTGTTCTCCGTGTGGTTCAGAGAGACAAGGGTTAGTTTGACTATAAGCCCCCTCCCGGCCGTTGTACAATAAACTTGCTTTATGGACAAAAGGCGCACTTACTAATTTTAGAGGTGGGCCTAATTTGGGTAATTAGGGTAAAGGGGTTGAGCTAAAGGTCCACGCCTACAACCTCCACTCAGTGATTGCAGTGGGCTATTGTATTGTATTGTATTGTTCCTATACTTTTATTTTTAAAATAAACTGTTCTGGAATGGTTTAGTTTTAAGATAAAAGTGTAGGAAGAAGTTGAAATGTGCACTTCAGTGCACTGCACTGAACATTCCCTAAAACAGAAGGTGTGTTTGTTTTGGGGGTTGCAGTGTGCGTGGAAGGGGGCATGGTGATGGGGTTTGTGGAGAGCGGGGGCAGGCCAGCAGGTAACATAGTTCCACTACTTCTTTTTAGTACACATTGACCACTGCCTCCACTGTGTGCATAACTATTTTCCTTATTAGCAAGTCTCTTTTCCTGCTGTTGATGGTGTTGCAAAAAGAAAAAAACAACTATTGTTAATACAGTGCCCTCCAGATCTGCCCCATGCTCCAAAACTCCATATCTGTATCCCTCCTTTGTGCCGCATGAAGTTAACCGAGGAACTGAATGGCCTATTGGAAATATTGTAGATAATGCCACATTAATAACGTTCTGATAATTGTTAAATTGTATTTTTAGAGGAAACATTAAAGTCCTGAGGTTTATGGCCCCCTCCTACGAAACATCACTAGATTTGTATCAACAAAATGGAGATCTGTTGTTGTTCAAATTTGGCTATGGAAGTTGTGCAGGATGTGCAAAAGGGTGTGTCTTTGGAAGGCCAGAGAAGCCCAGCTTAACAAAAAGTAATAAGATAAGTATATTTTAGAAATAATATGGATATGATCTAAAGGGGAAATGACTTGGGCAGTGAATTGGGAGGGGCCGGTCTGGGAGGAACATCCTGTACGAAAGAAAATAAGGAAGAGGGACTGAGAAAAGAGAGAAAAATAAATTTGTTATTAACATCTGGCTATTGCGTCACCCTTCATAATATTAGCGTTCATTTATCTTCTTTAAATACCACCGTACTCTTGATTGGGATTACCCAATTATATTGGGGCCAGGCAATGCTGGTTGCCACCATGCTGAATTGCGCAGGTGCACTAAAAGTGATGATTCTGGACCACTGACTCAGGCCCTGATTCATGGAATTATTTGCGTGTAAAACAGGGATTTGCGTGCCATTCTGCTGGCAAATCCCCATCCGTCAAACAGGGATTTGCGTGCAGAATGGCACGCAAATCCCTGTTTTACAAGCAAATAATTCCATGAATCAGGGCCTCAGTGCCAGCTGATCTATTTGGTATTAATTGGTTGTCAAAATGAGACCGTTCATCGGTTTTAATGTTGTCAAAGGGGCAGGGGCTAATGCCCCTCACCTGAGGAGGAAGACACCGGAAAATGCACAATCGTTGCCATGTTTTACCCAGAACTGGTCAGTCAGGTGATATTATTGGACAAGAACATAAATGAGGGACTAATCCCAAGAGATAATGAAATAATTGTCCTAGATGAGGCCGGAATAGTAGAACGTAAGGCCTGGTAAGTGTCTTTCAATGTAATGGGGTAGGTTGTTGGGAGGGAACCTGGCAGGTGGGGTGGGTTAGTTGTTTGAGAATGGGCTAATGTTAGGATGCTATAGAATCTAGGTCAGTGGTGGGAACCACTCTATATGTAAAGTGTAATCAATGAATGACATTTTATAAAATGCTACAAGGTGCAAGTCCCCAATGATACCCCCGCATTAGGTGTACAAAGTACATTGACATGGGTATGAACCCACAGAAAGGATTGCACACGACTAACAGATGTGACGCTGTTCCAACTCTTATATTTTGATTATACATCCAATTTCCTTAGCAAATGAATCAAGCAGTTGAGTCTAATCATTAGGCACATGTTATTTAATTATGCATACAGGCAGACACCAATGGCCAATGCATTTCAGACCTACATTGGTCCTTCTTTAGGGCTAATGTAGCCTGTGTGCTTAGACAATAACCACCAAAAAAAAACAACCTAAGATCTCGAATATTTGCAAAAGTATCCAGAACTCAACCCTCAATATTGATATCATCCCTTATACAAGCGGTAGTTCTCAGTCAACATTAAGGCGCCCACTGGCTCTATTCGGACCATGTTGTCAGTATACAGTTAGAGCGGTATCGGCGTGCAATGTCTGTGCAGCAGATAGAGCTAGTCTAAGACTTTCCAATTCGTCCCAAGGCTGGCAAGGACTGAAAACCCCTGAGGGACAAGGACGAATAAGGCCTGTGAACACCAGAGGGACAAGAGAGCATTGTGGGACCATCCAGGTTTGGAGTGGGCCCAATGAGGAAAACCATCCCAGTGCTTGTACATTAAGTAAACCATGTTTAGTTCCAGTAAGATCTCTGAGTGAATAGTCCCTAAAAAACCTTTGAACATAACTCTTAGCCTCTTCCTTGATCCGTGAAGTGAAATATGCCAACCCATTGCCAGCTGCCACCAACACCACCACAACCTCCTTTGCTTTTCCTCAGAGGTCAATTCCCTGGTCAGTCCTGTTGTCAATCATTAGTCAACTGCTGGCCTGGGCTCTGCTGATGAGAGGTATGAAGAAGGTGACCCACAGTCTGGTGATGGCCAGGAAATATGAACCTTGAAGACTGGTCAAAATGTCCATTGTTAGCAGGAACTCCCGATCCTCACAGTGGTCCAGTGGCATTTACATAACAAGGTCATAGAGGTGTGGAACTGAAGTTTGCCCAGAAGCCATTTGAAGTCAAGGTTTTCTATAAAGGAGTAGGGCAGTACATCTACTTCCAACATCAAAGCAAGGGTGTCACTACCTCCATGCCCCTCTTCCTAGTCCCAATACTTACTCTTTGAGGACCCTGCCTACAGGACCAGGACCCTTCTCCTATTTTTCCTTTTCTCCTTGTCCTGCTACCTAATGGCATGATATACATTACAGTGACTGCCATCACGGCTTCAGTTCATTTGTTCCTGCTTTCGATAGGACCCAGCATGTGGGAATCACATGCACTTTAAACCCCTCTGAGCCAGAGCCAAGGGGGCGATGAGCGGAGGCTCTGAGGATGGCAAGGAGTGTCTGAACCACTTTTCGAGAGTCCTAACACAAAGCTCCTGGGGCCGGCTCTGCATAGCAGAGAAGTTCGGTAGAGGGAGGTCATTCTTGAGACATCTATGAGGACATGCCACGTGGAACCTGGAGGGAGAGATGATGGGCCTTTCCTGCAAAGCAGTGCAGTTTCAGCATTCAAGGTGTGCACATCTACCATCTGCAAAGCAGACCATCAAGAAAAGTGACAGAGACAGTGTAGGAGTGGACGGAAGCCACAGGTAGGGGAAGGAATAAGAACAAATAAAAAAAGTATAGATATTTATATACATTTTTTGCTTCCTCCATTTCCCTCTTCACTGTCAAGGGGAGTTCCCGCTTTTGGGTGCCGTGTGCCATATGTACCCATGACAACCATGCATGGCATTCTCATATCTTAGGCCGAACGCTGTCAGCAGGGCAGAAGACTAGACATTTGGGGGGTGGATTCCTCCAGCACTTACCCCTCTTCTCCAAAAAATGAAAGGAGGAGGTAGAAAGCAGACAGAGAAAAGAAGTTTGTGCACATACTAAGGAGGTAAGAGGAGAAGATCTCGATCATCATCCTCCTCATCCTGCTCATAGGCATCTACAATGAGATCATGCGTCTATGCGTCATATGCAGTAGAGACAGCTCTGGATTGTTTTTCACATCCGGGAAAGGTGATAAAGGAGAGTTTGGACTTTGCTCTAATTCTGGAAGATATGCGGACACAGGTGGCATTCCTGTCAGACTTTGCCTATGATGGCATTCATTCCTCAGCGATGGTGATGGAAACAGTGGCGGCTGGCAGAAAACAGCATTTACGGGACAGATGCGCATCAAAAGGCGAAAGCCATCACGATCCAGTTTGAGGGTAAGCTGATTCTTAGTCTGTCACTTGAGGATAAAGTCCACAGGGCATTTAAGGCAGAAAAGCATGCAGATAAACTACAAAAGAAGCCTGCACACTATGGTAAGAAGAGGCAGAAGAAGCAAGTGATATGATATTATATGGCATTTATAACGCGCCGCTACACAAGTGTTTCTAGGCACGACAAGACAAGGAGGGGGGAAGCAAAGGGAGGACAAAACAACGATCTTACTAGGCCTTGTGTCTATCAGATCGTGCAAGCGTAGGAAGGGGTGTGAGGAGAAGTGCAAAAAGGAGGGGTGGGGAGATGCAGAAGTGCAAATAAGGGAGGGGAGAAAGAGAAGTGTAGGTAACAGAGTGCAGCCAGCGGATGACTAAGTGCCGGTTATCAGGGGGTGCAGCCAGCGGGTGGCTAATAAGTGCAGAGAGAGGTTGGACTGTAGGGTTACAGATATAGACCACAGGTGCTGGCGAGGCAATGAGGCAGTGCAAAGTGCAGCTGGACAGGCAGGGACTTGAGCCCAAATTCAGAGGGCGGCCAGGCGACCAGTGCGTGGAACAGATGGGGTCATCAACCGGGGAAAAGAAGAGAGACAGCGGAAGCTAAGAGGAAGGTCTAGAATAGCTTCCGGGATCGAAGATGGTTCTGCTCAAGTTTAAGAGAGGCATGGAGGCTGTTCCAGAAGGAGGCACCAGCCGAAGAAAGAGATCTGCCCGAAACTCTCAAAAGCGGCTGACCCTCACAGAGTTGGGGTTGGATGAGCGGAGAGCTTGAGAAGAGAGATACTTAGGAAGGGAGAGTTGGAGGTAGTGCAGACCCAGGCCCTAGAAAACCTTGTGGACAATACAGAGTGTCATGAACTTGATCCTTGCCGCCACTGGGAGCCAATAAAGAGATTTCAGAGCTGGAGAGATACGATCCCTGGACTTGAGGCCAAGGCCAAGTCTTGCATTCCTGTTCTGGATAAGCTGTAGAGGACAGAAAGTAGAGGCAGGAACATTTTTGAAAGAGGCTGTTGCAGTAGTCCAGCCTTCAGAGGACCAGAGCCTTGGAGACAGTGAGCTTCTGGGGGAAGGTGGGGAAAGGAAGAATACCTCTGAGGTGGTGCAGTTGATAGTTTGACTTCTTATAGACGTCAGATATGTGAGGAGAGAAGGAGAGGGTTGAGTCGAAGATGACCCCAAGGTTCTTAGCCTCACAGGTAGGAAAAGGAAGAGGACCCAGAGTGGGCGGCCAGAGAGAGAGGAAAGGAGGAAGCTGTGTTCAGAAGAGGAGGATCTCCATCTTACTGGCATTAAGGCAGAGATTATTAGTGGCACATCACTCCTGAATTGCAGACAGACAGTCAGGGATGACAGATGGAGTAGGGGCGGCAGAGGGGAGCATGAAAGAGAGCTGGGTGTGATCCACATAACACTGAAAATTGGAGCAGAGAGCAGTGATGCGGTGGGCAAGAGGAGCCAGGTATTGGTTGAACAGCCAGAGAGAGAGGTTAGACCCCTGGGGAACACCACAGGTAGAGAGAGAGAGATAGAAGAGAGGAAGGACCCTAGTTGGACCCTAGAGGGTTGGTCCGTGAGGAAGGAGGTCAGCCAGGCCAGGGCCTGATCAGTGATACCCAGGTTATCACAGAGGCGCTTGAGCAGGATGGCATGGTTGACCGTATCGAAAGCAGCAGAAAGATCAAGGAGAATGAGGACAGAAGGAAGGTTAGAGTTATGGTTGGAGAGCAGTTTTTTCCTGGAGGTTCAGGAGAGCAGTTTCCATGCTTCTGGCCACTCTGAAGCCAGAAGTAGGGAGTCACAGGGAGGTGCAGACTCATTTTCACTGTCCTGTCAGAGCCAGCCAGTGTGACTCAGGAAGAAAAACAGGCCAGTAGTCAGGTCATCAAAAATCCTGACGCCAGACCAGTGGCTGACACGAGTCAATGGTTCCACAAGGAATGGAAGATTTCATGCGATGTCTGGGTCTATAATCTTAAATGCAGAGGATACAGAATAGAATTCGACCAAGTTCCAGGAGACTCTGGGATATTGGAAACTCCACTGTCTTAATTGAGAGAACGACAGGTGGTGCTGATTCAAGGGATCCAAGAGCTGCTTACAATGAGAGCCGTTTCCTGGGTTTCGCACAGAGAGAAAGAGAAAGGATTTTAGTCTATAATCTTCCTGGTACCCAAGCCACATGTGAAATTTCATCCGATCCTGGATCTGAAATGACTGAATGATTTTGTCTCCACAAATACCTCCAGGATGGAAACCCTGCATAGAACCATTCCACTAGTCAAAAGACACGACTTCTTAGAAGCTATAGATTTACATGACTGTGACAATGAGACAGACAGGCATGTCTTGAAGAAAGTAAAGGCTTCTTTATTAGACTTACAAGCAATGAGGAAAAAAAGAATTAAAGAAAATCAGATTTCTTCACAAAAAGATTGTTCCTTTTCTCCTTCTGTTTTGCTGCAGTGTTCTTTTCCTGGTTCTTTACAAGGGATGCAGTAAGGACGTCTGGCCAGTCTTCTCCTTCTAGTCCTCATACGCCCATAAGCCTCCCGCAGCTCCTGTCTCCACATCTGGTTGGGTCTGCAACAAAACCGAAAGTGAACACCCATCTCCTTCCTACCTGTTGGCTTATATACAGAGAGCTTAATTGGCCAATCAGCCCCTGTTTACTCCCTGTATCTCTTCCTAGTTAATCCACTTTGCTTTTCCATGTATGCTAGCATACCAGGTTGTGTTTTCCTTTTTTGTATCGCGGCCCCACCACACGCCGAGATTGTGACAGTCTGTGTGTTCTGGGTTATTTCTTGCTATCTCTGTGTTGGTTGGGGTTGGGTTCTCCCATTCCATTTGGTTCTTACATGATAATGGTACTTGGCTCCTTGTTTTTATCTGGCCAAACACTACCACATCCCAGTTCAAAGGGGGAATCAGACGTTCCTTAGGTTTTCAGTCCTGAGACGCCACTTTCAGTTTCAGGTTCTTCCCTTAGGAAAAAAGACAGTGCTGAGGGTGTTTACAAAAGTAATATGTCCTGTGGTTGCACACTGGCACAAACAGGGTATCTATGTTTTCCCCTACCTGGAAGACTGGCTAGTAATAGCACTCACAGAAGCATTGTTAAAGGAGCACGGGGGGTGCTAGAGAGCTCGCAGACAAGATGGCTGCTCTGTTCTGAGCTACGTGCACGCCCGTCCAAAGGGGGAGGCCATCACTGCAACCATCGGGGAATCGAGTGAATCCCATGAAGGGGGCACATTCGTAACACTGCTGTCCATCTATTGCTCGGGTTTGGGCTCTTAAGATGGCCGGCATATGCATAAACAATGACGAGCAAGCTGCGTAAAACAGCACAGCTGGAGAGGACTGAGCCAGTGTGAAGAGATGTACGGATACTGCATGGTCCTGCGGATGCAGTGCAACTTGTGAGCAGCACCACGGTTGCCAGAGCCTAGAGACCCCGGTATTGCTAGATTACACAGCGAGGTTGGACCCTTTTCACTGAGCCTTCTGGCCTGGAGGTGGAGAATCGCATAGGGGGAGCCGTGCTACGTGCTGAAGACCGTCCTGAGGGAGACGCCCGAGCAGCTTGGCCCCGCTGCAGCCTGAACCCCCTGAGACGGCTGCAGCGGGTGTGCTGGGGGTTCGGCATATCCTTCGCCCTTGATGAAACGGGACATTGGAGTTCAGCATGGTGCTAGCGGAAATGCGGTCTGGCTTTGCATCTATCAACACGAAACTCGATGGAATGGCCTACACGGTCGGCCGCATGCAGGAACACATTGATAAGGACAGTGGACGAATATCAGAGCCAGAACACCGGGTGGGAGCCCTGGAGGATACCAACGGCGAGATAACACAGGCGATCTGCTCGCTACAGAGGGAAGTCACCACAAATAAAGAAAAGAATGAAGATCTGGAGGCGAGGTCCCGGAGGAATTCCTCCGGGTGGTGGGTGTTCCAGAGTCTATCCCGCAGCAAAATATGGAGGTCTTCATGGAACAGTTTATACAGGAAGTGCTGCAGACACTGGCATTGTCATCACAATTCCTAATTGAAAGGGCCCACATTGTGTCACAGGTGACCCCTAGACCAGGCCAGGGCCCCCGCCGGATAATAGCTTGCCTGCTCAATTACAGAAACCAGGACACAATCCTCTGCAGAGCCCGTGAGCTTGGTGACTTGACCTATGAAAACACCCAGGTGGCGTGCTACCCGAATTTTACCCCATCAGCCCAGAAGGCTCGCCTTACTTTCCTGGCAGCAAAACGTACCCTTCGAGACCACCGATTACAATACGCTATGTTATATCCATCTAAGCTGCGGTTGCAGCATGGGGGCCAGGCACACTACTTTATGGATCCAAGAGCAGTGCAAGACTTCCTAGAGACAGTCCGAAAGGAATGAGAGGGGTACATGATTCAAAGGTAAATGACCATGTGATTACACATGCCCTAGATCGTACACTACTGAATGTGGGGAAAGAATGACCCCGGCTGACTGCAACCGTGGTTAGCCCTGAGAATCCAATGTTAAAATTCAAAGTTTCTTCTGATGGGTTGAATTCATGCTGGTCCATGTAACGAATCAGTCCAGCTGCTGTGCAAAGATGTTACTTTACGGGCCTCCCCCTGAGGACTGATGCAATGAGCGACCCCTTGGGTTGTGAAGTCTGGCGCCCCGGGCAAAGACCCATGATGGCTGATGTGTTGGGGAGGTGAGGGTGGGTGGGACAATTCAATACTAGTTGGGGGCGGGCAGTGTGGGTGGGGGAGGGTACATCAGGTTATGTGGAAGATGGGGGTTTGGGAGATGGGAAAAGGAAGAGGGAAAGTTGGGGTTTGTTATTTCAAATTGATTCACATCTCTTGTGCTGAGGTTCTGGTGGTGGTAAGGTACAGGAGTACACAAAGGCAGGGTTGGTCTGTTCAAAACAACTCTGGGCCCATGGCTAGCTGCAAGATTATAAGGTGCAAGTTTATAAACTGGAATGTGCGAGGGCTTAACGTGATACAATACTGTGAAAGACACAGAGCAAAGGTGGCCCTTTTGCAAGAAACCACTTAGTCGGAAATTAGGGAGTTGCCAGGTACTGGGGGAATTGCAAATACTACACCTTCTACTCCACATACTCATCTGGGGCTATGGTACGCATACAAAAGTCACTTCAGTTTTGCACCAAGGAAACTGTGATTGATCCGGAGGGGAGGTTTGTGATAGTTTCGGGTTGCTGGGGAGCCACATTGGTGACGTTTGTCAACATCTATGGCCCTAATGTGGATGACCCCCCCCTTTCCTTGAGTCATTACTTTCTAGGTGCCACAAATACTTGCACACCAATATCGTATGGGCGGGGGACCTCAATATCACCCTGGACCCAGTGAGGGATCAGCTGGAAACACCCGCCCGCGGACTATAGAAGTGGAAACAGTAATTATAAGTTACTCACCGTAGTGACTAACGTACTCTTAGTCCATAGTCCCCTTTCCTCCATACTGCATGGGCGTCCCTCCTAGGGATGGGAGACAGAACCTTTTTCACCAGAAAGAATCTTCCCCTTTAAATTTAGAGGCATGCAGGGGTGCGGCCCTGGGAGTATGCACTCCCCTGACTCCGCCCACCGGTGCCACTCCTCAGTCCATATAGACGCGTCAACAATAGTAACATCGTCTAATGACGCCAGTTTTATTAGGGGGAGGATGGTGGGACGTATGAAGGAAAGGCGACTATGGACTAAGAGTGTGTTAGTCACTATGGTGAGCAACTTATAATTACTCTTACGTTCCGTCCCCTTTCCTCCATACTGCATGGCATGACACTCCTTAAGAAAAAGAGTTCCTTAATACTGCCTGCCCAAATGCCACGTCTGACCTGGAGCTGGCATCCAAACAGTAATGCTTACAAAAAGGGAGTGGCCCATGTGGCCGCCCTGCTGATGACCTGCCACGTGACGTGTCTCTGGAATGCGAACACCTTGGCCTTGGCTCTGATAGCATGGGCATGCATGTTTGCTGGGCATGGCTTGTGCTGCCCCTCATAGGCTTCCATAATGGCCATCTTCCTATGGAGGCCTTCGAAGCCTGATATATTGGCCTTGACCCACCGAAGGTGATAAATAGAGCCTCAGATTTGTGAAAGCTCTTGGTTCTGTAAAGAAAGAACTTTAGCTCTCGCCTAACATCCAAACAGTGCAGAACACTCTGAGCATCGTCCTTGGGGTCTGCAAAGGAAGTTGGGAGTAATATCCCCTCACGTCGAGACTACTTTAGGTAAGAACGCGGGATGCGTTCTGAGGACCACCTTGTCCTTGTGAAAGGTAGATATGGCTCAGAAGCCACCAGAGCTTGGATCTCGCTGACACGATGTGCAGACCTAAGACCCACCAAAAGGGCTGTCTTCATGGTGACCAGCCTGATGTCCACGGACGCCATTGGCTCAAAGCGTTTATGCGCCAAGGCGCGCAACACTATATTGAGGTCCCACACAGGGTACGGCTTCTTGATGGACGGCTAGTGAGGCCGGTCAAATGTCTTTTAACCACCAGATTGGCAGATGAGAACATTTCCTCCTCTGAATTCCGGTAGGCTCCGATGGCCACCAGATAGGTGCAGCATGTGTCTATCGGCACCCCCCCCGAGAGTGCTAGGTGTGCAGAGAAGGAAAACACATCGTCCAGTGTGCAAGTGACAGGATCGACTTCCTTAGACTCCAACCAGTGGCAAAACCTAGTCCACTTGCTCTTGTACTGGCTCCTAGTAGCATCGCTCCTAGCACCCTGAATGATGCCTAGGTTAGCCTGCGAGAGGAGCAGATGCTTCAGTGTGACCTGTTCAGGAACCACGCTGCAAGGGATAAATTCTGCGTGGCGGAGTGAATGACCGTGCCTCCCTGCTGTGACAGTAGATGAGCTGGGCCCAGTGGAAGGTGCAACAGAGGTTGGTCCGACAGGTTGCGTAGCTCTGAGAACCATGGCCTCACCGCACACCACTAAACTATCAGAATGATGCAGAGGTGCCGGAACTCTCTTATCTTGCAGATCACCCTGTGTACCAGTGTCGAGGGAAGGAAGGCATAGGCGTTCATGCTGTTCCACTGAATCCGTAACGCATTGCCCAGTGAGCCTCGACCCTGTCCCTGCCAGGATGCGAACTGAGGGCACTTGCTGTTGAACCAGGTGGCGAAGAGGTCCACCTGAGGATTGCACCATCTGTTGAAGATCTCCTGAAGGACCTGTTTGTTCAACTGCCATTCGTAAATGTCTGCCCCCAGCTTGCTGAGCCTGTCCGCCTCCAGGTTGGACTCCCCGGGAAGGTGGATCGCTGTCAGGTGAATGTCGTTCGCCAGGGCCCATTCCCAGATGCTGACCGCCAGGGTGCATAGCGGAGGGTAACCTGGTGCCACTCTGCTTGTTCAGGTAATACATGCTGGTCGAGCTGTCTGTCTGAATGAGTATCACTTTGCCACTTATGGGCGGTAGGAAGGCCTTGAGATCAAGCTAGATGGCCAATTGATATGTGTCTCCTGTTCCCAACGGGACCAAACTCTGTGGACGCTTTGGTTGTCCAGGGTAGCTCCCCAGCCCTCCAGGGACAAATCCGTGGTAATGGTAACCTGCAGTGCTGGTTGTCGTAAGGGCCTGCCTATCCTCAGATTACAGTCCCTGCTCCACCAGACTAGGTCCTGTTATAGGAGGGGAGATAGGCTGGAGAGTTCCGCCTGTGAACCCCGCTCCTGATTCCATGAGGCTTAAAAGTGCAGCTGTAATCTCCTCATTTTGAGTCTTGTGTAAGGTGCTGCCAGAAGACATGCCGCCACGATACCCAAGGGGTGCTGGTACCACCATTCTGAGGTCACCTCTCTGCTCAGAAAGTGACTTGAGGCCCTCTTGATGGCTGCGATTTTGTCCTCCGAGGGAAAGACTTTCTCAGATCTCGTATCCCAAATGATGCCAAGAAACATTAGGCTCTGCGTCAGCTCCAGCTGAGACTTCTTGAAATTGATGGAGAATCCCAAGTCAGTTCATGAGGGCGGAGGAGGTCTGCTGAACCGCCTCCAGGGATCTCGCCCTGACAAGCCAGTCATCTAGGTATGGATAGACATGGTGGCCTTGGGCCCTGAGGAGAGCTGCCACCATATTCATAAGCCTAGTAAAGACCCTCTGGGCTGAATTGAGGCCAAAGGGTAAAACCTTGTATTGGAAATGGAAGTCCATGATCCTGAACCCTAGAGAGGACCAATGGGGCTGCCAAATCGGGACATGGGAATAAGCATCCTTCAGATCCTGGGAGCACATCCAGTCTCTCCTGCACAGTGTCTCCGCAATAAGCGCTGGGGTAACCATCTTGAACTTTTGAAGTGGGAGGGAAAGGTTCAGGGTGGATAGGTCCAAGAAAACTCTCAGGCCAGCCTGGTTCTTCTTGTGTATGGTGAAAAATCCTGGAGTAGAATTCCATACCCCGCTGGGAGGCTGGGACTTCTTTCACTGCCTGGCTCTCTACAGGCAATCGAATTTCCACCAACAGAGTTGTTGTCCCAATCTGTGGAAAGTGGAGAGGAGGAGAGAGGAGTACGGGTAGGCGGTACCCCATGGACACTACTGATAAGATCCAGGGATCTGTGAACCTCATGCGCTAATTGTGTGCATGGAAGGCAAGCGTGCCCCCCACCAGAGACACGTGGACCTGAAGGGGAGTGTCATGCCATTTTTCCCTCTGAAGCAGAGGCTGAGGAGGGGGAATGAAAGAAGCCCTTATTCCCCGTCTTGTGCTGCTTGTGATGGTGTTGGCTCAGAGATTGGTCAAGCTGCCTGGACTGTTGTTCTTGGAAGCCCCGGAACCCGCCGAAGGCCCGGCCCTGTTTGAATGCTGGTGCGTCTGACTGAAGGTCTTGGGCATGTACTTTGTGAGGATGGATAGAGACTTCACAGTCTGGTAACTGTTCTTCTTCTTATCCAATTCCTCATCTGTGGTGGAATGGAAGAGGTCGCTACCCTCGAATGGAAGGTCCAATATGCGTTCCTAGACATCTGGGTTAAACTTGGTGGCCCAGAGCCAATCCGTCCTTCTCATGTCTGTGGAGATGCCTTGAGCCACCATCTTCGCTTCGGCCAGCCCCACCTTGAAGCGTGCCTGACTGTGTACCAGAGGTTCTGGGAGGAAGTCAGCTATTTCCTGACAAAGCCTCTGGTTAATGGCTGAGAGCATGGCATTCTCATTAGACTGACGAAGGTGCAGTGAGGCGTTGGAGCAGACCTTCTTTCCATACACCTCCAAGATCTTCTCCTCCTTGCCTAGCAGAGCCGAGGACAAGGAGGCCGATGAGGGCTGAGGCTTCGAATATATGGAAGTCGCTGCAATCACTGAGGAGTGTGGTAGAGGGTCTGCAGACAACAAGAGTGTATCCCCCTCCAACTGCCTGTACTTGGCATTGAGGTGCCTGTTGATGGGCTGTGCTGAATGGGGTTTCAGCCGTCCCTTTTTGCCAAGGGCGACAACGTCCTTCTGCATCGGAAACCCAGTGGAAAAAGAGGGGGGGGGGGGCGGTGGCCATCATGGACATGGATACAGCCTCTGAAGAGGGGCTGGCTGAAGTCGTGAAGATCCTGGACAAGAGGTTCGAGGAAGTCCGGTCCCGCAGGAGGGATCCTGGCGAGGCGGATGAAGAAAGTGACGGTGGCGCCGACGAGGTTCCCGTGAAGACGGAGGATTCCACTCCCCAACCGTTGCGCCCGTCGTAGCCGGTACCTGGGCCACAGGATAACTCAGGAGCAATCTAGATGGCGATCCAGGCCTTGTGTACAGAGATAAGGACAAGGTTGCCCTTACCCCCAGCGGATGACCCAGCGGAGCCTGGACCGTCAGGAAGCCCTCCAAGCAAGTGGAGAACTCATCCACCACTGCCCTTCCAGCCGGCGTGGCCCTCACAGCCTTCATCTCCTTCCCTGGATCCGAGGGATGACACAGGAACGTGGACGGCCACGACGGGGACGGATGACGACAGTGGTGACGACGGCATGGGCTTCCTATCACCACCTTCTTGGGCCTCTCTGCCCGACGAAATTGGCTCCTTCCACGCCATGATCGCCAGGGCATCCGAGCTCTTCCAGCTCTGCCCCGTAGAAACGAAGAAGGAAGGTTTCCTCTATCAATGGCGTGAGGCCAAGAGGAAGACGGTCCTCTCGGTCCCATTACTTGACGACATCTGGGACGAGGGGCTGGAGCTCCTGAAGAACCCGTCCACGACCCCTGCCAAGAGAGACCGGTACGAGAAGAAGTACTGGGTCCCGGATTCCGCCCCCATGTGCCTTAGGGCGCAGCCGATCCCGGATTTGGTCGTCTCAGCAGCGCCCAAGAAGAAGGCGTCGGGGGCGACGGCTTCGACTTTGACCTCCCCGCCGGACGGCGAAGGGAAGAAATTGGACGCCATAGGACGACGAGTCATCTCGTCAGCGGCAACAACGATTAAAGCGGCCAACGCCCTCACGATCGTGGCCTGCTAAGACAGGGAGCTGTGGTTTAAGATCACTCCTCTGCTGGACTTCCTCCCGGACGACAAGAGGGCTGAGGCCCTGGAGATCCTGCAGGAAGGCGAGGTGGCGTCGGACCACGCCATAACGGTGGCCACGGACATTGCTGACACCGGCTTTCGCCAGATGGGCAACAGTGTTTGCCTTCACCGGCGAGGTCGGCTCAAGGCAACCGATTTCCGACAGGACGTGCAAACCCGAGTTTTGGACATGCCTTTCGACAGAAACCTGTTTGGCAAGACAGTGGACGAGTCACTGCAGGCCATCAAGGCCGACACAGAGACGGCGCGGGCCTTGGGAGTTTTGCAGCAACGACGTCCACCTTTTCGGAACTCCGGAGGCAAGCAAGGTGCCTCCAAAGGATTCAGCGGCGGTTCCTCGACGTACTGTCAGGCGGCCCGTACTTCGTCACAGGAGGCCTACAGAGGACGTGGCAAGTCAGGAGGATCTTGTCGTCGTCATCAAGGAGGCCAAGGCGGCAAGGCCGCTAACAAGCAGAACTGAACCGGCCGTAGCGTCGGGCCCCCACCTGAGCACCCCAGTGGGAGGCCGGCTGGCGAAGTTCATCAGCGTGTGGGAGTCCATCTCCACCGACTGATGGGTGCTGGATGCCCTGGCCCGCGGGCACACTCTCGAGTTTCTAAAAAAGTTCCCCCGCATTCCACCCGTGGCCAGGAAGGAAAACCACATCCCTCAACTGCTGCTGGAAGTAAGGGCGATGCTCAAGAAAGGAGCCATCAAGCTCGTCCCAAAGAGGCTCTGGGGTTGCGGAGTGTGCTCACGATACTTCCTTGTAAGAAAGAAGAACGGCAGCTGGCGACACATCCTGGACCTTCATCGTTTAAACAAGTAAATCAAGTCTCCGAAATTCCAGATGGTCACCCTCCAGCACGTGCTGGGACAGCTGGAGGAAGGCGACTTGCTATCGTCGCTGGACTTGGAGGATGCCTACGTTCACATCCCCATTCTAAAGGGACATCGAAAGTTTCTCAGATTCGTAGTCCAGGATGGCACTACCAGTTCAAGACCCTCCCCTTCGGATTGAAGTCGGCGCCCAGGGTATTCACCAAGTGCCTAGCACGAGTGGTGGCGCGGCTGCGCCTGCAGGGGATCCACGTCTACCCCTATCTGGCCGATTGGCTCATCCGAGCAAGGACAAAAGGTCTCGCTATCGAGCACACAGCAAAGACTGTCCAGCTGCTCACAGATCTGGGATTTTCCATCAACTTCGCGAAATCCCACTTGGTTCCGTTGCAAGTCGCACTGATCCTGGGAGCCAGGCTCGACACAGTGGACGAAGGCCATCCTGGGCAAGGTGCAACGGCTATCGACCATGGACGAGGCCAGGGTAAGGTCCATCTAGTCCCTCCTCGGCATGATGTCCTCGTGCATCTACCTTGTGCGCCTGTGCAGGCTGCGGATGCGTCCACTACAAGTGTTCCTCGACGCCTGGTGGATGCAAGCAGCGGGCAGCTTCGAAGACAGGATCTCGCTCAACGAGACCTTTCGCCAAGCGATCCGGTGGTGGGGCACCCGCGCGCCTCTCACGGCAGATATGGACTTCCAGACCCCGGCACATCAGGAGACGGTGATGACGGATGCCTCCCTGGAGGGATGGGGAGCGCACACCGGAGATCTCCACGCAAGATTACTTTGACTCCCGGAGGACAGGTCACTTCACATCAATGTCCTGGAGCTCTGAGCTGGGTTCTGGGCCCTCAGGTCCTTCCTTCCATCCCTCAAGGGCAAGGTGGTGAGGATCTTCACCGACAACAACACCACGATGTTCTACATCCGGATGCAGGGAGGCACCAGATCCCCAGCCCTATCCAAGGAGGCCCAGGATCTGTTGCACTGGACCGTTGCCCAAGGGATGTTTCTGGTACCCCTCCACCTGGTAGGAATAAAGAACACCATCGCCGACTCACTCAGCAGGGAGTTGCGCTCGTGCCACGAGTGGGAACTGCGGCAGGATCAAGTGGATCTGCTATTCCAACGATGGGGCAATCCCCAGATCGACTTACTCGTGACCGCGATGAACACCAAGTGCCAGAGGTTCGCCAGCAGGTTTCCCCAGCCGGGGAGCATGGGCGATGCCTTCTCATTCCCCTGGGACGGCCTGTTCCTCTATGCATTCCCGCCGTTACCATTGCTGCTGAGACTCATCAACCAACTCAGATGGTCCCAGTGCAGGATGATCCTCGTCGCACTGGCGTGCTCGAGACAGATCTGGTTCCCGGACCTTCTGGACATGTCAGCGTCCCCCTCAGTGAAACTGCCGACGGACACGGATCTCCTCTCCAGAGAAGGAGGCGCCATCTTCCACCACGACCTGGGGTCACTGAACTTGCAGGCCTGGCTATTGCAGCACTAGAGTTTGGAGGATACGATATCCGGGCGGACTGCAAGGAGGTGCTTGCAAAGGCCAGGGCGTCCTCAACTCCCAAGTGCTATGGACTGAAATAGAAGAGGTTTTCTGTCTGGTGCCGGGCACAGAAGATTAACCCTCTGCGGATTACGGCCTCTCAAGTGCTGCCGTACTTGCTATCGCTGGCCAAGGCTGGGCTGGCCCATGCCTCCATCAAGATCCATCTGGTGGCTATCTCTCTCTACACCAGAACTACGGGGTGCTCATCCCTGTGGTCCCATCGCCTGGTGAAGGAGTTCATGAAGGGACTGTTTTGATCGTTCCTGCCGGTGAAGGCTCCGGCCCTGGCGTGTGGGAGCTCAACGTGGTGCTGACCAGGCTCATTGGGCCGCCATTCCAACCTCTGTATTCGGCACCGTTGAAGTTCCTGTCGTGGAAAACTGCGTTTCTTGTGGCCATCACCTCCGCACGACGAGTGGGGAGATCCAGGCCCTTTCCTGCAAGTCCCCATACCTGACTTTCCACGAGACGAGGGTGGTGCTGAGGACGCACCCCTCCTTCATGCCCAAGGTGCCGTCGGACTTCCATCTCAACGAGCCTTTGGTGCTACCTGTTTTCTTCCTGTCGCCTTCTTCGTCGGCTGAGAGGACTTTGTACTCGCTGGATGTAGCTAGAGCGCTGAAGTTCTACGTGGACCGCACAAAGAGTTTTAGGAAGACATCACAGCTGTTTCTGAACTTTGGACCTGTGAACCAAGGGAAGGCCCTCTTGAAGGCTTCCATTTCCAGATGGCTCTCTGGCTGCATCATGCACTGTCACCGGTTGGCAAACCGACCGTTGCCCAGCCGTCCGAGAGCCCATTCGACCAGAGCGATCGCTGCTACCACGGTGTTCCTATCTGGTGTACCCCTGCTGGACATCAGCAGGGGAGGTTGACGCACACCTTCACGAGATTCTACTGAGTCAACCGGGATTCCAGGGAGGAGTCCAGAGTCGGCCAGGCAGTGCTGCACAACCTGTTCGCCTGAAGGTGGGCCTGGTGAGGAGGTAAGAGATGCTTAATGTTGAGTGGATGAAATGCTTAATGTTGAGCCTTGCCAACTCCTGTGGTTGTGTATATGTGAACTGCTATGTATTCTTATATTCATGAGCATGTGAATCCATGCCAGACCCCATGCTGGAGAAGGAACAAGTTACTTACCTGTAACTGTTGTTCTCCAGCATGGGTCTGGCATGGATTCACATGCGAACCCTCCCGCCTACCCCTCTGCGGCTCTTCACTTGGTCCTACTGCCACTTTACGTGCTACCAAATCCAAAGATGGCTGCCAGAGGAGGGGCTTAGGTGGAGGGCAGTCATTGGCTGGGGGCAGCATGACCCAGAGACCAGTGATTGGTTATTAGGAGAGGGACAGTTCAGAAACAAAACTGAAACTGATTTTTTCTTTACCGAGGATTCCCAGCCTGACGACGGGGAATATTCATGAGCATGTCAATCCATGCCAGACCCCATGCTGGAGAAGGCTGTTTTTTCCTTATCCGGTCCGTGTACAGGGACCTACCAATACCATTTAGTTAAATCTAGGGTAGACAAGAACACTGCATTTCCCAGTTTATCTATGAAGTCATCGATGCGTGGCATAGGATATGCATCAAAGGCGGAGATGGCGTTGACTTGCCTAAACTCCATGCAAAATCTACAAGAGTGGTCTGGTTTAGGTACCAACACGATAGGGGAGGACCAAGGGCTTGAAGATGGCTCGATAATATTTGCCTTCAGCATGTTCTCAACCTCATTAATGACTATTTTCTTTTGCGCCTCTGGAAGTCCATATGGTTTTAGATTAACCACTTTTACTTTTGGGGTTCTGATGTAATGATAAGTTCCATGTACTCTCCCTGGTTTTTCACAAAATACGTTGGGGAAAGCAGTAACATGGTCATTTACATTTTTGTTTGTCTTTAGGTAGTTCTTGGAGAATGAGTTCTCGGTTATCACTCTCCTAGGGTACTAAACAGGATAACATGGAAGAGTTAGAGGCCGAAGGGTTCTCTTTCCATTCTTTTAGGATATTTATGTAGTAGAAGTGGGTCTTTTGTCTTCTATCAGGTTGGGTTACCCTATAAGTACATGTTCCAGTTTGCTCTAGTATTTCATACGGCCCGTGCCCTTTTCAAAAAAGCTTATTTTCAGAGGTAGGCAAAGGAACCAGAACTTTCTTGCCTACTGAACACGATCTAAGATTTACTTTTTATTATAGGAAATCTTCAGTTGTTTTTGAGGTTTTTCCATATGAGTATGAAGTAGAGTTCTGACTAGATTCATGTGTTCTCTTAACCGGGCGGCTGTCTGTGAAAGAGGTATTGGTGCTTCTTCCCTTTCTTTCCAGGCTTCCGTGAGCATGTCTAAGACATCTCTTGGTTCTCTATCATGCAATAATTCGAAGGGGGAAAATCCAGTAGATGCTTTAGGGTTCTTTCTCATCGCAAACAGGGCCCAGGGGATCATGTGATTGCGATCTTTCCCATCCTCGTCTACTAACTTTCTTAGAATCGGTGTGAGGGTCTTATTAAATCTTTCTACCAATCCATTGGTTTGGGGATGGTACACCGAGGTCCTTAAGGTTGTTATATTTAGCAATTTCTTTATTTCACCCATAAACCTACTCATGAAATGTGTCCCCTTGTCAGTTAGAATTTCTTTGGGGAATTCAACTCTAAAAAAGAATGGTAGCAAATGCTTTAAGATTTGATAGGTGGTGTTATTTCTCATTGGGAAGGCTTCTGGGTACCTGGTGGCGTAATCAACAATCAAAAGAACATATTTGTTGCCCAATTTAGATGTTTCTAATGGTCTGATAATATCCATCCTGATTCAGGAGAAGGGAACTTCGATTATCGGTAGTGGATTTAAAGGGGCAGGTAGAGGAATATGCGAGCTGGTCTTTTGACATATCTCACATGTCTGAACAAAGTTTTTATATCAGCAGGTATCCACGGCGAATAGAATTTTCAACTAATGTAACCTTGTATCTTAGACTGTCCTAAGTACACCCCTGTCAAGTGAGAGTGTGTAATTTCTAACACAATTTTTCCGATGGGTTTTGGGTATTACCAATTGGGTTTTACTTATGCCTTCCCCTGAGGTATTTCTACGATATAGTAGTCCCTTTTTCAGAAAGAAAAAGGCAATTCTTATTTCTTGGCCTTCTCCCTGAAGAATTATTTGCAAGAAAGCCTCTGCCAGCATTGGGTAGTTTCGTTGGGTGAAGGCTAAGTCTGAAGGATGGTGGGTTCATCTTCCATTTTGGCTCTGATTTTAAGTTTTTCATCGGCTTCCCCAAAATTTAAGTTACCTCACTCAGTTTCCTCAGGCTCTATCTCTTTCTCAATACTGGAAACAAAGCTTTCTAAAGAATTCACTGTGCAATCTTGTCCCCAGGATGTATCTCAAAAGGGGTTTCTCCATGATTTTGCAAGAGTACATTTATATCTCACCTAAAGTCCAGATCTAATTATTTTATTTATTTATTTTAATTTTTGGGTAGGGCGCTACATGCCTGAAGGCCTCAGAGTGCAGCAAGAGAGAATAAGAACAAAGCGACAGAGACAGAAAGATCAGACCTAGGGAAAGATGCCATTAGTCATCTGAGTTGAAGAGAAGAGTGTTTATACTTCTCTTAAATGTTGTGAAGGACTGAGATGCTTTAATAGCAAGAGGTAAGACATTCCATTCTCGCAGAGCCATAACTCCTGCAAGTACATCCAGACCAAATTTCCAGGCTAAACCAGATTTTGATGCCAGCCTAACGTAACAACCAGAGAGGGATAATAGAACTAAATCAGTGGGAATCAGTTTTATTTTCCCTGGAGGGATGGTGGCTTCTCTAGTGCTGCATATATCAAAGCCGATAGATTCTTCGGTAGCGGTAGTGGGGTCTGAGGCTTGGTTAATAAGTTTTAGAAATGTTAGGGTTTTCCAACTTGTTTCATTTGAGTCGTATTCCACACCTGACACCATATGTGAGGGAGGCATGGTATCACAAGTAGACACTGACACAATAGCTGCAAGTTTCGAAACCTTTATTGATGGTTTAAAAGGGGTTGGAAAACTCCTATGTTGCCCTATAACTAAGATGGGAGTATTCTCAACCATCAAACAAAAAGAAAATAAAGTCCTAATCAGTCCTTAGTCAAAATAAAATGGCCTATACTAATAAACATAATGCCTGCCCTCTTTCTAATACAATAGATGTGTAAAGGGAATGTGTAATGCAAAAAGGAAAATCAGTGTTCAAATGAAATGTCAGTATGTCTGAGTAGACTTCCTTCCCCACATTTTGTAGCACAGGGTAAGGTGGCACACTTGGTCCTTGCGACACACTCTGGCTTCAGACGCAAGGATGCAGTTTGTTTCATGGACCAGGGCCCACTTGGCCTTCAACGAAAAAAGTCACTTGTTTAGGCTTTCTCTCACTCCAGCCCAGGTCACCTTTTAGCTTGTAAAACATTTCAACAAAAGTTTATTTCCTACTAATTACCACCATTCAGTACAGGTGTCCCTCTGTCTGGCTCAAACATTTCAATCACAATTTATGGGGGTTCCCTTCCCCAAGCATCAATCACACCTTCATAGGCTTCCCTCCGTGAGGATCGAGCCTGCTTTCACTTTCCTTCCGCTGTCAAAGACTTTAGAAACTGTGAGGCTTTTGTTCTTATCTCGGCATGACCACTACGACCTTTCCGTAAAAGTCACCTTTTCTCTCCTACACCAAGGCCTCTTGGTAAATATAGTTTCGAGCACAGTACTTATTTCAAAGTTTAAAGATATCTCCAATTTCCAGGTTTCCCTCTGCCGGGATCAAACCTAACAACAGTTCAAATCTTGCATCTCAGTTTCTTCCTTTTCCCACCACTTCTACGGCATCACACATTTCATAGAGACTTTCGATTGAGAAATCTTCTTCCGCCGGACCACTCTGTCACTTTGCATCTTTAATTTACAGTTCTTTCCAAAGCTTTGCTTTCTCTCGCATCTTATCGGCACACGGGAAACCTTCATTTGTCAGATACTATTGCCGTCAAGTTTCATTTAACACAGACCAGACTTTCATGAACTCACTGGCTGTGTTAATCCATTTTTGACTTTCGCAGCTTTGATCCTGAAGTCAAGGCTGATACCACTACTGCTGCTGCACCTCCCCAACTCTGCTGTTCACCGAGGGGGTTCACCGGGGGGGCTGGCAGGTATTAATTGAAACACAAAAGAGGTTTGTCTCTTCTCCCTAGCTGGGCTTTCTTGCGCAACCTTCAAGGCCTTTCAGAGGTAAATTTCTCTCACCAGGGTGTCCAAGGTTTCTCCGTACCTTGGTTCCGACCCTCAGCCTGTCGCTCTGCTACGCCTGTTTCACTGTTCTCCTTGAAGAACTGCTCCTTCTCGTGCATCACCTTGATCAGAGTGTGTCTCAGTGTTCCACCTTTTAACCATGTGGAGAGAGCTAATAGGACCAGGTATTTGTAATTAAGATCAAGTGCCTGAACCTGCCTGATCTTATTAGTGGGACATATCCAATGTATTGCATGGGTCGTACTCCTTTCAGCCTCAGACCTCCTCTGCTCAGTGTTTGTGAGGGAAAGGGGGGATCTGGGACGTGGGAATATCCTATAAAATAGGATGGGATGGTGGTATTTAGAAAGGGGGGATACCATGTCTCACCATTGGGCGTTCCTCCCTCACTCCACGAGGACCCTTCACCCAGGTGATCCTCCCCCACTTGTCCACCCCCAGGGTCTGGATCCAAAGGGGGGTTCCCTTAGATTGGTCCTCAGAGACATGTATGACAGGTGCCAGCTGAGTAGGATTTGGGTGATGTTGGAGGGTCACAGGTCCTCGAATTGGAGGGAACTCCAAGCGATGTACATGGCACTGCAGGGGTTTGCCCCTTATCTCGAGGAATAGCCCAAGTTGGTATGGACCGAACACAGTTCCACCATGGCATATGTGAATCCTAAAGGGGGTTCAGATCCTTAAATCAAGTGGTAGACGCAATTGTGATTTAGGCAAAGGTCAACCTGTTGCATCTCAGAATGGCACA
Source organism: Ambystoma mexicanum (assembly GCF_040938575.1). Classification (NCBI taxonomy): domain Eukaryota; kingdom Metazoa; phylum Chordata; class Amphibia; order Caudata; family Ambystomatidae; genus Ambystoma; species Ambystoma mexicanum. The sequence continues at coordinate 1,169,955,492 of NC_090935.1, read as the reverse complement.
CATCAGGGGATGGACAATGTCAAGGTAGATCGCCTGAGCAACAGGAAGCAGGGGAGGTAGAGACAGAGAGTTGGTATATGCATTTCCCCCGCTGTCTCTGTTGCCCAAATTCCTAGTGAAGATTTAAGATTTAGAGTATCAAGTAGCATTAGTAGCACCAGTATATCCAAGTAAGTGTTGGTTCCCTCTGCTTTTGGTGGTAGCCATACAACACAAAGAGGCAATTGCAGGAGAAGAGGGAACCAGTAGCATTGGGCATGTCTCTGGGTTCTTGAAGAATATAGTGAGGGGCATGGAAGTTGAGGGGGAAGGGTTGCAAAGGCAAGGATTGTCCTCACAGCTATCTGTTACGCTCACCTGGTATCCACGGGGACGCCACTCAGCCCTGGTTGGTTGCGGGAACCTTCTCCCCGATTCCAGATGATATCTTTGGAGGAAGTCTAGCCTAAAATACACAGGGGGGCTGGGTTCAGGACTGGCCGACTCAGGTAAGGTATCCTCCCACCAACCCTTTGGCTTCAGCCCTTAGGCCCTCTCCTCACCTTGTTGTGGTATTAGGTGTGCTCTCCGTCCTGCTTTCTTAGCAGGGGTGCGTAGACTTCAGTGGGCGTGGCGACCGAGTTACTTCACTGGTGCGTGCCCGTTCAAGTGTCTTTAAGGTAGGTCTTATTGCAGCAGTTTTTGTATAGTGCTGTTTATTCTTGCCTGCCTTGCTTTTGCGGTTAATAATGTCCTTTCTTTCTCCCTAGACGTGCGGGAGGTTCGGAGTGGCGAGCTGGCACCGCTGGCAAATGATGGCGCGAGATGTGTGCTGCAATGCAGTAAGCAATGCGCTATTGGGTGGTAATGCCAGTTTGACGGCTACTGGGTTGATGATTGCTTTGATGGAATAGGGTCCGAAATATCGAGGATGAAAGGTCCGTACTTTGCTGCTAGCCAAACCTTGTCTCCTATCCGATAGTCGGGAGCCTTTCTTCAGTGTTGGTCGGCAAATTTCTTTTGTCTGTCCTTCGCTTGGGTTAGATGTTCTGTCGCCTTTTTAAAGGCCTGAGAGATGGTTGCATGAAGAGTCTTCACTGCTGGCATTTCCAAGTTTGCTGGAAGGTCTAATTCGGAAGTACGCTGGTGTCTGCCGTAAAGGATGTCAAAAGGGGATTGTACCGTACTAGAATGCAACAAATTGTTATAAGCATATTCTGCTACTCATAGTAAGTCCCTCCAATTTCTTTACACTTGATGCAGCATGCACCGTATGTATTGCTCAAGGGTTTGATTGGTTCTTTCTGTTTGGCCATCCGTTTGGGGATGGTGACTGGTGGATAATCAGATGTTGATTTGCGTCATTGAACAACATTTTTTCCAGAAGTTTGACACACACTGGCTGCCTCGATCGGAGACCAGAACTGATGGGAAGCCATGTAGTTTAACAATACTTTCCAGGAATACTTTTGCTAAACTGGATGCATCTGGGAGGCCCTTGAGAGGAATAAAATGTGCCATTTTTGAGAATAAGTCAACAACTACCAGAATGGTGTTGAACCCTTGACTGGGAGGCAGGTCTGTAATGATGTCAAGAGAAAGGGTGTGCCATGGGACAGGAGGAATGTCCAATGGTTGAAGGAGACTAGCTGGTTTCTGCTTTTGCGATTTGTTTTGTGCACATACACCGCAGGACTGGACATACTGGATGATGTCTTAAGCCAAGTAGGCCACCAATAGTTCCGTTTCCCCTTAGATAGAGTTTTGGCGATTCCAGGGTGACCTTCCATCAGGAAATCGTGGTAATCTGAAAGGATTTGTTGTTGAAGACCCCTTCGGGTACATATAGACGGTCCCTAAAACAGGGCAATCGGTCCTTGATGGTATATTGTTCTCCACGAGTATGCCATGCAAGTAAAGTGTCGGAATTCATTACCCGTTGGATTTGGTTTCTGAGTTCGGTTTGTGTCAAAGCTGTCGTGAGGCCTAAGAGTTTGTTCTCAGGAATGATGGCTATCGGATCTGGAGTTGTGTACACCTTTTCTTCAATGCCCATGTGGGACAAGGCATCAGCCTTCGCATTACGGACTCCTGTTCGAAATGTGATTACATAATCATACTCAGCGAAGAAAAGGGCCCACCACAGTTGACGCTAGGACTGGGCCTTTGCTGTTTTCAGACATTGCAGGTTTCGATGATCTGTGATTACCGTAACGGTGTGTCTGGCTCCTAAGAGATAGTGTCGCCATGCTTTAAAAGTGGATATAATGGGCAAGAGTTCCTTGTCGCTGATATCATAATTGAGTTCTGGAGGTGAACACTTTTGCGACCAGAAGGTCATGGGGTGTAACTAGCCGGTTTCAGGGTCCTTCTGTGAGAGAACAGCCCCCATAGCCATGCTGGAAGCATTGGTTTCCACGATGTAAGGGAGGTCTGGACGAGGGTGTTGCAGGATCAGAGCGGAAGTGAATCTTTGTTTGAGTTCTTGAAAGGCCTGTTCTGCTTCTTCGGTCCAAATTAACTTCTTATTGTTTTTTTTGTAAAAGTACTGTGATCGGGTGTACAATTTGAGAGAAGTCTGGGATAAATTGGCGGTAAAAGTTTGCAACGCCCAGCATGCTTTGGATCCCTTTCAGCAAAGTTGGTGATGCCCACTTAAGAATGGCGTCTACCTTGTGTACATCCATTCTGATGCCTTTCGGAGTGAGGATGAAACCAAGAAATTCTACTTCAGTGACGTGAAATAAGCACTTTTCGAGTTTTGCATATAACCGATGTTGGCAGAGCTTGGCGAGAACAGAGCAGACATGCTTAAAATGGGCTTGTTTCAAGGCCGAGTAGACTAAGATGTCATCTATGTAGACCAAGGTGCAGTCATCGATTAATTCCCTCAGGACATTGTTCATGAAATATTGGAATGCTGTGGGGGCATTGCATAGCTCAAAAGGCATTACTTGGTATTCATACAAGCCATATTTGGTGCGGAAGGCGGTTTTCCATTCATCTCCTTTTTTATCTCGGACCAGGTGGTATGCTCCTCGAAGGTCCAATTTGGTATAAATCTGGGCATTTTTTACTTGGTCTAACATTTCAGGAATAAGTGGCAGTGGGTAGCGATTCCTCATGGTAAGCTGGTTTAATGCACGGTAGTCGATGCCGGTCCTCAAGTCCCCTTCTTTCTTTGGTACGAAGAACAAGGGACTGGCTGCCGGGGACTTAGACGGGCGGATAAATCAGTTTGCCATGTACTGGTCTAGATAGGATTTCAAATGGAGGTTTTCTGGTTCTGTGAGTGCATAGATTCTGCTGCAAGGAATTTGTGCGCCAGGTATGAGGTCAATCTGGCACTCATAGGGCCGGTGCCGCGGTAGTGTGTTAGCTTGTTCTTTTTGAAACACATCCTGGAAATCTTGGTATTCACTTGGTAGGGTGTTAGTTATTCCAAGTGTTGATGCTGTCGTTCTGGGAATTGCAGGGGTACAGAAGTCAGGTTTCTCCTCTTGGTAATAGCAGGCAGGAGCGCAGTCATCGGGGAAGGTCAGTTTCCGTGAACGCCAGTCTATCAAGGGATTGTGAGCAACTAACCATGGCATCCCTAATATTAGCCGGAACTGAGGTGCGTTGATGAGATCAAAAGAAATGGATTCCCGGTGTCTATCCTGGCACAGCAAGGTTACCCCGGCTGTACATTGGATTACTGGTCCGGAAGCGATTTCTGTCCCATCCACGGTGGTTACCTTGTCCGTGGTCGGCTTTGAACATAAGGGAAGCCCTATCTCTGCTGCCAGTTCTTGATCTATATAGTTCCCAACAGCTCCACTGTCTATGTATGCCTCAACGGCGTGCATCCGAGACAGTCGTTGGTGGTTAATTAAGATCACTGGTATTGCAAAGTGTGAGGTCGGTGGCTCTTTCTTCTCACTCGACAGACTGACCTCTACATTTGCCGAGCTGGGTAGTTTTCCGACTCCTTAATCTCATCCTTCTGTTTGGCCCTGACTGTTCTCCTTGGAGGTTTCACTGGGCAGTCCTTGAGGAAATGTCCTGGTTTTCCAGTCAGGTTTCTCCTCTTGGTAATAGCAGGCAGGAGCGCAGTCATCGGGGAAGGTCAGTTTCCGTGAACGCCAGTCTATCAAGGGATTGTGAGCAACTAACCATGGCATCCCTAATATTAGCCGGAACTGAGGTGCGTTGATGAGATCAAAAGAAATGGATTCCCGGTGTCCATCCTGGCACAGCAAGGTTACCCCGGCTGTACATTGGATTACTGGCCCGGAAGCGATTTCTGTCCCATCCACGGTGGTTACCTTGTCCGTGGTCGGCTTTGAACATAAGGGAAGCCCTATCTCTGCTGCCAGTTCTTGATCTATATAGTTCCCAACAGCTCCACTGTCTATGTATGCCTCAACGGCGTGCATCCGAGACAGTCGTTGGTGGTTAATTAAGATCACTGGTATTGCAAAGTGTGAGGTTGGTGGCTCTTTTTTCTCACTCGACAGACTGACCTCTACATTTGCCGAGCTGCATAGTTTTCCGACTCCTTAACCTCATCCTTCTGTTTGGCCCTGACTGTTCTCCTTGGAGGTTTCACTGGGCAGTCCTTGAGGAAATGTCCTGGTTTTCCGCAGTACAAACATAGTTGCTGTTGCCTTCTCTTGTCTCATTCTGTTTTTGTGAACGTGGGTCGTATTCCTCCGATTTGCATGGGTTCTACAGTGAACATACACGGCCCGAGTGTCTGACCTAGACCGATCAGCCTTTCGATCTTGCAATCAGTGATCTAGTTGCACAACCAGGTTAATGAATTCGGTACAGTCTCTGGGTGGGTCAACCACCTGGGCTAGAACGTCCTTCAATTCGCCTCGTAGACCTCGGTGGAACAACGTGGTTCTTTTGTTTTCAGGCCACCTAGCTTCAGCAACCAATCTATTGAAGGTGGCAATGTACGTTAGTAAGTCTTGATTCCCTTGTCGGAGTGACAAGAGTTCATTGTCTACTGCTTGCTCTTGGGTATGACGAGCAAAAAGCTTCTCCATTTCTCTCTGGAACCCCCCAAAGTCATGTAACAATGGATCATCATGGCTTACATGTGGCACCGACCAGTCCGCTGCGCTACTACTCAGGTATGACAAAACAAAAGCTACCCTTGCTTGGTCGTTGGGGAATGCACCAGGCCTACCAAGAAAGTGAAGACGACACGGATTCATGAATGCAGCATACTTCCTTGGGTCGCCTGAGAACCATTCCAGTGATGCTAGGGGAACTGTTCCGGGTAGTGTAATTTGTACTGGGGCAGATGATAAGGTGGGTGCTTGTGCCGGTGAATTGTTTCCGGGCAAAGGAGTCTGTCCTGCCTGTGATTGTAGGAACTGCCTACTGATCTCTTCGGTGCGATCCTTGGTTACTACTAGGTCCCTCCGGAGAGCATTTGTCTCTTGCCTGGCTGAATGAACTTTGGTGCGCAATTGTCCTAATAATTGAGCCAATAGGTCGATTTCAGATGTTTCCATGGCGCCCAGGTGGATTTAGATATTGAAGGCTTTGTGTTCTGTTACGCTCACCTGGTATCCACAGGGATGCCACTCAGCCCTGGTTGGTTGCCGGAACCTTCTCCCCGATTCCAGATGATGGGCCTCATTCCGAGTACGGCGCTAACCAATGGCGCTATTAACGCCTTGGTTGACGCCGTACCCGGACCGGCAGCGCCTTGGTGGATGGCGGAATCACCGCCCCATTCCAAGGTTGGCGGGGCGGTGATTCCCCATTCACCAAGGCTCTTCCCCATTCCCAAATGAGCCCCCATAGGGCTCAATGGGAATGGGGAAGATGCAAATAACGGTGACCGTTCATTACGGTCACCGTTATTGGCTTGCAGGCCCCTTTGCGCCCTCGACTTTAACACCTGCTCAAAGCAGGCGTTAAGGGCGAGGGCGCAGAGGGAACTCGGAGTATGGCGGTAAGGGAATACCGCCACCGGTCTCGTTACCGGTGGCCGCTATCCCTTACCGCCATACTCGGAATGAGGCCCGATGTCTTTGGAGGAAGTGTAGCCTAAAATACACAGGCGGGCTGGGTTCAGGACTGGCCGACTCAGGTAAGGTATCCTCCCACCACCCCTTTGGTTTCAGACCTTAGGCCCTCTCCTCACCTTGTTGTGGTATTAGGTGTGCTCTCAGTCCTGCTTTCTTAGCAGGGTTGCGTAGTCTTCGGTGGCGTGGCAACCAAGTTACTTCACTGGTGCATGCCCGTTCAAGTGTCTTTAAGGTAGGTCTTATTGCAGGAGATTTTGTATAGTGCTGTTTATTATTGCCTGCCTTGCTTTTGTGGTTAATAATGTCCTTTCTTTGTCCCTAGGCGTGCGAGAGGTTCGGCGTGGCGAGCTGGCACTGCCGGCAAATGATGGCGCGAGATGTGCGCTGCAATGCGGTAAGCAATGCGCTATGCGCCGCTCTGCCTTGTCTTGCCTTTGCTAACCTCTGTCTCCTCTCTTCCTTACAGGTCGCAATGTTCTTCTCCAGCGGGTGCAGAACTCCGGAACGATGCCGGCCAGGAGGTGACAAGTCAGGTAAGCTTCTAGTGATGTTCGTGGCTTACGCAATGCCGGAGTATGTCTTTTCTAATGTTGTCTTTCTCCTTTTCCTTTTCAGGTCGCTTCGTTCCAGTAGGTATGTGGTGCCCAGAAGAAGCTGTTCACTGGAGGGTGGCCCGCCAGTAGCAGACTCTGGAGCGAACGGCGAGCGGATGACAGGATGGAGATTGCAGGTAAGATCCTGTTAATGATGTTCCTTTTTGCTTCTCTGCAGGTTTGTTGCTCTGAAGCTTGCGGGTATCATAGGACACGGTGAGCTTTACGCTGCAGTCTGCAAAGTAACGTGAAGCGTGCTCTGTTGCTTGGGTGTGGTTTAAATAGCCTCCCAGCAAATTAGTCCAGGTAAAGTATTCCCAGGCCACCACACCCAAAAGACTGTACTGCATAGCTTAGTTCTAGGAACTAAGCCTATGCGAATGCCTCCATGTTGGCTGCAGGCCCAAGGTAAAGTGGTCCCCTTCAAACATGTTCTCCCCAATGAACATGAGCCTGGCGCCAGAGGCGCCAGGACTGACTCCAAGAGAGTCTTGGGAGTGGATGCAAGGCCTCCAATGCCTTAATGGAGCCCCGACCCCTGACCTTACCTGGCAGGTGGACTTGCCAGTGGGGGTCTGGGGTAAGGGTCGTGACACTATCCATAATTATGCAGGATGCCAGGCGGCCTGCCACTAGGTATGCACTGGCGCTCCCTTTCCGCATGATGTGAAAAACAGCGAGCTGATCCCATCAATTGTATAGTCCCATTCCTGTTGCAGTTTTTGAAAGAGGGATTTGAAATGGGACTGTCGGTTTCCTCTGTTAGAGCTCAATGGGCTGCCATTAGGGCAGTTTGTGAGTCTTGGAGTGGATGTTTGGAAGTGGAACCATTGGTATTTAAATTGTTAAAAAGCTTTGCACAGTGGAGGACGCAAGAGTACACAGGGGTGCCTATTGGGATCTATCGTTGGTTTTGAACGCTTTACAGGGCACATCTTTTGAACCCATGGGTTTATTAGACATCAAGCTCCTCACGATGAAGGTGGTGATTTTGGTGTCAATTACAATGGCCAAATATCTTGAAGAGTAAGGCGCTTTGTTATGCACACCTCCCCTTTTGAAAGTCCTTCCGGAGGGATTGGTATTGAGGTGCGATCCAATGCTTACGCCAAAGCTGATATCGAAATGTTATCTATCACAAGAAGTTGTGCTGCCAGTTTCATTTCCATATCCAGATTCTCCGGAGGAAGAATACTAGCATTTTCGGGATATAAAAAGATGCTGCTCTACCTTGAAAGGTCTCAGGGGTAATGCACATCTGAACATATGTTTGCTAGCTTTGGGGGGAGTGGCCTCTTGGAACCCTATAATGTAGTGGGGGTACTGTTCCCTGAAGGGATTCAAGGTTGTTCCACAAGTGGGCCTCCTGGGCATAGTCTCTGCGGGTGACGGGGGTGCCTGTCTAAGACATGTGTAGATCAGTGACTTGCAACTTGGGCAGATCCTAACACATGTGTTAGGCATTAGTTTCTAAGCAGTCATGCACATGAGTTCATTGCTTTTGGTACAGGGGTACTGGGTGGTTACTGGGCACTGGTGGTAATGGTAAATAAAGGAAGGTGTCTGAAGTGCACTGTGGTCTTTGTGGTAATTGCCCAGCCATCTCAAGGATTGGGTATGCCTCAATGAGTAAGTACTGGGAGAAAGAAGAGGGACATGGAGGTAATGTCGGGGATTACTTAACGGTAATCTTCATTACTCCTTGTCCTGCTCTTCCTCATAATAGTAATTATGACCCCCTGCGACCGTCCCAGTGGAGATGTCTAGATCCTGGATCCATGGAGTATTGAGTATGACATTGAAGTCGTGAGGGCAGTCATCATAATGTACATGGCATCATAAAGGAGTGGGACAAGGAGACCGTTTAAAATTGAAGAAGTGTCCAGGTCGTGGATGCAAGGGCCTCGGTGAATAAGTTGTGGGATGTTTTTACCCATGCATCCGAGCCCTACCTCAAAAACTGTACAGTACTGACATGGAAAACATCATGATGGCCAGAGCTTCCCAGAAAATGCCCAGGGAAAGGCATGAAGAATAGGCTGCCACTCATTTTTGCCGATGTTATGGGCACAGAAGGGCACTGCCTAAAACCACCATTGGACTACCCACACAGTAGCCTGAAACCATTGGGAATGGCAATGCTGATTGCCAAAAGCAACCTAGAATTGTGGGGAATTCATTTTCTTGAATCCCAAAAATGGTTGCATTACCAGTACTCACCACTATCAGAAAGCCGGCGTTTTAAAACCACCAGACTTTGTGTAAAACTGAATAAATTAACCCAAAGCATGCCAAAGAAAGACTTACTGAGAGGTGGATACAATCTAAAGTTATATTCTGAAGTGACTTGAAGGTTTATAACAAGACTGGCTGAGCTGTGGATTTCAGCAGTTTAAGTAAATTTGGACTGAAAGACACTAAAAATCTAAATGTTTAAAAGCAATGAGTGACCTACTTTTGAGTGTCACATAGGTTGCAATTGTTTAAATGTCATAGTTTTAAACTTAGAATCAGCATTCTAGCTGCATATGTAAACATTGTCTTGACTTAAACTGGGTAACAAAAAGTGACATTAGCTGGGGCCTGGCTTAAGGAACTGAATTCTGCCCACCAGCTACCCCCGACAGGAGATGAGACTTGCACAACAGCTGTGTTCCCAGGCCTAGCTGCCCTTTTGCTGCTCCCACCAAAAGGGATATGACACTTCTCTGATTGAATTACCTGGGCTCTGCAGGAAATTGAACAAAGCCCTGTCCTGACTCAGGCAAATGTTTTATTACGGGGGCCGTAAAAGTGGCTTCCTCCTGGAAGTAAAGGGGAGGAGCACTGCCTGTGAGAGCAAGCTGGCTTGGCAGAACTGGAAAAACCAGAAATTCAACCTTGTGCTGGGGGGAAACCACACCCCTTTGGGGCCAGAACATAACTCTAAAAAGATGGATCATTCATAGAGCGGACTTGTGAAAATTATTTAAATGATACCATAATTCTTGTGATTTTTCTGCCCACATTTTAAGAGGTTTTTAGAACCGGTGGCATGATCTGGGGGCAAGCTAGCAGTTAAGAGGGTATTACTTAAAATGTGTGCATGTTAAAAATCTGACACTTCATCAAGTAATGTCCATACTCCTTGCGCACATGTGTATAAATTTGGGGTAATGTCCGATATTGCGAAACCAGTTAAAAAGTGCAAATGTCGCCATTTCTGAATGCAAGCTCTCAGGAAGAGCAGATTTGGACAGGGTATACCTCCTGTGATATGTGATGGGTGCATGTAATTTTAAACAAATGTGTACCTGTGCAAATATGTCTTTTGGGTCAAAATATAGATTGTGTGTAATTTGACAGGGGTGGGTTCTCTGTACCATAAACAGACCTCATCATGATGACACTTCATTTCATTGCCCCAATCAAGGGGAAGAGGATGAAGTAGCCAATGACAAGTGGAGAGGGGTAGAGCCTAGTGATGCTGCACACACACCCATTTTCAAAACACATAAAAGCAGACAGTCAGGACAGATAGAGACCTTCAAATCCATTTGCTGCGGGACGCTCTGCCGGGAAAATCCATACTTTACCTCCATCAATCTCTAGAGAAAGCTGTGCAGAAAGATCCAGACTTCAAATCTATCAATATCCAGAACCAGAGACCCAGACCAGACCAGCAGAGCAGAGCTGCCCAGATCACTGTGAAGTGCCGAGACCAGACCAGAGTCCAGTCTAAAACCTGACCAGATCCGTGGCGAGGCCCATTCTATTTCTAAATATATTGTGAGTACCTAGCAGGACTGTGCAGAAATAATATAATTCAATCTATTTTAATCTAACCAGAACTGTCTCCTAGAAGTTGTACCTTGTCATTTTGCAAAACTGTCACTTGTCACTTTGAATTTTTACATTCCAAATCCGAAAAACTACCTTTATTTAATCGCTCATATCTCCGTGACCGTTTGTCTTAGAGACTTGCAGTAACTTTCCTCTGAAAGCTGGGAATCTTGGCTTTTCAACGAACCTAGAACCGCATTCCTACCCCCGATACTTTTGCCGCAATCGCGAAAAACGCACGCGCGAATTTTACCGCGATTTGAAAATTCCTCCACGTGTGAAAACAGCAGCTTCTTGCTACAACTGTTAGAAAGTCGTTTGCAACCTGCCAATCATTCCTAGAACATTGCTAAAGTAAGCCTGAACTAATTTAAACCAACTAATCCTCAACCTGAACCTCTAGAGGGAATTAAAAGCATTTTAGCATATTTTTCACTTAATTGCCAGCACATATAAAAGCATTTTGGGCCTGTGTTTCAAACTTCTGTAGTCTAAGCTTGCTGGAGTGAACTGAATTACATTTGATTGCATTTCTGAGAACTGTGTGCTTTCCTTCCATTTCCTTGCATTGCATAAAGGGGGGAGGGGATTGCCAGAGAAAAGTGATTACATTGTTTTGTTGAAATCATATTGAGTATTTTCTGTATTGCATTTTTCATTCAACATTACATCCATCTGAATTTATATAAAGTATTCTCTACCACCTTATTCTTCTGTTCCTATTCACAAGTGTGCTATTGCCAGACTATCCATTATTGATTATTGATCAGATTAAGTGTGATATCCAATTATTAATTTATTATAAAGTGTGATATATATCTATATTTTTTAAATTCTCAAATAAACCTTTTAACTTGCAAAACAGAACTACTTCTTGGCTCAGTGGGGTCAGGGGGATTCCAAGAGAGGGGTGTTATATAGGGGTAGTCATCCAGAACGCATGAACTGGACATAAAGATATATCAATAAGGGTTTCCATTCAGTATCCCAGACCAGGCATTGACTTAGCTGTAGTGTTGAATTGAATCCTCTTACAAATTGGGGGCTCGTCCGGGATGTTTGGGTTAGATCTATCACTTGTGCAGATTAATACAGTGTGCCAGCTGACCAGATACACATATCCGGTCGGATCACCACGCTGTGTTACGCTGTAAAGCACTCCTCAAAGAACGCTCTAAGGAAAAGGTCTGTTTTGCAAAAATAAAATACAAACTTCTGTAAGTCAGGAAGGAACTCAAATTCCAGAATGACGACCTTAGTAGACATGAAAATAGCCAGAGAGCACTTCTTACACAAGTTATTTGTGAGAGGTGAGTGGACTCACCAGGACCGCATGGTCTGGTTGCAGGCCATCCATCACGCAACAGGTCACGGAAACAGGGTCAGATATATGGAGAGATCAGGGTCCCTTACACGTGGCCCTGAGTGAACTATACATGGCTCCTAAAGCTAAGGATGAACAAGACAAGATGGTTAGTATAGCGGCGTACCTGTACCTATATATGGGAGACATGCAGGATAAATGTACTGAAAGCCAAGATCTGGCGAATAAGCGACAGATGGCGTTAGAGAAGGTCCAATCTGACCTGGTCTCTTCTGAGCAGAGGCTGCAGGGGAGCCAGGAGTCAGAAAATGAGAGTAGACAGCACATCATTAAAATAAAGAAGGATATGGACATCCTGCAACAGGAAAAGGCTGAGCAGAGCCAGAAAAAGCTGGAGCAACAGTTAGACTTCAATAGGGTATGTGCTGAGCAGGTAGTCACCCTGCAAAGCCACCTAGATAGGGAGAAGGCAGAGAGCAATAAACTGATTCTGAAAGACCTGGATACCCAGGCAGAGTTTGATCAGGAGCGCCAGAAATCTGGTGCCTTCCAAAGGCAAAGAATGACCTGACGGTACAGATGCAGACTCTTAGTCAGGAAAGGGACACCTTAGGCCAGGAAGTCTGCCACTTAAAAAGAAAAATGGAAGAAAATCACCTGGCCCACCAGGGACTGGGTGACCTCCAAAAAGAACACCAGAACTTGTTAGAGCACACCAGGAGGGTGGAGGACGCTCTAGCAAGAAAGGAGCAGGCCAATAGGGAGACAGCTCAGGAGGTAACCCTCCTGCAGCAAAGACTGGCCCAGTGCTCCAGGACCAATCAGGAGGCACAGAGAGAGAATGAGGCTCTCTGCCAGCACAATGATAGACTCCAACAACAGGTAGCGATGCAGGAGAGACTGATAGAGTCTAGTAAGGCCTTAACTGAGGAACTGAAGGCGCAGGCTCTTGCATTGCAACAGGGAGCAGGGGCGGATAGAGATGAGGTTCGCTGGGAAAGAGAAACTCCTGAGCATAACACCAGGAGCCCTAGTACCAGAGGCATTTATCTCTCTCAGTCCCTGGACTCTGCCACCCCCATGTCCCCTGGTGCACATGAGCACAGGGCCACAGGGATGGCAGATTACTATCCAGCCAGAAGCATGGGGCTCATAGGCCAGTACCACCCAGGAATGGAGAGGCGGGCATCCGGGTATGGGCACCCAAGCACAGTGCAATTTGATGGGGAACCCCAGGAGAGTAGGCCCATTAAGGGCATCCTGAAAACCTCTGCCCAGTTAGGTCAGTGGGGGGGTACCCATCAAATCCTGGCAGCAAGGAGGGATCTGAAGACTCCTCTGAGCGGTACAGGACACAGGAGACCAGGTCCCCACATTCTGCCAGCCATTCCCAGGCTCGCAGAATCCGGGAAAACCTGGAAGAACAGACGGGAACCTCTGGGAGCAGTGCCTCTGAGTCAGAAGATGAATGGACCAGGGTTACCCGGACCAAAAGGGCCAATAAGACAAAAAGGGCCTTGCTTAAGGACCCCTTAAAGCAGATTAAGGCAATCAGGAGCGTCATCACGCCTTATCATAAGAACGCCAAGTATTCTGTTTGGGAGCACTTAGAGTTGTTTGAGCAAATGATGGAGACTTTCCATTTGAAGGACAGCCAAAGCTGTATTCAATATGTAAAGTGGGCCTTCTCCCCGGAATACTCCAGTTTCTTTGCGGGGCTGGAGGACCAAAATCATTTAAGATGGTCCACCTATAAGGCGGCCATCTTGAAACATTTTTCTACTCATAGAAATCCTCAAGAAGCTCGCAAGGCAGCCTACAATTTACAATGTGGGGAGGATCAGGCCCCACAAGAATTTGTGCAGGAGTTAAAGCGTGCTTTTGCACAGACCACAAGAAGGGTGCGCACGGATAGCAGGGAATTTATTAATACGTTTTTCCATGCCTTGCCCAAATACATAATGACCCAGCTCGTGAGGGATTTTCACGAGAAAAGATCTTTAGACTGGGTCATTGAACAGGCGACCCGGATCTATGAGGTGCAGAAGCCAATAGAAAATAAAAATAATGCGCAAAAAACCCCCAAAGCCAACAACACCCCTGCTGCTGCCAAGGTGGCAGAGGTAAAGGTCACCCCCGTTTTAGAGTTGGAGATGGGGGGGCCTAAAAACCTACCTGCACCTAATAATGCTAGGCCCAGAAGGTCCTCGGGCCAGTCACAGACAGGGAGCCAGGGAGGCAGCCCCACAAATGGGGTCCCTCGCTCTCCTGATTATGTAAGTCCCCGTTACAAGGGAAATCGACCCATCCTGGGTTATGTGTGGACTCCTCCAGCCCAAGGGGGGGGTCCAGCCAAGCACCTAACCCAGGGAACTTCCCTCCTAACTTCCCACCGGAGGGCAGAAATTCTCCAAATCCTGGGCAGAACTTTTTCCCCAGGTATCCACCCAACTTCCAACCCCAAAATCCTCCACCCTTCTTTCCCCAATTCCCTGAGCCCAGACAACCGAATCCGGGAGAGGGGAGGCCAAGGGTGGAGGGGTATCCAAATCTTCCCAACCAGGGGTACTACCAAAGAAGGGATAGCTACCCTTCCCGGGATCAGCCCAGGGGAGAAAACAGGGCCCCGTATCAGCCTGAGCGGGTTTCCCAGTTAGAGCGCCAGGTTCAAAACATGGCACGGGATCAGGGTCACATACTGAGGGCTCAGCAGAACCCTCAGATCGGCATGCCGGCGCAGAACGCACCCAACTCTGGACCTGGTGCTCCAGAACAATGACGGGGCAGCACCCCGATAACTCACCGGTCCCCAGGGAGGAGGCACAAAGGGAAGGGGGGTGTAAAGCCTTGGAGGAAGCTTCCTTCCTCACTTGTAAACAGCCCCTGGAAACCCAGGAACCGGAAACAAAATCTCTTGCCCCTGAAAGTCTGCCTCCTAAGGAGCAGAGGGGGGGTAGGAGAAACAAAAGACCCAAACAGACTCAGTTTGAGGAGGAGGTACAGATCTTCCAATTTGAGGGAGAGGGATCCTCAGAGGATCCTGGGAAAAGGATCTTCTCCTTCAGAGAGGGGGGAACTCCTCCCAAAGAAAAATGGGTCCCTAGGGATGCAAATCCAGACTGGGGAGATGTGGAGACTGAGCTACCGCCGCCCACCATCTCATCCCAGAACCAACAGCAAGAAAATCCCCTGGTTCAAACCCATCCTGGTGACTGCCTCCAAAAAGGGGGGGGCGGCCCGGAACCGGAGCCAGGGGAACCCACAATGGCTCTGTTCTCCAGTTGCCAACTTTTTCTTTCAGATTCCCAAGGCTCTCCACAGAATTCTTCCCAAATCTCTTCGCTAGCGATGTCCAAAACCAGAAAGTTAGCCCACCAGTTGTCCAAAAATGTGCATTATCTGTGCCCCCTTGAGGAGAAGGAGGGAAGATACTATGCCCCGGTACAAGTACAGGGGCAGGGTACAAGGGGCAGGGTACAATTTTGGCACTGGTGGACACTGGATCTCAAGCTACCCTTCTGTCCAGAAGGGCCTTTGATGAACTGAATGCAGGAAGGGGAGAGAATTACCAAATTCCTCTCACCTCTCTTCCTGGACAACTGCAGAACTTTGACGGGAAGGAAATTCCCGTTGAGGGGACTGCAGACTTGGACATTAAGATCGGGCGACACAAGGTGAAACACCCGGTCATAGTAGTGACTCCAGAGGGCACCCCTTGTTTACTGGGGAATGACCTCCTGAGGAGGTTGTCACCCTTAATAGATTGCGTAAACAAGGTCCTCTGGACCCAGACTAGCCGACCAATAAAATTAAAACAGAGTGTCAACCATGTTAGTTTAAACGGCACCTGCCACATGGTTGAACAAAAATCTGACCAAGTAGAATTCCACTTCCAGAATAACCAAATTCCAGACGTGACAGTAATAGCAGTAGGACAACAGACTGGTGATGGAGGGTCCTCTCTAGTTCTGAAAATCAACCTTCCTTCCAGTCTAAAGTGGTACTCCACGCTGGAAGGAAACACTCTGAGATTCTATACTAATCCACAATCAGAAACTCCCACTCCTATAGTCCAGAAAGATGTGAAATCAGCTCAGAACCTGGCTGATATTCAGCAAATTGGAGAGCAGTTGTTCATCCCTGTTCAGTTAAATGATGGGAAAGACTCTGTTCTCGCTCGAGTGTGCGTGAACAATGGTAAGAGCTTCATCAGCGAAGCCATGTTCCGCCAACTCCCAAAAGATCCAGCCATTCCCACATTCAAACTGATAGACAAATGGGAAATGGACCTGGAAGCACCTAATTCCAAACATCTCCTGCCAAGCAGGTGTATGCTCAAAATCTCCATTGGCAACAAGAGCATAGTGCATAATTGTTGGGTCGTGCGAGACGTCACTGCCGCCTTTTACTTAGGCAGTGACATTCTCAATCGCTTTGCCATTAGTTTGGACCTAATAAACTTCAAAGCTTGGTCCCGATTAGCGGATAATCCCATGGGCTTTGATGATCCAGAAAAAGCATTTAGGTCAGCTCAATTGCTACCTTATGCAGTTGAAATTCAGATCAAAGAGGAAGTCACCATCCCAGAAAGGACCCGACAATTCTCCCTGGAAGTGAAAGTTAAAAGAGGACAATATCTGCAAAACTCTGATGCTTACATACATCTAAAAGCTTCTCTCCAACAGCAAGGGTTGGGGGTAAACCCAACTCCATTAGTCAACATAGAACATGACACCATTCCAATAGAGGTGGATAACAGCGACTTAAAGAGTATTACTCTAGCCGCAGGCACCATTATTGGAATGGCGGTTGATGACCGACATTTTTCCATAGATTTAGGTAATGAACTGTTAGGGCCAATCCCCAAGGACTGCTTTGACAGTGACAGTGATGACAATACAACACCAGACAGGATTTTTACCCGGCATGGGGGGAACTTCCTGGTGTACACTTCCTGCCCCTATGGTAAGGAAGATGTGACTTGTGACTTCAGGAGGGAGCAGGTGATTTTCCAGGTCCATGAGGGCTGCCTTTCCCACCTGAAGCCTCCAGTCCAAATCAGCACTCTGACCAGGGACTTCTCCACCCAGCTGGAGGAGGCCGCTGAAATAGCCAAACCAGAAGTCTTTCCAGGCTTCAGGCAGATGGTGGAAGAGAGAGTCAACCTAGCTGATGCCTGTGTGACTCTGGAACAAAAGCAAAAGTTGAAACAAGTTTTCTTGGATTTCCAAGATCTCTTTGCGGTAGACTCATATGACTGTGGTCGCACCGACATCCACACAACAACAATCCCCACGGACCCTGGCATGACTCCAGTGTTTGTGAAGCAATATCGCTTGCCTCTCGCATCAATGGAGTCCCTTACTGAAATAATTAAGAACCTTGAGTCCCGGGGAATAATCAGTTCAGTCCACAGCACCTTCAATAATCCGGTGCTGGGAATATTGAAGCCAAACGGCCAGTGGAGACTCTGCGCCGACCTCAGGGAGCTCAACAAACGGGTCCATACTTCCCGATGGCCTCTGCCCTACATTGACTAAGGGCTGGCCCAGATTCAGGGGTCACAGGTATTCACTGCAATAGACCTGACCAATGGATACTGAACCGTGCCTGTCAGCAGGGAGGACCAATACAAACTGGCTTTTACCTTTGGGGGCCAGCAGTACACATGGACCCGGACTCCCTTCGGATACCTTAACTCCGGTAATGAGTTCAACATTTTCCTACATAAGGCCATGCCCGACCTGGGTGCGAGGGGTAACCTGGCTTATGTAGATGATGTCCTCATCAAAAGTTCATCTGTGGAGGAACACATAGCGGAGATCCGTTATGTTCTGACGCAGTTGAGGGCCGCCGGAGCAAAACTTTACTTTCAGAAAGCACAGTGGTGTAGAACCCGTGTTAATTTCTTGGGGCATGAGATTACTCCTCAGGGTCTCTGTCCCCAGGAAAAGAAAGTGGAAGCACTTCAAAAACTGAAAGACCCCACAACTCTGCGGGAACTAAGGAGCCTCCTTGGACTGACTAATTACAGCAGAAAGTTCATTGAGGGCTACGCAGAGATCACCAGACCCCTGATTCATCTCTTGAAGGGGGGGTCAAGTGGGAATGGGGTCCAGAACAAGCCGAGGCAGTAAGACAACTCAAAAGAAGCCTCTCACAAGCGCCCTGCCTAGCTTACCCTGTCAGAAACAAGGAGGTCTTCCTGGAGACGGGGTTCTCTAATACGTGCTTGACGGCAGTATTATACCAAAAGCATGACAAGGTCAATAAAGTAATCTCTTATGCGAGCAAAACTTTATCCTCTGTGGAGGAAAAATTCAACGATTGTGAGAAGGCACTCCTGGCGACGGTGTGGGCATTGAAGAATTACCGCCCGTTCATCCAGGGGGAACACATCATAGTGGAGACTCCACACCAGCCTCTGCAATATCTCCAAAGTGACAGAATCCGGGCCGGAAATGTGAGTAATTCCCGAAATACTTCCTGGATTCTGTCAATGCAAGGCTTTCCTGTGGAGGTCAGATATGGCCAAAACAAGAAGAGTCCCCTCGCGCAAGGTCTGGCTGACTTGCATGATTGTGCCAGAGAAAACTGTCTCGAGGACGAAAGTCTAAAAATCAAGGACAACATGGAGGCATACCTTAATTCCCCACACAAAGTCTTTGAAGAGGACAAGTGTGAGGGAATGCCCACTGTCTATGTGGAAGGATGCTCTTACCATGTTGACAACAACGGGGAGAAAGAACTGGTGGCCGGCGTGGGGAATGCATGGGTGAATGAGTCCCCATAACCCTCCGCTGGATACAAAATTGGTCCCCGAAGTAGTCAGGTGGCAGAATTGATGGCTGTGCATCAGGCCATCCTCACTGCTGTCCAGCATCAACTCCACGAACTGGTCATAATCACAGATTCGGATTATGTACGGAACGGGTTCATGGAGCACCTGGTTAATTGGAAAACCAGAGGCATGTTATGTGCTAACAACAAACCCTTGAAACATGGGAAGTTGATCCAAAACATTGATGATCTGGTCACCTCGAAAGGAATGACCATCTATTGGAAGAAGATCAAGGGTCATTCCAAAGTAGAGGGACCAGACAAAACTGGAAATGACTTAGCTGATCAGCTGGCCAAAACCGGGGCCATCCAAGGGGATCTAATTGAGATTGAGTCCCTGTTGGGGGAAATCCAGGTCACTGCTATCACTAGGTCCCAGACAAATGCTCACAACGACCTTTCAATTGCACAATGGAGTAAGGAGACCCCTGATGCTGATTTGATTACCGCTCAGAAGGGGGATCCAATAATTGGTAAATTTTACCAGCACCTTGAGGACCCTGAGAACTTTCCCCTGACGGATACCGATTATATTGGGAAAGAGGACCTAAGAGTGTTGATGAAATGTCCAAAAATGTTCCGAATCCAAGACGGTTTGTTGGTAAGGAAATCCAAAGCGGGCCACGGTCAGTGGGTGGTTCCTACCTCATTCCGAAGCCTGATGTTAAGTCACGCCCATGATGCGGCCACCGCCGGTCATAGGGGGTTTCACACAACATTGGAAATCTTAAGAGAGGTTGCATACTGGCCACACATGGGGCAGGACCTCGACCAATACTTGAAGGGGTGTCTTGTGTGTGCACAATTTCAGCCATCATCCCTCACGCACCGTGCGCCTCTCCAAAAGAGGGGGATGACACTGCCATGGTCAGATTTACAAATCGACTTTGTAGGCCCCGTGATTCGCTCTGCTAGGGGGAATAAGTACATGTTGACTGTGACATGCTTGTTTACCAAGTGGGTGGAATGTCTCCCAGCCCCAAATTGCAAGGCAGAAACTGCAGCTGCCCTGATGATTAACCACATCTTTTCCCGTTTCGGTCTACCTCAAAGGATTGAGTCAGACAGGGGTAGCCACTTCACCAGTGAAGTAATGACAAAGATGTGGGAGATACTGGGGGTCAAAAGGAAGTTGCATATTGCTTACCGGCCAGCTTCTTCTGGGGCAGTAGAGAGATATAACCGAACCATTGTGAACATATTAAAGAAGTTTGTGGCAGATTCTGGGCCAAGTTGGGATATCCGATTACCTCTGGTCCTAATGGCCATCAGATCTACCCCTTCATCTGCAACCAAAATGTCACCATTTGAGTTGATGACTGGGCGCAAGATGGTGCTTCCTCAGCATTTGCTCTACAGGACCCAAGAGCAGACACTGATAAATGCCTCCACAACTCATGAGTATGTGGAGAATTTAAGGAAACACCTTCAACATGCTTTTGCTTATGCTCAGCGGAATCTAGAAAGATCAGCTGATAGCATGAAGACCCACTATGACCTGAAGACTTCCAGGAAGGAATATCAGGTGGGGGACCGGGTCTATCTATACAATTTCCAAAGGAACCAGGCCAAACAGCGAAAATGTTTGCCTACATGGAAGGGACCCTTTGAGATTATAGACAAAATCTCCCCTGTGGCCTACAAGATCCGCATCCCCAAAGGCGGTTTGGCAGAGGGGGAAGACAAGTGGGTCCACATTAACCAGTTGAAGTGTTGCCATCCCAGGCACACTCTGCAACAACTGGAAGAATCCTCTGGAATCCTAGAGGGTACTGTCTCAGATTAATTCAGTTCTAACTTAAAATATCCTACATATCGCCTATCAAATTCTGTGTTTTTCAAGTTTATGTGTTCCTGTCTCTTAATTTAAAAAAAATGTGCATGTTCATATCTGTTGAGTTCTAAAATATATATGCCACCCCACTATATCAGTGGTGGGGAGAAATGTCCATGAATAGGTATTGCCGCTCTTCCTTTGTCGTCCTAGGAGAAAGAAAACCTGGAGACGGGCCAAGGAGGACGATCCGGAGACCGGGAGCAGAGACGCGAGGGGCCCAGGGTACCGCCCAATATTCCCATCAGGACCGGCGAGGAGAACTGATCGATTAGTACCGGATGGAGGAAAAGATGCTGAACTGTGCCATCTATTGGAAGAAGATAAGGAAACATCCAAGATCTTGCGAGTTCCATCAGTGAAACCGAATGGCCATCGCAAGAGGGGGGCTTGTGGGATGTTTTTACCCATGCATCCGAGCCCTACCTCAAAAACTGTACAGTACTGACATGGAAAACATCATGATGGCCAGAGCTTCCCAGAAAATGCCCAGGGAAAGGCATGAAGAATAGGCTGCCACTCATTTTTGCCGATGTTATGGGCACAGAAGGGCACTGCCTAAAACCACCATTGGACTACCCACACAGTAGCCTGAAACCATTGGGAATGGCAATGCTGATTGCCAAAAGCAACCTAGAATTGTGGGGAATTCATTTTCTTAAATCCCAAAAATGGTTGCATTACCAGTACTCACCACTATCAGAAAGCCGGCGTTTTAAAACCACCAGACTTTGTGTAAAACTGAATAAATGAACCCAAAGCATGCCAAAGAAAGACTTACTGAGAGGTGGATACAATCTAAAGTTATATTCTGAAGTGACTTGAAGGTTTATAACAAGACTGGCTGAGCTGTGGATTTCAGCAGTTTAAGTAAATTTGGACTGAAAGACACTAAAAATCTAAATGTTTAAAAGCAATGAGTGAACTTCTTTTGAGTGTCACATAGGTTGCAATTGTTTAAATGTCATAGTTTTAAACTTAGAATCAGCATTCTAGCTGCATATGTAAACATTGTCTTGACTTAAACTGGGTAACAAAAAGTGACATTAGCTGGGGCCTGGCTTAAGGAACTGAATTCTGCCCACCAGCTACCCCCGACAGGAGATGAGACTTGCACAACAGCTGTGTTCCCAGGCCTAGCTGCCCTTTTGCTGCTCCCACCAAAAGGGATATGACACTTCTCTGATTGAATTACCTGGGCTCTGCAGGAAATTGAACAAAGCCCTGTCCTGACTCAGGCAAATGTTTTATTACGGGGGCCGTAAAAGTGGCTTCCTCCTGGAAGTAAAGGGGAGGAGCACTGCCTGTGAGAGCAAGCTGGCTTGGCAGAACTGGAAAAACCAGAAATTCAACCTTGTGCTGGGGGGAAACCACACCCCTTTGGGGCCAGAACATAACTCTAAAAAGATGGATCATTCATAGAGCGGACTTGTGAAAATTATTTAAATGATACCATAATTCTTGTGATTTTTCTGCCCACATTTTAAGAGGTTTTTAGAACCGGTGGCATGATCTGGGGGCAAGCTAGCAGTTAAGAGGGTATTACTTAAAATGTATGCATGTTAAATATCTGACACTTCATCAAGTAATGTCCATACTCCTTGCGCACATGTGTATAAATTTGGGGTAATGTCCGATATTGCGAAACCAGTTAAAAAGTGCAAATGTCGCCATTTCTGAATGCAAGCTCTCAGGAAGAGCAGATTTGGACAGGGTATACCTCCTGTGATATGTGATGGGTGCATGTAATTTTAAACAAATGTGTACCTGTGCAAATATGTCTTTTGGGTCAAAATATAGATTGTGTGTAATTTGACAGGGGTGGGTTCTCTGTACCATAAACAGACCTCATCATGATGACACTTCATTTCATTCCCCCAATCAAGGGGAAGAGGATGAAGTGGCCAATGACAAGTGGAGAGGGGTAGAGCCTAGTGATGCTGCACACACACCCATTTTCAAAACACATAAAAGCAGACAGTCAGGACAGATAGAGACCTTCAAATCCATTTGCTGCGGGACGCTCTGCCGGGAAAATCCATACTTTACCTCCATCAATCTCTAGAGAAAGCTGTGCAGAAAGATCCAGACTTCAAATCTATCAATATCCAGAACCAGAGACCCAGACCAGACCAGCAGAGCAGAGCTGCCCAGATCACTGTGAAGTGCCGAGACCAGACCAGAGTCCAGTCTAAAACCTGACCAGATCCGTGGCGAGGCCCATTCTATTTCTAAATATATTGTGAGTACCTAGCAGGACTGTGCAGAACCAATCTCTTAGTTAAAATAATATAATTCAATCTATTTTAATCTAACCAGAACTGTCTCCTAGAAGTTGTACCTTGTCATTTTGCAAAACTGTCACTTGTCACTTTGAATTTTAACATTCCAAATCCGAAAAACTACCTTTATTTAATCGCTCATATCTCCGTGACCGTTTGTCTTAGAGACTTGCAGTAACTTTCCTCTGAAAGCTGGGAATCTTGGCTTTTCAACGAACCTAGAACCGCATTCCTACCCCCGATACATTTGCCGCAATCGCGAAAAACGCACGCGCGAATTTTACCGCGATTTGAAAATTCCTCCACGTGTGAAAACAGCAGCTTCTTGCTAGAACTGTTAGAAAGTCGTTTGCAACCTGCCAATCATTCCTAGAACATTGCTAAAGTAAGCCTGAACTAATTTAAACCAACTAATCCTCAACCTGAACCTCTAGAGGGAATTAAAAGCATTTTAGCATATTTTTCACTTCATTGCCAGCACATATAAAAGCATTTTGGGCCTGTGTTTCAAACTTCTGTAGTCTAAGCTTGCTGGGGTGAACTGAATTACATTTGATTGCATTTCTGAGAACTGTGTGCTTTCCTTCCATTTCCTTGCATTGCATAAAGGGGGAGGGGATTGCCAGAGAAAAGTGATTACATTGTTTTGTTGAAATCATATTGAGTATTTTCTGTATTGCATTTTTCATTCAACATTACATCCATCTGAACTTATATAAAGTATTCTCTACCACCTTATTCTTCTGTTCCTATTCACAAGTGTGCTAGTGCCAGACTATCCATTATTGATTATTGATCAGATTAAGTGTGATATCCAATTATTAATTTATTATAAAGTGTGATATATATCTTTATTGTTTAAATTCTCAAATAAACCTTTTAACTTGCAAAACAGAACTACTTCTTGGCTCAGTGGGGTCAGGGGGATTCCAAGAGAGGGGTGTTATATAGGGGTAGTCATCCAGAACGCATGAACTGGACATAAAGATATATCAATAAGGGTTTCCATTCAGTATCCCAGACTAGGCATTGACTTAGCTGTAGTGTTGAATTGAATCCTCTTACGAAGTACTGGGACAAGGAAGAGCATGACTAGGAATAAGGAAGATTGAGGGTAGGTAATCCTCACATTGAATAGACAGAGCATGTTGTGTCTTTTGTGATATTTGTTTGACACATTTCTAAATCGTCAGCAATGGTGGGCGCATTGAAGGGGAAATAAGTTGCCTGCATGTTATGTGGTCTGCAGCCAACGAGGGAGTTTCAATAGCATGAGAATCAATCAGAAACATATTTACTAATATTGGTCGGATGTGGGTACACATCATTTCATGCTAAACAGAGATTCACATATTATGAGTATGCAGGTCCCTTAATGTTACTGGAAACACGTTTCAGTCTAAAGATTTCTGTTTGCATGATATTATCAGAACTTAGAGAAGGGAAAAATGTAAGCACATAATACAACAGTAGCACTGGGCGGCAACCTACCTGAATATGGAGATCCCTACTCACTGCTAAATTACTGAGTTCAGACATCAACTCCTCTGTGCAAGACATCGCAGAACTAGGCGTTAATATGGGCTTCACCCTAGGATACTGTAAACAATAAAAGACATTCCCATGTTATTAACAACATACCAGAATAACTCCAGTACACGTTACAAACTATTCCCTGAGCACAGATTGAACATCCACATTGTGTGATATGATGCACTGTAGTGGAAGACGTTGCATCCACTCCTACTCATTCTCTAAAATGTACACTGAATTCCTATGAGGTTCCCTCTGGACCATTTTTTTGGAAGAGGGTAGAGAAAACTGGTGATGTTTTGATGCCAATCTCTTTACGAATCACCTTAGCTCCAAGCTCTCAGGATGCTGAATGAAACCTACTAGCATGCCTGTCACAAACAAACAAGTGGCATTGGCTAAATGATCTTAAAATGAATTTGAGCAATGACTGCAGATGCCCTCACTCTCCATGGACAATTTACATCTGGTGAACAATGCTGGGAGAATGCCCAACACATTTCCTTGTTGTAGTATTGTTACCACATCATACAAGAAACCAAGAATATTGATTGTATTGACCTATTTTTATTAAACAGGTTTATGGTTAATGCAATTTGCCTTAACAAGATTGTGATTACTATAGTTTGCCAACACATTAAGGTTACTACAATTAGCCTGAACCAGGTTTGTGATTTCTATAGTTTGCCTTTCTATAGTTTGCAAACACGTGTTTCGACCAGCGCAGTCTTTTTCAAGGCAACATTCTTACAGTGGCCAATCTCATAAATGTCAAACTGAAATATATATATATGCCAAAAGAGATAACCAACCATTCAACAGTACCAAAATACAGCAAACATTTACGTCAGTTTAAGTCCAGAGAAAGGGAGAGAAAAATGAGGGTCAGCTGAGAGATAGCCAGTTTCTCCATGAGTTTGCCCAGGAAGGGAGTGATGGAGATAGGGCAGTTGTTTGCTGGAATGGAGGGGTAGGCAGAGGGTTTTTTGAGCAGAGGGTGCACAAGGGAGTGCTTCAGTGAAGTTGGGAAAAAAACCAGTGGAGAAGGAGAGATTGCAGAGATCAGCCAAGGCTGGGGCAAGGGAGTCGATATTGTTTTTAATGGTTTTTGAGGCGCAGTGGTCCACGTGTTTAGATGAAGCCTTCATAGATCGGACCTGTCTGGTAACCTCATCCGATGTGACAGGTGAGAGAGAAGAGAGGGTAAGTGTAGAGGGGGCCCAGGGAGGCGCTGGTGTTGGTGTATGCTGTGGTGTGGATGAGATGGTGGAAAGGATGTCTCCAAAAACTATACCTTTTTCACCTTATGCAGTAGCGCAGGCCAAGAGCAGGCTATATGTTCAGGAGGGGTATGAGGTGATAACAGTAGCAGACCAAATAGCAATAGTACAAAGACTACAAAATAAAATTATTTCCAATGAAGGTTTCTATAGAAAATGTAGACTTTTAATTAAATATTAGAGATGCAAATAACTAACAAAAACTCAAGCAAAAACCTGCTCTCGTAAAATAAGCACAGAAAATGCAGACGGTTAGTGAATATCACTCTGAGTAGATAAGCAGGGGTGTTCGGGCACCGAGTTGGCACAATGTCAATGTTCAAAAATGTGTCTTGTAATAAAAAGGCAGACGAGAGGGGCTTAAATGTCGCTATGGTCCCAAAAGTGAAACATAGGACAGGGCCTCTTCACAGTACCTTAGTTCTTGTCTTTCGGGCTCGTCCTTCTCAAGCCAGGTTTCTATGAGTTTCCTGAAGCAGTGATTCAGTGTTGCTTTGGTGAGCTGTTCGACTGGGTCCACCCCTCTGTCTGGTCCAAGCAAGCAGGTGATGTCCAGGATGGTTTATCTCACAAGTGGTTCGATGTGTAAGTCAAGGCCGAGATCTATTCCTTGACTTCTGGGTTGCTGGATGCCCATGTCAGTGTTTTCAGGGCCAAGGCGAGTACTACTGTTCGGCACTTCCACTCCAGGGATTTTGGCTGGTGCTGACAGGGGATCCTTCACCTACAGCGAACAGAAGCCTTCTTCCAGTGCAAGCATGATGTGTTATTACGTGGTTAGACTGGCATTTTGGTTCAGTCAGTTTCTTGCTGTGGGATGGCATTGTTTATGGTGCAAAACTGCCATTTCGGTGCAGCCCATTTGGACATGTTTTCTTATTGTGGCATGGCATTTTTAATGGCAAAGCCAAAAGGAGTATGTCCTTACGTGGGGATATTGCCATACTGTGGCAGAGCCAGCCTGGACATATTTTCTTATAGCATTGTTACTGGCATTATGTGCAAAGCAAACACGAGTATTGTTATAGATGCAAGGATGTCATCACTTCTTTCCCTGGGAAAGCCCCCTCCTATGAGGCCAGAGGACAGCAGGAACCTGACCCTGGGAGTAGCTATATGAGGGAGGACTACCTGGGGCAGGTAGCTCTCAGGGAAACCCGATGACATCAGCAGAGGAAATCACATATCCTCCTTTTCCCTTAAAGGGTACTTCCCCAGTCCCCCATGCCATAGTGGCATGTTGTTACCCTCAATGTTCATATCAGTGTAAGGATGGAGTGTCTGGCCATCAAAATCCCAGTAGGGAGACTATGCGGGCCGATGGAATGAGAAAGAGGCAGTGGGTGTTGAGGATTACTCCCCAGGTAACCTGATGCTCATAGCCCTCAAGTTATTTAAATCCTGATTTGCAATCTGAGACTATTGGAAATGCTTTTTCCCACTCTGTATATAGCGTGCCAATTGTCCCTTCTAAAATTACTGGCAACATCACTCCAACCCCTACACAAAGAAGGTCAAACTTTCCCTTAAGACTCCCTAAAGACATATTCTCAAACTCTGCCTGTAAAATAATAGTTGACTTTCCCTTATCTAATATTGAAAACACTGCCACGAGGAAGATGATTTGAGTAATGAGGATCACAAAAGGCCAGAAACACACGTTGCGTTCTAGTTGTTGCGAGCACCTCAAGGCAGGCAGGATATTTATTTGTGTTTTGTATTTTATTTGACATTTATAAAGTGCTTTAAATCAAAGGGCTGTACATTGAACCAATTCAGTACAATAGATGACAAATGAAAAGAAAAATAACAAACGTTATAAAATCAAACATCAGAATGAAGAAGGTACGTTTTCAAAGAGAGACAGAATTAGGAATAAAGAGTAATGGAACGAAGAGAGAAAGGCAAGCACTTCAATGAAGAGGGGCTAACAGTGTAAAAGAACAAAAGTGTGGCTGAGCACAAGGTGGGCGAGGAACAGCAAGAAGAAATTGCGATTGAGAACAAAGTGTATGAGCAGGCCTATGAAAAGCAATGAGAGAGGAAAGATAAACAGGAACAAGATCATGAAGTGATTTAACAACAAGACAAAGAACATTTTATTAAAGTCGGGAATGAAACGAATGTCACCCAAGAGTAGCAGAGAGAAAGAGATAGAATCACAAGGGGGCCAGGAGAAAAAGAAGTTGAATAGACGCATTGAAGACAGGCTTAAGCGGGGCAGGTCGATAGATGGAAACCAAAATATCAAGGGGAACAATAAATGCAGAGGTCAGAAGTTTGGTAGCATCAAAAGTAAGAAAAACCCAAGCCTTCTGAATATTATACAGATGAAAACGACAGGCTCGAGGGGAGATAGAAATATGGTGGGTGAATGTGAGATCAGAATCAAGATAGATCCCCAAATTGAGGGTTGAAGAAGAAATAGATGAAAACGACAGGCTCGAGAGGAGATAGAAATATGGTGGGTGAACGTGAGATCAGAATTAAGATAGATCCCCAAATTGAGGGCTGAAGAAGAAATAGAAAGCTGAGACGGAGGCAATGAAATAAATTAAGGAGGAGGAGGGGTGGATCGGGCTAGTAGGAAACCTCTGTTTTCCCAGCATTTCAGACCAGGAAATGATCAGACATCCAAGAGTTGATGGCTAAAAGACAAGATGACAATGTATCATGAATGTCAGAAGTAATAGAGGAAAAGGAAGAAGTTGAGTGTCATCTGCATAAAAGTGATGGGATAGCCCAAAAAATGTGATACCTTCTGCCAAGGGAGAAGTAAAAAGAGAAAAAAGAAAAGAACCAAGGACAGAACCTTGAGGAACACCGTGAGAAAGGGGGAATATATCAGAAAAGGAACCAGCCCCAGACACGGAAAATGTCAACTGAGATAAGATGTAAACCAGGAAAGAACAGAGCTGGAAAAACCAAAAGAAGAGAGAGAATACAGAAGAAGACAGTGATCCACAGTGTCGGAAGCAGATAAATCCAAGAGAATAATAAGAGATGAACATTTAGAATAGCGAGCAGAAAACAAAGAATCACAGGCAGAAACAAGAGCAGTTTCTGTGAAATGACAAGGCCGCAAGCCCGACTGAAAATGAGGAAGAATAGAACTATCAGATACAAAGGTAGAAACTTGAGAGTAAACTAAACATTCAAGTCATTTAGAAAGATAAGGCAGAAGAGAAATAGGACGAACATTAGAAGGAAGAAGAGAATCCAGAGAAGGCTTCTTTAGAACTAGGAGAATAGGCGCATTCTTGAAAATAGAAGGAAAGATTGAAGTGGAAAGATGGATATTAAAAAGAGATGTAAGATAGAAGACAAGAGAAGGATATTTATTTATTTTATTTCATTGTTGATTTATAACACGCTTAATACCAGCAAGTGGTTTCTAAGCGCGGGATCGGGATTCGAACCTGTGTTGCGCTGCTTTGTCTTGCTTCCAAGACAAACAAGTTGCCCCTGAGCTATCCTTCTTCAAGGATAAAACTTGGGAATAAGAGATGAAGGAATAGGATGAGAAGCAGAGGCAGAAGAATGAGTGTGACTTAACAACACAGAAGTCTCATTAGAAATAGGAGAGAAAGAAGAAATTACATTATGGTGCAGCCTGACAAAAGCAGTGCTAGAGGAAGGAAATGTTGAGGACACGATGACTGCTCGAAGAGACCACACCTTAAAAGAAAAGTAAGTCACAAAGTCTGACGCTGACAATGTAGAATTATGTGAATAGTCAAGAGGAGGGGGAGAAAGAAGGAATAGAACAGTTTGAAAAAATCTCATAGGATGAGTTGATTGAGTCTGGAGAAGATCAGAAAAATAGGAAGGTTTGTCAGAGAGTAAAACCTTATCATAGAGTGCATGATAAGAATAGGACAAATAGTCAGGCTCCGACCTAGACTTGCACCACCGTCTTTCAAGGCGACGCAAGAGACGCATCACAGCGCGAAGATAAAAACTAAGCCAAGGTTGGAGAGGTTTGCATGAAGGTTAAAAGGTTGTAGTTGGATAACAAGAATCTAGAGAGAAAGAAAGGGAAGCTGATAGAGTAGAAGCAGCATCATCAGCAGAAAGAGATAAAAATGAGGAATGAGAAGTTTGAGCAGTAGTACAGGAAGAAAATGAAGACAGTGATATTAAAAGCATGTAAATCACGCCAGTGATATGGCGATGAAGAATGAGATGGCAAAAACGATGGGAAGATCGTGAAGGAAAGAAGATATTAGTCAGATAGGTAAAGCGGAAGAGAAGAAGAAACAGATGAAACAGAGAGAGAAGTAAAGATAAGGATTAAAGAAGAACCAGACACATCAGAGGGGGGAGTAGGCAAAGAGGAAAGGAAATAAGAATCAAGAATGGCAGAAATGGAAGATTTAAGTGAACAGAAGACAAGTGAAGATTATAATTGCACAAAAGAATAAATGGAGTATTAGAAGGAAAAATAAGAGAAAGCAGATTGTCAATGGGCCTCATTCCGAGTAGGCCGGTAAGGGATACCGGGCACCGGTAAGGAGACCGGTGCCGGTAATCCCTTACCGTCCTACTACGAGGTCCCTTAGCGGGTCCCTTCCTTAAAGCCTGGTCTGACTAGGTGTTAAGGACGGGACCCGGTAAGGGACCTGGACGCAAATAACGGGCTTGCAATATGCTGGCCCGTTATTTGCGCCCTCCCCATTCCCATTGAGC
Organism: Ambystoma mexicanum; assembly: GCF_040938575.1. NCBI lineage: Eukaryota > Metazoa > Chordata > Amphibia > Caudata > Ambystomatidae > Ambystoma > Ambystoma mexicanum. The sequence continues at coordinate 1,169,925,284 of NC_090935.1, read as the reverse complement.
CCAGTGGGGGCTCAAATGGGAATGGGGAATGGTTTGGTGAATGGGGACATACCGGTCCCGCCAAGGTCTGACTAGACCGGTAGGTCCCCACTACACCAAACCGGACACGGTACCGTTATTGGTGGCAGTCATGGCGCAAATAGCGCCATGACTTCCACCAACCTCGGAATGAGGCCCAATGTCTTCACAAAAGACCCAACAGGGCCCAGAGAACAGTAGACAAGCAAGAAGGACAAAGGATAAGGTTTAGAGAAAGAAATGAGAGAGAATTCAAATGATGAAAAATCAGGAAAGAACAGGATCATAGGAAGAAGTGTGAAAGAAGATCAGTACAAAATGCCAACAACCCCGCCACGGGCAGATGGGCGGGAGGTGTGACAGAAAGAAGTAAGAGACAAGGAAAGAGAGGCAGAAGTGCGGTATTAGGAGAGGAATTCCAGGTTTCAGTGATATAAAGAAAATATAAATTCAAACAAAGATATAGGTCAAGAACAGAGGCAGACTTATTGCAAAGAGACAGATAATGCCATAAAGCTAAGTGAACAGTAGAGCAGGAAGAAGCAGACGTAGGGTTAATAAAATTTGAATAATTCCAAGGAGACAAAGAGTGACAATAAGTATCAGAAGAGTGAAAAGACCTAGCAGGCGACATAATGGTAATGTCACGGAAAACAGAATAACGAGAAAAAAAGAGATAATACGTAGCAAGCACAACAGTGGATAAAATATAACCAGCAAATGATGATGCTGGGTGTGCTGCCTGACAAAGGCCCAACAAGACTGCCAAGCATTTAAACAGAGCGATCAGCTGAGTGAGGGGTCCTACAGTGCGAACATCTATGCATTCGGTGTTGACCAAGGGACTGTCAGCCAGAAGCATGGTCTGTGGAACCAGGTGGCCCATGAGAGGAACCAGAGGAGAGATGCTGCCCAGTTCGGCAAGCTGTGGGAACGCCGGAGAGGGGAAGATGGCATCACGATGTGCAGCTGTACCAGAGAGCAGCCTCCGTTCTACTGGAGGCCAGGAAGGCGAACAGCAGGGGAGCGAGACATGCGAGAATGACGGGAACAGTACGTCAGAGGCGGCAAGCCCAAGATATGGTACCAGGACACCCGCAGGCCACGATAGAGGATATCTCCATTGCAACAACCCAGTGAGTCCGCCTGAGGGAAGACGGGACACCAGGGCATGCGAATAATGGTGTTGAAAGGAAACCAAAGTAAATGTAATAAATGAACTGAAAGGACGGTGCCATATGATTTAGAGAAACCGAACCATATAATATCAAGAAATTGTCAAAGTTGCAAGAGTGTGCATTTATTCAAACAATGGTACTAAAAGGAAAATAAAGCAAATAAGCTGAATAAGACGGAATGAAAGGTGCTAAAACACTTAAAGAAACCAAACAGTGTTACAACAAGGGGTTGTCAAGTTAAAAAGTGTGCACAGTACGAGTATAGGAAGTCCTGGCAGGAGAGTATGCCAGGCCGTTCTAAAATACCGAAGTGTGTATCTGAAAGGTAGTCCTGGGAGGAGAGTATACCAGACATTACAATTCACAAGTGTTTGAGAATATGAAAACAAGTGTATGAGAACAAGTAGTTTACATGCAAAGAAAGCCCTGGCAGGCGAGTACACCAGGCAGTTTAAAATACAAGTATATGAAAAGAAGTGTAAAGCCCTAGCAGGAGAGTATACCAGGCAAGCAAGAGGTGTTTGTGCAAAAGGCAAGCCCTGGCAAGAGGACTTGCCAGGCAAGGTCAAATTGGATATTGTGATATGAGAGAATCCTGATAGAATGATACCAAGAGATAACCAAGAAATGAGAATAAAACATATCCTGGATTAAGAGGAAGCCTGGCAGGAGAGTACACCAGGCACTACTTTGTATACTAATTCTATTGCTATAAAGGAACTCAGAGAACTGCTATTAAAGGAATGGTTCGGCCAAACATTTTTATTGCAAAAAAAGATGGGCAATAATAAAAAAAATCGATTGCCACTTTTTTTTTTTTTAAGTCCCTATGTAAAATTTTGAGAAAATGAAGTTCAAAATTTTAAAAAGGAAGCACATGGGGGCATCCATTTTGTGAAATGGATGCCCGCCTGTGCTCGCTTTTGCGGCACTAATGAAGGAAAAGCCAGCCAGCTGTGGTAAACAAAAGCTACCACTGGGTGGCTTTTCCTTCATTGGTGCAAGGACTCGGAGGACGCAGACCGGAGACTATATGCAGAAAAGCTGCAGCTGCATCTCGGTAAGTGCTATTTATTTTAAAAGAAATAAGCACTAGCTGCATTTTTTTTCTAAGTTTAACGGGCTGGAGGAGCCCGGAAAACTTAGAAATAAAACCGCAGCTTTAAAAGTGTTGTATTTATGTTTGCTGTAGCTTTTGAAGCTACTGCAAACATAAATACAACGTTATTGTGTTTGAAAACGCTGCGGTTTTTCCATTCCTTTAAGTGAAGTACCTTCTGGAGATGGGAGCCCTATTTGTTTTGGAACGTCTGTGTTGGAGTTAACATTTCTTTTTTGAACATTTATACACTTTTCAAAGCCAAAGACATTTCCCTTTAACTTTAGAATTGATTTTAGAATGTGAGGGTCAGAGTAGTACTTTGGGCACAGGATGTATTGATTTGGACATTCTGACAAAGGACTGACACATTAGTTCTGTTTGGGAAGGGAAAATACCTATTAGAGCAGGGACAGAGGGGTGTTTTTCCAACCCATTTTTGTTTATTAACAATCTACAGCCAAAAACATGTATCGACTGTATCTGAGTTTCATTCCTGACCCTTCACAGTATGTTCTTCAATAGGACTACAGGCATATATTGGTGCAGCCATAATGGACATGTCTGGGCGCAGTCAGTATGAAAATGCTTTATACTGGTGTATATGGTAGGGAATAGGCATCATGAATATCAATTGGGAAATGCTCCTGCACACTGGGGTTGAGTTGCGTCTACTGGATTATTGGATTGGAGTTACCCTAAAAAACCAATAGCAAACTGCCTGGCTTTTTAACTAATTCTTTACAGAAAGTGTGCTGTATAATGCACCATCTTACCACCAAAATTCTCAGGGGGAATGGGAGGCAAGTGGGGGGAGTAGACCCACCGAAACTCCCTTTTGGTGTTTTAGGATTCCTCGCTCTGCTCGAATGCTCTGGCACATTTGTGGGCAACCTTTACGCCTCTACAAATTAAAAAATTCACCAGCCGCCACTGAGTACAGGTCACAGTCCTTATCTCTTCCCCCATTCTGCTCTGCACCCTCTTCCTTATTTTGCAGTGTTCTAAAAGGCTCTGCCCTTGCGCCCCAATATTTTTATCATCTATATTCAGCCCCTTGATGTGCTCATCCGGTCCCATGGTTTTCGCTGTTACTCATACGCTGATGATACTCAGATCATAGTTCGTCTGGATCTGGCTCATCAATCCAATGCGTCTCAGTTAAAGGACTGTCTTTGTGCAGTGGGGGGTTGGATGAGCGACAGCTGGCTCAAACTAAATGGGGGAAAGGTTGAGGTGATGGTGGTGGGCTCTCTTCCTTTGTCTTCTCTTTGGATGTCCTCTTTTTGGCCACATTCAATTGGTCCTCTTCCTGTTCCTGTTTCCATTGTAAAATAACCTTGGTGTTAAACCTTCTGCATCACTTTCAAAGGCAGCTCAAATTGGCACAGTTTGCCAGTCAGGCCACTTTCAGCTGAGGATCTTGAGAAAGATCCTGGGGTTTCTTCCCCAGCATCTTCATGCCCCTGTGGTCACAGCCTTAGTGAGATGTTTTATTGACTATTGTAATTCCTTGTACCCGGCACAGCTAGCTTTTTTGATCAAGCGTCTACAGATTCTTCACAATTCTGCAGCTCGGCTAGCCAATGGTACTCCCTTCAAGGACCACATCTCTCCCATTTTGGCGGCCTTACACTTGCTCCCTGTGGCCAAACGCGTGTATTTTCAAACTTTGTGCTTTTTCCACAGGGCGTTTCATAGTGTGTGGGCCGAATATCTGCAGCTTAAGTTCTGACCCTATGTGCCCTGTCGCCTTCTACGCTCTAGAGACAGATTCCATGTCTCTTTCCTTAGATTTCGATATGTCAGGATTGGTGGATGGGCTTTCTCAGTGGCAGCCTCCAGACTTTGGAATGACCTTCCGCTGGTTTTGAGGTGTACTGCTGATCATTTGCAGTTCCGTCGCTCTTTAAAAACCCTGCTATTTTGAGCTTTTGCGTAGCTGCTGTGCTCTGTTCTGGAAAGTTGTTAGCGGCAAGCTGCCTTTTGGCGTAAATTGTGCTGTACTTTGTAAAAAAATAGATAACATTACATAACCTGCTCAGGATCAGATGACCTACCCCATCAATAAAATATATTCCTTAACACAATCTCCTATGTAGTACATCTCGAAAACAAACCTGTAAAGGCTATTGCCAAAGATCCTGACTGAGAATGGGCATTGTTTTAAGAGAGTTCAAGTTTAGAAATATATAAGTGTAGTCATTATCTTTCATCACTCAACATTCGATCCTGCGCTCTTGCCCGTGAAAAGAAATCACCAATTCATGTCCTCCCACAACTTTAATTTCCCACGTTTCCCACCATTCATTACCTGATTTATAATGCACGGTCAGGCTGAACTGAGATATGAGAAGCACATGCTAACCCACACTTACACTAATGCCATGCTCACCTTTCTGTTGAGTAGAGCATCAAGGAATCTGAAAAGAAATACAGATACGAGTTCACATTGTATGGTTTTCTGAGTAAGGTGGAAAAAAATAATAGTTTAAAAACCTAACAACAAATGCAACTAATGAAATTAAATTCTGAAAGTGTAGTGATTCTGTGCAAGTAGAAGCTTCAGTAACACTCTGCGAAATCACAAACACAAATGCACCAACTTATACCAAGTGGAAAGAGTGCTGAATGGGCTCAAGTGTCGAGTAGTGTGGACCTGAAGAGTGGACAGTCACTTATTTACAACCAGCCATAGCCTCAAGACATTATGAAGGCTGCAGAGACAAAAACATCAAATATACTTCATTTAAATAGTATTTTGGAGGCTTTCTTGCAGAAAATAAAACTGAAAAAATATAATTTGAAATGATCACATTATAAAAGGTTAAAGGGAAAGAGCAAGGGAAAAAATGTAAGATATGACGTAGGTATAAGGAAGATCAAAGTAGCAAAAATATCATGAGAAGGTTAAAGAGCTGAGAGGCAGGTTATCAAGATGGAATGATTGACAAGCTGCGAGTAGAAGTAAGAGCACGAGAACCCATGTGCACAACCTGATGTCATTTCTTGTAGCCATATATGTACGTCTTTCCTAATAAGCATCTGTACCACCATCATCATTTGACTGAACAAGTATCTTACTTCAGGTCCCAAAATGTATAATAGGGGACATCCCCTTTTTTGGTGTGTGTACTTGTCTGTGAACGTCCCCTCCTCCAGCCTCCAGTGCCACACTGCTCTCACACTAAGTGTCATTTGATACACTAGTTAGCAGCAATGTCTCTTGGCAATGTCAATGTTATAAACAGATTTGAATATCTTGAGACTTCCAAATCAGTCATTACCTCAGTAGGCCCATTTAATGAGATAAATCAATTTGCTACAACAAAAGCATTTTAAATTGTGATTCCTACTTAGTCCAAACCCTTTGATTTCTTGGAAAACCCCACATTATGTGCATGAGACTTGCTGCCTGTGCTCTACACCTTCTGCATTCTGCTGTGTCTTTGGGTGATAACTTACATATTTGCTTTGGTGTACAACTTTAAATTGACCCGGCTTCAATCTGGAGCATGTAGGCCCTACTCAGTCACTCCACAACCCTGTCAAAATTCTCTTCTTTTTTAACAGAGTTCTCTGTTAATTAGAATGATATTGAGATTGCATTGCTACCGGTTTTCTTTTAAAAGATGCATAATTTGAGCTGTAACTGATAGGAATTTGTCTAGTCGTAGTGGCATGCACATCGAACTCCTGTATTTCAACACTGAATTCTTCATGGATGAATTCAAGTGATTTTAGACTTAATTGTGTTCATATGTTTTTGATTTTTATAATCCCTTTCAATCGCCAACTAACAAGCTCTAAAATTCTGCCCATGCATGACAGTCATTCTTTCGTTATTGCCTTATCGGGTGAGTCGCATAGCTTGTGGCAAATTTCTAACATTACCAGCAAGGCTGGGTAAGTGCACTGTCTGGGACTCACTATTGGGCTTATTCTGAATGTGCAGTATTACAAAAAGCAGGCAGTGTCTTTAACTTCTTTTTAACAATAACCATCAGTATACAAGTGGGGTAATCATGTGTTACTCTGAAAATACTGCATGTGGTAAATACTGAGGTGTTGCCCTAAAATTTTACCTGGACTCAAAAGGCGGATCTAAATTATCAATTGTTCCCATGTTTATAAGGATGCTCACATTCTCATGTCCTTTCAGAATAGAGGGGCACAATGTGCATACGGGTCATTGCTGACCCTTTTGTGTGTACTCTCTCCATATTACGGCATAACTGTTAACCACCGCTATCCCACTTGAATTTCCATCCATTTCACAGGAATGGGAATGCATTATTTCCTGTTTAAAAAAAAACTGGTTGGGTGAAGAAGCAACCATGCATGCACTAATATATTAACCAGCATATTAACCAACATAAATTTAACAGCCTACTGCGGAAAAGCCATAATGGGTGCTTGCCAATCAGGATATTGCATCTGACACTGGTTGTTACTGCATTCGCGATTCTTGGAAGCGGTAATACTGCAACAGTCATAATGAGGACTTAGTTGTTCGATCTGTCCTTCGTTGGTCATAACCATTTCCTGCCGGGATGCTGATTATTTTTATGAATAAGGAAATGTCCTATGTCACCCTGAGGTGCTCCAAGAATGTCACATTGTAACACTTTGAATAAGGCCCAGGCTTAGTGGCTGCAGTGAATATATACTTTGGGTCGGTTACGAGTTGGGAGGCATTACCTACAACAGAAATAAGGAGTTAGGCCATGCCCCCTGGCTTGTTGTTGCTCTTATTGAGATTGTTCCAGGTCATTTTGTCACAGCCATAACTCTGTGGTATTCCGCTCAAGTCCAGGGATTCAAAGCAAGAAGGGGGTTGAAGGGCTATGTCGACCTAACCAGTGTTTCGAGCCCATGAAGCATGGCATCGTCATGTTCCAAAGGCAACCAGCACAATGAACTTGAGCTATCCCCACGGCTATAGGGAAACATCAACTGCCCAATAGGCAAATGGAAATGTGAATGTCAATTTCATACACCTGTTTCAACATTTCCCCGAGTACAACCAACCAATCCAGCCATTCGTTTGGACATGGAACAGTCAGGTTCAATTTCCGTACTCCAAGCTCCCATTAAAAATGTTAATTGACATGCAGGATATTACCTTTTTGTTTCTATAATGCATGTGTAGGTGTCTTCCTTGTATTCTGGATACATTTCATTTCTATCCGTGCAAACTTTGCCTACAAATGCACGTTGCCCAAAGAGATCTGGAAATTGCAGAAAAGAAAATTAGATCATTCATTTATCTTATTACATATTTTCTCTCTCTCTCGCTCTCTTTCTCTCTCTCTCTCTCTTTATCTCTCTCTCTCAATCTCTCCCTCTCTTTCTCTCTCTACGTGACTCCCTCATACACCTTTCCTTTCTGTCCTGTGCTGGATAGAACTTTGAAATGTGTTACCCTACACTAGCATTGAGTGGTCAAGAATTCACTGCGGTTTTTTAAACGTGGCATTTGTTTGCTAGCTACTGTATTGCTTCAGACAAGCCTCCATTAGAGAACGTAGGTGCACGTGGGATGTTTCTATTCATGCCGCTTTTTACGTTGGTGATCTCATTACACTGTGTTAGCGTCTACTTGTATGGTCTGAGATCAGGTGCTCCCTAAGGGCTGTCACACATCACACAATGAGCGTTTGCCTGTGATGGACTACAGGCACAAATAAGTGTGCCTGGCATCCCACTGACCTTTGAAGAGGCAAATTAGATGACCCACTAGAATGGGAGCCAACAATGAGTACATCCACACTCCTGTGGGCCCACTCAATGTCTCTGAGGCGAAGAACCATGTGTTAAGCAGGCTTAAAAGTCCCCAAGTGCCAGAGGTAGTGGAATTAATCCAGACGAAACTCAATGAGGAAGTAGACAAATTGCAAAGCAAAGTTCAGCTTTATTATCATCCAAATAAAGCAGGGACAACATACAAGCATTGAAATCTCGTTTCTCTCAACCCTCTGGATACAGAACAATGGATTAAATACTTGAAACACGTCACAAATGACATCATAACATAATCACAGTTGCAAAAACCTAGAGGGAATGGCGATAGGTTTCTGGGGTGACGATAAAGTAAAGATGCACAGTGGCAGAGGGCTGGGGAGCGCAGTGTGGAGCAACAATTCCTAAAGTAGGTATAGAGGCTTAGGTAGCCCAAGGTATAGGGCATGGGTGATATTGTGTAACTAGTGAAATATAATGCGCAACAATGAGGATGTAGACACAGGAATACTGAAGTATCCCCATATGCGAAGTGAGGCCTAGCATTTTTCTATTCCCTGTTGAAGATGTAGCAGCGTGGCATAATGAAGAGTTTGAATCATTTTCCCTTTCCCAAGCCCCAGAAGTGAAGCTGAGAATAGTGACATTGGGCCTCATTACAAGTATGCCTTCCGGAAATATCATTGCCGGTATTACCGTACCGGCACCCTTTGCCGAACGGAATACTCCGAGTCAGGGACCTGCCGTGGCCGGCCACACCATTGCCAGTATCAGCGTTGACACGTGGCAGCCGTGCCAGTGACACCGGCATGCCACAAGTAAGTCCACATTAAGAGGTGTACGGACATGCAACCACTGGCATGGACATGCCGGTAATAATAGATACAATGATGCAGGAAACACTGGCATCGCGGACCAAGCGTTAATAGGAATATGGTGTGTGGAAACATGCCACAGGTGCACACAATCAGCACAGGTGGAGGCAATGGACTGTGGCACAGCACAAAAGGACCACACAACACACACCTTCTAAATCCACAATGCTATCATTAGCACTAGCAGTACTGGAGCTGACGGACATGCCTGCACAACTACTCATTGAGGAGGCAGTGAGCCATAGGATGCAGGGGAGGCGCAGGAGGAGAAGGAGGGCCATTATGGGCCAGCAGATACCCAATGTGCAGGCGGTTGTACCCCGCAGGCAGACAGCACTCCCTCGCATAAGGGCCACCCCATTCAATATCACCCCCACTCACATCCACATCCTATACCGGCTGGACAGCGACACCATCACCACTATAGTGGACCTCATACATGAAACCCTGGTGAGCCTAATCAATATCCGGACAGCCATTCCCCCCTTACTGAAGTTAGTGTGCGTGCTACACTTCCTTGCCACAGCCACTTATCAGCACACAGTGGGTCAGCTGCATGGAATCTCCCAACCCTGTTTCTCCTGTGTGCTCACCCAGGTGCTAGATGCACTCCTGTCCCACATACGCAACCACATTAGCCTACCACGGACTGTAGAGGAGGTGAATGAAACTAAAATAGCATTCCATGCACTTGCAGGCATGCCTAATGTAATAGGGGCGCTTGACTGTACACATGTGGAGCTGGTTGTCCGGCATGCTGTGGAGGTAGTGTACTGCAGCAGGAAGCTGTACCATTCCCTAAATGTACAGATTACCCAATACTTGTCAGCACGATCACTCAGGTCAGAAACACTAGGACTCATCTTAGTAAAACCACACAAGAAAGCAAACGTCCTAGTCAGAGCCTTTCTGATCCGTGCTGCCACAAACTGGAATGGCCTGCCCCTAAACCTAAGATTAGAGACAAATCACTTTGTTTTCAGAAAAAAGCTGAAAACACTCCTGTTTAAATAAATTGATCTATAAGACAGTTGGTCTTCCTCCACTGACCAAGTGTCCTGTTTCTTTGTATTGTCATTGTCGTCCTGTCTTTATGTTGGTGCCCCGATGCCTCAGGCTTTCGGCGGCCAACAAATAAATACATATATAAAATGATCACACATTGCTATACAAGTTTCCCTGGCTCCACACATGACTCCATGGTGCTGCACAACTCCACGCTGACCCGCTACATGGCACGACACGCTGGACATCGTACCTGGCTTTTGGGTGAGTCTTACCACAGGGCCATGAGGGGTGTTGAATTGGGTGGGGGCAGTTAACAGCATGGGCAACCTGTCTGCTGGGTGAGTCTAACCACAGGGCCATGAGGGGTGTTGAATTGGGGGGGGGAGTTAACAGCATAGGCAACCTGTCTACTTAGTGAGTCTAACCACAGGGCCACGAGGAGTGTCCAAACATAGCATAGCATGGCATGCATGAAGAGCTGATGCGCACACTGCATGGATGAATCCATCATCACTCCTGCAAATTCCTGTAACCATTACCAAGTATCCATTGAAGTGCACACACACTGAATAGGCCAATAGAAGGCTAAAGTAGATGAGGAATTACACCAAGCAACCTCATCATTCCCAACCTGCACAACATCAAACCTCACACATTGAATGGAACAAGAACAGATACATCGTACTGGGTGCCTTGAACTTTGACTTTTCTTAATTGAATAGAATGTGCAACAAAGTGAATGCATGCCGAAGTGCAAGGCCTTCACAGCCATGTCTCTGTGCATTTAACAGACAGTGCGCACATTAGCACATGTATTAGGATCATCACAAAACAGAAACCACATGTGCCACAGTGCACCACTCTGTAGTGACAATGCATGAAATTCATGAACACAAAAAAGCAATTCACAAGTCATGAGGCTCAGCCAGAGAGAAAACCATCTGCAAAACTGAAAATAATAGTGACTGCAATCACAGTCCACAGGTACACCGCAGGTCAGTACGCCTATCATGTCACCTTAAGGGACACCTTCAAGTTGAATGGGTCAAGTCTGAAATCCAAAATGCCATAAATCTTGACTACCACCAATAGATGATTGAGAGGTGCCGGCCTCAACCAATGTAGCTTCATTCCACCATACAAACACCCACCGAGCCATATTCTTGTAACGTAACCCTTCATCCGTGACACATACTACCAATGGATATCTGACCTAGTCATATGGGAGAAGGCGTCGATGGATATGTAAATGAAGACCTGTATATGTAGAATGCATACCGGGGAGAGCACTGTGTTACAAAAGCAAATTAGGGAAATGTGTACATTGTCACTGTATAGGCACAGTCCATTTCAATTGTGAACACATTCAGAATCCATTGTTGTCAGATGTACTTGATTTATGTGAGTACAGGTTCACAGGGAATGGTCCATGTGACAGCAACTGCAGCCACCCCCCACCCATGGATCAGCCCTAAGTTCATCCCTGTGCTTAGTTGACTTTTCAAATGAACACTGCAGCCAGTGCAAACATGCAATGATCAAATAAATCAAAAGTACCATTTCTCTTGCTCCCATGCAAGTGATGCTAGGTATCCCCTGATGGCATGGCTTATGCACCCCACCAGACAACCACACAACAGGCATGAAGAGGCCTACAATCGTGCACATTTACGCACATGCTGCACCATTGAGCAGACGTTTGGCCAGTTGAAGGCCAGGCGCAGCTGCCTCAGCAGGTCGGGGGGAGCCCTCATTTATGGGCCAAATCGTGCTGGTATGTGCCATGCTACACAATAAGTACATCCGGCGCAACATCCCCCTGACCCCTGACATGGACATGATGCCACCAGAGGATGAGGATGAGGATGAAGAAGATGCAGGAAATGCTGCACGCCGCAACAGCAATGATGGACTTGCCACACGCAATAATTAATTGAACACTACTTTTAATGGACTGTTAAAGACACAGCACTGGGCATGGGTCACACTGGGCAATGGACACTGCACATGATTAAATAGACTCACACTGAATAAGCAATGTCCAGTCATGTTTTTAGAAACACCAGGTGTATTGCATAAGGATAAACTATGTACAGATGTGAATTACATTGCTGAACACTACTATCCTGTTGAACTGTCCCCACACCCCCCACTACTCCCTCCCCCACTACCCCCACACCCACTACCCCCACACCCAGTGCCCCCACACCCCCTTTCCCCACTACCCCCACACCCAATAACCCCACACCACCTACCCACACTACTCCCACACCCACTAACCCCCACCACCCCTCCCCAATACCCCCACACCCACTACCTCCACACCCCCTCCCTACCACCACTTCCCCCTCTACCCACACAATCCCTTCCCAACTACTCCTTCCCCACATGCACAAGAACCTTGGCCTATTTACGCCCCCTTTTTGGCGGATGCGGGTGACCCACTGTAGGGCGATTGAGTCGATGTGACCGACGCAGAGGGCTACTCTGAATAGAACTGGTTGGTGTTGTGCTTGAGGATTGGCCGAGTGGGGTGGTGATGTGGCGTTGTTCCGCAATAGCGTTGATCAACAGGTTGATTGACTCCGCCATTGCAGACATTACTCCATTTCCCTCCCACACACGCCTCGCCAGGTGGTACACCTCCTCCGTGGCTCTGCCCAGCATTCGTGCCGTGTTCCGCGAGGTGTCCTGCATGGTCTGGCGCGTCAGTTCTGCCTCAGTAAGGAGCTGCATGACCAAGGCATGCATTGCCTGCTGCCTTCCCTGCATCCTAGTGAGGCGTCCCTAAATGTCTCGTATATGACAGAATCCAGGTAGTGGCATGGGTGGTGGACCCAGGAGGGTCTGGGGGACTGAACACTGCTTCATCCTCATGGCTATCGTCGCTCAGTGTGCTGTGCACACTGTCCTCCACAATGCTGTGTGCTCCAGACCCTAGTGTTGGTGTTGCAGGTTCATCCGCTTGGCTGGGGTCCGGGGAAACAGGTCATTCCTGCTGGTAGGGGTCCGGGGAAACAGGTTCTTCCTGCTGGCAGGGGTTCGGGGAAACAGGTTCTTCCTGCTGACGGTCCAGCTTGGCAGCAGGTGTTGGTGGCTGTCGGGGCTGTTTGGGAGCCGGTGTTGGTGGCAACCAGGGCTGCTTGGCAGCAGGTGTTGTTGGTTGCTGGTGCTGCTTGGCAGAAGGTGTTGGTGGCTGCCGGGGCTGCTGGGCAGCAGGTTTTTCCTTCTGGTGGGGGGGCTGGGCCAAAGGTATTGTGGCACGCTCTGGTCTTGTAGTGGATGTGCTTGGCTCGAGGTGGTGGATTTCCTGCGGCGGCGTCGTGCCCCAGTGGACCTGGGTTTGGTAGCATGTTCCACTTCACTGTCAGATGATGTGTCTGTGGGGGACAGTGAGGCAGGGCATCAGTAATGGGTGTGGATCCATCTGACAGACATCAATGCTAGTACATTCTGAGTCATGTGTATTGTCATGCACATGGTGGAGGGCATGGCATGGTGCCCACATGAATGTGTGGGGGGTGCAGTGTGGGAGCATGTTTGTAGTGCAGTCATGGAGTGCGCAGTGTCTGTTGCCTGGGGTACTGGTGTTTAGTGGTTTGGGTGTTGTGGGCATGCCACACGTGCTGTGTGACATGTGGAGTTTGATTGTGAAACGGATGTCTTTCACTTGTGGACGTTGCTGCGTTGATGTTGACTCTGCGGGAAGGGAAATGGTAGGTGTAACAAGTGTGCAACAGGTGTCATTGATGTATGCATCTTGATATGAGGTGGGTTTGCCCATGTGGTGGCACGGCAGTGACGATAGCAGTTGGACATTGTCTGGGTGATGTGTGTCTGTGCGTAAGGAAACAAGACGAAAGGAGATGCACAACCAATAATAATACCACACGTTTCTGTAGTAAGTTCAAACTACCCTATTGAAGAGGTAGTAATTTTCAATGTTAAAAAATGTTCAATGAGAATATGTCATGTCATTTCAGGTGCTGGAAGGTAGGGTCTCTAGGCCACAAAATACCCCAATTAAACTTTGCAAAACACCAAAAGCCTGTTGTTACCACCAGGGCTTCCTTCCTGCACTCCTCTAGGGCATCCGCCCAATAATCAATAAATCCTGATTAAATTACCAGTCTAAAACTTAATCACAGTCAGTATTTCAGAAACTTTGAACCAAAGCATGTATACTCCAAAGACATTTTTAATAAGAGGGATGTTAAACATACATCCCCTTTTAAAAAAAATAAATTTCCCTTTTTAAGCTTACAAGAATTGTTTTGTTCAAACAAAATCATATACACATCCAGGAAACCTATTAACAAAGAAGTGCATTACCCACTCCATCATTCAATTCATGCATAAATAGTGTATTTCACCTCAAATCAAACATTGATATAAATGTCTTAAACATCATGAAAACACACAAGATATCGTATTCAAAACCATGTGTTAAACTGGGAATCATACTCTAAGATTCTATCCTAGCTCAGTATTTCCCAGCCTCTAGTCAGTATGCTCCCGAAGTTTGTCTTTCACATGAAACAACACGAAGCCAACGCATTTCGGAATATTTTCCTTCTTCAGGGCGCTAAGAGCTAACTTTCTATTCTTCACATCATTAATGGTTATTCTATGGGCCTCATTACACACGGTGCGCTAAAAATCTCAAATTACCGGCATTACGCTCTTAACGTGTCCGCCCTGGCAAGAGGGCGCTAATAGCGTACCATTACGAGTATGCGGACACGAGCATAGCGCCATGCCGGTAATGACCCTACCGCCATGCCGCTAAAGACCCCAAAAAGTCTCTTACCGCCTTCGACGAAAGTGCAGATAGCACCTCCGCCCTCACGCTGCATGCAAATAGCGGTCACCGCTATTAGCGGTGATCGTTAAATTACGGAACCGGAAATAGCGTCATCGCACAGGAACGGGAAAGAGCACGGCGGCCATCTTTAAAAACACAATCCATTGCCATCCTCTGCCCCTGGACCTGTTTGGAGTAGCTTGCAGTTGGAAATCATCAGGGACACCCTCAACATGCCCAAGGCATTGAAAAAAACCACCGACCGGCAGTGGAAAGAAAAATTCTCCTCAGAGGAGCTTATCATGCTGACCCAGACCCTAGCTGACAATGCCGCTGTGGTCTTTGCCTGCGAAATGCGGCGGGAGACTCTCATGAAAAAAAAAGGCAATCTGGGCTGAGGTTGCATTAAAAGTCAGTGCTGTGGGCACCACCACCCGCAATGTGCGTGAGTGCCGAAAGAGTTGGGATGACCTGAGACTTCGGGTGAGAAGCATCCTTGCCGAAAACCACCAAATTGCCACAGCAGGTGGATCTGGGTCGCCCATAAAACTTAAAGAATGGGAGGAGACATGCGCCAACCTCATTGGCGTGGAATGCATAGAGGGAGTCGGCACGATAGAGCATGGCGTGGCAACCACTTCAGATGGAGGTGAGTGTACACATGAAAGCATGCAATGTGAATCTACTGCCCCCCTCAAATGTGAGCCCAGAATCACCTCATGGATGGGCAAACATCCACACATGCATCACACCCTGCCCATGTCAGTGTCAGACCCAAACACACACACATGCACATATCACCAGAGACAAGTGCCACACACAACCATGCATGGATGAGCCACTGCACTGACACATCACCTGTATCCTTTACAATGTAGTCCAAATGCCCACAACTGCATCATTGATGTATACTGCATTAAGTACATTGAACCGTAACCAGTAACATCCCCCTTCTTGTCCCCGACAGGCTCACATACAGACAGTGAGGATGCTGGCAATGCATCACTAGCACCCCCTGCGCATAAGAAACAAAGGGCTTTGGACACAGAGGACACCCCCACAATCTCAAGTGGCAAAGGCAGAAGGGTCCAGAAGCAGAGTGCGAAACATCGTTGGAGCGCCACTTCCAAGCCACAAGTTGCCACACCACCAACAACTGCCCCACCTCCGGTGGTTAACCCACCACCACCGATCCCGGCCACAGAGGGCCCACCCTCAGCTCCAGCTAGTTCAGCAGGAGAGGCGGCAGCCACTGCCCCACTATCAGATGTGGAGGACCCCACCGACTTCCACATGGAGATGCACACCCCAATCCCCCCTGGAGCCCCTGAGCCATCACCTCAGCACACACTGGGGTCCAATGTCACTGGCGATGAGAACATGGGAGCTTTTAGTAGCCCCCCGGTGGCTTCATCTGTTGACCTGGTCCCATCACAGGCCACAGCAGCCACACCACCAGGACCCAACACTGCCCTCGACCTGGCCAGCATCAGCCAGCGGTAACAAGAAATAACTGTGCTGGTTAGGCAGCATGTTGAGGAGGCTGCCCGTCTCAGGGCAGACATCACGGAGACAGCAAGGCACTCCAGGGAGGGGATGGAGGCATGTACAGACAGGCTGTGTGGGGAGATCATCCGAGTCAGGGAGGTCCTCACACGGATAGCGGACACATTGGACCGCCAATTCCCACCACCACCGCCACCAGGACAGTCTGCCACATCCTCATCTGCCAGTTTGAGGCAGACAAGCCCCCTCCGCCGCTCCTCACGCACCACCAGGCGCACCTCTAATCAGCCTCCCAAAGCTGGTGTTGGCAATGGCCAATAGGGAGTGCATGGTGAAGCCTCCGCGTGCATGGCTGGAGGGAAACATTGTGCAAGACACATGTGGAACTGTTTTGGGGGCTGGGGGGAAGGGTGTTATGGGACTGTTGTGGGGGGTGGAGGGAAGGGTGTTTTGGGACTCTTGTGGGGGGTGGGAGGAAGGCTGTTATGGGACTGTTGTGGAGGGTGGGGGGAAGGGTGTTATTGGACTGTTGTGGGGGGGAGGGTGGTAGGATGTTTGGGGACATGCACATTTTCTTCTTTACATTCCTTAATACACGGGTGTTTGAACAAAACACAGGCTTGTACTTCTTCATTGTGTATGTGTACTTTATTGACGCCATGGTCCATTGTGCGCTTCCAAACAGACACCAGTGCACTACTACCCATATCCATGTGACAGTACGGAACCATGTTACTCAGAATATTTGGTTGATCAGATGCTGTCTCACAGCACGTCCCTCCTGGCCATCCCCTCTTGCATGACCTGCATCCCCTTCACCTCCTTCCTCATCACCATCATCATCCTCATCAGGTGCTTCTATTTCAACGTCAGGGGGCAGTGGCACATTCCGTCTGATACACATATTGTGCAGCATGACACATGCCATGGTGATCTTGGCCACCTTCTCATGGCCATACAACAGAGCGCCACCAGACCTGCTAATGCACCTAAACCGTGTCTTCAAAAGGCCAAAAGTCTGCTTGATCACAATGCGGATACGGGTATGTGCACGATTGATTTACTCTTCGTGCCTGTTCTGTGGGTTCCGTACAGGGGTGAGGAGCCACCTCTTCAGGGGATAGCCGGCATCACCTGTATGGCGGGACGA
This sequence comes from Ambystoma mexicanum, assembly GCF_040938575.1. Taxonomy (NCBI): domain Eukaryota; kingdom Metazoa; phylum Chordata; class Amphibia; order Caudata; family Ambystomatidae; genus Ambystoma; species Ambystoma mexicanum. Next base: position 1,169,907,904 of record NC_090935.1, on the reverse strand, counting down.
ATGGGGTCCTGTTACTGTTCAACTCAAGAGCGGCCTGTTCATATCACACAAATGGACTTTGCATTGTGATTGAAGTGCACAATTAACAGCATACATACAGATGGTCTGTGTGACTGCAATGTGCAAACGTGAGCTCGACCATGCAAGTAGACATGCCCCATGAATGCCTCCAACAGTAATTGACATGTCCTGGGTGAGGCAAGGTCTCAGGTGTCCCTGGGCCCAGACAGATTTGGTACCACACTGCGGGTGTGATGCCATTCCAACATTGATATTCTCATTCTGAGAGGCATCACTTCAGTGGTGCTATAGGTGTGTGGTGCTATGCTATGGCTAGGGGTGATCCCTTTGCATGCTTTCAAGGGCACATTGCATTATTGTTGTTGTGCTGGACTAATTCTGTATGACTATCTTGACGGCATGGATGACATTTGTGTATTTGGTGCCGTGGAATGTTGTGCAATGTGGATGTGGATGGATATATAAGGTTTGTAGACCTGGATTGTCATCTATGTTGTGTAGCTTATACTTGCATGTCCGTTCATCTGAAGTACGTTGCGGGCTTCCAAGATGGACATTGGTGTACATCTGTATGTGCATTCGTCCGACGGACGACAAGCTACACCCATTTCGAGTATGTATCTCTCCCCCCCAATCACACCCAGTTGGAGTATGTATCTCCCCCCCATCACACTGACATGTGCTTGTCCTGCAACTCACCAAGTGGCCATGAACGTTGTCCGGCTTGTCGCTCCATGTAGCGTGGGATAGTTGAATTCCGCAGGACCTGGGAATCATGGGTTGATCCGGGGAAACGGGGACAACAATGTGTGATTACCTTGTTGGCATCACATACCATTTGGACATTGATGGAGTGGAATTGCTTCATATTTCGGTAGACTACTTCATTGTGATGTGGTACAACGAATTCCACATGGGTACAGTTGATGGCACCGATGCAACTTGGGATGCCTGCCAGTGAATAGAAGCCAACTTTGGTGTTTGCAATCTCCTGGGGTCCGTGGCATGAATATGTATTCAGGTGCATGCTTCAGGAGGGCATCGAGTACCTGGTTCAGCGTGCGTGAGAATACTGGTTGTGAGATGCCATGCATATGGCCCACTGTATGCTGGTAGGTGCCTGTGGCCAGGAAGTGGAACACATGCACCACCTTGAGTAGAGGGGGGATGGCAGTTCTGATGTCTATGAGAATCACAATGTCATTGTGTATCATGTCCACGATGCTGGTGATGGTATCCCGGTCCAGACGGAGCAGGGTGTGTATCTGCTCTGGGGTTAGATTGAATGGACTGGCTCTGATCCTGGAGATTGGTGGGTGCCTCTGTGGTATGATTAGGTGCCGTGGTGGTGCTTGATGTGGTTGTCTTGCCCTCCTCCTCCTCCTCCTGCGTCTCCTCTGTGCTGCTTGTTGTTGTTGCTGCTGTGCTGCAATCATGTCGTCCAGCCCATGTAATGCTGCAAGTATTAGAACCATCTTGGTGTGGGAAGGGGTGTGGGAAGGGGTGTGGTGTGCTCCTTTTGGGCTGCCAAAGTCTCCATTGCCTCCACCTGTGCTGATTGTGTCCACCTGTGGCAGGCGGGAACACTGCTCAGTTCTCTTAACGGGTGGTTCGCAACGGCGGTATTAGTGCCATGGCGGTAAGGGGTTTTGGGAGCTTTACCATGCCACTATTGGCATGTCCGCTCGCCTTGTGATGCTGTGCTATTAGCGGCACAGCGTTATTTACGGGAAGGAGGGTCACGCGCATGCGGACTGCCCGCTATTAGTGGCACCGTACTTAGCGGTGCGCTAATAGCGGTGAGCCGGGTCGTAATTAGCATGGGGATTTAACGTTACCGGTATTCCATTACCGGTAACGTTAAATCCCTACCGCCTACCGTGTAATGAGGCCCTATATCTGTAAATTGTAATGTGTACTCGATTTGTTTTTTAAGGTATGTGACTATCTCTAATGTATTGGTAATATTAACGCCCTTCATTCCCTTTTATACTGACCTGTGTGTTCTGTTATCCTAAATGTCATCCCAATTCTTAAGACTCTACAGAGAAAAGGGGGAAAATCAGTTCTCATTATAGATATGTCACATTTATGCCAAACGGCAGAATAACCCACACTCGTTTTTTGGATCAACTAAACTAGTTGTTAAATGTCACAGCACAACGTTACTCACCCGCCCAGTGAGTGACCCCATGTGTCTCTGTGTGCAGGCAGATGCTACTTGTGTGGCCAATACAGGGGACCTGTGGGGTGTGTCAGTGGGGGTTGTTTTTGGTGTTGCAGCCAAGTACATTGTACGTGTGTGGAAGGAGGTTGTCGGTGGGTGATATGGCAGCAGGGATCTGGTGCCATATACTTGACAATTGGACGTGACCATTGGCATTGGGGCGACAAGGTGTGTCATGTCACTTTGGGGTTACGGACACTCACCGGCATCATCGGATGTCCCAGCTCCCGCCTCCGCATATCCAACTCCCTTTATGGCCTCCATGTGCAGGACGGTGCTGCACGTCTCCTGCCACGCCTGCAGTTTGATGGGCGATGGTGCTCTACCTCCTGTGGTCAGTCCCTGGCTGCGCTCTGCGACAATGAGGTTGCGGACACACAGATGTAGGTCGTCCCACCTCTTCCTACAGTCTCGGATGGTCCGGGGTGTTGTCCCCACCACTGAGACTTTGCGGGCAACATCGTCCCAAATGGCCTTTTTCCATATTTCGATTTAGCGCCACAGATCTGCACAGAATACTGCATCTGCGTGCTCCACAAGGGTGTCTGACAGCATTTTCAGTTCCTGTTCACTGGACCGGGGTTTCTGGCGACGGACGACAGGTTGCCTTGCAGACATGTTCCTCTGTATTGGAAGGTGCTCAGAATTCTAGTGAAACTCCTGTGGACTGAGGATTGAAATGGATTGTGTTTTTATAATGGCTGCCGGTGCATTTCCTGTTCCGGCGTGATGATGTTATTCCCGGTGCCGGTAATACCGGCACCAGTAATTACGTTCTCTTTGTTGCCGGAGTCTGCGGCATCAACGATGCCGGTATCAGGGGTTTTGGGGCTGTTACAGTCATGCTGGTGGTACTGTTTCTGGCATGCTGGAATGCACGTGCACGCTGAATAGCAATCTACCGTAGATTCCGGCATCAGTGATGCACGGACACGGTAGCACCGGCATGCCGATAATTTTAATTTATTTCCGGCAAACTCGTAATGAGGCCCATTTTTTAATTGTATCCAGCTGTAGGCCTGTGGAGCCAGAATGGAATGTGAACGACAGAGCGAAGGTAGGGCTTCTGCGCCCTTCCTGAAGGACAAACCCATGGTGGCCAGGGTAGAGGTCAAGAGCTACCAACATGCTTGGTTTATGATTTAGGGCACTAGTGCCCCCCGGGGCAATGACCATCCTATTTGAACTGCCAGGCGGCTGGAAAATAGAGTACATAAATCCACCAGAATTGGGCCGTTTAATGTGGTCCTTGAGAGAGCAGGGAGGTACCACGGGTGGGCAACTGTTATGGGGGGAGCGAGGAGCAGAACATCCTGTCAAACGGTCAAGGGACTATAGGGCACTGGTAGTATGTATATAGGTGGTAGCCAATGAGGGTGGGGGGATAACACTGTATATTGTTCACGTCATGAGTGACAATTTCTTTCCTTTAAAACCTTGTACTTGCTTTGAACTAACAGACACCTCTATGTCAGTTTGATTCTACAGGGCCTTCTGACACCTTTTTTTCTTTTACTGCATATAAAATAAATCTGGTTTTCCTTGCAAAGTGGGGCACCAAGCCTTTTTCCCTAGAGGAGTATTTTTCTACTGTCTGGTTGTCTTGCCTTACACTACATATGGTTTGTATATGGGTAAACATTTGATTGGGTTTTCTATATCTGATGGCGCCTCTGGAGACCACCCCAATATTGATAACAAATAAAAGTACATCATTTCTAAGAAAAACAATTGGTTGGCATACTATGTGGTAGGAGGCATAGCAATGAGGGGTTTGATTGGTTGGCTTCTTGCTAAACAAGCTTGGACATTTTACAGGTTGTCAAGATATGCACCACATTACAAGCAGGGTGAGTGAGGTCCCTGGACTGTCTTTTATTCATTAAACCAGTTACCAACCCTCATTCCTAGGCCCTGAACCCAGGCAATCCCATTGTATTTGGCCTTGTGTAGCAGCTAGTGTCCATGTGTACTTTTAGGAAGAACCACAGGTGTCCTTATCTGTTGGCTTCTAATCAATTGACAGTGTTCTCCAATTATAAATCACATGTTAGGGGACTGTGCATGGAGTGGAATTAACTCCTATTTATTGGGATTTTAGATAATATTAACATATGCGCCGTGTTTTCTATTGCCTCTAGGGGCAGTCTTGAGTTCCTTTCATGCAGTCTTTTGGTTCGTTGTACCTTTCCATTTGGCTAACAAAGATCGGCTGTGCTCTTATAAACTTTAATTAAGTGGGGAGTATCCCACTTGCGTCCTGGCAATTGCTATCTCCTGCCTTTGATCAACTGTTCCCATCCAACCTATCTCATTCTGACCTTGGTAATTAATAGTTGCCAGTTACTTCTGACCTCTGCACAGCTCTGTATTTCCATGGATTCAGCATTTTGAGCTCTCTTGAAATCTCAAGACCGTTATTTACAAACATGCTACTTCGTCCATTTCAAAGACGATGGCTGCCTTATTGCAGTCTGGTTTCTATGTTAGTGAGCTATACTCACTTGTCGTTTGTGTTGCATTCAGATTCTACAGTGGTTATGTTAATGTTCTTCAAGTCTTGTTAATATTTTTCTTGTATAAATGAGTATTTGACATAGTGTGCATGTTCTTCATGTGGAGTGCATTTCTATTTTGTGTCTACCGCGTTTGCCTATTAATGTGGCAATGTTAGCATCTGCCATCTTCAGCTTAGATTTTCTTTATGTCCTGTTGTACTTGCCTGGGATAAGGGCTATATGGTTGTCTCTGTGAGTAATGTTTTACACCTGTGCGGGATTGGATTGGGGGTGGGCAGAAGCTATGAATGATGTATTCAGTTGCCTCCCAACTTTCCCCCTCTGGGCGAGTCCTCTGCCACGCTCATCCTTCTGTTCTCCACTAAATAAGGCTCTTTGGGTACCCATATTTTGTTCACCCCCTCAGGTTACCTCCGCATGTCACATAGTCGTCAATGCTGCATGGCATGTAGTTGCGTGCTCCAGAGACATCACAACTCACTCAGTGCTCTGTGTAATTCTGGGGATCTGGAGGATATTTAAACTTTGACCCTGGAAGGGCTATATGGCTCTCTACTGTTGGGTCATGGAAGTAGACATCTATCTGTATGTGTATACTCATGCACAGGAGTACCCAAGTCTATCACTAATTTCATTCCCACTGCCTTTTTGGCAGTCTTTTTGCATTGGCTGATCGCTAATCTTAAGACGCAGAAGCCCAGCATTACTAGTACCAGTATGGCCACTAGTATTTTGAATGAGTTAGCCAACCAGGTGGGTATCCATGAGAACACGTAACTGAACTAGTTGTCAACCGCAATGTCGTCCACCTCTTCCACCATTTTTGTGTGCAATTTTGTCATGGTGTATATGGCCTCTGTGAGGGTCCCAATTTCTTCATTGTGAGCAGGTGTGTATGTGCAGCAAGAAGGTCAAATTTTCATGCACACGCCCCCTCCATTGCTGATATTAAATGGAGGACATACCTATGTTGAAAGGTCATGAGCTTTATTGCTCTCAGCTCTTCCCTTATGACATTAAAGCCTTTTACAGTCATATTAATTGTTTCTTACAGCTTCCACCAGGTTTTTTTAAGCCTTTTGGCATTTGTATTGGCTTGCAAGCCAGCAGTAAAGAGGGATGCAAAGTATACATATGTTCTACCGAACAGTTTATGCTCGTCTGGTATGTCGTTGTATGCCTTTTCCATTTTGTCTGCGAAATAGTTCATTCTTTTTTTGCGTTCGAGGGTGTGGCACCTCCTGTTTCCCAAGTCTGTGTACATTCTGGGAAAATCACCAGTCTGCACCTCACTCTGGGGCACTTCCAAATCTGGTGAGCCTTTCACCACCAGGGAGCACAGCCTCCCCAATTTGGGGGAAGATATGTATAGGCTTTTGAATCACAGGCCCAACGGTGGTCCATTAATACAGCTTTGCCTGTTTTCACGCCAGGCACATCAAAAATGTGTTTGCACCCTGGGTGTTCCCCCACTTTTATTGGGCCCATATTTCTGAAGCGTAATGTGCATTCTTCAATGGTTTTATGGGTAGGGATCCTGCTTCATCTTCTACTCACGTGAGCAATTTGGAACTTCCAGTCCATTCCTTGAGGCATACATCATTTGCATTCTGGACAATCTCTACTGGTACTGTTAAAAGTGCTTGTGCTTTACAACCCATCATCCCTTCGACCCATCCTTCTGAAGTGAACACTTGTCTGTATATTTCACCGGGTACACGGCTGTGCTGCATGTTGATTCTGAAGGCACCAATATCCCCTGTTGTACTAAGGTGACGATGGTTTCATAGATGCCCTCGTCAGATTCCTTTGGCATGGGATATTGTCTTACTCATGATAAAATAGCCCCTTTCTTCAGTTTAATTATTACTGCCCCCACTCCCTTTAATAGCCCCACATCGTAGAGACTGCTGATCCATAGTGAGCTTGGTACATATGCCAAATCGTCTTGTAAAAAGGATGGGACCTTCTTTATTAATGTAATTCTCCGGGGAATGTCCCTATTCTCCATTCTCAGCTGATTTGTGAGACAAATATTGAACATTACTTTGTCATCCAAGTCGTCATCTGTAAACAACTTTTCATCTGTCACGTCACTCAATGTGTGCCTCATCAAGCGCTATCACTGTGCACCAATGTAATCCTTCATCCTCTATAACATGTAAGATTACTCTATCTTCCCTTACCATGGCTGCTTCTAGCTCAAGTGCAATTTTCTGCCCTTCCTCCACGTTCGTTGGTACTTCTGGGCGGAATAGAAATTCTACTGATAACCTCAATAGTTTGTCCTGTGTTCTTGGGGACCAAGCTAGCAGTATGTGTACACCATAACGGAATACTTCTGGGTAAAGTGGCACAGCCCTCTGTGCTTTCTGACCATAAAATGTTGTTAAGAACTCTTGCACATTCACATAATGAATCCCTGGAGTGGAACATACTATCACTTCATCAGTAAATTATATTGTCATGTTTTATTTAACCATAAAGTCTCTCCCTAATATATTCATTGGTGTCTGACTGAAATATAACAATGGCATAGTTAAGTCATGTTCTCCAATCGTTATGGGTAAGCTGTCTGTGAAAGGAAACTTTTTCGTTGCCCCAGAACAACCTTGTGCATCCATGCATATAACTGACATTGGGAACTTTCCCTCTCTGACACAAGACCATGTAGCTCCCATAGATACTAGAAAGGAACAATTGTTTTCATCACCTGGGGTCACTCTGACCCCTGGCTCGTCTTGGGGGTCTGGTTTAACAGATAGAGACACATCAAGTCTGTTTGTGAGCCGTCGTATTGTAGGTACATATTGAGTCCTGTTCCTGTGAAGGGATTCCTTTCCTCTACTGTCACACCCAATATTCTAGGTGTAGATACTTGTGGCAATATTTTTGCGGTCCATGATGTCATTGCATTTTGCTGTGTAGGTGCCTGTGTCTGCAGTGATGCTTGCTGTGTCAGCATCAGTGCCTGCTGTGTCTGGGGTGGCACACCCTGCTGTGTTTGTTGTATTTGTGGCGCATGTGCCTGATACTGCGTGTGATATTGGGCATAATATGCTGGCGGTTCTGAACTATATGGTGGGGGATATGCTGGCCCCCCTCTTATGGCTGCCTGCTGCTAATTCGGTTGCATTCCTCATCTACTTCTGCGCTGACGTGAAATGTGCCCCATTTTCCCACATGACCAAAACTGTTGTGGCTGTCCTCCAAATCATGGTGGCCCCCCGTTAAAACACTCTTCCTAACCTTGAAATCCAAACACTCTACCTCTGGGTGCAAACTCTCGTCCCCTAAGGTAATAATGATATTGCCCCCTGCAAAATTTCCATTGGGCCCTGGCTGCATTTGCTGTACCTGCTGCACATCATTGTTTTCTCCCGCGTTCGTCAAGTTGTCAGTTTTGATAATTTCTTCTGCACTAGCTTTGCTTCTTCTATCTTCCTTTCCTCAACTTTCTTTCTGTCTTTCTCTTGTTTCGATCTGCAGTGATGGACAATATTTAACTGTATCTCTGGTCATGGGTTTGCCTCTATGCCCACAATTTTCTTCAATTGTCTCTGTTATTCTTCATGAAGTCCCTGAATCAAAATGTGATAGAAAATAGTGATGTTTTAATCCAACAGTTCCGGTGTCTCTAATCTCCTCTTCTCTTTTAACTGTCCTGTATGTATATGCCGCAGGGTCTTCCTCTGACCCCATTTTACGTGTCATGATTGCCCCCATGTCTGACATGTCTGGATATTGTATTCATGAGTCCCCTCCAGATGTCCGCCCTAAAATTATTAAAAGGTGCCCCATCATGTTTTGTGTTTTGGGCTGTCACTCCAGGATATCAGCTTGCTTCCAAATGTCTCCTGATGGTTCCCCCATACGTGAAGTGTTATAGCCAGACAATGGACCACACTCTGTCAAGTGACATCACTGCTTGGCATCAAACATAAACTCTGTTCCGCTTATCACCCACTGGCCAACAGCATTGTTGAACACCTTAACAGCCTCTTGAAGGAATGTATTGCAAAATTGAGAAAACAATTGGTTGCATTGCCTTCCCCCATCTCTTTTTGCCTTACACAACCAGCCAGGCTCGGGTCACCAACTCGCGTCTCATTAAATATTAACAGACAGATGATTGCATGTTCAAATTGCTTCTCCCACGAATGCTTGCTCTAATGCAGAGAGTTCTGTGACAGTTATAAGAGTAGAAATTCATGATTATTTGACTACTATGACTAAATGTCTAAAATGTATCTCTCGACATTGAAAGCAGCCGCAGGGGAGCCAAGAAGAAAATAACAACAAGGAAGCAACTGTAGACGTAAATGCTGTGTGTTAGGGAGAATTTTCATTTCAGTGTCTAATTCCTCCCTCCTTAGAGACCCCCCAGCTCTTTTGCTGGACTTTGGACTTTTTTGATTTTAACCTAGAATGAGTGAGCCCTTTTTCTCCCTCACCCAGTGTTTCTTTTGGTTTTGGAGTCTGATAAACTCCAGAGGCATCATCCTTTTACACTGTGACACACAGCACCTTCAGTGCAGTGGCACAGGGAAGTCTTTCAGATTTCCCAGAGGTTTAAATACCTTGTCTTGGATAAACTACTGTTTCCAAGAGCAGTGAAGTGAAATTGACTTTACTTGCAATTGTAACTTCTACACCCAGCACACACTATCTTACAATAGGGTGCTGGAGGGGTTACTTAGTATGCCCTCTGTTTAGTTTCTCATGTAACATTTTTATGTTACCCTTTCAACAATTAATGGCTGGTGGCAGTGGCTTACCTTTTCCTACCATTGTGTGTTTTTACCGCGGGCTGCAATTGCAGCCCCAGTAAACCACCCATGGGTGCCCATTTTGTCAAAATAGCCCCTTTTTTCGCCATTTCTTGTTGTAATGGCCCTTCTTGAGATTTACTCTGCGTGGCAAACTAGATTTGGTTCCTTTGTTCATTTTGTCTTTTGCGGGGTTCACTGCTCTGGCTCCAACGTGTCTGGCAGGGCAGGAAGCAAGGGAGGTTCCCAAAACTCCCTGTGCTTATTCTCCTAAGTGACAGGGATGCACACTTAGGTGATTGGATGGCTGGCTGTCCTTGGAGGACGGCCACCCTGCTTTGTGAGTGACAGCTAGGCGGCAAATGAATGGGAGCAATGTGCATAAAAGGCATAAAAGGCATAAAAGGCGAGGTCTTTTGCTCGGAAGGCAGAGTCAACAACTGGACGAAGCAATCCGAAGAAGAACTTGGAAGAGATGCCTGCTGCAACTCCTGGACCGTTGGTTTGCCCGGTGAAGCCCTGCTGCTGTGCTGAAGCTCAGAATTCGCCTCGACTAGAGAAGCCCTGCAAGGACAAGCTCTCCCTTTGGGTTGGTGGGACCAATCAACCCCAAAGCAAACTCATCTGGGCAACCTCTCGGAGCTGGTTGTACTTCCATTGCTGCTGCAGGAACCGATTGCCAGGGAGAGGAACACCAGAATTGAGTGTCTCGTTTTTAAGTCAGACCCAAGCTCCAGGAAGATCCTCCGAACTCCCATGTAGCAGGACTGACCGAGCCTGAGCCACCTCAACAGGGTGCTGGACTCCAGATGCGAGGAATGTCCATAAGGTATCCGAGAACCGCAGTGGTGCTATTCACGAGAAGCTGAAACCATGAAGTGCCACTGATCTGAACTTTGTGTTTTGTTGCCACCGACCTTAGTGCAGGAGTCCCCAGACATCCTCCCTCTTGTCCCCATGACTGAGGGCCAGGAACAACAGGATCTGCCATAATACAACTGGAACAGAAGCCAGCTGGAACCAATTTCTTCAGACTTAAGGTACTGTACACTAACGGATACTTACCTCTTGTTGTGTAGCCTTGCTAGCTACCAGTTGAGACTTGTCTTGGTTGCCCTTTTGCAGAGTTGCTTGTGCCCCTAGAGTGATTTTATCTCTACAAACATTTCTAAAACATTGTGCAAGACTCTTACTTACCTGCAAGAAGATCTTGAGCTTGCCTAGACTTTACTCAAGTGACATTGGCTGTCCTGGCTCCCTGATAGACTCTTCTAACCTCTGACTTCGTTCTTTAATCTGTCCCTCCAAAAAGTCACACATTCCATAACTTATGTTGCTGTGAAAGGGTTAATTTACTTTGCATTGGGGGTTCAAAAGTAATTACCTGTTTAAGAATATTTGTTAACCTTTGTTTTATTCCCAAACCTTTGCCTTTTGACACCAATCTTAGTGTAAAAGTGGCAGTGATAAATCAATGTCCACTGTGTCCTAGCTATTAAGTCAGCTCAGGGTGTAGGAAGTGTCTGTGTGCTATGCCCAAAGGAAATCTACTGATTTAGAGAAACTAAGAGTGTGTATTTATTGAAGTATATTTTTGTGTTACATGATTGCTCCCTTCTAAAGAAGGCTTATTCAACTGACTTTTAAATAAATTAATAATTGTTTAATCAAGAAACCTTGAGTGTAAGTGTTTATTTGAATAACTGTCACTGTGAAACTCTGTGTCACAACCTTACAGCTCACATTGAGATAAGCCTGGCTGCTCAGTCACTCTACCAACTTGTGCAGTACATCCTTATACCAAAGGCTGGGTTAACTATTGGCAAGAGGGCAAGGCAGGTGCAGTCTCCCACAGCGTCCTGCATACAATCTTGCCTAAAACTGTGATACCCGTCCTACTGTGACTTCATGTATGTGCAGAACTTCAACTGCAAGTGGCACAAGCCACGATTTGAGGGCCAATTTTCTGTCCAGTATGCAACCCCCACCGCAGTGGCCGAAAAGCGTGGGTGCATATAGGTGATGTGAAGAGATACTTAGTCATGACCCCCCTGTCGGACGAAGGTGAGCAATTAGAAAACGAACAGGAAGATGTGACCAGATCCCAGATGAGATGGAGTACGAGAGCTGACCAGCAAAAAGAAGCGTGAACTCCCATCAAGGAACTATGTACTTTGCCAGAGCCTGAGAGACAAGAAGCCTCATTACACGTTTGGTGGTATTACCGGCAGATTCCAAGTGGCAGAAATAACAGTAAATTTCCAGCCCCATTGGACTCCATGGAGGGGTTTGCTGGTGCAAACACCAGCACTTTTGTAGCTGCCGGTAATTCCACACACCCCACCACCAAAGTTTTAGTTTGGTGGTGCAGACAGAGTGGCGGTAACGGAATTACTGCCACTTTTTTCTGCACCGCCAAACAGGTAATTATGCCCAATGTCCTTAATATCCCATCCCAATACATGAGAAGAAGCAAATATCTGTAGAAGACGGGCATTGTGATTGGCACCTTTTTCTTTTTTCTTTGTTTTTCTGGATGGCCTATTGGGGGAGGAAGGATAGTTCAGGGGCAATGCATTTGTTTTAGAAGCAAGACAACTCAGAGCAACACAGGTTAGAAACCCGATCCTGTGCTTAGAAACCACTTGTTGGTATTAAGCATGTTATAAAAACACAATTATAAAAACACAATTATAATAATTGGCTTATTTGGTCCATTCTTCTATGGTCGCAGTAAAAGTTTTAGTAACTATACAACTAATGTAGTTGCTAATGTAATTTAAGAAATAACTAGGGCTAAATGACAAGTGATAGATGACGGATACCACCGAAAAGTGATAGATGACGAATACTACCTAAAAGAACATCCTGATGCAGTTGGACCTTGCTTGTCCTGATACCGCCTCTAGGTGCTGCTCCTGTCTCTCTGCCATTCATGCTTGGATGGCACTCAACTGGCTCCGCCTTAATGGAGACAAAACAGAGGTTCTTCTAGTCGGCTCTCTTCCCGATGCCTCTATGTGGTCCGACGCCTTCTTGCCCCGAGTTTGGGCCTCTCCTCTGCCCCTCGCTTTTTGTTAAAAATGTAGGTGTTAAACTTTACTCTTCACTTTCTTTTCTCCCCCAGGTGAGTGCGATCTGTCAAATCGTTCACTTCAAACTTTGTATCCTGCGTAAGGTCCTCCCTTTTCTCCCTACCTCTCTACGTCTGATTGTCGTCTTCTCTCTTATCTCAGTTTCTCTTGACTATTGCAACTCTCTGCATTTGCCTTAACGTAATTATTTCAGACCCTACGGAATACTGCAGCCCGCCTAGCTGTGGGGGCTCCCCTGCTATGTTCGGCCACTGCTGCCCTCGACGCTCTTCACTGGATCCCGATTGTTAGTAGGGTAAACTTTAAAGCCCTGTACATTGTTCAATGGGCTTTTTACAAGGGTGTTCCTGCCTATCTGCAGGCTAAATTTGCTCAGTATGTCCCATCACGCTCTCTGCGATCTGCTTCTTCACTCTGCATCTCTGTTCCTCATGTCTGACGCTCACGTGTCAGGGGGCGTTCCTTTTCCGTATGTGCTGCTCGGCTGTGGAACTCCCTACCTCTTCCTTTATGCTTGGTACAGGGTCATATCACCTTCAGACGAAGGGTAAAGACTTTTCTCTTCTCCTCTTGATGTGGCGTTGGTCCTGTTTGTAGCTCTTATCCACTTTCGTTGCCTAGTGCCCGATGCCCTTGCTGGTGTATGTTGTGCTTTACAAATGTCCTTAACATAACATAACATTTTCATGGTTTCACTAATAACATGTGGTATCGACACATGACTAAAGTGGGAAGGGAAACAATGGATGAAAACTGTTTTGGGTGTTCCCTCCTTCCGTATGCCTTGAGTGTTTCCAGATTGTTTGTGGCTGAAAAAGTACCAGTAAATAAGGCACACTGCTTAACACACATTGCGCTATGCAAAACAAAGGGATGATTCCAGGGAAGTTCAGCTGTCATAAAATGAGTGACAAAGGCAGATTCCCCTTATGAAGATAAATGTATCAAGGTAAAAACAATGGCCAAGTAATAAAATACATATTATCAGGGCCACGAGCAGGCGAAAGGACAGTAAAAGACGACCCATTGATGAAATGTATAGACAAAAGAGGGCGAGAGAGACAGTTTTTCTGGGATAGACCTCAGTAACAAATTAAAGGGTAAGTGGACACTCCTTGAGGCTGGGTAGAAGGGATGATGGGGTGTAGAGCAGAGGCACTCAAATGATTCTGCTGTTACCCTACTGAAGGTGCTAATAGAGAGTGCATAGAAGAATAGACCAAATAAGCCAGTTTATTGACATGGGTGGAGGATGAAGAGGGGACAATACACATAACAAAATTAAGGAATGCATCGTTGTGTTTCAGAAACAACGGCACAGTACATATAGGGAAGAACGCATCATGGACCTTCCAGGTATGAAAGTAGGCACAGCAGTATTGATGGACCACTATTGGGCCTGCGGTTCATAAGCTTATATGCAACTCTCGCCAAATTGGGGTGACATCTGCTCGATAGTAGTGTTACATGCACCGGTACTGGTGGTGACCCAAATGTGATGTGGTGCAAATAGTGGACTACCCTATGCTAAAAAATGATAAAGAGAAAGAAAACAAAAGGTCACGACGTACAAAAAGAGATGATGATCTTTCGAAAGCATCTCAAGATGCACTCAATGCTATCCCACATGAGCACATGATGTTTAGCAATGCATAAATATTTTTTACCTCTCGTCTCACCCCAGTCGTGCAAGCGCCAAGGAATGCCAAATGGTTGCAGATAACGCAATGGGAGTTATTGCAAGCAATAAACACCACTGCAAAGGGGTTCAAGGAGATTAAGGAAGTGCTGAGAACAATCAGATTGAGGACTCTCCAGAACAGATATGTCCTCGACCTCCACATTGCTAAAATTTCTGCACATTTATACATCCCCTTGAGGAAGAGAATGGGAGCAATAACGTCTCTTCAAAATTTGCATACGACAATGGTTCAAGAAACTAGCCCAACTGAAGATGAGGACTGGTTTACAGCTCTGTTCTCAAGGGTGCATACCTGGCTAGGTAACACATTTAAAATATTACTAGTGGTCCTAGTATTAGTATTAACAGCTCTGTTTCTTGCAAATAATAATTTCACAGTGCAGAAAGACAGGCAAGAAGGTCGTAGAACAAAACATGATATTGGGTCAAGACAATAATAATAACATAAGTACACATCCACACCCAAACAGATTAGCCACATCAAATGCACGTCATCGACAGGACAATGGGCCCACCAGGCACTGTGTTAGAGCCCCCTTATGACCCTGAAAACTATAGCGAGCACTGAGTAGATTGTGAAGGGGATGGTGAGTGTTGCTTCATGACTTGTGGGTCAGAAGAATACGTACTGCAAGGCGCAAGGAAGGAACTTGAGGGGGGTGCGCAAAATATGAAAACTAAAATATGTATATGATAGGCTGGAGGAAAATGAAGGCGTGGTCAATAAATTAATTAACCAGAGGGGGGAGTGTGGTAATGGAGATGAGAGTTTCACCAGGCCAGGTCCCACCCCATCTGCTCACAGTTATGAACATAAACAGCGATACAAACTAAGAAATGCTGTGCGACAAAAGTAGGGCACGAGGTAAGTTACACTTATAGAAGTAGGAGGTTCCAGAACACGTAGCTAGAGCACACGTGCAACAGACATGAAGAACATACACCAGACATGAAGAACACTAAATCCTATTCCTTTTGCTTCCCCAACCCTCTTTCAGGTTTACCTACTTCCCTGTACTTATCCAACCAACGAGTCCCAAACGCTCATTCCCTGCTGGGGCTGCAGAGACCTGCGTAAGTTTAACACTTGCAGGGCCTTCAAACCGCAGTGGGGTGGTTGGTTCATGCCACTCCTGCGCCTGAGAACTGTATCCTGGCAGAAGCACAACCCCATGTGTTTCTATGTGCCCAAGTGGCATGACCCAGCAGCATGAGCATGGAAGAGATAGCTCAGGTCCTGCAGGACCTGCGAGCAGACCTACCAGCCACCAGGCAGCAGTATGCTACCCTCACAACACAAGTACGCAGTCCGACTGTGCAGACTGCCCTCTTACCCGGCCAGACCCCACTTCAGGTTCAAGTCACCCCCGAAGCTCAGGTTCCATTGGCCCCTCCCGAGCGTTACAATAGGGACCCCTCCAAACACCTGACCTTTGTGACACATTGTCACCTGCACTTCCTGACCAAGCCCACATTATTCCGTTCAACGCACACTAGAACAGCATTTGTGATCTCGTACCTGACTGGGGATGCTACAGCGTGGGCAAACCCCTTGGTTCAAGGGGACGATTCCGTCCTATATAATTGGGGCAATTTCCTTGAGGAGTTAGGTAAGATTTTTAATAGACAGGCAGCTATTATATGCAAGGAACAGGAACTCTTAGCATTGAAACAGGGTGCTAAAGAATTGGTCACTCAGTTCAATCGGCTACTTGCTGAGGCGGAGTGGCCCAGGGAAAAGCGCATGTCACTTTTCTACCAAGGCCTTTGGGATAACATAAAAGACTTAATTGCCCAGATAGATCCGTAACCTTGGGACTGTCGTGCTATGATTGATCTTGTATTACGGTTGGAACACAGACAAACGGAAAGGCAGGGAGACAGGAGGCGCAGAGAGACGCGGGTTATAGCCAGGCTAGACCAATCCCGTCAACTACGACCTGCGGATAGACCAAGTGGTGAGGAGCCCATGCAGATTGGTGCTGTGCATGGCCCTTTGACCAAGGAGGAAAAGAAGCAGCGCAGTAAAGATGGGATTTGTATGTAATGTGGTATTACGGGTCATTTTGTTTGCAAACACAAGACCAAACCAAAGTTTCATGGAAACGCCTCAATTCGGCAGTCGTAGGGGTCACACAGTCGGGCCTGAGTAGTCAGGGGACCCCAGCAGTAGACAGCCATCATTTGATGTCTCATGTCACAATGCCCGGTAAGTTGTGATTTTCAGGCCAAGAGGTGTCAGTGTCATTGCTAATAAACTTTGGTGCAACCGGGAATTTCATAGACATTCATTTTGCAGCAGCATTGGGGTTCCCGTGTTTAGCAAGAAGTCCCTAGAAGTCATTAGAGTGGTAGATGGCACGCCACTCTGTTCTGGCCCCATTACACGATATACACAGGGCGTACACCTCCTCGGTTGGGAAAACCATTGGGAAGAGATCCGATTTGATCTCATCGTGGCCCCACGGTTTGGGTTGATACTCAGGATTCCCTTGTTGAAGACACATGACCCCCAGATACATTGGTCTGAGAGAAGACTCCATTGGAATTCTGAGTACTGTGCAATGCATTGTTGCATCCTGCAAGCTATGACAACAGGAAGATGCATTCTGTAGTAGGCAGACATGTCTCCCTGCTGATACTATAGACCTTAGTTCCTTAGCCCCGAATACCATGCCTATCGACAGGTAATCAATAAAGGCGCTGCACAAACGTTTGGCCCACATCGGTCTTTCGGCTGCGCATTACCCTAGAGCCTGGTGCGCTGTTGCCCTGTAGCCGGGTTTATGCTTTCAACGAAGCTGAGACAAACCACCTATGTTATTATATTGATACAAACCTGCCTGTGTCGTCGCCTTTGTTTTTCATCCCCAAGAAAAAGGGGGACTTACGCACCTGCATAGACTATTGCGGTCTTAACTGGACTACCATTAAAAAAAAACACTATCTCTCCCGTTAATTTCAGTCCTGTTGCATCAGGTTGGAACGCAACTGTTTATACAAAACTGGACCTCAGAGGTGCCAACCATCTGGTGCGGCTGCGTGCTGGGGACGAGTGGAAGTCTGCTTTTCAGACTAAGTTCCGCTTATACGAATATCAAGTCATGTCATTCGGCCTCTGCAATGCGCCAGCACTTCTTAGACGAGGTTCTGTGGGAATACCTTGATGTATTTGCAGTCATCTACATTGACGATATACTGATATACTCCCAAAATATGCACAAACATGTCAAGCACGTACAAGCAGTCCTACAGTGGCTATGACAGCATAGTTTATATGTTAAATTAGAGAAATGCGAAATCTCACCCAACCACCGTGGAATTCCTAGGGTATTTTCTGACACCAACTGGGGTGCAGATGGATCGACGCAAAGTTCAAACCATTCTAGACTGGCCAGCACCAGCTTCTGTGAAAGATGTTCAATCTATCCTCAGTTTTGCCAATTTTTACAGGTGTTTTGTCAAAAACCTGTCCGGCCTTGTAACACCCATAACTAAGCTGCTTAGAAAGGGCCAGCAGTTCTGTTGGGATCACACGGCTGATCAAGGATTCACCCAATTGAAAGCGGTATTTACTACCGCCCCATTCTTAGACATCCAGACCTCACGCAACCATTCATTGTGGAAACCGATGCATCGAGTTACGCATTAGTAGCAGTGCTATCCCAAAGCGACCCAAAAACCGGGCTTCTACATACTACTCCCGAAAATGATTACCAGCGGAGTCTAGCTACTCTATAGCCTATCAAGAATTACTGGCGGTTAAAAAGATTAGATTAAAA
The DNA here is from genome assembly GCF_040938575.1 of Ambystoma mexicanum. Classification (NCBI taxonomy): domain Eukaryota; kingdom Metazoa; phylum Chordata; class Amphibia; order Caudata; family Ambystomatidae; genus Ambystoma; species Ambystoma mexicanum. The sequence goes on along the minus strand of NC_090935.1, from coordinate 1,169,889,789 downwards.
AGGAACAGCACCAACCTCAGAGACTACAAACAAGAAGACGAAAATCTCAGGGAGAAACTGCATAAGAGGGGTTACCCACCGAAACTCATGGCAAAATCTATGAAACAAACCAAGAATAGTAACAGGGAAGCCCTATTGCAGGAGAACAGAAAAGGCAATGAAAATGAAGAAGAAAAAAATTGTATTTGTCAACACCTTTAGCCACCTTTCCAATAAGATTCAGAAGATTATTCATAAGAATTGGAAGATACTGAAAAAAGGGAGCAGCCCTCTGTCGAGACCACTGGTTGCTTACAAGAGAAGTAAGATTCTTAGGGACCAGGTTATCCACAATAACATAGTGGGGCAGGAACCAAGACAACAAATCATCACAGAGGCTCGGCCGGTTGGACACACCCCATGTGGTAACTGTGCATGCTGTAACCAGACCAAAAGAAACTCAAAAGTGAATATAGGTCTACCAAGAATGTGGACACAAAACACCTTTACCAACTACAACTCAGAAATGCTGGTATATGCGATCTGTGGTCCCTGTGACAAAATCTAAATTGGGAAGACGGAGAAAGATTTAAACCTGGTTAACAGAATACAAAAGCTGTATTGAAAACAGAACACACACAGCATCCCTGGGTGAGCCATTTAATTGAATTCATACACAAGGCTGAAGTTCTCAGATGGACAATCCTATACCAGGTAACATCAGAAAGCAATGTTAACATGGACAAAAGAAGACTTATTGCTAAAGAAAGTGAATTGATCTACCTCACAAAGAGCGCTATAACAGGGTTGAATGAGCGGGCAGAGGAATGGTGAACTGATTGGGAGCCATTTTAAGCCCAAAACTTGAACCAAGAGATTAGACTAGAAATAATAAAAAAGTTATGGACCTTTCTTGTTTCCTTTTCCCACCCCATTAGTAAGAACTAGATGAGATGGCAATCTAATGGGAGCAAAGAGACCTGGAAAGCAGCGTACCAAACACAATTTATAAAATGTAATTATTAAACATCCATTGAGTACATGCACCTACTGTGAGGTAAAGTAGAGTACAGTGAAAGTTATGAGATAGCGCCCCAGAGTGCCACTAACCACAGATGTTTGTTGCTATAGCAAATAGGATGTAGAGTGTAGAGGAAAGGACCTAGGGTTCACAGGGCTATAAGGCTGGTTACCCTGGCAATCTGTTTGTGTAACCAAGCTTCTGAGCAGCGAGGACCTGAGACAACGGCACATTCAATTTGCACGGTAAGCCGGGGAAACACGCATAGCAAAATAGAGATACACTGGAGTATTACTAGCTCAAATTACATTGGCCCTCATTACGACCCTGGCGGAAAGCGAAAAACGATGGCGGAAATGCAATACCACCATCGAATAGCGCTCGGTGCGACTATGACCCGTCACCGTAAAGTACGATGCCATTAGCGACACCGTAGTGAACGCCAACGCTAACTGCACCAAGTACGCGCGCGCGCCATGCCAAACCGCAATTAGCACCATGGCGCAAGGGTACGCGAATTCCGACCCTAGCGGACATGTACTTAACGCCATCAAGCACGGCGGAAAGTACCATTCCGCCATGGTGAGAAGTACGGCATCGCGAATCAACCGTAAACGGCCCCACTGAGTGCCTGTACACCGCTCCCTGGCCACATAGCACAACTCCCCGTAGGTGCAACGAAGTCACAATGCAACCAGTGAAATGTACAAGTCACCCATGCATGCCAACGAACAAAAGAATCACAAGAGGGGCCAATGGGAGCTGCAGGGCACAGATGGCACGAATACAGAAGCTATACCAATGGACATGACCTCAGTCTCCCACCAAGAAACGCACGCAAACACAGGCAGCAATATTCCGATAATCACATCATTCCACCAATCCACCTGGCTGACCGGCATCTGTTACACAAAACCTAATCCCCCGCCCCTGAGCATGACATCATCCAAACAGTCATATTGGCAGCCCTCACCCCTGACCTCACTGGGCTTCGTAGGCAAACGCGCCCAGCACAGTACCACGCAACTATACTCCGAAGCTGGAACCCAATGCAGATCTCCTCACAATACATCGCTCCCCAAATAGGAATATGCCACATCACTTGCAAAGAAGAACGCTACACGGCCCATATCAGAATAGAAATTTAATGCACAACAAATTCACCAAGCCCATACAGCCATTAGGCCATGAACTCCAAAACACATTTCACCATTGTGGGCTGCATCCGCAAGAAATGACCAGCTACTTCTTGTGTGACGCCCTGTTCCTTCATGGTACACAGGGGCTACATTCCGTACGAAAAGGCAACATGGAAGCGCCTAGAACCGCAGGGCCGTCCCAATAGGGAGGCACTAGTCCAGCTGAAAGGCCGAAATGTTGCTCCGAGCCACTAGTACTGCGTAAGGGCATGTGGCCCATTGGCGATCGTCCCATAAGATCGTAATGCTGCTCCACTGATTAACACGAAGCAGCAGGTGTCGGGAGTAAAAGCCATCTGCAGGAGTGGCATACAGATGGCAGTGGCAAAAGGGGAGGAGATACCTGTCAACCAAAAGAAAAGAAAAAGAATAGAATGGCCATCAGAACTACATCCGAACAACTCACCTCAATGATCACACTAAATCCACAGCCATATGCATGCTAGCCCACTCCAAAGGATCATCACCACCCCAAAACCACTTGCGACTCATAACTATCCATATCGAGGTGAAAACACCATCACAAACGAGTGTACCTGTGCATGCGTCTGTGAAAACAGAATCCATCAGATGGGATTGGTAACGTGCATGGACACAAGTGTCTGAAGGCGCGTCGAGACAGGGAGGGCTCAACAAGGCCAGATAGACGATGGTCCCACTATGGCAGCCCTGCATCACATAGCGCAGGGGAGGCGGACAGATTCCAAGAAGCCCTGTACATGGCAAACACCGTATCAAATCATCTGCCCATGCATCCATTCATCATTCCCTCATCCCGTAATGAGAACGCCTGTTACCATACTCACATAACATGTGAGAATTCCATTGAGTCTGTGCGTCATGCAGCCTGCAAAATCCACTGTGCCCCAGCCCGTAATTCCAGTGTTGTGAAGTAACATGTATTTGGGAACGTCCGGCCTCATCATCCACTTCGCTATTGCGCATCCCAAACTATTCATATCAATCATTGCATCCTCGCCATGGCCCCTGTCCCAAGGACACTGAACAATAGAACGTTATATTTGCAGTCAGACCTGTGGGCATCTCCTCGCCGCTAGCTGAAGACCGAAAGCGCCGCCCTTCGAATTCCTCATTTGCAACATCACGTCGAAAAGGCATCTGTGGCCGCTTGGAATCACAAATTAATCCATCTAGTGCGGCTGTGTGTGAAAATGGCAACTGCCTTCACTCACAAATGGCACGCCCCTCCCGTCGGTGAACCTCGGTACAGTGATGCATGAGGGTCCACCGTTACTCGAGTACTACGTTCCACTGACCCTTCACAAGTCTGTTCGCGACTGCAAAGAATGCATGTGAAACAATGGGACCATAGCCGAATGAACATATCAACCAATGTTACACGGCCATCGGGTACTAATACATGATTGTAATAGCAAGATGCCATTCCTCGAATTGCAGCGTTGTGTGCGGGACGTGCTCGCCCAAAGGGGAGAGCAGCTTGCACAGGTGGAATGAATCACCACAGGTGGAGGCCATACAGCCTGAAAACACATAAATTGCACGCCCAGTCTCCTCCCACACCCACTCCGAAATGCTACCGGCAGGACTCGCGATGTTGGCCCTGGGGGACCTGATAGCACTGCAAGTACTCCAACTCCAAGAAGAAGACGAACACCAACTACAACCGGCCGCACGGAGGAGACGCAGGAGGAGGAGGAGGGCAAGGCAGGGCCAGCAAGGGCTGCCAGCACAGCCACTACCACCACGCAGGCAGCCCGCAATCCCACGCCTCCGAGCACATCTGTTCAACCTCACTGATGAGCAGATCCACACCCTCTACCGTTTGGACCGGGACACCATAGCCGCCATTGTGGACATGACACAGGCTGACCTTGTCAGCATGATAGATAGCCCAACCGCCATCCCACCCCTACTGAAGGTGGTGTCTGTACTCCACTTCCTGGCCACAGGCACCTACCAGCACACAGTCGGACAGTTGCATGGCATTTCTCAGCCACTGTTCTCACGGACACTATTGCAAGTGCTCGATGCCCTCCTGCAGCACGCAGACGACTACATCTCTCTACCACGCTCGGAGCAGGAAATTACCAACACAAAAGTGGGATTCCATGCACTTGGCGGCATACCGGGTTGCATTGGTGCCATCGACTGCACCCATGTGGAATTGGTCGTCCCACATGCCATGGAGGCCCAGTACCGCAACCGAAAACAATTTCATTCACTGAATGTACAAATGGTGTGTGACTCCAACAGGATCATTACACATTGTTGTGCCCGATTCCCTGGATCAACCCATGATTCTATGGTCTTGAGGAACTCTACAATACCACGCTACATGGAGCGACACGCAGGGAACAGATCCTGGCTACTCGGTGAGTCTCATTTCATGCATGATGATGTGGGGTATGTGATGCGGCAATGACCTGGCAGGAAGGGGGGGGGGTGCGTACGTAGCAATGGCATTCCACATAATTCGTTTATCGTCCACATACAGGTGATGCCGGATATCCACTGAAGAGATGGCTCCTCACACCAGTCCGGAACCCACGGGACCAGCATGAGGAGGACTACAACCATGCCCACTCACGTACCCGTGTAGTCATTGAACAGGCATTCGGCCTACTGAAGACTAGTTTCCGGTGCCTCAGCAGGTCTGGCGGGGCACTCCTGTACCGCCATGAGAAGGTTGCAAAGATGGTGATGGCATGTGTCATGCTCCACAACATGTGCGTACGTAGAAATGTGCCCATGCCCCCTGACGCAGAACTGCAAGCACCTGAAGATGGTCATGATGAGGGTGGGGATGTGGCAGCACCTCAAGGAGTCTGCGAGGCACAGGAGGGCCGTGAAATTCGTCAGCATCTCATAGATGCATGCTTCTAGCACTCACGCCTGGTGGCTGATACATGGACACGGGACTCGTGGCACTGTGTGTGTCTGGTACATGCACAATATGGACTGTACGCCTATGATGGCCTAGTACACAAAGATCATTGTCCACACATCTCATTGTTTGCTCGTGCATTGTTTATGGCATATGTGATATCATGTTGAACACCCTATCGACCCGCCACCCAAGTGAGCCCAACACACCCCCTCCACCCTCCTACCTCCCCCCCGAACACCAGTGTCCGAAGATGCTCATTGTCAGTGGGCAGTCGCTATTGCAAGCCCCCTCTGCGGGTATCAGGGGCACCCCTGCCTGTGGAGCGCAGGTTCCTCCCAGATCTACGTTGGGGGCTGCCCTGGACGGAACTTGCAACGGATGATGTCTCTGCCTGCTCACGTCCATGCATGCCCCTAAGGGTTTGTGAGAGCTCAGTGAGCACACGGCGCACTGCGGCAAGTTCGGCACATACGTCTTTGGACGTCGCATGCAGTTCCCCCCTCAGGCTCTCGGTGCTTCTCTCCATTTGGACTCTCAGGCTCTCGGTGCTACTCTCCATTTGGACTCTCAGGCTCTCGGTGCTACTCTCCATTTGTGCCCTAAGTGTCTCAGTTGATGTTTCTATGTCTGCCTTAGTGCCCCCACATCCATCGGCATGGTCCTTGAGGAGCGTGGCCAGTTGCTGCTGTTGCACGATTAACTGGTCGAGGGACTGTTGCCTCTGCTGGGCCATGGCCATTTGCGGTGGTGTCACAGAGGGGCTGTTCGCCTCATGTTGCCCTGCCACAGGGCTTGTGGGGGATGGCCAGTCGTCGTCTTGTGGGTGCCCCTGCGTGGTATCCTCATGGTGTACGGGATGGAACCGACAGGGGGATTGGGACAGGTCATGGATGGATCTGACTTCGACATCCCCGTCTTCTGTGTCGGAGCATGCTGCCATTAATGGGGTGTCACCTATGGTGCTGCTGCCACCAGAGGCAGTACCTTCTGTGGCATCCATTGGGGGGACCTGTGGTGGTGCTGTTGTGGGCATGCTGGCTGCTGGGGTGCCTGTTGATGTTCCCTCCTGTGTGCTGCCACTTGATATGTGCTGCTGCCGTGTCTTGATGCGTGCAGCTGAGGTGGAGGGTCTTTGGCCGTCGGTCTTGGCCCTCTTTGCAGGTGTGCTGGTAGGGGTGTCCTGGAGCTCGTCGTTTGGATCGGACCCTGTGGTGGAGTAAAGGAGGGCGAGCGTTATTGATGGGTCTGTGGGAATTGGAATGGCAATGTATCACATGCATTGGGGTGGTACCTGAGGGTGATTTGGGTCGGGGCCTTGGAGGTGCTTTCATTTGTGTGTGGAGTGAGGGTGCAGTTGTTTGGCAGCCTGCAGTTAGGGTGTGCCTGCTGCACGTGTAGTGGGTGTTTTTGGGGTTTTTAATTATTTATGTATTTATTGTGGTTTTAAAGTGCGCTATCAGGCCAATGTGTGTGGACGTTCTCCTGGCCATGTGTTTCTGTTGCACTATGTGGGCACGTGGTACTTCACATGATTGTACATTGTGGTTTTGGCATTGTTTTATTTGGGCCACCTACCTGATTCTCCGGATGTCTGCACTCCTTTCTCCATCCCTCCGACTCCCTCTATGCTCTCCATTCCAATGGTGGAGGCACAGATTTCTTCCCAGGGGGTCAGCTTGATGGGTGATTCCGACCCTCCCCCGGTGGCTGTGGCAATGTTGCGGTTGGCAGAAAGTATGCTACGGACGCGTATCCGCAGGTCGTCCCACCGCTTCCTGCATTGCTGTGGGTTGCGGGGTGCGGTCCCCACCGCACTTACCCGCTGTGCCACCAGGGCCCATATGGCCTTCTTGTTCGCAAGTGCCGTCCTGGTCATTTGCGTGGAGAAGACGGCGGCGGCATTCTCCTGGAGGGTCTCTGTTAGCACGGTGAGTTCCTCACGGGAGAAGTGGACCTGCCGCTTGCGGTCGCACGCTTTCTTTGCTACTTTTCCCATTTTTCTTGGTTTCACTAGGGTGGATGACGGGTTGGGATGTGTCTCAGGGTGGTGTTTTTAGTGGTTGTGTGTATTTTGTGGTTTTATAGGTGTACGGGGTGTTGTTTCCCGTTCCGGGCCCATGTTTTTACTTCCGTTTCCGTATATTTACGGTCGCCGTACTTTCCGGTTGGCGCTCACTGCGGTGTCCGCTATGATGGGTGGCGGTATTGCACCTAGGGCGCCGTACGGCGGCGGTGTGGGCCGTTTTGGGGTCATTTCCGCCATCGCGGACTTTGCACTTCCGCCATGGCGTGGTGCTCGTGCCCGATGGGTCGGAATGGGCCGCACTTTGCTCCATCGTGCAATGGCGGAAACGCTATTTACGCTGTGGCGGTCCGGTCAGTCGCTTTCCGCAAGGGTCGTAATGAGGGCCATTGTGTTGCTGTGCTATTTTGCAGATTATATCTGTGCGGCATTGGAACACGCTGACACATAGATCAGTATCTCGCTGTTTGCCTGCAATTTCTCCCGTTGGAGGGGAGGAGACTATACATCGCGGAGACCGCTACGGTAAGGTATGGACATATTCTGGCCCTGTAAGAGATAGAGCGGAGTGGGACAACTTCGATCCGTAGGAGGGGTTGGCAGCCAGGACATCACACAGGGCACGCACAAAGCGAGTCGCCTACTGTTAGGCGAGTGCTAGCCACTACGTGATTGCAATTTTATTTTTGAATCAAGAAAGAGTGGAAGTCACCATGTGTACCATGTAACGCAAACAAAAAGAGGAGTAGTTTGTCTCCACAGCATTAAGATATGAACAGCATCGGCGGTAGTGAGCATGTAGTGGCGTAAGCTTGTCAGGACCTTAGGCAGCATGAGGCCATAGGGAACTTGACAGCACTAAAAGCATGACCAGCACAAGCCATGTATACCAAAGGTCACAGCTAATGAGGTCTATACTGGGTCTGTTTGGGCCTCAACCATGAAGGCCAATAGCAGAGTAAACCACGACGATGACATCAGGGCTCATTAAAAACTCACAAAGGGTGAGTATGTGTCAGATGCAATCTTTTCTATGCCAATTTAAGTTTTAGGGAATTAAACTCCCTTGCACAATTTGCTGTGTGCCTCAAATACAGTATTCTCAATTGATGCTAGTATGGAGCAGGTAACTTATACCTTCCTATGTGTCATTTCTCTAGGGTACACCTTGAGACATGCATACACTGACACGGCGATGAAGAAAAATGACTAACACGTGGTCGTTTTCAGACAGCACATGTATCTAAGTAGACACCAGTTGACCAGACAGCAAGGAACAATAACTCTTTTTGCGTCTCAAATAGGGATGAGTGGATATTCAAATAGGGTTCCTCTGAAGAATTTCCAGTAAAACATTTCATTGAGTATGAAAGGAAAGAAACATGTTGAGTGAGACTGTAGGAATGCAAGAAGGTTGTATGAGTAACATAGATATCAAGTGATGATTTTGACACCATAATGTGAAACTTATGTTCAAATATATTTGTGTGCACTATTGTTGTGAATATCTACTGAGTGAAGTAAGAAAAGTTTCTTACTGGAATCCTGCTGCAATGAAATTGATTCTTAATTCTCTAAAAGTAAATAAAAGATGTTTAACTTTACTATAAAGTTGTTGTGCAGTTTTAGCCAGTTGGCTTAGGATGCAGTCATAGTGTTGTACAGGAAGTGGTTAATCACTGGGTGTACCTGATCTAGAACTGACACAGGACCATAGGAACATTTTGTAGTATGTTTTGGCGGCTAAGTCTGCCTTTGAAGAATGGCACCACTACCTTTTGGGGGCACATCATACAGTGACGGTTATGACAGACAATAGTAATCTGCAATTCATTAAAACTGCCAAGTCACTCAGCCCACTGCAATTACGGTGGGCTATGTTATTTTCCGATTTCGATTTTCTGATCACCTGTTGACCTTAAACGGATAACCGGAAAGGCCGATATCCTTTCTAGATATCCGGAACCACGGGGAAAAGAACCAGAACAAGCCCCGCAGGACCCCATTCTTCAAGCGTGATTCATAGGAGCTACCACCAACATATTTGACGAAGTACAGAAAGCCATGTCTGTAAAAGAAATGAGGGAATGGTGTGAACAAGGTCCACAGTACACGCTTGTCGAGGGTTTACCGTACTATGCACACACACTGTATCTCACAACCACATACCTTCAGACACTCTCTATGCAATGGTGACACGATTCCATGCTGGCAGGGCATTCAAGTATTTCCCGAAACCGAAAACCTGGTAGCCCGACATTATTGGTGGCCTATTCTTCGCCAAGACGTTAAACAATATGTATTGGATTGTGAGATCTGTAGTAGGAATAAAGCCTCTCACCAAAAACCAGCAGGGCTTTTACAGCCATTTCCCACTGCCCCAGTGCTGTGGCACACAGTCTCAATGGATCTAATTGTAGTTTTACCACCCGTACAAAGACACACATCAATACAGGTGGTACTGGATTCGTTGACCAAGATGAGTCATTTTATTCCCTGTATCGGGGTCCCAACCACCGGGGAGGTTGCAGAACTATTCCTACAAAACCTGGTACGCCTTCGTGTATCATCACATCCCAAAATCCCAATAAATGGCCAGAATGATTTTAGCACAGCAGTCGCTCACCACGTGACCGAACCAATGGTCATTCATTCAAGACCCAATTAGATGGTGCACCTGCCATATTCCTAGCATGCCCAGACACCAAGCCGAGATGCTCAAGGTCACTAAAAGGATGGAAGATGGACCTCAAGCATTGGAACGAGTTGGGCATATTATATTTTCATGAGCCCACGGCAGTTCGCCCACTTCTCGTTCACCACCATGTTACTTGGCACAGCACAACTGGGGCGGATGAATGAACGGCTGGCCAATCAAATTATCTTGTTCTATCAACTATTGTAGTAAAATGCCAGCCAATAGCAACTAGAATGAATTGCATCATTGTAGAAGGATGACCTATGAGGAGTTAGTGGCTATGAAAGGACAAATAGTAAAAAGGTCCACCTATAGAGAAATATATGTTTCATACTCTATCCTATCAAGTTAGAGAGTAGAGATTTTTATGATGATTACTAATGTGACGTCAGTATAAATTTACATGCTTGTTGTTTCTAACTCTATTTTAAGATTGTCCTTTGTACGCTCTGCTGGCAGTTACCGTATTGGAATAAAGCTAGGTTTCTTTGTGCACTTGGAGTTACTCTGATTATTGAGTTTTCATTGATTGTTGATATCTGGGCCTATCTTAACACTATCTACTCTCTTCTGTAAAGAAAATGTTATATGCGAGTCAAAGAGTTAATATGATCATGAGCTATGACAAAACTGGTTCAGATGAGAGAGTTGGTTGAAAATGTTGCCGTTTACAGTCTGAAAGGATTTCTAAGGGCCTACAATCAAGTCATTGTGCCTGCCATTGCATATGGCTATGAATCAGTGAATATTATTGACCATATTTGGTTAAACATATTGGAAGATAAAGAAACTGGTCTGTGAGGAAATGCCAAGTCTGATTTGGTACATGTAAAAGTGTGCCATAGGGTGAACACTAGTATTGACGTACTATTGACCAAGACCACCCCCACAGAAACATCCCCATAGCACATATATCTGTTTTCTGTCCATTTGTGGGTTTGCATTTAGAGATATATGAATGCAAATATCTGTAAGACTGTTTATATTTGCATGGATACCATCTTGGAAGAGGGCAAGCCACAATGTGAGGTTTTCTTAATGGCTTGCTCGAAGTCGCTCCTGTGAGTTTATAAAAGAAGTAGTGGGCTACGAATACAATTGTTTGGCTTCTTATATGGGCTTAGCCTAGGTAACCCTACAGTATCAACTAAGAATCTAATTGTGCAAAATTTAGCGACAAAGTTAACAAGGAGCTTGTAAAAGACAACAGCATTGTTTGCTTACTTGCAATGTCCGCTAGTATCAGAGACGTATCGGTGTGGATTGTTGGAAAGTAGCATGCCGTGGTAGTTCCGTTTCTTAGTGTTCTTCTCTGATAAAAATAAAAGGGCAAATATTGGAAAGTGGCAACAAAATGTATGTGCCAGGTACAATGTCAATCTACAAGACAGTGGTTCTCATTATGTAGGCTGTCAATTCTCTAATACAAAACATGAAAGGACACGTATTGGCACACAGCGAAACAGAACATTCAATTTCTTATAAAGGAATATTCAGCTTTGGAAACAATGCAGTGTAATATCAAATTGTAATTATAAATAATACCAATACATTTGGAAAACGGGGACCCGGTCAGAATAAGAGCAACACGATTTTGTGCCCACAACTTTATGGCTGGGTCGCATACCGATTGTGAGACTGACAAATACGGATGCAAAGGAAAACATGCTCATAGCGTGCAGGAAAGGAACTCCTGCTGTGCACAATAGGCGAGGTAGGAGTGGGAAACCTGGGGCCAGATTACACAAACTTTGCACTAAGGCAATGTTTGCCCTATTGCTAAAAACTCTGGGACATATTAAAAAACCCTTGCAGTGCAGTTGGCCTGGTAAAAGCACCAGGGCAAAAATTGCTATAGTGCAAAAAAAGATAGATTTTCACTGCCTTTTTTCATCCGATGTCATAAATCATAGTCTTATACATCACATGCAATGCTGATTAAGCTATTGTACATTTTCATGGTAGACTACAGATACGGAAACATGAGAAACTTCTTACTTTGAAAGCCATATGATATATGGATAAAGTTGTGGGTCTAGTTCTATAGATTCTATCTAGCAGGGCAGGACCCTGTGTTGAGGTCTCAAGTAACTTCCTCTTTTAAATCAATATTAAGATCACTCATTCCTACGTCATTTTATCTTATACATCTAGACATATGGTAGAATTGAATAGGGATTGCCAGCAATTTTATGTATCGTCATTCTTCCATCAATGTTGGCCAGAATGATAAGGTTGAATATCAGTGATGTACTACAACTAATATTTTGTAATAGCCTGTTGATTTAAGTGGATGACAGCACTGATTTACCGTATCCAAGTGATGGTAACATGAGGGAGCTCTATAATAGAAATATTAAACTGCATTTCATCTTCCCTCTATTTAAGAAAGTGTGTCATTTAGACATGAGAACAACAATATCTTAAACTACCACCAAAACTTTGTAACTCAGCCTCACCATACCATCAAATTCTTTAAGGAATGTGCAGACTGCCTTGCATTACCCATAACTTGTGTCATAATATATTCATAATTAAACATGGAACACATTGAGTCAGACTTAAATTTGCACACACATCACACACCCTATTCAACAAGTTCATCTTGAGGGTGACAATCACCAACGACTACACGCCACCTCTAACCTATCCATTCACCCGCTCGAAGATCTGTGGAAACGTTTACCAACTTCACAACCTCCATAACAACTGTCTCCTCATTCTTCATCAAAAGACTGGCTTTCACACTAGGCAGGACCAGAAACAGCTCTCCTCAAACTCTAATGAGATGCTGCAGTAGCAACTGATGATGCTGGCACATGCATGCATGCACTACTAGACCTCAAAGTGCTAGTTGGAAAGGGAAACACCCTTTTCTCACTTATTGTGTCTCTTCTTATGGTGAGAGAATATTGTTGAATAATGAACAATGTGTTTTTCTGACAAGACATCCTTAAGGGTAGATGTTTTTAAATGCTAGGCCCCGATCCTGCCCTCTTGCCTTCCAGAAGTAACAGGTATGAGGGAGTCACTGAAAGAACAACAAGAATGAAGGGTTTCATCAAGAGTTTGGAGGTAAAGTAGGCACTAATTTCGTGGTATGGAATTACTGTTGCCACCAACTTGTCTGGTGGAATTAGTGCCATATTAGGAGTCCACATATGTGCAGGCAAAGTCTTTGTAGTAATGGTACCCCAGAATTAGCTCCAAAAAGCAATTACTGTAGTGTAATTCCTACATGTTTTAATTAGCCTTGCCACCAAAATAAGATGAAGTTGTCGGTCTGCAATAGCATCCAAAATTGTTCAGAATTACTGACTGGAAATAGCGTCATCACAGGAAAAGTAAGCAGAGCGACGGACATCATCCACAATCCAATCAAACTCATCTATTTCCTATACCCATTATTCTCATCCAAGGTAGAAGGAGGTACAAACCATGTCAGACAGAAAAGGAAAATCCAAAATACCAAAAATGCAGATGTGGAAAACAAAGTTTATAGAGGCAGAGCTCCAGGTATCGGCAAATGTGGGAGTAGGGCATGGAGAGGACAAAGTGGCAAAGCGACCCATCAAAGGAAGGCCAACATCTGGTCTGAATTATGGGACAAAGTTGCGGCTGCGTGCATGTTGTTCTAGGACACAGAGGACACAAAACAAGAGGTGGAACAAACTCAAGATCAGTGTGTGCTCCTTTCTTGTGCTGACTTCGGACACTGTACGAGGCACAGTGGAATCCCTGACCTAACAACATTGGATGGAAAGGTCAGGAACATCCTGAACATGGCCGCATAGAAATAATCAGATCAGCAGAGGTCAGAGCAAGCAGTCAAACCTACATAATTCCACACACCCATTGAAATCCTGCTGTAGGTTGTAGCTGCCTTGTCCAAAACCATGAGACCAGTCATGAGGGCCCAAGATAGCTGACAAGAAGAAAGAATAAGTGAAGATGAGGGAAGCCGAGATGTCCCTAAACTGCTGAACCGACATTTCAGTGTACTGCTGTGCAGACTGTAATGACATCAGTATTGTCTCTTACCATTCCTTTAAACTCTTATCCAACCACTATGGATCCAAGCAGCAATGCAAGACAGACCATCATATTATCCCATCCCCTATTCTGTACCCAACTCATGTCTCTTTGTACTGACCACATGTCCATACCTGCCAGAACATCAATTGGACAAAGGCCAGTGTACACATAAAGTGCAGGCATCATGCACACAGCACCATGAGTACCATAATACCTGTGTCCATACCACATGAACCCAAGTGGATTTGTCCAGACATACACCTAGTTGAAAGTGAAGGAACCAAACATCTGACATTTCCATATAGCTGGAGGCAAGCAGGTCAAGTAAGCAAAAACAAGGCCTGTCCATTACATTTCCAAAGGAAACATTAGTCAGTTGAGGCTCAGATAGGCAATATCACATGTGTACAAAACCCACACCCAAGACGTAGGCAGCCACGTAGAGAATGCATGTCTATAACACAGATGAATGGCCGAGCGGCTACCTATGGTTTCACAGAGATGCCAAGTACCACCACTGCACCCACAGAACCATCTGCAGCAGAGCCCTCACTACTTCTGCCTCTGAGGACCTGAAAGGAACTGCCACAATCATCAACACCACCACTATGGCTCCCAACCTGCCACTTTCAATTCCCAGCATGTACCCTCACACAAATGTTGTTGTGGCCAGTGTTAGAGAGCACTGGGATGTATCCGCTCTCATTCCTTCCCTTTGTCCTCTGCACACCAGTCCCCACGCTTATCAACTGATTGATGATGTTGGCACAGCAGATGAAGTTGCAGACGCAGGGAGGATGGTTAAACAAGGCTATATCTCCCCAGAGACTGCATAGATCCGGGATGCCTTATGGTACAGACTGATGCAAATAGAACAGAGGCAGGAAAGCATGCAGTGACTTTCAGAGGAACAACTTGCACACTCACAAGCAATGCAAGATGTGGTGAGGGGAACACGCCCAGAATGGCACATGCTTTGGGCTGCCAGTGCAGCCAGATGATAGAGGGCACTGCCGCCATCACAGAGGGAGTCAGAGGATGTGGTAGGCAACTAAGGCCATTTCAGCAGGGCAGGCGCCCTTACTCTGTGCTATGACATTAACTGTGTAGCAACTCCATGGTGGTGGAGACAGTGCATGATCTGTCTCTGCTACACCAACAGAGGTTTGTGGCAAGCAGACCACAGTGGATATCATGCCACAACACTTTCCATTGCACACCATCTGTCAAGCCTGGTAGGCTCTAGTGCTCACCGAAGTAGGGACTCATGGACCCATGTATTTCTGGATGGGGGCTGAATGTGGTGAAATAGCATGGTGTTGGAGAGGAGGGTGGGGCATGGGAGATGGAGTGGGGTTATGAGAGGGGACTTGGGTGTTATTTGATAGGTGATAAAAGCACATTGGTAGCAAGAAATACATTTGCGAGTTGATTTTGGTGCTGCATTATATTTAATGACAATGAATATGTAAAGAATGACTGTTTGGGGATAACTATGTGGTCAAAAATAATCATCAATGAGTTCTTGCTGAACACCAATTGGTCCCATTAGGCCACCTTTTTCATCATCAATATAACCGTCTGAGTCAGGGTTTGCCATTTGTCTCTGGAGGCATGGATACATTCCTCCTAATGCACATATTCTGCAGCATACAGCAGACAATGATAATCGTGTTCACTTTCTCAGAGCTTTAGATGAGGGGCCCCCACTCTGGTTCACATGCCAGGAACTTGCATTCATTAGTCTGAAAGTACGTTCAATACAGACGCTGGTCTGGGTGTGGGCATGATTGTATGTTGCATTGTTTCGAATGGCAATCATTAACCAAGGTTGTTGGGGATATCCAGAGTCACATGCAATGAAACTGATAAGTGGTCAGTGAGTTAGCAAGAGATTCAGCGTATGAGTAGATCTCCTCAAGCATCAATACCCTATGTTGTATATAGATGTTCTTGTCTCCATTAATACCTTTGCTGCATCTTGTTGTGTGAAAATAACCACAGACTCTAACAGTGGATTGATGAATGTTTTTTAATGGCAGTCAGCAAAGCCAGCATACTAAGAACAGCAACACAATGACGAATGAGTATCAGCCCAGCAACCGCCTTCCCTCCAGACACTGAGCTTTTATACAGCAAAGCACACATGCATTTCAATGGAAAGGGACATGCGAGTACGCTTACTATATGACAATTTCCATCTGTTAAAGCTGCCTTGCTTAGCAAAGCCAGCCTCTACAACACACATTTCAATATACGAAAAGAGAAACACATCAGAGGCAAGAACTGTGGCAGCAACTAATGCTAGGTACTAGGCGGTAAAGCCTTTGAGGTTTGACATGAACAGTAGAACATAGAGCTGACAAAACAGATAGAGATATTTGCAGTTCATCCCCAGACAAGACAGGTTTAGAATTAGAACCATGATTATGAGTAGGATTTTGGCAATGCATGCACCCACTGGTCCCAGAATACTCACTACCCAGGAACTGAAGGTCCAAGTGACATCAGGGCATGTGTGGAGACAACTTACTTTACTGCGTATGTGGGTGACAATATGTGAGACGGTCCTTGCATAACAGGGTATGAAATTGCAGCACTTGCTCTTCACAACTGCGCATACTCCACCTTGTGAGGCTAAGAGAGTATCCAGGGCATACGGTTCTGAAGAATCGTAGTTTGGAGATGACTTACTGCACTACGGATGTGGGGGACAATGTCTGAGATGTTGTTAGTTTAACAGTCTATAAAAGTGCAGCACTTTCTCTTCACGATTGTGCACACTCCACCTTGTGAAGCTAAGAGAGTATCCAGGGCCCTAACATTCTGAAGAACTGTAGTTTGGATGGCAATTTGCTTCTGGGACAGTAGAGTCAGGAGGGTGCAGTGGCATTTGCAATATCCTTAATCAGTCGTGATAATCGGGTCAGGCGCTCCCGGTTTAACTTGACCCCAAGAGCTGGTATAAGGTAACCCATTCCAGCAACGAAAGAGGTACTTCTTTTTGGGCTGGGCTTGTCTGTATCAGTAATGTGCAGGTATGCCGAAGAGTGGGTAGGACATATCCCATGTAACAACTTCCTCCCCAATTAATGAGCAACCAAGGATAAGATTTATGCCTGCAGATAAAATAGGTTCCAGAATAAGTGGCAGATTGGGTGAAAGAAAAATCAGGATCAAAGGCAAATGTGACATTATTGATGACTATTGTGATGTTGGTTGAAAGGTAATATCAGCACTTGCTGTTTCCCATGAATAGTGTACCCCTTTTGATGTAACACACAAGGCCAGTAGTCTGAGAGGAAAGGTGACGTGCTGCTGGCCTCATAAGTATCTGCTCTGGGGTGGGGAAATTTGGACGAACAGTAAACCCCATCTGGGAATGTGAATTACTGCAGGGTCCAGGGCCTCAGTATCAGGGGACCAGTTTGATATCCAGGCAGACATCTTTCCAGTTGAAGGGAATAGTGGTTAAGGGGCACTTGAAGTCATGTCATGAGGTTGATGTGCACATACCCAACAATCAGTGATATTAAAAATGCAGATGCACTGCGAGGTGAGGGTAAAGTAGGTGTTCTCACTGTGAACTCAAGGGTGAGCAGACAGCCTGTCGTTTTCATGACTTGTGGTTTTAAAAGCAGCAGTCACAGTGAGATGGTAATAAAGCAACAAGCTAACAACCATAGTAACAGTAGTCAAATAAGCAGATGTGGCGTATACCGGGGCCTCAGCCTAAAAGTTGAAATCCGGGGCATCTGGCCCGTACTGCAATATCAAAGTTTGTGGGAGGGGAATAAGAGTTCAGTTCATATGGGGAGGGCTATGTGCAAGATGCAGTCTGCCACAATTCAACATTCAGGGCACTACAGTCGATAATTCTGCAACAGCATAAACGCCAATGTTCAAAAGAGTTCCAAGTGGACTAGGTACTGAGCAAAATGTACACAGTTCAGTCTTTGTTGCTGTGTCAGTCTACTCCCTTCTAAAAGGTCAAGTTTGAAATAGCCATATTACCAGAGCGACAAGCTCACAGTGGCCATCAGGACAAAGAAAATGACCAAGAGGTGGTAACAACAGGGTTCAAGCTGGCACTGGCAGATCAGTGGTACCAGCTTTCAATGTGTGCGAGTTGTGAGGAACTCATGGTGGCAACAAGTAAGACGGACTCAAATGATCACAGTTAAAGGGTGTTTACTGAACAATGAATTTGGTATGCAGGTTGGGAAAACGCCTAATCTAAACATAAATCTAAGATGAGAACAAGCCTCGACCATCAAATGAAAAATAAGGCAGTCCTAGTGATGTCATGTCAAACAAAAAGGGCTTATACTAAGAAACCTATTGCCAAACCTCACTACTTGTACAAAAATTAGTGTGGGATAGTTTTCAAGAAAAGAAAGAAGTGTTCTTAAATAATATTTCAGGATGCGGTAGCTTGGGTCTCCCCCACGTTTTGAGCATGCGGTAAGGTGGAATCGTTGCACATGGTACAGTCTCTGGCTTCCCCAGCACAAGACGACAGTTCCAATGGCAGTTCTTAGGACCATTGATGGTCAAGTTTTGTATCCTCTGAAGTCCCTTGCTTTCAAGGACCTCCTGTGTTTAAAGCAACAAAAAACAAAAGTTCCTTTAACAAATTAAAGTTCCTTTGGGTGATAATGGTTCATCCCCAAGGTCCCCCTCTTCTGGGCGCTGAGCCTTCTCAATGGTTTCTCAATCGTTAGCTACGATTCACGTGGGGTGATGGTTTTCACCCTCTGGGCCCCCCCTTCTGAGTGCTGATCCTTCTAAACCTTTAGCCACAGTTCATGCAGGGTGATGGCTTTCACCTTTGGGTCCCCCTCTTCTGGGCGCTGACCCTTCTTAACTTTTAACCACAATTTACAACTTCTACCTCTATTCCTTTCTCAATTAATCTTTGTGTGATAGCTTCACTCCCTGGATCTCCCTCGGTCGGGCTCAGACCCCTCTTGACTGTCAGTAACTGGGTGATGGGTTCATCCCTGGATCTCCCTTGTTTAGGCTCGGGCCTCTCTCAACTGCCAGTATTGAGATTTCTACTTCACCCCAGATCTCCCTCATTCTGCCTCGGACCCTTCTCAGATCTCAGCCTCCCTACTCTGGGTTCACAACGGCTTTCTCTTTTCTTCAGCGGGATTCAGTTCCCTTGCATCTTTTCTCAATGTCTTTTCAAACAGTTCATAGAGTTCATAGCGGACATCCCTTTTCTGGGTTTACTTCTGTCAGCAGACTTCGCCCCTCTTCTCTGGCATCTATCCTTTGGGTTCACTTTAGCCGTTTCAATACCTTCAGATATTTCACCCATTCGTGGGATTCAAGCCCCTTATGTTCATTCACAGTGCGGGAATCGCTCCCCTTGCTTTTAGCCAACTTGCAGATCAAAGTCTTTTGATTGTGCAAGGATTTTGGGTGACCCTCACGTTTGACCACTTTGATTTAACATGGCGGACTTCCTACAGCCTTCTGGTATTTGAAGTTTTCTTCACACAAGGGTTGACCAGTGTCTCTCAAGTTAGCACCCATATGGTGCCGGTTTCCCTCTTCAGCTGGTCTCCCCTTAACACTTTTAACAGTTTGTTCACTTAGTTCAAACTTGCCACTTTGCGTTTCTCAATCATCACAGCCCGGTTTCTTATCAGCTACTCTTTCGACTCACTGGCTGTGATGAACCGCTTGGCTTTTCTTCTTCCTTGAGTCAGGGCTGGTACCACGTGTGTGGGAGCCTCCTCTGCTCCGCCTTATCGGCATAACCTCTCCCCATGTACCGTTGACATCTGCCGCAAGATACTTGTGCTATTGTTTGCAGCCTTAAGTTCTCCTCCACAACGGTTCTGCGGGTCTGAGACGAAAGGGCAATGTCGCTTCTCTCCTCTCCACCCTCTCACTTCCCGCCGCCTTTCTCCATTTCTTGAACTGCTGTGCCATGTTAGCGTCTCGTTGTGCTGTCTGCCGTGTTTGCCTTTCTCGCCTTGCTCACGCAGTGCTCTCTCGCTCCATCTTTTATCCCAGTGGGGAAAGGAAAGGGCCGTCAAGTGTGAGTGATTATGATCAATTGCCTGATTCTGCCTGACCCTTCTGTCAGGACATGTCAGGTAAACAGTTCTAGTGTTATGTCGGGAAAAAGTGTTTGTGTCAGAAAAAGAAGGTGGTAGAGTTTCCAGGTATCCTACAAGGTCAGAAGGGAAAGATGTGTTGTATGGAATAAAACCCCTCGTATTAGTGTTAGTGGGGTTCTGAGAAGGGTAGATTACATTTGACTCGGAATATGGAAAATGATGATCAGAGAAATGGAATTGTTGGGATTTGTGAGGCACACAAGAACAATTGGGATTGTGAAATGAACATAGGGGATTCTGGGAGCTGTAGTGTTTTGTCAGGGTAAGTTGAGTGTTTGGAAAAGAATAATCAGAAGGATGTGGAGAAGAATGGTTGAGGGTTGTCAGATAGAAAACGGCAAAGCAGGGTTTCCGGGAGATGTGATGTTCCGATTTAATAGTGTGCATGTTCCTAGGTGATTTACTAGATGGGGCGGTTGGTACATTTTGATACGGGAGATTTTATGGGAGAAAGAGGGCTCGATGTAGCAGAGGCAACAAAGGAGGTCTCAGTGATATCCCTCTCCTCGTCTTCTTCCTCTGTAACATACTCCATCCCACCTTGGGTATTCCCCCTAGCATAATCCCGGGTTCCCCTACCCAGGTGATCCTCCCCCACTAGTCCACCCCCAGGAACTGGATCCAACAGCGATGGCCATGTCCCGGTCACCTGAATAAGGGATTTTTGAGGTCTTACTGGGAGAATACCTTAAGGTTTCTCACGGAGTGCACTAACACATCAGGAGGATTCATTGTCGTTGAGTTGCCAGATCCAGAGGGAATGGACGTGCCAACTGGCACATCGTCCTGGGTTACTGACCCTGGGATGGCCCTCTGTGGGACCATAGAGCATACCTTCCCGGGCCCAAGTAGAGGGATCCAGTGGGGTCAGGTGGTGAAGGTGGTATGCAAGGAGTTGGACCTGAATCGGGGTAGTTCCTCTGGTTTGCTTGATGAAGGAGCCTGAACAGAAGCTCCTGCAGAGACCCCACTAGTGTGAACAAGTTGAGAAGCTTGGGGTCCTGGTTCAGTACCTTGGTGTACTGGTGCACTAGGAGCAGCCGCCTCGACTTCCGGCACTGCTCGTGGAAAACCTTGTGTGAGGCAAAAAACCTGGGTGTCATCTTAGACTCCTCTCTCTCCTTCTCACCCAAGATTGCTGAGCTTGCCAAGTAGCCCCACTTTCTGCTTCACCTCCTCAGAGGCATTTTCCCTTTCCTACCATTGCCCCAGAAACTAAATTTGTCCAGAGCTCTGGTTTTCTCCAGGCTGGACTACTGCAACAGCCTCGTTCTCAATCTGCCTCTTTCCCCCCTTTGCCCTCTTTAACTAATCCAGAATAGGACTGCAAGACTTATGCTTTACCTCAAGCCCAGGTGCCACATCTCTCCAGCCCTAAAATCTCTCCACTGGCTCCCAGTGGCTGCAAGAATCAAATTCAAGACCCTCTGCATCATGCTCAAGGCTTTCTGGGGCCTTGGACCTCGCTACATTCAATTTTCTCTCCCTAAATACCTCCCTGCTAGACTCCTTCGGTCCTCTAGATCCAACTCTCTGCAGATCAGTGTTTCTCCAAGCAGAGAGTGGAGGGTAAAACTCTTTCTTCGACAGGAGCCTCCCTCTGGAACGGCCTCCCTGTCCCTCTCAGACTTGAGCTGGAGCTCCTTAAGTTCTGGAAGCTTCTCAAGAATTTCCTTTTCTCCTCCTCCTTCCCTCTCCCCCTCCCCCTTGCTAATGCTCCCCTGCTGCTGCAACTGGTTTCCTGGCCCCTTATGAGTCTTACAGGGGCCAGGCCCTCCTTGACCAGTCTCCCCTAGGTCCCTCATAACCAGCACTTGCCCTCGGGCACCCTTCCCTGACTAGCCTACTGAGGCTGGTCCTCCATGTCTTTGCACTAGTTGACCCTCACCCATGGTTCCCCGGGCACTTGCCTTCCTGGGCTCCCTATTGCACTTGCCCAGTCCCTGGGGCCCCTCCCTCCTGCACTTCCCCCTCTCTCTTATCCCATCCATCCTCCCTGACCTGCCCCCCCCCGCACATCCTGTTACTGCACTTGCACGATCCGAATGTCACAAGGCCTAGTAGGACCATTATATTTGTTTTCTACTCTGTACCCCCACCCCCTTGATTTGTGGCACCTGGAAACACATTTTGCTGTATAAGCACCTTACAAATGCTAAATAAATAAATAAATGCCTGCTGTATCAGGTTGGGATGGCGCTGGCATGTTGAATACTGGGAACTGTTGAAGGTATAGGTGGTCGCGGCTAGGCTGGGGCTTAGCAGTTGAAGATCGGGCAAAGTGAGGCAGTGTCTTCTGCGGGACCTGGGACCTTGTGGCAGTTTGCAGCACATATCCAGGACGTCATTCAGGAACACTTCACAGATGTACGAGTTGTCAGTAGCACTTGATTCAGTCATCACCACCTGGGTTGTAGTGCAGACTTTCGCTCGTGAATCTTCACAAGGATCCAATCGCTGGGTTTTAGAGGATGGTAGGGCTCAGTCGCTGGTTCTGGTAGGGCAGCTCGGACATGGGCATAAAGAGAGGGAACAGTTTTGATCAATGCGCGACAATACTGAAGAACAGTTTCATCTTCTAGGTGTAGATTTAGAGGTTGTGGAGCTTCAGGGAGAGTAGTTTCTACTCACATGGGGCATCCTGTAAGGATCTTATATGCATACAGTCCATACTTGCACTGAAGGTTATTACGTATGGCAAACTGCACTAGGGGCAATACCTGTGAACATTTCAGATGTGTTTCCTTACACTCTTTTGGACAACCTAGGTCTGAGGTCACCATTGCAGCGTTTACTAAACTGCTCAACTGCGGATGATATGCACAATGAAACTGCTGCAAGATTCCTAGTTCTTTGCATACTTATTTAACAATTTCACCAGTAAAGTGGGTAACCCGGTCACTGTTTATAACAAGGGGAAGCCCAATCGGAGGTATGAATTCTGTTAGCAATTTCTTTGTGAGTGTTGCAACATCTTCCCTCCTGTAATGGTAGGCTAACACCCACCCATACAGCACATCTACTATGACCAAACAATAAGAAAACTACATGCACATGGTGAGCTATACAAAATCTGTCTGCATATTTAAGAAGGGCCCCTCTGGCACTCGACGAGCAGACAGCTTTGCATTTACCGCTCTCCCGATATTATGAGTTGGACATGTGTCAGTCTTAGTTCACCGTAGCGATCATGGCATGTTTACCCTAGTGGGCAATGCTGTTAGCCTCTCAGCACCCACAGTACTCCTTACATACATGTCCATCAGGCAGCTGTCTGGAGAATGCTAAAGGGAATCTGCCCTTAACTTACATGACCGCTGAGTCCAGTTCCCAATTTTGCTTCCCGTCGAAGCTTGGTTTTGGAATATGGCCAGGCTGGAAAGGGAGACAATCAGTGACTGTTGGACTGCACGACAAACAAGAGTTCCGTTAGGAGCTGGGGGACTGTTTAAGGTCACTGAACAAACTGCATTGTCTGGTAGAGCATTTCCTTGGGCAATAAAGGACTGAGAAGAGTTGTTTCCCTTGTACTAAACGATAGCCAGGGAAGAAGGGAGCAGTAGCGCATGCAGTACGGTGGACAGAAATCTTCCTTTAAATATAGGGTTACTGGTGGATGTGAAATAACCATGCTGCTTCCACAGGATACCCAAAACCGTGCACAACACGTTATGCATACCGGGAGTCAATGTAAACCATAGCCGACCTATTCCAGGCCAGGGTAAATGCTTGTGTGAGAGCTATGAGTTCTGCAACCTCTGCAGACTTGGCAGTGGGCAATCGATAAGCTTTGAGCACAGTGTGGGGTATACATACAGAGTAACCAGGGATACGTTCTGCTGTTCCCTGGCTACGCAGGCATAAACCGTGCATGAAGAGTATCAGGTCAGCGTTCTTGCAGTGGGACATGTAATAAATCAGAACATTGTGACAGTAGTATTTCGAAGACCGGTAGGGAATCATGCATTTCCCCATCCTGTGGTGTGGGCAACATACAAGCAGAGTTCAAGACAGGGCAGCAGTTAAATGTTACATTCACAGCAGAAATTTGCAATTTCTCATACTTTGTCAGTTGGGAATTGGACACATGCTGTGTCTTCCC
Source organism: Ambystoma mexicanum (assembly GCF_040938575.1). NCBI lineage: Eukaryota > Metazoa > Chordata > Amphibia > Caudata > Ambystomatidae > Ambystoma > Ambystoma mexicanum. The sequence continues at coordinate 1,169,865,726 of NC_090935.1, read as the reverse complement.
CTTAAGAAGCGAGGCCAGCACTGAATGGGGTACTGAAACTGTGACAGAGCAACCCTATGCCAATGAATAGGTCTTATCTATCAACATGTCAGCAGTGGCAACATCCAACAGGCAAGCTGGGAGTCTGATTTCAACTGGGTCTCGGGCTACACTGTGGTATGACACAGGCTGATGCTTATCACCATGCAATCATATTAACACTCCTTGTGCAAACCCATTCCGCTCATCACAATACAACACAAATGGCTTATCATAGTCAGGCAGACCAGAAGCTGGGGATGCTGCAAGCACATGTTTATGGTCACAAAGGCATCTTCAGAGTCCTGGGACCATGACAGGGTTCTGGGGTTGAATCATGCATAGGGGTCTGAAGTAGCTTAACTATAGTTGCATACCCCGAGACCCATTGTCTGCAGTAACTGACCATCCTGAGGAACCCTTTCATTTGCTCCCTGGTCTGGGGCTTGAGCACTTGCTGGATTACCACAATACGGTCTTGGGATAGGTGTCCTTCCCCAGATTAAATCTCATGCCCCAGATATCACACACAGGGTCAGCACAGTTGCAGTTTGTCCTTAGATGCCTTGTGACTCTTTTCTGCAAGCACTTCCAACAGAGTGAGGGTTTCACAGGCTTCCAAGAAGGGGGAGGCTAGTCGCAGATGGTATACATACTGCACCAGTGTGGGCCCTTGTGGGAACACCACTGAGTCAAGATGCTTCTTCAAGATTTGGGAAAACAAGGTGGAGCTCGCTGCATACCCAGTAGGGTGACATGTGAACATGTACTGAGCGGATTTATAAGTAAAGGCAAACAGATACTGACTGTCAGGGTGGATCAGAATGGAGAAGGAGAAAAAAGCTGAGCACAAATCTACAACAGTGAAATAGGTGGCTGTCACTGGGATACAGGACATAATGGTTGCTGAAGTGGGGATCCCCACAATGGCTGGCAGGACAGGGGCATTAATTGCCTGGCTTCTTGGTTGGCAGAATAGGGGTATTACAGGGGCTCTGTATAGTCACAATGATACCCTGAATACCCTACAGGGAATCTATTACAGGGCGGATACCTTCCTCTGCCTGTCTAGATATAGGATACTGAGGCACACATGGTAGAGGTTTGGTTTGGTTCAGGGAGGTCTTAACTGACTCAGCATTGAGCATATAACCAGCTTCATTTGCATGAGTAGACCATAATTTGGCAGTTGGATTCAGGGAGATCTTAATTGGCTTGGCATTGAGCACATAACCAGCTTCATTTGCATGAGTGGACCATAATTTGGCAGGCACTTGATCCAACAATCCCTGCTGCTACATCGGAGCACTGTCGAGGTCTCCAGGGTTCAAATTGGGAATGTCCTGTAACACAGCCAGAACTCATATTCCCTGTGGGCGGGGATGCTAAGAAATATGCCATTGGGAGGGGGGGGGCATCAGGCAGTAAATGGAACAACTCAGTTTAGACAGAAAATCTAACCCAAACAAATTAACGGGAGAACAGGGGCTCAACAAGAAAGCATTGTTGTCTGAAATAGGATCCAACATGACCATAAGCGGGGGAAGCACTAGGTGAGGTATTGGTGTACCTCCAATAGTAACAGCACTGAAAGTTTCATCAGAGCGCGCAGTACGTGGAAGTTCAGAAGCTTTTAGTGCTGAGTGTGATGCTCCGCTGTCAACTAAACATGAAATCTTTTCACTAGCAATAGTGCAATCAACATAGGCAGAAGCAGGATTAAGCAGCATGCATGGTGCAACAAGTTCTGGAAACCCTTGGCAATTCTAACAAGCATTCTGTGGCGATGACAGAGGTGGGCGCACAGCCACCCTAATTGGTGTGGTTGGCTGCCCACCTCAACTGTCATACTGAGGCTGATTCAGGCATTCAGCTTTACAGTGTCCAACTCCCTACAGGAGTTGCACTGGTCACTGTAAGCATTGTTACAATATCTCTCATTACCCTGACCCTGTTCTTTCCCTCCCACCCTATAAAGATGGATTTTATCCTTTTCGCCACCTTCAGTTAGCAAACAGGTTAGCAAAGGCAAGACATCGCAGCGCTGCACATAGCACTTGCTTACTGATCATAGGGCTCTTAATGCGCCATCATTTACCAGCGAGGCTCAACCAAGCCAGTTCGCCAAGCTGAAGCTCTGCATACCTAAGGGAAGAACAGCAATGAGACCTACCTGAACGATATCAAATGGGCCGGCGTCAGTGAAGTAACTGGACCGCACACGCCCACGAAAGACAACGCGCCCCTGCAAAGAAGGCAGGATGGAGAGCACGCCTAACTCTACAACAAGGTGAGGAGAGGGCCCCAGAGCTGCTGAAATCATACAGGGGTGGAGGGAGGATACTTACCCCGGACGGCCAGTCTTGAACACAGTCCTCCAGTATTTTCAGGCAGAACCTTCTCCGCAGACCACATCTGGGCACCACTGAGAAGTATACCAGCGAGTAACCCAGCTGGGTGGCGTCCCTGTGGATACCAGGTGAGCGTAACAGAACGCAAAGCCTACCATAACAAATGCACCTGGGTGCCATGGAGACATCAGAAATGGAACAATTGGCCCAATTACTAGGAGACCTTCGAGCTGAGGTTCATTCTGCCCGACAAGAGACTAATGCTCTCCGGAGGGACTTGCTAGTGACCAAAGATCATACGGAGGAGATCAGTAGGCAGATCCTGCAATCATAGGCAGGGCAGACTCCTCTGCCTGGGAGCAATCCACTGATGCAAAACCCCACCTTACCATCTACTACCCCCACTCCAGTACAGATCACGTTACCTGGAACAGTTCCCCTGGCACCACCAGAAAGGTTCTCAGGCGACCCACGGAAGTATGCAGCATTCATCAATCAGTGTTGCCTTCATTTCTTTGTAGGCCTGGAGCATTTCAAAAAGACCAAGCTCGGGTAGCTTTTGTCTCATCATACCTGAGTGGTAGTGCAGCAGATTGGTTGTGTCGTTGGTGACCCATGACGATCCTCTATTACATGACTTTGGGGGGTTCCAGAGAGAAATGGAAAAACTTTTTGCTCGCCATACCCAGGAACAAGCAGTAGAGAATGAACTCTTATCCCTCCGACAGGGGAATCAGTACTTGGTAACGTACATTGCTACCTTCAACAGACTGGTTGCCGAAGCTAGGTGGCCAGAAAACAAAAGAACCATGTTATTCCATCAAGGCTTACAAGGCGAATTAAGGGACGTCTTAGCCCAGGTGGTTGGCCCGCCCAGAAACTGTGCCGAATTCATAAATCTGGTTGTGCAGGTAGACCACCGGTTGCAGGACCGAAAAGCAGACCGGTCTAAGATGAACCCTCGGAGCGAACAAATTACTCATGTTCTTTTGGAAGAATTATTCTTTATTTTTGTGTATGTGTATGTTCGACCAAGGGAAAACACATCCGTGTACCTGAAAACGCTGTAGAACCCATGCAGATTGGAGGGATACGGCCTCCATTAACAAAACAAGAGCGGGACAAAAGATAACAACAACAACTTTGTTTGTATTGTGGGAAACCAGGACATTTCCTGAAGGACTGTCCAGTAAAACCCCCAAGAAGAATAGTCGGGCCACAGAGAAGGATGAAGTTAAGGAATCGGAAAACTACCAAGCTCGACAAACGTAGAGGTAAATTTATCGAGTGAGAAGAAAGAGTTGCTGACCTCGCACTTTGCAATACCAGTGATCTTAATTAACAATTAACCACCAATGGTTGTCAAGAATGCATGCCGTTGAAGCATACATCGACAGCGGAGCAATTGGAAATTATATTGATCAAGAACTGGCAGCAGAGATGGGGCTTCCTTTGTGTTCTAAGCCAACTATGGACCAGGTAACCACAGTGGATGGGACAGAAATCGCTTCCGGACCAGTAATCCAGTGCACAGCCAGGGTAACCTTGCTGTGCCAGGATGGACATCAGGAGTCTATTTCGTTTGATCTCATCAGGGCACCTCAGTTCAGGCTAATACTAGGGATGCCATGGTCGGTTGCTCACAACCCTTTGATAGACTGGCGGGCACGAAAATGAACCTTTCCCGGTGACTGTTCCCCTGCCTGCTATCATCAAGAGGAGAAACCCGACATCTGTATCCCCATGACTCCCAGAGCGACAGTATCAACCCTGGGAGTAACTGATACCTTCCCAAGTGAATACCATGATTTCCAGGATGTATTCCGAAAGAACCAAGCCAATACATTGCCGCCGCACAGGCCCCATGATTGTCAGATCGACCTTGTTCCTGGTGCACAAATCCCTTGCGGCAGGATCTACGCTCTCACAGAACCAGAAAACCTTAATTTGAAATCCTATTTAGACCAGTACCTTGCAAACGGATTTATCCGTCCTTCAAAGTTCCCCGCAGCCAGTCCTTTGTTCTTCGTACCGAAGAAGGAAGGGGACTTGAGAACCTGTATTGACTACCGCGCATTAAATCAGATCACTGTGAAGAACCGCTACCCCTTGCCACTTATCCCTGAGATGCTAGACCAAGACAAAGATGCCCAGATTTATACCAAATTGGACCTTCGAGGAGAGTACCACCTGGTCCGAGTCAGAAACGGAGATGAATGGAAAACCGCCTTCTGTACTAAGTACAGCTTGTTTGAATACCAAGTCATGCCCTTCGGGTTATGCAACGCTCCTGTGGCATTCCAATATTTCATGAATGACGGCTTGAGGGAGTTAATTGATGTGTGCGCTTTAGCGTACATAGACGACATGTTAGGGTACTCAACCTCGAAACAAGATCATGTCAGGCACGTTCGTTCAGTCCTCACCACGCTCCGTCAACATTGCTTGTTTGCAAAGCTTGAAAAATGCTTTTTTCACTTCACCGAAGTAGAGTTTCTTGGTTTTATCCTTACTCCAGGAGGCATCAGAATGGACGTGCACAAGGTAGATGCCATTCTGAAATAGCCTTCACCGACGTCTCTGAAAGGGGTACAAAGCATGCTGGGCTTTGCGAACTTCTACCGCCGGTTCATCCCAGACTTCTCTCAGGTTGTGTATCCAATCACATTACTATTACGAAAAAACAATAAAAAGTTTGCTTGGACCGAAGAAGCAGAAGAAGTCTTTCAGGAACTTAAACAAAGGTTTACCTCTGCTCCAATCCTGCGACATCCTCGTCCAGACCTCCCTTATGTCGTTGAAACTGATGCGTCCAGTCTAGCAAGGAACAAGTTACTTACCTTTAACTGTTGTTCTCCAGCATGGGTCTAGCATGGATTCACATGCTCATGAATATTCCCCATCGTCAGGCTGGGAATCTTCGGTAAAGAAAAAATCAGTATCAGTTTCATTTCTGATCTGTCTTTCTTAGTAGTGACCAATCACTGGTCTCTGGGTCATACTGCCCCCAGCCAATGACTGCCCTCTCCCTAAGACCCGCCCCTGGCAGACAGCCGCACATTTGGGTGCACGAAAAGTGGCAGTTTGACCAAGTGAAGAGCCGCAGAGGGGAAGGAGGGAGGGTTCGCATGTGAATCCATGCCAGACCCATGCTGGAGAACAGTTACAGGTAAGTAACTTGTTCCTTCTCCAGCATGGGGTCTGGCATGGATTCACATGCTCATGAATATAAGAATACATAGCAGTACACACATGCACAACCACGGGAGCTGGCAAGGGTCAACATTAAGCATTACATAAAACTCAACATTAAGCATCTCTTACCTCCTCACCAGGCTCACCTTAAGCGAACAGGTTGCACAGCACTGCCTGGCCGACTCTGGACTCCCACCTGGAATCCCGGTCGACGCAGTAGAATCTCGTGAAGGTGTGCGTCGACCTCCACGTAGCAGCCCTGCAGATGTCCAGCAGGGGTACACCAGACAAGAACGCTGTGGTAGCAGCGATCGCTATGGTCGAATGGGTTCTCGGACGGCCGGGCAACGGTCGGTTTGCCAACCGGTGACAGTGCATTATGCAGCAGGAGAAACATCTGGAAATGGAAGCCTTTGAGAGAGCCTTCCCCTAGGTTCACAGGTCCAAAGTTCACAAACAGCTGTGATGTCTTCAGAAAACTCTTCGTTCGGTCCACGTAGAACTTCAGCGCTCTAGCTACATCCAGCTAGTGCAAAGTCCTCTCGGGCCGGCGACAAAGGCGATGGGAAGAAAACTGGTAACACCAAGGGTTCGTTGAGATGGAAGTCCGACGGCACCTTGGGCATGAAGGAGAGGTCGTCCTCAGCACCAACCTCATCTCGTGAAAAGTCAAGTATGGAGACTTGCAGTATAGGGCCTGAATCTCTCCCACGCGTCATGCGGAGGTGATGGCTACAAGGAACGCTTTCTTCCATGACAGGAACTTCAACAGAACCGAATGCAAAGGCTCGAATAGCGGGCCCATGAGCCTGGTCAGCACCATGTTGAGCTCCCATGCCGGGGCTGGAGCCTTCACCGGGGGGAACGATCGGAACAGTCCTTTCATAATCTCCTTCACCAGGGATGAGACCACAGGGATGATCGTCCTGCAGTTCTGGTGTATCTGGAAATCGCTGCCAGATGTATCTTGATGGAAGCATGAGCTAGTCCAGCTTTGGCCAGCGACAGTAAGTACGGTAGCACTTGAGGGGCCGTAATCCTTAGAGGGTTAATCTTCTGTGCACGGCACCAGACAGAGAACATCTTCCGCTTGTGTCCGTAGCACTTGAGAGTTGAGGACGCCCTGGCCTTTGCAAGAACCTCTCTGCAATCCGCTGGGATATCGTACCCTCCAATCTCTAGTGCTGCAGGAGCCAGGCCTGCAAATTCAGCAACTCCGGGTCGTGATGAAGGATGGCGCCTCCTTCTCTGGAGAGAAGATCTGCATCTGTCGACAGTTTGACTGGTGGGGCCGCTGACAAGTTCAGAAGGTCCGGGAACCAGATCTGCCTCAGCGACGCAGGTGCGACGAGGATCATCCTGCACCGGGACCTCTTGAGCTGGTTAACGAGTCGCAGTAGCAATGGCACCGGAGGGAACACATACAGGAACAGGCCGTCCCAGGGGAACGAGAAAGCATCGCCCATTGCACTCTGAATTGTTTTACCTGAGGTGCCTGACATTCGAATTTAGCTGCGCTGCATTTCTGCAATGCTTTACCTTGATGTGTCTGACATTTGTTGTTATCGTCAGTGCACTATGTACTGCATAGCCTATAGAGCCCGCCGAACTTGCCTGCTGCACTCTGCTCTGTCCACTTAGTGACCGCTACATTGGCCTGGTGCCCTACTCCACACAACTCTGGAATCATGTTACCACGCCTACCTGCCCAAAACCTCCTCCTCCCGCTATTAAGAGTACTCCTCGTACTGTGGCTATCCACCTGCGCGCCATACTTATCACCCCCCAGCACATTGGCACCCACCACTTTGTACATTGCAACCATGGCCCCTACCTGCAAATTTGCTGACACCTGCTCTAGCGCTGTTCCCCAGCACCCTAATATCTACCTTAATGTACCGGCCCTATGGCTTGACCACTTCACGAAAAAAACCTACACCTAATCAACCTTGCGCTACCGCCTTAAGAAACCTAAGACTAGGTTCTAGACTTATGGGCAAGAAGGGTCACCCCATGTGTTAGGAAAGATTTCATATTGTATGTAATTTTCCCTCCATGTGGCAACCCCCAAACTTTTTGCTGCTGTTTTACACTCTGATCTAGACTTTGCCAGAGAAGCACAGCCTTACGCTGCACTCCTCTGGGCTTTCGCTCAATTCTTATGGGGAAACTGACATGCCCTTAAGACAGTCAGTACGGGGAGACTTTGTTTCCCTTAGTCCTTTTCTCATGTTGCAGCTTTTGTGCAACACAAGAGGGCACTGTAACCTAAGTTACCACACTCTTGGGTCTCTAGTCATTCCAAAGGCCCTAGAAACCTCTCGCTGGACTTATTATGAACTGTGCAAGTGTGTCACGGACAGGACTGTTGGCAGCTATCGTTTCTTTTGTGTTTTGAACCCTTTTTTGCCATGTTATCCGCGCTTACCGCGTTTGGCACAAGTAAGTGGCCTGGCTCCAAAATGGCGATGCCACAAGGTTCTTTGTCCTGTCCGCTGACCGTCTTGCCCCTTCACCTTCCCCCAGGTCGAGCCGACCCGGGGCAGTCCTTATTTGGTCATGCACTTTCCCGAGAAACACAACGCTTTCGCGGGCTTCTGCATGCCTTGTGTGTGCCTCCAGGATGTGGGCTGGGATGTCTGGTCCCAATACACATCCTGGGTGCCAGAGAGTCTGGAATGTCCTGAATGCCTGGGACCACCGTGGTCCGTGATAGGTCAACGTATAGTGTGAGTGTTTGTGAGCATATCTCCCATTAGGTCCTCTCCATTTTGGCAAGAATGGAACTTTGGATAAGAGGAGGCTGAAAACACCACTACCATGTCGATCTCCTGAGTTCACACCGAACAAGGAATAAGGAGCCAAGTATCCTACAACAAGAAGCTGAGTCGAGGAACCTCTGGTGACCCGCTGAAGGTTTGGCACCCTAAACTGCTGTCGTCCTGCGAGACCCCTCTGCATCTGATCGTCCTAGAAGGTCTGCGAAGACGCTTCAACCCATTGGAATAGTGGGATAAACTATTCCCGGCACCTTCATCAAACCCTGCAAGTAAGCCTCTTCAGAAGTGTCCCTGGGCCAACCAGTGGGCTGACCAGCTTACACAGGACGCTTTGCTCTGTCACCGCCACCGTTTCGGGGAAGCCCTCGAAACTTGGTCTACTGCTTGCTCTGCATCCACGGCACCCTCACACCGAATTTCATACACTTGGCATTCCCAGGTCTGAAGTGAGACGAGTGTGCCCGGACCAGAGTAAACGTGGTTGCTGTGTTGCCCTGCTGTGGTAACAACCTGTGCACGTCCGCTGCATTTGGGACACCCTCAACCCTGCATCCTGCTACACAGAATCTACACGGTGTCGAGACGTCCTGATGATCGCAGCTGAACCTGCCAGCATCGTGAACTGAACTGGAGAAGTCTGGGTCTGCCTGCGTCGGGGACCGGTGAGTAGTCCAAACCCCAAACGGTGGCCCCTCGCACAGGAGCCTCTTTCTTTTCTACCGCTGTTGCGAAATAGCGACTTTATCCCACACTCTCACACTGCATCTGCCCACAATTAGAGGCCTTGCTTGAGTAGTGGGGACTTGTTCTGCATCGCTTCATTGACCTTCCGGAACTGCCTGATATCCTTGAAGAGGCCCTCTTGTGTCCATTGGCACCAGCGCGTGCAGGTACATTTGAGCATAAGGCTCCTCTCTTCATAGGGTTCGGACTTCCTCCTAGTTAGGTGTATTTCAGATGTCAAACTGGGCCTAATGATTACTTGCACTGCCTGTTTTCCTCCCCATCTAGGTGGTCTACATATTACGTGCTCCTAACTCCTTAGACCCCTCGGTCTTGTATATATATTGTATTGATTGTGATGTGTTGGTTCGCTTTAGTATTATTGTGATTCTGTGCTATGGTCGATGTTACAAAGGCCTTGTAATAAATGTGTCTATATTTGTAATATAACACCTGTCTGGAGTAATTTGTAAGTGTCCTTGCTTTGTGTGCTCATTGAGGTCTTTCCGTCACCCTCACCCCTCTTGAGACTTAGTCTTGACCGCCGCCATCGCTACCCTGATTGGTCTGGCTTGTCCAGAGGTTACCCTGTTCCAAGAAACTAGGCTGGCCTTCTGAACCTCTGCCCCTACAGGTCCGAGTTCAGAAATCCATCTTAACAAATTGGTGGCATCAGTGGGATACGACTGAAGGTCTCCAGTGTTGCGCACAAGCAAAGGCATTTTGAGTTATTCCTACTGGGACACGTAGTGAATTGTCGTAGTATAACCTTTTAAAGGCCATATTCCTATCTAACAGTATGGAAACAAGTACCTTGTTAACTTTAAATGCTTCTAAATCCGAAACATTGAAAAAGATGTGTGCTGAGAGAGGTGTCTCCTCTCAAGGCACAAAAATGGAAATGATCCAAAGAATCATGGCATGGCAAGAATCTCAGCTTAGCGCTATAGCTTCAGAGGACAGTGCAGAAGGAGGTGGGGCTGCTCTCACTGGTAGAACTGACAGTTCTGCCACTGCACTGGTCCACAGCGACCATGAGGACAGGGAGGATGAAATGTCCAATGTTTCCTCTGCCAGTGCTGATGGGGAAGCCATGCTTGAATTCAAGAAGAGCTGCTGTTTAGGCAGAGGAGCTTAAGTTAAATATGGCCAAACTCTAGGAAGAGCTTGAGTTCAATAGGGCCAAGCTAAAGATAGAACAGGCAGAAAAACAGAAAGACAGGGATCACCAGTTGGAACTGGCCAAGCTTCAAGTTGCCAATGGATCCAAGGGTCCTGGACATGGGTCTGGGGCCTCCTCTCATCCAAGGTTTCCGAAAGATCTGCTCAGTGTGTATGAGGAAAAGAATGACATTATGGACTGGCTGAATACATTTGATTATGCATGTGAAGTTCAACAAGATGACAATGCTGATAAAATTGCCGGGTTACTTAGCAGACTGCCCCATTCTGGCTGAAATGCCATTATGGAAATGACGAAGGCTGAGAGAGCAGATTTTGCAATGGTGAAGCAGACTCTCATTTTAAAGTTTGGAAAGACTCCTGCCCAATACTTAAAAAGATTCAGAGAGTATAAGAAAAAGAAGGTGGTACTTGGGTATCTTATGTCACTGAATCCTTAAAAAACTTGACTGGCTGGGTCGAAGGTTATGAGGTTTCTACCTTCGAAGGTATGATAAGTCTTGTCATGCTGGAACATATTTTTGCATCTTCTTCCCCTGAGCTTAAGCAGCATTTGGCAGATTCAAAGGAGATAGATCATAAGAAGCTTGCCATTGCAGAAGATTTATGGGAGTCACATCGAGTGTCCCATAAGAAGAAGACTCATCCTGGTAAGCAGGAGGAAGGGAAAAAGTCCAAAGATAAGGAGGGTGGGGAAACTGATAAATCTTCTTCCCAAAAGGGCCACAAAAAGAAAAATAAGGGTAAGACACAAGAGAACTCTCAGGGTAGTGGAGGTCAGTCTCCAAAACAGAACACTGGTTATAATAAGCCTCCCTATGTAAACAGACCCAATGGATCTTGTTTTGCTTGTGGAGCAACTGACCACGTGAAGGGGGATCCCAGATGTAAGGTCAAAACCTTAGGGGTCCACTCTGCTAATCTGGCCTTCTCCTCCTACGAGGAAGAAGAGATTACCGGAGCATCCTTCTCCTCAGACTCCTTCCCCAGTGGGATAGAAGCTGAGGTAGTTTTAGTTTCCCTGGGTTCCTGGGAGCCTAAAGTCGCAGAGGCTTATGCTAGGATTCCAGATAACACCAAGCACTACTTTAAAGACAGTGTGCTGATCAATGGAGTAGATACTCCAGCTCTTAGGGATAGTGGGTGCAGTCGAACTGTAGTGGATTCTACCTTGGTAGACTCAGAGGAAGTTGCCAGAGCTACTCTGATGCCCACTAAGTTGGCTGACGGCCCACCTCTCATGTTCCCAGTAATACCTGTACATCTTACTATCAATGGTAGTGCAGTCAGGATTCCAGTGAGCATTCAGAGGAGTGTCCCATGAAAGGTCTTGTTGGGCAATGATCTCAGAGCTCTAGGGCTTGTGGGAGATACTGCTGATAGACCCGGCACAAGGTCTCAAACGAGGGCCGCATTGGCCAAGACCAATGCCCTGCCCCAGCCAAAGGGGAAACCCACGGCTAAAGGAGTCAGAAAACCAAAAAGAGGGAAAGAAAATATTCCCCCTAACTCACCTACCACTGCGGTGGAGGTAGTTGGTCAATCACCCGGACCTGAAGAGGAGGTGGTGATGCCTGAGGTATTTGACCCCAATGACCATCCTGAACTAAACGATTTGTTAGTAGAAGGTGGTCCTGACAGGGAAGAATTCAGTAAAGGCCAACGTGAGTGCCCATCTCTGGAAGGCCTAAGGAGACAGGCTTGCTCCCAGCTTGAGGGCGAACCTCCTGGGAAGCATCAGATTTATTGGGAAGGTGGACTCCTGTATAGTGAGCCCACAGAGTCTACAGAAGGAGACCATAGGAGGTTGGTGGTTCCCCTTGCTGTAAGACCCTTCCTCCTGCAGCTGGCGCATGAAGTGCCCCTTGCTGGTCACCTTGGTATTAAGAGGACCAAGCAAAGGTTATCCATGCACTTCTACTGGCCCAAGATGGGGGTGCAGGTAGAAAGTCACTGCAGGAGTTGTGCCTCCTGCCAGTTATCTGGTAAGAGTGGTTCAACAATCCAAGCTCCATTGGTACCACTCCCAGTTGTGGGAGTACCATCCGAGAGGGTAGGGATCGACATTGTTGGTCCCCTTGACCCCCAAACATCCTCAGGCAATAGGTTTATCCTGGTATTGGTCGACCATGCCACCAGATATCCTGAGGCCATCCCATTGAAAACTGTGACCGCCAAGTCAGTCGCAAAAGCTTTACTCGGCATCTTTACTAGGGTTGGCTTCCCTAAAGAAGTTATGTCTGACAGAGGCAGCAACTTTATGTCGAAGTATATGCAGGCTATGGGGAAATAATGTGGGGTCACCTACAAGTTCTCCTCTGCATACCACCTCCAGACCAATGGTCTGGTGGAACGGTTTAACAGAACGTTAAAAAGTATGATTGGGGCTCTGGAAGAACCTCAAAGAAGAAAATGAGATCTTCTTTTACCATGCTTACTGCTTGCCTACCGAGAGGTACCACAGGAGGGTGTTGGCTTCAGCCCCTTCGAACTTCTGTTTGGTCACCCTGTACGGGGACCCTTAGCCATAGTCAAGGAGGGATGGGAGATGCCCACTCCCCCTATCACTACCAACGTAGTAGACTATGTGTTAGGGCTCAGAAAAAGGATAGTACTCCTGATGGGTCTGGCTAGTGACAAGTTGAAGGCAGGACAAGCCCTGGTGAAACATCGGTATGACCAGAAAGCTTCCCTCATCAACTTCACACCTGGTCAGCAAGTCCTGATCATGAATCCCATAAGGCCTAGAGCTTTACAGGATACATGGTCAGGCCCTTACACAGTGGTGGAGCCCCTGGGTGAGGTCAACTATTTAGTGGACCTTGGAAGGCCTGGACAGGCTCCAAAGGTATTCCATGTAAATAGGCTGAAGGCTTTCATCCCAAGAGCTGAAATCGCAGCACTGCTATTAGCTTCAGATGTTGAGGAAGAGGAGTCTGAACCTCTCCCTGACCTGTTTCAAAGCAGTCCTTCAGATAGCTCCTTTGAGGGTGTCCGAGTGGCCCCTCACCTGACTTCTGATTAGCAGGCTGAGGTGAAAAGCTTGCTTAGGCAATTTTCCCCTCTGTTTTCACAGTCCCCTGGTTTGACACCTTGGTGCAAACATAACATAGACACAGGAGACAGTGTACCTACCAAAAGTAGGGGATACAGGATGTCAGACAAAGGCCCTCATTACGACCCTGGCGTTGGACCATGGTGCTATTGGTCCATGCCGGTCTCCGCCATGGTGGATGGCGGAATTACCGCCCCCATCACAAGGTTGGCAGGGGCGGTAATTCCCCATTCACCATTTGCCCTTCCCCATTCCCATTTTGCCCCATGGGGCATAATGGGAATGGGGAAGGCGATAATTACGGCACCGCTAATAGCGGTTGCCGTAATTATCGTCAAGGTCCCTTTGCGGCACCCACTTGAACGGCTGGTCTACACCAGCCGTTAAGTACGGGTCCCGCAAAGGGACCTTGTAATCAGGCGCTAATGGTTTAACGGCACCGCCGCCTTTTACGGCGCCGTTGAACCATTAGCACCTGGGTCGTAATGAGGGCCAAAGTACGGTCTTACATTAATACGGAGGTCAACAAAATGTTAGATCTTGGGGTGATTGAACCCTCTAGTAGTCCTTGGTCCAGCCCTGTGGTTTTGGTTCCAAAAGCAGGTACTTCCAAATTGAGGTTCTGCGTGGATTACAGGGCTCTGAATGCTGTCACCAAGACAGATGCACACCCCTTGCCTCGAACAGATGAGCTGGTGGATACCTTGGGTGCCTCCATGTACCTCAGCACGTTTGACTTCACTGCAGGCTATTGGCAAATAGCCCTTGCAGAACATGCCAAGGAGAAGACAGCATTCTCAACTCCGGAAGGTCTTTACCAGTTCAGGGTAATGCATTTTGGGTTGAAGAATGCACCTGCCACTTTCCAGAGGCTTGTGACTCATGTGTTGAATGGGTTGGATGAATTCTGTCTTGCATATCTGGACGATATAGCAGTTTTCAGTGCCACCTGGGAAGACCATGTGAAACACCTTGGGATTGTGTTACAGGCTCTTCAGAAAGCCCACTTGACCATAAAGGCCAGTAAATGCCAGATTGGGCAAGGCTCAGTGGTTTACCTTGGACATGAAGTAGGTGGAGGGAGGATACAGCCTCTACCCAGTAAAGTACAAGCAGTACAAGACTGGCCTACCCCCACTACACAAAGCCAAGTGAGAGCCTTCTTAGGACTCACGGGGTATTACTGAAATTTCATGGTAGACTATGGCACCATACCTGCCCATCTGACTGCTCTCACCACTCCGAAGAAACCCAAGAAGGTAACTTGGACTGAAGAGTGTGAGAAGGCCTTCAAAGGCTTAAAAGACTCCTTGTGCCAGGCCCCTGTCCTCAGGGCCCCTGATTACCAAAGACCTTTTATTGTGCAGACAGATGCCTCTGACACTGGGATAGAAGCTGTACTATCACAAGTAGATGAGAAGGGTAAGGAACACCCGATTGGCTTCATTAGTCGCCAGCTTAAGGACAGAGAGCTCAATGGTCCAAGGTAGAGAAAGAATGTTTCTCTGTTGTGTGGGCCCTACGGAAGATGAGGCCCTACCTCTATGGGACCCACTTCACTCTGCAAACTGACCATAAGCCCTTAAAGTGGCTGATGAACATGAAGGGAGAGAATCCAAAGTTTCTTAGGTGGTCCATAAGTCTGCAAGGCTTTGACTTCACTGTTGAGCATAAGCCAGGTGTCCAACATAGCAATGCTGATGGGTTGTCCAGAATGTTTAACCGACCTGAACAAGAAACTCATCCAGGGTGGATTAGTTCCCCCTGTCCTTAGTCTGGGAGGGGCGAGTGTTAGGAAAGATTTGATATTGTATGTAATTTTCCCTCCATGTGGCAACCCCCAAACTTTTTGCTGCTGTTTTACACCCTGATCTAGACTTTGCCAGAGAAGCGCAGCCTTACACCGCACTCCTCTGGGCTTTCGCTCAATTCTTATGGGGAAACTGACATGCCCTTAAGACAGTCAGTACGGGGAGACTTTGTTTCTCTTAGTCCTTTTCTCATGTTGCAGCTTTTGTGCTACATAACACAAGAGGGCACTGTAACCTAAGTTAGCGCACTCTTGGGTCACTAGTCATTTCAAAGGCCCTAGAAACCTCTCGCTGGACTTATTATGAACTGTGCAAGTGTGTCACGGAGAGGACTGGTGGCTGCTATCGTTTCTTTTGTGTTTTGACCCCTTTTTTGCCATGTTATCCGTGCTTGCCGCGTTTGGCACGAGTAAGTGGCCTGGCTCCAAAATGGCCATGCCACGAGGTTCTTTGTCCTGTCCGCTGACCGTCTTGCCCCTTCACCTTCAAGCAGGTCGAGCCGACCCAGGGCAGTCCTTATTTGCTTATGCACTTTCCCGCGAAACACAACGCTTTCGTGGGCTTCTGCATGCCTTGTTTGTGCCTCCAGGATGTGGGCTGGGATGTCTGGTCCCAATACACATCCTTGGTGCCAGAGAGTCTGGAGAGTCCTGAATGCCTGGGACCACCGTGGTCCGTGATAGGTCCATGTATGGTGTGAGTGTTTGTGAGCAGATCTTTGGCACAAAGGGAACTTTGGATAAGAGGAGGCTGAAAACACCACTACCATGTCGATCTCCTGAGTTCACACCTAACAATGGATAACGAACCAAGTATCCTGCAGCAAGAAGCTGAGTCGAGGAACCGCTGGTGACCCGCTGAAGGTTTGGCACCCTGAACTGCTGTCGTCCTACGAGACCCCTCTGCATCTGATCGTCCTAGAAGGTCTGCGAAGACACTTTGACCCATTGGAATAGTGGGATCAACTATTCCTGGCACCTTCATCAAACCCTGCAAGTAAGCCTCTTCAGAAGTGTCCCTGGGCCAACCAGTGGGCTGACCAGCTTACGCAGGCCGCTTTGCTCTGTCACCGCCACCGTTTCGGGGAAGCCCTCGAAACTTCGTCTACTGCTTGCTCTGCGTCCACGGCACCCTCACACCGAATTTCGTACACTTGGCATTCCCAGGTCTGAAGTGAGACGAGTGCGCCCGGACCAGAGTAAACACGGTTGCCGTGTTGCCCTGCTGTGGTAACAATCTGTGCACGTCAGCTGCATTTGGAACACCCTCAACCCTGCATCCTGCTACACAGAATCTACACGGCGTCGAGACGTCCTGATGATCGCAGCTGAACCTGCCAGCATCGTAAACTGAACTGGAGAAGTCTGGGTCTGCCTGCGTCGGGGACCGGTGAGTAGTCCATACCCCAACCTGTGGCCCCTCGCGCAGGAGCCCGTTTCTTTTCTACCGCTGTTGTGAAATAGCGACTTATCCCGCACTCTCACCCTGCCTCTGCCCACAAGTGGAGGCCTTGCTTGAGTAGTGGGGACTTGTTCTGCATAGCTTCATTCACCTTCCGGAACTGCCCGATATCCTTGAAGAGGCCCTCTTGTGTCCATTGGCACCAGCGCGTGCAGGTGCTTTTGAGCATAAGGCTCCTCTCTTCGTAGGGCTCGGACTTCCTCCTAGTTAGGTGTATTTCAGATGTCGAACTGGACCTAATGATTACTTGCACTGCCTGTTTTCCTCCCCATCTAGGTGGTCTAAATATTACATGCTCCTAACTCCTTAGACCCCTCAGTCTTGTATATATATATTGTATTGATTGTGATGTGTTGGTTTACTTTAGTATTATTGTGATGCTTTGCTATGGTGATGTAACAAAGGCCTTGTAATAAATGTGTCTATATTTTTAATATAACACCTGTCTGGAGTAACTTGTAAGTGTCCTTGCTTTGTGTGCTCATTGAGGTCTTTCCGTTACCCTCACCCCTCTTGAGACTTAGTCTTGACCGCCGCCATTGCTACCCTGATTGGTCTGGCTTGTCCAGAGGTTACCCTGTTCCAAGAAACTAGGCTGGCCTTCTGAACCTCTGCCCCTCCAGGTCCAAGTTCAGAAATCCATCTTAACACCATGTACCCTAACGCATCTCTGAAAACCATGAAGCCTAGCTTGTCCCCACAAACCCTTACCTCACCTATGCCCCAAGGCCTTCAGACTAACATTGCCGCCTCAGGCAACACCAGTCAGATAAAGGCAAAGCCCAGCAACGCTGGCCTGATCAAGGCCGTCATGATCAACGCACAGTCCCTAGCAGCCCACGCCCTGGACATTGCGGATCTCATCAAGACTCAGGAGCTTGACTTCATCGCCATCTCTGAGACCTGGCTGCACCCCGCCTGGGGCCCAGCTCTTTCACTGGCTATCCCACCCAATTATGCCATTACCAGATGTGACCGTACCGCCAGAGGTGGAGGAATCGCATTCATCTACAAAAACTCACTAAGACTTAGAACTCTACCAAGTACTAAGTTGGAAATCGCTGAGTTACTCTCAGTCAAACTCACACTATCGGCCAACCAAACGGCCACTATCCATTTAATTTACAGACCACCTGGTCTCCCCACTTCCTTCGTGGATGACATCACCACTCTAGTACTTGACAAAGCGAAAACGAACTCTCAAATTACTATCCTCGGTGACCTTAATTTAGGTTACCAAGACCCTAATGACCAGGCGGCACTTGATCTTGCCAACACCTTAACAGATCTTGGTTTCTCTCACCACATACAAGAACCTACCCACAATAAAGGGCGAGCCTTAGACTGGCTCAGCGACACCAACTGAAACATCCGCCGACTTTCCAGCGTTCCTTGCGTTTGGTCGGATCACCACATCATCACCTTCAGCATTGAAGCAGCCTCACTACCAGCGTCCCCTGTCGCCCCAGCCACCCTCACCAGAAACAAAAAGAACATAACCACAGAAAAGCTACTCCCTCTCATCCTCCCCACTCTCAATAATGCCACTGACACCTGCTCTGACCCTATTATCTTAGCCAACATCTACAACCAGTCAATTCTCACAGCCATAAACTCCATCGCCCCACTCAAACTTAGAAGACCCAAATAACACGCACACCTTAACTCGTGGTTCACACCGCAGCTCAGAGTGCTACATAAAGAGAAACGTAATGCAGAGTCACGCTGGAAAAGTCACCCTCCTATTAGCCACCCTTAGCTATAAAGAAGCCCTTCTCCAGGCCAAAAAAGACTCATACAATAACCGTATTGCATTAGCACAATCAAATACTAAGGAATTATTCAAAATTCTCAAGGAACTCGAGTCACCTGTAGCCCCCCTGACTCCTGTCCCAAAGATAGCAACTGGTGCACTAACATCCAGACAGCACTCCTGGGTACAATTGCCACCCTTCAAACTAAAATCAGAAATAAACAAAAGTCACTACAGTTGGACCAACCACTGTTCACATCCACAACTAGCTCCCAACACCAAGCTAACCCATCTGTTAAACCATGTGCCTTCTCCCCACTTACCATCCCTGAAGTAGAAGGAATCATAAATAACCTCAAATCGTCCAATTGCCACGGTGACCCTTGCCCAGCTCCTATCATTAAGGAAGCCTTGCACCACCTTGCCCCATTCATCACATCTTTCATAAATGCCTCTTTCAAAACGGGTATAGTCCCTGACAACCTCAAGGATGTGTGGGTAATCCCACTACTCAAAAAACCATCCCTTGACCCTAACATCCCAACTAACTTCAGACCAATCACCACGGTCTCATTCCTGCTTAAGATTCTTGATTGCGCAGTTTACCTACAGATCTAAGACTACCTTGAGTCTAACAAACTCCTGGGGCTAAGTCAATCAGGCTTCCGCCTCAAACACGGCACTGAGTCAGCCCTAATTGACCTGAAAACTCAGATGGAGACACTAAAGGACAATGGGAAGCTTGTGCTTCTCTTTCTTCTCGACCTCTCTGCGGCATTCGATTTGGTCAACCACCAAATACTTTGCCAACATCTCAAATCCGCTGCCTACTTTTCTTTCTCTGCTAATGCCTGGATCCACTCGTTCCTCAGCAACAGATCTATGCGGGTATTTTCACCCTCAGCATCGGCAGACCGCTCTCCCATTCTCTGCGGCGTCCCTCAAGGCTCTTGTGTATCGCCTACACTGTATAATGTATTCACCAAGCCCCTTTTTCGATGTGCTTGACTATCTGGGTGTATCTTACACTAACTACGCGGATGACACCCAGATACTCATTCCCATTACTGGTGACTACACAGCCGATACCAAAGCCTTCAATGATGTCTACCTGGTCATTCAAGCCTGGATGGCTCAACATGAACTTTGCCTCAACGACGATAAGACGGAGCTCTTACTACTAAGATCCATCTATCGTCTTAAAAAACTTAACCAAGCCTAAAAGTCCTTCACGATTGACAGCAACGTCATCAAGGTCTCCAAAGATACCAAAATATTAGGCATTTATCTGGACTACACCCTCTCCCTGAACAGACAAACAAATGCTGTTAGGTCGGCCTCCGCCTACACATGTAAACTTATCACCGCCTGCAGACCATTTCTGAACACTCACAACTCTACATTGGCCAGAACATTCATCATGTCCAAAATAGATTACTGTAGTGCCCACTACCTAGGGACTAGTCAGTCTAACCTCAATAAAGTTCAAACTATTAAAAATAATGCCATAAGGGCAGCTCTCAATATCCCTAGATGGTCCCATATCTCTACATTTAGATCTGACCTACGCTGGCTCCCGGAAAAACAAAGAATTGCCCTGAAAACGCTAGCCTTGACCCACAAATGCCTGAACAACAATGCCCCATTTTACGTCATATCGCATCTTGCACTTCACTCCTCTTCGCGTCCCACGAGATCAGCCCAAATAAACAGCCTAACTCTGCCTAGGTTCAAACTCCAAAAAGTGGGTGGCTACATAAGAACTGAACCCTCGTTCCTAATGTTCAAGAACAATGCCAAAGCGTGGCTGTTCACCCGGAAAGCATAAGGTTCCCTCGCTAGCCGGTCCCCTACCAGTAATATATCTTATCTGTGTATATATGCCTCACTGTATCGCTCATAACTTGTATTCTGTATTTATGTACTACCTGCAAATCTGTCCCTTTGTATATACTTTGTTGTAACCTGTATTAAAGAGCATGCGCCCGGTTGCCCATGGGCCTGGTGCGCTTTACAAATAAACAAAACTTCAAACTTCCATGCTCCTCGACTGGGGAAACCTGCTGGCGAACCTCTGGCACTTGGAGTTTGTCGCCATCGCAAACAGGTCGATCTGGGGTTTGCCCCATCATTGAAAAAGTCGATCCACTTGATCCTGACGCAGCTCCCACTCGTGGCACGAGCGCAGCTCCCTGCTGAGCGAGTCGGCGATTGTGTTGTTTGTCCCTGCCAGATGAAAGGGTACCAGAAACATCCCCTGGGCAACAGCCCAGTGCCACAGATCCTGGGCTTCCTTGGACAGGGCTGGGGATCTTGTTCCTCCCTGCTTCCGGATGTAGAACCTGGTGGTGGTGTTGTAGGTGAAGATCCTCACCACCTTGCCCTTGAGGGACGGGAGAAACGACCTGAGGGCCCAGAACACTGCTCGGAGCTCCAGTATGTTGATGTGAAGCGTCCTCTCCTCCGGGAGCCAGAGGCCTCTCACGTGAAGATCTCCGATGTGCGCTCCCCACCGCTCCAGGGAGGCATCCGTCGTCACTGTCACCTGGTGTGTTGGGGTCTGAAAGTCCATGCCCACCGCGAGATGCGCGCGGGTGCCCCACCACCGAATTGCTTGGCGGAATACCTCGTTGAGCGAGATCTTGTCCTCGAAGCCGCCCGTCGCTTGCATCCAACGGGTGTCGAGGAACTCCTGTAGAGGGCGCATCCGAAGCCTGCATAGGCGCACCAGGTAGATGCATGAGGACATCATCCTGAGGAGGGACTTGATGGACCTCACCCTGGCCACGTCCGTGGCCAGCAGACGCTGCACCTTGCCCAGGATGGCCTTCGTCCTTTCCTCCGACGGCGAGGCCAATCGTGCTACTGTATTGAGCCTTGCTCCCAGAAACAGTGCGACCTGGGACAGAGCCAGGTGGGATTTGGGGAAGTTGATGGAGAATCCCAGGTCCGTGAGCAGCCAGACGGTCTTCGCTGTGTGTTCGACAGCGAGTTCCCTTGTTCTTGCTCGGATGAGCCAATCGTCCAAGTAGGGGTAGACGTGGATCTACTGCAGGCGCAGCCGCGCCGCCACCGGTGCTAGGCACTTAGTGAATACCCTGGGCGCCGGCTTCAATCCGAATGGGAGGGCCTTGAACTGGTAGTGCCGTCCCTGGACCATGAACCTGAGAAACTTTCAGTGTCCTTTTAGTATGGGGATGTGAAAGTCTTGCTTGGAAGTGTGCTTGCTGCCTAGGCCTCCCTGACGACGATGGCGAGATCCACCTGACTTGCCTCGTCCCCTGTAAGCTGGGGAAAGCGAGGAGCGGGCCGCCACCGAATCCTTTGGAGGCACCTTGCTTGCCTCCGGAGTTCCAAAAGGGCGGCCGCCATTGCTGCAGAACTCCCAAGGCTCCAGGCGTCTCTGTGTCGGTCTTGATGGCCTGCAGTGACTTATCCACTGTTTTTCCAAACAGATTGTTCACGTCGAAGGGCATGTCCAAAACCTTGGCCTGTACGTCTTGGCGGAAATCCGTCGCCTTGGCGGAAATCCGTCGCCTTGAGCCACCGCCGCCGTCTAAGGCAAACGCCGTTGCCCAACTGGCGGAAACCGGTGTCAGCAATGGCCGTGGCCACCATTATGGCGTGGTCCGACACCACCTCACCTTCCTGTAGGATCACCAGGGCCACTGCCCTCTTGTCGTCTGGTAGGAAATCCAACATGGGGGCGATCTTGTACCACAATTCCCTGTCGTAGCGGACCACAATCACTAGGGCGTTGGCTGCCTTGATCGTCATCGCCGCCGACAAGATGATTCGTCGTCCCGTTTCTTTCCCTTGCCGTCCGGTGGGGAAGTTGAAGATGAAGCCGATGCCCCCCTCCCCCGCTTTCTTCTTGGCCACTGCTGTGATGACCGAATTCGGGGTCGGCTGTACCCTAAAGCACAACGGGGCGGAGTCGGGTACCCAGTACTTCTTCTCATACCGGTCCTTCTTGGCAGGCGTTGTGGATGGCTTCTTCAGGAGGACAAGTCCCTCGTCCCAGATGTCATCCAGCAACGGCACCCCGAGGACCATCTTACTCTTGGCCTTGCGCCGTGGGTAGAGGAAGCCTTCCTTCTTCTTCTCTTCGGGGCAGAGCTGAAAAAGCTCGGACGCCCTGGCAATCATGGCATCGAAGGAGCCAATTTTGTTGGGAGGGGACCCCCCAGAAATCATAGAGGGCAGGTCAGTCCCGTCGTCACCGCCGTCGTCATCCGTCCCCGTTGTGGCCGTGTCTGTTCCCCTGTCATCCCTGGGGGCCGGGGAAGGCGACAAAGGCTGAGAAGGCCATGAGGGCTGAAAGGGCGCTGGATGAATTCTCCTCCTCTTGTTTGGAGGGCCTCCCGACAGACCCTGTTCAGCTGGGTCATCAGTCGGGGTTAGGGGCAGGGTCGTCCTTATCTCCGTGCATAAGGCTTGGATTGCCATCAAAATGGCCGCCGAGTTGTCCTGCGTCTCGGGTTGCGACAGGCGTGGCGGGTGCGACGGTTGCTCCTCCTCCACGGGAACCTCGTCATCGCCACCCTCGCTCTCATCGTCCCCCTCGTCGGGATTCCTCCCGTGGGACCGGGCCTCTTCCAAATTCTCGGTCAGTTCCTCCTCGGAGGTTGTGTCCGTGTCTGTAACGGCCACCGCACCCCCCCTCTTTTTCCACCGGGGTCTTCACGGGGTTTTTTTCCGCGGAGGCAGGGAAACTCTGGGCCCCGAGTTCGCCTCCACTGGGGTAGCCTCCACAGGCTTCGCCAGGGCCGCAGCATCTCCCTCAATCGAGGCCTTGGCCGCGATCAAGGCCTTCACCACCTTGGGCGCGCTTGAGGCCTTCACCTTAGGGAGAGGGTCACCACCTCGCTCCCCTTCGGCCGGTTCCTTCGAGATCGACCGGGGCCTCTACAGAAGCTTAGCCGGGTTCTCGGATTTTCTCTTCCCCGAGCCAGAGCGTTGGCTCGTGGTTGATGGCGTCGGTGAAGGTGCGCCCTGCATGGCAGCCGAGGAGCCCTACCGTTCGGCGCTCCCGGTGCCTGCGGACTCGCGGTGCTTTGCCTTCTGTTGGGCCCCTGTCACCGGGGCGCCCTCACAGGACTTAGAAGACCGCTCGGACTTCTTCCTCTTCTCACCTGCTGGGCTCTTGCTCTCCAGCCTTTTGGAGAGACGGGTCCGATGATCCCTCATACTCCGATCCGACATGTTCATGCAAAACGCACAGTCCTTCTCCACATGTGTTTTGTCCTCGTGGAGGCAGTATAGGCATTTCGGATGCTCGTCCTCCTTGAACACATTCTGTAGGTTGCATCCAGGGCAGTTCCTGAACAGTTAGCCGGGAGTCGAGCTTCCCTTCTCCTGGGCCATGATCCTCTCGTCCGCGAGGTAGGCCTCAGAAACTTCTGCAATACTCCAAGAAGTGTAACTCAACGAAACTTCACCCTTGAGGGGCGTAGAAAAATCCGAAATGGGTCCCCGTTGATCGGTAGTAGAAACGGTGGAGCTTGAGGCTTGATTAAACCAAAAAAATGAGATAAATCTCTTTGAAAAGGCGCAAAACTCAGTACAAGCTCGAGAGCTATAGCACAAGGACTCCCAACACTTGAACGTGCAGTAAAAATCTGAGGATGGCTGCCAGGGGAGGGTCTTAGGGAGAGGGCAGTCATTGGCTGGGAGCAGTATGACCCAGAGACCAGTGATTGGTTACTACTAATTACTACTAAGAAACACAGACCAGAAACAAAACTGATACTGATTTTTTCTTTACCGAGGATTCCCAGCCTGACGACAGGGAATATTCATGAGCATGTGAATCCATGCCAGACCCCATGCTGGAGAATGGGAGCTGTCCTTTCACAGTGAGACCCGGAAACCGGCCAAATACATCCTGTGGCCTTCTGGTCAAAAAAGTTCTCACCTCCAGAGATTCATTGTGCCATCACGGACAAGGAACTCCTGGCTATCAAATCGGCCTTTAAAGCCTGGCGGCACTACCTTCTTGGGGCCAGACACACCATTACAGTCATCACAGACCACCGAAACCTGCAATATCTCAAAACAGCCAAAGCCCAGTCCTTGCGCCAATTACGGTGGGCCCTCTTCTTCGCCGAATATGATTATGTAATCACGTTTCGACCAGGGGTCAGAAACGGAAAGGCGGATGCCTCATCTCGTATGGGCATAGATGAAATGGTATATACAACTCCAGACCCAGTACCTATTTTACCTGAAGACAAACTCTTGGGTATCACGACAGCCTTCACACAAGCAGAACTACGAAAAGAAATTCGACGGACAATTAATCCTGATGCTTTCCTCGCATGGCAAACTCAAGTAGAACAATATTCCATCAAGGACCATCTACCCTTTTTTAGGGATTGCCTATATGTACCCAAGAAGGAATTACAACAGCATATTATTTCAAGTTATCACGATTCACTGATCGAAGGGCATCCTGGGATCGCCAAAACCCTAGCTAAGGTGAAAGAGAACTTTTGGTGGCCTACCTGGCGTAAGGACATCATTCAGTATATTCAGTCCTGCGGTGTCTGCGCACAAAATAAATCACAGAAACAAAAACCATCTGGTCTCCTACAACCATTGGACATTCCTCCAGTTCCATGGCACACTCTTTCCCTTGACTTCATCACTGATCTACCTCCTAGCCAAGGGTTCAACACCATCCTTGTAGTTGTGGACTTATTCTCGAAGATGGCACACTTTATTCCACTCAAAGGCCTCCCAGACGCATCCACGTTAGCAAAAGTATTCCTGGAGGGTGTTGTTAAACTACATGGCTTCCCTTCAGTTCTAGTCTCTGATCGCGGCAGCCAGTTTGTATCCAACTTCTGGAAAAAATGTTGTGCTATGGCGCAGATCAATGTTCGGCTATCTACCAGTCACCATCCCCAAACAGACGGCCAAACTGAGAGAACCAATCAGACGATCAAGCAATATTTAAGGTGCATGCTGCACCACGAACAAAGGAATTGGAAGGGCTTACTATGGATAGCCGAATATGCATATAACAATTCCTTGCATTTAAGCATGAGACAAATGCCCTTCTACGCCCTTTATGGCAGACATCCACGTACCTCTGAACTAGACCTTCCAGCCAGCTTGGAAATGCCAGCGGTAAAGACTCTACACACAACCATTACTCAGGCTTTCAAAAAGGGGAAGGAACATCTTATTCATGCCAAAGAAAAACAAAAGAGATTTGCCGACCAACACCGAAAAAGGGCCCCTAATTATCAAGTAGGAGACAAAGTTTGGTTAGCCGCTAAATTCGTACCCATCAAGGGAACCCGGACCTTTCATCCCAGATACTTAGGGCCCTATACCATTAAAGCAATTATCAACCCAGTAGCTGTGAAACTGGATTTACCGCCTAATCTACAAATCCACCCGGTATTTCATGTGTCCCGCTTGAAACCAATGCAACCCGGCATGCAGATTGGGACACCTCCTAAGCCCATACTTGTTGACAGAGAACCATAATTCGAAGTCAAAGATATCCTGGACTCTAAATAATCTAGGTCCAAGTTATATTATCTCGTCAATTGGAAAGGATTTGGACCACACGATACATCCTGGGAGCTCAGTGAGAACATCCACGCACCACGTCTAATCAGGAAATTCCATCGGAATGTTTCAACTAAACCTGGGCCAGACAGAAGGAACACCATGGGAGGGGCCTTAGGGGGGAGTGCTGTCACGACCCTCACCCAACACCCCCTCTGGCAAACCCGCTGGCCAGGTGGAGTCAAGACTCAGGCCTCCAGTGCCTGGCATCCTCTTCAAAAGCCCTCCTGGGGCCAGTCATGGCGCCTATGGCGCCAGGCTCATACACCATGAAAAACATGCACTTGGGAACTACTTTATTGTGTTTGTCAGCCAACATGGAGGCATCACATAGCTTGGTTCATAGGAACCAAGCTATGCGGTCCAGTGTTTTGGGTGTGGTAGCCTAGGGACTACTTTGCCTGGAATATTTTGTTGGGGCTATTTAAACCACATCCGAGCAAGACAACACGCTTCACATTACTTTGCAGTTTGCAACGTGACGCTCACCGTGTCCAGCTATACCCATGAAACTCGGAGAAGCAGAACTTGCAAGGAGACAAAAGGAACATCATTAGCAGCAGCATCTTACCTGCAATCTTCATCTTTAGCTAATCGCAGCTTCTGAGAACAGCTTCCCTGAATATGCACGCCTCCAGGACTGAATGACCTGAAAGAGGAAGATAGAGGCAACATTAACAAAAGCGTAAGAGACATTGGCCCTCATTACAACACCGGCGGTAACCAATGGCGCTATTAGCACCATGGTTGCTGCCGGTATTGTTACGAGTCCGCCATGGTGTAATGGGGAATTACCACCCCATTCTAGCCATTTCAAGACCATCCGTTAAGGTCGGGAGCCGCAAAGGGTCCTCGTAATTAGGCGCTAAGGGGTTAACGGCGCCGCAGCCTTTTACGGCGCCGTTAACCCCTTAGCGCCATGGTCGTAATGAGGCCCATTGCAAATTACGAACTGCTCTGAAGACTTACCTGGCTGGTCACCTCTCGGCTGGCACCACTCCGGATATTCCACACCCGCTGAAGAACACTGCGACCTACAAGGAAAGAAGGAAAAAACAAGTTGGCAAAGGCAAGACATCGTAGCGCTGCGCATAGCGCTTACTTACCGAATCATAGCGCTCTTAATGCACCATCATTTATCAGCGAAACTCAACCAAGCCAGTTCGGCGCGCTGAAGCTCCGCATACCTAAGAGAGAAAAAGAGACATTATTAAACAAAGAAAGGCATGCAGGATAGCAACAATACTAAAGAACAGCAATAAGACCTACCTGAACGATATCAAACGGGCCGGCGTCAGTGAAGTAACTGGACCGCACACGCCCACGAAAGACAACGCGCCCCTGCAAAGAAGGCAGGACGGAGAGCACGCCTAACTCTACCACAAGGTGAGGAGAGGGCCCCAGAGGGGCTGAAATCATACGGGGGTGGAGAGAGGATACTTACCCCGGCCGGTCTTGAACACAGTCTTCCTGTATTTTCAGGCAGAACCTTCTCCGCAGACCACATCTGGGCACCACTGAGAAGTATACCAGCGAGTAACCTGGCTGGGTGGCGTCCCTGTGGATACCAGGTGAGCGTAACATGTAGACACCCAAGCTATTCCACTGGATTTTCACCCTTCGCATGTTTACAGATATTGATTTTTGCAATCAGGCTTCTGAGGAAAGATTTTGATAATTGTCTGTACTAACCTATCAGTAAAAGCATTCATCCCATCAGTAGGGTGTTCTTCGTCCGGCCAGTTGCAATGCTGTTTTAGCAATGTAAACGTGTCCGTGGGAAGGGCTGCTCGCAGAAATTGGCTTAGATCTGCACACGTGGGACGGTAGCAGTTTATGATGACCTGCAGTTCCTATTGGAACTTCACTGGATCTTCACGTATCTTGAGGAATTTATGAAGAATATTAAATAAGTAAGTAGCGCTCCATGGTTTGTGTACTGTAACTATGGTATTTCCTCCTCCAGGGAGCTGCCTCAGTGAAATGCACCAGAGCTGGTAGTTTCAGGGTATTTTGGTAACCCCTCGAAGGTACGGGTGATAGTGGAAGATGTTATGACTGGAAGAGATTGGAGATCTGAGCCTGTAGTGCAGCTGGGATTGGGCTAGTCATGGAACTCATCAGGGAGGACTGGAGATAGGACCATGGTTGGGTGGAATCTGGACTAGCCGTAGACACAGGGATACCTGTCTGAGGAGCAGGATTCAAAATGACTGGATTGTAAGTGTCCAGAATGTCCTCAGGGGATTTCTTCGGCAGGAGCGCCCCTTGGATTACAGGGTATAGACTGTTTAACCCAGTGTTGTGGGCAGGAACCGGTAGGTTGCAGTACTCAGTCTTTAGTGTCTTAATTTGCTCCTGAAGCTTATCTATGATACTTTTCAGGGCTCGGGTCTTCAAATCGGACTGTCTTTTGGTGGCTTTCGTGTACCAATCTAGATAGTTATCCCATTGCTGTTGGTGCGCCCATGCACCTTTCTTCTCTAACGCCCTCAGCAAGATTGTTATTTTGTCTAAGTCAAATGTGCCTTCCTGTGGGAAGTGTCTAGGTGATTCATTCTGCTTATAATCGTGTAATTTATCCAGGAATGTACAGGCTTTGGGCAAGTAGTGTGTGTACATAAGCTGAGCTGGACTGACCTAAACCCATTTTCGCAGTTGTGAGACAAGGCATGACTTATTGTGCAACTAGGTCTGTACCTAACTCCATCTGTGCCGGCACACTAGAGTGTCCCGAAGCTGATGGGGTTAGTTTGGCTCATAGCTGACGGCTGTGTAGCATCTGCTCAGAGGTTCAAATGGTGACACACGACCCCTGCTCCTCCCCGTTACAGAAATTCCAGTGACACCCACAGGTATCTGTCGATTCTATATCTGGATGACTGCTGATTCTCAGCCTATGGCCTGCTATGCTACCCACAATACAGAGCAGTGTTTAGCTTTCCAGAGACAGGGTTGGGAAGGGTCAAAGACAAGACACATTAACGGAGGAAACAAAGCCTATTACTTTCCCGAACTAGAATAGAGAAGAGTGTGGATACAAAGTCAGGGCTGCAACTAAGTTGCACATACAAGGTTTCAAGGATTGTAGAAAGGGCTATACAGGACAGAAATGTGTCTCTCATCGAAAATGTGTTCTTCACACTCGTACAAGACACACTCATTACAGTACCTCGTCCATACTGCTCTACTCTCACTGGCACAGCAGCCATCTTTCATCTTAAGTCAGTAGGATGCATGGATGTGCTGCTTCCCAATTACTCTTAACTGCAGTGACCAACGTGCTTTTCACTTCTTCCGATCAGCTCAAACCCGTTCATAGGCAGGGGACTTTCCCTACTATGTCCTAGGACAACCACGCAATTTCCAGATTCCAGAATTCTTTTACCAGAAACAAACATCACCCCAACCAATTTCCGACAACAATATACACAACATGACAAATAGCAATGCAATTAACTGTGCTCAGAAACCTATGACTTTCACTCAGCTCTTCTTTCGTGTCTGCTTAGTCTATTCCCCCGAATCCCCGGTCGCGCCTACCAGCTTTTCCCACTGACAAAATCATCTTACCTGGGCCCACAGGGATCACTGGGAGTCACGTCTGGCGATCCCTTCGTTTGGCCACAGGGCAGCGGGAATACAACGTCAATGACACCAATCTTGTTGTAGAAAAACAAGCCTACGAGCTGCAAAGGGTGCAGTGTTGGCACCACTGGGGATTCACAGGGCTGGAGCCCTTTAACTTCCGATTTTGTTTGGCCATGCCCCTCTGCCATTATAACAGGCCACAGACACCCATAGCGGCGAAGCCCGCATTCTTCAAAGGGCGCAGTGTTTACACAGCGGGTGGAGCTGAAATCCATTTCAAGTAAGCTTCACGCATTGCCCTGCCTAAACATCCGATTTCATCTACATTTGGCTCCAGTTTTATCTGATTTTTAATATAAGTGTAGGTTTATTAAATCAACCGCAGGCTGCAAAGGGTGGGCTGCCAGCAATCGGTTTTGAACACCGTAGGTCATAGGCACTACTGTAGGTGCCTGCTGCCACCTCCATCTCCAGTGTTTAAGCCACAACATACTGCTTGGTATTCATATACAATCATGCTGAAGCTATCTTTTGCTTTAAATCCAACCTTAGCCACAGCCACAGTTTGTGTGTGGGTCATAGGAGGCATGCTATAGACTTTCTAGTTAGCACTGTTATTTCAGCCACTCCAGTTGTCTTGAACCTGCTTCAGACTGAGAACCTTTGCCCTGCGTCAACTCATTCATTCTTAATACGCAGTGGATTGCTGATTGAAATCAGGGGGCCAAGACCTTCGTTCTAAACCAGCCATCATTCTCCTCACCTCAGCGACCGTGAGCACGCACTGTTTTCTTTTATTTCGTTCCCACATAAGTCCATAAGAGGAAGAGTGGTGCAAAGGGAGGAGACTGACTTTGGCAGGCTCTCAAGCCAATCGGACGTGCCCTGCCCCTGCTTCTGCTCCTGTTGAGATCTGTTGAGAATTGTCGAGAATTGTAGAGCCTGTGGTGATTGGTGTTTGAATCTATCCTTGGACATTAACTTGTTATCATACACTCAACTATATCGATCATCATTATGTCCAAGAGGAAAGCTACGACTTCCATAGCACCTAAGGTCGGACAGAAAAAGATTTCTAAAATGTTTGGCCCCATTAAAGAAGTAAATGTCCTGATCACTGAAATCAAAGAAATTACACAGGACATTGATTGTTTAGATACTAATGGGGAAGGGGATGAGGTAGAGAAGTTTGGTGTGAGTCAAGGTGTGAATAAAGATGTTTCTAACTGTGTGGTAGTGGGGGCAACAGTGACATTATTGTGGGTGCATAGGTCCCCCAAGATCCTTTTATGAGTATTACTAGACCTAATGTTACCCCATCAAGCAGTAGTAGAAATATGAAGCCGAATAAGGACCCTCTCAAAGTCTTCGAGGTTGGAAAAAGGGCAGGACAGGCGGTGGGGAGGAATTTTTTCCTGCCAGTAAATGAGGCAGGGTTCCTGGGTGTGTTCTCCTGTGACATCACTGAAGACCATCCTCAGCGAGAAGTGGCGGAATCTGCCACTACCAGCACCAAACTATTGCTGAATCTGATTCAACTGAGGTTAATCTGGATCTAACTGACAGGCAGGATGATCCTGCAGTTCCATTACCTGAGGAGATCATTGAGATTGACCCTAGTGTCCCACTTTCTAATAGGTTCTCTCCATTAAGCTACCGAGGTACCTCACCTGTACAAAGTGAGGGATTTTAGGGTAAGCAGAAAATGGTCAGAAAAGTTCCTACCTCTATGGCAACAAAGAACAAGTCTTTAAAGTGCAGGAACCCAAAGTGTGCCAAACAGAGTGATGTGGATTGCCAGGCTGTGAATTGTTTCCAGCTCTCACACCGACAATGTACACTCTTTCGATACCCCTGGTGATCTCAGTGAAATAAAAGAGCTCATTACCCAGCTCAACGTGGGACAGATAATTGGTGTACTCCAAGAATTGATGGCACAGATTCGATCCTCGGGTAGCAGCATTCAGAATATGGGTATGAAGCTTGACCGCTGGATTGAGCCTGGACATAAGGCACGCTATGGTGGGCGGTGATGGTGGGCCTAGTACAGCCGTGGGTTTGAGCTTTACCCAGCTACAATTTCAGGGCCTGAAGGACCAGCATATCCCAGCTGCTTTAGGTCAGATGACACAACCAACTGGGCTAGACCCTTCTGATTTACCTGCTCCACCCAGAGTTCTGTCATCCCCTAATTGTTTGAGGCCTACCACTGGAGTCATCATTTCACATACAGCCCAGAATACTCAGGCCCCAGAGTAGTCATTTCACAGAGAGGGGTATAGCTGATATGAGGAGGCCACAATCTGTGGGCACAAGGTACCATAAGGAGGACCGGCCATTTATGGTAATGCATAGTATCCTGAGGCTGCCTCCCGATACACCTGAAAGTCAAGCTTTCCTGGTAAATACATGCATCTATTGTATCAGGAGTGCGAAATAGTGTGCCTCAATAATTCGCAAGGATATTGCCAGATGTGTGCAAAGGAGGGAGCCTGATGGTCCATCCGATAGCATTCAAATATTTTTTGTCAACCAGCATCTGAAATAATGTCTCCTGACCTGATTTTAGAACATATCCACCCAGGGGAACTGCAATAAGCTTGAGGCCACATCTACCAGAATATGAGCAGGGATGGGGTAACAGAGAGGATGTCTTGGGAGGAAAGGGGAAATTTGAAGGAGTACATGCCAAATAATGTGTGATACTTAAGCCCAATGTCGGCTCAAGTAAAATGAGCCTAACACTTGTAGCGGATGGGTAGAGGGCGTCAACTGACACTCGCCGGGTAGCATCATGGATTCCCTGACCACGTCTCTCAAAATTCTTTCTTGGAACATTGCAGGTCTTACATTTATTGACACCAAGCTGGTTTACTTTCATTAGGGGCTTCCAGCTCATATTCTTGCAAGAAACTTGGGCAACAGATTTAGTGGAACTGAAAGGCTTCCAGACTTTCCAAATCCCTGCCCAAAAAGGCCTCAGAGGCCACCCAAGGGGTGGGCTACTCACTTGGCTCGATCCAGCTCTGAAAAGGAGGTCGCATTCCGTGGGAAAAATACACCAGATGTCCAACATCAGACAGTCTCCACTAACAATGGCCAATGTACCCTATTATTTAATGTTTACAACAGGCCAAATTCTATCTCGGTCATCACAGAAATTCAGGTGCTAGTCTCGACCTGGGCAGTGGTCGAAGTGTACGAAAAGAAGTAGTGGAACTATGTTCCGTGCTGGCCTGCACCCACTCCCAACAAACCCCAGCACCACGTCCCCTCCCTCACACAATACACACACCCAAACACTTGCACCTGCTGTTTAATGTAGCGTTCAGTACACTATTATTTTAAAACGAAACCATTCCGGAGCGGTTTCTTTTTAAAATAAAAGTATAGGAGCTGTAAAAGGTAGTTTAAAAAAGTAGAGGAGCACCGCTCCCGACCGCTCCCGCTCCCTTCGACCACTGGACCTGGGAAGGTTCCGATTTGCATAATACCCTCGTAGTTTTGCAGGAGATTTTAACGTGTATCTGGAACCATTGAGAGCTTGAAGGGATGACCAAGACGAGGCATGGAACATACCACCTTAAATTGCTGCCTGACCTAAGAAAGCCCATAATTAGCAATTGATACTATCCACATCTTACAGGCGTTGGAGTTAAGAGCATGCAATGAGTATTTTGCGAGTGACCACCCTGCTGGCAATACTAATTTCGGGCCTAAGGGTTACTCCATTATTAGCTATATTTGTGTTTCTTCCAGGGCTTGCAAGGAAATAACCACATTTTAGATCTTAAATAAATATGACAGTGATCACAGGCTGTTATCAGTTCTTACATCAGTTTCAACATCGCCTTTGACCCAAGAACACCATTCTACCAACCAGGCCTTAACTGGCCATGCTTGTAGAGGCATTAAATGGGTAAAATGAATGCAGCGTTATTTCAAACCTGCCCTTTATGAGGCGGTTTTTCCTCATATTGAGAAAATCTGTTCTAATACCACCAATGAATGCAAGGATTTCCAAGAATTTCTGAAGGTATCTAAAGGAAACTTCCCTCTTGTACCCACTCTAGACCTTTGGTCAACAAGCATGCATTGTCCAAGGTCAAGTGATATGATCAGAAGTGCACCCTATCCAAACAGGCCAGTTGGCCAGCATAGCCCTGGGACCACCAGTAGACAAAATCTTATTGCGCACAAGACGATCACAGTATAAGATAATCACTAATGAGAGAAAAAAGAGACTTATCTAAAGTCCAAATGGGAGCGCGTTGCATCCGCTCTTGACAGTGGGGATAGTGTGACCTTTTGGAAACTTGTGTCAGGGGCTGAGGTTAGAGGGGATGTTGATATACAGTGCAGCTTAACTGAAAATGCTTGGCAGAACCACCTTTCCAAACTGTATTGTGGGGGCGCTAGAGGAAGCATACACAATGCCAATGGTAGTAGAGAGAGGTCTATCATTCAGTATTGATGACGTTGCTATTGCCATCAAATCTCAAGAAGGCAGCCAAGGTGGCAGGACCCGATAAGGTACCAATTGATATCTTTAAGGATGAACCATCAATCTGGGCTCCGGTACTTTGAAAGCCTTATACTGCCTGTGTTAATATGAGCACTGTGCACGAATCTTGGTGATTGGCAGAAATTGTGCCAACCTTTCAAAAAGGAGCTAAAGAACAACCTGCTAATTACTGCCCCATATCGCTTTTAGATAGTTCAGGAAAAGCCTTTGCCAAGGTGGTCTTTAAGCACATTCAGTCAGGGGTCATTGAGAATTAAATAATTAGTACACTCCAGGCGGGCTTCTAGAATGGTAAGGGCACTATAGACCAAAGTATCCACCTCTTTCTCCGTATCCAAAAATATACAGTCCTGGTGATCCAGATAAGATTTTAAAGTGGGAGTATTTTACTCCCTATTTTTTAAAGTTGGTAGTAAAATGATTTTTTAGGAAATAAAAATGTAAGTCCAATTACCAATGGGAGTATTTTATAAGCAAGGAAAAATGTTTTAACTGGGAAACGGAAATGTTTTTGTGGAAATTATCTCTTTACACCTAGTTATTCATACACATTAAAAGATACGTGTTTACTTCTTCTGATCAGGAAGTAATAACAGTAAGTAATTTCTTCCTGTGGTACTACCTGCATGGTCCCAACATATCCATGGAGCTGTGTGAGTGAAGGCAGGGGGCACAAGATGATATGTGTCTGTTTCCCATTTTTTGTTGGGAGTATTTTTCCTCCTTATTTTTATTTTTTTGAAGTATTTGCCTATTTTTAGGGAGTAAAAGTTGCTGATACACCTCTTATCTGTAGTGCTGTACAGTCCTAAGTAAAATTTAATTATATGCTACTTTCATGGTCCTTGGGAGGGATTTTGACTGTGTTCACTGCAAGCTCCTTTGGGATGTGCTAGGAAAAATAAACATTCCACATAGTCTAATTTCAACTAGACAATCCCTGTACAGAAAAAGAAAGGCGGTTGTCCATTTTGGGCTAGTCGGAGAGGTTACTGCTCAAATTGACGTGACTAAAGGAGTAAGACAGGGATGCGTCTTGGCCCCTCTTCCTGCTGTCCTATATATACATAGACGAGGTCATTAAAACTTTGCTTTTGGCAAGACCCCCCCTAAATTAGGCCTAAATAAATACCCTGCTCTCTTCTTCACGGACGATGCTGTGATTTTATCTATGTCTCCCTATGGTCTGAGATCATCCTTGGCGTCGTTCACAGGGAAGTGCGGGTAGTTAAGGCTGAGATTAAACACTGATAAAACTAAGACTCTGGTTTTCAAGCCTAAGTTAGGAAAACTTGAGAAAATGGACGCCACGGTCGAGGGTAACACCTTAGAGCAAGTCAAGTCGTATGATTACCTCAGAATCCGATTCCATGAGAACGGTTTTTGGACATGTAAGCTGGAAACGGCCTGTGTCAAACTTGAAAAATATAGTGGGGAGACCTGTGCATTCTACAATAGACATAAGATGGGGGAAATAAGCCCAGCCTTAGACCTGCATATGAAACATGCCACTACTTTTGCCCTTTTTGTAGCTCAACCCTGGGGGTACGTAAATACTAAGAATCTGTCTGTTGTAGAAAACAAGTTCTTAAAGAACCTTGTCTCGTTATCACATGGTACGCTCAATGCCTTCATTCTCTTAGAAACAAACTTGTACCCCATTGATATTATGGCCTCAATGAAGGCAATTGTATATTGGCTTCGATTATGGCATACCCTGGAACCTGTAGCTTTTAGGAATTAGTTGGTCTATGTGATGAGTCCAGAGGGGGGGTATGAACTATGCGTGGGTCGTTCACGTGAAAAAAGGCCTTTGTGACTTGATTGAGTATGATTTATGGCTGCGCCCTTCGCAGATTAACAAAGCCACATCCATCAGAATTAAAGGTACGTAATTTGTGGCTTATTATAGGAAGAATGTGGTGTTATGTGTGCTGTAACCTGAAGTTGGCTCCCAGTTATTTAGGCACCAAACTTGCATTCGGCTTTGAGAAATAGCTTGATTATGTTAATCCACCATTTGCTTGTGCCTTATTTATTAATTTCAGATTGGGCAAACTTAAGTTGGCCTCCTTTACAACGACATGGGGAAGGGGAGTTCAGGTACATGTGCCCTGCGCAGTATCTGTGAGGACACAATAACACATTTTTTGTTTTTCTGCCCTCAAACAAGGGATTTGAGAGTGCTTTATCTTAAACCCTTCCTGAGATCGGCAGGAATACGTACTACCTCTGATGCCCTGGGGCTTTGCAGACAAACAAATAATGTAGAAACTGTACAAGAAGTAGCCAAATGTATTCATCGTGCCTAGCTACTAAGGCCTAATGAGTTAACGCACAAAACTGAACAAGAGAATTTAGACTATAATTTAAAGGGTGCAACATGTTTGATAATGGAATGCTTAGATGTGGGGGATGCGAGTAACTCTCCACCTTGCATTCCCCACCTCACTACTTTGGAGGTGTGATGTTTTCAACCAAAGCCCAAATTGTAAATCAGGTCACAAGTGAATTAGGGAAACTAGGCCACAACTCGAAGGGGGTGACATGCTTCACAATGGAATGTTTGGATGTGGGGGCTGCAAGTATCTCTCTCCCTCACATTTGTGCGCCTTCCATTTCAGGGTTATGATGTTTCTTTGCTATGATTGTCAACACTTGTTTTATCCATTTTATATGTTTTTCATTATCTTCTTTTTATATATAAATTAATTATAACATTTTATTACAATGTATATTTCATGTAACAGCTTTTATAATTGTATATATTTTAGAAGGCTCAGTGCCGAATAAAGGTTTTACAACAAGAACAATTACTCTTAACAGCAGTGAACAACCGCTTTTGACTTTTTCTAATCAGATCAAACCCATTCATAGGCAGGGTACCTTCCCTCATATATCTTAGGATAACCACACAATTTCCAGATTCCAGAATTCTTTTACCAGAAACAAACATTACCCTGACCCATTTCCAACAACAATACACAAAACATAACAAATAGCAATGCAATCAACTGCGATCAGCAACCCATGATTTTCAGTCAGCTTCTCTTCTGCATCTGCTCTGTCTACTCCCCCAAATCCCTGGTCACAATTGCCAGCTTTCCGCACCAAAATAATCATCTTACTTGGCCCAGGGGGATCACTGGGACTCACATCCGGTGACCCATGCGTTTGGCTGCAGGGCAACAGGAATACAACATCAACAAACCCAATCTTGTCGTGGAAAAACAACCACAGATTCTTCCAGTGGATTGGTGAATGTCTTTTAATGGCAGTCAGCGAAGCCAGCATACACAGGACAACAGCAACCCAATGACAGAAGGAGACTCGGCACAGCAATCTCCCTCCCTCCAGACACTGAGCTTTCAGACAGGAAAGTACACATGAATTTCAGTGGAAAGGGAGGCTCAGACATTGCACGATATCGCAGAGAAAAGATGTTTCAGGTGAATGAACAGTGACTCAGCATACAAGTGTTAGGCAAAGGCTGCGTTCTCACATTCAGGAAAGCATAATCAGGATGTAAGGTAAACAGTAATGCATTTCTATTCTTGCTGGGTAAGCTACTTCTACAGTTCACATACAGTTCAGGGCATGCGAGCATGCTTACTATATGACACCTTCTGAGTTCTGTCTGCTAAAGCCGCCTTGCCTAGGAAAACAGCACTCTAAAACACGATTCTATCTGCCAAAAGGGAAACATGTGAGAGGGTTGAAGCGAACACCACCAGATGCTAGGTGGTAAAGCCTTCGAGGTTAGGACATGCACATTAGAACATAGGGCTCACACAACAATGGAAATAAGGCACTTGTTAAGTGTCAAAGGCGGTCACTAAAAATATCAAAATCCAGCTTTTCCCCACAATATATTACCCATCCCAAACACCTTATGGCACACCCTATGGTCAGCTTTATATACATAAGGTCCTCCAAACAGGACCTAACCTGGGGATAGTCTCCCTTTCCAAAATATTTATAAATATTTTTTTTTGTTAGATCTCTGTTCGGTCAAGACATTTCAATACAGATTCCCTACAGAACATTTGTTATAAGACATTATTTAGATGGGGCTAACCCATCCTCAGACTCCTCACTCAAAAAATTGACAGAAATGTATGCAATTAGACATTCATTAGATCCAGTATGGTAAGAAATGTTTTGTTAGCTCTTACACATGTCTGGAAATATTAGGCTGCATAGGAGGGGAGCAGGCCCCGCTCAACAAGGTTTTTGACAACCAATTATTATTTGCAACAGATATTAGTTAGATCAGGTTTGAGCAACCATTTTCAATGTTTGTTACTACTATAGAACAATATTATTAACAAATGTTTTGAGGGAAGGGACATGCTGTACACAAATAATCTGAGGGATTTGTATTCTGTCATCAACCTCTCCCAACGAAATCACTGGCAAAACATGTATGTAATTAGTTAGATATTAATTATATCTGGTATTATCATCTATTTATTTTGTTAAATCACATACAGGTCCGGAGGTTAGTAGGTTGCATGGGAGCGGGGCTTACACACGCTCCAAAATTTGGAGCACAAAATCATTCATGTCAAAAGATATTCTTTACATCACATTTGATCAAACATTTTCAATGTTAGATATGTTACAAAAAAATATTAACAAATGATTTAAGGGAAGGAACATGCGGTTCACAAGTAATCTGAGAGGCTTTATTCTGGCATCAGTCTCCCCAGTCAAAAGTCTATTTCATCATCACTGCAGCTGGAAATGAAAGCCGAAAATGAACAATAATGCATCTAATGTGTTAGATAATCATTAGATCTAGTAAGATAAGGCATTTCTTTCATTAGATCAAACACATGTCCTGAAACATTGGGCTGGATAGGAGGGGGCACTGGCCCACCTTTTAAATATATTGGATGAAAAAATTATTAATTTCAATACATAATTGTTACATCTACATTAATCAATCATTCTCAGCGCTAGATCTACATTGCATCATCAGACGCCCTTAGCCAGAAATTGACTAAAATGTATGCTATTTATTAGATATTTGAACAAGCTTCTATGATCAAGCAATGTTTTGTGTTACATCAACCACAGGTCCTGAAACATTTGACAGCGTAGGAAGGTGACTGCCTCTCCCTGTCAATTTTTGGAAGAAAAGAACATCAGTAGCTATTTGTTAGATTAGGTTTGAGTACCCGTTTTCAATGTTAGATCAATTATAGGGAAAATGTAATTCACACATGTTTTAAGGGTAGGAGCATGAAGTACACAATATATGAGGTAAGCTATTCCATACAAAATCCATCCTCAGCCAGAAATAGACATACAAAGTGTGTGATTTGTTAGATATTCATTAGGTATCAGGCCGTATATGAAAGGGGCTAGCCTGAGTAAACATGTTCAATGTTAGAGCTGTTATATAATCAAATGTAATAAACTATTTCTTAAGAGAAGACAAATGCTCCAAACAATGCATGTTCACCAATATTATTGACCAAAACAATCATTATTTACAATAGATATTTCTTAGAGCTGGTTTGCTCAACCATTTCCAGATTGCAACTATTGGAGAAAAATAATAAAACATGTTTTAGGGAAGGAATATGTTGTACTGAAATGTTTTGAGGGGACTTTTTTTCATCATCAGCCACACTCAGGAAGTAATGGCCAAAATATATGCTATGTGTTGCATATCCAATATTATTTGTTAGATCACACAAAGGTCCTGATATTAAGCTGCATATAAGGATGGCTGGAACTGGAACCCTACTCATTAATCTTTTTGAAAAAAATAATTCATTTTGATAAATATTTATAAGATCTGCTTCGATAAATCATGTTTAAAGATTGTTCTGCTATAGCATGTCTTATAAGCAATTATTTGGAGCTTTAGTTAACCTATCATCAGCTTCCTTGCAATGCAAATATTGACAAAAATGTATGCACGGTTTTAGATATTATTTAGAACTGGTATAGTCAGACATATATTTTGCTAGATCACACACAGGTTTTGAGAAATTGGGCTACATGGTGAGGGATCGCCACCATCTTTAATATTTGCGACATAAATATTAATTGATTTGCCCCTTGGAGAAGGGCGCTCAGTCAATATTGTATATGTTAATCTGCTAGATATACTTAGGAGATTTAATTAAGATGTTGTATTGATGGCATTTTGCATCTTTGTTGCAGATGTTTATGTAATTCTGATAGGATGATATCCATGTATTGAATATCGCACTTAAACATCTGCCATTTGTGAAACACAGGGCCTCATTACGAGTCTGGCGGTAGCCATGCCGGAAAAACAGGCAGGCTGCCACCGGACCTGTAATACCATTCTGCCTCTGTGATTTCCAGAATCACCGGGGCATTACAACCCCGGTGACCCGGTAATTCTGGAGGCGGAATTCTGTAAATCCCCATTCCCATGGAGTAGCATAGGACTCTATGGGCATGGGGACCATGGAAACACCGGTTCCATCTATGACAAAGCCGGTGTTTCCATGTCTGCCTGCAGGCGGCTGGTGTTACTCCCGCCGGGTCTGACCTGGCGAGAGTGACACCTCCCGCCTGCAAGACTCGCAATCAGCCTGTCCGGAAACAACAGTGGCGGCGGATTTACCGCCACCGCTGTTTCTGGACCAGCTGACTTGTAATGAGGCCCATAGACTTTTATGAACCCTTATTATTGATTGTTTGTGAAAAATGCACACTTAAAGAAGTGGTTTTATCAATATGTTTATATGTATATAGAGACATGCTGTGTATAAATAAAATGGCTGTGTATTTTGTTAATAGGAGAGGTTGTAGTTATGGAGTCTTTTTCACTAATCTAATTTGATATTTGATATTGATAATCACATGGTTTTGGATGTAAAATTGAAACCCAAAAATGTAGCTAGTCATAATGTTTGTGGTTTTCTATTTTTATAGTTTAAGACCCCCTGCTTTAGGACTGAGTAGCGAGGAGATTTATTTTTAATATCTCTGGAAACTCAGATGGAAACTGACAGTGTCTTCTTGCATTCATAGTTTAATATGTTTAATTATTTTTTAAACTAAGTTATCAAAATGTTACATTCCAAGGTAACACAGACAGCAAAAACATTAATTAACAGTGGATGTGAACATGAAACAACTCGAAAAGTTACATCATAATAAATGTAATACATAAGTGGATATTTACCTGTATTCAATATTAAAGCTAATGAAATAGATGATACTAAAATGTTATCAACAGATCTGAGTTGTGAATAAGTCATATACGATATACATAACTTGCCTCCAAAAGAGACAAAGTGTTATCTAAGTAACACAAAAATCGAGGCACAGTGACAAACAGCCAATAATGTACGACAAATCAGGGGAGGGAGGTTATAGGGAAAGAGTGAAAAAGATATGAATTTTACTACAATTGAAAACTACAGCCTGCATATAAATTCACATCAATAAAAGTTGTGAGAAGATGTAATATAAACTTTATATATTCAGGAGCCATGTGTAGACATATTATAAAGGTTAGATAGTCAATGGATATACGCCATTTGGATTCATATTTCACAAATAACTTAGGCGAATCGGCTATACGATGTTCTAATCTTTGTATATTGCAAATGTTATTCACTGGCCCTTCATGGTAATGTTTTGAAATTGTTTCCAATTAGCTGTGAACATTTTAATAGCAACTGCAATACAAAGATCATACAGGATAAACAAAGAGTTGATTTTGAATCCATTACATGCCATATTAGCAAGAAGATGTTTGACAAGTACAGTAGGATTTTAACTTTAAAGATATTTTTCAAATGTGTCCAGACGTCCTGCCAAAACCTATGCACATATACACAATAAAACAACATATGTTTGAAAGAGCCAGGATTATCATTACATGACCTGCAGTTATCATCATCAAAATATTAGGTTTTGAGTAATTTCATAGGGGTTATAAACACTCTGTGCATAAAAACATTCTGGTGGAGATTGGAAGATGAAGATGTGAGTTTAATTTTCATCCACATTGAAGACGATGTATTTTCATCAAACAATATATTAGAATCTTGTTTCCAATGGAGTTCAGATGACTATCTGGTATT
Organism: Ambystoma mexicanum; assembly: GCF_040938575.1. Taxonomy (NCBI): domain Eukaryota; kingdom Metazoa; phylum Chordata; class Amphibia; order Caudata; family Ambystomatidae; genus Ambystoma; species Ambystoma mexicanum. The sequence continues at coordinate 1,169,823,613 of NC_090935.1, read as the reverse complement.
TGAAGCTCTTATATGCATTGCTATTTTGTAAAACCTGGCAGCTTTAGGAGCTAAATCTGAGGAATTGCAATCTGGAGGTACCAGATTCTAATACATTTACACGGAAAAAGCCAATTTCATCTAAACATGCATTAATTTAATCATTATAGAATTTGAAGTCTGAATTTGGCAAAGCAAATATATCTTTAAAATCTGAAATTGTAATATATCAGGCCCGAACAACACTTGCTGAATAAAGGTAATCCATTTACTCAGCCACTGCCTTCGAAGGACATATCTCCTGTTAATGACGATGCATAAAAATGGTGAGATCATCTGAGGCAGGTTATTTGTAAAGGGAAACAGGAAGTCTTTAAGTCAATTAGAAGTGACTTTCATAGGGCTAGAAAATCTGGAGGTAAAATGAACAAATTTATAAAATAAATCACACTTACGAAATGGGGAAGCCAATTCCCTTTCTCTAGTGACACAAGTGGGGTTATTAATCGTATCATCAAATGAGAACCAAACACAAGCCTGTTTTAATAGAAATGCGCAATGGTAACGTTTGAAGTTCGGAAATCTTACCCCTCCACTCTCATAAAGGGCTTTCAATTTACTTACAGCAATTCATCTACTCTTTCCCATACCCCACATGAAGTTCAAAAGAGTAGAATTTATAGTTTTGAAAGTGGAAGCGGGTATCAGAACAGAAACCATTTGCAGGAAGTATGGAATGATTGGTGATAACATCATTTTTATGGTTTCCAAGTGCCCCCACCAGGATAAAAATAATGGGGACCAGGCTGAGGTAAGGTCTTTAAGCCAGGTAATGAATGCATCTGAATTCAGTTTAATTGTGCTAGATAAGAAGGGAGCCAATTTCATCCCCAGATATTTAATTGAACTCTTACACCATTTAAGACCATAATAATCAAATTTATATTTAAGGCAATATGAATTAAGGGGTAATACCTCTGATTTAACCCTATTTAGTTTATATCCTGACACTGAAGAGAGGTCTAATATAAGTAGTTGCAGAATGGTTGGGGGTTCTTATGGGATTGGCGCTGCACACATAATTGACATGTTTTCTTGAATAGAAAATTACGGTTGGTTTGTTGAGTCTTAAATCAATAAAAGAGAAATGTTTGTTGGTTCCATTAGTGCCATTTATTTGTACTGTTACTGAAGGTGCAGACACATGTTTCAACCACTTAGGGGTCTTTATGAAGGCAAGTGGGTTAGTTTCATGTTCACGGTTGGTGTGTGGCCGTGATGCTTGGCATGGTACTGGGCACTGATTAGTGCTTCTTTGGAAGCTAATGCCTCAAGTGGCCATCTGCATGAAACTAACCCACAACCTTCTCCACAACGAAGCCACTGTAATGCTGTAATGCTTGGAAAAAGTATACCCATTCAACCCTGTCAAAAGCCTTCTCAGCATCCAGAGCAATTGCAGCATAACCGTTCCTATCTTATCTTGCTTAATAATATGTAAAGCATCTAACAATAATCTTGTGGTTGGATGAGATGTTTCTTCCAGCAACATATCCTACTTGATCAGATGTAATAATTTTAGGCAGCAATAGTTCAATTCTATTTGCAAAGATTTTGGCATATATTTTACATTCTACATTGTAATTGTTTATTTACAACACACTTAATACCCAGAGGTTTCTAAGCGCGGACCTGGGGATCAAATCTGTGTTGCTTCACGTTGTTTTGCTTTCAAGGTGAGCATGTTGCCCCTTAGCTATCCTCCCGAGATAAGTGATATGGGTCTATAGTTCCTAGGCAGTTCACAGTCTTTTTCTGTCATAGGGAAAATAATTAATAGTGCCTCAGAGAATGTGTGTCATGATGCCTACCCCCGGAGCACCAGGCCAGGCCCAGCACCCCCGGGAGCAGGCATCACGCCCCCGGGTAAAAGCCCAGCGGCCCTTTCTAGGGGCTCTTTGGACTCTGTCCTGGCGCCAACGTTGGACATCAGTCCTGGCGCCATAGGCGCCAGGCTCATAAGGGGAAGTGTTTGGTGCACTTACCTGAAGCAGACCATGCTGCACACTCACCTGATGCAGACCATGCTGCATGAAGAACCAAGCCAAATGAGGTTTAGGAGGGACTATTTTTCTGAAGGAACTATTTTGTTACTTGGGTGGGGCTGTGGAAGAATACTCACCTGGAACTTCTTCCAAAGCTATTTAAGCCACGCCCGGACAGCCACACGTGCTTCGCGTTGTTCTGCATCCCAGCAGCTGAACGCTCACCGTGTCTGCTCCTGCACCTGGACTCCAGCCACGCCCGCCTCGAACCTGGAACACCTGTAAGGAAAGAAGAGAAGAGAAAGGTGAAAACCAAGAACTTATTCAAGATAAGCCAAGATTTGGGGGTCCTGTTCAATCGGTGGTCCGAATTCTGCGCATCACGCTTGAAGAGGCCACAGCAACCCAGACCAGACCAGCGCCTCCGTGGGAGCCAGGTGAGCATTACAGAACGCGAAGCCTTCCTACAAATTCCCACCCAGGCGCTATGGAAACTTCTGAGACTGACCAGTTGGCCCAACTACTGGGGGAATTACGGGCCGAAGTACACGCCGCTCGTCAAGAGACTAGTGTCCTCAGGAGGGAAGTGATTGTAACAAAGGAAAGAGCTGATGACCTGGCTAGACAGCTTTTGCAAGGTCAAGCTGGACAAACTACTTTACCCGGTTCCGGAGGGAACCCCGCTCCTGTGCTTTCCAGTAACCCGGTGCAGATTAATCTACCTGGAAACATGCCGCTGGCCCCATCCGAACGCTTTGCTGGGGACCCCAAACGATTTGCTGTATTCATGAATCAGTGTCGTTTGCATTTCCTGTGCAGACCTGGGGCCTTCCCTAATGACCAGACCAAGGTAGCCTTTGTATTGTCATATCTCAGCGGCAGTGCTGCCGATTGGTCAGTTCCATTGGTAACTCAAGATGACCCGATTCTTCGCGATTTTCAAGGATTTCAAGCAAGCATGGAAAGGTTATTTGCTCGTCACTCCCAGGGGCAGGCTCTAGATGACGAACTTCTATCTCTGCGACAGGGCAATCAAGACCTCCTTTCCTACATTGCAACCTTTAATAGACTAATTGTGGAAACTGGCTGGCCAGAGGATAAAAGAATCACGTTATTTTATCGAGGTGTACGCGGAGAACTTAAAGATGTCCTGGCCCAAGTTGTAAATCCGCACCAAGAATGCTCAGACTATATAGACTTAGTGGTCCAATTGGATCACAGACTGCAAAACAGAAAAGCAGATCGGTCCAAGTTTGAGACCCGGGTGTTAGTCAAGACCCACGCTAACCTCAAGGGGGCTGAAGCGTCTGAGCCAATGCAAATCTGAGGAGTTAAAGGACCTTTAACTCAAAAGGAACGTGAAAGAAGATGGCAGATGCACTTATGTCTTTATTGTGGATCCTCTGGACACTTTCTACGAGATTGCCCGGCAAGGCCGCCCAGGAAGGTGGAAGGAGCCGCTGATAAAATCCATGAAACCTCTGTATCGGGAAACGACCCCGCCCGACAAGCGTAGGGGCCGCTTGCCGAGCTTGAAAACGAACTCTCAGACCTCGCATTTCATTGTGCCAATGGTCCTCGTAGATCCGGAACAGCCTAAGCGGTTCAAGGCAATAAAGGCATACATCGATAGTGGGGCTATAGGAAACTGCGTGGATCGTGAATTGGTCTCCAGGATTAACCTCCCTCTGCGTCCTAAAACCAGCAAAGATGTCATCACCACAGTTGATGGAACCGAAATCGCCTCGGGACCGGTAACACATTCCACAGCTGAGGTGACACTTGTAGGTCCGGACGGCCATATCGGGAGGCAGTTGTGTTTGATGTAATCAAGGCTCCACAGTTTCAGGTTATTCTCGGAATCCCTTGGTTAGAGACACATAATCCTCGAATTGATTGGCGAGCGAAGAGAATAACCTTTCCGGAGTGTGCACGAACCTGCTACCCAGAAAATCTGAAGATCAGCCTAGCATCAGTAACCTCTGTCTCCATGCAACTACCTCCGGAATACCAAGACTTTCAGGACGTCTTCCAAAAGGAACAGGCCAACACGTTACCTCCTCACAGATCGTACGATTGCCAAATCGATCTGGTGCCCGGTGCACAACCTCCTTGTAGCAGGATTTATGCCCTTACTGAGCCGGAGAATCTGCATTTGAGACAATATTTAGATCAATACCTAGCCAATGGTTTCATTCGCCCGTCAAAGTCTCCGGCATCCTCGGCTTTGTTCTTCGTGCCAAAAAAAGAAGGCGACCTTAGAACTTGTATCGATTACGGCGCATTGAACCAGATAACTGTTAAAAATCGTTACCCTCTGCCTTTGATCCCTGAACTCCTTGACCAGGTGAAGGACGCTTGCATATACACCAAGTTAGATCTCCGGGGGGCTTATCATCTGGTACGAGTAAAAGAAGCCGACGAATGGAAAACGGCCTTCCGTACAAAATATGGACTATTCGAATACCAGGTGATGCCTTTCGGGTTGTGCAACGCGCCTGCTGCCTTCCAATTCTTCATGAACGATGTCCTTCGGGAACTCATCGATGTCTGTGTTGTCGTGTATATCGATGACATTCTGGTGTACTCCTCTTCGGAATCAGATCACAGAAAACATGTCAGGGCCGTCCTTGAGAAATTGCGCCAGCACAAACTGTTTGCAAAGCTGGAAAAATGCGTTTTCCATACCACCGAGGTTGAGTTTCTTGGATTCATCCTGACACCTAAAGGGGTCCGAATGGACTCACGGAAAGTGGATGCCATCCTCAAATGGCCATCACCTAGTTCGGTGAAAGGTGTCCAAAGCATGCTTGGTTTTGCCAATTTTTATCGCAGGTTTATCCCGGAATTTTCACGGGTGGTGCAACCCATCACTGCACTATTGCGGAAGAATAAACGTTTTGAATGGACCGAGGAAGCTGAACAGGCCTTTCAGGAATTAAAAGCTAAATTTACGTCCGCACCTATTTTGAAACACCCGCGTCCTGATCTCCCATATATAGTCGAAACCGACGCATCCAGCTTAGCCTTTGGAGCTGTCCTGTCTCAGAGAGACCCCGAAACCAACCAACTGCACCCCGTAGCATTTTGGTCCAGAAAGTTCTCGCCGCCGGAGATAAATTATGCAATCACCGATAAGGAATTATTAGCCATTAAGTCCGCCTTTAAGGCTTGGCGGCATTATCTTCTTGGCGCCAGGCATACCATCACCGTGATCACTGATCACCGAAATTTACAATATTTAAAAACTGCCAAGGCTCAGTCTTCACGACAGCTCCGATGGGCTTTATTCTTTGCTGAGTTCGATTTTGTAATCACTTACCGTCCCGGCTGTAAGAATGGCAAAGCGGACGCACTATCTCGAATTGAAATGGGAGTAATGGACACAAACTCAGAACCTGTGGCGATAATTCCCGAACAAAGAATCTTGGGGATAACCACTTTACAAACCCTTGAAGACATTCAAGCACGGGTAAAACTATTCCTGGACTCTTCAGCCTTGCAGGATTGGATCAAAAGGGGGTCTGACTTTTCAATCAACGATGGCTTACCTTACTTCCAAGGACGTTTATTTTTGCCAGAAAAGGAATTGCAAGAACTGGTTATTTCCCGTCATCACGATACTCTGATGGAAGGACATCCTGGCATTGCCAAAACAGAGGAAAAAATTAAACGACAATTCTGGTGGCAGTCCTGGCGAAAGGATATTAAATCTTTCGTGATGTCCTGTGGAGTTTGCACCCAAAACAAAGGTCAAAAAACAAAACCCGCCGGTCTTCTTCAACCCTTAGACATTTCACCAGCACCTTGGCACATCTTGTCACTAGATTTTATCACAGACCTGCCCTCTTGTAATGGATACAATACTATTCTGGTTGTGGTGGATTTATTTTCCAAGATGGCCCATTTTATTCCGTTGAAAGGATTACCTTCAGCTTTTGTTCTTGCCAAGGAATTCCTCGAAAATATCATCCGTCTGCATGGATTCCCGTCCATACTAATCTCCGATCGGGGAAGCCAGTTTATTTCTCATTTTTGGAAAAAGTGTTGTCAACTGGCACAAATCGACGTAAGACTCTCAACCAGACGGAGAGAACGAACCAGACCCTTGAACAATATCTACGATGTATGTTGCACCAATCGGAGGGTAATTGGAAGGATATTTTATGGGTGGCTGAATATGCATACAATAACTCGATACACTCTGGAACTGGTCAGAGCCCCTTTAATACCCTATATGGACATCACCCTCGTACTTCAGACTTGGACTCACCTTTGAGCCTCGAAATGCCCGCAGTGGACCATTTGCATTCTACGATTACTCAAGCCTTCAAGGATGCTACTGCACACTTACAACATGCCAAAGGGAAATACAAAAAGAATGCGGATCTGCATCGAAAGGAGGCGCCTTCATACCAAATAGGGGATCAAGTATGTTTGGCTACCAAACACTTATCGCTCAAGGGACCTCGGACTTTTAATCCAAGGTATTTAGGCCCTTACTCGATCAAAGCTATAATTAACCCAGTGGCAGTCAAACTAGATCTACCAGCTAACATGCGGATTCACCCCGTTTTTCATGTGTCGCTTTTGAAACCAGTGCAACCAGGAACCAGATTAATAAAGCCACCAGAACCAATCCAGATAGATGGGGAGCCTGAATTCGAGGTGAAGAACATTTTGGACTCTAAGATCTCAAAATCAAAACTTTTCTATCTAATTGATTGGAAGGGGTACGGGCCTCAGGAAAGATCTTGGGAACCCAGCGACCACGTACATGCACCTCGGTTAGTAAAAAGGTTCCATCGGAATTTCCCGAACAAACCGAAACCTCCTGAGGGAACGACCTTGGGAGGGGCCTTGGGGTGGAGTGCTGTCATGATGCCTACCCCCGAAGCTCCAGGCCCAGCACCCCCGGGAGCAGGCATCACGCCCCCGGGTAAAAGCCCAGCGGCCCTTTATAGGGGCTCTTTGGACTCTGTCCTGGCGCCGTTGGCGCCAGGCTCATGTTGGACATCAGTCCTGGCGCCATAGGCGCCAGGCTCATAAGGGGAAGTGTTTGGTGCACTTACCTGAAGCAGACCATGCTGCACACTCACCTGATGCAGACCATGCTGCATGAAGAACCAAGCCAAATGAGGCTTAGGAGGGACTATTTTTCTGAAGGAACTATTTTGTTACTTGGGTGGGGCTGTGGAAGAATACTCACCTGGAACTTCTTCCAAGGCTATTTAAGCCACGCCCGGACAGCCACACGTGCTTCGCGTTGTTCTGCATCCCAGCAGCTGAACGCTCACCGTGTCTGCTCCTGCACCTGGACTCCAGCCACGCCCGCCTCGAACCTGGAACACCTGTAAGGAAAGAAGAGAAGAGAAAGGTGAAAACCAAGAACTTATTCAACCTTCTTACCTGCATCCGGAATCTTCACGCCAGCATTCCTGAAGGAAGACTTCCATTTAAAAGCACCGCGTTGCTCGCTGCAGGGCCGCGCTTCACTCACCTGTTCCCGAGACGCCACCCGGCTCCATCGCGGCTCTCAGCACCGGTCGCCACATTTCTGCACCTAGGGGAGAGAAGAAGAGACAAAAGATGAGCAAGGGAGCACAAGAGGAAAGCCGAATTTTCAGCCATATTACTTACCGGCTTTTCTTAGTGAACCATTCCACATCTCGGGTCGGCGCCGCATCTTTGGCAGGTACCGCACCCCGGCCCCTATGGGGAAAGGACAAAAGACATTACTGGGGAATTATAAAGACATCTAGAGGGGTCGCCCTCATCACTAACTCACCTGATTTTACCATCAGCAATTTAACCCCTCAACGCATTGCCTTTGTTCTGCACCTGAAATAAAGGACAGATCACAGGTTAGGAAAAACAACATAAAAAGAGGCTCACACTTGAACTTTTGCATCTTCATACTTACGGCGTATCGCTCAGAAAAGTCAAGTGGATTTGCCAGCGCCATTCTGAAAACCAGTGAAGTAACTGGACGAACGCGCACCCCTGCACCAGAAGCAGGATGGAGAGTTCATCCTTCCAAACCATAAGGTGAGCTTAAACCGGGGGTTTTGGAGGAAGTCAGAGAAGAACGAAGGGGGAAAAGGGGGGAGCAAGCATACTATTCAGCAGACAGTTAATCCCCTTTCTCATCTGCAGAAGGATATTCCTACGGGCCAGACAAGCAAGATTTGGGGGTCCTGTTCAATCGGTGGTCCGAATTCTGCGCATCACGCTTGAAGAGGCCACAGCAACCCAGACCAGCGCCTCCGTGGGAGCCAGGTGAGCGTTACAATGTGCCAGATGACTTATCCATGTAAAAAAATATGGGAAAAATGCTCCTAATTTAGAGTACAGCTCCGTGGTACAATTGTTAAAAAATTCAATGGAAAGACTACCAGGGCCAGGGGTTTTCCCTTTCGGTAAAGTTTTGATGCCTTTGGATATTTCGTCTATAGTAATCTGGATATCTAAACCACTCAGATCTAACTGTGGACAGGATTTTCTACTAATGTTTTCAAAAAAGACATTAATGTTAGAAGCAAAGCGTTTATAATCAGAGGAGTATACCTTGCAATAGAATTTCCTGTATCTAATATTGCCTTTTCATGTAATACCATAATTTCCTGATCATTTCTAATATCTGAGAAAGATGTTTTGTCTTTTTTGATCTTTAGGTAGGAAGCCAGTGTTCTATTGGCTTTGGTTGGAGGTTTGGAAAATTTTAGATATGTATTTGAGAATTACACCCGATACTTGCTCAGTACATTTTTTGCTGATTAGCGACAGCACAGTCAGAAACCCTTGCTTTGAGGGATTTTGATAACAAACTTTCTGAAAATGTCAAAAGTTGTTTAAACTATGAATCCAAATCCCTTTTCGTTTCTTCTTTTTTTTTTACTTACATAGGCAAGAATATGACCCCTCAATGCTGCCTAATAGCTTAATATGCATTTCAATTGTTAACTGTGGAAGTATCTTTATCATGATTAATTTAAAAAACTTGCTTGTGGAAGGAAAGGAAGGATTGCTCAAATTCATTATCTTGAAGTAGGACATTGTTAAGTTTCCACCTAGTAGAGTGTTTTTTAAAGTCTGCCAGCTCAAAAGTTATTATCACCGGGGCATGGTCAGATATGGTTTATCTTAGCAATTTTGGAATATATTATAGCACCAGAAAGGGACTTGACAATAGAAATTTAGTCTAAGTGTGACAACGTGTTATGAGGTAACGATTGGAAGATAAAGTCTAAATCCGAGGGATGAGTGAAGCGCCATGTATCTAACAGCTCCAGCTCTGATAAACAACATATAAATGTGGGTCAAAAAAGGAATCATTGAAACATTTGGTGGTATACTGCAAGAACCTAAGCAATCTTACATCTGCATACCTGGGCACTGAAATGATAAAAAGACCACATTTAAGTGGAGATGACTGATGGAACTTGATGGCCGAAGGAACAGAAAAAAAGCTAACCTTTGCGTTAATATTCTACCTAGAACTAGAAATCAATTTGATTGACAAGAAGATCAGAGTGGGCTGATGGCTACAAACACGGGAAATCAAATTTGAGAGATGCAGGGAGTAGGCAAAACCACTAACGGTTTGTCTATCAATGAGTGATGGCAAAGAAGGAATACATTGCAGGATTTTCAGCCATAATGAACACTCTAATTGACCATTTTAATGGAAAGTATATATGTGAAATATTTTAAAAGTTTGTAATGAAATGTGTAAAATAAAAAATAAAAATAAAATGATTTATGAGTTCTAGAGCTCTTAAAAATACAATTGGCTTTCCTATTCGCAAAGGGGTCGATAATGTTATTAAAATCACCACATACAATTAGATTAGTAAGATTTGAATGTAGTATGATACATTTAATATTTGTCCAAAGCTCTGGCTCAAGGTTAGTTGGACCATGGATATTCATGACAGATACAATATCAGGCAACACAAAGAGGTGATTGCTGGAAGGTTTAGAAATGATCTTAAACCTCAGGCAATTGCAACCATCCAGTCCATCGTTCTTCGCCTGCCAAGCCATATGTAAATCTGGCTTGGTGCCACGCCAAAGGGGCAGTCCAGCCTGAACTGCTAGGTCACATCCCTTTTGTATAAGAGCACAAGAATCCGCAGACATGCATTGGCCTCATCTGGCATCATCAGTGAGGAGTAGCTTGGGTGTCTAGGCCCAACAGGAACAGGACCCATGTCTGGGCATACCCGACTATCCGAGTGACAAAGCAAAACAAAGAGGTGATGGCTGGAAGGTTTAAAACTAATCTTAAATCTCTGGCAATTGCTCTGGGCAACCCTCCAGACCATCGTTCTTTGCCTACCAAGCCATTACAGAAAGGGGAAAGACCATGTGCAAATAAGGCTTGGCCCCTCCCCCAAAGGGGCAGTCCAGCCCGAACTGCTAGGTCGGTCTCCTTCTGCACGAGACCACAACCATTCCCAGACATGTTTCGGCCTCATTGGGTGTTCTCAGTGAGTAGTAGCTTGGGTCTCTAGGCCCAGCAGGCACGGGGCCCACATCTTTGCTGGTCCAATTCACTAGTTATTGCAATCAATGTAGTCGTTGGGATTCAATTTGTTTGAGAAAGTGAATAGATCAGTGGTAAAGATGGTATTGGAAAAGAAAGCCTAGTTTTAGGGAATGGTGAAAGAGACGAAATACAAAATACAAGAGTAGAGAGAACAATCAGCTACACCAAACTAATATCACATTATATACATTTTATTAATAGTCTTTAAAAAACATCATAAAAACATACAGATGCTAAAACCTAATAAAATACAAAGTGCAAGTGACACCAAGCAAAATGCTCACAATTAAATTGTAACAGTTCATCACTAGTCTTTCACTGGACTAGAGCACAACTCCTATTTACACCTTAGTATGACACATACAGGAGAGGAACATTCTTAGTCAATGGAGACCCAAATACACAGACCATTAGATCTAATCACTGGTGTTGTGCCTCTCCGTGATTAGATCTACTGTTACAATTTAATTGTGAGCATTTTGCTTGGTGTCACTTGCCCTTTATATTTTATTAGGTTTTAGCATCTGTATGTTTTTTATGATGTTTTTTAAAGACTATTAATAAAATGTATATATTGTGATATTAGTTTGGTGTTCTCTCTACTCTTGTATTTGATTGTTCTCTCTACTCTTGTATTTTGTATTTTTACATCCTTATACTATACTGTTTCCTTATGAGAGCAAACAATGAATATATATCAAATCTTGTTTTCATTTTTTTTAATCAATATAAATACTGGGTTTGCACAAACACATATTAAAAATAGAAATGGTATGCTAACAATGTATGCAAACAGTGAAACATCTAATTGATTTTCCACGGTTTTGATTAACTGACGGTGATCTGTCTATTTAAATTTGTACACGATACAACATCTTTCAAAAGTGATTACTTTTCGAGGCGCTTTTATTGATAATGGCGATTATCGGCTTTCTAGAAAAATTAGGAATTACTGGGAATTATATTTTGTAATCAGAATTAATTTTGTAATTGTGAGTAAAAGATACATCTGATTTGTATGACATTTGAATGTATGTTTTATGTGAAATAGTTGTACAAAAGTGCAATTTTTTGGGCAGTATCATTTTGTATGAATGAGCAATTACCATTGTAAACGTAAATAATATGTTCAATTGGCATATATTACAATGGATTTGTGTTTTAAATTTTAAAGGGTGTGTGTTACAGTATTATTTATAAAGACAATCACTTAATAAAAATAAATCATTACCAAATATTTTGATTGAAGGAACATGGTATAAACAATTATTTGCAGGTAGCTGTTCTGTTATCTGCACCCCCATGTCAAAGAAATGAACAACAGGTTGGAATTTCTAGATATCAGTTAGATGCGGGACACTCAATATTTAGGTTGGAACATCAAAGATTTTAAGGTGCATGGGGTCAATGAAGGGGATAAGCTACCCTTGAACAGAATACTGGGAAAACTGTATTCATTGTAAAAGCTCTGTAAGATCTACTTTAATCAAGGATTTTCAACATTAGATTTACTATAGAAAAAATGTAGACCCAAATATTTTGACTGACAGAAATGCTGTAAATAATATATTTGAGGATGGCTACTTCGTCATCAGGTACTCCTCAGCATAAAACTCCAGATAAATGTATGTAATTTATTAGCTATTTTTTAGATGTACATTTTGTTGAAAAACACATGTGTTGAGATATTAATTTCTATATGGAAGGGGCTGTCCCTCCTTTATGGACCGTTGCACAAAAATTCTCTTTTTTCTTTTTCTTTTTGGCAACTAAATGTATCTGTTTAAAAAACACCATCACACATTTCAATAAATCTTTGACACATCTTTAAGCATTGCTTTTCAAAAGCTGTCTCTACTATTGTTCAATGGTAAGCTGTAAATGCTTACTATAGATATCTTTTGTTTTCTAATTCTGATCATCAGACCACCTTCATGGTGACTTTGTGAGGGTTGAGGGGGCTTTAGGAGCAGCCTGCACTGCAGGAGCACATGCATTCTGAAGATATTATTCCACATGTGTCTTTAAATTGAACTTTGGGATTTATAGTTCTGGATTTAACATGGGAAAATCAAAATAACGAGTTGGTCCTGGGAGACTATCTGCTGGTCCATTTGATGCAATGTGGCCTTTTATTATGCCTGCATGTGTGGGTGTCGAATGGTACTGTATAGTATCTCTGCCCATTGCATTTGTGTGTTTTTTTCCTTTTCTTTTTTTTCTTGATTCTATTTATTTATCTACCCCATTGCTTGCTTTCCATATACACAATGCTATATCTAGGAAACATTCCATGTATATAAAGTTCGAATGTCATGTCAGCAGCACATTATTAAATAATCACACAATCTAGTTGCCAGTGATGGCTGCCTTGTGTCATGGCTCCAATGTGGCCAGTTGCTACTCATCTGTGTCCTCTACGGCTCGCTCGGCCAATAGGCTGCTTTCACCAGAGTGATCAAGGCCACTGCATTTCAAGTACTCTGATGTAGACAGTAGTTGTGAAAATCTTAGTATAGTATTGTGCCAAACCCACCATTACTTATAAGATGCTGACACAGCAAAAATAGAAGACTTTGCAACCACAGGTTTTGCCAGTGAGTTCTAAATTGAGGCAAATCATTCCACACTTGGCAAAATAAGCAACACAAGCAGTTGTCGGACACTCTTCTTTTCATCTTGCATTACACAGATTGACCTGCAGCACACAGTGCAGTATAATGCCTTCTACATTAGTACCTCTCGTCCTGGCTAACAAATGCCAGTCCAACTCTGAACCCAGCATACAGTACTACTGTTGTTTCCCTTGTTTGTATACTTTCCTAACTGCACTACTATATCTATGACATTGACATGTTGTATGCTTGTTTACTTTAGCTCCAACAATGCCACATATGCCCATATCATTGCTCACCGTGTACCAGAACATGTTTTGAAGGAGGTATTACACACCCGGCCACAAGGCACTATAAGGTGTAAAAAAGCAGGTGCTGAAAACCTGTCCTCATGCCAGTGGTGTAGAAGAGGTGCAGTAAGTCCAGGAATTGCAGGAGACACCTACAAATTGATGGCAGACCACCGGAGAGCAACTCAAAAATGGCCTGGCATTTGCATGGCTGCTCACGGATTACATTAAAGTAGGAGCTTCAGTATGATTGTACCCGTCTATTATAATAGAGGGGAAGGTTGTTTTCTGGCCTGAATGGTTTCTGGGTGGTGTTCAATGGATCGCTGATCTCTTTAAAGACGGGAAATGGATGACAGCTCGAGAAATAAAGTTACAGTTTGGCATTGAGAAATTCAAAGTGTCCGACTATAGAAAACTCAGGAGAGCAATCGGAGAGATTGATTTGGGGAAGAGGTTAAATCTAGATTTGTTCACAAGGAAGACATTGGTGGGGCTGGGGGGTTTAGCCAGCCGTGTTTGCAAAATGATTGTGACGGAGTACAAAGGTAACGACTCATTGAGGGAAGAGTGGAATTGGTTCTGAAATCTCAGTGGATTTGTGAGATCACGACAGATTAAGATTCTTAATTGGGTTTATTGGACCCCCGAAAGATTGTGAAAAAGAGGTCTGCTGGGAAATTCTGATTGTTGGGCATGTGTTCATTAAACAGGTACCCGTCAGCACATGTTATGGGATTGTAGGAAAGTGAGAGTGTTATGGATGGAAACAGGTGCAATTTGTGAAAGGGTACTTGCAGAGAAGCTTGTATTTGACTTCAAAACACTGGTGTTGGGGAGTGATGAAATCTTAGAAGATCTCACTCAAAGTCAGAAAAATGTGTTATTCAGAGGTGCCATGACTGGAAAGAAAATAATCTTAAGCAATTGGAAATCTGCTCCCAACTTGAAAATTGAGATATGGATCTCGGATTTTGCACACCCTGGCAGAAATAGAGAGAGTACTATACAGGAGAGAAGGGAAGAATGCGCTATTAGAAAAGATCTGGGGAACATTTCTTTCAATGTACTAAGCTGTAAATATGTGAATCTGGAGGGCTGGGGCGTTGGGGGTGGGGATGGTGGGAGGGAGAGGTGGAGCAGATTCTGAGGATGATGATGTTGCAATTACATCCTTCAATATATATAGTTATGGTGTTTATTAGGTTTGTTCGATTTCGATTTGACTGCATGTTGCATAATTTTGATTTACTCTGTATGTTGTTAAATTGTAAATAAAGGTTAAAAAAAATAAAAAATAAAGTAGAGCAAACTGTGCCGCCAGAAGTGGCATTTGTGTATTTCAAGGAACACTAAGGGCCTCATTATTTAATAAGACCAGGATGAAACAAGAGGCAAGAAAACATGAAGACATATTTTTCGCATGGTTTAATCTTTCCTTTACTACTGGAGACATTTTTTTTATGTCTCAGATGGTGCGGAAGCGCAGATTTAAATGTAGAGGCCCCACCCCTATCTGCTCCACCTGAGAAATAGGGAAGCGTCTCTGAAAGAATCTGACTTTTATGCTGTCAGATATGCTCTGGATTCCTGATGAATTTACCATATTTTTGCACCTGCTGGAAGATTGTGGTTTTCATAGGAATCCATGTCACTGGCTCCGGCCAAGCCTGTACATGGTTGGAGGCATTTACAATTCATTTTGGAAAGGGTGTAAATGAATCACGGAAACTCAGATGCATCTGGTTTTCCTTGTTACATTTACACAGTTGTCCAAAAGAATCCGAATCTCCCAGAGGGCACTGTGGTAATGGAAGTGCACACGTTTGCAGTCTCCTCTGTGCAATGCCTAGGGAATTAAAACATGAACCCTTATGTATGTTCTAGAACACACACTTTGTAAGAGGGTCAAGGCAAACTAACTGTTCATATCAAGTGCAGGGGTTGGTGTCATGGGCTTCCTCAGTTGTCATCCATTGTATCAATGAGTACGAATCGGAGAAAAACCTAATATCTTCCATACCAGTACCCTCTTAGTACACTGACAGTGTTCCTTAGACGGTTTTGCTCCACATCTTTCTGTCATTTTTACAGTGGGCCCCAGTGCATCCCATTCTCTCCTCAACACTCTGCCAAGCCAGCATTAATTACTATTGTTTGGACTGAACCTACCAGAACGAATATGACAAAACCTCATGACACAATTTCCTTTGGTAACATCCCCCTGTACACTTTTCCCAAAATTGCCACTACCTGTGTAATGGATTTCGGCTTGCTGGTAACATGGAGCCACCCGTCACCCTCAAAAATCTCCCCTCTGTCAGTTGATGCCTTTGGTAGCAGGCATCATTCGCATAGGCCCATCATTCAAAGAAAGAAGAACACCGTCGTGCTCTTGCCCGATTGAGAGAAATTACTACACAGGATGGGCAGGTCATTGTCAACAGCTGCAAACATTCTCCGGGGGAGAAAGTCTACATTATATTTAAACATTTGTTCAGTTTCAAAAAGCACCAGCAATGGTTTAAAAAGTCAACTTTCTTTGTTTGAAAAACAAAGCAATCCTGCCTTTAACTTGATGACCATATTCCCATCATTTCTCCATTCAAGGTTTGTAAAGGACATTATGTGATCGCATCCAGCACTTGTTGATTAATTGAGCTGTTGATGATGGGAAGTTTCGATCTATGTCCCGCCATGTGACAGCCCTCACTGTCAGCATTAGGTCTTCCTTGGTCTTGCAAAGCTCTGTCTCATCCACAACCATCCGATACATAAAGCTTCGGCCTCAATGCCTTTCCCCAACATTTCTCCTACATGCAGTACATGCAGCATTACCCCACATTTGTTTTGGCTATTTAAGAACAGGGCTAAGAGGATTCCTAGAGTGTGATCTTCAGCCATGCCTGAGCTCCAGCCAGCCTTCCATAATACCCAACAGGCTTTGACTTTGGCCATACCCACGGGCCACCTCCCCCATTTCTGGTCCCCTGGTTTCAGTGGGGGACTCTGGGTCACCTGCAACCTGGTTCCCACTGGACACTGCTGTGGAAATTATTAATATATATAGCGGCATATTGTACCCCTCCAACCCTACATAGATTTGGGCAACCCCAAGACGGCTGTAACATGTCCCCAACAGGTGTGCCATAGACCCCATGCTGGTAATTGAGCACCATAATGCACATAGCCTTTGTTGGACATATTGGAATTTTCTGGGTACCGCCAACCTCACTAATTGTAGGTGAGTGGCCCAGTAGTCTACCAAAAGCCCATTTAAGTAATGTGTTCAATATTGCTCCGATAGTCAACAATGAAAACCCTTCAAGAAACCAGATTGGATGTCTTTAGACTAGGCAATCTGGTTTTCTTTTACTGTACAGAAATGGACCCTGACTGTGTTGGCTGATGCAGCTAGATCAATAAACTCCATGAGGTTGATTGGCAGATGGTGAATCTTTGCCGAGAACTCATTAATAGTATTGTCAGATTTAAAATAGGTTGCTGGATGGATTTGTGCCAAATTTGTGAAAGCATGCTGTTCGGACAAGGCAAACAAACCAACAAATATGTCCAGTGGTTCAGGATGCAGGTGAGAGCAAGGTTTCCCAATGTGAAATTGCATTTGAAGTCCAGGCTTTTGTCACCTTCACCATAAATTTGCAACCCACCTCATGCGAACCTTATAAAAACTTCCAATAATATTCAGGGACAGATCTGTATCTTTTTGGCAACGTTTTGTAAAATTTTGTGAAGATTCATCCAACAGTGGCAAAGTTATAAAGTTCTCAAAAAGTGTGCTTTCCAGCAACTTAGCCATAACTACAAGGTTACTATCACCTTGAATATATATTATTTAGCATGTAACTGATCCAGCAGAATTCAAACACTCATGACAAATTTGTCAAAATATCATCAACATTTTAATTCCTAAAATGTATGTTGAAAAACATGCAATTTGTATTGCGATTTCCAGAGAATGGAAATGCGAACTGCCTGCAATACCTGCCCTTTTCTCTGTATAGGTCATTAGCAATGCAGTCGTGAACTCCATTGGTGATTACCGTCCATTTAGCCTGTCCGTAGGTGGGTTTCTTATCAGTGAAAGGTACAGTGAGCTAAAACATGGTTGTAGACCCTCCCAAGGGGTACCTTCCCACAGAACGCGTTATTTGGCCGAGTTAATTCTCGGTAGAGGGGCTCGCAGACCTTCTTGGTATTCCTAGGCGTTAAACTGCCTGGCATTCAGCTAATGGCAGCACTCACCAGGGCATTATCTGCACTGCCCTCCTACATAATCCACCCTTAGTCCTCCTTAACACACACCATCGCAACAAACTGCACAATGCACCAACACTATATGGACCTACATTGACTGTACATTGATACTCTCTTTTCTTATCTGTCAACTATGGCATGACAATTTGACCTGCCTCCTAATTTCTTTTGGTCACCCATGACCCTGTGATTATCATTGTTGGTCTTAACAATTGCATTTAGCTACCATGATATCCTGCTTCTTATTGTTAGCATAGGGGTCGCTTTTGGTTGTCCACAGCCCTGTGCTATTCAGTATTAGCCTAAACAATTGCTTTTGGTTGCCCCAGGCTCTGCGCTTTTCACTGTTAGCCTAACAAATTCCTTTTGGCCAACCATGACCCTGTGCATGTAAATGTAGACTTTACAGCTCGTTGGCCACCACTGTCCGCATTATGCCTAATCTGCCCTCTGGCAAAATACTATAGGGAACCCCACCTTCTAGTGGTCCTGATGTTCATCCTCACACATGCCATCTCACTCCCACTATTCCCTCCCCATTGTGTTCCTGCCTGACTTCTCCTCCTAACTGTGCTAAATTTTCCCCTCTATTAAGGCCTGCACCAAACCCAATACTTAATCTCACATATTCCCCGGTACCCCTCAATTATTCCCTATTCACATTATCCACGCTCCCTACAAACAGCTCTCTGGACACTGTTCTCCGTCACCCCTTATCGACGGCAACTTCATCTACCCTGTCTATCTTACATCATCTGCTCACCCTCCTATCTCACCACCATCTTCCTCCTTTACTGACATCACCGTGGAGCTCCCAAATGCCCACACTTAGCTAAAACAAAATGGATTTCCTCACTGACCACTTTGACACCCATCAGCCAGACATTCTGTGATGGCTGTCATTGGGACCTGAATCTTCCTTGACACTGGCTCATACTGGCTTTTCTACCTTTGCCCAGTCTCCTGATCTCACGAAATTATGTTTAAGTGCCGGTCTCCTAATCAGCAAGGATACTCCATTAGCTCACCCTGCCACTCTAACTGTAGCCCTCCTTCTTTGATCATATGAACTTTGCCCCAATACCTCTTGCAATCCTCCTCATTTGTCGCCCACTGGGCATCCTAAACCTCTTTTGTTCAGCACTGGACCTACTACTGGAAACAAAATCAGCTGATGTCCCATTATTGGGCAACCTTAACCAATACAACATTAAAAAGGCCCATCAACTACAGTTTGACTCCACTCTATTGGATCACTACCTTACATAACTTCTCAGCTTATACCCACAGCATCTCCCTTGATCTCATATGTATATCCTCCACACTTAACTTCTTTGCTCATGTCTTCTCTCCTTCTGATCAATCTCTTATTCCTTTGACTAACTCCCTCTCTGTTCAATAACACCACACCTCCTTCATCCATCACAAAAGGAAATTCTATCCTGCCTGAATGGCCCATACCTTCACCAACTCAAATCCTACGCTCAAGCCCTCTCTCCTCCACTTGCCCACTCCATTGAACTTGCATTTACAGATTTCAATGCATAATTCTATGCCTGATGTGAAAATACTATCCTGCCCATTACTTCATCCTGCCCACAATCATAGGTCTTTCCAACCAGCTGACAGGTGAAGACAACCATGCATCTCAACTTTGCCGTTGGTGCAAGACTCCCTCCCTTAATTCTTAGGGCCTACAAAGGCTCTCTCCTTGTCCTTAACACTGCACTTCCCTCCACTAAATCATTATACTAAAGTGACCTTATAGACTCTCTCGACTCCCATTCTTGCACACTCTCTAGGGCTCAACCGTCCATGACCTCCTAATCTCTGGACACCAAGGACATTTCATTGTGCTTCCCCTCCAACATCCCTAAAATATGTGATACTCTGCTCACCCCCTTATCTCTTCCTCTCTCTCCCTCTTTTGCTCCAGCCCCTATGGCCTCATTAACCAATGTGTGCTCTCCCCAAGCGCAACAAAGGCAACACCCTAGACTTAGTCTTTACACCCTCCACCTTCACCTGCACAGCCCCTGTCCCACTTGACTGGTCTAGCCCCACCACCATCCCACTGTCGATCAACCACATCCGACAAAGGTCAGGCTATATTCCCCCTCACTCAGCTCCACTCATTCAAAACCTACCCCATCAACGAGCTAGAAGCAAACTTCGTAGACTTCCCCACCACACGGAATGCCTCACTCCTCATAAACAATTTTAACAAATCTGCTATGAAACTGGTGTACACTCATGCCCCCTTAATAACCAACCATCCTAAGATTAAACCCTCGGCCCCTTGGTACGCCCATGAACTCGACTCCAACAAATGCTCAATCAGAGCCCTATGAAAACCTCAGAGCAAAAAATAAAACCTGAGATATCACCAACCTCAAATCTCTCCACACCAACTCCAGGATTCTGATTACCAAGACCAAAGCTGCTTTGTACTCCACCACCATCACCTTCTAAGTGACTATCAGTCTGAGTTTCGCCCCAATGTGTAGCATTGAAACAGCCGGCGTCCAGGTGGAAGATGATGACCTCAAAATCACGCATAAAGGCGACTCATGTCTCCACATCCTCCTTGACCTCTCGGCTGCATTCGACACCAGAGACCACTGCATTCCCATCACTCTCCTCGCTGACAGAATGTGATTCTCTGGCACTATCTTGAGCTGGTTTACTTCCTACCTATTGTGCAGACACCAGGCTGTCCAGATGTACATGTTGTACTCTAACTGACTCACAGGCTCCTGTTGAGTCTCCCAAGGCTCAAACCTCTCACCAATCCTTTTTAACCTTTTTAACATGGAGACTCTGGAAACACTCCTCAAAGATATTGATATAGACATCCACCAATATGTGGACAATATCCATTTGTACATGAGAGTAAAAAGCCCACAGGACATCAGATATCTCCACGATTACCTAGCCATTATCCAGTCCTGGACTTCGTCTGCCTACTCCAAATGTAACCCCTCCAAGACCGAATTTGTTCTCATCGGTTGCCTGGCTAAACAACAACTTGTTGAACAATGACTCAATGATAAGCACCTAGAATGATTTGATCCCCAAATCTCGTATACAGCAAAATCCTTAGGCTTCACCATTGACAGTAGCCTGTCCCTCCAGAAACGAGGGACAGACTTTCTGCAACAACAAGACTAATTAAACATTGATCGTGGAGCGCCTGTCAAACAGTGTTTTGGAGTTTTTCTTTGTTACTATGTTTCAAGCTCTCTCCAGCCTTGGGAGCTACCAAACACAGATATAGGCAGCACCAACAAGATATAGAATCAAACAAATTCAACAAATTTCCTATTACTCGCCTGGTCCACTCCATATTAAGACTGATTTTGCACTACTACAGGTTAGGAAAAATGAGTCTTGATTAGGCTGAGTTGGAGTATTTTCTATTCAACAACAACCAACCCAAGTACCAAGACAATGACCGATAAATATAAAGCTTGTGAACAAGAAGCTAAGCAAATCTTCTCTGGTTTACCAACCCCCAACAACAAAAAAATAAACAAAACACAGAAAGCAAATCATTAAAACACCTCTTTGAAATTCTTGAAAATGTATCAAAAAAGGAACTGTCCAAATGGTGGGAATTCACAACTTTAGAAAATTATTTACAAGTGCAAAGAATCCCAAGAGGACTATGAATTTGCATTTTTCCCTCTTTTGATGAGGAAGACTTGGATGAATTAAAGGATTGGGAAGAACTGCTAAAAATACTTCAAAAGAAATGATGATTAGGATTATCAACAACACCAAAAGATCACATGACAAGTTAACACGGGAAATAGATGACATAAAAACCAAAATGAAAGACCTCAATCTACCAGAAGCTACCTTCAAAAACTATCAAATTCTTGACAAATATTTAGACAAATTTGATCAAGACATTAAAAGGCGTAAACAACAAACCTTCCATCGGGATGAGATGGATTATAAGTTTAAAAGAGTATATACGTTCCAGAAACAACCCAATAGGAAACCTAAAGGATTTACCCCCCGAGCTGACAAAACAACGAATTCACAAACAGCGGAAAATACTGAGTCATCACAATCCTCTGAAACTGAACAGATTAGCGAAGCAGAACAAAACCTACATCATACATCCAGCGAATCAGAAACTTCCAAAACTAGACCATACTCTTTTTTAGAAGAATATCGCAAGCACAAGCAATGGAAAACAAACTATCCTCTCAGCAAAACAAATGTTTCCACAAATGGAGGCCCATCAAAAGAGGTAGACGAGGAAGAGGTAGCATCAGGAGAAGAAGAATGATCAAACAGGGTCAAAACAAGATCAAAAGAACAAAGGAAAAGGAAGACCCGATTTTAAATCTATCCAAAAAGCATGCTCAACAACATTATACTCTGCTTTAAAGAAAGGTCTCTCCTTCTGTCCCACACATAAAATGGGCCACTTCCAAACAAGAGTGAATTTATTCAAGTTCAGCAGAAATTTAAAACTGAAAAGATATTTCAGATTTATCCATCACTCACTCAATACAAACAGTTAACCTTTTAAATCTTCCGGAAGAAGAAAATGTTCATACTTTAGAAACTTTCACAGATGATGTGGGCATCACCATGGATCTTAGCGAACCTACAAATTTGAAACACAAATCAACCTTTTATCCACATCTATACAGCGACAACGCTATAGACTTATTTGAAAAAGCAGTGTCAGAGGACCTAAGAGCATTGTATCTGAAATCATCAAAACCTAAATACATCCACTACAATCTCACAACAAAGGAAAGAGAATCCCTAATTGAACTACAAAAGGATGAAACCGTGATGACAAAACAAGCAGACAAAGGAGGAAAAATGGTTCGATTAAATACAGCAGATTACATCAAAATGGCTGCAAAACATCTGAGTGACAAACAAACCTATGAGAAACTCGCTAACAATCCACTCAAACCTCATTACGGAATGGCATCAACTCAATAGACACTATTTGGAAGAACAACTACTAACGGAAGATGAATACAACTATATGAACAATCAACATCCGATACTAGCAAGTATCTATTTTTTACCTAAAATCCATAAAGAGTATCCGCAGCTTCCATCCAGCAGACCAATAATTAACAGTATTGGTTCTCTAACAGAACCCATCTCATCATATATTGATAAACATTTACAACCTTTGGCAACCAACCTTGCCTCTTTTATCAAAGATACAACAGACGTCATTAAGCAATTGGAATCAATATAATGGGAACAAGACTACAGATTAGTAACTTTTGACATGACTAGTCTCTACACCAGCATACTTCATCAAAAGGGAATGGAAACAACAAAAGAATTTCTAGATACAAGATCTATCTCATACAGGAATCAAAATGAAATGATACTGGAGATGTTAAACTTAACACTCATAAATAACATCTTTTTATTCAATGGAGACATCTATAAGCAAAAAAGAGGTACAGACATGGGGGGCAAAATTTGCACCTGCTTATGCCAATCTATTTATGGGCGCTTTCGAATTACAGCATGCATGGCAACACCCATCTTTCAGCAAACTTAGCCAGATCGTCTATTGGAGCAGATTCATAGACGATATCTTAGTTATGTGGAAAGGTGACAAACAATCACTAAGTGAATACCACCATTTTCTAAACAACAACCAATATAACTTAAAACTAACGATGGAAGAAAGTGTCAAGAAAATCAACTTTTTGGACTTAGAATTATATATTAACAACAACAAAATCAATACTACGCTATACACAAAACCAACAGCAGGCAACAGCATCCTGCATGCAGCAAGCCATCATCCACCCCATATTAAGAAAAACATCCCATATGGGGAATTTTTGAGGATCAAACGGAACTGCACTGACAATCAAGAAATGCATAAACATTTTACAACAGCTAAAAACAAATTCTTAACAAGAGGCTACAAAAGGGATCTTTTAAGTAGAGCCAAAAACAAAAGCCAGGAACAAAACAGAATGGATCTATTGAGTGACAAATCTCGGAAACAAATCGAGATGGGCAATGCAAAAATACAAACAATAAGATTTACAACAACCTATAACACTGAGGCAACCTCTCTGAGAAAAATTCTGAACAAGCATTGGAACATACTTACCACAAATGAGGATTTAAGACCCCACCTACCTAAATCTCCATGCCTCAATTACAGAAAGGCGCTGAATTTGAAAAATATCTTGTGTCCATCTCATTTCATAGAACATAAGAAAACCAATGGGCAACAACAATTGTGGGCAACAGATAACCTACAAAGCTTCTACAAATGCGGCAACTGTAAGATGTGCAACTTTGCCACAAATGGACTCAAGGAATGCTCAAAAGCAGATGGCTCAACTTACAAAATTAAGGATTTTCTAAATTGTAACTCTTAATTCACAATCTATGTCATCAAATGCGCCTGTGCAAAAACCTACATAGGAAGTACTATCAGACCTCTCAAGATAAGGATATATGAACACATCCGGACAATTAAACTATGTGATATACGTTATCCTCTGAGCAAGCACTTCCTTGTAAACCACAAACCAGATGACATCACCATAATAAGATTCTTTGGCATCGAACAAGTATCCCTCTCTGAAAGAGGTGGAAACAGAGAAAAGCAACTACGCACAATGGAAGCATATTGGATTTTTTCCATGGACAGCACTAACAGAGGCCTAAATACAGACTACGAACTCTGTCACTTTTTATAATAATCCATTTTCTTTCAGATTTTTGTACACATAGAATCTTGTATATTCGGTATATCCTGTCTTAATATATGTTAATCTAAAAAAGCAGCTAACAATTTATGCAATGAACAGTAGATTATCCATATTAATATATGCTACATATTAGATGGTTTCTACAAACAGGTCTGTTAATCTAATATTAGTATGCAAAAGGATCATCACCCAAATATTTATGAGAGTTCATTGACAAGATATATATGATACCTTCCAAGGTCTAGGGCTTCATACAGTTGTGCTTAACGAAGCAAACTACATTTTTTCTGACATGACAGCCTGACCATGTAAATCACAAATAACAAGCCTGAACATGGCGGCCGTAACGTATTTAAGGTCATTCTTTTACAAGATGAAATTGATAACACATAACGCATCAATATGATTTCTATCGCCACCACAATTTGGCATGGAAACGCGACCGCATTCATCACGCGACTGAATATTCCACGTTAATTCGAAGAGCTACATTATTCCTCGGATGTACCCCTAAACACATTACGCACATCAAGCTAAAACAACATTTTGCCTTGTTTGGCTTTCAGACACACAAATATGACTTCTATCACCACTACAATATGGCGCGGAAACGCGACCGCATGCATCACATGACTGAATACTCCTCGTTAATTCAAAGAGCTACATTTTTTCCTTTGATGTACCCCTACCAAGCTAAAACAACATTTTTCCTTGTTTAGCCTTTAAACAAACAACACTACGGGGGCTATTGCCACTTCAAAATGGCGTTGAAACGTGATAGCGTACATCACATGATTGTACGTATGATGTCACGACGCCGCTTCACGCACTCAAATAGCGGCCATCTTAGATGACCAAATTGAGCAGCTCCACATATCGACTTGAATCCCCCGTAATCGCAGCACCAGAGAAATCAAGGTGAGAATACCGAGGTGCAGAATGAATGCTAAGGTGACTTTCTTAAGCATAGCAAGTGTATTTTTTAAATCTAAGGATGGATTATCCATATTCATTGACAAACTTAGTCTCTCTCTTTAAAATCAAATAGGGACTGCCCAATACCAAACGAGATGTAACACTTCAACAATTCAAGACCGATCTACCTACCAAAATGATACAGGATACCAAGCACTTAACTACTAACTTCAAACCACAAGAAAGATCACTGATTAGTAAGACTCTCTTTTTGACATATAAAAAAATCAGTTTTTATTTTCTTTTGAATTCCGCCTGTTTAATTTAGAGCTTACTCTTTGAGACAAAAATGGTTTGTGGAACAGAATAATAATAATGTACATCCAAGATATAAAGAATGTTTATTATTGATGGCACTTTTTTCTGTCCTAACAAAATAAAAATCTCAATTGATTGTTCTGTTTTAATACTTGGGCAATAACCATTATATGGGTTGTCTATACCCTTGATAAAACAATTTTGAAATGTTCTTTCCCTTTTTTTTCCCCCCTCCTTTTCCCTTCTTGTTCACAACAGTTTGAGAAAGATCACTGATCATTTGATATCGATGTATACCTCCTGAAGAGCCACTGAATTTAAAGTGGTAAAAACACATGGAGAGGGCAACAACTTTTTCTCTTTGATTATGTACAAAAAATACAGACTTTCTGCAACAACAAGACTAATTAAACATTGATTGTGGAGCGCCTGTCACACAGTGTTTTGGAGTTTTTCTTTGTTACAATATTCAGTTGTACATGAGAGTAAAAAGCCCACAGGACATCAGATATCCCCACGATTACCTAGCCATTATCCAGTCCTGGACTTCGACTGCCTACTCCAAATGTAACCCCTCCAAGACCAAATTTGTTCTCATCGGTTGCCTGGCTTAACAACAACTTGTTGAACAATGACTCAATGATAAGCACCTAGAATGATTTGATCCGCAAATCTCGTATACAGCAAAATCCTTAGGCTTCACCATTGACAGTAGCCTGTCCCTCCAGAAACGCATAGCCTAGAAGGCCCAAACAAGCTGACTCCAAATCACCACCCTTCACAAAATCAAACCCTTTTTTTCCTGATGCAGGACTTCCGAACTGTAGTTTAAGCCTTTGTGGTCTCGCACATTGATGCGTGAAATGCCCACTGGCGCGACGCCTAGACACTCTTCGCTCCCTAAAAGCAGTCCACCATGCTGCAGAGTGTATTAGTACAGGTGCGTGAAAATGTGACCGAATCAACCCCATCCTACTACGCTAACTACATTGGCTTCCTCTCCAGTCAAGGATACTATTGTTCAAGACTGCATGTATCATCTACAATGCAGTCACGGATAGCACACCAGTGTACCTGGTGGCGAAGCTCCACATATCTGGTGGCACATGCTTCTTGCGCAGCAAATAAATCTACCAGCTCGAATCACGGCTCATCTGAAAAGCAAGTACCTGCAAATATTAATTTTCTTGTCAGGCACCCACCCTCTGGAATTCGATCCTGGTATCGGCTCGAAATGCTCCCATAATTCCCCAATTTCACAAATCTCTCAAAACGTGGCTTTTTCAACATCACATGACCAAGGAATAATCCCAATGGATGTACAGACCGCAGGGATGTCATTGGGTTGTCACTTGGTGACTCCCTTGAGACCTCTGGCATTTTCTCTTCAACACTTGTACCAGAAATCACAGATGAAGTGTCAAACCATCAGCAAAAAGGGATTGTTCGATCCCTGTTTACTTACAGCAATGGGGCACCCACAGACTGCAAAAAGAAATCATATATTTTTTAATAACAATGGCAACCCCCATCCCCCGGATATGAATGGAGGCTTCCAGCTCCTCTACACTGCGCATGACAGGAACCAGGTTCCTGGTGTGGAGCACGTTGAGCTGGAGACCTGCCATCTGCCTGCAAAGGAGTCCCTCAGAGTGACAGATTCACCTGAAAAGGTAAGAACATTTCATTTCTGTGTGTGAATAAGTGAGTGCATGATGTAATGGTGGCTGGGTGTGCATGGTGAATGGGTTCATGTGTACATGAGCGAGTGAATGGTGCGAGAATGTATGTATATTTGTGTTTAATGCTGGGCTGAGGAGCTCATTTTGGGTGTTTGGGGACAGGGTGTTAGGGAGAGGGGATGTGTAGGGGGCACATGTATATTATGTAATGTGTGTGAATGAGTTTATGATATATGGGTGGCTGGGTGTGCGTATGGGAGTGTATGGAGAATGGGGGTACATTTAAAGGAGTGAGAAAATGGTGTATAAATGTGTTGTGCCTGTGTTTTATGCTGGGCTGAGAAGCTGATTTTTGGGATTGGAGCAGGGAAGTTGATGGTAAGCAGGATATGTGATGGGACCGGGGGGGGTGCTAAAACATCATTTTAATTTGCATCCATGATAAAAACAGGCATGATATGTGTAGATAGTGTCAAGACTGCCATTTTGGTGCAGCCAATATAGTCATTTCTTGCATGGCATGACATTTTTTTACTGCCCATCAATGATACACCAAGCATGGTATCTGTTATTACTTAGCTAGACTGGCATTTTGATGCAGCCAGTTTGGACATATTTTCCCACTGTGGTATCACTTTTTCAATGGCAAAGCAAACAAGGGTATGTCCTTAAGTGGGGGCACTGCCATATATTGGCAAAGCCAGCCTGGACGTGTTTGTTAAGCATTCTAATTGCTGAAGAGAATAAACCAAGCAAATAAAAGGAATAACCCCAATGCCTTTTGTTTTATGTAAACTGTGTTGCTTGGAACTAGGGGAAGGGAACTCTGAGAATTGGTTTTGAACTATCTCACCTTTAACTGAAGAAAGGTAATCTTGAGACTTTTTGCATGGAACTTTCTTATACTTGAGGAAGGGGAGCTGAGAGAAAACTACAAGCTGGAAGAAGCTCAGAACTTTGAGTTGAACACCATTTCTTTTGACTTTGACATCCCGACACGTTGGTTAGCTTTAGTTGTGAGGGCACGTATAGGTTTTGCATACAGACAGACTTTTAAGTTGTACTTTTTGACTCAGACTTTCCTTAGTTTTGGTCAGGTAGGGATATTCCTCCTTAGCATAGGGCCAGTTAGGCCTTCTATCATCCTGACATTTGATTTAATAAAGCATTTTACTTTGAACTTTAAGTCTGTTGTCTGTGTCTTGCTTCATGATACCCTCAAATCCCCCAGACTGGCATCTCATGCATCTGTACTGGATTGGGGTTTGTCTTTGTACTTTGCCTTGTCCGTATTGAAACATTCTTCTTATTGGGTATTGAATTTGTACTTTGCCCTGATTGTATTCAAACAAACTTTGGATATTTTCTGCATCAGCAACTTTGTACCATTCAAACACTTGCTTGTGCGCTTGTCAGAATGCCTAAGGGTCCCCAGCTGCTTTGGGCAGACTCACTGGTTCTTTCCAGCATCTCTGATGCTGCTTGCACCTCTTCGGTGTGGTTCCTTCACCGCTTTCCATTTTCGAGTGTGCGGACGTTCCTCCAGCATCCTGAGTGGCTCTGCGGTCACACGCTGGCTTTCCTCTTCCGCCAGGACTGGAGAATGCTGCTTTCTCGAGTGGCCCAAAACTCAGGAGCTACTGCGCAGCTCCCGGAGTCTCCACTGCCCTTCTTGCTCGCACGCAGTGTCCATCCTCCTGTTCCTGCGGCCTTCTCCATTCCCGGGTGCTTTGTGTCTCCAAGCCTCAGCCTGGGGATTAACGTCTTCTCCTGCACTGCTCTCTCCAATAGTGTATTTGCATTCTTTAAATGTCCTGCACACTGAAGGCTTGCAAAAACAACTTGCCTGCATGTTGTACTTCGAGCTCCTGTTACTTTGCACAAACTCCCTCGTCCTCCTCCTCATATCAGTGCCTGCGTGGTTATGGGCATTGGAGTACATGGATGTCTTTGGACTTTTAACTCTTAGAGGGTTTTTCTTAAAGACTTCACATAAAGGCACATCAGAAACAAAAGGATTTGTGGGTGTATGAGTCAAAGGTGGGGCCCTGATCAGAATAGTGATGATGATATCATATGATATGATATGGCATTTATAACGCACCTATACACAAGTGTTTCAAGGCGCGACGAGGCAAGGGAGGGGGAACAAAGAGAATACAGACAACGATCCTACTAGGCCCGGACACATTGAGATTGCGCAAGTGCAGGGGTGGTGGGGGGAGGGAAAAGTGTGATGGGAAAGGGGAGGGGGCAGTGCAGTACATAGGATAGAAATGAGAAGAAGAGGTTTCTTGACTTTCTCTACAGGGGAATTATGGTCTTGGGTGTCAGAGGATCTTCCTTATTTATGGAATATGAGGGAACATTGTGTCTCATCCAATGAAGTCATAACATCTCCCCGGTAGTTGTCTCATCCCATGTGATCCTCCCTAATACAATCGCCCCCAAGGCCAGGATCTGTGTGGCTGTGTTCTCTGGCCACATGGGAGGAGGTTCCCATCGGGGAACCCGTGATGATTTTATTGGATTCATCACATACCCTTCCCCTAAAGACTTGGCCTCCCGCTCTAGGGTTATCCCTTGGATAATAATCAACAGCCTCCCCCATATGCAGAAGAGGCTTCTTAGTCTGGGTTTCCTACTTCCAAATAGGACTTTCTGAAGAAAATCCCTCTTCTTTCCATGAGTAAATTGGGGAGTAGGGAAGAGATGTCTTATTGCCATTTTTTGGATTGTTTCGAAGTTGGGGAACTCAGTGCCAATTATTGTCTCTTCGGGTAATTTTGGAATGACAGCAGCATTCATTTCAGTAGACCGCCCTTGAACCCTGATGGTGAATGGGGTCCTGCGATAAATCTCCTCATCTCCATGTACAGAGGTGACCTTGATCATGGGTTCCCTTTCTCAGGTCCCTGGTAGATATTAAATTAGGTGTGACTGCTATCTGCTTACTTCCTGAATCAATTACGGCTGTAACCAGGACTGTTTTCACTACTGCAGAATCATGGGATTTAAAGGGAGTGCTGGTGAAAAGAAAATAGTAACCTCCTCATCTTCTTCAGTTAAATCATCTTCCTCCCATTTCTTCCCTACCATGTTGCCAATTTACATTGGTTCTTCTTTCTTATTGGAAGGACACTGTCGTGTAGATGTTCTACTTTCCCACACAAGAAACATACCATAGATGGGGGTCTTGGGATTCATCCCTCTTCGGGTCTTACCTCTGTCCTTTCTTTAATTACTACATGCTTCCTCTCTCCCTTGGGTAGATCTTTTACCATGGGTTTGTAAGGCCCGTCTTGGTTTCTTTACCTGAAAAAAGTGGGAATCTGAAAATCCTCATGTCTTTTTTAGGTTCCTCAACTTTATGGAGACTCGATAGATGACGATTGGCTTCTGCAAAGTTCTGGGCGTTCTCTGTGGCTAATGCTAAACTGGGTTTGTTCAATCGTAGAAATGCCTTTTGCAAGTAGGGAGGCAAGGAATGTATGAATTGCTGTAGGGCGAGTGTTTCTAATACCTATGGAAGATACTTTTTCCCTAACCGTAGGGACAAAGTGTTTTGCACTCCTGACTTCATATAAAAGCACATCAGAAATAAAAGGCGTTATGTGTTAGTTGTGGGTGTTTGCATCAAAGGTGGGGGCCTGATCAGAACAGTGGGGAACCGTTAGCTGACAATAGGTCATTATGATCTTGGGTGTCAGAGAGTCTTCCTCATGGGAAAGGGCAATATTGTGTCTCATCCAATGAAGTCATAACATCTACCCGGTAGTTGTCATTTCCCATGTGACCCTCCCTCATACAAACGCCCCCAGGGTCAGGATCAGGTAGCAGCTGGCATCCCCTGGCCACATGGGAGGACGTTCCCGCTGAGGAACCCGTGATAACTCCATTGGATTCATCACAGAGGGTGCATGCACTTGTGTAGTCAGCAAGTAAATGTTTTCTTAATGTGGCATTGCGTGCTTATTTTGTGTTAAAGGCAACGTCAACATAATGAGTGTTCTTACATGTTAGGTGGAGGTATACGTGCAACCAAACATGAAAATGGTTCCTTACTGTAGCATTGCATGCTTTAGTGGCATTGAGGGCAAAGTCAACAAGAGCATTCTTACATGATGGTACAGAGGTTGGGAAAGCCAACAAAACCATTATATTAAAAAAAGACAGTCACAAGGAGGGCACGGATGGGGCGGTGTTCAAACAGTTACTCTTCTTGTGGCAGGAGAGTTTTGCTGGGATTAAGGGCAAAGCCAACAAGAGAATGTTCGTACATAGGGATACTGGCCTTTATTGACAGAGCGAGCATGAACATGACATTATGATATTGCTACTGTGCATAAAATCACTGGCCACAGACACAGTATGCTGGTACATTTGGATGTCAGGACTCAGGAGCCAGGCTCGGCCCCCTTGTTTCTACACTAGGTGAAAGGTTTAAGGTTTGATTAAAACACACGCTCCATCTTTCACCTAGTGTAATATGTGGCATGTCCCTGCAGCTGCATGATGATCATGCACATTGCACATGCGTGGTTGTCCAGGCCTGCGTTGGAGTGTGGTGCAACCCATGCTTTGTTGACGAGTTTGGGGGAGCCACCTCAGTATGACTGGCAGGGGCCCCCCACATTTTTTGTTACGGCACGTCCAGCCCCTTCTCTTCCCCAACCCCCCGAGTTTTTAATGAGATTGGATGGACAGGGGGTGGGAATTTCAGTTTCGTACAGCATGCATATAGTGACCAAGGTAAAGTAAAAACACAATTCTGATGAGGTTACCCAGAGCCGGGGGGTGAAGCGGCAGAAAGGTGACAGGGCTACTTAATGTTGTGAAGGTAAGCTTGTGGTAGGAGGGATTGTGGATGTTTAGCCAGGAAAAAGGGTGGTTTGGTGGTTTTGAACCCAGGTCCCAAGAGCCAAGGAGCATATTTAACTGCTCTGAGCTTCCTCAAGAGAAAAAGTTTATGTTATTTGTATGTGATCCTTTTGTACCTGGCACTAATGGTTCATGCAACAAGGTGGACAGAAACAAATGTATACACTGGCCTGGCAATGTAGGAAACAAGCAGGCCTCAGTCACTGTCCAGGTTGCATGGTTTTTAATATTTGATTTTGGGCCTTCGCTTCAGGGTGCTGCGGAGTGTGGCTCATCAGGATATTTGGGGCAGTGGCCAGATTAAATGTAATCAGCTTCCTAGTTGGCTTTTCAAAAAGAGATGCAGTGGCATGCCACATGACTGAGGCTTAACCAGTGATCACACTATCTTTTGGATATTTCACTTTTCTGCAGTCCAATGACTGCTTTGTAATTTGCACTTGCTGAAGTACTACTTTGGTACAGTAAAGCAGGGTAAAGTCAAGGCAGAGCAGAATGCAAACTCTGGGGATGGGAGATTTAATTGTTAATTTAATGTAATTGTTTTTTTTTATAACATCCCTAATACCATACCTGAGTTTGGTTTCTAAGCGCGGATCCGGGATTCAAAACTCTGTTGCTCTGAGTGGTCTTGCGTCCAATACCAGTGTGTTGCCCCTGTGCTATCCTCCATTCACTAATGATGAGTGAAGCTTGGAACGGTCAGTTCTTGAGTGCAAGCTGCATTTGGTTAGGGTTGGCCTTACCTCAGAATCTCAGTGAGAAGGTTCTCCAGCATTTCAGGATTATTTGCCTTTCAAGGGTGGCCTGCACTAGAGATCAGGAGCATATATGCTAGAATGCCTCTTTCCATTAAGGAGTTGGAAGTCCAGTTCTGGTTTTAATTTTGTATTCTGGGGCTTGTAGTCCCAGACGTCACCGTTAAAAACCCCAGACTACAAGTTCCAGAATGCAAAGTTAAAACCAGGGCTGACTAGCATCTTCTGATTTGAATTCGGCATGTTGGATTGTACAGCAGTGCTCTATTGATATATAGGTTAATATGTAACATTTACTGTCATACGAATTTAGACGTGATCTGGATAGACCCTGAGCCATTTGCTTTTTCTTGGATGATTCAATTCATGATTATCATCTATGGGTGACCCAAAGCTTTAGTTTCTTTCAAATCATGTTGTTATAATCTGTATACATCCCAAAGAATGGCCCAGAAGGCTATCCATCTTAAACAGTTCTACAATGTGATTATGCTAAGGTCCTAAATCCCTTAGTCCTGTGCATGTGCAGCAGTTTCAAACTTTGTGTGCTTTCTGTTTGTACTCGCTAAAAGAGGTATTTTGTCTTTAAATATGCTTCGCAGATATGAAGGTAAACTGTTCATGGCTGATCTGAACAAAAGAGAATGAAACTGGTAGGTTCCATGCCCTCATCTTGAGTAAAGTATCTGTCTTTCCAAAAGACCCCTTCTGCCCCTCTCGTGTTTGTGTTCAGCCTTTCTCACACACTTTACCCCAATTATTGCCATGGTGTCTGCTTGTTGGACATTATAGTGTTTGCTTTTTTTGTACCTTCAACGTTTTTTGATGTTATGCATAATAACAAGTGACATCTTTGGTCAAGCAATGGCTATGAGCAAGTTACCTTATCTCAGGTGATTTTCTTGTGTGTCTAAGTCTTGGATGTAGATTTGCAAACTCTTAAGGACATTTTTAATGCTCATATTGCTTTCCATTTTGATACTTATAATCTTTCATTCCAAATGGAGGAAATACAGGTACAAACATAGTGTTTATGCATGCTATCCGTTTATAGGGACTTTATGTTTAAACATATCTTTATCCAGCAGATCATAGAATGATCTTGTCATTTCTCTTTCATTCTCTCCCTCTGTCTCACTTTATATCTCTGTCTCTTTCTCTTTGGTGGAGAGTCATGTAGTCAGGTGTGTGTTTGTAAGAGCCACCCCACCCCTAGCTGACAGCTGTGTAACCAGATTAAGGAAATAGATATATTGAGGTGTAGCTGTGAATATTTTATAACCCCCTCGCAAATGTTGTTATTGGTAGGATTTCCAAGTGTACAAACTACCCATATTATCATTTATCTTGCCTGTGAGTGTGCTTTGTGGCACATTTGCTTCTGTTGCACACGCATTCGCTCCCCTTTGGATGGCTGACTGGCTGATTGATGAGGGGCCCCTTCGCACTGATCTTTGGGTGCACCGGGTGTTCATGTTTGTTGGCATGTGAACTGAAAGCTTCGCTCCCTGCTCCACAGTTCAGAGAGGTTTTCTTCCTGTGACATAAAGCGTTATATAGAGCATGCCATAGCCTTCTGGTGAAAGTTAAACCATTGTTACATAAAACAGAAAAGGCTGTGTGTCAATGCATACAGAAGGACTGACATTTTGCCCCGATCTACCTTCCTACCCTGTTCAGACGCACATCTACCTCCACCTTTCACATAGTTTAATGAACATATCCTGCATAGTGAGCTCAGGATATATGTTCTCACTATGGGAGGCTTATTATTACAATAATTTGATAGCCAACTTCAAAGTAAGGCACCACCCTCTCTTTTTTTAATAAACATATTTTATTGGTGATTTAAACACATTCATAAAACATATCAACAGTTCCCCCCCCCCCTCTCCCCTTCAACCCCCCCATCCTGGGTTGATTCCTTGGTCTGTTCATGTTTGTCACTCCATGCATCGTCCTCCAATAGTATGTCGCCTGTAATGTTCAAGATAGGACCCTAGTGCTCCCGCCGTTGCCCACCAATAGTTCTCAGATTTCACGTTCTTCCCACTTTCCCCAGATCTTCGTAGATTTTGCAGGGCACCCCCGTGCTGTGTATATTCTGTGTTCTTTTGTCGTGCAGATGTCCATTTCATTGACCCATTGGTCGACTGTTGGGCATTCCGTGCACCCCATTTCTGTGCTATGTCCCGCTTTATCAGGCCCATTGCAGTGGAGAGAAAAATACCCTCCCATTTGTTCGAGGTGCTTTCATCTGGAGCGCCCAGTAGCATTATTGCGGGTTCTAGTGTTATTGTACGGCCCAGCGTTCTTGTAAGTACTTGTGAGCACTGTGTCCAGAAGTTTCTGATTTTGGGGCATTCCCAGAGGAGATGAAAAAAAGTGCCCTCCTCCCCCCCCGCATCTCAGGCAATTGGGATCTGCTGCCCTTCCCCAATCGAAAAGGGCCACGCGGGGGTAGTATACCCTGTGGAGTATTTTGAGCTGTACCAGTCTTATTCTGGAGTCTATTGCGATTTTGCAAGGGTGCGTGAGGACCTGAATCCAGGGTCAATATCCCCAATAACCCACTCCCATCTAGTTTTGAGGCTGGCCAGTTCCGGAGTAGCGAATGCATTGATGGCCTTATACAGTATAGTCGTTACCTTGGTGGGGATATGTTGTGTCAGTAGGTTACGTTCCAAGGGTGTATAATCTGGTGCGTCAGCAAGTTCTTGCCTGTAACCCCTGAGAGCGTGTGTTAGTTGTGTATAGTGATATTGTTCTGCTGCCGGGATTCCAAATTTCTGTTGAAGCGTTTCAAACGGGAGGATGGCGCCATCCGCGATAACATCTCCCACTGTTGTTATCCCAGCCCTCACCCATCGGGTCCATGTAGTCAGCTTTTTAACCTCCTTCAGCATATGATTACCCCATAGTGGTTGTGCCGTGGTAATCCTGTTCTCCCAGCCTATGTGTCTATGGGCCTGCCTCCAGACAATCGTGATATGGGATGAAGTAGTTTGCGCGGGGGGTCTGGGTAGGCTTTGGTAGAGTGTTCGGATTGGCGGGGTGTCCTGGGTAATAGGTAATTCTGCTCTGATGTGTGGGAGTTCTGGGTCCCCATGGGGGAGGTCATTAACTATATTTAATTGACTGGCCCAGTAGTAGGATCTGAGGTGTGGGACTCCTATGCCCCCCTCCCAAACAGAGCACTGCAGCATGGCTAGTGCTATTCGGGGCAGCCCCCCCTTCCATATTAGTTTCCTTAAGAGGCCCTCTACCCGGGTGAACTCAGAATTTAGTATGGCTAGTGGGGCGTTCTGCAGGACATATAGGAAACGTGGAAGTGTCATCATCTTGAAGAGGGCCGCTCTCCCCATGAGTGTTAGTGGCAGGAGCCTCCAGTGCTGTACGTCACCATCAAAGCGGTCGATCAGTGGGTGTAGATTATGCAACACATAGTTTGATAGTGTCCCAGTGACCCATATGCCCAGGTAACAAAAACCTTCCCTCTCCACTCGGCATGGGGTGTTCCGGGGAATTGCCAGATCGTCGCCTTTAACCAGGAAGAGGACTGATTTCCCCCAGTTTACCCTGAGGCCACTGAAATTCCCGTAGGTCATCAGCATTCGGGCTATGATGGGGCATGCATGGTCCGGGTTACTCAAATACAACAATAGGTCGTCTGCATAAAGGGAGAGTTTATCCTCCCGTCCGTTTGGCCATTGGAATCCGGACCATGTAGTTACTTGTCGGAGCCATCTGGCTAGTGGCTCGATTGCCTGAGCAAAGAGAAGGGGGGACAGTGGGCAGCCCTGTCGAGTGCCTCGACCCAGTGGGAAGGTTCTAGAGGTCCAACCCTTTACTCTTGGCCTCGTATAGAAGTTGAACCCAGCTGAGAAAGGTTTCGCCTATGCCCATACGCTGCATTATTGTCCAGAGACTTGCCCATACCACCGAATCGAACGCTTTCTCAAAATCAATTGCAAGCAACGCGAGTGGTGTATTAAGGGTTGGGGCCCTTTCCAGGAGCAGGTGTAAACGTCGTAGGTTCATTCTGGTCGACATTTGCGGCATGAAGCCACATTGATTTTGATGGACCAGTGCCGATATCACCGTTTGGAGCCTATTGGCCAATACTTTGGCCAGGATTTTGGTTTCGCTATTAATGAGCGATATCGGTCTATATGACTTACATTGGTTTGGGAATGACCACGATATTGGCGGTTTGTAGGTCCGGGGGAAGGGTGCCCTGCATCTTGGTGGCTAGGAACAGATCACGAAGGAGGGCCGCCATCTTGTTGGTGCCTAACTTCTTCCAGGTCTCGGCCGGGAAGCCATTTGGGCCTGGTGTTTTCCCCGATTGTAGTTGGGTCATGGCCTCCGGGATCTCGGCTTCATCTATTTCCCTATCCAGATGTGCTCTTTGGGGTTCCGACAACTGCGGGAGCGTGATTTCCTCCAGAAGAGATGAGTCCGTGGGGGCCGTTGGGGCAGCGTAGAGCGAGGCATAAAAGTTGGCAAACGCCTCCGCTATTTCTGGGTCTGTTTGGGCAGGTCCGTTTGGGCTGTCTGTAATTAATCTAACATGTCTGTGCCCTTCCTCCCGTCGCTCCAGCCATGCCAATAGTTTACCCGCTTTATCTCCCTGTTCATAAATTCTGGTTTTGGACTCTCTGTGTGCCTGTCTAGCGTATTCGAGCGCTGTGTTATGCAGGGTGGCTCTAGCCTTTAACAGGGAGCGGTGTGTTTCTGGGGTAGCGTCGGCGATGTAATTGGTTTCCCATTTTTCTATCTCAGCCTCCGCCTCAGTTACTTTCCTATGATGTTCTTGATGTTCTCTCCTTTTGTTACATATCCAGGCCGTCATCTCCCCTCTAAGTACCACCTTGTGTGCTTCCCAAAGTGTCACTGGGTCCATTCGTCTGACTTTACAGTGATATGCTCCATAAATTCAGGGAGGCCCAGGTAGTAGCTGTTTAATCTCCATGTTTTGGGCACTAGGGGACGCTCCGTGTGGAGCGTCACCTCCAAGGGAGAGTGATCTGATATGCCGCGGGGGAGGAGCTCTGCTGCTTTTACCCTATATGCTCCGGGGGTTGGGAGGAGAAAATAATCCAACTTGGATAGGGATGCATGTGCTCCCGAGTGGAAGGAGAATCCCCGGTCTGTTGGGTGTAGTTCTCTCCACACATCGCTCAGACCGAGCGCCGATGCAAAGGTCGCTAGACCCATGGGCCGGCGCGGGTTTCGGTTGCGGATAAGGGTCCGGTCGAGGATCAGGACCCCCCGGGAGCCCATAGTATACCCTGCGTGGTATGTCGCCCGATAGTTGGATCTGCGGAAGAACTGGCAGTTTGAGCCTGCTTAAGTGGGTCTCAGTTAGAAGAGCTACATCAGGGGAGCGTCTGTTAAGAAACTGTAGGATCAGTC
Organism: Ambystoma mexicanum; assembly: GCF_040938575.1. Lineage (NCBI taxonomy): Eukaryota > Metazoa > Chordata > Amphibia > Caudata > Ambystomatidae > Ambystoma > Ambystoma mexicanum. The sequence continues at coordinate 1,169,785,149 of NC_090935.1, read as the reverse complement.
GGCGTTTTATACTTGTGCCCATACCATTCACATTCCATGTGAGGAGCTTAAGAGACCTATGGTGTTCATTAGACATCGATGAGGCTTGTGTATTTTGGCAATCGGGGTCGTTATGGTGTTGTGTAGCCATTACTGTCTAGGGGTTTATGGTGTTGTGCTCTGCTGGCGCGTGGTGTGTATGAACTTAGAAACATTGTGTTCGCATTTGGCGGGAGCGTGGGCGGCGAGCACTGTGTGTTTGGTGAATTCGCTATGGAGGTTTGCCTGGTATGGTTCCCCGGAAAAAGATAAACATAATACAACTTCCCTTCCCCCCTCCCCATACTCCTCCCCAACATGAAGTATCTGTCGCCCGAACTCCACTGGTGCTTAAAAACTATGTCGCCAGGTTAACTTAACATGAATTGTTCACACTGCCCCTCCGACTTACTATACCCGTGTGGGTCTCATGCATGGGTCTCAAGTCGGGGGCATGGCGGCCGCCGGTGGCATGGTGTGTTACTGGTGACTGCTTGCGGTTCATTTGATCCGTTGCAGGGGGACGGGGGTAATCCGCCGTCGATGATACTCCCAGAGGAGTGTTCCTTGCAGGCTGTTGCCGGAAGAAGTGGCCGGGCACTGAATACGCAGTGAATCAGCCCGTTCATGTGTCCGGCCATTGCACCTCTTTTTTCTTATTTCTTAAACACCCGTTATTCATTGGGGTCTCCCTCTGATTCGATTGGGACCTACGGTATGGGTTGCTGTGCAGGTCTTTCTCCCCGTGGTCGGGGTCTTGATCTACTTCTGCGATTTTGATTCGGTCCAGTCCCCCCCAATGAGAGTTTCTACCCATCTCCAGGCCTCCTGCGGGTCAGTAAAGTGGACAGTTTTGCCCTCATGCAGGATTTTCAGTTGGGCTGGGAACAGCAGTCCGTATTTCATGTTCATGGAGCGTAGTTCCCTCTTTAGGTGTTCAAAGGATTGCCTGGCCCGTTGGACCTCACGGGTGTAGTCTGGAAAAAAGGCAATTTTGTCTCCGTTATATGTCATTGACCCTTTGGTACGGGCCATTTGTAGGATGGCATCTCTGTAAGCAGTTTCGCAATGATTGTTCTCGGGGGAGCCCCAGGGATCGGGCGTCCCGTGGGCATGCGGTGTGCACGCTCCACCAAGAACATTTTTGAGAAGGTCTTTGGTGCAAAGAGATCCGCCAGCAATTCCTCCAAGAAAAGTTCCACGCTGGGTCCCTCCCGCACGCTCCGGTAGTCCCAGGATATGAATGTTGTTGTGGCGGGACCTTCCCTCTCCCTCGTCGACTCGGGCCTCCAGGGTTTTCAGTCGGTTCAACGTTTGCAGGAGTTGTTGGTGTACCCCGCTCAGGTCATCCTCCACTCCGGAGATTCGTTGTTCCGTTTCCCCGGTCCGGGATGAGAGTTTCTGGAGGTCGTGGCGGAGGAAGGAGACTTCGGTGGAGATGGTGTCCGTCTTCTGCTCCACCGAGGCGCGCAAGTTTTCGATGGCAGCCATCACGTCCTTTAATGAGAGTGGTTCCTCTGGTTCCTTTGGCGGAGAGGGGGCTACCCTCGAGTCCTCGGTGCTTAGTGCCGTAGTTGTGCTTGTGGCGTATTGGTCCATGGTGTATTGGGTCGAGGCCTCTACCGTGCTCTTGTAGCTTGCTTACAGTGTTATAGTCTCAGGAGCCTTAAGCAGTAGTGGTCTCCCTAGGTTCTGTTCACCGATGAGTTGTTCGGGGTATCATCTCGTTTATCTTGCCTCCTCAGTACCTTTATATATGTCGTTCGTATGTATTTCCGTATCAAGGAGGGCCCACTCGCCTACTCAGTTCTCCCCTCGCATTGCAAAGATGGTTCCATTCAGTATTCCACAAGGTTCTCGGTTATTTCCTCCCCAGGCAGTCGCACCGTAGCAGGAGTGTGGTAGGCTGCCTCGCCAGGTTGCCAGGCACCGTGGGATGTCGGTGGTCGGGCGGGGAGGAAGGAGGGAAACAGGCCCTTCACGTCTGTTCCCGCCATTCTAGTTTGGTCTTCTTGACTGGCGATGCTTTCCGCGGGAGATATCTCGGACTCCGCTCGCCCGAGAGCCGAATGGTGCTTCGAGGTACCGCTGCCCGGGAGTGGCGTTGTTACGCGGATCGATTCCGCCGTCGCGTGCCGGGGTGGGGGGAAGATCGCACAGTCTGCCCGCCCTCGGCCACAGCAACAGGATATGGTCCACCGCTGTGCAAAGTCTGTGATTTGAATAACGCCCAGTTGCTCTGAGGGTATTTAGTACCGCATCTGCTCCGACGGTTGAGATTCGCAGCTGCCCACGTTTGTCTTCGCTTTAATTCATCGCGACTTGGAGGCTGTCGTCTTGGTTGGGGCCGTCCGATACGTTCTTACAGTTTCCAATGCCGATATCTTGCGTTTTCCGGCGTGGATCCGGCCCCTTTCACGGCTAGGTGCTGCTATCGTGTTCCGCCACCCAGATTTATTGTTTTTTAGCAATTTCACCTTTTCGTAACGCAGGATATTATAGGATTTTTCAGGCGGCTGCGGGAGCGGCGACGAGTCACGTCCTCATCTCTCGCTGGCTACGCCCCCGGCACCACCCTCTCTTAATGTGAACTAAAATGAAGTCCAGCACACCATGATATGGAACAAACTCTTAATAATACGATATGTGACATCAGGGTGTCAGGCCATTTATAATTGATCACTCCATTCCCTTTCCTTCTCTCACCAACAAAATTCACCTTTATACAGAGGATATTCTTGACTATGCCACTCTTGGCTTCCACTTGGTAATCACAAAATTAACATTCTGAAATGTGACCTTAGGTACAAAGTACAGAGTCGTCAGGGAAAATAAGGCACCAAAATTCCAGGATTCCCTGAGCACACACTCGAGCCCCTCAGGCATCCAGCATTACATTGCATACTAACATACAATTAGCCAAATCTGCCTTGAAAACCCAACCCCATTATCACATCACTTCAGGAGACATCTTTGATCATGTTAGTTATGCCAGTAATAATGACAAAACACAGAATTGGCAACAACATAATTAATATATTACCATTATGCCTAAATTGGCCTTAAACATTACACTGCCAGTAATTAGTGCCAAATTACATAACGAGGCCTCTCCCCCAGGGAGGGTGGAAGAAAGCAGAGAGGTGGGACTGTGGAGGCCAGGAAGTGCAGGAGGGGGCAGGGTAGGGCCGGATGAGGGAAAAAAAATGCCAGCCCATTGTGGGGCTTGGCACCCTTTTCCCCCTCCTCAATGGCCCCTTTTCCCACATTAGGACCCTCCTTTACACACCCTTCACAATTCAGGGCCCTCTTCCCCCATGACACCATCCCAAGGCCCACTTTATCCTACATTCCCCATGCCCCTCTCGACATACCACCGTCAGCCAGCCCCTCCTCCTCTCCATGGGGACCCCTTCATCCAGCTGTACCTCCCCCGCCTCCTCTTTTACTTACCCTGTACTTCCTCTCCCCTGCATCCACAGTCCTGCCTCTCTGCTTTCTTTCACCCTCGCTTTTCCAGGGAACTCATTACATAACCACTGAACATTTTAGGCGGAGTGTGGGTACCCAGAACTGTACAAGGAGATTACCAAACTTTTCCATTTATGTGCCGAAAGCAGGACTCAAACCCAGGCCCCCAGCACTGTAACGCAAGCACTTAACCTCTAGGCCACTGCAGTTAGCTGGTATTTGGTGGAGCGGGAGGCCAGATGTTCTATCCTCGTTGACTTCAGTGAACATGTTTCACAACATGTTTCATAGGGGCATGCAGTAGAAAGATGTAAACGCCCAAAAGCTACTCTCAGAAGCACAGCCACCAGTGGCTCAAGTGGTAGGGGCTTGGTCTTGGAATGCTGGCGACCTGAGTTCTAATCTGATGTCTGGAGCCTCCTAGGAATGTTTAAAAAAAATGTATATTTTTTAATTGATAATGGGTATACATTGTCCTGTGTGATCAGCCAACAGCTAATGCGCCTTCAATACCTGCATTCCTACTAACAGTTGTGCCTTTGTTTTCTGCACTCTGGCCTTGGTAACGCCCATACAATAGCTTGTCTCTCTGACTCCAATTGACTGGAAGAAAACGAGGGGAAACGGCGTAATCTATGGGTCATGGTTGATACATTAATTGCCCTAGGACTCAAACAGGACACCTTCTCGAGGTGCTGTGAGGTGACCACCGGCCTCTGCATAGCAAGCAAATCTGTACCAGCATCTCACCAGCAACTGACTGTGGCGCCTGCAGGCTACACATAGGAGGCTGCAGTAGGTGCATTAACCCAGGCTGTCGACCCTCCTTCCTCTGAGAGCAGGAAACTGAATTTCCATGTTGCCTTCCTTTGGCACATTAGATCTATCTTTCAACCCAATTCATAGGATGTTTTGCTTCACGGAGAGATGATAATCATTGTGAGGTTTGAGCCACTAATAGCTAAGCAGGTTAGTTAAATCTTTGACTTTGTCATTGGGGTGTACTGATATGCGCAGGGCAGTCTTCTGTCCTCTGCTTGTGTATTTTTTCTTATTGCTGCTTGTTCATGATTCCTAAATGTAAACACTCTGCTCTCAAAAGTGAAAGATTTGAAAGACTCTTGATGTAACAAGCCTTTCCCACTCTTTGCTCTGGGGGTGAGAGGGCTGCTTTCTGCCTTTAACACCCTCATTCTGGAGTGGCTGGCTCCACCACTGAGAACCAGGGCCTAATCCTCGAGAGAAACAGGCAGAGGTCTGCGCCCTGCGTTCTCCACACATCCCTAACGCTCCCAAACGCGACCACAGCCCTTACGGGCACAGCAATATGTTCGGTGCAGCCCCTATGGTGCAGCCACCCAGGTAGCTTATGGTTTTAGGCTATGTGCTCTTCAACATAAGTCTGGCCAACCAGGCCCCAGAGAGTGTCACTGCATGCTCTGTAATCCCCTTGTGCTGGTGGCCTTGGTGACGGTGATCTTGCATGAATACTGATGCCATTTTTCCTCCCAGAAGCCCCAGAAGCCTAGTGAAATGAAGGGGTGTGCACCTCTCACTGGCCTCTGTTTACCCTCTGGCTAACTGAAATTAGTTCTGGGCTCTCCAGGCAAATGTATCCATTCGGAAGAGAGCTAGGAATAGGAAGGCTCTTTCTGCAGGCAAGGTGGGGAAGTGTCAGATAGCTACATGCCCGAGGCGTCTTTCCTCCTCCCTCGCTCATTGTTTTCCCTAACTTCTAACTCTCTGTCAGGCCAGGCCCCGTTTCTTTTACTGCCAACCCCTCTGACCCCTCGTCTTCCACCTACTTCCCGCTCTATTATGCCTTCTTCTTTTTTGCTCTCTTCTATGGCCCTTTGAAAAGGTATGCAGGCCTAGCTAAGCCTCATGAAGGAAATCTACCAACAAAAGATGCATTCCTCGTTTATGGGTGGTACTGTGAGACAAGTAAGAAGGGCTGAAGGGGTGATTGGGTTGTTAAGTTGGGAAGCACCAGAGGCGTAGCCAGGATTGTCTAGCAAATGGGGCCTGATGCTAATGTAGTTGGGCCCACTGCACTGACACAAATATCTGTAAATGCCCACACAGCGCTGCTGAGTGGGCATTTACAGATTTTGGGTGGGCCTTGCCCCTCAGGCCCTACCCTGCCTATGCCTCTGCGAGGAACACAATTAGGAGCCACTAACCAATTATTGGTAATACCATAAACTGAAAACATATGCAGGTTGGAGTTCCCCAGGAAAACAAGGGGTGAGATTATTACTTAATATTTTAGCACTGTGACAGGGTGGAAGCCCATTACTCACCTGAGTTGACTCACTGATACTATTTTTACTCTGTTTGTACCCTATTAGGGATAGAAATATGCTATATTGCTCAACAAATTATTTGAGAACAGAGAAGAAGTAGGGTGAGTGAAATATTATGAAATCACATATTTGAACTTGATCAAGAAAGCATTTGGCATGCTGATACACGGAATAATGCAAATAACAGATGTAAATCTTAACAATACCCATTTGCACCAAAAGCACGAACTGGACTCACAAGAGTGTGGGTGAACAACTACTCTCCAACCAAGTAAATTTGGCAATATAACATATCACAAGGTGGGGTGATGGCACAATGTGGGGTAATGAGATGTTGAATCAGTGAACCGAGTCTATATTCTAATATATAATTTTCTTATTTTTTCTCCCCATCTGCTATTCTTTTTCTATTTTCATTCCCAACTTTAATTGTTGTTATTGTCATCAATCCCCTCCTTTGACATTTTTTGTTCTTTCCCAAAAATATATTTTCACAAAAAAGAAATGTTTGCTTTGCCATATTGTAATGTCATTATGGTGGGAATCAATTTTGGACAAATTAATGTTGGTTTCTTGGTCATGGTTGGACCATTGTGGATTCCTCCTCTTGCTGAAACTACTAAGTTAATTTACTTTCATTGGTTTTGTGGAATTATTGGTTTGGTTCTTTTGGATGAACACTAATTGAATCAATACACATGTATATGGATAATTACATTTATGTATTAGAAATCTAGAATACATGTAACAAGCGCACTTGTAAGCCTTGAGAACAACCAGCGGTCCAAACACGTGTCAGCCGAGTGCAACAAATAAATATTGGCTAAATCCAATCAGAGAATGTTCGACTGATTTGTGTTGAATACTGGAAATCCATGAAATGCGCAATAATCTGGGAAGCAATTATGTTTACAATTTAACTTTGAAGTGACAAGGGGCGAGGGTCTCCGCAACCAGGAGTTTGCAGCTATAGAGTTTTTAAATTATACGTACCTAAGCGCACCAGAAACCCTGGTAGCCCTAAATCTGTATACAATGTGTATGTGATATATCAGGTGATTGGTGTACTTTTCAAGTAATTTCTAAAACACAATATCATTTTAGCTCTTGAAAGATAAACTTCAGAAAATATGTGTACCACATGTGCTTAAATTGCAAACTTCCATCAAATCTCACAAATTGCATGTGGCGCGTATGCGCATAATATAAGCACCACTGCCCAACATTAAAATGCATCATTGGGACACTTGAAGCTGCTTTTGGCATATGATGAAATCAATTAGACCTAAAAGGTGGAACAATGCCTTATATGACATCTACCATACAGGTTAGGCCTTAAGTGCATTGGATGGTATATTTGGGGAATTTGAAGCTGTGTTGTTTGGATTATGATGGCAATTAGATATTTGAGGTGGAACAATACGGGGACGAAGCCGGTCTACGCCGGTCCACGGCGGACATCGGCCATCGGCACTCCACTCTGCCCATTTTGTCCCACCGCACTGAAAGGATAAAACGGGTAAGAAATGGGATACACAAACCTAATACATCTGCTTTCCAAAGCAAACCAACTACAAAATGAGCAACTAGTTAAACAATTTCTATCAACCAAGGACACGTCATATAGTTTGCCTACTTTAGACAAAGTACAAAGCTCTGTGACCCCACAGCTCAAACAAAAGCTTGCCACGACCAATGAAAAATCTACTCACGATCCTCACATAAGCAGAAAAGAGCCAGTCACAAACTTAAAAATGGTCCCCTCCCCAGACACAGATAACATCAAAATCGCATTACTAAACAAATAAACATGCCCAAGATATACATGACTATATCCTAGAGGACAAATTAGATATCCTCTTCCTCACCGAGACTTGGCTACATGAACCAACATGCCCCACCACAACATCTACTTTGAAAATAGAGAAACAGGAAAGGGAGGCGGGGTAGCCATAATAGCAAAACAAAACCTTAAACTCTTCACCTCCACAATTCAATGTTCTGGTTGTGAGGTTCTCCACCTAAAATTAACTCCCTCCCAAAACCACTGTATGAAATGTATTGTCATCTATAGACCCCCATCACACATTTCAGACTTCAAAGACAAACTCTGTCACATTCTGAATAGTCTAAAAGGACCAAAAATGGAACAGTTCTATTGGGTGACCTAAATAGATGGCGAGGAAATCCCACCTATAAAGAAGCCATAGCCTTGAAAAGAATCTACAGAACATTAGTTACTCAATAGCAAACAAAGGCACTACCATCAAAACCGGTAACCAACTAGACTGGATCATTACAAACAAGTAGAAGTAACAGTGACAAACACTCTTCCCTGTATTTGGACTGACCACTACAAAATTGAAGCTACACTCTCTACAGCATTCAAGACCAATTACTTCGACAATACAGCCAAAACTATCCAAAGTAGAAATTTGAAAAAAATCATACCATCTATCCTACTAAAAGGGATTACACATATTATGAGTAAAACCACAGATGATGATCCCTGTGACTTAATCACCTCCATCTATAGTAACCATTTTCAGGAAATATTAGATAAGCAGGCTCCACTCAAAAATTAACAAATCCGCCCAAACCCAAACCACCAAAGCTGGTATTCGGCAGAATTAGGTACACTTAAAACAGCTAAAAGAAAACTTGGGAGACAGTGGCACAAAACCCCTTCCGAATTAAATAAAGAAAACTGGAAAAAATGTGATCTTCTGTACAGAGCCAAACTAACGGAAGTGAAAAAGAACTACTACAATGAACAAATCGCCTGTGCTACAAATTCAACTGGCAAACTGTTCCAAATATTAAAATCCATCGGAAAACCACCCACTCTCTCCCCGCCATTCCAGCCAACCATGGAAGACTGCGGAAAAGTCCAAACAGCCTTTCTAAATAAGATTAAAAAAGCTAGAGACACCATAACAAACTGTAAAGTAACAGAATCACCACCCCTGCCCTACACAAGGAAGAAAACTCAGAACCAAAAGCACCCAAGTTTCACTTCTCGCCAGTCACTATAGAAGACATGTTAGATACCCTCTCATCCATAAACTGTACCTCTTGCTCTGAAAATATTCTGCCCCCTAAATTTATACTAGATAATGCAGAAATCTTCGCTCCTTTTCTATGCCGTATAACAAATTCTTCATTCAGATACCGGAAAGTCCCAGTCGAAATAAAGACAGTCACGATTACTCCGCTGGTGAAAAAACCAGGTCTAGACCAACAGGACCCTTCGAATCTCAGACCAATCACAAACTGCATCTTCTTATTAAAGATACTCGATAAAATAGCTACACATCAACTACAGGAATATGTTGACAAGCATAAGCTCTTGAACTCACAACAGTCGGGGTTCAGAAGCGCACACAGTACCGAATCCCCCTTATTAGATCTAGAAACCAAAAGGCTGGGTATTTTGGACAAAGGAAAAGCAGGCTTGCTAATCCTCTTGGACCTCTCAGCAGCTTTCTATTTACTAGATCATCTGAAGCTCCGAGCAGCCCTAGACACATCGGGTAACTGCTCTGAGGAGGCCATTGATTGTGTTGCATCTTTCCTAGAGGATAGAAACTCCAAAATCACCTGGGGAGGACACTTCACCACATCTAAACCTGTGAACTGCGGTGTTCCGCAGGGAGCTAGTTTCTCTCCACTGCTATTCAATCTATATATTCGCTGCCTCTGCACCCTTCTTTCACAGCTTGGGATTTATTTCAGCAACTTTGCAAATGACATATTGGAATTGTGTGGAGACCATACTCTCAATAAGAACAGACTATCAGCCATCTACAACACTATCGAAAATTGAATGAAATCACATTGGATGTGTCTAAACAGCTCCAAAACAGAGCTTATGACATTTGGCTCAACCAAAGTTCTAAAAAATCTAGACCCAGCCTACTCCTCCTTTCTCATAAAGGACTCTACCATCATAGTGTCTAATAAAGTTAAAACACTTGGCATTTACTTGCAGTACTCACTAGGAGCAGAGGCGCAAACTTCATACCTAAAACGGAATTGCCAATATTATCAAAGGCTCCTATGCTGCATTAGGCCATTCCTAAATACCAAAAACAGCACCACAATAGCCAGAGATACCATTCAGTCACGACTGGACTACGGAAATGCCGTGCTCTTGGGTGCCAGCAGTAACTGCATTAAGCAATGTCAAATAATTCAAAATAATGCAGTCAGATCCATCGCAGGAAAGTCCAAACGCGACCACATAACAAAGGACCGAAATTACCTTCACTGGCTAGCAATAAAGGAGCGTATCGCCTTTAAGTCCTTGACATTGGTTCACCGCTGCCTAAACGGAGCAGCCCCAGCCTATCTTAAGAAGGAATTTAACTTGTATGAGCCAAGCCGAAGCTTAAGATCCGAAAAGCAGGGACTACTTGAGCCAGGCCATTCCAGAATAAAAGCCACAGGCCTCGGGAGAGCTTTTCCAACCAAAGCCATCTCCCTTTGGAATGAGCTACCATGAAATTTTAGGCTTGAAAGCAACATCCAAACATTTAGAAAGCAGCTTAAAACCACGCTCTTTAAATAATTTAGACACTCGACACCCCTGCGCTCACGTTCGAGCCTTCTTTACTTTTCTACTTATACTGTCCTGTGAATTCTCAGTCCTTGTGTCACTGTCGCACCCTGATGCTTGCAAGCTTTCTGCACGTTACAAATATATAAATAAAATTTAAAAATACATATGGTGACTTATACCGTGATACCATTTAAAAATGGTGACTCATACCATTTATATGAAGCTTAAAGGACATTTTGTGGCATTGGAGGCTTCCATTGGCATATTAAACAAGAAATGACACACGAGAGGTTGAACACTGCATATGGTGCCTTATACAATCTATATGAGACATTAATTGGCACATGGGGGGAGACAACCTCTGGGAGAGTAGTAGGTCACCATCAGTCAAGGCATGGTATTCCCTTTCCTCTCTTGAGGATGCCCCATCCATAAGCAATGCATCAATGGCATATTGTTCCACCTTCCCTCATCCCCTTAGGAAAGGTACTGAAGACATTCTAACAAGATCTTGTATCTGATATACCCTCCAAAATGCATGACAATATCTCATCATACTCTGCCTACAAAATATTCAGAGCTAACCTGCCCTTAAAGACTTCTGAAAGCACTCACCCAGACCTTCGATATACAACATCCAGAATGGACTTCCATTACCATGACTGCAAGAATACTGGGACAAGGAAGATGAGCCGAGTGATGCAGAGCGGAATAGACCAAGAACACAAGCTGCGCTCTAGTCAGTGGGAGCGCATACCAATGACCGGGCTGCTTAAACAGCTGCAACCGCTGACTGGGGAGAGCTGATGGAGAGAGAGAGAGAGTTGTTTCTCTCGGTGAGGACTGGAAGATGGTGGGGCTACAAGGAGTTCCATTGGGCCGTCTGGATCAGAGTGGAAAAGGAAGAAAGCTGCTTGCGAAAGAAGACATGCTGCAAGAATGCCAGAAGCCAACGCTGGGCTCCCGGGCATTTGAGGTGTGAAGCGGCAGCGTTTGCCTTACTAGATCCTGACACGAAGCAGACGAGTCCAGCAGGAACCGCGTAACACAGAGAAGTCAAAGAACGAAGGCGGCAAGACACAGAGAAAAGCCGAATGCATGCCACCCGGCTTCCATGAGAGGAATGAAGCATGTCAGCAAGAACCAGTGAGTTCCTGGAAGGGAAGCGGGACACCGGGGCGTATTGGTAGATATGCTAAAGGCGAATAATTGTAAAGAAAGCAAATAAGGCATTTGAAAGAGAAGGAACCTGTGACCGTTTCATTGAAAGGGAAAACAAGCAAAGAGTACAAAACTTTCAGGAATGTCAGTGTATGTCATACACACTTAAGAAAAGCCCTGGCAGGATAGTATACCAGGCAGACACAGAACTAGATAAAGTGGAGCAAAGAATATACTATGTCTGAAAGTGGGTGCAGAGCCCCACATGAAGGAAGTCCTGGCAGGAGAGTATACCAATAAGTGCAAGCATGTTCACAAAAGAAAGTCCTGGTAGGGAAATACTCCAGGCAAGTACAAACTGAGTGGTGCATACGAAGTCCATCGGCAAAGAGAATCCTGAGAAGGATATATCAGGACTAGCCAAAGGCAAATTGTTTTGTGTATCAGTAGTGTTGTTGATGAAGAGAAACTCAAGGAACTGTTATCTTTGAATATACAACAGAGGGAAGATATGTCCAGGGGAAGGGAACCACCCTGTGGTACAAGGAACTGTATCTTTCTGGAACTTTTGTGTAGGAGTTAGACATTTTTCCTTTTGAACATTTATAAACCACCAAAGGCCTCAGAGTTTATTTTATTGATTTTGAGGGCCAGAATAGTACTTTGGGCACAGGCTTTGTTTTGGGCATTCTGAAATCAACAGACCCTTAGTTTTGGTTTTAGGTAGGGAAATTCCTCTAATGCACGGACAGAGGCATTTCACCACCCCCCTTTTTTTTTTTTTTTATTTTATTTAAAAGACATTTGCGTTTTGCTTATAGTTTTACAAAAAGCAAACTTTTACAAAACTTTTGAAAATTTCATATATTATTCATTAAAATTTCGAATGACAGACAATTAGATCATCAACCATTTCTTTTGCGACTTAAAATTTAGCATTGTTTACATTGTATCTTTATGATTTGTTACTTTGCGCAACCTTCTCATACCCATATTAAGATTGGCCTACCCTAAACATACCAAAAATTTCGATAGACCACACCTTGAAATGCACAGATTTAGCTTGTAGGGTTATAGTAGACATTTAGACTTTCTAACGCATTTTCAATTTTACTCAGCAAGCGAGTTAACGAAATGACAAGTACCATGCTCCCTCCATACATACAACTGTCCCATAAGGATGTTTTGGAGATATCAGTATCTTTCGGCGCAAATTTCCCCAATACATTTTTTCTATCCTGTTAAAAAAAAATGCATTCAATAACAAGATGTTTCATGGTTTCATTGATGTCATAATCGCAAAAGCGACAGTGTTGATTTGAAAAAGCACCTTTATAGATACGCCACAGGTAGATTCTTTCAAGTGTATGATATTGATTTAATTTGAACCTTAAATATGCTCTCCGTATCTTGCTTGATGGACATAACACCAAATACGACGATCTCATATCTCTACTACGTGGCCTTTTAGCATATTCCACATACAGATGATATGAATTGTTACAATCTAAGGTGGTTGACCAGTCCCGATCGAAAAGATTTCTTTTGACTTTTGGGAGTTTCATTACTAGGTCAGAAATTGTGCAGTCACAATCAACGAGGATTAGATTCATTTGATTAACAAAAGCACACATGGATTTTAATTCGGACAGCACAACCAACCCATATACGTCCTCATATAGAGAATACTTGTGAGGTGCCATAATATCAGCATAGCGTGATAGTTTTCTCCAAACCCATCTAGCTGCTAGAGATACTAGACTAAGTTCGTGCCTAATTATAGAATTGGGAACTGATATAGATAGCCCCAAAACGCTTTTCCACACACTACCCTGAATTTGATTCAATATGACCCCTACGTCATGAAGACATATATCTAACCCATATAAGAGGATCGGTTCCACTTTCAATAAATAAAAATCAATCAGTGGTTGCAACGAAAATTCACAGATTGTTCTCAGCATGATCTTCATCATCGATACTAGTGGACGGACCTTCATCTTTAGAAATTTCTGCCAAAATTTGAGAGAGTACTGGACATTTAGGGGATACCCCAGATAACGAATTGAGTTTTCGCATTCGATATCAATGCCATTGAGTTGCCACTTGTACGATTTAATTTTTCTAAAATTTCGGAATACCACAATTTGTGATTTTGAAGAATTGGGTGATAGATTGTGAGATGCTGCATATTTAGCAAATCGATTCAGTTTTAACTGTAGTCCACTAGGAGTACGATCAAATAGTAAGATATCATCTGCAAAACATAACCATGAAATTTTCAGTTCCCCTAGTTTCACAGGAAACATACCAGATTCATTCCACAACATATCCATATCACAAAGGTATAGGTTAAATAAAGTGGCAGCCATATTACAGCCTTGTTTAACTCCTGTCATAGTCAAAATAGAAGCAGTTAAGGCGCCATCTCTGGTTACCCTAATTTGATATGTCGTGTGGTTGTGTAGAATTGCAACTAGCTGAATCATTCTTTTTGGAAAACCAAGTTTTAAGAGTTTTGACCATAAAACCTCTCTTATGACTGAGTCAAAAGCACTGCTCATATCAAGTGCAGCCATATAGACTGTACCAGAATCTAATATTTTAGTTTGAGCAAATATGTGGGAGATAATAAGAGCGTTTAACGAAGTCCCCATATACTTACGAAACCCCGTTTGAAACTTTGAGAATATATTCTTATTCTTAATAAAACTTTGGAGTCGTTGAAGTAAAATTATAGAAAAAACCTTTTCAGAGGCATCCATTAATGCAATTGGCCTGAAATTCGAGGGTAAATTAGGATTCCCTTTCTGTAACGCTCACCTGATTCCCGTAGAGGCGCCGGTCTTGACTGGGCGTATACCGTATCTTCAAAGGTGATGTGTAACACACGGCTGGCTCTTTGGGCTGGACCTCTGTGCACTGTATGTCTGACTCGAAGGGTAAGATGTCTGCAGATAGAAAATATGGGATTAAGGAACTGGGTTATTGAATGTCTCTCTCTTCTTCCCTTTCTCTTCTCCTGTAGAACCCCAAAGGTTAACGCTCTCACCTTAGGTAAGTGAACGCTGTGCTCTCCATCTGCCTCGGGGCAGGGTGCTGTAACCAGTTTCTTCACTGGATAAGGGGAGCAGGCCTCTTGACTTCAGAGGACTGCTGTCCGTCGTTTACTGTACGAACGGTAAGTTTCGAGTAATTCTAATGTCTTTAAAGTCTTTAGTAATGATGTCTCTTGTTTTGCAGGGTTCCGGCGATGGCGGATGACGGGCTGAAGAGAGTTGAAGATGGAGCCCGTGTGATGAATAGAAGCGCCTGGAAGCACGTAAGTAAGCGCTTGTTGCCTGCTTCACGATGCGCTCTAACTGTCTTTTTATTTTGCAGGTACAAGTTCGGAGCGGCTGCAGGGTGCCGGAATACCCACTGGGTTAGATGTGGAAAGGAGTAATGGCACGTGAGTATTAAAGTTCCCCAATGTCTTTAAACGCACCTTGTTTTGTCTTTCAGATGCGGGATGCAGCGCCAAAGGCCTCCGGAGCGTGCGAAGAGTTGGTAAGCTTTTGTCTTTCAGATCCCGGAATGCAGTGTGAAGACCTCCGGAGCGCACGAAGAGTAGGTAAGCCTTTGTCTTTCAGATGCCGGAATGCAGCGCGAGGCGTTGGTGACAGCCGATGGACCAGGTAAGTGAAGAGCTGTCACTGAAGACCGTAATGCTAACCTGTTCTTGCTTGTCTTTATAGGTGTTGCTGAAGACTGGATTCAGGATGGTAAGCCTTTTTCCTTAGGCCCAGGATCAGATGCAGAAGACACGATGAGCGTTCTGCTGCAGAGGATGCAGAATAACGCAAAGCAAGATTCATCCATCGGCTGTGGTTTAAATAGCCTCCTGTAGTGCTTAAGTGTCTCCTTCCACAGCCACGCCTAAGAAAAGAGTTCCTGCTTTCCAGAAGAGTTCCAGTGTTCACAAATAAACATGCCCAAGATATACATGACTATATCCTAGAGGACAAATTAGATATCCTCTTCCTCACCGAGACTTGGCTACATGAACCAACATGCCCCACCACAACATCTACTTTGAAAATAGAGAAACAGGAAAGGGAGGCGGGGTAGCCATAATAGCAAAACAAAACCTTAAACTCTTCACCTCCACAATTCAATGTTCTGGTTGTGAGGTTCTCCACCTAAAATTAACTCCCTCCCAAAACCACTGTATGAAATGTATTGTCATCTATAGACCCCCATCACACATTTCAGACTTCAAAGACAAACTCTGTCACATTCTGAATAGTCTAAAAGGACCAAAAATGGAACAGTTCTATTGGGTGACCTAAATAGATGGCGAGGAAATCCCACCTATAAAGAAGCCATAGCCTTGAAAAGAATCTACAGAACATTAGTTACTCAATAGCAAACAAAGGCACTACCATCAAAACCGGTAACCAACTAGACTGGATCATTACAAACAAGTAGAAGTAACAGTGACAAACACTCTTCCCTGTATTTGGACTGACCACTACAAAATTGAAGCTACACTCTCTACAGCATTCAAGACCAATTACTTCGACAATACAGCCAAAACTATCCAAAGTAGAAATTTGAAAAAAATCATACCATCTATCCTACTAAAAGGGATTACACATATTATGAGTAAAACCACAGATGATGATCCCTGTGACTTAATCACCTCCATCTATAGTAACCATTTTCAGGAAATATTAGATAAGCAGGCTCCACTCAAAAATTAACAAATCCGCCCAAACCCAAACCACCAAAGCTGGTATTCGGCAGAATTAGGTACACTTAAAACAGCTAAAAGAAAACTTGGGAGACAGTGGCACAAAACCCCTTCCGAATTAAATAAAGAAAACTGGAAAAAATGTGATCTTCTGTACAGAGCCAAACTAACGGAAGTGAAAAAGAACTACTACAATGAACAAATCGCCTGTGCTACAAATTCAACTGGCAAACTGTTCCAAATATTAAAATCCATCGGAAAACCACCCACTCTCTCCCCGCCATTCCAGCCAACCATGGAAGACTGCGGAAAAGTCCAAACAGCCTTTCTAAATAAGATTAAAAAAGCTAGAGACACCATAACAAACTGTAAAGTAACAGAATCACCACCCCTGCCCTACACAAGGAAGAAAACTCAGAACCAAAAGCACCCAAGTTTCACTTCTCGCCAGTCACTATAGAAGACATGTTAGATACCCTCTCATCCATAAACTGTACCTCTTGCTCTGAAAATATTCTGCCCCCTAAATTTATACTAGATAATGCAGAAATCTTCGCTCCTTTTCTATGCCGTATAACAAATTCTTCATTCAGATACCGGAAAGTCCCAGTCGAAATAAAGACAGTCACGATTACTCCGCTGGTGAAAAAACCAGGTCTAGACCAACAGGACCCTTCGAATCTCAGACCAATCACAAACTGCATCTTCTTATTAAAGATACTCGATAAAATAGCTACACATCAACTACAGGAATATGTTGACAAGCATAAGCTCTTGAACTCACAACAGTCGGGGTTCAGAAGCGCACACAGTACCGAATCCCCCTTATTAGATCTAGAAACCAAAAGGCTGGGTATTTTGGACAAAGGAAAAGCAGGCTTGCTAATCCTCTTGGACCTCTCAGCAGCTTTCTATTTACTAGATCATCTGAAGCTCCGAGCAGCCCTAGACACATCGGGTAACTGCTCTGAGGAGGCCATTGATTGTGTTGCATCTTTCCTAGAGGATAGAAACTCCAAAATCACCTGGGGAGGACACTTCACCACATCTAAACCTGTGAACTGCGGTGTTCCGCAGGGAGCTAGTTTCTCTCCACTGCTATTCAATCTATATATTCGCTGCCTCTGCACCCTTCTTTCACAGCTTGGGATTTATTTCAGCAACTTTGCAAATGACATATTGGAATTGTGTGGAGACCATACTCTCAATAAGAACAGACTATCAGCCATCTACAACACTATCGAAAATTGAATGAAATCACATTGGATGTGTCTAAACAGCTCCAAAACA
This sequence comes from Ambystoma mexicanum, assembly GCF_040938575.1. Taxonomy (NCBI): domain Eukaryota; kingdom Metazoa; phylum Chordata; class Amphibia; order Caudata; family Ambystomatidae; genus Ambystoma; species Ambystoma mexicanum. The sequence continues at coordinate 1,169,767,607 of NC_090935.1, read as the reverse complement.
GAGCTTATGACATTTGGCTCAACCAAAGTTCTAAAAAATCTAGACCCAGCCTACTCCTCCTTTCTCATAAAGGACTCTACCATCATAGTGTCTAATAAAGTTAAAACACTTGGCATTTACTTGCAGTACTCACTAGGAGCAGAGGCGCAAACTTCATACCTAAAACGGAATTGCCAATATTATCAAAGGCTCCTATGCTGCATTAGGCCATTCCTAAATACCAAAAACAGCACCACAATAGCCAGAGATACCATTCAGTCACGACTGGACTACGGAAATGCCGTGCTCTTGGGTGCCAGCAGTAACTGCATTAAGCAATGTCAAATAATTCAAAATAATGCAGTCAGATCCATCGCAGGAAAGTCCAAACGCGACCACATAACAAAGGACCGAAATTACCTTCACTGGCTAGCAATAAAGGAGCGTATCGCCTTTAAGTCCTTGACATTGGTTCACCGCTGCCTAAACGGAGCAGCCCCAGCCTATCTTAAGAAGGAATTTAACTTGTATGAGCCAAGCCGAAGCTTAAGATCCGAAAAGCAGGGACTACTTGAGCCAGGCCATTCCAGAATAAAAGCCACAGGCCTCGGGAGAGCTTTTCCAACCAAAGCCATCTCCCTTTGGAATGAGCTACCATGAAATTTTAGGCTTGAAAGCAACATCCAAACATTTAGAAAGCAGCTTAAAACCACGCTCTTTAAATAATTTAGACACTCGACACCCCTGCGCTCACGTTCGAGCCTTCTTTACTTTTCTACTTATACTGTCCTGTGAATTCTCAGTCCTTGTGTCACTGTCGCACCCTGATGCTTGCAAGCTTTCTGCACGTTACAAATATATAAATAAAATTTAAAAATACATATGGTGACTTATACCGTGATACCATTTAAAAATGGTGACTCATACCATTTATATGAAGCTTAAAGGACATTTTGTGGCATTGGAGGCTTCCATTGGCATATTAAACAAGAAATGACACACGAGAGGTTGAACACTGCATATGGTGCCTTATACAATCTATATGAGACATTAATTGGCACATGGGGGGAGACAACCTCTGGGAGAGTAGTAGGTCACCATCAGTCAAGGCATGGTATTCCCTTTCCTCTCTTGAGGATGCCCCATCCATAAGCAATGCATCAATGGCATATTGTTCCACCTTCCCTCATCCCCTTAGGAAAGGTACTGAAGACATTCTAACAAGATCTTGTATCTGATATACCCTCCAAAATGCATGACAATATCTCATCATACTCTGCCTACAAAATATTCAGAGCTAACCTGCCCTTAAAGACTTCTGAAAGCACTCACCCAGACCTTCGATATACAACATCCAGAATGGACTTCCATTACCATGACTGCAAGAATACTGGGACAAGGAAGATGAGCCGAGTGATGCAGAGCGGAATAGACCAAGAACACAAGCTGCGCTCTAGTCAGTGGGAGCGCATACCAATGACCGGGCTGCTTAAACAGCTGCAACCGCTGACTGGGGAGAGCTGATGGAGAGAGAGAGAGAGTTGTTTCTCTCGGTGAGGACTGGAAGATGGTGGGGCTACAAGGAGTTCCATTGGGCCGTCTGGATCAGAGTGGAAAAGGAAGAAAGCTGCTTGCGAAAGAAGACATGCTGCAAGAATGCCAGAAGCCAACGCTGGGCTCCCGGGCATTTGAGGTGTGAAGCGGCAGCGTTTGCCTTACTAGATCCTGACACGAAGCAGACGAGTCCAGCAGGAACCGCGTAACACAGAGAAGTCAAAGAACGAAGGCGGCAAGACACAGAGAAAAGCCGAATGCATGCCACCCGGCTTCCATGAGAGGAATGAAGCATGTCAGCAAGAACCAGTGAGTTCCTGGAAGGGAAGCGGGACACCGGGGCGTATTGGTAGATATGCTAAAGGCGAATAATTGTAAAGAAAGCAAATAAGGCATTTGAAAGAGAAGGAACCTGTGACCGTTTCATTGAAAGGGAAAACAAGCAAAGAGTACAAAACTTTCAGGAATGTCAGTGTATGTCATACACACTTAAGAAAAGCCCTGGCAGGATAGTATACCAGGCAGACACAGAACTAGATAAAGTGGAGCAAAGAATATACTATGTCTGAAAGTGGGTGCAGAGCCCCACATGAAGGAAGTCCTGGCAGGAGAGTATACCAATAAGTGCAAGCATGTTCACAAAAGAAAGTCCTGGTAGGGAAATACTCCAGGCAAGTACAAACTGAGTGGTGCATACGAAGTCCATCGGCAAAGAGAATCCTGAGAAGGATATATCAGGACTAGCCAAAGGCAAATTGTTTTGTGTATCAGTAGTGTTGTTGATGAAGAGAAACTCAAGGAACTGTTATCTTTGAATATACAACAGAGGGAAGATATGTCCAGGGGAAGGGAACCACCCTGTGGTACAAGGAACTGTATCTTTCTGGAACTTTTGTGTAGGAGTTAGACATTTTTCCTTTTGAACATTTATAAACCACCAAAGGCCTCAGAGTTTATTTTATTGATTTTGAGGGCCAGAATAGTACTTTGGGCACAGGCTTTGTTTTGGGCATTCTGAAATCAACAGACCCTTAGTTTTGGTTTTAGGTAGGGAAATTCCTCTAATGCACGGACAGAGGCATTTCACCACCCCCCTTTTTTTTTTTTTTTATTTTATTTAAAAGACATTTGCGTTTTGCTTATAGTTTTACAAAAAGCAAACTTTTACAAAACTTTTGAAAATTTCATATATTATTCATTAAAATTTCGAATGACAGACAATTAGATCATCAACCATTTCTTTTGCGACTTAAAATTTAGCATTGTTTACATTGTATCTTTATGATTTGTTACTTTGCGCAACCTTCTCATACCCATATTAAGATTGGCCTACCCTAAACATACCAAAAATTTCGATAGACCACACCTTGAAATGCACAGATTTAGCTTGTAGGGTTATAGTAGACATTTAGACTTTCTAACGCATTTTCAATTTTACTCAGCAAGCGAGTTAACGAAATGACAAGTACCATGCTCCCTCCATACATACAACTGTCCCATAAGGATGTTTTGGAGATATCAGTATCTTTCGGCGCAAATTTCCCCAATACATTTTTTCTATCCTGTTAAAAAAAAATGCATTCAATAACAAGATGTTTCATGGTTTCATTGATGTCATAATCGCAAAAGCGACAGTGTTGATTTGAAAAAGCACCTTTATAGATACGCCACAGGTAGATTCTTTCAAGTGTATGATATTGATTTAATTTGAACCTTAAATATGCTCTCCGTATCTTGCTTGATGGACATAACACCAAATACGACGATCTCATATCTCTACTACGTGGCCTTTTAGCATATTCCACATACAGATGATATGAATTGTTACAATCTAAGGTGGTTGACCAGTCCCGATCGAAAAGATTTCTTTTGACTTTTGGGAGTTTCATTACTAGGTCAGAAATTGTGCAGTCACAATCAACGAGGATTAGATTCATTTGATTAACAAAAGCACACATGGATTTTAATTCGGACAGCACAACCAACCCATATACGTCCTCATATAGAGAATACTTGTGAGGTGCCATAATATCAGCATAGCGTGATAGTTTTCTCCAAACCCATCTAGCTGCTAGAGATACTAGACTAAGTTCGTGCCTAATTATAGAATTGGGAACTGATATAGATAGCCCCAAAACGCTTTTCCACACACTACCCTGAATTTGATTCAATATGACCCCTACGTCATGAAGACATATATCTAACCCATATAAGAGGATCGGTTCCACTTTCAATAAATAAAAATCAATCAGTGGTTGCAACGAAAATTCACAGATTGTTCTCAGCATGATCTTCATCATCGATACTAGTGGACGGACCTTCATCTTTAGAAATTTCTGCCAAAATTTGAGAGAGTACTGGACATTTAGGGGATACCCCAGATAACGAATTGAGTTTTCGCATTCGATATCAATGCCATTGAGTTGCCACTTGTACGATTTAATTTTTCTAAAATTTCGGAATACCACAATTTGTGATTTTGAAGAATTGGGTGATAGATTGTGAGATGCTGCATATTTAGCAAATCGATTCAGTTTTAACTGTAGTCCACTAGGAGTACGATCAAATAGTAAGATATCATCTGCAAAACATAACCATGAAATTTTCAGTTCCCCTAGTTTCACAGGAAACATACCAGATTCATTCCACAACATATCCATATCACAAAGGTATAGGTTAAATAAAGTGGCAGCCATATTACAGCCTTGTTTAACTCCTGTCATAGTCAAAATAGAAGCAGTTAAGGCGCCATCTCTGGTTACCCTAATTTGATATGTCGTGTGGTTGTGTAGAATTGCAACTAGCTGAATCATTCTTTTTGGAAAACCAAGTTTTAAGAGTTTTGACCATAAAACCTCTCTTATGACTGAGTCAAAAGCACTGCTCATATCAAGTGCAGCCATATAGACTGTACCAGAATCTAATATTTTAGTTTGAGCAAATATGTGGGAGATAATAAGAGCGTTTAACGAAGTCCCCATATACTTACGAAACCCCGTTTGAAACTTTGAGAATATATTCTTATTCTTAATAAAACTTTGGAGTCGTTGAAGTAAAATTATAGAAAAAACCTTTTCAGAGGCATCCATTAATGCAATTGGCCTGAAATTCGAGGGTAAATTAGGATTCCCTTTCTGTAACGCTCACCTGATTCCCGTAGAGGCGCCGGTCTTGACTGGGCGTATACCGTATCTTCAAAGGTGATGTGTAACACACGGCTGGCTCTTTGGGCTGGACCTCTGTGCACTGTATGTCTGACTCGAAGGGTAAGATGTCTGCAGATAGAAAATATGGGATTAAGGAACTGGGTTATTGAATGTCTCTCTCTTCTTCCCTTTCTCTTCTCCTGTAGAACCCCAAAGGTTAACGCTCTCACCTTAGGTAAGTGAACGCTGTGCTCTCCATCTGCCTCGGGGCAGGGTGCTGTAACCAGTTTCTTCACTGGATAAGGGGAGCAGGCCTCTTGACTTCAGAGGACTGCTGTCCGTCGTTTACTGTACGAACGGTAAGTTTCGAGTAATTCTAATGTCTTTAAAGTCTTTAGTAATGATGTCTCTTGTTTTGCAGGGTTCCGGCGATGGCGGATGACGGGCTGAAGAGAGTTGAAGATGGAGCCCGTGTGATGAATAGAAGCGCCTGGAAGCACGTAAGTAAGCGCTTGTTGCCTGCTTCACGATGCGCTCCAACTGTCTTTTTATTTTGCAGGTACAAGTTCGGAGCGGCTGCAGGGTGCCGGAATACCCACTGGGTTAGATGTGGAAAGGAGTAATGGCACGTGAGTATTAAAGTTCCCCAATGTCTTTAAACGCACCTTGTTTTGTCTTTCAGATGCGGGATGCAGCGCCAAAGGCCTCCGGAGCGTGCGAAGAGTTGGTAAGCTTTTGTCTTTCAGATCCCGGAATGCAGTGTGAAGACCTCCGGAGCGCACGAAGAGTAGGTAAGCCTTTGTCTTTCAGATGCCGGAATGCAGCGCGAGGCGTTGGTGACAGCCGATGGACCAGGTAAGTGAAGAGCTGTCACTGAAGACCGTAATGCTAACCTGTTCTTGCTTGTCTTTATAGGTGTTGCTGAAGACTGGATTCAGGATGGTAAGCCTTTTTCCTTAGGCCCAGGATCAGATGCAGAAGACACGATGAGCGTTCTGCTGCAGAGGATGCAGAATAACGCAAAGCAAGATTCATCCATCGGGTGTGGTTTAAATAGCCTCCTGTAGTGCTTAAGTGTCTCCTTCCACAGCCACGCCTAAGAAAAGAGTTCCTGCTTTCCAGAAGAGTTCCAGTGTTCACAAATAAACATGCCCAAGATATACATGACTATATCCTAGAGGACAAATTAGATATCCTCTTCCTCACCGAGACTTGGCTACATGAACCAACATGCCCCACCACAACATCTACTTTGAAAATAGAGAAACAGGAAAGGGAGGCGGGGTAGCCATAATAGCAAAACAAAACCTTAAACTCTTCACCTCCACAATTCAATGTTCTGGTTGTGAGGTTCTCCACCTAAAATTAACTCCCTCCCAAAACCACTGTATGAAATGTATTGTCATCTATAGACCCCCATCACACATTTCAGACTTCAAAGACAAACTCTGTCACATTCTGAATAGTCTAAAAGGACCAAAAATGGAACAGTTCTATTGGGTGACCTAAATAGATGGCGAGGAAATCCCACCTATAAAGAAGCCATAGCCTTGAAAAGAATCTACAGAACATTAGTTACTCAATAGCAAACAAAGGCACTACCATCAAAACCGGTAACCAACTAGACTGGATCATTACAAACAAGTAGAAGTAACAGTGACAAACACTCTTCCCTGTATTTGGACTGACCACTACAAAATTGAAGCTACACTCTCTACAGCATTCAAGACCAATTACTTCGACAATACAGCGAAAACTATCCAAAGTAGAAATTTGAAAAAAATCATACCATCTATCCTACTAAAAGGGATTACACATATTATGAGTAAAACCACAGATGATGATCCCTGTGACTTAATCACCTCCATCTATAGTAACCATTTTCAGGAAATATTAGATAAGCAGGCTCCACTCAAAAATTAACAAATCCGCCCAAACCCAAACCACCAAAGCTGGTATTCGGCAGAATTAGGTACACTTAAAACAGCTAAAAGAAAACTTGGGAGACAGTGGCACAAAACCCCTTCCGAATTAAATAAAGAAAACTGGAAAAAATGTGATCTTCTGTACAGAGCCAAACTAACGGAAGTGAAAAAGAACTACTACAATGAACAAATCGCCTGTGCTACAAATTCAACTGGCAAACTGTTCCAAATATTAAAATCCATCGGAAAACCACCCACTCTCTCCCCGCCATTCCAGCCAACCATGGAAGACTGCGGAAAAGTCCAAACAGCCTTTCTAAATAAGATTAAAAAAGCTAGAGACACCATAACAAACTGTAAAGTAACAGAATCACCACCCCTGCCCTACACAAGGAAGAAAACTCAGAACCAAAAGCACCCAAGTTTCACTTCTCGCCAGTCACTATAGAAGACATGTTAGATACCCTCTCATCCATAAACTGTACCTCTTGCTCTGAAAATATTCTGCCCCCTAAATTTATACTAGATAATGCAGAAATCTTCGCTCCTTTTCTATGCCGTATAACAAATTCTTCATTCAGATACCGGAAAGTCCCAGTCGAAATAAAGACAGTCACGATTACTCCGCTGGTGAAAAAACCAGGTCTAGACCAACAGGACCCTTCGAATCTCAGACCAATCACAAACTGCATCTTCTTATTAAAGATACTCGATAAAATAGCTACACATCAACTACAGGAATATGTTGACAAGCATAAGCTCTTGAACTCACAACAGTCGGGGTTCAGAAGCGCACACAGTACCGAATCCCCCTTATTAGATCTAGAAACCAAAAGGCTGGGTATTTTGGACAAAGGAAAAGCAGGCTTGCTAATCCTCTTGGACCTCTCAGCAGCTTTCTATTTACTAGATCATCTGAAGCTCCGAGCAGCCCTAGACACATCGGGTAACTGCTCTGAGGAGGCCATTGATTGTGTTGCATCTTTCCTAGAGGATAGAAACTCCAAAATCACCTGGGGAGGACACTTCACCACATCTAAACCTGTGAACTGCGGTGTTCCGCAGGGAGCTAGTTTCTCTCCACTGCTATTCAATCTATATATTCGCTGCCTCTGCACCCTTCTTTCACAGCTTGGGATTTATTTCAGCAACTTTGCAAATGACATATTGGAATTGTGTGGAGACCATACTCTCAATAAGAACAGACTATCAGCCATCTACAACACTATCGAAAATTGAATGAAATCACATTGGATGTGTCTAAACAGCTCCAAAACAGAGCTTATGACATTTGGCTCAACCAAAGTTCTAAAAAATCTAGACCCAGCCTACTCCTCCTTTCTCATAAAGGACTCTACCATCATAGTGTCTAATAAAGTTAAAACACTTGGCATTTACTTGCAGTACTCACTAGGAGCAGAGGCGCAAACTTCATACCTAAAACGGAATTGCCAATATTATCAAAGGCTCCTATGCTGCATTAGGCCATTCCTAAATACCAAAAACAGCACCACAATAGCCAGAGATACCATTCAGTCACGACTGGACTACGGAAATGCCGTGCTCTTGGGTGCCAGCAGTAACTGCATTAAGCAATGTCAAATAATTCAAAATAATGCAGTCAGATCCATCGCAGGAAAGTCCAAACGCGACCACATAACAAAGGACCGAAATTACCTTCACTGGCTAGCAATAAAGGAGCGTATCGCCTTTAAGTCCTTGACATTGGTTCACCGCTGCCTAAACGGAGCAGCCCCAGCCTATCTTAAGAAGGAATTTAACTTGTATGAGCCAAGCCGAAGCTTAAGATCCGAAAAGCAGGGACTACTTGAGCCAGGCCATTCCAGAATAAAAGCCACAGGCCTCGGGAGAGCTTTTCCAACCAAAGCCATCTCCCTTTGGAATGAGCTACCATGAAATTTTAGGCTTGAAAGCAACATCCAAACATTTAGAAAGCAGCTTAAAACCACGCTCTTTAAATAATTTAGACACTCGACACCCCTGCGCTCACGTTCGAGCCTTCTTTACTTTTCTACTTATACTGTCCTGTGAATTCTCAGTCCTTGTGTCACTGTCGCACCCTGATGCTTGCAAGCTTTCTGCACGTTACAAATATATAAATAAAATTTAAAAATACATATGGTGACTTATACCGTGATACCATTTAAAAATGGTGACTCATACCATTTATATGAAGCTTAAAGGACATTTTGTGGCATTGGAGGCTTCCATTGGCATATTAAACAAGAAATGACACACGAGAGGTTGAACACTGCATATGGTGCCTTATACAATCTATATGAGACATTAATTGGCACATGGGGGGAGACAACCTCTGGGAGAGTAGTAGGTCACCATCAGTCAAGGCATGGTATTCCCTTTCCTCTCTTGAGGATGCCCCATCCATAAGCAATGCATCAATGGCATATTGTTCCACCTTCCCTCATCCCCTTAGGAAAGGTACTGAAGACATTCTAACAAGATCTTGTATCTGATATACCCTCCAAAATGCATGACAATATCTCATCATACTCTGCCTACAAAATATTCAGAGCTAACCTGCCCTTAAAGACTTCTGAAAGCACTCACCCAGACCTTCGATATACAACATCCAGAATGGACTTCCATTACCATGACTGCAAGAATACTGGGACAAGGAAGATGAGCCGAGTGATGCAGAGCGGAATAGACCAAGAACACAAGCTGCGCTCTAGTCAGTGGGAGCGCATACCAATGACCGGGCTGCTTAAACAGCTGCAACCGCTGACTGGGGAGAGCTGATGGAGAGAGAGAGAGAGTTGTTTCTCTCGGTGAGGACTGGAAGATGGTGGGGCTACAAGGAGTTCCATTGGGCCGTCTGGATCAGAGTGGAAAAGGAAGAAAGCTGCTTGCGAAAGAAGACATGCTGCAAGAATGCCAGAAGCCAACGCTGGGCTCCCGGGCATTTGAGGTGTGAAGCGGCAGCGTTTGCCTTACTAGATCCTGACACGAAGCAGACGAGTCCAGCAGGAACCGCGTAACACAGAGAAGTCAAAGAACGAAGGCGGCAAGACACAGAGAAAAGCCGAATGCATGCCACCCGGCTTCCATGAGAGGAATGAAGCATGTCAGCAAGAACCAGTGAGTTCCTGGAAGGGAAGCGGGACACCGGGGCGTATTGGTAGATATGCTAAAGGCGAATAATTGTAAAGAAAGCAAATAAGGCATTTGAAAGAGAAGGAACCTGTGACCGTTTCATTGAAAGGGAAAACAAGCAAAGAGTACAAAACTTTCAGGAATGTCAGTGTATGTCATACACACTTAAGAAAAGCCCTGGCAGGATAGTATACCAGGCAGACACAGAACTAGATAAAGTGGAGCAAAGAATATACTATGTCTGAAAGTGGGTGCAGAGCCCCACATGAAGGAATTCCTGGCAGGAGAGTATACCAATAAGTGCAAGCATGTTCACAAAAGAAAGTCCTGGTAGGGAAATACTCCAGGCAAGTACAAACTGAGTGGTGCATACGAAGTCCATCGGCAAAGAGAATCCTGAGAAGGATATATCAGGACTAGCCAAAGGCAAATTGTTTTGTGTATCAGTAGTGTTGTTGATGAAGAGAAACTCAAGGAACTGTTATCTTTGAATATACAACAGAGGGAAGATATGTCCAGGGGAAGGGAACCACCCTGTGGTACAAGGAACTGTATCTTTCTGGAACTTTTGTGTAGGAGTTAGACATTTTTCCTTTTGAACATTTATAAACCACCAAAGGCCTCAGAGTTTATTTTATTGATTTTGAGGGCCAGAATAGTACTTTGGGCACAGGCTTTGTTTTGGGCATTCTGAAATCAACAGACCCTTAGTTTTGGTTTTAGGTAGGGAAATTCCTCTAATGCACGGACAGAGGCATTTCACCACCCCCCTTTTTTTTTTTTTTTATTTTATTTAAAAGACATTTGCGTTTTGCTTATAGTTTTACAAAAAGCAAACTTTTACAAAACTTTTGAAAATTTCATATATTATTCATTAAAATTTCGAATGACAGACAATTAGATCATCAACCATTTCTTTTGCGACTTAAAATTTAGCATTGTTTACATTGTATCTTTATGATTTGTTACTTTGCGCAACCTTCTCATACCCATATTAAGATTGGCCTACCCTAAACATACCAAAAATTTCGATAGACCACACCTTGAAATGCACAGATTTAGCTTGTAGGGTTATAGTAGACATTTAGACTTTCTAACGCATTTTCAATTTTACTCAGCAAGCGAGTTAACGAAATGACAAGTACCATGCTCCCTCCATACATACAACTGTCCCATAAGGATGTTTTGGAGATATCAGTATCTTTCGGCGCAAATTTCCCCAATACATTTTTTCTATCCTGTTAAAAAAAAATGCATTCAATAACAAGATGTTTCATGGTTTCATTGATGTCATAATCGCAAAAGCGACAGTGTTGATTTGAAAAAGCACCTTTATAGATACGCCACAGGTAGATTCTTTCAAGTGTATGATATTGATTTAATTTGAACCTTAAATATGCTCTCCGTATCTTGCTTGATGGACATAACACCAAATACGACGATCTCATATCTCTACTACGTGGCCTTTTAGCATATTCCACATACAGATGATATGAATTGTTACAATCTAAGGTGGTTGACCAGTCCCGATCGAAAAGATTTCTTTTGACTTTTGGGAGTTTCATTACTAGGTCAGAAATTGTGCAGTCACAATCAACGAGGATTAGATTCATTTGATTAACAAAAGCACACATGGATTTTAATTCGGACAGCACAACCAACCCATATACGTCCTCATATAGAGAATACTTGTGAGGTGCCATAATATCAGCATAGCGTGATAGTTTTCTCCAAACCCATCTAGCTGCTAGAGATACTAGACTAAGTTCGTGCCTAATTATAGAATTGGGAACTGATATAGATAGCCCCAAAACGCTTTTCCACACACTACCCTGAATTTGATTCAATATGACCCCTACGTCATGAAGACATATATCTAACCCATATAAGAGGATCGGTTCCACTTTCAATAAATAAAAATCAATCAGTGGTTGCAACGAAAATTCACAGATTGTTCTCAGCATGATCTTCATCATCGATACTAGTGGACGGACCTTCATCTTTAGAAATTTCTGCCAAAATTTGAGAGAGTACTGGACATTTAGGGGATACCCCAGATAACGAATTGAGTTTTCGCATTCGATATCAATGCCATTGAGTTGCCACTTGTACGATTTAATTTTTCTAAAATTTCGGAATACCACAATTTGTGATTTTGAAGAATTGGGTGATAGATTGTGAGATGCTGCATATTTAGCAAATCGATTCAGTTTTAACTGTAGTCCACTAGGAGTACGATCAAATAGTAAGATATCATCTGCAAAACATAACCATGAAATTTTCAGTTCCCCTAGTTTCACAGGAAACATACCAGATTCATTCCACAACATATCCATATCACAAAGGTATAGGTTAAATAAAGTGGCAGCCATATTACAGCCTTGTTTAACTCCTGTCATAGTCAAAATAGAAGCAGTTAAGGCGCCATCTCTGGTTACCCTAATTTGATATGTCGTGTGGTTGTGTAGAATTGCAACTAGCTGAATCATTCTTTTTGGAAAACCAAGTTTTAAGAGTTTTGACCATAAAACCTCTCTTATGACTGAGTCAAAAGCACTGCTCATATCAAGTGCAGCCATATGGACTGTACCAGAATCTAATATTTTAGTTTGAGCAAATATGTGGGAGATAATAAGAGCGTTTAACGAAGTCCCCATATACTTACGAAACCCCGTTTGAAACTTTGAGAATATATTCTTATTCTTAATAAAACTTTGGAGTCGTTGAAGTAAAATTATAGAAAAAACCTTTTCAGAGGCATCCATTAATGCAATTGGCCTGAAATTCGAGGGTAAATTAGGATTCCCTTTCTGTAACGCTCACCTGATTCCCGTAGAGGCGCCGGTCTTGACTGGGCGTATACCGTATCTTCAAAGGTGATGTGTAACACACGGCTGGCTCTTTGGGCTGGACCTCTGTGCACTGTATGTCTGACTCGAAGGGTAAGATGTCTGCAGATAGAAAATATGGGATTAAGGAACTGGGTTATTGAATGTCTCTCTCTTCTTCCCTTTCTCTTCTCCTGTAGAACCCCAAAGGTTAACGCTCTCACCTTAGGTAAGTGAACGCTGTGCTCTCCATCTGCCTCGGGGCAGGGTGCTGTAACCAGTTTCTTCACTGGATAAGGGGAGCAGGCCTCTTGACTTCAGAGGACTGCTGTCCGTCGTTTACTGTACGAACGGTAAGTTTCGAGTAATTCTAATGTCTTTAAAGTCTTTAGTAATGATGTCTCTTGTTTTGCAGGGTTCCGGCGATGGCGGATGACGGGCTGAAGAGAGTTGAAGATGGAGCCCGTGTGATGAATAGAAGCGCCTGGAAGCACGTAAGTAAGCGCTTGTTGCCTGCTTCACGATGCGCTCTAACTGTCTTTTTATTTTGCAGGTACAAGTTCGGAGCGGCTGCAGGGTGCCGGAATACCCACTGGGTTAGATGTGGAAAGGAGTAATGGCACGTGAGTATTAAAGTTCCCCAATGTCTTTAAACGCACCTTGTTTTGTCTTTCAGATGCGGGATGCAGCGCCAAAGGCCTCCGGAGCGTGCGAAGAGTTGGTAAGCTTTTGTCTTTCAGATCCCGGAATGCAGTGTGAAGACCTCCGGAGCGCACGAAGAGTAGGTAAGCCTTTGTCTTTCAGATGCCGGAATGCAGCGCGAGGCGTTGGTGACAGCCGATGGACCAGGTAAGTGAAGAGCTGTCACTGAAGACCGTAATGCTAACCTGTTCTTGCTTGTCTTTATAGGTGTTGCTGAAGACTGGATTCAGGATGGTAAGCCTTTTTCCTTAGGCCCAGGATCAGATGCAGAAGACACGATGAGCGTTCTGCTGCAGAGGATGCAGAATAACGCAAAGCAAGATTCATCCATCGGGTGTGGTTTAAATAGCCTCCTGTAGTGCTTAAGTGTCTCCTTCCACAGCCACGCCTAAGAAAAGAGTTCCTGCTTTCCAGAAGAGTTCCAGTGTTCACAAATAAACATGCCCAAGATATACATGACTATATCCTAGAGGACAAATTAGATATCCTCTTCCTCACCGAGACTTGGCTACATGAACCAACATGCCCCACCACAACATCTACTTTGAAAATAGAGAAACAGGAAAGGGAGGCGGGGTAGCCATAATAGCAAAACAAAACCTTAAACTCTTCACCTCCACAATTCAATGTTCTGGTTGTGAGGTTCTCCACCTAAAATTAACTCCCTCCCAAAACCACTGTATGAAATGTATTGTCATCTATAGACCCCCATCACACATTTCAGACTTCAAAGACAAACTCTGTCACATTCTGAATAGTCTAAAAGGACCAAAAATGGAACAGTTCTATTGGGTGACCTAAATAGATGGCGAGGAAATCCCACCTATAAAGAAGCCATAGCCTTGAAAAGAATCTACAGAACATTAGTTACTCAATAGCAAACAAAGGCACTACCATCAAAACCGGTAACCAACTAGACTGGATCATTACAAACAAGTAGAAGTAACAGTGACAAACACTCTTCCCTGTATTTGGACTGACCACTACAAAATTGAAGCTACACTCTCTACAGCATTCAAGACCAATTACTTCGACAATACAGCCAAAACTATCCAAAGTAGAAATTTGAAAAAAATCATACCATCTATCCTACTAAAAGGGATTACACATATTATGAGTAAAACCACAGATGATGATCCCTGTGACTTAATCACCTCCATCTATAGTAACCATTTTCAGGAAATATTAGATAAGCAGGCTCCACTCAAAAATTAACAAATCCGCCCAAACCCAAACCACCAAAGCTGGTATTCGGCAGAATTAGGTACACTTAAAACAGCTAAAAGAAAACTTGGGAGACAGTGGCACAAAACCCCTTCCGAATTAAATAAAGAAAACTGGAAAAAATGTGATCTTCTGTACAGAGCCAAACTAACGGAAGTGAAAAAGAACTACTACAATGAACAAATCGCCTGTGCTACAAATTCAACTGGCAAACTGTTCCAAATATTAAAATCCATCGGAAAACCACCCACTCTCTCCCCGCCATTCCAGCCAACCATGGAAGACTGCGGAAAAGTCCAAACAGCCTTTCTAAATAAGATTAAAAAAGCTAGAGACACCATAACAAACTGTAAAGTAACAGAATCACCACCCCTGCCCTACACAAGGAAGAAAACTCAGAACCAAAAGCACCCAAGTTTCACTTCTCGCCAGTCACTATAGAAGACATGTTAGATACCCTCTCATCCATAAACTGTACCTCTTGCTCTGAAAATATTCTGCCCCCTAAATTTATACTAGATAATGCAGAAATCTTCGCTCCTTTTCTATGCCGTATAACAAATTCTTCATTCAGATACCGGAAAGTCCCAGTCGAAATAAAGACAGTCACGATTACTCCGCTGGTGAAAAAACCAGGTCTAGACCAACAGGACCCTTCGAATCTCAGACCAATCACAAACTGCATCTTCTTATTAAAGATACTCGATAAAATAGCTACACATCAACTACAGGAATATGTTGACAAGCATAAGCTCTTGAACTCACAACAGTCGGGGTTCAGAAGCGCACACAGTACCGAATCCCCCTTATTAGATCTAGAAACCAAAAGGCTGGGTATTTTGGACAAAGGAAAAGCAGGCTTGCTAATCCTCTTGGACCTCTCAGCAGCTTTCTATTTACTAGATCATCTGAAGCTCCGAGCAGCCCTAGACACATCGGGTAACTGCTCTGAGGAGGCCATTGATTGTGTTGCATCTTTCCTAGAGGATAGAAACTCCAAAATCACCTGGGGAGGACACTTCACCACATCTAAACCTGTGAACTGCGGTGTTCCGCAGGGAGCTAGTTTCTCTCCACTGCTATTCAATCTATATATTCGCTGCCTCTGCACCCTTCTTTCACAGCTTGGGATTTATTTCAGCAACTTTGCAAATGACATATTGGAATTGTGTGGAGACCATACTCTCAATAAGAACAGACTATCAGCCATCTACAACACTATCGAAAATTGAATGAAATCACATTGGATGTGTCTAAACAGCTCCAAAACAGAGCTTATGACATTTGGCTCAACCAAAGTTCTAAAAAATCTAGACCCAGCCTACTCCTCCTTTCTCATAAAGGACTCTACCATCATAGTGTCTAATAAAGTTAAAACACTTGGCATTTACTTGCAGTACTCACTAGGAGCAGAGGCGCAAACTTCATACCTAAAACGGAATTGCCAATATTATCAAAGGCTCCTATGCTGCATTAGGCCATTCCTAAATACCAAAAACAGCACCACAATAGCCAGAGATACCATTCAGTCACGACTGGACTACGGAAATGCCGTGCTCTTGGGTGCCAGCAGTAACTGCATTAAGCAATGTCAAATAATTCAAAATAATGCAGTCAGATCCATCGCAGGAAAGTCCAAACGCGACCACATAACAAAGGACCGAAATTACCTTCACTGGCTAGCAATAAAGGAGCGTATCGCCTTTAAGTCCTTGACATTGGTTCACCGCTGCCTAAACGGAGCAGCCCCAGCCTATCTTAAGAAGGAATTTAACTTGTATGAGCCAAGCCGAAGCTTAAGATCCGAAAAGCAGGGACTACTTGAGCCAGGCCATTCCAGAATAAAAGCCACAGGCCTCGGGAGAGCTTTTCCAACCAAAGCCATCTCCCTTTGGAATGAGCTACCATGAAATTTTAGGCTTGAAAGCAACATCCAAACATTTAGAAAGCAGCTTAAAACCACGCTCTTTAAATAATTTAGACACTCGACACCCCTGCGCTCACGTTCGAGCCTTCTTTACTTTTCTACTTATACTGTCCTGTGAATTCTCAGTCCTTGTGTCACTGTCGCACCCTGATGCTTGCAAGCTTTCTGCACGTTACAAATATATAAATAAAATTTAAAAATACATATGGTGACTTATACCGTGATACCATTTAAAAATGGTGACTCATACCATTTATATGAAGCTTAAAGGACATTTTGTGGCATTGGAGGCTTCCATTGGCATATTAAACAAGAAATGACACACGAGAGGTTGAACACTGCATATGGTGCCTTATACAATCTATATGAGACATTAATTGGCACATGGGGGGAGACAACCTCTGGGAGAGTAGTAGGTCACCATCAGTCAAGGCATGGTATTCCCTTTCCTCTCTTGAGGATGCCCCATCCATAAGCAATGCATCAATGGCATATTGTTCCACCTTCCCTCATCCCCTTAGGAAAGGTACTGAAGACATTCTAACAAGATCTTGTATCTGATATACCCTCCAAAATGCATGACAATATCTCATCATACTCTGCCTACAAAATATTCAGAGCTAACCTGCCCTTAAAGACTTCTGAAAGCACTCACCCAGACCTTCGATATACAACATCCAGAATGGACTTCCATTACCATGACTGCAAGAATACTGGGACAAGGAAGATGAGCCGAGTGATGCAGAGCGGAATAGACCAAGAACACAAGCTGCGCTCTAGTCAGTGGGAGCGCATACCAATGACCGGGCTGCTTAAACAGCTGCAACCGCTGACTGGGGAGAGCTGATGGAGAGAGAGAGAGAGTTGTTTCTCTCGGTGAGGACTGGAAGATGGTGGGGCTACAAGGAGTTCCATTGGGCCGTCTGGATCAGAGTGGAAAAGGAAGAAAGCTGCTTGCGAAAGAAGACATGCTGCAAGAATGCCAGAAGCCAACGCTGGGCTCCCGGGCATTTGAGGTGTGAAGCGGCAGCGTTTGCCTTACTAGATCCTGACACGAAGCAGACGAGTCCAGCAGGAACCGCGTAACACAGAGAAGTCAAAGAACGAAGGCGGCAAGACACAGAGAAAAGCCGAATGCATGCCACCCGGCTTCCATGAGAGGAATGAAGCATGTCAGCAAGAACCAGTGAGTTCCTGGAAGGGAAGCGGGACACCGGGGCGTATTGGTAGATATGCTAAAGGCGAATAATTGTAAAGAAAGCAAATAAGGCATTTGAAAGAGAAGGAACCTGTGACCGTTTCATTGAAAGGGAAAACAAGCAAAGAGTACAAAACTTTCAGGAATGTCAGTGTATGTCATACACACTTAAGAAAAGCCCTGGCAGGATAGTATACCAGGCAGACACAGAACTAGATAAAGTGGAGCAAAGAATATACTATGTCTGAAAGTGGGTGCAGAGCCCCACATGAAGGAAGTCCTGGCAGGAGAGTATACCAATAAGTGCAAGCATGTTCACAAAAGAAAGTCCTGGTAGGGAAATACTCCAGGCAAGTACAAACTGAGTGGTGCATACGAAGTCCATCGGCAAAGAGAATCCTGAGAAGGATATATCAGGACTAGCCAAAGGCAAATTGTTTTGTGTATCAGTAGTGTTGTTGATGAAGAGAAACTCAAGGAACTGTTATCTTTGAATATACAACAGAGGGAAGATATGTCCAGGGGAAGGGAACCACCCTGTGGTACAAGGAACTGTATCTTTCTGGAACTTTTGTGTAGGAGTTAGACATTTTTCCTTTTGAACATTTATAAACCACCAAAGGCCTCAGAGTTTATTTTATTGATTTTGAGGGCCAGAATAGTACTTTGGGCACAGGCTTTGTTTTGGGCATTCTGAAATCAACAGACCCTTAGTTTTGGTTTTAGGTAGGGAAATTCCTCTAATGCACGGACAGAGGCATTTCACCACCCCCCTTTTTTTTTTTTTTTTTTTTATTTAAAAGACATTTGCGTTTTGCTTATAGTTTTACAAAAAGCAAACTTTTACAAAACTTTTGAAAATTTCATATATTATTCATTAAAATTTCGAATGACAGACAATTAGATCATCAACCATTTCTTTTGCGACTTAAAATTTAGCATTGTTTACATTGTATCTTTATGATTTGTTACTTTGCGCAACCTTCTCATACCCATATTAAGATTGGCCTACCCTAAACATACCAAAAATTTCGATAGACCACACCTTGAAATGCACAGATTTAGCTTGTAGGGTTATAGTAGACATTTAGACTTTCTAACGCATTTTCAATTTTACTCAGCAAGCGAGTTAACGAAATGACAAGTACCATGCTCCCTCCATACATACAACTGTCCCATAAGGATGTTTTGGAGATATCAGTATCTTTCGGCGCAAATTTCCCCAATACATTTTTTCTATCCTGTTAAAAAAAAATGCATTCAATAACAAGATGTTTCATGGTTTCATTGATGTCATAATCGCAAAAGCGACAGTGTTGATTTGAAAAAGCACCTTTATAGATACGCCACAGGTAGATTCTTTCAAGTGTATGATATTGATTTAATTTGAACCTTAAATATGCTCTCCGTATCTTGCTTGATGGACATAACACCAAATACGACGATCTCATATCTCTACTACGTGGCCTTTTAGCATATTCCACATACAGATGATATGAATTGTTACAATCTAAGGTGGTTGACCAGTCCCGATCGAAAAGATTTCTTTTGACTTTTGGGAGTTTCATTACTAGGTCAGAAATTGTGCAGTCACAATCAACGAGGATTAGATTCATTTGATTAACAAAAGCACACATGGATTTTAATTCGGACAGCACAACCAACCCATATACGTCCTCATATAGAGAATACTTGTGAGGTGCCATAATATCAGCATAGCGTGATAGTTTTCTCCAAACCCATCTAGCTGCTAGAGATACTAGACTAAGTTCGTGCCTAATTATAGAATTGGGAACTGATATAGATAGCCCCAAAACGCTTTTCCACACACTACCCTGAATTTGATTCAATATGACCCCTACGTCATGAAGACATATATCTAACCCATATAAGAGGATCGGTTCCACTTTCAATAAATAAAAATCAATCAGTGGTTGCAACGAAAATTCACAGATTGTTCTCAGCATGATCTTCATCATCGATACTAGTGGACGGACCTTCATCTTTAGAAATTTCTGCCAAAATTTGAGAGAGTACTGGACATTTAGGGGATACCCCAGATAACGAATTGAGTTTTCGCATTCGATATCAATGCCATTGAGTTGCCACTTGTACGATTTAATTTTTCTAAAATTTCGGAATACCACAATTTGTGATTTTGAAGAATTGGGTGATAGATTGTGAGATGCTGCATATTTAGCAAATCGATTCAGTTTTAACTGTAGTCCACTAGGAGTACGATCAAATAGTAAGATATCATCTGCAAAACATAACCATGAAATTTTCAGTTCCCCTAGTTTCACAGGAAACATACCAGATTCATTCCACAACATATCCATATCACAAAGGTATAGGTTAAATAAAGTGGCAGCCATATTACAGCCTTGTTTAACTCCTGTCATAGTCAAAATAGAAGCAGTTAAGGCGCCATCTCTGGTTACCCTAATTTGATATGTCGTGTGGTTGTGTAGAATTGCAACTAGCTGAATCATTCTTTTTGGAAAACCAAGTTTTAAGAGTTTTGACCATAAAACCTCTCTTATGACTGAGTCAAAAGCACTGCTCATATCAAGTGCAGCCATATAGACTGTACCAGAATCTAATATTTTAGTTTGAGCAAATATGTGGGAGATAATAAGAGCGTTTAACGAAGTCCCCATATACTTACGAAACCCCGTTTGAAACTTTGAGAATATATTCTTATTCTTAATAAAACTTTGGAGTCGTTGAAGTAAAATTATAGAAAAAACCTTTTCAGAGGCATCCATTAATGCAATTGGCCTGAAATTCGAGGGTAAATTAGGATTCCCTTTCTGTAACGCTCACCTGATTCCCGTAGAGGCGCCGGTCTTGACTGGGCGTATACCGTATCTTCAAAGGTGATGTGTAACACACGGCTGGCTCTTTGGGCTGGACCTCTGTGCACTGTATGTCTGACTCGAAGGGTAAGATGTCTGCAGATAGAAAATATGGGATTAAGGAACTGGGTTATTGAATGTCTCTCTCTTCTTCCCTTTCTCTTCTCCTGTAGAACCCCAAAGGTTAACGCTCTCACCTTAGGTAAGTGAACGCTGTGCTCTCCATCTGCCTCGGGGCAGGGTGCTGTAACCAGTTTCTTCACTGGATAAGGGGAGCAGGCCTCTTGACTTCAGAGGACTGCTGTCCGTCGTTTACTGTACGAACGGTAAGTTTCGAGTAATTCTAATGTCTTTAAAGTCTTTAGTAATGATGTCTCTTGTTTTGCAGGGTTCCGGCGATGGCGGATGACGGGCTGAAGAGAGTTGAAGATGGAGCCCGTGTGATGAATAGAAGCGCCTGGAAGCACGTAAGTAAGCGCTTGTTGCCTGCTTCACGATGCGCTCTAACTGTCTTTTTATTTTGCAGGTACAAGTTCGGAGCGGCTGCAGGGTGCCGGAATACCCACTGGGTTAGATGTGGAAAGGAGTAATGGCACGTGAGTATTAAAGTTCCCCAATGTCTTTAAACGCACCTTGTTTTGTCTTTCAGATGCGGGATGCAGCGCCAAAGGCCTCCGGAGCGTGCGAAGAGTTGGTAAGCTTTTGTCTTTCAGATCCCGGAATGCAGTGTGAAGACCTCCGGAGCGCACGAAGAGTAGGTAAGCCTTTGTCTTTCAGATGCCGGAATGCAGCGCGAGGCGTTGGTGACAGCCGATGGACCAGGTAAGTGAAGAGCTGTCACTGAAGACCGTAATGCTAACCTGTTCTTGCTTGTCTTTATAGGTGTTGCTGAAGACTGGATTCAGGATGGTAAGCCTTTTTCCTTAGGCCCAGGATCAGATGCAGAAGACACGATGAGCGTTCTGCTGCAGAGGATGCAGAATAACGCAAAGCAAGATTCATCCATCGGGTGTGGTTTAAATAGCCTCCTGTAGTGCTTAAGTGTCTCCTTCCACAGCCACGCCTAAGAAAAGAGTTCCTGCTTTCCAGAAGAGTTCCAGTGTTCTGAATCTAGGGAGTGGCTCCTGCCCCACCCAACAGGAAAAGTAGTTCCAAACAGAAGAGGATCAGAGGCTCAACTGGCAGGCAAGTAAGCAGCATGGTCTGCTGCAGAGCCTGGTGCCACTGGCGCCAGGACTGGGTCCAAAAGGTCCCAATTGGGACTGGTTGGCACTCGGAACCTGGGTTATGGATCTGCTTCCAAGGGAGTTGGGGAAAACCCTGACCTTTTGGAAGCAGAGATCATGACACTTTCTTATATAGAGGAATTATTATGGCGTTAAGCCAAGATTTTGGGATGAGATTGGTAGATAGAATAAATGCAAATTTGGTATAGAGAATCGCACCCCAAAAATATGGGTCATCTTTTAGAATACAGGCAGGCAGACCATCAGGCCCAGCAGCTTTGGAATAATTGAGCAGATTAATGGCCTCAACAATTTAATTCATAGAGAAGAATATAAGATCCTTACAATGATGCTCAAGTATACCAGAGTTGTGTATCTTAAATTGGACAGGCAAACTATATTTGCATTTAAAATAGTCGATCCATGTACTTGAAGCAATTGGAGGGCAAAATCATGCAACAGCTCCCCCTTTTTGTTGTTGAGTATTGCCCAAATGTTCCTGGTATCATGAGTGATGAGATACTTCATCATTTGCTGATTGGCCGATAGTTTTACGTTAAACTTTATAGATGCAATTTTATGCCTATATTCTTTTAAGATTCCCATTTTTGTGGAGTGATACAGAGAAAACTGTAGATTTTTTTTTTAATGCACCTATAGATCGATTTTTTTCCCTCTTAATTGCTGCTATTTCCAAATTGTACCCACTCTCACCTGTTGGGTTAAGTGATTGAACTTTTTGGACTAGATAGTCAATGTGTTTTTTGATTATGAAGGAATTCCAATTCTCTCTTCTATGTGCATCAAAAGACAATTCCACCCTGTTATAAACCCGAATCACATCTCTATGAACCAAAAAGGAAAGCTCTCTACACATTTTAGGAGACCAGCCTACAGAATTCTGTGGTCGATGGAGGGTCACCAATCCCAACGCTACTTCTTTGTTTAAAGATGCCAGGTCACATCTAATACTTGTACTTATTGGAAAATGGTCACTCATAGTTTGATTGTGAATTAAAACATTATTTGCCAAAGGCATGCATACGGATGAGACAAAAAAGTAGTCTATATATGTGGAGTGAGTCCCCCTCTTCCATGTTCCTTTATGGTCACCAATAAGAAATTCCAGCAATTGGATATTCCAATCTTTAAAATATGAGACCCAGCGCTTCCCCATAGATTCCGAGGCACTCGAAGAAGACTTGCACTTGTGAAGTAACTTAGATGAAGTCGATAGGCAGACAGCATTAAAGTCACCCCCAATAACAATTGTGTATTTTGGGTTTCTAACCATAGCTTCCTCGAGTAGCTCATCCATGTTATCCAATGCAGCCTCAATCGATAAGTTGGCAGGGTTGTGGTACACACATACCAATAACAGTACATTGGACATTGCACCTGTAAGGATAGACTCAACTGCCAACACTCCGTGTTTTACGTACATAACCTTTGAAATGTGATTCATGTTGTTGTTAATGAGTATACCGATACCTCCAAGCGGTCCACCAATTACACCTCTCACAGCAGGTACACAAAAATTGGAGTAACCCTCAATATTCAATTCGTTGACACACATAGTTTCTTGTAAGAATATAATAGTGTGAGGACCCATTGAAACAAAATGAGATGACCATTTCTCTAGGTTTCTTTTCCCACAACAATTCCAAGATATTATTTTAAGATTCTGAACCTTCTGAGCTGTGACATTATTTGTCTATTGTTTGTTTTGCTTGTTAGAAAAATCAAGAATAGAAGACATAAGGGGAGCTAGCCAAGAAATGTTCGAAGTGGCTGCCACCAGCTCAGAAATTTTTGTAATTAATTCAACAGTATGTTCGGAACTAGCTGATGAGTTTGCTCGAGTGGAACCACTCACAACCTCAGGTTCTAACATTTCATTCAGAAATATCTCAGCTTCTTCAATCGTTCTAAATAGATGTAGGGTTAGCCCGCTGGAATTGAAATCTTCTCTATGGTCCCACAATAACCGGAGTATCATCGCTGAATGTGGGGCACAAATCATTCTGAGATTATTATGGTTTGCCAGCCTTAACCACTCAATATCATCCATGCGGAGGGTTCTTAGATTAGGGCTCTCTCTAAAGATATTAAACAAAAACGATCTGTTCAACCTTTGCTTACCATTAATTGCCTGATCACTAGACCAGCCTAGAAAATATCTTACATTTCTTTCAAAAACATAATTGATTTCTTCTTTTTCATTGCTGCCTGGTGGCGGAGGCTTATTCTCAACTGATTCTCTAGTGTCAATAGCTTCCATTGCTGCATTTATAAATGCCCCCTCAAAATCGTTTGAATCGATTTGGCTTTCTGGACAATTGTCGTTATTTTCAGATTCCTCGTCAGATCGGGGATTATCTGTGTTCCTTGCAGAACTTTTTTCCGTCAACACAGCGCAGGCCTTTTTTTGTTTGGTGACTGCCCCGGTAAACTTATCTGGAGCAAAATCCTTCATTTGTCCCTTAACCGTGGTTTTTTTTTCAATGATAGGATAGAAAGTCGAAAGCCTGCCTTGTGCCATCTGTCCTGAATTAACCAATCCCAACTCAACCACAGATGACTTCACAACAGTT
The DNA here is from genome assembly GCF_040938575.1 of Ambystoma mexicanum. NCBI lineage: Eukaryota > Metazoa > Chordata > Amphibia > Caudata > Ambystomatidae > Ambystoma > Ambystoma mexicanum. The sequence goes on along the minus strand of NC_090935.1, from coordinate 1,169,743,311 downwards.
CCCGTTTTTTTTGTTTGAGAATGGGAATCAGTTGCAGGATCCACATTTAAGACTAACTTTGATTCATCATTCATTTGAGTCAAGTCAATCTTTGAAACGTTTGCAGAGCCTACGTTTGAATTTGAAGACTGCAACTCATCCAAGTCAACAGCAATAGTCTCTCTCTTTTTATTTTTTTTATTTTTTTTGCTATCGACCTGGCTCGTTTTTTTTGCATCCAGTGTTGATAGCTTTTTTTCAGTTTGTTTTCTCTTTTAATTGCCCTAATATGAGCTCGCTTCATTTTGCGTGACATAAAAGGTAACTGTGACCCTTCAGGATCAATGTCCTCACACTCAGTACTCACTATATCTCCCTTCTCACTAAATTTCACCAGATTTTCAGCGAGAATAGATTTGTTTCTCCGTTGTTCTTCTTCGGCTTCAATTATGACATTTACCAGGGGAGAGGGGCTATTAGGTGTGTTCTCTTTTGGAATTGACATAGAACCAATAGCATCAGCATACTCTTCAAGACGTCCCCCACCAAATTTTAAGTCTAAATGTTGCCTTGTTAATAAACGAACTAACTCATCTAGTATCCGAGAGTTCTGTTTCACTTCATCCACTAAAGCAGTAGAACCAGCATAAGTCACAGAGGAACATACCTCCTTTGGTCCTTCCACTACAGCTCTTGCATAGGTGCGTGAGTCAAATGCCACAATTACAGAAGAATTATCCGTTTGTGTATATTGATTCATGCGCGTTTGGTCGTTAATTGACAGAGCTTTCAGTAAGCATGCATCTATAAGTGCCTGTTTCTCTGAATGAACAGCAGATTGCGAAGTCAGCATACCCTCAATTTTGGAAACCTTGTTAGTGAGAGTTAACACTATTTCTTTTAGGGAGTTGATTTGCATGTGAGTTAAGTCATGACCCTTATCCAAGAGATTTAAGAGAGATGAAATCACCGGAAAATTACTTAGATCATCATCTTTATTTAGATCCTTGGAATGAGATTGTTGGAGTTTGACTGGTAGTGATCGTGCCCCTACCTTGTAGCACAAATCTTCATCAAAGGTCTCATTCACCATTTGTGTAGGGGCTGAAATGGGGCCTGGAGCAGTAGAAGTTTTACAGAATATAGGCGAGCTGCAGGAAGGTCTCTTTGCACGTTCATGATGGTAAGAATCAATACATGCAGATGAATGGATAGAGGGCCCATCGTGAAGATTATGCAAACAGATGCGTTCAACCTCCGAAGGCAAAAATACAACAGGTGAATTCGGAGTCATTGAAATCCGGCAGCGTTTCTCCCATTCGCCAATCAATGCGGGGCCCAGAAAAGAAACATCAGAAATAATATTAGATGCCACATAGGTTTTGACATCTTGCTTAGTAGCTGCCAAATTCCCTGCTAACTCCTCTGAATTTGCTATATCATCAGTATTACTAATGGTGGGCTTTTTATTTCATTCACCATCTGCAGGAGGAGCTTTAGATATGCAAGATTGTAATTGATTGCATTCATCATCGTTTGGTTCTACTGCTAATGGTTGCAGGCTATACGGGATGTTTTTTATATCATTTAAACCATCTTCACCAACCGCTGCAATTGAATTTGGCTCCATATCAGAGTCATGTAGTAGCACTGGATTAGAGGCATTCATCCCTTCTTACTGCTTCGCAGACTAACCACCATTATTAAAGCCTACACCACACAGTATCTAATACTCCTCTGTCAACAAAGAAACCAATATCAGGAGGCCCCGCGACCCGCGCCGCGCACCGCGAACAGCAAACAGTACTTGTCCTGTACTTGGTGCGCGGCGCAGGTGCGCGAGGCAACCAGTACTTGAGGACGCAGGTTGCAGGGCGTGACACGATAAAGGGGGCGTGGCCTCCACAACAGGAAAGACCTTTGCAGAAGAAAGCAGAAAAGGCGATTTTTAGTAAAGGAACACAAAAGAAAAAACTGCCATGCACAAGCCGTAAAGCAACACTGCTTACAGCACACAATTTGTAAGGGGCACAGTTGTGAAAGGCACAGTTGTGCAATGCTCGAGTTGTGGAGCAACACAGAGAGCCCTCTGTGTGTAACACTAATTTAGGCAAACAGTCACCTTTGGGTCAGGCACGTTAGTGCACCCTTAAAGGACGTCCTCCAGGACGTGGCAAAGGCGTTGGGCAATTCCGTGCACAATCCAAAAAAGTCCAAGATGAATGAAGTCACGAGTAGAGAGACGAGGCAGCAACAGCAAACAGTACTTGTCCTGTACTTGGTGCGCGGCGCAGGTGCGCGAGGCAACCAGTACTTGAGGACGCAGGTTGCAGGGCGTGACACTATAAAGGGGGCGTGGCCTCCACAACAGGAAAGACCTTTGGGTCAGGCACGTTAGTGCACCCTTAAAGGACGTCCTCCAGGACGTGGCAAAGGCGTTGGGCAATTCCGTGCACAATCCAAAAAAGTCCAAGATGAATGAAGTCACGAGTAGAGAGACGAGGCAGCAAAAGCAAACAGTACTTGTCCATTTTGATAATAATCTTTGACCAAAACTATGAATCGCTTGTGTCAGAGTCTCATTCCTGATTCCTCACACCGCCCAATAAGTACTGGTTAGTGCGCAAACACATTTTCAGACATATTCTCGTGTAAACTCGGGAGGTATGGATTCCAGAGGAATTCCATTCCACACATTCCTTCCATTCAGGCATGCAGAGGCACACACACATTGCTCTTTGGGGATGGTCACGAAGGATAATTTTCTTTACATCAGTCCCTGCCAGTAGCTTACAGTCTATTCCCAATCACAAAAGGGTATGAACCAATGGTTGGCTGGCTACTGGCTTTCCAAACAAAAAGAGGTAAATCCAAACAAATAGAGGCCATTTTTGTAGTTTCCAGGAAGAAAAAGACTTTCTATGAGCTAAATGGCTGCAACTTGTGCAGCCACTACGACCAACCAGAGCAACTGGGGGTAATGGAGAACACCTTTAGGGCCCATAAAGGAACCCAAAAGGCCACAACTATTTGGAGGGAAATGTTCAGGGCATCGTAGTTAATATGGCGAAACTAAAAGTGACTAACAAAATGGGCAGAGGTGGACTTTGTCTAAAAGTTTCACCCCCTAGGAAAGGCCACATTTTGTACTATCAGCATTGTCCCCTCCAGTTGACTGTGTTGCCTTCCAAGGGCTCCTGGCCTGGGTGGTTAATCATCTGAAGCTGGATGTTCCCTGTCTCCAGGATGAGTTTGTGCTGTCCGCAAAGTTCAACAGGTCAAGCAAGTAAAGTTGGCTAGTGTCTGTCGTGCCCATAATCGCAAAGATGAGTATGCAGGAACTAAGAGCACCCATTTATACTTCACCAGTGGCAAGTCATCCAGATAAACAATATACAGCTCTTGAGTTGGCACTATTGTGCTTTTGAAACCAGCAAAGCCCTGATTCCATTGTGACTCGCATTGAGACGGGCCTGTGACCACATCAAATTTGCCTCCGGCTAAGGATGTGATGAAGAAAAATAGTTCAGAATGAAAGGTTATCCAAACTTCTTTTCCAGCCCTCCGGGCTTCTAATAGGGATGCAATGTGGGACCCGTGGAAGAAGATTCAGACAATCTATGAGTTTGTGACTAAGGAAACACAATAGGTGCTGATAGGCCTGATCGAGGTAGGTATCCTGACATCAAGAAATATCATGTGTGGCATTAGAAGCTGTAGGTGGGGGTTTCTCTGGAATGAAAAACCAAGTACTACTGAGGAAGCGGTACTGGTTGAAGCTGGCAAGATTTAGGCCTCCAGTTTTGGTTAACGCTCTGGACTTACTATTTGTTGGAGTGATTGTCTTTAAGAGTTTGGATGATAAGCTGATATCAAGATAGACTGCAAGAGAAGTAGGGAACTTATCATCAAGCCACCTTTGTGATGGTCTTCATTTACCAGTGGAAGAGGGTGATCTTTAACTCCGCAGCAGCACTAGCCATTTTACTATGCTTCACCTGTGTCCAGGTAGGAACAGCACCAGCCATAGAGAGGGCCAAGGTTGTTTTGATCCTTACAAAGACTCTATCAAGGAACCCACAGCAGAGAAGCACAGTCCCAGTGCTCAAAGCAAACCAGTCACATCAGACATATGAGTGCTCTTGGATGTTTCAAAACTAATTTGGAATTTCAGTGAAGAAAATTGTGCATTACACCAGTGTGGACAGCGGTACATAGGAAAATGTCACAGAGGGGTAATGGAACAAATGTTAAAGATACCATTGAGGTACTCCCCAAAGAACACTAGGGACAAGCAGTGCACTCCCAGAACTTACTGATTAGAGAAAAAGACAAATGGCACATGCTCATTATGGGTCTGCATATATCAACTAAATCAGTCAAAGGTAAGTGTAAAGAAAATGTTTATGATGGTCGTGCTGCATAAGGTCATAAACCAATAGAAGGAGTGGGTACTACCTTGGTTAGTTAGTTCAGTGAACTCAATGTAGCATTTATGACGTATCTAAGAAGTCACACAATCAGCTGCACCTCCCCAGAGTATTCTTCCTTTTCTCACTTTCCCTCAGAAGCTCACTGTCTCCAGAGTCCTGGTCCTCTCTAGGCTTGACTACTGCAACAGCCTCTTTCTAAATCTGCATGCCTATACTCTTCACCATTTACAACGTATCCAGAACAGGACTGTAAGACTTGTCCTTGGCCTTGAGCCCAGGGAGTGTATCTCTCCATCTCTGAAATCCCTCCACTGGCTCCCTGTGGCTGCAAGGATCAAGTTTAAGACCCTTTGCATCGTCCACAAGGCTTTCTGGGACCGGGGTACGCACTACCTCCAACGTTCTCTTCCTAAGCATCTTCCTTCTCGAGCCCTCTGGTCATCCACCTCCAAATCTCTGAGGGTCAGATGCTCCTCCAGGCAGAGAAGCGGGGGTATATCTCTTACAATTGCTGGAGCCTCACTCTGCAAGAGTGTTAAGCAACTTCAATTCAGTACTCCAACTAAGTCAGTGCCTAGTCTGGGATGCCCAAGTTAAGCTCTTATTTATATATTTTTATGACAAGTTCATAGATCTGGATGATAAACCCTTGTATAACGCCCCTCTCTTTGAATCCCCCTGACCTCACTGAGCCAAGAAGTAGGTTTGTTTTGCAAATTAAAAGATTTATTTTACAATTAAACAAGATATATATATCACACTTTTATAAATAAATTAATATTTGATAGCACACTTATGAAGATAATGTTGATCAACAATGGATAGTATTACACTGGCACACCTTTTTTAATTTTACTTAGGAGTTGGTATGGAGAGGATAAAGTAGCTGAGAATGCTTTTATGGGTTCAAGGAAATGCAATGATAGAAAAGAATGCAGCACAGAAATAACTGAGATGGTTTCCACAAGAGATAATATGATCACTTTTTCTTTTGACAATTCACTCCCCCCCTATGCAATATAAGGAGATGGAAGGAGAACACACAAATTTCAGGAATACAATCAAATGCAATACCAATTCAGGTCCCCCCTAGCAAGCTTAGAGCAACAGGGATGATTTTAAAACACAGGCAAAAATACTATAAATGTGATTTGCAAAGAAGTGAAAATATGCTAAAAATGATTTTAATTCCCTATAGGAGATTCAGGGTAGGTGATAGCTACTTAAGATTGGTTCAGGTCAACACTACCAGTGATTCATGAGGGATTATCAGGTTGAAAACGGATTTCAGCAATACAAAGCAAAAGCAGCTCGTTTTTTACAAGTGGTAAAATGAGCTAGTTGCAATTCGCGGCACTCGTTCCTAGCACACGCGGTTCAGAAGATACGGACGATTTTGTGGAGGTAGATTTTCAGAAATGAAATAATGATTCAGAATGGCAAATGACACTTTCACAGGTTTGAAATCACAGAATGATCCCACGATTTCTATGATGCAGTTCTAAATAGGTGGAAATGGTTTGAATTGGATTATTTTAGACTAAGAGATTGGTTTTGCACAGTTCTGGCTGAGTACTCACACTATAAATTTGAATTGGGCCGTCAAGGCCTGTCAAGTTTGGGCTTCACTCACCACCCACGGACGATCTCCGGTACTGGTTCTGCTCACAGCGATCTCTGGTCTGGGCCTCTCTGGATACAGCACTGCTTTCTGGGTTCTGGCACAGGGTTCTAGCCAGAATCAAACAGCACAGCCCGGCTGTTGACGAGTTTGGTTAGGTGGCTGGATTCTGAGGCCTGCTGAGAAGGATTCAGCTTTTGGACTAGGTCTCTCTGCTGCAAGTTCTGAAGTCTGGATTCCAAGCTCTGGTTCTGGAGCCTTCTGGATATTGTTTGGTCCGGCAAAGTGCTTCGCAAGAATTCAGTTTGAAGTGAGAAGTGAGTGTCCCTTCCTGGGTCTCAGTGGCTCTTTTTATGTCTTTTGAAAATGGGTGTGTGCGTGGGCATAACTAAGCCTGCCCTTCACAACTTATCATTGGCCAAGTTCTCCTCTCTCCCTTGATTGGGGGAAGGAAATGGAGTGTCATCGTGATGAGGTATGTTTATGGTTCAGAGGATCCTCCCCTTGTCACTTTGCACACAAATCTATTTTTGATCCAAATGCATATTTATCTGTGTTCAATTTTTCTAATATTATATGTCCAGTTAACATATTTTCTTTAGCACCAAAACATCCAATCCCTGTTTTTGTAAGATGTTGTGTCCACTTCTGACAGAATTCTGCCCTTTTCATCCAGAACACAACCTCTAAACTTTTCCAGAATTTACACAAATGTGCGCAAGGAATATGGGCATCAGATGATGAAGCGTCAGATTTTTAACATACAGACATCTGGAGTAATACCTTATTTTCCGCTACTACTCCCCAGAACATACCACAGAGTCCTAACACCTCTTAAAATGTGCACAGAAAAATCACAGGAATGATGATATTTTTTATATAATTTTGACACTTCCGTACTATGAATTATCCATCTTTTTAAAATTATGCTCTGGCCCAGATGGGTGTGGTTTAGGTTCCAAAGCACATGGGGGAATTTCTGTCTGTCCCTGCCTCCAGCTCAGGTGGCTCCCAGAGGTAGCGCCCCTCCCATTTCCTTCCAAGAGGAAGCCATTTATGATCCCTGATTTAGCATTTGCCTGAGCCAAGGAAAGTTCATTGTTCTGTTTTCCTGCAGTCCCCTCCCCTGATTCAATCAGAGAGGTGTGATCTCCTTTTGGTGGGGGCAGCAGAATGCAGCCATGCCTGTAAACAGTAGGTGTTAAGAATTCTCATTAACCAGCAAGGCTTTGAAGTTTCCAGATAACTCAGGTTCCTTGTCAGCTCCTGAAAGACAGGCCTCCTGTCAGAGTTTAGACCGCTAGCGCTGGTTAGTGTCGAGTGCCGGTACTGCACCCATTTTTGGGAGCTGTCTTAAATTAATACATTTCAAAAAAGGGATTTTACTTGTTAGCATTTACTAACAGTGCATTGCTATAGATTCTGCAGTAGAGTAATTTTGTGGCCATGATTTTAGCAATTTTTGACATCAATTAAAACAGATTTTTAACAGCACCATATTCCTTTGCACTGATTTCGCTCATGGTGCTTCTGGCCCATCACGCTCGCACTAGTGGGTGGTAGGTCAGGCGACCATTTTGGTGTGCGCAAAACTGTGCGGGTTTCCTGGATTCTGGCCCAAATGTGGGCTTTTCAGCCATCTTGGATTTTCTAAGCCCACAGCACCAAATTTTGTAGCATAATAGTTCAAATGTGGGTCAAGACACCTGACAAGCCCCCACGCCCGAATGCACTTTGATTTCGAGTCCAGGGGGAGTCGGGTGCAAAGGATGTTTTGATCCACGCGCTGGGATGTCCGCATCATCTTCTTCTGATTCCGCAGATGGCACAGTTCAGCATCTTTTCCTCCATCAGGGTGGATCGATCGGTTCTCCTCGCCGGTCCTGATGGGAGATTCGGGCGGTACCCCAGGCCCCTCGGATCTTTGCTCTCGGTCCCCGGGTCGTCCTCCTTGGTCAGTCTCCATGGTTTATCTCTCCTAGGATGACAAAGCAAAGCGGCAGATACATATTCGTAGACCTTTCCCCAACACTATTAATGGTGGGGCGAACATATACATTTTATACATCAGGAGACATTTGCATTCCAGAATCATGGAATGTTATAGGCTATATGTGGAATATTTTAGGGTTGGACTTGTATTAATCTGGAGCGGCCCCCTCTGGGATTGCAGAGGACTCCTCCAGTTGCTGCAAAGTGTGCCTGCGATGGCAACACTTTAGCTGATTAATATGGACCCACTTGTCTTCCCCTTCCGCCAAGCTGCCTTTGGGGATGCAGATCTTGTAGGCGACTGGGGAGATCTTGTCTACAATTTCAAAAGGTCCCTTCCAGGTAGGCAGGAATTTCCGCTGTTTGGCCTGCTTCCTTTGGAAATTATATAGATAGACCAAGTCCCCCACATTGTATTCTTTCCTAGTAGTCTTTAAATCATAATGAGTCTTCATGCTATCGGCTGATCTTTCTAGGTTTCGCTGAGCATAGGCAAAAGCATGTTGAAGGTGTTTCCTCAAATTCTCCACATACTCATGAGTTGGGGAGGCATTGATTAATGTCTGCTCTTGGGTCCTGTAGAGCAAATGCTGGGGAAGCACCATCCTGCGTCCAGTCATCAGCTCAAACGGTGACATTTTAGTTGCAGATGAAGGGGTAGATCTGATGCCCATTAGGACCAGAGGTAATCGGATATCCCAACTTGACCCAGAATCTGCCACAAACTTTTTTAATATTCTCACAATGGTTCGGTTGTACCGTTCTACTGCACCAGAAGAGGCTGGCCGGTAAGCAATGTGTAGCTTCCTTTTAACCCCCAGTATCTCCCACATCTTAGTCATTACTTTGCTGGTAAAATGGCTACCTCTGCCTGACTCAATCCTTTGGGGTAGACCAAAACGCGAAAAGATGTGGTTGATCATCAGGGCAGCTGCTGTTTCTGCCTTGCAGTTTGGGGCCGGGAGACATTCCACCCATTTAGTAAATAAGCATGTCACCGTCAACATGTACTTATTTCCCCTAGAGGAGCGAATCATGGGGCCTATGAAGTCGACTTGCAAATCTGACCATGGCAGTGTCATTCCCCTCTTTTGGAGAGGCGCACGGTGTGTGAGGGATGTTGGCTGAAATTGTGCACACACAAGACACCCCTTCAAGTATTGGTCGAGGTCCTGCCCCATGTGTGGCCAGTATGCAACCTCTCTTAAGATCTCAAGTGTTGTATGAAACCCCCTATGACCAGCGGTGGCCGCATCATGGGTGTGACTTAACATCAGGCTTCGGAATGAGGTAGGGACCACCCACTGATCATGGCCAGCTTGGGATTTCCTTACCAACAAACCGTCTTGGATTCGGAACATTTTTGGACATTTCATCAACACTATAAGGTCCTCTTTCCCAATGTAATCGGTATCCGTCAGGGGAAAGTTCTCAGGGTCCTCAATGTGTTGGTAAAACTTACCAATTATTGGATCCCCCTTCTGAGCCGTAATCAAATCAGCATCTGGGGTCTCCTTACTCCATTGTGCAGTTGAAAGATCATTGTGAGCATTTGTCTGGGACCTAGTGATAGAAGTGACCTGGATTTCCCCCAACAGGGACTCAATCTCTATTAGATCCCCTTGGATGGCCCCGGTTTTGGCCAGCTGATCAGCTAAGTCATTTCCAGTTTTGTCTGGTCCCTCTACTTTGGAATGACCCTTGATCTTTTTCCAGTAGATGGTCATCCCGTTCGAGGTGACCAGATCATCAATATTTCGGATTAACTTCCCATGTTTCAAGGGTTTGTTATTAGCACATAACATGCCTCTGGTTTTCCAATTAACCAGGTGCTCCACGAACCCGTTCCAGACATAATCTGAATCTGTGATTATGACCAGTTTGTGGAGTTGATGTTGGGCAGCAGTGAGTATGGCTTGATGCACATCCATCAACTCTGCCACCTGACTACTTCGGGGATCGATTTTGTATCCAGCGGAGGGTTCTGGGGACTCATTCACCCATGCATTCCCTACGCCAGCCACCAGTTCTTTCCCCCCGTTGTTGTCAACATGGTAAGAACATCCGTCCACGTATACAGTGGGCATTCCCTCACACTTGTCTTCTTCAAAGACTTTGAGTGGGGAATTACTGTATGCCTCCATGTTGTCCTTGATTTTTAGACTTTCGTCCTCGAGACAGTTTTCTCTGGCACAATCATGCAAGTCAGCCAGACCTTGCGTGAGGGGACTCTTCTTGTTTTGGCCATACCTGACCTCCACAGGAAAGCCTTGCATTGACAGAATCCAGGAATTACTCACATTTCCGGCCAGGATTCTGTCACTTTTGAGATATTGCAGAGGCTGGTGTGGAGTCTCCACTATGATGTGTTCCCCCTGGATAAACGGGCGGTAATTCTTCAATGCCCACACCATTGCCAGGAGTGTCTTCTCACAATCGATCAATTTTTCCTCCACAGAGGATAAAGTTTTGCTCGCATAGGAGATCACTTTATTGACCTTGTCATGCTTTTGATATAATACTGCAGTCAAGCATGTATTTGAGAACCCTGTCTCCAAGAAAAACTCCTTGTTTCTGACAGGGTGAGCTAGGCAAGGCGCTTGTGAGAGTCTTCTTTTGAGCTGTCTTACTGCCTCGGATTGTTCTGGACCCCATTCCCACTTGACCCCCCCTTCAAGAGATGAATCAGGCGTCTGGTGATCTCTGCGTAGCCCTCAATGAACTTTCTGCTGTAATTAGACAGTCCAAGGAGGCTCCTTAGTTCCCGCAGAGTTGTGGGGTCTTTCAGTTTCTGAAGTGCTTCCACTTTCTTTTCCTGGGGACAGAGACCCTGAGGAGTAATCTCATGCCCCAAGAAATTAACACGGATCCTACACCACTGTGCTTTCTGAAAGGAAAGTTTTGCTCCGGCGGCCCTCAACTGTGTCAGAACATAACGGATCTCTGCTATATGTTCCTCCACAGATGAACTTTTGATGAGGACATCATCTACATAAGCCAGGTTAACCCTCGCACCCAAGTCGGGCATGGCCTTATGTAGGAAAATGTTGAATTCATTGCCGGAAGTTGAGGTATCCGAAGGGAGTCTGGGTCCATGTGTACTGCTGGCCCCCAAAGGTAAAAGCCAACTTGTATTGGTCCTCCCTACTAATAGGCACAGTCCAGTATCCATTGGTCAGGTCTATTGCAGTGAATACCTGTGACCCCTGGATCTGGGCCAGCCCTTGGTCAATGTAGGGAAGAGGCCATTGGGAAGTATGGACCCGTTTGTGGAGCTCCCTAAGGTCGGCACAGAGTCTCCACTGGCCGTTTGGCTTCAATATTCCCAGCACCGGATTATTGAAGGTGCTGTGGACTGGACGGATTATTCCCAGGGACTCAAGGTTCTTAATTATTTCAGTAAGGGACTCCATGGATGCGAGAGGCAAGCGATATTGCTTCACAAACACTGGAGTCATGCCAGGGTCCGTGGGAATTGTTGTTGTGTGGATGTTGGTGCGACCACAGTCATATGAGTCTACCGCAAAGAGATCTTGGAAATCCAAGAAAACTTGTTTCAACTTTTGCTTCTGTTCCAGAGTCACACAGGCATCAGCTAGGTTGACTCTCTCTTCCACCATCTGCCTGAAGCCTGGAAAGACTTCTGGTTTTGCTATCTCAGCGGCCTCCTCAAGCTGGGTGGAGAAATCCCTGGCCAGGGTGCTGATTTGGACTGGAGGCTTCAGGTGGGAAAGGCAGCCCTGATGGACCTGGAAAATCACCTCATCCCTTCTGAAGTCACAAGTCACATCTTCCTTACCATAAGGGCAGGAAGTGTACACCAGGAAGTTCCCCCCATGCCGGGTAAAGATCCTGTCTGGTGTTGTGTTGTCATCACTGTCACTGCGAAACAGTCCTTGGGGATTGGTCCTAACAGTTCATTTCCTATATCAATGGAAAAATGTTAGTCATCAACCGCCATTGCAATAATGGTGTCTAAGGCTAGAGTAATACTCTTTAAGTCGCTGTTATCCACCTCTATTGGAATGGTGTCATGTTCTATGTTGAATAATGGTGTTGGGTTTACCCCTAACCCTTGCTGTTGGAGAAAAGCATTTAGATGAAAATAAGCATCAGGGTTTTTCAATTTTTGTCCTCTTTTAACTTTCACTTCCAGGGAGAATTGTCGGGTCCTTTCTGGGATGGTGACTTCCTCTTTAATCTGAATTTCAACTGCATAAGGTAGCAATTAAGCCGACCTAAATGCTTTTTCTGGATCATCAAAGCCCATGGGATTATCCGCTAATCGGGACCAAACTTTGAAGTTTATTAGGTCTAAACTAATGGCAAAGCGATTGAGAATATCACTGCCTAAGTAAAAGGCGGCAGTGACGTCTCGCACGACCCAACAATTATGGACTATGCTCATGTTGCCAATGGAGATTTTGAGCATACACCTGCTTGGTAGGAGATGTTTGGAATTGGGTATTTCCAGATCCATTTCCCATTTGTCTATCAGTTTGAATGTTGGAATGGCTGGATATTTTGGGAGTTGGCGGAACATGGCTTCGCTGATGAAGCTCTTACCGTTGTTCACACACACTCGGGCGAGAACAGAGTCCTTCCCATCATTTAACTGAACAGGGATGAACCACTGCTCTCCAATTTGCTGAATATCGGCCAGGCTCTGAGCTGATTTCACATCTTTCTGGACTATTGGAGTGGGAATGTCTGATTGTGGATTAGTAAAGAATTTCAGAGTGTTTCCTTGCAGTGTGGAATACCACCTTAAACTAGAAGGAAGGTTGATTTTCAGAAATAGAGAGGACCCCCCATCACCAGTCTGTTGTCCTACTGCTATTACTGTCACGTCTGGAATTTGGTTGTTCTGGAGGTGAAATTCTACTTGGTCAGATTTTTGTTCAACCATGTAGCAGGTGCCGTTTAAACTAACATGGTTGATGCTCTGTTTTAATTTTATTGGTCGGCTAGTCTGGGTCCAGAGGACATTGTTTACGCAATCTATTAGGGGTGACAACATTCCCAGGAGGTCATTCCCTAGTAAACAAGGAGTGCTCTCTGGAGTCACTACTATGACCGGATGTTTCACCTTGTGTCGCCCAATTTTGATGTCCAAATCTGCAGTCCCCTCGATGGGAATTTCCTTCCCATCAAATTTCTGAAGTTGTCCAGTGTCATGCTGAGAACCTGGTGTCTGCAGAAGCTGCTGAACCCCCGACAATCCACCCAAAATGTGACACTCTGAGCTGACATAAATATAACTGCTCAGTTTACCTCACTTTCAGGGGAAAGGGGGAAGGGACAAAGAAACAAACACCAGGCTGGAAGCTATCAACTCGCTGGTTCTTCACCTGTAGTTAAAACATAAACATGAAATATACCTCATTACTCATGGGTTACTATACTAACCTTAAACTCTAAATCCTTAATCAAAATAGTTTAAAAACCATACCTGGTTCTTCTCTTCAGAATGCCCAGAGAAGTGAAAAGCAGACAAGACTTCCTTACTTGTGGACCAGAATCTTATAGATAATTCAGCCTTCTCAGTAGGTCCATGAATGTAAATTAACTTTGTAGTTAGTCTGCTCAAATCAAAGATTCTTGAACAAGGTCTTCAAGTAAGATTTATGAAGTTCTTTTAAGTTCTTGTATTTGTTTTTAATATTTTCTTTGTAGAGAGTCTTTTTCTCAGGAACAAATTTAACTTGCGCTGGAATCTTCACGCGGAAAGCCAGAAACCGCGGGAAGAAAAAAATCACGTGCTTTTTCTCCAAATCGCGGGAAATACGCACACACGTAAAAACGCACTCGCGCTAAAGTCCAAGACGCGATATAAATTTCACACGCTTTCCTCCAAGTCGCGGGAAACACGCACACGCGCTGACGATTCAATTCGCGGGTAAAACGCACTCGCGCTGAAATCCAAGACGCGATAAAAATTACACGCGCTTTCCTCCAAGTCGCGGGAAACACGCACAGACGATTTAATTCGCGGGTAAAACGCACTCCCGCTAAAATCCAAGACGCGATAAAAATTACACGCGCTTTCCTCCAAGTCGCGGGAAACACGCACACGCGCTGACGACTCAATTCGCGGGTAAAACGCACTCGCGCTAATGTCCAACTCACGAATAAATACGTACACGCGCAACATACACACGCGCTTATATTATCACGCAGAAAAAACCCTTGCGTAAACGAACAGTAAACGCGAGTCCAAAGTACACGCTCGCACTTCACTCTCACGCGCAGAGACACACGCGCGGGCGAAAAGTAACGGACAAAAAACTCTCGCGCTAGTTTGATTTGACATGTAGCGATTAAAACAAACGTACGCACTTCAATCTTTTTAGATACAGATTTGATTTCAATCCCTTAGATAAATATAACCTTTTTACAAGTTCAACAAATCTGGAAAGTCACTTATCTTGAATAAGACTTGAAAACTTCTTTTCTCCGAATAAATGGAAGTTTCTGACTCCTGTCCTGTGTCTCCACCAAACTCCAAACATGACTCCTGTTATACTTTCAGATCTTCCGCTCAACCGCTAGAAACTTGTCACCCTTGACAAAGTTAAGCAGGAGCAACAAGGCACACGACCTCTCAGCTGGGCTAGGACGATGAAAGGCAGTTTAGAATGTTCATTGTCCTCCCTATAAACAATCTCCAGCCAATCAGAATTTAGACTGAGAACCTCCATCTTGGCTTGGGGCAATCTCCATAGACTGCAATGAAGGTTAAGGGCAAAATTGGCTGTATAAAAAATATAACCCATAATAACTTCCTAAAACCTTTCTATACTAAATATGTGTCTCCCCTGACCCAATGTAAGTGAGTATATGATACTGTATGTAAAGAATATGTCACTCCAACCTGACAGTACCTGACATCCAGGAAGAGAGGTGAGAGGAATTTGGTAATTCTCCCCCCTTCCTGCATTTAGTTCATCAAAGGCCCTTCTGGACAGAAGAGTAGCTTGGGATCCAGTGTCCACCAGTGCCAAAATTGTACCCTGCCCCTGCACTTGTACCGGAGCATAGTATCTTCCCTCCTTCTCCTCAAGGGGGCACAGATAATGCACATTTTGGACAACTGGTGGGCTAATTTTTTAGTTTTGGACACTGCGAGAGAAGAGATCTGGGCAGAGTTCGGCAGGGAGTTTTGGGAATCTGAAAGAAAAAGTTGGCAATTGGATATTGATGCGGTTTTGGGTTCCCCTGGTTCAGGTTCTGGGCCGCCCCCTCCCCCCTTTTTGGAGGCAGTCACCAGGATGGGTTTGAACCAGGGGTTTTCGGTATTGTTGGTTCTGGGATAGAATGTGGGCGGCGACAGCTCAATCCCCACATCTACCCCGTCTATGGTTGCGGTTTTGGGTTCCCCTGGTTCCGGTTCTGGGCCGCCCCCCCCTTTTTGGAGGCAGTCACCAGGATGGGTTTGAACCAGGGGTTTTCGGTATTGTTGGTTCTGGTATAGAATGATGGGCGGCAACAGCTCAATCCCCACATCTACCCAGTCTGGATTGGAATCCTTTGGGACCCATTTTTCCTTGGGAGGAGTTCCCCCATCTCTGAAGGAGAAGATCCTTTTCCCAGGATCCTCTGAGGATCCCTCTCCCTCAAATTGGAAGATCTGTACCTCCTCCACAAACTGGGTCTATTTGGGTCCTTTGTTTCTCCTACCTCCTCTCTGCTCCTTGGGTGGCAGACTTTCAGGGGCAGGAGATTTAGTTTCCGGTTCCTGGGTTTCCAGGTGCTGTTTACAAGTGGGGAATGAAGCTTCCTCTAAGGCTTTACACCCCCCCTTCTCCTTGTGCCCCCTCCCAGGGAACCGGTGGGTTATCGGGGTGCTGCCCCCGTCATTGTTCTGTAGCACCAGGCCCAGAGTTTGGGGCATTCTGCGCCGGCATGCTCATCTGAGGGTTCTGTTGAGCCCTCAGCATGTGACCCAGATCCCGTGCCATATTTTGGACCTGGGGCTCTAACTGTGAAACCCGCTCAGGCTGATACAGGGTTCTGTTTTCTCCCCTGGGTTGATCCCGGGAAGGGTAGCTATCCCTTCTCTGGTAGTACCCCGGGTTGGGAAGATTTGGGTACCCCTCCACCCTTGGCCTCCCCTCTCCCGGATTAAGTGGTCTGGGCTCAGGGAATTGGGGAAAGAAGGATGGATGATTTGTGGGTGGGAAATTGGGTGGATACCTGGGAAAAAAGTTCTGCCCAGTGTTTGGTGAATTTCTGCCCTCCTGGGGAAAGTTAGGAGGGAAGTTCCCTGGGTTGGGTGGCTGGTTGGAACCCCCCTTGGGCTGGAGGAGTCCACACATACCCCAGGATGGGTTAGTTTCCCTTGTAGCGGGGACTTAAATAGTCAGGGGAGCGAGGGACCCCATTTGTGGGACTAACTCCTTGACTCCCTGTCTGTGACTGGCCCGAGGGCCTTCTGGGCTGAGAATTATTCGGTGCAGGCAGGTTTTTAGGCCCCCCCCTCTCCAAATCTAAAATGGGGGTAACCATTACCTCTGCCACCTTGGCAGCAGCAGGGGTGGTGATCGGTTTGGGACTTTTCTGGCCGTTATTTTTATTTTCTATGGGCTTCTGCACCTCATAGATTTGGGTGGCCTGTTCAATGACCCAGTCTAGTGACCTTTTCTCATGAAAATCTCTCACTAGCTGGGTCATTATGTATTTGGGTAAGGCATGGAAAAAAGTATTTACAAACTCTTTACTGTCCGTGCGCACCCTTTTGGTAGTCTGCGCAAAGGCACGCTTCAATTCCTGCACAAATTCTTGTGGGGCCTGGTCCTCCCCACAATGCAAATTGTAGGCTGCCTTGCGAGCCTCTTGGGGATTCCGGTGAACAGAAAAATGTTTCAAGATGGCCACCCTATATGTGGACCATCTTGAATGGTTTTGGTCCTCCAGCCCTGCAAAGAAACTGGAGTATTCTGGGGAGAATGTCCATTTGACATACTGAATGCAGCTACTGCTGTCCTTCAAATGGAAAGTCTCCATCATTTGCTCATAAAGCTCCAAGTGTTCCCAAACAGAATACTTGGCGTTCTTGTGATAAGGGTTGATGACACCCCTTATTGCCTTAATCTGTTTTAAGGGGTCCTTAAGCAAGGCCCTTTATGCCTTATTGGCCTTTTTGGTTCGGGTAACCCTGGTCCATTCATCCTCTGACTCAGAAGCACTGCTCCCAGAGGTGCCTGTCTGATCTTCCAGGTTTCCCGGATTCTGCGAGCCTGGGATAACTGGCAGAATGTGGAGACCTGGTCTCCTGTGTCCTGTGACGTTCAGAGGAGTCTTCAGATTCCACCTTGCTGCCAGGATTTGATGGGTACCCCCCCCCCACTGACCTAACTGGGCAGAGGTTTTCAAAATGCCCTTAGAGGGCCTACTCTCCCGGGGTTCCCCACTAAATTGCACTGTACTTAGGTGCCCATACCCGGATGCCCGCCCATCCATTCCTGGGTGGTACTGGCCTATGAGCCCCATACTTTTGGCTGGATAGTAATCTGCCATCCCTGTGGCCCTGTGCTCATGTGCGCCAGGGGACATGGGGGTGACAAAGAGTCCAGGGACTGGGGGAGGTGAAGGCCTCTGGTACTAGGGCTCCTGAGGTAATGCTCAGGTGTTTCCCTTTCCCAGCGAACCACATCTCTATCAGCCCCTGCTCCCTGTTGCCATGCAAGAGTCTGTGCTTCCAGTTCCTCAGTTAAGGCCTTACTAGACTCTATCAGTCTCTCCTGCATGGCTACCTGTTGCTGGAGCCTATCATTGTGCTGACAGAGAGCCTCATTTTCTCTCTGTGCTTCCTGGTTGGTCCTGGAGTACTGGGCGAGTCTTTGCTGCAGGAGGGTTACCTCCTGAGTCCCATCCCTACTGGCCTGTTCCTTTCTTGCCAGAGCATCTTCCACCCTCCTGGTGTGCTCTAACAAGTTCGGATGCTCTTTTTGGAGGTCACCCAGTCCCTGGAGGGCCAAGTGATTTTCTTCAATGTTTCCTTTCAATTGTCAGACTTCCTGGCCTAAGGTGTCCCTTTCCTGACTAAGAGCCTGCATCCGTGCCGCCAGTCGTCCCTCTGCCTTTTAAGGGCACCAGCTTTCTGGCGCTCTTCCTCAAATTCTGTCTGGGTATCCAGGTCTTTCAGAATCAGTTTGTTTTTTTAATTTATTTTTTTATTGATTTAGCTGTTATAAACAACTTTTCAATATACAAACTCAAAGAATTTTACATATAAACACAAAAAACATAAGAAAAGGAAAAATGTATCTTACAATATACAGACTCAATCTACAGACTCAAGCAGCATAGATATTGTTTCCGCTCAACAAAAGGATAATCCAACATATAACTAATACACTACATAATAAATACAAATTATTAAGATAAGCAAATGTAAAACAGATACAAACCACAGATAGTTCACTAACATTACCTTCAACTAATACATTTCATAAAACCAATCAAATAGTTATCACAGTTCACTGTTTTAGCGCTGCCTGAGACTTGAACTTCTTCTCAAATAGCGTTATCCAAATTCAAGGACAATAAAAAATTGGTTAATGCAATCTGCGTGAGGTAATTATTAGAACACAATAAAAAGGACCAACGCATATCTTGGTCAACAGTTTCTAAAATAGACAGCACTTTTGAGAAGTGCATTGTTCTTTGAGCGATTAATTGTGTACAATAGCAAATGAAATGTTCCAGAGATTCAATAGTATTAGGATCCATACAGAATCTACATGATGTAAGTGCTCGTGATCTCAAATGCCGTCTTGCTTGGACTTGATAGGTGGGCCATAAGTCAAAACGTGCCCTCAAGAAGCCTGTTCTTAGTTTAGCCGAAGGAAATTTTAAAAGATAAGCCCCGGGGCATTTCACTGTTTTAGGCCAAAAAAACGAAACTTACATGGTTGACGATACTTTTGGCATTTATCGATGGTATGGATCCAGTCTATTTGGTATATTATTTTTTTTGACTTCTCAGGATTGGTTATTAACTTATGGATTGAAATATTTGCAGACGCTAAAGATTCCAAACAAAAATCAATCCATAGTTTTACAAAATTCTTGTCAGTTGTTAACATATAATCACCAATTATTGATAACATATTCGTTTTTTGGTTTGCCATTAGGCATTTACGAAAAAGCATACAACAACGTCAAGTGTGGACTGCATGCATGGAGATGAGGCCTAATTCATAACGCAGCCAGGAGCCTGGCACACACTGGGGCAGATTGAGCACTGCCCGCCAAAACTTTGCTTCAAATCTGTAAAAATTTAGATTGTTACAATTCAGGAGTGTTTCCGCCCCATACAAAATTGAAGGTATTGCTTTTATGGTCCAGTAAATTATAACAGGTTTTATTGGGAATTTCCCGAATTTGTGTAATATAATTTTGGTCTGTGAAATAGCTGTAGTCAACTTTGCCTCCATGTGCTCGATCTGGCTGCATGGTTTGATGGAACCTCCAAATTCAATCCCCAAATAAGTATATGTTTGCACAATTTCCAGTGGAGTATTATTGATTAACCACTTGGGTTTGTACTTATGTAGACGATTTGCATGGTAGACTACGATCTAGTTTTTTTAGTGTTAAATACCAATTGATTCTCTGATAAGTACAAATTGAATGCATCAACAAGATTCTGTAGGCCCTTCGGTGTTTTTGAAATAAGGACCATATCGTCCGGGTAATTTAAGTTAGTAATTTTATGTCCTTTAAGGACCGGAGCATCAGAGGAAATCTGTGAGAAAATTGAACTTAAGTCGTGCATAAAGTAATTAAAGATTGCTGCAGCTAATAAACAGCCTTGCTTTAAGCCCCGAGCTGTCTTACTTGGGGCGGACAGCAAACCCTCCAGAGTAAGCCTTACACGAATCGATGTTGCAGCATGGAACGCGTGAATGATATCGTGGAGGTCTGTGGGGCAGTTGTCTCTTGTTTATTTCATCATTAGCAAAGCACGGGAGACAGAATCAAAAGCAGCATGTAAATCAATAAACGCAAAATAAATTGACTGTTTATGGGACTGACTTAGGGCTTTTATTGCATTTAGGGGTAGAAGATTTACACAGGTACCTAAACCTGCGACAAATCCTGTTTGATGTTGATCTCGTTTGCCACTGGCTTCCGTCCAATGGTTGAATTCGGTTAGTACTAATTTTGCAAACATTTTTCCTGGAGCGTCCAACAGGGCGATTGGACGATAATTACGAGGGTTAGCACGGTCGCCCTTCTTGTAGATTGGGACTATAATAGAGCATAGCCATGAGGCTGGCAGTTTACGATGTGTCATCACTTCAGAGAAGATAGTATAAAGATTTTTGGCCCAGAGCCTTGGATTTGCTTTCAAAATGGCATTGTGAAGACCATCAGGGCCAGCAGCTCGAGATGAGCTTAGTTTTTCGATCAGCTCTTCAAGTAAGGAGGGGGAGCAATGGATGTTCCATGAGGTATTGGTTTGGATCTTATAATCATTAGGTTAAAAAGTGGGTCTCGATATAAGTCTGAGAAATGTAAAATCCAGACATCTTCTGTTACCGCACCGGTTTGAACATGGGCCTGTAATGAATTGGAATTAGAATTAAGGAGACGCCATATTTCAGCCAAATTTTTTGACCAGATCGGACAGAGCATCGCTTCGCCGTCTTGTTGGTACATCCATGCTCGGCGCCCATGAATCCAGTTCAAATATTTGCATTTGGGCGGTTTTCAGTGCACTATGAATATTAGTGTTTTCTTTACGGTATTCAGCCCTGTGCGTTTTAATTGCAGGGTCATAAAGATGCTTGTTTTTTTTAGATTTAAATTTGGTACAATTGTATTCCGAAATGGTTCCAAAAAATCTGTATATTCGATCAATTTATATGGATTGTCTGACCTGTGTAATGCATGTGAGAACTTCATTAGATTTCCCTGCAACCATCTTAAACGGTTTTTCGCATTGTTAACCATTAGATGTTGAGTGAGCCATTGTTTAGTAGAGGGAGCAGATGACCAGCTAAGGTGTAGTGAAAGAAGGTGGTGATCACTTGCGAGCTGCGGAATTATCTCAAATAAAACACCTCTGCTAAACATAGATTGCTCAACGTACACATAATCGATAATGCTTTGGCTGATGCCACGCTGCCATGTGGGATTCGGGGGGATATCTCGTTCCAATGAGCCATTCAGTACTCGCATATTTCGATCACACATAAGATGGGACAAGGTGGAGGAGGTCTACGTCTTGTTTTTGCTACTGAAAGATAGGCAGTCCATGTTTAAATCGCCCACTATAAGGGTGTCAGTAATGCCAGTTGTAACTGAAATTACGTCTAACAACCCCGTTAACCCCGAAAAAAAGGCCAAATCAGATAGCCCTGCCGGATTACGGTAAATATTGATAGGGCTATTAAGTGGTCACTATAAGTGATTTTCACTAGTTGCATGAATATGTTAACATGCATCCACGCTTCAATTTTGAAGCCAACTTTCTTGTTTACAGCTACCATTAATCCTGATGAAGGCCGACCACGGGATCCCATCCTTGCTGATAATAAAATAACGTCAAAATTGTCCCAAGTGGGGGGTTCCAAATACCAGGTCTCTTGGAGAGCAATTATGGCATAGTCAGCCAAAGGTTTTACAGAGATATGCAAATGGGCATGACCTCGGGTGTTCCAAGAGGCTATCTTGATGACATGGGGCTGAAATACAATTGATGGTTACTTGTTAGGAGCCTGCATGTCATCACGAGAGCTATGGTAAATTTGAGGTTGGTGATGGAAAGGAGCCTCGACATGTTTTACTATGCGGTCCGGGTCTTGTGCCAGTAAGAATCCCATATCGAATAGGGTCCTCTTGGCTAACCATATTGTATTCAAAACAATGCCCGAGGGAATCCATAACCTCACAATTGCTGTTGAGTCATCAGTCAGGTATTCAACTTGAGCTATGTCATGTGATGTTAAATGTTCTAATTCCAAGACATCACTAAAAATGTTAAGTACACTTTGTCTGTTTAAGTTGTAAGTTGGGTGAGATCCCTCACGACATTTTAAAATTAGTGTATGACAGGCTGAGGCTACAGGAATAGAATCACGGGACCGATTATTGTTGGAATGTTTCGGCCCATTATCATTGGATGAGATGTTGTTTCTTTCCAGATTATAATTTGAATTTACTGGCATCAAACATGGGGCTCGTTTAGATACAACCAGATCTCCATTATTTGTTGGATTCGGTGGATTTGCTTGTTGCACCACCGGGGAGGTCCAGGATACTGATTTCAATGGAGTGTCAGAGGATGACTTCTTTGGTTGTTGATTTTGGCAGAGACCGCGCTCCTCCATATAAGAGTCAAATGCCTTACGCAATTCCTTCAGAATTAGGGATCTTTGCAATTCAGTTTCGGTATGATTAGGCACTGGTAACAAATTATCTGTATGGGGGACCAGTGTCTTATTTGGCATCGGGTCATGGTTTTTATCATTGGAGCCAGATTTAAGAGCGTCAACCAGGGCGTCCAACGGTTCGTGAGCCTCAAGAACAACTAGAGGGACTTGATCATCAGAGTTTGGTGATACACTGACTGAAGTGACTGATGTAATTTCCGGAACATCTAAGCCCCGAGTGCAGGTCGTAGTCATTTTTTTAAAAAAAGCATTTAAAGATGCTTTGGTCACTCGGGCAGCAGGCATGTTTTCTTTTTTTTTTTTGAGTTGGAGCTCTAGTAATTTTCTTGATTCTTTTTAGGAATTGCTTGATTATCCGGCGTAGGATCCATCACAGGATCAAGCACTATTGATTCCTGCACACTCAGCCACGAGGTATTTGTTGTGGTTGGTTGTGCAAGAGACAGTTTTGCTGGACTTGATGTGATTATATGAGGGACAGTAGGCAATACAGGATAAGGTGTAACACTCGATGAAGCCGACTTCAGTGCAATCGATTTGCTAGTTAAGTCAATACACGGAGTGTCATTAGCTGAGGAGAAAGAGGCTTGGGGAGGTAGTTTAACTTTTTGTGTCCATAATAGCAGATCATCTAACTTTGATTCCTGTTTTGTTATTTTTGCATCCAACACTTCAAAAAGTTTAAACAAAGATAAGAGAGTGGTGTTGATTGCTGTCAGGGTGGTTTGTAACAAAAGTGGTTGAGTTTCAGCAGAATCGCCCTGACACCGCGCCACAGGGCGACGCGGTGTTGGATGTACATATGAAATTGCTGATAGGGAATTAACTGATAGTGGGGGTTCAGGATACACGTTGTGAAGCGAGTTTTGAGAATTGCAAATCGATATTGGTGACTCACACTGACTTGCATAAAGAGAGACCTCTTGATTATCTGGAGGTTCTGGAATATCAGTATCAGTATAATCAGTTGACATGGAAGATTGAATGGAACTTTCGACCGCTTGAGGAAGTATCTGGCATGGTGAGGTTAACATTGTGTTGTCAGATAGTTCACATGGTGCAGTTGAACCCACAAGAGTTCTAATGAGCGGCCGCTGTATTGGTAAACCAGAATTGGTATTTAACTTAGGTGGCTGAAGAGCTTGGACATTCCGCTGAACACTTTGTTTGGGTGTTGACAGGGAAATGGGGTTAAATGGTAGTATACCAAGGCCTCTCGGTATGCTAGGGCATGGAGTCAGCACAATGGACTTGTGAGAGGACAGTTTTTTTTGCAAAGTATTCTGTTTACCATTAAGGCTATTGCAAACATTTAGCGTGGGAGGCATGCAGGTCTTCAATGAATAAAGCTGACCATGTTTGGACATGGCAAGTGCACAGATTACCCTGATTGGAGTAGCAATGAAGATGTAGCAAGAGGAAGCAGTTTTTACAAGTCACACTTCAGCTGAAACTCTTTAGGCACTTACTTATATACAGGGCTATTACAATGGGCCACCTCCACCGTCATTGCGGCAAAGCGCGTAAGCGCTACTCTGACCGGTACTCGCCCGTGTGCGCACGCGCTGTGTGCACAGCCAATCGCAGTGAGGAATGGGCGGAGTGGAGTGAACACAGCCGGAAAAGGCAATTCTGGCGCTACAAACGCCGAAACAAACAAAGGTAGACACTGAAAAACAAACAGAGCACAGTGTCACTTTCACTTGTCTAGTATGTTGAGTCAATAAAGTTTGAGTTGACAAAGTTCAGTTTGTCACCTTGACAAGAGAAAAAGTCCAGTTCCAAGTGTCCCCATTCAGCAAAAACAGCAGAAACAGAGCAGCAGGCACTGCGGGTAAGCGGTACTCTGACCGGTACTCGCCCGTGGGCACGCGCGCTGTGCGCGTGCACGCACAATTTATAATGGTGAGTGACTCCCCGCACAGCCAATCGCAGTGAGGAATGGGCGGAGGGAACACAGCCGGAAAAGGCAATTCTGGCGCTACAAACGCCGAAACAAACAAAGGTAGACACTTGACAAGAGAAAATGTCCAGTTCCAAGTGTCCCCGTTCAGCAAAAACAGCAGAAACAGAGCAGCAGGCAGTGCGGGTAAGCGGTACTCTGACCGGTACTCGCCCGTGGGCACGCGCGCTGTGCACGTGCACGCACAATTTATAATGGTGAGTGACTCCCTGCACAGCCAATCGCAGTGAGGAATGGGCGGAGTGAACACAGCCGGAAAAGGCAATTCTGGCGCTACAAACGCCGAAACAAACAAAGGTAGACACTTGACAAGAGAAAAAGTCCAGTTCCAAGTGCCCCCGTTCAGCAAAAACAGCAGAAACAGAGCAGCAGGCAGTGCGGGTAAGCGGTACTCTGACCGGTACTCGCCCGAATCAGTTTGTTGCTCTCTGCCTTCTCCGTATCTAGGTGGCTTTGCAGGGTGACTACCTGCTCAGCACATACCCTATTGACGTTCAGTTGTGCTCCAGCTTTTTCTGGCTCTGCAGTAGGGAGTCCAAACCTTCTTGGTACTCCTTCTGCAAGGCCAGAAATCTGGTATCCTGGTCAGACTTTTCCTGTTGCAGGATACCCATATCCTCTTTTATTTTAATGATATACTGCCTACTATCATTTTCTGACTCCTGGCTCCTCTGCAGCCTCTGCTCGGAAGAGACCAGGTCAGATTGGGCCTTCTCTAATGCCATCATTTGCCTATTTGCCAGATCTTGGACTTCAGCACATTTGTCCTGTATGGCTCCCATATGTAAATATAAATATGCCGCTACCCTGGCAATCTTGTTGTGCTCATCCTTGGCCTTAGGGGCCATATATAGTTCACTCAGGGCCACATGTAAGGGACCCTGATCTCTCCATATATCTGACCCAGTTACAGTGACCTGTTGCGCGATTGCCTGCAACCACACATTCTGGTCCTGTTCCGTCCATTTGCCTCTCACAAATAGCTTATGTAAGAGGTGCTCTCTGGCTATTTTGATATCTACCAAGGTCGTCATTCTGGAAATTGATTTCCTTCCTAACTTACAGAAGTTAGTATTTTATTTTGCAAAACAGACCGTCTCCTTAGAGCGTCCTTCTTTTGAGGGGTGCTTTTACAATGTAACACGGCGTGGCGATCCAACAGGATTTATGTATCCTGTCAGTTAGCACACTGTATTAAGCTGCACAAATGGTAGATCTAATCCAGACATCCCGGACGAGCCCCCACTCTGTTAAGCGACTTCAATTCAGTACTCCAACTAAGTCAGTGTCTAGTCTGGGATGCCCAAGGGAAGCCATTATTTACATATTTTTATGACAAGTTCATAGATCGGGATGATAAACCCTTGTATAATGCCCCTCTCTTTGAATCGCCCTGACCTCACTGAGCCAAGAAGTAGGTTTGTTTTGCAAATTAAAAGATTTATTTTACAATTAAACAAGATATATATATATATATATCACACTTTTATAAATAAATTAATATTTGATAGCACACTTGTGAAGATAATGTTGATCAACAATGGATAGTATTACACTGGCACACCTTTTTTAATTTTACTTAGGAATTGGTATGGAGAGGATAAAGTAGCTGAGAATGCTTTTATGGGTTCAAGGAAATGCAATGATAGAAAAGAATGCAGCACAGAAATAACTGAGATGGTTTCCACAAGAGATAATATGATCACTTTTTCTTTTGACAATTCACTTCCCCCCTATGCAATATAAGGAGATGGAAGGAGAGCACACAATATTCAGGAATACAATCAAATGCAATACCAATTCGGGAGGCCATCAGGGGGCGCAGGCAAGATGGCCGCCTGAGCCAACAGCTCCGCACCCAGCCCCGGGAATTTTGCGGAGTTTAGCAGGAAGAAGGAGCTCATCTCTCGCAGGCATCTCAAAAAAGGCTGTATGAACCCCTGCCCACCCAGGGGGTCCAAACCAGGAGTTTCTACGACACCCACGGACTGAGTTCGACCGTCCGAGGTCTCCGCGGCCCCTCCCCCCGCGGTCCTGAACAACACGCAGGCGGTGAGCGCCAAGGCATGCCAAGGCCGCAGCAGAGCACAGGAGCGGGGAAGCCTGCGGAGGGAGTACCCACTCGGAGCGAGGAGAAGCCGGAGGTGGGGGACCTCGGAGGTTCCACCGCACCCCTGGGCCCCTGGTGCCCCGGATGTGGTGAGGCGGCGTGGAGCCGGCGCGAGGCCGCACTCGACATCGAACAAAGACACCTGAGGCGCTGAACACGCACTGAATCACCCCGACACTCCACCCACCCACGGGGTTGAACGGGCCCACCTAACCACACACCAGAACTCCCCAGCCCGGGCCATCGCGGGAGCGCGCCAACACTAAATCCGGCTGGGGATGCTGGAGAAGGCACTGGAGAAGGCACACGCCAGGTGAGAGGCCCTTGGGCCAGGACTTCATGAATTGGCCGCTTTCCAACTGGCGCTGAACGCCTTGAGTTATTCGGCTGGCACAACCATAGACAGTCACTCCGAGGGCCCCCCCCACCCGGCGTCCCTCCCAACACACTTTGCCGCAACCAAAATCCCATGAGTTGGAAGGAGACCCTTTCCAAGTATCAGTTTGCAGCTGGAGGGGACAAAATGGCCGCCGGGTCCCCATCGGTGCTGCATCCCGACCTGGGGGCCATCCAAAATAACATCCAGATGATTTTGGAGGAGATACGTGGGATTCGAACCGACATGGGTGCTAAATTGGCCAACCTCACCACTAAGGTCACCACCCTGGAAGACCGCGTGGAGGGAGTCGAGAACAACCAGCTCTCCACGGCGATCTTGGAGACGCAAATGGAGGCCAGGTTCCAGGAGATACATCGAAGGGAGGAGGAACTACGGTTCAAGGTGGACGACATGGAGAACAGGGAAAGGAGGAACAACTTGCATATTTTTGGCCTTGTGGAGTCCGAAGGGGAGAGCCCGCAGGCACTGGAAGGCAAGGTCCACGACATCATAAGAATCGTCATGGGGTGGAGAACGACATCGAGATTAAATTTGACAGGGTGCATCGAGCCGGCGGAGGTGGTAGAGGCCAGAGGTTGGTGCTGGCCCGACTGCATTACTATAGGGACAAAGCCAGGATCCCGGAGAAGGCGAGGAACTTCGGTGATATCCAATACGGAGACTCTAAGGTGGCAATCTACCAGGACCTCTCGGCCCTCACCCTCGCAATGAGAAAGAAATGTGGAGCCCTTACCAGATGGTTACAGGGTAAGGGGGTCAGATATCACTGGGGCCACCCCTTCTACCTGGCATTCGAGTGGTCGGGGGAAAGACACCACCTGGTGACGGAGGAGGACATCTTGCGTACCACTGGTGACCTGGTGGGAGATCGTGCCGGTCCGTCCAGTGGAGCTGGGGGTGAGGCCAGGAACCCACGGCGGGGCCCCGACAGTCTGGGACAACCCAGCGGCAAGACCAAGGTCAAGAGGGCGCGCAAGTTTAAAAAAACCAGGCACCCATCATCGGCCTCTGAGGATCACCTGAAGTGACTGTAACGTTTCGTAATGTTTGTTATTTGGAACGAGGGACCTCGCGTCGGGCCCGCGCCGGGGGACACGGGGGACCGTGGGAGCAGGGTTTGGTTTAAAGGTTCACAGGCGTTCATTCTGATTTAAAGAGAATGGGTTATCCACACGTTTACACTACCTGGGGCTGGGGTAGAGTCCTTGGTGGTTCGTTGACCGTCCCCAAAGGAGATCGGGTGACATGGACGAACGCCTCAAACCGGGGGGAGGGGGGAGGGGGAAAGGGGTAAGGGGCAGGGGGGAGAATGACCATCAAGGCCAAAATGGGAACGTTTAGAGGGGTCCACGGGGGGGAGTGGGGGGACTAGCCAGTCCGAACAGGAATCTTCCATTTTTCAGCAGGCCATACGCAAGCATTATACTACGGTGAAGTTAGAGATGGACTACCTAGACGACAATGGTTGAAGGCAAGATAGGCACACTCAATGTCAAGGGCCTAAATTCACAAAACAAGAGGTCCCTGACCAGTAATATGTTCCGCAAACAGCAGCTAATGGTGCTGTTCCTCCAAGAAACCCATTACAGACAGGAGAAGGAATCACCCATCAGGGGGAAGGACATGGGTGCCAGCTTCTGGGCCTCCCACAGAAGCTTGAAGAAGGAGGGTGTGGGGATTCTCCTGAGCAAAACACTCCACCTTACTAATACAGAAACCAAGAGAGGCTTTGGGGGGAGGTTCCTGGGGATCAAGGGTACTTACGAAGGGGAACGCATAACCCTAGCCACCCTCTATGCTCCCAACTCAGGCCAGATAGGTTTCCTAACCCAGATTCTGGGGGTAATAGATGAATGGGCTGAAGGGGCCATGATACTGGGGGGGCGACTTCAATCTCATAATGGACCCCGGGCTGGACTGGTGGATGGCAAGGGTGACTGAACCAAAAGGGATAACCAAAGACAACCTAACGCTCCAGACCCTGCTGAGGGAACACTACTGGGAGGACGTCTGGCGAGCGACACACCCGGAGCCCGGGGGATACACATTCTTTTCCCCCCCACACCACACCTACACCAGAATCGATGTCCTTTTGACTTCTAAAGAGGGGAGTGGGGTGGCTACAGCCCCGAGGGTTGAAGCAATAACATGGTCCGACCATGAGCTTCTTGTGGCGAACTGGTCGCTCCCCCTATCCCCCAGGTCGGCCCGGTGGAGGGGTAATGATACGCTCCTGAGGTATCCGGTCTTCAGGGAATTCCTGAGAGGTGAAATGGAGGCGTATTTTGAGATAAATGACGATGGGGAGACGGATATGGCGACAGTGTGGGAGGCGGCGAAGGCCACCTTTTGTGGTCTCCTTATAGCCGAGGGTTCTAGGCGTAAGCGGGAGAGAGGGCTCATTGAGGCCAAGATACAGGCTGAACTCAAGAGCCTGCGGGGTAGGCTTACCCAAGAGGGGGTTGACAAGGAGTCCCTCCTATCGGAAATACACAAGAAACGCCAGGCTCTGCACACGGTGCTCATTGGGGAGGTGGTCAAGAAATTGAGATATACGCGACAAAGGTACTATGAAAAGGGGGATAGGGTGGGGACCCTACTGGCACGTAGAGCTAGGGGTTGTAGACTGGAGAGGAGGGTTGGACCTATTAAAGATGGGGAGGGCATAACTCTCAATAAAAAGGCAGAGATAGTGGGCTCCTTTGCAACCTTTTATAGGGACCTGTACACAAAACAAGAGGGGGAATCGCCGGAGGAGATCCGGGCCTATCTGGAAGAACACCGGCTACCCCGCTTAACAGAGGCCGAGCTGCGGGGCTTGGAGGGGGACATAACGGTGGAGGAGGTGGAGGCAGCTATCACGAGACTTAAAGCAGGGAAGGCCCCATTGGGTGATGGGTATGCGGCTGATTTCTATCAACAATTCCAGCCCATGCTGACGGAACCCTAGCCAAATTGTTCAACCACATCCGCAGCAAAGAGACGATCACCCCCACATTCCTACAGGCCCTCATCTTGGTAATCCTCAAGCCAGGAAAAGACCCCACAGAACGCGGCTCCTACAGACACATCTCCCTCCTAAACCTCAATGCTAAAATATTTGCCAGGATCCTGGCCACTCGCCTGGAGAAATGCCTGCCCCGTCTGGTTCACCCAGACCAGTTGGGCTTCATATTAAACAGACAAGCCTCGGACAACATGCGCAAAACTCACCATGTGCTGCACTCAAGGGAAACCCGGAACGAGGGGGTCCTCCTGTTGTCCCTAGATGTAGAAAAGGCCTTCGACCGGGTGAGTTGGACCTTCATGGGGGAGGTCCTCTCGGCAATAGGGATGGGCCAGAGATGGTTGGGATGGATGGCGGCACTATATTCCACCCCCACGGCCAGAGTGGCCGCCAATGGGATGGAATCAGAAGCCTTCCTCCTAGAGCGAGGAACGAGACAGGGCTGTCCACTATCCCCCCTGATATATGCCCTTGTCATGGAACCCTGGGCAATCTCGGTGCGTAACAATGAGGCTATCACTGGAGTACAGATGGGCGGCTCCCACTGTAAGATCAGCCTGTTCGCTGACGACGCTCTCCTCTATGTTACTAAACCGACACTGACGGTCCCTCATGTGTTGCGGGCACTGGAGCATTATGGGAGCCTCTCGGGGTACAAGGTCAACCTGGGCAAAACTGTGGCTTTTATGGGGGGTCGATTACCAGACACCGAGAGAGAGTATTTGGAGGGTTTTCCCTTCCAATTGCAGAGAGAGGGGTTCCGGCACCTGGGAATCCAAATCACACCTGACCCAAAGGACCTCTTCCTGAGCAATTTCACCCCTTTGTGGACTGAGGTCAAAAGAGATGTAGAGAGGTGGGCGGTCTCGGGGTTTTCGTGGATGGCACGACTCAACGTGATCAAAATGGTGGTACTTCCCAAATTCCTATTCCTCTTCCAGATGCTCCCCACTCAGGTCCCCGGCGCGTTCCTACAGTCAATGAAACGCACCCTTCTCAGGTTCCTCTGGGGGGAAACATAGGATCTCCTACGACGTCCTAACGAGACCCAAGGAAGACGGTGGGGTGGGATTCCTGGATTTCGATACATATTATAGGGCCTCCCAGCTGAGGATTTTGGTCGATCATTTCAACCCTGGGTCAGAAAAGCAGTGGGTAGCACTGGACAATAGGTTACTTGCCCCGGTCGGTATCAGGTAATAATATTGCCATATATATGGTCGCCGTAAATAATATTGCCGGGAAAATGTCGTGGCGATATTATTTGGGTGACCATATATATGGGGACAGGGGCAAAAAAAAAAATGAAAAAAAAAAAATGAAAAAAAAATAAAAGTTTGGGGTTTGCGGGGGTGTCCCCCGCATGTTCCATGCAATAATGTCTCCACAAAAAACGGCCATTTTTCGGCAATATTTTTGCATGGCGAGATTTTTGTGGCGACATTATTACATGGAACCCCCCCGGTCACGCTCGATGAGTGGTTGTGGGTCCCCAGAGCGCACATCCCGAGGCGTGTTCTGGACCACCCGGTATTGGGTGTCCTGTTGTCTGTCTGGAAGGAGGGGGGTTACTATAGATGGCTCACAACCTGGCCTTCCCCACTAAGTTGCATTTGGGCGCCAACATTCATAGCCAAGGTGGCGGAGCCGGGCGCGTATCAGAGGTGGTCTGAGGCGGGCCTTGTTAGGGCATGCCACTTGTGGGTGGGTGGCTCCTTCATGCCCCTTCTGGACCTGGAGGAAGCCCTGGGGCTGGGCAAGCTTTCACCTTTTCGCTACCTTCAACTGAAGGGAGTCCTCTCCGAATCCTCATTGGGGGACACACTCAGGAGGGAACTCACGGACTTCGAGAAAACGATCATCTCCACACGGGGCACCAGGGGGGTCATATCTTGTTTGTACAAACTTCTCTTGCTCTTGTTACCCAGGGATCCACTGCCAGCACGGACACAATGGGAAAAAGATTTGGGCACGGCAATATATGATAAAATGTGGACTAAAATGTGCATCCGGGCCCACCGTTCAACGACCTCCCCCCAGTACAGACACCAAGCTCTCAAGGTTTTACACAGATGGCACTACCCTCCACAGTTAATAGCCAGAATGAGCCCGGGCTACGACCCACACTGCTGGAAATGCAAAAAGAAAAAGGAGATTACATGCACATGTGGTGGTCTTGCCCGAGGGTGCAGTCATATTGGGGAGAGGTCATATCCTGGGTCAAGGGGGTGGATTGTGTCTCTAGGCCCCTCTGTCCCTGGTTGCTTCTATTCGGTATTGAGGTGGGTGATGACCAGGAGGACACCCAGGGCCACATGTTGGAGGTCATGCTAGTAGCGGCCAGGTGCTGCTTGGCCCAGAAGTGGAGGAATCCGCACATGCCTGATGAGAGGGAGTGGGTTGCGAAGGTGCGGACGATATATGACTTGGAATTTCTCACCCACGTTCTGGATGAATCCAGATCCAACATTGAGGAACTCTGGCTTCCCTTCTTTGAAAAGTATGAGCGATCGACCTGAGGGGTGAGCCCATGAACTTTTGGCCTGCTTGGGTTTTGAGTCCAGAGGAAATGGGGGACCTAATAGGTATCAGTTGTACAAGGCACGCACCCTCCCATGGGGTGCTGTTAGGTTGAGCCCTAGACTATGTGTGCACTAATCTATTTGACAGTCCAAACTTGAAAAATGCACAACGCGTCCCTGCAAGATAAGCTTGAAATTGGCACCTGTTCACTGACTAGGGGAGGGTTGAGGAGGGGGCGGGGGGTTATTGTTTGAACGTTTTTTCTGGGAATGGTACCGGATTGAAATGACATGTTTGTTGTAATAACCTTAAAAAATGCTAATAAAAACTATATTTAAAAAAAAATGCAATACCAATTCAGTTCCCCCCTAGCAAGTTTAGAGCAACAGGGATGATTTTAAAACACAGGCAAAAATACTTTAAATGTGATTTGCAAAGAAGTGAAAATATGCTAAAAATGATTTTAATTCCCTATAGGAGATTCAGGGTAGGTGATAGCTACTTAAGATTCATGAGGGATTATCAGGTTGAAAACAGTTTTCAGCAATGCAAAGCAAAAGCAGCTATTTTTTTACATGTGGTAAAATGAGCTAGTTGCAATTCGCAGCACTTTTTCCATGTGCGTCGAGCGCGATTACGGAAAAACTATAAGGAACAGAAAGTTAAATCTCGTTCCTAGCACACGCGGTTCAAAAGATACAGATGATTTTGTGGAGGTAGATTTTCAGAAATGAAATAATGATTCAGAATGGCAAATGACACTTTCACAGGTTTGAAA
This sequence comes from Ambystoma mexicanum, assembly GCF_040938575.1. NCBI lineage: Eukaryota > Metazoa > Chordata > Amphibia > Caudata > Ambystomatidae > Ambystoma > Ambystoma mexicanum. The sequence continues at coordinate 1,169,710,100 of NC_090935.1, read as the reverse complement.
TCACAGAATGAACCCACGATTTCTATGATGCGGTACTAAATAGGTGGAAATGGTTTGAATTAGATTATTTTAGACTAAGAGATTGGTTTTGCACAGTTCTGGCTGAGTACTCACACTATAAATTTTAATTAGGCCGTCAAGGTCTGGTCAGGTTTGGGCTTCACTCGCCACGGACGGTCTCTGGTACTGGTTCTGCTCACAGCGATCTCTGGTCTGGGTCTCTCTGGATACAACACTGTTTTCTGGGTTCTGGCACAGAGCTCTAGCCAGAATCAAACAGCACAGCCAGGCTGTTGAAGAGTTTAGTTAGGTGGCTGGATTCTGAGGCCTGCTGAGAAGGATTCAGCATTTGGACTAGGCCTCTCTGCTGCAAGTTCTGGAGTCTGGATTCCAAGTTCTGGTTCTGGAGTCTTCTGGATATTGTCTGGTCTGGCAAAGTGCTTCGCAAGAATTCAGTTTGAAGTGAGAAGTGAGTGTCCCTTCCTGGGTCTCAGTGGCTCTTTTTATGTCTTTTGAAAATGGGTGTGTGCGTGGGCATAACTAAGCCTGCCCCTCACAATTTACCATTGGCCAAGTTCTCCTCTCTCCCTTGATTGGGGGAAGGAAATGGAGTGTCATCGTGATGAGGTATGTTTATGGGCCAGAGGATCGTCCCCTTGTCACTTTGCACACAAATCTATTTTTGATCCAAATGCATATTTATCTATGTACAATTTTTCTAATATTATATGTCCAGTTAACATATTTTCTGTAGCACCAAACCATCCGATCCCTGTCTTTGTAAGATGTTGTGTCCACTTCTGACAGAATTCTGCCCTTTTCATCCAGAACACAACCTCTAAACTTTTCCAGAATTTACACAAATGTGTGCAAGGAATATGGGCATCAGATGATGAAGCGTCAGATTTTTAACATACAGACATTTGGAGTAATACCTTATTTTCCGATACTACTCCCCAGAACATACCACAGAGTCCTAACACCTCTTAAAATGTGCACAGAAAAATCACAGGAATGATGATATTAATTATATAATTTTGACACTTCCGTACTATGAATTATCCATCTTTTTAAAATTATGCTCTGGCCCAGATGGGTGTGGTTTAGGTTCCAAAGCACATGGGGGAATTTCTGTCTACACTGGTGGGTGGCAGGTCAGGCGACCATTTTGGATTTTCTAAACCCACAGCACCAAATGCTGTAGAATAATAGTTCAAACGTGGGTCAAGACACCTAACAACAGCATCCCTGCCTCTCTCAAACTGCAGTTCCGGAAGCAACTCAAGACCTTCCTTTTCGCTTCTGCTTTCTCTCTCCCTCTTCCTTGCTGATGTCCCTGACTGCTCCGTACACTGGTCTCCTGGCCACCCACTGAACTTCGGGTCCAGGCTCCTGCATGTTCAGTTGCCCTTGCACTGCCTCCGGGTCTCCCAAGCATTTAATGGTCTCTATCTGCCACCCTACAGTCACCTGACTCTCTGCACTTATGAGCCACTTACCGATAGCACTTTGATCTACCTGCACTTTCCCTACTCCTGTCCCCTCTCCCTGGCACTTCTCCCCCTCCCCGCACTTGCGCGATCTGAATGACACAAGGCCTAGGAAGATCGTTGTTTTGTCCTCTCTCTGTCCTCCCTTCTTTGTCTTGTCACACCTAGAAACACTTATGTACAGGCGCGTTATAAATGACTTTTATCATATTTGGTGCAAACAGGTTAACCACTTATGCACAAAAGTGGATGTAGAATCATAAATAGACTGAGGCAGCTAACCCCAGTTCAGACTGCACCCTCCTAGTAAATAGCATATAACATCAATCATGAAAACAACCTTTAAATCAGCAAATATTTAAAGCCTCTTTTAATGCAGCTGCATTTTCTTCAAATGTTGGTAGGCAGACAGTGTTTGCCATGATAAACGACCCCCGACGCTCCGAAATGTATTGCCTGTCATGTTTGCGGAAAACATAAACATATGATAAATATCTAGAGTAAGATGATGCTTATCCCTAGAATTGTACATGTATAAATATCAAAGAATTGATCGAGATATGGTTCCCTTAAGAAAGATCTGCAAACATACATAGCCAAAAGATGCGCCTGGTAAACCAAACTCAATGGTATCAAATAATGCCAGATAAGAATTCTGTATACCTTTTTTTTATAAGAAGGAAACCATGTAAATGAGGAATTTATTTTATAATTTTTTTTGTTTATTGGTATTTAGCGAAATCACCTCACGTCCATACAATATAGCCAATTCCAATTAGTAAATAACGAAGAAAAGGACCAACCAAACAAATGAAAAAGATAACTTCCCTATTAACCTTCTCCCTTCTTCAATTCCCACCCACAATTCCCCCTTACCTTCCCAGATACACCTTCAACACCCTTAGTTACACATCTTAACATCCTAGGGCAATGTACAAAGCCAGCATAACTACATTTCCGATTCCTCCCCCCAACCAATACAAGCATCACACAATTCTCCTGTCACAGGACATACATCCAATTCATGGCAGTCGGTCATCAGAGGGGTACAGTAGGCGATTAAGCAGTATTTCCCATTCAGTTCTATGTGACCTATTCACATTACTGTATGTCGCTTCTATCCTAATTAATGCAGCTGCAGATGAGTAGGTTGACGCTTTTTCCCCAACTCCTGCCACCTCACTGCCGTCATACTGGAACAGCAGGAGTAGGGCCCTTTGTGAGACTCCATGTGTTATGCCTATACCTCATTGAGTGTATGATAGACAATATGTACTCAGACAACCATATTGAATGTACCCTTGCACGGAAAGTGTGGAAGGATGCCGTATGGAAGGATGTCAGCACATACTATTGGAAATCATGAGCGCTGATTGAAATTTGACGAGGGGAGAGTGATATCATGGAGGAGATATACAAAGCCATGCTGAAACGATTTGAAAATACTTAAGAATGACGATGTAACTGAAGCGATAAGAGAAACATGTACAAAACAATAAAGTAATCATGAATGCAAAAGAAGACAAAGTAACTTGCTGTCCAATAAGTGTAAATACACAGTAACGCAAGGTAGAAAAGATACACAGAAGCTTGCTATAGAGTAACATATAATGTGGCAAGGACGGCCATGGTTGGAAACTGGACGCCGGCTCATGTAAATATTCAATTCAACTACCTCAGAAGCTGATCAGGGTTCTAGAGTCAGGAGACACTGGAAGAACAGCTTTGTCTGCAAAACAAAGAGCAGTCAATACTGGCTTGGGTCAAGGATGTTATTTTTAAGGAATGCCTGCAAAGCACAAAGGGAGGCAGATGGATAAGCCATGGACGAGACATAGTTCTCTAAAATTAAAAGAGAAGAGAACATCTGCAAGTGCCATAGCTTTGGACAATGAAAAGTGTATAAAGTCTATACAAGGTCTAGAGAGTAAGTCTCTAGATGCCAAGAGTAGCAATGACACTCACTATAATTAAATCAAATAGCAGTAAATAAGAGGCTGAAATGGACACATTTGTGGTCTCTTCGTATATGTCTCAGAAGTCAAAACCAAGGGCTATTCATTAAGCCTTGAATAAAGCTAGTGATGTGCTTTCACTCCCTTGAATGTCCTAGAGCAGAGAACAGGCTACAAGGTCAACTACAGATGGGAAACTTTGGCTCATGGGAGGTCTAATTAGAGCTGATGGACTAATTGGGAAAGTAAGGAGTAATCTGAGGTGATTCAAGCACCTGGGTTTCAGTTTCCTTACGTGTTGCTAGCCGAGCCAGAAAGTCCAATGTTGGCTAAGAATGCCAACCAATCAGTGGGTCTGTGGGGCAACCTGCTATACAATGTAGCATAGACCAATCTGCTATCATTTTGTTTGCTATAATCAGTATTATACGTATTTAGAGGTAGTTCAAGGGTTGTCTTACAGATTTATTTATTTTATTGTTCATTTATAACACGCTCAATACCAGCGAGTGGTTTCTAAGCATGGGATCAGGATTCAAACTTGTGTTGCGCTGCATTGTCTTGCTTCCAAGAGAAACACGTTGCTCCTGAGCTATCCTTCCTCCCCTAAGAGACAGCCAATGAAGTAGTAACTCATATATATTCTATTAGTAGATATGTTCCCCTAACCAATCCCCCACGCTAATAAGGTTTATGGTTTGCCACGTAGGATGACATCATAAATGACGCATTTTGGGGTATAAGACCCCTGGGTAATCAAGTTTGTTTGTGAGTGTGCAAGCATCCATCTGATGTTTGCCAGTTGACCTTGCTTTATTAAACTGTGAATAAAGTAGTACTTTGCATATGCCTTGAGGCTGTCCAGTTATTTCGTCTGCGATCTTTATTGGTAATTCCATCTAGCATAAGAGACGCTTTAAGGTGCTTGAGCACATGTTGGTAGTGGTGCGGATGGCGCAGGTCTAGTCGACATAGGCCCAGATCTTCGGACATTTGGCTGCTCTCGCCATTAGCCAGAAGACCGCGGAGTAACCTGTGGAGAACAGCGCACAACAATGCATGTGTAAAAAATACGGTTGTCAGGACCCCCTTTGATGAAATTCCTGTCCGGTCCCCGCAGGTGCCCCCTGGACAGAAGGCGAACTGGTACCAGAACCCTGAGGGCCTTAAAACCACTGAAAAAGGGCTCCTGGAACCAGTCCTGGCACCTTTGGCACCAGGCTCATATGTAGAAAGGAAGGGCTGTTCAAACTAGGTCCCATTTATGTACATGGGCCTTTAAATCCAACTTAGAAGCACCCACACAGTCTAGTTCTAAGAACCAAGCTATGTGGTCTAGTGTTTCGGGTGTTGCAGGCCTGAAACGACTTTCCCTGGTACTACTTTACCTGGGCTATATAAACCACACCCTGGCTGCAGAACACGCTTCGAGTTATTCTGCAACCAGCAGCGTGAAGCTCACTGTGTCCAGTTCCTGGTCTTCAGCATCTTCCTGTAATCCTGCAAGAGCAATAAGAAGATTATTCTATTTTACCTGAGAAAACACCATCCAGCACTCAGCATCTCAACTGGGCTGCAATCTGTGGAAACTGAGAGAAGAAGAAACATCACTCACCTGTGAGTACTAGCTTAAGGACTTCCGGCAAACCGCTACCACAGCTGCTGTTCAAACATTGCGACCTGCAATAATGAGAAAGGGAAAAACAATATTAGAATGCGCGCTTCGAAAACATCGAATTCCATCAGTCTTACCTGAATAACATCACGCTACGGCACCCTTCCATCCGGAGCACCACAGCAACATCTGCAAAGGAAAAGAGACATATTCAGGTTCGCTTTCAATATTAAACAACCACTGTACTTACCTTAACGGATTACGGGGGTCTGTTTTTCATCGCGCTCTAATCCACTCGCAGCACCACAGTGGCCTGTGAGGAGAAGAAGAAGAAAACACAGGTTAGCTTTAAAAGACAATAAAGGTGCTGCGCTTCACGCTTTCTCTTACCTAGAAAACATGCCTCTCCATCCGGCACAGCAGCATCAAGACCTTTGCACCTGAAAAGAAGGAGATAAAGACATTAACAAATTCCCACCATAAACAGAACAAAGACTTACAATTAACAAACCTACCTGCCTACAGGCAGATTCGGGGTCACAGCAGACCTGGGCCCAAGAAAGGTGAACTGCACCAGTGAAGCAACTCGGGCAACTCGCCAACAAACGTCAAGCGCCTCTACACAAGAAACGCAGGATGGATAGCTCACCCTACAAATAACTAAGGTGAGAAAAGAACCCAGTGGAAAGGGAATTGGTCAGAGGGCGGTGGGAGATTCACCCATTAGAAACAGTTATCACAAATCCTCTCTTCTGTAATTGCAGATTCATTATTCAGCACTGGGCAACTAAGTATCCAGGGTTCCAGATCTCAGAGCCTTCCAGACGCCCCCGGGGATATCAGGTGAGCGTAACAGTAAGTAGAACATTGAAAATGGCAAAGATACGGGGATACCTCGATTCCCGACACCAAGGGGACAGAAGGATAATAAACCAAAAAAGACACCAAACAGGGGTGTTAAGGGTTCCTGAGGCAAGCCCAACAAGAAGAGTGAGATGAGATACATTTACTAAAGATAGTAAAGGAAGGCATACGCAGGGGAAAATGTATTACAGTGCACATGCGTGGGGTTATAAATATGTCTGTATAAAGCTTTTGTTGTGTTTAATAATAATAATAATAATAATAATAATAATAATAATAATAATAATAATAATAAAAACTAGTAGATACAAAACAATAATAAAACATTAAGGTGATTTCTTTAGACTTTTTGATCAAGAGATTGATGTCAATCAGAAGGATAAAAATCAAAGGCAACTAATAAAAGAATAAAGAAGAAACTCTTAAAATATCGATAGTAGAACAATGAGGTATCAAAAATTTATAGAAAGTGTAAATGAAGGAGCAAAAAGAACATTTGTTTGTTGTGTAGAATTTTAAAAGCGGATAAAATATTGGATTTTTGGATAATCACATTCAGTGCGCCCCACTAAACTGGTCTACCTTTCTAATATCTTATCATCCCCAGCACCCAATAGCGTGTAACCTGCATGTACCCATTTCTATTTAGCAACTGTTCCCCCTTATAGACTCACCGAGTTGTGAACTGTGTTGCCTAGCCATATATCACATTTAGGAGAACTGTTAGTCAGCGACATCTAACTTCTCGGTAGACGGCACTCTGTGCTATCTAGTCCATTCAAATTCTTAATTATTTGTTTGTGTCACATCTAGATATAAATGTGAATATTGGCTCCTATCACATCTAGACAGATTTAATTATTAGGTTGCGTCACATCTAGACAGAAATGTGAATATTAGCCTGCATCATATGTAGACAGAGTTGCAATTATTAGTTTGTGTCACATCTAGACAGAATTGTGAATATTAGCTTGTGTCACATCGAGACAGAAATTTGAATATTAGTTTGCGTCACATCCAAACAGATTTGTAGTTATTAGTATGTGTCATGTCAAGACAGAACTGTGAATATTGGCTCCTGTCACACCTAGACAGACTTGTAATTATTAGTTTGCATTAAATTGAGACAGACATTTGAATATTAGTTTGTGTCATATCTAGACAAATTTGTAATTATTAGCTTGCGTCACATCCAGACAGAAACATGATTATAAGCCTGTGACAGAGCTGGATAGTAATATCTATAACCAACCCTACTAATAAAAAACCCATCCCTCGGCATACACCTCTCAAACTCTGAACTAAACACAACCATACCTCCAAAGCACAACAAACCGCACACACTTCACCGCAACAACGAAACAAACCACACATAGCCTCGCACAATTGCACAGGAAGGCTACAAACCGAAAAAATACACCTAAGCTCAGCGAACGGTGTAAACCGAACTGAAGCTGCCAACAGCACATCACAGCTCTCTTGCGCTTTCTCCCGCTCTGTCCAACGAATTTACCCTACCCTCTTGCCTTTCAGAGCCTCCAGGGTACCACTCCTGTGCCGACACTGTGCAGTATAGATATCCTTTAACATTAACATTCAATGTCATTCAGTTATTTTTGTCTATTTCTGACATATGATAGCAGCAATTAGATATGTAAGGCTGTACAATACAAATGGTGACAAATCCTTTAGGAGCTTTGTATGGTATTATTACGTCATTTGAAGTAGCTTTTAGCATATGATACAGTAATAACATATGCAAGGCTGAGAACTACATGTTGTGCCTTATATATGAGGCCTTAACTTGCCTTGAATGGTGTTGTTGGGTTATTTGATGCTGCGCTTGGCATTTCTTGGCAGCAATTAGACGTGAGAGACAAATGAGCACACACTGGTGACTTACAACATACATGTGAAAAGTAAGTGCACTAGATGGCATTACTCAGGTATTTGAGGCTGCACTTGGCATATGATGGCAACAGTTACACACAAGTGAGATGGCACATACAGTGCCTGATATAATTCATAAAGCTATTTAGTGGCAATGGATGTCTTTTCTCGGGCATTTGAAACTGCACTTCACAGTGGCAACAATTATACATGGGAGGCTCTCCCTTACATTTGCTGTTTAAACCAAGTTTATGAGGCATTAAGTGACATTAGCACCCTTGCGGGGGGAGCAAGGCAATCAGGTGGCTATGAACGTGGGCTTGAACCGCCGGTGAAAGCTTGTGTCCCATCCCACCTGAAGGCCGGCTCCCCTGCCGCCATCTTCCCCCCACCCTCCATCCCCTTATTATTATTATTTTTAATTCCCCTCCCCCCACTTACCTTATTTCAGCTGCGGCGGCACTCGGTTGGCATTTTACTCTGTTTGCTGTCATCCATGCATTCACATGTGCAATGTATGTTTTAATATCTGGGACATTTGTGGATTAATTGTTCTAAAGTTTTTAGATTTTTAGTGGGTGATCTGTGTAGTTGTAGCAGGAGATGCTGAATCTGTTGATGAGCTGTTGTAGGGGTGTCATTAGATTTTGAATAAAAGAGTGGCAATTCTGTTATAGTCAAGGTCAGCAGGATCCATGGGGAAACATGAGAATGTGGGCTCCGGCAGCTCAGAACACCACAGGTTTTCCACATCTGCCTTCCTGCTTCCCTACAAACATCCCGCACCCACCTTTCTTACAGAGCCATGTGCTGTGAAGCCAACATTATTGGCAGATGGTTACGATATAAGACCACTTACCTTACCTTACTACTGTTTCTGTCTACTTGGGCCTATATTTTAAATAAAGCACAAATAGTGTGGCTCAACCTGGGATTAGAGTCCTACGTAGACACATTCAGGAGACTGATACCAATGCAATTTCCCCTTTTTCGATTGTTAGTATTTCTATGCAATTCTGCAAAGATATGTAAAGCAACAAGCATGCACCATTCCCATATCTAAGCTGCAATTGGTCAATAATCACTCAAAGGTGACTTACCACTACTTTGGTGTATACATTCCTAGCAAATTCTTCATTATTGAACTTCATCTCCATGGGGAATTTATAGTCCATTAACCATCCTAAAAGTTGTTTATCTAGAGCAGATCCTGCAAAGGAGTACTGTGGAGCATGGATGTGCGTATCCACCATTCCAGGCATGAGGAATTCACTGAAATGCAAAATAAGAAAGTCATGCTCACCCAAAAGTATATGCATCAAGCGCATGCAGTAGGGACATGTTGTAAAGTAATTCCCACTAACAGCGAAGGATTATCTCAGAGTTCAAATGAAATGCTATGCACACACGTCAAGCCCATTCCAATCAGTACTTAAAATGAAAAGCATGCCTCACTACTTCAGACACAGCTCTCCTCTTTCCAGCCCATGAATGTGATCCTCTGAACCACAGTCAGCCTCTAGGATTGCCAAAGAAGTTGGGGAGATTACAAATTGATTTGTGGTAGGAGGTCTTGTAGACCTGATTTTGTACCCCACACTTGATTCATGTGATCTGTGGTCTTGCCTGTCTAGTCTGGTGCGTGAAACTGTTTGCTTGGGATCAGTGAGCTGCAGTTAGACTTCAAAAACACAGTGTTATGCCTGACCTTGATGTGAGCCACCTTGTATTTTCCAATAGTGGCAATGTTCACACCATTACCGCTCTTCTGTTTTTAATCCTTTATCATATCCATATCTGTCTCTCACAAAGAGCCCACCCTTCCTTTTTCCTTCAACATAACCACTGTCTTCTAATGCTGTTTTCCACAGACCAAAGGCTTTGCTCAAGCAGAACTGTTTCTTAGTGTCTACCTTTCACTCTTCGTCAGGTCGCAAGTTAATGTACTGTGCTGCTCTATACTAATGCCTCACAATTCTTACAGCACTCTTCCTTATCTCAAACATTACTATCACATTTTGTGTTCAAACTGAGAGCTCCTTGAGCAGAGTGGAGATATTGAGACATGACCCATTCCCTGCTGTTCCAGCATGCTCAAGCTACCCCACACTGGCAAGGCTCCGGAAGGATAGGACTATCTGGGTTGCTTGCTAGTTCCAGCAGAGTAGATCTAGCCTAGAAGTTTAATCCAGACTGCCCATTTGTGACAGGCTAAACTGGTTTGCCTGATATTTGTCCTTGCATTAATGAGCTAAAAAGAAGGCATCACTGACCTTTTTATTAACTATGATTTAAAGTCGTTTTTCACACGCATTCATCATTTTTTTGTTGTCTGCTCACTCTAACTAAATGGAGTCCAGCGATGGTCCAAAAACACACTTATTGGACTCAGAGTGGCTCATCAGCGCATCCTACGGCTAGTAACATCACAAGGGTTTAGGAAGAAATGTTGGAGGACAAGCTTAGTCGTAGGCTACATGATTGTAGAAATGTATGAATAACTCTTAAAACTGGTATTTGTTGTGCGTCTAGCGAAGGGCACCATGCTTGTCCCCTGAATGTTGAGCCACGTCACTCAAGATATACCTCGACTCCTAGGCCCAAAGGCGCTAAAACTGTTCTCGATTTGATGGTATTTCCTTAGATCGAAGAGCTTATTTGCTACAGAGTTAGAGTTATGTAAGGATAGTTACCTTCTGTAATGGCACAGGTGAGCAAAATTGTGAGACATGTTTACTGACATGGCACCGATAACAAGTTTGAGATGAAGCATTTGTGTCATGATCTTTGTTCCATGTTGATTTGCCATCACTCATTTTGGTACACTATCTAATGTTATTGGGTCTTTATAGCACAGTATTTGCCATTTGCAAGGCTTCTTCGCACGTTGGGTCCTGTAAGCAAAGGGTTGGTGTGTTGGTTAACGAGGAAAGCCAGGTTGCTATTGATAAAATGGTTATGTTCTGCAGATCTGAGAAAGTGTGCTCTGCATGTAGGTAAGCATCTCTATATTAAGACGTGTGGTGATGTGGATGTTGCAGGGTGAGAGCCTGGCATGGTTGGGCTGCTTAATTAATACCAGTAGGCATCCAGAGATGACATCCTGACCTGCGCAAGAGTAATCGTTGGGAGAAGATTGGTGTTTTAGTCAATGGGTGGTGTGAAGGTAGAAGAGAGGATGAAGGATTTGGGTTTGAGTGTATACTTGCTATATTTCAAGAGTAGAGTAGTTTGAGAAGGGGGGTGGAGGCTGAGGAGGAAGCATCACAACAATGTGCCAATGCAGAGTAATATTTGTGTTGGTTAGTTTACTAGTCCATTGCAGGGACCTTGTAAGGTGTATTCTGCATCCTGCATCTGCTGGTGGGCTGTGGGTATATCTAGAAATAGTGTGATGGAGTCCTAGGCTTAAGTTTGGAACTTGGAGAGACAGACCCTGGTTACTGTGGAAGTCCACCACCTGCCACATGATGTCCTCCTTGGAAGTGATGAATGGCGGATCCTCCAGGGCCTCCCCCCTTCCCCAGTCTTTCTTGATGAATAATTTGACAGCTCCTGATAAAGAAGGAAGACATTTTTTCAGGGGAATCCCGGGTGAGTGCAATTGTAAGATTGTGAGTCAAAGATATTAACGAGGTGAAATGCCAAGTGCATAGTTGTGGTCTACTTCACGGATTGTGGACTTCTGCCCCCATGCATATTGGATCTACGTGATCCGACCACGGCTGATTTTCCTGCGGCCAGAAAGTTTGCATGAGAAATGTACGAATCACAAAAGGTTCGCACATTTCCCACGCAAACACACGTACACAAACCCTACATACCCATGCCCCCACCCACACTCACAACACACCCACGACACAACCCCCACCCACACCCTCAACACACCCCCACCCACACCCCAAACATAAACATACCCTACTTACCGTTCCCTTTTAAAGTATAGTGAGCGGGGTGTTTAGGGAGACAACCCCGCAGCCCCCTTTTTTTTCTTTTCATGAGCTGCGGGGGTGTCCCCTGCAACACCCCGCTCACTATACTCTAAAGTATAGTGAGCTGGATGTTGCGAGGGAGACCCCCGCAGCCCCCAGTCTTTTTTTTGTTGTTAATACTTACCTACAATGCTACTACCAAAGGTTCAAACTTTTGGTGTTCGAACCTTTGGTGGTAGTATTTTCAGGACTTTTTGTACATCCGACCTTTTGGATATGGTCAAATCGTACAATACCTGCATATTGGCCTAGTCGAGGCAGTTTATTTATTTATTGGTCATTTATATAGCGTGTATACACTTAAACAAGCGTTTCAAAGCAAGCGCTCCAATGCAGGGAGGGTAAAAAGGCTAGATAGGGATTAACAGTCTTACTAAGCATTGGGAAGTTTAGAATGGACAAGTGCAATGTGTTTAGAGGTGCAACATAATACAGGAGGAATACAAAACTGTTACAAACATATGACAGGAATATTGAACATGCCTGACAGTCGTTAAAAAAGGCAAGAGCTAAACTTGAAAAAAGGAGAGAGGAGAGTGGGGAGTGTGAGGTATACACACAAAACAAAAATAAATGCAGGATGCATAAAGACAGAGAGGAGAGAGAGGTGAAAGGGACGCAACAATCAGACACAGAGAAGGCTGCAGGTGTAAAATAATGCCTAAATTCGATTTTTAAGCAGGCGCACTAAGAACACATGAGTCAACAGTTGCAAGGATGTAAAAAACGCCTACATTCGCTTTTCAAGGAGGCACACTAAAAACACATGAGTCAACAGTTGCAAAGATGTAAACACGCCTAAACACGCCTAAATTCCATTTTCAAGCAGGCACACTAAGAACACATGAGTCAACAGTTGCAAAGATGTAAAAACGCCTAAATTCGCTTTTCGAGCAGGCATACTAAAAACACATGAATCAACAGTGGCTGAAACTATCAGAGTCACGGTGAAGCAAGATAAATTGGCTACTCACAGGAAGGACTACCAGTGTGCCATTAGTCCTGTCCAGGTGAGGGAGGTCGCCAACAACCCCAAGTCCAGAGGTGTTTGGAGGCACGTGAAGGGGTGGAGATGGAACAGAGTATGGAGGAGCCAAGGCAGACCATCCAGACCCTGACAGGGCCAGACAGGGGTCTTTGGAGAGGGCCTTGGGAGGAAGGGCCAGCTTGCAGCCTACCGGCTTGTTTATTGGCCAGGTAACAGTGGAGTGGGCCAATCAGTATCTCCGCCAGCAAGCTAAGCACAAGGCGCTTGGGTGACCACAAAGCAATGGTGCCGGCTGCGGCCATGTTGGTAGGGTAAAGGCCGACAAGCAGAGACCACACAAAAAGCCCCCCCGGCAGAAAATACTGCCAAGGCTGATGCAACACAAAGCATACGCAAACAATACAGCCACCATGTGCCCATGGATTGAAGTGAGCTCAGCTGATGGCACGAGAAACGTGCGGCTAAAGGGGCGCTCTGATTGTAGTCAAAGCCCTGCTGGGTTTACCGTATTGATTTGAAGATTTCCGCATGTCGGGTCAACTCACAGGTGCCAGAGGGAGGGAGAGCAAGCCAGAGATGTGTCCAGAGGAGCAGAGGGTGAAGTTCAGGCCACGAATGCCAGACACAGCAAGAGAAGGAAAGATGCACCTTTTTCTGCTGTGTTTTATAAAGCACTGCTCAGGACTTTTCTGGCATCAAGTAGCAAAGCAGAGCACAAAACCCAAACTAAGGAGCACATTTGTCACACCGGTTATGGGGTAATGAACCAATTCTAAGAACTGACTGATAAGCCTATTCAGTAGCATTCACTTAGTATATGATCATCCCCATTACAAATCGATCCAGAGTATAAAAAAGGAGTTTAGAGTTGGCCTCTGGAGCTTTGGTACAGTCCAAGAGTGTTAAGCAGAGTGAAGGAGAGCAAGAAGACGGAGAGAGCAGGGAGAGGACGGCACTTCAGAAGGAAGATCCAAATGAAGCAGAATGGACGCAGAAGCTAGAAGGAGGAAAGAACGGAGAAAACTGTTTGAGTAAAGGAGGCAAGGAAAGATCATTGAGAGGAAGTGGCTGGCAAAGAAGGAGAAAAGGAAGAAGTAGAAAGGCAAGAAGGAGGAAGGAGAGAAATTCGAGTAGTGAAGGCGAGAGAGTGCTATCAAAAGAAGGCAGTTATACATACGTGGTGGGCATTATGGTCCAGAGAACTAACTCAGCATTGGCCAAGCCATGAGGATCAAAAGATAGGAGGGTGCCCAGAGGAGGAAGATAGTGAAATGCAGAGCCAGTGCGGCTCAGGTAGGAGAGGAGCAAAATTAAAGAGGTCAGTACCTTGGGGACCTGGCTCCAGAGATTAGTAGGACCCAATACTACAGAGTGCAGAGAAAGCAAACAGATCAGAAAAGAAGTAGTCTATCCGGGGTCGACACTAAATGACACTTCATCAAAGAGAAAACACTGAGATCAGACAGGATAAGTAGGATACCTGGTATCAATTCCATTTTATGATGCTTGTCGGTTGATGGTATTTTGGGAAGGTTTTGAGCACTCTGGTCTCTGTGGTGAATGGTTAAGACTGGCAGAGTAAGATTTAGGTTAGTAGTCTTTCAAGAATCAAGTTGCAGCAGAGGGAATTACTTTAATTCCTGTGCTTTTGTGTAAGATGCCCGCATTGTGAATGGAGTGGTTTGAGGTGCTATTAATGCTTTGGTACTTTGGGTCATAGATTTGGTCTTTGCTTAAGTGTTGATGTTCTGTGTCTGATGAGTAGTAGAGCACACAATACTCTACCAAAAACATAGAAATTACAAGCTCAATTTACAACAAATTCACATCTCAAACAATAAATATTTTAACAACAAATATAAAAATGAATAACATATTAACTTAATGATTTTAAACTGACAAGTCTATGTTCTAAATTCCATTTTTTACTGAGAATATCTGGTCGATGTGTGGCTTATTTCAGCAATCACACTACTTAGTTTCTATACCACACCCTTGGCAGGAACCACTTAAATTATGGCACTGGCCATCCCCCTCATTTTATTAAGTGAGCTTGGGAATTCTGTAAGTGGTTTGATGGACTATCTTTGCATATGTGTGTCTTTTTATTTTTTTGTTAGAAACGCTGGATTATTAATGATTCTTTTCTGAATTCCTTTACATTGAGTTGAATCATTGTTGGTATATTTCATTTTGTGACATGTACTAGTTGTAGAAATGTGTTTAGTTTATGTTATATTAGTCTTAGTCAAATAAAGTTTTATTTACAAATCCATATATCATTTATTATGCTGTCAAGGTTCTGAGTGTGCACTGATGTCATGTATTTATATTGTTATCAAATTTTTTTATTGTTGGTTTTCACACTATCTGGAGACCGCGTTAGACTGGACCTTTACTTTCATGGCAGCACAACTGGTACAGAAAGTCAGCAACCGTTGTAATGCATGGTTGGTCATTTAAACAGCCTTTTGCTTGCTTTCGTAGCTTTTTGATTTTGTATTATTGGTCCGCTTATTGTAGTTTTTGCATGGTTAATATCATCTGGACTAGAAGCCACATGAGATCACTTCCTTTGGAATTGTTGGTGCCAAATGTTAGGTGGTGTCACTTCCTGTGATGTGCCCAATGTTCGATGTTGCTTCTGCTATTCCAGGCATTTTGGTGCATAAGTCTCATTTAGCAGAAGTGAACTCCCAAAAAAGCCAATGTTACCTTCCAACAGAAAAGATTGAACTTTATTACAGAAAGATTAAAGTTTCTTCCAATTTATCACAGGACCAGCAAACAGTGGGCGAGATCAGATGAAGCTTAATTATATTCGTGTAGGCCTTAGAGAATGGTTGCTGAGTACACGTGAATAAGGTACCCATAGCGAATACCCTTTCATAGTTCTCTGATTCTACAATTAAAGGTTATATGCAGTCTTGTTATACATTCATAGAAAGATTGAATGGACTCCAGATTGGAGCTTACCATTTAACACGCTTGCTTACCAAATCAAAAGTAAGCTAACCTTTGGTTTTGGAAAAACCGCCTTGACTATATATCTAGGCAGAAATCTTACCAAAACTGGGGGCTCATTAGGAGTTCCCCGGTCCGGAAAGAATGTTGTTAAAAATGTTGGTAATTCCGGCATCAAAAATGTTGACAGTGGGGGCACAGATCTACTGGCAGGGCTGCCCTGCCAGTAGATGTGGCCTCTACCGGCAAATAAATACTGGAATCACCGGCACCAGTAATACCAGTGGCGTTATTCCGGCAATCCCATCCCATGGCGTCCAATGGGACTCCATGGAATGGGAAATTACGAGCATCTCGCTGCCCATAATATCCCAATAATACCGGGATATCAGGCGGTGGAGACGGTAGGTATCCAGCTGGAATTACTGGCGAGATACTGGGAAACTTGTAATGAGCCCCCATATCTTTGAAAGTCTTCCATTTCAAAGACCACAAAAGTACTTGTTATTGTAACCCATATCTAAATAGCATCGATTTTTTATACTCCTACGATTCAATTTGTTACGATCTCTGATGGTGTTAGGCGCAAGGCTAAATATTCCCAGCGAAGACAGGATATGCAGGCTGTGTAAGGACAGCAAACACTTGGAAAGCAATCGTCATTTGCTAATTTGCTGCCCTAAGCTTAAAAATGCAGGTGTGAAATACTTGTGTCGTTTTGCTACCGATTGCAGAAGTTTACATGCTGATATTTTCTGCCATCGTATTTTATCAGGTAGACCCACATCTTTAACTGTCACAAGTATTTCTTTAAGGAATTACGTTATGTCAATGTTTTAAGTTCATGATTATAAGATATTGTATACTATGTAACCTATATATTCTGTTATTTTATATGGTAATTATTTTTTATATGAAGTTTGTATGGATTTTATGTGCAGAAAGTTCAAATATTACCTATAACACACATCGTTAATTTAAAAAAAAAATAGATGCTGTTGCACGTTTATCTACGATCCGTTGTAGTGATATACTCCTGGTAGATAGTCACGATGCGTTTCTTCCAATTTGTTGACAGTGCCAAAGCTCAAATGTCAGCACTGGTGTGCTACATCTTTCAGTTTTCTTGTTTCTAAACTTTGGAATGACCTCCCTTCCCATTGAGTTTAGACATAGACTGAAGACCCTGTTATTCCTGAGATAGTTTTATATTTATTTTATAAAGCAGGAGTCATCGTCAAAAAAGGTAGTGCCTTGATGCCCTCTGTGAGGCGACTAGTGCGCTCTACAGATGTAATACCAATACCAGCACCAATTGAATGGAATTGTGATGTACTGCAGTGAAGCGTGAATACATGGTAGCATGACACACTGCTGGAGATAGGTACACACTGGTGGGTGTTCTTCATTCTGAGTAGGCAAACTGCTATCCCTGTTTATACTGTGTGTCTTAGTGGGAAAATGCCTTCCATTTTGTGAGAATACTTTATGCTTTGAGAGACACAGAAGTGTGGTTTGTTGTGATCATGGATGGAGGTGAATACCAGATTGCACAATGGATTTGCTACATGACTGCCAGACCTGTATATACTGTGTTTCTTGATGGGGCATTTCTTTCTGGTTTGCTGAACTACTTTTGCTCTGAGAAGCACTGTAGTGCAGTTGGTAGAAGAGGTGCATACAGAATGCACAATGCATTTGCTAGTGTGGGAATCTTCGCTATTTGAGCATGAGGAGAGGTGCACGCGTATGTGCATTTAGAAAAACAAGGGGGTGGGGGTGAGTGAGAGTGTTGTATTAGACTCGGCTACTCTAATTCCATCTCTTCTCTCAAACCTTTTTACTAAACCAGTTTATGCGATTAAAGGTCTGCAAACATGTAGAGAGAGCAAGTTCGACCAGGTGTGTAGGGAGGCCATGTCAAAGGTTGTGGCAACTAAAAATAGGGAGGAAGGATCGGCTAAACTCAATTAATATCTGCAGGAAAGACTATAAGTAGACTATTGCTAGGAAGAAGAAAGCTAACTCTAATGAGTTATGGCTTTCCCTTAAAAATTCCCTGGTAGAGGAAAACCCCAGGGAATTTTGGAGGTTAATGACAAAGGGAAGTGGCCTGCCCCAAAATCCAGCTCTAGCCGCTATTTTGGAAAATGCTTGGTTTGATCATTCCTCTGGTCTGCATCGAGAATCTCGGATAGATGGTATAAGGAATAAATGTACTAATAATGATGTGCTCAGTGGCCTGGGTGTACCACCTCTCGAAGTAACCCTAGGTGAGCTGGCTGAGGCGGTTGGGAGCCAGGCCCAAGGAAAAGCCCCATACCTTGATTTGTTACCTGTAGACTTGTATAAAAGTGAACCTGTAATATTGGTACCCTACTTAAGTAGGCTGTTTGATGCAATTATTTGCACCAGTAAAATAAAACGTACTGAAATCTGGTGGAAATTGTACCTATTTTTAAAAAGGGCAACCGGGGGAATCTACTAATTACAGGCCGATTTTCCTGTTGAATGCTAGTAGTAAAACATTTGCGAAAGTCCTCCTAATTAAATTGGAAAGATTTGTACAGGATCAGGAGGCCTTGAGCCTGCAATTGAGCAGCATAAAATATAACACGTGGGATAAATACAACAAATCTAAAGTGTTGGATTAAATTCTCTCAATAAAGCTCAGAAAGTTTCGGTCTTGGTGCAGAAAAACATTTAATAGCAAAGATTCTTCAAACAAAATCAGACACTATATAAAACACACAAAATTCATGCGAACAACAAAGCATAATATATTTTGTGAGGCAATCTAATGCTCCCAATTGGTTCTCTTCTACATTGGGTTCGAACCCACAACTCTTTAATAGAGATATGTGTGTGTGTACAGTTAATGCCAGCCAGACAGCTCAACACTCTCTGTGTCTGTCAATCTCTGAATGAACTAAAGCACATGGTCATAATACACAACAGTCTGTATAATTGCCAAACCAACCAGTGTCGGAAGGTTGGGCCCGAGTCATGCTAGGGCCCAGCCTTCTGAATCAGCACTAGTTTCGAGAAACATCCGAATGGCAGATAATCAGTTCTTCATCAGGGGTAGACAAAGCTTGTTTATGGTACACGGTCGAACACATGAGTGTGTGGCGCTAACATTGGCACACGCTCAACATTAGAGTGCAACCACGCATCTCAGCCCTGGGCAGAACATGGGGTGTAAGCTGCTTCAATCGTGCTTCAATTACGTATATAGATAATGTCATAAACATGCTAGTATGGTGAAATACAGCTCATGATTGTACAACACACTGGATACAATCAGGTTTTACTAAGGGCGTGGGCACACTCGATCAGGCTCTGAGATTCAATGTATTGGTTGATAACTATGTGTCTATCAAAAGGGCTAGTCTCCACCTTCTCTTCATTGGTTTAAGAGCTGCATTTGATCGCATTCCAAGATCAGCGTTATGGCAAACTGTGTCTGCCAAGATGCCTATCCACTTGTTGAAAGCAATTTTGGAGCTGTATGCGGATTCGTCAGCCAGAGTGAGATGGGGCTTGGGTGGTGAGACTACTAAGATTGTTCGTGTTTAAAAAGGGGTAGGACCATGGTGTATACTTTACTTTGTAATCTCTTTTTTGTTGGGTTGCTCTTTGAGTTCCCAAAGGATACATCCGATGCCCCATCTCTAGCTGGTGAAAAAAACAGGAATCCTGTTTTTTGCAGACAATGTTATTAGTGTGTCACATACTCCAACAGGGTTGAGATCGCAAACAACTTGTTTTGTTCATTTTTGTAGATCTGGAAGGCTTTAGGTTAACACTAAAAACAAAAACAAAGTTATGAGGTGCGGTAGGAAGATGGGGGCGACGATAGGAAGATGGGGGCGACGACACATCTCAATGTCATCATAGAAGGGGAGCAGATTGAAGAAGTAGATCACTTTGATTACCCAGGCATAAGGATCGCTGCTGATGGCCCCTGGGTGAAACACATGTCAAAGGTCATTGCTGGCTTAGGAAGGAAATGTAATGAATGGCATTTTGGCGATTGCGCAGAGCCAAGTATAACTCCATAGCACCAGCATATGAAATATACAGGGTGCAGGTGTTGGCTAGTGCACTGTATGGTGCAGAGATATGGGGAACATCTAAGACAAATGTTCTTCTAGTTATTGATAATAATGTTCTGAAATGCCTAGTGCGGGTCCTCAACAGCACACCAAACGTCCCCTGGCACATGCAACTAGGCCAACTATGCATTATAGATCAAATAGCAGTTAACCCGATTTTATTCTGGTTTTGTATTTGGTCCAGAGAGTTCCTTTGGAAGTACAGAGATGCGATGCTGGATATCCTGTCGTATGAGAGGGTGAGTTTCCTTAAGTGGATTTCCCATATATGTTGAAATTGAATGAATTGTGGTACACACCCGAGTCTACTAAAGCTGGTACCAGACAGGTTGTCCTTTATGCCTACAATGACTTGATATGGGGTTAATAGGATACAAAATGCCTACATTTGCCAATGGGTTATGGTTACCTGTACTGTAATGATGGCTTATTTCTGGAATCCTTATTTGTGAAGATGCAGTTAGGTAATTTACCACTAAAAGCTATGGTTACGGCTAAGTGGGATAATAATAGCTCACCTGTGTGCCCTTTCTGTATCATCATTAGGGAGTCTTTACAGCATTTCCTTTTTCTTTGCCCAATGTATACTGCCATAAGGAAAAGAAATTTGAAAGCTTGCTTAGAGAATAGGGGGATTAGAACGCTGATTGTTGCAGAAAATGTATGTGAAAGTGCAAGATCAATAGATGTTATCTTTGCCATTTCAACCTATTTAGCAAGTGCAGCAGGGAGAAGAAGAGTAAGTCATATGAACATTGTTCCTTAAAGAAAAATGAGCACCTATTGGACAATAAATGCTTGATGTTATAAGCTGTATTAACAAATGTATCTTGCTTCTTTTATCTGATCAATTTTAACAGTTTTAAATTCCTTATGCCTCTCTGTGTGCACATTTGTACTTTGTTTTGTATGTAACTTATATTGCACCTTGCCGAAATAAAGTTTGTCATTGATTGATTGATTGATTGATATAACAAGTTCAGTGAAAATTCTTATTTATTTCTTAGTTGAAGTGAAGGCTTGTGTTCCTCATGTGCCTTTGAGCATTTTGCCATGTTGAGGGAATTGTGTGGCTCCATGAGTTAGGGTAACCTTCATATATTGAGGAGGGTTGGTGCCCCACTGTGCATCTACATTTTCCCTATTGTTTCCAGGAATGGTTGTGTGCATGTGTTTACTGCTTGAAGTGTTTTCCTTTTGAAGGAATAAAGTGCCATATCCTAAAATGTGCTGTTGTGTTTGTTGTGTTTGAAGGAAAAAGGAAGAACGTGCTACGTCCTACAATCTGCTGTTGTGTGTGAAGGAAGAAAGTGCCATGTCCTAGAATCTGCCATTGTTTGTGAAGGAAGGAGACGTGTCCCGAGTGTTGATGCAAGCGAGTGACATGGCTGCATTATGTAGAGTGGAATGCTGTGAGTGTCCTCAAAGAGAGTTCTTTGTATGTCAGGAGGTGTCCATCGGCCGGTTGGTTAGTGGTGGGGTGCAGATGTTTTCCTTCAAGTAACCTGAAACTGTGCCTGACATCTAAGCAGAATATAGCAATTTCTAACTGTGGCCTGCAACTCCAGCATGATTCTTACAAGCTGCCTATCACACATATGCAGTAGGGATGGGCCAAATGTGTGCGCATCTGATTCTGACCTATTTAAACCATTGGATCTTCTATCCTTTTGAATGATAAAATTGATTCAAAAGATTGAAAGCCTGAATCGAACAGTTCAACTCGATGAGAGTACATGTTCCTTCGACTCGGCTTAAACGTTTGGCAACTTTTTCTGTTTTTTCTTTAACTTTTTGATACTATAATTTATTTTAATCATGCTTTTACTTGATTTCATATGACATACTTCTGATACATGCCTTTTTCAAGGTGAAATCCATTCGAAACTGATTCGAATTTGAGATCCAAAAGGTGCTTACAATTCTAACGAAAATGAGCCAGAAATAGGCAAAGTGGGTATTTTAAGGCTCACTTTGTAATCCGCTCCAGACACAGCTGTGGGGTTCGAATCATTCAAATTGCTGCAAATAATTTGTGTAATGATTTAAATCATGATTTGAGTCGGGGCTTTGAGGCCCGTCCACCCTCATTATGCTGTGGCGTCTAATAACATCTGAATGCTTCTCGATTTAGGCATGTCTGACATATAAATTAACCTTACTATCTTACATAATTGCACACGTTTTGAACCCTTCAAATCTCTAACGTCAGGCTCTGGCTCCCAAGTCAACAAGTTGTAGCCCCTCAGATATACAATGTTGTGAAGAAAGACACATTTGAATACTTGCAGCAGAAGGCGTACAGTTATGGAAATGGTTACATCTACCAATACTCAGAGACTTGTGCAAAAGTCAACCGTCATGAAACTAAGGGCCTCATTATAAGTGACCCAGTCCAGTAATAAAGGTGCTGGTAACAAGTTACTGGCACCTTTACCGGACCGGGTCTATGCGAGTCTGCCAGTAGGGGCACTGTACTACCGGCAGGCCTGACCTGCCGGGAGTTCAGGCCCCTACCAGCATGGTTTTCATTGAAGCACTGGCCCCTTTACTAACAATGAAGCTGCTTCAGGCTACCCATTTCCATGGAGTCCTATGGCACTCCATTGGAATCGGATGTTACTGTACCGTCTCCTCTTGTGAAATCCCGGTAGCACCGGGATGTCAGGCGACGGTAATACGGGGTTGGCGGAAACCCGGCAGTAGCACCGGTGGGTTATCGCCAACCTCGTAATGAGGGCCTAAGATTTTGAAGTAAATCACACACACATATTTTAAAACTATTTAGGTGAAGTCGCATTAATATTTACTTATTGTTTAGTTGCTTTATGTCCAACACGTTGAATCCCCATTTCTCTGCCAACTTTTCTTGCTGTTTCTCTTCTTCCAAAAATTCAATCTAAAAGCAAAAAAAGAAAATAAGTGTTTTATCGAGGTGGTTTGCCAGTCCCATATTTAATTGCATTTTACCTGGATATGCTTATTTTAAAAACACACATTTTATTTTTAGAACAGAATAAACAGCAATTAAGAGATATAACTACTAAACATTTCCTCTTAAAAACATTTAAAACATTTCTATTTCATGTCAGTAATTTTCCAGACATTTATAACCTGTAATGTATATTAGATAACCAATTGATTTGTTAAGCATTTAACATATATACAGCAAGCTGAAATGGGCATGTTAGCTTCAGAGAGAAATGAGAGCAAATGTTTTTATGGTGCTACGATGGAATCGAAGTGAACAGAATTCCATGTTAGATTCTTTGAACTGCTACAATCTCTGCAAACTGTAATATAACTTTGCACACAGTGTTTACATTACATTACTGTTTGATAAACACATATTTGGTTTAACTACCCATGAAGCTTTAGCACATGTTAAATGCACTGATAATTATTATTATTATTATTAGGGTAGTTATTGAGTGTGCACCGAGCTTCAGGGCGCAACAGGGCACTTTACAAGTTATTGGGGAAAGGACACAATGAGGGAAGCAGAGATAAATGGGAGCAGCAGGATAACAAAGAAGAGGGGCGGCCAATTTGGCAGCAAAGGGATCTAGAAGCAACCAGTGGCGGAAACAGGGGGGAGCAGATCACCCAGTCTCAGATTAGGCGGGTAGTGGAGGTTGTAGAGAGTTAGGTGTTAGGTAGGAGCTAATCATTGCAGAGGAGGATCTTGAGCTCCTTCCTAAATGGAGAAGTGAAGGGGCAAGTCTGACGTTGACGGGGAGGAGGTTCTAGAGTCTGTGGACATAGACAGAGAAAGCCTGTCTATGTTCCTGCACCAGCAGCATTCAAGTGTGCACATGTCCTTAATCCTGGTGGATTGTAAGCCTACGGAGATGGTGAGTTTCTCAACGAGGTAACTCGGGGACCTCACGGTGACAGCCTTGTAGATGATGCAGCAGGATTTGAAGATGATACCTTTCAGTGGGAGCCAGTGCAGTCTGATAAGAGTCAGGGTGATGTGGTTGAATTTGCAGAGTCTTTTGATGAGTCATGCTATAGCATGCAAGATACATCTCAGGGGAGCCAGGGGAGCCACTGGAAGGCCTTCCAAAAAGGGCATTGTCGCAAAATCCAGGTGGCAGAGGACCAATGCTTGGACAGCAGATCACAAGTTGTTTTCTCGGATGAAAGGCTTCATTTTCCACAGGAGATAAAGTAGGTACTAAGCCGTTTGTGTCTTCCATGCTACATGCTGTTTGAAGGAGAGGAGAATGTCGACGCCACACCCAAGGGACTTGGCACAGGTTGTCAGCTGGGTTGCGAAGCCCTTGAGGTTATAGCAGAGAGCTAAGTCAGGATGTCAGGTTGTTTGATGTTGTATGTCAGCAGTAGCAATTCGATCTTGTAGGGGTTATGCTCCAGGTAAGCACTGGACATCAGGATTGGATCAATGCAAAGCAGGTCTTAAGCCTGTGGATGTCTTCGATGGAGGATATCTTGGGATAGAGCTGTGTGTCATCTTTGTTTTGGCGGATGTCAACATAGTGTGAAGTGGCAATGGAGAAGATAGTTAAGAATATAACATATCCCTATGTGAATAGTGTCGGTGCGTACACTAGTTTCCTCTCTTAAGTAATGCTTGTTAATGACAATGTAAAGGAAGAAGACTTTATAATAAACTCTCTTCCCTGGTAATTCATATACCCCTGATGTAGTAATTGACCTACATGTGAAGTTGGTTGAATAATAAAACCAGTCTTTGTACACTTGCTTCTCACAAATATCCCCTTGGAATTCTGGCCCAGACAAAAGATGGATTGGAGTAGAGCATACGAGTGTCCATCAAGAAATCCATAATGTGCAAGAAGACCATAATGTCTAATACATAACAAACTGTGATAGTACAAATAAAACCCCTGAAGAATTTCCTTAATTTATGACAAACAACAAAAGGAAAGAAACATGTCGGGTAGTGTTGACTGCTGAATGACTGTGTGTATGAGTGACAGAAGTACGGATGAACAGAAAGCCTTGGGAATAATGGATTCCCTTGTGTAGATAGACAATCTTTTACAATTGATTTTTATCGAAAAACTTGTCTTATTGATGAATTGAAAAACAGAGAACCAATGTACTAGATGACAGAGTGTTGTGTATGTAATTTCCGGGACAATATGGTCTAAACTACTAGCAAAGAGTTTGCAAATTAATCCTAGAAATGATGGTAAAAGTATTTTTATTGAAATATTGCTTTTTAAAAAAAATAATAATAAATTGATATATTTGCTACAAAATTTGAATGAGTAGATTGGAATTTAGTGAATAAACAACATATGTGATTAAGCTAGAAGAAAAAGGCACTGGAGAAGCAAGGGACCCTTTAAAACATTATTGTTGTAGTTTTAGTCTCTTGACTCAAAGAGGGTTGTTTTAAGGTGGTCCAGATAAATATCCCCTCAAGTCTCTTTAAGGTTTGCGTAACGTAGTGTGTGAAGCCGGGAGGGTTTTGAGTTGTTTGATGTAAAGGTTGAAGATCAAAGGGAAAGAATGGATCCTTGAAGGATTCCACAGGTGATGAGTAGAGTTGGTGAGCTGGAGGAATACATTTGGATAAATTGGTGGTGGTTAGCTAGGTTGGATTTGAACCTGCTGGGGACAATCTTGCTGATCCCCATTTGGCAATGTAGATTGTTGGTGAGCGTCTGGTGGTCTACTGTATTGAATGCTGTTGAGAGGCCAAGGAGAACCAGAGGGAAAGGAGGGTCATCATCAAGGATGTTAAGGGCATTATCAATCACTAAGTTAGTAGCCATTTCCTCCATACAGAATCTGGGTCAGAAGCCAGATTGGTAGGAGTAAAGGAGAATGATAGCTTCCATGTGTTGGAGGGGTTGTATGGCTGCTGCTTTTTCAAGGATCTTACCGAAGAAGGGAAGATGGGTGATGGGGCACTGTTTGCTGAGTTTGTCAGGGTCCAGTGATGGACATAATTATGTCAACATGCATTGAATTCCACCGGAAATTGTCATTCACTTCAGCCATGGCCAATTTGCCACAGAGTGGTTGCATTGTTCAACATTCTGAGAGGGAAAACAAGCATTTATAATGTACCAGCAGAAATACCTTTTATCTGAACGGGTTCTGTACAGACATGATAACACTGACCCTGTAGGTCGCTGTTCCGATTTAGCTATCGCTTGATGTGCTTTGCACCCAGAAGTAAACTGCACTAAAAATGAGTGCACAGGCTGGCTGACATACCCCGAAGCAGACGTTGGGGGGAGGCAAGAGTTGGTGTGCTGCTGCGTACTCAGACCTTCTGTGCTATCTCCCCACCTATCGCCTCACTCTGGCATGGTGCAGTTCAGTGCGGTGCATTCTGGTGCAAATATCTTGGAAACCATGGATCCTAGGGCCTGGACCGCGAAATTGTGTTCCTCATGCCGGAAATGGTCCTTCTATGACCACATTGATGTTTTGCCAATTTCAGGCAACTGTCTCATGTGTGAAGGTGCCCCGGAGCGGACGTTGCAGGGAGGCAAGAGTTGGTGTGCTGCTGCATACTCAGACCTTCTGTGCTCTTTCCCCACCTATTGCCTCACTCTGACATGGTGTAGTTTGTTACGGTGCATTCTGGTGCAAATATCTTGGAAACCATAAATCCTAAGGCCTGGACCGCAAAATGTTGTTCCTCGTGTCGGAAATGGTCCTTCTACGACCACATTGATGTTTCGCCAATTTCAGGCAACTGTCTCATGTGTGAAGGTGCTGAAATCTAGAGAAAAGGGGTGGGGTGTCCAAATGTCATGTAGCCAGTAATGTCTGGAGTGTTTTAACAGGTAAATATGCAAAATATGGTGCAGATTGGTCAAATAGTGTGAAATTGTATAAGAAACAACACTTCACCAAGCCACAAACCCACAAACAAATGTTGACTTGTGCTGAAATCCGGGGAACGGGGTGAGGTGTCAAAATGTCATGTAGCCAGTAATATCCGGAGGATCTAAACATGTAATTATGCAAAATTTGGTGCAGATTGGTGAATGAAATGGTGTGCAATTGTATACGGAACAACGATTCGCCACAAACACATTTTGACTTTTGCTGAAATTCAGGGAAAGTGGTGGGGTGTCCAAATGTCAAGTAGCCAGTAATGTCCGGAGGGTCCTAAAAGGCAACTATGCAAAATTTGATGCAGATTGGTGAAACGGTGCGGAATTGTATAAGGAACAACGCTTCATTGTAAATCCTGCCACAAACAAACACATTTATCCATTAACAATCTAGCACAGAGCAAATACTTGGAAGAA
This sequence comes from Ambystoma mexicanum, assembly GCF_040938575.1. Classification (NCBI taxonomy): domain Eukaryota; kingdom Metazoa; phylum Chordata; class Amphibia; order Caudata; family Ambystomatidae; genus Ambystoma; species Ambystoma mexicanum. The sequence goes on along the minus strand of NC_090935.1, from coordinate 1,169,682,956 downwards.
TATTAGCAAAACTGCTAGTTATGTTAAAAATGGCATCAGCTCTTGTAATCCCTCCACCCCAAGAGCCACCACCACCAGCTGGAGCACCCACACAACAAAAAAACTCAGTACTTCCAAAGACAATGAAAAGGACCAAGAAAATGGGCTAGAGGAAGTGCCTAACTCTAGCACCCAGAGAGAATCCTGGGTGTGGCAGTTCTTTACCACGGTTGGAAATGTACCAAAGGCTAAAGTTACCAAAGTGAAATGCACTCAGTGCGTACTACATGGACAGTACTCCTACGGGACCAGCTCCATGCGCCGCCAAACGAAATCCAACCACTGCAATGCTTTCAGAAAGGTTGTTCCTTTCTTAGCAAGTAGTAGGCTATCTTCGTCTACGTCGTCTTCCTCAACCAATACTGTAACCACACGGCCAACTTCTGTGGGACACAAAATCACACCAGCTACCTTGCAAGCAATAAAAGAGGATGTTAATCCATATATTTCCAAGACAACAGTACTCTGTATATACTGCAACATACCACTCTGCAGGGGGGAGCAATTTCGAAGAGCTTTTGAAGCTGTAATCAAGGAGCATGAGAAACACTGCCGCCTGCCTTAGATGTAACACACGCGCAACATCTTCCCATGTCCACCTGCCCCTCCATGTTAGTGCTTAGTGCCTCTTGCCTCATTTCCCTCCCCACCTTACTTTCTGACCTGTCCTACATTTCTCAGTAAAGTAGATAGACTCAATAAGATTCTCCAACACTTCCAATAGCATTTTGTGTTCTGCTAATGGAAATAATCTGGTGTTCATCCCCCGTTCCAGGGGCTGGAATGGGGGATAACAGCCTGGCAGCCCAAATTATCAGCCCAAGTGAAGCAAGGGTGGATAACAAGGGCCCCAGGCCGTTATCCTCCGTTCCAGCCCCTTCAATGGGGGATGAAGGCCATTAGCACCCTGGGTTGCCAAAACAGTAACCGGGGGTGCTAAAAAAAGGGATTTTCAATCCTACAGCAGGCGTCCCACTGTAGGAAGGAAAATTCTTTTCCAAGATGGCCACCATGGAAAGGGAAGGCGGGGCTCCGTAAGGAACCCCACTTCCCTTTTTAAGGTGGTCTGTGGGAGGAAAAGAGAAAGGGTGAATGCGGCGGCGGCAGATGCTGCCGCTGAAATAAGGTACGTAGGCTGGTGGGGGGATGAAACAAAATACAAAATGCGACGGAGGTTGGGGGGGAAATGGCAGCGGGGAGAGCCGCCACCAGGCTGTTTGGAATGCGGGCTTGTACTGGCGATCAAACCCATGTTCCTAACCACCTGATTGGCTGGCTGACCTGAAACAAAACCACTGAGCACTCCTGATTAGGTGTTTTGGATGTAGATATTTTTTAGAAGTATTTATTTTTTTAGAAGGAATCTGTATATCAACCTTCCAATCTAGATCTTTAGAAAGTTCAAGGTGCGGGGGAGAATATCACAAACCTTGGCATCTAGGTTGTGAAGTAAGATGAACCCAAAGATTGGAGTTCCCTGTTAAGGAACCTCCCGTCCCCTGCACACTATCTATGGCATTGAATAGCCAAACCCTTTGCACATACAGACCAGAGTGAGCTATCCTAAATGTAGAGAAGCTGAACTGGCCTGTAAAAGTTTAACATGCAATTTCAGACTTTTTTTGATGTTTTGTAATTAACATTCAGTTATACCATAAACAATTCAAATGACAATCCATAATTTACAAATTACAAACATTCATTGTGCAAGTGGCCCAACGCGTTTCGAGTGAAACTCTTCTTCAGGGGCAAGTGTATTCCAAATATTTCTACAAAGGAAATTAAAGAAATAAGCTTTGATCAATGTCATATAACTCCTTATCCAATTTCAAGACAAATATAACATAAATTGATTAAACATCTTTAAACCTACTTTTACTGTATAATAGCAATGTATCAACACATATCTACATATAGTGACAGCGACTTCATTCATCTTATGGGTACCCTTTAAATACGCTTTGAGGTTCCCACCAGACCATGTGTCTACTACATGGTTGTCAAGTGTGCATTCTTAAAACAATGTCCAATGTATATACTCAATTAAATTAGGATTATGATGACTATGCATACAATTCATCAGGCATTATAACCTTTTGTGTGACCTGCTATTAAGTAAGTGAATAAAGCTAAAGGATAGCAGTACTGATCTGTCGGTGGCTGTGGAAGTTTCTATGGAGAACTATGATGTACTACTACTGTGAATAAGCCTACTGAGGTAATCAGGTAAGTAAGCGATTTTCGTCAGAAAACAATTTGGGTGCTGACCTGCAATTCATTTCTTTCCAAAAAGTGCTGTATTCGTGCGGAGAGTAGAAAACTCCTTGTTTTAACAATACGTGATATGTTGTGATCTGAAAAACATAGATAAGTACTTAGGTCAGAGAGATACAAAGTGTCAAAAATAAGTATAATCCGGAAGTCTCCTAGTGTTTTACCAGACAACACAGTATGACTGGATCTGAGAAGCTCAACCTCGAAAAACTAGGTGTAGTAGGATTTGAAAAACCTCAAATTGCATTACCGGATTCTCCAGGAATAGCTGAATTTGATCTGGAGAATGATAAGACTGCTTTAAAAAGAGGTTTATCATATAATAAGGGTTACTTAGGGGAGGCGCATTGTGGCACTGCTAAACTTACTTCAAGTTGAGATGTAGCTGAAGCAATATAGAATTTCCACCAGTAATTGACCCTCAGGTTTCACCAGGATGAGCCAAAATCGGTCTAAAAAAGTAGAAAACGCCTTTTAGGAAATGTAAACATGAACAAGATAATCGTAAGGGGAGGAGCGTAACAACATTTGTTAGACTTACCTAAGGTTCGGATGTACAAATAAGCAGTATCCCATTGCGGTCGGTACCAGGACTTCAGACCATGTCTGAAGCACTTTGCACCAGGTCCTTGTTTATATATCCAGGAGCCTGTGACATCATTATGCGAGTGTGGTGACCTGTAAAGAATGGTTGTGCAGTACATTTCAGATACCATAGAGCAGCAAAAGTGAGCTGGCAGGTGTGTATGTGTATGTTTGATTCCGCAGGTGAGGGCACTGGTATAACAAGGTAAAGTTTTGGATGTGTGATTGGAGATGGAGCAATGAAATGTCGTGCAGTGTGGGAAGTAGGGCCGATGCATGGCCGAAGACCGTAGGCCGTAGGCCATGTATTGAAGAGCCTAGCACTTGAGGAAACCCACGCCACTACTGCAATTTTGACTGTGCATCTGGTAGAGGGTTATGACCTGTAAAGAATGGTTGTGCAGTACATTTCAGACGCCATAGAGCAGCAGAAGAGAGCTGGCAGGTGTGTGTTTTGATCCGCAGATGAGTTTGCTGGTAGAACATGGTAAAGTTTTGGATGTGTGATTGCAGATGGTGTAATGAAAAGTCATGCAGTGTGGGCACTGGGTGCAGTGTGAGCATACTGGCAGTATGGCAGAGTGTATAGTTGAAGTGTAGGATAAAACAGGGAAAACTGGGCTTCTTGGCACAGCTGGTCGGTTGGGCGACTCTTTATATGTTTATGTCAAACTTCGCTGTTTGTGAATAGATATAGCCTGGGGACAGGAATAACCCCTTACTTCCAATATAATATTTCGTCGCAGGTCACTGGATTGACGGTAAGCCAAGGAAAACCCGTCATAAACTGTGATGCAAGTATGCCAAAAGACATACAAAAGAAATCCAGGACAGTGCGCCCTTTAGAATTATAAACAAAGTATTGTATTTTATTTGCTTCAAATCTCGAAACATCCAATATTAGCATTTGCCCTTATAGTGATAACACGTGTTTCGGCCTCATGTGGCCTTTCTCAAATCAGGGCTAGTATGGTCATATTGGTAATGACAAACATTCATAAATTGTTTATGAAATACTTTTCTTCTTATCTTGTAACAATGCCAATAATTCTTCACTTTTGTCTGATTATGATGTTTCTCTTGATTTGTCATGGTGATTTGTTGTTTATAACTGGATGTTGCAACATATGGCCGGTAAGATAGCTGTAAGGCAGAAACCTGTGTAGTTCCCTCTGGGACCACTGCAAAAGATTTAGGACTACAGGTGTTTGGCAGTAAACCCACTCGGTAGCAGTCTGTACCACACAGATTCACTTGGTAGCTGTGGCTGAGCAGTCAGACTTCCCTCAAGAAGAGTTAGGCAGTATACAGAGTATTCACAATAGGTCAAGAGAACACAATAAAACAAGTAAACACTGACCAGGGCTTGGTGTAAAAGAGATATAATTATTTATTTAAAAACCACATCTAGAAAAACACACAGGCACTAATAGTAAGCAATTCAAAAACACGGTCACTAAAAGATATACACTCCCTTAAAAGAATATTAGACAAGTCTTAAGTAAAGCCCCACTTATTTTCAGACAGCGGTGAGCGCTTAACGTAGATGGCACTCTAATAGTTCGGTTTAAAAAGGGAGAGAAAAGCAGAGAACAAGTTGAAACAGATCCCAACACTTTTACAAGAACATAACAAGAGAGGAAGGCAAAGTAAAACCGTGAAGTTAAAGTTCAAGAGGCCGGATCCACTTTCAGAGGATCAAAACGAAATGTGTCCAAGGTCACACGGTTGCAGTGCACAAAAAGTCTTGTAAAGGTTCAAAAAGGAGTTGGACCAAAGAAAGGGACCAGTTAGAGGGTCAAGGCGGCCAGCCCAGTCCAGAAGGTTAAGGGATTATTATTACCTTGTAGCAATCTTTAGAAAGGGAGGCCTGGCGGACACGGTACCTTAAAGTGGGGAGAAGACTCCAGCGGAGGCAGTTGTTCCTGGCAGCGGATGCAAGTCGGTGCTTCGTCCGGGGGAAGAGAGGATCTCGTCGTGGAGGAAGACAGGAGTCCGTTGCACTGCCAGGGAAGAAATCAGCCGCGGAGTTTCTCAGGTACAAGGAGCGGTCCGTTGATTCGCGGTTCAGTGGTGAGTGGCTATCCAGCCGCCGGGGTGCTTGGCATGGGCAGTTTGACCACAAACCGGTCTGAGGTGCGAAGAAAGAAGGTAAAACTGGTTGTGCTCACCAGTCAGGGGAAGAAGCCTCTCCAGCCGGGAGATCTTCTCTATCGTCGGGAAGTGGTGAGTCGGTTCCGCAGGGCTCCACCGGTGGTGTCGTCGTGGTAGGTCGGCTCAGCTTCTCCCTCGTCGGATTCTCAGGTCCTGTGGCTACTTCTGAAGTTCCAGTCCCCAGAGCCCTGCTTTTATGCAGCATACCCCCATTCACTCAGCCTAGCTGTCAATCAAACATGCTAAGTGGTGAGCCGGCCGGCTCACCACTTGGGCTAATCACACAAGAGTGCGACTTGAGTTACCAAGGCAACTCAGTCCAGGGTGCCTAAACCCCCTCCCACACTCCTTGTGGTACCCAGACAGTGTGGAGAAGCCCGCCAAAAAGTGGAACAAAGGGCTCGACTTGGGTGGGAGTCACAGAAGAGAACACAGACGCCATTTTAGAATCGAGTCCTGGCAAAAAATACCATCCAGCGAATTAATATTAATTAAATAAACCTGCGGTATGTTCGAGGCTATGAGAATTAAATAATTAAAGTTGGTAGCCTCGAACAATGGGAAAATCCCATAGGAAAATATTTGCGGTCCAATATAAAAAGTAGTTTCCACTGCCACCAGCCGAAACTCGATCAGGGGGGACGGAGACGTGCCCCCTCGACCAACAGACCCCGGGGCAATCGAATTGCCCCGACCAGTACGTCCAAAATATGATGGTTTGTACTGGTTTCTGTTAATAATTTGGGACTAGTGAAGCCAATGGTGACTTTACATGCCCTGGGAGACAGTAGTCAGTCCCAGGGTATGGAGTCTATGGTGGGGGGCCACTATGACACCCCTGTGTTACTGCACGGAGGGTGCTGTGTAACACACATAATAAAAACACATGAGACCCTATGGAGTAAAGGACCCCATAGCCCATAAAGCACATTAACAGTCAAAGGAACACCATAAATCATGTCCAAGAGTGGGAGAAAAAGAGTCTCACTCTTGGCAGGAGAAAAAAAACAAACTCCAGAAATCCAGCAAAGCTGCTGGGAGACTCACTAGGTTAGGACATTCAGCCTAAAGAGAGAATTCTCCCTAACACTCGCCCCCCCAGACAAAGGGGCAGGAGGATTTAATCCACTCCTGGATGAATCTCATACCTCTAGTCGATGACATTCATCCTAGAGAGACCATCAGCATTTTGGTGGTTACACCCTGACCTGTGCTCAATGGTGAAATAAAACCCTTGCAGCCAGATTGACCATCTCAATAGTTTTGGGTTTTCCCCTTTCATTTGCATTAACCATCTCAAGGGTTGGTGGTCAGTCTGAATGACAACAGTAGAACCATACAAGTATGGCCTAAACTTCTTCAGAGCCCACACAATAGCAAAACACTCTCGTTCAATGGTTGCCCACCTTGTTTCAGGATCCTTCAGTTTTCTACTGATGAAGCAAATGGGGTACTCCCTACCTTTCCCATCCAGTTGACTGAGGACTGCACCTATTCCTACATTTGAAGCATCTGTTTGCACAATGAAAGTTTGGTGGTAGTCAGGAGCTCTGAGTACTGGGGCTTGGCAAAGAGCCCTTTTCAGGGTTTCAAAGGCCTGATTGCATTCCTCATTCCACTTGGCCTTTCCAACAGCCTGCAAAACATATCTCAGGTGGTCCACATGTTCTTCCCAGGAATTGCTGAACACTGCTATGTCATCCAAGTATGCCATGCAGAAGTCCTCCATCCCATTCAGAACCTGGTTCACCATCGTTTGAAACGTAGCAGGTGCATTCTTCAATCCAAAAGGCATAACTTTAAACTGGTATAAGCCAACTGGGGTAGAAAATGCAGTTTTCTCCTTGGCATGGTCTGTCAGGGCTATTTGCCAATAGCCTGACATTAAGTCAAATGTGCTGAGGAACTTGGCTGCACCAAGTCTATCCACCAACTCATTTGTCCTGGGCATCAGTCTTAGTGACTGCATCAAGAGCTCTGTAATCCACACAGAATATGAGTTCTTTAGATCCTGCCTTTGGTACTAACACAACTGGGCTAGACCATGGACTAGTAGAGGGCTCTATTACCCCGAGATCAGGTATCTTGTTGACCTCACCTTTGATGTGGGTTCTTACATTTTCTGACATTCGATATCCTCTGCTTTTGACTGGCAGACAGTCACCAGTGAGTATGTCATGCTGTCCCCAGGGGGTCAAGCCTGGTGAAAGTGAGAACAGAGAGGCAAACTGATTTAACATAGACTTGCACTCTTCCTGTTGCTCAGGTGTCAGATTTGAAGAGGGATTTACTCCTTCAATCTTTTTGTCTAAAGGTAAGCCTCTGAGGAGATCAGGGAGAGCTTCACTCTCTTCTTCTGCCTCGGATGATGCTAGAAGCAAAGCTCCTACATCGGGTCTGGAGACATACGCTTTTAGTCTGTTGGTGTGGAAGACTGTTGGAGCCTCCTTGGGGCTGCCCAAGTCCACCAGATAGTTCACCTCTTCAAGTTTACCCACAACTTTGAAGGGTCCCATCCATTTGTCTTGCAAGGCCCTCTGCCTTGTTGGAATCATAATGAGAACTAGCTGGTCCTGAGTAAACTCGACCATGTTAGCCTTTTGGTCATGCCAGTGCTTGACCAATGCTTGCCCAGCTTTCAAGTTATCACCTGCTTCTGCCATCATTTGTGACATTCTCCTTTGGAGACCTATCACGTAGTCAGTCACTCTGACTGGCTTGGGGGAAGGAGCACTCTCCAACCCCTCCTTGATCAGGGCCAATAGACCTCTGACCGGATGACCATAGAGAAGTTCAAAGGGAGAATAACCTACTCCCTCCTGAGGGACTTCTCTATAAGCAAAGAGAAGGCATGGCAGTAGAAGGTCCCACTTTCTTTTAAGGGGGTCCTCTAAAGCACCTATCATGCTCTTCATGGTTCTGTTGAACCTTTCAACCATCCCATTTGTCTGAGGGTGGTATGCGGTTGAGAACTTGTAAGTAACTCCGCAGGTTTTCCACATGGCTTTCATGTAGTGGGACATAAAATTCGACACCATGTCAGAGATTACTTCCTTAGGAAATCCAACCCTGGTAAAAATACCAAGGAGGGCCTTAGCCACAGCCGAAGCTGTAACAGTCCTCATAGGAATTGCCTCAGGGTATCTAGTAGCATGGTCTACTACAACAAGTATAAACCTGTTGCCTGAGGAAGTTGGAGGATCAAGGGGACCAACAATGTCAATCCCTACTCTCTCAAATGGGACTCCCACTACAGGGAGAGGCACTAAAGGTGCCACATTCTTGGAGCCAACCTTACAAGAAGTCTGGCAGGTGTGGCAGCTCCTGCAGTATTTATCTACCTCAGCCCCCATCTTTGGCCAATAAAAGTAGAGTGAGAGCCTTTCCTTAGTCTTCTTGAAACTCAAGTGACCAGCCAAAGGAATCTCATGGGCTAACTGCAAGAACTGTGGTCTGTTCTCTTGGGGTACTACAAGTCGTTTGTTGTCCCCAGGTGCAGACTCGGTCGGTTCACTGTAGAAGAGGCCATCTTCCCAGTGTAACCTATATTTCCCAGGCTTTTGTCCTTCAGCCTGAGCATCTGTCTGGTGGCGAAGACCTTCCAGAGTTGGACATTCTCTCTGTCCCTTACTGAAGTCTGCCCTGTTGGGTCCACGTTCTGCCAGTAAAGACTGCAGCTCAGGGTGGTGAACAGGATCCAGATCTCCAATGAGTTCCTGGCCTTCCACTAGCTCTTCTTCAGAGTCTAGTTCAACCACACAGGGTTGTACCTCCCTCTCAGCCTCAGCTGGAGGGGGAGTAACTGGTGTAACTTTGGACAACCTAGGGGAAGTCCTTGTTGGCTGCACTGGAGTGCTGGCTGTGAGGTTCTTTTTAGAAGTTTTAGGTTTCCCTTTTTATTCTACTGTCTTAGAGACAGCAGCTGACATCTCCAGTGGAGCAGGAGTGATCTCTTTCTTCATCATCTCCTTGGGAGTACCTCTCATGGTTCTCTCCCTTGCAGGTCTGGTGAGCTCCTGTAATCTTTTACTAGGAGGTCTGGGGGTATGTGACACTTCTCCAAGAGTTTTCAAGTCATTACCCAGCAGAACTCTTCCTGGCACCTCACTTTGTATGCTGACAGGTATCTTCACAGTCATGTCATTACACTGGATGAGAACTGGTAATTGGGGAAGCATCTGCACAGGCCCTCCAGCTAACTTGGTGAGGCATTTGGGTGCCTTAGCAACATCCTCAGCCTGAAAAAACGATTTGTCCACCACAGTTATGCTGGCCCCAGTGTCCCTAATGGCAGGAGTCTCCTGACCATTCACCTGGACGCTTTCCTTATAATACTCTTTAGTATTATCGGGGATAGAATTATAGACATCTAAGTTCTGTTGTTCCCACAAACCCAGAGATACTAAAGAAACACTAGCTGAGACTCCAATGGGTTTGTCAGCCAGTAATAGAAAGTTTCCACTTGCCATTTGGACTTCCTCCTCTGGAGCGAAGGCTAAGGAGACAAGCTGGACCCCTGAAGGTTTACCCTTACATCTGGGATCTCCTTTCACATGGTCAGTAGAGCCACAAACAAAGCATTTACCAAATGCTTTCTGGAATGGTGGCCTGTTCTGACCTCCTTCTGGTTTGGCACCAGGAGGTACACTAGCCTGATTTGGTTTCCCTGGTGGCTTACCCTTTTGGTTCTGTTTGGGGCCCTCTTTGGAATTGGAATTATTAGAATTCTCTTTGGAGTCCTTTTTCGGCTGTTTTCCCTCATCCTTTTTCTGAGTAGCTCCAGAATCCTTGTGAGTGGCCCTGTTGGCAACCCACAAGTCAGCAGCCTTAGCTAACTTCCTGGAATCTAATTCCTTTGAATCAGCCAAGTGCTGTCTGAGCTCAGGAGAGCAGGCATCATAAATTGACTCCAACATTACAAGATTCTTCATTCCTTCATAAGTGTTAACTCTGTAACCCTTAATCCATCCCTCTAAGTTTTTCAAACTTTCACTCACCCAGGTAGCCCAAGTGGTACCATCATGCTTTTTGAGGGTCCTAAACCTCTTAAGGTACTGGGAAGGGGTCTTCCCAAATCTAGCTATCAAAGCTAGTTTCACACATTCATAGTCCTTCTTATCCACCTCCCCGAACTCCATTACCACATCAGTTGAAACAGGGGGAAGCCTAGAGAACAACCAGGGAAGTAACTCATTCCCTGTGATGTCCTGGAGCCCATGATTATACTCAAACATTTTCAACCAATCCAACACATCCAATCTAGGTTCATTCATACCCACTAATTCCTTCGGCAACCGGGGTCTTTTGGGACTGGAACTCCTAGAAGAACCAGAGGAGAGAGAAGCATTTTCCATAGATGACTTTTTCATTTCTAATTCATGATTAAGCTCTATTTCTCTGAGTCTTAACTCAGTTAGCTTCTGCTCAGCCTGGGCATTCATTCTTCTGAACTCTAGCTATTGGTTTCTTTCAGATTGAGCAATAAAACGTTTGTACTCTAATTCAAGCTTCATTTTTTCAAGTTCAAAATAAGCAGAGTTACATGTGGGACCTGGTATAGGCCCAGTAGGTACAGTAGGTAAGGCAGCCGGGGTGCTTGACACGGGCAGTTCGACCACAAACCGGTCTGAGGTGCGAAGAAAGAAGGTAAAACTGGTTGTGCCCACCAGTCAGGGGAAGAAGCCTCTCCAGCCGGGAGATCTTCTCTGTCATCGGGAAGTGGTGAGTCGGTTCCGCAGGGCTCCACCGGTGGTGTCGTCGTGGTAGGTCGGCTCAGCTTCTCCCTCATCGGATTCTCAGGTCCTGTGGCGACTTCTGAAGTTCCAGTCCCCAAATCCCTGCTTTTATGCAGCATACCCCCATTCACTCAGCCTAGCAGTCAATCAAACATGCTAAGTGGTGAGCCGGCCGGCTCACCACTTGGGCCAATCACACAAGAGTGTGACTTGAGTTACCAAGGTAACTCAGTCCAGGGTGCCTAAACCCACTCCCACACCCCCTGTGGTACACAGACAGAGTGGCACCACTTTTGGAGGCTTCTGTGGAGAAGCCTGCCAAAAAGTGGAACAAAGGGCTCGACTTGGGTTGGAGTCACAGAAGAGAACACAGACGCCATTTTAGAATCGAGTCCTGGCAAAAAATACCAACCGGCGAATTAATATTAATTAAATAAACCAGCGGTATGTTCGAGGCTATGAGAATTAAATAATTCAAGTTGGTAGCCTCGAACAATGGGAAAATCCCATAGGAAAATATTCGCGGTCGAATATAAAAAGTAATTTCCACTGCCACCAGCCAAAACTCGATCAGGGGGGACGGAGACGTGCCCCCTCGACTAACAGACCCCGGGGCAATCGAATTGCCCCGACCAGTACGTCCACAATATGATGGTTTGTACTGGTTTTCTGTTAATAATTTGGGACCAGTAAAGCCAATGGTGACTTTACATGCCCTGGGAGACAGTAGTCAGTCCCAGGGTATGGAGTCTATGGTGGGGGGTCACTATGACACCCCTGTGTTACTGCACGGAGGGTGCTGTGTAACATACATAATAAAAACACATGAGACCCTATGGAGTAAAGGACCCGATAGCCCATAAAACACATTAACAGTCAAAGGAACACCATAAATCATGTCCAAGAGTGGGAGAAAAAGTGTCTCACTCTTGGCAGGAGAAAAAAACAAACTCCAGAAATCCAGCAAAGCTGCTGGGGGACTCACTAGGTTAGGAAATTCAGCCTAAAGAGAGAATTCTCCCTAACAATAGCTCAGTGGGTTTGAGCGCTCACTGCTGCGATCTGAGCGTGCTCTGTAGGTCGCAGATTCGAATCCCGGCAAGGCCAACTCAGCCTTTCATCCTTCCGAGGTCGATAAATGAGTACCAATTTCGGTTGGGTGATATTGTATGTAAATATGTGCTCTGTAAAGCGCTTTGGATTAAGGCGCTATATAAATAACACATCATTATCATTATCATATGATGCGGTTTATTCGTTTTGTGGGTTTGGCATCCTAAATACTTGATTTTTTAAATTAATATTGCACCATTTTTTTTTTTATGAATGTTTATCATTACAAGTATGACCATACTAGCCCTGATTTGAGAAAGGCCACATGAGGCCGAAACACGTGTTATCACTATAAGGGCAAATGCTAATATTGGATGTTTCGAGATTTGAAGCAAATAAAATACAATACTTTGTTTATAATTCTAAAGGGCGCACTGTCCTGGATTTCTTTTGTATGTCTTTTGGCATACTTGCATTATAGTTGAAGTGTAGCTTGTATGGGTTCTATACTATGCTGTGTGCAGATTTGTTGAATTAGGGCCAATGTTGTGAAAAGGTTGTGGTTAGGTTGGTAGTGGCACAATACTTTGTGAATAGCAGCGGGTAGGGGTAATGGAGGCTGTGGTATGTTTGTGGATGCTGCTAATTGTGACCTGTTTTCATGAATGGGTGTTTTATGGTGTGAGGGAATTGGGTTGAAGTGCTGCTACATATGTTACGTTTGTGCACAATGTCAGCTGCCCACATGGTCACATGCATGGATTCATAGCGTTGTGCTAGGTGTAGGCAAGGGTGGACTGTTGTGTGCATGGCGAAAGGTGTGCTGTGTGTGCTGCAGGATCTTTGTGGATGCTGAAATAGGGCATCCTGTCGGAAACGTTTCTGGTACAGGGGTTTTAGAAGGAAAGGGAACATGCTCTCAGAGTGTTTAACGAGAAATATGGAGTTGGATAGGCGGTGCTAAGTTAGTGTTGGAAAAATTCGAGTGCAAAGGGAAGAAGTATTGGGTCTGCTTTACTGGGGCATGGCCCTAGGTGTAGCTGGAAAAACGCACATGCCAAATCATGGCCTTCTGAGCATGGAGGCTTTGCAAGTGGAACTGTGGGGATTTTCCAATGAGGATTCAAGGGTGTGGTTCACCGGAAGGGGCGTGACATATTCACCCAAAGTTCCATGCAGTGAGGTTGGCAGAGATGGACAGACGGCGAGTGCTTATAGTCGGTGATATCTTTGTACACGATCTGCACAGGTATGCCGTGGAAAGAGGCTTCAATACTGACTTTCAGTTGGAAGGAGTGCAGGTTTTTTGGGGCACAGTTTATGAGTGGTGTTTCGGGTGCATGGATCTCCTTTGCAAATGTGTGGCCTCTGTTGATGTGGTGGTGGTTAATTTTGGAGGACTACATTTGGCGCACATGTCGTGCTCTCGTTTACTCACTTATTTAAAGTAGTTGATGACAGCTGTGATGCAGACAGTTCCTACTGCAAAGGTGATTTTCTCATCGATGACACCAAGAGGACAATGGGAGAATGCCAGTGAAATTGTACACAGCCAGAGGTCGGGAGATGTTGGATAAACAGAAGCATGTGTAACTTTATGTGCATTGCTGGGATGTTCTGTACCGACTATGAAAGCATTAGTAACCAGCCAGATTTCCAGTGGTTTCAAGGAAATGGCATTTATTTTACCTCCATTGGCAATGCTGTTGTGTTTGCCACCCTGCACGAAGCGTTGCAGAGAATTCTGTAGAAATGTAAGATAAGCGTTCATCTTCAGTCGAGAAAAATGTGAGGAGCAGAAGCAAAAAGACAGTCCCCTTCAACCCCCAAACACCCCAAAGACCCCCTGAACTCTCTCCCCATCCAGTTTCTAGCACGGTAATGCAGCTGATTCTGCTGCACTTTGAGCATTGGACGTGGCACATCCGGCTCTTTTTAGGATGGCACCTATGGCATTGGCCATGTGGAGGCTAAACCATTGGGCAATGTGGTGGCTGGTTGTGGTGTGTACATAAACACTGAGAGAGGTTTGTTTGTACCGATAAATGTAGGAGTCTATGGTGAAAGTGTGCAAGGTAAGGGGCATGCATCTTGTTTGTATGCATGCACTGCACGCACTTGCTTAACGTTCCTAATATACATTTCCTGCTGCTTTTGTGGGTTCACTTTTCCGACATTTGTAGTACTTGCATTACATTGGGAAGACCATATTCTGAAGTTTACAAGGTACGTGCAGGCATCATGTTGTTATGAATGCAGTGTGCGCATTATATGATATGATGTGCTATGGTATTTTGTGCCATTTGTATCGCGCCTATATACAAGTGTGTGAAGGCGCGCCGAGAAAAGGAAGGCGGAACGGAGGCCACACAGAGACATTGCTTCCTCTAGGCCAGCTGACATTGAGAGTGCGAAAGTGAATGGGAAGGGAGGGCAAAGTGCAGTACATGGGAACAATTAAAAATATAAATACATGCAACTCAGGCTGGTGCTGGCAAGTGCAAGGATAAGTGTAGACATTAAGTGGTGGCTGCACTGTTAGGGTTACAGAAAACAGTCCTCAAGTGCGGGGGTTGGTAGAAAGCAAGTGCAGGGGTGGAACTGTAGGGAGGGAGGTGGCCTGGGGCACAGATTATAGGGTGGGTAGGGAAGCAGTGCACAAAACCTTTTAGCCATGAAGTGAGTAGGGGAGAGGAGGGGAAAAAGAAGAAGCACATGGAAAGGTTTTCAGGTGCTTTCAGACCCTACAATGCTTTTCCTCAAGGTCCAGGGAGACAGAGAGCATATTCCACAGGGAGTCCGCAGCAGAAGAAACACATCTACCACCATGTGGTTGCGTGTAGAAGCAACTGACCCCGAGGTAGTACGAGGCGGATGAGGGAAGAGCTGGAGCAAGCAGATATTTAGGAAGTGAGAGTGCAAGGTATTGAGGTCCCAGAAAAGTCTTCTGCATAATACACAGGGTTTTTAGTTTATTGTTCGCAGCCATTGTGACATTTTACTCCAGCAGAGATACGATCCCTGCCGTTCAGGCTTACGGATGAGTTGCTGAGGGCGCAGAATGGAAGTTGGCAGATTTAAAAACAGCCTGTGGCAATAGTGCAGCGTACAAATCACCAAAGCCGTGCAGACACTGACCTTTTGGAAAGTGACTGTAGGTTGCTAAGATAAATTTAGTGGTGTCTTTAGTGCCTTCTTTTTACAAGGTATGTAGAAGGTGGGTTAGTGGGGAACAATTTTCGTTGTATTGTCGGAAGGAAAGAACAGAGTTTCTGTTTCGCTAATATAGTGTATGATATGGGTAAATGAAAACATTGCACGCACATACAAACAAATTGCCACTTTATGGAAGGAGATGGGAAGAACATCAGTATGCTTTTTAAACATGTAGCGGACGCTTAGAGGCAGATATTGTGCGCATAGGCACTTACAACAGAGTTGTGAACATACGGCAAAAAAAACGGCTCATACCTTTCTTTTGTGGTGATGGGTGCTATTGTAGAAGAATGTGCATGTATAACTCATGCAATGTTTCACTGAACCTTCCACTGGACGTGCGTTCCAATAACATTACACGTGCAGGGTGATTTTGTAACGGTACATGTGAAGTCTTATGGAGAACTGACATTGTAAGATGCTGAAGTCTTGGAGGGCTTTGGTGGATGTGTGTGTGAGTACTTAGCAATACCTAATAAGGGCGTGCTGGGAAGCGGATAGTGGAAAGGAAAGAAGGACTGGTCATAATTTACTGGGGCGCTGCCCTTATGATACTTTGCGCAGCGCACGTGCTACATTCTGTGCTTTTAAACATGCTGGCCAATGGAAATTCGATTGTTGCAATTGTCCAATCAGGTGGTTAGAGTGTGCGTCACAGGAAAGGGCGGCCATATTTTGTTTCATTAATCTGTGTACTGAGGTTGGCAGAAATGTCCAGACATACAGTTTTCATCATGGGTGATCGCCTTGTGCTAGATCTGCTCCTGTATGCCATGGAAAGAGGCCTTAATGGAAATTTGAATTTGGACGAAGTGGAGACTTTGTGGTGCGGTGTCGCTATCAGTACTTTCGACCATTTGCTTGCAGAATGTCGACGAGTGGCCAGTTTAGGTACTGTAGACGGTGTGGTAGTGCACTACGGAACATTGCTTTTGGGTTCCATAGCTTGTGCAAGTGTGTACCGTCAACTCAAAAAGATGATGAAAGAAGTGCAGCTCATTTTTGCACTGCACAGGTGCTTTTCTCATGTACACCACCAAGTCCAGTATATAACTATCCAATGAATGTTGTCGGCAGCCAGAGGTGGGAAGGCGTCTTATCAACAGAAGCATGTGTAACTTTTTGCGTGCTGCTGGGATGTACTCCTGTGACAACGACAACATTGGTGATCGTTATGTGCACCTTCTCAATGGAAATGTCATTTCATTATCACCCAGTGGTAATGTCATTTGGTTTTCAAATCTACAGGCTGCACTGAAGACGGTATTGTAAGAATGTGAGATGCAGTGCAACAAATAAATGTTGGAGGGTCGTACTTGTAACTTACACCCCTTTTGAACATGGCCAATTTATATTGGAATGTCGAGGACACAAGATTGCGCAATAAGCTAATATTTAGTTATAAAGGCAATGGTAGCTACTTCTTACGTGTTTCACAGTACCCGACACTCTAAAGCAAATGCATTCATGATTTCACTATGTAACATAGAAAGATTTAGAAGGTTACACTTCCATGAGGCATGGTGCAGACAGGTTGGGTACTGTGAAACATGTAAGAAGTAGCTACCATTGCCTTTATAACTACATAATTGCACTACTGCACAGAAACCATAAAGACACCACAATGCATACAAACATGACCAGATACAAGGGAATTAAAGTAAGCTTAAAAGGAGCAGTATTACCAGAAACTGTTCATAACATAACTGATTATCTTCATGAACAGAAACCAGTGCTGTATTTTACGGTGTGCAGTCATAAAATCGAATAATGTCGAATTACAAAAAATGTTTGTTGGGTTCCTCATGTAAAAAAAAAGGTCAAAACAAAAAAAAGAAAATGAAAAAAGGGGTTGGGGGTAGCCCCCGCATTTCGAATAAAAAACGTAATAAAAAAGAAATTCCACTTTTTTTCGGCATTATTTTTTTGATTTTTTGACT
Organism: Ambystoma mexicanum; assembly: GCF_040938575.1. NCBI lineage: Eukaryota > Metazoa > Chordata > Amphibia > Caudata > Ambystomatidae > Ambystoma > Ambystoma mexicanum. Next base: position 1,169,665,960 of record NC_090935.1, on the reverse strand, counting down.
TTTGACATTATTGTATTCGATTTTATGACTATAAACCATATTTTACAGTTTCCTCTTCCCCATGTGTATGTATCATATGATGATATGAGTGAACCGTAAGAAAAGTAGTGTAAGAACATATGAGAAGAGTGCCGTACACAAATATAGAACCTTTTGAATTGTTTGTTCCTGACTGTTAGTGAAAAAAGCACCTGCCCTACTTATAGTAGTGAACAAAACAGAGGGAGCCACACATGTGATATCATCAGTGATGTCATGAATGAGATTTGTGATGGCATCTTTGATGTCATGGGTGTTAGTCCTTGCAGTGCACACTGGTGGCACGAGTTATGGTTGCTTAGCTTACCATAAATTGCACATTTCAGGGGGGTTTCGGTTTTACCTGTAACCATAACGTCCCTTCAAAGTTTTTGTTAGTGAATATATATATTTTCAAGGAAAAAACGTTGGTTGCAGGGACATTAAGGTGAGAACTTAATACAACAAAACCCCTGAAATTCAGCCAAAGACACCTTAACTTCACACTCCCTGTTGCGTAGTCTATGACCTCAATGATGACATCACAGATCACATCACTGATTACCTCACTAATTACATGTGGTCTGGTAGTGTTCTAAAATATACAGTGGGCACAGCCATAGGCCATGGCCACTGGCCATGTGTGGAGAAAATCTATGGAATAACAAAACCCTTGAAATTCAAGGAAAAATCTTCAGTTGCAGGGAGGTTAAGGTGAGCAATACATTGTAAAATAAACTTGAAATTCAAAGAAAAACCTTTAGTTGCATGGAGGTTAAGGTGAAAACTTAATACAACAAAACCCCTGAAATTCAGCTAAAGCCACCTTAACAGGGTGCCCTCTGTTGCGCAGCCTATGACCATAATGATGACATCACAGATCACTACACTGATGACATCACTAATAACATGTTGTAGGAGAACACTGATAACATCACAAATTGCATCACTGGTGACAACACTAATTACATTGTATATAACAAAGTACATCAATAATGGCATTAGACATTACATGATTAATAAGTAAGCTCATAAAAACGTTTCCAATTTAGGGCATGGACTTGGCCATGACGAAGACTGTGGTCACTGGCCATCCCTAAAAATCAGAGCTAGTGTTCAGTTAGTGTTGCAAAATACCAATGTGCATGGTTAAAACCATGGCTAGTGGCCCGTCACTGTTTTAAAATATACAATGGGCAACATTGGAAGCTGTAGTCAGTGGCCATAGCTAAAGGGGATAGCTAGTGCCCATTAATGTGTTACAATATACAGTCGGCACGGCCAAAGGCCGTGGCCACTGGCTAGTATTGTGTTGATGACCATGGCTAGTGGCTGGTTAGTGTATATAACATACAGTGGGCACGGCTGAAGGCCATAGATAGGGGCTGGTTAGTGTTGTATGATACACAATGGGCACATTCGAAGTCCATCGCTTATGACATGTTAGTATTTTAAAATATGCAGTGGACATGGCCAAAAGATTTACAAACTGCTCATGGTCAAATGCCATGGCTAGTGGACCATTTATATATTAGAGTAGTTAAGGGGGCCCCCTTTTTCGCAAGTCAACATTTTGACAGTTGGACACGCTCCCTGCTTCCAGCCTTAGTCCTGCCCCCTTTTGATACGGTTTTGAAATCAATCTAATATACATTTGATATAAAAAAATTAAAAATGTTGATGTCGATTTTATATAAATGTATATTTGATACTAAGTTGGTATGAGATCATTTTTGATATAAAGTGAATATACATGTTATGTAAAAATGATGTAAACATGGGAGCAGTGTGTTGTGGTGTTGCTGAGCTCTGAAGACGGCTGTAAACTTAGGATTTTGCAGCGATGACAGAGAGAGGTTTGGCCTTTAATGTGATAGGAAGCGGAAAATTATATCAAACATTTTTTATTTTTTTATATAAAATGTATACTAAAATGAATATAACAATTAATATTTTAATATAAACATGTATATAAAAATGTATACAAAAAATAATATATTTTAATATAAAAATGTATATACAAATGTATGTGAAATGTATATACAAAAATATTTTTTTTATAAAATGAATATAAATGTTTTATATAAAGCTGGCCCAAAATAAATGTTGCTATCAAAAACATGTAGGTCAATTTTGATAGAAAATGTATATTTTTTATTTTTTATTATGGTTGGTTTATTACAAACCATAACTGATACAACACATCAATTCATCATCAAAAAATACAAAAGTCCATCAACCTAACAATGGAGAACTACAACTAAAATCAACTAAAAAAAGAAGGGTATATCCCCCACTTCACAGTTCTAAAACTACTTCCATAAATTTCATTATAGCAGACATCATCAACGGTACAGTCCATTATCAAGTGTTTAGCAGTCTCAAATACTTCATTCTCGCAACAATACCTACAAAATACATATTTTCTCTATCTGTCTCCGAGAGGCAAGTACTTCTCAGGTAGGCAATATATTCAATCTTAGTCTCATGAACATATCTCGGTAGCAAGGGCTAGGTAATTTAGTGAGGTAGGCCGAAAGCTGATTGATTGATTGATCTCCGTTCAAGACCCATACTTAATGTCAATGTACAGGTTGACCTTATCTCTTAAGTTCTTATCCAGTCCTGGATCATTATCCTCTTCTTTATCTTAACATGAGTTTCCAATAGAATGTGCCTGGTTAAGTTAATGCTTGAAAGCCTTTCCTCACAGATATACTTCCAGTTATCTACCAACCAGACCCTGTTCCCATTTCCCTTGTTGCTCAGAATCTTAAAGGGAAGGGCCGGCTCCAATTCTTCGGACTTCTTAAATAGGACCAGAGATTTGCACCAGATAATTGAGCAAATGGATTGAAGCCCCAACTCATACCTTATTGAAGCAATCAGCAAGGATTGGGGGAGGTGTGAAACCTGCTTCCAGTAGTAGCCCTCCAAAACCTCCCAAAACTGCATTGGCAGGTTCAATTCAGTCCCTACTCAGTAGACAAGGATGGGAATAACCTTCTGTTTATAGAAGATCACTATTGGTAATAATGAGACATTTCCATATCTTTTATGCAACATTGCGGCCTAAATTGTCAGCCGTTTACATTTTATTCTCACATTCTCCATCCATTGAGTCTAAATGGCATTTAAGTTAATGGACACACCCAGGTATGTCATTTGATTAACACATTCTAGGAGTTCCTATCCCACAAACCACCTAAATTGAGGGGGTCTCTTTCTCCTATCTACCGGAAGTACCATGAGCTTTGTCGTCTTGGGATTTACACAAACATCATTTGCCTTCAGAGAAGCTACTAACTGATTAAATCTCTGCTGAAGCCAGATAGGCGCCTGGTCCATGAGGACCAAGTCATCGACATTTTGACCATAGATTTCAGGTGGAAACGCTTGCATTCCCTCCTGGCTCCTCACCACATCCGAGATGTATAAATTAAAAAGTATGGGAGCCAGGGGGCAGCCTTGTTTCAATCCCCTGAATGTATATGTTTTTTCGGACAGAACACCCTCAGTGGAGAGTCTGACCTGGATTTCCATTTCCGTATATAATGCTCTAATCGCCTCCAAAAGGGCAGATGGACATGCCCAGGTGCTCAATTTAGCCCACAACTTCTCTCTGTTTATACTATCAAACACTTGCTCAAGATCAGAGATTAACTTTTGTTTTCAAAGCTCTTAGTTTCAATGCATTTAATATCATGGTATTAAAGGAAGTGCCTACCTTTTTTACAAAGCCTGTTTGTCTGGGGTCCAAAAGATTGGATGCAGCTGCCCATCGATTTAAATAGTGCAGCAAAATTGAGGGAAAGCTTTTTCCCAAAGTATCCAAGAAGGTGAAAGGTCTATAGATGCGTGGATTTTCCCTATAGCCCTTCTCGATTATTGGAACAATCAGTGCAGATTTACGTGACAAAGGCACTGATCCTTTTTCCAGAATCTGATGAAATAGCAGGAAGCAAAAATCTGCCCAGGCTTCTGGATTTTTCCTAATCAGATTATTGCCAAGGCCCTAGGGCCCACAGCATGTGAGGATTTTTTTATTAATAACAGAATATCCTCTTTATCAAATTCAATTGCCCACCTCTCACCAGATGACTTAATTCCTGCGGTGTCTGCATCTTTAGGCATCGCAAATAATTGAAAGAAATTGGCAATCAAATTTTACTTCGGTACCGCCAAAACGGTACTAGCACTTTGATACTCATCATTATTATTTAGTAATGCCCAGAGGTCTCTTGTGTTACTCTTAGAGATCCCTTTCATCATTGCTTCAGCATCTTTCTGAAGGCGCAGAGCCTAAGTAACCCGAAGCCAATTTCTATATTTTCTTTTTTAAGCCAATTTTGTCTCCTTCATTTGATCTAAAGCTTCTTCTACCGTCAACCGGATCTCTATTCAAGAAATTAAGTCTTTTGGTTCCTTCCCTAGGACAAGATTTATACTGATTTTGAAAGGTCATCAGTAGGCCAGAGTATTCCACTCGTACCCGTTTTATTGCTAGTAACTGATTATATTTGGAAACAATTGCAGGCACTTCACTTGGGAGGATTCGAAGACGGTACCGACCCCTGATTCCCATGGACTAAACTCCCCACAACCTCTTGGGTCTCCATCTGTTCCACATTCCATTCTAACATCAATAGATGATAGTCACTCTCTGCCCTGGGCTTCACCGTCAAAGAGTTCACCAATTTAAACATTCCTCCCGATACAATAAAATAGTTCAGGTAGGAATGTTGGTTGCCATGTCGTTCGAGCCAGGATATCCCCTTTTATCTAACCATTCAGCATGAAAATATCTCGCTCCCTCAATTCATTCACCCATAGCACCACTTTCTTGGACAGGGCTGTTAATGGCATTCTAGTTCCATCCTCATTAATACATTTAATATTCAGGTATCCACCTATCACAATTAGCAGATCTTTCACTTCCAGATACACCTCATCAATTAAGGCAATAACAGTATTCACAAAGTCTTCTTCCCTGATTTCTGCCGGATTCCAATAGAGATTAAACAGTGCTACAGAGATAATCTCCTTTGACGAGGATCGTTTCCAAGTTAGCAAAACCCTTTGTATAAAGCGATCCAGATTCTTTATATTAACCACCTTAAAGCCTTGACATAGATTTATCAGGGCCACAAGGCCCACAGAAGACCTTCCTCTTCTACTTCTTAGTGCTGTGTTACAGCACACCTCGAAAACCATCAAACACAGGGTCTAACATAGCCATGATTCCTGAAAGCAGCAAATGTCAAATTTTCTGAAGGTCGACGCCTCATCGTTAAATAAATGCAGAAAACCTCTAGTTTTCCACGGCCTCATACACAGAGGCTGACTGCTAAGATCCTTTGACTGTTACTGTTACTTTCCAGAGTTTTTTTGCCAACGAGCCAGCTAGCCCATGACCAATCTTGATTCAATTTCCTTTGATTCACTTTCTGTGGGTTGGCTCTTGCTTTTCTTTATTGGTCATGCCTAGAGTCAAATATCACCTTTATAAGTGACTCGGACTTCTGCATCGTTATTTCATCTATTGACCCTCCATTCAGCCTTGATGATTTTAGAATTACAGCATAGTTGGAGTAATTCTCCTTCTGAAATCCAATTTCTGGCAGTGGCCATTTTTCTGTACAGGTCGTTGAACATCCCTCCCCACTAGAGGTTTCAAACAAGGGGAGTCTGTGTACTCGAAGCCCAAAGGTAAAAGGTCCTGCACTGCTTCCAAAAGAATAGTTATTATTAATACAGAATGCAAGTGAAGCACTATCCAGTCCATATGGGTTTCATTGACAAATTGGACTACTTTTATGTCCTCGGATTTAATATTTCGTAATTTTGGTGCACAATGGTGTAATTTCAAAATATTTCTCCTATTCAATATTAAACCGTCCTTAGAGGGTATGATCCTTTTGATTGTAACAGAGTTAGTAGGGCTCAACGGAAGCCCTACTTCTTTCCCGGATCCACCACATCTTTTCTTTTAGTTTCAACCTTGGTCATCGCCCATCCCACACAGATCTTCTCATCAGAGCACACCTCTTTTCTTCCAAACTCTGAAACTTGTCCGAGGTAAATTCAATCAGATGTGAATCAGTATTGAAATTACCTACAGGCTGAGAGCTTTCCATAGCATCAGTTGAAATATCCAACTCCGAAATGTCATCTTCCTTAGCATATATTGCATTCACTAGATCCCCATCCTCTTCCCCTATCATATCAGAGTAGGTTGACATCTCCCAGGGGGATCTCCTCAATCTCATCCACCATGACAACATTCTCTGTAGCTCTTACTGTGGAAATCGTCCTTTCTAGATTATCAATGGGACTTCTCTCATTATGGGGCTTCCACCACAGGGCCTTTTGAACCTCCAGAGTTGATAAGTTCCTGAGAAACGCTCTTGAACCATTTAATTTCCTTTTTGTTAGTTGGATATTTTTTCTTTCTTTTCCTTTTGCATCCTCTCCTTTTTGTTGTTAAGTTCAAGTTTGCTGGTTTTTCAAATATCGAAAATGGATTTGTGACTATGATTCGATCCTTAGGGGCCACTGAAGCCGCATTAATTTGGCCCCCACTTCATTAGTCCCCCTTAGCCCCAATTTGCAGTTTGGGTGTGAACGCTGTTAGCTAGTTCATCAACCTGAATTTCAGGGCTAGTCGCTGGCGGATCCCTCCTTTGATTTCTACTCGGAATTGGTTTTTGGTCATCCTCCAGGGCTCCATTTTGCTGCAGAGGAGTCATGTCATTAGGTATCCTACCCTACCCTAAATCAATGATCTCGCGCGCCACACAATTCTCCTTATTTGGATTTCTTTGTTTCCTCACACCCTCTTTATATGGTCACTCTTTTTCACAGAAAGCTCTCAATCATTTCATAGCTTCCAGCAAAGATGCCATCATAATTGCTTTATCAGCCTCTTCTCCTCTGGCAAGGTCATAAAGCCTTGTTTGCCATTGGACTGTTAATTCTGCTTTTCTATGCAACCGGGTTTGGATAGTTCAAAAGAGCATTTCCAAGGATGCTAATTTTGGTTGGATCGTTGTCAGAAGCGCACCTTGATCCTTTGCAGACTCATTCATGGTTACATAAAGTTTAGTAAAGGGGTTGAGGGCTATTGCCAGTGCGGCCATATCACTGTTTTGAATTTGGGACAATGAAAACAAGGATTTCTGTTTGACTTTATAAGTTTCAGTGGCTTCTGTGGAAGATTCCCCACTTGCCAGAGTGGAGGAGGATTCGGATGAAAGCTCTGCGTCCCACACAGTCCTCATATTTCCCTCATTCGATTGTTCTCCGACTTCCACTGACGGTTGACCAATCCGTCTTGGAGGGTATATTTCCCCCCCCTGCCCCAGGCACAGCACCCACCTCCAATAGAGCATTATTAGGCAGCTGATCATCCACTACCTTCGACTCTAAATTCACAGTGGATAATAGTCTTGGCATGGAACAATTATTGGAAAACAAATCGCTTAGTCTTCTTTGCCAGGCCATATTAGATTTAATGTCCTGTATGTGCCTCTGCAGTCGAGCTGCCAAAGCTTAATTGTGAGTTTCAAGAGAGTCAGTTGCCCTGTGACACTTTGGGGTGCAAGCCCCCCTTGTCCTATGGTGGTATTGTTCTCCTGTAAGGATGCATAATTAGGTGACGGCGGATGGGAGAGCACTTCTTCCATGAACACGTTATTCTCTTCCCAATCGATGGTCGTGTTTCTCAAGAGGGCAATCAGTTCATCCCCCTAGCCCTCGAGATACTTAGAATACAGAGTTCTCTACTAGGCTATCATACTCATCGATACCAAATCATGTATGGGGCCCTTCACAGCCACTTAAAAGGAGGATACACTAACCATTTCGAGTCTCTCGCCTCATTCGCATTGTCCAACCTGGCTAGTTGTGCTACGGGAGTGAGCTTCCCCAAATCATTTCTTTTTTCCATTAGCAGACTCCGGTCTTGCCGGTCTTTTGCCCGGACAGCGTTAGCCTTTTCAAAGTCAACACCCCTCTCGCCTTCCTCTTGATACACCTCTGTCACCGAAGCACAACCGGCCGCCTTTCTATATTCAGGAATCCCTGTCCGGCCGAGGCGCACCCACCGGCTGATGGGTAGTTTCATTCAAGCTAAGAGCTTCCTCCTCTCGGTTGTTTAGTTGTCGGCGAGTACATGGACCGTTAGTCATATTTGAACTGCGTATTTACTCCTAAAGTCAATTTCTTCAACGAGGCCTGGGGCTGGGGGGGGGTCAGGGGGGAATGAGTAGATGGACTCGGTGGGAGACTAGGAATCTTAATTATTGGCCCATTTGAGGACCTCGGTTCATCCATGACCCCGGCCTAGCGCTTGAGTCAATTGAGCCTTACCCCTCCACTTCCGTAACTTCCACCCCAATTCATAAGCCTTCCGGCCTGCACGGACTGCAATGGCTGCACACACCTCTGAAAGTGTGCTTCATGCAGTACTAAAGGTTTGTGGTAAGGCTCCTCCTCGATTCACAGGGAGCGTAGACAGACTCTCCTGCAATGACTGCATACACCTCTGCAGCACAGCATATCAATGTTATATGAACTGGAAATAATGTCTATATATAGTATAGATGAGGTTATAGCATTCCAGACAATTGCAAGGGTCTAAAAATAACCCTCTAAAGTTGAGTTAGCTTCATGGCCTGGTAACACTGGTGAAGATCTTATATAGACTCTAAATAGAGGCTGGCAGCCCAAAATACGAATGACAGAGCACACAGTATGTGGCAGAGAGTCTATACAAATGTCAAACTATTTAGTTTGACAATGCATGTTTATTTTAAATAATGAAAGTGGTTGCTTTATACGTATAATATCTTTACCAGAGTTGTACAAAAGTCCAAACTATTGCTATGGCAAAATATAAATGACAGAGCACAAAGTGTCTTCACTAGAGTTACACAAACGTCTGCTGATCTGGATAGTATGTGCACATAGACTGGTTCTCTTAGAAAGAATGCTGTTTAAAAAGTCTGCAGGGGCATGCATAGAAAAATGACTATGCTGATCAACGTGGAACATGACCACTGTGGGGACAGGTTTGTATTTGCCACACTCAAGACTTTTACATTTTCAGCAAGTGCAGCAGAAAAGACAGATGATGGGCTGATAAGGCCTGGTGAGCTGGGCGGAGCATATGGTGAGGGGTACTGCAATACAAAATATTGTTATCAATGACTGGACAGAGGTGGCTAGGCAATTTTAGTTTCGTTATATAGGTCTATTTTTATAAATTAAGCACAAATATATTTATGTGCTCGAGGATAAGGATTTTGCACAGGGAGGGGCAACCCTTTTGTAAAAATACAGCAAGCTGGGGGTTGCTGATAAGGAAACAGCATGTGAGTGAATGTAGGCCTTGGTGTTTAAAAAGCAGACTTTGGAAAGCAGCCAGCAAAAATAGCACTTTGGAGTTTTCTGGAGGTCCCCCGGACCTGCTTATTGATTCCCTGCGGTGTGGATAATTGGTCTGAACTGCTGGCAGCTTTGCCCGGATGACTGTTATCTGAGAGCCTGGGACAGTGGAAGGTTTTGACTGAAAACAGGCATTCGGCCTCACTATAAATTTGCCAGTCCGGAAACAATGGTTCCAGTAAGCCTACCGGCACTGTTGTTTCCGGACCGGCAAACTACAAGTCTGCCTGCCAGAGCCGCTGTGCCCGACAGGTCTGACCCTGCCGGGCGCCATGGCCAGGGTAGGCAGACTTGTCACGGGAACACTGGCACTGTTGTTAACGGTGCCAGTGCTTCTGTGTCCCCATTCCCATAGAGTCCTAAAGGACTCTATGGGAATGGGGATAAACGAAACTGCTGGTGCCTGACTTCCCAGCCTAAAGGACTCTATGGAAATGGGGATAAACGAAACTGCTGGTGCCTGACTTCCCAGCCTAAAGGACTCTATGGAAATGCGGATAAACAAAACTGTTGGTGCCTGACTTCCCAGCCGCCGGACTTGGAATAGCCAGGTGGCACCGGGAAGTCAGGCTCTGGTAATTCATTCCGAGTCCGGTGGCAACCCGCCGGTAGCAGCCCGCCGGTAGCAGCGGCAGGATTACCGCCGGACTGGGAATGAGGCCCCTTGCCTCTTTTAGGCAGATTATTCCCAGAAAGAAAAAAAAATTGTGTTCTATTTACTTTCAAATTAAGCTGTGGGCAATACATGACAAGCTTGTAGTTTTAAAAAGTATCTGTAGAATTCTGTGATAATGTATTTAGACCTTTAAATATGTTATTAGGGTTGAACTGCGTATTAACAGGGCTTAAGATTTCAGTGTTAAAATGTTGTGCCGTTTATTGAGAAAATTTAAAGCAATTTTATGAGGGGTGTTTCACACCATAGAGGTTGAGAGCAGTTGCTGCCTGTTTTGATGTATCAACCAGCACAAAAATATAAAGCTATTTTTGTAATTTACAATCAGGGCTAGGACAAAGCTCTACAAATGACATTATTTATTTTGTGCAAGCAAAGCGCTCTGTGTGCTAGGGAAGGCTTAGAGTGTTAGGATTCGTGTTACACACGTGAAAGCTGCAATATGTGCTTTGTTAATTGAAAGTTAGATGTGTGATAGGGTTTGCTAGCAATTTAAATGACAGTTTTGAACTTTTGCTGTGTTTCATAGAATATTGACCGTGCTGACAGTGGGATTTATAGTTTGGCCGGCTGTGCATAACAGGGTTTGAGCATGTGTCAGAGATCACACATTTGGTGAAGTGCTGCAGCCGAGATTTGGATGAAAATATAGATTTTTTTAAAATTGGTATTGGAGCACGATCAGTGTCGTAGCTGTGTGTTGCTACAGCTGCAATATTGTTGGTTAATATTTTTTAAAGAGTTGTTTGGCTGGCTTCTTTTAAGTTTTTGACGTAATGTGTCATTTCATGCTGTACATGGTGTTAAGTTCTTGATGTATTTCTGATGTATTTTTAAATATGTGCAACAACTTGCAGTTTTGTTTTGTTGAAGCAAAGTGGTATAAATGACAGTGGTTGCTTTGTGCATGCAAGCTGCACAATTGACACGGTTTTGGTGCTGGCTGCAAAACAGTAAAAAATCAAAACCATTTGTGCCTATTTTCTGTGTCCAGGGAAGACCAGAGTGCTAGGACTCAATTTTTCCATGTGCTAGTGGCAATGTGTGCTTTGTTAATTCTGAGTTAGATGTCTGATATTGAACGCTAGCAATTTAAATGACAGTTTTTAACTTTAGCATTGTCTTTTCCACAATATTGACAATGCTGACAACATGTGGTTTTTGCTATCCTTTTCAAAGATCACACAGTCGGTTGAAACACTGGTTCCTCAATTTATTTTGTACTAACTGCCGGCATGGCAGATTTTTTAATGGTAACTGTAGTAAAAATATTGGCCGCTAACAATTTATATTACAGTTTTTATCTTTCGCTGTGTTTTATAGAATATTGACAATGCTGACAATGTGAATTTATAGTTGGGCCGGTTAGTCCTGACAGGGATTAAGTATGTGACGAAGTGCGATAGCCGTGATTCATTTATATAAACGGATTGAAATTTCAATTTCTTAGGGACCCTGTGCTTGGTTTTTACATTGGATTCAATATATTGATGCTGACATTGCAACATGCCGTGTAGTGCTACAGTTGTAATATTGTTGGTGAATATGCTAAAGCGCTGATGCTTGTTGTGTAAAAGATGTTCTATTCTGATTCTATACTTTTCTTGTATTTTAAGTTACATCGTGTACCCCAACAGATGGATGGCACAGAGGGCAAACAGTGAAAAAATGGCCTGTGGAGCCCAGCACCAGGTGCCCGTTGGATCTATAGAGATTAGTGGGACACGCTGGTTTCCTTCACTGCTGCTCCTGACGAGCCGAGAACGAGTGAAGTTATATGTCATATTGAGCCCTGACGCGTTTGGTTCTTTATCTAATTATACCGATACCACGGACTAGGTGGACTTTTTAACAGTTTAACAGTTTAACCTGTTTAGAATCAATACACAAATAGCTTCCCTTAAACCTAAGATGGTGTGGGGCCTTGAACCGAAAGGTCACCAGTTCCAAAGTATAACGTCTTCTGTTAAGTTTATATAGAAATAATGCAGTGGGCAGTGGTGGTGGTAATTATTGAAAGTGCCAAAGTTACACAAACGTTCAAGTAAAGTTCAGGTAAGTACTCAATTCCATCCAACACAAAAGGATAGGTTTAGGGATGGATCCTTAACCCAGGTTCCACCACCAAAGGTCAGGTCAAAGTGAGTTTAGGGTCAGGACTTTATGCCCTAGATAACCTATGGGAGAAACAGGAAGAAAGCTACATCAAAGTACACTTCCCCCTCTCCACAGAGTTCTCCAAATACCATGGTTGGATGTTCCAGATTTCGTACCAGACTTGTTCTTCTGTTCTTATTCCTACTGCAAGGGCCATCTAGACAGAAGAGATACTTTGTTTCACAGGATTTCATTCCAATCGGTGCACAGGATTCGGTTCCAGAGAGCTTCCAGTTGAAGATCCAAACCAAGACAAGCGAAGGCTTCTGTAGGAGAGACAGCCACAGGACGCCTCAAGGACACAAAGAAGACATGATTCAAAGAAGGCCATCACAGTCAGGTGGCAACAGGCGATCGTACAGCAGTGACCACAGGAGCAGCCTCAGCACAGCTTCCCTTTGAATGGCATGACAGACAACTTTTGGAACAAGCTGAAGATCTGCCATGTTTCAAGGCTCAACCTAAAACAATGATGCAGCGAGGTAGCCCAGGAGAGAGCTGGTCAGCCCACTGCTTGGTCCAGGGACACTTCCAAATGCTCAGCAGGCATGGATCCTCAAGCAGGGATCAAGACTGGTTGCTCCCACTGGCCCATGGGTCTAAGCACATACAAAGGCCTTCTTGATATCAGGACAGAGGATCAGGCTTCACTGGGACAACACTAGAGCCAATGCTGGTCAGCTGAAGGGTCCGCCTTTGGGAAATCAGTGAGTTCGTCAACTTTGTAGAAGCCTTGGTTCCAACAATGTTCTGGTGAACAGTTTCTGGTTCCCTCCTTTTAACCTAGACTGTAGCTGGGAGCAAGCCCACCAATGGTAAGGATCTGCACCATTCAAAAAGCCAGTGATTGTCCAATCTTGGACAACCACTGGTAATCACATCTGCACAACAACATACTTACTGGCTCCAGAGTTTGTGGATTTGGACTAGACATTCGCAGCCCCTTCCTCTTGCTCACATACACAGCACCCCTAGCCCGCGAAAGCCATAGCATTTCCTGACCTGGGAAGGGAGGAAGGCGGCCAAAGAACAATAATGCCAAAGAACAAGCAAAGGGCTTGTGGCACTGCCATCTTCGGTGCTTAGCACCCTTTAGCAGCCATTCTCTGTAAATGCAAAAGTGCACAAGTAAAATAAAAAAAAGGTAAAAATATCACAGCTGCCAAAAGCTTGTCTTAGGTACATATGAAAAGTAACCAAAAAAAATTATATAAAATTATATAAGGATACATTTCACTGTACGGTGATGTGTGCAATTGTAATAATACAAGGATTCATAAAGAGAGGCCTCATTACAAGTGTGGCGGTCTCAAACAACGCGCCGGTAATTCCATTTACCGGCACTATTTCCGGATCGCAGCACTACGAGACAGAATGCCGGTAACAACGGTGCCTGTAACAGTGGATACTTTGCTACCGTTGCCGGTAGCACAGGGAACTGAAACAGCGGGACCCTCCGGAATCAGTGTAGAAAACACTGGCACCACGGAAATAAGGCAGCATTACAACAGTGGTTTTCTGGGAAATATCGGTGCAAAAATGCCATTGCCACAGGGAAACCTGTGCCAGAATCACAGGCCCCATGAAGCAGGCGGTCACCACACCCAAGTGTGGAGGAACAGGCCACAGGTGCACCCAATTGACCCGGCTGCACACAATGAGCACAGGGACTGCTGAAAAGGACCACACACACACCTTCCAACACAACCATGCTGCATCTCATGGACCTGGAGGTGATGCATGCAGGAGTGCCGCTCTATGAGCAGGAACTGCTTCAGTGGCAACAGTCCGACATGCATTGGAGGAGGAGGATGAGAAGACGAATGCAGATGAACAATGGGCAGCAGGTTGTGCCCCAGAGGCGTGCACCTATACCCCGCACAAGGACCACACCCTGGTCCCTGACTGACAGGTAGATCTGCACACTTTGCCGCCTGAACAGGGAGACCATCCTGGAAATCGTGGAGCTCACCCAGGACGACATCCAGAGCATCATAGGCATTCGGACTGCCATAACCCCTGCCCCTGTTGAAGGTGGTGTCTGTGCTTCACTTTCTTGCCACAGGCACATTCCAGCACGCAGTCTGGGAGCTGCATAGCATCTTCCAGCCAGCATTTACAATTGCCTTACCAACGACACAGGCACAGCTCAACACCAGGCATGTCTAATCTATTGGGAGCAGTGGACTGCACAAACATAGAGCTAGTGGCTGTCCACGCCACACAGAAGGTGTATTGAAACAGAAAGCTGTACCACTCTTTAAATATGCAGGTCGTCTGCGATGCGAACCGGACGATCGCACACTGCTGCACACGCTTTCCGGGATCAACCCATGAGTCCATGGTCCTGCAGAATAGCATGATGCCTGCGTACCAGGCATGTTACAGGTACCATGTCACAAAACACAATTTTATCCTGATAATGCCCCACTCACCACCATCAACCCATCCTTAGGAGTCAGACCCTACACATGGAATGACCAGCATTACCTGTCACAGAGTGCACCAAGTTTAATGAAGGCCAGCAAGAGCACAGACCCAGATGCATGTGTCACACACCCACATCCCAATATGTATGCACTGCCCTGTCACCTCAATAAAATGGCCCTACCTATGTCCCATTCCATGCAGGTGATTCCGGTTATCCCTTACTACCATGGCTCATGACCCCTGTGAGAGATCCACGGATCCACCAGGAAATAGCATACAATTGTGCTTGCATCAGAACAAGGACGACAATTGAGCAGACCTACGGACTGTTGAAGGCACTTTTTCAGTGCCTTTACCACTCTGGTGGGGCAATGATGTCCAGGCCAGTGAAAGTGGGGAAGATAGTCCTGGCCTGTGCCATGTTGCGCAATATGTGCATCAGGCAGCACATTCACCTGCACCCAAACATGGACATGCCTCCGGTGGACGATGATGATGATGGTGACGTGGATGCAGCAGCAGACATGCGACAATACCATCACTGAGATGTCAGGGATGTCAGGCGTGCAGCCTGCCAGGAACTGATAGAGAACTACTTTTGAACACACAGCACAGGCACACGACCCATGGCACACACTTCACGTGACAGAGAACAAAAATACAGCACACCACTTCACAAATTGAATGTCCAGATGTGAAACAATTTGCAGAATCATGTGTACTGTGGATTGAAAAAACATCAACAAACGTGTGGGCCACCACCCCCTCCCCGAATAACCCTTCCAAACACATCCTCCCCAACTAAGCCTCCCCACGACCCCGTCCCCAACTAAGCCGCCCCAACTAAGCCTCCCCACAATCCCTACCTAACTAACCCTCCCAAACACACCCTCCCAGAAACACCCCCTAGGTTGCACAAGTGTCACAGGAAGTCTGGAACTGGCTCACTTCTGTGGCCTCTTCGCAACGGACCTCCACTTTTGAGACGAGCGTGACAGGCACAGGGGTCAGCACCTCGTGCTGCTCTGTTGGGAACTGGCAGGCATGGTGATGGTTGAGGGCGTGTCGGAACCTGCCATTTCCCTGCGCTCTAGAGCTGCCTGCATTGAAAGCATGAGGGACTCAGCCAGTGACGACTTTGCCTCATTCCCCTCCCAGAGCCTATGTGCAAGCAGGACATTTGCACACGAGGAGCGGCCCAGGACATGTGCACAGCGATGGCCGGTGGCCTGCACACTCTCCTGCATCATCTGGGTCTCCTCCAGATTTTGGCGCACAAGTCCACCCATCCCCTCATGCCTTGCCTCGATGCGCCGTATGCGTGCTTCCATGTCTCGGATGCTGCGGATCGGTGGTGGAGGTGGGCTGTGTAGGTCATAGGTCGCTGAATCATGGACGGACGTAGGAGGTGTGTTCTGGCGACCCCTCAGTGGTGTCCCCATCCTTCTGGCTCTTGTGTGGGTGGCCGTGAGGTGCTTGGTCCACCTTGATCGCTGTCAGACGAGGTGCCTGTGGGGGTGAGATGGGTTATTCACCTCAGCATTGCAGTTCATACAGCGTGTGACTTGATGCCTGTGCATGGAGTTTCCAGTTCATACATTGTACATTTGTATGGCGCCTGTACACAAGGGTTTCCAGGTGCCACAAGACGAATGGGGGTGGGCGTATGTGACACAATTGGGATCAGCGGTCGTACTGTGCCTTGTGACATTCTTACTGTGCAAGTACAGGGAACAATAAGGTTCAGGTGAGGGAGTAGTAAGGGGCAGGAATGGGAGAGGGTGAAGTGCAGGGAGTGAGTGGCAAAAGAGGCTGAGCAAGTGGTGATGGGAGCCACAGAGGCAGGTGCACAGGATAAAGGGGGAGGGGAGTACAGTGCGAAGGATGGGGTGGATCAGAACCGGGCTAGTACAGGGAAGGGTGCCTGAGGGCAAGTGCTGGTAAGGGATGCTGGGGGAGACTGGTGGAGGATGTGCTGGCCCCAGTAACACTCATGGGGGACCAAGCCCCAGACAGACTTGTGAATGAGGCAAAGGGTCTGGAATTTGATCCTTGAGGTTACCGGCGACCTGTGGAGCGGTTTCATTGCTGGAGGGTGTGGTCCCAGGGCTTGAGGCTTTGGGTGATTCACACTGCCCTATTCTGGATTAGTGTGAGGGGGCAAAGGGAGGTTTGAATTTGATTTGATTTTCTTACATTTATAGAGCGCACATAACAAACTCAATCATATATTGGCGCAGATGGTATAAGCTAGGTAGATAGTGTAACGAAATTTAGGATCCCTAAAAAAAAGGGGGTCATCTACCTAAAGAGAAATGTTTTCAGTGCTCAGCGAAATTGCAGGAGAGAACTCATGGTCCTAAACTGTAGCGGTAGTGAATTCCACAGCCTGGGGCCAAAGACAACAAATCTTCTGTCACCTCGGGATGTATAGGCAGAGTGAGGAATGATCAGGAGATGGCTATTACTAGAGCGCTGTTGTAATAGTCAAACCTAGAGGGAACCAGAGCTGTGGAGACATTGGGCTTCTGGGTGTAGATGAGGAAAGGGGGGGATGCCTTTGAGGAGGTGGAGCTGTATGTTGCTCCGTGATGTGCGGAGGGAAGGAGAGGGATGAGTCAAAGGTGACACCAAGGTTTTTAGCCTCACAGGGAGTAGGGGTAGGGGGCCCATGGAAGGTGGTCAGAGAGTAGGTGGGAAACAGGGTGCAGGTGTCACAATGAGAGCCGCCTCTGTCTCGCTGGTATTAAGGCAAAGATCATTAGCAGAGCATGATGCATGAATATCAGTCAGGCAGTCATGTATCCCTTCAAGTTGCAGCACACTGCTGCATTTCTCCTCCCACGGCATGAGCTTCATTGGTGAGGCCGTCTCACCAATAGTGGCCACACATTCCTTGCTGTGGGCTGACAGCAGGTCATTCTGCCGCTGCTTATGGAAGTCACGTTCTGTGCGTGGTATAGGTCCCGCCAGCACTTCCCAAATAGCATTTTTGTGCAGTTGTGTACTGCGCTGGTGGTCTGTGGGAAACAGCTCACCGGCATGTTCCACAAAGGTGTCTGTCAGGATGGTGAGTTCTTGCTCGGAAAAGCATGGCTTCCGCTGCCACCTTTCAGGAACCTGAGATGTCATGCCTGCTAATGAGATGGCAGTCTCTAAATGTCCGAGTGGCAACAGGAACTAGATGATTTTAAGTGGGTTGTGTTTTCCAAAATGGCCACTGGTAAACTTCCAGTTCCGGCGATGATGTTGTTTCCGGTTACAGTGTTTCCATTGCCGTTGTTTGCGTGAGAGACACGCCGGTAACAGTGCCAACGGCATTTTTCCTGCAGGTACCACCGATTTCGGTGGGCGATGATGGTGTTTTCATCATGCCGGTCACACCATTACCAGCATGCCGTATTGCACGCTCCCACAATGTTGGGATTCCGCGGTTGCCAGAAACGGTACAACAACCGCCTCCATGGAATCACCTGCAAAATACCAGCACACTCGTAATGAGGGCCATAGTCTCTCTATACTGACAGTCTTACAGACTAGTTAGTTTTCCCATATGAAGTAGCAAAACAAGGAAGAGAAGTAAAGCAGAGGGTTTTACTTATGTCCAATAATTCAGGACAGGGTTCAAAACAAGCAAACTCCAAAAGGTGAAAGAGGATTGGTGGGGACAAGCCCTTATGAGACATCAACTGACGGCTGAAAATGGTCTTAATCCAGCTGGTTCCTGAGGAAAGGCCCATTTATGCAAAAATTAAAACTGTCACCCTCAGGAAGTTCTGCAGAACAATACCTAAGGAGCTTTAGAGAGCTCAGCAAAAAGCGTAATCAAAACTTTGAGGCATCTATGAATCAATCCTTAAATTCTGGAGGATGGGACACTGGAAACAAAGTTGACACATTTGAAGGGATGTACAATCTGATTGCATGTTAGCATGCCCTTAAAAAATGTGAAGCAGAGTTACATCAGCATTAAGTAAACAAGGATATGACACACCCCATAAAGCTTGTGAAATCAGCAGACAAGTATATGAGTAATCAAGTCAAGAAAAAGGCTCTGGATAAGCCATTTGATCAAAATAAACCAAAGGATGGAAGAAGGGTAAGGACAAAGGTTCTAACCCACCTTCTAAGAAAGGTCCCCAAAAATGATGGGGTAAAATAACCCTCATGGTTCATCAGCTTCCAAAGACGGCTGAGTGCTCCACTCAGACCAATCACCTCTTAGCGATTCGACAATCTGGCTTTAGGCCACAACATGGCACCAAAACAGTGTTGATTGATCTAAAGACCCATATTGATGAACTCAAGGACAAGGGGAAAACTGCCCTGCTGTTACTATTAGATCTGTCTGCCGCTTTGGATTTGGTGGACCACAAAGTGTTATGCAATCACCTTGCCTCAGCAGCCTACTTCCCCCAAGACACGATAGCATGGATCCAATAATTTCTGAACAATAGGACCATGAAAGTCTTCTCTCCCTCTGCGGCAGCATAACCTATCCCAATAACATGTGGAGTGCCTCAAGGCTCTTGCGTTTCGCCAACAATGTATAGCATTTTCACAAAGCCATTGCTTGACGTCCTTCACCATCTGGGTGTCACCTATGCTAATTATGCAGATGACACCCAGATCCGCATACCTCTTACTGGAGACTATGATACTGATGTGGCCCTAGTGAATACAATGTATCTAATCATCCAGGCATGGATAGCCTGCCACGGCCTCGGCCTGAATGATGATAAAACTGAGCTCCTGATACTAGGAGCTTCAGCTAACCTCAACAAATACGCTTCGTTCAACATTGATGGGAATAACATTAAACTGGTAAAAGAGGTAAAAACGTTAGGCTTCTACCTAGATTCAGATCTTAATCTAAGTAAACAAGTCAACGCCACAGCCTCTGCAACAGCATATACCTGCAAGCTGAAACAGGCCTGCAAACCCTTTCTTTCTAAAGAAAGCTGTATTATGTTAGCCAGAGCCCTCATCCTTTCAAAGTTGGATTATTGCAATGCTCTATACTTAGGTGCAAGTAAGTACATTGTTAATAAACTATAAATTCTTCACAATAATGCACTTAGAAGCGCACTAAGCACACCTAGGAGAGAACACATCTCGGAGACGAGGAGACAGAATAAATGGCTTTCCATCAAGGACAAAATTCAGCTTAAAACAGTGTCCTTAACCCACAAATGTCTTAATCAGGCTGCCCCGCTATACCTAACTGAGAAAATTGTCAAAATATCCTCATCACGTCCTACCAAAACGGCTAACTCATTCTGCCTGGTAGTTCCCAGATACAAACTAAAAAAAGCAGGGGGAAGCAGTTTCCCTGTTATGGCGACTCTGCTTTGGAACGCCATCTCTGAGATCTGACCATTCCTTCCCCAACCTTAGGCGAAATACCATAAATTGGCTTTCGGCAAAGGACCAATGATATGCCTAGGATAGCTTCTGATTCATTGTCAAATGCGTATATAATGCTCCTTTGCGTTAACTAATGCATGTGACTGTCAAAATGTGCTATTCTGTATTATATTGTATTATCACCTGTATCTTTCTGTATATATTGTCTGTAACTACGCTTATGTAAATTTATATCCTTCTGCAATGTGCCCAGATACCTTCGGGTCTGGTGCGCTAAATAAATCAATAAACAAATAAAGAATAATACTAGGGCAACCACATCCTCAGCTCCCAACGGTTGCTTTCTGTGTGGAGACAAGACACATAAGAAGGGAAATGCAGCCTTTACAGTTAACCCAAACAGGACAGAGTTAATACTGATCTCATAGAGGAGGGCATAGTCAGCATGGGCATCTTAGACAACTCATTCCCACTATGCCAGGGAGTTGAAAAATGCCTCCTAGTAACTTTGAGAGGAAGGTACGTTGTCCCCCATGGAGGCCTCTGTTCCAGTGAATACTCAAATCTATTTAGAGAATGTCTTCATAAATGAGACCAATCTCCTGCACCATGCCACATTGCTACTAGTGTCACTGCTGTTAGGGGGGAGTGGATGGAAGAATATATGGTCATTCCTGGTCCAGACAAGTTAGTGGAGGTTTGTCAGCCTCAGCAGATGCTAGCTGGTAATCGTGGAGTTTAGCTGAGGGAGAACCCCTCAGCGCTGTGTTGCTGTGAAAGACACAATTCAAGATTACTGTAAGGGAATGTCCTTCTGGATACATAGATAATGGCCATGGTCACTAGATCTAGGCCAAAGAAGCAGCTAGGGAAGCATCCCTGGGACCCACGATCCTAGGGTTCTTCCAGCTGGAGAAGCCAAAGCACCGGAGTTCCCAGTAGTGTCAAGTCGGTATCTTAAGTCCACAGAGATGCCTGATCGTGCCAGAGAGGTCCTAGTGGCCACTTGGTTACCTACTGCAGTGATACTGGATTAATTGATCTCATGGTTACCTACTGGTGTAGAACAGGAACCTGAGATTGAAGATATACTCTCTTCAGACCTTAAGGGCCTTCCAGAACTGACTGTGTTGTCATCAGCTAGAGGCCCAAGCTAGGCTTGTCTGCAGGTTACAGTGAGACTGCCCACTTTAGCTGATCCGAGTGAGTAGGCAGCCAAACTTGCTTGGGGGAAACCCCTGGCATGTTAAAGGTGTACTGGAAGAATTATCTCCTATACAGAGAGCCAAGGAACTCAGAGAGGCAGGGGTCAGCCGGAGGTTGGTTGTGACGCAGTGCTACAGGTGGTTCTTACTGAACTTGGTTTAAACAGTCCTTTGGCAGGTCACGTAGGAGTGACCAAAACCACTGGCAGGCTGTCTGCATATTTTTACTGCCCTCTTTTTGGAGTAGAAATCAAATAATGTGTCTACTTGTGTCATACTTTCCAAGCATCTGGCAAGTCAGTAATGGTGACAAAGGCCCCCTTAATTCCACTAGTAGTGGTTGGGTGGCCTTTCAAGAGAATTGGCATGGACATTGTGGGTCCTTTGACTCCACAAACCACCTCTGGGAACCAATACATTTTGGTCATGGTAGATCATGGACCCAGTAGTCTGAAGAAGGACCCTTGAGCAGCATTAGAATATTTGTGGTGGTAAAGGGCCTTATTGGGATATTTTCTTGTGTGGGGTTTCCTAAAGAGGACATTTCTGACAGGCACTCCAACTTCAACTCTTAGCATATGACAGAAATCTGTGAGGAGTGTGTCTCGGCAGTTTTGGCATTCTGTTTTCCTACTGTTAGACAGATCAATGAGTCATCCTACAGATTTCTTAAATTGAGATCAGTTAAACAGTTTTCTACATAATTGGGCCATTTACAATTTTTGCATCCATCCAGGCTCAAAAATTGACTCAGAGCATCTCGGTGTGGTTCTAAGCCTTCCTGGCTCCACAGTCTCAACCAATATCTGACAGGATTATATTTCGCCAGTGCACCTGCTGGAACGGTATAAAGTTTGAAATAAATTCAAGATGAGGTGGCGCTCTGTGGTAACAATAGCAGCTTCTTAAGGAACGTTCGTTCACAAGAGTGTAATTTTGCTGAGTTGGCATGCCCCCATACCACTGAGCCATAGAAAGCCGCCCGAGCTGATTGTTCTTTAAATAAATCAAGTGCAGGGGAAATAACTCTGCTGTGTAAAGGAATGACTATCCCTTCCCCCTCAAACTGAATGCAGTGGAGATAGACCTACTCCCCCTCAAACGGAACTTAGATAACTTGGTGGGGTGATCAATGACTTTAAATGTTGTAGAACTCAGAATTGTAGTGCCTTAAAGAGAAGCGCGTTAAAGAGTTAATCAAGTGTATGAGGTCAGAATGTTTTGAGTGATGCAAGGCTTGTTAAGTAGTACATTGCCTCTATCACTCCTCTAGACTGAACAGACCATCACAACATCAAATTCACCATTCGAGCCAATGAACCCTTTCCAACCAATCCAAAACCACCAACTCATACGAAACCAGAAATCTTCGTAAACTCACAGCTGAAAACCTAGCACCCTTGCTCTCCAAAGCATTCAATACATTATCTATTTCCAACGTCAACCCCTGCCTACTAGCAGATGTCTACCACAACTGCCTCAACTCCACCATCAATGCCGTAGCTCCTCTCATCACCAAAACTAAACGTTCCAACAAACGATCATGCTTTTGGTTCAGTGAAGATCTTGTCACACTTAGGAGGACCAAACGCACCCTCAAACACACCTTCAGAAAACATGCTACAACAGGGACTGAAAAAGCCTACCAGGAGACAAATAAAACCTACAAAACAGCTATTATGACCCACAAAGCTAATGCCTATAAGACGCGGCTCAGCAACGCTGTCTCCAACTCAAAGGAATTATTTTCAATCCTAAAAGAATTAGAAAATCCAGCTCCAGCCACACACTCCACCAGTATCAGCAAAGAGTGGTGTACCACTATCCAAGACGCTCTTGCCGCCAAGATTGATCTACTTCATATAAAATTACAACCAAAAAGCAACTTCTAGCGGAGAAATCTGCTCCTGTCAATCACCCACCAACTTCCAATGAGAACACCAACCCCATCTTCTACTTCACTCCAGTCTCCCAAGAATTAGTGCTTGACACCATATCCAAGCTTAAAGCCTCCAATTGCAAAAGAGACTCTGTCCGAGCAAAAGTAGTTAAATCATGTGCCCTCACACTGACACCTATTATAACTAAATTTTTAAACGCGTCCTTTAACGCCAAATTGGTTCCAGCTAGTATTAAGGAAGCCTGGGTTACACCACTTCTAAAAAAACAGCCTTGATCCTGCTGTGCCCACTAATTACAGGCCAATAACAACAGTCCCGCTTCTACTCAAAATCCTCGATAAAATAGCCTACAACCAAGTCCAAGCTCACCTGGAACAGAACCAACTCCTTGGTACTACACAATCAGGCTTCCGTCCCAATCACAGTACGTAAACAGCCGTCCTGGACCTCAAAATCCAGATGGACTCCATCAGAGACACAGGTAAACTCTGTATCCTCCTCCTATTTGATTTATATGCAGTGTTCGATCTCGTGGATCATAGCAAACTCTGCTCCACCCTAGCTAGTGACTTTAACTTCTCTTCCAACGCTACCACATGGATTAAATCCTTTCTAGCCAAAAGAATCTCTAGAGTCTCCATGGGCAAAGAAGCAGCAGACCCCATACCAGTCCCCATTTGTGTACCTCAAGGCTCTTGCCTCTCACCAACTCTACAATGCATATACTATGCTCCTCTTTTCAGCGCTAGACGACATGAGTGTCATCTACACCAACTTTGCAGATGACACCCAGATCCTTATCCCACTCTCCGGGAACTACACTGAAGAACTGAAGACACCCTGACTATTAATAAAATCAACGCCATAATTCAAAACTGGATGGCATTAAACAGCCTCTGCCTTAACAATGAGAAAACAGAGATTCTCATTGTGGGCCCCCAATCTAACATAAGCGCACTTCATCCAGACTATTCTGCCATCAACATTGATGGTACCATGATGCCGGTACTGAAACATGTAAAAACTCTAGGAGTCTACCTGGATGCTAATCACTCAATGAACAAACACATCAGCGCTCTGTCATCTTCCACTTCCTACACCGCTAAACTTATCGTACTAAGCCGCAAATTCTTGTCCCCCACCAATTGCATTACTCTAGCCAGCGCCCTAATTTTATCCAGGCTTGACTACTGTAATGTACTATTACTTGGCACATCCAGCTCGAACCTCAATAAATTAGAACTTATACAAAACAAAGCCCTAAAAGCTGCCCTCGGAATAAGAAAATCTGACCACATCGCCAAAACTAGAAGAGAACACCACTTGTTACCCATTAAAGCCAGAGTTATCTTCGGAACTCCGTATATTGCCTTCAAACATCTATGTTTTTTTTTTTGGGTGTAAAGGGAAGGTGGGATAAATGTAGCTTAAAGAAATTAGTAGTGGATATTTATTGAGTAATTGACTTGAGAGAGGCCAGCAGTTGAATTAGAATTGAATTGAATTAGAATTAGTGAAATATTGGCCGAGCAAGAAGTGTAGTGAGAGAGGCCACAACAATAGAATTCGCCATGGTCTGCAGTTTTAAGAATGTACCAGAAGAAGTTTGAAACTAGAGTCCCATAGCAGAACACTAGGAGCCGGATCCGATTAAAGACGGTTCCAAAGGGGTAACTTACACTTCATTTGAAGTATTTTTAGAGGGCAAGACAAGTCTTAAGAAGAAGATTGTAAAAGATTTATGTAACCGGTTGAGTGTGTCTGTTCGTTTTATGTGAGTATGTTATGTATTTATGTATTGAAGTCTATGTTATATGTGTGAACTGTACATTTTGTTTATGATTTAAGAGAAAGAAAATTCATTTTTCTGTTGATTTAGAAAAAATTGGCATCAAGCCAGGAATTAAAAGTTATCAATTATGAAAAAATTGTATATAAATATATGCTATGTATCAAAGCAAACATGTTGACATTGTTTTTATGTTGATAAATAGAATACTTAGTGAAATAAATAAAGAAGCAGTTGAGAAAGTGCTTCACTTAAAACTTTCATAATTCCTGTATTTGCTCAAACTAGGCGAGCCAATTCATGTAATGAACCCAATACGGCAAAAAACAGCATCCATTTTGATGGAAACAAGAAGCTGAAAAGATAAGGCTGGAAATGGAGTCTTAAAAAAAAATGAATGATGAATGAAAGTGCATAGGGACCTAAAAATAGCTCTGCGGTAGAGAAATGCCAGCAGACAGAAGGTTAAATCCCTTATATTAATGAAGTTAACATCTTCAAAGACCTGAAAAATGTTGGACTATATAAAACAGCGCTGAATTTCTTGTAAAATTGAGCCCCCAGATAAGATTGAGGTTTCCCCTTTCTAAACTGCATCGCTGCAGAACAAATAGCTGTAATTGTGTCGGATGCTGCAGTGTAGAGCAAACGAGATTTACTGTTGAAACTACATAGCTTGACAGTTGGCTAAGATAAGACTCGCACTAAAGCGTGCTACGCAGTTAAAATGTGATGAGCTATGTCCGCAGTGTATGGTCTTTGGAATGGAATGTGTTGTGTGCGCGGCAGTGAGGCAGAAACAGATGTCAGGAAGGTTTTTTGCTTAAAGATGAAGCAAGTTAACTTTTAAAGGGACTGAGATGTTGAAAAGATTGATGTTTTAAAATAAGAGAGCTGAAGAGTTTTGTGTTGATTTATATTGCTGCAAAAAGCTTTTTAGAAAGTATGTGGGCTGTGTCCCAAGCATGAGAAGAGTGTTTTGATTATGCTAGAAACAAGCTGATAATGGATGCTTTTTGATAAATGCATTATGAGCAATAATTTATAGGCTATTTGGTGTTATGTATCGCTGGTGATTTTAAATAGCATGGGTTTTGTTTATATGTGCCATGTTTGGGAAAAGTGCACTGCAAAAGCATGAAGTGTGAAAGCACGTACATGAGAAGGTATGCATACAGTTGCACTAACATGAGAAAAAAGACATGCACGCACATTTAAAAGCGCACACTAGTGAGTACACAAAATGGTTTTTATTTTTCAGTTAAATTGGAGGTTGACTTAGACAATAGTTAGTCCCTTTTGAAAGAAAAAAAAAGGCAGAGATTTGTGTATTTATATTTAGAAATATTGAGATTCTTGCAGTGGCAAGCAAGAATAAAAAACAGCAATTGTGTTTCACTGTGGTCATAGGCAAAGTATGTTTCAAAAACACGAGGGAGTGGTATTGAGATTACAGGACAGAAATGCAGCAATACTGCACGATGGAGCGGCCATGAGGACAATTCTGCCAAAATTAAAATTGGCTCATGATAAGGAGAGTCAAGAATGCAGCATTCGCGCATTACTGACAAAATAATTAAGCAGGTTTTTTACATAAAAGCTTGTGAAGGCCACAGCGGATTAAACAGAGAAAATATTTAAGAAGTAATGGGAAGAGTTACAAATCACATACAAGTGAGTGCACCACTGGTAGGCTTTTGAATCAATAGCTTGCACCAATGCAGATTCAAAATGTGAAAGGTTTGTTCTGCCTCAAGCATGCAGGCCAGGACAGAGCAACCTTCAGTGGGGAAAAGGAAAAAATGACTATGTGGCCTTGAAGGGTGTTTTTCAATGTATAAAAAAAAGGAGATGGTCAGGTTTAGATGCATTTGTATCTTGGACGTCAGAATCACTGGCTCAGTTAGAGCAACTTAAAAGGCAACCCAAGGTGAGTGCAGGGGAAGTTGCCACATCATGTGGGCAAAATTGAGATCATTGCCAGGTAGAAGGCAGTGCAGAGCCATTGCCCTCGCTATGGACAGACAGACAATGAGAAATGAGAATAAGTTTGGGGCTTCAGTTTCCCTTGCTAGAAGAAGGGCAAGCCAGATCACAGTATGAACCTTGACCCCACATGGGTAAGGGTAATTTAAGGTACAAATTCCCGAGTTTTGACTTCTAGCGTTGAGAATTGGACACATGTATTAATACATTTAAGAAGTGTCAGAAAGAGGCACATTAGATACAGAACACAGTAAAAGTCTTCTAGCCATTATTCCTGGGGACAAATCTGATGACAGTTGGTCAAAGGTAGAACATTTGAGCATTAGCGATCATGATGGAGCGCTGTTTATACAATAGTAGGGTGGCGGTCAGGAAAGCGCTTATAGTGCTATATCCCGACACGCCAGATGGGAGAGATATCATAATGCCAGAGGCTGTCAGAGCTTGTCCCAATGCAGCTTAAGAAATTAGTGGGCCTGGAAGTAAGGCCATGGTCAGAGATGCAGCTGACCATCACGAATTATTGCAGACTCTTGTAAGAAAAGAACTACAAGACAAATGATGCTAGGAAAATGAAAAAGCAAAATCACTGCAGAATAATTGTCGAAATACACGATTGAAAGGGCAATGTGAAAGTGGAGACGGATCAGGTTCACGTTGGGCTGCATGTACGCTGTAGGTGAAGAACAAAAGGCAGGTTGATCAAGGCTATAATGGGTTGCTCCACGAGGAAGAGGTTTTCAGAATAATCAGGGAAGTGTTCAGAGTAACCAAGGTGAGTTTCTAAGCACGCAGTCAAAGCATAGAGGAGGGGAAAATTATGAGACCTACTGTAAATTGGGTATGAGGTATGTTAGACCATTTTACATGCATATGAAGAAACCAAGGATTCGTGTAGAATGGAGAATTCTCAAAGCGGGAATACAGCACGCCCCCTACTGTACAGCTCACAAATCAAGGAGGGGCTTTGATGAATGAGAGAAGGAATAATGAGTAGACTCCGGTTCAAGGATGCTCAATCTATACTGCAAATGGAATTGATATAATAAATATGCACATGCAGAGACTCATATTAGGGCGGGCCTTGTATGCACTATAGGGGGATTATTTTGGGACCCAGTAATAAGGGGTCACTCCCCTTGCCACTAAAGATGACAGCCGTTGAGTATGCCATTATGATGGCTGACAGTACGGTGATAAGATGATTTTGTGACGTAATGTATTGAACATGTAGGGGTTTTTCTATTTAGGAAAATCTGAGGGTATGTTAGCGTCTCCAAGGGCTTCTGCCTATGAGGGGTTTGTGTTAAAACTGGTGATCAAATAGTCAGACATAGAAAAGAGAATTCTGCCATGGGTGCAGTGGAAAACATTGGCAGAAACTGAGCAAGCTCATGGTTGTTTGCATTTTGAGAAATGTTATGATGAGCCCTCGAAGGTAAAGGAAGAGATAGTGGCAGTGGGGGAGATTCTCTTTTTTGACAGTTCTTTGAGAATCAATCAGGGTAATAGACTTAGAGATACAGGTGCCGCTGGGGTAAAGCGCACGACTAATGGAGATGTTTGAGGTATTGACAAAATGTATGCCTACCGTCTTGCTTTTCGTCACAGGCTGCTGAATTAGTGTCGCCGATTGTCGCACAGAGAAATCTTGCAGACCCGAAGTAATGGTGTACAGAGACCTCGCTCATGTGACATTGGCAGTACATGCAAAACTAGCACATTGGGAAAGAAGGGGCGACCGCCGGGCGGGTGGCACTCCTGTGCAGCACGCAACATCATTGAATAGACCCGTGGGCGCCAGCACTATGACTACCAGTAGTCATTATAGTAGGGTGATAGGATAGCTACACTGTCTTGAGTACGTCAATAAAAAAGAACCACGCCGCAATGAGTGCAAGGAATGGTTTGGTTTAAAGGAAGAAGAACACGTTGCATTTTGTATGTAAAGTGCACTGTATGCAAAATGAATCTACTGCAGAGGTCTAAGTACAAATAAGCCCATATGCAGATTTAGCAATATGCCAACACGGAATAAATAGTGAAACACGGGAATGAAAGTGTTTGGTTTTAAAAGGGCGAAACGATTTCACAAAGACATGCATCCACAGTAGGAGAGCCTCATAGGAGTGGCTTGATGCATTCAGAATTGTTAATGGCACTAGGTTTTAAAGGTGCCAAGAACTGATATGGCAAAGAGAGAACAATGTTTGGTCTAGTGGTAGACATTGGGACTGTATGTCCATGGAGCAAAGACAGAAAGGTGGTGAATGAATGTAAGAAGATTGAAGGGGTTTTTGAAGACTATAAATGTATTTTTCTTTTAGTGAGAAATTAACAGTCTCTGGAAGAGAGGGAGTTATGACACATTTTTGGTGTAGTTGCAACAGGCACACCTGCCAGTGATTAAGGAAAGGATTGGATGACAAAGCCTAAGCATGATGATGTTGTTTAGGTAATCAAAGAAAAGTGTGTTTGTTTTGTTCTGAGAAATGCGCCATTTGAATATGGGTATATTCATAGGGGCATGTACAAGGCAGAAGGCCGATGAGAAGGTTCTGATAGAAACCAAAAGGTTTTTATTGTTGTGGCAAAAGCGCGGTATTATAGATAATTGTGTGACCTAGTGGTAAAGTGGTGAGAGTATATGATGAATTTAGTCTCAGACCACAGACATACAAAGAAACAAACAAACAAACAATGAACAAAGAGGGGGGCAGATGACCTCCATAAAATAAGAGACAGCCATACAGTAAAAATGTTCTAGTATACATTACGATAATGTAGCAGCACCAAGTATAAATAAAAGAAGATTGGAAAGAGTGTCAAGGACGTTAGGTAGGCTTTGGCCTTTTTGGCATAGTTCCAGAAAAATGAATTAGGAGAAGATCAAAATAAATAATCTATTGTAAACAGTATAAAAGTAAGGAGCTCAGTTTAAAAAAGTGAAGGCATTTGGAAGAAAAAAGAAAATATGTAAATAAATATATAAATAAATAAAAAATGAATGGATGGATAGGGAATTAAACAGGGAGCATAAAATGGGTAAAAAAAATAAAAACAATGAAAATAAATAGCATCAATGAGGGTTTCAAACCGACATTGAAAAAATTGCGCAGTGCAATAAAAAAGTATTAGGAAGTAATTGAGAACCAGAAAAGGGGTATAGTTACCCAAAATTGGGGTAAACAGACAAGGAATATCGAGTACCGGACAAATTCAAGAAGAAATACAGAGGTAAGTAAATTATCATTTTTTGAGTGCGTGTAACGATGTTGTTTTATGTTACAGATGAAAATTGTGGATCTTGCGTGAACGTAGGAGGAATGTCTGCAGGGCCTTAAATAGGGAGAAAAGAGAAAAGAGGTAAGTACTGGTTCACACTATTGATCATTATTAAGAGTAAGAGAACCCAGGTGAGTAACAGAAAAAGGAGGCAGATAGAGACACAGCGGGCCTCATTACAAGTTCAGAGGTAGCCTTGCCGGTAAAACCGGCAGGCTGCCGCCGAACTTGCATTTTTTTACGGCCTCTGGCAATGGGGACATACAGGGCCATTACACCCTTGGCGGGCCCTGTGTGTCCTCATTGACAGGGGCCGGAATGCATTACTCCCCATTCCCATTGAGACCAAGAGGGCTCAATGGGAATGGAGAGGTCAGATGCACCGGCACCATTTACAATGGTGCCGGTGCATCCGACATGCTGTGCTCGTGGGTACAACTCTGCCCACCAGGTCAGACCTGGCGGGCCGAAAGGCACCCGCGAGCACAACTCATAGTTTGCCGGTCCAGGAACTACAGAACTGGCAAGCTTACCGGTACCGTAGTTCCCGGACCGGCAAACTTGTACTGAGGCCCAGTGTCGTCAAGTGTGTAGCTATTTTTCCCAAGATAGGTGCAATCAGGTGTGAAGAGAGTAGCAAATAAATGAAAGCATGGCCACTTCAGACAAACACAGAAAACAGAAGTCAAATTGAAGGTGGGTAATTATTTGTTTATTTATGATGCCAAAGGGGCTCGATTTGGCGAGTGTATAAAAAATGTTTAGAGTTGGCAAACATTGTTGTTTTATGATAAAAATGAAAGCACATAGTGAGAATTGGTGCCATAGTCTAGAAAAAACAGGGGTAGACTAGATTGCGTATTTTAGGGTAATGAGGGATTGATGTGCAACAAAACGTTTAGTTTGTCTCAACAGGATGATCACTAAGCACAGAAGGAAAAGACCATGGTCCAACACAATCGGGAGAAAGATGACAAAAGAAGGACAGAATGAAGCATTTACAGCTGAGCAGGAAACATTTACAGCTGAGCAGGAAGCATTTCAGCATAGTGGCAAGCATTTACAGCATAGAGGCAAGCACATTCAGCAGAGCAGAGAATTAAGTATAAACCCCGAGTATCATATAGGGTTGTTGAGAAATAGTTGTTTTTGTGCACCACCGAGTTAGGGAGGGACTATGAGTAAAATGGGCTGAAAAAAGATAGAAGTGAATCTAGAAAGTATTTTTGTTAGCAGCAAGGAAACAGAATTTAGGTTAAGAAGTAACTTGACCTCCTTCAGCCCCCAAATAACTTTTATCTCTATTTCTATTTTCTACAGACAACAGGGATCCCTACCAGCAATGTTCTCTTCTGCTAGGCAGGTGCGTAAAAGACAGGAAAGGAAGAAGACACCCTTCTTTTAATGTATTTTTCAATGTATTTTTTTGTTGTTTGTTATTTTTGTCTCCTTGGTCTGAAAGTGTCGACCTTAGGAGGAAATGTGTCCCCCAGAGGACAGCTCAAAAAGGAGGAAAAAATCAACGGGACACGGACGGTGCGCGGATGCCAAACCGAGATGAGTCGGGTGGAAAAACATGCTAGTTGAAGATGTATTGATGAGCAGAAAAATATACGTTGAACTCTGAAAATATGCATGGGCAAGACAATGGGAGCAATGAAAAGATGTTGTGGGGTGGGAGTAGCAGAAAGGATGTGGACTATGAGCCACGATATGGCCAAAATGAATGAAGACAAATGGGCTAACGGGTTACCTCAAAGATTGACCAAACTCTCGAGTTATAGTGGCTGTAAAATTATCTGAGGCATATAGTTAGTTTAAAGTAAATCTGGGGATGGAGGTAGGACTTAAATAAAAGAAAATAAAAGTAGTTTTAGGGACACATACATATTTAGACCAGGAGAGTATAATGTGTTAGTACTGACATTGTAGAAATGTGTTAGGATACCTCTTAGATTGAAGTAAATTGTTTATAGAAAAAGGTGATTAGATCAGAGATGTGTAGGTACATTGGAAATTGAGGAGGGTGGACATGGGTGTAGTTGTAAGTATTGAGTAGATGACTAAATAATATACAAGAGGGGGGAGTGTAAAGGAATGACTATCCCCTTCCCCTCAAACTGAATGTAGTGGAGATAGACCCACTCCCCCTCAAACCAAACGTAGATAACTTGGTGGGGTGATCAATGACTTTAAATGTTGTAGAAATCAGAATTGTAGTGCCTTAGAGAGAGGCGCTTTAAAGAATTATCCATGTTTATGAGGTCAGAAGGTTTTGAGTGATGGAAAGCTTGTTAAGTAGTGCATGCTAAGTATATGTTACTAAAAAACTGGACTCGAATCGGACCAGGTATCAAAATATAACCAGAAATAGGGTGATCCACCATTTTGTGATAGGTCAGGCATTTTGTAATGAGGACAGCCATTTTAGGTTTTGTGACAAGGTCAGGCACTTCAAGATGGATACTTACTTAAGAAGACAAAATGGTTGCTTTATGCTAACTCACTCTGACCTCACTGGACAGTTTTTTTTATAAAGAGTTCATGTAGGGGACAAAGGTGGGGTTAGGGAGTGGGTAAAACCATTCTAGACTAGGTCTGAGTGGCAGATAGGCCAGCAAAACACAAGTAGAGGAAGGAACAGCACATTGATCATGCCATATAAGTCAACGAATCACAGACAGGAAAGGGGTTGTCTTTGTGACCAAATCATTACCTCACCTCTCTAGATGTGTATATAATGATGGGTGAGCCTAGTAATTTTAGCAGAGTCCAGAGATGTTCCTGAAGATGCGTCCTGTGTATTGCCTATTTGAAGAACTAAAACCTAATGACTTCTTGAAACCAGCCTGAGTATCCTGCTTGCCCCAGAGTCTCTTCTTGGCCCCAGAAATGCCAAGGCCCAGGTGGTGGGATGGTTGGAAGATCAAGAACAGCTCCCATGTCTTACAAAAAGAGAATGAATGTCCCCATTATATTTTTCCATACTGATGATGGACTTTTCTATCTGAAGGACCCAGTTCCCAGACTCGTGGTACCTGATTCCAAGATAGTCAAGATGTTTGAGACCTTCGAGTGGGACATTGTTTGCTCTGAAAAATACTGGCTTTTGTTTGGACAGGAGGGGCTTGAAAATCATAACTTTCGATTTTTCAATGTTCAGCACTAGGTGTAAATATCTGCATTTGAGTGTAAAATTTGAAAGAGCCTTCTCAAGACCTAAGGGGGTTGGTGATAAAATCACTGCATCATCGGTGTAGAAAAGTGCAGGATACTTGACTACCCCCATTTTTGGCCAGTCCTGGCACTCCTTCAATAACACATCAATGATTTCTTGAACGTAGATGTTAAAGAGAAGGGGTGCCACGACACAGCCCTGTCTCACGCCCCTACACACATCAAATGCTCTCGTTAATTCACCCCCTAAGCCAAACCGTACCTTCTCTTAGTTGCGGGAATATAGTGAAGATGCAAACAAAATTAAATCTGGGGCAGCATTGCGAGCGGAGAGGACTCGAATGGGTCTCAAAACCGAGTCGAAGGCTGTTTTTAGTTCTAGGGAAGCAACATGCAACTTCATCTTATACGGGACTGTGTATTTTTGGATCAGAAGAGAGTGTAAAAAACATTGATCCACCGTGCCCCAGTTTTGTCTGAATCCCACCTTCTGGACACGTATTATATTGTTACTATCTACCGAACCCAGTATATGACCAAGAATGGCATTTGCGAAAATGTTGCCTGCCACATCTAAAAGTGAGATGGGTTGATAATTGCATGGCAGGCCTCTTCCTCCTTTCTTGTTTAGTAGAATTATCACAGCTTGATGCCATGAAGAGGGCACCAAACCTGATTTGAGAATGGCGTTAAAAACTTTACAAAGAACTGGTACCCACACAACTTCCTCATCCTTATATAGGTTGATGGGAACAAAGTCGGGACCTGCAGCTTTGCCACTTTTCATTGATCTTAGAGCTGCTCCTACCTCCATTACACTAAGACATAGATACAACTCTCTCACAATTTCCCAACATTTCTTTATTACAGTCCATTTCCGTTCACTCATGGGACTTATAACGTTCCGAAAAATTGGAACTCCATTCATCAGCCAAAATACAACATTGCAAGCCTTGATCCGCCTTGAAGTCTTTATCCGTCACCATTTTCCGAAAGAGGTTACTATCCCCCTGTTCCAGGGCATTGTACAAAACAGACAATTTTTCACAAACTATCTCCCTCTTTTTGAACAGAGTTAATTTCTTATATTCGGATATCATGCAATGCAGTTTATCGTTATCCAGCCCAGTACTAGACTTAACACAAAATATAATCTTCTCTTTGGAGCAGTACAATCCCTATAATACACCCAAATTGTACTTTTGCTCTCCTTCTTACCTTGGCCAAGGGTGCAGTGACATGTGGGATAAGGTTAGAGATAATGTTTTCAAAATCGGATCACACTTGGAGATTTGAGCCATCATCTCTACAAATAGAGGAAAGGTTACCCATAGTGAACAATATATCACCGGTTTTAAATCGTGCTCAATTACCCCTGCCCATTTCATTTGTTTTTGTGCATGGCCATTCACCCTAAGGTTCAGAGATACTATTTTGAGAAACCTAGGCTTCAATTCTATGTTAGTGCAAATAAATACAATTAAAAGATGATGATCACTCTCTACCCTTTCGGCTATCTCAAAATCAACATTATCCCATTCATCACCTATGACAAATATGTAATCAATCATATTTGGGCCTGAGAATGACTTCTTGGCTGGTGGATCCTTATGAATTGGCCGTTACAGGCCGTCATATTTAAGTTGTTCATCGTTCTAGCCACATCTATGTCCAGGGGTGGGTTCTTTTTGGATATGAGGCATTCAATAACAGAATGCCCCATGCAGTGTCCTGGTCTTCCCAAAGGTCCAGCAGTTCACCCAGTGGCTCACTCTGCATTTGTAAGTCACCTGCAACTATAATGTGACAATTTATGCTTTTTCCAATTAACAGATTAATTGATTCAGAAAGTATGTTTATAGTAAACATTCCCTGGGGTCCTGATGGTCTGCTGTAATTATTGAATATCCACAATTGCTCATCCGTCTCTGTTATAATAGCGAGGAGCTGCAGATCTGGGGAGACATGAGAACAATCTACCACTTTCCACCCTAGGATGGAGTCTAGCCAGATCACCATACCACCACTGGGCCTTCCTTTTAGGGCTGTTAAAAACAGGAACTGTAAAGGACGTATACCCCTGGAACAGGACAGGATTCATGGCCCAAGTTTCTGAAATAAAATAATCTGATGTTTTCTTATAAAAAATACATCAGACAGGAACCTCAAACAGCCTGCACAAACCAGCAATGTTCCAGGACAGCATTCTATAACCCACACCGCCAGTCTCATGACAAACTCCCTCAAACAGGCAGTCTACTTCATTGAGGTACCCAGTTGCCCATTCCTGCTGCATTCTGTTGGCTTGTACTAGGTAGATCGGGCTTAGTCCTTCCTTCGGTTTTCTATCATACATATCATTTGGTCGCTTGGACTGGGCTGACGTTGGTTCAAAGGAATCAGGGGCTCTGAGTGATATTGCGACATGGGAGGATGGATATACCCAGCGATCAATGCTCAGAAAACCTGCAAAGAGATTCCAAGAGTTCAAATTAATCTTGATGTAGTCAGCCCCTGGTGCATTTGTTGATGTATCTCCAATTATTGCTAAACAGCCCCTGAAATGACAGAACCAGTGGAGACATTTGTTTTTGAGACTTTCCTGGCTTTCATAGCTATTAAGGGACAAGTGAGGGACATTAAACATTATTACTGCAGGCTCATTCTTTTCTTTGCTAATGTTGGAGTTCATTACAATCCAAGGGTGTCTCTCTATCCTTCCCAAAGGCAATGTATTGGCAACAGATAAGGGAGTTCTGCTATACCCAGGCCTGTTTTGGTTTTGCAATGTTGTTGCTGGTTTATCAAAAGAGCGTAGGTTGAATTGTTGCAGAGAAGTCCCTTTTTCAAATTGTTCTTGGATCAAGCCTTTGTGGCGCTTCTAAGAAGGGGTCTAATAGTCTGGGCGGATTGAATGACCCTAGGCTCTGTGACCTCCATATTTCAACTATGTTGTACCAAAGGCTGTGCACCTAGAGAGATCACCCTTTCCTTGACATCCTTGATTTCATTAGACAACTCATTGAACCAGGAGTCGATTTTATCTAGGATGGAGCTTTCTAAAATGGAGGATGTAGCTTCCAGTTTAGTATTTAATGACTTGTATGCATAATGTTGATGGGCTCCATCTTCCTCTGGGTTGGTTTGGCATTCACAATCTCGATAGGTTTTGGGAACACAAGGTGAGGCCATTCCCTTTGTGTTCTTTCTTTTGGTGTTTCCCCCATTGGTTTTGCCTTTGCATGTTGACCCACTTGACATAAACTCCACTGGGGGGGATGTGTTTGCGGAGGGGGTAAAACCTATTTGAGAGTCTTACATGGGGATTAATTTCCAGTTTTTCTTTATCCAGGGCTACCTTTGCACTCTCTTGCAAAGCTGACCCGCCTACTACTCCAACTTTTGCTATTATTGGGTGAATGTTTGGTCCACTCATGTCCACAGAGGCGCAAAAAGGGCACCCTCCCTTTGGCAATGAAATTCCACGATATTTAAGCTACTACAGCCGGTTTCTGACTCCTTGTCTTTACAATTATTTTTCATCTGAAAAATCTAGTTTGTTCCTCCTGTCTGGCCAGGCTCTGAGTTTGCAGTGAAAGGGGCAATGGGTAAATTTTCCGAGCTTTTAATCTGCACATTTCTTGCGGTGTGACCTTTGTAATGGGATAATATTGGCTAGACAAGACTTTATCATCATCAGGCTTGGCCACACAATTTGATTCTGGACGCAGATAAGAGGGATTGGCTGTTTTAATTCCCCCCTTACTTTGCCCTTCCTCAATTAGACTTTTGTTGATATTCGAGGTCTCTAATCCATTGATATCATGTAGGAGGCCTTTTATTTCTGTAATAAGAACATTGTTTTTACTGGTCCCAGGGGACAGGGCCACTTTGAGTTTTCTTTTGGACATAATTGCTCACTTGATCCAACTGCAACTCCCCTGTGAGTGCTTGCAGTCACTGTTCTTTATGGATATTATGCCAAGTTTTCAAAGCGAAAGCAAGAGTATTTAGGCGTATCTATGCAAGCCTTCTCTGGTTAGGACTTCAAAGCCCAGCACCCCCCCTAGAGGCTATGAAACCATGCGTCCATTAACCCCAGTTAGCTGTTAACTATTTCAATTGCTTCAACAGAAAGGATAGGGTACTCAGTGGGGAACTCAGTTGGTAACACCACTGACCACCACTGACCACAGAGTACTCGTATAAGCAAGCCCAAACAAGTCAATCTAGTGGGGCACCAGCATATGGAGAGATAACACCAACACCACTCAAGAAGTGTCAGTCTGCCTTGCTGTCGGCACCGCAGAGCTTATCCCCACCAACTAAAGAGTGGCATGCCAGACCAGGTGAGCAAACAGGATTACCATAACTACAGGTGTACCGAACTTCGGCTTCGAGTAAACCTTCGGCCGAATTCCGGCTGAAATCAGCTATTTGGTATTCGGCAGAATACTTCCTGGAATTTTACTTGAAGTCGAAGTTATTACACCCTGCTCTGCAAGCTTGAATTATTCTCATTATAAATCGTGAGCTATTATTATTGGCCAGCAGGTGATGCCATTGCATCGCCGTTCACGATCACAATTGCGGAATCAAAAGGTACAATTGTGCCATCAGCAGCGGCTTTGATATGGAGAACAGCTTGAATCTTGGGTTTCAGGCTGGCCCCACATAGTGAAGCCCACCAGAGCTTCTGATGGCATCTACTAAGTTGAATGCAGAAGTTAAGTCCGGAAAACAAAGACATTTTGCATTTCAAAGCTGGAGAATCACTATGCAGTGACGTAGTTCCTGGAGGCTGCCTTTTGCCAACACAGCCATGAACAAAAATGACACCAAGACTGTTTCTGCTTGCATGCGAGCGTGCTGGTGATATGTTCATTAGCGTTTCTGGCTTGCTTTGCCAGGCTGTGCATAATAGGTGCATACTAGGTGGGTGGGTGTGGGGCTGGGTCAGCTTTGCTGTCCACACTTTGGTCGTGTGGGCCACAAAAACCATCCTCTCTGAGTTTTTCAGCCGTGTTTCATGTTCCGGCGACAGATCAGAGCAGTCTCCCTGCGGCTTCCCAACAGCTGTTCTCGCCATATGCCCCTTCCAAGTTCTGCTGTCAGGCTTCGCTGGCCGTACTCATGGCACATTCTTGTTAATTAAACAAGTTACAGAAAAAACAGCCTGGTTTAAACACCTTCCGAAATGCTGTTGTGAAATCACAATGGACACTGCTGTTCGCTCCGAGTGCAGGCCAGTATAGATGTGCCTGCTGTGAGTCCTGCGGTTAAAGTGGAAAAGTTACCCCTTGCTTGTGAAGGGGCTGCTGCTAATGATGTTTATTTTCCTGATTTATTTCGGCACCTCCCCGCTCTGCAGGTGCTGTGGTCATAACCTGGCAGGACTTTCTTTCTTCATTCTCTTTTTGTCCGGCGAGCTGCACGTTTGGCAGTTCCAAAGGGTTGGGGAGGCATCAGTCCTCTGTCCCTCACACTGCGTGAGATTTCAAAAGCTTCCCTTCATCATGCGGTCCCAGGGTGGGTAACTGCTGCTGTGCCGGCTTCACCTTAGGTTCTGCAGGCTGTAAATGCATTTTTATGCTGCTGCTGCTGACACTCTTGAGGTTTACGATTTTTCCCCTCCAGATGCGGGATCAAAGGGGGACTGGTGCTAGGCTATCTTCCAGTTGCAGGGGTCGGCGAAGCTATATTATGCTTCATTTTCTCTGCCTACGATCATCCATTTTCCTGGGAGTGCCAGTAGCCTTGTGTTCTTGCAGCGCTTGAATTTTT
This sequence comes from Ambystoma mexicanum, assembly GCF_040938575.1. Classification (NCBI taxonomy): domain Eukaryota; kingdom Metazoa; phylum Chordata; class Amphibia; order Caudata; family Ambystomatidae; genus Ambystoma; species Ambystoma mexicanum. The sequence goes on along the minus strand of NC_090935.1, from coordinate 1,169,626,738 downwards.
TGATTCATAGCGTCCATCTCTTGAGGCGGCAGCGATGGCACTGAATGGGGAAAGCAGCGACCCGCTCGGGAGGAGGTGATGGGGGATCTTGGGGGGAGATAGAGAGTGAGAGAGAGAGAAATATAGGAACAGGAAAAAAGATCACGAGGAGGGTGAATGGGTGGGTAACAGCAACAGAATGACATGACCAGTGGTTATATAGAGTGACGAGGTGGGGAAAAGAAAAACAAACTCAATGGCTAGAGCCACAAGTTCTGTCTTCCCACCCTCCAAGGAGGACCGGAACCCAGTTTGCCCACACAGGGCAACCTGCACAGGTGCAACACAACCTCTGCGGCTAACAAGCTCCCTTCCACAGCGCCATCTGAAATGCTATTGACTCCTGGATAGTGGGTGGAATCAGACACTGCATACAACTGTTAAAGAAAGAAAGGATTGAGAAATATATATAGTGGTTTACTACTAGACATTTCTAGTAGTAAACCACTATTCGGTTCCAGGCGAATAGTTCTGGCAACTATTCGGTACACCCCTAATGATAACGGCTCTCACTGAACAGCCATGCAAACCATTCAGCACCCGGTGGCCATCACGAACGGCAGCTTGAAGACATCCAAAAGAAATGAGCCACTACGCTCTACTTTCTGCTTTCCACTCACAGCCCTGCCCCCACAGCTTCCTGACAGGCTGGATGGCTAGACAAAGGGACCATACGCCATCAAGCCACACCATGCACAACGCACAGCCGCTTCCGACAGAAAGAACTGTTACTCTATTACGAAACACACTCAGAATCAATGTACAGCTTTATAGAAAAGGTACCTGTACATGTAGAAGATGTACATTACACATGTTCAGAATCAATGTACAGCTTCTATATAAAATGTTCATGTGGAATATGTACAGAGAAAAGGTCTGGAAGCCCCTCTACCGAGATCAAACACAGCCAAATAACCTGTTCTATGGGTAGGTGCCCACTCAGGAGGATCTACAACCACGTTTTAGCTCACTGTACTTTTCACAGAGGAGAAATTTCCATTTGCATATCAGACTTGTCCCACCCACTTTGGTAGTACAGCACCAAAATGCTAGGCAATTCTCCTCTGAACAAGAGTACGAACAGCAACCACAGACACGTGTTTCGGCCTAGTCGGGCCTCATCAGTGAGGTGAAGCTGTGCCTCTCTAAGCACAGTGAGCAAGGGGTCCACGTCTGGATTAACCTAGGTAATTTAGGGTGAAACCCCAAGTACCAAACAATTGACAGAAATGTCTGAGAGCCCCTCTACCGAGAACGAACACAGCCAAATAACCTGTTCTATGGGTAGGTGCCCACCCAGGAGGATCTACAACCACGTTTTAGCTCACTGTACTTTTCACAGAGGAGAAATTTCCATTTGCATATCAGACTTGTCCCACCCACTTTGGTAGTACAGCAACAAAATGCTAGGCAATTCTCCTCTGAACAAGAGTACGAACAGCAACCACAGACACGTGTTTCGGCCTAGTCGGGCCTCATCAGTGAGGTGAAGCTGTGCCTCTCTAAGCACAGTGAGCAAGGGGTCCACGTCTGGATTAACCTGGGTAATTTAGGGTGAAACCCCAAGTACCAAACAATTGACAGAAATGTCTGGGAGCCCCTCTACCGAGAACGAACACAGCCAAATAACCTGTTCTATGAGTAGGTGCTCACAGGAAGGGTCTACAACCATGGTCAGCTGCCCTTGTGAGTGGGAACAGACATGCAAATGGATATTTCTTCTCTGTGAAATGTGCACTGAGCTAAAACATGGTTGTAGACCTTCCTGAGTGGAGGAAATGCCATAGAACAGAGTCTTTGACCCAGGTACGTTCTCAGTAGAGGGGCTCCAATACTCTTGGTTTGCTTGTAGAATATGTACATTACGCACATGTACGCCTATGAAAACTCACATCAAAGTAAGAACTGAATTTGTTTTCGGGAGATTAAATTGCATACAGGTACGAACTGTAAAACTCCTATAAGCCTCATAACCTTTAATGTGAGCTCCCATATGTATAGGAGGCAAACAATGAAAAAGTAAACAATGGACCAGTGGAGGAGAGGGGTAATCTCCTATTCTGTTATATGGTCTTTTTATAAATATCGACCAACAATCCAAATTATTTGATCAATGAATTCAATTTAATTGTGTCACACACATTTTAAAAAAAAAAATCATAACAAATACAAAGCACAAAATATGCATTATACATTTAATCAATGGCCTGTATTACTTCCAGGTTGAGACAATTAAATTTAATTCAGAAAATGAAACAGAATGTCTACGTCTTTTGAACAACCAGGTGCAATAATCAGGCGTCCCCATTTTTTTGAATGTTAGGAGGCATACATTACATGAGCAGAATGAATGTACATTTTATATACAAACTCTACATGTAGGTGGTGGAGATGTACATTTCGTACATGTGCACCAATATACGTAGGAAAACCCACAGAAAGTCAGAACTGACTTTAATGTCAGTTTTCAGGAGATGTGAATTGTGTACATGTATGAATTGTAAAATGCATATATACCTTTAATACATATTGAAACCTAACATTAAAGTCAGACCTGACTTCAATGTAAGTTTTCATACACATAGAAGGCATTTAGGGCATGTGCATTTTCATGACTTCATACCAAACACGCATATGCTATTTATATGCCAAACAGTCACATGCTAAACACCTACACACCCTACACTCATATGCCTTACACTATACAGTCTTACGATACACGCTCTTATGACACACGCTCTTATGGCACAAACTCTTATGACACACACTTGCGACCATCTTCAATTCCGTTGCCTTCTTAACCTCTTAAGTGCCATTGAGGTTCCCCCCCAGTGCCAATGGGTTTTTTTTAAAATCGCGGTATTCACCGCCCAAACCCGCCAGCATTTCCCCCCTCATTAACCCCTTAAGTGCCACCGACGAGCCGGCTCGTCGGTGGCAACCTGGAACGGTTTTTACCGACGAGCCGGCTCGTCGCTGGCATTTAAAGAGTTAAAACTACTCTATTTTAGTTCTGAAGATTGTTTACCTTGTTATGTTGCATCCTTGTGCCAAGATGTCTTTCTAGGTGAATGTGTGTGATACAAATACGACTAACACAACACACTCTTGTGATACATTCTCTTACAACACACACTCTTATGACATTTGCTTTAATGACACTCACATTTACACCACACACTCTTACGACACTCGCTCTTACAACACTCTTATGACATATTCTCTGTGAAAAACCAGAGGGTGTTTCACAGCCTAATCCCTCGGGATCCCGTACATAGATGGCCAGGTAAAGGCCATCGCTTTTGGATCCCGATCCTAGGCGAGGGAGGATCACCTTGGTAGGGGGTCATCGGGAAGTGGGGAAAGACCTGATCGTGAGACATGGTATCCCCCTTTTTCCTTAACTCATCTAACCCCTATGCCTGCTTATTTTATGGGAAACTACAACTCCCATAATTCCTCCCCACTTAACATTGACAACACTACTGAGCCAAGGAAGATGAGGAATGAGGACAGGAGGATTACCTCTACTGACTTACAATGGCTTTGTCCCTCTAATGGGATCAGGCAGAGTCAGGCACGTAATCTGAATTACATACACCTGCCACTTGTTAACCCTCCCCGTCAGGATAAAAGGTGGCGCGCATAGGCACACTCTGAGTGAGGCTAGGTGCAAGAAGGAACAGCTTTTTTAGGGCTAATGCGAACTAGGCTGTGGAACGAGAGGGAGCCAGGCAAGAATTCCATACGTTGGGAAAGCTGTAAGCATTCCACGACTGAGAAGGAGTGAGCGGAAAAGAGAAACCTTCAAAGTGCTTCCAGCTGCCCACCTTGACTGCTACGGGAAAGGCATTGAAGATAGGGGCCTGGAGCAAGTTTGGACCACTAATCTAGATGAAAGACCCACAGGATAATTCTTGTAAAAATGGTTTCAATTTCAATTGAAACAAGTAATATTTTTTTTTTTTAAAAGAAGCCCAATTAACACGACCAGTGAATTATCAAAGGCAAACAAAAGCCTGGTTTATATTAAGAGCAAAAGAGGCATGAACTGTTTTGAAGGTTGTGTGTGTGCCAATGAAACACGTAATGAAGAAAACAATGATTAAATGCTGAGAAAAGGATGTAAAGTAACAGAGTGTTCCTGTGAGGCAGAGTCGCACATTCAAATGTCTCTGTGAAATGTTCTGAGTAACCGTGATCCCGAATGCGGGTTGATTGAGTGAAAAGCAATCTAATGAACTTTGAAAATGTACAAGAGGGCAAAAGTAAAGAGGACATCAATTTTGAAAGATGCCAAGAGGGCAAAAGTAAAACTACAAGTACCAAGAAGTATTGGTGTTGCGTGTGAACTTTGAAAGAGGCCAAAAGGGCAAAAGTAAAACTACAAGTACCGAGGAGCATTGGTGTTGTGAAGATTGTTAATTGTCGAATTGTTTAAAAGGGAGGTCGAAGTGGTCATGCAGAGGTCTACATAAAATCCTTGGAGTTTTGAAAGTCTTTGACTGTAAAAGAGAAAGACAGGCTTGAGCCCAGTGGAGGGAAGCCTGTGCTGAACGGTGGTAGAGTTAAAGTTAAGAGTGAAGGACAAAATGTGGGGAAGGGAACCCTTAGAAAGAGAAAGACGGGCTAGAGCCCGGCAGAGGGAGGCATGTGCTGAACTGTGATGAAGAGAAAAATTGAATGTGAAAAGAGAGTGTGGCTCGAGCCCAGGGAGGGAAGCCTGTGTTGAATAGTGGCAAAGTGAAAGCCAAGAGAAGAACTGCGTATTTGTGGTAAGGCGGACGACGCCTAAAGAATTGATTAGACTGTCAAAAGCTTGAAGCCAAAGCATGAACTGTTGAATTGTACCAGCACAGCAAGCCAGAGTTTACAAGACTGATAGAACTGTGCCAACCTTCTATTCTTTTAAAGAAACTCTCGAGACCGCATGTTTCAGAACTTGTGGAAGGGAGTTGTTACCTAAGCCATTCTGACATTTCTTTTAAGACAATATTTCTTCTTTTTATATTCCCTTTACACATTTGTCATTTGAGAAGGAGGGCAAGGTTAGGTTTTCTTAGTATAGGCCTTTTTTATTTTGACTAGACTGACTTGGACTCCTTTGTTGTTTATTTTATGGTCGAGATTACTCACATTTTAGAGTTAGGGCCAGTTATGAATTTCACCAACCACAGTAAACTACAAAATAAAGGTCTTCAAAACTTGCATCTATTGTGTATGTGTCTACTGCTGATATCATGCCTTCCTTGCAGCTCTTACAACACACTCTTACGACACACACAACACATACACTAATGCCACATGATGCTATGCAACATGCTCTTACGCCACACAAACATAGGCTACATGTTCCTACAACCAGAGGCGTAGCCAGGATAGTCTAGCAAGTAGGGCCTGGAGCTAATGTAGTTTGCAGGGACATTAACAACTGTAAATGCCCACACACAGTGGTGCTGATTGGGCATTTACATATTTTGGTTGGGCCTTGCCCCTACCCTGTCTACGCCTCTGCCTGCAACACAAGTCATTACGACACACTCTTGATCAATGTTCAGCTTCTGTACAAAATATATAGATACATGTAGAAGATGTACATTTCATATATGTATGATACTATAAGTCTGAATTCCTGCTTTTGGTACTGTAATGCCCACCCCCTTTTCACTGCTGGTGGTGGCTTAGACGTCTGCCCAGTATTGCCTGCAGAGGCCCTGCCCCACTGTTATGCCTGATTGTACTTGCTCAGAAAAATCTCTCCCTGACTCACCTGGAAATTCATCTTTGTGTGCAGTGTGGTTATTTATATGCTGGTATCACCAAATATTGTGTCACCTGTCACTCTTTGATATGGCCATTTTTTTGTGTAATACGAGGGATTCTGGGTTGGCCCTTTTTTGAGTTGTAAGGACTGCTCCCTATCAGGTAATGGCCTGATGCCTTGGATTTGTAGAGCACTAATTGTGACAAACAGGCTGATCTTGAGAGTGTGAATAACTAGGTAGGCATCCCAGGTGAAAGACTGGATTCTGATGCTGCAGCTATTGTGAGATGGGGAGCAGGTGCCAGTGGATCTAGGTCACCTGGCCTAAGCCCCGCCCACCTGGTGCCTTCCTGTTTGCCACTCTTTTTCACCACTTAGCAAGCTACACCGACCTAATGCCTTCCTGTTTGCTGCTCCTTTTCCTCACTTAGTAAGCCCCGCCCACCTGGTGCCTTCCTGTTTGCCGCTCTTTTTCACCACTTAGCAAGCCCTGCCCACCTGGTGCCTTCCTGTTTGCCGTTCCTTTTCCCTACTTAAGGAGCCCCCCAGCCTCTTTTCCTTTGCAGATGGGGAGCAGGTGCAAGTGGATCTAGGTCACCTGTCCTAAGCCCCGCCCACCTGGTGCCTTCCTATTTGCTGCTTTTTCACCACTTAGCAAGGCCTGCCCACCTGGTGCCTCCCAGTTTGCCGCTCTTTTTCCCTCCTTAAGGAGCCCTCCAGCCTCTTTTCCTTTGCAGATGGGGAGCAGGTGCAAGTGGATCTAGGTCACCTGGCCTAAGCCCCGCCCTCATGGTGCCTTCCTGTTTGTGCTCTTTTTCACCAATTAGCAAGCCCCGCCCACCTGGTGCCTTCCTGTTTGCTGCTCCTTTTCACCATTTAGCAAGCCCCGCCCACCTGGTGCCTTCCTGTTTGCCGCTCTTTTTCACCACTTAGCAAGGCCCGCCCAACTGGTGCCTTCCTGTTTGCTGCTCCTTTTCCCTACTTAAGGTGCCCTCCAGCCTCTTTTCGTTTGCAGATGGGTAGCAGGTGCAAGTGTATCTAGGTCACCTGGCCTAAGCCCCCCCCCACCTGGTGCCTTCCTGCCTGACGCTCTTTTTTACCACTTAGCAAGCCCTGCCCACATGGTGCCTTCCTGTTTGCCGCTCTTTTTCCCTACTAAAGGAGCCCTCCAGCCTCTTTTCCTTTGCAGATGGGGAGCAGGTGCAAGTGGATCTAGGTCACCTGGCCTAAGCCCCACCCACCTGGTGCCTTCCTGTTTGCTGCTCTTTTTCACCACTTAGCAAGCCCCGCCCACCTGGTGCCTTCCTGTTTGCCGCTCCTTTTCACCACTTAGCAAGCCCTGCCCACCTGGTGCCTTCCTGTTTGCCGCTCCTTTTCACCACTTAGCAAGCCCCGCCCACCTGGTGCCTTCCTGTTTGCTGCTCCTTTTCCCTACTTAAGGAGCCCTCCAGCCTCTTTTCATTTGCAGATGGGTAGCAGGTGCAAGTGGATCTAGGTCACCTGGCCTAAGCCCCGCCCACCTGGTGCCTTCCTGCCTGCCGCTCCTTTTCACCACTTAGCAAGCCCCGCCCACCTGGTGCCTTCCTGTTTGCTGCTCCTTTTCCCTACTTAAGGAGCCCTCCAGCCTCTTTTCATTTGCAGATGGGTAGCAGGTGCAAGTGGATCTAGGTCACCTGGCCTAAGCTCCGCCCACCTGGTGCCTTCCCGCCTGCCGCTCCTTTTCACCACTTAGCAAGCCCCGCCCTTGTGCCTTCCTGTTTGCCGCTCTTTTCCACCACTTAGCAAGCCCCGCCCACCTGGTGCCTTCCTGTTTGCCGCTCCTTTTCACCACTTAGCAAGCACCACGCACCTTCTTAGCCCTGCCTCTTCCTTCCTGGTCTTAACTATTAGATCAAGGGCGTCTCTCGCCCGGGTGTCCTAAGCGAAGGGCAGACAAAGAAAAGGGGAATTCCTGTTTGGACCTGGAGGACCCAGGGCCCGACCCCCTGCTCCGACAGCAGGTAGGCATGCACCAACATGTGTTACTCCCTCTGGTCCCCCGTGATGTTTCCTTGTGCCCCCCATTCTCGTACACAGGTGTTGCCTGTTTTGCTTGATTCTTCTACCCTGCTCCCCCCTCACCCCACTCAAGCCTACTTCTGTAGGAGTCTATCCTGATACATTCTGGTTTCACCATCACCGTCTTGTGGGCAATGCTGGATTTGACTTTTATGGACTACATTCATTCATGATGCTTCACCCTTTCTCAACTCTCATGGTGAACTTCTTTTGCATCTTGTACTCATGGTGGCCCTGATTCATGCTGTTCCCATCTTCATCTTGTATCCTGCTTGCAACATTATGTGTTACTACTGACTTCTGCAATTGTATTCACTTTCCCCTCTTGCTTCTCCACTCTTTTGACTGCTAACTCTCTGTTCTCTCCTCCTTTCCCTTCTTCCTTTTCCTAACTCCTCCCCTTCCTTTCTTCTATGCATTGACTCTATCCTATCAGAATTGTCCCTGGACCTAGTATGATAGCAACCTCGTCTGTAACCTCCTCCCTCCCGTTACTGTTTTTTTCCTCCCCCCCCCACCCCCTCCAGCACTATCTGAAATGTCGTCAGGCCTAATATGATAGTCGCTTGTTTTGTTCCTCCCCTACCTTTCTACACCCCTCTCCCTCACCTCTTGTTTTTTTCCCGGCTGTACCAGAAATGTCGTCAGGCCTAGGACGGTAGTCGCCTGTCTGTTTCCATTTCCTTCCCACTCTCCCCCCTCCCTTCCTTATCTATGTCTTAGCTCTTGCAATATCTGAAATGTCGTCAGGCCGAGTACGATAGTTAATTTCACATCCTTACTGTTCATGGCTTGTAAGAATGTCATTGTTTTTTCCCTTGTTCCCTCCCTTGCCTTGAAGCGCTTTGAAACACATTGTGTATAGGCGCTATATAAATAAACTATCATATAATATCATATCAGATTACAGAAGCGAGAACACGGTAAACTGCCCAACCAGGCATAACCCAGATGTTTGATCTACATCTGTATCATCTTCGGCTCTGTGGCAACATGTCCCTGGAGTGTCTTGTTTTGTGTGGTCCTTGTCCTGTGGTGTCTTGTTGAATGTTCTGTGTCACTCCATACTTCTAGTGCACCTCTGTTTTGTGCTTTGTGTTGATACGGCCACAGAAGATGCATGAGACCGATTGAAGTCTATTGTGGAGGTGGATTGGGGGATGGGGCTTTAACCAACTTTATCGGTATTGCGTTATCTACCTGTCTCCTTGTGTAGCTATTATTGGAGGGGATTCTTTTTTTAAAGGATTTTCATGTTAATCTCATGATATTACTGAATACTATGGGATGAATTGTTATTTATTTCTGCAAAATTAACAGAGTTCAAAATAAAGGTGCTTCTTAATGAGCTCAGCTAGGGATTCACAGTGGCCTATCATGGGTATACAGTACTTTCTAAATGCGGTCTCTCCCACAATAAACCTCAGCAGGTTGTGTTGTCCCTCTGCATATTTGCCAGCGTGTCCGTGTGCATATTCGTGCAAATATGCACAGTGCAATGTCCCCAATCTACTCAAGGTTTCATACCTTGTGCGCCACTCCCTCTACTGTGCCTCTCTCAGCATGCACACTAAATTGCATATTGCACTATTCACGAATGTATAGTATATATGCAGGTGGCACTTGCTAATGTGGGTTCCTACATATTGATTACACACTGCTTTAGTGATGTATTCATAATACATTGTGCCACTGCCCACTCCACAATAACATATATCTCTCGGTATTCTGCAGGTGTCGCATCAAAATATACCTATGTAGCATGACACGACGTGCGGGCTGACCTGCTCACTGCACTCATCCGCAAATTTGTGCAGGACAACCGTCAGGCCAGGGAGCAGTGGCGCATGGAGTTGGCAGCACTGGGCCGGTCCTTCACGGATAACACAAACCGCCTCTGCGAGGTGCTAGGGCGCATCGATGATGCTTTGGAGGCAGGTCTTCCCACCCTACAGCCTCAGCATGAGGCCACACCATCCACCAGCAGGTCGACCCAAAACAGCCCGCTCCACCGGTCGGTCCGTGCGCTGCACCGACGGGACATGCCACCCCCTGGCTCTGGGAGTGCTGAGTGACTGTTCTGGCAGCCTCATGTAGGCTTTGTGGACTCTATGGGATTTGTGTGGGGGAGTTGTGGGGGGACGGGGGGAGGGTACGTGGGAGAGTTGTGGGGGTACGGGAGGGGGGTGGGGTGGTGTAGGTTTTTGTCGTTCACGTTAATATTGTTACTTTCAATACACCGGTTGTGTAAAAAAAAAGACCAGAGTGGACATTCATCATTGCGCATGTGTCATTTAATCTTGCACAGTGCATAGTGTACATGTACCCCCACACCCAGTGCCCTATGTCCAACCATTATGTCACCCTCTGCTGACATGTATGTCAGAAATATTGTGCGATCACTGACTGGCGCACAGCACGTCCCTCCTGTGCATCGCCACCGTGATGATGTCCTGCCACATCTTCATCATCCCCTTCATCATCATCAGGTGGTAGCAGTTCCATGTCAGGGGGCAGGGGCACATTCCGGCGGATGCACATATTGTGCAGCATTACACATGCCATGGTGATCTTGGCCACCTTCTCATGTCTGTAGAGGAGTGCCCCACCCCACCGGCTGAGGCAGCAAAATCGTGCCTTCAACAGGCCAAAGGTCTGCTCGATTACCACACATGTACAGGTATGGGAACAATTGTAGTCCTCCTCGTGCCTGTTCTGTGGGTTTCGGACAGGGGTCAGGAGCCACGGCGTCAAGGGATAGCCACCATCACCTGCATGAGAGGGGAAGGAAGGTAAATGTTCGCAAATTCATGTTGGACAACTGTTCTAGTCTCACATGCCTTCAGGTAATTGGTGCCCACATTCACATGTCCCTGGATGCATTGACCCCATTTCAGGTCCCTGTATGTGTCCTGTGCCATGGACTAATGGTGTGGGTTGCATCTTCAAGATGATACATGGTGTGCACCGACATCTTGTTGCATGTGCATCGTATATGCATACAGCTGTGTTGGTGTCAAATTAGTGATGTGTTGTTTTCTGTGAGATTTACTAGTAGGGAGCGTTGGCAGTAGTCTGTACAATATTCGGCATTCTGCGCTGATCATTCCTATGGTGACATGCAGCATTCCTATGGGTGTGCCGACCCAGTGACACACTGTGGAATCCCTAGTTGATTCAGTTCAATGCACTCCCAGGGATGATTGTCCTGTGTGGTAATATGCTGGAGACAGCAACATAGTGCATATGCACTGCATGGTGCAGGATGGCCTTATGGTGGATGAGGACCGCTGATGAGTGGTGCATGTGTTGTGGGATGTGGGCTGGTTACCCGTTAGTCATGTAGTGATAGGTGTCGACCTTACTTCATCACTATGGGATTTGGGTGTCATGTACCGTTTCTGATGCTTTGGAGCACAGTGTTCGGTGATGTGCACATCGTGCAGTCACATCAACATTGCCACCCAGGTGGAGTATGCACCCCCCATTCCCACCCAGGTGGAGTATGCATCCCCCCATTCCCACCCAGGTGGAGTATGCACCCCCCATTCCCACCCAAGTGGAGTATGCATCCCCCCCTTCCCACCCAGGTGGAGTATGCACCCCCCCATTCCCAACCAAGTGGAGTATGCATCCACCCACCTCACAACCCCGATGCACTGCCATGGCCCAGTCAGGCAACTCACCAAGCAGCCAGGCACGTCGTCCAGCATGTCGCTCCATGAAGCGTGGTAGCATGGAGTTCCACAGGACCATAGAGTCATGAGTTGATCCGGGATATCGGGCACAGCAATGTGTGATGATCTTGCTGGCATCGCATACCATCTGCACATTGATGGAGTGGTATTGCTTGCGGTTGCGATACACCACCTCCATGGCATGCAGGACCACCAACTCCACGTGGGTACAGTCAAGGGCACCTATACAATTTGACATGCCTGCCAGTGCATGGAAGGCAACTTTTATATCGAATATCTCCTGGGGAGTCCGTGGTAGGGATATGTAGTCCCTAGTGTGCTTGAGGAGGGCATCCAGCACTTGGTTCAGAATTCGGGAATATAAGGGTTGTGATATGCCATGAATGTGCCCCACTGTGTGCTGGTAGGTGCCTGTGGCAAGGAAGTGGTGCACAGACACTACCTTCAGTAGAGGGGGGATGGCGGTGCGTATTTCTATGAGGCTCACTATGTTGTCGTGTAGCAGGTCCACTATGGTGGTGATGGTGTCCCGGTCAAGCCGGTACAGGGTGTTGATCTGCTCAGGGGTTAGATTAAATGGACTGGCTCTGATGCGAGGGATTGTGGGCTGCCGGGGTGATAATGGTGGCTGCACTGGTGGGGCATGCTGGGCCTGTCTCACCCTCCTTCTCCTTCTGCGTCTCCTCTGTGCTGACGGCTGTTGTTGATGTTGTGGCAATGCAAGCAAGTCCTCCAGTTCCAGTAATGCTACTACTATTGGAATCATCTTGGTGTTGGATGGGGTGTGGTGTGTGGGTGTGTTCCTTTTGTACTGGGCCTGACTCCATTGCCTCCACCTGTGCTGATTGTGTGCACCTGTGGCAGTTTGGGACACTGCTCAGGGCTTTTTACGGCATGTCGACGATGATGGTATTTACGGCGTGCCAGTAAGCACTTTTTTCGGCTTCATGAGGCCGTTATTTGTATGTCTGCCTCAATTCTGATCTCCTCTGGTTTACGGCATGCCGCTAATGCCGGCATGGTGGGTCGTGTGCGCGCGTCCAGACCGCTATTAACTACATCGTACTTTACGATGCCGTTAATAGCGGTCTGGTTGGTCGGAATATGCCGTAGCGGTAATCAATGCCGCTATTCCTTTACCAGCATCGTTTTTCCCTTTTCATCACCCTCGGAATGAGGACCGCAGACTCACTTGTAGTGGAAAAGCTCAGTTTAATGTGACAGGCCAAAGCTCACAATGAGCCGCTAACTTGGCTCCTTGGCCTTACAGACTAACAAAATTGGTTTAACAAATTTAATAATTCAACACTTTCATTTCCCCCAACAAATAAATAATTAATTAGATCCACTTCCTCCCTACTTATCCCTTGGTCCCTAGCATCTCCTTACCATCTTCTCAAGGCGCCCCGCTTTCTCCCCGGGGCCATGCCCCTCCATCTTCATAACCTGTTCCCCTGGTGTAGCCAGTTTGTGCAAACAGCACCACCCTCATCATTTCCCCGCTATTCCCCCATTGTGCTTCACTCCCCCCCTCATGTAAAGGAGCCATGCCCCCGGCAACAGAAAAAACCCTCCACCAAAGTGTTCTTTCTGCCCCACCCCTACCACTTCTTCATACTTCCAACTCCTTACTATCTCTTCCACCTGCAAGGTCAAATCCGCCAGGTAATAACTATTCCCATAAGTTGACAGGTGAACGCCATCCTCCCTGAAAATCTTGAAACCCTCGTACTCTATTTGTTTGTGCTCTAAAACCTTCACCGCCACTGAGGCACAAAATTTCACCATCTCTCTGTTTATTCCCTTCCTCGCCCGCTCTGTTGCTCCCTCACTTCTCGCTCCCCTCCAAACTCTCCGCGGCAACAGCTTAGTCCAAACTACACTTGCTTTGGGCCACATTTCCCAGACCCATACCACATCCCTTTTAATTTTTCTCAGCAGAGACCCACCAGTGTCTCTTACCTGGTCATTCTCCCCTGCATGAATAATCATCCCCTCTGGAGACCCATAGCGCTCCTTCAACCCCACCAACATAGGCAGCAGCTGATCCCAATGAAGCCCCCCTAAACCGGACCACCTTGCCAGTGCCACTTTGTAGCTGCACCCGAATTGTGTGCCAAAAACCCTTTTCTCCACCTCCTTCCCCACCCACTTAACAATAGAGTGGCCCACAAACCAAATCTGCGGCATCTCCCCCGTCCACCGCGCAGCATCTGAAAAATAAATTACAATGTCACTTTCCAGTCACAACCACCCACCACATTCAGCCCTCCCTTAGACCCCCGACCATATTTCAAACAGCCCCTCTACCCAAGTCCCTAATATCCTTTTGTACCTCCCGGACCTCTACGGTCCCAAACTTCTCACCTTATCCTCGGCTTAAGCCCAACCAACTATCTTCAGATGCTGCACCCCTCCTAAACTAATGAGTTCCAAACTCCCACACCTTTTCCCCACCCCTACCAACACCTTCCTCAGACAACCCATCCTCACCTGACCACCTCCTTATTCCCATTTCGGAAACCCCCCCCGGTCCTTTCCAACCTGTCCCCCTATAATTTGCACCTTTAACCCCCATCCTTTAAACAATGCACCTACCCCCACTTAGACCCCTGTTCTCCTATAACCTATTAACATCCAGTTCACCCTTGCCCCCCACCCTCCATCACCTTCCTATTATTGCCCCGTGTTGCCCACCCTGCACCGGGGGCCCACGTGCACCCTCATCCATGCAGGCCATTTTCCTAATTACTCCTCTCTACCACTGCACCAGGGGCCAAACCATATAACTTACTCTTCCAGCACCTTGCGTCCATTATCATGTTTCCCACCTGCACCAGGGGCCCTCATGCACCCCGTCCATGCAGTCACCTCTCATCATTTATCCCGGCTGTACCAGGGGCGCTCCCGCACCCTGTCTATGCAGTCACCTCTCCTTATTCCCCCAACTGCACCAAGGGCTAAACTATCCAAATTCCTCCTGTGCTCTGCATACCCAATTCCCGCCCTAGCATGTGCCCCGTCTCCTGCACCTCCTGCGAATCGGGGCTAATATCGTATGCTCGAAGTTGCGATATCCCCTTAACCTCCACGATCATCTGCTTCTTCACTCTGTGCCGCTATAACCCTCTCACGCCCCCCCAAAGCTTGGCTCACCTTGTCGTGCGACAAGCATGAGGTCTTCGTCACCGTCTTCCACGTCCTCCCAACGACGGCCACCACCCCATAACATTTTTCACAATTACATCCCCCCGTGGCCCTCCCCCACCCTACCTAAACTTCTTTCTCCTCACCCCTCTCCTACACCTGTGGAATCACCCCTAACCTTTCCCCAAACTTTGCGCCCCCCCTCCTTTTCCGATAAACTGATGCCCATCCTACATGAACCCCCCACTTTAACTGGCATACGGTCTGTGTCCCCCACCTCCTTGCCCCGCTACTCGGCCTTTCCCTCTGTCCCCTGCCTGAACACAATGTGTAATTGGATGCCGACCCGCACACCCGCTGCACTTGTGTTTAAATTTGCACATTATCCTTGTGCAGCCTTCTTATTGAAAGCCCAACATGCTGCTGAGGGCTGGCCCCTGCCTCCTCCCCCGCCCCTTCTGGGGCGGGACGACCAAGAAAGGGCCGGTAGGGCACGGGTAAGTTGCTTGCCGTGTGTACCGTTGGAGCTGGCCTTGTCGGCGCCATCCATTGCAACCAGAGATCCATGTCTATCTCCCCCCAAACCGCCTGACTGTCCTCCGCCAACCTTGCTCTAAACTCCTTGTCATAACACACCCATGCAAAGCCCCCAAAACTCGTAAATGCCTTTCTAATCACGTCCATGTACTTCAACAGAGCCACACCTGTCTCTGGAAATTTCTCAAAATAGACACTTGCATAGACAATAAAAGCAGACGTCCAATTCTCCTCTTTAGAACCCTCTTTGTTCTTTATGAAGCAGCTTAAACGCATCCACAAATTCCCCTTCCCCTATCTTATCCTTTGCTGTTGTCATCAAATGTGCTCCCAAAGGTTTCGTAATGTCCATGTATGGTAGCTTTTTCTCCTTGCCCTTCACCTCTCCTTTGGAACCAGTACCTCGAGTGCCAAGGGCTCAAACACCTTGTCTGTCTGCACCTCCACCAAGCAACTCTTTTTCTCCCCCACCAAGGCTCCAATAGCCTGTACACCAAACTCTCTCCTCACCCCTTGCAACCCTGACCCCTCCCTTCTTGGCCCCATCCTCGTGTCCCCTCTCTGCCATGCCGCTGACCAGTCCTCTTCCCGCTCACCTCTTTCTGCCCTGCCATCACCCGTCTGCAGCTTGGCCTCCTCTCCGATGCTCCTCATCTCCTGCCTCACTGGGCTCCTGCTTCGGGAACAAAACATGTCAGCAGTCTCACCCAGCGAGTTATCCCCCCGACCTCTTGCCCCCATGGCCCCCCGCCCCCTTGCTCATGTCTTTCCCCTTCCCATTTTAGGCCCCTTCTCGCCCTCCCCCTCCTCTTTACAGCACTGTACCCTTCATCCTCCCACTGCCCCACATATTCTTCCATCCCTTCATCATCATCCAAGTAATACCATTGTTGTTGCGAGCGCATGCTCGGGCCGGGCAGATCCTCCTCTTGTGAGCTCGGGGCGTCCGCCACTCCGTCGACAACTTCTCGGCGGGGCCACAGAAACCCCTTCCTGGTCCTCTTCTCTCAGGCGAGGGGTCCTCTCCTCCACCGGATGGTCTTCCTCGCTAGGGGCCGTGCTGTGCCATCTAGACTGTCCTTGCCAATTTTGAGGAGGAGCCGTTCTTAAACTCTCTCCATATTCCGACTCTGAAATAGCAGGTGCCGCTCCGTGCCATCCGCCCGAAATCCTCCTAGTCCGGGGGGGCGTTCCACGCCCCTCCCTTACCTCACTAATCGAAGGGGACCGCTCTCTCCTCTTCCCACCTACACTCTTCTGCAGACCTCCCTTGCCCCTCTGCCCTGACGCCCCTCTCTGCACCCCGTCACCTCCACCTTCATGCCCCGCCTGACCTACACCTTTTTGGACACTCATAACGTCCCCTTCATCCACCTGGTCATTATCCCCCAAACCCTTTTCTGGCCCCTCTCCCAGCTGCACTCCCCCTGGACGCTCTCCTATCAATCTCCCTCCTCATCTTCCTACCGCTAGACTCACAGACCTCTCCTTTGCCCGCCGCGGGGCTACAAGCCACCACTGCCGCAAGAGCCCCATCTGCCGCTGCTCTACGATACGGCCTTCCTCCATCGTCCTCCCCTTCGCCTGTAACCTCTCCCACAACCCCCTCAAGCTGGGCTTTGGATGCCCTGCTAATGATCTCTAAAGCTTCCATCAGGGCCTTAGCATCCACCAGTCCCTTCTTCTTGGACCCCTGTCCCACCATGGCGAGCCAAAATTAATATCGCTGGGTGCCACAAATATGCCCCTTGATGTTCTACCCAAAATGAACTAGCCCCCGAGCCAAACCCAGGGAAACTGTGCGTGGGGGGATGCTACCACTTAACTATTATACCCCTAATACAGAAACCTGTACTAAATGTATAATTATGTTCTGTTTATGATCTTAATTATTCTATATATATATATATATATATATATATATATATATATATATATATTTATATTTATTTATTTATTTATATATAACCGCCCCTGCCTGGAAAAATTCCCCAAAATTCCCTACCTACCTGTGGAAAACTATAAATGCCCCTTGTAATCCCACACCCAGACCAATTTATTTATTTATTCATTTTTTTTTTTTTTATATATACCCCAAACTGCCCTCCCACACCGCCAGACCTCCACTACGGCACTTATTGCGGGAGGTAATCACACCAAGAAGGAGAGTGCCAAAAGCAGCACTTCCTACCTTTAACAAATACGTGTGCGGCCCTCTGGTGGCTGCCGCGTGAAACCGTGCATCAGTCAGACGCAATCTAACGGCTAACAGGGCCGTCACATGCAGATCCTTCCTTTCTCCCTCCCGCTTTCCCCAACTACCCTTAAACCCCTGCTATACCCACCCTCGATGTGCGGCCGGCCAGCCCTCGCGAATTCCCCCACCGTGCAAACCGGCTCCACTAATGGGCGCCGCCGCCACGCCCAGCCCCGAAATACAGCACGCCCCTGACCCACGGACCACACGGCCAAAGAGAGAAGACCCGCACCGCCCGTAGCGGGGGCCAAATACCAAGAAAAACCTTCACCCTAACGCCCACAAAACACAAGCATCGCCGGAAAGCTGCCTCCACCCAGACCCGCTGCCCACAAGGTAAGAGATGGCTTTATCTACAGCGCACTCACATTTTTTTTAATATACATATATATATATATATATATATATATATATATATATATATATATATATATATATATGCGACCTAACTAATTCTCTCAAACCCAACACAACTACCTGCTACCTAACCCCTCACCTCAAAAACACCACCACTAGCTAGGCCCCACGCAGGGAAGGCTCGGGAGCAGGCGACCTGGACAAACGCACGTCCTAACCGTCGACTGCTCCAGAACATTCCCTGCCCCCTTAAATACCTCTTAGGGCGCTCTATGCACAGGCCAGCTCGCTGGTCTGTGTAGACTGTGTAGCACCAAAAATCACCCGGGGTAAACGCTTCGCGTTCCCCTCGAGGCCGCCCTTTTTACGGAAACTGGATTTACGTGGTCTGTGAAAATCTGCTGCACAGTCTCGGCCCAAATGAGTTTCCTTATTGCAGGCGAGATCCACTGCAATGTGACAAATGCAGATTTTATAAAATTGGAATATTTCATGTTATAGAGGTTGCATGACCGCAAACCTCGATTTAAAGAAAACTACTATAGATGATGCTATGGATGATTTGCCGAGTCGTGCCAGATTTCTCCAGCTTGTCAGTGCTGCAATAATTGGTGTATTTATTGTTATCCAGTGTTACACATTGTATCCTCCTCAGGAGGATGAAGGGCTGAGTCAGCCTTACCGGGCTATGGAACCCATCTCACAGTACAAAATTCGGCTCTCCGAATTTGAAAAATCTTGGGACCATACGCTCCTACCACGCGCTCCTACTTCAAATACGAAAGCTGTTTATAGAACAGTGTAGGATATTAATATAACTATTTTAAGAGGAACGATATCATAAAAATAGAGCACTCTCCTTTGCAGACATTCTGAGTACATGCAACATCGGAATTCACTGCGCGGTTTACGTTCTTTCAGAATCACCTCATGCACTGACTTCCACTTACCTTCCCGCTGCTGCCCACTCCCAGGACACGATTCTCCAGGATTTCCATGGGCGAGTTCCAGGTGGAATGGACAAACGTCCCCTTGAATACATGTTTTATTGAGGGGATTTCATCGGTGGCCGACATGGTAGTAACTCGTGATGCAGGCTCCGGCTGAGAAAGTGCTGCGGGAAGGCACAGATCATATGATAAGTAGAAGCAGGGAGCGCCGCCTTAATGAACGCTGCGAACCAGTCACTAGAGAGTGCGAATGAGGTCGGGCTGCGGCTGCTCCAATGGCTTGGAGCGTTGCGCGAGCGTCGACCAATGCCGTTCAGCACTGTCAGTATTACACTAGAGACAAGCTGCTGCCCCCTCATTGGACGTTTGTCACGTTGTAAACGTCCGGGTAGAGATAAGTAGCGCTCCAAGCATCAACAGATGCAACTTCCGCAACTGCACCTGGCAGGCACACAGACCTGCACTTCAAACCAGCCAATGAAAAAGTAGACCGAATGCATGCCTTCGTGCCCTGAGGGAATTATTTTAATCAGCCAGTCGGTGCAATTCCCCGTCGTACCACAGGGCGAGTTCTTATTACCTGTTGTACACATCAGATAGACATACGAACTTTGCCTTTCACATTATAATTGAAGGAAACACACTCAGCCCAACTCTCAACTCACACGCTTTTGGCGGGTGTCACCCACCTTGTAAACAGCTGACACACCCGCCAAGTCTCCTGCACGCCCATTCATTTCTCACCCGCCAAAAATAAAATCGGGTGTTTTCACCCGCCTTTGCAACATAAATGACTGAGAGCTACGCAAATCTATTGAAGGAATGCTCGTGCCAATTGCAGGCAGTGACTCTAGGCGTGGAACTGAAACTCGGCCATCGTTTATAATTTATAAGCATCCTTCCATCCGTGTAACTCGAATGTACTGTAGACTTGCAGTCCTTTGACCTGCAGAAGTCTAGGGAACTTTGCTCTCAGTCTTCTCGGAGTCCCTAGCAGCCTGGAGTGATGATGGTGCTGAGAGAGTGGAGTGTGTCTGGAACATGTTTGTCTGAGAGAGGGAAGTGTGTCTG
This sequence comes from Ambystoma mexicanum, assembly GCF_040938575.1. Taxonomy (NCBI): domain Eukaryota; kingdom Metazoa; phylum Chordata; class Amphibia; order Caudata; family Ambystomatidae; genus Ambystoma; species Ambystoma mexicanum. The sequence continues at coordinate 1,169,606,860 of NC_090935.1, read as the reverse complement.
GAACCTGCTTGTCCCTGCTCTCCATAGCAGGAGAAACCTACACTTCCCCTCTGCAAGCTAATGGAGATAGCGCCCGCTTAAGGTGCGCTCAGGGGGTGAGACCGCACTAGGACGCCCACCGGGCGCAGAAAATAAAGGGCGCCTTGCCTCCAGCTCAGTGTCATGTAAACTTAAGTATCGGTCTGGTTTAGCACCTATTAAAGAATCACGCCACACTGGGCACAGCCCTTAAACACACTTTACAAGAACAGCAGGGGGCTCCGTTCTGTTTTTCGGCTGCTACTTATTCTTGATAGGCATTTGTGGTGGGTTGGAGCGATTAGTGACGTACCCACGACTCCTCGCTGAGGGGTTTCTGATGCGTCACTTATGAAGAATACATAACCCTCATTCTGCTAATATTGCGCCTTAGCGAAGAACTACCCTCGTCCTGAGCCCATCCTCTGCCGCTGCCCCTAAAGCCCCCTTAACCCAACAAACAAGGCCAACACACTTCACATGTGATGTGTGGGAAGGACAACAATTGCGGCATGCTCCACTAAGCAGGAGTTAAATTATGGGTGTCCATAATATGACCTCCCATTGTCAGGATTTTATGCTGCACTGGTGTCCTGGCTGTGACAAGTTCCAAGCCCGCCCCCTCAACCAGTAGTAAGATGGATTTCTAAACTCTGACCTGGTGGGCAGAAGTTTAGGAGACCAGGACAAGGCAGACCAATCACAGTAGCTTGGCAGGCGGTCAAGACTAAGGGCCAGTTTCATGGGCTCCACAGGCTCCCACATGGAAGACGTGGGCTCCTCAGCACCATCCGAGAAAAGGGAAACCTACGGAGGTTCTCCTGCCCGCACTTAATCAAGGTAACCTTTTTGGGGCTACTCGTGGCTATTTCGCCACGTAGAGAATGTTTTTTGCAAAACCTTTCATGACCGCATCCATTGCGCCTTAATTGGCGAGTATCCCGTGCAGCTGCATTACCCACTTCTTGAGTTTTGCAACACTCACCATTTCATAATATTTGGCAATTTCCCTTGACTTGCCACGTGTGCCCTACCAGACTACAGTATTTCAAAATGGGCACCGGGCTATTGTGTGCAGGAGTGCACTGTGCTTCCTGCCCCGGCCGTGGCCACTAAAAGGATTGGATCTCCAGCACAAAAAAAGGTGGCCAAGTAGGGAGCCAGCAGGCAAATGCCGGCCCCCCACCAAAGGCCCACACTCAAGGCCCTGTTTTTGCCTGTTTGTGTCAGTGTGGATCGGTGGAGCTGTGTAACTAACATCCACGCGCCTAAGGTAAGCCCACCTGCCAGTTCATAGGCTCGTACAGCCAATTTGCCTTTTTCTGACCCCCTACCCCTACACATGCTATTCCAAAAGCCTCCATTGCTAACGCATATACATCGGGTCAGCCCCAATACTTTGCGACGGACCTATCCTGCCCTGGGCTACGACTACTGTGCCTTACTAGCACATGACTATGAACTATTTTGTGCTGAAGCTAGCCTTCTAATGCCATTGATCTTATGGTGTAGCCTCTTAAATCCCAATGCTTTTGTGCCGGCTAATGTTAAATGCTGCATTTAGTCCAGTTATTCAAACGAGTTTGGGATGAAGTTAGCCTTTCCATGCTATTGAATGAATGGTCTACTTAGCCTCTTAAATCCCATTGTTTCTGTGCCACACCTTGTCCTATTTGCTTAACGAGCACATGCCACCATTAGCCCTCCTTGGCCTATAACTATATGCTGCTACTAGTCAGTCACCACACACTACTATAGACCACACCTAGCCCATCTTTTTAAACCCCTGTGTGTTGCCTTTAGCCTCCCCTCTGATTATGACCGCGACCCATATTAGCCCACCACCACAAAGGTATGTGCATTGCTTTCAGCCTATCATGGCATTCCACTACGTGACGTAAGAGTAACCCTCGTCAAATCAGCACATGCCACAACTGGCCTCTTTATTGTTATCCGTCGCTTCCCCTATTAAGAGCAAAACCAGAGTTCACCTCACTGCGCTGCACTATCTTTGCGTAGCCTCCCAGCCTTAGGCCGAAGTCTAACACACTGCCCACCTGTGAATGCCTACCACCTCACCACATGGCAGCAATTTGCCAACCTCACAGACTAAAGCACCTCCACGTGCTTACCAGACTCATACTTTAAGCATGTCTAAAGTACTCCCTTTGTCCAACGCCTTTCCACCCACAGTATTCCTCCTCCAAATGTTGCATCTTAAAAATAGGAATACTCTCTCCACTAACACTTCCATTAAAGTTCCCATCAACTCTACCTTGAAGGTACTTGCAGGCATAACCAAAACCAAGCACTACAACAACTTTGCAGGAACCACAGTCTTCACCACTTGGCAGCGAAACAAAAGATTACAATATAGGAGTAAAAAGCACCTTAAAAACAAAGCTCACAGCCTAGCCTTCCACCCCACTGATAGCCATTCCCACACTGGAACCTCCACAACCAACCTAGTCGATACTATCGCTACAGCCCAGCCTAGTCAGTCTAAGAAAAAACCTCCCCTATCTACAACCAGGTTGAAATTCAACAAGGGCAAGGACGGTTACGCACTCACCCACATCAAGAGAGCCCTTATCAACGCCAGATCTATCCCAGGTCATGCACTGGCCATTTCTGACTTCATCACCACTAAGGACTTACCACCATAACAGAAACCTGTTATGCAGGCCCTTCTTTGGCCTTGGCCATGCCAGACGGTTACTCCATCATTAGAAAGGATAGATCTGCTGCGAAAGGAGGCAGCATTGCCTATACATCCAAAAGTAACCTTAACATTCAAGAAATATCCAATGCTCCCTTCCCCTCAGGAGAACTTTTGTCTACCAAAATCACCATCTCCACCACTGCCTCCCTAACACTACACCTTATCTAGAGGCCTCGAGGCCCCTCTTCCTCCTTTGACGAGTACATAGCCTCCCTACTGGCCACTGACCTTAAACATACATCTAAAATCCTCATCCTTGGGGACTTCAACCTAGGACTTAATGACAGCTCTGACACTAAAGCCACAACCTTAGACAATACTATTGAAACTCCAGGCTTCACTCTGCATTCCACAGGCCCAACCCACGTGAAAGGTTGCACGCTTGACTGGATCGCTGACCACAATTGCACCAGACATATCTCTGACAACAATCCATGCCCCTGGTCAGACCATCACAGTATACTATTCTCAATCCACACAAACATCCAATCTTGCACCCCCACACTTATTGTACCTGCGACCCAAACTCGCAACCATCATAACATCACGCCTGACAACATGCTACCATGCTCATACCGCTCACCATACACACTGGTAACACTGCTGATCCTTCCTCCCTGGTAGCCACTTATAACCAAACTATGGAGGCAGCAATCGACACAGTGGCACCTATGGCAACTGCAAAGCTAAACCCAAATCACACATTAATCATTGGTTCACCACAGAACTTACAGATTTATGTAACAAAAAAAGGAATGTAGAAAGCATTTTGAAAAAAAAACCTTCAGCCATCAATAAACAAGAATCCGCCACATTAGCCTCTGAATACAGAGAAGCTACCCACCGAGCAAAGAGTAATGCATACAACCTCCGTATTAAGAATGCCAACTCCGGCGCGAAAGAGCTCTTCTCAGTCCTGAGAGAAATAGAATCACCCTCTCAGCCTCCTGACCTCTGCATCAAGGATCGTGTATTTCAGGGATCAAGGATCAAGCCTGGTGCATGAATATCCAAAAGGCTCTGTTGGACAAAATGTCATCCCTCCAACTTAAAATCAATTTTTTTACATTTTTTTAATTGAAATTAGCTGAATTTAATAAACTTTTTCAATTTCATTTGATAATTTCAAAACATTTCTACTACATTGATTCATAAAATTACATAACATTGCTTACAGAAACTTACAAAAGAAGATTAAATATATAAGGACAAAAAAAATGGATACAAAATGTACATGCAAAAGCACAATAAATACCAAAATCAACAAACATGATTAATATCATCCTTCCTGCTAAAAACAAAAATATATGGGGTCTGACAATCGTCTTTCTATGGATTTCACTCAAATCATACATGAAAATGTAATATCTAATTCATTTTTCTTCCACCTGGAGTTTCAAAGCATTTAGAAATTGTATCACTGCAATCGGAAGCGGCACATATGCTGTAGCTGTTACATAGTCCCAACACAATTTGTTATCCAGGAAGCTCAGGTATTGACCATATTTCGAGAAGTGAATAGTTCTTAATTCTCTCAGAGCTAAGTAGTTAACAACTAACAGGGTAATTCATAGAATTTCACACAAAAGTGGCGCACACGGCTGGAGCACAGTGTCCCCGTGCGATACACTGCGCCAGCCGCGTGCGATAAAATCCATTCCATCGCACAGCGTATTCATGGATTTTAGCCTCAAAAACCAGCCGTGGCGCAGAGTGGTGCAGCGACCCTGCAGCAGCGCCAGTTACGCCCCCAAGAACGCCCTCGCGCAAGGAAAAGCCTTCAAAATTCCCAAATCATCGCAAAGGGCTGCGCTAACCCTGGACCAGTTCACAGGGCTGCCAAACAGCAAACGCCAAGCCGAGAACGTGTATTTCAGTGGTTCGCGGGAAATTTTATACGCGATTGTCCTGGGTACGTGTACATCAGGGGTGCGCGGGAAGTAAAACACGTCATTCCAATAGGGTACGTGTATTTCAGTGGTGCGCGGGAAGTATCACACGCAATTCCAATGGGGTACGTGTATTTCAGTGGTGCGCGGGAAGTATCACACGCGATTCCATCAGGGCACGTGTATTTCAGGGGTGCGCGGGAAGTATCACACGCAAAAGCAGCAGGGTACGTGTATTTCAGTGGTGTGCGGGAAGTATCACACGCGATTCCATCAGGGCACGTGTATTTCAGGGGTGCGTGGGAAGTATCACACGCAAAAGCAGCAGGGTAAGTGTATTTCAGGGGTGTGCGGGAAGTATCACACGCGATTCCGTCAGGGTACGTGTATTTCAGTGGTGCGCGGGAAGTATCACATGCGATTCCATCAGGGCACGTGTATTCCAGGGGTGCGCGGGAAGTATCACACGCAAAAGCCGCAGGGTATGTGTATTTCAGTGGTGCGCGGGAAGTATCACACGCGATTCCATCAGGGCACGTGTATTTCAGGGGTGCGCGGGAAGTATCACATGCAAAAGCAGCAGGCTACGTGTATTTCAGTGGTGCGCGGGAAGTATCACACGCGATTCCATCAGGGCACGTGTATTTCAGGGGTGCGCGGGAAGTATCACACGCGATTCCATCAGGGCACGTGTATTTCAGGGGTGCGCGGGGAGCACTACACGTGAATTGCCCGTGTGGGTCCTCCCAGGTTTTCCCTCTACACCCTCCACGGCCCCTGCAGGTGGCCCGCACCACAGGGGACTACCCTGCGCATGTCCCAGGCAGCCCATCCACTATGCCCATGCCCCCCAGCCAACCCACATGTCACCTTGCACTACTGCCCACCAACGCCTATCCTCCTGCACCCCCACCCCCCCAGCACTTTGGTGCACCCTCCACCAGGCCCCCACTCATGTCCCCCTGCACCCCCACCCCCCAGCATCCAGGGGCACCCTCCACCAGGCCACCACTCATGTCTCCCTGCACCCCCACCTCCCAGCACTGTGGGGCACCCTCCACCTGGCCCCCACTCATGTCTCCCAGCACCCCCACCCCCCACCAGTCAGGGGCACTCTCCACCAGGCCCCCACTCATGTCCAACTCATGTCTCCCTGCACCCCCACCCCCCTGCATCCAGGGGCACCCTCCACCAGGCCCCCACTCATGTCTCCCAGCACCCCCATCCCCCAGCATCCAGGGGCACCCTCCACCAGGCCCCCACTCATGCCTCCCTGCACCCCCACCCCCCACCAGTCAGGGGCACCCTCCACCAGGCCCCCACTCATGTCCAACTCATGTCTCCCTGCACCCCCACCCCCCTGCATCCAGGGGCACCCTCCACCAGGCCCCCACTCATGTCTCCCAGTACACCCACCCCCCACCATCCAGGGCCACCCTCCACCAGGCCCCCACTCATGCCTCCCTGCACCCCCACCCCCCAGCATCCAGGGGCACCCTCCACCAGGCCCCCACTCATGCCTCCCTGCACCCCCACCCCCCACCAGTCAGGGGCACCCTCCACCAGGCCCCCACTCCTTCCTACCACCCCCCCACCCCCCAGTAGTGCGATTCGCCTGTGTACGTGTATATCAGGGTTGCGCGTGTAGTCTGGCACGCGATATCAACAGGGTACGTGTATTACGGGGTTCGCGTGAAGTTCCACACGCGATTGACCTGGGTACGTGTATTTCGGCGTGCGCGGGAAGTTCCACATGCGATTTCAGCAGGGTACGTGTATTCCAAGGTGCGTGGGAAGTTCCACACGCGATTTCAGCAGGTAGTGCGCGGGAAGTTCCACACGCGATTTCAGCAGGGTACGTGTATTCCAAGGTGCAAGTGAAATTCCACACGCGAATCCAGCAGCCTACGTGGATTCCGGGGGTGCCGACCAGTACTACACGTGAATCCGCCGTGTGGATCCTCCCAACTGTTCAACCGACACCCTCCACGGCCCCTGCAGGCGGACCACACCACAGGGGACTACCCTGCACATGTCCCGCAGGCAGCCCATCCACCATGCCCATGTCCCCCAGCCAACCCACATGTCACCTTGCACTACTGCCCACAAACGCATGTCTCCCAGCACCCCCACCCCCCAGCACTGTGGGGCACCCTCCACCAGGCCCCCACTCATGTCCCCCTGCACACCCACCCCCCAGCATCCAGGGGCAGCCTCCACCAGGCCCCCACTCATGTCTCCCAGCACCCCCACCCCCCTGCATCCAGGGGCACCCTCCACCAGGCCCCCACTCATGTCTCCCTGCACCCCCACCCCCCACCAGTCAGGGGCACCCTCCACCAGGCCCCCACTCATGTCTCCCTGCACCCCCACCCCCCAGCATCCAGGGGCACCCTCCACCAGGCCCCCACTCATGTCTCCCAGCACCCCCACCCCCCAGCACTGTGGGGCACCCTCCACCAGGCCCCCACTCATGTCCCCCTGCACCCCCACCCCCTGCATCCAGGGGCACCCTCCACCAGGCCCCCACTCATGCCTCCCTGCACCCCCACCCCCCACCAGTCAGGGGCACCCTCCACCAGGCCCCCACTCATGTCCAACTCATGTCTCCCTGCACCCCCACCCCCCAGCATCCAGGGGCATCCTCCACCAGGCCCCCACTCATGTCTCCCAGCACCCCCACCCCCAGCACTGTGGGGCACCCTCCACCAAGCCCCCACTCATGTCTCCCAGCACCCCCACCCCCTGCATCCAGGGGCACCCTCCACCAGGCCCCCACTCATGTCTCCCAGCACCCCCACCCCACAGCACTATGGGGCACCCTCCACCAGGCCCACACTCATGTCCCCCTGCACCCCCACCCCCCAGCATCCAGGGGCACCCTCCACCAGGCCCCCACTCATGTCCAACTCATGTCTCCCTGCACCCCCACCCCCCTGCATCCAGGGGCACCCTCCACCAGGCCCCCACTCATGTCTCCCAGCACCCCCACACCCCAGCATCCAGGGGCACCCTCCACCAGGCCCCCACTCATGCCTCCCAGCACCTCCACCCCCCAGCATCCAGGGGCACTCTCCACCAGGCCCCCACTCATGCCTCCCTGCACCCCCACCCCCCACCAGTCAGGGGCACCCTCCACCAGGCCCCCACTCATGTCCAACTCATGTCTCCCTGCACCCCCACCCTTCTGCATCCAGGGGCACCCTCCTCCAGGCCCCCACTCATGTCTCCCAGTACCCCCACCCCCCACCATCCAGGGCCACCCTCCACCAGGCCCCCACTCATGCCTCCCTGCACCCCCAACCCCCAGCATCCAGGGGAACCCTCCACCAGGCCCCCACTCATGCCTCCCTGCACCCCGCCCCCCACCAGTCAGGGGCACCCTCCACCAGGCCCCCACTCCTTCCTACCACCCCCCACCCCCCAGCAGTGCGATTCGCCTGTGTACGTGTATATCAGGGTTGCGCGTGTAGTCTGACACGCGATATCAACAGGGTACGTGTATTACGGGGTTCGCGGGAAGTTCCACACGCGATTGCCCTGGGTACGTGTATTTCGGCGTGCGCAGGAAGTTCCACGTGCGATTTCAACAGGGTACGTGTATTCGAAGGTGCGCGGGAAGTTTCACATGCGATTTCAGCAGGTAGTGCGCGGGAAGTTCCATACGCGATTTCAGCAGGGTACGTGTATTCCAAGGTGCAAGTGAAATTCCACACGCGAATCCAGCAGCCTACGTGGATTCCGGGGGTGCCGACCAGTACTACACGTGAATCCGCCGTGTGGGTCCTCCCAGCTGTTCAACCGACACCCTCCACGGCCCCTGCAGGCAGACCACACCACAGGGGACTACCCTGCACATGTCCCGCAGGCAGCCCATCCACCATGCCCATGCCCCCCAGCCAACCCACATGTCACCTTGCACTACTGCCCACCAACGCATGTCTCCCAGCACCCCCACCCCCCAGCACTGTGGGGCACCCTCCACCAGGCCCCCACTCATGTCCCCCTGCACCCCCACCCCCCAGCATCCAGGGGCACCCTCAACCAGGCCCCCACTCATGTCTCCCAGCACCCCCACCCCCCTGCATCCAGGGGCACCCTCCACCAGGCCCCCACTCATGTCTCCCTGCACCCCCACCCACCACCAGTCAGGGGCACCCTCCACCAGGCCCCCACTCATGTCTCCCTGCACCCCCACCCCCCAGCATCCAGGGGCACCCTCCACCAGGCCCCCACTCATGTCTCCCAGCACCCCCACCCTCCAGCACTGTGGGGCACCCTCCACCAGGCCCCCACTCATGTCCCCCTGCACCCCCACCCCCCTGCATCCAGGGGCACCCTCCACCAGGCCCCCACTCATGCCTCCCTGCACCCCCACCCCCCACCAGTCAGGGGCACCCTCCACCAGGCCCCCACTCATGTCCAACTCATGTCTCCCTGCACCCCCACCCCCCTGCATCCAGGGGCACCCTCCACCAGGCCCCCACTTATGTCTCCCAGCACCCCCACCCCCAGCACTGTGGGGCACCCTCCACCAGGCCCCCACTCATGTCTCCCAGCACCCCCACCCCACAGCACTATGGGGCACCCTCCACCAGGCCCACACTCATGTCTCCCAGCACCCCCACCCCACAGCACTATGGGGCACCCTCCACCAGGCCCACACTCATGTCCCCCTGCACCCCCACCCCGCAGCATCCAGGGGCACCCTCCACCAGGTCCCCACTCATGTCCAACTCATGTCTCCCTGCACCCCCACCCCCCTGCATCCAGGGGCACCCTCCACCAGGCCCCCACTCATGTCTCCCAGCACCCCCACACCCCAGCATCCAGGGGCACCCTCCACCAGGACCCCACTCATGTCTCCCAGCACCCCCACCCCCCTGCATCCAGGGGCACCCTCCACCAGCCCCCCACACATGTCCCCCAGCCAACATGTCATCACAATCTAGATCCCTGGCCCTTATGGTCAGCCTCCAAATGCCAAACAACCACCCGAGTTTTGCATCCACCCACTTAGAAATGGCAATAACATGATAGAACCCCAATTGCAAGTTTGGAAATGAACACATGTCCCTCACATACACCCAATGGGTGTCAGTGAATGTCAAAACCCATATCATGATATGCATGAAACCAATGAGATGATACTACACATTGAAGTTTGAAGAAAAAATATGTATTAAAAGCAAAATAAATTGAATCAAAAATAAACAAACAAAAATGGGAATTAAAAAAAAAAAAAACAGCATGTCCGTGAAATAATGCAAAACCACAAATCATAATCCAAAGGAAAGGTGTCCAAAGTCACAGTCCACAAAAGTAAATCCAATGGAAAATTAAAATCGAAAACCATTGCTCCATGGGTAAATCATAAAAAAAATGAAAATCCAACAGTCAACTATATACAGATAAACAATCCAGGGTCCATGATCCCAACAGAAGAAATGAAACCTATCTAATAACACTACCTAATAAAAAAAACTATATACAAAAATGTGGCCCATTGTCCAAAAGGTCCAAAAAATGCAAAAACAAAGGAAACCTAACACTAACTACAGAACTATTTACAAGGGCAGCGGGCTAGTCCGACGGCTCACTTCGGGATGTTCCGGGCCAGGGCATCATCGAACTCCTGCTCAATGTCCCGGAGGTGGTCCTCCTCCATGGCCCCGAGGGTCCGCAGGACCGTCGACATGTTCACCTCCAACTCCCTGCGGATTGCCTCGAGGCACTCGGCCCGCCTCACAGCCCTCCGCATGGAGTTCTCCGCCCTGACCATCGTGAGCCGTGCCTCTTCCGCCCGCTGCCGCTCCGCATCCATGGCGTGGCCCAACCGCTGCCACACGGAAGACACTTCCCGTCCTGGGTCCTCCTGCCCTCCGGCCGATGCCTGCCCCTCCGATGTCGAAGGCCCCGAGCCATCATGGCTCCCACCTCGTTGCTGCTGCTGCTGTGCCTCTGCCCGTGCACTGCCTCCTGCTGCCTGCACATCATCCACTGGCTGGGGTGCAGTCGTTGATGTGGCCACCCCTGCTGGACGTCCGACTCCCGACTGTGGCAGGGATGCCTCCTCCACCAACCTGGCCGCACCGTCAGAGGCAGCTACACAGGGCACCCAGGTGACTAATGGGTGGGAAGATGGCACGGAAGACGACTGGCGCATAGGGGGTTCAGTTGAGGAGGGGGTCTGAGCAAGCCCCATCAAACTGAGGAATCCGGCCTGGTTGACCTGTCCCAGTAGGCCGACGCGGTCAACGAGCCATTCGAGATGATGTGCAGTCTCCTCATGAAAAGACTGCAGGTCACCTCGCATGGCCCGTTGATGCAACACCACACCAGTCAGGACAGGCTCAACCCGGACCCGGATAGCCACGTCCGCAGGCAGAGGAAGGCCAGTTGTTGTGAGCTCATCCCCTGCCTGAAAACGGGTCTGGACATAGGCATCCCTGCTGGTGCAAGATGATGCAGTGACAGGATCAGGGACATGATTGCACACAGGCACCTCCGCGGCGGCCTGTGCTGCCTCCTGTCCCTGGTCCTGCACTGCACCACTAGCACCAGTGGAATCCCCACCTCCAGACCCCCTCTCTGTTGCTTGCGCGGCCTCCTCCTCCACCAAACCCCCCACCAACCTGGATGACTCCGTGCCATCTTCCCCCGTTGGGCCCTGTGGGGTCCCAGCTGCCCCTTCTGCTGCCGAGGAGTCCAACTCCGACCTCCGCCTCTTGGACCTCCCCCCGGCAGCTGCGGCCTGGGACGCGGCACCGGACACCTCACTCCCCAACGAGATCACAACCTGGGAGGGGAGCTGGGCCATGCGTCTCCGGCTGGCGGTGCGATCCCCGCCGCTGTGCTCCACAGCACCTCCTCCACCCTCTTCATCAGTTGACGCTGCAGACAGGGAGAAATAAAACACAGGCATCAGGGCACTGTACAATGGACACATACACACATGACAGTTGTACATGAGTGGCATTGGCAAACCTCAGACATGGCATCACAATCGCCAACACACAAGTCATTTCAACTTGCACACATGAGCCATACCACAGCCATATCACAACTGCCAGCACCATCCATACACATACAACAGCATGAACAGGCAAAGGTGAGCCAGACATCACATGCAACACAGAGAGTGCACTACACATGCACACACACCACCACACTTGCATGCATGGGTACACCTCTGCCAACTGTCGCAGTGTTCAGATGGGCATCCATGTCACATCTGCCAATCAGGCTTCCACATCCCGCTGTCACATGCATCCATGTTGCATCACTGTTGCACCCTTGTCAAATACACACATGCACATGTACACAGTGCTGATACATGCAGCTGAAAACAACATAAATGCGTGACATCACGAACATGCCTACTTACATACATATTCAATCAAACATGTGTGCCCACACAACTGCATTTGGCATGCAAGCCTACACACACAAGCACCATCCATGTCTCACACATGACAGCCCTCGCATGTGTTAGCCTCATGGCCCTGTACACCCCCACCCATACTCGGCCCCATACAAATAGATGTGCAACCTGCACACTACTGGCACATCACCACACGCACAGTTTACAATCATGATGCATGTACACTTACCGCTCGACTCCAGACGGGTCTGCCTCTCAAGGTCCTGGACGTGGAGTGCTGGGGATATGCGTTCCAGGACCCTCATCTGATCTTCCGACAAGTGGCCCCGGCGCCCCTTAGCATCTGCTGCCTTCAAGAAGCGCCGGGCCTTGTTGAGGGTCCTGGACCTGAAGTCCTCCCAGCGCTTCTTGACATGTTGGAAGTCGCGGACTGCCACCCCCTCCGCGTTGATGGCAGTCACGATGTCCGTCCAGATCCGAGTCCGTCCTTCCTTGTCGGCGTGCAAACTTCCGAAGAGGGCATAATACTGCCCCAGGACTTGCTCCACCTGGACACCAACTTCGGTGGCAGTGAAGCTGGTGCCCCCCTGCCTCTCTGGCCGGGGGTTGTCAGTGGTGCCAGATGTTGCAGTGCCCGACATGACAACCCCAGAGGCAGGAGTGGGTGGGAAACTGGGTCCTTGGGTTGGGCTGTGGAGCGATGGAATCCCAGTTGGGAGTCTTCGGTTCCAGCAGGGGTGGTCACAGCAACAGCACCCCTGGCTGATGTGCAGGCAGCAAATGGCAGGGCACACGGGCAGCAGGCAATCAGGCAGCAGCAGATGGCAGGTGGTAGCGTGCTCGGGGCTCTGTGGGGCAGTAATTCGGCCTTCTGGGCAGGAGCGTGGTCTTCCGTGTGCTTACGCGTGGCCAGCTTGATACGGAGTGATTTGGCACGTGAAAATCCAGCATGTCTGCGTGTAATTCGGGGAAAGGGCCTTAGCGCGTAAGCGCGTCAGCACACGTACGCGAATTCATTGGCCCAAAGGCCAACAGCGCGTATGCGCATCTGTGACGTGCGTGCGCGGGCGTTTCCCTGTACTCGGGTGCATGTTACACGTCCAATGACTGCACGTCAGAGTGTCAGCGCGTGTAATTGGAGGATGGGGCCTTAGCGCGTACACGCGGAAGTGACGCTGGACGTGTGGGCATGTTTCAAAGGTACGTGTAGAACGCCATTTCCTTGTACGTGCTTTTCGTGGAGAGTGAGTGGGTGAAATCTGTACTTCTTGTCGGTTCACACGCGATTTACTTCACGGCTTTCCAAGTTCTTACTCCCTGTTACCTCTGACAGCTTTTTCTCTTCTTGTCTTTTTCCTGGGCCTGTTTCCTCAAACAGCGTTCACTTCTCCTGTTGTCCTGTCTCCTCAGACAGCGTACAATTCTTCTTTTGGCGGGGGTGTTGCCAACGCGCACACGCGCGTATTTTACACGCGATTTTTCCTGGCAGACGGTGAGTTGCACACGTATTTGACATCTGTGCTTGCCCCGTGTGTTGCCTTCCCCTTCAGAGGTCATTCTAGGCTGCGTGTGACACGCATACGTTCATTTTTGTGTTTCTGGGTGCCACAGCGTAGTGCAGGTTTTTTTTTCCATGCACGTGGTCTAGGAGGGGTTGCGTGCACATTATCTACCTTTTTTGGGGTGCCTGTGCGTTGCGTGACCCATCATCCTCCCCTAGGGATCACATACAGCCTTGCTAGAGCACTAGGGTACGAATTCCATCTAGTACCCTACCCCTTTGACCCCCAATTTCCCAGAACAATAGTTTACTGCAACTCCCATAAGCACAACAACATCAGTGCCATGGTTGGGAGGCGAGCACGCGGTAAGGGTGGCAAAGGTGGGCGAGCCACAAGAGGTGGCCGTGGTGGATACGGTAGGGGACGTGGCCAGGACTTGCAGGGTGCCCCTAGCCCCCCATGTGTGGGTGACCAGTCACGGACACCCATGCCCCCCCCCTGGTTGAGGGTAACGTGGCTGACATCATCCCTGCTCAGCCCTTGTTGGACCAGCCCATTGTGGCACCAGACCTGGCACTGGATGACTCCATGGCTGACTTCCAGGTCAGCAGGTCTAGGCCACATGTGGCGGTGCACGTTGGTGTCACCAGCCCACGTGTATCAGGGGCAGCTATGTCATCTGCTGCCCAGAGTAGGCAGGGTGGAGAGGCTGCAGGGGCAGCTGCGGCTCCATCCACCCAGCTCTGAGTGTCCCAGCCAGGACAGTGTCGGTCCTAGTCCATCCTGCTGACGTTCCCCCTGACCATATCACACTTCAGCTAATGCCTGCACCAACTCCCATGGTGAGTGTTCATTCCCACACTCCTAGTCCACAGTCCACTGGGGCTCCTGCCCCTAGTGTCCAGAGCGGCGTAGGACACTCAGTACCACCACCACCTTCCAAGCGTAAGAGGAAGAGTGCTCGTCCAGTACAGGCTGATGCCCCAGACACGGCTACACAGTCCGGCCCACCAAGGAAACCCTGCTTCAATCGGGTCGAACTTGATGCACTTGTGGAGTATGTGTCCGCACATGAAAGCGAAATGGTGATTACTGCAGGATGCACAACGTCAGGCACACTGGCAGACCATTGCGGAACTCATAAGTGCCCTTGGATTCGTGAAGCGCACAGCTAATGATTGCTACAAGCGCTGGAATGACCTTAAGCGCAGGGCAAAGAAAAAGCTGGCCTCAAGTCATGCCGCAACTCTAGTGACTGGAGGTGGGTCTCTGGCAGAGGACATAGAACTCACTCCACATGAGTATGTTGCTGGGACCTACGTCACGGAGGAACAGATCCAAGGCGTGGGAGACCTGCCAGATTCCGAGGCATTGTCCGGTGAGTGCACATGCATGTGTGTGTCATCCATGTGCATGGCATGTGTGTGAGTACTTCTGATTGAGTGCCAGGTGAGGGGGTGTGTGCCTGAGTGGTTTGGGTCACCCATGTGCTTCATCCAAAACATTCTGCGCACCAGGATTTGGGTGTTGCAGTATCCCTTCTGGCAACAGTAGACATTCAGCCCAACTTCACGCCAGTTGCCCTTGAATTGTCATCTTGCCACAACACAGTTGCATGTTATTCTGTGTTCATTCAGGCTGATTGTCTGCATTCCACCACTTTCACTAGGCATTTCTCAGTCCTATTGTCACATGTGTGACATGGCTAGGGTACATGCCATCTGTGTGATGACATGTGCCATGTATGTGTATTGGACATGCCAATCACAGGCCAATGTGCGATGGCGCTGCTAGGCAGCATGCAACAAATTTGTTGGTCTTCCATCTTGGTGGCATCAATGTGTGCCATTTGCCTCCCCTTCATACGCAGTGACAGTGCATGCATGGGAGGGTTATAGTCATGTGTCAATGAAGTACTGTTTCTGTTGCTTCTCAGCCCTAATTGTGTTCCATGTTGCTAATGCCTGTTCCCATTTCTTTTCTTTCATGTCTTTGCAGGGGATGACACACTTGATACTGCTGGGGTTGTGGAGATGGTGCAGACCCAGGAGGGGTCTCAGGCCCGACCAGGAACCAGTGAGGGACGTGGTGTGGTGGTGGGTGAGAACCCACACTTGCTGCAGGCCGTCATCTCAAGGGGTATCTCTGGGTGCACCTCCCCCGAGCTCTATTCAGGTGTCGATTCGGATGATGAGACCTATGTGCCGTCGCAGGTAAGTGTCTCTGGGAGGGATTCTGTACTGTCCAACGCACCTGCACCAGGGGTCGAACCCTCAATGGGGATGTCAGTGTTGGTAGGTCAGCCTTTGGTGGTTACGGATGCAGGGTCACACTCCGCTACATCTGATCCTGTTCCTGGGCCAGCAGATCAGAGGGGGAATGCAGTCCTGCAGCTTCAGGCAGTGCCGTCACAGCAAGGCGCAGTTCGCCTTGCCCCAGACAGGTGTGGTGCCCGCCGACGTGGTGGCCGTACGCCACCAGGCAATACCGCATGGGAGCAATCCATATACGGTATGGCAAACCAACAGGCAGCATCAACTGAGATGATGGCTCAGGCCATGGATAGGGTGGCCACTTCCATTGTCCCCCAAGAAAGGCTAATTGAACAACTACAGCAGGCAACAGACTCCATTAGCCAGTCACACAGGGAGGACATGTTGGCGTCCAACAGGGACAGGCGGGCGGCACTGGAGACTCTGCGGGAAGCCATTTCCATTGAGTCCCAGGGCCACAGGAAAGCCCTGTGGGTGGAACTCCGTCAGCTCAGGGCAACTCTGCTTGAGCTTGAGGCTTCAGCTAACAGGAGGACAGAACAACAGCTGGAGCGGCTCACACTTACGCTCTCAGCTGAGATGCAGGCAACTAGGGCGGAGGTCCGGGCATCCCGTGAGTTGTTGCATGGGGACCTTTCGCACAATTAGCCTCCAGAACCAGACCTTCCACACCTGCATGCTTGCTGCCATGGAGGACCAGACTAGGGCTTTGCGTGGGCTGCCTCCCATAGTGCCACCACCTCCTGATGCAGCTGCAGAGGGTGAGGAGAGCGACAGCAGCGAATCTCTCACAATAGGGTAGCCGTGCAGGCCATGAGCCCATGGAGGTGTTTTTTTTCGCAAGATCCACACAGGTGGGTTTTGGTGTGCACCCTGTCCTCTGACCTCCTGGGTGGCCTCCCCCACCCCCCCGGGCCCATTAATGGCCATTTTTTAATTTTTTTTATTTTTTATTTTTTATTTTTTGGACAGTGTGTTGCCTTGTGTAGCTCCCGTGGGCATACACTGTATTGTGGCTTGGCACATGCAGGCTTGTCCTGAATTTGGGTCAGATGCTTGGGTTTGTGTGACGCACACCCCTCCTGCTTCCCGTTTCCATGGGCTTGCAAAGGGTGTGCCCAAGTGACATTGACGTACACGGTGACGTTGGACTCCCATTTGATGTGTGGGCAGTCTCTAGTCAATACTGTGTATACATTCCTAGTGCATATTGTTGTTGTATTGTACACTGCATGGTGTATTGATATGTGCCTCTGCATCCATCTCATCCTCCTAATTTGCAGGTCCATTTTTCATGTCTTCACAAGGCGGTCTACTTTGGGACTGGAGTCCATGTTGTAAGCAGTGCACCTACACTCTTGCGTGGCGCTAACACTGTATACTTGGAAGTTTTCGAAGTGCTGCCATTATCAGGTAGTGAGGCTATCAATTTTTTAAGTCGTTACTGTCATTTTTATGGTAGGTTGGAGGTTGTGTAGGTGATTGGTATTCTTGGTAAATATTTGGTAATGTGTGTTGTTGGTCCTGCATTACTGTGAGCATTTCATGTGTGGCCAGTTTCCATTAGGGACACTGTAGTTGGTGACACTCGGGGCATGTTGTGGTGATTAATTTGTTTGCTCTCACATTGCATGACATGCCATGGTGTGTTGTGTGGCCGTGCCGGGGATGGGTTGGGTGACATGGCACTGTTCTCATGTTGCATTTTGCAAGTGTGTATTCATTTTTGCTGCATGGAAGTGTGTCTTTTGATGACACTGCATTGGTGGTGTTTGTGTAGGTAGGGATGCACACATTGTGACACTTCCAGATGAACAATCTCAGGCTGCTATGGTTCTGACAGTTGACTGTGCCTTTGTTCATCATAATTGTCAGATTGAGTCATCATTGATTGTCAGATGGTAATTGCCAGGGCTCTGTGCACTCCACAGGGGTGTGCTTTCTATGTGAAGTAATTAGCCACCAGCTGCATACGGGCTGCCTCACCCCGTGCCCTTTCCCCTCCCATGCGCAGCGGGTGTGCATGTGGTTGGGGATGTGGGGGCACCACCATGTCCACAGCCAGGCCCCGGCGTGTTGCAACATTGTGTAGGACACATGCTGCCACTATGATCTTGCACACTACTGGGGGAGCGTATAACAGCTGCCCGCCAGAATGGTCAAGGGAGCGAAAGCGTGACTTGAGCACTCCGAATGTGCGCTTCACTATGCCCCGTGTTGCAATATGGGCTGTGTTGTATCTTACCTCGGGAGGCGTGATGGGGTTCCGAATTGGCATCATCATGTGTGTGCTCAGAGGGTAGGCACTGTCCCCTGGGGAGGTGGTGATGGGGATCATTAGTGGGGTATTGGCATTACTCTGTATCTGTCATGCATGCGTGTGCTGTGGCATTTCTACTCACCAAGCAGCCATGCATCGCCATGCCGCCCAGCTTCCATGTCCCGGTTTAGGGTTGACATCCTGTAAATGAAGCTGTCGTGGGTGGACCCTGGATAGTTGGCATATACTGAGGTGATGATTCCCTTGGCATCACATACTACCTGGACGTTGATGGAATGCCAGTGCTTGCGGTTTCTATAGATGTGCTTAGATGCCCTGGGGGGACGTAGAGCCACATGGGTGCAATCAATGGCACCAAGCACTTTGGGGAATTGTGCCACCCTGTAGAAATCCTGGCTGACAGCCTGCCTTTCTGCAGGTGTTCTGGGCAGGTATATGTGCCTGCGGACTGATGGGCGTGCAGTGATGATGGCCAACACCTGGTGTAGGCACTGTGACTGCGTGGCCTGTGACATCCCCCCAGTATGGCACTTGTCCGCTGAAATGATCCGGTAGCTAAGAAGTGCAGAACATTGAGGACCTTCTCCAGGGGGCTGAGTGCTTGGGAGCACAGGGTGGGTGATGTGAGGTCAACCTCCCACTCACTGACCAGGTCCAGTATTATGTGTGGTGGAAACCTGTACCTCCCATACAGCTGGTCATCTGGCATACCAAATAGGCTGGTTCTGGGTGTGAAGATTCTGGCCCTGACTATCCTTCTCCTCCTCCTGCGGTATCCCACGGCCACTGCTGCTAGGAACGGTATATTCATCCTGGCGTCTCAGCTTGTTTGTTGTTTGCGCACTCTTTTATGCTGCGCGGGACGTGCGCCTGCTTCATGCTGGCGTACGTGTTTCAGGATTGGTCCTTTTATTTTTTGGCGTGTTGTAGGCGAGCGTGTAAATCTTCCCGCCCACCCCAGGAATACACGTAACACGCTCTCCCAGACCCAGTCGCAAGTAAATAATCCCGCCCACCCCTGGAATACATGTACCCCACTCTCACAGGCACAGTCGCGTGTGTAACTTCCCGCGCACACACTGAAATACACGTACCCTGCAAATTTGCGTGTGAAACTTCCCGCGCACCCCGAAATACACGTACCCTGCTGAAATCGCGTGTGGAACTTCCTGCGAACCCCGTAATACATGTACCCTGCTGATATCGCATGTCAGACTACACGCGCAACCCTGATATACACGTACACAGGCGAATCGCACTGCTGGGGGTTGGGGGGGTGGTAGGAAGGAGTGGGGGCCTGGTGGAGGGTGCCCCTGGATGCTGGGGGGTGGGGGTGCAGGGAGACATGAGTGGGGGCCTGGTGGAGGGTGCCCCTGACTGGTGGGGGGCGGGGGTGCTGGGAGACATGAGTGGGGGCCTGGTGGAGGGTGCCCCTGGATGCTGGGGGGTGGGGGTGCAAGGAGACATGAGTTGGACATGAGTGGGGGCCTGGTGGAGGGTGCCCCTGACTGGTGGGGGGTGGGGGTGCTGGGAGACATGAGTGGGGGCCGGGTGGAGGGTGCCCCTGGATGCAGGGGGGTGGGGGTGTTGGGAGACATGAGTGGGGGCCTGGTGGAGGGTGCCCCTGGATGCTGGAGGGTGGGGGTGCTGGGGGACATGAGTTGGACATGAGTGGGGCCTGGTGGAGGGTGCCCCTGACTGGTGGGGGGTGGGGGTGCAGGGAGACATGAGTGGGGGCCTGGTGGAGGGTGCCCCACAGTGCTGGGGGGGTGGGGGTGCAGGGGGACATGAGTGGGGGCCTGGTGGAGGGTGCCCCTGGATGCTGGAGGGTGGGGGTGCTGGGAGACATGAGTGGGGGCCTGGTGGAGGGTGCCCCTGGTTGCAGGGGTGTGGGGGTGCTGGGAGACATGAGTGGGGGCCTAGTGGAGGGTGCCCCAGTGTGCTGGGGGGTGCAGGGAGACATGAGTGGGGGCCTGGTGGAGGGTGCCCCTGACTGGTAGGGGTGGGGTTGCTGGGAGACATGAGTGGGGGCCCGGTGGAGGGTGCCCCTGGATGCTGGGGGGTGGGGGTGCAAGGAGACATGAGTTGGACATGAGTGGGGGCCTGGTGGAGGGTGCCCCTGACTGGTGGGGTGTGGGGGTGCAGGGAGACATGAGTGGGGGCCTGGTGGAGGGTGTCCCACAGTGCTGGGGGGTGGGGGTGCAGGGAGACATGAGTGGGGGCCTGGTGGAGGGTGCCCCTGACTGGTGGGGGGTGGGGGTGCAGGGAGACATGAGTGGGGGCCTGGTGGAGGGTGCCCCTGGATGCAGGGGGTGGGGGTGCTGGCAGACATGAGTGGGGGCCTGGTGGAGGGTGCCCCGCAGTGCTGGGGGGTGGGGGTGCAGGGAGACATGAGTGGGGGCCTGGTGGAGGGTGCCCCTGGATGCTGGGGGGGTGGGGGTGCTGGGAGACATGAGTGGGGGCCTGGTGGAGGGTGCCCCTGACTGGTGGGGCGTGGGGGTGCTGGGTGACATGAGTGGGGGCCTTATGGAGGGTGCCCCTGGATGCTGGAGGGTGGGGGTGCTGGGAGACATGATTTGGACATGAGTGGGGGCCTGGTGGAGGGTGCCCCTGACTGGTGGGGGGTGGGGGTGCAGGGAGACATGAGTGGGGGCTTGGTGGAGGGTGCCCCTGACTGGTTGGGGGTGGGGGTGCAGGGAGACATGAGTGGGGGCCTGGTGGAGGGTGCCCCTGGATGCAGGGGGGCGGGGGTGCTGGGAGACATGAGTGGGGGTCTGGTGGAGGGTGCCCCACAGTGCTGGGGGGTGGGGGTGCAGGGAGACATGAGTGGGGGCCTGGTGGAGGGTGCCCCTGACTGGTGGGGGGTGGGGGTGCTGGGAGACATGAGTTGGGGCCTGGTGGAGGGTGCCCCTGGATGCAGGGAGGTTGGGGTGCAGGGAGACATGAGTGGGGGCCTGGTGGAGGGTGCCCCTGGATGCTGGGGGGTGGTGGTGCTGGAGACATGAGTGGGGGCCTGGTGGAGGGTGCCCCTGGATGCTGGGGGGTGGGGGTGCAGGGAGACATGAGTGGGGGCCTGGTGGAGGGTGCCCCTGGATGCTGGGGGGTGGGGGTGCTGGGAGACATGAGTGGGGGCCTGGTGGAGGGTGCCCCTGGATGCTGGGGGTGGGGGTGCAAGGAGACATTAGTTGGACATGAGTGGGGGCCTGGTGGAGGGTGCCACTGACTGGTGGGGGGTGGGGATGCTGGGAGACATGAGTGGGGGCCTGGTGGAGGGTGCCCCTGACTGGTGGGGGGTGGGGGTGCTGGGAGACATGCGTTGGTGGGCAGTAGTGCAAGGTGACATGTGGGTTGGCTGGGGGGTCCATGGCCATGGTGGATGGGCTGCCTGCGGGACATGTGCAGGGGTGCAGGGTAGTCCCCTGTGGTGTGGGCCGCCTGCAGGGGCCGTGGAGGGTGTAGAGGGAACAGCTGGGAGGACCCACACGGCCAATTCACGTGTGGGACTCCCCGGCACCCCAGAAATACACATAGGCTGCTGGATTCACGTGTGGAATTTGCCGCGCACCCGGAGTATACGTACCCTGCTGAAATTGCGTGTGGAACTTCACGCGCACACCGAAATACACGTACTCTGCTAATTTGCGTGTGAAACTTCCCCCGCACACCGAAATACACGTACACTGCTAATTTGCGTGTGAAACTTCCCGCGCACCCCGAAATACACAGACCCAGGGCAATCGCGTGTGGAACTTCCCGCGAACCCCGTAATACACATACCCTGCAAATTTGCATGTGAAACTTCCCGCGCACCCTGGAAAACACGTGCCCAGGCCAATCGTGTGTGGAACTTCCCGCGAACCCCGTAATACACACACACACGCTAATTTTCATACAGCGGGTGTCCATGTTTGTCGGTACCCCTTTGCACCTCATTTGTCCTAGAGGGCCACTGTATGGACCATTCATCATGGCTGTATATGGGTGCTTTTTGTTGGCGCATATTTATTTCAGGCGCAGGGACGCTACCGCCTGCTTTCTTGTGGCGTACTTGTTTGGCCCTGTGCGCGTCTTTCACCGTGCGCTGGTTTGCGCTATTCGATTCCATGAATACGGGTTTTAGGCGAGCGTGTGGGCGTTCCGCACACTTGTCTCCTGTACTTCCCCCGTGACGCCCATATTTTCACGCGTTGTTCCCCATTCCGAGTGTTACGCCCGTGTTCCGACTACTTTTGTGATGTGCGTCGCGCTATGTGCGATTTCGCAGTGGCCGTGGCGCACGCCGTTGGATGACCTGTGCGCCGGCGTGCGCCGCGCACCTTTTCAGCGCACATCCAATGTTTTTCTCGCGCATGGACTTCCATGAATCGATGTGCGCTGGTTTCCCTGCGATTTTCGCAGTTGCACTGCGATTTTTGCACTTTTACCGCGAATCGCACGTTTTGGCACCACTGTGCGGGAATTTTCGGCGCACATTAATTCCATGAATCGACCAGTAAATGTTCTGCAGTTTCCGGGATCTCATGATTCTCACAGAATCTGCAGAAATTAGCTGACAAATGTAACTGTTGACGTATATACGCCAGATTCCTGTTAGGCCATAGGTGACAGCGAAAACGAAGTATACTCTGTCTATAGAATTTAGACAGGCACTTTAAGAGATACTTCTCCAACACTCCCAATTTTTGGGCCCAAAATCTTCGACTAGACACATTCTTGTATTGCTGACATGTTGCTATATTATTTATCCAATTCATGGTATACAGCTTTTTCTTGGCCTTGTCCGAGTCAATAATCAACATTTCGATAGATATATCTGCATTAGGAAGAATGTTATACGTGGTCTTTAACCAAGACTTAACAAATACACGTTGAGAAGAAAAAAGATAAGCTGATAGTGTTTTTAGCATTTAATGTATCTTAGTGGACACCATACTTTTCCTTAAAAATGCACACAATTTGCACTGATAGGCAGCATTCAACGATATCATACCCAATTGGTACCGCAACCATGAAATCGGAATGCATTGTGGTAACTCAAGTATTCGACGCCAGAATTTTGCCTCTAACTTATTCAAGGTTTGTGCAGGGATCGAAGCAACTGTTTCAAGTCCATATAATAAGCATGGTGTTGTCTTCTGTTTCCAGTATATTAAGGCTGGCATTATGGAAAATTTGGCAAAACAATGTAATATAATTTTGGCTTGTGAAATGCCTGTGGTCAATTTATGTTGCATTTGAGTAAAGTGGCCTTTCGAGCCGCTGAAATCTTCAAATATCATCACCAGATATGTATACATTGGGACGACCATCAATTTGATTTTATTAATTGACCATTGATATGGGCTGCGCTTGTATGTCTTGGATGTATATTGGACGATTTGGGTCTTCTTAGTCTTGATTTTCAATTCATTTTGATCAATATACACCTCAAAACCATCCAATAATCTTTGTAGACCAATCGGAGTTTGTGATATGAAAACCAAGTCATCAGCATACATCAATGCTTTAACTTGTATGTTGTTGATTTTGGGAGAATCAGAGACAATGGAATCAAAAATGGTCTTGATGTCATAAATAAAGTAGTTACACACTGCTGAAGCCAGCAAACAGCCTTGTTTTAGGCCTCGTGCAGTCATAATCGGAGTTGCTAGTCGGCCATTTAGATCTAATCATACACGTATGGACGTGTGAGAGTGAAAGCTATAAAGTACGCAGTTTTGACATAAGTAAAACCTGTGAAACCGAATCAAAGGCAGCATGTAGATCAACAAAAGATAGATATAAGGGTTGTTTTTTTAGGTGGCATTGTGATTTAAGGGCATTTATAGAAAACAAATTAATGGTCGTGCCGATGCCTGCCACAAATCCAGATTGAAAAGGATCACGATAATTATTCTGCAGAGTCTAAGCATTAAAATCTCTGAGAATTAATTTTGCAAACAGTTTTCCAGGGGTATCTAAGAGAGCTATGGGTCGGTAGTTCCCGGGTATCGATCTGTCTCCTTTTTTAAATGTGAGCACTATAATTGATGTTTGCCAAGACAAAGAAAGAGCTTTAGAGGACAATATTTGTTGGAACAGATTGTTCAAGATTTGTGCCCATACTCAAGTATTTGTTTTTAACATTATATTGTTCAAACCGTCGAGACCTGTAGCTCTTGACCCACTAGCTTGTTTTATATAATAGTCTATGATCTCAACTGAGCATTCTACTTGCCACCTTGACTCAGTTTTTAGGGTATATTTATAATTTTCAAAGCACTTATCCTCATATAGCTGGGTGAAATGCTCAATCCATAGCGCTTCTTTCACTCCGTTTGCTTGCATTTCAACTTGCGAAATAGAAGAGCGATTATTTAGTAGGGTCCAGATGTCAGCTGTGTTTTTCACTGCTATTACTTTAAGCATAGTTTCACTATTATGTTAAAATAACAATGATATACGGGCTCAAATCCAGTTTTGGTATCTACACTTTCCTGATCTAAGGGCAGCTTGTGGCATTGCCATGTCAGATTTTAGGATTTGTTTTCTTTCTTTGTGGTAAGCTATACGTCTCACTTGGACCTCAGGATCAAACGCATGAGAATGCTTCACTGCATGTAGTTTAGGAATCATGATATTGGGCCTCATTACAAATCAGGCGGTCCGGAAAAAACGGTGGCGGTAAACCCCCCGCCACCGTTGTTTCCGGACCGCCTGATCCTGACTCCTGCAGGTGGGAGGTGATGTTCCCGCCAGGTTTTACCTGGTGGGTTTAACACCGCCCGCCTGCAGGCGGACAAGGAAACACCGGCAGCATTACGAGATGCTGGCAGTGTTTCCATGATGGTGTTAATCCCCATTCCCATTGAGTCCTATGGGACTCAATGGGAATGGGGATTAACACCATTCCGCCTCCGTGATTCCCGGAAAACCGGGGTTGTAATGCCCCGGTAATTCCGGGAATCACTGAGGCGGAATGCTAATACGAGTCCGGCAGTAACCAGGCAGTTTTACCGCCTCGGTTACCGCCGGACTCGTAATGAGGCAACTGGTTCAATAACGTCCTATATTGTTTCCTAGAAGCATCAGTCGGGTTCCACTCAATGGCCTTATTTAAAGCTTGTAGTTTAGGAATTGACCATGAGAAATGGGACCTTGCATTATTCACTGATAGCGAGAAACCATACCAATTTATCTTGGGTTCACTTACAGATCTTTTCCAACAGAGTTTTAATGCAAGTAAATTATGGTCACTGAATTGTTGGGGAATAACTTTAAATGACTTCGCTGGCATAAATGAATGAGCATCAACATATATATAATCAATGATGCTATGACAACCTTTTTTAAAAAAAAACATTTTTTAAACTATTTAATAATTTTATTTAAACAACAAATAACAAACCCAACTCAACTTACAGTGGTTACATATCTTGCTCATAAATGCACATACATTGTTACTTTTTCGCCCACTGTATTTCCCGTCCCACCCCCCTCCCAAGCCTACTTTCTCCCATTGTCAGTCTCCACCTCTTGTGGTGGGGAGACCTCTTCAGCCACGCTTATTGTATCATCATCACTTGGTCCATCATACGAGGGCCCAAATAGCTCTGCTATTAATTGTCTCCAACCCACTAGGGCTCCGGCTTCACCCTCTATGTCCCCTTTACACGCTTCCTGCCATGCCGCTGTTTCTGCCTCCGCCCACTTCTGCAAGTCCCTCCACCACGTCTCCACATTGGGCTTGTAGCACGCTTTCCATCCCATTGCAATCCTTCTCTTCGCCAATACATATGCCAGATCTTTCAATTTACTCACATATTTAAGCTTCTGCGGTCTGGAGAACCCTCCCAACAGGCAAGCCCACACCGTATCCACCTTCATGCGGATTCCCTTTTCCTCCATTTTCTGTGCTATATCTCTCCAATATTTCGCTATCAGTGGACATGCCCAGAACATATGCACCATTCCTGCGTTTTCCTCATTGCATTTGGGACACACTTGGCTTCCGGCGTTCTTAAACTTGGCTATCTTAAGCGGCGTCAGATATGCTCTGTGAGTTATATACAACTGTATTTGTTGCAGCCTAGCATTTCTCGATACTTTTGTATGATACCCCTGAGCCCTTTCCCACATCCCATCACTCATCATATCCCCTACTTCCTCCTCCCAGTCCAGTCTAAGTTGCACCACTTCCTTGCCAACATGAGTCATCATCATCTCGTACACTCTAGACGTTTCATGCCCTCCGTCTGCTATATCATATATGACATCTAGTGTGGTGTCCGGTTCCTCTGCAAGTTCCACCTCGGACCAGGTATCTTTAATTCGTTGCACCATCCCATGATACGTAATATATTGCCCAGCACTCAACCCCATTTGTTCCACCAACTCCTCAAATTCCAATATTTTCCCCTCTTGCCACACATCTCCCAATGTTGCTATTCCTACCGGTGCCAAATACTTCCCAATCATTAACCTTAGTTGCTTTTCTGCCCCCATCATTGTGACCAGTGGGATTTGCGGAGAGCACAGGGCCGGCTTGTCCATCAACCGGCACGCCCTCTGCCACATCCCCCACCCAAGGCCCAGCATCCCCGGACGACCTCTTAGCTCCCGCTTGGGTAACCATATAATTTCTCTCAAAAAAGTATGGGGCGCAAACGCCTTGATGCAGTCTATGCTGTAAAGTAGGCTCCGCCGAGAGCCATTTGGCTACATGTTGCAACTGGCTTGCTACATAATATACTTCCCAGTTAGGTAATTTAATGCCCCCTTTCTCATGCGGGTTTTGGAGTTTCCACAGGGCTACCCTGTTCCTCATCCCGTACCATAGGAATTCCCTGCATATGCTGTCCAACTTAATAAAGAAATGCCGGGGTATAGAGTATGGGATGTTCACGAAGCAATACAACAGTCTAGGCAATGCCACCATCTTGAGCATCGCCCCACGTCCCATCATTGCTAAGGGGAGTTTCGCCCAGAACTTCATGCTGTTCTCCAGTTTCCGAACCGTTCTTTCTGTATTATGCCTATGTTCGGCTTCTGCTGTATGATATATGTCTATCCGAAGATACCTAAAGGTGTGGCCTCCCACGGTATCTGGAGTACCGGCAAATTCTCCGCCAAGAGCCCTCTATACCTTCCCAGCAGGAACAGACAGGATTTATTTGGGTTCACGGCTATACCTGAGAGTTCAGCAAACCTCCCCACCACTTCCAACACATACTGCAGATTCTCTTCTGGGTAGCGCAGATACAATAGCATATTGTCTGCGTATAGTGAAATTAAATGTGATGTTTCCCCAACGACAATGCCTATTGCGTCATATTGCTGCCTTCAATAAATCGCCAGAGGCTCCAAGGCCAGAATGTACAACCTGGGGGACCAGGGGCATCCCTGTCTGGTCCCTCTCCCAAGTTGCCACCTTTCAGAAATCACAGTTCCTGTCTTCACTCTCGCTAATGGCTCACTATATAGGAGTTCCCAGTGAAGATATCCTGGTCCCATACCGTAGTTGGCTAGGGCCGCCTTCAGCCAGGGCCATCTGACTGAGTCAAATGCCTTGACTGCATCCAGCGACACTATCGCCATTTCGCTAGTGTCTCCTTCAGTATGTTCAATCACCAGATGGAGTCGCCTCAAATTATTTGAGATATTCCTATCTGGGACATATCCTGTTTGATCAGGATGAATCAGTTTGTTTATGACCTTCTTTAATCTGTTTGCTAGAACCGCTGTTAAAATCTTACTATCTTGGTTTAACATCGATAGGGGCCTATAGGAACCGCAGTCACTACCAGGCCTGTTTGGCTTGGGGAGTGGTATAATAACCGTTTCGCGCAGTGATTCCGGTAATCTCCCAACTTCATATGCTTCGTTAAGCATTTCCAGCAGTGGGGGGAGAATCTCTGCTTTATATGGCTTATAAAATTTGCTTGGGAGTCCGTCAGTTCCTGGGGTTTTACATGTGGGCAGCTGCCTCACCACTTCTTCTAGCTCTTCTAGAGTGATCGGGGCGTCTAGCTCCTCCCTTTCTTCCACACTAATTTGGGGTAGCCCAATGTCTTCCAGTATGTCTCCTATCTCCCCTCTTCTGCTTCCCGTCTCGTCTCCGTACAAGCGTCTATAGATGCTATGACAACCTTCTCTGTGTCATGTGGGTTGGGCTGGGATATCATTAGTTATAGGACCATTGAGTAGATAACATTTTCTTTCTGCCATAAGACTAGACCATCTATGATCCTGTTGGTGCGTACATCCATGTTCTAGAAATTGATAATTTATATTCAGGTCACCAACTACAATCGTGGCTGTGATATCTACCGTAGTAGCGATGATATCAAGTAGTTTTATAAATTCTTCATAAAAGATGTTGTCAGATATGCCTTCCGGGTTGCGGTATACATTTATTATAGCAATGTTCCCCGAAGGATTTACTAGTTTTGTGAGTAGCAAGAAAATATCATATGATAGCCACGATTCAATGTGAAAAACAGAGTTTCGTCTAGCCACCACCAATAGGCCTGAAGATGGTCTGCCTTTGGGACCCCTTGCAGCAGGGAGCAAGGAAATCTCATAATTGTCCCATACCGGAGGGGTTAAAAACCATGTCTCTTGTAGTATTAAGATGTCAAAAGGGTGGGCAAATCTATTTATGGATGTTTGTAAATGTGTATGACCTCTTGTGTTCCAACATCCTACAGTCAAGAGGGTTTTGTTTTCCAGTGTTTATTGGTTATGATGTCCTCTCATATTGTCTTACAATACGCTGAATTGATTCCTGATGTAAATGGTTTGAAGAGAGGTTTTGCTGCAAATTCCGTGACTGATACTCCTGTCTCTGAATCCGGTCTGGATCTTGGGCTATTAGGAAGCCCATCTTAAACAGGGTCATTTTTGATTGCCATATAGCATTCATGACCATCCCTGAATGGATCTAGAGTCTCACCATGGTCATGTTTTTACCGGCTACGAACTCGAACAGATCTATATCACCTGAAGTGATGTCTTCCAATTCGATCACATCATTGAAGATGTTCAAGATACTTAATCTATTTAAATCATAGGCAGAGAATGGCTCATCTCTACATTTCATGATTAATGTATGGCATGAAGGTCTAAGTTGATGTGATGTGGTATTATTTTTTCGTTCCGACCCTGATTACTTTTCATCGGGTGATTTAATTCAGAGGAGTGATTTCTTGTTTGAGTCTGGTATTCTTTCATGCATATTGGAAGGGAATGAACTTCCTGATCGTCAGATTTTGGAACGACATGTTGTGGAATTACATCCGCAAAGGAGATCTGTCCTGGCTCTCGAGAATCAGTAGGGGCAGTCGACTGTACATTAAAATGAGTGTCACCAGTTGTCAATCTCTTAGTGATGTATTCATCCACTGTTTTCCTAATTTGTTCTACTGAAGCATTAGAATCAAACTATTTAGGAGCTGATTTGACTGATATATCATCGTTATGATCTTGTTTATCAAAGTATATTTTGAACACAGGGGGGCGCTGTTGCGCACGACGGAGATGGCCGCCTGAGGGGAGAGCTCTGGCCGGTAACATATCCTATTATAAATTAATCCTGTTCGGGGCCGCCTACACCCCAATAAACACCTGCATTCGGCGGTGGAGAGCCTGCGGCATCACTCCACTGATTTTCATGAAGGAACGCCGGCTCAATCCTGAAAAATCGGACTGCAAACTTATACCGTGAACGTGGCGGAGGCATATCCAGCCCACGGCTCCAGGAGAAATCATGCGACGGCCGGGGGTGCTGGCTCGTGTGCAGGCCGGAAGGGGGAGGGGCCTCGCTCCGCGCCTTTCCGAGTTGCTGGTGGATATATCCTGTTGGCCCTCGATCCTTATTCTGGGTATACACCGCACGCCTGGTCCGGATGGAACATTGCTCTCTTCATCGGGATTGTCATCCCGTTCCCTGTGCCGCTACTGCCCCGCGGATTGATCCTTGACCGACCGCCAGGTCGGGCCTTGTCGACGGCGGTGGGCCGGTTGCGTTCACTCGCTGGGGCCTGCCGATAACATCATAAGGTGGGTGCCCTGGTGCCTCTCTCTTATATACTCGTAAGCGGTGTACGCCACACTCCTAAGTGCCAACGATCGCCAACCACTACCTATCACTGTGCGCCAGAGCGTGGGCAGACACAACGCAACCCAACAGAGTTGACACATGGGCCGCAGCGAGAAAAAAAGTATGGGCTCCAAGAAAACTGGTCTGATGGACTCTTTTGCCAGTTCCCAGTCGCATGGGCCTGCCGAGACACCCGCTGAGCCCTCGGGCATCCAGCTGGAGTCTCCAATGGCTGTGAGAGTGGACAAACTACTAACAATGGTCCAGAGTGGATTCCTGGCGGTGAACAGCAAACTGGATGACGTAGGGGCCACGATCAGCTCTTTGAAAGCTAGGGTTGATAAGGAAAGTGCTCGCACTACAGAGGCGGAGAACAGGATTGGAGTTAATGAGGACTCGATAGCACAACATAGCCGCGATATCGCCCAGTTGAAGGGAGACCTGCAGAAAAACCTGAACAAGTGTAAGGACTTGGAATCTCGCTCCAGGAGAAACAATATCTGCCTGGTAGGAGTAGCCAAATCCTTTGGTAAGGGCTCCATGGAGCGCCATGTGGAAAACCTCCTGAAATCCCTCCTGGGCCCCGATGCTTTCTCCGATCATTTCCTCGTGGAGCGGGCCCATCGCACCCTGGCCTTCCCTCCTAAGCCTGGAGCGCCACCCCGCAGATCATTGCCCGACTTCTGAATTATAGAGATAGAGACGCTATCCTGAGGCTTTCCAGAGAAAAAGGATCCCTGTATTACGAAGAAAACAGGATACACATATATCCAGACTTTTCGACCAATGTGCAGACACTGAGAAGATCCTACAAACCGGTCAAGAGACAGCTTAGATTACGCCAGATATCATATGCGCTTGTCTTCCCGGCTAAAATGCGCATCGAACATGGAGGCCGCGCACGCTTTTTCGACAATCCAACGGAGGCCATGATGTATGTCAAGGCCTCAATCCCCCTTTTCCCGGGGAACCGGGAAGCTAACCGTAACCTGCCACCCCGGCGGGTGCCGGAACAGGAGGACCACGCTGGCTGAAGGGACTTGCTCTACACTGCCTTACCACGAGTTTGATAACCCGTCGACAGCGAGGTGGCCCTGTCCACTATATATTGTTGTAGGGCCGTGAGCCTCCCCACACGGTGTTCGGTCATGTGAGTACAGCTCACACCCCCAGGAGACTTCCCAAGTTATGGGTGATGGGATACATCATCGGGTTGGGGTTGATGATGCGGGTGGGGGGTTGGAAGGGGAAGCGGGTAAGAGTTTGTCCTGGTGTTCTGCCAGGCACGGTTGGGGATGTTATAAAGTTAAAACCAGGGGACTGTTCTTCAGCGAGACTCTTCCAAAACTTGAGACAGTGGCACCATGCTTGGCAAATGCCCCCTTTGATAGGCAGCTATGGCGCAGGCTAAGGGTGGGTTGAACATTCGACTACTTTCTTGGAACATTCGGGGTCTCAACAACCCAGTCAAGGCAAGGAAAATTGCTGCATACATTACACGCCATGATCCCCATATCCTTCTGATACAGGAGACACATGCGATGGGGAGTATCAACAATAAATTCCTTCCACGGTGAGGCCCTCACAGGTACTTCACAGAATATTCAACACAATCCAGGGGAGTCCTGATGCTTATACACTCCAAGCTGTGCTTCAGGTATCTTGCTAGTAAGATAGACCCTTTGGGTAGATACGTGTTGGTATGGGGGGAGATGGCGGGATGGCAAATCCTATTGATAAATACATACGGTCCTAATATTGATGACCCGCTATTTTATCGCGCAATCCTTGACATGATATCCACATCAACCGAGGCACAAATAATATGGGGCGGAGATTTCAATATGATCCTTGATCACTCCTTGGACCGCTCATCCACGTCCCCCAGGGCCCTGTCCAAAGCGGCCCTTGCCGTTAAACAGATGATGGAACAGACTAACATAATTGACGCATGGCGCACGTTGCATCCACTTGAGAAGAAATTCACTTTCTACTCATCTTTTCACGACTCCCACTCCCGTATAGATTATTGGCTTATTAGCTCGTCCCTCTCCGCTGAGATCAATGACTGTGCAATACACCCCCGCATGCTCTCAGACCACTCGCCGATACCACTGAACATCAGCCTGGGTGACTCCCCAACTCTGGCTAGAAGGTGGAGGATGCCCTCTGCAATCCTTAGGGACCTCAATATCTGTGAGGCATTACATACTGAAATCAAGTAGTTTTTGGAGTTGAACGAGGGTTCTGTGAGCACCTATACTATCCTGTGGGAGGCATTCAAGGTTTGGATCTGGGGCACTATATTGGATAAATCTACAGGTATGCTGAGAGCGGTGAGGAGGGAACTGGGTGTGGCTGAAGCCGCAATAGATGCACTACAGACGGAATATAGTGCCACATTGAACAAGGAAACCCTGTCTAAGATACACGCTTCCCTCAAGGACTTCAATGAACTAGCCAATAGGGAAGTTTTGTACATGGCTGCCCCGGCTAAGGCCCGCAGATACGGAGAAAGCAATAGGGCGGGAAGATTTCTTGCCAACATGCTTAAAACAGATAGGCACCCTAACCCAATCGCTAGCATTCAGAAACCAGCTGGGGTCACGGTCAATAAAGAATGCGATATCAACACTACTTTTGCTGATTTTTACTCCGTTTTATACTCTGATCACGATGTTAAAATCAGGGAAGACACGTTCGGATATCTAGACTCCCTTGATCTCCCAACACTCACTGAAACAACGCGAAACATTTTAGATCAACCCGTGACTATTGAAGAACTAAACGAGGCCATTAAATCTTTATCTGGTGGCCGTGCCCCTGGCTCGGATGGCCTGACTGCCGAACTGTATAAGGAATTCCAAGGCGTATTGGCCCCACTGTTACTGAAAGTATGGGAGGAGGCCATGAATTGTGGTGTCCTTCCAGACTCGATGCGTGAGGCAATTATTACGGTCCTTCTGAAGCCACGTAGAACAGCACAGGATATGGCCTCCTACAGGCCCCTCTCCCTAATCAACACCGATGCAAAAATCTTCGCTAAAGTACTGGCCACCAGGCTCCTTCCGTACATGCCAATCCTGGTCCACCCTGATCAAGCTGGCTTCATACCAACTAGATCCTCAGCTTTAAACCTTCGACGACTGTTCATTATGCTGGCGCAGATAGACCTGGAGGCTAGGGCGGCCGTAGTGGCCCTCGATGCCGAAAAGGCCTTTGATTCCGTCTCCTGGACATACCTCTTCCTTGTACTCGATAGGTTTGGACTTGGACCGTATTTTATTAAATGCGTTTGGCTGCTATGTACTCAACCATCCGCCAAGGTCCTAACCAATAACACCCTGTCCCCTTCTTTCCATCTGCACAGGGGGACCAGGCAGGGCTGCCCATTTTCCCCGATTCTGTTTGCCCTCACTATTGGACCAATGGCGGAATACATTCGTCAACACCACTTGCATAGAGGACTCAGGATGACTGGCCCTCCCCAGATCATATCTCTGTATGCAGATGATACCCTGCTGTATGTCCGGGACCCACATGAGAATGTGCAACACATTATGGCTGATATACAAAAGTTCTCAGAATACTCGGGATATAAAATCAATGTCCCCAAATCCGAAATCTTTCCTTTGACCCCTAATACGGGTGACCTATCTTGCATCACAGGGTTTAAGCCTGCCCCCACGCTGGTGAGATACCTGGGCATAATGGTGGCTAGAGATAGACAGCTGCTGCACTCACACAATCACGGCGAACTACTTCTCACCCTTTCGACCAAGCTCCACCTATGGGCTAACCTCCCTCTGTCCCTATACGGCCGAGTGGCCCTACTTAAAATGGTTGTATTACCCAAACTCCTGTATCTCTTCAATAACATCCCGATCTGGCCCGGTAAACCCTTTTTTTGTCAAACTTAGGTCACTGGCATCTTCCTTTATTTGGAACAGTAAAACTGCTAGGTTGGGGTGGGATAAAATGGTGGAGCCATACTCACAGGGCGGTATTGAGGCCCCTGATTTTGAATTGTATTGCATAGCAGCACAGGCACAATTCGTAAAGCATTGGTTTGACCCCGAGGACACTGCCCCACACATCCTTCTCGAAAAGCACGCAGTCCGCCCTAATGATATACGTTCGGTCCTTTTGAACCCCACCTATAGCAACAACTGCCCTTTTGATCCAGTATACGTCACTACACGGGCGTGGTCCAGGGTCTATAAAAGGATTGGCCTGGAAGTCCCCTATGACCCAGATGTAACCCTGTGGAACTTCTCCAGTGTTTCCCCGACCTTCGACAGGGCCCTTCAGCGAACCTGGGACCCAAATAAACTCTTCAGGTTACGAGATATGTTCCCTGATGGCACATTCTGTGAACTTGCAGATTTCACGGGGGCGGTGGGAGGGGGTCAGCTTAAACGTCTTCAATACTATCGTATGAGAACCGCTTTTGCTGCCAAATGGCCCTCCTTCCCGGTAGAACCCTAGGCACATGAGTGTATCAGAGCCATGGTGACGATGGACTGTCATGGTAAGGGAATCTCATCGCTATACACCCTGGTGCAATCACACTCCCCTCACGAAACACTATCAGAGAAACCTGGGAGCGGGATGTGGGTACTCAGATTGATGACATGAGATGGGCCCAATATTGTCAACTCAGCAAATCGGTCTCCTTGAATTCTGGACTCCGACTGATCCAATTTAAAATACTGAACCAGCTACATTACTCCCCGGCTAGACTGGCTAAGTTTGTGGAGGGTTGCACAGGGACATGTTTGAAATGTGGCGCTCCTGATGCTGGGGCATATCATATGTACTGATCGTGCCCTGTTATCGCGAACTTTTGGCGAGAAGTGGCTGAGCTCCTTGAGGAGATAACGATGATCCCAGCCGCCCTGTCCCCCCTAAAATACCATCTTGGTGACATTGGGAAGGTGAAGGAGACCACGAGGAGACTATTTAACATCTCATGTATTATTGCCAAACGCTGTATCCTTAAATGCTGGAAATCCACTGGAGGGCCTACCCGATCCAATTTCCTGAAAGACTTGTGTATGGTGAACGATGACGAGGAACTCTTTGTTTTATCAGTCCCAACACCCTGTCGTCCTAAAGATATATGGTCGCTACTACGTTTGTATCTATGTGATTTAATGTCCGATGCCGATGTAACACCTACGCCGTCGCCTTAGGTGACGATACCTGTCATATTGCCACAGATATATGCCACTGTCGATATTATACATATTCTATACTGTACTGTACTGTCTTGCTGTGAATTGTTCCCCTCAATAAACAAAGTTTAAAAAAAAAAAATGTATATTTTGAACACATTTTGCATTTCTTCCAAGGGACTGTTAACATGTGTATTAGGTTTCAAAATATACTTATGTCTATTCTGAGTGCTAGCAGTTACTTGAAGATCTTGTCTAAAAGCCATATTCGTATTTTGCGCATTCGGTTGATCCAAAAGATCTAATAGTTTGTTCAAAGGAGAGTGATTTAGGACATCCTTAGGTACGACTGGAACAGTATCAGACGAAACTGCTGGTCGATCTTGGGTTTTATGTGCATGCATCGACTTAGTTTGATTAGCCTTTGTCTTATTCAAGGGATCGCTGGTCTCTGGCGCTTTGTCAAGGACTGGCAGTACGTCCACATTTGTGTCTTTACTTTCTTAATGTGTGGAGCCAGTAGTTATAGTTTGGCTAGAATCTATTGTATTTGAAGCCACTGTAATCGCTTTAAAGAAAGAAGACAACGTATTTCTAGACAATTTCAGCTATACCATATTTTTGGATATTTTGGTCGGCTTCAGCCGGTTGACATTTTTTTTGGATTTAAGTCTCTTGGCCTCAGTTGGATTTTGACTTTTAGTAGGGGTGTTAATCTTCACCTCTTCGACTAAAGTCGAATTTACTAAGTTGTGGGACTCATTAGAAGGAATACTCGTCCATGATTCATTTGAATTGCTTTTCTTGGTGTTCGGCTCCTCATTTTCAACTGGTCGTATGACATTGGTGAAGGTGGGTAGTGTTGAACTATGTACTAAAGTCACAGCCTGCTGTGGGTTCTCCACGGACTGGGTCCCAAGGGTTACAGACGTTTCCCCTGGCAGTGTCAATGAGATCGTGTGCATCCACTCAACAATAGAGTCCAATTGGTCCGATTGTTTGGATACTTTTTCATTCATTGTTTCAAATAGTTTAAACAAACTCATAATTGTTGTGTTGATCGCTGACAATACAAGTTCTACTAATGGCGTATGAGGTGTACAGTCTTGTATACTGGGACTGTCCCGTTTCTTACTTTGCCGTGGTGTGGGCATGACATAACAGGATGCTTTAGCTTGCGAGTTAAATGATGACTCACTCATAGCTTCGCTGACATGCTTGCCGCAAATTGACATGGGAGATTTGCATTGGCTGGCATAAAGCGAAATGTTGTCTTTAGAGCTGTCGCTGTTATTTAATTCATCAGAATGAATAGTAGCATTGACATTTGAGGGTGCATTGGCAGATTTCCCCACATCTGCTGACAGAAGAGTAGCATCTGATAGCAACTGAGGCACGGGATGTATAAATACCGAACCAATACGCGGGCATGAACAAGGATGGTTGTGCACCGCTATTCGCGGTCTTTGTCGAGTATCGATGGGGGGTTGTGTGAGTCCAAAAATTGGATATTTTTCACTCAGGGTGACAATTTTGTCTTGTACACGTGGAGTTAGGACAATTGATTTGTGTGAGGAACACATTTTAGTAACATTGTTGGACACAGACATGGTTATATTATCAGGCATACAGGATTTCAGTGAGTAACAATAATTCAGCATACACTCACCCTGTATAATATATGAAAGCCAATGCTGCAAAGCGCTTATTACCTCTGTGTAAAGAAAAGGGCAGTTTTCACTTGTTTAGCAGCACGCCAGCACGCCTGGCTAAGCGGGCCAAGTGGTACTTTGCAAGCGGTACTTAGCATGCGAGTGCGCGCACGCTGGTGCGTGGGCAAAAACATGAAATAGAAAAATCACAAAGCCCAACCCCTCCGGGGGCGTGTCAAGGTTCTTTGAAAAAGTTCTGCAAGAGAACAAACATCAACATTCAGACCATCAGACCATCAGAATCTTGTCACTGAGGCAATGTTCCTTGGTTCGACCGTGAAATCACCTGCACAATCCAAGTCGCGTTCGCAGGCACCGTCACGGGAAAGAACAGCAAGAGCGGGAGAGCGGGCCAAGCGGTACTTTGCAAGCGGAACTTAGCTTGTGAGTGCGCCCATGCTGGTACACGGGCAAAAACAGGAAATAGAAAAATCACAAAGTCCAACCCCTCCGGGGGAGTGTCAAGGGACTTTGAAAAAGTTCTGCACAATCCAAGTCCAAGTCACGTTCGCAGGCACCGTCATGGGAAAGAACAGCATGAGCGGGAGAGTGGGCCAAGCGGTACTTTGCAAGTGGTACTTTAATCAATTAAAAAAACGGAAACTTACCACCTCTGATCAAACCACAAGAGAACACAGCCCACCCAAACTGTTCTCCAAGTAGAGGAGACCACTAAAATCATAAAAGGCCCTAAACCTTTGTGGTGTCAAGGTGACATCTGTCCTGCCTCGCTAATCAAAGATTGTGAAATTTAGCACCTTTTATCACCTCTCATAAACAACTCATTCACCATCAATAAAGTCCCAGATAATTTGAAGGAAGCTTGGGTACTTCCTTTACTGAAAAAACCCACGTTAGACCCCAACATACCAACCAACTACAGGTCCATCACGACTGTTCCCTTCCTTCTAAAAATATTAGACAAGGTTGCATATGTACAAATCCAAAAGTACCTAGAAACACACGGCCTCATTACGAGTGCGGCGGTACCGGGTTAACGGCATCGGTAAGGATGCCGGTGCCGATAACCCCTTACCGCTGCATTCTGAGGTCCCTTAGCGGGTCCCACTAAGGCCGGCTGGTTTCACCAGGGAGCTAGTAATGGGCCCGCTATTTGCGGACCCGTTATTAGCTCCTTCCCCCTTCCCATTGAGCCCTATGGGAGCTCGAATGGGAATGGGGAATGGTTTTCAGAATGGGGACTTACCAGGTCCTCCAAAGTTGGAATGACCCGGTAAGTACCCATTCTGAGAACCCGGACCCGGACACGACTTTTAATTGCACCATGGCTGCCTCCAAAGTCGTAATGAGTCCCATATCCTGCTTGGCCTCCGACAATCTGGCTTTCGTCCAGGCCATGACAAGGAAACCACCCTGATGGAACAGATAAGAGACAGAGGCAACCTAGCTATCCTTCTACTGTTGGACCCATCGGTGGCATTTGATTTAGTAAATCACAATATCGTATCCTGTCACCTAGAGAGTAATGCCCACTTCTCCGATGACGCTATATCTTGGATTGAATTGTTCCTCTCCAATCGTTCCATGAGAGTTTTCTCATCTTCAGCGACTGCTCGCCCCACACCGGTCACTTGCAGCATGCCTTAGGGATCATGCGTTTTCCCCACAATGTACAATGCATTTACAAAACCTATCTTTGACAAACTACACAATTCTGTGTCACATATACAAACTATGCTGACGACACCCAAATACTTATCCCTATCACAGGTGACTATGACACAGACTCCAAAGCACTAAGTGCAATCTACCACACTATTCAAATCTGGATGTCCCAAAACAAACTGTGTCTTAACGATGATAAAACAGAGATCCTGATCATGGGCAGCCCAGCAAAACTCAAGAATCTTCCACCCTCATGCCAAACTTTTGACATAGATGGAAATTGCATCACGGTAGCTAAAGAAGTCAAGACACTCGGAATCTACCTCGATTCATCACTCACCCTCTCCCGACAAGTCAACGCAATCACGTCGGCATCATCCTACACGGCCAAACTCATCACTGTATGTAGACCTTACCTTACTGTGGAGAACCGCATCACCTGGCCAGAGCTCTAATCCTCTCCAAGATCGACTATTGCAACGCTTTCTTCGCAGGATCCTCCTAAAAAAACAAAGAAACTCAGATTGTTCAGAACAATGCTATCAGAGCGGCACTAAATATCCTTAATTCAGAACACATAACCTCATTCAGAAGAGACATCCACTGGCTAACAGTTAAAGACTGCATTCAATTTAAAGAACTATCGCGTACCCACAAATGCCTATCTAACACTGCTCCGCATTACTTGTCAAACCTGACCTCGAAAGCTCAACCAGCTAGACCCACCCTCTCAGCCTACCTAGGGCAACTGACCACACAGAGATACAAAAGACAAAAAGCAGGCGGCTCCAGCTTCCCTGTCATTGCGGCTAACTACTGTAACGTCATGCCCACAGAACCAAGGACAGACCCCTCATTATGGTCCTTTCGCAAAACAATTTAAACCTGGCTCTTCACCCAGAACATTAAAATTCATTCATCCCACCTGTAGGAATGCTAGGTAACTTAATACTCACATTCCATCTTTGCTTAGTTAGATGCCAACACACTGCCTTTTAATCCTCAGCTATTTGGTAACTGTATTGTACCACTGCACTGTATATCCAATTAACTGTCTTGCAAAACTAAGCATAATTTGTTACCATATCCTTAAGTTCAAGCGCCCTGATGCCTGAGGGTTAGGTGCGCTATATAAATGTAATAAATAAATAAATGGGATATTTCAAAGTGAATTTGCACTGCTGAAAAGTGACTTTGCACTGCCGAACCCTGATTCATGGAACTGTCCAAAGTGTATTTTTGCCGTCCAAAGTCCAGGCAAAGTCAGCGCACAGTCATTTTTGCAATACAAAATGACTTTGCCCTGCCTTTGCACTGCAAAACTACACCTTGCACAGTTCCATGAATCAGGGTTTGTGTCGGCAGTCCCTTTTTAGTCCCTTTTTAGCAGTGCAAATTCACTTTGAACGGGGCAAATATTGCATGAATCAGGCCCTAAATCTCAGGAGGGGTGAGAGTGATCAGAAGCCCACAATGAGCACACACAGTAAACCTCCACAGAATACTCTTAGACAAGTTTATATCAAAAATACAAATACATTTATTATAGGCCTTATAATTAAACACAAATAAGCCACAGTAATATAAAACAGTTACCACACACGTCTTTCACTATTTAACATACATAGTTACTTTTTGCCTAATGCAGTAAAAGGGAAAACACAGCCACAACCTGTAACAGAACGGTGGGTTAACACAAATATAGCATTAGGCCATTCTTCAGAATCGATCCCTAACTTGAGCAGTGTAGCCTTACGAAGTGGGGAGCCTTGTGCTCAAATGTACAGTAGTGCATTAAAAACACGCGGTCATGCGATCAGAGCGAAAGCATGGCCTCTCAGGGAGCTGTAGCAATTCAGGCAGGGGCTTGAGGCGATGAGGAACAGTGTCCCACTAATCGAAGAGGGTCTACCCTTGCAGGTAGAGCGTCTTTCGAGTTTTGGGAATAGGTAGGGAGAGTAAACTGGCCCTGCTAAGGTGAGTGTCTTTTTAGGGATTCTCGTGCGTAAAGAACGCTGGCTGCACCAGGGGGCCACTGGTAAGTGATGCAAGTACTCACGGACTCTTGACACAGTCTGGACCAAACTTTGCCTGTCTAGTCCCGGTCGCTTGTAGGTTCAGCCCCTGTAGTTGCACGTTGCTCCGACTATCAGCGGCTGAGGGGCGGGACGAACATCCATGGTGGGACAGTAGCCTTTTCTCATTTTATGATGAAGAAAAGAGGACAGTTCCAGTGCAGCACTTCTCAGGACACAGAGAGGCAGGCAGGCAAGGCTCCTACAATGTCTGTCACCACAGCAGGGCAACGCAGGGACCACAAAAGGTGTGGTGTGGCGGAC
The DNA here is from genome assembly GCF_040938575.1 of Ambystoma mexicanum. Lineage (NCBI taxonomy): Eukaryota > Metazoa > Chordata > Amphibia > Caudata > Ambystomatidae > Ambystoma > Ambystoma mexicanum. The sequence continues at coordinate 1,169,565,858 of NC_090935.1, read as the reverse complement.
TCTCCTAAATCGTGACCCAGAGGAGGTAGGATTATGAAATTTGGAGAGAGTAGGCCCAGGTCCAGAAGCTAGCAATTCCCCAAGTCTTGAGTGTCAACTCGAAACGGCAGCGCTCCTATGCGATACCCCGGCTTCGAGCTGGTCAGTTTGCTGGATGGCACAGGAACACTTCAGATGCAGCTCTTTTTGAGGGTAATCAGGAGGTGCAGAGAGTAGTTGTTCCCACTATGCAACAGGGCTGAAGCACCCTTGCAGGCCTTCTGTGGTCGATGCAAAAGCAGGGGTCCGACGGGACAACAGCGGACTCAGGGTGCCAAACCTTCCAGCACGTCTCTGGTGGTTCCACAGGTCTGCTTCAGCATTTCAGGATACTTGGTTCCTTCTGTAGTTCAAAAAGAACTTCAGTTGATCAACCTGGAATGGATGCAGAGCCCCTTCTCTTATCCAACATTAGCTTTGCGCCAAAATCTGGGATAACTAATAAAATATCTGCTCTCTTGCATGCATGCCAGATGTGGACCAATCACGGTCTGTGGTGGTCCGAGTCATTCAGGCACACCAGACATCCTACCACTAGTAGTAGTAGTGTGGATTGGGACCAGACAGTTCCAACCCTCTTCCTGAGCACGAACACACAGGCATGCAGAAGCCTGTGAAAGCTACGGTTTGCGCGGGAGGCTGCATGCTCAAATAAGGAAAGCCTGGGTCTGCTCGACCTGAGGGAAGGCAAAGGGACAAAATGGCAAAAGGACAGAACAAAAAACTTTCTGGCACGGCCATTTTTGGCACTGGCCACAGTTCTGAGCCAAATGCAGTAGACGTGATATGGTTCAATAAAAAGAAGTACAAACACTATAAAAGTAAACTGCTGCCACCAGTTTGTCCTAGGCATACTTGTACAATCACCAAAGAATCCTTAGAGGGTGTCTACCTCCATAAAACAAAAAGGACCCCTATGCGCGGTACGGTAAGGTACTTGGCACATAGATAAAAGTTACCAAGTTTGCCAGTACTGACCATCTGAAGGACATGTCAGCTTCCCCATAACAGATGAGCAAAAGCCCAGAGGAGTGCAGCAGAAGGCTGTGCTCCACTAGAAAAAGTCAGGTTAGGTTAGCCAAACAAAAGCAAAAGGTTTTGGGGCTCCATAAATGGAGGGGAAATTGCAACTAAGGGGAATCTTTCCTAACAAGCAGTCAAATGAGATACAGCCCTAAGGTCGGCCACTCAAGTGATCCTTTCGGGGGTAGCTAGCTCCCCGTGGGAACTGCTGACCGACCATTTCCCACACTGAAATCTCTAACTTCAAGATCCCACCCTTCCCAACCCACATTTCCCCTTGTCCCTTTACTTTATTTGGCCATCGGCCATTTACATTTACCTGATTACCTGTTGTTTGCCAGCTTGGCCCTGCGGCCGTAAGCTATTGCTTGTCACAATTCCAAAATCCCCCCACATCCCTCCCAAACATTGCATTGCCCCACAGCCACAAAAAAGGTCTTGTAACCCAGGGTGCCGTGCTCTAACTCTTGCTGTGCTGATCCCTTGTGTTCTCAACCAGTACTTTTTTTGTGGATGCATGCGCTAACTCTACCGCCTGTCTCTGAAAGACAGTGAAACAGCAATCAGTATTACCATTAATATTGAAAGGAAATACAGAAAAGACAATTGAAAGAAAATATATAAGACAAAACATCTTTCTGGCAGGGAGGGTGGGAGATCTTCTTTCCACCCACGGTTTGCTGTCTGGAGGCCGGATTGGGGTGAGGCGCCTATAAATGTGCAGAGGAGGTAAGAACGCCCCTAAACCTCCTATGCTGCCTGCTTTCTGCTCCTGCAAGTGACCTAAACCCCTCCCTCCCATTATGTCCAGAAACCAGCTAGCTGCAGGCACATGCAGTCAGTTCCCGCTGCCATGGCTGTCTTGTTTCCGGTCAGTGGGTGCTGCCACTAAGGGCCGTCTCTGCCTTTGCCTCCCACTTGGCCTGGTCAGTGCAGGCCCAGGCATAGCAGGGGCAACCCACGCTTCCCCTTTGCAAGCTGATGGAGACAACATAAGCCATATGCTACTACTACTGCACTGTACAGCGCCACACCTGTGTTTTGTTATGCGCCCCCAGCCCTCCACCCATGAGCATGCCTTCCAGTCCCATACCTGAGGAAAGACGCGGACACAGATCTGCTCGTTATTGGTCCCGACGCGCTCTGCCACGCTATGGGCCGCCCCTTTATTATGGCGCATGCGCAACGGCAAATCTTGCCGGCGTGCTCACGTGACTCTGTTAAATCCCTCTTTTTTCATAACAAAACAAAATTTTGCATTTTTATCATTAACTTGGTGCCAACGTGACATAGGGAACATGTGTCTAATAAAGTAAACAGTGTAACAGCCCAAAGTGGGCAAATACTGTCAATTTGTAGCCCTTGTTAACTTGGGTCCAAAATGTAGTCCTTGAATCTGACCAGACACCTCCGGCCCTCTCGGCGGGGGTACCTCTTTTCACCTTGTTCCCTGCCAGGATTGTGTCATCCAGGTTCAGGGTCACCCGAGTCCACCTCGAGAGTTGTTCCACTCAACGCTGCTCGAGCCAGGGATACCCCAACAGCAGGCTCTTCCCGTCGTTCTCTCGTGGCAATCTTCTTAAAGAAACACAGGTTTCTTGTAACAATTACCTGTTGATCGGCCGCCGTCACCATGGACCCATTAACATGGGTTACCCCCATGGGGGTGGGCTCATAGTTGAGGGATAGCTTCCCCTATGGGTGTCGGTTCCTCACTAGAACGGTGTCTCCTACTTCAATGTCAGAGGGCTCGAAGCTCCACCTGACGTTCTCTCTCTCTCATTGTGCGCCCATCGGTCCTGCTGTGTCTTTTGATCATCAATGACTCCTGGTGGTCGGCCATCAGTTTCTGGTATCAGCCCCCTCGGGCATCAGCTGAAAAGGGCCTCTGCTGGGGCCAACTCTGTAGACTGATGGGGCATTGATCGATATTCTCGAAGGAATCGACACAGGTTTCTCTTTAATTTCTTTAATTCTCCACTTTGACTTTGTGAGATTCGAAATATCTTATTGAGGGTACGCATGAAGCGCTCCACCTCTCCAGTGGCTCTTGGCCAGGCTGGAGTCACTTTCTGGTGTATGATGCCATAGTCATGCATGAATTCCGCAAACTGTCTGCCGTGAAACGGCGGCCAATTGTCCGAGCACACGACCAGCGGAAAGCCATGGGTCACGAAGATCTTCTCCATCGCCTGTATGGTGTGATCACTTGACGTTTGTTAGGGAGAATTCTCATCTTATGTCTAATTTCCCTTACCTATACCCTTACCTATAGAGTCGCCCAGCAGCTTTTCTGGACTTGAAGGGTTTTTCTTTTTCTCCTGCTAAGAGTGAGACTCTTTTTCTCACTCTTAGGCATTTTTGCTATGTGTGTTCTAGGCTATTTTTGTGTTTAATGTCTACGGGATTTTTCTCACCACATAGGAACCATCTTTATCCTCATGTGTTACACAGCACCCTCCGTGCAGTGACACAGGGGTGCCATAGTGACCCCAACCATAGACTCCATACCCTGGGACTGACTACTGTCTCCCAGGGCATGTAAAGCCCCAATTGTCTTTACTAGTCAATTTTTATTAACTAAACCAGTACAACTCATCTGACTATGGAGGTACTGAGAAGGGTTAATAGTTTTTCCCTGGTGTTCATTTTCGAGAGGGTACCATACAGTCCTTCTCTCAAAGGTTTCTGGCCGGTGGCAGTGGTTACTACCAAAAATATTAGACCGCAAATATTTCCCTATGGGATTTTCCCATTGTTCGAGGCTACCACATTTACTAACAGCCTCTAACATACCGCCGGTTTATTTTTATATTAACTTTACTCCGGTAGGTTTTATTTGCCAGAACTTTAATATAACTTCTTTCTCGTGTCTTCCTTTAAACTCCTAACCCAGGTCGGGGATCCTTTGTTCGTCCTTTTGGCGGGTTTCTGCCAAGAAGCCCTCCTTTTGGCGCCACTGAGTCTGCCGTGGGTCCATTGTGTGGGAGGGGGAGTGGGACCCCCGGATAGGGTTGCCTCAGCAACCCATGTCGCCCTCTGTCCTGATAGACTGGAGGGTCTCCCGCCAAGATGACCATTCCACTGTGTGAGTGACAGCTAGGCTGTAGGAATGGGGATCTTTTTGCATAATAGCAGGGTCCTGAGGAGTGGAAGAGCAAGATGTCGCCACTGCAACTAAGAAGCCAAATAGGAGAGAAGCCAAAGACATTTGCAATGACGGAACCACCGGTGAAGCCCTGCTGCAGCGTCTCACCACTTTTCTCCACACGACGAGAGAAGATCTTCATCTGAAAGAGCCTTCTTCCCTTGAGCTGGTGGGGCCAACCAGTTTGCCAATCACCTTCCTGGACCTGCCCTGGTCGTATCGCCAGTACCCTGTACTTGGAGACCGGATAGCCAGGCACCCGTCCACCCGGACCCCGATTTAAAGGAGCGTACCTTTTAGTCGTCGGGCAGCACCGCGGCTGGTTTCATCCCAGTGTAGAGCAGTACTCGAACCTTCCTCCATGACGAGTTGGCGCACCTACTTCTTATAACCACCTTTTCCTTCCCACTTTTTAAACTTGTGAAGTGCCATTTTGCTCGGTTTTCATTTAAGTATTCTCTATGCTGAAGTACTGCCTTGCCTAAACTTGTTCACAAACCTTTGGGAAGTGTAGCTAGGGTGTGTAAGAAGGTATTCCTGTATAACCTGTGCTTTCCCTCCCCTGTGAGAAATTGCTGCAGTGTCATTTGTGCTTGGTTTTCACTGTGGCATTTTGCTCAGTTTTCACTCTTGCTCAAACTTGTCTACAATTTAACTAGGGAGTTATGTATACTTTTCCTGACTGAATTTAACTTGCTTTATTAACTGTGATTAATGTGTTGATCTAGAAGTGTGTAAAATAAATATATATTCTTTTTAATACAAAGCTTTGGTCAGTGTTTCCTTATACCATAACATTGTGGCCCTATTGTGTAAACCCTGAATACTGCTCATCTCCCTCTTGAGATAAGTCTGACTGCTTAGCCACAGCTACCAACTAAATCTTTGTGGTACAGACTGATACCAAAGGGGATTTATTGCTCATACCTGTAGTCTTAACCTTCTGTAGTGCTCCCTAATGGAACTGCACAGGATTCTGCCTAACACTGTTGGCAGCGGTGGGATAAAAGTATTGGATTTACATTTTAGTGTGCTGCTGGTGCCTTGGTTCAACTAACCACAAGGCTAACCATCACAAAAAGTTTATTTTAAACTAAGTCCAAGTATGGAAAGTTACAGCCCGGAGACCCTTCTTACTAATACTGATGATTATTTAAGGGATCTGTGTAGACAGAAAGGTCTTTCTGTCAAAGGCAAGAAATCAGAAATGATTGATAGACTGTTAGAAAAACAAAGTCTGGATAGTGGTACTATAGTGCCTACCACTCCAGAAAATGTAGCAAACATTGAGGATGATAATGTTGAAGATGTTATTGTTGAAGCAGAGGAGCAAGAGGAGGATAACAATGTCACCCCCTCTGGCCCTCTGCCTGCTCAAAGGCCTCAACCTGTGGCTACTGGACCATTGTCAGGTCCCACATTAAGTCCTGAATTTATCACTCTAGAAAAAATGAGACTTGAGCTGGAATTCAAAAGAATTAGTGCCCAAACTGAACAGAGGCATCAAGAACTAAGGCTCAAAGAAATGGAGCTCAATCATGAGCTAGAGATGACAAAATTATCTTTGGAAAATGCTTCTTTCCCCAAATCCTCTAGATCTTCCAGTCCAAAAAGACCCCAGATGCCTAAAGAGATTGTGGGTATGTATGAACCTAAGTTGGATGTATTAGATTGGTTAGCTATGTTTGAATACAACCATGGGCTCCAGGATATGACAGGGAATCAGTTGATCCCCTGGTTATTCTCTAGGCTCCCCCCTGTTGCATCTGATGTGGTAATGGAGTTGAGGGAGGTGGATAGGATGGATTATGAATGTTTGAAACTAGCTTTGATAGATAGATTTGGGAAGACTCCTTCCCAGTACCTTAAGAGGTTTAGGACCCTCAAAAAGCATGATAGTACCCCTTGGGCTACTTGGGTGAATGAGTGTTTGAAGAACTTAGAGGTATGGATTAAGGGTTACCGAGTTAACACTTATGAAGGAATGAGAAATCTTGTAATGTTAGAGTCTATATATGATGCCTGCTTTCCTGAGCTCAGACAACTCTTGGCTCACTCAACAGAACTAGATTCTAAGAAACTAGCTAAGGCTGCTGACTTGTAGGTTGCCAACAGGGCTACTCACAAGGATTCAGGGGTCACTCAGAAAAGGGATGAGGGAAAGCAGCCTAAGAAAGGCCACAAAGAAAATTCAAATAATTCCAATTCCAAAGAGGGCCCCAAACAAAATTCTAAGGGTAAGCCCCAAGGGAAACCTAATCATGCTAGTGTACCTTCTGGTCCCAGACCAGAAGGATGTCAGCACAAGCCACCATTCATAAAGACATTTGGGAAATATTATGTTTGTGGCTCTACTGATCATGTGAAAGGGGATCCCAGATGTAAGGGAAAACCTTCAGGGGTCCACACTGTCTCCTTAGCCTTCACTCCAGAGGAGGAAGTACATATGGCCAGTGGAAACTTTCAACTACTAGTTGATGACCCCATCAGAGTCTCAGCTAGTGTATTTTTAGTATCCCTAGGGTTATGGGAACAACAGAATTTAGATGTGTATAATTCTATCCCTCCTAATACTAAAGAGTATTATAAAGACAGTGTCCTAGTCAATGGTCAGGAGACTCCTGCCATTAGAGACACTGGGGCCAGCATAACTGTGGTGGACAAATCTTTTTTCAAGGTGGAGGATGTTGCTAAGGCACCCAAATGCCCCACCAAGTTAGCTGGAGGGCTTGTGCAGATGCTTCCACAGTTATCAGCTCTCATGCAGTGCAATGAAATGACGGTCTGGATACCTGTTAGTGTGCAATCTGAAGTGCCTGCAAGTGTTCTTTTAGGGAATGACCGTAAGGAACTAGGGGTAGTGTCAAGTACTCCCCGACCTCCCAGCAAAAGATTGCAGGAGCTCACCAGACCTGCAAGGGAGAGGACCTTGAGGGGCTCTCCTGAGGAGATGATAGAAAAAGAAATCACTCCTACTCCACTGGAGTTACTAACTGCTATTTCAAAGCAACCAGAAGCAAAGGGGAAACCCAAGACTTCAAAGAAGAAACCAGCAGAAAGCACTCCAGTGCTGCCAAGCAGGAAATCTCCTAGGTTGTCAAAAATCAAACCTGTGATTCCTCCTCCAGCTGAGAGTGAGGTACAACCCTGTCTGGTTGGACTAGAGCCTGATGACTCAGATCTAGTAGAAGGCCAGGGACTCATTGGAGATCTTGACCCTGTGGACCATCCTGAGCTGCAGTCTTTACTGGCAGAAGGTGGCCCCAACAGGGCAGACTTCAGTGGGGGACAAAGAGAATGTCCCACTCTGGAATGTCTTCACCACCAGGCAGCTTCTCAGTTTGAAGGGCAAGAGCCTGGGAAGTATAGGTTGCACTGTGAAGATGGCCTCTTCTATAGTGAATTGACAGAGTCAATCCCTGGAGACTACAAAAGACTTGGGACCTCATTACGACCCAGGCGGTAAGTTACCGCCTGGGTCGTAACTTTACCACCATGGCGTAAACTATGTTTACGCCATGGTGGTTGGCGGACTTACCGCCCCATTCCGAGGTTGGCGGGACGGTAAGTCCCCAATCCCCATTTACCCTTCCCCATTCCCATTTTTGCCCCATAGGGCATAATGGGAGTGGGGAAGGCGTTAATTACGCCACCGTAAATTACGGTGGCGTAATTAACTCCATGGTCCCTTAGCGCCATGGATTTTAACACCTGCTAAAAGCAGGTGTTAAAACCTCCATGGCGCTAAGGGACCTCGGAATCAGGCGGTAAGGGTCGGCGCTGTTTACGCCGCCGTAAACCCCTTACTGCCTGAGTAGTAATGAGGCCCTTGTAGTGCCCCAAGAAAACCAACTCCAATTCTTGCAACTAGCCCATGAGATAGCTTTGGCTGGTCACTTGAGATTCAAGAAGACCAAGGAAAGCCTCTCTCTCTACTTTTATTGGCCTAAAATGGGGGCTGAGGTAGATAAGTATTGCAAGAGTTGCCACACTTGCCAAACTTCTGTGGTGGGAGTACCATTCGAGAGGGTAGGAATCAACATTGTTGGTCCTCTTGATCCTCCAACATCTTCAGGCAACAGGTTTATACTTGTTGTAGTAGACCATGCTACTAGATACCCTGAAGCAATTCCTATGAGAACTGTTACAGCTCAGGCTGTAGCTAAGGCCCACCTTGGTATTTTTACCAGGGTTGGGTTTCCTAAGGAGGTAATATCTGACAGGGAGTTACATTTTATGTCCCACTACATGAAGGCCATGTGGAAAAACTGTGGAGTTACCTACAAGTTCTCAACAGCATACCCCCTCAGACAAATGGGTTGGTAGAAAGGTTTAACAGAACCATAAAGAGCATGATAGGAGCTTTAGAGGATCCCCTTAAGAAAAAGTGGGATCTCCTACTGCCATGCCTTCTCTTTGCATATAGAGAAGTCCCTCAGGAGGGAGTGGGTTACAGTCCCTTTGAACTTCTCTATGGCCAACCGGTCAGAGGTCCATTGGCCCTGATCAAGGAGGGGTTGGAGAGTGCTCCTTCCCCCACACCAGTCAGAGTTACTGACTATGTGATAGGACTCCGGAGGAGAATGTCACACATGATGGCTGAAGCAAGTGATAACTTGAAAGCAGGCCAGGCTCTGGTGAAGCATTGACATGAACAGGAGGCCAACATGGTTGAGTTCGCTCAAGACCAGCTAGTTCTTGTTATGGTACCAACAAGGCAGAGGGCCCTGCAGGACAAATGGATGGGACCCTTCAAGATTGTGGGGAAACATGGAGAGGTGAACTATCTGGTGGACTTAGGCAATCCTAAAGAGGCTCCTAGAGTATTTCACACCAACCGTCTAAAAGCTTATGTCTCGAGACCAGAACTGGGAGCCTTGCTTCTAGCTTCAGCTCAGGAGGAGGAGGAGAGTGAACCTCTACCTGACCTCCTCAGAGGCAAACCTTTAGATGAGAAAGTAGAAGGAGTTAATCTCTCTTCTAATCTGACACCTGAGCAACAGGAGGAGTGCAAAGTTTTGTTAAATCAATTTGCACCTCTGTTTTCTCTAGCGCCAAGCTTGACCCCTTGGCGCCAGCATGATATCAATACTGGTGACTGTTTACCTGTCAAAAGCAGGGGTTACAGATGTCAGAGAATGTCAGAACCTGCATCAAAGGAGAGGTCAACAAGATGCTTGATCTCGGGATAATAGAGCCCTCTACTAGTCCATGGTTTAGCCCAGTTGTGTTAGTACCAAAGGCAGGATCCAAGGAGTTGGGATTCTGTGTGGACTGTAGAGCCCTAAATGCAGTCACTAAGACTGATGCCCATCCTTTGCCAAGGACAGATGAGCTGGTGGATAGACTTGGTTCAGCCAAGTTCCTCAGCACATTTGATCTCACGTCAGGCTATTGGCAAATAGCCCTGACTGACCATGCCAAGGAGAAAACTGCATTCTCCACCCAAGTTGGCTTATACCAATTTAAGGTTATGCCTTTTGGACTAAAGAATTCACTTGCTACATTCCAAAGGATGGTTAATCAGGTTCTGAATGGGATAGAGGCCTTTTGCATGGCATACTTAGATGTCATTGCATATGTTTTTGCTACTAGAAAACCAGAAAGACCTTCCTCTACCTCGAACAACTACAAAGAATGCCAAGAAGAGGCGGAAACAAAAAACAAAAGATTTTCCAGTGGACCATTAACTTTAATCAAAAGAACTTGCACGCAGAACACAACAAAAGACCATAAACATTCCTTGATCAAGGAAAAACTTAATCCCCTTCAAAACCTGTGGGCATGGCTGCTGAAATCTCTAGCTCCTCAAAGAAAATAGCAATTCAAGCACCACACCGAAGACTCGACAGGATCTACAAACAACCTAATCGTCGTGAAGCTAGGTTCGTGGAACACACAAGGGTTTGTGCACTTGACATTACCGGGCGACGTTAACCTGGCTCTTTTTGACATCTTGTGTCTCCCGGAGACTTGGCTTACTACCAAGCCTATTCTGGATGGGTACGAAATTGCTTTTGCCACAGTGAAAAAAGGGCCGAAAGGTAGACCATCATCGGGCCTGCTAAGAGCGATCCGAATTGGAAAAGGTCTTAAACTTATGAAAATCCTGACACCTTCTCTTTTTATGCTGACAGTCCAGTTGAAATGCAATTACTGGAACGAAGTTTTGAAGATAACAATGACAACTTCAGTCATCATCATCAATGTCTACTGGAATCCGGATTCCATCTCAGATCAAGACTTTTTGGTCATGATGGAGAAAGAAATCGACAGAATTTATATTGATTATTCTGAAACGTGCCTGTACATCTGCGGCGATCTAAACGCAGTCTGTGATGTGAAGTCCGGCAAGCCTTCTAAAACCAAGGCAGAACTGCGAGGCAAAAAATGGGCTTTGCTGATGAATTTGAAAGAACTTGCCAATCTAGATACTATCTTCCCTGGCGTAAATTGCATACCAACTTGGGAAGGCCATACTTCATTGGCAAAAATTGATTACATCTTTGTGTCAATGATCCTCCTGACAACCATCTTATCGTTTACTATCGTCAAAACCATGGCAAGTGATCACAATTTATTGTGTACAACTTGGCCAATTTATTCATCTGAAAAGGCAACGTTCAAACCAAACGTGGAAGTCAATCTGGAAGGCAATCGTCTATCACTGAGCCTAAAAAACATCAAAACTCTAACAAGCAAATAGGCCCAGTTAGGGACTCAGGGAGACACTTGCATTCCACCTAACTATGGCGTCCTCCTTAACATATTTAAAAAACAAAGCTGGAACTCTGTAACACCTATCGAGAAACCGATCCACAACTACGATCTGGTTCTGGTAGCTAGAAGACGGATACTCAGGAAATTCCAGAGAGTTTTTCTAGAGACAGTTCTGAGGTCAATACACAAGCCCTAATCCTAGAAAAAACAAAATATAAGTCATGGCTAAAAGATCATCGCCTCTCCCTGTATCAAAGAGACTCGGAGGAAATGTTGAGGCTTGTATGTGATAAAAACTCCCGAAAATTCTGGGCCTTGATTAACTCAACGGAAAGAACTACCACAGATCTACTAATTAACGGTATCGGAGAAGACACCTGGACAAATCATTTCAAAAAGCTTTTCTATGACCCAATCGCCCCACCATCCACCATACAGAACCACAGTGTGCAACCTTGGGTGGAGCTCCATGACCAGGAAGACATCATTAACATCCTAAAAAAACTGAAAAACTCAAGGGACCCGGGCACGGACGGCATGACAAACATGCACCTAAAACAACATCCTGAACCATGGGCGGGGTTTATTAGTGATGTTTTCCGAAGACCAACAGCAGCGAAGGCTCTACCCAAATCCTGGACCACTGTGGTAGTAGTGCCGATCTACAAGAGAGGAAAGAGAGACGACCCGCGGAACTTCCATCCAATTGCTCTCTTAAATGTGATTGGCAAAGTCTATGGATCATTGCTCCTTCAGAACTTCCAAAGCTGGGCAAGTGAGGCACCCTGCAACAATCCGTTTCAATCTGGCTTTAAGAAAAAAGTGGGGACCAACACCAACATGTTAGCATTGAGTGTCCTAAAAAGCAATTCTTGCGCAGGGGCACCCAGAACATACATGGCCTTCATCGACTTAAGCCAAGCATTTGACCAAGTCGATAGAACAAGGTTTTGGAATAAGTTGAAAAAGTGTAATTGCCCAGCGGCCTTACTACATCCACTTATCACCCTCCACACGGCTACTAGCATACAAGTCAGGCTTGACCATCAAGGGACCTTATCTGAAGAGATCACGACAAACCGTGGAGTTAAGCAAGGGTGCCCACTGGCCCCGGCGCTCTTCTTAAGCTTCATAGGTGATTACAAGGACACAGAGCACTCAATCAGGGCTTTTCCACCATGCCTCGGAAACACAAACATTTCAAGAATCCTGTACGCAGACGACGTAATCCTGGTTGACCAAACAGCCATAGGGCTACAGCGACAACTTAACAACTTTGCCAACTATATCTCTGAAAACTAGCTTGAAATCAATAAATCTAAAACTAAAATCCTATTCTTCAGAAAGGGGAAAGAAAAAAGTGACACCTTTTTCTGGAACCTAGGAGGTGAATGGATTGAGAAGTTCGCCGAGTTTAAATACTTAGGCATAATGATTGACAACGCCACTCATGAAGACGCCATGCAAAAACAGCTGCTGACCAAAGTTAAGAGCTTAACTTCACAGGCAAAAGCGATAGACAGGAAGTACGGTTGCTTCTCTTTAACACCCATCGTGGACTTTTTCAAGGCAAAGGTTGTCCCCTCATTGGTTTATGGTGCTGAAGCCATGCCAGGGATACCTAACAAAATTTGGCTCAAGCTAGAAAGCCACTTCTGGAGGGAAGTACTGAATTTACCCGGCTCTACGCCAATGGTCTTGATAAAACGAGAATTGAGCCAGCTCTCATTATCATCGATTGTGGAGAGAAACACCATGATGCTATTCAGGAAGATGCTGCTGGACAATCGCCCAAAGCTGCTTGACGCAGTAAACAAAGAGGCTGAGGGAGGCCGATGCTTGGCCTTAAACCGGTTGTATGAAGATCAAGAAACTAAATTGAGACAGATACTGTGTTCTAAAAAAGAGCTTATGGAGAACTCTATGAAAATTCATAAAAAGCTAAATGAACTGGACTGGGCCAACACCTGACAAAGCTGCATTATACAAGTTGGTTGCACATTTACCGCCCATGCACTGCAAACTTCATGTCCTCCAACCATTTGTCGAAAAATACCCAAACCGGAAGATGAGTAGCACCTTTCTAAGAGCTCGCCTTAACTTGCTACATTCGTACGAAATTTTGATGATATGTGGCCTGGCACTCTCCAACAAATGCAGATTCTGTACAGATCCATCTGCAGTGGAAACACTGAGGCACCTTCTTTTAACATGTACAGGAGTCGAATCCATCAGAAAACCTTACCTGAAGCCAGTTCTAGCTGCAGCGCATATTACAGACAAAGACGTCTGGTGGTCAAGACTAATTGGCTGTGGGAGAACCACATGGGTAACTGCTACAGTGAAAATGTTGGATTCGATTCTAACAACAGTAGACAAAGAATAAACAGATTAAATGGAAAGGACACCATAGACAATGAATATGCAAGTCTTTTAAAAACCTTCGGGTTAAATAAAATAAAAATAAAAAATAAAAATAATTGCAGTGTTCAGCCCTTCTTGGAAAGAACATGTTGACCACCTAGGATATGTCTTTCAGGCTCTGGAACAGGCCCATCTGACCATAAAGGCAAGCAAATGTCAAATTGGTCAGAGTAAAGTGGTCTACCTTGGGCATGAGGTAGGAGGAGGTGAAATAAGGCCTTTGCTCAGCAAGATTGAAGCTGTGCAAAATTGGACAACCCCTTCTACTGAAACTCAAGTGAGAGCCTTCCTAGGCCTCACTGGGTACTACAGGAATTTCATTGAGAACTATGGATCTATAGCTTCTCCTCTGAATGTGATCTCCTCTCCAAAATTCCCTAAAAAGGTCAAGTGGAATGAAGAGTGCAATCAGGCCTTTGAAAGCCTGAAGAAAGCCCTTTGTCAAGCTCCAGTTCTCAGAGCTCCTGACTACCACCAACCCTTCATTGTGCAGACAGATGCTTCTAATATAGGTATAGGTGCAGTATTCAGTCAACTGGATGAGAAAGGTAGGGAGCACTCCATTTGCTTCATCAGTAGGAAACTGAAGGAACCTGAAACAAGCTGGGCAACTATTGAGAGATAATTTTTTGCCATTGTGTGGTCTTTGAAGAAGTGTAGACCATACTTGTATGGATCTACTTTCATCATTCAAACAGACCACCAACCCTTGAGATGGTTGATGCAAATGAAAGGGGAAAACCCAAAACTGCTAAGATGGTCAATCTGCCTCCAAAGGTTTGATTTTCCCATTGAGCACAGGTCAGGATGTCACCACCAAAATGCTGATGGTCTCCCTAGGATGTTTATAACCGACTAGAGGTAAGAGACTCATCCAGGAGTGGATTAGATCATCCTATCCCTTAGTGTGGGGGTGGGGGCGAGTGTTAGGGAGAATTCTCATTTTATGGCTAATTTCCCTTACCTATAGAGTCCCCCAGCAGCTTTGCTGGATTTGAAGGTTTTTTTTTTCCTCCTGCTAAGAGTGAGACTCTTTTTCCCACTATTAGGCATTTTTGCTATGTGTGTTCTAGGCTATTTTTGTGTTTAATGCCTATGGGGTTTTTCTCACCCCCATAGGAACCATCTCTATCCACATGTGTTACACAGCACCCTCCGTGCAGTGACACAGGGGTGTAGTAGCGACCCCCAACCATAGACTCCATACCCTGGGACTGACTACTGTCTCCCAGGGCATGTAAAGTCCCAATTCACTTTACTAGTCAATTCTTATGAACTAAACCAGTACAACCCATTTTACTATGGAGGTACTGGGAAGGGTTAATAGTTTTTCCCTGGTATTCATTTTCGAGAGGGTACCGTACAGTCCCTCTCTCAAAAGTTTCTGGCTGGTGGCAGTGGTTACTACCAAAAATATTCCACTGCAAATATTTCCCTATGGGATTTTCCCATTGTTCGAGGCTACCACATTTACTGACAGCCTCTAACATACCGCCGGTTTATTTTTATATTAACTTTACTCTGGTAGGTTTTATTTGCCAGAACTTTAATATAATTTTTTTCTCGTGTCTTCCTCTAAACTCCTAACCCAGGCCGGGGATCCTTTGTTCGTCCTTTTGGTGGGCTTCTGCCAAGAAGCCATCTTTTCGGCGCCACTGAGTCTGGACTGGGTCCATTGTGTGGGAGGGGGAGTAGCACCCCTGGACAGGGTTGCCTCAGCAACCAAGGTCGCACTCTGTCCTGATAAGCTGGAGGGTCTCCCGCCAAGATGACCACTCCACTGTGTGAGTGACAGCTAGGCTGTATGAATGGGGATCGTTTTGCATGAAAGCAGGGTCCTGAGGACTGGAAGAGCAAGACGTCACCACTGGAACTAAGAAGCCGAAGAGGAGAGAAGCCAAAGACATCTGCAACGACGGAACCACCGGTGAAGCCATGCTGCAGCGTCTCACCACTTTTCTCCACACGACGAGAGAAGATCTTCATCTGAAAGAGCCTTCTTTCCTTGAGCTGGTGGGGCCAACCAGTTTGCCAATCACCTTCCTGGACCTGCCCTGGTCGAATCGCCAGTACCCTGTACTCGGAAACGGGATAGCCAGGCACCCGTCCACCTGGACTGCGATTTAAAGGAGCATACCTTTTATTCGTCTGGCAGCTCGGCAGCTGGTTTCATCCCTGGGTAGTGCGGTACTTAAACCTTCCTCCACAACGAGAGCCTCTCTTCCTCTGTTGGATCCCCTGAACTGCAGGAACTACCAGGAACAACCGCCACCGCAGGAGCCACTTCTTCATATTAAGGTACATTGTTCCGCCAGGCCAGCCTTTTCGCGTGGTAATGCTAGAGGTGTTTTAAATCCTTTACCTACCTGTTGGGTTGGCCACCCCTATCTTCTAAACACTGTCTTTCACCTACTGCATCCACCTTTTCGAAACGTTAACCAAAGACTTGACTGCAGCTACAAGAACATTTTGCTCCTGGGCCCTTTGTCCTGTACCACTGACTCTGGCAGAGGCCTATTGACTCTGGCTAAATTTGTTAGAACTGCCTTCTCTAGATTGCTTCTCAACTAGAACTGTGTTGGTGCACCTACTTCTTATAACCACCTTTTCCTTCCCACTTTTTAAACTTGTGAAGTGCCATTTTGCTCAGTTTTCATTTAAGTATTCTCTATGCTAAAGTACTGCCTTGCCTAAACTTGTTCACAAACTTTTGGGAAGTGTTGCTAGGGTGTGTACGAAGATATTTCTGTATAACTTGTGCTTTCCCTCCCCTGTGAGAAATTGCTGGAGTGCCATTTGTGCTTGGTTTTCACTGTGCCGTTTTGCTCAGTTTTCACTCTTGCTCAAACTTGTCTACAATTTAACTAGGGAGTTTTGTATACTTTTCTTGACTGAATTTAACTTGCTTTATTAACTGTGATTAATGTGTTGAACTAGAAGTGTGTAAAATAAATATATATTCTTTTTAATACAAAGCTTTGGTCAGTGTTTCCTTGTACCATAGCACTGTAGCCCTATATTGTAAACCCTGAATACTGCTCATCTCCCTCTTGAGATAAGTCTGACTGCTTAGCCACAGCTACCAACTAAATCTTTGTGGTACAGACTGATACCAAAGGGGATTTATTGCTCTTACCTGTAGTCTTAATCTTCTGTAGTGCTCCCTAAGGGAACTGCACAGGATTCTGCCTAACAACGTTGATTCGACAATCTCCACCTCTGGATAGTGTGACCACTGGTCAATTAGTACTAAGAAGTACATACCTCTCCCAGTGGCTCTGATGGTGTTGTTGTTGTGCGTGACTGGAGCCACGAATACTCCTCGGAGTCTCACAAATGTTCAGCACACACGTGGGCTGCCTCCTGTTCTTGATTTGTGAGTCAACGTTTGATATGAAGAACACTTCTTCATTTTCTTCCTCTTCCTCTGCAATTTACAGCTCCTGGAATTCCTGTTCCACCACGGCTATGTTTGACTTGCGCTGCCCCACGTTGCAAAGTCAGTGTGCACCGTGCCCCATGAGCTTCCACCCCCTTCCATCGATTCCATGCACGCTCCTTATTCACCGGTCCGGCCACTTGGCACCAGAAACATTGTTGAATGTACTCATTGACCCTTCCTTCTTATTCCTTGAACCATACCTTGGTTCTCAGTCTTGCCTTGGTCTTTGCGGTGCCCAGGGGGCCACTATTGGCTAGTTCCAGCACCCTCCAAATCAGCTTTCGAGTACCACAATTTTTCTCCCCCGGAGTAGCAGGCCTTAATTTGTCCATGACAGCTTGTGTCGTGCTCGCCACAGTGACTGTAAATCGCACTGGGTATCTTTGTCCCTTCAGGACATGTCTGAAAGCGCTGCTTTCCAGTTGCTGCCTTCGACGGCATTCTGGATAAGTTGGAAGCATTCATCAGCCCCTGGGGTGGCGGGATAGGCAGTCCGCCGGGTTGTGGGTCCCTGGTCTGTATTGCAGCTTCACCCCATACTCCATGAGGGCTTGCATCCACCTCTCTATCCTCGGGGTGGTTTGGAGGAGGATCCTGTCAGATTGGGGATTAGTGGTTTGTGGTCGGTGATGACAGAAACCGGCTTGCCCAAAATGTAGATGCGAAAATTTCTGCAGCCCCACAGTATGGTCAGCGCTTCTCTTTTGATTTGGGAGTATCTTTGTTCGGTGTCTGTCAATGCCTTGCTGGCGTATGCAATGGGCTTCATTTGTCAGTGCGAATCAGGTTGGAGCAGCACTGCTCCTAGCCCCACAGGACTGGCATCTACGACCAGCTCTGACTATTTTTTTGGGTCGAATAATGCCATGGTCTCATCTCCCGTAAGGTCGACTTTAATGGTGTCGAAGGCTGTCTGTTCGACAGTAGACCAGGTCCAGGCTGTGTCCTTCTTAGTGAGGGCTAAGAGGGGCTCCGAGATTGAGGCCCGACTTTGGATGAACCTCCCACAATATGCTACCATGCCCAGGAAGCTCCTCATCTCTGAGGGGTTTTCTGGGGGCCTGGTGTCGCGGATTACTTTTACCTTCTGTGGGTCTGGGGAAATCCCATCAGAGTGGAAGATGAATCCAAAAAACTCAATACTCCCTTTTAGAAACTCACATTTATCCCGGTGTAGAGTCAAGCCCAGGTCTCGGATCCTTTCCAATGCCTTTTCCAGCCTGGCCATGTGTTCCGTTTCGGATGTCGCGTCAACCAATATGTCATCACTTAGATTAATTGCGCCCTCCAGACCAGCGAGGGTCCCCCTGATGACGTTCTAAAACACCTCAGCGGCAGAGGAGATCCCAAGGCTCAAACGTTTGTACTGGTATAGGCCGTTGTGTGTTGTAAACGTAGTTATATATCTGGATACCTGTTGCAGTTGAACTTGGTGATAATCCCAAACGCAAATCGAGCTTCAAGAAAACCTTGGCACCTTGTAGCTCACCCACTACATCATCTAGCGTTGGCGTGAGGTGGTGTTCCCTTTTTATAGCGAGGTTGGGTAGCCTCATGTCCATGCAGATGCAAACGGCTACCGGCTGTTTCGGCTTGGCTACCACAACCATAGGGGACACCCATGGGTGGGGCCATCAACTTTCTCAATGTTATCTGAGCCTACTAGATTTTGTAGTTTTTGCCCCACCTGCGATCTTAGGTGGAAGGGTATGCGCCTGTGCTTCAGTGCTGTTGGGCGCACCGACTCGTCTATATGCAGTTTGATTGGCTCTCCTTTTAGCTTACCGACTCCCTGAAAGATGTCTGTGAACCTTTCGGTATATGAAGCGGACATCAAAGACATTATTAACAAATAATGTCTTTGATGTCCGCTTCATATACTGAAAGTGCAAAATGCACAATGTATACCTCGGATGCGGCACAACACAGAAGTGAGTGTGGGCTGACGTCTGTCATGAAAAACCTGGCTCTGATGGTGTTGTTGTTGTGGGTGACTGGAGCCAGGAAATACTTCTCGGAGTGGAAGTGGATGATCTCCACCAAATGGGTAGATCTTTGCTTTGGTGTCCCCTAGCGCTGGTGGTCCTGGTAGTGACTCATAATGTCTTGTCACCAGCACACATACTGACGTGCCTGTGTCTATTAACACTGGAGTCAGAGTCTCACAAATGTTCACCACGCACGTTGGCTGCCTCCTTTTCTTGGTTTTTGAGTCAATGTTTGATATGAAGAACACTTCTTCATCTTCTTCCTCTTCCTCTGCAATTTGCAGCTCCTGGAATTCCTGTTCCACCACGGCTATGTTTGACTTGCACTGCCCCACGTTGCTAGTACCGCTCGTACCTCTAGGGATGGTGGGTCGGTTTGCAGCCCTGCACATTCTGGCGAAATGGCCTGCAGTTCCACATTGCCCTCACACCCTACATTTCGCTGGGCATTCAGTGGAGTGGGGGAGGTCATATCCACACTTTTTACATGGCTGTGGTGTGTCAGTCTTCTTTTGGGACCACCTTGGGCGTAACGGGCCAGTGTTCGTTGTTCATCCAATGGCACATGCCTCTTCACCCCTCACCGACTTGACTGCAGCATCCATCCTGGTGGCACGACTCTCGGCCAAATCATAGGATCTACCTAAGTCGAGGATTTGTGTTAGTGTGAGTCCCGGTTCCCTGAGTATCTGTTGCCATAGCTTCCCTGAGCTACAGCCCTGTATGATCTGCTTTCGGTCCATCCCCTCCTCATTTTCCCATTGGCACGTGCTGGCCAGGAGATGTAATCTTTCACAGAAATGGTCTAGCGATTCGTCCTCCCGCTGCTTCCCACTACACATAACGAAGTGTTTGAAGTCCAGGTTAGCAAGGGGTAGGAAATATTCTTTGAGTGCATCTTTTACAGCCTGGTATGAGGCAGCATGTGTGTCCAGCAACTCGAAGATGCAGTGTACTTCAGACCCTGCAGCATACAGCAGCATCGCCACCTTTGCCTCATCGTCCGTCTCTCCAGTGGCCCTGAAATATATTTCCAGCTTTTTGACCCATAGCAGCCATTTCGGGCCCAGTTTCGATGGCGGGCCAGACATGTCAAATTCTGGCATGGAGCCAGCTTGCCTTGATGTCTGGGTGTGTTCCTGACCTGAAGCGGCACAATTGCCCCTTGGGCGTCAGCTGCAGGGTCACTCATGGCTGCCGACCGCACAGGCACCTTTCACACTCGTGAAGGCTGCAAGTCCGCAGGGGCGATGGCTTTTTGAGGTCACAGAGGGTCTTGGTGTAGCCTTTCCTTCCAGGCTCTGCGTTGGACGTCACTCTTCCTTGTCAAATGTGTCTAAAGAAGATAAATGCAAACATCGCCCTGTACTAGGGATGTTGGACAAAAGGAGAAAAACACAATCCCTTCGTTTGTGTGAGATGATTGGGGTTTAATTGTTTGCAAAACTGTTCTGTTCCTTCTTTTATTTTATTTTTTCTGAAGAAGAAAACAACAAAAATAGAGTTCCCCCAACCCCTCCTGGTAGCACCAGTAGTTTTTGTCGCAGTGTAGCCTTCAGAAGGCTTCAAAAATTTGGCATGATGGCGCACGAGTACCCCATGTGGGGCCGCAACTGTTTGCGACACAAAATGGCAGTCAGAATTGCACTGTGCGTGTGGCGCACCTGATAGGCGGTAGCACAATGCTGTGAATGATAATCCTGGCATCCGAAATTGCCTCCCCCATCCAGTGGTGTCCTCGTCGCCAGTGTTGTGTTTTATTATGCACCCCAGGCACTCCCCGTGAGCATGCCTTCCAGTCCCGTACCTGAGGAAAGATGAGGACACAGGTCTGCTCATTATGGGTCCCGGTGCGCTCTGCCATGCTACGTGCCGTCCCTTTATTATGGCGCATGCACAATGGCAAATCTTGCCGTCGCGCTCACGTGCCCCACTGGAAAAAGTGAGGTTAGGTTAGCCAAACAAAAGCAAAAGGTTTTGAGGCTCCATAAATGGAGAGGAAATTGCACCTAAGGGAAATCTTTCCTAACAACCAGTCACATCGGCTACAGCCCTAAGGTCGGAAACTGAAGCAATCCTTTCGGGGGGAGCTAGCTCCCCGTGGGAACTGTTTACCGACCACTTCCCTCATTGAAATCTGTAACTACAAGATCCCACCCCTCCGACCCCCACATTTCCCCTTTCCCTTTTACTTAATTTGGCCATCGCCCATTTACATTTACCTGATTATCTGTTGTTTGCCAGCTTGGACCTGCGGCCATAAACTGTCGCTTGTCACAATTCCAAAATCCCCCCACGTCCCTCCCAAACATTGCATTGCCCCACAGCCACAACGAAGGTCTTGTAACCCAGGGTGCCGTGCTCTAACTCTTGCTGTGCTGATCTCCTGTAGTCTCAGCCAGCACTTTTCTTGTGGCTGCTCGCCCTAACTCCACCGCCTGTCTCTGAAAGACAGTGAAACAGCAATCAGTATTACCATTAATATTGAAAGGAAATACAGAAAAGACAATTGAAAGAAAATATATACGAGAAAACATCTTTCTGGAAGGGAGGATGGTAGATCTTCGTTCCACCCACGGTTCGCCGTCTGGAAGCCGGAAGGGGTGAGGCACCTATAAACCTACAGAGGATGTTAGAATGCCCCTAAGCCTCCCGTGCTGCCTGCTTTCTGCCCCACCCCCTACAAGTGACCTAAACCCCCACTCCCATTATGTGCAGAAGCCAGCTAGATGCAGGCACATGCAGCCAGTTCCTGCTACCATAGCTGTCTTGTTTCTGGTCAGTGGGTGCCGCCACTAAGGGCGGCCTCAGCCTTTGCCTTCCAATTGGCCTGGTCAGTGCGGGCCCCGGCATAGCAGGGGCAACCCATACTTCCCCTTTGCAAGCTGATGGAGACAACGTAAGCCTCATTCCACTACTACTGCACTGTACAGCGCCCCACCCTCTTCCTGAGACCATCCTCCTTAATCAAACAAACAAAACAAAAACAAAGGAAATGATTGTGGTGTGCTTTATTAGGCAGTATGTAACTTATGGGTGCTCCGTAATATGACGTCTCAGTGTCAGGAGTCTACGCTGCAATGAAGTCCTGGCTGTGCCAGCGAAGAAGGTTTGGCTTACTGTGCAAAACACCCAGACTCGCTTGTAGTGGAAAAAGTCGCTTTAATGTGACAGGCCAAAGCTCACAAATAAACGCTAACCTGGCTCCTTGGCCTTACAGACAAAAATGTTTTAACAACCAATTTAATAATTCAACACTTTCATTTCCCCCCAACAAATAAATAATTAATTAGATCCACTTCCCTACCTATCTCTTGGTCCCTAACATCTCCTTACCATGTTCCTGCTTTCTCCCCGTGGCCATGCCCCTCCATCTTCAAAACCTGTTCCCCTGGGGTAGCCCGTTTGTGCAAACAGCACCACCCCCATCCTTTCCCGCGCTATTCCCCCATTGTGCTTCACTCCCCCCTCATCTAAAGGGGCCATGCCCCCGGCAACCAACAACCTAAATACCATAGAACTCCCCTCTATACCAAACTCCTTCTTCCTATGACCTGCAGCCAGGCTGACCTTCCACATCAGCAACGAAAACTTTACATCACAACTTCCCCAACGAATGCCCCAGCCTGTCACAACAAAACTGCCCAAAAACCCTTTACGACCCTTAACAACTAAGACCAGAGAAACTATTGAGGGGGAAAACCAACCAAAAACTTCACAATTAAAATAGAAACCCCCCTTACCTGGAAATTTAAAATCATCCACCTCCTAGAATAAGAGGGTGGGAGGGTGGGGACAAACGCACAACCTAACCGTCGCCTGCTCCAGAACCTTCCCTGCCCCCTTAAATATCCGCTAGGGTGATCTATGCACGGTCCAGCTTGCTGGCCTGTGCAGCACCAAAAATCACCCCGGGGGGAAACGCTTCACGTTCCCCCGGGGTACCCCTTTTGGCTTACTGCACAAAACACCCAGACTCGCTTGTAGTGGAAAAGGTTGCTTTAATGTGACAGGCCAAAGCTCACAAATAACCGCTAACCTGGCTCCTTGGCCTTACAGACTAACAAAAATGTTTTAACAACCAATTTAGTAATTCAACACTTTCATTGCCCCCAACAAATAAATAATTAGTTAGGTGCACTTCCTCCCTACCTATCCCTTGGTCCCTACCGTCTCCTTACCATCTTTTCAAGGCATCCCGCTTTCTCCCCGGGGCCATGCCCCTTCATCTTCAAAACCTGTTCACCTCGGGTAGCCCGTTGGTGCAAACAGCACCACCCCCATCCTTTCCCATGCTATTCCCCCATCGTGCTTCACTCATCTAAAGGTGCCATGCCCCCAGCAACAGAAAAACCCTCCACTGAGGTGTTCTTTCTGCCCCACCACACCACCTCTTTCTACTTCCAACTCCTTAATATCTCTTCCACCTGTAAGGTCAAAATCCACCAAGTAATAACTATTCCCGAAAATTGACAGGTGAACGCCATCCTCCCTGATAATCTTGAAACCCTCATAAACTATTTCTTTCTGCTCTAAAACCTTCAACGGCCCTGAGGCACAACATTTTCCATTTCTCTATTTATTCCCTTCCTTGCTTGCTCTATTGCTCCCTCACTTCTCGCTCCCCTCTAAACTCTCCGCAGCAACAGCTTAGTCCAAACTACATGTGTTTTGGGCCACATTTCCCGGACCCATACTAACTCCCTTTCCATTTTTCTAAGAAGAGCCCCACTTGTGTCTCTTACTAGGTCATTTTCCCCTGCATCAATTATCACCCCCTCTGGAGACCCATAGCGTTCCTTCAGCCCTGCCAACATAGGCAGCAGCTGATCCCAGCGAAACCCCCCTAAAGCTGACCACCTTACCAATGCCACTCTGTATCTGCAACCCAATTGCCTGCCAAAAACTCTTTTCTCCGCCTCCTTCCAGCCCACTTGACAATAGAGTGGCCCACAAACCAAATCTGCGGCATCTCCCCTGACCTCCGCACAGCATCTGAAAAAGAAATTACAATGTCACTTTCCAGTCACGACCACCCCACCACCTTCAGCCCTCCCCTAGACCCCCGACCATATTTCAAACCTCCCAGACCTGCACCGACCCAAACTTTTCACCTTCCTCGGATAAGCCCAACCCACTACCTTCAGATGCCGCACCCCTCCTAAACCAATGAGTTCCAAACTCCTACTCCTTTTCCCCCACCGCTACCCACACCTTCCTCAGAGAACCCATCCTCCTCTGACCACCTCCTTATTCCCACTACGGAAACACCCCCCAGTCCTTTCCTGCCTGTCCCCCTATACATTGCATCTTAACACCCAGTGCCTTAAGTGGCACTACAAATCGAGCCGGGGCTCATCGAGGGGGCGTGGCCTAACAGCAGGGGCCTTGATGACCCGTTAGGCCACGCCCCCTTGACGAGCCCCGGCTCAATGGGCTACTGGCACCCCTGCCAGGCAGCCTGTTGTAGAGATTAGCACCCTCTCCCCTATGGGGGAGAGGGTGATGATCTCTGCATTTATATTATATAGGCTTGCCTGGCAGGGGACAGCACCTCCCTATTCAGCCTTAATGGTGGTGCTGCTCCTCGCCAGCTGGGGAGGGGCAGCGTCACCATTAAGGCTGAAAGGGTGAGGCCACTGGAAGCAGAGGCCCTGTCCCTTAAGACTAAAACTCCCGCGAATCTGCGGGAGCTTCAGCATTTAGAAAGCAAGGCCTCTGCTTCCAGCGGCCTCACGTTTTCTCCATAATGGTGGCGCCGGCCCACGTGCATCACTTGATTAAAGGGATGCTTCGTAGGTGAGGCGCCACCATTATGGCTGAAAGGCATTTTTTTCTGAAGCCTGAAGCTCTCGCACACGAGCGAGAGCTTCAGGCTGTAGAAGAAAATGCCTTTTCGTGGAGTGGCCGGGGCTGCCAGGGGAGATTAGTGGGCCCCGGCAGGGCCCCGCCTCAAAACGAAATTTCGGAGCCTGCCGGGGCCCAGCCCCGGCAGGCCCCGGCCCACTTAAAGCCCTGTTAACACCCATCCTTTAAACAATGCACCTACCCCCACTTAGACCCCCTTTCACCTCTATCCTCTTACCCTCGTGTTCACCCTTGCCCCCCAGCCCCCATCACCTTCCTACTATTGTCCCATGTTGCCCACCTTGCACCAGGGGCCACGTGCACCCCCGTCCATGCAGACCCTTTTCCTCATTACTCCTCTCCACCACTGCACTAGGGGCCAAACCTGCGCCCCGTCCATGCAGTCCAATCCATATAACTTACTCTTCCAGCACCTTGCGTCCATTACACCATGTTTCCCACCTGCACCAGGGGCCCTCGTGCACCCCCGTCCATGGAGTCATATGTCATCACTTCACCTGGCTGCACCAGGGGCGCTCCCGCACCCCCGTCCATGCAACAAGCCCAGTTCTTCCCTTGCTGTGCGTATTCAATTCCCGCCCTAGCATGTTCCCTATCTCCTGGCCCCCCTGTGAACCGTGGCTACTACCGTACGCTCGAAGTTCCAATATTCTCTTAACCTCTGTGCTTCTCTCCGTATCTACTCTGTGCCGCTAAAACCCTCTCATGTCCCCCCAAAGCTTGTTCACCTTTTCGTGTGGTAAGCATGAGGGCTTTGCCACCATCTTCCACGCCATCCCAACAACGGCCACCACCCCCTAATATTTTTCACAATTACATCCCCCCGCAGCCCTCCCCCGCCCTACCTAAGCGTCTTCCTCCTCAATCCTCTCCCAAACCCTTGGGATAGCCCTCCAAAACCTCCCCCAAACTTTGCGCCCCCCAACCTTTTCCGATAAACTGATGCCCCACACTGAAAGCCCCCACCTTAACTGCCCTACGGTCCTTCCTCCCCACCTCCTTGCCCCTCTCCTTGCCCTTTCCCTCTGTCCCCTGCCTGAAAACACAGTGTAATCAGGTGCCGACCCACACACCTGCTGCACTCATGTTTAAATTTGCACATTATCCTTGTGCAGCCTTCTTTATTGAAAGCCCAACATGCTGCTAAGGGCTGACCCCTGCCTCCTCCTTGTGCCCCTTCTGGGGCGGGGCGACCAATAAAGGGCCGTTAAGGCACAGGTAAGCAGCTTGCCGTGTGTACCGTTGGAGCTGGCCTCGTCGGCGCCATCCATTGCAACCAGAGATCCATATCTATCTCCCCCCCAACCCGCCTGACTGTCCTCCGCCAACCTTGCTCTAAACTCCTCGTCATAACGCACCCACGCGAAGCCCCCGAAAGCCACCACTGCCGCGAGAGCCCCATCTGCCACTGCTCTCCGCTGTGGCCTAACTCCAGCTTCCTCCCCTTCACCCGTAACCTCAATCACAGCCCCTTCCAGCTGGGCTTTGGAGGCCCTGCTAATGATCCCTAAAGCTTCCCTCAGGGCCATAGCATCCACCAGCCCCTTCTTCTTTTCCCCCTGTCCCACCATGGCAAACCAATATCAATATATCTGGGCGCCAAAAATATGCCCCATAATGCTCCACCTAAATGCACTAAACCCCCGAGCCAAGACCTACCTGAGGAAAATGAGGAGGGGGGGTACCACCACCGGTATACCCTAAACAGAAAACCAGTACCCAGAAAATATTATTAATATATGGATTGACTTAATGATCCTAATATCAAAATTATATATATATGTATATATATATATATTATTTTATATACAACCTGTAACGCTCACCTGATTCTCGCAGAGGCGCCGGTCTTGACTGGGCGACTACCGTATCTTCAAAGGTGATGTGTAGCACCCGGTTGGCTCTTTGGACTGGACCTCTGTGCACTGTATGCCTGACGTGTAGAGTAAGATGTCTGCAGATAGAAAATATGGGGTTAATGAACTGGGGTTATTGGGGTGTCCCTATCTCTTTCCTCTTCTCCTCTCCTGTAGACCCCCAAAGGTTAACGCTCTCACCTTAGGTAAGTGAATGCCGAGCTCTCCATCTGCCTCGGGGCAGGGTGCTGTAACCAGTTTCTTCACTGGATAGGTAGCGCAGGCCTCTTGACTTCAGAGGACTGCTGTCCGTCGTTTACTGCACGAACGGTAAGTTTCGAGTCATTCAAATGTCTTTAAAGTCTTTAGTAATGATGTCTCTTGTTTTGCAGGGTTCCGGCGATGGCGGATGACGGGCTGAAGTGAGTTGAAGATGGAGCCCGTGTGATGAATAGAAGCGCCTGGAAGCACGTAAGTAAGCGCTTGTTGCCTGCTTCACTATGCGCTCTAACTGTCTTTTTATTTTGCAGGTACGAGTTCGGAGCGGCTGCAGAGTGCCGGAATACCCACTGGATTAGATGTGGAAAGGAGTAATGGCACGTGAGTATTAAAGTTCCCCAATGTCTTTAAACGCACCTTGTTTTGTCTTTCAGATGCGGGATGCAGCGCCGAAGGCCTCCGGAGCGTGCGAAGAGTTGGTAAACTTTTGTCTTTCAGATGCCGGAATGCAGTGTGAAGACCTCCGGAGCGCACGAAGAGTAGGTAAGCCTTTGCCTTTCAGATGCCGGAATGCTAACCTGTTCTTTCTTGTCTTTATAGGTGTTGCTGAAGACTGGATTCAGGATGGTAAGCCTTTGCCTTTCAGATGCCGGAATGCTAACCTGTTCTTTCTTGTCTTTATAGGTGTTGCTGAAGACTGGATTCAGGATGGTAAGCCTTTTTCCTTAGGCCCAGGACCGGATGCAGAAGACACGATGAGCGTTCTGCTGCAGAGGTTGCAGAATAACGCAAAGCAAGATTCATCCACCGGGTGTGGTTTAAATAGCCTCCTGTAGTGCTTAGGTGTCTCCTTCCACAGCCACGCCTAAGTAAGAAAAGAGTTCCTGGTAAGAAAAAAGTTCCTGCCTTCCAGAAGAGTTCCAGTGTTCTGAATCTAGGGAGTGGCTCCAGCCCCACCCAACAGGAAAAGTAGTTCCAAACAGAAGAGGATCAGAGGCTCAACTGGCAGGCAAGTAAGCAGCATGGTCTGCTGAAGGTAAGTCCACCCAAGCATTATGAGCCCGGCGCTTCCAGCGCTGGGACTGGGCATATTTATGAGCCTGGTGCCACTGGCGCCAGGACTGGGTCCAAAAGGTCCCAATTGGGACTGGTTGGCACTCGGAACCTGGGTTATGGATCTGCTTCCAAGGGAGTTGGGAAAACCCTGACCTTTTGGAAGCAGAGATCATGACAGTACCCCCCCTCAAGGCCCCTCCCAAACCGGGCTTCTCCGGGGGTTTTGGCTTGTCAGGAAATGTTCGGTGAAATCTTTTGATTAGGCGAGGAGCGTGGACATATTCAGCAGGTTCCCAGGATCTCTCTTGGGGGCCGTAGCCTTTCCAGTCAATTAGGTAGAATAGTTTAGATTTGGAGATCTTGGAGTCCAGAATGCTTTTGACTTCAAACTCGAGTTCTCCATCCACAAGGATAGGTTTTGGAGATTTGGTTAGTCGGGTTTGAGGTTGCACGGGTTTTAATAGAGAGACGTGGAAGACCGGATGTATCTTCATGTGCGGGGGCAAGTCCAACTTGACCGCTACTGGGTTTACTATGGTAGTGATGGAATAGGGACCAAGGTATCTTGGGTTGAATGTGCGTGGCCCTTTTAGAGATAGATATTTGGTGGATAACCAGACTTGATCCCCTACTTGATAGTGAGGGGCTTCCTTCCGATGTTGATCTGCTCCTTTCTTGTATTGTTCTTTAGCCCTTTGAAGGTGAGAAACAGCTTCCTTAAAGGCTTGGGTGATTGTAGAATGCAGGTAGTCTACTGCTGGTGTTTCAAGATCTTGGAGGGGATCCAACTCCGAGGTTCGAGGGTGACTGCCGTACAAAAGAAAGAACGGGGTTTTCCCAGTTCCCGAATGGACAGAGTTATTGTAGGCATACTCGGCTATCCAAAGGATATCTTTCCAAGTTTTTTCAGTTTGTTGCAGCATGCACCGTAAATACTGTTCCAGAGTTTGATTGGTCCTCTCGGTTTGTCCGTCTGTCTGAGGGTGGTGACTGGTCGATAGTCTCACATCAATTTGAGCCGACCGACAGCAACTTCGCCAAAAATGAGAAATAAATTGACTACCTCGATCCGAAATTAGAACCGAAGGAAAACCGTGCAGTCGGACGATGTTTTCGAGAAATTCTCGGGCCAGAGTTGCTGCTGTTGGCAAGCCTTTGAGCGGAATGAAATGCGCCATCTTGGAGAATAAGTCCACGATTACTAGAATCGTATTGTATCCGGAGCATGGAGGTAGATCGGTGATGAAGTCCATAGAAAGCGTATGCCAAGGGCGAGGTGGGATGTCAATAGGGCGTAAGAGGCCTGCTGGTCTTTCCTTTTGACTCTTGTTTTGGGCGCATACTCCACAGGACATTATAAAGTCTCTGATATCTTTTTTCCAAGACGGCCACCAGAAGTAGCGCTTGATCTTTTCTGAGGTCTTGGCTATACCGGGATGACCTTCCATTAAAGAGTCGTGATAACAAGAGATTACTTTTTTCTGTAAATCTGTGCTGGGTAGGTATAATCGTTCTTGGAAATACAATAAATTGTCCTTTACTGCAAAGTCCTTTCCCTGCAGATGCCAATTCTGTATGTCTGCTGGAGTTACAAGTTGCCTGGCTTTATCCTTAACTTCCTCTATGGATTCTGTGGCGATTACACCCAGAATTCTTTGTTCGGGAATGATTGGTACAGGTTTAGGGTTGACCAAGTGTTCTTCCACTCCCATCCGAGAAAGGGCATCGGCTTTACCGTTCTTTGTACCAGGTCGATAGGTAATTATGAAGTCAAACTCGGCAAAGAATAATGCCCAACGGAGTTGTCTAGAGGATTGGGCTTTTGCGGTCTTCAAATATTGCAGGTTTCGGTGATCCGTAATCACAGTAACGGTGTGTCGGGCCCCCAGCAGATAATGCCGCCAAGCCTTAAAGGCAGACTTGATAGCCAGAAGTTCCTTGTCAGTAATCGTGTAATTGATTTCAGGAGGCGAGAATTTGCGGGACCAAAATGCCACGGGATGCAACTGATTGGTTACCGGGTCCTTTTGTGATAGAACTGCCCCCATGGCAAGGCTTGAAGCATCAGTTTCCACGATGTAGGGGATTTCGGGGCGAGGGTGTTTTAAGATTGGTGCAGAGATAAATTTAGTCTTCAAATCCTGGAAAGCTTGTTCCGCCTCGGTAGACCATTCAAAACGTTTGTTTTTCTTTAACAAGGCAGTGATGGGCTGGACTATTCGAGAGAATTCGGGGATAAACCTGCGGTAAAAGTTAGCGAAACCTAACATGCTTTGCACACCTTTTACGGAGAATGGTGATGCCATTTGAGAACTGCATCGACCTTCTTTGAATCCATACGCACTCCGCCAGGGGATAATATGAATCCCAAGAATTCAACTTCAGTCACGTTGAAAACACATTTTTCCAACTTAGCGAAAAGTTTGTGTTGACGCAATCTTTCGAGGACCATTTTCACGTGTTTCCGATGTTCAGATTCCGATGAAGAATAAACGAGGATGTCGTCAATGTAAACAACAACACATACATCTATGAGCTCTCTGAGGACATCGTTCATAAAATATTGAAAGGCGGCCGGGGCATTGCAAAGTCCGAAGGGCATGACCTGATATTCAAATAGCCCATACTTGGTGCGGAAGGCCGTCTTCCATTCATCGCCCTCTTTTACTCGTACCAAGTGGTAAGCTCCTCTAAGATCCAGCTTTGTATATATGCATGGTTTTCTGACTTGGTCCAGGAGTTCAGGGATCAAAGGTAACGGATATCTATTCTTAACGGTGATCTGGTTCAGGGAGCGATAATCGATACAAGTTCTAAGGTCTCCTTCCTTTTTTGGAACGAAGAACAAAGCTGAAGAAGCAGGGGACTTGGAAGGACGAATAAACCCATTTGCCAGGTATTGATCCAGGTATTGTCGAAGGTGAAGGTTCTCAGGCTCGGTGAGGGCATACATTCTACTACAAGGAGGAGTAGATCCAGGTATCAGGTCTATCTGGCAGTCATAAGACCTATGAGGAGGTAGAGAGTTAGCCTGATCCTTCCGGAAAACATCTTGGTATTCTAGGTATTCGGGAGGTAACTGGGGAGTCTCTGAAGAAATTGCGGCCAGTGCAACACCAGGTGGAGGGTGACAAGTAGAGACACATTCTGGAAACTGGACCGTTCTTGCTCGCCAATCGATCAGAGGATTGTGTTTCTCTAACCAAGGTATTCCTAGAATAATCTGAAACTGAGGGGCCTTGATCACATCGAACACGATCTTCTCATGGTGTCCATCTTGACTTACTAGCGTCACCTCTTGAGTGGTATGCGTTACTGGCCCGGAGGCTATCTCCGTACCATCCACCGTAGTAATGACGTCCTTTACAGCCTTGGGACAAAGAGTTAGATTCATCCTCAAAACCATTTCATGATCCACATAATTGCCGATGGCACCGCTGTCGACGTAAGCTTCAATTGCATGTAATCGATCTGGATTATCAGGGCTAATGAGGACCATAGGTATCACGAAATGCGAGGTCACGGAACTGGTTTTCACGCTCGGCAAGAGGACCTCTATTCTTGTCGGGCGAGGTCGTTTCCCTGCTCAGAGTTTGTAACTTTGGTAACTGCAGCTCCTACTGCCTTCTTGGCAGGTTTCACCGGACAGTCTCGAAGAAAGTGCCCTGAGTTTCCGCAATATAGGCATAATTGCAACTGTTTCCTCCTTTCCCGCTCCCTTTGTGTTAGAGGACCTTTCAGACCCCCTATTTGCATGGGTTCCCCGGAGTCTACTCCTTTGGAAGGAGTTGGCGGTTTGGAAAATACTCGAGCATCAAACTTGGAACGATCGGCCTTCCTGTTCTGCAGCCTGTGATCTATTTGAACGACCAAGTCTATATAATCCGAACAGTCTTGTGGGGGATTCACTACTTGGGCTAAAACGTCTTTGAGCTCTCCACGTAGACCTCTATAAAACAGCGTAATCCTTTTGTCCTCAGGCCATTGAGTTTCCACTATTAGTCTATTGAAAGATGCAATATAAGCCAAAAGGTCTTGATTACCCTGTCGCAACGAAAGAAGCTCATTGTCCAAGGCCTGCCCCTGTGGATGTCTTGCGAACAGTTTTTCCATACTAAGCTGAAAGGCTTGAAAATCATGGAGAACCGGATCATCTTGATTAACTAGAGGGATCGACCAGTCTGCCGCATTGCCACTAAGGTACGAAAGTACAAAAGCTACTTTTGCTTGATCAGTTGGAAAGGCTGCTGGCCGGCATAAGAATTGCAACCGGCACTGATTTATAAATACTGCAAACCTCTTTGGGTCACCAGAAAATCGTTCGGGCGGAGCCAGAGGTACATTCCCAGGTAGGTTGATCTGCACTGGATTCATAGAGGATGTTGAAGGAAGATTTGCCCCTGATGCGGGTAACGGGGTCTGTCCGGCTTGTGACTGTAGCACTTGTCTAGCAAGATTGTCTGTTCTCTCCTTGGAAATAATTAGTTCCCTTCTTAGAGCATTCGTTTCCTGACGAGCTGCATGCACTTCTGCCCTTAGTTCCCCAAGTAACCGGGCTAGGGGGTCAGTATCCGAGGTTTCCATAGCGCCTGGGCGAGAGTTTTGCGGTAGGCTTTGCGTTCTGTAACGCTCACCTGATTCTCGCAGAGGCGCCGGTCTTGACTGGGCGACTACCGTATCTTCAAAGGTGATGTGTAGCACCCGGTTGGCTCTTTGGGCTGGACCTCTGTGCACTGTATGCCTGACGTGTAGAGTAAGATGTCTGCAGATAGAAAATATGGGGTTAATGAACTGGGGTTATTGGGGTGTCCCTATCTCTTTCCTCTTCTCCTCTCCTGTAGACCCCCAAAGGTTAACGCTCTCACCTTAGGTAAGTGAATGCCGAGCTCTCCATCTGCCTCGGGGCAGGGTGCTGTAACCAGTTTCTTCACTGGATAGGTAGCGCAGGCCTCTTGACTTCAGAGGACTGCTGTCCGTCGTTTACTGCACGAACGGTAAGTTTCGAGTCATTCAAATGTCTTTAAAGTCTTTAGTAATGATGTCTCTTGTTTTGCAGGGTTCCGGCGATGGCGGATGACGGGCTGAAGTGAGTTGAAGATGGAGCCCGTGTGATGAATAGAAGCGCCTGGAAGCACGTAAGTAAGCGCTTGTTGCCTGCTTCACTATGCGCTCTAACTGTCTTTTTATTTTGCAGGTACGAGTTCGGAGCGGCTGCAGGGTGCCGGAATACCCACTGGATTAGATGTGGAAAGGAGTAATGGCACGTGAGTATTAAAGTTCCCCAATGTCTTTAAACGCACCTTGTTTTGTCTTTCAGATGCGGGATGCAGCGCCGAAGGCCTCCGGAGCGTGCGAAGAGTTGGTAAACTTTTGTCTTTCAGATGCCGGAATGCAGTGTGAAGACCTCCGGAGCGCACGAAGAGTAGGTAAGCCTTTGCCTTTCAGATGCCGGAATGCTAACCTGTTCTTTCTTGTCTTTATAGGTGTTGCTGAAGACTGGATTCAGGATGGTAAGCCTTTGCCTTTCAGATGCCGGAATGCTAACCTGTTCTTTCTTGTCTTTATAGGTGTTGCTGAAGACTGGATTCAGGATGGTAAGCCTTTTTCCTTAGGCCCAGGACCGGATGCAGAAGACACGATGAGCGTTCTGCTGCAGAGGTTGCAGAATAACGCAAAGCAAGATTCATCCACCGGGTGTGGTTTAAATAGCCTCCTGTAGTGCTTAGGTGTCTCCTTCCACAGCCACGCCTAAGTAAGAAAAGAGTTCCTGGTAAGAAAAAAGTTCCTGCCTTCCAGAAGAGTTCCAGTGTTCTGAATCTAGGGAGTGGCTCCAGCCCCACCCAACAGGAAAAGTAGTTCCAAACAGAAGAGGATCAGAGGCTCAACTGGCAGGCAAGTAAGCAGCATGGTCTGCTGAAGGTAAGTCCACCCAAGCATTATGAGCCCGGCGCTTCCAGCGCTGGGACTGGGCATATTTATGAGCCTGGTGCCACTGGCGCCAGGACTGGGTCCAAAAGGTCCCAATTGGGACTGGTTGGCACTCGGAACCTGGGTTATGGATCTGCTTCCAAGGGAGTTGGGAAAACCCTGACCTTTTGGAAGCAGAGATCATGACACAACCCCACCCACCAAGCCAAATACCTCCCAAAATGCCCTTGTACACCTAAAACCCCCCAAATACTCAGTAAGGCTAAGGAGCCTAAAAACACTTGTGTGCCTCCCCTCTTCACCCGCCGGATCTGCCGCACGACAACAAAGGAAAAACTTCACAGGGATGACCCAGCTGAGGTAAAGGGGGTACCTTATATACGGTAACCCCCGACTATAAAAAGGATACCATTCCCAAATATTATTATTATTTTTTATATACCTTACTAACTACCTACCCGGAACCCACTAACTATGCTGCTAAACTCCTCACCTCAGCCAACAACCACTAAGGGCCCAGACACAGGGAAGGCTCGGGAGCAGGCGACCAGGACAAATGCACGTCCTAACCGTCGCCTGCTCCAGAACCTTCCCTGCCCCCTTAAATACCTCCTAGGGTGCTCTATGCGCGGCCTGTGCAGCGCCAAAAATCACCCTAGGGGAAACGCTTCGTGTTCCCCCCAGGGCCCCCCTTCTCAGCCTCTGCCACGGTCACCTGGGCAACAGCCCTAAGGTCAGCCATTCAAGCACACCTTTTGAGGGAGCCAGCTCCCTGCAGGAACTGCTGACCAACCCCTTCCCTCCAAGATCCCACCCTTCCCACTTCCACACTTCCGCTTTTCCCTTTACTTTATTTGGCCCTGTACGCATTTCCATGTACCTGATTTCCTGTTATCTGCCAGCTTGACCCCACGGCCGTAAGCTGTCGCTTGTCAAAATTCCCAAATCACCCCCCCAAACCCCTGCACACACGTCCCTCCCAAACATTGCATTGCCCCAAGGTCTTGTACCCCCGGGTGCAATGCTCTAACTCTTGGCTGCGCTGGACCCTTGTGGTCTCAGCCAGCACTTTTTCCGTCGATGCACCCCGTACCTCTGCCACGACTCGTAGGTGGCTGCCGACATCCAAGAGTCTCTCCCCTTTGCTGGCAGCATGCCTTTCCCACACGCCTCCAGTTCAGGCATCAATAACTATCCGGCACTGGATTTGAAAGATATGGCTGCAATGTAAATACATTCAACCACAACCAAAATATTTGGACATGTCATGTATACCATGCGCAGAAAGAAAGTGCCACATCCAGGATTACCCACATCATTTTATTTATTTAAAAAAATAAGAAATGCTAGGGCTTTCACCAAGTTGCACCGTATTAGCATTAGATCACAGTTTGCCCTATTTTCTTTAAAACACTAGGACATATTAGAAAACCATTGCAGCCTAACAAGTGCAGTTTGGCAGGGGATAATCACCAGGGAAAGAAATGCCCTAGTGCAAAAAAGAAAACTTTTTAGTGCATTTTTGCCTCAGGACAAAGTTTGCACTAGTGTTAATACCATTCCGTATTAGCAATAGGGCAACTTTACCCTGGTGCAAAAATGCTAGCCCATGTTTTAAATGTGACATACCATTGAAATGGGGGTGGTGTGAACGACTTTGGTCACTGACGGTGCTTTAAATGGGCCGGTCCTAACCAGCCCTCAGTACCTGCACTTCTAATTTTTCACAGTTTGAGTGCCTAGACTTCTCTAAACTGAAGGAGAGTACTGGTACTCAATTACAGAGCCCAGTGAAAAATAAAGCAATGAATGTAACTGTACTGTGATGATAGAATAGCCTCATACAGTCTTTGCTGTGGAAGACGTGTCCACTTCCAAGGGCTGGGAGGATAGCCCAGGGGCAATGCGTTTGTCTTGGAAGCAAGACAACGCATAGAAACAAAGTTTTGAATCCTGGTCTCACGGTTTCTGCACGTTATAAAAGAACAGTTATAATTTCTCCCAGCACCTGCAGTGTCCATTGTGTCTCCTTCAGGGCCCACCCTGCAGAACAGTAGAAAAACCAAACCTACAGCTCCAGGGTCTCTTTTGTGTTACCAGGCACAAAGTACCATGCTAAATGGGCTTTACCTGTCACTCATGGGCCCTCTGGAGCATTCAGCTGAGAACAGATTGATAATGACAGTGTCTGGGACATCTGGCAACCCTGTATAGATATGTCCGGGGTCCTCTAGCAGTCACACCAATTATCAGCAGAGAACACTTTCACCCATCAAAGACTCCCCGCCACAAGAACAGAAGATTCAGCCATGGGGCAAAATTACTGGGCCTCATTACAAGTTTGCTGGTCCGGTAACTACAGTACCGGTAAGCTTGCCGGTACCGTTGTTACCAGACCGGCAAACTACGAGTTCTGCTCGTGGGTGCCTTTTCACCCACCAGGTCAGAACTGGCGGGCGGAATGGCACCAGCAAGCAGAGCATGTCGGATGCACCGGCACCATTCTGAATGGTGCTGGTGCATCCAGCCTCCCCATTCCCATTGAGCCCTATTGGGCTCAATGGGAATGGGGAGTAAAAGTTTCCGGCCCCTGGCAATGGGGAAATACAGAGTCCGCCAGGTTTGTAATGGGCCTGTATTTCCCCATTGGCAGGGGCTGGAAAAATTTGCAAGTTTGGCAGCACCCTGCCGGTTTTACCGGTAAGGCTACCGCCAAACTTGTAATGAGGCCCACTGTCTTTTATTTAGCAAACAAAATGACAGGGATCACACCAGAATAACAAGTATTCTCCGGAGCTCTCGTCGTCTAAGCACGTGTCACCGGTTTTATCCCTATGTGACATCACAAATCCAGATACCATCCCAGAAACCTTTCACACATTTACATTGGTCAGTTTGGGTAGGATACATATAGAAGATATACAGGTTAGTTCTACAATTGGATAGCCATGTCCAGGGCCCCTCCTAGGACCACCTCTACTAGTATCGATCTACAATATTGTTGGGTTACAGAGATACCATTGGCCTTTGCAACAAATTATATCCCCATGTGAAAGGTGAATATGGATTGGTCAGAATGCGTCCTCCCAACCCCGGGACCCTTCACAGTTACCAGGCTGAGTATACGTTTTCAAGGCAATGGTAAGGAACATGGCGCTGCTTGTGATTATGAGGATTTTATCCTGATTTTCTGCAGGTGGCTCATTGTCTTGGTAACTGGAACTTTACGTCTCCACTTGTCCTTGGTTGACTGCCTCATTTATGCTCACATCTGGCTGCGGCCATCATGTCAGCTTTTCCATGTACTCTAATCCTGTCTCTCCCTTGCTATCCATTTCAGATACCTATAACTTCTATATCATTCCCTATGGCTGCTCTATGTTAGTGCCAGTGAAGCATGTGCAAGCTAGATATATGAACTCTTTGCATCTTGCGGTTTCAGCTTTGGTGAACAATATGGATATAAAGAGATATTTATGTGTGTCCGTCCTCTACCTACGTGATCATAAGCATGTGCTTCGTGCTTATATGCAGTAAACTAGTGCATGTTTGTGTACATTCATGAATGGATGAATATGTACTTCATGTATAATGCGGGTACCTCATGATGTCAGTGATGATGTCATTGGTTTCTGGCTTTGCAGTCAGTCAACTTGCTCGATCTATGTCATTTTCATGTCATCCAAGTCATCGATTGTGTATGGTCTGAGCGGTTGCCTGTTCGAATAACGCTTCTCACACCTGTGATAAAATGATGATTGCAGTGATGGGCCTCAAAGTTTCTCTGCCTTCGTGTTGAGAGTCATGTAGGGGGCATGAGGGTCAGATTTGGCCCCCCATCTACAATC
This sequence comes from Ambystoma mexicanum, assembly GCF_040938575.1. NCBI lineage: Eukaryota > Metazoa > Chordata > Amphibia > Caudata > Ambystomatidae > Ambystoma > Ambystoma mexicanum. The sequence continues at coordinate 1,169,528,299 of NC_090935.1, read as the reverse complement.
CCCCCTCTGGTCGACCACATTACTTGCACAACTCTCTTGAATCACCTGCAATTTCGGGAACCAGACCTTTGGTATCCCTCCAAGATGTCGATAGTATTTTGCATGGTCATCCAGGCTCCATGCCACTTAGCTGCAGTCCCCATCAGGGCTGCACCAAACCCATTTTCCACAATTGTGAGGGGTGCTATAGGGACTCTGGAACACCGTTCCTGTCAGGAACTGCAGACACTGTGTCAGTTGTGATTTCAGTGCATTTACTGTTTTTGTTTCTTCATCTTCTTCAGTCTCTACATCTATCAGCACTTTCATCCCTAAAGTCTTCTTGGTTGTCTTTCTACACTGCGTGATGAGTATCCTGATGACACAAAATGTCAGCAACACTAATTTCAAAGCTGATGCCAGTACTTTCAGTCCATTGGCCATCCATGTTGGTATCCATAAAAATATATAATACAGCCAACCTTCGTCTTTACCTACATTTTTCATTTCTGCCTCATTCTTCATGTGCAGTTCTTGGAGTCGGTGATGGCCTCTGACAGCATCCCATTGCCTTCATCATTGGCAGGAACAAATGTACAGCAAGAAGACCCAATCTTGGTACACACGCCTCCCTCCATGGCTGTAAGGAGACCTGTAACATATCTGTTCTTGAGGGCCATTATTCTAACTGCTCTCAGATCTTCCTTGATTGCGTTGAACCCCTTCACGGTTGAGTTTATTGTCTGCATCAGCTCCCACCGTGTAATCTGGAGCCATTTACCATTCATGCTTGTCTGTATTGCTGGAAATATAGATGCAAAGAACATCTCAGTACTTTTGAACAGCCTTTGCTCTGGTGGTATTGCATCCAATTCATGTTCCATGTCTGATGAGGCATAGTTCCCCCTTTTTACTCTGGTCAAACCTACAGATCTCTTCTTCCTTTTGCTGGTATCCATTTTAGGGAACCCTTCAATGTGTATGTCCTTCTGAGGCACTAGTAATGCTGGAGTGTTCAGATGTACAAGTGAACATATTCCACCCCAGTTGTGTGGCAGCTGCAGGTATGCTTTCAACCCAAAGTCCCAATAGTGATCCATGAACACTGCTGTTCAGAACTACATGCATGGTATCTTTGAAATCTGCTTACATCCTTCATTTTCTCCAACCTCTACTTCGCCATCATTCTGGAAACATAAAGCTGCTCCCTTGAGCGGTATGATGGGCATGGGCCCTGCATCGTTTTCTACCCATGTCAGCAGTTTGTTATTGAGAAAGCAGGCACAGGTATGGTTTAACGGAATGTCCTTTATCACTTATAACATTACAGCAGCCCCAGACCTCTGCAGCCAGAGCTCAGCCGCCTCCTACTTCCAAAACAAACATTCCATATCTGCCCACAGCTGGTGACATGTCTGATGCTTTATTATGGAACACCTACACTGTGCAATTCATAGATCATGCATCAATGGAGTGCACCTTAACTATATACACTTCCCTCAACTGTATACATGTATACAACATTTGGCACTTGCTTCCCATTCCTTGTGGCACTTGTCATTTTCGTGCTGTACTACTTCCACTGGGACCATTAGGAGAGCATGTGCTGTGCTCTCAACTACTCCTTCTTTCGTCCATATGTTGTGTATATTTGTCCATACACCAGCATCTGCGGTCTTTCCCAGCATCCTGGAATTCCTCCTATTTCTACGGGTACTTTCTTCGGACACTGTAACTCCTTCTGCGTGTCGGTCTGTACATAACCTTTGCGCTGACCCTTTGTGATATACTCCATACTTTTATCTGTATTCCAGTAATCGTCCAACATTTCCTGAGTCTTTATATAGTTCTCTTCATACAGGAATGTCTTCTTGGACATCCACCTTAGTGTGCCATGCTTCCCTTGAAATTGTCCTCTTGTGGTGCATAGTGAGAAATGCATGAGGCATTGTTCTCTTGCGGCTGGAATGTCAGTTGCCACAAACGTTCTGGATGCACTCATGGCATAGGGGATGAGAGAGCATACATAACTGTTGTCATTTGTTTCTCCACTTTGGCCATGTGGCTATACCACAAGTTGTTTGATATACGGGCTGAATCAGCTTTCTTGGAATTTACCTGGTTAAAATCTACTTCTACACTGCGCCTGACTCTCTTTACTTCTCTAGCAGTGCTTATTGCCTGCCTAGATATGGCTTCCGTAACAGCATGGATCGGGGTTACGTTAGTTCGGGTCACAGCTTGTGCTTGTGGAAACATCAACCTTCGTAAAGCAAGGCGTGTAAAGAGGTAGAGACAGCACAAGACGCAAAACATGATCACACTATTATGAATTATATTTCCCATGTTGTTATTCTTGAGTGTTTCTTTGCGTTGATCCGAGGGTTTGTGCAACTCACCTGAAATGCCTGAGTAATGCGTTATTGTCGTGTTAGTGTATGTTAGATAAAGGTCTACGCCTATAGTATCGGGCAAGTGTTGCAAAGAACAATCGCTCCCACACTATACGGATTCTTGAATCATCAAGCAGAGTACTGATAGATGGGTTTCCACGGGTTAACTGTGGGTAGATGTAGGCAACATATAACAGAAAGGCAGGAAAAAACAATCGTGGAGGAATCATTTGTTCAGTTTCTGTCCGTATCACAAAGCGGATAGAGCATTTCTGAAATGGGTTAAGTCTACTAAGCACAATATGGCTTGGACTGGCCTTACTTTCTTGCCGAATACCTATTCTAAGACAAAGGTAGTGGGCCTATTCTAGGTGTGAGTATTGTCCTTTCTTAACCCTCTTGTTCTGGACCGTGTTATGCGCGGTTGTTATTCTTCTTCTTTGTCATTGTCTTTATCTTGCCTCAAATCGTCTTTTCTTAGACAGGATGAGGTTTCACCTCGGCACGGCTTAAGGTCTCCAATATAGTTCCAAGCTGTATTCCCATTCAGTTTCACTGCATGCTCCATGGCTTGCTCTACAGTATAGGGGCTCTCGAATTTGGGTTTAAACCAGGGGCTTTGAAAATTCTGGAGAAGGACTGTATCCCCCGGATAAAGTAACTGTTGCTTGAGTCTTTCACTTGTGTCGCGGATGGTATCTTCCTCACTGTTCTTTGACCTCTCCCTCTATGCCTGCAGTTGACCAGAAATAAAAAACACACTAGCCATCAAAGAAGCCACATATTCATACATTTAATTTCAAAACACATCAGAGGTTGCATTTGCATCTGTCAATGCTCTAGTGGGAAGAGCCGGGGTAGTCGCATGCGCCGTCCTGTTACCACCTCATGGGAAGTTAAGTGATGGTCGGATCTGGGCTGATTGGACAGTGTGAACAGAGCTAAGGGCAAACAATGAAGCCAACCCTTTTTAAGGTGGCTTTATTTTTGTGATTCTCTCTTTGATCCAGCTGTTGAGACACTCAGACATCCCACTTGCTTGTGGGGCATAGACACAGGAGAATTTGTGCTGTATCCCCAGTAGGGTTATGATGTACTCAAAAGTCTCCTTCACAAAATGAGACTCATTGTCTGACCACAGGACCTGACATACCCCCTCGTGGGAATACCTCTCTAACAAGGAATTTTGATGCCCTGAGGGCATCGGGGTGTGAACAGGGACCAGCTTCGATCCATCAAGAAAATGAGCACGCAACCACTATCATGAAGTGCTAGCCCGGGCACAACTGGATCATATTGACATAGTCGATGTGGAGATGCTGGAAAGGCCCGATTGGGCAAGGTATGGCTCCCCTCACTACATGCAAAGTATGTAATTGAGTTGTAGAACTGAAATCTGGTGACTGCAAATGAGATAAAACCATTAGACACGGAGGCAAGTATAAACAACAGAGTTTATTTGCTTCAAGCAGACCCAGGTTCTACACAACAATAGTCATGGAGAAGTGAGCAATTTACAGAAAGGAAATCAGATCTTTTATACACCCCAGTTTACATGAGTTCTGCTGCGAGTGCCATGTCATAGATAGTTTACAGCTTCCTGCTACTTATAGAGTTTTCTGTGAAAACATAAATTCATCAAGGATTTCAAGCTTGTACAGACCTTTCAAGGCAACAGTCGGTTCGCACTGAAAGAAGACATTCCTATCGCTATTATCTTTGTTTTCATGGCCATGGGTTACTGTGCATCGGTGTGTCTTACAGTTTATTTGGAAGAACCCTTTCCTGCTACATACAGAACATTTCCTGTGTCACAAATTATTACTATGTGCATTTGTGAGACCCAGGTAATAAAATAGCTGCAGACAGGAAGGCACCATTGTATATCTTATTGTGCTGGCTCTTGGCTGTTGAAGACCGAAGGCTGTATAAACAATGAGCTTATCGTTCTTTGCAGCAACATTTCTGTGTGGATCAGCATTTCTGTGCGGCAAACATATCCCTTCCAGCTCCAAATAGGAGATCGCAAAATGGAGTGGTGGCATGAAACAAAAAATGGAGGAGCTTCAGGCTAACCTGAATGAATGCATTTTCACAAACCCTCCTTTTAGCCTAAGACAACCAATTTATTTCATACGTCTTCATATGTATTTACATCGAAATTCATACATTTCTGAATTTCCATATCCTGCATAATTAGTGCATTTGTCACATTCTCAAGGGACAAGCGTTCAGGATTTAACTGTTCCAGAGATCTAGAGCAGCACTGGCATAGCATATATCCTAAGGTATGTAAGCACTGTATGCAGCAACAGCATCAGAGAATGGCAACAGCGATCATAGCAAGGACAGAAAGTATTTTCCAACCCCATGCGGTAAACGAATTCCAAGCCCAAGTACTTATGTCCTAGTTACCTTCGTTAACATGAATTTCAGACCCTAATGTAAAACACAGTAGGGGAGGAGCACTGCTATGTAAATGCAGCATGATGACCCACCAATTTACAAAACCCTCCTCCTTCGGCTAGCATTGTGTCCAGTACCATCCTATTTTGAAGTGCAACCAGACAAATAGCCCTCGGTTCTAATGTCATGTTGAATAGTATATCAGTCATCTCATTAATCATTCTTTCTAATACACGTGCCAACCTTCTTACATCTCGGGAGTTTATTGCCAGGCCCCCAAATGGAATTATCGCTTTTGATACATCTCCTAATTTTTGACCAGCTGTACTGTCATCAATATCCCTCCTAGGATGGGGTTTTGATATTTCTGAGGTTGATGTCAAATAAACCCCTGGTAACAGTATCCCTAAGTAACATGTTCCCTTAAAATCTTTGGGTAACCATGGATATGCTTGCTTCCCGCAGACAAAGTAACTTGATCCCCCAACGTGCAGGGGCCTTGTTTGTTCACTAAAACTGCAATATTTATACATTTGTCATATATACCCATGTACCTAGAACTTTCCTTACTCAGACACAAGGGTACAGAGGCAGGATTATAGTTAATTGTGTATGCTGAAGGAGTCACTTCCCTATTCCCTACTGGTGCCATTCGAACAATATAATTAATTGGAATGGCCTAGAATTACTGTATGTGCATTTGGTAGAGGCAGTGGTTGTAGTGCTCCTGTTAGCAAACACAGAGCAGCCCAAAGGTAGTAGCACCTGCTGATCAAAAGAGTGTATATTTGTCCCATCAAAGTTACCTGTGGTACTGTCGTTCCATCTACCAAAAAACATGGCCCTTAAGGATGCATAGCAAGCAGTAGACAATGGGAGAGGATACATATACCATCCTAACCCTTTCTCACTGTGTTGTGGAAGGTAGGAACATACCCGAACGTTGTTTTTTTTTCAGTATCGCATGAGTAACATTCATTATTCTTATGACAGTGTTATTGAGATATCCCTCTCAGTGTTCAAGATCAAAGGGACGAAGTCTGTGTGTGTATATAGAAAGGAGACATAGTGGAGCTGATCGTGGGTAATAGTGAGCAGAGGCGGTGTGAGCTCTCCAGAAACCATAAAACAGGCATTAATATAAGTAAGATATATGCCACAACACTTATAATGACATATTTTTCTCTAGTCGACCACAGTCATTTGGATCTGGTCATTCCAGTGGTAAAACTTTCCATTTCATCACTTCTGTTTACCCCAAACAGAGGCATCGGCCCTCTTTATGAGTTTGGCGTTAGCCGTGCCGCTAATTACCGGCACGGCTGCGAACAGAGTTGTTTTTTACCGGCACCCGACAATGGGGATGAACCAGGGCATTCCAGCCCCGGTGGACCTGGTACATCCCCAATGCCGGGTGCCTGTATTTATTAGTCCCCATTCCCATTTGAGTGTCATAGGGCTCAATGGGAATAGGGACGCCAGATGCATCGTCCGGTAACAACGGTACCGGCAAGCTTACCGGTACCGTTGATACCAGACCGGCAAACTAAAGTCTCTCAGTGTCTGTTAGGAAGCCTCACTGATATAGGCTTTATAAGTTCTCCATGGGTGGCACCTGACCATGTGGCCTATCTTGCTTGGAGTCTTGTTTTCCCTGCCCTCCTCTATCTCCAGGCGTCTTTGGGGGGTATGGAAGGAATATAGCTGGTTTCTCGTGGGTGCAGCAGTAGAAATAAAACTTTTCCTACCTTCAAGAACTCCTTCCCTAGTTATGTTCGTGGTCGTAAGATTGTATCTGGACACCCCAGGCACGGAGTGATCCTCAAACAGTGTGTTGGTGTTGGGTAAAGGTGAAACATCTGGCTGCTTAAAATTTGGGTTAGTGTATTCTCCGTCACTTAAGGGTATGTGCTGAGGAATGTATTCACTTTCGCAATCACCAATCCCCTCCTTTACCTATCTGTCATAGGGCAAAGGCAAAGGTACTCATTTCCGATGTGCTGCATGTATAAAGTGTTTCTTCCCTTCCACACGCACAGCAGTCTGGGTGGCCAACAGTACTTGCAGTGGCCCCTTCCAACTAGGGGTGTCACGGTATTAGTTTTATGACGGTACAATAACCTTCTTGCCAAATGACGGTATATCATGGTTATCGCAATATAGCAGGTGAAGTTAACTAATCTTAACAAATATTTTCTAAAAGGTCATAAATTGTCAGATTTAACCTCACAAACAAAACCAGGCACCCACGGCCAGAATTGGGCTTTTCAACATACTTTCCACTGAAATGCCACCCCTTGCTTCCACCAAACACAAACACACGTGTGGAGAGGAGGAGGGAGGGGGGTGAGCCCGGCTGCGACTGGCAAAGCAAACTGAATAGTTTTTCTTCAGTGGTCATTTAGGCTGTTAGTTCCCCCACTGGCCACTGGTGAAGATGAACATGTTGCCATCTTGATAACCTGCATGCCACAGATCAATGGAGTCTGATGGTAGTATACGCTTGTGCGCATACACGCGTACACGCACTCTCTCTTTACGTTACAGCCTTTAGTTTACTTGGGGGCCAATAGGTGTTCAGTAATCACAGACATGTTACCCTTTGGTATGGCAGCAGGGAATACCCACAGAGATGAGTAAATTTCGCAGTGTGACTTATTATATGTAAATTCAATGATAGAACCAGGGAAATCCCCCATTGTCATATGTTTAGAAAACATCCATTATAAATATATAAACCCCAAAGCCGCCAACCCAAGGTAAACCCTTTTCCTTCTTGGCACTGTATTTATTCTTCCTATTGCTAACATATTGATTTTGTGACAGGCACGTGTGGTTTTTGGAATGGCATTAAAAACTGCTCCAACTGAAACTACTTGGCAGACGGCACATCCAACAGTGCAAGACCAAGACTGTGCAGCACTTGCTTACTGCAGCCTTTCCAAATCAGATTGAAAAGCACACTTAACGGTATGAACGGTACACCGGTATAAACAATGTGACGGTTATTATTGTTCAATTAAGTGGTTCACGGTATCTTTAACGGTATACCGTAATACCGTTACATCCCTACTTCCAACGTGACACAAGACTGGATTTGCGCTGGAAGTCTTTCTCCAGAATGTAGTCGCCAGGCTGAATGCTATGGCCAGGGCCCACGTATTGATCAGGCAACGCTTCTCGCACCTGTTGGTGAATCAACCACAAGTTTTGAGTAAACCGTTTACAATAATCTACCAATAATGGATACTCAATCTCAGACAATTTCTTTGGCCAGGGTACATTCCATACATTAGCAGGTCTCCCATCCCTATCTCATACGGGGACAGACCTGTTTTCATTTTTGCCTGCATTCTCATTGACATTAAAGCCAATGGTAGGGCTTCACGCATTTTAGCTGGCTGTGTGCGCATATTTTGGCTAACTTGTTCTTTCGGGAGTCTGGCTTGGCGCCTGAGGAAATGGCGGCTTGAGCGCGCTGCTCCGGCTCACCACAAATCTAATTCATCCTGCACAGTCGTTATATTCGTCTTTCTGCTCCACTTACTTAGCGAAGTTGATGGTGAAGATTTAAAGGATCCCCTGTCATATTTCAGCGGAAATCCAGCGTCCTACAGAGTGTCAGCGAGGTCCTCATGATCTAACGGCATCAGCTGTCTCCAAACTCCCGTCACGTGTGAGGACGCTCTCGGAGCAACTACTATGCAATTTGCTGGCTCAGGCCTAGTCGGCTTACTGATAGTATAACAGAACCATCTAGTGGATTCCAGCAATACAAAAGATATACAAACTGAATTTAATGGTATTTTGAAGAATTGCGTTTTCTTTCTTTTTTTATAGCACAACTTTAATATATAACTAACTTTTCGCAATACCTGCTTTTCTTTGTGATAACAAGGCTACTTATAGTGAAGCTCTCATTTAACATCACATTTCAATATTATATATTGTCACTCTGGGAAGTGTTGCTATTTACCACACAGCTTGGCCATATGTGGGCTGGATTTATATCTTTTTGGTTTTTCCTCACATTACTTCTTCTCTTCACGTAAATATGGCCTCTGGGAAAAACAAACAAGAAATACTCATAACTCCAAAGGAAACACAAGTAGTGGCCACTTCTAACAAAATGCTAAAAAGCAAATCGCCTCAGCCGCAAGGACCTCTGGACCCTGCAATTGAGACCATATTACAAGAAATAAGGTTGCTTAAACCTTTTATAGAAACCACCATCCAGAAATCACAACAATTAGATGAAGGGTGGAATGTCTCTGAAACAAGAATGGCTGAGATAGAAAACAGAATTGGCCTTGCAGAAGATATTTCCCCCAGAATATTACAGTTGGAGAAATCTGTTAAAGACCTACAAAAACACAATGAAGATTTGGAAAACAGAAGTAGATGTAATATCTCTGCATTTTAGGGCTTCTGGAAGGATGTGAAGGGAATGATGCCATCACAATTCTTCAAAATCTACTGTCTGCAGTATTACATTTACCTAAAGAAACAACCCTCAACATTCAAAGTGCACACTGCATTGGCCCTGCTAGAAGCTCATCATCATTGCAACAACCTCCTCGTACTATGATTTTTTGTCTACTGGAGTATACCCAATTACAGCTCATCATATCAAAAGCCAAAGAGAAAACCTCTCTAATTGGGCATGGTAACAGGACTTACATTTCTCAAGTTGTAGCTAAAAAGACTGCCAAACGAAGGAAGGAGTTTCTCTCATATCGCCCAGCGCTTAAACAGCTGAATGTTAGATACGGACAATATCATCCGTGCTCCTTTAAAGTAACAGTTGATGGTCGCACTTCAGTTTTTGATGAACCCACAGATCTCAAAGCATTTATCCTCTCTCTGAAAACCCACAACATGGATACATCTCTACCCATCATCCCATCAACATCTGGTACCTGACTATTTTCTTTTTACCCACGTTATGCTGCAAGTTTTAAGATTTACCCACTAGAGTGGTGGTCTGGGTGCTGCTGGTAGCCATTTCCTCTCACGGCTGTTTTTGCCCTGCTGGTGCCATCTGCTCCAGCTCTTCTATCTCCCTTTCTCTATCCCACGGGTATTTGATCCCTTTAACACCTTTAATCCTTTCTGTTTTTATCACTGATATGTTCTTCTATACCTGGCTTTTGTTTCTTCTTTCTCTATCTCTGTGGTCAAGCTAACCCTTCCCTTCCCATGTTGCTTTTGTGTTCTCACTTTGTGGTCATTCTTGGTGGTGCATAGAGTATACACTCATTTGCTGGCACAGATTGCTGTATTTATCACCTTGCGTACAATGCTTAATAACCTCTGTTATTTTTCTAAGGTTTCACAATGTATATATATTAACAATTCTTGTAAACTATAATGGTGTTTAGATGTGTAACATGGAATATCAAGGGATGTAATCAGCCAAATGAGAGACATAAGGTAATTTCCCATATGAAAAAGTTTAATCCCTCTATCGCTTGTTTGCAAGAAACCCACCTTTCCATCCCAGAAGCTATGAAACTTAAATCTTTTTGGGTTACGGATGTAATAGCATGCTCAGCGGTAGGTAAAAAGAATGGCGTGGCAATTCTAATTAGTAAAAATCTATCATATAAGATTGTGGGTCAAGATGCCGAAACCAATGGAAGATGGGCCTGGGTTAAATTGTTTATTGGGTCTTGCATCATTATAATCATGTGTGTTTATGGCCCCAACCTACATGATCCAGATTTTGGCTCCCTATTAAACAGATTATCGTTACATCCAATTTCTCCAACCTCATACTATGTGGGAACATGTACCACATCTTTGACCCCTTCCCGGATAGGAAATCCAAATGCTTATTCAAAATTTCTAAATCACATAAATCATTCAAGCAATGTCTTTCTGAGACAGGTCTTATTGATACTTGGAGACTCAGACACCCAGTTCACTTAGAGTATACATTTCACTCATCTCCACATAATACCCTCTCTCGCCTCAGCTACATATTCACTACCCAAATCCTTTACAAATTGCATCACTGACTCCCAAATATAAAATATTACTATCTCGGATCATGCCCATGTTATCACCACATTAGACCTCAATGAAATTAAAAGACCATCCTCTAGATGGAGTTTCAACAACAGTCTCCTTCAAGATAAGGGGTTCATTACATCATTACTTTCATTCCAACAGCAATATTTTGAAGATCACCCTGACTGTGAAACATTTGTTAGTAATAATTGGGATTCCTTTAAAGTCGTCCTTAGAAGTCACATCATTGCCTATTACAGTATGAAAAAGAAACAATACAAAAAAGACCTTGATAATCTTTACCTGCTTCTCACCAAAGCTGAAAAACAATTCTATCTCACCTCTTCAACCTTCAATCTTCGTCCCATCCTCTCTAAGTTTCCAGATTAACAAACTCACAGAACAGGTCTCTGGGGCTATATTAAAGTAGAAGTCCAAAATGTATCAAACTTTAGATAAAGCAGGTGAGGCCCTTGCTTCCTATCTAAAGGCAAAAAAAAGAAAAAACCCTTATTGCTAAGATCAAGAAAACTCTAGGAACTGTTATTACAGACCCTTTGGATATCCTAGATACCTTTAAAAAATACTACTCTGATCCTTACACCCCTGACTCTATTATTATAAAAACTAAAATTTTGAACTTTTTTGATTGTATAAACAGAAGCTCCTACCCTAAAACAGACCTTGTTGGTCTTGAAGGAGAACCTACCATCAATGAAATTAACCCAGCCATTAAAAGGTTGCGCAGAGGTAAAGCCCCAGGACCTGATGGCCTATCTACAGAATTCTTCGGCCTATTCTCGCCTCAGCTTACTCCTAGACTTAAAACCTTATTTTCTTCTTTTATATCCAAAGGCTTCTTGTCAGGTACTTTTTCTGAAACCCTTCCTGTCCTTTTTCCTAAGTCAGGAAAAGATCTTGATCTCCCTAAAAATGATAGGCCCATATCACTTATTAACGTAGAAAGTAAGATATTTGCCAAAATATTAGCTAATAGAATAGAATTTCACCTTTCCACATTGATTAAACCTGATTAACTAGGTTATATTAATGCAGAAACATCTCTGCCAATGCCAGACTTTTACTAAATGCCTTACACATTACTACCAGAGATAAAAATGATACGCAGGGTTATGCAGCCATTGCACTAGATGCTGAAAATCCTTTGATCGTGTCAATTGGGACTTTATGTTCCATGCACTAAAATGGCATGGATGTGGTGAAGGCTTTATTTCCTTAGTAAAACTTCTCTATTCTAACCGAAAATCCTCCATATTCATCAACGGTCTAACCTCTTCCTGCTTCTCTTTAAAAAGAGGCACCAGACAGGGATGTTCTTTTGCCCCATTCTCTATGTGCTATCTCTTGAACCTCTCCTAGAAATCAACCGGCAAAACAAAAATATCCCCAGTATCTCTGTAGGTATCTATGAGCCTAAGGTCGCTGCATACGCAGATGATATCCTTGTCCTATTAAAGAATCCTAAAAAGCCTCTTCCACACTTGTTAGCTGTCCTGCAGGAATTTTCATCAGTTTCTGGTTATTAACTTAATAGAGATAAGTCTGAACTATTTCCATTTTTATTCCTTTTGTCTTAAACATGAATTGGATATGTATGGTTTCCAATGGTGCTCTGACTCCTTTAAATACTTAGGTATACAATTTGCCCCCTCTATTAATAGTACTATTAAAATCAATACTGACATTCTACTTAATAAACTTTCTTAACTTACCTCCACTTGGTACCTTCTATACCTTTCCTGGTGGGGGAGATTTGACACCATCAAGATGATGCTTCACCCTGTTCGGCAGGAACACATGCAGTACCCTTGGGAAACACTACATGCAATTAAGACTACGAGTGTCAGTATAATTTAACCTTTTTTTACAAGTCTGTACTACACAGTTATGTGGTAGCAGTGGCTGAGCAGCCAGACTTATCTCAAGAGTTGAGTGAGCAGTAGAACAAGTTACACATAGGACCAACAAATACAGTGATTCAAACACTTACTCAAGGTTTCTTGGTAAAAAAATATACATTTATTTACACAGTCAGTTTGAAAACATTACACTAGCAAGAGCAGCTCAATATCATATACTAATACACCACAAATATACGACCAATAAATTACTGAACAAGTTCAGCTCCCCTGAAGTGGGAGCAAAATGGCACTTCAGATACTTTTAAAAGGGGTAAAAAGACAAGGTTATAAGAATCAGTAGCACAAATACTTTCATAGGCAGGGGAAAGGGTTTCAGTGAACTACAACCATCAATTCAGTTCATAGGCCTGGGCCAAAGTCAATGGTTCAGAGTCTTTGTATAGGATAGAACAGTTTTGGTAGTAAACAGTTAAGTCTTTGTCACAGAGTTTAGAAGAATTTGGGTAGGTAAAAAGTTAGACGAATGTTTAGGGAAGGACAAGCCTTCGAAATCGGGAAAGTTTCACAAACTTTGGCAGTGGCAGAAAAGATTTCCGGACTGCGTTTGCACAGTACCTTTAAAGTGAAGAAGAGCTGTAGCTGAGGCAGTTGTTCCTGGCAGTTCAAGCAGATCTCGCTGTTCCTGAGCTTCAGTCATGGGGACAAGAAGGAGGACGTCAGGAGGTTCCTGCACTGCCCAGGGATGAGGCCACAAGCTTGTCAAAACGTTGGTTTAAGGTGTGAGTGCCTTAAAGTCCACAAGCTGGTTTCCTTCCCTCTGGCTATCTGGTTTTCAACAGCACTCTGAAGAAAATTCGACCAGGATGGGGACGGTGTCCAGGTGGCTTACGAGTTGGTTGTTCCCACCAAACTCAAGGGAAGAAGTTAAGCTTGAAAGGCTTCTCTGTCAATGGAGTTTCAGGGAATTCGGACCTGCAGCAGGGCTTCACTGTCATACAGGAGTTGCAGCAGTCCTCTTCCTTCAGCTCATCTTCGGTTCTTTCGTTCCAGTGGTCGACTCTGCTTTCCAAGTCCCAGAGACCTTCTTTTAAACAGTTTTCCCGATTCATTCCAGCCTGGCTGTCACTCACACATCAGGGTGGCTGTCCTAGCCAGACAGCCAGCCGGCCAATCACACAAGCATGCATTCAGGTCTCCTAGGAGACTAAGCACAGGGAGTTTCGGGCACCTCACTCACACCCTGTCCATCCCAGACACTCAGGCGCCAGAGGAGGGCTTCAGCACTGAAACCCGCCAAAGGCCAATGAACAAAGGGACCAAACCTGGTTTGGCGCGCAGAGACAAACACAAGAAGGACCTTTCCTAAAAGAAATGGTGAAAAAAGTTGACGGGAGTCTGTTTTTACAGATAGGTCTGGGATGCCATATTGGAAAACATGGCTCACCCGATTTTTAGCTACCGTTGTTCGCGGTCGGGAAAAATCATGGTAGTTTGATGTAAACCACTGCCACCAGCCATTTAAAGTAGGAAAGGGTAAAATTTGACTGTTACATGAGTGTTTTGACTCAGGGGAAGCCAGGCAACCCCTCCAGCACTCTATAGGAAGATAGGGTGTGCTGGGGCTGTACATTTAAAGAGACTAGTAAAGTCAATTTAACTTTGCATGCTCTGGGAGACAGTACTCAGTCCCAAAGAAGGTATTTAAACCTTGGGAAGTGTGAAAGACATCCCTGTGCCACTGCACTGAAGGTGCTGTGTGGCACACAGAAAAAGATGATGCCTATGGAGTTGTCTTAAAACTCCATAACCAAAGAAGACAAATGTAAAACACACATCAGAATACATGGAAGAGTGGGAAAAAAAGGCTCACATTCTTCCCAGGTAAAAAATAAAATCCTAGAAATCCGGCAAAGTTGCTGGGGGTCTCAAAATGTAAGGGAAATTAACACATTCTTGAGAATTCTCCCTAACACTCGTCCCCCCCCCAGACTAAGGGACAGGAGGATTTAATCCACTCCTGGATGAATCTCCTTACTCCAATCAGTCAAACATCCTGGAGAGACCATCGGCATTTTGGTGGTGACACCCAGACCTGTGTTCAATGGTAAAATCAAACCCTTGCAGGCTGATTGACCATCTCAGTAGTTTAGGGGTTTCCCCTTTCATTTGCATCAACCATCTCAAGGGTTGGTGGTCAGTCTGAATCACAAAGTAGATCCATACAAGTATGGTCTAAACTTCTTCAGTGACCACACAATAGCAAAACTTTCCCTTTGAATGGTTGCCCACCTTGTTTCAGGTTCCTTCAGCTTCCTGCTGATAAAGCAAATGGGGTACTCCCTTCCTTCCTCATCGAGGTGACTCAGAACTGCACCTATACCTGTATTTGAAGCATCTGTCTGCACAATGAAGGTTTGGTTATAGTCAGGAGCTCTTCTTGACAAAGGGCTTTCTTTAGGCCTTCACATGCATGAGTGCACTCCTCATTCCACCTGACCTTTTTAGGGAATTTGGGAGAGGAGACCACATTCAAGGGAGAAGCTATGGTCCCATAGTTCTCTGTGAAGTTCCTACAGTACCAGTGAGGCCTAGGAAGGCTCTCACTTGGGTTTGAGTAGTAGGGGTGGCCCAGTTTTGATACAGCTTGTACTTTGCTAGGCAATGGCCTGATTTAACCTTTCCTACCTCATGTCTAAGGTAGACCACTTTACTCTGACCAATTTGACATTTACTAGCCTTTATGGTCAGATGGGCCTGCTCAAGAGCCTGCAAAACATATCCTAAGTGATCAACATGTTCTTTCCAAGTAGGGCCAACACTGCAATGTCATACAAGTATGCCATGCAGAAGTCCTCCATCCCATTCAGAACCTGGTTAATCATCCTTTGGAATGTAGCGGGTGCATTCTTTACTCCAAAAGGCATTACCTTAAACTGGTAGAGGCCTGCTGGGGTTGAGAATGCAGTTTTCTCCTTGGCATGGTCTGTCAGTGCTATTTGCCAATAGCCTGACGTGAGATCAAATGTACTGAGGTACTTGGCTGAACCAATTGTATCCACTAGTTCATCTGTCCTTGGTAAAGGGTGGGCATCAGTATTGGTGTCTGCATTAAGAGCTCTATAGTCCACACAGAATCTCAACTCCTTGGATCCTGCCTTTGGTACTAGAACAACTGGACTAGACTGTGGACCTGTAGAGGGCTCTAATACCCTGAGAACAAGCATCTTGTTGACCTCCTCCTTTATGTGGGATCTTACATGATCTGACATCATGTAACCTCGGCTTTTAACAGGTAAACAGTCACCAGTGTGAATATCATGCTGGCCGCAAGGGGTCATACCTGGTGATATTGAAAACAGGGAGGCAAACTGATTTAACAGACACTTGCACTCTTCTTGTTGTTCGGTGTAAAGTTAAAAGAGTGATTAACTCCTTCTATTTTCTCATCTAAAGGCTGGCCTTTGTGCAGATCAGGTAAAGGTTCACTCTCCTCCTCTTTGGCTGAAGGAAGAAGCAAAGCTCCCACTTCTGATCTTGAGAGATAAGCTTTTTGTTACGCTCACCTGGTATCCACAGGGATGCCACCCAGCCGGGTTTCTCACTGGTATGCTTCTCAGCTTTGCCCTGATGTGGTCTGCAGGGAAGGTTCTGCCTGAAAATACAGGAGGACTGTGTTCAAGACTGACCGACTGGGGTAAGTATCCTCCCTCCACCCCGTATGCTTTCAGTCCCTCTGGAGCCCTCTCCTCACCTTGTGCTAGAATTAGGCGTGCTCTCCGTCCTGCCTTCTTTGCAGGGGCGCGTTGTCTTTAATGGGCGAGTGCGGTCCAGTTACTTCACTGACGCCGGCCCGTTTGATATTGTTCAGGTAGGTCTTATTGCTGTTCTTTAGTTTTGTTGCTATCCTGCATGCCTTTCTTTGTTTAAAATGTCTCTTTTTTCTCCCTTAGGTATGCGGAGCTTCAGCACGGCGAACTGGCTTGGTTGAGCCCTGCTGGTAAAAGATGGCGCATTAAGAGCGCTATGATGCGGTATGGAAGCGCTATGCGCAGCGCTGCAAAGTCTTGCCTTTGCTAACCTGTGTTTTCCTTCCTTGTAGGTCGCAGTGTTCTTCAGCGTGAGTGGAATGTCCGGAGTGGTGCCAGACGAGAGGTGACCAGCCAGGTAAGCCTTTTGAGCAGTTCGTAATTTGTAAATGTCTCTACAGCTTTCTTTAATCTTGCCTCTATCTTCCTCTTTCAGGTCGTTCTGTCTGGGAGGCGTGCAGATTCGAGGAAGCTGTTCGCAGTAGCTGCAAGTGTTTAAAGATGAAGACTGCAGCTAAGATGCTGCTGCTAATGATGTTCCTTTTGTCTCCTTGCAGGTTCTGCTTCTCCGAGGTTCGAGGGAATAGCTGGACATGGTGAGCGTCACTTTGCAAGCTGCAAAGTAACACGAAGCATGTTCTGCAGTCAGGGTGTGGTTTATATAGCCCAGGTAAAGTAGTACCAGGGAAAGTAGTTCCAGGCCTGCCACACCCAAAACACTAGACCGCATAGCTTGGTTCTTAGGGAACCAAGCTATGTGGATGCCTCCATGTTGGCTGGCAATACAATAAAGTAGTTCCCAAGCACATTGTTGTTCATGGTGTATGAGACTGGCCCCATGAGGGCTTTTGAAGAGGATGCCAGGCTCTAGAGGCCCGAGTCCTGACTTTACCTGGCCAATGGGTTTGCCAGAGGGGGTTTTGGGCGAGGGTCGTGACAGCACTCCCCCCTAAAGCCCCTATCATGGTGTTCCTTCTTTCTGGCCCAGGTTCCGAGGGAATTACCTGATTAGACGTGGTGCGTGGATATTCTCACTGGGCTCACAGGATCTATCTTGTGGTCCAAATCCTTTCCAATCGACGAGATAATATAGCTTGGTCCTAGAGTATTTAGAGTCCAAGATATCTTTGAATTCGAATTCGGGTTCTCCGTCAACAAGTATGGGCTTAGGTGGTGTCCCAATCCGTGTGCCGGGTTGCATTGGTTTCAGGGGGGACACTTGGAATACCGGGTGGATGTGTAGATTAGGTGGTAAATCCAGTTTCACGGCTGCTGGGTTGATAATTGCCTTAATGGTATAGGGTCCTAAGAATCTGGGATGAAAGGTCCGGGTTCCCTTGATGGGTATGAATTTAGCGGCTAACCAAGCTTTGTCTACTACTTGATAATCAGGGGCCTTTTTCGGTGTTGGCCGGCAAATCTCTTTTGTTTTTCTTTGCCATGAATAAGGTGTTCCTTTGCCCTTTTGAAAGCCTGAGTAATGGTTGTGTGTAGAGTCTTTACCGCTGGCATTTCCAAGCTGGCTGGTAGGTCTAGTTCAGAGGTATGTGGATGTCTAACATGAAGGGTATAGAAGGGCGTTTGTCCCATGCTTGAATGCAAAGAATTGTTATATGCATATTCCGCTATCCATAGTAGGTCTTTCCAATTCCTTTGTTCGTGGTGCAGCATGCACCGTAAATATTGCTCGAGTGTCTGATTGGTTCGCTCGGTTGGCCGTCCGTTTGGGGATGGTGACTGGTAGATAGCCGAACATCGATCTGCGCAATTGCATAGCATTTTTTCCAGAAGTTTGAAACAAACTGGCTGCCTCGATCAGAGACCAGAACCGAAGGGAAGCCATGTAGCTTAACCACGCCCTCCAGGAACACTTTTACTAAAGTGGCTACGTCTGGAAGTCCTTTGAGAGGAATAAAATGGGCCATCTTTGAGAATAAGTCCACAACTACAAGGATGGGGTTGAACCCTTGGCTTGGAGGTAGATCAGTGATGAAGTCAAGGGAAAGAGTGTGCCATGGAACTGGAGGAATGTCCAATGGTTGTAGGAGACCAGATGGTTTTTGTTTCTGTGATTTATTTTGTGCGCAGACACCGCAGGACTGAATATACTGAATGATGTCCTTACGCCAGGTAAGCCACCAAAAGTTCTCTTTCTCCTTAGCTAGGGTTTTGGCGATCCCAGGATGCCCTTAGATCAGTGGATCGTGATAGTTTGTAATAATATGCTGTTGTAATTCCTTCTTGGGTACATATAGGCGATCCCGAAAAAAGGGATATTGTTCTCCTTGAGTTTGCCATGCGAGGTAGGCATCAGGATTCATTGTCCGTTGGATTTCTTTTCGTAGTTCTGCTTGCGTTAAGGCTGTCGTGATACCCAAGAGTTTGTCTTCAGGTATAATAGGTACTGGGTCTGGAGTTGTATATACTATTTCATCTATGCCCATGCGAGATAAGCCATCCGCCTTTCCGTTTCTGACTCCTGGTCGAAATGTGATTACATAATCATATTCGGTGAAGAAAAGGGCCCACCGTAATTGGCGCGAGGACTGGGCCTTGGCTGTTTTGAGATATTGCAGGTTTCGGTGGTCTGTGTTGACTGTAAGGGTGTGTCTGTCCCCCAGAAGGTGCCTCCAGGCTTTAAAGGCGGATTTGATAGCCAGGAGTTCCTTGTCCATGATGGCATAATTCATCTCTGGAAGTGAGAACTTTTTCGACCAGAAGGCCACAGGATGACGCTGGCCGGTTTCCGGCTCTCTCTGTGAAAGGACAGCCCCAATTGCGAGACTGGACGCATCAGTTTCAACGACATAAGGGAGGTCTGGATGAGGATGTCGCAGGATTGGAGCGGAGGTAAACCTTTGTTTAAGTTCCTGAAAGGCTTCTTCTGCTTCTTCGGTCCAAGCAAACTTTTTATTGTTTTTTCGTGATAGTACTGTGATTGGGTGCACAACCTGAGAGAAGTCTGGGATGAACCGGCAGTAGAAGTTCACAAAGCCCAGCATGCTTTGTAGCCCTTTCAGAGATGTCAGTAAAGGCCATTTCAGAATGGCATCTACCTTGTGCACGTCCATTCTGATGCCTCCTGGAGTAAGGATAAAACCAAGAAATTCTACTTCGGTGATGTGAAAAAAGCATTTTTCAAGCTTTGCAAACAAGCGATGTTGACAGAGCTTGGTGAGGACTGAACAAACGTGCCTGACATGATCTTGTTCCGAGGCTGAGTATACTAAGATGTCGTCTATGTACACTAAGGCGCACACATCAATTGACTCCCTTAAGATGTCATTCATGAAATATTGGAATGCCGCAGGAGCGTTGCAAAACCTGAAGGGCATTCAAACAAGCCGTACTTAGTACGGAAGGCGGTTTTCCATTCATCTCCTTTTCTGACTCGGACCAGGTGGTATGTTCCTCGAAGGTCCAATTTGGTATAAATCTGGGCATCTTTAACTTGGTCTAGCATCTCAGGGATAAGTGGCAAGGGGTAGCGGTTCTTCACGGTGATCTGGTTCAATGCACGGTAGTCAATACAGGTTCTCAAGTCTCCTTCCTTTTTCGGTCTGAAGAACAAAGGACTGGCTGCGGGGGACTTCGAAGGATAGATAAATCCATTTGCAAGGTACTGGTCTAAATAGGATTTCAAATGAAGGTTTTCTGGTTCTGTGAGAGCGTAGATCCTGCCGCAAGGGATTTGTGCACCAGGAACAAGGTCGATCTGACAGTCATAGGGCCTGTGCAGTGGCAATGTATTGGCTTGGTCCTTTCGGAAAACATCCTGGAAATCATGGTATTCACTTGGAAAGGTATTAGTTGTTCAAAATACCTCCTTCAAAAATTTGTTGCTCCCAGGGTTGATACTGTCGCTCCGAGAGTCATGGGGATACACACGTCGGGTTTCTCCTCTTGGTAATAGCAGGCAGGGGAGCAGTCAGCGGGGAAGGTTAATTTTCGTGCCCGCCAATCTATCAAAGGGTTGTGAGCAACCAACCATGGCATCCCTAGGATTAGCCTGAACTGAGGTGCCTTGATGAGATTGAATGAAATAGACTCCCGATGTCCGTCCTGGCACAGCAAGGTTACCCTGGCTGTGCACTGGGTTACTGGTCTGGAAGCGATTTCTGTCCCATCCACAGTGGTTACCTTGTCCATAGTTGGCTTATAACACAAAGGAAGCCCCATCTCTGCTGCCAGTTCTTGAACAATATAGTTTCCAACTGCACCTCTGTCGATGTATGCTTCAACGGCATGCATTCTTGATGACTGTTGGTGGTTAATTAAGATCACTGGTATTGCAAAGTGCGAGGTCAGCAACTCTTTCTTCTCACTCGAAAAACTGACCTCTACGTTTGTCGAGCTTGGTAGTTTCCCGATTCCTTAGCTTCATCCTTCTCTGTGGCGCAACTGTTTTTCTTTGGGGTTTTACTGGACAGTCCTTCAGGAAATGTCCTGGTTTCCCACAATACAAACAAAGCTGTTGTTGTATTCTTTTGTACCACTCATGTTTTGTTAATGGAGGCCTTATCCCTCCAATCTGCATGGGTTCTACAGCATTTTCAAGTACACGGGGTGTGTTTTCCATTGGTCGAAAATACACGGTCCGAGGGTCCGTCTTAGACCGGTCTGCATTTCGGTCCTGCAACCGGTGGTCTAGCTGCATGACCAGATTTATGAATTCTGCAGAGTCTCTGGGTGGATCAACCACCTGGACTAAAACGTCCTTTAATTCGCCTCGTAAGCCTCGATGGGATAACGTGGTTCTTTTGTTTCCTGGCCACCTAGCTTCGGCAACCAGTCTGTTGAAGGTAGCAATGTACGTTAACAAGTCCTGATTCCCCTATCGGAGGGACAAGACTTCATTGTCTACTGCTTGTTCCTGGGTATGGCGAGAAAAATGTTTTTCCATTTCTCTCTGGAACCCCCAAAGTCATGTAATAGAGGATCATCATGGGTTACCAACGGCACCGACCAATCTGCTGCACTACCACTCAGGTATGATAAGAAAAAAGCTACCCGAGCTTGGTCGTTTGGAAATGCTCCTGGCCTCAAAGAAAATGAAGGCGACACTTATTGATGAATGCCGCATACTTCCGTGGGTCACCTGAGAACCTTTCTGGTGGTCCAGGTAATGTGATCTGTACCGAAGTGGGTGGTATGGTGGGGTTATGCATCATTGGATTGCTTCCAGGTAGAGGCGTCTGTCCTGCCTGTGATTGCAAGTATTGCCTGCTAATCTCTTCAGTGCGTTCTTTGGTCACTATTAGGTCTCTCCGGAGGGCATTAGTCTCTTGTCGGGCAGAATGAACCTCAGCACGAAGCTCTCCAAGTAATCGGGCCAATTGGTCCATTTCTGATGTCTCCTTGGCGCCCAGGTGGATTTGTTATGCTAGGCTTTGTGTTTTGTTACGCTCACCTGGTATCCACAGGGACGCCACCCAGCCGGGTTACTCGCTGGTATGCTTCTCAGCTTTGCCCTGATGTGGTCTGCAGGGAAGGTTCTGCCTGAAAATACAGGAGGACTGTGTTCAAGACTGACCGACTGGGGTAAGTATCCTTCCTCCCCCCCCATATGCATTCATTCCCTCTGGCGCCCTCTCCTCACCTTGTGGTAGAATTAGGCGTGCTCTCCGTCCTGCCTTCTTTGCAGGGGCGCGTTGTCTTTAATGGGCGAGTGCACTGACGCCGGCCCGTTTGATATTGTTCAGGTAGGTCTTATTGCTGTTCTTTAGTTTTGTTGCTATACTGCATTCCTTTCTTTGTTTAAAATGTCTCTCTTTTCTCCCTTAGGCATGCAGAGCTTCAGCACGGCGAACTGGCTTGGTTGAGCCCCGCTGGTAAATGATGGCGCATTAAGAGCGCTATGATGCGGTAAGTAAGCGCTATGCGCAGCGCTGCAAAAGTCTTGCCTTTGCTAACCTGTGCTTTCCTTCCTTGTAGGTCACGGTGTTCTTCAGCGCGAGTGGAATGTCCGGAGTGGTGCCAGCCGAGAGGCGACCAGCTAGGTAAGCCTTTTTAGCAGTTTGTAATTTGTAAATGTCTCTACAGCTTTCTTTAATGTTGCCTCTATCTTCCTCTTTCAGGTTGTTCTGTCCGGGAGGCATGCAGATTCGAGGAAGCTGTTCTCAGTAGCTGCGAGTGTTTAAAGATGAAGACTGCAGGTAAGATGCTGCTGCTAATGATGTTCCTTTTGTCTCCTTGCAGGTTCTGCTTCTCCGAGGTTCGAGGGAATCGCTGGACATGGTGAGCGTCACGTTGCAAGTTCTGCAGTCAGGGTGTGTTTTATATAGCCCAGGTAAAGTAGTACCAGGGAAAGTAGTTCCAGGCCTGCCACACCCAAAACACTAGACCGCATAGCTTGGTTCTTAGGGAACCAAGCTATGTGGATGCCTCCATGTTTGCTGGCAATACAATAAAGTAGTTCCCAAGCACATTGTTGTTCATGGTGTATGAGACTGGCCCCATGAGGGCTTTTGAAGAGGATGCCAGGCTCTAGAGGCCCGAGCCCTGACTCCACCTGGCCAATGGGTTTGCCAGAGGGGGTTTTGGCCGAGGGTCGTGACACTTTTAGACGGTTGGTGTGAAAGACTCTGGGAGCCTCCTTATGATTGCCTAAGTCCACCAGATAGTTGACTTCTCCAAGTTTACCCACAACCTTGAAGGGTCCTATCCATTCGTCCTGTAAGGCCCTCTGCCTTGGAGGTACCATAAATAGAACTAGCTGGTCTTGAGAAAACTCAACCATGTTGGCCTTCTTGTCATGCCAATGCTTCACCAGAGCCTGACCTGCTTTCAAGTTATCTGATGCATCTGCCATCATGTGTGACATTCTCCTCCAGAGACCTATCACATAGTCAGTGACTTTCACTGGTTTGGAGGAAGGAGCACTCTCCAACCTCTGCTTAATTAGGGCCAGGGGCCTCTAACTGGATGGCCATAGAGAGGTTCAAAGGGACTAAATCCAACTCCCTCCTGAGGGACTTCTCTATAAGCAAATAAAAGGCATGGCAGTAGAAGGTCCCACTTTCTTCTAATGGGTTCTTCTAAAGCACCCATCATGCTCTTCATTGTATGGTTGAACCTCTCTACTAATCCATTCGTCTGAAGATGGTAGGCAGTTGAGAACTTGTAAGTTACTCCACAGTTTTTCCACATGGCCTGCATGTAGTGGAACATAAAATTGGTTCCCCTGTCAGAGATAACTTCCTTAGGAAAACCTACCCTGGTAAAAATACCAAGTAGTGCGTTAGCAACAGCTTAAGCTGTAACAGTTTTCATAGGTATTGCTTCAGGATACCTAGTAGCATGGTCTACTACAACCAGGATAAACCTGTTTCCTGAAGATGTTGGAGGGTCTAAGGGACCAACAATGTCGATTCCTACCCTTTCAAAAGGGACTTCCACCACTGGGAGAGGCACCAAGGGTGCCACATTCTTGGCTCCACTCTTGCCAGAGGTTTGGCAAGTGTGACAGCTCCTACAGAACTTATCTACATCAGACCCCAATTTAGGCCGATAGAAATATAAAGAGAGCCTTTCCTTGTTCTTCTTAAAACTTAAGTGACCAGCCAAAGGTATCTCATGGGCTAACTGTAGCAACTGGAATCTGCTTTCAAGAGGCGCTACAAGTCTTCTTTAGTCCCCTGGGATAGACTCAGTCGGTTCACTGTAGAAGAGGCCATCTTCCCAGTACAGCCTATGCTTCCCTGGCTCTTGCCCATCCAGCTGGGAAGCTGCCTGTTGGCGAAGAACTTCAAGAGTAGGACACTCTCTTTGACCTCTGCTGAAGTCTGCCCTACAGGGTCCACCTTCTGCCAGTTAAGACTGCAGCTCAGGTTGGTCTGCAGGATCCAGATCTCCAACAGGAGCAAGGTCCTCTTCGAGCTCTAATTCTTCAGCAGCTGATTCAACCACACAAGGCTGTTCCACACACTCAGCCTCAGCTGGTGGAGGAGTCACAGGTGTGACTTTGGACAGTCCTCTCGGGGATGTCATTGTCGGTAGCACAGGAGTGCTGGATGGTTTCCTCCTGGAGGTTTTAGGTTTCCACTTT
Organism: Ambystoma mexicanum; assembly: GCF_040938575.1. Lineage (NCBI taxonomy): Eukaryota > Metazoa > Chordata > Amphibia > Caudata > Ambystomatidae > Ambystoma > Ambystoma mexicanum. Next base: position 1,169,503,773 of record NC_090935.1, on the reverse strand, counting down.
TCCTCCTTCTTGGAAATTGCAGTCAGTAAGTCCTGTGGACTGGGAGTTATATTTTCTTCTATAATCGCCTCCTGAGAGCCTTTTAAGGTACTCTCTCTGGCCTTCCTAGTCTGCTCCTGTTTCCTTTTGCTGGGAGGCCTGGGGGTGCTTGATACAACTCCAAGAGTTTTTAAGTCATTCCCCAACAGGACTCTCCCAGGTACTTCACTCTGCACACTTACAGGTATCTTGACAGTCATGTAATTGCACTGGATGAGAGTTGGTAACTGTGGAAGCATTTGGAGAGGGCCTCCAGTAAGCTTAGTTAGGTATTTAGGTGCCTTAGCAACATCCTCTACCTTGAGTAATGATTCATCAACTACAGTTATGCTGGCCCCAGTGTCTCTGATGGCAGGGCTCTCCTGACCATTCACACAAACACTGTCTTTGTAATACTATTTAGTATTGTCTGGAATGGAATTATAGACTTCTAAGTTCTTTTGTTCCCACAGACCCAGGAATACTGAAGAAACACTGGCTGAGACTTTCATGGGTTCCTCAGCCAGTAAGTGAAAGTTTCTACTTGCCATTGGTACTTCATCCTCTGGGGAGAAGGCTAAGGAGACAGTGTGTATCCCTGAAGGTTTACCCTTGGACCTGGGATCCCCTTTCACATGGTCAGTTGACCCACAAGCATAACATTTTCTAAATGTCTTTATGAATGGGGGTTTGTTCTGACCTCCTTCTGGTTTGCCCTCTTTGGGAGTGGAGGTATTGGAATTCTCTTTGGTATCTTTCTTGTGCTGCCTCCCCTCATCTTTCTTCTGAGTTACCCCACAATCCTTGTGGGTAACCCTGTTGGCAACCCACAAGTCAGCAGTTCTTGCTAACCTCTTTGGATCAATTTCCTTAGAGTCAGCCAAGTGCTGTCTCCGATCAGGAGAGCAGGCATCATAAATAGATTCCAACATAAACAGATTTCTCATACCTTCATAAGTGTTAACTCTGTAACCCTTAACCCATCCATCTAAGTTTTTCAAACATTCAGTCACCCAGGTAGCCCAAGGGGTACCATCATGCTTTTTGAGGGTTCTAAACCTCTTAAAATACCGAGAAGGGGTTTTCCCAAATCTAGCTATCAAAGCTAGCTTCACAGTTTCATACTCCTTTCTGTCTATATCCCCCAACTCCATTACCACATCAGTTGCAACAGGGGTAGCCTAGAAAAAAGCCAAGGAATCAACTGATTACTGTTATGTCTTCAATCCCATTGTTATATTCAAAAGCAGCCAACCAATCCAAAATATCAAGCTTAACCTCATACATACATACTGCATCTTTGGACATGCGAGGCGTCTTAGGACTGGAGGACCTAGAGGACTCTGGGAGACAACCAGTTTCAAGAGACAACTTTTTCATTTCAAGGGCATGATTCAACTCCATTTCTCTGAGTTTAAGTTCTTAAACTCTCTTCTGAGGCTCTTCTGCCTCATCTAAGTCATCCATAACATTAGAGCTAGGCCCTGACGTATTATCATCCTCATGAACATTTTCCACATTTGCTGCAGGGGATGGGGGGGGGGGGGTTCAGACCCACTCCTCAGACTTTGGTTTTCTAGAAACCTTACAATCAATTCAACCTTTTTGCCTTTTACAGTGAGATTCCTAGCTTTACACATATCTCTCAATTGATCAACTGTTAAAGTGACTAGGGTCTCCTGTCTGTAGATTTCCATATCAGTCATGATAACACAATTGTTTCTCTAGTGTTGCTTAGCCTTGTGAGGGTTATTAGAACAAAGGTAAGAGTAGCACTCTAAATGTAACAAGTATACTTTATCCTCACCACTGTGCACCAGTCTTAGGCAGAATCACATTCAGTACACTTGGGGAACACTAGATGCAATTAAGACTACAAGTGTCAGTACAATTTCACCTTTGGTACAAGCCTGTAAAAGGTATGTGGTAGCAGTGGCTGAGCAGCCAGACTTATCTCAACAGTTGATTGAGCAGGAGAACAAGTTACACATAGGACCAACAAATGCAGTGATTCAAACAAACACTTACTGAAGGTTTCTTGGTACAAAAATCATACATTTATTTACACTGTCAGTTTGAAAACATTACACTAGCAAGAGCAGCTCAATATCATATACTAATACACCACAAATACACGACCAATAAGTTACTGAACAAGTTCAGCTCCCCTGAAGTGGAAGCAAAATGGCACTTCAGATACTTTTAAAAGGGGTAAAAAGACAAGATTATAAGAATCAGTTGCACAAATACTTTCATAGGCAGGGCAAAGGGTTTCAGTGAACTACAACCAGTAATTCAGTTCATAGGCCTGGGCCAAAGTCAATGGTTCAGAGTCTTTGTATAGGATAGCACAGTTCTGGTAGTAAACGGTTAAGTCTTTGCCACAGAGTTTAGAAGAATTAGGCTAGGCGAAAAGTTAGACGAATGTTTAGTGAAAGACAAGCCTTCGAAGTCGGGAAAGTTTCACAAACTTTCGCAGTGGCTGAGAAGATTTCCTGACCGCATTTGCACAGTACCTTTAAAGTGAAGAAGAGCCAGGCAGTTGTTCCTGGCAGTTCGAGCAGATCTCGCTGTTCCTAGAGCTTCAGTCATGGGGACAAGAAGGAGGACGTCGGGAAGTTCCTGTAATGCCCAGGGATGAGGCCACAAGCTTCTCAAAACATTGTTTAAGGTGTGAGTGCCTTAAAGTCGACAAGCTGGTTTCCTTCCCCCTGGCTATCTGGTTTTCAACAGCACTCTGAAGAAAATTCGACCAGGATGGGGATGGTGTCCAGGTGGCTTGCGAGTTGGTTGCTCCCACCAAACTCAAGGGAAGAAGTTAACCTTGAAGGGCTTCTCTGTTGATGGAGTTTCAGGCAATTTGGACCTGCAGCAGGGCTTCACCGGTCATCCAGGAGTTGCAGCAGTCCTCTTCCTTCAGCTCGTCTTCGGTTCTTTTGTTCCAGTGGTTGACTCTGCTTTCCAAGTCCCAGAGACCTGCTTTTAAACAGTTTTCCCCCTTGACGGACAGCCAGCTGGCCAATCATGCCAGAGTGCATTCAGGTCACCTAGGAGACTAAGCACAGGGAGTTTCGGGCACCTCCCTCACATCCTGGCCGTCCCAGAAACTCAAGCGCCAGAGGAGGGCTTCAGCACTGAAGCCCGCCAAAGGCCAACGAACAAAGGGACCCAACCTGGTTTGGCGCGCAGAGACAAACACAAGAAGGACCTTTCCTAAAAGAAATAGCAAAAAAAGTTGACCAGAGTCTGTTTTTACAGATAGGTCTGGGGTGTCATATTGAAAAACATGGCTGACCCAATTTTTAGCTACCGTTGTTCTCGGTCGGAAAAATCATGGTAGTTTGATCTAAACCACTGCCACCAGCCATTTGTTACATGAGTGTTTTGACTCTGGGGAAGCTGGGCAAGCCTCTATGGGAAGATAGGGTGTGCTAGGTCTGTAAATTGAAAGAGACTAGTAAAGTCAATTTAACTTTACATGCTCTGGGAGACAGTAGTCAGTCCCAGAGAAGGTATTTAAACCTTGGGAAGTTTGAAAGACATCCCTGTGCAACTGCACTGAAAGTGCTGTGTGGCACACAGAAAAAGAAGATCCCTATGGAGTTGTCTTAAAACTCCATAACCAAAGAACACAAAAGTAAAACACACTTAAAAATAGATGGAAGAATGGGAAAAAAAGGGCTCACACTTTTCCCAGGTAAAAAATCAAATCCTAGAAATCCAGCAAAGTTGCTGGGGGTCTCAAAAGGTTAGGGAAATTAGCATTCTTGAGAATTCTCCCTAACACCCCCCATTATTTTATACATGCTACAAATGCTTCCCATCCATTTTCCCACGACTTTTTTTAAATCCATCAATTCCATTCTACTCAACTTTCTTTGGGGAAAAGGAAAATCTAAAAGAATCGGTCTTAGCAAACTCAAATCACCCTTCGAATAAGGAGGAGTCAGTTTCTCTAACTTTACAAAATTTCACCAGGCCTTCCTACTCCTCTAATGACCTCCATTCCTGGTGTTCATTTGAAAAACAAATAGCTCATCCTCACGATATTGTAGACATTATTTTTTATATATCATCACACAGTATCCACCCTTTCTGACCCCATTAAAGCATCTATATCTGCTTTAAGAATTTTCCTCTTTCCATTAATCAAGTCCTCCTCCCAAGAGTTCTCTCCCTATTTGTGGTATAATAAATCAGTTACTATCAGTAACACAGTCTTTTTTCGCAAGGTCTGGCTTACCAAGGGTATCAGGTATATAGACCAAATTATCCATAATCATACTATAACATCATTTCAAGATTTTAGGAGATCCTTTTCTTTGTCCCTATCGGATCTGACCTTCTACAATAAATTGGTTAATGCATGACTTGACGGTCTTCAAATTCATAACAATACTGTCTTATTACCTGACACTACGAAGTTACAGTTGCTCTCCACCACTCCTGATATCAAAGCTGCCAAACTTTATAAATTGTTGAACACTGCAGAATCATCTAGGTTAAAACAGATGGGTCAGACACATTGGGAAAAGGATTGTCCGACCACATTTGATGACGATACATGGTTCCTGTTATGGTCTAGAATTAGGAGAGTTTCTATGTCAGCCAATATCACCCAAAACCTTTTATTCTTCAGCCACAGAGTCTTCCTTACCCCTCTCATACTTACAAAATCTAATGTCCAGACTGATGGGAAATTGTTGGTCATGTGGAAATTCCCCAGGTTCATACAGACATATGTTTTTTGACTGTCCCTATGTTTCGCGGCTATGGCAGGATGTATGGAATTACATGATAACTATTTTTAAAGTTCAGAGTCCACTTTCCTTTACTAACGTCATCAAACTCGTTACCACTAATTGGAAACAACTTCAAAATACCTCCTTCAAAAATTGGTGGAACAATGTCTGTCATATACACAGAATGGAACATTGTATGGCTTCTTACTTGGGCAATTTGCCCAGCTATAACCTGAAATGGGCGCCTTTCATTAATTATTTATATTATCACAATATGTTGGCTCATGGTTCATAAACACTGTTTTCATTATATTATCAACTTACATGTCTCGCCGCACTTTATCTTTTTTTCTATTTGTTAATTGATGTACCTAGAAGCTTATTCTATCATTCACAATGCACCTGCCTTCCCTCCCTTCCCTCCTTTCTCTTCCCTACTGTGGTCTCTTGTTTGTGTCCCCTGTTTGTCCCATGATTTTTTAGACATATAGTGGAAATGTATAAGTGACCTTAACTGATTACCTAACTGTGCCTAGATGGACTTCATTGTATTTACTTTACTCCTTCTAATGTTATTTATGTATTACAGCTCTATATATTTCATTCAGAGTCATGATAATCTTCTGTTACTATTAAGTTTATCTTTTGCTCAATGAATAAATAAAAATCATTAAACTTAAAAAATAAAAACTTGTTCTTCAGGGTACAGTTATGTCTCTCAAATAATCTGTCCGACTGGGGATGATACGCAAAATGAAGTTTCTTTCCTATATGTAATCCCTCACACACGTGCTTGGTAACCTCGGCTATCTAGTGGGAATCATTGTCTGACCAGATCACCCTTGTAAAACCAAAACAGGCAAAGTACTCTTGTAGCATTACTTTTGTGGTAGACATTGCAGAGTTATCTTTCAGAGGGTAAGCTTCGACCCATTTGATAAATGCACAAACTACCACCAGGACATATTTAACATTCTGAAATCTTTCCATCTCAATAAAATCCAAGTTTATTACTTCAAAGGACATGGAAGCTGCCCTTAGGTACTGGTGTTCCTTTCCCAAATGTATGCTGTAAACAGATCATGCAATTCTTGACCAGGTGGTCCGCTTATTTTAGGTATGTTGGAATTCCTCCATACCGGGTCTAGGTGTTTACAGATGCCTTTTGTGCTTACGTGGGCTGGGCCATGGGCCATCGTCACTATAGCTTGTGCATATGCATTAGGTAACAACCATCTCTGTTTGTCATGGTCAACCCAACAACTTTCCTCATTTAAGCATGCTGGTCCTGATCTCCACCCTTTGATTTCTTTGATTTCTTAAGCTGTGATCTCGGCCTGAATTTCTTTTACACTGCTAATGTCCTCATCCATCATCCCAGTCGCCGCCACCCATCTAGCATGTACATTCCAATATGTACATTCCAGACTGTAAGTCTGTGGTTGTTTATTTGACAATTCGGTCTGCGAAACCATTGCCTGTCCAAATACTGTCAGTGATTCTCGGGTGGGCTGCTCATTTCATTATTGCTAGTGGGATGTCAGAAATCCCCTTTCGGCCCATAGTTTTGCAAACTCGTGAGCTACACCAAAGACGTACTGACTGTCCGTATAAATATTTACTTCCAACCCTTGAGATACCTCACAAGCTCGAGTCAGGGCAATTATTTCTGCTGTTTGGGCAGAGTTGTAAGGTATCCTCCTAGTTTCTACCACTGTGTCTAGTGTGGTGATTGCATAGGCAGCACTAGAAGTGCCATCTGGAAGTTTAAAGCAAGAACAATCACCAAATATGTCTCTGTCTGGGGATGGCAAAGTTGTTCTGCCTTTTGTTTTATTTTCGGTGATAAAGATGCAAACATGATTGGTACCAGGAAGGCTACTCTCCTCTAGGGGAGGTAACAGGTCAGCTGGGTTTAACGTGTTACATCATTTAATTTTTATGTGAGGTGCAAACAAAATGAGCTAGCATCTAATGAGGCGAGCAGATCTGAGATGTTAGGTTTTCATTCTGTTCAATAGTACATTTACTGAGTGAGGCACCATGAAGGTTTAGGAGTGACCCCAAACCATGCCTTCACTCTGTTTTACTGATACAGCTGCAGCAGCCATAGCTTTAAGACATTTTGGCAAAGCACATGCAATAGGGTCCAATGTGGACAAAAAATTGCCACACGGCCTGTTCTTTCCCCCATGTTCCTGCGTTAACACAGCCAAAGCACAACCATCTCTTTCATGCACAAATAACACAAACTCCTTAGTGTAGTTTGGTATGGCCAATACTGGCACCGAACACAAAGCAGTTTTGAGCATATCAAAATCATCTTGACAAGCTGCATTCCAAGGTAGAGGTAGAGCTACATATTTTTTCGTTAGTGCTAACAATGGCTTAATAAAAAGGGAAACATTTGGAATCCACTGCCTGCAATAGGAAGTCATCCCAATAAAAGTTCTAACTTCAGTTTGTGTGTTCGGGGATGTCATGTCAGAGATAGCCTGTATCCTTTCTGGTGGAAGATGCCTACCGTCCTTTGACAGGAGGTACACTAAGTAGGCAACCTCCTGTTGACAATATTGGAATTTCTTCAAAGAAGCCTTGTGACTGTTGTTAGCCAAGTGTGTTAACAACACAGTGACCTCCTTGCAAGCTTTCTCAGAATCCGCGGCAATAAGTAGGTCGTCAATGTACTGTATCAATATGCAAGATGAAGGTCATTATAAAGTGCCCAGTTGTTCCTTGGGGGCCCTACTATAAATGCTAGGGCTTTCGTTTAGTTTAGTTTTATTTGCTTGTGTAGCACACTGAACCTGTATTTGTCTGGGTGCTTTCACTTACATGTAAAACAATGTTACAAATCAAGTCGCATAAATTAACCTTGACATAAGAATAATAATAATTAACAGTAATACACAGTGTAATAGGCCATTGTAAATTGGATTCTCAACCTAGTGTAGCCTATCTAGACGTTTGACCTTTTTCAGGGTGTAGTCAGATAATCTGTGTGGAGATTGGAGAGCAGGGCGTCATTAGGTATTCCAAGATTTTACTTTGTTTCTTAATTGCGTGAAGGATGGTTCAACTCTTAGATCTGGTGGTAGACAATTCCACGTTTTGGCTGCTAGGGCAGGGAAACTGGACCCACCGTTTTTTTGCAGCTTGAATTTGGGTATATTCAGGCAATGAAGATATTTGGCTCCGGTAGGTCTAGAGGATTGTTTTCTGGAGAAATGATCAACTAGATATTTAAGGGCCGAGTTAGACAGACATTTGTGGGTGATCATAAAAGTTCTAAAGGTGATCCTGTCTTGTATAGGGAGCCAGTTGACACTTCGTCTGAATTGTGAAATCTGGTTACAGCGGGGTATGTTCAAAGCCAATCCGAGGGCATTATTTTGCAACACTTGTAACTTGTTTAAATTGTGCTGGCTAGTGCCCAAATATAGAGTGTTGCAATAGTCCAGTTTGGAAAGTTTTAGTGCTTTGGCTAGTGTGATGTAGCTGTTTGTAGACATGAATGGTCTGCAAGCAATTATTAGTTTGGAGGTGTATGAAGTTGCAGATGCTGTTGCATTTACTTGTCTAGAAAGGGAGAGTTTGGAGTCCGCATAGACTGAGCGTTTTAGTGTACTTGCCAACTTTGATATTATTTCCATCAATGTTAAAGGAGGAGTACTGGGGGTCTAGTTTATTGAGTCGTTGCCTGGAGCTGATGAGCAGTAACTCAGTCTTATCGTCATTGAGGCAAAGACCATGCTTGGCTATCCAGGCTTGAATTTTGTTGTAAATTCCGTTCAGGAGTATGGAGTCTTTATCATATGACCCTGAGAGAGTGATAAGAATGTGCCTATCATCCGTGTAATTTGTATATGATACGGCCAGATTGTCAAGGGGGTCAAACAGGGGCTTCATAAATATGTTGTAAAGGGTTGGGGAGACACAAGAGCCCTGTGGGACTCCACACATGATTGTAGAGGGTTCTGCAGAGGCAGAGGGAGCGACCACCCTCATGGTTCTGTCTGAGAGAAAAGAGTGGACCCAGGCAGATGCTTTGTTGGAGAAGGAGGCTGCTCTAGTTAAGTGGGAAGTCAAGATGTTGTGGTCAACTAAATAGAACGCACCAGATAGGTCAAGCAGAAGTAGTATGGCTGGCTTGCCATTATCTTTAGCTTCATCCATCTGGATTTTTAAGTCCAAAAGGGCTGTCTCGGTACCATGTCTAGGACTGAACCCAGAGGTGGTTTTGTATTTGAATGTAGGCTGCTTTATCTAGTATTTTAAGGAAAAAATGCATGGTTGTTATGGGTCTGTTGTTTGTAGGGATGTTGGGGTCAAGGTTCAGTTTTTTTAATGAGGGGCATAACCCAGTCATCTTTGAGGTTTTTTGGGGTGGAGCATGAGACGAATGAAGTGTTGATGAAGGAAGTGATGAATGGGGCAAATTCTTTAGCCCCCTCCTTTATCATTGTGGCAGGGCCGATATCGCCCTGGCATCTAGATGGCTTAAGGCTTGCTATAATGGTTTCAACCTCTTTGATGGTAACTGGGGTGAATTCGAAGAGGCTGCTAGGGTTGGATGACGGGGAGTGGTCATTGATTGGGTTAGATGGCTTTGAATAGGGTTCAGTTAGTTTTACACTCGATGCAAGACTAGGTTTTTTTGCTTTGATTTTCGCTTATACTGCTACAATTTAATCTAAGAGGGCCTTTTTGGATGTTGGCACACAAAAGGGCCTCTTTAATCCACGTGCCCGGTGAGGCGATGGGTGACTCTAGCTCTCTGAGGAAAGTGAATAGCTCTTTGGAGCTTGACCTGGCATTCTGGATTCTATTGTTGAAGGTGTCACTTTTGGCGACTTTGTAGGCATTGGAGGCAGTGATGAAACTTTCCTTGCTCTGGGCCGAAGGGTTTTTTCTCCAAGTAGCTCACAAACATCTTTTGGTTTTCTGTAAGATGTTCATGTCGGAGGAAAACATTTGTTTACATGTGCTAGTGGTTTAACTTTTCTCAATTTTAACAGGGCTAGGTGATCTAGGGCTTGGAGTAAGTTCTGGTTGTATATGTCCACCAGTTGGTAGGATCCGAATCAAAGTTTTTTGGAGGGTTGGTGATGGGCCGGAGTAAAGGGAGTAGATTCTCTAGAGAGAGCAGGCGATTGTTTCTGGTTAAGGATGGTGCGGCATGTTGACGGCCAAGTGGGGGTCGACTAATGTCGTGGATCTCAAAGGAAATGACGTGGTGGTCGGACCAGGGGCACGGTGCGTTTGAGAGGATTTTTGTATTACAATTAAAGTCGGCTACCCAATCCAAGATTCTGCCTTTGCAGTGCGTGGTATCGGAGACCCGGTGTGAGAAGCCTAATTCTGTGAGAAAGTTTTCTAAAGCAGTGGCATGTGCACCTGTGGCGTCATGTAATCCGAGATTCAGGTTGCCTAGAAGCAACATTTTTTAACTGGGTTTGGTGCTCTGTGAGAGGAGGTGTGTGACGTCTTCCTCAAAGGAGGATAAGGGGCCAGGTGGTGTGTATAGAGTGTGGATGAGCAGTGTGCATGCAGCTGATAAGGAGAGTTTGACAGAGAGGGGTTCTTCAGAAGTGATAGGTTGGCTATCAAATTGTCTGATGCCTAGAATGTTTTTGGTAATGATAGCGACTCCTCCGCATCTGCCGGTGGTTCTGTTGGCCCAGATGATTGAAAAGTTTTCGGGTACTGCTAGCATGAGGGAAGGTCCCGCAGCTTGGTGGAGCCATGTTTCTGTGACAAATAGGAGGTATAAGTGATTGGCTAGAATGAGGTCTGCTATATCTAGCGCATGAGCAATCAAGGATCTAACATTAATAAGTGCTCCTTTAATGTGAGAGGTTTCGGCAGGTGTTTGAGGTGTTCAGGGGATAGACTCGGTAGTCTGTATTGGTGTAGGATTTTTTATATGAGCGAGGTCATTATTGGCTGACGTGTATTTAGTCAGTGGGGTATTGTGGCATTTGGTATTCTTGATAAAAGTGCGGGAAGAAATTCTCACATTTCTGTAAGTGGTAGAACAAGGAATGTTAGGCGTAGGCTTAGAGGCATAGTGCAGTAGCCATTGACTCGGGGTGAAGGGGTAACTGTTGTTCTCTGAGGCTGCCGTATTCGGGATGGGCGTTGAACTAGGAGTGGGAGGGGGGGCTTCCGTGAGTACAGTAGTGTTAAGGACGGGTAAAAGTATCACCATGGTGCGAATAGCTACCAGCACATTGGCCATGAAGTCAGCAGTTGAAGAGTGCTAACTGCAATATTCTAGGGGTAGGTCACAGAGTTAACCATAGTTCCTTTGTAGTAAAAGCACAGGAGTCAGTATCAAAGGCAGATGGTAAAAGCTAACACCATGCTAACAGCAATTTCTAGGTGATAGATGCATAAAAGTCAATAACAGCGGTGGCTGATAAGAGCAAATACAGTGAACCAATGTTTTGGTGGACACTAAGTATATAACAATCTGGCAAGGTAATACAGTCATTAGTAGCACAGGGTAAAAGCATTGAAGTCAGTATCAAGGGCAGATGGTAAAAGCTAACACCATGCTAACAGAAATTCCTAGATGAGAGATATATAAAAGTCAATAACAGGGGCAGCTGATAATAATAGATACAGTGAACCAATGTTTTGGTGGACACCCTTGGAGGCCGATTCATGGAATAATTAGCGCGGCGCAAGTGGGCAAAAACGTGCGAATCGCAGTGGAATAGCGAAAATCGCAGTGCAAGTGCGAAAATCGCACGAAAAGCAGCGCACGTCGATTCATGGAAGGCCGTGCGCGAGAAAACCAGCGGATGTGCGATAAAAAAGTGCGCGGCGCACGTTGGCGCACAGGCCATCTAACAGCGTGCGCCAGGTCACAGCGAAAATCGCACAGGCCACAGCGAAATTCGCACATAGCGCGGCGCACGCAATAAAAGTAGGCGGAACACGGGCGTAACACTCGGAATGGGGAACAACTTGCCAAAACGTGGGCGTCACGGGGGAAGTACAGGGCACAAGTGCGCGGAACGCCCACACGCTCGCCTACAACACGTATTCATGGAATAGAATAGGGGAAAAAAGCGCACGCTCAAACCAGCGCACAGGCACAAACACGACCGCCACAAGAAAGGAGGCGGTAGCGTCTCTGCGGCTGTAAGAAATGTGCGCCAAAAGGTGCGCCAACAAATAGCACCTATATACTGCCATGATGAATGTCCCATACTGTGGCCCTCCAGGAAAAATGACGTGCAAAGGGGTACCCACAAACACGGACACCCGCTGACAAAAAATACGTGTGCATGTATACCGGGGTGCGCGGGAAGTGTCACACGTGATTTGCAGGGTACGTGCATCACAGGGGTTCGCGTGAAGTTATTCACGCGATCGGGCCTGGGGGAGCGGGCTACGTGTATTACAGGGGTTCGCGTGAAGTTCCTCACGCGATCGGGCCTGGGGGAGCGGGCTACGTGTATTACAGGGGTTCGCGTGAAGTTCCTCACGCGATCGGGCCTGGGGGAGCGGGCTACGTGTATTACAGGGGTTCGCGTGAAGTTCCTCACGCGATCGGGCCTGGGGGAGCGGGCTACGTGTATTACAGGGGTTCGCGTGAAGTTCCTCACGCGATCGGGCCTGGGGGAGCGGGCTACGTGTATTTCAGGGGTTCGCTTGAAGTTCCACACGCGATCGGGCCTGGGGGAGCGGGCTACGTGTATTACAGGGGTTCGCGTGAAGTTCCTCACGCGATCGGGCCTGGGGGAGCGTGCTACGTGTATTTCAGGGGTTCGCGTGAAGTTTCACACGCGAATAGCCTGGGCGCGTGAATTTGAGGGGTGCGCGGGAAGTTCCACACGCGATCGGGCCTGGGGGAGCGGGCTACGTGTATTACAGGGGTTCGCGTGAAGTTCCTCACGCGATCGGGCCTGGGGGAGCGTGCTACGTGTATTTCAGGGGTTCGCGTGAAGTTTCACACGCGAATAGCCTGGGCGCGTGAATTTGAGGGGTGCGCGGGAAGTTCCTCACGCGATCGGGCCTGGGGGAGCGGGCTACGTGTATTTCAGGGGTTCGCGGGAAGTTCCACATGCGAATAGCCTGGGCGCGTGTATTTCAGGGGTTCGCGGGAAGTTCCACACGCGAATAGCCTGGGCGCGTGTATTTCAGGGGTGCGCGGGAAGTTCCACACGCGAATAGCCTGGGCGCGTGTATTTCAGGGGTGCGCGGGAAGTTCCACACGCGAATAGCCTGGGCGCGTGTATTTCAGGGGTTCGCGGGAAGTTCCACACGCGAATAGCCTGGGCGCGTGAATTTGAGGGGTGCGCGGGAAGTTCCACACGCGAATAGCCTGGGCGCGTGTATTTCAGGGGTGCGCGGGAAGTTCCACACGCGAATAGCCTGGGCGCGTGTATTTCAGGGGTTCGCGGGAAGTTCCACACGCGAATAGCCTGGGCGCGTGAATTTGAGGGGTGCGCGGGAAGTTCCACACGCGAATAGCCTGGGCGCGTGTATTTCAGGGGTGCGCGGGAAGTTCCACACGCGAATAGCCTGGGCGCGTGTATTTCAGGGGTGCGCGGGAAGTTCCACACGCGAATAGCCTGGGCGCGTGTATTTCAGGGGTGCGCGGGGAGTTCCACACGCGAATAGCCTGGGCCCGTGTATTACAGGGGTGCGCGGGAAGTTCCACACGCGAATAGCCTGGGCGCGTGTATTTCAGGGGTGCGCGGGAAGTTTTACACGCGAATAGCCTGGGCGCGTGTATTTCAGGGGTGCGCGGGAAGTTTTACACGCGAATAGCCTGGGCGCGTGTATTTCAGGGGTGCGCGGGAAGTTTTACACGCGATTTCTGCACGGTACGTGTATTTCAGGGGTGCCGGGGAGTCCCACATGTGATTTGACAGTGTGGGTCCTCCCAGGTGTACCCTGTACACCCTCCACGGCCCCTGCAGGCAGCCCACACCACAGGGGACTACCCTGCATCCCTGGTCATGTCCCGCAGGCAGCCCACCCAACATGGGCATGCCCCCCAGCAAAGGCACATGTCTCCTTGAACTAATGAACACCAACACATGTCCCCTTGCACCCCCACCCCCCAGCACTGTGGGGCACATGCCAGCAGTCCCCCACCCATGTCCAACTCATGTCCCCCACCACCCCCACCCCCCAGCACTGTGGGGCACCTGCCAGTAGGCCCCCACCCATGTCCAACTCATGTCTCCCACCACCCCCACCCCCCAGCCACCAGGGTCACCCTCCACCAGGGCCCCACTCATGTCTCCCACCACCCCCACCCCCCAGCACTGTGGGGCACCTGCCAGTAGGCCCCCACCCATGTCCAACTCATGTCTCCCACCACCCCCACCCCCCAGCCACCAGGGTCACCCTCCACCAGGGCCCCACTCATGTCTCCCACCACCCCCACCCCCCAGCACTGTGGGGCACCTGCCAGTAGGCCCCCACCCATGTCCAACTCATGTCTCTCACCACCCCCACCCCCCAGCCACCAGGGTCACCCTCCACCAGGCCCCCACTCATGTCACCCCCCACCTCCACCCCCCAGCCACAAGGGTCACCCCCCACCAGGGCCCCACTCATGTCTCCCACCACCCCCACCCCCCAGCACTGTGGGGCACCTGCCAGTAGGCCCCCACCCATGTCCAACTCATGTCTCCCACCACCCCCACCCCCCAGCACTGTGGGGCACCTGCCAGCAGGCCCCCACCCATGTCCAACTCATGTCTCCCACCACCCCCACCCCCCAGCACTGTGGGGCACCTGCCAGTAGGCCCCCACCCATGTCCAACTCATGTCTCCCACCACCCCCACCCCCCAGCACTGTGGGGCACCTGCCAGCAGGCCCCCACCCATGTCCAACTCATGTCTCCCACCACCCCCACCCCCCAGCACTGTGGGGCACCTGCCAGCAGTCCCCCACCCATGTCCAACTCATGTCTCCCACCACCCCCACACCCCAGCAGTGCAGGGTCACCCTCCACCAGGCCCCCACTCATGTCTACCACCACCCCCACCCCCCAGCCACCAGGGTCACCCTCCACCAGGGCCCCACTCATGTCTCCCACCACCCCCACCCCCCAGCACTGTGGGGCACCTGCCAGTAGGCCCCCACCCATGTCCAACTCATGTCTCCCACCACCCCCACCCCCCAGCACTGTGGGGCACCTGCCAGCAGGCCCCCACCCATGTCCAACTCATGTCTCCCACCACCCCCACACCCCAGCACTGTGGGGCACCTGCCAGTAGGCCCCCACCCATGTCCAACTCATGTCTCCCACCACCCCCACCCCCCAGCACTGTGGGGCACCTGCCAGCAGGCCCCCACCCATGTCCAACTCATGTCTCCCACCACCCCCACCCCCCAGCCACGAGGGTCACCCTCCACCAGGGCCCCACTCATGTCTCCCACCACCCCCACCCCCCAGCACTGTGGGGCACCTGCCAGCAGGCCCCCACCCATGTCCAACTCATGTCTCCCACCACCCCCACCCCCCAGCACTGTGGGGCACCTGCCAGCAGTCCCCCACCCATGTCCAACTCATGTCTTCCACCACCCCCACCCCCCAGCACTGTGGGGCACCTGCCAGCAGGCCCCCACCCATGTCCAACTCATGTCTCCCACCACCCCCACACCCCAGCACTGTGGGGCACCTGCCAGCAGTCCCCCACCCATGTCCAACTCATGTCTCCCACCACCCCCACACCCCAGCAGTGCAGGGTCACCCTCCACCAGGCCCCCACTCATGTCTACCACCACCCCCACCCCCCAGCCACCAGGGTCACCCTCCACCAGGCCCCCACTCATGTCTCCCATCACCCCCACCCCCCAGCAGTGCAGGGTCACCCTCCACCAGGCCCCCACTCATGTCTCCCACCACCCCCACCCCCCAGCAGTGCAGGCTCAACCTCCACCAGGCCCCCACTCATGTCCCCCTGCACCCCCACCCGCCTGCCACCATGTGCAGCCCCCACCAGGTCCTCACAATCCCCAATCATGTGTGTAATGGTCAGCCTCCACAGCCAAAAAGACCTACCAAGTAACCCATTCACCCACATGGAAATGGAAATCACATGTTACACCCCCAATGTACATGAAGCAAATGAACCCATGTCCGTCACACACATATTTTCAAATTGAATGGGAAAACACACAACATGACATGCATGAAACCAATGAGATGAAACCACACAGTGAACAATGGAAAAAAAATGTATTGAAAAAAATACAAATGCCAAAGAAAGAAAACTAACTACAATGTAAATGTGAAAAAATAAGCTGCATGTCCGCATAAAAACACAAAACTAGAAAATCAAATCAAAAAAATTATGTCCAAAGTGAAATGTAAAAACTCTCCATGCAACAAAGAACTATGTACAAAAATAACAAGGGTCCATCATCACAACTGAACTAAGGAAACCTCCTAAAAAACCTACCTAAATATCAACTATATACAAAAAGTGGAGCAGTGTCCGTCGACTCCAAATAATAATAAGAACGAAAGGAAACCTAAAACTAAAGAACTATATACAAAGGCGGCGGGCAAGTCCAGCGGCTCACTCTGTGGTGTTCCGGGCCAGGGCATCATCGAACTCCTGTTCGATGTCCCGGAGGCGGTCCAGTTCCATGGCCCCGAGGGTCCGCAGGGACGACGCCGTGTCCTCCTCCAACCCCCTGCGGATTGCCTCGAGGCACTCGGCCCGCCTCAGGGCCCTCCGCATGGAGTTCTCCGCCCTGACCATTGTGAGCCGCGCCTCTTCCGCCCGCCGCCGCTCCGCACCTATGGCGTGGCCCAACCGCTGCCACACGGAAGACACTCTCTGTCCTGGGTCCTCCTGCCCTCCGGCCGATGCCTGCCCCTCCGATGTCGAAGGCCCCGAGCCTTCATGGCTCCCACCATCTTGCTGCTGCTGCTGCTCTGCCTCTGCCCGTGCACTGCCTCCTGCTGCCTGCACATCCTCCGCCGGCTGGGGTGCACCTGTTGATGTGGCCACCCCTGCTGGACGTCCGACTCCCGACTGTGGCAGGGATGCCTCCTCCACCAGCCTGGCCGCACTGTCAGAGGCAGCTCCACAGGGCACCCAGGTGACTGATGGGTGGGAAGATGGCACAGAGGACGACTGGCGCGTAGGGGGTCCAGTTGAGGAGGGGGTCGGAGCAAGCCCCATCAGACAGCGGAATCCGGCCTGGGTGACCTGTCCCAGCAGGCTGACGTGGTCAACGAGCCATTTGAGATGACGTGCAGTCTCTCCATGAAAAGACTGCAGGTCACCTCGCATGGCCCGTTGACGCAACGCCACACCAGCCAGGACAGGCTCAACCCTGTCCTGGATGGCCACGTCCGCAGGCAGAGGAAGGCCAGTTGACGTCAGCTCATCCCCTGCCTGAAAACGGGTCTGGACGTAGGCATCCCTGCTGGTGCAAGATGATGCAGGGACAGGATCGGGGACAGGATTGCACACAGGCACCTCCGCGGCCGCCTGTGCTGCCTCCTGTCCCTGGTCCTGCACTGCACCACTAGCACCAGTGGGATCCCCACCTCCAGACCCTGTCTCTGGTGCTTGCGCGGCCCCCTCCTCCACCAAACCCCCCACCAACCTGGATGACTCTGTGCCATCTTCCCCTGTTGGGCCCTGTGGGGTCCCAGCTGCCCCTTCTGCTGCCGAGGAGTCCAACTGCAACCTCCGCCTCTTGGACCTCCCCCCGGCAGCTGCGGCCTGGGACGCGGCACCGGACTCCTCACTCCCCGACGAGATGACAACACGGGAGGGGAGCCGGGCCTTGCGTCTCCGGCTGGCGGTCGGATCCCCGCCGCTGTGCTCCACAGCACCTTCTCCGCCCTCTTCATCAGTTGACGCTGCAGACAGGGAGAAACAAAACACAGGCATCAGGGCACTGTACAATGGACACATACACGCACGACAGTTGCACATGAGTGGCATTGGCAAACCTCAGACATGTCATCACAATCCCCAACACACATGTCATTGCAACTGGCACACATGAGCCATACCACAGCCATATCGCAACTGCCACCACCATCCCTACACATACAACAGCATCAGCAGCCAAAGGGGAGCCATACATCACATGCAACACAGGAAGTGCACCACACATGTACACACACCACCACACTTGCATGCATGTCTACACCTCTGCCAAGTGTCGCACTGTTCAGACAGGCATCCATGTCACATCTGCCAATCAGGCTTCCACATACCGCTGTCACATGCATCCATGTAGCATCACTGTTGCACCTTTGACAAATACACACACATGCACATGTACACAGTGCTCATACATGCAGCCGAAAACAACATACATGCCTGACATCACGGACATGTCTACTTACATACACATTCATCCAAACATGTGTGCACGCACAACTGCATTTGCCATGCAAGCCCACACACACAAGCACCATCCATGTCTCACACATTACAGCCCTCGCATGTGTCAGCCCCACGGCCCTGTACACCCCCACCCATACTCCACCCCATACAAACAGATGTGCAACCGGCACAATGGGGAAAGATCACCACACGCCCTGCTCACAACCAGGATGCATGTACACTCACAGCTCAACTCCAGACGGCTCTGCTTCTCTAGGACCTGGACGTGGAGCGCTGGGGATATGCGTTCCAGGACCCCCATCTGTTCTTCCGACAAGTGGCCCCGGCGCCCCTTGGCATCCGCTGCCTTCAAGAGGCGCCGGGCCTTGTTCAGGGTCCTGGACCTGAAGTCCTCCCAGCGCTTCCTGACATGTTGTAAGTCCCGGACTGCCACCCCCTCCGCGTTGATGGCAGTCACGATGTCAGTCCAGATCCGAGTCCGTCCTTCCTTGTCGGCGCGGGAACTTCCAAAGAGGGCATCATACTGCCCCAGGACTTGCTCCACCAGGACACCAACTTCGGTGGCACTGAAGCTGGTGCCCCTCTGCCTCTCTGGCCGGGGGTTGTCAGTGGTCACAGATGGTGTTAGCCCCGACATGACAACCCCAGAGGCAGGAGTGGGTGGGCAACTGGGTCCTGGGGCTGGGCTGTGGAGCGATGGAATTCCAGTCGGGAGTCTTCTGTTCCAGCAGGGGTGGTCACAGCAACAGCACCCCTGGCTGATGTGCAGGCAGCAAATGGCAGTGCACGTGGGCAGCAGGCAGTCAGGCAGCAGCAGATAGCAGGTGGGAGCGTGCTCGGGGCTCTGGGGGGCAGTAATTCGGCCTTCTGGGCAGGAGCGTGGTCTCCCGTGTGCTCACGCGTGGCCAGCTTGGTACGGAGTGAATTGGCACGTGAAAATCCTGCACGTCAGCGTGAAAACCGAGGAAAGGCCCTTAGCGCGTAAGCGCGTCAGCACGCATACGCGATTCCATTGGACCAAAGGCCCTCAGCGCGTAGGCGCGTCTGTGACGTGACCCGCACGGGTGTTTCGCACACAGCACGTGATGACAGAGCACACGTGGAAAGACTGCACGTCAGAGTCTCATTGCGTGTGATTGGTGGAAATGGCCGTACACCGGGATACAGGTGCGCTGACGTACTTGCGTGTGTAAGTGTCCGCGCACACCTCATATACACGTACATAGGCCAATCGCGTGTACACGCACTTTTGTCCAATTACACGCGATGAGACTCTGACGTGCAGTCTTTCCACGTGTGCTCTGTCATCACGTGCTGTGTGGGAAACACCCGTGCGGGTCACGTCACAGACGCGCTTACGCGCTGAGGGCCTTTGGTCCAATGGAATCGCGTATGCGTGCTGACGCGCTTACGCGCTAAGGGCCTTTCCTCGGTTTTCACGCTGACGTGCAGGATTTTCACGTGCCAATTCACTCCGTACCAAGCTGGCCACGCGTGAGCACACGGGAGACCACGCTCCTGCCCAGAAGGCCGAATTACTGCCCCCCAGAGCCCCGAGCACTCTCCCACCTGCTATCTGCTGCTGCCTGACTGCCTGCTGCCCACGTGCACTGCCATTTGCTGCCTGCACATCAGCCAGGGGTGCTGTTGCTGTGACCACCCCTGCTGGAACAGAAGACTCCCGACTGGAATTCCATCGCTCCACAGCCCAGCCCCAGGACCCAGTTGCCCACCCACTCCTGCCTCTGGGGTTGTCATGTCGGGGCTAACACCATCTGTGACCACTGACAACCCCCGGCCAGAGAGGCAGAGGGGCACCAGCTTCAGTGCCACCGAAGTTGGTGTCCTGGTGGAGCAAGTCCTGGGGCAGTATGATGCCCTCTTTGGAAGTTCCCGCGCCGACAAGGAAGGACGGACTCGGATCTGGACTGACATCGTGACTGCCATCAACGCGGAGGGGGTGGCAGTCCGGGACTTACAACATGTCAGGAAGCGCTGGGAGGACTTCAGGTCCAGGACCCTGAACAAGGCCCGGCGCCTCTTGAAGGCAGCGGATGCCAAGGGGCGCCGGGGCCACTTGTCGGAAGAACAGATGGGGGTCCTGGAACGCATATCCCCAGCGCTCCACGTCCAGGTCCTAGAGAAGCAGAGCCGTCTGGAGTCGAGCGGTGAGTGTACATGCATCCTGGTTGTGAGCAGGGCGTGTGGTGATCATTCCCCATTGTGCCGGTTGCACATCTGTTTGTATGGGGTGGAGTATGGGTGGGGGTGTACAGGGCCGTGGGGCTGACACATGCGAGGGCTGTAATGTGTGAGACATGGATGGTGCTTGTGTGTGTGGGCTTGCATGGCAAATGCAGATGTGCGTGCACACATGTTTGGATGAATGTGTATGTAAGTAGACATGTCCGTGATGTCAGGCATGTATGTTGTTTTCGGCTGCATGTATGAGCACTGTGTACATGTGCATGTGTGTGTATTTGTCAAAGGTGCAACAGTGATGCTACATGGATGCATGTGACAGCGGTATGTGGAAGCCTGATTGGCAGATGTGACATGGATGCCCGTCTGAACAGTGCGACACTTGGCAGAGGTGTAGACATGCATGCAAGTGTGGTGGTGTGTGTACATGTGTGGTGCACTTCCTGTGTTGCATGTGATGTATGGCTCCCCTTTGGCTGCTGATGCTGTTGTATGTGTAGGGATGGTGGTGGCAGTTGCGATATGGCTGTGGTATGGCTCATGTGTGCCAGTTGCAATGACATGTGTGTTGGGGATTGTGATGACATGTCTGAGGTTTGCCAATGCCACTCATGTGCAACTGTCATGCGTGTATGTGTCCATTGTACAGTGCCCTGATGCCTGTGTTTTGTTTCTCCCTGTCTGCAGCGTCAACTGATGAAGAGGGCGGAGAAGGTGCTGTGGAGCACAGCGGCGGGGATCCGACCGCCAGCCGGAGACGCAAGGCCCGGCTCCCCTCCCGTGTTGTCATCTCGTCGGGGAGTGAGGAGTCCGGTGCCGCGTCCCAGGCCGCAGCTGCCGGGGGGAGGTCCAAGAGGCGGAGGTTGCAGTTGGACTCCTCGGCAGCAGAAGGGGCAGCTGGGACCCCACAGGGCCCAACAGGGGAAGATGGCACAGAGTCATCCAGGTTGGTGGGGGGTCTGGTGGAGGAGGAGGCCGTGCAAGCACCAGAGACGGGGTCTGGAGGTGGGGATCCCACTGGTGCTAGTGGTGCAGTCCAGGACCAGGGACAGGAGGCAGCACAGGCGGCCGCGGAGGTGCCTGTGTGCAATCCTGTCTCCGATCCTGTCCCTGCATCATCTTGCACCAGCAGGGATGCCTACGCCCAGACCCGTTTTCAGGCAGGGGATGAGCTGACGTCAACTGGCCTTCCTCTGCCTGCGGACGTGGCTATCCAGGTCCGGGTTGAGCCTGTCCTGGCTGGTGTGGCGTTGCGTCAACGGGCCATGCGAGGTGACCTGCAGTCTTTTCATGGAGAGACTGCACGTCATCTCGAATGGCTCGTTGACCACGTCAGCCTGCTGGGACAGGTCACCCAGACCGGATTCCTCCGTCTGATGGGGCTTGTTCCGACCCCCTCCTCAACTGGACCCCCTACGCGCCAGTCGTCCTCTGTGCCATCTTCCCACCCATCAGTCACCTGGGTGCCCTGTGGAGCTGCCTCTGACAGTGCGGCCAGGCTGGTGGAGGAGGCATCCCTGCCACAGTCGGGAGTCGGACGTCCAGCAGGGGTGGCCACATCAACAACTGCACCCCAGCCGGCGGAGGATGTGCAGGCAGCAGGAGGCAGTGCACGGGCAGAGGCAGAGCAGCAGCAGCAGCAAGATGGTGGGAGCCATGAAGGCTCGGGGCCTTCGACATCGGAGGGGCAGGCATCGGCCGGAGGGCAGGAGGACCCAGGACAGAGAGTGTCTTCCGTGTGGCAGCGGTTGGGCCACGCCATAGGTGCGGAGCGGCGGCGGGCGGAAGAGGCGCGGCTCACAATGGTCAGGGCGGAGAACTCCATGCGGAGGGCCCTGAGGCGGGCCGAGTGCCTCGAGGCAATCCGCAGGGGGTTGGAGGAGGACACGGCGTCGTCCCTGCGGACCCTCGGGGCCATGGAACTGGACCGCCTCCAGGACATCGAACAGGAGTTCGATGATGCCCTGGCCCGGAACACCACAGAGTGAGCCGCTGGACTTGCCCGCCGCCTTTGTATATAGTTCTTTAGTTTTAGGTTTCCTTTGTTTTTTCTTATGATTTGGAGTCGACGGACACTGCTCCACTTTTTGTATATAGTTGATATTTAGGTAGGTTTTTTAGGAGGTTTCCTTAGTTCTGTTGTGATGATGGAGCCTTGTTATTTTTGTACATAGTTCTTTGTTGCACGGAGAGTTTTGACATTTCACTTTGGACAAAATTTTTTGGATTAGATTTTCTAGTTTTGTGTTTTTATGCGGACATGCAGCTTCTTTTTTCACATTTACATTGTAGTTAGTTTTCTTTCTTTAGCATTCGTATTTTTTTATAATACATTTTTTTTTACATTGTTCACTGTGTGGTTTCATCTCATTGGTTTCATGCATGTCATGTTGTGTGTTTTCCCATTCAATTGGAAAATATGTGTGTGACGGACATGGGTTCATTTGCTTCATGAACATTGGGGGTGTAACATGTGATTTCCATTTCCATGTGGGTGAATGGGTTACTTGGTAGGGCTTTTTGGCTGTGGAGGCTGACCATTACGCACATTGTGAGGACCTGGTGGTGGCTGCACATGGTGGCAGGGGGGTGGGGGTGGTGGGAGACATGAGTGGGGGCCTGGTGGAGGCTGCCCCTGCACTGCTGGGGGGTGGGGGTGGTGGGAGACATGAGTGGGGGCCTGGTGGAGGCTGCCCCTGCACTGCTGGGGGGTGGGGGTGGTGGGAGACATGAGTGGGGGCCTGGTGGAGGGTGACCCTGGTGGCTGGGGGGTGGGGGTGGTGGGAGACATGAGTGGGGGCCTGGTGGAGGGTGCCCCTGCACTGCTGGGGGGTGGGGGTGGTGGGAGACATGAGTGGGGGCCTGGTGGAGGCTGCCCCTGCACTGCTGGGGGGTGGGGGTGGTGGGAGACATGAGTGGGGGCCTGGTGGAGGGTGCCCCTGGTGGCTGGGGGGTGGGGGTGGTGGGAGACATGAGTGGGGGCCTGGTGGAGGCTGCCCCTGCACTGCTGGGGGGTGGGGGTGGTGGGAGACATGAGTGGGGGCCTGGTGGAGGGTGCCCCTGGTGGCGGGGGGATGGGGGTGATAGGGGACATGAGTGGGGGCCTGGTGGAGGCTGCCCCTGCACTGCTGGGGGGTGGGGGTGGTGGGAGACATGAGTGGGGGCCTGGTGGAGGGTGACCCTGGTGGCTGGGGGGTGGGGGTGGTGGGTGACATGAGTAGGGGCCTGGTGGAGGGTGCCCCTGCACTGCTGGGGGGTGGGGGTGGTGGGAGACATGAGTGGGGGCCTGGTGGAGGGTGCCCCTGGTGGCTGGGGGGTGGGGGTGGTGGGAGACATGAGTGGGGGCCTGGTGGAGGCTGCCCCTGCACTGCTGGGGGGTGGGGGTGGTGGGAGACATGAGTGGGGGCCTGGTGGAGGGTGACCCTGGTGGCTGGGGGGTGGGGGTGGTGGGTGACATGAGTGGGGGCCTGGTGGAGGCTGCCCCTGCACTGCTGGGGGGTGGGGGTGCAGGGGGACATGAGCAGGTGTGCAGGGTAGTCCCCTGTTTTGTGGGCTGCCTGCAGGGGCTGTGGAGGGTGAACAGGGAACACCTGTGAGGACCCACCCAGCCTAATTGCGTGTGATAATTCCCGCACACACCTGTAATACACGTACCAAGCCAAATCGTGTGTGATAATTCCCACGCACCCCTGTAATACACGTACCTGGCCAAATCGCATGTGAAAATTCCCGCGCACCCCTGTAATACACGTACCCAGCCGAATCGCGTGTAGAACTTCCCGTGTACCCCTGTAATACACGTACCCAGCCAAATCGCGTGTGATAATTCCCACATACCCCTGTAATACACGTACCCTGGCCAATCGCGTGTAGAACTTCCCACGCACCCCTGTAATACACGTACCAAGCCAAATCGCGTGTGATAATTCCCACGCACCCCTGTAATACACGTACCTGGCCAAATCGCATGTGAAAATTCCCGCGCACCCCTGTAATACACGTACCCAGCCGAATCGCGTGTAGAACTTCCCGTGTACCCCTGGAATACACGTACCCAGCCAAATCGCATGTGATAATTCCCGCGCACCCCTGGAATACACGTACCCAGCCAAATCGCGTGTGATAATTCCCGCGCACCCCTGGAATACACGTACCCAGCCAAATCTCGTGTGATAATTCCCGCGCACCCCTGGAATACACGTACCCAGCCAAATCGCGTGTGATAATTCCCGCGCACCCCTGTAATATACGTACCCAGCCAAATCGCGTGTGATAATTCCTGCGTACCCCTGTGATACACGTGCCCTGGCTAATCGCGTGTAAAACTTCACGCGTACCCCTGATATGCACGTTACCCGCTTTGCGTTCCTTGTTTGGCAGCCCTGTGGACTGGTCCAGGGTTAGCGCTGCCCTTTGCGATGATTTAGCGATTTTGATGGCTTTTCCTTGCGCGAGGGCGTTCTTGGGGGCGTTACTGGCGCTGCTGCAGGGTCGCTGCGATACTCTGCGCCACGGCTGGTTTGGGAGCCTGAAATCCATGAATACGCTGTGCGCGGAAATCGGTTTTAGCGCACGTGCCTGGCGCAGTCAATCGCACGCGGACACTCTGCGCCAGCCGCTTGCGACACTTTTCTGCGAAATTCTATGAATTACCCTGCAAGTATAATGATAGTCTAACAAGGTAATACAGACATAAGTAATGCAGGGTGCAATGTGAGGAGACGGGATTAATAACATTGGTGCTGGAACACAAAAAAGCAGATGACTAGTGGGAAGCGTTGGCGTTTGTGCAATAGTGAGGCACAGTAAAGGTCGCGGCTAGTCAAATTGGAAGCTATGTGGCTCAGGTTGATAAAAGCAGAAGGTTTTTATATGGAACGGGAGCCTGCGAAGTAATTGGCTGTAGGGAGCAGAGCCCCATCTATTCTTATTTACTCATAGCAGCGGAAGGGAGGTGATGGTGAAGAGGGTGCTCTCTGAGATAAAAGAGCACGTGTTGAGGGCCTGAACGCACGTTCGCATCAGTAGTAGACTACGGGAAAGTGATACAGGTGCTGAGGAAAGCACGCAAAAACATTGGTACAGGTTCGAGAGAGCTCTTACCATATGGTGTAGTTTCCTTGGAATGTTTCAGGCAGACACATGGACCTGTAATGTTCAGAGGATGTATCTGATGTGACCCAGAGGGCAGGAAAGTGAACCGGTGGGGTAGAGTGTGAAGGGCAGTCCTACAGTCCTCCTTGCTCTGACAGGCTCAGGACAGGCACCTTAGCCTTTGTTTGTAACTGAACCTTTGTTTCAGTGTATCCTTGGGGTATTCTAGTGAATGTAAACGATAACCCCCCCAGAGAAAAGGCAAACAAGTACCTACTGTCAGCATGTATCGGTATGCGTTCTTCTACCACAGAAAAAAGGGTGGCCTGGGCAGCAATCATTGTCAAAATACTCATCATGTCAGGCACAATGGGAAATTGGGGAAAAACAATTTTATTGATGGCCTGTAAATCAATTATAAAATGGTAAGGCAGTGCGTTGTCACCCTTCTTGTATACAGGAAGTACGGGACTGTTAGAAGTGCTACCCATAATCCTTTCAATGACATCTAGATGTACAGATCTGAAATGATCATTTTCAGTCTGGCTTCTCCGTCCACCGAAACCTTGTATTGTGGTATACACGGTAATGTGACATATTGCTTTAACTGGATGCGTACTGGTTCAACACCGAGCGTTCCCACATCATTATCACTAAGGGCCTATAAATGAGTGGTTACACTTTGCAATTCACTGAGAAGTGGGAGTGCTAACAACTGAGATGTAGAAGTGTGCTGCAGTGAAATAGTCAAATATACACCATCGGGTGAGCAGTAAATAACAGCATATAATTTCTTAATTAAATTCAAATCTAACAAGTTTTCAGCAATGTTAGTTGTCAATAGAAAACAACATGCATCAGTGAATGGTCCCAAAGAAATAGGTACTAGTTTGGAGACCGGACTTATTACAGGTGTGCCAGCGAACCCTACAGAAACATTTTGTTGCCCTGACAGAGGAATATCTGGAACAGAACGGTGATAAATGTAGCACTTCTCTGCACCAGTATCAACTAGAAATGTGTGTGGCCTATCCCCAACTTTCATTGTTATGCAGGGTCCTTTTTGATTGACAGGGATAGGGGTAGGTTTCAGACCATGTATCGGGCTGTCTTAGCCAAGAAATATGTCGTCAGATGTGTATTCCTTGGAAAAGTAATTCCATGTGGGAGTGTTATTGAAAATGTTGGCGGGCTTAGCCGGGTGTAGTTTATCCGTATTTGCTGTATTATTGCTGAGCTGCGGATGCTGGGAAAACTGGCTTCTATTTGGTCCCTGTATGCCATTACTACGTCCTCTTTCTCATCTTGTGTACATGCTGTTTCCCTTCTGCTGGAGTACTCAGCACTGCGCCCTCCGGTGGCCTTCCTGCTTACAGTAGGCGCACTGGGTCTCATTCATTATCCCAGTGTGTTGCATAACCTGTTCCCTATTTTGGGCAAATCCTCGTGGTCCCCTAGCTTCCTACTGTAACAACACCCTAGTCTTCAGATACACTTTCATCTTTTCTATCCTTTCCTGATTATTTGAAAATGTATTATTATTTGAAAATGTATAAAGCGCAAATCTAAGGCCCAAAGGCATCTAGGCACTAAAGTCGTGAGCTATGCAGCAATGCTTCAATACTCCTAACCTGCAGAGAACTGAGGTTAGAACAAGTGGGTTTTTAAAGCTCTCCAAAAAGGGAGATACTCGTCAATGGCTCTTCCATAAACTTGGGGCCAGGACTGAGAAAGAACGGCCACCCAGTCGCTTGTGCTGGTATTTAGGGATCTTCAGAAGTAAGTGTGATACAGAGCATAGTTTTCTGGCTGGGTAGTAGCACTCTATCTTCCCTTTTAGGTATTCAGAGCCAACATTGTGCACAGCCCAATGGGCAACGCAGAGTGTCTTAAACTCAATCTGAGTTGCTACTGTCAACCAATGCAGGCAATGCAGGAGAGTTACTGAAGAGGTCAGACATGGCACCATAAGTGCCAGTCTTGCTGCCGAGTTTTGGAGTATCTGCATGCACTGGATCTGATACATGGGTTGTCCGAAGTATATCCCATTGCAGTATTACAATTACCTCATTACAGTTGCTGTCAGCAATGTTGTTCGATTGGCTGAGGGAAGTAGGGAAAGAATCTTCCTCAAGACCTTCAGTTTTCCACAACCCGCACTGCATATGGCAGAAATCTGCACCTCACGCGAGCCAGTGGGTAGGAGTTTAACCCCAAGGCTTTTTACTGAAGTGCAGTGCACCAGGTAGGGACCCAAGGGGTTGGGCCAATACTGTGAATTCCAAAGGTAATCTATCTTTTGAGGCCCGAACACCAGGACCTCAATTTTCCTTCCATTTAATTTTAGCCAGTTTGCTGACATCTTGTTTCCTATTTTCTCCAAGCAGTCCCAAAGTTTGTCAGGGGGCTCCATTTGTGGGGAGTACAGCTGCAACACCAGCTGAGTGTCGTCGGCATAAGTGTAAATAAGGACTCGAGACAAAGCTGACCCCTGCGGAACTCCACAAGTCAATTCCAAAGGAGAAGAAAAACAGGTTTGAAAGGAGATGGTTTGAGAGCGCCCTGCAAGAAAAGACTCAAACCATGCCAGAAGAGGTCCAGTAACCCCTGCTTGCTCCAGCCGGGTGAGTAAGATATCATAATCTACCATGTCAAAAGCCACAGAGAGGTCCAGGAGAATTGATACGATATAATATTTATTTGTATCACGCTCGTACACAAGTGTTTCAGAGAGTGACCAGGCAAAGGTGGGGGAACACGGGAGAAACAAAAACAATGATCTTACTAGGCCCAGTGACATTGAGAACGCGCAAGTGCATGGGAAAGGGAAAAATGGGGAAAGTGCATGTAAGGGGGTAGAAGTGGAAAGTGCGGAACAGAGGAGAGAACAGAATAAATAATAAGTAAAACAAATAATAAATAAAAGGGATGAACAGTGGAAGTGCAGCCAGCAAGTGACAAGTGCTAGATTAGTCAGATTGGGTATATCTGATAAGTGCAAAAGAAACATGGGAAGGGGACTGTATGAGTACAGATACAGGCCCCAGTGCAGGGGTGGCCCGGAGGCAGTGCAGGAAGGTGGCAGGGTGAGCAGGTACTTGCGCCTGAAGGACAGAGGGTGGCCAGGTGCACAGTGCCGAGAGAGAAAACAGATCAAGAGGGGCAAACGTGGAAGCGAAGAGGAAGGTTTTGAGGTGCTTCCAGAACCGGAGATGATTCTCAAGTTTACTCTGGCCTCCCCGCGGTCCTGGAGTAAAGCTAGGTCATCTAGCAGTGAGATCATAACTGACTCTGTACCCATTGTGGGTCGAAAACCAGATTGGGAAGGGTGCAAACAATGATTTTCTTGCAGAAATTTAGAAAACTGTGAAGTGATCACAGCTTCCATCAGCTTCATCATAGCTCGGAGAAGAGAGATGATCTATAATTGGCTGGCACAGATGGATCCGAGTTTGATTTTTTCAGGAGAGGTGTGACCACTGCGTGTTCCAGAGCAGCAGGGACTTTGCCCAAAGAAAATGAATGCTGTAATGCATCTGTGAACATACAAATGGCCCTCTGCGGTAGAGCTTTCAAGATACTTAGGGGAACCGCATCGAAGGGTGGGGCTGATTTCAGGCCCTTGAGAGCCTTCCAAGTAGCCTCGTCATTTATAGGCTCTAGATTGAAAGTATTTACCAGAAGAGGAGAAGGAGGTCCTCTTGAGAGCAGCTCCTGAGGCTGTTCCACCTCTTCTGCCATTTGGCTGCCTCTAATGGCTTTACTAATATCTTGGATTTTATCGCCAAGAAAAGCACTAATTGCATTGCATCGCAGTTGTGCATCTGCATTTTAACTTGACTGCCTTTCTCATTGTTCACTCTGTTCTCATAATACTGAGCCATCAGTAGTATTTCAGAAGGTGTCTTTGTTTGCCTGGTACTCTCCGAAGCCGTGATTTGAGACTGAATTTTGGGGAAGAGAGCATGTACAAACTTGTCAACAAACAATCTCTTGCCTGATTCAGTGCTCAGATCTTGCCCGCTATAGTCAACAAATACCTTTTTAAATCTATTGAAATACTCTGCTGCCCCTTCAGATTTCCCTTGCACGCAGGCCATTCATTTGTCCCATATAATCCTTTTTTCTTGTATTAAAGTCTTAAGTTTAGCAAGGATGTAGTCAAAATCTCAAAAACAACACACACACGGAGACTCACACGCAGACACACACACACACACAAATAGAATCCAGCACTACCGGCATCTAAGCACTACCCTAGCTGACATGCATAACCACAGAGCATTCGAAGTAAACTATACATTTTTAAACACGCCATTAAAAGCACACAGCTGTTTATTTAAAAATGCATATCCTGTCTCAGATAGAGCTTGTCTCATGGCATGAGTCAGAAAGGTTAGAAAAATACAAAAACAATACATTAAAGTATTGAAATAGCCCATAAACTCACTTTTTTACTATTGCTGAAATAAAACTCTGAATAAACCGCATGCTCAGCTGCCAATTAAAAGGCTATGCCGGGGCTCCTCCAGTATCCACAGACCCACAATCAAATCCAGACAAGAAGTAAGGCAGCCCGCAGAGTTGCAATTAAGTGTCCCAGGTCAATTAGCCGGTGTCCGCAGGGGTGCATCAATCCAGGGCTCTGACAATGTGGTCGGAAGAAGCCCTGCTGGAGTCACAAGGGTCCTTTTAAGGGCTGAAAGCTCAATGTTGTTTCATTATCAACAATGCACATATTTATGTATTTTAATTTAGTTTGCAGAAATGGGTTTCTTATCAACAAAACACAGCATTCTATTTAATGAATACTGCTTCCTATGTGTTAAAGCAACGTCTAAAAATAACCTCAACCATGCAGATGTTTCCTGGGACCAATGTAATTTTTCTTAACAAAAGAAACACAGCATTCTATTTACTGCATAATCAGCAAAAATGTGCAAAGGTCACCGTAGCTTGTAAATAGTTAGCTTCCTGTATCTTTATAACAACATCTCAAATTAAGCTCAGCCTGCAGCTGCTTCATGTGCTGGCCTTCAGTCATAAGTTAAAAATAGCCTTGCTAACTACCATTGTTTTTTGTTGGTAAACATGCTTTTATATGGGTGGTTTTGTTTATAGAACTTGCACACACACCCTGTATTCCGGTGAGCTAAATATAAAGCCCATCTGTGCTTTCTGCTGATGTGTATAGAATGCTGCACTGTGTGTCAGAACATTCCTAGGATTCTCCAGGCCTTGTCATAAATATAAAACCCCCTTGCAGTGCTGATTTACAGCTCTTTGGTGGGTAACATGCATGCTGTCCATGAGATGCTGCAGACCCTTAGAAACAATAGTTTGACTTTTGTACAGGCTCTGGGAAGCAAACTTTACTTATAAAGTAAACTGCTTTTGATTATTTACACTCTGTATCAATGCCAGTTCATATAAGATTGGTATACATTTTTATATCAAAATTAATATCAACATTTGTTGATATCAAAACTGTTGGGGAAGTTTATATAGAAAATGTACATTCATGTTATATCAAAAACATATACATTTGTATGCACATTTCTATATCAATATGATTTGTAATATTAATTGTTATATTTTTTCATGTAAAGCATGATTTTTAATATTATTTGTATATACATTTTAATAGGAAAATATATGATTTTTTACAATAGATTTTTGTATAAATGTGAATATATCAAAAAATATTGTTTATATTTGTATATCACATGTTTATATCAAGAACATATGAAAATAGTTTGATATCATTTTCCGCTTCCTACAAAGTTTATATAAAAAGTATTGGGGTTCAATAATATTGCTTATCAATTTGATATCAAATGTATATTCACTTCCTATCACCGCGGGTAGAACCCATCTGTGATGTCAGCAAAGCATCGCTCTGCAAAACCCTAGATTCACAGTCCCCATCTTCAGAGCTCACTTTGCTCTCGGCGCTCGACCGAGCAACATCGTCGCTCCCATCTTTATATAGATTTTATATAAAATGTACATTCACTTATATCAAAACTAATATAAATTAGAAAACACTGCCTATAAAAATATATATTTGATCGAAAATCGATATCAAACATTTTTATATCATTTTTATATCAAATGTATATTACATTTATATCCACGTACATCAAAAGGGACTGGACTAAAACCAGAAACAGCTGGTGTGTCCACCTGTCAAGATTTAACATGAGCCAAAAGAGGGCTCAATTTACTACTCTGAGTTCATAGGTGCAATACGCATGCTCACTTGTTAAACTTGTTTATGTCTGCTTCAAGTTAATTTATATTGCCAAAGCCCAATCATCTCCTATGCTATGTATTCCTCTATTGTGAATAGAATACAAATCCTATGCTATTGTTTCTCGCTATTCTTCAGTGCTCAGGTTAAACCATTCTGAGTTTCACAGAGTTTCCTGTGGTGCTCCCAAATCACCTAGATCAGAGACACCTGTTGCAGGGCTTAGCAGAACCTTGGGAAAGATTAATTGGTTCTCTGTAGCATGTCTCCTAATGGTGCAGGGGTCAGCACTGTTATTCCATTCCTTCCTTTCTATTGCCCAGATAGAGGCTACATTGAGGCAGTTCTCTGGAGGTACTGTTGAGATCATCTTGGTCAGCAGGGGGCCCTGATTTGATGAAAGCCTGTAAGATACTTTGTGGTGCATTAAATAGAGTGTACATTTTCACCAATTGAATTAATTGTTATTGGCTTCAGGGATTGATTCAGTTTTCTATCTAAAACATGAACAAACACCAAGCCATATATTGGGCTAGGCCAAAAGGTATGTACCTCGACTTATGTCTTATTACAGTGAATTCCCATCTGAGCCCACCACACATAAGAGGATACTTTGGTAGCTGTGGCAATAGAGCCTGCACTAAAAAAGAATAGCCCCCTCCACCACCAGATCATCAGCATTATTCCTGTTGAAAGCCTTCTTCGGGTGAACAACCTGTACCAAAAAAAGAAGTTGAGAATATGTCCTATGCTGACAAAACAATCCAGATTCGGAGAGGCTGGCCGGTACTTGATCTTAAGGGCAGGCAGTGATCAAAACTCTGTGGAGTCTTGCTTTCAAGACCATTTATTCATTACTCAAAACCAACACTGATCCTACAGCTAAAGGGTCATCGATGCACTGGAAGGGGAAATCTGAAGTACAGAACCAGGAGCAGAATGTATGGAAAAGTTGCATGCTATTAACCTCGGGTCTGGTGAAAATATGCCAACTACCCACTCGCATTGAACACATTACTTGTTTACTGCAACATTAAAAGGGATTTGAAGCAGCAAAAGTGAATACATGTCGCTTCAATCAGAATCTTTAAGATGCAGACACTGCCCAGTTTATTTTGGTGCAGCCATGGTTGAAACAGCGACTATCAAACCCAGCGTGCTACTCGGAACTAGGAGAGATGGAGGAAGGCAGCCCTTATTGTCATCCTGTGCAGGAAGACAAGGTTCTTGTTGACACCCTATGAGAGAGCCACCACAGGTTTGATGTGCTATGAAAGATGGTCCAACAATTGCAGAGTAAACTGGCTATACAAGACCATGATCACCTCCCCTACACTGGTACAGGAAGGGGTTTTACACACACACTCCCACACACACCGTCAGTAGGAGGTCCCAGTCAGACTCAGGTAAGGATTTGTTGCACCTTAGTAGCTGATCTCATTGGAGTAAAGAAGACATTATCTCGGTTTCCTTTGCCCAGACTCAGGGCACACTCACACCCGTATTGTCTATATTGTCTATAATTTCAGAACACAGATCCCGAACGACAGCCTTAACTTTCAAAATTCGAACATTTTAGAGAGAGAGATGCAATAAATTTGCCATTGCTGGTTTACTTCTTGTAGACCGAGGGCGTTTCCTTATTAGGGAAGACATTGGGATTCATGTTTACATGTCCTACAGTTCTTAGTTTTTCATTGGCTCACAAGGGAATATCTGTGGTAGATAGTACAGGGGGTACTGCTCCCAAAGAAAACGGTCTCCCTGCAGAATCTTTTAACTAACAGATCATGCACATAGACAGAATCCAATGTTTACAAGTCTGAGTGCCACTGGGGGATGCACTGAGCCCCAATGTGCAGAGAGAAGTACGAGACCTCGATCAGCACAGGGAAGAGCAAAATGTGCATGTGGTGCTGCGGTGGGGGTAGCCACAGAGGGGGCGTGGCATTTCTATTAGGTAAGAAAACACAGAAATCCTTACTTTTGTGGCAACACATGAAGCAGACTTCCAAAGATTCCAGGGCTCACAGAAGGATTTGAATAAGGGATTTGTGGCTTGACACAGACGCCACGCCACAAGCACACAAAACAAGTCAGGCCAAAGGAACTTCTGTAAACTTTTGGTTTCTCACCAAGCATGGGACACGGGGCTCAAGTCGAGGGTATTTATAAAAGGAAAATGCCATTCGTCCTGTTGGATTTGGGCGGTTATGCAAAGCCAATTTAATGAGATGTGAATATTTCAGCATATTATGCTAATTTCTGACGACATCACATCTCATTGCGTGTGTTGATTAGTCCCCCCAGCTTAATTTTTAGGACTTGACCCCTGAATTGGGGCAGCTAGATATGTTTGGCATGTTCTTCTTTTGGGTATGAGCAGCAGATGGAGGCATCTCTTTGCACATGTTCCAGAATGTACCGCTGGCTGCTCCTAGCCTGTGAGATGACAGCCCGGGAATTCTGCTGGGAACACGCAAGGCCGAGAGGAACACTCTGCGGCTGGCCCATGCTACTCCGGCAGCCTGCACTGGAGTCCCCTTCCGTCTTGCTGGTGGCTTCAGTTCCCTTGTTCCATATGTATGCCCTCATTCTCCTCCAACACCCAGCCACGAGGCGGGCTTTGTAAATGTAGAGGGGATGACTTAGTTTTGTCCTGGTGAAGCTTTAGAGAAATACATTATCTTCACAATTAATAACCCCAGACCTCTTAGCTTTTCCAGTGCTTGCTCATATAGCTAAAAGTCATATGTTATTGGTCCAGGACAAAAATCTACCTTTTATTTCTTGTTGGTTCGGAGAGGTAGGGCCCCACTAAAAATTCGAATGCGCATGTCCAAATAAGCAGAGAGGTGTATGACTAATATGAGCCTCTGGTCTTAATGATGAAGTTAACATTTAACATTTGACAGTGACATTTCTATTTGGTAAATGTGTGTTTCCTTTAGATTTCACTCTAATTTTCATTTTTGTCCAGTTTATTCCAGTGATGAATGTGTATGGGACTGAAAACAAAGAAGGTTCCTGATCCAACTAGATATTTAAAAACCATAAGTGCGCATGGACCTTTTACATTGTTTGGTGTAACCAGAATCAGCTTTCTGGTGCCATCCCTTGGCCTTAGCGAGAAAGGCCACATTAGCATTTTGGCTAGCAAATAAAACACATTTGAGCCAGACGTTCCCTTTTCAACGTGGCAATCAGAGCCGGGTCTGCCGCTCAGTGGGCGAATGCACCCACCACAGGGGCATGTGTTTGACCTCATGGTCACAGGTTTAAATGCTGGCAGCTCCACTCAGCCCTCCATCTTCCCGAGGTCGATAAAATGAGTACCATTAAGCTGGGTAACAATAAATATCTGCTATCTGTCAACAGCGCCAAGGTGCCCCTCTGGGGGTGAAGGTGCACTGTACTAATACACCAGTGGCCAGAATACAGAACCTTTGCCCCGGTGCAAGTGCAAAGTTTGCACGGTATTAGCACTAGGGCAAAGTTTGCCCTATTTTTAAAAACACTGGGGCACATAAAAAAATACATTGCACCTCCACAAGTGCAGTGTCGCATATTAAAAGCACCTGGGCTAAAATTACCCTAGTGCTAAAAAGATACATTTCTGATGCATTTTTGCATCAGGGCAAACTCCTTGTGCTAATACCATTCCGTATTAGCACTAGGGCAAACCTTGCCTTGGTGGAAAAATGTAGCGAAAATGCATTTTTTTTGCTCTAGGGCAATTTTTGCCCTGGTGCTTTTAATAGAACAAACTGCGCTTGTCGATGTGCAATGGTTTTTTTAATGTGCCCCAGTGTTTTTAAAAATAGGGCACACGTTGCCCTTGTGCTAACACTGTGCAAACTGTGCACGTGCACTGGTGCAAAGTATCTGTAATCTGGCCCCTGTTATGTTAGAGTATGGAATGGTGAAATAAAAACACATATTACATACATTTGCCACATACGTTATTATCCTTGTTACAGTGCCCAAAAATATCACTAAACAGATTTCAATAGAACTAGTTCACATGCAGTGTCTGCAAAACATTTTTTAAACTGAACGTTTACACAGGGCCTCATTAGAGAAAGCATCTGTATCTTCTGGCAGCTGGTAAGTGTGCCATGCAAATAGTGCTCTGTGCCCTCAAAACATCGGCACACATGCCAAATAGGCACCATGGAGCTGCCAAAGCCCAGACAAAAAATGAATGGGCTTCGGCCAGAATTGTACTGGTCTTAATGTTGGTGGCATTTGCATGGGGCCTTGCGGATCACGCTGAGACCCGCCGTGAAGGCTAAGACATTGGAGGCCCTGAAGTGGGGTCACGTTCGTTTGGTACGTAAAATGCCCATAGGTGACCACTTCGATTTATTCTTAAGTGCAAAAGTTCCCTTCGGCGCACTTTTTATCTTTCCCTCCACGTATTGGAAAAGTTATGTGTAAAACATAGGTAAAATCACCTTTACTCTTCACTGCCACCAAGCTGGTAGAAAAGTGTAAATGCCTCCCACGGACTAGTGATTGTGGAAGGCATTTACAATGATTCCTATGGAGTCCTCTGCTTTCACCAGGTGGTAATGTAAGGCGGATTCCGTAGGAATCCATAGCATTATCGGCAGTGTCAAAATCCATGCTGGTGGAAAGGACAGCACATTTGTCTGGTTGAGCGGGAAATGGAGCACCGTGGCGGACACCAAATGTTTTATCATGGGATTCATATGGGCATTTCTATTTGGCCTACTGAATGAAGTGACAATGGGCAGGATTCTTTCTTTCTTTAGTGCTGGAATTAATCAAACAACGGTGATTATAAATTGTTTAATTTTGTATCGGATGATTTGGGTTGGCTGCTCTGTGAAGGCAGAATTCATTGTCAATCGGTGAGAGAGAGGTTTCTTCCGGCCACATAGACTTCTTTAATATTGCGATCATCGCCTGAAACAAGAGAAAGAGCGAAAAGAGTTGTTGTTCTCTGTTTATCAACATACATATATGATACACCACCTTATGTGCAACTCTACAACAAGATGTCATGGTTATAACAGTTCTGAAGGTCTGACGGTCTCTATTTCAGGTTGAGCGACTATGGCTGTGTTCAGGGAACCTGAACCATTTCAGTGGAAGGTGCACATGCCAACTGAGCTACCCCTTCAAACCGCGTCATATTATGAGTTTCACAAGAAATGTTTTGTACTTCCCATATGGATGCTCTAAGTGCTGCCAATTGCTCTACATTTGCCCAATAGGTCCAAGCCCACAGAAGGTTCTTGATTTGATCCCCTTTTTTGCTATAAGGTAATGTTATCCCCACCAAAAATATCGCCATATATATGGTCATCGGGAGCGGCCATAGGTGATATTTTTAGTGGGGGTAATAATAGGGTTTTTTGGGAGCGGGGGGTTGCGGGGGTGTCCCCCATTCCTTTTAAAATAATACAGGGGTTGCGGGGGTGTCCCCCGCAGGTTCCATGCCTTAATATCACTGCACAAATATAGCGATACTTTTGTATGGCTATATTTTGCGGGATATTTATTAACACATGCAACTCCTTTTTTCTATTAAAAGAATCCAGCAAGACAAGATCAAGAATTCAGGCACTATGCAGATGAATCCTTCAATGGTTCTTTACAGCTATTGATGACCACAGAAGTTAAACACAGCGGTGCAACGCAGCCATATCCGTAGATGCCAGCAAGAACCAAAATCCCTCTTTGTTGAAGTAAATCCTAAACCCAAGAGCTTTCAAACACTGCGAACAATTGGTGTCAATGATATGGCAATAGCACCCAGATTCTGCATGATCTCCATTCAAATCGCAGGACTCAAATCACAGAAACTGATTGATCAGTTGTGTGGAGGTGCTGCAGTGCTGGATGCATGCAATTTGACCACATTTAACAAGACATACCATTGAATCTGTGCTCATTGGTCTCTTCCATCCCAAATCACTACTTTTTCTGTAGATTGCCTATCATGGCCCTAGAATGGTTACCATAGAGTCGGTTGATTTCTGGGCTTAAAGTTTGAGCACTGGCTCTGCTTAAGGATCCTGGTAGAACTGTTACTAACTTATACAGACGGTTGAAAATTGGTCCCTTTGTTATCACTGGACTACACAGAATTGCTGGTCCAGGCTGTATTCATAGAGTAACTACAAACCAGTTGTGAAGTTGAAGTAACAAGGCTTGCCCGCAACTCTTAAATTCGAATGGCAAACATAGGTTTGCCCTCGAAAATAGTCAGTAGAGCAGCCTCTTGCTAAATGCCCAACCCTCCTGACCAGCATTCCTTGGCGAGGCATTTACGCTGCAGTGTAAACTACAAGCTTAAATTCCTGTAGTAGCACCGACAATGTATGGCAGGCAAATCCCTGAAGGTTAAATGGATCAAACGCGGAATAGTCTCCCTAAAAGAATCAGAGAGGCTGATGCTTTTTACTAATTTAAAAACACAAAGGAAAAGCGTTTCTTCTACAAACTGTCCGGCCCGCGGGCGAACGCCTTTGCGCGCAAAGGCTGCCAGCGGGTCGCATAGCAATTGTCCAGTGCTTGAAATCTCCTAAACCTCCACCTGTGTAGCCATAATGGCCAATATTAGGGAACACCGTGGGCAAACTCATAGGAACCCTAAAAAGACCCCACACAACCATGTATCAGCTTGGTCCCCATTCATCCATGACTAAATCCTATACCGGCCATTCACAAACCTAAACCTTTCAAATCATTCTCACTGATGTCACTAGAATGTCTCTGCTGGGGCTTCACAGCAGGAGCATAGTAAACTCTATGTCCTGTAGCTTATTGGGAGTGTGGGGGTGGGAGGTGCATTCTTCGCTTTTGGGGCTTGCGATGCGGTTTCACAATCCCAATAGACTTGCTTTCATTCATTCATCTTCTATCACCAGAGACCAGCTAAGCGCGGGGCTAGGATTCAAACCTATGTTGCTCTGCAGTTGGCTTGCTTCCAAGACAGGCGGTTGCCCCTGAGCTGTCCTCCCGGATCTATCCTCCCGGCCCTGCCCGGATGCGTGCGTCATCTCGTTTTGTGAATCCTCAATAAAATCTTCATTACAAACAGAAAGTGTTTTTTCTGTCGGAGGGGAGCTTATATTTTACTTTACTCTGTCTGCAGTGTTTCTGAAAGTGTTACTGTGACATTTTTGGGGTTTCAATGTTTGTGTCTATTGTTTAGCTTAACTATATGCATATTTGTTATGCCATATTTTTCATTTGTCTATAATGCATTTTAAGTTTTTGTCAATGTTCTGCGGACTGACTTGAATTCCTCTTGTACCGTATTGAGCTTTTTCCAACCACTCATGTGCGCCGGAACATCTCCTGTCAAATACACGTGATCCACAATCCTGGGAATCTACCTGCGTAGGCACCGGCCATGGTGCACCAGGGTATGCCACTCTGACCCTGCATCATCCAATCTGGCCCGATTGCCAGAGAGTGTCAGACTCTCAAATGCCATCTTGCCTG
Source organism: Ambystoma mexicanum (assembly GCF_040938575.1). NCBI lineage: Eukaryota > Metazoa > Chordata > Amphibia > Caudata > Ambystomatidae > Ambystoma > Ambystoma mexicanum. Next base: position 1,169,464,626 of record NC_090935.1, on the reverse strand, counting down.
CAGCAGCGTGAGGCCAACCTATGGCACCTATAAAACGATGTCGCTGGACTCTTTGAGGGCTAGTTGGGAGGGGGAATGTATTCTGCTATTCTCCCTTGGTCCATTGTCCTCTCCTTCCAAGAATATCAGCCTTCCTGATCCAATCCACCTGCCAAAGCAGCGTTGGGCTCACGTACAGACTATTTCTACTGCCATGAATTCTAATAGTCTCCAGGAACCCCAGTCCTCTACTCTTCCCAAGCAATAACTGTCAAGTGCATTGAGGTGAATAAGCACATTGTGTGCAGGGTTGGGAAATGCACTCATACTACTCTTACTTGTTGGATCTCTACCCTTCCATGCTGCAGGGTGTTGGGAGACAAATAGTTATTGATGGGGCTTTATGAATCTTAAATACCGAGATCAGGTTTTCTGTGACCTTTGGCTTGCCAGAACCTCTGGACTGCAACTCCCATCAACCCTAACCAGCCTAATCAATGGTGAGTGAACGTGGGAGTGATGGTCCACAACATTTGAAGAGCCACAGGTCGCAGACCCCTAAGATAAACTAAGAAATTAATGCATTTACAGAATGTATTTCAGAGGACATTTTTGAGGCAAGTAACTGTGCTTATAGAATATGCGGCCTTCATTGATTTGGGTTGAATTGGTGGGGTGTGAGAGGAGTCTTCATTCTCGATATTTCTCTTTGGCATTTTTACTTCACTTCTAAAGACTTTCGGAGAGGTCTCGTGTTTCCACGAAGTAAATTACTATGTGGAAATTTACTTCGTGAAATTACATCAACAATTTACTTTGAAATGTATTGTTTTGTTGGTTAAGGGGCTAAAGGTGGTGGGCAGGGGTTTGGGGCAAGTGTTATAGTGAAGGGGATTTGTGGGGACCACCCACACAAAAAAAAACGTCGAAGTAATTTCCAGAAAGTAAATTCCTGGAAAAGACATGGAACCGATTACAGAGACTCATCCATCCATCTGAAGTCGATGGACGCCCCTCCATAACTAGCATTGAGAATTGTGACTGGCTTTAATGGGTTCAGGCCTCGGCTCTGCCAATCCAACATTGTTATCAGAGCTTTATAGAGCAAGGGACGGTTCATTATTGCTGTGAAAGGACCCCTCTCGAGGTGCCAGGCTAGTAGCAAATAGTAGTAACATCTATGTAGGTTCTGGAATTGTGCTAGTAACGGAATTGCAAGTAAACAGACAAAAGGTGTTAGCAATTAAAATGTGGTTTTATTTTGGTGTATTTAAGTAACAAAGTTGTTTTGATAAGGTTTGCATTTTAATTGTTAGCTTTGTTGAACGGGAATGGTTTTAACATGAGCATGCATTGGGGGTGCTGGAAAAAAAGTTTTCTCTATAAGAAAGTGAAAACAAAACGTACTTTAGCTATCTTTTTGGTGTGTCAAATTGGATGTTTCCTGTCAGGTTAAAGATGCAGCTAAAAAAAGATACTCATAGAGGGAGGGCCCGATTCACAGAAGCGTTTTTATAATGGCACAATTGCATTGAAAAATGGTTTGTGAATCAGGCCATCACAGAGGTCTTTGTTGAAAGAAATATTACTGGGATATAGCATTGGTGTTTCTTAAATACAGATAAAGACTTACTGCTGTTTCCATGTCTGCTTCTATAATCAAAATACAGTCAATTACTTAAGTTATTTGACTGCATCCTGACTGGTTCTGAGGAGGTCCATAATGTCTCCCACGAGAAAATTTGCAATATTTGAATACAACAGAGCCAAAGGAGCTTTTATAGAGCATTCAGTTCTCAAGTAAGTTACTCGCAGGGCCCTAGCTCGCTCCCTCACCTAGCTGGCAAGGACACACTGTTCAAACTGTATCTAGCTCTACTTGAGATCCTACTCTTGCCTTTGAGGTCCGTGTCCTACTGAACAGGAATTCCCTCTATAAACAGTGATTCCCACTAGAAACGGGTGCAAATCCTCTCTACACGGGCGTCACCCTACCACCATCATCTGTCAGACAACACGACTGCAGAACGAAAATGAAACTGGAATGGGGTGGTTGATAGGCCTGGAAAAGATCTACTAGCCATTTGGTTGTAACCCCTTCTATCTGGGGCTACAACCAAAATACCCGGTGCTATAGCCCCCTCAGCCCCTCCTAGTGACGCCTCTGGGTGTGCATATGCTTCCCTGAGCTCAGCCTAAGAGGATGCATTGTCCTTACAGTCATAGCCATCAGCAGAGGATTCTAGCATGTCTTGTGTGCAGACAGACCACTAAGCTGCTTCTTCTTATTTCAACCCTGTGTTTGCAGTCTTGACTTGTGCAGTGGCTGGCAGAGTCCCCTGCTTCCTTTTACACGCTTTTCCATACACTGCCTACTCACCCTCTCTCTTTACTTTACTTTACTTTCGTATTTCTAGCGCACAGACCGATTACCCATAGACTTAAGGGTGTGAAAAATAACAAGAACAAGACGTACAGACAAGAAACCCTTTACTGCGCAGTTTTATTGGTACCTCAGACTAGGTTTTAGCAAAACAGTAATGTTTTTAATTTCTTTTTGAATGCATTCGTTGCTTGGATTTCTCTGATCTCACATGGGAGTTTCTTCCAAGTCAGAGGGGCGGTAATACTGTAGGTGCCCCTATGGGTTTTATTATTTTTGCATTTGCGTGTCATGAGCTGTGTCGTGTTGCTGGATCTGAGCTGTCTTTGGTTTTTCTTTTCCACAATACAGTCTTGCAGGTAGCCTGGCATTTTTCCCAATGTACATTTATGAGTATTCTCATCCCACCCCTTCCTTCTTCATTCTCTTCCGCACCTTCTCCATCTTACGCCCCTTCCACTTCATCTTCCCTTGTGCCACCTCCCATAGGTTCTCCAAGTCCCTCAAGACATGATGGCCATGGCATAAGTGGCATGGAAATGTCTAAATGTCTACATGTATGCGAATATGTGAGTGTGTGACATAGCAGGGGTGAGGGGTGAATAACATGTGCATGTGTGGCCTTCACGTGCATATGTGCATCATATACTGTTTCTGGCCGAAAACAAAGATGCATTTGCATTATATCTCCTTGTGCATGGAGGGTCTAGAATGTGACTTCCCCTCCTCCACATAGTCCTTCTTTAGAATCAATACATACCCAAATACAGGAACTTCTGGATGACATCCTAAAATGATAAAAGACAGACATGGGAATTAGTCATAACACCACAGTCCTAACACTTTGAGACACATTCTGGGGAAATGTATTTGATGCAGGGATCTACTCAGTTTAACACATTCATGACAAACACCTTTAGCACACTGATATAACTTCACTAAGATCTGCTCTTAACTGATATATAGTGTTTGTTGAAAGAAACGTATTATTAATTTTGTGTATCTCATTTATTTTCGTTAAGGGGCTGACAGACAGATTTGCATCAAGGCATGTTTTCTGATATAGATCTTAGTTTCTTGGATTTCTTTTTTTTAAATAAAATCTGAGTTTTGAAGGTGCTGTTATATATTTGGCTCGAGCACGTTGGCCCCTTAGCTGAGCAGCTCCTGAGTATAATGTTGGATAAAACAGAAGTGTTTGTAAGGACCAGTATGCCCCCCCACCCCCCATGTGTAAAAAAAGGGATTTTTATAACGAATGCATGGAGATACAACTGCTAGGCTAGGCAACTGCTAGGCGAATAGCATACAACCAACACGTTATACATAATCATAATCACCCATATGCAGTCGCTCGGAAGGAACAAATGAGTTATAATTTAGCTTAAGGTCAGTTAGTTTATTGTTTTCATAAACTGTTACCAAATACTACCTATTATCTGAGTACCTGTATCTTTCAAATATTCACATTCAAATCATGTGAGGGGTGGTACTTGGCATCCTATATATCCATTATTACCATAAATCGTATGCCGCCATGATAGAATGGTTTTGGCTAAATGGGTTTGAAGCCCAAATAGTAATAGTCAAGGAACAGATTGTGGATATTAATCCCGAATCAGAGGAACTAAAACTAAAAATCATAAAACTCTGAATGAAATTTTACATCGATATCATCATGAGGGCAAACTAAAGAAAACCAGAAACTTTTTCAGAGATGAACATGATTATAGATATGCCAGGGTATACACCTATCAAATTAAATACTGCGATAATATAAGATCTACCGATTCCCGAGATAGCACAGAAAATACATCGCCGGCTAGTTCCGAGACTGACAATGAGATTGACAGACCTAGCACTGCACGAGAAACAGATACCAACGCTCCCAGTAGTAGTGGAGGGATTCTGACTAAAAAGGAAACCTTTTTAGATCAGATCAAAAGATTTAAATCAGGCAATCGACAGGATATACCCAAACAGGTACGTTTCACAGAACCCCCCCCCAAATATATCAGGACAACTGAAGCAAACCAAGAGGCAGTAGGGGAGAGGTGGAGGGAGACGAAGAAGGAGCACAACCTCAACGGGTAAGAACCCGATCAGATCACAGGACACAAAAAATATTACAGCAAACAACAATTATGACTGAGGAACACACACCTGACATAAACTTAGTTACCAACCTACCACACAGGTCCTTGGATCCTTATGAAATTAGCATTTTAAATAAGGGCCTCTCATTTGCACCTACCATAAGAATAGACTATTTAGAAACAGAAATTGATCTCTCTAAATGTATACATGAATTAAAACTCACAAATTATTTTCATTATAAGGTACGTACACAGGAAGAACATGGTGAAAACATAGCGCCCATTCATGGGAGCATCTTGCCATGAGCCTGTGAGGGGTTCCATTCAATCTTGTTTGGCTGGGCCTTTACACATGGCTGCCGCAAGACTGCTTACACTGAGGACTTTGATCCATCCTGTCCGGGAGCCCGCCTATGCTGAATGCAGATTGGCTGAGGCTCTTTGATAATCATTGTGGGCCCGGGAGCTGGCAGGACCAGCTTTAAGGGCCGGTATTTACCCTGTCTGGGCCTGTCTGCCACAGAGACACCCCATCTGTCTCTATCTGCTCCGCTATTGCTGTCCTTACCTCTCTGCACTATACGGTCATGTCGAGTTGCTGCTTTGGCTTCACCTCCTCAGTATGGCGGTCTTGATCCCCCTCCTTTCATTGCCTGTATTTCTCTCATTATCCGCCTTCATTCTCACTACACTTAGCGTGTTGCCTTCATGTCATCTGTAATCTTATCTGTACTCTGTCCCCGTAACCTCACTTTCACCTCTTCAATCGTTCTCTTCATCTGTAACCCTTGTTTCTGCCGGCCGCCTTCCCATATAGTGGGTTGTGTTTTCCTTCATATTTTAGCTCTCTCCTGCTATCCCCATCCTCCCCTCTTCACTTCTCCCCTCTAGGTGTGGCTGGGGCATCTGCAGGCTTCTGGGGATGCAGTGCTCCTTCTCACGAACCTGCCCTTGCCTGCTCGCCTGTCCTGGCCACTTCTACCGGCTATTCACGATCTATTAAACATGACCGTTCTTACTGATTTCCCTTCCTACTCATTGTGCTTCTCTCTCACATGCCTTGGACTCACTGCCTCCCTTTTCCTTCTATCAACCAATGCTGTTTTGCACCCTGATGTGCCCCTTTAAATTTGAGTTGTAACCATTGCTCTGACTTGTTGTATATCTTGTGCTATTCTTCATTTTGCCTACCTGCCCCACTGGTTTATCATTCGCAGCCTGGGCTTTTCTTGCATTTTACCCACCTGCTCCCTCCGGACTGCAATCTTTCTGCCCTGTGCTGTGTTTTTGTACTTGCCTACCTGCACCCTTGGATTGACTTTCTTCACCCCCTTGCTGTGTTTTGCATCTACCTACACGCAACCACTGATTGACTCTGAAACCTCGCTGTGTTTTGCATTTGCCTACCCGCAACCACTGATTGACTCTGAAACCTCGCTGTGTTTTGCATTTACCTACCCGCAACCACTGATTGACTCTGAAACCTCGCTGTGTTTTGCATCTGCCTACCCGCAACCACTGATTGACTCTGAAACCTCGCTGTGTTTTGCATTTGCCTACCCACAACCACTGATTGACTCTGAAACCTCGCTGTGTTTTGCATTTACCTACCCGCAACCACTGATTGACTCTGAAACCTCGCTGTGTTTTGCATTTACCTACCCGCAACCACTGATTCCAACCATGTACCTGCATTGTGATGTAGCCACCTTCACCATGAGGTTTAGCTTTTCCATGTGGCATTTGACCTACCTAGTACCTGCACTTTCTTAACTTGTTTTGTATTTATGTACCTCTCTCCTGTTCCCCTCCTGCACTTTCCTTCCTCCCCCGTCCCCCTCATTCTTGTTCAAGCACTTGCATGAACTAAATCACCTTGCGGCCTAGTAGGAATACTTTTTATTTTTTTCATCCCTTCCTACCTTTCATGAACTCTCCCTTCTCCCAGCTCTCATGCTATAGCACCTGCACGTTCTGAATGTTTCAAGACCTTCTAAGAACGTTCTGCTTTTGTTTTATACCTTGCTCCTCATCCCTATACACTCCTGTCTTGATGTGCCTCGAAACACCATTTTTGCTGTATATTACGCATTACAAATAACCAAGAAATAAATAACTACATTACATTTACAGTACAGGACATTTCTATCTATGGATAATGAGAACCAGTACGTGGTGCACAGATAATAGAGGATTTAGGAATTATGTCTGACACATTAGCAGATTCCATCCTTAAAGCCAAATCCCAATTTATACCGCTTACTTCACTAGAGAGTAATATAGAAACATTTCATAAAGTGGTGCTTTGTGATTTACATAAATATTTGGATAAAATTACACAAAGAGGTCAACTACTACCATTTAATAATCTCACCAGACAGGAATGGAGAGCCTTGGACTTGCTTACTCAAGATGAGCCCATTACCATAAAGGAAGATGATAAGGGTGGCAATATTGTCATCCTTGACAGACAAGATAAAATCACAATGGGATTAAGACACCTGGAGACACCAGGGGGTTACATCACACTTAGACAAAATCCGACGTTGACAATTTTGAATGAGTACAATCAAATCATTATTAAATGGTACCGTAAGGATAGGACTTATGTACACTTTGAGGCTCCAACACTGCCAATAATATAGTTTCTCCCCAAGAGCTACAAAACATTCTGTCGAACTAGATATTAAATTATGCCTCCTATTATAACGATTTGTATGTATATTGGCCTACGCCAAGTTGCTTAAAATTGTACGCGAATAACTCTCTACGGCAAGGTCTTGACCTTAGAAATTGATGTAAGCCGCCATCTTGAATCAAGCCTCCATTTTAGGTTAGAACTGCCATTTTGGTGTTTTTGTACAAAGTCACCCTGTAATCTAAAATGGCCGTCTCATGTGCCCTTGTTCTTGCCTTAACCACTCCAATCTCTGTAGGAGATTTAATGTCCAACCTGCCTTCAGGCTACATGTTAGGGTCATGTAGACCTTGTCCTTTGTTGACCTCGGGAGCAGGGGATTACTTGAATTAGCAATGTTAAACTACAAGTATACAAGAACAGTAATGCTATCCGAATATAATATGTGAAACATTTGTTTGGTCTGTATTAAAACATCATGTAAAGAGTGTAAATGTTAAATTAAAGCATAATGGAGTGTGTTAGTAAATATATTCAAAAGTAAACCGCATGCCCAAGATATTTAAATTAGGAAAGTGAACCTGGCGCGACCCTAGCCCAGTGTATAATTAACCTGTAAGAGGCTGGACATCATTTTACAAATTGTATAAATGCGTCGATGTCCAGCTAGGAAATTCTGTTCACTGCTCACATTGAACCCTTCTGGTGGTCTCTGTGATGTATTGACGGCCAAATAGCTATTTGTGTACTTTGTTGAATACTGTTCAGCTTTGTAATAAAGATTCTGGGAATCTTTACAAGCCTGTGTCGGTGTATTTTCCTTTGCTTGGTGAAACAGCCGTAATATTGTATTTTTTCTGATTCCACAGATGGCGCCCGAATAGGGACCCTCAAGATTGACTTCGTCTCGTTGAAGGTTGCCTCAGCTATCGGACCCGGATCGGACGGTGCCAACAGAAACGGCCACTCTAGACGAGAAGTGAATTCCTTGACGAAACTGCACGATCCGATCCCTGGACGGTGAGCTGTAGCTCGAGACGACGTCTTGACGAGGGTCCATATATTTGAGGTGGGTAAATTTGCCGAAAATCACCAGACACGTGGGTCCTTAGCATTGTCCTTAGTAACCCGATCGGGCCTCCCAGTCCTTTGGTCAGGTGAATCGTGCCCTGATTCTTAATCTAACCCTGACCATTTGAATTTGAGGCATTGTACTCGCGAGCACAATTATTTAACCAGGTAACACCAGAACTTTGATATGCCTGGGATATTGTCTGCCTTCTTTAGGGCATTATTCCGCAGCGACAATCTTTGGAAGATAGCCGTCCCGCACCACAGGAGGGATCGCCGGCATGTACTATGTACTGTAAGAAAGGCTTTGGTAGTATAGCATTTAATGACATTTGGCACAGACAAACCAGACATAATTCTAATCTTCGGTGGCCAACCAATGGTAGTTTTGAAATCCCTCGTATAGAATATTTAGAGTCTGTATTAGTAAAGAAAAAGGCTAGACCTGCAGCATTTGACGCGTTGCACAGTTGGAAAACAGAAGCTTTGCAGCAACAAAAGAGTAGAGAGAAACACATGTGTAGACATATGACAAGTGTCGAAAAGGCACAGTTATATGATCAAAATAAACAATTGGAGTCAGTTAGGAACACGGACAGGGCGTTTCAATTAGGCATTCAGAAAATCTACTCTTCAAAATATTTTCATACGTCAGATGAATTAATAAACTTTGGCATGAACGAAGGCCCGATGCCTCCGCGCCACCTCTGTACGTCCCTCCTCCTGGCGCTTTGCCCCTTCCTGTTGTAGTTCCCCCTCCTTTAGTTCCTCCGGTCCTCCCTGCTGTTCTTCCTGTTGTTCTTCCAGCCGTCGTCCCTTTGCCTGCCCCTTTGCCTTCACCTGTTGTTATTCAGAATGTGCCTACTCTTCCTCTTGCAAGTGATTCTGCATCGCTTGTAGTAGACCAGGGAGCAAGACCAAGGGTTGTGACTCGTAATACTGTGTCCCCAGACAAAAAGAGTGAATTGACTGCTTGGGCTAAACATTGTATGGAGAAGGGTGAACAAGCTGATGTTTTTTTGCACACTCGAAAATTTAAAAAATATTCCTGAGAAAAATGTTTTTATCGAAGGATTAGGGACTCATTTGAGTATAATGTGGAATAGACTAAATGATGTAGATTTCCCACAAGGGTTACGGGATTTGAATGCCTTAGCGTTGTCCAGAGATACTGCGGAGAAGGTATATGAGCATGTTGAGAGGATTTTTGAGTATAGGAAGGAGTTGGAAGAGTTACAGAATGAGGAAGCAGATGGTGGTAGTTTAGGTATTATGTACTTACAGAAACGGTTTTCTCCTTGTCGAGAATTAAAAGGAGAGGAAGCGCGAATTTGTATAAAAGATGCGATAAGATGGATTTCGGATATGTCGATAACTCCAGATGAAGTATATGACACATATAGTCAGTATACGTTAGAAATGCAAAAGAAAGTGATACAGGTGATGGTAGAGCACCTGCAGAATGAGTGTGTAAGAAGAAAGATTTGTTGTCCCGCAGAATTGTTGAGTGTTTATAAGAGAGCCTTTTCGATTGATACTTCTTCGACTGCCTTAGCGCTTGATTTGGCTCTGTTGCTTAGTAAGCTTTCGGAGCTGCCTACTTCTCAGTTGCCTATGAGAGAGGTCCCTCCGACATTTGTCCCGAAAGTTGAGATTGCGGCCGATGCTGGACGAGTAATAGTCGCCGGAGAAATTCCTGCACATTACGTTTCACAGTTTGTTCACGTCCCGTTTTCAAGACAGGAAGTGAACACCATAAAGCAATCTATTCCCGATATAAGAAAGAATCCGACCGGATTCTAAAAGAAATACAGTCGGTCTTACAGTCGTCGGTATTCACTTTAAGTGATATTGGGCCTCATTAGGACCCAGGCGGTAAGGGGTTTACGGCGGCGTAAACCGCGCCGACCCTTACCGCCTGATTCCGAGGTCCCTTAGCGCCATGGAGGTTTTAACACCTGCTTTTAGCAGGTGTTAAAATCCATGGCGCTAAGGGACCTTGTTGTTAATTACGCCACCGTAATTTACGGTGGCGTAATTAACGCCTTCCCCACTCCCATTATGCCCTATGGGGCAAAAATGGGAATGGGGAAGGGTAAATGGGTTAATGGGGACTTACCGCCCCACTCACCTCGGAATGGGGCGGTAAGTCCGCCAACCACCATGGCGTAAACGTAGTTTACGCCATGGTGGTAAAGGTACGACCCAGGCGGTAACTTACCGCCTGGGTCGTAATGAGGCCCATTGACTTATTATTTCCCGTACTCCTGCCAGTTGATTTGTGGAAACAGATTATGACTATAGATAACATACATGGGTTGGGAGAAACATGGGATAACATGGTTAGGCTAGACAGAGAAAGACCAGCTGGCGAACAACCACCTCAAGTGATATTAACCTTGCCTGATAGAATTATTGTAAAATTGAAAACTATGGTTCCAGAAAAAAGAATCATTTGGGACAAGCTTACGGCCTGTGTCCAAGGAAAGTCTGAGGGTGCTACCGATTTCTTCAATTGGTTCGAGCAGGTATTCTCAGATTTCAGTGGACAAGACTTAGGCACAGAGTGAGGGAAAAGGTTGTTTGTCGACAAATTTGTACGTGGATTGCTGCCTGACATCCAGTTACAGATTATGTCTTCTGAAAGCGCTTGGCAGGCGAAGTCTCAATCAGAAGTACTGCATATGGCTCAGTACTATGAAAATCATGTAAATACTGAAAAGGAAAAACTTGAGAAAAAAAAGGGTGACCTGAAAAATAAAGTTTTATTACAGCAGATTGTTAGAAACCCTAGAGGGGGTAATCAATTTAGAGGTCAGTACATTCCACAGGGAAGTGCGCCCTTGGCTCCAGTAACCATTAACCAGTGTGCCTATTGCCGGCAGGAAGGCCACTGGCGCGCCCAATGTCCGACCTTACAGCAAAGGTCATTTGGGAACATGGGTAGACGATCCAGAGGTCGCCCAGGAGCAGGGGGCCCTGGCAGAGGTCAGTTTACACCAGAATCACAGCAACCTCCTTCACAAGATAAGCAAGTTTCGAATGTGGATAATAGAAACATTTTTGATCACCCTTCTGCCGCGTACCTCTCTGAAGAGCTTCCTTTTGATAATATTCTGTTTCGCTAGGCCCCAAGCAGGATTTGGAACCTACGCCTATTCCCGTTCATCAGAAAGGCCCCTACGTTGAGATGGCGGTAGGGAATAGGAAGCATCTATTTTTAGTAGATACGGGAGCACAGAAATGTTCCATTGATCATTCACGGGTTCCAAATATTCCCCTGTCAGGGCAATCCAACGTTTCCGTAGGGTTTTCAGGCACACCTGTAGTTTGTCCGGTCTCTTTGCCAGTACCGATAACACTGGGTCCCTTCACGGAACAGTGTCCATTTCTGGTTACCACAAACTGTGGGGAGAACTTGCTGGGGCTAAATTTGTTGAAGGCATTGCATGCAGTAATACATTGTTCTCCGGACGGAATTCGGCTAACAATTTCACCTCAGCAATCACTCGCCTCTCGGTTTTTGACTCGACCTTTACCGCCAGAATCTAGTAATGTTCCAGAATGCTTATGGGCAATTGATGATAATGATGTGGGCATTCTTCAAATTGAACCTGTTAAAATTATTTTGAAACATGGAGTAAAATTGCCTTGCATCCCGCAATATAAGATCTCAGTTGAAGGCGAACAGGCTTTGAAATGTATAGTTTCCTGATTTTGTACACCGTGGAGTAATTGAGGAGATTACGGGTAGCATATGTAACAGCCCCATTTTGCCAGTATACAAGAAAGGTGATAATGCGATTCCCTTTTGTTTTATAATTGATTTACGCACTATTAACAAAATTGTGGCTCCTCAATTTCCTATCGTACCTGATGATACAATGATACTAACCATGATTCCGGCTTCTGCCACTCATTTTAGCGTTGTTGATCTTAAAAACACGTTTTTCAGTATTCCCATACACAAGGATAGCAGGTATTTGTTTGCGTTTACCCTAGGTGGGCGCTCGTTTACATTCACTCGTGCACCACAAGGGTACACTGAGAGTCCAAGTAATTATAGTAGGGCATTGAAAGAGCAGCTCGATACCCTCGAGTTGCCTACTACTTGCACAGTATGTAGATGACCTCCTCTTGGCTGCTGATTCTGAGAGCACCTGTAAAGAAGGCACCGTGTTGTTGCTTTGTCATCTAGCAAAACATGGCCACAAAGCTTCACTTAAAAAATTCCAATATTGTTGTCAGTAGGTCGGCTATTTAGGCTATCTCCTGTCAAAGGAGGGAAGATGGTTGACACCTGAATGAATAAAGACCATTTCTGGCAAGTCTGTCCCAAATATGCAAAAGGAAGTTAGAGCCTTGATAGGAATGGCTTCTTATTGTAGATTGTGGATCCCTAACTTTTCGTTAACGATTAAACCAATGCTGGCTTTGACAAAGAAGGGCATTTCTTTGCCATTGCCATGGACTTTGGAACACCAGACAGCATTTCATTTGCTCAAATCCACGCTGTGTTCAGCGCCGGTTTTAGGAACTCCGAATTATGACAAGGCCTTTGTATTGTTTGTGCATGAACGTGATGGATGTGCTTTGGCTGTGTTAACGCAGGAACATGGAGGGAAGAATAGGCCGTGCGGCTACTATTCCTCCGCCCTTGATCCTGTAGCATGCACTTTGCCAAGATGTTTGCGCGCTGTTGCTGCTGCTGCTGCGTCTGTAAAACAGAGTGAGGGAATGGTCCTGGGTCATGCGTTAACCCTAATGGTACCTCACTCTGTAGCTATTCTATTAAATAGAACTCAAACGCAACACCTCACTTCTGCATGATTGACAAGATATGAACTAATCTTGTTTGAACCCCACATTAAAATTCAGAGGTGTTGTGTATTAAATCCGGCTGAACTTTTACCTGTCTCGCAAGATACTGTTGATGGTGACAATACGTCACACGATTGCCTTTATATGACAGAACAAGAGACTAAAGGCAGAATCGATCTGAAAGACACACCTTTGAATAGCCCACAAGGAGAGCTATTTTGTGATGGCTCTTGTTTTAAACTTCCAGACGGTACATCCACGGCTGCTTATGCTGTTACTACTTTAAGCACGGTTGTGGAAACTAAAAGAATTATGCATAACTCTGCACAGGCTGCAGAAATTGTAGCGTTAACTCAAGCTTGTGAACTTTCTGAAGGGCTTACAGTGAATATATATACTGATAGTCAGTATGCCTTTGGGGTGGCCCACAATTTCGGTAGACTTTGGAAAGAACGAGGTTTCTTGACCTTGCACGGAATGAAAATCCAGCATGGCACTTTAATAGTGCGATTACTTTCAGCACTTGCACTCCCTGTTCAGTTAGCTATCATAAAATGTTCAGCACATCAAAAGGTTACAGATGATGTAGGAAAAGGGAATGCTTTTGCCGATCAGATAGCTAAACAGACTGCCACTGATTTCAGTTCAGAAATGTATCCTGTAAAAGAAATTGTAAATGTTTGCACTTTGGGTGAAAGTATCGATGCTGTTAAAGATATTCAAGCAAATACTACCATAGAGGAAACTAAGAGATGGATCGAGGGTGCAGGGAGATTGGATGACGATGGGTGTTGGGTAGACAATATTGAAGGGAAATGTTTACTCCCTGACGCCTACATTACAATGATGGTTATTATGGCTCATGGTCCGACACATGTTTGTGCGCGAAAATTGACAAAAATGCTACACAGTGTATGGGCCAATGATAAGATTTTCAAAACTGCGGAGCGTTTTGTCCAGAACTGCATGGTTTGCTTGCAGCACAATGTAGGAAAAGGTACCTCTACTCCTAGAGGAAGTTTCGCTCCACCTTCTGTCCCGTTTGAGGTTATTCACTTTGATTTTATTGAAATGGAACGGTGTAACAATCTTAAATATGTATTGGTTGTTATTTGTGCCTTTAGTAAGTGGGTTGAGGCCTCCCGGTTAGAGATGCAACGGCCATAACCACGGCAAAAACTCTGTTGAAAGAGTTTTTTCCTAGGTTCGGGCTGCCGAGAGTCATCTGGTCAGATAATGGGCCACACTTTATTGCCACTGTAATCCTACAAATTTGCAAAGGATTACAGATTGACAAGCGGTTCCATTCAGATAGACATGCCCAAAGTGCCGGATTAGTGGAAAGGCACAACGGCATTATAAAGAACAAACTCGCTAAGACGTGTGCTGGCAACAAGCTAAAATGGCCGGACGCCTTACGGATCGTGTTACTGTCGATGAGAACAACCCCTCAATCTAAGACTGGGCTCTCTCCCTTTGAGGTGGTAATGGGGAGACCTGCTAATATTTGGGGTATGCCAAAAAGTCGCTCATTACGGGATATAGAAAATGTGCTTCTTTCGGATTACTGTAACCAGTTGACTAAAAATCTGTTTTTAATTTATCACCAGGTGCGAGAGGCATTACCTGTGCGCTACGAGGGTCCTGGTCACAGTTTACGACCGGGGGACTGGATCCTCACGAAGGTTTTTGAGAGGTCGTCTTGCCTTGCACCTCGGTGGAGGGGTCCCTACCAAGTCCTGCTAGTCACCCAGACTGCCGTGCGGGTAGCAGGTCGTAAACACTGGATCCATGCGACGCACACCAAACAGATCCCACAGCCCGTGCCATACGATACAGAAGACACAGAATCCCTTCCTACTGCTGTAACTAGCGTGCCTGAAACAGCAACAACCAACAAGGGAGAATCGGAGATCGCTTCAGAATCCGCAAGGCCAGACAAAACGGCCATCTTGGCTCCGCACTCCCCAACAGTGGAACTTCCGGATCAATCCTTTTCTGATCCCATTTCCGTCCATTCGCCACTTCCAGGAGGAAGTGACGACACTTTGTTCTCACCAGAAACTGCAAAATATAATTTGTGCCCAAGGAAGTAAATGTACAGCATGGTCTGACTGTGCGATTGAGAAAATCATTTGAGGGCTTGCCTTTATGGCCCGACTGTGCGGGAAGATTCTGTTGGCTAATGGTTGTGGGAAAGACATTAAGAAGACGCGCGACTGGAGTCGCCAGCAAATGAATAATTGGTGTTTTTTCGGTTGAAGGCGACAATGCCTGCACCCGCTACCGCTCGTACAGAACTTTTAGATAAACATTTGACTAGCAGAGACAATGATCAAGCATGTAAGGGGACCCCCAAAGTATATTGTTGCCTTTTTGTGATAATTACTGGCTTTTTAGTAACTGTTGGGTTTGGGTTATAGTATCTGGAGGAAGCATATCCGTTAGAGGACTTTTTACCTATTGAAATGTATCTGTTATTCCCACTCCTTCTGTGCAATTGCATACTTTGTCACCTAGGGATTCTTTGCATAGACGGAACTATCAGAATAATACCCTTTTGTTAATAATTAATGCCACTCATGCAATTTTTAATAAGACCAATTGCTGGATCTGTACACATCTACCGCAACATGGGGATAAGGGTCTAGGTTGGTATATTTATCCCTTACCTTTGACAACTGCCTTTTACGCTTCCCTTAGAGCACTATTTTTTGGTCGATGGAATGACAGCATCTCAGGGAACTTTGATGGTACAAATTTAAATAGTTTTGAAAAGAATGTTTTGATGCCCCTGGGATGCTCGCTTTTTGCAAATAGAAGTAAGCCAAATGTTGCTTCTGTTAGGCCCTCTGATAGAGTTTCTCATCCCTTTCAGTCTTTAATCTCTTTCAAAATGGCTCCTATTGGCAATAAGGATGCCACACCTCCATTTTATTCTGTTAATCATAGCCCAGTTTCAGTATCCTTCTGCACACAGAGGAATGAAACACGGTTAACGGGTAATTTTAGAAAGTGCGCCAATGTTGCGAATTTGACTAGTGAAAACAGACCTCTGTACGTAGGCGAACCTGTCTATTTTGTTTGCGGTAATGTGGCATTTCCATGGTTGCCCAGGGATTGACAAGGAACCTGTTATTTAGGGATTCTATTACCTGGGGTATTTATTGCCAGTACTGTAGAAATTTCGAAGACTCTTCCACGACGAGGTGTAAAAGGGGATACTCCAGCGCAAACTCTAGGAGATATTATGAAATCCTTTGTGCCATTTTTTGGGCAAATTACGAATTCAGAAGATATCAGGGGACTAGCGAGAGTATTGGAGAGAACCATCAACCGGACCACTGACATACTCTATAATATGAGGTTAGAGCAGAGAGCGATAAGATTAGTGGCTCTTCAGAACCGGATGGCATTAGATGTCATCCTGGCAGAGCGAGGAGGAGTATGTAAATTAGTGGGGTCCGCTTGCTGCGTTTACATACCAGACTCCTCTCCGACGATCTTTAGGGCTATCCAAAATCTACATGTTCTTAGTTCAGAAGAACATGTTCCTGAGGGAAACTGGGAACTTGGTACATGGTTTTGGGACCTCCTACGGTCATGGGGATGGAAGTAGTTTTCGGCCCTGCTGATTAGAAGTTTACTGTTTCTTTGTTGATGTATACAGTGTCTCCCTGGTATCCCTGGTATATGCTCAGTGTTAGGGGGATGTTGCGTGCAAGCAACAAGTGTATTAGGGTATAAAATATACGCCCCAAAGGTGGTTTCCAAAGAGTATGTATTGAAAGAAACTCTGGTGTCAGATCTAATGGCAATAGATATGTCCGACAATGATTCGGGGTGTATGGACGATGACGTATGGAGTCACTTGCAAACAGATCAGAAGTAGTGTTAGCACTTGGCATAGGCCAAAAGGAGGGTTTGTCGAACTGGATATTAAATTATGCCTCCTATTATAACGATTTGTATGTATCTTGGCCTACACCAAGTTGCTTAAAATTGTACGCGAATAACTCTCTACGGCAAGGTCTTGACCTTAGAATTTGATGTAAGCCGCCATCTTGAATCAAGCCTATATTTTAAGTTAGAACCGCCATTTTGGGGTTTTTGTACAAAGTCACCCTGTAATCTAAAATGGGCGTCTC
This sequence comes from Ambystoma mexicanum, assembly GCF_040938575.1. NCBI lineage: Eukaryota > Metazoa > Chordata > Amphibia > Caudata > Ambystomatidae > Ambystoma > Ambystoma mexicanum. The sequence goes on along the minus strand of NC_090935.1, from coordinate 1,169,447,490 downwards.
ATGTGCCCTTGTTCTTGCCTTAACCTCTCCAACCTCTGTAGGAGAGTTAATGTCCAACCTGCCTTCAGGCTACTTGTTAGGGTCATGTAGACCTTGTCCTTTGTTGACCTCGGGAGCAGGGGATTACTTGAATTAGCAATGTTAAACTACAAGTATACAAGAACAGTAATGCTATCCGAATATAATATGTGAAACTTTTGTTTGGTCTGTATTAACCCTTTAAATGCCAGCGACAAGCCGGCTCGTCGGTAAAAACCGCTCCAGGTTGCCACCGACGAGCCGGCTCGTCGGTGGCACTTAAGGGGTTAATGAGGGGGGAAATGCTGGCGGGTTTGGGCGGTGAATACCGCGATTTTAAAAAAAATCCAATGGCACTGGGGGGGAACCTCAATGGCACTTAAGAGGTTAAAACATCATGTAAAGAGTGTAAATGTTAAATTAAAAATAATGGAGTGTGTTAGTAAATATATTCAAAAGTAAACCGCATCGGGAGATATGTAAATTAGGAAAGTGAACCTGGCGCGACCCTAGCCCAGTGTATAATTAACCTGTAAGAGGCTGGACATCATTTTACAAATTGTATAAATGCGTCGATGTCCAGCTAGGAAATTCTGTTCACTGCTCACATTGAACCCTGCTGGTGGTCTCTGTGATGTATTGACGGCCAAATAGCTATTTGTGTACTTTGTTGAATACTGTTCAGCTTTGTAATAAAAATTCTGGGAATCTTTACAAGCCCATGTCAGTGTATTTTCCTTTGCTTGGTGAAACAGCCGTAATATTGTATTTTTTCTGATTCCACAGATGGCGCCCGAATAGGGACCCTCAAGATTGACTTCGTCTCGTTGAAGGTTGGCTCGGTTATCGGACCGGGATCGGACCGTGGCAACAGAAACGGCCACTCTAGATGAGAAGTGAATTCCTCGACGAAACTGCACGATCCGATCCCTGGACGGTGAGCTGTAGCCCGAGACGACGTCTTGACAAGGGTCCATATATTTGAGGTGGGTAAATTTGCCGAAAATCACCAGACACGTGGGTCCTTAGCATTGTAACCGATCGGGCCTCCCAGTCCTTTGGTCAGGTGAATCGTGCCCCGATTCTTAATCTAACCCTGACAATTTGAATTTGGAGCATTGTACTCGCGAGCACAATTATTTAACCAGGTAACACCAGAACTTTGATATGCCTGGGAAATTGTCTGCCTGCTTTAGGGCATTATTCCGCAGCGACAGACAATCTTTGGAAGATAGCTGTCCCGCACCACAGGAGGGGTCGCCGGCATGTACTATGTACTGTAAGAAAGGCTTTGGTAGTATAGCATTTAATGACATTTGGCACAGACAAGCCAGACATAATTCTAATCTTCGGTGGCCAACCAATGGTAGTTTTGAAATCCCTCGTATAGAATATTTAGAGTCGGTATTAGTAAAGAAAAGGCTAGACCTGCAGCATTTGACGCGTTGCACAGTTGGAAAACAGAAGCTTTGCAGCAACAAAAGAGTAGAGAGAAACACATGCGTAGACATATGACAAGTGTCAAAAGGCACGATTATATGATCAAAATAAACAATTGGAGTCAGTTAGGAACACAGACAGGGCGTTTCAATTAGGCATTCAGAAAATCTACTCTTCAAAAGATTTTCATACGTCAGATGAATTGATTAATAAACTTTTGCATGAACGAAGGCCCGATGCCTCCGTGCCACCTCCGTACGTCCCTCCTCCTGGCGCTTTGCCCCTTCCTGTTGTAGTTCCCCCTCCTATAGTTCCTCCGGTCCTCCCTGCTGTTCTTCCTGTTGTTCTTCCAGCCGTCGCCCCTTTGCCTGCCCCCTTGCCTTTACATGTTGTTATTCAGAATGTGCCTACTCTTCCTCTTGCAAGTGATTCTGCATAGACTAGGGAGCAAGACCAAGGGTTGTGACTCATAATACTGTGTCCCCAGACAAAAAGAGTGAATTGACTGCTTGGGCTAAACATTGTATGGAGAAGGGTGAACAAGCTGATGTTTTTTGCACACTCGAAAATTTAAAAGATATTCCTGAGAAATGTTTTTATCGAAGGATTAGGGACTCATTTGAGTATAATGTGGAATAGACTAAATGATGTAGATTTCCCACAAGGGTTACGGGATTTGAATGCCTTAGCGTTGTCCAGAGATACTGCGGAGAAGGTATATGAGCATGTTGAGAGGATTTTTGAGTATAGGAAGGAGTTGGAAGAGTTACAGAATGAGGAAGCAGATGGTGGTAGTTTAGGTATTATGTACTTACAGAAACGGTTTTCTCCTCATCGAGAATTAAAAGGAGAGGAAGCACGAATTTGTATAAAGGATGCGATAAGATGGATTTCGGATATGTCGATAACTCCAGATGAAGTATATGAGACATATAGTCCGTATACGTTAGAAATGCAAAAGAAAGTGATACAGGTGATGGTAGAGCACCTGCAGAATGAGTGTGTAAGAAGAAAGATTTGTTGTCCCACAGAATTGTTGAGTGTTTATAAGAGAGCCTTTTCGATTGATACTTCTTCGACTGCCTTAGAGCTTTATTTGGCTCTATTGCTTAGTAAGCTTTCGGAGCTGCCTACTTCTCAGTTGCCTATGAGAGAAGTCCCTCCGACATTTGTCCCGAAAGTTGAGATTGCGGCCGATGCTGGACGAGGAATAGTCGCCGGAGAAAATTCCTGCATATTACGTTTCACAGTTTGTTCACGTCCCGTTTTCAAGACAGGAAGTGAACACCATAAAGCAATCTATTCCCGATATAAGAAAGAATCCGACCGGATTCTATAAAGAAATAGAGTCGGTCTTACAGTCGTCGGTATTCACTTTAAGTGATATTGACTTATTATTTCCCGTACTCCTGCCAGTTGATTTGTGGAAACAGATTAGGACTATAGATAACATACATGGGTTGGGAGATACATGGGATAACATGGTTAGGCTAGACAGAGAAAGACCAGCTGGCGAACGACCACCTCAAGTGATATTAACCTTGCCTGATAGAATTATTGTAAAATTGAAAACTATGGTTCGGTGTATTTTCCTTTGCTTGGTGTAACAGCCGTAATATTGTATTTTTTCTGATTCCACAATTCGATGACCTACCAGAAGTATGTCCTATTGTTAGTGGTATTGGTTGGATCACTGAGGAAGCAAGCAAGTATATCAATCAATATCTACAGTCATTAGTAATCAAATGGGCATCATACACCAGGGACTCTACACACATAATTAATAATAATTCGTTTTTTATATAACACGTTGATCTAAAGCACTTTACATCGGACATATTTGCACACATCACCATTTTTTTACTTACTACATTTTTTCATTGACTTACTAAATCAAATAACATAGCAGAAGGAATTTTCCTTGCTAACCTTTGATGTCAAGTCATTGTATACTTCGAACGACCATGACCTAGCAATCAAATCACTTGACTACCACTTTGTACCTATATCTGCAACCTACTACCTGCATTTGCAGTTAATCAAAGAACTTCTTCCAGTTACTATGAAAAATAATGTATTTGTGTTTGACAACAGCTTTTACCAGCAAATAAGGGGAGTGGCTATGGGGGCTGACTGTGCCCCATTATTTGCCAACCTCTTTATGGCACAATACGAACAAGTACATGCCCAAGCACATGATACACTGTCAAAACATGTATATAAATGGTATTGTTACATTGACAACATTTTTTTCAATATGGGATGGAACCAGAGCAGAATGTATAAAATACATGACATACCTAAATGCAAACACCTATGGCCTGGAATTGGTTGGTAACATCAGCAAATATGAAATATTTTTTCCAGACCTGATTATTTACATTAAGGGAGATCAGATACCTACACACACATACCATAAGCTGACTGAGATACATTCCATACTGCTGGCAACAAGCTGACATCAGAAGCATGTTATCAAAAACAATCCAGCTGGGGAATTGATTAGAGCCAGACGTAACTGTAGTGAAACAGCATTCACAAAGGCAGAGATCACCACCATCTTCAATAGATTCAAGCAGAGTAGTTAATGTGATCAGGATTTGGAAAATGCCATGCTTAAAGCCAAGAGAAGGCAAGAGGGGAACTATTAAGAAAGACTAATTGTAGTCAGAGAACACATGATACACTTGTCAGAGTTAAGTTCTTTACACAGTATAGTGCCAATAATTCATGTGTCCAAAAGGTACTAAGGAAACACTGGCCTCTCCAACTAATGGATGATTGTCTGAAAACATGCATTGGAGATCAACCAACTGTGATATATATAAAAAAAAAAAGCGCCCACATTACGGAACAGACTATGACCCAGTCTTTTGGCACCTGTCTGACCAACTAACTGCCCTACATTAGCCAAACCAGTTAAGGGCTTCTATAAATGTGAAACATGCACTATGTGCACTTATGCAATAAATAATATGCATATTCTGTGTATCACACCATCAATAGCACGGATGTGAGATTTGCACTTGCCTAGCATTGGAATGAACAACACCCAACAGCAAACAAGGATGGAATAAGGTTTCTAGCCATTGATCATGACTCGGCATCCATAAGAGGAGTTGACAGAGAAAAAAACATTAAGGAAGAAGGAAGCATGTTACATCTGCCAAATGAGAAGTACGTTGTGTGGTTTAAACATGGATAGTGAACTTTAAGAGTTCCTCTGAATTATTGTGGTTTTCTTTTACATTAAGCTCTTCTTGTACTACACAGCATGTGACACAATTAGGGCACATGTTTACAGAGGGCGCACCTAAGTGGTAGTCAGATACTTATATCATGCATGGAAGAACAACCAATTAGTAGGTAATGATTGGATTGAATACTTTTCAACTATTCACAGCTCGTGCAATTAAGAAAAGCTACAAAGAAAAGTGAACTGCCCCTGTAATGTACAGGTCCTGGCCATTGCACCCAAGGGTTGGATTTAACATGCTATTGAAGACAATTATTGACTTCAATTGATATTACCTATTACTCTGCATTTGCAGTGTAATTATCGAGCACCCACATTAAGTATAGGGCTCAAGATTATTAAAGGGAATGACCTGTACCACACCCATATTATGGCATGCGGTAAATGGAAAGAAAAAACCCATATCTAGTATACAAGCGGCAGTCAGGTACTGCTCACACATTACAAACAGGGCAACAATACGCAGTAACTAAACTAAATAACAGCCCATTGCAGTCTATATTATCATGAGACATGTTCTTAGATGGTTCTCCAAACTGATTGGCCAAGACCCATAGTACTATGAAGACCTATGGTAGGAGAGCTCAGGGGCAACGTGCTCGCCTTGGAAACAAGACGACAAAGAGCACCACATGTTCGATCCCCGGGTCCGTGCATAGAAACCTCTAGTTATTAAGCGTGTTATAAATATCATATCATAATCACTACAACATTATAGTTAACCATTACATTAAGGTTAATGGTAACACAACGATAGAGAAATTGCACAGTAAATAAACATTGGCGGTTTACGTGCAGGTTTATTTATGGCAACTCTTTGGCCTAGACAATTTATCAGCAGATTGTAAACATTATAGGGGCAGACGTATCAAACTTTTAATTTAATCATTGCAGTTACACATGGAACATTGCCAGCTATAGTGTAACTTTTAAATGGCCCATTGTTTTCATTTTCTACAGTGCCATGATGTGTCGCTTGTGTTTTAACACCAGCATACAGTTGTCTAGCCAATGGTTTATTATTCATTCAACCTACCATTTTTGCAATTTCGTGGTGACATTGACTACAGAAATAGTTGTAGGTAAATGCTGCAGCTTTTTTTAGGATTTTTTGACACAGAAGATTAACTAAAAGTTGAGTTTAAGCTAAACACACATTTCACTTCCTAGCACCTGGTGGTTTTCCATACCAAGGCTGTTTAAGAAGATATTTAAACTGAATAGTTTCAATCATAATTCTCTGGGAGCCTAGGTACAGACATATTGTACCAATACAGTGGGGATCCCCTCCTCCGTCCCTAAATCCCAAACAGCAAGTCGTGTCTTGGGATATGATTGATGGGAAGTGAAGGGCTTTTGCCAAAAGTTAAGTTTGGGAGATGTTATTTTTTTCGAGGGTATGTGGCATGAGATTGAGCATGCCCCAAACCAAATTTCTTTGCGATTTTGATATCCATCATGGCAATAAGACATGGTTGCCTACCAGATATGGAGTTTGGATTGCTGCCTCTGGCGCGCTAGAAAGGTCACACATGAGGCAAGAATTTCTTTCCTTAAAAAAATGCAAAGTAGTTTACCAAAATCACTGTAGCATCTTGGGTGTTACTGGCCTCACACACAAGAACAAGAAGTGGAAGTGTACTCACCTGTTTAATGTCCAGCCTAAACAGAGGATTTACTATTAGTCTTTAAAAAGGTGTAGTGGGCTACTCTGACTTGCAACCGGCATCCTTTATCTGACTTGCTGCTCTAGCAGTGAGTGGCAAGAAACTTGTGGCAAGTTACTGGTAACTGTAAAGTCTTGAAAACAGGAGTAGATAAGTGGACAAGAGGTTTTGTTGCAATACCAGTAGACCAGCTTCAGGAAGCCTAGAGATGTTGCCTCAAAGTCGTTGTACGCGCTGCTGATGTAGGGAGAGCTACAAGAATGTCTTGCAAGGGGCCATACAGGTGCTGCCAAATTAGTATCAAGAATTATATTCCTTTCTCTGCAAAGCGCAATGTTGTAGGATTTCACTTTTGGAAAGACCAAACCGTAACAGACTGCTGAGTCATTCCTAAGAAATGTACACACTTCACTAACTATAGCAGTACTGCCATCAACCCCTGCTGAGCGCTGAATACTTATCACAAGCCACCGTAAATCTGATTCAAGGATCTACAGCCACCTTTTTCCCACCAACGGTCATAAAAGAGCAACCTCTGTGCACTTCTTAACCAGCCACTGAAGTAAACCACTGCATGAGTGCATCGTCCACATATTCTGATTTTGGCTCTGAAGTTGTCTTCCGATGCCCAGAGATTTTCACAGTGCTTCATTTCTGCCGGTGTTTGCTGGTGTCCAACCCCGGCACTTAATTTCTAGGCACGCCTGAGCAGCAGTACTCCTGACACTTCTGAATTATGCATTATGTGAGGTCTGCAGTACATGCTTTGTTATCTGCCACTTCTAAGTGTTTGGGCCTGTATCCTGCTTGCACAAACCCATGGCACACCTTCCGGTGCGTTCCAATTTTAGTGTCTGGTAATGTATCTACAAGGCCTTCCTGTGTACACTAACAACAAATTGTCTGCAGTTCTGCTTTGGGTTTATGGTAAGAAGCTGCTCTGACCTCCTCTGACTTTGGATTTCAATTTTAAACGTCTGGTGTGCTCATCATGGACTTCATGCATGCTCCTCATGAGCAATGATCGCAAAAGGTAATCTATGTGTAATGATACCAAGAATCGCTCCATGTATATTTTCACATGATGTGCCATATTTATGTTTATAAATACATGTCATGAGTAATTTTTGTTTTTTGCACAGCGTTGTACATTGAAATGGTAACAGAAATGAATGTGCCCTGGCTTACTTATGGTTGTTATTGTTAGAATTGTGCATTAATTAAGAAAATGAGTTTAAGATACATTAACTGGTTTGTATAGGCAGTTTTACAGTAGTTTATTGGAAACATATTGCATGTGTCCATGTGTGCTCTATAAATAAGAAACGGCAAGCTATAACTCTTGTTCAATTGTGCATCCTCGACTGGCTAATAACTCAATGATATAATTTAGCAGTCTGGACACCCAACGTAATGATTGGGGGAGGTTTGCAAATGACCTGCATTTATGATGGGAGTACTGCAGAGATCCATGCTGTGCATATCAAATGATGGGGTACATTTTAACTGTTTAAACCCATGCTGTGCCTTTTCTACATGAAGAGAAAATGTACTGCCGAGACACATGATGTGCCTGTTATATTAGAGGAAAACTTGCACTGTGGAGTTTCATGCTATGACTTTCCTGTGACTATGTATGCTCTATGTGAGCGGAGCATGGACCGCAACAAAGGACCCTGCTATGTCTAAACTACGCAACTAGAGCAGGCACTGTCAAGGCCCATACTGTAACTGTTAGATGTGGGGTGCAATTGCACTGCTGATGCCGATTCTGGGGCTATTTTACATGAGGGCAGCAGACACATCCAAAGCCCATAATGCGACGGGTGTATGTTGAGTGAGACTGCACTGCTGAGGCCCATTTTGTACCTGTTTTTCTTGGGGGAATTTGCACTTGGGAAAACCTATGCTACATCTGTTTTACATAATGGGAGCGTGCACTACTGAGGTCATTAATATGTTCTTTGTGAGTGAGGCTTCTTTCACTGCTAGGGCCAATGTTATACACATTGTATGTGAGGGAAGTGTACACTGGTGAGACCCCATGCTGCATTCTATTTGATGCAAGCTTACACTGCTGATTCAATTTATTCTATTTGAGGGATGCTTGGACTTTCGTGGCTCATGCTTACAGAGTCTATGTTAAGGGAAGGATACCTTACACCAGTGCAGCCCATAGGGCTCTTTTCTACTTGAGGGAATGTCTTAATGCTGAGGCTGACAGTTGCTTGTTCTGTGTGAGGAAAGCTTGCAATACTGCAGTCCATGGTGACATGTTTGAGGGGGAAACATTCACTTGTACTGCCCATGTAGATGTGCTCTATTTGTGCAATCTTGCATTACTGTGTCCAATTCTGTACCTGATCTGTTTGAGAAAATATTGTTCTAGTCAGGCCTATTTTGACCTACGCCATTAAGGAAGCTCATGTTGACCTGTTATGTGTTTGTGTATGTGAAAAACGGAGAAGTGCAGTTGTTCTGCATATGCAAAGCTTGCGTTGCTATGGTACACGATTTGCCTGGTTGTTGTATTAACGCTGCTGCCTACATGTGTCTGTTCTGTGTGTGTCAAAGAATCTTGCTCTGCTACCTACCAAACTCACAAGAATGAAAAATGTTGAGCCCTGGCACTTATTCCTTTTACAAATTAAGAACTAGATTTTCATTAACAGAAAGTGTTTCCACTATGGGCTCTAACACAGCTGATTTGAAGTGTTGAACACTCACTCGACACCAGCTGAAAAAACATCTGCTGGTGAATACAGAACCCTATTTTCACTGGTTGATGCTTGTGCCTTACAACCATGCATTCTATTTCAGGCTCCTAAAAGCTACCTTCTCGTTCCTAGGCGTTCTGACCAAAATCTGCAAAACCATCCTTGACTACTTCCTTCTTATGTAATATGAGCTCTGAGAATGTTACTATACCCAGGTGTAATCTTTTCCACTCAGGCCTACAACAAATTCTAGACTGGGATAGTCCACTTGCAGCTCAACCTGAGCATTTATCCTTATTTCCACCAAAATAAAAATGGGAGTTTTATAGTTTTTAATTGCTTCTGACTGCCTCTAAACCTGCTTTCTGGCCATAGCAAAAACACTGATTGATACTGTGTTGTTTGGGCACCTGTTGGTGAAGCTAATTCTTCTCTGCCTTTGGCAGAGATGGATCCGGGAATCACTTCATAGTTACCTTGTCTTTCATCGCATATACGCAGTGAATTTGATGAGGTCGTCACCATGTGCAGATGCATTCAGCAGTGATCTGTAGTGGTGGCCATCAAGCATAAAAGGGTAGTTGCCATTAAAACGCTCCATCTACCCCATGTAGATGATTTTGTTGGTGTTTGAAGTCTAAGTCCAAACCAATGATTTATGCAGAAACTGCATTCGCTGGAATGTGGGTCGAACTGAAGTGGCAATAAACATATGTCAACACAATGAATGGGAGAATGTGTGAGTGTATTAAAAGTCTGTACAAGCCATTTTGCCCAGATATTCACTTAAATTATTTTGTCATTTTCTCTACTTCCTCAGACTTAGATGGGTCTCTGTTAACTTCTATTAAAAGAGTTTCCTCTTTTCCTCCCATTTAAATGTTTAACCACATTAAATGTTTATACAAATAGTTATGACTATTTTTGCATGTATTTGAGGGTTACACTATAAAAAAAACGTTTGAACCTTATGCCCATGATATAGATATGTTTAATTTGGTTTCAAGACAGGAGCAATGCATTAACAATCTGACAAATCAAGGTACATGTCCATTGACAAACAAGCATAGGAAATGGCAACGTTTTGGGGTTTGTGGTGTAGGCATAGTGACCTAGCAGCTCTGGCTAGAATACCCCTTTGGTGGTGGGACCAATCCTGATTTGCATACGGTCTTTCCCCTTTTGTAATGGCTTGGCAGGTGAAGAAAGATGTTCTGAAGGGTTGCCCAGAACAATGCCAGTGGTTAAGATTTATTCTAAACCTTCCAGCCATCACCTCTTGTGTTTTGCTATAGTCACTCCGAGTGGGACGGTTATGCCCAAAACGAGGGTCCCGTGCCTGCTGGGTCTAGAGACCCAAGCTAGTCCTCAATGTTGAGGCGAAACAAGGCTGAAAAATGTTTTGGGGATGCTTGCGGTCTCATGCAGAAAGGATGTGACCTAGCGGTTCGGCTGGACTGCCCCTTTGGCGGTGGGACCAAGCCTGATTTCCAAATGGTCTTTCACCTTCTGTAATGGCGTGGCAGGCAATAAACAATGGTCTGGAGGGTTGCCCAGAGCAATGCCAGAGGTTAGGATTTATTCTAAACCTCCCAGCCATCACCTCTTGTGTTTTGATATAGTAATTCCGAGTGGGATGGGTATGCCCAGACGTGGGTCCTGTGACTGCCGGGCCTAGAGACCCAAGCTATTCTTCACTGATGAGGCCCAACAAGGCTGAAACATGGCTGGGGGTGCTTGTGGTCTTGTGCAGAAATGATGTGGCCTAGCAGTTCGGAATGGACTGCCCTTTGGCAGTGAGACCTAGCCTGATTTGCATATGGTCTTTCCCGTTCTGTAATGGCTTGGAAGGCGTAGAACGATGGTCTGGAGGGTTTCCCAGAGCAATGCCAGAGGTTAAAATGTATTCTAAACCTTCCAGCCATCACCTCTTGTGTTTTTGTATAGGAAAGCCACTTGCCAGGCACTGCTGTAGTGATATTAACTAATTATTTATGGTAAAAGGTGAAAGATGGTGTGAGCACCTAATGGTGTGGGCATCTAATAGCAGTGCCTGGCAAATGCCTGATACTTATAGACAAGCCAAAACATTTGGCTTTGTCAATGCTTGTTTCTAACAAGACTTCAGATAAGGACACGCATAGTACTTCTAAATCGAGTGGCTGAAGACAGAAGTGGTTAAGACATTTCTATTATACCATTAGTATGTTTACTGCTCCATTTAAGTAATTAACTCCCAGAAGACTGCTTTGAAACAATACTGTCAGGCACTTTGAATGCAAAGTTTGATAGTAGCACTTGTTTAAAGCGAGCTTAAAGAGTTCCCATGAAGAGTTGTTTTGGGCGGGCAGGGCAGGAACTCGGTGGGAATGGCCATAGGGATTAGCATGGCCATGGGCAGTCAATGGGTGTAGCTTTGTGTCCCTCCTCATATTCCATTTCTCCATCTCTGTACTCTAATGTAATAGTTCCGGCTTACTACAATGCCACCTAATAGCCCAAACTAAAAAAGTACCAAATAAAGCTCAAAATCATCATCACCTACATAACTCTTCCTAGAATCCATATATTTTCACTTACAATCTAGCAATCATACTATGTAATAAAAGGCCAAGTGCATGTTTGTCCGAAGCTGTCCTGCACGCTTCCCCTGTGATCAGCGGTAGAGGGAGCTGTTGCCTTACACATACAACAATAAGACTTCAAGTTAATCTTCTAGGTGAACAAAATGTGTATTTCAACAATAATAACATAACATTAGCTGCAGAAAAGGTCCAAGACAGGGATACCTCTTTAACAGCATACTTCAAGTTGCATACACTAAGAAGATATATACATTTTAAAAAAACATACTTCAATTTACTTTATTTCATAATCTCATGTTTACTTCGAATCATGCCGCACATGAATTGTATTACTCTGACATCCCTCAACATTATATATTTGAGTCCAACACCTGTAAGTGGAATCCAAGACAATGAGGAGCAGATACAACAGTTGCCCGTATGTACTATGTTGTACTGTTCAATGGATTCTGTGGGATTTTATTTGAGGGTACTACCCCTCCACGTAAAAGGAGCAATGTTAAAATATACCACATAATATATTTACACTCAGAAAATGTCTTCCTTTACGCACATTAGCCTGTGTACACAGGCTTTTCCACTAGTCTAATAATACAAAGCCTTCAGTGTTTGTACACATATACACCAACTTATTTCCACGTAATTTTAAATTTCCAAATACAAATTATCCAGACTTTAAACAAGAAGCATTACTTTAGATGCTTAGATTTTGCAAATGTGCAGGCCAGCTCATCCACAAAGTTGTTCAGTGGAGGGGCTCCAACACTTTTGTTTAATTTTGTAATGCTTGTAGTCTAACCCAGAATTACCCAGGGTAATTCAGACGTGGACCCCCTTGCTCACTGTGCTTAGAGAGGCACAGCCTCACCTCAATGAGGACGCCCAACAAGGCCAAAACACATGTCTGTTAGTAGACTTGCTCAGAGGAGACTTGCCTGTCATTTTGGCGCTGGGCTGCCCTGGTGAGTGGGATCAGACTGATATGCAAATAGTTATTTCTCCTCTCTGAAAGGCACACCTAAAACGTGGTTGTAAACCTTCCAGAGTGGGAAGCCTCCCATATAACAGGTTATTTGATTTGAACTGTGTTCATTCTGAGCAGAGAGGATCCCACAATTTTGTATCATCCACAAAAGTGACAAACATTTCCAGGGGTTGAGTTGCAGCAGAAATGATCCACTTGCCAGCCCCTATGTATACATTAGTGTTGGGTTTGTGCTCCCAACTCTGATGTATTTGTTTTCTGCACATTCTAAAGTGCATCCCATTTGTGAATGGGAATGGGAGTGCTTTTAGTACAAAAGGGTTCAAGGGGCATCTTAATGTGTGCTCAATTCAGATGCTTTGCCACAAGGGAGGGTCATTTCATTGGGCATCCCACCATTTGCGCAAAGAAAAGTGGTGAGAATTACTCCTCATAATCTTTTCCCACACTAAGCTGAGCTAAATGTATTTGGGTATACTCCAAAATGATCTGATTCCTGCTGATTTGGCTGTGCATCACCTGTTTGTGGCCGGTGGTAGCGAGAAGAGACTTCCAGTGACCACCATGCATGGGATACTTATTGACAGTGACTAGGTAGGAAAAGAAACCTGATTGCTTTAGTGACAGGCAGGAAACTACCACTCAGTGTAAATGAGCGGGCTACTGCTAGGGAGGAAAGAATTCTAACAGCCACTTGCACTGTAATTAAGTTATTCAGTAGGGAGGAGAACATCCCAGAGATTACCATTGAGTGGTTGTGACTCAGTGTGCCATTAATTTGTGACTACTTAGGAGAGCTTATTGGGAAAGAGAAAAGCCCATAGTTGGTTGAGGTCAGTGGCTGCAAATGGCCCAGGAAGGTAGATTGCTTTCTAGCACTCTAGCTGGGATCACACTATGCTGTTATGCAGCACAACTGGGCATTTGTGGTGCAATATTTAATATTTTCCATAGATATTTGAGTTACAAAACTACTGCGTTGGCTGCGTAATTGTAATCTGAAGCAGAAAAAAGCAGAACAAACTTCTGAGCGGACGCAGTACAAAGAACCCAGAATCAGGCAATTATTTATCTGTGGTTTCTTAGCAGAGGTGACCATAATGTTTAACTTTAATACGGTACACTGTGTCCGTCCAACGAGCAAAGGCAGGTAGGTAGTGGATGGCAGATCTTGGGATGCCCCTTCAGTCCAAGAAAAGAATGCACTTATCGCTGCTTGGGGTTCTAATGTCCAGCTCTTTAGGCACCATCGCTGGAGTCTGCCAGTAGAACTAATCCCACCAGTATACATACATTTCTGTCCAGTCACTCATCATCAGGATTGAATAGCTGTAGATTATTTCCTGCAACTGTTGGCCCAAGACCCAGATATGGAGGCTTTCATGACTCAGTGGATCTTGTTTGTGCTGCGATCGGTAAATGTGACTCTTGTGGTACTGCAAGTGTCCTTATCCAACATTCCATTGTGGAGTGGAGGGAGCAACCTGGCCACCGTTGGATTGCTATGGAATGGTGTGAGCGGCTGAACTTGCTGTGTTTGTGTATGGTTGATTTACTGGCCAGGTTTACTGGATCGCCATGGAATGGAGCAAGCAGCCTGATTCTCATTTATTTCGCCAATCGCTCCTGACCCAAAACAAATTAAGCACAGCTTTGAGCGAACGGGAGGCAGGTCCTGGGACCCCCACTGAGATGCGCACTTAGGGCACATAGCTATCCACTGACTGATTTAATATTAGGACTTGCACTCCTAAAGAGTGAATATGCGCTCACAGCACCATCAGGCGGTCTGCTTAAAGTTGGGCTCTCACTTAGACACTAATATTACAATAAATGTAGGTTTCAGTTAATTTCCAGGCAACCAGTTCACACCCCTTTGCACATTGCTAATAGACACATGATCCTGAAACACAGCCACAATGTATGACTAATTTCTGGAACAATAGCAATTTGTAATCTTCTGTTGTTCTCTACAAAAGACTGTATTGATGCTGTGAATTAATGGTTATCATCAGGAAATGGCACTATCCTGCTATTGGCCCCAGCTGTTATATATCTATGTTAATAAACAAGACTCACAGTACACAACATCAATCTTGTTATGGCTTGCAAAAATCACTAAGCTATGATAGGCCATGACTCCGGACATTAGGTTCAATCCCTATACTGGCTTCCACTTATTTCTCCCTAGCAAAACTCCCAACCAGCGACCATCCATTTAGATGCCCAGACAATTATTTATCTATTAATCATAACAGAAAACATATACTTATAGCTATGCCTATCTTACAGTATGCCATCACATCACTTACAAGCACTATAGATATTCACTGCCTTATCTTAATGTTTCCTATTGCAATACTGTCTTCTGACCTACTATCCTGATCTATGACATATGACACCCGAGACCACCTACTTAGTGAACCTGACTGCACTACTAATTGTTATCATGTACACTCACTGTAGGCCATTGTCACTATCCTCATCTATATGTAGTAGCAACAGATGACATTTTTTTCATCCCCAACACCATGCCTTGACTGGCAGTGCTCTGCTATGCTTACTCACCTGTGACTTTTCCTTGTGGTCATTCTTCAACTCCTAGTAGTAGCTGAAAAGCAACCAACACATCAGCATTTACCAAAACGAAAAGGTGATGATCCAGGGAAGTCATTACATCCTCTCAACCTTATTGACCCCAAATTCAATATGCTCAAAAATACTGGTTTGCTGTTAAGGCAACACAACCATCTTGCTGCCGCTACCTCACACCATTCACACCACATTGGCCTCAACTGCAGATTTAGGTTGTCTACAAACCTTTGTTTTCCCCCCACAATGATTCTGACAATCAAACCCACTGGCACTAGCATGGTGTCCCTTGATTGCATGTCTGTGATGCTGGTAATGCCTTGGCGGGACCTCTGGCAGTGCATCTCTTCATTTTTAACTTTTGGGGAACAGTACCCATGGGATACCCTTATGACACCCATGGGTAGAGGTATACCCCTAGTTTGTGTTTATAGGCACCCATGTGTTGCCCACAGAGCAGGGTATGGGCTCGTGACAGTTTCATGCTGACTTTGCAGTGGCTCTGGGTTTCATCAGTTTGTTAGATACCCAGGCCCTGCTATAGGAATCAATGGATTCCAACACAAAGGCAAGATGGCCACTGTAGCCTTTTGGTTTCCTTTGCCTTTATCCCTTGTTTCTCAAAGTCCTGAGTAGCCCTTACCCTGAATGGATGTTGGGTGGAAGGACCATATATGGATCTCGAGCTGCCCATGCCAGATTGGTTGGAGTCTTTCCAGGGACTGCTTGTTGTGGGTACACCCTCATGGTGGGACTTGTCTGAATGGAGAGAGGAGTCAATTTGCATTCTGTGTTGGGGTGTCTGGTTTGGGTTGTGTGGCCCTGACTGAAAATGGAATACATTCAGTGTGTACTTTAAAAGGCTGGGAGCTGCTTCCAATCCACATCTTGTGTTTTGCTTGTCTGGTTTTGGGTGAATAGCCTGAATGCCTGTGAGCCTGATTGGGCGCTGCCTGATGTATGCACTAGTGTGTGATTGGCTGACTGAGCATAGCTCAGTCTGAGGGAATGGGGAGATTTGTGTGTAACAAGGGACCCAACACTCACCTCCTTGTCAGAAGCTGAAATTCGAAAAACGAAGCAAGAAGCTAAAATCTCAATAAGCTTGTACCCTGAATCCAGCTGCAGGAAGAAGTCTACTGCTTCAACACTTCAAGAAATCCAAAGGCTGCTTTGCTGATTCAAGGACTGAACCAGTGAGGACCTGGACAGGCAACTTCTTCTTGAAGCTACGAGAGGACATTGCGCAACTGCTGCTCTTCACTCAAAGTGTCCTGGGAGCCAGTCCTGTGTACCTGCCATCCTAAAGAGGGTCCTTTGGGGGTCCAGAAGAGGAATGTCCGGACATCTGGTGCCAAGAAATCCACCAGCATCATCCAGGTTCCAGAGGCTGTGCATGACTGCTGAGAAGCCTGCTTGCTGTGTATCACCCACAAGAGGGGGTACAATGGCATAGTGTTGCTCGACGCCTGGAGCTTGCCAAGTTCCAACCAATAAAATAAATCTTTAACTGGCACTGCAACCACAACATCTGTCCACTTTACACTGCTGAGGAAGTCCAGTGTCGCTGCCTACAGAGGAGTGTCTGCCGGTGGGTTTCCCACCACCTAACATCGAAGAATGTGCCCCGAGTAGCCAGACTTGGTGAAGGCCCACAGTGAAGTCCAGTGCTCAAGACCAAGTCACCAGAAGTCATCCTGTCATCTGTGTTGTGGTTGCAGCACCAAAAAACCAAAAGGCGGCCAACCATGAAATAACGAAACCTGACACCTACCTCTCTCACTGCACATGTCACCAACGAAAGTCATCAACAGAAGCCAAAGCACTTATCTTCATCTTCCTAGCCTTGTCGAGGTCCACAGCAAGTTTCATCTTTGTGGGACATCCACAGACCATGTAACAACCCGACCAAGGAGACTACTGTGACAGACCTTCACTGCTGTCTTTCCGACACTGCTTGGTTCTCTTCTCCTGCTTGACACCTACATCCCAGTGACTTCTTCGTCCATCCTTGTGGGGTCCCGTTGAGTAAAGCTGAGAAACTCCACTTCACCTTCCAAGGCATGCAAGGTACTGTGACGAGGAAGAGGGGCTTCCTCCCTCAGGGTTTATCCAGGGGTCCCAGTTTCTTTCTTTCTTCCTTTCTTTCTTTCCTTTCTTCCTTTCTTTCTTTCCTTTCTTGCTTTCTTTCTTTCTTGCACACATAACCCTGAGGCAACTAGGTGCCGGTTATATGAGAGGTTCATACATAAAGAATAAAGTTAGCAGAACTAGATTTGGAGAGAAAGGTACTTAGGCAAAGAGCCATGTTTTTACTTGTTTTCTGAACTTCCAGTATGAGGGTTCTGCTTGAATGGCCGGAGGAAGGGTGTTGCAGAGTTTGGGTGTGGTGAACAAGAAGCTTGAGCTGCCTGCTCTAGGGCGTTTGATTTTCAGAACTCTTAGCTGGTGGGTGTAGAACGAGTCTGTCAGCCTTGGTGAGCAAGGTTTTTCGAGTCTTTGCGAGAGGTGTGCTGGAGCAGTGTTGGAGATGCATTGATGAGCAATGGAAAGAGTTTTGTACTCGATGAATTCGCAAATTGAGACACAGTGTACTTTTCACCTAATCTCAGAGACAAGGTCCGGTTTCGCAAGACGCAGGGCAGAGTGGAGAGCGTTGTTTTGGATAACTTGTAATTTGCAGAAATTCCATTTGAAGGTGCCTCTGACAACAGAGTGTTGCAATAGTCTAGCCTGGAGCCGATGATGGCTCTGGCAATAGTGATGATTGGTCAGCTCCTTGCAGAGTTTGACTTTGTTGTTAGAGACCACAATGGGAAATGTTTGTATTTTTAGTGGTGGAGAAATTGAAAGTTTGTTAGTAGATATAGTTATTTATGGAAGTGCAAGGTTTGATAACTTTTTGGTCTGTTTGTGAGTATTTTGAAATAATTTATGAGAGAAAGCTGGCTTGTTCACAGACCAATTGCCCTAACGACCAGCAGGGGTATTTGGTAAAACACGGACACAGACACATGTTGACACACAGGGATACATTTTTTTCAATGTAGTATATATATATATTGAGTAGCGCTGACATATAATGTGTAGGCGATCCATTTTGTTTTAGTTGGTAGGTATTGACTGTTAATATGGATGCAAGAAGAAGAACAGGATGGAGAGGGTGGGTTAATGGAAGATAGAGGTATTTTATTATTGGTGTCACAATGTGCACAAGATGTGCCCATGGGAGAGATTGATTTGGGAGGCACACAGGGAAAGTGAAATTATATAGAGGGATTGGCTGCAGTGTGCTAAAGGTGGGGTGACAAGTTTGGAGGAGAACTTTGAAAATGGCAGTGACACAGAGGTGGGGTTTTTGACAAATAATATAGCAGTTGCGGTAGGTATACTTGTTTATAACATTTATATCATGGATGTAAAAGAGAAGAGGACGATGGAGAAGGATGATTATAGAGAACAGTTCTTTTTTTATTAATGGTGTCATCTTGGGCACAAAGTATGTGTATGAGAGAAATAGATTGGGGAGACATGGGATTTTGGAGTAGAGAATGAAGAAGTTAATGTTTGACACATATTTGGTTAGTATAGATTTGTTGAATAGTAGGTTTTATATGTTTATATAGCTGTTGAAAGCATAAAAGTGTCTATTTTAGCAGAGTGTTTTCTAGCAGTATTAGTAGAGTATCAGGAATGGTTATAATGGAACACATTGAAGAACTGATCCCCAAAGCAGACCAGGTACATTTATCAGAAAGGCACCCTACAATGTGCATAGTGCATTCACACAGATAGAGAGAGAGATGAAGGAAGAGAAACCATTTTTGTAGTTCCAGTACATTGCTGGAATATAATTTTAGAAAGGGGAGGCGCCTTGCACAATGCTTTTTTAACACACAGAATGACACAGCAACAACTGTAAAAGCTCTTGGATGTGCTAGCACATTATCTATATAAATCAAAATGTAAATGTTTGTTTGTTCAAAATCTTAAATCTCTGAAAGTTCTTCACCGATTGCTTTGAAATTTGGACACAGCGTTGCATACGAATAGGCACGTGTTTTTAAATGCCTACTATACATAGATGTCACACATGTGACAGGTAAAAACATGTTTTTTGGGAAAAACAGCGCCATCTGTTGGACGTAAAAGCAACACACGCTATACTAAATATTTTACGATTCCATTTCAATGTTTCTGATTTAGAATGGCTCAAATACGTGCTGAGGAAGCAGCAGAGCGACGGTTGAGGATGCACGGTTGCGGGGGGAGGGAGAGAGAGAGGGAGAGAGGGAGAGAGGGAGAGAGGGAGAGAGGGAGAGAGGGAGAGAGGGAGAGAGGGAGAGGGAGAGAGGGAGAGAAAAATAAATAAATATTGGGGCAACAGAAATTGGCAAAGATTGCAGTGGAAGGGCAGTCAGGAAAGGTATGAGCAAGGATATCAACAGACAGGACCCATGGGATACAATACAGGGAGAGGGAACAGATAATATCCCAGGGGAGAACTTGCAAAGAGGTAGGGAAAATGGATTTGGGCATATATATGGAGATGGACTTAACAGAATGAGATCTAGATTTGATAGATACAATGTTGGACATGTGGAATGAGAGGGCATTATGCACAGATGTGCAGAATAGAGGGGTACCACCTTATTTTTTTGTCACCTAATGGCCACATGGGGGAGGCAACACAACCCATGCCTATGTATCCCCCACACTATTAGACACTATTCTTAGAATGTGA
This sequence comes from Ambystoma mexicanum, assembly GCF_040938575.1. Classification (NCBI taxonomy): domain Eukaryota; kingdom Metazoa; phylum Chordata; class Amphibia; order Caudata; family Ambystomatidae; genus Ambystoma; species Ambystoma mexicanum. Next base: position 1,169,427,486 of record NC_090935.1, on the reverse strand, counting down.
GCATAGGTCCAAATTCAACAACAGCATGACTTGCAGAAATAACATAAGAGCGCATGGAGAGTGAACACATGTCACATCCATAGCACATTTGAAGCACAGTGGGGTGGGAGCAAAAGTAGTGGTTCTCCTGCTGTTAAGCAGGCTCCCAGTGGTCCTAGTCCAGTTCCTCACAGTTCTGTCACTTGTTGGAAGTGAACACCAGAACACAGGTAGGGTGACCCCAAGTGTCAAAGTAAAGTGGTGCAGCCAGCCTGACCTACCATTCCCCATGCCTGAGGTGGAAGCCACTGCCCTCACCTCCTCTCCAGGTATCACTGTTGGTGCTCTTGCAGAGATCTCCTTACTTTCCCTTGGGGCCTGCGATCAGTACTCAGAAGTACTGAAGTTTGCCCCACTGAATACCCACCAATTTATTTTAGAAGTGTTCTCATTAATGGCCAGCCTTCCACTGGCTTGAGAGACACTGGCACTAGCATGACAGTGGTGGAAAGGACACTGCTCAAGACAGAGGACTATATAGGTGCTCCTCTGAGAATCATTAGGTTAGCTAGTGGACCTCCAGATCCAGACTTGCTCTTGTAGCCTTAGTGACAATTCAGGTGGATGACAAGACAACACAGATTCCTGTAATCGCACAAGATCATGTGCCTGCCCAGGTGCTTCTGGAAAATGACCAAGCTGAGTTGGGGCTTGTTTCCCATGGGCCACCCTTGACTTCTGCTGTGGTCACCAGGTCTAATGCCAAACAGGGTCTGACTGATAGTTATCCAAGCTAAAGGGGAAGCCCAAGGCAAGAAGGAAGAGCAAGAAGGCCACGTTTGTGAAGGGGGGCCCTTCTCTACCCACTGCTTCAGCACCACCCACTGTGGTCCAAGCTCCTGAGGGACCAGGCCCAGTGGTGACCTTAGACACAACTTCTGAGGGAGAAGAGGCAGAGGACCCTCCTCTGGGAGAGGTACTCACTCCAGGGGATCATTGATCTCCAGCGCATGTTGGCTGAAGGTGGACCCTCTAGGGTAGATTTTTGTAAGGGTCAGAGAGAGTGCCACTCTCTTAAGGGTCTGAGGAAACAGGCCTAGGCCCAGGCACAAGGTGAGGGTTCTAGGCCATTTAATATTTTTGGAAGGGTGAGCTCCTTTATAGTGAGTCCACTGAGCCAGAACCCAGTTGAGTTTAAAGGTTGGTTGCACCCAAAATCTACAGGCCCTTCCTTCTGCAGTTGACCCATGAGGTACCCCTAGCTGGTCATCTTGGCACTAAGACGACCAAGGCACTCAGCCTAGGATGGAAGTGGAAGTCTTCTACAAGACCTGCCCCACTTGTCTGTTATCTGGCAAGACTGAGATGGGGTAATGCCAGCTTCTCCAAACGCTTACCCAGGAAGGGGGTGATGGAAATAGGGCTGTAGTTGGCAGGGAATGTAGGGTCTGCTGAAAGTTATTTCAGGAGTTGGCGCACAAGGGAGTGCTTAAGGGAGGAGGGGAAAGATCCAGTGTAAAAAGAGTGATTGCAGAAATCAGCGAGTGGGGGGGCAAGGGAGCCAATGTTATCCTTGATGGTTCTGGATGAGCAAGCAGAAACCTGTTTAGAAGAGGCCTCCATGGAGCGGACAACTATGGTAACTTCTTCAGGTCCTGATTTCCTTCCTAATTTCACAGATAAAGTGGCAAAACTCCTGCTGAGCTGTTTCAGCATAGTTAGCATCAGAGGCTTAAACTACAGGTTTGACCTTCTGATCTTATTCAAATTGTAGCCACTGTAGTATTCTATCAACTGGTCAGTAAACTCACCCACATCTAAGGCTTAGCCCTGGTCTGTAGTTTCTTTCTCTCCCAGGTAAACTGGCCAGGGGAGTTCACTTGTTTTTACACTCGGCTGGACCCCCTGGCATATCTTATTTCTTTGATCCTTACTGACAACCCACATAAGGGTTAATTTGCACTTGTTGCAGTGTCAGAAATGACCACCCTATGCCTGAGGATGTGCACCCCTCCTTATAGAACAATACTAATTACTTTTTACAGGAATAAAATGATATCACTTTCCCCTTGGCTGCTAGACACATATTATGCCAACATTTCAAGAGCTGTGGACAACCTTAGGCATGCAAACACTTCTCATGCAAAACATAAAAGTACAATCTGGTTATGCGTGGTATGCCACAGGTGAATGGGTGGAGAGAAAATTGCTAAGGCTAATTGAATGATCCTGGAGAAAGAAAATCATCAACAGTGATGAGAACAAATATTTTATTCAGATATTTTCCAGTCCCAAAAAATCACTGGAGTTATTGAAAGTTCTTAAATAACTTCGAACTCCCACTTCTCCATCATGTCCTGTAATTCCTTTTCCGAGGCTCTCTGCACAGTGTTAGAAGTATACCAAAAGAAGTAGTGGAACTGTGAACCCAGCGGGGGACATGGAAGGCAGGAAGGGAGCACCGTGCAACAACTTTTTCAAGGGTTTCGGCCATGCTGACCGATAGCCAATTGAGTTGAAATAGATGTCAGTTTAGCTGTAACTGCGATCAGGTATTAAAGTGGAGAAGTGTGCTTTAACTTCACAAACAACAGTTCCGGGATGGTGAAAATGGTTGCAAAAAGTAGGCGAACTGTTAATATTTAAAAATAAAATTAGTGGAACGCTGCTACTGGCTGTTCCCGCTCACTTTGACCACTGACTCTGCAATAACTTACCTTAATTTTTCACTGAGAACATTATGAATATACAATGCAAGCTGTGTTTACCGGCTCTGTGGGAGATCCCTATTCTGTTATGACATGATGGCAACTATTGGCTGAGTAGGAATTGGCCCGACTTTGGCCATTTTACTCCTATATCTGATCTACAACTTTGGAAAATCATGGTCACCATTATCCTACAGGCTCTCCTTGAGAGCCTTTTCCGCCTGACCACTTAAAGGAAGCATAGACTTTGCTGGCATTTTATTTCTGTGCTATCAGTAATGCCTCGTTCTCTGTGGAGGTTCTACCTGGCCACATCAAATAAGCAGTGGTGATACTGTTGTTTAGGAAACCAACTCTTAATTGAGGCAATCTGGCAAATATGCGTCTTATTTCACAGCTGCCCTATCATAAAATATTCAATGGAGTAAATATTCACCACCCAGCTCTAATCCTTCATAGATCACTCTTCAATTCCAGTTTAGTTTTAAATCCGATTTAGGCACCAAATAAGTTGTCATTATGGCAATGGGTGATCTGAGAAGACCGGTGGATGGGATCTAAGTGTGTGCCCTTATGCTTTTGGAACACTCTATGTTATTTGACACCATCCACCCTCCCACTCTCCTGGGATGTCACTTTAGCCAAGATATTAGGGACCAAGCCATGGCTTGGTTGAAAGCTTTTTTGATTGGCGGAATACAGTTTGGGTCTCGTTACAACTATGGCGGTAGGGCAACAGGGGCACCGGTATCGCTAATGACACCGTTGGTAACGTACCGCCATACTAGGAGTTCTGCTCGTGGGTGCCCTTGCAGCCACCAGGTCTGACCTGGTATCCGTACCGGCACCTGCGAGCAGAACATGATGGTAGCACCGGTTCTGTTACTAACTGTACCGGTACTACCACCCTGCCCATTCCCATTGAGCCCTAAGGGGCTCAAATGGGGATGTACTGGGCCTGGCACCGTGAAAGGGCAATTACCGGGTCTGGCTGGGCCAGAATAGCCTGGTTATTGCCCATTCGTGGGTGCCGGACCCAGATGCGAGTTTGGAGGTAGCCTTGCCGGTAAAACCTCCAACCTCGTAATGAGGCCCTTTGTCTTCCTGCGTCCTTATGAGTAGGCCCTTATGGGAATCACTTGTGGAGCTTGCTAGGGCCTCTCTATGAGCCTGCTATTGCTTAATCATTATAGAAGACCACTTGTAGACCTCATCCATGCACAGGATGTATTCTTCTGTACACAATCTGACAACACCCAGGACCTCCTCTGCTATTACAATGACCCGGGTGCCGTGGCAGATGAGTTCAAATGCTCCTTCGAGAAGGTTGGTCAATAGATAAACCAGAATAAACTGAAACATAATCCCTCAAAAACCAACCTTATGCTGTGCGGATCTTCCCTATCCAATGGCACGAGCACAGAAATATCGAACACTGATGCCACTAAAGTTTGGTCTTCCAACTTTGGCCTTCCGTGTTGGGGCTATGACCTTTCTCGTGTCACTCAGGTTCATAATGTGGCTGCCATAGTTGATTCCACACCATCCAGGAAACATCAAATAAGCATTGTGATCAGATCATGCTTCTTCAAACCCTTCAAACATTTCTTGACTATTTTGTATTCCCCCAAAGATCCCAGTTAGTGAAAACCTTTATTTATTGCATGGGCATCAGTGACTTCAGAAAAGTTAAGACGTGGCGGCGAAGCTGCTAATAAGCCTAGAGGTAAGAGATCATTTTGTATCCACCATGTGCATTTACCATTAGCTTCTTGTTTAGCAAATCCCCAGAGGCTTTGCACAAACTTTCACCCAGAACCGGTTTCTCACTAAATTGTCCCAAGCAGGAAATGGCTGATGCGCTTGAAAGTTATGCGTCTCATGCTATGAGCCCGGTGGCTCCTTTTCAATTATTCAAAGCAAAATATAATTACACTGAGGCAAACACGTGGTACAGCGCTGATCTCTGTTTGTTACAGCAACATGGCAGAGTCCCAGTAAGATGTTGGCTAAGAGCCCCATTGCATTCAGATCGGATTGATTAGCTTGCAGGATTCACCGCAGAGGACGCAAAAAGGCACAACGCAGCTTCTACTTTTAGAGCAGGGTCACAGTTTCGTCTCATGTATTGAACTTTTCAATATCCTTCCATTATCTACCACATGATACCCAAGCATCTGCGACACCGGCTCCCAGTTTCGCCTCTAATGCCTGTGCGAATGAACCAGGTATACCTGCCATAGCACCTTATATCAGAGAGAGAAAAATAAATCATTCAGATCGCTTTGGTCAATTTCCCAACAAGCTCCAGTTCCCATCAGCCTTTTCCTTTAAAAAGCTTAGGTAAGATCTTGGAGTTTTAAGTAACTAGCAACCTGGATTGGCGAGTTGGATACTGCAGCCCTCCTGCCACTCCAGCACATCTACCCATTCCCCCAGGTCAGTCTCCTTCTGGTTTCTCCTCCTTCTGACACTCACTGGTCCTGCCTGTTCCCTTTTTTGAATATTTTTTTCTTAATCCCTGGAGTGCTGTTCCAGGTTTCTCTTGGGGTGCATCCATTCTCCCTGATAACACCGGGGCAACAGTTTGCTCTTCCCACCCCTTCTGCACTGCTTATGGTGTCATTTCAAGGAAGCCTGCGCCCTGATGCCCAGCCTTTTCGTTTCATGTTTTCCCATCAGGGACATCCCGATGACTCCTATTTTTTGAGGAAATGTCCTTTCCTGCCTCTTGGGGTTCTGCCCTCTCTGTCCATCCATTGCATAGGCCGTCCTCACTCCCATAGGCAGGCATTGTTTCCCTGGTGAGCTATTCAGTGGAATCATGGCTGCAATAACATGATCCGCTCCCAGCAACCTATTTCAATTCTTCCCTGTCTCTTTTCTAAACACATAACCGGTCAGATAGCACAGCGAGTACAGCACTCACTTTGACATCTGTGCGCAGCCTGCTGACGCAGGTTCGAATCCCGGCAGGGCCAAACTCATCCTTTCATCCTTCCGAGGTCGATAAGTGAGCACCACACACTGTGGGAAACAAGCAGCGCTCAGATGCCTGAGGGTTCGTAGCGCTATATAAATGCTAAAAAAAAAATAAAAAAAAAATAAAATGACCCCGTCAGTGACTACCAATCTCGTTTCTGCCCCCTGCCAGGTCACCGAAACTGACGTTAACATTAGGGGAGGAATTGCTTAAGGCTAGAGATCTAGGAGACTCCCCCATGCTCTGACATTCCTGGATTTATCTGCAGCCTTCGGCACTGTTCATCACACTAGCATTGTAAGTCGCTTAAAGAACTGCAGGGATGTCCAAGGCACACAGTTAACATGTTTTCTCGTTGCTCACTCCCATTAGGTGCACATTGGTCCTTTCCTACCTCTTCAAGGTGATAGCAGCAGCAAACTGTCCTAGGGTTTAATTCAGGTGTTGATCATTGCACGTGGCACCAGTGGCATTGATTCTTAAACAAAATGTATGATTTTCCTTTTCAAATGTTTGCAAATGCCAACCAGCTTTCAGGGGTGACGTGGGAACCCAAAGTGACCATGGACATTATTATTATTTTTTTTTTTATTTATTTTTTTTTATTTCATTTAGTTTTTACAAACTTTTCGAAATGTATAACTATAAGAACACATTACGTGTACGAGACAAGGAAAAAAAAAAAAATCTTAACAAGACAAAAAACTATATAGAATAAAAGAACTAACATCATTTCCAATTTTTTTCTTTTTTTTTTTTTTTTCTTTTCTCTCTTCTCATTCTTTCTCTTTCTTCTGTCAATCGATGACTTCACCTATATTTGTGGCGGCTCTTCGTCAGCTGATTCTATTGGATTGGTCTCTAAACATTTTTGGATTTGATCTAGAAATCTCATTGTGGCGATCCTTAGGGTTTTGCTCTCGCCAGTGTGTAGGTGCCTCCACCATTCTTCTGCATTGTATGTCAGAACTCGGTTCCTCTCACGCCTTAAGCATAGTTCGCGCTGATCCTTTAATTCAGCACAAAACAATATCAGATGCTTTAGGGTTTCGTCTTCTCTGGCACACAATCTGCACTTGGAGTTACTTGTTTCAATTGACCTTCTCCAAATTAGAACTTCTTTTGTTTGGAAGATGTTTAATCTGAACTTCAGGTATAATTTTCTTAGTCGTTTGCACGGTGATAGCATTAAATAGTTTGCAAGTATGTTAGATTTTTTGGCTTCTGATGGTACATTATTCATACACTTTTGTGCCGCTCTTTTCTCACATACTTGGATCCAGTCTAGATCTAATAATTTCTTTTTCACCAGGTCGGGGTTCAGCCATAACGTTTGTTCATCCGCCCCCACCTGTGCAAGAATCTCTTTACACTGGCTCTTCCATTCATCTAATGCAGATTGCCTTATACTCTTCTTTTGACTTAAAATTTTGACAGATGGTAAGTTTGCTTCTGCATTCGTTTTTCTAAACAGGGCCAACTTATTCCAGGCAATCCGTGCATTGAGTGATGACACCCCTACTTCGTACAGCACACAGGCCGTTGGCGTTCCTTGAGGAACTTGCAGTATTTTCTTCCAAAAGACTCCTTCACATCGTGACCATACCTTGTGATCAACCCGAACATATTTTCAGCTCCATACGTAAGGATTGGGGTCACTTTTCCTTGATAGAATCTTCTTACGGGATCGTACGTAAATTTCCCGTATTTTTTCTGTATCATATTACCTTGCGTTGTGAGCTGCTTGCAACTATGTAGTAGCTTTCTCAGCATTGGCTCGTCGTTTATGTTGGAATTAATGATGGTTCCTAGATATCTCGTGTAGGGTACCTTATGTATCTTTTTTGGACCTACATACCATGATAACTTCTGATTTTTGGATTTCCGTCCTCTTACGTTTTACAACACTAGAATTTCGGATTTCGCAGCATTGATCTTTAGCCCCAGGTCTTCAGTAAATGTTCTGAGAGCCGTTAATTTTCGTTGTAAGCCAATGGTAGTGCGGTCCAAAATTACCATGTCATCTGCGTATAGAATGCGATTTATCTCAACTCCATTTATAGATGGTGGAAACGACACCACCGATGCTAGTGCGGATCCTACATCAGCAATGTAAAAATTGAAAAGTGTAGCTCCTAGTGGGCATCCTTGTTTGACACCCCTCTCGGTCGGAATTGGTCTTGTTAAATTTCCTTCTTTGTCTAACCTCACTTGGATCGAAGTTTCAGAGTAAAGATCTTTTATCGCCTGGAGCAGACATGTGTTGCACCCTTTTTTTTCTAGTTTCGACCATAGGCTTTCTCTATCGACTCCATCGAAGGCATTTGCCATGTCGATAAATGCCAGATATATCTTTTGGCCAGTTCTTATCGCGTCGATTTTCAAGAGATTTAACATAAGCAAGTTAACACTGCAGCCGACTCCCTTGACAAATCCCGACTGGCGATTGTCGAAGATTTCTTGTCGCCTAATCCACTCACTTAGGTGTTGTAATAATAACGATGCAAACACTTTTCCTAGTACATCGAGTAGTGCTATTGGCCTGTAATTCGCCGGATCGGATCGAATGCCTTTCTTAAAGATCGGCACTATGATCCCCTGTTTCCAATTTGTTGGAATTCGGCCTTCTTTTGTTATCACAGTGAACAGGGTATAGCAGAACTCTGTCCATTCTTTTACATTTCCTTTTAAGTCTGCATTTGACAGGCCATCAGGGTCTGCTGAGCGTGATGCATTGCTTTTTTGGATAGTTGTTCTAATGTCGTCTCTCGTTATTTCTAATGTCCAGGGTTGGCTTGTGTCCATCTTTGTCAGACTTCCCTTTTTCCTTTTTTTGAATAGCTCAGTGTAGTGCTTTCCCCACTCATTTTCTTGTACTGCGCTTGACAATAGTGCTTTATCAGTGCTCTGTGTATCGTTTAGTATGGCCCAAAAGCCTCTCGAATTCTTTTGGTTTAGTGCTTTCAGGATCACCTCAGCATCTCTTTGTTCCAATCTCGATCTATGGTCTTTACACCAGTTATTATATCGTTTTTTTATCCTTTTTATTTGACTTTTTCCATCGTTGGTTTTGGATGAAAGGATTGTCCTTATTGCCTTCCTTAGTTCTCTTTTTCTTTTAGTCACCTCGGGATCATATTGGTGTTTTTGGAATCCCGGTCTGTTCTGGGAAGGCCACTTTTTCGTTTTGTAGACTTCAAGGAACTGTTGGTATTCAATTGAAGCGGATGAGCTCAGCTCTTGATATTGTTGGAGCTGATTGGTTACTGACACAATGTCCCTCTTTCCCATCCGCAATCTATTTCGTCCTGGGACTACCGATATTTCGTGTCTCCATTGTTCCCTTTTCTCTAATTTATTTTTGTTCCATTCAACTGCTACAATATGATGGTCACTTTGTTCCGTTGTGTGTATATTCAATGAGATCATTTCTGCCAGAAGATTCTCCGATACAAAGATGTAGTCTATAATTGATCTTTGGGTACCTCTTTCCCAAGTCGGTTGCGCCGGTATATCACCACCAGTTACTCCATTCATCATTATGAGGTTTCTCTGAGCTGTTTCTTCTAGCCAGCGGTCACATTTTATCCTCTCTCTGCTTTTTTGTACCGTCGTCGACTGCGAGGTCTCAATCAGTTTCATATTGAAGTCTCCACACATTATCATTCTTGCTTTTGGATCTTCTGTTAGGATGTTATCAATTACATCTAGTAAATCATCTTCAAATTTTTGATGGGATTTTGTTGTTGGGTTCCAATACACATTGATAAGATGAAAGGCTTCATGGAGCCCTGATGATTGGAGCTCAGATACAATGTGGCTCCTTTGTATATAAGGTGATATGTTTTTTGATGACTTAATTCGCAGCCCGCATTTCCTGTTGACTAACGTGAGTTGACCTGTCATAGGGCGGCCTTTTGTTTTTTTAATAGCTGGGTTAAACGCCATTTCGAACCCTTCAATGCATGGTGTCTCCGTTATCCATGTTTCCTGTAATACGATGAGATCTGCCTTTGTCATAATTTCTGGAATTTGGTTCACCAAGTGTGAGAAACCTCTCGTATTCCAAGAGGTTATCACCAAGTTGGTTCTTTCCTCTATCCATTAGCTCTTCTTTGCTCCATTCAAGGCTGGGGCTAGCCATTTCCAGGCTAAGCCCTCTTCGCTATTATCTGACGGATCTTCTATTATTGCAGCATTGCCTTCTTGTGGGTTCTCTATTGTTATTTTAATCTTTTTCAGCTGTATCTCTTCACTTAACCACTGCTGCCTCGTTTCCTCTTCGTCCTCTGATCTTCTCGACGCTTCTTCTCCTTTACTTTTTTTGGGCTTTTTGGATAATTCGTTCAGTTGATCTTTTGGTTCAATACCGGGCTGATTGATTTTACCAATTGAATCTTCTCTCTCCGATTCCACCAGTGCATTATCAACTTCATAAACCTGATAGCCTGCATCCAAAAGTTGTCTTTCGCACATTATGACTTGCTCAGCTACCTTTTTCTCGTTAATATGGAGCAACACGAATTTCTGCAGGGCATCTGGTATCAATTCGACGCGGTCTATTGTTGTATTGCTCTTTATTGTTCTGAGTACCGGGATCTTTTGGAATAGTTGCATAATCGTGTATCTGTTTAGCTGCGCATCATTTTTATAATTTTCTATTTTCTCAATCAGCACCCTGTATGACTTTTCTTTATGAACCTTATCCATTCTCTTAGTTGTTATATTATTCTTCAGGGAAGTATCTGATGTTTTTGGTTCTCTTAAACTTATTTTCTTAGCCCCCATCGTTTGTTTCATCTCAGACTGGACCACATTTTGAGAGTCCATGGGTGTTATGTCTCTTTGTTCTTCAAGTTTCCTCTGATACGAACTCAAGGCACGTTTCTCTTCAAGTGTAAGAAACACTTGTCCTAATGTCTCATTTAGATCTTTATTCTTTTTAGACGGCTCCTCTTTCCCCAGTGATTTCGGCCAAGTAATCATTCTTTTTCCTTTATTCAACTTCATTTTCGGCAGTTCCATATCTTTTGGAGGCGAGCATCTTTTCAGTCCTGCCTCTTTATTCCCAGTTCGAATTTCCTTATCCGTCTTTTGCTCTTTTACCGCCTTTTGTTGAGTTTTCTCATCTGACGACTCGTCTTCTTTTTCATCTACATCTTGGTCACTATATGTTGACAAATTTATCAACTCTTCGTCATCAGCTTCTTCCTCAACTTCTTCCTCTATACTCCTCTCTTCAGACATTGGATTTTTCTCGATTATATTTAGTTTAGCTGGAGACTTGCTGCTTATGGATTGCCGTTCTGGCTTCTGCTTTTCCACTTCTTCGATGACACCATGATCTCCTTTTTTATTTTTTGAAACCATCGACTCTGGATTATTCACAGTTATATTTAGGGCTTTTATATTTCGAAAGAAATTCGTTGAGCTTTTTGGATTTTGAAACTTTTGTTTCTGTTGATTTTTAGTTTTTTTCTTGCTCGTATTCACTTTTGCATTGCCAGACTTGATTTGCGAGTTTTTCTCTGGTCGCTCTTTTCTTTTGTCTTTCTCAAATATGTCGAACCACTCAGTTTCAGACTTCTTTTCATTTTCTAAGGTGCTCTTCTCAGTCCCTGTAAAACTCCCGTCAACTTTTTCTTTTTCTTCCGTGGGCGTATCTTCTATGACCTCAGTGACTTTCTTGTCATTAGCCTTTCCTTTTTTTATGGAGACGTCTTCTGTCGCATCAGTATTCCCTCTGGTTTTTTTTCTGATCTCTTTGTTCTCTGGACTTCTGACTGGACAATCACAGATCTCTGACGTGATGTCCACCACTACATTGGAACAGCAGTTCTGTGTTCTCTTCGATTCCTGATTCACTACTTTTGTACTTTTTTTAGGCTCTCCAATAACTGTGTCGGTAGCAACATGACGTCTCTCGGTCACGTGTATCTCATTTAAATGAGGTTTTTGAGAGGCTCCATGTACTGTGGGTGATCTTCTATCAAGATGTTCTCTTTGTAGGAGTACCAGGGCTTGTTTCGCAACCTCGGCTAGAAGTCTCTTGTCCTCAGCTGTGTTTTTTAGAGAATCCCTTAAGGCTGTTAAGGTGGTGTCATTGCCATTTCTCGTCGCGCGGACTTGGGTTGTCATCTCTATCAGGTCCATCTCTAGTTTAACAATTTTCGAATTCAAAAGAGCAATCAGCGTTGTTTGATCTTTGAGGCTTTCGTTTAGATTTTCGTATAATTTCACTAGCGGAGCCACCGCTATTGTTGTTGATGACATCAGTATCGGACTTATTTTTGCTACTATCGTCTCAACACTTAAACTAAGCACTTGTTGAAGTTCCAGTTCTTTCTGCTCGACTGGGCTTTCACTTGGGTGATTATCCGTTAACACTGTTGTTGACGTATCCTCGTCTTCTGATCCTGAAGATCCAGCACCTTGAAGGTATGCGCTCGAGTGATTTGGTGTGATAGCTTCCCTCTGGTTTGATCTACCCTTGGTCCATTCGGGCGTCCTTTCCATGTCTCTGTCCGAGCTTAGCCTTCTTCTATTCCTTTTTTGGGAGATCGCAATCTCCTGGTTTCTTAATTCAAAGTGAGGAGTATTGATCTCCAAGTTCATCACTTCCTGTAGGTTTCTGTCCTTAGGCTGTTGCCGGGCGGTTCGGGGAACTATTCTTTCGCAATTTTCTCTGTTCTGGTCAGTTCTTGTTTTCGCACATTTGGCGTTCATCTCCACCAGATTTTTTAGGACTTGATCGGCAATCCCTAGGGAGTCTCTTCTGCCAGGCAGTTCTTGTCTTTTTTCTGGTGGTCCTTTTCCGTTCCACTTTGCCACAGAGGATCCTATTTCGTTTGCTTCAACTTCCTCTGCTTCTAACCACACATTCTTAGCCCCTGTAAGTCGGGTTGTATTTGACACTACCCCCTGGCTCGTGTATTTTCCCAGTGAGTCTTCTTCGCATGTGTTGGTTGTTGATTTTCCTGTTTTAATATTTAATTTTAACATTTTGGTGACTTTTGTCCATGCCAGCATCTTTAGAGACGCCTCTACTCTTTTTGAGGAATCATCTATTTTGGCCTTCTCCTCGTTGTCTGTATTGGATAATGATTCACTTAGTTTCCTCCTTCGCCATGCACTCCTTTTGGTTGTTACATTCACATTTTGTGAAACTTGATCTTCAGGGTTCGAGGCGTTTGTTTTTATAACGCGGTGAATCAATGCTGCACAGGCGATCGTCTTAGGTATATTAATCAAACCCACATCTTCATTTGCAACTAAATCCTTCGTTCTGTTATTCTCTAAGAAGCAGTCTTTATTAGATTCAATTTCTATTTGATTTGTTTCCTTTGGCGTAAGCCGCCTCTTTATCTTAGTTATTGTTCTGTTCAGGACTCCCACCGGTTTCTTGTTCACCTGCAACTCCTGTGACTCTAGCTCGCCCTTTCCTGCGTCGTCTGTTTTTTCTAGTCCATCGTCGTCTTCTTCATTGTCCAACCCGCACTCTCTTTCACTTTCACTCTCACTTTCGCTCTCCGACCCACTCTCTCTCTCACTATGCCTGTCGTCAAATACTGCATACTCAGTAGAACCACCACTCCCCCTCGTCACGGAGCCACCTCTTGTTTCTAGGGTGCGTGGGTCAGCGTGATGACTAAAACAAGGAGAGTGGGAATTAAGGCGGTCGTGTCGTGGGCCCTGGGGCTGTGTGGATGGTATCTCTGTTCTCTCCACCAGTTCAGAGAGTCTGTCAGAGAGTCGGTCCGCCACCTCTGCTGGTAGTAGGGTAGTGGGTTTCTCAGCTACCTTAGTGGTCGACAAAGTTCGTTCTGCTAGCTTGCCACGTTTCAGATGGGCACGTGTATTTGGAGGGGCACCCAGACTCATTATGCGACTCATGCTGCAGCTCGTACTGTGGTCGCTGATCACTAAGCAATAGACAATAATCAAGTTCTTTGCAGTGTGTAGCTGCTCTTACCGGGCGTTTTTCCACCGGCCAAAGTCCTCCCCGCAGGCCGCCACGGACCACCGGGGAACACGGGAAACACTCGCCACGCTCCGCTACGCTCCGCTTGGTGCTGCAGGCGTTTTTATAAGGTGGCTCCTCATCTTCCTTGAACGCAGCTCGGCAAGAAGAAAAAAAAAAAAATTCAAAAGTCTCTCAACACGGGAAACACTCGCCACACTCCGCTACGCTCCGCTTGGTGCTGCAGGCGTTTTTATAAGGTGGCTCCTCCTCTTCCTTGAACGCAGCTCGGCAAGAAGAAGAAAAAAAAAAAAAATTAAAAAGTCTCTCCACACGGGAAACACTCGCCACACTCCGCTACGCTCCGCTTGGTGCTGCAGGCGTTTTTATAAGGTGGCTCCTCCTCTTCCTTGAACGCAGCTCGGCAAGAAGAAAAAAAAAAAAAAATTCAAAAGTCTCTCCACACGGGAAACACTCGCCACACTCCGCTACGCTCCGCTTGGTGCTGCAGGCGTTTTTATAAGGTGGCTCCTCCTCTTCCTTGAACGCAGCTCGGCAAGAAGAAAAAAAATTCAAAAGTCTCTCCACACGGGAAACACTCGCCACACTCCGCTACATGGACATTATTTGTTTTCCAAAGTGACCCCATTTTACACTTTGCAATGGAACATAGCTTGCCAGACCAACCCCTGCCCTCCACCCCTATAGGAAACCAGCATGAGTTGGTAGTAGGATGGCATCAGCTTTATCAATGTTCGTTTTTAATGTATTAATGAGGGACCAGGTTGTGACACCAATGAGGCAGGTGTGGAAGGAAAAGCATTCCCCTCTAGTTGCAGGAGGACCTGTGTGTCATCAGATACACTTAACAACTGCACTCAGGATGCAGTGCAATGGGCCTATAGAAGCCTTAAATAAATAGGGGAAAGAGCTGACCACCGAGAACGCTGAAAGGTAAGTGGAGGCGAGGGCATGCAAATGGACAATGACGAATGGATGCAAAAGAAATCAGCCCAGTTCACAGCTTGGTGTTCCATCCCAAATGCACGAAGCAACTGAGCAGCAGCAGATGATGGTGGGGACCTTGCTGGGTCTGCCCCTGCCAATAGTGAGGGGGGAAGCCATGTCACAGGAGGGCGACGGAAAAGGAAGCAGGGCCAAAGAGCCGCCTATATAAGGCGCCAGGGGCAAAGGTTGCTCCCTCTTTGGTCCTGCCCCCCACAGCAAGAAGACATCCGCCGGTCCTCCTCTCCCCCCACTTTTTTTTGTCTTGTCAGTAACATTGTAGGGGGCTTGGAAGTCCTTCCAGCTCAAATAATGCGGGGGGTGGGTCCTAAGATCATGAGAAGGGGAATGAAAGCAAATGGGGTAGGTAAACTAAGGGGGAATGTAAACTAATGGGGGGAAGAATTGGGGAACTTAAGGATTGGGTACAGGAAGAATTGGGGAAATGGAAGAATAGGTGAATGAAAAGAATTGGGAAAAAGAAAGGAATTGGGGAATGGATACGGATTGTGGAATATGAGGAATTTGGAAAAGGAAAGAGTACGGGAATGCAAAGAGTAGGCGAATGGGAAGATTTGGGGAATGGGCAGAGTTGGGGGAATGGGCAGAGTGGGGGAATGGGCAGAGTTGGGGAATGGTAAGAGTTGGGGACTGGTAGAGTTGGGGAATGGGAAGAATTGGGGATGGAAAGGAATTGGGGGAGTAAGGAGTTTGGGACTGGAATGAATTGGGGGTTGAATAGATTTGAGGAATTGACGTATTGAAATATTTGGGGAGGGAAGGAACTGGGGAAGAAATTAATTAGCGAGGGAGGGAGATGGGGCAGGTAAAGCATTGGATAATAAAAGAAGTGGGCCATGAAGAGAATTGGGTAGGGAACGCTAGGTATTGGGGAATGAGAGGAACTGGGGAAGGGGAGGGTAGGGGGAGGGAAATGGAAAGAAGGGGGTAAGAAAGCATTCAGGATTGAGAAGACTTGCGGAAATGAAAGACTCAGGGATTGGAAAGAAGGGGTGAAGTGTCAGAAATTGGGGAATGAAATAAATTGCGAAAATGAAACACAAATGGAAAAACAAAGAAAGAAAATATAAAGAAACAAAAAATGGTCATGTGTAGTGAGGGAATGGCTGGGTAGGGTAGGGGTCTACACGATAGGGTCCTTTTGGGTGCTGACAGGGGCTGGGGGGCAAAGGAAGCCACACCTAGGGCAGAATCCTGAGGTGTGGTGGAGAAACAGATCACCTGTAAGTTAACTCCTGGCTCGATGTTCAACAAAGCTTGCTGCAAAAATGTTACCTTCCACCTTGACAACTGGTCCTGCATCTTCATTCAGGGGGACTTTAAGGGGTTTTGGGGAGGGGGTGGGATAAGGGGAGTGTGGATACAAGTCTGGTGTCTGGTATGACTGGTGGGGGCGGAGCATGTGTTTGTTGTGGGTACAAGTGTTGGCTGGCCACACTAAGTGCTTTGGCACCTTTGACTACAAGAGATCAATGATAACTGTGAGAAGGAACTCTTTGGCCTAAACCTGACTTGGCCTTGAAGTTAGGCAACGTCTGCCTTTTCTAAGAGTGCCTGGGCCATAGGCACGCGTGACACAGTACTGCTATAGCCAGCGGGCAGAAGGGATCCAGCGTATGCCCCTTCAGCATTGGCAGCACCCCCGATATCTTTCAAGCCTTGTGGGGGGATTCATCAGATGCAATACCGGTCCTTGTGATTCTTCTAATGTGTCCACTTATGCGAGAGTGCAATTTTTTTATTACTAGTGTAACAGCCCGTGTACACGGGCCAAAGTGCAGGTTTTCATCAACACACTAGGACCACTGTATATCCTAAGGCAACAGCTCCCTCTAGTAGAACATTCTGTGCATACGGGCAGTCTCTACTGTGCATGACTGCATCAGACAAACATACATCGGGCCTTTAATATTATTAAGAAGATGGGGCACAGGTGTCTTGTGCAGAGCCAGAGCTATGGCTAGCAGTTTGTGCTCTATAAATCGGTCTTTACTTAATGACAAGAAGGCAGGCATGGTGGCCTTGTGTGTGAAGTGATCAGAGGGTCTGGAAGAGGTCAAACACAATGCTGAGGAAAAAGGTGCATTGGCACATCAGGGTTCTCCACGATCCTTTGTTGTTTTATAATGATGATTTTGTTAGTAGAAAACATCCACTTTTTGAGTAGATATGTGTTTTGCACATTAACACAAAACAGCACTCTGGGGACAGTTACACAAATGTGATTCATAAAAATGTACTGAAAGCGAAAAACAAAAGTAAAACAATGCACGTCAAAAACATAAAGGCAAACTATTCAATATAAGGAAACAAGTTTATACTTCATTTTAGACGGAAAGACAGCTGTTTCTGGAAGAGAATTGGAGGGAAATGTAGTTTTTAAGGAGAGGTATTGTAAATTATACCGAAACCTAAAGTGCTGACTTCAATGGGATATGCATGGAGGACTAAACGATGTTCTCCCCTCTGCTCATACCGGTAATGACCACTTTCTCCGTTACTTGGTGTCAGCGTGATGTGCCTCACAGATGGATGTCTGTGGATAGCTGCCAATTTTGTAAAGGGAAAACAAGTATGCTGTACCAGTGTCATCCTTTGGCCAGGAATAGCCAACATGAAAAAAGGACTGTTGAAAAAAGGCCAAGGGCAACTAGGCCGTTGAGGGTCTACTTTGCTACACAATCTGTGTGGGTAAATGAAAGACAAACAGTTATGAAAAGTAGATTTCTCTGACATGTTCACCCATCATTTGAGAAGAGCATCCTGTACAGATTTATTTTTTCAAAAAGAGCTATATTTCTTGCTCTAACACAATATGTGCAACTAAAGCATTTTGGGCCAACCCTCAATAGGTGGCGATGCAGGGCTAGAAATACATTGCTCGACTAGTGGCAGAGAAGCCGGACGGTCCAGCGAGCCGTTTCACCACAGCGCTTTTGGTGCAAGCTCCTTTTAGGCGCGCCCTTTTGGCTGCAGCCAGCAGGGCGCAGGGATCTGCGCACCGAGGTATTTATGTTTTGCTTACATGCATTGCTAACCAAAGCATAGGAACATGCACTGCCTTGGTTGAAACTATATTTAAGCAAACAGTAACCTCTCAGTGCAAGGGTGCAAGCTCCATGCATATATAGGTTGCTGTGCTCGTATGTTATGTTCGCAGAACAGAGCAACTTATTTCTGCATGGATCGTGCACTCATAGTGCAGCTCCATGTACTGAGTGGCTACTGTTTACTTAAATATGGACCTCATTACGACCCAGGCGGAGGACCATGGTGCTATTAGCACCATGGTCCATGCCGGTGTCCGCCATGGCGGAATGGGGAATTACCACCCCATTCCGAGGTTGGTGGGGCGGTAATTCCCCATGCCGCCATGGCCCTTCCCCATTCCCATTTTTGCCCCATAGGGCTCAATGGGAACGGGGAAGGCGCTAATAACGGTACCGCAAATTGTGCACCATTTCATTTGGACGTGAGGCCCAAATCTGCCAAGTTGACTCCCCCAAGTTGAGGATGCTCTCTGCCCGTGACTGCCATGAGTCTCCTGAACACTGCGTCTGAGACACAGCATTCAGGAAACTGCCCTGAATCTCGCCGCGGTCAGGAAACAGCGCCCTCAACTTGGGGCGGGCGGGGTAGGGGGTGCGTGGAGCGGTCCGGTGCTCGTTACACATTGTTGCTCAGCTGCATGCACAGACACACAGTGACAGACGATATGCACCGACTTCAGACTGCATCTGAAAGTCGGCCCATGCTCAACAGGCCAAACTCTAATTATGAAACCTTCCAAAGCTTTATATATGTTTTATGCTTGCACACATTTCACTGTTAGGGTGACTATTCTAACAGAGGTAATGAGCACCATACCAAGTGTGCATTGCATGCTCAGAAGAAATTAACGCTTGAATTACTAGCACAGACATGTGTAACCCCTTTGGTGTGGAGCAAGAGCAATGTTGTCCTGTTGCACTGCTTCTGCAGTGTGGAGAACAAGATTGCTTGCCCTTTTAAATACATCAGTAGTTTCGCCTCACTGCCTGGGGTTGGATATCCTCCAGTTTCATGACAGTGTGTGCAGTGCGCACTGACGTGAGACTGTTATTTCACGTGAAAGAAATCCACAGAGGCAGAGGTGAGTGAAGCCAGGGCTCCGACCCATCCAGTCACCAAATAATATTTTTTTGTGGTTTAAATTCCACAAACAGAGTGCCCTGCGCAGTTGTCCCTCTCCCCCTTCCTGCTTCCGTGATCGAGCTTTGTCCCGCCTGCCAAGCGACCTGATTGGTCCTCGGCCCCCAGGCACAACAAGGGCCTAGCAACCTGGTGCACGGCATGCCACCAGCACTTTCTGCAAATCCCCAAAGGCAGAGGTGAGTGAAGCCAGGGCTCCGAACCATCCAGTCACCTAATAACCTTTTTTTGTGGTTTTAATTCCACAAACAGTGCACCCTGCGCATTTGTCCCTCTCCCTCTTCCCACTTCCGTGATCGAGCTTCATCTTGACTCCCATACGACCTGGTTGGTCTTCGGCCCCATAATAGCCAACCTAACCAGGGCAACCCCTGTGGCTAAGAGCCGGAGGCAAAGGGCGGCTCCAACAGAGGCTGATCCAGACAGTGTCTGTCGGTGTCACAGGGGAAGCCAGTGGCCAGCCATCAACCAGCAGCCACAATCAAGGTAGGAGTGGCCGTGGTTGGGAGTAGAGCAACCACTCAACTCTGGAAGCCCTGCCACATAGCAAACTAGCCTACACTGTGACAGTACTGGGATTATTACCCTGCCTCACACCTTTAGAGAATTGTTCATATTGACTTGAATCACATCTAGAAAGTACCACACTGTGATAGCACTGTGAATGTTAGCCTGCATTGCACCTTTAGAGAATTGTTCATATTGACTTAGTACCAGAGTTTCCCTAGCTAAATAACCCAGACTAGACCATTCCCACAGCCACCAATCACACATAGTCGGTCTCACATTAGCCACACATTGAACCAGACACACGTCATCTAGCTAATCACACCACCAAATAGCCCCCAAGATTGTTTCGAACAAACCCACCTCACCCAGACCACCCCACGAGACAGCCAGACTAAGCACGAAAGACTGACTCTGCACAACGACAACACCACGCCCACAATCATACACGCAATGAAGCAATGAACCGAACAAAACCAATCAGGAAAAACACAGACAACCGTACAATCATAACAAAAACCGAGCCAACCAGCAAAGAACTGCACGTGGGCTACTGCCTTTGCAACCGCAACCTCAACCTCAGCCCTGAAGGAAACCCAAAGGAAATATAAACCTAACAAGTTACAAGGAACGCAACCGCGACAACCCAAAAAAAAAGAAAATGGAGAAACACCCCTACACCAACCCCACAGCAGACCGCCAAATAACACAAAATGCCATGAAAACGAATTGGACCACGAGAAAGACAAAGGGCAGGGAGAACAAACCGAACTGAACACCAACAAAGATCCACAACTGCGGAACACACCCCCATCAACAAGAAAGAAATCAGAACCAGCACTGACAGAAGAAGCAAATCCTTATACCTAACACCATACCTCGCAAATAACCACTCACCGAAACAAACTGACCCAACGAACAAATCAGAAAAGACCAACAACCAAACACAACCACGCAGAAGAACAGACAAAGCTAGAGGGAACAAGTACACAATCAATGTCCTTACCCCATATATCACAAAAACAAGTGGACCCACCCTTCAACAGCCACAACATTTGGAAGAGGAACCTGATGAAAACAAAAACCTGAGACTTAACCTATTCAACGACAACCCAACCACAACTGTACCAACACCACAACCATAGATCTTTATGAAAGAAAACCAAAACACCAGTCAGAAAAAAACGCTGATAATAAAATGCAAACCAAATTATACCATAAAAATCCACTGCAACCTAATCATTGCGAGATCAATGTAAAACAACTCAACAGAGATCTTTGACCTGCTGTGCGACAACGGTATCGACATCCTATTCATCACAGAAATATGGTTGGACAACAACTACAAAATCACACTCCAAAACTACCCCCCACCAACTTCAAATGCCCACAGTAAAACAGAAAAAAAAGGAGGAGGCCTCACAATAGCCTTCAATGAACACCTGCAAATAAAAACAGACAAACCTCTGAACATCATGAACAGTGAAAGCATGGTCATATACCTATCAGCGAATCAAAAACAAACATTAAATTCATACTGGTTTACAGACCACCGACATACGATGCAACCTTCATTGACAACTTCATAGAAGCCATCACCAACATAGCCATTCAACTTGAGCATCTGATAATCCTGGGAGACTTCAACATATGATTCGAAGAAAAACACACCAACTCACAA
Source organism: Ambystoma mexicanum (assembly GCF_040938575.1). Taxonomy (NCBI): domain Eukaryota; kingdom Metazoa; phylum Chordata; class Amphibia; order Caudata; family Ambystomatidae; genus Ambystoma; species Ambystoma mexicanum. Next base: position 1,169,406,451 of record NC_090935.1, on the reverse strand, counting down.
AACTCACAAATCGGGTAACTCACAACCATGAAACTACAACAGCTGGTCAAAGGAGAAACACACTCAGCAGGGCACACACTTGACGCAATCTTTGCCAAGGAAAAACTCACCACTGCACCGCCAATACAAATACTTTGGAGCAACCATCTCATGATTCCATTTGTGATCACGCTACTGACTAAAGCTACCAACCAGCCCCTCAAACTCCGCACCACCACAAAAAAAAACTGGAAAACCGACAAAGCAAGCAGCCTAAAAGAACAACTGGAGCTGACAAAACCATCCACGACCAAACTGGAGAAGGCAGACCTAGACAGGAAAATGGACCTAGTACATGAATGGATTGAAAACATCTCCCTGGAAAAACCGTTTACCCCCTGAAGAAAAAGAGCAATGGTAAAATGGTTCACCCCACTACTAAGCACCATGAAAAAGAACAACAAGAAGCTGGAACTAGAATGGAGGAATGAATATGACCTAGATAAGAAACTCAGTTCCAGAGACAAATCTGATCGAGCAAGCAGGAAAATCAAAAGTCAAAGAAAAGGCATTATCATGACAGAATCACCAAAGCCACCAACAACACAAAAAAGAATCTTCAACATCATAACTGAGATGAGAAACCCACCAGGCTGCCACAAAACTCCAATACCTCCACAGAAACTATGCAAGAACCTAGAAGACCACTTCAAATACAAAATCAACGACATCCGACAAATCATACAAAACAGACCGACCAATCCTAACACACAACCAACCCGATCCAATGAGGAGCCAGAACACAAACTCCAAAACTTCCTGCAAATATCAGTGTAGACATTCGCCAAGCTGGTAACACAAAGCAAGAAAGCAGGTACGCCCATGGATCCCTGCCCCCCAGACATCTACAAATCAATCCTCTCACAAGGAACATTCATCTGAATATTACATAAATCTCTTGAATCTGTCGCTCACGACAGGGACCGTACCACGATCCGTCAAATCAGCATATATTAAACAGCTTCTACAGAACACAAGTGGCGACGTGGAAGATCTCTCCAACTACAGGCCGATTTCAAACATCCCCTACCCGGCAAAACTCCTAGAAACCTATGTATACAAAACGACCCCAAGAACATGTAGAAAAACACCAGTTTCTAGACCAAGAACAGGTCGGCTTCAGTCCCACAAGAGGAACAGAATCGGCACTCCTATCCATCTGGGATGACCTAAAAACAAACGCAGACTCCAACACAACCTCAGCCCTGATTCTGCTCGACCACTCTGCAGCATTCGACACATTAAGTCATGACACCCTGATCAAGAGATTAGAAGATATAGGTATAAAAGACATGGCACTCCTCCGGATTAGAGGGCAGTTTAACAATTTTGGTAGGAGCACCAGGAACCGTGGGTCGCTGCGCCATCCATCTTGGTTATCGGGGTGCACTAGCAGCTAGGCGGTGGAAACTCAAAAAAGGCCCGTGCTCATGGTGCCAATTGTGTGTATCCAGAGAGATTTGTTTTAGTTTCCACTCATTCGGCGCGTGTGCTGTTTAATATATCTAGGTTATCTCCTTTGCTTATTATTTCAAGTACATGAAGAATGTAGATCCACAAAGCTTTAGGTTTTCATTTTCTCAAAGTTTATTCTCCTGAGTCCATCACTTGGTGGTTTGACAAGTGGTGCCGACACGTGTTTCGACCTGACAAGGTCTTTTTCTAGGCTACCAATTTAGTTTTTGTACATAACAATGGGTAAATATATGGTGAGTGTAGGGACCCCGGGTTGGGCATCCACCATTAGTGGTTACATTGACATGGTGTAGTTTGTTTAAAACATTCCGTGAGTGTGAGGCCATTCCCAGTGAGGTGACATAGTGACCAAAATAACATTGTATTTATACAGGATTCAATATTCAAATATTCAAATATTCAATTGCAGTTTTGATACATATTTATTGTTTATAGACCGTGATTCGGTCATAATGATTCATGAGCAAGGGGTAGAAAAGGAGAGAAGAAGATTTATGCAAGATTGTTAGAAAATATCCTGGATTTGGCATTGTGTATAGGTTGGCAGCATCTATATAGGTAAGTCTCACCTGGGAGGTAGATTGGTAGGTCTGTTTTCATATATGTTTGTAGCAAATGCGTCAAGTTGGCCTAGTTGGTCCTGGTTAATTGGGGTAGCGGGGGCTGCAGTCTGCCCTATTTTGTATTCTTCATTCTGTTTAGTTACATTTGCTACAAACATATATGGAAACAGACCTACCAATCTACCTACCAGGTGAGACTCCACTTGTTAAACCACCAATTGATGGACTCAGGAGAATAAACTTTTGAGAAAATGAAAACCTAAAGCTTTGTGGATCTACATTCTTCATGTACTTGAAATAATAAGCAAAGGAGATAACCTAGATATATTAAACAGCACACGCGCCGGATGAGTGGAAACTAAAAGAAATCTCACTTCTCTGGATTAAATCATTCCTAGCAAACAGAACAGAAACTGTATGGATAAAGCCCTTCAAATCAACTCCACAAGTTAACGACTGTGGAGTACCACAAGGATCCTCACTATCACCACTGTACTTCAACATCTACCAGACTCGCTAATCCAGATTTTCCGAAAATACAACCTTGTGTGCTACAACTACGCAGACGACACACAAATCATCTACAAAATCGAAGGTACACAAGCAGAGCACTCAACTCTAGGAGAATGTCTAAAACAAATCTATGACTGGATGAGCACCACCAACACACAAATCAACCCAGTAAACACAGAAATCATATCCAAAATCCAAGAGAACAACACCTACATACCGGACTGATAGAACTGGGAACCGCGCCCACACCATCAGAGGTAGTCAAAAACCTGGGAGTCCTAATGGACAACGCACTAACCTTAGAACCACAAGTAAACACGATAATTAAGAAATGATTCTTACTCCTTCAGTCAACAAAAACAATCCTACCTTTCCTCTCCTTCACACACAAAACACTGACAATCGTCGCCCTCATTATGTCAAGAATCGACTACGCAAACAGCCTCTACCTCGGGATGCCAGAACAACTCCTGAAGAAATTACACTGTCTGCATGGATAGAGTTCATACAGGATAAATACTACAGTTTATAAGATGACAAATTATTAGTTATTCTCTAGTTGATGAGCTTTCCGGTTTTCACTACGCGTTTCGGGAATGACTCCCTTCTTCAGGTGATAGGAACTTTCTCCCTTCCTACAATTTATGATGTAGATAATAGTGAGTGTAAAACTCAATTTGGGATTACTAAAAGTGGGAAGGCTAGAGATTAATTAGTTCAATAGGTCTGAAAGGTACCGACCTGATAATACTTTGTATTTGGTGACACCATTAAAAACACTGCCTGAGCTTAACTGTATAAGTTCAATGTTTTGGAAGGTTAAGGAAAAAGGGGAAACGAGGAATATTAACAGCTCATTAGAAAGCCACTTATATCACAATAACAAATCAGGTATGCCAGTAAGAGGTGTTAAGGAGATCAAAGAATCACAGTTGCTACATTCATGGTGCCAGATAGATATGTGGCAATTCAAACGGTGTATCCACTCCAGTGGGTGTGTTATCTGCTTTATCGTGCTGACAGAGAAATCTGTCGGAAAAAGGAAGTGTATGTTATTCCTTCCTGTCCTCAAGATAATACTGCACTAATAACATCAAGGGGCAAGGTCAATTAGTTCTGTGCATTCTGGTTTGTATTAACTCAGTAATCTTATGCTTACCTGCTTTTTATGGAGAGACGGGCTGGAGCGGGACAGAAGGCAGCTAGCAAGCAGCCTCCGTCCCACGGTGACCTGTATCAGTGTTTCAGTGCATCATGTGATCGGCATGCGTGCAAGACGCTGCTCCGGTCACATGACTTGTCTAGGGCATCGAGCCAAATAGTTTTAATGTGGCGGCCATCTTTGAACCTATGATTCAATACATAACCCTCTTCAAATCATAAATTGATGCATGTTACCTTGCTAATAGGTGTAAAGGAAAAAATCTATTGTCAAGACTTTCAATTAAATGCGATCAGATATACCAAAGACCGAATGGATTCCGATGGGAACTGCTCATCCACTACAGAAGTTACAATTGAAGTACTTCCCATTATACAAGATAAGGGTCACCTAGTCAATAGATATATACAGTTTAATATGTGAGAGTTTTCATTACTTCATTTGAAAATCCATCAATCAGATAAATACATTTGTATCAGCACATATGGATCTAATGATCACATCAATCCAAGTTGTCTAGTATCATATCAATCAGATTAAAGTGGCTGTCTCAGTTTACGGAATAAGTGGGTGTCTGCATGATGCTACATGTCTGAGTAGGTTTATTCACCAGGTAATTGTTAATGTTGAAAGGCTGTACTGCTTCCATTATATTAATTAACTAATGTAAATGACTATAGTTACTCCATTAATTATTCCAAATGGGGGCGGTGTAGATGCTGCCCTCACCCAATGTATAGAGGTAATTGCAGATAACAACTCAAATCAAATTCCGTGTTCATTCCTCTTGGGTATTGGCTATCCATCTTGTCAACCCACATTATTTATTTTTGTAAGAGAATTTTACTGAGGTCTCCTCCTCTTCTAGGCAATGTGACTTGTTCTAGTATTGTCACTTGCATCTGTGCCACTGTGTGGTGAAATTCAACAAAGTGCTGGGAAAATGGAGATCATTCAGAGTTCGTTCTAATAGTCGACTTATGTTCAGTCCAGCGTGTTTTTGCTTTATGTGTTGTAATGCCTACGTAATAGATGCCACATGAACATCTGATGCCGTAGATAATGTTGGTTGAATCACAAGTGGCAGAGTGTTTTAGCTGAATAACCTTGCCTGTGTACGGATGTTTTACTGTATTGCCCTTAATGATGTAGTTACAATGTTGGCAATTGGCACATGGAGTCGTTCCTTTGAATTATTTTGCTACCGTTTTCAGTGCATTGATATTGTCCCTTATTACCATATCACATATGGCTTGGCTTTTTTTGTATGCAAAAGCTGGTATTGTTGGAAAAGTTTCAACATGGCTGGATCTAAATGTAGTATGTTCCAGTTCTTCTTTATGATTCTCTTAATTCAGGTGAGAGTATGTAGTGACGTATACTAGATTCGAAGAGGGTTCTTTTTTTTTAGTTATCAAACTTGATGCACGAGAGATCTCACTGGTTTTATTTGCTGCTTGTTCAAAATGAGTCCTCAAGAAGCCTATTTTGAGGAATTTGTTAGCCAGTTCACATGATTTCTGTACAAATTGTTGATTGTCTGAGATAATACATTTGTATCTCAGAAATTGACTGAAAGGAATACTTTCAGTTGTCAACTTTGGGTGAAAACTTGTAGCAAGTAAGATGCGGTTTTTGTCAGTAGGTTTAGTGTAAATCTGTCCTTTGTAGTAGTTCATTTTGTACATATACTTCAACATCTAGGAGTTCTAGTCTTGTAGGACTGTGTTTTGGGGTACATTTGATTCTTGGAGTAATTTGGTTTACGTATTTGTAGAATTCTTCAATTCCTTCTACAGTTCCACTCCAAATTCCCAAAACATCATCACTGTAACGATTATAACATTTGAGGTGTTTCATCCAATATTCATTGTTGAATATATATTCTTCCTCAAGCAATGCCATGTAGGTTTAACGTGACTGGGTGCCATTACAACTCCCATTGAAGTGCCTGCAATTTGTATGAAGTAGCAGTCTTCAAATTTGGAGAAATTATTGCTTAGGACAATCTTCAACAAGCTCAACACAAAGATCTTGTTTGCTGGACATCTACTCTGAACTTGACTCATGATCCGTGATACCATGTAATACCATACTGTTTCCATTTAATCCTAACTATGTACTTTAGTGCGGTGATACCGCTACCAATAAATAAATAAATAAATAAACAAATAAATAAATAAATAGAATAAATTAGTGATGTTATTGCTATGAAGGTGAAATTGCTATCTGCCCTTAACTCCTGCACAGTGAGCTTTGGGCCACCCACTACCCATCGTAAGAGTGCTGCCATTGAAAGCTCTGTCTGTATGGATAAACAAGTTACTTCCCTGGGCTAAGATTTTTTCTGAGGGAAATTCATTTTTGAAAAACACTCTTATCGAAATATCCCCAGTGAGATAGAATCCAGTGTAATACCTTAAATATGAATAGCTTTAAAGAAGATTAGTGAAGGTGTTCAAACGGAATCCTCATAAAAAGGAACACCAAAAATAAGGCCTCACTATGCCCTAAGAAAGCATTTGGGAGGAAACTTGTTCACCATCCTTTCAAAAAAGGGCCACTAAAAACAACCACAACAGAGATTTGGGGATCGAACGAACCCGGAAATGCTGCTCTGTAACTCGTGACCTTTGCTGCATTCGGACCTTTGTCAGTGAGGGAGACCAGAAAGTGCATGGGGATATGGATTCAGAATGAAAAGGCTGAGGTCTCTTGACCCTTTCGCCAGGCGCAATCTTGCTGGAAGTGGAGTCATCGAAGAAATCATCAAAAGGTCTCCTAGATGCATAACAAAAAATGTCCACAATGTCCTCTGTCAGCATATGTGGGCGGTGTTGCTAGGTCTGGAAAAGACCCGGGGCTACAATGATGTCGAAACTGTTGGGACTGGGGGCTAGCTAGCCTTTTGGCTGTAGCTCCTGATATTCTATCTGGGGCTACAACCAAAAGACCAGGGGCTACAGCCCCCTTAGCACCCCCTAGCAACGCCTCTGTGTGGGCCTACCCTAGTCTTTCAGCCAGAAAGACGACAATCAGAGGGCCTGCAGGTTTGAATGTAGTACTCGCCTCAGAAGGTCCTCTCCAATTGACAGTCAAATCAGGCTGTAGAAAGAGAGCTCAAATAGGTCAGCGTACTATTTCCCGCAGGGCCTCTTCGGGGCTGTCTTGTGGTCAGGAATTGTCTGCATGGGCTGCGAGAATGATTATATCCACTGAACGTGCGGATACGCCCTGACTGCCATGCTACCAAAAAGTGAACTGTTGCTTCAAATATGTGTTTGGACATGAAAGCTCTTTTATTTTATGTATTTTTGTTATTTATTTGGTGCTTTGTAATGTTCTGCATGGATGCAGAATACATCAGAGTGTAACGGGTAAATGAAGGTATGCTCTGGGTGAGAGAAGGGGCAAAAGATCAGAGTCAAACAAAAACAGGTCCAGGATATTAGAGGAGCTAAATGTTGAACCAATCTCTATCTTGATTGGGAAGCATACACATACATGTAATTCCCCCTAGGGCATAATCCTGCTTGCAGTAAACACTCATACATTCAGGGTGCATGTTATGTTATGTTACAAAGTGTTTATTGTGTGCCATATCACCACCTATGCTGTTGGTCTTGTCTGGAGGTTGGCGTATGGTGCCCCACCGCGGTGGAAAAGGAGTCGAGAGAAGATAAGGGAGTAGGAAATTGGGTAAAATGCAAAAGACATTGGGAGTGGGTGGTGTAGTGTGGCAAATGAATGTTTTGTAACAGCTTGGATGTGTGTGAATCCATTAAGGGAAACCATTGATGAGCATTGCAGAAGGGATGGCATGTTCTAAACATGTTTGGAAATAAACAGACTATGTCAAGCAGTTAAGAGAAGGAACAGCTAGGTAATAACAAATAAGATTTCATTTTTGAGTCTCCTGTTATTTGGCAGTGGGGACCTGTTACATTTGCACTTTAGCATAGCCAGGTGCCCGCTGCAAACTATTCCTCAATTGCACGGTGGATTGCAAAAGGGGAGGGCACACACTCTGCTGTGTAAATGAAGTACATGCTGCCTGCCATCTTGGCACGGCAGGCAACTTTTGCACAGTTTTCCTATGGAGACCGCCTGCTTTTTGCTTGTGCAAAAAGCAGGCTGACTCCACAGGAATGCACAGCATTTACACCGGCATGAAAACACATGCTGATGAAAATGTGGTAGTATTTGTATTGGGGAGAGGAAGGGTGCAGCGGAAAGGTAAATTACGTTACGCCCATCCTCTGCACCATTTAAATTCAGGAAAATGAACCGTGATGTAAATGAATGGTCTGCAACCTTACGCAAACTTTTACTCTATATATTTACGTTACGAGCTCATAGAAAATGTGCTCCTCAGTGGTTGGCTGAGTGGTGGGCTTGTGCTAGTGTCCCTTTTGACCTGGAATTACCTTTTACATGTTTCCACGGGTCAGTCTCTGCAATAGTAATTCCTGCAGACAAGCCTGGAGGCCATATGGGGCAAGGTCTAGAATAGGAAGTGTAAATGGTGAATGTTGTTTATAGAACACAAAGGACGGAGAGGCTGCTATGAATCTGTTGACACATTCTAGGATATATTGCAAGTGTGGCTCTCATGAATAAAGGAGAATAGTGTAATATTCCAATACTATATTCCCTGAGAATGCAGTCGCTGGACAGCTCAGGGTTCCTGGGCAGCGGGGCTGTGTACGTTACATGACTGTAATCGCATAAGGCTATGACATGCTTGTTGCTTGTACAGTGCTTTATGCCGGTGTAAAGCCATGACACAGCACAGCACTAAGTAGTGGGGAGAGAATATTTCAGGCTGCAAGCCAACTTCCAAAGCACAGGTCTGCCCAAAGATTACTAAGGAAGAGCCTCTCAGCTATGGAGAGCCCCTTCTATAGTAGAAAGAAGTGTGTGGCCCTGAAGACACTTCCGATTAGCGTGTCCCTCCGTATTCAGGTACCCTGCTGAGGATACAAGCCCGAGGCAGCTGCCTGATCAGTCATTGGGCCCTGGCAGAAAATCTTTGAAGATTCCTGGGGCATTTTGGCTACTAGGCATCTCTTAATTGCTGGAATCATCTGTGAATAATCTGCATATAACACCCCCTTTTCAACCACAATCAGCTCTTTGTCCAGCACTGAACAGTCTTCTGGCCCAAAATCCCAAGTCATTCTTCTAGCCAAAAGTGGAAAGAATTGACTTCAAACACATTTGGCTCTGAAACTGACTCACTGGCGAGAGCAATGGTGATCTGGGCAGACTATATACTTCTAAACCCTTTTACCAATGTGTTACTCGGTATACTCTCTGCTGACAAGGGGCTCTCTCTTCCTTGTCCTCAGTGCTCACAGACTACGTGCCACCATAAGCTGCCACTCTGGTCTCGGCTTCACTCTTTGGCTCTACCAGGTTCATTCTGGCAGCAGGACGACATTATTGCAATTCGCCAACCATTCTCTAATAGTGTACCTGGTGCAGTTATCATGCATTTCACAGTTCTAAACCAAAGCAAGAACTCATCATTTTCTCTCTGCAGGGTTTTTGAACCAGTCATCGTGACACGGTTTGATGGCCTGGCCACAGCCAGGGACATCAAACTTCCAACCTACACTCTCTCCACCATATTTACATGGCAAACTATAACATTATATAACATCTCATTTTTAGAAAATTCACTTGTCACACACTGTTCACTTGTTAGATTAAATCCTTTGTTCCAACATCAAGTATGCTTATTACATTTTGCCATGTTGATATAACATGTTTTCTTGTTGTAGCATGCCAGCTTGTTAGATCATACTTGCTTGTTACATCATGCTTCCCGGTTACAAAATGCCCCTTTTATAATTTTATTTTTGTATTTAATTAAAGAAAAGGGATTTCAATTTCAATTAGAAATGGCTTACAATAACACATTTGCATATCATGGAGGCATTCCCTGGGAGAGAGGGGGGGCCCGTACAAAAGTGGTGAGCCAGTTTATGATGATGTGAACAAAAGGGGACACAGTCCAGAACAAAACAAAACATCAAATAAACAGGTGATTTACAATGATAATATTAACCTTGGGTGCTTCAAAAGAGGAGTACTGTACAAATAAACAAAATTACATTATTATGCAGCACCGCAGAGAGTGGTGCGATCAGGTCAGGAGTGTGGGGGAGAAGGCGGGGAGCACCCTCTTTGACTAGTAAATTAAGTTTAAGCCAAGCTCTAAAGAGATCCACATTCAGGCTGGATTTGCTTGTGGTGGGCAGGGGGTTCCAGTGGAGTGGGGGCTACTAGGGAGAATGAGCAAAAGCAAGAGGAGGTACATGGGGGCATGGGACAGTGGGGTTGAGTGCAGATGAGGAGCAAAGGGAACAAAGTCGTGAGTAGGAAAAGATACAGTCAGCCAGGTACTAGCAAGACTGTAGCATTCTAGCATGAGTTGGAATCAGAATGCGGAATGCGAAAGGAAAGGTATATTTTTCAATTAAGGGAAATTACCCATTGCTAAATTGGTCACATCAAAAGAGGTTAAGCATCAAGTTGGATGCCAATGCTGAGGAAGCCGTGTATTCCTGTGATGGAACTAAATTAAATGACGGAAACACAGAGAACAAGCCCAAAGGAGATGATATCCAGTACAAAGTTTTCAAAGATGAGTTAGGTTATATGAAGAACTGTGTACATAAAATGAGGATTACAAAAGGTTCCATTCCTGTAGTACGTAAAGTAAGGAATATTCCCAGGACAATTGAGAAGTCAATTGAAAGCAGAACTTGAGTTAATGGCTAAGCAAGAAAGGACGGAATCGTCAGTGTCGGTTTTGTCGTTAGTAGTTGTGTGCCAACCAAATGGCAAATTGAGACTCTGTATTTATTTGCACTCATTGAACAAATGAATAGTACAGGATAGGCATTCTTTACCAATTGTCACTGAAATGCTGTGAACCATAAACAGAACTGAAATATTTAGTACATACGATTTAAAATCAGAGCACCACCAAATATACCTACATCCATCGTCTAAAAATCGTGCTGCTTTCATAACGCCAAAGGGGTTATGTCAGTGTAAAGGGATAACATTTGGTTTGGTAACGGCGGCTGCAGTTCACCAGCAGATAATGTACAAACTCTTCCACCATGAGAAAGGTGTGTTGTGTTTCCAAGATGATGACCTCATATGTGGTAAAGATTTAGAGGAGCATTATGAGAGGTTTAGTAAAGTTTTGGACATTCTGAAGAACACACAAATGACACTCAGTAGGGAGAAATGCACGTTTCATAAAGAAGTCATAAAATATTTAGGACATGAGATGTTTAAGTATGCAATATGACCGAAGGAAGATTTGATCAACAGCATCATCAGTGTTACCAGCCCAAGCAGTAGGAAACAGGTTGCATTGTTTTTTGGGATGGCCTAATATCACTCAAAGTTCATCCCAGATCTTGCCAGCAAGACCCACAATATGAGGAAATTGGTAAAGAAAGGTGTAAACTTTCAGTGGAGCTTAATTTGTGAATCAGAATTTCAAAAAGTCAAATTGGCTTTGAGCAAGGCCCCTGTCTTCAATAGTGTTGATCCTGCAAAAAAGAACATTTCACAGCTGCCAGCAACCATGGTTTAGGAGTGGTATTATCACAGAGTGGCGAGGGGAAAGAATGTACTATAGCTTTCGCTTCCAGGGTGCTGAAGGAGGCAGTGCGGAACTACTCTACTATAGAGAAAGAACTATTGGCGGTCAAAAGGGCAATTGCCAAGTTTAGAACATTTTAGTGGGGGTCAAGATTTAAAGTTTGTTCAGACCACAAACCCTTAAAGGAGATACTTACTACCAAGGGTCTAGATAAAATGTCTTTCAGGATAAGAAAATGAGTTACAGGACTGCAAGAATATACGTGGGATGCAGAGTATATGCCTGGTGTTCAAAACAGGGTGGCAGATCTTTCACAGTTAACAAATGTAGTTGAAGAACAGAGTGAGGATGATGAAAGTGATGATCAAATACTAGAGATTGGTCAAGATGTAGTGTCTGAGGAAGAATGGTGTGAAGCTATGATATTTGATACTATGTTAATGGGGGTGAAGGAGAAATTGGAAGGTGGATTCAAGAGTGAGTGCATACAAAAAGGAACATTTCTGTAGCTGTGAGAATGAGCTTTGATGAACTGCATGTTAAGGGGTGTATGGTGTTGAGAGGTGGTAAGATGTTTTCCCAAAAAGGTGGGAGGAGTACAAGTTTGAAAGTGGCACACAAAGGGGCATCAGGGTATGTCCAAAACAAAGCAATTGGTCAGGCAAGATTGTCGGTGCGCAGGAATGAATATGCAAGTGGAAAGGATCATTAGGGAGTGTATTGAGTGTGGGAACTCTGACAAATACTGTACTAGCAGAACTAACCCAATGACCTTGATGAACAGTCCCTTCATACCATAATTCAGAGATGTAGGGCCGAAGTAGTTGGGAGTAGAAGGAGGAGGGAAAGAGATGTTGCACAGAGCTAGGATGGGGGAAGGAGAGAGGAAGGTTGTGAGAGTGTCATGAATTTTATCGATGTTATGTGAAGAGTAGTGATCAAGATCATTGGCAGAGGAGGGGGGCAATGGATATTGGCTTGGGATGTGTGAGCAAATCTCAAATGGTAGATAAAGGTTGGCCAGGGTTATTTTGAAGGGAGGATATTAGGTATGTGAATTAGGAAGATCTGGGGAAGTTCAGTGCAGAAATGAGGGCAACAAATGATTTTTTGTTTCTTAGGACTAGGGTAAGGGTTCTTGATTTACAACAGTGTCGTAGGTCATTGCACATTGGTGTTTCGAGGACCTGAATCTCAGAGGTAATCCAGGGCTGAGGGTGGAGCAGGAAAGTGTGAATGTAGGGCAGGGTTATGTTGGTCAAAGGGAGCTATTAGTGCATAGTGAAAGAAAAAGTATGGTCTATGGAAGAGGTGTAAATATGGGAGAGAGACGGGAGAAAGGGCCTCATATCATCATGGTATGGGGAAGGAGAATCCTGTTTGAATGTACTAATTTCCCCATGGGCTCTTTGCAGAAGTTCCTGCTTGATGCCAGTGGGGAGATGCAATAATGAAGGAGTCAGTGTGTCACATGACCCTCTGGAAACTGATCGGAGTGCTCAAGATGACTTCCAGTCTTCCTGACAGGGTGCGGGCAAAGACCTTGGTATTGATGGCCCTGGGAGCGTCCTCTTTGAGGCAGGACCTTCAGATCGTGTTCAGGATCCTCTGGGATTGCAGGATGGGACAAAAGTACTTTAAATGAAATTCCATTCACATGATGTGGCCACATAATCCATGGTGAGCCAATCAGAGTGCTCAAGATGACTTCCAGTCGCCCTGGAAGGATGCAGGAAGGGCCGTTGGTATTGTAATTCCAGGGAGCTTCATCTTTAAGGCAGGACCCACAAATGGCGCTAAGCATCCCGTGGGAATACCATGATGGGGAAATGGGAGGGGGATAGTGAGGTAAAAGTTAGACCAATTTGTGGCTGAAGACTAAAGGTTAGGGAGAAGAGTGAGTACAAGGAGGAATAGAGTGAAGTCAGGTTGTCTGGTGGATGGTAAAATGAATAGTCAAGTGAAGGCAGGGGAGGTGGGATGCAGCCTACAAGCAAGAGGCTAGATGGGTGAGTAGAAAAGGAATGAGGGAAAGGTTGGCTGGGAAGGAGCAGGTATCCGTTCTTCTTGGGGCTGTAGATCAACCAAAGCAAGTTAGCAAGCCCATATATGATGCTGGTTTGTTATATTCTGTTCCTTTGATGCAATATTATTTTTCATTGCATCATGCACAAATGTCACAAAACAACTATTACATCGCAGTGGCAGCTGGTCTGCTGTGGGTGGCCGGACTGCCTCCTGCCTTTATAGGCCCCTCTGGCTCCTGGAAAACTCTTCACTAATGTTTACTATTGGTCGAGTGCCTATCCCTCACGCCATAATTCAAATATCATTTGCATAAGCACAGAGACTTCTCATTTACAAATAATCGACTGATATTTACATTCACTTCTAATGCAAATACTGGTGTTGCTGCCATTTTGTAAAGTGCCATGTATGGGCCAAGGCTGTGGCCACTGCAAAACAGCCACATCTTGATGCGTGTGCAGCACTGTGAAGGTCAGCACAAACCTCTGAAAACCATAATTATGATGTCACAGCCTTCATTGTGTCCGATGTGTTCTGCAAATTGGACCCAGAGGGCACAATGAAAATCGCACCCCCCTTCCTCTGCCCACATGTCTCCACTCGGAAGTGGAGACAAAATGCTGACAACCACCCCAGGCTGACTCAAACTGAATCAGACGTGGGAAGAGAAGGGGTGAATAGAGGCACCTGATTTCCCCCTCCGACCCCCACACCCCCGCCCACCATGTTCTTGCAACCGCCTGACTTCCAAGAGGAACTACAAAATAGAGTTAGAGAGGACAACATGATATGATATGATAGTTTATTTATTTAGCGCCTATACACAATATGTTTCAAAGCGCTTCAAGGCAAGGGAGGAAACAAGGACAAATACAATGACATTCTTACAGGCCATGAACAGTAAGAATGTGAAATTAACTATCATACTCGGCCTGATGACATTTCAGATAGTGCAAGAGCTAAGACATAGATAAGGAAGGGAGGGGGAGAGTGGGAAGGAAATGGAAACAGACACGCGACTACCTTACTAGGCCTGACAACATTTTGGGTAGAGCTGGAGAAAAACAAAAGGTGAGGGAGAGTGGTGCAGGAAGGGAGGGGAGGAACAAAACAAGCGACTATCATACTAGGCTTGACGACATTTCAAATAGTGCTGGAGGGGTTTTGGGAGGAAAAAAACAGTAATGGGAGAGTGGAGGAAACAGCCGAGGTTGCTATCACATTAGGTCCAGTGACAACTCTGATAGAGTAAGTGCATAGAAGAAAGTAAGGGGAGAAGATAGGAAAAGGGAGAAGGGAAAGGAGGAGAGAACAGAGAGTAAGCAGTCAAAAAGAGTGGAGAAGCAAGAGTGGAGAGCGAATATAATTGCAGAAGTCAGTAGTAACACATAATGTTGCAAGCCAGGATACAAGATGAAGATGGAAACAGCATGATTCATGGCCACCATGAGTACAAGATGCAAAGGAGATCAAAATGAGCATGAGAAAGAGGTAAACTGAAAAAAATAAATGTGTGTGTGTCTGCAGTGTGTGCGTGAGAGAGAGATTTAGTTTGTATATGTGTGAGAGAGATTGAACGAGTTTTCATGAGAGTGAGTGAGTGTGCACTTGGGTGTGTGTGTGTGCAATAGAGAGAGAGAGCGAGCGTGTCGGTGTGGGGGGACATGCCCCACTCTCTCCAACCCTTCTCCTGTTATCTTGCACATGGAAATCTATGTGTGTGTGAAACAAGGATAAATAATCAAATTTAAGATTAATAAAACCATTTAAAACACACGATGTAAAGGTCAGTACCTCTATGCAATCCGAAAAGACTTCAAAGGGACTGCCTTCTGCTCCAGGGTTGATTAGTAATGCATCAAACTCTTTTCCAACTTCAAAATTTCCAATTACATCATCAAGGGCAAGAGCTGAAAAAAAGCAGTCACATTGTTTCAATTTTGCAACTATATGTATTATAAATCACAGCTATATCCTGATGGACTAAACAAGTCATTATAACATATATATGGAATAGAATACAAGATAGTGTTAGTGCCAATGCAGATATTAGCAATATTACTATTATTATTATGTATTTATTGTAATTAGTCAAAACGACTTTTTACAAAACATTAACACATAGAAAAATATCAAGACTTGCATACACATACTAGCAATACAACAAGCGATTGAGATCTACAATTTCCACAATACACAAAAGTCAACAGATAGGTGTGTTCAACACGTCCTCTTGAGGGAATGTATTTAGGAGAGTGCAGAGAGTTGTATCTTTGGCCGCAAAGGTTACAATGAAGGTGGCACTCAACACACAAGAACAGGTAATTAGGTGTCTTTTTGTCTGAATTTCTTTTCCTAGACTCTGAGGTGGAGACTGATTACTGTTCCTGCTATCCGCAGGCAGGGCTGCTCAAGGCGTTAGTTATCCTTTGCTCTGCTATCGGAAGTCATGGTCCTACAATCTCAATCTAGGCCTATCTCTCAGGAGTGGGGTGATTCAAGATACAGGCGAATACTTTTATCACAGGAGTAAAATGATTCTCCAGGCATAAGTATGTATTTCAATGTTATCTTTTTATTATTCACAAAGGACAGTCATGGAAAGAAAAAGTGTATGTTCTTTCATGAAAACTTTAAGTCTCTAGGTCAAAGCATTCAAGTGCAACTAACCATTCGGGTTATGGTCAACCGCAAGGCCACCATATGTCTTGGTGGCTCTCTTGTATATGAAAAAACGACACTGCCGCAGGTTCTTAAGCATAAAAAACACTTTACTGCATTACAAATTGTAGAATTGTAATGCCATGCAATTTAGTAGGCACATATGCATTGTCATATGTTTTTACAGAGTAAAGCATTCCCTGGCAAGTCTGTATACATTACCTGATTTCACCATTCTCTCTTGAACTGTACATGTGGTATAAAGCTTTGCTGTTCTTAGGGAAAAAAACATGTAAACAGACACCCCTTTGTAAAGGTCACCTACCTTACCTTATTGTGTTCCAGTTTGGGGACACCTTGCCAGAAGTAAAATGTGTCTTTGAAGCTCTCATCGCTCAGGGGACATCACTTGTGGTGCTCAGAGTTTGGAGCATAGAGAATAGTGAAAAAAAGAGCTGGGTAGTGTTGGGGAGTACCTTCAACGCCCCAGACAAGAACACAAATACAAACTTCCAAAGTCCCTGTGAAAAAGCCCACAGCATAAAGAAAGCTATCCCACACATATAGAATTCCCTGTGTACGCCCAACAATGCATTAGTAGCCATTCTTCAGTAAGCAGTATCCCTGAGGAGCAAGTAAGCCATGAACCACAGACATTATACCTGAGTAGAACCACATATTCCTAACAGGTATAGTAGCACTTAACATTAGTCAGGGAACCATTAGGGGCGCTCATAATGATAGCAAGTAACGGTGAAACCTTTACACTAATTGAATGGGCAACACAACTAGGCATCAAGACACACTGAGCCACCTCTAAAGCATAAAAATCCTAATTTCCTTAACAGAGAATATCAGCCATGCTCCTGAAAAGGAGCACATAAATACAAAACTGTAACTAGCTAGGCTGAATACCGCGCAATGATTGGTCAAAGCAAGGGGGGTGAACACATTCTTAAGCCTCAATTTCAGTAGTGAGGTCATGTAAAAGCAACAAAGAAGTAACAGACCTCAGAGTTAAGGGACAAATACTGCAAACGGATTGGTTGAGACACATCAGTTTAGCTGAGTTCTCAAGCCTGTATTCAAAGGATATATAACTTCTTATGTTCCTAGCCAGTACATCGAAATGTATCACAACGAATGTCACCATTTTGTAGGGGTAAGACAATGTGCAATGAAAAAGCATGCATGCTAAGGAAGGATGATTAAGGAACAACACTGCCCTCTTTAGGAAAAACCTCAGTGAAAGAGACCCAATCCTTATGATAGGAACTGGGCAAAACATCATTGCAAATAGGGGAGAATTAATTAGGTACCAATGGCTTTCATGGTAACTTACGAACAACTTTAACAGCACACACATTATATTATTTAGGATTACACTTAGAATATTGCAAAATTATATATGTGTGTGTGTGTGTGTGTGTGTGTGTATGTGTGTCTGTGTAGAGATATTCACATAATTGCAAGAGAATGAAGCTTGCAACCGCCTAAGCCCCAGCTCATAAGATCAAATACAGAAGTTAATGAAGTCATACACGAGCCATGAGACAGGAAGGATTGGAGGGGAAGCAAGTAATGTTTCCAATGAGGAGCTGAACTGGCGATGAACATTTCATAATGATGGGAAGGGTAAGACGGTGCCAACCAATGAAGTCTTTGGGAAAAGGATGTAAAAGTTATTATTTTTGTTGTCCCACTGTCACATCTCAGGGATTGGTTGAAATGGATTAAGTCGCTCACTCCACGAATACTCCTCCTCGAACAGCCAATCAAATATTAATTCTAGGGGATACAAATTACAAAATGCAGCATCCAATCAACATCATGAGAAAGAAGATGATCTCAGTGTCAATTAATTAATAAATGGATGTATTTCTCTGGTCACAGGGGTAGAATAAGCCAATAGATAGGTATTGTATAGATTCATCTATTGTGCAAATGACAACGCCCAATTAGGGGCTGGGAATGTGTGAATAGCCTGTAACATTTGCTGTCATTTTACCTCTGATATTTGCTATAGATTCAGCCATTTGAATGTCATTTTGATTATTCCCAGCCCGGGCTGTGTTGTAATAAAACTTTTGTTTTCCACACAACTCGTGCATTCTTTTTTGGCTCTTTGTATTGATTTTCATTATTGAACTTGGAACTTATTTACACTAGCCAAATCTGGTTATGAGCCCTGCATTGAACCTCCATCACAAATAAGAGAAATAAGCTGCCTCAAGACTTGGAACATTACTGTACTGCTTGTGACCCTGGTGAAGGTTTAGAACCCCAGAAGAGCAGTTTGCTTTCCAACTTGCCGGCATCTCCGGAATAAAATAATGAGAAAAAAGGAAGTGTAGAACACCGTCTAGGACTGAGTAACTGGAGTATCCCGGTAAGAAAGTGAGGAGATAGAGCACCACCTAAAGTCCTTGCAACTTTCCCGTCGTCAACTGGTGTCGATACCCTTGGTTTCTCACCTCTCCCCCATGGCGACTCTCTGTGCAATATGTGAAGCTGCAGAATTCCATGCACCACTGGAGAGGGATAGAGTACTCTCAACACTTCAACCTAGTCTTCAGCACACCTAGCTCCGACTTTCTGCCACAAGCTGGTCTCGACACTGGCATTACCTTCCCTTGAATATCTCCTGACTGCATCAGTGTTCAAACACTTTATATAGACAAGGTAAAAAAGCATTTGTTATCTTGTATTGCCTCTCATTGACCCATGGAAGGAAAATTAAGTCTATGGTTGCTCATGTCTCGGGTACCCATTGTTAACACATCTCCATTAAAAATACATTCAACAGTCTTCCGTTAATGAATACAAGGATGGCAACATAGCAATTGGCACACACGGTGGTGCCGCGTGGTGACGTCATTTATTTACATGTAACTTCAACGCGCGGACGTGCTCCCTCGTCAGATAGCGGTTCCTCTTTTCCCGTGGGTGTTCATTGTACGCAAACCTTGCTGCCATTGACATAGAGCAGGAACATCCTTCCACACAAATCAGAGGCGTCTGACAAGTAGGTAAGTACACATTTAGGGTTCCCAGAGCGAAGTGGGGAATTTTGAATACATTGCGGTCTGACCTGATCACGCTGTATCTATTTTTAAATTTTTTCATCTGCACCCCTCTGAAGTCCGCTCACGTGGCGATCAGCTGCTTCATTTAGTTAAACAACTCGCTCGTCATAAACTTTGAGACGATCCTGGAAATAGATCAAAGGACTGCATGCCGTTAGAGGTAAGCGCTCTTAGCATCGCAACATGCCTTGAAGAGAGAAATCCCCAGAGGGTAAGACACGGAACAGACCTTCTTATAACATTACTTTCAGGCATCTGTATAAGAAAGAGAGCAGAATTTAAGCGTATGCCACATAGAATTATCATCCATGATGATTCTACTAATCCCTATACAGAGTGCCTGCAAACAGGTCCGATCATGATTCTTTGTAATGCATTTGCACATAACATAGCACAGAAGTTAAATGCTTTTAATAAAACTCAGTATAGGTTTAATTGGAAACATTGGCACTAATTAGGGACTCGTATGACCCACCTGGATACCTTCTCCCCTCAGCACCACATGGAACTCTGGAAGGGCATTCATGACAGGTAGTTAACTGGTACCTATTTGGCGATGAATGTAAATAGAAATTGTTGTGCTGACAATTAAGAAAGATATTTGAATAATACTAATGGGAAATGTCTAATGTACAATTTATCTGGTTTCTCACCTCAGAATCTGCTGAAAGAATGACAAGATTGAACCGGAAGAAAAATTATTGTCACTAACATTGATAGAAAGTTTGCTCCTGATGAAGGGAATAGCATCCCCGAAACGCGTTGAACTCACCCTTGGCTGCATGAATTAGGAAGAATATTGACATAAGTGTAGGACACAATCTGAATGTAATATTGTTTAACATTTTTGTCAAAATCTATTTACTTTTTATATAAGCTACATGAATACATTCCGATCTTTCAAGCAAATGTATTATTGACTTTATTCAATTACTTTCTGAATGTTAAGAGTGGATATTCCACTTTTCAAAACCCCGCTAATTAACGGACTACTGTCCTCAGGAGTTTATGTTTACTTATTGTACTTACAGTTTGTCACTAGACAATACCCTTAGTGTGCAGGAAACGCGAGCGTTCCACAGCTCGTGGACACCGCTGTCTTCTGTTTATGTCTCGGTTACCCCAGGTTGGAAACAAAACCAAGCCTTGTGAGTCTGTGCTCCCCCTCTGGTTCCATGGCACACCATGTGTTCAGAAGAGAACACACATTAAACATTTTCAGGATTTTTTTTCTCAACTTTGCTGTGAGTCCCATGCATGCACTTTTCATGTTGCACTGTAGTACCTTCAAGAAATTAAATGGACATTCCAAACACCTGAATAAGGTTGACAAATGCATACTAGCATTCTCTTTTGCCCTAATTAGCATAATTTAATGAATAAATTAGAATATATTTGGGACCTATAAATATATGGCCCAAATTTACTGCAATTTACGTGGAGGTAGCTTACACCTATTTATGGAAAAGAAGAAAGGTGGAAGTCAAGAAAAAGAGCGTAAATTAAAGTGGAACTACCGTCAAAAGCAAAAGTTACACAAAGGCATGAAACTCACTATCCTGGCAAATCATTCACCCGCAAATACACAATACCCACAATCACCACTAAGCCACCTGTGGTTTTCTGAAATAAACTCTTTTGTTCAGAACCGTAGATTGCTTTTTGTAGGATCTCACATCCTGATTATTTTGATTATTATATACGTAACCTCCTGGGTAGATCAGGACTCCGCCAGGCGCCCTTATTTTTACTTGATTTAAGCACAAACCGTGGTTATAGGGCTATCTATTCCCTGAGAGTATATGGACAAAGTTAACGTCGTGTCCTACTCGGACAAGTACTTTCGACAGTTACTTGGCACGACCTCTGCCCTAGGAGCAGAAGGCGGGGCAATTGCACAAGGTGCAAACAAAGATGAATTGGACATCATACATCAGAAGAGAAAAAAACTCATCCGCACAGAGATGCATGGAACTTCCATGCTTGAATACCTGAAGGCCGGATTAATACCAGAAGGACTTCAGGTGAAAAATATCCCCTGGGTTTTCACGGATAACCCCAAGTTTAAGATAAACTTCGGTGGGGTTGGAAACAAATGCAGCCGAGACTGGATTATTCTTATCATCGACACTGCCCAAGAGGAGTGCAGAAAACAAGGAGAGGATTTGACTGCTCTGGAGAATAAATTTGCGGAAGACACAACCATACAGGACGCAAAAAAGAAACTAGAAAAACTGGAAGAGGATATAGTGAAATTTAAACAAATCACAGTGGATCGCAAAGTACAAAAATTCAGAAAAGATCTCACCAATTATGCCGAAGAAAAAACATACCCGTATCTCAAAGAGACATACTACAGCGACCTACAACAGCAACAACAAACAAACTATAACAGACGCAACCGTGTCATCAATTTTTCCGGAAGCTCAGGATCCTCCAGCAGAAGCCCCTCAAGTACATCAAACAGCAACAGAGGGGGTGGACCACCAACTCCCCACCCTTTTTTTCAGAGGGGGGACAACGGGGCAGACCGAAGAAACGCCCACAACAAACGGGCCAGTACATGAGGATACGCCAATGGCACTCGAATCAACCTTAAACTCCATCCCCATTTTTAATCTATCCACCAGAACACTGACTCCATCTGAACAGAGCCTCCTAGAAAGAGGACTATCTTTTGTGCCAGCCACAAGGGCAGACCCATTCCAAACAGAGGCTGAACTCAGAAGATTTTTTCGGGCCCTGAGATTGAAATACTTTTTTGAAATTTACCTACCTGAAAAACAGAACTCGGAAGACACCATCAACCAAGAACCCACAGAAACATCAGAGAATGTGATGGGCCTAAAACCCAAGTCAAACTTTAATCCTCCTCCCCACACTATTCCAGGAGAGTTCGAAACCTTTGAGAAAATAGTTATGAAACCATCAAAAGCAGACTTGAACAGAAGAACTATTATCAAGATAACCTAAACAAAGATGAAAGACAATCTCTCAAAAACCTGAACTCGGATAAAAACGTAACCATCAAACCAGCCGACAAAGGCGGCGGCATCGTTATTATGAACACTGAAGACTACAACAAAGAATGCCAGCGCCTCCTAGATGACGCCATGTCATACAAAAAACTGAACAGGGACCCCACGGAACGTCTACTAGAGGAAATCAGCAATCTCACCAGACACGCCGAGGATGAGGGCTGGATCTATACCGAAGAACGCACTTTCCTCAATAAAATGCACCCCCGGACTCCAGCATTCTACATTCTGCCAAAGATACACAAACACGCCACTAAACCACCTGGCAGACCCATTGTCTCGGCCTGCGACTCGCTACTGGAACCCTTGTCTTTATACACGGATCATTTTTTAAAACCTTTTGTGAGCAAAATGCAATCCTACATCAAGATCCTAGACACCGTCACTTTGACCACTAACTCCATCCTAGCCACCATGGATGTGGAGGCTTTATACACCTCCATCCCACAGCGAGAAGGATTATAAGCTTTCGCTACCTGCCTCGAGAGAAGGAGAGATGTGACCACTACCCCAACCAACTTCATCTTAGAATGCATCCGCACAGCCATGGGGGAGAACTTCTTCCTGTTTGGACAACAACTATACCAACAGATCAAAGGTGTCAGCATGGGTGCCACTTTTGCTCCAGATGTGGCCAACCTGTATATAGCCCAGTATGAAGACGACAACATCTACCGAGACAACAACCCCTACAGAGCTAACATAAAGGTATGGCGCAAATACATTGACAACGTCCTTGTCATATGGTAAGGCAACAAAGAATTACTCCTGGACTTCCACCATTGGCTCAATCTGCAAAACACCCACATCAAGTTCACCATAGAGTGGGATTTCCAGTCCATACATTTCCTAGACCGCCACATGTAATGTTCTGGGAACCTACTAAAAACTGAATTATTCAGGAAACCAACAGATAGAAACAGTCTCCTCCATTTCTCGAGCTATCATCCACAGGGTTTGAAGTACAATCTCCCGTACGGACAATTCCTGCGCATCCGTAGAAACTGCACGGACAAAGAAAATTCAACCTACACGCCAAACAACTACAAACTCGCCTAGGACAAAGAGGCTATCCGAAAAAAATCTATAAAAATGGCCAAAAAAAGAGCAGCAAACACAGACCGTTCCATCTGTCTCACCACCAAAACCAAGGATCCCGTAGACAGGACTGTCTGCGTCACAACCTTAAACCCAGTGAGCAACCTCATAAAAACCACCATCAGGAAACACTGGCACCTCATCAAAAACGAAGGAAGTCTGGCAAAGAAACCACTTTTCGCCTTCAGAAAGAACAAAAATCTAAGAGACACTTTGGTCCATACTTTTTTGGATCCCTCTAAAACACTGGCGACATTATGGAACCTGCCACCAGTCGTGGGACACTACAGCTGCGGACACTGTGTGGCTTGCCGCCACACGACCAACAGTAAGACTTTCACCTACAAAGATTTCACATGGAACATGACAAACCACACAAACTGCGAAAGTAGATATGTCATCTATGTCATCAAATGCCCATGCGACATGATATACATCGGAAAGACCATCAGACCAGTTAAACAGAGGATCAACGAGCATAGATCCTGCATTAAGAATAAAGTACAGGATAAACCCCTGGTCGAGCACTTCAACAAAAAAGGCCATACGCATGAACAATTCACCTGGACTGTGCCGCAACAACTACAGCCACAGAAACGCGGAGGCAACATAGACCTGGCCCTCACAAAACTGGAACAAAAGTGGGTTCATATACTAGACACAGTCCGCCACGGCCTCAACATAACCGGTCTAATCCCCACCCACGAGCACGAGGCGGACCCAGAGACGTAGTACCAACTGCACACAATAATGCCATACATTGTTCGTTTGACCCTCTAAATTTTGCCCAGAGGCGAGGTGTTTGGATTGAGAACATGCATGTCACTAAACTGTATTAACCCATTTGGACTGTTTTTAATCACTGAATAGAACTGTGGCCACATGCTCTGTCTAGTACTTTGTATATGTTCTACATCATTGACTCTCGCACTGCCGTACCACATGATTAGGCACCACATCTACCAGAATCCACAGCGCCTCCCACTAGTTCCTGTCCGTCACCAAGATCAGCCTCAATGTTCATCGGCGCCTCCACTAGACCAGGCACTACATGTCCTAGCATCTTTAGCATTTCTAGTAGTTTCAGTCCTCCATGTAGACCGCTGCCACTTTCCATTCGCGAAACGGCTCAGACCACTCCCATTGGTCCAAGCACCTCTCGCACCCGTGCCATTGGCCCAGGCGCCACACGGGGACCAGCTTATTAGCCAAGCTGGTTTCACTTGGATGTTACAGCGACCATTACAGCAGCAGATCCCCTGACGACGCACGTTGCTCTCACGGCTCGCGGTAAGTGCACAAATCCAGCTGTCACGTCTCCAGAGGCTTTGCTCTCTGCACTAATCCATTTACTCACTCATGGGAAGTCTTTGATAGCGGAACCGCCTCCATCACCATTTGGATCCACATTATCATTTTGTTTATATAATGCACAGCAACCACATGTTGCTATTCGGCCCCTCCAGCGCTCTGCGATCCATCAGAGGAACACAGACGCACCACCAGTTCGGACGCACTTTTCCAACAAAGGCACTATTTTTGCGCTATTTTAAAACCAACTTGTCCTCACACAATGGTGCGGTAATACCCCTCACGCCCTAGATCACTTAAGGCAACAGTCGATACCATGTTGCCCACACGCCCTGGAGCGTTTATGCACGTATGGTATTCACCATTACACAAATGTCAAACAGTGTTAACTAGACCAGGGACACCCTCACCCTAGTTCTAGATGTTTGAATCGATGCCTCAAACTCACTTCCATCATTGTTTTTTACAGACGAGGGACCTTTTCAGACCCTCCTCTAGCCAATAGGATCCTGACCAAATCGATCCCTCAGGAACCCACGGCTCCCCCAAGTGCAGTCTCGCACCAACCATCCAGCACTAATCCTTGGATGGTTCTGTACAGCATCAACACTGCTACCACAGCAGCAGGTAACCTGTCCTTTGACATGGCAATACTAGGCCTCAATTATGAAACAATAAATAACACAATTAGACCCTGAGATCCTCACAAATCCTTCTCTATTCGCAGACAAAACGGACTACACCACATTTGGTGCTCTTCCTGAAGAAGGCCAACACCATCCAGGCAACAATTCTGCCTTCCTGACCGAAACACACCTGTGCCGATCCCCAATGACACAACTGCAAATACCCTTTTTCGTGTATGTCTTGTAGATTATATTGTGTACAC
The DNA here is from genome assembly GCF_040938575.1 of Ambystoma mexicanum. Lineage (NCBI taxonomy): Eukaryota > Metazoa > Chordata > Amphibia > Caudata > Ambystomatidae > Ambystoma > Ambystoma mexicanum. The sequence continues at coordinate 1,169,380,957 of NC_090935.1, read as the reverse complement.
CCCGTGTTTACGATGCCCTGGACCACCCTATGTCCCGGGTGCACTACTATATAAATATATGTTCTTCTAACTGTTGTATACCACTGTGCCCTTAGGTGGAACTCTGTATCTCAACACAAAAGAGGTTAATACTCATCCTATATTTCCACCAAACTCAATCACTCTTGTCCGTTCTTTTTGAGCCTTTCGTGCTTATCGAAAACTATGTAAACTAATTGAACAATAACACTTGTGATTTTCTGAAATAAACTCTTTTGTTCAGAACCGTAGATTGCTTTTTGTAGGATCTCACATCCTGATTATTTTTGATTATTATATACGCCACCTGAGAAGAGACTGCACACAAAACCCAACACACATCTCATAACACACCATACAATACATCACACACACATACAGCCACATCATACATGCAACCAATACAACAATCCCGAAAAAAGGAACAACACACAATGCCAGCAAACAAGAAACACCTGAAAGCCCACACACATACAGGTGCAGAACATCCCACACAAACAAGAACAAACCAATGAAAACAGCGACAATGCACATCAATATGCACAGCATGAAGTCACACTTCCATATTTAAAGTAGCACAACACCATGCCATGCCTTCATTCCAGAAAATGTATCTCAGCGATTTGGCAACAGCACTCCACGCGCAGCAATGGCACAATCCCGCCGTTGCAACTACTGCCACAGCTGCTGTCGCATCCCAGCCATGGAGGAGGAGATAGAGGATGCAGGTCTTCCACACCAGGGTCATGCTATTCAGCATATCCAACATCGAAGTCTACAAAAGGTATTTCTTCCTTCTGCATGTTGTCATGGACATGTTGCAGGAGTGGGTGGGTGACTTGCACCCCACCGCCAAGTAGTCATGTGCCGCAGGGACACATGTGAAGCTTCTGGCCACCCTGCACTTTTTCGCCACTGGCTCCTTCCAGAGGACTATTGGCATCACTGAAACCCCATCCCTCCTCACAGCTTGATGCGAGACAGATGCATGGAGCCATGCCAGTAAAGAAGTGTGCTTGTATCAGATGCAGAGGTCCTGAAGGATAGACACATGTCGACATCCCTGCCCTGTGGACGGGTCCAACGCTGTCCCTGTAACACATATAAGCACATGTTCATGCAAGAGCTCACAATGCACAAAATTGTTCATCGTGGTACACATGGGTACGCGCATGCTCACAACGTACCCACCTGTTCTTCGAATGTATCCTGAAGCGAACAGCCAGATGTCCATGATACACCCCTTCCAGACCCTCTCTGTGCAAAATATTTGCAGTACGGGACAGGTCATCCATATTCATAGGCATCCAGTGAAAGACCCATGACCCCCACACATTCTGAGGAGCCATTGAATGTACGACTCCATCTCCACTAATCAGTTGAGGTAGGCCCCAATAAATAGTGTGTCCTTCACTGTTGCAGAAGAGCCGTAGAACCCACAACCCACAAGGTTGCCATAAAGAAGGCCCCATTCACCTTATCCAAAAAAGTGGTGGGTTGAAGATTTTGAATAAATCTGAACGACTGCCACCGCTCTGGGCAACCTTCCATACCACCGGTTTTTAGCCCCTGTGCGCATTTGCAAAAAGGGTACAGCCATATGCAATTCAGCTACGTACTGCCACCAATGGTAGCAGCTTAGACAGAACTGCTATGCCAGGTCCCCTCTGCACAGAAACACAAGTAACCCCAGACATGTTTCAGCCTTGTTGGGCCTCCTTAGTGAGGTGCATCCTGGTTTCCTATGGCGTAGCAATCAAGGGACCCACATCTGGGCATACCTTCTAACACAGGGAGACAAACTACAACCAAAAAAGTGATGGGGTGACACCAAGCCTGATTTGCATATGGTCTTATCCTTTTTGTAATGGCTTGGCAGGCAAAGAACGATTCTCTGGAGTGTTGACCAGAGCAATGCCAGAATGTAAGATTAATTCTAAACCTTCTAGCTATCACCCCTTTTGTTTTTTTATAGTCACCCCGAGTGGGACAGGTATGGCCAGACGTGGGTCCCGTGCCTGCTGGGCCTGGAGAACCAAGCTACTCCTCACTGATGAGGCCCAATGAGGCTGAAACATGTTTGGGGATGCTTGTGATCTCACCCAGAAGGGATGTGACCAAGCAATTTGGGCTGGACAGCCCCTTTTGGGGTGGGACCAATCTTTCCCCTTTTCTAATGGCTTGGCAGGCACAGAACGATGGTCTGGAAGGTTGTCCTGAGCAATGCCATAGGTTAAGATTAATTCTAAACCTTCCAGCCTTCCCCCCTTTTGTTTTGCTATAGTCACACCGAGTGGAATGTATATGCCCAGACATGGGTCATGTGCCTTCGGGGCCTAAAGACCCAAGCTGCTCCTCACTGATGAGGCCTAAAAAGGTCAAAATATGTTTGGGGATGCCTCTGGTCTTGTGCAGAAGGGATGTGACCAATCAGTTAGGGCTGGACTGCCGCTTTTGGGGTGGGGGCAAGCCAGATTTGCATAAGGTCTTTCCCCATTTGTAATGGCTTGGGAGGCAAAGAAGGATGGTCTGGAGGGTTGGCCAGAGCAATGGCAGAGGTTAAGATTAATTCTAAACCTTCCAGCCTTCACCCCTTTTGTTTTGCTATAGTCACTGCGAATAGGGCAGGTAAGCCCAGACGTGAGTCCTGTGCCTGCTGGGCCTAGTGACCCAAGCTACTCCTCACTGTTGAGGCCAACAAGGCCAAAACATGTTTGCGGGCGGTTCTGGTCTTGTGCAGAAGGGATGTGACCTAGCATTTAGGGCTGGACTGCCCCTTTTGGGATGGGACCAAGCCTGATTTGCATATGGTCATTTCCCTTTTGTAATGGCTTGGCAGGTGAAGAACAATGGTTTGGAGTGTTGCCTATAGCAATGCCAGAGGTGAAGATTAATTCTAAACCTTCCAGCCATCACCTCTTTGTTTTCGCTTTGTCACTCCGAATGGGGCGGGTATGCCCAGACGTGGGCCCTGTGCCTGCTGGGCCTAGAGACCCAAGCTTCTCCTTGCTGATGAGGCTCAATGAAGTCGAAACATTTTTGGGGATGCCTGTGGTCTCTTTCGGAAGGGATGTGACCGAGCAGTTTGGGCTGGACTAACCCTATTGGGGTGGGACCAAGCCTGATTTGCAAATGGTCTTTCCCCTTTTGTAGTGGCTTGGCAGGTGTAGAGCAATAGTCTGGAGGGTTTCCCAGATCAATGCCGGAGGTTAAGATTAATTCTAAACCTTCCTGTCTTCACCCCTTTTGTTCTGCTATAGTCACCCCGAGTGGGACGGGTATGCGTCCCGGGAGGACAGCTCAGCGGCAACGTGCGCGCCTTGGAAGTAAGACGACATGAAGCAACACAGGTTCGATCCCCGGGTCTGCACTTAGAAACCTCTGGTTGTTTAAGAGCGTTATAAATACGTAACTAAGACAAAAACAATTACGCAACTACAAAACAAACAATTCCTGTAACATCGCCTCGATGCCCGCAAGCTGTGTGAGCGCTTGAAAAATGTAAAATAAATAACAAATAAAACAAAATATGCCCAGATGTGGGTCCTTTACCTACTGGGCCTAGAGACCCAAGCTACTCCTCACTCATGAGGCCCAACGAGGCCGAAACATGTTTGGGGATGCTTGTGGTCTTGTGCAGAAGGGATGTGACCTAGCAGTTCGGGCTGGACTGCCCCTTTTGGGGTGGGACCAAGCCTGATTTGCATATGGGCTTTCCACATTTTTTAATGGGTTGCTCAGAGCAATGTCAGAGTTTAAGATTAATTCTAAACCTTCCAGCCTTCACCCCTTTTGTTTTGCTATAGTCACCCTGAGTGGGATGGGTATGCCTAGACGTGGGTCCTGTGCCTACTGGGCCTAGAGACTCAAGCTACTCCTCACTCATGAGGCCCAACGAGGCCGAAACATGTTTGGGGATGCTTGTGGTCTCATGCAGAAGGGATGTGACCTAGCATTTCGGGCTGGACTGCCCCTTTTGGGGTGGGACCAAGCCTGATTTGCATATGGTTTTTCCACTTTTTTTAATGGGTTGCTCAGAGCAATGCCAGAGTTTAAGATTAATGCTAAACCTTCCAGCCTTCACTCCTTTTGTTTTGCTATAGTCACCCTGAGTGGGATGGGTATGCCTAGACGTGGCTCCTATGCATATGCTCTTTCCCCTTTTGTAACGGCTTGACAGGCGAAGAATGATGGTCTGGAGGGTTGCCCAGAGCAATGCCAGAGGTTAAGATTAATTCTAAACCTTCCAGCTTTCACCCCTTTTGTTTTCCCATTCCCCTTATCAACATAGCAGGCAATGTGTTCCACAAGGATGTAGGCGTGCCATGGCATACGCACACAGGAATGCATGGCACCTAACAACCTCATGCCCACACACCCCTTACCCACCCTAATGGACTACCATGCATCCACCTGGGGACCTGCCTTTGCTGCACATACTGTCTTGCCCATGCGTGGTCGCCATGCAGGATGATGTAGACCCGATGTAAGGAACCATTCATGGCCAGAACAACTCCATACCTGTGCGTTACAAATACAACGGCAGCATAGCCTGATTGCCACATCATTGATGGAGTGAACACACTGCCTCTGGCACAGGACTACTCACTCACCTGATACACATGGATTCCACTGTGCATCATGACGTAATCGCACAGACAAACAATGCGAAGGTGCACACGTCAGAAAATGAGCATACATGCCAACTATGTGATTGACTGATGATGCAATGCCAATGGATACACCTAACACGAACAAGTGCAGGCTCATGCCTGACATCGTCCCACACACCACAACCTACATGTGCATGACAAAATGGACACGAGTAGTGGATGGGACACAGAAAAAGTTTATTTAAATGTACAACATGGAGTTGCAAAAAATGGGGGAAAAGTTGGACACGTATATGACCAGGGAGGACATGAATGAAAGGGGAGTTCAGGGAAATGAAATATACACAGTGAAGGTGTTTTACTCAGAGGGAGTCAGTGGTCAAAGTGAGCATCAGAAACGTGAAGTCAAATAAACAAGATAAATGGCACACTATGCATGGACAGTGAAATCAGATGGACACAATTGGATAAATGATGAGAACTCACTGCTCACCCTCTGACACCTCAGAATGACTGTCCCCCATGACCGCCACCTCCTCTTCCTTCACCTTACCATGCAGGGTCCACTGGCTTGGTGAGATGAAGGAAAAGGAGATGGAGGGGCCAGCTGTATGTCCCCGCTGGCCACCCCTCGGCGTAGGAGGTATCAAAGTGTCAGAGGGTGCACGGGGCCTGTGAGGCAAGGGGGCTGTGTGCGCCAGTGTTAGATGTTGTTTGATGACTTAGATAGCATCCTTGATGGCCCCAGTTTCCCTCTGTCTGCCTGCAAGTTGGCCCTTAGTGCTGTTACCTCTTCCTTCAAAGCCCTCTAATCCTGCAACAGTCTCTCCTCGGATTCCCTCACTTCCCTTGCCACCTTATGCCTGACCTGCAGAACTGCTGGTAGATGTTGGCATTGGTACCTCCAGGCATGGGGGCCTGAGCCATGGTGACATGCAACTGGTCCCCTGAAGGTGCAGTGCCAGCAATCACTGGGCCGGAGACAGTGTCCTCTTTTGGTAGCCGAGCTGTAGGCCACTACTGATGGTCCAAGTGGTGCAATGGACAGTGTGGGCCCCCACATGCAGGTGTTGCAGGACACAAACTTGCCCAAGCAGGGCAGCAGGAAAGGTACACTCCCTGCACCATCGTGCTGGCCCAAGCTCTGGCATGGGGGCAGGAGGATAGCTCAGCGGCAACGTGCTCACCTTGGAAACAAGGTGACACAAAGCAACATAGGTTTGATCCCAAGGTCCACGCTTAGAAACCTCTGGGTATTAAGCACGTTATAAATACGCAACTAAGACATATTCCTGTAACAGCGCCTCAATGCCCCCGGGCTGTGTGAGCGCTTTAAAAATGCAAACAAATAAATAAATAAAGGTGTCACTGGGGAGCAAGGGCATGGGACAGTCCAAGGAGGGGACCGGGCCTCATACAGATGGGTGGGGACACACAGACCAGGGGTGGGGGTACAGGTGGACCAGGAGGAAGCACATGTGCAATGGCAAACATATCTACCATAGTTCCTTGGGGGCTAAATGGCCCTGCATGTCCTGTCTACTGCCACTCCTGTGCCTCCTCATGTCAAACCTGGGCCTCCACCACTAACATGTCCACCTCTGCCATAATCCTCCTTGTGTGTGTCCTGTGGGTGGCTCACAGCTCTGAAAAATTGGGTCATCCTGGGCCATGGGGTCACTGGCAACAGAGTTTGCAAGAGAGGACAAAGAGATACATGAGGCAATGCCAGCACCAAGGGACAGACAGCACAGACATGTGGCGCACACATGTCGACTACACAGGTAACAAACACTAGTCACATTGGCACATACGGATTCAAAGACAACGCTATCTTGTGTGGGGTGTTGTGAAAACATGCATGTGACATTCACACCCAATGTATGATAGGCATGTCAAGATATTCATTGACAGGCCATGGTGGCAGATAATGCAGAGGACACCTACCAGGCAAATGCAGGAGCCTGATGATGCACAAGAGCCTCTGGTAGTCAGTCCCCCTGGCAAATCCTGCATAGGCAGTGAGGATGTTGAGCATTGCAGGGTGCACTGGTGCCAGTGTGCTTGGCAGTGTTCTGATAGCCCATGGTGCACCCTCCTCTCGGACACCTCTGATGGTTGAGGTGCTAGCATCCACAGTGGTGGCTTGCCTGCCCCTGCTCCTCGTGACCCTCCTGCACAGACTGGAAGGTCCATCCTGTGGGTCTGTGGCATCCCTGCCTCCACAGAATGTCTTGCTCCCTTCCATATCAGCTGTCAACAACGTACACTGGCATGGTCACCCTTTATGTGATGTAGGAGGCCTAGGTTTGCTAGGCATGCTCACTGCTACCATGGTGCCAGATTAAGCTGGAAGTTGCGCCATGTGATGGTGGCCAATCCGCATCTGGCTGGGTGCTTTCGCCGCTTACACATGTGTACTGGGAGTTGGGCATGCAGGGAGCATAAACTCAACTATGCAAAGGCAGTGGCATAGACACACACGCACATGTAGATGCCCAAGGGAAAATGACTACTTGTTGGCATGTCCCTGTTACAGCTCTATGTCCCGCCTCTACTGGGAGGCAGCGGTTGATGTTGCACTCATAGAACATACAGGTCAGTACCATTTAACTGTGCACATGCTGGGGACAGCTAGCTTGGCCCTGTCAGTCAGGAATGTGATGCAGTGTACATACAGGGGCTCCTGTGTGATACACTGTATCTCATATGTATCTGCATGTGCCATGGGTTACCTATGAGTGGTGACATCAGGCGTCACCTGTCCCTGATGTGTGTTGTGCAGCAGTGATGTGGTGATGCTTGAGGTGAAGATTTGTTTCTTATATGCTGCACATACATGTGTTAAGTGCAAATGTGTTGTGCTGTGCAAGGAGCAAGAGGGTATGTGCAGGGGTTGTATGTGATGAGGTCTGGGGGTCAGGATTTGGTGGCACGTGTGTAAGGGGGGTGAGGTGGAGGAGGAGAGGAACAAGGTGAGTCCAAGGTGGGAGTAGGGGACACTTCCTGGGCCTCCCACGTCACCTTTTGGCTGATTCAGACTGGAATTCCTGCTATGCCAGGAAGGCCAAGCTCTCCTCCTCCCCAATGGCTTGGCTGGCTCCAGGCTGAGTGGCACTCTGGCAAGAGATTGGCCTGGGTGCAGGTTGTGGCACAAAAGGTGGGTCTCCTCATGGGTGCGCTGTGCATCATCAGCAGCTGGTCGAACCTCACTGACACTCCCAGGTGTGCCTCAGTCGTGGTATTGAAGGAGGTGCTCAGCTTGAAAATGCTCCTGTTGAGGTCCTTGCCTGTGTTGTTGATGGCATTCAGGAGGCTGGACACTCCTGCGAGCTCCAGAATTATGTTGCACCCTACCTTGCCACAGTGACGACCATGTGCTGCTGCTGTTGCAGGCACTTGTATGCCACTCGGGATGCTTCAACCCAGATGGTCCCACATGCTGCAGTGGTGGTGGTGCAGCCTGCGGAAGAACTCTGAGGGAAGCAGTTGGTCGGGCCCAGGCATTTTGGTATGGCACTGGTGTGGCACTTTGTAGCAAGTGATGGTGGCGGGAGGTGATTTGCATGGGGTCTCTGCTGCTGGTGTTCTGCTCATATTCCTCTGCCTGTACGAAGGCCATGCTGTCCTATGCCAGCACCTCTGGCTCCTCTGCAGGTGTATCCATTTGGATGACCATGCACATATTTGCTGCTGGTGACTCTGCATGGCACTCCTCCTGTGTGGAGTTGATGTGTTCCCCCAGTCCTCCTCCAGAACCTCATCAGTAGGTTTGCTACAGACTGCCAGGTATTGTCCTCCCTCATCACTGCTGTTTGAGTGTTCCACAGGGGCCCCTTCCTCCATCGTCATGGCTGCAAAGAGGAAGGAAAAGGAGGCACGTCAGTCTGTGGTTTAGATATGATGAGTGGCATTGCTCATGCAACATATGTCTCTCTTCTGGCATGCACGTGGCCCTCACGCATCTTCTCAGTGCAATGTCGACCCACTATTGCTGCCCATGTATGCATGACCCCCATAAATGTGTTCCTGCCGCCCTGGTTGATTAGTGTTGCATGTAAGCGCAAGGTGGCTAAGTGTGATTTTTTTGTGTTTGTTTGTATGGTGGCAGCCCCATGATTCATTGAATGTCTATGTGTGCAGGTCATGGTGCATTGCATGTGGTAGTTGTGTCTCCTGTGTGCATGTGGCTTTGCGTCTACTGGTTGTTGGGGGTGTTGATGCCCATGCAGGGGTGGTGTGGGATTTCTTGCTTTGTGCCAGTGCACAGGTGGCCCTTGTACATGGTGGGATGGTCCCTTTGGTGGTAACTGACATGTCCATGTGACTGGGTGTGTTTGTGTTTTCTGTGGAATCTTTGATGTATGCGCCAGCGGTGGCGTTGTGTGCCATGTGGTATGCCAACCTGTGTGTGTCATGTGTATGTGTGTTCTGTGGACATGTGCATGTAGGTCCATTTTTGGCATTTGTGCTATGGCGTGTCCTTCATGCCGTAGGATGATGTGGTGTACGGGCCATGGACATGGGTCATGGACTGTGTGCCTGCATGCTGTGTTGCCTTAGAGCCGGTTGTATAGATTGTTCATGTGCTGAGTGGGTGTCTGATCCGCGGATGTGGGTGGGTGCACAAAGGTGATGTGCTTATGGCAGAAGTCCATGCCTGTCGATGTGCCTCATAGGCCAGTGTACACCTTCTCTGGGATCGGACTCATGGTATTCTCCTCCCTGGGCATCAGTTGCAACCCAGGGCCTGGTGGTTCTTCTCGGGAAGTGTGGACCACATGGAATGGGGTGTACTTCTGTTTGACCCTCTGCTTCTCATAAACCACTTCTTTTTGATTTCCTCCCTAGATGTGTTGCTCGATGCCCAGGGTGTTCACCTGCTCCGTGAGCCAGTGTGTGTGTCGCTGGCTCCGTGTGGTGCAGTGTCCAGGCATCTGAAGCATATAGGTCTGGTGGCTGTGGATGAAATTCACCGTCAGGTCCACCTCACCTTCAGTGAAGTTCATCTTGAGGTGGACCTCATTTGCAGCTAACATCTTGCGGTACACCATGACCTATGCAGCCATTGGGGCCACATGTGTATGGTATTTATTGTTTGTCAATGATGGAGGTCTAGGCATTTGACTCTGATTGGGGTGTGTGCGTCATTCAGTTTTGTGGTTTTGACCATGTGTGCTGCATCACTTGGGTGTCTGCGCAGGTGTTGTGACTTTCATGTGACTGTAGGTAGATCTATTTCCAAGCATGCACCTTGTTTGCTGTTTGTGGGAGCCACGTGTTCTTGATGTTGTCACATGTGAAGTGAGGTTGCTGCATGTGTTCTATATGTTTGTGTCTTAGTATGTTTTGCAATTTGGCTGTGTCACTGTGGGCTGTGTCACTGTGGGATGTGTTTGTCCTGTGTGTATCTTGCCTTGTGTTGTCTATGTTGACATAGTCAGAGAGGTTATGGTGTACAAGTGCAATCTGGCGTATGTTCTGCCATTCTGTGGCGTAATGTCTGAGTCAGGAAGTCTGGCAAGTAATGTGAAGTGCTTTCCGCCTTATTTCTCCCTTTATTGGCCATGTGGTATGGGCGTGCCTGCAGGTGTGTCTAGTGAATTGTGGGCGTGTTGGTGGGTATGAGTCTGTTTTTGGTGGGTGTGTCGGTGGGAGTGTCTATCCACTGGGGTGTGTGCCAGTGGGAGGGTCCATTCATTTGGGGGGTGTCAGAGGGAGTATCCTTGTTTTGCTGTGCATGCCAGGGTCATAGTGAGTCTCGGCAAGTGTGGCGACCAAAGGGTGCAAGTATGGAGGTATTTACTAAGCAAAGTCAGATCTTGGGAGATGTGTGTGGAGTGTCGTAAGTTAAACCATGAGGTTAGTGGTGTACGTGTGTTGCGTGATGCAGGTGAGTTTGTTGATTCATGCAGTGGTGGCAAGGATGTTTGGCAAAAGTGTGTGGGTGCACAGGAACAACATTTGTGGGTAGTATGTGCACATGTTCATCATGTTTGACTTCTGTTTTGATGCGTTCACTTACGCTGGCTTGAGTTCTGCCAACATAAGTTATATTGTGCATTTTCGGACATACATGCTTTTTCTTAAAGAATCAGGCTTGACTTACATCCAATTTTGTGCACAGTGTGAGATATGCTGAATTTCTATGTCTGACTTTGTAAATTTGCCAATTTGGCTGTAATTTACACCGCACTTATTCTTACATTTCTTTTGTCGTAACTTACGCACATGAAAGTCATAGTTAATATATTTGTGCCATACATTTTTGAGAAGTTGTGGACATTTTAAATAGACCAAACTAGGGCAAGAAAAATACTAAATACATTTAGAACTGCAACTAATTAAATTGAGTAACAAAGAATTACTAAAAAGAAATATTTTATTTTATTTTATTCTCTGCTTATTTATTTTTGTTTTTAAGTCTCCAAACATTTGCATATCCCAAATTAGGGGATACAATCACAATAGTAATTTCCAAATGTTATTATTTTAATTAAGCATCAGGGAATCAATCAAATTAAGTAAATAATATGATATGATATTTTATTTATTGCGCACCAATAAACAAGTGTTTCAAGGCACAACGAGGCAAGGGGGGAACAAGACAATGATCTTACTAGGCCCAGGGACATTGAGATCGCGCAAGTGCAGGGAGGGGAAAAAGAGGAGACGTGCAGGGGGAGGGGCAGGGGGATAAGTGCAGGCAGATGGTAATTGAAAGTGCAGTGTTGCCAGGCGGCAGTGCAGGTGTGCAAGTGGGGGGCAGGGCCCTAGGCCCCAGGTTCAGAGGGTAGCCAGGCAACCACTGCAGTGACAGACAGGAGATCAGCAGGGAAGAGGGAGAGAGAAGGCAGAAGCAAAGAGGAAGGTCTTGAGAAGCTTTCAGAACCTGTGATGGTCCTGCTCAAGTTTGAGAGAGGCAGGGAGGCTGTTCCAGAGGGAGGCACCAGCCAAAGAGCTGATAGTTAGACTCCTGTTTTATTCCTCTATTACATTATTTTTTACAATTTACATTTTGAAATATCCCAAACACAATAGAATAAAAGTGTCAAATGAATTGCAGAATTTTAATTAGACAAAAAATATTAATAATAATCATTATTCCATCTTTATTTATTATTTTTATTATTTTAAATGTGATTGCAAAAGATGCTAGAACATTTTCCATGCTATAAATAAAATTCTAAATATATTAAGATAATTTAAGAATTATAATTAATTGAATTAGATATCAGAAAATTAAGTAGAAAATAATTCGAACAAATTAGACTTGTTTTTTTATTTTTTGATTGTAACACCAGGAGGTGCAGAAATGTTTTTAAATATTCCAAATAAGAAAATAAAATTACTGAATTGCATCTGGGATCTTTATTTTTTTATTGAATACCAGGGAATTAAACAAAATAAAAAGATAATAAATAAAATAAAAAGATATCATGTAAATCTTATGATAAAAATCACCGTTTTTAATTTCTTATTTCAATTTTTTCAACATTTTATTTCACTCCAAAATGGCTGTGATAAATAATTCTGAATTAAGGAAATATTTAGAAAACAAATTATTTGCGTGGGGAGAATAGAAATCACAACATTTAGCGGTTTGGAGAGAGAAGATACAACGTGAAGTGAACAATACATCTCTTGAGGATGTTTGGGGCAATGGTACCCTACTGAATGATTGCCTCGTGAACATTTTTGAATCATTAGATCGCAAGTCTCTGAAAAGCTATTTAATTAAGCTTGCAACAAAAATATATTTCATCCTAGATAGGTTTGTTGAGGACCGAATGCAATTGCAAGATAAAGCCACCTGGTTGCAAACCAACAACGGTAGTCACCTAAACATTTTGATAGACCAAGGGACACAATGTGGGGTTGAAAGGATACCAGAAAGTTCAGAGCTAGTTTACTTGCAAAAAGAATGTGCAAAGATTGTGACATAATTAAATGCCCTTAAGCGAGAGTATGCAGAATGCTCCCCACAACATTGTGAACTCCAGAGAACAGTGGATCAACAGTTGAAATTGAGTCTTATTTACATCAGAGTATCGAGTTAAACTGCAAGATAAATGATTTATACCTTAAAGAAAGCGAGTTCCAATCAGAAAGAAATGACTGGTCAAAGAAATACCAAGAGTAGTTGAGTAATCAGGTACAAAATGATACCATGCGTAAATCATCATTAAAAGCTGAACAGCACAAGATATAATCTGATCAATTGAATATTAGAAAGGTAAAAGGTAACAATGATCACCTTGCCAAAGAATTACTGAAAGAGGAATATAACTCGTTTCCGGCACATTATACAGAAATAATTCACTTAAATCAACAACACAGCTTACAGGCTTAACAGGATAGGATGGAGAGTATTCATATTGTCCAAACACAATGTTCAAATGACACAATATAGTCTGAAAGCTTGTGAAATCTCCTCTTCTGAGGATGAGAACTTATAACCTGAAGAAAAGAGAGAAGCAATAGGTGGGTTAACTGAGAAAACTCCACAGATTGAACACCAGGCATAAGTTGGTGTGATAGAGGTCCCATTTGGAGGCAAACACCACCACCTAGTGGACAAGAGTAGAACTACAATTGACAGCGGTTTCAAAGTGAAAAAAAGGAAAGTCATTATTTATGCCTAAATAAAGGTGATACTTATAGAACCACCCACAGGGACCTCACAGATGGCAACGGCTATGCCAAACCCAATAGGCCTGACATTAAATTAGAAGAAAAAGACAAAATCCTCACAGTGATAGCAACATTAGGACTAGCAAGGATGATGAGGAACACAGCAATACTAACCGGGAGTTCAGTAAGAGATATAAAAACAGAAATAGAGACCTGTGTTATACAGAATCAGAAGAAGAAAATGATGAGAGGTATATGGTAGAACACAAATATAAAAATCATATACAAAACATGGATCCCACAAAAATCATTACATCGCTAAGGTTTTTTCAAAATCAGATAATGATGCAAGCATTGAACAGCATACAGAATTGGTAGAGTGTGCATATAGAACTCTAGATATTCCTGGAGATGGTAACTACATCAAATATTTCAGTTTTATAATTGAAGAGAGCCAAGCAGCATTCTTCTCTAGTCTATCAGAACAAAACACCAGAAATCGGAATGCTTTAAAAATGAATTGTGCAGATATTTCAATCCATACTGTTGAGTTGAGGAAGCAAAATGTGTTGCTTATTCTATGGTTTGTGAACCAAATGAATCCCTTTGTGAATTCTTACAAAGACTCTGGCGTTTCTACACTTAAATTCCAACCTTATTTATTTTTTTATTTTGAAGCTTATATAGCTTGCCAAGCCCGGAGGCATCAGGGCGCCTTCTTACAGGATATGAATGTTACATTTGTTACACAGACAGGTAAAAGACAGACATAAAGTAATCAAATGAAAGTACATATAGATAACGAGAGGAGGAAATGGACATTACATTTTTTATACGAGGGGGTAAAAGACCGACACAAATTAATCAACACTGAATCGTTCAATTTCTGTAATTCTTACTTCTACTCACTCTGAGCTGACGTCGTAGCATTACATGCTAGAGATTACCAAGAGAACTGTCCAATAAGTTGGATAACTGAACAGGCGACTCAGGTATGGGAGGTGATTGCAAAACCACAAACTCCATGTAACAGTTCCAATAAAAGCCCAGAAATAGAAAATAATAAACATCTAGCCTTGGTACCAAAGTCCTGGAGGTAAAAACCATTAAAACCCTAGCGTTATAAGCTAACATGAGCAATAGCAATACTCAGAAAGGTCAACAGAAAGGTCAACTGAATGAATTTCCTCGTCAGAGGATAATTCCTGGAAATTCTGGGTCTTCCACAGCTACATTTCAGAGCATTGACATAACACAACCTAATTATATCAGTCCCCGATATAAAGGCTCAAAACCCATTGTTGGATTTCGTTATAGCCCCATTGAACAGAGGAACTATCAAATGCAGGCTTCCTTTAATGAAACATGAGGTTTCATTAATTAGGTGCGAGGCCCAAATCAGACATACTTCCAATATCTCTAGTTGCCAGAAACAACTATCTTACAAAGAGGAGAACATACAATGCTGAGCACAATATAGGCTGTCAGATGTAAGCTGGAGCAGTCACTCAGAATCAATTTGAACCGAGATTGTTATCAAGATCTCCTTCCAGTGAGTTTGGGGAGCATATAAATGATCAGTGCTTAAATGAGCAACATCAGGGAGATTATAACAGAGACCAGAATAGCAATTTCAACCAATATCGGGCCAAATTTCAGAGATATGAACCAAGGGAAAATTAGAGATACCAACATTTTGAAAGCCAGGTGAGGATGCTGACAGAACAAATTGGGTAGTTATTCGGAAGCACCCCAAAATATGCACTTACTGCGTCACTAAGTGAATAGGCTTTAAACGCCACCCAGATTTCAAGTAAGTGACTAGTTAAAGGAACCCTTGATGAACCCAAGTGAATTTGCAGAGAAACCAATCCAGAATTATCCCCATTGATGCATTAAGAGTTGGTATTATTGAGAGTCTTGATCAAAAGGGTGTACCCCTGAACAAAACAATAAAAGTAAAAAGAGAGACAAACAAAAAGGTACATTTTGATCTAGAACACGATCAAGTGAATGAATTCATATTAGAAAGAGAATCCTTTGAAAACCAGGAACCAGAAAAGTAATATATAACATCTCTATCAGTACGTCTCAGTGAAGAATCAAAAAGAACAAAGAATAATACCAAATCCCAAGTGTAGGAGTAAGATTACCTATGACAGCAGAGAGCGATATTGTGAGATTCATGTAAAACCTGAAATAAACAACAGCAAAAAGCAACAAAGTGAGAGAATGACACAGTGTAGCTGCAAAGCATCAGTGTTTCAAACAACTGAAGATACATTGATAACTGGTGGTATACTTTCTGTTAAAAACTCAGGACTAGAGTTGTCAGATCAGATAACTCAATAGCAAATTGCAGGTCAGCTGGTAAAAAATGTAAGCAGTCCATCATCAAATGCTAAAAAAGAACAGGAGTTAGATACATCAGAAGAGAATAATGGAAAACAAATGGTAATCAAATGGCAAACAAAGCCAAAAGACTCCTATTGATAAGGGAATTATAGTTTATGTATTCTTTGATGTATCCAAAAAATCTGTTAAATCCAAATTGTCCCAGTAATAAAACAAATGCTTTAACCCATGAATTGGACTCAGAGGATTGTTTTAATCTGGAATGGTTTGATGAAGTACAGGTAATAGGTATAGTAGCTGAGTGTGCTGCTATTTACTCTACCAAAGTATTCCATTTGTTAGTTGGAGGAAATGTTCAGAAATGAGAACCGAGGATCAAACTGATGTTGCAGACTCAGAGACACGAGGTGAGTATGTACATCAGAATACAAAAGGGTCTGAAATGAAAGGGGTACTGTCAGGGTCTAGAATCCCAGTAAGTACCCCAATTGCTCTTGCCAATGTAGGAGATAAGGAGGTGAAAAATTCAGACATATACAAAAAGATAAGAAAAAGATGAATTCCATATGCTACTATGTCTCGCAAGGAGCATGGCAGGATTGAGGAACGTTAGTCCTGAGCTGTAATTTCCTGTGCACATTGGAAATTCTTGAAGACATATATTACGCTCAAGTTGCTATTCAGGAACAATGTCAGGCCTTCGCTTTAGTTGATAGCAAATTCACAAGCGCCAATTATTACAAAGAAAACTCTTGAATTAATAAATGAAGAGAAGGAAAAGGAATATCATCGGAAAATGCAGAAAGCACAAGATCCAATGTACAACTTTGACGGAGAAGAGATCCCGATAGAGGGAGTGGTTGAAGTTGATGCCAAGATAAGAAATCACAAACATCCAGTTTTGTTAATGCCTATGCAGGAGACACTGATGGGAAACGACTTGCTAAGAAGACTGTCGTCATTAATTGATAGGGTAAAATTGAGTGTTGTGTTTGCCAGCCTGCAGAGCTCTGAAGGTGCAGAAAGTGAAATACCAGGAAGGAAGTTCATGGGAGTGCCACACAGTGGCAAGATCTAATAATGCAGTTGATGGTTATCTGCAGAATGGACAGGTGCCAGCCATCACCATTATATTCCTACTTGAGTCAGAAACAGGAGACAGGAAACCAGATCAACCTTTTAAGGTACATCTGAATACAAAACAATAATGGAGGACTCGGGTAGATAAAAACACTTGACATTTGCATCCTCGAAGTGAGGGTTCAGAAATCATTGAAGCAATCACAACAGGACTGACGGGATGCACATCTGTTGTGGCGCAGATTGAAATGCAAGATGGAAACCCTTGCACTGTTGTGAGAATTGATGACTCTAAAGAGGAAGTAAAGTCAGAATTGGAGCTAGAACAGGAAAGATGTTTCATTAGTGAATTCAGAGGTGTTCCTAGGGGGGGCTGAAGGGGTTATAGCCCTTGGTCTTTTGATTGTAGCCCCCGATAGAAGCTCAGGGGTTACAACCAAAAAGGCTAGCTAGCCCCCAATCCTGACAGCCCTGGATCTTTTACATACCTAGCAACACTCCTGAGTGAATCATTGTTTCGACAATTTAAGGAAAAGGAAAAAGTACCCCACTTCATGATTAGACATCAGATGGTATCTGGATTGGATGAGTCAGATTCTGAGCACACAATCGTAGGAAGGTGCATGTGAAGATTGTTGTAGGATCCAAGAAAATCATCATAATATATGGATTGTGAGGAATTCCAAAAGGAATTTTTACTTAGGTAATGCCATCCTACATAGAATGTGCACAGTGATTGACTTATTAAATCAGAAGATCTGGTCTAGACTTGGTGGAAAGCCTAACCATTTTGATAATAGAGTAAACGTATTTTATCATGCTAAAATACTACCATATGCAACTGAGTTACAGTTGAAGAAGGAGGTATGTATTCCAGCATTTGCAAAACAATTCACATTGACCTTAAAGCAAAAAAAGGGTCAGGAATGTGGAAAATCATGTACATTCATGAGCATTAATCACAACAACCGGCAACAACAGTTAACTTGTAAATGCACACCATTGGTGAAGATTGTGGATGAACCAATCAGGGTTTTAGTGGAAAGCAAAAATAGGGGATTGTACATAAGACAAACCATTGCATTTCAAACCCCTACAGTGTACACTAGTGCAGCGCTCCCTGGAAATGTCAGAAATTGCAACCAAGCCGATGACTAGTGTTACTCGCCTGGGAAATAATGGGGTACATTTTTTTTACCCTAGCCTTCATGAACATATGGTCACTAAAGGCACAGATCAAGAACTGCATCCTTGTCTAGTTCCAAACGCAGGGTGGAAAATAAACAAAAGCAGGGTCACTTCTGCAGATCTGCAGATCTGCAGCTTAGATCTTTACTTTTTATACCCCTCTCCCCCAACCCCCAAGCCCCCAGGAAGGATAATGTTCTTTAGTAATAGTCGTCATCAGGCAGATGTGATTGCATATACCAGGTAAACCAGGCAAAGTCTAAGGAAAGAAGGGCAGACTTTTAGATGGTAGGGGGAGGAATTGCCAGCAACAGTCGTCTGCTGGCATTTGCACATAGTACCATAAATTAAGTGTAGTGAGAAAATTAGTTTCTTTGTAGAAAGAAATATGTAAACAAATGAATGCTTAAAGAGTAAATGGAAAATTGAAACAAAGAGTTAGTCAACTGCCATTATATACAAAAAACATTTTCGTTTGATGAGGAATTGTCATGTGAAAACACCTACATGTGAATCACAAAACAATTTCTGCAACCACAGGTAATGAGTTTGTTTCAATTCATTTCTTGTGTGCATTGACAACTATCATATGATTCGAACGTGCAGAAATTGTACAATTTCCCATACCAGTCCTTCAACATAGATTCTGTTTCAGTATAGCTCATAATTTAGTTCACACATCATGGAAGGCCTTATCCTTAGATACCAACGTTTGTCACAAGCGATAAATGAGGTCTTCGAAGCACTGAAAACGCCGTTATTCATTTTGATTATTAGTTGGTGCTGTAAGCGCTGCTTTTAAGCAACCTGTTGAAAAGGGATTGGAGGGAGATGGGATGTAAAGAAGGACAGACAACCTATGGCGGTTGTTTGATGTGTATCCATTGAGTACCCAAAGACATGCTGGTCCTTGTGGCCACTCACACGAAGTGCCTGCCCCTTCCCACCCATATCACTTGCCCTCGCAATCTCTTTGAGCTAGCTCGGCACTTTGTGAGAAGTCTTCTAAAGGCAATTGCTCATTTGCAGCTATAAAACAGAGCCTGCTGTAATAAAAGGTCTCAACCAAGTGTTCCTTCAACCACTTGATTTATTAGTAGCATCTGTGACCGAGCATCTGTTCCTTAAACAGAATTCTTGTTAAAAAACAAGCAATGGTAAAGCCACCAAATTCGACTTTTGTCTAGGCGCTACATAGGCATTTGCGAGGAACTGCCATATATCTCCAGGCACTAAAACCATCCGGCAGCTGTTTATGGCCAGGTCGTAAGGCAGTGCCTGGAAAATGCTGGTGCCATGCCTATAGAAAATCCCAACCTGATGGCTTTGCCAATGCTTGCTTCTCATGATGCCCTGTAAGACCACCTCATTTTGACCTGCTGGGGTACCCATAAAACTCTATGACCTAAACAAGTATCTCTTAGCCGGAAACATCCCATGTTGCCTTTTTTTAATTTGAAAGCCTGGGAAATAAATGAAACTGCCCACTGCCGTTTCTTCCCAGGAAAACCTTGAAAGAGTGCTGAGATTGAAATTGTGTCCTCATCTTTCAAAACTCTGCCATCCCACTGATCTTCTTCTCTATCGAATTTCTTATCAGCGCCCACAACTTGGAGATGTTTCATATCAGATATTACAAAATCATTCCTCGTTAAGTGCCATCTGCCCAGAAGAAGGTTCATTGGGGCTAAGCAATATCTGCCTTCTACTTAGACATTGCTGCCCTGTGGAGAGGGCTGTTCCAGGTGTTATTGTCCTATACCTGAGTTGACAGCCTGCGGCGAAACCGAGGGTCGCATAACAAAGGTTAGGGACGATGAAACCTGTTACAGCCCACTCACATGCTTTATACCATTGTTTAAGGGCCTCCGCTGACCCACTCACAATGGCCCGTCAGCATTTCAATGTTAGAATTCAGATGTTTAGAAGTAGCCCAAGGAACGTACCATTAGTGATTGGTCCTGAAAGGGTGGAAGCAATCTGTCTGGGGTGGTTGTGGGGAACTGGCTGGGTTTCCAGGGAGCACAGGAAAGTCACGTTTCCCCGATGTAAAAGTGAAAAGAAACTGAGTGGTGGCCCAGGGGGGCAGGCTCAAGGCTAAGCCGGCACTGCCAAGAGTGGTCCTGAGAGGACTGAATATGAAGGGTTGGGGGGCGGAGCCATGGAGCCGGGTTATATATGACAGGAGTGACCCATGTTTAAGGAAAGGAGCGAGGGCAGGCCGGAGATTCGGGAGTGCCTGGGATGTATCTGTCATGCGGATCCCAGCGAGGAGGGAGCAGTGCAGGTGGTGGTGCTCCCAGCAGCGATACCGTGAGGAGAGAGAATGCCGCACTGTGTGCCCTGCATGCCACACACACCAGGGGACTGATGCAGTTCATTTCTGCCCTATTTGAGATTTCTGAGGCAAGGAATGGAACAGCCTTGACATTGACCAAGTGTTGAGATGGTATGTCACTCCCCTCGAATATAACATATATTACTGGATTCCACAGGCGCTCTGCTATAACACAAGGCACATATGGGGTCATACAGTTTGGAGTTTGGAATCTGTGTAAGTAATCACTCCCATGAACTTGGACCAATGACAGGTGTCTTCTAATTTATTGCATAGGGCATTTATTTCATTTTTTTCACAGAAGTGGGGT
The DNA here is from genome assembly GCF_040938575.1 of Ambystoma mexicanum. NCBI lineage: Eukaryota > Metazoa > Chordata > Amphibia > Caudata > Ambystomatidae > Ambystoma > Ambystoma mexicanum. The sequence goes on along the minus strand of NC_090935.1, from coordinate 1,169,360,421 downwards.
TGCATTTCTTTATAAGTGCAAGTGAACACAGACGAGGTTGTTATCATACTAGGTCCAGGGACAATTCTGATAGAGTAAGTGCATTGAAGAAAGCAAGGGGAGGAGATAGGAAAAGGGAGAAGGGATAGGAGGAAAGAACAGAGAGTAAACAGTCAAAAAGAGTGGAGAAGCAAGAGGGGAGAGCGAATACAATTGCAGAAGTCATTAGTAACACATAATGTTGCAAGCCAGGATACAAGATGAAGATGGGAACAGCATGATTCAGGGCCACCATGAGTACAAGAGGCAAAGGAAGTCCAGCATGAGAGTAGAGAAAGGGTGACGCACCGTGAATCAATAAAGTCCATAAAAGTCCAATCCAGCATTGGCCCCAAAACGGTGATGGTGAAATCAGAATCTATCAGGAAAGACTCCTGCAGAAGTAGGCTGGAGAGGGGTAGGGGAAGCAGGGTAGAAGAATCAAGCAAAACAGGCAACACCTGTGTGCGAGAAGGGGGGCACAAGGGAACATCATGGGGGGACCACAGAGGGCCGGGATGGCCTCTGGGGACAGAGGGTGTAAACACATGTTGGTACATGCTTACCTGCTATCGGAGCAGGGGGTCGGGTCCTGTCCACCTGGTCCGAACAGGTCCAAACAGGAATTTCCCCTTCGCTTTGGATGCCCGGGCGTGAGACAACCTTGATCTAAGAGTTAAGAGCACGAAGGAAGAGGCAGGGCTAAGACGGTAGGCAGGGCTTAGGCCAGGTGACCTAGATCCAGTTGCACCTGCTCCCCAGCTGCAAAGTAAAAGAGGCAGGAGGGCTCCTTTAGTAGGGAAAAGAGTGGCAAGCAGCAAGGCACCAGGTGGGTGGGGCTTGCTAAGTGGTGAAAAAGAGCAGCAACTAGGAAGGCACCAGGTGGGCAGGGCTTATGCCAGGTGACCTAGATCCACTTTCACCTGCTCCCCAGCTGCAAAGGAAAAGAGGCAGGAAGGCACCAGGTGGGCGGGGCTTAGGCTTGGTGACCTAGATCCATTTTGCACCTGCTCCCCAGCTGCAAAGGAAAAGAGGCAGGAGGGCTCCTTAAGTAGGGAAAAGAGCGGCAAGCAGGAAGGCACCAGGTGGGCGGGGCTTGTTAAGTGGTGAAAAAGAGCGGCAACCAGGAAGGCACCAGGTGGCCAGGGCTTAGGCCAGGTGACCTAGATCCACTTGCACCTGCTCCCCAGCTGCCAAGGAAAAGAGGCAGGAGGCAAATAAAAAATATAGGAATTGCAGTGATTTGAACTGAGAAAGGGATAACTGACAGAAGCAAGGTATTCTGGAACTGGTAGTTTTGTGGCTGATAAGGTCTGCAGCAAGTGAAGCCCGGAAGAATAAAACAAGCAAACCAAAATAAAGGCAATACCAGAGAGCAACATAAGCAAGTAATTCAGCTGCAACTAGGAGCTGAGACTTGGGCAAGGGAACCCCAGCCTAAAGGGTGTTGTGAACATTTTGGACAAAACACTGCTTTATGGGGGAAAAAGCCAAGCAGAAAAAGGTTAAAAGGAAAGAGCAAGGAATAAAGAGAGGGGATACAGATCAGAGTGGTAACACCTAGGAGGAGCAAAGAATCTGGTGGTTTCGAAAGTCTCTGATTGTACCCACACATGAAATGTGTATGAAAGTACTGTTTATAAAAGGAAAGGTACATCCTGACAAACTGAACAGAGAGGCCGAACGAAGTTGAATACTTATCGGTTTTGATGCTAAAGGAGTTACAGTTTTGGGAAAGTAACTCAGAGGAGCTTGGAAAGGAACTGTGTATATTTCTTTTGATTGCGTTTTCCAACTTGGAAGAGATAAAGCCTGGGGAAGGGAATCCCAAGGAACTTAAAACATTTGAGATTGTAACACTGCAAGAAGAACTATGGAGAAGGTATGATGAACACCCCTTTGTTGTTTGAACTCATATTTGTGAAGCTGGCCACCCCACACCTTTTGAGAAAGTCACCTAAAACCAACCTTGGTTTCCTATTTCTGTTGAACCACTATTTTTCCTTTTTAAAGACATCCTAACACATTCTTGTAAAGAGTGAGGGCAAGCATAGGCTTAGACACAGATGGATTATTGTTTTGGACTCTTATACATCGACGACCCTTAGAAACATCAGTGAAGTGAACCATCCCTTTAGAGTTAGGGGCAGCTAGGCATTACACCAACCCAGGAACCTTAGTAAATAGAAGGTTTTGAAACTAACATCTTGGAGTCTTGACACCATGCCTGTCTCACACCCATACACAGGTTCTCAGATGAGGTAGAGGGACGTGGATGTAATACCTGGCTTAGTTACCTGTAATCTTCATTACTCCTAATCCCACTCTTCTTCATCCCAGTAATTACCATTGAGCCAAGGTGCCTCATAGGTAAGCATTGAGATGAGGAAGAGGGACGTGGGGGTAATTCTTGGCCGAAGAGTTGCTTTTGGAAGTTGGGGTGGTAGTCTAGGCCAGTCCAGAGTTTGATTTGTTGCTGAGCTGTGGGGCAGCCCTCAGCACGCCTTGCGGGGGGGGGGGCAGATGATGTGCTACAACACTGATGAGATATTTAAATGTTGAGAAAATGAATGGCGTTATCGATGGCCAGAAATATGTGTAGGGAAGGTAGGAAAAGAAAATCATCAGTGGAGTAGGCAGCTTTTGGTGCACAGGGGCAGGAAGGCTCCTGCGGGAGCAACAGGGTTCTAAATGATTCACAGTCAGTCACCACTACATTTTTCTCAAGTAAGCACAAGCCACCGAGCAGAGCGATGACAATCCCTCATATAATGTTTAAAATAATGTTTTGAAATGGGGCATTTTACAGCAGAAAACATACCATTTACAATTGGTTATTTAGAGAAATACATGGAAAAATCGAGTAAATTCAATGACCCATGGTCAGTCACTCGGGGTGAATATGTTCTGTGGAAGGACCTACATTTTTATCCAGATCAATGCAGGCTACCAAGTGCAGTGAGTGAGACCAATGTAATGTAGGGAGGATTGAGGCGTTTCTCTTCACAAGAACATTTTTGAAATAATAGGCTGAAATGATGCATTTTACTGCACAATTTCTGAGAATTAAAAGAAATACAATTTGCAATTGTTTCTATAGGGTAACACATGAAAAGATTGAGTTAAGGCCATGTCACCAATAGTACATAGGAACATTTTCAGGAGGCTGCAACCAACATCTATCTATGCCAGTAAGGATGTTCACTATAAATCACTTGCAAACAGCTGCAGCCACAATCTATCTATTCCAGTAATGGTCATTGCAAAACACTTTCATGAAACTGAGCCCACTATCTATCTATACTTGTAGCAATCTTTGTAAATAAGTTTCATGAAGCTGAGCCAATAAACTATTTATTCCAGTATAGTCACAGTAAATCACTTTCATGGGGCAGAGGCCCCACACAATCTGTCTATGCCAGTATGGTCCCAGTAAATCACGCTTATTAAGCTGAGCTCAAAAATAAAATACACATGTCTGCTATACTGCCACTGTGGCCATACAAACACATGCACACTCTGCATTCACACACACACCCACTCATACCCAGAGATTAATACTCTCAGTCGCAAATGCACCCATATACACACACAGTCACAAACTCACTCAAAATTCTTGTGTGTGCGCACACACACACACACACGCACACACGCACACACCCACCCCCCAAGCATGGCATTAATAGATGCATGCACACACGCTTATAGTAAAAACACACACCTAGATCTACTGCTCAGCACACTTCTTTTTGGACTTGAGGCAGCCTAGCCCTGAGCAGGAATACTGGAACAAAATCAGGAAGCACCAGTGCATCCCAGAATGACACAAGGGCACTCTGGGTGAGTCCCGATTAACTTGGTTGGTTGCTGAGAAACCTGGGGGGCTGGCACATTCCCCTCGCATACGGGTTCTTTTTTAGAAACTGAAGTTAAATATATGTAAGGGAGAGGTGCCACAGAGTGAGAGCCATGGGGGGTGCATACCAGGCACTGAAAAGGTGACCGCCTTCCTAGGAATTCAGCCTCAGAAATTATAATGGGTTGAGGGTCTGTTTACACATGTACATCCAGCAGGAATTTGGCTAGAAATATCCTTGTGTGTTGGGATGTTCTGTGGGCTCAGAGTGCATCAAATCACAAACAGTAGAGAAGCTGTTAGGGATGTAACTATCCTACATACCCTTGTGTGTAAATGCTCACAGAAGGCACTTGTTGGTGTAAACACTTCTTATAATGTAAGGCATTGTTAGATTTATTCTGAGGATGTGAATAAATAAAAGAGCTTCCCTCAACAGGTCCGTCATAATTTCAAATTTTTTAATTTCAACAGTGAGAATTTCACCTGAATAACTTGGTTGTAATTAATTTCCACAAATTATTTAGAAAATATTTATTTTAATATTTATATAGAACAAAAGATATAATCCTTTCACTTTTGTCCCTTGTGTTGCCTGTTTTCACCATACTGCTAGAAGTGTAATGCCTAGAAGTGTAATGCCTGCACACTGTGACCAGTTGGTGACAAGACATTTCTGATAATGTTTCCAGAACTTTTTTTAATGAATAATTCAACTTTTTATTTTTTATATTGCTATTTTTTGGCTCTTATGACGTCTTTAGCGGAATCACATCTGCTAATTTTACCCAACTTGAATATTGTTACCACCATTGAAAATGGAGTTGAATCCTTCAAATTTTGAATTAATTGTAGTGATTCCCCATCATGGGGGCCTATAGGACTTGATTAGGGAATGGAGGAATTACTTCTGGGGTTAATTCCACTGCTGAAAATTCTGCTGTCGATAATTCCTCCATTATTCAGTATTGAATACATCCAGCAATGTGCAAGAGCTATTTCCTCCTGTCCACCTCTAAATTCCTCAGATGGCATAGAGCAGAGGTCTTCAAACTGTGGGAAATAGGGGCAGGGGGGACACGAGAACCCAAACTGAAATAAAAAAAATTAAAACATGTGGTCAATGATTGGTTGTGAGGCGATCACCAATTGCCTGGAGGAAAGGAACCACACCAACATAAGTTTTATATGGGGAAAAGGGTGATCCTGCTCTCCTTTACGTAACTCAACACATAATTAAAATATGAAAAGAAGTGACCGAAAGTATTGGGTTGGGTAGGAAACCGAGACTTTCTCGACCTTTATGGCAAAACATATTACTACCCAAAATTAACAAAATTGGTGTGTTTGGAACTTGGGTTCGCTGTAATATCCTAACTCTAAAGGGTGTCTTGAGTGAGAGAGGTCTTGTTCCTTCACCAACCTACAACAAACTTATGGGCTTCCCAAAACTGAGCGATACCACTATACCCAAATCACCATTGCACGACATGCACAGTTCAATGATATCCATGACATCCCACACTTCTTCCCCCTAGAAGCCAACATCCTACTAGAGTGAATAAACATGAAGTTTACCTCCAAAATGTACCAATGTATATCTTCCTTCTTGTATAGGGACTTGCTTGATCTAAAGAATAGATGGGAGACTGATATGGGTGCCATAGACCCGGAAGACTGGGTGGAAGCAATGATGTTCCCAAGAGAGGGGGTGATCTCTCAATTTAGATTAATTCAACTTAAAATTCTACAACGAACATACTATTCATGCACGTTGCTCTTTAGATGTGGACGGGCTGCCCACCCATGATGCCTGAGATGTGCCTGCTCGGATGTGACCTTTTTCCACATAATATGGGACTGCCTGTGAATACGCCCCTTCTGGAAATGGGCCCTTGATAGGTTGATAACAGTTATGGGAGTAAATATACCTGCAGAAATTAAACTGATGTGGTTGGGAATTTGGGGAGCTAATTCTTACAGTCAATTTAAAGAAAATATTTCTGTCTTCTGCCGTCATCTTGACAAAACAGAATATAGCCATGATGTGGGTCAGCCTGTCAATCCGCGATATAGCAAATGGGTTTCAGATGTAGATATTTGCATGTCACATGAAAGGGGAGTGTACAATCCGCAGAGGTGCCCGGCTAAGTTAACAAAGATGTGGAACAAATGGTATGATTTTTCCTAAATGGGTGATCATTTGTTTGATGGGACAATGGATGAGAAGCCAAATGTGTTAATAACTGTGTTTGTTTACTGTAAGTCCCGGACCTCTGGACTATTTCTGTAAATGTGCTACATTTGTGTTTTGTTATATGTTTTAATACAATAAAGTGTTTTATAAAAAAAGAAAGAATATTATATTGTTCAACTGATTCAGTGATTTTATAACTAGGCAAATGGGATAACTTTTATTGGACAGTGCTAATTCTATTGTAATAAAACACATTCACAGTTCTTGGCTCTGGGAAATTGCTGTAGAGGGTGTTACAGGCATTAATCAATGCATTAAAGATAGTTGATTGGGACCTTTGTTAACATATTCATTACTGCGACATGTATCTGAAAAGAATGGTGTGCACAAATGTATTCACATACAGAGATTTCAAAATATTTATTGTACCTTGGCTGCCCCCAAGTGTTGCTAGTCTGAAGACTTCCTGGTAGGTGAGAACGTCGACCGTCGGATCTTGAATGAAGAGCATCTTGGAGGTGTCCATCGCTCTCCTGAAGGCATCTAGGATGGAAGCTGAATAACCACCTGCAACATCTACAAAAGATCTCAGCTGTTAGATTCCTAAAATCCACATAATTTGAGAGCAGTTGCAACTAATAGATAACACCAAGACTTGGAAACAATGCAAATGAGTTGACTTAACAGGAAATAACTCAGAGGTCTATGGCACTAAACAGAAATTAATGTACAGATAATGTATTGGGGGAACATGGCCATTCCAGCGCTAAGTAGTTTTAAAGTTGTCATTTGCAACAGGCATTGGGTCTGACTTGTCTGGAATGTTTGTGTAGTGTAAGGTTGTTATGTTTATTGGCGGACAGTCGATGGCTATGTGATGGGGATGTCCATTTTTGTGTCGGTTTTTGGGTGTCCAATTTGTATATGTTCGATTGTATGAGAGAATGTATGTATACTTGAGGTTTTGTAAAAGTGAGAGCTTCTATACAACAGGTTAGAGACAAGAGGGGATATTTAACCGGAACTCTCCAAACAATTCCTCCTTAACTTTCAAATATAGTACAAACAGTGTGTTTGGATGGTCCTTTGTCAGATTTTCACCATATGACTGTTGGATAGAATTTTAAAATTATATATCTATCTTGCTTGTCTATCATTGATAAACTACCAGGAACAATCAGTATTTATCGAAACATATACTATGTATTAGTCTTCAAAACATATTTCTTCTAAAACATTCATTTTACCTAGATTTGATTGATTCGTTTTTGAATATGTATAAATAGTTGTTCATCTCCAAATTTTATAAACAATTCAGAATCTATGTACTTCTTTTTTTCTTGGAGAGAACCTTTCAACATCAAAAAACATATAATCAATTGTGTAAGTTTGGGTATCTCTACTTTATATTCCTCTTTTCTCTCAGAAACACTCGTCCCAACATGTTTCATTCCTCATCATTCATTCATTCACATTCTATATACAGGAAATCCCTCAGGGGTATACACTTCTGTAACAGTCAATAACAGTCAATCAACTTTTTTCTCCTTGGCTCTGTTGCTTTTTTGTCAGAGTGGTGATTAAATTGATTCTTGCTTTATCAATTTTTCCATCAGTAATAATGTCTTCCTGAAAATACAAAATAAGCTTGGTTTAGTTTTAACCAAGCTTATTTCAAATGAATTGTATTTTCTGTTCTTTTAATTGAAAGGGAGATTAATTCCCTTACTTTTTCTACAGCTTACATTTTCGAGTGCTTCATTACTTAAATGCCTCTAACTGTAAATTGGCAGTTTTCTTGCTCAATTTGAATTTGGGAAAACCAGTCCATCTCTTCTGTCGGGACAGTCCTCCTCTATGTTATTTTTGGTTCCTTATTTTTCTCTTTCTATGAAGGACAGCGTGTTCCTATTGTCTAAATTAGAGAGATAAGGGAACAGACCATTTTGGTCGATGTTTTCACTCATGCGCAAAACTTTTTTTTAAAAAAGCATTTCGTCCATTTGTTACCTCAGGTGCTCACCATCTATGTTGGTGTCCTAGATGTTGTTCATTGGATTTCTAAGTGTCAGGGTCCAGAGTGTTTTTTCCGTCCCAGTTCTTAGTTTATCAATGTATTTCATGTATTCTCTGTTGGTAAACGAAAAACGAAAATTCCTTTTTATTTTTGGGTCTAACCTTACTAACATGTTTGATTTCATTCATTATTATTCCGCAATGCCCGCAACTTCATTTCAATAGTGCTTACCTTTGTTAATATTTAAAGCGAGTCCATACATTTCTGCAGTTTCTTAATCCTGCATGCACATTCTGAACAGTTTATATGTGCTCACTGTTTGCCCTTGTGCTACGATATTAAGTATTTCAAGTTTCTAAGTGACCAGCGGTTGACTAGAGCATCTTTCAGTTCTTATTAAGCTTGTTACACATTAATATCGATCACTCCCTTACCTTATTGCCTGCACAATCTATTCTTTCAGATTGTATTTCCGTGTTGCCGGATCTCTATGTAGATCACCCCCGGTCCACGGCTTTTCCTTTTGATGTACGTCCAGGCGGGTTCTTTACTCTCTAGTATCCAGAATGCTTCTGATACACGTCTGTTGATGCGTTGTTACCATTCTAGCTTCTGTTTTTTGCATGCTCCTCTCTAGCATTCCCCATGTCAGGCGGTACTCTGGCAACTTAAAGCCACTTAGAGTTTTGCACGAATAGCTCTCTATCGCGCCCAATATGTTAATGCATGCATGGATCTCATCTTATAATTTCAGTTCTTCAGAGTGCACGTTAGCAGCCGCTTAGCTGATCCTTGTAGATACTAATTATTTTCTCTAAGAGGTTCCATCCTCCCCGCTTGTCATATAGTTTAGTTTAGTTTAGTTTATTATTTGTATTGCGCTCCAGACCCGAGGGTATTCAGGCGCAAGGCGTAAGGATATTCAAAGCTTGGTTACAACATGTAAAATACAATTATGTGCAAGTGCCGCTTGGTTACATGTTGGCACAATGAAGTTACGATATATACAGGCGGGTACATTGATGGCATGCATAGTTTTACACAGTGGTTGGTGCATGCGGTGTAGAGAGAGGTGCCGGGCAAAGTCAGCAAGGTATATGCCTAGATGTCTGCATCTTTGAGCCAACTAGTGATGCTTTGACGGAACTTGTGATAGGATTGATTGATTCTTAGAGGGGAAGGTAGTGAGTTCCATAGGAGTGCTGCCTTGACCTGGAAGCTGCTGCCTCCTATTTTGACATGTTTGTATCTGGGGATCCAGAGGTAGTTGGTGTTGGCGAGTCTGGTGATTCTTGTGGTAGGCTTCAAAGTGAATCTGTCGGATAGGTAGCGGGGTGCTGCATTGTTCAAGCATTTGTGCATGAGGGAGGCAGTTTTTAGTTTTATTTTGTCGTGAGTGGAGAGCCAGTTGTTGGCTCTTCTGGTGTTAGAGATATGTTCTCTCTTGGGGATTCCTAGGGCTGCTCTTAGCGCATTATTTTGTAGGAGTTGGATTTTTTTGATGGTTTGTTTATTGGCTCCTATGTATAGCGCGTTGCAGTAGTCCAGCCTGGATAAGATGAGGGCTCTGGCTAGGGTGATGCAACTGTCCTGAGACAGGAAGGCCTTGCCTGCTCTGATCAACTTGCATGTGTATGCCGTGGCCGAGGCCAAGGCATTGACCTGCTTGCTGAGGGAGAGAGTGGAGTCCAGATAGAAACCCAGTGTTTTGACCTCCTTGGCGACAGTAATAATATTATTGTCTATGTTGAATGCTGAGTATTCGGGGCTGAGTTTTTTGAGGGTCGAGGGAGTGCCCAGGATGATGATCTCCACGTTATGATCTTAAGATCCCCATAGCTCATAAGTATCCTCTCCCCTTCCGTGCAGCAAATCCCACCTGCCCACGCGATACAGATACAGCCCTCTGGCTTTTTCTTGTAGCCTCATGTACAAACTCGAACTCCCCATAACTATACACACCCCAAACTCCCCACTTCCCTCCCCACCCTCTACCCATCCCTTCCCCAACACCACACTCCCCAACTGCTGCCCAGCTCCATCCATGGAACTCAGGCGCCCCCACATCTAGCCCTGCAAGCACCAACCAATGCCCAGAGCTCAGTAGGGTGAAGTCGCCCTAATGGCCACTTAACTAAAGTTACTAAGTGCGGTAAAGAGATCCGCTCTGCAAGGCTCCCCGAAATACAGCAATAGTCACAGTGCTCATAATATATTGTGCAACAGTCTGACCTTCTCTGCCTAAGGCCGCTCAAATGACTATAATCAAGTCCCAGAGACCTATTCCGCGCCATCTTGTAGCACCCTCCTTGTGCACTACTTATCTCCTCCATCTCCTCTTCCCATCCGAACGTCAGGCTCCTGGGGACATCCCTCCGCGTCGAGCCATCCCATGGCGTCCTCCGGAGTCTCAAAAAACAAAGTCTTGTGTTTGTGAAAAACCTTCAATTTCGCCGGGTACAGCAACATGTATTTATGGCCCGCCTCTCTCAATCTCCGCTTTACCGTCCCAAAGTTCATGCGGCTACGCTGCACAGTCAGGGTATAGTCCGGGTAGGCCGTTAAGTTTGCCGCTCCTCGTGTAATCGTTCCTCCCTTGCGGAAGTGTTCTAGTATCCTCTCCCGGTCCCGGTAATTAAGGATTTTGGCAATTACTGGCCTAGGTGGGTTTCCCGGCGGTGGCCTCCTTGTTAGGGCTCTATGCGCACGTTCCACCGCAAATCCTTGAGATAAGGCTCCTCTGGGTTTCTCCTGCAACAGCATAGATTCGATGAACTCCGTGGGATCATGGCCCTCCGATCCTTCTGGCAGGCCCACGATGCAAATGTTATTCCGTCAGGCGCGTCCTTCCGCCTCCTCCGCCCTGTTCTCCAAGTTGCCCACTCTCTGCACCAGGGCATGCAATTCGGCCTTATGGGAGGCACAATCCGCGGTGTTCGGGCTCACCTCTTTCTCGAGGGTCTCAGTGCGCTCTGCCAGGGACCTGACGTCCTGCCGGAGTAAATTCACCTCCTCCTGCACCTCACCGACCTTAACGTCCAATGCCGTTTTCAACTCAGTTACGGCCAGTTCAAGCTTAGCCTCCCAGGCCGCCTTCAAGTCTGCAATCGCAGCCAGGACCTCTTGGTTAGTACCCGTCGCAGGCATGCTGCCTGTAGGCGACCTATCCTTGCTCTTGGAACTTTCTGGACCAGGGGACGTCTTGGCAAAGTCGTCCAACATGGGCTGCTTCGCCTTCGGTCTCACTGTTCTATTAGACATGACCCAGGGGACCTGCGTTCCGCGCAAGTTACAAATGCGCACACAGTTCGCTCCTATCGCCCGACCACCGTGCGGCCTGCTCCTTCCTTTGTTCCGGTCGTTGATCGGCCATTTTGTTTCATCTTCCGTCTCCGGCGCTCCTTATCTTTTTCGCACAAAACTCCACCACCGTTCCTCCCACGCCTTCCAAAAGTTTACCAAGCGCAGTCAGACCGTTCACACATCGACATGTGTTTTTTCAGCAGTCATAGGCACGTTGTAATGCACTATTTCGCCAGGATCATTTCAGGATCTCGCGAGCTCCTCCAGATCGCGTCCTCCTACATGGCCCTCGTAGCCACGCCCCCTTTCTTTTTTCATTAGTATCTTTTTATCTGTATTGGTATAATTTCCCGGTTTTATTTGGTATATTACTGTCCATGTAAGTTCATCCACTTTATGTATTTGTTCTATAACATGGCTTATTAATGGTGCCGTATGAATTCTATTTTTTATGCAGCTCTTGTGCTCTGTGATTTGTGTTTTAATTTTTCTTTCTGTTTTCCCCCCTTCTGTTCCCTTACCTGTTGAGTCCCTCGGCAGCTTTGCTGGATTTCTAGGGTTTCATTTTTTTCTCCTGGTAAGAGTGTGAGCTTTTTTTTTCCACTCTTACATGTGTTTTGCTGTGTGTTGTACATTTTTTTCTCATGGACTATGTAGTCTCACCCACTCCATAGGCATCATCTTTTTACTGTGTGTCACACAGCACCTTTAATGCAGTGACACAGGGTTGTCTTTTTAGACTTCCCACTTTAAACTCCATTTTCTGGGGCTGACTACTGTCTCCCAGAACATGTAAAGTTGAAAGTGACTTTATTAGTCTTTTTAAATTAACAGACCTAGTACACCCTACCTTCCCATGGAGTACTGGAAGGGTTAATAGTTATCCCTTTTTGTCTAATTCTCATGGGAAATGTTTATGTTCCCCTTTCTCTAAGATTTGGCTGGTGGCAGTGGTATCTACCATTTCTATTCTACCGCGAACTATGAAGATAGCCTCGGTAACATAGAGGCTATGGTGGTAGCCTCAAACTCTAACCCGCCGGAACCCTTTTATTTTTATTTGGTTCCGGTCGGGTTTATTTGCCATTTCTTTTTGTAAAGGTCTTCCTTGTGTTTTACTCTGCGCGCCAATCCAGGTTTGGTTCCTTTGTTTGCCGTCCTTTGGCGGGCTTCTGCACAGAAGCCCTCCTTAGGCGCCTGAGTGGACAGGATGTGAGGGAGGGGTTTGAAGCCCCCTGCACAGGGTCTCCTTGGAGACCCAAGTCGCATTCTAGTTTGATTGGCTAGGTGACTGTCCTGCCAGGACAGCCACCCTGCTGTGTGATTGACAGCCAGGCTGTGTGAATGGGGGATTCGGTGCATAAAAAGCCAGTCTCTGGGACTGGAAGGCAGAGTCACCACTGGATCGAGAGAACCGTGGAGAATCTGAAGGAAGACGACTGCTGCAACTACTGGACATCCCGGTGAAGCCCTGCTGCAGGTCCGAATCGCCCAAAACTTCGACAACAAAGAAGATCTGCAAGGAATATTCTTCCCTTGAGCTTGGTGGGACCAACCAGCTCGCCAAACACCAAACGCCAGCCTCCCTCTCTTGGTCGAATTTGCTGTGCATCGTTGCAGTGAACCGGATAGCCAGTAGGAACAGAACCTGTTTGGGTTTTAAGGAGAGCACATTTTATTTGACGTTTTGCTCCGCTGCTGGCTTCTTCCCTGGGCAGTGCATGACCCTTCAGTCGTCCTCCTTCTTGTCACCACGACAGTCGCTTCAGGAACCGTGAGCCTGCAGGAACTGCCAGGAACAACTGCCTCAGCTACAGCATTCTTCTCCATTTAAGGTACTGTGTAAATCTGGTAGTTCTTTCTGTCCGACCGTGGTGAAAGTGCTTGAAATCTTTCACTTCTCTAAAGGCTTGTCCTTCTCTACTCCTTTGAATAACCTTTCTTCCGACCAACTTCGTTTTGAACTCTTGGCAAAGACTTAACCGCAAACTACTTTGAACTGTGTGATCTTCTGCAAAGACTCTGAAGCATTAACATTGGCCCAGGCCTATTGACTTGAATCCTAGTTTTAGTAGCCTTTTCTAGATTGCCCTGCCTATAACTTATTGGTGCTGTTGATTTGTGATAACCTTTTCTTTCCTCTCCTTTTTAAATTACTGGAGTGCCATTTTGCTCACACTTCCTTTTGAGCTTAACTTGTCCAGAATTGATTGGGTGTTGTTGTAGTGTATTAAGACTGTGATTTTCTGCTGCTTTATAATAGTGAACTATTTTATAACTGATGGTGTAAATAAATGTATGTTCTTTTACTCAGAAACCTAGAATCAGTGTTTGCTTGAATCATAGTAATTGTTGTCCTTTGTGTAACTTCTTGTACTGCTCACTTTACTCTTGCGATAAATCTGGCTGCTCAGCCATGGCTATCACTTTACTGTGTAGTATAGGCTTGTACCAAAGGTGAAATTGTACTTACACCTGTACTCTTAATTGTGTGTGGTGTTCCCAAAGGGTACTGCATTTGATTCTGCCTAACACTGGTGTACAGTGGTGAGGATAAAGTGTAGTGATTCCACTTAGAGTGCTGCTATTACCTTGGCTCAACTAACCACAAGGCTAAACACCACTAAAAGCAATTTTAATCATGTCTGATATGGAAAGCTACTGTCAGGAGAGCCTCCTTACTTACACTGTTGATCATTTGAAAAATCTGTGTAGAGATAGGAATCTCTCTGTTAAAGGCAAATAGTCCGAATTAATTGAAAAGTTGTTGGAGAACCAAAGTCTGGGGAGTGGGTCTGAAATACCTACCCCTCCAGCAAATGTGGAAAATGAGGAGGAAGATAATGTGTCAAATATTATGGATGAGGTAGATGAGTCTCACAATGTTGGCCCTATTGCTCCTCTACTTGCTCAGCAAGCTCAACCTTTGTCCACTGGGACCCCTACAGGTCCTACACTCAGTCCTGAATTCATTGCTCTAGAAAAGATGAGGCTTGAATTGGAATTCAAATGTATTAATGCTCAAACTGAACAAAAGCATCAAGAACTTAAGCTCAGGGAAATGAAAAAATTGTCTATTGAGAATGCTTCTCTCCCAGAGTCTTCTAGATCTTCCAATCCTAAGCGACCCGTATGCCTAAATAAATTGTTGGTATGTATGAGGCTAAGCTTGATATTTTGGATTGGTTGGCAATGTTTGAGTATAACCATGGGATTCAAGACATTACAGGGAATCAGTTGCTTCCTTGGCTCTTCTCTAGGCTACCCACTGTTGCATCTGATGTTGTGATGGAGGTGGGGGAGGTGGATAGGATGGATTATGAGTGTGTGAATCTAGCTTTAATTGCTAGATTTGGGAAGAACCCTTCTCAGTATCTTAAGAGGTTTAGGACCCTCAAAAAGCATGATGGTACCCCTTGGGCTACCTGGGTGTGTGAATGTTTGAAGAACTTAGAGGGTTGGATTAAGGGTTACAGAGTTAACACTTATGAAGGTATGATAAATCTTGTTATGATGGAGTCAATATATGATGCCTGCTCTCCTGAGCTCAGACAGCACTTGGCTGATTCTAAGGAGATAGATCCACATAAGTTAGCTAAGGTTGCTGACTTGTGGGTTGCCGACAGGGCTAATCACAAGGATTCTGGGGCAACTCAGAAGAAGGATGAGGGAAAGCAGCCAAGGAAAGTTAACAAGGAGAATTCTAATACCTCCAATCCAAAAGAGGGCCCCAAGTATAACAAGGGTAAGCCACAAGGGAAACCGAATCAGGCTAGTGTACCTCCTGGTGCAAAACCAGAGGTGGGTCAGAACAAACCCCCATTCATCAAGACATTTGGTAAATGTTATGCCTGTGGGTCAACTGACCATGTGAAAGGGGATCCCAGATGCAAAGGTAAACTTTCAGTGGTCCACACTGTCTCCTTAGCCTTCTCCCCAGAGGAAGAAATACCTATGGCAAGTGGAAACTTTGACCTACTGGCTGATGAACCCATGAGAGTCTCAGCTAGTGTTTCTTTAGCTTGGGTTTGTGGGAACAACAGAATTTAGATGTCTATAATTCCATCCCAGATAATACTAAAGTGTATTATAAATAGTGTTCTTGTGAATGGCCAGGAGACTCCTGCCATCAGAGACACTGGAGCCAGCATAACTGTGGTTGATGAATCATTTTTCAAGGTAGAGGATGTTGCTAAGGCACCCAAACACCTAACCAAGTTAGCTGGAGGCCCTGTGCAAATGCTTCCCCAGTTACCAGCTCTCATCCAGTGCATTGACATGACTGTCAATATACCTGTTAGTGTGAATAGTGAAGTGACTGGGAGAGTCCGGTTGGGTAATGACCTGAAATCTCTTGGAGTTGTGTCTAGTACCCCCAGACCTCCCAGTAAAAGGAAACAGGAGCTCACTAGGCCTGCAAGGGAGAGGACTTTGAGAAGCTCTCCAGAGGACTTGCTAGAGGAAACTATCACCCCCAGTCCACAGGACTTACTAACTGCTATTTCAAAAAAGAAAGAGGCAAAGGGGAAACCTAAAACCTCCCAGAAGAAAGCGGATAGCACCCCTGTGCTACCAACCAGGACATCCCCAAGATTGTCCAAAGTCACACCTGTGACTCCTCCACCAGCTGAGGCCGAGTGTGAGGTACAACCCTGTGTGGTTGATCCAGGTACTGAAGAGTCAGATCTGGAAGAGGACCTTACTCTAGTTGGAGATCTGGATCCTGCTGACCATCCTGAGCTGAAGTCTTTACTGGCAGATCGTGGACCCAACAGGCCTGACTTCAGCATAGGCAAAGAGAGTGTCCTACTCTTGAAGGTCTTTGCCTACAGGCAGCTTCTCAGCTCGATGGGCAAGAGCCTGGGAAGCACAGGTTGCATTGGGAAGATGGCCTCTTCTACAGTGAACCAACTGAGTCTATCCCTGGGGACTGCAAAAGACTTGTAGTGCCCCTAGAAAACAGACTCCAGTTCCTACAGTTTGCCCACAAGATACCTTTGGCTGGTCACTTGAGTTTCAAAAAGACCACCAAGAAAAGGCTCTCTTTATACTTCTACTGGTCTAGGATGGGTGCGGAAGTTGACAAATTCTGTAGGAGCTGTCACACTTGCCAAACTTCTGGTAAGTGTGGAGCCAAGCATGTGGCACTATTGGTGCCTATCCCAGTGGTGGGAGTTCCTTTTGAGAGGGTGGGAATCGACATTGTTGACCTCCTTGACCCTCCCACATCTTCAGGAAACAAGTTTATCCTGGTTGTAGTAGACCATGCTACTAGATATCCTGAGGCGATACCTATGAGAACTGTTATAGCTCAGGCTGTGGCTAGGGCTCTACTTGGTAATTTTACCAGCGTAGGGTTTCCTAAGGAAGTGATATGCGACAGGGGGTCCAATTTTATGTCCTACTACATGCAAGCCATGTGGAAAAACTGTGGTGTCACTTACAAGTTCTCTACAGCCTACCATCCACAAACTAATGAACTGGTTGAAAGGTTTAATCGTACTATGAAGAGCATGATAGGTGCTTTAGAAGAACACCTTAAAAGAAAGTGGGACCTTCTACTGCCATGCCTTCTCTTTGCTTATAGAGAAGTCCCTCAGGAGGGAGTTGGATACAGTCCCTTTGAACTTCTTTATGGCCATCCAGTCAGAGGTCCTTTGGCCCTGATTAAGGAGGGGTTGGAGAGTGCCAACATTAGATTTTAACTGGTGACTGTTTACCTGTGAAAAGCAGAGGTTACAGAATGTCAGACCATGTAAGGACCCACATAAAGGAGGAGGTCAACAAGATGCTTGATCTCGGGGTTATAGAGCCATTTACAAGTCCATGGTCTAGTCCAGTTGTTCTAGTACCAAAGGCAGGATCCAAGGAGTTGAGATTCTTCATGGACTATAGAGCTCTAAATGCAGTCACAAAGATTGATGCCCATCCTTTACCAAGGACAGATGAACTGGTGCAGCCAAGTACCTCAGTAAATTTGATCTGATGTCAGGCTATTGACAAATAGCCCTGACAGACCATGCCAAGGAGAAAACTGCATTTTTGACCCCAGCAGGCCTCTACCAGTTTAAGGTTATGCCTTTTGGATTAAAGAATGCACCTGCTACATTCCAAAGGAAGGTTAATCAAGTTCTGAATGGGATGAAGGACTGCTGCATGGCATACCTGGATGACATTGCAGTGTTATGGCATACTTGGAAAGAACATGTTCACCACCTTGGATATGTACTGCAGGCTCTTGAGCAGGCCAATCTGACCGTAAAGGCAAGTAAATGTCAAATTGGTCAGAGCAAAGTGGTCTACCTTGGTCATGAGGTAGGAGAAGGTGAAATAAGGCCATTGCCTAGCAAAGTACAAGCTGTACAAAACGGGGCCACCCCTACTACTCAAACCCAGGTGAGACCCTTCCTGGGTCTCACTGGGTACTACAGGAATTTCATAGAGAAGTATGCGACCATAGCTTCTCCCTTGAATGTAGTCCAAATTTCCCCAAGAAGGTCAGATGGAATGAGGAGTGCACTCAAGCCTTTGAAACCCTGAAGAAAGCCCTTTTTCAAATTCCAGTCCTAAGAGCTCCTGATTATCACCAACCCTTCATTGTGCAGACAGGTGCCTCCAATACAGGTATAGGTACAGTCCTTAGTCAACTGGATGAGAAAGGTAGGGAGCACCCCATTTGCTTCATCAGCAGGAAGAAGAAGGAACCAGAAACAATATGGGTAACCATTGAGCGTGAATGCTTTGCTATTGTGTGGTCTCTGAAGAAGTTTAGCCCATACTTGTATGGATCCACTTTTGTGATTCAGACAGACCACCAACCCTTGAGATGGTTAATACAAATGAAAGGGGAAAACCCAAAACTACTAAGATGGTCAATCTGCCTGCACAAGTTTGATTTCACCATTGAGCACAGGTCATGATGCCACCACCAAAATGCTGATGGTCTCTGTAGGATGGTTGTGACCGACTATAGTGAAGAGATTCATCCAGGAGTGGATTAAATCCTCCTGTCTCTTAGTCTGGGGGGCGAGTATTTGGGATCATTCTCTAGAATGGCTAATTTCCCTTACCTGTTGAGTCCCTCAGCAGCTTTGCTGGATTTCCAGGGTTTAATTCTGTTCACCTGGTAAGAGTGTGAGCCTTTTTTCCCACTCTTACATGTGTTTTGCTGTGTGTTATGCATTTTTTGCTCATGGGCTATGGAGTCTCACCCACTCCATAGGCATCATCCTTTTACTGTGTGTCACACAGCACCTTTAGTGCAGTGACACAGGGTTGTCTTTTTAGACTTCCCAATTTAAACTCCATTTTCTAGGGCTGACTACTGTCTCCCAGAACATACAAAGTTGAAAGTGACTTTATTAGTCTTTTTAAATTTACAAACCCAGTACACCCTATCTTCCCATGGAGTACTGGAAGGGTTAATAGTTATGCCTTTTTGTCTAATTCTCATGGGAAATGTTTATGTTCCCCTTTCTCTAAGATTTGGCTGGTGGCAGTGGTACCTACCATTTTTATTCTACCGCAAGCTATGAAAATAGCCTCAGTAACGTTAGAGGCTTGGTGGTAGCCTCAAACTCTAACCCACTGGACCCCTTTTATATTTATTTGTTTCTGGTCAAGTTTATTCGCCATTTCTTTTTGTAAAGGTCTTTCTCGTGTTTTACTCTACGCGCCAAACCAGGTTTGGTTCCTTTGTTCGCCGTCCTTCTTCGGCAGGCTTCTGCACAGAAGCCCTCCTTAGGCGCCTGAGTGTCTGGGTGGACAGGATGTGAGGGAGGGGCTTGAAGCCCCCTGCACAGGGTCTCCTTGGATGCTCAAGACACACTCTAGTTTGATTGGCTAGGTGACTGTCCTGTCAGGACAGTCACCCTACTGTGTGATTGACAGCCAGGCTGTGTGAATGGGGGATTTGGTGCATAAAAAGCCAGTCTCTGGGACTGGAAGGCAGAGTCACCACTGGATCGAGAGAACTGAAGAGAAGCTGAGGGAAGACGACTGCTGCACCTACTGGATATCCCGGTGAAGCCCTGCTGCAGGTCCGAATCGCCCCAAACTTCAACGACAGAGAAGATCTGCAAGGAATCTTCTTCCCTTGAGCCTGGTGGGACCAACCAGCTGGCCAAACACCAAACGCTGGCCTCCCTCTCCTGGTCGAATTTGCTGTGCATCGCTGCTTTGAACCGGATAGCCAGGAGGAACGGAACCTGTTTGGGTTTTAAGGAGCGCACCTTTTATTCAACATTTTGCTCTGTTGCTGGCTTCTTCCCTGGGCAGTACAGGACCCTCCAGCCGTCCTCCTTCTTGTCACCACGACAGTCGCTTCAGGAACCGTGAGCCTGCAGGAACTGCCAGGAACAGGAATGCAAATTCGGAAATAGCGCTCCCAGCCACGCGCGCCGGAATTGCCTCTATCTGCCTCCATATTTGCCCTCTGTGCCTTATTGCACCTTGCCACCCTGTCCCAGGCCCAGTTGCCCTTCCCTGGGGTCCTTTGTGCTTGTGGATGCCATTTTGGTGCACGAGGAAGGAAGCACCGTACAAGATGGCCGCCCGCCGAAATTCACTGCCTTCTTCATCCTAACCCCAGCCTCAGGCCTCCCTACACGGCTCTGATTGGCTTTCTGGCCGTTTTTCACCAGCCTATCCAGTGAGCCGACAGGCGAAAGCCGGCCCACGTCTGCAAGGCCCAAGGAGACAAGGCCAGCACCTGTCCTCAGCCTGTCACCAGCTGTCTGCCTCTGCATGAACCCCTGCACCTTGGTATTAAGGTAACATTACAGCCCTAGTGGCTATCTGACCATTGTCTGCTTTGTTTGAACACCTGTCCCTGAACTACTCCTCTTGCCCATGTGTACACGCCACCTACCGACTCATAGTGCTATCCTACTTTCACTAGCCTGCTGTGTCACAGGTGCACGCTCGAACTATATTTGCTTCTTAACCATGCTCAGCGACCTGTACTCCCATCTCCCATTACTCTCGTCTTCACCTCCTCCCACAGCCACGTATTCACCATGATGTGTTTTCATTACTGCTGCACTGTATGTGTTATCTTTATTGCTGCACTGTACTATGCCACAATCATGCGCATGTGTTCTATGATACACTTGCTTCTTTGGTGAAACCCCTCATATTTGTGTCATTTGAACTGCTGCCCATTGGTTGTCTACACTTCGTGGCAATAGGTATTGACCTTACTCCATACTTGGTAACTTACCCTGCTGCCCTACTTGCATTACCTTATCAGGGCTGTCTAAACGGATAATTAGCTAACTGTTACCCTGCCTACATGCCTCACTTGTATTAACATACTTTGTCCACCACCGCTGCCCACTTGCAATCTGGCCTAGATGCTCAGATGCCATACTTGCACGGTACAATCTGTGTTGCATAAACTGCCAATTGTGAATAGATATCTCACCCAGTTGCCTATTGCCACTGCCACATTCGTGCTGCTTGGCGGTGAGCTGACCCAGGTGCCTCACCTGCATTGACCTACTTTGTTTATTCTTGCTGCCCAATTGTGTTCTGGCCCAGGTGCCTTACCTGCATTGACCTACTTTGTTTACTCTTGCTGCCCAATTGTATTCTGGCCCAGGTGCCTTACCTGCATTGACCTACTTTGTTTACTCTTGCTGCCCAATTGTGTTTTGGCCCAGGCGCCTAGTTGCCTCACAAGTACTGCCTTATTCGTGTTGACCAACTGGTACCGGGAATAGGTGCCTCTATTAGTACCGCCATATCACTGCCGCTTAACTGAGTAAGATGTTAATTCTAACTATTCTGTTTTGCACTATGGCTGCCACATTACATACTGGTACTAGAAGCCCAGCGTGCTTCACTGAGCTCCTTCTAGCACCCATACTAGATCCTAGCCCGTTCAAACTGACAAATACAGCTTTACACTATGCTACGCCCTAACAACCCGCATTCCATATTGCCCCAGGGCCAGCATCCTTTGCTTCCCGACCTTGTGCCACGTCTAATAGAAACCTTAGACTCCGCGCCAGATTAACAAAATTACACGAACCACTAAGAAGATCCCTACCTCCCACCAACCTGATGACTAACCTTCAGCATACTTTGAAACCTAGTCATTCTAATTTATCACCTTCACATTCTATCGCCAATACTAATGCCCACCAAACCAATAATCATAAACGGAAATCAAGCGATAATATCACAGCTAAACCTGTCCAGGTCAAAACTGTTACTGAGGCCCCCTCCCTTAAAGGAGCACTTCTCAACGCAAGATCACTTGTCGCCCATGCCCTTGACATTGCTGATCTAATCACAGAAGGCAATCTTGATTTCCTTGCGATTACCGAGACATGGCTACATAACGCAGCAGGACCATCGCTTATGCTAGCCATCCCAGATGGCTACACAATAGCCAGACAAGACAGGGATGGTGCACGATGAGGCGGTATCTCTATCATCTACAGAATGTGCCTATCCCTTAGACTAACCCCTACCCGATTGTCACAATCCTGTGAAATTCTATCTGCTAAATTCCAGATAAATAATTCTCAATCACTCACCATCCACCTAATATACAGACCGCCGGGTCCTCTTGGCACTTTCGAGGAGGACCTGCATAATTTACTTTCTAATAACCTCAAACCAACCTCTCAATTACTCCTATTAGGGGATCTCAACATAGGCTTCAATGACCTGATGGACAAAAATGCCACAGACATAGCTAACTCAATCAAGGCATTAGGCTTGTCTCAAAAAGTCAATAAACCCACCCATTTGAAGGGGAGAACATTGGATTGGATAGCAGATTATAACTGTGCAGTTACTATCTCATCCATCACTCCTCTTTCCTGGACAGACCACTCACTGGTATCCTTTCACTTATCTACGACCAGACCCACTCCCACTGCCCCTCTACTAGCGCCACCATGTCTTACAAGAAATAAAAAGAGTATTACAGTTGATAAAGTAATCCCTGCGATCCTTCCCACTCTAAATGCTTTACCAGAAAATCTAGATCCTAGCACCCTAGTCCATGAATTCAACAATATCATGCTCACTACATTGGACAAAATTGCCCCTCTTAAACTTAGATCTAGCAAACCCAAAGCCCACTTAAATAAATGGTTCACGCCACAACTTAGAGACCTACGCCTTTTGAAAAGAAAAAGCGAAACCAACTGGAGACTCTGCCCCTCCACCGATAATAAAGCCAAATTAACCTTGCTCTCTTCACACTATAAGAATGAAGTCTGCCTGGCTAAACATAATTCTTATGACGAGCGCATCGCCAAATCCAACTCTAGCATGAAGGAACTCTTCTGTATACTAAATGAATTAGAGTAACCTATAGCCGCACCCGAAATCTGTACTAAGGATAAATCCTGGTGTACAGACATCCAACAGGCATTATCAAACAAAAATAACATGCTCCAAAATAAAATCCAGCACAAAAAAGAAACCCTCAATCTACAGCATTCACCTAAAAACCCTCTGCCTAGCGATCGACCGAAGGGACGCGATAATATCTTCCATTTCACCAAAATGTCTACTCTGGAAGTAGAAAAAATCATCCTTTCATTGAAGCCTTCTAATTGTAAAGGCGACATCTGCCCTGCGCAACTAATAAAAGATGCTGCCAGGGAACTATCTCCGTTCATTGCTAAATTGATTAATGCCTCCTTTACTTCAGACTCCATCCCTGCCAACCTAAAAGAGTCTTGGGTGCTCCCTCTCCTAAAAAAACAGACATTAGATCCCCTCATCCCCACCAACTACCGCCCCATTACCACTGTACCATTTTTACTCTAAATATTGGACAAAGCTGCCTATAACCAAATTCAGAAACACTTAGAACGGCACAAACTCCTAGGAGACAGACAATCTGGTTTCCGCCCTCTATACAGAACAGAAACTGCCCTTATCGATTTAAAATCCCAAATTGATGAGCTGAGAGACAAAGGGAAGTCAGTACTTTTGCTCCTACTTGATCTCTCAGCTGCATTTGATCTTGTGGACCATAAGATCCTCTGTAGACACCTAGATTCTGCTGCTCTCTTCTCCCCCGAGGCTATCAGATGGATTGAATCATTCCTGAGCGAGAGAACCATGAGAGTTTTCTCTCCTTCGGCAGCCGCAGACCCTACCCCTATCCTGTGCAGTGTTCCTCAGGGTTCTTGCATCTCTCCAACTCTATACAACATCTTCACCAAGCCCCTGTTCGATGATTTGGACCATCTGGGTATCATCTACACCAATTATGCAGATGATACACAGATTCTCCTCCCACTTTCTGGGGATTATATCAAGGACACAGAGTTGGTGAACAGGGTATATCTTATCATCCAGGCATGGATGGCCCCTCATGGCCTATGCCTGAACGATGATAAGACCGAGTTGATAATCATGGGAACACATGCCAACATCAAAAAACTAGGTCAGGAATTTTCCTCATTCAACATTGATGGAAATAGCACCAAAGTCTCCAAGGAAGTAAAAACCCTTGGCTTCTACCTGGACTCCACCCTGTCCTTTGATAAACAGGTAAAATCCCTGGCCTCCACCACAGCCTACACCTGCAAGCTGATCAGAGCTGGCAAGCCATTCCTCTCTAATGACAGCTGCTTGATCCTGGCCAGAGCCTTAATACTATCCAGAACTGACTACTGTAATGCCCTATACAGTGGGGCTAATAAAAATACCATCAAGCGGCTCCAAACATTAAAAAATAATGCCTTGAGAGCAGCACTTGGCATAAACATAAGAACCCATATCTCCTCCATTAGACGCCAGCATAAATGGCTGTCTACTGGTAACAAAATACAGCTTAAGACGCTATCACTGACTCACAAAGCTCTAAATAACGCTGCCCCTAGCTACCTCACAGATAAACTTCATAGAAGAACCTCTCTCAGACCTACTAGAGCTGGCAATGCCAATGGCTTGGCCATACCTAGATACAGACTCACCACTATTGGTGGTAATAGCTTCCCAGTGAAGGCTGCTAAATCTTGGAACCTACTGCCACCAGATCTAAGAGTAGACCAACCTTTCCCACTTTTCCAAAAAAAATGTCATCAAATACCTCATCTCCACCGACCCCTAGTCTCCTACCTTTAGGTCTATTTCGTACCTTGATCAATTGAGTCTCACTCGCCTTTATATTCTCATTTAAACTTTGTGCCTCTCTGTAACCTGTATATTTGTACATTGCATATTTTTGTAACCACAAAAGTCTTTATTGTATATTGTGTATATTTTATAACTACGGATACTATGTAAGCCTTTATTGTATATATTGTATCTCTTGTAACTATGTAAGCTTTGCATTTTCTTACTGCGCCCTGTTACTTACGGGTCTGGTGCGCAATAAAAGTGAATAAACAAACAAACAAACAAACAAACAACTGCCTCAGCTACAGCATTCTTCTCCATTTAAGGTACTGTGCAAATCCGGTCGTACTTTCCATCCGACTGTGGTGAAAGTGCTTGAAATCTTTTGCCTCTCTGAAGGCTTGTCCTTCTCTACTCCTTTGAATAACTTTTCTTCCGACCAACTTCGTTTTGAACTCTTGGCAAAGACTTAACCGCAAACTACTTTGAACTGTGTGATCCTCTGCAAAGACTCTGAACCATTAACATTGGCCCAGGCCTATTGACTTGAATCCTAGTTGTAGTAGCCTTTTCTAGATTGCCCTGCCTTTAACTTATTGGTGCTGTTGACTTGTGATAACCTTGTATTTACTCAGAAACCTTGAATCAGTGTTTGCTTGTATCATAGTAATTGTTGTCCTTTGTGTAACTTCTTGTACTGCTCACTTTTCTCTTGAGATAAGTCTGGCTGCTCGGCGATCCCTACCACTTTACTGTGTAGTACAGGCTTGTACCAAAGGTGAAATTGTACTTACACTTGTAGTCTTAATTGTGTGTGGTGTTCCGAAAGGGTACGCCATATGATTCTGCCTAACATCCCTACATAGATCTTCTTGCAGGGGCACCATATGTCATATACCACCATTTTAGAGTTACAGTTTCTCAATGCTTCCTGTCACCATACTTTATTGAGACCCAGATCTATTTCCGTACTCCTTTTTTTGTCTGTCCACAACAGTATAAGTGGGAGCATCTTTTGGCCAAGTAGTACCATCATGTACTGCACTGATATGTCAGTCATTGGAAGCATTGACATTATATGGCCAGGAACTACCACTTCAACATGCCATATGTTCGGCAGAAGCGATGAACACCAGTCTTTTTGGTCGTTATGGCTGGTGTGCAGTACTGCATTTGTGCACTGAAAAAATCGATCTTAAAATGTGTTTCTGGATTAAAAATGTCTCCCAAAATGGATCAGTGAGATTGTTGTAGATGAAGCCCGTACACATAAAGTGCCTGCCACACTATAGAAATGAATGTGTCAGGTAAAGTGCCTCATTTATGAGCTTGGCACATGAACATGCAAGTCACTATATTTGAAAATGTGAGGTGAGGTGAGACCAGCCAGGTGCCTTTCTAAATATACTTGGTGGAGCCCAGACCCTCCCTGACTTTTGTAGGAGTGATGGAAGACTCAAGAAGGTGGAGCCAGGGATTGCACTCCTCCCATGTAGGTTCCCTTGCCCCCTCTAATGGCCAGGCCAGGGAGGCCACCGCAGAGATGACAAAACCGGCCCATGCTGCTCCTGTGTTTCTGCATCTTGGGAGCCTTCAAGCCTCAGCCGACCAAAGCTCCTACACATCGGAGATCCAACTTGTGGCCGAGCCCACTTTCATTCGTCTCTTGGAAGTCAGCGAGCAATATCCTAGCATGAAATGCATCAGTGCAACATTTTACAAGAGGAACCAGGTGGCCCCTTATGGTAACACCCACCTGCCCAGGTGCAACAACATTATTACACATTTGCACAAAGTCAAGTTACGCCCCGTTTTAGTGCCAAGTAGAATGGTAAATGTATCCTTTATAAAATTAGATAGTTGTATATTTAGTAAGTGCTGACAAAATTCTGATAAAAAATGCACCAAGGAAGATTAACTTTTTTTGCAATGCATAGTAAACACAAGGCAGTGGTCATGGGCCAACACTGAACCAACACACATAGGCAGGCACACAGACACAGATACAGGTATGCAGGCAAGTAGACACACGGGCAGGTGCACAGGCACACAGAGACAAGGCGACGATGAAAAAGAGCACAGAGGTAAGCACACAGGCACACAAACACAGAGGTAGGCACGACACATTGATAGGCAGGAAGGTAGAAATGCACATAGTCAGACGCAAATAAAAGCAAGCAGACAGGCACACATGGAGGCTTATAGATGCAGACATGCAGGCACAGGGGTAGAAAAGCACAGAGATACAGAGACAGGAACACAAAGGACACTCAGGCAGTCACATCTACAGGCAGGCACACAGAAGAAGGCTGGCAGGTCTAGACACAGATGCGGGCAGACACACAAATAAAGGGATATATAGCTACACAGGGCCATGAAGGCACAATGACATGCAGCTGATCAATTGAGATAGGCAGGCAGAAAAACTACAGGAGCACACACACTGCCACAAAAGTTAGCAGCCATACAGATACCATAGCAGATAGGCAGACACACACACACACACACACACACAACTATTTGTGCTGATGATTGAATGTAGGGCAGGTTGAAGACCTACAAGTTGAAGTGCTGCACCTATGTGCACACAGGAAGAAAATCTGCCCTCATGCCGCAAACTCTCACAGGCCTCCTTGGCAACAGGCTACTCTCTCTGCATGGCATGCAAGAGAAGGACTGTTAGTGTACTCTGACAACAAATGACACTATGGATGTAGGCTACACCTCCCTGTAGCTAGCCCTATGGCCTGCCCTTCCAGCATCCTAGGCATGGGTAGAGTATATAGGGCCTCATTACAAGTTGTGCAATGACGACAGCGGTAATCCCACCGGATGGGATTACTGTTACCGCCATGGTGTCTTGTGGAATTACTGCTGCATTACAATATGACGGGAGTGTGTGCACACACCATTGGCAGTGAATTACTTTCATAAATCAACTTTGGACAGTGATTCTGCCCGGAATCGGCAGAATTACTGTTGCCGCCACCCAACTCAGCGCTATTTCTGCCAGCGGAATTCCCGTCAGACGGAAATAGCATCATTGCAGGAATGGAAGCCTTACAGTGGCCCTCTTTAAAAATCCATTCCACCCTGAATCTCCCAATTCCTGGTGCCATCCAAAGCCAAAATTTGTGTGGAACATGTCACAGGAAAAGGGGAAAGGCAAATTGGCAGAGATGAGAATGCGAAAGCAGAAATTCAGTGAGGCAGACCTACAGGTCCTGGCGGATGGGGTGGTTGCTCACAGATAAGCTGTATGGCTCAAGACTGAAAAGGACCTCTGGCCAAAAAAGGCATCCATTTGGGCAGGATCTGGGACAAGGTTGTGGCAGTGGGCATTGTCCAAATAGATCAGCGAGGACTGCTGCAAAAGATGGAACAACCTCAAGGCCATGGTCTGCAGCTTCATTGCCAACCACAAGTGTGAGATTTCCGCCACAGGAGGCGGCACCGTCAAACCCCTCATCCTGACCCTATGGGACGAAAGGCTAGCAGCATCCTTCACATGGGTGGGATATAGGGCGTTGGCATTACCGAAGTTGGAGCAAGCAGCCAAGGAGATGCTGGTGAATCTTGAAGTTCCCTCTGCCATGAGAATGCACTGTGCAAACGCGTGTGTCCCCCAGCATAGATGGGCCCAGTGGTCAGGAGAATGGCAACTGTATGGCAATCTGTACATGCATGTGCAAGGGAAGGTGGGATACTGTTGAAATACACATGCCCCGCAGGGAAAATTTGCATGTGAAGCCATGGAACCATGAGAAGCACCCATGTGTGCTGTTAAAGTCCAAGTTGCAGAGTGAGCCCCCTGTGCCACCAGATCAACAAGCCATATTGGCATGCCAACAGGCAAAGAGCCCATGCCAGTGTCAGCGTCACACATGGCACAACATCTGCACCCACACATCGGGCCCCATTACCGCACCCCCGTCATCACCTGAGGCAGACAGCCTTTCCCATCACCAGGGTGAGCCGGATACAGGGAGTGATGGAAGTGGTACACCTGATGGAGAAGACACAGGCTTCAGGTCCCCCTGATTCAGGCATGGCCCTCTCTATGGTCCAAAGAATGTGCAACAGCATTCTCTAGATGCCATCTGAAGGAGGCTCAGTGTCATGGAGCACCGCCAGGTCACCATCGAAAACCTGATGAAGATTCAGGTGCAGAATCTGCATGCAATATGGCACAGTGAGCAGGGCTCCGCATAGTGAACTGCTGCAATAACAACTGCATTTGTCCATGGCGACTGCTGCAATAACAACTGTGGACTGGAGGATGAAGTAGCACACAGAGACCATGTCGGCTTTTGACGAATCCATGCATACTAGCATGCTCCTCACGCTACAACACATCTAGGAGCAGGATTCTTAAACTTCCGTCTCCATCAACCCACAGAAGGGCCATTGCCTGGGAGCCCACTGCACCGCTGCCTCCACAATGTGGCCCGTACACTGCCCGAGAAGGGCAGTGTACGTTCACCTAAAGGACCTTAGATCCCCTGTTTCTACTAATAAACCTCAATGATCCCTTCATTCTTAAAATCTTCTTCTTCTTACAGTTCTTAAGCCTCCCTTTGCTCAACCTCATTTTAGTTTTTTCTCTCTTCTTGCTCC
Organism: Ambystoma mexicanum; assembly: GCF_040938575.1. NCBI lineage: Eukaryota > Metazoa > Chordata > Amphibia > Caudata > Ambystomatidae > Ambystoma > Ambystoma mexicanum. The sequence continues at coordinate 1,169,331,318 of NC_090935.1, read as the reverse complement.
AAAGCACTTGCATTCCTCTCCTTTGCCTTTCAGGACTGCCTCTTCATTTTGTGTCTTTATTTATTTTATTTATTTTATTTATTTTATTTATTTTGTGTGTTCGTTTAAATAATCAAACCTTTCACAATTCATTGTAATAACAATGTTCTTTCAATACAGCTATATTACAATTCATTCATAAAAAAGAAAAAAATGAAGTTATATTAAAACTATTGTAATACTCCTTAAAGTGAGCAGGGCATCATACTCCCAATGAGAAACGCATTTAAAAGTAAAGTGCTTTCTATGTTATCCAGTACATGTTTCAGCAGTTGATACAATTTAAAAAGAAAAATAGAAAGTGATCAGTGCTTTTATTATAAACAATGAATACGTGTTGTGTACTTAAGAAATGTTCATTGATCCACGCAGGCTAACAATCTTTTAAACAACATTATTATTATATATTTGTTTTTTTTTATACTTGATTCAACTATTTTACTAGGTATTACAAGTTTTGCGATCTATTATAAAGTTTGAATTTTGAATTTTGTTTCTCTTTCTTGTTTCTTCTATCTTTTCTTTAACAGTCAAGTGAAGTTGTTTTGTTGTCGATCAGTTCCTGCGTCAGTGGATTATCTAGTGTCTAATTTAAGACTTTCTAAAAGGTTCCCCACTGCAATAACCGATTTGATGTGTTCTGCGTTCATCAGATATGCCCACCAGTATTCTTCCTCCAGGCTACAGAAGTATGTGTAGAGATGACCAAGATGTGTACTTCTGTTGGTCGATAGGGCTTTGCAATTGAGAAGCAGATGTTTTAGTGTTTCCACTGTTTGTTGCTCCTCACAGTAACGGCAGTTGTTGGATTTGGTTTTGTCCCGGATTGCTTGAATTTCCTTTGTTTTTAGAACGTTCAGCCTGGCTCTCATAAAAATTGAGCGAGTTCTTTTGTTGGGAAATTTCACCAGATAGTTTAGAGGCGTATTCAGTTTTTGGGCTGATATAGGTAAGTGAGTTGTTAGCTTGTTCTTTCCGGCCGCCTCTGCTGTTTTGCACCAGTCCATTTTTTTCCATTTTTTTTGCTGTTTTCGTTGGATTTTCATTCAGCTCCTTTTCGGAGCTACCGATTTCCTCCAAAAGTTGCAGGTTTTTACAAACTCATAAGGCCAGCATCTTGTTGTTTCCGTTGTTTATTTCTGTGCGAATCATCAGATAGATTTTCTGATTTGGAGTGCAAACATTCCTAAACAGCATTAGACCGTTGAGATCAACGGTGGCTTTCAATGAGGTTAGGCTTGGCTCCCGCCTGATTGATGCTATAGGGGTTGAGGATGGCAGGTGTAGTGTTTTCGTCCAAAATAGACCTTCTATTTTATGCCAAAATTCAGATGGTGTGGCTGGCATTGCTTCGGCACCATAAACTATTGCTGGAACAACTTTTGTTTTGTAGAAGTTTACTGATGCTTTAAGGGAAAAACGTCCGAACCTTTTATCCATCATCTGCGTTTGGATACTTAGAGTTTTCATTTTTTGGCGAATGGTTTCCTGCATTGGTTTTTTTTTGCAAGTTGGTGCTAATTGTGACAGCTAGCTATCTGAAAGATTCCACTCTTTCAAGTTTGTCTTTGACTAGGTGCCATGTTGGTGATTTTTTGTTTTTTGATTTGGGTGCCTTTTCAATGATCATCACTTTAGTTTTTGTTTGGTTTCTCTCAAGATCGTTCAATGTGAGATAGGCACGAAGATTGTCAAGTTTTCTTTGTAAGCCAACAGCAGTCTGGTCGATTAGAATAATATCATCAGCGTATAGAAGTCTGGAGATCTTTTCATCGCCCAAAGAAGGTGGAAAGGTTCTAATCCCACTCTCAGCTCTTTGTTGGTCACCGATGTGAGCCTTATAGAGTGCCAGCGCCAGAGGGCAGCCTTGCTTGACCCCACTGTACGTTGGAATACTTCGGGATAGGAGTCCAACTTTGTTAAACCTTACTCTCATAAAAGTATCTGTATGAAGGGCTTTATGGGGGCCTAGATAGATAACGGACAACCCCATTTGGAAAGTTTATACCATAGTTTGTCTCTGTTCACTTTGTCAAAAGCCTGAGAGATATCTATAAAGGCGGGGAGAGCCTTCTAGGACTTTAGATTTCAGGATACTGAGAATCATGATATTAGCAGATGTTCCAATGTTTTTGGTGAAGCCGGTTTGAAAGTGTTCATGGCCTTTTGAGGATAATGACCAGGAAGCCAATGAAGATTGTGCAAGTCCCAAGAGTCCGTAGCTACACTCATTGGTTCTCTCTAGCTGCCGATTCAGGATCAAAATGAATTTGATTTCTTTTGAATATGTCAGAAAGAGCCACATTTTGGACTGTCCTAGCGAGTTCATTGTTGCGTTTAGGTCCCTGCATAAAATTATGTCTTTTGGCCCAATATCATTTGGACCCTCAAGCAGGGAATCAGTTTTGGTGACGAAATACTCCACTGGAAAATCTTTAGTATTGCAGTAGAGGTTGATCCCCGAGTAGATTTTTGGTTTGGTCTTGAGTTCTCCCATGGTTCTTGGGTGGCAGGCAATTAAAGTAGCGAGGATATGCAAATCTCTTATTAACGTTCTTTCTAGGTGGAGGGAATACCATGACCTAACAGCAGTCAGGAGCCCAGTTGGGGGTCTTCCGAGTGTGCCTTTTAGAGCAGGAGAAAAAGCAGGTTCGTGGCTGTCAATCAATGGTTTGTTTAGCATCCAAGTCTTTTGCAGACATAAAAGGTCAAAAGAACCTAAATTTATATCTGAAGTGAACATCAGGCGGGAAAAGCAACTCGTGTTCCATGACCCGAGTGCTAAGAAGTTAGTCCGTTTTATTATTTACAACTCAACAATAAATCACTTTTAGTTAGGCGCAAGGGCAAGAATCAGCGATAGTTGCAAGCCGTACATTAATCTTGCCCAAAACGACTCAAATGGACAAATTGTTCAAAATGCTTTTGTCTAGTGTCCCCTAAAGCATTACTTTGAATAACCAGGGGTCTCAGAGTTTCACCAACATTTTATCTACAGGTCCTTCGGAGATGCTCATTATGTTCCAGATTCCTCCTAAAACTGACCACTTCCAGCATATCCAACACATTCAATTGAAATCCTAGATATCAATTTCTATGTGTCAGACAAAGACATTTCCTCAGATATGCAATTGTTTATGTCATTAAAAGTGGAAATTTGCCATATTTATACAGGAGTTTATATTTGGTTAGTGTCACCAAATGTTCTATAATATCAAACAGCTTGATTTTTTTTTTGACCAAATTGAGATTTTGACAAACCGTGCTCATATCCAGAGTTATTTCTCTTTTACTAGCCCTCACAACATGTCATAATTGACTGAACTACTTCCACATTATCATATATTGCAATCTTTTCTCAATTGTGGAAATAAACATCTTTCATTAGCTGAAAAGATCTTGAGATAAAAACTCAGATTATTCCATCTGATAACTGAGACTCAAGAGAGAAGAATTCCAATCTCGCTGCTGCAATAGGGAAACTGGGAGGTAGTCTCAAAACTGCCCTCCACCCTCCACAATTGGTCTTTAAGCACGACTAGCATTTCCAGTCTTTTAAATGTCCGTACAAGAGACTTGGAATAACCTTTGCTTTGTAAAAATCAATTATTGGCTTCAATGAATATCGCCCACATTTCCCAGTAATCATTTTCATTTGCACAATGAAGGCTACCATCTTCACACTTGTTATATTTTTTAAATTAGGTTAATTTGTTGTTTATTGTCAATGAAAAAGCATAAATAAGTAAATTGAATGACTTCTTCAAGTAGAAAGTCATTGACATACTATTTAAAACCATTACATTTATTGTCTCTTTTGAAGTTACTAAACATTGCTTTCATGGCATCAATTTTCAAATGATTACTGGGGGCATAACTCTTTGAAGGCCAATGGGGTGGAATCCAATAACACAAGATGGTTGGTATATGCCAACCATCCTATACACAAGGAGCCTATTTTTGGTGGAAAAGCAGCACACTTTGTTAAGGCTTATTTTAGATCAGAGATATATAAGTTAAACAAGCAGGTTGCCAATATGCAACCTGTCTGAGAATCACATAGGTATGTACCTTTTTAATTAGATTCCCCTCTGTATTTAGCCTTATCTGAAGGGTAGACTTGCTGTTAAGCATGATTAATATCTTTCAAAGACCTACCGAGATATCCCATATCCACCCTGTCAAAGGCAGCTGTCAGATCCAGCCAGGCAATATATAAAGAACAACCCTGGCATCCAACAGCTTGCCTTTGGCATAAGTGGTAGATAAATCCATTGAGGGGTGTGCCCGTATTCTTGCAGAATCCAGCCTGGAAGATGCTGAGCCTTCCAGTTGCTTCTGCACGTGCTGTATGGTCTTTTAGGAAACATGCTGCCAGGACCTTACTGCTAGTATCTATATAGGAGATAGGTCTATAATTTAATGGTGAGGCTCTGTCTCCCATTTTATAGATTGGTACAATTATTGCAGTCAACCATGATTGTGGGAACTAACCTATGGCTAATATGCTTTTTATAAAACGCCATAAGCGTTTCATCCCGTAATCTTACATCGACCTTAAAAACTCATTTGATAATCCATCATGGCCACAAGAGCTAGAATTTCTTTAGATTACATTGAATTGATTTACCGTCTGTAACAGATGGAAAGCCAAAATTATCATCTGCGTCTCGAGGCATTTCAAGTAGTTCTCTTTTTTTGTTTGGTAACTACTTTCCTCCATTATGGAGATTTGGTTCCTAGTCCCAGGAGGACTGCTTTGGTTTAGTCTGTCTTTGTCATTATCATTGATTAAGCATGGAGATGCACTTAGGTTAGTAGAGACATCGTCTATGGCAGATATTTCTTTATCCAAACTAAGGCACAGGTCAATTAGAGAGGTATTTTGAAAAGGAGCTTGTTGTAAACACTCTGTATCAAGTGAAAAAATAGAGTGGTGGAGTGTCATCTGTTGTGGCTCTTGGCCATGTGTAAAACACAATCCCACCCTCCCCTGCACTACTTGACTGCATGTTTTCACTTCTTGGTGAGGAAAATAATCTGTTATTTTTGTTATGCTTTTTATTACTGGAAACTGGTAATTCTATTGGAGGGGTGTTGCGGTTTGTACTTTGGTGTGCATACCTAGATGTTCCCACCTTCATTTCATTAAGTGAGGGGGGTGCTTGGTCTTAGAAACTTTGGAAGTTTTCCCCTTGCTCTTTTTTGGAGCCTTTCATTCTCACAATTACAAAACAATAAATTGCATGGAAACCTATGTAGGTATTACAAAGGCAAACAATACTTCCCTGGCAGTCTTCTGGCACTCAATTCCAGAGGCAATCCACGGGCTGAATAAGTTACAAGATAGCACATCAGGTGACCCCCCCCCACTGGGGTCTATGACATGGGCGGCACCAAATGCTTGCGTCACATCTCCATTACTTGATCAAATTCAGAAGCCCTTCTGAGAATGTAGGCTACTCAGCATGCACCCTGCCATCTTCATCTGCCGCTGCGGACATATGTCTCACCCAAATAAATTCAGTTTAGCAGATCAGCTTGGCCAGCACAGACCTGTGCTGAACTGCAGGAACTGCCACTACACTGACACTTGGGGCTGGATTCCCTGTTATGTGTCAGAGTGCCTCACTGAAATACTCCAAGGAAACCGTTCTACACTGCGAACTTGCCTGCTAATGCTGATGCTTGGGGTGGGATTACCTGTTATGTGTGAGTATGTGCAGCTTCTCTCTGCCTTCCTCTGATTCACTCGAATACTCTGAGGAAAATACTCGACAACGCTCACCATAGTACACTGCAGCAACTGTCTGCTACAGATGCCCCTATTTTCTGTCTTTTGAAGTAATCTGATTAATATTTTTTGTCCTCATTTTCACTGTGACTTCAGGTTTTCCCATCATTGTCATATTATTTTGTACTCCTGATCATGTATAGAGCTTTGGCAAGGCGCTTTAAAGTACCAATACAAATACAGTATGGGTGTGGTGCAAATACACTGGGTTATTATGTGTCTGCCCTGTGATGGCAGTACAAGCACATAGGGTGGCTGTGAGGAATTGCCATGTGGTAAGGGTGCAAAGCCCTGGCTTTTTAAATTGTTATTAACAAATATAATGATGAGGGTAATTCCGTCTCCAAAAGGTTTAATCTGCTAAACCGATTCCCCTCTTCTGTTCACTCCATTTCCAAAAGCATAGTGCACTCGTGCCCTGCTGCATAAGTAGCCTGATCGGCGATGCCTGTTCTACTCATGGCACAGGGCAGATTCAAAGGTCACAAGGTGCCTGCATGACAGCTGCAGAGGCAGCCAAGACCCTGTGCGCCGAGGCAGCATTTAAGAAATGCCCCCCTGTACCCAAAACGATGATGATCGTGAGTAACTCATGCTGGTAGCAGGGTAAACTCTAAAAAAGCTATGTCTGAGTTCAGGCTTAGTGCAAGGCACTACTTATGATCAAAACCGCCACATTCCAAATGATATCTGGTCCTCTGGTTGCTGTGAGGCACACTCAGGGTTTGGTCACGATCGCTCCAGTCACATCTTCTCTGTTCTCCCTCCAGAGTGTGTTTAGGTACAGTAGTCGCTATGCATTTTATGTGCATGTGGTGTGTTTAAATAAAGTATATATATTTTTATAGAACCTTAACTGGACATTCCCTTTATGTTGCACTGTAATACTGTGTTCTTTGGGTCACTACTGGTTCACCCTCACACCCCTCATAAGAGCATAGCCTTCCCTCGGCCCACGTTAGCACAAAAGGCAAAGGATGTATATCTCTTAACTGTTTTAACTATATGATTGTGTTGTGTTTTGGTTTATAGAAGTGTGAGGGCTGAGAGGGCCATTTGACCTCTGTTCATCCTTGCACTCCTGCAGAGCAGAATCCAATTGGTCACAGTGGCATAAAAGCAGCTGCTGGAACAGCCATATGATGGCTATACCTGGTGAATCCTAAAGCATATTTCTGTGCTAAGTGTCTTGAAGTGTTTGGCAATGGCTATATACTGGCAAAACCATAGAGTCCCAATATTGTGTTGAGTATTGAGAAAACAACCCATAAGGTGCCTAGACCTTGATATTTGATGTCAATAGCTGCCATATAGTGTGAGTGCATGAGCATATGATGGGAATACCTGAACATGTGATACGGACACAGAACTATGTGATGGAAAACATTTTGCAAGGCAGTGGAGTACTGGGGCTTATGGACATACAAATGATAATGGAGGGAGTACTTTGGAATATCCTGCAGTACATCAGTGATGGTGATTAGAAAAGGGCATACAATGTCAATACCTGGCATACTGTCAGTATCTGACAGAACAAGACAGTGGTAGTAGAGCATATGATTGTACCACCTGAACACATAATTACAATAATTGATGGTTATGGTGGAAGTACCTGGTGATACCATTGTAATACATACCATACCAACTGCCCTCCTAGACTTAAAGATCCAAATTGATGAATTCAAAGACAATGGCAAACTTTCCTCCTCTTACTAGACCTCTCAGAAGCCTTCGATTTGGTAGATCATAAAATCCTCTGCCAACACCTCTCATTGGCAGGCCATTTCTCCGCTAACGCGACAGCCTGGAACTCATCTTTTCTCTCAAATAGAACGATAAGAGTGTTCTCCACCTCTGCCTCAGCCCCTCCAGCACCTGTCACTTGTGGATTCCGTCAAGGCTCTTGTATCTCTCCTACACTATACAACATCTTCCCCAAGTCCCTCTTCGACTTGCTAGGCACCATGACTATTACTTATACTAAATACGCTGATGATACCCAAATCCTCCTACCTATCTCTGGAAACCTACGACACAGACTCCAACTTGCTGAGCAAAATATACCAAACCATCCAGGCCTGGATGGCCCTTCACTCGCTGCATCTTAACAATGACAAAACGGAACTGCTCTTGGTCGGATCACAGCCACTCCTAAACAAATTAGATGGAGCATAGAAGGCATTCACTATCGAAGGCATCTCCATCCCAGTCTCCAAAGATGTAAAAACTCTGGGTGTATATTAAGACTCCACATTATCCTTAACTAGACATATAAACGCAGTTGCATCATTGGCTGCCTATACTTTTAGACTCATCAATGCCTGCAGACCTTTCCTCTACTCTGACAGCTGCATCACAATCACAAGAGCACTTATAGTGTCTAGACTAGACTACTGTATTGCCTCTTTGCGGGAACCTCTACCGGTAACGTCAAAAAGTTACAAATTATCCAGAATAATGCACTAAGAGCATTATTAAATATCCCTGGGAAAGACCACATATCACCAGCTAGAAGAAATATACATTGGCTGCCCATCCGTGAGCATATCTTGTTTAAAACACTCACCTTAACACACAAATGTCTTTTGAACACCGCTCCTAGATACCTTGCACGAAAGTTCACAAAATCACAAAATACAAGACCTACCCGGTCTGTCTATTCACATCACCTCTCTACTCCCAGGTACAAACTGCAAATAGCAGGGGGTCTTAGCTTCCCAGTTGCCACTGCTAAGCACTTGAAAGCCCTACCACTACCATTAAGAATGGAACCATCATTCTGGACCTTCCGAAAAAGTCTGAAAACCTAGCTCTTCTCACAAGAGCTATAACTGTACCTTGCCTGCTCCCCTCACTGACAGTGTATACAAAGTAACTACGCTCTAACCAACTGTTTTGCCATGCTGCCTATTAAGTTAATGTCTGTTTTCTTTCCCTACTGACGCAGAGCCTGTTATCAACTCACCCTTCGGCGGAACCTCAGCGGAGTGCTTGCAGAGTGTTTTGGTGTTCTGGCATTTTGGTGAGAGAGCTGTCTGCCCCTAGGCCCCACACAGCCTCATTGGTAAGTGGAAGTGGCACAGCACTCTAATAATTTGGATTGTGGATCATCATTCCTCTGGTTTTTGACTTTGCCCTCTCCCTCTTCCCCCTCCTCTGTGAGTCTTACACAATCTAGAACATTTAGAGACAATCCCCCTAATAAACGCCAGACTTCAATTCTGGATAAATTGCATCCACCTGCTTTGAAACTGAAGCGCCGAGCCACAGCGGCCATTGCGACGCAAGATGCTAAACGGGCAGCACAGGCCGCTCAAAAAAATATGAGCACATCCTTACAGCCTGGCTCAGTGACAATGGGGGGAGAGGGAATTGATACAATTGAAACAGATTCCAACAGAGAAACTAACAATCGTAACACAATGATCTCTACAAATAAAGATGTCTCAGGCCCTGAAAGCAATAAACCAACATCTTCCATTATCCAACAAAAAAAACGAGAGGCTCTGCACGAGCTTGCCCACAACGAACAGTGAAACCAATTGACAAAACGGACAAAAAGTAGCTCGATGTAAAGATGCTACCAACGACTGATTACTTCTCAGTACAGGGCTCCAAGGAGCAATTTGAGGAGATTGATCTCTGCTCCGATCCTTGCACCGATCTAGCTCAGGAGTTTACTGAGGAGCTCACTGCAGCAGTCCCCTCTCTTGAGACGGTCGTAGGAGCCTTTATTGTTCCTAACAGGGGGAATAGCTTGGACTTGAACCTGCATCTAGCACACCCTCACCTTCATCTAGTGCCTTATTTACCTACTCTTCTCCTTCCAGCAGGGAGCCTTGAGACAAAACAAAATGAGCAAGAAACCTCTCAACTACAATCAGAGCAGGAGGCGGTTATGAGTACAAATATACCAAATAACTATCCCTCGATCCGCTCTTCCTTGAATCGGTGGAGGAGAGGCCAACTGAGGGTTCAATTGGCCCTGTGCGGGATGCTAATAATGAGCATGGCGAAGACGCAGACCCAAGCCCAAACTCTCAGGATGAAAATGACAGCAGCTCCTCAGCCTCTGCGTTCTCAGTACTGGAGTCTCTTTTGAAGCAACTAACAGGCAAACGTGACGTCACTGATATTAAGTTGAACAAACTTTGTATCAATTTGGAAAGAGTTGTAACATCACAAAACAGCCTACACAAGTGGATGGGAATTTTCTCCAGCTCACTTGATAAAATCAGCAAAGACACCAGCAAACTGGTAACCTTTTCCCAGAAGCAAGCACAACAAAGGCGCATCACCCACACTTACTCATAATAGTATGATAAGTGGGCCAGACAAGGACTTGACTGTCTGATACCAAAGGAAAAAGAGAAAAGTGGCGAGGCAGGCCACAATGTATGAACATCTGTCTGATAAAACCAAAAGGCTAAACAAACTGTCATGGCCAACACATCCTGAGGCTGGAAACACTGAGCCTCCATCTCACAACTTGGATACACAAAACACTAAAGATGGCCGACACCAAAAGAAGAATGCGCTGACTCCCGCTTCACTTAACTGTGTATCATATTCCTCTCTAGCAGTGGAGGAGGCCTCGACTACAGCTAGAGATACCGATGCGAAGACACAGCAGCCGCTGGCAACTCCCCAGCTGGACAAGCAGCCACTGAAACACAATTGTGATAACATAGAGAGTTCAAGTAGTAACATGGAGCCTCCAAGTCTAGGAAATAACTCTCTTGCTGACTCATGACTGGACAAACAAACAATCCAGCATAAATGTGACAACACAGTGATATCAAGTGCTAACGAGGAGCCACCAAGACTGGGAAAGGACACACTTGCCACAGTCCCAGGTACTGTGATACATCCGCCAACAAAGGTCTGGGAGAATCCTGATCATACCAGAACTGAGCCCACAACCACAACCATAGCGGACACTGGCAGGGCCTTGAAGATCGAGAGTCTTCTGCAAAGGTCAGAACTTCTTCCTTAACCGGAAACGCGTAATGGACTTTTTGCACAACATCATTCCTTTACAACATATTAATAGTAGTGATATTGCCATAGTTGACATCCGTGAAGATGTCATCCATGCTACATCAATAGTGCATTTCTTCACTGAGAATTCCCTCCTTTACACCCTGGAACACTGCCAGTCTTTCTACAAATTGGGCTATGAATGCTCTATGATTGTGACAAGAGATCCTCGGTTATATGGACCATTTGGGATGGCAAGCAGGTCCCTTAAAGAAAATGGACAACCAACAACACAACCAAACGTTGTCAGAGTACCCCGCTCAAATACAACTCACAACGCACCAAGGACCCCTTTAATCTGATTGCCTACATGAACCAGCAGAAACACAGAGGAGAACAGCAACAAAGGCGAGTGGCTGGCCAATATGGTGGCAAACTGGGTGAATTTGCATCCCTAACCTTGGCTCTGACCCTCAGTTTCTTCTGCTAAGCTGGAACACCCAAGGCTCAACACACCTGTTTAGCGAAGATGGCCTATTGGAACATATAGATCAACTGAGCATCATAGCACTACAAGAAACATGGCTGATCGATCCCCTCGTAGTGGATGGCTGGCAATTGAAAGCTCGTTCCGCGATACAAGGCATTAGAGGACGCCCCAACGGGGGAATGCTTCTGGGAGTGAGAAGACAGATGAGAATCTAAGAGGTTCCCTTCCCCTCGTCGAACATTCTAATAGGGAAAATCACCCTTCCTCAAGTTGACGCTGAAATTTTAGCCAAAGAGATCTGCATAGTCAACATCTACATACCCCTGTACATTAAGAGTCACAGTGAAGTGATGAGGGAGCTGAACGAAGCACTGGAACAACTGAAGGCCTTAGGAACTTTATTGGTCTGTGGTGACTTCAATGCAATCATTCCTTCCATATTGCAATTAGAGGACGACAACATGCTTTGCTCTGCTCCATCACTCCCTAGGCTTAGATTGAGCAGAGCCAAACAGGGGCTAAATGGAGTTGCTTAACGGCAGCAGCTGGTTTCTCCATGGTTAATGGAGCGTTCCCTCTGACTCTCCCACTAACTTCACTTGCGTTGGCGGCACTGCGAGTAACATACTGGACTACCTATTTGTTAATAACAATTGGATGATAATTGAGGACATGTGTGTGTCGCATCACCATGAAAGCGTTTATTACCTCCTTATACCCAATTTGAAATTTACAGGACTCTGCATTGGCAACATACAATCTGGCCAACTTTCAGTAAACACTGCCCTGAATTGGATTTCGTGGAAGGACGCAAACCTTGCAGAAGCATTGCCAGCAACCACACATGCCCTAAATGCCTTTGTGGTGGAGTTCCAGGAAACTGAAGCTACAAAAGGGGCCGAAATAGCAAGCTTAGCCCTTGACGCATTTGTGATCATGGTTGAGAAAATCAGCAGGCCCTGCAATGGAAAGAAGTAAGTCAGCTAATAGGGTTGGCATTATTGCTAACAAAACCATAGTCATTGCTATGACAGGGCTATACGTTTTCTGGCATGAGGATCCACTTGAAGCCCAAAGCCAAGTGCAACTCTTGGTACGACTCAGACCATGTCACCCTTAATTGCAAGTGAAGGGTGGCTGAGAGGAAATGGCGTGCTTCCTGTTCATCCTCTGACAAACTGGCCTGCTGCCTGCTCCAAAGGCAATAACGACTCTCTGTCCGCTCCAAGAAGAGAGCCCTCATCCGAGCCTGCGTCTCTGCGGCATTCAACAACTCGGCCGAACTCTTTAAAATCTGCAAGGAGCTGGCCAATCCTGCTGCAGGCTCTACCTCTCCTGTCCCCTCCCAAGCCCTCTGCACGGCCCTGGCTTTGCATTTCATCTCTAAAACTCAGGACATCCTGTCCTCTCTCTCTTCTTCCCCTCCTCCTCCTTCTACTCCCCGCTCTTCCTCTGGCCCTTCTCTGGCCACCTCCCCTCCCTATTTCTCTGCTTTTCCCTTGTTCTCCCCAGACAAGGTTTCTAGACAAGTCCGATCTATGAAAGTCTCATCAAAACAGGTTCTCCCCTGTTCCGCTAAATCCATGAAGGATGACATTGACAAACTGGCTCCTGCTTTAGCTGACTTCTGTAACCACTCCTTCGCCACTGGAGTCTTCGCTTGCCCCCTGAAGCACTCCCTTTTGCACCCTCTTCTTAAGATACCATCAGCCGACCCCTCTTGCCTGGCTAGCTAGCGTCCAATCTCCATCACTACTTTTCTGGGCAAATTCCTCGAAAAGCTGGCCATCTCCCGGCTTACTCATCACACTGAATCTATTGGTTGTCTCCATGACCATCACTCTTGCTTCAGAGCTGCCAGAAGCATGAAAACTGCTCACCTGAACATATGTGAAGACCTGCTCTCCAACCTTGATTCCAATACCCTCTGTGTCCTCATCTTACTTGATCTCTCTTCTGCCTTTGACAAGGTCAACCATGCCATCCTGCTCAACCGTCTCCGTGATTACCTGGGTATCACCGATCAGGTCCTGGCTTGGCTGACTTCTTTCCTCTCCGATGGACCCTCCCAGGTCCAACTTGGGTCCTTCCTCTCCTCTATCTCTATCTGTGGTGTTCACCAGGGGTCTAACCTCTCTCTCTGGCTGTTCAGCCAATACCTGGAACTTCTTGCCCACTGCATTGCCGCTCTCTGCCCCAACTTTCAGTGCTGTGTGGATGACACTCAGTGTCAGAAATACGAACTGGGGCAAGCCCAGACGGCTATATCAGAGGAAATTAGTATAAAACTACAGTACCCAGTAGGCTGTGGGGGCGAATGTAGTTGTTCCAGACTCCCGCCACTAGCCAGCTGTATGTAATTGGGGCGTTTACTAAACCACCGGCCGCCCTTGCACGGGTGCTGATAATTGTTGATTATACAGCACGGGCGGTCACGGCGTTTTGCTCTCGGAGGAAGGATGCAGGAGAGATCGTCATTTTGCTTGGAGTCACGCTGCGGTCCGTGGTAGCAGTTCGAGTGGAGCCACGGTTTGTAACCGAACACGCTGAACCCTTTCTACATGGTATGACGATTCATGCACCGGTGGTTTCCTCGGCAGTGGACGTCTCGTTCACGGAGGTTGAAGGCGCTACTACTGGAAGTCCGGGTGCGTTCACGAGGCACCCGGACAACAAGATAAGTGTTTCTGTTTTCTGTTACATGTTTATTCCACAAGGGTGTCAAATTCCATTCCTTGTTGGAAGTGTTTAAGTTTGGAGTGGACGTAGTACATGAACATTACACTCACTCTTGGGTCTATGATTGGCAATAGACCTTTGCCTTAAGTGTGATTGTATTCAGATATATATATTCAATTACCAGGGACTTCACGTTTTCATGCTCGTAGTACCTAAATGACTGTGCAAATAGCCCGGACCATAGGTATCATTCTCTGAATTCAGAGTGCAGATTTCTGTCCTCAGTTGGCTGCGCTTTATGTTGTTATGTTGCTTGCCTGCCCTTCGGGCCATGTGTTCATGTCTATTTCATAAGGGAGCAGTTCCCTTGTTTGTGTCATCCCGCTTACTGCTTATATGTGTTCATGCCAAAGCTGATGTACTATGTTAAGCAATTAAGTTTATATGCATATTCAGGGAGAGTTTTTGTGAGTCTGTAGTAGGTGGTGTTCAGGATCAGGGATACAGACTGGTGAGAAGGTGTACGTAGGAATTGTGAATTGTATGTTGTCTCCCCTCCATTCCTTTGTCAATCCACCCCCTTTCCCTAACTCTGTCTTCCCCCCATTGGCTGCCACGTGGTTATCTGTTATATACTATTCAGACGCCCGTGCCAACCACGGTGGGAGGGTCGATCTATTTGGCTTCTGTTTCGGGAGAGGGGGTCGATCCCCTATCATCCCTTACGGTTTTGACAGAATTATCAGCCCCCTATTGGGGTAATTGAGCCACCCAGGCCAAATGGATTTGAATCCTCCCTCTTTAGCAGAAGTGCTAAAGGCTTTGCAGGACATTCAAGGGGAACTATCACATGCAAGACACGAGTCAGACATTTTGAAAGCTCAGGTGCAAGGTTTGGTAGCGCAGAGGACTCCCTTGGAGACTGCCGGTCCATCCAGAGGGAGTAGTGCCGAAAGCACGTCCACAGTGATAGTACAGCAGCCAAGTAGTGTACCTTTGGCAGCCCCAGAACAATTTGCTGGTGACCCAATGAGGTTTATGACATTCTAAACACAATGCAGATTACCTTTTTTGTGTAAAACTTCGGCCTTTGAATCCATTCAGGCCAGAACCGCATTTGTAATTTCATATCTAACAGGGGATGCTGCAGCCTGGGCCATGGCATTAGTACAAAAAGACGACCCATTATTGTATAACTGGGCTGGGTTCTTGGCAGAATTTGGACGACTGTTTGATCGAAGAGAAATTTCTTTGGCCCAAGATAAGGAATTACTGGCATTAAAACAGGGCACGCGAGATTTGGTATCTTATGTCACTCAGTTTAACAGATTAGTAATAGAAACAGATTGGCCAGAGAATAAGCAGACTGTATTGTTTTATCAGGGATTGAGAGAAGAACTAAAAGATGGTATGGCACAAGTCGAACCACAACCTGCCTCGTGTACCGCTATGATTGATTTGGTATTGAGATTTGATTACCATAAGAATGAGAGAAAGGGAGACAAGAAGAGATCCGAGGTGGTACCTTTTGCACAATTAGACAAGGGTAGAGGCCTGAGGAGTAATGAAGGAGAGCCGATGGAAATTGGGGGAGTCAGGGCCGATTGTCAGTAGCAGAAAAAGAACAACGCAAGGCTAATAATCTATGCTTGTATTGCGGACAACCAGGTCATTATATCAGGACATGTCCCAACACACCCAAGAGAGGAATGAAAAATGAAGGGAACAAGGTGGAGGCGGGAAAAGGATTGGGCCGGCCGTAGGGGGAACTCCGGTGTCAGGCCCTATTTTCAACAAGTTCCCCAGTTGGGCAGCAAATACGGTAGCAAAGAATAATTCTCATGTATACTTATTGGTAACATTATTATTTGCTTGTACAAAACAATTGGTGTCAGCAATGGTGGATTCAGGCGCTACAGGGAATTTCGTGGACATCAGTTTGGCCAAGAGGTTGGGTTTACCTTTGAGAGAGAAAGTGCAGGTGGAAGGGGTACAGTCGGTAGATGGGTCTCCCTTGATTTCGGGTCCTATTTGCCAACAAACTGAACCACTTCAGATGCGGTGTGGATCAGGCCATGTAGAAGAGATTGTGTTTGACCTGATGGCAGCACCTCAGTTTGGACTTATTCTAGGTATGCCCTGGTTGGTAAAGCATAACCCCAGTATTAATTGGGTCACGAGAGAGGTGAAGTTTGAAAAGGCATTATGTGGAGAACATTTGGAGGAAGAAATTGGTCCAGCTCTGTTTTTAGCAGATCAAGCATTTGACATTCAAAAGGTGGGTTCTGTGGTTGCTGGTATTCCAGAACCATACATGGAGTTTGCCGGGGTGTTTGACAAAGGGAGAGCTAAAAGGTTGCCCCCTCATCGCTCATATGATTGTGTGATTGAATTGGAACCTGGGGCCAAGTTACCATGTAGCCGCATTTATGCATTAACCGAGAAGGAGAATCAACATTTAAGAGAATATTTGGATGATATGTTGAAAAAAGGCTTTATTAGGCATTCTACTTCTCCTGTCTCATCACCTTTATTTTGTGTGCCGAAGAAAGAGGGTACACTCAGAACCTGCATTGATTACAGAGCCTTGAACAAAGTAACCATAAAAAACAGATATCCATTGCCATTGATTTCAGTACTGCTGGATCAGGTAAAATCAGCAGTGGTATACACGAAATTGGATTTGAGAGGTGCATATCATTTAATTCGTGTTAAGGAGGGAGATGAGTGGAAGACTGCTTTCAGGACGAAGTTTGGTTTGTTTGAATATCTGGTTATGCCTTTTGGTTTGTGTAATGCCCCTGCGGCGTTTCAATACTTTATGCAGGAAGTGTTGAGTGAGTTTTTGGATATCTTTGGTATTGTTTATATTGATGACATTTTAATTTATTCATCTTCTGAGGCTCAACATCGAGATCATGTGAGAGCCGTGTTGAAAAAATTGCAGGACTACAAGTTGTGTGTTAAATTGGAAAAATGTGAATTCAATACCAAAAAGGTGGAATTCTTGGGATTCATATTAACTCCTTTGGGTATCGTAATGGACAAGAAAAAGGTACAAGCAGTGTTGGAGTGGCCAGTACCTAAACGTGTCAAAGACATTCAGTCATTTTTGGGGTTTGCCAATTTTTACAGACGATTCATTGTGAATTTTTCTCAATTGGTTACTCCAATTACTAAATTGTTAAAGAAATCATCAGGGTTCTGTTGGTCTCCTGAAGCAGAGAAGGCGTTCCAAGAATTGAAAGACGCATTCACGTCTGCCCCCGTGTTGAGACATCCAGATTCGGAAAGACCTTATCAAGTGGAGACAGACGCCTCTAACGTTGCAGTGGGGCTGTGTTGTCTCAACAGGATGCGGAAGGCATGTGGCTTCCAGTTGCATTTTATTCAAGAAAGCTAACCAGTTGTGAGCAAAACTATTCCATTACTGATAAGGAACTGTTGGATATTAGGGCGGCATTTTTGTAGTGGAGACATTATTTGTTGGGTCAAGTGGTGGTCCTGACAGATCAAGAAAATCTACAATATTTTAAAACAGCACATACCCTCAGCCAGAGACAATTGCGCTGGTCTCAATACTTTAACGAGTTTGATTTCTTGGTAACTTTTAGGCCAGGAAACAAATATGGTAAGGCTGATGCATTGTCCAGGCAACAACATTCAGAAAACATGGTGACAGAAGTAGGAACTATCCTGCCAGTGGAAAGAGTGGTAGGAGCCATCACTCAGTTTTTGTGAGTCTGTAGTAGGTGGTGTTCAGGATCAGGGATACAGACTGGTGAGATGGTGTACGTAGGAATTGTGAATTGTATGTTGTCTCCCCTCCTTTCCTTTGTCAATCCACCCGTCTTCCCCCATTGGCTGCCACGTGGTTCTCTGTTATATACTATTCAGACGCCCATGCCAACCACGGTGGGAGGGTCGATCTATTCGGCTTCTGTGGTTCGGGAGATTGGGTCAATGCCCTATCATCCCTTACCTTTCAGGCTCCCTTGAGCCACCTCTTCTCCTTCTCTCATCTCTGACTGTCTGTCCACTATCCAGGAGTGGTGTGCGGCCAATGATCTCTGCCTTAATGCCAGTAAGACTGAGATTCTCCTCATCGGCACACCTGCTCCCTCCTTTCCTGTCACTCTCTGGCCGGCCTATCTTGGCTCTCTTCCTGCTTCCACCTCTGAGGCTAAAAACCTCAGGGTCATCTTCAACTCCACACTCTCCTTCTCTCTGCACATCTCTGACGTCTCTAGGAAGTCACACTACCAGCTACACCTCCTCAGGTGTATTGTTCCTTTCCTCTCCTTCCCCCAGAAGCTCACTGTCTCCAGAGCTCTGGTTCTCTCTAGGCTGGACTACTGCAACAGCCTCTTTCTGAAGCTGCCTGTTTCTAATCTGTGCCCACTGCAACTCATCCTGAACAGGACTGCGAGACGTATCCTTGGCCGCAAGCCCAGGGATCATATTTCTCCAGCTCTGCGATCTCTGCACTGGCTCCCAGTGGCTGCGTGGATTATTTTTTTATTTTATTGGCATTTCATGGTTAGTATATTACAAACATTTTTGCCATTACAGCATTAAGTATACACATTCCAAAAAAAACACACAACATTTAGAAGTACAAAATAATAAGATTACAGTTAATTCGTTAAAGCTTCATAAGTCTGTTAAGAACTAATCGCTTTGTTGTGCTCCATTTGGTGAGGCCAGAGACTATTGATTATTATTTTTCTCTGATACGTTCTTAAGTTTCTTGCAGATTACCAGTATTAATTTGACCAGGGCTATTGTGAGTAGCAATCGTGGACCTCTTAATAGCTCCAGCCACCAGTCTTCAGCTGTTCGAAAGGTGTTGTACATTATGAACTTTGTCATTAATCGAGATCTGATTTCATTTAGATTGCTGCAATATAATACCAGATGTTTCATTGTTTCTGCAGTGTCCTCTAGGAGACACAATCTACAGTTTTGTTTCTTAGTAGCTCGTTTTGCTAGTATTTCACCAGTGGGAAACAGATTTATCCTAAACCTCCAATATTGGTCTCTAAACAAGGAATTTGGAAAAATTATCAAATATCGAGGAATAGTATGCAGAGCTCTCGCTTCCGGGAATGGCCTTCCATATAGCTTAAGCTTTTGCCTGTCCTTTTGTGTGATGATCCAGTCAATCCTGTAGAGCTTGCATTTGATCTTGTCTGGATTCTCTACCTAGGTCTGGTCAGATTCATCTAGATCGGCTATTATCGCCAGGCAAATACTCCTCCATTCTTGTAAAGTCTGGTTTAGATTTTTCATAAGCATCTCATTTAATACTTCAAAACCAGACTTCCTTGGTGGATCTAGACATTTGCGATAGAGCACCAGTGACTTCCAAGTTATGATAGCCTTCAAGGACGTCAGTCCCAGTTCCATGCGCACAGCTTAAATTGGCATACGCAAAGGTAGTCTTAGAACTTTTTTCCAAAAGAGGCCTTCAATCACATTCCAACTTTCAGATTTGAATGTAAAGACGGTTTTGGCTCCCTAGCTAAGTATCGGAACCACTTTCAATCTATAAAACTCTAATAGTGGCGTTATTGAAAACTCACCATAGCCTTTCAAAAGGATTCTTCCTTGATGTGCCAAGTTGATAGTTTTAGCTTTTAAGGCGTCCAATCTTGGTTTATCAGTTTTGCTGTCGTTTAGGCAGACTCCCAGATAAGTAAGCGCTCTAACTTGCAATATTTTTTCACCATTTATATGCCATACATTTGCTTTTTTACCTTTGAGCTGGTTTTTCGTCTCACCGAAAGCCAAAACTCTAGATTTCATAGGATTGATTTTCAGACCATTCAATTGAACATAGGCTTGCAGGTCATTTAGTTGACGCTGAAGTCCCACCGGTGTCTGGTCCAATAGGACCACGTCGTCAGCATATATCAGACGTGATATTTGGGTCTTGCCAATTTTTGGTGGAAAGCTTTGCGTGTGTCAGGAACGGAGAATGGAAGGTTTGGAAGCGCTGGAAGCATTGACTTGCGAGCGCTCTAGTCCTCATTCAATATGGTGGCCGTACCTTTAAATTCTGACTCCTCCCCCAAACCGGTGCGTTGTATCTGTACACATCGCTCCAGTTCGTTTGGAACTTCGTTCTTGGATATTTCCTCCTTGCCGACCATCCTTGCAGCTACCTTTTGCCTTCCTTGTGCCTACCTTCTGTGCTCTACATAATTTCTTCCCTTGTTACCGGTCCCCTGCGTCTTGCTACTTCTGCGAGTGTTTCTTTGCCTCTCCTCATCTGTTCTACAGCTCCGCCTCGCTTGAGCTTCTGTACTACACCTCTTGGTTTCCGCCGAAGCATTTCAGTTTAGTTGTTCGGCGTTTTCTGCCTTTCGTCTTCTCTGCACACGAGAAACGAGACGTAATTCTACTTTCTGCTCATGATTACCTGCACACAATCTCTTACTGTTATTTACGGGCATTTCTATCTGTTCTGTCTTCCTTAAACTTTACTTATTGGTTATTTGGGTTCCTGTATCTTTCCTCTGTGTGCTTCGCTCTACTGTCATCGCAGAGCTTAACTGCTCTCTCCACCGGAGTTGTTTGTCAACTTCATTAGTGCTGCAGCCAGACTTCAATTACTTATGAAAGGAATTCTCAACTCCTTATCAGAACCCATCTGGAAACAGGGTTTTTTCTGCCTTCGTGCTTTTTCCCTGATCTAGGTCTGGCCCCCTGGGGGTCCCTGCGGACAGGGTTCTATCTCTGCCACGGTGGCCTCCGGAGGGGCCCGACCCTATTTGCACGAAAAGAAAGCCAAGATATCAAAGGACAAGACTCCTGTAAGGAGGAAGGACCGTAAGAAGACGGAGTCGAATCCAAAGGAATCCGCCACAGAAGATTCAGGTGAGGAGGAAGGGGATAAGGCCTCCAATGTTGACAGCGTGTCTGTGAATGCTTGCTCGATATCAGAGGTCAAAAGATTGAAGAGGTCCGCTGCTAGTCTACAGCCTTGTTTGAGTCCTTTATTCGTTCCGATGGATTTGGTAAGTAAGCCTTGGCGATCCAAACGGATCTGAATCGTGGTATTTGTATACAGCTTTTGAATTACTTGGCATATTGCATTCGGGCATCCCCACTGTTTTAATTTTTGGCAAAGTTTGAATGGATTAAGTTAAAAACTCTCTGCATTGTCCACAAAGGCTTCTGGGGCCTGGGGCCTCAATACCTTCAACTCTCTCTTCCTAAATATCTTCCTTCTCGAGCTCTTCGCTCATCCGCCTACAACTCCTTCAGGGACAGTCGCTTCTCCAAGCAACGAGGTGGTGGTAGATCTCTTCCTTCGGCTGAGGCCTCCCTCTGGAACAGCCTCCCTGAAACTTGAGGAGAACCATCTCCGGTTCCGGAAGCATCTCAAGACCTTCCTCTTTGCTTCTGCTTCCTCTCCTCCTCTCCTCTGCTGAACTCCTGACTGAAACTGCGCTGGTGACCTGGCTACCCTCTGATCTCTGGCTGCCTTGTTCTTAAAGAAATATCCTTTGAAGAGTGGCATTGCGCCAATCTTGTGCCTCATCAACCCATCTCCTCTACCCAGCGAAGTTCTTTTCATTTTAGTGTTTCATTAAAAGTGTATATTTTTAAAGAACCTTGACTACAGATTATTTTATTTTGCAGATGTGGTACTTCAGTTGTGTGGGTTCCCCTTTTATTAGCTCACACCCCTAATGAAGAATATATCTATCTTTCGGCCTGCACTCTAAGTTTGTTTCCCCTTTATGATTGGGATCATTGCTGGTTTGATAGTAGTGTGGGAATGAGTAGGTGATTTATCCATTACTCATCCTTGTACTCCTGCAGAGCAGTAGTCATTGCATAACAGATATCTGTCAATGTCTTTCTGTGGAGGTCACCAGGTGAAATTTAAGGAATTCAGCACAAAGCTTTTGATAGTGTGTAGTGGTAAAACATGCGGCATTCAGAAATATTGCATGTTTTAACGTTACATCACTACTCATTTTGAGGCACTTAGTGACCCTTCGTTTTTAACCATGTCAGGCTGTATACAAATTCCTGGTGCTGCTTATGCATTTGGACATATTGATGTCACATTGAGGTCTGAGAACATCCTTCAAACAATTGTGCACATGTGGAAATCAATTAAAATATTAAAAATGCATATATGATTACTGAAATAAGGAATAAAAACTAGGCAGGCCATACTTGCTGGTAGAAAAGAGACCTCTTAAATGGGGACATTTAAAAGGCTATAACGTGTCTCAATAGTGAGAACATTTTAAATATGACTCCACTATTCAACAAAACACAGTTAAAAAGTTAATAGAGTGTCAGCAATATAGGAAGACAGCGGACCTCACTTCTTGTTGCCGAAATGTGGTGGGAAGGTTTTAGACCCAGGGCGGCCCATAGGGTTCACAAGGTTCTTAGATGAGGTGCCTGAAAATAGCACATTACAGTAAATCGAGCTTATTCCCAATGATGGCACGTGGAAGAGTTAGGCCAATCAAATCAATGTTACATTGAAATACCACAGAGGAAGTCATCAAAAATATATTCAATTATATTTGCAGCCATTTCTCAGAACGAAAAGACATCTTCCACTAACCCAACTATGGCTCTCGAACTAGATCCATAGTGGGGGCAGGCCTGTGACGAATTGGATTCTGCCTCACAGGAGGTCAAGGGTGAGCAGGTTGAAAATGGCTTGCTTAGATCTCACACGTCTACAAACCCAAAACACAATGCAATCATAAAGGTAAAACAGGGACAGTTAAGAGATATACCTCCTTTGCCTTTTGTGGTAATGCAGGCCCAGAGCAGGCTATATACTTAAGAGGGATGTGAAGGTGAACCAGTAGCGAGCAAAACAATAGAGTATGACAGTCCAAAATAAAGGAAATGTCCAATCAAGGTTCTATGGAAATATAAACACTTTAATAAAACACACCATCTACAAGTAGAAGGAAAAGAGATTACTGTACAAAAACCCACCCAAGAGGAAAGACAATGAAGATGCGACAGACTGGAGAAAGTAGCACTTTGAGCTTAGTTCCAGGGGTGATAGGTAAGGTACTACCAAAAGGGATATCCTGGTCAAGACAGGGACGATTGTGACCTAACCAGCCTCTAGGTCCTGTGATGAATCAAGGGATTCAGTCACTTCCCCTAAAGGGGGAGCCCCTTCCTTTGAGGCCAGGGGGGTGAGCCCGCTACGGAACCTTCCCCATAGGGATGGCGGTAAGCGGGAACTCACAGGGAGAGACACCCCTCTTGGCGATAAGGGCTCACTTTGCCATGAGGAACTCCCTTCTTACTATCCCCCAAAAGCCAGTACATACTTTACTAAATGATAGACAACTAAATTCCTCGTACATGTATTATTGTAATGTAATACCAGAAGAACAATATCAACCTGGTACTGTGAAGAGTAAGAACGTGAGAGTAATGATGAGCGCTTGTCTGTCAAGTACTAACATGAAGTAGTCTACAACGCTCAAACCCAAAGATATCAAAGTGCTTGTACCTTGTTAGTTGGAGGAAAATAGCGAGGACAGTGTGCATAGTATTGGTTGTCCATGATTTGATCGAATCCAAAATGTCTGAGGGAGAAAAAAACGAAAGTCATTTAAACGAAAATGACTTTTGTTTTTTTCTCATGCTGACATTTCTGGTAACACGCAACCCTCCCATCCCTCCACCCCACACCCTTACTTACCTTTTTGCAGCATATTTCGCTGTGTGCCGATGACTCCCTGTAACGCCGGTTCCCCTTACTTCTGTGGATGGGATCCGGGGCTGCAGGGTCCCGTTTTCCCCCAAAACGTTCTTTTATCGGGTGCAGGGGAAACTACTGCAGCCCCCAATGCCATTATAGCGAACACAGTTGCAGGGAACACACCCGCAACCCCCGCTCCCTTTGTTCGATATAATGGCATGAATGGTATATTTTTTCGAGATTTTAGGCTGTTTGAAATTTTTGAACGGCCGAAATTTGAACAAATATACCATTCAGGGGTTTTATTATGCTCATTTATGCACATACCCATAATATCAATACATTTCTATTGAACAGCCAAATTTTAAAAGTTGTTTGAAAGACATTGTAGGATGGTTAATTTCTGATGTGATCTGGGAGAGTGTTCCAAAGGGTAGGAGCAGTGACACAAAAACAGGAGCCTTCAGCTCACTCTAGATTGAATCTGGGAATAAACACAGCACAGCTGGATGAGGATCGGAGGGATCGAGTCACTGGTTTTGCTGATATGTGGGGGATGAGGTAGGAGGGAGAATTCTGGTGCAGACATTGGTGAGTGATGGTCAGTGTTTTTAATTGAATATGTGCTTTTATAGGAAGCCAGTAGACCTCACTTCTTGTTGCAGAAATGTGGTGGGATAGTTTTAGACCCAGGGCAGCCCATAGGCCTTTATTTTGTAGGCGTTGCAGGTTCGCAAGGTTTTTAGATGAGGTGCCTGAAAATAGCACATTACAGTAATCGAGCTTACTCCTAATGATGGCACATGCAAGAGTTAGGTGATTAGTAATTAGGAGGAGAGATTAATTTCCTGCTGAGAGAGATAAGCATGGCTGTATAGGATGTGGCGATGCCAATGCATTGATGTGGCGGGACATGTTGAGTTCAGCGTCAAGGTAAACACCAAGTGTCTTTACATATTTGGAGACCTGGATGTTAGATCTGTCAATGGGGAAAGAGGAGTAGGATGGGTCAAAAAAGCTCAGTCAGTGTAAGGATCCCACAATGAGTAGTTCAATTTTCTCATCATTGAGACAGAGATTGTGGAAGTCCATCCAGTTCTGAAGGACACTGTCTGTCTTGTTGATTGTGTCGACATCCTGGGAGTAATTCCCTGAAATAGGCAGTAAGACTTGCATATCATCTGCAAAGTTAGTGTAGGGGATACCCAAGGCGTCAATGTGGTCAATGAGTGGCTTGTTGTAGGTGTTATAGAGGGCAGGGGAACACCACAAGGAACGGGAATGGGGTCACCTATAAAGGCGCTGGCAGTATGCTCACTCAGGAATGATTTCATCCAGCCAGTCGTCTGGTGAGAGAAGCAGACGTTTGTCAGAAGGTGTTGGAAGAGGACTTTGTGATAGTGAATATGGCCCCCAACACAAAGGAAGGACTTTCCTTGGAAGCCAGGGAAGCCCCAGCGGTGTGTCATAAAAGCAGAAGGGCCAAGGGAACAAGGAAGTGAGACCCAGGAGTTTCAAACTGGTGGGATTGAGGAAGCTGGGAAACTGAGGGAGATGCTGTCTTCCCTGTCAAAAAGCAGCACCGAATAAGAAGGGACAGCAGCACAGTGTCTCACCAGCTGAGCAGAGGAAGTCCATAATAGTCCCTAATCATAAAAGTAAAAAAGGGACAGTAAGAGATATACTTCCTTTATCTATTTTGGTAATGCGGGCCGATTGCAGGCTATACTTCTAAGAAGGGTGTGAAGCTGAACCAGTAGTGACCCAAACAACACAGTATCACAGTCCAAAATAAAGGGAATGTCTAATGCAGGTTCTACAAAAATGTAAACACTTTAAGAAATCACACCATCTGCAAGTTGAATGAAAAGAGATTACTATGCATAGGCCCGCCCCAGAGAAAAGACAGAGAAGATGCGATATACTGGAGAAATTAGCATTTCAAACTTAGTTCGAAGGTTGGTAGGCAAGTTACTACCAAAGAGGATATATTGGTTAAGACATGGACAATCATTACCTAACCAGTCTATAGTGCCCAAGTGGACCGGGGGTGGGGAGCAGTTCAAAGTACCTGAATTCGGTTCTTGGTGGGCTGGCTGTGAGGTGATCAGTCTCAGTCAGGCACATAGGATTGCGGATGTCCTGGCACCAAGTGGGCGTCGAGCATGGGGCGAATGTGGATGCTCAGTGCAGCTGAACGGCCGCATTCAAGTGATGCAGGTCGGGGCGGTCCCAAGAATGCTTTAACATTGACCTGGCCGAGTCGGGATTTAGCTGCTGGCAGAGGTTGGTGAATGACCCTCCAGTGGGTTAAGTTGGCTGACAGTTGTTGTGAAGTGGTAATCAATGGGGGGTCGAAATGCAAGCAATAAGGCAGCATTTCTCGGGCTAGCTGGGCCGAGCTTTGTGGTTTGTGGTATCCTCCCGCTAGGATCCGCAAGTGACCCTTCAGAGATTTGGTTCAGGCCTGTAAATTGTCAGGGTCTGCTAGGACGCAATTCTGTGTCAGGCTGATGGAGATGCATTGCAGCCTTTTGGCTGGTTGCAGGAATGCAGCACCAGCACCTTCCGTCTCATTCAGGATGCATGAAACATGAGTGGGTGAACACAGTGCTTTGGCTGGTGTGACCCTCCAAGCTGCTGTGAGGTCATCGCAAAGGACTTGAGGACAGAATACTCCACTTAATGATCTGCTCTTCTGGCACAGAGGATCATTTGCAGATTGGTTGGTCCTGGTCCACAGTACTGGTCACTCCTGATAGTCCCTGGGAGTGGTTAGGGGACAGATATTCCTTTGTCGTGGACGGCTCCTTCTTCAACTCCGGCGGAGTGCTTTGGACAGTGCAACTGTCCCAAAGGAAGTCCAGGTGAGAGTCCCCAGAATGTCTCTTTGGCCTCAAAGGATCCTCAAGGAACTGAAGGTATTCTGTTGAAGGGGTCCAAGACTCCTTCTTTTAAGGGTATACATCCTCAGGTGATTGGTATATACCTAGCCTGCTTTAGGGGACCAATCGCTGCTCCTGGTGGGAGTGGACTTTGCCTTCTTGATCTTGCACTCAAAGCAGGGAATCCAGGGACAGGAAAGGGAAAGAGAGAACGTGAGAAACAAGATGGTGGAAAGATTCTTTGATTTTCCAGAGCACTCCTGCCTATCCTAATCCCACCCCTGTTACTCCTACTGATAAGAAAAGACCTTTAGACATGTAGCACCTTGGTGTAAGGCTACTTCTCCTGAATGGGTATGCTCCTTTGATACATGGGCCCAGGGCCACTGACTGCTGTGCATCAGTATCTGGAGCAGGGGGTTACCGGCCCTCAAATCAAAGAGAGGCTGGGTCCTCTGGGTTTCTGTCCTGCCGTGTGGCAATATCAGCCCGTTTGACCTTAATACACATTACCTTCCAGAGCAGAACTGCTTCTCTGGTGCTGGCACATGTGCAATATCAATTGGTTTGAGGCGGCCATGATCAAAAGTATCACTATGCACTATGCCTAAACTCAGGCATAGCTTATTCTTAGGAATTACCCTGCCACCAGCATTGGGTACTCATGATCGCCGTAATTTGGGTACAGGGTACATATCTTAAATGTCACCCCTGTGCTTCAGTGACTTTGCTCTCACCTCGCTGGTCGAGTCGGCATCTAGTTACCTTTGAACCTACTCTGCACCATAAGCAGTGGGGGTGCTGCAGATCAGACTACTGTTGCAGCAGGGAACAAGTGCTCTATGCTTTAGGCATGGAGTTGTGACAAAGGGGGATCTGGTTAGTAGATTACCCCTTTGGAAAAGGAATCACCCGCATAATTCTAGGTACTACAAATCAAAGCAAGCCAGGGAGTTTCACCCTTGCAAGATGCCAATTCCTGACAATGCCACAGTCCAATTCACATTGAAAGAACAGGTGTAGTTTGAAAGACAAACCTGTTTACTACAGGAAGGTATACAAAGTTACACATGGGGTGGCTTCACAAAACAAAGTGCACACCTTGCAGGTGCTCATGTATTGAAATCTGTGAATGCAAATGTGCCAAACCTGTGCCTTCACAAATACCCATAACACAGGCATACGTGCAATGATGCAAATGTCCTAATAAACATATGCATACATTGCACATACAAAATCTACTTGTCATTGCTATATCCTGCATCTAAATCCTAGATTATTATTTTAAGGCTTGACTGGATGGATGAAGAATACATTTTGGATATAAATCCTAGGGATACTTTCTACCACCCCGCTGCCTTTAAAATACAACTTCTTATGTCAACAATGTGGTCCTTAATGGCTTGTGTCACTGACTCTTTAAGCCTAAAGTCCTGTAAGAAGGTAGTGACACCTTTGTTGGTAAGGTATTGGAGGTGGTAATGCATGTAGACTATTATGTGATCTTCTTCATGCAATGTAACTTTGTAACTTTGAAATAAAAATCAATTTAACCAGTTGGACCCATGTTGAGTTCAATTTGAGCTATTCGCAGTGAACTAAAATGTGCCATCCGGCACATACCTATAGGAAAAATAACACAATTTACAATAAAGCCCGCTGGCACACTGATCTTGTTGTCCTTGGCTCTCCCAGCACTTATCATGATTACTCAGAGGTTAACACAATACAGTGACAATCTCACTATCTGCTTGAGCAAGAATGCCACAAAACATGTCAAAATGACATGAGATTTTGTTAGGGGCAAGTCAAGTTTTCCCTCCTCCAAACTCAATGACTACCTTTCTGACCTACACCACTCTCTCCCCTCCTAGACTGAACTCACGTTTCCATCCACTGGAATTGCCTTCACTAACTTTAGCACTGCTCTTTGTGCACCCTTTTCCTCTCTCTACCCTCTTACTACGCTCACTCCTAAATCCTCCCCTCCATGGCTCTGATTTACACCTCTAATCTGCACAATGAAAACAGCAATGCAGAAAAAGCTTTACACTTCGCAAAGGTCAGGACACTCCTCTGATCCGTAACTCCATCTCACTGCTCTTCAAAATTATTCCTCTGCTCTTGAGTCTGCCAAACGTGACTACTACCTTCTCTCTTATTTCGTTTCAATCCTCCCAACCTAGGAGCCTCCAAAAATCTCTCAACTCTATTCTCTGACCTCCTAATCCCACCTCCATATCCTCTACTATTTCTACAAATTATCTTGTTCTCTAGTTAGCATCTAAACTGTCTTCCTATAAAATACCCTCGCTAATTACCATCTATCCCTCCCCCTCCTCACTTTTCTCCACCACTCCTACCATCCTCTCCTACTACTATGTCTTCCTTCCTACTATTCATCTACCCTGATGAATTTATTGCCATACTGCTTAAGGCTAATCATTCCTGTTTCCTCAGTGACTCACTGTCCCCACACGTTGTAAAGCATTTAACTCGCAGTGTT
Source organism: Ambystoma mexicanum (assembly GCF_040938575.1). Classification (NCBI taxonomy): domain Eukaryota; kingdom Metazoa; phylum Chordata; class Amphibia; order Caudata; family Ambystomatidae; genus Ambystoma; species Ambystoma mexicanum. The sequence goes on along the minus strand of NC_090935.1, from coordinate 1,169,302,236 downwards.
GCTATGCATCTTACTTCCCTCTTCAACTCCTCTTTTGAAAATGCCACTTTTCCCTCATCCTATAAAACAGCTATTGTCATCCCTCGCCTTAGGAAACCTGGTCTAAATCATTACAGTCCTGCCAACTTTTGCCGGTCTCTCTTCAATCTCACTATTCCATAATCCTAGAGTGTTATTCAGCTGACTCACTGAGTTCCTTAATACTACCTCTGACATGACATCTGCCTCGCTCTCTATCCCACTAACCACCTCACACTCCTCCACTTATCTTACAGGGCCACGCACAGTAAGGCCATAATAAGGGCAGAAAGGTGCTATAGAAGATCACTTTACTTACTTATTTATTGGCAGGTGCTGGCATTTGACCACACCTGAGGCATGGGATTACCAGTCAGCTCAAAAGTACTTCATTTCTTTTTGTTCTGACCTGACCATTTTTGCAATACTAATGTTGTGTCCAGTCCTCTTGATTCTGGTTCCTATCATTGTTTTGTTCCTGGACGTCATGTATGTTATGATTATCAGGGTTTCTCTGCTTCCGGGGTTATCCCGACTAGATGACCTCTTGTTCCAGAGACCACACTCTTTCATTTCTTCTCTGTTTCTGAACAGCACCGTTTAACTGTGTTTTATAGATCATGGACGTCGTTTTTTCCACAGTTTACTCTATATTCCTGTGAGAGTCATTTTGAAATCTTCTCTGTTTCTAATTCTTGTTCTCCTTACCTGTTTATCCCTGGGTTGGTGGGGAAGGTATTGTTCTTGTGTGTTTGCTGCTCCTCTCCCTGGACTCCCTGTTCAGGTGTATTCCTAGTTTTCCCACTGCGTATCTCCCTTAGTGCCATGTTGATTAGATGTTGTGGCATACCGTGTCATCTGCAATCCTTCAACTTGACCTTTTTGCTAAGGGTTTTGGCTACTATTAAGTTATCCTGCCTTTGCTGTTATACTCTTTTGGGGTTCCTGTATGATTGGCAAGGTTCAGGGCATGGCTGGCTTTGAGGATGGCCTTTATTGTACTTGTGAATATTGTCTTTTAAGTTTCCTTACATAATGCCATCAAATGTGTTAGCTCGCCGACCCTGTCATTGCAAGTCCTATTTGTGAGTTTAGTGCTGACAGTAACTGTAACAGCAACTGTCACTGAGGAGCTTGTCAACTATCCATGTAATCAAAAGGAGCTGATAAGTACTTTCCCACCAACCCCTTTCATACTATATATATAATGCTCTACATGCACAGCATGGATTTTACCAATGTGTGATTTGCATATGGCCTTTCTCATTTTGTAATCCATGTCTGCTTGGACAACAGTGCTCTGGTGGGTTGCCCAGAGCAATGTCAGAGGCTTAGACGAATTCAAAATATTGAGCAATCAACCTTTAGTTTTGCATTTGTCACTCTGAGTGGGATTGGTAAACCCAGACGAGGGTCCCAAGTCTGTTGTGCTTAGAGAGCCAATCTACACCTCACTGATGATGCCTGATAGGTCTTAGGCATGTATGGGTTTGCTTGTGGTCTTGTGCAGAAGAAATGTGACCAAGTCATTCTGGCTGGACTGCCCCTTTTGGGGGTCAAACCGGGTCTGATTTGCAAATGGTCTTTCCCATTCTGTAATGACATGGCAGGAAGAAACATGTTGGTATGAAGGGTTGCCCAGAGCAATTTCAGAGGTTTAGATTTATTTGAAACCTTCCAGCCATCAACGTTCAGTTTTGTATTTGCTTTCCTAGTGGGACGATTATGCCCAGATGTGGGTCCCAAGCCTGCTGTGTTTAGAAACCTACTTTATACATCACTGATAATGCCTAGGGAGGGTGAACATGTGTCGGGTTGCTTGTGGCCTTGTGCAGAAGGGGTGTGATCTAGCATTCTGGGCTGAACTATCTCTTTTGGGGTGGGATCAGGCTGAATTGCATTTGGCCTTTCGCCTTCTGCAATGGCATGTCAGGTTGAAAAATGATGTTCTGGTGCCCAGAGAAAGGGCAGAGATTTATATTAATTGAAAACTTTTCAGCCATCAACCTTCAGTTCTGTGGATGTTAGCGTGTATGTGCCTTAATTCTGGGGTGCAATTGCATGATGCTTAGTTACCAGGGATGCCCTTTTCATAATAATGTTAAGTGTTATTATGTGGCTAGACTTCCATTTTAGGGTAACCAGTCTAGCCATTTCTAACTGCGGCATGACATTTTTCTTCTGGGCATCTATGATAAAGTAAGCATGTGAAGTGTTATTACGTGGCTATACTGGCCTACTTTGTGCAGCCAGATTGGACATATTGCCTTATTGGGGCATGGAATGTTTAAAGGCAAAGGGAACAGGAGTATATTCTTGCATGGAGCTGCTGCCATATATTGGCAGAGCCAGCATGGACATGTTTACTTACTGGCATTATGCATAAGGCAAACATCTGTATGTACTTCTAGAGGAATACTGGCATATATTGGTGAAGCCAGCATGGAAATCTATGGGTACAGCCAGTGTGAAAATGTTTTTATACTGGCATATATTTCTGGTAAAAAGCCATCATGAAAATGCATTCAGAAATGCTCCTGTGCATTGTTGGTGACTTGCATCTATTGCATTTTTGGAATGAGCTATCCTGTGAAACCAATTGCAAATGCTCCAGTTTATTAACCAGTTTTTCACAGAAAGTGTGCCCTATGATGACCATTTGAACACATTATTCAGAAAATATTTCCTGTGGGAACCCCCCCAACCACAGTCCCAGAGGACTCCATGGGCATGGGAACCCTGAGGCACCGCAAGTAACAGTGCCAGTGTTTCAGTGAATAACCTGCTGGTAGGGGCCTGCACTACCAGCAGGTCAGGCCTGCCAGTTGTTCACTGCCCCTACTAGCAGACTCGAAGTGAGCAAGCCCAGAAAAGGTGCAGGTAACTTGTCACCAGCACCTTTATTTCAGAACCGATTCACTTAGAATGAGGCCCATTCTGTCAGCACATATGTGGCAGCCAAATAGGAGAGAGAAAAGTGAGCTAGAACAAGAAGCAGGTATGGTAGGTAAAGCAAAAAGATATTCAATGGGTATCCATTAGATAAAAATATGGGATTTATTCCAGCAAATCAAAAGGTTCAAAGGATTCTCCAGTCCCACAGCTGCAGTAACTTTCGGTTTAGCTTTAAAAGCCTACATAGCAAATTGGTTATGTTTTGTGATTTAACATGATGAGTGTTGCATGAGGTGGCAACTTGTGAAAAGGGCTGTAACATAAATCTGCAATGTCTATATTTTGTCTTTTGCAAATATATTGACTCTCGTTTAAATATTCTATATCATTTGCCTTCAAACCCTTCCCATTTTTTCTGCAATACAAGGGAAAGCTTTGCCATTGGCGTTGCAGCTCACAAATCATACATTTGCGCCAATTCAGTATTCACAATATACTGTTTTGCTATTGGAGATCTAATCAAAATTCAAACTGATGTGCAATTTGCCCAAGTTATTTATCCACAATCCCTCACTTCTCCTTAGATATTGTTGTCTGTAGCCTCTGCAGTGGGCATTTCAATGTATTAAATTCCAAAACATTTGATGCTTCTGATGTCTTCGATCGAGTGTTTGGAATTCCAATAGATGGAAAGAGAATATTTCTAATCTTTATTTCTGATTGGTCTTGTATGTTCCTGTGGCCTCCTTTTCATTGGCCTGATCACACTACCCACACATTTCTTTTTGAAGATACATGCCATTATATAGATCACATATTGGGCATTTCGATCTTTTTGCGCTACAGATGGTGTGATTACAGATACTGCAAAGTACCCCTGGTAGAAATCATGGGATTTACGTCTAAACCCAACTGAACCTAATGTGAATTGTGACCATTTCGATTCTGGTTTCCCATTGCTGGCACTGGACTGCCACAACATGGTCAGTGAACCTTTGTGTGGAGTGAGCCTAGGGACAACACTGCCAAACATGTGTTCGTTTTCTTGGTTGAATAATTGAAACGGCTCTTGAAGAAAGAACAAAATAAGACTGTGTATGCTAACACCATGGGACATATTAAATAAATATAGTTTTGTTATTGTGTAATTTAGGATGGTGCATGGACACTATGCCCGAAACAGAATCTGGGACATTTTAGTAATGATAATAACAGCGATATGCATTTATCACCACTACATTGAATTGTCTGCACACAGTGGTGCCCTCTACGTCTATGCCAGGATTCAAACTGGTGACCTGCCGGTGTCTAGGCGAGTGCACAAACGCCTAGCTATCTCACTGCAGTCTATAAACATTTTCTTTGTAGTAGGTCAAATGTAGAACAAACTAAGTTCCTCCTTTATTTTACTGCATACCGAATAGTGTACATTAATTTTGAACCCCTTTCAAATATGCTAGAAGGATAAAACTAAGTAAACTAAACCACTTGTCTTCAGTGCAATATTCTTTGCAATTTGTTTCGTGTTTCAACTCATGCCCCAACCGCACCCGCATTTTCCTCACACACAGACCCCTCTCCTTTACAAGTTCCAGCATATAAAATCCAAATAGTAATATCAGATCCATAAACCAATATGCCCTGATTTACAGAGCTGGAGTCTCATCCTTACTTTACCTGATCAGTTACAAAAAGAGTCTTATTTCCGAAAGAGAGGACTAGAGTTCTTTTTTACAGTTTTATTCCAGTCATTAAATCCTTCAATCTGTACTCACTAAATCGTCCTGGCCATAAAATCCCTCAATCGTAAAATGCGGAATTCCCTGGGAACCGAACCCGCACAGTGCCTTACTTCGTGGGGTTTGAATGCCCTACCGTGTTATTGGCTGTTCTAAAAGGCAGCTTTTCGAGGAGCCATGTTGGCTTGTGGGGTAGGCATTCCCGCTGTTAGTACACAGTGCTCAGGTAAGTTGTATTACTAACCTGTTCCAAGTCCAATCTTCACCTTCCGCTTCAGGGCATTGCTTACGTCTAGGTGGCCACTGCACATTCTGGGGCGGAAACAACCAAAGGAGGAAGAAAAGCACTTTAATACTTTTGACATTACTTTTTCATCAGAACAGCCCTTGCGGGCCCTTGATATTCTTGAAGCATGGTAGGTTATCAATAAACCAGCACATCACGATGAATAAAACGCCTATAAACACATGTTTGCAATTAGTTATTAATCGACAAATAACAATACAGCGGACTAAGTAAAACCTCTGCTTGTAGAAAAGTATTAAGTTGTATAATAGCATTGTTTTATTTAGGCTACTACTGAGCCTATGATCAATTGTGCTTAAGATATAGAGGAGATATGATGAGTGTTGCATTGCATTTTTGTGGTTTCATTCAGTGGGTATGGGGATACATGAATACGTTTTTCGTAGACATTGTACGTAACTTACAAATGGTTGCTGCTGGAAGTTGTACATAAAGAACATATTCCATGGGGAAAAGTATGTCCTTGCTCATATTATGTTGCCAAATATACAGACAAAAGTCCAGGTGTGTGCGACTCCCACCTTTCCAGATGATTTGTACTAGGAATCCCATAATCCTGCACCATTGACTACACTGACTCGGGCTGATGGGTGATGTAGTCCATGATACCTGAAAATCCAAAGGTTCCCAGTCCCAATAGATTAAATCCTTAAAGAAAAAGTCAGTGTATTCTGGGAGGATGATGACTGCATTAGATAACATGTAGCCTATTTGATTGGACATACTCCATTTGTTTTTTTAAAGGTTGGTAGTAGGTATCCCGCAGTGCATGTGAAGGGAGCTGTTTCTGCTGTGCTTCCCTGGTTGCGTTTTTTGGGACCAACATGGTGAGGGAAATGGCAATGCTCAACAAGATGACCTTGGGTAAATTGGTAGTTCATCTTCCAAGCTGCTTGTTGGAAAAAGGAATTCTCAATATTCAGAGGCCCCTCTGAAATATAGATCACGTAGTTGGAGGAATGGTACTTGCATAACAGTCCAAAAGAGTTAACGCCTTTTCCCATTGAGCAAAATAGAGTGGGGCCTGATATCCTACTTTGTGGCGGTGAAGGGTCCTGCTAGTTCACAGAAAGTGCTCTTCTCTCAAGGTTTCTCTATGTGTGCTCACCAAAGAGCCTTGGAAAGGTTCCACGTGATTTCCCGTAAGGCTGTTTTCACCGAAGCCTGGTTCACCGAGCCTGGTTTCGGTGCTGCAGGGAAATTACATCCCCTTTGCTCTGCTGCTAATGTGGGGTACACCCTTGCAACGCTTCCCCACACAGTGTATCACTTGTTTAACGGGGACACCCTACCACCCCTGGACGTCTGACATTTACTAAGCTTAATACATTTATACACACATACGCATGCACCCCAATATACATACATACATTCCCCACTCGGCGAATCCCCTCCTTACCTCTATGGCCGGTACAGCCAAGACTCTTCCTGCTCCTCTAGCGCATGCGCAGTAACTGCGCATGCAGTGTTCCCCCGATAGGCCACTGTTCAGGGAAAGCAGCCTGTCAGGGGACATTATTCAATGAAACTGAGCAGTTTCTCTTTGAAAAGTCAGGCTTGAGACAAGTTAAGTTTGGGACGCACATTTTCACAATCAGATACACTGCTGGGGTATTTGTGCATCTAGCTGAAATTAATTGTATTGATAGAAATGATATAAGGTTTAAGTATGTGTTGTTTCCTGGAATAGCCTCTCTGAAGTAGCTACCTTTGTTCCCCTCCCCTCCCGGTTCACCAAATAAATGTATCCCAAAAGCACATTGGCCACCCTAGATGAAATGTAACCCCAGTTCGTTCACTAACTAGTTACACAAGGGTTGATTTTCCTTCTGCAAGATGGTCAACTGAGTTCCATTATAATTCGATGATACAATTATGGAAACTAACAAGATCCGTAAAGGCCTATGGGTGGTGTAGGGAATGGTCCTCTGAGTGGCCCGGCTGGTTATCAGCCTTCCTGCAGGGCCTTTTCAGTGCATCCTGAAATCACCTGTTAACACCAATGACAGACTGGTCTGTCCTTTGCTGCCCACATGCAGCACATCTGGATTGGCGAATGCTGCTCACGGGCAATCAAGGATGATATGTTCTCTGGGGTGGACTTTACACTCACATGGGAGCTGATATGGAAGACCACTGACCTCCGTTCCTGCAGGGGTGCCTGCACATCTGTTCACCATTTTTTTTAGCGTGCTGTATTGCTTGATGGGTCTTGGGGAAACCCTTCAGATATATATAAAGCCCAGGATAGGATACATGCGGACATTCTCTTCACCTAAAAAGATGAATGATTGTGTCCATGGGTGTACAGGCCCATTGGAAACATGGGATATTTCACGGGTTAGCGCTGCAGGCCTATTGGTATGACAACGGTGTGCATGTGGAGCCATGCTTTGACCTTGATAATACCTTTAAACACCTCTGGAATGGATGTGTTGCACGCCATTTTGGAGATGTTCTCCTCTATATGCTAGCGACTCAGTGACTTTAGCTACTAGGCCTGCCCTGCACTGGCCTCACACACCACTTCTTAGCTAGCATGAAGTGCATCATTTCAAAACAACTTTCAACCGGGGTCCCAAAGTAAACACCATTCGTTAAACTGTCCTTTGTTGGCTGTGTCTACGTCTTTGAAGTAGAGCATTAAACCTTAGAGGAGAAATTGTGTCATTGCTGATATATATGTAGATGTTTTTAATAATGTCTGGTCCAAACTATAAAATAAAGTGTTAGTTTAGTTATTGAAAACAAGGCCATCATACATAATTGTAAATTGCTGTACAACTACACCTTGGAAATGATGTGGTGAAATGCCTAAAGTGTGTGTTTCTGCTCAACTCACTAAATCTGACTGTGCTTCCAAACTGTCAGTTCCCACAAGAGATTTGGTTAATCATGTGTACTATTGAAAGGATCTCTTTAATATTGCTCCCTAACTCATAATTGTGTCCATTCTTATATTTGCACCACAGTGTACGTACACTGTGGAGAAGATGGTTTATAGACACACCTAAAATGCACCATGTGAAAGTCTCTGATTTTAATGTTATCAGTTTATGTATTTATTATTTACATATAACGCCATTTAGCCCATTTAAAACGCTTCCAATTTTAGAAGATAACCAAACACTGGAATATGGGGGTACAGTGGTTTGCCTATGATTGCACAACATGGAGAAGTGGAGAAGTCAAGATTAGAGGTCATCTGAGACCACAGTCCCCGACTTTGTCACTAGATCCCGAAACAGTAGAGTATTATTGATCTCTAAAGAAAAGAGAACATTTCTCAAACAACTAAGATTTTGCAAATACCCAGGGGGCCGGGACAGTTCTGGAAATATTGTATGGCTGTAATGATTGCCCCTGAGCGAGATGGATGCAAGATGCTGTGCTCCCATCTCATTGAAGTGCATTCATCCTTCCCCAAAAACCGCTCAGTCCGGCTGCCTTTCTGGCCGGCCTTGGCAGCACAGTACTGGATTCTTCCTAGTTCAAAAGATCCACCATATGCCATGCTGTGAGGATTGCCATCTGGTGAGGGTGAGGTAGTCAGAGCTTTTTTTATTTGTAATAAAATGATGCAGGTGATCCATCTCAGAAAGGGTGGTCTGCTAATCAGCCCCCACCCCTTTCCTAAAGCTCCATACCTAAGGCATAGTGCACACGTGTCCTGCTGCATCAGTCACTGACCGCTGCAGCACTTTCTCGCCAGTGCCACATGGAGGGATCAATGTGCCTTTTTGACAGCTACTGTGACCCAAAGTCACTGCAGACAGAGGCTGAATTTAACTTCTGCACCTCTTCCAAAACCTCATAGGTTGTGGCTCTATCTATCTGGTGGCAGGGTAAACTCTGTGAATAAGCCACACCTGGTTTTGGTATGGTGATTGGTAGTGCACACAATTTTGAAAGTCCCATCAAATAGTTGTCGCACAATGTCAACCCTGTCTGCCCAGGTCAGCTATGTGAAGGCTATGTGAATTCACAGCTAGGCTGCCTGTCTTTAATTCAGCAAGTGAGACAGTAGGCAGTAAGATGCTTCTTGGGGATGCAGGGTAATTCCTCCACTCAACCATTACTTACAATGATTGACAAATGTTTTCAGACCTTCACAAAAGACAGAGTACATTGCATCTGTTCTATACGTTCAAATACAGTCACAAAGCGTGATCTTTTGTACCAGTGATGCCACTCATGATGCCATAAGTGATGTCATATGTGATATCATCTGTGATGTAATTTGTGATGTCATGAGAGTGCTTATGGGCTGTGCAATTCAGGCCTCATAGTCAAGATGGTGTAGCTTCCATCAACAGCTGAATTTCAGGGGTAGAGTGGCTTTAATTCAGCACCTTAACGTCACTTCAATGAAAGTTCTTTCACTGAATTTCAAGGGTATCCTTGCATCAGATTGTTTCAGATTAACAGCGCTTCAACTAAAGTTTTTTCACTGAACTTAAAGGGTGTTGTTGCATTTAGTCTATTCACCTTAACTGTCCCTTGACTAAAGTTTTCCACTGCATTTCAAGGGTTTAGTTATACTATTATTCCCACCACCTGTAATTCTGTCTTTTCTTTCTGATAACGTACCTGTTATCATATCATTTGTTATCTATATTTGTTCTTGAGCTATGCAGCATTGAGTTCATCAAGTATTTTATCTTTTCTTCTGACCATTGGATAGGAAGTGATTGGTAATGGTGTATTGTGACAAGGAAAAGCGAGGTGGGGTAATTGGAACTGTAATGAGAAAGAGTGAGATGCAGAAGTTGGCGACCATGATGAGGAAAAGTGAGGTGGGGTAGTGAGGGACTGTGACGAGGAAGAGTGAGTTTATGGTAATGTGGTACTGTCACAAGGAAGAGTGAGTTGGTAGTGGTGGTGTACTGCAACAAAAAAGATGATTGTGGAGGCAGTGGGGGACTGTGACGAGCAAGAGTGAGATCATGGTAGTGGGATAATGTGATGAGGAAGAGTGAGTTTGTGGTAGTGTGGGACTGTGACAAGGAAGAGTAAGGTGGTGGTAGTAGGGGACTGTGATGAGGAAGAGTGATGTGGTGGTAGTGGAGGGCTGTGAAGAGGAAGAGTGAGGTGGGGTTACTGGTGGACTGTGATAAGGAAGATTGAAGTTGTGTAGTTGGGGGCTGATGAGGACGAATGAGGTGGGGTAGTTGGGAATTGTGACAGGCAAGAGTGAGGTGGCGGTAGTGGAGTACTGTGACAAAGAAGAGTGAGATGGGGTACTTGGGGAATGTGATGAGGAAGAGTGAGGTCGGGTAGTGGGGCACTGTGACCAGGAAGACTGAGGTGAAGTAGTCGGGACTGTGATGAGGAAGAGCGAGGTGGGGTATTTGGGGACTGTGATGAGGAAGAGTGATATGGTGGTATTGGAGTGCTGGGATGAGGAAGAGTGAGTTGGTGGTAATGGAGTAATGTGACAAAGAAGAGTGAGGTGGAGTTAATGGGGGAGTGCGATGAAGAGGAGTGAGGTGGAGTTAGTGGGGGAGTGTGACAAAGAAGAGTGAGGTGAAGTAAGTAGGGAATGTGACGAGTGAGGTTGAGTTAATGGAGGACTGATGAGGAAGAGTAAGGTAAAGTTAGGGGGGAACTGTGATGAAGAAGAGTGAGGTGGGGTAGTTGGGGACTGTGATGAGGAAGGGTGAGGTGGAGTTAATGGAGGACTGTGACGAGGAAGAGTGAGGTGGAGTTAGTGGGGGACTGTGACAAAGAAGAGTGAGGTGGAGTTAGTGGGGGACTGTGATGAGGTAGAGTGAAATGGAGTTAGTGGGCAACTGTGACGAGGAAAAGTGATGTGAAGTTAGTGAGGTACTGTGACAAAGAAGAGTGAGGTGGAGTTAATGGAGGACTTTGATGAGGAAGAGTGAGGTGTAGTTAGTGGGTGACTGACAAGCAAGGGTGAGGAGGAGTTAGTGGGGGACTGGGATGAGGAACTATAAGATGCAGTTAGTGTGTTACTGCAATGAGGAAGAATGAAGTGGGGGTAGTGGAGTACTGCAAACAGGAAGAAAGACGTGGGCTCGTGGGGTACTTCAACAAGAAAGAGTGAGGTGGGGGAATGTGAGAAGGAATAGTGAGATGGAGTTAGTGGGGGACTGTGATGAGGAAGAGTGAGGTGGAGTTATTGGGGGCTGCAAGAAGGAAGATTAAGTTGTGGTAGTAGGGGACTGTAGTGAAGAAGAGTGAAATGTGTTTAGTGGGGGGACAGTGACAAAGAAGAGTGAGGTGGAGTTAGTGGGGAACTGTGACAAAGAAGAGTGAGGTGGAGTTAGTGGGGGACTGTGACAATGAAGAATGAGGTGGAGTTAGTAGGGGACTGTAATGAAGAAGAGTGAAGTGGAGTTATTGGGGGACTGTGATGAGGAAGATTGAGGTGGGTAGTTGGGGACGGTGATGAGGAAGAGTGAAGTGGAGTGAGGGGGTCACTGTGATAAAGAAGGGTGTGGTGGAGTTAGAGGGGGGCTGTGATGAGGAAGAGTGAAGTGGAGTCAGTGTGGGACTGTGATGATGAAGAGTAAAGTGGGGTAGTTGGGGAGTGTGAAAAAAGAAGAGTGAAGTCAAGTTTGTGGGAAACTGTGATGAGGAAGAGTGAGGTGGAGTAGTGGGGTACTGCAATGAGGAAGAGTGAGTTCAAGATAATGAGTGTACTGTGACGAGGAAGAATGAGGTGGGTAGTGGTGTACTGCAAAAAGGAATAATGAGGTGGGGTAGTAGGGTACTTCAACAAAAAAGAGTGAGGTGAGGTAGTGGGGGACTGTGACGAGAAAGCGTGAGATGGAGTTAGTGGTTGACTGTGATAAGGAAGAGTGAGGTGGAGTTATTGGGGTACTGTGACAAGGAAGAGTGAGGTGCGGTAGTGTGGGACTGTGAAGAGGAAGGGCAAGGTGGAGTTAGTGAGGTAATGAGACGAGTAAGAGTGAGGTTGAGTTAGTGGGGTACTGCAACAAGGAAGAATGAGGTGGCGTTAGTGGGGTTCTGAGACAAGGAAGTGTGAGGTGGAGCTAGTGGAGTACAGCGATGAGGAAGAGGTATGATAATGTAGCTATCTTCAGGCCTGATGTCAGGCATGATTCGAGATCTTCACAGTTAAGTTACATGAAAAGCAGGAAGTCAGTGCGTGTGCTCGCTCCTGACACTAATGTATGCAAGGGGGTAGACAGTGGATATTTGCGCTACTGTCCAGTCCGTCCTGAAATCCGCAGGTCACCTTTGAGTATATAATGTGAGCTGCAGATTTCTGTAAATAGTGCAAATGAAGAAAGCACATCCTATCTGCTTTTAATCTGCCCATTAATATTTAAAGAAGCAGCTGCTGTGATGGAAAAATAATTTTCAAGGTAACGAGCACACCCTTGCACTAGACCCTTTTCCTCATTGGATAAACAAACCCAACAATGAGCTTCTGAACAGTTATTACAAACACATTGTCGACACCTTCACGCCGTTTCCTTTTGTGCGCTCGTAACAAGATGGCGGACGTGCCCAGACATGAATTGCGCCTGGCAACGCACCGCAGGCCAGGGTCACAACAGCTGAGGAGGTGGGGAGATCAGCACATTCTGGGAGAGGCTGCTCGGCACTTTCTTTTTCGCTCCCACACCAGGCAACACATTTCATGCAACTAAAATATGCAACGTGGAACATGCCTCTGAAACAATACGGTTTTCTTTGGAAGCTAAGATACTCACGAAATGTTTGAGTTGGGACAATGGGAAAGTGCAGCTCCGTGCACTTTGAAAAGGTCCAGCTCTTCGTCGCTAAGGTGACACCCATGCGCCATCACTGTCTGCAGGGGAAATAACAGTAGGCATGTTTACCATCTACATAAAATAATGGTTTTGCGAATGATTGGCTTTAGTCACAACTAGAGGATCCGCCCATTGGCCAGAATGCCCACAGACGATGCACAACAGCGCCACTGGTGTACATTATGAGAACTCATACATATTCGTTATGCAGCTATGCAAAACCTCACTGGAATATTTTTTGATGGGTCGCTGACCTCATTATCCCTATTGCTGAAGTGCATTATTATTCATTGTAAACCCTCCTGTTCTTTGATAGTCATGCTGTGGAGATGCACAGGCTCTGGTAGAGATGGCTAGAGATGGCTAGTTACTTACCCCTAATCTTCATTAGACCAAGTTCAGCACTGTATGATGTTAAGCCCACACCCTGGATGTGCCCACCCAAGTCAGATGAGATGCCCCCTTTGTAGCTACACAGTGCCATGGCAGTTGAGGGCAAAACCTGGTCTGTGATGGAATGGTAGAGTTGTAGTAGGTGCAATAAGGATAATTGTTTAACATGCTCATGATAGCTCAAACCATATGATGGCACTGTATCTTTAACCTCTGATCTGTGCACAAAGACACCAGACAGCTGCAACACGCACGGCCATTCTTTCTTGGTAACTGAACAATGGATGCAACAATGGACAATCTATGAAAGCATGTGGACTGGCCAATGACCTGCAACTACAACAATCTTTAATGGAAGGCCGCTGTGATGAATTAACTTCCAGGGCACCAGGGGTCCAGAGATGAATATCGGTTTCTAAACCATCAATCAGCCCCACACCTCTAGTACACCAGAAGCGATCTGAAAAATCTGGAAACACAAGCAATTTATAACCATCCTTGTCCAATTTTGGTAACGTGGATGGAGCAGCAGGCTTATCTTCGAAAGGTCGTGGATCGTTGGTTAGTTGCAACAGAGCGAAAATTCAATCCCAATGATAAAAGGGACCCTCCAGTCAAGGGTGTATAAAAATAACTATTTTTATTATTATTATCATAACCAACAGTTTTAGCAACAATACGAAATACAACCTGCGCTGGAAAGGAATGCAGAGGACATACAGTTTCAAATAAGGTAAAATGATGCACTCTGGAGACTGAACGGAGGGTAGTCGTTATGGTTTTCCAGAACCAAAATTTACCGTGTGCTCTAGGTGTTCTTGGTGCTTGAGAGGGTCGAGTCGGCTTCAGTGCACTTTGCAGAATTCTGTGACAGAGTTCTAGACGGGAGTCAGCTGTAGGTATTAGGCGGCGAGATGGTTCGGTGAGCGGAGCTGGACGAACAGCTGCAGGCTGGCCTACACAGCAGCTTGGGGTCAAGAAATGTTGTCTAGTGCTGGTCGGCGGTTCTGAAGCACTGTTCGAGACATTTCAGATGTCTTTAAGTGACTGCTGCTTGGCAACGCTCAGCATTGCATTCGGCTGCAGCTCGGGGAACTCGACTGGCTCAAAGAATTTCCTTTAAACCGGACATCGGTAGACGTTTGTCGAGGCACTTCTCCCAGCTTCTTCACTGGGCTTGTGTCGTCCATTAAGGAGGACGGCACAAAGCTGAGGAGTGTGTTGCAGGCAGTTACCGTGTCCTTGGTTTTGGGTTCAGAGACTCTCTGGCACCTCCCACCTGGGAAGCTTGCTGCAGAGCATAGCAGGACACGGTGTGCCTGCTGTGTAAGGGTTTTGGGGCTGCTGGATGGTCCTCTGGATTCAGTATCTCCCTTTGTCCCCTGGGAGATGTTTAGTGGAGGGATCTTGCTTCCCTCTTGGAAGTCCTGGCCTTCCTTTACTGGCAGAAGATGTAAGGCAGAATGTACATTCAGCCAGGTTCCAATGATGAGTTCTCCCTTCTGCTTCTGGTCAAGCCTTCAGATGATCTGAAAATGAGGGGTTCGGCACTCTTTTAAAGCTGAATGGGCCACAGGGATTGGTGTAGGTTAGGTCTACCTTATTAAACTAATCCTGGGTCCCCACCAACAATCTCCTGTATGCGTAAGGTCATAACCAGAGTGCTTTGCAACAGAAAAGGTAAAGGGGTGAAAACATGTAATACTACCCCTCTTCCTGTCTGTTGTGGATAAGAGAGTCTCTCTAGTTAATAAAGCTCCCTGTGGTTCCTGATTAAACTGGCAGGTCTCCCTTGAAGCTGCGGCTAGACTAGACTCTCTGGATCCTCCAAACAACATCCTTGTACCTTATGAATGGGGTCCCCCTGCGGGGTGATCTACTGAAAACAAGCAATCCCAGACATGACAACACACTGTCAATTGATACTGAGGGCGGGAGCTGGCTTTAGGTTGACACTGCTGCATATGAAAGGTTGTTGGGGTTTCCTGCCTCCTTTATTAACCATGTGGGCCTGTTTGAAGTAAATTCTATGTGCATGTTAAACACTGCCACCAGATGTAGGTCTGAACAAAAGAACAGCCATGGAGCCTATGTTAGTTAATCAGGATGACCATGGCAGGGGGAATATTGGCCCTCCCCCTTACTGAGATGACATGGTGTACTCTTGGCTGTCATATCCCAACTAAATATGACAAAGGGGTCTGTGCCTGTAGGCTGTGTCCACCCAAAGTACACAGGTCTATGCGTATGTCGTGCGGTGAGCATAGGAAAATGTGTGCGAAGTAGCCCCACAAAATATCCAGCGGTTGATCTACCATCATTCAATTTCATTTAAAACTTCAAAAAGCCCAGGCAAGCGCACACCCACCGTTCAGATTGTGGAGTTCCTCACAGCCACTCCCGCAGAGCACTAATGTAAAGTATTTTACATCACGATTTACAAAGAAAAAAAACAGGGGTATCAGGAGTGTCACCTTTCAATGGGGGGGAGGGTTGCTAAGCGACCCCTCCCGAACAGTAAAGTAGGGCGTGGGGGGAACTGGAGCTAAAAAAGGGCATTGCAGAATAATGATGCGAAATATGACTTCAATCTCTGCTCAGGAAGTTGCCGGTTGAGATCTGCGTGATATTCAGCTGCTCATATAGCCTGTGCCGATATTACCCAGGAAACCAAAGCCAGTGAAAAAGACTATGGCCAAAAGGAACCCGCATTCGATGTTACAGCAAGCATTGCCACAGCCAAAGGGTTTTTTCTGTCATATGTCCAGTGTAGCTCTAAATACCCCAATAGTGCCATCATGTGCCTGGAATAGTCACCATATTGTACGGTACAGCAAGCGTGTGGCTGCTGCCATTACATGTTAGCAGCCATTGTTTAAACACAGTTTACTGACCACTTTTTCATATTTAACTTTATCACGAATAGAAGGAGAAAAGTAGTATTCTAAAGTTCTCTCCACGAACTACCCATAATCCTTGAATGCCAGAATCATAGTGTTGCTTTGTCCAATCCATGAAGGCACTTTACCAGATCGGACTGCGACATAGTAATTCTGCTAATGTGATTTTTCTTATTTCCAAAGCCCAATAGTCTTCATCTCTGAACGCAAAAGCGTTTGTTCATGTGTTAACTAAAATAATTCCATATTTATTAAGGCCCTGAAGAAGCACACAGTTCAGACACAGAGGAAAAGTAATGTGCAAAACACATGTTGACCTACTGTTAAGGACGTGTAATCAACGAATACAACTGTTGCTTTGGATACGGAAGGTATGTAAGTTACTTTTGTTTGTGGGCTTTAAAGCAAGATTGTGCTACAGGAAATTAAAGTTTTGATATGAACCAATTATTTGTGTGAACCCTTCATCAGAGCACCGTGAGCGATCCAGACTTTATCTGTGAATTGCAGAATGCAATCCTTGAAGGTTGGAGGAGGGGGTTCTGAATTTACAGTCCGCGTATCAAGTCATTTTATGAATGATTCCTTACGTGTAAAATCCAACAGCCTGTTCAATTGTAGCTCAGCGTTTCTCCTCTTTGCCGCCTATCTTCTTTGAATCTTCTTTTAAATCTTCGTTTTCCATGAATCAACATATTTTACCAAAGTAAAACATGCACTATAATAAAACTATTATCACCCACCAATCTGCCAATTGAATTGCGTGTGTCTTTGTGTGTGTATGTGCTTATTCCATGATCTCAAGATTATATTTTTTAATTTTCTGAATGTTTAAAATGGAGCATGAGCTACAACAGACCCAATTCAGCACGAGGGGAAAAAGGTGGGGTGATGAATAGTGAGAAAAAGGCAAGGAGTGAGGAAAAAAGTGGCGTTTGTAGGGCATTGTCTGTACCTGTATGTATGTCATTGAGATTTATACTGTGAACTGATGCTATTTGCATGGTCTCCATGCCCTCTGGCAGATCTGAAGGAAAGTGGAGAAGAAGGAAGAGTCTAGATTGCTTTGGTGTTGTGTTGATGTGTGTAGACCAGCAGTACCCTGACCTATTTGTGCAGGCCGGCGTCTAGTTGTTAATTGCCCTAGACACAGTGGTGATTGTTTCCAGAAGGGCGCCTCATGGCCCATGGCTAGGACACTTTTTACAGGGGGTGTGGTAAGTAGATTGGCTGTAGATATGTATTGTTGTGCTATTTGGAGTTTGGTGGACGTGTTATTTAGCCTGAAATGTGCATTCAATGTATTTTATCTGCGTAGAGTGTATTTGAGTGTAGAGGCTGAAAAGGTTAGTGTAGGAGATAAGCAGTTAAAAACGTCCTTCTGCCGCATCCATGGGGGGGTTGCTGGGATCATGCCAAGCTAGCTAGGAGCATTAAAAAGCCAGGTCTTCAAACATTTCCTGAAAGCTAGGTGAATCTGGATCGTGCGGCTTTCCTTTGTCAGGGAGTTCCAGAGTTTCACCGCAAGCCCTCATATGGCTATCTGGTGTTTCCGGAGGCACTTACTGGATTATGGTGTCCACCTTGGGTGGAGTAGGATGCTCTTTTCTCGGATGAATTCAGCTCAATGGCCCTGAAGGGTGGTGGCTCTATGGGCAATGTAGAGTGCTTTGGTGTGGATTCTTATCTTGACCGGTAGCCAGTGAAGTGATTGTACAGTTGGCGTTGTACGTTCCCTCCTGCCCAGTCTAAGAAGACGTCTTGCTCTGTGTTCTGGATGAGTTGAATTTTCTTAGCAAGGTAATCCAGTATGCTGAGGAACATGCTATTTTACATAGTCGACTCATGATAATACCAATAATATGTTGTTGAGTGTCCTGTGCGGGAAGTTGAGAAAAGACATTGGGCCTCATTACGACCGTGCCGGTCCGGAAACTGTTGTTTCCGGACCGGCTGATTCCAAGTTCTGCAGGCGGGGGGTGTCACTCCTGCCAGGTCAGACCTAGCAGGAGTAACGCCCCCCGCCTGCAGGTGGACATGGAAACACTGGCTCTGTCATAGACGGAACCAGTGTTTGCATGGTCCCCATCGGACTCCATGGGAATGGGGATTTACGGAATTATGCCTCTGGAATGACCGGGTCACCGGGGTCGTAATGCCCCGGTGATTCCGGCAATCAAGGAGGCGGATTGGTATTTTGGGTCTGGCGGCAGCCTGCTGGTTTGTCCGGCACGGCTATCGCCGGACTTCTAATGAGGCCCATTATCCCCCAGACAGTAGGTGGGAGAAACATTTCTTTACAATTGCATGTAGCTGGAGTTCGAATGTCTACTTCTTCAATATTTTATATGGATTTCTCCATTAACAAGATACAAAATGTGAAGTACAAAAAAGACAACAGCCCACAACATGTTAAAATCCTAGCGATTAAACTCTTATAGAAAATAGCCAACAAACATATTACAATCTCGACAGCTATACCCGTAGAGAAAACACACAGACTTTAAAACTCCAATTCCTTAATACCACACATGTGACATATAAACATGAGTAAAAACATACATTACACGACAAAACCAGAGAAGCTCTGCTGTGCTACCAAGTTTGGGCTCGAAATGTCATAATGTGGTTATGCCCACGTTATTTAGCAGCACAAAAGCAATGGTTGAGACCTTTTTTCAGTATAATACTGTAAATATGTTTAAAGAAACCACGTGGCTTTTAATAAACCACGATGGCTTGACATAAAAGGCCAGATGTATGTTTGTCCAATGCAGTCATGCGCAGTAGAGACACTTCCCTTGTTGTCACCTCTAGAGGGGGCTGTTGCCTTAGGATATATAGCGGTCCTACTGTGTTTATGTAACCTGCACTTTGGCCTGTGTAGATGGGCTTTCACGCTAGTTAATTTATAATCTATCTGCGTGTGTTAAAGCTATTCTGACATTTCCAGCCGAAATCTCGGCAGCACAGCAGAGCTCCTCTGGTTTTATCATTTAGCTTATTCTTTTACTCACGTTCATATACTATAATTGTGGTATTAAGGAATTGTAGTTTAAATTCGTGTGTGCTTTCTTCAACGGGATGACAGTTAAAATGTTAATATGTTTGTGGGCTGTTTTCTATACGGATATAATAACTAGAATGTTAACATGTTGCAGGCTGCTGGTTTTCTTTTCTTTAACTTTGTATTTTGCATCTTATTAATGGAGAAATCCAAATAAAATATTGAAAAAGAAGTATTTCTAAGGTCAGAATATTTTCCATTCACTTAATCAAGAATATTGGGGGTGGTGGGGGGGATGGGGTATCTATGTCCTTGTTGGTGCTCATTTTCAAACTGATCTGTGAGTCATCTGCCCATCCTTAGCTGGTGAGTTCATGCACTTTGATCAATCTCACGTGGTGGACTTTACACATAATGAAGTGCATAGGCTTGATCCTTGCAGTATAACATGCTGCAGAATTGTGATTTAAAAAATGGCCGCCGCGTGGTTTCTGTTCTGCCCATGAGGGAGGATCTCATCCATTGCAGTGCAGTGTTCCACAGCCCAGTTTCTTCAAGCCTCTTTATTAGTGATGTGTGGTTGACAGTATTGAAAGCTGATGAGATGCTCATACGTTTCAGGATGAAGGTGATGTTGGCATCTATATTCATTTTAGTACCAGCCCCAAAGCACAGAAGTCTGGCTTCTGTTTCTTTCACAGTTCTAAAACCTACTTACGTGCTGCCCAGGATGGGATTTTGATGGACTCTACATTTTCGAAGATTTGACATAGCTTCACAGGATTTTTGCTGGGATGCTGGCTGCCCTCTCTTCACACTGTGAGGTTATTGTGTTATGTTCTTGGAGCTGTGTAGGTTTGGATGTGTGTGGGAAGATACGGCTCGCCCGGCTGTCTTTTATTAGTAGAGGCATTTTAGTGCTAAGTTATTCAGAATAGCAGACTAAAAATAGTAAGCACATGGGTTATAATAGTTAATACTGCTGTGGGTCTGTGCACAGGTTGAAAGGTAGCAATGTCCTTTTTATGCCCCAGAATTAGGAGGGATTTCCTGGAAAAATAGTCACAGCATAAGGACTTCAGATGTTACACCAGACGTAGTTGAAGTTTAGTTGCAGCTGACACACAAATGTTAGTGGGACAATTACCACAGTTGGTCAACAAGAATATTGTAGAGAAAATGTGATTGTGGGTGATGATGCATATAGTGAGTCAACAATTAATCTCCGACTATGGGAAGTGAACCATGTAATCAGTGAAGAAAACAGTTTAAAGTAACATTGTTTAAAAGGGGCGAGTTACATTTTAGTACCAGGAGCAATCATAATTAAAATGAGGAAAGAGTTTATGATAGTAGGGAGTGATTAGGCAGTAGAGCAAATGTTGATACTGTGAAAACACTTGATCTCAGTCACCAGGGAGCAGGCAAGTAGTTAAGTGGGTTCCAAATTACTATGCCAGGTAGTAATTAATAAAGAGGGGACTACTTTAATTTAGGGCACCATTGTGCTGAGAGGGAGAGTGACAACAATGAGCACACTCCCCATCCGCTGATCTAGGGAAATTAGGTGTAAATGGAGAAAATGTATACTTGAGTAAGTATTGCCACTCTGGGACAGAAGCCACAGGAAACTTGGGGCCGAAGCCACAGGAAAAGCAATATGAAGTGCAACAACCATCAGATATCTGGGCACCAGTTAGCAGAAACAACAATTCAAAGTGGTGAAATATGAATAGACTAGGAAGCAATAGATTTCAGACACTACAGAGTAGAAAGAACATTCTAAAGTGGGGCATCGATTAATAAACTGGGCACCAGGGAACAGATGCAGCTATTTAAGGTGAGTTGACAACTAGTCAAAAGGCAGCACGTTAATTTCAGACCCCAGGAGCGTATGAAACAATTAAGATAAAACAATGCAGCAATTAATTTCGGACACCAGTATGAAGACAATACAATTAATGTAACAATTAAATATGGGACAACCATTAAGATATTGGGCAGCCAACCGATTTTTGAAACCAGTGCAAAGATAAACCAATTCAAACAAACGTATGCAACAATAAATTTTAGATGTAGTTTTAGACAAATCTGTGTAGATAATACCATTATTAAACAGAGGTGATTAAAGGCAGAGGTGTTGCTGGTGGCGGGCCTGGGGAGGCTATAGCCCCGGGTCTTTTGTTTGTAGTCCCGGATAGAAGCTCAGGAGCTACAAGCAAAATGCTAGCTAGCCCCAAGTCCCGACAGCCCCGACATTAGCCTAGCCCTGGACCTTTCCCAGACCTAGCAACACCCATGATTAAAAGTCAGACATCAGGGAGGAGTAAAATATACATAAACTGGATAAAAGCTTTCAGAATAACAGGAAGAAGAAACAATGGGCCTCATTCCGACTTTGGAGGTAACCACGCCGCTATTTGCGGCATGGCTGCCTCCAAAATCGTTCTGATTCCGCCCTGGTGAATGGAGTAATTACCAATCCATTCCGAGGTCGGAGGGACCGGTAATTCCCCATTCACCAGGGCCATTCCCCATTCCCATTTTAGCCCCGATAGGGCTCAATGGGAAGGGGGAAGGCGGCAATAATGGTACCGCAAATTATGGTACCGTTATTAACCCTGGTGTCCCTTTGCGGGTCCCGTCCTTAACGCCTGCTAAAAGCTAAAAGCAGGCGTTAAGGAGGACCCGCAAAGGGAACTCGTAGTAGGGCGCAAAGGGATTACCGGCACCGGTGTCATTACCGGTGCCCGGTATCCCTTTGCGCCCTACTTGTAATGACCCCCAATATTTTTAGCTCTGGCAACACACTATAAAATGGGCAGCAATGGCGTACAGAAATCAGGGCCACAATCACGCAATTGATGACATAAACAGCAATTAACTTAGGGCATCAAGGGGGAGCTCACGCAATTTAAAGTGGGTCGAAGTTAGAAACTAGGCAGCAATGAACTTCAGACACCAGAGAGATGATAAATCAATGTATAAACTGTACAGCAATGGATTGAGCACAAGACAGCAGATTACACAATAAATAAATGGAGCAGCAATTAGGTTAGGACATTAAGGAGTGCCGATCAACCCTTTTAAAGTGGTAATTAGTATCGACATTAGGGAGCTGAGCAAAACGTTAATAAACTGAGCAGCAAATAATATATCCAACTGGGAGCACATGCAATAATTAAAACACAGAGCAGCGATTCATTTATGAAACCAGGGAGCAATTTAAAGTGAGCCAATGGTTAATACCTCAGCAGCAGTTAGTTTCGGGTACCAGGAGCAGACCATAAAATCAATAAATTGATCAGCAATTCATTTCAGAAACCTGGGAGAAGTTGATTTATGACATAAAAGGTAGATAAAACAATTTAAAGCTGAGCAAAAATGAATGTTATGACCAGTGATTAATTGCAAAAACCAGGGAACAGACAAAAGCAATCAAAAGGAAACTTCATTAACTTTAGAGCAGAACAAACAATTCATGGGCTGAGCAATAATTAATTTAGGAAAGAAGGGATCAAATGAAACATCAGCTACAGCTGGACATCAATGAATTTCCGAACACCCTGAAGCAGAACAAACACGTAGTACACTGAAGAGCAATTAATTTCATAAAGAAATTGAGGGGGAGCCCAATAATCAAAGCACAGAGCAGAAAATTAATGGAGGACATCAGGGAGCAGAAGAAGCAGCCGACTAATCAACAATTGATTTCAGTTCATATCAAACAATTAATAAACTGAACAACACATTAATTTAGGACATCAGGGTATAGACCGCACAGTTCTTATTGGAGCAAAAATTAAACACGGGCTAGCAATTAATGTTGAACACCCTGTGACAAATCTATCAATTACTACACTGAGTTGTGATTGATTTAGGACACCATGGAGCAGAAAGAGCAATTTAAAGTTAGGCTACAGCTAATAACTGGTTAGCACATTTGGCGGAGTGGGTTTGGGGGTTGAATTTAACAATTAATAAACTGAGCAGGACATTAATTTAGGGCACCAGAGGCAGATCAAATACTCAAACTGAGTATCAATTAATTTCAGAGCATATCTACCAATCGGTAAACTGAGCAGCAAATTAATTCAGGACATCTGGGAGCAGATCAAGCAATGAAACTGAGTAGCATCGAATTTCAGCCTGTATCGAACAATGAATAAACTGAGCAGCACATTATATTTAGTAGATGGCGAGGAGATCCAACAGTTTAAAACGGGATGTTAATAGTAACTGGGCAGCAGATAATGTCCAACATGTTGGAGCAAATCTAACAATTACTAAGCTGAGCAGTGATTGATTTAGGACACCAGAGAGGAGACAGCGACATTTAAAGTGGGGTAACAATAATAATAATTGGCCAGCACTTTGTTTTGGACACTTGGGGTAAATTTAATAATTAATAAACTGAGCATCGGAGTTATTTAGGACACAAGGGGCAGAGGAAGCAATCAACAGACTGGGCAGTAAATTAATTTAGGACATCAGGTAGACGATCCAACAGTTTACAGTGGGACAGCAAATATGAACAGGGCAATAATTCATGTTTGGCACCTGGGGGCAAATCTAACAATTACTGAACTGACCTGCAAATTAATTTAGGATACCAGGCAATGGATTATTTTATGAAAAGCACCCAATCCCATCCCGAGTGTCCAAACAGACCATTCAAGTACAAACTCGTTTACCTTTTGAAGTTCAATGTCATCATCACGACAATGTTCCACTCATCCTGAGTTATGGATTCTCCACACACCCAAAAGACCTCTTGCATGGGCTCTTTCGAGTCTTCATCACACGTGTTAACTGCAAACCTTGAAAGATAATCTGCTATGACATTTTCCTTAACTGGCACATTTTTTGATGACAAAAGGCATGCCCTTGTATGTCACCCAGTTCATTATTCTTCTTGAGACACCACCTAACCCTTTCGACATAAAGAGGGCAACAAGTGGTTTATCCCCAGTGATGATGGAAAATGTTCTTCCCCATAGGAATGTTTTGAATATTTTTCATAGCCCATGTCACGGATAAAGCTTCCTTTCCAATTACCAAATATCTTTGCTCAAATTCTTTGAGAGCTCCAGTAGCAAATGCTCTTATTTTGTCACCATGCTTGGTGGAATGCATGAGTACCACTCCCAGAGCCCCACTACTGGCATCCGTCATTATGTAAGTGTCCTTGCTAGTGCCAAACGGTGAAAGAATGGGGGCCTTGACTATGGACTTCTTTATCTCAGAAAATTACTTTTCACATGTATCATTCCATTCAACGTTTTGGCCTGTTTTGCTCCTGATATTAAAGCATTTGTCTGAGAAGTGTCTTATGAATTTTAAGTAATATTCTACTAGACCAAGAAATTACATAACTTCTTGTCTGTTTTTAGGTGGAGGTGATTGTAGTATGGCTGATATTAAACCCTCTCTCTGGGATACACCTTTCCCTGATAGTTGATCACCAAGATAGTCAATGTGTGGTGCTCTAAAACAGCCTTTTGACTTTTGCAGGGTGAGACCAGCCTTACTTAATCTGCTTAACACAACCTGACATCATGGTCCTTAGTGGAAGACCCCATGACTAATATATCATCTTGGTAAAAGAACACCCCTGGAATGTCACCCAACATTTCTTTCATCATTCTCTGGAAGAATGCAGCAGCTGAAGTGAACCCAAAAGGCATTCTCTTGAATTGAAACATGCCATCTTGTGTAATAAAGGTGGTGAGGTTTCAGGATTTGGGGTGTAACCAAATCTGGTGATAAACTGACGCCAGATCAAGTGTAGAAAATACTTCAGCCCCCTCTGTGAGGCTGATTAATTCCCTAATGCTTGGAAGCGGGAATTGGTCGACCACTACACATTTATTGAGTGCCCTGAGGTTCACACAGAGACGAGCGCTGCCGTTTGGTTTCTTCACAACTGCCACTGAGAATAACCATTCTGATGCTTCTATAGATTCAATTATATCATTTTCGATCAATTTGTAAATTTCTACTATGGTGACCTCCTCTCTTAGACCAATGGCAACACATCTTGATTTAGCAATCACAGGTACTGAACCATTTTTCAATTTGATTTTATGACATCTACCCTTGAGGCAGCCAAGTTCTTCTCTGAACACATTTTTTATGCTGACTTCTGGAGCAGCGGATATGGTGGAAACACAACCCAGACTTTTTGGGTTTATTTTTAACCCCATATCATGTTGCTGATATCATCCCAGAAGGCCACACCTTTGTCAGAGACATATACCTTGTTTTCTGTAATCATATCTTTACATTTTAAAGTTGCAAATAACCATCCCGGCATTGTAATTCTAGACCAACCATAACCACTGGCCTTAACATGTGATGGATGGCCTTAAACTAACATTGACACATTTTGATTGCCATGTCTCTCTATTGATAATTATGTAATCTGAGCCAGAGTTAATCAGCATTTTGACAAGGATATCATTAATCGTGACAATTGAGTGTGATTTGTCATTTATACTACAGACAACATTGCATATAGACCAGGTAATTCCAAAAACTCTTCCTCTGAGGATTGTCCTTCCGAAGCTTCATTCTCAGTATTACCATCAATTTCTTTGACTACTTTCTTGGTAGGATTATGGCAACATTTAGTAAACTGACCTTTTACTCCCACATTTCCCACACTGGGCATTGTGCGCTAGGCACAAGGGGTTGTTTGCTAAATGTGAGGAACTGCCACACCTGCAGCATTTCTTGATAGCTGTAGATTTGGCAGCAGGTCATTTCTTGTCATCTCCTTTACTTATGGGTTTCATTTTCTTGATGCATCTTTTAACGTCTGGGGAAGAATTGACACAAATAGAGTCTTTTGTCTCTTTTGTTTCTAATTAATTGACACATGCCATCATGTGTTTAATTCTCTTTGCAATATCTAAGGCCTCTTCTACAGAGGGGTCACCTTTTGCCCACATTTCTGCCCTCATACTTAACTTTTTAAATGTAAGCATACATTGGTCACGCATGCGCTCATCATAAAATGGACCAAAGTTGCAAGCGTCGGCTAATTCTCTAAGTGCTGTAATGGATTCAACTTTTGCATGTTCTTGCGTGATAAAGTGATAACGTTGCAAGACAATACTCATTCTCTTTTCATAATGCTTTTCTAATTTTTTTAGAATGATTTCATATGGAGTAGGTAAGTCTGACCCTTCCCCAGCAGCTTTAGTAATTGGGGGCAGGCCAGGGAGACTTTTCAAGATTCTTCTGCCCTCATAGCCCAGACAATGCATGAGGAGGGCTCTGCGCCTCTTCATGTTGACATTTGGGCCATAAATGTCAGTTACATAATCTAAGAAGTTATCTCTCCATGTTTTCCATGGAGTTGTAGGTTTGGTAGCTAGTATATAGGTCCTGTGGTTGCAAGGTGCGAAGCACTACACCTGCTGGAGTATGGAGAAGCCAGGAAACCTCCAGGAACAGCACGTGGGATGGAGGCATGCACCAAAGAAGCAATGTGTGGTGCGTTGCAGTGAGAAGCCAGCCGGTAGAAGGAGAACAATCGAGGATCCGGGTGTTTGGCAGGGTAGTGTAGCGTGGTTGTCAAATGCAGAAGGAGGTGTCACTGGAGCAGATGGCACACTGTAGATCACATGACACGAAGTTACTGAAGTTCCCTTTCTCAACGGGAAGCAACGGCATCAAACAAGGGGAAGTGTCCGGGTAATGTTGGAACGGGTGGATACCGGAGAAGGGAGTGAGTGCTGTGGGAGTGCAGTAGGCTCTGGGCACCGCTATAGACCACAAATTATGGCACAGCCATGGGTGTGCTCTGGGTTAATTCACTTGGGGTGGCTGCTTAACCGTCACAAAGTGAAGGGAGGGAGGGAGGAGCCAGAGTCCCAAACAGCAGTCAGATGGATGAGGAAAACAGCAATCGATGCAGACCAAGGAAAGCACACACTGGAGTAAGAAGGTGGCTCCAACAGCAACAGAGCACGAGGAGAAGCACTGTGAAATGCAAGGTGTAGGAGGACCTCTAGGGAGTTCACCTCATCGCCACTCTGAAGTGAGTGAATTCCAGGAGTCAAGGTAAGTTTTCTTTGTAAGTATTTGTTTTCATATAAAAGAGAGACCCTGAATCTGGCAACCAGGGGAGTTGCTCACAACAGCAAGATGCAAATTTTGTAAGTAAGCATGAGATCATAACATGTTTGTGTATACAGTTTATACAAGAACTACAACATGTTTATTTGTTATAGCTACCCTGAATTTGTATGCTCATACCTGGTGATGGCATCATAACAAGTTTATTAAATACAGTTGCTAATTACAAATCTAAAGATGCATCTTAAATAAAACAGATACTAATAACCTTACTAATGACCTTATAAGGTGAAAATGTATATTATGAACCATAATGATAACCTTTGTTTAATTTGTCTGGGGAAGGTACATATACCACCATCCTACAACAGCTCTCCCTCCCCAAAAACTCACCCAAAACACCATACCCACAACACCTCCCCCCTCCCCAAAAACCCAATATGGTGAGGAGGGTGTGCTGGTGCCATGATGAATGGGAGCCGGCGCGCGGACTGCAGCTGTGTGGACTGTCACAGGTGGCAGCCGTGGTGTGGCAGCTTCAGGCAGCCGTGCCATCTGCATGGCCGGTGGAGGGGCCACTGGGCACCGCTGTGGGGCTGGTGCTATCTTCCAGACCTGCTAGAACTTCCACTGCGCTAGATGTGTTGGCCTTGATGCCTTCTTCTGCCACCTCCTCTGGCTGCCTATGGGTCCGGCCTTTGCAGGGGTGGAGGTGGATGGTGTGGCAGCAGTAGAGGGTCTGGCCTCCTCAGTGTCTGTGTACTGTGTATGTGTTGGGAATACAATGACATGCTGTCAGTCATCTTGCAGAAATGTCAGCGGGTTTGGAAGACACTCATGCAACTTTGTGTGGGTTCTACATACGCACATTTTGTTTGATTGGCATGGGTGGTATTAGGCCAATCAGTGCTGCTACTACTAGGTGGTGGTAGTACCTACCAAGGGTGTACACAGTGCATGCATGCGCATGTTACCTGTTGGCCTGCCTAGGTCGCTTGTTGTTGTGGGTGCGCTGGGGCTTCACTTGCCAACATGGACTCTCATAGCAAAACAAAAGGGGTGATGGCTGGAAGGATTAGAATTAATCTTAACCTCTGATATTGCTCTGGGCCGCCCTCCAGACCATTGTTCTTCGATTGCCAAGCTCTTCAGCATCCCCTTCTAAAGAAGCCGTTGCCGATCCTTCCTCTTCGGCGAACTATCGCCTGATCTCGATCACTCCTTTCCTGGGCAAACTCTTGGGAAAGCTGGCCATCTCCTAGCTTAATCTACATACTTAATCTGTTGGTTGCCTCCATGACCACCAGTCTGGTTTCAGCGCTGCCAGAAGCATGGAAACTGCTGTCCTGAACACCCGTGAAGACTTGGGGCCTCATTACGCGGATGGCGGTAGGGATTTACCGTTACCGGTAATGGAATACCGGTAACGTTAAATCCCCATGCGGATCACGACCCGGCACACCGCTATTAGCGGCATCGCAAATTACGGTGCCACTAATAGCAGGCAGGCCGTGTGCGCACGACCCTCCATCCCGTAAATTACGCCATGCCGCTATTAGCACAGCATCACAAGGCCAGTGGACATGCTAATAGCGGCATGGTAAATCCACCCAAACCCCTTACCGCCATGGTGCTAATACCGGCATCGCGGACCACCCGTTAAGAGGAATGAGCAGTGTTCCCACCTGCCACAGGTGGACACAATCAGCACAGGTGGAGGCAATGGAGACTGTGGCAGCTCAAAAGGAGCACACCACACCCCTTCCCACACCCCTTCCCACACAAAGATGGTTCCAATACTGGCAGCAATACATGGCCTGGGGGAGCTCATTGCAGCGCAGCTGATACTACAACAGGCAGCACAAAGGAGACGCAGGAGGAGGAGGAGGAGGAGGAGGAGGAGGGCAAGACAGGCACAGCAAGCACCACAACGGCACCTATTCATACCACAGAGGCACCCACCAATCCCCAGGATCAGAGCCAGTCCATTCAACCTAACCCCTGAGCAGATACACACCCTGTACCGTCTGGACAGGGTTACCATCACCAGCATCGTGGACATGATCCACGACGACATAGTGAGCCTCATAGACATCAGAACTGCCATCCCCCCGCTACTGAAGGTGGTGAGTGTGCTCCACTTCCTGGCCACAGGCACCTACCAGCATACAGTGGGACACATGCATGGCATCTCACAACCAGTATTCTCACGCACGCTGAACCAGGTACTCGATGCACTCCTGAAGCATGCACCCGAACACATATCCATGCCACGGACTGCCCAGGAGATTGCAAACACAAAAGTTGGCTTCTATTCACTGGCAGGCATCCCAAGTTGCATTGGGGCCATCGACTGTACACATGTGGAATTGGTGGTCCCACATCACAATGAAGTAGTGTACCGAAACAGGAAGCAATTCCACTCTATCAATGTCCAAATGGTATGTGACGACAACAAGATAATCACACATTGCTGTGCCAGATTTCCAGGATCAACACATGATTCCATGGTCCTGCGGAACTCAACTATCCCACGCTACATGGAGCGACACCCCAGACAACGTTTGTGGCTACTCGGTGAGTAGCAGGGCAAGCACATGGCAACGTGATTGGGGGGGGGGAGAGAAACATACTGCAACTGGGAGTGATTGGGGGGGAGATACATACTGCAACTGGGAGTGATTGGGGGGGATACATACTGCAACTGGGAGTGATTTGGGGGGGAGATACATACTGCAACTGGGAGTGATTGGGGGGGGGAGATACATACTGCAACTGGGTGTTGACTGTCGTCCGTAGGAGAAATGGACATACAGATGTACACCAATGTGCATCCGGGAAGGCCACGATGTACTTGAGAAGAACCCACATGCAATTTGAAGCTGCACAACATCGACAACAATGCAGGTTGCTAAATATCACACATCCATCCACATTGAACATCCTACCACGCAACATTTCACACGAATCTGCAACATGGCGTCAAGATAGTAATACACAATCAGCGCAGCACAACATCAATCCAGCAATGCGCACTTGAATGCATGCAAAGGGATCACCCCTAGACATAGCACTGACCCACACACCTATAGCACCACTGAAGTGATGCCTCACAGCATGGCCACATTGGTGTCAGAATGTCAGTACACTCGCAGTGTGGTACCAAATTTGCCTGGGACAGGGTCACCTAAGACCTGGCCTCACCCAGGACATGTCAAATACTGTTGGAGGCATTAATGTTGCATTACTACTTGCAGGGTCAACCTCCCCCTTGCACGTTGCTGCCACACAGACCATCTGCATGTATGCTGTCAATTCAGTACTTGAATCACAATGCAATGTCAATTAGTGTGATGTGAACAGGCCGCTCTTGAGGTGAACAGTGACAGGACCCTGTTCATTCCCCCATACAGGTGATGCGGGCTATCCCCTGAAGACCTGGCTCCTCACACCTGTACGGAACCCACAGAACAGGCACGAGGAGGAATACAATCGTGCACATACCCGTACCCGCATCGTGATCGAGCAGACTTTTGGACTTTTGAAGTCACGTTTTAGGTGCATTAGCAGGT
The DNA here is from genome assembly GCF_040938575.1 of Ambystoma mexicanum. Lineage (NCBI taxonomy): Eukaryota > Metazoa > Chordata > Amphibia > Caudata > Ambystomatidae > Ambystoma > Ambystoma mexicanum. Next base: position 1,169,271,554 of record NC_090935.1, on the reverse strand, counting down.
CTGGTGGTGCTCTGCTGTATGGACATGAGAAGGTGGCCAAGATCACCATGGCATGTGTCATGCTGCACAATATGTGTATCAGACGGAATGTGCCACTGCCCCCTGACACTGAAATAGAAGCACCTGATGAGGATGATGATGGTGATGAGGACGGAGGTGAAGGGGATGCAGGTCTTGCAAGAGGGGATGGGCAGGAGGGACGTGCTGTGAGACAGCATCTGATCAACCAAATATTCTGAGGAACATGTTTTCGTACTGTCACATGGTAATGGGGAGTAATGCACTGGTGTATGTTTTCGAGCACACAATGGACCCTGTCCCCAATAAAGTACACACACACAATGAAGTTGTCCAAGCCAGTGTTTAGATCAGAAACCAGTGTATTGAGTAACATTAAGGTGTGAAAGTGCAAGTCCCAATACATCCCACCACCCTTCCCCCCACCCCCACAACAGACCCATAACACCCTTCCCCCCACCCCCACAACAGACCCATAACACCCTTCCCCCCACCCCCACAACAGACCCATAACACCCTTCCCCCCACCCCCACAACAGACCCATAACACCCTTCCCCCCACCCCCACAACAGACCCATAACACCCTTCCCCCCACCCCCACAACAGACCCATAACACCCTTCCCCCACCCCCACAACAGACCCATAACACCCTTCCCACCCCCCCCCACAACAGTCCCTCATGTGTTTGCCAAGTTTGCCCTGGCCTATGCACACATAGGGATCTCTATCGACCCCCTATTTTCAATAGTCCTCGGGGGGGATTCAGAGGGTTGGCAGATGTGCGCCTGGTGGTGCGCGTTGAGCGACGGAGGGGGCTTGTTTGTCTCGACCCAGAAGATGAGGGTGGGGCAGACTGGCCTTGTTGGGAAATGTGGCGGTCCATAGTGTCAGCCATGCGTACCAGGACCTCCCTGAGACTCCCTATCTCATCGCACAGCCTGTTGGTGTTGGCGTCCATCCGCTCTGTGGAGTGCCTCAACGCCTCCACGATGTTCTCACTGCGATTGGCAGCCTCCTCAACATGCTGGCCAACCAGCACAGACAGCTCTTGTTGGCGCTGCAGGATGGTGGTCAATTTGAGGCCAGTGCTGGGTGACTGTGCACTTGAGGCTGTGCCCTCGGATGCATCCACTACAGCAGGTGATGCCAACATGGGGGACATGATTGCAGGGTTGGTGTCCTCAACTGTGGAATCAGACGCAGGGGTCTGGAATGGCACTGGCTCTGGTGATCCAGGGGGGCTTGGGGTGTGCATCTCCATGGCCTGGTCTAGGGTGTCCTCCAGATCGGATAGGGGGGCAGTGGAGGCTGCTTCACCAGTGGAGCTTGCCGCAGCTGATGGTGGGCCCTCGGTGGCTGGCATCGGTGCGGGTGGGTTCACCACCGGTGGTGGGGCCGCAGTTGGTGGTGCAGCTAGTACTGCCGTGGCAGTGGCACTCCGACGAAGTTTGGCGCTCGTCTGGTGGGGCCTGCCCCCCTTGCCCCTTGATGTTGTTGGGGTATCCGCCGGCTCCTGTGCCCTTGGCCTCTTGCATGTAGCTGTTGCCTGTGTTGCATCAGCGGCATCCTCCCCATCTGTATGTGAGCCTGTCAGGGACGAGACGGGGGATGGCATTGGTTGCGTTTCAATATACTTGATGCAGATTACATGAATGATGCAGTTGTGGCAATTGGGACTTAGTGGTTGTGGATGCAGGTGATGTGCCAGTTCAGTGCCTCATCCATGCATGGTTGTGTTCGGGACTTGTCTGTGGTGTTGTGTGCATGTGTGTGTGTGTGGGCCTGACACAGGCATGGTGAGGGATGGATGCATGTGTGGATGTGTGTCCATGCATGAGAGGAGTCTGTGCTCACATATGGGGGGTACAGTACATTCACATTGCATCCTGTCATGTGTACACTCACCTCCTTTAGAAGTGGTACCCACGCCGAGCTCCATGCTGCCTACTCCCTCTATTGACTCGACGGCAATCATGTTGGCGCACGTCTCCTCCCATTCCTTCATCCGGATTGGGGATCCATCTCCACCAGCACTGGCAATGCGGTGGTTCTCAGCCAGGATGCCCCTCACCCGCAGCCTGAGGTCGTCCCACCTCTTCCTGCATTCGCGCACAGTGCGCGTGCTGGTGCCCACTGCACTGACTTTGGCAGCGACCTCCTCCCAGATGGCTTTCTTCCTCAACGGGGTTGGCCGGCGCATGTCATTCGCGAAGACCACCTCAGCATTCTCCGCAAGGGTCTGTGTCAACATCACCAATTCCTCATTGGTGTATTTTTCTTTGCGCTGCCTGTCAGTAGATTTCTTGAGTGCCTTAGGCATGATGCAGGTGTCCACAATTGTTTGGCACGGCTCATGAATCAATACAGGTCCAGGGGGCAGAGGATGGCAATGGATTGTGTTTTTAAAGATGGCCGCCGGGCTCTTTCCCGTTCCGGCGCGATGACGCTATTTCCGGTTCCGCAATTTTACGGTCACCGCTAATTGCGGTGACCGCTAATAGCGGTGACCGCTAATGGCGGTCACCGCAATTTGCATGTAGCGTGAGGGCGGAGGTGCTATCTGCACTTTAGTCAAAGCCGGTAAGGGACTTCTTTGGGACTTTTGCGGCATGGCGGTAGGGTCATTACCGGCATGGCGCTATGCTCGTGTCCGCGTACTCGTAATGGTGCGTAATTGGCGCCCTCTTACGAGGGCGGACACGTTAATAGCACCATGCCGCTAATATGCGGTTTTTAGCGCACAACGTGTAATGAGGCCCTTGCTCTCCAATCCTGACTCTAATCTCCCTTCTGTCCTCATTCTCCTTGATCTATCCTCTGCTTTTGACGCGGCCAACCATGCCATCCTGCTCAATCGTCTCTGGGACAACCATGGTATTACTGATCAGGCCCTGGCCTGGTTGACCTCCTTTCTCACCGACCAGCCCTCTCAGGTCCAACTGGGGTCTTTCCTCTCATCTATCTCTCTCTCTCTACTTGTGGTGTTCCCCAGGGGTTTAACCTTGCTCCCTGGCTCTTCAACCACTACCTGGCACCTCTTGCCCGCTGCATCGCTACTTTCTGCTCCAATTTTCAATGTTATGTGGATAACACTCAGCTCTCTGTCAGGCTCCCCTCAGCCACCTCTGCTTCTTCTCTCATACCAGACTGTCTGGCCGCAATTCAGTAATAGCGTGCCACCAATGATCTCTGCCTTAATGCCATTAAGACTGAGATCCTCCTCATTGGGACACCCGCTCCGTCCTTTCCTCTCTCTATCTGGCTGCCCACTCTGGGCCCTCTTCCTGCTCCTTCATGTGAGGCTAAGAACTTTGGTGTCATCTTCGACTCAACCCTCTCCTTCCCCCCTCACATCTCTGACGTCTGTAAGAAGTCAAACTATCAGCTGCAACTTCTCAGAGGTATTCTTCCTTTTCTTTTCTCACTTTCCCCCAGAAGCTCACTGTCTCCAGAGCTCTGGTCCTCTCTAGGCTGGACTATTGCAAAAGCCTCTTTCTAATCATCCTGCCTCTACTCTTCGACCTTTACAACTTATCCGGAACAGGACTGCGAGACTTGTCTTTGGCCTCAAGCCCAGGGATTGTATCTCTCCAGCTCTGAAATCTCTTCACTGGCTCCCCGTGGCTGCAAGGATCAAGTCCAAGGCCCTCTGCATCATCCACAAGGCTTTCTGGTGCCTGGGACTGCTCTACCTGCAATTTTCTCTCCCAAAACATCTTCCTTCTCAAGCTCTACGCTCATCCACCTCCAACTGTCTGAGGGTCAGATGCTTCTCCAAGCAGAGAGTTGGGGGCGGGTCTATCTCCTCGGCTGGGGCCTCCCTCTAGAACAGCCTCCCTGACTCCCTTAAACTTGAGCAGAACCACCTTTGGTTCCGGAAGCAACTCAAGACCTTCCTTTTTACTTCCGCTTTCTCTCTTCCCATCCCCTGCTGATGCACTGACTGCTTTGCACACTGCTCACCTGGTCACCCTCTAAACTCAGGCCCAGGCTCCTGCATGTCCAGTTGCCTTACACTGCCTCTGGGTTCCCCAGCACCAGGGTCTATATCTGCAACCCTACAGTCCCTTCTCTCTGCACTTATGAGCCACCCACTGGCTGCACTTGTGAGGTAACTGCACTTCCCCCTTCGCCTCCCCCCTCGCACTTCTCCCCTTCCCTCTTCCCTTTTCCCTACACTTGCGCAAATGACACAAGGCCTAGTAAGATCGATATTTTGTCCGCCCTTGTTTCCCCCACCTTGTATTGTCGCACCTAGAAACAGGCGCTTTATAAATGCCACATCATATCATATCGTACCATTACAAAATGGGAAAGACCATATGCAAATCAGGCATGGTCCCACCCCAAAAGTGGCAGTCCAACCCAAACTGCTTGGTCACAACCCTTCTGCAAGAGACCACAAGCATCCCCAAACATGTTTCAGCCTTGTGGGGCCTCATCAGTGAGAAGAAGCTTTGGTCTCTAGGCCCAGCAGTCATGGGACCCATGTTTGGGCATAACCATCACATTTGGGGTGACTATAGCAAAACAAAAGGGGCGATGGATGTAAGGTTTAGAATAGATCGTAACCTCTGGAATTGCTCTGGCCAACCCACTGATCTTCACCTGCCATGCCATTACAAAAGGGGAAAGAACATGGACTGTCATGGCACGCATGGGTGCTTTTCATGTTTTGAGGTGTTTGTATGCACATTTCACCAACAGTGCCAGTGCATTACTACATTTCCCTGCCTCCCCTTGCACATGCGTATACTCATTGTGCATTTACTGTGTTTGCCATGCGTTTGCCCATTCCCTTGCCCACTGTGCTCATCTATGCTGGGGCATGTATGCTATTGGCCACTGCATTCACATGTATGTGGGGTCTGATAGACTTACTGCCATCACCATGGCTTCCTGTTCCAGCCTATATGCTCCCGATTCCCTCAATGCCCTCCATGTGGAGGATAGAGCTGGCCTTCTCCTCCAATGGAACGAGGGCAAGGAGTGAGTTCCACTGTGCCACCTCCTGTGTCAGCACTCTCCCTCCTGTTGCGTGCAATCAGGCTGCGGACCCTCAACTTCAAGTCATTCCAATGCTTGTGGCAGTCCTCTGCGTCACATGGAATGGTGCCCACAGCCGTCCCCTTGTCCTTAATGTTGGACCATAGAGCTACCTTCCTCTGAGCAGAGGAGTTTTGCTGCCTGCTCCCACACAGCTCCTCTGTATGGTCGACCACTGCATCAGCCAGAGCATTAAGCTCTGATTCAGTAAATTTAGGCTTACGCAGCCTAAGTCTGGGAGACAAGCCTTTTACTTTTTCCTGAGACTGGTGATTTCCCAAGTATGATGTCTGGAGGGCAACAGGAAATGGGACATTCAGAGTGGATTGAGTTTTTCAAGATGGCAGGCACCATGCTTTCTGTTCCGGCGGTGACATCATTACCGCTGGAGGTATTCACACTCGGTGTGCTGGTGGTAATGGTCGATACCATTGTATCTTGGCAGTATTACCGCCAGATGATCATCGTGAGATGTAATACCGCTGGCTGGTATTACAGTTACTGCCATGGTAGTGTGCCTGTCAAAATTCCGCTGGACATCCCGGAGGTAACAGTAATACCGCTGGGGCAGAATTACTGGTGTATTTGCGCTAAACTCGTGATGAGGGCCCTTGTTTTTAATCTGATCATGCATTTGTCTGCTGAGCAAGGGGGTGGTAGGAGAAGGGCACTGAAGCGAACAGGCAAATAGGTGTCACCCTCTGCCTTTGCCCTTCTGCAGCTTCCCATGCCAGGCTACTGTGGGAACCTCGATTCTTTGGGAGTTCAGTGTCATGTGACTCAGTGCACAGCCAAAAGTGTAGAGTCTCACCCGGCAGATGCCTGTTCCTTTTAAAGGTAGCCTGAACTGAAATCAAGGCAGTGAAAGGCATAGTTAAGATTGGGGAAATTAGCTGGTTCGTTCTGGGTCAGGTGAACCAAACAACAGCCAATGGGGAGTGCGAAGAGGTGTGAGGGAAGCACAGAGATAGGTCGGTTAACATAGAACTGGGTCCCAAATGAACCAACGCAGATATAAATATCCTAACAATTGGTGCCTCACTGGGCTTATGCTTTTTTCATGTACACCTGGAGATGGGGGTGGTGCAGTGCGCAGGGGCAAATAAAAGTCCCCACTGAAAATGTATTCAGAGCAGTCTAGTAGATGTATAGAAATTGATATTTGAGCAATTAGATCTAGTAGAAACCATTTGGAATTGGTCAACTGGAATGAATAACAGAGAATCATGCCGTCAGGACAGAAGCTTTGGACAGTGATTAGAAATTACAGCAAGAATGTCACATCACAAGTGGCTCCATGTCCACTTCCACTAAATTCAGTTTTGTCATTTAGATTATGAGACATTGGACTGTATATTTGCAGCTAATTAACAATGACAATTCAATTAAAATAATAAAATCACCACTGAAACTTGCTTTCTAGATTCAGGCGATGGTCAAAAACCCATACATCAGCAAGAGGATTGAGTAGACTTGCATCCATGGTCCTGCACATTAACCAGATTGAAAGAACACAGGGTGCGTAGGGGAAGGGAACTATGACCCATATATAGTGTGGTATGAGATGGTTTTCTGTTTGTAACTGCAATATGGAATAACGCTATTTTCATGGTTTGTGAACTACTTGTTTAACTGAGATGTATGGGCCTGGTTTACAAAAATGTTTTAACCTGGGAAAGTCCCATTGAAAACATGTTTGTAAATCAGGCCCTATTTATTTTATTTGGCTTCATCACTTCCCATGCTACCATTAGAATCTACATAAAGCAATTCTAAAACAGATGTATGATGCAGCAAAATCAGCTTCTAACACGTATGCAGTAGTTCTAGACATAAATAAAGCTAACAAGACAAGCCAGATAAGAAAAGGTGAAAGCAAGCCACACACCTTTGTTCAATGCTCTTCACCTTGCACTATGAAAATCTGAACGACAGCATCAAACTGCGAATGGTGATTGCTGCTGTGATATGGCCCACCAATGCCTGGAAGGCATGAGGGTGAAAGGGGAGGGCACATGGCCAAAGCACTGCCATAAATGTAGCTGAAGTGAATCCCTCCGCCCCCCACTCAGTACATTTGCGTTTGGCTACCTTGCTGTTGCTGAAGTGAAAACTATTAGCCAAAACCTAAATAGTGATGAACGAACACGAAAAAATTTGTCATAAATATATGAGCAGAGACAGAAATCATTAAGCCAGCGGACAGTGGCTTCCAACCAAGACGTTAGAGTCATGATGAATGAAAACAACAAAATGTCTTGCCAAGGAAAACAGAACTTGGAGAGAAATTTCGGCTCCAAGCAGAGAATTGTGAACGGAGGATAGCAGAGGGGCAACGCGTTGGTCTTGGAAGCAGGACCACGCAGAGCAACAGCGGTTCGAATCCCAGATACGTGCTTAGAAACGGAACTCAAGTACGCTATTGGACGTGTTATAAAAAAAAACAGTAAAATTCACTTGTCAGGAAACACCTCAAAAAAGAGCTAATTGTGCAGGAAATGTCCATGTTACCATCCCTCAGAGAGGAGACAAAAGCAATAGATATTTGTCTGACAAGAGCGACCATTCCTCTGAAATCTACCCCGGCGGAGGATCTCACAGAGCTTGTATATTGAGAAGCAGAACCCACGCCAGCACGGAGGTAGGACAACCTGACTGACTAGGCTAAAATCTCTTATGCAAATGTGACACCAGAGCCTGAATCTATGACCCGTTCTGGCAACGTTAGCCACCACACAAGAAAAGAAGGCACTGACAGGCTCATAAATTCAGAGTTGAATTGAGCATTTTAAGAGGGTTGCAATGGAAAGGTGGTGCAGATAGAAGATAAGCCTAAGCGTGACAATAATATTTCACAATGTTGATAGTCAATGGACAGAGTGCTGGCTACAGGCTTCTACACCCTTTTCTCTGGAGCACCGGGTGTTAAAATTGCTATTCCCCCATGTCAAGGTGTAAGATTGCCTCCTTTGAAGCTGATGAGCCACAATGACCCTGGCATCACAGTCTGGGGCTTATATGTCACCTTCACTGGATGGGTAAACAAGTATATTCATAGCCACGCGAGAAACCCCAAGATTACTTCTGCTCAGCCAGATCAAGCACTGCAAGGACCCCTGTCTCCATGGAAATAGTATGCCTGGGCACATGTCGTGGCCGAAGAGGCTAAAGAGTAAAAGGTAGTCACAGCCACGTGGCTCTCCGAGGCAAAAGGATTGAACCATGTGTTACTCCACAGGCAAATGAATGACAAAAACCTGAGGCTGAAGATGAGAACTCCAACGATAATGGAAGGACATGACTCAGATTCCACCACTTTCTCATGGCAACATAATGCCCAGAGAAATTAGATAACTTTGCCCACAGACTTTCGCACAGCCTGATATCCTGAGCCAAATGTGCCGATCATTTGAATCAAGTCTGCCGACCCCCATGACAAAAATTATGCTTTGCCACCTAGCTGTCTGTTGGAATTTGAACCGGTCACTGGAAAACCCCCATAGATCTTGAACCACCAGTGACAGCCCAACAGGTCGAGATTCCATGGGACTACGACTAGGAATATTTCCCTTGAAAGAAGAGTGGTCTGATCACCAATAACTAGCGAGAGGCAACGTCCACTCCTATGTCCAGATGCTCCTGATAAACCCATCTACCTATGGACACTCAAATATCATGAGATACTCAAAACAGGTGATTTCAATTCTTGAAGCTGTGGGACCACAACCCAAGAAGATGCAGAACTGAAAGCTTCAGGTAAAGATTGACCCAACTCACCACTGCCATTGTCGCTGACATGACACCAGGAACTACAGCCGCTTGTGGGCTGGTTCCCAAGGCTATTGTAAAATGCCTCTTTCATCATTGCCATGGCAACAAGGCCTTATCAGTCACTCGGTTGCAGAGGCCTGGAGCCTACATCAGCCTACGTCATGCTGTGACAAACCTTTGTTTCTCAAAACAGGGGAAACATTAGCATCCCTAATTGTGTGTCGAATTGAGTGCTTAAGTACCTGTGACCTGTAAATGTAAGTCTATAACCAAGCCAGACGTTATCAGGCTGATTAGCACAGTCTGCTATTGGAGCATGTTTAACATTAGATGTATGTTACTAATTGCTTGCCGTAAAGAGTTAGCCCAAATCAGCCAGTCATAGACAGAAGGGAACTCTCTCACTCTCCTGATGTAAAACAGCCCAACGAGAGGACCAAATCATTTCATTGGAAAGGTCATTGGTCAGAGGCTTGCCCAGATGTTATGCATTCACTGGGGCATAGGTCGAATTGCCCTAATTGACCCTGTGATTTTACAGCCAATGTGGAGTATACTATCATGGGTGCCCCATCCTCTTGAGGTTGCTAGTTCTGAGGGTGGCAGCCTGAAAACAAGACTACAGACAACATCTACAAGTTCTAGAAATTAATGACAGTTGGCCAACTTGGGTGATGTTTCCTATAAAAACACTCCTGCACCCCCCGCCCACACATGATTGTGATCAAGAGATCAGTATAGGCGGTTGGCATTCTTTTCCAAGTTACTGTTCTTCAGGAAATGCTTTGGCACTGCTGGCACAGACAGCACAAGGTTCTTGGAACTGCGTAGAGCCGCAGGAACCTGGCTGAGCTTGCTGCAGGAGTGATTTCAGTTCTTGTCTTGGCCAGTAGGCAGGCTGAGGCATTTTTTTTTTTGGATGCAGTTACTTGAATCCATCCACTCCAAATCTTTCATGATCATACAAACGGATATAAAAATCAATGCAATGCAACATTGACTGTGATCAAATGGTCTGTGTTGCTAAGTAAGCTGTCACTGTCACTTCTCCAGTGGTCTGATGTATGGACAACTAGGGATGCTCCAGTGTAGACACAATGCAGCATCGTTCAAAGCAACCCAAGTATTTAAATGGAAACTGCTGTTACATATGTTTGCAATTGCAGCACAGCCAAAGGTATTAAATGAAATAGATTACACATTTCTAATGGAATATATCAAACCAAATATAGCACAAACTACACCATGCTCTTGCAAATTAGTCCACATGCGTTTGCATTTCTTTATTTGTTTATTTATTTATCAGGAGTTATATTGTGTATAAATATCTCACCCGGCCAGCAAGCAAAGGAACAGTGTACAGGAGAGGGAAAAGTCTACACTGGTGGACGGTTCGGTATAGGAGAGAGTCATGGATCGTCAGAATTCGGGTTGTTTTTTAAAAAAAATACAGTCGTCACTCTAGAAACTGTCCAAATCTGAGGGGTAGATTTTTCTGCATAAACATACATTTTCTTACGAGAACAGATTTTGAAAATTGTCACCAGTTTTTAGAAGTCACCTGTAGATTTTGAAATGCTTGGACTGTTGCAGCAGATTTCCCCCCTTTAACTATGGAATTTACAATTCCACAGAAGTGTGAAAAATAGTTCTACAGATTCTCACAAACATTTGCCGTAGATTTGGGTTGCCTCTAGCATCATTAACTTCCGGAGGCATACAGTAGGATGGAGTGGGCCTGCCTGGTGTAAATTAGGTAGATGTTACATATTGCCTTTGCGAAGCAGGAGTAAGGCCTCCGTCCTGTTTTTTCTCGTTCCTGCTGTTCTTGATTTCCACCTTGGTGATGTATTGAAATGTTGCATTGGCCACCTGATATCACAAACTTCTCATCCAGGTAGGATAGAAGAAAAATGTGCTTGTCATTTGCATGTAGGTGATTTAGGCTATTTTTGAGTTGCTGCAGGCCTTTAGGAGTAGTGAAAGCGCGTAACTTGGGAAGACAAGTTTGGATGAGAGGCTGTCCAGTTTCATCTCTGCCATCCAAGTGTGAACTATGGCAAGCTTTGCAGAGTTTGCATGGATGGTTTCCAAGCAAGGTGAATTCTGTCTTGGATGGGTTCAGTTTTGAGAAGTGTGATGAAGTCCTATACTTGAGGATAGAGTATGGGACAGGTGTCACCCTGGTGTCATGGACCGCTACCATTTGAATGATGCAGTCCCCAGAGGGTAATATGGTGGATCACTCAGGTTTCCCAGCCCAACCGTAGATTAATGTGTCTGAAATGCGCAAACATAACACCAACTCCAAGGTGACCGAGAAAGGTTCAACCATCGGAACCAACGTAAGAGTTGGTGAAAGACCCTTGTTTTATGCACAGCCACCGCAGGCAGCATATGCAGATGGCTACAACCAGATACCGAAAACTGCTTTAATCAATCACATGTACGAGTGCATTTCCCACAGTAAATAACTAAGTCCATTCATTTCCTCCCAAATAACCAGGGGAAAACACAGAAACCTTGAACAATTGTGTGGTTTGACAGAGAAACCGGTCCTCGCAGATGAGAGCACAAGACGTTCACGAAACAAATTCAAGATGGTAGGGACAATTACAGTAACATTGGCTTGTGGAACCGTGGGGGTGTTACTAGGCAATTTTCCACACCTAAAGACCCTGTTGTCCACACAGTTAGTACCCAACGACAAGACGCACAGTCATGCCACTCACAACAGTATAAACTCAAAATAGTCCATGGCTTGACCTCATTGCCACGGATGAAAAAAGAGAAGTGAGAGGAGCAGACCCTGTGGGAGTAAGGGGTTGAGAGAATGCGATGCTGGATAGACTGAGGTTGTGCTGTGAGGGGGAAAGAAGCAGAGAGAGAGAGAGGGAGAGAGAAGCAGAGGCAGAGGAGGGAGAAGGTGGAGCAAGCAAAGGCAAAGGAGGGAGAAAGAGGAGTAGCAACAAATAAGGGAGAAAGAATAACAGAGATGGGGAAATTATAAGGCGTGGAGGTGGGAGAGAGTGAAAGGAAAGTAGAGGTCTGAGAGAAAGAGAGAGAATCAAGAGTGGTGGTGCAGGAGAAAGAGAAAACAGAGGAAATAGTCAGTGGTAGAGGAGCCATCAAGATGATAGCAGGAAATAAAGGAGATAGGGGGAAATGGAGGAGCAACAGTGAAAATAAAGACAATTGGAGAAAGCAAAGTATGGGGGCAGAGAAGAGGAGGTGAAGTTCTGGGGGGGTAATAAGAGAAGGAAAGCTGGAATGAAGAAATATAAAGCAGATTGGGATGAATAAAGGAGACAAGGGGCATCACAGAGGGCTGCATGAGAGGTAGAATGTATCACTCCATCTTGTCTAAAGTACAGCAATGATAAAAGCCCTCACTAAACACCTGAAGATTTGGAGGGTCCCCAATAAAGTAGCCCAACACTTACAAAGGGGGTGGTGAGCATGCCCAAAATGCAGCCAAACACTTGTGAAAGGGTCTGTTGCCCGACCCTCATACAAACTTCCCAAGGCACAAGGTAATTGGCCAATATAGAAGAACTAATGCAATGTCCTGGCAAGACCAGGGGAGCCAAGAAGATACAACAAAACTGCAAGAAAAGAGGGCAGGGAAATATAAGCCACTGAGACTGTTTCCCACCGAGACAGCAGACCTGTTTTGGAAAAAGAGGAAGGACTGAGGACCCTGGTCATAAACAAACACCCTGCGGGCTCATTTAAACCTAACCCCTGAGTATTTGTTTGTAGATACTAAAGAAACCGTCACCTTAACTTTTGGTTTTGAGTGGTCTGTCCATTTCTCTGACATAAAAGTATGCACTGAGGATCAAAGATAAATTAAGAGGTTGCAGGGTTTCAGTCAGTGGATGTTGCTGATGCTTTGGTACAGATAGTGTGTCAATTGCATATTGGTGGATTTCAATATTGGAGAGGAGTTTCAATTTAGAAATTGAAAATGAAAGGGAGAGTGTGGAGCCTTGATGTATGTCCAAGAGACAAGATGATTTTGGGAACTGTTAGATGCCATTTGAATGAACTATTTTCTATCTGTGGTGCACAGGTGTAAACTAATGTAGGACTGATTCATAGGAATACATTGAGCATGGTGAGGTTGTTCGGGTCAATGGTCCTTCTTGTCCGAGATGGAAGCATTACTAATTTCATCACTATTTTGAGTACTCCCTATTTTAAAATGTTTCATAAAGCAAATTACTTTTTATTTTGTTGCCATTTGGGTCAGTGCTACTGTAATATTGCGTAGATTAGGAATAGTCTGCTTCTGTTATATTTAGCGGTTTACAATTGCAGAAAATCCTCCCGTTTCAATGGGAAAAAAGCATAGCCTTTCTTCTCATTCTACCAGGAATTTTCTCCAGAGAGCCTATTTGCTCTGGAGATCTGGCGGCCACATTGCAGTCCTTCCAGAGACAAGCCTGGCTGAGCCCATCACTACCAGGGCAGCTAAGTCAAAAGGATGCTGGCACTAATAATAAAATCGGACTTTTCGAGGTGGACCTTGACACTGACAAGTGGTACTGGGCAAACATTGATAACAGAGAGACAAAGTGTGGATCCGCAATTTTAGATGGAACTGCCCAGAGTACATTTCTGTGTGATAATGCGGCAGGCAGCCCCTCAAGCTTTCCTCCAAGATGGGACATTGCAAGTGGACTAACCCTCAAACAACACCCATCTAGGAGAAGGCAACATACCCAATTCCAACAAATGAGAAAAACAAATGAGAAATGAGAATGAGATAACAAGGAAAACACTAATTGGCCATCTTGTCAGGTGATCAGATAAAGTGTCAGGTAGCAATAGGCAAGTGGCACTATATTCCCTAAAGTTAGAGAATTGATCTTCTCATTGACTGTAGCTCTTTCTCACACTTAGTAAGGCAGTACTGATCCCATCATCAGTGCTAAATGTGTATACAAACCATTGTCTATTGCGGGTTGCTGCTCTTAGTTTTAGACAAAGACATGCTGCAGGGTATTGTGTTGCATTTAAAAGTGTCATATGCTGACTCTGCCTCTTGCTGCACTTACAAATTCCTTTTTTGGACTCTGATTTCTCTGACAGTGACAGATTCCTCTTCACTGCCGCTATCATGTTTGCTGTTGGTAGGTTCTTCTGAGTACCAGCGTGAAGATTGCTTGGGTCGGTTTTGTGATTTCATGTGAGCATGGGTGCAGACAGTATCCATCACAATACTCTTCAGTGCATTTGGATGGGTGTTGATATTTTTGTTGAATTGAAGATGGATGCTTGGAGGATGAGGTTTCCTTCAAGTGTGCTCCTGGGGAAGTTTGCAAAGAGGTGAAATGGCCTGTTGGAGGGTTTGAATTGGCCCCAGTGGTAAAATGGTGTGTGGCAATCCTGGGTGGATATTGCAGCATAAACTGTTCAGTCAAGGGTTAGAGCTGCTAGGCAATCAGTATCATTGGAAGCTGTGAAAACTAGGTTACCTATGTTTCCTTTGACGTGGGTAGGGTCTGTGAGCAGATATTTGATGTTTAAGGAGTCAAGATGGTGAAGCAGGGTTATCTTTGTTTTCTCAGTCAGTATTTGGTAGGATGCCTTCTCCTAGAAAGGTGTTGTTTGATTGTGAGGCTTTCCTCTGCATGAAGGAGCATGTGATCTGGCTATGGGACCTTGCCAGGCGGTACCACAACCAATTCAGAGTCTCCTTTGTTTCCATTACCCCATATCTACATATGCCTGCGTTGTTATCTTGGTCACATATTCCATATTACTGGAGACTCTTTTTCATGGTATCCAGTTAAAGGTGTTGACAGCAAGCTGATCTTGAAGGAATTTTTGTCGGTGCACACAGGTTAGCCAGGCAACTCTGAGATCATGCTTTGCTGCACTATTTGCGAGTGTGCAAAAAGTGGGAAGGTTGTGCAGAGTAGCGAAAGCCATGGGCAAGCCTTCAGTCGCTTTAGTAATCTTGGTCTTGTGATCCACTGAGCAGACCAGTCCATTTGGGATGCTTGTTCAGTGGTTTTCAGATGAAGCTGCTCTGTGGTGTACTTGAAGGGGTTAATAGGGAGAATTTGAGTTTTACTTTGCTGCCCTACTCAAAACCTCTCTGGTGACATAAAGGTTTTGATGGAAGTAGTTGAAGGTGCTTCAGTAGCTTCAATGACATTGTTCATTTGACTGGCAGGTTTTACCTTTATCATGCGATCCAGGCCTGCTCTTTGGGGGTGCTTGTGTGATTTCAGGTGGAGATTCTGTACGGTGAGTATGGAACTGCTGACATTTCATCATGTTAAGTCAGGCGATATCTGAGATTTTGCTTGGCTGCACAATTTGAAGCCTCACTGTTAGCAGGAAGATTGTGGATGGAGCAGTGGACAGGGCTTCTGTCAGTGGTCATATGTCCACAAATTGTTAGATTGGTCATATGATCCTTGACGAAGCCAGTTTGCTGAAGTCGATTGTTCTGGAGTTCCAGGTTAAGGTGCTGTGTAGCGAGGGAGGCCTCTGGGGACATTACAATACTGAGCAGGGGTTAGTCTTAAGCATTCATATTGAAATAGCAGAACTGTGCAATGAGGATCATCACTGAATTTGTTTTGTTATTTTTGAAAACAGATTTTTTAGGCCCATTCTTAAAATCTTTAAGGTACCACGTACCTTACTCTTGGTTTACCAGCAGTTTTCATGTTGGGATTGCCTGTCTCCCGGCATATATTTAATCTGTCAGATTAGCCCCTTTACTATTATCTGGTATTTTAATAGTACATTTTCACCTGCACTAAAGGCAACCTGCATCTTCCTGAACAATAGTGGATCACCTTGAATGGCTTACAATGTAACTGATGGCGCTAATGACGAGAAGCTTTCCTGAATTTGATATGGTCACATTAACTGTTAATGAGGAACATACGGATAGCACAAATTGTCCACTGACCCTATTTATATGGTCAACTAAGCAATGGGAGAGCAACCTCTGCAATTTGCAGCAGCACATATCTCCCTGAAATGGCTAAAATTGCATTAAAAAAACACTCTTATTGGGTTATAAATGACACTCAGACTCTCACTCAGAATGAAGGCTGTTTGAGAGGGTAATGGCCATTAATGGAATTTTAGAACTCTTGGTAGTTGGATCTACAACTGCTGTGGGGATTTTGATTTCGACCGTTCCTGGGGACCCTAATCTATTTAAGATTCCAGTCAACATTTGGACCATCATCAATGAGTTCAACCCAATGGAGCTGTACTTCTTTTGCTATTACCTGCTCTGTATACCCCTTTGCAAAGATGCCAGGCCAACCAGTGAAGCGCGTACATTAAATATAGGAAAATATATGATTGCAAG
The DNA here is from genome assembly GCF_040938575.1 of Ambystoma mexicanum. NCBI lineage: Eukaryota > Metazoa > Chordata > Amphibia > Caudata > Ambystomatidae > Ambystoma > Ambystoma mexicanum. The sequence continues at coordinate 1,169,255,369 of NC_090935.1, read as the reverse complement.
TTAATAAAGCTCCAAATTGCAGTTCTGCACCTTCTACCCTTGAAAATCAGAGAGCTTTAATTCTGCCAATGTGTATCCGGAATCCGTACTGTTTTGATTCCCTTACTTACTACAAGCTTCTAAGTGTGATGCAGAAGATCCAATGTTAGCAAACTGTTGACCCATAACAGACCTGTATTTACAGGTGTGCGAGAAGCTGCCGTAATACATATACAGAGTCTACAAGATTGGGCTCATGTACCCAATTAGGTGCCGAGCACCGTTTTGTTCTCCGGTGATTGAGGACCACCGGGGCTGGTATACACCAGTGGTATTATTCGACAAAGTTATAGAAGATCGATTTTGAGTGTTCGGCCTGAAATGATCGCAAGTTTAACACTTCTTTCTCCTTTTTTTATGCATGGTACACAGGTGGTTCATGGTAGGTTCTACTTCATTGTGAGGTATGACCTTAGTGGTTCTGGAAGTCCCAAAGTGTCACGAGGTGTTGGTGATGGTGGTAATATTTTGGACATACCAACTAATATGGTGTTTCTTGCATGGTTCTGGATCACGGTCCACGTGTTTCCCCTAGTTATAGAGGCAGATGGAGGGTATTGATAACCTTTTTTCTACGCCCCGTTCATTCATGGCATGGTGGTAGTAAAGATCAATCTAGAAATTTAAGCATTCAGTCTGATTGATGTTGTGTTTTTATGTTTATATTTAGGTGAACCCCGTTGGTGTAGTATACACGTCCTCTTTTTTCCACCCACATTCCACGTGACCTCGCTGGACCATAGTGCCCTTGAAGAATTTCTGTTTACTGAGAATTATACAGAAAGAAACATGTCGGGTCGGGGAATGTACTGTTATTTGTAAACAGTTTTAAGTGATATCAGCTTGAGTCAGATTAGACCATATATATAAACAAGAGACTGACTCAGCTGTGTTAAACACACGGTTCATATTTATAATGGACTAGAAATTGTATAATTGTGTTTTAGTATGTTTGTTTTTATTGATGAAATATTTGTTACAATTGAGTGATTTGATGAATTGTTTGAGTATGAATGTAGTATGGTTGAAGTGTGGTTTATTGTGGTTTTAGATGGGAATGATATTGTCAGTCCAATTATGAATTTGATGGATTGATTAACAAATTTATTGATTCGCACATTGATGCGTATTTTTATAATCATGAGATCAGTTTTTTAATGATTTGTTCCATATATGTTAATAAAAATATTGAATGGTGTTGGAGCGTCGACTGGGTTGAATTCAATTTGTTTCTTCTCAGGATCTGGTCTTTTTGAAAGACGCGTCTCTCCATACATGTTTTTTGCATCGTGAAGTTATTATGATTGTGTAGACAGGTGTATTGCACTGGGACTCACCACATAAACACAACAGTACTCTGACCTTCCATGTTAATCTCTTCTATGTTCTATCCAGGCCAGGTCACAGTACTCAGATATTCCTGGTATTCCCTGTTACTCTTGTGTTTTGGCCCATCACAGACCTACCATTCCTAGATACATTCTTGGAAAGGTGTGCATCAAATTAACTTTCTCATCACTAGCCTTCTCACTAGTTTCCTCAGGACTATCAATATGGTTTCTGGTCCTGGTGTAGTCCAGAGATGGCGACTCTTCAGGTTATGGAAAAAGCCATTTGCCTTCTTGATTCCAGTGGCTCCTGTTTCCTGGATCTTCTTGGACTCATGGCTGCATTTGATATAATCAACCATGAGGGTTTGGTGAACATCGTGTCCTCCTATATGGGTTTGTGTGATTCTTTCCTGTCAGGGTTTTCCTCCTTTCTGTCCAACTGCACACAATTTGTGACGGTGGGCTCCTCTAGTCTGGACCCCTTACCTCTTTGGTGCAGCATTCCTCAGGGTTCGATCCTTCCACCCTTGTTGTTTAATATTATTTAACATCTAAATGGAACCTTTGGGAGATCTGTTGTCAGGGATGAAAGTCAAGGTGCAATAGTATACAGAGGATACCCAACTCTATTTTAGGGTCTCACCACCGGATGACTTTCTCTACCCTATGGAATGTCTTGGTGGCCTCGAGGACTGGATGTCTTTCCTTTCTCTTAGGCTAAATCCCCCCAAAATAAATTTGCTTTTGAGTTTTGCTTTTACCTTTCCTACAACCTTTCCTACAACACTTCTCTCTGACTGGTTTGTGAAACTTACTTCATTAGGTATTTCTACCTCTTTGTCGTCTTCTGTCAAATCGCTCATTTTTACTTTGGATCCCAAATTGAACTTCAAAGCTCACATGTCTCGTCTCACTCAATCTTGTTTTTTGCATTTATGCATGCTTTGCAGATACATTCATATAATCAATGTTCAGACTTTCGTTCTGCTGTACACTGTACAAGCATTCGTTCTTTCACCATTTGACAGAGGTGACGCTGCCCTGACAGGTTTGCCTGGTTCTAGTCTGGCTCTCCTCATGACAGTACTCATTTGATCACGGACGTGCAGACTTTCGGTCACCTTGAGGCTTCTCTGATTTGGCTTTCAATTCACTTGCATTCACATTTCAAGAGATGCTGCCACAATTACAAAGCTGTGGTCCTGGGTCAATCATCGTATTTGGCTAACAAGGTGTATATTTCTGCGGCAGAATAGGATTGCTGATGTTTACACCAGAACATCCCTTTGTTCATGCATGCTGACTACTCAGCACAAGCTTTTTTTGTCAACTGCCCCGCAAGTCTGGAACACCACTTTCCCCTCCAACCGTACTATTCCTTACTTACTCGATTTTACAAAGACTCTTAAAATGAACTTAATTCAAATGGCATAACCTAAATGATTATGATTTGATTTTTTTGGTCTGATATTTGTCTTGTGTTCTTTTTGATATTGTAGTTGTATTTATTTTGTGTGGTACAGTGCAACTGTACTTTGTATATGTTTTACATGTACAGCGCCCGGCTTCCTCTTGGCCAGCGTTGTGCTCTATATAATTTTAAAACAAAATAAATAAATATATAAATGCCACATAGTTGAACAATATCTCCGGTGTCTTACAGATAAGGATATCAGATATTGGTATTACTTTTAGCTTAAGTTCCAGCTTGTTCCAATTTGATAATACACCTTTTTCTCATTCAGTTGTAAGGGCTGACACTAGTCTGCTCCCCTTCAAGAAACCCCTTCCAGATGTCACTCAATTCTCCTCCAGATGCCAACTGTGCCAACCAACCCCAACACTGTTAGAGCTATCTAAGGTCTGGCCGGGCCTCCTCACCCGCCATTGTGATGTCTTACATCCATTGCCAAGGTTTGACACCGATGCAGCAATTGGGTACAGAGGCACCTACCAGAATGGAAGAAGTCTCCCACTGGGTTTCAACCACAGACGTTAGACACGCGATGCAAAGTGGACAAAATGGGATATGTGTCCTGGATTCAGAATCAACTAGATAAATATGTGAAGATGCAAAGAGACAGGTGGGTGGAGTCAGCAGTGTGAAAGGCCTGATGGGGAGCAGATGGTTCCCTGAGAAATATTTAATGGGATGAACACCTGTACTGGGTTTCTTTTCCATGGTTCTCCCTTGATTTTCAAGAGATCATTGAAATGTTCAACAATCTCTGCTTGGTCTGTCAAACAATTTAGCAGGTACTTGTACCATATTGTGCGGCTCCTACCTACATTACAACAAAAAAAGGTATACCCGGACTCTGTCTCAGCAAAATGCAATCAACAATCTTTTACAAAACATATTTTTACATGTCCATACCCAGTGGACCGGTGCAGTTTAAACCATGTAATACATTGTTAATGATGTATGCAGGTTGCAAATAGGGGCTTAGTTGACAAGAGTGTAGGCACATCTTCGATGTGGCAAGCTGTCATTTTCACTACTGGAGAGCCTGATATCTAAAAGGCATTAAGAAACAATGACATTCTCATTCCAAAATGAAAGGCTGTTGTTAATATGTGAGAACTACTATTACATCTGAATTAAGAGACTAGTTGGGCCATCAACTGGTTCATTCTTGGATTGATGTTAAATATTAAGAAAGTTACCTTCGGTGTTAAAAGTTGGTTTGCTTCATACAGGCTGCAGTAGTTTTCTTGGTGAGGAAACATTGCTTTCACTGACTGTATTTCTTCTTTTTCTTCACTTATATGACTCTGGGAAGAAAGGAAGAGATGGTTCATGGTGCCATCTCTGTGATTGTGGGAGAACACAAGTGGGCTTCTGATGAAATTGGACATGCTACCAACTCATTCGCACAAAGAACATAAGAAAAGCTGAAAGATCATTCATGATTTTGGTGAGCAAGCCCAGCACAGGTAATTCATCCATGGAGCTGCTTGTCAAGTGTGAGGATCTGCAAACATGCCAAACAACCTTAACCACCAGGGAAATAGTTTTAGAAACCCCATTGGGGCCCAAACTGTATCTACATGTGCAACAATAGAACACAGGGTGATTCATTCCATACACAGCTCTCACTGGACCTCCATAATGGCCACTATGCTTGAAACAGGTTAACCCGCCCACCCCATCCTGAACTGACCCAAGTGAGGCTGGAAGAAACAGTCCTCCAACTACTGGGAAACACAGGTGCAGACGCAGCCAGAGTCCCACTCAGGTGTAGTGGGGCTCTTCCTATATTAACCAGAACGCCTACGCTGACAGTGTGGGTTGCAGGAGGCTCACATTTAAAGAAGGCTGGAGACTGGAGAGTGCTGGAGAGAGAAAAGACCAGAGGGATGGAGGAGAGTGGAGAGGTGATGTTAGTGGAGAGGTGGAGGTGGTTAGAAGTAAAGTAGGACATTGTAACAGTTAGGATGAAGGAGGAGGTTGTGCATCTAAGGTGAAGGCTTTTATAGCATGAGGTGGTGGTATCAGCAAGAAGGGAGAGGGAGCTACAGCAAGAGGTGGTAATAGCAGTAAGAGGACAGGAAGAAGGTGGATGTATCAGAAAGAAGGTTAGAGGTGCTTGCAGAAGGAGTTGGTCCTGTCATAGACAAGGCAAAGGTGGATACACCAAGAGGTGGTTGGGATGGTGATGAAGAGGAGGCGAACACATCACACAGTAGTAGTAACAGTGATGCAGAGAAGTGGTTCCCAAAAGAGTTGACCGACAATGGAGCTGGAGAGAAGGTGCACCAAGTTTATTGAGGTGTTGTTAACACAGCTGCAGGGACGTCATTTGGGGGTGACCAGGGGTCGCAACTGTGACCCATGAGGTCTCCCTTGCTACCCCTGTGGTCTCCCCTGCTAACCTTAAAGAAAAAAAAATATATAAATATTTTCTTTTTTTTAAATTTAATTGAAGCTCTTGGGCAGTGGCAAGTGCCATGTAGCTCCTTTTTTCTGGAGTGGCCGGCTTTCTTGTTCATGCGTCTTTAAAAAACAGGGAGTTCCACAAGAGTAACAATGAGCAGTGACCCTAAACAAGATAAAATAGGAATAACTGTATGGAATTCTACACAATAATTGCTAGTCTCATTAAAGGTTTATTTCAGACACACTTCAGGGGGTGAGTCACTGATTTAGTCTTTTCTTGAACACCTCAAATTCACAATACAGACAAAAACTTCCAAAAAGAATTTAGAGTAGAATAAGCATCCATTTCGGACTATGTATTTTGCTTTTTGCAAGTTGCAATTTTAGCGGGTTTTTTTCTGCTGTTGCCTCTGGTACGATCATCACAAGACATTCCATCTCAGTGTTCGCGGTCACTTGACAAACTCCTTGTGCCTAAAAGTTTGTGTACAGTGTAGACATGTTTGACCATAGCACATAAAGTGGCCCTTCATTTAATCGTGCCACATGTAATGCTTTGTTGCAATGTCCTATCTTTCCTGTCATGCTGTTCAGGATGTTTGTTTGCATGTCTGAGGGAACGAATACCCAGAGTACGGGATGCCGTGTGAGCGCACTGCTGTCCCTGCGCTACTCTAAATTCTTTAATACACAGTTATGAACCCTCCCAATGGTATGTATTTTGCCAACCTCTGAAACCTGTAAAGTAGGTCCATGGAGGCTTGACATGTGGCCAACTGTGCCCCAGACCTGCAGATGAACTGGCCTGCTGTAAAAATCTCACTTACCAGTTTATTGGCATCCACTTCAGAGTGTAATTTGCTTTCTGACTTTGGGAACATTCAGACACGTAATTGCTCATTTTACTATAGTCAGTAAGACTACTATAGCGGGTAAGCAAGCTCAGTTGGTTGAGCACTCGCTGATGCCATGTGTGTGTGATCTGCAGGTTGCAGGTTAGAATCCCGGCAAGGCCAACTCAGCCTTTCATCTTTCTGAGTGTGATAAATGAGTAACAATACAGGTTGGGTGATATTTTATGTATATTTATTCCAGTGCTAAATAATAACACATCATTATCATTTGGCCTGGGACGTCTGCTTGCGTTCACAGGAGCTTGTTAATGTGGACCTATACACATTGATATTAATGATACATTGGGTGATTGATCCATTCTTGTATGCAATGTATATCACATTACAGTGATAATATAAACATATTTTTCGTAGTTTACTTGGGAACAATGCTGTGTGATGCCACTTCCAGGAAAAGGGAGTAATACAGAGGAGATGGAAGAAGGGGAACCACTAGTTAGAGAATGTATAAACTGTAGTAGTCGAAGTGGCACCAAGTTCAGATGGGCAACATCAGGGAGTTTGCAGAAGTTTAAGAAAGTTCCATTTGCAAGCTGCCACAAACCCCATTTGAAATCTATGGTGAGTTCGGCAATGTGCCACAAACTTCTTTAATTTCTTCCAGAGGTCAACTCTCCACATGTCCTTTCTTACCCCCCACGGTGGTCCATTGGCATTCCTGTAACATGGTCATAGAGGTGTGATCGTGAAGTTTGCATCAAGTAGTGGCACTGACAATTTTACAGCAGCAAACAACGTGGCCAAAGCGCCATATGAAGCCAAGGGTTGCTGCAAAGAACATCACACTAAGGTTGTCATTGAATAAACAGAGCTTTTTGTGTCTTTTGCGATATTGTATGACACATGCAAAAGCTTCAGCATTGGTGACTGGGTGAACTGAGTGTGAAATATCTTGTCTGCATGTCATCTGGTTTGCAGACAAAGGAGATAGAATTATAATAGTATGCAAAACTATAGAAATGAATTCAAAGAGATTCATATAGACTGAAATTGATAGTATATTTCCACAAACATTAGTCTCACACTAAATACAGGGCCGCATATTATTAGCATCAAGGCACTTTCGTGTTACTTGAAACATGTTTTAGAGTACACATTTTGTTTGCAAGATATTATCAGAAATTAGAGAAGGGGAACATGTGAGCACATAATACAACAGTAGCACTGGGTTGCAACCTACCTGAATATGAACATCCCTACTCACTGCTAATTTACTGAGTTCAGACATCAACTCTTCCGTGCAGGAAAGTGCAAAACGAGGCGTTATTATGGGCTTCACCCTAGGGTACTGTAAACAATAGAAAGCATTCCATGTTATTAATGACATGCCTGAACAACTCCAGTACACACTACAAACGATTCCCCGAGCACAGATTGAAAAGCCACATTGTCTGCTACTATGCACTATAGTGGAAGAGTTTGTATACACTCCTCTTCATGCTATACAATGTACACTGAATTTGGGTGATGTCCAATCTGGACCAATTTTTCAACATGTCAAAAAAGACTGACAATTTTCTGCTGCTAATCACTTTACAACCAGGCCCACAGGATGCTTAATGAAACCTAGCAAAATGCCTGTCACAAACGAACAAGTGGGTATGGCTACATGATCCTAAAATGAGTGTGATAAAGGACTGCAGATGTCTTCACTCTCCATAACAAATAACATCTAGTGAACAATGCAAGGAGAATTCTATGTCAAGACCAGAAGCTCGGATTATGTTCAACTTTACTCTTTACTTCTCGAGTAGCCTTATTCAAAACGGTATAACAAGACAACAACAAGTAAAACTACAACATCCAGAGGAAATAACATGTTCTTATAGTTTAATTTTGATAGGGTGCGAAAGTCCATGTGACATGACCAACCAATCCTGTTCTTCCCGTGACTTGACCATCCCTGACTGACTGAACTTCATCCTCTTTCTTTGATGCTCGAGCAGCAGATAAGTACCATTTCATGATTTCGCTGTGGCGTGTGAAAGAGTGTGTGACGTGTTTATTTTGCGAATCAATGGGCCAGTGCACACAACCTCCTGTAGCACCCTTTCCACGTGTAGTTTCTTCAGTATTAGTTTGCGACAACCCCTGAGGGGGCGAGGGAACAAAGGCACTCACCGCGCAGTGCGACTAGCCGCCTGAGAAGCAGCTCATGCAAGGCGGAACAATTCCACTCCAGGCATCACCAGAGCATGACATGGCCTTGTTGCTCTTATGCTCTACATAGTAGCGAAAGGCTGGGGGGCAGAGGAAAGGGACATCGCTGGTGTCTCGCGATTGGACACTCAGTTCTGCTGCTCACCGGCGCACTTCCGCGCACCATGTGTAACCACTGGAGCATCCCCTAGTATAATCAGAGAAGGAACGGTGTCATCAGAGCTCCAGAACGTGTGTCATCCCTTCCCCGAACAGCGACATCCATAGGAGCTCCAGGTCAGACAGCGGACCTGCCGCAGAGCCACCTGGGGGCCCTCATATCAGACCGAAGAACTTTTTACTTCACCAGAAAAGAGTGGAAGGTTGTGCCCAGGGACGAATCAAAGCCTTAATAGAACAACCATTGGCCAGAGCAGCAGACAGGCTCATTCCCAAGTGTATTAAGCTGAGAAAATCAGCAGCTGCCCAACCGGCTAACATATTTCGACGGGGGCATGCCCTGGCACACCTGCGAATACCCACAACCCTCTTTTGTGATATTGCCAGCATAAGCTTCATTATGAGCTGCAGAGAGTCTAGTTCCACAGTGGAATCAGATGAGCCACACTCCAGCCATAGGCTGCACTCCTCTATGGGGCCTGTCATGCAGAAGGCCATCTGCGCTGGCTTGGGGCCGCTCGGCAAGCAGCTGAGCATGATGGAAGACTTTCTGGCCTTTTTCCAAGGCATGCAAGAGCTGAGGGAGCACACCCTCAGGAAACCTGCGATAAATTGCAGGCAAGGGGGGAAACATAAAGCCTGTAGGTCCAAGAGCACCCAGACCCCCCTGTCTCACCATGTGTCAGGTGCAGCAGAAGCAAAAAAGCAAGGTCATGGGGCAGCAAAGTCTGAGGTTGCAAAGTTGAAACCTCCTCCTCTGCTGAACAGGACAAGGACAGCTGGGCAGACCCCTCTAAGAGAAGTACGTAAGAGAAGGAAGACTCATCTTTGGGCACAGGAAAGGCACGCAAAGTGGTGAAGAAAAGGAAGAGACACAGAGAAGAGGATCAGGACATGTTTGACACAGACTGTCTCGTTCACCCCAGATCAGCTGAATGGGAGCCGCCAGTGAAAAAATTGCAACCTATCTGGTGAAACGCCTGCACACACCCCTATATAAAGAGGCCAGGAACAGTCTCAGAGCTGAGTTCCTCCGGCCACATCTTCCCAACAAAGTGGCAGAGACCCCGGACATTGATGAGTGCATGCTCACTTTTATGGGTCGCTATGGGAGAGGCATGAAAATGGGTATCGATAGATCCTGGAGGGCGTGCCAGGACAAAATGCTGGACTTGGTTGGTCCACTTGCAAAGATCTGGCAGCTGGCAGAGAAGGCTAAAGAGCAGCAACAAGCCATCGACCCTGCCATTCTAGCGGGCCGGTTGCAGGGGGCTATATGTCTCCAAGGGAATGCAAACTATGCCCTGGCTACCGAACGTAGACCAAATTGACTCAAAGCTGGGAGAGTTTTCCTGTTCAGAAGTGGCGGGGGGCGTTAAAGCTAAGTTGTTTGGTGATGCTTTCAGAAAGGCTATGAGCAAGTTTGCGGATACCTACGCAGTGCTAGATAAAGCGTAAGCTTCCCTAAAGAAGGTGTTCGGTAGTAGAGTTTTTGGGAGGGCTAGCAGAGGCAGGGGCCGCTCAGCCAGCCACTACTCCTTCTACATGCCTGCTTCCAGCAGAGGCAGCTGGCGTGTGCAAGATGACCACAAGTAAAACCCCTTCTTCCCGTCCTGGGGAAAAGGTAGAGGAAGAGGTTGGAGATATGGCGGAAAGCAGCAACCAACGAACCCAGGTGAGAGAGTTGCCTGCACCATACAGCAATCAAGCAGGAGCAGATGTCCCTCCAGTCGAGGGGTGGTTAGTGCAGTGCATAGTGAGATGGCTGGGTCTCCCCAAAGATGCATGGGTGCTTCAGACAGTGTGAGTGTTCTGCTTAGATTTTTATCGAGAGCCTGCGCAAGGGCAGCTGCCGAAACCCATGGTGTTTTCCATAGAAGACGAACGCCTGATAAGGACAGAGTTTGCGCAGCTATGGCGCAAACGAGCAATCACGCTGGTGGAAGCGGATGTAAGAAGTTTCATAAGGAACATGTTGCTAGTCAAAAGGAAACTCAAACTGTGGCCCATGATAAATCACAGAGTGTTGAGAGCTTTTCTTTCAACACTTCAAAGTAGAGGGAATTCACATCCTGCAAGACATCCTTCAGATAGGGGATTTGCTAGCCCAGATAGATCCAAGGGATGCTTATCTCACAGTGCACATTGCACAGCAGTATCACTGTTTCCTGCAGTTCCTTTGGTCGGGTCAGGGTTGGGAGTTCACATGTTCTCCTTGGGTCTGGCATCAGTGCCATCGTGTTTCACAAATCTGATGAAACCAATGGTCAGCAAACTGAGAGAACAGGTCATCTGGCTCATTATCTATCTGGATGGCATGTGCCTGATGTGCCAGGACAGGCGATTATTACAGGAGCAAGTAATTTGCGCGGTCAAGCTACTGCAGGATCTGGGGTTCCTTATCAATTGGGAGAAGTTGAAGATCGCTCCGTCCCAATCGATCAAATTCCTGGCTTTTATCGTGTATTCAGTCCATGGGACTCTCAGTCTGCCGCTGGAGAAGGTCAATATTATCAAGAAAGATCAAGGCATTCTTGTGGAAGGGCTTGTTCTCATTACGGGAATTGGCAAGGTTGGTGGGCTGGCTCGCTTTGTCAATTCAGGCAATTTTTTCCGCAGCCCTCTCCCGGGTGCTTCAACACCTCAAGATTATCCAGAGGGGCATCTTGTATGCGCAGAGAGTCCCGCTCTTCCTGGAAGCACCTCACACTGTGCCTCCTTGCTTGGGCCAGCATCCTTGCTATCATGACGAATGGCAGAAATGCATACTCCGAGCTGGGTCCTCAAGACTGGAGGAATATGTCTATTGCAACTGCCCCCGAGTTCCGCCTCCAGCTGTAGAAGCGTGCAAGCTGCCTGCTCAGCCTGGATGCAAAGAGGTCCATCTGACAGGGGCCGCACCAAGTCATTATCTCGAGCAATATCATTGGATCCAGCTGCCAATCGCTAGAGTCTCTGAGGTCCCTCGAGTTCCTGTCGGCTACTTGAATCTGCAGCCCCAGACGGTATTCTGCCATCACGCTGATGTTGTTCGACAGCACAAGTGCCAGAAGTCCTTTGTTAGCTCTGCATGCATCCTGGACTTTGTCCCTCCTAACCGATGGATATATCAGACCGCAGAGACGTTGTCCATCTTGAGCAATATACAGCATTGTGCCTTCTACTTAGTCCAACACCTCAACATGAAGGGACCTGCCAGCAACTCCAGGCAATTGATGTGTGGGCTGAGCTCCTTTTCGGACCACTTGCCTCCGGTCATCATGACCCCGCATCCGGCACCCCAGTCCCAACAACTGCCATTTGATTCTATTAACAGATCTGGGGAAGAGCCAAAAATCACTCTCCCATTCTGGTCCTGGTTTGGAGACTGGAAAGTGCAAGCCTGGTTCCCAAGTGTTCTAGAAATGCCGTGCCAGCTTCCCATCCAACTGCCTTGGGGTGTGTCAATTCTGCAGGGACCAGCAGAAGAGAGGCATCCGCTAGTTCAGATGGACTGTTTGAACCTGATAGCATGGATGATTTCCAGAGAACCTGGTCTCTGCCAGGCATTTCGGGAGCAACTGAGCAATTTATCAGAGAGTCCTTGGCCCCAGGGACAAAGAAGGCTTACATGTTTGTATGGGGTAGATGGCATATCTGGTACCTGGCTAGGGACGTGCATCCCGTTAGAGCAAGTATAGTCCACGTGGTGAACTTCCTAGTCACCCTGGCAGCGCAGGGCAAAACATACCAGACGGTTAACACAGCACGCTCAGCCATATCAGCAGGACAGGCTTGTGTGGAGGGTCTCCCAGTGGAGGAAAACATCCTTTAGTATGCAGGCTGCTCAAAGCACAAAGGCTTCTGAAGCCCCCAATACCCAAGTACTCACTTGTGGGATTTGAATGTGGTCCTCAGGTTATTTCAGTCCTGGCTTGAGAATGAGGCGCTGTCACGAAAACCACTCTCAGCTAAGCTTGCAACCTTGTTGTGCCTCATTTCCTGCAAGAGGACGTCGGATGTTACAGCACCAGAGGTCAATAACAAGTCACTAAGTTTTACGTCACCAAGAGAACGAAAATGGGGATTAGATTGGTGACGTATCCGGCATTTCTCGAACAGCCGAAGCTGTGTCCGGTCAAGTGCTTGAGGCCTATGAGGCTATGACGGAGCAGCTAATAATAATAAAAATAATTTGCCATGTATATAGCACTACGAACCCTCATGTATCTGAGCGCTGCTTATTATTATCCCCGGTGTGTGGTGCCCACTTATCAACCTTGGAAGGATGAAAGGCTGAGTGTGGCCCCGCTGGGATTCAAACCTGCGTTAGCAGGCTCTGCACGGATGTCAAAGCGAGCACTCTACTCGCTGTGCCACTTGACCAGCTGAGGCTGCTAGGGCAGTCCCGCCTATAAATGGCCTTATGGAAAGCATTCAGCGCAGTATCCTCGGCTACGCTAGCCAGATGGATCCGCTGGTGCATGCAACAAGCATGCATCGATACCAAAGTTTGCAGAGCACATTCAGTTCGGGGCACTATGATATGATATGATATGGCATTTATAATACGTCTGTAAACAAGTGTTTCTAGGTACAACCTATAGCAGACCTATGGCGTCCAAAGCATTCAGCGTAGGTGCCCACCTAGAAGATATCATGAAGGCTGCTGACTGGTCTAGCAAATTAGTCTTTAAGAAATGTTTCTATAGGACAATGAATTGGGCGTCAATGTTGGTGATAATTAAGCTTTGTCAATGTTGGTGATAATTAAGCTTTAAACAAGCATAATCCGACCCTCTGGTCTTGACAAAGAATTCTGATTTTCCATACTAAAGTAACAGAAAGTCATAATTCTATTAAAGCCACACAGGCAAAGGATTATTCAACCCGAACAATCGTGTAGGAGTACGTTTGTGAGAGAAGCGCATGGTTGAATTGCATCAATCAATTATGTTGTGATGGCCCACCCGGTGGCTACTCTTCACTCAGCGTTGATGCCTCCATCGTTTTTTCCTGCAGGTCCAGAGGCCAAGCCGACAGGCTCTTGAGGCAAGCATTTGATGGATTCTAAAGCATCTACCCATTGGGATGCCAGTTTGTTTACAGAGGCAGCAAAATAAAGAGGAGGAAGTTCAGTCAGGGATGGTCAAGGCATGGGAAGTACGGGATTGGAAGGTTGTGTCAAATGGACTTTAACACTCTTTAAACTACAAGAGTTTAAACTACAAGAACGTGTTTTTTCCTCTGGATGTTGTAGTTTTACTTATTTTTGTGTTTTTATTCAGTATTGAATAAGGCTGCTCGAGAAGTAAAGAGTAGAGTTGAGCATACTTCTTCATCTCTGTGTCTTTAATAGCATAATGACTTTCTGTTACATTAGTATGGAAAATCTGAATTCCAAACCCTTTTCCTGTGGTGTAAACAGAGCATTCTGTCTATATGCAGATCTCCCTTGACACAGGTTATGGCGGTAGCTAAAGTGGGTTTCTTCAAATGTAAATGAATAAACATTTAATTGCATGCATAACTTTCTCTCACCACTTCCTGGCCACTGCACCGTGGTCTTGGTTCTTTCAATACTAGATCAGTCATATCGTGCATCACATACACTTAATAGGCACTCGGTTCAATTCCCAGCAGAGACTGTAGAATGCTGCTTCCCACCCAATCATTAACTTAAAATAAAGAGGCCATATAAAACAACCACAGAAAGTGAGGTCTTCTGGGAAAAAAATTAAGAAATAATACTAACAGCATCAATAATAAAAAATAATTAAAAACAGAAAATAGGAATCCAAGAAGTGCACCGGAAGTGCTGTGGAAGCCTGCTTAGCTGCGGTGGACTCTTGAACCTCTTTGCTACCTTGGCGGTACGCGACTTTACTTCCTGGAATTTTGATTGCTATCTATACATATCAGCAACAAATAGACTTTGCAACTCTACAATGCTGATATTGTTTTATTATATTTGCAGATTTAACTGTGTACACAGATCAAAATACTTTGTGGGTGAAGCCCTGCACCTTTCTGGTCACTTCCTATTTAATCAGAGCGCGCGCATGGGGATAAGAAGTGCCGTGGAAGGCTGCTTAGCTGCTTGGCTGAGTGGCTAGCAGCTATCAGCCTCTCTTTAAAGGTCTGTTGATATTTGACTTTGTTGTTTTTAACCCTTTTTAATTTACAGGTTTCCCAACCAATTATCATTTTGATTTCTTGCTCTCGGACATTTGCCAAATGGTGAACACTAATTTGCATACGAACACCTAGTCTATGCAACACAGCATGTATTCCCTTAAAACAGCCATGCCTCCAATGAGAGGAACAAAGACTCCCTTGTCACGATTAGAACACGTACATCCTAAGCCGTTGCCCGCTCAAATTTCAGCTAAAAAGGCGATAATGGCACGTCAGCTGCCCTAAACAAGAGAGCTGTTACGACAAACATTTGCCTTTTCTACTCACCCAACGAGAACTCATCTATTCGGCTTCTAACTGCAACACCATGGGCCTCATTAGGACCCAGGCGGACTTCGCGGTGCTAAATGCACCGCGAAGCATGGCGGAAAGCCGCCGATAGCGCCATGGGGGTTGGCGGATTTACCGCCCCATTCCGACCTCGGCGGAGCGGTAAATCCCCAATCCCCATTCTGCCCTTCCCCATTCCCATTTTTGCCCCATAGGGTATAATGGGAGTGGGGAAGGAGTTAATTACGCCACCGTAAAATACGGTGGCGTAATTAACAACGAGGTCCCGTAGCGCCATGGTTTTCTCCGCCTGGTAAAACCAGGCGGAAAAGGCCGCCATGGCGCTACGGGAACTCGTAGTATGGCGGAGAGGTACGCCATGCACTACGCTGGCGTAACACCCTCTCCGCCAGGGTCCTAATGAGGCCCCATATCTAATGACACCATGTTCACTGCATTACAAGAAAGATCTAAATTGGCAGACCCTCCCTCACAAGAGATCATATCCGTACCTTCATCATCAAGAGAGATGACTTCAGTCATGGAACTGTTACAATCTGCAACGCATATAGACGACGTACCTTTGCAGTCTTCATCTCTCCCTGCGCCTTTGTAAACCCACAAGCGGGTTTGATCGAAGTTGACAGCTCAGAGTTTACAGCGTTGTCTCAACCCATTGCTATAGACCAATCTTTGAATCTTGTGTCTCTTCCCTCAAACGCTAGCCATTCTCTCCTGGCCACTACTGAACAGGCAACAGTTTCCAGCACTCAGCGAGACCGGATTTTACTACCTGCAAAGTCCCCCTGCCTAGAATGCTTCCAGGAATGAGAGATTCAAATTCTTTCACAGTCCCCAATCACGTTACAGCATTCTGTACATAATTCAACTATATCTACGATTTCCTACTGACATCCCACACCACGCAGGTTGGGCCCCACTACGTGCCATCAAGTGGAAAATGCTCCAACAGTCATGTAAATTCAATTTTTAGACTACTTTAAATGCCATAAACACTGCCTTAACATCTTTATTTAAACTTTTAGAAGTTTTAGATGGCAACATAAACAAACAGGCCAAGCTTCTAACCTTGCTAACAAAACGTGCATCCTTCTTGGAGTGTTCACCGAATAAAGCGGCCCTATTACCTTCCAGGGCAACTACAACAATATTGAACATTCCATCAGTCACTACTTCAGAGAGTATTTATATGTCTGAGGGGAGCACTAGCCATACAAGTTATCCTGGCGCAGCTGCCTTTCCAGCATTTGATTGCATAATTAAACCTTGTGAAACAGAGGTTAACAAAGCTCCCCCACAATCTCTAACCATTTTCGAAACAACTTTCAAACTCCTCTGTAAACAGTGTCAAAGTAAATGAACCAATACAACCTTACACTATTTTTCCACCCTTGTCAACAGGACTTCAAAAAACGAATTTACCTAAATCAATTTCACACTGAAAAAAATAATTTAAGAATATTTCACTCCAACTCCAACATGTGTAAAACGATTTGTGTGGGCCATCTCCTTTCCAAAATCTCAAAATGTGAAAGCGAGTACAGGGGTTTGGGAAAAAATGCTAAAGGTAGACCTCTACACCCGAAAAGAGTACCAAACCAAACAAAGACATACTATTTAATGAACCCTTGGATAATCTAATTCAAGCAGTTAATGAACACTCTGCCCCTAACATGATTCAAACTAAGTTGGCTACAACCACAAAGTTACCCCCAATAGCCTTTTCTCAGGGTCTGCGTTGAGCGCCAGATGCCCAACAACATCCAAGCTCAGAGCAACGGCAATCTGAGATTCAAAGATCACTTACACAATATTTATCGAATGTACAGCCAAGCAAGAAGCCAGAGATAAAATGCATCCCCTTTGCACCGAACCATCAACTTTCCAAGCCTGGTCACTTGCAATCAGCATCTGTGTCTGTGCCCTTGAGACACCCTTCTGAGTGCCCTGAACAGAAAATTGCACCGAACTCTGACTTCACCAAATCAACAGGTTCTCTCAAGCAAAATAACCTACATCCACACCACCAACAGACACTTCGCCATTGTCTATTGTTGAAGTGCAGATCGTCTCCATTTCCCGCTTATGATTTAAATAGAGCAATTGTACTCAACAGTTTTATTGAAATACCTAGTTTGGAAGATGTCCCCTCAGTAGACATAAATGAAGTTGAATTTGCCAGCTCCAACGACTTGTCAGATTGATTATTCAATCAGGAGTAGTCCTAAACACTCTATGGAAAGCCAGATAAGACAATTTTTTCAATCTGGGTTTTGAACTGAGCCAGGATTTGACCCCTAAAAATATGAATGATGAGTCACGGAATCCAAAAGGACCATTGATTTATTCAGACTTTT
Organism: Ambystoma mexicanum; assembly: GCF_040938575.1. Taxonomy (NCBI): domain Eukaryota; kingdom Metazoa; phylum Chordata; class Amphibia; order Caudata; family Ambystomatidae; genus Ambystoma; species Ambystoma mexicanum. The sequence goes on along the minus strand of NC_090935.1, from coordinate 1,169,238,061 downwards.
TACAAAGTTAGACTTCACTTACTCATGGTTTTTCATCAGCAAATTTACAGGACAAGCAGATGCCTATATTACAAGTAAGATCTGGAACCTCTCTTGAGGCATAACAACCCATCATAACTAATAAAGGGTCAATTTCTCTAGCCAGTTGGGACACCAGAGGTCATGTGCACCTCGTGAATGACTAATAGAACAGCTTTAACACTTTTGACATCGTCACTCTACAAGAGACGTGGTTGCTTGACAGTCCGGTATGGGATGGATACCAAATTTCTGCAGTCGCAGCTATGACAACTGGCAAAGGCTGCCCTTTTGGCGGCCTTTTAGTAGCAGCAAAAATTTCAACTGGATATACCTGTGAGGCTTTGGCCTCTCCAAATCAATACACACAATTAGTCAAAATTGCACATGGTTCCAACTACTTGGCTTTTATCAATATTTATTGGAACCCTCTAAGAATAACGGATAAATGATTTGTCGAAGACTTACATATAATTTCACCTTGATTTCATCCACTGCATCTATTTCGACCATTATCCTAGTGGGAGACCTAAACTTGCATCTCCTGAGCGGCCTGACAAATCAACCATCAATACATGGCGAGCTCTCATGAAGACAAACTCCCTCGTCATGATGAATGGAGCTCTCCCAGGGGACTGCCCAGCCAAGAATACCTGGTGCAGAGGATTACAATGTTCGATAATCAATTTCATGTATGTGGAGCAAGTAACCTTCTCCAATGCAACATGATAAGAGATTGTTAAACAAACCCAAAGTGACCGCAATATGTTAACATTAAGCTGGCAATGGCCCTCAACTGATGCAAATATCCCAAAGTCCTTTTTTGCGGGTCAACTAACCATCAAGCCAGGGAAAAATCGTTTTCGATGGTCCGATAACAAACTAAAACATTGTTACGCTCACCTTGTTTCCGCGGGGGTGCTGGTCTGTCTGTTAAACGGTAATCATATAGTTCCCCCTTATTATGATATTGGCCTAAGCCCTTTCGCGTTACACAGAAAACCGCATCTGAAATGTTCTGCTTTTTGATCGATGTCGCCGCCATTTTAAGAATCGTCCGCCAATTTGATTTCAACTCTTGTTTCTATGTTCTAAAATGGTGGGCTGTGTTTTCAACTTGCAACCAAGCTGAACGACCTTTGAGTTCTGTTAACGTTTAGGCTGACTGTTAGGCAGAATTATATGCAGTACCCTTTGTGAACACTGCACACAATCAAGACTACAAGTGACAGTACAATTTCACCTTTGGTACAAGCCTGTATTACACAGTTATAGTGGTAGCAGTAGCGGAGCAGCCAGACTTATCTCATGAGTAAGTGAGCAGTACAAATAGCTGCACAAAGGACAGCAATTACCATGGTTCAGGCAAACACTGACTCAAGGTTTATAAGTAAAAGATTATATATTTATTTACTCAACAGGTATATAACATTTCACTATTATAAGGCAAGGTAAAAATCACAATCATAAATACACCACACCAGTTCCCTTAAATTCCAGACAAGTTTAGCTCACAAAATGAAGTGGGAGCAAAATGGCACTGCAGCTATTGAAAAGGGAGGGAAAGACAAAGGTTATTAGAAATTAGCAAGGGAACAAGAGGGACTACAAGGTTAAAATCAGATAGAAAAAGCTTAGGGCCAAAGTCAATGGTTCAAAAGTCTTTTGCTCAAGATAGTAGGTTCAATGTAGTTCGCGGTAAAGTTCGTAGCACAGATTCCGGACGAGGTTGGTTGGTACAAAAGTTAGTTCAAAGAGAAGAGAAGGACAAGCCCTCCGATTGGAGAAAGATTTCAAACACTTTCACCGCGGCTGAGCGAAACGCACAATCGGATTTGCAATGTACGTTAAAACGGAGAGGGAGCTGTAGCTGAGGCGGATGTTCCTGGTGGTTCCTGCAGGCTCACGGTTCCTGAAGCAACTGTCGGACTGACATGAAGTAGGAAGACTAGAGGGTCCTCCGCCACCCAGGGAAGAAACCAGCAGCAGAGCAAAACAACAAATGAAAGGTGCGCTCCTTAAAACCCAAGCGGGGTCCGACCTTCCTGGCTATCCGGCCCACTGTAGCTCTGTACAGCGAATTCGACCAGAGGAGGGGTCCTGGATTGTATTTTGGACGAACTGGTTGGCCCCACCAGCTCAAAGGAAGAAGTTTCCTGGAGGATCTTCTGTGTGTCAGATTTGGAGATTCGGACCTGCAGCAGGGCTTCACCGGGCGGTTCAGTCGTTGGAGGGGTTCTCTTCTTCCAGTTCCTCATTGGTTCTTTCGTTCCAGTGGCGACTCTGCTCTTCCAGTCCCAGAGACCTGCTTTTTATGCAGTTTTCCCCCATTCATACAGCCTGACTGTCAATCACACAGCAGGGTGGCTGGCCTGGCAAGGCCAGTCCCCTTAGCCAATCAGACAAGAGTGCGACTTAGGTTACTAAGGCAACACATGGCAGGGGTCCGAAGATCCCTCCCTCACCTCCTGCCTACCTAGACTATCAGACACCTTAAGGAGGGCTTCTGTGCAGAAGCCCGCGAAAAGACAGCGAACATCCCCGGTTTGGCACGCAGAGAAAAACACGAGAAAGACTTTAACAAAAATAAATGGCGAATAAACCCAGCCGGAGCCAAAATAACATTTATTTGGTCAAGCGGGTTTATGTTCGAGGCTAAGCCTGGAACAATACCACGTTTATATAATATACTTGCGGTAGGAAAGTTAGGGTAGATACCACTGCCACCAGCCAAGTCTTAAAGTTAATGGAGCGAAACAAGGCTCCAAGAGGCACAGACAAAAAGGGATAAGAGTTAACCCTTTCCAGTACTCCATGTAAGTTGGGGTGTACTGGGTCTGCAGTTTAAAGTGACTATATAAAGTTAATGGCAACTTTACCTGTTTCTGGGGGACAGTAGTCAGCCCCAGAAAAATTGAGTCATTGGGAAGTCTCAAAGACAACCCTGTGTCACTGCACTGAAGGTGCTGTGTAACACACACAAAAATGGTGCTCTGGATTAGGTGAGGTTCCAGTGTCCAAGATCACACAAAAAGTGAAAACACACACAGCAAAACACATGTAAGAGTGGGAAAAAGGCTCACACTCTTACCAGGTGAAAAAAAACCCTAGAAATCCAGCAAAGCTGCTGAGGGACTCATTAGGTAAGGGGAATCAGCCATTTATTGAGAATTCTACCTAAAACTGACCGAGAGGAGACTGTTTGACCAATGTAAAGAAACCTTGTAACTCAAATGAACTGCCATCCAAGTGTTGTCTGCACTCACAAGCCTCACCCTTATATAAACAAAGACACAATGGAAAACAAACTCAGACCGTGTGGTCTGGCTGAACTACATTGTAGCGATTCTTGGGACAGGGCTTACCGTGGATTAGGAAACCAACAATCTCATTGTATTTTCATGGAAATGTAAACCTGTATAATCCTTCGCATAATATTGTAACATTTGTCATGTGAACTAGGCACAAACTCTAGCCAGTAACTTATTAGTGTGGAGAGGGGTTGTACAATGTTTCAGAAATAGTATAAATATGTCTGTGTTTAGATGTCCAGCACTCTCACGCCTCACTGGGTCTGCTGGTACACACTGCGAGTTGTTGGGAGCCAGATAGCTATCTGTTTTGCTTTGAATGTACAGAAATAAAAGATACTTGTATCTTTTCAGCCCGTGATTGGTGCATTTCATTTTGTGGCACTAAGCTTCAATATTTCTTTGGTCTTTCAGATGGCGCCCAAATAGGGACCCTCAAGATTGATCCCACCTCGATGAAGAGAAGAGGCGGCTATCGGACCAGGATCGGACAGTGATAAAAAAGGGGGTCCCTTCGTATGAGACGCAACACCTTGACAGTACTGCACAATCCAATCCCTGGACGGTGAGCACACGGTCTGAGAAGGCATCTTGACGAGGGTCCACATATCGAGGCGCACAGTCTTTTCTGAAATCACCAACCACGAGGGTCCTTTGTCATTTGTAATCCGATCAGACCTCCTTTGTCCTTTGCAATCAGTTGAGTCGTGCCCCGATTCCTAAGTATCCTGATATTTGGTTGTAGTTTTGCACTCGCAAGGTCAAACAACGCCAGGTAACACCAGTGATCCGATATGCCTAGGAAATTGGCTACTTGTTTCAGGGGATTATTCCACAGAGACTGACAATCTTTGGAATTTGGCCATCCGGCGCCACAGGAGGGGTCGCCGGCATGTACTATGTACTGTAAGTACGGCATTGGTAGTATAGTATTCAATTATATTTGGCACAGACAAACTAGACATGCTTCCGAATTTCAGTGGCCAGTCAATGGAAGTTTTGAAATTGCCTGTATAAAGTATTTAGAGTCCATATTGTTAAAGAAAAAAGCTAGACCTGCAGCATTTGATGTAATTCAGAATTGGAAAAAAGAAGCTATGCAGCAACTTAAGAGTAAAGAAAAACATGCACGTTGTCATATGTCCAATTCAGAAAAAGCATTATTGAATGATCAACAAAAACAGTCAGAGTCTGTTAGAAACATGGAGAGGGCTTTCCAACTTGGTGAACAGAAAATATATCCGCCTAAGGATTTTCATGCCTCAGACAAATTAATTGAAAAACTTTTAAATGAGCATAGGACTCTTGCCACTGCACCACCTCTGTATGTGCCTCTTCCTGCTGTCTTTCCTCTTCCCGCTGTTACACTTCCTCCCACTGTTATTCCTGTTCCTCTCGTTGTCCCTCTGCCTCCAGTTGTTGCTCCTTTTCCTGTTGTTGCTCCCCCTTCTGCATCTCCACCTTTACCGATACTTGCTGTTTCCGTAATTCAGTCTTTACCGCCAGCGGTAGCGTCTCCACTACCTGTTGTACAGGATTTGTCTGAACTCTCTTTCCCAAATGGTTCTGCTCCACTTGAAACAATTGAAGGGACGAGTGCCGAATCAAATATAGTTGACTTGTAGTACAGTTTCTAAAGCTAGAAAGAGGGAATTGTATGTATGGGCTAAGAAATGTATAGAAGAAGGTGAAAAATCTGCTGTTTTAGCTACAATTTCTGACCAAGAAAGTATTCCCAAACAGAATATTTTTATAGAGGGGATGGGAATGCACTTGGCTGAAATGTGGAATGATTTGACGCACATGGATGTCCCACAAGGGTTGAGGGATTTGAATGCCTTAGCTTACTCAAGGGACACTGCGGAGAAAGTACCTGAGCATGTCGAGAGGGTTTTTGAGTTTAAGAGGGAGTTAGATTGGGTACAGAATGATGAAACAGATGGTGATAGATTGGACGCACTGCATGTGCAGAAACAGTTTCTTCCTTCTTGCAAATCAACGAGTGAAGAGACACGAATTTGCACTAGGGATGCGCTTAGATGGATTTCAGATGTTTCGATATCTCCCATAGAAGTATATGATACGTTTAGTCAGTATACTCCAGAAATGCAAAAGAAAGTGTTACAGGTAATGGTAGAGTACCTGCAGGATGAGTGTATGAAGAAAAAGATTTGTTGACCGCAGATTTGATGATCATTTATAAGAGAGCATTTTCACCTGACACTGCTTTGACTTTGACTTTGTCGCTTGATTTAGCCTTATTGCTTAACAAACATTCAGAGTTGCCTACTTCTCAATTGCCATTGAGAGAGGTTCCTCCAACATTTGTTCCTAAAGTGGAAATTCCAGCTGATGCCGTAGCAGGCACACCAGCTACCACTATTGAAGCTCATTATGTTTCGCAATTTATTCATGCCCCATTTTCCAGACAGGAAGCGAATACCATTAGACAGTCGATTCCAGATATTAGGAAAAATCCTACAGGATTTTATAAAGAAATAGAATCTGTCTTGCATTCGTCAGTTTTCACCCTGGGTGATATAGACTTGTTGTTCCCTGTGCTCCTACCTGCTGACTTATGGAAACAGATTAGGACTGTAGGTGATCAGGCAGGGCTGTGTGACACATGGCATGAGTTAACTTAGTACGGTTAGATGGAGAAAGGAAAGCTGGTGAGAGACCACCACAGGTGATACTGACACTGCCAGACAGAATAGTAATTAAATTAACGACTCTAGTTCAAGAGAGAAGGATAGTTTGGGACAAACTCACTGCTTGTACCCAAGGGAAATCTGAAGGTGCTACCGAATTCTTTGACCGGTTCGAACAAGTATTTTCAGATTTTAGTGGACAGGATTTAAGCACCGAGTCAGGGAAAAGGTTGTTTGTGGATAAATTTGTGCGTGGATTGTTGCCTGATATCCAATTACAAATCATGACTTCCAAAAGTGCTTGGCAAGCTAAATCGCAGTCCGAAGTATTGCATATGGCTCAGTATTATGAAAATAGAGTCAATAATGAAAAAGAGAGAATTGAAAAGAAAAAGGGAGACCTGAAAACCAAAGTACTATTGCAAGTGATAGTTAGAGGAACCAGAGGTGGGAGTACACAGTTTAGAGGCCAGTTTGCTCCACAAAGTAATGCACAGTTGAGTCCTGTACACATGAACCGGTGCTTATTGCAGACAAGAGGGTCATTGGCGAGCACAATGCCTGATCCTTCAGCAGAGATCAAATAACACATATGGTGTTATGGGTAGACGATCCAGAGGGCGCCCTGGGTTAGGGGGTCCTGGTAGAAGGCAGTTTACTCCAAATCCACAGTCATCCTCGCAAGAAAGTCAGCAAACTAGTATAGATAGCAGAAATATTTTTGATAATCCTTCAACTGCCTATCTTTCTGAGGATCTTGTCTTTGATGATATATTGTTTCGCTAGGACAGCCCGAAGCAGGGTCTGGAACCTGTACCTATTCCCGTCGATCATAAAAGGGCCCTATGTTGAGATGAAGGTGGGGAATAGGAATCATCTATTTTTGATAGATACGGGAGCACAAAAGTGTTCCATTTATCATTCACGGGTTCCAGATATTCCACTGTCAGGGCAGAATAACGTCTCTGTAGGGTTTTCCGGTACGCCAGTGGTCAGTCCGATTTCTCAGCTGGTACCGATTTCACTAGGGCCATTCACGGAAAACTGTCCATTTCTTCTAACAATGAATTGTGGTGAACATTTTTTGGGGTTGAATCTGTTGAAGGTATTAAATGCGGTAATTTATTGTTCTTCGGATGGAGTACATTTGACGATTTCACCCAAGCAATCTTCTAACTCACAGTTTCTGACTAGACCTTTACTGCCTGAATTTAGTGAAGTTCCGGTATGTTTATAGGTGGTTGATGACAATGATGTTGCCATTTTGCAAATTGAACCTGTTAAAATTGTTCTGAAGCCAGGAGCTAGGTTGCCACGTATTCCACAATATAAGATTTCAGTTGATGGTGAGCAAGCTCTGAAGAGCATAGCTTCTGATTTTGTTAATCGTGGAGTGATTGAGGAAAATGCAGGAAGTTTGTGCAATAGCCCGATTTTACCAGTGTACAAGAAAGGAGACAATGCGATTCCTTTCCGTTTTATTATTGATTTACGTGCTATTAATAAGATTGTTGCTCCACAATTTCCAATTGTACCTGATGTAACCACAATATTAACAATGATCCCAGCTTCTGCTACTCATTTCAGTGTGGTGGATCTTAAGAATGCCTTCTTCAGTATTTCCGTACATGTGGATAGTAGATATTTGTTTGCGTTCACCTTAGGGGGACGCTCGTTTACATTTCCCTGTGTGCCACAAGGGTACACGGAAAGTCTGAGTATTTACAGTAGAGCTTTGAAGGAGCAGCTCGATACACTTGAGTTGCCCACCACTTGTACATTATTGCAGTATGTTGATGACCTTCTTTTAGCTGCAGACTCAGAAGTTGCTTGCAAGGAGGGCACTGTGTTGCTGCTTATTCATCTAGCAGAGCATGGGCATAAAGCTTCATTGAAAAAGTTTCAATATTTTCGACAGGAGGTCGCCTATTTAGGCTATCTCCTGTCAAAGGAGGGAAGAAGACTGACACCTGAACGGATAAAGAGCATTGCTAGCATGTCTGTCCCAAATACACAGAAAGAGGTCAGAGCCTTGATAGGAATGGCTTCTTACTGTAGACAGTGAATCCCGAATTTTTCACTAGTGTTGAAACCAATGTTGGCATTGACAAAGAAGGGCATTTCTTTGCCATTACCGTGGAACTTGGAACACCAGAAAGCTTTTGATCTGCTCAAGACTGCACTGTGTTCAGCATCAGTTTTGGGCACACAAAATTATGATAAGGCCTTCGTTTTGTATGTGCATGAATGTGATGGATGTGCTTTGGCTGTGTTAACGCAGGAACACGAAGGGAAGAATAGACTGTGCAGTTATTTTTCCTCCATGCTTGATCCTGTTGCATGCGCTTTGCCGAGATGCCTGAGAGCTGTTGCTGCTGCTGCTGCATCTATAAAACAAAGTGACGGTATGGTTTTAGGTCACTCTTTAACCGTGATGTACCCCACTCCGTAGATGTTCTATTGAACAGAACACAAACGCAACATTTTACATCAGCACGATGAGCAAGATATGAGCTGATTCTATTTGCACGGCATATCTAAATTACAAGAAGTTGTGCATTAAATCCGGCTGAACTATTGCCTCTTCCGCAAGAAACTGCTTGCAGTGACAAAATGTCACATGACTGCCTCTATACCACAGAGGAGTAAGAAACCAAAGGCAGGATTGATTTAAATGACACACCATTAAAAGATCCACAGGGGGAGCTGTTTTGCGATGGCTCCTGCTTCAAACTTCCGGATGGTACATTCACTGCTCCTTATGCCATCACTACATTAAGCATGATTGTGGAAACCAAAAGAATTTTGCATAACTCTGCGCAGGCCGCAGAGATTATCGCATTGACTCGAGCTTGTGAACAGCCAGTATGCCTTTGGGGTAGTTCACAACTTTGGTAGACTATGGGCAGAGAGAGGTTTCTTGACCTCACACGGAACTAAGATTCAACATGGTACATTGACAGTTCGGCTACTCTTAGCACTTGCACTTCCTACTCAACTAGCAATCATGAAGTGTGCCGCACATCAGAAAGTAACAGATGATGTGGGGAGAGGAAATGCTTTTGCTGAAAGGATAGCCAAACAGACTGCCAATGATTTATACTCAGAAATGTATGTCACTAAATAAGCCACAAACACTTGTATATTAGATGAAGAAATTGATTCGATAAAAGTTATTTAAGCTGATGCCACTTCAGAAGAACTTAAACACTGGGCTGAGGGGTTATCAAGTTTGGATGAGGAAGGCTGCTGGATGGACAACATAAAGAATAGGTAGATGCTATCTGATGCTTACGTCACCGTAAAGGTTACAATGGCTCATGGTCCTATTCATATATGTGCTAGAAAAATGTTTAAATTGCTAGAACCTGTATGGGTCAATGTAAACATCTCAAAGACTGCTAAGCGTTTGGTCCAAACTTGCATGGTATGCTTACAGCATAATGTGGGAAAGGGTACATCGACACCGATGGGTAGTTTTGGTCCCCCCTCTGTGCCCTTTGAAGTGATACATTTCGACTTCATCGAAATGGTGCACTGTCAGAATTATAAGTATGTTCTGGTAGTCATTTGTGCCTTTAGCAAGTGGGTCGAAGCATTCCCTGTAAAAGATGCCACAGCAATAACGATGGCGAAAACCATGCTTAAGGAATATTTTCCTTGGTTTGGTTTGCCAAGGGTCATTTGGTCAGACAATGGTCCACATTTCATCGCTGCTATTATTCTGCAAGTATATGCGGGATTACAGATCGATAAATGGTTCCATTTGGCCATACCTGCTCAGAGTGCTGGGCTTGTAGAATGCCATAATGGTATCTTAAAGAATAAGGTGGCTAAGATCTGTGCCAGTAGCAATTTAAAATTGACAGATGCCTTACCGGTAGCTTTATTGTCCATGCGGACGACCCCACAAACAAGAACTGGACTCTCCCCCTATGAAATAGTAATGGGGAGACCAGCCAATATTTTGAACATGCCCAAGCCCAAGCGAATGAAAGACGTGGATCATTTGCTTCTTGCTGAATCCTGTGACCAGTTAACTCAAAACTTGTATTTGATTTATCAACAGGTGCGAGAAGCCCTCCCAGTTAAATATGAGGGGCCAGGTCATCGACTTCGACCTGGGGATTGGGTGGTTACAAAAGCCTTTGAAAGAGCATCCAGTCTCGCACCATGCTGGATAGGACCGTTCCAGGTCCTGTTGGCCACACAGACTGCTGTACGAGTATCCAGAAAGAGACACTGGATCCACGCGACTCACATCAAGAAGATACCTTTTCCTCTGCCACTGGACGAAGGAGAAGAGAAGGAGACTGTCTGTTCTGTTCCGTACGACAAACCTGTTTTGAACAACACCAAGGGTGTCTCTGAGATTCTTCCTTAGCCAGTGGGGCCTGGGGAGACTGCTGCTTTGTCTTCGAATTCTTCTTCGGATCTTTCTGCACCCTTGAGCAATTTTGCTTCTGTTTCACCACTTCCATCAGGAAGCAACGACACTCTGTGTTCACAGATCACGCCGTGCCTGGAGTCTTGAGGTACGATATGCGTCCACAGCACTAGACTTACAGCACAGTACGGGTGTGCCCACAGGAAACGACTGTTGAGCTAGTACCTTGCCACTCTCGCTGAAACTTAAGTAAATGGCCGGGACCGGCAAAGTTACCTACTATCAAGATAAACCACGTGGTCAGGAGGTCACCACTGAACGAATTTAAGGAGCCTGTTGCAGAAACTTTTCTAAACAAACTTTGAGGAACAATGCCCGTCGCTAACTATACTCGTACAAAGCAACCGATCGGTGGTGTGGCTAACAAAGACATTGAGCATTAAAAGTCATGGAACCTTGAGGACTTACTGTTTTCTTGTGATAATGTTAACTGGTCTAACAGTTGTGATTGCGCTTGGGTTATGGGACATTGAAGGGATGCGTCCACTTGGGACTTTGTTACCTACTGAAAGTGTTCCCACTATGTCTTCACCTTTCGTGCATCTGCACACTCTACCTTCTAGGGATTCCCAACACAGACAGAGTTACCATAATAATACACTTCTATTAATCATGAATGCGACCCATGCGATTTTGAATAGAACAAATTGCTGGATATGTTCGCATTTGACACAGCACGGGGAAAAAGGGTTGGGCTGGTATATTCATCCTCTTCCTTTGACTACTGCATGCTATGCCTCTCTAAGGGCACTTTTCTTTGGCCGTTGGAATGATAGCATTTCTGCAAACTTTGATGGGACCAATTTGAATGAGTTTGAAAGATGAGTCCTGACGCCTCTGGGATGTTCCCTTTTCGCAAATAGGAGCAAACTCAATGTTGCTTCTATTAGGCTTTCCGATAGGCTTTCTAGACCTTTCCAATTGCAAATTTCTTTCAAGATGGCTCCCATAGGCAAACTGGATGCCATGCCGCCTTCTTATACTATCAATCATAGCCCTAACTCTGTTTCCTTCTGCATACAAAGTGATGGTTCTCAGTCAATGGGTACTTTTGAGGGTTGTACCAATATTGCAAATCTGACTAGTGAGGGCAGACCTTTGGATGTAGGTGATCCCGTTTATTTTGTCTGTGGCAATGAAGCTTATCCTTGGTTACCTAGAGATTGGCAGGGTACTTGTTATTTGGGTATCTTGCTAACAGGGGTATTTGTAGCCAGCACCTCTGAGGTCTCTAGAGCTCATCCAAGGCGGGACGAGAATGGTGATACTCCTTCACAGGTCATGGGTGATGTAGTTTAATCTTTTGTGCCATTTTGGGCACAGATCATGAACTCTGAGGATATTAAGAGACTGGCAAGAGTATTGGAGAGAAACATCAACAGGACCACTGATATACTATACAATATGACATTGGAACAGAAAGCAATCAGATTAGTGGCTCTTCAGAACCGGATGGTGTTAGAAGTCATCCTAGCTGAGCATGGTGGAGTATGTAAATTGGTGGGATCTGCTTGTTGCGTTTTCGTACCTGACTCTTCCCCTACCATATTGAAGGCAATACAAAATCTGCACGTCCTAATTACAGAAGTACATGTTCCCTAGGGAAATTGGGATCTTAGTGCTTGGTTCTGGGACTTTCTACGGTGTTGGGGATGGAAACTCCTTTCAGTCTTTGTGGTAATCCTTGGTGTTCTATTGTTCTGTTGTTGTTGCATAGAATGTCTTCCGGCCATATGTTCAATGTTAGGGGGATGTTGTGCGCAAACTGTAGGTACATTAGGACCAAAAATACATGCACCCGAAAAAATGACTAATGTTTTTGTAATGAAGGATATCACTGTCAAGGATCTAATGGCGATTGATATATCTGAGGAATGTGATTCAGGATGTACGGACATTGAGACATGGGGTTTTGAGTAAAGCTCTTGGCTTAGGCCAACAGGAGGGTTTGTTAAACCATAATCATATAGTGCCTCCTTATTATGAATATTGGCTTAAGCCCTTTCGCGTTACACAGAAAACCGCATCTGAAATGTTCAGCTTTTTGATCGATGTCGCCACTTTGATTTCAACACTTGTTTCTATGTTGTAAAATGGTGGACTGTGTTTTCAACTTGCAGCAAAGCTGAACGACCTTTGAGTTCTGTTAATGTTTAGGCTGACCGAGAGCTGACTGTTTGACCAATGTAAAGAAACCTTGTAACTCGAGTGAACTGCCATCCAAGTGTTGTCTGCGCTCACAAGCCTCATCCTTATATAAACAAATGGACAATGGAAAACAAACTCAGACCGTGTGGTCTGGCTGAACTACATTGTAACGATTCTTGGGACAAGGCTTACCATGGATTAGGAAACCAACAATCTCATTGTATTTTCATGGAAATGTAAACCTGTATAATCCTTTGCATAATATTGTAACATTTGTCATGTGAACTAGGCACAAACTCTAGCCAGTAACTTATTAGTGTGGAGAGGGGTTGGACAATGTTTCAGAAATAGTATGAATATGTCTGTGTTTAGATGTCCAGCGCTCTCACACCTTACTGGGTATGCTGGTACACACTGCGAGGTGTTGGGAGCCAGATAGCTATCTGTTTTGCTCTGACTATACAGAAATAAAAGATACTTGTATCTTTTCAGCCCGCGATTGGTGTATTTCATTTTGTGGTACTAAGCCTTGATATTTCTTTGGTCTTTCACATCAGGAGGGCTACTTCGGCTGAGGCGTCTGGATTCCTTGCTACTATGCTTCCCCTAGCAGAGGAAGGTATAGCTGCAATGAGGGTCTCTGATAAGTTCAAGCTACTCTTGTAATCTTGGACCTCCCTCACTTGTGCTCTTGTATGTGATTTTGTTGCTCAGAATACTTCTTACCTTCTTAATAGTGAAGGTGAGCTCTCCATCCTGCTTGACTCAGCAGGGGCGCAATTTGTCCAGTTACTTCACTGGATCCTCATGCGGTGTAAGGTGCCCAGTCCTGCTGTGACTCCTCTCAGGTATTAATATTTGATCTTATAAGTTTCTCTTGTATTGTATTTCTCACTTCCACGTTCCTTTCACGTGTTGTGTTTTATGTGTCTTTTCTCTGCCAGTCTTTATGGTACTAATGTCTTTCTCCTTTTCCTTTGACAGTTGTTGCTGCGGTCCCAACACGTGTGACTACTGTTGCTACGGTACCAACACATGTGACAACTGTTGCTGCGGTACCAACACGTGTGAAGAACTTGACAGGATCAAGATTTTAACATGTGGTAAGTATAGCTTTTCGTTACGAGCGTTAGCGAGTAATTTCCATGTTCACTAACCTTGTTCTTTTGTCTTTCAGGCACCAGATGCGGAGCCACGTTCCGGATCGGATCGCAGATGAGTGAGGATGCGGTGCGCCTTCCCACTGTGAACTGGCTCAGGTAAGCGTGTGCTAGATGGAGCGGCCGCTGTATCGGGCGTTGTTGACACAGGTAAGCTGATCCGAATAGTGAAGATGTTGCAGTCGTTGTAGCGGTGATCCTGATCAAGGTAAGCTGGTTCAAGTAGGTGAAGAGATGGCAGCCGCTGCAGCGGGTGTTCCTGATCAAGGTAAGCTGGTCCAGGTAGGTGAAGAGAGGGCGGTCATTGCAGCGGGCGTTCCTGATCAAGGTAAGCTGGTTCGGAGCAGGTGGGTCTTGGATGCTGAGCGGCAGTGAGCGTGTGCTGTTGCTTGAAAGCAGAACAACACAAAGCACGGATTGCTGGAAGGGCGTGGCTTATATAAACGGCCCAGCCCAAGGATGCAGCCACACCCTGAACACTGGACCGCATATAGGTGTTTATCCAGCTCTCTACCTGCCATGTTGGATCACAAAGAGTATAGTGCTGAAACACCTAAGCATTTCATATGAGCCTACCACCAAAGGCGCCAGGACACACTCCTCATGTCTGTCAAGACCTGTAGTGTTGTCTTGGGGCAACACTGGGTTGTGACAGCACTCCCTTCTAAGACCCCTCTCAAGGGTGACCTCCTCTCGGGCCCGGGCTTAGACGGGATATTGTGGTGATAGCGCTGATTAACCGTGGCACATGGATATGGTGGCTGGGTTCCCAGGATCTGTCCTGGGGTCTGTATCTTTTCCAATTGACGAGATAAAATACCTTGTTCCTGATGATTTTAGAGTCCAGAATGTCCTTAACCTCGTATTCGGGCTTGCCATCCACAATCACAGGAGCAGGTTTTTTTTTTACCCGAGTTCCAGGTTGTACTGGCTTCACAATGGAAATGTGGAATACTTGGTGAATCCGCATGTTAGGGGGTAAGGCTAACTTCATTGCAGCTGGATTTATAATTGCCTTGATGGTATAAGGTCCTGGGTATCTGGGACGGAAGGTTCTGGCCCTTTTAGAACGATATGCTTGGATGCCAACCAGACTGCGTCCCCAACGTGATATGCAGGTGCTTCCTTTTGTTGTTGGTCCAAAAATGTCTTATGTCTTTCTTTAGCTCGGATCAACTGTGTTGTAGCTTCCTTTAAAACTCAGGCAATTTTAGTGTGTAGAGTTGTCACTACTGGCATGTCTAGGACTTTGGGTGGATCAAAGCTGGAAGTATGAGGGTAATGTCCATAAAGCACAGAGAATGGGCTTTGTTTGGTGCTAGTATGAATTGAGTTGTTGTATGCATACTCCACTATCCATAACATGTCCTTCCAGGTGTTTTATGCTTGGTGTAGCATGCATCTCAAATATTGTTCCAGCGTCTGGTTCGTTCTTTCCATCTAACCATCAGTCTGTGGGTGATGACTGCTTGATATCCGAATGTCAATTTGATCCAGCTCACAGCTTTTCCTCCAAAATGTTTAGATGAATTGGCTGCCCCGGTCAGAAATCAAGATTGACTGGAATCCATGTAACTGGACAATTTGTTCAAGAAAAACCTTGGCCAGCGTGAGAGCAGTGGGTAATCCTTTCAATGGGATGAAATGGGCCATTTTTTAGAATAAATCCACCACGACGAGAATGGTATTGTAGCCATTACAGGTAGGAAGATCTGTGATGAAATCAAGAGACAACGTGTGCCAGGGTGCAGGTGGCAAAGCAAAAACAAAAAGGTGATGGCTGGAAGGTTTAGAATGAATCTTACCCACTGGCATTGCTCTGGGCACCCTCCAGACCATCGTTCTTTGCCTGCCAAGCCATTACAGAAGGGGAAAGACCATATGCAAATCAGGCTTGGTCCCACCCCAAAAGGGGCAGTCCAGCCCGAACTGCTAGGTCACATCCCTTCTGCACGAGACCAAAAGCATCCCCAAATATGTTTCGGCCTTGTTGGGCCTCACCAGTGAGGCGTAGTTTGGGTCTCTAGGCCCAGCAGGCACGGGACCCACGTCTGGGCATACCCGTCCCACTCGGGGTGACAAAACAAAAACAAAGAGGTGATGGCTGGAAGGTTTAGAATGAATCTTAACCACTGGCATTTCTCTGGGCACCCTCCAGACCATCGTTCTTTGCCTGCCAAGCCATTACAGAAGGGGAAAGACCTTATGCAAATCAGGCTTGGTCCCACCCCAAAAGGGGCAGTCCAGCCCGAACTGCTAGGTCACATCCTTTCTGCACGAGACCACAAGCATCCCCAAACATGTTTCGGCCTTGTTGGGCCTCATCAGTGAGGCGTAGTTTGGGTCTCTAGGCCCTCCAGGCATGGGACCCACGTCTGGGCATACCCTTCCCACTCGGGGTGACAAAGCAAAAACAAAGAGGTGATGGCTGGAAGGTTTAGAATGAATCTTAACCACTGGCATTGCTCTGGGCACCCTACAGACCATCGTTCTTTGCCTGCCAAGCCATTACAGAAGGGGAAAGACCATATGCAAATCAGGCTTGGTCCCACCCCAAAAGGGGCAGTCCAGCCCGAACTGCTAGGTCACATCCCTTCTGCATGAGACCAAAAGCATCCCCAAACATGTTTAGGCCTTGTTGGGCCTCATCAGTGAGGCGTAGTTTGGGTCTCTAGGCCCAGCAGGCACGGGACCCACGTCTGGGCATACCCGTCTCACTCGGGGTGACAAAGCAAAAACAAAGAGGGGATGGCTGGAAGGTTTAGAATGAATCTTAACCACTGGCATTTCTCTGGGCACCCTCCAGACCATCGTTCTTTGACTGCCAAGCCATTACAGAAGGGGAAAGACCATATGCAAATCAGGCTTGGTCCCACCCCAAAAGGGGCAGTCCAGCCCGAACTGCTAGGTCACATCCCTTCTGCACGAGACCAAAAGCATCCCCCAACATGTTTCGGCCTTGTTGGGCCTCATCAGTGAGGCGTAGTTTGGGTCTCTAGGCCCAGCAGGCACGGGACCCACGTCTGGGCATACCCGTCCCACTCAGGGTGACAAAACAAAAACAAAGAGGTGATGGCTGGAAGGTTTAGAATGAATCTTAACCACTGGCATTTCTCTGGGCACCCTCCAGACCATCGTTCTTTGCCTGCCAAGCCATTACAGAAGGGGAAAGACCATATGCAAATCAGGCTTGGTCCCACCCCAAAAGGGACAGTCCAGCCCGAACTGCTAGGTCACATCCTTTCTGCACGAGACCACAAGCATCCCCAAACATGTTTCGGCCTTGTTGGGCCTCATCAGTGAGGAGTAGTTTGGGTCTCTAGGCCCAGCAGGCACAGGACCCACGTCTGGGCATACCCTTCCCACTCGGGGTGACAAAGCAAAAACAAAGAGGTGATGGCTGGAAGGTTTAGAATGAATCTTAACCACTGGCATTGCTCTGGGCACCCTCCAGACCATCGTTCTTTGCCTGCCAAGCCATTACAGAAGGGGAAAGACCATATGCAAATCAGGCTTGGTCCCACCCCAAAAGGGGCAGTCCAGCCCGAACTGCTGGGTCACATCCCTTCTGCACGAGACCAAAAGCATCCCCAAACATGTTTCGGCCTTGTTGGGCCTCATCAGTGAGGCGTAGTTTGGGTCTCTAGGCCCAGCAGGCACGGGACCCATGTCTGGGCATACCCGTCCCACTCGGGGTGACAAAGCAAAAACAAAGAGGGGATGGCTGGAAGGGTTAGAATGAATCTTAACCACTGGCATTTCTCTGGGCACCCTCCAGACCATCGTTCTTTGACTGCCAAGCCATTACAGAAGGGGAAAGACCATATGCAAATCAGGCTTGGTCCCACCCCAAAAGGGGCAGTCCAGCCCGAACTGCTAGGTCACATCCCTTCTGCACAAGACCACAAGCATCCCCAAACATGTTTCGGCCTTGTTGGGCCTCATCAGTGAGGAGTAGTTTGGGTCTCTAGGCCCAACAGGCACGGGACCCACGTCTGGGCATACCCGTCCCACTCGGGGTGACAAAGCAAAAACAAAGAGGTGATGGCTGGAAGGTTTAGAATGAATCTTAACCACTGGCATTGCTCTGAGCACCCTCCAGACCATCGTTCTTTGCCTGCCAAGCCATTACAGAAGGGGAAAGACCATATGCAAATCAGGCTTGGTCCCATGGACGTAACAATCCTGTCAATTTTTGTTTGTGGGATTGGATTACGTCCTTTCGCCAAGTAGGCCACCAGTAGTATCTTTTAACCTTAGCCAAGGTTTTGGCGTTTCTTGGATGACCTTCTACCAGGGAGTCATGATAACTGGTAATGACTTGATTCTGTAGTTTCTTGCTTGGGAGATAGAGGCGCCCTTGCAAATATGGAAGCCCATCGGAGACTGTATGAGGACTGCTTTTAGCCGTCCATGTTTGACGTGTTTCCTAGGTGAAAGATTGTCGCACTGTGGTTTGTAAGTTTTCCAAGGCCGACGTTTTATCGAGGACCCCTATGATTTTTTCTTCCGGGATAATTGACACAGGGTCGGGAGTTGCATATGCCTCTTCCCCTTCTCCCATACGTGAGAGAGCGTCTGCCTTTCCGTTACAGACTCCTGGTCGATAAGTGATTACGTAATCATACTCCGCAAAAAAAGGCCCAGCGAAGTTGGCGAGATGACTGGGCCTTGGCTGATTTTAATTACTGCAAGTTGCGGTGGTCGGTAATTACTGTGATTGAATGTCTGGCCCCCAGGAGGTAATGTCTCCATGCCTTGAATGCTGATTTTATTGCCAGGAGTTGCTTGTCTGTAATCGCGTAGTTGAGCTCTGGTACTGAAAACTTGCAGGACCAGAACGCCACCGGGTATAATTGACCGCTATCAGGATAGCGATGAGAGAGGACTGCTCCCATTGTGATGCTGGAAGCGTCAGTTTCTACTACATATGGTAAGTCTGGCCGGGGATGTTGTAGGATTGGGGCTGAGATGAATTCTTGTTTTAGGCACCGGAAGGCTTCTTCTGCTTCAGAAGACCAACTGGAGCGTTTTTTCTTGTGTAACAAGGTTGTTATTGGATGGACAATCTGGGAAAATCTGGGAATAAAGCGTTGGTAAAAGTTTGCGAAACCTAATACACTTTGAACTCATTTTACTGAAGAAGAGGGTGGCCAGTTGAGTGTGGCATCCACTTTACGGGGGTCCATTCTGATCTCTTGTGGTGTAAGGATGAAGCCCAAAAACTCCACTTCTGACACATGGAAAAAATATTGGCGTATAGCAGATCCTCCAAGAGCTTTTCCAACACTGCCCGCACATGGATTATATGGTCCTCCCTCGTGGCTGAGTATATCAAGATGTCATCGATATATACCAATGCACACACATCCAATAATTCTCGAAGAACATCGTTCATGAAAAATTGGAACGCGGCTGGGGCATTACAGAGCCCAAAGGGCATGACCTGGTACTCATAGAGACCATACTTTGTATGGAAGGCGGTCTTCCATTCGTCTCCCTTTTTCACCCGTGCCAGGTGGTAAGCCCCTCGGAGGTCCAATTTGGTGTAAATGTGAGCATTCTTGATCTGATCTAGAAGTTCTGGGATAAGTGACAATGGATACCGATTTTTTACCGTGATTTGATATAATTCCCGGTAATCGATGCATGTTCTCAAAGCCCCCTCCTTCTTGGGTACAAAGAAGAGGGGGGAAGATACAGCCGACTTGGATGGATGAAACCGTTGGGCAGATATTGTTCCAGATAGGTTTTCAAGTGTGAATTATCTTGTTCTGTAAGGGCATAAATTCGACTGCAAGGTAGCTGTGCACCTGGAACGAGATCGATCTGACAGTCGTAGGGTCCTTGTGGTGGTAAGGGGTTTGATTGTTCTTTCTCAAAGACGTCCTGGTAATCATGGTATTCCGATGGTAGTGTGCCAGTTAACCCCAACACCTTTTCATTCCCTAGCCCTCGTTTAGCCGGTTGTTCCAAATGTGAGTCTGACTTGAAGCAGGAGCCGAGACATTCTTTAGAGAAGGTCAGCCTCTTGGTGCGCCAGTCGATTTGCAGATTATGTGTCTCAGACCATGGAATTCCCAGGATCAACCAAAACTGGGGAACTCCAATTAGATTGAAGACATTGTCTTCCCGATGGCCGTCCTGACAAATAAGAGTCACTTCTTCGGTACAATGTGTTACCGGGCCCGAGACCAACGGGGTACCATCAAGTGCTGTGACTTTGTCTGTGTTTGTTTTCTGCCGGAGGGAGAGACCAATCCTACTTGCCAGGTCCTGGTTGATGTAGTTCCTGATTGCACCACTGTCTATATACGCTTCCAGCGCATGCATTTTAGACAGGTGTTTGGGATTAACCAAGATCACCAGTATGACTAGATGCAAGGCCTGTGGTTCCTTCTTAATGCACGGCAAGTGGGCTTCTACACTTGCCGGGCCCAGGAGTTTTCCGAGTCAAGTTCTGTGTCTTTATCGGTGACTCCTACTGTTTTTCTAGGAGGTTTCACTGGACATTCACAGAGAAAATGACCGGATTTACAGCAATACAAACACAACTGCTGCTGCCTCCTTTTTTCTCTCTCTGCCTTCGTGAGTGGGCTCATCAAGCCTCCGATTTGCATGGCTTCTGGATGGGTGTGTGATGGTCGGGTGGGAGACTCCTTTGGATGTACAGACACAGCTCGCCCCTCAAACTCAGTCCGGTCGGTCTTACGGTCTTGCAACCTGTGATCCAGCTGGACGACTAGATCTATGAACTCTGCACACCCTTCCGGCGGATTCACTACTTGGACCAGGACGTCCTTTAGCTCTCCTCGCAATCCACGGTAAAAGAACGTGGTCCTTTTCTCGTCCGGCCAACTGGTTTCAGCCACAAGCCGGTTGAATGCTGCTATGTATGTCAGCAGATCTTGGTTGCCCTGTATGAGGGATAGGAGTTCGTTATCCAAGGCCTGTCCTCGGGTGTGACGGGCAAACAGTTTTTCTAGTTCTTGTTGAAACCCCTGGAAGTCGTGCAACAAAGGATCGTTCCCGATTCACTAGAGGTATAGACTAGTCAGCTGCGCAGCCCTCAAGGTACGACAGAACGAAAGTGACTCTTGACTGGTCATTTGGAAATGCTCCTGGTCTACAGAGGAAGTGTGGTTGACACTAGTTCATGAACACAGCAAATTTAGCAGGATCACCCAAAAAGCGTTCTGGTGGGGCCAATGGGATCGTCCCTGGTAAAACCACTTGCATTGGCGTGGATGTTGATGGTGCTACTGCTGGTATGGTGCCAGGTAGGGGTGCCTGTCCGGCTTTGATCTGAAGTAATTGCTTGGCTAACTCCTCTGTACGGTCTCTGATCACAATGAATTCCCTTCTTAGGACATTTGTTTCCTGCCGAGCGGCATGCACTTCTGCCCGCAACTCCCCCAGTAATTGGGCTAACTGGTCGGTATCAGACGTTTCCATGGTGCCCAGGCGGAGATTCAGATGAGTGCTTTGCGTTCTGTTACGCTCACCTTGTTTGCGCGGGGGCACTGGTCCGTCAGGAGGGCTACTTCGGCTGAGGCATCTGGATTCCTTGCTACTATGGTTCCCCTAGCAGAGGAAGGTATACCTGCAATGAGAGGGTCTCTGATAAGTTCAAGCTATTGTTGTAACCTTGTACCCCCCTCCCTTGTGCCCTTGTACGTGATGTTGTTGCTCAGATTACTTCTTACCTTCTTTATAGTGAAGGCGAGCTCTCCATCCTGATTAACACAGCAGGGGTGCTATTTGTCCAGCTACACTGGATATTTGTGCGGTGTAAGGTGCCCTGGCCTGCTGTGACTCCTCTCAGGTATTAGTTTTGATCTTATAAGTCTTTCTTGTATTGTTGTGTTTTATGTGTCTTTTCTCTGCCAGTCTTTATGGTACTAATGTCTTTCTCCTTTTCCTTTCTTCTTTTCCTTTGACAGTTGTTGCTGCAGTACCAACACGTGCGACTACTGTTGCTGCGGTACTAACACGTGTGACAACGGTGCTGCGGTACCAACACGTGTGAAGAACTTGATAGGATCGAGATTTCAACACGTGGTAAGTATAACCTTTCATTACGAACGTTAGCGAGTAATTTCCATGTTGACTAACCTTGTTCTTTTGTCTTTCAGGCACCAGATGTAGAGCCATGTTCCGGATCGGATCACAGATGAGCGAGGATGCGGTGCGCCTTCCCAGTGTGAACTGGCTCCGATAAGCGTGTGCTAGATGGAGCGGCTGCTGTATCGGGTGTTGTTGACACAGGTAAGCTGATCCGGATAGTGAAGATGTTGCGGTCGTTGCAGTGGTGATCTTGATCAAGGTAAGCTGGTTCAGGTAGGTGAAGAGATGGCAGCCGTTGCAGCGGGTGTTCCTGATCAAGGTAAGCTGGTCCAGGTAGGTAAAGAGATGGCAGTCACTGCAGCAGGTGTTCCTGATCAAGGTAAGCTGGTCCGGAGCAGAAGGGTCTTGGATGCTGAGCGTCTGTGAGCGTGTGCTGCTGCTTGGAAACAGAACAACGCAAAGCATGGATTGCTGGAAGGGCGTGGCTTATATAGACAGCCCCACCCAAGGATGCAGCCACACCATGAACACTGGACCGCATGCAGGTGTTTATCCAGCTCTCTACCTGCCATGTGGGATCACCACAAGTATAGTGCTGAAACACCTAAGCATTTCATATGAGCCTGGCGCCAAAGGAGCCAGGACTTTGTCCAGGTGGGCCCTTTTCCATTTTTAAAGGAGCGTATACCCTGGCCACACTCCTCATGTCGTGTCAAGACCCATAGTGTTGTCTTGGGGCAAAACTGAGTCATGACAAACATCTTTACAATGACATCATTAATATCCAGCACCCTTCTAAGAAATCGGAGAATCATCTGGCTGATCCCAATGTAACTGCCTTGCAACAGTTTGTATTACATAAAACCATACGGTCAAGCTGGTTTATAAACCTAAACATGTATATGGCTCAATCCTATGAGACAAAAAAGCAGAATTCTGCAGAAACAAAAGAGGTGTAAAATATCTCAACCTCGCAGAACCACTGTAAGCTTTAAAAATATTAAAAACAAGATACCGAAACTGGGTAAGAAATCATTGAACTCTCATCTATCAACATGATGGAGAGCACATTTTTGTGTTCACTTGTATATAAGTCATCGGCTGGAAATAGCTAAATGTTGCAAACATTACCACGCAAGCGCTGGTACAAATAAACAGAGTGACAGAACAGCAGTGGGTTGACCATTTTTCTAGTCTATATGCCAGGCCGGATTCTTTTATAAGTGGCTTAATTGAAACCAATGACCATGATGCTAAAAAACAGTTGACCAACTTTGTCTTCATATCACCAAAGATGACATAAGACTCTACATTCAAAAGTCTAGTCAGTCTACAGCGCCCAGCCCAGATGGACTGAGCAACATAATGTTCAAGGAACATCCCGACACGTGGACAACAGTTTTATACAAAGTTTTCCAGCATGTGTTGAGTACCAACATACCACCTAGATCCTGGTTAAAGTCAGTAATTATACTGATATATAAAAAAGGAGCTAGACAGTTGTCCGTCAATTATAATCCCATTTCCTTACTGGATGCACCTAGCAAAAGTTTTGCAGACTTCATCCTTAAGGAGTTTAACAAATGGACCATAGAATCTTCAAATCGAGACTCCTTTCAAACGGGTTTCGTAGCAGGCATGGTCACAGCAATATATTTGATGATAATTTCAGCAATCAAAGCGCAATGCACGGACCAACATCAATACCTTTACCTTGCCTTTGTGGATTTTTTCGCGCTGCTTTTGATTCAGTCTCAAGAAATCATCTGTTTGTTAAGCTTGAAAACGCCAATTGCCCCTCATTCCTACTATCTTTGATTATGTTGCTCCATATGAATACCTCTATTCAAGTTCGTCAATCTCTGGACGGTATTCTTTCCAACTCAATACCAACTTTTAGAGGGGTGAAGCAGGGTTGCATCCTGGCTTCAGCCCTCTTTAACAATTATATTTCTGACTTAGTAAAAAGCTTCATGCAGCTCCTAACCGATGCACCCAAGATAGGACCTCATCTCATCCCTTGTTTATTCTATGCAGATGATTTGGTGCTGATCTCGAAGACACCAAAGGGTTTGCAGCAAATGGCAGATGTCCTGGGAAACTATGCTTTTCAAAATTTATTAGACATCAACTTGGAAAAGACCAAAGTCATAGTCTGCCCAAGTTCACAAAGCAAGAAGAAAACCACCTGCACTTGGACATTGTTTGACTGACCTTCAGAGATCGTATATGAGTACACATACCTGGGAATTAATATAAATGACCAGTAGTCAGAAGCTCCTTATTTAGCCTCAATTAGCTTTAAAATGTGTGTGGCAATATCCCAGGCCAAAGTCATAAATGCTAAATATGGGAAGTTGTAATGTACTGCACTTATCACTTTATAGCCCCTCAAGTCTTATATGGTGCTGCCAAAACTAAGCCATTGTTGCCTGAGCCCTTTTGGTTAAAGTTAGAGGGGAAATTTGGGAAAAAACATCTTTGCCTGCCGAAATCAACACCAATGGCTATTATCAGACACGAGTTGGGTATGTCTTCCTTCCAGGGGAGTTGCTAGGTCTGGAAAAGACCCGGGGCTACTCTGATGCCGGAACTGTTGGGACTGGGGGCTAGCTGGTCTTTTGGCTGTAGCTCCTGAGATTCTATCCGGGGCTACAACCAAAAGATCAGGGGCTATAGCCCCGTTAGCCCCCCCCTAGCAACGCCCCTGCTTCCTTCTATTGTTTATACCTATCGAAACTTTGTATGTTATATAGAAAGTGCTTGCTAAGTTCCAATTGCAAACATCTGTTGCATGTCCTAGCAAACTATATTTTTTCATCGAATCACATGTTCATTAAGGTATGGAAAAAGGCTGTTATTTTTGCATCTGTCGAGTTGAATATAACAGATGAACTTTTGCTAAGAGACCCATCCCGAAATGTCTTATTTTTGACTGGATAAAAACTCGCCAGTCGTGAATGTCCTACAAAGATTTGAATCAAAACCATTTTGCTACCAAATCTCTTCGCTCGGTAGAAGGCTACTTGGCCAAATGTCCCTCTCTGAGGCTGAGAAGTACATGTCTACAGCTTAGACGGAACCTGTGGCCGACGCTTCAGGTTTTGGCCCGTCGCAAAACTATAACACAAGCACATACTGTTTGTCGATTTTGTCAACAACTTGCACAGCCAGAAACCTTGAAGCATCTGATATCTGAATGCCCTAATTTGATGTCAGCGAGAATTCTACTTCAAAAGACATTTGAGAGAGAGTTTTCAACTTCTTGATGCTGAAATATTCTGGTCAAAAATGTTTGCAGCAAAGAAATATCTTTAAAAATAGCTACAATGCATGTTCTGCATGCTCTATCTTTGGAAAATACAGAATGATTTCCCTTGAAGTAATTTTCTCTGAAGAAATCCATAAAAGCTCATTAATTATCATATGAATTCTCATGTTGAGCTCATTGTTGTTGATTGTGGAAATGTGTTTTTTTAATATCGTAGGTATAAATTGTAAATGATAATTTAATAGATTTTTTTCTTTTTGTATGCAACAAGATTGTAAAGTTGATTGAAAAAAATCAGCGAAATCAATGAAAAAAAATTGGAAAGTCCATTTGAGCCAAGTCACACAATCCACAATGCCACCTAGTAGCCATCGCTGGAAGTTCACCTCCAGTTTGATCCACAACAGCAAGGCATTGTGGGTTTCCAAATTAGATCAGATGCAAACCTTTGTGTTGGTGTTGTGAAAACATGGCCAAATGCTCCAACCACAGGGCTGCCAGGACCATACTGCACTGTTGATCCCTAATAAGGGTGAAACCAGGTATGTAATTGTCCTGACAGCCTTGCAGATGTCTGTCTTGGGTCGATTAAGCTATGTATAAAGTAGCACTGCCCTCTTAGACAAAGACAATTTCCTGGAGAAAAATGTTTGCATTTGAGCTAGTCGTGCTGCTAAAATATAGCATTGTGCATAGACATATAATGATATATCTGTATCTAATATATGTACTATTGGCCCGCTTTATGGAATTCTTTGTGCAGTAAATAGGGTCCTTGCGCGTGCAACTATGTGCAAATCCGCATTCGTCGATTCATGGAATCAAATGCGCAGTACTTTTCCTTGACTTGCGTGGAGTTCGCGATGGCTCAGCACATCTATGCAAGCCATCGAGGGCCTTGCGTGAGACTCCATGCAGAGCGTGGGCGTGGCTTGCACAGAGGGCTTGGAAGGGGGTAGAACACCAAAAATGGGGAAGAACTTGCAAAAAAGTGGTAATTCCGAGGAACAGCCTGCAGGCAGTCCCTCGCATGCCCACTATTGCACGGCACAAGACGTATTAACGGATTCGATCCCGCAACCTCTAGGCCGGGAAATGGCCGCACCAGTCCTTCAGGTGATCCGGCACCCGAATGCAGGCATAAATACACGTGCGCGTAGGATTTGCAGTATGGAGGTGGGATTCCATGTCAGATTTCAGGGTGCGTGTACTCAACCGGGGTTCCGATGTAATTTAGGGGTGCGTGTAAGCAGTGTAGCGGGTGCAGGAATGGTTTACGGGGGTTCGCACGCAGGTGTTCCGAGTTTAGACCGAGTTACGATTTTTCCTACACAGGTTGTCGGGGTGCCAGGAACAGTTTGCAGGGTCTCCGAGATGCAGGTCTGCTTGAGGGGTAACACCATGGACTGTTTGAAGGGTGCGTGCACATGGTCGTGTCGGCTGCGACTTTCGAATATGGTAACTTTTCATGATCCATTCCTTAAATACGCGGGGCGCACATTTTCCATTCTGCATGCAGGCTTGCGCAGTGTCCTTTTCGCCACGTGGCCGTTGTAGGATTTCTGCGCACATTTCCATGAATCTGGCTATGAATTCTACTCATATAGTTTATTATTTGATAATGCGCACCAAAAGCCAGGGTTAGCCAGGCGTGTATTGTTTGAATGTGTAATGTTGTATGTATGCTAAATGACAATGGGCCTCATTACGAGCGTGGCGGAATGGGTTAACGGGTGCCGCTAATTGTGGCGGACCTGTTAAACCCATTCCGCCTCATTACGAGGTTCCCTCACAGGACCGGATGTGGATGTCTGGTTTTACCAGACATCCTTACCGGGTCCCGCGAGGGGCCAGGGAGCTAACAACGGGCCGGTCGTAATCGGCCCGTTGTTAGCTCCCGCGCCCATTCCCATTGAGCCCTATGGGGGCTCAAATGGGAATGGGGAAGGTCCGGGCCCGGCTTCCCTGAAGGAGGAATTACCGAGCCCTCCAAACTCGGAATGGCCCGGTAATTCCACATTCAGGGAACCCGTACCCGGACACGGTTTTGTGAACAGATTCTTTCAGCTATCACCTCGAATTCCTAATCAGGACTACAATTGCGCTTGGCACTGAGTACTTTTTGGAAATATTCATGAGCACTCTATGCATGTAGTAGCAAATTACATGCAGTTGGCTTAAAATATAGCACTGTTTTAAAGTCAAATAACTTGATGGTGAGGTAAAAATAGCACACAGAATATATGCTACACTCATACGGAAACTCCAGAGTTACTGAATTTGAATTACAAATTATTCCATAAAACTCTAAAGATTCTGTCCCTGCATCCCAAAATATCATCAGTATAACAGTGTTACAAAACTATGGGTCTCGTTACGAGTGAGGCTGTAGTTCGGCAGAATTACCGCCATGTTACTGCCAAACAGAATGACTGTTACCGCCACTTGGTCCTGTGGGTTTACCACAGGATTACAAGTGGTAGTAGGCAGTGTAAATCCCCATTTTTATGAGTCTATAGGGCTCTATTAGGATTTAGGCAGAATTTTAGCTGGTGGTAATTCTGCTGATTTTGACTATTTTCTGGCGGTAAAGAAGAGGATTTAGCCCCAACATTTTGCTATAGGTAAATCCTCCATGGCCAAACTCAGAGTTTGACAAAGCAGGAAAAGTGGCGGTAACAGAATTACCACTTTTTTACCGCTCTGCCACATTCAGAATGAGGCCCAATGCGCTCTGTATATCAACCACTCTCAACAACTTTGGCCCATGTCAGCTCCCCTTTGCCAATCATAAGGGTGACTTGGGCAGGGTATAAAACATGAGCCCAAAGCTGCCCCCCTTTTTGTCAGAACACTGTGCACACTAACAGAAAGAAAATATTGTCGAAAAAGATTTCTATCATTTGGAATAATATCTAATTTTGGGTGCAATTCATAGAATTCAGCGCAGAAGTAGCGCACGCGGGCAGCGCAGAGAGGTAGCGTGTGCCAGCCGTGTGCGCTACACAGCATTCTGCCGCACCGCGTATTCATGGATTTCCCAAGCCATTTGGAGCCGTGGCGCAGCGAACATCCCGCAGCGCCAGTTACACCCCCAAGAACGCCCCTTGCGCAAGGAAAAGCCAATTTAAATCCCCAATACGGCATAAAGGGCCACGCTAAACCTGGACCAGCTCACAGGGCCGCTACACTGTAATCGCGTGAAAAACAATGTGTACTCCGCTAGCGGCAGACAACATGCGCGAAAATGTACTCCCGCACACCCTTGAATATGCGTACCCCCTTGCAGCAGCCAAAACACGTGAAAATGTAATCGCGCACCCCCTTCAATACGCGTACCCTGTGATGGGCTGCCTGCGGGTCATGGTCAGGGGTGATGGGCTGCCTGCGGGGAATGCCCAGGGGTGATGGGCTGCCTGTGGGTCATGATCAGGGTGATGGGCTGCCTGCGGGGCATGCCCAGGGGTGATGGGCTGCCTGCGGGTCATGGTCTGTGGTGATGGGCTACCTGCGGGTCATGGTATGGGGTGATGGGCTGCCTGCGGGGCATGCCCAGGGATGTTGGGCTGCCTGCGGGGCATGGTCTGGGGTGATGGGCTTCCTGCGGGTCATGGTCTGGGGTGATGGGCTGCCTGCGGGGCATGCCCAGGGGTGATGATCTGCCTGCGGGTCATGGTCTGAGGTGATGGGCTGCCTCTGGGGCATGCCCAGGGGTGATGGGCTGCTTGCAGGCATGGTCTGGGGTGATGGGCTGCCTACGGGGCATGCCCAGGGATGATGGGCTCCCTGTGGGGCATGGTCTGGGGTGATGGGCTGCCTGCAGGGCATGCCCAAGGGTGATGGGCTAACTGCGGGGCATGGTCTGGAGTGATGGGCTGCCTGCAGGGCATGGGGAGGGTGGATGGGCTGCTTGCACGTACTCCGGGGGTGCGTGTGGAGTTTTACACGCTGTCGGCCTGGCGTGAGTGGGGTACGTGTATTCCCGGGATGTGAGGAGAGTCCTACGCGCGATCGGCCTGGCATGGGGGTTACACATATTCTGGGGGTGCGCGGGGAGTTCTACGCATGATCGGCCTGGCGTGAGCGGAGTACATGTATTCTGGGGGTGCGCAGGGAGTTCTACACGCGATCGGCCTGGCGCGAGCGGGGTACGCATATTCCGGGGGTGTGCGGGGAGTTTTACACGCGATCGGCCTGGTGCGAGTGGGGTACGCGTAGTCCAGGGGTGTGCGGGGAGTTTTACACGCGATCGGCCTTGGCGCAAGCGGGGTACACGTATACCAGGGGTGCGTGGAGAGTTCTACACGCGATCGGCCTGGTGCGAGTGGGGGACGCTTATTCCGGGGGTGCGCGGGGAGTTCTACACGCAATCGGCCTGGCGCGAGCGGGGTACACTTTTCCGGGGGTGCACAGGGATTTTTACATGCAATCGGCCGGGCGCGAGCGGGGTATGCATATTCCGGGAGTGCGCCGGGAGTTCTACGCCCCATCGGCCTGGCACGAGCGGGGTACGTGTATTCCGGGGGAGAGAGGGGAGTTTTACACACGATTGGCCTGGCGCGAGCGGGGTATGCATATTCTGGGCGGTGCGCAGGGAATTTGACACATGATTTGGCAGTGTGGGCCCTCACAGATCTGCCCCTCCCCATGCCCCGCAGGCAGCCCACACCACAGAGGACACACCTACAACCCCTCCCCATGCCCCGCAGGTAGCCCATCCACCCTGCCCATGCCCCACAGGCAGGCCACATGGCACCATGCACTTGGGAGCCCCAACACATCTACCCCCACCCCACCCCCAGTGAAGGCAACCTGCCCGCAGGCCCCGATACATGTCTCCCCACCCCACCCCCAGTGAGGGCAACCTGCCAGCAGGCCCCTACTCATGTCCCCCCACCCCACCCCCAGTGAGGGCAACCTGCCAGCAGGCCCCGACTCATGTGTCCCCCACCCCACCCCCAGTGAGTGCAACCTGCCAGCAGGCCCCGACACATGTCCCCCCACCCCACCCCCAGTGAGGGCAACCTGGCAGCAGGCCCTGACACATGTCCCCCCAACCCCACCCCCAGTGAGGGCAACCTGCCAGCAGGCCCTGACACATGTGCCCCCCACCCTACCCCCAGTGAGGGCATCCTGGCAGCAGGCCCCGACTCATGTCCCCTGACCCCGCCCCAAGTGAGGGCAACCTGCCAGCAGGCCCTGTCACATATCCCCCCAACCACCCCCAGTGAGGGCAACCTGCCAGCAGGCCCCGACTCATGTCCCCGCACCCCACCCCCAGTGAGAGCAACCTGCCAGCAGGCCCCGACACATGTCCCTCCCACCCCCATTGAGGGTAAACTGCCAGCATGTCCCGACACATGTCCCCCCACCCCCAGTGAGGGCAACCTGCCAGCATGTCCCGACACATGTCCCGCCCACCCCACCCCAATTAACAGGCACCTGCCAGCAGGCCCTGACTCATGTCCCCCCAAAACCACGTCATAACTATACAGACCCATGGCCCTAATGTCAACCCAAATCCCACCCCCCCACCGCCCAATGCAAACACCCAACGTTCCACTGCACCCACTCCCTAGTAAATTACCCATTCCATGATAGTCTGAAAAGAACCAGCAAGCCCATCAACAAATGTCCTACAGAACCACACAGTGGCAACACATGACTGAGCCAATGCTCATGGAGACATGCGCAAAATAAATCATAGTACACCACACCAATAATGTTGAATAATGAAATGTATTAAAAATAAAACATAATGCCAAAATGAAAACCACACATGCAAATTAAGAAATAATGAATGCAATATGAAAAAGAAAGTAAAATCCAAGGAAAAATCCAAATCCAAGACATGAAAAATGAAAAGTGGTCCATGGAAATAAATCCAAAAATGAAAAGTATAAAAAACCATTACTCCATGGGATGACAAAAAAAAAATAAAGTATTTACATGTCCGGAACTATTTACAATGAAAGTCTGAAGGGTCCATGATCCCAAAACAAAAGGAAACCTACCTAAAACCCTATCTAAAATACAACTATATACAAAAAGTGGAGCAAAGTCCCTGAACTCCAAATCATAATAAAAACCAAATGAATCTAAACCTAAATACCTATTTACAAAGCTGGCAGGCTAGTCCCACGGCTCACCCATTGATGTCCCGGGCCAGGGCATCATTGAGCTCCATGTCGATGTTCCGGAGGCGGGCCTGTTCCCTGGCCTCGAGGTCTCGCAGGGATTCAGTTCTCCGCCCTCACCATCGTGAGCCATGCCCTCTCCGCCCGCCACCGCTCCACACCTATTTGCTGGCCCAACCGCTGCCACACAGAAGACACTCCCAATTCTGGGTCCTCCTGCCCGCCGGCCGATGCCTGCCCCAATGATGTAGAGAGCCCAGAGGCCACATGCCTCCTATGCCGAGCCTGCTGCCGTCTTTGTGCTGCCTGCCGCCACCACCACGACTGCCTCCGGGTATATGGCAACACCCGGGGCTGTCGTGCAGGTACCCTGCTTGTATGTGCCTGGACATCGTCCGTTGCCAGGGGTCCAGTTGCTGGGGTGACCACCTGTGCTGGAGCTCCGACTCCCGACTGTGGCAGGGATGGGATCGCCACCAGCCTGGCTGCATTGGTTGGGGCAGGTCCACAGGGTGCCCTGGTGGAATCTGGGCTGGAAGACCACACGGAGACCGACTGGTGTATAGAGAGGGCCGCAAGACTGAGCGACACATGGAGGATACCCCCGACCATGAGCCCTCCCCACTGGTCCAGGTTGGCACACATCTCTTCGTGATGACGTGCGTGGTCCGCCCAGGAAGCACGCACGTCGTCACGTATGTCACGTGTGCGCAATGTGACACCAATCAGGACAGACACAATCCTGTCACGGGTCCCCATGTCCGCAGGTAGAGGAGTGCCAGATGACGTGGACATCCCCCCTACCTGCGGACGGGCCTGGGACGTGGCATCCCTGCTAGTGCATGGTGACGCAGTCACAGTGTCAGGAACAGTGACATGCACAGGCCCCTCTGCGGCGACCTGTGCTGCCTCCTGCCCATGCCCCTAGACTGCACCATGTGCACCAGTGGTACCACACCCACCAGGCCCCATGTGCGGCTGTGAAGCGGCCTCCTCCTCCTCCGTACACATCACCAACCTGGATGGCTCCGCACCATCGTCCACCGTCGCCAGCCCCTGTGGGGGCTCACCCGCCCGTTCTGCTGCAGCCATAGTGCCGAATGCGGCACCAGTCCCCTCGCTCCTGGATGATAGAATTTCCTGGGAGGGTAACTGGGCCTTGCGTCACCGGCCAGTGGAGGCCTCCCTGCCGCTTTCCTCCACAGCGCCGTCTCTGGCCTCTACTTCACTCGCCACTGTGTAAAGGGAGACATTGAACAGAAGCATCAGGGTACTGTACAATAGTCCCCTAGACAGAAAGCAATAGCACATGAGTGGCACTGTCAAACATCACTTCCATCATGTCCCTCCACAACACATGGGTCAGTGCAGGCAACACACATGCAGAAACAGGCATGGCACATGCAACAAATATTTGCATCCATGTTCAAGGCACCGTAGAAACATCCAATGGTGGGGTGAAACTCACATGTATCATGGGACATGCTGATCACATGCACACACATCACCGGAGGGTCATGCATCTGGCCCCGTATATCCCCAGACACAGTTTATAGAAGGATGAGTAGGCTGTATCAGTGAATCAACACATTGTCACAGACATGTGTCATGCATCCTTGTTGTTTACCAGTCACTCACACACTACTCGGACACACGGACATGTACAACACGCATGTCCATGACAGCAGCACCTATCTCTCACACCCCAAACATGTCCAAGTACAGACACAAGCATGCATACATATGTGCATTTTGCATGCTGCTCCACATGATGCATTGTAACACATACTCCATCCATGTGGGTCATGCCTGACTGGACTCACATGCAGCACCATCATGTCCCTGCACACACACATCCATACATGACTCATGTCACACATGCAGCCAAGTAGCTAACTACCACCACACTGCAACATGCACTGGTTAAACGGGAATGCATGGGCACTTACCACTGGAGACGGGCCTGTATCTTGAGGATCTGGTGGTGAAGCACTGGGCGAATGTGCTCCAGGACCCTCATCTGCTGGCTGGTAAGGTGGACCCCACTGCATCTGCTGCCCCTGAAGAGGCGCTGGGCCCTCTTGAGGGTCCTGGACTTGTAGTCCTCCCAGTGCTTCTGGACGTGTTTGATGTCACGGGGTGCCACCCACTATGTCCTTCCAGATCCTCTTCCGTCCTTCATTGTCGGCGCGCGATGGTGAGAAGAGGGCATCATAATGCCCCAGGATTTGCTCCACCAGGATGCCAACTTCATTGGCAGTGAAGCTGGCAGCCCTCTGCCTCTGTGCTGGGGGGTTGCCACTGGTGCCGTATGGTGTTGTGTCGGACATGGCAACCCCCGAGGCAGGTGTGGGTGGGCAACTTGGTCCTGGGGCTGGGCTGTGGAGTGATGGAACACCAGACGGGAGTCTTCTGTTCCAGCAGGGTTGGTCACAGCAACTGGACCCCTGCAGATGGCTGAAGTGCAGGCACCAAATGGCAGGGCACTGTTGGCAGCAGGCAGGCAGCAGCAGATGGTTCATAGGAGGCTCCATGGGGCCCTGGGGGGGCAGGAAAATAGCCTTCTGGGCAGGAGCGTGGTCTTCCATGTGCTGTTGCGTGGCCAGCTTGATGCAGTGAATTGGCACTTGAAAAAACAGCACGTCTGCGTGTAATTCGAGGAAAGGGACTTAGCGCATAAGTGCATAAGTGACGTATCGCGCGCGGGTGTTTCCCTCGGCACGGGTGCATAGTGAATCCGCACGTGAAAAAACAGCACGTTCGCGTGTGACTGCGTGTAATTCGAGGAAAGGCCCTTAGCCCGTTAGTGCATAAGTGACGTGGCACACATGGGCGTTTCTGTGGGCAGGGGATAAAGGTCACGTAGGGCGACATTTTCTTGTACATGCTTTTTGTGGAGAGCAAGCGGGTGATTCTTGTACTTCTTGTCGGTTCACACACGATTACTTCACAACAGTTGCAGTGCGTACTCCTTGTTTACTGAGACAGAGCTCAATTCTTCTTTTGGCGGAGGTTTTGCCAACGCGCCCACACGCGTCTTTTTCACATTCTTTTTCCAGGCAGATGGTGAGTCGCGCACGTATTTTTCCACTGTGGTTGCCCCCGTGTGTCACATACCCATTCAGAGGTCATTGTAGCCTGACTTTACCATGCGCATGCTTTTTTTGTGTTTCTGGGTGCCACAGCGTACTGAAGGGCCTTAATTCCACACACGTGGGCTACCGAGGGGTTGCATGCACGTAAAAAAATGTTTTGGGGTTCCTGAGTGTTGCATGACCCGTCATCTTCCCCCAGGGGTCACAGACAGCCTTGCTAGAGCACAGGGGTACATATTCCATCTAGTACCCTGGCCCCTTCACCCCAATTGGCCAGGACAATTGTTTACTGCACCTCCCATTTGCACAAGAACATCAGTGCCATGGTTGGGAAGCGACCAAGTGCTAAGGGAGGCAAAGGTGGCCGACCTCCAAGAGGTGTCCGCAGAAGGGGACGTGGCAGGATGAGCAGGGTGGCCAGGGTGGCCAAGGTGGCAGTCGTGTGCAACGTAGGCAGGGTGGCCCAAGAGGGCAGTGTGTCCAGGACCATTCAGGGACACCTATGCCACCCCCCAGTGGGTCGGGGAGATGCAACTGACACCATCCCAGCTCAGGCCCTGTTAACCCGTCCCGGATTGGTCACAGAACTGGCACAGGATGACTCACAGGCCGACTTCCGTGTAACGAAGTCAAAGCCAAGTGTGGCGGTGAAACTTGCTGTCACCAGGCCACGTGGATCTGGGGCAGCAATGTCATCTGCTGCCCTGAGTAGCCAGGGTGAGGAGGCTGCAGGGGCAGCTGCAGCTCAATCCACCCCAGCTCTGAGTCACTGAATGACAGTGTTGGTCCCAGACCATCACACCAAGGCAGTTGTGGCGCTTGGTCCTGGCAACAGCACCCAGCAGCCAATGCCTGCAGTGAGACCTTTGGTCATTGTGCCATTGCCTGCTTACAGTGGCCAGTCCACCTGGGCTTAAGCCCCTACAGACCAGAGCGGCATAAGCCACTCAGGGTCCGCACCACCTCTCAAGAGGAATAAGCATGCTCTTGCGGAACAGGCTGGGACCCCAGATATGGCTCGCCCCTCCTGCACGTCAAGGAAGCGGAGTTTCAATGATGTGGAACTAGATACACTTTTGAGCTACGTGTCGGCACATGGTCGCAACATGCTGGTGACTGCAGGGTGCAAGACTATGAGTGCTCAGCATAGGGCCCACTGGCAGTGCTTCACGGACCAGATTAGTTCCCTTGGATTTGTGAAGCGCACAGCTGAGGATTGCTCAAAGCGTTGGAGTGACCTCAAACGCCGAGCAAAAAACAAGCTGACTTCCAATTATGCCTCTACTCTGGTGACTGGCAGTGGGTCTCCACCAGAGGAGGATGAACTCACAGAACATGAGACAATCGCTGGAGGGTTCATCGCAGACGATCAGATCCAAGGTGTGGGAGACCTACCAGATCTTGAGACAATGTCCGGTGGGTGCCCATGCGTGTGTGTCCAGACCATGTGTATGTTGCTTGGGTGATGTGTGATTGCGTGCCAGGTCAGTCTGTGTAGTCATGACTGCTATATGTGACCCATGTGGTGCCTCCAAGCCATCGCCCGCCCTTGGGTTTGGGTTTCACAGTATCCCTACTGACCGCTGAAAACACTTTGCACATTATGACTGCACTTGCCCTTCAACTGGCATCATGCCACAACATTCTTAATACTGTTTTTCTCTTCATTCTGCCTGATTGTTGGAATCATGTGCATGATAAATGCACATTTGTGTGCCGTTTGGCCCCAAAGTCACCATACTTAGATAGGGATTTCCCCCCACAAAGCCCCACATGTGTTTACTTTTTATGCATATGATTTCATCAATCAGGCTGATTGACTGCTGTGCACCTACACATGCACTACACCCAATCACTTTTGAGCCCTGTTTGAATGTTCAACATGCCAATTGACTTGTGTCATGTCCAAGTGACCTAACATTGTTGTATCCATGTGCCTCCCATCACTGTATTTGAACACACTGGAGTTGTTGCAGCATGTGACACATGTGTGTTTTGTCACACTCTTTTGCATTTTCTATTTGATAATGTGTGTCTCACATGGATCGGGGACAGTACTGATTTTCTGCCATCTGGGTGGCCTTGTCAGTTCTGCCATGGCTATGCTATGTGTCATCTGTGTGCTGGCACGTGTCATGTTTGTGGATTGTCCATGCCACTCACAGGCTAATGTGTGATGCAGGTGCTATGCACCATGCAGCACATGTGTTGCTTTTCCATTGTGGTGTCCTCAGTGTCTGCTTTCAGGGTCCCCTTCCACTTCATTGCCACTGCATGCATGCCAGAGTTTGTGTCATGTCTCATTAATGTATTGGATGTGTAGATTGTGATGCCTATATGTGTCGGCTATGCTGTTCATGCGTGTCTTCATTACTTTTCTTTTCTTTTTGTGCAGGTGATGAGGCAATAGATGCTGTGGAGGAGGAGGAGATGGCGCAGGAGCAGGAGTACTCAGAGCCCCAACCAGGCACCATTGGAGGACGTGGGGTGGTGGTGCATGAAAATCCATTAGTCCTACAGACCATCCTGTCCACGGGTGTCTCTGGGTACACCTCTGTTGACCTCTATGGCTCAGGTGCTGAATCTGACATTGAGACAAATGTCCCGTCGCAGGTGAGTGTTTCTGGCAGGGATGCTGTTCTGTAGAGCGCACCTGCACTGGGTGTTAACCCCTCAATAGCCCATTCAGTGTTGGAATGTCCGCTTATGGCGGTTACGGATGCAGGGTCACACTCCTCAATATTTGCTCCTGTTCCTGGGGCAGCAGATCAAAGGAGGAATGCAGTCCTGCAGCATCAGGCAGTGCCATCACAGCAAGGTGCACATCATCTGTGTGGGAGAACTACATTTATGCTATTGGCGCACAACAGGAGGCATCGTGTGAGATGATGGCTCAGGCCATGGATAGGGTGGCCACTTCCATTCTCCCCCCAGAAGGGCAGGTGGAGCTCCAGCAGCAGGCAACAGAGTCCACGTACCGCTCACACAGGGAGGACATGTTGGCTGCCAACAGGGACCGACGGGCTGAACTGGAGTCTCTGCACACAGCCATATATGCAGAGGAACACCTCCCTCAGAGCTACTCTGGATGCACTTAAGATGTCCCAGAGTACAAGGTCAGAACAGCAGCTGGAGCAGCTAACAGGCACAATCTCAGCTGAGCTCCAGGCAACCGGTGAGGAGATCCGGGCATCACGTCAGGCCTTTCAGGCAGAGTCCATGCTACCCGTGAGGTGCTATATGGGGATCTCCGGACAATCATCCTGCAGAACCAAACCTTTCAGACCTGCATGCTTGCTGCCATGTAGGAGCATGCCAGGGCTTTGCGTGGTCTGCCTCCCATACCATGCACACCTTCTAATGTAGCACCAGAGGGTGACGACAGCAACAGCAGTTGTCCCACTATCGGGTAGCCGTGCAGGCCATGAGCCCATGGAGTTTTTTTTTTCTCAACATCCACGCATGTGGGTGTTGCGGTGCACCCTGCACCTCCTCCCTCCCCCCTGGTTGACCCATGCCCTTTTTTCATTTTTCTTTTTAATTTAATTTTTATTTTTCATTTTGATTTTTCATTTTGATTTTTCATATGAATTTGAATTCAGTCTGTAGTCCAAACTGTGTGTACACCCCTAGTGGGGATTGCTGATGATTTCTCCACTGCATGGTTGATTTGTATATTGTATTCCATACTGCCCATTATGCATCTTTGCATGTAGCTTCTTCATGTCTTAACTTGCCTGTCTCCATTGCAGATGCAGTTCATGTTGTCGCTGTACCCTGCCACATTTACCTACCCACAACACACTGGAGATTGAAGGGGTCGATGTGCTGCCTTTGTCAGGTTGTAACACTTGCACTATTGTGATTGGTTACTGTCATACGTTGCCACTGTTGGGTCCTGTATTCATGTTTTCTCTTGCTGGTAAGTATTTGTTCATGTGTGCTGTTTCTTTTTCATAGGTGAGAGGGATTGTCTCTGGCCTGTATCCATTTGTGACGGTGCACTTTGTGACACTTGTGTGATGTGTTGTGCATTCATTTGGTTGCTTTGACGTTGCATGCCATGCCATGGTGTCATGGGCAGCTGAGATGGGGTTTGGGAGGGGTTGGGTGACATACCAGTATTTGGGTGTGCTGTTTTGCAAGGGGGTAGTCCATCATGCAGCATGAATGTGCGCCTTTTACTGACACAGCATTGGGTCTTTTTAAGTAGCTAGGGATGCACACAATGTAGCACTTCCAGGAAAACAATCTCAGGGTGATATGGTTGTGACACTTGACTGTCCCTTTTGTCATCATCAATTGTCAGCTGGTATGTGCCAGGTCTGTGTGCACTCCGCAGGGGTGCTATTTTAGGTGAAAAAATTTGCCACAAGCTGGGTACGGGCTGCCTCACCACGTGCCAGTCCCCTCCCATGCGCAGCGGCCGTGCATGTGGTTGGGGATGAGGGGCCACCACCATGTCCACCGGCACGCCCCGCCGGGTTGCAACGTTGTGCAGGACACATGCTGCCACTATGATCCTGCACACTATTGGGGGCGCATATGGCAGCTGGCCACTAGAGTGGTTAAGGGAGCAAAAACGTGACTTCAGCACTCCAAATGTGCGCTCCACTATGCCCCGGGTTGCAATATGGGCTGTGTTGTATCTTACCTGTGCTGATGTGGTGGGGTTCCGTATTGGTGTCATCATGTAGGTGCTCAGAGGGTAGGCACTGTCCCCATGGGGAGGTGATAATGGTTATCATTAGTTTGGTTTTGCCATTTGTCAGTGGCTGACATGCATGCATGTGCAGAGGCATTTGTATTCACCAATGAGCAATGTGTCGCCATGCCGCCCAGTTTCCAGGTCCCGGTTTAGGGGTGACATTCTGAATATAAAACGATCATGGCCCGACCCCGGATAGTTGGCATATACTGAGATGATGATTCCCTTGGCATCACATACAACCTTCATGTTGATGGAATGCCAGTGCTTGCGGTTTCGATAGATGTGCTCAGTGGCCCTAGGAGGACGTAGAGCCACATGGGTGCAACCAATGGCACCTAGCACTTTGGGGAAGTGGGCCACCCCATAAAAGTCCTGGACCACAGCCTGCCTTTCTGCAGGTGTTCTTGACATGAATATGTTCCTGCGGAAAGAGGGCGGTGCAGTCATTTTCGCCAACACCTGGTGTAGGCAGTGTGACTGTGTGGCCCGTGAGACGCCCCCAACTATGGCACATGTCCACTGAAATGACCCAGTAGCTAAGAAATGCACTACATTGAGCACCTTTTCCAAGGGGCTCAGTGCTTGGGAGCACAGGGTGGGTGATGTGAGGTCATCTTCCCACTCAGCAACCAGTTCTAAGAGGATTTGGGGGTAGAAACCTGTACCTGCCATAGATCTGGTCATCATGCATCCCAAAAAGGCTGGTCCTGGGTAAAAGAAATGCGGGGCCTGGCTATCCTCCACCTCCTCCTGCGGTGTCTCATGATCACTGCTGCGAGGAATGGTATATTCATCGTAGCGTATGAGCTTGTTTGTTGTTTGCACGCACTTTTATGCTGGGCGGGGCCGCTTATGCCTGCTTCCGGCTGGCGTACATGTTTCCGGATTAGCGCGTGTTTTGTGGCGCGCAGGTTTGCCCTGTTCGATTCCATGAATACGTGTTGTTACCGTGCGTGTGGGTGTTGCAAGGATTTAGCAGCAGTACTTCCCCCATAACGCCCACATTTTCACGTGTTGATCCCCATTCCACGTGTTCTGCCCCCTTTTTAGGTGTGCGCTGCCCTCTGTGCGCCTTTCGGATGTCACAATGCCGTGTGCGCCACACGCAGATTCAGCGCACATCCCAGCTAAGCCACGCGCAGCGCAGCGCATTCCATGAATCGACAAACGGCTGTGTGCACGATTTTCACGGGCATGTGCTGCGATTTTCACGCTTGCGCTCCCCTTTTCAGCGCACATTAATTCCATGAATTACCCTGTTTATCTGCTGTACCTCGCTGAACAGAATTGAAGAACGTTTTCTATGATCTAAAGCCCATCGTTATGCCTAATCACGTACAAAATGTACAGGGATTTTACCTCAAGTGTTACCCGTGTAGTACCTGTTGTCCGATTATTTTGTGACAAACCATTACGGGTGTCCAGAAAAAAGTGTTGTAACATAGAAACCTACAGAGTCAAGACCTGATTGACATAAAATGATAACCACTCACAGACGGACCCAATAGAAGCCACAATAGATCTTCAAGTAAGAGACCTTAAGAGACCTATGAACTTTTGATAGGAGGTAGTGGCAGGGAATGGTCATCCACAGTTAAGTATTGTTTTTTCATCATTCAACATCCCCCCTTCATGCCAACCTAATATGTTAGCATTGGTCACATTCTCAGATTCTCTTAACTCCATCATATCAGAAACCTCATAGCATTACTCATCTCTATTGTGAGCAAGTCTTTTTGATTCTTATCTACACCCCACAAGACTTCCGCCCCTATATGAAGGCTGAACCACACAGTTTGCTTTCTTCCCTCATAATCAGATCAATGGCCCACATGCCTGCCTTGTCTATTAGAGATGATGTAGATGTTGTGTCTTGTTCTTGTTCATCTTGCTCCAATGTCCACATGGTTTATAATACATCTAAATCAGCCACAGGGAATTGACATATATGACTCAATGTACAATGGGGCCTTATTGCATCCTAATTTTTACATAATACGTAGTTGTACTTTGTGAGTAAACTTGAAGAGATCAATTAAAGTATTAATCAGATTAAGTAATCGAGAGAGTAGAATCCTAACTCCAAAACTTCATCAGTCATTTTCAGAGTGTAGTCAGGAATATGAATGCCTGCTACGGGTCACATTCTATTTCGTGTTGTATTGGCGTTGTTTGTTAGCAGTCACTAGGTTCTTGTTGTGATGCCTGGTGTTCCTCTTGCTACCTCTTCTTCCCCTTCATGTCTTGGAAGACCTCTTCTTTCTTTTTGAGCGTTTTTCTTCTTAAAATCTTAGTTTCTAACCTCATTCTTCCGTACTCTGATGTGCTCCATTTCTTTTAAAAACCGGTTATCTCCATTTCCAAGTGTAGACACATTTCCCAGACCCTCTAGCTCTGAGCTTAAGAGAGGGGCACCTCCTTTGTTGCTCCAGATGCTATTGTTCAGACAGCACACCCCAACAGATGACTTCATATACGGCACTGCCGGCCTGTGACGTGCTTCATTGCACGTCCTGTGCAATCTCCACCAGGACTCCCCTTTATTCTGGTGGAAAAGCATTTAGAGAGACCTGATACAACTGTAGAACATTTGCAGCTCATTTGCCAACAGATTGGCCTCAAAGTATACATTTCCTACAAATAGTTGTGTGCCACGGACATGAGTCAACAAGCATGAAATTCACCTACCTGCTTTCCAGAAATGTGGGCCAAAGCTTTTATCCACAATACGGGTGTTATATGTAAACAGTCAGGGACATCATTTAGGGGTCTCCAGCTATATCAGCTGCTACCCCTGGCTTGCCCTTTGTGACATCTGCCACTGCCTGTGTGGCCCCTTGCTGCACTAACATGGCAGGGCAAGTGGAAGGCACTAATCGGAGGCCGGTGCTGAGACGGGTCTCAGAGCAGCTGACGCCTTAGTCGCAAGCTGGAGTTAAGCGGTGCCAGCCAGCGTACACATCATTTGGGAATTACTCGCCCCTCTTTCTGCGCGCGTGTGGCTGAGTAGGCAGGCAGC
This sequence comes from Ambystoma mexicanum, assembly GCF_040938575.1. NCBI lineage: Eukaryota > Metazoa > Chordata > Amphibia > Caudata > Ambystomatidae > Ambystoma > Ambystoma mexicanum. Next base: position 1,169,196,026 of record NC_090935.1, on the reverse strand, counting down.
TTGGAAAGCATCTAGGGCTAGCAAAGAAATTGTAGCCATCTGGGTAAGCCAATAACAATGTTAAATTAAAATAGCTACAATGCACAATTGGAACGAGAAATAATAATGTGTTGCTGTTTTTATTTCCAGCTGCATGGATTTAATTTTTGGTTTTGGAGCTCTCCTCTCAAGGTTTGTGTTGAAAGATCCATTCACAGGTGCCTGTCACGTTGTCAGATCAGGCTCCGTGGCTGCTCAGTGCTTCGGTTGTTGGTTTTCCATGCCGCGGATTCTCTGTTGTTACCACAGACACCCGCCTCTTGTGTTCTCCTATCTTCATTCAACCATAGATTCCAGAGGCAGAAATGGCTGAGCCCCATGGGGACGAGGGGCGGCTGGGAGGGACTTCTGCCCCAATACGCACTGCTTTGGCACTGGGATGGGGTATGACACAGGAGAGCCAGTTTAATGGTCGCCATAAATAAGGCCCTGGTAGGGAGCTACTTGTGGGCAGAGGGGTCGTGCAAATGCAGTTCTGAACAAGAAGTGCTTGTCATTGCTGAATGTCGTTGCTGAAGACTGTGCTGCCCGAGACCCTTGGGCATCTGAGTCTCCCTCTGAATCTCCCGGTCACTGTCTCGGCTATAGACACTTTTCTCCCCCGCCAATCAGCTCCGCCCTATTCCACAGCACAATCATGTTAAGCGCGCTGCAGCCGGGCCCATGATTAAATGCTGTTTGGCTAATTAACGTGTTATCATAATTAGGGAGCAAAACATTATTGTAGAGAAGGAGAAGCATGACAGCATTCCAAACACAATTGTGTTGGAGCACCCGTCTAATGGAAGAGTAATAAGGTGGGAACTGCAAGAGGGTTGTGGCTTTGCTTTCTCAGCACATTACAACAGCCCTGCTTGCATAAGATAATTATACCTGGCAGATGAGCCTTTATCTGGCATTAGATGGCAATACCTTGGCATATGATGCTGCCCCTGGGCATTTGATGCTGGACTTTGCATATGACAGCAGCATCTAGACACGTACCTTACACACGGTGTCCGTGGCAGTCATATGGGGGTTTAATTCATTACTGGGGCCTTTGGAGCTGCCTTTGGCATATGATGGCGGGGCTGGCCATGCAAGGCTGCACCTTAGACTGTATGAGGTGCATGAGGCATTAGGTCTCATTAGACTTTACTGCTGAGGTATTTCAGGCTTCACTCAGTATATGGTGACAGTAAGTGCACATGGGAGGCTCTGTGCACTGCACTTGGCTACTTTACAAGGCATATGAAGCATTCACTTTCATAACATGGCGGCACTGGGGCATTTGTGGCTGCACTTGGCACATGATGGCAGCATCTGAATATGTCATGTTGCTCCTTACATTTTGCGACCTGTTCTGCAATGACAGATTGTAACTGGCATAACATGGCCATACCCACCTATGGCTACACATGGCATATTCTGTAGCAACTGGAAATGCAGTGCTGTGTTGAGCCTACGATTACTATAGCTTGTGTGCAGGGCTATAACTGGCATAATGTGGCAGTATAACATTGAATATGCAGAGATATGGGGTTTGTAAAGGCAGTGACACTGGCCTTATTGGTTCTGTTGTCACGTCATGTTAAAGCATCACACTAGATTTAATTTACACCTGTGATGTCACTTCAAGTGATGCCAATCTATATCAAAGACTATGTGACATAAATGTGATGTTGTTGAGGTCAAGGTTCATGTGAAGTTCTTCCGCTGATGTCACCAGGCCTGTGGTGTCACCTCTGCATTGCCGTTCATTTTGGTGAATTGACTCCCCCTCTAAATACGCACTGAACATGCATGTACCATGTTACATTAGAACAACAGCATGCTTTGTGGCTACTTTACAATTAATATATAATCTCTGTTGGTTTATATGTTGTGTGCCTATATTACACAGGTGCACTATAGAATTGCCATGTGCTAAATGCTCTCTATCTGTAATACAAGGGCGCTGAAGATGTAATGGGGGCACTAAAGGGAAATATATAAACATTTGTACTTTAGCGCTATTTTCATTAGCAAACACCATATTGCCTAGAATGTAAGCAACATGTCCAATGCAGTGATCACATCAATAATATAAACTTCTGAATATCTGTTTTCTTTGATCAATATTTACAAGGTATGCAAGTTAATTAAGTTCACAACAACAGTAATAGTGCATAGCATGACAATGATACTGTGCAACCCCTACATGCACACATAACTATAAAAACCCAATCCATGAGCAAAATGTGTTTGACCAAATGAGACTCCCCAGTTAACATTCACCTTTAGGTAACAGCCAGGGTTAAACCAGTGTATTAGGAGTCTGAATGGTGTCCCCCAGTGTGACGAAATAATAACTATGGGCTAAACAGTCTACTGCACTCCAGACTCGTCCAGACTACTCCTAAACCAGCAGTGATCCCAATTGGAAAGGTAAACCATACACAGCCGAATGGATATACCTCCTTCATCCTTGGTGGTAAAGTGCCTGAGAGAAGGCTATACTCTCAGGAGGGGTGTGACTGGATGACAGAAATCCAAACAGCAATAGTAAAAAGACTCCAAAATAAAAGAATGTCCAGGGTCCAAGGCTCTCTCTCTCTGTCTCTCTCTGTCTCTCTCTCTCTGTCTCTCTATATATATTCAGTGAAATAACTTTGTTAAAGGGACGTTATGGTTCCAAGTAAAACCAAAAAAAACAGAAATTCACCAGTTATGGTAAGCTAAGCAACCATAACTTGCGCCACCACCGTGCACTGCTAAGACTAAAAACCAGACATCAATGATGACATCACAAATGTCATTGATGACATCACATATCTGGGCCACTTGTTTTTGTTCACTGACATATCTAGGCCAGGCGGTTTTGTTCACTGACAGAATATGAAAATTGAAAATGTGTCATATATCTAGAAGTTAACCATCTTGTCTGTACTTAAACTACTTTCCTTAGGGTTTGGTCTCAGCCCATGGTGCACAGATATGGGGCAATAAGCAAGCCTCAAACACACAATTCATTTGCATACATTATGATGAACTTTAATGTTATTGACATGTTCTGGTGATTTCTTTTCTTCCTTACTTTAGTTTCCATGTATGTGCCTCTGATTTGTATGCATTGTGTGTCTTTATATGTATTATTTGTACTAACACAAGTATGTAGTAAGTATTGAATTATTAGCTATTTATTCCATGTTTAACATTAATCAAAACTCTGATTTGGTAGAATTAATTATTTTACTATGCAAAATTACCAGATTAAAAATATTGTACATCTATGATGCATGCTGCAGCCATTGCCTGTGTGCATGTATTGTTAGGTTCCTGTATTAACAACACTCCAATATAATGTTTTTTTTTAGATTAGTACATTCTTTAATAAATTAAGTAGTTCATGATAAGTCTCCCAATCACCCCTGACCTCTTCCTACCAAGGCTATAAACACAACCCCAAGTAGGGACTTTTGATCAAAATTCATTTAATATGTGATGTCATCAGTGATGTCATCAATGACATTTGTGATGTCCTTTTTGATGTCCTAGGTGTTAGTCTTAGCAGTGCACAGTGGTGGCGTGAGTTATGGTTGCTTATCTTACCATAACCGTGAATTTCTTCTTTCGGTCTTACTTGTATCCGTAATGTCCCTTTAACAACATTTTCTTTCACTGAATTTCATAGGTTTTTATTAGTGCAACTTAACAATACCATCCCTTTACCAAAGATTTTCTGTGCATTTAGGTTTATATGAGTGAAAATGTTTCATGATGTTACATCACTCTATATATGTTATTAATAATTCCTCTTTTAACATATATGAAAGACCTGTAAACCTCCTTTAACAAATATATTTTTTGCAAGGCATACTGATGTGTGTCGTTATCAGCAGGGCATGCTGGGGACGCAAGTCATGGTTGAATTGCCTAATGCATGAGGCTCGACAATGACCTCAGCCCCACCAAACCACCCCTGTTATCCACTGAACCTACCCTGCATCCTAGTTCAGTGTCCACTATACCCTCATAATGTGACCAGTGGCCAGTGCTCATGGCTTGCATGGCCAATCTCCACAATCCATGGGCTTCGGCCATGCCGCATGCCCCAATAAGTAAATCGGAGTAGGCATTCGTCCTTTCCGAGTTCCAGGCCCACTGTCCATGTACCAAAGTTATATCCCTATTTTTTGTACTTACAATTGGACACTTTGGAAAAATAAAACACAAGACAGATTTGCAAAAGCCTGCATTCAGGTCCTTGCTGATGCTCCTCACGCAGGTTTGCTGTAATCCAGTACAGCACTTCAGGCTGTAGCCGCAAGTAGAATATGTGTTCCCATTCAAACCTAAGGGATTCGGCCATGCTGCATGCCCCTATAAGCAAATCAGAGTACACATTTGTCCTTGCTCAGGGCCAGGCCCATTGACCAGGCACCAAAGTCATATCAAATTGTTACATTTTGACACTCTAGAAAAAATAAAACACAGGACAGATTTGCAAAACCATGCTTTGAGGTCCTTGCTGATGATCCTCGTGAATGTTTGCTGCAATCCTGTCCAGCACATCAGGCTGTAGCCATGAGCAGAATTATATTCCCATTCAAATCTATCCCGATTTCAAAAAAACGTTACCACATAGCCGGTCCCTGGTGGCCATGCCAACTTTAACCCCATTGCTGGTCCCTCATGGTCATGGTCAGTAGCCAAATTGCTTGGGTCATGGCTTCTAGCCATGACCCAGACAATCTGTCCACTGCCCATGGCCACAGGCTATATCTCAGTCACCAAAGGTATATTACTGTTTTTTCTTGTATGTATTTCTTGCTTCCTTTTATTTTATAGGGAATTTGGCCTTTCATGTCACTATCAGATATATTATGAATATGCATTTTAAACTTAAACATTTCTAAACACTTTTTGCGGCATGGCTACCCCCATTCCGGGTACCGGGTCCGGGTTCCCTGAATAGGGAAATACCGGGCCATTCCGACCTTGGAGGGCCCAGTATTTCCCCACTCAAGGAACTCGGACCCGGTACATCCCCATTCCCATTTCATCCCCCATAGGGTTCAATAGGAATGGGGATGATGCTAACAACAGGCCTGTTAATGACATGTCCATTGTTAGCATCGTGGTCTGCTTACGGGACCCACTAAGGACGCCTGGCTTTACCAGGCATCCTTAGCGGGTCCCACGAGCAGGCCTCGTAATGAGGCAATAGGGGGTTAATGGGGCCGGCAGCTCTACCGGCCCGTTAACCCCCTACCGCCAGGGTCGTAATGAGGCCCATTGTCTCCTCCTGAGTTCACATTCTATTTCATTTATTAACTCGTGACCATAATAATGCTCATCTGCCATTAACTGTAGTTAAACACATATCATTGGTACTGGGAAAGGATAGATTTTATTTGAACAAGATAATTCTCTGGTGAGAAGCTTTTAAAGCTGTGAATGCGCTGCCTACTCCTGAGTTCACATTCTATTTCATGTATGTACTTGCAACCATAATAATGCTCATCTACTGTATACTGTAATTATACACAACATCTGGTTGTTGGAACCGGCTTCTGTTAAACTACAGATCTCTGAATGGCAATGAAAGGTGTTTATAACATATAACCTCTGTCTCATAAGAGAGTGTGAAATCTTGCCCCTAATACCCACCAGTCCTGTATGAGACCTCTAATGATAATATGTATCTACGCTATCATAGAAAGGGGCCCAAATAGAATTCCTCGCTCATAACGAGTGGTGCCATTGAGTCCAAGCAATGGATTCAAAATAGCTCTCTCTGTGAGAGGCGTCTAGCTAAGTCACCTCCTCTCGGGAGGGGATGTATCACTTCCAATATGATGCATCTGAACTGTGCAGTAGTTTATTATCCCTGAAATGTCTATATACTGGAGATTTTACATTAGCAGTTCTCAGGTTGGACTTGTGTTCAGTCCATCTTTCTTTTTCCTTACGCGTTGTTTTCCCAACATAATACCTGGCACATGTACATCTCAATGAGTAAATTACATTTTTGCTATCGCAGGTGGCATAATCTTTAAGTTTTATCTTTTTTCCATTGTTGGGATGTCTTCTGTATTCCCCTTTATCATGCTTGAACAGTGCTGGCAGTTCAGGCATGCAAATGTACCATTATTTGTATGGAGTAAAGTTTGTGTAGTCTTTCTTGGTCTCTCTGCTTTAGCCAACATGTCCATCAAGTTCTTGCTTCTTTGTAAGCCAACATTAGCGGTTCCCGGAAGAGACTTTGTAAATTAGGATGAAGTTTGATCAGATCCCAGTTTGATTGTTTTTTTCACCTGGTAGCTCTGTGAGGAGAATCTCGGTGTATGTATCAGTCTATTGTTCTCTTTCTTCGGGGTTCCCTTAGGGAGTTCTAGCCTATCGTATTGTTCAGATCTTATTATCGCCTTCTGTAAGACATCTTCAGGGAAACCCCAGTCTTTAAATCTGTTGGACATATTAACATTTTCCTTCTGTAAATTCTCAGTGTTAGAAGCAATTCTATTTAATGTCAAGAACTGACTGAAAGGTAAACTTTCCTTAAGATGTTTCGGGTGAAAACTATTGATGTGTAGGTGTTATTCATATCTGTGGGTTTTCTGTATATAGAAGTTAACAGTTCAGTTCCTGTGTATTTCACTGCTACTTCCAGAAAATAGATTTCTGGATCCCCTGCCTCCATTGTAAATTTGATTCGATCATGACAGTTATTTAGATATTCAAAGAATTGTAGGAATTCGTCTTTGGACCCATTCAAAATGCCAAAGACTTCATCAATATAACGTTTCCAAAATGTTATTTTGGATGTTCAAGGTTGTATATGCAGGACATGTGTCCCTTCGAATTGATACATAAATATGTTTGCATAGCTGGGGGCTACTGTGGAGCCCATTGAGGTCCCCTGCTATCTGTAGCTAAAATTGTCCTTCATATCTGAAGTAGTTATTGTACAAGAGAAGGTTATTCAATTCCATAGCAAACATTTTATGAATTTGTGTGTTGTCATGTTCCAATAGAAACCATTCCATGGCCTCAATTCTTGTGGTTTTGAGTTTGAAAATATCTATTATCGGGTGGTTAACTTGTGGATGAAAGGAGCTCTTAGGTTTTAATTCAAGGATATGGTCAAGTGTCAGATTATAAAATGAATGTATCTAAAACATTGATCTTCCCAATTTCAGCCTCATGTCATAGAGGACTATTTGGAGTGGAGCAAGATGTTTGGACGGAGAATTATTTCAAATATTTGGGAATACAAATTTCTAGGCGAGTTAATAGCTTATTAGCTTCTAATATTCGTGTCAAACTCACAGAGATAGCAGTGCTGTGTTTGAAGTGGAAATGGTTGAACCTAACGTTGTGGGGAAAGATTAATGTAATAAAGATGACCCTACTTCCAAAACTGCTTTACGTTCTTAGTATGCTTCCTCTTCTTCTAATGGGGGATTTACTTTGCAATATTATTAATAGAATTTTTCAGAAATTACTATGGGGAGAGTGGGGTAGATCTAAGATCCTGGGATTTAGAGCTCTTTGGGTAACACGAATGCAGTGGATGGGATGCAGAATAGCTTCAACACCAAATAATCAAACCAACTCAGGAAGATGGCAAAGTATTTCTGTTTTAATATCAAATGTCTAAAACAGGGAGTTACAGCGAACATCAACAGATGTCGCATATGCTCTCAAACATTTTACATAAAAAACACACTTATATGCTAAAAATTCTTCATACGTGACTTCATACTACGTGGCAAATAAGAAAAACCTAAGAGAGATTGTGATATGTTCAAGGGGAACATCTAAGTATGCTTTCTATAAGGTGGTGGGTTGTAATTGGATATCTACTATCAGGTGGACAACTTATGCCCACCTCTAGTGCAAGTCATCATCATCTTTATTAAGTACACAGTCTCTCATTGACTTTCAAACTTTAAGGCCCTTTGTTAGATGGCCTTCTACAATTGGTTGGCACGCTTGTGCCAGTCTGGAAAATGTGGTTCATTTTGTAGCACATAAGCTCATACCCAGGTGCTAGGTGGACATGACTTTTTATCCCCACCCAATTAGCCCAACGTCTCTCATCACCCATGCCTTCTCTGCCAGGAAGATTGTCCTTGAACTTGGCCTTGCACCATATTCTCATTTCTGGGAATATAAGGGAGTGTGAGCATGCACTATCATAGTTCTGGAAGGCAATGCCCAACTCTATTTCCATCCTTGGTTCCCGTGACAGGAGACCATGATCTGGTCCATTTTGCAGTAATTAAATGTCTTAAATGAATAAAACTTGGCTTGCATGATGTTATTTCTTTGCACCTTAACAAGGAATGATTCAGCATCTCACGTTTTACTGCCTTGACAATAGATAACCGGACTTGGCCTGCTTCAACTTTGATACCAAGCCAGACAGGTTCACCATTCAAGTCTGCAATCTCAGCTACTTCCTTGCTGTGACACAGCCCTCGATCCTTCTTTCTCTGTGGGTCTGAGCTTACTAATCGATGACACTGATGTCCAGCTTCGATATAAATGGCCGCTAAGCGCCTGCAGTATATTCACTACGTATAGCCAGCTTCTAAGGTCACTTAGTCTACTTGCGTTGCTTTACATTCATTAAACGGCTTGTATTTTCTGCAATGCTTTTCACACATACAATCTTCTTTTCGCCTATGAAAGTTTGGTCAATTCTGTACTTCGTCATCAGTTTCGATAAGGTCCATATGTTTTCTTCAGCCGACCTTCTTTAGTGCGTCACTTCTCTTCTCTTGTGACGTCACTAGCTCCTCTTTCGCTCTTTCTTATATTCCTTCGGGGAGTTCCTCCCTCAGATTGTCATTTCTTCGGACATACATCTGGTATGGTTTTCTCAGTGGATACCTTTTCTCGAATGTTCACCGTGGTATGGTCACAACTGCTGGTGTCAAGCATGGCACAATCTCAGACTCCCAACATACCGGAAAGGGTGGGGCGGGACTTCCTGCATAGGCATTCAGCTGCTCCTGTACAATCCCAATGGATGTGCTTATGAAACCAGTGCGCTTGGTGGGTTTTGGTTTCCCTAATGTGGTCTCATATCATAGAGCCTTCCCCTTTTGCACCTTACATTGTTGATTAAGAGTAGATGCATCTGGTTGCCCAAACTGGTTTAATATAGAGAAATTCACTGTTCATCCTGTCCCCCTAGACTGCCTTCTTAGTATGGAAAATAAATAGCTGCAGAGAAGTCAGCACCGTTTGTTAGACATATCCTAAAAGATTGGAAGAAATGTTGTGAAAGCTCAAGGGTTAAAGATCTTTTGAGCTCTGACTCTTCCATTGGCCATGACTCGGACAATCTGCCCACTGCCCATAGCCACAGGCTATACCTCAGTCACCCAAGGTATATTACTATTTTTTGTACCTACATTATGACACTTTTCAAAAAATAAAACACGGTCACATGTGCAAAGCCATGCTTTCAGGTCTTTGCCAATGTTCCTTGCATGAGTTTGCTGCAAATTTGTCCATGTTTTACTTTTTGAACTGTGTCAAAATGTGCATACTTAAAATAGTCACATAACTTAGCCTCCACTTGACAAAATCCATTCAGACTTTGCACAAACATTCAAGGCTGGGTTTATAATCTTTATGAAATCCTTTGTCCACATTCGTCAAACGGCAACAAAGTTAAAAGCCATCTAAAAATTTTGAGACAATGCTCTAATTTTGCCCCTCTTGACAAAATCCCACAAAACTTTGCAAAAACATTTAAATCTGAGTCTAGAATCATTTTGCAAACATTTGTGCAGATTCGTCAAACGGCACCAAATGTATAAGCCTTTCAAAAATATTGGGACCCCCTTCTAATTTTGCTCCCTCTTTGCGAAACAGCACCATACTTTTGCAGAGTTAGGTCCAACATGATATTGCAAAGTTTCATGCAGATTCATTGAGTGGCGCCAAAGTTAGAAGCCATCAAAAAATGCTTTCCATGAACCCTGTAATGCAGAAATATGTATGGATATCGCCGAACATCTGAGATGTTCGCGAACATCACAGGGCTGCCCTGCACATCCGGGGCGTTTGCGCACTTCGGAGATGGAAAAAACAACAATTTTTTTGGCTTTTAATGGCCATCCCATCCTCATCACCCCTCACTTACCCAAAGATTGTTTCATTAGTTTGACAAGTGCAATGTTTTGTTTTTTAATATTTCTTTATTGGGATGTCCGCAGACTACGGCGGCTGATTGCGAATCCAACATGGTGACCGTTTCAAAATATCTGACACAGCTCACGTTTTTAATTGACCAATCAGTGGGTGCGTACAATTTCCGCTGACATCCCGCCACTCTCTGATTGGCCCAGGAGGGTGTCCGCGACCGAACGCAGATATGACCAAAAAAATGTTAACCTACTTTTTGGCAGTTTTAAGAAAATAAAAATGGACTGATTTACAGCAAATTTACAAAAGCCAAGCCGCTGCTCCTGGCACAAATTTGGTGCAAATCCGTCCAGCGGTTTGGACTGTAGGAGTAAGCAAAACATTTTTTCCATTTGCATCTATGAGGTAAACCACACATTTAGGGACCCCGCCTATAACTTCGCCCCCCAGATGAAACCTCACCAAACTTTGCAGAATCAATCCGATAGGGCCATATACATTTTTTGCAAAGTTTGGTGAGGATTTGTCCAGGGGGTGCAAAGTTATAAAAACACCCACAAAGTGCTCTTCCTATGTGTTAAGCAACTTAACCATAACCACAAGTCCATTGCAGCAGGCCCTGTAATAAATATGTAGATACATATTTACGTATGTATATATATATTTTTTTTATTAAATAATAAAAAGGCAATCAGCTAAGTAAAAACACTAACACTAACAAAAACCCACCCCGCGAAGAGAACACAACTAATGCAGACTGGTATTGTATGGTACTCTAGGTGCATGAACAGGTATGTTCCGTCAAGAAATTGCAGCACTGCCACTGTTCAAAGGCTTCTTGGCACTTTTCTATGGTAAATCCAGGTTTGGGATGATGACAGTCGTGTTGATCCAGCAGAGAGTCAGTGTCGAGAAGGGGCTCTGTGCGGTTCGAGTTAGCGCCCAAGACAATGAGGTTCCATGGGACCAATATGTTCAGTTGACATGATGATTTTGCTGGGAATAATCGACTTGTGACATAATGGTTTCCCGTAGTTTGAGTTGGTGGTAGAGTTGAGTCAAGATGAGGACCTATCAGATCAAAGGCGTTCTCTAAGATGCTGCAAGTTGGGTGCCTCCACAGCAGTGAGCTGGCACTTGAGTCAAGGCAGTGAGGAGAGTTACTGGTGTGAGACAACATCAAGCTGGTACAAAGATTCAGTCAGCAGTTCGAAGATGCAAAAGAATGCCAAATATAGTATCGCAGGTCCTGTGATGGGTTGAAGGCATCACACATGTTCAAATCAGTTTGAAGGTGGCTCAAAGTGGTGAGACAGGATTCCAGGCTGCTTTGGATTTTTCAGGGTGCTGTGAGTCCCAATCCTGGGCTCTAGGGCAAGGTGTGTCCTTCTTGCTCAGCTCTTCCAGTCAACAGAGTCTGGATAGCTCCTACAGGGTTCCCTTCACCTCCGGTGAGGAGCCTGGTTCCAATGCCACAGGCAGGGTGAAAGGCCTAGATCCACAGCCATTTACCCCAAATGATCCTGGGGATGGTTAGGGGGCAGAGCTCTCCTTTGCCTTGGATGCCTTCCACCTTCACCTCTATGTTAAAGGACTTTTAAATGGACTGCACTCCCAGCAGGGGTCCACATGTGTATTCCACTTCTGCTGATTTCCAAAGTTGAATCAATAAAGTGGTGGGAGACGCCTCCCTTATGAAAGACAATGTGTCACAAAAAATTGGCCCTGTGGGATATTTTGACCCATTCCAATGTGCCCCACTACATCACTGTACTGAAATGGTGAAGGAAACAGCCCAAACTGACCGCGCTCGCTCCTGTGCGCGCCAAAATCTTCAAAACTGCATTTGGGTCACAACCATAAAAAGTATGCACACACTGCCACACACGGTCAGGGGGGGGTGAAAAAACAGAGTTCTCACTACAGGAGCATGCCAGTGGGCTTTTCCACAGTCAAAATGGAGCAAAGTGAATGAATTGTGCTGAAAACCGAAAATGCCTTTAAAAATGTTAGCTTTTCAACCTTAAAAAGTGCTGTTTTGGCACTAGATCCATTAATTTTAACTGAATCATTGAGATTAAAACGGACCTGCAATGCCCAGGACCATCCAGTGTGGCTCAGAGGAACCAGGCCTCATTTAATGACAGCTGCAAAAAATGTATCTTTGAAAAAGCAACCCAGGAACCCTTATTTTCATTTTCCACGGGGGGAGGACATGGCTAAACTTTGCAACAAATATCAGAATCAGCTGTGCAGAGAGAAACTCTAAACAAAGGCATGATACATGTATCCATGCTGCAAACCATTCCAGCACTCATGGGAAGAACTAATGCTGACTAAAATGTGTATTTGCTGCAGAGGAAAATCAGATTTAAAGAGATCAGTTTAATGTGCTTTTTAATAAATGAAAGACAAAATTGCCTGTTTTAAAGTATGTTCTTGTTTAAAGGCTTACTTCTTTAAGAATGTCAAAGGATTGCTAATGTTAAAAAACCCACCTATAAACTGTGTTAATTTTATATGTTTAAATGAAAGATTTAGGTGAAACTTAAAGCTAAGCCTAGTCTGAGTTAATCAACTATATGAAAAAGAAACAACCCTGCTCTGAGCCTGAGAAAGGTTGACACCACCACTGCTGGCAGGAAAGGCTAATTGCTGCTGGAAGGCCTCGCATACTCATAACAAAGGACCTCCTTATACATTCTTCTGTGCCCCAGGTGAAGACAATGGCAGGCTTGGACACTCACCCTTCCAGAGGAGGGGCAAGAAGCCCCACTCTCCAGGGAGAGGCCCCTTATTGAACTTAAAAGGATTTGCCATTTGCTCAAACTTGGGAAGAAAGAAAAAAAAACGGACTTGTGATTTTTGGGTTTAAAATGCTTATTTTGCCACTGAACTTCAAGACATTTAACTTGGTAGCAAGAATAAGAAAAAGAGTGAAAAGTACATACATCTAAATCTGAATTCATGCTATCCATTTGAAAACCTGGCAGAATTTCTTACTGCGTAAAGAACAGAAGTTACAGAACCAATTGCGCAGAAACTATTAATGTTGCAAATATAATATTATGTACCCATATTCTAGGGGTAATTGCGCCTATATGTACAGAATTAGGAAATGTTAGGCCAAACCTTTTATGGTTGAAATTGCCAAAATTTAACAGACAGACTAAACCAGGTCCCACCGACTTGGGAGTTGGATTAGAATGTGACCAACAAAATATGTAATTTATGTATCTGATTTTCTTAGAGGGCATAACCACATAAATATGTATTTGTGGGAAAGTTAGATTTTGGTCCCAATCGCTATGGGAGGTTTCCAGATCATATCATAATCCATGACAGCCCTTTCTGTCATCCAACCAGCAAAGAGCAAGGCGGGAACTGTGCTCTTGCCCAATCATAGCCTTTTTGGTTTGGGTAGTAAGTCTGCCCTACCATAAACTTGAGCGATGTAATTTGGCATGATAAATAAGGGAACCTCACAACACACACGGACACTGATTCCTGACTCCATCCTGATTTCTGCGTGGCGCCCTGCTCCTGAATTCCCCATCTTTGTTCCTGATTCCAGATTTCTTTGCAAAGCGAAGGCCTCTGCATTGCTGAACTCTTTTTCAGCTAGGCCCAAATTCTGAAGCAATCCCAAAACTTAAGGGAAGCAATTGATCCAGTCTGGCTTGCTACCACTAAATGCTTGCCTGCTCCAAACTCGCCATCCCACTGATCTCCGGTCTCCAGTAACCAGTGCAATCCAGTGCAGTCTGAGGCGCCAGTCCAGGTTACCAGAAACGGCCAGCTGACCTAAATCCGTGGGATGTGCCCTGCTGTCCTTTAGACCCGATCCGAGGATTACCAGAGCCCTTGATGGTCCAAAACCTTTATTTAAAGTGGACTGTAAGTATCAATAGGAATCACAGTAACCCATAGCATATCTTGCCTTACCTTGTCCTATCCCAATCTCTCGACCATCCTATCTTTCCCTTAAGAGCCTATAATATTGTCAGAACCATTCTTGCAACCCTGTTTGTGATTCCTAGTGTTAGCGCAATTTTATCTTCATTTTTGTTTTACTAGACCATAAGCCATTAGTGATTTTGATTAAATAAAATAATTCCCATAAAGAAAACAGGGTATCCACCACGTGAAGGGTTACAAGCAGCGTTTAACTGTGGAGATTCACGGGTGGCATTCTCTTTTTCTTAGCCATTAAATCTAGTGTAAGTAAAATGAATCTGTCATTTTAAAACCGATTTTCTGTTTTGCCCTCTATATTTTCTAAAAATTCCTCTCATTCAACCTTGCATAACTTCCTCAATTTAATAGCTAGAGACTTCATTTCAACTCTGACTTAAACATAAGACCTGTAGCTACACCACAACACAAAAACCTCATCCGAGAAAAAACATTAATGAATTTTAGGTGGGAATTCACATTTCTGCAAAGTTTTACACATGTGATTTTCAATTTCAATTATTTCCAAACCTCCATTCTGATTCAAAGTGTGTACTGTTGCTCATACTAAAGCTAAAGCATTTTCGAATGTCATTTTAAGAGTGTAAGATTTCCAAACGTTTTTCTCTCTTGTTTGGGGGGGTAGATTGTATTCAACTCCTGTACACTGTTCTTTATTCCTGAATACCTGCTGCTCCCTTACATCTGTGTAGAATTGCTTATTTTTGGGTTGAGACATTTGCAGGGGGAAATCTTAACTTAAGCGCTTTCTTTCAAACAAGCTAAAACTGTTCTTTTCTCTGTGTTTTATATTCTGTGTTGCTAAAAAGTAAATTCAACTGCATTACCTACTTCCTTATTTGTATTGTCACCACATTGGTGATTGCTGCCCCATGTATTAAAACATATGTTTGATTTGAATTTTAAATAAATACATATTACCTTTACCAAGCAGCCTGATTCCTGGTCCATTGTGACCTTGGAGTATTTTGAGAAGGGGTGTGATATGAGCGGTATATTGAACCTATAGACACAATAAAATAAGTATTTCATTAGCGCACTGCATACTAGGCTGAGACCAGAGTGTATTGCCTGACTGAAATCCTTAACAGCCCGAAGCAAGCCTCCTGTAAGGAGACCAATACCTGTTTGTATAACAAGTGGCCCTTGGCTTTTGACATCATACCCAGAGAGCCTGGTCCTGTAGCTATTGGTGGGGGCAGGAAGAAAGACAGCATTGATGGAAAACCAATATGATGAAAGCTCCCCTCATGCTTACATTCCCTCTCTGCCCACTCTAACTCTGCCCTTTCCCATGCTTGCTGACTTCAAACGTCCTCTGTAGTGCAGTACCTCAGTGTGAGGCTTGCTTTATGATAGTGCTGTTTTCTTGGCACCAATTCACCCGAGATCTCCTGTTGCGATGTCCTGTTTCTGGAGGCTGGTTGTTACCCTTTCTCAACACCAGTCAATTGCAGCAGCTCCTTATTCTTCTCTGGCTGGCTGTTCAGTGGAAACATCCAGGATAGCCATGAATCCACATTGCTGTGACATAGCTAGGCAGGGCACACAGGGTTGATACTTGCATGATATCACATTGGCATGTCTCTCATAATTGTGTGCTCTTTATCAGTTACCATACCATAACAAAATATGGCTTATTAAGGTAGACAATTCTATAAATATAGAACAGAGGTGCAGCAGTTAAAATCCTAACTCTGGCTGCAATGACTTTTGGTCACAGCAGCTGTCAGGGATGCATATGTGACATTTGAATCTGATCAGTGCCACCACTGGAGAGTAGGGACTGCAGATGTCAGGAGACTGGTGCAGCAAAGGTACATGGATGCACTATTCCTTTTGGGGTGGAATTTTGTAAAAGGGCGGTCTGATTAGCAAACTCCCCTCTCAGAAACAGAATTACCTTCATCATTTTATTTATTAATGAAAATCAAAAAAGCTAGGACTTTCACACCCTCAACAGTTGGCATTCTTTCACTCTCATCACTTCTCACTGCAAATGTTCGGACCTTTTTCTAAATCAGTCCATTCAAAGGATTGACTTTTTCATCCAGTGGACAGTCTTATGCCTTACTGTAGGTGGGCTTCTGCCCCTTATTTTCATTCCCTTACTGGCTATTTTGAGTTGCCAACACCTATGTAAAGCATAGCTCTTGTTTGGAAGAATATGAACACATTTAAAATGAGATCAATGTTGTTTATGCTGTGAAAGAAAATGATGCGTTTTTAGTCTGGTGTGCAGGAAAATTGACTATGATCGGCCTGGGTTTCATTACGTTTTTGAATGGGCCAGATTTATAACTGCATTCTAGGAACGTTGGGAAGATTGCTCAATTCAAAAGAATGCAATTGATTTTCAGCTTCTTGCACACATCCTGAGCTACCAAAAAATCAATGATTATCATGTTTTGGCTTATAATGTAATTGCTCCAAGTGGAGCACTAACTGTTTTATCATCTGACAGGTTTCTTGGTAGCTCTTGGGTTGAAGTATGGATTGACAGCTCTACTTAATCAAGGCCATGTCTCATGTCTCCTAATAGCATGATGTTAATACACAATTGTTGGGTCAGCGTAGTTTGTACCACAGTTAGTTGCCCTTCCGCTTCTGTGATGCGACTGCGCTACTTCCTGACGTGTCTTATGGCTAGACAACATGACTGTGATTGTACCCTGCTGTGCGCTAGTTTTGTTATAGAATTGCGGCTTGTGTTCCCACTACATGGGGAGTAGGTGGCTGATTGGAATGTGTGCAATTAGGCCTATCGGAATGTATGTACATATTTAAAATATTGACTGATTCATATCCTGTGCCCCCCTAACTCTTCTGAAGATCCTGAGCATCTCTTCAGACTAAGCTTGCAAAGGCCGTCATTGCGATGTTTGAGGATTTTGACCCGAATAACTGCATGCAGTATTGCTGCAAGCAGCAATCTTAGGTTTACATCAGTATTACCAACCTACTGGCAGAAGAGCTATGGATTTGCAGAGATACTGCATGTGGTAATTTATGAAAATCTGCAGGCCACTGCTGGAAATAGAGTTTTTTGTGGGGTATCTTTGCTTTTTTGAGGGGGGTGGAAATGGACTTGATAGAGTAGAGTGGCATATTGCTGCTGTACTATGCACATGAATTCACTATGAGAGCAGTAATGACCACACACACAGTATTCCTTTAGAATATCACACGGTGTAAATACCTCATGATTTATAATTTGACAGGTGGTAAACACAGGGGTATTTTAAATACTGTTTTTATAGCATTACTGCAAAACTTACCATCGGGCCGAGGAGTTTTTGAGCTTCTTTGAAGGTGTGGGTGTCATCAATATTTCCCATGACTCTTCCCAATATCATGCCTTGGAATAAGTTCATCAGTCTAACCTGCCAGCAGTTGCTTAGTGGCGAAAGTGTTATTTAGATAGATGTGTAACGCTACTGCTCTATGCGTTATTCTTTCCTTTTCTGCCCGTGTTCTGCTTCCTTATGTCCAGCCTGTGCAGGATGCATCTGATGAGGAAGAATTGCTCAGGGGCAACGCGCTTGCCTTGGCAGCAAGAAGGTGCAGAGCAACACAGGTTCGATCCTCAGGTCCGCGCATTAAGCGTGTTATAAACAACCAATTATAATTATGAGCATCAGAACCAGTGCCCAACACAGCAGCACTTTCATCCGCTGATCTGAAATGGGGGCTTGCCAGGAGAGCAGCAGATCAGAGAGGAGGGGAGACGCTTACTCCTCAGGACCAGTCAGCATCTGCAGTCCTGGTGCTGGCCTTTGGGAAATCCCAGTTGATTTTTTTTTCAGAAACCACCTCCCAGCATTCCTTTGATCCATCCAACCACAGTCTATAACGGAGGAGATTATGAGGGTTCTGCTGGTTGGAGAATTGAATTTTAACCACGCCAGCCCTTATCAGTGAAGCTGACCACAAGTTTGTGCCGAGGAGCATGCCTCTTTTACCAATAGCCCCCTTCTGTAATACCCCAAATCTTAGTATTTCTGCTTGTATCTAGGCGATTTCAATTTACTTTCCGTAAAAAAATGCACCTCTCGGTTTGTGTGGACCTTTGTACTCCCATTGTTTTTTTCAGCTTGTCCGCCCGAGCATGTTTCTTAGTAAATGTCTGTACTCCCCCCCCCGGGTCCCCTCCCCCCGTGTCTTCAGCACAGCCAGAACCCCCGGGGGATACTGACTTTGATTTTCAGATTTTGCAGCAAAGAAATATTGTGACACAAATATGTAAATCGTGAAGCATGTATGCTTAGTTAAAATATTGAGAGGTATCTATTAAACTTGCAGAATTGCATTAGTAATGTGATTTCAGTGCCCCCGGAGTGAAAACAGTCTCTCTCAAGGAGTTCCTTAAGAGTGAAGTGTGAGGTTTGTGGTCACTGGTTCTGGTGGCACTAAGTGCAAGAAACGGACCTTGACTTGTCAATCAAACTAAATATAAGATGTGGCAGAAGAGTACTGGCATTTTAAAACATTTTGTGGCACATTTAAAAATGCTAGGTTTTGCACTTTTTTGTTTCAAGCTCAAAAAATCACAATAAACTGGTGGGTCTGACCAGAATCAGCAAGTGCTTCATGGTGAATCCGCCAAGTGTAAAACCTAACGAATCATGTGAAACACAAACTAGCATTCACAATCACATAGTTCATGTGCATGAACCAAGCCATTCTTAGGCTGAACTCATTGGCCCACTAAACAGCAAAATCCAATCGGATTCTCCGGATCTTTGCAATTAATGTGTGATTTCATTGGAGGTTATTTACATACTACATACATACATACATACATACATACATACATAGTACTTACATGCACACTACTATTCCTGTGCAAAGGGAATACTGGTGCAGCTATGTGTATAAGGTGTTCATCGATGCAAAAAAGTGAACTCAAAAAAGCAACAGTAATTTCAGATTTCTTAACCTATCATTTTTGTTATGTCTAAGAGAAGCCCAACTCAACCCTGGCAAGGAGCCACCACTGTACTTTTTCCTAAAAAGAACAAGCACTGGAACAAGTGTAACTCTTGTAGGTCAAGGTCACTTCTATATGCAAACTGCTACGTATTTGATAACAGACTTGTAAAATAATAGGTGGACTTTTTTTTACATGGTGTAAGCAATTGAAGGTGCAGTTCGAATCGATAGCGGATTTGCATGGGGGACGGAGAGACCATTACTCCCGCAAGTATGTGCACAGATTATAGATGCATGAGAGTCAGAGATGGCCTCATGAGTAAAACAATTGCTGGAAAGCACATGAGTAAAATTGTAGTGCATGCAGACTGCATGTACATATCACAAATGTAAACAATATGTACGCAAGATGTACATGTAAAGTCTACATTGACGGGTAAGAACTATTATGGCTCATGGAACCACTGGTGAGTGAGGTTTTGAGTTTGGGCTACTGTGTGCATGTGGATGGGTGTTTGGTGAGCATTGAAGATGCACGTGTGTGCCAGTGTGAGATGATGAGTGTGTGTTTGTGTTCTTTTTTATAAGCAGGCCCCGTTGGACAAAGGCTTGTTAAACAGCTCTGAGAACAGATCATCCGTCTTTGTGTGGAGGCATGTGTACGCACACACGCGTGCAAACCCACTTTCACAAACATTATTGTGAAGTCCTGGGTGTGTTCGTGGATTGGTGAGATAATTCTGCACCCACACCTAAATCTGCATTGGGCCACCCTCTCTCATGAGTTAGGCACGGGCATACTTCTGTGGGCATCATCATACACGTCAGCTGTTCATATCAGCCTAGAAGGGCATTTTACGAGGGTTCTCAGCTTCTCGGGCTCTTCTCTAATATTTGGAAAATCTTTAGACAAGTTTCTCAAATCCCCGGGAATCCACAGGGCCTGCACCATTGCCAAATTACCAGTGCCTTCTGTGCCTAACCCTGGCAGTTGCCACAACGGAGCCTGCAATTGTGCACCTGTTGCACTGCATACAACGCCTGCACAAGTCAATAATGCCCTGCTCTTCGCCCTCCTTATCCTTCTCAACAGTGTTACCTTCTGCTGTTCGCTGAGGATACAGCAGAATAATTGGAGGTGACAACACCCCTCTGTTCTCATCGCACTCAAGGACTATCATTGGAACAGTCTGAAGATATCAGACCTCGAGGCTCTTACCATATTTGACACATTCTTAGCACCTGTCTATCATATGTGCAACATTTGGCCAATTGATAGACTTCACTAATTAAAGGATTCAATGAAGGAAGGGGTTCCTAGATCACCACCCGCTGCTTATGATATTTGCTATAAGCATTTCATATTTTGCATCCTGCTGTAATGAAGACCATGAAAGATAGGGTGGCTCTATCTTGACCACAGGCACTCTGTAACGGTTGGTTCTATAATATAGAAGCGCAGGGCGTCACTGGATTAATAAGAGACTGCACCATCATGGTTTCCATGGCTTACAGTGGATGAAATATCATTATGACCAGGAATTCACCTACTTATATATTTGAGACATGATCAGTGATGTGGTAAAAAATAAAAGGCAGTAGTTCCATTACTGCCACTTCTTTTTGGCGGTAATGGAAATACCCCTGCTTTTTACTGCAGCACAGAACTACAAGTTAGACCTTTAAGTGGAGGATTGTCCTCAAGCATCATGCTGGAGGTAAATTCAGCAGTTTAAAACATCAGAGGAATTACTGAAGCTGAACTACCGCTCACGGTAATTCTGGCAAAATCCCCATGTTGTCCTACGGACTCCAAAAATGGGGATTAACGCCACCCTACTACAACGTGTAATCCCATGGTACACCCCTATGACGAGGTGGCATAACGATAAATGAGTTTAGTAGTAATTCAGCAGATTTTTCACCAAATTACCACCAAACTCATAATGAAGCCCCTTGGGCCTCATTATAAATTCAACGCTGCAGGAATTAAGTGTTGGACATTTCGTTACCACCACTTTTCTGTCGGTAATGGAATCACTGCCCTTTTTCCAGCATCCCCAAATTATACATTTGGAGGTAAAGTAGAGGATTTACATCCAGTATCAAACTGGAAGTAAATCCACTACTTTACCTCCAATAATCAGCAGATATACCGCACAGTAAATCCATTGGCAGTAAATTTGCCAAAAAAACCCAAGTAGTTGACTCCAAAAATGGGTAATGGCCAAAAATTGTAATCCTGTAGTAAACCCATGGGACTGAGCGCCGGTAAAGTCAATTAACTTTGACAGTAATTTGAGGAATGTACCGCTTAATTACCAGCAAACTTGTAATGAGGCCATTGTCTATCGCTAGGGACTGTATAGTTAGACCCTAAGGGATACTGGTGGCGACCTAAATATGACGGGAGAAGTCCCAGAGTTGTGGTCATATAATTGGGCCTAACTGTGTTATTTGTTTTAAATAATGAGAGAGGTTCTCTATTTATTTTTTAACAATGCAAATTGCTGTTCCTGATTCTAGTACACTGCTCCACTTAACATATATACCAAAGGAAAAAATATTTTCCCAGATTTATCCTGACAATGCATTCGCCCTTCGATGATTAAGAGGACTACCACAGAAGTGGCAAAATAATTCTAGATTCTTCCGTTATTATGCAATTTATGTTTTGGGGCTCTGTCTCACTTTGGGAGCTGTAGTAACCAAAACTGGACTGATGGTAGTCCAGACACAGACCCGCCGCAAGCCTCTTGGTTTTAATGTCCAGATAAGCTTTATTAAACATATTTATGGTACATTATGGGTTACAATTACACTTCTGCTTTATACATAAGAGACCACCCACTGTCCATCCTCATGCCCTCCAGATCAGGCTCCCAACTGACACATTTTGAACAGTCACACTACAAGCACTCATCAACATTCACCTGAGCTGTCAGTCACAGACTAGCATCCACATTCTAACAGCCTTCATAGATGGCTAGCAGAACAGGATAAAATTCAGGAAGACAATACATCACCCTTCTTTACAATAATCACACAATCATATAAACATCTCAAAACAACTAACGAATTTGCCCTAGCTACTTACACATTAAACAGGCGGGGAGACACTCTCCCAAAAATGTAGCTTCCCCACTGTCTGATTATTTTAAAAATACCCCTTGTAACTTGAATTCTATGGGTCCTTAATGACTAGATCGGAGCACTGAACTCCCTTGTGTCAACACACATCGGAGAGAAAGGTGTCCAGCTGAACCCCTATCTACTGACCCTACACCCAGGCAACGAGTTGTGCTCGCTAAAATATCAATATCCATACCAGACCGACACCGGCAAGCTATGTGCACCTGCAAAATGGACTAATGAAGACAGAATGACATGCGTGACCTTTGGAGATTACCAGATCACAATTAAATCACAGTGACATTTTAAAGAATAAGAAAAGACGCCTAACTCATAATAAGGTTTAAGGAAAGTCACCTACAGGTCCCAACACAACTAACAGCAGTGTTCAAATGAAAGAAGCAGGCCACTTGTTTGCAATTGAACTAACAAGCTCCTATCATTCCATCATGGTATGATTGGGTGATGACACATTAACTACCCGTTCAACATTTAATGATTGAGCAAGATCCGAATACTAGGCCCAAAAACCAACAAACATATAACTGTATCCTATCACAGAAGAGCGAGATGCTGCTGACCACAAAGAAGTTCATTTGTGAGGTTGATAAGATGCCGGCTGCACAGCCCCGGACTTCTGGAGTACACACTGGGCCTCATTACAAGTTTGCCGGTCCGGGAACTACGGTACTGGTAAGCTTGCCGGTACAGTAGTTCCTGGACCGGCAAACTACGACCTCTGCTTGCGGGTGCCTTTTTTTTCACCCACCAGGTCGGACCATTCATGAATGGTGCTGGTACATCCGGCTTCCCCATTCCCATTGACCCCTATGGGGCTCAAATGGGAATGGGGAAGAATATTTTCCAGCGCCCAGGAATGGGCAATTACCAGGGTTGTAATACCCCGGTAATTGGCCATTCCTGGGCACCAGAAAAATTTGCAAGCGTGGCTTACCAGCAAGGCTACCGCCAAACTGAAGGTTCACCTCTGAACAAAATGTCTGAGTGTGGAGAAGAAGGCAAAACACTGGTTGTATTAATTTGTTTTATTTTGTTTTATTTTTTAGTGCTGTTTGCCGTCGGCAGGTGGTTTCACTGTTAGGGTGACCAGATTAAAAAAACAAAAACGGGACAGGCCATAGACATAGAAGTAGGACTAACACAAATGCAACTGTAGTCCTACTTCTATGTCGCTGGGGGGCGAGGAGCGGGTGTGCTCACAGGTACACTCCTCTCTTTGGAGGAAAGTGACTGGGGAGGGGAACAGGGAGCAAATGGGGGCGTGAACAGCATTCACGCCCCCTTTTCACACCCCCATTCACAGATGAAGAGTCGCGCTGGGCCTGGTTTTTGGGATTTCGAAATCAGGTCCTGGCAAAAACCAGGACCGTTGCCATCCATCCTTGCAAACCCCGGACGGGGTTTAACATTTTTTTAAACTCCTGGGACCCCGGGACGTCTGATCACCTTATTCGCTGTGCTATTTTTTTTAATGTTGCAATATTTTTGATGTTTTGGTTATGCTAGATTAGAAATCAACATGATTTTATAATAATAGGAATAATACTAACGGCTGGGTCAAGTACTCTCCTCTGCCGTGGCGCATACCCCAGTTTGACACGTTTGAATGCCAGCAGAGCAAAATAAGCCCTTCATTATTCCGAGTTCGTAACGTGGACTGCCATGAAGTTGGTTAACAGCTTTATTACAGTGCAGAGGCAACAGTAACACTCTGTCGAGCCCCATACATGTTATTATAACATTGAACAAGCAATTTTAGGTCAGATCACACAAAGAATGCATCTAGATTCTTAAATTAATATAGCTTTGCTGCAAGTGTATCGCAAGGAGAACCAACATGGGCAGCACACGCCTGTCACCGCACATCACTATCCCAGGGTCATCCCACCGAAAAAAGATCATGGGGATATGCCTCACAGTGTGAATGCTGCTCTGCACTGGTCTACACGTCCATCCTGCAGAACACGCACCCATTTTCCCCAAACACTCCTTAATGAAGATTCCACCATTTGGGACTCTATACAGCACTCATCGCACACCCAACACCTTCCCGCGCCCTCTCAAAACCTGCCCTGTGGGGTAAACAAAACTTTCCAGGCCCATACAGATAGGCGACTCTCCACATGAATCAGAGCCCTCACCCATAAACACGAGTCACCGAAACGGTTAGTCTCAGCCCAGCATCAATTCGCACAGCTCAACACCACCAGAGACCCCACCCCACAACACCACACACAGAGGGGCCCGCAGATATGGGAAAGAGGAACAGCATCACCTGACTGCAACAACTCCAAGACAGGGCTGGGCACTGAGCGCCAAGTGGCTGAAGGATGGGGGAAGAGTGAAAGGGAGGCCCTTGGGGGAAGAGAGAGACTGCGAACACAGGACTGGATCCGCAGAAACAATGGCCCAATCGAACCAGTGAAACAGGCAGCAAGCTGGGGCCCAGAAAAGACGAAGGGAGCTGGCAGCACACAGGGTGGAAACAGAAGCAGCAGCAAGAAAATAACCAAACTAGTTAGTAAGGGGAGGTCAAGGCAGAGTGGCGACACAGAGACGCACTAAGCAGCAAAGTAAGGATCGCTGTGCAGCTTGACAGGATGAAAGCACATGGATTTTAAAGTGCCTCCTGGCTAGCAAACTAGTAGTTCACTACTGGTGCCGCACTTGCGCCAGACAGGATGACATGAAAAGAAAACAATAATAATTGATGGAGGGGCGGGGCAGTTTGTGTTGTCTATGGCTCCATCTCAGCCTTACTGGCGCTTCGCTATGTCGCAAAACAACCTATCACCACACACCTTTCAGCATAATTCATGCAGCGTCTAGCTTCGGACTTAAGTTTGAGTTGGGATCAGCAGGCCAGAAGCACCATTTACAGCTCCTTGTAGGAGCTTGAGGACGAGACAGAGTACACCCTTTTTCATATGGTAAAGGACCATGATAGTGCTGAATTCTTTTATTATGTATTTTTATTTTAGTATTCTCAGAAAGGACTGTGTGGTGTTGCCCCTACCGGCTCCAGAGCCTGGCCTTGACTCTTAGAGAAATATAAAATTAGGATTTTGCATGAGGTAATAGATTATTATTTCCCTACTATATTGGTGATGAAAACCTAAACCCAAGGTTTTATCATTTATATAAAAGCAAAAAACAATGGGCATCATTACGAGTTTGGTGGCAGCCATGGAGCTATTAGCTGCCAATCTGGGCCCCGTTACCGGGTTCCCAGAATGAGGAATTACCGGGCCATTCCGAGTTCGGAGGGCCCGGTAATTCCTCCCACTGGGAACCCAGGCCCGGACCTTCCCCATTCCCATCTGAGCCCCCATAGGGCTCAATGGGAATGGGAATGGGAGAGTGAGCTAACAACGGGCCGATTACGACCGGCCCGTTGTTAGTTTTTACCAAGCGTCTTTACCGGGTACCGCGAGGGGACCTTGTAATTTCACGGAACGGGTTCAACGGGTCCGCCTCCATTAGCGGAGCCCGTTAACCCGTTCCACGAACCTTGCAATGAGGCCCAATGTCTTTCTTCCCTACTATTAAAAAATTAAAGGCTGGGTCGGCAGCTCCCAGGTAAAGGGCTGCCCTACCTTTGAGGGTTAGCCTGCACTTCTGTTTCAAACAAGCTGACTGCAGTTATCTTCCCCAGACATTGGGCCTCATTACGAGGTATGCCGGTAAGGGAAAAACGATGCCGGTATGTAAATACCGGCAGAATTTATCGTTCTGTAGCATTCCGACCTGCAAATCCGGTATTAGCGGCATACCAGACAACAGTGCCGCTAATAGCGGCATAGGCGCATACACGCGCACCTTCAGGGAGCAAATACCGACATGCCGGTAATAGGGGGTAATTCCAACCCACGCATACATGCAAATACCGGCATCGCGAAGCCGGTAATCATGGCCTGCACGATGCCGGCCATACAGGCATCCCAGACCACCCGCAAACAGCAAGCAAGATGCAAGGCAGCTGCCACAGGTGCATACAATCCCCACAGGTGGAGTCAAAGGAGGCTGTGCCAGTATGAACTGAGCACACCCACACATCACAACCCCCCAACTCCCCCGGTGTAGGCAATGCAGAGTTGCCCAGTACAAAAGGAGCACAACTAAACACCACACCCCTTCCTACACCAAAATGCCACCACTAGCATTTGCAAATATGGCACAGGAGGACCTGCCTATACTGATACAACTACAGCAACAACTGCAACAACAACAACAGCAGCAAGAACAGGCAGCACAGAGGAGACACAGGAGGAGAAGGAGGTTGAGACAGGCCCATCCATTACCACCAGCGCAGCCACCAGAGCCTCGTAGGCAGCCAGCAATACATCGCACCAGACCTAGCCCATTCAACCCTACCCCTGAGCAGATCCATACCCTGTACCGGTGGGACCGTGACACCATCACCACCATAGTGCACATGATACAGAACGACATTTCCACCCACATACAAATATGCACTGCCATCCCCCCACTACTAAAGGTGGTGTCTGTGCCACACTTCCTGGCCACAGGCACCTACCAACACACAGTGGGCCAGCTGCATGGCATTTCACAACCACTATTTTCATGCATGCTGAACCAAGTGCTGGATGCCCTCCTGAAGCACGCAAGAACCCACATATCCCTACCACAGACTGCCCAGGAGATAGCCGAAGCCAAAGTAGGCTCCCAGGCACCGACAGGCATGCCCAATTGTGTCGGTGCCATCGACTGCACCCATGTGGAATTGATAGTCCCCCATGCCATAGAGGCTGTGTACCGCAATCACAAACAACACCACTCCATCAATGTGCAAATGGTATGTGACTCCAGGAAGATCATCACCCATTGCTGCGGCCGATTTCCTGGATCAACTTATGATGCCATGGTACTGGGTAAATCCACGGTACCCCATCAAATGGAGCGACATGCCGGACCACGTGCCTGGCTGCTTGGTGAGTTGCACAACCGTCCCATTGCAGTGCTTTGGGGTACTCATGTGTGGGGATGCATGAGGGGGGGCAATACTGCACCTGGGTCGGACTAGCCGGTGATTGGAGAATGCATGCAGAGCCAAACACTTCTGACCTGAACCAGTCAAACGGTACATGACACTTCACTGGGCCACAGATCACAAATAATGCATATCAATGAGAACAAGTAAGAGGCACAACCAGGCCACCATGGTGATGGAAAGCAATGCATGAATAAACAGGACAGCAAGCGTGGCTATGTGGGCAGTGTGACCATGCATAGTAAATAATGAACAGCATGAATTGGAGTCAAAACATTGTTGCACTACCACAGCATATCTGCCTCAGCATGCATGATTACACCCTGCATCATCTATTGAATGCCAACCAGACTACCACACCTCATGACAGTACAGATTGCACCTAGATAACATTCATTTTTTCATGCTACCAGGGACATGTGCATGGCCACACCAAATAGCTGATGGCATGACTGTGCTCCCTGAATTACGGGAGTTCAGAGTGACACACACCTATTTGAATCTGCTTGCTGGTGATGGAGGTTATCCCTTGAGGCCGTGGCTACACACCCCTGTGCCTAACCCGCAGAATGGCCATGAGGAGGAGTACAATCGTGTGCACACCGGTACCCGTGTTGTCATTGAGCAGACCTTTGGCCTGTCGAAGTGGCGGTTCCGCTGCCTCAGCAGGTCTGGTGGGGCACTCCCATATAGGCCTGAGAAGGTGGCAAAGATCACCATGGCCTGTGTCATGCTGCACGACATGTGCGTCCGGAAAAATGTACCATTGTCACCTGACATTGACATGCATGGGCCGGGTGAGGATGATGAGGACGGAGACAGAGGTGAAGTAGCCCCACTGCCAGTACGTGATGCACAGGATGGCCCTGCCATACGGCAAGCACAAATTCAAGTATACCTCTGAAACACAGGGACTATGAAAGACTTGTGTCAGTCAGACACTGGGCCAATATGAACATGCACACAGGGAATGTTGGGAGTTGGGCACTGAACACCGTAATACATTAAATGGATGCACACGAAAAATAACAATGTCCAGCCATGGATTTTTCTTCGCACAACTTGTGTATTATTCAAAACTGCAAAAATGTGCCCACTCCCCCTCCAAGACCCCCCCAACAAACTCCCTCACCCACCCCACAAACCCCAGAAAATACCCCAACAAACTCCCTCACCCACCCCATGGATCCCAAATGTCACCATGTGTGCAACAAACAGTTTTCCCTTCACCAATGTAGTTCTTCACATTGTCATTGCCCATACAGTTATTTCCTCGAGACTTTTGGGTCTGGGGGTGCCATGGCCGAGCGACGTGCGCTCCTGCGCGTTAACCGCACAGGGCTCGATTGCACCGAGGTGGAAGGGGTTGTTGTAGTGGAGGTGTCTATTGTCAGTCCCATGGCTGGGCTGAGGTGTTGACGCTGCATTTGCAGGATGTTGGCAAGAAGGGCCTGTGTCAGTGACCCCATGCACTCCCTGAATGCACACGTAGATGCCTCCACGGCAGCTGTATTGGCTGCAATGGCAGTGGCTATGGCCCTCATGGCCTCATTCCCAGCATCTACCTGTCGATGCATGATTTGCAGCATTGACTCTTGGCGGGCCTCTACCCTTGCCAGGCGAGCCTCGAAGGAGGTGTCGGCCGCAGGTGTACTAGTGGCTGGCAGGGTGGTGGCTGGCAGGGTGGTGGAAGGCACCTGCGTGGGCTCCTCCTGGGCACTGTCCCCCTGGAAGATCCCAATGTCTGATTCTCCAAGGTCTGAGTCATGGAGACACGGATCGTCCAGGCTCTCAGACTCCGCAGGTGGGTGGGGGCTGGAAATGGGGCTTTGGGTGGGTATTCCAGACATGATTCCAGCCTCATCATCCACCTCTGTGGACACAACGTCCGTGGTGGCTGGCGGAACTGCTCCCATTGTTGTGGGTGCCTGCTGCGGGTCTGTCGCTGCTGGTGCCCCCTGCAGGGTTGATGCCTTGCGTGGCACACTGGGTGTTGCTGCAGGCATTTTCTTGGACGGGGGGGGTGGCGGTGGCCCTGGTCCCTTTGCGTGCACTGGATGTACTCGCACCCCTGTCCTGTGTTCCACCTTCCTCATCGGTGCCTGGGAGATAGAAGAGATGCAGGTCATCAGTGATGTTGTCAAATGGCAGCTATGATGTATTGCGGTGTAATATGTTCATACATCCAGGCATCATTTCATTTCTGGTGTGTGGCATTTGGTGTACTGAGGGCACATGTTGGCAATCAATGCATGGCTGGTGGCATAGCATTCATTTGATGTGTGTGTGGTGGGTCCCATGGGCATGGTTGGGCCATGTTGCACCTCTGTTGGGATTGGGATTTTAACTCAGCATGCGTGTGGTGCAGGGTGTGGCACTCATTATTCTATGGATGTGTTGATGTAGCCTTGGAACATGCATTGCGTTGCCTAGTCTAACTTCCACATCACTTGTGCCACATCATGTTTTGGTATACGTGGATGTGATGGTTCACTCACCTTCCTCTGTGGTAGTTGCAGCGCCGAACTCCTGGTCTCCTATTCCCTCTATGGATTCCGGGTCCATGAATGCACTTGCAGTCTCCTTCCATGCGGTGAGCTTCACAGGGGAGTGTGGGCCACCGCCTGTCGCCATTGCGGCCCTCCTCTTCTCCGCAAGGATCTTCCTGACCCGGAGGCGGAGGTCGTCCCAGCACTTCCGGCAGTCACGTACACTCCTTGGGGTGCTCCCCACTGCCGACACCCTCTGAGCGACCTTCTGCCAGACCTGTTTTTTTCTGGTTTGTGCCGCATGCTTGAGGTCTGTGCTCCTGATTGTGTCTGCATGCTGTTCGAGGGTGTTGGCAAGCATAGTCAGTTCAGCATCAGAAAAACGCTGCTTCCTCTTCCTTTGGGAGGATTTACTGGTGGCCTTCGAAATCCTGCTTCAGTTGTAGCACACAACAACACCAGTGTAGTGGTGGTTATGGAGGATGGCAATGGATTGTGTTTTTAAAGATGGCCGCCGGCTCATTTCCCGTTCCAACGGGATGACGTAATTTCCGGGTCCTTTTTTGCGACCACGGTAATACTGTGCCGGTATTACCGTGCCGGTGTTTAGTGGTTGTTATGACGCGGTTACGGAATGGGCGGTACCAGCAATGCCAGTATAGGGGGGTTGGTGGCCCGTTACCGGCATGACGGTTTTGCCACTACCTGCATGGGGGAATGCGTATGCTTGTGTACTCGTAATCACCCGCTATTAGCGGGTTCATACGAGCACGGACCCGCTCATTCCGGCATGCCGGTAATGAACCCGGTTTTACCGGGCAACTCGTAATGAGGCCCATAGATATGTACGATATGTCGGAATAGACACCACTGCAAAACCGATCCGTCACATAACAGACTGCAATGTGAAAATTCATTATGTTTTGTGATCCACTGTACTTTGTGCAGGGACCGGAAAAGCTTTATTACAGTAACCAAATCAACTTTGAGCTCAAGTAGTATGCAGTAGAAATGTTTTGTAAATGTAGAATGTGCAAGCAGTATAACATCATGTAGGGGGGCTGTCAATCCTTCAAGGCTGGTGTGAATATGTTTCCTTGACAACTATGTGCAGCAAGCATTGGTTAATGATAACACGTTTCATCCAAGTGCTAGCATAGGACAAGGACACAGGGCAAGTGTATGCACGTGCATTCAGCAGTTTTGTTTCAAAGACATTGGAGTTTCAAATATGTCAACGGATAACATAGAAGTAGGCAGTCTCTCTCAGTCGGTGAATGAGCACCGTTCCAGATTCAATTTTCCAACCAGCAATGGACATTTTGGTTCAGACTTTGTTTAGTGGTGAGAGAACTTGAAATGGTTATTGTTGTTGTTTGATCAAACACTGGTATATGTTTCCATTAAAAAAAACAATGACAATGAAAAGTAAAAAGGTGTCAAAATATAGTGCAGTTGTGCGCAGTGTTATGACATGGGGGGTGCTGTTTTGGTTTTTACAAGTAATGACATCTCGGACCTTTGCCATGATGACCTCGATATTTACCTGCACCACAACTGAGAGTCCAGCTTTCAGACACACCACACCTGAGTCTCTGGTCCATAAGGGAGTGCTAATGCCAACAATCCTTCTTCAGCAAGCATGAACCTGCAAGTAATCAAATGCCAAGTAATGGGGGACTGTCCTCTAACCTTTCAGGGCAAACCTTTATGGCCCGGCTGCCTGCTGCATCGAATCCTTGATAGCTGGTGCCCTACAGATTTAATAATGCACCACTGCATGTGATCACCATCCTTCATTCATTGCCCAACAATGCACATGTGACCGCCTTAACTGAGACAATTCAAGCAATGATGCTTTATTAGCATGAATAACAGACTACAGTGTTACATGGTCTGTGCTGCAGCACCTATCCCCAACAGTAATCCTGTAAACAAATGGTTGGTCAGTCTGGCTGTCTGCAGATAGATGCACACAGATCATGTTATTCTTTTTTGAGGTCCCCATTCTCAAGGAGGAAAGATATTTTTTTAAATCTGTTGATCTTAAATCAATTATGGTGGAACAAGCGATAAAAACATGCTTCAGGGTTTTCGGGTGTGCTCTCATTCCGACAATACTGACAACCTAGTTTTCCCCATCCATGAGGCCCCTTCTAATCTTGATTTCCTTTGTCAGAAGCAAGTTCCAATGGAATCTCAGGAATGACCAACGAGCCCACCTTGCAGGATACACCATCAAGAATGGAGCTAAAATTCCTAATTTCTTATGATCACCATCCCAAGTGAGAAAGAGAAGGATAATCATGCATTCTTTCTGAGGTAGCGATGCAGTCTTGTTCAAATAGACATTTATTAACCGCTCAGGGTTTTCACACAATTCTGTCAGTGAACAATTCACCTTCCCAAGCACAGAGCTACTATGGTTATATATCTAGTTCACCCATGAACTGCTCCTATTCCCCAGGATACTTTTTAGATCAACAAACAGGGTCTCCCCCGCCTGCCCCCACGGGACTCAGGATCTTCCTCAGCAATGACAGAAACCTCCACTCCACACGTGGTGTCAGGGAAGTAATACCTAACTCATAATGGATGGCATCAATGGGGACAGCATTAGGCACTCTCAACACCCTATGCCAGACCAGATCTTTAAGACCAGGCAGAATATCCAATAAGGTTAGCAAATAAGTATCCATACCATATAAGATTTTAGGTACTAATTTCCTCTCCTAATATTTGAGGGCTGGTTTTAGAATATACTTACCATACCTACTAACCACCCTCACCAACTGATTTATTAGTGGGAGTATCTGATCTTTAACCCAGGCTTTCAGCTTGATCTGGCCTGGCGTAGCCTGATTGAGAAACCCCAAGTACACCAATGAGTCCACTCTTGCTATGTGCCATTTGTTGAATCTACTCCTCCCCTTAAAACACTTAACAATTTTAGTTTTCGAGGGCTTCATTATGAGTGAGTGGGTATGCGTGTAAGTGGCAAATGCATTCAGCAGACTTTGCAGACCCACCAGTATATGATCGAAAATGAGAAAATCATTTGCATAAGACAGCCAGTTTGGCCTTCACGGGTCATGTTATTCAACCATCCAACTTTCAGAGGCCGACAAACTGAGCGCCATGAAACTGGGTAATTAAACCTATGTCTGTCTTTCACTCTGTGCTAATAATAAATACTTGCTTAAAAATAATGTTCCTTTATTTTCTTTCAAAATTAATATATTATTTGAAAGACAAAGTGAAAATGTCTTCAATATGGCAGCTTCTTATGGAAATAGGTCACAGAGAGGTGTAATGTTTACATTTTATTAACAACTAGATAATACATTTAAAGTCGAAAGTAGTTTCTGTTGAATTTGGCTCAAGGTATGTAATCCCTTAATTTTGCAGGTTGGGTGTGGCATGGGCTTCGGGGGATGGGAGGCATGGATTTCAGTGTGGTGGGGCATAATGCTGCTTGTGCCCCGTGCCCTACAAAATGTTAAGATGGTCCCGCTCCCATTCTTTTTAGAGCTGCACTCCTCAGACTCTGGTAACTCGGCCCCCTCACAAGATTCAAAGTAGGTGGGTATGTAGACCAGCAACATCTCTCATTTCAGCACGTGATGTTTGGGAAACTGGGAGTTCAGATGGTGGGTCACTAGAAGGCGAATCTATAATGTCAGACAAGTGGGCTCATTTATAGATTAAAGAAGCTCATTTAACCACCCGGGCCAACATTACCTAGCGGGATGATTCCGAATAGTCCAGCTACCAACAATGTGCATTTCTACGGTGTCCCACTGTTGGAGAAGTGAATATGAGTTTGTGTCATACGATAGTATTCAGTTCTTGCCACATCCCACTTCTGATGCCATTTGTCATGGGGAGGGACTTGTACACTGATCATTCGGATCTTAACTGGTTTTATTATTGTGTTCAAATGACATAGTAGGTAGCAGGTACAAGGGTACATACACAAATAGAATTACCTAGTTGTCACTGGGGTACTACTGAAAAAGGAAAAGCGAGCAAACCTCCGAATAGCATCAAAAATGATATGTATGTCTTTTGTTTCTCCCTTCGATGAGTCCGCTGAGATCACAGTGGGTTACAATGGGGTTAGCATGTCCATGTTCTTTGTAAGACAGGGAAACCTCATGACTCTTTTTTTCCCCCAGAGCTCATGATCTCTTCTCTTGAGCTTCCGTACAATATAATAACTGGGGAGGAATGCCTCTGCGGTTTTGGGTCCAACTCAAAATGGAGATTCTAATAAATATAGTTGGAGGAAGACATGATAAAGCAAATTCAAGGGCAATGGACTTTTAAAAAAGGACAAGAGCTGGGAGCATTATCGCTCGAGCTGTGGCACACTGCATACCAGATGGTGAATGGAGTGAGAAAGTTTGCAGCAAAGGTTTAATAGAGCAGTGCTACAGGCTGGTTGGTAGGGAAACAAAGCACAATTGCTACATCAGTCTCAATAGAGAAACCTCTGAGACATTAGACGAAAGAATCCATGCACAAGGTACAAAACCTCCGGACAGCTAATCAGATGAGAGTCGGCTAAAGTCTGTACAAGGTAATCAGTATGATGTTCACAGGCAGAAATAACTCATCGCTCGCTGCATGTGTATACCAATTTCAAAGTAATGACACATAATGCCAGCTAGTCACACGCATGCAAATGAGTGTTGTAAGAAAGAAGGCAGGCGATGAAGAGAGGGTAGAAACTGCAGATGAAAGACTCAGCCTGCAGTGACAGCCACGTAAAGATGAACTCAGACAGCACAGTAGAATATAAACAGAAACAATAATTAACGGAAACCTGGGCACATTGACAAAATGATATTATAGCTTGGGCATGTCTTTGTTGGAGGAAATCAACAAATACTTGCCGACATAACAAACAAGTCCAGTCTGACAAGAAAAAAGGGGTGTAGCTTTTGAAAACAAGTGTGCATGCAGTATAATTCTTGCTTTCTGTACACAGTGCCATCACCTTCCTGGTGAACAGGAGTGCCACGAGGAGTGGCAGCCCCAGAGATGAGCGGGTAGAAATGGTGTCAGGACCCTCAGAGAAACAGTGCCCTCCCATCATAGACACGTACCCACACAGTTTCCTAACCTTCCACTGGGTCAAATCATGTAATGTGCTTTAGTACTCGTGACAGCAAGAGCGGGAATAAAGTGTGCCTGCAGGAGAGGGACTGAGTGACATGCAGGAGGACGTGAAATACCCGTTGCAGGACAGACACTGCACAAAACAGTGAGATAGACATACGCATCCACAGCCCTTCTCCCCCATCTCTCCCCCGTACCTACTGGATTAGAGCCCGGATTATAGCCTGCAGGAAAGGCTCCCATGGCAAAAGCACAATGCTTTTGTGAGACAACGGATTCCTAGCAGAACTCCAGTTAAATTAACATCCTTACCTATCATCTGATGCAGAAAGAAAATGGCTGCCCTGGGTAAACGAAAACAGACTGGAGAACCACCCACAACATACTGACATCACTCACTACACAGCCAATTAGGTGCTGCTTACACCAAAAACACTTGACCAACACCCCACTAATCACTACATGAACATTTTCAAAGACATTTTAGACACAAACGTCACTCTTACAATAACGCATTTATTTTAAATATAAA
Source organism: Ambystoma mexicanum (assembly GCF_040938575.1). Lineage (NCBI taxonomy): Eukaryota > Metazoa > Chordata > Amphibia > Caudata > Ambystomatidae > Ambystoma > Ambystoma mexicanum. Next base: position 1,169,160,643 of record NC_090935.1, on the reverse strand, counting down.
ATACATTAAAATGTTTAACATAACTTCAAAGCTGTAGTAAATATTTTAAAAAGCATCAATAAAGTCAAATATATTTTTTGCAACTTTAACATATGACGGCTACCATTTTGGAAGTAAAAATGGCTGATAAATTCAGCACAATACAAATGCAGAAAAAGAGTGCAAAAATGGGTGTGGTTTGGGGTGAGATGGGTGGGAATGGGAGGAATATCCTATAGATTTCACCTAGAGATGGGCATTAAATGGGTGGGACACATAGCCAAACAACACAAATCCATCCTCATATCCAGATGTGGACCCCTTGCTCACTGTTTTTAGAGAGGCACAGTTCCTCCTCACTGAAGAGCCCCGACTAGGCCGAAACACGTGCCTAAGGTTGCTGTTGGTACTCTTGTTCAGAGGAGAATTGCCTGGCATTTTGGTGCTGGACTGCCCATGGGCAGGACAAAGACTGATATGCAGGGATATTTCTCCTCTGTCAAAGGGACAGTGAGCTAAAGACTTGGTTGAGACTCTCCCAGGGGCCATCCACCCAAGAACAGGTCAATGGGCCTTGTTCGTGCTGGTAGACCCCCCTTTGTTTTGCATATTAAGTAACTTAGGGTATCACCCTAAGTTACCAGGTGAATCCAGAAGTGGACCCCTTGCTCACTGTTCTTAGAGAGGCACAGATCCACCTCACTGAAGAGGCCTGACTTGGCTGAAACACGTGTCTGGGGTTGCTGTTGGTACTCTTCTTCAGAGGAGAATTGCCTAGCATGTGGGTCCTGGACTGCCCCTGGGCAGGACAATGACTTTTATGCAGGGATATTTCTCCTCTCCGAAAGGGACGGTGAGCTAAAGACTTGGTTGAGACTCTCCTAAGGGCCATCCACCCAAGGACAGGTCAATGGGCCTTGTTTGTGCTGGTAGAGAGAATCCCAGACCCCCCTTTGTTTTGCATCCTCATATGTCACCTGCATTGAAAAGCATTAGAGACTCTCATTCAAAGCCCCTAGTTGAAGCTCTTATGTTAAAGCTAATTTTTTAATGACAATAGTTTCAGCTTAAAGGTAGCGCTTTCAGCACCACCTAAAAGCCAAATCTAAAAAGGCAGTATTTTTTAATGTATAGTTTACATTGGAATGCGTTTCAGACCAAATAGCAAAATAGGAGCCTCTACAGACTTTGTGATATTTGGCTGCATAAGGAGCTTGCTGGCCTATTTGCCCAGGCTACCTTTTACTTAAACCACATGCCAAACTGCCGAATTTTACATCTGGGATTGGCAAGTGTTGCCTAGTCAAGAATAGACTGCGCCGGAAGGTGAATGTTTGCAGATAACAAAAGGTAAAGAGGGTTAGCACAGTCAATTTGACTAAGTCATGGTTGTCAACCTGAATCCTTGAATGTGACAAGCCATTGTTACGCAATTACTCAGTTTTAAGTCATGTGATACTTGGTTTCAATTCCTAAGAGAGCATAAGAGGCCTAAGCATTAGAAGAGTCAGAGGTACTTTTGCAGCCAACACGTGGGGAAAGTATGGTTTGTATTTTCCGACTAAACACTACATTCCCTTAGAAAAACCTAGTCTCATTGTTAATTATGCAAATTTCACACTTCACTGAATCACATTTTTTTAATCATTCCTTATAGTAAGTTACTGCTTTTGGACCTTTAAAATGTAATTTCACAGTTTTATGTGATATTTATGTTATGTTATGCTACATTTATAATAGTCTTATAGATTGTAACAGATTATCAACCCTCACAGGCATTTCTGGAAAGATAGACCTTTAATATGGGCATTAAGATACTAGTAGGACTAAATGTGTATTTATCATTGATATGTTACAAAAGGGTTGCCATAGTAACATAAACTAAAGAGTCAAGTTCCACTTGAAGTACCCAAAAATTATGTCTGAAGGCAGAACAATGTGTAGGAAATGTCTGTTGCTCCTTCTTCACCTCTGGTTACAGAAATAAGATAAAACGCAATCTTTACTTTTGAATTGCCTATAATATAGGGGTAACACAATCAAACAGATTACTTTTCTGTGTTTATAGTTGTCTAGGAACCCTGATAGTATACCATCATTCCATTTTGATAGACTGTTTGCGGAAGCGGGGGGTTGGGGGTTTATGCACTCACCAGTATTAATTATGGGCAGGTCAAATATGTTAAAAAGGGACATCCAGCCAAAATTCAGGGCACTTCCAATACACTGTCTAAGTTTATAGTTGAACACATTAAATTGATCTATTTTCTCAATTATATAGTACCGAAAATTGCAGTGCCATACATTTTCAGGGCTCTTTTCAGACTGGTTCAAGCAAGGATTTAGGTTGCCCCAATTTATATGTGTATTTATGTATTTATTAAACGCTTTCACCAAAGCACTGTACATTAAAATACAGTACAAAAGTAGATAATCCTTTGTCAATTGAGTAGTGTAAAATAGAGTTAAAAAAGGGAAGTATAATGTTGTTGAGATTAGAGTGAAAGAGAAAAAGGGTCAAAGAAGATTTGATATTAAGGAGTAAGGATTTCCAGTGGGTGGATGCAAAGAGTAAGAATGATTGGAAATTTATTGGAGCACATAGAGGCTTTGGGACAGCTGGTAGGAACTGATTTTGGGAGCAATGAGAATGAGGAGGAACAAGGAGAGTCAATAGTGAAGAAGGTTAAGGAAGAGGGGGACCCGTTAGGTATTTAACAGCAATACAGATTATAAAAGGGAGTAATCGAGATTCAAAGGAAGACCCGCAAACAGAGCAAAGTGACGGGTAAATAGAAGTATGCGGGAAACACAAAAAACAGATAAATTAAAGATGGAGAAGCAAGCCAATAGGCATGGAGGCCAACATGTAGTGCCCAGCAGCAGTCAATATGTGATAGGACAAGAGCAAAGATAAGTAGCTTGGTGGCGTGAAAAGAAAGAAAAGGATGGTGTTTACAAATATTGAGTAATTGATGACAACAGAAATGCGAGATATTAGAAATGTGAGAAGAGAAAAACAAGGAGGAATACAAAATTACCCCAGGGTTATGTGCAGAGGAAAGACAGCAAAAGAACAGAAAGAGGAAACGTAATATAAGGAGGAATGAGTAGGGGAGGCAGTGAAAAAGAAAATCTCCGTTTTTATATGTGTTAAGGTGCAGAAAATTAGCATGCATATAGGATTGAGAAGCAGGATACAAGAGTAAAGTGTAGCATTAAGATAGTCAGAAAAGGAGGAAAATGAGAGATGTGGAGTCAGCATAAAAATGAGACGAAAGGTGAAATGATGAAAGAATAGATGAGAGAAGGGAGTAGAGAAGGAATACAATGAGAGGACCCTGGATGATCCCTGTGGGACACCATATTGTAGGGGAAAAGAGGAGGAGCATTTGCCAGCCGGAGAGATAGAAAAGGAACAGGCAGAGTTATAGGATTCGAACCAAACAAAAACAGAACTAGAGAAGTCGAGCAAGGAGAGATTTGAAAGTCGAGTAGTTTGATCGACATTTTCAAATGTAGGGAGAGATCAAGAAGAATGCGCATTTAGTAAAGTTTGGCATGATGAACATTTAAGTGTGAATTTGATACTCTAAAACAAGCAGTTTCAGTGGAGTGAAGCTGAAACCCGATTGGTGTTGTGGAAGAAGGGGCTGAAGATCAAGATAGAAAGATAGTTCGGAGTGGAAGCCACATTCCAGAATGCTTGACAGGAAAGGAAGAAAAGAAATAGGACAAGGTTTAGCTGGGAAAGAAGGGTCGAGAGAAGTCTTTTTTAGAATTGAAAGAATGAGTGCATGCCTAAAGTCAGTAGGATAGAAAGGCTGCATTAAGTGACATATTGATGAGAAAAGTCAGTAAAAGCAGAAAGAGAGGATAGATTTTTGTCTGACCCTGCGATGGTAAGGGGCTAGGGGAAGACACTGTAAGGTGGGCACAAAAAGATAGGAAGCAGTATCTGATTCAGAGAAAGGTCTCAGGGACATAATTTCACCGAAATGCCAGGGGGAGGAGAAGTGACACCACACAACCATTGACCTCTGATGACATCACAGGAAGTGGTGTCATTTGACCCCACCCTGAAGTGACATCATGGGAAGTGATGGAAAATGATATTTCACACCTTGACAAAACAGGAAGTAGCATCACATACCATTGTTCCTAAGTACACTACGAAACATATGGTTACAATATCACTGTAATGTGATATACATTTCATACAAGAATGGATCACCAAATGTATCATTAATATCAGTGTGCATAGGCCCATATTACCAAATTACTGTGAGTGCAAGCAGACAACCAAGGCCAAATGATAATGATGTGTTATTATATAGCCCTTCCAATTAAGCGCTTTATATAGAACAAATATACGTACAATATCACCCAACCTGTGTTGGCACTCATATATCGATCTGAGAAGGATGAACGGCAGAGTTGGCCTTGCCGGGATTCAAACTTGCAACCTGCAGATCACAGACACATCGCAGCAGAGAGCACTCAACCCACTGAGTTATTTTACCAGCTATAGCTATCATACCGGCTATAGTAAAATGAGCAATGTACTGCTAAATCGCAGGTGCGAGAGACGTTACTCGCTACGGCAACCCTATCGCCCTTATCCTGGATCAATCGAAGAAGAAATTAACTTGCAGGCCATTCAGGATTTGAACGAGCTGTGAACGTAGGTGATGAAAGTAATGGCGTCACTACTGAGCCCTTACACACGTAGGTGCATTAGACACGAAACACATACGCATCCACCACGAAGATATACAAACAATAGGCCAAATGGCACTCAGACATGATGAACATGCTTCCATTTAATAGGTTAGAAACCATATACTCTCTCTATGCTGAAACGCAAGATGCACAAGAACACACATAAAGCTTGCTTAATGCAGAACGCAACTAAAATTAGTGGCCATGCAAAACAAGATGGACGGCGCAGCCACATGTGCGTGAATGGAAGACAGTGGAGAAGATTTGAGGCTGCAGGGGGACCTCGCTCGCTGAGTTAGCAGAAAAAAAACAAGCCTAACGGAGATACAGACAGACAGAGACCTTTGTTTCCATCCAGTTCTCTTGACAAAGGATACAAGGTAGTGCAATCTAAATGTCCTTGCCTGTGGCCTAGAGAATCAGAAATGATGACCTTATTGGAACAAGTAGCACCTTGGTGCCGTTTTCACTACCCCCTATTGTGCTCATGTGCTGGTAACCTTCTAAAGTGCCAAGGCTAAGAAAGTCGCCGCTGACCAATCCCTATCCCCCAACTGCACTTCCCTACACATTGTTGCATCGGCCAATGTAATATTGTATAGATGACATGTTTCCAGCTGTAGCAATTTAGAAGGTGGTCTCAGGCGGCGCCACCAGACAAGGTTTAGCCAATGAATGTACCAACGCCTATGCAATGTATAGTTAGTTTGATTCCTCTAACCAATCCCTTCCCACTTCAAGTTTTTTTTTATCAAACATCAATTGTGATGTCATACCCCTTGCTAAGGTACTGTCAAGCTTGAAGTTACTTAAGAGTCACATAGATTTGTTTAATGTTCATTCTGTCCCTGTTTTATATGGGTTTTGTTAAATAAAACAGGTGTTTGTCAAATTTTTGGACCCTTCTGTTTTTTGGGCGTGGGATTTCCCGTGACCTGTCCTATTGCTTATCCACAGGGGTCTTCCTCCCCATTTTGACAGTTGAAAGGGGCAGGAAGGGTGTAAGGGCTCTAGACTAGAGAGAAGACAAGTGTTAAGAAGTGGAAGTGCATAGTCAGCACAGAGGAGAGAGAATTCCTGGACAGAGGGAAGACCGGAAGGAAGAAATAAAGAGAGATGTGTCAAAGGATCTGAGATTATGATGACTGAACATAGGAGAAGCAGAAGGGACAGAAGACAGTGGAGGAAAATGTGAGTAGAAAATTATCAGAAGTGAGAAATGGAGTAAAAGAAACAGAAGTCAGAGGGACTGAGGAGAACAATATTGGAAGTGATGGTAAGTTTCAAGATGTGCAAGAAAAGGGGAAGTTCCATGGGTAGTAGAAAGATCTAGATTTATATAACCAAGAAGAGGGAAGGGAGAGCTTGCAGATAGAAGTGAAGAAAGGAGGGGGTCAAGGACATCACAGAATGAGGCCAGGAGGACAACACACAACCAGAATAAAATAGGAATATGGTTTAGAGAATGAGGTAAAATGATATTGAAAAGAAAAAAGCAAAGGTATGGGAACTGAATGTGGGACTATAGTGAATGTTTTTTCAGGTATGTCTCTTTTTGGCCTAAATCACCCAGAAAAAAGACTTTTGAATATCAGCTATTTTCCCTAGTGGTTTTGAAAGTTCTGGGTATTGGAAAGGAAATAGCCGGAGAGACCAAATTTGTGAATCAAACATTTTTAAGAACATTTCATTTAATGACTAGCCAGCAGTATGCACAAAACTGGAGGTATGTCAGAAATAAATATGGTATACCCATGCATCATTGTTACACTCCTTTTTGGTCTAGTACTGAGTTAGCCTCAATTTTGATAGACTAGGAGGTGAATTACTGGGTCACTTTAAGACAGTATTTGAACTTTTTAACAAAGTGAAGGAAAAATATTTGCTCTGCCAAATACCACCATATTTAAACATCTGTACATGAGAGCTTTTGAGGAAGGATTAAGGTTGATGTTCAACAGGGAGAGATCCAAAGATACATTTTTTAACATAATTTACGTGGCTTAGAGACTGTTTCAGCCTTGTATAACATCTTCGTCATAAGACAATAAGGTATTAACCCTGTCTATTGGAAAAAAAGTCACAGATGATGATCAATTCAATCAGAAGGGTGCATTGAAACGTCAGCAATGTGTTAAAATTGGAATGACCTTGGGTCAAAAATAACACCATCATAAATTTCTATTCCCTTATTATTATACACTGATCAATGTAAGAACATTATTTCCAAGTTATCATAAATGCCTCTGATGCCACAGGCTGAATTATTGCATATGTTTCTAACCTGCAGATGACTTTCAGATAACAAATGTACATGTCAGATAAACAGAGCTCCATCCCTGCCTAGTCCTTTCAGGAAGACATGTTTAGCTTAATCGTTGGTATGTATGAACTCAGTGGTGTTAAATTAGTGGGTAGTGCTGTTTCTGCCTATTATTAAGCTAATTTTGTAGCTATGCTTTTAATTGCACAAAGGTTGAATGTGCACTCCCTCCAATGGGAGGCACTGGTATAGTAAAGTACTATGATGAATTTTGTTGAACTACATTTCATTTTACATCAAGAGTGACTGAAGAAATATATATAATTGTGGGGGATATACAACATCTATTTGGGGTTTGGATATAAAATGCTTCTTGTACAGAGAAGTGGGATGACCCTGTGTATTATCACATTGATTCTTCCTCTTGTGTATTTATTAGTTTTAATGTCCATTGAAATGTCGAATTCCTGGCCTGCCATGAAATCATTTCCAAATGAGAGTAATATATGAGACTAGCACTATAGCATTAGTACACTTTGAAAAGGTAAAGGTTTGTGGTATGTTAATTGTTGTACTTCTCTTTGTGTGTTAGTATTGGATCATGGCGCATATAGATGAATACTTGTGGAATATATTGCCTAATAATGCAAGATGTTTAATTATTGGTTTGACTTGATTTTATTTCCTTGCCTTTTTTTTTTTTATCTCTTCAAACGCTTCATAAAAATAAAAAAAAAGAAATACATCTTGTGCTGAACTACAATGAAGCTCAAATTCAGACCTTTTTTATGGACTCTCAAATGTATATGGGATCACATTTCATGAGGTATTGCTATATTGAGTTCTTCCTCCCTGCAAGACTTGTCTATTTTCTCAATTGAGGAGTCATCTTCAGTCAGGCACTTGTAGATCTTTGCTGCACTAATAATTTTTCTGCTCCCCATATTAGTTTTCTCAGTAGAGACATATGCACTCCCACCTCCTCACCTATGGGGATAACAATCAAAGTGTCCAGTCTCCATAATTGTATTTATTCCACTTCTCAATCTTGGACAGATCATAAAGTTTCCCCAGTTCTATAAGACGTAACAAGTCATACTTTTGCCAAACCTGCTTTAAGAAGAGGAACCCCTTCCACCTCCAGGACTCCAAGTCTCTCTTCTTGCCATCACTTTGAAAATGTGGGTAATTCTAGAGAGGTGCTTCAAGCAGCCTGTCTAAATCAATCAACATTGCTTTAGTCCATTGCTTCTCTAGAATTTGGTATTTGTAATGCTGTTTAGCTGAATTATTTTTTGTCTTGCAGCCTTCTGGATTAGATGTGAGAGAAGGTGCTCATTCTTCCCCTTGTCTTCTCAATATTCACCCAATTTTGTGTAGATCTCCTTGTTTCTGGAATGAAACATGTAGCTGTTGAAGTATTAATGACATATGATAATGTTTCACATTTAGGAAACTAAGCCCTGCAATTCTGGTTGGTATTTGCAGTCTTTGAAAGCTTGGTTGAGGTTTCTTACTCACAACCCAAAGAAAATCTTTAAAATGTTTTTTCATCTCTCAAATTCTTTGTACTGTACAGCAAATCAAGAGGTTCCTCAGCACAAAGACATTTTGGCAGGATCCTTGATGACTTTATTTTAACCCAGAGTGACAATCTCTGTGTACTTGTTTGAGCAGTGGGTTCCATTTGCATAGCAGAATCTTCTCCATGTCCACAAGATTAATTATTCCAAGGTATCTTTTTGTTTTTTACTTATAAAGTTAAAATTCAGTTGTTCTAATTCTTTGTGAAGGGTATTGTTATCAGAGGTAACAGGACTAATTTGCTGTGGTTTATCATGTAATTAAAAACATAAACACATTGATTTTGTGTCGATTTGGTGGGTCCAGATTCCTCTGGGCAGAAAAGTATAAAAGGAGATCATCCACACATGCCATCTCTTGGGATTTCCAAGCATCCATTCGGAAGCTATTAATGCACTCTTCAGATCTTATTCTTGTGTTGAGCTGTCCCAGAGCTATACTGAACAGTAACAGCAAAGGTTTCCATCACAGATAGGTTCCTTATAGGAGCGGGAGGCAATCAATCTAGTAAAGACATTATATTTGTCGAGAAATGCAGCTGCCACAGTCCTTTAAAAAATGCGTTAAGATGGCACAATAAATCAAATTGCCTGATTTTAAGAAGTTAGATGTTGCTTATTAAAACTATACAATATTGAATGAAGTGTTACTGTCCATTAAGAAAATCTTTTAAAACCTGCATCATTACTGCAGAACGTTGAAAACTCCTAAAGCTATTATCATCAGTCAATAATTTTTTTAGACTGTTCAATGCGCCATTCATCAGCAGCATAGCTGGAGGTTGTGCACTCCAAGGTAAGACTAATCCAATTCAGACGAGGGAAACAGTTACCACTAGATATATAACTGGAATGCTCTAGCAAATCAACAGAAGTTCTGAATTGGTATGAATACATAAGGGCGTTGCCATTACCCAAACACACTTTAAAATAGGGCTGCTAGTGGTCCAGAAACATTTCAGATTCCAGGTAGTTGGTTTTTGGAAAAAGCAGAAACTTCATGGACTGAAGCATAGATAGTCTCACGTTCCCATCCCCTTTACTATACACAGCTGCATAAATCCACTCAATCACGCTTCTCTTATTGTTCATTCTGTTAAAAGCTATCAATACATTATTCTTGACCTTGGACATAAATGTGAATGCAATACACTGAACAGTGTTCTAATCCATGAAGTGCTCATGAACTGTGAAGCATTGTGTAGTGTATGGGACATCTGCTATAACTCCTTACACATGCACAAATAATGTTAACTGATACTGGTTAATATGTTATGTGATTGCATTTTCTTAAGCAAGTGCAAGCATAGTATATGTTCAAAACATTGCATTTCTGTGCTTATCTAGTCTCCACCGACCGGGTCCAATTGGACCTCCCCCTCCCTAATTGCCCTGTGTAAAACTGCAGAATCGCTGTCAGGCCTATTTTCTGTGTCTTCTATTGTTGAATGTATTTTTCACACTTACTCTGCCTGTTGCAGACTATTATCGTCTCAGAAATTCAAGGGCTCTGAGAGACTGTTGTTTTTCCCCCATGTTGCCAACCTCCTTGAGCACTTTGAAACACTTGCCTGTGTATAGGCACTTTATAAATAAACAATACCATACCATACCATTTACAAAACCTAGTTTTTAGCAAGCGTCGGAAGCGGCCTCTGTTTACGAGTCTCACAGTCGCACAGTGCGTAGTACGACTCACGTGAGGCTTTCGCGAGGTGCGGCTTGACGCGAGAGTGTGCGAGAAACGGCTGCAGGTCCTTTTCTCGGATCCTTCGATCCGGATGCAGGTTGTGAGACGGGGCCTGGAGAGTGGAGCACCTGCGGCTGGGCAGCGGGCGAGTGAAGCTGACGGCGAATTTCGGTCCCTGCGCGGGTTGCCCAAGGCGTGTCGCATCCAGGTGCGGAGCAACGGCAGCATTGGAGGCAGCTGGAGAGAGAGGCCGCCAGCTGACTTCCAGTAGGCTGCGGGTCGTGTGAGTGAGGTGTGCAGCCCCGCTGAATCTGCCAGCGTGAAGGTACTGGGGGTAAGCAGGCAGGCAGGCAGGCAGCCTCGGGCTACCAGCCTCGGGCTACCAAGGCTGCTGGTGGCTGCTGGTGGTGGGTGACTACAGATGAGTGGTACTCTCAGCGTGATCTGAGAGGATTTGTGGGTGAACCCGGCTGCCTTGCAAAGCTTGCAAGTGGGTGGAGATCTTTGTGCGCCACGGTGGTGTACATTGGAGTACATTGGAGTGCCTTGGGATTGACTCACCAGCTGGCGGAGTCGGTTGGTGGTGTAGCGCCTCGGTGGGGTTCTTCTGGAGCCTTGTTGCCTTACCTCTTGTTATCTGTGTTAAGAGGTGGAGGCGATAAGGAGACAAATAGTTTGCTAAGTTTTTATAGAGAAGGAACACTGCGCTACCCATGAATTCAAACAGAGGGCTACATATACAGATGGTCTCATCCATATAGGCAAAAGTACCTACAGTTGTAATATCTCCACCAGGAGACTGTTGGCCTTGTGCTTTTGATCCTGGTGTGGACTGAAAACGTTTTTCCATAACAAAAAGAGACCAACAACTTCCTGCCTTAATGCAAGCAGGAATAGAACGGGCACAAACCACATATAACCTAAGGAAACCTAAGGTGAAAATCGCAAACCAGACCCTTGCCAATAAGGAGACTGCAATGGAAAAAATTAGGTCAAAAAAGAAAGCAATGAAGACGCCTCGAATAAAACAAGGTGTGATTACGGAATTCTTTCCATTGAATGTAGTTGGCGAAATTAACTCCACTGCTATTGAAGAAGACATTCCAGCTCATTGTGATAATGAGGCCTTAACATCGATAGACTTCGAGGACATAGACAACAACTCATTAATAGATCTATGTTTAAACATTCAAAAAAGTATGACACCACACCCGGTTAGTAGGAGCATCAACAGTGGCATACAAATGGATAGAACCACAATCTCACCTTTAGGATCAACTGTGGTGGGCCCCGGCTCAGACAGACTGTCAATTTCACCTAATCTAGCAATGGTTTCCACAGAGGATGTCCCCGATGTGGAAGTTGTGTCCCAGAACAAGTCCTTTCCAGGGGCCTCTGAAATAGCGGAAATCCAGGCGTCAGTAGCATCATTACAGTTTGCGCTTAAGATTCTGCTTAAAATGTCCGGGCGAATATTGGCTAATACGGAGTCGACTGCTATGGTCCATAAAGGAAGACAGATGGCAGTTGAAGAGGCTGAAGCCAATTTATCAGAAGCAATTTTTATTGCCAATGAAACCGAAGAGCAAGATATCCTGGAAGCTGAGCAGGACGTGCCTAGCCCTAACCCTCTTTTTTCACGAAAACAACAGAGATTAGCCAAAAGGGCTGGAAAGGGCAAAAGAGGTGGTACTAGGGCACGACCGGTGCAAGAACAGAGAGAGATGGGACTACTTACTAAAAAAGTAGGAAAAGAGTGGCAAGAGCCAAGAAACGGAAGTTTGGCTGCTTCCCGCACAAGTGGCTGACAAGGAGTCTGAAGTGGAGATAATGAGTATAGAGTTGGACAAGGAATACAATGGAGAGCCTGAATCAGAGGAAGTAACGGAAACGCCTAAGGACCCAGAAAACCTGGAAATATCCGCAGCGGCTGTCAAGGAAACCAAAGGGGAGACAAGGGGAAACAGGATATGTCTGATAAAGAACTTATATCATAGCAAAAATAGTAAATGGCTATCGCGTTCAGACTTTTTGACAAGATTAGACTCTGTCCCACAATTGCTGGTCCTTAAATCTGACGATTTTGTATTTGTCGAACCCTTAAAAGGCCCTAATTCCAAAGTATCTGCGTTACACTGCAAGTTCCTGGCTACAGCAGATTTGTTAAGGAACTATAAAGAGGAGCTAAAAGCAGTAGACGTCGAAATCGATGCTGATCTTAATGAAGTTGAGCCAGATTGGCCTATAGTAGAAGAAGATATGGTCCCAGTAACAGCAGATTATCCAAGCTTATCTAAGGGTAAGAAGATTGTGGCATCTGAAGTTCAACAAGTCCTAAAATGGTTAGCGGACGCGCTTCCTGAGATCATTACTAATCAATGAGATCTAACGATACTGTCTTGGAACTGCCGTGGCTTCACTCATCTGCTATCCCCGGAGGGTTCAATAAAGTTACTGGATAAATGCAATTGTTTTTGTTTACAAGAGACATGGGCTATAGATCCCTTATTTTTGGATGGCTATGTAGTATATCATGCGGCAGCAAAGAGGGGTGAAAAAGGTCGGCCCTATGGTGATTGGACCATTGGGGTCTCCAACACTATGGGTTCGAGACAGATTGACTGCAATTTTGAATGCAATATGTTAGCAGTCGAAGTAATTCCGGATCTCAAGAACCCCAGGGGCTCTTTTTTGCTGGTGAGTCTATATAACCCTCCTGGGGCAAAGTTAAGCGAACAACTACAGGACTCACTTCAAGAGCTATTGGCAGAGTGGCTGTATACATCTAGAGACTCGGGAGTACTTGTTGTTGGTGACTTTAATTGCCATATGTCAGGTTATGTGAGTAAAATGTCGAATCCCAGACTAGAAAAAAGCGGGGTTATGATACACAATAAAAGAGACCCTGAAGGGGGGCTTGGGATTACTTGTTTGAGTCCTGGGACATGGAGATGCTCAATGGCAGAACAGCTAGCGATTACCCTGGCCACCACACATGGTCAAATGGGATCTCATATAGTACACTGGATTATATTTTTGTGTGCCCTAAGCTCCAACAATTGGTGATGGACATGACAGTGATCACTAATGAATGGAGCGATCATGCCGCATTGAAATATGAGATTAGTATTCCCGGAGAGTTGCCTCCGCCTAGTAACATAAGCATGGTAAAAACTAATAAATCCGGTACTAGGATCTCTTGGTCTGATAAAAATATCTCTTTGGCAACTGAGGCCCTGGGAATCGCAGATGACAGAAAGCTGCCTAATTTTAAAGAGCTGTCAATTGAAGATATAGAGGACTGGGTTCTGGCTTTTTCAGAAAGGCGTGCATCGTCATCAGTGGGGTTAATGATAAGTACGGAAAGTGAAAAAAAGAATGCCCTATGACAAAGCAATTAGAGACATGAAAAGAGCGCTAAGAGCTGAGCTCCGTAAGGCAAAAAAAGATATGGCCCATGGGGAAAGATATTACGTAACAGTCAGAGGGATTAAAAACAGATATAGAGTGGCTATTAAAGCCAAAAGAAGAGCAGACCAATTACTGGCATGGCAAAAAACACTGAAGACCATATGTGAAGGGAATACTCGTGACATCTGGTCTCTGTTGAATGAGGCACGTGACCCACAAAAGGGGACACTGACCAATCCCATTGAAACCAGAGTCTGGGAAAAGTTCTTGGAAAACCGGCAGGCGGAGGACAATAATCCTAGAGCCATAAGAACGGGGGCCCCTCCTCTATATGCTTTATATATAGACTTTGCGGCAGCCTTTGACTCCATTCCCAGAAGCCGTCTATGGTGGAAACTAAATCTAATGGGCTGTCCGAAAGGTCTTATATATTATCTGAGACTATTACATCAAAATAACACAGTAAAATTGAAACTAGATCAAGAAGGGCACACAACTGCTAACATTATACAAAACAAGGGTGTTAAGCAAGGCTGTGTTACAGCGCCCCTAATATACAATCTATATGTGTTTGACATTCCCGAAGTAATAGCCGCCGTAAACAATTGCCCGCCAAAAATTGGCAAAGCCTCTTGCCCTGTCCTGGCTTATGCCGACGATCTGGTGATTTTCGACTATACCATCAGTGGAATACGCAGATCTGCGGCGGCTCTCTGGGACTATGCAGAGGTCAATGGCCTGAGTATTAATTTGGGGAAAACAAAGGTTATAAGATACACAAAAAAGAGAGGTATCACGTGTATCACTTAAGGTAAGTTTGGTGAATATTACCTACGTTCCCCAATATCGGTACTTGGGTATAGACTTTGAAACAACTGGCGATTATGTGGCCTGTAAACAGGTGCGCGTAATTAGATCGGCCCAATTGACGGCCCTGTTCCACAGGTTCACCATTAAGCAGTGTGGTTTTACGCTGTGGGGTATCCGGCAGCTGTATATACAGGCTTTCTCTCCGGCCATAATCTATGGCTTAGAATCCCTATCCTAGATGGATCTAGGCTGGCTACAGGTGATCGAAGGAAAATATTGGCGTAGTATCCTCGGCCTTGCCCCTTGTATACCAATGGATATAATAAGATTAGAATTGGGCTTGATTTCTCTTAAGGCACTCGTACTGAAGAAGCGAGCATCAATCTATCTAAAAATGACTGGTGATACCAGTAATGGTCTACTTATAGCAGTCCACCAAGAAATGGCCAGGGAGAAATCGAGTACCACAACTATTGATCAAATGACTAAACTGTATTCTGAAATTGGCTGGCAAAATAAGGAGGGGGGTTACTCAGAGAAAGCTCAAAGGGCTCTGTGTAAACGTATAGATCTCTGGGACTGGATTGAAAATTTTGAGCATCTAGGAAAGTTGAGAAGCTACAAATTCGTTCAACATAGACTTTATGACTTTAAGAAACCACAGAGATACCTCAACATATGTCCATCAGTCATACTCCGACAGTTTATCTTGTTGCTTAGACTGGATCAACTGCCTACGCTGACTGTTACTGGAAGAAAGGCCTAGATAGCTATTTCTTTGCGAACATGCCGATTATGTAAAGTTCTAGATTTGTTAGAAACGGCAAAGCATCTTCTAACCGAATGCACTGAGATGGCCAGCACATTCAAACCCCTGTTGGATAATTATGTCTTCGACAATGGGTATATTAAGGATGATCTTTTTTGGAACTATTGTATTAATTCTAACAGCATGCGTCTGTTGACAGCATTGTATGCTATCTGGCTGAGGATTGAAGTCAGACTGGACATAACACTCTAAATAATTGTAGGGACTGAACAATTGTATATTAATATATGTATTATAGATAACTGTATGGTCAACATTGGACTCATGAAGATGATATTTTATCTTTGTTTTTTACTGTATATTCTAATTTTATGATATTTATTTCTTTGCTTTGTGTAAAGTTTATAATTTAAACTATATCACAATAAATAAATAAATAAAATAAATAAATAAATAAAAACCTAGTTTTACTATGTGCAGAGATGCTTCAATGTCTGCTATTTTCCTGGGGCATGATCAATATGGTACATCTTACATAAAATACTGTAGATTGACTTGATCATTAGTTTTGATGGGCTCAAAAGCATTGTCATATCAGAGGATGTGTGCAGATATGTATGCGGTCATGTGGACATAAGAAATCCCAGTGGTTTGTGCCATCACTTCCCTCAAACAAATATGTCAGTTTGCTGGGAGTAGCACTTCTATTAAACATGACACACTTTATCAGACTACTGAACTTCCCTCTTCATTAATACCATATGTCTGTTTGAACAGTAGTGCATCATTCTCTCCCACTTTTTGCAATGCTTTTTTCAGAATTGTTGACAGTGGAATGCCATCTTTCTTCAGCCCTGCGTGCATGAATGCATGCTGAAACTAACAGAACTAATACAATACGAGTTTTATCACTTGAAATGGGTGCTTTCATTTCCATAAAGATAGTTGATGAGACCACTTCACCACTGCCGAATTTGCATGTAAAAATACCTCACATTTACCTTCTACAATATCACCCTGTTCTTGGTGTACACGTAGGATATGATCAACGTACCTGCATGTGCATCCAGCTACAAGGGATATAATCCATTAGTTTTGATAAGGTTAAAACACGTTTGGGGTACATTCCTCTTTGTTAGCGGAATACACCAAGACTTTGTGGAGTCAGCTGTGCCTTAATACAATATAGAAGATGTAACGTGAAGTGAGGATTGCATAGGGTAACACGCTGTTCTTGGAAACAAGACCATGCAGAGCAACAGAAGTTTGAATCCCGAAGCCGAGCTCAGGCACGGTATTACTCGCATTATAAAAAAAACAATCAAATAAATGATTAAAATGTGCTCCACTATTCATTTACGATCTTACTGATTCTTCTTTTTTGATACCAGTCGTCTGGTTGCAGAATCAGACAAGCTTATCTGCCTACTATTATTGCAGTAATCTGTGGAGTACAGCTCCCATTTTGTGGTCACAGATGTTGCCAACATCACCATTTTGTAAAGACAGTATACACATAAATGTAACTTTTTTCAGAATTGCCTCAATGTCTACTGTAGCTGAGGCTGGTGCAGCTAAGCTCAATGTGCGCAGGGCCAGAAATTGCAACAGGTTCTAGAGTAGTCACGCAACTGTTGATACAGCAGACTGTCTTCCTATACCTGCTGTCTTTTCTCCACATAAAGCTAAAACACTGGCTGACCGAATCCAACGCGAGGTACTCAACTAATGACTCTTGTTATCATTGAATAAGAAATGTATTGTGTACAGTCCGCTATGTATGAGTTAGTTTGTTTGTTTGTTTATTTTATTTGTATAGCGCTCCAAACCCAGGGGTAGAAGGGCGCTTAACAATATGGTTACAGCGTTGAGAAGTATTTTTGTGTTACATACTTTGTACATACTTAAAATATATACATATATATATATATATACAGTTATCAATATACAGTGCACATACAATACACACAATATACAATTTTCAATGTGAATACAGTACCTAAACCAGTTACCGCAGGGGGTGTAAGGTCTGGTGTTAGTGGGGCTATTCTTTGTTTAGGAGCCAGCTGATGGCCTGCTTCCTGAAGATCTGGAAGGTTTCGATAGTTTTGATGTTGAGAGGTAGGGTGTTGCGTATGAAATACCACAGTCCTTTAACATGCACGTATTCAAATCCTAAAACGTCTTGATTTTCGTTTCTTGAAAGCTCACATGTGCGAGATAAGAGGAAGAGGGAGAAAGGGGCTAACAGGTAAGACTTCGATGAATCACAGCAGAGGAGCTCTAGGGGCATGGGAGGGGAGAACTGCTTCCATGCTCAGGGTCACATGACCCCCAACGTCACTTAAATACATTAATGAAACCAAACCTCGCATCTATCACACATTAAAAACAATGATGGTAAGGGCTCCTGGCATACATGCTGACTGGGGTAAGAGAGCTAAAGTTTGGAAATGTAGTTATCGCACAGTTTTTTTAGCTGCACGCCTGCCGCCACAGTATCTCACAAAATCGACAATTCATCTCCTCATTTTACATTTCACACATGTTTGCCACTGTTTAGTACCTTGATTACAATGCACAGTCAGGCTGAGCTAAGAGTAGAACATGCTAACCAACATTTACACTGTATCTCTGCTTACCTTTTTGTTAAGCAGAGTATCTACGAATCTGAAATAAAAAGCATACACAGGTTTATATTTTAGGGTTATCTGATTCAGTAGATAAATATAAGAGTTTCAATCCTAACAATTAATACAACAAATGAAATTCGGAAAAATAGAGTGGGTCTGTTCGAATGGAAAATGTGGTTCTTCAATATTACAATGCTGACATGTCAGAACATTTCCTTAGAAAGTTGTTCACTAGCAAAGATCTGGTCTTATATATAGACACCTCGAAACCTTTCTTGGATGCCTTATTTGCTTAGACCAAGTGAGTTGAGATATTTACCCAATGAACCATTTGTAGGGGTGTGGGGGGTAGTAGTATTGCGTTCGGCTGGCCTGCTGTTGTCTAATTATGCAGAGCTGAGGGCATTGAAAAGTCACAAATGCTCCCTCCTGCACCAATTTATAGCAATAAGTGTGAGTGGTTAATGAGCCCAGGCGCCTACAAGGCTTGGTGTGAAGACAGGGCATTCACATGTTTAAACATTTCAAAATTGCGACCAGTCCAAGCCTCAAGACATTAGAAGGCCCCCACATGCAAAGATATTAAACATACATAATACATATAAATGGTCCATTCAAGGCTTTTTTGCAAAAAAGTAACGGAAAAATGAAAAATAACTCTTCCAAGTGTTTTAATAGAAAAGATCAAAGAGAAAGAGCAAGGGAAAATAATGTAAAATATCACATGGGCATAAAGAAGATCATATCAGCAAAAGATATCAGGAGAAGGATGAGAGGTTGAGCGCCAGGAGATCAACATGGAATGGCTGACAGGCCAGTAGTGGAACTAAAAGAATGAGAACCTGCCCTCTGAACCTGTAATAATTTCCTATGGCCAAAAATGAATGACTTTCCTAATGAGTCCCTGACACGCCATCCACATTAAAGTGAGAAATATCTTTCTTCGGACCAGATATTGTTACAAAATCATAAGGACGACCTCTTCTTTGGTGTATACTCTTATCTGTGAGCATCGCATCCTTCATGCTCCTGGGCCACATTGCTCTCATTCTGAGGGACATTGGCTTCATCAGTTAGCTGCAATGTCTTCTAGCAACATCAGTGCCACTTCCATACACAGGTGTGTACTTCCCAATCCGTCATTACCCTGTGTGAGGAATCTGAGGGCGTCCTCACTTCTTTCCCCAAAATATCCTTCCCCCAAGTGGGCAGGGTACAGCCGTTTCCTTCAGATCCTCACCCTGAGGGCAGATATGCGAGGGAGGATCACCTGGGAGGAGTATACTTGGGCAGTGGGGATGAGGCACCCTTGGGTGGCACACAGTATCCCCCATTTCCCTTTCATCAGGAATCAAAAGTCCCCCAGGCTTTTATGGGATGTATTCAATCCCTTCCCTATTCAGTAAGAAAACCATCTCCCATTACCTACCACTATGGTACTGAGACGAGGAAGAGAACACACATGAACTTACACTCATCCTTTATTAACTCACACATACACAAACACCACTCTGGTACTGGGACAAGGACAAGGGATGCAGAGTACCAAGGCTGTTGTGAAATCAATGTGAATGGCCTGCACCTGATAGCCAAAGGGGCTGCATAAATGGCATGCTTAGGTGAGGCTATGGTGTTCTGAAGTATACAGGAGCCAGGCTGGTTTCACAAAGTTTAGTTTATTCTTCAAGTATTATCTGAAGTCCCACCAGTAGCACTGCATCCCTCCTTTCAGTAGGCTCTCTATCTATCAGTCATCCTTCCAATCTAGATCATTCACTAATCAACATTCCCTACATTATATCATAGGCACTGTGCTGGCTGGGATCAAGATACTACACACCTCCCTCCTATTAACACAACATTAATGCAACACAAAGAGTTTGAATCTCTCAGGCCTGCTGATCGATCTGTGCCATTATTACTTGTCAAATCCTTTTTCTCGTCCACTTGCTCATTCACAGTTACCATCCTCTTTTTTGTCACTTTTCCAACTCTGTTCATGTTCCAAAATCTACCATCATCTGTTCTCACTGAATTATGCAAAACGTTCACTACCTCACATGGCGAGGACCACTTAATAGGACCTTGCCTCAATGGACCAGGCATTTTAATCCTGATATAGTCTCCTCCTTTTATCTAATTTTCTTTTACTGACTTCCTCTCATCGTACCTCCATTTTTTCTTCATTGGCTCATCTCTCATTCTCTCCCTCACCTGCTGCACATTCTCCCACATCCATCTTGCTCACCCCATTCATGGAGGACTCAATTTGTAGTTTGTTTTTCTCCCTCTGCACAACTCAAATGGCGATACTCCAGTCATGGTGTGGGGATAGAATCTGTGTGCCACCATCCTGCTCACCACAACAACCTCACAATCTTTACCATTCACCCATGCCCACCTAATGCAATCTTAGATCACTTAATTGAAGTGTTCCACCACCCGATTATTTTGAGGATGATAAATCAAGGTCACCTTATGTTGCATACCATTTCTCATTAAGTAATCACTAATTTCTATAGATTTAAATTTAACGCCACTGTCAGTCAACAGTTCCATCGGCTACCCTTCTCTCCTAAACACATCTTCCATGAAAGTGATAATATCTCTAATCATAATAGACTTTGTGATCTTCACCTCTACCCATTTGGATAATATATCAATGAACACAATGCAATATTTGTCCACACCTTTGCCATGAATGGGTCTAACAATATCCATACCTACTCTTTCCCACGGCATGCAGGGAACTCTAACAAGTGACATGGAACTTTCTCTTGGCACAAGATTTTTTTCACTTGAACAGCATGATACACAGTTCCTTACTGTCCTTTCTACTTCTAAATCACGACCCGGACCCCAGAATTCAGCTCTCAATGCTTGTTTCGTTTTCGTGGTACCTTGGTGTCCCTTATGAGCTGATTCACTTATTCTTTTCCTCATGTCAGTTGGTGGAATTACTCCATCTCCCCTCATGACATAACCTCTTTCCACATGCAGTTCCTAACTCACTTTACAAAGTCCTACTAAGTTGGTTTCTTCACTTCTTCACCTCTCTCCAAAATTTCTTTCACTTTCTTAAGAATGCTATCTCCTTCCAAACTCCTTTCTCGCTCATCACTTGTTATCATCTTGGGCTCAACATAAAACACACATCCATCCTCTTCAATGCACTCATTTTCATCTTATCCAACCACTCCAATGCAAAACAAACAGTTTGCTGGTATACACTTCTTTCCTGGTACATATTTTACACCAAATCGATATTCTTGCAGTGCAATAACCCATCTGCTTATATGCGAGGATACACCATCCAGACCCTTCTTCCGTAATGTCTCTCTCAAAGGCTTGTGATCAGTCCGTATGATGAATTTAGTACCCCATAGAACTCTTCTAAATTTCTCAATTGCCCACTTGACAGCGAGAAGTTCTTTTTCAATGGTAGAGTAATTTACCTCTGCTCCTCTTAACAAACGTGATGCAAAAGCAATGACAAACTCCTTGTTGTATTCAATTTGCATGAACATTGCACCTAGTCCTGTGTTGTTGGCATCCATTGTAATTATTAATTTTCTAATTGGTTTGAAGTCTTTAAGAGAAAGTGTGCATTCTAATGCAGAGCAACAAATTATTGGGCACACTCTGAGCTCCATATGAATTGAGAGTTATTTTTATGAAGCATCCTCATATTTATCATCATGCTAGCAAAGTTGGGAAAAAATCTCGACCAACACTCTGCTATGCCCAAGAATGTATGCACTAAATCTTTATTCTTCAGTTCAACAGCATTCTTCATGTTGTTGGCAAGTTTCTTATTTACAATAACTCCATCAGCCAACACAGTGGGCCTCATTACGAGGTGGGCGTTAAGGGTTAATGGGCACCGGTAAGGAAACTGGTGCCGGTAAACCCTTATCGCCCTATTCCGAGGTCCCTTAGCGGGTCCCACTATGGGCACCTGGGTTTACCAGGCGCCCTTAGCGGGAGCCGCTAAGGGACCAGGCAACTAATAACGGGCCCTTTATTAGCTCCATCCCCATTCCCATTGAGCTCTATGGGGCCCCGAATTGGAATGGGGAATGGTTCTCGGAATGGAGACTTACCGGGTCCTCCAAGGTTGGAATGACCCGGTAAGTCCCTTTTTCGAGAACCCGGACCCGGAATGCGGTAAGGGGGTAGCCATGGTGCAAATAGCACCATGGCTACCTCCTACTTCGTAATGAGGCCCAGTGTGTCCTAAATAATCAATCTTTGTTTGATTAATTTAGCTTTTTTCCTTACTGAGAGTTCAGCCTCTTTTGATCAGCATTTCATCACCTTGTTTAGCCTCTGATTGTGCGTTTGTTGGTCTGGTTCAAATATCAAGATGTCATCTCGAAAACATATCACCCCCTCTACATCCTTAAAGATATAAATGATCCTTTGAAACAGAGAGGCGGCTGAGACAAGGCCAAAGGGCATTCTCACAAACTGAAATAATCCTTCTGGTGTCAGAAATGCCTTAAGTTGTTTTGATTCATTGCATAACTTGACTTGATGGTAGGCTGCCATTAGATCCAATGACGAAAATATTTTTACAATACAACATTCATGGTTGATAAGGTTTCCAAGATGTTGGGGAGAGGGTGGCAGTCCGGTATTACACACTTATTAAGTGCACGGAGGTCTACACATAATCTCTATTATAATGTTTCGCTAGGCAGCTTTCATATTCATTGAGATTATATGCTTCATCAGGTGGCAGGTCTGGCAGATCATCAACTTTTTTCTGTCCTGGGGTGCCTAAGTAATGCATAAGTAAGGATGTCTTTCGTTCAGTGTCATAGCTGTCCCCACACACAGCCGATGCATAATGTTTGAAGGATTTTTTTCAGCATTTACACGGTACTGGCAGGTTCCTGGTGCAGGCAGAAAAGTAATTGGGGGTGCAATATTCTGCATATCTAGAACTAGGGAATGCCTGTCACCCGAAGCAATTTCCTTCTCACTTGGGTAGTAGAATTTTAAAGTTTAAAAGTAACTGTGTTTCTATATAGAGTTTAATCCAGTTATACTTTTCTTTGCTTTAACTGATATTCATACACATTTGTATATGTGCGTCTACTGTATGAAGGTTCTTTCAGCTCCCTTACTAATTTCTTATGTCAAACAATGGATTCCCTTTCTCCGTGTAGAGGATGGAATACTGAGCGCTCTGTTTCCTTTATTGTATGTCACAGTTGCTGGGTGGAATGCAGAGAAGCCTGAGCATAATCAGTTGGTGGACAGAATAGGCCTGGCATGTGGGGCACAGTTTGTTGTTTTATGAGCCCTGGAGACACTCTTAGTGCTAACGGCTTCACTAGCGTACACAGGCAGAGATTAATGCTGTAAGGATTTTTCTTTTGTAATTGAGCTGTCGTTTTGTAGCATTTTTAAAGCGCTTGGCCCCTGCAGCTGGAACATGCATTATTTATATGAAGGGAACGCTGCGTTTTAACTTTTATTCGGTTTTGGATGAATCTGCATGATTCTTGATGCTTTTCTCATGCGTGGGTGGCTGGTGGGCACCTCGTCACCAAAATGTAAGTATACAGGAGTCAGGCAGGTTTCACAAACTTTATTTTATTCTTCAATTATCATGTGAAGTCCCACCAGCAGCACAGTGTCCCTCCTTTCAGTAGGCTCTCTATCAGTCATCCTTCCAATCTAGATCCCTCATTACTCAACACTCCCTAAATTACATCATAGGCACTGTGCTGGCTGGGATACAGATACTACAAGTTTGCCTGTGGAATACTTGCAGATGGAAAAGCCAAAGCTGAAGGCAGGGAGACGTGTGTCTGAGGTGCCACGGTGCTGCAGAGTCAGTGCAGCGGAAGAAGTTTTTGGCATGTGTTGTTGGAAGGTCTCCACTGGCAGGGTCCAGCTGCCGATCTCCTGGAGTCAAAAGGACTCCCTTTCCGATAGCCTGAGGTGTCAGAGACCCAGGAAGAGGGGTTTGCCAAGCCAGGAACAGCAGTAGCCACAATGAACCAATCGAAGCGGAGAAGGGCACACGAGGACAGCGTACCCGGTCAGATAAGTAAGGCTGAATGACTCCAGGACACTGCGGTGCGAGTGTGTGGTGAATACCATTCAGAGTGCTCGTGAGTGAGCAGAGGACAGCAGAGGCAATGGGATTGCCGGTCCAAAAGTAAAACACAGATGTTTGACAACTACGATGATGTGAAGTTTGATGAACTGAGCGGTTTGTGAAAAGCAAACTGTATTGAAATTGGGAAGGCAACAAAGGGCCAGAAAAGCAGTAAACTTTAAATTGAATGAAGAGTCCATGAGCAGGGTGCAAATTCCCAGCAGGAGAGTGAACTGTGAATTTGCAGTTACAGTGTTTTGATATGAATGAATTGAAGTTTTGAATACTGATCCAAAGGAAAGTAATAATGAGTGAATTCCACCTGGGTAGAAAGCAGAGAAAAGTGTTCCCTGATGCAAAGGAACGGTGAATCTTGGAAACTAAAGAAAGCATGCATTGGTACTGAATATAAAGAACTGTGAATTATACAAGATGAGAAAAAGCAAGCATTGGCAAGAGCCATAAGGAAAAGAGGAACTGTACAAATTGAAAGTTGAAACTGTGGCAATACTATGAGAAGGTTGAAGAATCCAACAAGTGAATGGTGGTAAATCAAGTGCTGAAAGGACTGCAAGAATATTAGTCCGATACCACTGTTGAGCTGAAGCAGGGGTGGTGTAACTGTGGAAAAGAAGCCAATCAGGTGGGTCGGTTGTGTGACCTGTAATGGGTGGACCGTGTAGTCCGACAACTGCGTCTAGACCAAATACACCCTGCTAAAGAGAAGCTACTTGACTCATCTATAAGTTTATGGTTGGATATCCAGAGAAGTTGCTACATTGTGAACTTTAAGAGTTGAACTTCATGATATTGATGAAAGAGCAAAAAAGCCTGAAACCTGGGAAGAATCCTGAGGAATTGTGTTGTTGTAAAAACAGTGAGGGACTTGAAAGTTTGGGTAAGGGAACCCCTTTTGATTGAAAGTGAACTATTTGAAATCCTGGGAAATGGAGAACCCCTTTCTGACCTAGAGCTGGAAGAAGCTCTGAACATTTGTTTGAACACTTTTTCATTTGATGCTGACATCCCTACACAGTTTGAACAAATAGATGTGAGGGCAAGTCTAGGTTTTGGACACAGGCGTGCATTTACTTTGGACTTCCTGACACAGACTATCATTGGTTTCAGTTAGGTAGGGAAATCCCACCTTAGCATAGGGCAAGATAGGCCTTATCGAAACCCCTTTCTGATTTTAATAGAAGTTTGTAACTCAAACTTTCCTCATTTGTCTGTGTCTACTTCCCGATGCCTTTACATCTGGTAGATCCTTCTCAAGGGATAAAACAACGTGCTACAAAGTAGACATTTTAAATTGTGTTTCCTACCTGACTCAAAAACCTCTGATTTCTTGGACACCCCCACATTATGGTCATGATATTTGCTAAGTGCTCTACTTCATCGGCATTCATGAGTGTGTTTGCCTCCTAGCGTCAATATCCGCTTTGGTAAATGGTTCTATGTGATTTCGCAGTTTTATTTCATCATGGCAGATTTCAGCTCATTTCCTTTTTTTTGCTACAAATATATGCGGGGGGACTCCCCGCAGCCCCATTCCCTTTAATCCCCTTGCATTAATTGTTAGCCTAAACCCACACCGCATATATATGTTCGGCAAAATCTGTTAATAAAACCTTGATTTGCAATGGCTTCTGCTGCAGCAAAACCTCCCATTCCCTGATGAAGTACTTTAACCTGAACCAGCTTCATTATGTGCATATAGCCACTACTCGTTCCCCCTGCAACCCTGTCAAACTGCTATTTCTTTTTTTACCGGAGCTCCTCTATTACCTTCAATCACTTTGAAATAATTGCATTCCTATCAATTTTTTGCAAGATTTGAAATTTGAGTGGTGACTGGTAGGAATGTTTCTATTCTGCGTCACATGCAAATGCTGGCGTGGAATGGTATGGTATTTGGTTTTTGTATAGTGCAGCGTACACTTTGCCAAGGCTTGTTGGCACTGTAAAAAAGCCTACACCAGATGCATGTACCAACCTAATAATCGTGGAAATAAGAATGTTTTTATATTACGGCAGAACTCTACAAGATTTGGGATAATGTGGCTTATGTGTAGGTTAGTGATTCCACAGTTCGGCAGCTTGTACTGAAGGGAGCGATCACCCCATTTCCCATCCCTGGCTTTTGGCACAGTCAGCAAACCTTCTGCTGCTGACTGAAGTGATCTGGTTGGGATGTATTTCATGAAACACTTTTTAGAAGCCCAGTGGACTCCAGTAGGGCATTTCAGAAGTCCAGTGGGCTGAAGATAAAAGCATTGATCAGTTCTGCTTTCTGAAGCAAAAAAGTATAAGGGCCTGATTTACAAAACATTTTTTACATTGATTTTTTTTTGTAAATCAGGCCCTAAGTGAGCCCATTTAAAAAAAGGGTAATTGCATGCAGGGGACTACTAATGCTCACACATATGTGCTGCTGGTCCACTGCATGCAATTTGAAACACTTCAAAGTGGTGTATAATTGTGTAAGAAATTAAGGTGAAATCACCCTTACTCTTTGCTTTGGGAGACATAAAAGACTGCCTGCACAAACGCTTTGCAGGCAGCATTTTAGAATGGATTCCAATGGAAACCGCCTGCTCATTTGCAGGTGGTAATGAGGGGTGTATTCCATTAGAATCCATTACTTTTACCCCTGCATGAAAATCTGATGCAGGCATAAACCCAAATGCTCCCCAGAGATGGAGCAGGAAAGCAAAACCGAGATCCTATCTCTGCTTGGCTGCCCTTTGCCACATTATGGCACTATGATGTAATCAAAATTGTTTGGGTCAGCGTCAACACTGCCACAGTGTGAGGGGCCTACTGGCTCCTCACAATCCCTCAGAACCATGGTGGGACCATTCATTCTAGAGATCCTCTGCTTAGTGTAGGACTGTAAATTCTAGAGATTCCAAGCTTACCACTGGGTCAACTATTGGCCATATGGATGGTAGACCAATGCAGCCACGAAACTGCAAGTCGGTATGATCAACAGGTACAATGTCACACTGAATTTTCCATTAAGGACAGCAGGCCAAAATATAGAAGCCCTTCTCCGGTGAAAATCTCAGCAAGCATCCAAAGTTCAGAATGCAGTGGGTGTCATTTTCCTCTGCTTATTGTCAGCCACATGTTCTAGCTTTGTTATGCATCCTTTCAATAGACAAAATACAACCATAGGATCTGTCATGGGTAGCTAAATAGGGCTAGCCTGAACCACCCCATCCCAGTAATGAATTACCAGGTGCGCAAACTAAATGACCCACTGCAGCCAACTACTCAAACCAGCCAGGAGAAGCAGTAAGGAAGACTCTCACAATCAATTCCACTACTTCAAAAGTAAAAGGTACTCCACATAGAGCAGGCCATTACCTGGCTATCACAGCAGGGTAGATAAGACACTACCTAAAATAAATGACACTGATAAAGGCTGGCCTAAGAAAATTGGACTTTTAACTGCTGCAAATATCGCCTTGAACTTCTAGGATTAGTATACTGTAAGTGTTACAAAAACTGGCAGTATCTGTGTCCTCTTTTACCAACCACTGTCAGTATGAGTTTGGGATACTCATGTGGTATTCTGAAAATATTGCATATGGTAAATATTGGGGTTTGACACAATAATTGTACCTGCACTCAGAAGGCAAAATGTAAATGTTCCCTTTGATCCATGTTCATAAGAACGTTATGCCCTACTAATCAGGGGATACATGAGAGTATACCATGTGCTTGCATCACCTAATATGCAGTTAATTCACATAGGATGCTCAGATTCTCACCTCCTAGTGCATAGGGATCATTGCTGAAATTTCTATGCATATTTTCTCTATACTCTATAAAATGGCAGCAGTGTTAGCCACCACTGTCCCATATGAATTTCCATCCCTGTCACAGGAATAGGAATGCATTTATTCTGTTTAGGTGTGGCGATTAGGTGATGCTGAAAGCTCTATCTTTGAGCTGAAACTATTGTGATTAAGATAGGAGCTTTAATATAAGAGTTTGGCCTCCCCGCAAGTCTTAGCATTTACGGATGAAGTGGTCATTGGTCCCAGAATTCTCTCAGATCACGCCCCAATAACACTAACGCTCAGAGCTCATGACCCTGACCCGACCCGCAATGCAGATGGTCCCTCTATGACCCGATCCTGGGAGACATATCATTAAGAGACATGGTGGCTAAAGCAATAAAGGAGTTCTTTAGAGAAAATAAGAATGAAGATACCTCCCCAGAAAACACGTGGGATGCAATGAAGGCGGTGGTGAGAGGGGTGTTAATCTCCCAAAAAGGCAGCCTATCACAGACAAAAGCAACAGATCCGCCAAAACCTTGAGAACAAGGGGCAGGAGGCTGAGACAGTGTGTAAAGCCAGGAACTGGACCCTGAGAACCTACCGAGCATTGCAGGCAGCACGGAAGAAGTTGGAGGCCCACTATGCAGAGGATACAGCTCAGCTTCTAGCCAAAACAAAACAAAGCTACTACGCCAGAGGTAATAAGGCAAATAAATTCCTGGTGAAAAAATTAGCAAGAGTCAAGAAGAGGAACATAATCATAGGCCTGCGCGATCCGCAAGGTTCAGTGCAGTTCGCGGATCACGATAAACTGCGGATTGCAGAGGCCCACCTGGCAGACACGATGTCAGCAACCCCGAGATCCAGTGGAGAACAGCAAACCTACTTGCAGGATGCAGCCTTACCTCACATCACAACCACAAGAAGGGAAGAGTTAGAAGCCCGATCACCCACGAGGAGGTCGATGCGGCCATTAAAAGTCTGAAATCAAGAGCCCCCGGACCAGATGGTTTCTCATCTCAATTTTACAAACTCTTTCGGCCCCAGCTGCTGGGCCCCATTACGACGCTCTTTAATTCCTTCACCATCTCAGGATCTATTACCCCGTCGATGCAAGAATCAATCACAGTCTAGCTCTCAAACCAGGAAAAGACCCCAGAGACATCGCAGCATATAGACCCATCTTCCTATTAAACCTAGACGCAAACATTTATTCGAAGGTCTTGGCAAACCGACTAGCGAGAATACTCCCGGATATTATAGATCCAGACCAGACAGGATTCATAATGAATAGAGCAACCACAGATAACACACGCAGGGTCCTCAATCTGATCGAGATAGCTAAATGAGACTTGCGAAAATTAGCCCTGTTGGCCTTAGATGCGACCAAGGCCTTTGATAAAGTAGACTGGTCGTTCCTCCGACTCATTCTGGAATCCTTCCATTTTGGACCCTCCTCCTTGAAGCTTGTCCTAGCGAATTACCAAGCTCCGAATACCCTCCTCCGGGTAAACGGCGAACTATCCAGCCCAATCCCTCTAACATGTGGCACTAGGCAGGGGTGTCCTCTCTCCCCTCTTCTCTTCGTCCTGGTAATGGAACCCCTAGCCCAACGTATCCACCTCAACTCCAGAATTAAAGGCCTCCAAGTAGGCCCCTCCCAACATAAGATCGCGCTATACGCGGACGACGTGATACTGACCATAACGGACACCTCCCAGTCACTGAGGGCCGCATTAGCAGAAATCCATAGATTTGGAAGGGTCTCGGGATTTTCCATCAATTTCGCGAAATCAACAGCCTTGGGGATAGGCGTAGAACTGGGAGACAAAGAGTCCTTTAGATCCCATTGCTCGATCCCACTAAGCGAAAAGTCAATCCCTTACCTCGGGGTCCAGATCCCCGCCTGCCCCTAAGATACCTACCGGATAAACTTCCCGCCGCTATTCAAGACCTTGGAGAAAGACCTGGATCGCTGGCTCTCATAGGAGATTTTGCTAATAGGTTGCATTGCGGCCTGCAAGATGATCCTCCTACCACGATTCCTTTACGCCTGCTCAGCCCTCCCCACCATAATCCCCCGCCCTCCGCTCCAGCACCTTCAGAGGAAGATATTCAGCTTCATTTGGAAAGGGAAAAAGTCACATATCCCACAGAAAACTATGCTGTGTGCCCCAAACCTGGGAGGCCTCGGGGTCCCCGACCTCCAAAGATATCAGATGGCGGTGCAGATAGCTCACACTCGAGCCTGGACCATCGCATCAGGGCACCCCAAGTGGACGGAAATAGAACAATCCCGACTACCTCTCCCCCTTCGCTTTCTGTTACACCTGCCAGCCTCCCTGTGGCGGACTTGTCCATCCATCCTATCATCGACCAAACAGACACTAAGAGCATGGGACTGGGTGCGCAAATCCAGAGGCATCCCGAGAGACCTAAGCCCATCTGCCCCAGTGTTCCACAATCCGGCCTTCTCACCCGGAATTTGCCCCACGAACTTTAAAAACTGGATCGCCGGGGGCCTCAACTCCCTAACTCAGCTATTCGAAGGAACTCAGCCACTGACTTTCACCCAATGTAAAAGTGCCTTCGGCCTATCGGAGACCGACAGGTTCTCTTACATCCAAATCCGGCATTGGTGCTTGCACCCCCAGACCCGCATGGTGGCCACACGGGAACTAGATTCCCTCAATTCCCTTGAGTTAACAGCTGCAGATCCTCCAAGCCGAGGGCGAATCTCAACGCTATACAAACTATTGCAGACAAACTTGCTCGAAGCAAAAGCAACCTATATGTCACAGTGGGAAATAGAGTTAGGACACCCGATACAAGACCAGTCTTTGGCAGACATTTGGTCACAAACTCACTCGTCCTCCTTCTGTGTTACCAACCGGGAATGTACGCATAAACTCCTATTAAGGTGGTACTACCCACCGCTTCGGCTACACCACTTCAACCAGTCCCTGGACCCACTATGCTGGCATCGCTGCGGCATGACGGGCTCCTACCTACATATGTGGTGGACATGCCAGATAGCGGTGAACTTCTGGTCCCAATGTATAGCCACCACAGCAGACATCACCCAGACCACGCAGCCACTGGAGCCAGAACCAATACTACTGGGGGTCCCGATTCCGGGCATATATCCGAGATCTGGTAAGCAGGCAGCCCTCATAACATAGCTGCTCCTGGCCACTAAAATCACAGTGGCGTGAACCTGGAAATCCCCAGAGGGCCCCCTAATGATTCTGTGGTGGTTAAAACTCTGGGACACCTTCATAGCGGAAAAGATCATGGCGGCAAACAAGGGCCACCTTCACCGCTTCACAAACATTTGGTCGCCTGTGATAGACTATGACCAGCGCTTCCCAGCTCTAACATACAAACCATGCTTGGTGGTGAACGCCCTACGGGCATAGGATAGGGATCTGGCTCAATCAGCAGAGGAGCAAGTTCCGAAAGGCAGCCAGAATTAGAGGGTTGGGGTGGAAGCTTAAGGGAAGATGAAAATGGCTTAAAATGCAACATGTGCCGAATTGTTTGTAATGTAATGTTTTCCTGTGTGCTGACCAAAATAAACAAGTTTAAAAAAATATAAGAGTTTCAAAGAGGAACTGTGAATGAGCATCTGTAATGATTTTCAAAGGAGATGGTATATGATGATGGATATATAGGATTTTTGTGTTGTTGGGTATGTGTCCACCCATTTAACACCCATTTCTAAGTCATATCTATATGATTTCCCACCCATCACTGCCCAAAACCACACCCCTATTGCACTCTTCCCCAGCATTTGTATTGTGTGCTGAATTTGGCAGCCATTTTTACTTCCAAAATGATGGCTGCTATATGTTAATGTTTATACAAGTAATGTGCCTTGTTTTTTAATAAAAAAAATATGTACTATTGCTTTTAAGTTATGTCAGGTATTTTTATTTATCTTGTATTAAAAAAAAACTTACTGTTACAGATACGTTTTGTTGCAAAATGTCTCAAAAAATGTCCATGTACTTACTTTCGGGTGTTGGTCCAGTTATTCTTTGTGATGTGAGCTGTACCTCATTGGATGTGCTGTATATTAGTGTTGTCAGTATAATGTGATTGGGTCTTAAGTCTGTGCTTGTTTTTAGAAGTTATTTTCTTGTTATATTGGAAGTGAGAGGTAAGGCTGTTTGTTGTGTCTGTTGGAATTCTCTGTTTTTGTTACCTTTCTGGGTGGCACAGTGTTTGAGGAGTTTTGATTTTCACAGAAACCTTTTTAAAATGATTGCGTTTGGATCCAGAAACCTTTGTTTGTTTGGAGTCGGCTCTGTCGCAACACAAGCATGGCTTAATAGAGCTCGGTTTTCATCTTGGAGTGGGTGATGCTTTGTGCGAGAAATATGGTCCAACACATAAATAAGAGGCACATTTGTGGCCTTTAGAACCTGATTGCGTGGCATGCTCCACAATTACAGCCTGGCTGCCCACCCACAGAAAGTGTAATTTTTTCTGTAAATGTATTTACTGATTAGGAGAACATTACAACAAATTGATAAATACAGAAATTGATTAATAATTTGTAACATGTAAGAATTATGAAATAAAAATACAATACATATTAAGTAATACATGTAAAAGTAATGCACATTTAAATCAATTTAAAAATGTATACCAATAACTATAAACTATAAAAATTATGACTCACAGGGGGGACAGATTAGACATACAATTGAAACAATAGGAGAGAGGAACAGGGATTCTTAGCTCAAGTAAAACAAAATGTGAAAGGGTACTACAAATATGCTGTAAAAACACTACATTTACTTTTGAAGTAAGTCACATTCTTGCAAGAAAAGGCATACATCTCTGAATTCTATGAAAAGAACACATTGAGTTCTACCAGAGATTGTAGGACAATTTCTGAGCTGTTTTCCAGGGTTTGGGTCTATTCGACCTAAAACATTTGACCTAATCACATGTGATCAAATTTATTTGACCTTTTTTTTCGGTCTAAACCTAATCCTCAACCTAATCTATACCCTTAACCATCCCCATATATATATAATTAAATTTGACCGAAAAAAAGGTCAAAAGAATTAGATCAAATATTTTAGGTTAAATGTTTTTAGGTCAATTATGCTAATACCGTTTTCCAGTTGGATGCAATAAGGTGAAAAGTAGCAAAAATGAAAAAAACCAGAAGAAATCAGGGGATTGGTCATATGTGGGTTCACTAGGACACCTACCATCAAATTACCCAGTGTCAGGGGTTCATGAAATGAAAAAATATGTTGCAAACAATCCCACATTTTTTGCCAAAAAGAATAGACATGTTTACACTTGAATATGGAATGGGTATTGATAGGACTAGCATATATTAGAAACAACACCAGACATGTTTGCCAATCCAGCTTGTGTTAAATAAGCTCTCTGTAAAATAAAGTAGTGGGATTCCGTAAAATAAGCATCAACTGATAAGGTAAAGGACTGATTCAAAATATTAAGCCATATGTCTGGAGAAGGTTGTACATTCCAATCTAATTCCCATTGTTTGAAATTTTGGAGTTGAGATTATTATCTTCTATAGTTGATTGAGAACTGAGTACAGTTTAGATGCTTTGTTGGAGGGAGATGAATTAATAGACTTATGAATTTTGACGGCTCTTTTTGGTTATAATGAGGAAATACATTGAGAATTAGATTTACAAGAGTGCCTTATTTTTTTAAATTAAAACAGATGCATAGCTGAGGGGAGAAAGTACATTTTAATCTATTGCACACTACACCCTTTTCCTTATGTATGTTTTCGACAATTGGATGGCAGGCAGTAAGTTGGACACTTCTTTTAAATATCTAGATGTTAGCTAGTGATTGCGAGGCCAGCCGGTGCTTTGTAAAGATGGTGCCATATTTCGGTGCATTGCAGGGAAAAGGTTGCGTTTAAATCCAGACACCTCTGTTTGTTGTATTTCCCCCGCTGTTCCCCAGGGCCTTTTGATCAGCAATGCTTAACCTGCCTGGCATGGGGCTTCTTAACATGAGCAGCACTGGATTAACACCAGATAGCAGGAGTGGATGTGTTTAGAGAGGGATGTTCTGGGTGGAGCCTGTGGGGCAACAGCTGCACAGTGAGGAGTACGGCGCTGAGTGAAAATTAGCCCTGTTGGCCTTAGATGCGACCAAGGCCTTTGATAAAGTAGACTGGTCGTTCCTCCGACTCATTCTGGAATCCTTCCATTTTGGACCCTCCTCCTTGAAGCTTGTCCTAGCGAATTACCAAGCTCCGAATACCCTCCTCCGGGTAAACGGCGAACTATCCAGCCCAATCCCTCTAACATGTGGCACTAGGCAGGGGTGTCCTCTCTCCCCTCTTCTCTTCGTCCTGGTAATGGAACCCCTAGCCCAACGTATCCACCTCAACTCCAGAATTAAAGGCCTCCAAGTAGGCCCCTCCCAACATAAGATCGCGCTATACGCGGACGACGTGATACTGACCATAACGGACACCTCCCAGTCACTGAGGGCCGCATTAGCAGAAATCCATAGATTTGGAAGGGTCTCGGGATTTTCCATCAATTTCGCGAAATCAACAGCCTTGGGGATAGGCGTAGAACTGGGAGACAAAGAGTCCTTTAGATCCCATTGCTCGATCCCACTAAGCGAAAAGTCAATCCCTTACCTCGGGGTCCAGATCCCCGCCTGCCCCTAAGATACCTACCGGATAAACTTCCCGCCGCTATTCAAGACCTTGGAGAAAGACCTGGATCGCTGGCTCTCATAGGAGATTTTGCTAATAGGTTGCATTGCGGCCTGCAAGATGATCCTCCTACCACGATTCCTTTACGCCTGCTCAGCCCTCCCCACCATAATCCCCCGCCCTCCGCTCCAGCACCTTCAGAGGAAGATATTCAGCTTCATTTGGAAAGGGAAAAAGTCACATATCCCACAGAAAACTATGCTGTGTGCCCCAAACCTGGGAGGCCTCGGGGTCCCCGACCTCCAAAGATATCAGATGGCGGTGCAGATAGCTCACACTCGAGCCTGGACCATCGCATCAGGGCACCCCAAGTGGACGGAAATAGAACAATCCCGACTACCTCTCCCCCTTCGCTTTCTGTTACACCTGCCAGCCTCCCTGTGGCGGACTTGTCCATCCATCCTATCATCGACCAAACAGACACTAAGAGCATGGGACTGGGTGCGCAAATCCAGAGGCATCCCGAGAGACCTAAGCCCATCTGCCCCAGTGTTCCACAATCCGGCCTTCTCACCCGGAATTTGCCCCACGAACTTTAAAAACTGGATCGCCGGGGGCCTCAACTCCCTAACTCAGCTATTCGAAGGAACTCAGCCACTGACTTTCACCCAATGTAAAAGTGCCTTCGGCCTATCGGAGACCGACAGGTTCTCTTACATCCAAATCCGGCATTGGTGCTTGCACCCCCAGACCCGCATGGTGGCCACACGGGAACTAGATTCCCTCAATTCCCTTGAGTTAACAGCTGCAGATCCTCCAAGCCGAGGGCGAATCTCAACGCTATACAAACTATTGCAGACAAACTTGCTCGAAGCAAAAGCAACCTATATGTCACAGTGGGAAATAGAGTTAGGACACCCGATACAAGACCAGTCTTTGGCAGACATTTGGTCACAAACTCACTCGTCCTCCTTCTGTGTTACCAACCGGGAATGTACGCATAAACTCCTATTAAGGTGGTACTACCCACCGCTTCGGCTACACCACTTCAACCAGTCCCTGGACCCACTATGCTGGCATCGCTGCGGCATGACGGGCTCCTACCTACATATGTGGTGGACATGCCAGATAGCGGTGAACTTCTGGTCCCAATGTATAGCCACCACAGCAGACATCACCCAGACCACGCAGCCACTGGAGCCAGAACCAATACTACTGGGGGTCCCGATTCCGGGCATATATCCGAGATCTGGTAAGCAGGCAGCCCTCATAACATAGCTGCTCCTGGCCACTAAAATCACAGTGGCGTGAACCTGGAAATCCCCAGAGGGCCCCCTAATGATTCTGTGGTGGTTAAAACTCTGGGACACCTTCATAGCGGAAAAGATCATGGCGGCAAACAAGGGCCACCTTCATCGCTTCACAAACATTTGGTCGCCTGTGATAGACTATGACCAGCGCTTCCCAGCTCTAACATACAAACCATGCTTGGTGGTGAACGCCCTACGGGCATAGGATAGGGATCTGGCTCAATCAGCAGAGGAGCAAGTTCCGAAAGGCAGCCAGAATTAGAGGGTTGGGGTGGAAGCTTAAGGGAAGATGAAAATGGCTTAAAATGCAACATGTGCCGAATTGTTTGTAATGTAATGTTTTCCTGTGTGCTGACCAAAATAAACAAGTTTAAAAAAATATAAGAGTTTCAAAGAGGAACTGTGAATGAGCATCTGTAATGATTTTCAAAGGAGATGGTATATGATGATGGATATATAGGATTTTTGTGTTGTTGGGTATGTGTCCACCCATTTAACACCCATTTCTAAGTCATATCTATATGATTTCCCACCCATCACTGCCCAAAACCACACCCCTATTGCACTCTTCCCCAGCATTTGTATTGTGTGCTGAATTTGGCAGCCATTTTTACTTCCAAAATGATGGCTGCTATATGTTAATGTTTATACAAGTAATGTGCCTTGTTTTTTAATAAAAAAAATATGTACTATTGCTTTTAAGTTATGTCAGGTATTTTTATTTATCTTGTATTAAAAAAAAACTTACTGTTACAGATACGTTTTGTTGCAAAATGTCTCAAAAAATGTCCATGTACTTACTTTCGGGTGTTGGTCCAGTTATTCTTTGTGATGTGAGCTGTACCTCATTGGATGTGCTGTATATTAGTGTTGTCAGTATAATGTGATTGGGTCTTAAGTCTGTGCTTGTTTTTAGAAGTTATTTTCTTGTTATATTGGAAGTGAGAGGTAAGGCTGTTTGTTGTGTCTGTTGGAATTCTCTGTTTTTGTTACCTTTCTGGGTGGCACAGTGTTTGAGGAGTTTTGATTTTCACAGAAACCTTTTTAAAATGATTGCGTTTGGATCCAGAAACCTTTGTTTGTTTGGAGTCGGCTCTGTCGCAACACAAGCATGGCTTAATAGAGCTCGGTTTTCATCTTGGAGTGGGTGATGCTTTGTGCGAGAAATATGGTCCAACACATAAATAAGAGGCACATTTGTGGCCTTTAGAACCTGATTGCGTGGCATGCTCCACAATTACAGCCTGGCTGCCCACCCACAGAAAGTGTAATTTTTTCTGTAAATGTATTTACTGATTAGGAGAACATTACAACAAATTGATAAATACAGAAATTGATTAATAATTTGTAACATGTAAGAATTATGAAATAAAAATACAATACATATTAAGTAATACATGTAAAAGTAATGCACATTTAAATCAATTTAAAAATGTATACCAATAACTATAAACTATAAAAATTATGACTCACAGGGGGGACAGATTAGACATACAATTGAAACAATAGGAGAGAGGAACAGGGATTCTTAGCTCAAGTAAAACAAAATGTGAAAGGGTACTACAAATATGCTGTAAAAACACTACATTTACTTTTGAAGTAAGTCACATTCTTGCAAGAAAAGGCATACATCTCTGAATTCTATGAAAAGAACACATTGAGTTCTACCAGAGATTGTAGGACAATTTCTGAGCTGTTTTCCAGGGTTTGGGTCTATTCGACCTAAAACATTTGACCTAATCACATGTGATCAAATTTATTTGACCTTTTTTTTCGGTCTAAACCTAATCCTCAACCTAATCTATACCCTTAACCATCCCCATATATATATAATTAAATTTGACCGAAAAAAAGGTCAAAAGAATTAGATCAAATATTTTAGGTTAAATGTTTTTAGGTCAATTATGCTAATACCGTTTTCCAGTTGGATGCAATAAGGTGAAAAGTAGCAAAAATGAAAAAAACCAGAAGAAATCAGGGGATTGGTCATATGTGGGTTCACTAGGACACCTACCATCAAATTACCCAGTGTCAGGGGTTCATGAAATGAAAAAATATGTTGCAAACAATCCCACATTTTTTGCCAAAAAGAATAGACATGTTTACACTTGAATATGGAATGGGTATTGATAGGACTAGCATATATTAGAAACAACACCAGACATGTTTGCCAATCCAGCTTGTGTTAAATAAGCTCTCTGTAAAATAAAGTAGTGGGATTCCGTAAAATAAGCATCAACTGATAAGGTAAAGGACTGATTCAAAATATTAAGCCATATGTCTGGAGAAGGTTGTACATTCCAATCTAATTCCCATTGTTTGAAATTTTGGAGTTGAGATTATTATCTTCTATAGTTGATTGAGAACTGAGTACAGTTTAGATGCTTTGTTGGAGGGAGATGAATTAATAGACTTATGAATTTTGACGGCTCTTTTTGGTTATAATGAGGAAATACATTGAGAATTAGATTTACAAGAGTGCCTTATTTTTTTAAATTAAAACAGATGCATAGCTGAGGGGAGAAAGTACATTTTAATCTATTGCACACTACACCCTTTTCCTTATGTATGTTTTCGACAATTGGATGGCAGGCAGTAAGTTGGACACTTCTTTTAAATATCTAGATGTTAGCTAGTGATTGCGAGGCCAGCCGGTGCTTTGTAAAGATGGTGCCATATTTCGGTGCATTGCAGGGAAAAGGTTGCGTTTAAATCCAGACACCTCTGTTTGTTGTATTTCCCCCGCTGTTCCCCAGGGCCTTTTGATCAGCAATGCTTAACCTGCCTGGCATGGGGCTTCTTAACATGAGCAGCACTGGATTAACACCAGATAGCAGGAGTGGATGTGTTTAGAGAGGGATGTTCTGGGTGGAGCCTGTGGGGCAACAGCTGCACAGTGAGGAGTACGGCGCTGAGTGGGTCCCAGATGTAATGCAGCTGGCCTGGTGAGTTAACACAACTGTTCTGCATTGGTTCTTTGTTCCTTTTCTGTATTGGGAGGTTGACCACGCCACATTAGTTGCGTGCACAATGTGTTTCATTAGCTAAACATGGCAGCTGCTATCGGTTGTAAAATGGAGTGACACCGTGTTTGCGGAGTTCTGATTTTTACAGAAACCTTTTTAAAATGATAGTTTAGTTAAGGCTGTGTCCTTGGGTTTCCCATTGTGGTGCAGGATTGCTTGCATAGAGAGGAGTTGTGCTGTGTTAGAGCAGAAACATTTCAAAATGTATATGTGCTTGGATGCTTAGTATTGCAGAGTAATGCAAACATTTCCAGCAGTGACGTTTCAAAAAATGCTCATGACGTATTCATAAAGAATGGGTTGCCACCGTGTTTGTGGTGTTTTGATTTTCACAGATACATTTTTAAAAGGAGAGTTAATATATCCAGGTCACTGTATGCTTTTATCTCTGCGGAGTAGTGCAGAAATGTTGCAGCAGTGATGTTAGGCAGAATCACATGCAGTACCCTTTGGGAACACTAGACACAATTCAGACTAAAAGTGTCAGTACAATTTCACCTTTGGTACAAGCCTGTACTACACAGTAATGTGGTAGCAGTGGCTGAGCAGCCAGACTTATCTAAAGAGTAAAGTGAGCACTACAAGAGGTTACACAAAGACTAGCAATCACAGTGATTCAAACACACACTTACTCAAGGTTTCTTGGTAAAAGAATATACATTTATTTACACAGTCAGTTGGAAAACATCCCACTAGTCAGAGCAGCTCAATATCACAATCTAATATACTACAATACACAACCAATCAGTTTCTGAACAAGTTCAGCTCCCCTGAAGTGGGAGCAAAATGGCACTTCAGTTACTTTAAAAAGGGGTAAAAAGACAATGTTATAAGAATCAAAAGCACAAATACTTTCAGAGGTAGGGCAAGTAGTTTCAGTTCACTACAGCCAGCAATTCACTTCAATAGGCCTGGGCCAAAGTCAATGGTTCAGAGTCTTGTATAGGATAGCACAGTTCTGGTAGTAAATAGTTAAGTCTTTTCCAAAGTTTTTAGAAGGATTGGTCAGACAAAAAGTTAGATGTTGGTTTAGGGAAGGACAAGCCCTCAAAGTTGGGAAAGTTTCACAAACCGTACTTGCACAGTACCTTGTAAGTGACGAAAAGCTGCAGCTGGGGCAGTTGTTCCTGGCACCCGCTATATGGAGGTTGAGGGTCTTGAAAATGTGCGCTTGTGTTAGCATGATTTAAGTTTTATTTTAATAACTTTCAATATAGTAGAGCTCCCCGCCATCCCAGGGCACAGTTAAACAAGGCATGCTACACAATTTAGTTCCATCTTAAAACAATATCACTTACGTGTGGGAATATACTGGATTGATGAATAAAACAGTAGCTGTAAATGCACTTCTATTAATGTGCTACTATGGTGCCTTTGAAGCTTTAAAGTTTGCATGCATTTATTTTTTGCCCTGTGGTGCTGTATCTACTCCACATGTAACGTACAATAGCCAAACTACATTCATTTGTGGCTATTGCAATGTATTTAGCTAGTGGCATTTAGCACTGTTCATTAAACTATAGTGTATTTGTTCAGCATGCTTTCCTAGCTATTCATTTAATGGAATTTGGAATGTAAATTGATATTAGTACGGCTGAATAAAGGAAGCAGACATAGTAAAGGCAACAATATGGGACCATCATTTTCTCATTTGCCTTAATTCCATATACGTTTGACAATGCGTGCATTTTGTATTTTAGCAAAGGTGATT
Organism: Ambystoma mexicanum; assembly: GCF_040938575.1. Taxonomy (NCBI): domain Eukaryota; kingdom Metazoa; phylum Chordata; class Amphibia; order Caudata; family Ambystomatidae; genus Ambystoma; species Ambystoma mexicanum. The sequence goes on along the minus strand of NC_090935.1, from coordinate 1,169,120,148 downwards.
GATAGTGCACAATTAGTTTTGGGATTTATTTGGAATCTGCTATTTACCCCTTTATCAAAGCTTTGTAAATTAGGCTTATTGTTTTTTTTTTAGCACATACTGTTTCTGGATAAGTTAACAGACACAATACCACACACATTTGAAAAGTTCAATTAAACAAGGCTTGTCACACAATTTGATTTAAACGTTAAAATAATAGTCTTTACAGGCGAGAAGATGTTGGCTAGATCAATTTAACACTACCTGTTTATGCGCTACTATTAATGTGGTCTGTGGTGTTTTAGCACCTTTAAAGTATACATTCCTGCATTTTTTGATCCGTGGTTTTAATGAAGTCTTCATGTAACTTAAAACATCCCAACTAATACACTTTTCAACTATTGCATTTTTTTGGGCTTGTGGTATTTTGCATTGTGCAGTAAGCTATGTTGTATAGTTTTCTGCTAGCCTAGCATGCACTACAAATGTCCACGTTAAAGTGTGTGTGGGGTAGCATTTTTTTTGTTAAATGCATAAGAGCATAATGAAGAGATTTTTGAAGGGACAGTCAAGTAGCACTTGCAATGGTCTAGCCAATACCTAAGATGCCACCTTATTCAACTCCTAATATTGCGTCCATGATACAATTTACAAACAAATTCATTTTTGTTGATATTTATGTTGTTTAAACATGATAAAATTGCATGTTGTTGGTAAACATACTTGTGATTAAAAGATGGGCACCTTTTTAAACTTTGATAGAGTGCACTTATTGGAAAATGTCCCCTATCACATCCTTTGTTTTGTGTAAATTATTTTTTTGGGTAGATGCCAATGCACTTTGTTTTGAGCACTTACTTTTAAAGAAAAAGGCTATCAAATATTCTCCATCTCGTAATAACAATAAGCAAATTAGTGATAGGTTGGTGAGTAGTGCAGGGCACACAAAGTAGTTAACATCCTATGAATAGTTGCACTAGTCAATGATTAGTGTATAGGTTCAGCCAATGAATGCTCCGTTTTGTCAACTGCATAGTTTAATGAAAAATATGTTTTCTTTTAGTAGACTACTTGCAACCAACATGTGTTTCGACCATGGGTCCTTCTCAAGGATAAGACTTGATGTTTTCGAAATTGCTGAGCAATGAATGGACTTGAAGGTCTTCAAAATTAATTATGGATATGAGTAAGATTATGCGTCTCATGATGTGTCTGTAGTCACCTTCTCAAATACTGCACTGATGCGCTATAGTTCTTTTATATGTACCGGATTGGCTATGTGTCAATCGAAATCGGGCATTCCTGGTATCTTGTAATAACAACATATTCATTTTTACAAGGCAATTAATACATCATTCTACTTTTGTTTTTTTTTAAGATTCTTGCTTTTCTGTATATGCACAATGTTGACATCTTTCCAGTTACAGATATTTACTTGAAAGAAGCCCAGCTAAAATATTGTAAGTAGAATTTACTGTTTTAAATGTATTAAAAACATTGCTATGCTCATTTAAATAACCAAATATTGCATGTTAAATGTTGTATTAAAGGTAGCATTTCATATTACAGGCTGCCCACTTCGTTAGCACATAACTCAAAACTTTTATAAATATATGATCTTTTTACAATAGATTTAATTATATAACTAGTTTCTAAAATGCATGCTTTTTCTGCTTTATTGTTATCATTTTTTAAAACAAAACTTGATTTGTATGTGTTAGTTGTATTAATAGGTATACTGATCATTAGACTATTAGACTTCTTTCAATTACAAAAAAATAAATTCAAATGTTATATTTCTTTTAACAGATTTAGAAATCAGGGCTCCTGGAAAGGACTCTATTCTGCCCAGGAGAGCTTCTTATGAAAAGCCCGGCTTTCGACCGAAATTGTTTTTTTAACTATTTCGGACCCCCATTAGGTTTTTAACAACATGATCTTCAACACGATCTCATGCCCCAGTCCAAGATGGCTGCCAGTATTTAAGAATTCGTGACCTAGCAACGGCATTAGCAACGGCGGTAGCAACGCTGTGCTTCCCGGTCCACGAGTTACGAGACGGGTCGCACCGCATTCTGTGACTCAGCATTCTCTGCAGAGTACATCGCTCGCAACAAGCAGCACGCGAGCACACAGATCATTGAAAAAGGTATGTAGCAACTGCAAGATGCATTTTCCAATCACGCTAGATACAGACCATGCCTTTTTACTAATTTTGTGCCCTCTTGTAGGACACTAATCCTGTGACATCGCACCCCAAATACCACAGCCCCAATTTAGAGGTAAGCTTAATTATGTATACTGTGGTAATATACATGTGTGCGCAATTCTTTTGTGCCTTTTCCAAGTGTATCAGTAGGGAGGAGACAACACTAATGTCACCCTTCAACTTGACTACAGGAGTCCAATGGGACCTTCTCCGATGAGAATTCATTTCTACTAGAACACCTGTGGCAATTTCTTTTCCACAGGTAAGCGGTGTCCATTAGTAATATATGACACATTTAGTGATTCAGTCACCTGCTAAATAAGACTACTTGAGCACTCCCCTGACCATACGTCCTTTTCACTGTTCACAGCACTCCATGAACATCCAGCCCATACAGTCCCCCGTCCTGAAGAAGGCTGTGTCAGATATGAGGCATATCCAGCCCCTATAGACGGCTGAAACACCCTGGTGTAGACACACCTTTCAATTGCAGTGTCACCAGTGTACTGATACTGTTCAAAAGAAACCTGTTGTTTGTATCCTTGTTGTAAATGTTCACCTCTGTTGTTTAGATACTGTTCGCCATATATCAACAGTAGATGATTTATGGATCATTCAATGCACAAGCAATTGTATTGACTTAGTGTTTATGTTCTTGTGTTTTATCTGTATGACCAACACTTAGTGTTCTGTGATGTCCTACATTGTACCATACTTCTTGCAAGTACATGCTAATCTATAAAAACCAAGCATTTACCTTACCTGGGTACAACGTGTAAAGTGTTTATGGATTTTTCATAGTGAATGGACAAAAGGAGAGTGCATGAGTAAATCACTGAGCCATTCATTTGTATCCTTGTTTCATATTTCTTTTAACATACATATACTTTCTGTGACAGACTTTGTCGTCTGTAGGGTAAGAAGCATCCTTATTTTACATTTAGGAATTGTGCTATTCAGCATATACCTGCCAGACTGCTGAATTCTTGTTACTTCCAGTTACGAAGAATATTTTCTATGAAGCCCTTAATACAAATTGTAAGAACGCTCAAATGTATGGCATTATTTTAATTCTTAATTTGTGTAATGTTCCACAAGAATTGAATACTAAAAGCTTATTTACGCTGTTGCAAAAAAAAGTAAACCGTTTTAGTGTACCCCAAAAATATATACAACCTAATAAAATGTATTAATGGATGGATTACTGACTGCCCCAGAAGCGCTACATCAGTAACTAGGCACCTTCTCCAAAGGAGAGTAGTAAAGAGCTGGATGACAACAGCCCCAGTGTGAGAAGCCCCGTGAAGTCCCTTTTTGCCCAGAGGCCTCGCCTGCAGCTTCTGTGGACATGTATTTTTGGACTTGTTTACTGTGCAAAAACAAAGGAAAACAGCCTATTTTCTTACAGGGCTTAAACCACGCACACTTTGCTGATGCCGCTACATAAGCGACTCCTCGTGCGCACCAGCACACGCGCATCGCGCGAAGCCCCATGAAGTTCCTCTTTGCCCGGAGCCCTCGCCTGCAGCTTCTGTGGACACGTGTTTTTGGACTTGTTTACTGGTATCTACTTTGCAATGAAGTACCCTCTTTAAGAATATATAGTATATGTAAATCGTTATATAACATATGCTCTTTTGCTTTGCTCTTATTTAGTGCAAAAACAAAGGAAAACAGCCTAATTTCTTACTGGGCTTAAACCACGCCCACTTTTCTGATGCCGCTACATAAGCGACTCCTCGCGGACGCGGCGAGAAGCCCTGTGAAGTCCCTCTTTGCCTGTTTGCCTCGGCATTGTGGTGAACGGGACTTCCGTGGGTATCTCGGGCGCCTTGTAGTGGTTGGTTTTCTTAATGTTCTCCACCTTGAAGACGGGCATGCCCAAGGGCTTGCTACCCAATGATCTACCAGCTGTTCCGAGAGTGGCTGCCGTGGATTTAAGGAAGTGTTTTTTAAGTTACACGTCCTCTCAAAGTCTCTCGTCTTACAAGAGGAACCAAATAAGGCCAAAAAATGCCCCACTTCCGGATATTCGCAAATATTGCAAAGAAACAGCAGTATTGATAACATCCACTATGGAACCTATCCGCTCTACGGCAACCGGAAGTGGCTGTCCTCGTAAGGCGGTTGTGCAAAAAAGGAAATGTTGTAGCAACTCCCAAATTGCCCAAAAATCAATCTTAAGAAAGGAACATTAATACTGCCAAAACGAAGCAATTCATTAAAAAATTAAATCCTCCAAAAAAAAGTACAATTGTTGCTGCTCGTTCAGTAGCAAAAAAATATCAACAACTTGTGCTGGACAAAACGGCAAAAGCAATGTGTGAAGTTGATATTCCTGCACCTTATGCTCCACTTGACGAATTGGTCAAGGCAGCTTTAGTACAATCAAAGACTGAGAACAGCATCGCCATCTGGCCGGACAATAATGTAGACACAGAACCTAAAACAAATGCAACAACTGGTCTTTCAGTGAGTACTGATGACTATCATCGACAAGCAATAAGGAAGGCGGCTGACTCCTATATGAGTAACCTACCCCCTAAATCCACATCTACTAACATCGAACAAAATAACAACTCATTGGCTTCAATGGAGCATGCAACCCTACGGAAGGCAAAGCGATGACACAGCCTGACAAAATTGTTGCAGGCAGCATTAATGACCCACATGTTCTACTCCTGAAATCATACAATTGTTGCAATCAGCAATTCACACAAAATCACAGTTACTGAAGAGTGTTCCCGAAATTCATAAAGCACTCAGTTCAGCACATAATTCAACATTTGGAAATTCCAACAAAACATTTCCAGCAAATTTCTCTTTGAAAATAGCTTGCAAACCAAGACCCTCCATTCAATATGATCTGAATCGGAGATCCCTCTTAGCTATTGTCTCCGACATGCCATTGCTTGAAGACATCAACACTGTGGACATTGCACTAATAGAATTTCCATCTAAGTCAAATCTAAATTCTATTAGGATATGGATGAATTCTAGGGTCATCCAAAACACAATATGGATGGCCAAAAGTGAGCTACTATCCCTGGGATTTGTCCTATCAACCGATGCTCCAGAAGCGTATGCCTCTAGTCAGAAATTGCAATCTCAAAAAATCAGCCGTAACTCACTGTCTACTTATCAAAACAAACAGTCTTGCAAACCAATCGAATGCTCTTGTCGTTCAGCTCCACAATCGAATTAGCTAACTCATGCCAACAATGCCCAAAACATCTCTCTCATTAGCTGGAATACCAGAGGGTTTTCCCATCTCATTAATAACAATCAAAACTCACTTCTACATCATAATATTCTTATGTTCCAGGAAACATGGATGACATCTGTCCTTCTATGGGACAATTATGAAGTCTTCCTTAATCCAGCCCTTCGTGCGAACTCTGGTAGACCTACTTCTGGTTTGCTAATAGCTATTAAGATAGATCAGGGAATTACAGCACAGGAATGGAAGTGTCCCAATCAATTTATGCAATTGGTAAAATTGTGTATTGATGATATTGCTTATGCCCTAATCAATGTTTATTGAAATCCTGTAGGTATATCTGATGGATGCTTTCTTAAAGACCTAAGCGAACTGTTAAATCTTGTCGCTCTAGACATGTCTGTCTCTAACATCATTATTGCAGGCAACTTGAACCTGGATTGTATATCTCATCAGACATCCAGCAACAAATCTAGGCTGACAAAATGGTTAGCTTTCACTTCTTTTTATAGTCTTATTAAACTCACTGGAGCCTTCCCATCAGATATTCCTCCACATCCAACTTGGAAAAGAGGTTCTTGTTCATCTACAATTGATTTTGTCTATGTCAATTCCCAATTTTTTCCATGCATTGCTGATTTCTGTATAGTTGAAAATTGCAACAGTGATCTCAATCAATTAGTAGTTCAATGGAAGACGCATAGCTCAACTACAATTGACCACAAGGCACATCTGCAAGAGTGTCTAATTCTGAATAATGGGGGCAATCGCCTATGATGGTCACCAAAATCTTTGAATGAGTTTAGTAGATTCATGGATGCTCAAATGCAAAGTCAGACAATGTGTTTAACAAATCAGACCACCCACTATTAAGATTTGATGCAACTTTTTCAATATTCCAATATCTCAAAAAGTACATCAGGTCAGCTAGCTGTCGTCCAAAACTTCATGTTTTCAACTGGGAATTTAAAACTTTAAAAGCTTACACCCGCTATCTGAAATGACAAGCATTAAATGAACCAATGGAGACCAGAGCATCCACATTGAGGAGCATTAAAACTAAATATAAAAATGCATTAAGGGCCATGCGAGCTAAAATTTATCAGAATGACGGGGAAGCAATGGTATTGTCCTTGTATTCTAAGAATGTTGCAGGATCCTGGTCTTTATTGAACAAAGCTACTCACCCTTCTCAATCAGTTTCTCAGGCTAACAATGTGTTAGAATTGAATTGGATTATTCATTTTTCTAACCTTTATGCCCTGCCCCAAAACTCCTCAATTGTAAATCTTGGAGATGAACACAAGTGTTTTCATCTAAACATAGATTTGGATGACATTCGGTTATACATTAACAAAATCAGTAAATCGGGTGCTTGTGGTCCTGATGGCCTTTTGAATCAAATGCTTAAACAACATCCAGATCTATGGGCTTCTATTCTGCATAACATATTTTCACTCGTCAATACAACTCAGTGTTTGCGTGAATCTTGGAATCATTCGGTCATAGTCTCTATTTATAAAAAGGGCAATCGCTCCTCAGCAACCAGCTATAGACCTATAGCTTTGCTGGACGCCCCCGGCAAAATTTTCTCGATAATTATATTGAGGGACTCGAATCAATGGACTTGTCAAAGCAATCTACGGGATCCATTTCAAACCGGTTTTATTGCTGGCCTTCGAACCAACCTTAATCTCATGGTTCTAAATATGTTAAAATCAAAATATGCGGCCAAAAGTCAACTAGTATATCTAACCTTTATCGATTTCAAAGCCGCCTTTGACTCCATTGATCGATCTATTATGTATTATAAATTAGTTCATTACAATTGTCCATCTTCAATACTGGCTCTAATCATGCGACTCAACACCAATATGACCATCCAAGTGAGATTGACATTGGCAGGTAAACTCTCATCAGTCATTGAAACTTGTCAAGGTCTTAAACAAAGCTGTATTTTGGCGTCCTCCATTTTCAACCTTTTCTTGTTTGATTTAGGCATAGCACTGCGATCAATTCAATGTGACTCTCCCAAATTGGGACCTTACTCCATCTGTCATCTACTTTATGCAGATGATTTGATACTTATCTCTCAGACACCCATGGGCCTACAAAAATTACTCGATAGATTAGCCATGTATGTGTCTGTTAATAACTTATCCATCAATACTAAAAAAAATACAAATTATGGTGTGCAAACCGCATGAAAGAGTTAAGATGAAGATGTACAATTGGCATTTACAAAATGAACCTCTCTTGAAAGTCCAACAGTACAAATATCTGGGTATGATTATTCAGGCATCTTCATCAATCCATGCAATGGAAGACGTGATGCAGACTAAACTTCAAATGCTAATATCTCAAGCTAAAGTCCTTCGAACAAAGTATAGAAAACTTACACTGAAGCACATTCTGCAGTTTTATCAGCAGAAAGTGATTCCCACCATAATTTATGGGATTGAAACATTATTGCCCAAAGAGTCTAAGTGGTGGACTACTCTTGAGGCCCGATTCTGGACACAACCGTTGCATCTGCCTAAGAGCACTCTGCTCCCATTAATCCAACATGAATTGGGCCTCCTCTCGTTGGAATCACAAATTAAATGGAGAATGTGTGCCCTGTTTAGGAAATCGTCATGGGAATATCCACTCCTGGAACACTGGGTATTATGGCACAGCATCTATTGGCTCAGGAACATGTTTTTACCACGTTGTGGTTTAACTTCACATTAGATGTGTTAGCAGACGCCTCAATTACTCTAGACTTGTTGTTACTTAACCTACAACGAGCAAAACAAAAATTATACCAGCAAGACTGGATAGAAAACAATAGACTGTGTCAAACATATAAGAATTTTGATACCGAGTGTTTGGACATAAAGCATTTCGTGAGACGGCTGATTATTGACCAAGATGCCCATCACCATATATTCGCCATTAATATTTGAGGTTCCAACTAAATCTCTGGCCGACGAGAGAAATCATGGCCAGGTGAAATTTGAGCCAGAAAGAACTTAACTATTGCCGTTTTTGTGCAAATAAAGCAGAGAAGGAAACATTAGAACATTGCATAATGCATTGTCCCATGTTGATCAACCAAAGGAAAAATCATTTAAAAAAAACATCTTGTAAATATATACAGTCATATGGAAATGAATAACATCTGGCAAGCTATATTCAACAACCCTAAATTGGGTATGCGTGTGGCAATAGTGCACTTTTTGGATTAAATTTTTCAAAGATGTGAAATCAATGATGTTGACTCTGAATGAAATGCACTGAACATAAATGTCATCTTAGACTGGGACTTTAAAAATATTGTATGCTTTACTAGAACAATGTATGTATTTGATCTGATCAACAATATTTAACGTGTTGGAAATTAAATGTTATTTTTATATTGATAATGATTCTTTTGGAATGTAAACTAATTTAACTTAATTTATTTCATGTATATTTTATTAATATTTAAATATTATTTATTTAAATATACATTATTAGTTTTACCTTTACCTTTAACTTAGCAATGAAAAACCATATAGTTGTATACTTTCTATTATAAACCCACCACTAGTTTAATTTAAAAAATAAGGCTTCTTTAAAATACCCTTATTTAATTTAATACCGTCATTTTAAACATAATTTTGCCTGTTTTTAAATAAGACAAGAATCTAAGGAAAGCACTCTATGAATTAATATTATCATAAGAAGGTTTTTAATTATGAAGTAATGATATAAAGTAAAGAAGAAAAAAGTTCACATGAGTAGTGGGTCTAATATTTATGCATTACACTATTAGACTTCTTTCTATTACAAAATAAACATATAATACAAATATTATATTTCTTTTAACGTACATTAACTTTTTGTGACATACTTTCTCGTGTGTATGGTAATAAGCATATCTATTTTGCATTTTAGGAATTGTGCTGTTTTCGCAATATACCTGCCACATTGCTGTCTTCTTGTTTCTTCCAATAATGTAGGATATCATCAATCACGCCCTAAATTTAAATTGTTAGCATGTTCAAATGCATGGCACTTATTTAATTCTTTATATTTTTTTATGTTCCATAGGTTTTGTGTACGAAAAGCTTATTTGAACTGCTGCAACAAATATTGTAAACAGTTTTAATTTACAAGAAAAATATATACACCCTAATAAGATTAATTAAATTGCATTATTGGGTTTCTGTGTGTACAAAATATACATAATTAAAAACAAAACTAATAAATTGCTATGGGTAATCTAATTGCATTAAGAAATGTAATCCTATGTAAATACAAATATTTGTTGAAACATACAAACGTATATACACCCTATTAATATTAGTTAAATTGCATTATTAGTTTTTAGTATATACAAAATATACATAATTTAAATAAAACAATTATAAACTGCTAAAGGTAATCTGATTGCAGTTACAAACGTAATCCTAAATAAATGCAAACATGTATTGAAACATTTTTTGCATGTAACTACATTATGGGGCTGATTCATGGAACAATTGTGTGCTGAATTCGGTGGCACAGCATTAAAAATCTAGCGCACGCGTGCGAATCACACGGAAGCGATTCAAGGAAGTCTGTGTGCGTGTTTTTCCAGGGAGCTGAGCCGAAACCGCGCGTGGCACACATAGGCGCACATGTCACTGCAACATTCCAAACGCTGTGCGCAACGCGCACAGCGAAAGCGCACAACGTGTTGCGCACACACCAAAAAGGGGGTGCAAAACGCAGAATGGGGAACAATGCGTGAAAATGAGGGCACCACTGGGGAAGTACTGCTGGGAAATACACAGAACGCCCACACGCTCGAGAACAACCCGTATTCATGGAATGGATTAGGGGAAACCTGCGCACAACAAAAGACACGCACAGGCGTAAACACGTCCGCCACACGAAGGCAGGCGGAAGCATCCCCGCGCAGTATAAAATTGCGTGCAAACAACAAACACGTTTATACAGCTACGATTAATACCCATTTCTCGCAGCACTGATCGTGGGACACCGCAGGAGGAGGAGAATAGCCAGGCCCCACAATGTATTGCCCAGGACCAGCCTTTTTGGGATGCCTGATGACCAGGTCTATGACAGGTATAGGTTTCCACCTCATATCATCCTAGACCTGGTCACTGAGTGGGAGGATGACCTCACATCACCCACCTTCTGCTCCCAAGCACTGAGCCCCTTGGAAAAGGTGCTTAATGTACTGCATTTTGTGGCCACTGGGTCATTTCAGCGGACAACTTCCATAGTTGGGGGTGTCTCACAGGCCACACAGTCACGCTGCCTACACCAGGTGTTGGCAATCATGACTGCGCGCCCCTCAGTCCGCAGGCATATATACATGCCCAGAACACCCGCAGAAAGGCATGCCATGGTCCAGGACTTTTACAGGGTATGATATGATATGATATGATATGATGATGATATGATATGATATGGCATTTGTAATGCGCCTATACACAGGTGTTTCAAGGCGCGACGAGGCAGGGAGGGGGGAACAAGGGGAAGACAGACAACGATCCTACTAGGCCAGGTATCATTCAGACCGCGCAAGTGCAGGGGTAGGTGAAGGGAAAAGTGCAAGGGGAAGGGGAGGGGGGAAGTGCAGTACAAGTAAGTAGAATAAAAAAAAATATATAAAATAAAGAAATAAATAGGGCCATCTGGTGGCAAGTGCAAGGTACGTGCAGAAGTGCTGGGAAGGGGGAGCTGTAGGGATACAGAGACAGTCCCGCAGTGCAGGGGTTGCCAGGGAGGCAGCGCAAGTGGAGAGTGACTGGGCCCAGGACCGAGGTCGGTGAGAGTGGGCCAGTTGCAGATTCAGTGCAATTTCAATGAAGAAATTAGCAGGGGAGAGGGACAGAGAAAGCAGAAGCAAAGAGGAAGGTTTTGAGGTGCTTCCGGAACCGGAGATGGTTCTCCTCAAATTTCAGGGAGGCAGGAAGGCTGTTCCAGAGGGAGGCCCCTGCCGCGGAGAGAGATCTACCCCCAGCTCATTGCTTTGAGAAGCGGCTGACCCCGAGGGAGTTGGAGATGGATGAGCGAAGGGCTCGGGAAGGAAGATATTTAGGAAGAGAGAGTTGAAGGTATTTAGGCCCCAGGCCCCAGAAGGCCTTGTCGACAATGCAGAGGGTTTTGAACTTAATCCTCGCAGCCACTGAGAGCCAATGTAGAGATTTCAGTCCTGGAGAGATACGGTTCCTGGGCTTGAGGACAAGGACAAGTCTCGCAGTTCTGTTCTGGTTGAGTTGCAGAGGGTGGAGAGTGGAGGCAGGCAGATTAAGAAAGAGGCTGTTACAGTAGTCCAGCTTTGAGAGAACCAGGGCTCGGGAGACAGTGAGCTTCTGGGGGAAGGAGAGGAAGGGAAGAATACCTCTGAGGAGGTGCAGCTGGTAGTGTGACTTCTTAGAGACGTCAGATATGTGAGGAGAGAAGGAGAGTGTGGAGTCGAAGATGACCCCGAGGTTTTTTGCCTTGCAGGTAGGAGCAGGAAGAGGGCCAAGAGAGGCCGGCCAGAGCGCTGCAGGGAAGGAGGGAGTGGGTGTGCCGATGAGTAGAATCTCAGTCTTACTGGCATTAAGGCAGAGGTCATTAGCGGCACACCATTGGCACACTTCCCCAAAGTGCTTGGTGCCATAGATTGGACCCATGTGGCCCTACGTCCTCCTAGGGCCACTGAGAACATCTACCGCAACCGCAAGCACTGGCATTCCATCAACGTACAGCTTGTATGCGATGGCCATGGAATCATCACCTCTGTCCATGCAAACTATCCTGGGTCTACCCATGACAGTTTCATATAAAGAATGTCTGCCCTGAGCCCGGACCTGGAAGATGGGAAGCATGGCGACACATGGCTCATTGGTAAGTACAAATGTCTGTGCACGTGCATGCATGTCACATGTCAGGGGTATTGACCCACGTTTGAGTCATTAAGCTGCAACAGTTGGTGCTGTGGGCTTAGAAAATCCAAGATGGCCGAAAAGCCCACGTTGCGCCAGAATCCAGAAGAACCGCGCAGTTTTGCGCACACCAAAATGGTCACCTAACCTGCCACCCACCAGTGCGAGAGTGATGGACCGGAAGCGCCATGGGTAAAAGGTGGTGCCCAAGGAAAAACAGCAGGGCCTGTTAGCTCAAAAGCACTTTTAAACCACCTCTGTTTTTCTGAAATGCAAGCTAAAAATGCCTATTTTAAACATTGCAAGGTATTCAAAAATCTCAATGAACATCAGCAGACATTTGGCAGAATGTAGTCTTGTGTGCATACAAAATCTAGGAAAAGAAAGAGCCTAAAATAATGTTCATAATGAAACTGGCTGAGCCGTGGATGTCAGCAGCTTAAGTTAAATTGGACTGAAAGCCACTAAAATCTAAATGTTTAAAATAAATGAGTGACCTACTGTTGAGTGTCACATAGTTTGCAACTGTTAAATGTCATAGTTTTGAACTTAGAATCAGCTTTCTAGCTGCATGTGTAAAAATTTTAAGTTTGTTTTGAATGAAGAAAAACTGGGAACAAAAGTGACATTTGGCTGAAGCCTGGCTTGAAGAGAGTGAATTCTGCCTGGCAACTACCCCCGACAGGAGTTGAAACTTGATTAGCAGCTGTGTTCTCAGGCCTGGCTGCATTCTGCTGCCCCTGCCAAAAGGAGATGACACCTCACTGATTGAATTAGGGGAGTGGCACCTGGGTACTGCAGGAAACTAAACAAAGCACTGTCCTTGAACCAGGCAAATGTTAAATTAGGGGGGTCGTAAACGGCTTCCTCTTGGAAGGAAACGGGGAGGGGCACTGCATCTGTGAGCAAGCTGAGTTGGGGGAAGTGGACAAACCAGAAATTCCACCATGTGCTTTGGGAAACCATACCCCTTTGGGGCCAGAGCATCATTTTTAAAAGATGGATAATTCATAGTGCAGACTTGTAAAAATTATATAAATAATATCATCATTCTTGTGATTTTTCTGTGCACATTGTAAGAGGTGTTAGAACTCTGTACCATGTTCTGAGGCAAAACCCCATGAATTATGGAGATTGCAGACACGGGGTTCACGCTAGAAAAATGAAAAGTTACTGGAATATGTGTAGAAAGGCGGTGTACATGTGTGCTATTTCTGGTAAATGTCCGATATTGGTAAACCAACTAAAAACGAAAATAAGTTGTCATTTTTTAATGCAAGCTCTTAGAAACATCAGAGTTGGAACAGAATGTACCATAAGTAATCAGTAATATGTACATGTAATGTCAACCACTTGTGTATCTGGGAAATATGTATTAGGATCAGAAATAGATTTGTGTGCAATTTGACAAGGGGAGGATCCTCTGACCATAAACCTACCTCAGCACTCTGACTCACAACTCAGTTCCCCCAATCAAGGGAGAGAGGAGAACTGGGCCAATGATAAGTTGAGAGGGGCAGGCTCAGTTATGCTACGCACACACCCACTTTCTAAAGACATAAAAAGAGCCACTGGAAGCCAGACAGGGACATTCACTTTCCACTTTCTTGCGGGACGCTTTGCCGGGAGACTCCAGACTTCAAATCCATAAATCTCCAGAGACCAGAACGGGCGAGCTGTTTGAATTCTTTGCCAAGAACTTTTGCCAGAACCGGTAGCAGACCCAGAAGGCAGAATTATCCAGAGAGACCAGAGATCCAGAGAGACCAGACCCAGACCAGATCGCTGAGAGCTGACCCAAATCGCTGTGCGCAGAACCAGTACCCAGTGGCGAGAGAACCGCAGCCAATCCTGACCCGATCCGTGACGAAGTCGCATTCCTGTCCAAATATAGTGTGAGTACTCAGCCAGAACTGTGCAAAAACAATCTCTTAGTTTAAATAAACTAATTTAAACTATTTTAACCTATCTAGAACTACACCATAGCATTGTGTGTCCTTCTGTGACTTTAAAGCTGCAAAACTGTCATCTGACATTCTGAACCCTTAAAATTTCATTTCTGAAAATCTACCTCCACAAACTCATCCCTATCTCTTGAACCGTTTGTGGTAGAAGCGAGATTTAACTTTCATGTTAAAGCTAAGATTCTGGGCTTTCCACCGAACCGACTTTCTATTCATAATACTTTTTCCGTAATCGTGCTCGACGCACTCAGAAAAAGAGCCGCAATTTGCGATTTGGCTCAAATTTCTTCATGTGTCAAAATAGCAGCTCCTTGCTTTCCTTTGCTGAAATTCGTTTGCAACCTGACAATCATTCATAGAGCATTGCTAAAGTGATCCTGAACTAATTTAAAGTCGCTATCACTCACCCTGAACCTCTAGAGGGAATTAAAATAATTTGTAGCATATTTTTCCCTTCTTTGCATACCACCTTTAAAGCACTTTGCCTGTGTTTAAAATCATCCTTGTGATGTAAGCTTGCTAGGGGGGAACTGAATTTGTATTTTACTGGGATTGTATTCCTGAAGACTGTGTGTGTTATTTCCACCTCCTTACATTGCATGGAGGGGGGGTGAATTGCCAAAAGGGGTAAAGTGATTATATTATGTTTTGCTGAAATCATATCAAGTTTATTCCTGTGTTGCTTCTTTTCCACCTTGCATTTCCTTGTACCATATATAGCATTCTCAGCTACCTTATCCTCTATACTACTCCTAAGTAATTAAACCAGTGTGCTAGTATAACATCAACCATTGTTGATCACTCACTGTCATATGTCTAAGTGTGATATCAAATATTAATTTATTATAAAAGTGTGATATATATCTATTGCTTAATTTTTCAAATAAACCTTTTTAATTTGCAAAACAAACCTACTTCTTGGCTCAGTGGGGTCAGGGGGATTCTAAGAGAGGGGCGTGATACAAGGGTTCATCATCCAGATTATAACTTGTCATAAAACTATATAAATAAGGGCTTCCCTTGAGCAATCCCAGACAAGGCACTGACTTAGTGGGACTGCTTGATTCGAGTCATTAACACACACACAGACAAATACACAAACCCAACTAATGACAACCATCCTCACCTCCCCAGGGGACAGTGCCTACCCTCTGAGCAACCACGTGATCACGCCAATACGGAACCCCACCACACCACCCCAGTTAAGATACAACGCAGCCCATATTGCAACCAGGGGCATAGTGGAGCGCACATTCTTAGTTCTCAAGTCAGGCTTCCGCTCCCTTGACCGCTCTGGCGGCCAGCTACTATATGCACCCCCAGTAGTGTGCAGGATCATTGTGGCAGCATGTGTCCTTGACAATGTTGCAACACGGCGGGGCATAACGGTGGACATGGTTGTGCCCCCACATTCCCAACCACAGGCACAGGCACTGCCCATGGGAGGGGAAAGGGCACGTGGCGAGGCAGCCCGGACCCAGCTTGTGGCCCCATTTTTCACCTAAACTCCCACCCCTGTGGAGTGCACACAGGCCTGGCACATACCAGGTGACAATCGATGATGACAAAAAGACAGTCAACTGTCACAACCTTACCACCCTGAGAATGTTTCCACAGAAGTGCACATTGTGTGCATCCCTAGCTACTTAAACATAACCAATCTGGTGTGACCAAAAGGAACACATGCAAGGTGCATATTACACCACCCCCCTGCAAAACAGGCCATGAAAATCACTGGTATGTCACCCAAACCCTATCAACCCCCATCACCCTCGTCGGCCACACCATGACATGGCATGCAACAGCAAAAGAGCAAACAAAAAGCACAACACATGACAAATTAGATACGAAGTGCCATGTGATAAATGGAAAGAGGCCAGAGACAATCACACCTGACATGGAATCAGATGAAATGACTGACCAACAACCTCCCACACACACAAAGTCATACACAAATGCATGCCACCAGCGGTACCATCATCAAAAGACATAATGCCTGTTGGCATGCACATTGCCCAATCCAAATCCACAAATCCCAAAACCATGTGCTGTGTGTGTCTCCTGCAACACACCACTCAGCACACAGCACAGTGAGCATGCATTGTGTTGGGAATACACCTCGAGCATCATATAAAAAGGACAAGCAACAAAAATAACCCAGTGACGCATGTACACGATCCCGAAATGGTAAGTGATCATGAGCTGCAGGGACATAGCATGGCAGAGAAGGCAATCTGTGTGCACGTGTGGGCATCAAAGGGTGGTTGTATGTGTGGTGGTGCATTGTGCAAGTGTGTGTGCCAGTAGAGACATGCACTCAATACATGCATGTGAAATGAAGTGACCCTCAGTGTCCTGTACACATCACATGTGAACATTGCCCATGTGGACACCCCAGTGTGTCAAACCACACCAATCCCTTGACACCTGAAAAGTAAACCCAACACAGGAACAGCCATTGACCAGCAGAACACATCATGTACATAGTACCCCACATTGACAATGTCAGAGAGTGCCCAATCACTGAAGGCCAAGTGTACTGTCCGACAGCAAAAGCCCCTCCCTCATTTCCTCATTACCATGACCTTCAGAAGAACTGTGTCTTGGGTCCACCGGCTTCTTCCTTCTAGTACACCTGGCTTCAGGATCCCCTTCCCCTTGGTTTTCTTGTTCTTCCTTTCGTGTAAATAGGGTCCAGCCCCCTCAGAGGCCACCTTGACCAGTAAAAATACCAAATCGTAGAGAACTCCAAGGAGCCAAACCAGGGAAAAAGCCTCTAGGCACCAAGAAACCCTGGAAGAGTCTCTAGTAGATGACTTGAAGTCACAGAATATGGCCAAGCACATGTCCAAGCTGAATGAAAGAATAACTACCAAGGTAGCACAGTTGAACAATGGTTCAACAGGATGGGTAGGAATTTGAGTACACAATAATCAATGAGGATGCCACAACTGATGGGTAGAGCTGGACCTTGAGTAGAAAATATCCAAGGAGGCTGGCACAACTGGATGGTTGAGCTGAAACCCAATCAATCCTTGATAGTGTGAATGAAGTCTGGAAAGGCACAGTGAATGCGAGATAGCCGGAAACAGCTGACAGCAAGTTAAGAGCCACAAAAGTTGAATAGCATTGGTAAAAGGCCAAAGTCAACATAAAGATATGGATGTAATAGATGAAAAACAGGAGGAGCGAGAGAGAGATGCTGTGGAACAGAAGTGTACTGAGGCAAACCGAGGCAGTGTAAGAGTAGGTGGAAATAACTGCCCGGGAGACGGGCGGCCAGATCTGCAACAACGACAGTAGCAGGAAGAAAAACAGGGACTAAAGGCACAAGAGTGTGAAAAACAAGTAAAAGAGCCCTAGTCCAGTAGGAAAACTGCGCCGTCAGCCAGCAGCGAAGTCCAAGAGGGAAGACAATTACAACATGCCGTCCAAACTGAACTGAGCGGAGAAGTAGTATAGCCGGACATCTCAGGTGAGGTCTGGACCGTGAGTTGTGCTTCTTGGGTCACATTCCTAATGCATCCTCCTTTGCCACAATCCCTATGGGCTGAACTCAACACGTACCAACTTGACATTGTCACCACCTGACCCCCTCCCACCATCAGTGTGACTTTGACAGCTAAAGGGTGCAGGCTACCGTCTACAGCATGAAGTGCATCAAGCACGTATACAGCCAAGAAATGAAAATACATCACAATCAACTTCAATAAATGGACAGTTCAAAAATGTACTCACCAAAATTGATTGCAGACATGCCATGGAGAAAACATCCCTAATCCCCACTAGGGGTGTAAACACAAGTAGTACAGCAGCAGACAGGCCAAAGATATGACGAAAGCCCAATGCCCTCGTGTAAATTGTTGTCACACCAAACCATCCTTGCAAGCCCATGGAAAGGGGATGCAGGAGTGGCATATGTGTCTGGACCCCCAGCCACAACCACATACACGAGACAAGCTTGAATAGGCCCAGCTGGAACAGACAGTGGATGCTTTCAAAAGCCACAAAGCACCACACTGTCACATGATTGCACAATAGACCAACAATATTATAATAATAAAATAAAAAATAGCAACATATGACCCGGGAGGGGGGCACCCATGAGGGGGGCGGTATAGGGTGCACCTCAACACCGACATGCGATGATGTTGAGATTAAAACAAAAAAGCCTCCATGGGCTCAACACCTGCACGGCCCGAACTGTGTGGGAGATAAGTTGTCGTCCTGCTCACCATCTGGATGGAAATCAGAAGTGGAGGGGGCACAGTTCCCTGACCACGCCTATGCGCAGCTTGCCCCTCGACGGCAGCAAGTCTGTGGCACTGGTAAGCCCAGTCCTATGTGGCAATGGCACGTAGGTCAGCGTGCAGCACCTCATGTGATAGGCGTGCTTCCTATTGCAAGGTAGCATGTGTAACACAGAGTTCTGCCTGCATGGCCTCGTATGACATCTGGAGCACCTCCCGGCATGCATGTAGCTCAGCCGAGATGGTATTCTCAAGCTGCTCCAACCTCTCCTCTGACCGGTGCCTCTGGGACATGTTGAGCATACCCAGAGTAGCTCTGAGGGATTGATGGTCATCCCTCAGGGCCTCCATGTGTGCCTCTGCGTGAGCGGCAAGTGCTTGATGCAGAGACACTATTTCAGCCCAGCATGCCCTGTCTGAGGCCGCCATGCCCAGCCTGAGTGAGCGGGCCGTGGACTGCGCTGCCCGCTGCTGGAGCTGCACCTGCCAAGCAGGGGGAGCACGGATTGGGCCACACGTTCCATGCTCTGAGTGAGCTTATCAATAGATGCCCCCTGTTGTTCTGAATTGGCATACATGGATTGCTCCCACTCAGTATACCCCGGTGGCGCACGGCCACCGCGTTGCCGGACATGACACCCGCGGGACCCGAGGAGCCGTGGTCCTCACTGGATTGGCACTGCCCCGGCTGCAGGACTACATCCCTCCGTTGACATGATGCCCCAGGTACATCAGCAACTGGTGTGGAGTGTGATCATGTGTCCCAATCCACCACAGGCCGAGGTACCATAAGCATGTCTGAACAGCCAAATTGACACAACTGCAAGTGAATCAAAACACACCATGACACACGTAATATGCATGTACACATGCATCACTGAATCATCATCATCAATATAGCTTCATCCATCTGCAGGTTGGCCCATACCGGGCGTCATGGGCCATGTAGACATAGTGAATGCCGGCCATGACACCCGCGGGGCCCAAGGAGCCGTGGTCCTCACTGGATTGGCACCGCCCACGGCTGCAGAACTACATCCCTCCATTCACATGATGCCCCAGGTACATCAGCAACTGGTGTGGAGTGTGACCATGTGTCCCGATCCACCACATGTGGGGGTACCAACACTGTCTGGCCCCTCAGTGCAGGTGTCGTGGACAGAAGATCATCCACATCAGGATCACTCACCGTCGACGAATGGACATGACGCACATCCAACTCAACATTGTGCTCAGAGTCATCATCAGAGCTACACTAATTGCCAGTCCTAGACA
The DNA here is from genome assembly GCF_040938575.1 of Ambystoma mexicanum. Classification (NCBI taxonomy): domain Eukaryota; kingdom Metazoa; phylum Chordata; class Amphibia; order Caudata; family Ambystomatidae; genus Ambystoma; species Ambystoma mexicanum. The sequence continues at coordinate 1,169,100,340 of NC_090935.1, read as the reverse complement.
CGATGGTCTGGAGCACAAGTGGGTTCTCATGGCCTACCACCCCCCGACCCCACCTTGTGCCGGGTTGCTGATGTAATAGCAACCCTGTGTCTGGAATGACATCACCATCCTCTGCCTCCATTGCGTCATTACCTGTAATGTGAAAAAAGCAAACATGAGTACACATGTCAGAAGCACATAACCCACACACACATAGACATCACATCGACAGGCAACACATGAAGCAGACATGTCACACACAACTGAAATTCCGGCATGCATCCAGTGGCATTGATATGCAATGGCATCCCAAAAGCAGAAATGGATGCGTGTAAATTGCAAAGCCTACACATGTTCTGAATGTAGTATATCACCTCCATCACACACCACCTCCGTCAGGCACATATCACAGGCAGAAATGACAGATGGCAACAAAGAGATGGCACGTACCATAAGCATGTCTGAACAGCCAAATGGCTACAGCTGCAAGTGAATCCACACCATGACACACGTAATATGCATGTACACATGCATCCCTGAATCATCATCATCAATATAGCTTCATCCATCTGCAGCTTGGCCCGTACCGGGCATCATGGGCCATGTAGACATAGTGAACGTCCCAGGCAAACTGAGGGCCTGCAATGAGGCATGAGGGACCATATCGCCCAGTACGGTCCGAGCTGCCGGTCCATGAAGCCTCCAGAACACCCCTCAGGGCCTGATACAGCACATTGTGCATTGAATGTGCCAAAAACATTATTCAGTGTGTCAAATCATCATGCCCAGGCTCAACCAGATTAGCTAAGTGGGCCTGGCCATACATGTACTGCACAATAGTGCACCTTCAGGATTGTGCCAGTTGAACATAATGGGCGCAATGCTGAAATTTCAGCAGCATTTACGTTAAATAACAACATATTAGTCATTCAACAAAAAAGCTGCAGAGAACACATGTGTAAATAAACACTTTCACACACACATAAGTGAGTAGCTGCAATGTTGCACTACACAACATTGAAGCTGCTTGCATATGTCTATGTGAAAGTGTTCAAATACACCCGTGTTCATATACACCCATGTTCATATACAACCGTATGGTGAATACGAACAGAATCCTATACAGCAAAGCAAGCAGCTACATTGCTGCTTGCTTTGATGTATGTGAAAGTGTGCACATACACACATGCAGGCAACTCCACAGTCATTACAACCCGATTGGCAGGCTATAATCAATCTGCGGCCTATACCAGTTAGTATAGGCCGCAGATTGACCTATCAACTTTGCCAAACACCTGCTAGGTTTAGTTTAGTTTAGTTTATTATTTGTATAGCGCCGCCTGGCCCTAGGGCATCCAGGCGCTTGCGATGAATACAACAAGAATAATACAACAGAAATGTACAAACCGATTACATATTTACAAATTTACAGTCTTGGTGCATGCTAGTAAGGTAGGGCTAGGCAGTTTACGTTTCTTTGGATAGAAGCCAAGTTTTGGTGTTGTGTCTAAATCTGTGAAAGGAAGGTTCTGATCTCAGCTCGAGTGGAAGTGAATTCCAAAGTTTGGAGGCAAGCACGGGGAAGCTGGAGCCACCTGCTTTTTGGAGCTTAAATCTTGGGATATTTAAGCAATGTGTTTGAGCTGATCTGGTAGGGCGCGCTGGGGTGTGGTGATTGAGATTGTCGGATAGGTATCTGGGTGCTTGGTTAGCTAGGCATTTGTGTGTGAGTGAGATGGTTTTATATTCAATTCTTTGTGGTATGGATAGCCAATGGCAGGTGCGTCTGGCGTCCGAAATGTGTTCATGTTTGGGTATGTTCAGGGCTTCTCGCAAGGCGTTGTTTTGTATGACTTGTAGTTTGTTGATGTTTTTCTGACTGGTTCCCAAGTATAACGCATTGCAGTAGTCAACTTTGGAAAGGACTAGCGCTCTGGCTAAGGTGATGCAGTTGGATGGTGAGAGGTAAGGTCTGCTGGCATTGATGAGTTTACAGGTGTAAGCAGTGGCTGATGAGATGGAATTGATCTGTCTTGTCAGTGTGAGGGAGGAGTCGAGGTAGATTCCTAGGGTTTTGACGCTGTTAGAGACGATGATGTTATTGCCGTCTATAGTGAATGCTTGATAGAGTTTGTCGAGTTTATTAAGTCTGGGTTGGGAACCTAGGAGAAGAAGTTCGGTCTTGTCGTCATTGAGGCATAGGCCATGCTTGGCCATCCATTCTTGGATAATGGAATAAATGTTGTTGAGAGCAGTGAGGTCGGTGGAGTAGTCGCCTGTTAAAGGGATCAGTATTTGGGTGTCATCTGCGTAGTTGGTGTAGATGACACCCAAGCGGTCCAATATGTCAAAGAGGGGTTTCGTGAACACATTATATAGAGTGGGGGAGACGCAGGAGCCCTGGGGGACACCGCAAGTGACTGGGGCTGGGATGGCAGAGGCTGTGGGTGCGTAGACTCTCATGGATCTGTTGTTAAGGAAGGAATGGATCCATGCGTTGGCGTTATCTGAAAATTTGGCTGCTGAGGATAGATGTTTGCAGAGGATGTCGTGGTTGACCAGGTCGAAGGCGGCCGATAAGTCAAGAAGGAGAAGGATGGCTAGTTTACCATTGTCTTTAATGTTGTCCATCTGTATCTTAAGGTCAATCAGGGCGGTCTCAGTGCCGTGTTTGGGGCGGAATCCTGATTGTCTGAGTCCTAGTAAGTTATTTTTCTCAAGGTGGTTCTGTATCTGAAGATAGGCAGCTCTGTCGAAGATTTTTAGTAGGAAGGGTACGGTCGTAATGGGTCTGTAGTTGGTGGGGACATTAGGGTCAAGGGTGGGCTTCTTAAGTAAAGGAAGAACCCAGGAGTCCTTGAGGTTGTTGGGCACTATGTTGGAGGTGAAAGATGAGTTGATGAGGGAAGTGATGAAGGGAGCAAGTTGTTTGGCTGCATCTTTAATGACTGGGGCTGGGCAGGTATCGCCTTGGCATTTGGACGGTTTAAGAGAGTAGATTATTTCTTCAACCTCTTTGATGGTTATGGTGGAAAACTCAAAGAGGTTATTGTCATCATTTTGGGGGGTGGTGTGGGTGTGTGTAGAGGGGGAGGTGTTATCAGTGAGGGTGAGGCTTTCTTTCTTTGTCAGGATTTTGGCTTGTAGTGTGGCAATTTTGCCTAGGAGTGCTTCCTGGATGCTCGTGCACCAGTGGATGTCTTTGTTACAAGTGTCTGGAGTGGGGGAGGGTGATTCGAGTTCTCTCAGGATATTGAAGAGCTCTTTGGTATTAGATTTGGCGTTGCTGATTCTTTCATTGTACATGTTTTTTTTAGACTGGATGATGGCTGATTTATAGATGTTCGATGCCAGTGCGTAAGATGTCTTATTAATAGTGGATGGTGACTGTTTCCATGCTAATTCAGCTTGTCTTTTGGATTTGCGGAGTGTTTTTAGTTTGGGGGTGAACCAAGAATTGAGGTGTGCTCGTGGTTTGGCTTTCCGAAGCTTGAGTGGTGCTATGGTGTTTATGGCCTTAAGGATAGTTGTGTTGTATAACTCTACTAGTTCAGTAGGGTTGGTCATGGCGGGTGAGAAGTCGATGATGGGTTGGAGTAACGGGAGGAGTTTCTCTAGTGTGATATTTTTGTTGTTTCTTGTGAGTGTGGGTGGGGCATTGGATGAAGGCCTTGGTGTATGAGTCCCTTTGTTGATGGTGAAGGTAATAAGGTGGTGATCAGTCCAAGCGCATGGAGTGTTGGAGAGGATGGTAGTGTTGCAGTTGAGGTCAGCTATCCAGTCAAGGATGCGGCCTTTGTTGTGTGTGGGTTGTGTGATATGGTGGGTGAGTCCTAATTCTGAAATTGTGTTGGCGACAGTGTGAGCTTTGTCATCTTTCTCATCATTGAGACCTAGATTAAAGTCTCCTAGGATGAGTAGTCGAGAGTTAGGTTTGATATTGTCAGAGAGTAAAAGGGCTATGTCGTCATTAAAGGATAGTATAGGGCCTGGCGGTCTGTAAATGAGGTGGATGGTGATAGTGCTTGTGTGCGTTGTGTATAGTTTGAGGGTGAGTAGTTCCGCTGATGGCAGTGAATTTTGTATGTGTCTTATGTTGATGGAGCTTTTTGCAATAATGGCTACTCCACCACCTTTAGCTGTTTGTCTGTCTGCACGGTAGATGGTATAGTCATTGGGTATAGCAAGTGATAGAGAGGGGCCAGACGCTGGGTGGAGCCAGGTCTCTGTAATAGCTATGAAGTCGAGATCATTGAAGGAAATAATGTCGGCTATGTCTAGGGCATGGGCGACTACGGATCTCGCATTGATGAGTGCACCTTTGATGGTTTCGGTGGTGATGCATGATTTTTTGATGTGGGTGCGGGGGGAGGGTGCGTTCAGGCCGTGTGATATCTGGTCTGACGGAAGTGTAGGGCGTGTGCAGGGAGGGGCAGATTTGGTTAAGGTTATATTTTGTTTGTTGCCTAGATTGAGGAAGGATACGGGTGTGTGTGTTCTGGATCTGAGTCGGGTGAGTCTCGATAAGCCTGAGCAGGGATAGGATTTGCTGGTAGTGAGGTTCGTGATAGTGGATTGGCCGATGGGAGTAGTTTGTGATGCTTCTTGGGGGCTGGAGGTGTCTGCTGTGCGATGAGAGTCGATGGAGGAGGTAGGCTGGAAGGGGTTGATGTTGGGTAGGAAGGGGGTGGGGCAGGGTATGGGATAATGTCTGGGGCAGGCTAGTCTGCTGAGGCCATTGGGGTGTAAGCGAAAGTGTGGCCCTGTACAAGGGGTGTCATGGGGGACCAGGCAGAATGGGAACATAATGAGGAAGGGCCAGGTTATCATATCTGAGTTTAGAGGGAACTGGCGCACAAAATCATCAGAGAGAAGCTAGTACGCAATGTTAGTGCACAATGGTGCTGCAGTGAGGGTACTAACGCAGAGAATCAGAGAAATGCTAGTACACAGTGCTAATACACAGTGCTAATACACAGTGCTAATACACAGTGTACTCTAAGCGACCCTAAGGCACAACACAATGTCACAGTGGTCTCTAAGCGACCCTAAGGCACAACACAATGTCACAGTGGTCTCTAAGCGACCATAAGGCACAGCACAATGTCACAGTGGTCTCTAAGCGACCATAAGGCACAATTGTATTCTGTATTGGGTGTTCCAATACAGAATACATGTGTCACAGGATGCACCTGTGCCCGTGCGTTTCATGACAGTGAAGGGGTGACAATCTGAACATACATGCCAGGACAATTTGACATTGCAGCATTGAGTAGGCATGTAAAAGGGTGTAACATGGCTCAGAAGCGGATGGGTGCAGTGCAGAACATGTGTACGTTAACAACTATCTACATCAACATGTACGTTATGATGTCAAACAATAAACAGGCAGTGTAAGGGCAAGTTCAGCCATCACATGCAATGTGCCTGCAATGGGTTGCATGGCCACAGGCAACCCCTCACTCCCTCGGTGAAAATGCAGCGAGGCATTGCATGGCAATGAAAGGTTGACCAGAGAACTGTGTATTGGCAGACAGTGTTGAGTAGCGTCAATTGCATCAACTGAGTCAACTGACACCACATCAGATGAGAATGGGACAGTAAGCAGGACACATGATGAACCCTCAGTAGTACACACATTTGTGCAGAAGACACTACACCAGTTGAACAGAGTCAGGGGGCCTGAAACAGGAGGAGGCCTGTGTCCCACACAGACTATGACACCCTAAACATGTGCGTGATGCAGGACTGAGCCAGAGTGAGCATGGAATGGATGATCAAATGCCATTAAATGTATGTCATCCTGGACACGTACTACATGATCATCCTGCCAAGGACACATAGGGGCATGCATGGAATGCACATGGAGCATGAATGGGCACTCATGTCGCCGGGGAGCATCTGCCATCTGCACAGTCCGAGTGAGACACCCTGCATCAAGGACAAAGTATGTACCCTACAGTATGTGTCTGGCAGGTTGGCAGGGGGAAGTGTGCATGTACACAGGAGCATGGAACAGGCTATTGCAGTAGTCCAACATGTTACCCACCAGTGCCATGGTGAAATTGGAGTGCAGGGGGGTGGAGGGGCAAGGGAGAATGCCCGTGTGGAGTACCCGCATGCTGGCAGAACACACATGCACGTCAGTCATGCAATGATATACCCCGAGTGCTGAGTGGAAAGGCACCCAAGGCTACATGCAGAAGGGCCAGTGAGCTGGAACATGGACGGGAGGGGCAGCCGGGTGACTAGCATGTGAGTAGGGTGCAAGTCTGGTGATGAGGACAGTCCCTGTCTGCTCTACATGTCCCGCAGGCAGTACAGCAGGCACGCATTAGTGAAGCATTGCATGACTCGCACATGAGAACCATGTACACATATCATGTAGAGGCAGTCAAGTATAACACATCACCCAAGCAAACCACACATAGGCTGGACAAACACACAACAACACTCCCCGGACGGGCCATCAAAATCCAGCATCTCTCCCACTCCTTTGGCTAATTGTGCCGGAATGAACTCTGCAGCAAACACCTCGTGCGGAGTGCATTTTTCCTCCTCAGGTGCTGGCCCACTGCCAGTCACCTGAGTCATGGCATAATTGGAGGCACGCTTTAGCTTAGCACAGCGTCGGAGGTCATCCCAACGCTTTTTGCACTCCTGAGCTGTGCGGACCTCATGTCCGAATGTACTAACACCCTCCGCAATATGCTTCCAGTGGCCCCAACGCTGGGCAGGCGTAGTGTGACGATTTGGGCCCACTAGCATATCACGGTCGTGTTCCGACACGTAGCACACAAGGAGGTCCAGTTCCTGCTTGCCGAAAGGCTTCTTCCTCGACGTGCCGGAGGCCAGAGCCGTGTCTAGGGTCCCAGCCTCTTCTGCAGGAGCAACCTTCCTCCTCTTGGTCAGTGGTCCGGACCCTGACTGGCAAATGCCGCCCTGATTAGTAGGAGCAGTGGCGCTGGTGGCAGGTGGAACTAAGACGGAAGCTTTGACTTGCATCAGTGGCTGCTGGGTGCTCTTGACTGGACCCAGCGCAGCAACAGCCGCTATGCCAAGGTCTTTGACCGAGACTGTCCTTACTGGCAGACTCACAGCCAGGGTGGTGTCAGCTGAATCTTTCCATGCAGTTGACAACACCTGGCTGCTCTGGGCTGCAGATGACAACACTGCCCTATGGACATGTGCTTCGGTCAGAGCAGCCCTGTGTGCACTTTGCTTGTGTCTCCTGACCACCTGAAAATCTGCCAGGGAATCGTCAGGTGCCAACGCATCATGCGCTGGCCGACCCTGAGCCTGGATGGTGTTTGCCACAGCTGCACCTGCAGCTACCACTACCATTGGGCCCGTGGCAAGAGCTACATCTCTCGGAGCCGCAGGGGGTGGTGGCATGACTGCACCAACACATGGCAGAACATCCTGCCGAAGTGGCGCACCCCTGCCTCTTCCACCTCTGCAGCCATCCTGGGAACCCTGGACTCCCCCTACTCCCTGGTCACCCCAGCCACGACCCTGACCATGCCCACCATGTGGAGGACATCCAGCTGATGCGCCCCTCACCTTTCATGGCCTCCCAACCATGGCACAGATGTAGTAGTGCCAATGGGAAGTGTACACAACAATTGTCCTGGGCAATTGGGGTGAAGGGGGTGACGTACTAAATGTAAACAGCACCCCTGTGCACCTGCAAGGCTGTATGTGAACCGGTGAGAAAACGCAACGCTCAGGCACCCCAAAACGGCAGTCAAACTGTACACGCAACCCCGGTAGCTCATGTGTGTGGAATTAACCTCCCGCAGTACGCAGTGACAACCAGGAACACAAAAAAACGCACAGGCGTGGGACACACAGGCTACTATCACCTCGAAAACTGGTAAGTGATACACATGGGGACCCGCAGTGAGAAAAATAGCGTGCGCGACTCACCGTTTGACAGAAAAAACACACGTAGGTAAGACCCCCACCAAAAGAAGAGATACGAGGGAAATGCCTGCATGCGTCACGTCACCTACGCACTTAGGTTCTTTCCTCAAATTACACGCATTCACACGCAGACGTGGTGTTTTTGCACGTGCAGATTCACTATGCACCTGTACCGAGGGAAATGCCAGTGCACATCACGCCACTTACACGCTTATGCGCTAAGGCCCCTTCCTCGAATTACACACTGACGTGCTGTTTTTTCACGTGCCAATTCACTCTGCATCAAGCTGGCCACGCGTCAACACATGGAAGACCAGACAGAAGACGACGCTCCTGCCCAGAAGGCAATTTTCCTGCCCCCCGAGCCGCCTCCCACAAGCCATCTGCTGCTGCCTGCCTGCCTGCTGGCCACATGCCCTGCTATTTGGTGCCTGCACATCATGCTGCAACCACCCCTGCTGGAACAGTAGACTCCCGACTGCAGTTCCATTGCTCCACAGCCCAGCACCAGGACCCAGTTGCCCACCCACACCTGCCTCGGGGTTGCCATGTCGGGCCATTCTCCATCTGGGATCACTGACGACCCACCTGCAGGGAGGCAGAGGGCTGCCAGCTTCACTGCAGGAGAAGTTGGCATCCTGGTGGAGCAAGTCCTGGTGCATTATGATGCCCTCTTCGGACGAGGACGCGCCGACAAGGATGGACAGAAGAGGATCTGGATGGACATGGTGGGTGCCACCAACGCGGAGGGGGTGGCAACCCGTGATCTGAAACACATCCATAAGCTCTGGGAGGACTTCAGGTCCAGGACCCTCAGGAATGCCTGGCGCCTGTGGGCGCAGCAGATGCAGTGGGGTGCCAGGTCCGCCTTATCAATGACCAGATTAGGGTCCTGGAATGCATTCACCCAGCGCTTCACCTCCAAGTCCTCGAGAGGCAGACCCATCTGGAGTCGAGCGGTAAGTGTCCATGCATGCTCATTGGACGCAGTGCATGTTGAGGTGTGCCAGGTGTGTGCGGCTTGGACATATGTTTGAAATGGCCCATGTATGGATGTTTATGTGCAGGGACATGACCATGCTGCATGTGAGTCCAGTCATTTGTGATGGACATCAATGGTGTATGTGTTCCAAAGCATGATGCACAACTGCATGTGGAGATGCTCACATGTTAGCATTTCTGTGTATGTACTATGCCATGGTTGCAGTGTGACACATGGATGCTGGTTCCACCTTCATGTACGTGCACAGCGTACATGTACGTGTGTGTGTTTGACATGTGTGCAACTGTGATATGCCATGGATGCATGTGACACAGACATGTAGGTAGCCAATTGGCAGATGTGACATAGTTGCAGATGATTGCACTGTGACAGATGGTGAAGATGTACAGATGCATGTGTGTCTGGTGGAATGTGTGCATGTGTTCGGCACACCCTATGTTGCTTGTGACGTCATGCCAACCTTCGGATGTTCATGTCCTTGTGTGTTTATGGATGCTGCTGCCTGCTGCATGATTCCTGTTATTTTGGGCATGTGTGTTGTTTCAAATGATATGAGTGTTGGGGAGTGTGATGCCATCTGTGAAGTTTGACACTGCCACTCATGTGCAACTGTCATGTGTGTTTCAGACCTTTGTACAGTGCCCTGATGCCTGTGTTCTGTCTCTCCCTGTCTGCAGCATCGATTGATGAAGAGGGCGGAAGACGATGCTGTGGAACACAGCAGCAGGGATCCCACCGCCAGCCGGAGATGCAAGGCCCAGCTTCCCTCCCAGGTACTGATATGGAGTGAGGAGTCAGATGCCGCGTCCATGGCTGCAGCTGCCGAGGGAAGGTCCAAGAGGCGGAGGTTGGAGGTGGACTCCTTGGCAGCAGTAGGGGCAGCAGAGCCCCCACAGTGGCCTACGGAGGAAGATTGCACGTAGTCATCCAGGTTGGTGGGGGGTTTGGTTGAGGCACGGGGCCTGGAAGGGGGATTCCACTGGTAACAGTGGTGCAGTCCAGGGGCAGGGACAGGAGGCAGCACAGGCCACCACAGAGGGGCCTGTGTGTAATCCTGTCCCGATCTGCATGTGACTGCATCATCCGGCACCAGCAGGGATGCCTCCGTCCAGACCTGTTTTCAGGGAGGGGATGCGCAAACACCAACTGGCCTTCCTCTCCCTGCGGACGTGGCAATCTGTAACCGGATTCAGCCTGTCCTAGCTGGTGTGGCGTTGTGCCAACGTGGTATTTCGGATGACGTGCAGGGTTCTCGTCTGGACAATGCAGGTCATTTCGAATACCTGTTTGGCCGCGTCGACCTACTAGGACAGGTCGTCGGCACTGGGTTCATCTGTGTGCTGGATCTTCCTGCGACCCTCTCCTCAACTGAACCCCCTATGCACCAGTCGTCCTCCGTGCCATCTTCCCGCCCAAGTATCACCTGGGCCCCCTGTGGAGCTGCCCCTGAGCCAGCAGTCAGGCTGGTAGAGGACACATCCATGCCACAGTTGGGAGTCAGAGGTCCAGCAGGGGTGGCCACCCTACCAACTGGACCCCAGCAAATGGAGGACATGCAGGCATCGACAAGCAAGGCACGTGCACGGCAGCAGCAGGCTCTGGATGGGAGCGATCATGGCTCAGGGCCATCAACATCCCAGGGGCAGGCATCGGCCGACGAGCAGGAGGACCCAGGATTGGGAGTGTCTTCCGTGTGGCAGCGGTTGGCCCAGCAGATAGATGCCGAGTGGCGGCGGGAGCGGAGAGGACACGGATCAGGATGGTCATGGCAGAGAACTCCATGAACCGGGCTTTGAGGCGGGCTGAGTGCCTCGAGGCAACTGGCAGGGAGTTGGAGGAGGACATAGCTGTATCTCTGCGAGACCTCAAGGCCAGGGAACAGGCCCGCCTCCGGAACATCGAAGCGGAGTCCGATGATGCCCTGGCCTGGGACATCAATAAGTGAGCCGTCGGACTAGCCCGCCGCCTATGAATATAGTTATTTAGGTTTAGGTTTCATTTGTGTTTTTATATGATTTGGAGTACATGGACTTTGCTCCACTTTTTGTACATAGTTGTGTTTTACATAGGCTTTTTTGTAGGTTTCATTTTGTTTTGGGATCATGGACCCTTCTGACTTTCATTGTAAATAGTACCAGATATGTACATACTTTCTTTATTACGTCATCCCATGGAGCAATGGTTTTTTATGCTTTTGATTTTTTGTTTTCTTTCTATGGACTTTGGCGATGGACCACTTTCCAGTTTTCATCTTGTGGATTTTTGTTTTTCATTGGCTTTTACTTTCTTTTTAGTATTGCATTAATTATTTCTTCATTTGCATGTGTGGTTTTCATTATGTCATTTTGTTTTCTTTTTAATACATTTCATATATCTTCATTATTTGTGTGGTCTACTCTCATTGGTTTCGTGCATGTCGCTATGTGCATTGCTTCAGTCATGTGTTGCCACGGTGTGGCTCTGTTGGACATTTATTTATGGGCCTGCTGGTTCTTTTCAGACTCTCATGGCATGGCTAATTTAGTAGGAAGTGGGTGCAGTGGATGGTTGCGTGTGTGTACTGGGGGAGGGGGGATTTGGGATGGCGTTAGGGCCATGGGTCTGTATTGTTACCATGTGGTGTTTGGTGGGACATATGTCGGGGCCTGCTGGCAGATTGCCGTCAATGGGGGTGGTGTGGGGGGACATGTGTCGGGGCCTGCTGGCAGGTTGCCGTCAATGGGGGTGGGGTGGGGGACATGAGTCTGGGCCTGCTGGCAGGTTGCCGTCAATGGGTGTGGGGTGGTGGGACATGAGTCGGGGCCTGCTGGCAGGTTGCCGTCACTGGGGGTGGTGTGGGGGGACATGAGTCTGGGCCTGCTGGCAGGTTGCCGTCAGTGGGGATGGGGCGGGGGGACATCAGTCGGGGCCTGCTGGCAGGTTGCCGTCACTGAGGATGGTGTGGGGGGACATGTGTCAGGGCCTGCTGGCAGGGTGCCTTCAATGGGGGTGGCATGGGGGGACATGAGTCGGGGCCTGCTGGCAGATTGGCATCAATGGGGGTGGTGTGGAGGACATGAGTCGGGGCCTGCTGGCAGGTTGCCATCAATGGGGATGGGCTGCCTGTGGGGCATGACAAGGGGTTGTAGGAGTGTCCCCTGTGGTGTGGGCTGCCTGCAGGACATGGGGAGGGGCTGTAGGGGTGTGCCCTGTGGTGTGGGCTGCCTGCGGGGCATAGGGGAGGGGGGGAGGGCACACCCGGGAGGGCCCACACTGCCAAATCGCGTGTCAAACTCCCTGTGCACCCCTCGGAATACGCGTACCCGCTCGCACCAGGTCAATCGCATGTAAAACTCCCCGCGCACCCCTCAGAATACACGTACCCTGCTCGCGGCAGGCCACTCGCGTGTAAAACTCCCTGCGCACCCCCGGAATACAAGTACCCCGATCGCGCCAGGCCAATCGCATGTGAAACTCCCCGCGCACCCGCGGAATATGCATACCCCGCTCGCGCCAGCCCATTCGCATGTGAAACTCCTCATGCACCCCTCGGAATAAGCGTACCCCGCTCACGCCAGCCCATTCCCGTGTGAATTTCCTTGTGCACCCCTCGGAATCCGCGTCCCCGCTCACGCCAGGCCAATCGTGTGTAAAACTCCCTGTGCACCCCCGGAATATGCGTACCTGGCTCGCACCAGGCCAATCGCATGTGAAACTCCCAGCGCACCCCCGGAATACGTGTAACCCGCCCGCGCCAGACCATTCAACCCTGGACATGCTCCACGGACAGCCCATCCACCCTCCCCAAGCCCCGCAGGCAGCACATCCACCCTACCCATGCCCAGCAGGCAGCCCATCCACCCTCCTCATGCCCCGTAGGCAGCCCATCCACCCTGACCATGCCCCGCAGGCAGCCCAACCACCCTGACCATGCCCTGCAGGCAGCCCATCCACCCTCCCCATTCCCCGCAGGCAGCCCATCCATCCTGATCATGCCCCGAAGGCAACCCATCCACCCTCCCCATGCCCTGCAGGCAGCCCATCCACCCTGGCCATACCCTGCAGGCAGCCCATCCACCCTCCCCATGCCCCGCAGGCAGCCCATCCACCCTGACCATGCCCCGCAGGCAGCCCATCCACCCTCCCCATGCCCTGCAGGCAGCCCATCCACCCTGACCATGCCCCGCAGGCAGCCCATCCACCCTCCCCATGCCCTGCAGGCAGCCCATCCACCCTGCCCATGCCCCGCAGGCAGCCCATCCACCCTCCCCATTCCCCGCAGGCAGCCCATCCACCCTGACCATGCCCTGCAGCCAGCCAACAACACAGGTGGGACTTTTTCCACGCAATTTTCCTGACGCAAGTGGGATACACATATACCGAGGGGGGCGCGGGGAGTTTTACATGCGATTGGCCAGGCGCGAGCAGGTTACGTGTATTCTGAGGGGTGTGCGGGGAGTATTACACGCGATGGGCCTGGCGCGAGCAGACGTGGATCAGACTTAGACCAGCATTAAGGGATATAGTTTTAGTAAGTGTACAATATCTAGCCCATTTCTCTTCGTCGATGGGCATATTCACGTCTTTCTCCCATTTTTCTTTAATGTTGTTTAACATAAGGGTGTGTGTCTGGGTCAATGCATACAGTTTGTAGATTCCAAGACCCTTCCCTGATATAGCTAATTGTAAACATGGATACAAAGGAGGTTCATCAGGGAAGAGTGGCCATCGTTAATTAAACGCGGATCTCATTCGGTAATATTGGAGTGCTCTGAGCGGTCCCCCCACCAACCGTATTTATAAAGTCCTCTAGGGTCACGAATTTCCCACTGGGGAACATGTCCCTCATCTTAATTTCTTTGTGAGGATTCCAGGTTTTCTGGAGGTTAACATCGAACGATGGAGGGATGCCAGGGAGGTTCAAGAGGGGAACGTCTGGATCATAGTGCGTCACTATCTTTAGTTTTTTATATATCGCAACCCAAGCTCGGACCGTGCAACTGTTGCAGAGAAATGTTGTTACCATGGAACGGAGCTTCCCGAAGAAGGCCCTGCCATCGGTGCCCTCACTTTTAAACGCATGCAGTGCGTTTAACATATAGGTATGTTAACGAAGAGGTAGAGTAATTTAGGGAGCACAACCATTTTAAGGATTGCAACCCGACCGTGCAAGGAGATGGGAAGTTGGGCCCACATCAAAAATTTAGTATTAAGCAATTGTAGTCTATGTTTGTGATTGTCTGGGTACACAGTGTGCCTATCTCTAGTGACTAGTACACCCAGGTATCGGATATGTTGAGCTGACCATTTAAATCCACAAGTTGGCAGCGGGCATGTACTAGCTGGGGTTAATGGGAATATCTCGGATTTGGCATTGTATATTTTATAGCCTGAATATTCAGCGAAATCGTGTATATCTGCCATAATGGGTGTCAAGTTCGTTTCAGGTTCCTGGATATATAGGAGAGTATCATCTACGTATAATGAGATTAATTGAATTGAGCCTTTCATTTTTATCCCCTTGTCTGCGTATTTCAATCTGACAAACGCCGCCATAGGTTTGATGGTTAGGGCGAACAAAATGGGTGAGAACGGACAGCCTTGTCTGGTACCCCTACCCAATAGGAACAATTCAGAAATAGCGCGGTTGGTTAGGACTCTGGCTTCTGACGCTGTGTACAGTAGTTTGATGTTACCTAATAAAGTTTGGACCAATTTTAAATGCCTCCAGCACTGCGAGAAGGTAAACCCAGGAAACTGAATCAAATGCCTTTTCGGCATCAAGGAAGACAGCTACCACACGTTTATCAGGGTTTATGTGGGCCATTAGTCTGAACAGTCTCCGTAGGTACAAGGCAGTGGATCTTGTAGGGATAAACCCTCATTGATCGGGGTGGAACAGGGTCGGCATGTTTGGCAGTAACTTACTCGCCAGTACTGTCACGAGTATTTTGGCATCTGCATTGATCAACAATAAGTATCTATAAAATGACATGTCCTGAGGGGGACGTCAGGGCTTTGGTAATACAGTGATTATGGCTCCTCTCATTGTCTAGGGTAGTATATTCCATTCTAATGCTTCCTCCCATGTTTTTAATACTATTGGAAGTAATTCTGACCGGAATTCCTTACAAAATTCAGTCCCTAGACCGTCCGAACCTGGTGCCTTTCTGGACGACATGTCTTAATCACTTTGGTGATTTCTTCACCGGTAATCGGTTGATCGATAGCTAGTTTAGTTTCTAATGGGAGTTTCAGGAGTTCAAGAGTATTGAGGTAGTTCTCTATTTCTAAAGTTGATGTTTTATCTCGATTTGCATATAGCTCCTGATAAAATTTTGTGAGTTTCCTGTTTATTTCTTCCTCCCTCGTTACAACCCCTCCATTTATCGTTCGGATGCTTGCGATTGGGTTCTGTTGCTTTTCAGTTCTAATCAAGTTGGCCAGTGATTTCCCGGCCTTGTTACCCTCCCAATATCTACGCGCCCGAGCAGGGGCTGCAATATAACGTATCTCCCTTTACTCATCATTCTTTTATCTTGACTTATCGTAAATTACTTGCACAAGAATGTATTGCAAATGTAATTTTATGCTGGAAAATTTTATGTTGAAATTGTGTATTTCCTTTTAACTGTGCTAAAAGATTTTTCTTTAAATAAACTAGTCCACAATAAAAAAAACACTGACAATCATATAGAACGTACACCAAATATACTACGCCTTGCCTCAGCACAGCATAACACACCCCATGGGCTGTATGAAGACAAAGATTCCGAATTTATTTCTTTTCCAACCATTTTTTGTGGTTTCCAAAGCCAGATAATAATGAAACAGAAATACCTGTACACTACAGTACTATATGCAAATGGGAACTATGAAGCTCTTATAGAAGAGTAGAAAATTCAGTAACAAAAATATTTTTTTGTTAATTACAAAAATACAAAATGTATAATACAGGGCGCCTGGCTATGTCCTGATATGCCCAGGGGGGTAATTAGTAACAAAGAAAAAATCAGGATGGGAGATCAAAACAGCAAGATTTGTGGATTAATTTATTTAATCTCAAAATGGTAACATAGTGGTAGGTATTGCTTAATTTTAAGCAAACAGACAACGGACAGATTTTACAATTTAACAGTTGGGGGTACTACTGCATAACAACCTCTTACATATTGAGGGTATTTGCCTCATATTCATGCAAAATCTGTAAAGTACAATTCGACATTACAATATAAACCAGAGTGATTGCTGCCCAGGACTACTGATGGTCCATCGGTGTCATAAAACAAAACACAATGACAAATGTAAATGAAAAAGTGGGACAAGGCATTGTGTCCCAGATCGACACTGTAGTGTTTTGGCCCTTTGTAGCTGTAGATGGGAGCTAGTTGATGGCGTGGCCTTCTTCAGGATAGGGGTGAAGAGTAACACTGTCTGTGAGGTATCTGTTCGATTAAAAAGGCTGTTATGATGGATTGTGATCTCTGTGAAGTGCTTGTTTATAATTTAAATTACTTATTAGTGGCTGGTTAATGCCAACAAGTACACTAAAGAGTGAATTTGTATGGAGTTTACCGTCAAAGGAACGATGCAGTGGTAAAGCTATTGCAGAGTCTCCTTCAGTGTAGTATGATGGAGACTGGTGGGGCCATGTAGGAAATACACTGCTCTGTAGGTCAGAGTGGTGGTCACTCTGCAAGTTCTGGGTCCAATTGGATTGGCCAGGGTGTGGCTGTGCCTGTTAATGGCGTATTAGGTCCACAATTCTAGGGAAAAAAACGGATAAATGGAGTATGATCCGTATTGTCCAGTAAAGAGCATTAAACTGGGTGCCGAGTGGTGGAATGCAAAGAGTGGAGCAAAAGCATACGACCATCACTAGTTATAGAGAGACAGGTGAGGAGGTATAAGTGTCTATAGTCCTATAATGGGTGCAGAATAGTGGACTGCACACGTTGATAAGGAATACTTCTGATCTATACTCTGGAGTCAGTTACACGTGAGAAGGTGTCAGTGCATGGGATCAAAGAACATTAGGTAGTGTTATGCATGGATCAAGGCAGGTGCTGGAGGCCGTGTGCGTACTGATGTAGTAGGCGCATTTTCAGGTGACAAGGTTCTCTAGTCGACCAGCACGGTGCGCTGTCCATAATGACTGTGAATGCACATTGAGGGCACCCGCACCAAGGTAAAAACCAAAAAGGGTGGTGTGCGCGCTCGATCTCAGCGTGTGAGGTAAAATCATGGGTCTAGCACTGCATGCGTTTAAAAGTGAGGGCCCCGATGGCCCTATCCAACGAGAAACTAACTTGGATAGACTGCAATGAATCGCTGACTCGCTGGATGAGTAACACTGTGCACTGTGTAGCACCGAGAGTAAATCATTCGAGGTGGCCCTTCCTTGACCCTAAGCAACCAATGGTGGTGCGCCAAGTGGGCCAATTTGGAGGGGGGTGTGGTGCTGGAATGAAAGTGAAAGTGCTTTTGATAGGTCCCATGGACATAGCGTCTATCCAACACTGCCTAATGTACTTTGATCCCACGCACGGACACCTTCTCACATGACATTAATGAGAAACCATTTCTTTTTACTTGGGAGCAACAATGCAATATGATACAAGATCCAGTAACATGTGCAAGACAGTTTGACTATCAAGTATGACAGTTCTTCGAAACCATTCCATTAAGCAAAAAAAACCTTATAGGCATGATTATTGAATACTTTTTTCCTGTTGAATTTCCACAAAGAGGGTCTCCACATATACATGCATTAATTTGGATAGAAAATGAAGCCCAAATAGACAAAGCAACTCCCAACGAAATAACCACTTTTATTGGCACTTACATCACATGCTCAACCATATTACCAGAATATTTTCAATCATTGATTTTATTACAAAAATATTCACATACAAAAAGCTGTAGGCAAAAACATAAGAGTACATGTATATTTCATATTCCAAAATATCCTATGCCAAAAACGATCATAGTTTACCCATTGCCAGAAAAGGAACAAAATACATGTACTATTAATCTTATTACAAAAAACATTAGCATCGATCGCACCCAAAAACACAACTTTTGAACAATTCCTTTCTATTACCCATCTCTCTATTAATGATTACATTTATACAATACAATCAACAACACACAAAAACTTTCTTTTTAAAATGCTATCAAAAAGAATGTTATGTTAATAATTACAACACTAACATACTTTTAGCATGGCAAGCTAACATTGACATACAATACATAATTGATCCTTTTGCATGTGCAATGGATATTATCTCTTACATAATAAATCATAAAGAGGAATTAGCAAGTTATTACAACAAGCAGGAAAGGAAGTTCACCATCATTCTAACGTTAAGGAACAACTACGACACATTGGCAACACATTTTTAAAATCCACAGAAATAAGTGCACAAGAAGTGTTTTTAACTTTACAAATGCCTATTTGCAAATATACCCATTCAATTGTGTTTATGAATACTAGTCCATTAGATAAAAGAAATAACTTTTTTAATGAAAAACATAGACACCATCAATGTATTGCCTAATAACTCAACAAATATTCAATGTTTACAGCTCAGATCAAAAGTCAATCAAAAAGAAACTGCTGACTAACAAAACATACAAAAAAAGAATAAACAAAATAATTATCCGCTAGTGCACATTTTACAAAATAAGTGACTCTGAAAACTAATATCGCAAACTATTAATGCTATATTATCCATGGATAAATGAGGAAAACATTATTAACAACAAAAATACGTTTTATGAACAATACTTAAATGTGCAAAAATGAGTGTCCAACAAACATAATCAATATAGTAAAAACTATGAAATAAATACCATAGGAGACACTATGTATGAGGACATTATCAGACAGCCGTTGTACCCACCCATTGATACACAAACAATGCTAACAGAAACATTAACAGAAGAGGACCATATCAATGATTTCTCATTTGATTTAGGGTTAAGTATAATCAATCAGGAAGAAAGTATAGTAAATCATCAAATATATAACCAACAATTTACTAATATCATGTCAACTTTAACCATTGAACAGCTAGCATTGATATACCATCATTTAAACTGGTTAAAAGCAAAAACCATACCATGCTACACATTTTGTACAGGAAAAGCTGGAGATGACAAAAGCATTTTAATAAATTCATTATTTCAAACATTGATACATTACGGTAATGTAAAAGCAGGGGAAAATCCTGATACCATACATGTGATACTTGCTGAACCAACTGGAAAAGCTGCTTACAACATGAATGGACACACTTTGCACAGCTTACTAAAATTCAGGTATGCCAACATTTCATATATAAACCACTTTCAGATGAGTAACGAACAATATTATAAATCAAATTAATGCATTTAAAAGGATTAATGATTGATGAAATGTCACTGGTAGGAAGCAATATGTCTAATTTCATTAATAATAGTTTACAAGAAATAAAATCATCCAATTTACGACTTAGAGGAATATCAACATTAGCAATTGGAGACTTATTTCAACTGAAGCCAGTAGTTGATAGATACATTTTTAAAAACATAAAATACAACTATGGCCCCTTAGTAACAGATTTATGGCAAACACAAGTTAAGTTTTATGAACTCATTAAAATAATACAACAGGAAAATAACCACCACTTTGCAGGACTGTTCAACAGGCTACGTAAAGGAAATCACACTCAAATTGACATCAACAAAATTATGCAAAGAGAAACAGAACCACATGCCACTTTAGCAATCAAAATACCATATATAATGACAATAAACAAAGAAGTAAACACTAGTAACACATTAGTAACAATTAGGTATTACAGCTACAGAGTAAGATAAAACCTATATATATCAACACAGCACCCAACACATCATTGCTGATATTTCTGAATTACACAAAAAAAATACATTTATAGACAACTTAACAACAGATCAAACAAAAACAATGGGACTAACATTACAGTAAAATGACATTACTCCGCTATGACCTCACATGTAATGTATTAGTTGCAGATGGCTTAACCAGTGGTGCTTTTGGAATTATCCAACACATACAACAAATAACATCCCATATTTGATATGAATCAAACTTGACAATCCCAACACAGGAAGAATATTGCATAAAGACAACACACATTTATATTTCGAAAATATTTCACCTCAATGAACACCAATACAACAAATCACACATCAATTCCAGTATACCAAAAAATACTATACTATAACACGAAAACAATTTCCATTGCGACAAGCATCTGCAAGAAGAATACATATAACTCAAGGTCACACTTAAGAACCACTTAATATACACTTTGGACACCTAGAAATACATCACTTACATTATGTTTCACAAAGTAGAGATAAAACTCTAACAAATTTATATATTAAACATTTCAACCCAAAAAATATAATTGTCCATCCATAGGTCATACAAGAAATGACAAGAATGCAAACACAATTCACATTACAGCTTAATTTACCACAAATACATATTACATACCAATACTTAACTAAACTTATTTGTCACAATATATGTTCCCTACAATCACATTTTCATTCAATGATTTCAGATTCAAACTATACATATTCAGGCATTATTTGCTTACTTGAAACCTAGTCAAAAAACAAAAACAATAAACAAGTTAACAATACCAACACACACAGAGGTTTTCTATGATAAGTTTAACAATTGCAAAACAAAACACGGAATGGCTCTTTACTTAAGAAAAAGCATTACAATCAATCCAACATGTAAAAATATTGACAACATTGATATTGTTACATGTACACCTCAGACACCAGATGATACACTAACTATACTAGTATATAAACCTCCTAAAACACATCTACAATCACTACTCTCGTCAATAAAACTAATAACAGAACAAAAAAATCATAAATACATTATAATGGGAGACGTTAACATAAACATTGGAGAACTGAACACAAACTATTGCATTACAACACTTTATGATAAACACATTATTATGCAAGCCACTAGTAACAACATGTACTACTGATTACTTATCAATATTAGACCACATATATACAAATATTGCACTAAAAATGACGGGACTTTATAATCACACTGCAGTGATCACAAAGCAATATGGATAGCTTTACCAATAAATAAAATGTTGAAAAAACATATCAAGAGCAACATTAAAGTACAACATGAAATACTACTTAAATTAACTTTAACCTATAGTCAACTAAAAAACCATAAATTACTACATTAAAAATAAAAATTAACTTTACTGAGATGTTGGTGGTGGGCCCCCCTACTGCTACTGGCTTTTGTACACCCCTGTTTTGGCTTCTCTCTCTTGGACCTTTCCCTATCCCGGTTGCTTTGGTAAAGGATAGTGAGGTTAAGATCTATGCCACCATCTACGCTGATAAGCAGGTTGGTTTGGTATGTCAACAAGGCAATGTTCGGCTGAAAATCTTGAGGAAGGTCATTCCCTACACACTGCTACAGTTCAGGGCTCCAGTGGTGGCGTCTTTGGTGCTTTTCCGCCCTGGATTATTGAAATGCCCTGAACCTCCGGCAGCCTGCCTATTTTATCAGGTGTCTTCAGGTTCTTCAGAACTCATCGGCAATGGTGCCCACTTCTGCTCCTCGTTTTTCTCATGCTACTCCCATTCTTAAACATCTGCAGTGGCTCCCAGTCCACAAGCAAATTGTGTTCAAGTCCATCTGTTTGGTCCACCGTAATGCGGTACTCCTGGTGGGAACACTGCAACACCGCATAATGAGGCTTTAGGTGTTTGATCTGCCCTTCACCAGTCATGTCCTGTTCCAGCCGGCTTGATGATTATTTTTATAATTAAAGAAATGCCATATGCTACCATGAGGTGCTACCAGGTTAACACACCGCAACATTTTGCAAAGGGACAGGCTTGATACCTGCATTGCATTTATTGTTTACTTGTGTGCACAGTGGTTCCGTTGTCCGGATGAACAGCTTAAGGGATAAGTGCTCACCTCTGTTGGCATGCTTGCACTTCACAAGTTGGAATTCTGGCAGGCTCTCAAAGTGCTTCATGCTTTTTTTGAGTCAGGTAAGTTGAGCATAATTCAATTGGATAATAATAGCTGAAATACTACGGCATCTGGAATCAGGGGTAATCCAGCACCAATAGTTACTTACAAAATCTTGTATTATTGTTACTAACTCACCAGCTGTCATAATAAACCTCCAGCCTCTTTCTCCTGCTGTTTTTGTTTCCATTCTGGACGGCAGGGGCTTGGACTGTGGATAACCACACACAGAATTCAAATGTGATGGGATCCATCTCATCTTCCGTACATCTGCCAGAATGTGTGCCAATTCACGCTACCTCCTATTTGTGTATATTGTCACTTCATAAAAGCGATATATTACTTTCTGTTCTTCTTGAAAAAGCTCTGCATGATGAAATAATGACTCCAGAACTCACCATATTAGATTCATGAAGATATTTTTGTATTTTATGATGATTATAAGAGAATTATTTACAATTCTGATTGTTAAGCACTAAAATATCAATTAGTATATACAAGTGTTGTATGGAGCACACAGTAGCATTCCTTAAACATGTGCCCACAAATACCAAACACAAATACCAACTGTAGCCAAAATAGGCGCCCAATATATTTGGTTCCTGTAACATGCACTAATCAGCAAGACCCAAAAGAATACAGTTGTTATTCCCTAAGTGCTGACGAGTTCTGTCCTTGTGTGGTGCCACCGTGTTTTCTCTCTGGCAGTAAATTAAGTGATGTGAGCTATTCTTATACTGCCTTGTACAATTGCTGTGTTGAATCTGTGTTGGGTCTGGGTTTACTCTGAGCTGTATGTGCTGGCTTTTGACTGAGAAACTCTGTGGCTGCTGTGGCTTGTGACAGCCTTTGCAAATGTTGCATTTTATGCCATGTGGCACATGCCGTTCCATCTCTCTGGTGAAGACTGTGACTATCTCCTTTTATATGAACTTGTATGTCTCTCTGGTCCATGTGTAAAAGTGCACACTTTTCTCTGCCATCTAGTGGCAAAAGTGTGAACTTCAACGATTGTTCACACACATCCTAAGGCTATTTTACAATGGACATAACTCTATTGTATTCCTCCTCAAGTCCAGGGATTCAAAGCAAAGGGAGGGTTGAGGGGCTCAGTCAACGTAACTGGTGTACTGAGCCCATGAACCATGGCATTGGCCTGTTCTTAAGGCAAGCCCATGGCTACTGGGGAAATTGAACTGCCCGGTTCAACACCCACACCACCAAGCCCCTATCAAACAATATATTTCAGCATCTCCCGAGTATAACTGACCAATCCATCCATTCCTTTAGACATGGAATAGTCAATGTTTTCCATTCTCCAATCTCTAAATCAAATATGTTAATTGACATGCAAGATGTTACCTTTTGGTTTCTATAAGACATGTGCTTGTGTCTTCCTTGTATTCTGGATACATTTCATTCTTATCCATGCACACTTTGCCTACAAATGCACGTTGCCCAAAGTGATCTGAAAATAGTGGAAAAGAAAATTAGATCACTACTTTCTCTTATTACATTCCTGTTTAACAACGTAAACACATTACTGTCATAGTACATGCAACTGCATCATACATTCTCCCTAGAAGATATGGGTGATCCTTCTCTCTCTCTGTCTCTTTCTCTCTCTCTGTCTCTGGCTCGAGCTCTCTCTCGCTCTCTTCTCCCTCTTTCTCTCTCGGTTTCTCTGTCTCCTTTTTTCTCTTTCTCTCTCTCCTTTTCTCTCTCTTTCTCTGTCACTCTGTCTCTATCTCTCTCGCTCTCTTCCCCCTCTCTCGCTTTCTATCACTCTCTTTGTCTCTCTCCCTTTCTCTGTCTTCATCTCTCTCTCTCTCCTCTTCCCTCTCTCCCTCTCTGTCTCTCTCTTCCTCTCTCTGTCTCTCACTCTCTTCCTCATTCTCTGTTTTGCTTATGACAAGCCTCCACAAACAGGCCCCCTGTATCCGTATAGCCAGGGTTGTGGCGGCAGCCTTCTACACACGTGGCTGTAGAGTCACACTTCAAATGATGGGCCTTAATGGAGATCAGCACCTAAAATGCATTTTTGCATTCCCACCACTATTTTTGTTGTGGAAATATTTGTTTTTTTAAAGATGCTTGTGGTGCGGAGCGTTTACATTCCAAGAGCTTGGGAGTACACAGGGGTCTAGGCCTAGGGCGAGGTGTCAATGAGGGAGCACATTCTTTTATCAACAGGGAGGCTTTTGTACATGCACTTTACACAGCACAGGGCTGTCCACCAAACGCAGTTTGCTTGGGGGTCAAACATATGCAGCTTTTCAAATTTGTCTTTAGGCCTTTTACCAAATTTGGTTAATATTCTGTACTTCTACGCACAGCAGGCATTCAAAAGTAGAGAACTTGCATTTTGATTTAGGCCTAAATTAAAGCCACCCTTGACAAGCATACATCCTGCTTCCCTTGTCCTTGCACGTTTTCTGGGAACATGGGCCCTCTGCAAGGAGATTTGCTCCTTTGCCTAAAGAACACGGCACAGTGATTGGACAATTGGACTGTTATATGATAGACGCCACAGTATTCAGTATTTCAGGTAGTGCTTCTATAGAGACAAATTGAGTAATCCAATAACATAATTATGGATTTGTAAAATGGTGATGCAAATCTACCCTTTTTCTGGACTTAAAATGTATGTATGTTCTACTTACCATTGCAGTAAGAAATTAGGAGGGAGATGAAATTGGTAGAGATTACTTTGCTATGTTTCACTTGTGCTAGCATGTGGCATAGTTCTTTCGAAGGGCATTGTACCGTTTGGGTGAATGGTTTTTCCCCATTTATTGAACAAATGTTACTCCTAGATACTAGCACACCTATATCAGACACCACTCAGCCTGCTCCTTTCATTCACTTGTGAATCCTTGATAGGGCCATCTCAAGACCCAGTTGATAGAACACAGCCAATTGTAATACTCATGAATGCCAACCTTGCTTGCCCTTTAAATCAAGGCCTTGTATAGAAGGTGTGCCTTGCAACTAACTGCCCATGACTGCCTGACTCATTTGACAGAGATCACTGTAACAGTGGTGCCTCTCTCAAGAAGAAAAAAAAGAAGGAGAACAAGAAGGAGGGCACCCAGACCATTGCAGTAAATTCACGATGCAACAGGCCACTGTGACAAAGTCTCAGGCTGGAAGCGAGTGGATGTGATTAGGGTGACTCTGAGGGTCAGGGGGAGTTACCCACTCCATGACGCAGACCCCAGAGGAGGTATGTAGAGGATCCCCCAGGTCCACAACCTCATCCCTATACTTTCCTGTCAGACCACTCTTACTATTAGGGAATCTCTATGGCTGCTTGGGAAGCAAAAGTGTAGCGGTACAACTCCAAGAATCCAGGCACTAGCCCACTCAAACATGCATTCTTCAATGAGTTGCCTGGAACCCATGGAGAAACCTGGTTGTCAGGGAGCCAAAGGTTTCAAGGCACATCTTGGAGGTAAACTACAGTACCACTCATACCCAAGTGCAGGATCCTATGACTATCAGAGCCTTGTTAGACACAATGTACTAAAGATATTCTGACTAGAAGAGGCAGCAGCCTTCCGAAAAGGATTGAAGGAGTGTGGGCTGAAATGTTTATTGAAACAAATGTACATGCTGCGGCTTGAGTGGCACATTTCCTCACCATTTTTTCTAACAAATCTGATGCTGTTGATATAAAAGAAGTTATGATAAGGAAAATTCCTAGTTCACAAAGGCAATCAGGTTACAGTACAATTAAATTCACCTATGAAGACATCATAAAGGCAACAAAACACAGAAATCCAATAAGTCCCCATCGCCGTATTTTCTACCATCGAACCTACACCACTCCAACATAGATCTGTGGGCCCCAATACTATTTAACCTGTTCAATGCCATCTCACAGACACTTGTTGCCCCCCAAACCTGGCATTGTTTGATCATTATTCCTATATACAAGGGCCTATATCATCCCCTAGTCCGTATTGCCCGATTGCATTGTCTGTGGGTTGTCCTATTGAGGATACACAGATAGTCTGTTCCCTGTGAAGGGGTTGTTCCCCACCATCGTAAACCCTCCCACTTGTCGTACTGGTACTGTCGCCATTGTGTCCATGGGCTCTTGCGTGTCGTCGTCCTGTAGTTGTGATAGCTGCTGGGTGTTTCCCCTAATCTGTGGTGACTGTAAATACCATGGTACCGGTGCTGCCATTTGTGGTGCATGCCTGTGCATGTACCTGTGGCTGTGCTGGTGCCTGTGTTTGTGTGTGTGCTTGTGGCATCTGCTGATATGTATGCTGCACTTGGCCCTGTGGTTGCTGGTTCGGTGCATAATAATCTTCCTGGCCCCCTAGATACAACTGCTGGCCTTGGTCTCCCCAATTCTGTTGAGCCCCTCAAAATTGCCATGCTCTTGAAATGTGTCCTAGCTGTCCACTTGTTCAGCACTGTGGTGGCTACCTCCCATGTCCTGGAAACCTCCCTGCCATCTCACCTGGGTTTTGCTGTAGCTGTTGTTCATAGCCCCAAAATCCTCCTGACAAACCCACCTTGGTTGTGGTGCATCTGTGGCCCGAAGCAACGTCCCCACGGGCAGGCCTCCCCTTCCCCGGAATCCATGTTGTGGGCTGCCCCACCCTATGAACCCTCCTCCCATGGGCGGTGCAAAGGGTTGTGGCTGCTGATATTGTGGCTGTGCTTGTGGGGTGCGGCTGGTTATTACTGCCCCTTCCATTGCATATTTTGATAGCTTCATCTGCCTTCATGTCTTCTGCTTTTTGTTTAACCTTCTCCTGCCACAATCTACAATGGTGCACTATTGTGAGTTGTATTTTCGGCCACCCCTTCGATTCTATCCCCACTTGTTTCTTCAAACTCTTCTGTACCAGCTCTGGTAATCCCTGTACTAAAATGTGGTGAAATATGGCTATAGTTTTCTCCCCAGGCTCTCGGGTTTCGAGGCACCAAAACTCTTGAATCTCCTGAACGTACCTTACGGGATCTTCGTCATCCCTCATGTTGCATGATGTAATTGCCCCAATGTCTGAAGTGTCCGGGTACTGGGTTTGTAGTGCTTGCTACACTGCTGCCCTGCATGTTGCAAATGGTGCCCCATCATGTTCTGTGTTCTTTGTCGTCAACCCTGGGAACCCCGCCCTCTTCCATACATCGTCAGCTGCGTCTCCTATTATTGATACTAAGAGCCCCTTTGCATCACCCACTGCCAGTCGGTGGCCCGCTGTCATCTTCTCCATCTCATTAATCCATTTCCCTGCTCCCGCCCTCAATGATGGTAACCTACACTTTACATGCTCCTTGTCAGTGTGCTTCCAAGGTATATACTGCGGTCTTGACCCCCCCCGTTCTAGTAGAGGCATCTGTGAATAAGCTGGCCTCTCTTCCGGTGTCCTTCAATACAGTATAATTTGTTGAAGCCCTCGCTCATCCTCAACGTCCGTGTATACGTCTACTGGTTCCAATATCGGTACCCTTTTGCTGTCATCATAAGCCCTAGACAATCATCCCTGTGAACATGGTAGTATGGTCTCCCCCTCCTACATCCTGGGAGATCTCTCAGTCTGTTAACATAGGTCCTGCAACCCCCGCCCACACACCCTAAACCAATTTCTCTCTAGTCCCACCCACCCTACCCCCACGCTACTCCCTCTATTCTCCCTCCCACCCACCTTACCTCTTTATCTACCCCTTCTCATCATTCCTCTAACACTCTGACTTTATTTCTTAGCCTCTTACTCTCACCCTTTCTTGCTCATATTTCCTCTTGCTCATCATCAATGGCACCCTATCAATGGATTCCTGCTTTGCTGTATTCCCCTTCTCATTCTCTTGCACACCTGCACCCCTTATCGCACCCTCCTTTAAAACTTTGCACACTCCTCCTTGCACCCTGGTGCCTATAAATGCAAAATGCAAAGAACAGTAGTAAAGGCCAAACTATTTGCTTTACCAATTTAATTTGTATCAGTGTGGCTCCCTCGTCTGATAATTGGTATCATAAAAGCTCATAATATCACAGCTGTAAGCTTAAATGCTCTCGACTGACTGCCCATGTCTGAAAGTATCAAGTTCAAGTCTCTCTGCATAGTCC
This sequence comes from Ambystoma mexicanum, assembly GCF_040938575.1. Taxonomy (NCBI): domain Eukaryota; kingdom Metazoa; phylum Chordata; class Amphibia; order Caudata; family Ambystomatidae; genus Ambystoma; species Ambystoma mexicanum. The sequence goes on along the minus strand of NC_090935.1, from coordinate 1,169,072,296 downwards.
ACAAGGCTTTCTGGGGCCAAGGCCCATACTACCTACAACGCCCTCTTCCTAAATAGTCTCCATCCAGAGACCTCCACTTGTGCTGCTCCAACTCTCTGCGGGTGAACCGTTTTTCCAAACAGAGATTTTGGGGTAGATCCTTATCCTCTGCAGGTGCCTCCCTCTGGAACAGCCTACCTGCATACCTCTGGCCTTTTCTTCTCTCCTGCTCCCTCCCTCCTTCTCTTACCTCAATCTACTCAGTCAGCTGACTTGTCAGTCGCCTGGTGCACCTCCAGAGCCTCACAGGTCCCAGGCTCCCCCGACAGTCCTGCGCTTGCCTCCGGGCCTGTGCACTCTGCCTTGCGTAACTGCACTCTGAATACTTTCCAGGAGTGTGGCACCGACCTCTGCACATAACCCTGGCCCATGCTGGACTGGGCGCACTTGTCCCCTTCCCCTGCACTTCTGTCTACGCACTTGCACAACTTTGAATGTACTAGGCTGAGCAAGTTTATCTGTCCTGTCCTCCCCTATGCCCTCCCCAGCTGGTTATGCCTGCATGCATAGGTGCATTGACGACCAACCTTTTTTGTCTTGTTTTGTTATGTCTTGTCTTGTATGTTCCTCTCCTGTTCCTCTCCTGCTCCCCTCCACTTTTTTCTCCCACTCTTTGTCACACACTTATACTAGTAGAAATGCCCTGGCCTAGTATGCTAGTTTTTGCTGTTAGATCATTCACTTCACTTGTGTATAAGCGCTTTACAAATAAGCAATTACAATTACAAGAGAAAAGAACAAAACATGTTGGGCAAGTAAAGGGTTAATAGATCTTCCAGAAGATCTATTGATTATTGACAAGAATTGCACAGTTTAGGTGTTTTCAAATAGTGGGCAGAATTGAACACGGCGACACTGTTGTTGCACTTCGGCACTTTTTAACTGTTTGTTCCAATACGTGTTTTTTAATGCATAACTTTATTTTACATGGTTTTATATGTTTGTAACTGTACCTTCTTAGAAAACAGATGGGTGAACATGCATTCAATTAGCGATTATTAAATATTTCAAGCCAAGCAAGTGGTCTAATAAGTGTCTAACCCTACCCATACCAGCAGTCCAGGCGGGTTTCATATATCCTGAAATTAATGTAGTAGACATGTCTAGTTATTTCTGGCACATTTACCTTTAAGACACCCGAGTGAGTTCTTCTCTGAAAACACTCTCAGTGGTCTCTTCTGGAGTGGTGAATATGGTAGCGACACAACCCGGAATTTTTGTGTTGATTGTCAATCCCATGTCCCTTTGCTGATACCAGCCTAATATACACCCACCTTTGTCAGAGACATATACTTTAATGTTTGAGGTTTTATCTTTGCATTTTAAAATAGTATGAAACCCTCCTAACATTGTAATTCTCGATCCACCATACACACTCACCTTGATATGTGATGGCTTTGGACTGACATTAACAAATTTAGATTGCCATGTATCTCTGTTAATGATCGTATAGTCAGAGCTAGAGTCAATAAGCATTTTGACAGGGTTTTCATTAATCATAACTATGGAGTGTGAGTTTTCATCATTGCTACAACCAACGCTGCATACAGACCATGTGACGCCTGAGAAATCCTCTTCTGAGAAGCTTAATCCTCAGTTACCATTAATCTCTTTGACCCCCTTTTAGTTGGACTGTGACAATATTTGGTGAAATGTCCTTTTCTTCCACATTTCCCACACTGTGGATTGAGTGCAGATCAAGAGATATTGTTGGCCAGGTGTGAGGAGCTACCACACCTGAAGCATATCTTGATGGAAGAAGAGGGTTTGACACCAGGTTTTTTCTCTCCATCAGACTTGTTGGAAGTTTTCTTTTTTTTTTACACATGTTTTATGCTTGTGAGTAGAAACAGTGCAAATTGAGTCTTTGACCTCTTTAGTTTCCAGCTGTTTGACACATGCCATCATATCTTCAATTCTTTTAGCAATGTCTAAAACTTCTTCCAAAGAGGGATCCCCTTTTTCCCATATTTCCTTCCTTACTTTATGTTCTTTAACTTTAAGCATGATTCGTTCACGTAATCGCTCATCGTAAAATGAGCCAAAATTGCAAGTATTAAGCAGTGGATATGTTATCAGGGTAAGCACTGGTAATCTCAAGGGGATCACTTACTAAAGGTTCCAGAAGAGTAAACTGTTGCACCTATTTAAGAACAGTAAGCACAGTATCCCTATAAATCTAATAAATACAAGGGGAAGGCATGTAAGAGAAATTCAAATACAGTGAAGAGGGTTTAAGTGGATCCTTTGAACGACAGCAAAACGTCCCTTGAACTACAACAAGGAGTTCACACAGTATGTGTGCGCTTACCAGTGAATTCTGAATTGGAAAACGGAGATGCAGACACACCGCCGTTGAAGAGAAGCGCTGGAGTGTAAGGAGATCCAAAGAAATGTGAGGAACGTTGAGCCGTAAGCTCCGTGAGGCATAGAATGTAAAGGAAGGAAGGATCGATGTAACCGTTGGCAGAATGGAGCTCTGGTTGGTGGCGTAGGCATGCGATGACGTTCAGCAGGTCAGGTGATGAGGGTTCTTTTTTCTATGATGTTGCAGCGGCTCGGGCAGCGATCACAGTGGACCATGTTCTCCTAGGCGAGGGTAGCCAGGGGTGAGGAGTCGAGCAGAGGTGAATGGCCTGCTCAGTCACCCTGGGAAGCAGGGAAAGGGTGAGAGGAGTATCAAACTCCCTCTGAAGTACCGCAGAAAGTGTAGGACAATGGAGAAACCGTTCCGGTAGCATCACAGCAAGCAGCAGGAGCAGACGAATATAAATTGGGTTGCAGGTGCATGGTCCTGTGATTGATATAACGCCGGACATAGGAGACAAGAGCCAAACAGGTCCAGATGTGGCACACAAGGTGATAAACAGCAAAGGGAGTGCAAGAGGGCCTGCAGGATCCTTTCCTTTAGCTTGTCACCATTCTGAAGTGAGGGACTTCAAGGAGTCAAAGTAGGTTTTCTCAAAAGGCATGTATTTCCATATGATACATAGAGGCCCTCCTACTGCAGATGAGTATCTGGCACCAGGGGAGATAGTCATACATATACACCTTGCTGTGGAATCCCATAGAGATCCCATTTCTCCTGGGAGACTAACAAAACATGTTTGTTACAGGTATGGCAACAACAGCAAGATGCATATTCAAATGGAGCATGAGACAACTTGTTTACAAATACAATTTGTACAAAAACCATCAGGTTCTGTCAGAATGTTTGTGCCCATATATAGTAATAGCATCATAACAAGTTTATTGATATCAGTTAACAATCTAGATACAGTTTTAGCTAACTGGCTCTACTGACCATATACAGTGAATTCACATTTATCTAAATGTGATAATTATCATTTTAATACTTGGACCAAATAAGTTTTGGCAGGAACATATAACATTTTGCTTTTACCCTTGATGCAATGTGCAAAAATGCCATGACACACAAACAGTATACCGTTAGAATGGTGCCACCATTGTAAGACAGTCTAGTCATGTAATGACACTCATGTTTGCTTTACCCTTGATGAAAAGTTAAAAGTAACAAATATCATGCCATATTATGAAAGTAAATACACACTGGCATCATAGGCCAGACTAGACACGCAATAACATATGTAAGGTCTGCTGTACCGTTGATGCCAATTAGCCAATGCCATGCCACAGTAAGAAAGTATATAGCAATTGGCACCACTATTTTAACCCAGACTAGCCATGTAATAATGCTTATCACACACACACGCACATGTACAACACTTTTGCCTGCAGATTTACACATCATTCAAACTCCATGCATGCATTCATAAGAACAAACACACCACCAACAAACGTGTGCACATACATAAACACATACAAACATACATACACAACACACAAAAAAACTTACCATGCCTGCTCACACCCCTGCAAGTGCTGTGCAGCCATGAAGAACCTCATGAAGGCAACGTGAAGACGTTTACTGACAAGAGAGTTATACTCTCCTTTTAGTCAGGGTGTCTACACTGCTAGCACAATAATGAAAGGCGGTGGCCAAACTTCCATCAGAATTTATTTGTCTATCTGCGCACACCTGTGTGTAACCGAAGCTGAAAATATATATTTGCTTCAGGTGCAGGGGAGGAATACAGACCCTGGCACGGAGCCCATACAATTTACCCAGACTTTATTGAAAAGGTGGACATATGTACCCTGATGGTCCATGGTAAATGAACACATTGATGCACTCCTATATACCATTTGACAGCTTACTGTGGCATACAGGTAGGTGTGGAATAGAGTTATGCACTTTTAATACCTGGCTGGACATTATGAACATGGTAGTGTAACATCTATCACCATTATTCATAGGTGCAGACCACAGTGACAACAGATTGGAGGTAGGCAAGTACATTATATACTTAGTAACAAGCATGATGATATTAATTGAGGGTTCACCACTCCTTACTAATAAAAGAAATGTTTATGTTCAAACTTGAAGAATGACCGGATCATGGTGGCTTCTGTCTACCAGCATTAGACTCTTCTGGTATTCACAATATCTAACATGTATTGACTGAGCGCGATCCCCTTATCAAATAGACTTCGTGAAATGCTCACCTTACAACCTCACTTATAAGTCAAAGTGGTTGGGACCATGACACCAAAAGGCATGAGTATCTTATTAATGCATGGACATTTTGTGGAAATGTAAGTGAAATATTTGCCTTACAAAATTTCTTTATATGTTATTTCACAGTTGATTGCTCCTGAAGAAGGTGTATACGCCCGAAACGTGTAGAGCCGCAAGTTCCTCCGTTACAAATGTTGTCTTGTTTTATTTTCCTCCCATTGACTGGGAGTTGAACTATATGATGTATTGCATATATGGGACTCTGTACCCAGAAGGTTTTGTTCTGTTAATTATATGTGCTGTTTATACAGTATGGTTTACTCATTATGACATTATAAGTAAATTGATTAAATGTGTTCAAAAAAGTTGACTGGACTTTCAGTTTAAATGGTGTGCAGGGGTCGGGAGTGTCTCAAGTGGTAGACACTTTTTTTCCATCAAACTTCCATCACACCCCACCTCTCATTATTAAATACTATGTTTGTTGTAGGCAAACAAACAAAACAATGCATAGCGGGGTACGTGCCTCAGCTCAGAGGCAGGCAGATCAGTCCTCTGTGCAAATACAGCACACGGGTGGACTCTGCTGCCTGCCAAACAGGCGGAGGGGGTGCCAATCTGGCAAACGGGCACCACTTGGGCAAGTGGGTGGTGCACCGCAGCCCCTAGTGGTGGTCATAGGCTGCTCTAGCAGCTCTCGAAGAGAGGAAGGTGGGTCAGGTTAGTGGAAGGAAAGGACAAATGAGCTCTGTGTGAACATCAGTTTCTGCGTATTATGTGTTCAGTGCATAGAGGCATTTGTGTCAGAAGAGGAGATTTGTGCGCCTGTAGTATTAGGATACATTGGCCAGGGATTGTGCTGTGGCGGATGTAGTGCTTTGATATTTGATGTCTGTTGGGATAGCTGTTCAATTTCCAAGGTGGGCTCCTTATTTGGCCTGTGTATTGTTTGTTGAAATGTAGATTGTTAATATGGAGAGCAATTGGGGGTTGGTTGAGGGCAGTCAGAGACACAGACAATCTGGAAGCCACAGAGAGCAAATAAAAAAATGGCATAGCAAGGCACAAAAAAAGCATGAAAAGAAATCATAGCAACACATGAACGTGTTTCAACAAGGCAAACAACCTGCTAGCCTCTCTGTGTTCCTACCACAGGCCACTGCAGACAGCTCCCATTTCACTTACTCACTGTTACCACAGTTAAACCCTCCCTCTCTCTTCTTTCACTCTCACTCTCTCTCTGTCTCCATGCACAACAAGGATCTTCGAATTGTCAAATGAGGGGAGGCAGGCAGTCTGTAGCCTCCTCTTCTAATCATAAGCAAGGTGCTAAGCGCTATGCAAAGCATGACCATTTGTTCCAGAGAAAGGCCTGCCTGAGATATGAAAACCTCAGGTGCCCGTTTCACCTTCCTCAGCATGTTGATTGGCACCCTGAGAGCCATCTCAAACCTCATTCCAACTTGGCCAAATTTGTTCTTAATAACTACTGTGTCATTTTCAAATACTGAAAGAGCAGTGCCCTTGTGACTGCAATTGCTATGTGATGCATGGGTGTTCTGTTAGTTGTCTTGCAATAACCTCCTGGAATGTTGAATGCATTTGAAGGTTTTAACAGTTTCTTTGGTTACCATCGAACATTGTCATTACAATGTTAGATGAAGTAAGCTTGATTTAATGCACTGATGGCGAGGTTTTATATTTGCATATGTGTGCAGTTTTTGCCATTTTAATAACTTTCACCACATTTTCTTAAAATAGGACTTCACAAAGATGCTATACTTTACTCATAAGGGAGCACGTGAACAAACATGATCATTCAGAGGCAGGCAGAAGCAGAGATTTCGTGGGAAACTAAACCTACCCGGAAATTCTCTGCATCTGTGAATTCCATATTTTAAGCACACCTGGTAACAGTAAGTAGGTGGTCATTCTGTCCCCTTTCTGTGTTCTTCCAGTTGCAGAAGCATAGAGATTATGTGCTTATTTATTTATTTATTTATATACAGTAGGAACAATGCTCTTTTGATAAAAAAAGAACGTACAATAGATTAGAAGTCAGATTTACCTCGAAGCAGTGAGCTTCTTACAATGGGGTGAGTTTGAGGGACATTCTGACCAGGTTGTGGAGGGGAATAAATGGAACAGTAACTGGAGACAATACATTAGTGGACATACGTAGATTAAGGACAATGAACATTGGACATTTTTAAGTGCAGATAGGTGGTACGGCCAGCTGTGCTCAGGATGTCACCATGATGATGGGTGAAGTGCTAGAGTGGCGTCAGAGGACGTTAGGGACAGAGGCAGGTTAGAGGCAAGGGAAACATTTTATTTAGGAGAGAGATGAGAGGTAGGTAAAGAGGGTAACTCAGAGGCAAACTGGAGAGGAGCTAGCCATTTAGTTTGGTTTGGAACATATCCATGTGGACTGCATCCCAGGTGTCTGAGGGAAGAGAATTCCATGCAAGTGGAGCAAGAAGAGAGAAGGAGTGGCAGTGGGAGGAAGCACAGGGTGGGAGGAGCCACAAGCGTAGTCGAGGAGGCAGAGCAGAGATTATGAGAAGGTTTGTAGAGGTGGAGAGAGGAGAATAGATACAGTAGTTCCTTACTGTGGATAGATTTGTGAACCGGGAGAAGAAGTTTACATCTGACCCTTTTTTGCATCATCAGCCATCTAGCCTGGTGATGGTACGAGGAAGTAGGTGTGAAGTGAGGGAGTTCAAAGAGAGTCCTAGTAGTGCAGGTAATGGTTTTGTCAAGAGGCCAGGAAGCATAGTTGGGGAGACCAAAGAGAATGCTGGCACAGCAGTCCAGTTTAGAGAAGATATAAGAGTGGCTAAGAGATGCTTGAAGTATTGAAAGGAAGGAGGTGCCTGATGTCCCTAATATTTAGGAGGTTGAGGAGAGATGCTGCTCCAGTTTTGGAGATGAAAGTAGAGAAGGTGTTAGAAGGGCCATAGATGACGCTGAGGTTTTTAGCTGGCAAGGAGTATGGGAGAGTTTCAGGTGGGACTGGATCGGCAGAGGAAGATATGAGAGAGAGCTTTTGGCAAGGAAGAAAAGCACCTCTGTTTTTGTAGAGTTTAACATCCAATGTTTAATGGCAGAGAGATTGCTGGAAATTTTGATAGAGCAATCAGAGGAGAGTTCGGGAAAAGAGAAGAAGATTTGGGTGTCGTCTGCGAAGAGTTGGTATGAAAACCCAAGGGAGGAGATGAGGGCCCCAGGAGCAGACGTGTAGAGTGTAAAGAGGAGCGTGGAACGCCAACAGAGGAGTGAGTTGGGAGGTGTTGTTGCTCCAGGAGATAAAGAATTGGCAAGGTGCAAGGTAGGATTCAATCCAGGCAAGGGCTTGATCCCGAATCCCAAGAAGACAGAGCGAATTAAGGAGATCCGATTGATCCACACTGTTAAAGGAAGCAGACAGTTCATGGAGCAATTAGGATAGAGGATAGGTTGGAGTGCTTAGCAGAGGAGATGAAGTTGGACACATTCATGAGAGCAGTTTCCGTGGAGTGACAGGAGCGGAAACCTGCTTGTAGGGGTTCTCAAAGGTTGTGGATCTCTAAGAAATTGGTAAGATGGTGAGGGCACTTTAGAGTAGTGTGGAAGTAGAGACACGGGTTAATGCCATTAACTCATGGCCTTTCACCAGATTGTTCCTGTTGTTGTTGTGCCAGCAAAATCCAGGTGCAATCTGTAGGATTTAATAACAGAGCAAGAGGAGATGCAATGGCAGTTGCAATGGTGGTCGCCAATGCATCAGTGGCAGCTGACATTGCAAAAATGGTGGCCGTATTGCTGATGTCTTTAATAGATGTCCTGGAATGGGACACAGGTTCCCTTATATATATTAATAGCTTACTTTATTTCATTAGAAACAGGGACAATGAAGGTCTGCTGTGGACCGCAGGCCTCTGTCCATATGGTTTACTTCATTAACTCCTCAAACCTGGACTTGAAGAGCCTGTCCTGAGCATTTCAATTCTGGCTCCGACTTTATTTTAAATGGGTAAATAAATAATAACAAGTTCTGTAGGACACCTGTAAAGAAGAGGGTGTCAACCACATACGGGTGAGGCAGGCCTGGTGCCATGCACAGAAACATCTCTATGGCACAAATATCTATTTTCTACACACGTGTAATATGCCTGCAACTGAATATCTGTAAGAATCGGTGGATAGATGTACGGAAGCCATCTTGCGAGAGGGAACGCCGCAATGTGAGGCTTTCTTATTGGCTCACTCCTGTGAGTTAATAAAATAAGTAGTAATTGGCTGCTTATTTATTTGTTCAGTTTGTTAGTTTACTCTAGGTGACCAACCTGTATCAACCACAAATCTAACAGCGCAGAATTCAGTTATAAGGCATTCGCCCGGAACACAACATATTGGCACACAACGGAAGGGGACGTTCCATTTCTTATACAGCAATATTTTGCATTGGAAACAGTGAAGGGCTCCACCCTCTTCACATAAGGCCCTGCAAATTAGCATGAATACTCACCACATGACCCAATGCATAAGTTGTAACTCAATGACCAAGAGCAATGTCTGTAACAACAGTATGATGTTCTGTAGTATTCATAATTTATCAACGTCTGCCACTATGCCTGTACCTGTGTAACTAGGTTTTTTGCAAGTAATAGCGCCTCAATGCCCTTGGGCTGCTTGCGCGCTATACAGTGGTCGAAGTGGGCGGGAGCGGTCGGGAGCGGTGCTCCTATACTTATTTTAATTAAGTTTTACCGTGCCTATACTTTTATTTTAAAAAGAAACCGTCCAGGAACGGTTTCATTTTAAAATAAAAGTTTACGAAGAAGTTGAAACTTGCACTTTCAGTGCACTGCACGGGACGTTTCTTTAAAGAGCAGGCACATGTTTTTTTATTTTTTATTGTGCATGGGAGGGGGCGTGTCGACGGGGGGGATGGGGTCTGTGGTGAGCGGTGCAGGCCAGTAGGGGACATAGTTCCACTACTTCTTTTCGTACACTTCGACCACTGGCGCTATATAAATATAAATAAATCAATAAAATCCGTTTGTATAACGGGGTGCGTGGCAAAAGACTTCAGCATCGGCCTCTTACTTGCAATGTCCGCTAGTAGCAGAGACGAGTCCGTGTGGATTGTTGCAAAGTAGCATGCCGTGGTCGTTCCGTTCCTTAGTGTTCTTCTCTGATAAAGAAAAAAAAAAGGCAAACATTGGAAAGTGTCAGAAAATGCACGCGCCCGCTACAATGTCGATTTACAAGACAGTAGTTCTCATTATGCAGGCTGCCTGCGCGCTCTAAGGCGAAACATCAAAGGACACATAATGGCACACAACGGAAGGGGACATTCCATTTCTTATACAGCAATATTTTGCATTGGAAACAGTGAAGGGCTCCATCAATTTGGTGTTGTTACATGACGCCAATACATTCCGGAAACATTGAACAGGTCAGAATAAGAGCGTGTCCGTGTGCACCGTCTCGCCCCATCTCGAGCCCACAACTTTAGGGCCCGGTCCCATAACCGTTGTGACACTGGCCCACATAATACCATTGGGAATATATATACGCTTATCGTGCAGGAAACTAACAGCCAGTGCAAACCAAAGGTATTTTAGGAATGGGACGAGTACAGCCTAAATGGTCGGTCATTTCCAACTTTTCCTAAAGCAGCTAGACTCCCCTGATATGTGTTAGTTCAGCCATCTTGCCATCTTATTCTGAGTCCACATTTGGGCCCCGATTCATGGAATTTTTTGCACGGGTGAAAGTGACTTTGCACTGCTGAAACGGGACTGCACTGCCGACACAAACCCTGATTCATGGAACCGTGCACAGTGTATTTCTGCTGTGCAAAGTCATTTTGCACTGCAAAAACGTCTTTGTACTGACTTTGCACTGCAAAAATACACTTTACACAGTTTCGTGAATCCGGGTTTGTGTCGGCAGTGCAAAGTCACCTTCCACCAGTGCAAAGTCACTTCGAACCGTGCACAAAATTCGACGAATCGGACCCTAAGTGTTACCAAATGCTATTCTATTTCGTAAAAATATCTATTCTAGGAATTAAAGTTGTGCACCATGTAATGTGTGCACTTTCTCAATTTGAATAAACTGAATTCTACAAGATCTTTCTTAAGGTTTTTGATACCATTTTCTTTCTTTGGAGATTTCACGAAGTTTCCAGAAAGACACCCAGGGAATCATCTAGAAGGCAGAGCGATTTGTTTTAAGGGTAGAGGATTTCTGACACTACATTCTTGATCCTGGCGAATAGGAGATGAGTGCAGCCTGAACCTCTGGAGGATAATCAGATTTTGGGTGCATCCACCTATGGAGTTAATCTAAACATGTACTATTCTAATCATTCAGCGGGTTTAGCTGACAGGAATAGCCTATTCATCCTTAGGAATATTTCCATTCTGAAATGCACTCCCCTGCTAGCTTCACCTATCATCAGGATAATTCCGCAAGAATACTATCCCCATACAGTCATTTCCATGTCATCCCTGAAGTCAATAATCCATGGTAATTCCAACGCATAATTGGGTGATGTTTCAAAAAGAGGAGGTATACCAGGAGGCCCTCTGTGTCCTAAAGGAAGCCATTTTGAAAAGAGCCTGATCCCACTATGGATCTTATGCATACGGTGGTAATGGTAGAAACTTGCAGAAAATTGCTTCCACTTAACTGTGAGTTGTGCCCACATGGGATATTTACGACAAGGGATATAGAAAGTGCTGCGAGGAGAAATAGCCCACGCAGGATTGCCGTGTACGGCATTCCATGAACATCCCATGCAACGTCAAATCATAGTTAGGTGGCACTTAAAATACCACAGGAATATACACACGCTCAGAATGAGGCCTATGAAGTTTTCATGACCTGCGTATGATGGTCCTGTATGTCCATCGCGCGTCATTACATTTGTCAGCTTTGATGATTGTTTCATCACCTGTCATATACATATCACAGTCACATATATTACAGGCAATGCTGATTAAGCTATTGTAGCATTTTCATGGTAGGCTACAGATACCGAATTTTGACGAACTTCTTTCTTTAAGAGCCACATTTCAATACAGTCTTGTGACTAGTTCTATAGTTTCTCCGCCAGAGGCAAGGGCCCTGTGTAACGGGCTTAAACATCTTTCTCGCTCAAATCATTATTAAGACGGCTCATTCCTGAATCATTATATCTTGTGCATCTTGACAAATGTTAGCATGGCATGCAGGATGGCATGACACGGCATTGAACACCCAGCAATGTATTGCTGGCCGTTCTTCCTCAATGGTGGCTATTCTGATACGGTTGGAAATCAATGCTTACCAATCTGACAATGTTGCATTGATAAGGATGAATTGATAAGGTTGAATTGTAATGCTGCGCTGTAATAGTAATAATCATTTTGTTATGTTGTGCCAAAATCCTGGCCGATCCAGGTGGTGTTAATACTTAACTCACTGGTTTAAGTGAATCACACCACTGGCGTACCCTATCCAAAGGGGATAACACGAGGGACCTCTCTACTAAAAGCAATACACTTTATTTCAACTGCCTACTGTTTAAGAACAGTAACGTATACACATAAGAACATCAATATCTTAAAGTAGCACCAAAATATTGTGTTACGTCCTTGCTCATCTATATCATACCCACCAAAATCTTAGGAATGTGTAGGCTTCCTGACCTCACCCATAACTTGTGTCATGAGCCCTCCATTCAAGCATGGAACAGATTCAGTCACACTTAAATGGACCCTGATGCCTGTCGAGTTTTTGGCTTGTTATAAATAAATAAATAAATAAATACATCTTCATACCCCCTATTCAACATTTTCATGTTAAGGGTGAGTTCACCAGCAACACAGACCACCACTAACATATCCACCCACACATTCGAAGAAGAGTGAACAAGTTTTCTTTTTTACCAACTTCGCAAACTCCATAACAACTATCACCTCAATCTTCAACGTAGAGGCTCACACTTTTGGCAGAGTACAGAGTCATCTCTCCTCCTGATGATGCGCTCGCACGATGAGTGTGAAAGACCAAGCTACTGGTGGTTAAAACTGATCTGTCCTTCTTGCCACCGGCAGATTATTGTCTCTTCTCACTTATTGTGGTAGCGGTCTCTTCCTGTGGTGAGATGAATATTGTCGAATGAGGAGACAATTTGATTTTCGGACAAGACTCGCTTTGGGGTAGACATTTGAGAGTTTTGAAATGCTAGCCAGAGGATCATGCTCTCTTGTTTTGCAAAAGAAACAGATGTGAGGGAGCCATTGTGAGAACAGAAGAGGAGGTCAAGACTTACGGTGCGCTACAGGAGATTTTAGGAACTTGATCAAGCAGCTCACAACCACAGAGGTGAAGGCACCCCTCCATCCAGTACCACTGCATCTGCTTTTAGAAACTTTGGATTAGCCCAATGCATGACCATGCCAGAGGTGTTAAGATATGCAAGAAACCACGAGAACAACGCATAGCACCTCAGTGGAACTTGGTCAAAGGACCAAATAACACATTACTGGACAGTAACTGTCCCAGAACCAAAAGAGTTTGTGGCAACATCCAGTGCCACCGTTGTTGCTAGACCACGCCTAGATGCAGCAATTTCATGCTTCAAAGAGCTCTTCAGTTTGGTTTCCCTCCAAGACCTTTCAAAGTTCAGGTCCATTGTAGCAGCAGGGTCATCACAGCTACCAAGCGCTCTTCTTCAGAGCTTCCAAGCGCTTGGTCTGAATAAGAGGGTCAATGCCACAACTTCAAGGGTGAAGCAGTGGATCTCAGAGCAGACAGGCCTACTGTGGAACAATGTTCAGTCCTCCAGCAGGACCTCGCAAGTAAGGCAAAACTCTTCTGCTGTCAAGTTCAATTGGCCCCACCATGATCAAACTTTGAGCCAGTCTCCCACTTCTTTTACAGGTCAAATTCCAGAAGCCCTTAAACCTCCAAATTCACCCCTCCCCCTTTTTCAGTGTGGTGCCCCGTGCCCTAGTGCAGCTGGCAATTCGAGCCATGTGATTGCGTGGCACATAGACAGAAAGTAAAGAAGAGCAGAGCACATAGGATGCACACTGAGATAAAAACAAATGATAGACACTGCTATTAGTTACCAATCAATCAGTGGCTATCTATGTCCCTAGAAAACAACAGTAACTAGTGTCTACACCGCTTTCTAAGGCTGTGAGGTCCCCTCGCCGACTCTGAATATCCAGGTAAACTCATGAAAACATATTGCTTAATGCAGAGCTGGATCTTTTTGTAACTTGAAGCTCTATTTCTCGCTTGCTGCAACTGAGTGTGTATTGCATGCACCATTATTTTAGAACATTAGGGACGTGCATATCCCAAAGATCAGCTCAGGTGATGTAAATGCATGTGATATTTGTGGTCAGTGACAACTAGGGAGAAGAGCATCCCAGAGTGGGTGGAAGGGCAGAGTTTACCATCCATTTAGTGTCTGTCACTGAGTGCAATTATTTGTGACTAGGATGGAGTAGTAACCATCTAGCGCTGCAACTTATCCATCGCACCCAATCATACCAGCTGGGTGGGGAGGGAAGTGTCTAAAGGGCTTTTTACAGCAGTCACTCTGGCTGTTGCGTCCACAGATGAAGATCGCCCTTTATGTGGTACGCTGAAGGCGCCAATCACACCGTCACACAGGTGTGCAATGTCAAGCATTACATGCTCAGGTATTGCAGAGGAGGAAATTCAGTTCCCTGTCTCCGGGGCACAAGGGGGAGCGGTAAAGACTGAATTTACTGATGAGCCAGGAGAATCAACAAATACTATGCAGGAAAATCAGCCCTCAGGAGAAACAACACAGTGTGTAAAGGATCACTGTATGGGAACTCCCTGGTCTTCACTAATACCCAGATCCACCCATGGGCTGGAGAGGGATGATATTTACAGAATGTTATCTCCCACTTCTGTCTCACAGCAGATTGCAACCGTTAATATTGTGATCCTCATTATGTTCCCACCTCGCAAGACTTTTTCTTATAGGCAGCCAAAGCTATCCATTGTTGGGTGCTTCACTCTACCCTGTGTAACAGAAATGGACCCTCATAGGCCTCTTGGATTGTTTTCCATGTTCTCCAGCTCATGATACCCGGCACAATGAAGCAAAATGGCTTCTGATAAAGCGCAATGAAGAAAACAATATACATTAAAATAAAAATACAATCTGCAAGGGAAAGATATTGACCCATAAAACTCCAGACTGCAACACCTAATTGTGAAAGCCATTGATCCCGAGGAAGAGTAGGACAATGGCATAGACACTGAGATGGGATGGATAGAAAAATCTCCTCAACCTGTGCACTGTGTTTCTCAAACACAGAATGCCAGGCTTTGCAGATCTGAAAACTGAAACATCAGCGAGTTCCTTCGAACCCATTTGCACTACCACAAATTTCAAGTACAAGTTACTATAGGATGTATCTTAGGCTGTCACGAATAGCCAAAGTGTGGAATTTCTTCATATAGGAAAAAGAACATATATTCTCACAACCTGCATTATGTGCAAGAGAACTGTTTTCCACGTGAAGTATATCCCACATAACCCTACGATTTGGATGTGCTCACAAACTCCCTGACAGCAACCCTCCCAGTACACCAGCCAATCACCATACCACTCGCAGCCCATGCTGTCACCCAGAAAAAATGGCGTCTGTTCCATCGCATGGGGGGCAGAGCCACAGCACCACTTCCCCAGAGGTCACAGAGCACAAAGCTCAACAGCGATCACTTTTTCACCTGGTCACTGAGATACAGGCCTTTGAGCCTGGATAACAAATCACAAGTGATATTACAGACTGTGCTTGCTCATCATCAGCCTTGCAGGAATGTCCTCAATGGAACTCTTCCTCTATCCGTTCATTTACATCAGCTTATGAGAAAAGTCGATCACCTAGAACATTCGCTATCCCCATTACCTTTTATGCAAGGCTGTACTGCACTTGTATGAAAAAGGTTATTTTCACAGAGGGTAAGGTACAAGTGCGGTCTGATGGCCAGAAAGTCCTTAGCATCATCGGCAAGGCCGCAGTCAACGTCCTCCTTATGGTACATGGTGTACATGCACCTATGTGAGGGAGAGAAAGAGAGAAGGAGAGATGACAGTGGAAAAGTGAGAAAGTGAAACAGGAACTATCTCCAGAAGCCATTGGTAGGAGTAAGGGGAAGCGACCATGTTGCTGTGCCTTTTTATACCTTGTCACGCCTTTGCTATGGCCTTTGGTCCTTTGTTAAGCCGTTCATGTCATGTCACACATTTTGTCCTGCCTTGCTGTGCCATGTTATGACTTGTTACATGTAGTTTCTTGATTGATTGTGCCCCTCACTAAGTTGCTCACCTAAGTACTTTATGCCTAATAGTATACTGCCCCCAAGGACCCCATTTGAATTCTTCTCCTCGGTGTCCCAATGATTTTGCTCCCAGGTGTGCAATCACTGTGCATCTTGATTCTCCCCACTGGGATTGCCCCCACGTGTCTCACTATAACATTGCTCCTGGGTGTATAATTGTGATGTTCCTCCCACTGTGATTTTTGTACTATGAGGTGTCGTTCTGGGGATTTTACATTGGAGCAATTTCACCAGTTGACCTGGTAGCCATTGCTAGCTGTTTGTGTATTTCTTGTCCCATCTTTCTCCAATAATGTTAAGGCCAGGCAAACAGCCCTGTCCACTGATAGGAACACCAGCCCATTTCAGGTGCCTCGCGACTTCTCCTCGAAGTTATCCACTCGAGGTGCACCACTGCCTGATGTCAGCAGAGCCACAGCAGATCATGTTTCAAAGGCCCATCTAGGTCTCCACTGCCTGCTCCCCGCACTAACATGCTGAGGTTCCTTGTTCCAGCACACAATAAGCCTACATTGCAATTGAAGGCTGCACCCAATAGACATAAAACATCAGAATGCTACACCTTTCCAAATATTGATGACAGTCCGACCAGCACACCCGCAACCTTTGGGCCCAAGAGGCTCCCCTGTGGGAGAGGTACCCGAAGTGCTATATAGTACCTGGATACTTCAGAACTGTATGTATCATCACAACAACAAAACTGCCCAGCATTTGGACACTTTTACCACTAACCAAACACATGCCGTCTTCCTCAGGTCTGTCAAAGAACCAAGAGACCATTAAAATGGGGGCAGAGCAATGTTTAGAACTGAATAATATTGCACAGCGTAACATGTAACCAGTGGGCAAAGCATTGACTACATAGATGTCACTGTACATTGGGTGTCCTTCCTTCCCCTGCAAGCCAAGAGGCTTCCTGAAGTAATTGATAGGGCAGCACGTGCATGCAGTTTGGCACCATGCCACTTTGTGCTACAGGCGTTTGACATTTGTGAGAAGGTAGGGGGGGGATTGGTGCTTTGGTTAAACCCCCAACATCTTCAGTTGGACTTTGCTGTTCTTGACAATAGGCCACATTACGAGTTTGCCGCTCCGGATACAACGGTACCGGTAGGCTTACCGGTACCGTTGTATCCGGACCGGTAAACTCTGAGTTGTGCTCGCGGGTGCCGTTCATTCGACCTGGCGGAATGAAAGGCAACCGCGACCACAGCATTTCGGATGCACATCCGGCTTCCCCATTCCCAATGACCCACATGGAGCTCAAATGGGTATGTGGAAGAATTTTTTCTGACACCAAGGAATGGGCAAATACCGGGTCCGGCAAGGCCGTAATAACCCGGTAATTGGCCATTTCTGGGCGCTGGAAAAAATGCAACTACGGCGGCAGCCGTGCTTGTGTTACAGGCACAGCTACCACCAGGGTTGTAATGAGGCCCAATGAGTCTAATGTCATTGCTTCCCTTCCTGGAGCAGGGGGAAGCAGACAGCAGGCGATCGCCAGCCCCCTCAAAAGGCCTCAATCTAAGGGTCAAGTCCCTCCCTGTCTGGCGCTTTCTGGGCCTGGGAGGACCCTGAGAGTCTAAAACCTCACTGTTTATGTGGCTGCTTCCTCTGGATCATCCAGCGCTCCTCTGCTGGCAGGCATCTACACTCTCTGTGCCCCATCAAAGTCCCCATACTGTGGCCCCTACCTCCATCACTGGATCATGTTTCCTGCACATTCCACATTCTCCTGAGAACTCAGACTTCCTATCAAAAGTTCTGTCTCACTCAAACACTGAGTTCTAAATGCTCCATGCTCTGCCCTTCCCCTAATCTTTCAGGGCTCTCACCCACTGTCCCCTGGTCTCTCCCAAACCCATGGTCTTTGCAATGTCTCTCGCTCCAATGCAATCCGCGTGCCCAATAACTGCCGACCTGATGTAACACTGGGAACAGCCAACCTGTGCTCACTCGACTTATGTCATGGCCTTCCTCATGTCTATAGCTGACCTTACGTTTCAGGGCTGGGTTTTGCTCAATTATTTCACTTTCACCTTTTAATCTGAAATCTATGTTTGCTTTACTCGTACTTGGAACCTCATATCTTGGTGTGCTTGCAGTGCTTCATTGGACGATTCAAATTTAGGTGTGCATCCTACTTTTTGTGCTGCATTAAAGTGACTCCTGGAAAATTTGAATTTAGGTGTGCTTTACATCTGTGCATCCTCCTGCTTCCCTCGGCTGCTATGCCGCCTGGGGAGTTTGCTCCTGCATTGTGCAGCCCCTCCATCTATCCCTCTTTGCTCCACCTCTATGGCTCTCTCCATCTCCCCCATCTATTCTGTTACTCTATCACTATCCCTCTTCTCTCATGAAGTCTGGAAGAAAACATTTTAAGAAAGATCTCTTGACCTCTAATTCTGGCCGACCTATTGCTGACACCTACGTTAGTGCTACTTCCAAACAGACTATCACTGATATCCTCTCCTCATTCCCCCTCCAGGCCTATGGACCTCTCATCTGATCTCTACCGTTTCACCTCGCATCTTCTAGGCGCCTCATTAACAGCTATTACAATGGCACTGTCATGGCCCAGGGTCCTCAACCCCATCTGTTTGTCTTTGACCAGTGCCTGCCAGCCCTCATCAACTTCCTACATTCTCCTGCTATGCCTCCTTCCTCTCCCTCTGCACCTCCTTCACCGCCTCCGATGTGCGTACCACCCCACTGTACCACTCCTCGGAAAACCTTAAAAGGTGGTGAATGGCTTCACCTAGCCACTCTGAATGCTCGATCTGCCGTCAAACATTCTTCTGACATCTGCCTCCTTGAAGATTTTGATCTCAACATCCTCGCTCTCACCAAGACTTGGTTCAATGCCAACTCTGTCACTGCTTTTGAGCCCCTCCTTGCTGGCGGCTACAAGATCCTCTCCAAGCCTTGGCCCAACCGATCTGGTGATGGAGTAGCCTTGAGTTTCCCTGAGTGGGTCCCTACCTCTCTCATACCCACCCAACCCTACACCTCCTTGAATTTCTTGTCTGCAAGCTTGATATCTCTCCGACTCTCTCTCTCACCCTTGCTATTATCTACAGCGCCCCTGTCCCTGTGTCTGTCTTCCTTTCGGAATGGGCTGGCTTACTTCCTCTCTTCTGACTTCTACCTATAAACTCCTCCTCCGTGGTGACTTCAACATCCACCTTGACTCCAATGTTCCACTATTCTGTGATTTATGTACCTCTCTCTCCCTAACTATTCTCCCTTCTGTCCATACCCACTCTGCCAGACACATTCTCAATGACTTCATCCCTGCTCATCTCCTGTTCTCCAACCCTCTCACTACCCCTCTCACCTGGTCTGACCACTCCCTCCTCCCTTCCCATCTGGGACCTCTCAGCCCCCTGACCAAGCCTCCACCAGCACTGCCAACCGCCTTTATGGTCATCAACCAATGAAATGAGTGTCAGCTGCTGTGTTTACCTCCACCTTCATCCCTCCTCCTTCCCCTCCTCCTGACTCCTCCACTGACACTGTCCTTGCCAATCTTCATCTTCCTATCACTAACACTCTGGAGATTCTTGCCCCTGTCATGAGGATCTGCCTGAAACCTGCCTCCAAGCATAACAGTTGGTACGACTCCAATCTAGCCACTCTGAAGCGCAAGTGCAGACCTTGGCCTCATCCTCTGACAAACTGGCCTGATGCCTATTTCAAATGCAATACCATCTCTCTATCCATTCCAAGAAACAAGCCCACATCCAGGCATGTATCTTTGGAGCTTCTTACAACACAGCTGAAAATGTGCAAGGAACTTGCCAATCCATCTGCAGTCTCCACCTCCCCTCTTCCCTCTCAGACCCTCTGTACTGCACTAGCCACCCATTTCACCTCTCTCTCTCTCTTCTTGCCCCTCCGCCCATCCCCCTGCCACCCTTGGCCTGTACTCCACCCCCACCCACTCTCTCCTCCATCCTATCACAATGGATGAGTTTTCCAGAGAAGTCCGCTCTATCAAGGTCTCATCTAACTAGTCCATGTTCTTCCAGAATCATTAAGGACACCATCTCCTCCCTCAATCCGGCTCTGGCTGACTTCTGCAAACACTCCTTAGCCTCTGGCTCTTTCCCTTCCTCCATCAAGCACTCCTTTGTACAACCCCTCCTAAAAAAAGCCTTCAGCCGACTCCTCATGTCCAGACAACTACCGCCCTATCTCTATTACACCCTTCCTTGGGAAACTCCTGGAGAAGTTTGTCTTCCCCCAACTGACCCAACACACTGAGCTCGTTGGTTGTTTACATGACAATCAACCTGGATTCCGAGCATCTAGCGGCATGGAAACTGCTCTCCTGAACATCTGTGAAGAACTGCTCAAAAACCCTGACTCTAACTCTCCTGCTGTTCTCATTCTCCTTGACCTCTCTACCACCTTTGACACAGTCAATCATTCTATCCACATAAAGCGGGTACAAGATACCCTTGGTATCTCAGACCAGGCACTGGATTGGTTGACCTCGTTCCACACTGACTGTCCTTCCCAGGTGCTCTTGTGTTCTCTCTCCTCCTCCACCACTCTCTCTACATGTGATGTCCCCCAGGGTTCTATCCTCTCGCTCTGGCTCTTCAATATTTACCTTGCACCTCTTGCTCACCTGATCCCTGCCTTCTCCCCCTCATTTTCAGTGTTACACAGATGGCACACAACTTTTCTTCAAGCTCCCCTCTTCCTCCTCTATCATCCCTGACTGCATGGCTGCTATTCAGTTGTGGTGCACCTCCAATGTTCTCTTTCTTAATGCCAATAAGACAGAGATTCTTCCTATTGGGACACCTGTTCACCATTTCCCTCCTGTACTCTGGCCACCCTCTATGGGCTCACCTCCCCCTCCTTACACTGAAGCCAGAAACCTTAGGATCATCTTCAACTTCTCTCTCTCCTTTACACCTCACATCTTGGACGTTGCCAAGAAGGCCCACTTTGAACTTCACCTCCTTAGAGGTATTCTCCCTTTCATCACCTTCTCCCAGAAGCTCAATGTCCCTAGAGATCTAGTCCTCTCCAGGCTGGATTATTGTAACAGCCTCTTCCTTAACCTGCCTCTTTCTTCACTCCGTCCTCTTCAACTAATCCAGAATAGGGCTGCAAGACTTATCCTTGGCCTCATCTCTCCAGCTACAAAATCTCTCTACTGGCTCCCAGTTGCGGCAAGGATCAAATTCAAGGCCCTTTGTGTCATCCACAAGGCTATCTGGGGCTTGAGACCATGCTACGTGCAGCTCTCTCTTACCAAATACTCTCCTGCCAGGTCCATTTGTGCTGGGGTCAGAACTCCACTTCTGCCTCCCTTCCTTCCATTAAGTCTCTCTTACTCAAATCCAATGACCCCCCCCCCTATGTCTGGTAAATCCCCTAGAAGCCCAAACCCCCATTGCACCTCAAAACCACAACTCACAGAATCCCTGTTTTCCTGTTCCCTACCCGAATATTCCCGATTATTCTTCTCCATGTCCCTCTGATTATTCTTTCCCAAACACCCTGTCTACTTTGACAAAACACTACCATTACCACAAACCCCCCTGTCTATTTCACGACAATAATCCTGGTCTTTCCCATATGTTTCATAAACCCTACCCATCTTGTTCTTCTAGGTTTACCAACCATCCCAGTACGAGGGTTATATTTCCCCATAACACCCCTTCCCCATCCAACCCTGTAGGATATTCAAAAGCACTACCCCGTGCCCCTTTATCCCACAAACACACTTTCGCACACCAGAGACTACAGACTAACACCCGAGCCGTTCAGCTGACATGTCCAATGCAAGGGTCAGGCAAAGTCAGGCAATAGACCAGAACCACACACACCTGACGGCCCTTTCCTTTCCCCACAAGGAAAAAAGGTGGAGCACAAGAGCACAGTATGAGCAAGGCAGATCACACAACCAGACAACTATGGAGGCACGGCAGTTCAAAAGGAGGAGAAAGACGGCGCTAACCAAGTGGATGACAAGGAGAGAGGCAACCTTGTCCTTTCCAAACCAGGCCTGTGAGACCTCTGGAGAAGGAATCGTAAGACTGCGAACAATACCTCAGCTGTCTTGCAGCAGATGTCAACGGTACACAGAGCGTGCCTATGCTGATAAGCATGACCGAGGGAGTCTCCTGCTACCGTGGTACCCGCCTTGACTCCAGATAGGAAGAAGGCTAAGCGGTTCATCACAGCCGGTGAGTCGAGGGAAGAACTGATAAAGAAACCGAACTGTGTTGAATGAAAGTGGCAAAGTGTAAAGAACTGTGAATTGTTCCGTGAAGACCAGCTGCAGTGGGAAGAGGCACAACGTGGATGCTCACTCAAGAGACTCTGGTTGATCCCATGTTGATTTAAATTGCAAATACGAGAAGGCCGTAGGAGAGCCGCCAAGACAGGTCAAAGTGGTCATACAGGGGTTGAGCCAAATCCCCGTACAGTCGGAAGTCTTTGACTGACAAACCATTGAAAAACAAGCCGACCCCTCTCAAAAAGCAGCCTCCCTCCACCGAGTTCACTATGGCTTCTTAGCATTCACAAATCTTACTATCTTTTTAAACAGATCTCCGTGGACATCCCTCTGCCAGGTTCACTTTTGTCAAAACACTGTTTCTTGGGACTTTAGACCTCGCCCCTCTTTATTGGCATCCCTCCACCAGGTTCACTCTTGCCACTTTACAATTCCTTTTCCCATCTAGAATTTACTGTTACTCCACCACCCGTAATATCCCGGTAATACCAGGAAATTAGGAGTCTGAAACGGTAAACTGAGTTTGCCGGTAAGCACTGCAAACTCGTTATGACCCCTTATGACTCTCATTTGAGGGTGCAAGGAACTCAAAGGCGAGATATGAAAGTGGAAAAGTGTCTAAATCGTTAAGTACTGCAACATGGTAAAGGAATTGTGGAGCGGATGGTGTCCAATAAGTGAAGCTCTCTAAAAGGATTATAGCAGTGGATTTCATTTTTTAAGTAGAGGTTGACTAGTCCAAGGGTGCTCTTAAAACTGAGCCCTAGCATCTTGGATTGTATGCAAACCATCATCAAGAACCAGTGCAAACATCTCAAGTGGGTTGAGAGTGAGGGAGGTTTTTCAGACCAAATGTCAAGCAGCTTGAAACTTTTGGGCCTCTTGGAGATGATTCATTTTGTAACATAGCAGGCCTCCATAAAGCACCTTGCGGTACTCTAGTCTTGAGTTGAAAAGGGCTATGACTGCCATGCAGTGATTTTTGTGTAGGGTGTAGGAGAAAACCTTTCACAGTAAAACTGTGCAGAAGAAGGACTTTTTTGACCACAGCTCTATGCAAATCTGGCACTTCAGGCTTATATCAGCATCCCACTGGAAACCAAGATTTCATACCTATGTTTTGAAGGGAATGATTGTCCAAAGAAGGTGGGAGATTGTCGGATGGTAACAGCTCACTGGTACAGGTGAGGCATACCATGGCACACACAGCATATATATATATATATATCTCTTTATACAAGGCTCCGCTTTCAAGCAGAACATTTGCTTATTTTCTTTATAGTTCAACATGATACACATGGTCTTGATTTCTTTAACCTCTGGGAGTGATTCTTTGGATAAGGATTATAGTGGGACCCCTGTGCGAGGGCCTGATTCCTAGAGCACCCTCAGGCCCTCATTTGCAGGGCAGGCAGCTATAGTAAACATCACCGAATTCTGAATATATATAACATGGAGGGAGCAGGGCCTTTGTCGTTGGGTGTTTTTCTTGTTTCTCTTGATTTCTTTTTCTTTTATTCATTCAGATGGGCATATCTCTTTGAGAAATCAGTCAATGAACCCTCCAGAGGCTCAGAAGGTCCTAATTGGTTCCCATTCTCTCTCTACCCCTCTAGAAGCTTTACAGGTTTCATCAGCGCTATTCAGTCCATTCGGTTCCAGCTGAATGGGAACCCATCACAGCAACATTAGGGATTTGTTCATGGAAAAGTCTGAAGTGGAAGAGTTGTGCTGTGTTATAGCCACACTGCTTCTCTTTCTGCCCGTCAGGCTCTTTTGGGAATCACACTGCACTCACTTGGGAGTGGCTTTATATCCTTTCCCTATCTGAATACCACAGACCCCAATGAGGGAATGAGTTAATTAAGCATGGTCCAGACTCACTGAAGTATCTCTGATGTTGCTAGGGTGTGGTCCTTTCAGCATAACCATCTATGCCTGGGATCTGGTATAAGGGAAAACAGGCTTTCTTAAATCAGTCTGTTACTCTGACTCCTTTTTTCAGGTTCTGAACAACGGATGCATTAGAGGGATGGTGCAATCAGTAAAGGTGCATTTGCTAGCCCTGGCGGGAGGGTGGGGGGGTGTTAAACAGGCACCTGCATCTTTTCTTTTTTATTCTGTTTTTATTAAAGTGCAATTTTGGATAAATAATAAATACAAAAACCTTTTTGCACTATTTACAAAGAAAAATGCATTCATTCTCTCAATTACTACATATAACATTTAATTTATAGTACATTTCACAATGATGTACCATTTCTTTTTTTTTTAAATCTCCATATGGTAAAAGGATAATTAATTCTCTTTGATTCTTGTTTAAAATATTAAATAATTTCATTATCTCTTTCCACACGTAAAATGCTGCCGCAATAATTACTGAAGACTCTCCCTCTATTAAAGTGCTCCAGAATCGGTACCCTTCATAATTTTCTTCAAAATGTACAAATCTACTATACGCAAATTTATATTTCTCTTTTAATGTTTCACAAAGTGTTAGAAGGTGTCGGCTTGTTTCAATATTTTTTCCACACAACCTGAGAATACGTTCCTCTCTTTTTATTTATTGCCATGCTCCTGTGTAGTCCAATGTCGGTAAGATGTTTAACCTCAGTAAAGTGATAAACCTTCTCCTTAGTACATAATTTAGTATGATAAGTACAAGGTTTTCCAGGTTGGAAACCTTGTCTACTATATTCCTGGAATCATTTCTTGGATAATAAACTGGATATGTTACTGGAGCGATCCCAGGTAAATGTTTTCAAGTTCTCGTTAAATATTGGTAATGTATTTTCATCCGGTAGTTCCAGATCTATGTTTTCAAGATGTTTTAAAACCGCTATTTCCAAGTCCATGAAAATATCATTACTATGTTTATTACTATTATCATTAGGAAAGACATGCAGCAGTATGTTGCTGTTGGGTGTCCTGACCCACGTTTAAGCTATCATGCTACAACATTTGGTGCTGTGGGCTTAGAAAATTCAAGATAGCGGAAAACCCACATGTGCGCCGAAATCCAGGAAAGCTGCGCAGGTTGTGCGCACACCAAAATGGTTGCCTCACTTGCCACCCACCAGTGCGAGAATGATAGGCCGGGTTGCCATGAGGGAAATGGGTTGCCAAAGGAAAAACAGTAGCGCCGGTTAGCTTCAAAGCGCTTTAAAACCACCCTGTGTTTCTCTGAAGGCAGGCTCAAAATGTCTATTTTAAACATTGCAACACATCTAAAAACTCACTGGACACCAGCAGACATTTGGTAGAATGGAGTGTTGTGTGCCTACAAAATCTGGGAAATGAAGAGCCCAAAACAATGCTTATAACAAAACTGCTATGGAGTCAGCAGTTTAAGTTGCACTGGATTTAAAGACACTAAAATCGAAAATGTTTAGATTAAATGAGTGACCTATGTTTGGTGTCACATGCCTTTGTAACTGTTGAAATGTCATAGTTTTGCACTTAGAATCAGCATTCTAGCTGCATGTGTAAAATTGCAAGTTAATTTAAAAAGCAACAAAAAAACATGACAGTTAGCTGAAAGTCTGGCTTAAGGAACTTGATTTTGCTTGACAGCTACCCCCATCAGGAGTGAAACTTGAGTCACAACTGTGTTCCCAGGCCTATCTGCCTTTTGCTGGCCACACTAAGGATATACCATCTCTCTGATAATTGAATTAAGGGGAGCCCCCTACAGAATACAGGAGCTCTGAACAATGTAACCCCCTTCACCCAGGCAGATGGTTTATGGCAGGAGTCGTAAATGGTCGTAAAAAGTGGCTTCCTCCTGAAGGAAAGGGGAGGAGCACTGCCTGTGAGAGCAAGCTGGCTTGGCAGAACTGGAAAAACCAGAAATTCAACCTTGTGCTGAGGGTAAACCACACCCCTTTGGAGCCAGAACATAAATCTAAAAAGATGGATCATTCATAGAGCGGACATGTGAACATTTTATAAATGATACCATAATTCTTGTGATTTTTCTGCCCACAGTTTAAGAGGTTTTTAGAACCGGTGGTATGTTCAGGGGGGTTTTAGCGGAAAAGTGGATATTACTCTAAATGTATGCATGTTAAAAATCTGAAACTTCATCAATTAATGTCCATACTCCTTGCGCACATGTGTGTAAAATTGGGTTAATGTCAGAAATTGCAAAGTCAGTTAAAAAGTGAAATAAGTGCCATTTCTGAATGCAAGCCCCCAGGAAGAGCAGAGTTTGGAGAGGGTATATCTCCTGTGATATGTGATGTGTGCATGTAATTTTAAACCAATGTTTACCTGTGCAAATATGTCTTTTGTTATCAAATCTAGATTTGTGTGCAATTTGACTGGGGAGTGTCCTCTCTGCAAGCCATAAAATGACATCACGCTGACACACACTTCCTTCCCCAATCAAGGGAGAAATGGAAGTTTGACCAATGGAAGTGGAGAGGGGTAGGGTCTAGTGATGCTGCATACACACCCACTTGCAAAAACACATAAAAGCAGAGAGACAGGACAGATAGGGACCTTCAAATCCATTTGCAGCTGGAAGCTCTGCCGGAAAAATCCATACTTACCTCCATCAACTTTCAAAGAGCCAACACTTAGACTCCAAGATAAACAGAGACTTCAAATCCCTCAATCTCCAGAATCCAGAAGCAGTGCTGTACCCAGAGAGAGAGCAGAGCTGACCCAGACCCATGTTAGCAGTTCCAGAGACCAGACGCTGTGCCCAGAGACCGTCCGAAGTCCAGACCTGTTGACCAGATCGTGACAAAGCCGCCTTCCTGTTTAAAATCTCTTGTGAGTACTCAGCAAAACTCAGCACACATCTCTTAGTTAAAATCATATAATTCAATCCATTTTTAATCTAAGTGGAACTGCAGCTTAGCAATTGTGTTATCCTGCCATCATTTTTAAAACTGAAAAAGTGCTGCGTTTAAAATTTGCAAAACCAAAAACGACCTTTACTAAATCGCTCATATCTCCGCGACCGTTTGTCTTAGAGACTTGCAGTAACTTTCATCTGGAAGCTGAGATCCTAGGCTTTCTTAGAACCCCAAAACGATAATGATAGTCCTTGTAGTTCCTCTGTAATAGCGCTCGGCGCATTCGCGAATTTTACCGCGATTTGCAAATTTCTTCACGTGTAAAAATCAGCTGCTGCTTGCCTTCCATTTGCCAGAAAATCGTTTGCCTCATAAAAACTATCCCTGAATCATTGCAAGAGTGAGCCTGAGCTAATATTAACTAGATATCACTCACCCTGAACCTCTGAAAGGGAATTAAAAGCATTTCCAGCATATTTCTCATCCATTGCTAGCACATATAAAAGTATTTGGGCCTGTGTTTTCAAAACTCCTATCTGTTTTCTTTAAGCGTGCTTGGGGGGGATTGAACTGAATTACATTGAGTGCATTTCTGAGAACTGTGTGCTTTCCTCCCATTTCCTTGCATCCCATAAAGGGGGGGGAGTGAATAGCCAGAGAAAAGTGATTACATTGTTTGGTTGAAATCATATTGAGTATTTTCTGTACTGCATTCATTGAATAGTGCATCCACCTGAGCTTACATAAAGCATTCTTTACCACCTTCTTCTTTTGTTCCTATTTACCAGTGTGCTATCTTATCCATTTCATGTCAACTCATTAGTGATTATAAAGAAGTGTGCTAGTGCCAGATTCTCCGTTGTTAATATTTATCATATCAGATTAAGTGTGATATTCAATTATTAATTTACTATAAAGCGTGATATCTATATCTATTGTTTAAATTATCAAATAAACCTTTTAACTTGCAAAACAGAACTACTTCTTGGCTCATTGGGGTCAGGAGGATTCCAAGAGAGGGGTGTTATATAGGGGTAGTCATCCAGAACGCATGAACTGGACATAAAGATATATCAATAAGGGTTTTCATTCAGTATTATAGACTAGGCGTTGACTTAGCTGTAGTGTTGAATTGAATCCTCTTACAAATTGCGGGCTCGTGCCGGACGTTTGGATTAGATCTATCACTTGTGCAGATTAATACAGCGTGCCAGCTGACCAGATACACATATCCGGTCGGAGCACACGCTGTGTTACGCTGTAAAGCACTCTTCAAAGGAACGCTCTTAGGAAAAGGTCTGTTTTGCAAAAATAAAATACAAACTTCTGTAAGTCAGGACAGAGATCAATCTCTAGAATGACGACCTTAGTAGACATGAAAATAGCCAGAGAGCACCTCTTACATAAACTATTTGTGAGAGGTGAATGGACTGAACAGGGCCAGGATGCCTGGTTGCAGGCCATCACACAACAGGTCACTGAAACAGGGTCAGATATATATAGAGATCAGGGTCCCTTACATGTGGCCCTGAGTGAACTATATATGGCTCCTAAAGCCAAAGAGGAACACAATAAGATTGCCAGGATAGCAGCATACCTGTACCTATACATGGGAGACATGCAGGATAGATGTGCTGAAAGCCAAAATCTGGCAAATAGGCAACAGATGGCATTACAGAAGGCCCAATCTGATCTGGACTCTTCTGAGCAGAGGCTGCAGAGGAGCCAGGAGTCAGAAAATGACAGCAGACGGTACATCACTAAAATAAAGGAGGATATGGATATACTGCAACAGGAAAAGGCTGACCAGGATACTAGATTTCTGGCCCTGCAGAAGGAGCACCAAGACAGTTTGGACTCCTTACTGCAGAGCCAGAAAAAGCTGGAGCAACAATTAGACTTTAACAGGGCATGCACGGAGCAGGTAGCCACCCTGCAAAGTCATCTAGATAGAGTGAAGGTAGAGAGCAACAAGCTGATTTTGAAAGACCTGGATACCCAGGCAGAGTTTGATGAAGAACGCCAGAAAGCTGGTGCCTTTCAAAGGCAGAGGGACGACCTGGCGGCACAAATGCAGGCTCTTAGTCAGGAAAGAGACGCCTTAGGCCAGGAAGTCTGCCATTTAAAAAGGAAAATGGAAGAAAATCACCTGGCCCACCAGGGACTGGGTGACCTCCAAAAAGAACACCAGAACTTGTTAGAGCACACCAGGAGGGTGGAGGATGCTCTAGCAAGAAAGGAGCAGGCCAATAGGGACACAGCTCAGGAGGTAACCCTCCTGCAGCAAAAACTGGCCCAGTTCTCCAGGACCAACCAGGAAGCACAGAGGGAAAATGAGGCTCTCTGCCAGCACAATGAGAGGCTCCAGCAACAGGTAGCGATGCAGGAGAGACTGATAGAGTCGAGTAAGGCCTTAACAGAGGAACTGAAAGCACAAATGCAGGCTCTTGCATTGCAACAGGGAGCAGGGGCGGATAGAGATGAGGTCCGCTGGGAAAGAGAGATTCCTGACCATAACCGCAGGAGCCCTAACACCAGGGGCCTTCATCTCCCCCAGTCCCTGGACTCTACCACCCCCATGTCCCCTGGCGCACATGAGCACAGGGCCACAGGGATGGCAGATTACTATCCAGCTAAGAGTATGGGGCTCATAGGCCAGTACCACTCAGGAATGGAGGGGTGGGCATCCGGGTATGGGCACCCAAGTACAGTACAGTTCAATGGGGAACCCCAGGAGAGTAGGCCCATTAAGGGCATCCTGAAAACCTCTGCCCAGTTAGGTCAGTGGAGGGGGTACCCATCAAATCCTGGCAGCAAGGAGGAATCTGAAGACTCCTCTGAACTGCGCAGGACACAGGAGACCAGGTCCCCACATTCTGCCAGCCATTCCCAGGCTCGCAGAATCCGGGAAAACCTGGAAGAACAGACGGGAACCTCTGGGAGCAGTGCCTCTGAGTCAGAGGACGAATGGACAAGGGTTACCCGAACCAAAAAGGCCAATAAGGCAAAAAGGGCCTTGCTTAAGGACCCCTTAAAACAGATTAAGGCGATCAGGAGCGTCATCACGCCTTACCATAAGAACGCTAAGTATTCTGTTTGGGAGCACTTAGAGTTGTTTGAACAAATGATGGAGACTTTCCATTTGAAGGACAGCCAAAGCTGTATTCAATATGTAAAGTGGACCTTCTCCCCGGAATACTCCAGTTTCTTTGCGGGGCTGGAGGACCAAAATCATTTAAGATGGTCCACCTATAAGGCGGCCATCTTGAAACATTTTTCTGTTCACAGAAATCCTCAAGAGGCTCGCAAGGCAGCCTACAATTTGCAATGTGGGGAGGATCAGGCCCCCAAGAATTTGTGCAGGAGTTAAAGCGTGCTTTTGCACAGACCACAAGAAGGGTGCGCACGGATAGCAGAGAATTTATTAATACGTTTTTCCATGCCTTGCCCAAATATATCATGACCCAGCTCGTGAGGGATTTTCACGAGAAAAGATCTTTAGACTGGGTCATTGAACAGGCTACCCGGATCTATGAGGTGCAGAAACCGATAGATAGCAAAAGTAATGCCCAGAAAAACCCCAAAGCCAACAGCACCCCTGCTGCTGCCAAGGTGGCAGAGGTAAAGGTCACCCCCGTTTTGGATTTGGAGGTGGGGGGGGCCTAAAAACCTACCTGCACCTAATAATGCTAGGCCCAGGAGGTCCTCGGGTCAGTCACAGACAGGGAGCCAAGGAGGCAGCCCCACAAATGGGGTCCCTCGCTCTCCTGATTATGTAAGTCCCCGTTACAAGGGAAATCGACCCATCCTGGGTTATGTGTGGACTCCTCCAGCCCAAGGGGGGGATCCAGCCAAGCACCTAACCCAGGGAACTTCCCTCCTAACTTCCCAGCGGAGGGCAGAAACTCACCAAATCCTGGGCAGAACTTTTTCCCCAGGTATCCACCCAATTTCCAACCCCAAAATCATCCATCCTTCTTTCCCCAATTCCCTGAGCCCAGACAACCTAATCCGGGAGAGGGGAGGCCAAGGGTGGAGGGGTACCCAAATCTTCCCAATCCGGGGTATTACCAGAGAAGGGACAGCTACCCTTCCCGGGATCAGCCCAGGGGAGAAAACAGGGCCCCGTATCAGCCTGAGCGGGTTTCCCAGTTAGAGCGCCAGGTTCAAAACATGGCGCGGGATCTGGGTCACATGCTGAGGGCTCAGCAGAACCCTCAGATGGGCGTGCCGGCGCAGAACGTACCCAACTCTGGACCTGGTGCTCCAGAACAATGACGGGGGCAGCACCCCGATAACTCACCGGTTCCCAAGGAGGAGGCACAAGGGGAAGGGGGGTGTAAAGCCTTGGAGGAAGCTTCCTTCCTCACTTGTAAACAGCCCCTGGAAACCCAGGAACCGGAAACAAAATCTCTTGCCCCTGAAAGTCTGTCTCCTAAGGAGCAGAGGGGGGGTAGGAGAAACAAAAGACCCGAACAGACTCAGTTTGAGGAGGAGGTACAGATCTTCCAATTTGAGGGAGAGGGATCCTCAGAGGATCCTGGGAAAAGGATCTTCTCCTTCAGAGAGGGGGGAACTCCTCCCAAAGAAAAATGGGTCCCTAGGGATGCAAATCCAGACTGGGGAGATGTGGAGACTGAGCTACCGCCGCCCACCATCTCATCCCAGAACCAACCGCAAGAAAATCCCCTGGTTCAAACCCATCCTGGTGACTGCCTCCAAAAGGGGGGGGGCGGCCCAGAACCGGAGCCAGGGGAACCCACAATGGCTCTGATCTCCAGTTGCCAAATTTTTCTTTCAGATTCCCAAGGCTCTCCACAGAATTCTGCCCAAATCTCTTCGCTAGCGATGTCCAAAACCAGAAAATTAGCCCACCAGTTGTCCAAAAATGTACATTATCTGTGCCCCCTTGAGGAGAAGGAGGGAAGATATTATGCCCCGGTACAAGTACAGGGGCAGGGTACAATTTTGGCACTGGTGGACACTGGATCTCAAGCTACCCTTCTGTCCAGAAGGGCCTTTGATGAACTGAATGCAGGAAGGGGAGAGAATTACCAAATTCCTCTCACCTCTCTTCCTGGACAACTGCAGAACTTTGACGGGAAGGAAATTCCCGTTGAGGGGACGGCAGACTTGGACATAAAAATTGGGTGACACAAGTTGAAACACCCAGTCATAGTTGTGGCCCCAGAGGGCACCCCTTGTTTACTAGGGAATGACCTCCTGAGAAGGTTGTCACCCCTAATAGATTGCGTAAACAAGGTCCTCTGGACCCAGACTAGCCGACCAATAAAATTAAAACAGAGTGTCAACCATGTTAGTTTAAACGGCACCTGCCACATGGTTGAACAAAAATCTGACCAAGTAGAATTTCACTTCCAGAATAGCCAAATTCCAGACGTGACAGTAATAGCAGTAGGACAACAGACTGGTGATGCAGGGTCCTCTCTATTTCTGAAAATCAACCTCCCTTCCAGTCTAAAGTGGTACTCCACGCTGGAAGGAAACACTCTGAAATTCTATACTAATCCACAATCAGAAACTACCACTTCTATAGTCCAGGAAGATGTGAAATCAGCTCAGAGCCTGGCTAATATTCAGCAAATTGGAGAGCAGTTGTTCATCCCTGTCCAGTTAAATGATGGGAAGGACTCTGTTCTCGCTCGAGTGTGTGTGAACAACGGTAAGAGCTTCATCAGCGAAGCCATGTTCCGCCAACTCCCAAAAGATCCAGCCATTCCCACCTCCAAACTGATAGACAAATGGGAAATGGACCTGGAAGCACCTAATTCCAAACATCTCCTGCCAAGCAGGTGTATGCTCAAAATCTCCATTGGCAACAAGAGCATAGTCCACAATTGTTGGGTCGTGCGAGACGTCCCTGCCGCCTTTTACTTAGGCAGTGACATTCTCAATCGCTTTGCCATTAGTTTGGACCTAATAAACTTCAAAGCTTGGTCCCGATTAGCGGATAATCCCATGGGCTTTGATGATCCAGAAAAAGCATTTAGGTCAGCCCAATTGCTACCTTATGCAGTTGAAATTCAGATTAAAGAGGAAGTCACCATCCCAGAAAGGACCCGACAATTCTCCCTGGAAGTGAAAGTTAAAAGAGGACAATATTTGCAAAACCCTGATGCTTACATACATCTAAATGCTTCTCTCCAACAGCAAGGGTTAGGGGTAAACCCAACACCATTAGTCAACATAGAACATGACACCATTCCAATAGAGGTGGATAACAGCGACTTAAAGAGTATTACTCTAGCCGCAGGCACCATTATTGGAATGGCGGTTGATGACCGACATTTCTCCATCGACTTAGTAAATGAACTGTTAGGACCAATCCCCAAGGACTGTTTTGACAGTGACAGTGAGGACAATACAACACCAGACAGGATTTTTACCCGGCATGGGGGGAACTTCCTGGTGTACACTTCTTGCCCTTATGGTAAGGAAGATGTGACTTGTGACTTCAGGAGGGATGAGGTGATTTTCCAGGTCCATGAGGGCTGCCTTTCCCACCTGAAGCCTCCAGTCCAAATCAGCACTCTGACCAGGGACTTCTCCACCCAGCTGGAGGAGGCCGCTGAGATAGCCAAACCAGAAGTCTTTCCAGGCTTCAGGCAGATGGTGGAAGAGAGAGTCAACCTAGCTGATGCCTGTGTGACTCTGGAACAGAAGCAAAAGTTGAAACAAGTTTTCTTGGATTTCCAAGATCTCTTTGCGGTAGACTCATATGACTGTGGTCGCACTGACATCCACACAACAACAATCCCCACGGACCCTGGCATGACTCCTGTATTTGTGAAGCAATATCGTTTGCCTCTCGCATCAATGGAGTCCCTTACTGAAATAATTAAGAACCTTGAGTCCCGGGGAATAATCCGTCCAGTCCACAGCACCTTCAATAATCCGGTGCTGGGAATATTGAAGCCAAACGGCCAGTGGAGACTCTGTGCTGACCTTAGGGAGCTCAACAAACGGGTCCATACTTCCCGATGGCCTCTGCCCTACATTGACCAAGGGCTGGCCCAGATTCAGGGGTCACAGGTATTCACTGCAATAGACCTGACCAATGGATACTGGACCGTGCCTGTCAGCAGGGAGGACCAATACAAACTGGCTTTTACCTTTGGGGGCCAGCAGTACACATGGACCCGGACTCCCTTCGGATACCTCAACTCCGGCAATGAATTCAACATTTTCCTACATAAGGCCATGCCCGACCTGGGTGCGAGGGGTAACCTGGCTTATGTAGATGATGTCCTCATCAAAAGTTCATCTGTGGAGGAACACATAGCGGAGATCCGTTATGTTCTGACCCAGTTGAGGGCCGCCGGAGCAAAACTTTCCTTTCAGAAAGCACAGTGGTGTAGAACCCGTGTTAATTTCTTGGGGCATGAGATTGCTCCTCAGGGTCTCTGTCCCCAGGAAAAGAAAGTGGAAGCACTTCAGAAACTGAAAGACCCCACAACTCTGCGGGAACTAAGGAGCCTCCTTGGACTGACTAATTACAGCAGAAAGTTCATT
Organism: Ambystoma mexicanum; assembly: GCF_040938575.1. Taxonomy (NCBI): domain Eukaryota; kingdom Metazoa; phylum Chordata; class Amphibia; order Caudata; family Ambystomatidae; genus Ambystoma; species Ambystoma mexicanum. The sequence continues at coordinate 1,169,037,684 of NC_090935.1, read as the reverse complement.
GAGGGCTACGCAGAGATCACTAGACCCCTGATTCATCTCCTGAAGGGGGGGTCAAGTGGGAATGGGGTCCAGAACAAGCCGAGGCAGTAAGACAACTCAAGAGAAGCCTCTCACAAGCGCCTTGCCTAGCTTACCCTGTCAGAAACAAGGAGTTCTTCCTGGAGACGGGGTTCTCTAATACGTGCTTGACGGCAGTATTATACCAAAAGCATGACAAGGTCAATAAAGTAATCTCCTATGCGAGCAAAACTTTATCCTCTGTGGAGGAAAAATTCAGCGATTGTGAGAAGGCACTCCTGGCAACGGTGTGGGCATTGAAGAATTACCGCCCGTTTATCCAGGGGGAACACATCATAGTGGAGACTCCACACCAGCCTCTGCAATATCTCCAAAGTGACAGAATCCGGGCCGGAAATGTGAGTAATTCCCGAATTACTTCCTGGATTCTGTCAATGCAAGGCTTTCCTGTGGAGGTCAGATATGGCCAAAACAAGAAGAGTCCCCTCGCGCAAGGTCTGGCTGACTTGCATGATTGTGCCAGAGAAAACTGTCTCGAGGACGAAGGTCTAAAAATAAAGGACAACATGGAGGCATACCTTAATTCCCCACACAAAGTCTTTGAAGAAGACAAGTGTGAGGGAATGCCCACTGTCTATGTGGATGGATGCTCTTACCATGTTGACAACGACGGGGAGAAAGAACTGGTGGCCGGCGTAGGGAATGCATGGGTGAATGAGTCCCCAGAACCCTCCGCTGGATACAAAATTGGTCCCCGAAGTAGTCAGGTGGCAGAATTGATGGCTGTGCATCAGGCCACCCTCACTGCTGTCCAGCATCAACTCCGCGAACTGGTCATAATCACAGATTCGGATTATGTACGGAACGGGTTCGTGGAGCACCTGATTAATTGGAAAACCAGAGGCATGTTATGTGCTAACAACAAACCCTTGAAACATGGGAAGTTGATCCAAAACATTGATGATCTGGTCACCTCGAAAGGAATGACCATCTATTGGAAGAAGATCAAGGGTCATTCCAAAGTAGAGGGACCAGACAAAACTGGAAATGACTTAGCTGATCAGCTGGCCAAAACCGGGGCCATCCAAGCGGATCTAATTGAGATTGAGTCCCTGTTGGGGGAAATCCAGGTCACTGCTATCACTAGGTCCCAGACAAATGCTCACAACGACCTTTCAATTGCACAATGGAGTAAGGAGACCCCTGATGCTGATTTGATTACCGCTCAGAAGGGGGATCCAATAATTGGTAAATTTTACCAGCACCTTGAGGACCCTGAGAACTTTCCCCTGACGGATACCGATTACATTGGGAAAGAGGACCTAAGAGTGTTGATGAAATGTCCAAAAATGTTCCGAATCCAAGACGGTTTGCTGGTAAGGAAATCCAAAGCTGGCCACGATCAGTGGGTGGTTCCTACCTCATTCCGAAGCCTGATGTTAAGTCACGCCCATGATGCGGCCACCGCCGGTCATAGGGGGTTTCACACAACACTGGAAATCTTAAGAGAGGTTGCATACTGGCCACACATGGGGCAGGACCTCGACCAATACTTGAAGGGGTGTCTCGTGTGTGCACAATTTCAGCCATCATCCCTCACGCACCGCGCGCCTCTCCAAAAGCGGGGGATGACACTGCCATGGTCAGATTTACAAATCGACTTTGTAGGCCCTGTGATTCGCTCGGCTAGGGGGAATAAGTACATGTTGACTGTGACATGCTTGTTTACCAAGTGGGTGGAATGTCTCCCAGCCCCAAATTGCAAGGCAGAAACTGCAGCTGCCTTGATGATTAACCACATCTTTTCCCGTTTTGGTCTACCTCAAAGGATTGAGTCAGACAGAGGTAGCCACTTCACCAGTGAAGTAATGACAAAGATGTGGGAGATACTGGGGGTCAAGAAAAAGCTGCATATTGCTTATAGACCAGCTTCTTCTGGGGCAGTAGAGAGATATAACCGAACCATTGTGAGCATATTAAAGAAGTTTGTGGCAGATTCTGGGCCAAGTTGGGATATCCGATTACCTCTGGTCCTAATGGCCATCAGATCTACCCCTTCATCTGCAACCAAAATGTCACCATTTGAGTTGATGACTGGGCGCAAGATGGTGCTTCCCCAGCATTTGCTCTACAGGACCCAAGAGCAGACACTGATAAATGCCTCCACTACTCATGAGTATGTGGAGAATTTAAGGAAACACCTCCAACATGCTTTTGCTTACGCTCAGCGGAATCTAGAAAGATCGGCTGATAGCATGAAGACCCATTATGACCTGAAAACTTCCAGGAAGGAATATCAGGTGGGAGACCGGGTCTATCTATACAACTTCCAAAGGAACCAGGCCAAGCAGCGCAAATTTTTGCCTACATGGAAAGGACCCTTTGAGATCATCGACAAGATCTCCCCTGTGGCCTACAAAATCCACATCCCCAAAGGTCCTTTGGCAGCGGGGGAAGACAAGTGGGTCCACATAAACCAGTTGAAGTGTTGCCATCCCAGGCACGCTCTGCAACAACTGGAGGAATCCTCTGGAATCCTAGCGGGTACTGTCTCGGACTAATTCAGTTCCAATCATAAAACATACCACATCTAGTCTCTAAAATATTGTGATTTGCATGAAACTGTCTCTTAGTTATACTGTTTTTTTTTCAAAATAAGAATGTAATGTTTCGTGATGATGAAATGCATATGCTGCCCCACTATCTCAACAGTGGTGGAAAAACGTCTATGAGTAGGTATTGCCGCTCTTCCTTTGTCGTCCTAGGAGAAAGAAAACCTGGAGACGGGCCAAGGAGGACGATCCGGAGACTGGGAGCAGAGACGCGATGGGCCCTGTGTACCGCCCAATACTCCCATCAGGACCGGCGAGGAGAACCGATCGATCAGTACCGGATGGAGAAGAAGATGCTGAGCTGTGCCATTTGCAGAATTGGAAGAAGATTATGCGGACAGACCGATGCGTGGGTCCAAACCCTTGTGCACCCGACTCCCCATCGACTCAAATTCAAAGTGCAGTCACGTGGGGGGGCTTGTTGGGTGTCCTGACCCACGTTTAAGCTATCATGCTACAACATTTGGTGCTGTGGGCTTAGAAAATTCAAGATAGCGGAAAACCCACATGTGCGCCGAAATCCAGGAAAGCTGCGCAGTTTGTGCGCACACCAAAATGGTTGCCTCACTTGCCACCCACCAGTGCGAGAATGATAGGCCGGGTTGCCATGAGGGAAATGGGTTGCCAAAGGAAAAACAGTAGCGCCGGTTAGCTTCAAAGCGCTTTAAAACCACCCTGTGTTTCTCTGAAGGCAGGCTCAAAATGTCTATTTTAAACATTGCAACACATCTAAAAACTCACTGGACACCAGCAGACATTTGGTAGAATGGAGTGTTGTGTGCCTACAAAATCTGGGAAATGAAGAGCCCAAAACAATGCTTATAACAAAACTGCTATGGAGTCAGCAGTTTAAGTTGCACTGGATTTAAAGACACTAAAATCGAAAATGTTTAGATTAAATGAGTGACCTATGTTTGGTGTCACATGCCTTTGTAACTGTTGAAATGTCATAGTTTTGCACTTAGAATCAGCATTCTAGCTGCATGTGTAAAATTGCAAGTTAATTTAAAAAGCAACAAAAAAACATGACAGTTAGCTGAAAGTCTGGCTTAAGGAACTTGATTTTGCTTGACAGCTACCCCCATCAGGAGTGAAACTTGAGTCACAACTGTATTCCCAGGCCTATCTGCCTTTTGCTGGCCACACTAAGGATATACCATCTCTCTGATAATTGAATTAAGGGGAGCCCCCTACAGAATACAGGAGCTCTGAACAATGTAACCCCCTTCACCCAGGCAGATGGTTTATGGCAGGAGTCGTAAATGGTCGTAAAAAGTGGCTTCCTCCTGAAGGAAAGGGGAGGAGCACTGCCTGTGAGAGCAAGCTGGCTTGGCAGAACTGGAAAAACCAGAAATTCAACCTTGTGCTGAGGGTAAACCACACCCCTTTGGAGCCAGAACATAAATCTAAAAAGATGGATCATTCATAGAGCGGACATGTGAAAATTTTATAAATGATACCATAATTCTTGTGATTTTTCTGCCCACAGTTTAAGAGGTTTTTAGAACCGGTGGTATGTTCAGGGGGGTTTTAGCGGAAAAGTGGATATTACTCTAAATGTATGCATGTTAAAAATCTGAAACTTCATCAATTAATGTCCATACTCCTTGCGCACATGTGTGTAAAATTGGGTTAATGTCAGAAATTGCAAAGTCAGTTAAAAAGTGAAATAAGTGCCATTTCTGAATGCAAGCCCCCAGGAAGAGCAGAGTTTGGACAGGGTATATCTCCTGTGATATGTGATGTGTGCATGTAATTTTAAACCAATGTTTACCTGTGCAAATATGTCTTTTGTTATCAAATCTAGATTTGTGTGCAATTTGACTGGGGAGTGTCCTCTCTGCAAGCCATAAAATGACATCACGCTGACACACACTTCCTTCCCCAATCAAGGGAGAAATGGAAGTTTGACCAATGGAAGTGGAGAGGGGTAGGGTCTAGTGATGCTGCATACACACCCACTTGCAAAAACACATAAAAGCAGAGAGACAGGACAGATAGGGACCTTCAAATCCATTTGCAGCTGGAAGCTCTGCCGGAAAAATCCATACTTACCTCCATCAACTTTCAAAGAGCCAACACTTAGACTCCAAGATAAACAGAGACTTCAAATCCCTCAATCTCCAGAAACCAGAAGCAGTGCTGTACCCAGAGAGAGAGCAGAGCTGACCCAGACCCATGTTAGCAGTTCCAGAGACCAGACGCTGTGCCCAGAGACCGTCCGAAGTCCAGACCTGTTGACCAGATCGTGACAAAGCCGCCTTCCTGTTTAAAATCTCTTGTGAGTACTCAGCAAAACTCAGCACACATCTCTTAGTTAAAATCATATAATTCAATCCATTTTTAATCTAAGTGGAACTGCAGCTTAGCAATTGTGTTATCCTGCCATCATTTTTAAAACTGAAAAAGTGCTGCGTTTAAAATTTGCAAAACCAAAAACGACCTTTACTAAATCGCTCATATCTCCGCGACCGTTTGTCTTAGAGACTTGCAGTAACTTTCATCTGGAAGCTGAGATCCTAGGCTTTCTTAGAACCCCAAAACGATAGTGATAGTCCTTGTAGTTCCTCTGTAATAGCGCTCGGCGCATTCGCGAATTTTACCGCGATTTGCAAATTTCTTCACGTGTAAAAATCAGCTGCTGCTTGCCTTCCATTTGCCAGAAAATCGTTTGCCTCATAAAAACTATCCCTGAATCATTGCAAGAGTGAGCCTGAGCTAATATTAACTAGATATCACTCACCCTGAACCTCTGAAAGGGAATTAAAAGCATTTCCAGCATATTTCTCATCCATTGCTAGCACATATAAAAGTATTTGGGCCTGTGTTTTCAAAACTCCTATCTGTTTTCTTTAAGCGTGCTTGGGGGGGATTGAACTGAATTACATTGATTGCATTTCTGAGAACTGTGTGCTTTCCTCCCATTTCCTTGCATCCCATAAAGGGGGGGGAGTGAATAGCCAGAGAAAAGTGATTACATTGTTTGGTTGAAATCATATTGAGTATTTTCTGTACTGCATTCATTGAATAGTGCATCCACCTGAGCTTACATAAAGCATTCTTTACCACCTTCTTCTTTTGTTCCTATTTACCAGTGTGCTATCTTATCCATTTCATGTCAACTCATTAGTGATTATAAAGAAGTGTGCTAGTGCCAGATTCTCCGTTGTTAATATTTATCATATCAGATTAAGTGTGATATTCAATTATTAATTTACTATAAAGCGTGATATCTATATCTATTGTTTAAATTATCAAATAAACCTTTTAACTTGCAAAACAGAACTACTTCTTGGCTCAGTGGGGTCAGGAGGATTCCAAGAGAGGGGTGTTATATAGGGGTAGTCATCCAGAACGCATGAACTGGACATAAAGATATATCAATAAGGGTTTTCATTCAGTATTATAGACTAGGCGTTGACTTAGCTGTAGTGTTGAATTGAATCCTCTTACAAATTGGGGGCTCGTGCCGGACGTTTGGATTAGATCTATCACTTGTGCAGATTAATACAGCGTGCCAGCTGACCAGATACACATATCCGGTCGGAGCACACGCTGTGTTACGCTGTAAAGCACTCTTCAAAGGAACGCTCTTAGGAAAAGGTCTGTTTTGCAAAAATAAAATACAAACTTCTGTAAGTCAGGACAGAGATCAATCTCTAGAATGACGACCTTAGTAGACATGAAAATAGCCAGAGAGCACCTCTTACATAAACTATTTGTGAGAGGTGAATGGACTGAACAGGGCCAGGATGCCTGGTTGCAGGCCATCACACAACAGGTCATTGAAACAGGGTCAGATATATATATAGAGATCAGGGTCCCTTACATGTGGCCCTGAGTGAACTATATATGGCTCCTAAAGCCAAAGAGGAACACAATAAGATTGCCAGGATAGCAGCATACCTGTACCTATACATGGGAGACATGCAGGATAGATGTGCTGAAAGCCAAAATCTGGCAAATAGGCAACATATGGCATTACAGAAGGCCCAATCTGATCTGGACTCTTCTGAGCAGAGGCTGCAGAGGAGCCAGGAGTCAGAAAATGACAGCAGACGGTACATCACTAAAATAAAGGAGGATATGGATATACTGCAACAGGAAAAGGCTGACCAGGATACTAGATTTCTGGCCCTGCAGAAGGAGCACCAAGACAGTTTGGACTCCTTACTGCAGAGCCAGAAAAAGCTGGAGCAACAATTAGACTTTAACAGGGCATGCACGGAGCAGGTAGCCACCCTGCAAAGTCATCTAGATAGAGTGAAGGTAGAGAGCAACAAGCTGATTTTGAAAGACCTGGATACCCAGGCAGAGTTTGATGAAGAACGCCAGAAAGCTGGTGCCTTTCAAAGGCAGAGGGACGACCTGGCGGCACAAATGCAGGCTCTTAGTCAGGAAAGAGACGCCTTAGGCCAGGAAGTCTGCCATTTAAAAAGGAAAATGGAAGAAAATCACCTGGCCCACCAGGGACTGGGTGACCTCCAAAAAGAACACCAGAACTTGTTAGAGCACACCAGGAGGGTGAAGGATGCTCTAGCAAGAAAGGAGCAGGCCAATAAGGACACAGCTCAGGAGGTAACCCTCCTGCAGCAAAGACTGGCCCAGTTCTCCAGGACCAACCAGGAAGCACAGAGGGAAAATGAGGCTCTCTGCCAGCACAATGAGAGGCTCCAGCAACAGGTAGCGATGCAGGAGAGACTGATAGAGTCGAGTAAGGCCTTAACAGAGGAACTGAAAGCACAAATGCAGGCTCTTGCATTGCAACAGGGAGCAGGGGCGGATAGAGATGAGGTCCGCTGGGAAAGAGAGATTCCTGACCATAACCGCAGGAGCCCTAACACCAGGGGCCTTCATCTCCCCCAGTCCCTGGACTCTACCACCCCCATGTCCCCTGGCGCACATGAGCACAGGGCCACAGGGATGGCAGATTACTATCCAGCTAAGAGTATGGGGCTCATAGGCCAGTACCACTCAGGAATGGAGGGGTGGGCATCCGGGTATGGGCACCCAAGTACAGTACAGTTCAATGGGGAACCCCAGGAGAGTAGGCCCATTAAGGGCATCCTGAAAACCTCTGCCCAGTTAGGTCAGTGGAGGGGGTACCCATCAAATCCTGGCAGCAAGGAGGAATCTGAAGACTCCTCTGAACTGCGCAGGACACAGGAGACCAGGTCCCCACATTCTGCCAGCCATTCCCAGGCTCGCAGAATCCGGGAAAACCTGGAAGAACAGACGGGAACCTCTGGGAGCAGTGCCTCTGAGTCAGAGGACGAATGGACAAGGGTTACCTGAACCAAAAAGGCCAATAAGGCAAAAAGGGCCTTGCTTAAGGACCCCTTAAAACAGATTAAGGCGATCAGGAGCGTCATCACGCCTTACCATAAGAACGCTAAGTATTCTGTTTGGGAGCACTTAGAGTTGTTTGAACAAATGATGGAGACTTTCCATTTGAAGGACAGCCAAAGCTGTATTCAATATGTAAAGTGGACCTTCTCCCCGGAATACTCCAGTTTCTTTGCGGGGCTGGAGGACCAAAATCATTTAAGATGGTCCACCTATAAGGCGGCCATCTTGAAACATTTTTCTGTTCACAGAAATCCTCAAGAGGCTCGCAAGGCAGCCTACAATTTGCAATGTGGGGAGGATCAGGCCCCACAAGAATTTGTGCAGGAGTTAAAGCGTTCTTTTGCACAGACCACAAGAAGGGTGCGCACGGATAGCAGAGAATTTATTAATACGTTTTTCCATGCCTTGCCCAAATATATCATGACCCAGCTCGTGAGGGATTTTCACGAGAAAAGATCTTTAGACTGGGTCATTGAACAGGCTACCCAGATCTATGAGGTGCAGAAACCGATAGATAGCAAAAGTAATGCCCAGAAAAACCCCAAAGCCAACAGCACCCCTGCTGCTGCCAAGGTGGCAGAGGTAAAGGTCACCCCCGTTTTGGATTTGGAGGTGGGGGGGCCTAAAAACCTACCTGCACCTAATAATGCTAGGCCCAGGAGGTCCTCGGGTCAGTCACAGACAGGGAGCCAAGGAGGCAGCCCCACAAATGGGGTCCCTCGCTCTCCTGATTATGTAAGTCCCCGTTACAAGGGAAATCGACCCATCCTGGGTTATGTGTGGACTCCTCCAGCCCAAGGGGGGGATCCAGCCAAGCACCTAACCCAGGGAACTTCCCTCCTAACTTCCCAGCGGAGGGCAGAAACTCACCAAATCCTGGGCAGAACTTTTTCCCCAGGTATCCACCCAATTTCCAACCCCAAAATCATCCATCCTTCTTTCCCCAATTCCCTGAGCCCAGACAACCTAATCCGGGAGAGGGGAGGCCAAGGGTGGAGGGGTACCCAAATCTTCCCAATCCGGGGTATTACCAGAGAAGGGACAGCTACCCTTCCCGGGATCAGCCCAGGGGAGAAAACAGGGCCCCGTATCAGCCTGAGCGGGTTTCCCAGTTAGAGCGCCAGGTTCAAAACATGGCGCGGGATCTGGGTCACATACTGAGGGCTCAGCAGAACCCTCAGATGGGCGTGCCGGCGCAGAACGCACCCAACTCTGGACCTGGTGCTCCAGAACAATGACGGGGGCAGCACCCCGATAACTCACCGGTTCCCAGGGAGGAGGCACAAGGGGAAGGGGGGTGTAAAGCCTTGGAGGAAGCTTCCTTCCTCACTTGTAAACAGCCCCTGGAAACCCAGGAACCGGAAACAAAATCTCTTGCCCCTGAAAGTCTGTCTCCTAAGGAGCAGAGGGGGGGTAGGAGAAACAAAAGACCCGAACAGACTCAGTTTGAGGAGGAGGTACAGATCTTCCAATTTGAGGGAGAGGGATCCTCAGAGGATCCTGGGAAAAGGATCTTCTCCTTCAGAGAGGGGGGAACTCCTCCCAAAGAAAAATGGGTCCCTAGGGATGCAAATCCAGACTGGGGAGATGTAGAGACTGAGCTACCGCCGCCCACCATCTCATCCCAGAACCAACCGCAAGAAAATCCCCTGGTTCAAACCCATCCTGGTGACTGCCTCCAAAAGGGGGGGGGCGGCCCAGAACCGGAGCCAGGGGAACCCACAATGGCTCTGATCTCCAGTTGCCAAATTTTTCTTTCAGATTCCCAAGGCTCTCCACAGAATTCTGCCCAAATCTCTTCGCTAGCGATGTCCAAAACCAGAAAATTAGCCCACCAGTTGTCCAAAAATGTACATTATCTGTGCCCCCTTGAGGAGAAGGAGGGAAGATATTATGCCCCGGTACAAGTACAGGGGCAGGGTACAATTTTGGCACTGGTGGACACTGGATCTCAAGCTACCCTTCTGTCCAGAAGGGCCTTTGATGAACTGAATGCAGGAAGGGGAGAGAATTACCAAATTCCTCTCACCTCTCTTCCTGGACAACTGCAGAACTTTGACGGGAAGGAAATTCGAGTTGAGGGGACGGCAGACTTGGACATAAAAATTGGGCGACACAAGTTGAAACACCCAGTCATAGTTGTGGCCCCAGAGGGCACCCCTTGTTTACTAGGGAATGACCTCCTGAGAAGGTTGTCACCCCTAATAGATTGCGTAAACAAGGTCCTCTGGACCCAGACTAGCCGACCAATAAAATTAAAACAGAGTGTCAACCATGTTAGTTTAAACGGCACCTGCCACATGGTTGAACAAAAATCTGACCAAGTAGAATTTCACTTCCAGAATAGCCAAATTCCAGACGTGACAGTAATAGCAGTAGGACAACAGACTGGTGATGCAGGGTCCTCTCTATTTCTGAAAATCAACCTCCCTTCCAGTCTAAAGTGGTACTCCACGCTGGAAGGAAACACTCTGAAATTCTATACTAATCCACAATCAGAAACTACCACTTCTATAGTCCAGGAAGATGTGAAATCAGCTCAGAGCCTGGCTGATATTCAGCAAATTGGAGAGCAGTTGTTCATCCCTGTCCAGTTAAATGATGGGAAGGACTCTGTTCTCGCTCGAGTGTGTGTGAACAACGGTAAGAGCTTCATCAGCGAAGCCATGTTCCGCCAACTCCCAAAAGATCCAGCCATTCCCACCTCCAAACTGATAGACAAATGGGAAATGGACCTGGAAGCACCTAATTCCAAACATCTCCTGCCAAGCAGGTGTATGCTCAAAATCTCCATTGGCAACAAGAGCATAGTCCACAATTGTTGGGTCGTGCGAGACGTCCCTGCCGCCTTTTACTTAGGCAGTGACATTCTCAATCGCTTTGCCATTAGTTTGGACCTAATAAACTTCAAAGCTTGGTCCCGATTAGCGGATAATCCCATGGGCTTTGATGATCCAGAAAAAGCATTTAGGTCAGCCCAATTGCTACCTTATGCAGTTGAAATTCAGATTAAAGAGGAAGTCACCATCCCAGAAAGGACCCGACAATTCTCCCTGGAAGTGAAAGTTAAAAGAGGACAATATTTGCAAAACCCTGATGCTTACATACATCTAAATGCTTCTCTCCAACAGCAAGGGTTAGGGGTAAACCCAACACCATTAGTCAACATAGAACATGACACCATTCCAATAGAGGTGGATAACAGCGACTTAAAGAGTATTACTCTAGCCGCAGGCACCATTATTGGAATGGCGGTTGATGACCGACATTTCTCCATCGACTTAGTAAATGAACTGTTAGGACCAATCCCCAAGGACTGTTTTGACAGTGACAGTGAGGACAATACAACACCAGACAGGATTTTTACCCGGCATGGGGGGAACTTCCTGGTGTACACTTCTTGCCCTTATGGTAAGGAAGATGTGACTTGTGACTTCAGGAGGGATGAGGTGATTTTCCAGGTCCATGAGGGCTGCCTTTCCCACCTGAAGCCTCCAGTCCAAATCAGCACTCTGACCAGGGACTTCTCCACCCAGCTGGAGGAGGCCGCTGAGATAGCCAAACCAGAAGTCTTTCCAGGCTTCAGGCAGATGGTGGAAGAGAGAGTCAACCTAGCTGATGCCTGTGTGACTCTGGAACAGAAGCAAAAGTTGAAACAAGTTTTCTTGGATTTCCAAGATCTCTTTGCGGTAGACTCATATGACTGTGGTCGCACTGACATCCACACAACAACAATCCCCACGGACCCTGGCATGACTCCTGTATTTGTGAAGCAATATCGTTTGCCTCTCGCATCAATGGAGTCCCTTACTGAAATAATTAAGAACCTTGAGTCCCGGGGAATAATCCGTCCAGTCCACAGCACCTTCAATAATCCGGTGCTGGGAATATTGAAGCCAAACGGCCAGTGGAGACTCTGTGCTGACCTTAGGGAGCTCAACAAACGGGTCCATACTTCCTGATGGCCTCTGCCCTACATTGACCAAGGGCTGGCCCAGATTCAGGGGTCACAGGTATTCACTGCAATAGACCTGACCAATGGATACTGGACCGTGCCTGTCAGCAGGGAGGACCAATACAAACTGGCTTTTACCTTTGGGGGCCAGCAGTACACATGGACCCGGACTCCCTTCGGATACCTCAACTCCGGCAATGAATTCAACATTTTCCTACATAAGGCCATGCCCGACCTGGGTGCGAGGGGTAACCTGGCTTATGAAGATGATGTCCTCATCAAAAGTTCATCTGTGGAGGAACACATAGCGGAGATCCGTTATGTTCTGACCCAGTTGAGGGCCGCCGGAGCAAAACTTTCCTTTCAGAAAGCACAGTGGTGTAGAACCCGTGTTAATTTCTTGGGGCATGAGATTACTCCTCAGGGTCTCTGTCCCCAGGAAAAGAAAGTGGAAGCACTTCAGAAACTGAAAGACCCCACAACTCTGCGGGAACTAAGGAGCCTCCTTGGACTGACTAATTACAGCAGAAAGTTCATTGAGGGCTACGCAGAGATCACTAGACCCCTGATTCATCTCCTGAAGGGGGGGTCAAGTGGGAATGGGGTCCAGAACAAGCCGAGGCAGTAAGACAACTCAAGAGAAGCCTCTCACAAGCGCCTTGCCTAGCTTACCCTGTCAGAAACAAGGAGTTCTTCCTGGAGACGGGGTTCTATAATACGTGCTTGACGGCAGTATTATACCAAAAGCATGACAAGGTCAATAAAGTAATCTCCTATGCGAGCAAAACTTTATCCTCTGTGGAGGAAAAATTCAGCGATTGTGAGAAGGCACTCCTGGCAACGGTGTGGGCATTGAAGAATTACCGCCCGTTTATCCAGGGGGAACACATCATAGTGGAGACTCCACACCAGCCTCTGCAATATCTCCAAAGTGACAGAATCCGGGCCGGAAATGTGAGTAATTCCCGAATTACTTCCTGGATTCTGTCAATGCAAGGCTTTCCTGTGGAGGTCAGATATGGCCAAAACAAGAAGAGTCCCCTCGCGCAAGGTCTGGCTGACTTGCATGATTGTGCCAGAGAAAACTGTCTCGAGGACGAAGGTCTAAAAATAAAGGACAACATGGAGGCATACCTTAATTCCCCACACAAAGTCTTTGAAGAAGACAAGTGTGAGGGAATGCCCACTGTCTATGTGGATGGATGCTCTTACCATGTTGACAACGACGGGGAGAAAGAACTGGTGGCCGGCGTAGGGAATGCATGGGTGAATGAGTCCCCAGAACCCTCCGCTGGATACAAAATTGGTCCCCGAAGTAGTCAGGTGGCAGAATTGATGGCTGTGCATCAGGCCACCCTCACTGCTGTCCAGCATCAACTCCGCGAACTGGTCATAATCACAGATTCGGATTATGTACGGAACGGGTTCGTGGAGCACCCGATTAATTGGAAAACCAGAGGCATGTTATGTGCTAACAACAAACCCTTGAAACATGGGAAGTTGATCCAAAACATTGATGATCTGGTCACCTCGAAAGGAATGACCATCTATTGGAAGAAGATCAAGGGTCATTCCAAAGTAGAGGGACCAGACAAAACTGGAAATGACTTAGCTGATCAGCTGGCCAAAACCGGGGCCATCCAAGGGGATCTAATTGAGATTGAGTCCCTGTTGGGGGAAATCCAGGTCACTGCTATCACTAGGTCCCAGACAAATGCTCACAACGACCTTTCAATTGCACAATGGAGTAAGGAGACCCCTGATGCTGATTTGATTACCGCTCAGAAGGGGGATCCAATAATTGGTAAATTTTACCAGCACCTTGAGGACCCTGAGAACTTTCCCCTGACGGATACCGATTACATTGGGAAAGAGGACCTAAGAGTGTTGATGAAATGTCCAAAAATGTTCTAAATCCAAGACGGTTTGCTGGTAAGGAAATCCAAAGCTGGCCACGATCAGTGGGTGGTTCCTACCTCATTCCGAAGCCTGATGTTAAGTCACGCCCATGATGCGGCCACCGCCGGTCATAGGGGGTTTCACACAACACTGGAAATCTTAAGAGAGGTTGCATACTGGCCACACATGGGGCAGGACCTCGACCAATACTTGAAGGGGTGTCTCGTGTGTGCACAATTTCAGCCATCATCCCTCACGCACCGCGCGCCTCTCCAAAAGCGGGGGATGACACTGCCATGGTCAGATTTACAAATCGACTTTGTAGGCCCTGTGATTCGCTCGGCTAGGGGGAATAAGTACATGTTGACTGTGACATGCTTGTTTACCAAGTGGGTGGAATGTCTCCCAGCCCCAAATTGCAAGGCAGAAACTGCAGCTACCTTGATGATTAACCACATCTTTTCCCGTTTTGGTCTACCTCAAAGGATTGAGTCAGACAGAGGTAGCCACTTCACCAGTGAAGTAATGACAAAGATGTGGGAGATACTGGGGGTCAAGAGAAAGCTGCATATTGCTTATAGACCAGCTTCTTCTGGGGCAGTAGAGAGATATAACCGAACCATTGTGAGCATATTAAAGAAGTTTGTGGCAGATTCTGGGCCAAGTTGGGATATCCGATTACCTCTGGTCCTAATGGCCATCAGATCTACCCCTTCATCTGCAACCAAAATGTCACCATTTGAGTTGATGACTGGGCGCAAGATGGTGCTTCCCCAGCATTTGCTCTACAGGACCCAAGAGCAGACACTGATAAATGCCTCCACTACTCATGAGTATGTGGAGAATTTAAGGAAACACCTCCAACATGCTTTTGCTTACGCTCAGCGGAATCTAGAAAGATCGGCTGATAGCATGAAGACCCATTATGACCTGAAAACCTCCAGGAAGGAATATCAGGTGGGAGACCGGGTCTATCTATACAACTTCCAAAGGAACCAGGCCAAGCAGCGCAAATTTTTGCCTACATGGAAAGGACCCTTTGAGATCATCGACAAGATCTCCCCTGTGGCCTACAAAATCCACATCCCCAAAGGTCCTTTGGCAGCGGGGGAAGACAAGTGGGTCCACATAAACCAGTTGAAGTGTTGCCATCCCAGGCACGCTCTGCAACAACTGGAGGAATCCTCTGGAATCCTAGCGGGTACTGTCTCGGACTAATTCAGTTCCAATCATAAAACATACCACATCTAGTCTCTAAAATATTGTGATTTGCATGAAACTGTCTCTTAGTTATACTGTTTTTTTTTCAAAATAAGAATGTAATGTTTCGTGATGATGAAATGCATATGCTGCCCCACTATCTCAACAGTGGTGGAAAAACGTCTATGAGTAGGTATTGCCGCTCTTCCTTTGTCGTCCTAGGAGAAAGAAAACCTGGAGACGGGCCAAGGAGGACGATCCGGAGACTGGGAGCAGAGACGCGATGGGCCCTGTGTACCGCCCAATACTCCCATCAGGACCGGCGAGGAGAACCGATCGATCAGTACCGGATGGAGAAGAAGATGCTGAGCTGTGCCATTTGCAGAATTGGAAGAAGATTATGCGGACAGACCGATGCGTGGGTCAAAACCCTTGTGCACCCGACTCCCCATCGACTCAAATTCAAAGTGCAGTCGCGTGGGGGGGCTTGTTGGGTGTCCTGACCCACGTTTAAGCTATCATGCTACAACATTTGGTGCTGTGGGCTTAGAAAATTCAAGATAGCGAAAAACCCACATGTGCGCCGAAATCCAGGAAAGCTGCGCAGTTTGTGCGCACACCAAAATGGTTGCCTCACTTGCCACCCACCAGTGCGAGAATGATAGGCCGGGTTGCCATGAGGGAAATGGGTTGCCAAAGGAAAAACAGTAGCGCTGGTTAGCTTCAAAGCGCTTTAAAACCACCCTGTGTTTCTCTGAAGGCAGGCTCAAAATGTCTATTTTAAACATTGCAACACATCTAAAAACTGACTGGACACCAGCAGACATTTGGTAGAATGGAGTGTTGTGTGCCTACAAAATCTGGGAAATGAAGAGCCCAAAACAATGCTTATAACAAAACTGCTATGGAGTCAGCAGTTTAAGTTGCACTGGATTTAAAGACACTAAAATCGAAAATGTTTAGATTAAATGAGTGACCTATGTTTGGTGTCACATGCCTTTGTAACTGTTGAAATGTCATAGTTTTGCACTTAGAATCAGCATTCTAGCTGCATGTGTAAAATTGCAAGTTAATTTAAAAAGCAACAAAAAAACATGACAGTTAGCTGAAAGTCTGGCTTAAGGAACTTGATTTTGCTTGACAGCTACCCCCATCAGGAGTGAAACTTGAGTCACAACTGTGTTCCCAGGCCTATCTGCCTTTTGCTGGCCACACTAAGGATATACCATCTCTCTGATAATTGAATTAAGGGGAGCCCCCTACAGAATACAGGAGCTCTGAACAATGTAACCCCCTTCACCCAGGCAGATGGTTTATGGCAGGAGTCGTAAATGGTCGTAAAAAGTGGCTTCCTCCTGAAGGAAAGGGGAGGAGCACTGCCTGTGAGAGCAAGCTGGCTTGGCAGAACTGGAAAAACCAGAAATTCAACCTTGTGCTGAGGGTAAACCACACCCCTTTGGAGCCAGAACATAAATCTAAAAAGATGGATCATTCATAGAGCGGACATGTGAAAATTTTATAAATGATACCATAATTCTTGTGATTTTTCTGCCCACAGTTTAAGAGGTTTTTAGAACCGGTGGTATGTTCAGGGGGGTTTTAGCGGAAAAGTGGATATTACTCTAAATGTATGCATGTTAAAAATCTGAAACTTCATCAATTAATGTCCATACTCCTTGCGCACATGTGTGTAAAATTGGGTTAATGTCAGAAATTGCAAAGTCAGTTAAAAAGTGAAATAAGTGCCATTTCTGAATGCAAGCCCCCAGGAAGAGCAGAGTTTGGAGAGGGTATATCTCCTGTGATATGTGATGTGTGCATGTAATTTTAAACCAATGTTTACCTGTGCAAATATGTCTTTTGTTATCAAATCTAGATTTGTGTGCAATTTGACTGGGGAGTGTCCTCTCTGCAAGCCATAAAATGACATCACGCTGACACACACTTCCTTCCCCAATCAAGGGAGAAATGGAAGTTTGACCAATGGAAGTGGAGAGGGGTAGGGTCTAGTGATGCTGCGTACACACCCACTTGCAAAAACACATAAAAGCAGAGAGACAGGACAGATAGGGACCTTCAAATCCATTTGCAGCTGGAAGCTCTGCCGGAAAAATCCATACTTACCTCCATCAACTTTCAAAGAGCCAACACTTAGACTCCAAGATAAACAGAGACTTCAAATCCCTCAATCTCCAGAATCCAGAAGCAGTGCTGTACCCAGAGAGAGAGCAGAGCTGACCCAGACCCATGTTAGCAGTTCCAGAGACCAGACGCTGTGCCCAGAGACCGTCCGAAGTCCAGACCTGTTGACCAGATCGTGACAAAGCCGCCTTCCTGTTTAAAATCTCTTGTGAGTACTCAGCAAAACTCAGCACACATCTCTTAGTTAAAATCATATAATTCAATCCATTTTTAATCTAAGTGGAACTGCAGCTTAGCAATTGTGTTATCCTGCCATCATTTTTAAAACTGAAAAAGTGCTGCGTTTAAAATTTGCAAAACCAAAAACGACCTTTACTAAATCGCTCATATCTCCACGACCGTTTGTCTTAGAGACTTGCAGTAACTTTCATCTGGAAGCTGAGATCCTACGCTTTCTTAGAACCCCAAAACGATAGTGATAGTCCTTGTAGTTCCTCTGTAATAGCGCTCGGCGCATTCGCGAATTTTACCGCGATTTGCAAATTTCTTCACGTGTAAAAATCAGCTGCTGCTTGCCTTCCATTTGCCAGAAAATCGTTTGCCTCATAAAAACTATCCCTGAATCATTGCAAGAGTGAGCCTGAGCTAATATTAACTAGATATCACTCACCCTGAACCTCTGAAAGGGAATTAAAAGCATTTCCAGCATATTTCTCATCCATTGCTAGCACATATAAAAGTATTTGGGCCTGTGTTTTCAAAACTCCTATCTGTTTTCTTTAAGCGTGCTTGGGGGGGATTGAACTGAATTACATTGATTGCATTTCTGAGAACTGTGTGCTTTCCTCCCATTTCCTTGCATCCCATAAAGGGGGGGGAGTGAATAGCCAGAGAAAAGTGATTACATTGTTTGGTTGAAATCATATTGAGTATTTTCTGTACTGCATTCATTTAATAGTGCATCCACCTGAGCTTACATAAAGCATTCTTTACCACCTTCTTCTTTTGTTCCTATTTACCAGTGTGCTATCTTATCCATTTCATGTCAACTCATTAGTGATTATAAAGAAGTGTGCTAGTGCCAGATTCTCCGTTGTTAATATTTATCATATCAGATTAAGTGTGATATTCAATTATTAATTTACTATAAAGCGTGATATCTATATCTATTGTTTAAATTATCAAATAAACCTTTTAACTTGCAAAACAGAACTACTTCTTGGCTCAGTGGGGTCAGGAGGATTCCAAGAGAGGGGTGTTATATAAGCGTAGTCATCCAGAACGCATGAACTGGACATAAAGATATATCAATAAGGGTTTTCATTCAGTATTATAGACTAGGCATTGACTTAGCTGTAGTGTTGAATTGAATCCTCTTACATTGCTTTCAACCACTACATTCATGAGTAAAACATAGGATTCTTTTTTTCAAATCGCAGACAGAGAAGGTAGCGCTAGTTCACATCTGAGTGCCTCCACTGGAACTGCCTGTGGGATACTCAGAATAGAACGTAGTCATTTGCCTTCTAAGCTGTCCAACCAGGTTACTATTTTTGTAGGAAGGACCTCCAGACCATTCATAATACACAGGATAATTCCCCTTCTGTTATTCTCTAGGATGCCTTCTACATTAAAACCTCAATTTCTTCGAATATAATTCCCAATTACTGACCATTTTCACATTACTGTAGTTCGCACATGATTTCCCACATAAGCGTAATGCGGGGTAGCAGTTATCGGGATTCCAAAATAGATATAATAATCTACAGCTTACAGTGTTTCACAATTTATCTTCCACTCAAATTTTCTATTACTGCATCTCCCCCTGTTAATAACCATAATCTTTGTTTTACCAATGTTTTGTTTTCATGTTTTGTTTTGTAGCATAATCTACCAAAGTGTTTAAAGTGCATTGGAGTCCTAAAGGGTGTTAAATCTAGCCGGATGTTATCATCCGCATAAGACAGCCATTGGAAAGGTGTTACTCCCACTTTAGGAGGAAAACTTCTCACCATCTTCATGTGTGCATCCTTATCTGTCGTATATAGATTATAAAGAGTAGGCAACAGGACACAGCCCTGTTTTAGGCCTATGTTTATTCTTATCAGAGCAGTCAATAGGCGTTCTGCATCTAGGTGCACTAGGGCCATGTTGTTGTTATACGATTGTTTACAAAAGTGTAACAGTATACTATCTATGTTCCAATGCTCTAGTTTATGCCAAAGTTGATTCTGTGCCACTCTGTCGAAAGCTCTCGAATAGTGCACCTAGCACAAATATATTTTCCTTCCTTTTAAGCGATGGCTATGTGATCTTATATAATTCAAGGCCGAGAGATGATGTGTTGTATTCAGACCACTTCTAAAACATTTTTGGTATTTAGGCAAAAGGTACTTCTCTTATATCCATATATTCAATGGTTTCAATAGAAGACCTGTGGGGTGAAAATACAGCCCCAGGGTGACAGAGATTGAGAGGGCATGAAAGGCCCCATTATCAGAATGAAGCTGGGTGATGTTGATACCTATTGGAAGATGCAGGCCAGTTCAAAGCTTTGACTTCCGACCTAAGGACGAGAGAAGGAACAAAAATGGACCTCATTCAACTTTGTCAAAATGGAAAGGCACTCAGCTGAAGGAGCATGTGCCTCAGAACTGTAATATGGCTAACTGTGTCCAATGGATTACAAAATGACATGTGGTGCTGCAGATGCTGACTTTGTGTAAACTGGAAAAAGGTACCTTTTGACAGATTCATCAAAACTGCAGCAGTACACATGGAAAAAGATACATTGAAATGTTGTGGGTTTGAAAAATACAAAGGAGGAATTGTGCTTTACATTTAAAAAGTGAAGCCAAGTGGCATATTTTGGAGAAATATACTTACTTTCCACAAACAAACTGACATTTAAATGGAAAGGCCTACTTGTTGGAGAAGTGAACAAAAGTTCCTATGGATGAATTATACCAAAAGTAAATTTATATCTGTTTAAATATTGTATTGTAGGTATAAACATCAGCACCAGATGCAATACAAATTCTGTTCGAATTATGTACGTAACATGTTTCCCCCACTGAACTGAAAGGTCTGTGACTCTGAGATGTGGACCTCAAGACCTTTGGGCTGGTCCAAAAGGAAAAGCAGACCTGGTTTTCAGTTTAAAACACAACAGAATATAAAGAATTATATCACAATTATGGAAGGTATAGATAAGAAAGCCAACAGAAATGATGTTTACGGTCAGGCCTCCCCATTAACTGAAAATTAGCATAGAACAGAGACCTTTGAAGACACTTAATGGTAGGGTGGAATAACATGAGCCAAGCAGCAGGTCACTTGTGACCGTGGAGAAATGAGACCTCCCACATGCATGCATTGCTATTGATTAACATTAGACTCCTTTCCCCTTGATAACAGGAGAACCATGTGTCACAGTGAGATCACCCAGGAATCATATTAAAGATTGCAGAATGCCTGTCAGTTCTATGTATCTCTTAATGTTGTGTGTTGTACAGAGTTTGAGTTAGGAAGAAAACCATGATCCTGACCTTCTCATAATTCAGAGTAATTTATACGTTTTTGAACTGGTAGACTGCAAAATTAATGGGTGAATAGCAAAGAGGCATATATTTCACTATTGTGGCCCAAGAGTAAATTGAGATAAACTATAGCTCCTGCCAGTAAGGGCATGGCAAAGTGAAATTATTGTTTCCCGATTCCCCGTAAAATGTATAATTTTAAACTATATGTTTATGCAGTTATCTGAAAAAAGAAAGTAGTTGCCATGTTGTGTGATATTTAGAAAAAAATGTAAACACCTCTCATTTTGAAATAATGCATCTTTCTCCTCCCCATTATCAATAATACAGACCTTTAAATTCCTTGCTATATCAGCTGGCAGTAGGCAGATGAGTGGGAGGGGGAGAAAGAGAGATGTCCAATCCACAGCATGGGAATATTCATAATATATAAGTGTCATCAGTGCTATATAATGTCAGTTTTTCAATGTAAAAGGGACAGACAGAGAGGCAGAAGGGAAAAAAGAGAGGACAACAACAGAGAGGAGAGAGAAGGAAGGCTGACACCCAGGAGACCCTGTGACACCTGCTGGGACTTTTGCCTGGAAGCTGGAAGCCATAGTTGAGAGAGAGGCCTACAATCTGGCTGGAGGGACCTTGTTGTGAATAGAGACCAGAGGTGTGAGCTGCCTACCTATTCCTGAAAGAGGGTCTGAAATCCGGCAGGCCGCTTGAGCTAAGAACGCATGTAAGTAGATATACCCCAAAGCTATCAATTGTTTGGGGATCTACCTGCCTTAATCCCTTTCCATTAGTCGTGGGGGGGGGGCAACACTTGGTAGACCCGGACCATATTTGACTAAAAAGATAACTCAATTAATCATAGAAAAAACTCCTATCCATGTTAATTGAATTGTGTTGGGAACTAACTGCCTTAATCCTGTTAATTGTGGGCGGGAGGACTGTGTAGACCCTTAGCACATTTCATTAAAGTTAATTCAATTAATGTCCATATAGAAAAGATCACGGGATGAGTTTTGTTAGAATTTGAAAACGAACACATTTCATACCCAGTGTGATATAGCCACCATAGCCAATAAAATACTTGGGTGACTCTACTTTTCTGAAACCCATGACTTCCTTATAGAAAGGGGGTGTCCATAATCCCAAAATAAGTAACCCTAAAACTCTGCCGTTCAAGTGAATGTAGAGTGAGCAAAACGAAAATTCCAATTTAGTCACTTGCATCCCAAATCAAAATACAAAAGCTATGAATTTATTTAAAATAAAAAGCCCAAAACAATTTTTCCATTCAGATCCTTTCCAAAAACGTTGCCTTTCCAATAAAAAGCCAAAACGATTGTCCTACTGTTTTCCCACTACTTGTACCTTGTATTCAAATTGAGGGGTAATACATAACTGATACCTGGGGGTGGGTGTTGCTGGGAGAGAAGAGTATTGTGATAACCCAACAAATCAATGGGGGTTGTTTAAAATGTCCTACTTGTAAATGTGCAAAGAAACCCTATGTGTGTTTTGATTTCGAGTCTTCAAATTCAACCTGTGTTTGTTGCAGTAACTGAAAGTCTATTAGGAAATATATGTCAGTACATTGATGCCAGTAATTTGCATTTGTGATTATTGTGGTGTGCCATGGAGTTGATGGCTGGTGCCCTTGTGTTGTGTGTTATTTATTCTAGATATTTAAATAAATATACACTGTTTTTTCTATGCACTGGCCTGGATTCTAGCTTATTGGTGATACAGAGCATATCTGCTGAATGGTGTTATACAGGTTGGAGGCCTAATCAAATTTGAATCTGCTACGCACTTTGTTGCACAACACCTTCGTCGGTGGGTTAAGGAACTCCCTTACTTGAGAGTGACCACCCAATAAACTGTGACAGACCTGCACAGATTGTGTTACTCAAATCCAGCATTGCCAGAAGTCTATATGATTCTGTGTGAAGTCTACTTCCTTTCTTGTAGATGGGAATAATTATACATTTTACCCAACTGCTATGGATTTTACCATTGCAGAGGATCTTCATGAATAAGGCAGTTAGAAACTTTGTCCAAAACTCTGGTTTGTTCTTGAAAATTACATTCATTAAGCCGTCCGGGCCAGGGACTCTCAATCCCTTCAGTTTATTGATCGCCATGAATACATCAATCTCCTCAAATCCAATCCATCCCATTTACATTCTGTACGGGGACTCCCAGCCTGTTTCCACATGCGGGGAGTAATACCTTTTTGTGACATATTTCACCCATGCTTCTTCTGCAATGGGATTAAGTATTTGGGGGGCATCTTCTGATAAATATCTTCTGTAGGTGTACCAAAACTTTGGCTATGGCTAGTCTTCAGCATTGTAAAAAGCAATTCCCACTTTGCATTGGAAAGGCTGCTTGTGTGGCTTCTCAGCCAGTTTTCATATTTAGTCTGTTCACTAGCTATTTTATCTTGTTTCTCTTTAGTTGTCAACCCCTAATCTCATTTAATTTCTTTAAGTCCTCTGCAATGCTGTTATTTCCTATTAGCTATTAATATGTTGTGTAGTCCCAATCTAGATTCACCACAATACACTTTTGGGCCCCCTATACAGCATCTAGCATTCACAACATCTGCTAATCTATCTAAATTCCATTCCTTTTCCTCCATTTGAGTTTCTATGGTGGCCTCATTACTTACTATGAATGAGTTCACTTATTCACATTTAATCGACTCCATGTCAATCTATTCCCTTGTTTGCTTACATTGACTTGTTGTCTAATTCGGGGAAATGCTATCAGAGCAGGATGTGTCCTCTTTATTTTGGTTAGGGGCTTGTTGGGTTAGGGGCTTGTTGGGAGAGGACTGCAAAACAATGGAGAAACACAAGAGTCCACAACAAACTACCTCAAGTGATGTTAGTAATCAAATATGGGTGACTTTAGCTAATGTCAAATTTAGTTCATTTTCATAAAGGCCCCCAAATATTTGTGCCGACAGAAATGAGTCTGTTTCCAGCCTTAGGTTTGTGAACACTTATTTTAACACAATGTCATCTGGTGGACACGGACGTCTGTTGATCCGCCTAAGACTTTCATCAGGACACATATACCCCTGTATAGGGGATTATTAGATGTCGTATCTTCGGAACAACATTTTTTCTTTCTTTACATACGTATCTAAAAAGATAGTAATGCACAACTTTAACCAACCAATCTAGCACTATTTTCGAACATATTTTACATTTTTTGCATCGCCCAATGTTTTTTGATATTACCAGCCTAAAAATATATTATACATGCACAACTTCACTTAATTTCAATGATTCGTTTGTCATCTTATCTCATTTTTGGTTCTACTATTCACCCAAATTCAACTGTACTTATTTAAGATCATATATATATAGATTTTAAACATATTAGTCCTTTTGACAGTATGGACCATTTTCCTACACATACAACCAATTTGGTGCAGAATGAGGCAACATAAAGAGGGAGGGGGGATAGGGGAGGGGAAAGAGAGTGACTTCTGATTACATCACTTGGTGTTTTCATCAAATACCTCAGTGGTTTCCTTGAGGAAAAAACGCTCGCCGGCTGTGAATGCCTTCAACTGTTTTTTATACAGAATCCGTCCGCTTTTCTAGTTAAATCATGTCCTTGTATAGTGAGCTCCAAATGCACACATGATATATCTCAATGTTGCTGTAAAATGACATCAAACCGGAAACGTATTACTTTCCAAAATTCGAGTGCGGGTCTGTTATAAGCACAAGACAGGCATTATATTACCTGAGAGAGCATATCGATTCCGCTACTGGAAAAGCCTCTAGATGCTCCCTCTTACGTCAGGCAGTGGATAAACTAATGTTTCCTTTTTGCTGGACGACAGTCAACCAAGTGGAGTCGTCATACACAAATTCCCATTTTTGCGGATATTCTACCACAAAAAACACAGGAAAGGCTATTAAGGACCTAATTATTTAGCATGAAAGGACCCTCTGTGAGACGCTAAATCAATTTACTTGAGTTCTTCCTTTTCGTCAGTGTTCTGAGATTCGTAAGGCGATCGCAGCGGTGGCTGCAGTATCACGTGTTCCCATAAATATAGTGGACGTCACGTGTATGCATCACTGTGCGGCAAGAGCAGGAAATACAAGCACAAAGCCGTAGTGATTACCGTGGTGGCCATTGTTGACTTACTGTGGGCACACATGAAGAGAATATCTCCCCATGACTGTTTCTGGTGCAAGCACACATCAATGATGTTCGTAGATATAGTGACATGCTCCAATCCGGATTTTATAATCCATTGAAAGAACTAGTGTGGGCGGTGTAATTACTATTCTTTCACGTCCCACAATCATGCAAGTGATGATTCCATCCTAATTGTGTGCTCACGTGTTCGCATAACCCCTTGGATCAGCAATAGCAGGCCAAGGTGGTAATGTTCATTGTGGCGGCCATTTTGAACTAGCTCTCGAAATTCATGGGAGGCACATTTGTCTCATGCCGATCTATTATAACTCCATGCACTTTTACAAGTCATGCATGCAGTGGCAGGCTGCCGGACCAAATGTATCTTAAGGCCAAATATGGAAAAAGATTATTGTTCAGTACCCCATAGGAAAAATAGATAACAAAAGTTAATATTACAACCAAAACGTCCAAGGATTATTTTCTGAGAAACAGGTTCCACTAAATGTACAAATTGAGACCCTGTTTCACAGAGTCAAGTTTGTGGATCCATTTTTGTTCCAATCTCCGTAATTTGGATGTGGTTCCAAAATTTGTAGAACACACCAAAATAAATCATCATGAGAGTGTTTCATTTTGCGATAATGTTCGACCAGTGGTTTATCCACTGTGCCATTTTTTATACAAGAACGATGTTCTCCTATCCTGGTGCAGACAGTTCTTTTGGTTTTGCCAATGTATAGAAGCCCGCATGGGCATCTAATACAATAAATGTCCCACTTCGTGGCACAGTTTGTAAAAGATCTTAGTTGCCACGCCGTACCTTTGAGGTCAATGGATTTAAGGTTTTTCGTAAAATTACACATGCAGCATTTACCACATTTAAAATGTCCTATAACTGGAGGAAGGTTCCACAGAGTGGGTTGTTTTAACACATTTTGATGTTGCCTTGATTATGTGTGGACCAACTTGTCGCATAGATTTTGCAACTGTTTGAAAGAAAAACAGGGAGGACAAATATTAAAAGACTGTGTTGATCATCTTCCAAATTTTAAGTATGATCTTTCTCAAATCATTACTAATGGGGGTGAAAGATGACACACATGCCATTTTATCCAGGTCTGTTCTGCATTGTTTCTCAAGGCTTTCAGTTCTTGGGACATTAGCTTCCCTTTTGTAGGACCTTCTAATGATGAATGGGGGATATCCTCTTGCCTTAAGGTTACCTTTTAGAACCTTACTATGGGATATGAAGTCTTGTTTGTCCGTGCAATTTCGTCTGATACGCAGAAATTGCCCGAATGGTAAGTTTTCTCGTAATGATTGCGGTCTAATTCTACAGACTTGCTTCATGTATGCAGTGAGTGGTCGCTATCCTCTGTGAAGAACACCTTAATCGTAGTGATTAATTTTCTCAAGGGGGTACTTGCAAAAATATAATCCAAGTGAGATCTTACTCTACCATGAGACCAAGTATAAACTTCCTCATTTTCCATACACACCACATTCAAATCCTATTGTGCAAGCAGCGTGACCAAATCACTTGAGTTATCTGTGGTTTCTCTCTCTTTTTCACTCTTGGCCTTCCTATACAAAACAACATGCAAACTCGCCTCACATTCCATTTGGTAATTCACATTTTTGATTATTTCTCTGTTATCGAAGTCACCCATAACTAAGATATTTTCATTACCAGTGTTATTTTTCTGCCAGTATTTAATGGTGTCCTTGATTTACAGGCCGATTCATGGAATTAATGTGCGCCGCGCAAGCGTGTGAAAGCGTGCGAATCGCAGCGCAAGTGCGAAAATCACAGCACAAGTGTGCAAAAGCCGCGCACATCGATTCATGGAAGTCCGTGCGCGTGTAAATCCTGGGATGTGTGCTAAAATCCTGCGTGGCGCACGCGGGCGCACATGTCATCAAACGGCGTGAGCTACGCGCACAGGGAAAGCACACATAGCGCGGTGCACACAACAAAAGTGGGCGGAACATGGGGCATAACATGCAGAATGGGGAACAACGCGTGAAAATGTGGGCGTTACGGGGGAAGTACAGGAGGTAAATGCGTGGAACGCCCACACGCGCGCCTACAACACATATTCATGGAATCGATCAGTGGAAACGCGTGCGCCAAAAAAGACGCGCTAATCCGGAAATGCATACACCAGCAGGAAGCAGGCATACGCGGCCCCGTGCAGCATAAAAGTGCGCGCAAACAACAAACAAGCTCAGACGCTATGATGAATATACCATTCCTCGCAGCAGTAGTCGTGGGACACCGCCGGAGGAGGAGGATAGCCAGGACCAGACTTTTTACACCTAGGACCAGCCTTTTTGGGATGCCTGATGACCAGGTGTATGGGAGGTACAGGTTCCCACCACACATAATACTCGACCTGGTGAGTGAGTGGGAGGATGACCTCACATCACCCACCCTGTGCTCCCAAGCACTGAGCCTCTTGGAAAAGATGCTCAATGTACTGCACTTCTTGGCCACTGGTTCATTTCAGCGGACAAGTGCCATAGTAGGGGGGGTGTCACAGGCCACGCAGTCATGCTGCCTACACCAGGTGTTGGCCATCATGACTGCACGCTCTTCAGTCCGTAGGCACATATACATGCCCAGAACACCTGCAGAAAGGCAGGCTGCCGTCCAGGACTTTTACGGGGTGGCACACTTCCCCAAAGTGCTAGGTGCCATTGATTGCACCCATGTGGCTCTACGTCCACCCAGAGCAACTGAGCACATCTAGAGAAACCGCAAGCACTGGCATTCCATCAACGTGCAGGTAGTATGTGATGCCAAGGGAATCATCACCTCAGTATATGCCAACTATCCAGGGTCCACCCATGACAGTTTCATTTTCAGAATGTCACCCCTAAACCGGGACCTAGAAGCTGGGCGGCATGGCATACATGGCTGCTTGGTGAGTATAAATCAGACTATCCACCTTATGGCGATTTAGCGATTTGCAAAAAAATCACAAAATTTGCCATTTCCCGCAATTGCCGCTATAAATCATTAAATGAGCGCGAAAAAGACACGTTAGCTTAGTGTGTCTTTTTTCGCACTCATTTAATGATTTAGAGCGAACACAGCTGACTGCTGATTGCAGCAGCTTGAGGGTTAACACCTCCGGCTCTGCGTTGCAGGCCCAGGATTTGGGGAGGGTCACGCAGGCCTGGGAGATGCACAGCATTTGGCTGTGACCCCAGGCACCTCCAAGGCTCATTGAGTGCCCGCCCTGCCGAGCTGACAGAGTTGGTGAAGCGTAGCCAGGTAAGCACTGGCCTGTCCGCTCATCTGCCCCCAACTCAGAGCACCCCAAGAGGCCACTGGACTGTTTTCATTACTGGCGCTCGACAGGAAAGTAAATTACTTTCCTGTCGAGTGCCGGAAAAGAAAGCATAAACTTAATGCTTTCTGCCGCTCGTCTACAATTGGTATCATGCAGCCCAGCCTTGTAAAGCAATTTGAAATTAATACAGCTACGAGTCTTCAATTGGTATCATGCAGCCCAGCCTTGATTCAAGGCTGGGCTGCATGATACAAACGCTCGTAGCTGTATTCGTTTCAAATTGCTTTACAATTATTGTAAAGCAGTTTGAAACGAATACAGCTACGAGAGTCTTCAATTGGTAACATGCTTACGCGCTAAGGGCCTTTCCTCGGATTTCACGCTGACGTGCACTTTTTTCATGTGCCAAATCACTCCGTATCAAGCTGGCCACGCGAAAACACACGGAAGACCACGCTCCTGCCCAAAAGGCCATTTTCCTGCCCCAAGAGCCCCGAGCACGCTCCCACCAACCATCTGCTGCTGCCTGCCTGCTGCCCATGTGCCCTGCTATTTGGTTCCTGCACGCCAGCCATCTGCAGGGGGTGCAGTTGTTGTGTCCACCCCTGCTGGAACAGAAGACTCCTGACTGGGATACCATCGCTCCACAGCCCAGCCCCAGGACCCAGTTGCCCACCCACACCTGCCTCGGGGGTCGCCATGTCGGGGCAAACACCATCTGAGACCACTGGCGACCCCCAGCCAGAGAGGCAGAGAGCCACCAGCTTCAGTGAGTAGGAAGTTGGTCTCCTGGTGGAGCACGTCCTGGGGCATTATGATGCCCTCTTCGGAACATCATGCGCCAACAAGGAAGGACGGGAGAGGATCTGGGAGGACAAAGTGGTTGCCATCAACGCGGCGGGGGTGGCAACCCGCGACATCAAGCACGTCCGGAAGTGCTGGGAGGACTTCAGGTCCAGGACCCTCTACAAGACCCGGCGCCGCGCGGAGGGGGGCCGGGTCAGCATGAGCAACATCCAGGAATGCATAGGCCCAGCGCTCCATGCCCAGATCCTTCAGAGGCAGCCCCGTCTGGAGTTGAGCGGTAAGTGGCCAAGCATTGCTGTGTGAGACAGGGCATGTTGCAGTGTGCTGGTAGTCTGATACTTGCCTCTATGTGTGACATAGGCCATATATGGATGTGTGTGTGCAGGGACATCATGGTCATGCATGTGAGACCAGTAATGTGTGAACCACAGGGATGGTGCATGTGTTCCAATGCAACATGGGGAGCTGTATGCGGAATACACACATGAATGCATGCCAGTTTCTGTTCTTGGACATGGAGGGGGGTGAGGGATGGGTGCTGCTCTCATGTACATGTATGGTGCACATGTGTGTGTGTCTGAGAAGTGTGTGTGTGACTTTGAAACGCCATGGATGCATGACACATGTCCGTGATGATGTGTAGATTCACTCATGCAGTGCCATCACCGTTGTATCCACTGTGTCTATCCACTGTGTCTGTGGTGTACAAGCCATGATGCATGACCCTCCAGTGATGTGTGTGCATGGGATCAGCGTGAGCCATGATGCATGTGAGTTTGAAGGCAACATTTTGGTTAAAAGGGACCCTTGTACATGGATGCTGATGTTGATTGCAGGCGCCGTGCCTGTTTTTGCATGTGTGTTGCGTGCATTCACCCATGTATTGTGGAGGGATAGGATGGAAGTGACATTTGACAGAGCCACTCATGTGTTATTGCTTCCTGTCTAGGGGAATATTGTACTGTACCCTGATGCTTGTGTTCTATGTCTCCCTCTACGCAGCGTCAAGTGAAGAAGAGGGCGGAGACGGCACTGTGGAGCCAAGCGGCGGGGATGCCTCCACCGGGCGGCGACGCAAGGCCCAGCCACCCTCCCAGGAATTGCCATCATCAGGGAGCGAAGGGACTGGTGCCGCGTCTGCCACTACGGCTGTAGCGGAAGGGCCGGGTGAGCCCCCACAGGGGCTTGCAATGGCGGAAGACGGTGTGGAGACATCCAGGTTGGTGGTCTCCACAGAGGAGGAAGAGCCCGCTACTGAGTCGCACATGGGGCCTGATGGGGGTAGTACCACTGGTGCAAGTGGTGCAGTCCAGGGACAGGGTCAGGAGGCAGCACAGGTCACCACGGAGAGGCCTGTGCATGTCGCTGTCCTTGACCCTGTGACTGCACCACCATTCACCAGCAGGGATGCCCCATCCCAGGCCCGTCCGCAGGTAGGGTGGAGTGCCACGTCATCTGCCTCTCCACTACCTGTGGACGAGGAGTCCCATGACCGTATGGGCTCCGTCCTGGTTGGTGTCGCGTTGCGCACACGTGACATTCGTGATGACGTGCGTGCTTCATGGGCAGAGCACACACGCCATCACGAACAGCAGCGTCGCGACGTGGCACTGTTGGGAGGGGCCCTGGTCGGTGTGTTCCTACATGTGTCGCGCACTCTGGCGGACCTCTCCTCCTCTGTGGAGACTATGCGCCAGTCATTCTCCCTGCCGTCTTCCAGCCCAGATTCCATCAGGGCCCCCTGTGGACCTGGCCTGACCAACACAGCCAACTTGGTGGAGATCCCACCCCTGCCACAGTCGGAGACCAGCTGATGGAGGATGTGCAGGCATCATCGGACAGGGCACATGGACAGCAGCAGCAGCAGCAGCAGCAGGCTCTAGGTGGGAGCAATGATGGCTCGGGGCCATCGACATCAGAGGGGCAGGCATCGGCCAGAGGGCAGGAGAACCCTGGAATGGGTGTGTCTTCCGTGTGGCTGAGGTTGGGCCGGCGTATAGATGCAGAGCAGCGGCGGGCAGAAGAGGCACGGCTCACAATGGTCAGGACAGAGAACATCATGCGGAGGGCACTGAGGCGGGCCGAGTGCCTCGAAGCCATTCGCAGGGAGTTGGAGTCCAACATGGCATCGTCCCTGCGAACCCTCGGGGCCATGGAAGAGGACCGTCTCCAGGACATCGAGCAAGAGTTCGATGATGCCCTGGCCCGGGAAATCGGGAAGTGAGCCATCGGACTAGCCCGCCGCCATTGTATATAGTTTGTAGTTTTAGGTTTCCTTTATCTTTTTCATTCATTTGGGGTGCTTGGACTATGCCCCGCCTTTTTGTATATTGTTCTTTATTAGGTAGTTTTTTTGCTAGGTTTAATTTCATTCGTTGGGCTCATGGACCCTGGATTACTTCTTTGTACAGAGTTGAACAGTGGATTTATCTATTATTATTTTTCTCACCATGGAGCAATGGATTTTACTGTTTCCGTTTCCTTTGGATATGATTTGGTGGCCGGAGACTTTGGACACATTTTCATTTCCATTTATTTGGATTCAGACTTCATGTTTTTCTTTTTGTGTTTTGGACATGCTGCATTTCATCTTTTTTTCACATTTCTTTTTCATGTTTTCATTTGATTACATTCTTTTTGTGTTCAATACATTTTGGTTTATTACTTTGATGTGTGTTATTCTCTCATTGGTTTCATGCATGTCACGGTGTAGGTTTTCACAATCACCAGCACCCATTGTGTGTGTGTGACAGACATGTGTTGATGTACATTCTTGCCATTTGGGTTGTATCATGTAATGGGCTTTTCAATGTGGGGTGGATGTGATACTTGGTTGGGTCTTTGCACAGGGGTGGCGTGCGGTGGGATTTGGGAGGCCATGAGGCCCATGATTGTGGATCATGATGACGTGTGGGGGGGACATGAGTCGGGGCCTGCTGGCAGGTGCCCGTCAATGTTGGGTGGGGGGGTGCTGGGCAACATGAGTCGGGGCCTGCTGGCAGGTGCCCGTCAATGCTGGGTGGGTGGGGGTGTTGGGGGACATGAGTTGGGGCCTCAGCCTCACTGCTGGGGGGTGGGGGTGCTGGGGGACATGAGTCGGGGCCTGAGCCTCACTGCTGGGGGTTGGGGGTGCTGGCGGACATTAGTCGGGGCCTGCTGGCAGGCCCCGTCAATGCTGGGTGGGTGGGGGTGCTGGGGGACATGAGTCGGGGCCTGTTGGCAGGTGCCTGTCAATGCTGGGGGGTGGGGGTGCTGGGGGACATGAGTAGGGGCCTGCTGGCAGCTGCCCCTCACTGCTGGGGGGTGGGGGTGCTGGGGGACATGAGTTGATGATCACTAGTGCAAGGTGACATGTGGGCTGGCTGGGGGGCATGCCCATGGTGGATGGGCTGCATGCGGGACATGACCAGGGGTGCTGGGTAGTCCCCTGTGGTGTGGGCTGCCTGCAGGGGCCGTGGAGGGGGTAGAGGGCACACCTGGGAGGACCCACACTGCCAATTCACGTGTGGGACTCCCCGCGCCCCCCACTGAATACACGTACCCCGCTCTGACAGCGGAATCGCGTGTGAAACTCCCCGCGAACCCCAGTAATACACGTACCCTGCTCGCACAGGACCAATCGCGTGTGAAACTTCCCGCGAACCCCCGAAATACACGTACCCTGCTCGCACGGGGCCAATCGCATGTGAAACTTCCTGCGCACCCACGAAATACACGTACCCCGCTCGCACAGGGCCATTCGCGTGTGAAACTTCCCGCAAACCCCCGCAATACACGTACCCCGCTCGCACAGGGCCAATCACGTGTGAAACTCCCCACGAACCCCAGTAATACACGTACCCCGCTCGCACAGGGCCAATCGCATGTGAAACTCCCCGCGAACCCCAGTAATACACGTACCCCGCTCGCACAGGGCCAATCGCGTGTGAAACTCCCTGTGTACAACAGTAATACACATATCCCGCTTGCAACGGGCCAATCGCGTGTGAAACTCCACGTGAACCCCAGTAATACACGTACACAGCTCACACAGGGCCAATCGCGTGTGAAACTTCCTGCAAACCCCCGAAATACACGTACCCCGCTCGCACAGGGACAATCGCGTGTGAAACTCCCCGCGAACCCCAGTAATACACGTACCCCGCTCGCACAGGTCCAATTGCATATGAAACTTCCCGTGAACCCCCGAAATACACGTACCCCGCTCGCATAGGGCCAATCATGTGTGAAACTCCCCGTGAACCCCAGTAATACATGTATGCCGCTCGCACAGGGCCAATCGCATGTGAAACTTCCCGCAAACCCCTGAAATGCACGTACCCCGCTCGCACAGGGCCAATCGCGTGTGAAACTCCCCACGAACCCCAGTAATACACGTACCCCGCTCGCACAGGGATAATCGCGTGTGAAACTCCCCGCAAACCCGTGAAATACACGTGCCCCGCTCGCACAGGTCCAATCGCGTATGAAACTTCCCGTGAACCCCCGAAATACACGTACCCCGCTCGCATAGGGCCAATCGTGTGTGAAACTCCCCGTGAACCCCAGTAATACATGTATGCCGCTCGCACAGGGCCAATCGCATGTGAAACTTCCCGCAAACCCCTGAAATACACGTACCCCGCTCGCACAGGGCCAATCGCGTGTGAAACTCCCCACGAACCCCAGTAATACACGTACCCCGCTCGCACAGGGCCAACCGCGTGTGAAACTTCCCTCGAACCCCTGAAATACACGTACCCCGCTCACACAGGGCCAATCGCGTGTGATTCTCCCCACGCAGCAGGGTAACTGTATTCGGAGGGGTGCGCAGGGAGTTTTACAGGCATTTTCGTGGTTGGGGGCCTGTATGCTGGTCCACTGGCCTGTGCGCCTTGTACGGGATTTGTGCGCTGTACATGGCACATGGGGAGGGGTTGGGGGCGTAACTGGCGCTGCTGCAGGCTCGCTGCTCCACTCTGTGCCACGGCTGGTAATGGATGTTGAAATCCATGAATACTCTGTGAGCGGAAATGGATTTTGGCGCACGCGGCTGGCGCAGACTGTTGCACGTGCACACTG
Source organism: Ambystoma mexicanum (assembly GCF_040938575.1). NCBI lineage: Eukaryota > Metazoa > Chordata > Amphibia > Caudata > Ambystomatidae > Ambystoma > Ambystoma mexicanum. The sequence continues at coordinate 1,169,003,633 of NC_090935.1, read as the reverse complement.
TGCGCCAGCTGCGTGCGCCACTTGTGCGCTGAATTCTATGAATTACCCCCTTTATCTTTTATTTCCTTGGTCTTAGTACCCCTTGGAGGTCATAGAGGTTGATGATGGAAATCTGTTCCCCTTTGTCAATAAACCTTCTGTTACAGCACAAAGGACGTACGGACACGTACGCACACTTTGTCAAAACTTAACTTCACTAGCGCTAAAACAGGTCTTTACCCCTATGCAGAGTAGTGCCTTAGGTATACTTCAAATTGCTTCAATGGGTGGTTGCTGTAAAATGGTATAATCCATCAATCACACATTTCTTTTTATAGAAAGGGTTTCTTATAAGGTAAATACATCACTTTGCGCTAGTACATCCATGTTTTCTCTTTCTGATGTGTCAAGATTCCTCATTTCCTAGTGTTTATGGGATCCACCTTTCTTGCCAGTTCATAATATCATTAGACAGATTCCTCATCGTGCTTACGAAAGTGTAATCCCTGGGATCGAAATTTTCATAAAACGTCATAACTTGCTTCTTGCAACAGACAGTTGAAATCCCAATTGTAACCGTATTCCTGCGCAAGAGCATAGCAGTGACACAACAGCTGGAGAGACACATTCAATCAAAGCCCTGTTATTAGGGCTGTCCCACTTGGGAAGTTCGACCCGCAGCACATCCTTACTGCTGATCGCTGCTAGCCACGGTATAGCTTCCCACATAGCCAGTGCGATTTAAAAAAGAACTATCCATCTTAGTGGCCAGCTCTTCAAGTTTGACCAAATTTACCAGAGTTGTTCTGGAAGCGAATGTACAATTGCAATGTCGCCCGCCGTTCCACTGGATTTTTGTCATTACCAGGACTAGTATGTACAGATGGCCCCAACCCGCTGTACGTAACAGTGGCATTAGGTGACTTTAAGGCAGCTTTTCATGGATTGACAGAACATAACCATGTATCCAGAGGTCCACACAGTTCTACTTGTTGTATCGTTTCATCACACTGGTCTTTGATTTTTTTTAAAAATGGTTGGTCTAGGGATCGGGGAGGTTATTTTATGCTCAATACATTGGTCCTCATTACGAGTATGGAGGTAGCCATGCCGCTTCGGGTCCGGATTCCGGCAATGGGGAATTACCGGGCCATTCCGTCCTTGGAGGGCCTGGTAATTCCCTTTCCTGGAACCCGGACCCGGTACATCCCCATTCCCATTGAGCCCCCACAGGGCTCAGTGGGAATGGGGAGGATGCTAACAACGGGCCCGTTAATGACGGGCCCGTTGTTAGCATCCTGGTCTACTAGCAGGTCCTGCTAAGGACGCCTGGTTTTACCAGACGTCCTTAGCGGGTCCCGAGAACAGACCTCGTAATGAGGCGGTAGGGGGTTAACGGCACCGGTAGCTCTACCGGCCCGTTAACCCCCTACCGCCTGGCTCGTAATGAGGCCCATTGTGTGGTTGTGGAACACGTTTTCTTTGGAGAAAACGACACAGGATTATTTCATTTAGAAAGTTTACGTGTAGGTTGAAGTTTGCCTCCTCTTTTATAGGACACAATATGAGGGCTGTTTGCCATACATATTTCATTGCACAAAGCTTCAATGTCATCTTCTTCAGAGCACGCAATGATAATGATAATGATGTGTTATTTATATAGCGCCTTAATCCGAAGCGCTTTACAGAGCACATATTTACATACAAATCACCCAACCGAAATTGGTACTCATTTATCGACCTTGGAAGGAAGAAAGCAATAGTTGGCCTTGCAGTTATTCGAACCTGCGACCAGCAGATCACTCTCAGATCGCAGCAGCGAGCGTTGAACCCACTGAGCTATCTTATGTAAACAATGATGTTTACAGAATCCATTGTGGGATTCGAAGGAGCCTGCTTGCCTAGTATTCGAGCACCATGAGTGACCAAAAGACCATTCCCTCGAATTTGCAGAGGGTCATTTGCTAATTCAGGCTCCCGACTTAGGGTACTCTCAACCCCTTCAGTCTCTGCAAAGGGCTTTATATTTGGATCCGTAGTGCAATTAAGGATCGTGACCACCACTTTTGCTCTACTTATATTAAATGTGTGTTGCTCTGCAGCCATGTCTGTACAGAGTGTACAGAGGACGTCAATCTTTGTAAGCAAGGTATTAATGAGGGGAGATAATAGTCTCACCTTCAGGAGCAACATTTCTAGATAAAATAGAAACCGCACTCTCATTAAAATGTCCGTGTCCTTTGACTATGAGCTCGAGACCAGGGCTAGGACTAGCCGACAGGTTAGTACCAATAATGTTGTTAAAACTGGCCAGGAAGGCACCCAGTGAGTTACGCTTCCGATTTAAACACCTTAACCTTATCAAAAGTCCACAGATCAAAGGGTAGCAAGACCCTGCAGTCTCAGGGGACTTCATGCGCTGGTGTCAGCAAACCTCAGTAAGTCCTTGGATTTAGAAGTTAAAGGGCTAGCCAGTTCTCAAACGGCGCCTCCTACTTGCAAAACCTTGGTGGGCCCAGCCCCCAGCCTTCACCCTCCTGCAGACTGCTGACTGCAGTCACTTGACTCCACCTCACTGCGCGGGTCAAGAGTGATTTTGTAGAAAGTAGAAACAGGCGAGGCTACCGCTACGGCTTCCTCCAACACACCTCTAACACGGCTGACTCCAGCCACTTGACTCCACTTCTGACTTCTGCTTCACGGTCTGGAGTGATTTAGCAGAAAGTAGAAACAGGCAGGCCTATCCCTACAGTTTCTTCTAACACTGATGCCTGCAGCCTCTTGACTCCTCTTCGCTGTGCTTCGTGGTCTAGAGTGATTTAGTAGAAAGTAGGTGGGGCTACCGCTACGGCTTCCTCCAACACACCTCTAACACGGCTGACTCCAGCCACTTGACTCCACTTCTGACTTCTGCTTCACGGTCTGGAGTGATTTAGTAGAAAGTAGAAACAGGCAGGCCTATCCCTACAGCTTCTTCTAACACTGATGCCTGCAGCCTCTTGACTTCCCTTCGCTCTGCTTCGTGGTCTAGAGTGATTTAGCAGAAAGTAGGTGGGGCTACCGCTACGGCTTCCTCCAATGCACCTCGAACACTGCTGACGGCAGCCACCTAACTCCACTTGGCATCATGCATGGACCATCGACCTGGACAGAGGGCAGCTGAGGAAATTAGACCTATGCATCAGATCCACATGCCTGCAATTGTGGGGCCTGATGTTAGTGGGCTCAAGGAACTACAGATATTTTAGAATATGCAAAACATGCAGATCCGTTTAAACCACATTCACTTGAAGTTAAGGTTTTTAGTTAAATTAACAAATGTTGAGAAAAGCCTAATCCATGGAAAACCTTTTCCAGAATTCACTATCCATAACGTAAGATGTTGCTTCACAAATAACAATGGCAGCAATAACAGAGGACCTTGAAATACCCCCACAGCAGAGATAGGCTCAAGGGTTTTTATTTCAAGTATTGATAGCAAGGTAAGGTTTAATGATAGCAGGCTGAACTGTGGCACACAAAAAGCTGCCCTTCTCTCATCTCCCGTGGGCATCCCACCAGACTACTCCATGCATCACTGCACCCCAGGTTGCATTGTAGTGATAAGTAATACCTACTATCTAATAGTCTGACTAAGGTGAGGGCTGTGATGGCCTTAGCCCTTTCTATCTCTCGCCCTATGGGTTTCTTCTAGGGAATATCCTGACATGACACGCCAGGATATGATTTGAGTAGAATAAATGATGAGGTCCATTCCAGTTGCTCAGTTCCTCTAGCCCTGGTCTTTAACTCCCTCGCAATCCTTTCCCTGGTGTTTCTTCCATTCCTCTCTCTCGCTCTCTCTCTCTGTCTCCTTCTCCCTTCTTTGTTCCTTCGATGGTCACACAACCTCCTTGCATCTCCTCTCCTCTATACTCATTCCTCCTCTCTCTCTTCCCTATTGTTCCCTACTCTGCCCTCACTACTTTGCTCTCTGCTCTACTCTCTCCTCTTTTTACCCTTTCCTCTCTTCTCCACTCTCCCTTTCTCTCTCCTCCCTGTTCTTCTCCCATTTTCACTCACCTAGGTCACCCCTCAGTCACTGCCTTGTTCTCACTCACTTATCCTGGTACACTAGACCCAAGACCCTTCACAAGCCCCAGCAAATAATCTGACTCACAGCCACAGTCTGTTAGAGCGCAATAGAAATAAAATATCAATAACAATATCAATATCAATCATGCACCACTCTCTCTCACAATCAAAACTTAATCTGTAACATGCTCCACGACAATCTTAGAATCATTCCTCTGCATTGCCTGGTTTCTCTGTCCACCTCCCCTCCACCTGAGAGCTCACAAATACCCCTCGCCTTGTTTGCTTCTCGCAGACTTTGTATGGTCCTCAGTTTCCTTGTTCCCCCTTTCCTCTCCTCCCCTTCGGCTCCCTTGATCGCCTGTTTAGTTTGGCCATGCTCCCCGGGATTGTAACACAGACGTGGGCGATTTCAAAAATGCTCAGTAGCCCCACCCTCTTCTCACACATAGAGCGTAATGCTGTCTCTTTGTTGCGAGCCCACAGTTGTATGATGCTGAAGTGGAAATGCAGTGAGTCTGGAAATGAAGGTGAGATGCTTCGCTGGACCGTCGTTGATGTTTCTTTGCCCTCAGTGAAGCCGTTGGTTTTGCTCCATAGAGCATGTCGAGTCGCCTCCTCTGCACTGCCTTCCAGGATGTAAAGTCCTGAAAGAATAGAAAGAATTCTGGCCAGAATGGAGGGCAGAAGGCATTTGGTGATAGACAGTGACACTGGTTCATGAAACCTGGAACAGACAGAGGGGCAAAGATTGAGGATCACCTCTACTCTGGGGTAGTAATGGCTCAGGTTAAAACCCTGTGGAGCCTCCTGCCCCTGGATGAGAGGGGTCTTAGTCACCATCTGACCAGGTTCATGCCCCTGACCATGTCACAAAGAATAACTGATGACAGATCATTTGGCAATGGCATCATTAATGGCATCTGTATTTACAACACACATCATTATTTGTACATTGACGTCTCTGTGAAGAGATCATGGTTAACCTAATAATAATATAACTTCAACCAACACCTTTCAACTTGCTCCTCTCCCTAGAGCATCTATGTGTTGTGCCAAATAGAAAAACAATACTGTTCATTTGCTGTGGGCATCGAGATAGCTTTAAGATGAAATGCGTGGCTGAATTGTGTCTTGTTTTACGCATATTGGCAATTTCACTATATCGCCTAAGGCAAGAACTTAATCATTCTAAATTGAAATGTATAGTACAGATGCAAACAACGAGTAAGATAGTTTGGTTACTTAATCACCATATCCAAAATCTGCATTTTACACACTCAGACCTCAGAAGGGCCACCTCAGGTATTCATTCTCATAAGATAAATACATGAGTACCGTTGAGTTGAGTAATCATAACACCTATTATTAAAAATCCAATGTAGATTGTACTGTGCCCTATTGCGAATAGTTGTCCTTATCATCAAATCTTTAAAAGTGGTGAATGGAGAGATGAGTTGTTTAACTTGGTTTCTGCAAACCATTGGAATCAACATGGATATAGTGGCTCATCCATCTTCCCATATCCGCCCATTGGTTTAAATGTAAAGTTGTTTTATGCACGTTATATAAAAAAAAAATGAAATAAATGAATCATCTCCACGTTTCTTATATTATATTTATATAGTGCAAAGCTCCCTCGGAAGCCGGGGAGCACTGCACAGCAAGATAAGGATAACATTAACCGGCAAGAGAGTTGAGGGCAGACACTAGCGCAGTATTGTGTTTGTGTGTACGCATGCAACTAGAATGGTAGCACTGTGTTAAGTTGCCGATAGTCACACTGTGACTGGTGTGTAATCTCGGAGCATGGGTAGCATCAAGGTTATGAATGAAATATCCAGTTTTTCTGCTCTTTATGGAACCGGAGGAGGGAGTGGTGCAGATTTCTATTGGGATGGAATTCCAGAGGGCCAACGTATATACAGGAAAATTAATGTTTCCTAGTTTTCTTTTTAAGGGCCCATTGAGTCTCGAGTCTGACAATCGTCCTACTGTGCGTATGTTGTGACCCACTGGCGGTGTTGAACTTAGTCACCTGGTGAGGTGGTGTGCCGCCCGAGGTTGCCTTGTAGGTAGAACATGCATTTTTGAATAGCATCCTAGCTGGTAAGCGTAAGCAGTGTAGCTCACTCAGTGTGGGGAGATGTGGTCACCCTTTTTGTGCCCCTGTAACTGAGGTGCTATGACCGCTTGCTGTGCCACCTTAAGGGACTGCCATGCCAGCTGTTATGTGGTTGGCAGCCCTGCTAGAAGGGCATTTCCCCATGTATGTGAGAAATTACCAGGGCCTGCACTTCGGTTTGGAATTCCTGGGGCAGAAGGAAGGGTTTGATCTTGCAAAGTAGGGTGATCTGATGCCAGGCCCTGTGGGTCTTTTTAGCTATTGTTGAAATTGTAGGTTGCTGCCCACAATGAATCTGAGAGATTTAGCTGAGTAGGTGAGTTTAGGTGTAAATCCATCAAAGTGTATTCCAACCACCCATCTTTGAGTGGGGGCATGCATGGCTAGGGGATCAAGGAGGATTCAGTCTATCTTGCTAGAGTTACGTTTAAAGTAGGCACTTGACATCCATGTTTGAATGAAAGTAAGGCATGCTATGAGGTGGGCAATGTCCTGGGGACTCCTAACCTTTAGGCATAGCTAAGTGTCATACATGCATTTGTGGGAGCCAGTTAGGAGTGCACTGTGGGGAGCCATGTATAGAATTAATAAGACAGGAGAGAGGATCGAGTCATGGGGACCCCACATGTCACAGGGCAGTGTGATGATCTCACAGAACCCATCTGGATGGCCTGGTGTCTCCCAGATAGGTGTGAGGAGAGCCATTTTATGATGGTGCCTGCCAAGTCCATTCTGTGAGTAAGGTGGAACAATAGTATGTGATGATTGACTGTGCTGAGTGATGCCTAGAGTTCAAGGAAGACCCATGGGCAAGCGTCACCTTTATCGATAATTTGCAAGACATGATCGGCCACCTGGATCTTGACTGTCTTGGGGCTGCATTTGGAGGTGGAGATCGATATACCTGAAGCAGGTTGAGTTAGTCTGTTTCGGTGAGTATTTTATTGGCAACTACTATGTCAATGATTTTTCTGAGGAATGGGACACTAGTGATAGCAGAGTAGTTTGACAGATCCTTATGGTCGAAGGTGGGCTTTATAAAGAAAAGGGCACATGACTCATGTGTTTCGTCTATCAGGGAAAGTGCCTTCACTAAGTGATGAGTTGACCATCCTGAGAAGGGCAGTCCTGATTTGAATGCTATTTTGTTTGATGATGTTCATCAGAATAATAGCATCCGAGTAGGCAGTGGCCTTATAAAGGCCCTCAGATGATAGGGGACCAATTGCCCAGATGACTCAGTGGGTGTGTGGGTGGTGTTGATATTGTTCATAAAGAAGTCATTGATAGTCTCACATTTTTCTTGGGAGTCTGGTAACTTTGGGTTTGTGTTGCAAAGAGGGATTTGATCTTGTTTTGGGCTGTTGCAACTGTGTTGGTGTAATATGTATCTTTGGCCTTGGTGATGCAGGTTCGATGGTTGGAGCTTTAAGAGGGCCAAGAGGTCTTCCGGTTTGTGTGCATTTTGTCACTGTTCATCCCATGTCTTAATGTTGAGCTCTTGGGTGTCTGAGAAACCAGAAGGTGTCTCACTCACTAGTCCCCAGGGATCTGTCATCCAGGTGGGCAGGACACGGCCATCGCTTTTGGATCCAGTTCCTGGGGGTGGACCAGTGCAAGAGGATCACCTGCATGAGGGTCTTCAGGGAGTGGACCCCATCCTACCAAGTAGGATATTTAGAAACTCTACCCCCCCTTTACAACATGACCACTTTCACACAGACAGCCCGCTATGAGGGGAAACAGACTGACACCAGAGCGTATACCTGACGTGTCCCAATACAATGGTCAGGCAAGGTCAGGCAATTACTGACCAACACACACACCTAACTTCCATTAAGCTTCCCCACACAGATAAAAGGCGGAGCATGAGAGCACACTCTGAGCAAGGCAAGGCACACAAGGAAACAGTAGTTCCGAGATGGCAGTTTAATGAGAGAAGAAAGATGGCAAAACAGAAGGGGGTTGCAAGGAGGGAATTTCCCTTGACCTTTTCGACTCTCAACCGACAAGGAACTGTTACTTTCCTGAAACCCCGAGAATAGAAAGCGTAAGACCAGGAAACCAAGCTGAAGAATCCTACATTGTGTGTCAGATGGTACCCGGGGTTCTACCGCGTGAATAATCAAGGCGGGACGAAACACCAGGCGCCGTTGTACGGTCCTTAGCTCCAAGAACAAAACAGCGTCAGTGAAATCAACACAGCTGGTGACTTGGGGATACCGATACAAGACTGGCCTGTGTTGAAGCCAAGGTTGCAAGCAGCAAGATTGTTCGTGAGCCCTGGAATGAACATTGTTAAAAACATGTGTGATACAGGACTCAAGTAAAGTTGAACTGCTGATGAGTGATTCAACTTTTGAAGTAAGATACAATACCTTTGACAGAGTGTTCCAGCACCACGTGGGTGCTCAGTTGAAAGTCACAGTAAGGTATCCAGCTGAGAATTGGCAAAGTGAAAGTGAGAAAGAGATCAGATCAAGAAGAGAGCAAGTAGTTGTGAATCGACGTGGTCCTGCAAAGGGTTGAGCAAAATCCTGCACACAATTCAAAATCTTCTATTTTTGAAGTAAAGAAAGCTTGAAAAAGCAGATGAAGTTGGTCCGAGCCCGGCAGAGGAAGATCAATTGAAAAATTGGGTTTGAGCCCGGCGGAGGGGGACCTGGGGTGAATCGAAATCACCCAAGAAGTTGTACATGTGAAATACTAAGAAGAAAGGAACTTTAACATTTGTTGTGTTGCATCAGGCTCTCTAGAATAAGAGACTTTAATGGCAACAAGACTTTGGCACAGAAGGCCCTGATGTTGAGGCTTTGAACTGCATCTTCATGATAGAGAAGGCAAAGAGTGTGCTAAGCTCAAGTGTGACGCCTTGTTCCATGTTGAAAATGTGGGCATGGGAAGCCAACGGCTTGAATATCCTGACATATCATTTCTTGAACAATTTTATTTTTATATAACATTGTTTCCCACACTAGGGGCCTCATTACGAGTTAGGAGGCAGCCATGCTGCTATGTGCAGCATGGCTGCCTCCAAACTCGGGTCCGGGTCTGGGTTCCTTGAATAAGGAATTACCGGGCCATTCCAACCTTGGACCCGGTAATTCCTCATTCAATTTACCCATCCCCATTCCCATTTGAGCCCCCATAGGGGCCTGGTAATAACGGGCCCGTTGTTAGCTCCGTGGTCCCGTCGCGGGACCCTGAAAGGACGTCTGGTCTGACCAGACGTCCTTTCCGTGTCCCGCGAGGGAACCTCGTAATAGGGTTGAGTGGGTTTAACGGCACCGGCAACATTACCGGTGCCGTTAAACCCATTCAGCGTGGGTCGAAATGAGGCCCTATATGTATTTAGAAGTAATGATTGGCAATAGGTTTATTAGTATAGGCCCTTTCATTTTGACAGACTCGACTAGGACTGCGTTATTATTATTTGATGGTCATAGCTTGCTCCCATCTTTAGATTTAGTATTAGATAGGCATTTTTCAAACCCAATTGTAGTTCAATAAACACCCTTGTACTGTGATCACATGTCTGCCATACTGTTTGATACCATACCTTCCTTGCAGGTGTACCAATGGCTAGAGGGTTTTCTACTGGTCCGGCTTCATTTGATTGGTGTGTATATGTCAGCCAACTCCTTCGAGGTTCAACAAAAGGGGTTCAAAAGAAAGGAGACTTTCCCAGAGGAAGGGAAGGTAGAGAATCATTCTTCCAATGTGTGCACTAGGAATGTTTTGAATTATCGTTGTGTGGCTATAGGGCAATTATCCCCCTTTAGAGGGTGTTCTGGAGTGAGTTAGGGAGAAGGGGATGTCTGCATGATCCAACCAGTTTCCATGGTTGGTTCTATTATTGCATGCTTTGTGATGCTGTCAACTCTGTTTTCTCACCATTTCACCAAGAACATCTCCCTGAGGATAACAAAATCCTCAAGGATATGGAAGAGTAAAGAAATGAAGAACTGAAGGCGGAAGACAATAATGAGGATGTATTGGGAAAGGAAAGACGAAACAACAATGGAGAGTATGATTGCAGACAGAAGGGAAGAGGAAAGGAAAGCAGAAGAGTTTGGCAAAGAAAAAAAAGAAGACAGCAGGAAAAGAAAGACAAGACAAGGAAAATATGTGAGGGTGAAATAAGAGAAGATGTTGAGGCAAGTGGATAATTCACTTGCTAGGATGGAAGAGGGGTGTCAAGAGACAGAAAAAAGGACTTTGAATAAGGTTGGAGGGTGTGGTACTGCGATCACTGCACTCTCATCCCATCTTTTCTCTGATGACCTGCGATGGGAAGAGGCAAGTAGCATGGGGAACATCACACTCTGATACTATGTTTTCTCTGATCACTGGTTCTGATTACTGTTTTAATGAAGGGCTATATTATGCAAGACTATGAAGAATTTCGAATGGAAAGAGACCTCAGCAACATGTCTGGAGTGGAAGAGAGTAAGTCCAAGTGTTCTTAGGTGGCAAAGATGACTCTGATGTCAGAAAAGAGGATTCTGCATTAAGATGATTGCCTGCCAGTTCTGAACAACTTACTTAGTGTACACTATTGTGTTGTCCCATGCACATATAAACCTCCCTGTAGGTACATAGAGAGTAACGTTTGGTCTGATGAAGTCTGCGCTGGCACTCTGTGGGTATTTGAACACTGGAGAAAGCAGTCAATATCTCCTAGGACACAAAGTTTACCCTGTTTTTCAACCGTTACAAATTCATTCAATATTCGGCAACAGTAAAAACACACCGATATTGAAGACTGTTGAAGAAACCCACAATATATAATATTAGAGAGTAGCAAAGACCAGAGACAGTTTATTATATTGCAATGCAATACAAAACAAGCTGACAACATGTCTCCTTCTTAACTTCCAGCAGCAAGCTGGACCAATTCCCGAAAAAATACTATTTTATACAAATGTTATGCAGTGACGAGGGAAACCTTAGTAAAGAAGATGATCTCAGGTGGCCTTCGACATTCCTGGGAAATTGTGCTTCTGCTGCTTCAGGTGCAAATCCCACTAAGTCCTTCTTCTGTTTCTCCATTGGTCTGTTTTCAACCTCTGATGAACCTGAGGTATCTGATCACGTGACAGGATACTTCCCGAAATGTCTGGGCTCAGCAGTGAACGTGGGATTACTGCCACCCCACAACCTGCAAACTTTCACTATGCCACATTCTTAATGCAGTTCTTCATTGTCCAAAAGTCTGAGTTTAATGCTGATTCCCTGCACCAAGACCCGACTGCAGTGTGAGCAGTGTATCATGCCTAATGCTGCTTGTCCTCACAGCAACGTACTATTAGCTCTTTTAACTGTGGCCTCGTGGAAATGTAGCAGCACCCCTAAAAGAAGTGATCTCAGAATAGGGTTTAATAATTGCAACAATATATGCCTGTGTTAAAGGTCCAAGCTGAATAAGAAGAATTACACACCTTATGAATGGAATAGGAGAAACATAAAACCGCGGACTACTCTAGTCCTTAAAGGAAGAACCACATAAATAATAATAATAATCATCATAATAATAATAATAATAATAATAATAATAATAATAATAATAATAATAATAATAATACTATTTATTGGGATTTAGTTTACATTGAAACTTTACAAAAACATTTGTAATAGGAAACATTTCTTAGCATATAAAAACATATTATACATATTTAAATCAAATTTACAATAAAAACCAAAATTTCCTAGACACAAAATGACACTAACAACTTACATTTAGACATTTTGGTATTTTCTCGATCAGGGCTATGGAGCCTACCAAGGAAAAACGTTGAACTAACACCTATATTCTATTATCCACATGCGGTATACAACTCGGAATACACATCTAGGCCTATAATCAAAATAACATCAACAGCTTACGATAAACTATGATTACTACCATACATGGCAATGTTCTCAGGTCACATATATTGTTTGCTTTGTTACCAACAGCTTTGGTTAAGCTTATTGTCTTTATCAGCTCCTTATATTGTAATACTCAGACTTATTTCAACCTTCAACCAGATGTTATACAATGCCATCAGTAAGCTCATACTATTAGAGTTAATACAGTGGAGCCAGAATAGGTCCTCCTTAATGTAATATATTTATAGCTATGTACATGTTTACTCAAATGGAGGTTAATTACATTCGTCATTTTATGGCATTCTGTCTGCAAATCTTTAGCTGTTTCCAACTGATCTTGTTCATTACATAGGCGACATTTCCGTAGTTCCACCGCAATCTTATCCCTTCTCCCAGTAACCATTAATGAAGGTAGTTGTTCCAGTCTAAGTAGTAGTATGAAGCGTCTGAGTCTTACTGCTGGGCACAGGTTCAGATATCTCTGGGTTTTTTTTAAGTTATATAATCTATGCTGTACAGACTGGTAGCTTTTTAGCTCTCAGAGATGATCATAGTTCTCCAGCCAATCCCAGAGCTCAATACGTTTTCCCAGTGCCATCTGTGCCTTATCTGGATCTCTTCCCAATAGCGGCAAATAATTTGGTCATCTTTTTCTAGCTGTACACAGAGAATTTTCCTTTGACATTTCCTGATGGGCTGCTATGAGTAAGGAGTTCCTTGTGCTACTAATCATTTTCAGATATAAAGTGGCACGCTTCTTCAATAATACGGCTTTTAAGGAAATCAGTCCCAGTTCCAACCTTATTATCGCCATAGGTATACCAGGCGGTAAACCCAAGATCTTTTTAGAACAGGTTACCATGCCATGCCATGCCATGTTCTTTCTGGAGAGGAGCGCCTGCTACCTTTTTTGAAATATTTGCAAGGAACTTGGGGTTGGTCACCCTGAGTTACCTGGGGGCAACCAAACGTGGACTCCCTGCTCACTTTGCTCAGAGAGGCAAAGCTTCACCTCACTGATGAGGCCCAACAAGGCTGAAACACGTGTATGGGGTTGCTTTTGGTACTCTTGTTCAGAGAGGAATTGCCATAGCGTTTCGGTGCTGGACTGCCCATGTGGGCGGGACAAAGACTGATATGCAAATGGATATTTCTCATCTGTGAAAGGTACAGTGAGCAAAAAGCATGTGCTGCCAATTCTTATCTTAGAACAGGTTATCATGCCATGTTCTTTCTGGGGAGGAGCGCCTGCTACCTTTTTTGAGGTAGACCCAAGATGGTTCGCCAGAATTTCCCTTTCTATCACCTGTAGCCATTTCAGATCAATATAAAGGAGAGCATTCAAACCATAAGTTATAATCGGGGAGAGGACTTGCATGTATAGTTGACGTGTACCCCATATAGTGAAACCTCCCTGACTAATGGTAAATCTGTAGAACAGGGCGGTCAGTTGTACTGCTTTAATAGCACGTGTCTGTTTGCATGTTATATTGATGATTTTTTAATACTCCTCACGTTAGTATAATATATGTTTAGAGCGAGGGCCTGTTTCTTGGCATGTCGGAGCTCTGCTCTAAGATCTCTTTTGGCCTCTCTGATCATCTTATCGAAAGGAGGTTTTTTGTCCCTAGTGCTTATCATCATCTCTATGGGAACTGCAGCATGCTTGCCAGCAAAGGTATAGTTCCAGTCCTCAATGAAGTTAATCATAATAACCTCAAAATTCAGAAGATGATGAGATCTCTCTATAGCCAGCACTTCCAGGGCCTGTGATACGTTTTTATCCGACCAACAGATCCTTGTGCCTCCTTTATTTTGCTTTAGATTACCCATGTTACTCGAGGGAATATCCCTATCAGCAATGTTAAGTTTGCATACCAGGGCGGCATGATCGCTCCACTCATTGGGCATAACTCGGATGTCTTCCACCTTTAAATACATCCTGGGGCAGACAAATATATAGTGCAGAGTACTGCAGGAGTTTCCATTTGACCATGTATGGCGACCTGGGTGATCACTAGTGGTTCTGCCATTGATCATTTCTATGTCCCAGGACTCGAACAGATGTTCCCACCCTCGTCCTTCATGATCTTTTTTGGTGTGTAGCATAGAACTTTTTGCTCTCAGCTTGGGATTATGAGACTTCCCCCCACTCCCGTCCATATGACAATTGAAATCAGCAACCACTATTACCCCAATGTTCCCAGATTTTCAGATTTTACTAACCAGGTTTCCAATAGGTCATGGAGAGCCTCCTGCACTTGTTCTCTTAGTATAGCTCCAGAGGGGTTGTATAAACTCACTAGGAGAAATCTTTCCTTTACTCCCCTGTTGTCATAGGTCACTTCTACAGCAATCAAATTGTTCACTAATTGGGACCCAATTTGTCTTGAACCAAGTGTATTAATCACCCCCATAATTAGGCCTTCATAAGGTCTCCCTTTGTCACCTTTCATTGCTACAGTTTGATAAGTAACATATCCGTCCAATATCAGCGGGTCCAATGCCCATGTTTCTTGGAGATAAATACAGCCATGTTTATCTAGCAATTTAGTTGAACACTCTGCTGATAGAAGATGTGCAAAACCACGGCAGTTCCATGTCAAAATAGTAAGATCTCATCGAATCTGCCAATCATTTTAGTACTTGTTGAACATCCGATACTTCCACCTTCTTCCTTTTTGGCAATCTTGGACAATCTGTGTCATCCACAGGAGTTTCTACCTCTCTAACCACGCAGCTTAGGTCTATTTCATTCAAATCCGCATCCACCTCCACGTCTACTGCTTTCAGTTCATCCTTGTAGTTTCTTATCAATTGTGCTGTTGACAAAAATTTACAGTGTAGTGCCGAGACCTGGAGATTAGGGCCTCTCAGAGGCTCCACAAATTGAAAGTCATCAGATTTGAGGACCGCAATTGTGGGACACAGTTCAATCTAGTTAGAAATTCTAAACGTGATAGCCATTTCAGTTCCTCACTCCGATATAGATTCTTTATCGAGCAGATGCAGTTTCCTTCAGTCACTCCTTTGACTTCGGCCGATGACACTATTTGGGTTACAGGACCTATCTGCTCCGGTAGTAGGCAGGGCGGCTCGATCTCGATTATTACGTCTTCTTCGCTCGTGTTATCCTCCTCTAAGACTTCTGCCTCATCATCCAGTTCGTTCATCTTCACTTGGTCAGGTTATCAGCCAGCTAGTCAGACGACTCGCCCGTTATCTTCTTTTTCTTGGCTCTCGCTGCTCTCTTCTTAGCTTTCTTAGAAGGCAACCCTATGGGTCCAGCGTCGGACCTAGGAGAGAACATATCATTAGATCTTTTATTCTTTTCAGCCCTCCTAGCCATTCTTCGCTGCTTACGTCAGAAGAATGGTTCGACACTCTCCTGGTTTAAGTCATCCTCCTGATTTTGCTGTTCTTCGCTCTGCTGTTCTTCGATCTTTTCAATCTCTTCAGCAAACTGTATAGCCTCTGAGAGATTGGATTCAGCTGTTTAGCAGGCTTTCTCCCTACTGTTCTTGTCCAGTGTTATAGCGTTAGTATTGGCCAGTATCCTCCCAGACATCTGTAATAGAATCTTGAGTGCAAACTGCAAGGATGCTACTGATGACTGAATCTCTGCTATCTCAGCTGCCCCTGGGTAGGGACAGCCCAAGCAGTTCATTTCCCCGCTGGGACGTCCTCCATAGAGGCCATAGCCAAATCTGGTGGGACTGACAGTCTACCCATTCCCTCCACAGGGGTGACATCCCTTAGGGTATATTTGTCTGCCTGTCTTCTTGTGTTCCATTATTGTTAGGCGGCATTATGCCTGGTTGAGGGATCATATTTCTTAGGATGTTCAGACATAGTTCCAATAATGAGTTATTGTCAATATCATCATAATTTGAAGAACTCAATGGGCCAATGTCACATGTACCCGGTGCAATCATTTCCTAGATCGTCGTAGAGTTTATTTCCTGGGGCGGATTTTGTGGACAATACTCAGTGATCATACCTTGATCTGCTGGAATAGCGTTCTTGGCTTTCTTTTTGGGTTTCTCCATAGCCACTTCCTTGATTGGTGAGATCCTGGCTTTTCGCCATTCCCTTAGTTCTTCTTAAATTGTACTTGGGTTGAGTGGGTCTTTTTCCGGAAGGCATTTAGCCTGCCCAGATGATGCCCCACCTAGGATTAGAGGACCAAGTCAAAGGTCCCACAGTCGCCCTACCGGCCACTCTATCCTAGAAGTTGTTGCAGTGACTCGGTGCCTCTGGGTACCTCTGGGGTCTATAGTCCTTCCAACAGGATCAAGGGCACACAGCCCGCAGTCTCCTGTTGTTGTCATTTAGCTGTGACTCCTAGCTCCATGGATATTCGAAGTGGGCCCCTTATAAGAGGGCGCACTGCAGTTTCCGTATAATGTTCCCCTCACTACCAAGAGATGGGACAATGGCCTCCTTGTGACCACAAAAACAGGTCGCAATGTACCCAATCTCTATATGTTATAGGTACGGACTTCCCACCTCAGCAGCCAGGAGAGCACTAATTCGCTCCAGGCATCAGTGTCACACAGATTTAGTCAACACCTCCCCTGGTCATAGTCAGCAAGCACTAGTAAAACAGAGCTTGTGCTCATGCAGCAGCAAACACCCAAAGTCCAACACAATGGACTTGCAATCGCCTATTAAACAGAGCGCAGGATTCAGGTTACAGGGCAAACACAGCTTTCTCACCCTTCACTCTTGGCCACCCAGCTTCCTGTCCCTGGAGCTCAAGGCTACAGGGTCCCACTGCACGTGACCGGCGTGGCTGGCGGCACTCTTCAACTTCCCTTATCTCTGCCGTCTGCCGCCGCCGGTAACTTGCTTTTGCCCATAATAGAGGGCTCCGGGTCAGCGGTCTCCAAACACCCCGGGCAAATTCCTTGGCGTGTTCCTTAGCAGTACCCCGCGTACTGCGTTACGCGGCTGGCTCAGTGAACACTGTTGGACTGCTATGCTATGCTGCACCAATTCGAGGAAAGGACCTCTCGATGGTCCCACACCAGCATACAGCGTCGCAGGAATTAAGCCGCACCTCGTATGCCCGTGCACTCACAATCACCAGACGATCACAGAGGCTGTTTCCGAACCACATAAAGGAATTAACACAAAATGAACAAATGGAATGATGCTACCACGAGCAATTGATCCCTCCTCTGTTTATTGACTGTTTGTCCCTATACGAGAACATTCATGGTGATACTGTGCCAGATTGCACAGTGAAGCCACATGTGAAAACATGGCTTCTTACATTCCCTTCCTTCGTGTGCCCTCACCCAAAGACAAATGAGTTTCTGAAAATGTGATATTTTTCTACATTTAGTTTCTTCTTTCCAGATATGCTTGCTGTCTTTACATTTGGAAACAAAACCCCATTGTTATCCCCTTCTTTGTTAAACTAAATTGTTCTCTGCTATCACTTAATTTGCATTGCTGCTTACAAATGTTTCATCCATTTTTGCACTGAGAACCACACTAGTTTGTACTTCACTGCATTGTTCTATTTGTCTAGTCCCTTACACAGTTCTCCTTTTTCCTTGGTTTACTCATGGACACAAACGGATTACCCCCTCCTCCCATGCTCCAGCTAAAACAACAGAGAAGAATTGCTTTCAGACATGACCGAAGTCTTAACTATGGTTGGACTCATCTTTGCTTGACCAACAAATTAGTACACATTAAAAAAAGAGTTAAAAACAGTTTTGTCACAGACTGTTGACAGCAGGCACGTGAATCACAGCAACTGGCTCATATGGTGAATTTATATTGCGCACACAATCTTCCGCATTACACTGAGCACTCTCCACTGAATGTGCCCAACCGACTTCAGAGAGAAAAGTCAATGGGCCTCATTATAAGTTTGGTGTTCTTGAAATACAGGTACTGGTAGCAACGCACCGGCTCCCTTTCTGGACTGCCAAACTACAAGTCTGCTAGTGGGGGCCACAGATCTCCCGACAGGCCTAACAACGGTGCCGGTGCTTCAGTATCCCCATGCACATGGAGTCCTGTGGGAATGGGGATTTACCATACCGCTGCTGCTTATGATATCCCTGCGGCACCGGGATGTCAGGCGGTGGTAACGGTGTTACTGGGTTGGCACCAACCTCATACTGAGGCCCAATCATACTGCAGAATATGCTTATGGCATCACTTGAATTAGGTCCAAAATTCAAGACAAAGAGGAGCTCATTTTGCTCTCGACGTAATGCAAATGAACGAAGTAAAAGTCTTGCGTAAGGCTGTTACGTCTTTAAATTTACGTCATGCCTCATTTTCCTGCTTTTGTATGGTGGAGAGGAGGGGCGGAAAGCGAAACGTGTTTCCTTTGCTCCCATCTTCTCCACCATACAAATCCATCTGCATTTGCAGTGGCATGCATGCTCTGTGTGTAATATGTTATTTTATAGGTACAAGCAGAGGATATAGCAGACGACACAGCATGAACATAGACATCAACAAGGTTACAAAATACAAAGGTATAACGTCAGAGACTTAAACCAAGGCAGTAGTGATGCTTACATTTTAGGATTTAGCCATCAGGATAAAACGTAAACAAAAAACCCCCTAAAAACTCACCATGCAAAATGTAAGGTAGGTAGAAGCACATCAAAATCGGGCCGACTGCAGTAGTCGGGTAGGGGAACCAGGCAAGTTAATGGATGTGTGAACATTAGCCCACATCCATATTAACCGTACATGTCCAGGAATCGACCCCAGATCTCATCAAACGTGTCCAGTTCATCATGTAGGGATCACTATGCAGTCCACCCACTTCATGCACCAGCAAAAAGCATGCAGACTCCATAGGGATCCATTTCAAATGACGCCCGCCATGTGTGCATGCAGTGTTTTCTATATTTGCACAGCAGAGTGCAAAAAAGGAGGGCAAAAGGTGGCATACACGCAAATGACAAAGATTTGGTGGCAGGGAACTATTTACGTTGAAGTGTTAACCTAACGGGTCCCCGCCGCCAAATTACGAGCTCTAATAAAATGAGCTCCAGAATGTTTATCTCTGGGGGCCATGAATTGTCAAAGAGTATCCCAATGAGTGACAACGAATGGAGGTCTCTGTTCATTCTGACATGAACTATGGAAACCCCGGTTCTTTTCAATAAAATCCAATGCTTAACCATATCTGGGAGCATTCGGGGAGCATTCCCTAATTTGGCTCTGTCGGCTTTTTGTGTGTAATGTGTAGCTATGTTCCTAATGCCAGTTTTTAAATCCAAGAAAGAGTATGGACATTGCTCCGCCATTGCTATCCCCCTTTAATCAACTACTGAACCATATGAGCATGTATGAAAGTTACAGTCACTATTGATTTAACCTCTGAAGTCAATACTGCAGTCCAAGACAACTTGCTCCAGTGCCTCTGCACAAAGCTGCCCATCAGCCCATCAGCCAAAAGGACGTCCCACGATACACCCACCATCTTCGGTGCTTTTAATGGAACTAAACACTTCACAGAAATATGTAATAGGGGCATGGCCTAAGAAGTGATGAGGGCGGTCTAAAGAGGCTGGTCATGGTCTAAGAAGAGCAGTCTAGTGGGATTGTAACAGCTAAAGTAGAACTATATTGCGTACATCTCACTTTCAAACCTCCGAGTCACATTAGCAATCCAGCTGACAATGCATACGAAATCATAGCAGGAGCAGGGTTGCAAATACACGCATGAATCACTTCCGAAAAAAAGTGACAAATAGAGGGGCTGAGTCAACCTCACAAGGATCCCAACTGGTGATGTGTCATGCAAGCTACTCACGAGTTTCCACAAAAAAGCACACAGCTTGCTGAGCTTTCAGTCACGCCTTGCACCTCACAAGTCATCAGAAAAGGGCAAGGAACAGTAACCCGCCCCGAACAGAACTTAACCTTTCAAAGGTAGGGACGGGAGTCAGCTTAGGCAAAAGCGTATTGCCCCAAACATTAAGGGAACAAGGAAATATTTAAACAAAAACCTGGCACTTACCTGGAACCGAGCGTCAGCCACTACTGGGATAGCTTTAATAAATATGTGAAAACCCAACCGTGTGGCTGTCTCATCTCCAGCCTCCCTCGGCCGGCCCACACTCCAAGTGCATCAAGCAGCATCCTGCCTGATGCCCAGGGGTGCTAGCATGCTGCCAGGGGCCAGATTACCAAAACTGTGCACTGGTGTAAGTACAATGATGCATGGTATTCTCTCTAGGCTATGGCAAAAAACTACTCTTTCAATGCATCTTGAATGGTATTAGCACTTAGGGCAAACTTTGCCCTCGTGCAAACATGCATTGAAAGCATGCTTATTGCACTAGGGAAATGTTTGCCCTGATGCTAACACTGCACATTTGCACTCCACCTTTGCCCAATGCGGCCCAGTGAGGAATACAGCGTGAGTGACTCACCTGCTGGAGGCTGGAGCTGATGGGTGGGTGGTGGTCATTGTTATCCTTGGGGGAGAGGAGAGTACTGATGCAGGGACTGCTTTGTTCAGTTAATCATCATTACACCATGGATGGGGGCGCTAGCCAATCAACGAGTTCATAAAGCTGTCTGTATTCTCAAGTATAAGCCCATGTTCCGAGCTCCCCAGTGCTGCACGCCCATCGCCCTGCGCATCCCTTACTCCCTCCTCATCTCCCATGCTGCCCTTAAAACCCGCAAGAAAGCATATATTGGTGCTAAAGGCTTACTCGGAGATTCTAATATGCTACTCGGCACTGGGCCAAGCCTGCTGGTAAAAGCACTGCCACCCGCATTAAGGGACCATTGCTTCATGTGGGTCGTTATACTGCGTGGCTGGCCATTACCGGCAGGGTCAGCACACTGCCTTGGTGTATATCCTTAGTACATATGGAAAGCATGATGTGGAGGTTCACTCACATACTTACGTGTGAGCGTTCTGCTGCATGCGTACCCTCTGACACTGGATGCAGGGACGTCATTTAGGGGTCAACAGGGGTCGCACTTGCAACCCCTGAGGTCTCCCTTGCTACCCCTAAAAATAAAATGTATGTTAAACATTTTTTTTTCTTTTTTTACAAATTGAAGCTCCTGGGCCGTGGCCAATGCCATGTGGCTCTTTGACCTATTTGTCTTTCTGGAATTCTATACAATAATTGCTAGACTATTAAAGGTTTATTTCAGGCACACTTCAGGGGGGGAGTCATTGATTTAGTCTGTTCTTAAGCACCTCAAATTCACAATGCAGACAAAATCCTCCAAAAAGCATTTAGATTAGAATAAGCACCCATTTGGGACTATGTATTTTTCTTTTCGCAAGTTGCAGTCATAGCATGTTTTTTTTCTGCCGATACATATGGTGATCTATTCTTGTATGTATGAAATGTATATCATGTTACAGTAATATTGTTACCATATTTTTCATAGTGTACTTTGAAACAATGCTATGTGATGCCACTTACTGTTTTGTCAAGGGGTAAACGGTTGTGTTCCATCGCTTCCCGTGATGTCACTTCGGGGTGGGGTAAAATTACATCACTTCCTGTGATGTCATCAGAGGTCAAGGGCCATGTGATGTCACTTCCTGGAATTTTGGTGAAATGACGTCCCTGACTGGATGCACCTTCTGAAGAGATGCACCCGCAGGAGCAGTTCGGTCAGGGCCTGAATCAGCTGGCTAGTGGGAGACCCCCAGAGTTCCCAGCAGGACCCCGGCTTGGTATCAGTTTTTGGAGCTTGGCAAACTGCACGCCAGCTTGCCCCTGGCCCATTTAATGCACTGACCATCTTGTTACTTCATTTCGGATCCCGCTCTTCTTTGGAGAGCACTATCACCATCTCACCAGACCTTACAACGCTTTGCAAACCTCCTAAAAGCTGCCTCAACCAAAAAAAGAGACGGCAAAGAATGGGAATCTGTTAATATGGTGTTTGGTTTCTGTGCTCCAGTATAAGACCAGACAATGTTCCTGCTACATATGTTTTACTTTCCTCTCTGCATCTACTCACTGCATCATTCTCGGGCTATTTTATGTACTTTTCTCATCATTTTCTTATGTTACTATTTTCTACTGATCATGCTTGTGTATTCTGCATGTATTCCATCATTTCCACTTGTATACTTTCTAAACATATTTACGTTACATTATATTCACTTGCTAATAGGTAATCCTTTTTTGACGGAAGAACAGTTATTTGATGAGATATTACAGACACTTACAGGAATATAGAAACTGGATTAAATAATAGACACACACACGTGTATACATGCTGATTGACAGGCAATGTTAGATGTTGCTGCCAGACCCTCGTACATTTTGGTCTGTTGTGATTAGTCTAAATAAATCTGGGACATCTTTGCAATTACATCTAATAAGTGAACATATGTGGGCTAGGCCTATAGAAGCTGCATCTTTGGTGAAGTGATCAATATTATTAGTTTCAGATTGGATGTACGCTATACTTGTTGGTATGAAGAGAACACATGCAACACGACTCAATGGTCTTACTAACATTGTTCTTCAAAAACAACTGGAAGAATGTTAAACACTTTTCTACAGACAATGATATGTAACAGCAATCTTCTCCATGTATATTTCCTCTATGTAACTAAGCAACTACAGTATGTAACCGCAATCTTGATTATGCACACTTCCTGTAAAAGCGCCTCAATGCCTGTGGGCTGCAGTCCGCTATACAAATGTAAAAATAAATAAATAAATGAACTCTACCTGACTCTTGTGTCACCTCCCTTAAGATACCTATTGACAAAAAAGCAATACTCGAGGACCCTACACTTTTTTCTTTACTCCTCTTAACAGATGTGTTCAGTGATGTTTTTGCTACATTATAGCTGAGCAGAGAAGACCAATATACTTACTCCGTTTCACACTGTATTTAGCTAGTGATTTTCAACAATCCATCAAGGCTGGATATTTGTCCTGCATAATTGTAGGGCACTGTGGCGGGATAGTGTCCCGCTCTACCTGGCCTTCTTCGACTACTCTGCCACTTTCAAGGGGTGGACTGTGCTAATATGTGGTGGACATTATCAGGGTTAGGAATCGTCCAGGGCCTGCTAAATGTACTGCTCATATCATACCATACACAGCAGTGAAATAAATTAAGATTGGATATTAGAGATACCCTTTGAGACCAAATGTGGACTAAAACAGGGATGTGTGTTGGCCCTTGTACTTTTTACCTTGCATGTAGCTGATATGCAGGGGTCTTTCAGTAGTTCATGAAAATGCCCCACACTTGGTCCCACGATGAGTAGGTAGTTAGCTTAAACAGGTGACATCATCTTGAGAATCACATGCAGATTGGATTAGATAGGGAATTACAAGTTGGAGATGACTATTCTAGACAAAATCTGTTGGAAATGAACCTTACGAAAAACCAGAATTATACATATCATGCCTAAGCACCGACCTAGTAAATATAACTAGAAATACAATAAATGACAAAAAGATAGTGGTTGTAAAGGACTTTTTCTATTTGGAATGTTATATTGCAAATGGGAAGGGAGATGTTTCCTTAAATTGTGGTGATTACTGATAAAATCTATATCAGTTATGGCATTAATCTGAGATATTGACAAAACAATTGGAAGCTACTCTTTGACCTATTTAAACTGTTTTAATGAGAAAGAAATACACCAATGATGCTGCATGGGATTGAAACAAGACTGATTTGTCCTGTAAATTTGTTGGATAAATTAGAACGTAAATGGTTGTGTCGGCCCTATCTTTTCCAAACAATACTCTTACCCAGCACATTATAGCTGAGCTGTGCCTTACTTCATTAGCCACTTGGAAGGGTAATAGAATTTGAAAATTATGAAAGCTGCAAATAATTCCTGTTGATTGCACAGAGATATATTATCAAAGAAAAGATGCATACGTTTCTGATAGTCTATATTAATGACTTTTTTCTTTAGATAATATACAATTAAACGTGAGCTGGGACTAGATCCTGTAAGAGCAAATTACACAGTTAAAAAGAAGAGGTGAAATATCAGGCAACATACAAAAGGAGTACAATCTTTAGGAATAAATCAAGATGTATCCCGCGACTACGCAAGTGCAACAGTAGACTGCGCGATATGCAGATTTGAGCTTGTGGCGATTGTTAATGACATTTAAGTTGAACCTTTTTAATATTCTGGGGGTTGTAGGACCTAGACATCACCTAGCACGCGTACACACAAAGTTTTGCATAGGTTTAATAATTGAACATGAGGAAGCTTTGAACCATTTCATCATCTATTGCAACGCTTTGCATATGTTCCATCTGCTGTCGATAATGAAATGAAGCTTAAGACTGAACATTTCTGGTATCATTGCCTTAACCACAGACAGATCTGTCTTATAATTTCCATTATAAAATATGTGCTTATTTTAGATGAAATATCTTAATTTGCATATTAGAAAATGATTATGGTTTTAGTTTTAAATGAATTAAGATATTGAATTGAATTGCATTAAAACGATAGTGCTTTAATGAAAGAAACATGTTATTTATTGTTGTATAATGTGTACAGTTTAGTTAAAACTGAATCATACTTTAAAATAATACTACAAATAACTAATGTTTTACCTCAATGCTATTTAGGCAACCTTGTCATGTTCTATTGCACCGCTTTTGCATATCTGGGCCTATAGCTCAAGCTAATCACAAATAGTAATGCTCAACCTGGGATTAAAATAGCCATGCAGTTACTATCAGGAATTGGGTATGTGATGAGTGATACCAATGTAAGTATCCCTCTTTTTTTTGTCATTTTTTTCTATGCAATATAGCAAAATACTATAAGCAACAAGCATGCACAATTCCCCCATCAAGGTTGCACTTGTTCAATAATCCTTCAAAGGGGACTTACCACTACTTTGGTGTATACATTCCTAGCAAAATCCTGATCCTTGTACTTTGCCTCTGTGGGGTACGTATAGTCCTGTAACCACGGTAACAGTTGTTTATCTAGAGCAGCTCCTGCAAAGGAGTACTGTGGAGCATGGATGTGGGTATCCACCAGTCCAGGCATGAGGAATTCACTGAAATGCAAAATAAGAAAGTCATGTTCACCCACAAGTCTATGCCGCAAACACATGCACAGGAGGCATCTTGTGAAGCTGTGCCCACTAGCAGGAAGGAAAATCTCAGAGGTAAAATGAAATCTTATGAGGAAACACTTGTGTACAGGCGCGTTATAAATGCCATATCATATCAAATCATTTTACAATGCTAACCCCATTTCACTCAATACTTGGGGATGAAAAAAGGTACACAGGCACGTGCCTCAGCACTTCATGGTCCCAGCACTCCTCTTTACCAGCGTAAACCTAAAGCATTATCAAAGGTACTGGCAAGATGACTAAGAGATGTGTGGTAGGAGTCCTGCTTCTGGGTCTGATTCTGCACCCCACGCTTGATTTGTGTGCTCTGTGGTTACTTGAGGGGGCTTGCTTGGTGCTAGTGACCTTCAGTTACGTTTCAAAGACACGGTTTTGTACCATGTCTTGAGGTAAGCCATCTTGTACTTTCCACATGATCTATTTGCAATATATGCACCATTCCCTCCTTTCTTTCTGTTCTTAATCCTGCCACAGATCCATATATGCCTCTCACCAAGAGTCCCACCTGCTTCTTTCGTTCACCTGTTTTCCACCCTCCCTGTGCTTTCCTGAAGCATATACATTTCCAAGTCTCTACCTGTCAATCTTCCATCAGGCATTTCCCAGGTTAATGTTCAGTGTAGCTCCACAGCTCGCAGTTCGCACATTATTCTTCCTTACCTCAAACACTAGCATCACAATATTGGTGGCAGGTTCTTTCTCCATGGGGCCAGTGGCCATGTCCGGACATGACCCCCTTCCTCGCTTTTCCCAAAGGCTCAAGCTACACCTCACTGACAAGGCCAATGGCATGGCTTGTTATTTCAGGCAGAGGCCACATGGTGGAGCAGTTTAGGGCAGACTGCCCACTTTGGGACCGTGCTATTTGACTTGCTTGAGGTTTGTCCCGAAACAAAGAAGCCAAAAAGCCTAATTTATTCACTGTCATTTCAAAGCATTCAGCGCACACATCCATCCTATATTGGTTGTCTACGTCTACATAATGTAATCCAGCATGGGCCCAGTGAGGCACTATACCTCATTTACAAGGCCCAGTGAGGCTATCATTGGCCTGGAGTTGTTGGTTATTACCTGAAACAGAGAGCTTCTTTTGGTAGAGGGTTGGACTGCAATGTGTTAGTTGTAACAGCACAACTGAGCTAAATTGTTAAAGAAATGCTTCCTGATGTGTTACAAATAGTTTAGAAGTCTGAGAGAAAGTATTTTCATTACAATAATTGTCCATCACTGATTTTGGTACTCTTTTTAATGTGATTTTGTCTATATGGCACAGTATCTGCCATGTGCAAGGCCTCTTGGCACTTTGTGAATCGTAAGAGGGGAGTAGTTTCGGGGTAAGTGGGAGGGGAGCAATCCTGCTGCGAATAAAAAGGTGATTTACTTCAGATCTGAGCAATTCATGCTCTGCGTGCAGGGAAGTGTCTATAGGTTACTATGCATGCAGTGATGTGTGTGCTGTAGGGTGAGAGCCTAGCCTGGTTCAGTTGCTTAGTGCTGGTAGGTATCCAGAGATATCCTTCTGGGCTGCCGAAGAGAATTCATTGGGAGGAGGTTGGTGTATTGGTCAGTGTGTGGTGAGAAGCTGAAGGAGAGGATGAGGGTGTTGGGTTTGAGTGGATATTTGCTATATTCCAATGGGAGAGGAGGAGGATGGGTGCTAAGGCAGAAGCATTCCAGCACTGTGCTCAGAAATGTGTGCTCTAGTTAGGGTATAAGACCAATGCCGGACCCACGTAAGGTATATGCTAAGTCCTGCATATGCTGGTGGGCTGCGCACATAGTGCGATGGAGACCCAGACTTGAGGTTGGGAACTGGGCGGTGAATGATCCTGGACGCAGTGCAGCCCAACACCTGCGCGCTGTCTACCCCAGGAAGTGATATATGGCGGTTCCCCATGGACTCTGCCTCATTCTCATTGTCAGTGAATAAGCCGACAGCAAGCCCCGACGGAAAGAGAACAGACATTTTGTCAAGTGGAAGCGCTCCACCGCAGATCGCAATTGTGGGACGCAAGCTAACGATAGTAACTAGGAGGAGTGCCAAGTGCATACCCATGGTCTGCTTCACAGCCTGTGAACAGATGCCCACCCCATGCACATTGGCCTAAATGGGGGCAATACAGGCATCACATGCCAGATACAGCAGGAGAAGGAAACACATTTCTATGTCGATTCTGTAATAAAAAGGGACAGGCGTTCAGAGTTGTTGTCAGAGCTTGGAAACAGTCCATGAGTATGAAGCAGGGTGAAGAAGAGCAGAAGGAAGGAGGAGAGAGAAGGTAGAGGAATGGGTATTAGGAGGGAAAGATCAGATTCAAATAGGGACTAATCAGGCCGCAAAAGGAGAAAAAGCAGGAGGAATCCACTGACGGGAAGAAGAAAGCAAACATCAGTAGGAGGAAGCAGCTGGAAAAGGGAGAGACCAGGAGGAGAATGAAGGAAGGCAAATGGGAGGAAGGGTGAAATTGATGGAGGGAAGGAGAGAGGGTGTCATCAGGAGAAGAAGAGGGTAAAAGGAGGCGATGGACATTAGTATCCAGATAAATAAAACAGCATTGGTAAATCCATGAGACCCAAAGAAGAGGGCTGGCCAAGAGGTGGCAGGCAGTGGCCTGGTGGGCCTACGTTGGAGAAGAGAAAAAGTACCACAGCAGAAACATTTCAGAGCCTTGGAGGCCTTGTGCCAGATATTGGTTACACACCCCAGATAAATCAACCAGATCAGGAAAGAGGTAGGCTATCTGTGAGCTATAATTGGCATGCGATGGGAGTGGCAAGCCACTAAGGCATTAAAGGATGCGTTCCTTCAAAGATAAAAGTCAGAGGCCACAAGAGAAGAGGAGGCTAGCCAGGGGCCATAATATGGAACTGTAGGAATTAGCAAACCCACCAAGAACACCAAAGAAGATATGCCTAGCAGTCCAGAGCCAATGACTGCCAGACCAGAGGCTCCCTAGGCACCTGGGATGAGAAGATGGCCCGAAGGGTTGAGCCCGGGTGTGAATACCTAAGAGTTAGCTAAGTCAGCAGTAGGCTCCTGCCGAGTCCAACCCAAAAGCTAGACGAGTAGTGGCAGGTAAACCCATCAACCATATTCATGTGAGATTGCCCTGGTGGTGGGACTATAATAACGAAACCTAAAAACTGCTCAAGAACAGATGGGGAACAAACAGACTGTCAATAGGATATGGTTGACCACAGCCCAGGAGGGGCAAGCTTCGTTGATACACTGGTATTGCATGTGAGGGCCTCCGGATTAAAACCCAAGGAGCTGGAAGAGACTGACCTTTGACCATGGTCTCTGGAGCTGAGGTCCCGAGAAGTGAAAGACAAAACCATGTCCAGTGGGTCTCAGAAATCCAACCTACTGTGAGGGACTCTCTTTTATGAACTATCTTAGAGCCAACCATCCTGACAATTAACTGATGTCGAACTTTACATCAGGGTGACAACCCTGACAAAGACTGGTGCTAAGCCTTGCGAAACTTCTCTGCACTAATTCAGTTATCCTCAGCCTTGCATTCTTTAAAGGAGACACATTCATATTGATTTAACATGTATTCCAAACCCGAATCCCATTGCACAATATAACCTTACTTGTCTGACACCACTTTTCCCACTCCATTCCTGTTGGCTCCCACACAGTGCAACAAAAGATAACTTGCTTCTTGTTCCTAGATAATCAAGTTTCATCTAATTAAAAATACAATGGGGCAGATGCTAAAAATAAGTGCAAATGAAAATAAATGAGCTTTTTTAATCTGCAATCATTGCGGAAATGCACAGGTCACCATATTCTCAAAGTTGAACTGCCCATCTCAAGGGGGGCTGCACAGCAACGCAAAGGATGCGCTGTCCAGCCCCCTTGCATACATTAGTTTAAGGATTCAGGCCTCAACATTAATGTATGACTGGCTCACAGCAACCACATGGTTGCTTGAACTGCATTTCATGAAATGCGAGAAAGAAAAAACACTTCTATCCCCCTTTGGAAGATAGACATGCAAGTAGGACAACAGTTCATGCTGCTGCTGTCACACACACCAAAGAAATGCTAGCACGGTTCATCATTTGTGGTAAAAAGGTTTTGCCAATCTGTCACTAAACCTTTAGCTTGACATGTATTGTGAACTGTCATTTGTGACATAGTTTTGTACCTTCTTGTATACTTTAAGCAGCATGTGAGTTGGGGGTGAGCATGGTGTAGTTGAATTGAAAGGATGACTTGTCCATAATGGGTGAGTGGGTGCTGACCGGCCAACCATTATGGAGGAGCCAAGCCAGCCAAGTTAAAACACTGAACGATCCCTCAGCCTCCCTCAGCTACAGCAAGCAGCTGAGGGAATGCTCCTGAGATGGCTGTAAATGTATAGGGAAACATGGTTTCTGTTTGACAGTTACGTACCCAGTGCACATGTCCAATGTGCCATGCAAGGCTGGGGGTGTTTTCTTTCTCAAACCCTGCATGGGCCATTGGATATGCAGTCTGTGGGTACCAAATAATTTGTGCAAGGGTTGCTCCTGTACCTCCCCACAAATCAAGAGGTTCAGGGCCAGAGACATATCCCATTGCTCATGTACAGAAACCAGGAAGCTCGTCCTGGTTCCTGTTGGAAGCTGCCAGGGGGGTGGGGGGGGGGGGGGCTGGAGGGCCATCATGGCAGACAGTGTGAGGTGAAATTTGGAGCCTGGACCAGGGTTGCCAATTTAAAAAAAACAGGTTTATGATTTGAGGGCCGGGAGGCTTACAATGGTTGAGTGGCATATTATACAGGTATCAAGGTTAAAGTCAACAAGATTAGTGTTCCTATGTGGCCCTACTGGCTTGCATTGGCGCAGCCAATCTAGACATGTTTTACACATGTCTAGATTTGCTGAAACAGTAGGGCCACACAGGAACACTTTCTGTGGCATGGCATTTTGTAATGGCATCAAGTGTAAAGCCAACATGATGAGTGTCCTTGTGTGAATATTATGGGCTGCACTGATGCAACCAGTCTGCACATGTTTCCTTAGTGTGGCATGGCATTTTCTACTGGCATCGAAAGTAGAGCCAATATGATGAGTGTTCTTACATAGCCATATGAGCCTACACTGGTGCAGCAAGTACGGGCATGTTTTCTTACTGTGGCATGCCATTTTTTACTGGCATCTAGGTTGAAGTCAACATGATGAGTGTTCTTATGGAGTCTTCTCATAGGAGATGGTATAGTTATACACAACAGTATTTTGATTCTGAACACAGTGCAGTGAATGCACACTATGGCCCTCATTATGTGCCTGCCGGTATTACCGGCAGACTCACTTTACCGTTTCTGCGGCCCGATATCCTAATAATACCAGGATATTATGGGCGGCGGAGGAACAGTATGTTCCCATTCCCTTGGAGTCCTCGAGGACGGCACTGGAATGGGAACACCAAAGCACCAGCACCGTTAGTAACAGTGCCAGTGCTTCAGTGAAAAATCTGCCATTAGGGGCCAGAGCTACCGGCAGATCAGGCCTGACGGTAGTTCACAGCCCTTACCAGCAGACTTGTAGTTTGCTGGTCTGGAAAAGGTGGCAGTAACCATTGTTACTGCCACTTTTTTCCAGACCGGCATACTTGTATTGATATAAGAAATATTTGTGTTCAAAATTGAACAGAACAGTCACAGGAACATGGATATTGCTCAATAGGATCATTAACATGCGAAGACGGCTCTAGTGTCGACTCGCTACCTCCATGACCTACACATCTATCCATTTACATCCACCCTGAAGACGACGTGGGAGGGTGTCACCCATTTCTCATTAATGTGTGATAATAATATGCATTAATACCGTCTCCAACAATTGTTTTGGGTCAACCCACTCCCGGTAACGTTGATACACGTGTGGACGATATTGACGTGTGGTTGCTAGTGAGTGTATTCAAAGTGCACTTTGCATGCATGAATAATTGTTGTAGTAAAACCATCAGGTGTCAAATGCAACTATTTAGCATTTAGGGGTCCTTAACTACTAATAATAGTGTGTTTACTGTATAACTGTCTAATCCTGTTTTGTGTCTCGACTTGTGATGTACACTTTGTTATTTTGCATAGTTAAATGTGTTTAACCTACACCAGGATTTCTTTCAAATCATTTCTTTAATGAAAAGGGCCAACCGTGAGTGTTGCTGTGTTTTTGAATGAGTGTTCTTATGTTGGCCAACATCTGTGCAGCTAACCTAGAAATGTTTACTTTCTGTGGCATGGCATTTTTTTTACCGTTTTACTGGTACCGAGGAGCAAGCCAACATGATGAGTTTTCTTATGTGGCTCTAACGGCCTACACTGGTACAGCCAGTATGAGTCTGTTTTCTTGTAATAGCATGACATTTATTTCTGTCAAAGACAACAGGATTAAAGTCTTATGTTCGGATACTGCCATATATGGGCAGAGCCTGCATGGACATGTTTTATTATAGTACCATTACTGGCATGATGAGCAATGCAAGCATGAGTATGTTCTTATATGTGAAAACTGGCATACATTTCCACAGCTAGCATGGATTTATAGGCACAGCCGGCATGGACATGTTTATTTTTATACTAGCATATATTGCTGGCAAAGGTATCATGAAACATTGTTGAAAAATGCACCCCTGCACTGTTGGTGACTTGGCATCTGTTAGATGTGTTCATGTGTCACTTAGACTCTGTGGAATCCTTAGTAAACTCTTGTTCTACAACCTTTAGGAAATGATTGATCGAGTTGCGCCGCTTCACCTTAGGCTAGTTAGAACCAACCCTAGACATGAAAACTGGTTTACTCCAGAATTATGTGACCTTAAGAAAGCCAAACGAGACATGGAAGCCAAGTGGTTGAAATGTACGACTAGTGAAAATATCACAGCCAACCAAATTGCTGTGAACAGCCGGCTGGAAAAAAAAAAGTAAACTAGTAGATAGAATGCAGGCAGCAGAGGCAGCAGCATAATCCTGCAGCTCCTGGCCCTCTCCTTTGATGGATGATGAAAGATAATGAACTCAAAGAAGAAGATTGAAATTGTCGATAACCCAGTCCCTAAGAAGCCCAAGTCAACTACAGAGATGGCAGAAGTACCTAGCCCACAAGACATTTACTCCCTTCTTCTGAAAGTGGCAAAGGACCTGGGAAAAGTGGCACAAGTTGTAGGGGATGTTCAATAATCTATGGAAGATCGCTCTATGAAGGTTACCCAGATAGACAGTCGAGTTTCTGTCTTAGAAAATGGGACAGCTTCTATGTCTTCGGAAATCTCAGGCAGTTACAGGGCATACAAAAATGCAAAGGATGATTTCCTTAAAGGGACAGCGAAGACCTTGGAGATTGATCTTAAGATCAGAAGTAAGAATTTGCGAATTGTGGGAGTGGAGAAAACAGCAGAGGAGGACTTGGTTCAAACAGTGATTGAAGTATTGAAGACCACCTATAAATGTGATTATATTGCCTCTGTGGACATTGACAACGTTTACAGAGTAGGTAGGAAATTTGGCCCCAAAGCAAGACAGATCCTGGTCTCCTTCATGAATAGCAGAAGAGGATATCTTGAGGGCTGCAAGGAGTAAAGAAATTACCTAATTCAAAGGCAACAGAGTCTTCTGTTAGGAGCTCCCACCAAGTCTGTTGTTACTTCCCCACACCAATGCTATGCTACAGGTGAGTGTCGAAGGAGATTTGCTTCTTTGACACTGATGATCCTTGCTTTTCTTGTGCACGGTGATACGCAGAGGGTGCAGTTTGCAGGGTGACATAGTAGGCAAGTCTTCCGTTTTAAGGATTCTAAACTGCAATTGCACATGCTGTCAGCTGTGTTGGGGATTCCTCTGCTGGATTGTACTGGACTAGCATCTTAATTAAAGGGGTTCCTTGTATGTATGCTTACAGCTTTCCAGCCATTTAAATACTGTTGCTCTAACCATGTCTGAAGCAGCATGCTTTATGGTGAGCCATCATGCAGTCATGCTCAGTGCAGTTCAAATGGTACATCATTCAGGAAACCCAATTGCCTCACTAACATGGAAATAATGCCGACAGATGCCTGATATTCATAGAGTGGTAACCAAATATTGTACTTATGATTAGGAGACCAGGACAGCACAGGACCCATAGAGGTTTCTTTAAATCCACAATGGCACCCAATCAATGCACATCAAAATTGGGCAGGCGCATGAGTTGCATTTACATCACAATTGTATGGTGATCCCTTCCTCATTGTACACAAATGAGGCGATCAGCAAAGTTATACGACCAACAGCACCAACTGAGGAGAATGGGAGGCAAGGATTGATCCTAGTTTGACCATGAATAGAAACCTATGATCAATGGCAGAGGTTTCGTTGGAAATAGGCAGACGATGATGGATAGTCTACACATGGAACTTAAAATAAGATAATCCGGAGAGAGGAGGGTTTGAGTTGTACATAAATACTTTGTTCTCCTTTTGTCACCCACTCATGGCGTCCCAATGGCCAGTAGGTTGGGATGGGTGGAAGATTAGAAATGAGAGTGAGCAATCTGACCTATATAGTCTGCATACTGCTATTTAACTATATGTTTTTTACAATGTTTTTTTGTTTGATCGGATTACATTGAATGTATCACCCCAAAGAGGTTAATGGCAAAATATGATGTATTTGACGACAATGCACAAAGTGGTCACTTTGAAGTCTTATATAATGTATAAGGGCCTCATTACACGGTAGGCGGTAAACCATGGCGCTATTAATGGGAATGGGGAAGGCGCTAATTACGGTACCGCAAATTGCGGTACCGTAATTAGCACCCCGGTACCTTTGCAGGTTCGTTTTTTAACGCCTGCTAAAAGCAGGCGTCAATGTACCAACCCACAAAGGGACCTCGTAGTAAGGCGGTAGGGGTTTACAGGTACCGGTAAAATACCAGTACCGGTAAATCCTTACTGCCTACCGTGTAATGAGGCCCTAAGTCTCATATAATATGCTTGTCTAGTGAACGTAGCTAAAGCTAAGTGTATATGACCAAGAACTTCGGGTCTAATATGAAGGATTGAGCATAGATTTTTAGGATAGAAGCTGATAGATAAGGTGTGATTACTGAATAGGAATTTGGATGCTAAATTAAGAACGATGTTTATTATACAAAGCTTAGTTCTATATATCAAGATAACTGCTTCAGATCCACATTAAGGCTTGTATGGTACGGATTTAGAGTATGGACATTTCTCTGTAAGAAGGTTTAACAACTGGAAAGTGTGGGTCTCAGAAAGTGTCATGATAATGCCTGTATTTATCTAAGAATTTAACGCTGATGTTAGGGACACTAGAGAGTTGGGTTGGGTAGGTCCATATTTATATATACCTATAAAGTCTGGAATTACTAACAGAACACATTTGAAGTGAATGTGGAATTTAATAATCTCTTGTCAACTGTGTTAAAGATTATCTCAAGTAGATTAAGATAGACTGACAGGGTGGCCCTGGGATTATCAATTTGAATGTGGGGTATGGTACCTTTGAAATGGGTCAGAACAGGTGAGGGTTGAGTACATTTAAATTAATGTTTTGGTAATGGAAGGGTTCGGTGGGGATGGCATTTGGTTCTCAAGGGATGGGTTTGAGGAACTGGGTTTGATGTTGTTATTAGTAAGTGTTTTCAAATGGATTACAGTTCAGTTAATTTAGGAGAGGTGCCCAGGGCGTTGGACACCTTGGAATGTGGATTACGAGTTCATAGTTTATGCTGTTGTTTGTGTTTTGCATCTACTTTAGTGTGGGTGGGGTGGTGTTCACATCTATCTATTCTATAGGAGATCAGGGGCCACTTTCTAAGCAGATTCTGAGATTGGAATTGGTGTTGAGATTGAATTTGAAAATGGGTGATATCTTAAGAGTGGTCACATGGAATGTAAATGGCTTAAACAATGTACAAAAGAGAAAAAAAGTAATGACTTATTTAAATGATCTAAAAGGTGATGTGTGTCTTAGGCGAAGGACTCTGCTGTCTGCTGGTTTCGCTTTGGACTTTATTTGGATGTGCTTTCTTCTTGTGATTTGGAACGCTTTTGCATTTACTACAACTACCAGAAGGCTTTCTGGAATAACTCTCGAGGCGGAGCCATAAAAGCAGAGATGCGCGTGCACTGCGCGCACGCACACAAGCAAGTCCCCACAAGTCCTGCTTTGCTGCGAAGGACTCTGCTGTCTGCTGGTTTCGCTTTGGACTTTATTTGGATGTGCTTTCTTCTTGTGATTTAGAACACTTTTGCATTTACTACAACTACCAGAAGGCTTTCTGGCATAACTCTCGAGGCAGAGCCATAAAAGCAAAGCTGCGCATGCACCACGCGCGCACACCCAAGAAAGTCCTCACAAGTCCCGCTTTGGCGCTTCGCCGCGGCGACGTGGGGTCTGTGAGTTTCTTGCCTTGACTCCGTCTCTTGTTTTCTGTAGAATGCTTTCTACCCTGAAAACCGGCATGCCCAAAGATCTACAAATTGGCCCTGGGGCTGTGGCTTTAAAAAATCCACAGAAGCCTGCTGTGAATTCTACTTCCACCCTGTAAGCCTTGCGGTTCAAAAGAGGCGTGAACCTTACTTTAAAAAACCGAGCTCCCCTGACATCCGAAAATTTTACAAAGAATCTCTTGTTCGCCCTCCCCAGGCTTTGCCAGATGAGTGTTGCACGCCTGTGCATTGTGACACCTCTCGTAAAACACTACTGAAAAAGATGAACATTAATCCCCGCCAGGCTCCCCCTCACCCCATGAGTTCCCTCTCTACGCTCTACGATCCACAGCATGCTTCTGCAGGCCATGGCGCGCTGAAACCATCCGGAGCCCTGTTCAGCAAAAATCTCGGGGAATTGAATGCAATCACTGACAGCAGCATTCTGGAAAATATTCCCCCCACTGCTGAGCTCTTACACAATCGCTCCGCCATCATGTCACAGGTGTCTGATGTTGTGGTAATTGACCTTAATCCATCTAACTCTTCCTTCTCCCCACAACTCATGTCTGATAATTGATCTAAATCACCTATAATGTTTTGGAGCTGCTGCTCTTCTATTTCCAATATTTCTTTTTGTGCGCCTACTCCTCGAAGACCAGTTGTACCTCCTGATAACGTCACTGCCATTTCAATCCCCTCGACCATTAATAGTCGGGTTCAAGGATCTTTTTTGAAATGCACATGTAACAAACTCAATCCTTGCACTGCAGTGCAACAGGTGCATCCGAATGATAACAACCCGGCGCTTACGCTGTTTGCTCTCAATGCCTTACACGGGTCGTTAACAGCTCTAACTAAATTATGACACTCTTGACTTGAAACTACAAACTCTATCGACATTGTTAGGGAAAATAAATGCTTGGAAAAATGGAGTGGGCCAGCGAGCGTCATAAGCCAGGTCTACCCCTCCTACCCATCCCTGCTCATTTCGGCCCACAACTTTTGTCTGCAAATTGCGTACCATCTTCATCCGTTAGCTCTCCTCCTGGCCCTCCATTACCAATCGATGATTGTCTTTCAATGCCTTCGGTTACTGTCGCCCAAACCCCCTTGTGTGACGTCCCGAAACAGTGTTTGCCATCCATTGATCAAATTATTCGCCCCATTGAAGTCACTGTGGACGCCCCGAATCAGTGTTTGCCATCCATTGATCGAATTATTCGCCCCATTGAAGTCACTGTGGAATTTGTGTGTCCTGACACCGGCCTGAACATTGAATCTGGCAACACTCAAACGGATCCGCAGTGCTTGCCCACCGAGCAGACCTCCACTCGGCCCGGCAATCACAAGAAAAAATCGATGCCCACGTCAGCTAACTCAAAAGATTCCCATCTTGGCCACTTCCCAAATACCATCGGATTCTTCTTCTAAAGAGACCTACACCATTTTCTCAAAAAAAAGAAAAGATTCATCCCATCGTTCCAAAATTACCTAAAAATGTTTCCGACAATAAAATAAATACTGCTAAATCAAATTTATTCATTAAGAATATAAAATTGCCTATAAAAACCACGATTGACGTGGCCCATTCAGTTACCAAGAAATATCTTGTGATAAAACAATCTAAGGCGTCAAATAACGCTACAAATCAGGCTCAATCTCCTACATTGTATCCTCCTTTGGATCAATTAGTGGAAATTGCTACACAACAATCGCAACTGGAGATTAATAAAGCCTCTGTTCCGAAAGTTGTTACAACAGAGGCTCCTGTTGCAAAAATCAGCATCATTCCCACTACCAATCCAGACGCTGTACATCGGGAGGACATTAGAAAGGCGGTCAATGCTTATTTATCTTCTACAGATCATGAACCATCTACTAACAATGCTTCAAACAGCCTTTCCCTCCATTGATGCCCAAAACACGAAGCCTAGTTACGAGCCGCATATCAGGCTGCCTGATGTGCCTCACTTAAGACCCACAAATGTTTCTTCTAATACCACCTCTGCAATGTAGTGTCAGCACCCATGACAGATCCCTATGCGCTGCTGGCGAAAATCACCCCTGAAATGATTGATATGTTACTTACAGCTACCCAATCCAGACAAATACCACAAATTCCGCCTTTGAAGGCGGTCAATGCCCCCCATGCTCAAAATACCCCTTTACCTCAAAAGCCCCCTGGCAAACCTCCGGCTAATTACTTGCTCCTTTTGGCCTGCAAACCTAGTCCAGCCACCCAGTACATCCTAAACAGAAGCACACTTTTGGCCATATTCTCGGATATTCGCTCACTTGAGGATATTAGCTCAACCGACATCGCGCTAATAGAATTTCAAGTCCAGCATAGTGTCAATTCTGTGAGAATATGGATTCACTCAAGAGCTATCCAAAATTTGATTTGGATGGCCTGAGCTGAACTCTTTTCCTTGGGTTTTGTTCCATCAATTGATACGCTTAACAAGTTAGCCCTTAATCAAACCACTGTCACATCAGCCAATGGTGAATATGTTTCCCAAGGTCATCAAATTCAGCAAGACTCCATTGTAGCTGGTCTGCAACATCTCGCAGGCCTGCAGCCAAATTAGCTAGCAGCTGGAAAAAATG
This sequence comes from Ambystoma mexicanum, assembly GCF_040938575.1. Classification (NCBI taxonomy): domain Eukaryota; kingdom Metazoa; phylum Chordata; class Amphibia; order Caudata; family Ambystomatidae; genus Ambystoma; species Ambystoma mexicanum. The sequence continues at coordinate 1,168,965,430 of NC_090935.1, read as the reverse complement.
CACAATCTCTATCGCTCATCTGCTGGAGCACCAGAGGTTTTACACATTTAATCAACAACAATAACAATTGTCTCATGTGCCATGTGCCATGACATACTTTTGTTTCAAGAAACCTGGATGACATCAGCCCCTTTGTGGGATCATCATGATGTTTTTCCCAATCCAGCTCAACGTGGGACCTTGGGCATACCTACTTCTGGCCTTTTAATAGCCATCAAAATGGGCCATGGTATGGTTGCCCAAGATTGGTGTTGCCCAAATCAGTTTTTGCAGATGATTAGATTAACTGTTCATGATATTGAATATGCATTAATCAATGTTCATTGGAATGTGGCTGGTATATCCGATGGATGCTTCCTTAAGGCCTTTACAGAATTACTTGATCTGGTTGCCCTCGAGCCGTCGGTTACTAATGTAATTACTCCACGCGCCAACAATAAATCCAGACTAACTAAATGGCTGGCTTTGATTTCCAACTATGACTTAATCATGCTCATTGGAGCTTTTCGATCGGATACACCACCAAAGTCAAACTGGAAAAGAGGTTGCAGTTCATCGACAATTGATTACATTTTTGTGAATGCCTCTTTTTTCTTATGCATGGACAACTTCCAAGTTCTTTCCAATGATAACAGTGATCATAATCAATTAGTCACTGAGTGGACTATTCACCCTCTGGGTTATAGGCTTGAAAATTCTCAATTTCAGGAAAATGTAGTGCTCAACAATGGAGGTAATCGCCTCTGATGGTCATCTCAATCCTTGTGTGAGCTAAATGGAGCCCTGGAAAACTACTGTGACCGTGAAATTATTCAATATTGCAATCTGTGGCAGTACTTCCAGACCTCCAAAACATCAAAACCCAATAATGGGCTTGTGAAGCCTGGACGTAGACTACATGTCTTTAATTCTCAGGTCCAACTACTAAAAGCTCACACACGTGCCATAAAACGTCAAGCCATGCATGCACTGGCTCTACTCAGAACCTCTATTCTGAAGTCCATCAGGACGAGGCATAAAAATGCTCTCAAGGCACTCAGAGCACAGATGTATCAGCTTGATGGGGAAGCCTTACTGACCTCTTTTCAATCTAAATCTGCAGTTGGAGTATGGTCTTTAATAAATAAAGTCACTCGTCCTTCTCAAGTTGTTTCACAAGCCAACGCGGTCACTGAATCTAAGTGGATCAACCATTTCTCTCTTCTGTATGCCTGTCACCCTCACTCCTACAGCATGGCAACACCCGATCTTCGATGTTCGAAGTCCTTTCCATCTGTCTTTCGATTTGAGTGACATCAAATTTTACATCTCAAAGATCAGTAACTCTGGTGCCTGTGGCCCCGACGGTCTTTCAAACCGAATGTTCCAAACCCACCCTGATCTCTGGGCCTTGATATTATATAAGATTTTCACCACCATCAATACTACACAATGTTTACTTACTTCTTGGACCCATTCGATAATTGTTCCCATCTACACAAAGAGAGATCGCTCCTCCCGGCAAGCTACAGGCACATAGCGTTATTAGACGCCCCGGGGAAAATCTTTACCAGAATTATCCTCAGGGATATTAACACATGGACCCTGAAAAACAACCTAAGAGACCCTTTCAGACGGGATTTGTTGCCGGCCTCGGGACTTGTCCAAATCTCTTAACCTTAAATATTCTCAAATCCAAAAATGCAGACAAGAATCAAGTGCTCTATCTGGCCTTCATAGATTTCAAAGCCGCTTTGATTTAATTGACCGCTCCATTCTACACCAGAATTTAATCTCACATAAGTGCCCAACCTCTCTTCTGACTTTAATCATGTTGCTTCATACCAACACAACCATCCAAATCAGACTTTCCATGGGCGGTAAACTTTCTACCATCATTGAAACTGTAAGAGGTCTTAAAGAAGGCTACATTTTGGCATCATCCATTTTCAACTTCTTTCTGTTCGACCTAGGAATCAGATTACAAACCACGAAGAGTGATTCCCCTAAGCTTGGGTCCCATATCATAACCCATCTGGTATACGCGGATGACTTAATCCTCATTTCTCAGACTCCCTCTGGGCTACAAAACCTTCTTGATTGTTTGGCATCATATGTATTGACCAACAATCTCATAAATAACACACAAAAAACTCAAACCACGGTATGTAAACCGCATGTTAAATTGAAAGTCAAGTCTCACTGTTGGCACTTACAAAATGTCATCCTATCTCAAGTTAACCTAACAAATATCTTGGTGTTACCATCCAGGCCTCTACCTCCTCTCATGAGAGAGAAGATGAAATCCAACTCAAACTTTGCATGTTAATCACTGATAAAATTCTTAAGAAGTATGGAAAATTCACGCTAAAACACATACTTCTATTTTATCAGCAAAAAGTGATACCCACCTTATGTTATGGTACTGAAACTTTAACATCTAAGAAACACAACTGGTGGCAAACCCTAGAGGCTTGTTTTTGGAAACAACTCTTACAACTCCTCAGAGCACGCCCTTACCACTAATACGGCATGAATTGGGAATTCCATCCCTAGAATCTCACAACAAATGGAGGATGTGTGCCTTATTTAGGAAAGCCTTATTGGGTCTGTCCTCTAGTGGTCCGCTGGGCATTCTAGCACAACATCTTTTAGCACGGGATCATGCATTTACTACGAACTGGTGTAACATCGTCCTTGACATTCTAGCTGATGCATCTATTACGCTAGATTTGTTTATATCAAATCCGGATCGTGCAAAAAAGATTTTTTTCTTCATGACTGGATACATAATCGTACTTTATGTCTAAAATATAAGGACTTTGATCCCCGTGTCTTTGAAACCAAAGTGTTATACTCCATGGCGCCTTATTTGCTGAAATGGCCGAGCCCTTATGTCAGACAACAATTTCTCAGGTTTCGCCTAAATCTTTGGCCAACAACTGAGGTATTGGCAAGACGAAACCTAATCCAGAAAGATGGGAACTTCTGTCGCTTTTGTCTTGATAAAACACAGAAAGAAACCTTGGAACATTGCATCCTATATTGTCCAATGCTTGCTAATCAAAGGTTGATGCACTTTAAAATATGCAGCTTGACCAAATACCATCTCATGTCGATGGACAATGTATGGTCTTATATAACCAATAATCCGGACTTGGGTATGAGGGTGGCTATAGTTCACTATTTAGATGCCATCTTTCCTGAATGTCAATTTGAAGTAGCTCGTACCAAATCCCGGATTGTTTTCCCATAGGCTTCCCTTAGGCTTCTATTGCATCTAGCAACCTCATTGGCCAGATGTTGTGTAAACTGTAATTAGCTGTTTTAGTTTTTAGTAAAGTGCAAATTATCCTTTAAACATGTTAGTTGAATTATAAACAGGGGAAAATGTTCATTTGTGTTTATCGAACTCAATTAATTTACACGCGTAATTTTCATATATCCATTTTTTAAATGCACTCAGAATGAATGTTCCTTTCATTATTACTTCTTTTTCTTATTATTTTTTTTCTTCACAAAGTCTGTTTTTTCAAAATGTTAATTAAGATGTAAAAAGTGTATGATGTTCAATATGTAAATAATTCTGTGTTGTTTTTTATACATATTTGAAAGGATGATTGTATTATCCACATCAAATAAAAAAAAAGGAATGTGTGTCTTATTCAAGAGCTATACCTCATAAAGAAGGAAATGGATGATCTGAAGAAAGGGAGGGATGGGAGAGTGTATGGGTCCACATTTAACTCAAGATCTAGAGATGTGGCAATCTTGATTAGATAAAATGCCCCAATCAAAGAATTGAAAGAAGTAAAGGAGGTAGAGGGTAGAATTGTTGCCATTCTGACCAATATTCAAGGCACGGAGGTAATTATTGTAATATATATGCGCCAACAGTGGATGATGGTTCCTTTTTCAGGAAAGTTGCTCAATCATACACAATCTGAGGTCAAGAAACATAATATTGGGTGGGGATTTCAATACGGTTCTAGATCAGGACATGGATAGGATTGGTTCAAGACGAAATAGAAATATTGACATGCGCTCTAGGGCACTGAAAGATCTTTTGAAGAACACAATCTGAAAGATGGTTGGAGGATGGAAAACCCAGCGGCCAGAGAATACACCTTCTACTCTGGAGTACACATGACGTATTCAAGGTTAGACATGTTATTAACGTCAGGCAAAATTTCTGAAAACTATTTGACAACCAGAATTGAAAACATAATATTGACTGACGATGCCTATGTTGCCATGGATCTGAAACTAGACTTTGCTTTAAACAAACATTATACTTGGAGACTAAATATTATGGTGTTGGACAACGAAGATGAGATGGACAAAATTTCCACAGAAATAGATTACTTTGTGAAAGAAAACTGCACAGGAGCGGTCAGGCCAGATATTGTATGGGAAGTGTTCAAGTGTACAGTACGCGGTATGCTCATCAGTTTGGCAAGTGGTTTGAAGAAAAAATTTGACAGAAGATATCTGGAATTGGAATCAACTCTTAAAGATATCTCTAGGAATTTGGTGGTTAATCCAGCTAATTCAGTTATGGTCCAAGAACTCAAAAAATTGAGGATGGAATTAAAAAGTATAATTTCAGATAGAGTGGATAAGAAGTACTTTCAGCAGAAATGCACTTATTTTAAAAGAGGAGAAAAATGCGATTGATGGCTGGCATTTAGGTTTAGAAAAAGAAAGGCAGAACGCACAATTACATCTATCAAAAGGGTGGATGTGCAAATCACTTTCAAACCAAAAGAAACTAATGAAGTTTTCAAGACATTCTACACAGAACTATACAAAAATGAACCTCATATTACTGCAACTCATGGGGGATTCCTAGAAGGATTGCCGTTTCCAAAGGTTACCGAGGAAGAATCAAAACATCTGGATGGAAACATAACGCTAGATGAGGTTAAGAAGGCAATTGGAAAACTAAATACTGGTAGATCACCTGGACCAGACGGATTACCAGTAGAATTCTACAAATGGTTACCCAATTCAGCACTGACTCTCTTACTGAACATGTTGACATCATCCCATTCTAGGGGTTTAATCCCGCCAACCACAAGACACGCTATGATCTCGGTGTTCTTAAAAAAAGGCAAAGATGAGACACTAGCTTCAAGTTTTAGACCAATTAGTCTAATCAATGTTGATAACAAAATATTGGCAAAACTACTTGCGTTAAGACTGGATAAACTACTGCCAAAATTGGTACATCAAGCTCAATCAGGTTTTGTAAAGGAAAGAAGACCCTCCAATATTATTCGGAAACTACTACGTACCATATCTGTGGCAACAGAGTCATTAGAGGATTCTGCAGTCTTGTCTTTAGACGCTGAGAAGGCCTTTGCCAGAGTAAATTGGCAATTTATGTTGATGGTGCTAGAGAAAATGGGATTTGGCTTTCAGTATATATCTTGGGTAAAATTGCTCTATTCCAAACCAACGGCTGATGTGAATGCCAATGGGCAAAGAACTGAGTTGTTTGAATTCGAAGAGGTACAAGACAAGGATGTCCCTTGTCCCCTGTATTATTTGTTATTGGAATAGAACCACCAGCTGTTGCACTGAGAGCAGAAGGGGATCTACAAAAAGTATGGTTATACGCCGACGATTTGTTATTAGTTCTCAAGAATCTTAGTCATGTATTGGCCATACTTATGGATATGTTATCAGCCTTTTTGGGCTAAATCAGAGGTCCTGCCCTTGGTGCCATTCTGTGATAAGAATTTTGTAACGCAGTGGGGTTTTACGTGGTGTGCAGAACAATTGCTATACTTATGAGTGTGGATTTTACCGAGCATCAGTGACTTCATTAAAGAAAATATGAATATGATTTGTTCTACATACAAAATGGGTATAGAGAGATGGAACATGCTGCTCTTGTCCTTATGGTAGAAGGTAAATGCATTGAAAATAGTTTCCACACCAAGAATAAATTACGTGCTAAGCATGATTCCGTTAGACATTGGAAAGAAATATTGGCTGGAATTAGATAGACTCGCTCAAAACTTTTTATGGGACCGAAAACCACCAAGTCTAAAAATAAGTAAATTACAATTGCCCTTGGAAAAAGGAGGCTTAGGGGTACCTAATTACAGAGCATATAATTTGGCCTTTATGTCACAAACCTTAATAGAGTTTATAAAACCAAATCCTAACGAATGGGTGTGTGCAGAAAGTTGTCATAATAGTTCACTATTACCTAGGGCATTCTTAACAACTAAATCGAGAAAATGTGGTGTAAATGAACCATTGAATAAAAGTCTGCAGAATTCCTGGAAAAGTCTTAATAGCTATTTGGGATTTGATGCATTGAGGGATCCTAACGCCTCTGTCTGGCTGAATCCGAGTATTAAGTTGGAGGGAAAGACTTTGTTCTGGTCTGAGTCGTTTCTAGCCGGCGCACAATGGTTAGAGGAACTTTTTGAAGATGGAAGATGGATGAATGCTAGGGAATTACAGTCAAAATGTAATATTCCAAATTTCTGCATGGCTGATTATCGAAGAATTAGGAGAGCAATTGGTGAGGTTGACTTGGAAAGTAGACTTAACGTGAAATGCTGTGGCAAAAACCAAAGGTGGGTGAGTGTGGATTGGTAAATCACATTTATGGCTTGATGGTAGGAGAATATAAAAGCAATGATTTGTTGAGAGCGGAATGGAGTCGGAGGATTGGGAGTGAAATTAATGAGGATCATTGGTCACATATGTGTTTGAACATCAGGTTTTGTTCTTTGAGTTTGCGGAGAGGTCACGTCAAATTAAAATCATGAACAGGGTCGATTGGACACCAGAAATATTACAAAAAAGAAGTATGGTTGACAGTTGTAAATGTTGGGCTTGTGTCCATGACACTGGCACATTGGAACATATGTTATGGAATTGCACCAGAGTGAGGGGATTTTGGTTCAAAAATGGCAGAAGTTGTGAAAATGTTCTAAATGAAAGGATTGCCTTTGATTTTAAAACCTTAATACTTGGAAGTGATGTACTGTTGGAGGATATGTCTATATGTAAAAAAAATAATGGATCTTTAGAGGTGCAAGGTGGGAAAAAAATAATACTTAGAGGTTGGAAGACGGCGAACCCAGTTCTTATTGAGATATGGATTGATGAAATGCATAATTTGGCAGAGATGGAAAGAGTGATATTTCGGAAAGACAAAAGACTTGCTTTATTTGAAAATGTTTGGGGAAAATTCCTCAAACTGTACTGATTAATGATCTATGATTTGAATCTTGGGGTGGGTGGTTGGGTGGGAAATTGTAAATAAGTATAGGAGTTTGTGTTCAACATATTATTGTGTTTTTGGTGTTTTAATTGTAAATACTAAAATAAAATTTAAAAAAACAACTAGTGAAAATAAAGAACTTTGGGAGGCGCAGGATAGATGCTACACATTTCAAATAATAGAACCAAAAAATAACTTTTTTAATACACAAATTGAAGAAGCATCAAACAAACCGGGTAAACTTTGTCAGATCTTTAAATCATTGGAAAAGCCCAAAGCACTATCTAGTATGCACTTTCCTTCAGCACTAGATTGTGCTAAAGTTAAAATTGCCAAAGCTAGGGATAAGGTCTTGACTGCTCAAATATCCCTGAAACATAGTGCACATTCCATAACATCCCTACAAGGTCACCACTCCAGTCCACAATTTTCTCTATCCCGATCTCCTTTCGAGACATGGAGAAGTTACTTTCTTCCATAAAACTGTTACGCTCACCTGGTATCCACACGGACACCACCCAGTTGGGTTACTCGCTGGTATGCTTCTCAGCTTTGCCCTGATGTGGTCTGCGGGAGGGTTCTGCCTGAAAATACAGGAGGACTGTGTTCAAGACTGACCAACTGGGGTAAGTATCCTCCCTCCACCCCCTGTATGCTTCAGTCCCTCTGGCGCCCTCTCCTCACCTTGTGGTAGAATTAGGCGTGCTCTCCGTCCTGCCTTCTTTGCAGGGGCGCGTTGTCTTTCATGGGCGAGTGCGGTCCAGTTACTTCACTGACGCCGGCCCGTTTGATATTGTTCAGGTAGGTCTTATTGCTGTTCTTTAGTTTTGTTGCTATCCTGCATGCCTTTCTTTGTTTAAAATGTCTCTTTTTTCTCCCTTAGGTATGCGGAGCTTCAGCCCGGCGAACTGGATTGGTTGAGCCCCACTGGTAAATGATGGCGCATTAAGAGCGCTATGATGCGGTAAGTAAGCGCTATGCGCAGCGCTGCAAAGTCTTGCCTTTGCTAACCTGTGTTTTCCTTCTTTGTAGGTCGCTGTGTTCTTCAGCGCAAGTGGAATGTCCGGAATGGTGCCAGCCGAGAGGCAACCAGCCAGGTAAGCCTTTTGAGCAGTTCGTAATTTGTAAATGTCTCCACAGCTTTCTTTAATGTTGCCTCTAATTTCCTCTTTCAGGTCGTTCTGACCGGGAGGCGTGCAGTTTCGAGGAAGCTGTTCTCAGTAGCTGCGAGTGTTCAAAGATGAAGACTGCAGGTACAATGCTACTGCTAATGATGTTCCTTTTATCTCCTTGCAGGTTCTGGTCCTCCGAAGTTCGAGGGAATAGCTGGACTTGGTGAGCGTCACGTTGCAAGCTGCAAAGTAACACGAAGCATGTTCTGCAGTCAGGGTGTGGTTTATATAGCCCAGGTAAAGTAGTACCAGGGAAAGTGGTTCCAGGCCTTCCACACCCAAAACACTAGACCGCATAGCTTGGTTCTGAGGAACCAAGCTATGTGGATGCCTGACAATACAATAAAGTAGTTCCCAAGCATATTGTTGTTCATGGAGTATGAGCCTTGCGCCATAGGTGCCAGGACTGGCCCCATGAGGGATTTTGAAGAGGATGCCAAGCTCTAGAGGCCCGAGTCCTGACTCCACCTCGCCAATGGGTTTGCCAGAGGGGGTTTTGGGCGAGGGTCATGACAAAAACCCACGTCATGTGCGGAAAACATCCTTCCTCAGAATACATCCTTCCTTCTAAAGTCATCCTCGATTATGTAGCCACTTTTGCACCTATTCTTACTTGCATAGTCAACTCCTTTCGTGACAAGCATATTCCTTACTCTAGTAAGGTAGTCACTGAGAACCCCTTCCCAAAAACCAGGATGCAACCCAAGAGACCCAACACACCTCAGACCAATCACAAATAGCAACTTTCTCTTAAAAAATCTTAGATAAAGTTGCAACTCTACAATTTCAATCTTTTGTAGAGGTTAACAACATACTTCACTGTAGGCAATCTGGCTTTAGACCGGCCCACAGTACTGAAACAGCTCTAGTGGATTTTCAATCTGACATGTTCGGAATCATGGAAAAAGGCAAGATGGGCCTTTTTGGTCCTTCTTGACCTTTCCACAACTTTTCACTTGCTAGATCATCAACAACTTTTGAGCACACTTGTCTTCATACGAACTGCTCCAAATAAACAATTGAATAGTTTCAATCTTTCCTCACACAACGAGTGTCAAGAATACACTGGGGTGATGCTTTCTCCAAACTCTAACAAGAAGGAGGTAGAGGGAAAGAGAACCAACAAGCATACCCTCAAACTATAAGGGGTTAACCCCTAATACATCAAAACACAAAGATTGTAGTTATAGCTGTCTTCCCAAGGCTTAGAGACTCTTACACTTTCGTCCTATTCAATTTAGTCATCCGAAAGAAATTCTCAAAAAACGATTTTATAAAAAATATACATATTTTAATATTTACTATACACACTTATTAAAGAACACCACTAGGTGTAGTTCGACAACAAATTGAATTAGCAGAACAAGAGTTACCATAATCAATGTGATGTAAACACAACCTTGTGTACAAGTAAAATGTTAATTCTGTTACTTGTTAATTTAAAGTGACTTATGCTGGGCAAATGTACACACTTGGACATACCTCAATTCACACATACCACCCCAACTCACATCCCATTCATCCAGTTTTTGTCATCTCAGGTACACTTTCAATGCATAAACAAACAACAACATATAATGTGCCCATGTTTCTTTCCAGCAGTTTCTCGTGTATTGAATACTAGGAAATTCTTCGCTGGGGGTTGCGTAACTAGTTAGCATGGAGGAGTCTCGATGCTTTCTCCACCCCAGCTCCCATCCTACGTGGCTTGGCACAAGGAGCCTTTTTATCCCCAGTGCTGTTTAGCATCTACGTTAGGCCCCTCTGCACTCTTCTTGAAGAGTCTGGCCTATTCTTTACCAACTATGTGGATGGCACGCAGCTGTTTCTAAGTGGTGGCTTTTTCCCAGGACACATCGAAGCTTCTTTTTGCATGTAACCTAATTGAGTCCTGGATGTCCTAATATTGGAGGTGTCTAATGGAGGAAAGACCAAACTATTAATCGTCGGCTCGTCCCACGCTAGGTCCACCTTAGATGTAGAATATGAACATTTCCTCATAAATGACAAAATCATCTAGGTTCAGAGCAAAGTGAAAACACTCTGTGTTATCTTGGAATCCTCTCTTAACGCCGAACAATGTACCAACCAGATTAACAGAAATTGTAATCATTACCTTTGGCTTCTAAGCAATATTCAGCCTTTCCTAATAGAGAAGAATTGCACCACCATTGCCCGAGCCACTATCTTGTCACGGCTGGATTATTGTAACTCCCTGTTGCTTGGGTCCAATAACTCTCGTGAAAAGAAATGTCAGCATACTCAGAATGACGGTATACAGATTGTTAAGAACATTCAGTGGAAAGAAAACATCTTAAAATGTAGGAAAGGCCTCCACTGGCTGCCGGTACAAGCTTGCATTGATGTCAAAGTGTATACCCTTTTTCACCGCTGTCTTTAAGGCAATGCAGCATCCTATCTAAAATCTGCCATCACTCGATATACACCACCTAGACCGTTGAGCTCCTCCAACCTTGCACAGATTTTATGCCCCACTTTAAAAAAAACAGAGGTCTGGTAAGGTCTTTTCCCATCTGGGCCACCCAGCTGTGGAACTCCCTTCCTCCAAACTTAAGATTGGTAGAGAAATTGGTTTCCTTTCTTAAAGAGCTAAAAATATTGCTTTTTAGGCAATCAGTTTTCCCCAGTTTTTTTTACTGAATCTTTTTATTCATGACCTTGCCTTGTCTTGTTTTTATGTTGTCTTGTGTTTATATGTGCTCCCTGATGCCTGCGGGCTACTGGTGCATTACAAATAAATAAACATACAGATCAGGGTCAGATTGACATGGAGAGGAGAATAAAGGGGGTAGGATAGGCTCCAAAAACAGCACCTGCATAACCATGCTACTCATTACAATCAACCAAATCTCATTGCAAATTTCTAGCTTCTTATTCCTACTAAACATAACCTTTTCCAGATTTTAATTTTACTGTAATAGTGGGGATCTAACAACAAGGGAGGGAGGGCAATTGTCAGCAATGGATCTACAAATAACCAGGTGAGGAAGCAGTGGGGATCAGATCATCCAGTCTCAAGTATGGTGGGGAGTGGACAGTGTATGGACCTATGTGTTTGGGAGGAGCCATTCCTTGAAGAAGACGATTTGGGGTCCTTCCTGAACTATTGAAGCAAGGAGGTGAGAGAAATGTTGATGGGGAGGAGGTGCCAGAGTCTTGTGGCATAGGCACAGAAGGTCTGCGTACTGGTGTTATCCTTCCAGCACCTAAAGACCTCAAGCCTACACATGTCCTTACTTCTGGTGGATCATAGACCTCCAGAGATGCTGAGTTTTTAAGTGAGATAGATTGGAGGCTTCAGAGGGACAGCCTTGAAGATGATGCTGCAGGATTTGTAGATGATACAGGCATGCAGCTGGAGCAGTGCAGTTCGATCATATTTGGGGTGATGTGGTTGAGTCCTTTTCTTGAGCTTTGCTGTAGCATACAGGACACAACTCAGGGGAGCTAGGGTAGTCGCTGGAGTCCTTCCAAATGGGCATTGCAACCATCCACGTGGGAGGTGACCAAAGTTTGGACAGAAGATCTGAAGTTGTTTTCTGAGATGAAGGTCTTGATTTTCCGCAGGAGAGAGTTGGTACTAAGCCGTGTGTGTCTTTCTCGCTATCTGCTGTTTGAAGGACAGATGTTTGCCAATCCACCACACCCAACTATATAACCACTACAACCTACCAAAAAATGAGGTGTGGGAAAAGGAACCTTTTAATGGCGGGTCCAGACCTGCGGAATTCCTTACCCATCGTTCTGACGCTCGAAACTAACCACTTGAAATTCAGGAGTGCCCTTAAACACTTATATTACACCTTCTGATAACCTCTATTATCGCTGTAATACTGTTTATGTAAACTTAAATTGAAATTAGGTTCTCACGCATATGCATGTTACATGCTTTAGATGCAAACAAGCCTTTCTTACCTGCGCCAATTCCCACCCACTAATTCTCATACTGTGCTTGAAGTTTCCTTTATGTCGTTGATGCATTACAAAACATTCGGCCTCAGTCTGAGTATGGTGGTACGGAAATAAGGGTGTTGGCACCCTTTGTGGACCTCCATACTACAATGATTTCAGTAGGCGCCACGGATCCCCTGCCCTGTCCTGGTTGTCAGGCCCCTACCAGCATGGTTGTTACAGAAGCACCGGCACTGTTCGCAACAGTGCCGGTGCTTCCATGCTCCAATTTTCTGAAGGGCACCATGGAAATGGGGAGTAACCATTACCGCCGCCCTTGTGATATCCCGGTAGCACCGGGATACAGGTGGTGGTAAGGCTGTTATCAGGTTGCCAGAAACTTGCTGCCTACTGGCAGGTTTTCCAGTTACCCCTTAATGAGGGCCATTATCAAATAAATGATGTCTCTGCTTGCCATGTCCCAACTATATAATGGCAAGACTACAAGGGGGAACCTTAAAAACTTAGTGAGAACCAGGCCAATAAAAAACACAATTCTAATGTACACCCCTTGTGTTAAAGCAACACCAAAAGAATTCAAGACACATATTAATAAACAAATGACATTTGTGCACACTTAGAAATGTAATTATTTATAATTTGATATATGTAAACGTCTTGAAAGATCTTTTTTTAAAATGTATTTTTCTAAAAATAATACTAAATGAACTATTCAAAAATCTGCTATTAATCATTTCCCAATTTCAAATAGCTATAACTCTCATGAGCGCAACATAAGAAAATTAGAAATGCATAATGAGTACATGTAATAAAGTAGTCCTGTATAGTGCATTTTTGACTTTTTAGCAACTTCTTGGCACATTATTCTGGCATATAGGTGGGAGGAGAGGGGAGGGAAGGTAAGTAGAAGTGGAGGGAGAGCCTGGTATGAAAACATTTGATGTTCATGGGTTCAGTTTGAAATTACCCAGCTCCTGAGTGCTGTATGATTGTACATGATTTTTGTGTGAGTTTTATCTGAGAGCAGGGCTAGGGAACCAGAAGATTAGTTGCCAGTGCTGAGACAACATTTGGTCCCCTCAACATTTTGGTATGGCCATAACCTGATTTAAACTTTGAGAACTACTTTCAACTCTAATCTTAATATTAGCAGCCAATCTACATATCCATCAGGTAATTTATCCTAGTACAGCAAAGCCCTCTATCTGTGGGTACACTACACAGTCATTAACCTCTAGCACACAATGCACGCCTCTAACTTCCTACTCCCACTCCTAACGTGTGCCCTAGAAGCATTAGGTCAACTGACCAGCACTATTGGTCATATTACCACTCTTGCGTCCTTCCAACCCATGACGTATCGAAGGCCTACAACCATGAATGCCTCATTCACCCCTCCTTTTGCCCAACTAAATAGGAATTCCCAGTACAACATAACCACTACAGTGCCTGAAAATATCATGCCAAATGAGAAACCTCAAATTGATCACTGCTATTCCAGCAACCGTAACCAGCGATTGTCCGGTAACCTTCACCCTACCTGGGGCTCATCCAAACCCAACACACCATGCCACACACTAACCAGAAACAACAGACTTCAATCCAGGTTGACCAGACTTCACGAACCTCGTGCCACCAAGACGTATACTGAACAAAGGAAAGTATAACCACACAGCCTGCCTAAAAACAAATCCAATCATAATCCTGGTACCACTCCACCCACACCCAGAATGGCGGTTCTAGCTACTAAAAACCAACAGAGCAAACATCCCTTCGCAACACTTCACAAAGTAGCAAGCAAGTGTATCTCATCTAACCTATCGCCAAAAAACCCTGCATCAGACCTCAAGGGTGCCTTAATCAATGCAAGATCACTAGTGGCAAATGCCACCGAGATAGTTGACCTAATCAGTGCTGAAGACTTTGACTTTCTAGCCATAACAAAAACATGGCTTCATGCAGCAGCAGGTCCTGCCCTCATGCTCACAGTGCCCAATAACTACTCCATCCTTGGGGTAGATAGGGTGGATGCCCGCGGTGGAGGCATAGTTATCATAGCCAAATTCAACCTCAACATAAGACTAGCCCCCTCTATTGACATCAAATCCTGTAAATCACTTACGGCCAAAATACCCATATCTGACTCACAAGCGCTTACAATTCACCTATTATACAGACCTCCTGGCCCCATCGGCGCATTTGAGGAAGATATTTACACCATTCTTTCCGATAATCTGAAAAATATCTCCCAAATACTTCTTCTAGGGGATCTCAACTTGGGATTCAATTACCCCAAAGACCAGCAAGCCCTAGCTATCTCTAATGTGCTGACGGAACTTGGCCTCATCCAAAGAGTGTCTCTACCCACCCACATCAAAGGGAGAACCCTAGATTGAGTGGCAGACTTTAACTGTAATGCATCAATCACCGCCATTAGCCCCCAGCTTTGGACTGATCATCACCTTTTAGCATTCACACTAGCAGTCAAAACACTGTCTCCTAAAAATAACCTGGTAGCTCCTCCTAGCCAAACTAGAAACAAAAAGAATATCATGGCTGACAAGCTCATACCCCTACTGTTACCATCCCTTAACTCACTGCCAGATACCACCGACCCGTCTACCTTAGTAGACGCATACAATAAAGCCATGACCAAAGCTCTAGATACCATTGCACTGCTGAAAATGAGAAATAGCAAACCTAGAGCCCACCTAAACTCGTGGTTCACTCCACACCTTAAAAAGCTTAGAGCGGAAAAAAGGAAATGCAAAGTCGCTTAGAGATACCTGCCCTCTGACGAGAATAAATCTAACCTCACCAACATCTCGTCCCACTATAAGAAAGAAATTATTCTCACTAAAAAAGAATCGTACCACAAAGGATCCTCCAAGCTAACTCAAGTTCAAAGGAACACTTTGTAATCCTGAAAGAGCTAGAAACACGTATACCAGTGCCAGACAATTGTGTGAAAGACAGACTCTGGTGCTCTAATATTCAGCAAGCCCTAAACAACAAAGTTACATAACTCTAGGCCAAAATCGCCAACAAAAAGGCTAATATTCCCAACACCAATAGACCAACCAATATTCGGCCGCACTCCAATAAACCAGAACAGCGCTTCAACTTTAGGAAAGTGTGTATCCTAGAGGTTGAAAAAAACTATCCTCACCCTAAAACCATCAAACTATCAAGGAGACAAGTGCCCACCCCAAATGATCAAAGATGCAGCAAGAGACTGCTCTCCTTTCATAACTAAGCTAATCAATGCCTCCTTCACCACCGGTACTATCCCAACAAACTAAAGGAGTCTTGAGTTCTGCCACTCCTCAAAAAACTATTTCTGGATCCTACCATACCCTTAAATTATAGGCTGATCATGACAGTGCCCTTTTTACTTAAAATCTTACACCGAGTGGCCTATCTCCAGATACAGGATCATTTAGAGTCCAATCATTTCCTGAGTTCGCCAATTGGGCTTCAGGCCCCAAAATGGCAAAGAAACTGCCCTGGTTGACCTCAAAGCACAGATCGACCAATTCAGGGATAGGGGGACCACAGTCCTGCTACTCTTACGGGATCTCTCGGCCGCCTTTGATCTGGTGGATCACAAGGTCTTATGCAACCACCTTGACTGCGCAGCCCACTTCTCTCAGGAGGCCATAGCTTGGATTCAGTCCTTTCTGAGCAATAGGACAATGAGGGTCTTCTCAACAACAGAATCAGCAGATCCTATCCACATTACATGTGGGGTACCAGAGGGATCCTGTGTCACGCCCATATTGTGTAACATATTTACTAAGCCCCTTTTCGATGATCTGGACCATTTCAGTGTCACCTACACTAACTATGCAGATGACACCCAGAATATCATACTGCTTACCAGGCATTATGACACGGATTTGGCCTTTGGTAAATAAAATCTACCTCATCATCCAGGCATGGATGGCTACCCATGGACTATGACTGAATGATGACAAAACTGAGCTCATCATTCTAGAGACCGCTTCCAACCTTACTAAACTTGATTCTAAATACACCTCATTTAACATTGATGGCAACATCATTAAAGTTGCCAAAGAGGTAAAAACCTTGGGCTTCTACCTTGACTCCACCCTCACAATTACCAAACAGGTCAACGCTATGGCTTCCACCACAGCGTACACTTGCAAGCTGATCAGAGCAGGTAAACCCTTCCTCTCCAAGTATAACTGCACATATTCAAGCCCGAGCCTTAATTCTGTCTAGATTGGATTATTGTAACTCTTTATACCTGGGGGCAAACAAGTATATCGTCAATAGGATCAAAATCCTACAGAATAATGCCTTGAGAGCAGCTCAAAGTATTGCTAGAAGAAAGCCCATTTCAGATATAAGGAGACAAAACAAATGGCTGACCACCAGTGACAAAATCGCACTCAAAACCCTTTCGTAAATCCAGAAGTGCCTGAACAACGTCGCCCCTCGATACCCTATTGAGAAATTCAACAGAAGAGGCTCCAGCCATCCCACCAGGACCGCTAACACTAACTCCCTCTTTGTACCAAGGTTCAAACTGACTAGAGCTGGAGGAAGTAGCTTCCCAGTCAAAGCAGCTCAACTTTGGAACTCCCTCCCCCACTTCTTGAGAGCAGACCAAACCTTTGAGAATTTCAAACATAACACCTCGAAATGGCTCAGAGAAAACTACCACTAGTCGATCCACAAGTGCTACTTTTCTTCCCCAACCACCATCTCTACTCCTCTGCAAACAGAATCACCAAGTTCACTTTTATGATGTACCTTAACCCTCAACTTATTCATCAATTTGTTGTTTATTCCCTTACCTGTATTTATTTTACACATACAGCCCCTCTGCATGATATATGCAAACTATGCAATCTGTTCCGCAATCTGTTCCTCTCTTTGTATCTGTATGTAATTATGTAACTGTTCCCGTACAACTCTTGCCTTCTTTGTAACCATGTAACCTTAAGCTATAACCATTCTTGTATCTGCTGCGCCCTGATACCCCCGGGTCTGGTGCGCATTACAGATAAATAAACAAACAAACAAACAAACAACCGGATAGTCACTGGTCTGCGAGGGGGATGAAGGGTATATGTGACAGTTCTTAAGGTGTTGGGGGCAGTGCAGTGAGCTTTAAGCAGCTCAGCATTGATTAATGTGGTGGTGCAAACAGGTGAAAGCTTAAACTGTGCATGAGGGTCTCTGTATATACTGTAGAGATGATAGTGAGCAGGATATTTAATTTGATTTTCAAACTTGTGGTTTGTAAAGTGCCCTTATAGACTAAACTGTATCAAGGCACCAAGCTACATCATAAATTACTTGTAGCAGAGGACTTTGAATTAACAGAAGATCCAAGATTTCAAGGCTTTCTGAAATTGGGAAATATTGATAGATCTGATGGAGTTGGGAAGTTGGTACTATAGTCTCATCGATGTCTGAAATTAGATTTGAGCAAGTTTATTTCACAACGTGATGAACGGGATGGTGTGTATTGATGGATTTTTGATTGGAGATGCAAAAAGGTATTTAAAAGCCAAACAAAATACCTTGAATTTAAGACATCTTACCAGAAGACAATGCAATGAATGGTAAAAAAAACAAATTATGTCCAAATGTGACAACTGGAAAATCAAGCAAAGAAACAAATTCTGGACTTTTTGCACTCGCTCTAATAGGAAGCCTGGAATGCTTAGAGAGAATTTTAATAGCCAAGTTGATAAGAGAGCCAAACACTTCTGAAAGGTACTCTTTCCCAATATAGGAAGACACTCTATGTAAGAGTTTAAGTTTGAAAAAGGGAGATCTTAATAGTTGGTCAATCTGCAAGTTCGAATTCAGTTCTTTTTGTCAATAGGATTGTAGGAGCTGTACTTTCTCAGAAAATGATATGGGAACCTGAAACAGAATCCCTGGAGGATAGCTCAATGGCAGCGTGCGCGTCTTGGAAGCAAGACGACACAAAGCAACAACAGGTTCAATCACCGGGTCCGCGTTTAGAAACCTCTGGGTTTTTAAGTGCGTTATGAATTCGTAACTAAGACGGGTTGAGTTGAAGGTAATTTTCCGGCATCCAGGACTCCACTTCCTCTAAGCAGTTAAATTACCCTGCTACAAGTGATGTCAGTGCTCTTTATATTGATGTATGTTTGGGTGCCATCATCATATGAGTGAAAGTAAAGTCCATATTTTTAAATAATGTAAAACAGTGGACTAGCATTAAAAGTTAAAGAGCAATGGGAATAGATGGGAGCTCTGGGTCACCTTACAATACAACCTTCTTCATATGAGCCCAGAAAGAACCTACCCTAACCTGCTGTATGTAAGAAGGAACTGAAGCAGTTCATGGCATGGGTCAAGATATTGGCGTAATCTTGTAAACGTAATAGGAGAGCTTCTTGATCTACTGTGTCAAATGCTGCCAACAGCTTGCGCATCACACAGAGGCTCGTTTCTCTTTATTCAGCTGCATTTAAGATGTCATTACAGATGAGAAGAAGGGCAGTTCATGTACCATGGCCACGGCGAAAGCCAGATTGAAACTTGCCCAGCGTTTAATTTCGTTATGTGAAGAGTTGCAGTTGTGAGGTGAATATTTGTTTCCGACACTTTAGATAACAAGGAAGATTTAGTTATGGAAACTCCTGAGAATTTCTGTTCGGAGTGCATAGGGAAGACCGATCTGGTGAGGTATCTACCTGTCGCTTGGCTATCATCCTGTAGTGTTTGTATAAGTCAAGATGGTGGGTTCTTGAATGGTCCCACTCTCATTTTATGATGGTTGTCAAGTGATAGTTTTTGGAGAGGTTCGGAGTATGCTGTACTCAATGATGATTGAATAAGACTGGCAAGGGTATGGTCAGGTTAGTGGCCATTCATGAATTACGTTTTTGTGGAATAGATTACTTTGATTGCTATGTTTTTGTGTATGATGCCTGCATTGGGTGTGGAGTGGGCTGGGGGGGGGGGCTATTTTTTTCTTATTATTATATGTTTTTTTTTGGTTTAAAAGCAACCTTACACAATTATTTATCATAAAAATAGAAAATTAATTCATAAAATTTATATAAATACTAATTCAAAGATACAGCAAATATAATCCTAAAATACAACAACAATTGTATAAATCCCCTTAATTGATCATATAAATGCACTTCACGAACATGTAACACTTTAATAAAATGCTTACATCATTGAATTTAAAATCATATTAAAATCACATCCTAAATGAAGGGAATGTATCCTTTGGTCTATCTATTTTGTAGAAAATGTCCCTAATAAACCTTACGATTACCACTATAATAGAAATATGTCTACCCTCAGTAAGTCAAGAGCACAAATTACAACTAAGAACAGTCGAGATTGAGTGCACGACTCTCTCAAAATGAAAAATCCTTTTTTCTGTAACCGCTGGGCATTTCACCACTAAATGGTACAGTGAATCAAGTTCTGGCAGTATACACACCCGACAGGTTCTCTTCTTTTTCACAATCCCCAATTGAGGCCCTATTATCTCTTATGTGTGTATGGAATGCAGCCGAAACCTCATAAACTCTCCCCTAATTTCTTCAGATGGGAATTGAATCACTTAGGGTCATAAATGTGTCATATTTGTGTTCTAAGCAGTTATTCCTCTATATAGAGATAACCTTTGGATATCCATTTTATCACACATTCTGGCCCATTGTCGCATCTTTATTTTACACTTGGACCATGGTATGTCACCCTGGATGTTAGCCTCTGCCAGGTCATGTTCACATTCACCTTTCAACTTCAATAACGTTGGCACATTACCCTGAACCAAACGTTTTTTTCATACCACCAAACAAGGTATTAACTGTGCCTTCCATAATTTTACTGCAACAGCCCACATATCTGCACTGGTAAATGGACCACCAGGACTGTAAACTAAGTTCAAGATGTATAATACTAATAGGGACTGACCCCAGCAGTCCCAGAACTTCCAGCTAGATAGTTCCCCACTGATGATCTAAACATTTCCTGTAATTAAACGAGAGAAGATCTGTACCATAAAGCACAGAAGGGGTAACCTTTTCCCTATGAAAATATGTTAAAGGCAAAAGGGAGTACGCACACTTTTTCCTCTTAATGATCTTCTGAAAGGACTTCAAAGAAGCTAACTTGATCTCCATATTTGCCATATTTTTTTTTCCTATTCTCGATTGATATTACAAAGCCCAGGTAGTTAACGTTTGTTACTACCTCTATTTTCCTCCCTTTAAATAACACACCCTGTTCTTTCATCTTTTTCTTCTTACTCGCTATTAGTATTCTGGACTTTTCAGGGTTAATCAACAAACCATTTTGGTCCATATAGGTGGAGACTCTATCTAGGCCACACTGCAGCCCGTGGCTTGTATAATCCAAAATGATTATATCATCTGCATAGGCTATGCAGCCAACCCTTAAGTGACCTACCCTAGCAGGCAATCTTGGGTATTGTTGATCTGTGCTCCAAAGGTCAAAGAATGTATACATTGAAACGTGTACGGACAAGAATGCATCCCTGACTCAGGTCAATGTCCTGCCAGATACTACCTGAGAGATATACTGCTGCATTCAAGCAAACCCTTACAATTGTGTCGCTATGGAGCAAGATCAACATGTTAAGAAGGGCCAGGATCCACCTTCGCAGCAGCAAGTTTCCCCCAAAGTTTTGCTGTCACAAACCTGTCAAGTGCTGAGGAGAGGTCCAGGCCTGCTATATATGAAAAAGCAAGGCTTCCCCCTCTTGAATGAAGGACAGCCACAAACTCAGAAGGAGCCCCTCTTAAATGAAGGACAGACACACTCAGAAGGAGCCTGCAAGCTATGGTCCCTATTCCTTTTAAAATTCCCATCTGAAAGACATTCCATCTATTAAATGTACCTTCCCATTTTGTTCGATCTGTCGATCAAGGTAATAGGCAAGTAGCTAAAGGGGAACCCCGATCACCATGCTTAAAGATTGGAACAATAATTCCTTCACTCCATGAGTGAGGTGTTATTGATAATTCCACTACCAGAGAGAACAGATTACTCCATAAACCTTGGCCCAGGTACAGAGATCCGCTCTTAGGAGGACATTTGAGATGCCGTCCAGAGCCAGATGCCCATGAGCTGTTGAGTCGGTGGAGCGGCTACCTCAATGTCATCCCCGTCAAAGGAGCAGAGCCACTTTGCCTCCTCATTACCTGCACATGTTCATTTCTGATTCGCATCACTAGTGAATATTCAAGCTTAGTGCTTAATCCAGGCAGATTCCATGACATTATTTGCCTGCCTGTTTGGCTGGGATCTGACTGAATTGTTTAACAAACGCCAAATTCCCCTCACAACTTTTATTGCAATGGACTGCATTGTTATTTGATTTTCTATTATACACCCATTTATTTTGTGAGACCTGGGACAGTTCTTGAAGACCTCAACCACTCTTTTCACACTCCTGCGCTGTTCTAAGTGAGGCAGAACTGATTTATGTATGTCCCATACCTCCCCTATCATAATTTCTGTTATTTTTCATTGATGCACAGATTGTGTCTTACTCTTCCAGTTAAAAACAGTATCAGAAAATCGATGGGGATGGCAATGAAACTTTCTTAGTCCCTATCCCGTTTAGACCATGCATTACTATAAATGCATTTACCCTACTTTGGTTTGAGCTCACACGAATCCTGGTACCACTACATTTTTATATTCAGAAGTATTAATATTGTTTAACAGCCCTGTTAAACAGAAACTCACAACCAATTGTACGTGGTCAATTTTCTCCACAATGTAAAATCACCTGCTCTGTAGCCTCGGGAACTGTAAAAGATGTAATCCAGCGTTTTGGAAGGCAGTTAAGCCAATCCAAGTCAGTTCGGGAACCCCCTCCACACTTGACATTTCATTAGCTACTATCATGTTCCATCTTTCCATTAAATTACACAAGATTATTCCTTTCAAATCCCCTTTTCCCTTCTTTCCCTTAAGTATGTTATGGGAACCAGTGCCCCCTCCATCTCTGAAAACGGCTTCTGCAACTTTGAATACAAGCAGTTTACATCCTGTGTAAAAATAATCAATGATGAAGGGTACGTTCTTGACGCATTGTACAATATCTCCTCAAGGGCACTCATACTTTCTGTGATGTCATCCAACATAGGGTTCATATATACATTCATAATCAGGGTGTTAATAGTCCTACTTCCCAACCCATCACAAGCATGAGAAAGCAGTCTGAAAAACCAATTTGCTTCCCTACCCTTTGTGGATGTTCCAAGTGGCAATCAAAAGCCCTCCAAACAGGTGCCCTCTACACGCTTTCTTAGCATTCTGGGCTTATACTGTGCAACCAACAACACAAGGGGACTCAATTAGTCATGTTTCCTGCAGTAGTATGATATCATACTCACTCTGGAATTTCAATTTTTCATGGTTAAGAAAGCTGTTGAAGCCTCTAGAGTTCTCGGAACACAAGCGGAATGTGTTATCATTTGAATCCTGGTTGGTGCCGTGCAGATGGACCTAATACTGCAAGCAACCAAGTCCAGTCTCTAGTCAACGCCCCATCAGTGTTAACCAATACACTTCCAATTGCACCTAATTGACAAGTCCATGTTACTCAAACCATTTCCTACATCCCTCCCTTCAACTGCTTTTAATGAATGTTTGTGGACTGTGAAGCCTTTTTTTAGAATGTCCTCATAGGCCTTTAAAACTAATTCACAGATTACTTGTAGGCAAATTTAACCCTAGATCTCCCCATTCTCCCATCATTAAACAGACCAATCAAATTGGTATCTGAAGATCTAATTACTACCAAACCTGGGACAGATCTAAGGCGGGTTACTACCTTGCAGTGATTAAGGGGAATGTTTCTGTCTTCTTCAAAGATTGACTCTAGGACAACAACCCCAAACATGGGAAACCCCATATCCATGAGGGTGTCAGAACATACAGTATCCCTTTGTTTAGAACTTTGCTGACCCAAGCTGTTTGTTTCCACTTCTGAGAGCCTAGTCCAGGTATCCCTTCCAGGCACTTTGAATTGTGTGGCAGCATCGTTTTCTACCTGTGGCACCCTCATGTTGAATGTCAACTCCCTCTGACTTTCTTTCTTTGCCTGTCACAACCTCCTGTTGAGTGTCAAATCCCTCATATTATCGTCACGAACATCACTGAGGGATCCACCCTCCACCGGAACATATTTAGGCAATCCTTCCCCATTGCCATTTGGGGCTATTAGTGCCATGGTCATTTCAAATGTTTTTATTTATGTGGATGTTCTGTATCTTATGAGTAGGCGAAGTCCAAAACAAAAACATATAGAGGTAAAGTTAAATTTTCAGAAAATGCACATTTTAAACAATGCTTAATTTGATTACTTTAACAACATAACAATGAATAATACATTTAAATTATTTAATGATTTATTGTGACAAAGCTAGGTGTTTTCTTTATTTTAGAAATTATAAGTAAAACAATATGATATGATATGAAATGGCACTTATAAAGCGCCTATACACAAGTGTTTCAAGGCGCGACGAGGCAAGAGAGGGGAACAAGGGGACATACAATGATCCTACTACCTACTAGGCCAGGTGTCATTCAGATCGCGCAAGTGCGTGGGAAGGGAGGGAAGGAAAGTGCAGTACATGGGAATAGGTAAGACAATAAATAAAATAGCGACCAGCAAGTGGCAAGTGCAAGGGTAAGTGCGGACATCATCAATCAAGGTCTGATGGGTGGAATGAAGGGATACAGAACAGTCCCAAAGTGCGGGAGGTTGCCAGGTGGGCAGTGCAGGTGTGTGACACTGATGGGAGAGGGACCTGGGCCCGGGATCAGAAGGGTGTCCAGATAGCCAGTGTAGTACCGGTTTCAGACAGGGGTCAGCAGAGCAGAGGAGGAGAGAAGGCAGAAGCAAGGAGAAAGATTTTGAGGTGTTTCCGGAACCGGCGATGGTTCTCAAGTTTAAGGGAGGGAGGGAGGCTGTTCCAGAGGGAGACACCAGCCGAGGAGAGAGATCCAACCCCAACTCGTTGCTTGGAGAAGCGACTGACCCTGAGGGAGTTGGAGGCAGATGACCAAAGAGCGCGAGAAGGAAGATACTTAGGAAGAGCGAGTTGGAGGTATTGAGGCCTCAGACCCCAGAAGGCCTTGTGGATGATGCAGAGGGCTTTGAACTTAATCCTTGCAGCCACTGGGAGCCAATGCAGAGATTTCAGTGCCAGAGAGATACGATCCCTGGGCTTGAGAACAAGGACAAGTCAATAGACAAGTCAAGAACAATAGTTCTTGCTCTCCTATTTTACTGAGAATATCTGGACAATGTGTGACTTACTTTAGCATATACACTACTTAAGTTTTGGCAACACCCTTATCTAAATTTCTGTGACTGACCACCCCCAACCCTCGTTTAATAAAGTGAGCTTGGGATTTCTATATATTAAGTGGTTTTTACGCACCACCTTCGCATATGTGTGTCTTTTGAATTTTTTATGATATTTTCATTGAAAATGTTGCATAATTTATTATGCGTTTCTTAATTTCTTTATATTGAGTTACTTATTTTGTATGTATTTGATATTGATATTGAAGAATGCATTAATTGTCTACACCTGATATCAATGTATGCCGGTGATATGCTGCTATATTTAAGATATCCTGAGGAGAATCTACAATATATATTAGAAGTAATGGAGCGATACGCGATGGTATTTGGCATAACAGTGAATCCCAAGAAATCTTGTATATTCCCCATAGGTAGATATAGAAGGATACCACGAGAGGAACTGCCGGTATTACAAATACAATGTGAAACTGAGACCTTTAGGTACCTGAGGGTTGATTATATCACATGGCCGAGGTCGAATACATATTTAACACAGAGAAGTCAATAGCTAACATAGAAAATAGTATGACGTTCTGGGCCAAGCTCCCCCTGACCATGATGGGGAAAGTGGCATTGTTAAAGATGGTGGTGCTGCCTAGGTTGTTGCACTCTTTTGGGCATATACCATATATGATACGCAAGCAATTCTTTGTTAAACTTCAAAGCATGTGTAGAGGATTCATATGGCACAACACTAGAAACAGAATAGCACTATGGAAATTACAAAACACATATGACCAAGGGGCACTAAATTGCCCAACTTCGAGATTTATTTCCTGGCCAGCCAACTACAATATGTGGCTAGGTGGTTATCGGACGATTCAACAATCGGAGTCCAGATTGTTGAAGGCGGAATGTGCCCCATTCTTCCTGAGAGAGTGGATATGGTTGCCGAAATTACAGCAGAGTGGGCACACACGGAGTCCAGATTGTTGAAGGCGGAATGTGCCCCATTCTTCTGAGAGAGTGGATATGGTTGCCGAAATTACAGCAGAGTGGGCACACAAGAATGTTAGAATTGGGATGGAAGATCTGGCAAAGGGCTTGCCGGGCCATGGAGAATCCGACCCCATATTCCCCACAGATGCCGTTAGTGGCACTGACTGGAGTAGACGAGCAACTGAGGAAAACAATCCGGATACATTGGGAACCGAATGGCATAGCAACACTAGGATATATATGGCAGGATGGGAAAGCAGTGGAATTTGACACACTGGTAGAAGATACCGGTCTACACTGGGGACAGTATGTCACTTATGCTAGGTTAATGAGAAAGGTAAATGGCACATGGTCAGACATAGTACTGAAGGGTCAGCCCGACACGGCCATAGAAACAATTTACGATGTATCAGACGGAGGCCATGAAGTCTCCCGAATCTATGAACTGCTAATGTTTAAGGTGGGGAAGGAGGTGCTCCAGTTGAGGCGAGACTCGGAAGACGGAGCCGGGGAATCTATGAAAGATGGGTTGTGGGGGAGAGTCCAGAGATACAACAAAAAAGTGTCCAGGAAAGCAAGATTGCAACAAATCCAGTTATATATTACACACAGGGCGTACATGATCCCTCAGAGGATTGCACGGTTCAAGAATGCCGGAATACAAACATGTCCTAAATGTGGGGAAGTCAACGCAGGAATAATACATATGTTCTGGGCGTGCCCGGAAATAAGGAGATTCTGAGGGGAGGTGGGCCACCGTTTGACTGAGAAGGGGATTAAACTGGAGGTGGAATCCTTGTGGGCGTGCATGGTAGGGGGGTTTTCTAGGCCGCGCATGTTGGAACATGTGAGTAAACTCAAAGACTTGGCTTACATACTTGCCAAGCGCAGAATTGCCATGGGCTGTAAAGCTAACAATAGACCAAAGGTGGGAGTGTGGTGGCACGACCTTCAGAAATGGGTGGATGCGGAGACAGTGGTGTGGAGTGAAGCAGATAACAGAGGGGGGATGAAATAGGAGAGACATCTAGTGGCCACACTGTTTGAGTCGGCCCAGACCTGCCCAGAAGATGATGAGTCCTTGATAGGCACAGAAGTAAGGGTACCCTCTGATATAATGATGGACGGTGGTGAGGTAGAGTAGGCTCGGGGTGGGGCAGGGGTAACAGGGAGGCGGCGGACATAACATGATATTGTTGAAACTTTGTTGTTCACTGTCTGGTTTTATTTTGGTTGTTTATGTTTGATAAAACCAATAAAAATGATGTTAAAAAGAATGCATTAATTGTAGATATGTGTTTGGTTTACTTCATATTATTCTTCTAAAAAAATATTTTTATTTAAGAAATCCATGCATATCTTATATTATGGTTTATAAGTGAGGGCCGAAGTTATGTTTTTATTTATATTGTGCATTGAATCTTTTAATTGTTGGTTTTCACATAACCTGGGGGCCACGCCAGAGCATACTTGGCTGCACAGTTGATATAGAACGGCAGCAAGCGTGTTAATGCATGGCTGGTAACTTGAAATAGCATTTTTTTGCTTTCTTAAAGTAAGTTTGCATCACTGCCTGTGGTTACCTAAAAGTGCGATGTTGCTTCTGCTATATCAGGAATTATGATGAATTAACGTCTTATCTATTAGAATTGAATTTTTAAAAGCCAACTTTACTTTTCAACAGTAAAGCTTTAACTTTTTTTATTTTATTTTTTATTTATGCAATGCTTAAAGTCAAACTTCTGCATCACAAATGTATACAAATGTAATCATCATGTCAATAAAAAATAATTTCACATCATTGCTGCATAAACAAGCTTTAACTGTACAGGTGGCCTAAAGTTCCTTCCCATGAATCACAGGAGAAGCGAACATTGGGCGGGAGCAGACGAGGCTTAGCTACATGGTTGCATGCCTCAAAGAGTGGTTGCAACAGTGAACAGTGCAACAGTTCAGTGAACA
Source organism: Ambystoma mexicanum (assembly GCF_040938575.1). Lineage (NCBI taxonomy): Eukaryota > Metazoa > Chordata > Amphibia > Caudata > Ambystomatidae > Ambystoma > Ambystoma mexicanum. The sequence goes on along the minus strand of NC_090935.1, from coordinate 1,168,937,811 downwards.
AGAATAAGGAACCTACAACGAGTAGTGCCATTTTAGAATAGATTGTTCTGCAAAGACCAGAGCTGAAAGGCAGCTTGAGGCATGAGGCTCTGCAGGAGTGAGGTACACGATGTAGGGTGCGCTTTATTCTGAGCATGAGTAGGCGTACCTAAATGGCAGTGTGACGCACCGCAGGAGAGAAGTACACGGCTGGGTGCAGGCGTGTCCATGTCAGAGTGCTAGCCCCGTTTATACTGCATGTCTTGGTGGGAAATGCTTTTCCAGTGGCTAGAATACCTTTTGCCCTAGGAGGTACTACCGTGTGGCTAGTAGAGAGCATGAATGGAGGTGCATGCCATAATGTACAATGCATTTGCCAGTGATTCCTTGCCCTGCGTGTCTCGGTGGGGAATTGATTTCTGCGTGGATACGCCACTGTTGCTCTGAGAGGCACTGTAGTGTGCTTGATCTTGGATAAGTAGTAGAGGTGCAGGGCAGCATGCACAACATGTTTGCTACTTCAGGAATGTTTGCTGGTTGAACATGGAGAGAGGTGCACACCCATGTGCGCATCAGAGCTCACATTGGAGTAATTAGGTGGCGGGAACCTGTACGTTTACACTTTTGTGTAAACGGGTCCCTGTGGTCATTTGCATGGTGGTTTGCAAAAGGGGAGAATAAAATGACTATGTACACACTTGTAAGCCACCCTTTTGCGCTTCGTCGAGCAAATGAATTAAGGGATAACAATGGATTCCTATGAGGCGTGCCTGCACCCACTAAGTTTGTGCTAGAATGACAATCCTTGCCAGCAGAAAAATGTGTAGGATTGGTATGGTGGAGAGGAAGCGGGCGGCGGAATGGTAAGTTACGATCCGCCCCTCCTGTCCATCATACAAATGCATGAAAATGAGCCGTGATGGGAGCCTGGTGCATTGAAGCTGCATTAGATTCCATTTATAGGAAAATGAACTCCACAGTGTTTGCATTTTCACTGAAATTCCGGTTCTACCTTATGTATTACTTAGTTGATGGGAAGGCTTGTGTTCCACATGTGTGCTGGTGCGTTTCACCATGTGGACAGATATGGGTGGCTCTAGCTTAGGTTACCCTTTGCGTGTTGAGGAGGGCCAGAACACTGAAGGACTTCTGCATGTTTCCCTGGTGTTTCCATGGGGGCGGTGAGGGGGGGAGGGTTGTTTGCGTGTGTGTACTGCTTGAGGTGCCCATTCTGTTTTCTTTCTGAAGAACGCGGGTGCCATGGCCAGTCGGTTGTTGTGCTTGAAGGGAGGAGATGTGTCCCAAGAACGGAGCATTGATGCAAGCGAGTGACATGGCTCTATGATGTAGGAATGCTGGGAGTGGCCTGAGTGAGAGTCCTAGGTGTGTGAGGTGTCTAGGAGTTGGTTTGCGGTGGCATGTTTGGTGAGTGTTCTCTTCAAGGTATCCTGAAACTGTACCTGACATCTAAGGAGAACAAAAAGGTCTGACGAAGACCTACCACTCCAGCGTGATTCTGACAACGTCTTTGTAGACCACTTACAGGCACAATGGATGGGAACATCTGCTTGCATCGATTTCTAATCTATTTAAACAATTCTGTTTTGCATCCGTCTGAATGGATCAACGAATTTCTGGAAATGGAAATTATTCGTAACATATAAAGCCTGATTCGAACAGCTCAACAAGATGAGAATGTGTGTTCCCTCCCTCGACTTGGCTCAAACCTTTGGCAACATTTTCTGTTTTTCTTTGATCTTTTTCTTACTATACTTTCATTTAATTATGGTTGTATTTCGTTTCATACAGCGTTCTTCTGATATATGCCTGTATCAAGATCATATCAATTAGAATGTGATTTGAATTTGATTTGAGCAGAAAGGTTGTAATACTTCGAACCAATTCGAGGCACAAATGAGGCACAGGCACCCTGTATTTTAAGGCTCACGTTGTGATCCAATCGAGAGACATCTCTGGTGTTCGAATAATTCAAGTTGACTCTAATCATTTGTAGAATGAATTGGATCATGATTTGAATCGGGGGCTTTGAGCCTTCCCACCATCATTATGCACTGGTGTACAGAAACGTCGGAATGTTTCGCGTTTCAGGCATTTCTGGGATTTAAATTAAATTTACTAGCTTCCATAGTTGCCCGTATTTTGGACGCCTTCAAATCTCTAATTTCAGTATCACTTTGCAATTCCTACACCAACATGTTGCACACCTGAAATAAACTGTTATGAAGAAATTCTTGTCCCAGAAATTGAAGTTACAGGAATGTTTACATCTACCAATAGTCTGAGGCTTAGGAAAAACAGGCCCCTCAGGAAACCGAGATTTAGAACTAAATGACACAAATATTTAAAAAATATTAAGGTTAAGTCAAAACAAAATGTACTTATTGTTTAGTTGCTTTATGTCCAACACGTTGAACCCCCATTTCTCTGCCAACTTTTCTTGCTGTTTCTCTTCTTCCAAAAATTCAATCTGGATACAAAATAAGAAGAAAAAAAACAGTTTTGCAAAGGTAGTTAGCAAGTTACATATTTAATAGCATTTCATCTCTCAATGATTGTTTAAAAAAAAACATGCTATGTTTATTATTAGAGCAGGGTAAACCACAATGAATAGATACAACTATAACTTTCCTCATAGAAATTTATTTGGAAAACGTTCTTTTTGATCCCAGTAATTTTTCAGACGTTAATAGTTTGTAATGTGTATTAGACAAGCAATGGTTTTGTTGAATATTGAACACATATATTACAAACTAAAATGGAGACATTAGCTTCAGAGAGACGTGAGAGTGAATGTGTGTATGGTGCTAAGATGGCACCCAAGCGGACGGACTTCCATCCAGAGATACTTTGACTTGCTCCGCACACCTCTCATGCCCTTCGGCAAACCCACGCTACATTACTGTTTGGTAGGCAGATATTTGCTTTTACTACTAATAAGGTTTTAGGACAAGTTACACCTTTGTTTCAAAGCACTCACAATTATGTCAGTATACAACTAATTCCACTGGAAATTATTAATCCCTTCGGCCACGGCAAAGTTTCCACCTATTGGTTCATTCTTGTAACATACTGAGAGAGAAAACAAGCATGTATTATGTATACGTAAATAGCATAATAATAAGGCACGGTTTAATTAATTAGATCCATGTTTTGACCTTTTGACGGCCGAAAGGCATAAAAGATGTTACCTGGAACTTGGAGGGTACACAGAAATCCACCATTCTCCTTGTAACAAAAGGACTACTTCTCTGCAGGAGTGCAGAGGTGAGTAGTGGCTAAACCACCGACTCAACCCCATACTACTACAAACAGCAGTTATCCCATTCATAAAGATGAAGCAGCCACAGCCAGAAAGGCATACCTCCTTCAGCTTGTGTGGTAGCGCAGGCCGAGGGCCATAAAAGAATGTCCAATTGAGGTTCCATAAAGATAGAGGTCGGATTCATAGAAAAAAGTGCAAAGTCCAAGCAAAGTACTCAGCACCTAAAACAACTTTGTGCCTACTTGCCCGCAAATGTTTTTTGTGTGTTCCGCATATTCATGGATGTCAAAGAGCAAAGTAACCTGAGGCGCAAAGAAAATCGAGTTGCGTCTGAAACGCCCACTGCACGCCCCCACACATTCAAAAACTAGCGCCAAATATCAACCTTTGCGCCTACCTTTTCCCCATCATCCAGCAACCTGGCAAAACTGCAGGCCATCCCCACGCAACTCAAGGCAACACTCCAGCGAAACTGCATGCCGTCCCCACGCAACTCAAGACAGCACCCTGGCAAAACTGCGTGCAATCCCCATGCAACTCAAGGCATAATGCCGGCAAAACTATGTGCCGTTACCGAGTAACTCAAGACAGAGCCCCGGCGAAACTGCATTCCATCCCCATGCAACTCAAGGCAGCGCTCCAGCGAAACTGCATGCCGTCCCCATGCAACTCAAGGCAGCACCCTGGCAAAACTGTGTGAAGTCCCCACGCAACTCAAGGTAGCACCCCAGCAAAAATGCATGGCATCACCCCTAGTTCCAAGACACCTAAACAGCTGGCCTTCACCCCTAAGTCATAGCAGTCCCCTCAAATCTGCCACACCCCCAAAATCCCCCAGGCAGCTGCTTAAACCCTCACGCAGTCCCCTACCAGTACACCCTCCCTCCCCGCACCCTCTTGACCTCTGCCAAAAACCCCAGGCTGCCCTGTCAAGTCCTGCCACCCCCCACCACACCCACTCACCTCTGCCACAACCCCCAGACAGCCCTCTACCAGTACACCCCCTCCTTACACCCGCCTTACCTCCACCACAACTCCCAGGCAGCCCCCTGCCCGTATATCCCCCTCCCCACACCACCCTGAGCTATGCCACAATGTCATGGAGCCCCCTGCTAGTACACCCCTCCGCTCACCCTCCTGACTTCCACCACAACCCCCAGGCAGCCTCCTGCCAGAACACCCCCCTCCCCACACATCCCTAACCTCCGCCCACTACCCCAGGCAGGCCCTGCTAGATTACACCCCTACCAGTCCAATGTTGAACAACTTACATCAACTCCACCATCTGCCTCCAACATGAAGCACCCCAGCCACATATCCTCCTTTAAACTGCACAACTGGGAGCACTGCTGCAGAATCCATGTCTGTAGCTCATCATAGGACTCCCTGGTACATCACACTCAGTTGCACATCAACACAACAGCATAATGCAGCACCAGATACACTGTGACCACACCATGTGCATGTGACATAGGAATGCAATGTTACGTATCAATGTGCCCATGTGCCATTGCAATGGCCTCAAAGCACTGTAGGTGAATGCCCTTGGAGGACCCAAGTCTGAAACATCACAGATTGTACTGAGTCATGTATAATGTGTGTGTGGATAGTAGCCTGTAGAAAGGAAGGAAGGAAGGTAGTCGGGTAAGGTAGGTAGGGGGTGCCACCCAAGTGACACAAGCAGAACAGGCATGTGGTTGGGTCATGTGAAGGCTGTCAGAGAGTGTGCATGTCAAGGAGACGGATAATGAGTACAGCCAGACAGAAAAATCAGTCATGTGAATATGCAGCATTTGAGTTTCAGATGTGCAGCATGATATGAGAGCAGGTTGTGGGTGATTGCAGATGTGTGTGGCTGGGTGGCTATGCTTTGGGTGGGATAAAGCTACAGAATAACAAGTTCACAAGTGATGATTGTAGGCTAAACATCCACAGTGGGGCCCTAACCCATGTGACAGTTATAGAAGTAATGCATTTGCAAACATTGAAAACGTGATTTTGCACATGGACTGCAATGAGTGTGTGATGAAGATTCAGAAACGTGTATACGCACACCATCGTCTGAGTATCCTTTGTGCATTGGTTCCTTTGCACGTTGCACTTTGTGTCTCCTATCATGTGGCAGTAAGATCACAAGGTTTGCATGTGACTTTTCCGGACGTGAAGTTGCAAGTTGTAATCCATGAATTCAGTTAGGTTTGCGCTTGACTGTGTGTACAATTTCTTTGCGTGGGCTTCCCTCAACATGCCCTTGTTCTTCGTCATTTTGCGGGGAGAATTGGGAATATGCCTGTTCAGCCCCCTATTCGTTGAATTGCGCTGGCCCATCGCACACTTTGTGCGGTGTGTCTCACAAAGCGTTCGACTGCACGCAAAGTCGTGATGGACCTGCGCAAAGTCACGGAAAGTCACGCAAAGTCTGATCCATGAATATGTAAAAGGAGTTTGTCGAGTTGAAAAGTGCAAAATTATCAGCACACAAAATATTCTATGAATCAGGGACATAGACTTTCAACCATGCAATAAAAATGCAAACAACTAATTAGAAAACACTAGAAAAACCTACCCGTGTAAAACAAACACAAAGAATACAGACTTTTGTGAAACTGCTCTCTGCGTAAATGAGCAGGGGTGTTCACACAATAGAAAGTCAACAATGTCACTCTTCAAGGATATGTCTGAAGAACTACATAGAAAGGTTAAAGCTTAAAAGTCATATTGTCTGAAAAAGTGGACCAGTGGGGCAGGGCCTCTTAAGAGTACCTTTATTCTTGTTATTCTTGTTATTGGGGCTCGCCTGCATCTAGCTCGGCTTTTTGCAATCCCACCCAAGGCCAATTCAGTTACAAAATGTAGGCTCCTGATGAGTCAAGCCAGCATTGGAGACACTGAGATGATATCTCCAATGGTTTGAGACAGCGGTTGAGTTGGCAGCGAGATGGGGCTACTGCTATGTCAAGTTGTTGTTTGCGATGGCGTGTCGATGACTTCCAGCAGGTCATGTTGGCACTTGAATACATTTTTCCCACAAAGGTCGAGCCAATGACCAGGTTGATTGAGATGATCTGGGGCAATGATTTGTTCCAGAATCTGAAGGGCTTGAGATGCAGCAAGGGGTACAAAGGTTCATAGAGTGCCAAATGCAGCACAACAGGTTCAAGGGTTGCTCAACGTGCATTGAATGCAGTCTATCTGGCTTGAAGATGTATCAGAAACAGGATTCCAAGATGTTTCTGGACTTCTGGTTTGCTGGGAGTCCCAATCTAAGGATCCAGGACAAGGTGAGTCATTTTGGTTCGGATTTGTTCTTTCTGTTCTGTACTTCCACTCCCACTCCAGGAATCGTGGCTGGCACCTATAGGGGGTCCTTCCCCCTTCTGTGTAAAGGCAAAATGTAACAGGAGATTGCTGCAAAGCAAACCTGCTGTAAGGATAGTCCCTGTTATTGGAGCTTGTGCCCTTTACATTGTGACATCACAACCAAAGTGTCTTGGCTGCCAGAAAAGGAGGGAAAATCAATAGTAAGATGGCCCTAACAGAAACCAAGATAATTAAACCCTTCTCTTAGCCCTCCTCTCCTTTATGGCTACACTAACTCTGCCCCTTTCAAAAGCCTGATGACTTCAAAAGGACTCTAGTGCTCAGCACTGACATGTGAGTGGGGCCTTGTTATGCCAGTGCTGCCTTTTTGGCACAAGTTCACATGAGATCTCTTGGGGAGTGTTCCTGTGTCCTGGGGGAAGGTGTTACCTTTCCTACAGTAGAACCAAAGGGTCAGGATGCTGGCCATTGTCCCCCATGGCTGTAGTGGATTGAGTCGGACCATATTCTAACTCATCAGTCCTGTCGTAGCTTTGCCCTTCTCACAAAGCTGACAATAGTGTGATACCAAACTGCAGTGTCTGTAAAATTGTGTGGTTTTAGTAGTCACCATGCCTCACCCAGGCATGTCTTATATGTATAGATGTATGTTCCACCAGTCTAACTAAAGCATACATTTATTAAGTTTGGAAAAAGAGGTGAAGAAAATAAAAAAGGCAAATTCCTCCTTTAGGACCTTCATGTTTCAGCAGCTGTCAGTAATGCACATGTGACCTTTGAATCTGTTCTGTGCCACTGCAGTGCTGATGGTAAGGGCACAAGGAGGCTGTCCCAGCAAAGGAAAATGTTTGCATTATAATTTGTAGCATGAAGAATTTATGAAAGAGGTGTCTGATTAGCAGACCTCCCTTTCAGAAATAGAATTACTCGCATCATTTTATATTAATCCAAATAAAAAAAACTTTGAATATTCCATCCTCACCAGATGGCATTCTTTCATACTTCTAATCTATGTGGGATATATACAACTTAAGTGAGTATTCAGACTACTTTATTATAATGAAAATAAATGTCCTAAATCAAAAGAATAATAGCACTAACACTGTTGCAAATGTTATAGGCACTGTAGAAGTCTCCAGAAAATATGTTATATTATGTTATTGCAATTTATATTGTGCTCTGCTGCCATTTGCATAGGGCCCAGCATGCTGGCGGACCTGAAAGGAAGGGCAGGGGATGAGGTTAGTGATGAGAGAGGAGAAAAAGCCAGAAATATTTGCTGTTGTGTTGATACATGCAAACCAGAAGTACCAAGCTCTGTGTGTGGGTCAGTTTCTAGGTGTTCTGTGTCGAAAGCATATAGCATTTGTGTCCAAAGGGGAGCTACATGTACCTAAGGTGCTTGGATGCATTGGCCTGGCCAGTGGTATGTAACTTGGTTGTAGAGGTGTTGTGTTTGATGGTTGATGTCTGTTGGGATGGTCGTTAACTTTGCATGTTTGGGGGGTTTTGTTGGTATGTGCAGTGTGTGTTGTAACATAGAATGTGGGTGTGCTGGTGACGAGGCAGCCAGAGAACTCTATGGGCAGGTTGGGAAAGAAGGGCAGACAAACCCGAAACCACATGTAGCAGAACATAACATGGCAAAGCAAAGCATGAACAAGGTTTGAAAGTCATCACAAAGCATTAAAGGTTATAGCAACACATGAAAATGATCTTAAACCTGGTTAACAACATGGTGTCAACCCCTCACCCATACCACCAGCTTCCTGCACACAGGTCAATTGTACCTTATCATAGGCTAGTACTTTTGACCAGTGTTACTGAATAAATATTCTTTAAATGCAAGATTTGCATCACATTTTATCAAAAAACTCCCCTTTGGGTACTACTCAAACGGCCTGTCACAAACGGTGTAACAAAAGGAATGAATTAACTATGGGCCACTTTTTCATTGGTGCCCGAGACAACTGTATGCCCAGGTCCGACCCTGCCTTCTCATATTGCCTCTCCCAATCCCTCTGTCTGTCTAGTGTGCACATCTCTCTGTCACTCTCTCAAATCGATACATTGTACCACAAGGATCTAGGCAATGGCAGGTGAGGGTAGGGGTAATCTAGAGACTCCACTCATTAGGATAAGGTAAGTGCTAAGGGTTTTGGGTGGGGTAAGACCTTTGGGGAAGAGAAACATCTGCTTGAGATTTGAGGATCCATGCACCCATTTCAGCTTCCTAGGTATGTAGGCTGGAAGGCTTTTTCAAGAAGAACGCCAAATCTGCATAACTCGACGCAACCTTTATTCTACATTTTGACATTATTCATTTTTTAAGGGTTTACACTGTCAAAAGAAAGAGATACTTTTAAGGGTTTTTTCTATTTACCCAGATTTCCCTGATCAAGGACAATAGTCTGAAATGCATTGGATCCTGATTTGCATCTTTGTCTGTCTTGCATAATATTTTTTAAATTGCAAAAAGACTTTAACAGGAGAACCAGAGAAGAAGGAAGAGAAGCCAGAGATTGGGGAAACAGAGCCGAAGCAGACAGCAGTACGGAGAAGGGCCATGCTGGGCGAAGCAGGCACTTCCACTCGGATGTCCACAAGCGCTCCATACCTGGGTGGCACAAGGCCAGAAGGGACACTGCAGGCACAGAGAGAGAACTGTCGGAGACCCGGCAGCGAAAATTGAGCTGCTGGGAGTATGGTTGTGCAGAGGAGCAGCGGTCGTACTCACGGGTGAAGGCAGAGCTGCCCGGAGTGCTGAAAGGAGGGCTGCACTGCAGGGGAGGTTGTCCCTGAGTGGTAGCTTCACCGTGACGGTGTGCCACGGGTTGGAGAGTCTTCAATAAACCAGTGAGTCTGCCTTGAGCCATTGGGGACCCCTGGCCGTACCAACAGGCATATGAACAGATAAAGTCATTTGAATACTGACCCAGTGAGATACAAAGACAGGGCTTGAGCAAGTCTCCATGCATGAGATGGTGGTGTGGTGAAAATTGGAACAAGCATTACCCCAAGCAAATGAATAATAATGAAGATATAAAAGGCAGAACCTGTACAAATTTGCACGCATGAGATGTCAGTGTGGGAAAAGTTGGAACAACTAGTGCTGATCCTTAGTTTTAGTTTTCTAGGTAGGGAAACTGTCTTTAGAATAGGGACAGAGAGGCTTTCATCCAACGCTTTTTGTTTAATAAAGATGTCTGATGTTGAAAACATTACGACTTTGTGTCCGCCTCTCATATCTGGTCCCTCACAGTACTGTAAATATTTTGACAGTTTTTACTGTGCGACGGAGGGGAAAGGTTTTGGAAATAAAAAATCAATTTCTGGACAGAAGTCCACTTGGCAGTTGTCATACACATTTCCAAGCTAGGTGATGGAGTATGGATCTATTAAAGGCCATTTCTTAAGAACACCTTTGATTTAAGTCACCAGACAACCAACTGATTTTCGATTAATTCAAAGCACTGACAGAACCGTCTGTGGGTCCGAATAGGAGTGCAATCGATTTTGGGCCTCAATCACCTTGTCTTTTTTCAGGGCTTTCAGAGCGGCAGTCCAGGTAGCCCCCCTCCCCAATACTGATGGAGGTGAGAGCGTACTATTCCTAGACATAATACTCATGAAGAGCACCTTGCAGGCCACAATTTGAAGATCCAAGACAGACAAAGGGCATACAGGCAAATGGTCCATCTGTCTAATCTAATCTACTACTTATCAAGTAGGCACCTCAGGCGGGTCTATTTTCTTCTCCATCGAGATGGTTTGTCAATGGAAATAGCCATGAAATAAATGCTGACCAAAGACAATTTCTCAGCAAAAAATATATCACACTTGCCTTCAGTGTTGGAGCAGGCACGGCAACAGACTTCGTGTCAGGCCTCTCACCACCCTCACCCACTCTTTGCCACTCACATGGCATTTCTTTCACATTGGCGCCTAGCCTCCCATGCCTTGGGAATCCATGGGTACTACACGGGAAGAAGTAGCAGGGGAACGCCGCCACATGGGCACAGCCTGACTACTTCAGCATACAGACAACTGTGAGATCCAGCGGGACTGACTGCACACACGATCCACCGAAAGATGCAGGAAGCTATGAATGGGATTGATGTAGCCTCCTTTTCCATAACAACCCAAAATATGTGGCAGTGGTCACGTCTCATTCACTCCAGCCTCATCGGAGGCTTATGTTGTGTTTTGCCTGTTGCCTGCTCCTGAATACCTTCTCTGATTTGTATTCCTGGCTCACTGTTTACCCTCGGATAAAGTCTCTCTGCTTACCCAATTTCCCTTCATCCTGTCTTCAGCCCTCGAGGGGGGACCTCCTCATGCTCCTGGACTCTTTCTTTCTTGCCATCGTTAGTTTCTACTCTGCCATAAATATCTCAGTCACTCCCTTGCTTCCTGGTCTACCTCTCATTTCCTCCTGTAGCCTTTGTCACCAACCTGAACCCTGCACTACCTGCCAACATCTCTGTATGTACTCTGCAGTGCCTTCCAGCATCTCCATCTGCACCATGCACCACCTGCCAGGACCTCCTTCGCTGTCTGCCAACATTTCTTCAGAACTCAGGCCTGATATACCAAAAAAGACTTAGGAGGTCATTACAACCTTGGTGCTAAGTGCACCAACTTTACCACCATGGTGTAAACTAAGTTTACACCATGGTGGATGGCGGATTTACCGCCCCATTCCAAGGTGAGTGGGGCGGTAAATCCCTATTTCCCATTTTCCCTTCCCCATTCCCATTTTTGCCCCATAGGGCATAATGGGAGTGGGGAAGGCGCTAATTACGCCGCCGTAAATTACGGCAGCGTAATTAGCACCATGGCGGGTTAGCGCCATGGACTTTAATGCCTGCCAAAAGCAGGCGTTAAAGTGGGAATCCGGCGTTAAGGGTTAACGCCGTCGTTAACCCTTAACGCCGGGGTTGTAATGACCTCCTAAGTACATTTCAGTCCATACAAATGATGGCAAAATACAGATATTCCAAATATTGTATCTCAAGGTATCTAGGCCACACCCTAGTGGGGTTTAGCTTTGGGTGACTGATCTCCTCACTGTTTCCTGCTGATCACCACTGCTGTGGGAAGAGGCAGATATTGGGGCTCTCAGTTCTCCACTGCACAGCAAAACTGTGTTTTCTACTGCTGACTAGGCACAAGCGTGGCAAATGCTATCAACTCAGCAGCACTCTCCTGAAATCTTGGGCGTGGAATGGGGAAAATGGCCTCATTACGAGTTTGGCGGTGTGTGAGGAAAAAAGTGGAGGTAATTCCGTTTACCTCCATTTTTGTCCACACCACCAAACTACAAGTTTTGCGGTATTACCTCCTGTGGAATTGCCAGATGGAAGTAATACTGCCTGTGAACTCCATACCATAGGGATTCACACTGCCAAAGCCCCACTTGTAATCTGGCAGTAAAACAGCTGGAGGTAATACCTCTGGCAGTAATACTACCGGACCAAGTGCCTGTACTGGTAATACCATTTGGTGGTATCTCGGTGGTGTTACTACTGAGATACCACCAAACTTGTAATGAGCCCCAGTGTCCTTGCAGATTGGTTGTAACTTTGTTGGGCTTCTTAGAAGCAGCTAGACTCCCTGAAGAGGAGTCAGTGTTATGGGGATCCTCAGCACGTGGTGCACCTCCACAGGAGCCAAATCTCAGGAAGTGCTTCTGGCTTTTCTAACCGTTGGCTTGATTCCCAGAATCATTTATCATCAAAATAGAGGTCTAGATTCTGAGTCACGGTTTTAAGAGGACCTAACAATAAAAGTCACTGGAAGAAAAGTGATGGACAAGCCAAATGATTCCCCAGCACTATATTATATGATATGGCATTTATAACACGCCTATACACAAGTGTTTCAAGGCGCGAAAAATTGATTCCAACATCTTGGATACACAGAGAAATACTGGACCTGAAAAGTCCTTGATATTCAATGTTAAGTGTGCGTTCGATTTGGATAGGCCAGTGTGTTTTGGTACAAGATAGTATTGAAAGGAGCTATAAAAGGAGTCCCAAAACCTGGTAAGTTTCACTCAGGATCTGTTTAGAGAGGAACCTGGGCTGTCCTGTGCAATTCGCAGATTGGGTATTCTACAGTCTTCCTCCACTTGTTTAGCTTGATTCGCCCTAGTGCACCACAGAGCCCCACTGCAGGAGATCACATTGCTGAAACCCACACCTAGAAGATGCCGCACCACTTATAAGCTGCCACTTGGCAGCTTTTGACTCCCCATTTATGTCCTCTTTGCAATCAGCCATTTTCCACAGGCCCTTTGTGAAATCCAGGGCTCCCATAGACACTGGAAGTAACCTGACCCACCACCCAGTCTGATGAAGCAGAGACAGTAAGGACATGGCACTGCCCTTTGTATAGAAGTCACCTGAACCATCCCCAGTACTTTTTTCTTCTTTTTTTATTGTTCGTGGTTTATTACAAGAAAAAACCTTTTACACTAAATCCGCAACATCCAAACACATTCGTTAGCTCCCGTAGGGAATTTTCCATCATGTACACATTTAAACAATTCCATAAATAAAAACAGTTTTTCCTTGTTTCTCAACTCTTCTACGTTTTAAGAACAAGTTCTAAAAAATACCTAGTCGCTAGAATTAGACTAGTCTTCTCACCTAGGAGAAGCCAGGCCCACCATTCCTTAGCTGATAGCGATTCTGTCTGTTTAATGAAAGATCCCAGGCATCGCAATCGTACCTCAGCCAATGCCTTGCAGCTAGTTACCAGGTGGAATGTGGACTTTATCTCCTGGGGGACACCACAATATCTACAGTTTGCATCATTTGCTAAAATCTGTTTTCTTCATCGAAGCACCTCTCTAGACGGCAGGATGTTTAGGCAACAACGCATAAACAAATCCCTGAAGTGGGCACAGGGGAATTTTTACAAGTACCCTGGAACTTGATGTATCCCTCTCTGTTCAGCGAAAAACTATAAGTTGGATCAGTGAAACGGGTTAACTCTGGCAGAATTTAGAACATATCATCTTTTATTTAAATTGTTTTATTACAAAAATATATCATTAATTACATAAGAATTCTAAAAACATCAACAGTTCATCATCTCTTTCATACCTTCATACAATCCCCATTCTGACAAATCTATCTAAAAAAACATCAAGTAATACCCAATGCTTAATTTTTAGTAGAACATTTGTTATTGCTGTTTGTTAACATTTTTCAGCAATGACCCAGTCCATATTTTCAAGTGTCATTGTATAACTGGTATGATGTTTGACCAGATATCGTATTACTAGAGAAAAGCGTCGACACGTGTTTCGGTCAGAGACCTTCTTCAGGACGTTGGGCAGGAGGACACTTCTCCGCCCTATTATATACTTGTATGGGCCAAAGTTCAATCCCCAAGAAGCAATTCCTAGGGTCGTGAGAAAGGACCCACGGGATTAATCCTCCACTGGTCTCGGTATTTATATCGAGCACCTATCTGGTGGCACAAGGAGCAACTCGTGCGAGGACTGCACGGTTATGTAGGTCGGACGTGCACTGGTATATTGCAAGCACTAAATCCTCACTGGACCCATCAACAACTCGGTCCAGTCAATCGACAACCATCAACAGGAGAACCACTATTCCGGACGGCGTTCAATTCGCGCGTAACTGCCGACTCAATCGGGAGCTCTGTTCATACATGAGAGCCAGAGAGAGCTTGTACGAGGCCAGCGACTGCACCGTGTTGATCCAGTCAATTTCCAACAATCTCTTCTTGGCCTTCAGTGGAATATTTATTAATACATCTAACGATATGTTACACTCCTTCAAGTAGTTATTACCCTGGTCCTTCCATTTACTAAACCATTTGTCTGACCAGCCTGATTCCCTTTGTTTCAGGATTTCAAAGGCTGGAATGTTATCTAAAGTCAGGTATTTCCTGTAAAGGGAGATAACTTTCCATTCTACCACGGAAGCCATCGATTGCAATCCTAGCTCGATTCGAATGCATGCCGTATGGAGCGAGTTAGGAAGTCGTAGCACCTTCCTCCAAAATAATCCTTCTAGGCCACTCCATTCTTTCCCTGATATGTTGAGCATGGCTTCGGCCCCATACATGAGTATTTGAACTACTTTTTGTTTGTAGAACATCCATATGGCAAGTACCAAGAAGGTTACAAAATGTCTTATGCAGGACACTCGCCTGGATTGCAAGTCTTCCCGCCTTTCCCCGCAGCATTAGTAGATGTGCTCTCTCATCCAGGTTTTATTGATTAATTAAGGTACCTAGATATACTATTGTGTCAACCTTTTCTAAGGGTTCCTGCCCCACCCCTCCAAGACTATGCGCCCTTAGACTTTCTTTTCACAGAGGACATTATGAGGATTTTCAACTTACTTGCGTTAACCCTCATATTGTTTGCTTTTAAATAGGCAACAAAGCCATATAGTCTACGTTGGAGAAGCCTGACTGGCGTCTGGTCAATTAGGACCAGATCGTTTGCATCTAGGACCTAAGGTAGCTCTAAGCTAGTTCTAGCTCGCCAAATTTGGGGTGGGGAGGGGAAATGCACCAATCCCAAGTCGGTTCTCTCTCAAATCCAACATATAGAGGTTGAAAGGATCAGCGCTAATGAGCAGCCTCTAAATGTCTTAATCGTTTCTGAGAGCACCCCCTCTGCGGAAAGCCTCACCTGAATCAATATGTCTGAATATAGTAGCCTGATGGCCTCTACCAAGTCTGGGGGATAGTTCCACATAGAGAGTTCATGCCACAGACGTAGCTTCCACTCATATTTGCGGTTTCCAATAGGAAAACATCTTCCCCTCTTGCAAACAACTTGGCATAATGGCTCACCCAGCTAGCTTCAGGAACCTGATTCAATAACAGGGACGGTTTAAAGTTTCCTCCGTTATTCAATAGTTCCCGTAGCTGTCTGGTGTTATTTTTGAATAGCATTTTAAACATATGCTCTGCTTCCAATTGAAGGTGCCTTAAGCCAATTATATATATCTTTGCTTCCATTTTCGCCTAAGGCTCCCTGACGGATCGCAAGTTGACCTTTTTAGCCTTCTCATGTCCACTCTAAAGGCTCATTTGATCTTGGTTATATCTATGTACCGGGTTTAAACTCAATTGTCCCATCCCAGGCTTGCTCTTCATGATAAACCTGGAGAATCCAGGCATATTCTGTTGCCCCCGGATAGTCATATCTGAACTGAATATACTTCTTGGTTATTATGGGTATTTCCTGTGGTTTATTCTGAGTCTGTTCTTATCCCAGATGACATCCAATGGGACCGAAGCTCCTACTTTTCTGTCTTAGCAGTCCACACCCCAGGTAATTTAGAGCAAGTTATGATCACTGGCCTGCATCTCTACTATTCTAAATTGTGATATATCTGCCAGAACATTTTGAGAAACATAGCTGTAATCAATGCGTGCCCTTTGATTACCCCTTGATCCCCTTGATCAGGTGTTACATGCCGGGATGTCTCCGTCAATTTGGCCGTTTAATAATGCCAGTTCACAGACTTTAACTTCGCCTAGCCTTAATTTGGCCCTATTTTCTAATAAAGACTCTTGGGTGGGAACCCAACCCCCTCCCGATCCATAAGGTGCATATTAAGATCCCCACATAGTATAAAGTGGGGGGTCCTCCACTAATATTTGGGCCTCATCAATTATTCACATTACGGAGTTCAAGAGAGGCACATCATTCTTGATCTTCACTCCCCAGTACACATTGATTAAAACTAGAGTCTTTTTTTGCTTAGCGTCTTGCATTCAATCTGTAGGGATTGTACAAAAGGGTTCGGATGGATCGCTTTGGTGACCTCGAAATATCTGGCTATTTTAATCAATGTTAATAGGCCCGATGTTGGTCTACCCGTGTTTCCCTTTTGTGCTTCATTTAAGTAGACTTCAAAGCCCTCACAAAGAGGGGTACTCCTCAACCAGGTTTCTTGTAAACAGAGAATGCCAAATTTTTCTAGGCCCAAGCATCCATTTGAGAAGAGTTCTACTAATGCCCTCGTATTCCAGCAGCCAATGGACAGTGGCTTTGTGGTTTCCTCTTTCTGGCTCTAGAGTACACGGGTATTCCATCATAGCTGCTGCCAGCCATGACCAAGATTGGGGTTTCTCCAGGTCAGTTGTTGGTGGGATACTTGTTATCGTTGCTTTGTTTTTTTACACAGTATTAGAAAATGTGACTTTGAATGTCAGCTTGTCTGCTACTGGCACAATCTGGCCATTCAATGTTCTCTTATTTGTGCACTTAGGCCGTGGGCTAGATCTTCTTGTTTTAGATTGTGGTCTGCGGCCAGGAGGGACTGTTTTGTTAGAATTTCCATCTCGTTTCTATAGTGGCTCAAATCATAGCCCAATGGGTGCAGTAGTTCTCGCAATGCCAGCTTCTCTGATTTTATTAAATGAGAGCGCAGGTGTAAAATTTCCCAGTCCAAGCACGATTCATTTACGAACTATACAATGAGAATGTCTTCTGTTGTTATAGTCCTTAATTTTGGTATATGATGGAATTGTCGCATTACATCAAATCCATACAAGATAAGTTTATCTTCATTAGGCAAAAGGTTTTCCAAGCACACCTTAGCCACCTCCATGTCCAAACGGTCTTCATGTTTATTTTTCCACAGCCTTTTCTATGGTCCTCTTAGTTTAGAGACATTCATTTGATTTGTCACCCCCAGAGATTCTGATTCTTTTCTAACAGCACGAGGTTGTTTGTTTTTTCCTCTAGTGTTCTAAATAGGGGCTTCGGCCTTGGTACTTTCATGGCCATCTCTCCCTTTGTTCCAGTGCAGGGGGGGCTTGGTCCTTGGTTTTGTTGGTTATCCAGGAGACTTGTCGATCAATTTCCACTAGTTGCAACTTGCTCAGATTCGCCTATCCATCATCTTCCTCATCTCGTTATAATGTCTATGGGATCACTTAAACAAGAGTCCGATATTGATTCTGCTTCCTCCGTCCTCCGATTATACTCGATTACCCGTTGCTGGTCACACATTACCGTCTCAGAGGCAGCTTTCTGGACCAACCTCGGTTCTCTTCTGAGGCGTTTGGTGGGCTGGTCAGAGGCAGTAGTGGGAGTGAAATTGTCTCAACAAAGCCCTGGATCCATTAGATTTCCTTTTGGACCCCATCTGCATATTTTTTTTTATTTCTTGTCAGAGGCTCCCTGGTTAGTTTGTATCTTATTGGTGCCACTTGTTGGCCTGGGACCCAAAGTTTTTTCGAAGATTGAAAACATGTTCCTACTGCCTAGAGCTGTGGAATCTATAGCTTCTTCCTTTCCCTCTGATGTACTAAGTGGAGCTTCTTCCTTTCCCTCTGATGTACTAAGTGGAGCTTCATCCGTTCCCTCTGATGTACTAAGTGGAGCTTCATCCGTTCCCTCTGATGTACTAAGTGGAGCTTCATCCGTTCCTTGGATGCTCGTAACAGGGAGTCACCCTTCCACTCTCTTACTTTGGTCTGTAAACCCAGCCGCAGGACTTTCTTGACACTTTTTTCCTTTTAGTCCAGATAGTCGCTTAATTAGGGAGTTATTAGACATAATTTTCAGCAGCTCTTCCTCTTATGGTTTTACAGGGGGAGCATGGATTTCAGGCCTATCCATGCCACATATATGTTTAGATTTAAAATGGGCTTGCATATATTTACAGTCCTCGAGAACCGCTTCCATTAGGGTTTTTTTACCCAATTCTTGCCGCCTCACCGGGTCACTGAGGCAATTCTACCAATTTACTGAGGTCTCAGCCTCGATATTAAGTCTGTCCTACACCTTTCCCACAAAGCTTTTGTGGAAAGACATCTTTGAATGAGCCATGGCTATAAGTGTAGGCTGATCTTTCAATGAATCCTTTAAAGCTTCATCTAGCTGTGTGAAGGGGGCTATTGAAATCGCCATTGTGGCCATAATAGTATTTTGTACTTGTGCAATCCACTCTCACATCATTCCACCCTCAGCAGGGTCAGTCTCCAGGCCGGTGCACGGGTTCCCTCTTAGATCTCTTCTAGGGATTGAGTATTGTCCACTCTACGAAGAGCTGGAGTCCAGTCCCGACTGTGATGAAGACCTGTGTATCGAATCGTTCTGTAACTGCCATCTTATTGGGGTCTCCAATTCTTGGATTGCATCATTTTCACGGTCAGGGGTGAAGATCTTTTGGCTTGGCCTAGCCTTACTCCTCTTCTTCTGATAGGGTGCCTCCTGTTTGAATGCCGGTGGCCACTTCAGGTCTTTATTGATCCAGTTGCCACATGGATTGGTAGGCAGCCCTATCGCCTCTTCCAAGGGGGTCTTACCCACAGGTAGGCTCCATCGTCTTTGGGCTGCGATCTTAGAGGTTAGAGCCAAGATGTCTTTTGACAACCGGGCCACCAGGGCAGAGTTCTTTAGATCAGGCTCTTTAGTGCTCTCTCTACACTCCATCATCCTTTTCAGGTGATGGCCGTCCTCTACTGGTGGCGAGGCACTCCCTTCTATGACGGCGTGATTGTTGGGCTGATGGATGTTCCCTTGATCCATAGATTCCAGGTTAGATCCTGCCAGGATCTTCACCATTCCCCCGGTCCCATTTTGGATGCCTGCGTGGATAGGTTATTCCCCCCACACCCTAGGACACTCATGGTCTCTGATGGCTCTGGTAAGTGATTGACTGTTTTTGCATCACCTTCAGTACTTTCGGTATCTATCAGCTGGGTGGATGTAATTTCCAATGGTGACCTTGGCCTAGAGGGCTTTAACTGGTCATTTTGCACATAGTCTTGTGAAGCCTCTCCCCCTTTTTCTATATTCCTCAATTCCAGACATTCGGGCAAATTCACTTCCCTTATTTCCCTCAAGTTCAGAAGAGGGGTACTATGTCCCAAAGGGGACGGATCTGCCTCATTGTTGTCCTCAAAGGCTTCCCCATGTTTTTGGAGTTCTCCCGTACCAGCACTTTTTCTCCTGCCATATTTATATTTTTAGGTAACAGTTTATTACCGGCACTCCCTGGGACTTCAAGCAGCCTTGTCTGCTGGCACGTCGTCATTTCGGCCACTGACATGACCCTTCCCTCTACACCAGGTAGCTTCACCTCCTCTCTTAACCCTCCCGTTACCTCGATGGTTGGACTCAGGAAGGGCAGGCAGGTCAGCGGTAAGGGCGCACGGGTGAAAGGGGAGCTCACTTTCCCGCTCTCATACCGAACATCAAACACTCTGCACACTCCCAATAGGAAATCACCGATAGAATCCGGTGCGGGTGGGGGCTTATAGGGGAGGGGAGGTTACCTTGCATCCCGCAGGTCCCTAGAGGCAAACTTAGCCGAGGGCAGCTTCACACCCCAAAGCCCCACCAAACACCTTTATGAGAAGTATGTTTAAAGGCACAGTAGCAAGTAATGCCAGCCAGCTGGTTGCACAGACACATTTCTTTCTGCAGGAGTAGTTAGTCGTCCAGACACCTCCAAACACTTAGACCTTTTTATTCAGTTACCGTATGGCAACCTTGCCCGGGCAGCCAGCGAAGGGCATAGCCTAAGGATGCCTCCTGTCTGCATGTTTACCTGGTGTCATAGCCCTACTACAAATCCTAGTCCTGACTTCTGCTACAAATCCAATAAGATACAGCCCTTTACCCCTGGATTGTGTTCCCTCTATCCAGGCCCCAGCTTCCTCAAGTTTGTAACTTGTTTCCATAGCATATTTTTTTATTGTCTCACATCTAGTTCTCCCTAAAACAAAGAGCACCTTTTTTGTGTTCTATATTGTTGAGGGCCATCGAGGTATTGGAGGTCTCGGGAGGATAGCTCAGGGGCAACGTGCTCGCCTTGGAAGCAAGACGACACAGAGCACCACAGGTTCGATCCCCAGGTCCGCGCTTAGAAACCTCTGGATATTAAGTGCGTTATAAACAACCTATCATATCATATCCCGCTGAAGCATATTGCATCTGTCCTATAGTGCGCTCTATGCATATTGTCTCCATCGAGGTATCTCTAGTAAAGTCCATTGCATTATCTGTACATTTTGCACAAAATGGTGTATCACATCTAAGTACCCTGCGAAAGCAAATTATATGTTTCTATACTGTGTCTCTGATGCACCTCACAGCTAGGTACACCCAAGGTAGTGCATTGAATTAGTTCTGTGTTCTCATAAAAAGCTATACCTTTGAAAGTGCATTGATTTATGTTGTGCTCTATGATGCATTCTTTTACTTTGGCAGTGGTAAATGGTGCTCTATGTCACATAGAGGCATCCCGAAAAACCAATGTACACTCCTATTCTATTGTGCTCCGGGAGGGAGCAGCCAGTTGAATAGTGTCACTTTGTATACTACAGTATTTTCATACATGGATGTCCATATGAAAGAGTGCTGCCACGTTGTGACCTTCATGTTGCTCACACCACAGTATGCCCAGCATAAAAGCAAGCTATGTTTTACACTATCCCTAAGAAAGCATGCTGCAGAATCCCTAAAATGTGCTCTGCCGCGCTCACATGGAGGCTTCTCACAAATGACACATAGCATTGCCTTCTAGTGTCCCGTCCCGTCTTGTGTTTCACGTCTAGGTGCTCCTGGAATGGGTCATGTTGTATACCACTCTTTTTTAAAATCTGGTTGCCCTGTGAAAGTGCATTGCCACATATGCTCCCTGTTGCCTCTGCCTTTGTACCCTTAACAAAAAGCTTTGGCTAGCCTGGCATAACGCTTTCATTATGTCTGAACTGCTTTCCAATGATCCTCGGCTGCAGACACCTATCCGATGCCTGAAGGGCACATTGCACCACTGTGCCATGTATCTCTGGTGAGCTCACTTGAGGTATCCCTCGAGTGACGCACTAAATTGCTTCTTCTTCTCCTCTATTGGGTTCCGCATCTGGGCACTACAGTGGAGGTACGTGAAAACATAGTGCACTCTGGGATGTTCACATGTAGGTATCCCTAACTGCTCCACATAGTGTCTCCGGGTCATCCAGCTACTTCATGTCTGGATTGTGAATCGTTGAGAGACACATTACATTGGTTTATGTCATGGGGGAAATGTGTGGAGGGCCGCAGGTGAAACCAAAGTGAATTTATAAACCAAGTAAATCAAATGCGGGGCCCGGGGAAGGCCGGTGTGGGGTGTTGCAGCTAAGAAGGGAGATGGCACGAGTGCAAGGAGGAATGTAGCAGACACCATCATAGCCGCTGCCAGCAGCCGGACACCATCGGGCACATGTACCCCACCCCCTTCCAACAACAGGATGGGGGGATCAGGGGAGGGGGGACCTCCTCAGACTGGATGGCACCAGGAGACAGGAGAAGGGAGGGAGCAAGGAGGTGCAAAAGGAGCGTAGGGGGAATGGCATAGACCATCCCCTATCTCAGGCTTAAAGGCACAGGTAAGTGGGGGAAACAGCCTCATTCTCCATGGGTAGGTGGGGGAAACAGCCTTATTCTCCACGGGTAGGTGGGGGAAACAGCCTCATTCTCCACAGGTAGGTGGGGAAACAGCCTCATTCTCCACAGGTAGGTGGGGAAACAGCCTCATTCTCCACAGGTAGGTGGGGGAAACAGCCTCATTCTCCACGGGTAGGTGGGGGAAACAGCCTCATTCTCCATGGGTAGGTGGGGGAAACAGCCTCATTCTCCACGAGTAGGTGGGGGAAACAGCCTCATTCTCCACGGGTAGGTGGGGAAAACAGCCTCATTCTCCGACGACCAAGAAGGAAGAAGGACAAGAGTTCCAGTGTATCTGGTTGTGGTGTAACCAGTGTCCAGGTTCGGTAGCAGGTCCGGGCAAAAGGAATAGGGTAAGTTAGGAGAGGGGAAACTACTGTGGGTTCATTGTAGAAATGTTCAGGTATGAAATTGCAAAGACCCAGTGTGTTTAGTTTAATGGAATAATGCAGGCGTGGCGAGGGAAGGCCAATTTGGGGGGTGGGTAGTGGCATGGGGAAGTGGTCCCTTTGGTCTTGTGCAGCTTCACGCTGCCATTATGGTTTAGGGTGCAGCCCTATGATTATTTTTTTGACGGTGTTAGAGCAAGGAGGTGGTAGGGGGTAGGGGCAGAAAGGTATATGAAACGCACGGGTTGTAGAAGCCAGAGGCGGCATGCTGTATAGGTGGGGGAAGGTACGGATGCCATGCTGCTACGTTACCAGCTAACACACACACACACACAGCATGACTGTGTTAGTGATAAGGTATGAAGACTAATGGGGCTCTGTACGGCAGGAGGGGAAGAACGGAAGGTGAATACACAGCAAAGAGGCCAAGCTTGGTATGGGCGGTTGTAAGACGGGGCAAGGGGCAGTTGATGGAGGTAGCAGTAAGAGGTTACGGGTAGTGTTAGAGGGTGTAGGTGTTAGCAAGGTAGACACACGACGTGGGGGTACTCTCAGGCGCCAAAGAAAACCAGCCTCCATTAATGGAGTGTTGGCAAAAGGAAACGCGGCCGCAATTAGAAGTCATAGTGGCATACTTTGTGCGTGTTAGTCTATTTAAAAAGTGCCAGGACTGAGGTAGATGGGTAGTTGGTGGGTTGGACATTCGTTAAGTACGCAGCAGCAGGGCTAAGGGGTGGGGTAGGTCGTTGGCGAAGTGACATGGGGCCAAGGCCGGGGTCTACTCGTGTGTATATTCTCCGCAAGTGTGCTTGGCTCCTCCTGGATGATGGGCTCATGCTGGCCCTCCCCGGGCTGGTGCTTGGGCTCGACATGCTAGTACTTTTAGTGCGTTCCCTCTAGCGTCGGAGCGTGGGCCTAGGGTGGCGGTGTAGAGTACGGCACCACAACGTCATGTGGGTTGTCGCGGTCAGCCTGTGTGCTTCTGCGCGGTACCTGCTTAAAATCGCTGGATGTTGCCAGGAGCGTTGGATGGTCTTGTTGCCGTTGTGTGTGGGAGCCCCTGATTTGATCAAGAAGGTGGGGCTTCAACCACCTTGTGAGCAGCGTTACGCTCAGCTGCTGATTTTCCATAGTTGGAGCGGGCGTCGGTGCGTGGCTCCGTGTGATGAGGGGGCGCGGGGGTGCTGGTCCGCGTCGGGTCCGTGGATCATTTCGTCGCCAGTGTGATGTTAGTGAATTGCCTGGGCCTCGGCGTATTTGCTGAGGCCTCCGCCGATGCGCGGGGGCGGGCTGATTCGAGTCGCAGCACGGGAACAGCCGCGGCACAAGAAACACACGACTCGTTGTCTTGGTGCCTAAACCCGGACTGACCTCATGCGTCAGTTCCGGTGATTCCTTTATTCATCAGTTGTCAAGTGCCCGCATGCGCAGGGTCACGTGACACCACACTTGTCACCGAGAAAGATGCACTCGTGTGGGCAAGATTTGCTGCCGTTATGGTGAGTGCTAACTAACCCGGACCGGAATTAAAGGCGCTAAGGAACATTTTATATCTGAAAATAATGTGAACATATAGTGGTGCAGGGCATTGTGGCCGTGGCAAGGCACCTAGTCATCTTGCGGCAGTGTCGCATGTGGTATTTGGTGGGTGCGGCAAGGAAGTTAGGTTGATTTAAGTGGGGAGTATTTCATGGCTGCGATAGGTTATGAGCGCGGAAACCGGGGTGGAGTAGGCGCAGTGTTAGGTGAAGACGGGGTACGAGTAGTGTGAGGGCGGGGGGGGGAGTTTTGGAGGGAGAAGGGGGGGCAGGGGTGGCAAAGTTGGATGGCATGGGGTGGTTATGACTGAGGAGGAGCTAACGCAGAGATAAGAGCTTGCCAGCTGCAGTATTCGGCAATATTTATGACCCTAATTTAAGCGCCAGACCAGGGCGGGTGGCAAAGTCACGGATGGGGGGAGGTGCAAAGGGAGGTAACGGTAAGGAATGTGCATGATAAGAAGGGGCACTCGTAAAACAGGAGTATGGTGGTTGGAGGGCTCCTAGAGATTTGTGCTCCAAAGTGACGTTATCGAATGGAATCAGCGCCCACGCTCAGGGAATGCAGCTGGATGTTGCAATGGGGACATCGGGTGTTGCAGAGGGGTGCTAGGAGTGTTGTTATGGAGAGGTTTCATCAGGCATGTGAGAGTTTGGGACGCGAATGTTAGTTCACAGGTTTGGGCAACCCTCCCCCCCCCCCGCCCACATTAGCATATGCACGTGTGAAAACCTGGGCAACCACAACGAGTCATATGCCAAGGCCTGTGGGAGGGAGTATGATTAGTTCATGCAACTGACGATTAGTCATTATCGCGTGATGTCCCCACAGCATCTCACAGTCTCCTGTGTGTGCTGGGTCAGGGGACATCCACCACAGGATTGCTCTTTTGCTGGCATTATGTCGGGAGCCTGTTTATCTGCGATAGTTGAAAATATCCTCTCTTGGTTTTATGAGTGTGTTGATTTTATGAAAGGCAAATGCCATTCCTCCTGTGCAATTTGGGTGACTATGCAAAGCCAATTTAATGAAATGTGCATATTTCACCTCGATATGCTCATTTCTGCCGACGTCACTTCCCATTGGGTTTGTTGATGAGTCCCCCGACTTTAATTTTTAGGACTTGACCTCTGTGTGTTTGTCAGAATCGGAATAGAAGTTGATGTACTGTGCCATTGGGTTTGTGTGTCTGCCCAGAAGTGCCAGTAGGGTGAATGGGTGTTTTTCTGCATCTGCCTGGAAGGTCAATGTTCTGTTCTATAGTATGATTTTGGTGTCTGTTCAGGAGTGGCAGTACTGTGCCTATATGCTTTCAGCTTCTGCCTAGAAGGTGTTGCACTCGGTCATGTTATGCTGTCAGTGTCGGCTTACATCCCGGTAGCTGTTTGGAAGCGGGTTACTGTTTGGAAGTAGCATTTGTGGTTCCATCACCTCTTGGAAGTAGGTGTCCTGTCGTGTACATTTTGATCTGTGGGCTTGTCTTGTAGGACCGTTGACATGTGCGGGTGTCCACTCTCGTGGGAGGTTGGCACGTTTGGAAGTTCTAGGAGACTGTCCCTTTTATAGCTAGAGCACAAGAAACCAAGTCAAGGGAGGGGCGTAGAAACTCGCACTTCTCCTTGTGGAGGGTGAGGCCCAGCGACCACAGTCTCTCAAATGTCTTTGCCAAACGTCTCAGATGGTCCACCTCCGTCCTTGCAAACACCAGAATGTCATCGCTTATGTTCAGGACGCCCTCGAGATCAGCTAGGGCACCCCGAATGATGTTCTGAAATACTTCAGCCGCCGAGGACACCCCAAAGCTCAGCCTCTTATAGCGATACAATCCCCGGTGTGTGGTGAAGGTGGTAATATACCTCGACTCGGGATGGAGGACAGCCTGGTGATAGCCGGCCCGGAGATCGAGTTTCGAGAAAAACCGAGCACCCTGCACCTCTGCAATGATGTCATCCAGCGTCGGGGTGAGGTGCCTCTCCCTCTTGATGGCCTTGTTGGGGGTCCTCATGTCCACACAGATCCTGACTGCGCCCGGTTTTTTGAGCTTCCGTGCCACCACTATAGGGGACACCCAGGGAGTCGGGCCCTGGACCTTTTCTATGATGTCTAGATCAACAAGGTTGTCCAGTTCCTTGTCGACCTGATCACGGAGGTGGAATGGTACCCTCCGATGTTTCAGGGCAATAGGCTGTACCGACTCATTGATGTGCAGCCGCACTGGCTCCCCGGCCATACGCCCAATCCCTTTAAACAGATCATCATGCTTCTCCAGTAAGTCATTAATGTCTTCCAGATAGACGGAGTAAGCGAAACTGACGATGCCGAGAGCCTCTGCCGCTGCACAACTTAACAAAGTGTTAGTACTCACTGGGGTCACGTAGAAGCGTGCTGTGATGTGAGAGCCATCGTGCTCTACTTTTGCTACAAACGCCCGTCCAGAGGGATCGGCTCCACGCCACCGAATGCAAAGATGCGGGCCTTGGGTATGACCAGCTTGGGCGGCTGATCCATGGCGTTGTTGTGCTCACGGGTCATGACGTTTACCGACGCCCCTGTGTCCACGAGAACAGGGACTGGAGACTGGTTCACCTCAACCACGCACCTTGGTTGTCGTCTGTTCCTGCTTCTTAGGACCCCCACACTTGAGACAAAGAATATGTTCTCTTCGTCTTCTTCCTCGGCCTCTTCCACCTGGGCATTCTCCTTGCTCTGGTCCACTTGAGCGACGTTGGACGGCCGACCTTGGCGAGTGGAACTTGTCCGGCCTTGGCCCCTTTGCCTGATCATAAGTTCCATTCCCCTGTGGCAGAGATTGAAAGGTCTCCTGGACAGATGGCCCTGCCGAGTATAACATCGTAGCCAGCCTGGTGTCGTCATCAATCACCTGTGCAGCCCTGAAGTACATGTCCAGGCGGTCCACCCACCTTCTCCATCTGGGCCCCAAACTGGAGGGCGGGCCCGACACATCGAATTCAGGGATGGGCTGTAGAGCAGCATGCGCACGCACCTGGGCCATGACATGTGCAGCTTGTTGAACAACAGGTACTGCAGCTGGTTGTATTGGGGGTTGAAGAGCCGGAATCGCTGCCTGACCCCCTGGAGGCTGCGCAACTGGTGCCACTGGTTGCTGCATTGGAGGCTGTGACCCTGCGGGGCCACTGGCGCATGAAGAGGTTGCTGCGCTGCCGCACCGTGTGTTCCGTCCTGGTCCTCAGTGTCCCTCTCAAGTCTGAGCACACAGGCACCCCCAGAATGTGGACCAGGGGCCGCAACTCAAACACCCAGTCCAAAATGACCCCCAGCATGGACCACCCCTGGATACAGTCACTTGCAATCCACCTTTGTGATGATGAAGAGGATGAAGGTTGGTGGGGCCACCAGGCTGATGATGAAGGGGATGAAAAAGGCACTCTGCCTTCAGCTGTTCCAAAAATTATGCCAAAGGACAAATGGGTTATGCAAGCCCAGCCAAAATAGGCCTCCTCCTGGCTTCCACTCGACATAGAAGACCCAAAATTGAGTCAAAACACCATTCAGGCATAACCTCGTGTAGATGTAGCTGTCTGCTACCAGGATTTCCAAAAATTAGGCCTGGGGTCGCTTCAGGGCCCAAACCGCAGCATCTTGAAGTCCCACAGCCTGTTGCACAAAATGGCCGCCTGCCGCGTGGGCAACGCACTACCCACGGCGTGAAACGAAGTCTTTACTCCGACCTCGTTTCGGTGAAAAAATTATTCTGATGATCACCGCCGGGCCCGGGCATCGTTTCCCCCACTCGTCGCCACTGTTGGGGGTGACTAGCACCCCCCGTGCGCATCTCCGCAAGCCCCGGCACCAAGAACTGAGGCGCACACGTCCGTCTTGGTTCGGGCTTCCCGGTCGCTCTAACGTGGCCGGGAAACGCCCCGTTTATTTATACTGCACGCGGCAGCATGCAACGTCACGCCGCCGCGTGCGTGCCCGTCATCGGGCAGCGCCACACGCCCCAACCCCCCCCATAGAGTATTCCCGACACTAGGGGACATATACACCAGAGCTGTCACTTTTGCGGAAGAGCGTCACTCGGATATGGCATGTACTTAGCGCATGAAACATCTCTAGGCGCTATCCATTTCCGAGATTAGATGTATTACGTGTTTTTAAAGGATATCCCGCAACAGTAATTAAAATAATCTGTTTAGGTGTTACTCCGCGTAATGGTTTAATTATCAGTTGCCAATTTCACTTGCCATGTCACGCCGGTCTCTTTCTGTCTCTGATTTCAATCAAGATATGGCATGGTGGGACTTTCAGTTCTTTCCACAGTATTGTTGTTGGTCCTTGCCCCACATGATGTGGGCAGGCGCATGTCACAGTCTCCTTTGTGTGCTGGGTCAGGGGACACCCGCCACAGGATTGCTCTTTTGCTGGCATTATGTCGGGAGCCTGTTTATCTGCGTTTGCACTCCTCAAGAGCGTTGAAACACTTGCTTGTGCGTATGCGCTATATAAATACACAATACCATACCAATACCATGCCATGTAAAAGGCAGTGTCAGAATGAAGGTGAGAGGAAGTCTCTTGCCCGGCCCTCCTACAACGCACCCATTAGTATCGAGGGTCGCCGCCCAGCTAACAAACGTAGTCTTGTTTCATAGCTGCATTAAGGGTGTTTTACACGGTGCATTCTGGGAGTTGTAGTTGAGGTGCCGAGTAATTTACCAATCTTATGGCAACATGATTACCGTTGGTAATCCTGGGACATTAGGTGTGGCTCTAATGCCCGATATGAATAGCGACAACATTGGGGAGGGGAGCAGCGGAGAACAAAACAGCGATCTTATTAGGCCCAGTGGCATCGAGAGTGGGCAAGTGCATAGGGGCAAGGAGCTCCAGGGAGATAGATGTGTAGGGTGTTGGGGATGCAGTACGCAGAGGGGGGCGAGGAGGGGGTGGTTGCTTAATGAAGGGGCCGGCTGATTGATGAGGGGGCCGTTCATGTTAAATTGACTACAAGGCAAGAAGGGACAGTATTATAAACTAAAAGATCGGTCTGTGAAGCCGCTAAGTGCAGTATTGCCTGACTGATAACATGCCCTCGACTGTGTGCAAGAAGTTATACTGTTTATTGTCAGTCCTAACCGAACCATGCCGGCGATTGGTGCCTGGAGTGTGGCCGTGGCAACGCACCTGGCCAGGTGGCAGTAGTTAGACATGTGGTCCAGGGCACGGCCGGCGGGGCAGTCAGCTGGTAGGAGGGGGGGGAATGTGTTAACGGAGGCAATATGTTGTGTGTGTGTGGGATCGGAATGTGCTAGCAAAGGAGTTATGGCCAAACGGAGCACGGGTCGAGTGTGGGGGGGGGAGAGGCTGGGGAGGGCGAGTGCAGGAATGAGAAACAGGGAGAGGGGGAGGTAATGGGGCGGGAGGTGGCAGAAAGATTTAGGTGTAAAGAGATAAGAGCATGCCAGCTGTAATGGGCAGGAATCTTATGACCCTGATGTAAGCGTCATACTCGCGCTGGAGGTTTAGGCACGGATGGGGAAAGGTGCAAGGGGAGGCAACGGAAAGGAACGCACAGGGTGATAGGAGGCACCTCTAAGACAACAGTGGTGTACTGGTTGGCAAGCACATCAATGTACGGTGATGTACATTATACATCGTTAAGGGTGGGGTCGAGCCTGTAGTTATGTCCGATGAAAGGTGATTATGTGGGTGTATGCGCTTGCATTGCTAGCGGCGATGAGATCTCAGGGAATGGAGGGTGTGTAT
Source organism: Ambystoma mexicanum (assembly GCF_040938575.1). Lineage (NCBI taxonomy): Eukaryota > Metazoa > Chordata > Amphibia > Caudata > Ambystomatidae > Ambystoma > Ambystoma mexicanum. The sequence goes on along the minus strand of NC_090935.1, from coordinate 1,168,908,104 downwards.
GCTACTGGAAGCACCCACAAATGAACTCTGCCTACCAATACTGCCATACCCATCCTTAAGCTGTGTAGTAAAGTGCCACAAATGGGGCATTCCCCTTAAGCTGCGCCCTTTCATCTGAGTTGGGAAGGAGTCAAGGGGCCATATAGACACGCATTAAAGCAACCTCAAGGCTGGCTCTCATTAGAATGCGCTGCATATGAAACGGGACGCAGGTGCCTCTCGCTTTCATTTTCGGTAAAAGGCCCCTCTGGCTCTGACATCGGATCTCCCTTCTGCTGCAGCCCCTGTACCGGAGATGGGCTCTCACTCAGAGGTATTGTTCGCACGGTTCGCGAAGCCAGGGGCACAACTCAAATGTTGCTTGCGAGGAGCCCCTGCCCTCGCTAATATGTTGTCCATCCTCCCCCCACCCCGCCTCTAGTGTAGATTAAGGTTTGGAGAGCGGCGTGGGGTCATTGGTCATTGTAGGGTCATTGTAGCGACTGTCAGAGCTGAGCACAGAGGACGATGACCTGTGGGTGTGTCGCTGTTTGCAACCGTGAAAAGATAGATGCCCGCAGCTCGCCACTATACTGTTTAGCGATCTGTTTCTAAGCGCTGCCTTCGAACGCTCAAGGTTTTTGGAATCTATTTAGAATGTTGGTTAGTGTACGGAATGCTTTTGGTGTCTGTTCGGGGTTGGCAGCAGGGGTGGACTGGGAGCTGAAAGAGGCCCCAGAAAGGATTACTGCGGACCAGAAGAGGCCCGGCAAATAATATCCAAAGTGGCCCCATATGACACATTGTCAGCAAGCCCAAGGCGTTGCCTAGGAGAAAATGTGGAAATGCAACACGAAAGAGGCCGAGGGTGCAGAGGCCCACCGGGAACTCTCCAGAGTTCCCTATAGGCCAGGCCACCCCGAGGTGGCAATAATATGCATATGTGTTTGCAGGGCTAAAGTCGAGGGTACACGCGGGTGGACGGAGTCCACCCACTTTTTATAGAAGGTGGACTCAGCCCCCCCCCCAGCTAAAATAAGAAACATTGAATGTCCTCTTTGAACTTGTGAATTCAAGCCAACCTCAGGGATTGAACCACAGTCGTCAGGCTTACAGGCCAGAAAAACAACAAACAACGAAATGTGAAGTGTCCCATTTCGATACTGCAAGTTCCAGGGAAAATATTTGTAGTGCTTCTTGGAGTTTAAAGCATGTACATCTTTTAACGTTTTCAAAAATACAATTAGTTGAAAATATCCTCTCTTGGTTTTATGAGTGTGTTGATTTTATGAAAGGCAAATGCCATTCCTCCTGTGCAATTTGGGTGACTATGCAAAGCCAATTTAATGAAATGAGCATATTTCACCTCGATATGCTCATTTCTGCCGACGTCACTTCCCATTAGGTTTGTTGATGAGTCCTCCCACTTTAATTTTTAGGACTTGACCCCTGTGTGTTTGTCAGAATCGGAATAGAAGTTGATGTACTGTGCCATTGGGTTTGTGTGTCTGCCCAGAAGTGCCAGTAGGGTGAATGGGTGTTTTTCTGCATCTGCCTGGAAGGTCAATGTTCTGTTCCATAGTATGATTTTGGTGTCTGTTCAGGAGTGGCAGTACTGTGCCTATATGCTTTCAGCTTCTGCCTAGAAGGTGTTGCACTCGGTCATGTTATGCTGTCAGTGTCGGCTTACATCCCGGTAGCTGTTTGGAAGCGGGTTACTGTTTGGAAGTAGCATTTGTGGTTCCATCACCTCTTGGAAGTAAGTGTCCTGTCGTGTACATTTTGATCTGTGGGCACTTGTATATCGGTGTCTTGTAGGACCGTTGACATGTGCGGGTGTCCACTCTCGTGGGAGGTTGGCACGTTTGCCATTGTTTGGAAGTTCTAGGAGACTGTCCCTTTTATAGCTAGAGCACAAGAAACCAAGTAAACATGCACCTCTCCCTTGGTCCTCGGTGCTGGGTTTGCTGATGGGCGAAGGAGTGATAAATCCGTACAGCGCCCCGCCGATGGGGTTAATCACCTCTAGGCGCGTGGCACGGGTCGCCGCACCCTGCAGATTTAGTTAGGCAATGTTTTGGTGCAATTGCTACACTTAGTGGCAGCATTATTACCCCAACTCTATTTTTACCCGTTGGGTTCAACTCTGAACATCTATTTAAAGTCCAGTGCCTTTACTGAATGAGCATTTGCGCTGGTTAAATTGTAGTAATCGCTGCATATTCAACTCCCCATTACTGACTCGCTGTAGAAAATGAATAGATTGGTGTTGATAGCACAGCATGCGGCCTCCGTGTCGCACGGGGCATTGGCACACACCACAGTCAACTAAGAATGACTAAGAAAGGAGTCACTAGTAAAGGGGCCTCGTGTGTAACAATAGTTTACCCTTTCTTTGATGGGGCTGTGCGCCTTTGACTGTTTGCAATTTAGAATAGGTTGGTTAAGGATTGGCAGTTGTTTTACTGTCAATTTTCGTGTGCGGCGCAGAGATATCGGAATTACGCGGGCCAGAATTACTCGTGTGTAACAATATTTTACCCTTTCTTTGATGGGGCTGTGCGCCTTTGACTGTTTGCAATTTGGAATAGGTTGGTTAAGGATTGGCAGTTGTTTTACTGTCAATTTTCGTGTGCAGCGCAGAGATATCGGAATTACGCGGGCCAGGGCTCCCATTGTCTGATGTGTTCCTTAGGTTGTCGGAAGCACAAGGTGTTCATTACTCATCAAACTGGGCCACACCGGCCTGAAAACATCTCAGTATAGATCACATAATCATACAATTGGCCAAAATACCTTTGGATTAGCGAAACACTTAACCCAGGTATCTAGCGTGGGAGGGGGGAGACGTAACAAGGTGCAAGGTGAATTAAGAGTACTGATGTGTGATCCAGCTGCCCTATAATTACTTATTTTCTATAAATTAAGCAAATCTGTAGGTTTGGGTGGGGGAAGGGAAGAGGATGGACATTATTATGGTAAAGTAAATTAATGTTTCATGACCTATACTAATACAATGTGTATTTTGTTTTCAAGGTAGCCACTTTTGTGGGGACAACAAAAGGAAAAGGGGGGCCCACAGTTCCAAGACAGCCGTCCTTGGCACAGAAATGCGAATGTGCTTGCGCATAGGGAGTTAATAGTATGTTTAAGCAGATGGTTAGAACACATGAGGGGTGGAAGACGAAAGGAAGGCAACAGACCAGAGAATAGGTAAAGTAGAGCAGGACAAATGCCTGCTGTCACCCATGCAGAGCTGTTAGATATTTCCATGGTGCAGTGTACTCAAAAAGCTAGGGCAAGGGCTGGGCAATCAGTGTTAAAGTAGGGGGCGCAAGTTGGGTCCCCTTCTCCCTTAGGCAAGAAATTGTGGGGGAGAGGGGCGCTCTGGCGGACACAACTGGGGGGGATTAAGGGGATGAGTATATGGCAAGAAGGTAGAAATGCGAGGGAACAGTAGAACCAAAGAGGTTTCTCTCTTTCTCATGCATATGGCGCATGCATAGGATATGGTATGTATAGCGCACGTATACACAAGGGTTTCAAGGAGCGACGAGGCGTAGGAAGTGGACAAGGGAGAAATAGGACAATGAGCTTCCTAGGACCAGTGACAATGAGGTTGCACCAGTGCACGGAGGGGAGAGAAGGCAAGGCTGGCAAGGCAGTGAGAAGGTTGCCACCTCAGCCAAACGCCCTAACATGGGAACTAACATGTGAGCGTAAATCGGGTTGTGTTGCGCAGAAGATTAGCAAGCAGAATTTTCACCCAAGAAATATTGGTGCTGGGTTGAGTCCACACCCTTAGTTCTTATCCGAGTGTAGGTAGGAGCTTCAGAGGTGGAACACATTGCAAAACGGTGGGGGACGTTCACCAGCAAAAAGGCAACTGCAGTTTCTAAAAAAAAAAAAAAAAGTGAAAGGTGTAAGCGATTTAGGAAAGTAATAGTAGAGAAGTGAATGTAAGGCAAGAGCCCTTTTTCCTTGTGGCTGGGCATTGCATGTATTGTGACTTGCCGTATAACGCCCATTTTATAAGCCCATAATAACATCCGTCATGTGTGGGATCTGTATGGCCAGGCGGCCTGTGTTGTATTGATGATATGTCGAGTTGAGTTTATAAAATTAGAGGAAGGATTAGGAGAAGGTCTGCTGCAAAGGAAAGAAGGAAGATATATATAGTGCTTACAGGTTTGTGTCAAGGGAGACACTGGCATCTGTAAGTAGAAATCACTATCCTGCCGAGTGTAGCATATGCGCTGGTCAAGCTCAAGAGGGGTAAATGCGAGGACATTTAACATGGGAGAAAAGTTCACAGTGCAGGGGGAGGGCGTTCAACAAGGGAGAAGAAGTCACAGTGCAGTTGGAGTACAAGATTACAAGGGACAACAAACCTAGATTTGCGAATCCTTTATAGTGTGAGGGAGGCGGAACATCTCAGGACTATACTAGGGTTAGGGACCCCAACAGCAAAGGAAACCTAAAAGTAAATATGATCAAGATAAATAGACTAACCATATGAATGCAATTCTGAAGGACGGTCAGCATTCCGAAAGGCACAGGCTGGTACTCCAAATGTGATGAACAGAGCAAGGAAAAGAAGTTGCATAAAGGAGCAATAGCGTGTGAAACGCAAAGTGTAACGATAGCCAACGCACAGTAGCAAACGCCCCATAACATGCAAAGTCCAGGCGAACAATGTGGTGATTAGGGTGTGCAAGTTGGATCCTCCTCTCCCTAAGGCAAGAATTTGTGGGGGAGAGGGGTGCTCTGGCTGGCGTAACAAGGGGAGGCAAGGGAGGGATATGGGGGAAAAGGAAAGGAACAGCGCAGAGTGTTAGTGGGCTGGAAAGGACAGAGGTTGAAAGGAATAGTGAACAAAAGGAGGGTATGGGGGTCAATGTTGAACAATGATGGAAGGAAGTGCTTGGCTTCCCAGCGAGATTAGGGTCTTGCTAGGGGGATTGAGCTAGTAAAGGAGAAGAGGATTAAGTAACGAAACGGAAAGAAAAATGAAGAGTAAGCAAAATTACAAAAAGGTAATGGTAAACATAGAGTGAAAATAAGCTAAATTTAATGTAAATTTGCAGGGGATAGGGGTGCTCTGGCGGGCACAACTGTGGGGGCAAGGAGGGTATGCAGAAAATGGCATGCTTGCCTAGGGCAGAACATCTCAGGATGATAACTGGGAGCGATAACCCACACGTATGGGCCAAGGAAGTATAGGTAGGAGCAAGGGAGATGAAATTAGGTGAAAATTAGGTGAAACGGTAGGGAACGTTGACCAACAAAATCCTACCATAGTTAAAAGTGATGTGTAAGTGATTAGTAAGCAAAAGCAAGAGAAGTGTAGGGTAAACACGCAGAGAAGAAGAGGGGAGGGAAAGTAAGGGTAAAGAAATTGATTTTTTAAAAAAAGTATAATGCAACCAAAAGCTAAAGTAGGGCACACAAGTTGGATTTTTCCCTTCTCAACAAGACAAGGATTTGTGGCATGATTGGGTACTCTGGCTAGCATGACTAGGGGGTGCAGAGGGGGGAAAGGGGAAGGGGGGATACTGAGGGTCAAATGTTAAACAAAGGAAAAATAAGGGTATAGGGGATAAAAGCAAATGAGTGAATGAATAATGAAGAGTGTGCAAGGTCACGAAATAGGGCAGTGGCGGGGGAGTAATCTCTGATGCGCCACGGGGCATGGTGGGGGTAGAGGGAGGAGGGATAGAAAGTGAAAATGAAAGTAAAGTGAAATGTGAAAAATTAGTGCAAGGTGAAAGATGAAAAGTAAAATTGAGAATAGCTAATATAAGGTAAGTGGAAGTTTAAGGTAGAGCTCTCAGTGCCTAGGGGAGGTTAACTGATATAAGCTAAAGGGAGCCCTGAGTAGGGAAGGAACGGGCACTGTACCAGGTAAAGAGGCCTACGAAGAGGAAGGTGGGGGAACTCTCAGGCGCCGTAAGCCGGCCAAGAGTCATGGCGGTGGTCTAGGTAACTGGCAGTAGGGACTGGCAGGCACAAGGTAACAGGGCGCAGGGGGAATCCAGTTGGTCGGGGAAGGGGACAAATGTACGGAAAGAAAGCGATGCAGCTACTTGGGGAGTTGGTAGAGGACTAGTGGTCAGGTTCCAGGGGGGAGCAAAGAGGGAGGGAGGAGACTGGCGGGGAACAACCCCCAGGGGAATGAGGGGCAGCAACAGGGGTAAGGGAAGGGGGCAAGTGCAACAGGGAATGAAGGAGAATTGGAACCTAATGGGGGAACAGCAATGGGGGAGTCACACAAGAAACGGGGAGCGAGTAGTAGGCCTGGAGACTGTGTGGAAGGGGCACAGGTCAGATACCTAAGGAGGGAGGGGTGAGGATGCGAGAGAATGGCAGGACCCCGGGGAGAGGAATAAGATAGGGATCTGGGGGCTGGGGGTTAGGAAGGGGTTGGGCAAAGGGAAAGTGTAGAGCACGTACATCGGGCCAACAGGGAGCAGAGGGGGGGCAGGCAACAGGGGTGGGGGTAGGTTTAACGATCCTGCACCTGGGAAAGTAGTAAAAGTGGAACCGGCTGAAAATTAAGCTGGTGCCGAAAGTGGAAGTGTTCAAAGTACCAGTTAACAAGTTAATGAAGTGGAAAAGTTAAAGTGGCGGGGTCAGCTCCGCACAAACGGAGGCTGCCCGCCGTCAAGATCAAGTTCATATTAAGTGGAAAAGTAACGGTGTCAGTTCCGCTACCGGATGCTGCTTGCCATCAAGTTTGAATTCATGCTAAGTAAAGTGGAAAAGTAACAGCGTCAATTCCGCTCAACGGATGCTGCTCGCCATTTAAGTTTGAGTTTATACAAATGAAAGTGGAAAAGTAACGGCGTCACTTCCGATCAGCGGATGCTGCCCCCCACCGAGTGGGGAGTGTAAGGGTGTGCAGCTCAGAGCAGAATAACCTGATGCTGTATTACCAAGTAACAAGTAACGGAGCACCTGTAAGATACCTCCTGCTAATAAAGCAACTGCGGCCTGTACATCCACAACCCGAGTCAGTGTATTATTTCTGGGGGGGTTTTGGGGAGGGTATGGGAAAAGGGAAATGTGTGGAGGGCCGCAGATTAAACCAAAGTGAATTTATAAACTAGGTAAATCAAATGTCATGCCCTGTTGTGTTTTGATTCTGGGTGTTCTGAGATGGCTGACTGAGTTGTTTCATTTTATTTACTATTGTGTAGCTGGGCTTCCATTTGATATTGCTCTGCCACATACTGTGTTCCGTGCAGCTCATAAGTACAAGATGAAAAAAGGCCTGCCATTATTTCACATGGTGTCTAACACCTAATTATCCCTGACAGGGGACTGGTTTTAACTCATTCCTAAAACAGCATAAGAAAGCTGACTGAATGTCATGCTCTACATTGCTACCGCCCACCTCACCTAGGCATCCATAATTTAGTGCTGTACAGGCACTCTATTGTGACCGCCCACCTGGACACCAATAGGAAAATGCACTAGAATGTACTCAAATATGCGTATCCCTGCGAGGTATGCAGTGATTATATTGAACAGGAAATAACAAATGCAATTTTGCAGAGCAAAATACTGAATGCTAAATATATAGGGGGTGGGGCTAAGGGGGTAAAAGGTGTGGGAGGGGTGGTTCGCTTGTGGTTCGGGGTGGGGTTAGAAGCATGGATGAACATGGGTTTTTAGGACAAACCGCCCTCCCCCCGCCGGCCCCCATTTATTTTTTCGGTAAAATTCCATTCGTTATTTCTCAATTTGTTATTTATAATCACATGTAACCTCGCTAAGATAGTGCATTAAGTTGTTTCATTTGTATACTATTGAAACGACTCTTAGAGTGCATCTGCCACATTTTGTACCCCATGTTGCTCATACCTAAATGTCCGTAACTAAAGCCTTGCACTGTTTTACACACAGTCGTACATCTAACTATCCATAAGAAACCATCGCTGCATTGTATCTAAATTGTAATGTGCCACGTTTACATACAGGAATCCCTAGAAAGAACAGTGCATTGTTGTATATTGTATAGTCCTCTAGCTCAGCGCTGGGGGTATATCCGCCACCCTACTGGCAAATTCCCCTATGGAGTCCTATGGGTCTCAAAGGATTTGCGAATTACCAGTGTTTCGGCCACTTGAAATCTGCAGGTAATTCCAGCAGACCAAGTGGCAGAAATAGTAGTACAGGTTGCTGGTATCCTGCCAGAAATAACGTCAGGATACAACAAACTTATAATGAGGGCCACTGTGTTCTATTGTGCTCCACGTCTGGGTGCCCTTGAGATGGCGCATTGAGGTGTGCATTTTATATGCTGTTTTGCTTCATAATCTGTGTGAAAACGAATTCCACTGTACTCACACGAGGTATCACTAGAATGGCTTACTGAGTTGTTCCACATTGTACACCCGTATGTTTAACTCTAAGTGTATGTGTGAAAGGACACTGTGCAGCACATACATCCAGATATCCTTAAAATAACACCTCAGATTGCTTAATCCCATATACTTCTGTAACATATCTTGGTGTTCCACGAACAGACATTGCATTGTATGGTTCATACATGGGCTTTTCTGTGAAGGTGCTTTGCCACACTTTAAGCTCTATGTTGCTCCCGCCTAGAGATTCCAAACTGAAGCCCTGCATTCTTTTATATACTGTCTCACATTTAAAAACACCTTAGAGCATGTTCTAAATGTGTACTCTGTATCTCTCACATATAGTACTCTGTCTTTGTCACATAAAAAGCACGTTGCATAGCTATATGTTGTGACCAGTTGTGTTCCACATCCGGGGGTTCCTGGGATGGTCTATTTACTTGTCCATTTTGCATACTGTTCTGCTTCATATCTGGGGGTCACAAGGATGGTACCTTGAGTTTTTACACTTTGGATGCCCTTGTGTCCCATCGCTAGGGGATTATGTGAAAGGACATTGCCCTGCACTCACATCCAAGAGTCCCTACATAATGCACTGAATTGCTACATTTCATAGAATATTGTGCCTCATGTCTAGATGTCGCAGACAAAGGGCATTGCCATGTACTAACATCTAGGTAGTCCTAAGACAACGCACAGTAGTGCATGTTTTATACACTTCTGTGTTGCATATGTAGATGCTCCTGTGAAAGTGCATTGCACTTTGCTCACACCTAGGCATCCATACATAACACATTGGACCTCATAGCGAGTTGGGCGATATCCTGACTAGCACACTGCCCAATTTTATTTGCGTTTCTACCCACTCATCTGGCAGTATTACTGCCGGATCACGGGTTGGGCAGTAAACGTTATTCCCCATTCCCCATTGGACCCAATGGGAAATTTTCGGCACAATTACCGCAGCGGTATTACCACACAGTAATTGTACGGAAAATCAGCATTTTTCTGGCATATTTACCCCCAGCTCTGATCTGGGGGCAAACACACGATACTCATGATTAGGTGGACCCTTAAATGCAGCGGTAATCTAATTACCACCACATTTAAGGGCTACCGCCCAACTCGTGATGACGCCCATTGACTTATTTTATTCAGTATACTATTGTATTTCATATCTGGGTGCCCCCATTAAGGTGCATCACCATATTTTACATTCTGTGAAGCTCACACATTGACATCCCTAACTAAAGACTTCTGCTATTTTACACACCATCTTGCATCTAACTATCCCTAAGAAAGCTTACTGTATTGTTTTTAAATTGTACTTTACAAGCCTGTACACAAGAACACTTGTGTGCAGGTGCGCTATAAATGCCACAACATATCATATCATACTTTGCTACACTCACAAATAGGCATTCCTAAAAAAGCACATTGCAGTGCTGTGTATTTTGCCCTGCTTTGTTCCATGTCTGGGTGCCTCTGGGAAGGCACATTTAATTGTTCCTTTTATACTGTGTTCCATGTCTGGGTGCCTCTGGGAAGGCACATTTAATTGTTCCTTTTATACTGTGTTCCATGTCTGGGTGCCTCTGGGAAGGCACATTTAATTGTTCCTTTTATACTGTGTTCCATGTCTGGGTGCCTCTGGGAAGGCACATTTAATTGTTCCTTTTATACTGTGTTCCATGTCTGGGTGCCTCTGGGAAGGCACATTTAATTGTTCCTTTTATATACAGCTGTGTTTCAGAGCTGCATGCTCTTTTTTATGTACCGCGGTGCATCATATCTGGGTGCTGCTGTGATAGCGCATTGCAAAGTATTGAGTTGCAGGTATCATGATGTGCGTTGAGTTGCTCCGTTTTGTACACCACTGTGTAACTATGTGCCCCATTCAGAGTACATTGCCACACAATATGCTTAGTCTTGACCATACCTAGATACTCTTAACTGAAGGCCTGTCTCACATCTATCTCTGGATGGGCTTACTGTATTTATCTAGGGCATACTCTCTGAATCGACATGTAGGCATTGCTCAAAACACATTGTATTGCTGTACATTGTGTCCTCTTGTGTTTCGTATTTCAGTATTACAGTATTCCTAAATACGAAGACTAAAACATACGACCCTCACCGTTACAGATTCCACACTTAGATTTCCAAAGAGTAGAAGCGTGCTGTAGTGTATTATCTCATTCTATATGCCCGGTCACCCTTAGGTTAGAGATATCCCACAACAGTAAGATATTGTCAGCAGCAGCATCTTTACATTTCCCAGAACTCAGTGTACAACAATGCACAGTGATAATGGGCCACCCAGGGAAGGAGAGCCGAGTCAGACAGGAACTAACCTACGGGAGAAACATCCACTCTGAAAGCACAGCCCAACCATCCACCAACAGGTTTGCATGCACAACACTATGCAACAACGACCCACGCTGCCTTTGGGAGGAAAGACTACAAGCCAGGTCCAAAACCTGCTTTATTTCTTGCTACCTCTCCACCTATCGACATGCCACATGCCCCCCACAGAGCACCCCACATGCAACAACTCAGGAAAACAAAAACATAGGTACAAGAGCCAGACGATTGGAAACCCCTCAGAGCCAAACTTACATGTGGCCAACACAAGAAAAAAGTTATAGAATACCAACTTCAGAACAAGGGTCATTCATCATGGCACAGATGCCTGAGACAACATAACCTTAAAAGGAACACTTAACCTATAGACTCCTTTCATTCCCACAATCAACCCAACAACCTAATTCGTCCTATTACTAGAGGGAAAAAACAACCCACCCCATAATCTACCAGACCTGATTAACAATGAAACATCAGATGATGCAGCTGCCTAGCCAACAATCAATCAACCATCTGACAACATGGTCATACACAAAACATGGAAACAACACAGGGCATCCAATGCTGCTGACACGTGATAGAGTGGTTGCCCGCTCCACCTCTAAACACAGAACAGAGATTCATGAAATTATTAGTGAAGGAGGAACAGACATGCTCTTTATAACAGAAGCCTGGTTGTCAGTTGACGGCAAGGTAATAGCACATGAATCCATGCCCACTAATGGCAACCTCATGCAAATTAACTGGACTGGCCAAAGAGGAGATACCACTGAGCATGCAATGTACACCTCAAAGTCACAACTTCACAACACATTGACTCCCAGACTGTGAAGTACTCCTAAAGCACCGCACAGTCGACCACCAAACAAACGTCTCCTGCCTACTTATTTACAGACCACCATCATACAATTCAACCTTCACAGACAGCTTTTCATACAACACACATCTCTAACAGACCTCAGAGACTTCAACATTTGTTTTGAGGAGCAAACACAATCAGCCCCCAAAAGCTTCATCTCCTACATGGCCAGCTTTCAGCTCAAACGAATTGTCAACAAAAACTGTGGGTCACACCCTTAACACAATATTTTGTGAAGAAGACCTAATAACCATCTCACTCCTACCCCCAGTCAGGTACTATGTATCAATTCTTTTTATTTTCCAACTCCAATGTGTCAACTCCCGACTCACAGAGGACAAACTGCACTGGCAGGAGAAGCTGGGAAACTCACTAACATTGTATGAAAGAAACCAAGCACAACGATCTATAACTCTTACTACTGGAAGACATTTTGGTGACACTAGACAACTGAATAAACAAATCACCACACACCCTCATCCCACTAAAGTGCATCACCCTCTCAGAAATACACAGACTTCAGGAAGATGGTTTACAGCTATCATCGAGCACTGAAAAAAAGAAATTCAATACTTGAAAAAACATGAAGAAAACACGGAAACACTAAAACCCACGAGACAAGGTCACCTACCAAAGACAGATCCGCCATTACAAAGCAGAAATCTGTTAAGCAAAGAAACATAATTATTCCGAATGGATCAATAAAACACCTCATCCAGAGAAAAAGGTTTACCAAATCTTTACTGGCATGAGAAAACCAGCCTCATGCAGCAAAGTAACTAACTTCACCTACCCCAAATGTGGGTGATGATATCAACCATTTCAGAAGCAAAGTACTAAACATGCAGCAAGCCATTGATTCAGGAATAAGGAATGGAATTGGAAGCAACATTCAAACCCCAGTTAACATTCAGCCTACAACTCCACCAATGAAAAACTTTAAACCAATAGCCGAACCAGAAATAAACACATTTGTAGAATTTAGCATCAAAGCCGGTTCTCCAATTGACCCCTGCCATCTGAACAACTACAAACAGATCCTTAACAAGGTAATGCCTACTTTCAACTTTCGTAAATTAACTGCTCATTTGAAACAAGAATTTCACCTGTTAAGACAGCCTGAGAAGTCCCACATTATATAGAGGTTCTGGAGCCAGATCAAACCAGACTCAATAACGGAAGTAGACAAAGTGCAAGGCAAAACCCAGCTTTATTATCATGAAAATAATACTGGGACAGCATACAAACATAACATTCTTGGCGCTCTCAACATGCTTATGAAAAACAACAGTGTATATACTCAATAGTCATCATAACTGACATCATACTGTAATATTAGTTACCAAAATCTATGGGATACAGGGATTGGCTAATAGTCGTCACTAGAGGGATTACATTTCTGATTGGGTAACACTTGTCTGATTGGTCCTCCTGAGACCACCTCTACATTGACAATAGTAAGAGACATCATCTCTACAATATGCAATTGGCTGGCACCTTACTTCATGGGTGGCATAACATTTGAGAGTCTGACTGGTTGGCTTCTTACTAACCAACCTTGGACAACTAACAGGTCATCAAGACATGAGCCAGACAGGATTACGGGCAGAAAAGTCCACGGACTGCTTTCCTTTCAATTAAAGAAGATACCATCCCTCATTTCTAGTGCATGAGCCAGGGTGATCTCTTTGTATTTGACCTTGTGTGGTATCTGGTGTCTTGGGATACATGTAAGGAGTAAGGTAGGTGTCTTATCTGTTTTCGTTGTTAATGAATAGACAGTGTTCCTCAATTATGGGTCACATGTTGTGGGACCGTGTTTGGAATTATCTCACCCTGCATTTATTAGAATTTTAGCTAATATTATTGTGAGTGTTATGGTTTCTTTTACACCTGGGGACACTCTTGAGTTATTCTTCATGACATCTTTTGTCTTATAATTGTTCTGCACCTAGCTTACAAAGGCTTGTTGTACTCTTAATTAATCTGAGAATATATTGCTTGCATCTAATTGTTATCTCATGTGTTCTCTCTGCTGTTCCTATCCTCCCTTATTCATGGTAACCTTGGCTTGGTTTGTTAGCTACTGTCTGAGCTCTGCAAGTATCTGTATTTTGGTATTTCAGCATTTTGAATTCTCGTGGAGCAAATTCAGCTTATACATTGCTTATGTTAGTATTCTTCATGTTTTATGGATGTTATGTTAATATTTATCATGTATACATGCATGTGTTACCTAGTGTTTGCGTTATTCATGTTGAGTGCACATTTGCTTCATGTCTAATGCATGCATATACATTGTTAGAATATTAGTCTGGTTACTTGTGCTATCTTCAGTTTTAGATTGTGTCCATCTCCTGCTGTACCTGCCTGGGATAAGGGCAGTATGGTTGTCTTAGTGAGTAACGTTTGTCACCTGTGCAATATTGAACTGGGGGAAGGGCAGAAGCTATGAATGACATATTCATCTGCCTCTCATCACAAAAAATCTTTCAAGATTGCCTATGTCAAGCCACTTCTACAAAACACTGACGGAGACCCAGAAGACCCCTTCAACATTCCTCCTATCGCAAACATACCATAGCCAGCCAAATCTCTAGAGAGCTATGTATGGAGCCACATCTTGGAGCATGTAGGGTCTAATAACTTACTAGATTGCTCACAAATAGGTTTATACATATGCCAGGTTCTGAAACAACATTAGTTTCCATTGGAGCTGACCTCAAAATCACAGCAGACAACAGCACCTCAGCACTTGCACTTCTTGACATCTCTGCAGCCTTTGACACTGTTAACCACAGCACACTAATTAAAAGGCTTTAAGAAACTGGACTCCATAACAGAACTCTGGACAAGATTTTTCTGAAGGGAGTGAACAAACATCATATGTCTCCCCTCGTTCACTTGAAACTCACAACCCATTACCTGCAGAGTCTCCCAGGAATCGAGCCTCTAGCTACTCGTCTTCAACAACGGTATGACCCCTTTAATGAAGATCAAAAAATCTTATGAGCTCACTGGTTACAGCTGTGTTAATAACATGCAAATTGTACACAAAGTAACCAACAATGGACACGCCAGCATCACCCTAAGTAACTGCCTCACACGAATAAGCAAATGGATGATTGCCAACTATCTAAAACTCAAACGAGATAAAAAAGGAAGTTATGATCATCTCAACTCACACCACCCCTCTGTCATTGCTCTTTAGAAATGGGTACTTGCCCTAAACCATTTAAAGTGATAAAGAACCTACGCATATTAATTGACAACTGACTCACACTGGAAGCCCAAGTCAATGCAACAGTCAAAAAGTGATTCTACCATTTCTGCTATATCTGACGGATTGGCCTCATCTGTGCCATGTTTCTTTACCAAGCTCCTGCAGAGGCGATTGCCAGCGCCTTGATAATGCGAAATACTCATGTATTTGGACAACATGGCCCTCATTACAAGTCCGGCGCTGGACCATGGTGCTATTAGCACCATGGTCCATGCCGAAGTCTGGCATGGCGGATGGCAGAATTACCACCCCATTCCAAGGTGAGTGGGGCAGTAATTCCCCATTCACCGTAATTAGCACCAAGGTCGCTCTGCGCCTTGGACTTTAACGCCTTCAAAAAGCAGGCGTTAAAGTGTGAATCAGGCGTTAAGGGTTAACAGCGCCGACCGCGCCGTTAAGCCCTTAATGCCTGACTTGTAATGAGGGCCCATGATTTTCATGTCTCAGGGAAATCAGACACTGAGCGCCCACATCAAGAGGATGACAGGTTTCCACCAGCGTCCCACTTGCCTCATCTACAGAGATAACTGGCAATTCGAACCGATGTGCCAGCTGGAAGTGCTGGGGTGTATGGGTGGATACCATGGCACACAGGGAATAGGGGAAAACTAGTTTCGTTTTCCAGTGTTTTTCTATTCACTCCTCAAAAGCTATTATAAATGAATCAGTAGTATTTTATATTTACAGATTGCTCCATGTACATACAACAGATTTTGGGCATTTTCCATCAACAGCCATATTGTCTACCTGCAGCAGCAAAAAACTAAAATAAAGAATTTGCATCAGCAAAACTCCTTACATTTAAAACACCAAACAAAAATGTACTAACCAAAAAGACTGTACAAATACACATATGCCCATCCTAGCTGCATCACCCTCCTGGTTTCAACCAGAAGGAAGCTAAGGTTTTCCTTTAGATTCTAAAGGTCTGAAAGGCTAAAGGCCTCATTACACGGATGGCGGTGAACCATGGCGCTATTAGCGCCATTGTTCATGCTGGTAAAATACCGGCACCGCCTTGGTGGAAAGAGGAATTACCGCCCTATTCCAAGGTTGGCAGGGTGGTAATTTCCCCTTACACCATTGCCCTTCCCCATTTCCATTTTTGCCCCATAGGGCTCTATGGGAATGGGGAAGGCGCTAATTACGGTTCCGCAAATTGCGGTACCGTAATTAGCTCCCTGGTCCCTTTGCGGGTTGGTTTTTACTGCCTGCAAAAAGCAGGCGTTAAATTCCCCAACCCGCAAAGGGACCTTGTAGTAAGGCGGTAAGGGTTTACCGGTACCGGTAAAATACCGGTACCGGTAAACCCTTACCGCCTACCGTGTAATGAGGCCCTAAATATCCCAGACAAGCGCCATTTTATAATAGGCACTGGCAATGTAGTGGTATTAACTGGCCATTGCAGGTGCAGAATGGTGCGAGTACCTAGTCATCTGTTAGCATTGCTTGGCAAATGCCTAATACATATACGCAAACTGGTGGCTTTGCCAATGCTTGTTTTCAACAGGACTTCAGTGAAGGAAACGCATAGTGCTTATGAATCGAGTAGCTGAAGGCAGACCTGGTTAAGAAAATGTTATTACACTAGTAGCAGGTTTACAGATGCAATTAAGTCATTAACTCTCAGAAGACTGCTTTGAAAAAACCCTGGCAGGCACTTTGTTTGCAAAGTTTGATGGTCCGGCTTGAATAAAGCGAGCTGAAAGAGTTCCCATAAGGAGATGTTTTGGGTGCCGAGGGGCACGTCCTGGGTGGCCATGACCACAGTGATTAGCATGGCCATGGGCAGTCAATGTGTGGGCAAATAACCAAACAACGCCTACAAGCTTTGCGTCCCTCCTCATATGCCATTTCTCCCAATTTGTACCCGAATGCAATAGTTTCTGCTTATACCTAACAGCTAACACAAGCCGGAACCGTACACAATTTACAGTCACATTCCAATTTCCCAATTCGTATTAATCCCATCCGTGAATAAAAAGAGAAGAAACCCAGGACGCCTCTCATTGCTTCATCTAGAGGTGATCTGTGCATCCATTCAGCTACAGGTTTGTCTCTTCCCTGTAAAAAATGACATGCAGGGCGTGATTGTTGGTTTAGCACATCTAGTTTACGTTCCTCGAGCTCTTCTCTTACCATCCTGGTGATCTACCGCGGTCCAATGTGCAGTGTCCAGCTCACGCCGTTCTGCAAATAGCTAATGTTTACAATCTGATCTGCTTTGCAGATTATGAATGGCACCTATATGTTGTTCCTCTATTCTAACATTGGTCTAGTGGCTTCATTCAAAACACGCCCATTCCACTTTTTTCTGAGTTTGCAAAGTGTATGTGTCTTTCGACTGCCTGCACCAACTGACCTTTCACCATTTTCTGCCACTTATAGGTCATCAAAGAAGGGTATGGAAAGCATGTTCTACATCGCTTACCTGTGTCTAAACATTCCACGATTTCTAAAATATATATCAGTTTGTTTAAGGGTTGAACGAAATATAGCTATGAAAGGGAATAATGAGAATCCTTGATTTTTGGCTTAGACAAAAGCCTGTTAAATTACTCGATGTGAATATGTTCACTTAGCATACTTTCGGCGCAAAGGAGCAGCCTCGTTTTAAAAATAGCTTCTACCGTAAGCAAAGAATGTGCACAGATTGTGTGTGACACAAGTATGTTTCTCATCACATTGAAAACCATCACCACTCAGAATGGTATTGTAGTCTGTGTTTTATGTAGATACACCAACTTTGAATGAGCCTTTGGAAAAAAGCACTGTTAAATTAAGAAAGTTTCTTCATTAGAACCATTTGTTCTTGAAAAAGTAATGGGCCGATGAATATTTTTAATCCATTAAAAAAAATTCTTTTGAACATTTGGATCATTCAACATAGCAAAAAACCTTGACATATTTTCTGCAATATTTGCAATTTTTGCCAAAGCTCATAACAAGGCTAACACGTATCGATGTCGCAGTTCAATCATTTGCAAAAAGATCCTTCAAAGTGGTTTTAAAATAACTGTCATTCAGCACTGTACTCAGCAATGAATTCAGAAATTCTGGTTTCTCATCTATGATACAGCCTGCACAGCATGGTGTCACAAAGAATCCATACTAGAGGCTTTCTTCCTTTTTCAAAGATCATATGACACAGGTTCACTAGAGCAACTGTTAGTCATCTTCGGCCGGACTGTGGTGCATGAAAGAGGTCCCTAGGGGACCCTGTCGTCTATGGAAACAAGGCGAGTCACCACACACGATAGAGACGCCAGACACGATGTTGTATTCCCAAAGCTAGGGTTTTATTGCAAAGCAAAAGTCTCAGTTGGCCAACTCGGTCTCACGCCCCGCAACGTGTATCTCTAGACCTCGAGGGACGCAAGAGAGCGAATTACGTACATTAGTTGCATATATACAAAATGCATATCAAACAATCAGCTATGACATGTTTAACACCCCCCTTTATTGGGTTTCTTTGAACTTGGTGTGATGATGGACATCTCCGACCACTATGACACCTTCAAACATCTATTCTAGAAACAATTTGCAATTTGTGAGTGCAAAGGCATCTTTTGGTTATTGAATAGAACACGGCGCTTCTGTTTTTGGAAGCGAACTACATATGGGGGGAGTTGCATTCCGGACCTTGCTATCTATCAGGTGCTATTCGCGTCCTGGGAACCGACATGCTCTAGCGGGCTCAGCAAAGGGGGGCCATTAGAAAAGCATAATTCAAGCCTTTAGCGGTATTATTCTAACATATTCTACCATATAACGAGACTGGCTGGCAGCTGTGAAATGATTAAATGCCTTGCCGCTCTGCTTCAAGGCTACTGTCAAAACTACTTCCCAAAGTTCCTTCCCCTGGAGTCTCCTCACCTTGATCTTCACTGTGACTGGTGGCTTTCTGTCTTCTCCTCCGGTCTTTCGGGGTTTTCTCCTCCTCAGTGTCCTTCTTAAGGAGTCCTTTACCCCTCTTGCGTTCGAAGAGATAGGGACGGTCTCCTCCGGAGGCCACCTTGACCGTGATTAGAATACACCGTCAGGTGAACCCTGGGGAGTCCGCCCCTCCCAAAACAGGGAAAAAGCCAGTAAGGCAGAAAAAACCCTGTGAGGCTGTTGGCGAGGATAGATTGGAGGAACAGCGGATCCAGATGTCGTAAGAGTCTTGAGACTAATGTCCAATTGATAAGACAGTAACAGGACTGTGATTCCTTGGCAGGGATGAGGGCGCCTTGGGAGAGGCGATGGGATGAGGAGCCACGAAGGAAGACTTATCAGACTCCGCAGGATCAAACAGAGGCTCCGAGGACTGCTGACGGAGGTAAGTAGGTATGGAGAGAGAAGGCACGAGAGCAAAGGAGAGTAACACAGAGTCCGTGAGGGTGAGAGAGAGAGAACGCGAGAGAATATGAATGAAAGAGAGCAAGTGACTATGATAGTGCGCGAATGCGAGGTAGAGTGAATGCGAGAGAGTAAGAATGAGAGAGAGCAAGTGACTTTGAGAGTGCGCGAATGCGAGGTAGAGTGAATGCGAGAGAGTAAGAATGAGAGAGAGCAAGTGACTATGAGAGTGCGCGAATGCGAGGTTGAGTGAATGCCAGAGTACACGAAAGAAATAGGAGTGAAAGAGAGGGATGGTAAGACCGAAGGAATATGGAAAGGCAAGAGAGAACGGCCTTCGCCTGGTGAAAAGGCGAAGGGCCGCGGAGAGCAAACAAGAAAGCAAAAGAGGAGCTCGGTAGGTCAGGAGCTATCGTAGGCTCGAAATCGAAAGTCAGCATAGCGAGTTGCAACGCAACTCGCAGGGAGGGCGTGGCTTCCTTAAATGCCGCGACTACCAAAAAGACTGGACCGCTCACCGACAGACCATCAGGACCTAATAACGCCTCCATCTTGCCCATAGCTTCCACGGTCTCAGCGGCGTGACAGTTACATTCGGGAGGGAGCCGGGCATTCTTCCTGGCGCTGCCTAGGTTTGTGTTTCAGCGAACTCTTGTTATCCTCACGGCCCTGCGGCCTTGTCCTTTTCACATACAGACAACAATGTTTCACAGTCGAGCAGTGTAAGCGGAAAATATACTGCGAAGCAATAGGAACAGAAAGCAATGAGCAATGGTTAGAAAACAAAATGGCGATTCTTGTTACATCAAAATGGCCGTTCATTGGCAAACTCGAAAACCTATATTCTGTCATATCGTGCATGAGACGGTTGGCCCACGGCCACCAAAATGCGTTTGTGGTCTCAAAGTAGAGATATCCGTATTTCTAGACTGACAGTGCAGAGTTCAGACCTAAGCCCAGAAGGAAGCCGGGTACCAGAGGTGAGAGACCGGCTGTAGACGAGACAGACCAAGCCAGTGGCAGAGGAGACAGGAATATGAGGACCTCTGTGGCAGAGCACCAAGGCAATGGTGATACCAAATCAACTCTTCCACGAGCAAGGAAACTAGAGCCGCTATCCTGAACATAACAATCCCTTGGGGAATCCCTGGTCACGGAAGGTTGAGCCCCATATGATAAACCCAGACAAGAGACAAGGGTGACCTGGCACCCACACTAACCATTCAGGGAACAGGGCCCGAGCTTACCCGGAACACAAAAGAGCCATCCATGAAGTGCAGAGGAAAGAAACACATGCCCCCTGCAAATACCTCATTAAAGAGTACCAGAATATGCCACACACTATTTCCACTGACTTTATACTGTCATTACTAGAGTTTGCCCTAAGTAAAAACTACTGTAGGTACAACATTAAGTTCTATTTGCAAACTAAAGGAATAGACATAGGTGCAGTGTTTTCTCCAAACTTTGTAAACCTGAACATGGCCAAATTTGAAGAGATTCACATTTTGTGACAAAACAACCTGCTTGCTCTGACTATTATGCTGTTTAAAAGATACGTTGATAACATATTAGTCATTTGGATGAAATAAATTGATTGCAACTTATAATCCACATTGGCATCAAGCAACATAGAAATTCCTTTTCTTGATCTATGCATTAAACATATAGGCGATCCCTCATAGTTAGCCTATGCAGGAAAAAAACAGATCATAATACTATCTTACATTACAACAGTTTCTACCCCAAGGTCCTTAAAGATAATGGCCCTCATTATAAGTTGGCTATTGCAGTATTATGTTTTCTGGTGAGGTGGCAGAAATGAAAATGAACTCCAACTAAAAGCTGGAGGTCATTCCACCACCTTACCGGCAAATAACGCCAGTATTACAGGCGCCAGTAATATCAGCAAACACAAATAGGAACCCCAGGTTCAAATGAAACCCGACTACTCCTGGGAAACACTCATATATATAAAAACTGAGAAGTCAGGATTCAACTTCTTCAATGTAAGTGTAAGGCAGAGCAAAACAAAAGCAACTATTGCATACCCCCACCAAAAGTGGTAAAACAATTTATCTCATGTTCAGAAGTGAAAGAATTCAATTCACTCCCATATAGATCTTATAAGAATACATTTATTTGGTCATAAAAACTACCACAAGGATAATAAAATCTATTAACATATGTCAATATAGAAAAAATTATAAAGACCCATACATCATAAATATACAATGAATTCATATTCCTCTTCATAGTGCAAAATCTAACAAACCCAAACACATTCAGATCACCACAACACTACATCCATACTACACTCAATCAGCAACAACATACTATACATACTATTGGTCTAAATATAATCAAAACATTTTTTCAAAAAAATATATAAAAAATAAACCTACAACAATAATATAATGTAGCAGAAAAACGAATCTCCCACAGTGATATATTCATTAACAAAATAAACATACTATAACCAGTGACGAAAAATCATAACACTGCTAAATATAATGTTCTCAGTGACTGGAAGACCTAGTCACAGCGTTTTTCACATGTTCATAACACAAAAAAGACCAGACATGTTTCTTTCCATCTTGATTATTAATTATATTTTTGGAAATTCAGAGGTTCTGAAGTATTCGGAGAGGGATGGAAACGGGTTGTTAAGATGCACCAATAGCTGTTGCTTTGTCCTTACACCTAAACGAAAAAGCAAAAAATTAAAAAATTACTGATCTCATACAAATTGTCATTAACTGAGATCAGTCTGCATACATATGGCTCTATAATTGAGTCACCAGCAGGCGGCTAAATTGCCCAAATACCTAAAGCTAGGTTGCTAAATTAATTAGTTAATCCAGCCGTCTCAACAAAGAACTAATTATATGTCGTTCCTTTTTAATGCAATGTTTGTCAGAGTAAGAAACACACCCTTAGAAAAAGGCTACACACTACCTGTTTACAAACCATCAATACTGCACTCCGTCCCGTATCACCACTACAAATATTTCCAAAAAGACATGATGAGACAGTCTAGTACAGAATCTGACTCTACTCATAAAAAGAGTGAGTACAGCTAAAACTTCGAATTCTGTTAAACTTCACTAGATAAATGATCTGTGGTTAAAAAGACTAGCGCTGATGTTAGCATAATTCTAAGCGAACAAAAGTTTGTCAACAGCCAGTATGATACAATATACAGTTCTCATGTCCCGGATGATTTAACAATAAAGAGATTGTTCAAAAGAAACACTCACACTATATGTGAATGGATACTCGAGGTCCGGTCGTACTATTCATGGTTGAATAAAACGGATGGCCTTCTCAGCAGCTATCAAAGTTCGTAAGAATATACATCCTTTAACAAGGGAAACTGTACAAAGGAAGGCAACTTAAATAGGGCACATTAATATTTAAAGTAATGCCCTTGACCAACGCTGTATTAGCCCTACAGCTGTAAATGGACATGTGAGGGAAAAACAGCCCAGACACTTAATTGTTTAGGCAGTAATACCGGCATCTGTAATACCAGCAAAATACCCCATGGAGTCCATGGAATGGGGAGTTACTCCAGCTACCCACCCTCGGAATCCGGTGGACATTTCACCAGACCGAGTGGTGGTAACAGTAATACAGTTTGCCCGTATCCTGGCAGAATTACTGCCAGGATACCAGAAAACCTGTAATGAGGTCCACTATTCCTTATGGCCAGTTTATGAGGGCTTGTAGAAACACTACTTATATCCATGACTTTATCTCTGAAGACGAGCTGATCTCATCAAGACTTACATCTAGAGGATATCCTAAGAAGCTTGTCTGGAATTTACTCAAAAGAGATAGAAACCAACATCGATCTACTTTATTGTCCACAAAAGAGCAGATAACTAGTCTTGACCGGCCAGTTTGTGTCACTACATTTAATCCACTGAGTAATGCTTTCAAGAGAGTCATTGATAAAATCTGGCACATACTGGAAATGGGTGAAACAGCCTCTCCTCGCCCACTCTTTGGCTTCCGAAAAGGGAGAAACCTTAAACAGGTTCTGATGAAAGCCAACAGACAGCACCACAAAATTGATTATTCTATCATGTCGCCAGGTGGCTTAGAACCACTTGTAGGCCATGCCCCCGATGGTGACTGCAGTGTATGCAAGTTCAAATCATTGCAGAAAAGCCTTACGATTAAGGAAAAATAATGGGTATTAAAAACTCAGACTACCTGTAAAAGTTGCATTGTCGTTTACATTATTAAATGTCCACGTAATAAAGTATAACCTCAAGAATGGTCAAATCTAGGATCATAGAACATTGATCCAGAATACATACAGATAAAGTGACAGCTCCTTTAGTCCAACATTATGTAAAAGAAGGACATAGTGGAGATGACTTGAAATGGTGGGCACTGGGGAAAATAACAAGTAGAGATAATACTGCTATTGACGCTGAGCTATATTGCAGAGAACAATTCTGGTTATACCACACTAGGAGTTATTTAGAATGTCTTAGTGATCAAGAACAATGGCACTAATTGGGTTGCAAATAAAAGTAATCTATGTCGATCAGTTGTTTACACATAATGTCTCAAGCTTTGCCATCCTCCAGAGAATAACTTTGGTTATATTGCACTAGGAGTCACATAGAAACATTTCTTGATCAGGAAGCATGGCATTAATAGGGCTGCAAATAATCAAGTATTCCCTCCTTATCCTTATATGTTGATTACATATGGAAAGATGAGATGCTTTCCCTTATATCAACAAAATATACGACTTCTGCCTTTGCCATTCAGCATGTTCCCTGCTATGGCATGACGCCTGAAATATCCTTTTCCCATAAAGACACCTGGTATTACCGGTCTAGTTTCTGATGTGATTTCACGTTAGTTTCCATATCATGATTTTGCTTTCAACCATTTTACTGCACCACTAAGGGGCAGTCATTAAACGAATGGGCACCATGTCGCCACATATCACTGCAAGGATTCTCTAAGGTAAATCTTAGAAGCGATGCATCCCTGGGGTTCCATTCCTGGATTTAAAAATGACAATTGTTGAAAAAAGCCCCATTAAAATATTGCACTTTTTGTATTTATCGGAACTTGTTAGGAAGCATTACAGCATCTGGCTACTCCATGAACATTAACATTGATTGACCACTGGACACAAAGGTCAGGTAATATACATTTCGAAATAGTTTGCTGATAAGTCTTCAACCTCACCTCTCCTCCCCCCCAGGAGCATGCCCTAATTTATAATTTATATACATGTCTCATGTTCTTTTTTTGAGGTGAACATTTGACGACACTGTATTTTTCACCCAGCTGCATTAAAATTGGATTCATACCACACTTAAGGACTAGTATATGTAGTTGCCTTCTTGATAAATACCAGTCACCATTGAGAACTCTACCTGAGCCCCTCGTGAAAAGTAATTTTTCTTTTTTGTTTAACGCTTAACTTAAATAAAAGTAGCAACCTTGATTTATTCAGAGAGGAAAATTAAATGAAATTAAATTATGTCAAATTCTTCACTCTTAAAAACATTTAAATTACCACAATGGAGGTTTTAATGGGTCTTCCTGTTTGTTTTCTTTTGTATCAGTTCATCCTGAGGAAGACAGTCCATCCATATTGTGCAATGGATCAATGCCGAAACTAGCTGACCAGGGGCCTTAAATTTATACAGATGGCACACTAATTGGAAGACACAAGGCTGATTGTCCCAGCTAGTAAACTCATGATAAGATATATTATGATTCAACATCTGATATCATTTTTGCACACATGTCCTTGTAATTGTACTTTGTTTGTTGTTTGATGTATACATCTCTGAAGCATTAGCACCTTTGTGGTTTGGCACTTGCAACTATGATCTATTGGACACTTTACAGTAGATGTACTTTATATTTCCGCAGTACTTAATAGAGACATGTATTGTTTTTAAACTAATGGTACAGTAAAAAGTGAACTCTTACGCCCAAGAGCCCTTTAAGACGAGGAAGCAATACTCAAAGGCGGATTGGGATGCAGAAGTTTCTCAAACATCAATAATCAAAACGACTCAGGAAGTTGGCAAAGTGATTTCTGTTTTAATATCAATTATCTAAAACAGGGAGTACAACGGGCATCATCCGACGCCGCACAGCTCGATCTGAATGGATTTAATAAAAACCGGTTCATTAATAACAAAAAATAGTCACTGCAAACGTCATACTACGTGGCAAACTACAACATTTATGAGTACCTCTGGTTGGCTCTCAATGAACATCTAAGTATACATTCTATATAGCCACTGGTTATGATTAGGTACTTAAGTCAGGTGGGCATCAGAACCCACCCCCAATAACTGGTCACCATTGTCATCACTAAATACACAACGATCAATTGGTTCTTCAAACTATAGGGCTCTTCATTACACGGCCCAATATGACTGGTTTGGCACCCTTGTACCCCTATGGAATATTCAACACGCTAACAGCATGCAAGCTACCATCCCAGGTGCATGGAAGCCCGGCGTGATCATGCCTTCCCTCCAATTAACCCACTATCCATCTACACTCCTTCAGTTTGTCAGACAATTAGGCTTTTAAACTTGGCCTTGTAACTGTTGACTTTGCCTGGGAAAAAAAGGGAGTCTTGCTTCAATGTGTCTATTAGTTTCGGTACAACCTGACCCAAGCTATTTCAATCTCCCCCATGTGACTTGAAGACCACACTTTTCGAGCTTTTGCAACATTTAATCCTTTTTTTTCATGCTGCTTCAAACAGAAGTGTATTCTTTTCTCACATTCGTTGTAGCCTTCTTGACAGTCATCAGTTACATTGTGGTCTATTATTTCCCTAGGTTCAGAGTCAGCCCCATCTTCGCTAAAACATGCCTTTTCGTCAGTAATTTCCAACTGTGCCAAACATTTGAAAGTCTTTTTCTTGTTCATGAAGTTTCAGGCCTGCTAAAGTGTGTTTGTGGAACATCCAGGTTATATACATTCCTATGTATATACATAGGCGCATCACTACAATCTAGTTCACTATGTAGCAAGCCTTATGAATACTTTTCCCTACTCGCGTTTCAGCAGTATTCACGTGTAAACTGAGTTACATATTTTCCAGCGTTTCTTTAGCATGAGCATCCTCATCTCGAGCCCGAAACGTTGCTCATCTGTACCATCTATTCTTCAAATCTTAGAGAATACTGTTACATTTCTTCTCTCAGGCTTTCGTGTAGGTTAAGAGGACACCTACCCTTTAGTCTATTTATTCAGTAAAAATGTCATGCCACATTAAGAAATTGCTAGACTTACTAGACTAAAATGTCAGTTTTAGGCACAAATAAACACTTATCGTGCTTGATTTAGTAGCGTAATGAAGCATGCATGATAAGTGTTATTACGTGGCTAGACTGCCATTTTGGTGTACAAAATGTCACGCCACAGTGACAAATGGCTAGACTTGGTACACCAACATGTCAGTCTGGCCCCGTAATAAAACCTATCATGCTTGCTTTAAAATAAAGCTAGCATGAAAAGTGTTATCACGTGGCTACACTGGCATTTTGATGCAGTCAGTCTTTCCATTTCTTATTGTGACATGAGATTTTTTACTGGGCATCTGAAAAATCAGGCATGATAAGCGTTATTACATGACTAGACTGACATTTTGGTGCAGCCACTCTAGCTATAATATCTTCCTATGCCATGGAAATTTTGACTGATCCTCTATGCTGAAGTGAATATCATGAGTGTTATTATATGTCAGGACTGGTCTACATTGGAGTAGCCGGTTGAAACATGTTTTCTCATTGTGGTAAGCCATTTTTAATGACAAAGCCAACAGAAGTATGTTCTTGTGTGCGGGTACTGGCATGTCTTGGCTGAGCCAGTTTAGATATGTTTTCTTATGGCATCATTACTGGCATTATGCACAACATGAGTATGTTCTTATATGGTATTACTGTCATACGTAGGTGCAGACAGCATGGAAAAGTACGTGAAAATGCTTTCATGTTGGCATATATTGTGGGGAAAGGCATCATAAAAATGCACTGTGCACTGTTTGTGACTTAAATCTACTGTATTTTTCATGAATTACCCTACAAAGCTGATTGCAAACTGTCCAGATTTTTAACCAATTTGTCAATGACAGTGTCCTGTATAATGGACCATTTTAACCTATTATTTAAAAAGAATTCTCAGGGGGAGTACCCTGCACCCCGGATGATCCTTGGTTGGTTTAGGCTCCATCGCTAAACTCGGTCACACTTTAACATTTGTGCCACACATTTACTCCCCACCACTGGCAGTGTGATAACAAACTTAAAGTTGATTCTTAGAACCCAGCTTTATTTTTGAAAATCACACTGTGTAGTTTGGCTTTCTCAATTATGCCATATTCACAAAGGCAAGACTGAAGAGTAGTATTTATCTGCATAAGTCAGACAGACTAGATGCTCCAGGAGAAGAGCTATTTATTTAGAGACAACTTGTTTGTTTTATTTTTCTGAGGCATGTGCTTCTGTGCAAAATACTGCACGTTTTGAAGTTACTGTTTCCTAGGTTTACTAATAGCCAAGTAAAATAGTTAGTATTATATCATATTTGTATGTATAGCACTTCATGTCTGACTCCTGATGTCACCTGCTTTTAAGCGCTGTAAAAATAGATGTATTAGTACAAAATAGACTTACTCTATCAACCCTAGAATGATGAAGGCAGATCCCTGCCTGAATATAAACATGGAAAGAGCAGGCTGACAGGTGTTATAGATGAGCTTTTAACTCGCCGAGCTATCCAATTGAGACACATAATGCAGTTTAATCAATTGTGAAGTTAAAAACGTGTATCCGGATATCTACCCATCATCCTCTCCTGTCCCCAATAATTGGTATAAGTTGTCAGTAATGGCCATATCAGGCTATAGTGGCATATACATGGCAGTGCCGCTGGCCTATGTTGGTTCTACTTGGTCTACCTCTATCTTAACAAGACACCGTCCATAGCATCTGAAGGCAGCGGCTAGAGAAAATGGGCTTGGTATCTAAAAGGTCTTATGTCTGCTTTAGTTCTGGTTTGGCATTTTGTCAAAGGTAAACTTTCTTATGTTTTTTTCACCCATCAGTCACTTCAGGTGCTGGCATTGGGGTCCAGTGTAATTCTTTGTGATGTCACCAGAATCAAAGGCTATATGGCATCACTTCCTGTGATGTCATAGGGTGTGTGATGTCACTTGCGCTACCCAAGGCATTTTGGCGAATTGGTGCCCCTGTTTCTGAAGCACCGAGGCAAGCACCTTAGTCCACGAACACTGAGAAAGCGCTTGGCTGTTGTAGCAGTGCATTCTTGGAAACTGTGTTAAAACCCACAGAAAATGGATAACCAATGTGGTTACTGAAATGGTGCATGTAGGACAACTGAGAGTTAAACCTCTCTGCTCTGCGAAGTGAAAAAACATTTCATTATTGGAAAGCTGCATGTTGGGAACACTGAAGGTGTCATTTTGAAGGGTGGAGGAGGGGGCAAGGAGCATCGTAATTTAATTGCAGGGGCAAAGGGCCTCTTTATGAGCTAGGTGGATTTACCCATGGTACATCTGCCAAACCCTGATATCATCACAACCACCCATATTGGCACTAGATCTGTCAGATTACCAGTCATGGTAAGGCCGAGTTAACTCTCATTCAAGGTGTCCATCTGACTTCAACTGAGCTTTGGAGCATTTGGTGCTGTGGTAAATCCTTCGTTTTGTGGTGGTAACACAGGAAAAACCTCTAGTAAGTACTGAAGTTTGTTCTCCACTTTGCCACCGAACTTGAAATATGTCAGTGAGATAGAAGTGGAAGAAAATCCTTTCCAAAAGTTTTTTACCGCACCAACATACTCGGTCTAAACTCCCTGACAGATTACTATCCAAGAAATGTTTATTCCTTTGCAGCATGGATCACTGAGGCTTATGGTTGAAAGAACAGTTTCAGATTAACTTTGATTATGAATTTAGAGAAATTCACGCGCACATAACATTTTCTTGTTACAGTTTATTACTCAAATGACAAGTCCCAAACCAACAGTTCTTCTGGTTTTGTAAATTGATGCTTAGAAATATTATCATTCAAAAGGCCTCTGTTATGACAGCGTTCCCCCCCCATCTGCTTGCATGTCCCAGTGGTCGGACGGACATGGCTGTTAACAGCCTGGCATCCTGACCCATGGTAGTCCCGAGCAAAGCGAGGGCCTCTGTTTTGGCGTTGGTTCGTTACCGGCCATGTCCGCCATCCCAGCAGGGCATAAAAGCCATTTGCACCCCAGGGTTTTTTCGGGGTACGAATGGCTGCATTTTTTTAATCTCCGATGGAAAAACAAAAATATAAACAAAGACAGCTGCCACCATAAGGAAAAGGGACTCAATTCCTTTTCCATTTCTATGGTGGTGAGAGCAGGAGGCGTGGTGGACTAGAGCTCAAAGCTCCGGTTCCGCACCTAAGTGGGGAGGAGCTGGACGAGAGATTTTGTTTGGTTGGACGGGTATGGGAGTGAGAAGGCAAAATGGAGAGGCTCCCTGTAAAAAGAAATGCCACCACCCAGACAAGGGCATCGGGTGCCTGTTAAAACAGGCGGAGAATGTATATTCTCTCCTCCTGTTCCAGCCACCTGATTGGTCAATGGCTCTTCACAGGTACGAATCGAAGCTCATTTCCGCCCTGATCCGACCTAAGAGTATCATGAATCTTTTTATTGTATTCTCAATTTATCATCAAAACAGGTGTAGATATAAGCAATAGAGTGTACACTTTCAAAAGTATGTAGTTTTGTTTTTACTAAAGCTTTCCTATAACCTCCCAACATCTTATCAGTATCCTCTACTGGCTTTCTATTCTGAGGGTTCTACCATTTCTTGTAACGTTGATTTTGTGACAATTATTTTTACTTCAATATTTTAATACTTAACGATAACTTCTGTATTGTGAGCAGGAGGGTGAATACAACCCACCATTTTATCAAAAACCCTTTGTTATGATGGCACAACATTGGCTGTAACATTATGTGTAGAGCTCTCGGTATGCACTTAATTTTCTACAAATCTAACGGAATCACTGCAAATTAATGTGTGCGATGGAGTCACTTTTGAGGCAAGCAAAGTAAGAAAATGCAGAGCTCTGGGGGCCAAATGTAGCTGCCAGCTACATGAGGCATGTGACTCTTAGCAGGGTTATATATGCACCCCAAAGAGCTCACGCAATCTTCCATTACTTCCCATTCAGCATGCCCTGCCACCACCCCATCAGGAAAGCCTTTTATGACTATGCCTAAGATTCACTGAGTGGAGAGAATCATTGCACGCAAGGACACAACATTGAGGAAGTGACACCAAAGAAAATAGAACCGTGATACATCAGTGTGCAGGCTTTCCACTTCCCACACGTCTACGCCGCACGCAAAGCAGACAAACCCCACACCAGGTATCCAAGGAAGCAAGAGCCGTGGAATGAAACACAGACTGGCGCTCCAAGGAAACAGAGTATAAAAACAAACAAAGAGACAGTGTTATGGTCTTGCAAGACAATCAACAGAGCTAAGTGCTTCGAACAATGCTTCAACAACCTGACCCACTCGCCAGACCTCCACCTTTATATGCTATGACCTTGTGAGCGAATTGGAACTTTGAAGAAGACCCTTCAAACACTAGCACACTTCCCAGTGTCTCTGGGAGGTGGCCTGTCTCCCATGCCCCACCTTGACTATAACGTTCTGATAGTCCATCTTTGACACACATGACAATCATCCAACCTTAATCTTTCAAAAAACACTTCAGTTGGAATATCCATAGTATGTGACAGATCTGCGGCCTCACACAGAATGCTACATCCACAGCCCCCACGTCTTGCTCTCCGTGAAACACTTCCTTTCGAAATTAGTTTAGGGGAAAACATATAGCATCTCAGTAAGAAATCAATACGATATCAAGTTCTAACAGAATAGCCGTAATGAAAAGAAATGTTAGAGAACCCATTCTGAATATCAGTCTGAGAAGAAATGAATACAAATCTTAATAGGTCACGTGATCAGAATAAATAAACCTACATTTGCATCAACAGTCTTGAGGCCAGAAAGCCTTTCATTCTCCAGATCGATGAGTCGTGTGTTGGAATGGGAATGATGCTCAGCTAGGGAGCAAAGGGTGGGTCTGACTGGCCCCTGGGGCACCAGTCTTACAAGCTTCAGCTCAGAGAGAAAAGGTAGTCAGTGACTGAGAGTGCCTTGCTGTTGTCTGAACAGTTAATGAAACTGCATTGTTGGCAAACCTTCATAGTGCAGAAAGAACACAGGTTTAGCCCACATTGGGTGAATCCCCACTGAATCCTGACTCACCAAACCACCAGCAACTGAGTTCATGCGTAGCAATGGGGAAATATTGGAAAGCAATCGCTGGTGCCATGGTGCCCATAATGGTCCATTTCTTGTTTTCACAATGGAAGCACATTGTTGATGCTGGCACAAATTAATAGTGATGGCGAAGGGGAGTGTGGCTGCAGCACAACGCAGAGGGCTCGGATAGCAAGGCAGGGCAGAAGGGTTTGTGGAGTGGGCAAAGAGCAGCGAAAGGGGTGGAATTCCCCATTAAAAACTCAATGTAAATGTTGTGGTGGGGGATGACAGGGATATGGGAGGTGGCCCACCAATTACTCACCCATCAAATAGCGAAAAAGAAGGGTTGGCTGCAGAGGGCCACAATGAGCTGAATCTGAGAACTGGAATCGGTGAAAGGTGCCCTTTCATGTTTAGGTATCTTTTCGGGGAACAGGAAATGGAGAAGTGGACTTGCACAATAGGGTCATCCACAACCAAAGGATCAGGTAACACACAGATATCCAGAACACTTCCTCCCTCTGACTTTCCAACACTCTTTAGTGGGTATGCTCCTCAAACTGGCTTTTGCATTGCAAATGACTAGTTCACAGTGGAATACTGAATGGTGCTGACGGGGTCTGTTCACAGTATCAATAAGCAAGACTGGGTAGGGGCCTGTCCTTTCGATGCCTAGCCTCTTCCGAGCTACGTACAGTCTGGGGGAGTTGTCTTGGCAGAACTGTGTTGACCCTTCCATGATTTAGGTGCTATACTCTCTATTGCTTTGGTGGTGTGAGAGTGTTGGTTTGGCAAGGGTCCCTGTGGTTGATCCTGGCAGGGGAAGGACAATGGATTTCCCTGCTTCCTGGTTGTAGAGACCTGTGTGCATGGATTGGGATGCTGCATGTCATGAGAGATGCAGCTAGAGGAAAGCTCATGTGTGCAAGCAATTAACCTCCCAGCACTGTTGAACCCTTCCTCTGGAGCGAGGTGTAACTGCATAAGTCATGAAGGCAAGGGCTGCAGGTTCTATCCTGGGTCAATGTGTCCTGGTCTGGGAGTTTTCAATCTGTTCCTTTGCTCTCATTACTGGTCTCCATCTTGTCAGTTGAAACCACCTTGTGCATTGGGCTGACACAATAGGCGCCAGGCCGGTAAAGATCCAAGGAATTAATTCCTGGTTCAGACTATCTTTAAGGCTGAGGAGGTCAGCTGAGTGGGGTGGGGGGGACTGTTCTGTACCCTGACCAGTAGCTGTGCACCAGGATCATAGAAGACATTGGCTAAGGGAAGTATCCCGATGCGGGTAGCTGGGTTGGGTAGGCTGTTTTAGGGTATACCTCCCCATGCAGTTGTGAATATGTTTGCTTCTTGAGGATGATGAAGGAATCTTGGGTGCACTGGTCCTCTCTGTTCACAGCCCCATCAGTCTGGGGACACATCTCGAAAGAATACCTGGGTTCCTGCTTTGTGGAGGTGACATACACTCAGAGTTCTCTGATTGTATTTTGTTGTGGCGCCCTCAGTAGGCTGATAAACCAACTGCGTGGCAATTAGCCAGTGTTGTTTGCTGTGCTTGATGTTGTAAGTGCATGCAGCGTGAGTCTGTAAGTACAGAGTGTACTTTTCTTTTTTGGAACATGACATCATTCTGAAGGTAGTTCCCGGAAGGCTTGGCTCTTTGAGGCTTAAGGGAGGTTGTTAACTGGAAAGGTCCCGTTGTGCGTGCATCATTTGGCACTGCCCTTGAATGTAGCCTTTACCCGTATCCAATGGTGTGCCTTTAATTTTGAGCAACAATGATAAGGTAAGTGTACTGACATAATTAGTTATTTGCACATATTCGTGCTAAGAATTTCTCCTAAAGTTCCATGGGACACAATAGAGAAAAACACGTTTGATTATTACTATTTATTTATTTATTTATTGTGCATTTGTAAGGTGCTTATATATCAAGTAAATTGTGTTTCATAGTGCCCACAGGGCAAACGGGGAGGGAACATGGGAATGAAAGGCAGATATAGTAACACCGAAGAGAAAGAAAGGTGGCGGTCCTACATGGGCTTGTGAGCATTCAGAACGTGCAAGTGCAAGTGCAAGTGCGATGTGTGCTGCTACCAATAATAATTCTCTGGGACTTTGATCGTCCTTTCTTTTTGGAACGCACCAGACACTTATATGTCGTCTGTAACAACTGTAACTGACCACTATCCCCCATTGACAGTGCATTCAATGCAGAGGGGAGTTTAATTTTCTTTCTGCATTCCTCCTCAAACCAGGCGCCCCTTAGCCGTGCCCTAATTCCTTCAGCATCTCTAGTCACATGCAGGCAAATAACATTATTCAACATATTAAAAATATAACCAATATCCACAAACCTCAAATCCCGTTCAATAACACTGCTTAAAAAAGGTGGAGTAAATCATTTTACATCACAGGGTGAAATCGAAACCTTTGAACTAATCAACATATATAATTAAGATATATATATATAATAAGATAATTATAAACAAATATCTAATTTGAGTGACAAACCATTTTGACCCAGTGGCTCCGTCCTGTAGTAGTGGAAGTAAATGAAAAAGAAACATGGGTATGTTATAGAAACACTGATCTTGTTGGCAGCCTAATGCTACAGTGAAAGCAGGAGGTTGTTCTTAATCTCAGTCGCTTCTGTCATGTGAAGGCCTAGTGCCAACAAATTGATCATTGAATTGAAAGCAAAAAGGGCTGTTGGTTTTCATTGTTTATGAAGAGAAAACAATGGCATAAATGTACTGAGTTAACGCATACTGGAATGTGAGCCAGAAAATAGTGAAACATCACAAATAAGTATAGGGTAATTCATAGAATACCCGTGACAGCAGATTCCAGCATTCAACTCCAGGAAGCGAGGTGGATCAAGTCCTTTTCAAAAGAAAGAAATACCTTAACTTTTGTTTAAAAAACAGGTTATAATTAATGCGTCGCAGGGGTCTGGGACAACAATGCCACAAAGTCAACCTGTAAAGTTTTCCCACACAAGCGCACCTTCAAAAAACTTTTATTTAGTAGCCAAGCTTGTTTTTATGTCAACCACCTTAGTAGGAAATTGGTGGTTGACTGGCAATCATATGAGAATTGCCAGATGAAACCAAAAATGATTCAAATTGTCCTATTTTGCACTACATGTCTCTAAACCTGGAGCCTCTTAGGCATGCCCAAATAAATAACAGTGCAGCAATGAGTGCGACATAGAACCCTGGCTTGAACTAACACGCTCCTAACCACAGCCTCCATCGAAAGTTCCATCCCTGTCGAGGCCCTAACCCAGATCTCACAATGATTTATGGTATTACAGAATGTGATTACATTTTTGTGTAAACATAATTTTTTCCACACAAAAGCTTGTGGAAAAGATGAGTTTCACACTTTTGTTATTCAGAATTTGTGGGAGTGATAAAATATCCAGTATGTGAAATTACCAGACGTTTTATCACTACCGTAAAATGCTTAATGAGGCCCACAAATTTCTATCAGAACAGCTCAATTCAATAATGTATGATTACATTGGCTACTTTTGAGAAAGACTAACCATTTATATAGCATTATAATTATAATAATTCTTTTTTTGTAACATGCTTAATACCGAGAACGCTTTTAAGCACACACTGGGGATTCGAACTTGTTTAGCTCTGCATCGTCTTGCTTCCAAGACGAGTGCATCGCCACTGAGCTGTACTACCTGTCCCAATGGTGTTCGAAATTATTGTAACAGCTGATATGTGAGTGGATCATGAAGCAGGCATTTAAAACAAAGCAATTACCTCTACTGTTTCATTAGTAGGTATATGATGGAAAAGCTTCTTGTTTCTTTCTTTGAATATGGGCACTTGTGTACCAGGATATGAATGTACCTGTACCACTAATCAATCCCTTGGATCTTTAGTCACAGGAACTATCCTCCAAGTCTCATTTAGCATGTCTACCATTATGGCCCTTGTCCCTTCTCAAAGCTGCAGTTGGCTTCCTTTCTCCTTTCCTCTCCTTCCTCCTGACGGGCTTCTACTCTCCCTTGGGTGCAGAGCCCTGTTTCTTCTCTTTCTGTGAAGGGGAAGGATAGTCTTTACCTCTGTAACTTTGTGGCTGCCTAAGCTGTACTCTTTCTTTAATGATAGGTGCTTTTTTCACCACTTCTGCCCTTAAAGTGTCTTCTATCCCAACCAGCTTCTTGTCTGGGACTTGTAGTATCTCTTTCTCCAGATACCATTCTGCTAAGTAGGGTCTTCCTTTCCTCTTTGGCAGGGACATACTGGAAGCCCTTGTCCTTCCCTTTCTGCCTGTAGCTGAGAAGGTATGTATGCTTGGTTCCTGTCTGGTACCAGTGGTACTCTATTAGTAGGTGGTGCTCTATTAGAGCACTTATTCTCACTTCATTCCTTTTATTGCCCTTCCCTAAGGGCCTACCTAGATCATCTCTGCCTGCGGACCTGTAAGTAGATGTTATTATGTGGCCAAACTGGGGTTTCCTTTCTTGGTCCCTGGGCAATAATGCTAGGTGTCTGATGACTTCTAGCCTTACTGATTCACCTTTTATAACGGACATAAGTACTTGCTCTAAAATGGAATAATGGCCCCAGCTATTGCAAGCCCTAAGCTCATTGCTGCTTCTATTCCCTGGGAGCTTAATATCTCTTTCAGAATGGAGGTTGGTGCTGTAATTGAAGGAGTCCCAATTAAATCAAGGTACAACCAACTATACACTGACACGTTCCCAGCCGCATCATCCCCACTCCATTTACCTACTCCCACCCGTGGCTTTTACTTAAAACCCAGCTCCTCTCTCCTTTCTTAGAGTGCATCCTTCTGCTGTTTCAGAGAAAGTAAGATTTCTATATGGTTGCCTGAATTTTGCAATAATGAGAAGTGAGAGCAGGGCAGGAGTAGACAGTGATGAAGGGCATACCTCTGGGAACAGAGCACTGTATAATGGTATTTCTCTTTTCTTAATCCTGCCTCTATTCACCAAACTCAAAAAACCCACAGCATATTGTCCCTAACCCGTGACGCCAACCCACAGGATGACAATACAGTTAATGACATGCATTGCCCTTTATGGCTCCTGTAACCACAACTGTGATGGGTGGAAGGTTTTGAATGAATCTGAACCACTGGCATTGCTCTGGACAACCTTCCAAACCACCGTTATTTAGTCCGTCTGTGCCATTGCAAAAGGGGTCCGGCCATATGCAAATCAATCATGTACTGTCACCAATGGTAGCAGCCCAGCCCGAACTGCTAGGCCAGGTCCCCTCTGCATGGAAACACAAGCAACCCCAGACATGTGTCAGCCTTGTTGGGCCTCCTCAGTGAGGGCGAGCTAAGGTCCTTACGTTGCAGCGAGCAAGGGACCCATGGCTGGACATATCCTCTCTCACATAGTGAGACAAACTATAACCACAAAAGGGATGGGTGCAAGGTTTTGAATGAATCTGAACCACTGGCATTGCTCCTGAGCAGCCTTTTATCTACCACAGTCACACAACTGGTGTTAAATGTTCTGTATCAGACACTCCCCATCTCATTTCACATCTATTGCCTCTTATTCAATTCACAGCCCCATCATCTATCACAGTGTTCCGTGAGTGGATTACAATCTGATGGCATTAAGATTGCTAATACCCTTTACCTCTGCTGAGGAGTCACTTGAGGGTAAACTGCCTCTAGCTAACTCAATTTACCGTAATACTAGCTAGGGATGTCCTCCAACCTTGTGGGGCAAGTGCCCAGTAAAGCTTTAAGGGTCCAGAATGGAAGTGTTCCTTCCTCCCATGCTAGTAATGGTCTGGGTGCTGATGGAGCAGCTCCCAAAACTCTATATTCTACAGCTTGAGCGTGGACATTGTCAAAATGTCGCACCAGAATATCTAGTGCTCCCTGGTATATGGGCCATCCCCCCCCCTGTTTGAGTGGAACCTAAAGATGTGTATTAAAGTTAACCCTTCCATAGCAAAAGGACCATGACTAGCCCTTGTGGTGGGGTATGTCAGGTCTCCTTGAAACCAGTTCTGGTGGTCTACCTGCTGTAAGGCTACTTCAGGATACCCATAGGACGTGTACTGTATTTGATTTAGTTCCCTCCTAATGTCTAGGGTCTCAAACATGTCTCCTGGCTTGATACCAGGTGGAGATTAATGTTTTGTGATTCTTCATGAGGCTGCCTCATGTCCCTAAATATGAGTATCACGTATTTACTTTAGGGTTTCTGCCGTACTGTGAGTGGCCGCATCCCAGTCTCCAGTGATTTTCACCAGAAGACTGGGTGAGTGCAGGGATGTCACTTCCCATTACATTTTGCTACTTCTGAGTGAGTAGCTTTTTACATTACTAAAAACGCTTACCTTGGCTATTTTTTCCTCTCTTGTTCCATTGATAGGTCATTTTCTGGACCTTACCAGCCTGATAGGTTAGTACCATTAGCCTCCCCTTACCCTACTTTTAGCCTCTCTCTATTTAAACAATTATTACAATGAATGTTCGTTTGAATTTCCCACAGGATTATATCTCACCATGTGTAGGAACAGAGAAGCCCCTACCCTGAAGATGGATCTTTGATCTGAAACTCGTTGGTTACTTGTTACAACCTTGAAGGGTTTCCCTGGAGGGAGTTAACCGCTCTAAGAGATAATAGTATTCCTATGTTCACTTCTTGTTTGATGTTTTGATATTTTGTTACAAAAAGAAGAATCATGTTGATATCTGCTATCTGATGTTTATGATATTAATTTTGTTTAATTCTGTTTAAACTTAGAGAATTAAAGGGAAGAGATTCTCTAACATTTGTGTTGGGGACTGGCTCTATTGAATGAGATATACTGTTCAGTAAAGCTTATAAGATAACCTTTGATATTCAGTAAGAATTTGAATGAAGTTACAAATACAAATTCAAGCCTTTATAGGCTAAAGCCTTATTCAAACATTCACGAATCAACATTGGGTCTTGAACCCAATCAGGAGTGCATTTGGGCCTACTGGGTAGTAATACACAGTTCTGTTTCTTGACAATTTCCCGTCCCAAGTGGCCTTGTGACTTCAGCCCGCCTGCACCTGAAATAACAACTAGAGATTCATTTAATTTCAAGAGACTGATATCTGGAAATTCGTCATATATTAATAACTGGCTGTGCATCCCTGTGTTACCAGGTGTCCTCCTGCACGTAAACAGGGTTTCCTCTGGCAATCCTCCAGGCACCGTCATTGTGAAGTTATTGTTGACATTCCTAACACCTCTATCCTGCAACTACAAAGTTATGGCACGGCAGCAGTTCACAGATATAGGGACATCATCATGTGGTTTAGTCATTCTAATACCTTTTAGCTAGATAGCTGTCAAGAGTACATAGCAATGAAACAAATATTAAAATAAGGCTCAAATATTCCAAATTGTCCACTTCAATTTTCTCAATTATTGGCATGCACCTAGATTTCATCTGGGATTGGAGCACACAAAATGTTTTTGTCAGGAAAAATGCAAACAACATACGAACTGTTAAGAAGAACACCACAAACGATATGATTAACTACACGTCAACCAATTTTGAGATATCAACAATTTAGGATTCCTCTATACATGACGCATGTGCAAAAATGTCCAAAAACAATTACAAAAAAGTAAATGTACATACAGCCTACAACAAACATACAGACCACATGCAAACTATACGCATGTAGCCTAACTGCATACACAGTAAAAGAACAACACACGCCATGTAACAAACCACCCAGTAAAACATGCAGTAAAGCCACAAAAAAAGGCAACATGCGCATACACCCCGAGTACAAAAACAATCACGTAACTAGGAAAAACGTAAAGTCTGAAAACATTAGAAATAATAACATTATGGCAAGGTAACAACATATTTTCACCTTATCAATAAATCAAAATATATATTATATTAAAAACAAATATCATAGTAACTTTAACTTACAACAATCTTAAAAGCATACAATATTTTCAAAAATTATTTACATGAAAACAAGTAATTGTATAACATGTAAAACGATTCAAAAATACATTATATATACATCTATAGTAAATGTTAAAACAAAATATAAACATATTTGGAATGCAAAATAACTATATTATAACAAACTTAAATTATAATACGCACATGCATGATTCCTCCAAATCTTTGCTATTCAAAAAATTAAATAGAGAACATTTTTAGGTCTGGGGTTGTCCTGTCCAGTAGTTTATAAAATATTTAACAGGGATGGCAGTACCCCCTTCTCCCAAAATTATAGCTATATTTTTCCTATGGTGCTTTGCAGCAGAGAGGCTTTTCAGAAACGAAAAATCAGCAATTGTTTCCCCAAACTTCTAATGCTAATAACTTTTAACCTACTGGATGGATGTAGATAGAATTTTCCAAACATAATGTTTGTCAAGAGCCCACCCAAACTGAACATTTTGGGACTATGTTATAAAATGAAAACATTAATAAGAAAACAAAATACCACAGTTTTCAGCCCATTCATTTTCCCATAGAGGAAAAGTGCAATATGTGAACAGCCACAGCGCGAAAACCACTTGGCAGATTTGGAACAAATATGAAACAATTTGGGCACAAAGCATTGACTTAATTTCCTATACTGCTTTGGGGTAAATCCATCCAGTAGTTTCTAAAACATTAAACAGAGAAGGGGTGCCCCCGGCTCCTTAAAACCTTTATATCAGCCTTGGTGTTTTGCAGCAGAGAGGCTGAGAGAGACTAATAAGTTTTGACTTGCTGGGTGGATGTGGATGAAATGTTCTAAATAAAAGCTTTAAGGGTCCCCCCAAACTGTACATATTGGCAACAATTCATCAATAAAATTAAGAAAACATAAAAAAGCAGTTTTCAGTCTACTCCCATGTATTTTCCCAGAGAGAAAACGTGCAGTTTATGAAACAGCCATATTGCAGAAACCGCTTGGCAAATTTGGACCAAGTAAGAAACTGTTTGTGCCCAATCCATTGCCTTAATTTCCTTGACTTTTGGGATAAATCCATCAGGTAGATTTTAAAATATCCGATAAAGACATAGGGGTGCCCCTGTTCCTTAAAACCTTTATGTATATCGGCTTTGGTGCTTTGCAGCAGAGAGGTTGAATGACTTTTCCAAAATGAAAACACACCATTTATATTTTGCTTGAATCAAGTGATTTCCACAATATTACCGGGAGAAGCCGCAAATGAAAGAACTCAAACCGCTATTGGAGGTGGAAAAATTATGCCAACAAACTTTGGAATTAATTACATTACAGAGTCTAATAATGTTTTCGACTTCAGAAAGAGACTCAGAACTCTTCTGTTTATGTAGTCACTCCTGGGGAAACACTGATTGTTTTGAATGACATTGCTTAGATGGCCTGTGTAGGTGCTATATAAATACCAATAGCAATAGCAATCTCATCCGGCTAGAGGTGGGGCATGACGACGAAAACACCATATTAAGTTGGGGATTCGAGGGTGGATTGGGGAGCCAGTTACAGGTAGCACATTTTTTGTTTATCTGGGGAAGACAGCAGGAATCTCACGAAGTTACTGCAGCAATGCCACGGGCTCAGAAACCAATGTGCGTCACACAAATTGATGTGTGATAGGGTTTTGTGGGAGAGGGTTAGGGAGTGAAAAAGCAATTGAGTGGCGTGAGGGGACCTGGAAAAATGAAGGGGGAAACATCTTGAGTCTCATTGAGCATGTGGAAGGCTTTTCAATTCTGAGCCACTTTTTCCGTTATCGCGGGATTTGTCAAACCACCACTCTACCGCAGGAATTTCTGTTATTGGAAATGATTACTGTGAAATTATTGTGGGAATAAGGAGTTAGAAAAAGGTTTAACATCTGCAATGCCTATATCTACTGGGTTGGAGGCAACTGGTGCTTGGTAACAATTCATGGTTTGACATGGCCAGTGGCCATTGCTAGTGGGCCCAGAAGAAAGCTATTGGAGAAACACGTACAGAGGGCATGGCCAAAGGCAATAGCTAGTGAGACCTCAATGCATCCTGTTCAGCAGTAGCCACTGGCTGAAGGCTGTGGCTAGTGGGCCCAAAATAAAAGTATTTGTTCAAGATGCACAGTGGCCACGTCCAAAGGCCTTTCCTAGTGAAACCTCAAGAAACCATGCAACATGTTCGGCCCTGGGCGCTGGCCACAGCTAGTGGGCCCAAAAGAAAACTATTGGTGCAACATTTAGCGTGGCCACAGCCAAAGTCTATGGCTAGATGGCTAGTGGAACCTCAGGAAACTATAGTATAACAAAACCTTTGAAAATTCAGTGAAAACAAATTAATTAAGTGTTAAGATGATCAGCTTTAATGCAACAAAAGCCCTAAAATTCAGAACTCACATTTCAAGCAAGTGCACTTTAACTATGCGACCTCTGTTGCGCAGCATATACCCACAGTGATAGCATCACTGGTGACATCACTAATTGCATCACATCTGGCATCACTGATGGCGTTACTAATGACATCATACATGAAATCACTGATGAGATAAATAATTACATCATACTTGACATTATTGATCATAGAAGATAGAATATCTTTGTTCACCTCTT
Source organism: Ambystoma mexicanum (assembly GCF_040938575.1). Taxonomy (NCBI): domain Eukaryota; kingdom Metazoa; phylum Chordata; class Amphibia; order Caudata; family Ambystomatidae; genus Ambystoma; species Ambystoma mexicanum. Next base: position 1,168,865,984 of record NC_090935.1, on the reverse strand, counting down.
TTGATATATATTTTATTTTAATACACTTCACAATCATAACAACATAACATAGACCAACACACTGATATAGATGTATGGTATGATTATGTGAGAAGCATCCATGTATAGTACTTATACATCTATAATATTTCAAATAAAAATATATCACACAATACAAATGGTTTGATTTTCATGTATTAGTAAGCAATTACAATAGTTAATTGCAAGGAAATTATCTGATTCAGGTAAATCTATTTAGGATATTTCAAACATAATCTAATAAGTAAATGTAGTACTAAATAAAAAATAAGGATAGATAGAGGTAGAAACATGTTAAATAGTAAGTGTTAGGGAAATAGTAAATGTCCACATTTAAATTTAAAATTCTCCTTACTTTAATAGCTTTATATGAACACAATATTTTCTAAATGACAAGTGTTATATTTTAAAAAATCACATACAATATAAAGTGTGTGTCTGTTATCATTGCAATAGTATAGAATCTAGGAATTCAAAGTCTGGTTAATAAACTAAAACAAATAAAATACTTATACTACTTAATTACATATATAGAAAATAAATGAAAATTATAAAGTAAATATTTCATTATAGACATGGCAATTATATCACTAATATTTTAGTCATTTCTTTTGATTATAAATGAAGGACTCATATTCCAATACAACAGATTAGCTTCCGAAGTACATAAGGCTTATATACTACTCTGCATTGAAATAATCTATGCATGCAACTACAATCGTGCACTGTACACTACAGTAAAGAAACAAGAATACAATGTACTAAGTATGAAATGTGTACATAATGTTATGTACCAAAACAGAGTTGTCATATTTCAAAATATAATTAATGAAACCACTAATATCAGTGATGTCATTAGTGATGCCATCAGTGATGTCATTAGTGATGCCATCAGAGATATCATCATAGATGTAATGTCTTGTAATGTGAGACATCAGGTATGGCTGGGTTCCAGTTGGGTTTGTTGTTTTGGCTAGTTCGCTGACTGCGATTGTGTTGATTGGCCCCTACTGATTTATGTTGTTTCATTTCCTTTAAACTCGCTAATGCGAGTGGAGCGTTTGACTGCGAGCTGTGTTTTTTAGATTAACCTCGCTCCTGTCACATTTCTATTTTTCTGTTCTTATTTTAATTATTTTACTTTCCTTGTAAGCTGGACTTTCCAGCAGGAAGGTGCCTGGCTTTCCCCACTAGCCACCAGGGTCTTGTGCCTGGTTGGAGGTAGTCTTTACTTTCTCATATCCAGTCACTCAGCAGCCAGGTGTCTCTCTTCACTGTTTTCACAGTAGGAGGGACCCGGCACTCACACCTCTTGGAGAGAGCGGCCCTTTCCTTCTGGAGACATCAGGTACGGCGAGGTTCCAGTCGGAATTGTTGTTTTCGCTAGTGTGCTGACTGTCATTGTGTTTATTTGCCCCTATTGATTTATGTTGTTCCATTTCCTTTCAACTCGCTAATGCAAGTGGAAAATTTCACTGGGGACTGTGTTTTTTAGATTGACCTCGCTCGTCACGTTTTTATTTTTCTGTTCTTATTTTAATTATTTATCTTCCCACGTAAACTGGACCTGCCAGCACGAAGGTATCTGGTTTCCCCCACTAGTCACTAGGGTCTTGTGCCTGGTTGGAAGTAGTCTTTCCTTTCTCACATCCAGTCTGTCTTCACTGTTTTCACAGTGGGAGGGACCCGGCTGCCGTGATATCATGTGTATTAATGCAGCACATCCCTGGAAGTGCAGCGGATGAGCGGAGCAGGCTAGAGCCTTGAACGCTGAAGACACACCTAAGTCTAGCCCGTCTCTGCTCGTCCATGCACAGTTCGGACATAGTGAAGCTCCTTTCCCTCTCGGTATGATATTTTAGATCTGGCTCCCCCAGACACATTCTTTCCACCCAAGTGGAAAAACGAGTTACCACCTCTGAATAATGCGATCCAGGAAACGGACTTGTCAGTTAAGGTAATGTGGATCAATGTGCGCTCATTAGTCGCACATGTATATTTTGTATATGATATTCTTGACACTCGTTCCCCTGACTGTATGTGCTTTACAGAGACTTGGTTAGGGGCTGCTTCTGCTCCCGTCCTGTTGCAAGCACTTCCACAATGCTATCAAATAGTCCATCTGGATAGGAATGTGTGTCACGCAGGGGGTGGCATCACTTTTATTTTCAAATCAGCATTTAAGATTTTTAAGATTCCCTGCCCCCACTGGGGTTGATATGGGATCCCTGCTTGTTGGGGGGACTGTCTCCTCCACTCGCACTTTACATATCTTGCTCATCTCTAGGCCTCCAGGTTCCCATGTTGGTTTTATTGGACCTTTTCTTGCACTTGTAGCTGAGCTTCAGGTTAAATATCCTTTACTCATTATTTTGGGTGATTTTAATATTAAATGTAGCCTTCCTGTGCCCAATGTTTAGTCAGTTCTTTGACTCTTTATCAGACCTGGGTCTTTGCCAACCTATCACTGAGTCTACCCTTTCCTTGGGAAATACTTTGGACTTGGTGTTCTCCACTGAATCCTATATCACCTCTCTTCCTGTGCAATCTCTTATTTGGTCTGATCCCTTTCTCTGCGGATCGGACTGCTCTCTTGATGAGTGTGCTGGAAGAATGCCATAAGTGGCGACCCACTAATTTATCTCTTTTCACCAATTGCTTGAAGAAGGTGGCAGATATAGTAGCTCCTCTCAAAACTGTCTGGCATCACAATCGTCCATCCAGCCTTTGGTTTACGGGTGAACTAAGAGCAGGCCGCCTCGAGTTTAGATGGGCTGAACGCAAATGACGCCACTCCTATGCTGCTGCTGAGACGTCTATAGACGTCTAGCTAACACCTATCACAAATCTATCTTTGCTGCTAAACACACCTTCTTTACTCAGAGAGTTACTAATGCTCTTAATCAACCTAAGGAGCTGTTTGCCTTTGGGAAATCCTTGTTATCTGCTGAAAATCTTTCACCAACTGTGACTCCCACACACTCTATCTGTGACTCTCTGGCTCAATTCTTCTTTTCTAAAATTGACACCATTCGGGCTGATTTTTACTGGCAGCTTTGGTGCTCTGCCATTTATAATGTACCGGAGGTCGGAGTTGGTGGCCCTCTGCATGTGTGGTCTGAGTTCCCAATATTTTCTGAGGAAGCGGTAGGAAAGGCTGTTCTTCACTTTAAATCTGCTTCTCCCTCTGTTCCCATACACTTGGCAGTTTCCAAGGATATTATCCCCGGGCTGACTATCTGGGTTTCCCAGGCACTCAATCTGCCTTGCCACTCTGTGTTTATTCCAGTGGAGTTAAAACAGGCCATAGTTATCTCCCTTCTTAAAAAGCCCGCACTGGAACCTACTATTCCTGCAGAAAGTCCATCCTATTTTACTTCTTACTCTGTCGATTAAACTTTTGGAGTCCCTGGTTTCCCCTCCTCTTTCCTCCTTTCTGGAGCACACTGTTTTTTTTTTACCCCTTTCAGTCAGGTATTTGCCCAGGGCATGGCACAGAGTGTCACAGTGTCTGTTGTTGACGACCTAGCCAGACTGGTGGATGGCGGTGGAATGACTGCATTGATCTTGTTAGACCTGTCAGTGGCCTTTGACACCGTCGACCACCAGATCTTGCTTTCTCGCTTGGCCTCAGCTGGTCTCTGTGGGTCTGTTTTAGCCTGGTTTTCCTCCTTCCTGACTGACAGCGTCCAAACCCTCTCACTTTCTTCTTTCACTTCTGCTTCTTGCTCTCTATCTTGTGGTGTCCCACAGAGTTCCTCTTCACTTTTTGACATCTATATCCAGCCCTTGATCCGCCTCATCTGCTCCCTCGGCTTCAGGTCCTACTCGTATTCCGATGACACCCAGATCCTAGTTCATTTAGATCTGAACCAGGCAGAGGGGTCATCGTGCCTGAGTCAGTGCTTGGTGGCCGTTGAGGACTGGATGGGTAGGAACTTGCTGAAATTGACCGGGGACAAAACCAAGATTTCTGTGGTGGGTTACCCCCCTAACCCGACTCACAGGACTCCATCTTTTTGGCCTTCTGCACTGGGTGATTTCCCTCAGTCTGTATCAACCGTTAAAAATCTTGGGGTTACTTGATCCTCTACTTTGTCTATAGTTGCTCAGGTTGGAGCACGCGTAAGGCTGGCCATTTTCATTTGAGGATTCTGCACAGGGTTTTACCCTTCTTGCCAAGCCATCTTAGACCTCTGGTGGTGGCCTCACTGGTGATGAGCTGTATAGACTATTGTAACGCCTAGTGTTAGGCTCAGCCGGTGGGGCTTATCCACCGGTTGCAGTTGTTGCAGAATCTGGCTGCTATAGTGGCCACTAACACTCTTTATGGCACCCATATCACGCCAGTCCTGTATTCCCTCCACTGGCTTCCTGTTGCCAGGCGCATAGAATTTAAGGCCCTCTGTCTTGTTAATCGAGCCGTCTATCGTCAGGGGGCGGACGATCTCTTGGATAAATTCCCTCAGTACCTCCCTACCCAAGCCCTTTGCTTGGGAAGTGCTGGTTTAATGTCTGTCCCTAGGATCCGTCTTTCTCGAGAGGGCAGTCGTGCCTTTTCTATGGCAGCCACCACACTCTGAAACACTCTACATCCGGCTCTGAGATGTACTCCTAACCATTTGCAATGTAGGCGTCTTTTGAAAATGCTTCTCTTCTGAAAACATCCCGGACCATCAAGCTGTGTTGATGTCTTAGTGCCAAGATGCCTTCAGGCCTACGAGCACTTTATAAAAGTATACAACATAACATGACATGCAATTAGTGGCCTTAGCTACCAAGGAAACCTATTGGTGCAATATGTACAGTGGCCAAGGCCAAAGGCTGTGGTCACTGGGCATGGCCGAAGCCCATGGCTAGTGGGCACTAAAGAAACATATTGCTGTAACATGTACATGGCTGAAGGCCATGGCTAGTGGGCCCCATAGAAAGCTATTAGTGCAACATGGATGGTGGCCAAAGCCACAGGCTATGGCTAGTGGTCATGGCCAAAGGATATGTCTAGTGGGACCCAAAGCAACCTATAGGTGAAATAAGTACAGTGGCCAAGGCCGAAGACCAAGGCTAGTGGCCCCCAAAGAAACCTATTGGTGCAACATGTGCATTGGACATGGCCAAAGGCCATGGCAAGTGGGGCCCAAAGAAAATTATTGTTGTAGCATGTACAGTGGCCAAGGCTGATGGTTGTGGCCACTGGTTATGGCCAAAGGCTATTGCTAGTGGGCCCAAAGAAAGCTATTGGTGCAATATGGACAGTGGCCAAAGTCGAAGGCTGTGTTCATTGATCAGGACCAAAAGCCATGGCTACGGGCCTCAAATAATGATATTGGTGCAACATGGACAGTGACCAAGGCTAAAGGCCATTGCCAATGGCCATTGCTGAATGCCATGGCTAGTGAGCCCCAAAGACACCTATTGGTGTAACATGTACAGTGGCCACAGCCGAAGGCCATTGCTAGTGGGCCCCAAAGAAACCTATTAGTGCAACATGTGCAGTGGTCACGGCCAAAGGCCATGACCACTGGTCATGGCGGAAGGCCATTGCTAGTGCACCCCAAAGAAAACTATTGGTATAACATGTACAGTGTCCAAAGCGGGCAGCCGTGGCTAATGGTCAAGGCTGAAGGCCTTGGATAGTGGGCCCCAAGAAAGCTATTGGTGCAACATGGACAGTTGATACGCTATGCACGGGGGCACCACACGTTACTGAATGGAGGTCAAAGCGCTATCCGGGACCCTTCTCTGCTTGGTTATGTGCCAGACATTCGGTGGCGCAAATAAAAGGAGAATGGAGGGTTAAGATACTGGTTCTGTGATGGGTGGACTTCCACCTCCTTCTGGTCCAAACACCCTCCCTTGGGGTTATTGCTCATCTTAGGTTTTTGTGCGTTGAACTCTCCGTCCTGCATCTCTGTGCAGGGCAGCGTGGTTGGTGCGGGCGTTCCCTGGACTTTGTTGCTTTACTGTGTTGGGTCCAGACCAGCTGTGACTCCGACTCTGCTTGCTGTCTTCCAGGTGAGTTATAATGTCTTTTCCGTCTTTATTCTGTCTCTTTCTTTCCCTCCGTTTCCTCTGTCTTCTCCGTGTCTTGCTCCACTATGCTGTTCCCTAACAATGTCTCTTTTTGTTTTCACAGGGATCGTTGCGATTTCAGAGTTGCCGCGCCAGATAGCTAAGACCACAGTGAGTTATTGATGCGCGCAGAGCTGCGCTGTTATTAGTGTTAATTGCTAACCTGTGTTCTCTTCCCAACTTTGTACAGGTTGCGGTGATGTTCCAGAGTGATGAGCGATCGAAGCGCTGCTTGTCCAGGTAAGTGCTTTGTTAATGCTGTCCTTGTTCCTTGTCTCTTGCAGGTTGCGGTGAAACCCGGAGATGGGCGAGGTAAGAGAAGCGCAGGGTGCTGCCAGGACTCGCTGCTTGCCCAGTTAAGAATTGTTATTAATGCTGTCCTTGTTTCTTTACCTTTGCAGGCTGCTGCACACTCCGGAGATGGGCGAGGTAAGCGAAGCACAGGATGGATTCAAGACTGGTTACTTCACAGGTAAGTATTCTTGCTCGCTAATACTTTTCTTGTTCTTCCAGGTTATTAATGGAATCCGGATCTAGGGCTTCAGGATCGGGCCACCGGAGAAGCAGTTGAGCAGGAGCTAGACACGGTGAGCGTTACGCTGCAGGAGTGCAGAATAACACAAAGCATGTTCTGCTGTTTGGGTGTGGTTCCAGGCCAAGTAGTCCCAGTCCCAGCCACACCCAAATCACTAGACCGCATGGCTTGGTTCTAAAGAACTGAGCTGTGTAATAGGCCTCCATGTTAGATTAAGGTCCAACACTGGTATTGCTTTATTCCTGATAAGGCCCTAGGGGCCAGTGTGAAGGGCTTTAGCCCCACTGCTGCCAGGGGGCTGTTATACCTGAGGGGGTCAGGAGCATGGATCGTGACATAGTTGACAAGGCAAAAGGTCATGGCTAGTGTTTCCGAATGAAACCTATTGGTGCAACATGTACAGCGCCACGGTCAAAGCCCATGGCTAGTGGGTGCCAAAGAAACATATGTGAAGGCATCATGAAGCAAGACACAGACAACAGATTCAAAGTTCAAAATAAAATGATTTATTAACTCAAATGTCAGGATGATTGAAAGACTAACTTGCCTTATGCTAAGGTGGGATTTCCCTACCTGAACAAAACTAAGGAAAGTCTGAGTCCAGTTAACTTAAAAGTCTGTCTGTACCCAAAACCTATCCTTGCCCTCACAACTAAAACTAAACGATGTGTAGGGATGTCTACGATAAAAGAAATAGTGAGCAAAACAAAGTTCTGAGCTTCTTCCAGCTCCTAGCTTCCTTTTCAGCTCCGCTTCCCCAAGTTCAAGAACATTCCACAAGTCTTAGGGTTCCCTTCCCCAAGACTACAACTTGCCAACTTGTACTTGGTTTCAGTCTTTCAATGTTCAACACAACTCCAGATCAACTTGACACTCCTTCTGGATTGAATTTGCAGTTCACTTAAATTACTCCTTCTTGGTTTATTTCTACAATGTCCTTGGTTTTCACAATTGAGGGTTCCCTGGTCTAGGCACAGTTGTCAGACCATACGGTCCACCCACTACAGGTTGCGCAACCAGGAGCCCTATGCTCTTCAGCCCACGCAGGTCCTTCTGTATTTTTCCCTGTGTGTAGACTCACATTCACTTGTCTTCTTCTTGCTGGCCTCTTGGCTTTATGTGAATGCTCACTCTCTTGGCTTCTCCTGGTTAGAGTCTTGGCTTTGCCACAATGTGTCGCGCATCCTTTGCCAGTCTTTGTCCTTGCCGTACTGTACTCATGCATAAAGTTCACTTTGTGTTGGTTTTATTTCTTCCCCACCTTTCTGTCATGCTCTTTCGCAAACTTCCGCAATTGCTCTCTCATTTCGTACGTTGTTTTTCAAATGGGCACTTTTATATTTAACTTTCACCAGATCATAGCTTTAACCATATAGTTTTCATTCAGTTCAGTATTCAAAAGTTTTCATTCAGGTTGGTTTTCAATATTAATAAAGATTCACTTCCCTGCTTAGTTCATTCCACCCGTGGCTTTGAGTTTATTTAAATTTGTATATTTCATTTGCTTCACTCAGCATTCAGCCCCTACACACATACAAATACTCCCAAAAAAGAAAATTGGAAACTGACACGTAAAACCTCGTGCCCCTGCTCTCACCCACACAACTCAGTTGATATGTTTGGACAAATAGTGCACATTGTAAAACAGGAAAGAAACTTGTATTACTGCCTGTTCAGAAGTAAGCATGCATCTTTTAATGTGAATAAGGGATAAGATGCAAAGAATTATTCATTACAAAAACATTTCCTCTTTCCAGTTAAAACTATATTTTTACTCACTTATAAAATACTCCCATTGGGAATCGGGCTTGCATTTTTACTACCTAAAATAGGGAGTAAAATACTCCCACTTCCAAATCTTATCTGGAGCACTGGCAAGATGTATGGTGGCCACGGTCGTAGGCCATGCCCACTTGTCATGACCGAAGGCCATGGCTAGTGTGCGTGAAAGAAACCTGTTGGTGCAACATGTACAGTGGCCATTGGCCAAAACTGAAGGCCATGGCTAGTGGGCCCCAAAGAAACTATAGTATAATTACAAAACCCTTAAAATTCAGTGAGAAAACTTTAGTTAAGAGAGAGTTAAGGTGAAAAAATACATAGTAACAAAACCTTTGAAACTCAATGAAAAAACATTTAGTTTGGAAATCCTTGACATGAACAATATATTCCAACAAAGGCTTTCTATTTCAGTGAAAACACCTTAGTTAAAGGACGTTAAGGTGAAACTTTTACGCAACAAAACCCTTGAAATTCAGCAGACAAGTCAGGCAAAGTCACCTTAACTTCCCGCCCCCTGTTGCGTAGCGTAGGACCACAATGATGACATCAGAGATTGCATCACTGATGACATAACTAATTACATCATTTATGACATCACTGATTACTTCGTTGATGGCATTACTGATGACATCAGACATGAGATCACTGATTATATATGTTCAAATATGTGTGGGTCACTCTCTTGGTACATATGTTAGATCAGTATACTTAATAACAATAAGAACATGACCTAGAACAATAAACGGGTACACATGTATGATGTGAGTACTCGTGAAACATTCATTTGTAGTATTTATTAAATAATAACATTTAAAATATAAATATGTAATATTTTAGTCATATTTTTAATTTCGTTTAATAGCAAGCAATTAAAATAGTCCAATCCATAGAATGTACCACATGAATGTGGGAAATGTACTTTAGATATTTGTAAAATTATATAATATGTATATACGTTAGTAAGGAGATTGATCATAGGAATAGATAGAAATAGAAACATGTTGAATCATGAGTGTTAGGAAAATGCTAAATGTACAGATTTACATTTTCTATTGTGCTTACTAGAAAAAAAATAGTATATAAACATATTGTTTTCTAAATGAGAAGTGTTAGTACATGCACTTATGTATTGTGATATATTATAATAATTCTAAGCATAGGTATTCTAAAAAAGTAATAATACACTACATAATTATGTATATACAAAATGAATGAAACTTAGAAACTGAAGATTCACTTTTAGACATGTAATTGGATTTATATTACTCTCAGGTATTTTTATAAATTAATTATGACTTTTTATTCTACTCTAACAGATGACATGTCAAAGGAAATGTATTTATTTTATCTATTGGGTATTTATAATGCACCTATATTGTAAATGGTGTTTCAAGGCACCACAAGACAAAAGAAGGGGGGCAACATGGATGAAGAATCACAAAAACGGTCCTACTAGGCCTGTTGTCATTCGGATCATGCAAGTGCAACAACAAGAAGTGCAGGGGACTGCGCGGTGGGGGAGTGCTGGACAGAGCAGAATGCACTAATGCTAAGGTGAGAAGGCAAGCGTTGACAGCATGCAAGTGCTGGAGGGGGGTAAGGTGAGGCGGAGCAGAGGGCCCCTGGGCTAGGCGAGTGCTATGGGGAGGCCAGGTGGACAAGTGCCAGGGGAAGCAGGGAGTGCAGCGAATGAGTGTCCACATGCTAAGTGCGAGGACGGGGCTGAAAGGGCTCAGTAGGGTGTAGGCCCCGCCAGGCTAGTGCAAGGGGGGTGTTAGGCAGAATCACATGCAGTACCCTTGGGGAACACTACATGCAATTAAGACTACAAGTCTCAGTATAATTTCACCTTTGGTACAAACCTGTACTACGCAGTAATGTGGTAGCAGTGGCTGAGCGGCCAGACTTATCTCAAGAGTAGAATGAGCAGTAGAACAAGTTACACAAAGGACCAACCAATATAGTGATTCAAACAAACACTTACTTAAGGTTTCTTGGTAAAAGAATATACATTTATTTACACAGTCAGTTGGAAAACATTACACTAGCAAGAGAAGCTCAATATTATATACTAATATACTACAAATACACAACCAGTAATTTACTGAACGAGTTCGGCTCCCCTGAAGTGGGAGCAAAATGGCACTTCAGTTACTTTAAAAAGACAAGGTTATAATAATAAATAGCACAAATACTTTCATAGGCAGAAAAAAAGTAAAACACACTGAAAAGGAAAAGTTCAACGTTCCAAAATATAGCAAAAGGGCTCTAAGGTAGGGGGAATTTATCACTTGGGTGAGAATTCTCCCTAACAGGGAAGGAGCCTGCTAGGGCAAGTGCAGGTTTGGTGGGGTCAGGGGGTCAGGGGAGAACGAAGTGCCTGGGTAGACTGGGCGAGGAGGGCCAGGTGCCCTGTATAAATCAGAAGGAAACAGGCACCCAGTCAAAATGCGGCAGATTGGGACAATAGTAAGGGAGGAGGAGAGGGAAAGAAGAAGAGAGAAGGATGACAGGGCCCTGAGGGATGCCGTAGTTCAAGAGTGAGAAGGGGGAGAGAAAAAGACCAAGTTGAACCTGGGAAGGCTGGTCAGAGAGGAAGGAGGTAAATGAGTCCAGTGCCAGGTCCGTGATGTCAAATAAATCTTTACATGCTAAACTATTTTTTGTTGTACTAGTTTTTGTATGTACTTCAAATTGTGGACCATACACTAAATTTAAAGAAATTACAACAGAACAAAATGTACTTTGAAAACATGTATATATATATTTTATGGAAAAGAAAAGATTGGACCGGTACATACTAGGACCAGAAACGTAGACCTCCTCCCTGCACAGTGGGAGCAGTGGCCGTCCCATGAAGAGTTACAAGCAGCTACCCTGTGCCCAACCATTGAAAATTGTGAACCTACAAGGGCTCCAAATGGGCTTCATGAAAGGAAGCTCATGTGATAGGTCAGGTGTTTCATACCCCGGGCTAGAAAAGGGCATGAGGGCTAAAAGAAAAAAAGGAAAGATTGTTGGGAAAGGGTTCTGTCGGAAGGCAGAGCACCTTCATACAGTAAGTACTGTGACGAGGAAGAGGGATGTGGAAGTAATGCTCCCCCACCTTGCAGTTGATGGTGACTTGGACGAGTGCCCAGAACTGCCTTGTTGGATTATGCTGATACGCATATAGAGCCTTCTGATCGCCCTTGCTTGGAACAGCTCTCTCTGCCGAAACCTGAAGGACCACATATTTCTGCAGTGTGATTATTGATAGGCTGTCATAACCAAAAATCTGGTCACTTGTCGCTCTCACATATGGAATTTTGTGGGTGTAATATGAGGGATGCTAGGTTATCCCTTTTATGTGTTTATTGACGCTGCTTCCTCTCAGGGGATGGTCTGATGCACTGGATTTGTGGAGCACTAATTGTGACAAAATCCAGAGGCTGATCTTGAGAGTGTGGAAAACTAGGAAGACATCCCAGGTGGATGACTGGCTTCTGATCCTGCAGCTATTGTGCGATTAGCGATGCGGGGACATGGTAAACTGCCCAACCAGGCATAACCCAGATGTTTGATCTACATCTGTATTATATTCGGCTCTGTGGCAGTGAGTCCCTGGAGTGTCTTGTTTTGTGTGGTCCTTGTCCTGCGGTGTCTTGTTGAATGTTCTGTGTCACTCCATAATTCTACTGCACCTCTGGTTTGTGCTTTGTGTAGATGCGGCCACAGAAGATGCATGAGACCGATTGTGGCCGATGGTGGAGGTGGATTGGGGGATGGGGTTTAACCAACTTTTCTCTGGTATTGGGTTATCTACCTGCCTCGTTTCTTGTGTAACTATTATTGGATGGGATTATTTCCTTTAAGGCTCTTCATGTTAATCTCATGCTAAAACTATTTACAATGGGCTATGTTGTGATTTATACCTGCAAAATTGACATAGAGTTGAAAATAAAGATGCCTCTTAATGAGCTCAGCTGGGGATTCACAGTGGCCTGCAGGGGTATGCAGTACTTTAAATGCGTTTTCTCCCATGATAAACCTCGGCAGGTTGGTTTGTCACGCTGCATATTTGCCCATGTTTCCGTGTGGGTATTCGTGCAGATATGCACAGTGGAATGTCCCCAATCTACTCGAGGTTTCCTACCTTGTGCGCCACTCCCTCTACTGTTCCTCACTCAGCATGCACACTAAACTGCATTTTGCACTATTCATGAATGTATAGTATACATGCAGGTGCCACGGTTGGTGCTTGACAATGTGGGTTGATTATACACTGCTTTAGTGATTTATTCATCATAATACACGGTGCCCCCAGCCCAACCCACAATAAAATATCTGCCGCTATTCTGCAGGTGTCGGCTCAAAATATACCTATTTAGCAAAACATGCCACTATGCGTGGTCCTCGTTTCAAGAAACTGGATTTCTGCAGTCTCTGAAAATCTGATGCAGGGTCTCAGCCCAGATGATTTTCCTTACTGCAGGCGATATCCATTGCAATTTGCCAATTTATATATTTATTGCATTTATAGTAGCGCACAAAGCCCTTGGCCATCTAGGTGCTGTTAAATACGGTGGAATTGTTACAGTGTGTTCCAGTTCATGCAGTCGCAATCAGCGACAGTCGAGCGAGGCAGGGGAGGGGAAACAATGGTGGGAACCAGACAACGATCTTACTAGGCCCAGTGACTTTGAGATCGCGCAAAAGCAAGGGGGAGGAAAGGGGAAAAGTGCCAAGCGCAGGAGGAGCAAGTGCAGGATATAGGATCTAAACATCATGAAACAAGAAGTGCGGCCAGCAAGTGGCCGTGCAAGATTAAGTGCAGAACAGCAAGTGATAGATAGTGCAGGAAGGGGAAGCAGGGCTCCTACCAGAGAGTGAGCGGGAGGTTGTTCTTAAGTGTGGCAGAGCGGACAGGGAAGCTGGAGCCACCAGCTCTCTTGAATTTGAATCTCGGTGTGCTGAGGCAGTGGTTGTAGGCGGAGCAGAAGGGTCTGGCATGCAGATAAATGCAGATTTGTTACGTCATGTTAGAGAGGTTGCATAATGGCTAACCGTGTTTTCAAATCCTATAAATGTATATAAATAACCATCACCTTGTGGATTTATTTGACCATTCTTGACGGACTCTTACAGCTTCTAAGTGCTATAACATTGGTGCTTCTAATATTATCCACTGGTACTCATTTTATAGGCCTCATAGGATAGAGGGATGAGACGGCCTGACCGCATTATGGAGCCAACCTCACACAACATCGGATACGGATCTGAGGATTTGAAAAATCTTGCGGCCAATTTATATGACATCCACGCTCGTGCTACATATACAAAGGCTCTGTTTACGGGACAGTGTAAGACATTAATATAATTATTTTGAGAGATGGTGCCTAATACATATTACTTAGCAGCAACTGCGAAGACCATATAGACTAGTCAAACACTATACCATTTAGGGAAATTGGCAATTGAGCACACATGGTACAAATGAGCCTTTAAGCCTCAGAGGAAGAGCACGGCTCGAAACACGTGTTAGGATGACTTTCAATTTAATAAATCATATGCAATTACGCATGGAACATAGAGACATTGTGCGCAGTGTGATTGTACTTATCTAGACTAATACATATGGAGCATTTTCTGACATTCTGGTCCTGATTTTATAAAAGCGTTTTTCAAAGGGAAAATCCCACTGAAAAACGCTTTGTATATCAGCCCCTCTGAGTACATGCAACATCGGAATTCACTGCGCGGTTTACGTTCTTTCAGAATCACCTCATGCACTGACTTCCACTTACCTTCCCGCTGCTGCCCACTCCCAGGACACGATTCTCCAGGATTTCCATGGGCGAGTTCCAGGTGGAATGGACCAACGTCCCCTTGAATACATGTTTTATTGAGGGGATTTCGTTGTTGGCCGACATTGTATATCGTGGATGCAGGCTGCGGCTTATGGATGGATAGAAAACAAGCGATGGTAGACTGCGGACCAGTAGCGAGGACTTTCCTCGCTCCGAACGTGTCACCAGAGAGTGCAAGTGAGGTTGGTCCGCGGCTGCTCCAATGGCGTGAGTGGTGCACGAGCGTCGACCAATGCCGTTCGCCTCGGGGAGGATTACACCTGAGTGCCCGCCCTTCAGCTCTTCCAGGATAATGAACGTGTAATGTCAAGCAGGAGGGAGAGATAAGAAGCGCTCCGCATGTCACAACTTCCGCAACTGCACGGGGCAGGTGCACCGACCTGCAGTTCAGAGAAACCAATGAGAGGGGAGGGCGGATGGCTGCCCTAGTGCCTTGCTAGAATAATGTTCATTGGGAAATCGGTGCAATCCCGCCGTGTGCCGCAGGGCGAGTTTTTTCCCGCCTGTCCTCCTACACATCAGATATAAAATGCGGGATGGCAACGGTAACCTCTTGGGCGATACACAAGCGCTTGGTTTGTATCCAGCAACAAAACGCCTCGGAAATGAAAAGCGCCTTTATTTCCGCGCCCGAGAATACTAACGTTACGAATCAAAAAGTTGCGAACGCCACTAGACCAGCGAGAAGAAGCTTGCAGGATTGCTGTAATATATAATGGCAGGCGATGCGCAGTGCAGCGCGTCCTTTCTCGTTTGGTTTAAAGGAAACACGCTCGGCTGAAACATCCGCTCCTGCCATTTGCAGGCAGCGCACCAGGGGCATACTTGCCAACATTATGTGACCAAAAATAATTCCCATCACAATGACATCACAGGCAAATACAAAACATGCATTACTGGCACCATTGAAGCATTCTAAAACACACAACCCATCAAACAGCACAATATGGAAAGATGTTCAAATGTAAAAATGTATAATTCTGAATGGTAACTTAACACCAAATTCAATTATCTAACTTCACAGAGAGTAATCACACAGAGCTGGTAAGCAACGTTTGCCACTGCTCTGTAGCAGCAGCCCAGGCAGTACATATTTATTGTAAGTTGAACAGTTAATGACATGGTGACTGACACCCCCCTCAGTCTGATAGGCAGATGCTGTGTGATGGTGTTACACTCTGTCACATGCCTTCACTGGTGGTTCACCTAAGGGTTGTCCCGACAAGAGTGCAGGACAGAGTCAAGTAGCTGTCAGGTCAGTGGATTGGTCTGAGCCCATTCAAAGTAATCACCTACCAGTCCACTGTACAGACACATTCATGTGCTGCAGCTGCCCTGGAGCTTGCCTTAGAGTCACATAAATGACTTGCCACTGTAAAAAGCGATATTATCTGTCACTGAAATCTGTAGGCGGTAGGACTGCTTAAAAAGCAGTAGCCTACTGCCTAAATCGGTAGGGTTGGCAAGTATGCAGGGGTCGGCAGTCAAGTATAATGCAGCCTGTGCTGTTCCCAGGCATCCTTCCGCGGAACTTGTAGTCCTTCCACCTGGAACAGTCTGGGGACGTTTGGTTCCCGTTTTCTCGGAATCCCTACCAGGCTGGATTGATGCTGGTGCTGAGAAAGGGGATTGTGTCTGGAACCTGCCTGCCTCTGCTCGCGAGGCAAAGACGTTTGCTGGCATGAACAAAGCAGATACATATGGATTGCCACTATTTAAAAATAAAAATAAAAAAAAAACGTTTTCTAGTAGCTCCAGAGATTACTTGTTTGGCGTCGATTTACTTTTCTGCAATATTCAAGTTACTGTCAATACGCACCAATCCAGGAGGCTATTACCATGATTTACAGAAAAAAGTACAAAGTGCGCATAAAAATTCCAGCGCGTGCGCTAGGATTGTGTGGTGCAAACGCATCACACGAGAAGGCGATTTACAGAAATAAGCGCAACCAGGGACCAAAGACAGCCTTGGGGGTGGGGGGCAAGATGGGCAACCGCCTGGGGCACCATCAGCCCCCGCCGGGCCAGCTCGGGGGAGTCTTTCAAGGGCTCCCCCAAGCTGGCGTAGTGAGAGATGGCGTGGCAGGCGAGCTTTTGCTGCATTTAATTACAATAGGGGCTGTTGTAAGCACCCTACTGTCATTAAATGCACCCCTCTGCCGTGGGCGCCTTTAATGACAAAAGGCGCCATCAGCCCCCACCACACCAGCTCAGGGGAGTCTTTAAAGGGCTCCCCCGAGCTGGCGTAGTGGCAGAAGGCGTGGCAGGTGCCTCATTGGCCCTCATTCCAACCCAGGTGGTAAGTTCCCTACTTTACCTCCATGGTGTAAACTCTGTTTACAGCATGGTGGATGGCGGATTTACCGCCCCATTCCAAGGTGAGTGGGGCGGTAAATCCCCAATCCCCATTTACTCTTCCACATTCCCATTTTTGCCCCATAGGGCATAATGGGAGTGGAGGAGGCGCTAATTACGGCACCGTAAATTACGGTGCCGTAATTAGCGCCAAGGACGCTTAGCGCCTTGGTACCTAACGCCTGCTAAAAGCAGGCATTAAGGTGGAAATCAGGCGTTAAGGGTTAACAGCGCCGACTGCGCCGTTAAACCCTTAACGCCTGGGTTGGAATGAGGGCCATTGTCATTAAATGCACCTGCGGCGGTGGCCTCATTTTATGACAAAAAGGTGCTGATGCACCCTATTCATATCATTATCTCCTCACCAGGAGCGAGGAGGTTAAAAAAAAAGAAAAAAAAGTGGCCCATCGTGGCCCGCCCCCCTTCCGCCCGACCCCTGTTAACCAGGCGCGCGTCGGGGGCGAGGAGGGGTGCCAATTCCCCCAGGGTGCTGCTGCCCTTAAGGCTGGCCCTGGCAGGTACATACAGTGCAAATAGAACAGGTTTACATATGACAGGCCCACAACACGCCCCCAGTGCAAACCATGGACCAACTAAAATAGACTGTTTTGCTCACAACATGACCCGTGACCCCAGATGCAGGGAAAAAGCTACAATTTACATGTTGAATAACCACAAGTAATCTCTATTACTTGCACCCATACCAACCATTAACAGACCTAGGAGTGGCACAAAGCTGCACCCCCAAATGCAGAGTGCACCTACACCCACCATTCCTACTCCCTGTACACTGGCCAATCTGAGTACCCCACTTGCACAGTGCACCTACTCTCACTATTCCTACTCCCTGTACACCCACCAATCTGAGACCTCCACATGCAAAGTGCACCTACACCCAATAGTCTGACACTCTGTACACCCCACAATCTGAGGCCACCAAATGCAAAGTGCATCCACATTCACTATTCCTACTCCCTGTACACCCACCAATGTGAGCCCCCACATGCAAAGTGCACCTACACCCAATATTCCTACTCTCTGTACACTCCAAAATCTGAGGCCACCAAATGCAAAATGCACCTACACCCACTAATCCTACTCTCTGTACAACCACCAATTACCACACAACTACCCATCCCCCTCACAGTACTAGCACACACAAGGTGCATCCGAAATCCCCAGGACTGTGCACCCACACATCTCCCACAAAGGACTAGCACACACAAGGTTCACCCCAAATCCTCACCACTCCGCACTCATGCACCCCCCTCAGATTACAAGCACCCACAAGCAGCACCCCAAATCCTCACAACTCTGCACTCATGCATAGCCCTCAAAGTACAAGTACCCACAAGCAGCACCCCAAATCCTCAATAGTTTTTAGTTGGTATTGGCGTTGATAGGTGTATGGGTGGCAGGGTAGTAGTATCTCCTCTGGGCAAAGTATTTTATGGAGAGCGGTCCACCGCCATTTGTCATAATAGTTGGGTGAAGGTTGTTGTTTGCTACACCATGGAAGAATGAGTTTGTTGCTGTTCAGACAGACACGCAAGGTAAGGGTAGCTTCAGAGGGGAGGAGGCATTTAGAAGGATCATGATTATTATCTGCGAGACAATCTGTCAGTTATGATTTACGTATTGAGGGTTGATGAGTCAGTAACATGTCATGTATGTAGGTGAATGTGGGGGTTGTGGCAGGCTGTTTGGCAATTTTTAGTGAGTCATGTCCATGTTACTTCTTTGTTAATCTGTGAGGCAGAGTGACCCTGGTATTTGTATGCTTGAGAGAGTGACTTTAAAAAAGTAATATGAATTACAAATAAGTGTGCCTGTGTTTTCTGCATTTTATGTAAAATTGTTTTTTTTTATATCTTTATTCCTATCTCCATTTTAAATCTTTTTTATAAGAATTTCTCTTTTGTTACAAATATATAACATTTATATTATATTTTGTGTAAAGTTTATAAATTAAACTATGTCACAATAAATAAATAAATACATTTCATGTAAAGGCTGTGGATGGAGGAGATGTGTGATTGTTTCAGTATGAGGCACACACCACATCTCGATCCCAGACAGCTATCCTCAAGTTTTTTATTTATGGACAAACTGTAGTTGCCATGTTTCATCATTGAAGGCCATCAGGGATGCAGCTATGGCGTGTGCCTTTCACAAAGGATGTAATTGATGTGAAGTATGCCTGGACTCGCTTATGTGTAGAAATGTAAATGCAACTATGCTGTCTGATTATATATTGGCCTAAGCCACTCGTATCACTTTTGCATCTTCAACGAGCTCATCTCCTCCCCAATACCCCAGATGAAATAATCAAAGATGAAGAGTGGTGTACCAGCATTCAAAAGGCCATGCTACACAAAATTGACCTTCTCCAAAAGAAAATCAAAGACCATTGCAAAGCACTACCTAAACAGACAAGTACCAAGCCTTCTAACGCCTCACCCTCCCCGTCCAAGCCCACCATACCTGACTTCTCCTTCAGGGACGTCACTGAAACAGAAGTTATCAATCTACTAAAAAATCTCAAACCCTCCCCCTGCAAAGGCGATATCTGCCCACCGAAACGCGTCAAAGACTGCGCAGATTGCTTTGCACCGCTCTTTACGGCTTTCATCAATGCGTCTTTTAAAACAGGCATTATCTCTGATAGCCTCAAAGAGGCTTGGGTCCGGCCCCTCCAAAAAAAACCTACCCTCGACCCCCTACAACCTAACAAATACAGACCAATAACCACAGTGCCATTCTTCCTGAAATTACTGGACAAAGTTAGCGGGCAGACCTGAGCGAATGAGATACATACTCCAAGAAGAATAAATGCAGAGGCATTTTTGTAACTTAAACGTAATAAGCAGATGCTTGAAAGAAACAAATGTAATGCAGCTGGAATTGCAATCACAAGCATACAGCGTACTTAGAATAATAACATGTGCGTTTATGCAATGGCGTATGCAGCTATCATTTTAAGTGCAAGCAATGGCATATTTGGAAGGGGACACAAGCATGTTGCAATTGCGCATACAGCTATTGAAATATCTCCCACACAGGGGAATTATAAAGAGGCAATGTGCAAATCTAAAAGCAGCCCTAATATACACAGAGTATGTACAAAGAAAAGAGAGAATCGATACAAATAGTTCATAGACAGCTATACTTACTGTACTATCCCGAGTAACTGAGAAAGGGCTTCCAAGCAAGGATAGATAACTCACTACCCTCTGACATTTGTTCACAGGGATTGGACCCTTAAAAAAGGAACCCAAACAAACCAACAAGGACTTAAAATGTTATAATGCTGCAAAGGTAATGTGAAATACAAACGACATTTAAAGAAAACAAGCCATATGAGAATAATATGGTACAGTTGTACTATTGTGGTTTTCTGTTGAATCATTCTTGTCATTCTGACCTTGTGTTTTGTTCATTTCTCTTTTATTATTTTTGTCTAATTACCCAACAATCCTCCCCAACTCCAACCCCCAATCTCGGTGAATCTTTATATATGTATGTCTATTTTTCTGTGCAAACCATATCATGTATATTTGGATTGATGATTATTAGCACAATTAGCCCTGATTTGAGAAAGGCTTTCAGTAGCCGTAACACGTGTCATCACTAAGGGCACAATATTAAAATTCAAACTGATGGCACAAAAAAACCTGGCGCATTTCTTGATCTCTGAGTGTGTATAAATGCTCTACTGTTTCCAAGGTGGTTTTATAGACTTCCTACCACCTAACTCAGACTGGATGCGACAGACCAGCAACACTAGAAACTCTCAAAAAAACAAATCTTGAATTACCAAAAGTGTCGCCTGAGAGAGTAGTCTCTTAAAGGAGTCTAATTACGCATATACTGTTTATTTTGTAATCTGCAAAGGCAGCAGAATCTTTGTTCAAAAGGAATCTCAGTATAAGAGCCACATATCGTTAGCAACAGTTATTCTTTTATACGCAGACAGCATTACATTTCGTACCCGTGGGCAGGGGCTTTGCAGGAAATATAATTGTGTCTTTAAATACGTATGCATGACGTTAGCTATGTATTTATAGTTCTTCAAGGTATTCAAGTGATCATAATTCTAGATCCAACCCCATTGTTCAACTTAATTCTTGTAGATTTTCTTCATAGTTTCAAAACCGGTGCCCCTTACAAAATCAGGGTACCAGTTTATACTATCGAAGCATTCTTTATTCAATTGCATACAACTGGCCTTCCTACACTCCCCTTAATTCGTGTTTGTATTCCTTATTCAACAGACTCAGCATCTGCACTGGGGTTCAGATCTAGACTTAATATAAAGAATCCATCTCCGTATTTACGCTTGACTAGGAAGCGAAACTAGGCCCAGCTCCAAGCGGATATATTCCATGGGGGTTGCGGGCCGAGGTTCAACAGCCCATATTGTATTGCTGGACACAAGCTTTGTCTGTAGAGATGTAGGATTCCACCAATGGAGTAGCCTGCTGTTTGCATTGAAAAATTATCTATTAATAATGTGAGTGATTGTGACTTATTCTTTTTTCCTTCTATAATGTGCGTATAGTTGCCAGTAGCCATCAGATCCAGTCATAAGTAAGGATAATGGTCTACATATTCAATGTCTCCAGGCTGTGACCTCAAGACCACCTGATTTACTTTGTGGCTGGCCACAACCATTGCCCTAGTTTTACTCATATTAATATAAAGATTATTTTCAGAGGCATATTCCAGCAAGACAGCAAATTTAGCTCAAATCCCTGTTACGGTATTTTCCATTAAAACCATATCATCCACATAAAGCATGCAAGATGTGCTTCTAGCACCAACTCTTATAGGGTAGCCCACTATACTCAGTCGTACTGGGAGATCCACCAGGTAAAGGTTAAACAGCAGGAGAGCCAGCACACAACCTTGCTTGACTACCCCATCTGTCCATACCAAATCGGATAAAGCACCAATGTTATCAAGCCGCACCCGTATACCCGTATTAGTGTGTAGTCCCTTGAGAATCTCTAATAGCCAGTCGGGGCTACCCAGTCCTTCCAGCTCTTGCCATAATATATTATGTTTAACAGTGTCAAAAGCTGCACTGAAGTCAACGTATATCAAATACAGTGTCAATTTACCCCTGGCAATGGCCGCCTGGATCCGGCTATCCTTTTTTTTTTAAATTTTATTTTATTTCTTGTTTTTAATCAGAAATGATTTTTACAAGAATAATACAAAAATATGATTTAGAATACTTTTTTGCTTTTTTACAAACATGTGAATTGATTGCAAAGTACATGATTTTAAAATTCATAGAAACCATTTTATATTTCATTACTTTAAAAATGCAATCGAAATTCAAGCATCACATGTAGGGCGCAAGCTCAGACAGTTCAAAAACTCTATAGATGCAATAAATATGCTCATGTTAGCAGAATTTAACAAATAGGCCCATCTCAAGCTCGGCTGTATGTTGGCCACCACAGACATATGATTTCTGTAAGCATTAAACCTTGTTGCACACAAAGCAGGGCATTCTACTATAATGTGCTCTAAGGTTTCTTTTTGATCTAGTTTTTGACAGAACCTGCAAAAGTTATCTATCATTTTTATTTGTTTCCGCTGTGCCAAGATGTCTCGAGTCAGCCACAGATTGAAACGCATTCTCATAATCGCTGTGCGTACTTGTGGAGATGGAGATTTTAGTAAATAGTTTTCAACCGTGCCCATTTTTTTATCCGGAAATAGTTGACTCTTAAAGTTTCTGTATTGCAAACAGACAGTACGATTCACCAACCAATCATGCAAAAAGATTTTTTTCTTAGCTCGAACTGGATTTTGTATTAGAGTTTCTAAATCTACTTCGGCTGCAACCATTATTTGATAGACGTAGGTAGTCCATACAACTGCAAATTGGTGATCTGATTTGAGTATATATGTCGCTAATACAGCCAAAATTGATTCAGCTCCAATGTTCATCAAACATTTCCTAAGAAAAGCACACAGCTGCCAGTGATATCTTGCTTTCAGTGAGGTAAGACCAAGTTCGTATCTAATACATGCTACAGGAGTGGCTTGTGGTAGTTGCAGGATGTTTCTCCAAAATTTGGCTTCCATTCGATCTAGCTCTTTTATATTGGTTATATCTCGGGCTTCCATTCCGTAAAGGAATATTGGTGTTGCTTTTTGTTGCCAATAGAATATGGCAGAACTGATGGCTATCCAGCGACCTGATATTATGGGCCTCATTACACGGATGGCGGTAAGGGAATAACAATATCGGTAAGGGATTACCGGTATCGCTAAATTCCCTTGCCAATCACGACCCGGATAACCGCTATTAGCGGCACCGCTAAGAACGGTGCCACTAATAGCGGTTAGTCCGCGGGCACGCGACCCCTCATGTCGGCAATAGCGGCATGGTGCTAATAGCAGACCATCACAAGCCATCCGGACTTGCTAATAGCAGCATTGATTTGACCAAAAAAGCCCATACCGGCATGGAGGAAATACCAGCATCGCAAACCACCCGTTAAGAGACATGAGCAGTATGCCCACCTGCCACAGGTGGCCACAATCAGCACAGGTGGAGGCAATGGAGACTAGGGCAGCAGAAAAGGAGCACACCACACCCCTTCCCACACCCCTTCCCACACCAAGATGGTTCCAATACTAGCAGCATTACATGGGCTGGAGGACTCGATTGCATTGCAGCACCAACAACAACAGGCAGCACAGAGGAGAAGCAGGAGGAGGAGGAGGGCGAGACAGGCCAAGCAAGCCCCACCAGTGCACCTAGTCATACCACAGAGGCAGCCACCAATCGCCAGTATTCAACCTAACCCCTGAGCAGATACACACCCTGTACCGTCTGGACCGGGATACCATCACCACCATTGTGGACATGATGCACGACGACATCATGAGCCTCATAGACATCCGTACTGCCATCCCCCCTCTACTGAAGGTGGTAACTGTGCTCCACTTCCTGGCCACAGGCACCTACCAGCATACGGTAGGGCAGATGCATGGCATATCACAACCAGTATTCTCACGCACGCTGACCCAGGTGCTCAATGCCCTCCTGAAGCTCACAAGTGAACACATATCCCTGCCACGGACTGCCCAGGAGATCTCCAACCCCAACGTTGGCTTCTATTCACTGGCAGGCATCCCAAGTTGCATCAGGGCCATCGACTGTACCCATGTGGAATTGGTGGTCCCACCTGACAATGAAGCAGTCTACCGAAACAGAAAGCAATACCACTCCATCAATGTCCAAATGGTATGTGACTCAAACAAGATAATCACACATTGCTGTGCCCGATATCCCGGATCAACCCATGATTCAATGGTCCTGCGGAACTCAACGATACCACGCTACATGGAGTGACATGCTGGACAACATGCGTTGCTACTTGGTGAGTAGCAGGGCAAGCACATGGCAGTGTGATTTGGATAGTGATGGGGTGGAGAGATGCATACTCCAACTGGGTGTGATTGGGGGGGAGATGCATACTCCAACTGGGTGTGATTGGGGGGGGGGATGCATACTCCAACTGGGTGTGATTGGGGGGGATGCATACTCAAACTGGGTGTGATTGGGTGGAGAGATGCATACTCCAACTGGGTGTGATTGGGGGGGGAGATGCATAGTCCAACTGGGTGTGATTGGGGGGGGAGATACATACTCCAACTGGGTGTGATTGGGGGGGATGCATACTCAAACTGGGTGTGATTGGGAGGGAGAGAGATGCATACTCCAACTGGGTGTGATTGGGGGGGAGAGATGCATACTCCAACTGGGTGTGATGGGGGGAGAGATGCATACTCCAACTGGGTGTGATTGGGGGGGGAGATGCATACTCCAACTGGGTGCGGACTGTCGTCTGTAGAATAAATGGACATACAGATGTACGCCAATGTCCACCAAGGCAGCCCACAATGGACTGGACACAAAACCATGCAAGTTGGAAGCTGCTCAACAAAGAACTTAATCCAATACGCCGCTAATAGCGGTCACCGCTTATGCCATGTTGCAGGAGGTCGGAAGTGCTATCAGCGCTTTCATTGGTGCCGCTAAGGGTCTTTACGGGGTCTTTACCGGCATGGCGGTAGGGTCATTACCGGCATGGCGCTAAGCTCGTGCCCGCGTATTCGTAATGGCAACCAATTAGCGGCCTCTTGCCTATGCGGACACGTTGTTAGCGCCATGCCGGTAAAGGCGGTATCTTACCGCCTGCCATGTAATGAGGCCCTATGTGTGGTAGCAGACCCAGAACGAAAGCCAGTCTGAATTGGGTCTAAGATTTTATTCACCATTACCCAGTCTTGCAGAACAGAAAGAATAAAAGAAGAAAACAATGTACCCATCACGTACAGGAGCGAGAGTAATTTATAATTAGTTGGTATATCTCTGTCTCCTTTTTTAAAGACTGGAAGTTGTACTGCTTGTTGCAAAGACAGTTATTTCAGATTCTCTGCAGATGTTATCAAATAATATCTTTATAACCTTTTTCCATGGCCAAGGATTAGCCTTCAACCCTGCATTCGAAAGGCCCTTTGAACCAGGTGCCCTTGAACTGTTTAGGTAAGTTATACCAAAGTATATCTCATCCACACTAATACATAAAGGCCATGAGACACCTGTCCAGTATCCTACTTGTACCTTTTCCTGGGCTCCAGTTTGACCTTTAAGGTATTCTAGCCAGCGCTGTTCGCTAATGGGATTAGCTTTTTGATACAAATCCCCTTGGATCTGGTATCTGCCATATAGAACACGGCTTTCTGCTACACAATGCCTCAAACATTTGCTTCCAAAGGACATTTCTCACAGAGTACCTGCAGCCTTTTCCAGCAAAAACAGTATTCCTGCTTTATCTTCCTTACCTTATACTCAACTTCCCACCCAGGTGCATCCGCCCCTCTGACACTCCTGATATTCCTTCTGACCTGCCTTTTAGCATCACAAATCCCAATATTGAAAGTATGGACATGTTTTGCCTTAAAAGCACTAGGAACTCCTGGCACTGATGACCCAGTTTTATCAGCCAACTCTTTAAGACGCAGCTCCATCTCATTCGCGCGTAGATGAGAAAACTCTTTTAGCTCATAAGCAGAGAACTCAAAAACCAACTTAGAGACCTTATTGATATTCCGCTCGGTCCACCACAGGCAATTGCCTCCATGATTTACTTCGACACCTTCCAACTCCCTTGCTACTGGGTCCGTAGCCCTGGCAAACACAACTTGAGTACTAATAAGGAACGGTCGCTGAAATTAGCATCACGGACCACAAGGTTTTTTGATATTGATTTTTATATACATTTTAATATCAAAATTATAATTTTTCTATTAAAAAGATATTAAAATTGCTTGATTTCATTTTCCACTTACTATCACATCATCACTGCATCTAACTCCAAAACCCTAGATTCACAGTCCCTGTCTTCAGAGTTCACTTCGCTCTCAGCGCTCTATCAAGCAACACTGTTGCCTGCTGCTTCCAGCTTTATATAGAATCAAAAACATTTTAACATCCCACTTCATATAAAAATATACATTTTAAATACAATTGTCATCAAACAATTTTGATATCTTTTTTATAGTATATCAAAGTGTATCAAAAGGGGGCAGGACTAAGAGCGGGAACAGGGGGCATGCCACCTGTCAAAATTTTGATTGAGACAAAAGGGGGTTCCTTCTACTACTGACACACTTTACTTCACTGATAATGCATGTCATCCTAAATATACTGCTGGTGCAGACAGGCACCCACCATAGCATAACCCCACCACCTGCATAGGCTGGAGGGGCACCACCCGGGGCTGCTGGAGGTCTTGGCCCCTATTAAAAACCTCAAGCACTGCTGGAGAGGTTTCCCATTATGGTGCAGAGCCACACACCCCAAGGAACATTGCAACTGTGGTACAGCAGGAGCTAAGTGTCCTCCAGAATGCAATGGCAAGGGTGGAGAGGAATCAGGGAAGAACAGTAGTGAATCAGATCAGTGTGCAGCTTGAGGCAATTGAGACGCTGCGACCCCTTGTGTCAGTGCAAGAGGGAGGACATTCAAACCAGAAGTACCCATATTTCTGGAGCCCTGGAGAAGCTGCAGTGGTCCCAGACCAAGCAAGTTTGGTACATGTCCACCTGAAGAGTCTCTGTATCTAGGACAACCAACTTTCTCAGTCGCCTTTGTCCCTCTCAGAAGTGCTCACATACCACTTTCCACACATCCTCAACTCCACCTGGCCATAGAAAATGCCACACAGGCTGTACTATGCAGGCTAACTGGACATGTGCAACTATTGGTCCCGAGGGAGGAGTGGGTGTTGTTGCTGTAAGAGGGATAGTGTTAGGAACCAGGAGGTGTGTTTCTGGGACTGGGGATGTGGATGTTTGGGATTGGAGATGTGGGAGGTGTTTATCAGAGTTTAGGGAGATGGGAGGTGTGTGTTTCGTGATTTGGGGGTGTGGGTTGAGGATTCGGAAGATGGGAGTTCATTCCAGTTGTTAAAATAAATAGCACAATCCTGAAATGCTTGAGTCAATGGTTTCATTTGCAGAAAGCAAGGGTGGTAGGTTTGTGTGCAGCCTACAAGCGACTCCTCATCTATTGCGTTCAAGGGTCCACAAAAGAAATTGTCCGCTGATTGATGATGCACAATCTGTCCATTCTGTGCATCGGGTTGTTCAGGTGGGCCTGCCTGATCCTCTTTTTGCTCTGAGCCAGCTCGCTCATTAAATTCCCCATGTGGCCTGCCATAGCTCCCTCAACGAACTCCATCAGTTCTTGCACATGCCTGTCCATACGGTTTGCCCCAGGAATGGTGTACTCATTGCACTCTGTCATTTTACCCTTTTTGCTGTTTGTTTGTTTGTTTGGTTGTTTTATGTGGTTATGTTCCCCTCTGCCTTGTTTTATCACATCTGGGAATCATTGGCCTTATTTGCTGCTTCTTGATTTGACATTCTTCACTTCCAGTTGTATGCCATTAGTTTGTATGTGCATTTAATCGGGGTACCACGGTGTCCCTGATTTGTTCATTGGCATTGTTAGTGTTCAGTTGATTAGTGCTTCAGGTTTGAAAAGATTTAAGTGTATGCATCATCTACTTATGCAATGATGTTTGGTTTAGAACAGTTGTGCCAATCCTCATACCCACCACCCTTTAGATGGGGTAAAAAAGTGAGGCAGATTTCCAACTCACAAACTGGCTCTCATTGTGAATATAGTGGTAGTGATAAAAAAAGGCAGTATTTAGAAGCGCTGCCTACCTTTAACATCTGCCTTATTATGGGTCTGCTAAAATTAGCAGTGTAGAATTTCATGGAAACAACTCATGCAGTAATGACCACTTTATAATATACCACATAATTCAACTGCAATGTTTACCTCTGCGTTAAAGGTAAAGGTAAACATTTGAGCAATTCCCCAGAAGGTTCACCACTTTTTTACAAGTATGAGGGAAATCACAAGCACTTAATGAAAGC
Source organism: Ambystoma mexicanum (assembly GCF_040938575.1). Lineage (NCBI taxonomy): Eukaryota > Metazoa > Chordata > Amphibia > Caudata > Ambystomatidae > Ambystoma > Ambystoma mexicanum. The sequence continues at coordinate 1,168,837,892 of NC_090935.1, read as the reverse complement.
CACCTTCTCCCCTGCCTTTGCACTGTAATTTACGAAAAAGTCTGAATTTACAAGTTTGTGGATTAAAAATGTGTACAGTAGCGGCATCATCAGCTACCATACACAATCCATTTTCGTGTAATGTGATGTACTGTAAAGTGGTCTTGTGTAGCACCCTTCTGCGATTTCGGTGGTCTCACTGGACAAGAGACTGTACGAAAAGAGGTATGGGTTGTTAATGGGATAGAGGGAGTGGCAACCAGACGTGGACTCCCTGCTCACTGTGCTCAGAGAGGCACAGCTCCACCTCACTGATGAGGCCCAACAAGACTGAACCACGTGTATGGTATTACTGTTGGTACTCTTGTTTAGAAGGGAATTTCCATAGCTTTTTGGTGCTTTTTTGTATTTTTGGAAGGAACTTGGGGTTGGTCACCCTAAGTTACCTGGGGGCAACCAGACATGGACTCCCTGCTCAATGTGCTCAGAGAGGCACAGCTCCAGCTCACTGATGAGGCCCAACAAGGCTGAAACACGTGTATGGGGCTGCTGTTGGTACTCTTAGTCAGAAGGGAATTGCCATAGTCTTTCGGTGCTGGACTGCACATGTGGGCGTGACAAAGACTGATCTGCAAATGGATATTTCCCATCTGTGAAAAGCAAAATTCAGATGGCTGCGAACTGTCAAAGTGGGTAATAACCACTGAACAGGTTATCATGCTGTGTTCTTTCGAGAGAGGGGCGCCTGCTACCTGTTTTGTATTTATGGAAGGAACTTGGGGTTGGTCACCCTAAGTTACCTCGGAGCAACCAGCCGTGGATTCCCTGCTCACTGTGCTCAGAGAGGCACAGCTCCACCTTACTGATGAGGCCCAACAAGGCTGAAACACGTGTATGGGGCTGCTGTTGGTACTCTTGTTCAGAAGGGAATTGCCATAGCATTTCGGTGTTGGACTGCCCATGTGGGCGGGACAAAGACTGAAATGCAAATGTATATTTCCCATCTGTCAAAGGTACAGTGAGCAAAAATCAGATGGCTGCGAACTCTCAAAGTGGTTATCATGCCATGTCCTTTTGAGAGAGGGTTGCCAGCTACCTGTTTTGTATCCAAAACCTGTGGTGTTGGTGGGTTCACACCGGAGGAGGAATCCTGAGGGTTGCTGTGGTTCTATTGGTCTGCGTGGGATACTTGGAAATTTATTTTTATGGAGGTTGTATCTCAAGACCTGATAACGCTTAGTGCTCTGGGCCTGGGTAAGCCACTGATGTGGAGTGAGGCTGGAGTACAGCTAGAGAGGTCAGGTTTTTCATAGCTCAAATAAGGTTGATGAGGGATGTGCAATTGTAATCAGGCAGTCAGTAAAAAGAGGAAGTATTGGACATATTGCTTTTAAAACTAATGACAGTTTGACGACACCAATGTTTTCCTTAATTAAACCAGTAGATGGAGCATTTACTCCAGAATATGAGAAAATGCAGTGCCACCTTGTGCTCACTAAGCATCAATATAGTATAGAGTATGTCTGTTATAGCTCTATGTTGTTTACACATTCAAATGTCACTCTTTGATAGCTCTGAATATCTGTATTCCAGCGGAGAAAGAACCGGCTTTGTCCCAAATGTATATGTCTTAGCAAAGCAAGCATTGGCAAACCCATAGTTCTGGTGTTTGCAGTTGTTTTTTTAATCATTTTAGTCTAGGACTCAGCTAACAGTTAAGGCTGACATAACCAGTGATTCAAAACATGTTTGAAAGTAACTGGCTGCAGTGCAGACGCATAACATGTATTGCCAACAGAGAAAGATAATATATATGTACATAGATTGCAGCTTGGCAAAAGCCGCCCTATAGTTAAGGTGAGTCGGACTCCCATATCAACCCCTTAAAATTCTATTGTTAATAACCTTTAATTCGAGTAACGTATTCAGCCGAAATTCCAAAAGTGATTAGGGACTTGCCCCCACACCTTGCAGACTGCAACGTTTTGTAAAGAGTTGTTAAATAATAAAAAAGTTATTAAGAAGACAACATTTTTTTCTCTCCAAAGTTGCAGCCTACTTCCCAGTCATTTTCCCATAGACAAACAAGGTCAGTTTTTTCCAAAGCGCACAGCCCAAACCGCTGGCTGAATTTGGACCAAGTCTGAAACAACTTGGGCGTGAATCGTTGACTCACGATCCATGTGTGGTTTAGGGTTATTCCATCAAGTAGTTTTTATAATATTTGACAGAGAAATGGGTGCCCTCTTCTCAAAAATAGATTGCTATATCTCGGTTAAAATACCAGAAAGTTTTTTTTAAAAATTAAACAGCCACCATCTTGTTTTTCTCTCAATGTGAGAGATAGCCACGGATATAGGAAAATGAAACAGGAAAAGAGCTATTTGCAGGTCAAGAAAATGCAAATGCCATCAGGCTAGAGGTGGGGGGAGGGTGTGGCTAGAGGGCACCAAGTGAAATTTGGGAGTTGGAGGGGGCCTATGGACTGAGTTTGCAACACAAAACATTCTGCAACCTCGAATAGCCGACATCTCAAATCAAACTGCATGACAGGAACAGCGTGTGTTTTGGGCAGAAAGGGAGAGGGCAGGGAAGGTGAGTAGGTCATCTGGGGGCGGGGGAGAGCTGGCACAGATGAGGGGGGCACTAGGTGAGGGCTTGAAAGCATTTTCTTTTTCCGGCTATTTTTCTGATATTCGCTGCCATTTTTCTGATATTCGAGGCTATAAAGGATTACAGATAGCCAATGGTATGTATAGTTCCGTAACCACGATTAGAGCTAGTTGGTTGTTTTTTTTTTAAAGATATGTTTACAGCTATAGTGACGTTGGGTGTGAAAAATCACTGACCATGGCCAGTAACATGATTGCCATCAAGGTCTCCCATCCATGTAGTAACCAGGACAGAACCTGCTTTGCTTCAAAGTGAAGACGGGGCAAGCCCCCTCAGGCCATGTTGCCTGATAAATGAGCCCCAGTTACAGGACCACTTAGAGAAACAGGCCGCCCCTTTCCTTGCTTTGAAACTAAGCTGGGTCATTCCAGCTTTGAAGCTAAGCAGGGTCAATCATTGTGGTCATAGGCTGTGCAACAGGGGGTGTGAATTTAAGGTGGCTTTAAAACTTTGATAAAGGGACGTTTTGGTTAAGTTATACTAATAAAACCTATCAAATTCAGTGAAGAAACATTGTTAAAGGGATGTTATAGTTACAAGGTAAAATCAAACAAATTGCCATTTATGGTGAGGTATGCAACAATAACTTGTGCCACTGCCATGACCTGCTAAGACTAACACCAACAACATCAAAGATGCCATTATTGATGACATCACATATCCAGGGTGGTTGTTTTTGTTCAGTGAGAGTGAGAATTTTAAGCAGATGACATGATGTGAAATTACACATAATTTAAAGGTGCTCTTATGTGCACTTTAATTTTGTGCTCTGTTGTAAAGGTAGTTTCCTTAGTGTTTGGTCACAACTCATGGTCCACATACATGGGACAATAAGCAGGCCCCAGACAAATAATTCATGTTTTGTACATGATGATGAACTCTAATAATAGTGTCATTTTCTGGTCATGGTGTTATTTCCTTCTTACTAGAGTTTTCCTGGCTATGACTTCGATTTGTATGAATTCATCCGTTCCATATATATTATTTGTAATGACACATGTGTGTAGCTATTCTTGTTTTGTTAGTTCTTAACTTCAAGTTTAACATTCTCAACATTCTGATACACTTTGACATACGATTTTACTGGCCAACATTACCAGATTAAAAATATTCTATTTCTAGGGTCCATAGTGCAGCCATTGTCTATGTGTGTGTATTATTACATTGCTGGATCAACAGTAACACTTCAATACGTTTATGTTTCAATAAGTACATTTTGTGATACATGGAGTAGTTCATGATATGTCTCCCAGTCACTCTTTATATGTTACTAGCAACATTCTAAACAGAATCCCTTCTAGGGACTTCTAGGGACTTTCCATCAGAATTGATGTCATATCATCAGTGTTCTCATCAATGATGTCATTTGTGATGCCATCTTTGATGTTGTTGATGTTAGTCTTGGCAGTGCATGGCGGTGGAGCAAGTTATGGTTGCATACCTTCCCATAACTGATGAACTTCTTGGACTTTTCAATATTACCGTGTAACTATAATGTCCCTTCAACAAAGTTTTGTCACTGAATTTGATAGGTTTTTACCAATGCATGCTATTTTTCAGCAACTTCCTTATTTGTCCTTTCAAACTATACATCTGGAAATCGTTCTACACTGCTATGCATCAGCTATAAATTTCGCAGACTGTGAATATGTCCATGGATGTACCTGTACCTGGGTTGCATCAATTTAACCCAAAAGTGCAGTGGACAACACAATGTATATATATTCTTATTTGAATACTACAATTATACGTAAAGCAACAGTACAAGCAAATAATACAATAATACAAGCCAAATGTACCTTTATATACAATTATACATTTACAAATCTAAAATCTGATTTTTCAGACATTACAGAATATTATGGATAATACCAAATATTAAACATAACTGTACACCTTATATAAACAATGCACTTCAGCACCTGTTAGGCACTGAAGTACAAAAAGCAAACACAAGAAAACATTCTGTTACAACTTAGTAAGTAAACATTACATTTTGTTTTATTGCAACCATTTGCCATAGACATTTAATAAATGTATAACACTTTTTGCATAACTAAAAGTTGCCATTATATATTTACATAGGAATGGCAAGCACACTTGAGTGGCTGGAGGAGTACTTCTCCAAAGATGATATGACTGATGAAGAATGTACTAATGGTAAATTCAATCATATATATTGCAATGCACTGAAATAATTAAAGTTAAACGTATGTTTTTACAACATGTCTTTCTCATACATTTTATACTCCACAAAGTGCAACAAGAAGAAATCCAGGAGAATAATCATGGGGAACCGATTGTACATAACAACAACCAAGAAGTAGAAACCTTTCAAAACCAAAAGACCAAATAATGTACACAAATGACTGAACTAACAAATGAAGTAACAGAACTATTAATTATGTCAAGAATCATGTGATAGACAATATTGATTTTCACTTCTCCACTTGGACCTGGGACCCTTTCCCTGAACAATCACCCAAATCCTTCTCAGAACATTTTTTATAATAAACATTATGATGACATTTCTACCCCTAATTCACCCAATCATAATAATGTACAATCCCCAAATTCTCCTTTTTTTGTTTCCCACACTGATTTCTCATCCCTTTCTTGAAGTACTACCTCAATATAAATGTTATGTGTATATATATATATATATATATATATATATATATATATATATATATATATATATGCCACAAATAATGCCAATTTGATATCCGCAGGCTACACACATGTTTGTGTCTGCATATTCTCATCATGGTAGCATCATCCAGGTATCTGACATTCGCAAACATGCTACCTAGTTTGCAGCCTTGTCTATGCACTTTTATTAAGTTTGCAAATGTCACAGCATGGCCGCAGCCCCAAATTGGGTGCCCTATGTGATGTCACACCAAGCGCTGCTGTTCGCGAACTACGAACATGTTTGCACATCCGTTGCACACTTTAAATTGGTATGTGAATGTCAGTGTCCGGGCGTGAACATCACATTGTATACACGTGATGACAATGGTCACGTGACTGTTTGCGATTGGCGTGATATGATCCCAGACACTTGTGAATGTCATCCTGTGATCACGCCTGTGCATTGTCTATGACCGATGTCCGTGCTCTGCAGACATCTTAAAATCCAATTTCCGACCACTCCAGGATCTTTGAAGTGAATAATTCTCCCTTCCACATCTCTCACTACCATTCTTAGTCATCCTTTAAACTTTTAAAAACGTTTTATGCATTTGTTTGTGCTGGAAATCTGTGGTCTTCTGACGATGATGCGGATGGTGCCCAGGTAGCATAATGATGTTTCCATGATTGGCATTTGGGCTTCGCGAACATCTTAAAACGTTGTTTAACTTACAGGTTAAAACTGTGACGGTCCACAGCTGCTAGTATCATTACTACTTAATCTCTAAACTTTTCACAACTTTTCAAGGCCTTTTCTAAATGCTGACGTCCATGGACATGAGAATAGTCCACAGACGAGTCCTCCAAGGGGAGCCACCCATTTCTTTTAGTCATTCTCAATCTAGAAGACCAGCAGGGAGGAGGCATTTTTTGGAAGCTGCTCCAAATTGAAAATGGCATCTGCTATGGCCTCCCTCCTCCCCAGGGCCACCACCACAAGCATCACCTGGAGGACCTGTACAGGGGAACAGGGGCCATGCGGCAGATGACATGCAGGAGGATGTGGTAGAAGAAGATGTAGTTGAGGAGCTTCCTACTACGTAGGGTGGACAGAAGGGGTGATGGGTGTGTAGGTATTTTACCACACTCAGCAGGGTGCCAAAAGATCAGGCTGCCTGTGTACACTGCAGAGTCACACTCATTCATGGCCAAAAGTGGCAGTAGTCTTTTGGCATTAACTCCATGCACCACCACACCTGCACCATCCACCAAACTGCCCTGGGAAAGGTGATTCCCTACTCAGGAAGTAGGTTAACATCTTCCACTAAACCCTCCTCAACCCCTCCTGCCACCACTCATAACACCACAGTGGGACAGAGGATTCCTCCTGCCGTCTCACAGGTGATAAAGGAGGCTGTTGACCCATACCTTGCATCGTCAACAGTACTCTGTATGTACTGTGATACAATTGTCTCCAGGGAGGAGCAACACCTGTGCACCTTTGAGGCAGTGATAAAGACCCATGAAAAGGATTGCCCCCTACGTTAATTTTTAACGCCGGCCCTACATATTCACTTGTCCACGTGCCCCTGTTTTATGGTGGTAATGCCCCTTCCCTCCCCCACCCTCGCTCCCTCTGCCAAAAAAAGTTTACTTTCCAAAGTTAACAAATATAATTAAAAACATGTACTATTCTAGACTCTAATAGTTAGACTCTATAAGAAACTCTAACATTTTTATTAGCATTACATTGTCTGCTAATACAATTGTTAGAACATTTTGTATGGCAGAGAACAAAAGGTGACAGTCATAATTTTCTGTCCCAACTCCTTTTCTCTGCCATACAAAATATCAGAGATAAGGTGCAGTGTACGTAGGAGGTGTTTCAGCCATTCTCAAGGGTTTTACACTTTGCACACATTCACTCACATTGCGCCATCATACACCCTGACTTACTCCCATGTTATGCCCAAATATGTCAGCGGACAGTAAATATGCCCACGGACCATATGGTGAATGAAAGGAAGATTTTAACATCACTTTACTTCTTTTTTTCTTACTATAATGTTGGCTCTAAAAAGAGCCCTTTTCCTCTTAATAGTTGTATGTCCTTTATCTACTACATACTCTTTTTGTTTATTTTTGATTTCTTTCACAAAAACTGTTTTAAAGCATTCTGGATATTAGAAAGAAAAATCTAATTTCCAATATTTGTTAGATATACTCCATCTTTTCTAAACATATTCACTCCATCATATCGGATATTCCCATTGTGAAAAGAGACCACTCCTACATCTTCTAAAAAGGCACATAAAGCTCTTTTGAGATTCTGCCTTGCTTTTTCAATTCGTGACAAAATAGGCTTGATCTCTTCCACATTTGACTTTGTAGCTGGAAACATTTCCATTAGTAACCCATCCCACCTTCTCGTTTGCAGATCTGCCAGAGTGCCTGGGGACCAACTCTGTTGGTGACGGTGCGTGCAACAAATACCTTTAACATTTAACATTTAACATTAGCCTGCTGAAAATATCTTTCATGGAAAACTGCAAGGATATTCCAATTACATATACAAATCTATTGCCCCCACATGGTACTATCATCATTTCTAGATATTTGAAATGCACCATATCTACACACATGGGTAATAGTTAACTCCATTTCATTCCACGCATTCCGTGCCAGGACACCTCCACTTCTTCTAATCAAAGGTTGTCAGAGATGGCAAGGTGTTCTACATATACCTTAAGCCAATTGATCCACAAATCATCTAACACCCAAACACTCTTCTTGTTCATAGCCATGATTGCAGCAATTCAAACAAGAAATTAAGCACTTCCTACCCTGTCCTCCTCTACAGTTAAACACCTCCGCCATAAAGAGGAAATCTAATTGGCTCATCCCCCTATTGTACACAGATGTGCACGAGTGTCCTTGGTCTCCGCTGTGGTCTTTCCATTCAGATTCAAAATTATAAGAGGAAAACGGATTACCCCCCTCTTTGTCGAGTTATTATTTAGATTGGTGACAAATTGATTAACCTTTTATCAATACTGGTTAATATATTTTCTCCACCACACAAATCATTTTGTAATAAGAATTTATTTTGTACTTTCAAACATAAAATCAATATCAACAATAATAATTCATAAAATATGTAAGAAGCAATCCCAAATTGAAACAATGTGGGGTTAGTAAGTGACTTTAAGCCTTCATTCTGCAATTTTGGTAATTATTCAAGGAATAGGATTGGACAGAGACTAATACATGAAAACGGTCATATTTTTAACATGTTTCACTTGATATGAATTGATCGAGCTGTGAATATCATCTATAAATCACATAGATCTAAGTTGTCATTGGTTGACCTGATCTGGTCTTCAAAATGGTGATACTAACTAGTTATTGTCTCATCGATAATTGACATATGTTTCGGCCATGCTTTAAATTAAGTTCTATCGCTAGCACTAATTTTGAGGAATGTTTTAAGACCTTCTTCAGGACAAAATTACTATTTCTTCATGTCTACCTGTTACCTCAGAATTACATGTCAGCTACTTCAAAAGATAAAAGACAAAGATTATGTTTTGCAGTAAGTTATCACACATTTCTTGGCAAACATATGTGGTACAAAAGAATACTGGCTCCAATGTCATGCTGATGTCCCTTGTATGTTACGGAACCTAGGCCCACCCACATAGTTTGTCACTTTAAGTTGTTCAGAATATGCATGGGATGATTTGCATGACGTCCTATGAACTGAAAAACAAAATAAAGAAGGAATAGGCCTAAAAAGCCCTGGAGAGAACTATGTTCTCTTGATCCTGCCAATGTGTCAAGTTACTTTCACCATTGTTTCATTGCCATGATGCATTTCATCTGCAATAAAAACCCATCTCCACTCAGAGAAGTAGAACACTTCTTTTGAAGAAAATAATATCAATTGAGAGGAGCACAACACATCCACATGATATAAAGATGCTCCCAAATTTGGACAGCGATGACACTGTTTTGCAATTTACTGTAAACTATATTACCTGTGACATCCATTCAGAAGACACACATAGTGACCTATGGACACAAATCTGACCCTTCCAATGACATAAGTGCAGCAAATACTGCTGACGGCGATAAAGAAACAAAGTAAATACTATACCCAATGTCACTTTTGCTTCTCTAGACCAGTTTGCACCAAAGGCAAGTAAATAGTTTAATGGCTTCTGTTAGGCACAGTGTAAAAGGGAAATCTCCCAAAAACACACACAGCATTAAAAGAGATGAGGCATCCAAGTACATCAATGATTACAATCCTATCATTGACCTTTTGTGGAATGCAAATACACACATTCAAAAAATTGCAGATAATTCATATGCTGTTGCAAGATAGGTTTTAGTCTATCCAACCAAAGCTTAGAAGACAACGCTAAAAGACCTTTGGGAGGACATATAATCCGAAAAAACCCTGTCACAAAAACTCCACAGAATTGGTATCAAAATGTTGTCAAATGGAGAATGTGGGTCCTATGAAGCTGCAGATCGTTTAACAGGTACAGCCTTATATCGTAAACCTGAAATCTTCTCTTGCTCAACCTTGGTCCAGCTTCAACACAAAAAAGAGTACTTAAATCCTATCAAGAAATGGAAACAATAGCCACAAATAATCCTAACAGCCAAGATATTTTATAAAACAATTTGATTGACACATACAATCCAAATAGAAGTAATGCTTTGGAAAACATGTGCCTATATCACATAGCCCAAAACTATTCCTACAAAAATACAGTTATGCCAGATGACACAACTGGCAAATATTATTAAATTGTGAAGGAAGTCTAGTATTAACTTACCACTTAAAATTGTTTAAAATACAAAAATCACATATTTGTGAATCTAAATTCTGACTGTACATATTAAGAGGAAGCAAAACCGTGTGGCATGTTCTAGAAGGAAATGGTGGAAAAGGTGGTTTTACACCAAATGTATTTATGCCAGAAGTATGAAACGTTATAACCTTATGCCCATGTTCAGCGCGCACATTTGTACACATTTTCTGATAAATTGACATTGTGTTCCTGACAAAAAGGGCAAAATTTGGTGGAAAGTAGACACAAGATCCTACAGTGACAGGGTTTTGTGGAGTACCTGCTACTCAAAATATGGGATCTATAAATATGCCTGTTATAGAGGTTGCACATTTGTAAATATGTATTGTATTAAAAGTAGATTCTGTGTTCAAGAGCCTAGGGGTGGACTCTAGGCCTCATAAACCCACATCATCATGGTGACACCCTGTTCTTCGCCTCCTACCAAGGAAGAGAGGACACCCTGACCAGTCCCTTAGGATAAGACAGCACACACAGCCCTTTATGATAAGCATAAATAGAGACAGCTGAGGACTGGAAAAAGAACACAGACAGAATCACCCACTAACCGATTACTGGCACAGCACCCTGCTAGAGAACCATCCATCTTCCTTGCTCCAGACTCCAGAAACTTGGCAAACAGAAAGGCCCATTGCATAGCTGAACCATTCTCAGCTAGGCCATGCATTCCAGAATCCCACCACCTAAGGGGAACCAAAAGACAGCCAGGGTGTGCTGTACTACTGCCTGCTGAAATAATTATCATCAGAACCAAGAGATCCAATCCAGTCCTGTGCAGAGCTGTGACCAGAGCCATTGCAGACCCGATCCAGTCCTGTGCCGAGCTGTGACCAGAGCCATTGCAGACCCGATCCAGTCCTGTGCCATGCTGTGAACAGACCCAGTCCAGTCTGGTATGCCCAGCTGTCTATCCCAGGACCTGATTCCATTCCCTGACCAGAAATCACTTATGACAAAAGAAAAAAACATCAAGACTGATTTGGTATATGTCACCACTTACTCACAACAAAGTAGTGAAAATGAATTGGGAAATGTTGTCCCAGGATGCAACATTGGCCAAATTATTTCCACCCCCCCCCCCATTATTTGCATACAACAAAAGTAAATCATTGAAAGATCATTTGGTTAAATCTGACTTCACTCAAAGATACTGTTCAACAAAAGAAATATACAGGGGGACTATACCGTGCAATAACTGCAGCTCCTGTAACAATGTGATGAGAGGTAATTCCATCAATCATCCTCACACTGGACAGAAAGTTTCTCTGAAACACACCTCTACTTGTGACACTAAGAATGTCATATATGGTATAAAATGCCAGTAAGTGATTCTTGTCTTGTGATATTCTTGACTGTCTTTGCATGTTTACTCAATGTTTCATTATCGTATCCTCTCTTGATACATTTTTCTCTGAGTTCACTTGCTTTCAATTCATATTCACTTTCTTCTGAAATGATACTTCTGTACCTCAGGAACTGACTCAGTGGGATACTTGATATTGTCTTTCTTGGATGAAAACTCGTAGCCAAAAGAAGACTGTTCCTATCTGTTTCCTTTGTAAAAATCGTTGTTTCTAATTTGTTGTGTTTCAAGTATAGCTAGACATCTAAGAACTCCATGGTGGTCTTACTGTATTTGTATGTGAATTTAATTTGTGCAGCTAGGTTGTTCATAAAATCAAAACATTCTAGAAGCTCTTCTACTCCTCCACTCCAAATGCCAAAAAGATTGTCAATAAATCTTGTAAGGAATTTCAGTTTGTCTTTCCATCTTGGGTTACTGATTACTTGTGTCTCTTCCAAATATGACATATAGATATTTGCATAACTTGGGGGCATCACGACCCCCATTGATGCACCTGATATTTGGAAAAAATATCTATCTTCAAAAGAGAAGAAATTGTCGTTCAGTACAATTGTCAAGAGTTTCAGAATGAAGAGACGGTCACTTTTCACTGACACTTCCGTATTCAGTAACATCCATTCCACAGCTTCCAATCCAGCTTGGTGCGTTATGTTGGTATATAGACTTGTTACGTCCATAGAAAATAGAATATCGATATTTGTATCAAAGGTAACATCTCCAAGTTTCTTCAGAAATGTATTTGTGTCTTTTATATATGTTGTACATTTTTGTGCAAGAGGTTGAATAATCTTATCTATGTATTGGGCAATTTATTTGAGTAAACTGTTGTTCACTAAGAATGTCATATATGGTATAAAATGCCTGTGCGGGCTATACTATATTGGATTAACAACCAGGAAAGCAAAAATCCGTTGGGGTGAACATAAATCAAATATTCGGAATGATACAGTGAAATCTCCAGTAGCCCAACACTTTGATGCTGCAAAACATTCTATAGCACAAATCCAGTTTGTTATCTTGGAGCATGTGAAACTACCAAAAATAGGAGGCAACATCACTAAATTATTGCAACAAAGAGAAATATTCTGGATCGAGAAGCTCGACACAATGAATCCCAGAGGGATGAATTTGGATTGGCACCTTAATTGCTATCTATGAACATCCTCATGAAATAGAAATTCACTTGATTTTGTAACCAATTAAAATGTGATGAACTTTTCATATGAAGATGGTTGTGAGCCATGCACCAGGCATTAGATGAATATCAAAGAAACATTCATGAGATTGTTGTAAAAACATATGAACACACTTCCCACAACAAAAAAATGTTTTCTATAAGGTTACGTGATGTATAGGAACTGTAGAATTGTATACTTGCATGATGAAATATCTAATTAAATAGGAATAATACGGGTTAAAGATTGAACAGGATTACCGGCCCGTGAAAACCTAGATTTATTAGCATGAAATTATCTGATTTTGCAATATTATTCAATTATTCTATGGTGAATTGACTATAACTTAGACATCTTTTTGCATTATGCCATTGTTTACAAAAAATGTTTGTTGTCACTCTTAGTGGATATACCCACTCTCAATCAGAAGCTCACATTTAGTTAAAGTCTCACATAAATTCCCCTAAAATGGCGCCCAAACCGGCACTCAACAGCAATAGCTTTAACAAAACAAACGACAAGCTCTCATGGTTGCTAAGCGACACGCGTTTCAGCTCGGTGTCTGTGAACATCACAGCGAGCAGGAGCTTGCGTAATGCAGATGCATGAATAACAGTAAAGGTAAGAATCGCTTTTCACGCACTATCGCAAATTCAGCAGTTAGATTTGATCCATAGTTAAGTCGAAAATCCTGTACTCTAGAACTAATCTAATCCCCGTTATCATAGACTATCGGGGAAGACGCAAGCAAAAGTTAAAATCATTACGGGTCGACCGGCAAGCCTCCAAAACCTCAAGATCAAGGCAGCACGGCAGCAGTGATTTATACCGTGCATATAGAATATATTAGCAAAAATATATCACTTAAATTCAGCGTATTCTAAAAGAAACCCACCTGACTTCCTTTCAGGTCTTTTCTAAAATTGATGCAACCACTTAGATGACAGTGGCAATCAGCGTTCCACTCAACTACTGTTCAAATGGTGAGTTATATATATTATTCCTGGAAATTATGGACCGCATTAATATCTCTCACAAATTAGGTGATGTGCAGGGGGACCCAGCGCTTAAAAAGCGCCTGTTCCCTCTGCCACCACCGCTCTTCATCATTAAGTTCACTCATTAGTGAAATACGATTTACTCTTATTTTACAGCTTTGAAATTTACTCTGTTTGGGCCGCAAGCTTTTCTTGAGAGGGAGATACAAATTCTAAGGTTCGTTTATTCAAATTGAGCCATTATTAGTATGATTCTAAATAAATGTGTTACACATTGAGTAATGTAGATAAAATAATGTATGTCTTGCAGAGAATATCAAATCAATCCAATACTCTAAAAACCTGAAGAAGGGCATGAGTTCCCCGAAATGCGTAGTTTAAAAGATAGGAGATTACATTGGGAAACCTATCAAGATTATTGGATCATGTGAAGAAGTAACAGTTGGAAATCTATGAGAAAGAAATGTGAAAGAGATTTGTACTGTGAAAAAACACATGAGTAATAATGTGAATATTTTGTTTATCATGCCAACTTTGATTTCTTCTTTTTTATGAAATAATGACTAAAACATGGAAATAAATGCTTATTTACATAAAAAATGTTGAACATGAATTAATTTGCACCAATTGAATAGTTGGTCATATGAAAGAATGTCTTAAAATTGTGTTGAATCTCAAGCAAAATTTGTTTTGCCCTATGCTGTGCCCCAATTTGTACAATGAGGTTGTCGTTGTACCATTCATATTCACATTTGTAAAAGTAGAGGTAGCACTCTAACAATTGGGAGCACCTTGAAGATACGCTCAAGAAGTACTTAATTGTAAAGATTATCATGAAAAGCTTTATGACATTGAGTGCACCTCTACATATCCAGTATCCATTTAGATAGTAGGGTTGCTGATTTGTAGTGACCACCCTAGGGTTGGTTGAGGCCGCTGGATTAGGTAGAGAACATTTGTCTCTAGATTAGATAGAGAGGTATAGCCATTAGAGAGCCCCCTGACATTTAACCAAATAGAAACTCTTGAACCATCTCAGAAAATTGGAGCTCTTGAGGCCATCTGTGACAGCGGCATGCATGGAGGTATCATAAGGTGTGTAGGCCAATGTTTGGTATGGAGATCTTATGGGGAGGCAGACCTGGGGTAAACAAATGGGAAGGCAGGTATACTGTAGGTTTGATGGGAAGGTGTATGCATAGCCGTAGTTAAAACAAGGCTGACTAGGCTCAGGCCTAGGTAAGCAGATTGCCAGAGGAGCGGCATTTTATTGCAGTTTATTTTCAATTTGCTGGTTGTCATTTTTTAAATATAAAGCCAATGTTGTTTCTCCAAGTCTGGCTGATTCACACCACTGGGAGTAATTTTGAGTTGTTAGCAGTCATTCCACTTTGATAGCAGTATTCTGGTGGCCAAACCTGTATATATGCTTGATATTTGCAAAAGCTTTATTATCATGTTGACTTTTGTTAAATGAAAAAGAAGTAAACGCGTTCCAAACCCAGCAGGTATTTAGTGATTCAGTCATACAACTCTCAGAGACTTATATGACAGATATAAAGTTCTTTGGTCATTCTTATCTTCCCATAAAGCTCTTTAATATTCAAACAGCCAAACCCTCATTGGTTTTATCGGTGCTACTTCACATTATCTTTGGAGTTCTTTCTAATCAATGCACACATAAACTGTGTTAAGCAATCACTTTTATATTACAAAACAGGCATTGCTTTTATTAAACTTGCAAAAATTAGGATTTTTCCTTCAGAAAAGCAAAGGTTAAAAATGATGTATCATTTTACAATATTAAACGCATGCCTATGCTTAAGTGAATCACAGAGATCCCACAGGTGGTACTAAAATGATGTTCAGAAGCAAGCACTAATATCCCTCCTCTGCCCCACATTTCAGTGGTTTGTGGCCACCCAAAAAGTTAAAGCATGAAATAGATCACAGAGAAGTTAAAATAGCAATGAGTAAATCTGAATGTGCTGTGCATCAAGAAAACTGTGAAAGGATGCCCAAAGGCACAGAAGGGTGAGAACAAAAACTGTGAGCCAAAGGATCACACTATTACACAGCTGTAAAGGTGTCCGGTAAAGATATCCATTCAGCCGTCTTTACAGAAGCTGCTCAGTGTGAAGCAGGAAAATGGGTTCCATGTGTTAATATCCCTGCAAAAATATTGCGATACAAAAATATTGCCATATTTTTGTGGCGATATTGAGCCATGGACCCTGCAGGGGGACACCCCCGTAAACCCTGCACTATTTTTAAATGTGCGGGGTACACCCCCGCAACCCCTGCTCCCACAAATTATCCCCCCCAAAAATATTGCCTATTGCGAGACAAACATATGTACAGCGATATTTTTGGTGGGGATAATATGTAGGGATACCGGAAAATGGCATCCCTGCTGGGTGAATCATGTATATTTAATGACATTCTGCTCCAAGCTCAATACTACCAGGAGAACCAACCGCAAAGTATGTCACACAATTCATAACTGTGATGCTTATGAATAATCTTTACATTGATTATATTTTAAATATAAGGTAGGACTTTTTCTATGAAACAGTACTTCAATCGACAGCATCACATCTATATATATACTCACACATCTCAATTGTACAGTCCAACCAACTCTACAGAGTTAACACTCATTTTATATTACCTTAAATGCAAGCTAGCAAGACCCGCAGCCTAAACCACACGCACAACGGTAATATTGTGCTGCAAGTGCCGATCCATTGCTCAATTTTACTCTTGGAGTGTTGGGTATTTTGAACAATTACACAAACAGCAATGAAGTAAACAGTATTTACCACTTCATTTGTTATAAAAGGTTTCTGCATTGTGCAGCTAAGAGGAATGCTGTTGCTTGCCAAACATGAATGTTCAGGGTCGCCCTTATCCATTATTCCACAGTGAGAATGCACAGCCAAAGATTCCAAGAACCTTATCAAACTGTCTTTACTCTACTGGGGTGTCTGTGCCCAGGAAGAGTTTACAAATTTCACTTGTGATTTTGTCATATTTTATTGGCGTTCCAGTCCAAGGGGTTGAAGGTATATCAGCTACAGCAGGTTACTTGCCTTATTTCCATTTTTCACCCTGCTAACACCAGAGCTGTAACCATGAGAAGGGGGTTGAGTTATTTTCATTCAACATTTTTATAAGATGTGCCTTTACCAATTGCATCTATTTCATATGTATCTTTACCTTTTGACTAAACCGGATGTACAAATTTAGTTATGTTGCATTAATATTCAGACCCTGCAGCTTATAACGATTAAGCCATCCTGCAAAATACCTTCGAAAATGGGTGTTTTAAAAAAAAAAAAGGGGGGAAGGTTCTCAAAACTTTTTTGACGCAAGAAATGAAATGCGCAAGCACATCTCATCACTTGCGCCACAAAAAGAGCAGCAACATCCACTATGGCATCTGAATGTGTGCAACTTATATGCCTGGCCTTTTTCACCCCTATGCACAAATCATGGGGTGTTTCTGCACATTTAAAAGTGCATCCCAGATTTATAAACAAGATGTGCTTTTAAATGTGCAGACATTGTAGGCAACCTTATGTGCCTGCTTCGAATAGGCACACAGTGGGTGTCACTGCACGATAGGCTCTTTCCTAATTCAGACATGCAATTCTATTTTCTCTTGTTTTTTTTTACATGTGACAGCAAGGTTATGAACTGCTCTTGTCTCATTTTAAGAATTAATTAATTGTCACAATATGAGAGGGACAAGAGAGAGAGGTGAGTGATGGGTTAGATGTGGAGTGCTAGGCAAGAAAGCAGAGGGAAAGCAGCGGGTCAAAGGGGGAAGCAGTGGGCAAAAGAGCAAAGAGGAATCATTGGGGGCAGCAGGACAGAAATCAGAGAGGGTGTGGAAGTACAGAATATAGAGGTAGCGTCGGCTCAGCAGGAGCAGTGGGCCAAAAAACATAGAGTCAGTGGTTGGCCGGAAAGAGGCAGTGAGCTGCAGATTGGGAGAAAGGATGAGGGAAGAGAGCGATAGAATGGGAGAAAGGATGCACAATTCAGAAGTAGCATCAAAGAATGAAGGACTGTATACTGTGGGAAGAATTGGGGAGCATAAGGTGTGAGTTGGGAGTATGATTTGGAGTGTGGCAGGGACTGGGGAGTGCAAATTGTGACTTGGCAATGTGACAGAGCACGTGAGTATGTGTATGACAGAGTGACAGTTTCGGGAATGCAAGTTGCGATGGGGAATTGGTGAGACTTGTGAGATGTGTTGGTGACAGAGGTGGCTGGGTGTTTGGGGATAAAGGGGATATTTTCAGCATTACAGTGGATAACATTAAATACTGTCAATAATATTAAATAAGCATGCACATTAAACCAACAACATAGCCAAAACAAACACTGTTCTGACAAGCCACAGATAACTGGGACTCTTCCTATTAAATTGATACAAAAGGTACAAATAATTACACCCTGGCTCTGGTGTAGGCTTGCACACTGCCTCTTTCATGCAATCCGCCAATTTTACACCCTCCAGTCATTAAAAAATGGGCCGCAAAAATTCCACAATGAATAAAGGTTTGTGCCACAAAATTAGCCATTTCATGCCGCAGTATCCTGGAGGGTCTGACTATTACAGACCAGTTTGGGTGCTTCGCACAGAGGGACAGCAGCAATTTGTGAGAGAAACCAGATATTAACATTTATTTATTTTATTTTTATATTTATTTCAACATTTATATAGCGCACAAAACCCAGAGTTATCCAGGCGCTTAAATCTTACAAGATTGGTTACAGGCATACATTTCAACTTAATCAGCAAAAGGTTACAAAGGCAAGGTACAGTGCGAATGTGAGGTTTAACATCTTATCTCACATTCTTTTCATACAGTATACAATTTAAGACTATTGGCCTCATCATGAGTCTGGCGGTAACCCTTAAATGTGGCGGTAGCGCCATTACTGCTGCATTTAAGGTTCCGCCAGATCATGGCTTTGGCGGATTTCGCCCCAGCTCAGAGCTGGGGGGAAATCCGCGGCAAAATCCGATTTTCAGCGCAATTACCGCCGGCGGGAAACCCGCCGGCGGTAATAGCGCGAATTTTCCCCATTGGGCCCAATGGGGAATGAGGAATTCCTGAATGGGCCCAATGGGGAATGGGCAATAACCCTTCTGCCAAACCCGTGATCCGGCGCTAATAGCGCCGGGGGGTTTGGCGGTAATAGCGCCGGCGTTACTGCCCAGCTCGTGATGAGGCCCTATGTCATACATTATTGATAGGGTTTGCACTATTTACAAAATGTACACAAATTACACAGATAGGAATATATTTGTTGCATGACTAGCAGGCATCTTGTTTGAACATCAGAGTTTTAAGACTTTTGCGGAAGGACCATAAGGATATATCCATTCTTAGAGATGGTGGCAAGGTGTTCCAGAGATTAGCAGCAATCACCGGGAAGCTGGATCCTCTGGATTTCTGTCTCCTAAATCTAGGTGTGGAGATTAGGCTGGTGTAAGAGGACCAGGTAGGTCTGTTGCATTGGGTTTTAGCAATTAGATTGCAGGGGTATGCTGTGGCCTTATTCGAGAGGCATTTGTGAGTAAGTGAGAGGACTTTGAATTTTATTATGTCTCATACTGGGAGCCAGTGGAAGTTGCATTTTGTTGATGACATTTGTTTGTGTTTGGGAAGGTCTAATGCTGCTCTGATTGCATTGTTTTGCACGACTTGAAGTTTGCTGATATTTCTGGCGTTGGATCCAGAAAAGAGTGAGTTACAATCGTCGCTCCTGGAGAGGATCAATGCTCTTGCCAAGGTAATGCAATTGTCAGATGAGAGGAAGGGTCTGCTGGCTCTAATTAGTTTGGATGTATATGCTGACGAGGAGACAATGACATTGACCTGTCTTGTTAAAGTCACTGTTGAGTCAATGTAGACACGTAGGGCCTCATTACACGGTAGGCGGTAAGGGATTACCAGCACCGGTAAGGGCACCAGTGCCGGTAATCCCTTACCGCCCTACTACGAGGTCCCTTTGCGGGTCCCTCCCCTAACGCCTGGTTTTACCAGGCGTTAGGGGAGGGACCCGCTAAGGGACTTCAGAGCTAATATCGGTACCGCAAATTGCGGTACCGTTAGTAGCTCCTTCCCCATTCCCATTGAGCCATATGGGGGCTCAAATGGGAATGGGGAATGGTTCCCGGAATGGGGACTTACCGGGTCCTCCAGGGTTGGAATGACGCGGTAAATCCCTATTCCGGGAACACAGACCCGGAATGCGGTAAAGTGGTAGCCATGGCGTTAATAGCGCCATGGCTACCGCCTACTGTGTAATAAAGCCCATAGTGTTTTTATCTCTTTGGCCACATTGATAGTATTGCCATCAACTTTGAAGGATTTATATAGTTGTGATAGATTGTTTAATTCTGTTTTGCTACCTATGATGAGTAATTCAGTTTTCTCATCATTGAGACATAATTCATTTTGTGCCATCCAGGCTTGGATGATGAGGTCGATTTTATTGATGGTGTCTGAATCAGTGTCGTAAGAACCTGTGATAGGGAGGAGGATTTGGGTGTCATCCGCATAATTTGTATACGTGACACCCAATTTGTCCAGTTTGTCAAAGCGAAGTTTGTTGAAGGCATTATATAATGTAGGCGACACACAAGAACCTTGTAATACGCCACCGGAGACTAGGGCTGGGGTGGCTGCTGAGGAGGATGAGAAAACCCTCAGAGTACGGTTAGAAAGAAATGATGCGATTCACTTTATGGCTTCAGGAGAGAATTGAGCAACCATTGCTAGATGGTGGAAAAGGATTTTGTGGTTGACCAAATCAAATGCTGCGGACAGGTCAAGCAGGAGGTGGATGCAGAGGTCCTCTTGTCCTTAATCTGATCCATTTGTGTTTTTAGATCCAAGAGTTCTGTTTCCAGACTGTCTGAGGCCTAAGAAATTGTTTGATTCAATTAACTTTTGAATCTGTAGATAGGCTACTCGGTCTAAGATTTTTAATATAAAAGATACTGTGGTGATGGGTCGGAAGTTAGTTGGGATGTTAGGATCTAACTTAGTTTTTCTTTAGCAACGGTAGTACCCATGCTTCTTTTAGGTCATCAGGTACTTTGCAAGAGGCAAAGGAACTATTGATAAGTGAGTTAATGAAGGGAGCCAGCTCATTAGCGCAGTCTTTAATGAAGGTGGCAGGGCAAATGTCACCTTTGCATTTTGAAGGTTTAAGTCCTTTGATAATTTTGATAGTTTCAAAGGTAGTCAGACGAGTGAAGCCAAATGTGTGTGTAGTTTGCTGCCTTATGGCGGGGACATCTTCAGGGGTCAGGTCATAGTTACATTTTATTTTGAAGGACGGCGATTGTGTCAGCCAGGGCATTTTGGACGTTCCAACACCATTGCTGATCCTTGATGCAGTGGTCAGGGGCTGGGGCAGGTGATTCCAACCCGCAAAGTATGGCGAAGAGTTCTCTGGAGCAAGATTGGGCATTGTGAACTCTCTGATTATAAGAATCTCATTTGGCTTTAATGGTTGCTGCCTTGTATTCATTGGCTAGGGCAAGAAAGTGGGCCTTATTTGCAGGTTACAGTGCTTTTTTCCAGTTGCATTCGGCTGATCTTTTGACTGCCCGTAAAGTTTGTAGGTCTGCTGTGAACCAGGAGTTGACATGTGCTATTGGTTTCACTTTCTGGACACTTAGCGGAGCTAATTTGTCAGTAGCTCCTAGGATAGTTTTGTTGTTCAGGTTAACTAATGATGTGGGATCCAACTGGGTGTGGGGAGTGTTAGTTATTGGGAGCAGGAGCATATTGTCTCGATTGATGTTTTTCTAGCTTCTTGACAGTAGTGATGATGTGAGGAGAGTGGGTTTGGCCAGTTTGGTGGTTATAGCAGTAGAGAAGAAGATGGTATTGTGGTCCGACAATGGGCAGGGGATATTGGCTAAAATGTCAGTAACACAATTTAAGTCAGGAAGCCACTCTAAAGTACGTCCTTTTTCATGGGTCAGGTGGGCTATGCGATGTGTGAAACCTTGGGCTACCATTGAGTTGGCAAGGAGGTGTGCTTGTGAGTCAAAGGGCTCATTCAGTCCTAGGTTAAAATCACCCAAAATGATTATTCTCGATAGGGGTTTTGTGTTGCAGGCTAGGAGTGAGGTGATGTCATCTTTGAAGGAGGATATTAGGCCTGGTGGTCTGTACGCAATGTGGAGAGTAAGGGTGCATGTGTGGGTGAGGGCCATTTTCTGAGTAGTTACTTCCCTTGATGGGAAGGAGTGTTCTGCGGATATCCTAAGATCAAAGGTATTTTTCGCAAGGAGAGCTACTCCTCCTCCTTTAGTTGTAGGTCTGTCTTTCCTATAGATAGTGCAGTCTTCTGGGATGGCTAGGGAAATGGCCGGTCCTGCGGCTGCATGGAGCCATGTTTCCGTGATAACAAGGATGTCTAAATTGTTAGTTGTAATGAAGTCTGCAATATCTAGGGCGATCTAGCTTTGAAACCAAAATTTCTCATTCCAACTTTCTCTCTCTTGTGTCCTGTTGGCAGACAGCTTAAGTTTTTATAACTTCCTCTAAAAGATTGTTTTTGCATCGAACCGAAAGTAGACAATAAGCTGTAACAATTACCTCTAGTGCACTAAACTGCAGAACGAACTGCCTTCTCCAAATCGTGGGCAACAGAGATCTGAAAACACTCTTTCAACTAACATAGCATTGAAGATGATGGGCTTGAATTAAAATAGAGGAAGCAATAACTTTCAAATCACTACAACCTTAAAAACATCCTTATTAAATATTTCTGAGCCGAAATGGAGAACAACATGGGGGTGAAGGGGCGTAGTTTGGACAACACGGATAGAGATTGTTGAAAAGCCGGAATGTGGTGAAGGTGCAGAATCTGGCAGAGGTGGAGTAAAGTTGGTGGGGTGCATGCGTTTATTTGGGTGTAGGGCAGCAGAAAGCCTAAATACGTCACGTATTTATGATAAAACCAAATAGGACAGGAGGCGGAATATTTTTTGGGTGGCTGGCAGCATTTAGTGTTCCGCTTTTTGTAAGAAGCATCTAAAATCATGGGCAAACGGGAATGGTCTCATCACTAAAAATTGCCAGGTCACCAAACATAAGTGATTACTAATATATAATGCTCTTGCTGGCTGAAGCTACCCCTCTATTGCAGCACAGGAACTCATAGATTTTGTAAACATCTTCCTCAGACAGTGCAGCCCGCAAGTGTTCCTCTGTTGTTCACTGAGCTGCTACCTGAGGACCTTGTTATAATGAGTGTCTTCTCTCCTGTCTCTTCCCTGCAGTGGTGATGTCAGTGGAATGTGGTGAGGTCACTGTGCTTAGAGTGTTGCTATCTGAATGTGTGTTCCATGGGGGACAGTTGGAGATAGAGAGCTGGCTGGCAAGGATGTGCCGGTGTTTCCTGCTGTACTACATGACTAATAAACCCTTATAACTTACCTGCTGGCTCAGGTGTGTTGATGACAATATAACATTGTTACACTGGCGACGAGGATGGGATCCTGTCATGGAGGGGACAGCAGTTGATCAGGACACCGCCCTCCAAGTGTCCACATCCTGAGTAGCAGCCAGCTGAGCAGCCTTGGAGTCTGGACCGAGGTTGCACCACAGCAGGCCGGGTGGTGCTGGAGGAAGAAGCTTCTTTGCAGTGGGAGCCGGGACCCTGTAGGTGTAGGGTCAAAGAAGCTGTCTGGAGAGCTCTGGTGGTCTGCAGCGGGGGAGTGTATCCCTGGGTCCAGAGCCGGAGGTCGAGTGGCAGGACAGGCGTCTTGGTGAGCTCCGGTGGTCTGCAGTCTGGAGGCCGGGTGGTCCAGTTGTCTGTGCGGGAGGATCAGTCATCTAGTGAGGAGACTGGTTGGTCATCATTGTGCCGAGCCGCCTGCGCTCCCCGATGCAGGAGGGGGGCTAAGCGCGGCGTCTGCAGCTCGCTGGGTGTCAGCTCGCCGAGCAACGGATGTGCCTGGAGGTGTGCTTGCTTCATTCGGGGCGAGTGGGTGTGCCGTGCTTTGCGTGCACGGGTGCTGGGTGGCCATGTTAAGAGTGGCCGCAGCGTTGTTGGAGTAGCGCTGTTGCAGGAGAACCGCTGGAGTAGAGGTTTACCAGTGTTTGGTGTTTGTGTCTTCAGTTGCTTCGCCGCTCGGAGCGCATCCTAGAAGTGCGCTCTGTGGAGTGAGTTGCAAAATGATGAAGTTTTCGAGTCATCGGAAGGCGTTCCAACGCTAGGGCTGGAACGCACAACAAAATGGAAATGCCAAGAGACAAGCCGGCGTGATCACGTCATTCTTCTTGGACGTTGTTGGGCCGGAATAGAGCGCAAGTCGGGCCTGTGTTTCCTGGAGACATGCGCACCAACGTGAAGAGGACCGTAGTATCGGGAAGCCAATGGAGCATGGAGGGCCTTCGGACTGCAGTGATTAGCGTGAACTCTCCTCCGGAATGTTTTAGGAATGCAAGATGCCTGAGGTTTGTAGAAATACGTCTCAGCTGTCATCCGGAGCTCTTCAATGGGAGGGTTTGCACGACAGCATGGACAAAGTTTATCCTTCACAAGCTGTCTTTGGATTTTGGCAGTCCTGTCAGCAAAACAGAGGTGTGGTCCGAGCCCCGGAGGAGTGGTCCATGGCGGACTGTTACTCGGAGAGCATTTTAGTGTTCGCGGTGTCGGTGCGTTGGTTGAGGCCAGTATGGAAGGTGTCTCGTAATATGTTGTGGCCTTTTATATTAATGCAGTTTGTTCTCGAGCCGGCATGTGAATGAGTGAAGGTCTATTATGTGGCCCTTTATTGATTATAATGTAACTGATCTTAAATATTTGGAGATGCAGTGTAGTCGGTATTACTTTTGCAATGTGTTGCTTTTAACGTTATTTTTCCCTAGTTGGGGTTTGGTCTGGGGTATTCCAGGAGCGGCCTCCTCCATGTAATTTTAATTTGGGAATGGGTGGAGGGTCGTGCGTGTCTTCAGGCCGTGCTTGCTCTGGGACTTACGAGAAGACACGTAACTCTCTGACTCATAACATTGGGGATTGGGTTGATCTTTGAAATGTGGCCGGGTGTTTTTGCTGGTTTTTGCCATTTGCACTTTGTTGAAAATGTTTATTAACATTTCGTTTTTAGATTATGGCAATGTTTTGTAATCGAGCGCACGCCAGTGTGTGGAGTTCCACCCTTAATGATGATGATGTTCTTGTGTCTTTTGAACATTCTTCCATTGATTTAAGAGCTCCAGTGATTATTTCATATATGGTTGTCTTCTGTTGAGGTGTGAGTGAGTGTGGGTGCCAGTGCATGTGTTGGTTCTGCCCATGTTGTGGTACGTGTGTGTGGTAGCCTAGTGAGCTAGGGTCCCATTTTAAGGTGGGCTGTGCCATTTTGGACGTTTTGGTGTGTGACCACTGTGGTAGCCTGGCCGGTGCTGGGGGTCCCACATTAAGGGGTGGTGTACCATGCTTGGCTGGGACTAGGGCTCCTGGGGTGTGTAGAGGTGTGGTGTATCTGGCAGGGACTAGGGGTCCCAGGGTGTGTAGAGGTGTGCTGCGTGGCCGGGACTAGGGGTCCCAGGGTGTGAAGAGGTGTGTTGTATTCAGCAGGCACGGGGGGTCCTGTGGTGTTAGGTGTGGTGTCTAGGTTGCACGCATTTGGATGCTTTTTGTGAGCTTGTGCGTTGGTTCGCTGGATCTAGTTTGGCAGAATAGTTCAGAGTTGGTTGTGGTCAGAGATAAGTATTTCCTTAATTAGGGGTTTTTGAACTGATGTTGTTAGCTGTGCTTGTTGTTGCTCATTAGAGTTCGGTTAGTGCCCGGTGGTTGCTCTTTTGAGTTGGGTTAGTGCCTGGGGGTGGCAGCCCTGGTGCCCTGGGGTGCAGACCAGGGTGGAAGGTTGTAGGTGCACTTAGGGGTCGTGGTTTTTAGTGGTATATCCGTTTTTGGGGACGCTAAGGTGTGGCAGGCCCTAGGCTTCAAGGGGCAGCTTGAAGCAGGTGGAGTCTTGTTTATTGTTTTGTTCCTCGAGTTGTTATTCCAGTTCAGTAGAAGGGAGGTGCAGCCCTTATTCCATGTCGGTGGGTTCCTCTGTTGTTAGTGATTTGGTGGATAAGGGGTAGTTAAAGTGTTGTAGGTTGGATCTGTGTTCCGTTTGAGTAGGTGTCATTGTGCAAGGTTATATTTCCACCTTTTTTGTGCTTCGGGTTTTATTAGTGGGGAGATAGTTCAATGGTGTCGGTGCGCTTCTATGCCTTTATGGTAGTGTAGAGTGTTTGTGCTCTGTTCTTGGCCTTGGTGTGCGAATGGGTTTCATGTGGACCGTTTCCTGGGGTTGGGTCTCGTGTTCCTATGAGCCTGGGTGTTGCTGGGCAGGTATGTGGTGGCCACGCGTATTTGTATCAGTACTGTGTAGGATGGTACTTTGTGTATGGGAATGACTAGTACTCTACCAATGTTGGTGTGTCCTATTATTAAATTAAGGGAGGGAGAAGTGTTATAATGAGTGTCTTCTCTCCTGTCTCTTCCCTGCAGTGGGATGTCAGTGGAATGTGGTGAGGTCACTGTGCTTAGAGTGTTGCTATCTGAATGTGTGTTCCATGGGGGACAGTTGGAAATAGAGAGCTGGCTGGCAAGGATGTGCCGGTGTTTCCTGCTGTTCTACATGACTAATAAACCCTTATAACTTACCTGCTGGCTCAGGTGTGTTGATGACAATACGACAGACCTGCAGTTTCATTCAAAGATTGTGTCATCTTTTCAAAAAAGAACCATTGTCTGCAACCAAGAAAAGTGGAGTCTGCATTATGTCCTTATGGTTTTCATACACAAAAACATACTTTATACATTACGATTTGATCTCACATTGCATAACAAGTTGCCTACCTTTGTTGAAGAATGACTAAAAGCAGGTTACTTTATCAGAGGCTCTTTTGGATCGTGTCTTTACATCTTTAAATCAATAGATGAGTTTATAGAGCTCTCAAATTCTCCCTACTTGGATTTAAACTCTTAAGTAGCATTCAAAGTTCACACTTACCAGTGCTGGTGCTTGAGGCCTTAAATTGATGGATTAGAAATCAAAAATACAAGTACATTAAGGAATACAAAATGACTAATAGCCAAGAGCCAGGGCCTGTGGAATCTCTTTTGTGAGCTCCTGCTCTGAATTTTTTTTAAGATATCGTTTTAACGTGATCAAGGTGTAGTTTGATTGGAAAAGTGAGCAAAAGTTTGTCAACATTTATAGGTTTGTTAGAGTTCAGCATTTCATCCTCAGTAGTTACGTTGCATGTAGATTATTGTGGTTTCACTGAACGCAAACATGCAATTCTGCCTTTCCAATCATTTTTTCACAAGGGGTCATGTATATCTGCCATTTACTAAAATGGCCTGATATTGTCTTGTGTGTGGTAGTTAGTGCCCCTACATATTGTTTTGTGACTTGTTCCCTGGTTCTGCCGCAAAGAATTGCATTCCGCCAGAAAGCTTTTTCTGATCCATACACCTAGGAAAACGCTCAGGCCTCCAGAGGTGACAGGGCAGATGGACTCAGGGGTTTAGGGTCAGGGCTGGGAGGACTCACTAGATTTCCCTTTTAGCCAGGGATCATAGCTATCCCCTATGATTCTTAGAATGAAGATAATAGAGTGGGGCGCTGTAAAAAGAGTTGGTGATTATTTGTGTGAAGGAAGAAATGTCATACAGTAACACATGTAATGCCTTGGTGTGGCGCCACCTCTCATTTGGGGTATCCCGGGTATTATTTCAACCCTGGTGTGTGCCTGCATGTTTAGTGTGGCTGACAGTCATTTAAGCCTGAGTTTGTGCACAAGTGTTGGCTTTCATGCAAAGTTAATAAGTGCCAAAATCACTGAGAACAAACAATGCACAGGGAACTGTTGATGCAAAAGCAAAAATAAAGTGAATGCTTACTCACCTCAGTGGCTGGAAAAGGCTAAAGGTTCATAAGGTTAAAATGCTTCTCTCTCTCAAATACAATATCTGTGCTCCTAGGTGTTTAAGATAAAATGGCATGCAGCCTAGAGAAGGGATGATGTCAGTAAAAGGGGTGTGATATAATAGGGCACTAAGACACACTGATTGAGCCTAGGGCAGCAGAAGGCCTACATACATCATTAACCCCATTACATGTAAGAAACCTGCTACGGTATACATAGAAAGCGCATGACTGCACCCTTGTCAGCTTCACACATAACTTTGTCTCAACGCATTTAGACCACATGTCCACAAGGTATAAAATGAATTTCCTGTGCCCATTGCTAGATGTAATTAATTCAAGTACATTCACACAACCTCTTCCTATGGCATGTTGGTCAACCTGCTGGGTCTCAAGTGTTGGACCCAAAACCTATGCACATTCTCACACATTTTCCACAGAACCCAATATCTGACCAGCTTCTCTGCATCGATGTCCACCAATAAGCCTGACAAATCCTTGCTTCAGTCTTGCACTTCATAACACATTTCTAATAACATCCTGCACACTCCTTGGGGAGCTATCAGTTAGCTGCCCTTGCATGAAAACACCCATTCAGTTCCCGGCTCTTTGACCTTGTGATAAACTCTCACCTTCCATCCCTATGGTTATTCTCTGCCCTACTGTGTTGTATCAGTGATACTACTAACCTGAAACTCCCACTTCTCTTATAGCCTCACTTCACACTTCCTCATCTATAAGAGACTCACTGACCCTGAAAACGTGGTCATCTCCATCTTGCTCCCATTGGTCACTGTCGCTCTCTCCACTCTCTAGGGCCTTCCTTAATAAACCATCAGCAACAACATTGTGCTTGACAAGAACATGTACTATTTCAAAATCAGGCCCATGCAGGGATATGCCCCATCTCCTAATGTTCATGGATACTTGCCAGCTCATCTGCCTTGAAGACACCAACCAAGGGCTTGTGATCAGACTTGTTGATAAAAGGTCATCCTCATGCAAAGGAGACTTGTGTTCAGTCATGGAATATGTGTGCTCTGCACATCTCTAGGATGACATAAGAGTACCTAATGCAAAAGCAATCGTATCCTCAGCACCTTGATTTTGAAGCACAGCACTAAGGCCAGCATTGCTGGTATCTGTCCTTAAGTTGCATTCATGGCTGATGACAAAATGGATCAAATGAAAAGTGGAACAATGACAGCTGTAATCTCTTAAAATTCCTTCCGACGCTCGAGAAGTCTTATAAACTCAACATACTTTCTGCATATCTCTCTCATCTTCATAGTCCTATCCACAAAGTGCTTTACAAATTTAGAATAATATTAGACTAAACCTAAAAAGGATATCTCTGCTCTGTCCTATGGACTTTTCCACTGCCTTTACCAAGTTTCCTTGAGTTTTGCACCATATACACTGAGCTCATGTCCCATATATTTGATGGTCCCCGACCTATACGCACACGTTTCTTCGTTCAAGGTGAGGCCAGCTCTCTGCAACGTCTTGAAGACATATGTTAACCTTCTATCATGTTCTTCCACTTTTTGATGAAAACTAAAATATCATCTTAGAAGCAAACCACACGTTCAGCCTTCTCAATAATTGCATGCATTATCCTTTTGAAAACATAATTGGATGGAACCAGACCAAGGTAGTAGAAACCTCTTTACAACTGTGTTCTTTCTCACAGCTTGCAAATCCATGTGCAGCCTCATCTGTTCTGTGGGTTTTCTGGCAACTGTTAACAGAGATACCTACTCTGATGCCTCTACAGAGTCAATGCTTTGCACATCTTGCAACTTTAGTTCTTCAATGAGTTTCTTTCTTGAACTGACAGGTCTAACTGACACTTCTCACCCAGGCCACCCCCAGTAACGTCCCTGACTTCAGTCCATTTCAGTCCTGGAACCCCATGGGACATCCCCCCTTCTCTGCAAATCTTAATCGCTGTGTTCTCTTCATGGACGTTATTTGAGGGTCGCCTGTGGCATCAGCTGCTACCCTGGACTTCCTCCTTGGTGCCTCTGGCTCTGTTGTTGTGACCTATTGGACACAGAGATCACAAGAGCAGTGCAATTCAGAGTAAGCAAAACGTGGCTTTCACCGTCATGTTTTCATTCTTGAATTGTGCGATGGTCCGAGCAGCACAGGAGAGAAGCCACAGGTTAGAGCTATGTTTGATGTGTTAAGGTATGGGTTGGAGTGAGAATGTAGAGCTGACAATGCATATTTCTGCAGGTCAAATAGAAAGTGGTCTATGTAAAAAAAAGGTATTAGTTGTTGCAATATTTTTTAATCATGCAGGTATTGTATCACTAAAGTGTTACAGGAATGGCCCTGCCCAAATATCTAAGGAAGTATAAGATTACTCAGTTCTACTAAATATCACACTTAATAGTCATCTTTAAAAGAAGGCTCAGAAATAGCTTTCACCCAAAGGTTAGTGCTCTGTCTCATGTATCCAATGACAGCATGTGGGTGTTTTCCTGAGTGTTTCAAAAAGGAATTTACAAAGATTTTCAGATGTCACATTTAAAAAATCCTGGCCTTTACTTTAAAAGTGTATTACTGGTATTAGGTGAAACAAAATGCTTGAACGGTCAAGGTACTAAGATCCGATTGTGATCAGGTATGTCTGTTTACATTGGTTAATATTTGCTACTGTATACATGCCAACAGGCACCAGGTCCTTTCTAGAGATGATTATTCATTTATTTGTATACATTACATTCTGCCGGTGAGGGGGAGGGGCGCATTTTGCAGGTGAAGCAGATAAGAAAAAGTAAAAGTAATTGAAAACTGTCATGCCACTTACCTGGGGTGCGGGGCGCATCTGCAGGTTCCGGCGCCTCCCGTCCTGGCGCATCTACCCCCGATACAGGTTGGGGGGATCGCGGTCATCTGCGGCTCATGTCGCTTCTGGGATTTCCCATTCGCGTGGTTCGCGCAGGCGCGGAAGGCCGTGTTTCGCCCTCCGCGCATGCGCCGTCCACAGAGCGCTCGGGAAGTCGCAAGCTTGCTTCCCAAGCCTCGTTTTGGGCGCGTCAGCACCCGGGGACAGCACAGCTTGCGTTCCAAGCATCCCGGGTGCTGCCTGCCCTATATTAAGGGCCAGTTTGCTTGAACAAACCGCGTCTCAACGCGGTTTGTTTCCTGATCGCGTCTTTGCCTGTGTTACTCTTGAGTAGCACCTTGTCAGCCTTCCCAACCTTTAGTTCCTTGTCCTTCCCTGTTGTTGTCTCCTTCCCTTGTCTGCCTCTGGGAGTTTTCTTGCCTCATTCCTTCCTTGCCAGTAGGTTCCCTGGGCCTTCCTCTCCCAGCTCCCTTCCTGCCTTCCAGTTCTTTCTCCTTGTTCTGCCCCAGGGTTCCTAGTCCCTCCTTCCTCTTTGCCTGTTGGTTCAGTGCCTTGCCTTCTGCCCTCTCTGGAGTTACTCTGCCTACTTGTCCATCTACTGCTCCTGCCAACTTCAGTTCACTTCATCGATCAACTGCTACTTCTTGGAGCCTTGCTGTTGTATCCTGCTGTGGGTTTTTCATCCAGTCAAGACCCGCCTTCCCTGTCAGTGCTTGCACTGTCCCGACGTCACGCAAATCAGGGAAGTGCGCATCCGTGGCGTTGGGAGCTGGTTCACCACTGACCTTGTTTGAATTCAGGGTGGGTGTTGCGCTGGTTCCTCGCGTTACACATTCAGCAACCATCAGTCGGACAGCCTGGCTACTTCACCACGACCATCAACTGGAAGTTCAGGTACTCAGCACCCACGAGACGCTTTTCTTAACAAAAACACTGTTACCAGCACTTTTACAGATCTGCTTCATTTTCCTGCCTTTGTAGTTGCATCATAGTTGCGGAGCGGGGTGGACACACTGTGTCATTCTCTGCTTCGCAAATGCGGTTACATTATTTATTTATTTATTTGACATTTGTAGAGCGCTCCGAACCCGTAGGCATCTAGGCGCTAGTTGCATAGAAGACAAGATGACGAACAACACAATGAGGTAGGTAACCCTGTGGTTAGGATGAAGGTTACATAGGTGCAAGTCCTTGACCATAGGTGCTATCACTTGTACTCGGAGGAAGCTGAGTTGCATGCCCCACCGGACGAGGTGAGGCCTATGAGTCACTGATCTTGCGCGAATAGCCATGTTTTAAGTTTCCTGCAGAAGGACCAAAGGGAGGGGTCAGCTCTAAAGAGAGCAGGAGTGTTTTCCAGTGTTTTGCTGGTACAACCCGGAAGCTGAGGCCTCCTGCTTTTTTTGCTTGAATCTAGGGACAGAGAGGATGTGTGAGTAGGCATTGTGTCTGGGTCTAGTGGATTTTGGCTTAGTGAATTTGCTCGATAGGAAAGGCGTGGCGGTGTTACCCAGGCATTTATGCGTAAGTGAGAGAGATTTAAACATGATGTGCTTGCGAACCTGCAGCCAATAGGCATTTCTTCTCACTGCCAAGATGTGCTATTTTTCGGAATGTGCATGGCTGCTCTTAACGTTTTATTTTGGCTTACATGGAGTTTTTGTATGACACTCGCGGTTGAGCCTGCAAAGAGGGCATTGCAATAGTCTATCCTAGAGACTATCTGTGCTCTGGCTATCCTGATGCAGCTCTCCGTGGTGAGGAATGGTCTGCAGGCGTTGATACATTTGGTTGTGTATGCTGTCCAGTGTTTTAAAGGGGAAGGGCACTGTTTTGATGGGGCGGTAGTCGGTAGTTGGTAGGGATATTAGGGTTTAACGTAGGGTTTTTTAATGGCATTAATGCCAGCATAGATTTTCATGCTGGCTTTAGTATAAGGTATTCCTATGGAATCTGCCTTAAATTACGATGTGGTAAAAGCAGGCAGATTACATAGGAACCCATGTCAAATGCTGCAGGCAAAGCATACTTTTCTGGCGGCTTTTACACTTTTACACTAACATGGTGGAAAAGCGAAGAGCAAAGGGGATTCTGCTTATTTTTATGCTTCACTATTCCACCATGTAGTGGAAAGGAGGAAAATTGTACAATGATGTGGGGGTGGAACAAGAACTCCTAGGAACATTAGCCCTGGATTTAGAATGAAAATAGCAAATCTAAAATGAAAGTCCATGCTGGCGCAAATGCTGGAGCATTTATATGACAGCGGGGAAAGGAGATGGTGGAAACACAAGTTGCGTTCCGCCCTTCTCCTCCACCATTTAAATGCTTGAAAATGAGCCCTGGCACTTATGGAAGGAGTAACGTCATGGCTCTGATGAACATGAGGCATGTCAACTCCACAGTGCCCAGTCACAATACCTTTACCTTACCCTACTAATGTGACAACATGTTAAGATGGATTTCTGAACTCTGACCTGGCGGGCAGAGGTTCAGAAGGCCATCCTAGTTTCTTGGAACAGGGTAACCTTCTGGACAAGCCAGACCAATCAAGGTAGCTATAGCGACAGTCAAGACTAGGTCTCAGGAGGGATGAGGGTGACTGAAAAACCTCAATGAGCACACAGAGTAAAGGACACTTACAAATCACTCCCAGACAGTGTATATATATCAAAAATACAAATACATTTATTCCAAGTCCTTTGAAATTCAACACACAGTAGAAAATCACAGTAATACTATCAAACCAACACAATCCTATCTATACACATATATATACAAGACCAATGGTGTCTAAAGGGTAAATGCACCAATGGTCCACAACCTAAACAGGAAAGGAAGCAGGCAGTTCAAATAGTCTTTAGGGCTTTCTGCATCAAACACAATTCAAACTGAAAGGCAGTCCAGTCCCTAAAATGAGAGGCGCCTAATGCTCAAATGTACTTACAAGCTTTACGCACGCAGTATTTCAAATGGGCAAAGCAGGGTCTTTTGCAGGGGCTGTAGCAGCTCAGGAAGGTAGGTGAGGTGATGCAGAATAGGTTTGCACTATTCGAGGAGGGCCTCCACTTGAGGGCAGAGTCGATTCTACGAGTCGGGAAAAGTTTGCTAGTTCGCCCTAGCAGTGGAAAGGAGAGGGGCCCCCAGGGGCCACTCATGCGTAAAAATGGATGGATGCACTAGGGGCCACCAACAAGGGTTGCTATTATATATTGGTGCACGGTGTACTACAGACCAAACTTCGGCTGTAAAGTCCACTTTGGTGGCAGGTTCGACTGTGGCAATTTCATGGCTCTCAGCGACGATACAGCGTTGATTCCTCTACCGGACAGTGGCGTTTTCTCTACTCCTGGTGGACGGATCAGGCCAGGTCCACTGCAGCAGGCTTCGGGGCACAGAATACCACAGCCACAATGAACTTGCAAAGTTCGTCACTATGGCTGGGCGACACGGCAACCGCGTATACTCCAGTTCGGGCACACTCACTTTACTCCAGACCTGGGAATGCCAAGTGTACAAAATTCGATGTGAGAGTGCCGAGAATACAGAGCTTGCGATTTGCCAAGATTCAAGAGCCTCCTCAAAACGGTGGCAGTATCAGAGCAAAACGTCTGCTCAAGCTGGTCAGTCCACTGGATGGCCCAGGGATGCTTCCAAAAAAGGCTTACTTGCAGGTTAAGATGAAGGTGCAGGGAATAGTTGATCCCTCTATTCCAATGGATTGAAGCACCTTTGCAGACTTTCTAGGATGATCAGATGCAGAGGGGTCCAGCGGGACGACAGCGGGCTCAGGGTGCCAAACCTTCCAGTGGGCCACCAGCGGTTCCTCGACACGGTTTCTTAGTTTCAGGATACTTGTATCCTATCCTTCCTTCAGTCAGAACTCAGAGATTGACATGGCATGGGTGTTTGGAGCCTTCTCTTATCTAGAATCTCCTTCGCGCCAAAACGAAAAGGACCCAATGGGGGATCTGCTCACAAACAAGCACACCATATGTGGACCAATCATGGACCATGGTGGTCCCAGGCATTCACAGCACTCCAGATTCTCTGACACGCAGGATGTGTATTGGAACCAGACCTTCCAGCCCACATCCTGGGGGCGCGCACACAAGGCATGCAGAAGCTTGCGAAAGCTTGGCACTTCGCTGGAAAATGCATGACTAAATAAGGACTGACCCAGGGTGGCTCGACCTGGGAAGGTGAAGAGGCAAGATGGCCAAAGGACAGGATAACGAACCTTGTGGCGTGGCCGATTTTGGAGCCAGGGCACCTAACCATGCCAAACGTGGTAATCATGGTTTAGCTGGCAAGAAAGGGTTAAAAATATGCAAACTGATAAGCTGCCACCAGCCCTGTCCAAGGCACATCTGCACTTCTCCTAAAAAATCCGTCAAGAGTTACTAGGGCCTTTAGAAATGACAGGAAGACCCAAGTGCAGTATGCTGGAAGGTACATTGTGCACTTGCACCATGTTGCAGAAAAGTTGCAACATTAACAAGGACTAATGGAAACAAAGCCTCCCAATACTGACTGTCTTAAGGGCATGTCCGTTTCCCCATAGCAAGTGAGCAAAAAGCTCAGAGGAGTGCAGCTGAAGGCTGTGCTCCTCTGGCAAAGTCAGACTATGGGCCTCATTACACGGACGGCGGTGGACCAAGGTGCTATTAGCACCTTGGTCCATGCCGGTAAAATACCGGCACCGCCTTGGTGGAAAGGGAAATTACTGCCCTATTCCATTAAGGTTGGTGGGGCGGTAATTCCCCCTTCCCCCATTGCCCTTCCCCATTCCCATTTTTGCCCCATAGGGCATAATGGGAATGGGGAAGGTGCTAATTACGGCACCACAAATTGCGGTACCGTAATTAGCTCCCTGGTCCCTTTGCGGGTTGGTTTTTAACGCCTGCAAAAAGCAGACGTTAAATTCTCCAACCCGCAAAGGGACCTCAATCTCTGCCTATCTCCTGACCCGGATGGAGCCCCTTTCCCTCTGCTCCCCAGCTTTTTCCACCTGCGCCGGACTGCCATCATTGCTGCGCATGGCTGGGGGTAAGGAAAAAGACACTTTGACATTTATTGCTGATGCTGCGAGCGACCGTCTAAAATGACTGGAAATGCACTTTTCGGCCGTGCGTGCACACTGCTTCTTCCATCTGCTTGTTGCGCTCAGGGCACATCCCACTTGGGATTCATATGTGCTATGCCCTATTCGTGCCTGCTGCCAGAAGGCCTTCCAAGATGGCCGTTTGCACGTTGTTGATGCTATATTTGTCTTTGTGCTTCTTTTTCTGGGCCAGCTCCTGCCTCCCTCTCCCATTGGTTGCCTTGGCCCCCTTTAGCCAATGGCAGCAACCGGGAGGCGGGAGCCGGCCACACTACCGAAGGCTCAGAACGAGGCCCTTCCACCATCCACTTTCAATCTCTGCCTATCTCCTGACCCGGATGGAGCCCCTTTCCCTCTGCTCCCCAGCTTTTTCCACCTGCGCCGGACTGCCATCATTGCTGCGCATGGCTGGGGGTAAGGAAAAAGACACTTTGACATTTATTGCTGATGCTGCGAGCGACCGTCTAAAATGACTGGAAATGCACTTTTCGGCCGTGCGTGCACACTGCTTCTTCCATCTGCTTGTTGCGCTCAGGGCACATCCCACTTGGGATTCATATGTGCTACGCCCTATTCGTGCCTGCTGCCAGAAGGCCTTCCAAGATGGCCGTTTGCACGTTGTTGATGCTATATTTGTCTTTGTGCTTCTTTTTCTGGGCCAGCTCCTGCCTCCCTCTCCCATTGGTTGCCTTGGCCCCCTTTAGCCAATGGCAGCAACCGGGAGGCGGGAGCCGGCCACACTACCGAAGGCTCAGAACGAGGCCCTTCCACCATCCACTTTCAATCTCTGCCTATCTCCTGACCCGGATGGAGCCCCTTTCCCTCTGCTCCCCAGCTTTTTCCACCTGCGCCGGACTGCCATCATTGCTGCGCATGGCTGGGGGTAAGGAAAAAGACACTTTGACATTTATTGCTGATGCTGCGAGCGACCGTCTAAAATGACTGGAAATGCACTTTTCGGCCGTGCGTGCACACTGCTTCTTCCATCTGCTTGTTGCGCTCAGGGCACATCCCACTTGGGATTCATATGTGCTATGCCCTATTCGTGCCTGCTGCCAGAAGGCCTTCCAAGATGGCCGTTTGCACGTTGTTGATGCTATATTTGTCTTTGTGCTTCTTTTTCTGGGCCAGCTCCTGCCTCCCTCTCCCATTGGTTGCCTTGGCCCCCTTTAGCCAATGGCAGCAACCGGGAGGCGGGAGCCGGCCACACTACCGAAGGCTCAGAACGAGGCCCTTCCACCATCCACTTTCAATCTCTGCCTAGCTCCTGACCCGGATGGAGCCCCTTTCCCTTTGCTCCCCAGCTTTTTCCACCTGCGCCGGACTGCCATCATTGCTGCGCATGGCTGGGGGTAAGGAAAAAGACACTTTGACATTTATTGCTGATGCTGCGAGCGACCGTCTAAAATGACTGGAAATGCACTTTTCGGCCGTGCGTGCACACTGCTTCTTCCATCTGCTTGTTGCGCTCAGGGCACATCCCACTTGGGATTCATATGTGCTATGCCCTATTCGTGCCTGCTGCCAGAAGGCCTTCCAAGATGGCCGTTTGCACGTTGTTGATGCTATATTTGTCTTTGTGCTTCTTTTTCTGGGCCAGCTCCTGCCTCCCTCTCCCATTGGTTGCCTTGGCCCCCTTTAGCCAATGGCAGCAACCGGGAGGCGGGAGCCGGCCACACTACCGAAGGCTCAGAACGAGGCCCTTCCACCATCCACTTTCAATCTCTGCCTATCTCCTGACCCGGATGGAGCCCCTTTCCCTCTGCTCCCCAGCTTTTTCCACCTGCGCCGGACTGCCATCATTGCTGCGCATGGCTGGGGGTAAGGAAAAAGACACTTTGACATTTATTGCTGATGCTGCGAGCGACCGTCTAAAATGACTGGAAATGCACTTTTTGGCCGTGCGTGCACACTGCTTCTTCCATCTGCTTGTTGCGCTCAGGGCACATCCCACTTGGGATTCATATGTGCTATGCCCTATTCGTGCCTGCTGCCAGAAGGCCTTCCAAGATGGCCGTTTGCACGTTGTTGATGCTATATTTGTCTTTGTGCTTCTTTTTCTGGGCCAGCTCCTGCCTCCCTCTCACATTGGTTGCCTTGGCCCCCTTTAGCCAATGGCAGCAACCGGGAGGCGGGAGCCGGCCACACTACCGAAGGCTCAGAACGAGGCCCTTCCACCATCCACTTTCAATCTCTGCCTATCTCCTGACCCGGATGGAGCCCCTTTCCCTCTGCTCCCCAGCTTTTTCCACCTGCGCCGGACTGCCATCATTGCTGCGCATGGCTGGGGGTAAGGAAAAAGACACTTTGACATTTATTGCTGATGCTGCGAGCGACCGTCTAAAATGACTGGAAATGCACTTTTCGGCCGTGCGTGCACACTGCTTCTTCCATCTGCTTGTTGCGCTCAGGGCACATCCCACTTGGGATTCATATGTGCTACGCCCTATTCGTGCCTGCTGCCAGAAGGCCTTCCAAGATGGCCGTTTGCACGTTGTTGATGCTATATTTGTCTTTGTGCTTCTTTTTCTGGGCCAGCTCCTGCCTCCCTCTCCCATTGGTTGCCTTGGCCCCCTTTAGCCAATGGCAGCAACCGGGAGGCGGGAGCCGGCCACACTACCGAAGGCTCAGAACGAGGCCCTTCCACCATCCACTTTCAATCTCTGCCTATCTCCTGACCCGGATGGAGCCCCTTTCCCTCTGCTCCCCAGCTTTTTCCACCTGCGCCTGACTGCCATCATTGCTGCGCATGGCTGGGGGTAAGGAAAAAGACACTTTGACATTTATTGCTGATGCTGCGAGCGACCGTCTAAAATGACTGGAAATGAACTTTTCGGCCGTGCGTGCACACTGCTTCTTCCATCTGCTTGTTGCGCTCAGGGCACATCCCACTTGGGATTCATATGTGCTATGCCCTATTCGTGCCTGCTGCCAGAAGGCCTTCCAAGATGGCCGTTTGCACGTTGTTGATGCTATATTTGTCTTTGTGCTTCTTTTTCTGGGCCAGCTCCTGCCTCCCTCTCCCATTGGTTGCCTTGGCCCCCTTTAGCCAATGGCAGCAACCGGGAGGCGGGAGCCGGCCACACTACCGAAGGCTCAGAACGAGGCCCTTCCACCATCCACTTTCAATCTCTGCCTATCT
Organism: Ambystoma mexicanum; assembly: GCF_040938575.1. Taxonomy (NCBI): domain Eukaryota; kingdom Metazoa; phylum Chordata; class Amphibia; order Caudata; family Ambystomatidae; genus Ambystoma; species Ambystoma mexicanum. The sequence continues at coordinate 1,168,799,100 of NC_090935.1, read as the reverse complement.
CCTGACCCGGATGGAGCCCCTTTCCCTCTGCTCCCCAGCTTTTTCCACCTGCGCCGGACTGCCATCATTGCTGCGCATGGCTGGGGGTAAGGAAAAAGACACTTTGACATTTATTGCTGATGCTGCGAGCGACCGTCTAAAATGACTGGAAATGCACTTTTCGGCCGTGCGTGCACACTGCTTCTTCCATCTGCTTGTTGCGCTCAGGGCACATCCCACTTGGGATTCATATGTGCTACGCCCTATTCGTGCCTGCTGCCAGAAGGCCTTCCAAGATGGCCGTTTGCACGTTGTTGATGCTATATTTGTCTTTGTGCTTCTTTTTCTGGGCCAGCTACTGCCTCCCTCTCCCATTGGTTGCCTTGGCCCCCTTTAGCCAATGGCAGCAACCGGGAGGCGGGAGCCGGCCACACTACCGAAGGCTCAGAACGAGGCCCTTCCACCATCCACTTTCAATCTCTGCCTATCTCCTGACCCGGATGGAGCCCCTTTCCCTCTGCTCCCCAGCTTTTTCCACCTGCGCCTGACTGCCATCATTGCTGCGCATGGCTGGGGGTAAGGAAAAAGACACTTTGACATTTATTGCTGATGCTGCGAGCGACCGTCTAAAATGACTGGAAATGAACTTTTCGGCCGTGCGTGCACACTGCTTCTTCCATCTGCTTGTTGCGCTCAGGGCACATCCCACTTGGGATTCATATGTGCTATGCCCTATTCGTGCCTGCTGCCAGAAGGCCTTCCAAGATGGCCGTTTGCACGTTGTTGATGCTATATTTGTCTTTGTGCTTCTTTTTCTGGGCCAGCTCCTGCCTCCCTCTCCCATTGGTTGCCTTGGCCCCCTTTAGCCAATGGCAGCAACCGGGAGGCGGGAGCCGGCCACACTACCGAAGGCTCAGAACGAGGCCCTTCCACCATCCACTTTCAATCTCTGCCTATCTCCTGACCCGGATGGAGCCCCTTTCCCTCTGCTCCCCAGCTTTTTCCACCTGCGCCGGACTGCCATCATTGCTGCGCATGGCTGGGGGTAAGGAAAAAGACACTTTGACATTTATTGCTGATGCTGCGAGCGACTGTCTAAAATGACTGGAAATGCACTTTTCGGCCGTGCGTGCACACTGCTTCTTCCATCTGCTTGTTGCGCTCAGGGCACATCCCACTTGGGATTCATATGTGCTATGCCCTATTCGTGCCTGCTGCCAGAAGGCCTTCCAAGATGGCCGTTTGCACGTTGTTGATGCTATATTTGTCTTTGTGCTTCTTTTTCTGGGCCAGCTCCTGCCTCCCTCTCCCATTGGTTGCCTTGGCCCCCTTTAGCCAATGGCAGCAACCGGGAGGCGGGAGCCGGCCACACTACCGAAGGCTCAGAACGAGGCCCTTCCACCATCCACTTTCAATCTCTGCCTATCTCCTGACCCGGATGGAGCCCCTTTCCCTCTGCTCCCCAGCTTTTTCCACCTGCGCCGGACTGCCATCATTGCTGCGCATGGCTGGGGGTAAGGAAAAAGACACTTTGACATTTATTGCTGATGCTGCGAGCGACCGTCTAAAATGACTGGAAATGCACTTTTCGGCCGTGCGTGCACACTGCTTCTTCCATCTGCTTGTTGCGCTCAGGGCACATCCCACTTGGGATTCATATGTGCTATGCCCTATTCGTGCCTGCTGCCAGAAGGCCTTCCAAGATGGCCGTTTGCACGTTGTTGATGCTATATTTGTCTTTGTGCTTCTTTTTCTGGGCCAGCTCCTGCCTCCCTCTCCCATTGGTTGCCTTGGCCCCCTTTAGCCAATGGCAGCAACCGGGAGGCGGGAGCCAGCCACACTACCGAAGGCTCAGAACGAGGCCCTTCCACCATCCACTTTCAATCTCTGCCTATCTCCTGACCCGGATGGAGCCCCTTTCCCTCTGCTCCCCAGCTTTTTCCACCTGCGCCGGACTGCCATCATTGCTGCGCATGGCTGGGGGTAAGGAAAAAGACACTTTGACATTTATTGCTGATGCTGCGAGCGACGTCTAAAATGACTGGAAATGCACTTTTCGGCCGTGCGTGCACACTGCTTCTTCCATCTGCTTGTTGCGCTCAGGGCACATCCCACTTGGGATTCATATGTGCTATGCCCTATTCGTGCCTGCTGCCAGAAGGCCTTCCAAGATGGCCGTTTGCACGTTGTTGATGCTATATTTGTCTTTGTGCTTCTTTTTCTGGGCCAGCTCCTGCCTCCCTCTCCCATTGGTTGCCTTGGCCCCCTTTAGCCAATGGCAGCAACCGGGAGGCGGGAGCCGGCCACACTACCGAAGGCTCAGAACGAGGCCCTTCCACCATCCACTTTCAATCTCTGCCTATCTCCTGACCCGGATGGAGCCCCTTTCCCTCTGCTCCCCAGCTTTTTCCACCTGCGCCGGACTGCCATCATTGCTGCGCATGGCTGGGGGTAAGGAAAAAGACACTTTGACATTTATTGCTGATGCTGCGAGCGACCGTCTAAAATGACTGGAAATGCACTTTTCGGCCGTGCGTGCACACTGCTTTTTCCATCTGCTTGTTGCGCTCAGGGCACATCCCACTTGGGATTCATATGTGCTATGCCCTATTCGTGCCTGCTGCCAGAAGGCCTTCCAAGATGGCCGTTTGCACGTTGTTGATGCTATATTTGTCTTTGTGCTTCTTTTTCTGGGCCAGCTCCTGCCTCCCTCTCCCATTGGTTGCCTTGGCCCCCTTTAGCCAATGGCAGCAACCGGGAGGCGGGAGCCGGCCACACTACCGAAGGGTCAGAACGAGGCCCTTCCACCATCCACTTTCAATCTCTGCCTATCTCCTGACCCGGATGGAGCCCCTTTCCCTCTGCTCCCCAGCTTTTTCCACCTGCGCCGGACTGCCATCATTGCTGCGCATGGCTGGGGGTAAGGAAAAAGACACTTTGACATTTATTGCTGATGCTGCGAGCGACTGTCTAAAATGACTGGAAATGCACTTTTCGGCCGTGCGTGCACACTGCTTCTTCCATCTGCTTGTTGCGCTCAGGGCACATCCCACTTGGGATTCATATGTGCTATGCCCTATTCGTGCCTGCTGCCAGAAGGCCTTCCAAGATGGCCGTTTGCACGTTGTTGATGCTATATTTGTCTTTGTGCTTCTTTTTCTGGGCCAGCTCCTGCCTCCCTCTCCCATTGGTTGCCTTGGCCCCCTTTAGCCAATGGCAGCAACCGGGAGGCGGGAGCCGGCCACACTACCGAAGGCTCAGAACGAGGCCCTTCCACCATTCACTTTCAATCTCTGCCTATCTCCTGACCCGGATGGAGCCCCTTTCCCTTCTGCTCCCCAGCTATTTCCACCTGCGCCGGATTGCCATCATTGCTGCGCATGGCTGGGGGTAAGGAAAAAGACACTTTGACATTTATTGCTGATGCTGCGAGTGACCGTCTAAAATGACTGGAAATGCACTTTTCGGCCGTGCGTGCACACTGCTTCTTCCATCTGCTTGTTGCGCTCAGGGCACATCCCACTTGGGATTCATATGTGCTATGCCCTATTCGTGCCTGCTGCCAGAAGGCCTTCCAAGATGGCCGTTTGCACGTTGTTGATGCTATATTTGTCTTTGTGCTTCTTTTTCTGGGCCAGCTCCTGCCTCCCTCTCCCATTGGTTGCCTTGGCCCCCTTTAGCCAATGGCAGCAACCGGGAGGCGGGAGCCGGCCACACTACCGAAGGCTCAGAACGAGGCCCTTCCACCATCCACTTTCAATCTCTGCCTATCTCCTGACCCGGATGGAGCCCCTTTCCCTCTGCTCCCCAGCTTTTTCCACCTGCGCCGGACTGCCATCATTGCTGCGCATGGCTGGGGGTAAGGAAAAAGACACTTTGACATTTATTGCTGATGCTGCGAGTGACCGTCTAAAATGACTGGAAATGCACTTTTCGGCCGTGCGTGCACACTGCTTCTTCCATCTGCTTGTTGCGCTCAGGGCACATCCCACTTGGGATTCATATGTGCTATGCCCTATTCGTGCCTGCTGCCAGAAGGCCTTCCAAGATGGCCGTTTGCACGTTGTTGATGCTATATTTGTCTTTGTGCTTCTTTTTCTGGGCCAGCTCCTGCCTCCCTCTCCCATTGGTTGCCTTGGCCCCCTTTAGCCAATGGCAGCAACCGGGAGGCGGGAGCCGGCCACACTACCGAAGGCTCAGAACGAGGCCCTTCCACCATCCACTTTCAATCTCTGCCTATCTCCTGACCCGGATGGAGCCCCTTTCCCTCTGCTCCCCAGCTTTTTCCACCTGCGCCGGACTGCCATCATTGCTGCGCATGGCTGGGGGTAAGGAAAAAGACACTTTGACATTTATTGCTGATGCTGCGAGCGACCGTCTAAAATGACTGGAAATGCCCTTTTCGGCCGTGCGTGCACACTGCTTCTTCCATCTGCTTGTTGCGCTCAGGGCACATCCCACTTGGGATTCATATGTGCTATGCCCTATTCGTGCCTGCTGCCAGAAGGCCTTCCAAGATGGCCGTTTGCACGTTGTTGATGCTATATTTGTCTTTGTGCTTCTTTTTCTGGGCCAGCTCCTGCCTCCCTCTCCCATTGGTTGCCTTGGCCCCCTTTAGCCAATGGCAGCAACCGGGAGGCGGGAGCCGGCCACACTACCGAAGGCTCAGAACGAGGCCCTTCCACCATCCACTTTCAATCTCTGCCTATCTCCTGACCCGGATGGAGCCCCTTTCCCTCTGCTCCCCAGCTTTTTCCACCTGCGCCGGACTGCCATCATTGCTGCGCATGGCTGGGGGTAAGGAAAAAGACACTTTGACATTTATTGCTGATGCTGCGAGCGACCGTCTAAAATGACTGGAAATGCACTTTTTGGCCGTGCGTGCACACTGCTTCTTCCATCTGCTTGTTGCGCTCAGGGCACATCCCACTTGGGATTCATATGTGCTATGCCCTATTCGTGCCTGCTGCCAGAAGGCCTTCCAAGATGGCCGTTTGCACGTTGTTGATGCTATATTTGTCTTTGTGCTTCTTTTTCTGGGCCAGCTCCTGCCTCCCTCTCACATTGGTTGCCTTGGCCCCCTTTAGCCAATGGCAGCAACCGGGAGGCGGGAGCCGGCCACACTACCGAAGGCTCAGAACGAGGCCCTTCCACCATCCACTTTCAATCTCTGCCTATCTCCTGACCCGGATGGAGCCCCTTTCCCTCTGCTCCCCAGCTTTTTCCACCTGCGCCGGACTGCCATCATTGCTGCGCATGGCTGGGGGTAAGGAAAAAGACACTTTGACATTTATTGCTGATGCTGCGAGCGACCGTCTAAAATGACTGGAAATGCACTTTTCGGCCGTGCGTGCACACTGCTTCTTCCATCTGCTTGTTGCGCTCAGGGCACATCCCACTTGGGATTCATATGTGCTACGCCCTATTCGTGCCTGCTGCCAGAAGGCCTTCCAAGATGGCCGTTTGCACGTTGTTGATGCTATATTTGTCTTTGTGCTTCTTTTTCTGGGCCAGCTCCTGCCTCCCTCTCCCATTGGTTGCCTTGGCCCCCTTTAGCCAATGGCAGCAACCGGGAGGCGGGAGCCGGCCACACTACCGAAGGCTCAGAACGAGGCCCTTCCACCATCCACTTTCAATCTCTGCCTATCTCCTGACCCGGATGGAGCCCCTTTCCCTCTGCTCCCCAGCTTTTTCCACCTGCGCCTGACTGCCATCATTGCTGCGCATGGCTGGGGGTAAGGAAAAAGACACTTTGACATTTATTGCTGATGCTGCGAGCGACCGTCTAAAATGACTGGAAATGAACTTTTCGGCCGTGCGTGCACACTGCTTCTTCCATCTGCTTGTTGCGCTCAGGGCACATCCCACTTGGGATTCATATGTGCTATGCCCTATTCGTGCCTGCTGCCAGAAGGCCTTCCAAGATGGCCGTTTGCACGTTGTTGATGCTATATTTGTCTTTGTGCTTCTTTTTCTGGGCCAGCTCCTGCCTCCCTCTCCCATTGGTTGCCTTGGCCCCCTTTAGCCAATGGCAGCAACCGGGAGGCGGGAGCCGGCCACACTACCGAAGGCTCAGAACGAGGCCCTTCCACCATCCACTTTCAATCTCTGCCTATCTCCTGACCCGGATGGAGCCCCTTTCCCTCTGCTCCCCAGCTTTTTCCACCTGCGCCGGACTGCCATCATTGCTGCGCATGGCTGGGGGTAAGGAAAAAGACACTTTGACATTTATTGCTGATGCTGCGAGCGACCGTCTAAAATGACTGGAAATGCACTTTTCGGCCGTGCGTGCACACTGCTTCTTCCATCTGCTTGTTGCGCTCAGGGCACATCCCACTTGGGATTCATATGTGCTACGCCCTATTCGTGCCTGCTGCCAGAAGGCCTTCCAAGATGGCCGTTTGCACGTTGTTGATGCTATATTTGTCTTTGTGCTTCTTTTTCTGGGCCAGCTACTGCCTCCCTCTCCCATTGGTTGCCTTGGCCCCCTTTAGCCAATGGCAGCAACCGGGAGGCGGGAGCCGGCCACACTACCGAAGGCTCAGAACGAGGCCCTTCCACCATCCACTTTCAATCTCTGCCTATCTCCTGACCCGGATGGAGCCCCTTTCCCTCTGCTCCCCAGCTTTTTCCACCTGCGCCTGACTGCCATCATTGCTGCGCATGGCTGGGGGTAAGGAAAAAGACACTTTGACATTTATTGCTGATGCTGCGAGCGACCGTCTAAAATGACTGGAAATGAACTTTTCGGCCGTGCGTGCACACTGCTTCTTCCATCTGCTTGTTGCGCTCAGGGCACATCCCACTTGGGATTCATATGTGCTATGCCCTATTCGTGCCTGCTGCCAGAAGGCCTTCCAAGATGGCCGTTTGCACGTTGTTGATGCTATATTTGTCTTTGTGCTTCTTTTTCTGGGCCAGCTCCTGCCTCCCTCTCCCATTGGTTGCCTTGGCCCCCTTTAGCCAATGGCAGCAACCGGGAGGCGGGAGCCGGCCACACTACCGAAGGCTCAGAACGAGGCCCTTCCACCATCCACTTTCAATCTCTGCCTATCTCCTGACCCGGATGGAGCCCCTTTCCCTCTGCTCCCCAGCTTTTTCCACCTGCGCCGGACTGCCATCATTGCTGCGCATGGCTGGGGGTAAGGAAAAAGACACTTTGACATTTATTGCTGATGCTGCGAGCGACTGTCTAAAATGACTGGAAATGCACTTTTCGGCCGTGCGTGCACACTGCTTCTTCCATCTGCTTGTTGCGCTCAGGGCACATCCCACTTGGGATTCATATGTGCTATGCCCTATTCGTGCCTGCTGCCAGAAGGCCTTCCAAGATGGCCGTTTGCACGTTGTTGATGCTATATTTGTCTTTGTGCTTCTTTTTCTGGGCCAGCTCCTGCCTCCCTCTCCCATTGGTTGCCTTGGCCCCCTTTAGCCAATGGCAGCAACCGGGAGGCGGGAGCCGGCCACACTACCGAAGGCTCAGAACGAGGCCCTTCCACCATCCACTTTCAATCTCTGCCTATCTCCTGACCCGGATGGAGCCCCTTTCCCTCTGCTCCCCAGCTTTTTCCACCTGCGCCGGACTGCCATCATTGCTGCGCATGGCTGGGGGTAAGGAAAAAGACACTTTGACATTTATTGCTGATGCTGCGAGCGACCGTCTAAAATGACTGGAAATGCACTTTTCGGCCGTGCGTGCACACTGCTTCTTCCATCTGCTTGTTGCGCTCAGGGCACATCCCACTTGGGATTCATATGTGCTATGCCCTATTCGTGCCTGCTGCCAGAAGGCCTTCCAAGATGGCCGTTTGCACGTTGTTGATGCTATATTTGTCTTTGTGCTTCTTTTTCTGGGCCAGCTCCTGCCTCCCTCTCCCATTGGTTGCCTTGGCCCCCTTTAGCCAATGGCAGCAACCGGGAGGCGGGAGCCAGCCACACTACCGAAGGCTCAGAACGAGGCCCTTCCACCATCCACTTTCAATCTCTGCCTATCTCCTGACCCGGATGGAGCCCCTTTCCCTCTGCTCCCCAGCTTTTTCCACCTGCGCCGGACTGCCATCATTGCTGCGCATGGCTGGGGGTAAGGAAAAAGACACTTTGACATTTATTGCTGATGCTGCGAGCGACGTCTAAAATGACTGGAAATGCACTTTTCGGCCGTGCGTGCACACTGCTTCTTCCATCTGCTTGTTGCGCTCAGGGCACATCCCACTTGGGATTCATATGTGCTATGCCCTATTCGTGCCTGCTGCCAGAAGGCCTTCCAAGATGGCCGTTTGCACGTTGTTGATGCTATATTTGTCTTTGTGCTTCTTTTTCTGGGCCAGCTCCTGCCTCCCTCTCCCATTGGTTGCCTTGGCCCCCTTTAGCCAATGGCAGCAACCGGGAGGCGGGAGCCGGCCACACTACCGAAGGCTCAGAACGAGGCCCTTCCACCATCCACTTTCAATCTCTGCCTATCTCCTGACCCGGATGGAGCCCCTTTCCCTCTGCTCCCCAGCTTTTTCCACCTGCGCCGGACTGCCATCATTGCTGCGCATGGCTGGGGGTAAGGAAAAAGACACTTTGACATTTATTGCTGATGCTGCGAGCGACCGTCTAAAATGACTGGAAATGCACTTTTCGGCCGTGCGTGCACACTGCTTTTTCCATCTGCTTGTTGCGCTCAGGGCACATCCCACTTGGGATTCATATGTGCTATGCCCTATTCGTGCCTGCTGCCAGAAGGCCTTCCAAGATGGCCGTTTGCACGTTGTTGATGCTATATTTGTCTTTGTGCTTCTTTTTCTGGGCCAGCTCCTGCCTCCCTCTCCCATTGGTTGCCTTGGCCCCCTTTAGCCAATGGCAGCAACCGGGAGGCGGGAGCCGGCCACACTACCGAAGGGTCAGAACGAGGCCCTTCCACCATCCACTTTCAATCTCTGCCTATCTCCTGACCCGGATGGAGCCCCTTTCCCTCTGCTCCCCAGCTTTTTCCACCTGCGCCGGACTGCCATCATTGCTGCGCATGGCTGGGGGTAAGGAAAAAGACACTTTGACATTTATTGCTGATGCTGCGAGCGACTGTCTAAAATGACTGGAAATGCACTTTTCGGCCGTGCGTGCACACTGCTTCTTCCATCTGCTTGTTGCGCTCAGGGCACATCCCACTTGGGATTCATATGTGCTATGCCCTATTCGTGCCTGCTGCCAGAAGGCCTTCCAAGATGGCCGTTTGCACGTTGTTGATGCTATATTTGTCTTTGTGCTTCTTTTTCTGGGCCAGCTCCTGCCTCCCTCTCCCATTGGTTGCCTTGGCCCCCTTTAGCTAATGGCAGCAACCGGGAGGCGGGAGCCGGCCACACTACCGAAGGCTCAGAACGAGGCCCTTCCACCATTCACTTTCAATCTCTGCCTATCTCCTGACCCGGATGGAGCCCCTTTCCCTCTGCTCCCCAGCTATTTCCACCTGCGCCGGATTGCCATCATTGCTGCGCATGGCTGGGGGTAAGGAAAAAGACACTTTGACATTTATTGCTGATGCTGCGAGTGACCGTCTAAAATGACTGGAAATGCACTTTTCGGCCGTGCGTGCACACTGCTTCTTCCATCTGCTTGTTGCGCTCAGGGCACATCCCACTTGGGATTCATATGTGCTATGCCCTATTCGTGCCTGCTGCCAGAAGGCCTTCCAAGATGGCCGTTTGCACGTTGTTGATGCTATATTTGTCTTTGTGCTTCTTTTTCTGGGCCAGCTCCTGCCTCCCTCTCCCATTGGTTGCCTTGGCCCCCTTTAGCCAATGGCAGCAACCGGGAGGCGGGAGCCGGCCACACTACCGAAGGCTCAGAACGAGGCCCTTCCACCATCCACTTTCAATCTCTGCCTATCTCCTGACCCGGATGGAGCCCCTTTCCCTCTGCTCCCCAGCTTTTTCCACCTGCGCCGGACTGCCATCATTGCTGCGCATGGCTGGGGGTAAGGAAAAAGACACTTTGACATTTATTGCTGATGCTGCGAGTGACCGTCTAAAATGACTGGAAATGCACTTTTCGGCCGTGCGTGCACACTGCTTCTTCCATCTGCTTGTTGCGCTCAGGGCACATCCCACTTGGGATTCATATGTGCTATGCCCTATTCGTGCCTGCTGCCAGAAGGCCTTCCAAGATGGCCGTTTGCACGTTGTTGATGCTATATTTGTCTTTGTGCTTCTTTTTCTGGGCCAGCTCCTGCCTCCCTCTCCCATTGGTTGCCTTGGCCCCCTTTAGCCAATGGCAGCAACCGGGAGGCGGGAGCCGGCCACACTACCGAAGGCTCAGAACGAGGCCCTTCCACCATCCACTTTCAATCTCTGCCTATCTCCTGACCCGGATGGAGCCCCTTTCCCTCTGCTCCCCAGCTTTTTCCACCTGCGCCGGACTGCCATCATTGCTGCGCATGGCTGGGGGTAAGGAAAAAGACACTTTGACATTTATTGCTGATGCTGCGAGCGACCGTCTAAAATGACTGGAAATGCCCTTTTCGGCCGTGCGTGCACACTGCTTCTTCCATCTGCTTGTTGCGCTCAGGGCACATCCCACTTGGGATTCATATGTGCTATGCCCTATTCGTGCCTGCTGCCAGAAGGCCTTCCAAGATGGCCGTTTGCACGTTGTTGATGCTATATTTGTCTTTGTGCTTCTTTTTCTGGGCCAGCTCCTGCCTCCCTCTCCCATTGGTTGCCTTGGCCCCCTTTAGCCAATGGCAGCAACCGGGAGGCGGGAGCCGGCCACACTACCGAAGGCTCAGAACGAGGCCCTTCCACCATCCACTTTCAATCTCTGCCTATCTCCTGACCCGGATGGAGCCCCTTTCCCTCTGCTCCCCAGCTTTTTCCACCTGCGCCGGACTGCCATCATTGCTGCGCATGGCTGGGGGTAAGGAAAAAGACACTTTGACATTTATTGCTGATGCTGCGAACGACCGTCTAAAATGACTGGAAATGCACTTTTCGGCCGTGCGTGCACACTGCTTCTTCCATCTGCTTGTTGCGCTCAGGGCACATCCCACTTGGGATTCATATGTGCTATGCCCTATTCGTGCCTGCTGCCAGAAGGCCTTCCAAGATGGCCGTTTGCACGTTGTTGATGCTATATTTGTCTTTGTGCTTCTTTTTCTGGGCCAGCTCCTGCCTCCCTCTCCCATTGGTTGCCTTGGCCCCCTTTAGCCAATGGCAGCAACCGGGAGGCGGGAGCCGGCCACACTACCGAAGGCTCAGAACGAGGCCCTTCCACCATCCACTTTCAATCTCTGCCTATCTCCTGACCCGGATGGAGCCCCTTTCCCTCTGCTCCCCAGCTTTTTCCACCTGCGCCGGACTGCCATCATTGCTGCGCATGGCTGGGGGTAAGGAAAAAGACACTTTGACATTTATTGCTGATGCTGCGAGCGACCGTCTAAAATGACTGGAAATGCACTTTTCGGCCGTGCGTGCACACTGCTTCTTCCATCTGCTTGTTGCGCTCAGGGCACATCCCACTTGGGATTCATATGTGCTATGCCCTATTCGTGCCTGCTGCCAGAAGGCCTTCCAAGATGGCCGTTTGCACGTTGTTGATGCTATATTTGTCTTTGTGCTTCTTTTTCTGGGCCAGCTCCTGCCTCCCTCTCCCATTGGTTGCCTTGGCCCCCTTTAGCCAATGGCAGCAACCGGGAGGCGGGAGCCGGCCACACTACCGAAGGCTCAGAACGAGGCCCTTCCACCATCCACTTTCAATCTCTGCCTATCTCCTGACCCGGATGGAGCCCCTTTCCCTCTGCTCCCCAGCTATTTCCACCTGCGCCGGACTGCCATCATTGCTGCGCATGGCTGGGGGTAAGGAAAAAGACACTTTGGGCCTCATTACGACCCTGGCGGAGTGGGTTTACGCCAGCGGTATTCGCGGCGGACCCTTCCGCCCTACTACGAGTTCCCGTAGCGCCATGGAGCGGTTTCCGCCTGGTTTTTCCGGGCGGAGAAATCCATGGCGCTACGGGACCTTGTTGTTAATTACGCCACCGTATTTTACGGTGGCGTAATTAACGCCTTCCCCACTCCCATTATACCCTATGGGACAAAAATGGGAATGGGGAAGGGTAAAATGGGGAATGGGGATTTACCGCCCCGCCAAGGTCGGAATGGGGCGGTAAATCCGCCAACCCCCATGGCGGTATCGGCAGCTTTCCGCCGTGCTCCATGGTGCATATTGCACCACGATCTCCGCCGGGGTCGTAATGAGGGCCTTTGACATTTATTGCTGATGCTGCGAGCGACCGTCTAAAATGACTGGAAATGCACTTTTCGGCCGTGCGTGCACACTGCTTCTTCCATCTGCTTGTTGCGCTCAGGGCACATCCCACTTGGGATTCATATGTGCTATGCCCTATTCGTGCCTGCTGCCAGAAGGCCTTCCAAGATGGCCGTTTGCACGTTGTTGATGCTATATTTGTCTTTGTGCTTCTTTTTCTGGGCCAGCTCCTGCCTCCCTCTCCCATTGGTTGCCTTGGCCCCCTTTAGCCAATGGCAGCAACCGGGAGGCGGGAGCCGCCCACACTACCGAAGGCCCACAACAAAGGCCCTGTCTACCGCTGTCCACCGCGGTATGCCGGATCGCCGGCCCCTCCGTGTGTGAATGTCTGTGTGCCCCCCCTGTCCCCCGTGAGTATCTGTGTGCCCCCCGTGAGTATCTGTGTGCCCCCCCTGCCCCCCGTGAGTATCTGTTTGCCCCCCCTGCCCCCCGTGAGTATCTGTGTGCCCCCCCTGTCCCCCGTGAGTATCTGTGTGCCCCCCGTGAGTATCTGTGTGCCCCCCCTGCCCCCCGTGAGTATCTGTGTGCCCCCCCTGTCCCCCGTGAGTATCTGTGTGCCCCCCGTGAGTATCTGTGTGCCCCCCCTGCCCCCCGTGAGTATCTGTGTGCCCCCCTGTCCCCCGTGAGTATCTGTGTGCCCCCCGTGAGTATCTGTGTGCCCCCCCTGCCCCCCGTGAGTATCTGTGTGCCCCCCCTGTCCCCCCTGAGTATCTGTGTGCCCCCCGTGAGTATCTGTGTGCCCCCCCTGCCCCCCCTGAGTATCTGTTTGCCCCCCTGCCCCCCGTGAGTATCTGTGTGCCCCCCCTGTCCCCCGTGAGTATCTGTGTGCCCCCCGTGAGTATCTGTGTGCCCCCCCTGCCCCCCGTGAGTATCTGTTTGCCCCCCCTGCCCCCCGTGAGTATCTGTGTGCCCCCCGTGAGTATCTGTGTGCCCCCCTGCCCCCGTGAGTATCTGTGTGCCCCCCATGCCCCCCGTGAGTATCTGTGTGCCCCCCCTGCCCCCGTGAGTATCTGTGTGCCCCCCTGCCCCCGTGAGTATCTGTGTGCCCCCCGTGAGTATCTGTGTGCCCCCCTGCCCCCCGTGAGTATCTGTGTGCCCCCCTGCCCCCCGTGAGTATCTGTGTGCCCCCCGTGAGTATCTGTGTGCCCCCCCTGCCCCCCGTGAGTATCTGTGTGCCCCCCCTGCCCCCCGTGAGTATCTGTATGCCCCCCCTCCCCCCCGTGAGTATCTGTGTGCCCCCCGTGAGTATCTGTGTGCCCCCCCTGCCCACCGTGAGTATCTGTGTGCCCCCCATGCCCCCCGTGAGTATCTGTGTGCCCCCCCTCCCCCCCGTGAGTACCTGTTTGCCCCCCCTGCCCCCGTGAGTATCTGTGTGCCCCCGTGAGTATCTGTGTGCCCCCCTGCCCCCCGTGAGTATCTGTGTGCCCCCCATGCCCCCCGTGAGTATCTGTGTGCCCCCCTGCCCCCTGTGAGTATCTGTGTGCCCCCCCTGCCCCCCGTGAGTATCTGTGTGCCCCCCGTGAGTATCTGTGTGCCCCCCCTGCCCCCGTGAGTATCTGTGTGCCCCCCTGCCCCCCGTGAGTATCTGTGTGCCCCCCGTGAGTATCTGTGTGCCCCCCCTGCCCCCCGTGAGTATCTGTTTGCCCCCCCTGCCCCCGTGAGTATCTGTGTGCACCCCCTGCCCCCCGTGAGTATCTGTGTGCCCCCCCTGCCCCCTGTGAGTATCTGTGTGCCCCCCCTGCCCCCCGTGAGTGTCTGTTTGCCCCCCGTGAGTATCTGTGTGCCCCCCTGCCCCCGTGAGTATCTGTGTGCCCCCCTGCCCCCTGTGAGTATCTGTGTGCCCCCCGTGAGTATCTGTGTGCCCCCCGTGCCCCCCGTGAGTTTCTGTGTGCCCCCCCTGCCCCCCGTGAGTGTCTGTTTGCCCCCCGTGAGTATCTGTGTGCCCCCCCCCGCCCCCCGTGAGTATCTGTGTGCCCCCCCTGCCCCCCGTGAGTGTCTGTTTGCCCCCCGTGAGTATCTGTGTGCCCCCCCTGCCCCCCGTGATTATCTGTGTGCCCCCCCTGCCCCCCGTGAGTGTCTGTTTGCCCCCGTGAGTATCTGTGTGCCCCCCCTGCCCCCCGTGAGTATCTGTGTGCCCCCCGTGAGTATCTGTGTGCCCCCCCTGCCCCCCGTGAGTATCTGTTTGCCCCCCCTGCCCCCCGTGAGTATCTGTGTGCCCCCCTGCCCCCCGTGAGTATCTGTGTGCCCCCCCTGCCCCCCGTGAGTATCTGTGTGCCCCCCGTGAGTATCTGTGTGCCCCCCCTGCCCCCCGTGAGTATCTGTGTGCCCCCCCCTGCCCCCCGTGAGTATCTGTGTGCCCCCCCTGCCCCCCATGAGTGTCTGTTTGCCCCCCCGTGAGTATCTGTGTGCCCCCCTGCCCCCGTGAGTATCTGTGTGCCCCCCGTGAGTATCTGTCTGCCCCCCGTGTGTATCTGTTTGCCCCCCCTGCCCCCCGTTAGTATCTGTGTGCCCCCCCTGCCCCCCGTGAGTATCTGTGTGCCCCCCTGCCCCCCGTGAGTATCTGTGTGCCCCCCTGCCCCCCGTGAGTGTCGGTTTGCCCCCCGTGAGTATCTGTGTGCCCCCCCTGCCCCCCGTGAGTATCTGTGTGCCCCCCCTGCCCCCGTGAGTATCTGTGTGCCCCCCGTGAGTATCTGTGTGCCCCCCCTGCCCCCCGTGAGTATCTGTGTGCCCCCCGTGAGTATCTGTGTGCCCCCCCTGCCCCCGTGAGTTTCTGTGTGCCCCCCCTGCCCCCCGTGAGTATCTGTGTGCCCCCCTTGCCCCAAGTGAGTGTCTGTTTGCCCCCCGTGAGTATCTGTGTGCCCCCCCTGCCCCCCGTGAGTATCTGTGTGCCCCCCTGCCCCCCGTGAGTGTCTGTTTGCCCCCCGTGAGTATCTGTGTGCCCCCCCTGCCCCCCGTGAGTGTCTGTTTGCCCCCGTGAGTATCTGTGTGCCCCCCTGCCCCCCGTGAGTATCTGTGTGCCCCCCCTTCCCCCCGTGAGTGTCTGTTTGCCCCCGTGAGTATCTGTGTGCCCCCCCTGCCCCCCTTGATTATCTGTGTACCCCCCTGCCCCCCGTGAGTATCTGTGTGCCCCCCCTGCCCCCCGTGAGTGTCTGTTTTTGCCCCCGTGAGTATCTGTGTGCCCCCCCTGCCCCCCGTGATTATCTGTGTGCCCCCCCTGCCCCCCGTGAGTGTCTGTTTGCCCCCCGTGAGTATCTGTGTGCCCTCACCCTGCCTGCCCCCCCTCATGCTCTGCGCTCCACCCCCCTCCTCATTTCCATCCTCTTCAACTTCCCTCCTACTCCCCCCTCCTTTTCTCCCCCCTCTTAGACTTCCGCCTCCTAGCACTTACTCCTATCATCTGTTCCGTGACTCTTGATAGCAGCTTGTCTGTCCCCCCTCCTTTTGTTTTCCCCCTCCCCCCTCCCCTACTTTTCAATTGTCACTGACTTTTGATCAGTAGCGTGTCTTGTTCTCCTTCCCCCCTCCGTCCACTTGCCCCCCCTCCCACCCCGCCTCTTGTTACCACCTGCACTGCGTAAATTGTCGTCAGACTTAGTAATGTTACTGCTTGCTCTGTTTTCCTTCCTTTCCATCACCTCTTGCCTTACTTGTTCTATGCACTTGCACTATCAGAAATGTCGTCAGGCCTATTATGATAGTTATTTCTCACATTCTGTATTGTTTCAAGGACTTTTGCTGAATGTAACTGTATTTTTCCTATGTCCCCTCCCTCCTTGAAGCGCTTTGAAACACATTGTGTATAGGCGCTATATAAATAAACTATCATATCATATCATATCATATCATATCATATATCATATCATACCTCGTAGTAAGGCGGTAAGGATTTACCGGTACCGGCAAAATACTGGTACCGGTAAACCCTTACCACCTACCGTGTAATGAGGCCCTATGGTATTCAGAATCAGCAAAAAAAGTTGGGGGGTTCACAACTGGAGGGAAAATTACACATAAAAGGAAGACTTTCCTAACAATCACCCCTCCCAGACAAAGGACAGGGGGAATTAATGCACCCCTGGATGAGTCTCATGTTCAGGTCGATTAAGCATTCTGGACAACCCATCAGCACTGCTATGTTGGACACCTGGCATATGCTCAATAGTGAAGTCAAAGCCTCGAAGGCTATGGACCACCTGAACAACTTTGGATTCTCTCCGTTCATGTTCATTAGCCACTTGAAGGGCTTATGGTCAGTTTGCACAGTGAAGTGGGTCCCATAGAGGTAGGGCCTCAGTTTCCTTAGGGCCCACACAACAGAGAAACATGTTTTCTCTACTGTGGACCATCTGAGCTCTCTGTCCTTAAGATGGTGACTAATGAAGCCAATAGGGTGTTCCTTACCCTTCTCCTTTACTTGTGATAGTACAACTCCTACCCCAGTGTCTGCGCAATAAAAGGTCTTTGGTAATTAGGGCCCCTGAGAATGGGGGCCTTGCACAAGGAGTCTTTCAAGACATTGAAGGCCTTCTCACACGCTTCAGTCCAAGATAGCTTCTTGGGTTTCTCAGGAGAGGTGAGAGCAGTCAGGGGGGCAGCTATGGTGCTATAATCTGCCATGCAGTTTCTGTAATGCCCAGTGAGTCCTAAAAAGGCTCTCACTTGGGTCTGAGTAGTGGGGGTAGGCCAGTTTTGTAATGCTTGTATTTTACTGGGTAGAGGCTGTATCCTCGCTCCACCTATTTCACATCCAAGGTAGACCACTGATCCTTGTCCAATCTGGCATTTACTGGCGTTTATGGTCAAGTAGGCCTTCTGAACAGCCTGCAATACAATCTTGAGGGTTTCACTGGATCCTCCCAGGTGGCACTGCAAACTGCTATATCATCAAGATATGCAAGACAGAGTTCATCCAACCCATTAAGGATATGATTCACAATCCTCTGGGAAGTGGCAGTGGCATTCTGCAACCCAAAGGGCATTACCCTAAATTGGTAAAGACCCTCTGTTTTTGAGAAAGCTGGACCAAAGACTACTGGAAGGTTCAATCCCCCCAAGATCCAACATCATGTTGACCTCTGTTTTAATGTAAGACCTTACTTTGTCTGACATCCTCTATCCCCTACTTTTGGTATGTACACTGTCTCCTGTGTCAATGTCATGTTTGCACCATGGTGTCAAACCAGGAGACTGTGAGAACAAGGGGGAAAATTGCCTCAGCAAACTTTTCACATCAGCCTGTTGATCAGTAGTCAGCTGAGAGGCCACTTGGACACCCTCAATGGAGCTGTCTAAAGGGCTGCCCTGGAACAGGTCAGGGAGAGGTTCTGACTCCTCCTCCTCAACATCTGAAGCCAGCAGCCGTGCAGCTATTTCAACTCTTGGGATGAAAGCCTTCAGTCTATTTACATGGAACACTTTTGGAGCCTGCACAGCCCTTTCAAGTTCCACTAAATAGCTGACCTCACCCAGTGGCTCCACCACTGTGTAAGGGCCTGACCATTTGTCCTGCAAAGCTCTAGGCCTTAAAGGATTCATGATCAGGACTTGCTGGCCCGGTGTGAAATTGATGGTGGGAATCCTTCTGGTTATACCAATGTTTCACCAGTACTTGCCCTGCCTTCATGTTCTCACTAGCCAGACCCATCAGGAGTACCATTCTCTTTCTGAACCCTAACACATAGTCTACTACATTGGTAGTGATGAGGGGAGTGGGCCTCTCCCATCCCTCCTTGACTATTGCTAAGGGTCCCGTTACAGGGTGACCAAATAGAAGCTCGAAGGAGCTGAAGCCAACACCCTCCTGAGGTACCTCTCTGTAGGCAAACAGTAAGCATGATAATCGAAGATCCCATTTTCTTCTGTGGGGCTCTTCCAGAGACCCTATCATGCTTTTTAAGGTTATGTTAAACCTTTCAACTCAACCATTGGTTTATGGTGGTATGTGGATGAAAATGTATAGGTAATACCACATTCCTTCCACATGGCCTGCATGCACTTTGACCTAAAGTTGCTGCCCCTATCAGACACAACTTCTTTAGGGAAGCCAACACTAGTAAATATGCCAAGTAAAGCTTTTGCAACTGACTTGGCTGTCACAGTCTTCAATGGGATGGCCTCAGGATATCTGGTTGCATGGTCGACCAGCACCAGGATAAACCTATTGCCTGAGGATGTTTGGGGGCCAAGGGGACCAACAATGTCGATCCCAAACCTCTCAAATGGTACCCCCACAACAGGGAGTCATACCAGTGGAGCCTGGATTGTTGTGACACTCTTACCAGATAACTGGCAGGTGGCACAACTCCTGCAGTGACTTTCTACTTGCACCCCCATCTGGGCCAGTAGAAATGCATGGATAACCTTTGCTTACATCTCCTAATGCCAAGGTGACCAGCAAGGGGCACTTAATGTACCAGCTGCAGGGGGAAGGGTTTTACAGCAAGGGGAACCACCAACCTCCTATGGTCTCCTTCTGTAGACTCTGTAGGCTCACTATGCAGGACCCCACCTTCCCAATAAATCCTATGCTTCCCAGGAGGTTCACCCTCCATCAGGGAGCAGGCCTGTCTCCTTAGGCCTTCCAGAGATGGGCACTCATGTTGGGCCTTACTGAATTCTTCTCTGTCAGGACCACCTTCTACTAACAGATCCTTTAGTACAGGATGGTCATTGGGATCAAATACTTCAGGTACACCTCTATTCCGTCAAGTCCAGGTGTTTGACCAACTACCTCCACCTCTGTGGTAGGTGAGCTAGGGGGAATATTTTCTTTCCCTCTTGTGTCTTTCTTGACTTCTTTAGCCTTGGGTATCCCCTTT
Organism: Ambystoma mexicanum; assembly: GCF_040938575.1. NCBI lineage: Eukaryota > Metazoa > Chordata > Amphibia > Caudata > Ambystomatidae > Ambystoma > Ambystoma mexicanum. The sequence continues at coordinate 1,168,780,000 of NC_090935.1, read as the reverse complement.
GGCTTTGACAAAGCAGTGGTCTTAGCCAGTGCAGCCCTTGTTTGTGACCTTGTGAAGCGTCTCTCTGCTGTATCTCTCACAAGCCCTAAAGCTCTGAGATCATTTCCAAGCAAGACCTTCCCTGGGACATCTCTCTGAATGCTCACGGGAATCCCGACTGCTGTGCCATTTATAGTAAGATTTATACAGGTATATCTGGGAACTTGAGAGGTGGGCCATCAGCTAACTTAGTGGGTAACAGAGGAGCTCTGGCAACTTCCTCTGGGTCTACCAAGGTAGAATCCACTATAGTTCTGCTGCACCCACTAACCCTAAGGGCAGGAGTATCTACTCCATTGATCAGCACACTGTCCTTAAAGTAGTACTTGGTATTGTCTGGAATCCTAGCATAAGCCTCTGAGACTTTAGGCTCCCAGGAACCCAGGGAAACCAAAACTACCTCAGAATCTATCCCACTAGGGAATGAGTCCGAGGAGAAGGATGCCCCTGTAATCTCTTCTTCCTCATAGGAGGAGAAGGCCAGATTAGCAGAGTGGACCCCCAAGGTTTTGACCTTACATCTAGGGTCCCCCTTCACATGGTCACTTTCTCCACTAGCCACACAAGATCTGCTGGGTCTTGGGACATAGGGAGGCTTACTGTAACAAGAGTTCTGTTTTGGAAGATAACCTCCACTACCCTCTGATTTCTCTTGTGACTTACCCTTACATTTCTTTCTGTGGCTCTTATGGGAGGAAGTTTTATCAGATCCCACACCCTCCTTATCTTTGGGCCTTTTCCCCTCCTCCTGGTTACCAGGATAAGTCTTGTCCTTATGGGACACTCTATGTGACACCCACAAATCTGCTGCCATGGCCGGTTTCTTAGGATCTAACTCCTTTGAATCTGCCAAGTGCTGCTTAAGCTCAGGGGAACAAGATGCAAAAATGTGTTCAAGCATTATACGACATATCAAACCCTCAAAGGTGGAGACCTTATAACCTCCAACACAGCCAAGGAATCAGTTGCATATGACACCCAAGTACTCCCTTCTTTATTGTTGTACTCTCTGAACCTCTTCAAGTAGTGGGTAGGAGTCTTCCCAAACTGTAAGATGACAGTTTGCTTCAACATTGCAAAATCTGCTCTTTCAGCTTTTTACATTTCCATAATAGCACTGCAGCCAGAATGGGGTAGTCTGCTGAGCAACCATGCAATCTTATCAGCATTGTCAACCTCTTGCACTTCACATGCATTCAACCAGCCCATAATGTCATTCTTTTCATCAAACACACTGAGCAGATCTTTAGTAAATCTTGGATGAGAGGAGGACCCAGACCAATGTCCAGTCCCCTTGGATCCATTTGAAACTTGAAGCTTGGCCAATTCCAACTGGTGATCCCTCTCTTTCTGTTTTTCTGCCTGCTCTATCTTCAGTTTAGCCATGTTGAATTCAAGCTCCTTCTGCCTAAACAGCAGTTCTTGCTTCTTGAATTCTAACATGGCCTCAGCATCAGAGCTAGCAGAGGAAACATTGGACATTACACCATCCACATCCTCATGGGCACCATGAATGAGGACAGCGACAGAACTGTCCGTTCTGGCAGTGGGAGCAGCCCCACCTCCTTCTGCACCTTCACCAGAAGCTATGGCACTGAGTTGTATCTCTTGCCATTCCATGATTTTCTGGATCATTTCCATTTTTGTACCTTGAGCAGGTAAACCTCTCTCAGTACACATCTTTCTCAATCTTTCTGATTTCGAAGCATTTAAGGTTAACAAGGTACTTGTTTCTATTATGATAGATAGGTCTATGGCCTTTTACATTTATCACTGTAAAGTTCACTATGTGTCCTGGGCAGGGGTAATCTGAAATGCCTTCACTAGTGTGCAACACTGGATACCTTCCGTCCTATTCCACTGCTGTACACCAATCTGTTAAGATGGATTTCTGAACTCTGACCTGGTGGCAGAGGTTCAGAAGGCCAGCCTAGTTTCTTGGAACAGGTTAACCTTCTGGACAAGCCAGACCAATCAAGGTAGCTATGGCAGCGATGAAGACTAGGTCTCAGGAGGGGTGAGGGTGACTGAAAGACCTCAATGAGCACACAGAGTAAAGGACACTTATAAATCACTCCCAGACAAGTGTATATATCAAAAATACAAATACATTTATTACAAGGCCTTTGCGATTCAACACAGAGTAGAAAATCACAGTAATACTATCAAACCAACACAATCCTATCTACACACATATATACAAGACCAATGGGGTCTAAAGGGTGAATGCACCAATGGGTCCACAACCTAAACAGGGAAAGAAGCAGGCAGTAAAAATAGTCTTTAGGCCTTTCTGCATCAAACACAAGTCTAACTGAAAGGCAGTCCAGTCCCTAAGATGAGAGGAGCCTAATGCGCAAATGTACTTGCAAGCTTTACGCACGCGGTAGTTCAAATGGGCAAAGCAGGGTCTTTTGCAGGGGCTGTAGCAGCTCAGGAAGGTAGGTGAGGTGATGCAGAATAGGTTCCCACTATTCGAGGAGGGCTTCCACTTGAGGGCAGAGTCAATTCCATGAGTTGGGAAAAGTTTTCTAGTTCGCCCTAGCAGTGAAAAGGAGAGGGGCCCCCAGCGGCCAGTCATGCGTAAAAATGGATGGATGAGCTAGGGGCCACCAACAAGTGTTGTTATTACTCACCGGTGCCCAGCACACTCTGAACCAAACTTCGGCTGTCGAGCCCACTTCGGTCCAAGGTTCGACTGTGGCAATTTCGCAGCTCTGCGGCTTTCAGAGAAGAAGATACAGCGTTGATTCCTCTACAGGACAGTGGCGATTTCTCCATTCCTGGTGGATGGATCAGGCCAGTTCCACTGCAGCAGGCATCAGGGCACAGAGGACCACAGCCACAATGAACTTGCAAAGTTCATCACCACGGCCGGGCGACACAGCAACCACGTATTCTCCAGTTCAGGTGCACTCACTTTACTCCAGATCTGGGAATGCCAAGTGTATGATATTGGGTGTGAGAGTGCCGTGAATACAGAGCTTGCATTGTGCCAAGTTTCAAGAGCCTCCTCCAAACGGCAGTGGTATCAGAGTAAAACATCTCAGCAAACTGGTCAGTCCACTGGATGGCCCAGGGACGCTTCCGAATAGGCTTAATTGCTGGTTAAGATGAAGGTGCCGAGCATAGTTGATCCCACTATTCCAATGGGCAAAGTGCCTTTGCAGACCTTCTAGGACGATCAGATGCAGAGGCGTCCAGGGGGACGACAGCGGGCTCAGGGTACCAATCCTTTCAGCAAGCCATCAGCGGTTCTTCGACTCAGCTTCTTAGTTTCAGGATTCTTGGATCCTATCCTTCATTCAGTGAGAACTACAGAGATCGACATGGCATGGGTGTTTGGAGCATTCTCTTATCCAGAATCTCCTTCGCGCCAAAATCAAGAGGACCCAATTGGAGATCTGCTCACATGCAAGCACACCATATGTGGACCAATCATGGACCACAGTGGTCCCAGGCATTCACAGCACTCCAGACTCTCTGGCAAGCAGGATGTGTATTGGAACCAGACGTTCCAGCCTACATCCTAGGGGCACGCACACAAGGCATGCAGAAGCCCTCGAAATCTTGGCGCTTCGTGGGAAAATGCATCACCAAATAAGGACTGACACAGGTCGGCTTGATCTGGGGAAGGTGAAGGGGCAAAATGGCCAAAGGACAGGATAAAGAACCTCGTGGCCTAGCCATTTTGGAGCCAGGCCACCTAACCGTGCCAAACGCAGTAATCATGGTTTACCTGGCAAGAAAGGGTTACAAATATGTGAAATGATAAGCTGCCACCAGCCCTGTCCAAGGCACATCTGCACTTCTCCTAAGAAATCCTTCCTTTGAGAGTTACAAGGGCCTTTAGAAATGACAGGAAAACCCACATGCGCTATACTGGAAGGTATATTGTGCACTTGCAACATGTTGCAGAAAGGTTGCAACATTAACAAGGACTAAGCAAAGCAAAGTCTCCCAGTACTGACTGTTTTAAGGGCATGTCAGTTTCCTCATAACAAGTGGGCGAAAAGCCCAGAGGAGTGCAGCAGAAGGCTGACTACAGTGTTCAGAATCACCAAAAAGATGGGGGGTTCCCAACTGGAGGGGCAATTGCACATAAAATCGAAATCTTTCCTAACACAACGTATCTGTAATCTTGCATTATGTACTTGCAGTTTGACTTTGAAATTGCTTTCATCAATTTTATGAGTTGCATAAATGGCCCTGTTTGTCAAGTGATTTGCATGGCAGTGCCTACATTTGGCTGCAGAGGCCCTTTGATATAAGAGTTATGGCAAGTGAAGTTAGGTCATGATGGCTGCACCTGATCACTAATTTATATGACGCAATAATTACTTGTCAATACTATGCCATTTGAGGCTTTACTTGGCATATGATGGCAGCGCCTGGACATGTAAGGCACCCTGCACTTTGTGAAGCACTAACTTGTCTTATTTTACAATACTTGGGCATTTTAAGTTGCACTTATCATACAATGCAGCACGTGGACATGTGTTGCAGTGACTTGCTTATTATGTCTATCAAAAGGATAGGCTGCTTTATCTGGCATTGGATGGGATTTCTTTGACATCTGGCTTTGCACTTTACCTATGATGGCCAGACCTGGACATCAGATGCTGTACCTCATATACGGCAACTGCAGCAAGCAAATGCTTTTGTAATTCCTGACATGAAATGGGTGTCCTGTGACATTTAAGATGGCACTGACATGGCATATCATGCTATCGGCTGGACATGTAAGGCTAAAATTGGCATTAGACTTCCATGCCCACCTATAAGAGGCTATATTCAGCATAGTATGGCATCATCTGGGAATATGGTGCTCAATTTAGCATATGTTATGTTATGTTATTTTCCATTTATATAGCGTCTTATATACCATTGGTATGGTCTGAAGGCACTGGTAGGTTGAACTCCCTTGGGAACTGAAGTTCAGATCAGTAGAGAGAGTAAAAGGTGCGTATGAGCACCGGCTATGTGTGCAGCTGGTGTGGTATTTGTATAATAGCTGCTTCTTAGCGGTAGGTGTGGTGGTTGAGAGATCAGGAGTATGTGTTAGTTCTGGCAGGATTTATCCGGACCGAGTGTGGCTGCGTTATGCCTGAGGAGAACGCCTGGCTGGGGAGTGTGTAACCAGCAGTGTTTTACTTAGAGTGCTGTGGAGTATGCGGTGGATGTTAGTATGAGAACAGTTATACCAAATGGTGTCCTAGTATCCCTGTGTTCTAGTTGAGTGGTGGTGTAGAGGGGAGAGTAAGCGTGGTGGTGTGATATGATGTGTTATATGCTCTTTCAAAACGTTCTCTGCATTCCAAACCATACTATATACGTCACGCAGTTCTATGCGCTCCAGTCCGTTCCATGGACTCCTATCCACTCCATGCATCCCAATCTGCTCCACACACTCTGGTTCACTCGATGCACTCATGCGCTCTAGTCTGCTCTGCGCGCTCCACTCTGCCCCACACGCACCAGTCCGCCCAGCGCGTTCTAGTCTGCTCCATGCATGCGCTCTTGTCTGCTCCACGCATGCACTCTTGTCTGCCACACGTGCTACATTTCACTCGTTCCATCCACTCTACACATTCAGTATGTCTGCCAACTCATCCGCTCTAGTAACAGGTCAGTTCCACTCTGGGCACTCGTTCACTCTAGGCACTCGTCCTCTTTATGCCCTCACACGCACTATGTATTCACCTGTTTTTCTCACTCATCGGCTCTACGTACCCGCCCCCTCAATGCACTCATCCCCTCTACGCACTCAGCCCCTCTACGCACTCAGCCCCTCTACACACTCAGCCCCTCTATGCCCCACTACACACTCAGCCCCTCTATGCACTCAGCCCCTCTACGCACTCATCCCTTTCTACGCACCCCTTTTTCATATGCCCTCTTTCGCTCATATGCACTCGTCTGCTCTATATACTTGTCAGCCCTACATACTAGTCTGTTCTATGTGGCCCTCCACTCGATACGTTCTTCTGCTCAGCTCATCCATCCCGCTTCGCTCATCCATCAGTTCCCCGCAATCATCCGTTCTACGCACTCATCAGCTCGGCATGCATTCCGCACTCATCCGTTCTACATGCTTATCCGTTCTGCGGACTCACCCGGTCTATGTAACTCCTCTGCTCTAGGCATTTGTCGGCTTTATCCCCTCGTATGCACCATACCTTCATCTGCTCTACGCATTCATCCACCCTATGCAATCACGTGCTCTCCGCACTTGCCCGCTCTCCGAACTCACCAGCTCCCTACGCGTTTCCGCCCTCCGCACTCATCCGCCCTCCGCACTCATCCGCCCTCCGCACTCATCCGCCCTCCACACTCATCCGTCCTCCGCACTCATCCACCCCCCGCACTCATCCGCCCTCCACACTCATCCACTCCCCGCATTCATCCGCTCCCCGCACACATCCGCTCCCCGCGCTCATCCGCTCCCCACGCACATCCGGTCCCCACGCATTTAACAGCAATATGCACTCATCAGCCTTATAAAGTCATTCGCTAATACGCAGTAATCCTGTTCCATCTATTTATCTGCTCTCTACACTCATCTGCTCTATACCTTCATCTGCTCTGTACACCCATCCGCTCTGTACACCCATCCGCTCTGTACACCCATCCGCTCTGTACATCCATCCGCTCTGTACACCCATCCGTTCTGTACACCCATCCGCTCTGTACACCCCTCCGCTCTGTACACTCATCTGCTCTGTACACCCATCCGCTCTGTACACCCATCGGCTCTGTACACTCATCCGCTCTGTACACGCATCGGTTCTGTACACCCATCGGCTCTGTACACTCATCTGCTCTGTACACTCATCCGTTCTGTACAGTCATCCGTTCTGTACACTCATCCACTCTGTACACTCAGGCGCTCTATACACTCGGGCGCTCTATACACTCAGGCGCTCTATACACTCAGGCGCTTTATATACTCAGGTGCTCTGTACACTGAGGCGCTCTATGCATTCAGCCGCTCTATACACTCAGGCGCTCTATGCATTTATCCCCTCTTCACACCCAACCGCTCAACCTGATCATCCATTCTATACACTCATCCAATTTACATATTCATTCGATTTATACACTCATTCAAATTATATAGTCATCTGTTCTTCCACTCGTGCGTTCTTCCACTCAACGCATTCATCTGGTCCACACGCCATATCTATTCTAACTATTTCACCCACGCCATTCATTTCGTTCGCACCTCTTGCATTATGTCCATTTCTGTCTCTTTACTGTTTCCGTATGATATATTCTTATTAGCCACTTCATTGTTTTGATCTATTTTATTCGGTTAATTCTGATTGTCCTTTTAGTTTATATTAGGGGTTTACTGGCTGTCAATTTCTTTGATTCGGGTAGTTTGTTGGATCAGTGTCATTGAGATACTGTTAGTCTGTTTGGGTTAGTTTGGTATGGGTTGATTTTAGGGGAAGAGCCAGGTTTTCAGCAGTTTGCCGAAAGATGTTAAATCCTCAGTTAGGCAGATGTGGGGTGGGTGTGAGTTCCATAGCGTGGGGGCCAAGGCTGAGAATGATGATCCACCTAACCTGACTGAGTTTGTCTTAGGTATGACTAGGAGGCCGGCTGAGCTTGATCTTAGGGTGTGTGGGGGGAATAGGGTTTTAGCTTGTCTTGAAGATATTGAGGTCCGGTTTTATACAGTGCTCGATGGGAGATGCATAAGGTTTTGAAGGTCACCCTTTGTGCTACAGGAAGCCAGTGCAGCGTCTTAAGGGCTGGGGAGGAGTGGTCTATTGGGCTGAGCGCAAGTAGCATTTTGGCTGCCGCGTTTTGTGCCCTTTGGAGTTTATTCAGTTGGTAGGCGTGGATTCCGAGGTATAGGGGGTTTGCGTAGTCCAGTCTTGATATAAAGATTGATTGGACCACAGAGAGTCTGTTGGGAAAGGAGAGATATGGAAAGATGCGCCTAAGGGTTTTAAGGTGGTAGTGGCAGGACTTTGAGACGTTGTTGACTTGGCGCGAGAGTGTTAGGTCAGAGTCAAGGGTGCATCCAAGATTTTTCACTGAGTTGGAGGGGGTCGGTGAGTTGCCCATGGTGGGTGGCCAGGGTAGTGGGTGCGGAAGAAGATCGGAGTTGCCACAAACCATGATTTCTGTTTTGGAGGGGTTTAACAAGAGGTGGCTTTGGGTCATCCAGAGTTGTATGTCTATGAAGACTATACCTGATGTGCAAGCATATGAATGACATACTGTGGCTATTACAGGTCAAGTATGACTGTTCAGACATAGGCCCAGTCTGCCTATGCTGCATATAGCCCTGGGATATCATGGCACCACCAATTGCATATCATGGCAGGAATCTAGTTAAAATATGGTTGGTAACTAAAATAGTTGTTTGCCTGTTTTTGTAGGTGTTTATTAATTAATCTATTGCAATCTTATTAATATGTATTTGCATCCCAATCAGAAGCCATGTGGCGGTACTTCACGTGTTGTTATCAGGGGAACTGGATGTGTGATGTCACTTCCTGTGATGTAATCAGATGAGTTATGTCACGTCTGTTACCCCTAGTATTTTGGGGAAATTTCATCTCTAGTTAACTTGATCTAAAATGCGTATTGATCCTCCAGCAATATTGAGAGGAACTTTTCTATAAACATTTGGTTCAATTCCACTAACATCGAGAGTTATGCCCTTCCTCTCAAATCTTTTTGTCCCTACCGTGTTGTCTACTATAATATAATCTGTTTCCAAATCTATAAGCATCTTTACTACTTCTCCATCCACTTCTATACTGGCATGGGTCCAACCATTTCTTTTCTTAGAAGCTTCCACCTCACTTACAGAAAAAGTTACTCCTTCACCATCACTCACTTGTTCTTCATCTCAGTAACATCACTCCTTGAAACGTTTCTGCAGCATCAAGTAAAGTGTGTTTTGCATCCACTGTCTACAGTGAGCTGCTTGACATGGGTGGATACTCACGTAGGGGAAAATTGGTATGCACTTCTACATTAAAAACACCTAATGGTTAATGCCTGTCCATGCCAGTGCGGTGTCCAGGGAGTGGCCTGGGGTGGCTCGTGCTACCCCTGGAATCTGAGTGGCCACCCGAGGTGCCACCCGATTGTCCTAAACTATGATCATTATGTGTGTGTGTGCGCTCGTACTTCATGCCACCCCTGCATAAGTCAGTGCCCCAATTGGGCCACTCCAATCAAAAGAGTCTACTCTAGACACACAACTGGTCCTTGAGCTCATTGCAAGTCCCATCCCCTCTCTCAATTTTGGCTCTCTCTGGCTCGTCTGAAAACTCTAGGCAATTTTCCTCTGGTACGTGTGGAACCCCCACACCCTTAGCTTCCTCGTGGTCCTCCTTCTCGATTACATTAATTGCCAGTGACGCTTTTCTCCTCCATTTTGTCGCGTTCACAGTGCGGCAGATGTTCCATCCTCTGCTGTATCTATGACTTGGTCTTGGATGGGATTGCTTTTCTTCTAAATGTCCTCCCTAATTCTGCAATGAGAGGTTTTGAGCATAATTTGGTCTCTTGAATGTTCATCATATGATTCCCCAACGTACATTTGTTTGCTAACTCTCTTAGCCTAGTCACTAAATTCGTCCACACATTCTGCAGGATGTTTTTCTCTTGCACCCAAATGGTAGCATTCAAATATTAATTTTGGTTTTCTTTTCATAGTGCAGGTGAATTTCTTTTACATCTATGTATATTTAAGTTTCTGCTTGTACCAGCTTCCTCACTCTGGTGCTCACTTCAGTGGAGCCCGTAATTTGATGGCGGGGAGCCATTACGTTACCACTACAACGTAAACATCTTAACACTGCAACGTAAACAGCTTGCTGCTGCCAGATTTTTGTTATTTGCACAGTGTGTACTCTGCCTTTTACCCTGCACATTTGGCACTCTGCCGTGCAAATGAAGTAAACGCCGCCTGCCATGTCCACATGGCATTCAGTGTTTACAATGGATCCCTATGGGATCCACCTGCTTTTTGCTGGCGCATAAAGCCGGCAGACCCCTTAGGGATCCATAGCATTTGTGCCGGCATTTTGTCTGGTTCTTTTGGTGGAAAGATGATGGGTTCACCTCCAGCTTAGCTCAGCTGAAGATGAATTCTCCAACTCTCTGCCAAACTCGTAGTATGGCAGTGCGGGAATGCAGCAGTAACGTGGGAGTGACCACGGGTGGACTGGCCAAAGGGTAACTCTGGAGATTTCCCGGTAGGCCTCTGCGCCCTGTACCTCTAATGTGTATTTCTAAATGTTCCCATGAAAAATGGTTGGACTTGCTGAAAATGTGCAATATGGGCCACTTTGAACATTATTTCTAGTGCCTCTTTTGCTTCCCAGTTCATCCCTGGCAGTGACGGAATTACTGCCACATTACCACTGAATTGTCCCGCACGGCCATACTCGTAATGAGGCTGACAGTTTTGTGAATCTTTCAAAATGTGCTGCTTTACTGGAGGGGTCTCGGTGCAGAAAGGAGCACGGGAGGACCAGGAATACTTGTCATCCTGTGACTGTTAAGTCTTCACAAACCCCGACGTCCATGCTGACGCTTGCACCCTGTTCCTCAGTTGTTTTCCATAATACAAAATAGTGAGGGAAAGAAAAGAAACACAATAATGAAGGGCAAATAATAGAGCACAATAATTAGATGACATAAGAAATGTGCCGATCATCTCTGGAGAGTCACTTGTTTGTGTTCAATGGCAGCAGGCAACGCGTGCTCCTCGCTGACACTGTCGCATTATCTTTCAGGTGTATTGCGTTTCTTAGCAACGTGTGTCAGCAGGTTTGACGTTTCTCCTCCTCTCACACTGGGCGCAGTAAGACGCCAGTGCGCAGTTCCTTTTAGTGGCAGGAGACATGATGCACGCTGGGAAAGCCGTAGACTGCAGAGTCTACGCATCAACACAGGCCACCTTTCCTTTCTTGTGAGATTGTCTTTTCCTTCTTCTGATGAACGAGTGCAATGCTGCATACATGTGGATCTGAGGGCTGTTGAGCCCACAATGCATTGCATCTCACACTTTCTTCGTGCTGTGCGTGGCACGTGTGTCTTTCCAGAATCCTCGGGCTCATTTTTCCTGTATATGAACAGGCAATTAATGGAAGGCAGCAAAACACGTGTTAAAGGGCCTCTCTTCATTTGCACACACCTCTCGACAGCAGTTACCAGTACCGTCTCCACTTGATGTAATGAGAAACAATACAAAGAAGTAGGCATCTATTGCCTAAGGAGCTTCAATGATGGACAATGAAAAATGGAAAAATCCAATACAGATACACCACTTCAAACGTGACAAAAATAAAACAAGAAAACAATTTTAATTTCACAAAGGAAATGAACCATACACCTGACAAATAAATACGCCTTCCTGGGTGATTAAGCAACAAAATACTATTACACAGAAAAATGCAACACTAACAAAAAAAGTAAATTTGTAATTCTCACTGTTCTTCTTGAGAGTAAACACACCTCTCTGTGGAAATTCCAAACGAGCTAGGGTCTCAAATCTATAAGGGCCATTAAAACGTTATAGGTATTTCCCCAACTCTACTGCAATTGTCTCTAATACATTCCAGTTATTAGATTAAGCTTCATAACAAATATTCTTACTTAAAAAGTAAAAATAAAATGCACGCAAAAAACACTGCACCCTACAAAATAATTTAAATAATTATACAAACACATGGGAAAATGCATACAACATAATGTACCCACCCAGAACATTTAATTTCATATGTATCTCTACTGAAAACCAGACCTACCTGCAAAATAACATACCAAAGCAATTAAGCATATGCTAATACCGTCTCTACACAAAAGCGAAGCCCACAGCAGCCGACCCAAAGGCAATAATCTCATACAAAATCTGGGTAATTCGGCAATGTTACACTCAGAACGGATGTCAAATTAAGATTAAAAGCCACTCACCGTATTTCAGTGGAAACAGTCGATTTATCTTTCGCTGGTACACTGTAATGCTTCCTACCATCAGTGTAGATACTTTCATTTTTGCTTATGGACACTTCTACAGCGATCCATACAGTCAAAAACACAACAGCATAAAAATAAAAAATTTTAAAAAAATCAAGTGCATTCATTGCTTAAAACAGCAAACAATACTATATCTATTTTAAAAATAATGTTATTGACGTTTGGTTTATTACAAACCTCTATCTAACAAATCATAAAAACCTACATCTTCTAAACTCCATTTTCAATTCATCATATTTACAACCATTTGAATTATAAACTGAAAATAAAATCATTCCACACATAATCAAATTCCTTCATCCCCGAGGACTACTAAAGGCAAGGAGAGAACCATAGGACAACAAACATCACATTATTATAAATCAAGATCAGTTCCTCATTCTCTACATCTAGACATCATATTGTTGCCAATACTCAGGAGCATTATTTAGATTATTTGAAGTATCTCACCCAGAAATGTCATTAGGGCTAATGTTATCTGGACATTTTCACCTTCTAAGAACAGTCTCCACCACTCTTCCACCCCATAAGACCGATTCCTTTCAATAAAATGGCTTATATATCTGGTTCGGATTATCGTTAGGCCAGGACAAAGCATTGAAAAATGTTTTAAAGATCAATTGACTTGAGCATTCTGACAGAATCTGCTACTATGGTTTCCATCCCCTTTCTTATAAGTCATCAGAATTTGCTTCATCAGCAGGATATTTAAATGGAACCTCATAAAACGATCCCTCAGTCTTTGACAAGGGAAGCTCTCTAGGTATTTAGGTACAGCATATTAATAGCTTCTATTCCTGGATCAGCATAAAGCCAATGTTTGTTTTTTTGTTTCAACTGTCAGGATCCAGTCCTGTTGACACAATTTCTTTTTCACACAATTAGGGTTCCCCAATAAAGTTTCCTTGGTTACAACTAAAATATTTAGAATAGTCATACATTGTTCTCTCCAGACATTTAACAATTAGGAACACTCACTAGCTATTTCAGTGGACACAATCTGGTAGGGAGACACAGGAGGAGACATAATGCATTTCCAAAAAAGATTCTGGTTTTTCCATACAGTTAGTTCTCGCATCAAATGACATTAAGCCCTATTCAAATCTAATCATAGAGATTGGTAGATCGCTCGAAAGCCGTAAAAGACCTTCTCCAAAACATGCCCTGCAGAGTTGTCCATATTTTCCATGGAGTAAACAAAAAAGCCTCTGTGGCATAAATCAATACAGGTGTGACTTTTGCTTTAAAGAAAGTTAGAAACGGGATGATCGAAAATGTCCCTTATTTTTTGGGGATCAACGATCCTTGAGCCGTCAGATTCTTCATTTACATAAATAATTTCACTAATAAATCATTTACGCTGCAGTTTATATGGGCACCTAGATATAATATCGGGGAAACCTCAGTAAGTTCCTGGTTTCCCAAGTGCCAGTTGAAGGATTTGGCTCGTTGGCCCCCTGGTGGATTTCAACACCAAAATATCAGTTTTGGTGCCATTTATCACTAGAACATTTTTGTTCATATATCCATTTAGGATATTCAAACTGCGTTGGAGGCCTAGGGGAGTCTGGTCAATCAAGACCAGATCGTCCACAAAGATCATCCACACGAAAATCGGATCACCCATTCTCGGAGGAAATGATCTAATGCAATTTATACTCTGCAGAAAATCCATTAAGAATACATTGAAAAGGGTCGGAGCCAGCGGGCAACCTTGTTTCAACCACTTAAACGTAGCAATTGTTTTACTCAAGAGGCCCGGCGCACTGAGTCTTATCTGGATCTTAGTATCAGTGTATAAGGATCTCATTGCCAGTAGTACATCAGCAGGGCATTCCCACAACTCAGGCTTTGACCACAAACGCTCTCTGGTTACACTATCAAATGCCTTTTTCAGGTCTATAAAGGCCAAGTAGAACTTAGATTTGGCCTTTAATGCCCTCCCTTTCAAGGCATTGAGTAAAACAGATTTAAATCCATTCCGACCCCCTTCACAAAATCTGTTTGTCTAGGGCCAAATCTCTTGTTGTCCTTAATCCATCTTTGAAGATGTGATAAAGCAAGGCTGCAAATAATTTGCCCAATACATCCAGCAGAGCGTTTGAATGATAATCTTCCCCCTGCTTCATTATTTGATCAAATATTTTTCCAATAAAAGGGGTCCAAACCTCAGGATATTTCTTTATCATATCATTAGTCAAACCATCTGGGCCAGAAGCCCTTGTTGGATTTGCCTTCCCGATCAATAGTTCTAGGTCAAGGAGGTCAAATTTCAATGACCATGATTTTTTAGTTTTAATTAGAGGTTGATCAGTATGCGGTACTGAGTTAATGTATAATTTTTCATAAAATGTCACGTATACGTCTTTGGTCACCACATTAGTCAAAACAGCAGTTTGAGAAAAAGTATGCTTGTTAATTAACTGCCATGTATATCGTGAGTCTTTTTTTTCCTATTGCTCTTAGCATTGACTCTGCATCAGCCTGATCATTAAGGACTTATGTGCCAAAAGCCAATTTTTGTATTTGTGTTGTCTTTTTTTTATTCATTCAAATCTTGTTTCACTATTAGCATGTTTAAATTTGCAGAGGTCCTTCTGAAGATATTTTCTTTCCCGATATAATCCCGCTATCATACATATGGTTTACGTTTAAGAGTCCAGTTTGATTCGGTGCCCTCATCATCAATTCTACTAAACTTAATAAATAACCTTTGTATAACATCTGACTCCATAGCAAGATGATTTTTACTTTGTGAGATGTTCTCTTTTGCTGACCATAACAGATTCTTTTTTTGGGCACCCATTCCGACAACATTTTTATCAGAGCATGATCACTTTTCCTTTTTGGTATTATTCTAAGACTTTTAACATTTCTCAGCATGTATTTCGAGACAAAGAAGTAATCTAATACTCTAGAGTACGATCCCTTCAACCAAGTTGGTCAACTTGAGATATCACCAGGGGTCTGACCATTTAGAATGTTAAATTCTCTCCTATTCATTGTGTTCCACCATAGCTTTAACCTTTCATGGTCCTGGATAATAGGATCACCCAGATCATCTGTACGTTTTTCCAGTTTTATCGATACATCCTAAATTTAAATCTCTGCAAATAACCGTGGAGACATTACTGAACCGTTGTCATGCCATTTGCAAGAAGGATTCCCTGGCGTTTAGGAAGCTGATGACAACTTCTCCGCCATTAGAATGCCCCACCTTGATCTTTTACTTCCTGTTGTGTCGCTCTAGTCTTTCTGCTTACCTGTCCCCTGCTTCCATATTTAACCACACCTCCTTGTTTGGTTCAGCGCGTTGCAACTTTTTGCCTTAACGCTCCGTATCCCACGCTGTGCTTTGTTTACAGCTTTGCTTTGTTTCACTGCCTTACCGGTCCCATTCCGGTGCCGATACTTCACTCCCTGTGTTCGTTTTTTTTGTCTTTCATCCCACGGCTGGAAGTTCCTTTTCCCTTATTTTTGCCTTTACTTTCTGTCTGTATCCTTCCGCTTATTCCGTTTCCTCCTGCTAGTCTCTCCCCTTTTTTTCAGCTCCTCTGCCCCTCCCTGTCCTGTTCGCTTTCCTGCACTCCGACCTATTCTTGGGTTTTCCACCTCTTACCTTTTTCTTCCCTTTTCTTTCTTGATTTCCTTCTGTCTTCCTTTTTCTCCGGCTTCTTTTAGCCGTCCTTCTTTCAATCGGGGTTCCTTTTCTTTGGAATCACGATCTGCCGGTGTTCCACTTACACCGCATTCAGCTCCTCTCATCACGTGATCCTTAATACAGTCACAAGATCCTTCGCTTACCTGGAGCTACGATACACCTGGAGTCAGCCTTTAGTTGGAATCAACACTTACCTGGAATCAGCCCTTGTCTGAAAATACAGCTACTCTGCAACAACACTCAACACTCAAGAGAGGTTTTTTTAAGCACCCGCTTTTTTCCTCTCTTCGTGGCTTCTTCGGGAAGGGGTCCCTTGCATTCCTGTTCTATCAGGGAGACACGGTGGCTTCTAACTGCAGAAGGCCTTTTCTCTTCACTAAAAAGAAACCATCAAGGAGAAAGGGGCGAAGACACGAATCATCTACAGAAGATTCAGGTGAGGAGGAATGGGTTCAGGATAAAGACAATTCTAGTTCTGAGGAATCCTGTGATAAGTTTGACAATTTTGACAGTTTGCAACACCATAACACAATCCTACAATGGCTACAGCTGAAAATGTTCAGGAACTACTGACTGCTGTTCATAATTTCACTCAGGAACTCCAGACCGTAAATGCTGAGAACGTTGTTCTTAAACAACAGGTGGACAATCAAGAAAGAGCCCGCACGGAACTACCTCCTATCTCCTTGGCCTCGGGTAAATACGACGGCTCCCTGCACAAGTTCAAAGAATTCATGGAGGCATGCATCATACACTTCACCTTCCGACCCCCAACATATGCCTCTGATAATGTCCACATAGGGTTTCTCATCTTAAATCTCATTGAAAACGCCTTGGCTTGGGCAACACCACTAGTTACCAGTGCCAGCCCGCTGTTACAAGATTACAATGGATTTACTGCTCAGTTCAAAGAGACCTTTGAGAGACAAGAAATAGCCTTGGTTGCCAGCAAACAGTTGCTTGACATCCGTCAGGGTAACTCCGATCTGCTATCCTACATCTCTCGTTTCAAGCGAGTCGCTGCAGAGACCGGGTGGCAAGAGACGGCCCAGTATGCCATATTCTGCCGGGGCCTAAGAGAGGAGTTGAAAGACGAACTGGCACATGTTCCCAGACCCGCAACCTTGTCAGAATTGTGGTCAACTGTTTTTCAGTTGGATTTCTGCCTTTCCGAGAGGTGGTCAGAACGACGAAAAGGCCGAACCCTTCCAACATCCTCCGAGCCCTGTTTCACAACTTCCTCCTCATTTCATCAAACCAAGGAAGAACCCATGCATATTGGTACCACACAGGGGCCCCTTACTCCTGATGAACGGAAGAGAAGGAAGGACAATAATCTTTGTCTGTATTGTGGATCCAAACAGCACCTGCTAAGAGACTGTCCGGAGATACCACCACGGCGGTCGGGAAACGCCACTCCTCGGAACTAGTAGGGACAAGTTACCAAGGGGGATTGCCTGGTCCCTGCGTCTCAATGTCAGTTACTTCTGTTTCATCCACTGAGGACAATCGTCTTATCTAACACTTTGCCAAAAAAATCTGACGTCTTGGCGTTACTGGATTGTGGTGCAGCAGAGTGCTTTATGGATATCTTGTGGGCCGAGAAGACCGGTATTGAACGTCTTGAGAAGGACGAAGACCAAAAGGTGGAAGGGGTGGATGGCAAGCCCTTAAGTTCCGGTCTGATCACCCATACCACACCTCCTATGACCATGAAGTTGCTGCAACATACTGAGACAATCCAGTTTGACCTCCACAGAGCTGCCCACTTTCCAGTTATTTTAGGGGTTTCTTGGCTTCGCAAACACAACCCTACCATAAACTGGAAAACCAATCAAATGTCCTTCTCATCCGACTATTGCCTAAGAACATGTCTTCCTGAGACCAATTATGCCACTGTCCAGGCTATTACTGATTCTCCTACAGCATCCAATACCTTGGGTATCCATACCATTCCCATCGACCTTGCCCAGTACAGAGAAGTCTTCCAAGACAAAGAACCCCAAGAGTTACCGCCACACAGACCCGAGGACTGCGCAATAGACCTGGTTCCAGAAGCCCTGGTGCCGTTTGGGCATATGTTCTCACTTTCCTTAAGGAAAAAGAAGTACTCAAGAAATACCTGGACTCCCACCTGCAAAATGGTCTGATCATACCTTCATGCTCCCCTGCCAGGACGTCTTTGTTCTTCGTTCTGAAAAAAGACACAACAGAGCTAAGACCTTGCATCGACTACCGAGGTTTGAACAAAGTTACTATCAGAGATTGGTATCCGATGCCATTGATCAAGGATGTACTAGAAGCCGTGCAGGGGGCCACTGTCCTCTCCAAGATCGCCCTACGTAGGGCATACCATCTACTATGCATTTGGTCTGGAGACGAGTGGAAGACAGCATTTAGGACACCTTTCGGTCACTTAGAGTACCGAGTGATGCGTTTCGGCCTGGTAAACACCCCGTCCGTGTTCCAGAGATTTATGGATCGTACCTTCTCCGACCTGTTGTACCATTGTGCAATCATCTACTTGGATGATATTTTGGTGTTCTCAAGATCCCCCGGACTTCATTCACAACATCTTCAAAAGGTCCTTCAAAGACTTAAAGACGCTCACTTAAAGGCCAATCCAGACAAATGTGTATTCCAGGTTTCCACAGATCCCTACCTGGGGTTTATCCTGTCTGCCGAAGGCATCCGAATGGACCCCCGCAAAGTAGAAGCCATCTTACAGTGGCCAAGCCCTAATTCAGTAAAGGAAGTAGAGAAATTTTTAGGACTGGCCAATTTCTACCACAAGTTCATTTCGGACTTTTCTTAAAAGGTTCTGCCCATCACCAACTTGTTAAAGAAGTCGTCATCTCCATTTGCATGGTCCGACAGAGCTGAGGCTGCTTTCCAACAACTCAAAGAAGCCTTTTGCTCTGCCCCGGTGTTACACCAGCCGGACCATGGTCTGTCTTTTATAGTGGAAGCCGATGCATCAGCTGCAGCATTGGGAGCAGCGTTGTTACAAGAACTTGAAGGGATTGAATATCCTGTGGCGTACGTTTCCAAAACTTCGACACCTACTCAAAGCCACTACTCAGTTATCGAAAAAGAGCTTCTGGCTATGAAGGTAGCTTGTGAAGGATGGCGACATCTCCTGCAAGGGGCTGTTTATCCTTTCGAGTTACGAACAGACCACAAGAACCTAAAGGTTATACAAAACATGGAGTTTATCAATTCTCGGCAGGCACGATGGGCCCATTTTTTCTCCCAGTTTGATTTCGTGCTGACCTATTTACCTGGTACAAAAACCCTGCTTGCAGATGCTCTTTCCAGAAGGCCCTCTCTGGGAGATCAACCCGAGCATCAGCCAAATCTCATGTTACCCCAGAAGAAGGTGATATGTACTCTGAATTCTTTCCTAGAAGGGGTACGCAAAGCTACTGCTAACCTACAAAAAACCCCTTCGGTTAAACCTTCAGAGGATCTCATTCTACAGGATGGTTTATATATCTTCAAACAACGTTTGTATCTACCAGACCCTAAATCCAGACAAAGCGTCTTAAAATGGTGTCATGATGATCCGGTGGCAGGACATAGAGGGGTTAAAAGCACTCTCGACCTGCTCAAACATCAGTTTTGGTGGTCTGGAATGGAGAAGGAGGTGAACGACTACGTGTTGTCCTGTCCAGTCTGCTGTAGTTCAAAATACAGCACTCAGAAACCTATAGGATTCCTTCAACAAGAAAATCCACCTAGGAGACCATGGAAGGTGATCTCAACCAACTTTATCATCGATCTACCCCCCTCGGAGGGTTGTTCATGTGTTATGGTATCTGTGGACAGTTTTACTAAAATGGCACACTTCACTCCGTTGGCCGGACTTCCTACAGCTGCGGGAATGGTTTCCATATTCGCCAAAGAGATATTCTGGTTACATGGGATACCGGACAAAATTATTTCTGACAGAGGATCCCAGTACGCCTCACGCTTCTGGAAAGAACTCTGTAAAAGATTGGGGATAGAAAGAGCTATGTCCTCAGGTTTCCACCCACAGACGAATGGCCAAACAGAACGGATCAACGCCTTACTAGAGCAATACCTTTGTTGTTTTGTTAACTCTCAACAAGACAACTGGGTGGCTTTATTGCCCACAGCAGAATTTTCCTATAACACCTCTACTCATAGCGCCACCAAGCTTAGCCCTTTTTTTGTACTTATGGTTTTCATCCTTGTTTTTTACCAGCTATTACTTTTCCTCCAGCTGATACTCCATCCGTCGATGTTTTGCTTACCAACATTTCCAAAGCTCACAAGAAGGCCTTTGAATGTCTACAAGACAGCAAGACTCGGTACTGCTCTTCCAGTAATCTCTGGCGTCTTCCTTCCCCCCATTCGCAAAAGGGAACTAAAGTTTGGCTGTCTACAAAGTATCTTCCCCGATGGTTGCATCCCTCCAAACTTACCCCACGCTATTTGGGTCCATATACCATCCTGGACAGGATTAACCCAGTTGCCTACCGCCTTCGATTGCCCGACTATATGAAGCGCATTCATCCAGTATTTCATACCTCCCTGTTAAAGGAGTACCGGGAAGACTCATACAAATGAGGAATACCGAGAGTTCAAACACCCAAGGACTTGCCTCCTGAAGAGTATGAGGTTGCTGCCATCCGGGATTCCCGATATAAGGGAGGTAGGCTGGAGTATCTCATACATTGGAAGGGGTATTCACGATCAGAGGATTCATGGGAACCCGTGTCACACATTCATTCCCCTCGTCTGGTGCAATGATTTCATAGTTTGCTCCCTGGCAAGCCAGGTGGTGTGCCACTCAGGAGGGGGCATACTGTCATGCCGTTTGCAAGAAGGATTCCCTGGCGTCTAGGAAGCCGATGGCAACTTCTTTGCCATTAGAATGTCCCACTTTGATCTTTTACTTCCTGTTGTGTCGCTCTAGTCTTTCTGCTTACCTGTCCCCTGCTTCCGTATTTAACCTCACCTCCTTGTTTGGTTCAGCGCGTTGCAACTTTTTGCCTTAACGCTCCGTATCCCGCGCTGTGCTTTGTTTACAGCTTTGCTTTGTTTCGCTGCCTTACCAGTCCCATTGCGGTGCCAATACTTCACTCCCCGCGTTCGTTTTTTATGTCTTTTCAGCCCGCGGCTGGAAGTTCCTTTTCCCTTACTTTTGCCTTTACTTCCTGTCTGTATCCTTCTGCTTATTCTGTTTCCTCCTGCTAGTCTCTCCCCTTTCTTTCGGCTCCTCGGCCCCTCCCTCTCCTGTTCGCTTTCCTGCACTCCGACCTATTCTTGGGTTTTCCACCTCTTACCTTTTTCTTCCCTTTTCTTTCTTGATTTCCTTCTGTCTTCCTTTTTCTCCGGCTTCTTTTAGCCGTCCTTCTTTCAATCGGGGTTCCTTTTCTTTGGAATCACGATCTGCCGGTGTTCCACTTACACCGCATTCAGCTCCTCTCATCACGTGATCCTTAATACAGTCACAAGATCCTTCGCTTACCTGAAGCTACGATACACCTGGAGTCAGCCTTTAGTTGGAATCAACACTTACCTGGAATCAGCCCTTGTCTGAAAATACAGCTACTCTGCAACAACACTCAACACTCAAGAGAGGTTTTTTTAAGCACCCGCTTTTTTCCTCTCTTCGTGGCTTCTTCGGGAAGGGGTCCCCTGCATTTTGTTCTATCAGGGAGACACGGTGGCTTCTAACTGCAGAAGGCCTTTTCTCTTCACTAAAAAGAAACAATCAAGGAGAAAGGGGCGAAGACACGAATCATCTACAGAAGATTCAGGTGAGGAGGAATGGGTTCAGGATAAAGACAATTCTAGTTCCGAGGAATCCTGTGATAAGTTTGACAATTTTGACAGTTTGCAACACCATAACAATCCTACAATGGCTACAGCTGAAAATGTTCAGGAACTACTGACTGCTGTTCATAATCTCACTCAGGAACTCCAGACCGTAAATGCTGAGAACGTTGTTCTTAAACAACAGGTGGACAATCAAGAAAGAGCCCGCACGGAACTACCTCCTAACTCCTTGGCCTCGGGTAAATACGACGGCTCCCTGCAAAAGTGCAAAGAATTCATGGAGGCATGCATCATACACTTCACCTTCCGACCCCCAACATATGCCTCTGATAATGCCCGCATAGGGTTTCTCATCTTAAATCTCACTGAAAACGCCTTGGCTTGGGCAACACCACTAGTTACCAGTGCCAGCCCGCTGTTACAAGATTACAATGGATTTACTGCTCAGTTCAAAGAGACCTTTGAGAGACAAGAAATAGCCTTGGTTGCCAGCAAACAGTTGCTTGACATCCGTCAGGGTAACTCCGATCTGCTATCCTACATCTCTCGTTTCAAGCGAGTCGCTGCAGAGACCGGGTGGCAAGAGACGGCCCAGTATGCCATATTCTGCCGGGGCCTAAGAGAGGAGTTGAAAGACGAACTGGCACATGTTCCCAGACCCGCAACCTTGTCAGAATTGTGGTCAACCGTTTTTCAGTTGGATTTCTGCCTTTCCGAGAGGTGGTCAGAACAACGAAAAGGCCGAACCCTTCCAACATCCTCCAAGCCCTGTTTCACAACTTCCTCCTCATTTCATCAAACCAAGGAAGAACCCATGCATATTGGTACCACACAGGGGCCCCTTACTCCTGATGAACGGAAGAGAAGGAAGGACAATAATCTTTGTCTGTATTGTGGATCCAAACAGCACCTGCTAAGAGACTGTCCGGAGGTACCACCACAGCGGTCGGGAAACGCCACTCCTCGGAACTAGTAGGGACAAGTTACCAAGGGGGAATGCCTGGTCCCTGCGTCTCAATGTCAGTTACTTCTGTTTCATCCACTGAGGACAATCGTCTTATCTAACACTTTGCCAAAATAATCTGACGTCTTGGCGTTACTGGATTGTGGTGCAGCAGAGTGCTTTATGGATATCTTGTGGGCCGAGAAGACCGGTATTGAACGTCTTGAGAAGGACGAAGACCAAAAGGTGGAAGGGGTGGATGGCAAGCCCTTAAGTTCCGGTCTGATCACCCATACCACACCTCCTATGACCATGAAGTTGTTGCAACATACTGAGACAATCCAGTTTGACCTCCACAGAGCTGCCCACTTTCCAGTTATTTTAGGGGTTTCTTGGCTTCGCAAACACAACCCTACCATAAACTGGAAAACCAATCAAATGTCCTTCTCATCCGACTATTGCCTAAGAACATGTCTTCCTGAGACCAATTATGCCATTGTCCAGGCTATTACTGATTCTCCTACAGCATCCAATACCTTGGGTATCCATACCATTCCCATCGACCTTGCCCAGTACAGAGAAGTCTTCCAAGACAAAGAACCCCAACAGTTACCGCCACACAGACCCGAGGACTGCGCAATAGACCTGGTTCCAGAAGCCCTGGTGCCGTTTGGGCATATGTTCTCACTTTCCCTTAAGGAAAAAGAAGTACTCAAGAAATACCTGGACTCCCACCTGCAAAATGGTCTGATCCAACCTTCATGCTCCCCTGCCAGGACGTCTTTGTTCTTCGTTCTGAAAAAAGACACAACAGAGCTAAGACCTTGCATCGACTACCGAGGTTTGAACAAAGTTATTATCAGAGATCGGTATCCGATGCCATTGATCAAGGATGTACTAGAAGCCGTGCAGGGGGCCACTGTCCTCTCCAAGATCGCCCTACGTAGGGCATACCATCTACTACGCATTTGGTCTGGAGACGAGTGGAAGACAGCATTTAGGACACCTTTCGGTCACTTAGAGTACCGAGTGATGCGTTTCGGCCTGGTAAACACCCCGTCCGTGTTCCAGAGATTTATGGATCGTACCTTCTCCGACCTGTTGTACCATTGTGCAATCATCTACTTGGATGATATTTTGGTGTTCTAAAGATCCCCCGAACTTCATTCACAACATCTTCAAAAGGTCCTTCAAAGACTTAAAGACGCTCACTTAAAGGCCAATCCAGACAAATGTGTATTCCAGGTTTCCACAGATCCCTACCTGGGGTTTATCCTGTCTGCCGAAGGCATCCGAATGGACCCCCGCAAAGTAGAAGCCATCTTACAGTGGCCAAGCCCTAATTCAGTAAAGGAAGTCCAGAAATTTTTAGGACTGGCCAATTTCTACCACAAGTTCATTTCGGACTTTTCTTATAAGGTTCTGCCCATCACCAACTTGTTAAAGAAGTCGTCATCTCCATTTGCATGGTCCGACAGAGCTGAGGCTGCTTTCCAACAACTCAAAGAAGCCTTTTGCTCTGCCCCGGTGTTACACCAGCCGGACCATGGTCTGTCTTTTATAGTGGAAGCCGATGCATCAGCTGCAGCATTGGGAGCAGCGTTGTTACAAGAACTTGAAGGGATTGAATATCCTGTGGCGTACGTTTCCAAAACTTCGACACCTACTCAAAGCCACTACTCAGTTATCGAAAAAGAGCTTCTGGCTATGAAGGTAGCTTGTGAAGGATGGCGACATCTCCTGCAAGGGGCTGTTTATCCTTTCGAGTTACGAACAGACCACAAGAACCTAAAGGTTATACAAAACATGGAGTTTATCAATTCTCGGCAGGCACGATGGGCCCATTTTTTCTCCCAGTTTGATTTCGTGCTGACCTATTTACCTGGTACAAAAAACCTGCTTGCAGATGCTCTTTCCAGAAGGCCCTCTCTGGGAGATCAACCCGAGCATCAGCCAAATCTCATGTTACCCCAGATGAAGGTGATATGTACTCTGAATTCTTTCCTAGAAGGGGTACGCAAAGCTACTGCTAACCTACAAAAAACCCCTTCGGTTAAACCTTCAGAGGATCTCATTCTACAGGATGGTTTATATATCTTCAAACAACGTTTGTATCTAACAGACCCTAAATCCCGACAAAGCGTCTTAAAATGGTGTCATGATGATCCGGTGGCAGGACATAGAGGGGTTAAAAGCACTCTCGACCTGCTCAAACATCAGTTTTGGTGGTCTGGAATGGAGAAGGAGGTGAACGACTACGTGTTGTCCTGTCCAGTCTGCTGTAGTTCAAAATACAGCACTCAGAAACCTATAGGATTCCTTCAACAAGAAAATCCACCTAGGAGACCATGGAAGGTGATCTCAACCAACTTTATCATCGATCTACCCCCCTCGGAGGGTTGTTCATGTGTTATGTTAACTGTGGACAGTTTTACTAAAATGGCACACTTCACTCCGTTGGCCAGACTTCCTACAGCTGCGGGAATGGTTTCCATATTCGCCAAAGAGATATTCCGGTTACATGGGATTCCGGACAAAATTCGTTCTGACAGAGGATCCCAGTACGCCTCACGCTTCTGGAAAGAACTCTGTAAAAGATTGGGGATAGAAAGAGCTATGTCCTCAGGTTTCCACCCACAGACGAATGGCCAAACAGAATGGATCAACGCCTTACTAGAGCAATACCTTTGTTGTTTTGTTAACTCTCAACAAGACAACTGGGTGGCTTTATTGCCCACAGCAGAATTTTCCTATAACACCTCTACTCATAGCGCCACCAAGCTTAGCCCTTTTTTTGTACTTATGGTTTTCATCCTTGTTTTTTACCAGCTATTACTTTTCCTCCAGCTGATACTCCATCCGTCGATGTTTTGCTTACCAACATTTCCGAAGCTCGCAAGAAGGCATTTGAATGTCTACAAGACAGCAAGACTCGGTACTGCTCTTCCAGTAATCTCTGGCGTCTTCCTTCCCCCCATTCGCAAAAGGGGACTAAAGTTTGGCTGTCTACAAAGTATCTTCCCCGATGGTTGCATCCCTCCAAACTTACCCCACGCTATTTGGGTCCATATACCATCCTGGACAGGATTAACCCAGTTGCCTACCGCCTTCGATTGCCCGACTATATGAAGCGCATTCATCCAGTATATTCATTCATCCACTATATTTCATACCTCCCTGTTAAAGGAGTACCGGGAAGACTCATACAAATGAGGAATACCGAGAGTTCAAACACCCAAGGACTTGCCTCCTGAAGAGTATGAGGTTGCTGCCATCCGGGATTCCCGATATAAGGGAGGAAGGCTGGAGTATCTCATACATTGGAAGGGGTATTCACGATCAGAGGATTCATGGGAACCCGTGTCACACATTCATTCCCCTCGTCTGGTGCAATGATTTCATAGTTTGCTCCCTGGCAAGCCAGGTGGTGTGCCACTCAGGAGGGGGCATACTGTCATGCCGTTTGCAAGAAGGATTCCCTGTCGTCTAGGAAGCCGATGGCAACTTTTTTGCCATTAGAATGTCCCACTTTGATCTTTTACTTCCTGTTGTGTCGCTCTAGTCTTTCTGCTTACCTGTCCCCTGCTTCCGTATTTAACCTCACCTCCTTGTTTGGTTCAGCGCGTTGCAACTTTTTGCCTTAACGCTCCGTATCCCGCGCTGTGCTTTGTTTACAGCTTTGCTTTGTTTCGCTGCCTTACCAGTCCCATTGTTGTGCCGATACTTCACTCCCTGCGTTCGTTTTTTATGTCTTTTCAGCCCGCGGCTGGAAGTTCCTTTTCCCTTACTTTTGCCTTTACTTCCTGTCTGTATCCTTCTGCTTATTCTGTTTCCTCCTGCTAGTCTCTCCCCTTTCTTTCGGCTCCTCGGCCCCTCCCTCTCCTGTTCGCTTTCCTGCACTCTGACCTATTCTTGGGTTTTCCACCTCTTACCTTTTTCTTCCCTTTTCTTTCTTGATTTCCTTCTGTCTTCCTTTTTCTCCGGCTTCTTTTAACCGTCCTTCTTTCGATCCGGATTTCCTTCTCTTTGGAATCCCGATCTGCCGGTGTTCCACTTACACCGCATTCAGCTCCTCTCATCACGTGATCCTTATTGCGGTCACAAGATCCTTCGCTTACTGGAGTGTCATGATGCATACCCCCGGGCATCCAGACCACGTCCATCAGCCCCAGGAGCAGGCATTATGTTGCCTTGAGAAAACCCAGCAACCCCTGTTAGGGGCTGTCTGGGTTCAGTATTTGGCACCTATGGCGCCAGGCTCATATGATACATCAGTCCTGGCGCCATAGGCGCCAGGCTCATAGGTGCACACTTACCTGATGCAGACCATGCTGCAAGAAGATCCAAACCCATGTGAGGCCTAGAAGGGACTACTTTACCTTAGGGACTATTTTGTTACTCGGGTGTGGTCGGGGAGGAATACCTGGAGGCTATTTAAACCACGCCCAAAGAGCAGCACACGCTTCGCGTTATTCTGCATCCGTAGCGTAACGTTCACCGTGCCCGCAGCAGCATACAGCCTTCTGCCACGCCCGCCTCGAACCTGGAGCACCTAGAAAGAAGAAAAGAAGCAAAGGTTAGAACAAGAGTATTACCTGATTTCTTACCTGATTCCAGATTCATCGCATCTTCAAACCAGAGGAAAGACTTTGTTTTAAAAGCGTTGCATCGCAGCAGCAGCGCCGCGCCATACTCACCGTTCCACGCAGCATTTCTTCGATCCGGCGCTGTCTCCATCTTTATATCGCCGAATCCCGGCACCTAAGGGGGACAAGAAACAACAAGGTGAGCAGAGAGAACAGACAGAGACAATCTCTTTAGCTGCCATATGCTTACCTGATTTTACCGCCGGAGGTATTATTCATCAGCACGCCACACCTTCTTATGCCGCACCTGTAAGAAAAGGAGAAAGCAGCAAGTTTAACCCTTGGCATTATTTACCGGACAGTGTTGGGTAACACAGACTTTTACCGGAGCGCTTTCAGCAGTCAATCTTCTTATTGGGTCAAAGTTGCGAGATAAAAGAGGAATTGGGCAGGAGTGAATTCCAGACATTTTGAACTCTTATGAACTATATACTTACGGCTCTTCGCCAGGACCTTTTGGAGTCAGGATTCGTCTACAACTCTTCCAATATCTTCAGGCCAGTGAAGTAACCGGTCATCAACGCGCCCCTGCGTGCTTCGCAGGATGGAGGGCTCATCCTTCAAGAATATAAGGTGAGATTGCTGAGAGGGCACAGAGGTGATTAGTGGGGAGGACAGTGGGGGAGCTATCACTTGAATCCACAAGTGGCTAAATCCATCTCTCCACTTGTAGGAGAATATTTCTACGGGTTAAGCAGACAAGATTAGGAGGGCAGATCCAGTCAGTCATCGCTGCACTACGCATCACGTGGGTGGAGGCCGCAGCAGTCCGGGTCCGACCGATGCCCCTGTGGGAGCCAGGTGAGCGTAACAGAACGCGAAGCCTACCAAATAAAACCCACCCGGGGTTATGGAAACCTCTGAAACCGATCAACTAGCCCAACTGTTAGGGGAACTTAGGGCAGAGGTGCACTCTGCACGCCAAGAGACTAATGCTCTCAGGAGAGAACTTATTTTGTCAAAGGAACGCACTGATGATCTTGCTAGACAACTGCTGCAAAGCCAAGGCGGCCAAACACCACTGCCTGGACTCAGAGGGAATCCAACTCCTGTCTCTTCGAGCAATCCTGTGCAAGTGGTTCTACCAGGGAGCATTCCTTTAGCTCCACCCAAACGTTTTGCTGGGGACCCGAAAAGTTTCGCCGTGTTCATGAACCAGTGCTGCTTGCACTTTCTATGCAGACCAGGAGCTTTCCCAAACGACCAAGCCAAAGTAGCCTTTGTACTATTGTACCTTAGCGGCAGCGCAGCAGATTGGTCAATCCCGCTGGTCAACCAGGATGACCCTCTTCTTCGGGATTTTCAAGGTTTTCAATTGAGCATGGAAAAACTATTCTCCAGACATTCACAGGATGAGGCCCTGGATAACGAACTTTTATCCCTACGACAAGGCACTCAGGATCTGCTAACCTATATTGCAACCTTCAACAGGTTAGTGGTGGAAACCGGCTGGCCAGAGGAGAAAAGAATTACTTTATTTCATTGTGGGCTTCGGGGTGAACTCAAAGATGTTTTGGCCCAAGTGGTGAACCCACCCCAGGATTGCACAGAATATATAGACTTAGTAGTCCAGTTAGACCACTGACTCCAGAATCGAAAGGCTGATCGAGCTAAATTTGAGAATCGAGTACTGGTCAAACCACGTTACCTCCAAAGGAACTGACACATCAGAACCCATGCAGATCGGGGGGGTTAAGGAACCCTTAACGCAAAAAGAGAGAGAAAGAAGACGACAAATGCAATTGTGCCTTATTGTGGGGCTTCAGGACATTTTCTAAGGGATTGCCCTATTAAACCATCCAAGAAAGTAGCCGGAGTAGCTGTTAGAAATCAAACAGAGCCTGAATCAGGAAATGACCACGCCCAACAAGCGTAGAGGTCGCTTGCCGAGCTTGAAGAAGGACACTCAGACCTTGCATCTAATCATACCAATGGTCCTCATTGATCCAAGACTCCCATCATGTATGCACGCAGCAAGGGCATATATCGATAGCGGGGCCGTAGGAAACTATATGGACCATGAATTGGCTTCTAGGATGAATCTATCTCTCTGCAAAAAGACCGCTCCGGATGTCGTCACCACAGTCGATGGAACTGAAATTGCCTCAGGGCCTGTAACTCATTCCACTACAGAGATGACATTGCTGGGTCAGGACAGGCATCGAGAGACTATTGTGTTTGACTTAATCAAAGCCCCTTGGTTAGAAACACATAATCCTTGTATTGATTGGCGAGAGAAGAGAATAACCTTCCCGGATTGTGCACACACCTGCTACCCGGAAAAACCCTTGAACAAAGGCCTGGCCACAGTCACTACTCCAGTTGTGCAGTTACCTCAGGAATACCAAGAATTCCAAAAGGAGTTTTCCAAAAAGAACAGCCAAATACCTTACCACCACACAGATCATACGATTGTCAAATCAATCTCATCCCCGGTGCACAACCCCCATGTAGCAGAATCTACGCCCTCACAGAACCCGAAAACCTGCACCTACGACAATATTTAGACCAATACCTTGCAAATGGTTTCATTCGTCCATCCAAGTCCTCTGTTTCCTCAGCTTTGTTCTTCGTGCCAAAAAAGGAAGGTGACCTTAGATCGTGCATAGACTACCGCGCACTAAATCAGATTACGGTAAAAAAACAGTACCCATTGCCTCTGATCCCCGAATTGCTAGACCAAGTAAAGGATGCTTGTATCTACACTAAGTTAGATCTCTGAGGGGCATATCATCTGGTACGTGTAAGAAAGGCGACGAATGGAAGACAGCCTTTCGCACTAAGTATGGATTATTCGAGTATCAGGTGATGCCCTTCGAGTTGTTCAATGCACCAGCAGCCTTCCAGTATTATATGAACGATGTCTTTCGTGAACTCATTGACGTCTGTGTTGTCGTATACATAGACGATATCCTTGTGTACTCCTCCTCAGAATCAAACCATGGGCCTCATCACGACCTCGGCGGTAACGCCGGTGGTATTAGCGCGGGGGCTATTAGCGCGACCGACATAGCCCCCGGCGCTAATAGCGCGGGATCACGAGTTGGGCGAACTTGGAAGTCCCCATTCCCCATTGAGCCCATTCGGGAATGCCCCATTCCCCATTGGGCTCAATGGAGAAATTTCGCGCTCATACCACCGGCGGATTTCCCGCCGGTGGTATGAGCGCGAATTCTTGGCGGATTTCACACCAGGTCAGAGCTGGGTTGAAATACGCCGAGGCCCTGATTCGGCAGACCCTTAAATCTGGCGGTAATAGCGCTACCGCCGGATTTAAGGGTTACCGCCGAGGTCGTGATGAGGCCCCATGTTAAGCACATACGTGCAGTCCTTGAGAAACTACGCCAGCACAAGTTATATGCAAAATTGGAATAATGTGTTTTTCATGTTACGGAAGTTGAATTCCTTGGATTTATCTTGACTCCAAAAGGAGTCTGAATGGACTCACGAAAGGTGGACGCAATTCTCAAGTGGCCATCACCTAGTTCATTTAAAGGGGTACAAAGCATGCTCAGATTTGCCAATTTCTACCGCAGATTCATTCCGGACTTCTCACATGTTGTACATCCCATCACAGCACTTTTGCGAAAGAACAAATGTTTCTTGTGGACCGAAGAGGCTGAAAAGGCCTTCCAAGCTTGAAAGCGAAATTCACGTCTGCACCTATATTAAAGCATCCACGCCCAGAGCTTCCATACATAGTGGAAACTGATGCATTCAGTTTAGCCATGGGAGCTGTCCTGTCCCAGAAGGATCCTGAAACTGGTCAACTTCACCCCGTGGCATTTTGGTCCAGAAAGTTCTCGGAACCCGAGTTA
Source organism: Ambystoma mexicanum (assembly GCF_040938575.1). Taxonomy (NCBI): domain Eukaryota; kingdom Metazoa; phylum Chordata; class Amphibia; order Caudata; family Ambystomatidae; genus Ambystoma; species Ambystoma mexicanum. The sequence goes on along the minus strand of NC_090935.1, from coordinate 1,168,749,070 downwards.
AACTATGCAGTTACCGATAAAGAGTTATTAGCCATCAAATCCACCTTTAAGGCTTGGCGACACGATCTTCTCGGTGCCAGGCATACCATTACTGTAATCAACGATCACCGGAACTTGCAGTATCTAAAAACAGCCAAAGCCCAATCATCGCGCCAACTTCGATGGGCATTGTTCTTTGCCGAATTCGATTTTGTGATTACTTATCGACCAGGCTGTAAAAATGGCAAGGCAGATGCCTTATCCCGAATCGGAATGGAAGAAGCATATGCGAACCCGGAGCCGGTGCCTATAATTTCTGAACAAATAATTCTTGGCATAACTATTTTACAGACACTAGAAGAAATTCATTTAAAAATCCAACAACTCTTCGATCCAGCAGCCCTGCAGGACTGGGTAAAGAAAGGCCCGGATTACTCAGTCATCAATGATCTACCCTACTATCAAGGACGACTATTTTTACCACACAAGGAACTACAGGAACTTGTCATCTCCAATTATCATGATACCCTGATGGAAGGTCACCCAGGTATCGCAAAAACCGAAGCTAAAATTAAAAGACAATTCTGGTGGCCCACCTGGCGAAAAGATATAAAGTCATTTGTGATGTCTTGCGGCATTTGCGCCCAAAACAAAAGTCAGAAGAAAAAAACAGCTGGCCTTTTACACCCTTTGGATATTCCACCTACACCATGGCACACCTTATCTTTAGACTTTATTACTGATCTGCCTCCATGTAATGGATTTAACACCATTCTAGTTATCATGGATCTTTTTTCCAAGATGGCCCACTTTATTCCTTTGAAGAGATTACCTTCTGCTTCAATTCTGGCCAAGGAGTTCCTCGAAAACATCGTTCGAATACACGGGTTTCCTTCCGTATTGGTCTCTGACCGAGGTAGCCAATTCATTTCACATTTTTGGAAGAAATGTTGCCACTTGGCGCAAATCGAAGTAAGGTTATCAACCAGTCACCATCCCCAGACCGATGGTCAGACGGAAAGAACCAACCAGACCCTTGAACAGTACCTACGTTGCATGCTTCACCAGACCGAAAGTAATTGGAAAGATATTTTATGGATTACTGAATATGCATACAATAACTCTGTACATTCAGGAACCGGACAAAGCCCCTTTTACACTATATATGGACACCACCCTCGAACCTCAGAACTCGATTCGCCTCAGCACTTAGAAATGCCTGCAGTTAGTCATTTACATTCTACTATTACACAAGCCTTCAAGAAAGCAACAGAACATTTAAAGCAAGCAAAAGAGAAATACAAGAAAAATGCTGATCTACATAGAAGTGAAACTCCACAGTACCAAATTTGAGATCAGGTTTGGCTAGCTACAAAACACATACCTCTGAAAGGAACTCAGACTTTTAATCATAGATATTTGGGACCTTACACCATTAAGGCCATTATCAACCCAGTGGCCGTCAAACTGGAATTACCCTCCAATATGCGAATTCATCCTGTCTTTCATGTTTCACTTTTAAAACCAGTTCAACCAGGAACAAGACTAACCAAACCACCAGATCCTATCTTGATAGATGGAGAACCTGAATTCGAGGTGAAAAACATCCTAGACTCCAAGGAGGTTAAATCAAAACTTTTTTACTTAATCGATTGGAAAGGTTACGGGCCACAGGAAAGGTCATGGGAACCTAGTGACCACGTTCATGCACCACGATTAGTGAAGAGATTCCACCAGGACTTCCCAGACAAACCAGGACCAAGGGGAGGAACGACTTTAGGAGGGGCCTTGAGAGGGAGTGCTGTCATGATGCATACCCCCGGGCATCCAGACCACATCCATCAGTCCCGGGAGCAGGCATCATGTTGCCTTGAGAAAACCCAGCAACCCCTGTTAGGGGCTGTCTGGGTTCAGTCCTGGTGCCTATGGTGCCAGGCTCATATGGGACATCAGTCCTGGCGCCATAGGCGCCAGGCTCATAGGTGCACACTTACCTGATGCAGACCATGCTGCAAGAAGATCCAAACCCATGTGAGGCCTAAAAGGGACTACTTTACCTTAGGGACTATTTTGTTACTCGGGTGTGGTCGGGGAGGAATACCTACCCAGGACTACTTTGGAGGCTATTTAAACCACGCCCGAAGAGCAGCACACGTTTCGCGTTATTCTGCATCCAGCAGCGTAACGTTCACCATGCCAGCAGCAGCATCCAGCCTTCTTCCACGCCCGCCTCGAACCTGGAGCACCTAGGAAGAAGAAAAGAAGCAAAGGTTAGAACAAGAGTATTACCTGATTTCTTACCTGATTCCGGATTCATCGCATCTTCAAACCAGAGGAAAGACTTTGTTTTAAAGCGTTGCATCGCAGCAGCAGCGCTGCGCCATACTCACTGTTCCACGCAGCATCTCTTCGATCCAGCGCTGTCTCCATCTTTACATCGCCGAATCCCGGCACCCAAGGGGGACAAGAAACAACAAGGTGAGCAGAGAGAACAGACAGAGACAATCTCTTTAGCCGCCATATGCTTACCTGATTTTACCGACGGAGGTATTATTCATCAGCACGCCACATCTTCTTATGCCGCACCTGTAAGAAAAGGAGAAAGCAGCAAGTTTAACCCTTGGCATTATTTACCGGACAGTGTTGGGTAACACAGACTTTTACCAGAGCGCTTTCAGCAGTCAATCTTCTTATTGGGTCAAAGTTGCAAGATAAAAGAGGAATTGGGCAGGAGTGAATTCCAGACATTTTGAACTCTTACGAACTATATACTTACGGCTCTTCGACAGGACCTTTTGGAGTCAGGATTCGTCTACAACTCTTCCAATATCTTCAGGCCAGTGAAGTAACCGGTCATCAACGCGCCCCTGCGTGCTTCGCAGGATGGAGGGCTCATCCTTCAAGAATATAAGGAGATTGCTGAGAGGGCACAGAGGTGATTAGTGGGGAGGACAGTGGGGGAGCTATCACTTGAATCCACAAGTGGCTAAATCCATATCTCCACTTGTAGGAGAATATTTCTACGGGTCAAGCAGACAAGATTAGGAGGGCAGATCCAGTCAGTCATCACTGCACTACGCATCACGTGGGTGGAGGCCGCAGCAGTCCGGGTCTGACCGATGCCCCTGTGGGAGCCAGGTGAGCGTAACATGGAGCTACAATACACCTGGAGTCAGCCTTTACTTGGAGTCAGCACTTACCTGGAATCAGCCCTTGTCTGGAAATACAGCTACTCTGCAACAAGACTCAACACTCAAGAGAGGTTTTTTTAAGCACCAGCTTTTTTCCTCTCTTCGTGGCTTCTTCGGGAGGGGGTCCCTTGGATTCCTGTTCCATCAGGGAGACACGGTGGCTTCTAACCGCAGAAGGCCTTTTCTCTTCACTAAAAAGAAATCATCAAGGAGAAAGGGGCGAAGACACGAATCATCTACAGAAGATTCAGGTGAGGAGGAATGGGTTCAGGATGAAGACAGTTCTAGTTCAGAGGAATCCTGTGATAAGTTTGACAATTTTGACAACCGTATAGAAAAGGAGTCAATAACCTCCATCATTGAATCATCATTGAATCAATCATGTCTTCACTATTAATGCTCTTCGGATTCCAATTCTATATCTGTAAATCAAATATCCAGTTCCTTTCATAGTATGATGAATGTATAAACCACATATGCTAAGAGCATTCACAAAATAGCATGTAACACCAAGAAAACAATGCAAAACAAAATAAAAGTATACAGGAAATTATAACCTTGTGGCTCATAGCAAATTTTTCAACATAATTAACACACAATGTATACAATACTCTCTTTAGAAAACAGGTTATCAGTTCAGAAAGAAATGTTTATTCCTGAAAAGTTAGGTTTGATAAATAAATATAGATTAAACAGAACATAAAATAAAACCATAATAAACATATTAGATAAACTGAAAACATGCACCAACAATCATACCCTATATCAAATGACCTCGAAACATACACCCACAATGACCCTTATCACAAGTTCTCAAAAACATACAATCTTGTTAACATCTTCATAGTGCAAAACACACCAATCAACAACAAGCGCTAGGTGCAGGGGCAGTCTCTGTCAGTCTGGTGGACAATCTGTGGGCACAAGGACCCTGTGAGACTGAGCAGAAGCACTTGGTTTGCAGGTGCCATTACAGGAATCTTAGCTCTCTGGTGAAGCAGCGTGAGGCGGGGTGAAGCGGAAGGAGCAGTGGCAGTTTCTGGGAGTCTGCAGAGCGCTGGGGAGAGGTGCATAGAGTCTGCTCTTCTTAAATTTTCCTTGAATGTGCAACCTGCTTCATATGCTCCCTGGAGTTATTGGAATCACTGAGCTCTTTTTGGTCAGATCTGCAGGTGTGCTTGATCTTTCACTCCAGCCCCTTGTTGGTCCTTAATACCATCTCCCTAATGTGAAAATGTGCAGCCATGCAATTGAACTGGAAGATTAGTCACTGGATACCTGATGCTGGATGTGTTTTCACCAATGTGGAATTAATGGATCAGGAAAAATCAGGTACTACATTTTATTGACACTAACTTGTTTTGTTGCTTCGAGCTGCTTTCAGCTGCACTCTGCTTTTAATGTTTATGGAATGACCAGAGGCTATCCTTTAGCTTGGTGTCCTGCTGCTTGACTACACCTATTAAGGCATTGACTAATATCATGTGTAGTGGTCGCCTGTGTTGCCTTGTGCGGGTGGCAATGTGTGTGCGCTTGGATGGGCCAGGTTTCTACAGAGCCCAGGTGTCGTGCATGACGTCTGCTTAGAGAATGCAGTTGCGTGAGGTGTTGGTATTCCGTTGGTGACTGTTGAGCAGCAAGTGGGGGAGCTATAGCCTGCGTGGTAGATGTCCTCTTACCAACTGTGCCCTGCGAGGCATATGAGCACATTGTGGCAATAAAGGTGGTTACAAGATACTCAGATACAGAGTCTATGGTCCTTATCTCCACTCTGCGCTCTCTGCCTTCACCACAACATCATGCAATGCAAGTTGATTTATCAAACTTGTGCTGCCTTTTATCTTCTTTTAGCTGGTTTTAAGCCTCTGACTGGACAATGTTGAATCATTTGCCACATGTTGGATGTTGCAATGAGGACAGACAAAGGAAAAGGTTTATTTGGAAAATGGGTACAAATGGTGGGGAAGGGTCTGTGATGAAGGGCCCGCTGTAAGGTGTCCCGTAAAACAACTGCCATTCGTCTTCACTTCTCTGCGCTCTCCTCCACAACTGCAAGAGGGATGTCAGAGGGTCGCTAGAGAAACCCCTGCAGTCTCCCCTGGCGACCCCTAGCTTGCCCTTTGCTACCCCTACTATATTGAAAGAAACAGATGTAAAAAATGGAAGCTCTGTGGATCTGTGGTGGCTTCCTGCCTGCGCCTTGCAGCGGGCGCCACTTGGTCTGCAACTGCTGGCTGCTTTCGAGGGATCTGTAACTTGCCAGTGGTTGCTTAGCAACCGTTAAAAGTTACATGTCTTGAAAGCAAGGGGGAAGGGTGCAGGTTTATGTTGCAGAAGAGGCAGCGAAAATGATACACCCCTGCCTGAGACTGATAGATACACGGAAATCATCTGTAATAAATCGGGTTGGCTCTGGGTGAACGCGCAGAAGACGAGCCCTTTGTATGAGACAATAACCACACTTTCAGCTGCAGGAGGAAGGTTAGGCCAACTGGGGGCAGAGCTATGATGCTTTCAGGGATTATGTCAAGGGAACGCAGGATCGCACAGAACACCAACACTCGTCAGTCAATGGCACTCTGGCTCCTGTGCTCACTACAGCTCTCTGCCCACCTGCCGGATCCTCTGAAGGGCCCACCAGTGGGGCACAGTACCTTCCACAAGGGCAGTAGCTTTACGTCTTCACTGCAGCTGCGTCTGGCGTTTGACTTCCAAGAGTGCACCAGGTTCAGGGAAAGATGTTCAAAGTTAGAGACCGCGCAGCAAGGCCACATGTTGATAGCATTCCTGTAGTGCTGGTGCATGTCTAACTCTCCAAAGGGACTGGTGTCTAGTGGTGTTATTGTACGCTTAGGGGCAAATAACCTCAAAGCACCACAGCAATGAACGTGCTGTGAGTAGGTTGAAGTCCTCCTCAGAATCGGGGGTCTGTGGGCACACAGTACACACAGGGGCTCGGACTGGCAAAAAAACAATAGTTCCGGTGCAGCAGGAATAAAAGGTTCCCAGTCGCTAATTGATGCTATTTGTTGCAAACTGTTTCAGTGTACCACAGGGCATACCTTTGGTTTTGAACAAATTGTGCCAAATTAAGAATGTAAGTGTATTTTGGGTCAAAACAATTGGTTAAAATACACATTTGTCAAACTGGCTAGTATTGACCTGCACCAGTCGCACATACTATCCTGCTGTACCAGCCATTCCGGCTTTGCACTATAAATCAGTCTAAGTACGTCACAAAGTATTAATTATTTCCACATTGTGGGCCTAGCAAAATCTTGACCTATGGTCAAGGGAATATGAAGGCACCCCTTTTGAAACCAGAGACATAGGGCCTCATTACGAGTGTGGCGGTCCGGAAACAAGTGTGCCGGTAAGCTCACCGGCACCCTTATTTCCGGACGGCCACTAAGAGTTTGCCTGGGCCGCTGCACCCGACAGGTCTAACCCTGCTGGGCACAGCGGCCTCGGTAGGCAGACTTATTACGGAAGCATCGGCACCGTTATTAACGGTGCCGATGCTTCCGTGAACCCATTCCTGTGGAGTCCTATCTTGACCGGTGGCACCGGGAAGCTAGGGGCCGGTAAAATGTTACGAGTCCGGCGGCAACCTGCCAGAAGCACTGGCAGGGTTACCGCCAGACTCGTAATGAGGCCCATGAGGTATAAGCACACACACGCTCCGACTGCTCTTGTGGGGAATCAGATCACTGCACCCTGGTCCACAGCGCAGGGTGCAATGGACCACCACCACTACCTATGTTTCACCATTGACCCCGTCCCACCAGTGACCTCATTTGATGCTGTATTGCTCTCAGAGAGGCTCTGCAAAAGCCAATTAGTCATGTATAAAATCAGGTTGAACGGCAAGGACCATGGCTCGCTACTCGGCCTGAAAAGATGGAACTGCCACCTTGCTCCAATACAGAGTTTAAGAACAGTGGTCGCCTGCCCATTTTATAAATAATCAGTGCTATTTGTCGAGGTCCTATCTATAGCACCGATTTAGCTTCCACAGACTGTTCAGGGAAATAGCATCAAATATGCCGGTTGTGATCATGGTACTTGATTGTAGAAACGCTGGCTTTTAAATTTACACATCAATTTTATGCAGAGGGGGAACAATGATTTGCCCAGAATCACAGAAATCGTTGGTGAGTTGCAAGAGCCCGGATTCAGAGCCCATTCAGTTGCCAAAATTCACAGCTAGTCAATTGTCTGCATCTTGGAAGGCGGATAAGCCCCTGTTGCAAGTGGTATGGAAGCAATGGCCGGACAGGCATGAGACACCATTCAGTGCACGGCGAGGAGGTGGAACGCTCTCCTCATTTCTGGGTTTAGCACTGCACAATAGTGCGCGTGCGGGTTGGAATGCGGAAAACGTGCACGATAATACGATCAGCGCAGGGACAAACACAGACAACGGAAAGGGGCGAGTTTAACCAGTACAATCTTTAACACCAAAGCATGCAGAAGGCAGGATAGCATGACATCTCTCCAGAGCAGCAATTTACTAGTTATATGTAGGCAGCATTGTGATTGCTGAGGTAACAGCAATTGTATATTGTTTTTACGGTGCATTTCTTTAATAAAACCATACACATTAAAATCAACTTTGTAATTACGAACCATACAAAATTCATCAAATGTCATTCGACAACTTTCATATATCAACTGTAACTACTAATGCACAGTTGCATAATGAAAAGTAAAGGATGTCTTCTGGTTGGACTTGTGTTGGTCAGTTGCTGTTTCCAGTCTGTGGCCAGACACTTGGCAGGCACTGGATGTCTCTGCTTTGGGGTTTTGGCCTCTTCGAGATGTTCAGTCCGTTTACAGTTTAGCTCAAGTGATGTACAATGGTCCTGGTTGTTGAGTTGGACGTCTGCTTAAATTCACAGCGATTTGGTAATACGGGGTTATGCATGCTGATATTAATGCTACATGTGATGATCCATTCTTGTATGAAATGTATATCATATTACAGTGATATTGTCAACATATTTTTCTTACTGTACTCATGAACAATGCTATGTCTACCAGAACGGTACCGTCTTGGTCTAAGGCCCTCCGGCCTACCTTCTCCTCTTTCATAGATACTTCCGGCATCTCATCAATTTCCTTTCCTCTTCTGCTGTCCCCTCTCTTCCCCCCACAGTGTCCTTGCCTCCCCCTGCTGTCTCCACCTTGGCTACCTTGCCCTCTCCTCCTTCCTCTTCTGCCCCCCTCCGGCTTCTTCTGCACCTCTGCAGGGTGTACCTCTGATTTGTACCCCTCCTCGGGAGTCTTTCAAGGACGGCAACCTTCTCCATATTTCCACTCTCAACTCTCGTCCTGCCGTCAAACATTCCTCGGACATCTGCTGTCTCCTGGAAGAACTTGACCTTGATGTCCTTGGTCTCACTGAGACATAGTTCACAGCTAGCTCTGTCACGAGTGTTCACACTCTCCTTCCTGATGGCTACAAGATCCTCTCTGCACCCAGATCCAACCGTTCTGGAGTGGGTGTAGCCCTGATCTTCCCTGAGTGGATCCCTGCCTCTGTCATTCCTACGCAGGCCTACTCATCTTTCAAATGCCTTGTCTGAAGGCTCTCTCTCTCTCCTGTGGCTACCATCTATCGGCTACCTAGTCAGATCTTCTCCTTACTCTCCGAGTGGGCGGACCTCACCTCTTCCCTCCTGGTCTCGACCACTCAAATCTTCCTTCTTGGGGACTTTAACATCCACCTGGATGCTTCCTGTCCTTCCTCTGGACTCTTTCACGACCTCTGCGACCCTCTCTCACTCTCCATTCTCCCCTCTGGCCCGACTCACTCTGCAGGGCATACTCTGGATGTTCTGATCTCTTCAGACCTTTCCCATTCTATCCCTCTCACCACTCCTCTCTCTTAGACTGATCACATTCTCCTTGCCTCCCAGCTCACCCTCTCTACCCCTCAGGTCATGCCACATCCAGCACTACCCCCCACCTTCTTGGTTATCCAACCTATGAAGCGTGTGTCAGTTAGACTTTTGCCACCACTTTCTCACCCCCCCACCCCTTTGGCTGACTCACACCATGACACAGCTATTTCCATGCTCCACTCTGCTATATCTAATACTCTTGATGTTCTTGCCCCTGTCACGAGGATCCGCCTGAAGCCCAAAGCCAAGTGCAACTCCTGGTACGATTCAGATCTCGTCACCCTCAAACGCAAGTGCAGGGTGGCTGAGAGGAAATGGCGTGCTTCTGGTACATCCTCTGACAAACTGGCCTGCTGCCTGCTCCAAATGCAATACCGGCTCTCTGTCCGCACCAAGAAGAGAGCTCACATCCAAGCCTGTGTCTCTGCGGCATCTAACAACTCGGCCCAACTATTTAAAATCTGCAAGGAACTGGCCAATCCTGCTGCAGTCTGTACCTCTCCTGTCCCCTCCCAGGCCCTCTGCAGGGCTCTGGCTTCTCATTTCATCTCTAAAACTCAGGACATCCGGTCCTCTCTCTCTTCCTCTTCCTCTCCTCCCTCTACTCCCTGCTCTTTCTCTGGCCAACTTCTGCAACCACTCCTTCACCACTGAAGTCTTCCCTTCCCCCCTGAAGCACTTCCTTGTGCACCCTCTTCTTAAGAAACTGTAACAGTCACCTGGTATCCACAGGGACGTCACTCAGCCTGTTCTGACCTCTTACGACCTCAAACCCTTCATTGGTGGCTATTCGACTGGAGACTGGGCCTGAAACACAGTCTGTGTGCTTGAACCCCTTCTTCCCCGGGGTCCAACCCTTCCCTTGGATTCACAGCTCCCCTTGTTTTCTTGGATAGTGTGCTCTCCGTCCTGCCTTCAGCGCCGGGGCGCGATGATTGACGCGGGCTCGTTGTTGCCTAGTTACTTCACTGGCAAGAGTCCGACAGGTAAGTATAATGAGTCTTTTGAACAGTTCTCTAACTTCGTTCCTTTCCTTCCTTAGATGATGGCCGGCGTCCAGGGATGGCGGCATGCTGCTGAGATGAGTAGCGCTGAAGGTGAGTGAGATGCGCGATGCACCTCTTTCGTATTTGCATTGAACTGAGTTCTTTTTCTGTGTCTTTTAGGTGCCGCAACGTTTTCAGCATGGATGCCGGTTATGAAGAACAAATGCCGTGGGTAAGCGCGGTATGCGGCGCCTCTAGATGTTTCCACGCTAACCTGGAGTGTCTTTTCCCTTTTGCAGATGGATGAGAAGTTCCGGAGAAAGAGTTCCCCCAGAGCGGCTGGTATTCAGGTAAGCATTTGAAGCTCGTACAGTATTTAAAAATAAGCAGAGATTTGCAGAATGCTTACTAATGCCTTTTGTCTGTTCTTTTCCCTTTTCCTTAGGAAGCGGCATGCAGGGATGGTAATGACACCCCCGAAGATGCCTCCAGAACAGAAGGAGCTATGACTGATGGGCAGAAGCGCCGCTAGGTAAGGCTGTTCCTGTTCCTAACGTTGTTCTTGTTCTTGCAGGAGCTAAGCGCAGAAGAAAGATGCAGGCCTACTGAAGACGGATCCGAACACGTTGAGTGTCACGCTGCAGGTGCAGAAAACGCAAAGCATGTTTCTCAGCCTGGGTGTGGCTTAAATAGTCTCTGGGTACCCCAGGTGCCTCTGGGCTGAACCACAACCAAAAGACTAGACCGCACATGCAGTTTTGGGAACCGAAATATGTGGGGGCATCCATCTTGTCCCCATCAATGCACTACAAGTCCAATCCCCAATGTTATCCTGTGGGAGTAAGTGAGTCTGGTGCCACAAGCGCCAAGTCTGACTCCAAGTGGGTGTTTGGAGGGATGGAGAGGCCCGTGAGGGCCATGTAGGTGATCCTGGCCTGGCTCCAGCCTGACATCTTAGAGGGCTGGGGACATGAGGGGCAGGAATCATGACAGAAACCCTCTGCGGACCTGTCCTGCCGGCTAACAATCGGCCAATCTCCATGAATCCTTTCCTGGGCAAACTCCTGGAAAAGCTGGCCATCTCCCAGCTTAATCTTCACACTGAATCTGTTGGATGTCTCCATGACCATCAGTTTGGCATCAGAGCTGCTAGAAGTATGGAAACTGCTCTGCTGAACAACACGTGAAGATCTGCTCTCCAACATTGATTCCAAAACCCCCTGTGTCCTCATCTTACTTGATCTCTCTTCTGCCTTTGACACAGTCAACTATGCCATCCTGTTCAACTGTCTCCTTGATAACCTGGGTATCACTGATCAGACCGTGGCATGGCTGACTTCTTTGCTCTCTGATCGACCCTCCCAGGTCTAACTTGGGTCCTTGCTCTCCTCTATATCTATCTCTACCTGTGGTGTTTCCCAGGGGTCTAACCTCTCTCTCTGACTGTTCAACCAATACCTGGCACTTCTTGGCCACCGCATTGCCACTATCTGCCCCAACAATCAGTGCTATGCGGATGACACACATCTCATTTTCAGGCTCCCCTCAGCCACCACTTCTCCTTCTCTCATCTCTGACTGTCTGTCTGCTATCCAGGAGTGGTGTACCGCCAATGATCTCTGCCTTAGGGCCAGTAAGACTGAGATTCTCAACATCGGCACACCCGCTCCCTCATTTCCTGTCACTCTCTGTTTGGCCTACCTTGGCCCTCTTCCTTTTCCCACCTGTGAGGCTAAAAACCTCGGGTCATTTTCGACTCCACACTCTCCTTCTCTCCTCACATCTCTAACATCTCTAAGAAGTCACACTACCAGCTGCACCTCTTCAAAGGTGTTCTTCCTTTCCTCTCCTTCCCCCAGAAGCTCACTGTCTCCAGAGCTCCGGTTCTCTCTAGGCTGGACTACTGCAACAGCCTTTTTCTAAATCTACCTGCCTCTACTCTCTGCCCTCTGCAACTCATCCAAAACAGGACTGTGAGACTTGTCCTTGGCCTCAAGCCTAGGCATCATATTCTCTCCAGGACTGAAATCTCTACACTGGCTCCCAGTGGCTGCGAGGATTAAGTTTAAAACCCTCTGCATTGTCCACAAGGCCTTCTGGGGCCTGGGGCCTCAATACCTTCAACTCTCTCTTCCTAAATATCTTCCTTCTCGAGCTCTTTGCTCATCCGCCTCCAACTCCCTCAGGGTCAATCACTTCTCCAAGCAACAAGTTGGTGGCAGAGTTCTTTCTTCGGCTGGGGCCTCCCTCAAGAACAGCCTCCCTGCCTCTCTGAAAATTCAGGAGAACCCTCTCCGGTTCCGGAAACACCTCAAGACCTTGCTCTTTGCTTCTGCTTTCTCTCCTCCTCTCCCCTGCTGAACTCCTGGCTGAAACTGAAACTGCATTGTTCATCTGGCTACCCTCTGTTCTCGGGCCCAGGTCCCCTCACCGCCAGTTGCACAGCTGCACTGCCCCCCTGGCAACCCTTGCACTAGGGGCTGAACCTGTTCCCTACAGCCCCCTACCAGCACTTAACTCCTGTTTTCTGCACTTACCCTTGCACCTGCCACCAGCTGGCCGCACTTCTTATTATTGTTCTTATTTATTGCTTTTATTTATTTACTGCTATCCTATGTACTGCACTTCCCCTTCCCCCTCACACTTTTCCCCTCCCCCTGCACTTGTGCGATCTCAATGTCACCTGGCTTAATAAGATCGCCGTCTGGCTTTTCTCTGTTCCCCTACCTTGCCTCGTCGCGCCTTGAAACACTTGTGTATAGTCACGTTATAAATGCCATATCATATATCATGTGATGCCACTTCCTGTTTTATCAAGTGGTGAAAGGTCGTGTGCCATTGTTAAGTCAGGAGCCAGGCGCACATTTGATTGAAGATTTATTATTAAGAAGGCAGATCAAAACACAGCAGGCGCCCTCCTTTAAGAGGCCGGCTCCAACTGCCTTTACATACAAAAGTAAGCCTCCACAAGCATTCCAATTAGAATACACAACCTCAATACATTCTAGTTAGAATACAGGTTACATCATAATGTTATTGACTTGCAGTGTGTTAGCTTAAAGTAAGTATGACACTTTTATAAAGTTATAAGGGTCTATATCTTAACACATCTCCTTCCTTTAAATCAGAAGTATTTAACCCAAGTAATAATCATTAAACTTAATAGGTCTGTTCCTGACTCTGCTTGCATTCAAACCACTATCAAGGTTGATATTGCGGTCACACTCAAAGTTGACTACTCTGTCCGCATTTGGTCCAGGCACTAGAGCTTCTTCCTCATAAGACAAATTCTGGTCCCGCTCCTCACTTCCTTCACTCACAACCTTATTGCTTTTAGCAAGTCTAGACATTGCCCAACATTCACCACGCTCCATTATAACAACATTCCCCCTAATGGCTGCAATTCTCTTGGGACCAATAAATTTACTAGTATTACATTTGGGAGAAGCTCTAGGATTTTTGATGTAAGCCCATTCCCCAACAGACCAAAGCATTTCTCCAAAAGACTTTTTTGCATCAAAGCGAACTTTGTACTCATTCTGAGTCTCCCTAACAAGGTCCATGACTTTTTCTCTGTTAATATGTACACTCTTCGCTAGGTTCAACCAACTCGGACACAGCCTTGTCCCAGGGTGTCTACCCTTGAGAGATGAGAAAGGTGAGATACCAGTAACAGAGTGTGGGGTCACACAGTAGTTCCAGACCATTTCCCTAAGGACAGTCTGCCACTTCAATCCCGAGGCCATGGCCAACTGTAATCCACCCTTAAGAAACCTATTGGCTCTTTCAACTAGGCCATTCGCTCTGGGTTGGTACAGTGCTGTCCTGTAATGTTTGATACCATATCTATTGAAAAATTCCACCATTCTGTTCGAACAAAATTGGACCCCATTGTCCGAAATGAGCTCCGAGGGAAACCCCTCTCTGTAAAACACTTCCTCAAAGAAAGTGATCATTTGTGAAGTAGTTGCCTCCCTTATAGGCTTCCACTCGACCCATTTTGAGTGATAATCTACCAAGACAATAAGATATTTGAATTCTTCACCTAATTCCTGAATGGGTCCCATCAAATCCACTGCTAACTTCCTCCAAGGCTCTGCTGGGACACTAACCGGCCTTAACGGGGTATCTCTGACAACTTTACTTTTATCACTCTTTTCACATTCTTTGCAATTCCTGACACATCTCTCCACTTCACTATCTATCCCTGGCCACCAAAATGATTGCCTGATGTGTCTTTTGGTACCCCCCATCCCAAGATGGCCCTGGTGAGCTATGTCCACTAGCTTGGATCTGATTTCATAGGGAGGTATAATCCTCATCCCCTTTCTAAGTTGAGACCCGTCCTCCGACAAATTCAATTCCTCCTTGACATTGTGAAACGCATCAAACTTCCTCTCCACAAGATCCTTTCTGGGCCAACCTGCTTTGACCCAGACTTTGACTTGGCCCAGTACCTCATCCACATTATCAGCAGACACCCATTCCTCTTTACTTATTGCATTGTGTACCATTTCACAAATACTGACCGTAGACTCCACATTCACATTCTTGAAATCTCTGGACTGAATAGGTAGTCTGGAAAGACAATCAGCAATAACATTTTCACCACCAGGAACATACACCATCCTGAAATCGTATGCCAACAAATCAATCATCCACCGGGATATCCTGGGCGAACCTTTAGTCCAGTCGGCACTGCCCAACAACTGAACTAAAGGTTTGTGATCAGTTTTTACAATGAACGATTGGCCCCATAGGAAGAATTTGAAATGGGCTACTGCCCACGACACAGCTAAAGCTTCTCTCTCCACCACGGAGTAGTTGTTCTCCACCCCCCTTAGTGGCCGGGAGGCAAAAGCTATGACATGTTCAATGCTCCCTTCATACTGAAAAAGGGCGGCCCCAAGCCCTAACATGCTCGCATCTACAGCAAGTACAGTTTTCCTTCCAGATAAAATCCCAACCAAAGAGGATGCTTCGACTATGCTCTCTTTAATTTTATCAAAGGCTTTCTGGCATTCATCCGACCACACATATCTAGAACCTTTCTTCAATAAGTCTCTTAAAGGAGACAAAATATTAGAGAACCCATCAACAAATTTGTGATAATATTCCACCAACCCCATGAAAGAGCGCAATTGTTCCTTATCAAGGGGTTGGGGAGCACTCACAATGCTATCCACCAAGGACTTTCTAGGAGAAATACCATTGCAGGAAATCTTATGCCCCAAATAATCTACTTCTGTCATAGCAATTTTGCATTTTTCTCTTTGTACAGTTAAACCTGCATCCTTAAGTCTAATCAACACAGATCTTAAAGCATTGTCATGTTCAACCCCGTTCCTGGCAAAAATAAGAATGTCATCCTGAAATACAGTTACATTACTAAGACCTTTAAGTACTGTTTCCATCACTCTTTGAAAAACAGATGCCGCTGAGGCCAAACCAAAGGGCATACGTTTATACATAAAAACACCTTCCGGAGTAATAAATGCAGTTAACTGTTGACACTCCTTAGACAACGGGACCTGATGGTATGCAGAAGAAAGATCAATAATGGAAAACAGTTTGGGCTCTCCTAGTGTGGACAGAATTTCAGAAATATTCGGCAAAGGATGTCTCTCAACTACAATGTTCCTATTAAGACTGCGTAAGTCGACACATAACCTCATTTTGCCATTGGCTTTAGTAACTAGAACAATGGGGGACAACCATTCTGTAGCTACTACAGGTTCAATAACACCTTTGACAATAAGACTGTCAAGTTCTTGTTTAAGTTGTGCCCTCATCTTCAATGGCACTTGACGAACCTTATGTACAACAGGCTGAGCATTATTTTTCAGTCTAATATGATGCTCAAACTCTCTGAGCTTGCCAAGTCCCTCAGAAAACACTTCTGGAAATTCCTTCGTCCAGAAATCCCCCACTTCGGCAATTGAGACTGGAACAGATGCACTAGCTTGTACTATTATACCTAATTTCTTCTGTTCCTCCCAACCCAGTAAAGAAGCTCCATTTTCTGCCACAAGGAATGTGGCTTGACAGTTTCTTCCTTTGTAGACCACTCCTGCAGAGAATTGGCCGACGATATTTATGTCAGAATTTGCATATCCACATACTCTAACACTGGTGGGAAGAACGACGGCATCATCTTTCTTTAAAACATTTCTCAATGTGTCCCTGGATATGATAGACCATGGTGAACAAGAGTCCACTTTCATTGAGAGTTCAACACCATCAATCCAGAACGTGTCCACAGGGCCCTTGGTATTAGTGGACAACTCCGAAATTTGAAACACATGTTTCGGGGTCATCTCTTGTATAGCAGATGTTTGATGAACGTTGTATCCTGTCTTGATGTCAACTTCATCATGATTCAACATTTTGGGTTCCATACAATTGATTGATTTATTTTTGCAAACGTTTGCAAAATGACCCTTGCTTTTACATCTGAAACATTCTGCATACTTGGCAGGGCATGAGGGAAAATTCATTCCATGTCTGGAGCTGCCACAACGAGAACACATGCTTTTTACATTCCAACCTCCTCTCTTGATCGCAGAGTAATTACCCCTCCTTTTCTGATCCACCACGCACACCGAAACCTGATCAGAATTTGACTTGTCAATCTTGAGTTCCCTGACATACTCAGAGGTTTGTTCAATGCTTCTCGCCATTTCAATTGCCTCTTCAAGGACCATATCTTTTGCAAGTAGTTTCTCCTGAATTCTTGGATTATTTGTGCATCTGACTAGCTGGTCTCTGATGAGAGAATCAGCTAATTGCTCAAATTCACACGTATAACTTAATGATCTGAGACAAGCAACATATGATTCGACAGATTCCGATTTCTCTTGAACCTTCTGAAAGAACTTATGCCGCTCGAAACTGACATTCTTTTTTGGCTCAAAGTGGTCCCGAAGTTGTTTAAGAGCAAATGAGTATTCATCCATATCACCAGCTCCTAGGTCTCGATGTCTAGGTAGTCCATCATAAATTCTGCGCCCTTCAGTGCCGAGATTATGAAGAAGGAGAGCTTTCTTCCATGCGGCGGGAAATCTGTCCCCACCCATGGCCACCAAGTAGTTCTCAAATACATCTTTCCACCGATCCCATGGGATGACGGGACGGCCCAGTTCGCTGACAAAAGGAAGAGGAGGTGGAATAGAGGTCATGTTTTGTCCTGGAGACCGAAGCACTCTATACTTCAAAATTGAATCCGGCAGCTGGGATGTGTGCGGTTGGCCGTAGAGCCACAAACAAATGAAGTCAAGAGAAGCGAATAACCAGTGTGAACAAAGACTATGCCTACAAAAGTCCTTTTTCCACTTTCACTTTTCCAACTCCTTTTAAAACTGCTTTTAAAACTGCTTTTATTCCCTTTATTTTAGCACTGGCATGAACCATTGGGGATCATCAGTAGGTTATGCAAGTGCTTGAAAGAACAAACTTGGTCAAGCGTGTTCCCCTTTAAATAAACAGACGAGTTCCTCCGTAGTATGACAATAGGCTTGGGCGTGGGAAATTCCACACGCATAAAGAGTGTCACAAGGGAGATCCGGGGTAGACAATGCACCGAGTCCCAGCCAATAGCAGCACTCTGTTGGGCGTGACGTAACAATGAGGGCTGGCGAGCTGACACGCAATAAGGTGGGCGTGTTGGAGAGTAAGCGCAAGCAGCGGACTCACTTTGTGGCTCACGCCGAGGTGCGCGCAGAACCAGCGCGAGCCTCTGTGAGCGAGAAAGGCTCGAGCCAGGCTGCACTGGGCCGTTGTAGTGATCCTCCAAATGCCACACAAATCGAGGAAATCAGAACCCGTTGGCACCGTACTAACGCGGACAATGCCGGATCAGCCGCTCCCTCCGCCTGCCTCTCGCCTGCTGTGTCGGAGGAGGGAGAGACGTCGGAACACTTGAAAACAGCAAAGCAGGAACAAACGAAGGCGAAACAAACACGCGCGGGTCCTCAGGGTGCCCTCGTCTCGTCAAAGGAGGAATAAGAAGCAAATAATAAAATAAAGTGGGCACCACACTTTTAGTAAATCTGCATGTTAATATTAGGCACTCAAAAAAATTGAGTCAAAAATAGGACCAAAGCTCAAATGGATGCTTACAGGAGCTGGCTGCAATAAGTCTGGAGACACCCTGACTCGTGAATGCAAGAACCAAAAAAGGCTAGATAAGAAATCTAGTCAAACAGCCGCTCTCCGTACATACCCTGTACGGGTGATATAGTTTAAACTTAGATTGAAATGTAAGTTCTTTTCTTCTTATGCATAAGTTCAATAAAGAGACACTTGATTGAAAGTAGTAGTGAGAGTAATATGTTTATCAAAAACATATATTTCGAACAATGAAAAAAAGGAGAAAGTCACTAATTCTGTCTTAGTGAGGATACAGCTGCCACTTCTCATATTTTAAATAGACTTTGTGTACCAATGCATTTCGGAGCAAATAGCTCCTTCATCAGGGTGAGTCTAATCTAATAACATAGAATTGGAATATATACCGCATGACATATGAAATAACGTAAAAAATAGCGCAATATGCAATCATAAATCACAATAGAAAAAGGTAATAAATTAGAAATCACATACCAAAAAGTAGATGAGGGTTCAGGTCAAAGTAGAACATGTAATGAAATGAAGTAGACAAAACCGAGAGTCAATAGGTGCAAGTAGCGGGGGAATATGACCATGTGAATGGAGGGAAAACAATGTAAATGGACTCACGAGAAGTGTTTGGCCTCGTAGAAACAAAAATCTACAATCACAAGCAGATATGTGATCTGTTGTCGGTAACAGCAGCGTGCAGAATGCAGCCAAATCGATAAAGCTGTAAGAAGCAAAAGTGTGTTTTAATGCCGAGTCAATGAGGCGCTGTGGCGCTGTGATTAGAAAGAGTCGTCTTCAATGGTTACCAGGAAGACAATCAGGGTCTATGCCGGCCAGAAAAACGCCGTTCTGCATCGCTGTAAGCAAGCGTTGCTAATGGTAACGCTGCTATAAATACCCACGTGATCGCATCGCATCAGGAGAGTGGCGCGATGCGGCACGTACTTTTAGGAGACTGCATATGAGATATGCAGGCATATTTGGAGCTAAAAATACAATTATCAACACTCGGGTGAGATAAAAAGGAAAAATGAATAAAAGAAAAACGAATATACAAAAATAATAAACATAGAAAAAATACTGTAGAAAAGTAAACAACAGGGAAGGTAATAGGAACATATAACTACACAGGCACCAAAAGTGGTAGCCCATGTGAAGGTAAGGGATAGTGAACTAGCATCACAGCCGTGGTAGTTGGCACTAGAGGTGTCACCTTGGGTCCCAGACGGGTGTCCGGGAAAGGCTGCAAAGATGCATGGGCACAATGCGTGCAATTAATGTGTCAATTAAGGAAATTAGCAAGTGTTAACATAACGACTCTGAAGATCTGGAGCACTGCGTAAGTATTATCAATGCCTAAGGATACTGGCCTAGACCTCACAATATGTTGAGGACCACATTAAATGTCTGTTAACAGTCAAACCATTGCGTATAACATGCAAAATCATCAATAACTAATACAAAGAACATTATGTAATGTCACATGAAATCAACATAGATACATCACATTCAAAGATAACAATGATAATTGATTTCTTCATTTAGGCCATTGGGATACAGGCTCCCCAATCTGTCAATCCAATATGTCTCTCTTTGGTTAAGCCGAAGGCTCAGATCCTCATGTGGATTGACTTTGCTTAGCACTTCAAGAATCAAAAATCTGATTTGAGTCAAATTGTGGCGTTTCTCGTTCCAATGGCGAGCCACTGCCGAGTTGGGATTAAAGTTACGTATACAAGAGCGGTGTTCGTTCCAACGTACTTTAGCTGCTCTCATGGATTGGCCAACATAATATTTCCCACAGGGACACTTTATTCCATAAATGATATTCTCACTATCACAAGTGCCAAATGTCCTCAGCAGAATCTTATTGCCTGTGCTGGGATGGTATATGGTGTTGCCTTTGATGACCAGGTTGCAATTAGTACAATGAAGACAAGGATATGTCCCTGTGCGTTGAGTACTGGGTTCTTTCAAGGGAGGTCGTGTGCGTACTAATTCATCGCGTAAATTCTTGCTTCTTTGATAGGCAAATACCGGTAATTGTTCAAACAGTTTCTGTACTCTAACATCATTCTTAAGGATATTCCAATGTTTCTTAATGGAATTCTTTATCTTGTTACTCTGAATGGAGAATCTTGAAACATATACTGGTCAAAACAATTGGTTAAAACACACATTTGTCAAACTGGCTAGTATTGACCTGCACCAGTCGCACATACTATCCTGCTGTACCAGCCATTCCGGCTTTGCACTATAAATCAGTCTAAGTACGTCACAAAGTATTAATTATTTCCACATTGTGGGCCTAGCAAAATCTTGACCTATGGTCAAGGGAATATGAAGGCACCCCTTTTGAAACCAGAGACATAGGGCCTCATTACGAGTGTGGCGGTCCGGAAACAAGTGTGCCGGTAAGCTCACCGGCACCCTTATTTCCGGACGGCCACTAAGAGTTTGCCTGGGCCGCTGCACCCGACAGGTCTAACCCTGCTGGGCACAGCGGCCTCGGTAGGCAGACTTATTACGGAAGCATCGGCACCGTTATTAACGGTGCCGATGCTTCCGTGAACCCATTCCTGTGGAGTCCTATCTTGACCGGTGGCACCGGGAAGCTAGGGGCCGGTAAAATGTTACGAGTCCGGCGGCAACCTGCCAGAAGCACTGGCAGGGTTACCGCCAGACTCGTAATGAGGCCCATGAGGTATAAGCACACACACGCTCCGACTGCTCTTGTGGGGAATCAGATCACTGCACCCTGGTCCACAGCGCAGGGTGCAATGGACCACCACCACTACCTATGTTTCACCATTGACCCCGTCCCACCAGTGACCTCATTTGATGCTGTATTGCTCTCAGAGAGGCTCTGCAAAAGCCAATTAGTCATGTATAAAATCAGGTTGAACGGCAAGGACCATGGCTCGCTACTCGGCCTGAAAAGATGGAACTGCCACCTTGCTCCAATACAGAGTTTAAGAACAGTGGTCGCCTGCCCATTTTATAAATAATCAGTGCTATTTGTCGAGGTCTTATCTATAGCACCGATTTAGCTTCCACAGACTGTTCAGGGAAATAGCATCAAATATGCCGGTTGTGATCATGGTACTTGATTGTAGAAACGCTGGCTTTTAAATTTACACATCAATTTTATGCAGAGGGGGAACAATGATTTGCCCAGAATCACAGAAATCGTTGGTGAGTTGCAAGAGCCCGGATTCAGAGCCCATTCAGTTGCCAAAATTCACAGCTAGTCAATTGTCTGCATCTTGGAAGGCGGATAAGCCCCTGTTGCAAGTGGTATGGAAGCAATGGCCGGACAGGCATGAGACACCATTCAGTGCACGGCGAGGAGGTGGAACGCTCTCCTCATTTCTGGGTTTAGCACTGCACAATAGTGCGCGTGCGGGTTGGAATGCGGAAAACGTGCACGATAATACGATCAGCGCAGGGAAAAACACAGACAACGGAAAGGGGCGAGTTTAACCAGTACAATCTTTAACACCAAAGCATGCAGAAGGCAGGATAGCATGACATCTCTCCAGAGCAGCAATTTACTAGTTATATGTAGGCAGCATTGTGATTGCTGAGGTAACAGCAATTGTATATTGTTTTTACGGTGCATTTCTTTAATAAAACCATACACATTAAAATCAACTTTGTAATTACGAACCATACAAAATTCATCAAATGTCATTCGACAACTTTCATATATCAACTGTAACTACTAATGCACAGTTGCATAATGAAAAGTAAAGGATGTCTTCTGGTTGGACTTGTGTTGGTCAGTTGCTGTTTCCAGTCTGTGGCCAGACACTTGGCAGGCACTGGATGTCTCTGCTTTGGGGTTTTGGCCTCTTCGAGATGTTCTGTCCGTTTACAGTTTAGCTCAAGTGATGTACAATGGTCCTGGTTGTTGAGTTGGACGTCTGCTTAAATTCACAGCGATTTGGTAATACGGGGCTATGCATGCTGATATTAATGCTACATGTGATGATCCATTCTTGTATGAAATGTATATCATATTACAGTGATATTGTCAACATATTTTTCTTACTGTACTCATGAACAATGCTATGTCTACCAGAACGGTACCGTCTTGGTCTAAGGCCCTCAGGCCTACCTTCTCCTCTTTCATAGATACTTCCGGCATCTCATCAATTTCCTTTCCTCTTCTGCTGTCCCCTCTCTTCCCCCACAGTGTCCTTGCCTCCCCCTGCTGTCTCCACCTTGGCTACCTTGCCCTCTCCTCCTTCCTCTTCTGCCCCCCTCCGGCTTCTTCTGCACCTCTGCAGGGTGTACCTCTGATTTGTACCCCTCCTCGGGAGTCTTTCAAGGACGGCAACCTTCTCCATATTTCCACTCTCAACTCTCGTCCTGCCGTCAAACATTCCTCGGACATCTGCTGTCTCCTGGAAGAACTTGACCTTGATGTCCTTGGTCTCACTGAGACATAGTTCACAGCTAGCTCTGTCACGAGTGTTCACACTCTCCTTCCTGATGGCTACAAGATCCTCTCTGCACCCAGATCCAACCGTTCTGGAGTGGGTGTAGCCCTGATCTTCCCTGAGTGGATCCCTGCCTCTGTCATTCCTACGCAGGCCTACTCATCTTTCAAATGCCTTGTCTGAAGGCTCTCTCTCTCTCCTGTGGCTACCATCTATCGGCTACCTAGTCAGATCTTCTCCTTACTCTCCGAGTGGGCGGACCTCACCTCTTCCCTCCTGGTCTCGACCACTCAAATCTTCCTTCTTGGGGACTTTAACATCCACCTGGATGCTTCCTGTCCTTCCTCTGGACTCTTTCACGACCTCTGCGACCCTCTCTCACTCTCCATTCTCCCCTCTGGCCCGACTCACTCTGCAGGGCATACTCTGGATGTTCTGATCTCTTCAGACCTTTCCCATTCTATCCCTCTCACCACTCCTCTCTCTTAGACTGATCACATTCTCCTTGCCTCCCAGCTCACCCTCTCTACCCCTCAGGTCATGCCACATCCAGCACTACCCCCCACCTTCTTGGTTATCCAACCTATGAAGCGTGTGTCAGTTAGACTTTTGCCACCACTTTCTCACCCCCCCACCCCTTTGGCTGACTCACACCATGACACAGCTATTTCCATGCTCCACTCTGCTATATCTAATACTCTTGATGTTCTTGCCCCTGTCACGAGGATCCGCCTGAAGCCCAAAGCCAAGTGCAACTCCTGGTACGATTCAGATCTCGTCACCCTCAAACGCAAGTGCAGGGTGGCTGAGAGGAAATGGCGTGCTTCTGGTACATCCTCTGACAAACTGGCCTGCTGCCTGCTCCAAATGCAATACCGGCTCTCTGTCCGCACCAAGAAGAGAGCTCACATCCAAGCCTGTGTCTCTGCGGCATCTAACAACTCGGCCCAACTATTTAAAATCTGCAAGGAACTGGCCAATCCTGCTGCAGTCTGTACCTCTCCTGTCCCCTCCCAGGCCCTCTGCAGGGCTCTGGCTTCTCATTTCATCTCTAAAACTCAGGACATCCGGTCCTCTCTCTCTTCCTCTTCCTCTCCTCCCTCTACTCCCTGCTCTTTCTCTGGCCAACTTCTGCAATCACTCCTTCACCACTGAAGTCTTCCCTTCCCCCCTGAAGCACTTCCTTGTGCACCCTCTTCTTAAGAAACTGTAACAGTCACCTGGTATCCACAGGGACGTCACTCAGCCTGTTCTGACCTCTTACGACCTCAAACCCTTCATTGGTGGCTATTCGACTGGAGACTGGGCCTGAAACACAGTCTGTGTGCTTGAACCCCTTCTTCCCCGGGGTCCAACCCTTCCCTTGGATTCACAGCTCCCCTTGTTTTCTTGGATAGTGTGCTCTCCGTCCTGCCTTCAGCGCCGGGGCGCGATGATTGACGCGGGCTCGTTGCTGCCTAGTTACTTCACTGGCAAGAGTCCGACAGGTAAGTATAATGAGTCTTTTGAACAGTTCTCTAACTTCGTTCCTTTCCTTCCTTAGATGATGGCTGGCGTCCAGGGATGGCGGCATGCTGCTGAGATGAGTAGCGCTGAAGGTGAGTGAGATGCGCGATGCACCTCTTTCGTATTTGCATTGAACTGAGTTCTTTTTCTGTGTCTTTTAGGTGCCGCAACGTTTTCAGCATGGATGCCGGTTATGAAGAACAAATGCCGTGGGTAAGCGCGGTATGCGGCGCCTCTAGATGTTTCCACGCTAACCTGGAGTGTCTTTTCCCTTTTGCAGATGGATGAGAAGTTCCGGAGAAAGAGTTCCCCCAGAGCGGCTGGTATTCAGGTAAGCATTTGAAGCTCGTACAGTATTTAAAAATAAGCAGAGATTTGCAGAATGCTTACTAATGCCTTTTGTCTGTTCTTTTCCCTTTTCCTTAGGAAGCGGCATGCAGGGATGGTAATGACACCCCCGAAGATGCCTGCAGAACAGAAGGAGCTATGACTGATGGGCAGAAGCGCCGCTAGGTAAGGCTGTTCCTGTTCCTAACGTTGTTCTTGTTCTTGCAGGAGCTAAGCGCAGAAGAAAGATGCAGGCCTACTGAAGACGGATCCGAACACGTTGAGTGTCACGCTGCAGGTGCAGAAAACACAAAGCATGTTTCTCAGCCTGGGTGTGGCTTAAATAGTCTCTGGGTACCCCAGGTGCCTCTGGGCTGAACCACAACCAAAAGACTAGACCGCACATGCAGTTTTGGGAACCGAAATATGTGGGGGCATCCATCTTGTCCCCATCAATGCACTACAAGTCCAATCCCCAATGTTATCCTGTGGGAGTAAGTGAGTCTGGTGCCACAAGCGCCAAGTCTGACTCCAAGTGGGTGTTTGGAGGGATGGAGAGGCCCGTGAGGGCCATGTAGGTGATCCTGGCCTGGCTCCAGCCTGACATCTTAGAGGGCTGAGGACATGAGGGGCAGGAATCATGACAGAAACCCTCTGCGGACCTGTCCTGCCGGCTAACAATCGGCCAATCTCCATCAATCCTTTCCTGGGCAAACTCCTGGAAAAGCTGGCCATCTCCCAGCTTAATCTTCACACTGAATCTGTTGGATGTCTCCATGACCATCAGTTTGGCATCAGAGCTGCTAGAAGTATGGAAACTGCTCTGCTGAACAACACGTGAAGATCTGCTCTCCAACATTGATTCCAAAACCCCCTGTGTCCTCATCTTACTTGATCTCTCTTCTGCCTTTGACACAGTCAACTATGCCATCCTGTTCAACTGTCTCCTTGATAACCTGGGTATCACTGATCAGACCGTGGCATGGCTGACTTCTTTGCTCTCTGATCGACCCTCCCAGGTCTAACTTGGGTCCTTGCTCTCCTCTATATCTATCTCTACCTGTGGTGTTTCCCAGGGGTCTAACCTCTCTCTCTGACTGTTCAACCAATACCTGGCACTTCTTGGTCACCGCATTGCCACTATCTGCCCCAACAATCAGTGCTATGCGGATGACACACATCTCATTTTCAGGCTCCCCTCAGCCACCACTTCTCCTTCTCTCATCTCTGACTGTCTGTCTGCTATCCAGGAGTGGTGTACCGCCAATGATCTCTGCCTTAGGGCCAGTAAGACTGAGATTCTCAACATCGGCACACCCGCTCCCTCATTTCCTGTCACTCTCTGTTTGGCCTACCTTGGCCCTCTTCCTTTTCCCACCTGTGAGGCTAAAAACCTCGGGTCATTTTCGACTCCACACTCTCCTTCTCTCCTCACATCTCTAACATCTCTAAGAAGTCACACTACCAGCTGCACCTCTTCAAAGGTGTTCTTCCTTTCCTCTCCTTCCCCCAGAAGCTCACTGTCTCAGAGCTCCGGTTCTCTCTAGGCTGGACTACTGCAACAGCCTTTTTCTAAATCTACCTGCCTCTACTCTCTGCCCTCTGCAACTCATCCAAAACAGGACTGTGAGACTTGTCCTTGGCCTCAAGCCTAGGCATCATATTCTCTCCAGGACTGAAATCTCTACACTGGCTCCCAGTGGCTGCGAGGATTAAGTTTAAAACCCTCTGCATTGTCCACAAGGCCTTCTGGGGCCTGGGGCCTCAATACCTTCAACTCTCTCTTCCTAAATATCTTCCTTCTCGAGCTCTTTGCTCATCCGCCTCCAACTCCCTCAGGGTCAATCACTTCTCCAAGCAACAAGTTGGTGGCAGAGCTCTTTCTTCGGCTGGGGCCTCCCTCAAGAACAGCCTCCCTGCCTCTCTGAAAATTCAGGAGAACCCTCTCTGGTTCCGGAAACACCTCAAGACCTTGCTCTTTGCTTCTGCTTTCTCTCCTCCTCTCCCCTGCTGAACTCCTGGCTGAAACTGAAACTGCATTGTTCATCTGGCTACCCTCTGTTCTCGGGCCCAGGTCCCCTCACCGCCAGTTGCACAGCTGCACTGCCCCCCTGGCAACCCTTGCACTAGGGGCTGAACCTGTTCCCTACAGCCCCCTACCAGCACTTAACTCCTGTTTTCTGCACTTACCCTTGCACCTGCCACCAGCTGGCCGCACTTCTTATTATTGTTCTTATTTATTGCTTTTATTTATTTACTGCTATCCTATGTACTGCACTTCCCCTTCCCCCTCACACTTTTCCCCTCCCCCTGCACTTGTGCGATCTCAATGTCACCTGGCTTAATAAGATCGCCGTCTGGCTTTCCTCTGTTCCCCTACCTTGCCTCGTCGCGCCTTGAAACACTTGTGTATAGTCACGTTATAAATGCCATATCATATATCATGTGATGCCACTTCCTGTTTTATCAAGTGGTGAAAGGTCGTGTGCCATTGTTAAGTCAGGAGCCAGGCGCACATTTGATTGAAGATTTATTATTAAGAAGGCAGATCAAAACACAGCAGGCGCCCTCCTTTAAGAGGCCGGCTCCAACTGCCTTTACATACAAAAGTAAGCCTCCACAAGCATTCCAATTAGAATACACAACCTCAATACATTCTAGTTAGAATACAGGTTACATCATAATGTTATTGACTTGCAGTGTGTTAGCTTAAAGTAAGTATGACACTTTTATAAGGTTATAAGGGTCTATATCTTAACACATCTCCTTCCTTTAAATCAGAAGTATTTAACCCAAGTAATAATCATTAAACTTAATAGGTCTGTTCCTGACTCTGCTTGCATTCAAACCACTATCAAGGTTGATATTGCGGTCACACTCAAAGTTGACTACTCTGTCCGCATTTGGTCCAGGCACTAGAGCTTCTTCCTCATAAGACAAATTCTGGTCCCGCTCCTCACTTCCTTCACTCACAACCTTATTGCTTTTAGCAAGTCTAGACATTGCCCAACATTCACCACCCTCCATTATAACAACATTCCCCCTAATGGCTGCAATTCTCTTGGGACCAATAAATTTACTAGTATTACATTTGGGAGAAGCTCTAGGATTTTTGATGTAAGCCCATTCCCCAACAGACCAAAGCATTTCTCCAAAAGACTTTTTTGCATCAAAGCGAACTTTGTACTCATTCTGAGTCTCCCTAACAAGGTCCATGACTTTTTCTCTGTTAATATGTACACTCTTCGCTAGGTTCAACCAACTCGGACACAGCCTTGTCCCAGGGTGTCTACCCTTGAGAGATGAGAAAGGTGAGATACCAGTAACAGAGTGTGGGGTCACACAGTAGTTCCAGACCATTTCCCTAAGGACAGTCTGCCACTTCAATCCCGAGGCCATGGCCAACTGTAATCCACCCTTAAGAAACCTATTGGCTCTTTCAACTAGGCCATTCGCTCTGGGTTGGTACAGTGCTGTCCTGTAATGTTTGATACCATATCTATTGAAAAATTCCACCATTCTGTTCGAACAAAATTGGACCCCATTGTCCGAAATGAGCTCCGAGGGAAACCCCTCTCTGTAAAACACTTCCTCAAAGAAAGTGATCATTTGTGAAGTAGTTGCCTCCCTTATAGGCTTCCACTCGACCCATTTTGAGTGATAATCTACCAAGACAATAAGATATTTGAATTCTTCACCTAATTCCTGAATGGGTCCCATCAAATCCACTGCTAACTTCCTCCAAGGCTCTGCTGGGACACTAACCGGCCTTAACGGGGTATCTCTGACAACTTTACTTTTATCACTCTTTTCACATTCTTTGCAATTCCTGACACATCTCTCCACTTCACTATCTATCCCTGGCCACCAAAATGATTGCCTGATGTGTCTTTTGGTACCCCCCATCCCAAGATGGCCCTGGTGAGCTATGTCCACTAGCTTGGATCTGATTTCATAGGGAGGTATAATCCTCATCCCCTTTCTAAGTTGAGACCCGTCCTCCGACAAATTCAATTCCTCCTTGACATTGTGAAACGCATCAAACTTCCTCTCCACAAGATCCTTTCTGGGCCAACCTGCTTTGACCCAGACTTTGACTTGGCCCAGTACCTCATCCACATTATCAGCAGACACCCATTCCTCTTTACTTATTGCATTGTGTACCATTTCACAAATACTGACCGTAGACTCCACATTCACATTCTTGAAATCTCTGGACTGAATAGGTAGTCTGGAAAGACAATCAGCAATAACATTTTCACCACCAGGAACATACACCATCCTGAAATCGTATGCCAACAAATCAATCATCCACCGGGATATCCTGGGCGAACCTTTAGTCCAGTCGGCACTGCCCAACAACTGAACTAAAGGTTTGTGATCAGTTTTTACAATGAACGATTGGCCCCATAGGAAGAATTTGAAATGGGCTACTGCCCACGACACAGCTAAAGCTTCTCTCTCCACCACGGAGTAGTTGTTCTCCGCCCCCCTTAGTGGCCGGGAGGCAAAAGCTATGACATGTTTAATGCTCCCTTCATACTGAAAAAGGGCGGCCCCAAGCCCTAACATGCTCGCATCCACATCAAGTACAGTTTTCCTTCCAGATACAAACCCACCCAAAGAGGATGCTTCGACTATGCTCTCTTTAATTTTATCAAAGGCTTTCTGGCATTCATCCGACCACACATATCTGGAACCTTTCTTCAATAAGTCTCTTAAAGGAGACAAAATATTAGAGAACCCATCAACAAATTTGTGATAATATTCCACCAACCCCATGAAAGAGCGCAATTGTTCCTTATCAAGGGGTTGGGGAGCACTCACAATGCTATCCACCAAGGACTTTCTAGGAGAAATACCATTGCAGGAAATCTTATGCCCCAAATAATCTACTTCTGTCATAGCAATTTTGCATTTTTCTCTTTGTACAGTTAAACCTGCATCCTTAAGTCTAATCAACACAGATCTTAAAGCATTGTCATGTTCAACCCCGTTCCTGGCAAAAATAAGAATGTCATCCTGAAATACAGTTACATTACTAAGACCTTTAAGTACTGTTTCCATCACTCTTTGAAAAACAGATGCCGCTGAGGCCAAACCAAAGGGCATACGTTTATACATAAAAACACCTTCTGGAGTAATAAATGCAGTTAACTGTTGACACTCCTTAGACAACGGGACCTGATGGTATGCAGAAGAAAGATCAATAATGGAAAACAGTTTGGGCTCTCCTAGTGTGGACAGAATTTCAGAAATATTCGGCAAAGGATGTCTCTCAACTACAATGTTCCTATTAAGACTGCGTAAGTCGACACATAACCTCATTTTGCCATTGGCTTTAGTAACTAGAACGATGGGGGACAACCATTCTGTAGCTACTACAGGTTCAATAACACCTTTGACAATAAGACTGTCAAGTTCTTGTTTAAGTTGTGCCCTCATCTTCAATGGCACTTGACGAACCTTATGTACAACAGGCTGAGCATTATTTTTCAGTCTAATATGATGCTCAAACTCTCTGAGCTTGCCAAGTCCCTCAGAAAACACTTCTGGAAATTCCTTCGTCCAGAAATCCCCCACTTCGGCAATTGAGACTGGAACAGATGCACTAGCTTGTACTATTATACCTAATTTCTTCTGTTCCTCCCAACCCAGTAAAGAAGCTCCATTTTCTGCCACAAGGAATGTGGCTTGACAGTTTCTTCCTTTGTAGACCACTCCTGCAGAGAATTGGCCGACGATATTTATGTCAGAATTTGCATATCCACATACTCTAACACTGGTGGGAAGAACAACGGCATCATCTTTCTTTAAAACATTTCTCAATGTGTCCCTGGATATGATAGACCATGGTGAACAAGAGTCCACTTTCATTGAGAGTTCAACACCATCAATCCAGAACGTGTCCACAGGGCCCTTGGTATTAGTGGACAACTCCGAAATTTGAAACACATGTTTCGGGGTCATCTCTTGTATAGCAGATGTTTGATGAACGTTGTATCCTGTCTTGATGTCAACTTCATCATGATTCAACATTTTGGGTTCCATACAATTGATTGATTTATTTTTGCAAACGTTTGCAAAATGACCCTTGCTTTTACATCTGAAACATTCTGCATACTTGGCAGGGCATGAGGGAAAATTCATTCCATGTCTGGAGCTGCCACAACGAGAACACATGCTTTTTACATTCCAACCTCTTCTCTTGATCGCAGAGTAATTACCCCTCCTTTTCTGATCCACCACGCACACCGAAACCTGATCAGAATTTGACTTGTCAATCTTGAGTTCCCTGACATACTCAGAGGTTTGTTCAATGCTTCTCGCCATTTCAATTGCCTCTTCAAGGACCATATCTTTTGCAAGTAGTTTCTCCTGAATTCTTGGATTATTTGTGCATCTGACTAGCTGGTCTCTGATGAGAGAATCAGCTAATTGCTCAAATTCACACGTATAACTTAATGATCTGAGACAAGCAACATATGATTCGACAGATTCCGATTTCTCTTGAACCTTCTGAAAGAACTTATGCCGCTCGAAACTGACATTCTTTTTTGGCTCAAAGTGGTCCCGAAGTTGTTTAAGAGCAAATGAGTATTCATCCATATCACCAGCTCCTAGGTCTCGATGTCTAGGTAGTCCATCATAAATTCTGCGCCCTTCAGTGCCGAGATTATGAAGAAGGAGAGCTTTCTTCCGTGCGGCGGGAAATCTGTCCCCACCCATGGCCACCAAGTAGTTCTCAAATACATCTTTCCACCAATCCCATGGGATGACGGGACGGCCCAGTTCGCTGACAAAAGGAAGAGGAGGTGGAATAGAGGTCATGTTTTGTCCTGGAGACCGAAGCACTCTATACTTCAAAATTGAATCCGGCAGCTGGGATGTGTGTGGTTGGCCGTAGAGCCACAAACAAATGAAGTCAAGAGAAGCGAATAACCAGTGTGAACAAAGACTATGCCTACAAAAGTCCTTTTTCCACTTTCACTTTTCCAACTCCTTTTAAAACTGCTTTTAAAACTGCTTTTATTCCCTTTATTTTAGCACTGGCATGAACCATTGGGGATCATCAGTAGGTTATGCAAGTGCTTGAAAGAACAAACTTGGTCAAGCGTGTTCCCCTTTAAATAAACAGACGAGTTCCTCCGTAGTATGACAATAGGCTTGGGCGTGGGAAATTCCACACGCATAAAGAGTGTCACAAGGGAGATCCGGGGTAGACAATGCACCGAGTCCCAGCCAATAGCAGCACTCTGTTGGGCGTGACGTAACAATGAGGGCTGGCGAGCTGACACGCAATGAGGTGGGCGTGTTGGAGAGTAAGCGCAAGCAGCGGACTCACTTTGTGGCTCACGCCGAGGTGCGCGCAGAACCAGCGCGAGCCTCTGTGAGCGAGAAAGGCTCGAGCCAGGCTGCACTGGGCCGTTGTAGTGATCCTCCAAATGCCACACAAATCGAGGAAATCAGAACCCGTTGGCACCGTACTAACGCGGACAATGCCGGATCAGCCGCTCCCTCCGCCTGCCTCTCGCCTGCTGTGTCGGAGGAGGGAGAGACGTCGGAACACTTGAAAACAGCAAAGCAGGAACAAACGAAGGCGAAACAAACACGCGCGGGTCCTCAGGGTGCCCTCGTCTCGTCAAAGGAGGAATAAGAAGCAAATAATAAAATAAAGTGGGCACCACACTTTTAGTAAATCTGCATGTTAATATTAGGCACTCAAAAAAATTGAGTCAAAAATAGGACCAAAGCTCAAATGGATGCTTACAGGAGCTGGCTGCAATAAGTCTGGAGACACCCTGACTCGTGAATGCAAGAACCAAAAAAGGCTAGATAAGAAATCTAGTCAAACAGCCGCTCTCCGTACATACCCTGTACGGGTGATATAGTTTAAACTTAGATTGAAATGTAAGTTCTTTTCTTCTTATGCATAAGTTCAATAAAGAGACACTTGATTGAAAGTAGTAGTGAGAGTAATATGTTTATCAAAAACATATATTTCGAACAATGAAAAAAAGGAGAAAGTCACTAATTCTGTCTTAGTGAGGATACAGCTGCCACTTCTCATATTTTAAATAGACTTTGTGTACCAATGCATTTCGGAGCAAATAGCTCCTTCATCAGGGTGAGTCTAATCTAATAACATAGAATTGGAATATATACCGCATGACATATGAAATAACGTAAAAAATAGCGCAATATGCAATCATAAATCACAATAGAAAAAGGTAATAAATTAGAAATCACATACCAAAAAGTAGATGAGGGTTCAGGTCAAAGTAGAACATGTAATGAAATGAAGTAGACAAAACCGAGAGTCAATAGGTGCAAGTAGCGGGGGAATATGACCATGTGAATGGAGGGAAAACAATGTAAATGGACTCACGAGAAGTGTTTGGCCTCGTAGAAACAAAAATCTACAATCACAAGCAGATATGTGATCTGTTGTCGGTAACAGCAGCGTGCAGAATGCAGCCAAACCGATAAAGCTGTAAGAAGCAAAAGTGTGTTTTAAGCGGAGTCAATGAGGCGCTGTGGCGCTGTGATTAGAAAGAGTCGTCTTCAATGGTTACCAGGAAGACAATCAGGGTCTATGCCGGCCAGAAAAACGCCGTTCTGCATCGCTGTAAGCAAGCGTTGCTAATGGTAACGCTGCTATAAATACCCACGTGATCGCATCGCATCAGGAGAGCGGCGCGATGCGGCACGTACTTTTAGGAGACTGCAAATGAGATATGTAGGCATATTTGGAGCTAAAAATACAATTATCAACACTCGGGTGAGATAAAAAGGAAAAATGAATAAAAGAAAAATGAATATACAAAAATAATAAACATAGAAAAAATACTGTAGAAAAGTAAACAACAGGGAAGGTAATAGGAACATATAACTACACAGGCACCAAAAGTGGTAGCCCATGTGAAGGTAAGGGATAGTGAACTAGCATCACAGCCGTGGTAGTTGGCACTAGAGGTGTCACCTTGGGTCCCAGACGGGTGTCCGGGAAAGGCTGCAAAGATGCATGGGCACAATGCGTGCAATTAATGTGTCAATTAAGGAAATTAGCAAGTGTTAACATAACGACTCTGAAGATCTGGAGCACTGCGTAAGTATTATCAATGCCTAAGGATACTGGCCTAGACCTCACAATATGTTGAGGACCACATTAAATGTCTGTTAACAGTCAAACCATTGCGTATAACATGCAAAATCATCAATAACTAATACAAAGAACATTATGTAATGTCACATGAAATCTACATAGATACATCACATTCAAAGATAACAATGATAATTGATTTCTTCATTTAGGCCATTGGGATACAGGCTCCCCAATCTGTCAATCCAATATGTCTCTCTTTGGTTAAGCCGAAGGCTCAGATCCTCATGTGGATTGACTTTGCTTAGCACTTCAAGAATCAAAAATCTGATTTGAGTCAAATTGTGGCGTTTCTCGTTCCAATGGCGAGCCACTGCCGAGTTGGGATTAAAGTTACGTATACAAGAGCGGTGTTCGTTCCAACGTACTTTAGCTGCTCTCATGGATTGGCCAACATAATATTTCCCACAGGGACACTTTATTCCATAAATGATATTCTCACTATCACAAGTGCCAAATGTCCTCAGCAGAATCTTATTGCCTGTGCTGGGATGGTATATGGTGTTGCCTTTGATGACCAGGTTGCAATTAGTACAATGAAGACAAGGATATGTCCCTGTGCGTTGAGTACTGGGTTCTTTCAAGGGAGGTCGTGTGCGTACTAATTCATCGCGTAAATTCTTGCTTCTTTGATAGGCAAATACCGGTAATTGTTCAAACAGTTTCTGTACTCTAACATCATTCTTAAGGATATTCCAATGTTTCTTAATGGAATTCTTTATCTTGTTACTCTGAATGGAGAATCTTGAAACATATACTGGTGTTTGTAGCTCCCTTTTGGGTTTAGTGGTACCGGTAAGGAGTGTATCGCGCTCAACAGTTTGTACTCTTTGAGACGCTGAGTTCAGTTCTTCCTCTGTGTAGCCACGGGCTAGGAATTTGTCTTTCATAGCTAGCTGTTGAGTTAAGCATTCTGCAGGATCGCTCACTATTTTTTTCACTCGTAAAAGTTGGCTGTATGGTAAATTCTTCAGAAGGCTTGGTTGATGAAAACTTAGACGATGTAAAAGATTATTGCGATCGGTGGTTTTGCGAATTAAAGTGGTGTTGTAGCCAGTATCTTTCTTGGCAATGCTAACATCAAGAAATGTGATATGTTCTCTAGATATCTCGCTCGTAAATTGAATGCGTGGATCGATACTGTTAAGATATTCAAAAAAGACCATGAACATGTCGTGAGTGCCCGTCCAAATTCCAAATATATCGTCGATATAGCGTAACCATAGGTAAATGTTCTGATTCCACTCTTGTTTTTTAAGTACATGCTCGGATTCAAATTTGTGCATGAAGCAGTTAGCATATGATGGTGCCATTGTGGCACCCATCGATGTCCCTGAAGTTTGTAAAAAGAACTTATTGCGATATTGAAAATATGAATTCTCCGCAATGAATTGAAGAAGAGTCAAAATAAATTCTTTCTGTGCACGGATTGGTGGCGATTCTAGTAAGAGCCATTCAACGGATTCAATGCCTAGATCATGCGGAATGGATGTGTACAAACTCTTAACATCGATTGTGAACATAAAGTGCTCTTGATTGAATATTATGTCATTGAGCTTCTGTAGAA
Organism: Ambystoma mexicanum; assembly: GCF_040938575.1. Classification (NCBI taxonomy): domain Eukaryota; kingdom Metazoa; phylum Chordata; class Amphibia; order Caudata; family Ambystomatidae; genus Ambystoma; species Ambystoma mexicanum. The sequence goes on along the minus strand of NC_090935.1, from coordinate 1,168,713,882 downwards.
AATGCGAAGTATCTCTGATGTAAGTGGAGGTTTTTTGTATCAGAGGTTGAAGAAAAAAGTCGATATAAACTCCGAGTGGTTGGTTAATGCTGTCCATACCAGCGACAATAGGTCTTCCTGGAGGTCTGACTTGATCTTTGTGAATTTTAGGTAATGTGTAAAAGTTTGGAATCCTAGGGTGAGTATTAATAAGAAATTTGCGAGTATGTTCATTTATCCAGTCAAGTTCGAACGCTTTATCCAGCAGGGTTTCCAAGTTTTGTTTAATGGACACAGTGGGGTCATGGTCCAAGGGTGCATAGACAGTGCGATCTTGTAGTTGTCTCATACACTCAGCATCATAATCTGTGGTATTCATGATTACCAATGCTCCTCCTTTGTCCGCTGGGCGGATAGTTATCTCTTTGTCACAATATAGGTCCCGAATTGATTTCATTTCGTGTGGTTTCATGTTCTTGTGTGGTGGGATTTTGTAACTAATACGTTCCAGATCCTTAGTAACCATTTTCTGAAAGACATCAATCGATGGAACTGAGATTGGTGGTATAAAACTACTCTTAGTTCGAAACTCTTGAAAATTTGGGATATCGGTGGTACTCTCATATGGTTCAAGTTCCTCGAAGAATACCTTGAGTTTCAATTTTCTAATGAACTTGTAGAGTTCGATCTTGGAATTAAACAAGGTTGTACTATATGTGGGCACAAAGCTTAACCCTTTCTGAAGTGTATTAACTTCAGTTTTGCTCAATGCTTTCTGAGATATGTTGATAACTAGGTTTTCCTCAGTTGTAGTCGTGTTTGTGGCTTGTTTCTGAGGTAAATAAGATTCTGCTGAGGACATTTGGCACTTGTGATAGTGAGAATATCATTTATGGAATAAAGTGTCCCTGTGGGAAATATTATGTTGGCCAATCCATGAGAGCAGCTAAAGTACGTTGGAACGAACACCGCTCTTGTATACGTAACTTTAATCCCAACTCGGCAGTGGCTCGCCATTGGAACGAGAAACGCCACAATTTGACTCAAATCAGATTTTTGATTCTTGAAGTGTTAAGCAAAGTCAATCCACATGAGGATCTGAGCCTTCGGCTTAACCAAAGAGAGACATATTGGATTGACAGATTGGGGAGCCTGTATCCCAATGGCCTAAATGAAGAAATCAATTATCATTGTTATCTTTGAATGTGATGTATCTATGTTGATTTCATGTGACATTACATAATGTTCTTTGTATTAGTTATTGATGATTTTGCATCTTATACGTAATGGTTTGACTGTTAACAGACATTTAATGTGGTCCTCAACATATTGTGAGGTCTAGGCCAGTATCCTTAGGCATTGATAATACTTACGCAGTGCTCCAGATCTTCAGAGTCGTTATGTTAACACTTGCTAATTTCCTTAATTGACACATTAATTGCACGCATTGTGCCCATGCATCTTTGCAGCCTTTCCCGGACACCCGTCTGGGACCCAAGGTGACACCTCTAGTGCCACCTACCACGGCTGTGATGCTAGTTCACTATCCCTTACCTTCACATGGGCTACCACTTTTGGTGCCTGTGTAGTTATATGTTCCTATTACCTTCCCTGTTGTTTACTTTTCTACAGTATTTTTTCTATGTTTATTATTTTTGTATATTCGTTTTTCTTTTATTCATTTTTCCTTTTTATCTCACCCGAGTGTTGATAATTGTATTTTTAGCTCCAAATATGCCTACATATCTCATATGCAGTCTCCTAAAAGTACGTGCCGCATCGCGCCGCTCTCCTGATGCGATGCGATCACGTGGGTATTTATAGCAGCGTTACCATTAGCAACGCTTGCTTACAGCGATGCAGAACGGCGTTTTTCTGGCCGGCATAGACCCTGATTGTCTTCCAGGTAACCATTGAAGACGACTCTTTCTAATCACAGCGCCACAGCGCCTCATTGACTCCGCTTAAAACACACTTTTGCTTCTTACAGCTTTATCGATTTGGCTGCATTCTGCACGCTGCTGTTACCGACAACAGATCACATATCTGCTTGTGATTGTAGATTTTTGTTTCTACGAGGCCAAACACTTCTCGTGAGTCCATTTACATTGTTTTCCCTCCATTCACATGGTCATATTCCCCCGCTACTTGCACCTATTGACTCTCAGTTTTGTCTACTTCATTTCATTACATGTTCTACTTTGACCTGAACCCTCATCTACTTTTTGGTATGTGATTTCTAATTTATTACCTTTTTCTATTGTGATTTATGATTGCATATTGCGCTATTTTTTACGTTATTTCATATGTCATGCGGTATATATTCCAATTCTATGTTATTAGATTAGACTCACCCTGATGAAGGAGCTATTTGCTCCGAAATGCATTGGTACACAAAGTCTATTTAAAATATGAGAAGTGGCAGCTGTATCCTCACTAAGACAGAATTAGTGACTTTCTCCTTTTTTTCATTGTTCGAAATATATGTTTTTGATAAACATATTACTCTCACTACTACTTTCAATCAAGTGTCTCTTTATTGAACTTATGCATAAGAAGAAAAGAACTTACATTTCAATCTAAGTTTAAACTATATCACCCGTACAGGGTATGTACGGAGAGCGGCTGTTTGACTAGATTTCTTATCTAGCCTTTTTTGGTTCTTGCATTCACGAGTCAGGGTGTCTCCAGACTTATTGCAGCCAGCTCCTGTAAGCATCCATTTGAGCTTTGGTCCTATTTTTGACTCAATTTTTTTGAGTGCCTAATATTAACATACAGATTTACTAAAAGTGTGGTGCCCACTTTATTTTATTATTTGCTTCTTATTCCTCCTTTTTTGAGACACACATAAGTGGAGGCACACAGTGATCACATCTATCTTAGTATTTTCAATTTTCATATTTTTCATAAACAACATGTCCTTTGAAGACATCGAAGGTCTATCATCGAAATGTGCAGAAACCTTAGGGTTTTCGACTGAGGAAGCAGCTGCCATTCTCGAATTGATTAGCGAAACGACTTTAGGCACACATGCCACTACTACTAAGGATCCGGCGAAACGCATCAAACAACTAGAATATCTAATTCGCAAGGAAATCAACCGAAAACTTCATGCGATCACACTAGGTCGCTACTTTAAAAATCAACGTATCCCAAGAGGCTTACGCATCCAACTCCGTCCTACCCTTTGCAAAGAAAGCAAAGAATTTGTACGCAAGTGGGAGGCTATTCTGAACAAGTGTTCCCTAGACTTGATTCTTTTAACCATCCAGGAACTATCTAAAAATCTAATTTCTCTGAACTCCGAGATCCAAGAAATAGAGAAAGAGCTTGTGACGTCACTGGGGAAAGAAGAATATGATATTATCTTAACAGAAATTAATACAAAACTTGAAGATTATAAAACTGAGTTAGAACAGAAAAAGGTGAAAAAATGTAAACGAGATACCTACGACTATATTAACGAAGAAGTATATACGTGGATGGAAAAATACGGACCAGTAGCCTCAAAGAAACCATATAAATATCCAACAGACACCACATCTAGCTCTGATTCAGAAACACAAAGGGACACCGACGTACACACGGAACGACCATCGGGTGACGACAATCGCCCAGTCAGTTCTTCAATCCAAACACCCGCAAGCTCGGCTTTTTTAGGAGCGCGCCCAAAAGAACCCGCAGGGGGAGGAGGAAACCTCAGAAACAAGCCACAAACACGACTACAACTGAGGAAAACCTAGTTATCAACATATCTCAGAAAGCATTGAGCAAAACTGAAGTTAATACACTTCAGAAAGGGTTAAGCTTTGTGCCCACATATAGTACAACCTTGTTTAATTCCAAGATCGAACTCTACAAGTTCATTAGAAAATTGAAACTCAAGGTATTCTTCGAGGAACTTGAACCATATGAGAGTACCACCGATATCCCAAATTTTCAAGAGTTTCGAACTAAGAGTAGTTTTATACCACCAATCTCAGTTCCATCGATTGATATCTTTCAGAAAATGGTTACTAAGGATCTGGAACGTATTAGTTACAAAATCCCACCACACAAGAACATGAAACCACACGAAATGAAATCAATTCGGGACCTATATTGTGACAAAGAGATAACTATCCGCCCAGCGGACAAAGGAGGAGCATTGGTAATCATGAATACCACAGATTATGATGCTGAGTGTATGAGACAACTACAAGATCGCACTGTCTATGCACCCTTGGACCATGACCCCACTGTGTCCATTAAACAAAACTTGGAAACCCTGCTGGATAAAGCGTTCGAACTTGACTGGATAAATGAACATACTCGCAAATTTCTTATTAATACTCACCCTAGGATTCCAAACTTTTACACATTACCTAAAATTCACAAAGATCAAGTCAGACCTCCAGGAAGACCTATTGTCGCTGGTATGGACAGCATTAACCAACCACTCGGAGTTTATATCGACTTTTTTCTTCAACCTCTGATACAAAAAACCTCCACTTACATCAGAGATACTTCGCATTTTCTACAGAAGCTCAATGACATAATATTCAATCAAGAGCACTTTATGTTCACAATCGATGTTAAGAGTTTGTACACATCCATTCCGCATGATCTAGGCATTGAATCCGTTGAATGGCTCTTACTAGAATCGCCACCAATCCGTGCACAGAAAGAATTTATTTTGACTCTTCTTCAATTCATTGCGGAGAATTCATATTTTCAATATCGCAATAAGTTCTTTTTACAAACTTCAGGGACATCGATGGGTGCCACAATGGCACCATCATATGCTAACTGCTTCATGCACAAATTTGAATCCGAGCATGTACTTAAAAAACAAGAGTGGAATCAGAACATTTACCTATGGTTACGCTATATCGACGATATATTTGGAATTTGGACGGGCACTCACGACATGTTCATGGTCTTTTTTGAATATCTTAACAGTATCGATCCACGCATTCAATTTACGAGCGAGATATCTAGAGAACATATCACATTTCTTGATGTTAGCATTGCCAAGAAAGATACTGGCTACAACACCACTTTATTTCGCAAAACCACCGATCGCAATAATCTTTTACATCGTCTAAGTTTTCATCAACCAAGCCTTCTGAAGAATTTACCATACAGCCAACTTTTACGAGTGAAAAAAATAGTGAGCGATCCTGCAGAATGCTTAACTCAACAGCTAGCTATGAAAGACAAATTCCTAGCCGTGGCTACACAGAGGAAGAACTGAACTCAGCGTCTCAAAGAGTACAAACTGTTGAGCGCGATACACTCCTTACCGGTACCACTAAACCCAAAAGGGAGCTACAAACACCAGTATATGTTTCAAGATTCTCCATTCAGAGTAACAAGATAAAGAATTCCATTAAGAAACATTGGAATATCCTTAAGAATGATGTTAGAGTACAGAAACTGTTTGAACAATTACCGGTATTTGCCTATCAAAGAAGCAAGAATTTACGCGATGAATTAGTACGCACACGACCTCCCTTGAAAGAACCCAGTACTCAACGCACAGGGACATATCCTTGTCTTCATTGTACTAATTGCAACCTGGTCATCAAAGGCAACACCATATACCATCCCAGCACAGGCAATAAGATTCTGCTGAGGACATTTGGCACTTGTGATAGTGAGAATATCATTTATGGAATAAAGTGTCCCTGTGGGAAATATTATGTTGGCCAATCCATGAGAGCAGCTAAAGTACGTTGGAACGAACACCGCTCTTGTATACGTAACTTTAGTCCCAACTCGGCAGTGGCTCGCCATTGGAACGAGAAACGCCACAATTTGACTCAAATCAGATTTTTGATTCTTGAAGTGCTAAGCAAAGTCAATCCACATGAGGATCTGAGCCTTCGGCTTAACCAAAGAGAGACATATTGGATTGACAGATTGGGGAGCCTGTATCCCAATGGCCTAAATGAAGAAATCCATTATCATTGTTATCTTTGAATGTGATGTATCTATGTTGATTTCATGTGACATTACATAATGTTCTTTGTATTAGTTATTGATGATTTTGCATGTTATACGCAATGGTTTGACTGTTAACAGACATTTAATGTGGTCCTCAACATATTGTGAGGTCTAGGCCAGTATCCTTAGGCATTGATAATACTTACGCAGTGCTCCAGATCTTCAGAGTCGTTATGTTAACACTTGCTAATTTCCTTAATTGACACATTAATTGCACGCATTGTGCCCATGCATCTTTGCAGCCTTTCCCAGACACCCGTCTGGGACCCAAGGTGACACCTCTAGTGCCACCTACCACGGCTGTGATGCTAGTTCACTATCCCTTACCTTCACATGGGCTACCACTTTTGGTGCCTGTGTAGTTATATGTTCCTATTACCTTCCCTGTTGTTTACTTTTCTACAGTATTTTTTCTATGTTTATTATTTTTGTATATTCGTTTTTCTTTTATTCATTTTTCCTTTTTATCTCACCCGAGTGTTGATAATTGTATTTTTAGCTCCAAATATGCCTACATATCTCATATGCAGTCTCCTAAAAGTACGTGCCGCATCGCGCCGCTCTCCTGATGCGATGCGATCACGTGGGTATTTATAGCAGCGTTACCATTAGCAACGCTTGCTTACAGCGATGCAGAACGGCGTTTTTCTGGCCGGCATAGACCCTGATTGTCTTCCAGGTAACCATTGAAGACGACTCTTTCTAATCACAGCGCCACAGCGCCTCATTGACTCCGCTTAAAACACACTTTTGCTTCTTACAGCTTTATCGATTTGGCTGCATTCTGCACGCTGCTGTTACCGACAACAGATCACATATCTGCTTGTGATTGTAGATTTTTGTTTCTACGAGGCCAAACACTTCTCGTGAGTCCATTTACATTGTTTTCCCTCCATTCACATGGTCATATTCCCCCGCTACTTGCACCTATTGACTCTCGGTTTTGTCTACTTCATTTCATTACATGTTCTACTTTGACCTGAACCCTCATCTACTTTTTGGTATGTGATTTCTAATTTATTACCTTTTTCTATTGTGATTTATGATTGCATATTGCGCTATTTTTTACGTTATTTCATATGTCATGCGGTATATATTCCAATTCTATGTTATTAGATTAGACTCACCCTGATGAAGGAGCTATTTGCTCCGAAATGCATTGGTACACAAAGTCTATTTAAAATATGAGAAGTGGCAGCTGTATCCTCACTAAGACAGAATTAGTGACTTTCTCCTTTTTTTCATTGTTCGAAATATATGTTTTTGATAAACATATTACTCTCACTACTACTTTCAATCAAGTGTCTCTTTATTGAACTTATGCATAAGAAGAAAAGAACTTACATTTCAATCTAAGTTTAAACTATATCACCCGTACAGGGTATGTACGGAGAGCGGCTGTTTGACTAGATTTCTTATCTAGCCTTTTTTGGTTCTTGCCCTCGTCTCGTCGCCAATGTTAAGTCAGGAGCCAGGCGCACATTTGATTGAAGATTTATTATTAAGAAGGCAGATCAAAACACAGCAGGCGCCCTCCTTTAAGAGGCCGGCTCCAACTGCCTTTACATACAAAAGTAAGCCTCCACAAGCATTCCAATTAGAATACACAACCTCAATACATTCTAGTTAGAATACAGGTTACATCATAATGGTATTGACTTGCAGTGTGTTAGCTTAAAGTAAGTATGACACTTTTATAAAGTTATAAGGGTCTATATCTTAACAGCCATCACTTCCACTTAGGGGTGGGGTCAAATGACATCACTTCCTGTGATATCATCAGTGGCCAAGGGTCGTGTCATGTCACTTCTGCTACACCTGGCATTTTGGTGAAATGACTTCCCTGACTGCCAGATGCAGTTTAAATCACACAGATGATGGTCGCGAGATGAGCGCGGGGACGCACGGCAAAATTAGCTTGCTGATGTATTGTAACAGCCACGTTGGTCTCTAGAATTCACAGCACATGAGTAGTAACTCTCTCAGCCAGTGTTTATCTTCCCCCCGATCTATGATGTTACATCCAACCTATATCTCAAGGGTCGCTTTCATGCAGTAGTATAGTATTTACCGATATATGGAATACTTGTATTATTCCGTCTTTACGGCATATGGCATTGATCATTCCAAGTTATAAGTACTTCGTTAAAACCAGACCAGAATCATACTAACATGTCCTTTTATTAGATTCTACTTAGAAACTGTTCATAAGTTTGCTTTATCGTAGGCTTAGTTTCTGGGCCATGAGTAACAATACTGTTGCACCAACTCAGCGTGACTTTCGGGAAGGCATGGGGACTTTGGAGCAGGGAATTAACTTGCGTTTAATTGTTACATAATATTATTATGCTGATGCGCCTTTACTTTTGGACTTGTATTGACCTTGTACACCCTTTCAATGATGGAGGTTTTGAATGTTACTGATCAGCTACTGCATGTAATTCAAACACTACTCTCTTAAACATGTGCGTGCATCAGATTTAGTGGAGCTAGACACTGTACCAACTTGTTCCTGGTCACTACAGGTGTAAAGGAGTGTGCATGCTGGCAGCCTTCCATTTTAAAGTATACATCAGCTCGCATCAATGGCCTCTTCTTAGAACCCCCAGCACACAGCATTCTGTATGACATCATAGTGGAGAAAGGCGTCTGTGGCGCAAGGCCCCTCCCATTGTAACACTGCAACATTAATGAAGGATATCAAAGGACCCTCCAACACACGTCCCTTCCTATTTTTCACAAAGGCCCTTACAACAGAGTAATCACTGATAACAGGTAAAAACAGACCACACCACCCAAATCTATTGTTAGGGTTATTATTATTATTAGTACCTGGCGAGAGACAATGAAATTGTAACAAGCAATCTCATTGGCCCTCACCGGGGCATTACCCGACTGAGAATCCCTGGAATCTTTCTCCCCTCTATGTTCCTTCTTTTCCCCAGGGGGGCGGCGGGGTGTGGCAGCCTCTCAGCCAATGAGGAGGCTTGGAATGGGTCCATAGTTTAATCCCCCCACCTCTTTTGTGTACAATGTTGGAATGGGGTAATACCTGTTCCGAGCCACCACATGGCTAGAGGCTGCCATCTTCCCCCGCTGAGGATTCAGGTAAGTGTTTTCCCTCCCCCCACACCCTCCAATGCAAACAATCTCCTCCTGCCCTCCGAACCCACTTACCTTCTATTTGCTCCATTTCCGGATCGGGTGTGCCAGGAACACTTCTGGCCCCAGCGTGTCTGCTCCCAAACCGCAACAGGCCATCATGGAATGGAAGAAGGACTACACGTAGCCCCTTCTCTCCTTTCCATGGCGGCCACTTTTTTGTTTACGTTTTTTCTATTTTTTCCAATGGCTGCCATGGAAAGGGAGAAGGGAATACATGTACAGAAGAAAAAAAAATCTGTACCGAAACACCAGAGCATTTCGAAACAGAAAAACAATGCTTTTAGCAACCCAGTCTTGAAGGCAGGGGTACCAATAGCAATAAGCCCTTCTGAGCGGGCCTATGTTAACTATGGGCCTTGGGGCTTTACTGGACTCGGTAATGCCACCGCGGCTCACGGCTTATTGCTTAATTAGGATATTTATTGAGCATGGACCTAGCTTCAGGAAGCAACAACGTGCTTAACAAATCATAGCGGGAAGGACACAGCGAGTGAATCAGAAGTACAAGGGAGAGCGGAGCTAACAAGAGAGGAGGGGGAGAGCGGGCAATTTGGCAGCAAGGAGAGGAAACAGTGGGGAGCTGATCATACAGGCTCAGGTAGGGTGAGGAGCAGAGCGTGTGGCCCTAGGTGTTATGGAGCTGGTGACTCAGGATGGCCTACTCTAATTAAGTGTTACACCTGTTCCCATTCGATTCATATACCTCCTCTCAAAACCTTCTCCATCTGGACTGGACCACCAAACAACACCCCCCCCCCGACCTCCTTTATTTTCACTATCACATAATCGCTGGTTTGTCCCCTCTTCTGCAGTAGTGCTACGCCTTGGCTTAAATATGACTTACTGTCGTCATCCTATCAAGTATGTCAGCCTCCACTGTGACATGATTGGCTCTGTTCAAAGAAGAGGAGTACACCCTGGTGTACCACTACCTTCCTCTCATGACCCCAAAGGGAATGGTGCCAGTGGTGTCATGAGGGGACAGAGACAGTTGAAACACTCTTTTCATCACATCATCTTTACGGTTTGTCCTGCACACACCGGCCATCCGAATGGAGTCCATTACACAATAGTTCACTCTCTCAAGGCACCATTGTTTTCCAGATGCTTCTGTTTCTTCCCATACATCACCCAATACTCCTCCATTGCTCTTAACATAAATTGATGCCCATCATCCGTAAAAACACTCATTGGATACCCTCGACATGTAAAAATCCCATCTTTAAATGTGATAGCAGCATGGGTATTGGCCTCCCATACCAGCTTGACTTCCACCCACCTAGAAAATAGGTCTACCAACCTGATGATGAACCACCCTCCTCCTCATTCTATCTCCACATGACTCAAGATATCCAATGCCCCTTCCTCCAATATGCAGCCAGGTAACTCAGGCACCACGGAGGGTTGAGTGCTCACCATTAATCCCTTATCTGATTTCTCACGCTCATGACACTAACACATATTTCCTTCAACTGCTTCGTAAAAGACAGGCCACCAATATTCCAGCCTTTGAAAGACATGACAAATGGTCCGCAAAGTGGTGTCTTACCCCAGCAATGTCTCCACACATAAACTATGGCACTGCTTTCTCAACACCCAACTTGCCATGCGTCTATACACTTTATCTAGCCCTTTCAATTCAAAGATGGCCTTCAAAGGTTTATTATCCATTTGGAGTATAAAGTATGTCCCCATACACATTTCTCAATAGCCCAGTAACACTCTAACGCCTCTTTTTCAGTAACACAGTATCTTGTCTCAGGTCCTTTCAGCACTCTCAACGCATAAGCTATTACCATTTCAGCACCACTCTTAGCGTTTTGGGACAGCAAAGCTCCCAAGTCTACGTTACTGGTGTCTGCTGTCTGCAGTTCGGATATTTTCTTACCGAGACTGTCCTAGTGGTAGTGAGAGATCTAGTTCCTTTTTCATACTCTCAAACTCCCCAATACAGTTGTTACCCCGACACAAACTCATCTTTCTTTTTCAACAAGCATCTCATGTTATGTATTTTGCCTGCAACGATTTTAACTGACTTTTGGTAGTATTCAATCATGCCTCAATCATTTCCTCCTATCTCCTCCTTTCTCCTGTTCACCCCAGACAATGTGTCTAGACAAGTCCGATCTATGAAAGCCTTGTTAAAGCAGGTTCTCCACTGCTCATCCAGAACCATCAAGGACCATATCGACACCCTTGCTCCAGCCTTGGCCATTTTCTGCAATCACTCTTTTGCCACTGGAACCTTCCCCTCCACCCTTAAGCACTCCCTTGTGCACCCCCATCTAAAGAAGCCCTCTGCCGATCCTTCCTCTCCGGCTAACTACCGTCAGATCTCCATCCATATTTTCCTGGGAAAACTCCTGTAAAAACTGGCCATCTCCCAGCTTAATCTGCATACTGAACCTGTTGGTTGTCTCCACGACCACCAGTCTGGCTTCAGAGCTGCCAGAAGCACAGAAACTGCTCTCCTGAACACACGTGAAGACTTGCTCTCTAATCTTCACCCTAACCTTCCTTCTGTTCACCTTCACCTCAATCTACCCTCTGCTTTCGACACAGTCAACAATGCCATCCTGCTCAATTGCCTCCGTGACAACCTGGGTATCACTGGTCAGGCCCTGGCCTGGTTGACCTCCTTTCTCACTGATCAACCCTCCCAGGTCCAACTTGGGTGTTTCCTCTCTACTATCTCTCTCTCTCTCTCTACTTGTGGTGTTCCCCAGGGGTCTAACCTTTCTCCCTGGCTCTTCAATCACTACCTTATAAACAAAGAGGGGCTCCAAATGGCCCGGGAACAAAATGGAGCAAGCACCTAATATAAAACAATCACTACCTGGCACCTCTTGCCCAACGCATCGCTACATTCTGCTCTAACTTTCAGTGTTATGCGGATGACAACCAGCTCTCCTTCAGGCTCCCCTCAGCCACCTGTGTTCCTTCTCTCATACCAGATTGTCTGGCTGCAGTTCAGGAGTGGTGTGCTGCCAAGATCTCTGCCTTAATGCCAGTAAGACTGAGATCCTACTCGCGACATCTGATCACTGCTTTCCTCTCTCTCTCGCTTTCTGGGCACTGGGAATGCACTACCTCCAACTTTCTATTCCTAAACATCTTCCTTCTCGAGCCCTCTGCTCATCCACCTCCAACTCTCTGAGGGTCAGACATTTCTCCAGGCAGAGAGTGGGGAGTAGATCTCTCTCTTCGACTGGGGCCTCCCTCTGAAACAGCCTCCCTGCCGCTCTCAAACTTGAGCAGGACCACCTCTGGTTCCGGAAGCAACTCAAGAACTTCCTTTTTTTTCGCTTCTGATTTCTCTCTTCCTCTCCCTTGCTGATGTCCCCGACTTCTCTGCACACTGGTCTCCTGGCCACCCGCTGAAACTCAGGCCCAGGCTCCTGCATGTCCAGTTGCCCTCGCACTGCCTCCGGCCTCCCCCAGCACTTAAGGTTCTATATCTGCAAACCTACAGTCCCTTGTCTCTCTGCACTTCTCCCTCTGGCCCCTGGCACTTCCCCCCCCCCCTCTTCCAGACACTTGCATGATCTGAATGACAGAAGGCCTAGAAAGATCTGCCTTTGACAAAGATGCATCCAGATTCCTTGTGGCATCCACCATGTCCCTCTTGGGACAAATCACTCTGGACAAGATCTCCTGGCCCAAGTGCTCAACCACTCTCTCTTTTAATGAGCTTTAGTCCCTCTTTAGTGTGAGAGTTCTAGTGTTCTGCAATGTTCTAAGTGCCTTCTCTCGTTCCACATGATGCTCCTCCAGGTCCCTTTAACATACCTGAATGTTGTTTTGAAAGCAATGCACATTTTCGGCAGCCTGAAAGAGTTTGTACGTAGCTTTCTGGAGTGGAAGAAAGTGGATGCTGATATTATTCTGTATTGAAATACCCTTCATGGGTTATGATGGCAGTGGCAGGCGGCATGCTGGATATAAAGTGACCTGGTGATAGGCTCACGTTTGGTGAAATGTTTCAACCTCCATTTGAAAACAGCATGTCCCCCAGATTTGGCAATGGGGTACACTGCATCACAACACACCTGTAAAGATGTCTTAGATCCACAAAGAGACTCACATTACAATGTGGCTTGCCTGCCCTCACCAGGGCGACATCCACTTCACAGCATTCAGCCTCTCAAAAATGCCCCTTTCACACAATGTTTTCTTGTCCCCTTTGACGGTCCTTCTCAAGGCCATCTGCACTGGAGGGAGCTCCGATACCACAGCCTCAACACGATGCGGTGAACACATTCCTTCAGCATGCCCACGGTCTCCATGAACACGGATGGGTAGGCTTGCACCTCACATCCCCCCCCCATGTTGGGGGGCAACGTGCAGGACCTGCTCAATAGTTTTGGGACCTTGGTGTGTGTGTAGTTTCTTCTGCTCCCTCCATCGCTCCACTGAGTGCTGCTTCTTTTTTTATGCACCTTACTTCGGGCCCTTAAACTCGATGAGTGCAGTACCATGCTCCAGTAAACCAATGTTGTCTTATAACCCCCTCGGTTAATGCCAGTGGCATTAGGTCTGTATCATCTCGACGCCTGTCTCAATTTGAGCGTTATCGTTGCTCATTTGAGTCTGCCATCATTTACCATGTATAAAGATCCCTGCCATTGACCTGTCGACATTGTTCTTCTCCAATAAAATGTATTTGCAACACATCGCGCAATAGTCTTCATCGTCCAATGATGCGGGGTTCCTGTAACCTCCCACATTACCTTCATTCTTCTGTGAGGCACAACATTGTTGCTGAAATTAACAGTTCACAAAATGGCTGCATGTACTTTTTCTTCCAGGGCACATCCTGGCACTCCCTAGATATGGTTTACTTTGACAGCAGAGTCCCGCTAACATGGATTGGTTTGTTGTGTTGCGCTCATGTTGCATTTCGTTTGACCAAGGCCACCTTTGCCGACCCGTTCCTTCACCTCGAGAACCTCCTTCTCTGCACTTTTGTTTTGTTTAGGCAGGTGACGCATGACATGGAGTGTTCTATCCTTTTCGCTATTTTGATGACGCCCTCTGAATAGGGTTATCTTTTAACCACAGCTCTTCACACACTGTGTTATTGTAGCATCGTGCCATTAATTGGTCACAAATGTGCTCCTAGTGCTTATTTGCAAAATGGCAGGAAAGGGCCAGGGGCCTCAGAGCAGTAATGTCATCCTCAACATTCTTACCGGGTGCTTGCAGGCAGCGAGGTAGTACATTTCGAGGATTGTGCTTGTTTTGGTATTGAAGTGAAATTCTAGTTTTTTTTAGTGTTATCGCTGGTTCATTGAGGGCTTCCGAAACCATATCCTCTTAAGGCAGGCCTGGGAGGGTTTCATAGATTCACTGTGCTCATATCCCAGACAGTGCATTAGCAGGAAGCCGTTCCTATCCATCCCAAATCTAGCACTACATGTGGCCCTGAGATAATAATAAAACATGTTTTCCATTGAACTAATTTTGTCTTAGTGGCCCAGGGGTGGAAATTAATACAGCATGTTCTGGTACACTCTACACAGTGGATATGGGGCACGATTATCTAGTATGTTCTTCTGAGTATTTATTAATGATACAATTATATAGTTGTCGTTTTATTTCTGTGGTCCAGTTATTTTGTTACTGTGTTAATAATTCTACCTCTCCCACCGTATAGAGACCATCTGTGGCTTAACTTTTCCAATTCCAGGCACCCGTGGGCTCACTCATCTGTGTGTGGTACACGTCCTCTCACAGGTGTTCTTGACAAATCAAGCATTGATGGGGCTCGGAAGTTCTTTCCTCTAATGTGCACTGTAGTTTGGTTCCTTCACCATTCCATCTTCAATGGATGCCTTTCTATTTCATAGAGTACCTGGGAAGCTCGGGCCGAGACTGTGTGGTGACTCGAACAGATGGGCAAGTTAGGAAAGCAGGATTGCACATGCTTTGTGCATCTCTGCTTTTCCGGTTGGGAGGTCTAACAACTGCTGTAGGGGCATCAACATCTTCTTGGTATGGGCCAGCTTGTCCCCAATGTTATAAAGACGTTTCACACAACCACATGTGAGTTTTGTTGATGTTGATTATAAGCAACTCACAAGAGAAGCCCCTGCGCGGCCAGCTTCAAGTGATCTCCCTCACCCACCTCCTTCAATTGCCTCCTCCTTGAACCCCCAGGCCACAGTATTCTGTATCTCATCACAGTGGGAACAGGTACTTCTGGTGCACGGAGAATCTCCCTATAACACAGGACAGCATCCCTCAGGGCTCTATCCTATCACTGTGGCTCTTCAATATCTACCTTGGCCCTCTGGCCCACCTGCTCTCCACTTTTTCTCCTCACTTCCAGTGTTATGCTGATGACACACAACTCTCCTTCAAGCGTCCCTCCGCTACCTCCTCTTCTTCCTCTTTCCTACTGGACTTCCTGACCGCTATTCAGGGATGGTGCTCTGATAATTATCTCTGCCTTAATGCTAGTAAGACCAAGATCCTTCTCATTGGGACGCCTGCTCCCTGTTACCCTCCCACTGTCTGGCCGCCCTCCTTGGGCCCTCTTCTGTCACCTTCTTGTGAGGCAAAAAATCTTGGGGTCATCTTTGATTCCTCTCTCTCCTTCTCCTCTCACATCACAGACCTTGCTAAGAAGCCAAACTTTCAGCTCCACCTACTCAGGGGCATTTCCCCTTTCCTCACGTTCCCCCAGAAGCTCAACGTCTCCAGAGCCCTGGTTCTCTCTAGGCTGGACTACTGCAACAGCCCTTCCTCAATCTGCCGCTTTTCTCTCTTCGCCCTCTGCAACTAATCCAGAGTAGGACTGCAAGGCTTATCCTTGACCTCAAGCCCAGGGACTGCATCTTTCCAGCCCTAAAATCTCTCCACTGTCTTTTAGGATTATATTCAAGACCTTCTGCATCATACACAAGGCTTTCAGGGGCCTGGGACCCCACTGCATCCAACTCTCTCTCCCTAAATACCTCCAGGCTAGAGCACTTCGGTCCTCTAGCTCCAACTCTCTGAAGTTCCAATGTTTCTCCAAGCAGAGAGTGTGTAGATCTCTATCCTTGGCAGGAACTTTCCTCTGGAATGGCCACCCTGCCCCTCTCAGACTTGAGCCAGATCTCCTTAAGTTCCGGAAGCAGCTCACGACCCTGCTATTCTCTACTTCTGTCCCTCTCTCCCTCCCTTGCTAATGAACCCACTGTCCACTGAGATTGGCGGCCTGGTCCTTTATGAGTTTTACAGGGCACCAGGCGCCCCCTCGTCCAGTCTCACTGAGCACCCGACCAACCTAGCATCCTAGCACTGCTCTTCTGGGCCCCCTCCCTGACCGGCTTGAGTTTTGGCACCCAGGATATATGTGGTCCACCCCCTCCCCTGTACTTGACAGTGTCCCCGGTCATCCCCTGGCACTTGCCCTTCTTGGCTTCCCTTAGTACTTGCCTATCCCTCGTCCCTCCTTCCCCCTGCAAACTTCACCCTCAATATCCTTTCCCTTCCCCTGCACTTCTTACTGCAACACTTGCACAATCCAAATGCTATAAGGCCTAGTAGGACTATTATTGCTTTTATCTCCTTGTCCCCCCCCTCCCCTTTTGTCTTGTGGCATCTTGAAACACTTTTGTATTAGGCACCTTATAAATATGCAATAAATAAATAAATAAAACATTAATTCAAGATAAGAAAGGATGTTCCGGCCGTTAAAGCCTTAGATAGTGAGGCCAGTACCCCTCCTAGGTTATCCAGATGATACCGTCTTTACAACGATGACGCCCTTTGCCATGCACTGTATATTACCCACCTCACATGTGTATTAAAGAGTTAGCTGTTAAGATAGAGACATCTAAAGTCCTAATAACGAGACCGAGAAAGAAAATCTCCTCAGGCTCAGCATTTTGTATTGAGACCAAACCTGAAAGAGACGAGTCGTTTAGTTACGTTGGTCATTTATTTACACAGCGCTGAAGAGCTACTGGCTGTCCTAACACTCATGTTACAGTATCATGGGGCAGTAATACAAAAACTACATTCTTTGGCCGCCAGCGTATCAACATGATCGTAAAGGATTATAGGGCAAAACATAAAGCCATTGCCCTTTATGGACCAGACGTTTGGGGATTTTTGCTGGCGAGTTCTCTGTAATTAAGGGAAATGACATTCTTTAAAAAGTTGCAAGGCCTGCCAAACTCAGCCCCATTTTTTTCTGTGCATCAGGAAATAATAAGCTATGCATTAGTGATGAGTGCAGCGTTAAACAAGTTGGACTTTGGCTGTCTGAGTTGGCTTACTTGGCTGCAACTAAGAAAATGTTCATTGACATCAGGTGCAGGGTGTGTGCTTTGAAAATTCCCTGACTGAAACATGTTGCAGAGACCTTTCAATTAATTGACTGGTCTAACTGGTTTACATACAAAGAATGTACATACAGTTAAGTAATGAACTTTGCAGCATTAAATTAAATGTAGGGAGTAATATGAATTATGAAAATTGTCTAGCATTTTGCACTTTCTTCATACGCCAAGAGGGCACCATATCTATAATCCTGTGCCCCCTAGCCCCCCCACACTTCTCACCTTCCCTCTTCCCCGCACTTGTGCGATCTGAATTATTTTGTCCTCCCTTTGTTTCCCCCTCCTTGCCTTGTCGCACCTAGAAACATTTGTGTACAGGCGCGTTATTAATGCCACATCATATCATATCATAAAAAGAAGATGGCTCACACACCTAGGTTTCAATATGTTCCCTACGGGGAGTGTTTTGCCAGGTTGAAAAAGGAATGCTACCTGCCTGTGCCCTTTTTGCAAAACACAGGAGGAAATAGCGGTGCTGCTTAATCCCAAGTATGGTGTAATGTTAAATGTTAAAGGTATTTATATCGTGCACCGTCACCAACGGAGAGTGAGAGATAGGTGGTGTGCTGTTGGCGGCTTCAGTTCGGGTTACACTGTGCGCTGAGCTTTGGTGTAAGTATTGGACCCCGGCGAGACCTTGTGTGCTGTTGGTGCTGTTTATGTGTTGTTGGCTTGTTATTGATGCGGTGTGGTAAAGTACGTGTGGGTTGCTGGATGACAGTTGGTTGTGTGAATTTTCGCTTGAGTTAGGTATGCAGAGTTTTGAAGGTAGGGTTAGTGGGTGTGAATCTTGTTCGATTTCATTTGTATTCCTATGGATGGGATCAGTTGCTACTGATCTTTCTTGACCATCTGAATGTTGTGGGTATTAGTGCGGCGCACTCGCTGCTGTATTCTAGTGAGCTTTTTATAATGCGACTGGGTGTGCCTATTCTCCTCATTAGGTGTCGGACCTGGGGATTGGGTGGCCGCTGTTCCTTGCTGTCTATGTGCAATAGGTATGTTGGAGCTTGGGTGTGGTACAGGACCAGGATGCTATTGGTAAATCGTCCAAGTGCTTCTGTCTTGGTCAGCCTAAGTATTCAGTCTGTAGTGTCCTCCACTCATGGCTATCTCTCATTATGCGGTTTGGTGTTGTGGAATGTCTTCTTAGATTCTGTTTGTGGTCTATAGCTCGGTGGGGACTGGGATCGGTATCTTCCTTCATCATTGTTGGAGCTGTGTGTGTGTCTCTGTGGGTGGTCTTCTAGTTACGCAGTAAGGAGCCAGGATTTGAGCGGTTTCATGAAAAGTAGGTGGTTTCTTGTGTTCCATATATTCTTTGGTAGGTCGTTCCAGGTTTTCGGTGCCTGTTGAGAGAAAGAGGATCCCCCAAGTTTTTTTTTGCTGTAGGGTTTTGGTTCCAAGCAGATGTCATTGCTTGATCTGAGCGTTCTTGTTGGCTGTTGTAGGCGTAGTTTGTCTCTCAGGAACGACATCCACTTCACAGCATTCAGCCTCTCAAAAATGCCCCTTTCACACAATGTTTTCTTGTCCCCTTTGACGGTCCTTCTCAAGGCCATCTGCACTGGAGGGAGCTCCGATACCACAGCCTCAACACGATGCGGTGAACACATTCCTTCAGCATGCCCACGGTCTCCATGAACACGGATGGGTAGGCTTGCACCTCACATCCCCCCCCCCCATGTTGGGGGGCAACGTGCAGGACCTGCTCAATAGTTTTGGGACCTTGGTGTGTGTGTAGTTTCTTCTGCTCCCTCCATCGCTCCACTGAGTGCTGCTTCTTTTTTTATGCACCTTACTTCGGGCCCTTAAACTCGATGAGTGCAGTACCATGCTCCAGTACACCAATGTTGTCCTATAACCCCCTGGGTTAATGCCAGTGGCATTAGGTCTGTTTCATCTCTAAGCCTGTCTCAATTTGAGCGTTATCGTTGCTCATTTGAGTCTGCCATCATTTACCATGTATAAAGATCCCTGCCATTGACCTGTCGACATTGTTCTTCTCCAATAAAATGTATTTGCAACACATCGCGCAATAGTCTTCATCGTCCAATGATGCGGGGTTCCTGTAACCTCCCACATTACCTTCACTCTTCTGTGAGGCACAACATTGTTGCTGAAATTAACAGTTCACAAAATGGCTGCATGTACTTTTTCTTCCAGGGCACATCCTGGCACTCCCTAGATATGGTTTACTTTGACAGCAGAGTCCCGCTAACATGGATTGGTTCGTTGTGTTGCGCTCATGTTGCATTTCGTTTGACCAAGGCCACCTTTGCCGACCCGTTCCTTCACCTCGAGAACCTCCTTCTCTACACTTTTGTTTTGTTTAGGCGGGTGACGCATGCCATGGAATGTTCTATCCTTTTCGCTATTTTGATGACGCCCTCTGAATAGGGTTATCCTTTAACCACAGCTCTTCACACACTGTGTTATTGTGGCATCGTGCCACTAATTGGTCACAAATGTGCTCCTAGTGCTTATTTGCAAAATGGCAGGAAAGGGCCAGGGGCCTCAGAGCAGTAATGTCATCCTCAACATTCTTACCGGGTGCTTGCAGGCAGCGAGGTAGTACATTTCGAGGATTGTCCTTGTTTTGGTATTGAAGTGAAATTCTAGTTTTTTTTAGTGTTATCGCTGGTTCATTGAGGGCTTCCGAAACCATATCCTCTTCAGGCAGGCCTGGGAGGGTTTCATAGATTCACTGTGCTCATATCCCAGACAGTGCATTAGCAGGGAGCCGTTCCTATCCATCCCAAATCTAGCACTACATGTGGCCCTGAGATAATAATAAAACATGTTTTCCATTGAACTCATTTTGTCTTAGTGGCCCAGGGGTGGAAATTAATACAGCATGTTCTGGTACACTCTACACAGTGGATATGGGGCACGATTATCTAGTATGTTCTTCTGAGTATTTATTAATGATACAATTATATAGTTGTCGTTTTATTTCTGTGGTCCAGTTATTTTGTTACTGTGTTAATAATTCTACCTCTCCCACCGTATAGAGACCATCTGTGGCTTAACTTTTCCAATTCCAGGCACCCGTGGGCTCACTCATCTGTGTGTGGTACACGTCCTCTCACAGGTGTTCTTGACAAATCAAGCATTGATGGGGCTCGGAAGTTCTTTCCTCTAATGTGCACTGTAGTTTGGTTCCTTCACCATTCCATCTTCAATGGATGCCTTTCTATTTCATAGAGTACCTGGGAAGCTCGGGCCGAGACTGTGTGGTGACTCGAACAGATGGGCAAGTTAGGAAAGCAGGATTCCACATGCTTTGTGCATCTCTGCTTTTCCGGTTGGGAGGGCTAACAACTGCTGTAGGGGCATCAACATCTTCTTGGTATGGGCCAGCTTGTCCCCAATGTTATAAAGACGTTTCACACAACCACATGTGAGTTTTGTTGATGTTGATTATAAGCAACTCACAAGAGAAGCCCCTGCGCGGCCAGCTTCAAGTGATCTCCCTCACCCACCTCCTTCAATTGCCTCCTCCTTGAACCCCCAGGCCACAGTATTCTGTATCTCATCACAGTGGGAACAGGTACTTCTGGTGCACGGAGAATCTCCCTATAACACAGGACAGCATCCCTCAGGGCTCTATCCTATCACTGTGGCTCTTCAATATCTACCTTGGCCCTCTGGCCCACCTGCTCTCCACTTTTTCTCCTCACTTCCAGTGTTATGCTGATGACACACAACTCTCCTTCAAGCGTCCCTCCGCTACCTCCTTTTCTTCCTCTTTCCTACTGGACTTCCTGACCGCTATTCAGGGATGGTGCTCTGATAATTATCGCTGCCTTAATGCTAGTAAGACCAAGATACTTCTCATTGGGACGCCTGCTCCCTGTTACCCTCCCACTGTCTGGCCGCCATCCTTGGGCCCTCTTCCGTCACCTTCTTGTGAGGCAAAAAAACTTGGGGTCATCTTTGATTCCTCTCTCTCCTTCTCCTCTCACATCACAGACCTTGCTAAGAAGCCAAACTTTCAGCTGCACCTACTCGGGGGCATTTTCCCTTTCCTCACCTTCCCCCAGAAGCTCAACGTCTCCAGAGCCCTGGTTCTCTCTAGGCTGGACTACTGCAACAGCCCTTCCTCAATCTGCCGCTTTTCTCTCTTTGCCCTCTCCAACTAATCCAGAGTAGGACTGCAAGGCTTATCCTTGACCTCAAGCCCAGGGTCTGCATCTTTCCAGCCCTAAAATCTCTCCACTGTCTTTTAGGATTATATTCAAGACCTTCTGCATCATACACAAGGCTTTCAGGGGCCTGGGACCCCACTGCATCCAACTCTCTCTCCCTAAATACCTCCAGGCTAGAGCACTTCGGTCCTCTAGCTCCAACTCTCTGAAGTTCCAATGTTTCTCCAAGCAGAGAGTGTGTAGATCTCTATCTTTGGCAGGAACTTCCCTCTGGAATGGCCACCCTGCCCCTCTCAGACTTGAGCCGGATCTCCTTAAGTTCCGGAAGCAGCTCACGACCCTGCTATTCTCTACTTCTGTCCCTCTCTCCCTCCCTTGCTAATGAACCCACTGTCCACTGAGATTGGCGGCCTGGTCCTTTATGAGTTTTACAGGACACCAGGCGCCCCCTCGTCCAGTCTCACTGAGCACCCGACCAACCTAGCATCCTAGCACTGCTCTTCTGGGCCCCCTCCCTGACCGGCTTGAGTTTTGGCACCCAGGATATGTGTGGTCCACCCCCTCCCCTGTACTTGACAGTGTCCCCGGTCATCCCCTGGCACCTGCCCTCCTGGGCTTCCCTTAGTACTTGCCTATCCCTCGTCCCTCCTTCCCCCTGCAAACTTCACCCTCAATATCCTTTCCCTTCCCCTGCACTTCTTACTGCAACACTTGCACAATCCAAATGCTATAAGGCCTAGTAGGACTATTATTGCTTTTATCTCCTTGTCCCCCCCCCTCCCCTTTTGTCTTGTGGCATCTTGAAACACTTTTGTATTAGGCACCTGATAAATATGCAATAAATAAATAAATAAAACATTAATTCAAGATAAGAAAGGATGTTCCGGCCGTTAAAGCCTTAGATAGTGAGGCCAGTACCCCTCCTAGGTTATCCAGATGATACCGTCTTTACAACGATGACGCCCTTTGCCATGCACTGTATATTACCCACCTCACATGTGTATTAAAGAGTTAGCTGTTAAGATAGAGACATCTAAAGTCCTAATAACGAGACCGAGAAAGAAAATCTCCTCAGGCTCAGCATTTTGTATTGAGACCAAACCTGAAAAAGACGAGTCGTTTAGTTACGTTGGTCATTTATTTACACAGCGCTGAAGAGCTACTGGCTGTCCTAACACTCATGTTACAGTATCATGGGGCAGTAATACAAAAACTACATTCTTTGGCCGCCAGCGTATCAACATGATCGTAAAGGATTATAGGGCAAAACATAAAGCCATTGCCCTTTATGGACCAGACGTTTGGGGATTTTTGCTGGCGAGTTCTCTGTAATTAAGGGAAATGACATTCTTTAAAAAGTTGCAAGGCCTGCCAAACTCAGCCCCATTTTTTTCTGTGCATCAGGAAATAATAAGCTATGCATTAGTGATGAGTGCAGCGTTAAACAAGTTGGACTTTGGCTGTCTGAGTTGGCTTACTTGGCTGCAACTAAGAAAATGTTCATTGACGTCAGGTGCAGGGTGTGTGCTTTGAAAATTCCCTGACTGAAACATGTTGCAGAGACCTTTCAATTAATTGACAGGTCTAACTGGTTTACATACAAAGAATGTACATACAGTTAAGTAATTAACTTTGCAGCATTAAATTAAATGTAGGGAGTAATATGAATTATGAAAATTGTCTAGCATTTTGCACTTTCTTCATACGCCAAGATGGCACCATATCTATAATCCTGTGCCCCCTAGCCCCCCCACACTTCTCACCTTCCCTCTTCCCCGCACTTGTGCGATCTGAATTATTTTGTCCTCCCTTTGTTTCCCCCTCCTTGCCTTGTCGCACCTAGAAACATTTGTGTACAGGCGCGTTATTAATGCCACATCATATCATATCATAAAAAGAAGATGGCTCACACACCTAGGTTTCAATATGTTCCCTACGGGGAGTGTTTTGCCAGGTTGAAAAAGGAATGCTACCTGCCTGTGCCCTTTTTGCAAAACACAGGAGGAAATAGCGGTGCTGCTTAATCCCAAGTATGGTGTAATGTTAAATGTTAAAGGTATTTATATCGTGCACCGTCACCAACGGAGAGTGAGAGAGAGGTGGTGTGCTGTTGGCGGCTTCAGTTCAGGTTACACTGTGTGCTGAGCTTTGGTGTAAGTATTGGACCCCGGCGAGACCTTGTGTGCTGTTGGTGCTGTTTATGTGTTGTTGGCTTGTTATTGATGTGGTGTGGTAAAGTACGTGTGGGTTGCTGGATGACAGTTGGTTGTGTGAATTTTCGCTTGAGTTAGGTATGCAGAGTTTTGAAGGTAGGGTTAGTGGGTGTGAATCTTGTTCGATTTCATTTGTATTCCTATGGGTGGGATCAGTTGCTACTGATCTTTCTTGACCATCTGACTGTTGTGGGTATTAGTGCGGCGCACTCGCTGCTGTATTCTAGTGAGCTTTTTATAATGCGACTGGGTGTGCCTATTCTCCTCATTAGGTGTCGGACCTGGGGATTGGGTGGCCGCTATTCCTTGCTGTCTATGTGCAATAGGTATGTTGGAGCTTGGGTGTGGTACAGGACCAGGATGCTATTGGTAAATCGTCCAAGTGCTTCTGTCTTGGTCAGCCTAAGTATTCAGTCTTTAGTGTCCTCCACTCATGGCTATCTCTCATTATGCGGTTTGGTGTTGTGTAATGTCTTCTTAGATTCTGTTTGTGGTCGATAGCTCGGTGGGGACTGGGATCGGTATCTTCCTTCATCATTGTTGGAGCTGTGTGTGTGTCTCTGTGGGTGGTCTTCTAGTTACGCAGTAAGGAGCCAGGATTTGAGCAGTTTCATGAAAAGTAGGTGGTTTCTTGTGTTCCGTATATTCTTTGGTAGGTCGTTCCAGGTTTTCGGTGCCTGTTGAGAGAAAGAGGATCCCCCAAGTTTTTTTTGCTGTACGGTTTTGGTTCCAAGCAGATGTCATTGCTTGATCTGAGCGTTCTTGTTGGCTGTTGTAGGCGTAGTTTGTCTCTCAGGAACGACATCCACTTCACAGCATTCAGCCTCTCAAAAATGCCCCTTTCACACAATGTTTTCTTGTCCCCTTTGACGGTCCTTCTCAAGGCCATCTGCACTGGAGGGAGCTCCGATACCACAGCCTCAACACGATGCGGTGAACACATTCCTTCAGCATGCCCACGGTCTCCATGAACACGGATGGGTAGGCTTGCACCTCACATTCCCCCCCCCCCTTGTTGGGGGGCAACGTGCAGGACCTGCTCAATAGTTTTGGGACCTTGGTGTGTGTGTAGTTTCTTCTGCTCCCTCCATCGCTCCACTGAGTGCTGCTTCTTTTTTTATGCACCTTACTTCGGGCCCTTAAACTCGATGAGTGCAGTACCATGCTCCAGTACACCAATGTTGTCTTATAACCCCCTGGGTTAATGCCAGTGGCATTAGGTCTGTTTCATCTCTACGCCTGTCTCAATTTGAGCGTTATCGTTGCTCATTTGAGTCCGCCATCATTTACCATGTATAAAGATCCCTGCCATTGACCTGTCGACATTGTTCTTCTCCAATAAAATGTATTTGCAACACATCGCGCAATAGTCTTCATCGTCCAATGATGCGGGGTTCCTGTAACCTCCCACATTACCTTCACTCTTCTGTGAGGCACAACATTGTTGCTGAAATTAACAGTTCACAAAATGGCTGCATGTACTTTTTCTTCCAGGGCACATCCTGGCACTCCCTAGATATGGTTTACTTTGACAGCAGAGTCCCGCTAACATGGATTGGTTCGTTGTGTTGCGCTCATGTTGCATTTCGTTTGACCAAGGCCACCTTTGCCGACCCGTTCCTTCACCTCGAGAACCTCCTTCTCTACACTTTTGTTTTGTTTAGGCGGGTGACGCATGCCATGGAATGTTCTATCCTTTTCGCTATTTTGATGACGCCCTCTGAATAGGGTTATCCTTTAACCACAGCTCTTCACACACTGTGTTATTGTGGCATCGTGCCACTAATTGGTCACAAATGTGCTCCTAGTGCTTATTTGCAAAATGGCAGGAAAGGGCCAGGGGCCTCAGAGCAGTAATGTCATCCTCAACATTCTTACCGGGTGCTTGCAGGCAGCGAGGTAGTACATTTCGAGGATTGTCCTTGTTTTGGTATTGAAGTGAAATTCTAGTTTTTTTTAGTGTTATCGCTGGTTCATTGAGGGCTTCCGAAACCATATCCTCTTCAGGCAGGCCTGGGAGGGTTTCATAGATTCACTGTGCTCATATCCCAGACAGTGCATTAGCAGGGAGCCGTTCCTATCCATCCCAAATCTAGCACTACATGTGGCCCTGAGATAATAATAAAACATGTTTTCCATTGAACTCATTTTGTCTTAGTGGCCCAGGGGTGGAAATTAATACAGCATGTTCTGGTACACTCTACACAGTGGATATGGGGCACGATTATCTAGTATGTTCTTCTGAGTATTTATTAATGATACAATTATATAGTTGTCGTTTTATTTCTGTGGTCCAGTTATTTTGTTACTGTGTTAATAATTCTACCTCTCCCACCGTATAGAGACCATCTGTGGCTTAACTTTTCCAATTCCAGGCACCCGTGGGCTCACTCATCTGTGTGTGGTACACGTCCTCTCACAGGTGTTCTTGACAAATCAAGCATTGATGGGGCTCGGAAGTTCTTTCCTCTAATGTGCACTGTAGTTTGGTTCCTTCACCATTCCATCTTCAATGGATGCCTTTCTATTTCATAGAGTACCTGGGAAGCTCGGGCCGAGACTGTGTGGTGACTCGAACAGATGGGCAAGTTAGGAAAGCAGGATTGCACATGCTTTGTGCATCTCTGCTTTTCCGGTTGGGAGGGCTAACAACTGCTGTAGGGGCATCAACATCTTCTTGGTATGGGCCAGCTTGTCCCCAATGTTATAAAGACGTTTCACACAACCACATGTGAGTTTTGTTGATGTTGATTATAAGCAACTCACAAGAGAAGCCCCTGCGCGGCCAGCTTCAAGTGATCTCCCTCACCCACCTCCTTCAATTGCCTCCTCCTTGAACCCCCAGGCCACAGTATTCTGTATCTCATCACAGTGGGAACAGGTACTTCTGGTGCACGGAGAATCTCCCTATAACACAGGACAGCATCCCTCAGGGCTCTATCCTATCACTGTGGCTCTTCAATATCTACCTTGGCCCTCTGGCCCACCTGCTCTCCACTTTTTCTCCTCACTTCCAGTGTTATGCTGATGACACACAACTCTCCTTCAAGCGTCCCTCCGCTACCTCCTTTTCTTCCTCTTTCCTACTGGACTTCCTGACCGCTATTCAGGGATGGTGCTCTGATAATTATCGCTGCCTTAATGCTAGTAAGACCAAGATACTTCTCATTGGGACGCCTGCTCCCTGTTACCCTCCCACTGTCTGGCCGCCCTCCTTGGGCCCTCTTCCGTCACCTTCTTGTGAGGCAAAAAAACTTGGGGTCATCTTTGATTCCTCTCTCTCCTTCTCCTCTCACATCACAGACCTTGCTAAGAAGCCAAACTTTCAGCTCCACCTACTCAGGGGCATTTTCCCTTTCCTCACCTTCCCCCAGAAGCTCAACGTCTCCAGAGCCCTGGTTCTCTCTAGGCTGGACTACTGCAACAGCCCTTCCTCAATCTGCCGCTTTTCTCTCTTTGCCCTCTCCAACTAATCCAGAGTAGGACTGCAAGGCTTATCCTTGACCTCAAGCCCAGGGTCTGCATCTTTCCAGCCCTAAAATCTCTCCACTGTCTTTTAGGATTATATTCAAGACCTTCTGCATCATACACAAGGCTTTCAGGGGCCTGGGACCCCACTGCATCCAACTCTCTCTCCCTAAATACCTCCAGGCTAGAGCACTTCGGTCCTCTAGCTCCAACTCTCTGAAGTTCCAATGTTTCTCCAAGCAGAGAGTGTGTAGATCTCTATCTTTGGCAGGAACTTCCCTCTGGAATGGCCACCCTGCCCCTCTCAGACTTGAGCCGGATCTCCTTAAGTTCCGGAAGCAGCTCACGACCCTGCTATTCTCTACTTCTGTCCCTCTCTCCCTCCCTTGCTAATGAACCCACTGTCCACTGAGATTGGCGGCCTGGTCCTTTATGAGTTTTACAGGACACCAGGCGCCCCCTCGTCCAGTCTCACTGAGCACCCGACCAACCTAGCATCCTAGCACTGCTCTTCTGGGCCCCCTCCCTGACCGGCTTGAGTTTTGGCACCCAGGATATGTGTGGTCCACCCCCTCCCCTGTACTTGACAGTGTCCCCGGTCATCCCCTGGCACTTGCCCTCCTGGGCTTCCCTTAGTACTTGCCTATCCCTCGTCCCTCCTTCCCCCTGCAAACTTCACCCTCAATATCCTTTCCCTTCCCCTGCACTTCTTACTGCAACACTTGCACAATCCAAATGCTATAAGGCCTAGTAGGACTATTATTGCTTTTATCTCCTTGTCCCCCCCCTCCCCTTTTGTCTTGTGGCATCTTGAAACACTTTTGTATTAGGCACCTGATAAATATGCAATAAATAAATAAATAAAACATTAATTCAAGATAAGAAAGGATGTTCCGGCCGTTCAAGCCTTAGATAGTGAGGCCAGTACCCCTCCTAGGTTATCCAGATGATACCGTCTTTACAACGATGACGCCCTTTGCCATGCACTGTATATTACCCACCTCACATGTGTATTAAAGAGTTAGCTGTTAAGATAGATACATCTAAAGTCCTTATAACGAGACCGAGAAAGAACATCTCGTCAGGCTCAGCATTTTGTATTGAGACCAAACCTGAAAAAGACGAGTCGTTTAGTTACGTTGGTCATTTATTTACAGAGCGCTGAAGAGCTACTGGCTGTCCTAACACTCATGTTACAGTATCATGGGGCAGTAATACAAAACTACATTCTTTGGCCGCCAGCGTATCAACATGATCGTAAAGGATTATAGGGCAAAACATAAAGCCATTGCCCTTTATGGACCAGACGTTTGGGGATTTTTGCTGGCGAGTTCTCTGTAATTAAGGGAAATGACATTCTTTAAAAAGTTGCAAGGCCTGCCAAACTCAGCGCCATTTTTTTCTGTGCATCAGGAAATAATAAGCTATGCATTAGTGATGAGTGCAGCGTTAAACAAGTTGGACTTTGGCTGTCTGAGTTGGCTTACTTGGCTGCAACTAAG
The DNA here is from genome assembly GCF_040938575.1 of Ambystoma mexicanum. Taxonomy (NCBI): domain Eukaryota; kingdom Metazoa; phylum Chordata; class Amphibia; order Caudata; family Ambystomatidae; genus Ambystoma; species Ambystoma mexicanum. The sequence goes on along the minus strand of NC_090935.1, from coordinate 1,168,685,080 downwards.
AAAATGTTCATTGACGTCAGGTGCAGGGTGTGTGCTTTGAAAATTCCCTGACTGAAACATGTTGCAGAGACCTTTCAATTAATTGACTGGTCTAACTGGTTTACATACAAAGAATGTACATACAGTTAAGTAATTAACTTTGCAGCATTAAATTAAATGTAGGGAGTAATATGAATTATGAAAATTGTCTAGCATTTTGCACTTTCTTCATACGCCAAGATGGCACCATATCTATAATCCTGTGCCCCCTAGCCCCCCCACACTTCTCACCTTCCCTCTTCCCCGCACTTGTGCGATCTGAATTATTTTGTCCTCCCTTTGTTTCCTCCTCCTTGCCTTGTCGCACCTAGAAACATTTGTGTACAGGCGCGTTATTAATGCCACATCATATCATATCATAAAACGAAGATGGCTCACACACCTAGGTTTCAATATGTTCCCTACGGGGAGTGTTTTGCCAGGTTGAAAAAGGAATGCTACCTGCCTGTGCCCTTTTTGCAAAACACAGGAGGAAATAGCGGTGCTGCTTAATCCCAAGTATGGTGTAATGTTAAATGTTAAAGGTATTTATATCGTGCACCGTCACCAATGGAGAGTGAGAGAGAGGTGGTGTGCTGTTGGCGGCTTCAGTTCAGGTTACACTGTGTGCTGAGCTTTGGTGTAAGTATTGGACCCCGGCGAGACGTTGTGTGCTGTTGGTGCTGTTTATGTGTTGTTGGCTTGTTATTGATGTGGTGTGGTAAAGTACTTGTGGGTTGCTGGATGACAGTTGGTTGTGTGAATTTTCGCTTGAGTTAGGTATGCAGAGTTTTGAAGGTAGGGTTAGTGGGTGTGAATCTTGTTCGATTTCATTTGTATTCCTATGGGTGGGATCAGTTGCTACTGATCTTTCTTGACCATCTGACTGTTGTGGGTATTAGTGCGGCGCACTCGCTGCTGAATTCTAGTGAGCATTTTTTAAAATGCGACTGGGTGTGCCTATTCTCCTCATTAGGTGTCGGACCTGGGGATTGGGTGGCCGCTATTCCTTGCTGTCTATGTGCAATAGGTATGTTGGAGCTTGGGTGTGGTACAGGACCAGGATGCTATTGGTAAATCGTCCAAGTGTTTCTGTCTTGGTCAGCCTAAGTATTCAGTCTTTAGTGTCCTCCACTCACTCATGGCTATCTCTCATTATGCGGTTTGGTGTTGTGGAATGTCTTCTTAGAATCTGTTTGTGGTCGATAGCTCGGTGGGGACTGGGATCGGTATCTTCCTTCATCATTGTTGGAGCTGTGTGTGTGTCTCTGTGGGTGGTCTTCTAGTTACGCAGTAAGGAGCCAGGATTTGAGCGGTTTCATATATTCTTTGGTATTCTTTGGTAGGTCGTTCCAGGTTTTCGGTGCCTGTTGAGAGAAAGAGGATCCCCCAAGTTTTTTTTGCTCTAGGGTTTTGGTTCCAAGCAGATGTCATTGCTTGATCTGAGCGTTCTTGTTGGCTGTTGTAGGCGTAGTTTGTCTCTCAGGAATTCTGCACCTTGGTGGTGTATTGCTCTGTGCGTGATGCACATTGGTTTGAATTGTATTAGTTGTTTTATTGGTAGCCAGTATAGTGTTTTTAGCGCAGGTGTGATGTATTCTCTTCGGGGTAGCTTGAGAAGCAGTCTGGCTGCCGCATTTTGTATGCTTTGTAGTTTTTTTAGAAGTCAATCAGGTATACCCTGGTATAGGCTATTGGCGTAATCTACTCTGGACATGACGAGAGCGATCATGGTAAGTGTTTTGTTGGCAAATGACTGGAACGGAAGGATCCTTTTTGCCGCTCGCAGGAGAAAGAAGCATTTCTTGAGTAGAGAGTTTATTTGTAGCTCTAGAGTGAGATTGTTGTTCATCAGGACCCCAGGTTTTTTACAATCGAAAATGGTGCTGGGGTTGTACCGAGTTCTCTTGGCCAGGGCATGTAGTTGTTCTCTCCTCTGTTTTTTGTGACAATTATTATCTCTGTTTTGCCTGGATTCATTTTGAGGTAGTTCAACTTCATCCAGTTGAATACATCAAAAAGGCAATTCTCTAGTTTTGTGTTTGTAATGCGAAGGACAACTATTTTCTATATCTTACATACTGGCTATCATTCAACTCTAGATATGGCTACGATTTCTACAATGTTTATGTTATTGTGTAGATCTATTTACAGTGTTTTAAATGAGAATATTTACTATTGTATCTGCATTTTTGATATAACTGTATAAAAGAACAGAACACACCAACAATATCAAATGAACATCACACAGTCAACCTCAATATACAAACTAAACAAAGAACGCTATTGACACATTAACAAAAACGTTGCATTTATTTTAGGTGTTAATGTTATTAGTTTATACTCGTTTATGTTGACTGTCTAATTATGCATGGAACCTTAATATTGGCATTCCCAACAGTTATGATCCATTGACTTCTGGCAAATTCTATGGCTTATAACACGGCTTGGAGCGGGAGAGCAGGAGGGAAGATTTAGCCTGATTGTGAAGCCACAGAGGTGCAATGGACAGGGGCTGGTCAAGTAGAGGAAGGGCACACACCAACATGGACATGTTTTCCCGTACTGGCATGGGATGCTTACTGACATTATGGAAAAAGATATAGTAATTGTTTTGAAGTGGAGATATGGGGTATATGAGCACAGCCAGCAGAAAAAAATGTCATGAAGTGGCATGGGGTTATTATTGGCGTTACGGGCAAAGCCAAAGGGAGTCTTCTTACATGTGCATTTTGGCCTATTTTGGCACAGTCAGCATGGGCATCTTTTCTTACAGTGGCATGAGTGTTCTTATGTGGGAATGGTCAGCATGTTGTGAACGCTAACTCTCAGAATTTTATCCCCTGAATACCGCTGCTTTATGTTCTCCAGCCCAAACCTTAACACGCTGACTTCCTTGAACCTAACTACTCTGAATGTTGCCCTTTGAACCCTTACCACCTGAATTCTCTGTACCAGTCCCCACCTACACCGAACTTCCTGAGACCCCAACACAAGAAAATGTTCCAATGACGAGACAAGCTCCACAGGATTTCTTCCACCTCTGGGAGCTCCCCAAAATATTGGCTATTTTAGTATCAATGCGAATACATCTCTACTGGTGAGACTGGACATCGTTGCACTTTACACAACCATTTCGCAACAAGCGACGATTGACACAGTGGAAGAAATTCTACTAAACAGACAAGATAATGACTCGGTACCAACAGCATTCATCATGTGGTGCATAGAGGTGGCACTGAAATTGAACTACTCTGAATTCCACTGAACCTTTTACCAGGGTCGGACTGGGACAAGAAATAGGCCCGGACACCCAAAAAAAAGTGGCCCATCCCTCACCTCAAAAAAGTGGCCCACCCCTCGCTTCAAAAAAGTAGCCCACCCCATGCCTTAAAAAAAGTGGCCCTCAAACCATCATTTGACCGTGAATTGTGTCAATTCATGACTTTACAGAAAATCCTACTTATGGAGGGTTTGTGTGTCTGTTACATTACAACACAACTCATAAAATAACATAACGCTGCATACAGTTCTGTGACAGGGTACACAGCTCCGAGACGCAGGAGTGGCATGAACACGACCCTTCACCCCTTGATAAAACAGGAAGTGGCATCAAATAGCATTGTTCCTAAGTACACTACGAAAAATAAGTTATGATTTCACTAATGTGATATACATTTTATACAAGAATGGATCACCATATGTAGCATTAATATCTGTGTGTATAGATCCATATTGTCAAATTACTGTGAATGCAAGCAGATGTCCAAGGCCAAATGATAATATGTTATTGTATAGCACTTACGCTTAACTCTTTTTTTATAGAACAAATATACATGCAATATCACCCAACCTGTGTTGGTACTCATTTATCGACCTCAGAAGGATGGAAGGCTGAGATGGCTCAAACCTGCAACCTGCAGATCTCACACTCGTCACAGCAGCGAGTGCTCAACCCAATGAGCTATCATAACGGATATAGTAAAATGAGCAAAGGTCTTGATATTCTGAGGCACCAACAGGCAGAATTAGCCCAAGACTAATCTATACACAATTCGTTCCATTGATAAGAGAAATGGAGTGGTGGATTGAGACTTCAGGAGCAATGTCATTGTCCTGCTTAACAATGGATCTGACCAATGTCCTGTAGAAAGGGCAACCCAACCCCCAATTGCAAGCCTGTGTCACCACAGATACAGCACACAACAGGTGTAACTATACACACGGAAATGGCCCCGGTTTCCATATCGTATCTGCATCCAATAACTAAACAAACGGTAAATGTGCTTGCAAGAAATGTGAATAGCAGGTGGCATTGATAAACGTACTTATGGAATATGCCTCTTTTTTCATGTACAAAAAACAAACAAGTGGGTATTCAGTTGTGACTCGAGCATCACCACCAGCAATAAAATCCATGAAGGCTGAAATGCATGCGAATTTGCTGCACAGAGGATTTGGAGACAGATGCATACTTTACCACTGCACCCAGCTCCATGCTGAAAAGGCACGAAAGTCCCCCGATTCATAAAGTACCCCTCCGCCTGGATCAAAATAAGCGGCTGTAAGCCTATATATGAGCTGCCCTTCTGACAACAGCATTAAGCAAATAAGCACACATTATTTGTGATGCCAACTATCGCTTAAGAACAGTTATTAAATGCAATCATTTTCAACAATATCCAACAGAAAGCACTGCAGTGGAGGTAGGCCTGGCGCATTGCATATATTTTTGTGGTGTGAATGTGAATGCTCATAAAATCAGTGTAAATCAGAATATGTGGGCATAGCATAAGTACTGGTACCAACACACATTTCTGCCAATGCCCTACATTCTGACTTAGAGCACTATCAGGAGGGCCCACGTACAGCTTCTGAAATTCACTGCACTCCTGAACTGAACCTATGCTATTTCAGCACTAAAAATTACACACAATTCTCAGAACAATGACACATCAAATATGTATGTGAATAAGCGCAATACAAAACGCTGCAAATGCATCCCAATACTGCTGGCATTACGTCATGCTATTCCAATACTAGGACCTGCACAGTGCTCTGTGAATACACCTCAGCCATGATCTACAGGCTACAGCACTCCCACTAATCCAGTACTGGGACCCAGATAACACAAACATCTGTCAGTGCACCTCCATCCCGACCTTTAGCACATGTGTCATCAGGCTCTATTCCACTCACGATGTATAATACACCAGTCCACTCCACTATTGTCTTTACTTTGCATTCTGGTATTTGCAGTCGTTGATTTTAGGGCGACTACAAGTTCCAAATTGCAAAGTAAAAATATGCATGCCAACATTATCCATTACATGTGGTCATTCATAGCCTGGTCTTGTTTTAACCTTGATTCTGGGATTTGTAAGGGGGGGGGGGGGCCGCCGCCCTGACTACAAGTCCACGAATGCAAAGTTAAAACCGAGCGGACTAGCATCTCCTGAATGGAATAGATAATGTTTGCACATATGGAAACACTTGCAATAGAATTACAACTTCTGCATGGAATGGGACATATTGTCATGTATGCTTGTATACATCTATTCTAGGACAAAGACTACACACAGCACTGCCAGTGCCCCCCAATCCAAACCTGCAACAGGCCTTGCAATTCCAATTAGGAAAACAACCTCCAATTGAATGAGAAGGTAACAGGAATTGGATGTGAAAGCAGCAGAAACAAACAGGACTCGAAAATATGCTTTTTCCTCTTGTTCCCTGCTGTTAGATTTTTTTGTTTGAATGTATGTTAGCAACAGTCCCTCTCCAATGTACGGCTCCATGGTCCCGCCCCTCCCACAACAACACACGCATACACACGCGCTTAGGCCGCTACCTCCCACACTGCGCTGCTCCTTACCTGGCTGTCACGGAAGGAGGGCTGTAATGGGGATAAGACCCTCAGACCTCCTGCACTCACATACCCCCATGGTCCACGTCGGAGGCCTTCTCAGAAGCAGAGACCCTCATCTAGTACGTTCTCTAGGGGAGAGAAGTGTGAGGGGATTCATGCTGTGGAGCACAGGGAAAGGGAGGGGGGTTTACACTGAGGGACTTGGCAGTTGCGAGCAGTTCCAGGATGTGTTACTTTTTTGCCAAAAACTGGGAGCGGGCGGGCTGACCTCGGCCCGGCCCGCTCCCAGTGTTTTGTAAAAAAAGTAACACTTCCTTCACTTGCAAAGTGGCGACTGGCGCCATGGTGTCTCTCGTGCCGACTCACTGCCTGCAGGCCCTGCTCATGCAGAGCAGATCAGAGTAGGCAGGGCCTGCAGGCAGCCCTGAGCCGGCGAGTGACTGGCCCAGGCGTAGGCTGGAAACTGGCCCCTCACCCGACGCCCGCCTCCAAATAATTTCAACCCAGCCACAGGCTGATGGGCCTATCCAACCCTGTCATGCCAAATGATTATAATGATCATTTTTTTTTTTTAAAACAGCCCATAATTAAAAACAAAACGGCCCCTCGGGGAAAAAACTGGCCCCCAGTTCCCAAAGGTCATCGGCCAGTGGCCGATGGACCGATACGGCCAGTCCAGCCCTGCCTTTTACCAACTGGTGGAAGGAACCACCCTGGGTGCGACCATGGCCCCTAGCCTGGCAAATCTATATGTCGAAACTTTTGAAAAAACGAACATCTACAGTAAAAACAACCCCTTTAAAAACAGCATCAAAGTGTGGACTCCTTATATAGATGACATCCTGGTGATTTGCGAAGGATCAGTAGAGACAGCTAACGCGTTCTTCACAAGGGTTAATACACTTAACTCACACCTTCAATTCACATTGACTCTCAGCGACCACACCACTAACTTCTTAGACCTAAAGGACACCCACAAGGTCAAACCATACCACAAACCAACTGATAAAAATTATTTACTAGACTAGTCCAGTCATCACGTGAAACACTTACGAGATAACCTCCCCGGACAGTTTTTAAGACTGAAAAGGAACAGCTCAGAAAGAGCCACATATGAGGTGGAAGCCCAGATAGTAACCACCAAGCTCAGACAAAGAGGACACTCCAAAAAAAAATGTGAAAATGGCTGCAAAGCTGGCCTTTAACAACAACAGGGAAGCATTACTGGAAACTAGACCAGAAAAACAAAACCAAAGGAGAACTGAATAGTGTTTGTGAACACCTTCACCAACCAAAGCTTGAGGATAAAAAAATCATCCAAAAACACTGGAAAACCTTTGACACCACTAAGAACCCTATTCCAACCCCTATCTTTGCCTACAAAAAGAGCATGTCTATAGGCAATAGAGTCAGCAGCAGCAAGTTAAAAACAAATAATGCACCCACACAAAACATCACCACCATGTGGGGGATAAACCTACAATTGGACATTATCCATGTGGGAGTTGCAGAGTATGTAAACTAACTAAGAAGAGCAAAGAAATCGGCATCAGCACCAATAGACAATGGCAACAAAAGAGCTTCTCTAACTGCAACACCAATCATGTAATCTATCTCATCAGATGTACTTGCGGCCTACCATATGTGGGGAAAACAAATAGGAAAGTGAAGACTCGGATAATTGAACATTGTAGCTGCCTGAGAAACAAGACAGAGAAAGCGCCATTGGTTAAACACTTCACTATGAAAAACCATAGCTATGAAGAGTTCACGTGGACGGTCCTACAAGTCGTGAAGGGAGAAAACTCATCCACACTGGAAAACAGATTGCTAAAAAAGGAGCAAGAAATGATATACATCATGAGATGCGATACAAACGGACTCAACAAATTAATCCAATGGCAAAAAATGTAAAATTAGAAGATAAACCTCTGGCACCCTACACACCCAGCCTATCTCCCCATGGCCAACCTAGCAACCCCAACTGGACTATGCTGGAGGGTACAACCATTATGAGAAAATCCCTGGACTAAAACGAGCCGTCCCAACAACGGATTCAGAATACCTACACTGTTTACTGCACCCAATACGGTACACAACACTTTTCACCATATTGTTAACAATGGTGTTTCATGTTTTTGCCATATTTATCTATTAATGTTTGGCCCCCTTTGCCAAGTGCCTCATAGCTAGCTCCCAAAGGAGGAGATGCATTAAGACACTGAGAGCCACTTAGTTTCAATTAAGAATCATCGCACAATGTTTATACAAAATTATCTAAACTATCAGAGCATACTCTAGAGTCCACTCCAAGATGTCGCCCTGTTTCTCTAACAAGCCGCTGAACACGATGAGGGACTAAGACACACCACGTCTCCATTGGAACCAGATGGTCGGCTTCTTGATTTACAACTAAGGTAACGCAATCCAAACAGACCGGCCAACTAAAGAAACCCACAGCGGGAAAATGATTGGACGATCCAAGCTGCAACGCCCGCGAGCTCCACTACACCAATTGTAGCGCAACACCGAAGGTCATTACAAAAATCCTCAGCACAACAACCAATCGCCTCATTTATGCAGCCCAGCTTGCTTTTAGCATACCACTCTAGTCCCCGCATCAATCACAGTCCACGACCAACATGTTCTTCTCTTTTCTCTGTCACCTCTGCAGCGTGAACATTGGAATACTGCACAGAGATAGAGATACAGCACCACTACGCCCCAACAGGTGTAGCGAAACTTAAAGTCAATTCAGCACGAATATCATGAAAAAGATAATTGATTAATGGATGATATTAATCTTTTATTGTATACAATATCAGCAACCTCCTGATATAGCTGCACACTACTCGATACTTTGATGCAAGTTTTGACCGACACAGCCCCATTTCCATTACCCCCACAATGCCATCTGACAAACACAGCATAAAGATAGAGGTGCAACGCGACGGGCATATTGACGGGACAACAAAGCTCCCTGACCCCGATCTAAGGTAATGCAGAGAAAAGTGGTTATCTAAGAGATCATTCCCAACTAATGAACTCTAAGCAAACAATCAAGGGTCTGTATATCATACTCACCCCAACTTTACATGTTGCAACAGGTCCTACATACAAATGGGATTGAGGTATACCTTTACAAGATAACAACCCAAGATGACCAAAAACAAAGCCAAGCTCTAGGTACTATGACGTAAGTACAACACATCCAAAAAACAGGCAGGTGGTTTACCATACTAGGATGTTTCTCACAGACTAATGATTCCCCTGCAACAAAATGGTGGAGCATGATAGCACTAGAAATGCGACTGAAAGGCTATTTTTATGCTTTTCTTGCAGCTAGCAACACAGAACCACAAAGCAGTCCTACAACAACTAAATACAGAAGTTGTACGCCCCCACAAGAGCCAGCCAAGGTAAACAACCATGGTTGTAGGTTCCAGGTCCATTAATAGAACCATATAGAGAATGCAAGCTATCACAGCTCACTCTACTCCCCGTTATTTTAAATTGACAGGTTTAGCTCATTTTAACAAATACACCAGCCGGATCTTTTGAATAGAAATTGATTTGGACATATTCTCCTGAAGAATGTTCAGTGTTCAACACCATAAGAACATAAACATGTTGAGATTGTGACCTCTGAATTCTCACAGAGGTGTAACTAACAGCATACAACAATAACGTGACTTTTGTGTGCACAGAAATTGTGTTTGCCACATACACTTTGTTCTTGAATAACTCCAACTAAAGGCTTTGTAGAATTCCTATATATTCTTTTCTATGTAAGTAACAGCACTCAATGTGCCCAATATGTTTGTAATCACTTAAATGTTGATTTAATTGTTTATTTTATACTGTTTGAGTATATAATAAAATAGTTTTTACCCTCTGAATTGGTTTATTAGGCCATTCTATGCAGCATAACCTGTCACGCCCTCTCTACCTCAAATGTCCTAATATTGAATCATTCCCCGGAAATAGATAGAGAGTGCACTACAAGAGCTATCTAAGTAGTGTGAACCAGGATTCCTCATATTAGCAGTATCTCAGTACCTCCCCACCACGAACTGGCTATTTCAATAGCTCACCACCAAGAATCAGAAATCTACCAAAATGTCGACCATGTAACTACGACTAAGCAGTTACGGCGACTTTGGTACATTTCCTTTTTCTTACTCCCATTACTGCTCCCAAGTAGAGCGGGAGTTTCGGGGGTGTCCCCGCTCTCCTTGGGTGGAGTAACAGGACTCAGGCATTGCAGGGGAAAAGAACATTTAAAAATAAAAATGAAAAAGTACCCTGCAGCATCAGCTCTGAACCACGTAAGTAGGAGGAAGTGATGCTGCAGGGATAACGGGTAGTCGGCGTCGCTGTTACGCTCACCTGATTCCCACGGGGGCGTCGATCTGGACTGGCCCGCTGTTGCTTCCACCAGAGTAACACATAGAGCCGAGATGACAGACTGGATAGACCCACTTAGCTTCGTTTGTTGGGCTCGTACGAATATCTTTCTGCAATGGAGAAAGGGAATTAACCTTCTGTAATCTGAGCGTTAACCCGCCTTCCCACTCCCCTTGTCTGCCCACAGAACACTCCAGAAGTCCCCTCTTAATCTCACCTGAAGATTTGGAAAGATGAGCTCTCCATCCTGCGTCGAGCGCAGGGACGCGTAGACGACCAGTTACTTCACTGGCGTGGAGAAATTGGTGAGTTCCAGTATTGACTCTAAAGTCCAATTGTTCGTAAGAGTTCAAAAGTCTGATCTTCACTCTGCCAGATTCCTTGCAGATTGCAGATTTAAACCACCAGAAGCGTTCCAAGTGGCAATTGGTAAGATCCTGGTAAGTCTATTGTGGTTCTCCCCTTTGGAGCCGGGGTACAGCGATGATGCAGAATTAACTGCGCCGACCCGAAATGAGGTGAGTACCCCCCTGTGGTAAATCAGGTAAGTCTTTGGGGGTGGTTTGTATTGCCCTTGATCACATATTTGTTCTTGTCTCCCCCAGGTGTTGAAGAATGGCCTGGAGATGCTGGGTTCGCGATGGAGTAACGGAATGCAGCCCCGGATGGTGAGTTCAGCGCGGCGCTGCGAGGTGCATGGCAATGCACCTGTGAAGGCTTCTCTCTTCCAGATCGACGATGTGCTGGATAAAGGATTCAGGTAAGGGTTTTGTTCTGACCTCTTCTCCTTCTCCTTTTCTTGTTCCAGGTGTTCCAGGGCTGAAGTGGGCGTGGCTGAAGACTGGAGCTGCTGAAGACACGGTGAGCGTTACGCTGCAGCAAGCAGAATAACGCGAAGCACGTGTGGCTGTCCGGGTGTGGCTTAAATAGCCTTGGAAGAAGTCCCAAGTAAGTATTCTTCCACAGCCCCACCCGAGAGGAAAGGAGTCCCTGAGATAAAATAGTCCCTCTAAGCCTCATTTGGCTTATGGCTTCGTGCAGCAAGTCTGCATCAGGTAGGTATGCAGTATGGTCTGCATCAGGTAAGTTTTCTGTAATGAGCCTGGCGCCCATGGCGCCAGGACTGACTTTATTCTTATGAGCCTGGCGCCATAGGCGCCAGGACTGTAGCCAAACAGCCCCTAACTGGGGTTTTTGGGCATGCTTCAAGTGGCATGATGCCTGCTTCCGGGGTTGCTGGGCCTGGTCTGGCTTTCCGGGGGCAGGCATCGTGACAGCCGCACACAGAAGCGTACCACCATAAAGGTAAATGGGGGCGCTGGTAGGGGAATGGGGGTCAGGGGATGCGGGCAAAGTGATCTATCTGATCACTGCACCCTGCCATAATTGGCGTCAACATTTTTGTCAGAGCATTTACGGACAGCCAGTGATCACATAGATTCCCAAGAATCTCAGAGAAATTACCCATCAGTAGAATTAGCCTCGAAACAACAGGCCACAGACAGAACCGTTGCCCTGGGAAACCTTCCCGTTCAGTACAAGCCTAACTGCCTGATGTCAATTAATGCAAACCCCTGAAAACTCTGCAGGCCAAAAAACATGAACATAAGCCACCCAAGGAAGGCTTTGTCCCCTGGAACAAAGGACACATCCAAGGGCTTGTGGGATGTTTCAACCCACTGGTCCAGGCCCTGCAACATGCCTGTGCACTGCTTGCACCAGGAACATCAGAATAGCCGCTGGAAAGCATTATGCACGCTAAAATCTCCCAGAAGTGCACAGGAAAAATCTGGAAAATAGGCCGCCCTCCACTTTTGCCCATGTCAGTGGTAACACAGAAGACCACTGCCAAAACCCATCATTTGGCTGCCCACAGAGCAAAATGACTGCAAAAGAAACACAAAGCTGTGTGGAAATCCATTTTTCTTGGTTGTCAAATTTACAAAAATCATGGCTCACAAACCACCGAAAAGATCCAACCTCCTTTTTGGGTGTTGAACATCATTCTACTTCAAGAATCCACATAAATATAATGTCAGCAGAAGTATATTTTATCAGAACAAAATCCACTTTTAAAGATGCTTGCTGGAAAGAAATATGTCAAAAATGGGAGCAATACCATTACTCGCCTCTGTCAGACGCTGGCGATCTCTAAATCTGTCAGGTGAAACTTGTGTCCCAAAAGCTAAATATGCCAAAGAAGGGACTTCCATCAAATGCAATATAGGGTGCCACACATTGATTTTCATGTTGAAAAAGAATGGAATTGAAGATATGGTTGCTTATTTTAAATTTGTAACTGTATTCTTTCACAAGGAACAATGTCACAATTGACCATAAGGTAACGTGATTCAGCGAAAACTTCAAAGAGGTTTCCCACCACTTAGACTACACCTGTTCATTCCCACCAAAAGGAGAGAATATCTCATGGGGTTGCTAATGAGAAGGGGAGGAGACTTCCTCTGCTGCTCTGGGAAAGAGACAATGGGTTCCTTGAACTGAAAGAAAATGCTAATTTGGGTGTGACTGACACCAACTGCCCAGGAAGACAAGCCCATGTGACTCTTTAGCCCAGCCAAGACCTTGGAGGCGGAGACAAACCATTGTGTGTATTCAGAGAGCCCAGAAAATATTGTTTTGGGAAAAGGCTTATAAAATATTGTACCGAACTGACAAAAAAATGCACTTAGAGATCATTAAAATGAAAATATTGCTCACAAGTAGAAACTACTCTGGAAATTGTGCGACTTTCAGAGACTGAACCACGAAAAAGTTCATATTCTAGCAATAGTGATTATGTTAGGAACATGAGCATTTCCAGGAATATGCCCAGATGGTATGTGTATGCATGTGTAAAAATTGGTACAGAACTGACACTGAGTAACCGCCCAAAAGCGTGAAAAATTGTCATTTGTGAACCAAAACTCGTAGGAAGAGGAGGCCTGGGTAGAAATGTACCTTAGTCAATCTGTCATGTAATTATGTATTATTAAAAAGTTGTGCATATTGGAAATATGTTTTTGGGAAAAATAATACTTCTGGGTAAGAACAAAGGGGAGGGATTTTCTCTGGACCCTAAACGCAGTGTCACTCTGACACATGATGACACATCATGACACACTGTTCCTTTCTCAAATCAGGAAAGGGGGAATTCTCTGACCTATCAGATCCTTAGAGGGTTGGGCATAGTATAATCAGCCTCCCCACCCCTTTGGAAGATGGATAAATAGGGACTGTTGAGGACCCAGAAACACACACATTCACTCATCACTGATCTACCGGCAAAGCGCTCTTCAGGAGGAACCCATCTCTAGACTCCCGACTCCAGAACCAGACTCCAGAACCCTGAAGCAGAGGCCCAACCCAAAAAGCTGAACCCTTCTCAGTGGGCCTTTAAAAATCTTGCAACCTGATTTTAACCCCTAAACTTCCACGGGGCCTAATCAATTCAACAGCCTGGCTGTGCTGTGTTGGCTATCTCTGGCCAAGAACTCTTGCTAGAACCCAAGATCCAGATGAGTCCAGCAGAGCTGTAACCCAGAACTTATCAGATCCAGTCCAAGAGGCCATGCAGACAAGAGTGCCTTGGTGAGAGAAGAGTCCAGGTGCCCTGAATCCTGTCCGGTGGCGAGAGAGTTCCAGCCAAACCTTTGACCAGATTTTTGACGGGTCCATTCCATTCCAAAGCCATAGTATTGAGTATTTAGCTTAGAACTGTCCATAGTCATCTCTTAGCTTAAGTAATCCCATCCAAACCATTCCAACACATCCATAACTGCATTATTGAATCTCTTTTGTCTATCTTTAATTCTTCTCTCATCCACATAATCCTGTGATAATCATAGTGATAATCATCTTGGCGCTAATATATATTTTCTGGAGAAAGGAAATCGTCTCAGGCAGATAGAAACCATCCGGAGGCGCCTCTGGATCAGTGGCTGGGCTGTCTGTGTAGTTTGCGGCTCCATAGACTCCCTAGTGTTAAGAAATCTTTGTTCCAAATCTTCAACAGCGCATCTTTCATTTTGAAATCTTGACTCTTTTGAGAAAAATGGACCTTGACTAAAACCTCTGTAACCTTTGAGCAGTACGTGTTACGAACGGAATTTAAATACAGTTTTGCTATAATCGCATTTTTCGTGCGCTGAAAAGTTTACAGTAATTTTGCATTTGGCTCAATTTCACCACATGTAAAAACAGCTATTTCTTGCTTTCAACTTCTGAATTTTGTTTTCCATCTGTTAATCATTCTACAATCATTGCTAGTGTTTTCCTGACCCAATCCAAAGCAACTCTCACTAGTTTTGAATCTCATTTAGCAAATTAAAATCATTTTTAGCATTTTTCCCATCCACTTCCTACTACATTCAAAAGCATTTGACCTGTTTAAAATCATTACTGTTCTCTCTAAGCTTGCTGGAGGGAATCGGGATTGAAAATGCAATTGTTGATTGTTATTCCTGAAACCTGTGTACCCTCATTCCATCCCTTCATATTTCATATTGGGGGGAGTGAGTAGTAACAGGGGGAAAGAGTGATTACATTGTCTTTGATTGAATTCATATCAAGTTTTATTTCGGTGTTGCATTCTTTCCTATCATTGCATTTCCTTGAACCCATACAAAGCTATGCTCTGCTACATTGTTCTTCCTATTCCTACTCCTAATTGATTAAAGAGATTGTTGATATTGTGATATGACCCATTGCTGATCATTGTTCATATTCATGATAGTGTGATATTTAGATATTGTGCATATTCATAAAAGTGTGATATATATATATTGTGCAAGTCATCAAATAAATCTTTTAATTTGCAAAACAAACCTTCTTCTTGGTTCAGTGAGACCGGGGGGATTCAAAGAGGGGGGCGTTATATAAGACTACATCATCCAGAAATAAAAGAACTTTTGACATAAAAATATATAAATAAGGGTTTCCATTAGGCATCCCATAATAGGCATTGACTTAGGTGGAGTGCTGGGTTGAAACCACTTACAGATTGGGGGCTTGTGTCCGGGATTTCAGGATTAGATCTATCACTTGTGCAGCTTAATACAGTGTGCTAACTGACAGGATACATAAATCCTGTTGGGCTACCACACTGTGTTCCACTGTAAAAGCACCCCTCAAAAGGGAACGCTCTAAGGAAACGGTCTGTTTTGCAAAGATAAAATAAACTTCTGTAAGTGAGGAAGGAAATTAATATTTCCAGAATGGCGACATTGGTAGACATCAAGATGGCTAGAAAACACCTTTTGCATAAGTTATTTGTGAGAGGTGAATGGACTGAGCAGGATCAGAATGTGTGGTTGCAGGCAATCACACAACAGATCACTGCAACAGGGTTAGACATCTGCAAAGACCAGGGTCCCTTACATGTGGCCCTGAGTGAGCTATATATGGCCCCTAGGCCAAGGATGAGCAAAATAAGATTGCCAAGATAGCGGCATATCTATATTTATCTATGGGAGCCATACAGGATAAATGTGCTGAAGGCCAAGATCTGGCAAGTAGGCAACTGATGGCATTAGAAAAGGACCAATCTGATCTGGACTCTTCTGAGCAAAGGCTGCAGAGGAGCCAGGAGTCAGAAAATGAAAGCAGGCAGTACATAGTTAAAATAAAAGAGGACGTGGGTATCCTGCAACAGGAAAGGCAGAGCAGGATACCAGAATTCTGGTCTTGCAGAAGGAGTACCAAGAAAGTTGGACTCCCTACTGAAGAACCAGAAAAAGCTGGAGCAACAACTGGATTTCAACAGGGCATGCGCAGAGCAGATAGTCACCCTGCAAAGCCACCTAGATAGAGAGAAGGCAGAGAGCAACACATTAATTCTGAAAGACCTGGACACCCAGGCAGAGTTTGATGAAGAGCACCAGAAACCTGGTGCCCTTCAAAGACAGAGGGATGACCTGGCGGCACAGAGGCAGGCTCTTGCTCAGGAAAGGGACACCTTAGGCCAGGAAGTCTGTCACTTAAAAGGGAAACTGGAAGAAAATCACCCGGCCCTCCAGGGACTGGGTGACCTCCAAAAAGAGCATGATAGATTGTCAGAGCACGCCAGGAGGGTGGAAGATGCTCTGGCAAGGAAGGAGCAGGCCAGTATGGACAGGACTCATGAGGTAATCCTCCTGCAGCAAAGACTGGCCCAATACTCAAAGACAAACAAGGAAGCACAGAGAGAAATGAAGGCTCTCTGTCAGAACAATGATAGGCTCCACATGCAGGTAGCCATGCAAGAGAGACTGATAGAGACTATTAAGGCCTTGATTGAGGAACAGAAAGCTCAGGTTCTTGCATGGCAACAGGGAGAAGGGGCTGATAGAGATGAGGTTCACTAGGAAAGGGAAACACCTGAGCATATCCTCAGGAACCCTCGTACCAGAAGCCTTCATCTCTCCCAGTCCCTGCCTGAACTCTGCCACCCCCATGTCCACTGGCGCACATGAGCCCACGGCCACGGGGATGGCAGATTACTATCCAGTCAGAAGTATGGGGCTCATAGACCAGCACCTCCCAGGAATGGATGGGCGGGCATCTGGGTATGGGTACCCAAGTACTGTGAAGTTTAGTGGGGAACCCCATGAGAGTAAGCCCACTAAGGGCATCTTGAAAACCTCTGCCCAGCTAGGACAGTGGGGGGTACACCTCAAATCCTGGGAGCAAGGAGGAATCAGAAGACTCCTCTGAGCGCCCCAGGACACAGGAGACTAGGCCCCCACATCCTGCCAGCCATTCCCAGGCTCGCAGAATCCGTGAAAACCTAGAAGACTAGACGGGCACCGCTGGGAGTAGTGCCTCTGAGTCAGAGGAGGATTGGACCAGGGTTACCCGAACAAAGAAGGCTAATACGGCAAAAAGGGCCTTCCTTAAGGACCCCTTAAAACAAATCAAGACAATAAGGAGCGTCATCACGCCTTATCATAAGAACGCTAAGTATTCTGTTTGGGAGCACTTAGAGCTCTTTGAGCAGATGATGGAAACTTTCCATTTGAAAGACAGCAGTAGCTGCATTCAGTATGTGAAATGGACCTTCTCACCAGAGTACTCCAGTTTCTTTGTGGGCTGGAGGACCAAAATCACTCTAGATGGTCCACCTACAGGGCGGCCATCTTGAAGCATTTTTCTGTTCACAGAAATCCCCAAGAGGCTCTCAAGGCAGCCTACAACTTACAATGTGGGGAGGATCAGGCCCCACAAGAATTTGTGCAGGAATTAAAGTATGCCTTTGCACAGACCACCAAAAGGGTGCGCACGGACAGCAAAGAATTTGTCAATACTTTTTTCCACGCTCTACCAAAGTACATCATGACCCAGCTAGTGAGAGATTTTCATGAGAAAAGATCCCTAGACTGGGTCATTGAACAGGCCACCCGGATCTATGAGGTGCAAAAGCCCATAGAAAACAAAAATAATCCTAAGAACCCCAAACCAACCAACACCCTTGCTGCTGCTAAGGTGGCAGAAGTGAAGGTTGCCCCCATTTTAGATTTGGAGATGGGGGGCCTAAAAACCTGCCTGCACAGCAGAATAATTCCAAGCCCAGAAGACCCTCGGGCCAGTCACAGACAGGGAGCCAAGGAGGTAGTCCCACAAATGGGATCCCTCACTCCCCTGACTATATTAGTTCCCGCTACAAGGGGAACAGACCCATCCTGGGTTATGTGTGGACTCCTCCTGCCCAAGGGGGGGGATCCAACCAAACAGCACCTAGCCCAGGGCACTTCCCTCCTCAATTCCCCCAGGAGGGCAGAAATTCCTCAAATCCTGGGCAGAACTTTTTTCCCAGGTATCCACAAAATTTCTAACCCCAGAATAATCCATCCTTCTCTCCCCACTTTCCTGAGCCCAGACAACCTAATCCGGGAGAGGGGAGGCCAAGGGTGGAGGGGTACCCAAATCTTCCCAACCCGTGGTGTTACCAGAGAAGGGATAGATACCCTTCCCAGGATCAGCCCAGGGGAGAAATGAGAACCCTGTATCAGCCTGAGCGGGTTTCACAGCTAGAGTGCCAGGTCCAAAACATGGCACAGGATCTGGGTCGCATGCTGAGGGCTCAACAGAACCCTCAGATGAGCATGCCGGTGCAGAATGCCCCAAACTCTGGACCTGGTGCTCCAGAACAATGACGGGGGCAGCACCCTGACAAATCACCGGTTCCCAGGGAGGAGGCACAAGGGGAAGCAGGGTGTAAAGCCTTGGTGGAAGCTTCCTTCCCCACTTGTAAAGAGCCCCTGGAAACCCAGGAACCGGAACCAAAATCTCCCCTGCCCCTGAAAGTCTGCCACCCAAGGAGCGGGGGGGGGGGAGTAGGAGAAACAAAGAACCCAAACAGACCCATTTTTTGGAGGAGGTACAGATCTACCAATTTGACGGAGAGGGATCCTCAGAGGATCCTGGGGAAAGGATCTTCTCCTTCAGAGATGGGGGAACTCCTCCCAAGGAAAAATGGGTCCCAAACGATTCAAATCCAAACTGGGTAGATATGTGGACTGAGCTAGCGCCTCCCGCCATCCAACCCCAGAACCAACAGCATAAAAATCCCCTGGTTCAAACCCATCCTGGTGACTGCCTCGAAAAATGGGGGGTGGCCCAGAACCGGAACCAGGGGAACTCTAAACTTCTCCCATCTCTATTTGCCACCTTTTCTTTGCAGATTCCCCAGACTCCCCACAGAATTCTGCCCAAATCTCTTCTCTTTCAATGTCCAAAACTAGAAGATTAGCCCACCAGTTGTCCAAAAATGTGCATTATCTGTGCTCCCTTGCGGAGAAGGAGGGAAGATTCAATGCCCCGGTTCAAGTACAGGGGCAGGGTACAATTTTGGCACTGGTGGACACCGGATCCCAAGCTACCCTTCTGTCCAAAAAGGGCTTTGATAAACTGAATTCAGGAAGGGGGGAGAATTACCAGATTCCTCTCACCTCTCTTCCTGGGCAACTTCAGAACTTTGACGGGAAGGACATTTCCGTTGAGGGGACTGCAGATTTGGACATTAAAATTGGGCGACACAAGGTGAAGCACCCGGTCATAGTTGTGACTCCAGAGGGCACCCCTTGTTTACTTGGGAATGACCTCCTGCAAAGGTTGTCACCCCTAATAGATTGCGTAAATAAGGTCCTCTGGACCCAGATTAGCAGACCAATCAACCTAAAACAGAGTGTCAACCATGTTAGTTTAAACGGCACATGCCACATGGTTGAACACAAATCTGACCAAGTAGAATTTCACTTCCAGAACAACCAAATTCCAAATGTGACAGTAATAGCAGTAGGACAACAAACTGGTGATGGGGGGTCCTTTCTATTTCTGAAAATCAACCTTCCTTCCAGTTTAAGGTGGCATTCCACACTGGAAGGAAACATTCTGAAATGCTTTACCAATCCACAATCAGACATTCCCACTCCGATAGTCCAGAAAAATGTGAAATCAGCTCAGAGCCTGGCTGATATTCAGAAAATTGGAGAGCAGTTGTTCATCCCTGTTCAGTTAAATGAAGGGAAGGACTCTGTTCTCGCCCGAGTGTGTGTGAACAACGATAAGAGCTTCATCAGCGAAGCCATGTTCCGCCAACTCCCAAAAAGATCCAGCCATTCCCACATTCAAACTGATAGACAAATGGGAAATGGATCTGGAAACACCCAATTCCAAACATCTCCTGCCAAGCAGGTGTATGCTCAAAATCTCCATCCCGGAAAGGACCCGACAATTCTGCCTGGAAGTGAAAGTTAAAAGAGGACAGAAATTGAAAAACCCTGATGCCTATATTCATCTAAATGCTTCTCTCCAACAGCAAGGGTTGGGGGTAAACCCAACACCACTAGTCAACATAGAACATGACACCATTCCAATAGAGGTGGATAACAGCGACTTAAAGAGTATCACTCTAGCCGCAGGCATCATTATTGGAATGGCGGTTGATGACTGACATTCTTCCATTGATTTAGGCAATGAACCGTTAGGACCAATCCCCAAGGACTGTTTTGACAGTGACAGTGATGACAACACAACACCAGACAGGATCTTTACCCGGCATGGGGGGAACTTCCTGGTGTACACTTCCTGCCCTTATGGCAAGGAAGATGTGACCTGTGACTTCAGGAGGGATGAGGTGATTTTCCAGGTCCGTGAGGACTGCCTTCCCCACCTGAAGCCACCAGTCCAAATCTGCACTTTGACCAGGGACTTCTCCACCCAGCTGGAAGAGGCCACTGAGATAGCAAAACCAGAAGTCTTTCCAGGCTTCAGGCAGATGGTTGAAGATAGAGTCAACCTAGCTGATGCCTGTGAGACTCTGGAGCAGAAGCAAAAGTTCAAACAAGTTTTCTTGGATTTTCAATATCTCTTTGCGGTGGACTCATATGACTGTGGTCTCACCAACATCCTCACAACAACAATTCCCACGGACCCTGGCATGACTCCAGTGTTTGTGAAGCAATATTGCTTGCCTCTCGCATCAATGGAGTCCCTTACTGAACTAATTGAGAACCGAGAGACCCGAGGGATAATCCATCCAGTCCACAGCACCTTCAATAATCCGGTGCTGGGGATATTGAAGCCAAACGGCCAGTGGAGACTCTGCGCTTGTTCTGAATCTTGATGGTCGTGCAGATTAAAAAATAGCTCTGTCCCCAAGTACCACACAGGCAGTAAAATATTCAATGCCTGTGCAATCTTTGAGGCCACAGGTGTGTAGTGAGCCGTCAGATCCGGAACCAGGAACTGCCAGAAGGACCCCTTGAGCGCTGTAAGGCAATGGGTAATTATTCAAGAGATGTAACGTGGCAGATAGATACAGTAAGAAACAATAGGACCACCGCTTTCCTAAAAGTATGGGAATTACCGCCCAAAGTGTGATGATGGATGGCAGGGGTCAGGGACAGGGAACGTGAGGCAGGTTTCCAGTGAGGGTTGGTTGAGCGATGAACACTTGAAGTAATGCGAAGTGCACAAAACGTAGTTCGTGGCTAGAGTGCACCACCAGGCAAACGCCAGCAGGAGGCCAAGGGCCTGGAGTTCCAAGCAAAGATAGATCCGTAAGGCAGTCCGATATACAGAATCCGGGGTCGGATACCAGCAAAGTAAACAAACGATGCCCAAACGATGAAGAATGTAGGGCAAAGACAAAGCAATCCGTATAGCAGTCCGTGGTCGTAGAATCAGGGCAAGACAAAGTAATCCGTATAGCAGTCCGTGGTCGTAGAATCAGGGCAAGACAAAGCAATCCGTATAGCAGTCCGTGGTCGTAGAATCAAGAATCCAATAAACGAACAAAAAGCCAAACAGTCCTGAGGAAATCAGCTGTGAAGCAACGCTTCCATGTCTTCCAATGCATTTGAACTCTTAGGAGTGATCACATGATGTGGAAGACGGAAGCGTGGGAACGTGAGGGGTCGTCACGTGATGCCAGGATGTTGTGCTGGTCCTCTCACGTGATGCATGGATCTCTGCGAACGATGTCGATTGTTCCAAGCAAACGGGAGTCTCCACTTAATTTGCCAACAGAGGGAAGGTCGGAAAACACCTGGTCTGCCACACAGCACTCTCACATGTCTGGTGAGTGGTCGTTGTTTCTGCGTACAAGCCCGTGAGTATTGAATCCCCTGGTGGATGGAGACTGCAGGTGGGCTAACTTGTGCACCTGTGGAATGTGTAGTAGAGCGTGTGGTGTGAGAGCGTGTGGTGGGAGACGTGACAGCGCTGACCTTAGGGAGCTCAACAAACGGGTTCATACTTCCCGGTGGCTTCTTCCCTACATTGACCAAGGGCTGGCCCAGATCCAGGGGTCAAAAGTATTCACTGCAATAGACCTGACCAATGGATACTGGACTGTACCTGTCAGTAGGGAGGACCAATACAAACTGGCCTTTGCCAGCTTACACATGGACCCGGACTCCCTTCGGATACATCAACTCCGACAATGAATTCAACATTTTTCTACATAAGGCCATGCCCAACCTGGGTGAAAGGGGTAACCTGGCTTATGTAGATGATGTCCTCATCAAAAGGTCAACTGTGGAGGAGCACATAGCAGAGATCCGTTATGTTCTGACACAGTTGAGGGCCGCTGGAGCAAAACTTTCCTTTAAAAAGGCACAGTGGTGTAGAACCTGTGTACATTTCTTGGGGCATGAGATTACTCCTCAGGGTCTCTGTCCCCAGGAAAAGAGTGTGGAAGCACTCCAGAAATTGAAAGACCTCACAACTCTGCAGAAACTAAGGAGCCTCCTTGGACTGACTGATTACAGTAGGAAGTTCATTGAGGGCTACGCAGAGATCACAAGACTCTTGATTCATCTTTTGAAGGGGGGGTCAAGTGGGAATGGGGTCCAGAACAAGCCCAGGCAGTAAGACAACTCAAAAGAAGCCTCTCACAAGCGCCTTGCCTAGCTTACCCAGTCAGAAACAAGGAGTTCTTCTTGGAGACAGGGTTCTCTAGTACATGCTTGACTGCAGTATTATACCAAAAGCATGACAAGGTCAATAAAGTAATCTCCTATACGAGTAAAACTTTATCCTCTGTGGAGGAGAAATTCAACGATTGTGAGAAGGCACTCCTGCAACGGTGTGGGCATTGAAGAATTACCGCCCGTTTATCCAGGAGGAACACATCATAGTGGAGACTCCACACCTGCCTCTGCAATATCTCCAAAGTGACAGAATCCGGGCCAGAAATGTGAGTAATTCCCAAATTACTTCCTGGATTCTGTCAATGCAAGGCTTTCCTGTGGAGGTCAGATATGGCCAAAACAAGGAGAGTCCCCTAGCACAAGGTCTGGCGACTTGCATGATTGTGCCACAGAAAACTGTCTCGAGGACGAAATTCTAAAAATCAAGGACAACATGGAGCCATACCTTAATTCCCCACACAAAGTCTTTGAAGAAGATAAGTGTGAGGGAATGCCCACTGTCTATGTGGATGGATGCACTTACCATGTTGACAACAACGGGGATAAAGAACTTGTGGCCAGCGTAGGGAATGCATGGGTGAATGAGACCCCAGAACCCTCTGCTGGGTACAAGATTGGTCCCCGAAGTAGTCAAGTGGCAGAGTTGATGGCTGTGCATCCAGCCATCCTCACTGCTGTCCAACATCAACTCCGCGAACTGGTCATAATCACAGATTCGCATTATGTACGGAACAGGTTTGTGGAGCACCTGGTTAATTGGAAAACCAGAGGCATGTTATGTGCTAACAACAAACCATTGAAACATGGGAAATTTATTCAAAACATTGATGATCTGGTCACCTCGATCAAGGGTCATTCTAAAGTAGAGGGACCAGACAAAACTGGAAATTACTTAGCTGATCGGCTGGCCAAAACTGGGGCCATCCCAGGGGATCTACTAGAGATCGAGTCCCTGTTGGGAGAAATCCAGGTCATTGCTATCACTAGGTCCCAGACAAATGCTCACAATGACCTCTCAACTGCACAATGGAGTAAGGAGACCCCAGATGCTGATTTGATTACGGCTCAAAAAGGGGATCCAATAATTAGTAAGTTTTATCAACACATTGAGGACCCAGAGAACTTTCCCCTGACGGATACCGATTACCTAGGGAAAGAGGACCTCAGAGTGTTGATGAAATGTCCAAAAATGTTCTGAATCCAAGACAGTTTGTTGGTAAGGAGATCCCTAGCTGGCCATGATCAGTGGGTGGTCCCTACCTCTTGTGTGTGCACAATTTCAGCCCACATCCCTCACACACTGTGCGCCTCTCCAAAAGAGGGGGATGACACTGCCATGATCAGATTTGCAAGTCGATTTCATCGGGCCAGTGATTCGCTCCTCTAGGGGAAATAAGTACATGTTGACCGAGACATGCTTGTTTACTAAATGGGTGGAATGTCTCCCGGCCCCAAACTGCAAGGCAGAAACAGCAGCTGCCCTAATGATCGACCACATCTTTTCGCGTTTTGGACTACCCCAAAGGATCGAGTCAGACATAGGTAGCCATTTCACTAGCGAAGTAATGACAAAGATGTGGGTGATACTTGGGGTCAAAAGGAAGCTACATATTGCTTACCAGCGAGCCTCTAGTGGTGCAGTAGAGAGATATAACAAAACAATTGTGAGCATATTAAAAAAGTTTGTGGCAGATTCTGGGCCAAGTTGGGATATTCGATTACCTCTTGTCCTAATGGCCATCAGATCTACCCCTTCATCTGCAACTAAAATGTCACTGTTTGAGCTGATGACTGGACGCAGGATGGAGCTTCCCCAGCATCTGCTCTACAGAACCCAAGAGCAGACATTGATCAATGCCTCTACAACTCATGAGTGTGTTGAAAATCTAAGAAAACACCTTCAACATGCTTTTGCCTATGCTCAGCGAAATCTAGAGAGGTCAGCCGACAGCATGAAGACCCACTATGACTTGAAGACTACCAGAAAAGAATACAATGTAGGGGACCGGTTTACTCATACAATTTCCAAAGGAACCAGGCCAAACAGCGCACATTTTTGCCTACCTGGAGGGGTCCTTTTGAAATTGTAGACAAAATCTCACCAGTCACCTACAAAATCCGCATCCCCAAAGGCAGTTTGGCAGAAGGGGAAGATAAGTGGGTCCATATTAATCAACTAAAGTATTGCCATCCTAGGCACACTCTGCAACAACTGGAGGAGTCTTCTGGAACCCCAGAGGGGGTCACTCCAGCTCCATAAAATTCCAACTCTAAAATACTCCATATATAGTTCATGATTACCATATAAAAATGTGTCCTGATTTATCAAAATGTATGTGTCCGCCCCACTACATTAATAGTGGTGGGGAAATGTCTACAAATATATTTTTGTTTTGTTGTCCTAGGATTGGAAACCATGGAGACTAACCAAGGAGGACTACCTGGGGACCGGGAGGAAAGATCCGAGGGCCCCCGGGTATCGCTCAATACTCACATCAGGACTGGCGAGGAGAACTGATTGATCCACCCCTGATGGAGGAAAAGATGAGCAACTTTGCCATTTGTGGAATCAGAAGAGATGAAATTGACATCCCAGTTTTGTGAATTCCCATTGATGGACGTCCAACGCCAAATCGCAAGCGGGGGGGCTTGTGCTATGTTTCAACCCACTGGCCAGGCCCTGCAACATTCCTGTGCGCTGCTTGCACCAGTAACATCAGAATGGCCTCTAGAAAGCATTAGGCACGCAAAAATCTCCCAGAAGTGCGCAGGAAAAATCTGGAAAATAGGCCACCATCCACTTTTGCCCATGTCATTGGTAACACAGAAGACCACTGCCAAAACCCATCATTTGGCTGCCCACAGAGCAAAATGACTGCAAAAGAAACACAGAGCTGTGTGGAAATCCGTTTTTCTTGTTTGTCAAATTTGCAAAAATCATGGCTCACAATCCACCCAAGAGATCCAACCTCCTTGTTAGGTGTTGAACATCATTCTACTTCAAGAATCCACATAAATATAATGTCAGCAGAAGTATATTTTATCAGAACAAAATCCACTTTTAAAGATGCTTGCTGGAAAGAAATATGTCAAAAATGGGTGCAATACCGTAACTCGTCTCTGTCAGACACTGGCGATCTCTAAATCTGTCAGGTGAAACTTGTGTCTCAAAAGATAAATATGCCAAAGAAGGTACTTCCAATAAATGCAATATAGGGTGCCACACATTGATTTTCATGTTGAAAAAGACTGGAATTGAAGATATGTTTGCTTATTTTAAATTTGTAACTGTACTTTTTCACAAGGAACAATGTCACAATTGACCATAAGGTAACCTGATTCAGCTAAAACTTCAAAGAGGTTTCCCACCACTGAGAACGCACCCCCCTGTTCATTCCCACGAAAAGGCGAGAATATCTCATGGGGTTGCTAATGAGAAGGTGGGAGACTTCCTCAGCTGCTCTGGGAAAGAGACAATGGGTTCCTTGAACTGAAAGAAAATGCTAATTCGGGTGTGACTGACACCAACTGCCCTGGAAGACAAGCCCATGTGACTCTCTAGCCCAGCCAAGACCTTGGAGGCGGAGACAAACCATTGTGTGTATTCAGAGAGCCCAGAAAATATTGTTTAGGGAAAAGACTTATAAAATATTGTACCGAACTGACAAAAATATGGAATTTAGAGATTATTAAAATGAAAATATTGCTCACAAGTAGAAACTACTGGAAATTTTGCGACTTTCAGAGACTGAACCATGAAAAAGTTAATATTCTAGCAATTGTGATTATGTTAGGAACATGAACATTTCCAGAAATATGCCCAGATGGTATGTGTATGCATGTGTAAAAATTGGTACAGAACTGACAACGAGTAACCGCCCAAAAGCGCGAAAAATTTTCATTTGTGAACCAAAACTCGTAGGAAGAGGAGGCTTGGACAGAAACGTACCTTAGTCAATCTGTCATTTAATAATGTATTATTAACAAGTTGTGCATATTGGAAATATGTTTTGGGGAAAAATAGAATTTCTGGGTAAGAACAAAGAGGAGGGATTTTCTCTGGTGCCTAAACACAGTGTCCCTCTGACACATGATGCCAGATCATGACACATTGTTCCTTTCTCAAATCAGGAGAGGGGGAATTCTCTGACCTATCAGATCCTTAGAGGGTTGGGCATAGTATAATCAGCCTCCCCACCCCTTTGGAAGATGGATAAATAGGGACTGTTGAGGACCCAGAAACACACACATTCACTCATCACTGATCTACCGGTGAAGCGCTGTGCAGGAGGAACCCATCTCTAGACTCCCGACTCCAGAACCAGACTCCAGAACCCTGAAGCAGAGGCCCAACCCAAAAAGCTGAACCCTTCTCAGTGGACCTTTAAAAATCTTGCAACCTGATTTTAACCCATAAACTTGCACGGGGCCTAATCAATTCAACAGCCTGGCTGTGCTATGTTGGCTACCTCTGGCCAAGAACTCTTGCTAGAACCCAAGATCCAGATCAGTCCCACAGAGCTGTAACCCAGAACCCATCAGATCCAGTCCAAGAGGCCATGCAGACAAGAGTGCCTTGCTGAGAGCAGAGTCCAGGTGCCCTGAATCCTGTCCAGTGGAGAGCGAAACCTTTGACCAGATCTTTGACGGGTCCATTCCATTCCAAAGCCATATTAGTGAGTATTTAGCATAGAACTGTCCATAGTCATCTCTTAGCTTAAGTAATCCCATCCAAATCATTCCAACACATCCATAACTGCATTATTGAATCTCTTTTGTCTATCTTGAATTCTTCTCTCACCCACATAATCCTGTGATAATCGCAGTGATAATCATCTTGGCGCTAATATATATTTTCTGGAGAAAGGCAATCGTCTCAGGCAGATAGAAACCATCCAGAGGCGCCTCTGGATCGATGGCTGTGCTGTCCGTGTAGTTTGCTGCTCCATAGACTCCCTAGTGTTAAGAAATCTTTGTTCCAAATCTTCAACAGCGCATCTTTCATTTTGAAATATTGACTCTTTTGAGAAAAATCGACCTTGACTAACACCTCTGTGACTTTTGAACTGTACGTGCTAGGATGGAATTTAAATGTCATTTTGAAGCTAACATCCTCAGCTTTCAAACGAACTAAGAAGCACATTCCAACTCCTGACAGTTTTGCTGTAACCGCGTTTTTCATATGCTGAAAAGTTTGCAGTGATTTCGCATTTGGCTTAATTTCACCACATGTAAAAACAGCTATTTCTTGCTTTCAACTTCTGAATTTTGTTTTCCATCTGCTAATCATTCTACAATCATTGCTAGTGTTTACCTGACCCAATACAAAGCAACTCTCACTAGTTCTGAATCTCATTTAGCGAATTAAAATAATTTTTAGCATTTTTCCCATCCACTTCATATCACATTCAAAAGCATTTGGCCTGTTTAAAATCATTATTGTTCTCTCTAAGCTTGCTGGGGGGAATCGGGATTGAAACTGCAATTGTTGATTGTTATTCCTGAAACCTGTGTGCCCTCATTCCATCCCTTCATATTGCATATTGGGGTGAGTGAGTAGTAACAGGGGGAAAGAGTGATCACATTGTCTTTTATTGAATTCATATCAAGTTTTGTTTCGGTGTTGCATTCTTTCCTATCATTGCATTTCCTTGAACCCATACAAAGCTATGCTCTGCTACATTGTTCTTCCTATTCCTACTCCTAATTGATTAAAGAGATTGTTGATATTGTGATATTACCCATTACTGATCATTGTTCATATTCATGATAGTGTGATATTGAGATATTGTGCATATTCATAAAAGTGTGATATATATACATTGTGCAACTCATCAAATAAATCTTTTAATTTGCAAAACAAACCTTCTTCTTGGTTCAGTGAGACCGGGGGGATTCAAAGAGAGGGTTGTTATATAAGGGTACATCATCTAGAAATAAAAGAACCTTTGACATAAAAATATATAAATAAGGGTTTCCACTGGGCATCCCATACTAGACATTGACTTAGGTGGAGTGCTGGGTTGAAACCACTTACAACCTCTATGACAAAAGAAGCCACCTCAAACTTACAATAACAGCAAGGCATCTGCCACTACGTGTAGCCCCACATCAATAAATTATTGAGAACAAGAAAGAAGTCACCCAAAGAGGGCTTTTCGCCCCTGGGAAAGTTGACAAATCCGAGACCTCTGTGAAAAAGCAAGCCACCACAAACCTATTACCACAGTGAGGCAACCGCTGCTATTAGTCCAGTCAACAATTATCTAACACTACCGCTTACCCCCATGATCAAAACCAACAGGAACTATCAACAACAGTGAGTCTTCCAACAAGGTAGCCTACTACCAAAACAGCTTAATGCACAAACAGATTCGGAGTAGAACACCGACTCACAACAGTCACAAAACACTGCAACCACAAACATGCCCCGATACAAGAAGAACAAAGAAACAAGAATGGAAAACAGAACAAGAAAGATGAATGAGACCACACCCCCACAGAACAACAAGAACTACCTACCAGAATTCACAATACCTAAAAAAAAACATCAATCTCCTCTTAACAAAATAAAGATACACACAAAGACAAGAACAAACATACATTTCCTGCTACCACTCCACCTACACAAATACTACACTAGAAAACAAACAACCCACAACAAAGGACCAAGGCACACTAGAGTGGACCCCACAAGACTATCAAATCATTCCCCGCAAGAAACAAAATCTGCAACATTGAAAACTGCTTCAGAAAGCCACCTATAAGAACCAGAGATAAGCTAGAATCCCTAATCATACAAATGCCTTACATAACCAGAGATTGGAAAAAGGACCACATGCACAACCAAACACTCATTTAAACAAATCAGAACAGAGAAACCCATTGCACAATATAATGGAACTCCTCAATGAAGGAACAAATTGGTTGTAGAGGTGCACTCCTTAAAGCAAAATAGAGCTAAAATGAAGGTATATTGTTCACAATATATGTAGGTAGACTCAATAGTGCGCCCTGTTGGAATCTATGCTACTAGATTTGAAATAGTGAAAGGAAAGAGATGGTACCTCGAGACAACTCGAGGTACAAACAGGTGCACAAACAACAGCAGCCCAATAGCTACTAAAATATGTTCTTTAACCCTTTAAGTGCCAAGGACGAGGTATCTCGTCCTTGACAGTGCACACGCAGTGCCAAGGAAGAGATAGCCCCCAAATGGAGGTGGGGTGTACCTCACGCAGCCGTTTGTAGGAGGCCCAGGGAGGCCTGCATGAGGTGTCCCTGCCACCCATTTGGGGTGGGGGGGGGAGGGCCACCACAAAAGGTGGGGCAGGACCCCCAATAGATGGGGCAGTAGGGGTTGGGCACCCTGGGGGCAGATTGCCACACTAATGTGGCTATCTGCACCAAGCGAAGTTGGGTAAACAAAAAAAATAATACAAATTCATAGGCTGCTTTATAGGGGGGCTGAGGGGCACCCTAAATTGGCAGCGAATGATGTACTGCAACGGGGGGTGGCCCTCAGCCCTCCCCTACCCCAAATGGAGGGCCCCACCTCATGCAACCCTCCCTGGCGGAAGATAGGGGGGGCCCCACCTCTTGCATCCCTCCCTGGGGTCAGATGCCCCTTCCTAGGAGCAGATATCAGCCCCCAGGGAGGGTTGCATGAGGTGGGGCCCTCCATTTGGTGTGGGGGGGGGTTGAGGGCCACCCCCTGTTGCGGTACATCATTCGCTGCCAATTTAGGGTGGCCCTCAGCCCCCCTAAAAAGCAGCCTATGAATTTGTATTTTGTTTTTTGTTTACCCAACGTTGCTTGGTGCAGATGGCCACATTAGTGTGGCTATCTGCCCCCAGGATGCCAAAACCCTACTGCTCCATCTATTGGGGGTCCTGCCCCACCTTTTGGGGTGGCCCTCTCCCCCCTCACACCAAATGGAGGTGGGGTGTACCTCACGCAGCCGTTAGGAGGAGGCCCAGGGAGGCCTGCATGAGGTGTGTCCCCCAGCCATTGGGGGTGGGAGGCGCACCCCAAAAGGTGGGGCAGGACCCCCAATAGATGGGGCAGTAGGGTTTGGGCACCCTGGGGACAGATAGCCACACTAATGTGGCCATCTGCACCAAGCGTAGTTGGGTAAATAAAAAAAAATATACAAAATCACAGGCTGCTTTTTAGGGGGGGCAGAGGGCCACCCTAAATTGGCAGCGAATGATGTACCGCAACGGGGGGTGGCCCTCAACCCCCCAACCCCAAATGGAGGGCCCCACCTCATGCAACCCTCCCTGGGGGCAGATATCTGCTCCTAGGAAGGGGCCTCTGACCCCAGGGAGGGATGCATGAGATGGGCCCCCCCCTATCTGCCCCCAGGGAGGGTTGCATGAGGTGGGGCCCTCCATTTGGGGTGGGTGGTTGAGGGCCACCCCCCGTTGCGGTACATCATTCGCTGCCAATTTAGGGTGGCCCTCAGCTCCCACTAAAAAGCAGCCTATGAATTTGTATTTTGTATTTTGTTTACCCAACTTTGCTTGGTGCAGATGGCCACATTAGTGTGGCTATCTGCCCCCAGGGTGCCCAAACCCTACTGCCCCATCTATTGGGGGTCCTGCCCCACCTTTTGGGGTGGCCCTCTCCCCCCTCACACCAAATGGAGGTGGGGTGTACCTCACGCAGCCGTTAGGAGGAGGCCCAGGGAGGCCTGCATGAGGTGTGTCCCCCAGCCATTGGGGTGGGGGGGCACCCCAAAAGGTGGGGCAGGACCCCCAATAGATGGGGCAGTAAGGTTTGGGCACCCCGGCGCCAGATTGGCACACCAATGTGACCCTCTGCACCAAGGGGAGTTGGGTTACCAAAGGAAAAAAATGAAAATGGTGGAACGCTTTTTAGGGGGGGCGGTGGGGCACCCCAAAGGTTCAGGGAATTTTCTAATGGGATGGGGCGTTGACCCCCTCCCCCTCCATCCACAATGGAGTGGGTGCCAAGTCATGCAGCCCTCCCTGGGACCAGATATCTGCTCCTAGGAACGGACGCCTGAGCCCAGGGAGGAGTGCAGGACAGCCCCCCTCCTTGTCTGCCCACGGGGAGGGCTACATTTTGCTGGTGTGACCGTAGGTAACACATGTTCTTTGTTTTGTTTACAGCTTTTTCTACCCGAGCAGCTGCAACGTTATGTGAGTACTGTTTTTTATTATTCTATGGTTAGGGCCCACTGTCAGTGGGGTGGGTGAGACTGGGGCTGGATTGTTGGTGGTGTGGGTGGGAATGGCCCGTCTGGGCCGATCACCTCCAACTGTCCTGGAGTTGCGGCTGGGCTGCATTACAGCTTTTCCCTTCAGGGAGGTATTGGCACACTGCCGAGACTCCTTGGTGGGGAGAAGCTGTAAGGCAGGGCAGCCAGGGCTCCAGCAAAGTCGGCGGTAATATCCCTGGCCTTGGGCACCCTTCTCCCATGTGGGTCTTTGCTGGTGGTTCTGGGTATTATATTCTGGGCCGATTTGTGTAAGTCAGACCTCTGTGGATTCCCACGGGTGTCCTCTTTTGGGAAATGCATGGGGTTCCCTGTTTTCCTTGCTGGCTTCGACACCCTAGGCCCAAATCTGTAGGTTGCCCACATGAACAAAATGTGCAGTGGCGAATGGCTTGGGGTTCCCAGTCGGTTACCCTTTTCCTTTTGCGCCTCCGGTAGGTGCACCCACACATGTGAGGTACCGTTTTCATCGGGACACGTGTGGGGACGCGGGAAGGTAGGCCACGTGTTGTTGGCGGTGTGTTTCGGTGGGTGGCCAGAGCGAAATGTCTGAGAATTGTCTTCATTTCCGGCCAATTTCAGAGACATTTCCCTGTGTCCACTCACCGAAACACGTCGCCAACAGCAGATGTCATACCTTCTCGTGTTCCCACAGGTGTCCCGACGAAAAAGGTACCTCGCATGTGTGGGTGCACCTACCGGGGCGCAAAAGGAAAAGGGTAACCCGCTGGTAACCCCAAGCCTTTCGCCACTGCCCATTTTGTTCATGTGGGCAACCTACAGATTTGGGCCTAGGGCATGGGTGCACAACATATGGCCCGCGGGCCAGTTGCAGCCCGCCATGCCCTTTTGACCGGCCCGCGAGGCACAAAGACTTTCCTAATGGAGGGCGGCCCGTGCCGCCCTCCATTAGGAAAGTCTTTGTTGTCTTCCAGGCTGGTGAAAACACTGGCCCTCATTGGCTCAGCACACACACGCATCACGTCGCTCCTACGAGCCACGTAATGCGTGTGTGCTGCACCAATGGAGGGCCAGCACTACGGCTGGCGTGGTCCATAAGGCTTGATGCCAGAAGGCATTTCAGCCTTGGACCACGCCAGCCGTAGTACGATTCCAGCTTACCTGCCGCTTACCTGCCTGCCTTCCAGCACGTCTCCGGTAAGTGGTCTGTTTGTGTTTGTGTGTCAGGTTTGTTTTGCTTTATGTTTGTGTGTGTATGTTGCGGGGGGTGTGTGTCGGATGTGTATGAATGTTTGTGTTTGAATGTATTTTGTGTGTATGTTGAGATGCGGGGGTGGGGGGGTGTGTCGGATGTGTTTGAATGTATTTTGTGTGTATGTTGAGATGCGGGGGTCGGGGGTGTGTTGAATGTGTATAAATGTTTGTGTTTGAATGTATTTTGTGTGTATGTTGAGATGCGGGGGTGGGGGGGTGTGTCGGATGTGTATGAATGTTTGTGTTTGAATGTATTTTGTGTGTAAGTTGAGATGCGGGGGTGGGGGGGTGTGTCGGATGTGTATGAATGTTTGTGTTTGAATGTATTTTGTGTGTATGTTGAGATGCGGGGGTGGGGGGTGTGTCGGATGTGTATGAATCTTTGTGTTTGAATGTATTTTGTGTGTATGTTGAGATGCGGGGGTGAGGGGGTGTGTCGGATGTGTATGAATGTTTGTATTTGAATGTATTTTGTGTGTATGTTGAGATGCGGGCGTGGGGGGTGTGTCGGATGTGTATGAATGTTTGTGCTTGAATGTATTTTGTGTGTATGTTGAGATGCGGGGGTGGGGGTGTGTGTCGGATGTGTATGAATGTATTTGAATGTATTTTGTGTGTATGTTGAGATGTGGGGGGGTGTGTGAATGTTTGTATTTGAATGTATTTTGTGTGTATGTTGAGATGTGGGGGGGGGTGTGAATGTTTGTATTTGAATGTATTTTGTGTGTATGTTGAGATGCGGGGGATGGGGGTCTCGGATGTGTGTCGGATGTGTATGAATGTTTTGATTTGAATGGTTTTTGTGTGCTGAGTTGGGGGGTGGGGGTTCGGGTCTGTATGGGTGCATGTTTGTGTGTGTGCTGAGTTGGGGGGTGGGGGGTTCGGGTCTGTATGGGTGCATGTTTGTTTGTGTGCTGAGTTGGGGGGTGGGGGGTTCGGGTCTGTATGGGTGCATGTTTGTGTTCTGGGATGGGGGGTTCGGGTCTGTATGGGTGCATGTTTGTGTGTGTGTGCTGAGTTGGGGGTGGGGGTTCGGGTCTGTATTGGTGCATGTTTGTGTGTGTGCTGAGTTGGGGGGTTTGGTTGGGGGTGAGGGGGCCATGGGGCATAGTGTTTGGTTGGGGGTGAGGAGGCCATGGGGCATAGTGTTTGGTTGGGGGTGAGGGGGCCATGGGGCATAGTGTTTGGTTGGGGGTGAGGGGGCCATGGGGCATAGTGTTTGGTTGGGGGTGAGGGACATGGGGCATAGTGTTTAGTTGGGGGTGAGGGCCATGGGGCATAGTGTTTGGTTGGGGGTGAGGGCCATGGGGCATAGTGTTTGGTTGGTGGTGAGGGGGCCATGGGGCATAGTGTTTGGTTGGGGGTGAGGGACATGGGGCATAGTGTTTGGTTGGGGGTGAGGGACATGGGGCATAGTGTTTGGTTGGGGGTGAGGGGGCCATGGGGCATAGTGTTTGGTTGGGGGTGAGGGGGAATGGGGCATAGTGTTTGGTTGGGGGTGAGGGACATGGGGCATAGTGTTTGGTTGGGGGTGAGGGGGCCATGGGGAATAGTGTTTGGTTGGGGGTGAGGGGGCCATGGGGCATAGTGTTTGGTTGGGGTGAGGGGGCCATGGGGCATAGTGTTTGGTTGGGGGTGAGGGACATGGGGCATAGTGTTTGGTTGGGGGTGAGGGACATGGGGCATAGTTTTTGGTTGGGGGTGAGGGGGACATGGGGCATAGTGTTTGGTTGGGGGTGAGGGGGACATGGGGCATAGTGTTTGGTTGGGGGTGAGGGGGCCATGGGGCATAGTGTTTGGTTGGGGGTGAAGGGGCCATGGGACATAGTGTATCTAGGGTCAATAAAATATATATAAGTTAATTAAACAGGCGAGATACAATAACTAAATATAAATAAATTATAACAATAGAAAATGTGTAGAACAAAATGTAAGTTTGAAATGCAAATAAAAATCGTTACCCCTCAAAAACATTCTTTTTCCATGTGTTTAGTACAAATTGGGGGTTTAAAAAGCCTCCTGCCACGCCCCGCCTACCGCCCCGCCCACATTTACTTTTCGGCCCACTATAGCCCTCATGTAAGGTAATTTCGGCCCTCTGTCAAAATCAGTTGTGCACCCCTGGCCTAGGGTGTCGAAGCCAGCAAGGAAAACAGGGAACCCCATGCATTTCCCAAAAGAGGACACCCGTGGGAATGCACAGAGGTCTGACTTGCGCGAAGCGGCACAGAATTTATTACCCAGAACCCCAGACAAAGTGAACATTGTCGGGGATTGTGGCTAATAAAAACTGGGGCAATTTGCGCAAGGCAGACCTCTGTGGATTCCCACGGGTGTCCTCTTTTGGGAAATGCATAGGGTTCCCCATTTCCCTTGCTGGCTTCGACACCCTAGGCCCAAATCTGCAGGTTGCCCACATGAACAAAATGGGCAGTGGCGAATGGCTTGGGGTTCCCAGTGGGTTACCCTTTTCCTTTTTCCGAAATGTGCCCCGGACTTTGCGCGGGTGTCTGGGTAATAATTTCTGGGGCGATGTGCGGAAATCATACCTCTGCGGATTCCCACAGGTGTCCTCTTTTCGGAAATGCATGGGGTTCCCTGTTTTCCTCGGTGGCTTGGACACCCGAGGCCCATATCTGTACGTTGTGCCGGTCGGCAGAATGTCTGAGATTTCGCTCTGAAAGCAGACTTGGGGTTACTTGTGTTTTAGGCTTTCCCCTTGGCGGCCAGGTAGGTGCACCCACATATGTGGGGTGCCGTTTTCATCGGGACACCTGTGGAAATGCGGGACGGTAGGCCATGTGTTGTTGGGGGCGTGTTTCGATGGGTGTGTCGAGCGAAATGTACGGAAAAAGCGTTTTTTTCCCCACATTTCGGACTTTGCGGGGCTGTCTGGGTAATAAAATCTGGGGCGATGTGCGCAAATAATACCTCTGCGGATTCCCACGGGTGTCCTCTTTTCGGAAATGCATGGGGTTCCCTGTTTTCCTCAGTTGCTTGGACACCTGAGGCCCAGATCTGTACGTTGTGCCGGTCGGCAGAATGTCTGAGATTTCGCTCTGAAAACAGACTTGGGGTTACTTGTGTTTTAGGCTTTCCCCTTGGCGGCCAGGTAGGTGCACCCACATATGTGAGGTACCGTTTTCATCGGGACACCTGTGGTAATGCTTGACGGTAGGCCATGTGTTGTTGGGGTCGTGTTTCTATGGGTGCGTCGAGCGAAATGTGCGTAAAAAGCGTTTTTTTCCCGACATTTCGGACTTTGCAGGGCTGCCTGGGTAATAAATTCTGGGGCGATGTGCGCAAATCATACCTCTGCTTATTCCCACGGGTGTCCTCTTTTCGGAAATGCATGGGGTTCCCAGTTTTTCTTGGTGGCTTGGACACCCGAGGCTCATATCTGTACGTTGTGCCGGTCGGCAGAATGTCTGAGATTTCGCTCTGAAAACAGACTTGGAGTTACTTGTGTTTTAGGCTTTCCCCTTGGCGGCCAGGTAGGTGCACCCACACATGTGAGGTACCGTTTTCATCGGGACACCTGTGGGAACGTGTGACGGTAGGCCATGTTTTGTTGGGGGCGTGTTTCGATGGGTGCGTCGAGCGAAATGTGCGGAAAAAGCATTTTTTTCCCCACATTTCGGACTTTGCAGGGCTGTCTGGGTAATAAATTCTGGGGAGATGTGCGCAAATCATACCTCTGCGGATTCCCACGGGTGTCCTCTTTTCGGAAATGCATGGGGTTCCCTGTTTTCCTCGGTGGCTTGGACACCCGAGGCCCATATCTGTACGTTGTGCCGGTCGGCAGAATGTCTGAGATTTCCCTCTGAAAACAGACTTGGGGTTACTTGTGTTTTCGGCTTTCCCCTTGGCGGCCAGGTAGGTGCACCCACACATGTGAGGTACTGTTTTCATCGGGACACCAGTGGAAACGCGTGACGGTAGGCCATGTGTTGTTGGGGGCGTGTTTCGATGGGTGCGTCGAGCGAAATGTGCGGAAAAAGTGTTTTTTTCCCCACATTTCGGACTTTGCGGGGCTGTCTGGGTAATAAAATCTTGGGCGATGTGCGCAAATCATACCTCTGTGGATTCCCACGGGTGTCCTCTTTTCGGAAATGCATGGTGTTCCCTGTTTTCCTCGGTGGCTTGGACACCCGAGGCCCATATCTGTACGTTGTGCCGGTAGGCAGAATGTCTGAGATTTCGCTCTGAAAACAGACTTGGGGTTACTTGTGTTTTAGGCTTTCCCATTGGCGGCCAGGTAGGTGCACCCACACATGTGAGGTGTCCTTTTCATCGGGACACCTGTGGGAACGCGTGACGGTAGGCCATGTGTTGTTGGGGGCGTGTTTCGATGGGTGCGTCGAGCGAAATGTGTGGAAAAAGCGTTTTTTTCCCCACATTTCGGACTTTGCGGGGCTGTCTGGGTAATAAATTCTGGGGCGATGTGCGCAAATCATACCTCTGCGGATTCCCACGGGTGTCCTCTTTTTGGAAATGCATGGGGTTCCCTGTTTTCCTCGGTGGCTTGGACACCCGAGGCCCATGTCTGTACGTTGTGCTGGTCGGCAGAATGTCTGAGATTTCGCCATGAAAATGGACTTGGGGTTACTTGTGTTTTAGGCTTTCCCCTTGGCGGCCAGGTAGGTGCACCCATACATGTGAGGTACCATTTTCATCGGGACACCTCTGGGAACGCGTGACGGTAGGCCATGTGTTGTTGGGGGCATGTTTTGATGGGTGCGTCGAGCGAAATGTGCAGAAAAAGTGTTTTTTTCCTGACATTTTGGAATTAGCCAAGCTGTCTGGGTAATAAATTCTGGGGCGATGTGCACAAATCATACCTCTGCGGATTCCCACGGGTGTCTTCTTTTCGGAAATTCATGGGGTTCCCTGTTTTCCTCGGTGGCTTGGACACCCGAGGGCCATATCTGTACGTTGTGCCGGTCGGCAGAATGTCTGAGATTTCCCTCTGAAAACAGACTTGGGGTTACTTGTGTTTTGGGCTTTCCCCTTTGCGGCCAGGTAGGTGCACCCACAAATGTGAGGTACCGTTTTCATCGGGACACCTGTGGGAACGTGTGACGGTAGGCCATGTGTTGTTGGGGGCGTGTTTCGATGGGTGCATCGAGCGAAATGTGCAGAAAAAGCGTTTTTTTCCCCACATTTCGGACTTTGCAGGGCTGTCTGGGTAAAAAATTCTGGGGCGATGTGCGCAAATCATACCTCTGCGGATTCCCACGGGTGTCCTCTTTTCGGAAATACATGGGGTTCCCTGTTTTCCTCGGTGGCTTGGACACCTGAGGGCCATATCTGTTTGTTGTGCCGGTCGGCAGAATGTCTGCGATTTCGCTCTGAAAACAGACTTGGGGTTACTTGTGTTTTAGGCTTTCCCCTTGGCGGCCAGGTAGGTGCACCCACACATGTGAGGTACCATTTTCATCGGGACACCTGTGGGAACGCGTGACGGTAGGCCATGTGTTGTTGGGGGCGTGTTTCGATGGGTGCGTCGAGCGAAATGTGCGGAAAAAGCGTTTTTTTCCCCACATTTCAGACTTTGCAGGGCTGTCTGGGTAATAAATTCTGGGGCGATGTGCGCAAATCATACCTCTGCGGATTGCCACGGGTGTCCTCTTTTCGGAAATGCATGGGGTTCCCCGTTTTCCTTGGTGGCTTGGACACCCGAGGCCCATATCTGTACGTTGTGCCGGTCGGCAGAATGTCTGAGATTTCGCTCTGAAAACAGACTTGGGGTTACTTGTGTTTTAGGCTTTCCCCTTGGCGGCCATGTAGGTGCACCCACACATGTAGGGTACCGTTTTCATCGGGACACTTGTGGGAACGTGGGACGGTAGGCCATGTGTTGTTGGGGGCGTGTTTCGATGGGTGCGTCGAGCAAAATGTGCGGAAAAAGCATTTTTTTCCCCACATTTCGGACTTTGCAGGGCTGTCTGAGTAATAAATTCTGGGGCGATGTGCGCAAATCATACCTCTGCGGATTCCCACAGGTGTCCTCTTTTCGGAAATGCATGGGGTTCCCTGTTTTCCTCGGTGGCTTGGACACCCGAGGCCCATATCTGTACGTTGTGCCGGTCGGCAGAATGTCTGAGATTTCCGTCTGAAAACAGACTTGGAGTTACTTGTGTTTTAGGCTTTCCCCTTGGCGGCCAGGTAGGTGCACCCACACATGTGAGGTACCGTTTTCATCGGGACACCTGTGGGAACGTGTGACAGTAGGCCATGTGTTGTTGGGGGCGTGTTTTGATGGGTGCGTCGAGCGAAATGTGCGGAAAAAGCGTTTTTTTCCCCACATTTCGGACTTTGCAGGGCTGTCTGGGTAAAAAATTCTGGGGCGATGTGCGCAAATCATACCTCTGCGGATTCCCACGGGTGTCCTCTTTTCGGAAATACATGGGGTTCCCTGTTTTCCTCGGTGGCTTGGAAACCTGAGGGCCATATCTGTTTGTTGTTCCGGTCGGCAGAATGTCTGCGATTTCGCTCTGAAAACAGACTTGGGGTTACTTGTGTTTTAGGCTTTCCCCTTGGCGGCCAGGTAGGTGCACCCACACATGTGAGGTACCATTTTCATCGGGACACCTGTGGGAACGCGTGACGGTAGGCCATGTGTTGTTGGGGGCGTGTTTCGATGGGTGCGTCGAGTGAAATGTGCGGAAAAAGCGTTTTTTTCCCCACATTTCAGACTTTGCAGGGCTGTCTGGGTAATAAATTCTGGGGCGATGTGCGCAAATCATACCTCTGCGGATTGCCACGGGTGTCCTCTTTTCGGAAATGCATGGGGTTCCCCGTTTTCCTTGGTGGCTTGGACACCCGAGGCCCATATCTGTACGTTGTGCCGGTCGGCAGAATGTCTGAGATTTCGCTCTGAAAACAGACTTGGGGTTACTTGTGTTTTAGGCTTTCCCCTTGGCGGCCAGGTAGGTGCACCCACACATGTAGGGTACCGTTTTCATCGGGACACCTGTGGGAACGTGGTACGGTAGGCCATGTGTTGTTGGGGGCGTGTTTCGATGGGTGCGTCGAGCAAAATGTGTGGAAAAAGCGTTTTTTTCCCCACATTTCGGACTTTGCAGGGCTGTCTGGGTAATAAATTCTGGGGCGATGTGCGCAAATCGTACCTCTGCAGATTCCCACTGGTGTCCTCTTTTCGGAAATTCATGGGGTTCCCTGTTTTCTTCGGTGGCTTGGACACCCGAGGCCCAGATCTGTACGTTGTGCCGGTCGGCAGAATG
This sequence comes from Ambystoma mexicanum, assembly GCF_040938575.1. Lineage (NCBI taxonomy): Eukaryota > Metazoa > Chordata > Amphibia > Caudata > Ambystomatidae > Ambystoma > Ambystoma mexicanum. Next base: position 1,168,644,670 of record NC_090935.1, on the reverse strand, counting down.
TCTGAGATTTCGCTCTGAAAACAGACTTGGGGTTAATTGTGTTTTAGGCTTTCCCCTTGGCGATCAGGTAGGTGCACCCACACATGTGAGGTACCGTTTTCATCGGAACACCTGTGGGAACGCGTGACGGTAGGCCATGTGTTGTTGGGGGCGTGTTTCGATGGGTGCGTCGAGCGAAATGTGCGGAAAAAGTGTTTTTTTCCCGACATTTCGGACTTTGCGGGGCTGCCTGGGTAATAAAATCTGGGGCGATGTGCGCAAATCATACCTCTGCGGATTCCCACGGGTGTCCTCTTTTCGAAAATGCATGGGGTTCCCCGTTTTCCTCGGTGGCTTGGACACCCGAGTCCCATATCTGTACCTTGTGCCGGTCGGCAGAATGTCTGAGATTACGCTCTGAAAACAGACTTGGGGTTACTTGTGTTTTAGGCTTTCCCCTTGGCGGCCAGGTAGGTGCACCCACACATGTGGGGTACCGTTTTCATCGGGACACCTGTGGAAACGCGGGACGGTAGGCCATGTGTTGTGTTTGTGTGGTTTTCATAACGTTTTGACCCATTTGCTGGTGCCCTTTGTCTCACAACCCTTTCTTTTCCCAAATGTGACCTACATTTAGTCGCTGCTTTATCCACCATACACTTTTGTCCCCTGCACAAGTCACCTACCCTTGTAAAGGTCTGCCTGTGGTCTTTCAAAAAATGTATGGCTGCCGTTCCTTACCACATAGGTTTTCCCAATTTACACATGCTAAGTGCGTCTGGTCAGGCCGTGAGCGTAAAACTCCTGTGTACCATGGCTCAGTGTTTGGCTTGTGGTATTGCTTGTTTTGTAAAAACACTACAAAAATGGTATCCTCTCCTAACTGCAAGAGTCGGGGGAATGTAGCGGAGCATTGCTTTTCTCAAAATTCATAGAAGCCATTGCCGTACCAAGCCAACCATGTCCAACACATACCTTTTTTTTCAGTCATTTTCCCACTTTTACCCCATTCGATGGCAGTTTCCCCTACCTAGTTGTTGCCTGACCTATGCAAATCACCCCTTCGTAAACTTGGAATTTCGTCTATTTTTCAGAAATATATGCCTTTCTGTCCTCCAATTTGGCTTTCCTGCCCTTTTCTTCCATTCCGTCCATGCATGTCCAATTGGCAAAAATGGCAAAAATCACCTACCACTCACAAAACGGTTGATAACCACATCAAAATAATTTTTTTCCATTTCCACTCAACCTGTTCCTGAAAGCCACAACATTGGGGAACTCAGCACAGCAAACCATTTGTTCCTAGCTCTTACAAGGAAAAAACCACAGGCTTCTTTGTACATAATTTTATTGGCATTTTTTGAAAAAACCCAAAATTTTCACACTTTTTCCTTATTTTCTCTCACCCCCCTACAGCAACCTGGGATTCCTAGGTGGCGTTACGACCACCTACATGTGGGAAAAAAAGGAGCCAAATTTGGCCGAGATATCTCATGTAACAAAAAAGTTACAAGCCATTGAATGGCCACATACCAAAATCACCAAAAAAGGCCCTGGCACAGGGGAGAAATACCCATGGCACTTAAAGGGTTAAGCAATGTAATTATTTAGACAAAATGATTCCACACGATAATCTTTAAATACAAGGTAATATTATTGATAACAGTGACCAATCAACAGTCTTGTTGGTTTGTACTCTATACATAGTATTCAAACAAATGCGTGATTCTCATAAGAGCAAGTTTCTCATACAATTAAATCAAAAAAACAGAACACATAAACATTTGGATTCAAATTACACAAACATATATCTCATTCTTTAAACATTGGATAACAACATAAATATTTCATTCAATTTTGATCTGTTAGATACAAGTTATAGTCAGATAATCTCATATCTGGACAGGAAAGTGTTGCTGTTGTCTCTTCTGCCTCATAGTACGCGTTTCGGGTTATTAAACCCTTCTTCAGGTATTGATATCAGTTGACTCTAAAAAAAATGATATAAGGTAGTATTACTAATTAATTCAACAAAGTATAAAATTAATTAACTGAAATAATGATTAAGGGCTGAGTTAGTTAGTTACTTCACTAACCTGTTGCTGTGATCAGTGATCGTGGTCAAAAAATCGTAAGAGATTCTTAGTAGGATATCCCAATCCTATAGACAACAAAAAGGTAATATGTATATTATAAAATCTATGGCTTACATATTACCTATCTAGATTGAAGGCGATCTATCACGGGACCAGTGGCTTCAAAAAGCGCTGGGTCCCGCTCAAAGATCGCAAGCTTTATAGTTAGTCAATACTTTTGTAGTAACATGATTTATAACTCACTTAATATGATATCTGGTTGAGAAATATATCATCCGTGGACCCAACAAAGTTTGGGTTGTAACTCGGGAATACTCTACGTCGTTTGCAGAGAAGAAATAGAGTCCGGCTTTGAACTGTGATATCTGTTCAAAGCCAGACTCTATTTCTTCATCTTCGAGTCTGAGCACAGATTTCTCAGTAGAATACAAAGACATCTCACGGAACTAATTTTAAGGTGCTGTCTTCTCCTAAAAACTGATTCACATGCTTCTTTCTCTGCAAACGACTTAGAGTATTCCCGAGTTACAACCCAAACTTTGTTGTTTTAATTGTAGCCACCATTATATTCCTTAAGATGATGCCGTGGCACCGTGGAGACACGTCTCGTGTCTGCGGATGATATGTTTCTCAACCAGATATCATATTAGGTGAGTTAGAAATCATGTTACTACAAAAGTATTGACTAACTATAAAGCTTGCGATCTTTGTGCGGCACCCAACGCTTTTTTTAAGCCACTGGTCCCATGATAGATCACCTTCAATCTAGAGAGGTAACATGTAAGCCATGGATTTTATAATATACACATTACCTTTTTGTTGTCTATAGGATTGGGATATCCTACTACGAATCCCTTATGATTTTTTGACCACGATCACTGATCACAGCAACAGGTTAGTGAAGTAACTAACTAACTCAGCCCTTAATCATTATTTCAGATAATTAATTTTATAATTTGTTGAATTAATTAGTAATACTACCTTATATCAATTTTTTTAGAAAGAGTCAACTGATATCAATACCTGAAGAAGGGTTTAATAACCCGAAACGCGTACTATGAGACAGAAGAGACAACAACAACACTTTCTTGTCCAGATATCAAATTATCTGACTATAACTTGTATCTAACAGATCAAAATTGAATGAAATATTTATGTTGTTATCCAATGTTTAAAGAATGAGATATATGTTTGTGTAATTTGAATCCAAATATTTATGTGTTCTGTTTTTTTGATTTAATTGTATGAGAAACTTGCTCTTATGAGAATCACGCCTTTATTTGAATACTATGTATAGAGTACAAACCAACAAGACTGTTGATTGGACACTGTTATCAATAATATTACCTTGTATTTAAAGATTATCGTGTGGAATCATTTTGTCAAAATAATTACATTGCTTAAAGAACATATTTTAGTAGCTATTGGGCTGCTGTTGTTTGTGCACCTGTTTGTACCTCGAGCTGTCTCGAGGTACCATCCCTTTCCTTTCACTCCTCAACGAAGGGACAGATGACTCAACCATGTACCCAGCAAAAAACAGGCTCACCCAAGAGAGAGTCGAAGAATCAATTTTCACCACCCCAAACAAAATGCGAGAAATGGCACTCAAAGTTCAAGCCAACTCGCACACACTAAACTGCAACCTACTCAACATACGATCTATGGCAAAAGAGAAAACAGAAATTCACAACCTCTTAAGCAAAGGCGGCACAGACGCGGTCTTCCTCACAGAAACATGGCTATCTGACAACTACAATGTAATCACCCATGAAGCCATAACCAACAAATACAAACTAATACACTCGAACAGAGAAACCAGAAAAGGAGGTGGAATTGCCGTAGCGCACACACATCACATCTGCTCAACACCCCTTCCCTAAATTGACATAGAAGACTGCAAATCACTCCTAGCCAATCTCAAGTTCAACAAGCAATCCAACCTACTGTTCCTTCTGACCTACAGACCCCCCACCTGCAACTGAAACTTTGTCACAAATCTCACCAACACAATAGCCAACCTCTCTACAAACCATGACAGCATAATTGTTCTGGGGGACTTCAACATTTGATTCGAAAGAAAAAATTAAACCTCAACAAATTTCCTAAGTGCTCTACTGGAAACCCTTGACTTCAAACAAATAGTAAACATGCCCACCTGTATATTATATTCATAGGACGACAATCAATTCGGGGAGTTTCATCCCCCCCCATAAAGTGCCATACCAATTGATAACTTAATCAGATTATTGACTAACTCTGCCTTTGATGCACAAAACACCGCTGATATCCCTGATCCTTCTGCAATATGTAAGTCAAGAACCAGGCCGGTGAGCAGAAAGAGTATATATTTCCTTTTCTTTAATTAAGAGATAAAATCCTTATGTACACATTGATTATCAAGAGGCACACCACGTCACTCTGTGGCTCAAACCCTTCCCTCCCTGACAATGCTTCTCACCATACACAAGTGGAAACCCCAATTTCGTTTTTTACAACATTAAATCACAAAACCTTTAACACACAATGACGTGTACAATTTCCATTTCTGGCCCCTTTTCCACCCTGCTGCCTTTACAAAATCTATAGAGGAGAGAAATAGTACAATATCTCACTCTGAGTGTACCATTTTGCGATGCAAATCTACAGCGAATGTTGGGTTGTTGATTCAGTGGACATCATACCGCCACCTCAAACATCTCCCCCAGGCCCAAGCTCTGCTCTCTTTCTGGCTCTGCTAAACTACAAAGAGGATTGACCATGAGTCTGGCAAATGTAATGGGGAGGTGAACAGTGCTTGACCTCTGTAATTTGGTGGGGGAAGATTTTCCTTGTCCAGGCACAGCGTTAAGTTAGTCCTTATGAACCGAAAATTGTGCTTTTGCATGCTCCATTTCCTTTTCTTTAGATTACACCTGCCACATGCTAACAGTGTTCAAACTTACATTACAGTGTGCCTTTGAATTAATAACTCTGACAATGGAGTTTCATCTTTAATATGTACATTGTTAAATTAAAGCTGCAAAATGCACAGAGTTCTCCATGGCAGTTCATGGTTTTGACAAAGCTGCACTTCAGTGCCTCAGTCTCATGTTGGTTTAATGACGCCTCACTAGTGGGCTTTTGTCTGGCAGCCAACAGTTAGTCCTTCATACTTCTGCACCTTTGGGCCTGTCATAGCCTGATGCAGTTCATTTGAATCCTGGGGCTGAAAATATGGCACACGTTTCTTCCCCCAGCTCTTCTTGTCACATTGGAACTACAGTGAAAAGGCAGGGGGTGTGTTTAGTTTTTAAAATATATTTTTTGCTAACAGTCACAAGATGTTTCCTTTCCATGGAGAATAGCCCATTCTCTATTTTTCATCGGGGAGTGGGTGGTCTGGTTTGCATCTCTTCTTCCGACTTACCGGGGTATCGAAGAGGTCGGCTTCCTGTATTTCCATCACTTTTCTTCTTGTTCCAGGTTTCCGTGATCCTCTCTGGACTCCTATTCATCTGGTCCCTAGGCTAGAAAGAATTTGATTCATTTTTCTAAATGGAGGAGTAAAAGGAGTTGTTAAGAATATATGTTTAAACATAATTTCCCTGGAGAAACAGTTCACAGAATTAGAAAATGTTCAATCACAGACAGTACTCACCAATTATAAATTTTGTTTCCATCTTGGGGTTTTGATTTTACCTTTCATTCCTCAGATGTTAACCCAGCACTGACTTCATCGGGCTCCTCAATCACTCTGAAAGCAAGTCTGGGATGACAGCTTTTTAACTCATTGATATGGACCCACAGTTCTTCCATATGTTCTCCCTTTGGACTGGGGATCTTATAGGCAACAGGGGAAATGGGTATCAGGTAATATTATCCCCACCAGTAACATCGCCATATATGTGGTCATGGGGTAAGGCCATAGGCGATATTATTAGTGGGGATAGTTTATGGGGTTAATGGGACCAGGTGTTACAGAGGGGTCCCCCGCTCCATTAAAAAAATTATGGGGATTGCAGGGGTGTCCCCCACAGGTTCCATGGCTTAATATTGCTTCAAAAATATGGCAATATTCTTGTATGGAGATATTTTTGCGGGGATATTAACACATGGAACCGAGAAATGTTATCCACAATCTCAAAATGTCTGTGCCAAGATGTGCCTTGGTATGATTTATCTGAAAATTATGGAGATCAACCTTTTCACCTACCGCATACTCCTTTTTCGTGATGTTCAGTTCATAGTGTGACTTCATCCCTTCAGCCGATTTCACAAAGTTGCACTGGGCATATGCAAAAGCATGCTGGATGTGCTTCCCTAGGTTCTCAAAATACTCATGACTGGTGGACACAATAATAAGAGTCTACTCCTGATTTCTATGGAGCAGATGCTGAGGTAACACCATTTGAATGGAGACATTTTGTTTGCAGAAGAAGGTGTAGGCCTAAGCTCCATCAGGACAAGTGGTAATCCACTATCCCAACTTGGTCCATAGTCAGCCAATAAATTATTTAAAATGCTGTTAGGAAAGATTTCCATTCCATGTGTAATTTTCCCTCCAGTTGTGTACCCCCCAACTTTCTGCTGATGGTAAACACCATAGTCTGACTTTGCCAGAGGAGCACAGCCTTCTGCTGCACTCCCCTGGGCTTTTCGCTCACCTTATTGTGGGGAGACCGACATGCCCTTAAAGAAAGTCAGTACTGGGAGACTTTTTTTTCCCTCAGTCCTTGTCAATGTTACAACTTTTCTGCAACATGTTGCAAGTGCACAATGTACCTTCCACCATAGTGAACTTTGGTCTTCCTGCCCTTTCTAAAGGCCCTAGATACTCTCAAATGATTTTTTAGGAGAAGTGCAGATGTTCCTTGGACAGGGCTGGTGGCAGCTTATCTTTTCATGTATTTTTAACCCTTTCCTGCCAGGTAAACCGCGGTTACCGGATTTGGCACGAATAGGTGGCCTGACTCCAAAATGGCCATGCCACAAGGTTCTTTGTCCTGTCCTTTTGCCATCTTGCCCCTTCACCTTCCCCAGGTCGAGCCGACCTGGGTCAGTCCTTATTTGGGCCTGCATTCTTCAGCGAAACACCAAGCTTTTGCGGGCTTCTGCATCCCTTCTGTGTGAGCTTCCAGGATGTGAGCTGGACTGTCTTGTTCTAATACACATCCTGGGTGCCAGAGAGTCTGGTGTGCTGTGAATGCCTGGGACCACCGTCGTCCATGATTGGGCCACATATGGTATGCCTGTATGTGAGCAGATCTCCCATTGGGTCATCTTTGTTTCGGCGCGAAGGAGACTTTGGATAAGAGAAGGCGCCAGTAACCCATAACATTTCAATCTCTGGAGTTCTTACTGAATGAAGGATAGGATCCAATGATCCAGAAACTGAGAAGTTGAGCCGAGGAACCGCTGGGACCTGCTGGAAGGTTTGGCACCTTGAGCACGCTGTCGTCCCACTGGACCTCTCTACATCTGGTCATCCTAGAAGGTCTGCGAAGATGCTTTGACCCATTGGAATAGTGGCACCAACTATTCTCGGCACCTTCAACAAACCCTGCAAGTAAGCCTTCTCTGAAGTGTCCCTGGGACAACCAGTGGGCTGACCAGCTTGCCCAGGACCTTTGTTCTGAAACTGTCACCGTTTTATGGAGGCCCTTGAAACTTGGTACATCACAAGCTCTGTATTCACGGCACTGTCACCCCAAATTTCATACACTTGGCTTTCCCAGGTCTAGAGTAAAGAGAGAGCGCCCGAACCAGAGTACACGTGGTCACTGTGTCCCCCAGCCGTGGTGAGGAACTTTGCAAACTCATTGCAGCTGTGCTCCTCTGTGCCCTGTAGCTTGCTACAGCAGAACTGGTCTGATAAATCCACCAGGAGTAGAGACATTGTCACTGTCCCGTTTGGGAATCAACGCTGTAACTTCGTTGCTGAAAGCCACAGAGCCCCGATTTTGCTACATTTGAACCTGCAACCGAAGTGGACTCGACTGCCAAAGTTTGGTTTGGAGTGCGCCGGGGGTCGGTGAGTAATTACAACCCTAACCGGTGGCCCCTAGCGCATCCATCCATTTTTACGCACAAGTGGCCCCCGAGGGTCCCTCTACTTTGCACTGCAAGTGTGAACTAGCAAACTATTCCCAAGTCTTGGAACCTGCACTGCCCTATTGGGGAGACCCTCCACGATTAGTGGGCACTCATTCTGAAACACCTCACCCCCTTCCTGAGCTGCTAAAGACCCTTCAAGAGACCCTGTTTTGGCCACCTGCATTACTGCGTGCACCAGCATTGCAAGTACATTTGAGCAATAGTCTCCCCTCTTCTTAGGGACTGGACTGCCTTTCAGTTAGGATTGTGTTTGTTGCAGAAGTGTCTAAAGACTCTTTGCACTACCTGCTTCCTTCCCTTTTCTAAGTTGTGGACTCATTTCGTGCATTAACCCTTTAGGCCACTTTGGTCTTGTATATATGTATTTTAATAGGACTGTGTTGGTTTAGAAGTGTTACTGTTAACAACTATTGTGTTGAAACTCATATGCCTTGAAATAAATGTATTTGTATTTTTAATATATCTACACCTGACTGGGAGTGATTTGTAAGTGTTCTTTACTCTGTGTGTTCAGTGAGGTCTTCCAGTCACCCTCACCCCTCCTGAGGCCTAGTCTTAACCACCACCAATGCTATATTGATTGGTCTGTCTTTTCCAGAAGGTTACCCTGTTCAAAGAAAGTAGGCTGGACTTCTGAACCTCTGCCCACCAGGTCAGAGTTCAGAAATCTGTCTTAACAAATTGGTGTACAGGCCGTGGGATAGGAATGAGGGTATCCAGTGTTGCACACTAGTGAAGGCATTTCAGATTAACCCTACCCAGAATACATAGTGACCTAGTAGTAATAACTGAAGAGGCCATAGACCTATCTAATATAATGGAAACAAGTACCTTTATAACCTTAAATGCTTCTAGTGCTCGCTTTGACTTTTTTTGTTTGTTTGTTTATTCATTTGTTAAGCGCACCAGACTCGTGAGTAAAAGGGCGCAGTTATATGGAGATGCAAGACTTACATAGTTGCGTATACATAGGTTACAAAATTTACATAATAGCAAGATATACAGTTTTTACATAAATACAGGATATATACAATGTACAAGGACTAGTCGGCAAGGGGAAGTTTGGATTCATTGGCAGCGCAACACGGACAACACGAACAAGTAACTGTGTGCTCCCTTTGCCCCAGTGGACTCATTACCTCCATTGCTGCTTTTCTGCTTTGCGCTGACTGCGTTTTTCTTTTTCTTTCTTTTCTTTTTCCTGTTTAGGAAGGTGTGTCTTTTTGGTTGGTTCCCTCCTTCTCCCGCCTCCTGAGTGCCGCCTCCCTGACCGCCGTCCATCAAGCCATATATTCCTGGTGTATGCGCATCCAGCGCGCGTATCCAGGAAATGCACCGGAAGGGCACGTTGACTGTTGGACTGTTGGACTGTTCGACGGGTCGCGGGATGCGGGATGTGAGGTGGGAGAAATTTTGCTTGGCACGGCGCATTAAGTAGCCTTAAAAGGGCTTGTATAATTTAAATATAGTTGGATCAACGCGCCAATTTTCAATTTCCAATTGTTTACCCACTTAACTTTTGTTGTAATTTAAATCAATTACACTGTGATTGTTGCCTTCGGAGGGGAGTTGTGGATTACCATAGTTAGTTCCACTGACATCTGTCTATCGAGAAAGTGAGTAATACGAACATTCACACGGTTCTGGGAACACAAACCCATTGTCACTATTGATAGCAAACTGTCTGGTGAACATCTACTTCATCCATAGGTTTATTGATAGGCAATATATTCCTATCAGCCTTAGATAAATACTAAAAAATGGTGAATGGGCTTCGTAGTGGTCGGAAAATCCATGATACCACTATTGACAAAACTAATGAAGCCATAGAAACTGGCAGTGAGGTAGATGGCTTGAAAGTGTCGGCTCTCGACGGACTGAATTTTTCCAAAGAAGCTGGCACTTCAATCTGTCAAGAAAAATCTGGCGATATCTTGCCAATGAAAGCCATCATCCTCCTCCCTTTGAAAATTAAAACTGATGCTTCATTGATATTACCCACACATAAAATGAAGAAGATGAACCAAGATAAACTCAATGGAGTATCCATCGATGAATCAGAGGTCCCTGGACAGGGCGACCTACTATCTAAAATGGGCATAACTACAACTCAACCAAAATTCACCGATGTGTCCATTATTGCCCTGGCGATTGAGGCTCTCCTGGAAAAACGGATGCGTTTCTCTAGGCGACCCTCAACTCCAATCAAACAGAATAGATATTGTATGGAGGACGTACATGTATTTACAAAATCCATAGATGTGATGGAAACACAAAAACGAGAGAATGAATATTTGACTGAGGATGATTTAGCCAAGGCTTGTGTTCCTAGCGTAGATTTTCATAATTTTGAATCTAGTTCACCCTCTGAAATCAGAGGAAGTACTAAATCCAGAGAAACTTGTACACCGTCCGATCCAGAACTTGTTATCTCTTCCCCAATCCTTAAATCAAGAGAAGTAGACTTTGAAATAGAGGCTGAACGTAACTTGTTAGAAACCTCAAATTTAGGAGTAGACTTTCCTGTTCTGACAAGGATACTTAATCTCCTTGATAAGGGGCATGAACAGACACATGCTCAAATCTTTACCATTAATGGGCTATTAACCAAGGTACTAGTGAAAGTAAATAAATTGTAAGGGCTACTATTTACTTGTGATGCAGTGGCAGCACTATCAGCGGAGAAACGAAATCCTTGCTCCGTGAAGATAAATAGGAATACCCAAACTCCTGCAGATTTTAGAATTGCTGGCATGCTGCCTATGTCATTTGCAGCCATTACATGATAAAGATGTTGACTTCAAGAAGGAATTACTTGAGTTGGTCTCAGCTAATGCGATGGCAATTCAACAGATTTTACAGGGTACATTATTTACTCCTCAGTTTGTTGAACCTATGAAAGAAGATCTAGGACAGGAGATAGGTTCTAGGTCAGAGATCCATCATAATAGCCCATCGGCTCGGACTAATCTAATCGATCTTGATGATGACACACAGAAAATACTAACTTTGCAGGAATCTTCAAAGGAGATCACGATCAAGGAGTTAGTGACTAAACAAGTATTAACTAGGAAGTAAAAAGATTGATCACCAAGGCTGAAAAACATAAGGCCAATCAGGAAACGAATAAGAAAGAAAATAAAAAATTAAAAACAAAAAATGATTTTTGAAATCTGTTGAAATAGAGACTAGTAATGCAATTGGCGAAGATGAGAATTTTGATTTTCAGCAACTTAACAAAGAATCAAGAGTATTATTGAATGTCAATTGTGATAAGGGCGATCGGTCTGTAGAAGAATCCCCCCAGAAACAAATAAAAAATAGGGAGGATAGAGAATCAGAAACTAAACAACCCTGGTGCTCTCCCAGACGAAAATAATCTGATCTATTAAACTTCTTCCCGGCCATATATTTTAAGAAAGCCACCAATACGATCAAACAGGCTGGGACAAACAAAAAACTTCCCAATAAAAGTACTGATCTACCGAAGCTTCAAAGGCCTCAGGTAAAGAACCTGGACTCTCAATTATCCAAAAAGGAGAAATCCAGGAAAGCTTCTAACAATAAAACTGTGATAGAGCCAATCCCAATCGACAACCATTCCGAACATGCACATGAAGGTGTTTCGAAAGGCCCCATATCAGCTGATTACTGCCCACAATGGCTGGTAACTCATACAGATGAAGAAGGTCCAATAAAACAGGGCGATTGTATTCAGGAGATTAGACTTCAAAACGATGAAGGAATACTCACCCCGGAAATACCGTCTATAATGGGATGGGAAACCAAGCAAACAACATCTACACAAATGAGCCTAAATCGTTTAGCAATGCTTAAAGCTTTCCAGGCAATTCCAGTGCTGAGAACAATCAGAAGCGATGACATCGACTGGGTACGCTTAGCAAGTGCAAACCCTACCAGGATGCTTTGTGGCTATCATTCCCATATCATAATGAAAATTATATGGGAACAGAAAGAAGACTTGGAATTATTGGGACTATTTCCATGTATATTTAACTCTGACAAACAGGCCGAACTGTTTATTAAAACACCTTTAGAAAATAAAGTATTGCCGGTGACCTTAACAGCTGGTGGGGGCTTGCCTCACTTGATTGAGGATTTGCTTAAACAATTTATGAGTTTTGCAGCAATATTCTCTGGAATGTCGGGTTCAGGGCCAAACATTCAAGTACCGGCACCAGTGAATAAGGGAAAACAGTAGGATAATGTAGATGGACTCTCATTCATCTCATGGAATTCATGTGACCTGGGTAATCTGAGAGCCTGGACAGCCAAACGTGATATAGCAACTCGCCCAAATATTTGTCTGGTCCAGGAAACAATGGCTCAGGGAGATTTCGACTTAGAGGTATATTATATGTACCACCGTCCAGCAACAAGAGGGATCCTCGGTCGCCCATCGGGAGGGCTTGCTATTTTGATTGATAAAGGTCTCAGGATGACATCCACATTAGTGGGGGCAGAGGATTCCTTTGTCGCTGTGGAGGTTCTCCCCTTAGGATGCAATCCTTTGAGATTTTTATTCGTACATTTATACTAGAATCCTGCTAGAATCTCATTTGAAAATCTTACCAATCACTCAGCACTATACTTGAAAATGTATTGTCAACAGATCCAAGAATTTGTATTCTGATCGGGGGAGATTTCAATGCGACATGCTTGGTTATGAAGAACAAACACAGTATGGAAAATCAGAGAGTGGGTTCTAGATCATTGATAAATGGAAAGATGGGTTGATTATTTCTTAGCATGGGACATCCAATTGGCCCCTCTTGAAAAAGACTCATACCAGTATACCTGGTCTAGAGGGCCTTGTATGTCAATGATTGACTAAAGTTTTATATTGTCTAAGTGGCTAACTATGATTGATCCTATACGAATTTGTAATCTACAGCATGGCGATCATTTTGCCTTGAAATCACTACTCCAACTAAATTTGGGCACATTTATTTATAACCCTACTGTAACAGCGACTGAATTCGATCGGCCTCGTGTATCATTAAAATGGAATTCAAAACTATGTCATAAATTTATACAAAAAATAGAAAATGACCCATTATTTATTTTGAGAGTGACTCAAGGCGGATTACAATCAGTTATGGCTGAAACACAAAATGCATGGAGAATCCACACCTATATGACACAGTTTATGAAAGAGAATGTGCCGACAATCTCTAATACTCATCTTCATCAATTTAATTTGAAGGTCTTGAATTTAAAAAAAGAAAAACGGAAACAATTACGTGATCTTGGATCATGTAGTTATGACCCTAACACATACTTGAGATGGAAACAGTGTATTCTACAAACATATCAACGAAAGCAAAAATCTCTTAAATATGACATTCATGTGACAGACAACCAAAAAATATTACTTCATCTCTTACAGAATGAAGAGTGATTCTAGACATGTGTGGGGTACCCTTAGAGCTCTAATTGGACCTGCAGATGCAATCGAAGAACCTGCGATTTCTGCGAATAGTTGGGTAGAATTTATAAAAACTAAATTTGCGATGCCTCTGCAATTTGTTAATGAACAATCGAGAAATCCATTTAACACTGCGAAAAATAACTGTGTATGGTCCACTGATGAAATTCGAGTGGCCATTCATAAAGCAAATGGCACTCGTGCACCTGGGCCTGATGGTAGCCCCCCTTACCTGATGAAAGTAAACCCGTAATTATGGCCCGATATATTGAAAATAAAGTTTGATGCGATCCAAGTGAGAGGTACTATTCCTAGTTCTTGGTGCTCGGCCATCATAATTCCGATATATAAAAAGTGAGCGATTAATGACCCCGCAAATTATAGGCCAATAGCGCTTATGGATGCTTCTGGAAAGATCTATTCTAGTCTATTGTTGAGTGCCATTCAGTCACATATTTCAGCATTTTGCCTACTTTCAAAATTTCAAGTGGGCTTTCGTAAATTTATGGGCTGTCCATTAAACGCCACCATAATTGCCCATCTATACCAGCACACAAAACATTCAAATACAGGACCGATATATATGGCAGCCCTGGATTTAACAGCTGCCTTTGATTCTGTCATAAGATCGTTACTCTGGGCTAAAATGCTGAAGTATGGCTTTTCCATGAATTTGGTGGCTAATATAGCACTACTCCAGCAGCAGACAACTTATAGTGTCTGAATGACTAGAGCAGGGGCAATGACCGATCCCATATCTAGTGAGATCGGCTTAAGCAGGTCTGCAATATGGCCGCAGTCCTATTTAACCTTTATCTCCTGGATCTCGATGAAGGTTGGGAGAATGTGGTCATTTTCCAGGTCAAATTAGGTGGTCTAACACTGAATTGGCTTAGCTTTGCAGACGATTTATTATTATTTGATCGGACGCCGTTTGGTCTACAGACCAAGCTGAATTTATTTTATAGCTATGCCACAAAAAACAATCTGCTGGCAAATCCTACACAATCTTAGATTATTTCCTTTGCAGATGGTAGGAAAATAACAGCAAAATTCGACTGGTGTCTAAACGGTATATCAATTCCAAGGCCCACCTCCCTGCGCTACCTTGGATACAATCTGGCTACGACTTATTCACGTGAAATATGGAAAAATATTTTGAATGAACAAATTACACCTCTTACCTCGCATATGCAGATCATTTTTTGGAGACTTGGGAGATTCTCCCTTTTACCAAATCTTAAATTTTATCTTCAAAAAATTTATCCCATCCTATTATACTCCATAGACATTTGTTTATGTGATATTGAAGACATCTTGGATGTCTTACAGGGAATGCTGTGGAAACAGGTCTTGGGTTTGGCCATGCCAACCCCTACTGTTATCATTTGTCATGAGCTTGGATTACTACCATTATCAGTAAAACGGAACTGGCGTCTCCTATCCAACTAGCCAAAATGTTATCGCCACCACCGGCGTCATTATATGAAGACTTGGCTATTATGATATCTAAAAATTCACCATCTTCAATTGCAAAATTTAAAGTTAAAATGGATGCTATCTTGGCTGAAACAATGATAGCAAAGGAGGATCTAATATTAGGTATTCAGTCGTGCAAACGGAAATACCAAATATTTTACTGGTTTACTCTGGATGATAAAAAATAATAAATCTAAGGCATTTTATGAATATGTGAAATTTATACCCTCATGGGGACAACATGTAAGCTATCTCTAGATCTTTCCTTGTCACAAAGCAAGACATACTTATTTAAGATTTTGTTAAAATCAACTTCAAACTAACGAAAAACGAATGCATTGGTTCCCTGATAAAGTTAAACCAAATATTGGACAATGTAGATTTTGTGAACACATAAATGTTCTAGAAGCATTAAAACATCTGACAGTCTACTGTGCCTCTTTTGAATATACAAGAAAACGAATATTGGGGGATTATTTGTTCTCTGACTCAAATTTGAGCAGGGAAACCTTGTGGCAAAGATGTATGGGGGAAAGAGCCAATCTCTGACTCTTTCACTAATCAAATTTCTAAGATTTCTAGAAGTAAAATTGTTAGACAAGAGACAAATGTGTTATAATCCAACAGCTTGATAAAGGAAAAATCTTTTGTTTACTCAAATGAAATCATAAGCCTTTAAAATCTTGAAATCTGATTAGTACAAGTGCACTTATGAAATTGTCCTATGTATGAAACCATCTCCTGAAATGATTAGTTATAATGATAATTGGTTTAATGAGAAGTCATATTTAGAGACTTGTATATGATAACTCTTGTATTTTAACCTTTTTATAGTGGTCTTAAAAAACTTTTAAATGTAAGTTATTGATGAAATGACTAATGTAAGATTTGTTGAAATATTTTACTTATGTAACTATGAAATTGTAAAGGTATTTTTATTGATTTACCACATACAATTATTAATAAAATAAAAATGCTTCTAGGTCAGAAACATTCAGAAAGATGTATACTGAGAGAGGTTTATTTCCTCAAGGTACAAAAGTGGAAATGATTCAGAGAATCATGGCTGGCAAGAGTTGCAACTCTGTGCCATAGCCTCTGACGAGAGTGCAGGAAGAGGTGGAGCTGCTTCCACTGTCAGAACTGACAGTTCTGTTGCTGCCCTCATTCATGGTGCCCATGAGGACTTGGATGATGTAATGTCCAATGTTTCCTCTGCAAGCTCTGATGCTGAGGTCATTTTGGAATTCAAGAAGCAAGAGCTGTTGTTTAGGCAGAAGGAGCTTGAATTCCACATGTCTAAGCTGAAGTTAGAGCAGGCAGAAAAACAGAAGGACAGGGATCACCAGCTGAAATTTTCCAAGCTTCAAGTTTCAAATGGATCCAATGGATCTGGACATGGGTCTGGGTCCTCCTCTCATGCAAGATTTCCTAAAGATTTGCTCAGTGTGTCTGATGAGAAGAATGTCATTATGAACTGGTTGAATGCATTTGAGTATGCATGTGAAGTTCAAGAGGTTGTAAATGCTGATCAGATTGCATGGTTACTCAGCAGACTACCCCATTCTGGCTGCAGTACTACTATGGAAATGTCAAAAGCTGAAAGAGTAGATTTTGCAATCTTGAAGCAAACTCACATCTTACAGTTTGGGAAGACTCCTGCCCAATACTTGAAGCGGGTTAAAGCGTACAAAAAGAAAGAAGGAAGTACTTGCATGTCATATGTGACTGATTCTTTAAAGAACTTGACTGGCGGGCTGAAGGCTATAAGTTCTCCACCTTTGAAGGTATGATATGTCTTGTCATGCTTGAACATATTTTTGCATCTTGTTCCCCTGAGCTTAAGCAGCATTTAGCAGATTCGCAGATTCAAATGAGTTAGATCCTAAGGAGCTGGCCATAGCAGCAGATTTGTGGTTGTCAAATAGAGTGTCCCATAAGTACAAGACTCGTCCTGGTAAGCAGGAGGAGGGGAAAAAGTCCAAAGATAAGGAGGGTGGGCGGGTCTGATAAAACTTCCTCCCAAAAGAGCCACAAAAAGAAATGTAAGGGTAAGTCACAAGAGAACACACAGGGTAGTGGAGGTTATCCTTCAAAACAGAACTCTGGTTACAATAAGCCTCCCTATGTCCCAAGACCTAGTGGATCATGTGTGCCTTGAGGAGAAAGTGACCATGAGAAGGGGGACCCCAGATGTAAGGGCAAAACCTTAGGGGTCCATTCTGCTAATCTGGCCTTCTCCTATGAGAAAGAAGAGATTACAGGGGCATTGCTCTCCTCAGACTCCTTCCCCAGTGGGATAGATTCTGAGGTAGTTTTAGTTTCCCTGGGTTCCTGGGAGCCTAAAGTCTCAGAGGCTTATGCTAGGATTTCCGATAATATCAAGCACCATGTTAAGGAGGGTGTGTTGATTAATGGAGTAGATACTCCTGCCTTTAGGAATACTGGGTATAGCAGAATTGTAGTGGATTCTATCGTGGTAGACCGAGAGGAAGTTGCCAGAGCTCCTGTGTTACCCATTAAGTTATCTGATGAACCACCTCTCAAGTTCCCAGTTATGTCTGTAAATCTTACTATAAATGGTGCAGTGGTGAGGATTCCAGTGATCATTCAGAGAGATGTCCCAGGGACGGTCTTGCTGGGGAATGATCTCAGAGCTTTAGGGCGTGTGGCAGACACAGCAGAGAGACCCTGCACAAGGTCACAAACAAGGGATGCCCTAGCCAAGACCATTGCAAAGCCCAAGCCAAAGGGGAAACACAGGGCTAAATGAGTCAAGAAAGACAGAAGAGGGAAAGAAAATATCCCCCCTAACTCACCTACCAATGAGGTGGAGGTAGTTGGTCAAACACCTGAACCTGACGAGGAAGAGGTGTTACCGGACGTTTTTTATGCCAATCACCATTCTGAACTACAAGGTTTGTTAGTAGAAGGTGGTCCTGACAGGATTGAAATCAGTAGGAGCCAACGTGAGTGCCCATCTCTGGAAGGCCTAAAGAGACAGGCCTGCACCCAGCTTGGAGATGAACCTGTGGGAAGCATAGGATTTATTGGGAAGGTGGGCTCCTCTACAGTGAACCTACAGAGTCTATAGAAGGAGACCATAGGGTGTTGGTGGTTCCCCTTGGTGTAAGACCCTTCTTCTTGCAGTTGGCATATGAAGTGCCCCTTGCTGGCCACCACAGCATCAAGAGAACCAAGCAAAGGTTATCCATGCATTTCTACTGGCCGAAGATGGGGGTGCAAGTAGAAAGTCACTGCAGGAGTTGTGCCACCTGACAGTTATCTTGAAAAAGTGGCACAAGAATCCAAGCTCCATTGGTACCACTCCCAGTTGTGGGGGTACCATTTGAAAGGGTAGGGATTGACATTTTTGGTTCCCTTGACCTCCAAACATCCTCAGGCAATAGGTGTATCCTGGTGCTGGTCAACCATGCCACCATGTATCCTGGGGCCATCCCATTAAAGATTGTGACTGCCAAGTCAGTTGCAAAAGCTTTACTTGGCATATTTCCTAGGGTTGGCTTCCCTAAAGAAGTTGTGTCTGGCAGGGGCAGCAACATTATGTCAAAGTATGTGCAGGCCATGCGAAAGGAATGTGGTGTTACCTATAAGTTTTCATCTGCATACCATCCACAAACCAATGGTCTTGTTGAAAGGTTTTAAGAGACCTTTTAAGAGCATGTGCCAAAGAAGAAAATGGGATCTTCTACTGCCATGCTTACTGTTTGCCTACAGAGAGGTACCTCAGGAGGGTGTTGGATTCAGCCCCTTCAAGCTTCTGTTTGGTCACCCTGTGAAGGGACCCTTAGCAATAGTTAAGGAGGGCTGGGAGATGCCCAGTCCCCCCATCACTACCAACGTTGCAGACTATGTGCTAGGGCTCAGAACGAGGATGGTACTCCTGATGGGTCTGGCCAGTGAGAAACTGAACGCACTTGTGAAACATTGGTATGGCCAGAAGGCAGCCCTCATCAATTTCACACCAGGTTAGCAAGTTCTGATCATGAATCCTATAAAGCCTAGAGCTTTACATGAGAAATGGTCAGGCCCTTACACAGTGGTGGAATCACTGGGTGAGGTCGACTATTTTGTGGACCTTGGAAGGGCTGGACAAGCTCCAAAAGTGTTCCATGTAAATAGACTGAAGGCTTTCATGCCAAGAGTTAGAACCTCTTCCTGACCTGTTCCAGGGTAGTCCTTCACATAGCCCCATTGAGGGTTTCAAAGTGGCCCCTCACCTGACTTCTGATCAACAGGTTGAGGTGAAATGTTTGCTGAGGCAATTTTACTCCTTGTACTCACAATCTCCTTGTTTGACACCTTGGTGCAAACATGACATTGAGACAAGAGATAGTGTACCCACTAAAAGTAGGGGATACAGGATGTCAGTCAAAGTAAGGTCTTACATTAAGACAGATGTCAACAAAATGTTGGATCTTGGGGTGAATGAACCCTCTAGTAGTAATTGGTCCAGATCTGTGGTTTTGGTTCTAAAGGCAGGTACCTCTGAGTTGAGGTTCTGTGTGGATTACAGGGCTCTGAATGCTGTCACCAAGACAGATGCACACCCTTTGCCTAGAACAGATGAGCTGGTGGATACTTTGGATGCTTCCAAATACCTCAGCACATTTAACTTCACTGCAGGCTATTGGCAAATAGCCCTTGCAGAACATGCCAAGGAGAAGACAGCGTTCTCAGCACCAGAGGTCTTTACCAGTTCAGGGAACATGCCAAGGGGAAGACAGATTTCTCAACACCAGAGGTCTTTACCAGTTCAGGGTAATGCATTTTGTGTTGAGGAATGCCCCTGCCACTTTCCAGAGGCTTGTGAATCATGTCCTTAATGGGTTGGATGAATTCTGTCTTGCATATCTGGATGATATAGCAGTTTTCTGTGCCACCTGGGAGGATCATGTGAAACACCTTAGGATTGTGTTGCAGGCTCTTCACAAGGCCCACTTGACCATAAAGGCCAGTAAGTGCCAGATTGGACAAGGTTCAGCAGATATGAAGTAGGTGGAGGGAGGATACAGACTTTTCCCAGTAAAGTACAAGCAGAACAAGACTGGCCTACACCCACTACTCAAACCCAACTGAGAGCCTTTTTAGGACTCACTGGGTACTACAGGAACTTCATGGCCGACTATGGCACCATAGCTGCCCCTCAGATTTCCCCCACAACTCCTACGAAACCCAAGAAGTTAACTTGGTCTGAAGAGTGTGGGAAGGCCTTCAATGGCTTAAAGGACTCCTTGTGCCAGGCCCCTGTTATCAGAGCCCCTAATTACCAAAGACCTTTTATTGTGCAGTCAGATGCCTCTGACACTAATATAGGAGCTGTATTATCATAAGTAGATGAGAAGGGTAAGGAACACCCTATTGGCTTCATTAGTCACCAGCTTAAGGACAGAGAGCTCAGATGGTCCACAGTAGAGAAATAATGTTTCTCTGTTGTGTGGGCCCTAAGGAAGCTGAGGCCCTACCTCTATGGGACTCACTTCACTGTGCAAACCGACTATAAACCCTTAGAGTGGCTAATGAACATGAAGGGAGAGAATCCAAAGTTGCTCAGGTGGTCCATAAGCCTTCAAGGCTTTGACTTCTCTATTGAGCATAGGGCAGGGGTCCAACATAGCAATGCTGATGGGTTGTCCAGAATGTTTAAACGACCTCAACATGAGTCTCATCCAGGGTTGGATTAATTCCCTCTGTCATTGGTCTGGGAGGGGCGAGTGTTAGGAAAGATTTCCATTCCATGCGTAATTTTCCCTGCAGTTGTGTACCCCCCCGAACTTTTTGCAGATGTTAAACACCTTAGTCTGATTTTGCCAGAGGAGCACAGTTTTCTGCTGCACTCCCCTGGGCTTTTCGCCCACTTTATTATGGGGAAAATGACATGCCCTTAAAGACAGTCAGTACTGGGAGACTTTGTTTCCCTTAGTCCTTGTCAATGTTGGAACATTTCTGCAACATGTTGCAAGTGCACAATGTACCTTCCAGTATAGTGCACTTGGATCTTCCTGTCATTTCTGAAGGCCCTAGATACTCTCGAAAGGATTTTTTGGGAGAAATGCAGATGTGCCTTGGACAGGGCTGGTGGTAGCTTATCGTTTCATGTATTTTTAACCCTTTCCTGGAGGTAAACCGCGGTTACCGCATTTGGCATGAATAGGTGGCCTGGCTCCAAAATGGCCATGCCACGAGGTTCTTTGTCCTGTCCTTTGGCCATCTTTCCCCTTCACCTTCCCCAGGACAAGCCAACCTGGGTCAGTCCTTAATTGGGCATGCATTCTCCCCTGAAATGCCAAACTTTCGCAGGCTTCTGCATCCCATGTGTGTGTGCTTCCAGGATGTGGGCTGGACTGTCTGGTTCCAATACACATCCTGGGTGCCAGAGAGTCTGGTGTGGTGTGAATGCCTGGGACCACTGTGGTCCATGATTGGTCTACGTATGGTATGCCTGTATGTGAACTCTCTGGAGTTCTCAATGAATGAAGGCTAGGATCCAAGTATCCTGAAACTAAGAAGCCGAGTCGAGGAACCGCTGGTTACCCGCTGGAAGGTTTGGCACCCTGAGCCTGCTGTCGTCCCGCTGGACCCCTCTGCATCTGGTCATCCTAGAAGGTCTGCAAAGATGCTGTGACCCTTTGGAATAGTGGGACCAACTATTCTCAGCACTGTCAACAAACACTGTAAGTAAGCCTTCTCAGAAGTGTCCATGGGCCAACCAGGAGGCTAACTAGCTTGTGCAGGACCTTTGCTCTGAAAGCGCTGCCATTTCAAGGAGACCCATGAAGCTTGGTACATTGCAAGATCAGTGTTCATGGCACTCTCCCCCTGAATTTCGTACACTTGGCATTCCCAGGTCTGGAGTAAAGAGAGAGCACCCAAACAAGAGTATTTGCGGCTACCGTGTTACGCAGCCGTGTTGACGAACTTTGGAAACTCATTGCAGCTGTGCTGGTCTGTGCCCTCAAGTCTGCTACAGTGGAGATGGCCTGATCCATCTACCAGGAGTGGAGAAATGGCCACTTTCCCATTGTGAATCAATGCTGTAACTGCGTCGATGAAAACCGCAGAGCTGCGATATTGCGGCATTTGAACCTGCAACCGATGAGGACTCGACTGCCGAAGTTTGGTCCGAAGTGCACCGTGGTTGATGAATAATTGTATCCCTAACCTGTGGCCCCTAGTGCATCCATCCATTTTTATGCATGAGTGGCCATTGAGGGCCCCCCTCCTTTCCACTGCTAGTGCGATCTAGCAAACTATTTCCAAGTCTTGGAACATGCTCTGCCCTGTTGGGGAGACCCTCCACGAATAGTGGGAACTTATTCTGCATCACCTCACCCACCTTCCTGAGCTGCTACAGACCCTTCAGGAGATCCTGTTTTGCCCACCTGCAATACTGCTTGTGCCAGCATTGCAAGTACATTTGAGCAATAGGCTCCCCTCTTCTTAGGGATAGGACTGCCTTTCAGTTAGGAATGTGTTTGTTGCAGAACTGCCTAAAGACTCTTTGCACTACCTGCTTGCTTCCCTTTTCTAAGTTGTGGACCCATTTTGTGCATTAACCCTTTAGGCCACTTTGGTCTTGTATAAATGTATTTTAAAAGGATTGTGTTGGTTTAGAAGTGTCACTGTTAATAACTATTGTGTTGAAACTCAAAGGCCTTGAAATAAATGTATTTGTCATTTGTATTTTTAATATAACTACACCTGACTGGGAGTGATTTGTAAGTGTCCTTTACTCTGTGTGCTCATTGAGGTCTTTCAGTCACCTTCACCCCTCCTGAGACCTAGGGCCGGTAAGGCAAAAAACGATGCCGGTATGGTAATACCGGCATCGTTTATCGTCCCGTTGCATTCCGACCCGCAAACCCGGTACTAGCGGCACACTAAACAACGGTGCCGCTAATAGCGGCATAGGCGCGTAAACGCGCCCCTTCAGGGAGCAAATACCGGCATGCCGGTAATAGGGGGTAATTCCAACCCACGCATACATGCAAATACCGGCATCGTGAAGCCGGTAATCACGGGCTGCACGATGCTGGCCATACAGGCATCACAGACCACCCGCAAACAGCAAGCAGGATACAAGGCAGCTGCCGCAGGTGCACACAATCCCCACAGGTGGAGCCAATGGAGGCTGTGCCAGTATAGACTGAGCACACCCACACACCACAACCCCCCCACAGGTGCATGCAATTTAGAGTGGCCCAGTACAAAAGGAGCACACCTACACACCACACCCCTCCCTACACCAAAATGCTACCACTAGCAGTTGCAATCATGGCGCTGGAGGACATGCCTATGCTGCTACAACTACAGCAACAACAGCAACAACAGCAACAACAACAACTACAGCACCAAGAACAGGCAGCACATAGGAGACACAGGAGGAGAAGGAGGGTGAGACAGGACCAGCAATTACCACCAGCGCAGCCACCACTGCCTCGTGGGCAGCCACCAATCCCTCGCACCAGACCCAGCCCATTCAACCTAACCCCTGAGCAGATCCACACCCTGTACCGGTTGGACCGTGACACCATCACCACCATAGTGGACATGATACAGAACTACATTGCCAGCCACATAGAAATACGCACTGCCATCCCCCCACTACTAAAGGTGGTGTCTGTGCTACACTTCCTGGCCACAGGCACCTACCAACACACAGTGGGCCAGCTGCATGGCATTTCACAACCACTATTCCCACGCATGCTGAACCAAGTGCTGGATGCCCCCCTGAAGCATGCATATGAAGCATATCCCTACCACGGACTGCCCAGGAGATAGCCGAAACCAAAGTAGGCTTCCATGCACTGGCAGGCATGCCCAATTGTGTTGGTGCCATCGACTGCACCCATGTGGAATTGGTACTCCCCCATGCCATAGAGGCGGTGTACTGCAATCGCAAGCAATACCACTCCATCAATGTGCAAATGGTTTGTGACTCCAGCAGATCATCACCCATTGCTGCGCCCAATTTCCTGGATCCACACATGATGCTATGGTACTGTGCAACTCAACGCTACCCCGTCACATGGAGCGACATTCTGGACCACGTGCCTGGCTGCTCGGTGAGTTGCACAACAAGCCCATGGCCATGCTGTGGGGTACTGATGTGGGAAAATGCAGAGGGGGGGGCTACTGCACCTGGGTGGGAAAGGGGGGGGAATAGTGCACCTGGGTTGCACTAGCCAGTGAGTGGAGAATGCATGCAGAGCTAAACACTCCTCCCCTAAACCAGCAAAACAGAACAGAACACATCACTGGGCCACTTATCACAAATATTGCAGATGCATAACAACAAGTAAGAAGCACAACTAGGGCACCATCGTGATGGCAAGCAATGCATGAATGAATAGGATGTCAACTGTGGCAAAGCGGCAAGTGTGACCATGCATATTAAAGAATATACAGCATGATTTGGAGCCCAAACATTTGCGCACTACCAAAGCACATCTGCCAGTGCATGCATGATTACACCCAGCATCATCTATTGAACCCCATCCATATACATTGCATCTAGGTGACTATTTTGTACACGTACAAGGACATGTGCATGCCCACACCAAGTAGCTGCTGCCATGACTGTGCTCCCTGAAGGTGGCAGTTCTGTGTGACACACACCTATTTGTATCTGCTTGCAGGTGATGGAGGATATCCATTGAGGCCGTGGCTACTTACCCCTATTCGGAACCCGCAGAACAGCCATGAACAGGAGTACAATCGTGTGCACACTCGTACCCGTGTTGTGACTGAGCAGGCCTTTGGCCTGCTGAAGGCGCGGTTCCTCTGCCTAAGCAGGTCTGGTGGGACACTCCTATATAGGCCTGAGAAGGTGGCAAAGATCACCATGGCCTGTGTCATGCTGCACAACATGTGCGTCCGAAGGAATGTACCACTGCCACCTGACAAGGACATGCATGGGCTGGGTGAGGATGAAGGGGATGGAGACGGAGGCGAAGGAACCCCCCTGCCAGTACGGGATGGCCATGCTGTACGCCAAGCACTAATTGACGAATACTTTTGAAACGCATGGACAATGTAAGTAATGTGTCTGAGACACACTGAATCTGGACATGCACACTTTTTTTGTTTGAATTGCCCCACTGTACGCCATCACACAATAAATGTACATGTACAAAAAGAACGATGTCTAGCCAATGATTTGCTTGCACACAACGGTGTATTTTCAGCAGACATGATATGGTGAACATAACCCCCTCACAACCCCCAGTAAACTCCCTCACCCACCCCAACAAATCCCAGAAATACCCTAGTAAACTCCCTCTCCCACCCCACAAACCCCAGAAATACCCCAGCAAAATCCCTCTCCCACCCCACAGAACCTAAACGCCCCCATATGTCCAACAAACAGTGGTCCCTTCACCAATGTACATTTTCAAATGTCATTGCCTGTCCAGTTATTTCTTGGCAATTTTTGGATCCGGGGGTGCCATGGTCAAGCACTGTGCACTTCTCCACCTTAACCGCATTGGGCTCAATTGGGCCGAGGTGGAAGGGGTTGTTGCAGAGGAGGTGTCAGTCCCATGGCTGGCCCAAGGTGTGGGCGCTGCATTTGCGGCAGATTTGCAAGAAGGGCCTGTGTAAGTGACCCCATACACTCCCTAAAGGCACATGTCGATGCCTTGACAGCAGCAGTATTGGCTGCAATGGCCGTGGCAATGGCCCTCATGGCCTCATTCCCATTGTTTACTTGTTGCCGCATGAGTTCCAGCATGGACTCTTGTCGGGCCTCAACACTTGCCAGGCAAACCTCGAAAGAGTCATCTGTTGCAGGAGTACTGGTGGCCAGGGTGGTGGCTGGCAGGGTGGTGGCTGGCACCTGCGTGGGGCCCACGTCCAGGGCACTGTCTTCCTCAAAGATGCCAATGTCAGAGTCTCCTAGGTCCGAGTCATGGAGGCACGGATCATCCATGCTCTCAGAGTCTATTGGGGTGGGTGTTCCGGACATGATGTCAGCCTCATTATCCACCTCTGTAGACACAACGTCCGCGGTGGCTGGCGGGGCATCAATGGAAACTCCTCCCACTGTTGTGGGTGGCTGCTGCTGTTCTGTGGCTGCAGGTGTCCCTTGCAGGGTTACTGCCTTGCGTGGTACACTGGCTGTTGCTGTGGGCAGTTTCTTGGGCTGGGGGGTGGCAGTGGCCCTGGTCCCTTGGCGTGCAGTGGATGAACTTGCACCCCTGTCCTGCATTCCTTCTTCCTCATCGGTGCCTGGGGGAATAGAAGAGATGCAGGTCATCAGTGATGTTGTCAAATATTCAGGCATCATTTCATTTCTGGGCTGTGGCATTTGGTGTTCTGAGGGGGTATGTGGGAAATCAATGCATGGCTGGTGGCATGGCATTGGTTTGGTGTCTGTGTGGTGAGTTCCATGGGCATGGTTGGGTCATGTAGCACCTCTGTTGGGATTGGGATTGGCACTCAGCATGCGTGTGGTGCAGGGTGTGGCACACATTCTTGAATGGATATGTTGATGTAGCCTTGGGACAAGCATTACCTTGCCTAGTCTCACTTCCACATAACTTGTGCCACATCATGGTTTAGTCTACATGGATGTGATGGTTCACTCATCTTCCTCTGTGGATGATGCGGCGCCAACCTCCTGGTCTCCAATTCCCTCGATTGATTCAGGGTCGATGAAGGAACTTGTGGTCTCCTCCCATGCTGTCAACTTCACAGGGGCGTGTGGGCCCCCGCCTGTCGCCATTGCGGCCCTCCTGTTCTCCGCCAGGATCTTCCTCACCCAGAGGCGGAGGTCGTCCCACCACTTCCGGCAGTCACGCACACTCCTTGGGGTGCTCCCCACTGCCGACACCCTCTGTGTGACCTCCTTCCAGACTTTTTTTCTTGTTTGGGCCGCATGCTTCAGGTCAGTGGTCCTGTTCGCATCTGCATGCTGTGTAAGGGTGTTGGCAAGCATGGTGAGTTCTGCGTCTGAAAAATGCTGCTTTCTCTTCCTTTGGGTCGACTTCTTGGTTGACTTAGACATCCTGCTTCTGTTGTGGCACACAACAACACGAAAGAAGTGGTGGTTATGGAGGATGGAAATGGATTGTGTTTTTAAAGATGGCCGCCGGCCCATTTCCCGTTCCTGCGCGATGACGTAATTTCCGGGTCCTGTTTTTGCGAACCCAGTAATACCGTGCCGGTATTACCGTGCCGGTATTTAGGGGTTGTTATGAGGCGGTTACGCAATGGGCGCCACCCGCAATGCTGGTATAGGGGGGTTGGTGGCCCTTTACCGGCAGCGGTTTTGCCACTACCGGCATGGGGGAACGCGCGTACTCGCGCACTCGCAATCACCCTCTGTTAGCGGGTTCATGCGGGCACAGACTTGCACGTTCCGGCATGCCAGTAATGATCACGCTGTTACCGGCCTACTCGTAATGAGGGCCCTAGTCTTGACCGCCGCCAATGCTACCTTGATTGGTCTGGCTTGCCCGGAAGGTTACCCTGTTCCATGAAACTAGGCTGGCCTTCTGAACCTCTGCCCAACAGGTCAGAGTTCAGAAATCCATCTTAACAAATGCTCACAATGGTGTTATTGTATCTCTCAACACCTTTGCTCGATGCCACCAGTAAGCTATGTGGAATGTATTTTGACCCCTACAATATCCCACATCTTGGTTTACACCTAACTCGTAAAATGACTGTCTTGATCCGACACAATCCATTGCGCAAGACTGAATCGAGAGAAGATTTGGTTGATCATCATAGTGGCAGCTGTCTCTGCCTTACAATATGGGGTAGGAAGACACCCTACGCACTTTGTGAATAAACATGTTACCATCAACCTGCATTTGTTTCCTCTAAAGGAGCGAATCACTGGCCTGATGAAATTAACTTGCAAATCTGTCAAAGGCAGTGCCATTCCCCTTTTCTGTTGGGGAGCTCGATGTGTGGTAGAACTTGGTTGGAAATGAGCACACACGAGACATCCCTTTAGATATATGCTAAGGTCTTAGCCGATATTTGGCCAGTATGCAACTTCTTACAATATTTCTAATGTCCTGTGAAATCCCTGATGACTTCATAAGCTGCGTCATAGGAATCATTCAACATCAGACTACGGAATGCAGGAATGCGGTAGGTACCACCCATTGGTCACATTCAGATAGGCATCTGCTTACCAACAAACCGTCTTGGATTCAAAACATTTTTGAAAATGTTATCAACACACAGAGATTTTCTTTTCTGATACAATCCTGTTCCGTTAGAGGAAAGCTTACTGGGTCTTTGATATGTTGATAGAATTTTCAAGTCAGCAGCAGGGGCATCTTTACACCACTGAGCAACTGACAGATAGTGTTAGCATGAGTTTGAGATCTGGTCACAACGGCAACCTGAATCTCCCCCAGCAGCCATTCCATTTCCATGAAATCCCCCTGTAGAGCTTCAGTTTAGTCAGCTGGTCAACCAGGTAATTCCCAGTCTTATCCGGCCCCTCTATCTTGGAATTACCTCTAATATTTTCCCAATAGATGGTCATCTCATTAGAGATCACCAGATCATCAATGGACTGTTTCAATCTATCATGTTTTGATGTTTTGTTGTTAGCACAAAGCATGCCTATATTCTTCCGATTGATCAGGTGCTTCACAAACCCATTCGTGACATAGTCAGAGTCGGTGATCATCACCAATTCCTTGAGTAGATGATGTACCACAAGGAGGATGGATTGACATGTGGCCATCAACACCACCACCTGACTACTTCTGGGACCTATTTTGTAACCAGCAGAGAATTCAGGGATATCATTAACCCATGCATTCCTGATGCCAGCCACTAGTTATTTTTCCCCATTGTTGACAATATGGTAAGAACACCCTTCCACATAGACTGTGGGTATCCCCTGGGTAGTGTCTGCTTCATAAACCTTCTGTGGGGAGACTAGGTATGCCTCCAGATTGTCTTTTGTCACTACACATTTATCCTCAAGACAGTTTTCTTGAGTACAATCATATAAGTCTTCCAACCCTTGTGCTAAAGGACTCTTCTTATTTTGGCCATACCTGACCTCCACAGGAAAGTCTTGCATGGACAGAATTCAGGAAGTAATTCTAGAATTAAAAACAGTCCCAGCCCATATTCTATCACTTTGTAGGTGTTGCAAGGTTTGGTGAGGAGTCTCTACAATGATGTGCTCCCCCCAGATGAACAGGTGGTATAAATTCAATGCCCATACATTTGCCAGAAGTACATTTTCACAATTGCTGAATTTGTTTTCTACCGAGGAGTTTTTCTCACATAAGAGTTAACAGTGTTAAACTTGTCATGCTTTTGATACAATACCGCAGTCAGGCAGGTATCTGAAAACCCTGTCTCTAAGAAACACTCCTTATTCTTAATAGGGAAAGCCAAACAAGGAACTTGAGAAAGGCTTCTTTTCAGTTGTTCAACTTCCTCAGATTGTTCCGGACCCACTCCTACTTGACTCTGGCCTTTCGAGTGTAGGTCTCAATGGACTTTTTACCATAATTAGTGAGTACAAGAAGGCTTCTCAAATTCCCGCAGAGTGGTAGGGTCTTTCAATTTCAATAACACTTTCTCAAAGTTTCAAACCTCGATCGATGTAGGAAAGTGGCCATCTTGACAAGTGTACCCATTTGTTCAACTACCTCAGGTCAGCGCATAGTCTCTGTTGTCCATTGGGTTTCAGTATCCCCAGTACCGGGTTGTTAAAGGTACTGTGGATTGCATGAACTATCCCATGAGTTTCCAAGTCCAAGATAATCTCCATGGACACAAGAGGTAAGCGGAATGGTTTGATGAATACTGGAGCCATCTCTGGGTCCGTAAGTATAGTAGCCGAATGAATCGATATATGTCCACAATCATAAGAATCTACTGAAAAGATATCTTGGAAGTTCAGGAACATCTGTTTTAGGTGCTGTCTTTGTTCCTCAGTCTCGCAGGCATCAGCTAGATTGATCCGTTCCTCAACCATCTGCATCAAAACTGCAAAAAACCTCAGGCTTGGAAATCTTAGAAGTATACTCCAGTTGTGTGGAGAGATCTCTTTTAATGGTGTTTAACTGGCTATGATGGTCCATGGATTTGAGGTAGTTGTTGCTGACTCTAAATACCACCTCATCCTTCATGATGTCACAGGTTACATCTTCCACACCATAAGGGCAAGAAGAGTACACTAAGAAATTCCCCCATTGACGGGTAAAAATCTTTTCTGGTGAGATACTGACAATGGTCTCATAACCGTTGTTAGGATTTGGTCCCATGATTTCATTCCCTAAATCAATAGAATAGTATTGGGCATCAACCGCCATTCCAAAAGAGGTGTCTGCGCCCAAACTAATGTGTTGATGGTCGCTGTTATCCACCAATATTCAAATGATGTCATCTTCTAGATCCACTAGAGGGTTTGGATATAAAGACAAACCTTGTTGTTGGAGGTAAGAGGTTAAAT
The DNA here is from genome assembly GCF_040938575.1 of Ambystoma mexicanum. Taxonomy (NCBI): domain Eukaryota; kingdom Metazoa; phylum Chordata; class Amphibia; order Caudata; family Ambystomatidae; genus Ambystoma; species Ambystoma mexicanum. Next base: position 1,168,614,108 of record NC_090935.1, on the reverse strand, counting down.
TGATCTGAGCGTCCTTATTTTTGAGGGTTTGTCCTCGCTTAACGTAATGATGATTGTAAATTGTCATACTTGTCCGGGGATGGTAACTTCTTCTCCCACTTGAACTTCCACTGCATACAGCAACAATTCAGCTGACCGAAATGCCCTTTTGCTATTGTCAAAGCCCATAGGGTTACCTCCCAGCCGTGACCGTTCTTTGTTGTTAATAAAATTAAGACTAAATGCAAAGTGATGGAGAATGTCACTACACAAGTAAAAGTCAGAATGGGCATCTCTAATGACCCAGCAATTATGTTTTATCATTTTGTTGCCAATGGAAATTATTAGCATACAGCTCGTAGGCAGGAAATGCTTCAAATCTGGTGTTTCCAAATCCACTTCCCATATATTGATAGACATAAATGTGAAAATGGTCTGATCATTCTGGAGTTGCCAGAAAAATAATTTGCTGATGAAGCTTTTTCCATTATTCAAACATGGGAATAGACAAGCGTTCACAATTTTTCTGAATATCGGTCAGGCTTTCAGCTGGTGTTTCATCATCTCGTTCAAAGGACTTGGTGTTCTGCTAAATTTGTATTAGTACAAAATGTCAAAGTGTTCACTTCCAGTGTGCGGTACCACTTGTAGCTGGGAGGAAGATTGATCTTCACTAGTTGGGAGGAGTTCCCATTGCCAGTTTATTCACCTATGGAGATTATAGTGATTTCTGGCACTTGGTTGTCCTGGAAGTGAAATTCCAGTTGATCTGTACGCCGCTCAATCAAATGGCAGGTGTCATTCAAGCTAACATAATAAGCACTCTGAAAAGAGTGGAGGAGGCACTTTGAATGGGTATAAGATGTGTTTATTTCAACGGGGCCCGCCATGCCCATCCACTCAACATCGCATCTAACGGATCAATCGGTCACGCGAACCAAGCTCCGAAAGAATACAAGGAGAGTGGTTTGCATGCCCTAACATTCCAAAGACACATCTCTACACACCTTCCTCCCTAAAGAAAACAAGAATCATTTACAATACAATGAATGAAACTAAAATTAACATCACTACTATAAACGTAGAATAGAGAATAACCACATATGATAATATTTTAAATTAAATTTACCTCCTATGCTTATATCATAATGATACAATTAACCTTTGTCAACACCAAAAACATTCACAACTAAAGCACGGATGACACATTCTTTCATTAAGATGATATAGTCTTTCATCCGAATTAGTTAACAATTCTGAACAGTGTTCACACATTCTTTCATTATGATGTATAGTCTTTCATCCACACTGGTTTAGACCTGGATCTCTGAAAACTACCGGAACTGTCATGAGCACCTCCACCTTGAACACTTTCACTCCCACCTTGAACACTTTCACCCTCTTCATCCCTTTTCTCTTTGCAGTCCTTAGATTCATTTGTTTCCACTCTCCTATCCATGCCGTATGCTTTTGCAATTTTTACTTTAGACCAGACTTCTCCTCCTTCTAATATAACCACACTCTTCCTTACTGCAGAAATTCTCTTAGGACCCATAAATTTGCTGTCCAAACATTTGTTCACTAATCTGGGATTCTTTATATACACCACATCTCCTACCTTCCACTCACTCTCCTTCACTTTCTCACGAGCATCAAAACTCAATTTATTTCTCTCCTGGCTCTCCCTGATACATTTCATTATCTGTTCTCTATCCACTTGAACTACTCCTGCTACTCCCAACCACCCTGGACACAATTTAATCCCTGGTTCCCTTCCCTTGAGAAAAACAAATGGTGATATCTTTGTCACTGAATGCGGAGTAGTGAGATAATTCCACGTCATTATCTTTAACATCTGCCTCCATGGCTGCTTCACCCTCATAGCTAATTGCAACCCTTCTTTCAAAAAACGGTTGACTCTCTCCATTAGGCCATTGGCCCTTGGGTGATATAACGCGGTTCTAACATGTCTAATGCCATAACTGCTGAGAAATTTCTTCATTGCCAATGAGACAAACTGAACCCCATTATATGAAACAAGTTCAGTGGGCACCCCCTCTCTAAAGAAAATGTTCTCTAAGAACGCAATGAATTCTCTAGCTGTGACCTCTCTTACCGTTTTCGTGTGAAAATCCACCAGCACAAACAAAAACTTCAATCCATCTCCCAAACCCATAATGGGTCCCATAATATCCACAGCAACTTTAGACCACGGCTGCTCTGGCACTGTGTTGGAAACTAAAGGAGTTTCCCTTGTCACCTTAGTTTTGTCACTCATTTGACACTCCATGCAGTCCTTCACCCACCTTTCCGCCATCTTGTCTATGCGCGGCCACCAGAAATTCTGGCGCAGTTTTCTCTTCATCGCTCCTTCCCCTGGGTGACCCACATGACCCAGTTCCAAAAGATTCTGCCCGATCGACACCGGAGGTACAACACATCGTCCTCTCCTCAGTCTGCCCTCATGTATGTTCAACTCCTCCTTGACTTCCCACCATATGTCAAATCTCCTATCCAAACTATTCTTGTGGGGCCATCCTTTCACCGTCCATTCTTTGATCAACTTGAGTTCTTCACCAGAATCTTCCCCCTGCAACCACTTCTCTTGAGCAACTGCCTCATTAACTTCAGCTACCACCGATTCTTCCACTGTCTCATCCTGCGCCATCTCAGTTTCACTTAAGGGCATCCTCGATAGGCAATCTGCCACAAAGTTTTTCTTCCCAGGCAAAAAAACTCAAGTGAAAATTATGCCCTTGAAGCCCTAATACCCACCTGCTTATCCTTGGCAAACCCAGAGCCCACCTTCCACTCTCAAATAACTGCACTAATGGCTTATGATCAGAACGAATTACAAATCGCCTGCCCCACAAGAAAAATTTAAAATGCAGAACAGCTCAGAACAAGGCCAATGTCTCTCTCTCTATCACTGAATACTTGGACTCCGCCCCCCTCAATGCTCTTGAAGCAAAGGCAATAACTCTCTCCGTATTCTCCTTATCCAATTGTACCAATGCGGCTTCCAACCCCATCAGACTAGCATCTACAACCAGAACTGTTTTGTTCATGGGATTAAACCTCCCAATAGACGGTGCTTTACTGATTGCTTCCTTGGTACTTTCAAATGCCCTACCACACTCTGGAGACCACTCAAACCTCAACCCTTTTTTGAGTATCATTCTTATGGGAGCCGACACTATAGCAAAATCTTTCACAAATCAATGGTAATATTCCGCAAGGCCTAAAAAGGACCTCACTTGGTCTTTGTCAGTCAGCACAGGGGCTTTTTCCACAGCCTCTACCAAACACCTTTTCGGTCTCACACCCCGTTCATCGATCTCATGTCCAAGATACTCCACCTTCCCCACCGCAATTTTACACTTGTCCCTTCTCACAGTCATACCAGCTTTTGACAATCTTCCCAACACTTGTCTCAAAACCTCATCATGTTCAGACTTAGAACTCGCAAACACAAGCATGTTATCTTGGAACACCACAATGTTCTACACACCCTCCATAACTTTGTCCATCACCCTCTGAAATATGGCCGCTGCCGAGGCAAGGCCGAATGGCATTCTCCGATACTTGAAAGTTCCAAAGACTGTAATGAATGCCGTCAAATGCTGGCACTCTTCCTTCAAGGGGATCTGATGATAAGCCTGAGAGAGGTCAATCACAGAGAATACTCTGGCCTTATCGAGAGTCGACAACTTGTCACTGATTATCGGCAAAGGGTGCCTGTCCACAAGAATGTTCCTGTTGATGTCCCTCATATCTACACAAAGTCTTATATCACCATTTGCCTTGGCTGCCACTACAACTGGTGATAGCCATTCTGAACTCTCACTTTCTTCAATAATCCCTTTCTGTAATAAGGACTCAATCTCAGTCTTTAGTCTCTCTCTCTCATGTTATGAGGTATCGGCCTCACTTTATGCACTTTGGGGATTGCTCCTGCCTTCAAGCAAATCTCATGTTCAAAATCTCTAACCATCCCCAATTCTCCCTCAAAAACTGTCGGGAACTCTTCTTCCCACTTGTCACGAATCTCAGCTACTGAAACTGGCTCTTCGGCACTTGCTTGTATTCTGATCCCGAGTTTGCGCTGTTCCTCCCAGCCTAACAAGGACGAGCCCTCCTGTGTGACATATACCTCTGAATCACAGCTCCTGCCTTTATACTTAATCACTGCTTGGAATTTGCCCAACACGTCTATCTTGACATTGCCATAGGCATATGGGTCTATGCTGTGCTCCTTCAATTCGCCCACTCTTCTTTGCAAACAAACTTCATATGTCTTCCTTGAAATCAGTGTCCATGTAGAGAAACTATCCACCTTCAAAGCCACCACCCTTCCGTTCATCATAAATACATCGGTCGGTGCACTACGTTTGCCGGACACTTCCGAGACCTCTAGCACATGTTTGGCCTGAGGTAGTTGAACAACATCCGCGTTCTCCTCCTGTTCCGAGATCCTTGCACCTGACCCAATGTATTGCATTTGCCCTGAGTCTCTACACACTCTGGCGAAATGCCCTTTCTTCTTGCACTTCAAGCAGAAAAGGTTCTTTGCAGGACAAAACGCGCTTGTAGAGATATGGCGATTGCTGCCACATTTGTAGCATTTGACTTCTTTACTCAAATTCATCTTCTTGAATGCTCTCACAGCCGAAACCTCACCCTCTGGTTTATCACTCTTCATTGTGGACATGTACTTGTGGGTCTGTTCCATGCCCCGGGCAATCTCAATTGCTACTTCCAGAGACACATCCTTGGTCAACAACCTCTCCTGTATCTTCATGTTGTTGGTACAACGTACCAACTGATCCCGTATTAGTGAGTTGGTCAGCACTCCGAATTCACAGGTGTGACTTAAGGATCTTAGCGCTGCCACAAAGTTTTCCACTGGCTCCTGTGGTTCTTGAACTCTCTGAAAGAATTTGCGTCTTTCAAATGTTGTGTTCTTTTTTGCCTCAAAGTGAATTTCTAGTTTTCTTTCAGCTACAGTGTACTGGTCCATATCACCTTGACCCTATAGAGGGGGCTGGCGCAAACCATCATAGACACTACGACCCTCAGTGCCCAAGTTGTGCAGGAGAATCACTTCTTTCCTTCCCGCAGCAAATTTGTCGCCCCCAATTGCCACCAGGTAGGTATCAAAAATCTTCTTCCACCTGTCCCACCTTATGGGCGGTGCTCCCGGCTCAGATAAGAAAGGTGGGGGCAGGGCCATGCTAGCTGCCGCCATGATGAATAGAAAGTGTCTCTTGTTCCACCCAGCAAGCCTTGAATTTACTTGTCAGTTCTTTCCTGCCTGACTATTTTGCAATTGTCTCTAAATTGCCTTCTCTTCAGATTTGCTTGTCTGCACTAACTCTGTGGCACTGTTCCTCTATGCAAGATCCTATGACATTCATGTTCCGTGACAATGCCTGCTTAAAGCTTCCCGGCGTTCAATTCTTTTTTTTTTCTTTTCTTCTTGGGCCGGTTGGGCTTGTATTTCCTTTATGCCGAGGGCGGATCCACTATTTGTCCTGAGCCACCACCCTGTGTCCGCCCTTGCCTCCCCTGTCTCGCCTCACCTCTTTCTTGTGCGGATATGCGGTCAGGGGAGCGCGGCTGAATCTACAGCCTTGCGCAGCTTCGGAAAGCGGCTCCAGCGGCTCCAACAGCGCCACCGCTCCACACAGCCCCGGGCCTTCAGCCTTCCGTGCTGGCGAGGCCTTTGAGGGAGGGGCTCGGGTGGCGTTCCAGCTGCTTTCAGCGAGTCGGCCGATCACTCGCCGCGGACCGTGGACTGTCCGAGTGCCGTGGCGGGCCCCCTCATCTCGTCGTCAATGTAAAGATTGGAGGAGGCACTTTGAGTGGGCATAAGGTGAGTTTATTTCAACGGGGCCCGCCGTGCCCATCCACTCAACATCGCATCTAACGGATCAATCGGTCACGTGAACCAAGCTCCAAAAGAATACAAGGAGAGTGGTTTGCGTGCCCTAACATTCCAACACTCCTCGTGAATTTGATAGGTGTGCTAGTCTGAGTCCAGAGGACCTGGTTCACACCATCAATTAGAGGTTATAACCTCCAAATGAAATCATTACACAGTAAACAAGAGGTGCCCTCTGGAGTCCCGACTATCCCTGGATATTTTAAACGGTGTTGCCCAATTTATAGTTCTAGATCCACAGCCCCTCAGATGGAAATATCTTTCCCATCAAAGTTTTGGAGTTCTTCAGAAAGAGGATGACAATCCCCTTCCCTAGATTCAGTTGGTCAAAAGCTTCATCAGAATTGAGAGTAGCCTGGGATCCAGCATCCACCAGAGCTGATAATTCTCACTCGCTGTGCACCTTTACAGGTGCATAAACTATGCCCTCTTTTGCCTCAAGTCTACAGAGAAAGTGGGAGTCATTTGCCAGCATTTCAGTCATATTTTTAGTGTTGATCTTAGTCACTGTGTAATCCTGGGCCATTTCTGTGGAAACCTCACCGTTTAAGATTGAGTTCCAATGTCTGAGTTTGGTTTTCTGTGGGAATAAACCTGCATTTGGAAATTATATTTATAGTCAGGGGATCCACTTTCTCCCCAGATTCTTCGCTGTCCCTTTGTATGTGAAGACAGTCCTCAGAACCTGTTTGCGTGGAGGATAACTGTACAGTTTTGGGATTATCCAGCTTGTGTGTTTGGGGTCTATGAGTTACTCTACCAGTGTCAGTCTCAGGATCTAAAGTATCAGACTCAGGGTCCCTTTTGACCAATTTTTGTTTGGGAGGGATTCCCCCATTTCTGAAAAAGATTTCCTTACCTGAATCCTTTCAGGGATTCTTCTCTCTCTCAGAAGGGATGATTTTGTTTTATTTCCCTTCAAAGTTAAGTTTTCTTTGGCATCTTCTACCTACTCTCTGTTCTTTAGGGCCCAGCTTCCAGGGAGTGGAAGAGTCATTATTAGAGATTTCCAGGGTTTTTTCCCAGCTAAGAAAGGAAGCTTCCTCAAGTCTTGGCATCTCCATTCAACCAGGTTCCCATCCCCTGGAATCTGTTGATTCTCTGGGATTACCTCTAGTCATTTCCCCCCGGGGCGTCAGACCCGGGTGTTGGGGCATTCTGAGGAACACGGTCAGTCTGAGGCTTTGACTGGGCCCTCGGCATGGGCCCCATATCTCCAGCCAATTGTTGGATCTGGCGCTCCAATGGGGTAACTTTATCTCTTCCTTCTGGGTTGTAAGAAGGTGTTGGCTCATACAGCTGCTGCTCACTAAAAGGGTAACTATCCTTTCTAGAGAAGTAACTCAGGTATTGTTGAAAATTGCCACCATAATTTTAAGTCCTGGTTCTCCCTTCTCCTTGGTTATGGGGACTATTGTCCTGGAACCGGGGAGGAGGAAGGGGATTGTTTTGAAAATTAAGATTTGAGGCTAACTGTTGGAAATATTCATGTTTGGAAGTGGTGTGGTACTTCTTTCCTGTGGGAAATTCAGTGGGAAATTCCCCAGGGAGGTACTTATCTGGTTTGAATTGCCACTTTGCTAAGGGGGGAGTATGAATACAATCTGGAATGGGCCTAGTACCTTTATACCTAGGACTTACGTATGTGGTACTGTCAGAAGGGCCAGTGCTTTGATACCGTGATTGATTACTGCTCAATTGGGCGTGGGCAGAGGATCTCCTCTGCCTTCCACTCTGCTTGTCAGAAGGAGGAGTATTTTTAGGCCCCTAGTCTCCAGGTCTAAAGGAGCTATAGTTTTCCCTTCCGTCACTTTCGCAGCAGTAAGTGTGGGGTTTCTGCACATCATAAATCCTAGTAGCTTGCTCTATTTCCCAATCCAGTGCCCTATGCTCATGGAAATCTTGAACTGAGTAATAATATATTTAGGTAAAGTGTAGAGGTATTTGGTAACAAATTCTCTGCTATTTGTATTCCCCTGCCTTAAGGTCTGTGCAAATGAACATTTCAATTCTTGTGCAAACTCCCAAGGCCCATGATCTTTCTCACATTGTAAATTATAGGCAGCCTTGCATGCCTCTTGTGGGTTTCTCTATTCCTTATAGGTGGATCATGGATAATGGTCTTTGTCTTCTAGTCCTGAAAAGAAACTGAAGTACTCAGGAGAAAACGTCCACTTTATAAACTTGATACAATTGACATCATTTTTTATTTCAAATGATGATATAATTTGTTCATATAATTCGAAATGTTCCCACACCAAATACTTAGCATTTTTGTGGTAAGGTGTTTAATAATAATAATAATAATGATAATAATAATAATAATAATAATAATAATAATAATAATAATAATAATATTACCAGTTTTTATATAGCGCTAGCTCACCCAAGGGCATCAAAGCGCTGTAATAACAGTTGATATAATAACCCCCACTTGGTACTCAATTTATCAACCTCAGAAGGATGAAAGGCTGAGTTGGTCCAGCCGGCATTCAAACCTGCATCAGCAGGCTATGCACGGATGTCAAAAACAAGCGCTTAGCTTGCTGTATTATTTGGCCAGCAGTATGGCTTTAATCTGCTTGATGGAGTCCTTAACAAAACCTTTTTACATTTTTCTTTCTGTGCCTCTGAACCTGAGTTGATTCTCCTTCAGAACCAGTGCTGCTGTCCCTGTCTTCTAGGTGCGCCCAATCTCTGTGATATTGGGAATGCCTTCCAAAAGACTGGGATCTCGACTCCTTCTTTTGCCTTTTCTGAAAGCCTCTCAAAGATGGCCACCAACAGTCGCTGTGTCACCGTGAGCTCTAAGGGTCACTTTCCCTGTAGTCACTTATTGGCGCAAGATAATACACAGTTTCCTTTTCAAACTGTTGAAAATATGCACTATCCCTCCTTCTAGGTGGCCTGGTGAATCCACCCATTCACCTGAATGTGTGGATGTTTTTAAAATGCCTTTCTGTTGTGATGTTACTTGCTGATAGAGAGTTAGTGCTGGAGTGTCGCAGTGTTGGATGGGTGACACTTTGAGAATGCTCCATTCAGAATGTATACTTTTGTTTAGGATTCTCCAGAGCAACAGTTGGAGAGCAGCAGCTTTGATCTGAGCTGTGCTAAGCTGTGCTGGGGGTCTGTTTCATATGATCTTAACAATAAAGCTAAGTTACTTTATTACAATGTGTGGTGTCACTTGCAGCTTAACATTGGCAACAAGGATATTCAGGCTGGACACCCCGGCGCCACAGAGAGAAACTCTTTGGGGGTAATTCATAGAATTCAGCGCACAAGTGGCGCACGCGGCTGGCGCACAGTGTGCGCGTGCGAATCCCTGCGCCAGCCGCGTGCGCTAAAATCCATTTCCGCGCACAGCGTATTCATGGATTCCAGCCACCAAAACCAGCCGTGGCGCAGCGACCCTGCAGCAGCGCCAGTTACGCCCCCAAGAACGCCTCTCGCGCAGGGAAAAGCCATCAATATACCCAATCCAGCGCAAAGGGCTGCGCTAACCCTGTACCAGCACAGCAAGCGGGCTACGTGTATCACTAGGGTGCGCGGGAAGTACCTCACCCGATTGGCCCCGTGCGAGCAGGGTACGCGTATTTCAGGGGTGCGCGGGAAGTTCCACACGCGATTTCATCATGGTACGTGTATTTCAGGGGTGCGCGGGAATTTCCACACGCGATTGGGCCCGTGCGAGCAGGATACGCGTATCTCAGGGGTGTGCGGGAAGTTCCACACACGATTCCATCAGGGTACGTGTATTTCGGGGTGCGCGTGAAGTTCCACACGCGATATCAGCAGGGTACGTGTATTTCAGGGTGCAGGGGAAGTTACACACGCGATTTCAGCAGGGTACGTGTATTTCAGGGGTGCGCGGGAATTTCGACACGCGATTGGGCCCGTGCGAGCAGGGTATGCGTATCTCAGGGGTGCGCGGGAAGTTCCACACGCGATTCCATCAGGGTACGTGTATTTCGGGGCGCGGGGGAAGTTTCACACGCAAAATCAGCAGGGTACGTGTATTCCAGGGGTGCGCGGGAAGTTCCACACGCGATTCCATCAGGTTACGTGTATTACAGGGGTGCGCGGGAATTTCCACACGCGATTGGGCCCTTGCGAGCAGGGTACGCGTATTTCAGGGTGCAGGGGAAGTTACACACGCGATTTCAGCAGGGTACATGTATTTCAGGGGTGCGCAGGAATTTCCACACGCGATTGGGCCCCTGCGAGCAGGGTACGCGTATCTCAGGGGTGCGCGGGAAGTTCGACACGCGATTCCATCAGGGTACGTGTATTTCGGGGTGCACGTGAAGTTCCACACGCGATTTCATCAGGGTACGTGTATTACAGGGGTGCGCGGGGAGCACCACATGTGAATTGCACGTGTGGGTCCTCCCAGGTGTTCCCTCTACACCCTCCACGGCCCCTGCAGGTGGCTCACACCACAGGGGCCTACCCTGCACATGTCCTGCAGGCACCCCATCCACCATGGCCATGCCCCCCAGCCAACCCACATGTCAACTTGCACTACTGCCCACCGACGCATGTCCCCCTGCACAATTGGGCCCGTGCGAGCAGGGTACGCGTATCTCAGGGGTGCGCGGGAAGTTCCACACGCGATTCCACCAGGGTACGTGTATTTCGGGGCGCGGGGGAAGTTTCACACGCAAAATCAGCAGGGTACGTGTATTCCAGGGGTGCGCGGGAAGTTCCACACGCGATTCCATCAGGGTACGTGTATTACAGGGGTGCGCGGGAATTTCCACACGCGATTGGGCCCGTGCGAGCAGGGTACGCGTATTTCAGGGGTGCGCGGGAAGTTCCACACGCGATTTCATCATGGTACGTGTATTTCAGGGGTGCGCGGGAATTTCCACACGCGATTGGGCCCGTGCGAGCAGGGTACGCGTATCTCAGGGGTGCGCGGGAAGTTCCACATGCGATTCCATCAGGGTACGTGTATTTCGGGGTGCGCGTGAAGTTCCACACGCGATATCAGCAGGGTACGTGTATTTCAGGGTGCAGGGGAAGTTACACACGCGATTTCAGCAGGGTACGTGTATTTCAGGGGTGCGCGGGGATTTCCACACGCGATTGGGCCTGTGCGAGCAGGGTACGCGTATCTCAGGGGTGCGCGGGAAGTTCGACACGCGATTCCATCAGGGTACGTGTATTTCGGGGTGCGCGTGAAGTTCCACACGTGATTTCATCAGGGTACGCGGGGAGCACCACACGTGAATTGCACGTGTGGGTCCTCCAAGGTGTTCCCTCTACACCCTCCATGGCCCCTGCAGGTGGCTCACACCACAGGGGCCTACCCTGCACATGTCCTGCAGGCACCCCATCCACCATGGCCATGCCCCCCAGCCAACCCACATGTCAACTTGCACTACTGCCCACCAACGCATGTCCCCCTGCACCCCCAGCCACCAGGGGCACCCTCCACAGTCCCCCACCCATGTCCAACTCATGTTCCCCACCCCCCCAGCACTGTGGGGCACCTGCCAGCAGGCCCCCACTCATGTCCAACTCATGTTCTGCAACCACCCCACCCCCCACAACTGCCGGGCACCTGCCAGCAGGCCCCCACCCATGTCCAACTCATGTCTCCCACCACCCCCACCCCCCAGCACTGTGGGGCACCTGCCAGCAGGCCCCCAGCCATGTCCAACTCATGTCTCCCACCACCCCCACCCACCAGCACTGTGGGGCACCTGCCAGCAGGCCCCCACCCATGTCCAACTCATGTCTCCCACCACCCCCACCCCCCAGCACTGTGGGGCACCTGCCAGCAGGCCCCCCACCCCCCAGCACTGTGGGGCACCTGCCAGCAGGCCCCCACCCATGTCCAACTCATGTCTCCCACCACCCCCACCCCCCAGCACTGAGGGGCACCTGCCAGCAGGCCCCCACCCATGTCCAACTCATGTCTCCCACCACCCCCACCCCCCAGCACTGTGGGGCACCTGCCAGCAGGCCCCCACCCATGTCCAACTCATGTCTCCCACCACCCCCACCCCCCAGCACTGTGGGGCACCTGCCAGCATGCCCCCACCCATGTCCAACTCATGTCTCCCACCACCCCCACCCCCCAGCACTGTGGGGCACCTGCCAGCAGGCCCCCACCCATGTCCAACTCATGTCTCCCACCACCCCCACCCCCCAGCACTGTGGGGCACCTGCCATCAGGCCCTCACCCATGTCCAACTCATGTCTCCCACCACCCCCACCCCCCAGCACTGTGGGGCACCTGCCAGCAGGCCCCCACCCATGTCCAACTCATGTCTCCCACCACCCCCACCCCCCAGCACTGTGGGGCACCTGCCAGCAGGCCCCCACCCATGTCCAACTCATGTCTCCCACCACCCCCACCCCCCAGCACTGTGGGGCACCCACCACCAGACCCCCACCGATGTCCCATCCATGCCCCCCTGCACCTGGGTCCCACCAATCCCCAATCATGTCCGTAATGGCCATCCTCCCCTGCCAAAAGGCCCAACCAACTATCACATCCACCCACATATCAAAGGCAATGACATGTTACACACCCAATGTAAATAATGCAAATGAACACATGTCTGTCACACACAATGGCTGCAAGTGAATGTTAAGACACCCAACATGACATGCATGAAAGCAATGAGATGATACGACACATTGACGGATGAAAATAAAAATGTATTTAAAATCAACTTGAATGGAAATGAAATGAGAAAAACCACAAAGCAAAACAACCAAAAGAAGAAGAATGTCCATGAAAAAAATCAAAAACACACAGCACAATCCAAATAAATGGTGTCCAAAGTCACAGTCAGAAAAGTAATCCAAGTGTAAATGATAAACAAAAACCATTGCTCCATGGCGATGGAAAAAATCCAAAAAATAGAAAAATCCATTGAAGAACTATTTACAAGATAATCCCGGGTCCATGAGCCCAACCAAATGAAACCTAACTATGACAACTAACTAAAAACTGAACTACATACAAAAATGTGGCGCATTGTCCAATCGCAACCAAATAAAAAAAAAAAATAAAGGAAACCTAACACTAACTATATAACTATATACAAATGCGGCGGGCAAGTCCAGCGGCTCACTCCGTGGTGTTCCGGGCCAGGGCATCATCGAACTCCTGTTCGATGTCCCGGAGGCGGTCCTGTTCCATGGCCCCGAGGGTCCGCAGGGACGACGCCGTCTCCTCCTCCAACCCCCTGCGGATTGCCTCGAGGCACTCGGCCCGCCTCAGGGCCCTCCGCATGGAGTGCTCCGCCCTGACCATTGTGAGCCGTGCCTCTTCCACCCGCCGCTGCTCCGCACCTATCTGCTGGCCCAACCGCTGCCACACGGAAGACACTTCCTGTCCTGGGTCCTCCTGCCCTCCGGCCGATGCCTGCCCCTCCGATGTTGATGGCCCCGAGCCATGATGCCTCCCACGTTGACTCCGCTGCTGCCTCCGACGCCACTGCCTCTGCCAGCACGACGGCATCCAGGCTGATGGAATCCACCGACGCCGTCGTGCACGTGCCCTGCCTGATGATGCTGGCACATCCTCCATCTGCTGGGGTACAGTTGCTGTGGTGTCCACCCCTGCTGGACCTCTGACTCCCGACTGTGGCAGGGATGGGATCCCCACCGAGCTAGCTGCATTGGTCAGGGCAGGTCCACAGGGGGCCCTGGTGGCATCTGGGCCAGAAGACGGCAAGGAGAATGACTGGCGTATAGTCTCCACAGAGGAGGAGAGGGCCGCCAGATTGGCCGACACATGCAGGAAACCCCCGAACATGGACGATCCCAATTGGGCCACGTCGGCACGGTGCTCTTCGTGATGACGTGCGTGCTCCTCCTGGGAAGCACGTACGGCATCACGAATCACAGCCGTGCGCATCGCGACCCCAATCAGGACCTTCTCCATACGGCCAGGGGTCCCCTCGTCCGCAGGTGGAGGGGAGTCAGATGACATGGACATCCCCTCTACCTGCGGACGGGCCTGGGACGGGGCATCCCTGCTGGTGCATGGTGGTGCACCCACAGGGTCAGGGACAGCGACATGCACATGCCCCTCCATGGTGACCTGTGCTGCCTCCTGCCCCTGCCCCTGGACTGCACCACTTGCACCAGCAGGGATGCCCCCACCAGGCCCCATGTGCGCCTCAGTGGCGGCCTCCTCCTCCTCTGTGGAAACCACCAACCTGGATGGCTCCTCAATGTCTTCCGCCGTAGCAGGCCCCTGTGGGGGCTCACCCACCCCTTCCGCTGCAGCCGTGGGGGCATCCCCGCCGCCTTGCTCCACAGCGCCGTCTCCGCCCTCTTCTTCACTAGCCGCTGCGTAGAGGGAGACATAGAACACAAGCATCAGGGTACTGTACAATGGTCCCCTAGACAGGAAGCAATAGCAGATGAGTGCCACTGTCAAAGTACACTTCCATCATGTCCCTCCACAACACATGTGTCAGTCCAGGCAAAACACACACAGTGACAGTCATGGTGCATGCCATGGACATTTCCATACATGTCCAATGGACTCTCGAAACATACAATGTAATGGAACTCACATGTATCATGGGTCATGCCTATCACATGCACACACTTCACCTCAGTCACATCCATCTTGCCCCGTACACCCCAATCACAGTGGATACAAGGATGACTAGGCTGCATCAGTGAATCTGTACATTGTCACAGACATGTGTCATGCATCCATGGCATTCACAAGTCACAGACACGCAGGTCAGGCACACAGACATGGATACCATATATGTACCTGGCATCAGCACCCATCCCTCACCCCCACCCATGTCCAGGAACAGAGAATGCCATGCTCTCATGTGTACAATCTGCATAGGGCTCCCCATGTCGCATTTAAACACATGCAACAACCGTGCGGTTCACACATTACTGGTCGCACATGCATTACCATGATGTCCCTGCACACATACATGCGTACATGGCCTATGTCACACATACAGGCAAGTATCAGACAACCAGCACACTGCAACATGCCCTGTCTCACACAGCAATGCTTGGCCACTTACCGCTCAACTCCAGACGGGTCTCCCTCTCAAGGACCTGGGCGTGGAGCGCTGGCTGTACGCGTTCCAGGACCCTCATCTGGATGGAACTCATGCGGCCCCGGCCCCCCTCCACGAGGCGCCGGGCCTTTATGAGGGTCCTGGACCTCAAGTCCTCCCAGCGCTTCTTGACTTTCTGGATGGTGCGGGTTGCCACCCCCTCCGCGTTGATGGCAACCACACAGTCGGCCCAGATCCTCTCCCGTCCTTCCTTGTTGGCGCGGGACGATCCGAAGAGGGCATCATACTGCCCCAGGACTTGCTCCACAAGGACACCAACTTCGTTGGCAGTGAAGCTGGTGCCCCTCTGCCCCTCTGGCCGGGGGTTGCCACTGGTGCCAGATGTGGATGTGCCCGACATGGCAACCCCAGGGGCAGGAGTGGGTGGGCAACTGGGCCCTGGGGCTGGGCTGTGGAGCGATGTTATCTGAGTCGGGAGTCTTCTGTTCCAGCAGGGGTGGACACAGCAACTGGACCCCTGCAGATGGCTGATGTGCAGGCACCAAATGGCAGGGCACGGTGGCAGCAGGCAGGCAGGCAGGCAGCAGCAGATGGCACGTGGGAGGCTGCTCGGGGCACTGGGGGGCAGTAATTCGGCCTTCTGGGCAGGAGCGTGGTCTTCCGTGTGTTTTCGCGTGGCCAGCTTGATACGGAGTGATTTGGCACGTGAAAATCGAGGAAAGGCCCTTAGCGCGTAAGCGCGTCAGCACGCGTACGCGATTTAATTGGACCAAAGGCCCTTACAGCGTAAGCGCGTCTGTGACGTTTTGCGCACGGGCGTTGCCCTGGCAGGGCTTGGAGATCCCGCTTGCCTTTGCACTGTTCTGTACGTGCTTTTCGTGCGGTGCGTGTGTTTTCCATCCGTTGGGGTTCACACGCTATTACTTCACACCGGGTGTTGGCTACACGTTCTTCTACACGCAAGGCAGACGGTGAGTGGTACCCCGCTCCCCCCCAGGCACGCGAACCCCTGAAATACACGTAGCCCGCTCCCCCAGGCCCGATCGCGTGAAAAAGTTCATGCGAACCCCTGATATACACGTAGCCCGCTCCCCCAGGCCCGATCGCGTGAAAAACTTCACGCGAACCCCTGAAATACACGTAGCCCGCTCCCCCAGGCCCGATCGCGTGAAAAACTTCACGCGAACCCCTGATATACACGTAGCCCGCTCCCCCAGGCCCGATCGCGTGAAAAACTTCACGCGAACCCCTGATATACATGTAGCCCGCTCCCCCAGGCCCAATCGCGTGAAAAACTTCACGCGAACCCCTGATATACACGTAGCCCGCTCCCCCAGGCTCAATCGCGTGTGTTACTTCCTGCGCACCCCCGAAATACACATACCCCGCTCAATCGCGTGTGTAACTTCCTGTGCACCCCCGATATACACGTGCCCCGCTCAATCGCGTGTGTAACTTCCCGCGCACCCCCGATATACACATGCCCCGCTCGCACAGGCCACTTTTGTAATGCGCAGGGACGCTACCGCCTGCCTTCGTGTGGCGGACGTGTTTCGGCTTGTGCGTGTCTGTGGCTGTGCGTGGCTTTGCCCTATTCGATTCCATGAATACGTGTGGTTCGAGTGCGTGTGGGCGTTCCGTCTGCTTCCCTGCAGTACATCCCCAGTTACGCCCTTATTTTCGCGCGTTGTTCCCCATTCCGCGCGTTACGCCCCGTGTTCCGCCCACTTTCTGGTGTATGCGCCGAGGTTGTGCGCTTTCACTGTGCGCGTCGCGCACACCTTTCGGGATGTTGCAGTGACTTGTGCGCCATGCACAGGTTTGGCGCACATCCCGAGGTAAACACATGCAGGGACTTCCATGAATCGCACACGTGCGCGTGCGCCTGTTTTTTTGCGCTTGCGCCTGCTTGCGCCAAGATTTTCGGCGCACGTTTGTTCCATGAATCGGCCACATAGTGTCTTCCCAAGTCACACGCTGCTCCGTTATATACATTATAGCGGCAAACGGGGGAATCGCTCAGAAAGAGAATAAAGCCGAAAGAATAAGGATGCATTATTTTGCGCGAAAGCCAGAAGCAGTGTGCTGAAAAAATATGTCCAAGTAAGTGTCTGTTCCCCGTGATCAATTGCAAGCCCCACCCCGCCTGCCTAACCACATTGAAGAGGCATTACAACCGCTGAGATAGCTGTTATGCCACGCTCATAAAAAAAATAATATCAAAAGACTCCATAAGCGGTGTCCATAACGCTACAAACTGCCTACCCATTCTGTTTAAAGTAACCCGTGAAGAGCGCGCAGCCAGGTGATCCCAGGGCGTGTTTTTGGACTGTTCGCAGACCCCGTTTTTGGACCAATCGCACACATCATGGTGCCCGAAAGCAGAGGCCCTGCAGTGCTTAAGCATGCGCAAAGAACTGGCCCATACTGAATTGGAATTAAGGCGTCCAGTTCGTGACAGGGGATGCTATTAATGCACCCATCTGTATAAGGAGGAAATAAAGGAAATGACAACAACAAAAAAAGAAAAAGAAAAAGGGCAATCATAATCTTTTGAAGTAAAAACACTGCACTAAGGAAAGATACTCCACAGGCAAAGCACAAAGTGGGCTGAGAGCATTTGCAAAGTGGCAATACGGGAAGGGCGACTTGAGTAAACGAGTGACAAGGTGCATAAGAGCAATATTTGTACTCAACACATTTCTTTTAAGTGAATTCCATAAAATTAAAGTAGGATAGCGTCAGTGTGTTTCTACAGTCTGAAGAACATAAAGAAGAAACCAGGAAGGAGGAAAAAAGAGAAGATGGCTTTGCCGGGAGTATCAGCACCATCTATGTTCATGGCTACTCCCGGTCCAGTAAAAATGTAATGGTCGCAATGGAAGAAGGGATTCATGCTTCACATTAAGGCAGCATTTGGGAACTCATTCCCCAATGATTGGAAACTTTCATTGTTGATGCATTTTTTGGGTTATGAAGGGCAGCACATATTTGACACACTACCCCCTCTACCTAGTGAAGGTGGTGGAGACTCAGTAAATGAAGTGGAGAGTGTATAACTCAAGCTTGACTTGCACTTCAATCCAAAAACGAGCACCAGACTCGAACAATACCATATTGGTTTACGTGCACAAGAGCAAGGCGAGTCTGTAGAAGAATACTTTAAGATGTCTTCACCACGTCTTTCGGAACCATCGGCGATCTGACCTCTGTTTTTTTCTTATTATTATTTTTTATTTTATTAACTGTTGTACAATTGTTTCTTGCTCACTGACCCCGCTTTAACCAGGGCCCCCATATGCCACTATATTTCAACGTATATTGTCAATGTAGATTGCCTCACCATGTATATAACTCCTAAGTCTTTCAAGTGCCCAGTTACCTAAGGGTTCCGTGCGCAATATAAATAATAAACAAATACAAAAAAACCCACTTTACTGCCCTATGTCATTTAGCCGCGACCAGTTCATGATTCACTGCAACTCAAATAAAATCAGAAAAGAGCTCTGATTGAAGGACGAACCCACACTTGGTGAGGTTCTGGACATAGCAAAGACAGTTGAGCACTCAATGGCTTGTGTGGCAAAGTTGTTTCAAAAGGAAAATGCAGAAGTGAAGGTGGAATTGTTGAGTGTAGGGGAGTCTAAACAAAAGAGAAGACCTAAAGACAAGCAAGGAATAAGAGGAGGATTGGACATCAAGAACAACAAGCCGAGGGGAGAAAGGAAAGAAGAATGGCTATGCTTTCAATGTACGAGTAATTCCCATTTTGCAGCATCCATAGTTAGTCCAGGAAGAAAGGCTACGTGTGCAAAGTGTAAAAGGTGTGGGCACTTTGTGAATTGATGTAAGAACTATCAATTCAACCAAAGGAAAGTCTTTTATGTCAATGAAGATGATGGACAGAAATCCTCAGAGGAGACGGAAGGCTGTCAGGTGGAGAATATTACTGTTAACACGGTTAATGTTGTACAGAATGGGGATGTTGATTAGTGTGAACATCTGTATGCTTGGGTCAGGGTGAATGGAAGAGAGGTTTTAATGATGGCAGATTCAGGATCCAAAATTTTGCTAATGTCTAGTATGGTCTTTGAACAAGAAATAGGAAGAGATGTGCAAAACTTATTAAAACCTGATATCAACCCGGGAGGATACAATCAGGATCAAATTGAACTGCTGGTTACTTTGAGGCCAAATTGGAATTTAAGGGTTGATGTGACAAAGGGAAGGTTAACGTAATGAAGAAGGATCTAACACTGTTGGAGTTGCATCAACAAAAGAAGCTAATGATGAGACTAGATCGCAACAGAGATGAACAAGTGATGCATGTAGGGTGCACCACAGGAGAAAGGTACAAAAAGGTGTTCAGGAAGAGTGTTGGGAAGGTAAGAGGGGTGCAGCACCAAATTATCATCAGGAGAGGGAGCGTACAGTCTCTTTAGCCATAAGGGAGGGTGTAAAAAGGGAACTTGATAAGTTATTGCAAATGGGAATTATTGAGAGGCAGGAGGGGTAGAGTGGACATCGCCTCTAGTTGTTGTGAAAAAAGGATCTGGTGAGTTGCAGGTATGTGTAGACCTACGTGAGCTTAACAAGTATGTTTTGATAGATCAACACCCCCTTCCCAACATGGGGGAAATGTTGGCCACGGTAGGCCAAAGGGAGGTATTCTCAAAGATTGACATGGCTGTGGATTATCTTCAAATTGAACTGAAGGAAGGGTGTAGGAAACTCACCGCTTTCATCACCCATGAGGAAGTTTTTTCAGTTTTGCAGGACGCCCTTCGGATTGGTGTCATCTTTGTCTGTATTTCAGACGATCATGGACAAGTTGTTTAGGGCAGAGAAAGGTGTGTTTTGTCTCCAAGATGACGTGCTTGTTTGCGCAGAATTGGAAGAGGAACATGATAAAGTGCTTGATAAGGAAGGTCCTCAATATTTTGAGGAGAAGGGTATTACATTGAGGGAGGAGAAGTGTAAGTTCAGGGTTGACAAATTAGAGTACACGAAATTTCCAGGAGTGGTGTGAAGCCGAAGGAGAGTTTAGTTGGTGCCATCAAGGAAGTGAAGCGACTAGAATGTAAAGGTGAATTGAGGTCATTTCAAGGAATGGCCGAGTTTTATCAGAAATTCTTGAAGATTTCTGCCTGCAAAGTGATTGAGATGAGGAAGCTTTTGAAGAAAAGTGAGGAATTTGTTTGCAATGGGAGATGTGAGAGGGAATTTAAGGAAATACAGGAAGAGATCAATTTAGCTCATCTTTTTGGGTGCTTTGACACACACAGGATGAGTATTGTCACTGTTGAGGCCAGTGATAGTGGTACCAGTGCAGTGCTGTCCGAACTACGTGAAGGTAGTGGGGAGGATACGGGTGATGAAATGATTGCCTATGCATTGCATGGGTTGAGAGGTGCAGAAAGGAATTACTCCGTACTCGAGAAGGAAGCACTTGCGTGCCATTGGGCTTTAGAGAGGTTCAAGACTTTTTTTATGGTGTATGGATTTTGTGATTAGAACAGATCATCACCTTGAGGTGATCTTTGAAAGCAAATGGCTGGACAAAGTCTCGAGGCAGGTGGCCAGCTGGGTCATGAGGTTACAATGTCAGTGGTTTGAGATGCAGGTCATTCCGGGAAGGGAAAATGTTTTAGCAGATTATTTATCTAGATTAAGCGTTGCTGATGTTGGCAAGGAGGAGAATACCGTGGAGATGGTGTTCATCAGTCATGAGGAGATCGTAACAAAAGAGGAGTGCATGGAAGAGATGAGTAAAGATGCCACACAGGTGCAGGTGATGGCATATGTAATTCCTCGGTGTGGCCCAGGAAAGGGGATTTTCAGCAGGATGAGAAGGATTTCTGGGAGGTGAGAGATGAGTTGAGTATGGTCAATAATGTCGTGTTCAGATTGGAACGTGCCGTTGTTCCTATGGGTGTTAGGGGGATTAGGGGGAACGTTATTGATTTGGCACATAGTGGTCACCTTGGTGTGGCAAAGAGGAAGGGTGTTTAGAGGGTGTTTAGAGTATTGATTATTGGTGGCTGGGTATTGTGTCAAGGCAAGGAAGGGGTTGGAGGCAAAATAAAAGCCCCTTATGTAGTTCACAGTGCCAGGAAAGGTGTGGGATGAACTGGCTATTGATGTACTAGGTCCTGTTGAACTAGGATATTTCTGGGGAGAGTATGTTGGAGTTTATTCAAGAAGTTTTTGTGAGGGAAGGCATGCCGGGAAGTGTTCTCACTGATAACGGTATGCAATTTACAGGTGGCTGTTTTGTGAGGTACTTGAGAGAGTGTGGTGTGAAGCACAGGAAATCAGCTTTGCATCACCGTGAGTCCAACGGGATGGTTGAGAGGATATGCATAATGGAGGGCATCCATTTGGCTGATGTGTGTGGTTCTGATAAAAAAGTTGCCATTCAAGAGAGGTTATGTGCTATGCGGACGGCACCTTATTCTATGACTGGGATTTGTTCTGTGGAGCTTATGAGAAGGCACCAAGCAAATACCAGGGTGAGCCCCCCTTGGTTAGGGAGAGATAGGGAATTGAATTGTGTTGTGGATGAGGAGAGGAGGAATTTAAAGAAGAAGAAAGAGGAATGGGTGATGAGGGAGAATGAGAGGAGAGGTAAGAAGGAGATGAGGGTAGAATGTGGAAATTGGGTGAAAATTAACAAAGGGGTGATTAGGAGGAAAGGAGAGTCATTGTACTCTGATCCAGTTAAGGTGGTGGCTGTACTTAAAGGTGTGGTGCAAGTCATTGCAGGGCAGGTGTGGAATAAGAGTAGGATTGCGGTGGTGAGAAGAGGTGATGTGTCAGGAAGGAGACTGTAAACTAAGAGAGATGTGTTGTGATGTTACTTGCTGATAGAGTGTTAGTGCTGGAGTTTTGAAGTGGTGGATGAGTGACACTTCATTTAGAATGCTCCATTCAGATTGTATACGTTTGTTTAGGATTCTCCAGAGCAAAAGTTGGAGAGTAGCAGCTTTCATCCCAGCTGTGAGGAGCTGTGCTGGTGGTCCATTTCATATGATCTTAACAATAACAGGGTGTACCTCATCATACAGGCATGGATGGCCTCCGTTGTCTATGCCTGAATGATGACAAGACCAAGCTCATCATCCTTGGTTCCACCCCTAACTTAAATAAACTGGATCACAATTATGCCAGCTTTAGTATAGACGGCAATCCCATTAGTGTAGCCAAAGAAGTAAAAACTCTAGGGTTCTATCTAGAAGCCACCCTATCCTTCCATAAACAGATTAGCTCCATGGCCTCCTCTACAGCTTACACCTGTACATTAATAAGAGCAGCCAAACCCTTCCTTTCGACCCAGAGTTGCACTATCTTAGCCAGAGCCTTAATCCTATAAAAACTGGATTATTGTAACGCCCAATATGTAGGAGCCAATAAATATGTTACAAACAAAATCCATATTTTGCAAAATAATGCTCTCAGAGCAGGTCTGAGTATCTCCAAAAAAGAACACATCTCCAACATTAGGAGAGCTCATAACTGGCTCACCACCACCGACAAAATCATGCTCAAGGTAGCCTCTCTGACACACAAATGCCTCAACAATGCAGCCCCTCGCTACCTTTTTTACAGAGTCAAGAGATACACCCCTAACCGATCTACCAGAACTGCCAATGACAACCTTCTTACAGTCCCCAGATTTAAACGCACCAAAACTGGTGGTAATAGTTTCCAGGTGAAAGCAGCCCAACATTGGAACTCCTTGCTACCTACCTTAAGGACACCTCAAACCTACCCTCACTTCAGGCACAACTACATTCAGTGGATAAAGGAAAATGACAGCTAACCTCACCCATGCCTGCCCTTCTTATGTACATTTTGTAAATTGCTTTCTAATGTTTCTGCCTTGTTCTTGTACCTGTATTGACCAATGGAAATACTGTACAGCACTGTAACCAAGCTGAGAATAACCTTGTTGCTCCTGTGCCCTGATATCCTTGGGTTAGGCGCGCATTACAAATAAATAAAACAAACAAAAACAAACAAACAATAAAGCTAAATTACTTTATTAAACATGTGGTGTTACTTGCATCTTAACGCCTTCCTAGGCTGAAGATATTGCTTTTCCCTTTCAGCGAAGTGGTCCAGATGATTTCTCTGCAAGATCATCTTTTGTAAGTCTAACCCTCCGATCTTCTCATCATATGGGTTTTCAGGATCAGAAGTACTCACAGGACTATTTTGGTTCTCCCATGGCACACTGGACGGGCCACCTTGCCTTCTTTTCTGGCAATGGCAAATATTCATTCATATCAGATAAAGGTCGGCCTAATCAGACTGGCAAGATATGGGCAAGCCCACCTGCCTCATGTCTCCCTTGTCTCTAGAGGGGTCCTACATGAGGTAAGTTCCAGTCTGTATGTGTGGAGTTGTAAGTAACTGATATGCAGGACTCGATGGAAGGAGCTGATCCCCCTTCATCATATGACCCTATCCCATACACTGGTTGGTCAGATTGCCTCAGTGCCAGTTTGTATATTTTCAGTCATTATTTCTTTTCAAACATGTGTTTCTGTCTGCCATAAATTCCTGCTTAGATTCAGAGGGTTGGGCTTTTAATTCTGACACTGATGCCTGGCTGGTTTCAAGCACTCTGCTCTGAGCAGCCAGTTGGTCCCTCACTTTCTGAATCACATCTTGGAAAATGTTGTATTCCATCTTAGAGTCTTGCATTATGTATGTATTTTCACAGCACTTTTCATTTAAAATGGCAAGTTCTCTCTCCTGAGTGTCCCTATGATGTGCTGCCTCCAACAGGTCAGCCTCTATTTGTCTGAGGTGATCCATGACATCAATATGTTTCTCTCTGATTCTGGCCAGTTACTGAGAAACAGACTGACCCTTATGTACTTCAGTTTTCAATTGATTCACTTTTTGTAGTGCAAATAAGGCATTGTATCAACCGAAAGACAGACACAAGTGACCACAGTTCAAGAGTGTTTATTGAACTTCAATAAGGGTTTGAAAAACGCATATCTAATCCTAAATCTACAGATGGGAGCAATCTGCGACCATCAAATAACAATAATGCAGTCCTAGTGGTGTCTTGTAAAAATAAAAGGTCCTATAATAATAAACCTATTGCCTCTAATACAAATAGTGTGGATAATAGTGTTACTAAAAAGAAAGAAGTGTTCACAAAATAATATGTCAGGATGTTCTGGCCGATGGCCTCCCTTCACCACGTTTTCAGCACGT
Organism: Ambystoma mexicanum; assembly: GCF_040938575.1. Lineage (NCBI taxonomy): Eukaryota > Metazoa > Chordata > Amphibia > Caudata > Ambystomatidae > Ambystoma > Ambystoma mexicanum. Next base: position 1,168,589,922 of record NC_090935.1, on the reverse strand, counting down.
ACAAAGCGGTACACTTGAGTGCAGCACAGTCTCTGGCTTCTCCAGCATGAGGATACAGTTCAATCTTTAGCATCAGGGCCTTCTGTGTCCAAGTCTCATTGCCTTTTAAAGTCTCGTTTTTCAGAGGCCATGATGTGACAAACAAACAATACGTTATTTTCCTCTTTTGGATTTCACAAGTACTCAAGTTCTCAGGCGACTAACTATTCATCTCAGATTCCCCTCAGCTGGGCTCAGATCCCTTTTTTGGTACAATAGTCAAGTTTTCTGGTGTATTCCTGTGCACCCCGGATGCCCCCCTGCTGGGATCAGATCCTCTTAAAACAATGCTCGTAGGATATTCCTGTGTCCAGTTTCTTTGGTGATTCATGGCTCACCCCGAATCCCCATCAGGCGGGCTCAGATCCTCTTTAAGACACTGTTCAATTAGTCTCCCTCAGCTGGGCTCGGACCAATTTCAAGTGATCAACTTTTTTTAACTTTCTTTACCTTTCTATAACATCGTAGACTTTCGATTGTGCACAAGATTTTACTTAACCCGTTGCAGGACCACTTTTATTCACAATTCTTTGTCACTCTTTCACTTTTGCCACCTTTCAGTTGGATACTTTACAGAGACTTTCGAATGAGCACCCACGCGGTGCCAGACCACTCTGTCTAAGGGATCCTATCTTGGCTTCAAAGTTCAATCACGCATTCGTTCTTCAATTTTACTGGCGTTGATTATCACATACACTTCATACACTGTTTTCTTCAGCTTTCACTATTCAATTTTGTTGCTTGCAACCTTGGCTTCAATACAGACCGGTCTGGTATCAGTCTCCCCAACTCACCGGCTGTGCTGACTTCGCTGGTGCTGCTTTGTTGTAGGAGCCAAGGACAGTAACACAGTGGCAAGCGATTCGCCCCGCCTTGACTATCAGTGTGGGGGAGCCCTGTGTACCGCTGACACACAATGCAGGATTCTTCAGCCTTGTTTCCTGGTCTTATGTTTTCCACTCTCGAAGGTTCTTGAAAGTAAAGGTTCTTTGGTGAAGAGGTCAAGGTCACTTCCAGCCTCCCCAGTGTCCATCTTTTGAATGCAACAGATGCTACCAAAGTTACAGAGGCCACAATCTTAAATGTGGCAAAAGCAGGCAAGGGTCATGATTTACGGGCACCCTACCAGCTCACAGCATTTTTGAAAGCAGATGTCAAGATATTTAATATCATTCCGGCTTAGACTGCAGAAGGTTAGTTTGGTGCTGATGTATCCTCATCATTCAGGATTTATAACTAGAAGGCAGAAAACTGAAAACATAAGACAGGTTCTGCATCTGATCGAAGTGTCAAAAACACTTAAAATCTGCTGTACTGCTGCCACTGAATGCCTAAGAGACCTTTTATCACATCAGTAGAAAGCTCCTTATTGGGTAATGTATAATGATGTGTCCCTTTGCCAAGGTTTAGGGTGAATGAATATTTGTCAGAAGAGGTTCAGTTGAGAATATGGGCGAGGCAGGGTTGCACCATTTCCCCAGTCCTGTTTGCACTCACAATGGAGCCATTTACTACATGGGTGCATGCCTGGCCAGAGGTCTTAGGGATGTATCTAGGGGGAAGGGTTGAGTTCAAAATCAGCATACTTGTAGATTATTTCAGACACAGGGAGACACAGACACAGAGAGACACATAGAGAGAGACAGAGAGAGACAGATTGGAGGAAATTGTAGATCATCAGAAGATCTCTGTATTCAAAGTGAATCTGGCCAAATCAGAGCTGTTTGACATCAGACTCACAGGAAGGGTGAATGCTCTATTTCTTTAGAACATGAACTTCCAATGGACAGACACCTGCAGAATCTATCGAGGGCTCCATATAATAAGACAGTTTTTAAGTTTTACTGAAGGATATCTTCCTATCACCGATGCAGAGGGAAAGGAAGATTAAGATAGAATCGTATTGATGGAAATATTCTGGCTAGGAAGGGTTACAGATATTAAAATGAATATATTATCATGCTTTTTGTACCAGTGGAGATTGGCGAGTCTGCACATGCATGGATGCTATAGCACCACCAATTGAGGATAATGAAGGAATGGCTTCAGATAACATCTGCCATATTGTTGTGGCAAATGGAAATCTGGAATTCTTAGTTTGACCCTCCGTTTCCTACTTCGGTTTAAGAAAATCCCATGTTAAAGACTCCTGGGATAGGTGGATCTAATGCCAGGCACCCAACCTCCACAGGCTGTGCATGCCTATCTTCGCCAGCACAGCTTTCTACTTGACTAATGGCACCAAGGCCCTTTGAAAGGGGGACATGAAAGGTTGCCGGGGATCATCCCAACTTTTACCCAAGTTGTGAGTAAAATCTTTACCACGCGTAAAGAGCAATTTGGTTTAGGTGAAAACTAGTGTGTCTGAGGCCTGCAGTTAAGGCAATGGGTAGTAGGCAAGAACACGAAAGAGGGTTCAACTACACCATAGAGTGCGATAGAGAGATGGGTGCTTCAGTCTAGATCATTCACAGGAAGCATCCTTCTGTGGAGTTACCATATCTGCAAGACTCCATGGGGGTAATTCATAGAATTTAGCGCACAAGTGGCGCACGCGGCTGGCACACAGTGTGTGCGTGCGATAGTCTGTGCCAGCCTGCATGCGCTAAAATCCATTTCGGCGCACAGCGTATTCATGGATTTTAGCCACCAAAAGCAGCCGCGGCGCAGAGTGGCGCAGCGACCCTGCAGCAGTGCCAGTAACGCCCCCAAGAATGCCCCTCGCACAAGGAAAAGCCATCAAAATCCCCAATCCAGCGCAAAGGGCTGCACTAACCCTGGACCAGTATACAGGGCCGCCACACAGCACACGGCAAGCGGGGAACGTGTATTATTGGGGTACGCGGGAAGTTTCACCCACAATTTCAGCATGGTACGTGTATTTCTGGGGTGCGGGGAAGTATAACACGCGATTTCAGCAGGGTACGTGTATTTCTGGGGTGCGGGGAAGTTTAACACGCGATTTCAGCAGGGTACGTGTATTTCTGGGGTGCGGGGAAGTATAACACGCGATTTCAGCAGGGTACGTGTATTACTGGGGTGCGGGGAAGTTTTACACGCGATTTCAGCAGGGTACGTGTATAACTGGGGTGCGCGGGAAGTTCCACACGCGATTTCAGCAGGGTACATGTATTTCTGGGCTGCGGGGAAGTTTAACACGCAATTTCAGCAGGGTACGTGTATTTCTGGGGTACGCGGGAAGTTCCACACGCAATTTCAGCAGGGTACGTGTATTTCTGGGGTGCGGGGAAGTTTAACACGCAATTTCAGCTGGGTACGTGTATTACTGGGGTGCGCGGGAAGTTCCACACGCAATTTCAGCAGGGTACATGTATTTCTGGGGTGCGGGGAAGTTTAACACGCAATTTGAGCGGGGTACGTGTATTTCTGGGGTGCGGGGAAGTTTAACACGCAATTTCAGCAAGGTACGTGTATTACTGGAGTGCGCGGGAAGTTCCACACGAGATTTCAGCAGGGTATGTGTATTTCTGGGGTGCGGGGAAGTTTTACATGTGATTTCAGCAGGGTACGTGTATTACTGGGGTGCGCAGGAAGTTCCACACGCGATTTCAGCAGGGTATGTGTATTTCTGGGGTGCGGGGAAGTTTACCACGCGATTTCAGCAGGGTACGTGTATTTCTGGGGTGCGCGGGAAGTTCCACACGCGATTTCAGCAGGGTACCTGTATTTCTGGGATGCAGGGAAGTTTAACACGCAATTTCAGCAGGGTACGTGTATTACTGGGGTGCGCGGGAAGTTCCACACGCGATAGGCCCTGTGCGAGTGAGGTACGTGTATTTCGGGGGTGCAGGGGATTCCTACACTTGAATTGGCAGTGTGGGTCCTCCCAGGTGTTCCCTCTACACCCTCCACGGCCCCTGCAGGAAGACCACACCACAGGGGACTACCCTGCACCCCTGGTCATGTCCCGCAGGCAGCCCATCCACCATGGCCATGCACCCCAGACAAGCCACCTGTCCGCTTGCACCACTGATCACCAACTCATGTCCCCCTGCACCCCCACCCCTCAGCAGTCAGGGGCACCTGCCAGCAGGCCCCCACTCATGTCCCCTTGCACCCCCACCCCCCAGCAGTCAGGGGCACCTGCCAGCAGGCCCCCGCTCATGTCCCCTTGCACCCCCACCCCCCAGCAGTGCAGGGTACCTGCCAGCAGGCCCCCACTCATGTCCCCTTGCACCCCCACCCCCCAAGCAGTGCAGGGCACCTGCCAACAGGCCCCCACTCATGTCCCACTCATGTCCCCTTGCACCCCCCACCCAGCAGCAGTGCGGGGCACCTGCCAGCAGGCCCCCACTCATGTCCCACTCATGTCCCCTTGCACCCCCACCCCCCAGCAGTGCGGGGCACCTGCCAGCAGGCCCCCACTCATGTCCCACTCATGTCCCCTTGCACCCCCAGCCCCCAGCAGTGCGGGGCACCTGCCAGCAGGCCCCCACTCATGTCCCTTTGCACCCCCACCCCCCAGAAGTGCGGGGTACCTGCCAGCAGGCCCCCACACATGTACCCCAGCCAACACGTCATCACAATCTAGATCCCTGGCCCTTATGGGCAGCCTCCACATGCCAAAGACCCACCCAAGTATTGCATCCACCCACATAGAAATGCCAATTACATGATACAACCCCAATGGCAAGTATGTAAATGAACACATGTCCGTCACACACACACAATGGGTGCAAGTGAATGTCAAAACCCATATCATGACATGCATGAAAACAATGAGATAATACCACACATCGAAGTGTGAAGAAAATAATGTATTAAAAGCAACATGAATGTAATTAAAATCAAACAAACAACAATGTGAATAAAAAAGAAAAACTGTATGTCCGTAAAATAATGAAAAACAAGAAACCATAATCCAAAGGAAAGGTGTCCAAAGTCACAGTCAAACAATGCAAATCCAAGAGAAAAACAAAAGTGAAAACCATTGCTGCATGGGGTAATCCGAAAAAAAAAAGATGAATCCAATAGTGAACTATATACAGATGAACAATCCAGGGTCCATGATCCCAACTGAAGAAATGAAACCTACCAAAAACTACCTAATAAAAAAACTATATACAGAAACATGGTGCATTGTCCAAGCGCAACCAAAATAAAGAAAAACCAAAGGAAACCTAAAACTATCTAACTATTTACAAGGGCAGCAGGCAAGTCCAACAGCTCACATGTTGATGTCCCGGGCCAGGGCATCATCCAACTCCTGCTCGATGTCCCGGAGGCGGTCCTCTTCCATGGCCCAGAGGGTTCGCAGGAACGATGACATGTGGATCTCCAGGTCCCTGCGAATGGCCTCGAGGCACTCGGCTCGCCTCAGGGCCCTACGCATGGGGTTCTCCGCCCTGACCATCGTGAGCCGTGCCTCTTCCGCCCGCTGCAGCTCCGCATCTATTGCATGGCCCAACCGCTGCCACATGGAAGACCCTTCCCGTCCAGGGTCCTCCTGCTCTCCGGCCGATGCCTGCCCCTCCGATGATGAAGGCCCCGAGCCATCATGGCTCCCACCTTGTTGCTGCTACTGCTGTGCCGCTGCCTGTGCCCTGGCTCCTGCTGCCTGCACATCCTCCTCCAGCTGGGGTGCAGTTGTTGAGGTGGCCACCCCTGCTGGACGCCTGACTCCCGACTGTGGCAGGGATCTGTTGTCCACCAGCCTGGCCGCAGGGTCAGAGGCAGCTCCACAGGGCACCCAGGTGATACATGGGTGGGAAGATGGCATGGAGGACGACTGGGGCGTAGGGGGTTCAGTTGAGGAGGGGGTCGGAACAAGGTCCAGGAAACGGAGGTATCCGGCCCTGGTGAGCTGTCCCAGTGGGTCACTGAGGTCAACGAGCCATGCGAGAAGACGTGCAGTCTCCTCATGAAAAGACTGCAGGTCAGCTCGCATGGCCCGTTGACGCCACGCCACTCCACCCAGGACAGGCTCAACCCGGTGCCGGATAGCCACATTAGCAGGGAGAGGAAGGCCAGTTGGTGTAGGCCAATCCTCGCCCTGAGAACGGGTCTGGACGTAGGCATCCCTGCTGGTGCGAGATGATGCAGTGACAGGATCAGGGACAGGATTGCACACAGGCACCTCCGCGGCAGCCTGTGCTGCCTCCTGTCCCTGGTACTGCACTGCATCACTAGCACCAGTGGAATCCCCACCTCCAGACCCCGTCTCTGTCCCTTGCACGGCCTCCTCCTCCACCAAACCCCCCACCAACCTGGATGACTCCATGCCATCTTTCTCCGTTGGGCCCTGTGGGGTCTCAGCTGCCCCTTCTGCTGCCGAGGAGTCTAACTCCGACCTCCTCCTCTTGGGCCGCCCTTCGGCAGCTGCGGCCTGGGACGCGGCACCGGACTCCTCGCTCCCCGACGAGATGTCAACCTGGGAGGGGAGCCGGGCCTTGCGTCTCCGGCTGGCAGTGAGATCCCTGCCACTGTGCTCCACAGCACCTTCTCCGCCCTCTTCATCAGTTAAAGCTGCAGACAGGGAGAAATAAAACACAGGCATCAGGGCACTGTACAATGGACTCATACACACATGACAGTTGTACATGAGTGGCATTGTCAAACTTCAGACATGGCATCACAATCCCAAACACACATGTCATTTCGACTCACACACGAGCTATTCCACAGCCATATCGCAACAGCCAGCACCATCTATACACATACAACAGCATGAGCAGCCAAAGGTGAGCCAGACACCACATGAAACACAGGGAGTGCACTACACATGCACACACGCCATCACACTTACATGCATGTGTACACCTCCGCCAACTGTCGCAGTGTTGATATCGGCATCCATGTCACATCTGCCAATCAGTCTTCCACATATCAGTGTCACATGCATCCATGTTGCATCACTGTTGCACCCTTGTCAAATACACACACATGCACATGTACACGGTGCAGATACATGCAGCTGGAACCAACATCCATGTGTGACACCACAACCATGCCAACTGACATACACAGTAATCCAAACATGTGTGCTCACACATCTGCATTTGGCTTGCATGCTTACCCACACATACACCATCCATGTGTCTCACACATGAAAGGACTTGCATGTGTCAGCCTCATAGCCCTGTACATACACATCCATACATGGCCCTAGAAAACCACATGTACAACCTGCACACTACTGGCACAGTACCACACGTACAGCTTCCAATCATTATGCATGAACACTTACCGCTCAACTCCAGACGGGTCTGCCTCTCAAGGACCTGGACGTGGAGCGTTGGTCATATGCGTTCCAGGACCCTCATCCAATGTTCCGACAGGTGGCCCCTTAGCATCCGCTGCCTTCAAGAGGCGCCGGGCCTTGTTGAAGGTCTTGGACCTGAAGTCCTCCCAGCGCTTCTTGACATGTTGGAAGTCGCGGACTGCCACCCCCTCCGCGTTGATGGCAGTCATGATGTCCATCCAGATCCGAGTCCGTCCTTCTTTGTTGGCGCATCTTGTTCCAAAGAGAGCATCATACTGCCCTAGGACTTGCTCCACCAGGAGACAACTTCGGTGGCAGTGAAGCTGGTGCCGCTCTGCCTCTCTGGCTGGGGGTTGCCAGTGGTGCCAGATGGTGTAGTGCCCGACATGGCAACCCCAGAGGCAGGTGTGGGTGGGCAACTGGGTCCTGGGGCTGGGCTGTGGAGCAATGGTATCCCAGTCGGGAGTCTTCAGTTCCAGCAGGAGTGGTCACAGCAACTGTACCCCTGGCTGATGTGCAGGAAGCAAATAGCAGGGCACGTGGGCAGCAGGCAGTCAGGCAGCAGCAGATGGCAGGTGGGAACGTGCTCGGGGCTCTGGGGGACAGTGATTCGGCCTTTTGGGCAGGAGCGTGGTCTTCCGTGTGTTTTCGCGTGGCCAGTTTGATACAGAGTGATTTGGCACGTGAAAAATGTGCACGTCAGCGTGTAATTCAAGGAAAGGCCCCTAGCGCGTAAGCGCGTCAGCACTCGTACGCGCTTTCATTGGACCAAAGGCCCTTCAAGCGTAAGCGCCTCTGTGACCTGACGCGCGCGGGCGTAAGCGGGTGTTTCCCTCGTGACGTTAGCATAGTGGTTCAGCGCGCGTGAAAAAACTGCACGTCTGCGTGTGAATGCGTGTAATCCGAGGAAACGGCCTATGCGCGTAAGTGACGTGACGCGCGCGGGCGTTTCCCTCAGCACGGGTTAAAGGTGAGCGGGGGCAGCAGTTCGCTGTACGTGCCTTTCGTGGAGACAGACGTGTGTTGCTGCTTCCTGTTGTTTCGCGCACCATCACAACTTCACAGCTATCAAGGACGTATCTATTCTTTTGGCGGGGGTATTGGCTACGCGTGTTTTTCTGCATCGCGCTTGTCAGACGGTGAGTCGCACACGCTATCTTTCCCACTGCGGGTGTCCCTGTGTATCGCACCCATTTTCGAGGTCATAGTAGCCTGCGTGTCCCACGCGTACGTGTTATTCGTGTTACTGGGTGCCACCGCGTACTGTGGGAGGTTTATTCCACGCACGTAGGCTGCAGGGTTGCGTGCACGATTTTACTGCAGTTTTGGGGTGCCTGAGCGTTGCGTGACCCGTCACTACATCACCGGGGTCACATACAGCCTTGCAGGTGCAGGGGGGCTATTAACATCCTGCTTCTCACCCCCTTCACCCCAATTGCCCAGGGCAATTGTGGTGTACACCTCCCATTGGCACTACTCCATCTGTGCCGGCACTACTACATCTGTGCCATGGTTGGGAGGCCACCAAAGGTGAGGGCGCTTCAGCTGGGCATACTCCTCGTCGCGGGCGTGGTCGGGGATGTGGCCATGGTGACCAGGGAGTAGGGGGACTCCAGGGTGTCCAGGGCAGCCACAGAGGGGGAAGAGGCAGGGGTGCGCCACTTGAGCACAATGTTGTGGCATGTGTCGGTGCAGTCATGCCACCACCCCCTGTGGTTCCGGCAAATGCAGCTTCTGCATCTGGCACTGGCGCCTGTGTGACCTGGCAGTCCGTTCCATCGACTGCCACGGGCCCAAGGGTAGTGGTAGCTGCAGGTGCAGCTGTGAACACCGCCACCCAGGCTCAGGGTCTGCCAGCGCAGTCTGCGTTGGCACTTGAGGAGCCCTTGGAAGATTTCCAACAGGCCAGGATGGAAACCGTAGGGGCACGCAGGCTGCTCTGACCAAGACACGTGTCCCTGGGGCAGTTATGTCATCTGCTGCCCCGAACAGCCGGATGTTGGCAAGTGCAGGGGCAGTTGCACCCAACAACACCCCGGTTGTGAGTCTGCCAACCAGGACCGTTGCGGTCAATGACCCTGCCACAGCGGATGTTGCTGTGCAGGGTCCATTAGAGGGCACCCAGCTGCCACTGACACAAGTCAGGCCTTTGGTCGTCCCGCCCCCTGCCACTCCCTTGGCTCAATCCACCGAACCCACTGGCCATACTGGTCAGGGCGGCATTAGCCAGCCAGGGTCTGCGCCACAGTCCAAGAGGAGGAAGGTTGCACCTGAAGCACAGGCTGGGACCCCACACACAGCCACAACCTCCTGCATGTCGAGGAAGAAGCCTTTCTGCAAGCAGGAACTGGACTTCCTCGTGGACTAGGTGTGGGGCCACAGCCGTGACATGGTAGTGGGTGCCAATAGTAGGACTACGGCTGCCCACCGTGACACCCACTGGAAGCAAGTTGTGGAACATGTCAGTTCATTCGGTCATGAGGTGCGCATGGCGCAAGAGTGCAAAAAGCGTTGGAATGACCTCAAACGCAGCGCTAAGGCTAAGCGTGCCTCAAATTACAACTTGACTCTGGTGACTGGCGGTGGGCCAGCACCAGAGGAGGAAGAGCTCACTCCGCATGAGTCACTCATTGCGGAGTTCATACCATCTGAATCGGTCGAAGGAGTGGGAGAGATGCTGGACTTTGATGCCCAGTTCAGTGAGTGTTGATGCGTGTTTGTTGAGGACGTGTGTGTTTTACTTGTGGGATGTGTTGTGCATGATTGCCACTACATGTGACGTGTACATGGTTCTGATGTGCAAGTGATGCAATGCATCCGTGATGTATGTCTGCTGTGCTGGATGGTGGACATGTGGAGCAGACGGGGAGTGTCCGCATCACCACTATTGCACCCTACTCACAGTATACCCCTCCGGTCCATGTTCCAGCTCACTGGCCCTTCTGCATGTAGCGTGGGGTGAACTTCCTCTCAGCCCAGAAACAATGTCATAGCATGACTGACATGCATGTGTCCTCTGCCTGCATGCGGGTACTCCATGTAGGCATGCTCCCTTGCCCCTCCTCCGCCACTCTGCACCCCAGTTCCACCTTTACACTGGTCTGGTTCAATCTTGCCATTGGGTACTTTCCTGTTCATGCGTCCTGTGTACATGCTAACTTCCAGCGGACAAACTGCTAGACATATGCTGTGTGGTTCAGCCTTAGTACTTGATGCAGGGTATCTCACTTGTACTGTGCAGCGGTCAGATGCCCCGCAGGGACATGAGTGCCCATTCATGCTCCATGTGCATGCACGCATGCCCCTATGTGTCCTTGACTGAATGATCACTGTAATACAAGTCCTGGGTGACATACATTGCATGGCATCTCATCAGCCTTCCCATGTCAACTGTGGCTCAGTCTGTTTAATGGCCAATGACTCGGTCCGACTGTTGTAGTGTCTTCTTCACAAGTGGGCGGCCTCCAGAGGTTTCATCATGTGTCCTCCATACTGTCCCATCATCATTTGCAGTGTTGTCACTTGAATCACATTAAGCTGTTGATGCCAGTCAACACTGCCTGTCAATACACAGGTCTATGGCCAGCCTTTTGATACCATGCTAGGCATCCCTGCTTTTGCACTTGGGTGGAGGGGTGCTTTGCTTGTAGATATGCTACCCATTGAATGCACATTGCACGTGATGCCTGAAGTTGACCTTGCACTGCCTTCACATTTCCTGACACACACCATGAAGTCCTTGTACATGTAGGTAGTGAGTGGCATACACATTTGCTGCACTGCATAGACCCACTTCTATGCAAACTGACACCTTTCAACAGGTCTGATCACAGAAGCAATTCAAAGTTGACCCAGCATGCATGCCAGGTTCTATTTTGTGTGTCACATGTCTGCCTAATGTGTTTGTTGTCGGTGTGTGTGTGTGTGTGTTGCATGCTTCTGACATGTGTAGTGACCTTTTTTCTCTATAGTTTTCAGATGATGACGCAATGGAGCCGGAGCATGGTGTTGTCATGCCAGACACAGGGTTGTTACCACTAGATAATGGTTGTGTTGAGCTATCCCTTGATAGTGCGCCGAAAAATAATGGAATGGCAAGTAGTGATGATTAATCAATTCCTGTTTATTTTTGTGATGTTAGAGTGTCCTCGGACATACGGAGGACCTCTTTGTATCAGGAGGGATTCATCCCTGTGAACTTCAGCACCTTTATGCATTATGCAGTGACTTATGAGCTATCTATATAGCCTGGATTCGATAAAGGCAGCTCTGCCGAAACACGTGTCATCCACAAAGGCTCTAACATCACAAAAATAAACAGGAATTGATTAATCATCACTACTTGCCATTCCATTATTTTTCGGCGCACTATCAAGGGATAGCTCAACACAACCATTATATATTGTCACAAACGGAGTGGAGGGACTCTAAGTCTCCGTAGTAGCTAAACCTGGTGCGACGCAAGACCTTTAACATCACCTCAACTCTCATGGACAAACCCTTTTAATTTAACGGGGCGCGTAGGTACTGCAGCAGGTGTCATCACAAACAGTCCCTCACCAAGAATGCAATACTTGTTACCACTAGATCAACCTGGCACAAGTGAGGGTCGTGGGGTGGTAGGCCACGAAAACCCCCAAGTGCTACAATCCATCTTGTCTCTGGCTGCCTACGAGTCCAGCCCTGATGACGACTCTGACGTCCATGTCGAGTTGGATGAGCATCAAGTCCATGTGTCAGGGGTGAGTGATTCTGATGTGGACACTCCTCTGTCCGCGACACCTGCACTGAGGGGTCAGACAGTCTTGGTACCTCTGCCCGTGGTGGATCGGGACGCATGGTCACCCTCCACACCAGTCACTGATGTGCCTGGGACATCACGTTGATGGGGGCATGTAGTCGTGCAGCCGCGGGCGGTGCCAACACAGCAAGGACACCCGGTCCTTGGGTCCCGCAGGGGTCAAGCCCAGAAATGCAGTCGCCTCGCGCAACCGCAGTATACTGAGTGGGAGCAAGACATGACTGCCAATTCTGAACGGCAGGGGGCAGCAATGGAGAACATCGCTGAGAGCATGGAGTGTGTGGCCCGATCTGTGCTCCCCCCTGCTAGGCAGGTGCTTCTCCAGCAGCAGGCGGCACGGTCCACGGCCCGCTCGCTCAGGCTGGGCATGGCGGCCTCAGACAGGGCACGCCAGGCTGAAATGTCGTCTCTGCGTAAAGCAATTGCTGCTCACGCAGAGGCGCACATGGAGGCCCTGAGGGAGGATTATGCTTCCCTCAAATCCACTCTGGGTGTCCTTCTGATGTCCCAGAGGCAGCGGGCAGAGGAGAGGTTTGCACAGCTTGAGCGTACCATCTCGGCTGAGCTACAGGCTTGCCGGGAGGTGCAGCGGTTGTCCAGCCAGGCCTTGCAGGAGGAACTCCATGTTTCACGTGCTACCTTGCAAGAGGAAGCACGTGTATCACGTGAGGTTCTGCATGCAGACCTACGTCACATCGCCACACAGAACCAGGCTCACCCGTCCGCAGACTTGCTGCCGTCGAGGGGCAAGCTGCGGCTAGGCGTGGCCAGGCTACTGTGCCACGTCCTCCTTTCCAGGATGAGCCAGACTCAGACGACAATCTATCTCCCACATAGGTCGGGCTGTGCAGGCGTTGAGCCCATGGAGGTTTTTTTTTGGCTCAGCATCATCGCATGTGGGTGTTGAGCAGAACCCTGTACCTTCCCCCTCCTGTGTGCCTCCCCCCCGGGTCGTATGTGGCCATTTTTGATTTTTCTTTTAGTTTAGTTAGTTAAGTTTCTGTTTGATAGATAGTTTAAATAGGTAATGTAGGTTTTTCATAGTTAGTGTAATTAGTTAATATAGTTTAAAATTGCTTGTCTATTGTGCTTTCATGTGATGGTGCGGTGCTTTGTGGCTTTTGAAAGCATCCACTGTCTGTTCCAGCTGGGCCCTTCAGGCTTGTCTTGTGTATGTGTTTGCTGCTTGGGGTCCTTGACTCACGTATGCCACTCCTGCTTCCCTTATCCATGGGCTCGCAAGGATGGTTCGGTGTAACAGCCTATTACACAAGGGCTTTGGACTGTCATATTTGTGGCATGTCTGGTGCTGTGTAACTTGTGTTAACACCCCTAGTGGGGATGATTGCGGTGTTATTGACCACTGTTCTGCTTTTGCTAGATGGGGTGTTTCATGATTAATGTGTACATTCATTGCTATGCATTGTGTAGTATGTTTCTTATCTTTACTGTACACATGCTTGTTGCAATTCATGCCGTAGATAGTGTGTTCCACACTTTGGATGTGAAAGACGAACTGATGATGTGATTTCTGATGTACGTCTCTGACATGGTCCAGTAATGAGATGCCTGAAGAGACACACACAGATGACTCTAAAGCATTAATCATGTGTTTCATGCCCTTTCTGCAGGGGGATGAGCCTCCAGACCACCTTTGCCAGCAGACATGGCCCATTGGACGTCTGGATTCTGGACATGCTTGGTGGTGCCCACATGCATATGGTGCGCAAGCAGAGGCACAGGGATTGCAGACATACATCCTAGAACTGCTGAGGTGTTTCAAGGGACTCCAGGCAAGGTGAGCTGCACAGGGGGGCCACAACACAGCAAAGCTTCCACCAGGCCAGTTGCACATGCATGCTTAGTAGCAGCACTGACGGTGAGCTTGGACGAATATTTGTGTTGAAGCGCACAATACAGCTCATATGTGTTGGTGGACTGATGGCTAGTTGATTGTAAGGTTGTCTGGGGCACCTGCAGGGGCAGTGGCACATACCCTCCGGTCCACCATGGACCATTGAGGCACTTGTATCACCCATGTAGCCTTCCGAGACATGGAAAGGAGCAGCTCACAGGGACATACAGCAAGGGACAGACTCGGGTGCAGTGCATTTCATTTCCATGTACATTTTGAAACATGCACTGCCTACTTTGTTTCGGTCATGGTGGAACACGACTTTTTCTGAAGTCATACCTTGCTAAATGCGTCTGTCTGCTTACCCAGGGAACATTGCATGTTGTGTGAATCGTGACACATTGGTGTTCCATTTGCCACGCACCCACCGGCGCCTGACTTACTGCATTGACTGTGTATGAACCATCACAGGGGTAATGTTACGTATGGGTGCGAAGCATCCACACCAGATTGTCTGTTTGTAGAGTAGTTTGTTGCTATGGGGCATATTTGGTGGTGTGTTTGTGTGTTATGGGCACGCACAGATTATTAACTGTGGCTCTCTTTGCAGCATTGAAGTGCTCCTGTAACCGGACCTGAGAGTGTGCAGGCAGGAGGCCAGCACTCAAAACCAGAGCTAAGTGTCTTGTTGTTTTTCTTTCAAACTGCTCTGCATAGGCTTGCTGGGGGGTGCACTAATGCATGGATGAATGTGTAATTCAATTTGGTATGTTTTTTTTTTCCCTAATCACCCCAAGTCCTATCCAATTCTAAACCCTGTACCCTCTACCCGGTGTTCCTGCTTCCCGTACATATCCAACCAATGTTCCCTAACCCTCTTTCCCCGCTGGGGTTGTGGATGCCTGTGTAAACCCCAGGCTTGCAAGCGCCAAAACCCTAGAGGGGGTGGTTGGTTCGTGCCACTCCTGCGCCTGGACTCCGGAAGGCCCTGACAATGATGTACAAGTTTGTTATGATTGTGTATGTGTTAATGCAAGTACTACATTTTAGTGCATTCCCTACTTTCACGTGTCATTCCTACTCCCCTCTCCTGCCCCTCATTCCAGTTATCCAGTATGCCAACCCCTGTCCCGACTGCATATCCCTGACGCTCCTTCCCCACCAGGGTCTCAGAGGCCTGTGTGAGTATGACCTTGCAGGCACGCAGGCCACGGTGGGGGTCGTTGGTTCGTGCCACTCCTGCACCTGTACACGGGAGCTGTGACAGTACACATCCGTTCGTGGTGAATCATTCTGTGTTATGTACCACACATGGTTCACATCCTGTTGTGACATTGTTTTACTGTGCTACCTTGGTTGTTACAGCATTGTGGTAGTACTTGGCCTTTGCGAGGTACTGCTACTTCAAGTCATCTACTGGAGGTTGTTTTGGTTCGTTTTTCTGCCTTGGATTTTGTGTTTTTGCAAATGAAGCTGGACTCTGGGGGTGCAGGCAACTTTTTACACACAAGGTGGGAGATGGTGACGAAGGGGAAGGGTGATCCTGTGGCCAGGTGAAATTGAGGGTTGAAGGCTCCATGACCCAGGTGCAGTTGTTCAGTGGGTCATGGTCATTTGTGAGGGAGGGGGGTGTATGTTATTGATAGTTGCCTTGCCCTGCAGTGTGATGGGAACCCTGACATTATACTTGTGGTATCCTATGTACATGATGTGTTCTGCTGATCAATGCCTGTTCATGTGTTGTGTTTACCTTTCAGGTGTGAGGGGATAGTTGTGGTTTGACATGCTGGGGTGTATACACGGTGAATGTTCACATGTGATGTGTAGAGGACACTAATGGTCACTTGATTGCACATGCATATGTTGAGTGCATGTCCTTACTGACCCACACACTCCCACTATGATGCACTACATGTACAACCACCCTTCCATGTCCATGTGTACACTGTTTGCCTTCTGGTGCCCACTGTGTCCCTGCAGCACATGTTCTGTGACCAATTATGGATCCTGTACATGCCTAATTTGCTTTTTGAAGTGGTTTGTCGCTTAGATGTGATGCTCAGGGTGTGCATCACACACAATGGCTGTTCACTGTGCTGTGCGCTGAGCAGTGTGTTGCAGGAGTTGGACACAGCACACAGAAGCTACAGTGTTGATTTTGCAATGCACAATGTGCATGTAGACAGGCATTCATTGTTAGGTTACGGCTACAACTTTTGTAATGCATTTGGGAATGACTTATTTTGGGTGGGAGGTTGTTGGTCAGTCATTTCATCTGATTCCATGTCAGGCATCATTGTCTGATACCAATTTACATTTTTCACATGGCAATGTGTACCTTATTGGTACTGTGTTGGTGTATGGCTATTGCTTGCCACGTCATGTTGTGGTTTGGGAGGGTTTGAGTGACATAACAGTGATGGTCATGGCCTGTTTTGCAGGTGTGTGTGATTCACACCTTGCATGTCAGGGTCAGCCGCTTCTCGAAGCAACAAGCTGGGGGTATATCTCTCTCCACGCAGGGGCCTCCCTCTGGAACAGCCTTCCTGCCTCCCTGCAACTTGAGGAGAACCATCTCCGGTTCCGGAAGCACCTCAAAACCTTCCTCTTTGCTTCTGCTTTCTCTCTCCCTCTCCCTTGCTAATTTCTTCACAGAAACTGCACTGAATCTGCAACTGGGCCACTCTCCACTTGCACTGCCTCCCTGGCAACCCCTGCACTGCGGGACTGTCTCTGTATCCCTAAAGCCCCCCCTTCCCAGCACTTGTCTGCACTTACCTTTGCACTTGCCACCAGCTGGCCTATTTATTTATTTTTTATTCTACTTACCCTGTACTGCACTCCCCCCTCCCCTTCCCCTTGCACTTTTCCCTTCCCCCTACCCCTGCACTTGCGTGATCTAAATGACACCTGGCCTAGTAGGATCGTTGTCTGTCTTCCCTTGTTCCCCCCTCCCTGTCTCGTTGCGCCTTGAAACACTTGTGTATAGGTGCATTACAAATGCCATATCATATCATATATCATATGTGTGCCTTTTGGTCACACAGGATAGCTTGTGTTTAAGTAGCTAGGGATGCACACAATGTGGCACTTCCATGGCAACAATCTCAGGGAGGTAAGGTTGGGACAGTTGACTGTCTCTTTGTCATCATCGATTGTCACCTGGTATGTGCCAGGCCTGTGTGCACTCCGCAGGGGTGGGAGTTTAGGTGAAAAATGTGGCCACAAGCTGGGTCTGGCCTTCCTCGCTACGTGCCCTATCCCCTCCCATGGGCAGCGCCTGTGCCTGTGGTTGGGGATGTGGGGGGACCACCATGTCCACCGGTACGCCCTGCCGTGTTGCAACATTGTGCAGGACACATGCTGCCACAATGATCCTGCACACTACTGGGGGTGCATAGAGTAGCTGCCCGCCAGAGCGGTCAAGGGAGCGGAAGCGTGACTTGAGCACTCCGAATGTGCGCTCCACTATGGCCCTGGTTGCAAAATGGGCAGCGCTGTATCTTACCTGGGGTGGTGTGGTGGGGTTCCGGATTGGCGTCATCATGTGGTTGCTCAGAGGGTAGGCACTGTCCCCTGGGGAGGTGAAAATGGTTGTGATTATTGGGGTTTGTGTATTTGTGTGTGTGTGACATGCATGCATGTGCAAGGGCATTTGTACTCACCTAGGAGCCATGTGTCGCCATGCTGCCCAGCTTCCAGGGCCCGGCTCAGGGCAGACATTCTGTATATGAAACTGTCATGGGTGGAGCCAGGGTAGTTTGCATAGACAGAGGTGATGATTCCCTTTGCATCGCATACCACCTGTACATTGATGGAATGCCAGTGCTTGCGGTTTCGGTAGATGTGCTCAGTGGCCCTAGGTGGACGTAGGGCCACATGGGTGCAATCTATGGCACCGAGCACTTTGGGGAAGTGTGCCACCCTGTAAAAATCCAGGACAACGGCCTGCCTTTCTGCGGGTGTTCTGGGCATGTATATGTGCCTGCGGACTGAGGGGCGCGCTGTCTTGAATTCCAAGACCTGGTGTAGGCAGCGTGACTGTGTGGCCTGTGAGACCCCCCCCACTATGGCAGTAGTCCGCTGAAATGACCCAGTGGCCATAAAATGCAGGACATTGAGCACCTTCTCCAAGGGGCTCAATGCTTGGGAGCAAAGGGTGGGGGATGTAAGGTCATCTTCCCACTCCCTGACCAGGTTTAGGATGATATGGGGTGGAAACCTATACCTGCCGTGGACCTGGTCGTCAGGCATCCCAAAAAGGCTTGTCCGTGGTGAGAAAATGCGTGCCCTGGCTATTCTCCTCCGCCTGCGGTGTCCCACGATCAGTGCTGCGACAAATGGGGCATTCATCGTAGCTGTATATACGTGTTTGTTGTTTGCGCGCACTTTTATACTGTGCGCGGGGACGCTTCCGCCTGCCTTCGTGTGGCGGACGCGTTGACGCCTGTGCGCGTCTTTTGCCTCACGCGGGTTTCCCGTATTCGAATCCATGAATACGGGTTGTTCGCGTGCGTGTGGGCGTTCCGTGTAGTTCCCTGCAGTACTTCCCCAGTTACGCCTTCTTTTTCACATGTTGTTCCCCATTCTGCGTGTTACGCCCACTGTTACGCCCACTTTTGTTGTGTGTGCCGCGCTATGTGCGCATAGCGCATGCCGTTTGATGACGTGTGTGCCCGTGTGCGACATGCATGGATTTGGCGCATGACCAGCGGGAAACAAGCACAGCGCCTTCCTTGAATCGCACGCGTGCGCGTGCGCTTGATTTCTCACGCTTGCGCCACCTTGCACCTGCTTGCGCTGGGATTTTCGGCGCACGTTTGTTCCATGAATCGGCCCCATTATCTTTTCTCATCTATTTCAGAACCTTCAAAAGAGAAAGTTCTGAGGCAGGGGCACATTGAAGTCACATCATTTGCACATGTCCTCAGATCGTGCACTATTGGGGGTACATACTATTGGGACTACCTCTGAAAGGGGTGCATCTACTCCAGTCAACAATTGGTCAGATGACTTGTCTTGTGTGGTGGCAAAGATTATGCACCATCAGTGGCATGTCCAGGGAGTGGCCTGTGGTGGAACGTTCTACCCCGAGAATCTGACTGGCCACCCAGGTGCCGCCCCATTATCCTAAACTATGATCATTATGTGTGGGTGCACTTGTTCTTCATGTCACCCCTGCATAAGTCAATGCCCCACTTGGCCACCCCAGTCAAAAAAGTCTGGACACGCCAATGTGGAGCATGCTGCTGTGTGAACTCGTTCGTTCATCGTGGACTCATTTTTTGGGTACATGGGGGTAATGTATACCTTATAAATTAGGTACTGCATTGAAGTGTGCAAAACAGCTAAGGTCACCAGGCCTTTTGTGGACCCCCTGTTGTATGTGTTTATTACCTATAAAACCTTTCGTTTTGATGTGAAATAACTTGCTGTTGTAATCTTTTGTTTGCTCTGATATGTGGGGCGAGGAAGTGCAGAGGTGAGGGGTAATGAGAGGAGGAGTTTGACATAGAGAAGGATTTGGGAAAATACTGTAACCTCATTTTATTAGTGTCATATTTGCAATTCCTCTTCCTACTTCAATAAAACCACAATGAAGCCTAAAAATGACTTGCTTTAGGATGAAGAAGAAATGACATCTGTATTTGTACTTTGTTTACTCCTTAGAGCTGCAAAATGCAGTGACACACCCCAGTTTATCCCCCACATTACCTCTGCCTCTCTTAATTCAATATCTCCTTTCCTAAACGTACTCTGTTTTTTTCTCCAATTAACATATATTCTGCACTGAAAATAATGGCTGTGTATATTCTGCAATGTAATCACTGAGTGCCCTATTTTTTTTACAATTGTTTAAATGCTTCAATTCTTTCTTCCATGTAGAGCTCCACAGTTCGACAGAAACATGTACTCATCCAGCAAATAGTGCGGTGTAAATGTTATAATAAATTGGGCACAAAGTTCATTATCAGAATAGTCTAAAGTCCCTCTCTATATGGGCTTTTATAGGTCCAGAAAGTGTTTAAATATTAATTGTTTGAGCAACTCTGACTGTTCATGCATGAGCGTGAACTTAGCCTGAAGGTCCACCCATGTAGGCATCATCAATCCACTGAAGCTAACAGCAATGCCACATATGCCCCCAGTTATTATGCCTCACCATCTCAGCCATTGATCATGGTTGAAGGACCCCTGATCCCCCATCTTGGGTATTTCAGTTAGTTAGATTGTACGGCATAACTAGAGAAATGTTTCTCTATAGTTTATTGTTGTTAGTTTTAGTGAATTTATGATTTTTGCTCACATGTATTTATGTTTGTGTTCTTGCTTGTATGATTATTGATTTATATGCTTCAAAAGCATGTTGTTTTGCCATTATGTCATGAATGTTTTTCTTATGAAATTAACTCTGCAATAAATAATGTTTGGAATATGTAGGACATAAAGGCAACTATCTGTCTTTTTTATTATATGAATCAGTAGATACTTTCTTTCT
Source organism: Ambystoma mexicanum (assembly GCF_040938575.1). Classification (NCBI taxonomy): domain Eukaryota; kingdom Metazoa; phylum Chordata; class Amphibia; order Caudata; family Ambystomatidae; genus Ambystoma; species Ambystoma mexicanum. The sequence continues at coordinate 1,168,569,506 of NC_090935.1, read as the reverse complement.
CCTCTGGTTGCAGCAGGAGAATCGATGTACTTTGTTCAGCACTATACGCTAATTTAATTGTGTGTATATAATTTTATCCTGGAGGGACGCTTTTCTTGTTTTTTGCACATATTTAGCTAACATGTCCTCCAGCATGTTTACCAATGGGGTCCCCGGATGCTCGGTCCTGGCAATACCGGGTGACTCAAGCAACCAAACAAAAAAATAGTACTGGACTGGCATTTTATCAGGAAGCACAATACCTTATATAGTTATTTTGGTAAGAAAATACTTTTCAATTGAAATGTATTTTCTGACCAATCAGCATTTTTTTGTTTGGTTTCCCCTCTGTAGCGCGAAGATGCCTATATGGTGATGCATTGTGCTTTATAAAAACTAATTACAAAATACAGTGAACTAAAACATGGTTGCAGACTCTACTGAGTGTGAACCACCCCACAGAACCGGTTATTTGATTGTGTTCGTTCTCAGCAGAGGAGCCCCCACACTTTTGCAAAGAGAGATGGGCATTCTTTTCCCTCTTAATTGTTATAGTGGGCAATCCTCCCGAGACAGGCGCCATAGCGTTTTTTTATATCTTAGGCATATTCGCTGTACTTACATTTAGTGCTTTAAAGGGCAAGTAGTTTGGTTGGGGGGTCTTCCTTCAAATGTGTAAGTTCCAGTTTCTTTACTCAACCAAACAACGTGAATGATACTCTCGTTCACAGCCTTTCTGTTATCAGTCACCTTGAGGCATTTATCAGCATCCTGGGGCAGGTCCTGAGCCTGGAAGGGAGGCAAGGTGGAATATGGCCTTTAAAGGCAGAGACCTCTTCATGACAAGGCAAAAGGAGTATGTGGTGCAGGCCCTCACCTAGGGTGGGGACCAGAGAGGACTGCCTATGTTATGCGATGGTATGTGTGCATTTCCCAATGCTTCCGATCTGTCTCCTGCATCCAAGCTTGATCGCTTTTGCACTTCTGTGAGGCTGCTAGCTGAGATGTGCTATCAACCTTGGGCATGCGCACCTTTTTCATACCAGCACTTATCTGTATCCTGCATCTATGCTACACCCTGCAGTTCTTCCTCATAGCTGCTGTTGTTAATGTAATGGGGCTGGTGAATACACAGGCAATACCCACTGCCCATACTCAGATGAATATGCGAATAGCGATTCCAAACCTTGCCCCTCGCCAATATCGTCCAGGTGAGAAATGGTACCAGCTGAGACAGCTCTACCGCCCCCACAAGCCTAGGGGTGGAAGATGAGACCAGCTAAGACTACAAACTTACTGTTGCAATAAGATAGATGGGTTGACTAGTAGAGTGACAGGGAGTTGTTGCTATGCATCAAGTCAAGTTTAGCTTTTTTTTTTAAACTTTATTTACACAACATGTGCAACAAAAACCCAAGACAATCAATGTACAACAAATAAAACATGGTAAACAATACAAGAAAAGCACAGCATTTCACACAGTTCAATGTACAGAGTGAGATATACAATAACGCAAACCCCCAATAAATCAAACAAATCTCTCAATCACCCGCCCCACCCAGCAACCACAATGTTAGAATAGCTGCAAAAAATCTAGCCCATATTTTTTCAAACAAAGCCAATTTACCAAGTCTCCTATACATCACTCTCTCCATATTTGCCAATTCATGCATCTCAGACAACCACGTCTCAACATTCAATGTCAAAGCATTCTTCCAGTTCCTTAAGATAATTCTTTTACCAGTCATTGCCCCTCTGAACAACCACTTCTTCTCACTCCGAGTGAGATCATCCAAAGACTCATCACTGCCCAATATGATCACACTAAAATCCAAGACCGGGAGACCAACAATCACTTTGTCACATACACGTCCAATCTCACCCCAGAACAGCCTCACCAGCCTACAAGTCAAGTAAGGCTTTATTTTCGGCAAAGTGCCATAAAAGCATTCAGATTCATTAATACAATATATATATAATACAATATATAACTAACAATTTGAATAAAAAGGCATGACATATGATTTTAAAGTGCATTAGTTATCAGTAAACACTGTGTGTAGAACACAGAAGTAAAATGAAAGGTCCTTTAGACAAAATTCAGCTCCAACAAAAGTTGTCCAATCAGTATTCGATATCTGATTAAAAAAAAAATCCAATTGAGATGGCATTGTTCAACCAAAATTTAAAAAATAATTATATACACTTTAAAAATGAATTATTTTAAAAAGATTTAAAAAAACAAAATCTTAAATATAGGGAGAGTAGTAAACTCGCAACCCCAAGATAAAATGATTTCCAATCTCAATAGTGACTTTTCAGAGGAATTCAGACATCATCTCCAAAAACGGGGCACATCTTACGTCTACATAACCACACCCCAATGAATATAACTTACAATGCTTGTAACACAATTAGGGTTAGTGGTGCTCTTACAAAGTTTTAAAGCAATCGCTTTGTCATAATGGTTTTAAGAGCCATGCTCTCACCCATTTCAAACAATTCATACAGAAATAAAAAGTGCACAATCGTTTTTGCTCCCACATTACATAGAGAACAAAGGCCATCCGCACCATGTTTCCACAATTTGGTAAAAGCAACGATATCAACAGCCTGATTCATGGAATTTGCGTGAAAAACGCAGATTTGCGTGCCTTTCTGCCCGAAAATCCCTGTTTGAAGTATAACTCAAATAACTCAATGAATCAGGCTATTAATGGGCTATTAATGTCCCCATACTAAAGCTAACAAACAGAGCATGCACAAATGATGGCTCCAAATAATCCAAATATTCTTCCTGTCCAAATTCTGACTTGCATACTAAATAGTTGGAGCCAAGCGTTAACATGCTAGCAGCTTCCACCTTTAACCTGGATTTGTCGCCCTTAACAATGGATTGTGGGTCCACCCATAATGATGTTTCATTAAGGTTTTATAATACCTTTTTCACGTGGGCAAGCCAGAGGATGTTGTTTCTCTTTTCTAAGGCCAGGACATGTGACATTGCATACCGATATTTCTCAAGGCCTTCTGTGCAAGGTTTAGAGCCACCGGATCTCAAATTGGATACACATTCATCTCTAAGTGCAGCAGTGAATTAGGGGAGCCTGAAGGTATCTGAAGGAGTTGGTCAGGTGTTTGTTTTCCATTCCAGTTAGGGAAGGGAGTCGTGGATGAGCAAAACGCAGACACCAGATAACAATTCCCAGGACAAGGCATGGTAATGTAGAGGAGCAGGTAAATGTTTTCCTGCCAGTTCCCGCCCCCTCACGACAGTGATATTGGGACAGTCGAAGAAAAGCCGTAGATGGGACCCACTGTATTGTTCCTATACTGCATCAAGTGTATGAGAGACATTATGCACTCAGAGAGCCATACAGAATGTACCCATCCCACTGAAAGTGTGGAAGGATGTCGCATGGAAGAAATCTACATGGAAGGATATTGCCAGCCAAAATGTCAGAATGCATCTGTGAACACCATGGACGGTTGTTAAAGTGAAAATCTGACAAGGACGAAATAATGTCACCATGAAGATATATGAACCTATGTTGAAATAATAGGAAAATGTTAAGTAACAATATAATTGAAGCACTGAGAGTAACAGGAACCCCTAAAACTAAAGTACCCATGGATCTAAAAAGAATGAAGTAACTTACTGACAAATAACTGTAAATACGCAGTAATACAAGGTAGAAAGATAATGTATAGATGCTTGCTATAGAGGAACATATAATGTGGCAAGGATGGCCATATTAGGAAAATGGACAACAGCTTATGCTGAATTTAACCAAGCTACCTCAGAGACAGTAAGGCTGTAAGAATCCGAAGATGCTGAAAGACAGCCCCATGAGCAGACCATATGATATGTCAAGGTTGGCCCAGAGCAAAAATGCTATTTTGGGGGATAAGCGCAAAGCACAAAGGGATAAGCTTTGAATGTGGGACATTCCTCATAGATGGAGGAAGAAGAAAACCTCTGTGAGAGCGAAATTGCTGGTCAATTGAAAGTGCATAAAAGTGTATAACGTTCATATGAGATACAGTGAGCAAGTCTCTAGAGGCCAAAAGGAGCAACAGCACCCTGCATAATTAAATCAAATAGCAGTATATGGAAGGCTGAAATGGACAAATGTGTGGTCTTTTCACACTTAGCTTAGAAGTCAAAAACAAAGGCTATTGACTAGAGCCTTAAGCTAAGCTAGTGGTGCGCTCACACTACCTTGAATGTTCCAGAACAGTGAGCAACAACAAAGTCAACTGCAAACGAAAGACTTTGGCTGGTGGCCTACCGATGACATATGATAGACTAATTGGGAAAATGTGGAGTATTCTGATGGGATTCAAACACCTAGGTTTTGTTTCACGTACGTGCTGCTAAGGAGCTAAAAGTCCAAGGTTGGGATAGAATGCCAACCAATCACGGGGGTTGGGGGACAACCTAACATAGAAAGTTGTAGGAGACAATCCACTGATGCTTTGTCCGCTGTAGTCAGTACTGTATGTGTTTAGAGGTAGTTCAAGGCGTGCCATACAGACACCGGGTAGCCAATGAAGCACTGATTCTTATATATTCTATGAGTAGATATGTTCCCTTAACCAATCCCTACCTTGATAGGTTTTGTAGAATGAGATCGTAGATGACACATATTGGGGTATAAGACCTCCATGTAATTAAGCTGCTGTGTGACTGAGCAAGCATCGGTCCGATGTCTGCCTGTGGACCCTGTTTTATTAAATTTAGAATAAAGTTTTATTTTGCCATACTCTTTGAGTTTTTCTGATAAGATCTATTATTGTAATTCCATATAGCACGAAAGACGCTTGAAGGTGCTAGAGCACAGTAGACACCCAAGTTAATTAATTTAATAAGAGCACAACTAATCTCTGGAATCCAGGTCCATGAGATCAGCAAACCCAAAAGCCTTTACAGCAAGTAACCGACCAGTGCCATGAGTGGCCACAAAGAACCCAACATGCACGTTAGAATGAGCTAAAACCTTAATAAATGGAAGGAAATCCAATCTCAAACACGGTATTCTAACACGTGACCCAGATATGGAAAACACTGCCTTTTCATTATGTGCCAAACACAGATGGAGCACATGCAGAACTCCCTCAATATACACACAGACACCAGACGGCACAAACTGTCAAATTCAATTAATAAAGGAGGCCTTATCGCCTTGGGATGATTTGGTATATACTTTAATTGGAAATATGGCAGACCATAGAAGTCTCCTCTCCCACTTGTGTCTCATTCATATCTTGACATCCTGTCAAAGTGTCCAAGGTTGGTAAGCTAGATGCTAACCAATTAAAGGTTCTCTTACCACACCAGCCATGGTGGATAGCACCAACCAATCAATAAGCCCTATAGTGATGTATTAGAAACAGAATCTGTAGATAGGATAGGCCCGGGTGAAGCCATCAGATAGGTATCCACCAATTAAGTGACTAACCTTTAAATGTGCTATATGTAGCTCGATTTACTAACCAACCCCAACCCATGTAGGTTTTGTAAGTTGATAATGTAATGTGATATCATTTCTGATGCAATTGTGTAATAAAACCAGCTTGGAATCGCCTGGAATACAAGAGCTACAAGAGGAAATACTTGTATGTTGTCCCGTCTTACATTTGTTGTCTGACTAAAGCTTGGTTTGACGTGCACCTCAGTCCTCCATCATTAAGTAGTTTTCCTGACTGATTGTGTGATCCTTTGCACCTCCTCAACACAAAACTGTTATGTATCCAGAGTAGTGCACAAACACACCATCATCATGGACTGCTAATCTTGCCCTGGAAATGCCACTTATTCATTATCCTAATTTCAGAAGGAAGAAGGCCATAAGAGAACTTGAAGGGAGCACCCGTGCTGAATTTGATCACTGCTGGGGCAGCATATCTCTAGTTCTGGAGGGGACACATATTTGCCTGCGCCCCAGGCCCTAAAATCCATTGACATGACACTGTTCACCTATCCGATATGTGTCCTCGGACTCCAACCGAAAAACAATAACAACTTGCTGTCAACATGTCTGTTCTTAAATGATTGTCAGGACTCACTCATGAAACTGAAAAATATGTATCTTTAAGAAGACTAACATTAATTATCTGGACACTGGCAAGTTTGACAGGCTTGTACCATATGGTTAAAGGAGTTTCTCAGGATCACATTATTGCTACATATGACACAATTGTGTAGGACAACAGGGATGTTAACCAATGCGTGGTCTGATAGGAGGACAAGGACTATTAAAGATGATACTATTATTTGCATGAGTGCTTTGGTAATGATGTAGTTTTTACACATCAGAATGACAGGTGTATGGTAGGGAGAGGTGTAGTTCCACAGCTTTGGGATGTAATATCTCAATAAATTACGCAATGCTAACACATGAATCGTGGGCTGGAAGGCTTTTTGAACTTCAATATATACAATCTCAGGCCAGTACTTCCTGCACAGTAGATGATCTAGGGGTCCATTTCAGTACCAACCATCCATACATTTGTGTATCCATGGACCCTGTGAATTGTTGTAATTTGTTTCCAAAAGTTAGGATTGCACTGGGTTGAACTATGGATGCAGCTAAACTGTATGTGACATCCCATGGATTTTTCCTGAACGGTGCCATCTTTATCTATAAAACGAATCACAAAGCTCAGCTGTTCTTTATGGGAAATGACTTTGGTTTCATCTACTAACACCGCAAAGTGTTTTGTGACTTTCCTAATGATATTCTCACATACAAGATTTACCACAACTGTGATCATGTCATTTTGATGCTCTGCAGATGAGTAGTGCCCATTTCTTCTAGTCATTTTGGTTTTAAGAAGTTCATTATTATCAGACATCATATTCAATATTTCAAAAATGTTTCCCTTATTGTTGCAATTCGTCTGTTAATCGGAATGCAAGCCTTTGATGACCCAAGAGACATACAACCTTCATTAACGGTGCACATGTTGACGGTTCTCTTCAATCTCTTGGTCTCCAACCTTTTCTAGCATGGAAACAATGGACTGTTGAGGGTCTGTAGGCTGTTGTACAAAATTAAAGTCTGTCCAAGCTACAACCGACGATGTATGCTCTTCACACTCTGAGTGTTTCTTTAAAACAAAACCTTCCTTTTCCCATTTACTGAAGCCAATGTCAACAAATAGAACATTGCCACGCACATGCCACCCTCCTTCTGAAGTAGCACCAAAATGTCTGCATGCAAAGCAGTATACTTTATCATTCTGAACTGAATACTCCAGCCACAGATTTGTTTCATAGACTCCAGTAAACTTAAGTGAACCAGTTACAGGGTATGTAGTAGCTTTAGGCTGATCAGGGTCACTGCATTGATTTCCTGACAGATCAGTCACCACAATATCATCTAAATTGGGAGCAAGAGATCATCTCTGCACACCATGTTCAGCTTGATGCATCTGCATACTCTCATCACTCTGCAACCAAGAGCTGCCTGTGCTCTCCCTGAGCAAGAAAATTTCGGTAGAACAAGCAACAGAGGGGGGATTCTCAAGCATGCCAACACATAGAGAACAATCCTCAATATCAGTATGGAAAGAACATTCGGCATTATCCAGGAATGATGAAATATTGCTTAGGTCAGCATCAGGTGAAGCCATCATGCCTATGTCTGCATGTGTTCACTACAAATGAAGGAGAAACTATGTCAGCCAAGGAAGGAGGAATCCCAGGCAAAGTGTCAGTTTGTGAAAATCTCAGGCCAATGTCAGCACATGTAGATTTTGATGTAATGGCTGCACCTGAAGAAGCAGCTCTGCTGCCAGAAAGAGTTGATGTGCTGGTTGATGGTTGGACAACATGTACAGCTGTGCTTCAACTGCCACTTGAGGTATCATCAGACGACAACCTCTTTCGCTTGCAGATCCTGTAGTAGTGTCAGCTCCTCTTGGTTTTTGAGGAAATAGATTAAGTATTGACCTCTGTTTCGGATCCTTCAGTTTTCCTGTAGTTGTAGACATGTTCATTCTTTTAGTACTGCTAAATCAGAAGCTATTATTCAAGCAAATGATGGAATCCTAGGTGTCCTCCTCACTTGTTTTGTTCTTCACTCTTCTTTGGGAGACCACTTCTGCTGCATATCAAATAAGAGTAGACAAATCTGAAATGTGTTTTTTGGGGTTAGAACTAACATTCATATATTGGGAAGAATGCAGCATTTCACAAATGTGTTTGCTTTACTATCTATCAATGGCAATAACCACATCTGAATAATGGTGTGTGTGATAGCTCAAATACTAAGAGGTGATGGCTTGGCAGGCGAACAACGATGGTCTAGAGGGTTGCCGAGAGCAATACCAGAGGTGAAGATTAATTCCAAACCTTCAGCCATCAACTCTTGTGTTTTGCTTTGGTGTATGATAATTAATAGAAATTGAAAAGCCTGAATGTCAACACGAAGCATCACTTATCTGACTGATAAGACAGCTTGTAATAAACAGGGTTGTGAGTTTTGTTAGTGAAGGTAAGAAAAAGGGTATTCTGGATGGGCCCACATACCGGTCCCTAGTTTCATGCATGTATGAAACACTCTTTAAACGCAACGACATATTTATGTTTCAACAGTATATAACTAAGCAGTTCTTTCAAGTATTCTTCTTTCTGTGGCTTACTTTTAGGCCAGTCCTATCTGTCGGGTTATAGTTTAGATATGAGAGATAAACAGCTCTAAACTGTTCAAACTCTGTCCCTAAAAAGAAGAAAACCCCTCAGTCCTGAGAATGGAATGAAAATGAAAGGAGTTCGGGCAGAAATGTTATTGGCTCAATCGATCGGGCATGTATTTCCAAGCATACATTGATCGTTCATAAAAAGAATTGCAATGCAACTTACCCAAGGTTTTCTCTCTTTAACACATGCGAAAATGACGTGTCGGGTACCGCCATCTTGTGCTAATCTTATCCCTTGATCCATCACCATAAGTTCAAGTTCCCTCGCGGCACTAATTCAGATCACCCGCCCCCAGCGCTGACATCACTAGATGCTCACAATTATCAACCCCTATTTTAATGATGTTAGTGGGAAGCGTACCCAAATGTACCCTGTCATCATCAACGTCATAACGTTATCTAACGCAGATCCAGGAACATAAATACACAGATCAACAAAAGATGCAAAACTTTAGTTTCTTTTCACAAAAATTATAAAAACAGTTTATTTTGAAGAAAATAGCAATAGTCGGCAGCATACAAAGTACTTTTAATTTTGGCATAACGCTAAAAAGAGGTAATTAAGCCCACAAAAACATGGGTAACTTTTTCAAATAGAGGTTATAGCTAGCGCATATGGGATGGTTCTCATTTTTTGTTTAACTGTGAACAGTGATCTTATAATGCTGATTCCATTCATCGATCAATTAATCCCAGTCTGCATTCTTCACAGAAAGTTATTATCTTCCATCACCGATTTATGATCGATGTACATAGCATTCCATTACAGAGAAGAAATTAGTGGTTCAAATTTCAAATGCAACACTTTCACATCTGCACTTTTTCAGAACCTATAGGCTGCCATGTTGCTGCAACCGTGAAAGGACAGATTGGTGTCTGGCAATCGTCCCAGATAATGGTTATCACAGAGGCGTTGTTGATGATTATTGTCCAATTACGGTTGTAGAAGCCATTGACCGGTAGACTGTACTCATGACAGGCGCACATCAGTATTATATAACTATCTAAAATCGAGAATGCTAAAATATATTTCAGTACCCACTTTATAATTGGATATACACCGTACATATTTATGTAAACTATCAATTTAAATTTCAATTAAAATGTATGATGTCTATTCTTTGCGTCAAATTGAACATTCATCCGTCACAACGTTTATCATGTAGCATACCGCACACTTGCCATTCTCACTTGCATGAACATTATTTAAAACTTTGCTTACATGGTGTCTTGAGTTTTCATTCTCCCTATGTGACGGATGACCAACCGCTTCGATAGACAGATCTCAGTAATAGAAACGTAACTTTCCTATGTAAGCTTTCAATATAATGAATCTTATCAATTCTTTGTGGATATTCGACACATTTTGTCCTTCAAATTGTTAGTGCAGTGGACAGAAGGGAACATGTTAGGGTGGGAGGGAGGTGCGGGGGAAGTGTTTCTTAGAACAATGGTGCATCAATGAATGCCATTTTTCAAGCAGACTATCTACAGATCCATCACAAGTGTTTGAGCTCCACCAAAGATGGTTGCTGATAGACTGTGACCAATTTTAAATATTTTCTATAGCCTTTTTTTTCCAGCAGTTGTAATTTTTTTCAAAATTGATTTTGTGAAGTACCATACATCATATTGATGCTTTATGTCTGGGAATTGCTCTTGCACGGACTTGGCTATTGCCACGTGCTTGTAAGTGACTATCAGTTCTATTTGCATTCCTCTGGTTTGCAGAAGTTTAATGGATTTAATGAAACCCTATTTTTCCATGGGAACAGTAGATGTACATTCAGAAACGTGCACAATGACTGACATCACTATTTTTTTTTTGGTTGCCATGTGTTGGAAGTGTTAAGTGCAGTATTTAGCAGAACAACCTGGGCTGTCACAATTTCAATCACCAGCAAACAAGAGCCTTTTGCCAGCGAGAGAATTATCCATTGACATCTGTTCAAGTGTCCATGCATGGCTAATAGCGGGCAACAAGAAATCCTTCTAATATTTGTTGTATTGCGTTTTTGAAAGAAACATGAGTCCAATAAAGTTACAAAAACTTGAAATTGTACTGTACATTGATCCGCTAAGCAACAAAGCAGATGAGCAAAGTACATTTCCAGCAGGCACTTTTCCAAGTATAGGTAGAGCAGACCATGAAAATGAGTTATGGTGGTGTACACAGCTACTCTTGATCTTCAGGTTGGTGCCTTTGTCTACACAAGTAAGCATCACCAGTGGCTCCCCACAAATCCTCCTATGCAATTTATGATCACATTTAATCATTTTCATAATCTTGATTAGGCAGCAGGTGAATAAAATGTATTTTGGTTCCTTCAATAGCCAATCGTCCAGTAGTATACTGTTTAGCGATTCGATGGTGGTGGATAAGTCCTCAACACTAGGAAGAGTGAAGTCCAAATCACGAGCACAATCGTCAATCAGTAGCAAAGTTGCTGCGTTATTTCTGTGTGTGATATTTCCGATCTGTCCACATGTATTGGGGTAAAAGGGAACACTGTCTGTTTCTTAGATATCATTTGTTTAAAGGGTGTGGATTGAGTGAGCAGTTCTGCAAGCAATTCTGAAATATCTTCTGTGTTGTCTGTTTCTTATGGGTGATGTTGTGTGTTGTAACAATGATCCAGTGTTACTTTCTGGTTCTATGTCATTTTATGGACACCCGTTTTTTACGATGGGTCTTTTTGTGATGAGTTTTTGCCCAAAAAAAAACATTGACATTTTTTATTCCCCCCACGCCTCCTGTCCTCTACCTATTTGTTGTTATTCCTAACCCTTTATATGCCCTTTTAACCCACCAAAAATTTCAAATAGTTTTTAAACAAAAAGTCGTAAAAACATCCGTCGTAAAAATGGGTGTCAATGAAATGACGTCGTACCTACTTTCCATGGGTCACTGCTGACAGTCAATTAAAATTCTGGCCACTGGATATCTGCATCATGACAATGAATCTTGGAAGGACCATGGTGAACCTCAAAATGTAGCTACTCGCAAGTAACAACTGTTTGGCAAGGAACATCATTAGTTTGTATAGTTGTCTGAGTCTTTATGCTCCTCTTCTTCCTAGGACTCTAATCAAAACGAAAAAAAAACATACTTAATTTATAGCATACAGAATATATGAATTACAACATGAAAATGTAATATCAATGAAATAACTCCTAAACAACTTATTTTTTTTAAAAAACATTTTATTATATATCCTTGTTTTCTGAATTTTCCTTGAAACAGCCAAATTGGATTTGTCGACCAGCAGACCAATCTGAAAAACAGCATTTGTGAAATTCCATAAACCTTGAAATTTGCTCTTCCACTTAAAGAATCGTATATACATATTTGCACATATAACAAAATGTCACAATGGAAACCATTAAAACATATTAAATATTACATCACAGTTAAAATGGATGATAACTGATATTTTACAATATTTTATGTATACCTCTTGTCCATGTGTCTCTTCAATTTTGACCGCTTCAGTAATACATTGCTTGAACATAAGAAATTCAAAGAACCTTGATTTAATTGTTGAAAAATGTAATGTTGAAATCTTTGATCCCACAAAATACATCTTGAGAAAGTTGATTTAATGATTGACCTTACAATATTAGTTAAACTATGTTTACATGTAACATTTTAAAAAGACATATTTGAAAACTGCACGTGATAACATTCAGAGATGACGCTGGGAGTTGGTGCGAGAACATCCTGCCAAACATATTAATTAAATTGTGGCCCCTTTAATGCATTGTACATGTTATATTGTTTCAGTGATTCCATTTTTCGCTGAGCAGCTAAAGTGTGTGGAGAAAAATATACACCAGTCATATAGTTCATGGGCCTTTGTTATTCAGTGACAATGTACTTTTTTCTGAAGGTTTACTTTCATTGTTTCATGTCTTTCTGTGATAAATACATCATGGTTGTTGATCTAAGTCCAGGTCCTCCAACCAGTAAATCGTGAGCTACTGGTAGCTCTCTTGGGGCTTCCCAATAGCTCTTTGTATCAGACACCAAAATGAGCACTGTGAGTTTATTTTGGTGTCTGAAGTCCCTGGACCTCTTCCCCTGCCACCTCGATCTCCTCTGCTTGCAAAGCAAACAGTCAAAAGCTGTGTGCATGGTGAGAGGAGGGGCTGCATCAGGGCTCAAAGGGGCAGTGTCACAACAAGGGGTGGCATATCAATAACAAAAGCAAAATTGAAAATGTGTGTTGTGGCCATTGTCACCAAGAGGTGCAAATAATGGGTGATTAAAAAGGGAAAGGGTGCATAAATCTGCATGTGATTGTTTCAGTCTCACTGTGTTTCTTTAGATTTATTTCGGTTAGCATTACCTTGCATGCTAGTATTTGTAGGCTTTCAATCAGAATGGGTAAAAATAAAGCTAAAAAATAAAAAAAATAACGCCACTTGTGTAATCATTTTTTGGCGAGTGTAGATGTGTGTGTGCCTGTGTGTATAAAAGACAATCCGTGACCCAGGTTGCAAGAAAAAAGATATATCTAGCATTAAGTGTTGATGTTTATGGTGAAACGCTGCATTCTTTTTTATTGAAGATACTGAAAGGCAATAGTACCCCAACTGTATTAAAGGTTAAGATGGAATATGTGATATGGATGAGCCCACATCTATACATGTCCCAATATAGGAATTCAACCGCTAACAGCAATTTTACACTTATGTAAATGTGGAAAACTACTTACGGACTGCAGTCTAGTGCTTGCCACTACATTTATACAAACTAAAGAGAAATGTAAAGTCACATGTGCCATTAATGCCAGGACTTAAAAACAATGATTTGAGAGTTCTGTGTCAGCTTTTGTATTACGAAACAAGAATACAAATTAAGTAATTGGGTGGGAAAAGTGAGCAGTGGTTTGTATGTATATACTTTGATATGTATAAGATTAATATAGCTTAAACCTAGTTACTAAGTAACAGAGCACAGTACAACACAGGATGGTGAATACAGGAAGAGAACACTGAGGAGAGCCATGGGATGGGAGAACAATTAGTAGGGTTGATCCCATTTGGCTATGTACACACATGGGGAGATCTATAGAGATCTGTGGGGAACTTGCATGAATATGTTCAAATTCTGGTGGAGGTTTTCAACCTTTCAATACAGGGTTGAAATGGTGCAATTTTGGAGCAGTGTTTTTCCTAAACAATTGGGCAACACACCATCCAATGTAAAAGTAATTCCCTAACACATAGAAAAATCCCAAATGTCTGAGGGAGCTGCACACGCAATCCAGGCATGGACCATTGGTCATGCACCAGAATGACCTGCATGATTCCTGCATGCAACAATGAAAAAGGTGGATCAGTGGAATAGGATGACACTGGTTAGATATAAATCACAAATTTATTTGGAAAAACTCATCACATGAACAATTATTTTACTTGCATAAAAATTACCTAAAAAATCTTCCATCAACTCATACCTTCATACGTATCCACATTCAGAAATACATTCGAACATCCATCGATACAACACCCTAGTGTGATAATAACACCAAATTGTGTTGTTCAAGAATTACTTTCTAAAAATATTCAATTAACATTTCCTATGGTGACCGAGTCCATAATATCAGGTGTCATCATATAACCGGTGTCCAATATCACCAGATATCCCTCCTAGAGATCACGTCGACAAGTGTTTCAGTCAGAGACCTTCTTCAGGACGTCAGGCTAGGAGCACTTGCTCCGCCCGGTTCTCCACATATCTGGGCCAGTAGTGAATCTAAAAAATGTAAAAGCCAGTATGTCATCCCTATTTCTTTTCACAGGTGACAAACAATATCACAATATGCTTTCCAAAATAAGCACATAAAGCCCAACTCACCCCCATGTTTTCCACTTGCGGGACGGTGAGGCAGGGCGTCGGAAATCAATCCTCCATGGACCTCAATATGACTGTTGAGCCTATGGAACCAACACAAACACCTCTAAGTATTTGACATAAAACACCCCATTGCATATTTGTACCAATGCGGCATATCCACAGTTGGACATAACTAAAAAAACTTACACTAACAATGTAGCTGATGGAGACTCCTATCATTCACAAGACCCAGGCGCACCTCTAGTCCATGTACATCTATGTCGGATGAGTCGGTCACACAAAACATCTCTGTACCTCTGTAACAAAATGAAGCAGAATTGCAGTGTGTACTAATTGTAATATATTCATACAACACCTCACTGTTAATTCTGCCATAATCAGTTCCCAAATATATCAAATTGGTGCAACACACCCATCCCAAAAGGGGTGTGCCCGCTGTTGCCATATTATGGACTCTCGCACCCGACATATATTGGGACCCATCAGAAAAATACCAAACGTATCAAACAATGTGACGTGTCCCGGTGGCACCACCGTTAGCTGTAACGAAAACACACTTCCAATGTGCTTCATATATCCATTTGCATGCGTATGTATGCAGGGAGTCCGTAGCAGCCATCAATTAAATCTAGTGAGTTTCCGAGTGCTCCCGCTGTGTACTATAACAGAAACACACTTCACATGTGCACTTGCATGCGTGTATATACGACAAATCAGTAACAAACATCAATTACATCTAGGGAGTTTCCAAATGCCACATACATCTGCTCCCATGTACAAACATGCGAGTACTCAGTTGCGGTCATCACATCATGAGTGACTCGAAAAAGTTGTCTACCTTAGCTAGCGTACCGCGCTGCTCCCTGCAGAATAGAAAATAAATCCTATCGTCCAGTCCTCCTGCTTTCACACAGCGCCGGAATCTCAAGCAATGACAGCAAAAATACGCAATGGTTGCTACAGCGGTCCTACACTTCTAACTTTCAAATCTCGTTCCAAACCCACCCACTCGGGCTGGAAACCAAAGAAAGACTGACACAGAGTACCTGCCAGCCACACTAACAATAAACACTAAAAAGGGACTAAAAAAGAACCACCATCACTGGCTCGAAAAAAGAACGGGCGGACCAGTCTTACCAAGAGAATCCTGTTAAAGCATGGAAAAGCAGTGTCTTGCACATTCGGTATTCAATAAGAACACAAACCTAGGTGCACAGTATAAAGAATAATATATACTGTGGCACCAATTATGTATTATTACGGAAACACGTACACTCTGAGTATTATACCACAAGAAAAAATCAACACATAAAGAAGGGTAAAGAATGAGGTAAAAAATGAATGCGGCCATCGAAAAATCAAGCTAATGTGAAAATTTAAAATGCCCCAAATTTCACTTAAACGTGTTTCACGTACTGCATGTAGTCGTACACAGCAATCGAGTAGACAAATAAATGTACACCCTGATGAAAGGAACTGGGACACACCTAAGGTAATTGCATACATATGCATATTGTACTTATGTGAACAACTGAGTATATGATATCATTAGACATAAAGTACAACGAAACAGCTGGATCAAATCCATACCCAAAATAACACATTGTAACACAGTATACCAGAACATGTCTAACCCGTTGAACTACTTCCATGGTATCTGCACACCTGGGGGTAGATACCCTTAAACTTCGAAAATAGCGGACCAGCTGAATTAAATCCATGCCCATTGTAACACATACTGACATAGTGTTGGACTGTTTTCATGATATATGCACATCTGGGGATAGATTACCATAACTTATTAACATCATTAAGTTTATTTCCATTATGTTTATTCTATCCTCCCCAACAGTACAATGATGTTCATCCTCAGTTTTTTGTAACCAAATTGTTCCATTCTACTGAAACGTTCAGTCCCTTCTGGACTGTGTTAAGGGTATATATCAATTTTTGTTCAGTACAATGCAGTATTTTGTCAATATCGCCCCCTCTCATGGTATTCTTGATATGTTGGAGTATAAACCACTTCATATCTGTGTCCTTGTGTTGCATTTTCACAAAATGTTCTACCAGCGGCTTATCTGCCACCTTATTGCGTATGCAGCTCCTATGCTCGGATATCCGTTGTCTCACTTCACGTGTGGTCTTACCCACATAAAGGAGTTTGCATGGACAACTAATGATGTAAATTACATTTTTCGTTAGACAATTAGTGTGACAGTTCATCTTCCATATTCTATTGCCATAATGGAATTCTTTCTTGGTTTCGGTCAACGGGCATGCAACACATTTACCGCATTTATAATGACCAATGATGGGAGGCAGTCCCCATTGGTCATTAATAGTGGGTTCTTTTTTGTGCTCTAAATAAGTGTGCACTAGTTTCTGTCTCAAGTTTTGGTTGCGTTTCAACGCAAACATCGGCTTTTTCAGTAATGTGCCAGGCTGTTTAACTAAATTCCAGTGCTTGTTGATAATTCTCTTTACATCTGTACTCACATGATTGAAAGTGGTAACACATACCAAGCGTTCATTCTTATTTCTTTCTCTGGTGGTCAAACATATCTCCCGATTGGTATTGTCCGCTCTCTTTAATTGATCTTTCACTAGTCTATTTGGATATACCCTGTTTTTCAGCCTCGCCTTTAGATGTTCCGCATGGAATTTGAATTCATCTTTCTCAGAACAATTTCTTTTGATCTGCAAAAACTGCCAGTAGGGTAGATTTTGTCGGAGGCTAGCTGGATGAAAGCTGTCAAAATGGAGTAGGGAATTTTTATCGGTGGATTTCCTGAAAAGTGTTGTGATAAGTTGATTTGCAGATTTTTTGACCACAAGGTCAAGAAAACTCACCTGGCGAAAGTTGTATTCAATAGTGAATTTGATATTTGTATCACATTGGTTTAGCCAGGCATGAAACTCATTTAGGATGTCACTGAGCCCCTCCAAACTACAAAAACATAATTGATGTATCATTTCCAAAACCTCAGATGCATGTTTAGAGTGGGATGGTCCATGAGCTGATTATTTTCACCACGGACAAACTGATCCTCAAAATTAGCCATATATAAATTTGCCACGTCGGGGGCAAAAGTAGCCCCCATGCTGACGCCTTTTTCTTGTTTGTAAAGTTGTTTCCTAAACAAGAAAACGTTTTCTGTCATGGCAAGCCTAATGCATTCTTGAACAAACTCAGTAGGAGGCAAATGTGGTCTCGTTCTTTTGTTCAGAAATTGGCCAAGTACATGTAAGCATTTTAGTTGGGGAATAGCCGTATATAACGACTCTACGTCCATAGTGACGAGAATGTCATCCTCTCTGATTTCAATGTTTTTGATAATGTTGATCATATGGGTAGAGTCTTTTACATAAGATGGCATAGCCAATACAAATGGTTTAAGGAATACCTCTGAATAAACAGATAATGGTTTGAGCAGCAAGTCAATGGCTGACACTATAGGTCTGCCAGGCGGCCCAGTGATATTTTTATGGATCTTGGGTAATATATAGAAGGCCGCCTTTTTCGACTCAGTTTTATTAAGGAAACAACCTTCTTCACTTATCCACCGTTCTCTTACTGCATGATCAGTTAAACTCCTTATTTCGTCTTGTAGACGACCTGTAGGATCCCTCTCTAGTTTCTTATAGGACAATGGCCCTCATTACGACCCTGGCGGAATCCGCGGTGCTAAATGCACCGCGGAGCATGGCGGAAAGCCGCCGATAGCGCCATGGGGGTTGGCGGATTTACCACCCCATGCCGACCTTGGCGGAGCGGTAAATCCCCAATCCCCATTTTACCCTTCCCCATTCCCATTCTTGCCCCATAGGGTATAATGGGAGTGGGGAAGGAGTTAATTACGCCGCCGTAAAGTACGGCGGCGTAATTAACAACGAGGTCCCTTAGCGCCATGGTTTTCTCCGCCCGGTAAAACCAGGCGGAGAAAACCTCCATGGCGCTAAGGGAACTCGTAGTACGGCGGACGGGTCCGCCGCGATTAGCGCTGGCGGAAACCCACTCCGCCAGGGTCCTAATGAGGCCCAATGTGTCACCTAATAGTCGCAAACATTCTGCTTCATACTTGACAGTGTCTAGTACCCCAATCCCACCCCCCTTATCCGTGGGTTTTATCGTGATCGAATCTTCGCTGCATAATCTGATAAGGCTTTGTCTTTCCGCTTTTGTCAAATTATCGGGTTTATGATTCTTAGATTTGATAACTGCAAGTATTTCGCGAGTAACAATGTTCTCGAAAGCTATAATTTCAGGTGTACAGGTATGTGGCGGTGGAGTAAAGTTAGATCTCGTTTTGAGCCCACTCACATTGGGTACCGTATCCGAAGCGGAAACCTTTTCATAGGGGTGCGCTGGAAGGTAAACCTCAAAAAAATGTTTGAGTCTAATATTTCTAAAAAAATGATGTAGCTCGAGTTCCATATTAAAGGCATCGGCTCTCATAGTGGGGACATATGAAAGCCCTTTGGATAACAGATCCAGATCTGATTTAGCGAGAGGATACTGATTCCTGCATGGACATGAGGTGATCCTGTGAGATGTTCTCTGTATAATTGCCTCCTTCATAAAGGGCAAATGGGTGACAGGTCACTACCCATTATGAATAAGTCACCCCTCACTACAAACATACTCTCTTTGCTCAACATTTTTGTGTAAATATTTGTATTTTGGCTGGTTGGGTTGTTATATGATTTGTGCAGGTTTAAAGTCATCACTATGAAACTGAATCTTATTTTAGCCCTGTGATTTACACTTTTTACATATAACTTGATCACATGGTTTTCACGTGTTCATTTTGTTCGCAAGGGAAGCTGCCTGCAATCCTAAAATGTTGGTAAACTAAGTGCTGCAGTGCAAATTCTGTTACAGAGTCATCCTTCAAAGTTGCTAATTATTTGATGAAAAACAAATGTACTTTTTCAAATGTTCCAATTGTGTAGGGTGTAGCGACTCAGTGACAGCTTGTTAAAGATTTTAAAAACTGTCCTGAATGTATGTCTGCCATGTCAGGTTTGCAGTTAGGTGCAAACACTATGGCAAGTAGGGTAACTGCGCTATGATTGTCTGGCTCTGCAAATATGCCCTTTTCAAATAAACTTCCAGAAATCAAAATTTTGATCCCATCTGAGAGGATCTGAGTGCTGTGCTTTTTCAAGCTGCATGCCAAATTACTGAGCATTAGCAGATAGCAAGCAGTGTCAGCCTTCATATTAAATGTCCTGATTAGTTTTCTACATTCTGATCTTCTTTGACAATTTGCAGGAGACAGCTACTAATAAAAAAATAATGTAATAAAGATGTTTTTGAAGTTGTTAATATGATAAACGCACGTTATTCCTTCTTTTATATAAAGAACAAATAAATGGAACAAAATAATCTTCGTACAAGTTCTCATATTCATTGACATCACCACACCAGTAGCTCCCGCCTATTGACCATCAACTACAAGTAGCTCTTGCCAACGTAAAGGTTGGAGACCTCTGATCTAAGTCTTTGCAATTTGCTGACACTATTGCAAATTATCAAAACAATTAGTTATCTTAAATGTAAAAAAAGATATTGCTAACCAATAAATATAAGTATAAATCAATACATTATCACTTCTCATACCTCATCCTCCAGTTGAATTGCAGTAGAAGAATAGTACATTGTCGAAGTTCCAGGCTCTGCCTATATAAGAGTAAATGTAAAAATAAAGATGTAAAATCAAGAAACAATTACATGCAAAAGATGGTTGATATTGACAAAGAAGCCTACAAACCATTTTTTATCAAAAGCTAATATTATACATAACAATATGATTTAAGTTGAACTTGAACAAATACATATTTTGTATAGTCGCATCTGAAGGAATATTCTAAATAAATTACTTGAAAGATGAGTGAGGTTGCTGTTGACTCCAGAATAGTGGTCGATGTAGCATCACGGTTCTTTAATCAATGTATTTATCCATAACATTGTTCAATAGAAAAGAGACATTAGTATTATAATTTAGGCCACATCAAAAACGATTAAAAAAAGTTTGTGTGCAAGTTGCTTGGCCTCACC
Organism: Ambystoma mexicanum; assembly: GCF_040938575.1. Taxonomy (NCBI): domain Eukaryota; kingdom Metazoa; phylum Chordata; class Amphibia; order Caudata; family Ambystomatidae; genus Ambystoma; species Ambystoma mexicanum. The sequence continues at coordinate 1,168,548,894 of NC_090935.1, read as the reverse complement.
ATAAGGATGTTAGACATGTCTGCTGTTTCCTCCATGGTAACGGTCTGTACTTTCATCACTGCAGTATATGTAAAGACAAACATGGTCATTTTTAAAAAATGACTTATTTTTAAAGGACGCGATGTGAGTGTGTGTTTGGAAGGTCTCCCATTGCATTGAACTATTCGAGTATCCCTAAAGTAGTGATAGACAGAACAATAAAAAGTTCATAATTTATGGTCACGAAAGAAACTTGTGTAATAAAATATCAATGGAAATATTCCCCAAGAACTGAAAACCGTTCATTATGTTACCTGTTCACAGACTATTTCAATTTATTGAGTGGGCATTTACAAGACATATTATTATACAGGCAAATTTTGAAAATGGTAAAATACATTTAAAAATTCAACCGGTCAAGTGGCACAGCGAGTAGAGCGCTCGTTTTGACATCCGTGCAGAGCCTGCTAACGCAGGTTCGAATCCCGGCGGGGCCAATCTCAGCCTTTCATCCTTCCGAGGTCGATAAATGAGCACCACACACCGTGGGTAATAATAAGCAGCGCTCAGATACCTGAGGGTTTGTAGCGCTATATAAAAGCCTAATTATTATTATTATTATTATTAACCTCCACTACTCACCTGGGTCAACGTGTGCTGAAATTCTGTTGGAACTGCATTGGGAAGTAATTAGCGAAGGAGTCAGGTGCGGTGCTTTTTAGTGTACTCTGATTGCTCGTGTATATATTCTGAGAGGTGCATGCTGCAGATGCGGAATCGATTGCCCCTCACGTCATCCAAGACATCCTTGGCTCTGCTTTCAATTGCGGAAACTGGAAATCCACAGCTCAAGAGCCATTTTCTTATTAAATTTAAATCCTTTGGAAATACATGCAGGACTTTTAGCATGGTTGCAATTAATGCAACCCAAAAGGATCCAAGAAGGCATTGTTGGATTGTCCTTATGATCTGTTAAAGAAATATAAATAAATATTACTATTAAAAAAGTATCACAGTGAGTAAATCAAACATCACAATCCTTTGATAATAAAAAAAAATGTATTTTATAAAAACTGGCAAATAAAGGAAACATGCATTGAAAACATGAACTATGAAAGAATAATTGTGCGCCAAAAATGGTGGCGCAAGTGAGAAAAATCCAGTGCATGTGCGCGAATCACACGCAAGCGATTCATGGAAGTCTGGGCGCCTGTTTTTCTAGGGAGCTGCGCTGAAACCGTGTGTGGCGCACACGGGCACACACATCACTGAGACATCCCGAACGCCATGTGCGACGCACACAGCGAAAGCGCACAATGTGTAGCGCACACACCAAAAAGGGGGCGGAACACACAGAATGGGGAACAACGCGTGATATTGAGGGCGTAACTGGGAAGTACTGCTGAGAAATACATGGAACGTGCACACGCACGCAAATAACACATATTGATGGAATCGAATAGGGGAAACCCGCACATGCCAAAAGACACGCACAGGCGTAAACACGTCCACCGCACGAAGGCAGGCGGAAGCGTCCCCGTGCAGTATAAAAGTGCGTGCAAACAACAAACACGTATATACAGCTACGATGAATGTCCCATTTCTCGCAGCAGTGATCGTGGGACACTGAAGGAGGAGGATAACAGCCAGGCCCCGCATTTTTCTGCCCAGGACCAGCCTTTTTGGGATGCCTGAGGATGAGGTCTACGACAGGTATAGGTTACCACCTCATATCATCCTAGACCTGGTCACTGAGTGGGAGGATGAGCTCACATCACCCACCTTGTGCTCCCAAGCACTGAGCCCCTTGGAGAAGGTGCTCAATGTCCTGCATTTTATGGCCAATGGGTCATTTCAGCAGACAACTGCCATAGTTGGGGGTGTCTCACAGCCCACACAGTCATTCTGCCTACACCAGGTGTTGGCAATCATGACTGCATGCCCCTCAGTCCGCAGGAACATATACATGCCCAGAACACCCACAGAAAGGCAGGCCGTGGTCTAGGACTTTTACAGGGTGGCACACTTCCACAAAGTGCTCGGGTGCCATAGATTGCACCCATATGGCCCTACGTCCACCTAGGTCCACTGAGAACATCTACCACAACCGCAAGCACTGACATTCCATCAACGTACAGGTTGTATGTGATGCCCATGGAATCATCACCTCTGTCTATGTAAACTATTCTGGGTCTACCCATGACAGTTTCATATACAGAATGTCTGCCCTGAACCAGGACCTGGAAGCTGGGAAGCATGGCGACACATGGCTCATTGGTGAGTACAAATGTCTGTGCACATGCATGCATGTCACACACAGACAAATTCATAAACCCAACTAATGACAAACATCCTATCCTCCCCAGGGGACAGTGCCTAGCCTCTGAGCACCCACATGATGGCGCCAATACGGAACCCCACCACACCACCCCAGGTAAGATACAACACAGCCCATATTGCAACCAGGTGCATAGTGGAGCGTACATTCGGAGTGCTCAAGTCAAGCTTCCTCTCCCTTGACAGCTCTGGCAGGCAGCTGCTATATGCACCCCCAGTAGTGTGCAAGATCATTGTGCAGCATGTGTCCTGCACAATGTTGCAACACAGCGGGGCGTACCGGTGGACATGGTGGTGCCCCCACATCCCCAACCACAGGCACAGGCGCTGCCCATGGTAGGGGAAAGGGAAGTGGCGAGGCAGCCCGGACCCAGCTTGTGGCCACATTTTTCACCTAAACTCCCACCCATGTGGAGTGCACACAGGCCTGGCACATACCAGGTGACAATCGATGATGACAAAGAGACAGTCAACAGTCACAACCTTACCACCGTGAGAATGTTTCGACGGAAGTGCTACATTGTGTGCATCCCTCGCTACTTAAACATAACCAATCCGGTGTGACCAAAAGGAACACATGCAAGGTGCATATCACACCACTCCCATGCAAACAAGGCCATGAAAATCACTGGTATGTCACCCAGACCCTCCCAACCCTTATCACCCTCGTCGGCCACACCGTGACATGACATGCAACAGCAAAAGAGCAAACCAAATGCACAACACATGACAAATTAGTTACGAAGTGCCATGTGATAAATGGAAACAGGCCTGAGACAATCACACCTGACATGGAATCAGATGAAATGACTGACCAACAACCTCCCACACATACAAAGTCATACACAAATGCATGCCACCAGCGGTACCATCAACAAAAGACAGAATGCCTCTTGGCATGCACATTGGCCAATCCAAATTGGCAAATCCAAAAACCGTGTGCGGTGTGTGTCCCCTGCAACACACTGCTCAGCACACAGCACAGTGAGTGGCCATTGTGTTGTGGATACACCCTGAGCATCATATAAAAAAGGACAAGCAACTAAAATTGGCCAGTGACGCATGTACACGATCCAAAAATGGTAAGTGATCATGCGCTGCAGGGACACAGCATGGCAGAGAAGGCAATCTGTGTGCATGTGTGGGCATGGATGGGTGGTTGCATGTGTGGTGGTGCATTGTGTAAGTGTGTGCATCAGTAGGTACATGCACTCAATACATGCATGTGAAATGAAGTGACCCTCAGTGTCCTGTACACATCACATGTGAACATTGCCCATGTGGATACCCCAGTGTGTCAAACCACACCAATCGCCGGACACCTGAAAAGTAAACCCAATACAGGAACATTCATTGACCAGAACACATCATGTACATAGTACCCCACATTGATAATGTCAGACAGTGACCAATCACTGTAGCCCAAGCGTACTGTCCGACAACGAAAGCACCTCCCTCACTTCCTCATCACCTTGACCTTCAGAAGAACTGTCTCTGGGCTTCTTCCTTCTAGTATACCTGGCTTCAGGATCCCCCTTCCCCTTGGTTTACTTGTTCTTCATTTCATGTAAATAGGGTCTAGCCCCCTCAGAGGCGACCTTGACCGGTAAAAATACCAAATCGCAGAGAACTCCAAGGAGCCAAACCCCAAAACCAGGGAAAAAGTAGGAAAACTGCGATGTCACGCAGCAGGGAAGTCCAAGAGGGAAGACAAATACAACGTGCTATCCAAATGGAACTGAGCATAGAAGTAGTCTAGGCGGACATCTCAGGTGAGGACTGGAGCGTGAGTTGTGGTTCTTGGGTCACATTCCTAATGCTTCAACCTTTGCCACAATTCCCAGGGGCTGAACCAAACACGTACCAACTTGACATTGTCACCACCTCCCCTCCCCCACCATCAGTGTGGCATTGACAGCTAAAGGGTGCAGGCTACCGTCTACAACATGAAGTGCATCAAGCACGTATACAGGCAAGAAATGAAGAAACATCGCAATCAACTTCAATAAATGCACAGTTCAAAAATGTACTCACCAAAATTGATTGCAGATATGTGGAGAAAACATCCATGATCCCCACTAGCAGTGTAAACACAAGTAGTACAGCAGACTGGCCACAGATATGATAAAAGTAAAATGCCCTTGTGTAATTTGCTGTCCCACTGAACCATCCTTGCAAGCACATGGAAAGGGGAAGCAGGAGTGGAATGTGTGTCTGGACCCCAAGCCACAAACACATATTTCTTTCTAAATTTGCCTGTTTCTACTCTGCGCCCTCTGCAATTTATCCAGAATAGGACTTCGATACTTGTTCTTGGCCTCAAGCCCAGGGATCATATCTCCCCAGGACTGAAATCTCTACACTGGCACCCGTTAGCTGTGAGGATTAAGTTCAAAACCCTCTGCATCGTCCACAAAGCCTTCTGGGCCTGGGGCCTCAATACCTTCAACTCTCTCTTCCTAAATACCTTCCTTCTCAACCTCTTCGCTCGTCTGCCTCAAACTCCCTCAGGGTCAGTCGCTTCTCCAAGCAACGAGTTGGTGTTAGATCTCTTTCTTCGGCTGGGCCTCCCTCTGGAACAGCCTCCCTTAAACTTGAGGAGAATCATCTTTGGTGTCGGAAGCACCTCTAAACCTTTCGCTTTGCCTCTGCTTTTTCTCCTCCTCTCCCTTGCTGACTTCCTGGCTGACACTGACTTTGCACTTGCTGCCTGGCCACCCTCTGATCTCGGGCCCAGGTCTCCCGCTGCCAGTCGCACTCCTGCATTGCCCTCCTGGCAACCCCTCACTTGGGGTCTGTTTCTGTATCCCAACAGTCCCACTACCAGCACTTGACACCAGTTGTCTGCACTTACCCTTGCACTTGCCACCTACTGGCGTACTTTACCTATTGTTATTATTTCGCATCCCAAGTGCTGCACTGTCCTCTCCCCCTTCCCACCCTGCACTTCTCCCTCCTTCACATGCACTTGCGCCATCTGAATGACACCTGGCCTAGTAGAATTGCTGTCTGTCCCTCTGTTCCCTTCCTTTGCCTCATCGCGCCTTGAAACACCTGTGTGTAGGTGCGTTTTAAATGCCATATCATATATCATATCATATCATATCATACACGGGACAAGCTTGTATGGGCCGAGCTGAAACACACAGTGGATGCTTTCAAAAGCCACAAAGCACCACACCGTCACACAAATGCACAATAGACAAACAATATTATAAAAAAAAATAAAGCCCACATACGACCTGGGGGAGGAGGGCACCCAGGAGGGTGGAGGTACAGGGTGCACCTCAACACCCACATGCGAAGATGTTGAGATAAAAAAAAAATCCTCCATGGGCTCAAAGCCTGCACAGCCCGACCTGTGTGGGAGATAAGTCGTCATCATACTCACCCTCTGGATGGAAATCAGAAGGTGGACGTGGCACAGTTTCCTGACCATGCCTATCCGCAACTTGCCCCTCAACGGCAGCAAGCCTGCAGCTCTGGTTAGCCCGGTCCTGTGTGGCAATGGCATGTAGGTCAGCATGCAGCACCTCACGTGATACACGTGCTTCCTCTTGCAAGGTAGCACGTGTAAAACGGAGTTCCGCCTGCCTGGTCTCACATGTCATCTGGAGCACCTGCTGGCATGCACCTAGCTCAGCTGAGATGGTGTTCTCAAGCTGCTCCAAGCTCACTTCTGACCGCTGCCTCTGGGACATGTTGAGCACGCCCACAGTAGATCTGAGGGATTTGTGATCATCCCTCAGGGCCTCCCTGTGTGCCTCTGCCTGAGCAGCAAGTGCTTGGTGCAGAGACACAATTTCAGCCCAGCGTGCCCTGTCTGAGGCCACCATGCCTAGCCTGAGTGAGCGGCACGTGGACTGCGCTGCCTGCTGCTGGAGCTACACCTGCCTAGCAGGGGTGGGGGGCACAGATTGGGCCACACGTACCTTACCTTGAGGGATCTTATCAATAGCTGCCCCCTGTTGCTGTGAACTGGCATACATGGATTGCTCCCACTCAATATTCCCCAGTGCCGCACGGCCACCGCGTTGCCAGACATGACACCTGCGGGACCCAAGGAGCCGTGGTCCTTGCTGGATCAGCACCGTCCGCGGCTGCAGGACTACATCCCTCCATTGACATGATGCCCCAGGCACATCAGCAACTGGTGTGGAGTGTGACTGTGCATCCAGAACCACCACAGGAGGACGTTCCAACACTGTCTGACCCATCAGTGCAGGTGTCACGGACAGAGGTTCATCCACATCAGGATCACTCACTGGCGACAAATGGTCATAATGTGCATCCAACTCAACATTGTGCTCAGAGTGATCATCAAAGCTTGACTGATTGCCAGCCCTGGACACGATGGTCTGGAGCACAAGTGGGTTCTTGTGGTCTACCACCCCACGACCCCCACTTGTGCCGGGTTGCTGATGTAATAGCAACCCCATGTCTGGAATGACATTACCATCCTCTGGCACCATTTCTTCATCACCTGTAATGTGAAAAAAAAACATGATTACATATGTCAGCAGCACATAACCCACACACACATAGACATCACATCGACAGCCAACACATGAAGCAGACATGTCACACACAACTCAAATTCTGGCAAGCATCCAGTGGCATTGATATGCAATGGAAATCCCAAAAGCAAAAATAGATGCATGTAAATTGCAAAGCCTACACATGTACTGAATGTAGTATATCACCTCCATCACACACCACCTCTGGCAAGCACATATCACAGGCAGAAATGACAGATGGCAACAAAGAGATGACACGTAGCATAAGCATGTTTGAACAGCCAAATGGCCACAGCTGCAAGTGAATCAAAACACACCATGACACACGTAATAAGCATGTACACATGCATCATTAAATCATCATCACCAATATAACTTCATCCATCTGCAGCTCAGCCCATACCGGGTGTCATGGACCCTGAAGACATAGTGAATGTCCTAAGCAAAGCAAGGGCCTACAACGAGGTATGAGGGACCATAACGCCCAGTACCCAATTCAGCACTTGGTGCATTGAATGTGCCAAAAAACATTATTCAATGTGTGAAATCACCATGCCCAGGCTCCACCAGATTTGCTAAGTGTGCCTGGCCGTACACGTACTGCACGACAGTGCACCTTCAAGATTGTGCCTGTTGAACATAACGGGCGCAATGCTGAAATCTCAGCAGCATTAACATAAAATAACGACATATTAGTTATTCAACAAAAACGCTGCTGAGAACACGTGTGAATAAACACTTTCACACACACCTAAGTAAGTTGCTGCAATGTTGCACTACACAACGTTGAAGCTGCTTGCATATGTATATGTGAAAGTGTTCAAATACACCCGTGTTCATATACACCCGTATGGTGTATATGAACAGCATCCTATACAGGAAAGCAAGCAGCTTCAACGCTGCTTGCTTTGATGTATGTGAAAGTGTACACATACACACATGCAGGCAGCTCCACAGTAATTACAACTAGATTGGCAGGCTATAATCAATCTGCGGCCTATACTAGTTAGTATAGCCCGCAGATTGACCAATCTACTTTGCTAAACACCAGCTAGGATGTTCCAATACAGAGTACATGTGTCACAAGATGCACCTGTGCTAGTGCGTTTCATAACAGTGAAGGGATGAAAATCTGAACATACGTGCAAGGTCACTTTGACATTGCAGCAGTGAGTAGGCATGTAGAACGGTGTAACATGGCTCAGAAGTGCGTGCAGTGCAGAACATGTGTACATTACCAACAATCTACATCAACAAGTACGTTTTGATGTCAATCACTAAACATGACGGCAGTGTAAGGGCAAGGTCAGTCATCATGTGCAATGTGCATGCACTGGGTTGCATTAGTGAAAATGCAGGGAGGCATTGCATGGCAATAAAAGGTTGACCAGAGAGCTGTGTATTGGCAGACAGTGTTGACTAGCGTCAATTCCATCATCTCAGTCAACAGACACCACAGCAGATGAGAATGGGACAGTAAGCAGGACACATGATAAATCCTCAGTAGCACACCCATTCATGAAGAAGCCACTACACCAGTTGAACAGAGTCAGGGGGCCTGCAACAGGGGGAGGCCTGTCCCCCACACAGACAATGACACCCTAAACATGTGCGTGAAACAGGCCTGAGCCCGAGTGAGCATGGAATGGATGACAAAATGCTGTGATACGTATGTAATCCTGGACTGGACACGTACTGCAATTAGCATCCTGCCAAGGACACATAGGGGCATGCATGGAATGCACATGGAGCATGAAAGGGCACTCATGTTCCCGGGAAGCATCTGCCATCTGAACAGTCAGAGTGAGACACCCTGCATCAAGGACAAAGGATGTACCCCACAGTATGTGTCTGGCAGGTTCGCAGGGGGAAGTGTGCATGTACACAGGAGCGTGAAACAGGCCATTGCAGTAATCTAAACATGTTACCCACCAGTGCCATGGTTATATTGAGGTGCAGGGGGGTGGAGGGGCAAGGTAGCATGCCTGCGTGGAGTACCCACATGCAGGCTGTACACACATGCACATCAGTCATGTGATGACATAGTCCGAGTGCTGAGTGGAAAGACACCACAGGCTACATGCAGACAGGTCAGTGAGCTGGAACATGGACTGGAGGGGCAGCCGGGTGACTAGCATGTGAGTAGGGTGCATGTGTGGTGATGAGGACAGTCCACATCTGCTTCACATGTCCAGCATGCATCACAACAGGCACGCATTAGTGAAGCATTGCATGACTCGCACATGAGAACCATGTACACATAGCATGTAGTGGTGGTCAAGCACAACACATCACACAAGCAAACCACACATGGGCTGGACAAACACGCAACAACACTCACCGGACGGGGCATCATAATCCTGCATCTCTCCCACTCCTTTGACCAATTCTGCCGGGATGAACTCCGCAGAGATCACCTTGTGCGGAGTGAGTTCTTCCCCCTCAAGTGGTGGCCCACTGCCAGTCACCCAGTCATGGCATAATTGGAGGCACGCTTTTGCTTAGCACAGAGTTGGAGGTCATCCCAACACTTTTTGCTGTCCTAAACTATGCGCACCTCATATCCGAATGCACTAACACCATCCGCAACATGCTTCCAGTGGTCCCAATGCTGAGCAGGCGTAGTGTGGCAATTTGGGCCCACCAGCATATCACGATCGTGTTTTGACACGTAGCCTACAAGGAAGTCCAGTTCCTGCTTGCTGAAAGGCTTTTTCCTTGATGTGCTGGAGGCCGGAGCCATGTCTGGGGTCCCAGCCTCTTGCACAGATGCAACCTTCCTCCTCTTGGGCAGTGGTCCGGACCCTGACTGGCAAATGCCGCCCTGATCAGTAGGGGCAGTGGCGCTGGTGGACTGGAACAAGGGAGTGGCAGGGGGAACTGTGCCGAGGTCTGTGACCGAGACTGTCCTGGCTGGCAGACTCACAGCCAGGGTGGTGTTGGCTGCATCTGCCCATGCAGTTGTCAACACCCGGCTGCTCAAGGCAGCAGATGAAAACACTGTCCCAGGGACATGTGCCTCGGTCAGAGCATCCCTGTGCGCACGTTGCTTGTGCCTCCTGACCACCTGGGATTTAGCCTGGGTGTCCTCAGGTGCCAACGCATCATGCGCTGGCCGACCCTGAGCCTGGGTGGTGGTCGCCACAGCTGCACCTGCAGCTACCACTACCGTTGGGCCCGTGGCAGTAGATTGAACTGACTGCCGGGTCATATGGGCGCCAGTGTCAGATGCAAGAGCTGCATCTCCCGGAGCCGCAGGGGATGGTGGCATGACTGCACCTACACGTGGCAGAACATCCTGCTGAAGTGGCGCACCCCTGCCTCTTCCCCCTCTGCAGCCGCCCTGACCACCCTGAACTCCCCCTACTCCCTGGTCACCCCGGCCAGGTCCTGACCATGTCCTACATGTGGAGGAAGCCCAACTGAGGCGCCCCTCACCTTTCGTGGCCTCCCAACCATGGCACGGATGTACTAGTGCCAATGGGAGGTGTACACAACAATTGTCCTGGGCAATTGGGGTGAAGGGTGCGGGGTACGTGATGTAAATAGCACCCATGTGCTCCTGCAAGGCTGTATGTGACCCCTGTAAGAAAATGATGGGTCACGCAACGCTCAGGCACCCCAAATCTGCAATAAAACTATGCACGCAACCCCTGGTAGCCCACGTGTGTGGAATTAACCTCCCGCAGTACGCGGTGGCACCCAGAGACACAAAAAACTCATACGCATGGGACACACAGGCTACTTTGACCTCGAAAATGGGTAAGCAGTACACAGGGTGACCAGCAAAGTGAAAAATAGTGCGCGCGACTCACCGTCTGACTAGCATGGGAAAGAAAAACACGCGTAGGCAAGACCCCCAGCAAAAGAAGAGGTATATCCTCGATCCGCTGTGAAGTGATGGCGCGTGAAACAAGAAGAAGTAGCAACACACGCGCCGGTCTCCACGAAAAGCACGTATAGCGAACTGCTGAACCGCGCTCACCTTTAACCCGTTTTGAGGGAAACGCCCGCGTGTGTCACATCACTTACGAACTTAGGCCCTTTCCTCAAATTACATGCATTCACACGCGGACGTGCTGTTTTTGCATGTGCTGATTCACTCTGCATTGAGCTGGCCTTGTGACAACACACGGAAGACCACGCTCCTGCCCAGAAGGCCATATACCTGCCCCCCAGAACCCCGAGCAGCCTCCTACGAGCCATCTGCTGCTGCCTGCTTGCCTGCTGCCAACGTGCCCTGCTATTTGGTGCCTGCACAGAAGCCATAGCCAGGGATCCTGTACCCTAGACCACCTCTGCTGACCCAGAAGGCTCCCGACTGGTGTACCATCGCTCCACAGCCCAGCTCCAGGACCAAGTTGCCCACCCACACCTGCCTCTGGGGTTGCCATGTCCGACTCAACACCATCTGGGGCCAGTGGCAACCCCCAGTCAGAGAGGCAGAGGGCTGCCAGCTTCACAGAAAATGAAGTTGGCATCCTGGTGGAGCAAGTCCTGGGGAATTATGATGCCCTCTTTTCAAGTTCTCGCCTCGACAGGGATGGATGGAGGAGGATCTGGAAGGACATTGTGGGTGCCGTCAACGCAGAGTGGGTGGCATCCCACAACTACGACCATGTCCTGAAGCGCTGGGAGGACTTCAGGTCAGGGCCCTCAGGAAGGCCCGGCACCTCGTTGATGCTGGTGGAGAAGTGGGGCGCCAGGACCAGCTGACCAACAACCAGATGAGGGTCCTGGAGCACATTAAACCAGCGCTTCACCACCAGGTCCTCGAGATGCAGACCCGTCCGGAGTCGAGTGGTAAGTGTCCATGTGTTCATCTCCAGCGTAGTGCATGTTGAGGTTTGTCAGGTGCGTGCACCTTGGAGGAATGTCTTGCATACCCCATGTATGGATGTCTGTGTGCAGGGACATGACAGTGAAGCGTGTGAGTCTAGTCAAGCGTGTGCAACGACAATGGTGTGTGTGTTGCTATGCATGATGTGCACCTGCATGTGACGACGCACACATGTTTGCATGCCTGTGTCTGTACCTGGCCATGTCTGTTGTATGAATCATGGATGCTGATGTCACCCTCATGGACATGCATGGTGTACATGTGCGTGTTACAGAGTGGTGAGTGTGTGACTGAGAAACGCCATGGATGCATGATACATGCACATCTCGATGCATGCATTGACTGTTGTGGCCTAGCTGTCCAAGATTGCACTGTGATGGGAGGTGGACACGGATGGATGCATGACTGTGCAGTGGTGTATGTGCATGTGTGTTGCTTGCAATGACCTGTGTGTCGTGGAAGGTGATGATGGCTATGACATACGACCGTGCCTCTCATGTGCATTTGCTTTGTGTCTATCAGACTTACGTTCAGTCACCTGATGCTTGTCTTCAATGTCTCCCTTTCCACAGTGGCGAGTGAAGAAGAGGGCGGAGACGGCGCTGTGGAGCAGAGCGGCGGGGATGGCTCCAACGGCAAGAGACGCAAGGCCCAGTCATCCTCCCAGGTTATGCCATCTTCCGGGAATGAGGGGACTGGTGCCACATCTCCACTAAAGCCCTAGCTGCTGAGGGGAGGCCCAAGAAGCCAAGGTTGGAAGCGGGCTCCTCGGTAGCGGAAGGGGTAGGTGAGCCCCCACAGGGGCAGGACAATGTGGAAGATGGTGCAGAGGCATCCAGGTTGGTGGTGGGCGAGGAAGAGGAGGAAGCCACTTTATACCCACATGTGGGGCCTGGTGGGGGTGATTCCACTGGTGCAAGTGGTGCAGTCCAGGGACAGGGGCAGGAGGCAGCACAGGTTGCCGCGGAGGTGCTTGTGCATAATCCTGTCCCTTATTCTGCGACTGCATCTCTCTGCACCAGCAGGGATGCCTCATTCCAGGCCCGTCAACAGCTAGCGGATGTGTCCACATCAACTGACCTTCCTCTACCTGCGGACGAGGCAATCCGTGACAGGGTTCAGCCCGTCCTAGTCAGTGTCTAGATGCGCACACATGTGATTCTTGATGATGTGCGTGATTCCAGGAAGGACAACGCACATCATCACAAACAGCTGTGTGCCATCTTGAACTGGCTAGGACGGCTCATTGTCGCAGGGTTCCTCCATGTGTTGTGCGCTCTTGCAACCCCCTCCTCCTCTGCACTCACTATGCGCCAGTCGTCCTCCATGCCATCTTCCAGCCCAGATGCCACCAGAGCACCCTGTGGACCTGCCTCATCCACCACGGCCAGGCTGGTGGAGATCCCATCCCTGCTACAGTCGGGAGTCGGAGGTTCAGCAGAGGTGGTCACCCAAACAACAGGATCCCTGGCAATGGAGGATGTGCAGGCAACTTCCAGCAGGGCACGTCCACGACAGCCCCGGGGGTCGTCAGCATCCCGGAGCCAGTCATGGAGGCACAGGCAGATGACATCAAGGCAGCAGCACCAGGCTCGACATAGGAGGTGTCTGGACTCGGGGCATATAACATCATAGAGGCAGGCATCGGCCGAAGGGCAGCAGGACCCTGGACTATGTGTGTCTTCTTTGTGGCAGCGGATGGGCCAGCAGATGGATGCAGAGCGGCGGCGGGCAGAGAGGGCACGGCTCACCATGGTCAGGGTGGAGAACTCCGTAGGGCGGGCATTGAGCTGGGCACAGTTTCTTGAGGAGACTTGCAGGGAGTTGGAAGAGAGCATGTCAGCGTCCCTGTGAGCCCTCGAGGACAGAGCCCAGTCCCGGCTCCGGGACATAGACTCGGAGTTCAATGATGCCCTGGCCAAGACTCTTCGTAAGAACGGAGAGCCGTAGGACTAGCCTGCCGCCGTTGTATATAGTTAATTAGGCTTTGGTTTCCTTTTGTTTTATTTTTATTTTTATTTTGGAGTCGATGGACATTGCTCCACTTTTTGTACATAGTTGTATTTTTGTAGGATTTTTAATGTTTCATTTGGTTGTGGGATCATGGACCCTAAGAACTTTCATTGTAAATAGTTTTGGAACTGTGGACTTTATTATTTTATGTTTTTGACACACATGTTGGAATGTTTTTTTTATTTACCCTTTGGAACCTGCATTTTGTTTTCTGGACATGGACCACTGAGAGTTTTTCCTTTTCTTTTAATCACATTATTTTTTTATTTGCATTTCAGTTCAGTTCACGTTCATTTACTATTGCTTGTCAGGGTTGTTTTTCATTTGGGAGATTTATGTTATTTAATACATTTTCATCATTTCACATATGTGTGTTGTGTGCTCTCATTGGTTTGGTGCATGTGTCAGTCGTCATTGCCTCAGTCATGTGTCGCTGTGTGGTCATGTTGGGCATGTCTTTGGGTGCATGCATGTGTGCTTCTGTACATGACATGCCATGGGGCCTGTACTGGGAAGTGGGGACAATGGATGGGTGTGGAGTTGCACTGTGGGGGTGCTACATGAGTCGGGGCCTGCTAGCAGGTTGCCGTCACTGGGGATGGGGTGGGGGGACATGAGTCGGGCCTGCTGGCAAGTTGCCGTCACTGGGAGTGGGGAGGGGGGACTTGAGTCGGGGCCTGCTGGCAGGTTTCCATCACTGAGGGTGGGGTGGGAGGGACATGTGTTGGGGCTCCCAAGTGCATGGTGCCATGTGGTCTGCCTGCAGTGCATGGTCAGGTGTTATAGGGGTGTCCCCTGTGGAGTGGGCTGCCTGCAGGGCATGGGGAGAGGGGGAGGGCACACCCGCGAGGGCCCACACTGCCAAATCGCATGTGAAACTCCTCACGTACCCACGGAATACGCGTACCCCGCTCGCACCAGCCCTATCACGTGTGAAACTGCTTGCGCACCCCCGGAATACGCGTACCCCACTCGCGCCAAACCTATCGCATGTGAAACTCCTCACGCACCTCCGGAATACACATACCCCGCTCGCGCCATCCCTATCGCTTGTAATACTGCTCCCTACAAAAAATGATTTACAAAAAATGTCTAACAACTATTCAGATTAACTAATTTTTACATTTTTAAATTTAGTTTCGTAAAGTGGATGGCAGTGACACTACAAATTATACTGCTGCTCTCGAGGTACTGTCTGTATAAATCCACAGTATTGGCCGTGGTCACTGGGGAATTTATTACAAATGGCTCAGACCACACAGGCAGATATTACTCATTGAATGAAAATCCCAGTCTTCTATGAATCCACCATGTAAATGCACGATATGCCACGAACCTAGACCACCTGAGTAAAAGATACAGAAATAGTTTACTTGAATTAACCCAATAATTGCATTTTTCTGTTTGCACTACCTTGTCAAATGTAAGGCATTGTTATGCTTTAAAAAGTACCTTTTTTGTGCAAAATACTGACTGCACTTGTGATTTCAAGTAGGGATCAATTAGAAATGTGAACACACATTCCAGAAAAAAACTGTTTGGGGTGTACTTCCAAGTGAAAGAAACGTAATTGTTCAGTGGATAAATCTAAAGATGAACATTTCAGTTTCACATTAGAATGAGTAATTAATTCAATTTACAGAAACATTCATTCATCAGTGATCCATCAAAGTTATATTGATGTAGGGGAACAATATATTATGTTAGCCGTCTCGGTTGTGAAACATACAACATATATAGAGTGAACATACTTGCTACTTGGATAACAAGGGCAAACTGTAGCTCAAAGTTCATGAATAATGACCATCATCATTTGCAACACGGATCTTGTAATGCAGGTGGCTCTGAGGTCATGCAGCTCGGTAACGCATATCAATGGTGTGTCTTCTTCGACAATGCAGCCACAGTTTTCTCTGCAACAGCAGTTCTCTGCCAGAGTAAGCATAAGCTCACAACAATGGCAGGTACACCCGGTGGAAATGTGTTCCGTGCGACTGGATTCAGACTCAGTGATTGATCCTCATGACTTTCATCAGATTCCACGTCGTCTCGACTTTTTTTCTCTTCCAAGGATTTCCTCTTCTGAATATTCAGGCTCCTAGAGGAAGGGTTGAATTGTTGCCATAGTTCCTGAATAGTGCTAAAGCACAAAATCAACAGTGAGGTAAATAAAAACGTGTTGGTTTGTATTCACTAAAGAAAAGAGTTTTCCCATTAACATTGAATGTTAAAGAAAGGCAAGCGAAGAAAAAGGCATGTTACAAAAACACATTGTGAAAAGACATGAATAGGCTCAAACTTTAACAGTTTGCAAGGACACATATTTAAATATGGTTTGGTAGACATTTATCCATAATATAAGGCATGAAAAGCGACTACTGAATTAATTAATTTTAGGCAGTATAAGTACTGGTTCTCAATCTGTCGTACTTGGCAGATAGCTGAACAGAGCAGGAACAAGTCAAGAAAGCTCAAAATAAATACAGTGACATGAAGGAAAAAGAAACTCCAACGTTGTGTGATCAGAAATGGTTTGTTTACACCAGTCGAGGAATGAGGTGTCTTGGCATTTCCATGGCGACAAGTCAATAGATTGCAAACAGAGGACGTTGACATGAGATGTGCATTGGCATTGTGAAATGGGGCGTGAGCATTTAGTGATGTCAATGTTAGGGGCGGGTGATCTGAATTAGTGCCGCGAGTGCACTTGAATTTAGGACTTTGTATCAACAGATAAGATTAGCACAAGATGGTGGTACCTGACCTGCCATTTTCACATATGTTAAAGTGAGAAAAACTTGTGTAAGTTGAATTGGATTTTATTTTAAGAACGACCTATCTATGTTTGAAAATACATGCCCGATCGATTGAGTCAATAAAATATCTGAACAAACTAACCCTTGAGAAATGTCTTTACTGGCATACAGTTTGAAGTTCATTTCCTGGCATTCGCTGATTCATTGGAAGAGACACAGCAATCTTTAGTGTTGGAACAACTAGGCCAAGGCTACCGTGCAGAAATGCATAAGGACTAAGAGAGAATTAACATATGCTATCCATTTTCAATAACTTGCTAATGTTCATTTACCTCCTGCAGTAGTCACAGATAAGGCTGGATGTCAGCTGCTCAATGGTGGTACTGTTTGCTAAATTCTGAGAACACAGAAAGGAAGGAACTCCCACGAGAAGATGCAGGTCTGAAAATACAAACAAAATATCATAATGGAAGAATCATTTGTACAACACCATGTACTGAACTACCCAAATTTAAGTTGGCCAAGTGATCAACAATAAAAGATCAGAAGAAACGGTTGGTGAAATGTTAAGTATTAGGCGGGTGTCAGGAAGTAGCTACTGTTCAGTTCTTTGGGTGCCCTCATTTCTAGATCCCTGTGTGATCTTGCAGATGAGTGGGTGCTAACTGGCAGGCAGGAGCAAGATAGCCTGCATCTCAAATGCTTTGTTTATACAATCCTGTAGGGAGTTGCCAGTAGACTGTTGAGTACTTAAAAAGCGCCAACAAACAACTCACTGTAATGTGAGAGCTGTTTATCATTGACCAAAGAACAACACTGACAAGGTTCTTTATAGTGCTTCTGGGCAGATCTTGACCTCTTCTAAGAGCGGATTGATATGATACGCAGTTACCATCCATCTTAAAAAGATATCAACCTCAAAATAATTAAGGGCTGAGACAGCCAGGATTTAAAGTGACAATCTTGGTTAAAAATACTGCTGCCTCAGGGAAGATCATAACTTCCTGCCCTATTATACTGCCTTACATATAAAAATAGGGAATATGTGCTATTACTGTTCTTAATACAGAAAGCTACTGAATACTGCTGAACATTATTCTTGCACAGCTTAATATTCCATCTCCTCAATTCTATTTTTTCCTCCAAATCACAAATATATAGAAATCACAGAGAAATTAATGTATGAATCTGTCAGTGAAGAGAGACACTTCGTTGGCCTCCTCATTGTCTGATAGGAATGTTTCTGCTCTGTACAATAAGTGACCCCACCTCTTTGTCTCATGAAGTGAGTGTCTTGAACCCCCAGGTTTGAGTACCAGCTCTCTCACTTCACACATTCCACTTGGGCCCAAGAAACTGGTTAGGTCACAATCGCTCCTGGTTTCACCAACTACATATGCTTTTGTGGTTAGTAATTTACCTATCTACCACCCCTGGACTACGCTCAAAGTGCTACATACCTCTGTCTGTTGGATCTTGTCTGTTCTTCCTTCAGGGAGAGTTGTTATGGTGTTTTCTGTTCATTCTATTGCTTATGGTGTGTTTGATTAAAGTATCTATATTTTTACAGAACCTTGATTGGACATTCTCTTTATTTTGGACTGTGTTATTGTGTTCTTTGGGTCACTACTGGTTCACCTTCACACTCTCAAGATGAAACCAGGATTGCAAAAGTTTCTCCAGCATGGAATGGATAATGTTGGCATCCATGCACCATTCACAATACATCATGTTGGGAGAATCCTTTCTTAAAATGTGTGTGAGTCCTCATGACCCCAGGGCCTTGCCTTGCTCGCTATAGCTCGCAGTGAGATGTAGGCAACAAAGAATCAGCTCCCCGAACCCCATATCTTAGGGAGATGGACGGGGCAGGTTAGATATAAAGGAGATGTGACACCCTTGGAAGGAATCTGGGAGCCAGTACAGTCTGGCATAATAGTCAGGATATCTAACAAGTGTAAGGTATCCAGGAGTTGGGACAGTCTGGAAAAAGTATTACATTGAGCATACGATTAGTCATATTATTCACTACTGAAAACAGCACTTGTGAAACTCTGAGCACTCTGAGATGTGTGCAACAGCTCATGTGAACCTCCAGGACTGGCAATTACGCTATTCACATGCACAGCGCAGGCAGAAAGCAGCTTGGATGGAGCCGGGATAGCCAGGCATATAGCATTGTGGGTGGAACCCAAAGTGGCCAGGCGCACAGCATGACTGACACAGACCAGGTTGACAGAACAACTGACAGAAGCTATGCATACAATAGGGTGGCCATATTCTAGGCAGAAGACAGTGCAAACTTCGAGATCAAGCAGAAAGGAGTGTATGCTGGGGCACTCTATGTGTGCTGGTGTGTAATTGCAGCACTGAAGGCAAAGCGTGTGTGTGTGTGTGTGTGTGTGTGTGTGTGTGTGTGTGTGTGTGTGTAACCTCACCTGCCCTTAATTTATAACATAAGTAATTATCTTGAAAAACAAATAACGTTTTTATGTTTGATGCTTCATGCTAGAGAAGTACCCAATAGGTTAGTCAAGGAAAATCTTCATTACAACATGGCTGCTCTATGTGCCAAACCCAAACAATAACCACTGGCTCTGCCTATAACTATCTTCCATGTATCTACATTCTTATGCCAATAGTTTCTGTTGCTTTGCAAACCCTGTGATGCAGATCTAAAAATGAGAAAACTCATGCATGGTCATCTCTCACCCCAGAAGTGCATTTTTCTAGCATACAGAAATGTCTCTATTTTTTACAGTATTTTTCTAAAATGATGGCTTATAATCCAGAATGTGTCCATGATTTGTATCTCCTGATGCCTATGGTGCGAGGCTTCTGAGCAATCTGGCAAAGTTACAGAGCAATTTCATGGACTTCGTGGTATCTTGTCATTATCTGCCCCTCTAGTGCCAGAGGTGTTTTATTGTGAGACATGACAAGGCTGGTTCGAAATGGATGTCATCAGATGTGTTAGTATGTATATGGTAATCACACTGACGAGTTAGAGGATTCTTGGCCATGCCACAAGAAGTTGGATGGTAGTCTGTTTCATGACAGGTGAAGTCACTTGATAAAGAGTGTCCTGCCAGGACGTAGCAAGTTTCTGCAACCTTTGATCCTCCAGATGTTTTAGACTATGGGCCTCATTACAACTCAGGCGGTAAGGGGTTTACGGCAGCGTTAACAGCGCCGACCCTTACCGCCTGATTACGAGGTCCCCTAGCGCCATGGTGCTTTTAACACCTGCTTTTAGCAGGTGTTAAAATCCATGGCGCTAAGGGACCATGGAGTTAATTACGCCACCGTAATTTACGGTGGCGTAATTAACGCCTTCCCCACTCCCATTATGCCCTATGGGGCAAAAATGGGAATGGGGAAGGGTAAATGGGGATTGGGGACTTACCGCCCCGCCTAGGTCGGAATGGGGCGGTAAGTCCGCCAACCACCATGGCGTAAACGTAGTTTACGCCATGGTGGTAAAGTCACGGCCCAGGCGGTAACTTACCGCCTGGGTCGTAATGAGGCCTTATGACTCCCAAGCCCCCCACCATTGCCTTTGCTGGATAGCGCAGATGGGAGTTGTAGTTGAAAGCATCTGGAGAACCAAAGTGTGCAATAGCACCTTGAAGTGTTTATTATGCGCAAAATAGAATTACCATACCAAGCTACCCCAGACTCATATAAACGTACAGACCCAAAGAATATGGCAAAGTACTACTTTATTGTCAGTTCAAAATAATGGAGGGCAATCTGGCAAACTACAAGCAGAAGTCTGCAAACTCACACACGATTTTAACTACACAAAGGCTTTATACCTCGATATGTGTCAGGGATGACGCCATCCTACGTGGTAAACTTAAAATCTATTGAAGGGAGGGTTTGGTTTAGGAAACATTTGTACCCATATTATATGTAAGTGTTAATACCGGTATTAGCATATCTGACCGTGGCAAACTGATGAATGACCAATTTGACCGAATATTATATGGGTTATTTGGCCTTCGGGCCAATTTGACCGCATATATTGCTACATGCCAATCCTGGAGAGAGGGGGCTGCGGGGGTGTCCCCCGCTATTCAGGGTTGGCATATAGCAATATTGGGGGTGCAGGGGTGTACCCAGCTTCCTTAAAAATGGAGTCGGGGACAAAATTATTTTTTAAAATGCATATGCGTTTAAATTGGGCCCTAACCGAATAGATTTACGGTCAGTTTGCCACGGTCAGATTGACTTCGGTCAAACATACCCAAACCTGAATACCTTCATTGGCTTCCCCTTATCTAGTAGGCACGTCTTGAACTACCTCTAAATGCTTTTAATACTGATTATAACAGAATACAGTAGCAGATTGGCCTGTGCAACTTTGTATAACAGGTTGCTATATGGACTCATATGATCGGTTGGCATTCTCTCCCAACCTTGGACTTTCGATTCGTTTGCAGCACATAAGTAAAAACCAAACCCAGGTGCGGAAAACAACGTCAGACTACTACCCACTTTCTCCAATTAGTCCATCATCTCTCATCGGTCAGGCCCTTAGCCAAGGTTTCTCCTTTGAAGTTGACCTTGCAGCCTGTTTCTTGCTCTGGGACCATTGAAGGAGTGTAGGTACGCCCTTATCTTCATCTGGAGGTTAATGAATGGCCGTTGTTTTACCCTCTGAATCGCTTGTGAGGAGACCACCAATGTGTCAATTTTGACCTCTCATTTACTGCTATTTCATTTAATTGTGCTAGGTGCTATTGCTCCTCTTGGCCTCTGGAGACTTGATCATTCCATCTCACATATGATTTCTGCATTTTTAACTATTTTATAAAACAAAGGGGTGCCTGATTACAGTTCCAGGTCCTTCAGGCGTCATAAATTAGTCAAACACAAATTGGACCAATGGAACCGGGAATAGCCTCTCAAAAGTTAATGTATCTTAGGTGGTGATACTCACCCTACTCGATGCTTATGGGAATAAGGAAACTCCCCTAAATTCTGTTCTGAAGAAGGTTGTATGAACGAAGGGCCGATGAATGTTGACGTCCCGAAAAAAGACAACCGAAACACGTGTAGACGAACGTCAGTGTAATTAGGAATACACAGACGGAACCATCAGATAATCAAATGGAGGACTTTTGTGTAATGTGGAATTAGGGTTGGAGGCCGTCCATATATGAGGCCATATATTTATTTATATGTCAATAATTTGATACAAAAAAAAAAATAGAATGAATCGTAGGAGTGATTGAGTATGAGTGGAACTTTTAGATACTGGCTTGTGGAAATGTTCCAGTATTTTATATGAATTTGGTATGCAAATAAAAGTTTTTAGAAATTGACAATTGAACATGTATTGGTATTTATGAAATAAATAAATGTATTGATAGGCTATTCCCGGTTCCATTGGTCCATTTTTTGTTTGACTATGCATTTTTAACTACGCAAAACTTGACACATGTGTATGTTTGTGTATAGCTTAATCTAAGAGAACCTTGGGCCTCATTACGAGGTCTGCAGTAAACCGGCAGTGCGACCAGCAGGTTGCTGCTGACCCCGTAACACCAGATCTGCCGCCTGGCTTCCCGGTGCCACCGGGACATTACAAGTCCCGGCAGAGCGGGAAGTCAGGCGGCAGATCATGTAAGTCCCCATTCCCACGGAGTTGCATAAGACTCTGGGAACTGGGACTTGGAGCACCGGCACCGTTGTTGACGGTGCCAGTGTTTCCATGGAAACTCTGCCTGCCTGGGCCATTGCGCCCGGCAGGGTCAGACCTGCCAGGCGCAGCGGCCCCAGCAGGCAGACTCGTAGTGTGGCAGTCCAGAAACACTTGGTACAAAACCCTGTGTCATGTCCATGGCTTATCCTCTTGACTTCCTTTGTGCCTTGCAATTATTCCTTGATTGACATCCTTGATCCCAAGCCAAGAGGCTCCTCTCCATCCTTCACATGAAGCTGTTTTTCCAGCGTCTCCCATCTCTGCAGGCTAGGTCTGTTTTCTGAGGTAGCTCGGTTAGATTCAATATGAGCCTGACATCCATCTCTTTCCCCATGGCTGCGTTAGTCACATTATAGGTTATATTGCAGCAAGCTTCTATATGTCTCCTCTACCTCGCGTTTTCACATATATACATTTACTTTGCCTGTTCTCACTTGTTTCTTTGATACTCATGAGTTCTTCAGACTTAATCACATGTTTCTCTTGTTTTAGTTACATCTTTTATTCTTTTGATTATTCTTAGATTGTTTCATTGTGTCCATATGTCATTACTTCAAGACACCACTCTGCAACTGTTAGATTGTTTTTACAGTTCTTCAATGTTCATTGTGGTATGTCGACATCTGTCTACTGTCTCAGCACGAGGGTACATTCTATAATACCGTTGTCTGATTGCATAACGTCTCTCGTACACTCGATGCAGCATCAGGACAATGCTTGGTGCCAAACATACAACTCTTTCACTGTCATTCCAACATGATAGAGATAAGGGGTGGAGCTTAACAATGATGTAGTTGCCTGCTCCTCTACTTTCCCCCCTCTGGTTGAGTCTTTGACCACTGCCTCTTCCTCCATCTTCTTCATCTCTTCTGTCCATCTTGACTTCTTTGGGATCCACACCTTCTGTCACCCACCTTACTGCATTCTTTATATGTTTATCCAAACTCCAGGTTATATGACAACATTCACCGGTGGGCTGGCAGAATACCTAATGTCCAGTATAGTTCTTACGATCCTTTGGGTAGTAGAACTTCATTCCTCGATGTGCCAACCAACATTTATTTTTGTTTTCTCGGGTGGTGTCTTCAGTCTGTGGCAGGTGACCATCTTTCACTCATCCCAATTGCTTTCTTT
Organism: Ambystoma mexicanum; assembly: GCF_040938575.1. NCBI lineage: Eukaryota > Metazoa > Chordata > Amphibia > Caudata > Ambystomatidae > Ambystoma > Ambystoma mexicanum. The sequence continues at coordinate 1,168,525,608 of NC_090935.1, read as the reverse complement.
GCAGTTTTATTGCATTGTCCTATCAATATCCTTATAAAACAGAATCCTAGCAATATTAACACTAGTATTGCTCCAAGTAGTTTGAAGGCATTCACCATCCAGGTCAGAACCCATGAGAACAAAGACAAGAACCAATCATTGTCATCTCCTTCATCAGCTTCTTCTTCCATATTCGTATCCAGGGTTGTCAACATAGTCATCGCCTCTGTCAGGGTTCCATTTTCTCCATCATGGGCAGGTGTGGATGAGCAACAACACGAAGGCCCGATTTTTGCACAAACACCTCCTTCCATTACTGTAATTAGATCCAAAACATACCTGTTGTGGAGGGTCATCAGTCTGATTGCCCTCCGTTCTTCTCTCATCGTGTTAAATGCTTTTATTGACGTATTGATCATTTGTAGCAGCTCCCATCACGTTATCTGTAACCATTTGGCATTCATTGAAGTCTGCAGTCCTGTCATGAATATAGACATAAATATCACTGCTGAATAATCTGTGCTCTGCAGGAATGTCGTCAAACGCATCTTCTGATTTCACTGAGAAATAGTTCTCTCTCTGCATTCTTTGGAGGCTATGCAAACTCCTCTTCCTCTGGTGTGCATCCATTTTTGCAAATTCTTTAATATGTAGGTCACTCTAGGGAATCACCAATGCATGAACATCTATGAACCCAATAGAGCATATTCCTTCACAGTTTTTAGGCAACAGCTTATAAGCTCTGGATCCACAGGCCCAATAATGATCGATTAGAACTGCAGTTCCACCATTCAATCCTGGTATTTCAAACATGTGATTGCATCCTTTATTCTCTGCAACTGGAACAAGGCCTTTGTTCCTAAAGTATACTGTCGCATTCTGTATAGGCCTTATGGACACCGGCCATGCTTCATTGTCAACCCATGTTAGTAAATTGGAATACTTGGGCCATGACTTTGGGCATATGTCTTTTACTAGTTTCACTCTGCTTACTGATTCCTTCATCAATAAGTGTGCAGTGCATGATAACATTCCTTCTTCCCATCCTGTGCTGGTGGCAACTAGTCTATACCAATAGCTGAGGCCTCTCCCAGCATCCTGGTAATCCTGGCATTTCCTTTATATCTGCACACCCCAGCCTATTAATTTCTGCTATCCATACTTGTTCTCCAGTCAAGGATGAATATATAAGCATTCTGCTCAACCAGCCTATGTCTTTCTCCATCTTCTGTGTTTTTACATAAGCATCTTGATATGGAAATTAGTTTTTCGATCGCCATCGTAGGGTTGCCCATCTGCCTTCAATTTGCCCTCTTGTTGTGCACGCTGCTAGATGGCTGAGGCACTTTGCATCATGTGCAGGTATTTCTTATGCAATACATGTCCTGGCTGCATTCATGGCATAGGTGATGAGGGAGGATATGTACCAGCTTTCATCTGACATTCTCTCCCCCACCTACTTCATTTATTTTTATTTTATTGTGCATTTGTAAGGAGCTTATACAACAATACATTGTGTTTCAAGCTACCACAGGGCCAGGGGAGGGAACATGGGATAAAATTATGAACAGTATAAAGGCAGTCCTACTAGACCTTGTGAACATTCAGATCGTGCAAATGCCATGCAAGTGTGCGGATACCACCTGTTGTTCTTTAAATGGACCGAATTATCAAGATACATATTAATTTTTTGATGATCTTCTCCAAAATCTCTTTTGGATCAAGCAATTTGTTCAAATATACCAGCGAAAATATTACTTGTGCCTTTGTTAGGGAGAGAGAGGGATGTCTCATTTTCAGGTATTTCACATGGTTTATAAAATAATACCTGACGAAACACGCAGATCATAAAGAAATAAAGATACGTCATAAAACAAAGTGCAGACAGAAGAAGCAATGCCATATTATTCAAATGCTGCATAGTCTCTTGTGGAGTAGCTGGTCTCTTTGTGAACGTGCATTTTATATACTAGAACATTACCATTTTTAATTCAGTTCATTCACTTTCACTTATTTTTTAGATTTTATGTTTGGCAGTGCCACATACTTGGTTAAAATAGCAACAACAATTCTGCAAACAGTAGGACCATTTTTAGGATCCTCAAAAAATGTAGCAGCATCCACTGGTTGTCTTAGTAAAGCCTGATAAGACTGAAGAATATAGGTGTAAAGTACATTCAGAAAGTTGTGTAACATTACAATTCTGGGCTTTAAAAAAAGGTATATACAGATATAGTATTGCTTTGTTGTTGACTCATTTTTCTGATATCACTATAATATCTCAAGCAGTGTAAGGTGTGCTCTGTAATTGTTATTTCTTCTGGTTGTCATACAGTCTGTTTTTCTGGAACAGCAGCAAGACCATTCACTTCCTATTGTGAATTCTTTATCCTTTCCCTTGGTAACCGATCTGGTCTGCATGCGCAAAACTTCTTCTCTTGCTTTGCAGTCAACGGGTGTCAGAGTGGTCTGTGTCTCCCCTTTGTAGATCTTCACATCGGTCAGGTGTAGCCTGACTCTTCTTCCCTTTAGTTTAACAGCAGTGAGTGCGACCTCTTCTACTAAGTACGGTCCTTCAAAAACACTGTGTATTCCAGGTACGCAAAAAAAATTGTGCCAACACCTAGTCCCCTGGGTTCAAACTAGGCTGCTTAAGTAAAGTGTCAATATCGCTGGGTTGGCTGTCTTCCTCAATCTTCTTCGACCCTTCACTCAATGTTTGATCTGTTGAGAAATGAAAGAGACACTAGCGGTCATATTTGTTAAATAATCATGCATTTCATCGACCAAAGCCTTTGCTACACTGTGGGGCATCATTTTCCACTCGAGTGAGAAGAGCAAGAGGTATTCTCATTCAGTGTCCAGTCACCAACTCATGTGGTCAGGTGGTGATTTGAACCAGGCTGGTTCCTCAGGGCATAAAAAGCAAGGGGCAGACAATGCAGCCACCTCTTCTTCAACATAATTTTAATCTTACCTATCCTTTCCTTAAGGAGTCTGTTAAATCATTCACAAATTCCTTTTGCCTGTTGATGATAGGTAGAAGCGAACTTGTGCTTTATGCCTAATAGGAAAACGATCTGCTCAAACAACTCATTTACAAAATCCGGTCCATTGTCAGACCACAGGACTTCACACACACCCCATCTTGGAACTACTTCACACACACGAGAAACTTGGCAGCACATGCGTCATTGTGCTGTGTGCATGGACCTGCCCAATCCATCTGTAAAAGGGATATATCACTACCTGCATGTTCCTATAGCCATTGCATACATGCAACATATCCACATAATCTATATGTAAATTCTGAAAAGGACCATTAGGCTTTGCAATTGTTCCGCTCACTGTTCTTAAAGTGTGTCCTGCCATGAATTTCTGACACACAATACAATTTATAATAAACTGTGGCACATGTCTAATAAATTTGGTGTGAACTAGTCTTCTGCGATAGTGGCAGCAAGACTCTCTCTTGTGATGTGCACTGGGTAGTGAAGCTGCCCCAGCGCCATCTTCAAGAATGCTAGAGGCATAACTGGCTTTCCAGTACCATCTTATCTCCATTAAGCCTCAGTGGGGGATAAAGAATACCCCTGTTTTTTCCAAAGATCCTGTTCTTCCAGTGGTGCACGACTGTGTAACTCAATTCATTGTACAGTGAAAACATATTAAACCCTTCCTTGATTATCATGCACCATCCTGACAATTGCTTCACACTCTCTGTATCAAAATTAGAAATGGTCGGAAAATGCGCTGACTGTTTGGCTTCTATATCTGTGGCTTCTTTACCATGAGAAATCATGTCTTTAGTATAGGCTGTGCACTTCACAACTGCGATAGCCAATGGAAGCTTTAGTACTTTAATAAGCTTATCCAATAGCGGCTCATGTTTTACGGGTGAGCTGTGTGCGCGGTTGAAACCCTCCTTTTGCAATATGACAAACCTGCATGCACGGTTGACCTCGCATAGGCGCAGTCAGAGTAAACTGTCTCTTCCTCATCCTTGTATCTCTGGAGTGCAGCGATAAGCGCCACTAACTCTGCAGCCTGTACTGAAAAATGCAAAGGCAATCTTGCACTTGTCACTACCTCAAAGTCACCCTCCCAATTCAATTTCACTGCTACCATCCCAGTATGCCTTTCGGCAGCTGTTTGGTTAATTGTTGAAGAGCCAGCAATAAGTAGAACCCTCCCGCAAGAGCATTTGCTCCAACATGGGAAATATCATCATAGAATTCATCATACATTGTCCAATCATGCATATAATCGTCTTTCCCTGATAATTCTGCTAGAAATGTAACTGGATTAACTGATCTGCATCTAGGAATTTTAATAGCTGGGTATGAAATGACTACCTCATAGCCTGATGCTCTTTGTGTAATCAATGTACTATTAGGTTTCTCTAAAATAGCAATTAAGAAGTTCTCAATAACACCACTGAGCACCCCAGTATAATACTTACAGCCTTTTCAAATCACAAATGCAGCAGCAGTTAAAGCTAATTTGCAAGGGTAATGTCCCTGAATAACTGGGTCTAAAATCCCACTATAATAGGCTGGTGGCTTGTGCCCATGTCCAAAAGCTGTTTTCTGTATCAAAGCTTCTGTCACCACTACGCCATTAGAGTGTGAAAATAAATAAAACTCTTCATTGTAATCTGCAATTCCTAGCATAGGGGTTGTACACATCACCCATTTTAATTCTTCAAATCCCACAGTCATTCCCTCCCTCCATGTTATCTTTTTCTTGTCTGTCTTTGCTTCCTTGAGTCCCTTTAAACGTAGTCGAATGTAAGTGCTGTAATCAAAAGCCCAGGCAATACAATAATTACATAGGCCTAAAAACTGTTACATTTCTCTTATGGATTTTAGTTGGGGAGTCTTCTGAATCACTGCTGATCTTTCGTGTGTCACTTTTCTCCCCTCTTGAGAGATCAACTGTCCTATGTATAGGACTGCTTCCTGACAATACTGTAATCTCTGCTTGTCCACTTTATATCCTTTTTCTGCTAATATAGTCATGAGCTGAGTCTTTTCTGCATCCTTCTTCTGTCTCACTGCACACTAAAATGTCATCCACGTATTGAATTATTGCACTGTCAAGCTGTACATTTCCCAGATCCATTTGGAGGACTCTGTTAAAGATTGTGAGAGACTCATAGTACCCCCTGGGGCAAACAAGTATTTTTCAGGTGGATATTTCTATATGGAAATTAAGTCAGATCATATGAGTCCTCATGAAGGGAATTGAGAAGAACGCCTTTTTTATATATATATTAGAGTAACATACTTGGCTGTTGGTGGGATGTAATATATAGAGAGAAAACAGGTTACCGCTCCCTTTTGCACTTGCCTGCTTCACGGTAACATGAAATACTTGCTCGACGTTACAACAATCATCGAGGTTAGCAACAGAGCTTCATTTTGTCCCCCAAAAAATATTTATTTATCCATTATCCAAAATATATTTTACAATTCTCGATTCATTTTCCTGTACTTTTTTAACAATAATTCACATAGAATTCACAAGACAATTCATACATTTCATAAAGAATATTCAGGAAAAAAAACCTAATCAAAAAGACATAGACAACATCATTAGTGCCCACAATGTGTTTTGTCTATACTAAAAACATTCATCAATGCAAAGCAGATGTTCAAAAATCAATTCAAAATGTTTTGAACAAAACATAAACCACACGTAACACACCTAAAGCATCAGACTGAGTTTACTACATATGACATGACCTCATTATACTCTTACTATACTCTTCATCTCTTAGTAGTTTTATGATGTACTTCTGTGTGATGTTGATAGAAAAAAGACTAGTCTGTTGATGGTAGCTAGTCAGATCTTGGTGGACACAATGGGCCTCATTATAAGTTTGCCAGTCCGGGAACCATGGTACCAGTAAGTTTCCGGTACCGTAGTTCCCGGACCAGCAAACTACGAGTTGTGCTCGCAGGTGCCTTTCTGCCCGCCAGGTCGGACCTAGCGGGCAGAGCATCACCTGCGAGCACAGCATGTCGGATGCACCGGCACTGTTCATAACGGTGCCGGTGTATCCGGCGTCCCCATTCCCATTGAGCCCTTTGCGGCTCAATGGGAATGGGGAAGAATTTTTCCTGGCGCCCAGGAATGGGCAAATACTGGGTCCAGCAAGGCTGTAATGACCCAGTAATTGCCCATTTGGGGGTGCCGGAAAAAATAAAATACCGGCAGCAGCCGTGCCTGTTTTACAGTCATGGCTACCGCCAGCCTCGTAATGAGGCCCAATGTGTTTTCGGCCCTATTGAGAATGCGCCTATCCCCTGCGTTCCCACACTATTTGATATTGGGCCTTCATCAGGACAAAGTTGCTCATGAAATCTGCGATTCCGTCTGGTATACCTCCCTTCATTTGGGCCAAACCTATTTTTGCTATGAAACTTGCTGAGAAGGATTCTGATTATTTTGGAGTGTTTCTTGTATTCTAAAAGAATCTGCACAGCGCTCCAGCGAGGCTCATTCCCCGACCCTCTCCCTCTTCTGTGTTTGTTCCTCCCTCCTACCTCAGCTCACCCTCTTGTGGGAGCTGGTCCTATGCAGGCACTCTGGCAGACAAATGGCAGGGGGTGGAAAACCCCACCCTCACTTCCTGCCTGCCCAGTCACTCTGGAGCCTAGGCAGGGACACCCAAGGGTTCCCGCCAAAGGCAAAACACACACACAGACCTCCCCCTTCCAGAATGGTAGAAGAAGGGCTGACAATATCCACACCATTAATGGCGAAAAAAGAAGAGGGCCCCAAGTTGGTACTTTGCACTACTATGGACATAGCCTGCAGTATACAATTACACAATAGTTAGTAGAACACGTCCACTGCCACCAGCCATAACTAGGAGATTGTCTATGTGACTAAAAGCTCACAGGAGCAGATAGAAGGGGGATACAAGGATTCTCTTTGGCATGCCACATAAGGTGGTGTGTGCCAATATCTCAGACTATTAAGTCTTTTCCTTAAGAACAATAGTTACTTGAGGATATAGAACAGGAATCTCAAAGGAGGACCCTTGGGGTCCCTAGAAACATTGCCCATAAGGAATGTGTGCTGCAAAAGTAAAATACAGAGGCATTTAAGAGCTATGGTGTAGACAGACTCCATTGTACATGTAGAATACAAAGAATAGAGTTCCAAAGGACAGAGCCCATAAGAATGAACGAGTGGGAAAAGGCTCCACCCATTCAGGATTTAAGGAAAAAGGTCCAAGTCCAGCAAAAAGTGCTGGGGGTCTCACTAGGAGAGAGGATGAAGCATAACAATGATACATCTACCTAACACTCTTCTCCCCCACCCCCAGACTAGGGACAGAAAGATCTAAACCACTCCTGAATGGCTCTCTTGATCCAGTTGGTCATACTTTCTGGAGAGACCATCAGCATTCTTCTGTTGGATACCTAACCTGTGCTCAATAGTGAAGTCAAAGCGTTGTAGGCTTATGGACCACCTGAGCAATTTTGGGTTTTCTCCATTCACCTGCATCAGCCACCTTAAGGGTTGGTGGTCATTTTGAATCCTGAAAGTAGCTCCATAGGTCTGAATTTCTTCAGGGTCCACACAATAGAAAAACATTCACGTTCAATTGTTGCCTACCTTGTTTCTCTAGCGTTTCATTTTTTTACTAAAAAAGCTGATGGGGTGTTCCCTGCCTTTGCTATCAAATTGGTTCAAGACTGCTCCTATCCCTGTGTTGGAAGCATCAGTTTGGACTTAGAAGGCCTCAGTGTAATCTGGAGCTCTCAGCACTGGAGCTTTACAGAGGGCCTCTTTCAGCCCTTGGAAGGATTACTTCACAGTCCTCATTCCACTTAAGCTTTTGAGGATACTTGAGAGAGGATGGGGTATTCAGAGGAGAAGATATGGTCCCATAGTTCTCAATGAAGTTCCTGCAATAACCAGTAAGTCCTAAGAAGGCTCTTACTTGAGTATGAGTAGTTGGAGTGGCCCAGTCCTGTACAGCTTGTACTTTGCGGGTTAAGAGCTTGATCACCCATCCTCCTACCTCATGACCATGACCAAGGTATACCACTTTGCTGTGCCCAACGTGGCTCACTTGATTTGATGGTCAGATTGGTCTGTTGAAGAGCCTGCAGCACATGTCCCAGGTGGTCACGATGTTCTTCCCAGGTAGGGCTGAACAATGCTATGTCATCCAAGTATGCCATGCAGAGGTTCACTAACCCATTCAGAACATGGTGAACCATTCTCTGGAATGTGGCAGGCACATTCCTTAAGCCAAAGGGCATGACCTTAAACTGGTACAAGTCCTCTGGAGTTGGGATGCTGTCTTCTCCTTGGACTGGTCAGTCATGGCAATCTGCCAATAACCACTTATCAGGTCAAACGTACTGAGGAATTTTGCTGAGCCCAGCTTATCCACCAGTTCATCCGTCCTTGGCAAGGGATGGGCATCAGTCTTGGTAACTGCATTTAATGCCCTATAGTCCACACCAAATCTAAGTTTCTAAATTCCTGCCTTTGGTACTAACACAACTAGGCTAGCCCATGGACTTGTGGAATGTTCCATCACTCCAAGGTCAAGCATCTTATTGACCTCTTCTTTTATGTGATTCGTCACAGAATCTGACATTCTGTAGTCCCTGCTTTTAACAGGTACAGTATCAGCAGTGTCAATGGCATGTTGCCCCTAGGGGTTAAGCCTGGTGTAAGTTAGAACAGAGGGGCAAAGTGAGTTAACAAATGTTTGCACTCTTGCTGTTGCTGCATTGTCAGATTAGTAGAGAGTTTTATCCCTTCTACTGACCGATCTGAAGGATGTTGCCTTAGATTATCTGGGAGAGGCTCACTCTCCTCTTCTTCATGATCATAAACTAAGAGTAAAGCTCCGATCTCTGGTCTGGAAACATAAGCCTACAGACAGTTGGTATGAAAGACCGTAGGGGCCTCCTTGGGGTTTCCCAAGTCTACCTACCAAATGTCCAATCCCTCCAAGTTTTCCTACAACTTTGAAAGGTCCCGTCCATTTGTCCTGTAAGACCCTCACACTTACTGGAACCATTATGAGAACTTGTTGATCTGGAGTAAACTCCACCATGTTTGCCTCTGGCCCTGCCAGTGCTTGACCAGAGCTTGACCAACTTTCAAATTTTCAGAAACCTCTGTCATCATTTGTGCCATCCTCTGTCTGAGGCCTAGCACATAGTCAATAATCCTTACTGGCTTGAGGGAAGGAGCACTCTCCAAACCCTCCTTGATCAGGGCCAAAGGGCCTCTGACAGGATGACCATAAAGTAACTCAAAGGGACTAAGGCCCACTCCAGCTTGAGGAACGTCTCTATAGGCAAAAAGAAGGCATGGCAGAAGAAGGTCCCATTTTCTTCTAAGTGATTCCTCCAAAGCTCCAATCATGTTCTATTAAACCACTCTAGCAACTGATGTCTCTGAGGGTGGTAGGCAGTTGAGAACTTGTAGGTGACCCCACAGCTTTTTCACATGCCTTGCATGTAGTGGGACATAATATTTGACCCCCTGTAAGATACAACCTCCTTAGAAAATCCTGCTCTAGTAAAAAATACCAAGTAGGGCTTTAGCCACTGACTGGGCAGTAACAGGTCTCACTGAAATGGCTTCTGGGTACCTAGTGTCATGGTCCACTACAACCAATACAAATTGGTTGCCTGAAGAAGTTGGAGAACCTAGGGGACCAACAATGTAAATCCCCACCCTCGCTAAAGGAAGTCTCACAACTGGGAGAGACACTAAGGATGCCACATTATTGGCTCTCCTCTTACCAGAGAACCGGCAAGCATGACAACTCCTACAGTTTTTTTTCAATTTCTGCACCCATATTGGGCCAGTAAAAGTACAATGATATCCTCTCCTTTGTTCTCTTAAAACTTAGGGGACCAACCAGGGAGACTTCATGTGTCAACTGTAGGAACTTGGATCTCAATTCTTGGGGTACCGCCAGTCTTCTGAGGTCCCCTGGAATAGACTCCATAGGCTCACTGTAGCACAGTCCATCCTCCCAGTATAGCCTAAGCTTCCCAGGATCTTGCCCTTCTCTCTGGGAAGCTGCCTGCTGACACAGACTTTCTAGAGAGGGATCCTCTCTCTGTCCTCTACAGAAGTCTGACCTTGAGGGTCCACCTTCTGCAAGCAAAGTCTGCAGCTCAGGATGGTATCTTGGATCCAGATCTTCCAGACACGGTTATATCTCCTCCTCATCTGACTCATCAGAAGAGGGTTCTTCAGGGGATTCCTCTGGCACCAACGTGACCTCTAGGTTTTCTACAGGAAACGTTTTCCCTGTGGATGTTTTGGGTTTACAGCCCTTCTTTCCTTTGGAGACTCTAGGTTTTCCCTTTGTCTCAGTTGGAAGATCTCTTAAGGCTGCCTCTCTGGCTTTTCTTGTCAACTCCCTTCTGTTCTTAGAGGGGGTTTTGGGTGTGCTGGAGACTACACTTAAGGCCTTCAAATCATTGCCCAACAGTACCCTTCCTGGCACTTCTGACTGAACACTTACAGGTATCTTAACAGTCACTTCACTACATTTAATGATAGCTGGCAGTACTAGACACATTTGGACTGGGCCTCCTGCTAACTTGGTAAGGCTTTTTGGGAGCCTTAGCAACTTCCTCAGGTTGACAGAAAGTTTCGTCTACCACCGTTATACTGGCCCCAGTGTCTCTAATGGAAGGGTTGTTTTGACCATTTACAACTACACTGTCTTTATAATACTCTTTAGTATTATCAGGAATGGAATTGTAGACCTCAATGTTCTGTTGTTCCCACAGTTCAAGAGATCCTAAAGAAACTCTAGCCTGACCACCAATGGGTTTTTCAGCTTGAGGTTGAAAGCTAGCAATCTTCAGATGCTTACGTCCATTGTGACAATGCCAGTGTGTGTCTCATTTGAACGTCCTCTGTGTGCAATCTATTGACGTGTCTCTATGAAAATTCCAAGACGCCTCTTTCCTCCTTATAAACAAACCCTTTCTGATCAGACAACATTGGAGTTTCTGCTGCCTTTGCGTCCATCTATTGCATTTCAAGCATCCATAACTCCTTTTTTCTCTATTCAGCTAACAACTATGACAAATAGAGCCAAAAAAAAGGTACTTACACTAGCTCTACGGACGTTTCTCTACAAGCACTTTGACTTTCAATAATGCATACATAATTGACAAATGTATTTGCTAAACTATATTTAAACAGTATATTTACATTGGTTGGTTTTTTCATGCGCCAATGAGAATTTTCCAGCTTTGGCCCTATTCCTGTTGTCTTTGCACTATGGGTTTTTATAAAATGTCTTTTTCTTTTCATACATTTCTTATACATGCCATTTTAAAATAAAACATCAATACATTATTTTATCCTAAGGACTAAATATATTTTTATTTTTTTCGCCTACAGTTGATTTTCTACTTCTTCAATCCTCAATAATTATGGCCTCGATTCAACCATACCTTTATGAGCCTGAGTATACCAAAGAGTAAATGCGTGAGAAAGTCAATGAAAAGATACTGGGGCCGATTCATGGAACAAATGTGCGCCGAAAAAAGTGTCGCAAGCTGGTCCAAGCAGGCGCAAGCGTGAAAAAGGAAGCGCACATGCACGCGCACGCGTGCGATTCATGGAAGTCTCTGCACGTGTTTTTCTCGGGATGTGCGCCAAACCCGTGCGTGACGCACATGGGCGCACACGTCATTGCAACATCCCGAACGCTGTGCGCGACGCGCACAGGGAAAGCGCACAACATCCGCGCACATACCAAAAAGGGAGCGGGACACGGGGCGTAACGCACGGAATGGGGAACAACGCGTGAAAAAGAAGGCGTAACTGGGGAAGTACTGCAGGGAAATTCACGGAACGCCCACACGCACGCGAACAACTCATATTCATGGATTTCAATACGGGAAACAAGCGCACACTAAAAGACGTGCACAGGCATCAACACGTCCGCCACAGGAAGGCAGGCGGAAGTGTCCCGCGCAGAGTATAAAGCATGCACAAACAACAAACACGTACATACCGCTACGATGAATGCCCCATTTGTTGCAGCACTGATTGTGGGACACCGCAGGAGGAGGAGAATAGCCAGGGCCCACATTTTTTCCCCCTGGACAAGCCTTTTTGGGATGCCTGACGACCAGGTCTACGGCAGGTATAGGTTTCCACCTCGTATCATCCTAGACCTGGTCAGGGAGTGGGAAGATGACCTTACATGACCCACCTTCTGCTCCCAAGCATTGAGCCCCTTGGAGAAGGTGCTCAATGTCCTGCATTTTTTGGCCACTGGGTCATTTCAGCGGACTACTGCCAAAGTGGGGGGGGGTCTCACAGGCCACGCAGTCACGCTGCCTACAACAGGTGTTGGCAATCATACTGCGCGCCCCTCAGTCCGCAGGCACATATACATGCCCAGAACACCCGCAGAAAGGCAGGCTGTTGTCCAGGACTTTTACAGGGTGGCACACTTCCCCAAAGTGCTCGGTTCCATAGATTGCACCCATGTGGCCCTACGTCCACCTAGGGCAACAGAGCACATCTACCGAAACCGCAAGCACTGGCATTCCATCAACGTGCAGGTGGTATGCGATGCCAAGGGAATCATCACATCTGTCTATGCAAAATACCCTGGCTCCACCCATGACAGTTTCATATACAGAATGTCCGCCCTGAGCCGGGCCCTGGAAGCTGGGCAGCATGGCGACACATGGCTCCTAGGTGAGTACAAATGCCCGTGCACATGCATGCATGTCACACACAGACAAATACACAAACCCCAATAATCACAACCATTATCACCTCTCCAGCGGACAGTGCCTACCCTCTGAGCAACCACATGATGACGCCAATCCGGAACCCCACCACACCACCCCAGGTAAGATACAACGCTGCCCATGTTGCAACCAGGGCCATAGTGGAGAGCACATTCGGAGTGCTCAAGTCACGCTTCCGCTGCCTTGACCGCTCTGGCGGGCAGCTACTCTATGCACCCCCAGTAGTGTGCAGGATCATTGTGGCAGCCTGTGTCCTGCACAATGTTGCAACACGGCAGGGCATACCGGTGAACATGGTGGTGCCCCCACATCCCCAACCACAGGCAGAGGTGCTGCCCATGGGAGGGGATAGGGCAAGTGGCGAGGCTGCCCGGACCCAGCTTGAGGCCACATTTTTCACCTAAACTCCCACCCCTGTGGAGTGCACACAGGCATGGCACATACCAGGTGACAATCAATGATGACAAAGGGACAGTCTACTGTCACAGCCTTACCACCCTGAGAATGTTGCCACGGAGGTGCCACATTTTGTGCATCCCTAGCTACTCAAACCTAACCAATCCTGTGTGACCAAAAGGTACACATGCAAGGTGTGTATCACACAGACTTGCAAAACAGGCCATGACAATCACTGGTATGTCACACAAAGCCACCAAAACCACAACATGACATGGCAACCAATAGCAAAACACCAACACAATAACAATAATGTACACATTGACATGTGAAAAATGCAAAGTGGCGTTAGACAATGATGCCTGACATGGAATCAGATGAAATGACTGACCAACAACCTCCCACACAAAGCAAGACATACCCAAATGCATAACAACAGTTGTAGCTTGAACACAACAGTGAATGCCTGTTCACATGTACATTGTGCACGGCAAAATAAACACTGCATAATACGTGTGCTGTGTCCATCTCCTGCAACACACTGCTCAGCACACAGCATAGTGACCAGTCATTGTGTGTGATGCACACTCTGAGCATCACATGAAAATGACAAACCAAATAAAAAAAAACAAATCACGCATGTACAGGATCCACAAATGGTCATAGATCATGTGCTGCAGGGACACAGTGGTACCCAAAAGGCTAACTGTGTGCACATGTGGACATGGAGGGGTGGTTGTACAAGTTGTGGATCATAGTGCGAGTGTGTGTGTCAGTAGGGACATACACTCAATACATGCATGTGCAATCAAGTGACCATCAGTGTCCTCATCACATGTGCACATTGCCCATGTGTACACCCCAGCATGTCAAACCACAACTATACCCTCACACCTGAAAGGTAAACACAAAACATGAACAGCCATTGATCAGCAGAATAGATCATGTACATAGGATACCACAATTACAATGTCAGGGTGCCCATCACACTGTGGGGCAAGGCAACTGTCCAACAACAAAATACCCCCCTCCCTCACATATCACCATGACCCACTGAACAACTGCGCATGGAGTATGTAGCCTTCATCCTTGAAGTTCATCTGGCCACAGGATCACCCTTCCCCTTTGTCTCCATCTTCCACCTTGCGTGTAAAAAGTGTCCAGCACCCTCAGAGGCCACCTTGACTTGCAAAAACAACAAATCAAAGAGAACTCAAAGCAGGCCAACACATAAGCCAAGCGAAAAGCCTGCAGGCAGTAAAACAAACCAGAAGAGCCTCCAGTAGATGACTTGAATTATCAGTATGTCACAAAGCCAAGTACTAGCACAATGATGGAACAACCAAGGTAGCACAGTAAAACAATGTCACAACAGGATGTGTTCCATGTGTGGTACATAATATCGAATGATGCACCACAAACTGATGTGTACTGTCACAGCTCCTGTGTACCGGCGCAGGAGTGGCACGAACCAACTACCCCCACCGTGGTCTGGGTGCCTGCAAGGTCAAACTCACACAGGCTTCTGAGACCCTGGTGGGGAAGGAGGGTCAGGGATATGCAGTCGGGACAGGTATTGGTATACTGGATAACCGGAATGAGGGGCAGGAGAGGGGAGTAAGATTGACAAGGGAAAGTAGGGAATGTACAAAAACATAATAACCACATTAACACATCCACAATCAGACCAAACGTGTACATCATGCACCATAGTACACCGTAGTACCAAATTACTAAAATTGAAGTCAAAGAGAAACTTATCTCTGGGGTGAGTGCTGGCCTCCTGCCTGCGCACTCTCAGGTCCGGTAACATGAGCAGCTCAATGCTGCAAAGAGAGCCAGAGTCACTAATCTGTGCGTGCCCATAACACACACGTGCATGCCCCAAAGTAACAAGATACTCTACAAACTATCTGGTGTGGTGCTTCGTACCCATACGTAAGATTCCCCCCGTGATGGTACATACACAGTCAATGCAGTAAGGAAAGCGCCGGTGGGTGCGTGGCAAATGTAAGACCAATGTGTCAAGATTCACAAAACATCCAATGTACCCTGGGGAAGCATCCAGACGCATTTAGCAAGGTACGACTTCAGTGCAAGTCGTGTTCCAGCATAACCTAAATAAAGTAGGTAGTGCATGTGGCAATTTAAACCTGTAAATGAAATGCACTGCACACAAGTCTGTCCCTCGCTGTCTGTCCCTGTGAGTTGCTTCTTTCCCTGTCTTGGAACGCTACATGGCTAATACAACTGCCTCAATGGACAAAGTTGGACCAGAGGATATGTGCCACTGCCCCTGCATGTGCCCCTGACAACTTTCGCATCAACTACCCATTACTCCACCAACGCATCTTAGCTGTACTGTGCGCTTCAACACCAATATCTGTCCAAGCTCACCGTCAGTGGTGCTACTTAGCATGCATGTGCAACTGTCCTGGTGGATGCTTGGCTGCGGTGTGGCCCCCTTGTGCTGCTTACCTTTTCTGGAGTTCCTTGAAACACGTCAGCTTCTGTATGATGTATGAGCACAATCCCTGTGGCTCTGCCTACGCACACATGTGCATGTCTGCACCACCGAACGTGGCCAGCTTCCAGACATCCAATGGGCCATGTCTGCTGGGAAAGGTGGTCTGGAGGCTCATCCCCCTGCAGAAAGGGCAGTAAACACATTATTAATGCATGAAATTTCCCTGTGTGTGTCTCCTCAGGCATGTCATGAGTGGACCATGTCAGAGACGTACATCTGAAATCACTCCATCAGTGCAACTTTCCCAGCCAAAGTGTGTCAGCCACTGTCTACAGCATGAATTGTATGAAGCACATGTACAGCAAAGATAAGAAACACACTACACAATGTATAGCAATTAATGCACACATGAATTATGAAACCACCCATCTAGCATAGGAAGAACTGCGGTCAAAATCACACCTATCATCCCCACTAGGGGTGTCAACACAAGTAGTACAGCAGCAGACATGCCACAGATATGACAGTCCTAAGCCCTTGTGTAATAGGCTGTTACACCGAACCATCCTTGCGAGCCCATGGATAAGGGAAGCAGGAGTGGCATATGTGAGTCAGGACCCCAAGCTGCAAACTCATACACGAGACAAGCTTGAAGGGACCAGCTGGAACAGACAGTGAATGCTTTCAAAAGCCACAAAGTACCACACCGTCACATGAAAACACAAAAGACAACCAATTTTAAACTATATTAACTAATTACACTAACTATCAAAAACCTACATTACCTAATTAAACTAACTATCAAATAGAAACTTAACTAACTAAACTAAAAGAAAAATCAAAAATGGCCACATACGACCTGGGGGGGAGGCACCCAGGAGGGGGAAGGTACAGGGTGCTGCTTAACACCCACATGCGATGATGTTGAGGAAATAAAAAAACTCCATGGGCTCAACGCCTGCACAGCCGGACCTATGTGGGAGATACCTCGTCGTCCGAGTCTGGCTCTTCCTGGAAAGGAGGACGTGTCACAGGAGCCTGACCACACCTAGCCACAGCTTGCCCCTCGTCGGCAGCAAGTCTGCCGGACGGGTGAGCCTGGTTCTGTGCGGCGATGACACGTAGGTCTGCATGCAGAACCTCACGTGATACGCGTGCTTCCTCTTGCAAGGTAACACGTGTAACACGGAGTTCCTCCTGCAAGGCCTGGCTGGACAACTGATGCACCTCCCGGCAAGCATGTAGCTCAGCCGAGATGGTACGCTCAAGCTGCGCAAACCTCTCCTCTGACTGCTCCCTCTGGGACATCAGAAGGACACCCAGAGTGGATCTGAGGGAAGCATATTCCTCCCTCAGGGCCTCCATGTGTGCCTCTGCGTGAGCAGCAATTGCTTCACGCAGAGACAACATTTCAGCCTGGCGTGCCCTGTCTGAGGCTGCCATGCCCAGCCTGAGCGAGCGGGCCGTGGACCGTGCCGCCTGCTGCTGGAGAAGCACCTGCCTAGCAGGGGGGAGCATGGATTGGGCCACACGCTCCATGCTCACAGCGATGTTCTCCATTGCTGCCCCCTGGCGTTCATAATTGGCAGTCCTGTCTTGCTCCCACTCAGTATACAGCGGTTGCGCGCGGCAGCCGCATTGCTTGGCTTGACACCTGCGGGACCCAAGGACTGGGTGTCCTCGTTGTGTTGGCACCGCCCGTGGCTGCACGACTACACGCCCCCGTTGACGTGATGGCCCAGGCACATCAGTGACTGGTGTGGAGAGTGACCCTGCATCTTGATCCACCACAGGTGGAGGTTCCAAGACTGTCTGACCCCTCAGTGCAGGTGTCACGGACATAGGAGTGCCCACATCAGAATCACTCACCCCTGACATATGGACCTGATGCACATCCAACTCGACATGGACATCAGAGTGGTCAT
Organism: Ambystoma mexicanum; assembly: GCF_040938575.1. Classification (NCBI taxonomy): domain Eukaryota; kingdom Metazoa; phylum Chordata; class Amphibia; order Caudata; family Ambystomatidae; genus Ambystoma; species Ambystoma mexicanum. The sequence goes on along the minus strand of NC_090935.1, from coordinate 1,168,508,053 downwards.
CAGGGCTGGACTCATTGCCAGCCAAAGACAAGATGGACTGTAGCACATGTGGGATTTCATGGCCTACCACCCCACTACCTCCACTTGTACCGGGTTGCTGTAGTAATAACAACCCTGTGCCTGGCACGACAACACCATCCTCTGGCTCGATTGCGTCATCATCTGAAAAGTAGAGAGAAAAAAGGTCACTACACATGTTAGAAGCACACAACACACACACACATAGACATCACACAGACACCAAACACATGAAGCAGACATGTCACACACAAAAGAGAACCTGCCATGCATGCTTGGTCAACTTGACATTGCTTCTGTGATTAGGCATGTAGAAGGGTGTTATATCGCTCTGAAGTGGGTCGATGCAGTGCAGCACATTTGTACATTACTCACTATCCACATGTACAAGTACTTCATGATGTGTATCAGAAAATGTGAAGGCAGTGCAAGGTCAACTTCAGCCATCACGTGCAATGTGCATGCAATGGGTAGCATGGCTACAAGCAAACCACCCCTCCCCCCAAGTGCAAATGCAGGCATGCCTTGCATGGCATCAAAAGGATGGCCATAGACCTTTGTATTGACAGACAGTGTTGGCTAGCATCAATTGCATCATGTGAGACAAGTGACAACACAGCAGATGATGATGGAACAGTAAGCAGGACACATGATGAAACCTCAGGAGTACACCCACGTGTGAAGAAGACACTATACCAGTTGGACAGAGTCATTGGCCATGATCAGGCTGAGGCCTGTGATCCACACAGACTGTCACACCCTAAACATGTGTGCGACGCAGGACTGAGCCACAGTGGCCATGGGAAGGCTGATGAAATGCCATGCAATGTAGGTCACCCTGGACACGTACTACAATGATCATCCAGTCAAGGACACATAGGGGCATGCATGGAATCCACATGGAGCATGAATGGGCACTCATGTCCCTGCGGGGCATCTGACCTCTGCACAGTCCAAGTGAGACACCCTGCATCAAGTACAAAGGATGTACCCCACAGCATATGTCTGGCAGATTGACTGGTGGAAGTTAGCATGTACACAGGACGCATGAACAGGCAAGTACTCAACGGCAAAAATTGAAGCAGACCAGTGCAAAGGTGAAATTGGGGAGCAGGGGGGGGTGGAGGGGCACGGGAGCATGCCTATGCGAGTACCCACATGCAGGCAGAGGACACATGCACGTCAGTCATGCTATGACATAGTCCCAGGGCTAAGAGGAATGTCACCCCAGGCTACATGCAGAAGAGCCAGTGAGCTGGAACATGGACCGGAGGGGCATCCTGGCGACCAGCATGTGAGTAGGGTGCAATAGTGGTGATACGGACAGTCCCCGTCTGCTCCACATGTCCACCACCCTGCAGAGCAGCCATGCATCAGTGAAGCATTGCATTACTTGCACATCAGAACCATGTACACATGACATGTAGTGGCAGTCATGCACAACACATCACACAAGTAAAACACACATGTCCTCAACAAACACGCAGCAACACTTACTGGACTGGGCATCAAAGTCTGGCATCTCTCCCACTCCTTCGACCGATTCAGGTGGTATGAACTCTGCAACGAGTGACTCGTGCGGAGTGAGGTCTTCCTCCTCAGGTGCAGGCCCACTGCCAGTCACCAGAGTCAAGTTGTAATTTGAGGCACGCTTAGCCTTAGCGCTGCGTTTGAGGTAATTCCAACACTTTTTGCACTCTTGCGGCGTGCACACCTTATCGCCGAATGCACTCACATGTTCCGCAACTTGCTTCCAGTGGGTATCACGGTGGGCAGCCGTAGACTGACAATTAGGCCCCACTAGCATGTCACGGCTGTGGTCCCGCACGTAGTCCACGAGGAAGTCCAGTTCCTGGTTGGAGAAAGGCTTCTTCCTCGACATGCAGGAGGTCGTGGCTGTGTGGGGGTCCCAGCCTGTGCTGCAGGTGCAACCTTCCTCCTCTTGGATTGTGGTGCAGACCCTGGCTGGCAAATGCCGCCCTGATCAGTATGGCCAGTGGCACTGGTGGATTGAGCCAAGGGAGTGGCAGGTGGAGGGACGACCAAAGGCCTGACTTGCATCAGTGGCAGCTGGGTGCCCTCTAATGGACCCTGCGCAGCAACATCCGCTGTGGCAGGGTCATTGACCACGACTTTCCTGGTTGGCAGACTCACAACCGGGGTGTTGTTGGCTGGATCTGCCCCTGCACTTGCCAACACCCGGCTGGTCGGGGCAGCAGATGACATTACTGCCCCAGGGACACGTGTCTCGGTCAGGGCAGCCCTGCATGCACCTACGGTTTCCCTCCTGCCCTGTTGGAAATCTTCCAAGGACTCCTCAAGTGCAAACGCAACCTGCGCTGGCAGAGCCTGAGCCTGGGTGGTGGTGTCCACAGCTGCACCTTCAGCTACCACTACCCTTGGGCCCGTGGCAGTCGATGAAACACAGTCACACGGGCGCCAGGGCCAGATGCAGAAGCTGCATCTCCCGGAACCACAGGGGGTGGTGGCATGACTGCACCGACACATGGCACAACATCGTGCACAAGTGGCGCACCCCTGCCTCTTCCCCCTCTGCGGACACCCTGGACACCCTGGAGTCCTCCTACTCCCTGGTCACCCCGGCCACTTCCCTGACCATGCCCGCCACGAGGAGGATGCCCAGCTGAGGCGCCCCTCACCTTTGGTGGCCTCCCAACCATGGTACAGATGGAGTAGTGCCGGCACAGATGGAGAAGTGCCAATGGGAGGTGTACACCACAATTGTCCTAGGCAATTGGGGCGAAGGGGGTGGGATGCACGATTATAATAGCATCCCTGCACCTGCAAGGCTGTATGTGACCCCGGTGATGTAGTGACAGGTCACGCAACGCTCAGGCACCCCAAAACTGCAGCAAAACTGTGCACGCAACCCCTGCAGCCTACATGCATGAAATTAACCTCCCGCATTATGCGGTGGCACCCAGTAACATGAAAAACGCATACGTGTGGGACACGCAGGCTACTATGACCTCGAAAACGGGTACGCGATACACAGGGGCACCCGCAGTGAGAACAATAGCGTGCGCGACTCACCATCAGACTACCGCGATGATGAAAAACACGCGTAGCCAATACCCCCGCCAAAAGAAGAGATACGTCCTTGATCCGCTGTGAAGTTGTGATGGCGCGCGAAACAACACGAAGTAGCAACACACACGTTGGTCTCCACGAAAGGCACGTACAGCGAACTGCTGGCCCCGCTCAACTTTAACCCGTGCTGAGGGAAACACCTACGTGCATCGCGTCACTTATGCACATAGACCCTTTCCTCAGATTACACGCATTCACACGCAGACGTGCAGTTTTTTCACGCGCTGAACCCCTATGCACACGTCACGAGGGAAACGCCTGCGCGCGTAACGTCACAGACGCGCTTACGCGCTAAGGGCCTTTCCTCGGATTTCACGCTGATGTGCACTTTTTTCATGTGCCAAATCACTCCGTATCAAGCTGGCCACGCGAAAACACATGGAAGACCACGCTCCTGCCCAGAAGGCCATGTTCCTGCCCCGCAGAGTCCCGTGCACGCTCCCACCTGCCATCTGCTGCTGCCTGCTGCTCACATGCCCTGCTATTTGGTGCCTGCTTGTCAGCCATCTGCAGGGGTCCAGTTGCTGTGTCCACCCCTGCTGGAACAGAAGACTCCCGACTGGGATACCATTGCTCCACAGCCCAGCCCCAGGACCCAGTTGCCCACCCACACCTGCCTCGGGGGTCGCCATGTCGGGGCAAACACCATCCGAGACCACTGGCGACCCCCAGCCAGAGAGGCAGAGGGCTACCAACTTCAGTGAGAAGGAAGTTGGTGTCCTGGTGGAGCATGTCCTGGGGCATTATGATGCCCTTTTCACACCATCGCACGCCGACAAGGAAGGACGGAGGAGGATCTGGATGGACATCGTGGGTGCCATCTACGCGCAGAGGGTGGCACCCCGAGACCTGAGACACGTCCAGAACGCTGGGAGGATTACAAGTCCAGGACCCTCAGGAAGGCCCGGCGCCTCTTAGAGGCAGAGGATGCAGCGGGGCACCGGGGCCAGTTTACCAACCAGCAGGCGAGGGTCCTGGAGCTTATTCGCCTAGTGCTTCACCGCCAGATCCTCAGGATGCAGGCCCGTCTGGAGTCGAGCGGTAAGTGGCCATGCATCGCTGTGTGAAACAGGACATGTTGCAGTGTGCTGGTAGTCGGCTACTTGCCTGTATGTGTAACATAGGCCATGTATGGATGTGTGGGAGCCGGGACATCGTGGTAGTGCACGTGAGACCAGTAATGCATGAACCACATGGATGGTGCATGTGTTCCAATGAGACATGGGGAGCTGCATGCAGAATGCACACATGAATGCATGCCAGTCCCTGTTCTTGGACATGGGTGGTGGGTGAGAGATGGGTGCTGCTCTCATGTACATGTATGATGTGCATGTCTGTGTGTCTGAGAAGCGTGTGTGTGACTTTGAAACGCCATGGATGCATGAGCCTCCGGTGATTTGTGTACATGGGGTCAGTATGAGCCATGATGCATGTGAGTTAGAAGGCAACATTTTGGTTAACAGAGGCCCTTGTACATGGATGCTGATGTTGATTGCATGCGCTGTGCCTGTTTCTGCATGTGTGTTGTGTGCCTTGACCCATGTGTTGTGGAGGGACAGGATGGAAGTGACGTTTGACAGTGCCACTCATGTATTACTGCTTACTATCTAGGGGACTATTGTACAGTACCCTGATGCTTGTGTTCTATGTTTCCCTCTACGCAGTGTCCAGTGAAGAAGAGGGCAGAGACGGCGCTGTGGAGCTAAGCGCCGGGGATGCCTCCACCGGGCGGCGACGCAAGGCCCAGACACCCTCCCAGGTATTGCCATCATCCGGGAGCGAGGGGACTGGTGCCGCGTCTGCCACTATGGCTGTAGCGGAAGGGCCGGGTGAGCCCCCACAGGGGCTTGCAATGGCAGAAGACGGTGTGGAGACATCCAGGTTGGTGGTCTCCATAGAGGAGGAGGAGCCCTCTACTGAGCCGCACATGGGGCTTGGTGGGGGTAGTACCACTGGTGCAAGTGGTGCAGTCCAGGACCAGGGTCAGGAGGCAGCACAGGTCACCGCTGAGAGGCCAGTGCATGTCGCTGTCCCTGACCCTGTGACTGCACCACCATGCACCACCAGGGATGCCCCGTCCCAGGCCAGTCCGCAGGTAGGGGGGAGGCCCACGTCATCTGCCTCTCCACTACCTGCGGACGAGGAGTTCCATGACCGCATGGGCTCCGTCCTGATTGGTGTTGCATTGCGCACGCGTGTCATTCGTGATGACATACGTGCTTCCTGGGGGGAGCAGGCACGCCATCACGAAGAGCAGCGTTGCGACGTGGCTCTGTTGGCAGGGGCCCTGGTAGGTGGGTTCCTACATGTGTCACGCACTCTGGTGGACCTCTCCTCCTCTGTGGAGACTATGCGCCAGTCATTCTCCTTGCCGTTTCTGGCCCAGATTCCACCAGGGCCCCCTGTGGACCAGGCCCGACCAACACAGCCAGCTTGGTGAAGATCCCATCTCTTCCACAGTCAGGAGTCGGCAGTCCAGCAGGGGTGGACACCCCAACAACTGGAGACCAGCAGATGGAGGATGTGCAGGCATCATCGGACAGGGCACATGGACAGCAGCAGCAGCAGGCTCTAGGTGGGAGCAATGATGGCTCGGGGCCATCAACATCAGAGGGGCAGGCATCGGGCAGAGGGCAGGAGGACCCTGGAATGGGTGTGTCTTCCATGTGGCTGCGGTTGGGCCAGCGTATAGATGCGGAGCGGCGGTGGGTGGAAGAGGTGCGGCTCACAATGTTGGGCCGAGTGCCTCAAGGCTTTTCGCAGGGAGTTGGAGTCCAACATGGCATCGTCCCTGCGAACCCTCGGGCCATGGAACAGGACCGCCTCCAGGACATTGAGCAGGAGTTCGATGATGCCCTGGCTCGGGACATCGGAAAGTGAGCCATCAGACTAGCCTGCCGCCATTGTACATAGTTTTTAGTGTTAGGTTTCATTTTCGTTTTCATTTCTTTTGGGGTGATTGGACTATGCCCCACACTTTTGTATATAGTTATTTCTTAGGTAGTTTCTTAGATAGGTTTCAGTTCTTTTGTTGGGCTCATGGACCCTTTCAAAATTGCTTGTACATAGTTGGACTTTGGATTTATGTGCACATTTTCTTTGGATTTTACCATGCGGAAATGGATTTTGATTTTTACGTTTCCTTTGGATTTGTTTTGGTGGACAGAGAATTTGGACTATTTTTCTTCAGGATTTATTTGGATTCTTCTTACATTTCATTATTCATATTTTTGGCCATGCATTTCATTTCATGTTTGTATTATTTTTTTGCCTTTCATTTCATTTCATTGATTTTGTTTATAATACATTTTGATATTTTAATTCCATGTGTGGGATTCACTCATTGGGTTCATGCATGTAAAATTGTGGTTTTACACAATCTATGGCAAACAGTGTGTGTGTGTGACAGACATGTGTTGATGTACATGGTTGACTTTTGATTTGTGTCCTGACATAGGCATGTCGGTGTGGGGTGGATTGGTGAAATCATTGCATGTCAAGACTGGGGTGGCATGCAGTGGTATTTTGGTGCACATGAGGCCCATGATTGTGCAGCTTCCTTTCGTGTTGCAGGGGAACATGAGTCGGGGCCTGCTGGCAGGTGCCCCTCAATGCTGGGTGGATGGGGGTGCTGGGGGACATGAGTCGGGGCCTGCTGGCAGGTGACCCTCAATGCTGGGTGGATGGAGGTGCTGGGGGACATGAGTCGGGGCCTGCTGGCAGGTGCCCCTCAATGCTGGGTGGATGGTGGTGCTGGGGGACATGAGTCGGGGCCTGCTGGCAGGTGTCCCTCAATGCTGGGTGGATGGGGGTGCTGGAGGACATGAGTCGGGGCCTGTTGGCAGGTGCCCCTCTATGCTGGGTGGATGGGGTGCTGGGGGACATGAGTCGGGGCCTGCTGGCAGGTGCCCCTCAATGCTGGGTGGATGGGGGTGCTGGGGGACATAAGTCAGGGACTGCTGGCAGGTGACCCTCAATGCTGAGTGGATGAGGGTAATGGGGGACAAGAGTCGGGGCCTGCTGGCAGGTGACCCTCAATGCTGGGTGGATGGGGGTGCAGGGGGACATGGGTCAGGGCCTGCTGGCAGGTGACCCTCAATGCTGGGTGGATGGGGCGCAGGGGGACATGAGTCGGGGCCTGCTGGCAGGTGACCCTCAATGCTGGGTGGATGGGGGTGCTGAGGGACATGAGTCAGTGCTCACTTGTGCATGGTGACATGTGGGCTGGCTGGGGGGCTTCACCAGGGTGGATGGGCTGCCTGTGGGGCATGGCCAGGGGTGCAGTGTGTACCCCTGTGTTGGGGTCTGCCTGCAGGCCCTGGGGAGGGGGGAGAGGGCACACCTGGGAGGACACACACTGGCAATTCATTGGGGCACCCCCGAAATACACGTACCCCGCTCGCACAGGGCCAATCGCGGGTAAAACTTCCCACGCACCCCCGAAATACGCGTATCCCGCTCGCACAGGGCCAATCGCATGTAAAATTTCCTGCGCACCCACAAAATACGCGTACCCCGCTCGCACAGGGCCAATCGCGTGTAAACCTTCCCACGCACCCCAGAAATACATGTACCCCGCTCGCACAGGCCCAATCGCGCGTAAAACTCCCCACGCACCACCGAAATACACGTACCCCACTTGCACAGGGCCAATCGTGTGTAAAACTTCCAGCGCACCCCCGAAATACGCGTACCCCGCTCTCACAGGGCCAATCGCGTATAAAACTTCCCGCACACCCCAAAAATACGCATACCCCGCTCGCACAGGGCCAATCGCGTGTAAAACTTCCTGCGCACCCCCGAAATACACGTACCCCGCTCGCACAGGGCCAATCGTGTGTAAAGCTTCCCGCGCACCCCAGAAATACACGTACCCTGCTCGCACAGGGCCAATCACGTGTAAAACTTCCCGCGCACCCCAGAAATGCACGTACCCTGCTCGCACAGGCCCAATCGCGTGTAAAACTTCCTGCGCACCCCCGAAATACACGTATCCCGCTCACACAGGCCCAATCGCGTGTAAAACTTCCCATGCAGCGGGGTACGTGTATTCGGAGGGGTGCGCGGGGATTTTTACGGACATTTTTGTGGTTGGGGGGCTGTATGCCGGTCCACTGGGCTGTGCGCCATGTACGGGATTTGTGCGCTGTTCATGGCGCACGGGGAGAGGTTGGGGGCATAACTGGTGCTGCTGCAGGGTCGCTGCGCTACTCTGCACCACGACTGGTTATGGATGTTGAAATCCATGAATACGCTGTGCGCGGAAATGGATTTTGGCGCACGCGGCTGGCGCAGACTGTCGCACGCGCACACTGTGCGTCAGCCGCGTGCGCCACTTGTGTGCTGAATTCTATGAATTACCGCCGGTGAATCAAGTGAAAGTTGTGATGATTGCTCCTAGGCTTCTGCCCCTCAAGGCATAGAAGATATTTCAACTTTGTGTATGTGCCATCGATGTGAGGTAATGCCAACAGTGTGGAGAACAGTTTTGTAAAAAAAAAAAACGATATCTGCTTGGCCTACATAGACGAAGAAGAGCCTCCACCACTATGTTTTAACCAGCTGCATGACTTCAGGGCAGCCTGACTTACAAGATCTGTGTTGAGAATTCTGATGGTGGAGATGCACAAAAGTATAGCAAGTGTTTGCTGTCGTGCTCCTAGTAATGAGTAAGTATTGTATCTATCCGATTTATCTGTGACAACTTTGCATTGTAGCCTTTTATGTTGTTCTCCTAGCCCATTGTGATATGGGTTCACTCAGAATATATATTTTGATATATTGAAAAACGTATTGTTCTTTGTTTTTTTTTTCATGCTATACAATTCGACATTCTATTTTGAGAGTCAACACTATAATTATTGTCAATCACCAGCTATGACCAAATGATCTTGCTATGTTTTTTTATACATTAATATAATACCCTTATTTCAAAAATATTGAACTGTGACTACTTTTCTCACAATGTATGTTTTTTTAATTCCTACCCATGTCATATTTTTAACACAATAGGCAAAAACAGAAAACATCAATTATTGGATTTCATTCAAATAATTATTTTTCTATCTTTTACACAGAGGGTACAGGCTTGTGGCCTATCAAGCGTTTACCTGTTTGATATACGAAAGACTGCGATTTCACGTTTTACGTGTCATACCTGCTTGTTTCATTCAAGCCATCCGTGAACAATTTCCTAGTGCCTCATGAAAATTCAAGGGATTTTTACAGACAGTACCACTACCAGATCATTATAATTTGTCGTTTGTATATGCCATCAACCTTTTTATAAATAATATACTTTTTATTAAAATATTTTACTTTCAATGAAAAATATATGTATCTAATTATTTGGCATTTTTATTTTGTAAGTATTTCAAGTTAATGTATTTCAAATGTATATTTATCCTTGCAAATTTCGAAATGTTTTCCAACAACATACAACATGGCACAAACCCTAAATAGAAAATACCAAATCCTCAGTACTTGCATTAAAAGGGGGATTGCATTCCTTTTCTGATTATTTCTACCCATTTTACTTCTTTGTTTCAATTATTCCAAATTTCATTACATTCTATTTAGGAATACACAGGTATTTTACTAAATGTTAACAATCGTCACACTTTGACAGACATAGGAAATAAAATCAATGAAGTAATTTGATGTACAGTGAATGAAAGTGATTGTCTAAGTCACCAACACCACCAAGTATACTAATAAAAACAGTATGCTATACCACCAGGACCAACAAAGTGTATTGCTACTGCCATGAATATGTTTCCAATATCAATCACACTCAATCAAAATATATCCAAACACTTCTCCCTTATCAATGCACTGTTATCATTTTGTCCATGCCTTTTCGTTTAGTTGGAGCTTTGGGCCAGCAGGAACAACAGAGTGTAGGTCAATGTGCAACTCTGTGCTCTTGCGTCTATTGACAATTGTCCACCTAAGTCGTGGGGTCTCCATACCCCCCTTTGAAGACCCTGATGATGTAATCAACATATCTGTGTGTCATTTGACATGGTGCCAGGCCTATTCTGCTCGCTAAATCCTGATCCATCTCCCTCCCTTATCAAAGGCAGTTCTCATTTGGGACGTGTGTGCGCAATGGGGCTTGGTGGATGGGAACGCACAAGGTGTTGAATACCATGTACAACTCAAAGTGGTCTTTCACATTGGGGACCTATGGCCACATTGCCACCCAGGCCCAGTGACTCCATCCTGCCCATTGATGACCCTGCTCATGCAAAGCCAAAACATGTCTGTAGATGCTTGTGGTCTCGTGCAGAGGGAATATGATCTATCAGTTTAGGCTGCACTGCCCCTTTGCGGGTGGGACCAAGCCTGAATTACATATGATATTTTCCCTTCCTGCAATGGCATGGCAGGCGAAGAATGATGGTCTGTAGGCTTGCCCAGAGTTATGTTTTTTATTTTATACGGTTTATTACAAACGTTTAAAATATAATGCATTCTTACACATTTATGTTCAACATTACTGAAAAGAAACTCTCCAAGTTGTACTCATGTTCTTTTTAGACCAATCTTTCAAGAAAAAACAAAGCAGAAAGAAAACTAACTATGGGCGAAAGCATGGGAGAAACTGAAATAAAAACAAAAAAGAGAAGATTCGCTCATCCTCAAGCCACAAAAATAATATTTTACAGCTCCTCTCCAAAAAAAATGTCAATGCAATAGTCAAGGCCCTGTCAATCTCATCGAACATTATCTGCCACCAATCTTCAGCACCTCGCGTTGGACATTTTTCAATAAATCTTCCCAGATGGTTTGTCTTTTCTTGTCGGAGTGACGGACAAAACAACGTCAAATGTTTTAATGTTTCTTCGTTGGATTTGCAGAGTCTACATTGGATATTCATATTGCTAGTTTCACACCAGACACTTGTTTTTTCTTTTGTTTTAAACAAGTTTATACGAAATATCATGTATGTTCTTCTTCGATGTACATCGGGACATAATTTCCAGAAGTTTTGAATCTTGTTAAGAGCTCTTTTATCATGTGGAACGTATTTCATTATTCAGTGGCTTCTTTTATGGTCGCAGGTTGAGCACCATTCACGTCTCCATAACATTTTCTTTGCATGATCTGGGTAAGTTTGTAATATGTCTAACTTAATGTCAAGATCTGCCATAATGTCTTTGCATCGATTCACCCACAGAGCAAATACTGAGTTCTCATTACCAGGACTGGTTGATTGCAAGATCTTTAACTGTATTGGAGCATCCAGCATCGTAATTTTCCTGTATAAGGAAAGCATGTTCCAACACACTCGAGCTTTGATGGAAGTTAAGCTGAGTTTGTGTCGGATACATGCGGTCGGGGTTGCCTTAGGTAAGCACAAGACTGTGGAACAGAAGATGTTCTCAAGGGAGCTCCAAAGATCTTGTGAACAGCGGAATGCGAATTCTGCTCCAAAAATTAATGCAGGAACCACCTTTGATTTATAAAAGGCCAAAGTATTTCCCGTATTTCCTGTTTAAGACAGCAGCCTGAATTGCCAAAATAAGACATTTTTTTTTAGTTATTTCTACCCACGGAGAGTCATTTATGTTCTAATTGATTTGCATGCTCAAGTAACGAACATTTGTTGTTATATTCAGAGCAGTTTTGTCCAGGTGCCAGCAAAAGTTTGGCCGCAGTTTTTTTCTTTGTCCAGTTAGATTTTCGAGGACAAGTATCTCCGATTTAGAAGCATTGATATTCAACCCAATAGTTCTTACATAACAATCCAGTGCATTTAATTTTCTTTGGAGGCCAATTGGGGTTGAGTCTAATAATATTAAGTCATCTGCGTACAGGAGATGACTTATAGGCACTCCATTTATTTTGGGTGAGAATGATCTAGGAGTTTTGATGGCTTGGTCAATATCGGAGATAAACAAGTTGAAAATGATAGCGGCCAGAGGACATCCCTGCTTGACTACACACTGGGTTTTGATGGGCACAGATAATTTGCCAGAGTGATCCAGTCTAATTCTTATTACAGCATTCGTATGCAGCTCTTTTATTGCTAACAATGCGCTTGGAGGGCAGTTCCAGTTGGACATCTTTAGCCACGATCTCTCTCGATCTATGCTGTCAAAAGCGTGAGATAGGTTGATTATGGCTTGATAGATCTTATTACTGGTTCTTATCGCATCCATCTTCAATATGTTGACAATTAATAGATTTAAACTGCACCCCAATCCTTTAATGAAACCTGTTTGTCTCTGGTCGATATGCTTACTAGCAAGGGTCCAGGCTAGAAGCTTACATTGTAGTTGCGTGGCGTAGATCTTACTCAGGACATCCAGTAGTGCAATTGGGCAGTAGTCCCTTGGATTCGCTCTATTGCCCTTTTTAAATATTGGTATGATTATTGCACTTTTCCAGGAGGTCGGTGTCGCACGTGCCCTTGTAATATCTTTAAATAGATTAAAGCAGAAATCGGCCCAGGCCTCAGGATTTTGTTTTAGTATAATGTTAGTGAAACTGTTGGGCCTGGTGCACATGATGTACTTATTCTGCTAATGGTTTCAAGAATATCAAGATATTCGAAATGCAAATCCCACGTATCCAGTGCTGGCAAAACCGGATCAAGGGAGTTTTCTTTCTTCTTATAAAAATGTTCCTAATGGGTTACCCAGGCGTTTTCCGTCACCATGTTTGTTTGAAGTGCTGTCTGAGAACTCTCCTGCTTACTGATTAAGGCCCAAAACTGTTGTGTGTTTTTGTTTTGCATTTTTGAAAGCATCAATTCTGCATCCTGTTGAAGCATTATTGATTGATGTGTCTTGAGCCCGTTTTTGTAAGACTGTTTAGACTTTTTGATGTTCACCAAGTCGTCAGACGTGTATGGCTTCTTGTGTGGTCTAATTTTGCATCGCAGATGCCGTTTATGTTTCAAAATATCGACATCAAAGGCATGTTTATTGACAAATGTTTGTTTCCTCAAGCCTTGTTTCACTGCAAAATTTGTTGATAGATGTTGATATTCCACAAGGCCGTGTTCCATCTGATAAGCGTGATTAAGTGATCTCACATTTTGTTCTTTTAGTCTGAGTCTAATACGACTAGGTTCGACTGCTGTGTGATGCTTCCATGTTTGTGACGGCCCATTTTGTGGGCTACAGAGAACCAATAGTACTAAATTGTGGTCACTTTCGGGTTTAGGAACTACATGGAGTTCTTTAACACGCTTTCGGATGCAAAATAATAGTCCAGAATTGATTGTTGAGTCTGTCTCTTCCAAGTTGATTTATCTGGTGTATCACCAGAGGTGTTGCCGTTAAGAAGATGTATATTTCTCAGATCCATTTCTGTACACCATTGTGCAGCTTTAGAGACACTTGTCACATTTCTAGTTTATATTCAAATCTCCACAAATTAGAATTTTCGGCGCTGCTTCCTGTTTGTAGATTTGATCTATTGACTGGGTGACTTGGTCAATAAAGGTAATTGTGTCCTTTGAGTTGTGTTGCCAATAGACATTGAAGATGTATAGGGTATCTAGCTTGCTCTGGTCCCACCCATCCATGACCAGTACTACTTTTTGAATATATGGTGAGATGTTAGTGGCTTCCAGGATTTTGTAACCAGAATTCCTTTGTACAAATGTCAGTAGACCCGCCGAAGGTCGGCCCATTTTCTTTTTAATAGCTGGATTTAGGGCAAGTTCATAGCCGTCTACTGTCAGACACTTGGTTAAACAAGTTTCCTGCAAGCAGGCTATCACCAAGTTGTCCAGCCAATTGGATTGAAACAAATGGGCAAAACCACGGTTGTTCCAACATCCAATAGTAATTAACTTGGATGACCCTGAGTCATAACATTGGCTTCGAGTTTGAGCAGCTAGGGCTGTTGCGATCCAAGTCCAGTGTGTGACCGCAGCACTTGATTGAATTATACTAGGTACACAAACATCTCCTCCAAGTGTATGGCCCTCATGTGTGAAGGTTATCTTAATGGGATCCCTGGTTTCCAATGCTTGTGCAATACTTGATGCTTCTTGTCGCAGAGGCATATTTTCAGCATCAAGTGCTTGATGTCTGCTCGCCTTAAGTGCAGACTCGCTCTTTATCAGGTCTTTCTGCGCAAGGCATAGATTGTATTTTCTGTCCCTGTTGAGTTTAGAATCAGATGTTGATTGTTTATCTTCGGGGTCTTGAGATGGTTGAGGTTCTGTAATATCGAAACTCATGGATATTAAAGTGGGTGTAGCTTCTAATATGATGTTACATATTATTCTGGAGTCGATATGTAGTTTTACTGCATCATTTTGGTTTTTCTTGAAAAATGTGACTATTTTTATGTCATTCGTGTTGATCATCCTCAGGCTTGGAACATAATGCAACAATTGAAGAACGTTGATCCGATTAAGAGACAGATCATCTTCGATATCCTCTATATGTTCCAAACATAGACAGTATTTTGCATTAAACTGTTTGCTGGCATTTTGTCTCTCATTTTTCCTTTTTGCATTTGATATTTAGTTGCGATCGGCCTCATGGAATCCTCTCGCTTGTAGTTTGTGGTTCTTATACCTATTTCTGTTTTTATCTTCCGCATTCAATTGAGAGGTCTTCCCTTTTTCCTTTTCAATGATTGGGACAAAACCTGCTTTGGATAGAGACAGTTCTTGTTCATCACACACCAGATTAGCAGTGAGTTTGTCCCACTTTTGTGCTAGTGTCACAAATGGCGGACTTATTGGTTCAGAACCGATGATAGGCACTAACGTGCATACTCTTGTTGGTTTGTCCTTTGGGAGCTGGGTCAGGGCAGAAGGGACTTTAATTACTCCTTCTGTGCCAATGACACACTCTGCATCCTGATCTTGTTCGAGTTTGTCCATATCAATGTCTTCATAGACAGATAAATCCAAGAGCTCATTCCGGATTTCATTATTAAAAGGAGGAGAATCTGTTGTTCGATCTTGGATCAGCTCACTGGACTTCAAATTGTGAGAAACCACAGGAATTGCCTGTGTACGCACTACATTGGAATTTATAGTAACGCTTACAGATTTTATATTTCTTAGAAATGTTCTCGAATTGTTGGTCATCCGTGCTTCATTTCCCTTTAGATTTTTAGATTTTTTTAAGTTGGATTGGTTTTGATGTTGCAGTTTTGTTAACTTCTTGTTGGGGTGCTTTGAAGATCACAAAGACTTCCTCCACAGCATTTGGGCTTGCAACTGCGGGCTGCACAGGGCTCAGAAGGTCAATAGTTCGCAGTCTAAGATCATCAAAAGCCGATGGTAGTTGAAGGTCACTATTTGCATTATTTCCCACATCTTGTACCCTTTTCACCGCGTTGGCGAAAGATGTAATTTCAGAAGACGGAACAAATGCAGTTTCTAGAGAATTTTTATCGCCGCTCAATAGAATAGGTGGAATTAGGCGAGCCTCACAAACTGTATTTTCATTCCCAGAGTTGCTTTTTATTGTCACATCAGTGAAGACAGTTGTAACCTTATTTAATTCACTGGATGTCAAATTGAGTTCAGATTAGCCAATTCCAGGTGAAACCTCTTTGGGCACTTCAACTACAGCTTCTTTGTTCTTTGTCTCTGTAATTAAATCGTGAACCGTTGATCGAGGTCGAGCGGGCTCGCTGTCATGATACACGTGAGATGTTCTACACTGATGACTGTTTCCATCATGTAGGAAGTGTTTTTGTTGGCTTAATAAACCAAGAGCTTCTTTGGCCACCCCAGCCAAGAGCTTTTTATCATTGCAGTTCATTTGCTTTTGATCTGCTAAGTACGCCAAAGAACAGTCAATTTTCTTTGTTGATTCGTAGAACATTTGCTTAAATAAATTGTTGTCACACTCCAGGTTAACCACTTTGGAGTTCATCAGGGCAACTAATGTGGTTAAGTCATTCATGCTATCCTTCATTTGTTCATATAGTTTGATGAACGGGCATAGGGTGAGAGTCATTGAAGATATTAAGATTGGTTGCAAATCACTCACAATTTTAGCGAGTAGTTCCTCCAGTTTTAGAGGTCCTTCCAATATTCTCGACTTCATTCTTTTGGGTACTCTCGTTCTATGAATGAGGAATCAGATGAAGAGTCATCTGAACTGGACTCGTTTTCATTAAGCAGTGGGGTCTTGCTCAACAATGAGCAGTGGATTTCTGAACAGATCCATTGTTGCTTTTTATAGAGAGTTTTGTATGTTGATTCTTCAGGTTCTGTGCTCTCAGTTATGAGCAGACTATACCTGGAGAATCGCTGTCATCAATCCTCCTGCGTTTAAAGGGAGCAGATCGACCCATAATGGCAATGGAATAATTTCTTTTGGGTGAGGACTGGGTAAATCTGGCTGCTATCTTAATTCTAGGTTCTGTCATAGCCTCATCTGATTTTACTGCAACACGAGCCACGCTGATTTTTATAGGGTCTTGTAAAAGTTTATTCGCTACTTCTAATGAGTTTAAGCTTGGCAGCCCATTGCTAGGGTTCTGAGACAAACCATTAAGATCAAGATGAGTGGTTGCCTCAACACTCTGCCGTGCTGCTGGTATTTCGAGGTCTGCAGTGGCGTGAACAGATGTTTGGCTAAGCTCCAGCGCCGACCCACTTGAGGCGTGTTCCTCAAGAGCTCGACAGCAGCTGCCCACATATAGATTATTTGTCGATGACGCTTCCTGTGCAGAGTCACATATTTTGGGTTGATTTATTTCCGTGTGCAAAATGTTCTCTTTAGGAGGTGTGCTACTGTCTCCAGTGAGTTCAATTTCAATGAATACATCGTTATGAGGAGACTCTGGGCAGTCTCTATGAAACGAATTATGAGCAGAGATTAACGATGCATTATTGGCGAATGGAAAGTGTGTCACATGTTCGAACACACTTCCCAATGAGACCCTGGGCATTTCCCCTGATTTTGGAGGTATTGGGCCTCATTACGACCCTGGCACTAATGGGTTAACGGCGCCGTAAAAAGCTGCGGCGCCGTTAACCCATTAGCACCTGATTACGAGGTCCCTTTGCAGGACCCGACCTTAACGGCTGGTCTACACCAGCCGTTAAAGTAGGGACCCGCAAAGGGACCTTGGTGCTAAGTACGGTACCGCAATTTGCGGTACCATACTTAGCGCCTTCCCCATTCCCATTGAGCCCTATGGGGCAAAAATGGGAATGGGGAAGGGCCATGGAGGAAGGGGGAATTACCGCCCCGCCAACCTTATAATGGGGTGGTAATTCCCCCTTTCTCCATGCCGGAGTCAGTAAGTTACCGGCATGGACCATGGTGCTACTAGCACCATGTTTTTCCGCCTGGGTCGTAATGAGGCCCATTGAGTCCAACGGTACCTCTGATGCTGAAAAAAAAGGAGACGCGTGTATCAGGCAATCTGCCTCTTTGCTGAATGTTAGCAGTTTGGAGGAGGCGCGGAGCCGCCACCGATGGCTCGACCATGCACGCGAGGCGAGCACAGTCAAGGCAGGAACAGCCCGCCCACTGGCAGCGATCGCCCGCCGCCGCCTCCAGAAGCACCCCACTAGTATCTCCACCGC
Source organism: Ambystoma mexicanum (assembly GCF_040938575.1). Taxonomy (NCBI): domain Eukaryota; kingdom Metazoa; phylum Chordata; class Amphibia; order Caudata; family Ambystomatidae; genus Ambystoma; species Ambystoma mexicanum. Next base: position 1,168,490,394 of record NC_090935.1, on the reverse strand, counting down.
ACACCACCCATCCTCGTCCGCTTCCAGGGCCAGGGCCTCGTCGGAAGCCCCAGCAGATGACACCACAGTCCACGGAACTGTGAGTGTTTTGTTGACCTTGTTGGCCATTATCACTGGCGCGGCGCTGTTGGAAGGCGAACAGTGCGAACAGGGCAAAAGCTGCATGATTCCAGTATTCAAGGTACTCTGGGGGGATAGCGGCGCAGGCTTGAATGCCAGAGGAGTAGACTTATGTGCCACTGATTCTGGACTTTGGAAGGGGCTATAAGAGTTCATAACAGTGGTGTTTGCAGTACGACTTTTGGGCCTGCTAGCCCCCCTGCAAATGTTAGAATTATGAGTACTGTCATGGATTGGTCTTACTTGAGTGCTGGGGGCTGCTTCCAGTCTGTGCATAGATTCACTCGCACCATGGCGCAACTACAGCCAGGTCAGGGGATGCTGCAGCCCACGTCCTCGCCCCTTTAGTCCCATTGGGGGCTCAAGCTCTCCCATTGCAGCGAGCCACACCACACCACCACGCCTCCAAAGACTCTCAAGACTCAGCTGACTCCACGTCCGCTCCGCAGAGAGTCTTGAGTTTTAAAGTGCAGGTGGCAGTAGGCTCCGCCTCCAGGCAGGAGCAATGGAAGAGTTCCTTAGGCAGCAAGAGAAAGCAGACAATCAGGAAGAGTCTCAAGACTCAGCTGACTCCGCGTCCGCTCCGCGGAGAGTCTTGAGTTTTAAAGTGCAGGTAGCAGTAGGCTCCGCCTCCAGGAAGGAGAAATGGAAGAGTTCCATGCAAGGCTTTAAAAATAAGATTGAAAATTAGCAGTCGCAGTAAGTAAAAATGTTTCACGTGACCCAGCAGCAGCTAGTAGTTCTTTTGACCACTGCAGAGCAATTGCACCACACTTGCCCAGAGTTATTGCAGAGGTCTAATATTAATTCTAAACCTTCCAGCCATCGCCCCTTTGTTTTGCTTTGTCACTCTGAGTGGGACGGGTATGCCCAGACATGGGTCCCGAGCATGCTGGGCCTAGAGAACAAGGCTACTCCTCAGTGATGATGACCAATGAGGCCAAAACATGTCAGGGATGCTTGTGGTCTCGTTCAGAAGGCATGTGACCTAGCAGTTCGGGCTGGACTGCCCCTTTGGGGGTGGGACCAAGCCTGGTTTGCATATGGTCTTTCCCCTTTCTGTAATGGCTTGGTAGGGGAAGAGTGCTGGTCTGGAAGGATGCCCCGAGCAATTGTCAAAGGTTTAAGATTAATTCTAAATCTTTCAACCATCACCTCTTTGTTTTTCTCCACCCTTGCAATCAACATATCTGTGTGTCCTTTGGCAAGGTGCTGGCCCATTGCATTCGCCACATCCACATCCTTCCCCTACCCTTATCGAAATCAGTTCTAAATTGGGACATGCTCGCGCAGTGGGGGTGGGTGGATGGGAATGTACAAGGTGATGAATACCATGTACTACTCAAAGGGGTCTTTTGCATGGGGACAACTGGCCACATGTCCGCCTAGGTGTGGTATCTCCATCAGGCCCTTTGAATTCCCTGCCCCTGCAATCAACATATGTGACAAGGTGCTGGGCCTACTGCGCTCACCACTTCCACATCCTTTCCCCACCCTTATCATAGGCAGGTCTCACTTGGGAAATGCGCTCTCAATGGGGCTGTGTGGATGGGAACGCACAAGGTGACAAATACCATGGACAACACAAAGGGGTCTTTCATACAGGGATCAATGGCCACATAGCAATCCAGACAAAGTGCCACCATGCTCCCCTATGAAGTCCCAGCCCCAGCAATAAACATATTTCTGTGTCCTTTCACAAGGTGCCAGGCATATTGCATTTGCTACATCCACATCCTTCCCCCACCCATATCAAAGGCAGCTGTCATTTAGGCCATGTGCTTGCAATGGGCCTGGGTGGATGGGAATGCACAAGGTGACAAATACCATGTACAGCTTAAAGGGGTCTTCTATATGGGGACCAATGGCCAGATGACCACCCAACACCCTGTGTCTCCATACTCCCCTTTGAAGACCCAGTCCCAGCAATCAACATATCTGTGTGTACTTTGACAAGGTGGTGTTTCCTTTGACAAGGTGTCAAGCCTATTCCGCAAGCTATGTCCACATCCACTACCGCCCTTATCAAATCAGTTCTCATTTGAAATTTGACGTCATCAATCCGTCACCTCTATCAATCTTTACACCTACCCAAATATGGATATGTACCGATACTACATCACGCTCCTAAATAAAAGACCAAACAAAATGTAGAGGCAGTCCCTCCCACAACAACTTGACATACACACCATTTTTCAAAGTGTTTATAAACTAATTCAAATCCTTAGCAAGAAAACATCTGTGCAGTTTACCACAGATATCATCATCGCACCACTTGTTATCTTCATTGCTGAATCGCCTTGTAGACTTTCCATATTAGAGGTAATTGAACTCTTGGTTATTACAGTGTTCTTGTTTTCAGCTTGGTACATTTATAGTGCGTTTACTCAATTTTCATTCACATTTTCTTTTCGTGCATCTCAATGACTTCTCCATTATCAACCTTTCTATGTATTATTATATATTGAATTGCTACATCACATGATAGGGTCTTTTTGGAATATCTAGTGTTTTGTCATCCCTCTTTTCTTTCAGTGGCATAATGGATGATCAAAGTCCATTGACATAAGAGCTGGTGGTTAGCCTGGTGGGTCGGACTAGCTTACAGGGCAGTTACCAAATTCTAAAGCGTTGCCTTTGCAAGGTTTTTATTGGTGAATCAATCACTGTCACAATTTATAAATGTGTATCCTATAGTAATTGGTTTTACTAGATCTTTCTGAGCATAAAACAATGCCTTTATGTATTATTTTTGGTTGCACTAATGTCAGCCAGGATCAGACTCTTGCACATTTTCCACAAGCAAATGTCGTTGATATGAACACGGTTGGTCAATTGTGAATTTCCAGTATCCGAGATTGACAGCAGAGCCAAGGATGTCTTGGAGGACGTGAGGGGCAATTGAGTCTGCGTCTGCAGCATGCACTTCTCGGAAGATATGTATGCGCATCAAGGTTTGCCGAGAAGCGATGCCCCATACTTCTTTTATTCTCTGAATGTTCTATATATGTATTCATATAATGTTGTTGTACATCTAAAGATCAACATATGAAAAGCACCATTATAATACTGCATATTTTTGGTGTAAATAATGTATTCTCTTTATTTTTTAAGGATGACAGTATTGTGCTAACTCTTACACCAATTCCCTGTGACACCAGTGAAGTTCCAAAGGTACATTTAAAAATCAATTATTGTTCACATTTTTAGTTGATATAATGCTTGACTTTCTCTGTATAAAAAATACATGTTTTTTCAATTATAAAAAAGTATTTCTTTTTCAATATATTTAACTTTTCTTTGGTGTTTGCATCACTTGTTGAAATTCAACAGGCATAACTTATCAAGATGTAATGTTTTTTATCAAAAAAGTTAACATTACATTGGCCCTCATTACAAGTGTGGCAGCGTTTTGCCGGTGATTCCATGGAGCCGGTGGAAGCATTTCTGGCAAATGTCACCACCAAATCACTGGCACATTACAACATTGCTGAGTGTGCATTCCGTCCTTCTGGTAACGGTGTGACCGGCATGACAGAAACACTGTAAAACAAGCATAAAATCGGTGGCACCGCCTGCAACAACATCGCCGCCGGAACAGGAAATTCACTGGTGGCCATTTTGGAAAACGCAATCCAGTTAAAATCACCCCGTTCCTGTTGCCGTCTGGACACGCAGACACTGGCGTTGCACTAGCAGGCATGACATCTCGCATCCCTGAGAGACGACAGCGGAAGCCATGCTTCACTGAGCAGGAACTAACCATCCTGACATGCATTGTACAATATCCTGGAGAGCTGTTTGCAACGGGCCACTGCCGCAGCACACATATCAGAAAGAATGCCATCTGGGAGGAACTGGCTCAGAAGGTGGCAACTGTGGGACCCATACCCTGCACTGTACCCAACTGCCACAAGCAGTGGGATGACCTCAGCCTGAGGGTGCGCAACCTGCTGCCAGCCCACTGCAAGGAATACCTGGCCACTGGTGGTGGCACAGGCTCAACTATCAAACTCATGCCATTGGAAGAGAAGTGCGGCAGTGTGCTGCACCTTGAAGGGATCGAGGGAGTCAGAGCAGCGGAAGCTGGAGCAGAGACACCTGGAGAGGGCGGTGAGTACAACATGCCACACCAAAACAAACACAGCGGGCAGACAAAGGCAGTGCACAACACATGGAGACATGCCCAACTGCCTGACACAAGACAACATCCAACACATATAGTTGTCAATGAGCCATGGCCGTTTACCAAGGGCACCCAAACATTGACGCCCTCTACGAAAAAAATCCAAACACACATATGCCCACATAAATACTGTACATGTGCAGGCATTGACGACATGAGAACTAACACATGCACAAGGCATTCCCCCATGGTGGAATGCATGCACCATGTGCAATGTGCACCTGTGACACACTCACATGCATGCATGCATCCAATCCGTCCTGACGTACTTGGCCCTGGCATGGTTGACTGCCTACATGTCAGTTCGACACCCCCAAGTTGAATAGTGCCCTTCCCACACCTCCATCTCACTTCTCACCTGTGTCATCCCTCAGGGCACCATTAAATCACCATGGTTCCCCAATACCTAGCTTGCCCCTCTGGCCCACTCGATCACAACTATTGCACCCCACTCCCAGTGTAATGCTGATGACATACCACCCACCTACAAACTCCCATCCTGTACTACCTCTCCATCCTCCCTCATACATTAGTGAATGACTGCTAATCATGCAACATGCTCTGCTGACGATCCCTGCCTCAATCCCAGCAAGACAGAGAAGGCCCTCATCGTGACACCTGCACCCTGTACCCCACCCACTCCCTGGCTACCCTCCATGTGCCCCCTCCCCATACCCCCCTGAGAACCCACAGACAATGGCGTCACTGTTGACTCATCCCACACCTCACATCCGCACATCACAGACCATGGCAAGAGTTCCAGCTTACAGCATCACCACCTGAGAGGCACCCACGCTTACCTCACCTACCCCCATAAGCCCAATGTATCCAGTGCACAGGTTCCCACTGGGCCTGACAACAGCAACAGCCCTCCCTCTCTCTGCCCTTACCCCCCGTCGCCCCCTCATGCAAATCCAGAATAGTGCCTCATGATTCAACCTTGGCCCTAAGCCCTGGGACCACTTCCCTCCAGCCCTGGATTCACCGCAAGGTCCAATTGGAAGACCCCCTCCCCCATAGACAAGGCTGTCTGGGGCCTGGTCCCCCATGCGTCACACTGGTGTCAGCCCATCCTCGACAAGTCACCCTAGTATTCCTCATCAGCATTTGGCCATGACCACCCTTCCCTGTTATAGCTGGAATCTGGACCACCCCCATCCTTCGCACTGCACTCCCCTCCCCCACTCACATCACGTGCACCTTCCCCTGTGGCTCCCATCAACATGTGCCCAGCCCCCTGTTGCCCCCACCCCCTGCAATACACCCCCTCCTATGCCGGTACACTCACTCTTCCCTCCCCTGCACAACACTGTTCCCTGCACATGCACGGTAACAAGGACACAAGGCCAGTGTAGATGTATCTCCTAATTTGTCCACCACCTTCTTGCTGGTGGCACCTGGTAACACTTGTGTATGTGCACCAATGCATGAATTGTAGACACCACACAACAGCATCAAGTCACAAACTGTCTCAACTGCATGTAGTATAGCAAGGCCATAGGATGGCACAGAGGTGACTAGCGGCATGCCCATCTAATCCCCACAGGCACATCATCTGACAGCAAACAAGGTGGACCAAGCACCTCACGGACAAGCACACACGGGAGGAGAGCCACGCCTCGCCAAACTGGTCCAAATGCGACAACAGCACTGGCCACACAAGGCACTGGCACATTGAGCATGCCGCCTGACCCAACAGAGGCACAGCCTGCAGCCCCTGTCGCAACTCCTGCTGAGCCAACAGAGGCACAGCCTGCAGCCCGTCGTAACTCCTGCTGCTCCAACAGAGGCACAGCCTGCAGCCCCTGTTGCAACTCCTGCTGCCCCAACAGAGGTGCCAACAGGATAGCCATTATGCCCCAAACACCTGCCTCCCATGTACATGGGCACACCTACGGATGACGATGCCGGACATGATGCCGGGGACACAACAGAGGGCACATCTGAACACACCCCCTACCACTGTCCCTCATTCAGCCCCACTGACACCCACAGCCCACCTCCACCACCCATCCCCAGCATCAGGGACATGGATGCATGCCTAGGGCGCATTGAGGAACAGCACAAGCAGACGGCGGGACTCATGCACCAACACATGGGGAGGCCAGCTTAATGTAGGACTGTGTGCAGGCCACCGAATGGCAATATGCACGTGCCCTCGGATGATCATCATGCGTGACGGTAACGGTCACACAAAGGGTCCGGGAGGAAAATGACGCCATACTGGCACCGGCTGCAGGCAGCACTAGAGTGAAGGGACATGGCAGGTTCAGACCCACCCTCAACCGTCACCATGCCTGCCAGCTGCATATCCCTGCGCTTGTCAGACTCCCTTCAAAAGGGCAGGCTAGGCGTTAAGAAGTCACGAAAGTGAGCCAGTGCCAGACATTGTGTGACACTGTTGCTACCTAGGGGGTGTCTTTGGGATGGTGTGTTTTGGAGGCTTAGTCGGGGAGGGTCAGTGGGGGGGTTTGGGACTGGAGTAGTTGGAGGGGGTAGTTCAGGATGGGGTATTTGGGGAGTAGTTAGGAGCATGGTAGTTGGAGAATGGGTTATTGGGGGGCGGGCAGGGGAGGGGTTGGTGGGCCAAACATTTCTTGTTGTTTGTTCATGCAAAAATACACATGGTTCTGCATATGAATTCACGTCCTTTATGGGGTGCTTTATTTGTGTGCTGGCCAGGACTATCTTCCCCACTTTCACTGACCTTTACATCAGTCCCCCACCAGAGCGGTGAAGGCAACAGAACCGTGCCTTCAACAGTCCAAATGTTTGCTCAATTGTTGCCCTTGTTCTGATGTGGGCACGATTGGACGCTGCTTCCTGGTGGCTCTGTGGATGTCTCACAGGGGTCATCATCCATGGTAGTAAGGGGTAGCCAGAATCATCTGAATGGAGAGGGACACAGGAGTGGGGACCATGTCATTGAGGTGACATGGCAGTGCATGCATGTTGCGATGTGATATGTGACACATGCATCTGGGTCTGTACACTTGCGACCCTTCAATCACCTTGGTGAACCATGTTACAGATAATGCTGGTTGGGGCATGTGTGGGATCTGTCTCCCACGGATGGGTTGGTCATTGTGGGTGGGGCATAGAGAGGATATGCTCTGATTTGTGACATGTGAGTGATGCATTCTGGTACCTGCGGTGCATTACATGTGCTTGTCCATCCATGGCCAGATTGTGCTGGTGTGTCCTTCCGTGCACTCATGTGTTACATGCCAGTCGTGGGCACCCACTCTAGCATGCAGATTGTGTCCCTGCATTTGCATGGGGCCTGTGGGCCATGCACTGGTGACAGTGAACCTTCCCCTTGCCCCAGTACACATGCCATGTGGTGTGTGTGTTGATCCTTTGACTCACTCAATAGCCAGGTCTGCTGTCCACTGTAACGCTTCATGTACCCAGGCAGCGTGCTATTGTGCAGGACCATGGAGTCATGTGTTGATCCCAGTAAGCATGCGCAGCAGTGTGTGATTGTCAGGTCCGCATTACAGACAACCTGCACATTCATGGAGTGGTACAGCTTTCTGTTTCGCTACACCTCCTCTGTGGCATGGCCAGCGACTAGCTCTATGTGTGTGCAGTCCAGTGCTCCCAATACATTAGGCATTCCCTCAAGGGCATGGAATCGGACCTTGGTAGTGTTCACCTGTGCTTGTGTCATTGGTAGGGCATCACGCTGGGACATCATGATGCAGGAGGGCATCCAGTACCTGCACAAGCACTTTTGAGAATTCGGGCTGGGAGATTACATGCAGCTCCCCGACTGTGCATTGGAATGTGCCCATGGCAAGGAAATGCAGCACAGACACCACCTTCAACAGGAGGTGTGGCAGTACACATGTTAATGACGCTCTGGTTGTCATCCTGGATGTGATCCATTATTGCAAGGATGGTCTCCGTGTTCAGGCGGTAGAGTGGGTGGATCTGAATATCACCAGCGAGCCATGGAAAGTAACGATGGATCATTGTTACAGCACACAATGTCCACCAGAGCTGAACAACAACACAGAAAATGCTTCATCATTACTTGCCGATCCTCTCACCCAATCCATGCCCTCGAAATAATTTCTGTTAAAGAAAGACATAATGTTCCCTATTTCCAAAATATATTTTGAAAATCTATAAATATCACCAATTGAAATCACTGAGGCATCTTCGGAATTCCTTGACGATGATGTGCATGACCCTGACTTCACCATGGGTAGTGCAGAGGACTTATACACCACAATAGAATCTCAAAACACTATATTGCAGGACGATTATCTAGTAAGAGAACCAAAATGCATTGTTTTTTTTTTTTTTTTTTACAGCTGCCGGCTACAGATTATACAAATGATTAAATGTGACTATAGGATACGTTGGAAGATTTGTGGGGAGCCATTGGTGAAGTCTGCTCGAACAGTCAAAGGCACCAACCTGAAGATCAAGGGGAGTTGTGCACATGACCATTACACATTTTCGTGGTCTGCCCAGCCCATTCTTGGAAAAGAACCTGCTGGAAATGCACTTGGTTCTGGTGCTCTATTGTTTAGTGGTTCAACCTTTAGTAAGATATCAAGTTTCTGTAAATGTGTAGGACTTCACTTCATTGCTAAAACTGCATACTACAAATATCAGAGATAATTCTTGTTCCCCGCTATTGGTCAGGTCTGGTCTGGTCTGGTCAGGTCTGGAACCAAAAGATTGTGAGTTCTGTTGTGGTGCAAGGGTCAGAATGTACATCCTCTGCTGCCAAGGAAAAATATGGTTTTGTTAAATCCATTGAACTTCTGCTGTCAAGGTGATTGTAAATAGAATTGATAACCACTGGCATGCCCGTGGGAATAGCAAAGGTCATGCAAGAGCAGTTTCTGCACATAAAGCATCAATTTGATGTATGGCATGTCGCCAAGTCAATATCCCAAAAATGTACAGCTGCTGGTAAAAAAAAAGGAGAAATTCTAAAATGGTCACAGTCCGTCAGCAATTATCTTTAGTGGTGTTCAAGAACTTGTGAAGGTTCTGTCCAGATCTGGTGGAAAGGTGGCATTCAATGCTCCATCATAGTTCAAACATACACTCATGGGAGGATAACAAGCATTTTCATGAGTGTGTACATGGACCTTTGAGTGAAGAGCACGATCGTAAGAAAAAAAGTGGTTGCTGCAAGGCTCCTCAAATAGCCCTACAAAATATTGTGTGTGACAAAATGCTTACCAGAGATTTGAAGGGAATAACAGAATTTCGCCACACTTGTGATTTCTATCTATCGATCTATCTATTGTGGTTTTTGTATAGCGCCATATCGCCCAAAGGCCTCAGAGTGCTCACATAGACAAACAGAGAACAAATACAGTGGACCTACAGCAATAAAAAGAGCAACGGGGGCAATTAGATTTCTCCTTCATCAAACAAGTGTGTCTTGAGTAGTTTCTTAAAGACGGCAAGTAGCACACTGTTTTTAATCAGGGGGTGGTGGGTGGAATTCCAAATCCTTGGTGCCCAATGAGCAAAATTTGTACCACCTACTCTTTCCAAAAATGTTTGTGGTTGTTGTAGGGCATGTTTATCGTTAGATCGAAAGTTTCTTTGGATGGGTGCCTTTGTTCGTTTTTTTGCAAGATAGCTGGGAGTGGTACCAGCTAGGCATTTGAAAACCATGACAGAGTATTTAAATGTAATCCTCTTTTGGACTGGCAGCCAATGAAGTTTTCTTCTGGTTGCTGCGATTTTTTCCCGTCAGCTCAATCCAAAGACTGCCCTAAACACTCCATTTATATGGTTTGCATTTTTGTAACATTGCTTTTGGATGTACCCATCAGGAGACTTATTAAAATAGTCTTATTTTGAGTTAATTATAGCTCCCGCAATCAAAGCTAGGTTATGGTCAGTTATATATGGTAGAATTTGCCATATCAGGTTTGAGTGAAACGCACATGTTGATTTGAAGGTTTTCCATAATATGTGCCTAAAGTACAGGCCTAAAAGGTTGCATTTCAGCATAGACGGTATGGAGGCCAGAGCAAGGCTGGCTGTACTTGCTCATAATTATAACATTGGTAGGGAACAAGCTAGAAACAGGAGGTGGTTTTGCTATGCTTCGTTACACCACAGCGTTTACAAAAAGAAAAAAGCAAAGGTGGCAAAGCCAAAATTAGAGCAGATGCAATTTGACTTTGTGAAAGATCTGACTTTGACTGTGCTGGCCATGCAAACGCACGGACTGACAACAGATTACGTTTCCAGGGGGCAATCTATGCCACAGAACATTGCTAATGTGGCCCGTCACCAAAAGATTAAATTGTGGAAAAGTAGATTCAAAGTGGTGTGGTCTTTAAAATGTCTTCCTATTCAAGTTTAAATCCTTTGTTTTTATTTTTTTCTATTTTAACTGCACATTTCTTTTGATATATCCGTTATTTCAAGTATTTTTCCATAAAATGAATGTATCTATTTTTCTTGTTCGATGTGTACATGTATGAATGTTTGCATATTCTTCTCAAAATTAATATTTTGGTATATTATACAAATAAATGTGAATTGCCATTGTTTTGTTGCTGTACTTATTGGTCACAATTATTACAAAGTATATTGATTCTTAAAATGTAACATACATTTGTGTGTTATTTTATTTTGAAAATTATAATTGTTTATTTTCAACAGTGAAAAATTAGAAAATGCTCACAGGTGCCAAGGAAAGCACTGGCACATTTGAATCATTAGAGTCGCACAGGTGAAGGATGTGACTTTAAATTGTTCTTTGAATTTCATAATGCAGGTCTAAAGAACCGAAGAATATGGGCCTGATTCATGGAACGTTTTCCTATGGGATTGTGCCATTATAAAACACTTCCATGAATCAGGCCCCACGTGTTTCTCACCTTGAAATATATGTATATAAATATGTCAATCTTATACCACATACACAAGGGAGAACTTTAAATGTTTGGCCTAGGGGGCTTGTACAATACTCTGGAAGATGGTGCAGTGGCATAAGGTGGAACAACCAGCCTCCCTAACCTCCATAACAACTATACCCAATAAGAAACTCGACACCACGCTCAAATTGTGAAGTATATGACAGGACAAGAACAGACAGGATACACAGACAGGCTAAGAAGCATTAGTTGTGGGGTTGCTAGAAAATGTGATTTGGGGTGCGCCCTTGGACAATGCAGAGCAAAGAGGCTGAGGCCACTTGTCTTTTATCATGGAACAAATATGCACTTGATTGTAAAGTATGCTGCAGATTGCAGTTTGTGGAAGCAGAGGTAACTGCGAGTATATTAGACAAACGACCGGTTTAATGTAGAGATGTAGAGTAATCAAGAGCGACCTACGATACTAGTATTTTCAAGGAAGGTGGATATAGTGTGGGTGTGTGTGGGTGTGTGTGGGTGTGTTTTTTTTTTTGTCCGACCATGGTGATTTGTTAGAGTGTAACTGTGAATGTGCAAAGTAGACCCGTCTGTTCATGTGATTAGGTATTTTATTAATTTTATTTATGATGACAATATCTGTCTTTGCTTGGTCACGTAACACTGCTCTAGACGAGACATTAAATAAAGTGCTTTGGTAGTCGCTCAGAATTTGGTGATAATGTTGAAATTATTTTAATTTGGAAAAGTCATTTGTTTTTTCATCTGATACATTTTGCATTTCATGAGATAACAATGACTGTATTACATGGACATCCTTTGAGCTGTATTATAGGGTGAACCTATGCTTAGAATCAGCTTATTGTTCACTATATCTAACAAGAAAAGGAATACAAATCGAAATCTTGCAGAGTTTGTTTTGCTGGAATGTAACATGAATATATTCAAAAACAGTATCCTATAAGAATGATAAAGTAACATGGATGTGGTCATATTGAACATTATATATATTATGTGTATGATGAGGTCATCATTGTGCAAGAAACATTTAAAAAGCAGTGATGAAGCTATCTTAAATAATGAAAATTAGAACCAACCAAAAGATGTTTGGACTGTGACTTCATTGATAAGGTGGTGTAGTTAGAAAATTATATGGATTGATGGAGACCAATACTATATGTGATACAGTGGTGCCAATAGCACCAGGAAGGTTTGACACTGAGTTCAATAACCATATGTCTGGGGAATATCCTCTTCGCCATCCTTATTAGTCCATGTGTGGTGGTCGACCAGGTACACCAGCAACATTGCTGAAATTGAGAACAGTCAATCACTGTATAATCTCAGTAGCATTGCAAAGGCATTAAGTCATTGTAGCAGTATAGACTGACTCTTCCTCCACTCTTCTTCAATACTGCTATGACAACAAATACTTCCTCGTGTCTATATATAATGATTTACATCTATATGTATCCATCTCTCTATATCCATCTACCTCTTTTTCTCCATCTCTATCTATGCATCTCTATAACTCACTGTATCCTTCTCTCTATGTCGGTCGACCTGTCTTTGCATGTCTGTATAGGTCAATCGAGCTCCATCATTCTCTCGGTCTACATATTTAGTAATATTGCCGTATGTATATGAATCTCTCCATCTATCTACATCCATCTCTGGCTCTGCATCTCCATTATCCATACTTCTCCATCTATCAATCTCTCTATCTACATTCATCTCTATGTTCACATGCATATTTGTATTCCGCTATCTTTTTGTTTCTCAGTGTACATATACATCACTACATTCTTTGTATTTCTCTATATGTCTATATCCAGCACCCTCAAAGCATCTCTCATATCTACAAAGTTGTCTATGTATACATCTATCTATACACACCCCCATCTATGCATTATGTCTATCCATATCTCTCTATACATATTACTCTATCTATCTCTTTATCTATATCAATCTACGTGTCCATCTTGTCTATCGATATATCTTTATACATTGCAACGTATGTATGTCTTTATGGCTCTCTATCCATCTCTCCCTGCAAATTGCACTGTATGTATCTCTTTTCATATATATCAATCTATCCATTGATCACTCTCTATCCATCTACATGTATTCATCTCCCTGAATGCATTACTCTATAGCCCTCTATCAATTTCTCTGTTCTCTGTATACATCTAGCTCTATGCATATCTCTCTGTCTACATCTTTATCGATCTCGCTCCATGCATCTGTCCACATCTCTATCTATATGTCTCTGGATCTATGCACATTTTTTTGCAAACTCTGTTACTCCACAGATTTGTCTCCCCAAGACCTGTCGCCCACACGCTCTGTCCGTATGTCTGTCTCTCTGAAGTATTGTGTCTTTCACAATATGTAATGTATAGCCTGGTATAATATGCAAAGTGCAGCCTCAAATACCCCAATAATGACATTAAATGGTTGGTAGATTCATCATATGTAGGGTAAAGCCCCAAGAGTACGCACTCAAATTACCCAACACTGTCAAGACCCAGGCCCCATACCTGACAGCCTGTCCCTCTACGACAAAGATTGCAATCCCAATACCTTTAATCCTGCCCCTCCAGCACTGAGAGCACAAGCCCCATACCTGGCATCATGCCCGCTACTACTAAGAGCAAGTTAGCCCTTATTCATTTTATCCAAATAAATTTGACTGGGAAAACAAGTAATACTCAATTTGCATTGTAAAAGTCACTGACCAGATGTAACATCAGAACACTCTCCCATGTGTGCATGCAGTCTTGTTTGAGTAATGCTGAAATTAAATATGATGTGCTTGTCAAGAGTAAAAGTATGGTCTTATTTGTATGTAGAGGCCACAAATGAAATAGAAACATAATCATTTTCATTTCTGCGGTAAAGCCGAAAACGAAAGCTAAGGGGACCTTGGAAATTTGAGCACACTATGAAGAGGCTCTTTGTAAGTTGTCCCTGAATCCCTCATAGTACAAATTCCAAGAATACAATATAGTAAGCAAGTTCAAAGGCAAGATGGACTTGAAAGAAACAGAACAGACGATATTCAATTTTCTGTTCGTACAAGCTGTAGAATTAAAATGAGTGGCATTTTACATTGCTAAAATGGAAAGTCAGCAAATCATATAAGCCAAGTTTTCGGTATCACTATAATATTTATGCAATTGTGTGCTTGAGGAGAAACAATGGGCCACATTGATCTTCAAGTTAATGGAAAGACAGCACATTTATTTAAATATAACTTATATAGAAAAAGCATTTTTTTCATTGCAATGTAGTTAATTGTGCTAATTATCTTGCCAATGGGTACTAAAATATATTTTCCTTTCTCAACTGTACATAGTTACGTCATAAAGAAGTGTGTATTTCAATGCAATCAACTGTCCGTCGATGGGTTCTTCAACCAGAATTGAAGTTTTGGCATCACAAACAGAACAATTATTAGCATCTTCTGGGACGATCGACCCGCCCAAGCTTGCCCATTTGTGGTGGCCGTCATCGGAACTAACATGCAAGCATTTAATGAAGACATGCCGATAGCAACATTTTGTTGTCGATGTATAACAAAACCTTTTTTCTCCAAACAGAATGTCATGTGCTTCGATAGAAAATAGATGATAGAACATAATGGAATTATATTTTACTCCACAGAATTTTGACTTGCTCAAATCAAGTACTGGGATTAAATCATTGAAGAATGGAATCATAAAGATTGCATGGATTGTGACTGTTAAAATAAAAAAGAGTACTAGGACTTGGAGTAAACAATCAGTTATTACACTAATTATGTGCAGCAAATGTTTGAATGTCTGATTGGCTGTTGTGATGAATCCCACAGATCCCTCACTAAACCCCTACCTAAAGTCCCCTCCCAAGTGGCCAGGGAAAGGCAGATGCTCCCTGATCCGGCCCTTGGGGTGGTGCTCTTGCTCTGCAGGAGGATCACCTGGGAGGAGACAAGGCTCGGGGTGGTGAGGAGATCTCACGGGATGAGACACAGTATTTGTTTCCAAAGGGGAAAAACCTTTTCCAAGTACCATAGCATATAATGGCTTATTGTCGTTATGACCTCTCTAATCCACAGAGTGAACATCTTAATGTGACTGAAGCTAATATAAAAGTGTTTAATATCATAAGAAAGGAAAGCCTGTTTGAACATTATCAAGTTGGAAACCCTCCTAATTCCCAAAGGTACAGTGAAAGGACACTTGTAACTGATGACTTAAATTAACTGCCTTCCCCTTTTCAAACAAATCTTTGTAATATTTCCTTGGACATACTTAAGAGAAATAAATCTGAATTTAACAAAGTAAAGCTGACTATAAAATCCAATTCTGTTGTAGGGGACTTCAAGTCTCAGAATTCCCTACGTTCTGGCACGAGGAAGAGGGCCCAGGAGCAATGTTGCAGAAGTGATCAGCTTGTTAAAGCCAATTTCCCACACCTTAGGAAGGCAGAGAGGCTTAAAAGGCCCACTCAGGTTGCCTGGACCATTGTGAAGCAGATTAAAGCTGCTGGCCCTGAGAGGGAACTTTCCCCCTAAATCTGAAGTGCAGAGGTTGCAGAGTGGAAAGCATGAAGAGAGACTGCTTTTTCCCATGTGAACCTGATTGCAGAGTCTGTGGAGAGGGAATTGTGCCGAAGACCGTGGCTGAAAGTTGGTGCACAGCTGAGAGTCTTAGGAGCAAGATGAGTTCTGTAACTGCATGATGGGAACGAGGACAGATTCTCAGAGGAATAGTAACTGTTCCAAGGAAGCCAGAAGCAGTTAAAGTCCTGCAACATACAAAGGGAGTGAAGATAGAAGCTGGTGAGTGTTACCAAGCGTTCTGCTCCCTTGCGTGAATAAAGACAGGCAACTGTAGCTAAAGAGAATCACTACCGTGCGAGTGAAAGCATTGTTAACTGACCGTTAATTTTTGGACAATGGAATGCCACAAAAATAGCACTTGTGTGTGAGTGAAACCTTTCAAAGCACCCGGTATTAGGAAAACTCGTCAAAGCACGCTGCTTGAGTCATAATCTGAAGAAAACAGATGAAAGAGTGGTTGTGTGTGCTTAATGGTGATCCTGAAGGGGATGTTAACTGAAGAGTCGTTTGGGAAGCAGTTTTGAAGGTTGTAACTTTGAATTGGTATCCAGTAATATTATCCCATTAGTACCCGGCAAGGGTCAATAAGAATGTAACAAGCATTCTGATTGGCCCTCGCTGGGGCATTACCCAGCCGGGAATCCCTCGCACGCACATACGATCCTGCGTTTGTTCCCAGGAGGGGGCGTGGCAGCCCCTTAGCCAATGGGGAGGCTCGAAACGGGGCAATCCTCACTCCAAGCCTCCCCAAGGCTGGAGGCTGCCTTTGTCCCCTGCTGGGGACTCAGGTATGTTTTTTTTTTCTCCATCCCCCTCCCCTGCAAACTAGCCCCTTCCTGCCCCCCCAACTCTTCTTCTTTTCTCGGGAGCGAACACGCTGGGAACACTGCTGTTCCCAGCATGTTCACTCCCAATTGCCACAATGGAAAGGGAAAACGGACTGCGTTTTCCCTTTCCTGGCGGCCATTTTATTTGACGCAGCCTTTCGGAACAGAAAAAAATGCAATTAGTACCCCTGTCTAACGGGCCGGGGTACTTATTGCAGTAAGCCCCTCAACGGCAGCCCAATACCACCCACGGTAATGCCCCCGGGGCCTCATTAAGGCCTTCACTACGTTGGGCCTCTAACTATGAGCTCCGGGGGCATTACCTGGGGTGGTATTGGCCCCCGTCTCGGGGCTTATTGCCACAATATATATGGTTGCCATATATATGGTCACTGGGAAAAGGCTGTGGTGACTTTGTATATGGTGACCATATATATGTGGGCAAGGGGAGTGGGGATTGCGGGGGTGTCACCCACAACCCTTGAAAAAAAATGTTTTAGGGGTTGCGGGGGTGTCCCCATTATGTTCAATGTATTCATGTCCCTGCAAACCAAGGTCATTTTCTGGCGACATTTTTGTCAGGCGACATTTTTGCAATGACATTATCACATGGAACCTTTGAATTTAAAGTGAGTGAACGTTATGAAACGGGAGTTCCAGCGAACAAGCATCGCCCAAAGCCAAGAAAGGAACACGCATTGCCCAAAGCCAAGAAAGGAACAAGCATTGCCCAAAAACAAGAAGGAAGCAACCATTGCCAAAAGTCAAGAAGGGTACAAGTATTACCCAAAGCCAAGAGTAGCACAAATATTGCCAAAACCAAAAGAGTTGTACAAGCATTGCCTAACGCCAAAAAGATTAACAACAAGGCATAAAGTTAAGCTGTTCTGGTTGGCAGGAAGAGAAGGGGCGAATTCAAGGTTGTAAAAGGGTGAAACTGATTAATGGTAATTGTTCCATAAAAGATGATTTAAAAATAAAACTCACATTGCCAAAGCCAAAAGGAGGAAAGGTGAAATTACTTCGTTGAGGGCATTTTGGTTGTTGATGTAGCAGAGAGACAAGAATGACAAAGAGGCTGCCGTTCGGGTAGGTGAATGTTCGAAAGAAGACTGCCTTGCTTACTTGGAAGTGGTGAGAGGCACTGAAGTGAATCTTGTCTTTTCTAAAAAGTTGTTGAAAGTCAAAAAGTTACAAATTATTGAAACTATGAGACAAGAGTGGCAAAGAGGCTGCCCTTCTGGAAGGTGAATGCTAAAAAACAGAGTGCCTTGCTAAACTGGAAGTTGTTGATGGAAATCCTGTCTTTTACTAAAATGTTTTTGAAAAGTCACAAAGCTGAAGTTGCTGAAACTGTTGTAAAACGTTTGGTTGTCAGTAGATTTATGGCTTCAGAAGCACTATTAAGTGTGGAACGCTATTGGCCAGGTGAGTAGAAATGCATGGGGAATCCTTGTAGAAGTGAACCTGGTATGAGAGTTAACCAGGTTGAAGCAGAGGGGCTGTGAAGTCATCCTGACAAAGATTTAAACTGTTTTATTTTATCTACAAGAAGCTTTGTTTCTTCGAATCTACAAGAAGCTGTGTTTCTTTGACTATGACAAGAAGTTGTGTTTTCTTTGACATTCAAGGCAAAGCATCCTGACCAGGAATATCATTGATGCTATTTGGTGAAGTGGAAATTATTGTTCAAGAAGGAAGAGATACATTTCTTTTGGTTGAGCATTGGTTTATCAGATCTTATTTTTGACAAATTGAAGGAACAAAGAAATGTGACGGAAATTTATTATCAACCCGGATTTCCTTGTTTCTTTTTGTTGAACTATTAGAACTGAATTCAACTAGAAACCTGGGAAGGAGAGTTCGCCCAGGTGGTAAAGAGACACTGTGAACACATTGCAAAAGTTAGTGTTGTTGTCGTGAATTGACATATATTTTCTTGCGTATTACATGCACAAGTGTGAGGGCCAGATATCCTTAATTAGAGTGTTTCCTTTAGTTTATGATAGGCACGGAAATCCTCATCAGGGTAGGGATAGTGAGGCTTTTATTGAAACTTATGATTTAATAAAAATGGCATAATTTGAGAAATCATCAAAAAGTTGTCCGCCTCACATTTCAGTCCCCTCACACTGTATTCAACTGTTTCCGTTGAATTAAGCAATATTACCACTTAGAAAATTCCCGACTATGAGTATTTATTGAAAAGTGTAAGTGTTTTGCTTCTTTTTATGAAAAGGCAGCAAACTTACTCTGTGTGTGTGTATGCATGTGTGTTCATCTTCCGGGTTTTGCTTTAGGTAATGTGATGACGTAGTTCATGACAGCATATGTTTGGCTAAGCTGTGCAATGTAAGGAAGGCATGTTATCAATAGTAAGACAGGCACAAGTGACCACAGTTCAAGGGTGTTTATTGAACTTCAATAAAAACACCTATCTAATCCTAAATCTAAAGATAGGAGCAAGCTAAGTCCATCAAATAATAAAACGCAGTCCTAGTGGTGTAGACAAAATAAAAGGGCATCTACTAATAACCCTATTGCCAATCCTTACCTCTAAATACAAATAGGGGCTCATTCTGAGCCTGCCGGTCCGGAAACAATGGTGCCGGTAAGCTTAGTGGCACCGTTGTTTCTGGACTGGCATATTACAGGTCTGCATGCCGGAGCTGCTGTGCCTGACAGGTCGGACCCTGCCAGACACATCGGCCACGGTAATCAGATAGTCACAGAAGCACCGGCACCGTTATTATTTCCCCATTCCCATAGAGTCCTATGGGACTCTATGGGAAAGGGGATTTACAATTTAACATCGCCTGACTTTCTGGACCACCGGGATTGTAATCCCCCGGTGATACTGGCAAGTCAGGCGCCGGTAAATCATTATGGGTCCGCAGCAACCTGCCGGTAGTAGCGGCACGGTTACCGCCGGTCTCACAATGAGCCCCATAGTATGGGAAACAATGTTATGTAAAAGAAAAATGTTCAAGAAATGATATGTCAGGATATATAAGCCATAGGCCTCCCTTCCCCATGTTATCAGCATGGGACAAGGCAGGACAACCAAGGTTAGCACAGTTTCTGGCTTGTCTATCACAAGGGTGCAGTTCAAAACTTCAACATCATTGCCTTCTGTGCCAAAGTCTCTTCACCATTCAAAGTCTCTTCTTTCAGGGGGCCTGATGCAACAAACAAGCAATAAAGTTCCTTTCCTTTTTGTATTTCAAATGTACACAATGTTCTTAGGTGATCTACTATTCAGCTCAGCTCCCCCTCAGTGAGGCTCAGATCCACTTTGACACAAAATCTTCAATCAGTCTCCCTCCGCTGTGCTCGGACCAATTTATCTACTTTGCCATTAACTTTCTTGACTCCATCAACATCGAAGACTTTTGATTGTGCACAGGACTTTGCTTTGCTTGACCCGTTGCAGGACCACTTCGATTCACAATTCTTTGCCTCTCTTTCACTTTTGCCACCTCTCAGCTGGATACCTTACAGAGGCATTCGAATGAGTTCACAAGTAGGGCCAGACCACTCTGTGAAAGGTTTCGTATCTTGGTTTCAGAGTTCAATCAGTCATTTGCAGCTCAACTTTGCTCAAGTTGGTTATCACACATACTTCAAGCAATGTTCGTTCCAGCGTTCGCCATACAATGTAGCCGCTTGCAACCTTGGCTTCAACACAGACTGGTCTTGTATCGGTCTTCCCAACTCACCGGCTGTGTTGATTTTTCTGTGGTGTTGCTTGGTTCTTGGAGCCAAGGACAGTACCACAGCAGCTGTCGATTCTCCCCCCTTCTTGAATATCGATGCAGGAGGGCCTCGGGTACCTCTGACACACAACGCTGGATTCCTCAGCCTGGTTCCCTGGCCTGGTCTTACGCTTTCTATTCTCGAGGCTTCAGGAAAGTGATGGTTCCTTGTTGAAAAGGTTAAGGAACTTCCCTCCTTGTGATCCCCTTATGTCTTGCTGTCTTTCTTCTCTCGTTAAACTTCCATCTTGGAATTGCTGTTTCCTCGTGTGCTTTGCCTCACTCAGAGTGTGCTCTCATGCTCCGACTTTTATCCATGTCTGGAAGTGTAATGGAAGTCAGGTGTGTGTGATGGTCAGTAATTGTCTGACCTCTCCTGACCATCATATTGGGACACTTCAGGTATACTGCTTGGTCTGTTTTCTCTTATAGCGGGCTGTCCATGAGAAAGTGTTTGTGTTGTAAAAGGGGGGTTCAGTTCCTAAATATCCTATGTGGCAGGATGTGGTAAAGGTGTTACAGGGAGGGGGATACGGCATCTCACCATCCAGTGTCCTACTCCTACTCCCCAAAGACCCCTCACCAAGGTGATCCTGCCACAGTGATCCACCCGCAGGAACTGTATCCAAAAGCGATGGCCGTGTCCTAGCCACCTGGATGACAGATCCTTGGGGACTAGTGGGTGAGACACCTTCGGTGTTTCTCACAGCACCAACATCATGAGAACAGGCGTAGCATATCGGTTTGACACGTTGATGGCAGCTTGAGGGGAGGGTTTTATGATTTACTGCAGCAAATGCACTTGAATTTAGGGGGTGATTGGTCAACAGATAAGATTATCACAAGATAGAGGTTTACGGCCCATGAGGTTCAAATGTCTAAATGTCAGAAAATCGAAGGTAAGATGCACTGGAAAAAGAATTCTGATTGATTGATATATGCTCAAAAATGCATGCCCAATCCATTGGGCCAATACAATTCCTGAGAGAAGTTCCCCTTTAACTGTTTTTAATATTGAAGCTTCACCAGAATAGTCTCATTAAAATCTGTAAATAAGTTAGATGCCCCCACACAAGTACATGTACCAATCCCCCACAGTCTATAAAGTTTGCCTCTCTCCCAACATTTGAAGGGTAGCCCCCACTGACATTTTAGCTTAGTTGCACCCTTGCTGTAAAGTATGAATTGTAGGATTACTGCTACTTCCTGTGTACACGTGGATAATTCTTTAGTGTCTATTGCAAACCCAAACCTTATTATATAACAACACCCTCCCTCACTTACTTCTTCTTTCATTTGAGTTTTGTTTATTTTATGGCAGAACATTTTACTGGTTATTTTCTACATAGTTCGTGTGCAGCCGGACCTTGGATACTCTTCCTTCTCCTCCACCTTCTCCTCCTCCTCCTCAAAGTACCAACTGCTTGCCTCATAGTCCTAATTTTCTTTCTGCATGACAGAATGGCACCCTGCCCCACCAACCCCATCCCCCCACCCCCACATCAGCAGGGCTGGCAGGTCTTGTTTAAGATTTCAGGAAGTAGCTAGTAGGGCACACAGTATCATCACAGGGCAGCATCATCATGACCTTGGCTCTGGCTGATGCCCTTGGCGGTAGTGCTGCAAGGAAGACACGTGGCTGCAATGTCAGGAAGCTACAAGCCTCAGGGACAATCCCCAACACTGGCAAAGAGCCAGCTGTCCTAATTATCTGTGACAACAGGCAGTAGGAGGCAGACTGAAGTTCTTCATGCAAGACTGGAAAATGTTGATAAAGGACATATGGCTCACAGGAATTGTATCAGAGGAGTACGCTATAGAACTCTGTGCCACACTTCCTCAGACATGCCCTGTGATAACTCAGCACTGAAGATCACAGATTGCAGAGCAATCTTGCAGAACATGCTGGAAGAACTATTGAGGAAAGATAAAGTTGCACTTGTACTGAGTTCCGAGGAATAGCAAGGTTTCTACTATCATGTATTGCTTTTACCTACATCATCGGGGGGATTTCATCTGATGCTAAACTAAATGTGAGAATTCCATGTCTCCATTTTGCCTTGGAGTTACTGCAGAAGATTTCACTGATCATAAGGGTTTTTATGTAACGTCATTAGACCTGCAAGCCACTTATCATCACATTCCCATAAAGAGAGCCCAACAGAGTTCTGGGAAAGTACTACCAGTGCAAGGTCCTCCATTTTAGCCTGAAGCCTGCTTGTGATGAATCAGAGGGAATCATCACTTCTTACCCAGCAGTGACCTCTTCCCGTGTGGACAGGAGACGGCAACGGCGGTATGGTCCTGACCATGGGGGTGACTGTATGATGCAGGATCGCCTAGGGGAGGACAATTCACAAGGGAGGGAGATGGCATTGTTGGTGTAAGGTACATACCAACGTTTCCCTGGTAGGGACATTCATTCTCTTTTGCCAAAACCCATAGGCCAACGCTTACAATCCAATATGCCTTGTAAAATTACTGAAAATCCCTTCTCAAATTCCACATATGCATCTTCCATCAGTGACTTGCCTTCAGAAGCCATTAGGAAATGTCAGCCCGGATTGTTATACAAGTTATCATAAATGGAATATTACCCCCATAACTACCAAAGTACTGAGACGAGGAAGGAAACAAGAATAATGAAAATCACAGAGCAAGGAGTCCAACATTACCGTTCTAGTCTTTGGGAAAGACAATGTGTTACCAGCACACTTAAAGTGGGTACAGCTGATATGGGGCAGGTGAACAATAGTGAAGGGAGTCTTTCTCCTAAAACAAATGGTGAGTATACATGCTGGTGACAAGAGTAGGGAAGAAGAGTTGGTAAGCAGAGAAACGGTGTGCAGACCGAGAATAGGTCTTGGAAAACCCTGAAGCTGTGGGTGGGGGGGTGACTGCGAAGCCCGAGCGAGGATGTTTCACTGGTGTACAGAGCTGGACACCAGTGGAACACCTTATGGTTGCTGGAAGGTACTGCCTGCATCCTGCCACGCCGCATAGAGCAAAGAAGAGAGAATGGAGCAAAATAGATCACAAGCTCAACATGCATTCTAGTGTTTGCTGGCACACACCTGTGCCTGGGAATTTTTAGCAGCCCAAACAGAGAGACATTGACAGCAGCTGTGGTGGCTGGTAAGTGAGAGCTGAACCTTGCTGTGTAGAACAGGGCACTGAGGAGCCAGAACCGGCGTGGGGAAGCCCAGCAGCTCACAGATGGAGAAAGAAGCCGCAGAGTGAAGAACCGCAGCAGGAATGCCAGGAGCTGGTAAGGGACTCCTGAGCATTCGCATACAGAGAAAATCAGCACACTGCTTACCGAAGCCAAGAGGAAAGCAGGCATGTCCAGCAGAAGATGTAGAGGACCGGCCGATGAAGAGAAGGTAGCCCTGAGGAGAAAGTAGGCTGGAATCCTTCATTTGCAGACCACGATAGACAGAATCAATGCCAACAAAGACTGGTGAGTCCACCCAGAAGCAGAGGGAACATTGGGTCATATACATGAAAAGCAATTCAAAGAGACACAGTATGACATATTGAAAAGCTGGAATTTAAATTGGAACAAACCCATCTTCTAATGTGTGGATGTGCTAAATGCAAACATTTAAAGAACAGTTAGAGGTTAACCTGTCACAGGGATACGTTATCCATCCTTAGAAATAAGGATTTATGGGAGCAGGCAACGGCTCCAAGTGTGTGCAAACAGAAGTCCTGGCAGGAGAGTAAATCATTCCATTCAAGTGTGTGAAAACAGAAGTCCTGGTAGGAGAGTAAACTAGGCCATTCAAGTGTGTGTAGACACAAGTCCTGACAGGGGAGTAGAGCAGGACATTTCAAGTGTGTTTGTTAAGGATCCTGGCAGAACAGTATACCCAGTAATTGGGAAATGAACAAGAAAGAAGAAACCAATTTTGTAAAACCAAACAATTTTTGTCTACAAGTGTGGTAGTTGGTCTAGCAAGGCGCAAAGAACTATTGTGTGGAGAAAGCCTCAACGAGCAAGGAAGAATCCAGGGGAAGGGGACTCCCCTCTGGAACCAAGAACCTTGTTCTCTGAGGAACTTTTTGTTTTAATTATTTATTCTTTATGAATACTTTCCCGAACCTCCCGGGGGTAAAGCCATTTCCTTTTTCACCTTTTAGTATAGTTTGTAGTGTGAGCGTCAGAATATGTTTTTGTTTTGAAGTCCTGACACATACCGATCCTTGGTTTTGGTTTAGGTAGCAAAGTTCCTCTAGAGCACCGTCAGTGAGGGCTTCTCCCAACCCCATTTCTTTGAATAAAAGTCTTTAACCAAAAACATGGCAAACCTGTGTCGGACCTTCATTTCTGACTCCTCACACTGCTCCAAAGATATTTACGAACCTGGTTGCACCCTTTATAGATCTCTTTCATCAAGAAAGAATCTAGATATATCCTTATCTGGATGACTGGTTGGTCATCAACCAGACAGAGCAGGAGAATGGGCCCATACCCTATGGATCCGCAAAAGTGTTGGGTCACCTGAGAGTTCTAGTGGCTCACAAGAAGTCTCGATTATCATTAGGTCAGAGACTTGAGGGCATTAACACCTCTATAGAGACAAATGTGACAGTGATTGTAGTAATCGCAGTAGACATTCTGCCTCTGATAGTACCAGCTCCTTGAAGTGGGGGGAACTGTTTTCTGTATATCAAGCCCTGTTGGTCTTTCATCCACATCCTCAAGGCAGGCCAATCAGGGTGTGGACAGACAACATGACAGCAAAAGCATATCTGAACATGCAAGGAGATTCAAGAATGCTCCCCTTGATGCTCATGGCAAAGATGATCTTGGAGTGGACAGAACTTAGCATTGTCTCACTGAGAGAAACCCATCTTCATAAAGCCCTGCACATAGTCAGAGCTGTTGCTGTGGATGAAGTTACCTTTGCCATTGAAGTTGACACTGTGGAACAAAGCATTCTTGTTGATCTGTGCCAAGTTTGGCTGCCTCAGACAGGCTTCTTTGTGATCAATGGCAATGCAGTGGTTCCTTTGTATTGATCACCGTTTGCAGAACCTTAAGTATGTAGGTAGGGTGGGCTGCAGAGTCTGTGGCCAAATTGTTTCCTTTTCTCCTACCCTCCCTTTCCACTGATCCCAAGGGTGCTTCACAAAATAGTGAAGCAAGAAGCTGAGATCATAGCATAGTGGTGTCTTTTCGACCCCAGAGGTGTTGGTTCTCTGTCCTTGAGGGGCTTTCAGTGACCCAGGAGATTCTGCTTCCCAGGTATTCTCCCCATTACATCTAATGGAGCAGGAGTCACCCATCCTCAATCTATAGGCCTTGTAGAGTTAGTCCATGTCAAGCAGCTGGGACAGTCCATGGGGCCAGGAGACCAACCAAAAGCAGGGTATATTCCCATCACTAGGCTTTATTTTAGAGGTGATGTTGGAGCCATGATTACAAGTTCTTAAGAGGGTCATAACATAAAGGATGATACTCCTTTATGCTGTGACCCTCCTAGGATCTTGGGTTTTCTGTTAAAGGGGCTACCTAAAGAGCTTGTGGTGGCTGCTCTTAAGGTGCAGTGGGTTGCTCTGAAAGCCTTCTAGAAGTAATGTGGTGGGTTAGTAGGTTAGGTCCTAAATTGCGGAATGGTTTTAATCTTTTGACTCCCCTAAGATGTATTTATCTATTTATTTAGACCGCGGCTATGGCCCATGGGCACAGAGGCTGTGAAAAACCTGAAGGTGTCTCACCCACTTGTCTCCAGGCATCTGTCAATCAGGTGGCCAGAACACAGCCATCGCTTTTGGATCCAAGTCCTGGGGGTGGACCAGTGCGGGAGGATCGCCTGGATGACGAGTACTCGGGGAGTGGATTGGGACACCGGAGGGTGAGACACGGTATCCTCTTCCTTGCAACACCTTTTCCCCATCCTATCAGTAGGATACCTAGGAACTCAACCCCCTGCCCCTTTCCTGACAAACACTGTTTCATGGACAGCTCACTTTGAGAGCAAACAGATTAACACTCGAACCGTATACCTGACATGTCCCAACACAAGGGTCAGGCAATTACTGATAATGACACACACCTGACTTCCATCACACTTCCCCACAAAGATAAAAGGCGGAGCACAAAAGCACACTCTGAGCAAGGCAAAACACATGAGGCAGCAACAGTTCCGAGATGGCAGTTTAATATGAGGCGAAAGACAGCAAGACCAGAAAGGGTTGCAAGGAGGGAATTGCCATTGGCCTTTTCAGAGGGAGAAAATCCATACTTTTACAAGCTCTCGACAATAAGAAACATAAGACAGGGAATTAAAGCTGAAGAAAGGTGCATTGTGAGTCGAAGGTACCTGGGGCTCTCTTGCATCGAAAGCCGAGGCGGGGAGAAGCGATTGCCTCCGAGGTACTGTCCTTTGCTCCTACAACATAGCCGCTCCAGTAAAGTCATCACAGCCTGTGACTCAGGGAGACTGATAGCAGACCGGTCTGTGTTACCAAGGTTGCAACCGGCAAAATTGTATGAAGAAATCTGCAAAGAACAGATTGTAAGGCGTATGTGATGGGGGACGCTAATATAATTGAATATCTGAGGAGTGACTGAACTTTTGAAACCAAGTTAGATGCCATATACAGATTAGACCTGCGCCATGTGGGTGCTCATTCGACTGTCTCTGTTAGGTATCCAATTGAGATGTAAACCTGTGAACTGTGAAATCGAAGTGGTCCTGCAACAGATCAAGTGCACATTCAAAAGTGTTTGATAGCTAATACGAACTAACTGGCTTGAGCCTGGCTGAGGGTGACTAATTGTGTAAAAGGATTCTGAGCCTGGCTGAGGGGGATCCAGAGTGAATTGTGGGAAAAGATACTTCTATAAGCAGTGGAGAAGAGGATTTGAGCCCGGAAGAGAGGGATCCAAACTAAAGATTGTGATAGAAAAGGAACCTGATCCCAGCTGAGGGGGATCCAGGGTGAAGAGTGAATCGCCGACTTGAACATTTGTAAAAGATCTTTTTGTTGTTTTGGTATATCAGGCCCTCTGAATTAAGAGAATTTAATAACTTAAGAGACTTGGGCACAGAAGGACCTTATGTTGGTAATGGAACTGCGCCCTTGTGCCGAAGAAGCTCCACAGTATGCTTTGCTCGAGTGAACCGCCTTACCCCGTGCTGAAAACATGGGGAAGGGAAGCCAACGGACTGAACATCCTGACTTATCAGTTTATGAACACTTTTTTCTTTTTCATGGAGTTTTCCCCACCCTATTTGTAAATTAGCGGTAAGGATTGGCAAAAGGTGTTTTAGTATAGGCCCTTTTATTTTGACGAGACTCAACTAGGACTGTGTTATTATTATTTGATGGTCATAGCGTGCTCCCATCTTTAGATTTAGGTTTACCTAGGCATTTTTCACACCCTTCTTAAAGTTCAATAAACACCCTTGAACTGCGGTCACTTGTGTCTATCTTACATTGATACCATACCTTCCTTACAAGGCGCAGAAAGAAACAAGACAAACATAAAACAACAGGACCAATATAGAACAGCAAACCAGACCAAGCATAAAGCCAGGCCAGGGAAAAGACAGCAACCCAGAAGTCACGCTAAATCGGGAAAATCAGGATAGGCAGAAAACCCATTTAAAGAAGCAGGTTTCAAGAGCTTTTTTAAATAAGAATAAGGAACGCATTGCCCACAAATGGGAAGGTTGTTCCATAGACTAGGAGCAACCGAGCAAAGGATAATCTGCCCACTCTTTCAAAATTAATTTGGGGCGTTACCAGCAGACATGTATTACTCAGGTTCAATGTACGTACTGAGGATTTGAAGGAAATTCTAGAATTCATATAAGAAGGACTAGAACCATACAGACATTTATGAGTAATGGTGGCAATACGAAATGCTAAATGTACCTTCACAAGAAGCCAATTCAAGGCTCGACAAGCTTCCATCACATGATCCCTATGTTTCAGCTGACTGATCATCCTAACTGTACCATTTTGCAAAGTCTGAAGCTCGGACTGCCACAAAAGTCGATCTTGGAGCCCATGATAGCACAATGCCAGTGCTCCTTAGAGATAAAAGGCTGTATATGACATAGCAGTTTGAAGTAATATGAAGAAGATAACGCTATGTGGTTGGTTTGAGTCTTCATGGAGAGAATCACATCAAGGTATACCTCTAATTTGTTTACTTTCGGCACGCACACACATTTTCCCATTGACAAATAAGATAGGTGCGAGCACACAGTTCCTCAGAGGGTAATAGATATTAAGGCACTTATCTCCTCTCGAGGACATCCGGACCCTGGAGAATGGCACGGAATATAGTCGGGGCAGCCACAGTTCACCGCCGCGACCCGGGCTCCAGAGTTAGCATGTCGCTACAGCCACTCATGATAACTGTCGCGGCCCAGTCTTCTCAGCAGACATACCTCCGGCGTCTCAATAGCCCGCAATTCTGCTTAGCCACAAAGCACACCGCCGCCACCCATGCTGTTCATCAGTAATTATCCGCACCGAAGCACGGACGGTTGACAGTTTAAGAAGTCATCTGATTGCACAGCTGGTTCGCTGTGCGAATGCTCTGAACTACGCAATGACCCACATCCTGCTGGGAATTGTAGTTCAAAGCCGTTTCAAAGCCGTTTCTTACCCATTACACACCTTCTCTTGCCCAAACACCTATTCCTGACAGACACTCAACTCTTTTTCAGACTTCCTGCTGACTCTCTCACACCTTCCTTCACCCCTGACTGCCTGTCTGCCATCCAGGCTTGGTGCTCTTCCAATGATCTCTGCCTTAATGCCAACAAAACTGAGATCCTTCCAATTGGGACCCCTGTTCTATCCTTCTTCCCTTCTCTCTGGCCATCCTCCTTGGGCTCTCCCCCTGCTCCTTCTTCTGAAGCCAGTTACATTGGAGTCATCTTTAACTCCTCTTTATCCGTCCTCCCTCACACGCAGGACATCGCCAAGAAGTCCCACTTCCAACTCTTCTTTCTGAAAGGAATTCCCCCATTTCTCACTTCCCCCAGAGGTTCAATGTTTCCTGAACTCTGGTTCTCTCTAGGCTTGACTATTGCAACAGCCTCCCCCTGAATCTAACTTCCTCCACTCTAGGTCCTCTTGAGCTAGTCCAGAATAGAGCAGAAAGACTTATCTTTGGCCTTAGGCCCAGGGGCCGCATCTCTCCTGCCCTAAAATGCCTCCACTGGCTCCCAGTTGCTGTACGGATCAAATTTAAATCCCTCTGCATCATCCACAAGGCAGTCTGGGGTTGGGGAGCACTCTACCTGCAGCTGTCTCTTACCAAATACTCTCCTTCTAGACCTCTACGCTGCTCTGGCACCATCGCTCTATGTGTAAAGCGTTTCACTAAACAGAGAGCAGGAGGCTGATTGCTTTCCTCAGCTGGTTCCCTCCTCTGGAACAGCCTCCCCTTCCACTGCATCTTGAGCAGGACCTTCTGAAGTTACGGAAACATGTCAAGACTCTACTCTTTTCCTCCTCCTTCCCTTCCTCCTTCCCATGCTAATCACACAGCTGCTCTGATTGGTGCCTTGGACCCTTATGCCTCCGCTGGGCCCCTGACCATTCACACCCTATCTCCCCAACATCTGTCTTCCTTCAGCACTTGCCTCGGCTCACCTTCTGCACTGGAGATTCACACTTTACACCCAGCGTGGCTCCTGGCACGAGCACTTACTATACCCTGTTCTTCATCGTTGGACACCCTCGAACACAGACACGTCAGCACCTACCCCACTGTCATATTTCTTCCTGCACTTGCACATTCTGAATACTCACAAGGAATAGTAGGTTCAGCCTTCCCTTCCCCTCTGTATTTTTTGTATTTAATTGTATATTTTGTATTTAATAGTACTGCTACCCCATGTCCCCTCCCTGCTGCCCCATAGGCACTTTAAAACAGAATTATATTTCCTGTATAAAAAAATTAATAAAATAAATAAATACTCCAGTGCCCAGGAGCTTCCATAGGGGCCCCACCACACCACACCAGGTCTGAGGGGATCCAGCCCAGTCCTCACCCATCAGGGTAAAGGCTGTGCCAGGGCTTGCAGCACAAGAAGGAAGCGTTCAGTAGGGATTGAAGCTGTCCATGACATGTGGCACGTGTCTCATTCCAAGTTCATCTCCAACCCCTTCTCCTCCGGTTTCCTTGCGGCTCATATACAGGAACCAGGAAGCTTTACCAGATTCCTGGTTCCTGTTTGTGACCAGCACAGAGGAGCCGAGGGTGGACTTGAGTGACACACCGAAGCTTGAAAAACAAGTAAGAAGACTTTAAAAAAAATTGATGTGTATTTTGCATGTGTGAAGTGTGTGTCAGATGTATGCATGTGCTATGGGTCAGTGGGTGGTGGGTGAATGAGAAGAAATGTGATAGTGTGAGTGTTTGAATCATCTGGGTGGGGGTGTTTCTGTGTTGAAATAGTAGTCAGAGTGGATGTAGAAGGTGTATGAGTGAGTGACTGGTGGATGAATGAGTATGAATTTGCTACAGTGTGTTTGCATGTTCTGGGTCGGTGGGTGCGTGTGCCTGTGTAAAGAATGCAGTGAGAGTGGATCTAAGAGGTGTATGAGTGGGCGACTGGTGGGTGAATGAGTATGAATGTGATACTGTGTTTCAATGGTCTGGATGGGTATGTGTCTGTGTGAAGAATTGAGTGTGAGTGGACAAGAGTCAGGGTTTATGGGTCAGTGAGTAGTGGGTGAATGAGTAGGAATGTGATGGTGTTTTTGTTTAATGTTCTGAGTGTGTGGGTGCCAGTGTGAGTGTATGTGAGAGAAGGTATATGGGTGAGTGACTGGTGGGTCAATGGGTATGAATGTGATTGTGTGTGTGAATGTTCTGGGTTTGCCTGTGTGGTGAATGCACTGTGAATGAATGTGAGAGGAGATGTATGGCTGGTTGAAAGGCAGTGTGTGTGGTGTGGGCATGCACGTGTCTGCAAGTGTGTGTGCTTGTGTGTGTGTATGTGTGTGGCCCTGGGAGACTGGGGATCACTAGAGCATAGTTGACACATCCTACCAGCATCCTGGTTCCTGTTTGTGACCAGCATACAGGAGCCGAGGGTAGCCTGGAGTGACAGACCGAAGCTGGAAAAACAGGTAAGAAGGAGTTAAAAAAAAGAAAATTGATGTGGATTTTGCATGTGTGAAGTGTGTGTCAGATGTATGTATGTGCTATGGGTCAGTGGGTGGTGGGTGAATGAGAGGAAATGTGATAGTGTGCGTGTTTGAATTTTTTGGGTGGGTGTGAGTCTGTGTGGAAAATGTAGTCAGAGTGGATGTAGGCGAAAGTGTATGAGTGAGTGACTGGTGGGTGAATGAGCATAAATGTGCTACTGTGTGTTTGAATGTTCTGGGTCGGTGGCTGGGTGTGTGCCTGTGTAAAGAATGCAGTGAGAGTGGATGTAAGAGAAGGTGTATGAGTGGGTGACTGGTGGGTGAATGAGTATGAATGTGATAGTGTGTTTCAATATTCTGGATGGGTACGTGTCTGTGTAGAGAATGGAGTGTGAGTGGACAAGAGTGAAGGTTTATGGTTCAGTGAGTGGTGGGTGAATGAGTAGGAGTGTGTGTTTGAATGTTCTCAGTGGGTTGGTGCCAGTGTGAGTGTATGTGAGAGAAGGTATATGGGTGAGTGACTGGTGGGGCAATGGGTATGAATGTGATTGTGTGTGTGAATGTTCTGGGTGGGTGCATGCCTGTGTGGTGAATGCAGTGTGAATGAATGTGAGAGGAGATGTATGGTTAGGTGAAAGGGATTGTGTGTGTGTGTTGTGGCCATGCATGTGTGTGCGAGTGTGTGTGCATGTGTGTGTGGCCCTGGGAGACTGGGGATCACTAGCGCATTGTTGGAACATCCTTTATTGGCTTTGCATGTTTTACTGGTATTTTTGGGCATGTGTGTCATTACCTGGCTAGACTGGCATTTTGGTACAGCCAGTCTAGCCATTGCTTGCGGTGGCATGACATTTATTACTCGGCAGCTTTGATAAAGCAAGTATGATAAGTACTAGTACCTCACTAGATTGACGTTTTGGTGTAGCGGCCTGTATATGTCTTACTGTAGCATGACTTTTTATTAAATGAGCATATATAATGAAGTAAGGATAAGTGTTCAAATGGTTTAGACTGGCTTTCATTGAAGCCAGTTTGGACATGTTTTTTTTATTGCGACATATCACCTTTAATGGCCAAACCAACTAGAGTATTTTCTTGCATAGGAGTACTGGCATATATTGGCAGAGCCAGCTTTGTGTCTAGTGCCAGTAATTATACTATAAAAAACATCTCAAAGCGAACATGAGTATGTTCTTATATGGGAATACTAGCATATGTTGGTGGAGCCAGTATGGAAATGTATGGGCACAGATAGCATGAACATGTTTTTTATACTGGCATATATTGCAGGGACCGGCATGACAATACATTGGGAAATGTGCTTGTGCACTTTTGGTGGCTTGCATCTATTGTAAGTCATGAGTTACTACACCCTACAAAAAACGATTGCAAACTGTCTGGCCTTTTACCCAAATGTTCACAGAATGTGTGCTGTGTAATGCACCATTTTAACACATTATTCAAAACATTTTCTCATGCTAGGGGGAAGAATCCCTGTGACCCCCCTGTTCCACACCAAACATAATTTGGTTAGTTCGGGCCCCCTCGCTATGCTCGGTCGCAGTCGGATACTTATGGCAAATTTTTCCACCACAGATGGCTGGTATATTTGGGGACCAGGTACCGCGCTGTCATGATTCCTGCCCCTCATGTCCCCAGCCCTCCAAGATGTCAGGCTGGAGCCAGGCCACAATCACCTACGTGGCCCTCAAGGGCCTCTCCATCCCTCCAAAGACCCACTTGGAGTCAAACTTGGCGCTTGTGGCACCAGACTCACTCACTCCCATAGGATAACATTGGGGATTGGACTTGTAGTGCATTGATGGGGACAAGATGGATGCCCCCACATATTTCGGTTCCCAGAACTGCATGTGCAGTCTAGTCTTTTGGGTGTGGTTCATCCCAGAGACACCTGGGATACCCAGAGACTATTTAAGCCACGCCCAGGCTGAGAAGCATGATTTGCGTTTTCTGCACCTGCAGCGTGACACTCACCGTGTTCGGATCGGTCTCCAGTAGGCCTGCATCTTTCTTCTGCGCTCAGCTCCTTCAAGAACAAGAACACTGTTAGGAACAGCCTTACCTTGCGGCGCTTCTGCCCATCGTTCATCGCTCCTTCTGTTCAGTGAGCATCTTCCGCGGTGTCATTCCCAGACCGGCACGTCGCTTCCTAAGGAAAAGGGAAAAGAACAGAAAAAAGGCATTAGTAAGCTTTGAGCAAATCTTCGCTTATTTTTTAAACACTGTGCGAGCTTCAAACGCTTACCTGAATCCCAGCCACTCTGGAGGAACTCTGTCTCAGGAACTTCTCATCCATCTGCAAGAGAGAAAAGACACTCCAGGTTAGCGTGGAAACATCAAGAGGCGCCGCATACCGCGCTTACTCACTGCATTTCTTCTTCATAACCGGCATCCACGCTGAAAAAGTTGCGGCACCTAATAGACACAGAAAAAGAACTCAGTTCAATACAAATACGAAAGGGTCGCATTGCGCATCGCGCTCTCACTCACCTTCAGCGCTAATCATCTCAGCAGCACGTCACCATCCCCGGACGCCAGCCATCATCGAAGGAAGGAAAGGAACGAAGTTAGAGAACTTTTCAAAAGAGTCATTATACTTACCTGTCGGAATCTTGCCAGTGAAGTAACTAGGCAGCAAGGAGCCCGCATCAATCATCGCGCCCCTGCGCTGAAAGCAGGACGGAGAGCACACTTTCGAAGAAAACATGGTGAGCTGTGTATCAAAGGGAAGGGTTGTACCCCGGGGAAGAAGGGGTTCAAGCACACAGTGATAATAGGGGGTTAAACTATACCAATCCTGTGTTTCAGGCCCAGTCTCCAGTTGAGTAGACTCCAGGGAAGGGTTTGAGGTCGTAAGAGGTCAGAACAGGCTGAGTGACGTCCCCGTGGATACCAGGTGAGCGTTACACGCCCCTTCTTTCTACGCTAGGTGAAACATTTAAGTTTTGATTAAAAAACATATTTTCTTCTTTCACTTGGAGTAGTGCATGGCCCTCCAGCAGCATAATCTTCATGGACATTGCGCACACGTAGTGTTCCAAGCTGGCCTGGGGTGTGGCATTCCCTGTACTTTGTTAAGGAGCTGGGGGTGGGGGCACATTTTGTGCTATGCCACTGATTGGGCTCTGCTTTTCTTGAATTAATTCAAGAGTGAGGTGAATGGTTGAGAGGGGCCTCACACTCGAACAGGACATTGATCTGGTGCTACACTGTTTAAGAAATAAGCGCTGGAGACAAAGGGCCTCATTCCGAGTTTGGAGGCAGCCGTGGTGCTTTTAGCACCACGGCTGCCTCCAAACTTGGGTCCGGGTCCGGGTTCCCTGAATGGGGATTTACCGAGTCATTCCAACCTTGGAGGACCTGGTATTTCCCCATTCAGGGAAGCCATCCCCATTCCCATTCGAGCCCCCATAGGGCTCAATGGGAATGGGGAGGGAGCTAATAACGGGCCCGTTAATAACGGGCCCGTTATTAGCTCCCTGGTCCTTTAGAGGCTCCCGCAATGCGGCAGTAAGAGGTTAACGCCACCGGCATCCTTACCGGAGCGGTTAACCCCTTACCGCCGCACTCGTAATGAGGCCCAAAGTCTCAGAAGTGAGAGAGCCATGGAGCGACCCACCCCTCCCCACTAAAACTCCTTCTTGGAAAGGGCTTTGTCGAAGCTTCATTCACGGGCCGGTCCTGGGGGGTATAACGCACCTCGCACATAGAGCTCTGAAAATCGTAGATGCATTGAACATCCCGCAGGTCTAACCCCGTTAATAAAAGACTATAGAGGAGACAGATGGCCTCAGCTTACAGTCGCACAATAGGTTTCTTTTATCGTAGTAGTAGCTGACTCATAGATATATTTATAAGCAGGGAATTGTGTTGATACTAAATCCTGGTCAATGATTTAATTTTCAACCCTTATTCGTGCAGCATTTTGCTCCTGGGTAAACAGACAGCACACACCTTCCCAGGTCAGTGCTTTTTTGACTTGTTTAACACATGAGTGCCACAGATAATGAGTACTGTGTCCATTGATCTATAGATGTTTCGTACATTAGATGTAACCTGCGTTAGAGACTTTGGTTACCCTGTTACAAGTACTGCATTATGTATGTTTTACATTTAGGCCCCACGTCAAATCTGGAAAATGACATTCTCCAATTGTGTGATAGTGGACAAATCACTCTTGCCTCAGTTCTAATATCTAGCTGAAATGAGAGCACCTGGAAACACGGGTGTTGGATGCATCTGAAGGTCGTGTGCCATCATTGCTGTGATGTCACTTGCGGTGAGGTAAAAGGACATCACTTCCTGTGATGTAATCAGAGGTCAAGGGTCATGTGATGTCACTTCCACTACCACTGGCCTTTTGGTGAAATGACATCCCTGACCACCATACTCGTAATGAAGCCTTAGAAGCAGATGTGCAACAAATTAGTAATTTGACAGCAGGGAATCATTACATGTTGGCATACATGTAGGTGGCTCACAACCACCACATTTTTATCATTTGCACAGTGGAGTGCAAATGTGCAGGGCAAAAGATAGCATACACGTGTGTACGCCCACTCTTGCCCTGCACTTTGTCACTCTGATGTGAAAAGTGAGTAAAAGTTCCTGATGAGCGCCTCTTTCCATGCGTGCAGGGCAAGCAGCGCTCACAATTACAATTAAACCCTGCCCGACATTCGAGCATGTCGTGCAGGTTTTAATTTCAATTGTGAGCACTGTTACGGTGTTATGCACGCAGGCGCGAGCCGCAACGAGCCCGCGCATGCCCAGTTGAATAAAAGGAGTCCGTCCAAAGGAGTTGCGGCCGGGACTCCGTAATAACCAGACCTGTGCCTGTGTGTTCCTCCAGGTACCAAACGGGGTGGGCCTCACTACGGAGGAAACCTGGTCTGCATTATACTATTTAACACTGGTGATGGGGTCGCAGCTGAGTGCAGAGAGAACTGAATTTCGGGATCAAACACTCGATTTCGGAACGTTCTGTTTCTCGGCGCCCACTAAACGCGTTATCCGCGCGTTACACGTGCAGCTGCCATTTTGTTTGTGTATTAACGGTAGCAGCCCCTCACGGGGTGCTTGTGCGCCGTTTTGGTCAATTTTTGGACCCTTCACAGCTGTTTCATGCAAATTGCTGTTCTTCTATGGACAATTGCCATGTTTCTTTGGACCTTCTTGATTGTGGGCAACGAGAGAGGTGCTTAGTAGACTTTCTTCAGATTTTTACCTTCTCCCCAGATCTGGCGAACCTGTTTATGGATGACCTGGAGGCACATTCAGTCTATGCAGATCATAATCCCTTCAAACACCTGATGAAAACTTGGGTAAGATATATCGATGATGTGTTTATGTTATGGAGAGGTAGTCCATCTGAGTTGGAATCCTTCCTCACTTGGTTAAATAATCAAGATCCTTACATTAACTTCACAATGAGCTCAAGTGTCGACAGAATTCCATTTTTGGATCTTGAGATCTATAAAAGTGACAACAATAAGTTTGGCACCACACTTTTTCGAAAAGGGACAGATAAAAACACCTTACTACTTTTCGATAGTTTCCATCCGCAAAGCTTAAGACAAAATTTACCTTTCGGACAGTTCTTACGTATACGTGGGAACTGTAGCCAAAAAGAGGATTTTGACATAAACAGCAAAGACCTGTCGGCCAGATTAAACGCTAGAGGCTACCCCTCGCATATTGTCCGTAGATCAATGAAAAGGGCAAGAAATACCAACAGACAGGATTGTCTGACCACACGACCACGAGTAAAGGAAGCCAAGATAACGTGTGTTTCCACTTTCTCACCCATTAGGAACGATCTTCGTAGGAGCATACTAAAACACTGGAGTATGATTAATACAGAGGAGTTTGCCATTAATAAACCACGCTTTGCATTTAGGCGTATGCCTAATTTAAGAGATAAATTGGTCCACACATATAGATCACCCAGAGATGGGAGCAATGATACTCAACAAACGCTCTGGAATTTACCACCTCTGGTAGGCCACTTTAAGTGTGGTAAATGTTCAGTATGTCATCTTACTACAAATTTGAAGAGTGTTGACCTGAAAGGCAGAATCTGGAATCTTAAATCTTTCACCAATTGTAATTCAAAATGGGTGGTGTATGCCATAGGATGTCCATGCAGGCTGTTATACATTGGAAAGACCAAGAGGCCCATACGGCAGAGAATCTGTGAACATAGGTCTTGTGTCAAAAATGGTGTAGCAGATAAACCCTTAGTATCACACTTTAAGTCTGCCCATCATAGCCCAGATGGCATTCACTGGTTCATTATTGAAACTATTCTTCCTCAACCTCGAGGTGGTAATGGAGATCTCAAACTGAGGCAGGCAGAACAAAAATGGATTTATTCCCTAAATACTGTGAAAGAAGGTTTAAATATCTCAATTGAGTGGGCACTGTTCATCCACCACAAATTAATATGAAACCACAGTGTAGAGCGGTTGAAATCGGGGCTCAGATCTCGGATACAACAGATGTGGGACATCCATCCATTTCCAAGATGGCGGGCGCTTTTACAGTGCAAATATTCCTTATACCTCCTTTGAAAGAAATGCGACATGTTTCGTTCGCATTCCACATAAAATTTACATTTTCAAAATACAAGTTTGTTTTTCGTTACACCGAGTTCAATGGATAAGCGGAATGTACAGACATTCCCCTTTTCAAAATGGCGGACGCAGATGCGTCGTTATAAGACAGGTACCCCTAGTATAGGCCTGGCCTGGTCCCTCATCATCACGGACACGCTATTTGATACTGCATGACAGACAGACAGACAGCGTGTCATGTGATCTTTTCAGTCAGGTGACACGCTGAAGCAAACTGCGGGCTAAGTCGTTGGCCGCCACAAGGTGAGATATAAACAAACAGTATTATTTGGCTGTTGTGTATCTAGACTACAATGTTCTTACGGTATCAGGTAATATTTTCGCCAGAAAAAATATCGCCGTACATATGGTCGTCAGGAACGGCCATAGGCGATATTTTTGGTGGTGAAAATATTAGGTGCAGGGGTTGCGGGGGTGTCCCCCCGCACATAAAAAAATGATGCGGGCGTTGCGGGGGTTACCCCCGCAGGGTCCATGTATTATTTTCGCCGCAAAAATATGGTGATATTTCTGCATCGCGATATTTTTGCGGCGAAAATATCACATGAAACCGTTCTTACACCATCCCACGGATGTGTTCACAGGCCTCGAGAGGATTAGGTTCCTAGAAGACGAACGCTACATAGACGTTCTGGAGATAAGACGTGGATACGTGTACCGCACGTCGCGTCACATAAAACAGTTCCCGGGATAGCGACCGCATTAGGTGAGCACTTTTTGGTGAACCAACTGTGGTTTTTTCAGTTTTGGGGTAGTAACTGCATTCTTTAATTAATCCTGTTTCCCCAGTATATGCAAACGAGGTGACAGAATACATCAAGCCATTCTGAATTGATACACGTAAAGAAGGCAAACATCAGGACATGGTGGGACTGAAAAGGGTAAGGATCACTGATAGTATCTGCCAGAGAAGGGGTGGAATTAGAACATTCACAACCATCAGAAGGGGCACATGGAAGAAATGTAAGTGTGTTCCTTATATAATGAAAATTTTGGAAATTGAGTAAACTAAGGAAATGGTCCCCTACAAGTATCAATGACGATAAAAATAAATGATTCCTTCTGTTTAAAATTATTCAAAGGTGAAGACGTGAAAGATGCCCAAAGAGTTTTTTTGTGACATGTCAAAAATCATAACAACCATGGTATTAAGATTTGTTTTATGTTTGTTTTTGTAGAAATGTCAGAAAGATGGCACTTTGTTTTTGCCCTCTCATTTAAGGGGGTTTCATTAGGTAGGATTCCAGTAGAGCCATTAAGTATCTCACGGTTAAGATCCATAAGGGGCTTAATTAGAGGTGCTTCTTTGCCATATGAGTCACATATGTGTTATATATATGTGTGTATGTTCATGCAAAAATGAATTTTGACTATGTCATTGTGTTTTTAAATATATGTACTGTTGATTTTTGTAATTTTGATAAATATTAAAATATGAGTATATTTTGTGATAATCCATGGTTACTTGCCCTCATTTATGATGAAAGGGGTATGACATGACTATCTCAAAGGGCATTTAAGAACTCACTAATAACAGAAAGGAAGGAAGCTGGTCTGTGGGATATTGCGTTCTTTACAGGTATTTGTCCTCACCCACACAGCCCCTAAAAAGAGGACTTCGTAGCTCTAGTTAGCTGTTCAGATTTTTACAGCCATCTTCATGGGAAGCCCTGTGTTTTGGTAGACATTTCTGAGTGTTTGATGCCTGGACTGGCAGGTGGGAGGCTGCACTTCTACTGTCTTCCTGCTGCAGGGTCTGGGCTTGGACAGTGATCTCATCTTTACCCACCTCTACAAGTAGCTTGCCTAGAAGCTTGTGTCCGTCCCTTGCCCTCACTGGAAGGGTCATTTTTCTGGCGCCATCGCCTTGGAGCTTTTCGTCAAAGGGTGGGCCCGCCTCGCACTGGACCGGTGTGAACAACTACGCTGCTGGGGCTGACTTGCAGCCTCTGGATACGTGAGAGGTGCCTGTGCGGTCGGCAGCCATGGGCGACAACGATGATGCTCAAGGGGCGGCAGCTCCACCTGTCCTCTGGGCGCAGCCCCATGTCAGACCTGTTCCCCGACAACACGGAATGTTGGCACCCATGCCGGAATTCGACATGTCTGGCCCTCCATTGAAACTGGGCCCGAAGTGGCTCCTGTGGGTCAAGAAGTTGGAGATGTACTTCAGGGCTACCGGTGAGACAGAGGATGATGCGAAAGTGGCAACCCTTCTGTATGCTGCCGGTTCCGAAGTCCATCGGATCTATGAATCGCTGAACGCTCCTGCTGGCACGTACCAGGTTACCAAAGATGCCCTCAAAGAATATTTTCTTCCCCTGGCCAACGAGGACTTCGACCGGTTTGTGATGTGTGGGGAGAAGCAGCATGAGGATGAGTCACTGGACAGTTTCTGCGGGAGACTGCGAC
Organism: Ambystoma mexicanum; assembly: GCF_040938575.1. NCBI lineage: Eukaryota > Metazoa > Chordata > Amphibia > Caudata > Ambystomatidae > Ambystoma > Ambystoma mexicanum. Next base: position 1,168,449,833 of record NC_090935.1, on the reverse strand, counting down.
ACCTTGCAAGCACGTGCCAGTGGGAGAATGAGGAGGGGATGGTCAGAAATCAGCTAATTCAGGATTGCATTTCAGATAAACTATGACGCCAAGTGCTCTGTGAACCTGGGCTCACTCTGAAAGAAATCTTTGACATGGGTAGAGCGTATGAACTGGCTGACAGTCAGGGCTCTAGAATGGATGCAGCGGTCAAGCCCGGGAGGAGTGAGGAGGCCTACGCCATTGGGCGTACTGCAAACTCTGGGCCCCAGCACCCAAGATGGACCCAAAGGAAATCCAAGCCTCTGCAGAAGGGCGATATGCCACAACAGTGTCAGAAGTGTGGGTATGACCTCCCTCATTCTGGCAATTGCCCAGCAAAGACGAGGGTGTGCGGGCGATGCAGCACCGCCGGCCATTTTGCCAGTATGTGCCGGGCGGCTAACCCAGTGGCTGTCTCGAGGGGCCAAAGTAGGTCGAACAACGGAGGCCCATGCAAGCAGAAGGGCGTGGCCACCGTCACACAGGATCCCAAAGAAGTGGACATTGCTGAGGAAGAAGAGGAAGAGGTCTTCTTCATCTCAAATATTGATGCCATCTCGAAGAAGCGCTGACAGCCCATGTGTGAGGTCGACATATGTGAGACTTCTACCCCAGGTCTCATAGACACGGGTGCGTCAGTGTGTGTGATGGCCTTGCGACACTATGAGGCACTGCCAGGACCACCAGCATTGGCCGAGACCAAGGCCAAAGTATACTCTTTTGGGGGAGACATCCACTTTCCCTCCAAGGGGTCTTCACAACGTCCGTCAAGCATGCCAACCGATCCATCAATGCCAGATTCTTTGTGACCGACGTAAGCCCATACTCTCTGCTGAGCTGTGCAGTGTCAGAAGCCCTGGATATAGTGCACTTTGCGCTGGCCGTATACCAGTCGGACATCCATGGCCTCACTGAGCGGTTCGCAGAACTGTTTTAGGGTGTAGGCAGGCTAAAAGGAGAACCCAAACGCCTGCACATTGATGAATAGGTGAGGCCAACAGTGCTAAAACACTGACGCATTCCTTTCCATCTAAGGGCCCAGGTGGAACAAGATCTTCTGAATCTCATAGACCTGGACATCATTGAGAGGGTGGAGGGCCCTCCACCGTGGGTGTCTCCCATAGTCATGGCAACGAAACCCAAGCAGCCAGGGGCGGTACGCATTTGCATGGACATGAGGCTGCCCAACCTGGCCATCAAAAGGGAACAACACCTGACGCCAATGCTGGACGATGTGGTGGGGGAGCTGCAGGGTGCCGAGATATTCTCAAAACTAGACCTGCGCTCAGGTTACCACCAACTCGAATTACATCCTGACTCCCGGTATACCACTTTCACTACTCACAATGGCCTGTATCAATACAAGAGGCTGAGTTTTGGAACATCCTCAGCCGCAGAAGTGTTTCAAAATGTGATCAGGGTGCCCTTGTCTGACTGGCAGGGGTGATCAACCTGAGCGACGACATCTTAGTATACTCCTCCATGGAGAGGAAACATTTGGCCAGGCTGGAGAAGGTGCTGGAGAGGATTTGTGACCTGGGACCAACCTTGCATCGCAAGAAATGTGAATTATTGAAGAAGAGCATTGAATTCTTTGGATTCCTCTTTCAGGCAGAGGAGATATCACCGGACCCACAAAAGGTTAAGGACATTCGAGAGGCCATGTCCCCAGACACTCGCTCCGAGGGGCGAAGGTTCCTGGGGATGGTCAACTACTGTGGGAAGTTCATCAAGAACCTTGCCTCCCTCTCAGAACCACTCAGGGCCCTCACCAAGAAGGACGCTGCCTGGACGTGGTCAGGGGAAGAGCAGAAGGCGTCCGACACCATCAAGGCTGCGCTCATCGGTGAGGAAACAATGGCATTCTTTGATCCCAAGAAAGAATCAGAGCTGGGATGCCAGCCCGGTGGGACTTGGGGCAGTGCTGCACCAGCCGGACCCTCAAGTGCAGATGCAGCCCGTAGCCTATGTCAGCAAAGCCCTCACAGATACCGAGCAACAGTATTCCCAGATCGAGAGGGAAGCACTGGCCATCTTGTGGGGCTGCAAGCATTTTGCCTCTACATACTGGGAAAACCTGTCTCACTTGTCACGGACCACAAGCCCCTGATTCCCGTCATGACAGGGGCATCCTCCAAATGACCCCCGAGGATTGAGAGGTATCCACCTCACCCTCATGGAGTATGGGGTGATGTTGCAGTACAGGCCTGGCACAAACAACCCGGCGAACTATCTGTCACGCATCCAAGGGGCAGCGGCGCACAGCCTGGACCATCAGGAAGGGACTGTGCCGAGATGATCCGGCAAGTGGTTGAGGCGGCCCTGCCCAGTATCCAAAGAGCCCTGCATCGAGTCGATGGACAGGAGCGACCAGCCTTGGGTGACCCTGCATGCAGACTTTGGGTCCACCGGGAGGGGCATGTACTTTCTAGTCCCCATGGATCAGTGGTCCCGCTACCCGGAGGTGGAACTGGTCGAGTCCACATCCAGCAATCACACCATCCAGGCGCTGAAGAAAATCTTTGCCACCCATGGTTTTCCGCAAGAGCTGTGCTTGGACAATGGTCCCTGTTCCAGGGCCGCCAGTTTGCAGCATTCATGGACGAATGTGGTGTCACACACCAGAAGGTTACCCCTGGGTGGCCGCGGGCCAACGGGGAGGTGGAACGGTTCATGCAGACCCTCAATAAGGTGTTCCGGATTACTCAAGGTCAAGGGGGGGAATTGCGGAGGAACCTATACCAATTCCTCTGCGATTATCGAGCCACACCCCACCAGTCCACAGAATATGGCCCCCGCCGAAGCCTTGTTCAGCCGGTGCCCCCGTGGTCTCATACCAGAGCTGGGAGAACGAACCCCTGCGATCATTGATAACCAAGAGACCCTGGAGGCCAGGAAAGGGCACAATGAACATGAGAACATCCGTAGGAATCTGAGGCCAGCGAACATCGAAGTAGGGGACACTGTCCTCGTACGCAACCGTCATCCAGAGGGGAAGCTGTCCCTCAACTACGAATCCCAAGCCCATACAGGTGACTCACGTCAAAGGCTCTATGGTGACGGGGCCTGACCGGAGAGGAACAGTTACGAGAAACTCCTGATTTTTCAAGGTCGACATCTGGGATAACACTGACGCACCTCGTGAGGGGGGCGTGGCCACCCACGCCTCCAGTACGGCGCCTGGGCTGGAAGAAGACCCCAGGGACCCAATGCTGGTGGAACCTCCTCGGGAGGTGAGCAGAGAGGAGGGACGATATCCCTGTCGGGAAGGTCTACGATGCCCGGCCCATTTCAAGGATACAATCTGGACCCAAGTTCCTATGGGCCAGAAGGGATGGCAACTGCCCACGTTGGGCCTCATATAAGTTGTGTGATGATTATTACTGTGTGTGTCACGTTGACATTTTCTCTGTTTGTTGAAACTGTCGAGATTGTTTGTTTGTTATGAACAGGGAGGGATGTTACGGTGTGATGCACGCATGCGCGAGCCGCAACGAGGCCGCTAATGCGCAGTTGAATAAAGGGAGCCCGTGCCAGTGAGTTGCGGCCGGTACTGCGTAGTAACCAGGACTATGACCGCGTGTTCTTCCAGGTACTGGGCAGGGGAGTGGGCCTCACTACAGAGGGAACCTGGGCTGCATTATGCTATTTAACAATCACAGGTAAGCTCTATTCACAATTACAATTAAACCCTGTTGTACATGTGTTAAACAATGGATCCCTATGGAGTATGACTGCTTTTGCTACTGCGTAAAGCAGACAGACTGCATAGGGTTTTCCAGCATGTGTGCCAGCATAAAAATTCATGCCAGCTCAAATGCCGCAGCGGAAACGCAAGTTGTGATTTGCCCCTCCTCTCCGCCATACAAATGATTGAAAATGAGTCATCGCATGAATGGAAGACGTAAAAGCCTGAGCTTTAATGCATTCCATTTACATTACTGCCCATAGGAATAGGATCTCGTCTGTGTTTCTCCAGAGCTTGGTGTGATTTAGTTTGGCTTTTTCTTTTGTGCAACTATCACAATATCCAGTAGATGGCAATAAGAGTTCATGTTATACGTGCATTTGCCCGTGTATTTGACTAACCCGCACATACTTACGCCTTTGCCAGAATACAAAGGAGGTCGCTTTGGTCAACGTTAATTTATACTGAGATCTAAGTGAAATGTAGCAATTTCTGGCCTACAATGGAAAAAATAGTATATAATAAAAATTGGATGAACAACTGCTACACGCACAACCCGCTGGTGTTTCCACGGTAAGTCACTCTACAGCCACAATAACTAAAAGTACCTTCACAAGCGTCATTGAAGTGAAGGTTTTTGATAGTGCAGGTAGAGAGGTGACGCCAAATATGATGAATGTGTGGTCACAAAGGCTTCCTCGATAGTCTCAGTTGTTGCAGTGACCAGGGATGTAGGAGACACACACAATCTGGGAGTACAAGGGACACCCTGGGGACTTTGTTTCAGACACACCCCATTCCAAGCTGCCGTAGGGAGAGTGCTAAAGGGTTACAACTGCTATAAACATATGTTAGATTTATTTTAAGTAAGAACCCTAAATGAGGTTTAGCCACAAATATAATATACACCTGCCTCCCAAAAATACTTGTTTCTGTGCAACAACCCAGCCACTCAAAAACAAATGTAAAAGATGTTTCTAATTTTATTCTCATGTTTTTCTGTCTCTTCACAGCCTCTTCCTCAATCTTATTGGTTCAGAACATAAACCACAGCTTCATATTTACAACCTTTGGAAATTGATTTTGAAGACAGACCTAGAATGTTTTGACCCTGTATTAATTGTAATTTATATTTGCTTGAATATATGTTATTCTGGAGAACAGCCTTTAGGAAACCCAGAAGGGTGAAATGCATGTGTGTGTACCAATTTCTGTGCGTTAGCTTGAATCAGAGTACATTTACATTTGTAACATTAGCAATGGAGTGGATAGATTTTAGTTAATTTGATTGTTTTTATAATCCAGGGCACCGCGCCACTCTAGAATTGGGTGGATTTGTATTTATTTGTTGTTTTTTGTGGTTCAGCACACTGTGCCTAATTGTTTTTTATGTACTACATTTAATGCCGCAAGGTGATTAACAGCTTCATTTAGTTGGTTGCAGCAAGGTCCGCATTCAATATAATTTATCAAACTGATGGATAGTAATTTAGGCAGGGGGCAGGCGCACTGCTCACATACCACCTTTCCTGAGTATATCATTAATTTAAGTACCCCTTACATTTCTCCACGTTCATCTATGGGGATTCGAACCTGGGTCCTCCCAAAGGCTCTACGGCATTTCAAACATCTGGGACTTGTCCTGGTGCTTTCGAAGGGAAAGGCTAAAGCCCTTCCTCCGAGGTCCTGCAGTGTCTCTCTGCCATCCGTACTCATCCACTTCCATCCCTCGGATTGGGGCACCTGGTGCTCCAGTACAGACAGGCTAAAAGGGTGGATGCCCTGATGTTCCTCCGCGTGTCGTGAGCAGCACCGCCGCCGCCGTCCATCCCCAGCGGGCAGAGCTGCTAGAGGTGCCAGGCAGTCTCGGGTATGCCTCTTGTGGGGATGCGGCACCGCAATTCTCCAGAGGGGGAATGATGGAAGATATTGGGCCTCGTTCTAAGTTTGCCGGTCCGGAAACAACGGTGCTGGGAAGCTTACCGGCACCGGTGCTTCCGTGTCCCTACTCCCATAGAGTCCTACGGGGAGTCAGGTGCCGGCAAATATTCACAGTCTGGCGGCAACCCGCCGGTATCACCGGCGTGGTTACCGCCGGACCCGTAATGAGGCCCATTGACCCTTGAGCCTCAGTCACTATAACGAGAATGGATCAATACTTCGATCTCCACCTCTTAATTCAACCAGGCTGTGTATCAACCCGTCCGAGGGGTGCTGTTCTGCTGCTGCTGTCTCATGTTTTCTGCGCAATCTGGCTGCAAAAAAATGACGGCCACATTTGTATCTGCTTCTGCTGGCATACTGCTCGGTTGTGCCACAAATGAGGCACTTGAATGTATTCACTCTGCTTTCAGTGTGTATGAAGTGGACCACAGGGGCGTTGCTAGGGTGGGGGCTAAGGGGGCTATAGCCCCTGATCTTTTGGTTGTAGTCCCGGATAGAATCTCAGGAGCTACAGCCAAAAGACTAGCTAGCCCCCAGTCCCGACAGCTCCGACATCAGCATAGCCCCGGGTCTTTTCCAGACCTAGCAACTCCCCTGGTGGACCATAAAGACATTAAGGTAAAATATGACTTCCTGTTTCAAGGTGTGCATGTCTGAAGGGAACAAAGTTCCGCCTACACAACGATGACAAGGTCCAGCCAGTTGCACAAAAACACTAACAAGTTCCCTTCCATCCTCACACCAAAGTGAAAGCAGAGCTAAACAAACTGGAAGATGTCACCATCAGGGAGGGTGGAAGAAACCACGTTAGGGGTCTCCCCGATGACCCAAAAAGGTGCACGAAGTGTGCCATGGAACGCCATTCTTCATCCACACTCAATCCCATTACTGACCTGCAAGGTGTGGATATTCACCAAATTAGACTTGAACGCTGGCTAACACCATCTCCGGCTTCAACCCGCCTGATATTACAGCGCCTCTTTTCCCACTGCATGGGGCTCCATAGTCTACATTTTAGAATCTCCTCTGCAGTTGCAGTTTTTCAGCCACTATTGGGTGAGTCCTGACAGGTAGTGATGGCGTGCCAAACATAAGTGATGTGTGACAAATCCAAGGAATGTGTCCCCTCTCCCCAAGAGGGAGCCACCTCCTTTGGGACTAAGGGGGTGATCCTGCTCAGCGTATCACACTCTAGGGGACAGGGCAAGCGGGATTCCACTGGGATGAACCCACCTTTGTAGACAGGCCATCTCTAAATATGGATAAGTATCACATTCCCTCATGCCAGGTTTCCCATAGAAATGTGTTGTATAGGAATTGATGTGTGTAAGGACTTAGCCCTTCTTCTACCAATGGCTGGCCTGTTTTCTGACCCCTTTAAGGCACAATCATATATTCGGGTGGAGAATAGGAAGAAATCCCACCCTCTCACTGTACAGAAGATAAGAAACCCAAGAGCGCCAGAAGACAGTGAAAGAGAAGCCTGCAGGGCTGTAGAGCGTGAGGGTGCTCCCAGAACGAGATAGACTGAGAGGGCTCCTGCGGGGAGTTTTGGCCGGGGGCAGAGCCTACATGCCCAGTGTTGAGAGTGGAAGAGCAAAGGAGATGCCTGTCTCTCTTTCTGAGAGTCAGACGAGGGACGCCTGGTCCTGGAGGCTCTCCGAAAGCAAACAATGCTCGATCAGCAACCAAGGGAAATCGGGCAACGTCAATGCTGAGAACCTGCCAAAATGCAGCAGGAGAGGAGCCATGGCTCCCACAAACGAGGAGCCACCAGAAAGAGCCAGAGGACAGAATCTGCATCGGCCAAATAGAATGCCTGCCTGGAGGAGCACCACGTAGGAAGAAGAGGTATGCAGTTGCTCTCTGGAGACGGGAGAAGGGCAGAGAAGCAACCCAGGACCGAAGGTTGGGGTGAAAGCCTGAATGGTCCAGAGTAGGCCAATAGAGAATCAACCCCAATAAGGGTTGTACAGCCGAGACCCCTAAGGCAGGGTGAGATCCAGAAGGGCCCAGGGTGGGCCAAGAGACAATCAACCCCTAGAACTGGTGTGCAACCCAAGACCCCAGGGTAGGATGAGAGCCAGGGGGGCCCAGAGTGGGCCAAGAAAGAAGCAACAACAAAAAGGTGCTCACAACCCGAGACCCCAGGTCAAGACCAGAGGGGTCCAGAGTGGGCTGAAAGTTACCCAACCCCAAGAGGAGGTGTGAAGCCTGAAAAACCACAGAGTGGGGTAAGACCCAAAGTGTCTCTGCACAGGGATAAGAGAGGCCCCTGCTATCCATGAAGAAAAGAGAACTTTTGTGGATCAATTGATTCGAACTATGTTATGGGCAACGAGCTCTATAAATACTTGTGGGTGAAGACAGAACTTTTACTGAGCCTTAATTCGAACTGTATACCAGGCGGGAAGCCCTAAAAACATTTATTGATGCTTAATTTCAAACTGGAACTGGGCAAGAAGCCCAGAGACATTTGCTGGTGATCTGACCTGAACCAATCTACGGGCGAGAAGCCCATTCTACTATAGAGACCTTACAGTGTGGGTCAGAAACCACCCTCCCTTCTATAATTTGAGTAGAAGACCCTTATGATGGCTTTCTGTTTTAGTTAGGTTCTTTTCCTTAGTAGTGGTAAGCCCAGAAGCCAGATCAGGACAGGTTTATAGAAGACAGAGAGACTTTCTTTTGTGTGACATCCAGACAAGCCCCCTTGTGATCTCTGTCTTTTCCTTTAGCACAGGGAGGTCAGCTGTAGGGACAAGATAGGGTTTTCTATTTCAATAAAAGCAACGTTCTCACCCCCCTCCCACCTCTCTTCAAGGGGTTCCAGCCTTCACAGGCACTGTGCGACTCTCTCTCAGATTTCTTTATCTCTAAAATAGAAAAACGTCAGGAAACCATTGCTCTAAGACGATATGCTGTGTGATTTTTCCATCTTCTACGCCTACAGAGACTATCACACAGGTATGGGTAGAATTCCCTATTTTTTCAGCAGTGGAGGTTGACCGAGCCGTTCAGTGACTCAAATCAGCCGCCCCCTCATAAACAATTCCTCTGGCCATACTTAAGGCAATTATGCGGGGTATGTTGCCCTTAGTTACTGACTCCTTGAACCATGCCTGTCAATCAGGTCTGATTCCCACGGAACTGAAGGAAGCAACAGTAATCCCATTACTCAAGAAGCCCTCATTGGACATTACAGTATTAGCTAATGTTCGGCCTATTTCCCACCTTCCCTTTTCTATGAAGCTACTCAAATCACTGGTTTCACCTGTTCTTTCTTTTTTTCTGGAATTGTCCCTGTTTTCTGACCCCTTTCAGTCTGGCTTCTGCCCAGGCATACCAGGGTGGAGTAGGAGCCAGGATTTTGTTAGATCTGTCAGCAGCCTTCGACACCATCGATCACTCCATCCTCATCTTCCAGCTAGTTATGGCGGGCCTCTCTGGGACCATCCTGGCATGGTTCACTTCATTTCTGGCGGAGAGGAGCCAGGCTCTGATGTTATCACCTTTTCTAGCCTCGGTACGTGGCCTCACCTGTGGTGTTTTTCAGTGCTCTGCCTTGTCCCCTATGCTTTTTAATATTTACGTTTCACCGCTAGTTTGCCAAATCGGCTCCTTTTGATTTTGTTGTTACTCCTATGCCGACGATGCCCAGATCCTGGTCCGTCTTGACCAGGCTGGGAAATTGTCTGGCCTCTGCAAATGTCTTTCTGCAGTGGGAGATTGGATGAGTGTCAACTGGATCAAGCCGAATGGGGACAAGACGGAAGTCTTGGTGGTGGGTTCCCTGTCTGAGTCTATGTTATGGACCACCTCACTGTGGCCTACCACCCTGGGTGATCTTCCCGTTCCTGTGATGACTCAGAATCTGGGGGTGGTTCTTTCATCCTCGCCCTCTATGTCCCCAAAGGTGAGTGCAGTGTGTAAAACAGGTGATTTCATGTTAAGAGTTCTCTGGAAGGTGCTCTCCTTTTTGCCGTACCACATGAGGCCACTGGTAATAGCCTCATTGATCACTAGTCGAATAGACTACTGCAATGCGCTGTACCTGGTCCAACCTTTGGGCTCAATCCATCGGTTACAGCTCCTGCAAAATTTGGCAGCCACAAATACTCCCTATGGAGCTCATATCAGTCCTGTGCTATGGGCTCTACGCTGGCTTCCAATTTCCCAGAGAATTTGATTTAAGTCTCTCCGTCTGGTCCATCGAGCTTTGTCTGGACAAGGGGCTGAATATTTGAGGGGAAAATATCATTGTTACTTTCCGGTCTGATTGCTCCACTCTAGTGAGGCCAACCTTTTGGTCATTCCAAAAATCGGACTATCCCATGTGGGAGGTCAAGCTTTTTCTTTCACGGCCGCTAAACTATGGAATAGCCTACCTGCTGCGTTGAGGGGGATGGAAAATCAATCTCCTCTTTAGGCGGGCTCAGAACACTTTCTTGTTTTAGCTGCTTGTCTTGACGTGCGTGCTATAAGTGTCCCTAACATTATATAAAATAACATTAAAAACGTATTGATTTGTCTGTCCCCTAATTCTGACTTACCACAGATGACAGATGATACTTTACTGTATGCCACAAATGAGGTGAAACATGATTGCTTTCTGCTGGCTGTCCTCACGTGGCTCACAGATCACAATCCATCCACTGCATGTAATATGTGTTCATGCATTCAGAACTTGAATATTATATGTTATGTATGTTTTCTCTGCAGGTGACATATCAGGTGCCCCGGCAAAAGTAGATGACATCAATGCAGCAACTTCCCCTCCAACACGTACGAAATGTGCAATTTTCTAGACATGGGCCTCATTACAAGTCCGGCGGTCCAGAATTAAGGGTGCCAGTAGCAATGTACCAGCACCCTTTCCGGACCCACAGACTAAGAGAATGCCTGAAGGGGCTGGTGCTCCCGGCAGGTCTGACCTGCCGGTAGCACCGGCCTCTGCAGGCATGGTTTTCAAGGAAGCACTGGCAACATTTGCAACAGTGCCGGTGCTTTCGTGTCGCCATTCCTGTGGAGTCCTGGGACTGCATGGGAATGGGGACTTATAGTTCCCACCGCCGGGACTTGTAATATCCTGGTGGCACCAGGATGTCAGGCGGCGGAAACAGTGTTATACCACCGACCTCGTAATGAGGCCATTTATTACATCCGTATTTACGAGGCCGCAATCACAGACACCCTGAATCACCTCAGACAGTCATCTGCACTGTTCTATGCTTCGGGGATTTCCTTACTGCGGTCCCTACCATGGCCTTCTTCAAACTTGACAGGTCCACTGAGCTAGTAGTGAATGCCAGTCCCTCTGGCACTGGGGATTCTTTCATTCATAAAACATTACTCCACACTGTGGTGTCTGTAACATGAGTCTGCCGGAATCTCACCGTTACAGTACAACGCTATTCGCAAATTGAAAAGGAGGCTACTGCTGTACTGTGGGCCTCCCATCACTGCCATGCATTTACGGGAAACCAAGGGTTGTGTACAAATGGTCTTTCACTGCCAAGCCACCAACAGTAAATAATAGCATAGGACCACGCGATTTCCTGTGAATACGCAGAAAAAATCAAAATGGCTGGCACTGTGAAGCATCTTTCGTGATGTCATCCTTAGCAGACAATAATAGAGGCTCCAAATTATAGAGGACAAGGGAGCCAGGTTGGTATAGATCTAGTGACCCCCATCCCACGCTTGAAGATGACTATTTATGTGAGATCCTATTTTCTCCACTAGTGAACACATGGAGAGGCATACACAGAATGTCTCCGTTCAAACACATATCAGTCAACAGGGGAGCCATGGTCAGGACTCAAAATATTTCTTACACAATTCTCTGTCTACATGAGAATCTTGAATATCCTTCTTTCAAGAGACATGAATGCCAGATGTTGACCATCCATAAGAACCTGGGTGTGTTTGGTTCTGCATCAAAGAATTGCTAGAAAGCGGCTGATAATCAGGATGGCTCATTCCACTGCACTGAGGACTCTTCTGCTCAGAATTGAACGGGTGGGGGGGGGGGAGCAACAGGGACGAGGCTAGAAATGTATGAATGAGGGTCCTTCCCTCCACCCCACCCTCTTCCCCCCCCCCCCCCCCCCGCCTAGCTATAAGGTAAATTACTATTGACAGTACTGGATTAATTAGTAAGGCATCTTCAAGGTTGGAGTTTGTGGTTTTCCACAAAGATTGGTTTATAAAACAGGAGAAGACTAATACGTGTTTAATGCACGCCTGGGATGGCACCTCTCTTGACAAAGCAAAACATGTTTTTATTAAATAAAAAACTGTATGGGGTTGCTCATCAAATAACATGTTTGTGCAGTTAGCTGATGGAATTAACCCGCAAACATTCAAGGCAGCCTTCCTGCTACCAACCTGCATTATACACAACATGCACTGTACAAGTAAGAAGACTGATACTTAAACCAATAAAGATTTGCTTTTGCAAAATGGAATGAGTGAGAAGAAAAACAGGACCCGCATGGGTCACCGTGGGTTGGCATTCATTGGCCACCCCGCTGGCCGCAGCAGGAGCCTGGGGGCCAGGGTCCTGGTGACCCCTTCCTGTTGAGATTGTGGGAATGTGTTGACATAATCTGTTGCCTCTGAGGATTTAGGGATGCCTGGGAGCAAAACGCATCCAGGGAAACATTTTTCATGCATTGCTCTTAGTAAGCAAGGGTCAGGTGTGAGATTAACCTTCTAGGGTTTCCTGTCCAAAAAAATCACCTTAGTGAAAACGACTGTGGAAGCTAAAATGCAGTAGAATTCACAGCAATGGGAAAGGGGGGCTAAATAGTCCAATATTCCACTGCTTAACTGAGTGCAAAGGAGCAATAGTTCTTTGGTGTGGCAAACGTTTTTGATTAGAAAGAAAATTGTGTAGAGAGTACAGGACACTGGATGAACAGGAGGCAAACATTTGTGATTGATATGTTATCTTGCATTTAAAATTGCATATTAAATTGCATTTGTACAGCGCCTCCTGCCATAGATTAAGGGGTTGAAGTGGTTTTTGATTTCAGAGAGGGAAAGGTGGAGTATGATAAAACATTCAGTAGTGGTATGGAGGAGCAAAAATGGGCAGCTAGTTGGGATGATGGTGAGGAATAGATAAGATGGTCAGGAAGCCATTGGTAGGAAAGGTGTAGAAGCCATAAATTGGACCGCATTGATGGTGGGACTCAACTGTATTTTATGGGGCACTGCCCTGAAAGGAGAGACAGCTGGAGAAAGATGTTCGCTGCGCCAGGGGGTATGTCTGGAATGTACTCACTGCATGGTGATGGTGAGCTGGTGCCTGGTGAAGCCATGGTGGGCAGAAAATGTGACTACAACAAGAATAACTAGATGACTGATCAAGCACATTGATAAGGTACAGCATCATTATGATATCAAATACTGTCCTCAATGAGACCATTAGTATTGGTGGCTCATACATAAAGGGTGCGTGTTCCCTTACATCTGTGGGATGGACAGCAGGTGCATTTAGCCCTATGATACACCATGCTGCCAATTTGTGGCAATATATCCCCAACTAACTGACGCAAATACCACATTCATTTCTTTCTTCTTTTTTTTTTTTTTTTCTTCAGATCGCTGAGAGATCCTCCAAAAATTACAATACCGGTTCATCACCACCACACGAAGTGCAAGTGACTCATCACTATGTCTCATTTCGTGTGGAGTCCAGTAGAGCTCTGCGTTTTCACCAATACTTTCTGACCTTTACGTGGCCCCTTTCAAGCCACTTGTGAGGGATAAGTCACTCGTGGCGAGTATGAAATGTACTGTGTGTAAGTGCAAATGAAAACTGGCTTTCATGGCAGGGGCTGACTTACTTCTGCATGACTAGCAGCTTGCAAACTGAAATATTTACTTGCAGGGAAGGTTTAGTTGAGACCTTTGGCTACCAATTTCAAATGTGTGCAGAGAACACACAGATCGTGCTCTGGGGGGATGGGATTCTTGGTCACAGCACCTTCTTTGAGTGACTGGCAGCCCTGGCTGGACTCTTGGATGCGTGACCACGTAGTAAAGTTGGGGGGAAAAGTTCTTACTCCTTACCAAAAGGATGTCCCATGGAATTGAATCTTTTGGATGCAATTATGGGATCTTGACAGCAGTCTGCATGTGTTATGAATTGAGAGGGGGATGCTTAACTCTCCTCTCAATTTTTTTTTCTCCATTTATTTGCATTTTTAAAGCGCTCACCACACAGCCCGGGGGCATCGAGGCGCTGTTACAGGAATATGTCTCTTAATGATACCACATATCACAGGCAGAAGCCCAATTTTGCTTTTTTCCCAGTTAGCACTTCAGAGGAAGTTTGTGTCCTCTTTTTCTTTTCTCCACCAGGTCCTGATCTTCAAAGCAATTGGATGCCTAAGGATTTTGGCTTGCAGTTTGACAAAATCAACCATCAACAAACAATACAGTAGCAGAAAGTATGTTTTGTTCTCACCCCGAACTTTGGCCTAGAAACTATTTCTCCCTTGCTTGATTTTCATCATACACTGCTTGCCGAAGCCTGACCTCCACCCCAAAGCATTCAAAATGTTCCCCTGGGGCTGAGTGAGAGAATACTGTGTTTCCAATGCAAGATTCTGGAGAGTGTTGGATCTCTTCAATTAGTCAATAGAAACCACCAAACCTGAACACCTTACAGTTTTACAATTGGACAGCAATATTGTCATAGGCCTTTCCCCAGAACATCTAGGAAACCATTCACATTACCGTTGAGGAAACAATTAACAGTAGATGTCGCCAATAACTTCCATAAACAGCTTTTGCACTAACACAACATGCATTAATGCATTTACACTTGCAATGTAGTGCCTCTTTGTACTTATAAATAGAAACATCTATATGCATATGTTTATATATTTTTTTGTATAGATAATATATCAGCATTAACAATACTATAGTCAAGCCATATTGTCCCCAATATCAGCAATAATCTAGTTGAATATAGTCCTAGCAGCCTGCTATTTTACTATTTACTTCTAGAAATCTAGAGCCCACAACCAATCAGCAATGTGTACAGCCATGTACAATATGGGACAGCACAACTTACAATTGTACTCATAGGAGTTCTGCCAGAATCGGTGAGCCAGTGGACAGGTGCAGTTATATTAACCACTGCAATCCAATTAAATGGAAAGGGCTATAAAAAAGCACACTGATCCAGTGGCTTCCAAAGGAAGTTGCCTAAGTTATGAATTAGGAAATCTAGTTGAAATTCATCTACTGGATCCCTTCTTTCCATCCACTTGTGCATAGGTGGGTCCACTTATCCAGGGCGAGCAGGAGCAAACACTTGGATATGCACTTTGCCCAGTCTGCATGCACCACCAAAGTACTGTCTTCTCAAGCTCTAGAGGATAGTTGGAAGCTACATTTACAAAAATGCATCAGGATGTTTAATATCTAGCCAAAGGGAACTACAGACGGTGATGTCTCATGGAACACAACTTGTCTTGAATTATTTCATGGTCAGGACTTGGATGGTAAAGAGGGGTGTGATAGGTCAGTAATCATGTTGTAAAAAAAATATTATATGCCATTCTTTACCATAATAAATGCTTTAAAAAAGGTAATCACAAAACATCATTCAATTATAACAAATCAACCAGTGACAATGCTAAACCCAGAAATGCTTCACACATATACCTGAAAACATAATCTAACAAAATATACACTGTGCAAAGAAGGCCACTAATATAGTGTACTACAGAGACGAGAGGAGGCAAAAGGACCCTTTACCTAACTCTAAGACAATAACCTTATGTTATCTAATTCCACTGTAGTATTTCCATTTAAGTTTTTGTAATGTCTAGCCAAAACAACAGACAGAATAACATAACAAAGTGGCTAACAATTGATTAATCCAGCCTCCAAAATATAAAATCAGCCCGAAATCTTAGAATTTTGAAAAATTGGCAAAGTCTCAATTTTATAATGTATTAAAATATCTGTTTTTTTCTTACCAAAGTGAATCAAGAATCCTACACAGCTATGTAGTTCAGTTCTGCCCCCCAGTTCTGCCATCCCACATTGAATCTTTTTCCAAGGTAATTGAGTAACTTTATGCTTTAGACCTTCCCTGGAGCTTGCTTTATAGGCTGAAGTCAGAGTCATCTAAACCCTGCCAACATCCTTGCAGCCAGTGCTGAGCTGGGGGCATCAGTGCCTTAATCTTTAGTTCTGATCTTTCAAAACATCCAGGTGGCCTGTTTCCAGTTCACTTGTAAATAATGGTTATCGAGATCTCCTCCAACATTGTAATCTTGTCTCCTCCCAAAACTGAGCCGGTTCACAGCAAAGCACAGACCAACCACCATCTAAAGTTGAAACTGCCTTGCGTGTCCATTTCTCAAAGACTTGCATTGATTTCAAATGTTAACAGTGCAAACATTATGTTTTTTAAATTTTATTTGGATTTTTACTGTTCCCTGCTGCCATTTTATTGGTGGCCAGGCACTGCCGTGGATCTGGAAGAGGAGAGGGGGCAGTGGCTAGGAGGTTAGCGGGAGAAGACAAGGAATTGTGCTCAACTGTTGGTGTCAGTAGAGCCAGGAGAAATTGGTGTCTGTGTGTTACGTTCTCTATGTGGCGACCCGGGACTCTGTGCATGGGAGAAATAGCATTATGCAAGCATTGTGGTGTGCCAAGGTATTTTGTTCTAGCCATGTATTGAGTAAGTGAGTGTTTGTTGAGTCGGTTGCTTGAAAGATGAGCATCGATTGAGTTATTTGTATAGATCTGCAGGATTGACTTGGGTTGGTGTATTTTAGGAATGTCAGAGTCTAATCTAGTGTTTCCTCACACAGGAACTCCAACAAAGCCATATCAATTCAGTTGCCTGCGTCATGGGATTACCATTCATGAATCTGTCTTATTTTGTCTCTATGCAGTTAAACTTAAAACAAGACTGAAAATCAAATTCAAGAAAAAGATACACATTGTGTAATGGAGAGTTCCAACCCAGTTTTCTAAATGTGTTTTGTTCCTTGATTAAGGGCCTGTACTCTATGAAACATAAACAGTGAATTTACATTGCATTAAAAGTTAAAGCCACGGTATACCATTGAAATATTTTCTATTTACAAATACTTTATATCAGCTGATTTTGCTTAGCTTATAAATGTGGTGGCCGTGCGTGGCGAATACATTTACTGGTGCATCCCTTCCCATTAAAATGGATCACATTTCAAAAAGAATAAACAATCTAACAAAATGATGACATCGTTTTGTCTGTGAAAACTAGGACGAACGTTTGTTTGGATTCTGAGAGCAATCTGTTTTTGTAACAAAAACATGTTTAGCGGCTGAGAGCACATTTTTACTGGCACAGAGCAGTGCCCTGCTCACATTTATCAATTGTAATAGCTGACTGATGTCTAAATGGCATTTTCTAATTCCTTGGTGTGTGTCTAGTGGCGGCTGATCCAATAAAAATCATTTTAACTCAATTGAGCTTTTTAATAGCGGCAAGCATCTGTGATTATTTTTGCTGCAACATGTTAAACCCAATAGTGTTCATTACATACATTCAGACTTATATCATCATTCGTTTTTAAACGTTAAAAACAGGCTAACACAGCACATGCAACCTCCCCTGTGTTCTCTGCCTTTGCAAGGTCCTATGCATTGTTTACAGTTTGAGCCATCTCCATGACCCTTTCTTTCAAGCAAAACAGTGTAATATTTGTATACAGCCTAGAAATGTGTGCTACCCGTTGCCAGTGCATTTGGGTTTCCCTAATATCAAATCCTTAATTATGGGATGAATGCCTTCTAACAGGAAGCTAAAGTTTGGATACCTTTGCCAGATCAAATTCAGAACCTGGTCAAGCATCTTAGCTTCAGAAAAGCCCTAACCATGTGGTAGCTACCTATCTATTTGTGCAAAAGACCTTTAACACGCTGCTATCAGCAGCAGCAAAGGGCCTTTGTTGGCCCACATTGTACTTTAAAAATACCACTTAATCAAATGAATCAGATCATAGTTCAAGGGTGTTTATTGTACTGTATAGGTAGGTTGGAAAAATGCCTAATCTAAACCTAAATCTAAGATGGGAGCAAGCTTCGGCCATAAAGTAATAATAAGGCAGTTCTAGCGGCGCGTTGTCAAATAAAAGGGCCTTTACTAAAGAAAACGATTGCTAAACCTTACGCTAAATACAAAAAGAAGTGTGGGATAATGTTCATAAGAAAGAAGGAATTGTTCACAACTAATAAGTGAGGATGCGATAGTCAGGGTCTCCCTTTCCTACATTTTCAGCATGGGACAAGGTAGGATTCTGGAGCACAGCACACGCTCGCATTCCCAGCACGAGCCAACAGTTCCGCTCTCTCCAATCAGGGCATTCGGTGGTTAAGTCTCTTTTCTACAAAAAGTCTCTTTCATCCGAGGATCTGATGGGTTTCAAAATAACAAACAAAAGTTCCTTTCTGCTATGGGTGATGCCTTTTCACCCCTTGATCCCCCTCTACCGGGCTCAGACCCCTCTCGAATTTTAGCTTCCCTACATCGGATCCAATACTTCTTTCAACACAATTTAATCTGTGACATACACGCATCTTAATGTCTTTTTAAACAGTTCACTGTGGACATCCCTCTGCTGGGTTCACTCTTGTCAACACACTGTATATCGGGACTTTAGACTTCACCCCCTGTTTATCGTCATCCCTCCTGTGGGTGAACTCTTGCCAACTTTGTCAATCGCACATTTTCTCAATCAGTTCTTACGATGCAGGATTCACTTCCCTTAGCTTCACAATCATCTGTCAGTCAAAGACTTTCGACTGTACAGAGGATTTTACTGGACTCCTGTATGACCACTTTGACCCCCTTTCTTGCCTTTCCCAAGGCCTTCTGGTAACAGTAGTTTCAACAATCGGGTAATAGCCCAGAGTTTCCAGATTGAGCACCCATGTGGTGCCTGACTCCTTTGTTGCTGGTTT
Source organism: Ambystoma mexicanum (assembly GCF_040938575.1). NCBI lineage: Eukaryota > Metazoa > Chordata > Amphibia > Caudata > Ambystomatidae > Ambystoma > Ambystoma mexicanum. Next base: position 1,168,431,196 of record NC_090935.1, on the reverse strand, counting down.
TCCCCATCTGGTATCCACAGTCTTGGTACTTTTTCACAGTTCAATTAGCCGTATGATACTTTCATTCAACACAGTTCGGTTTCTTATTGGCTCGGCCCTCCACTCACGGGCTGAGATGAACCGATTGGCTATTCCTCTCCCTGGAGTCAAGATTGGTACCTCTGAGACATGTATCTCTCCCCGTCTTGGCTATCAGCAGAGGAGGGCCCAGTGTACCGTTGACATCTGCTGCAACACACTCTGGCTATTGTTCGCAGTCTTACGATTCCTTCTGTGGAGGTTTCACAGGCCTTGGTAGGAAAGGGCAAGGTCGCTTCTCTCCTTGTCACCCTCTCAGTTTGCGCTGTCTTTCTCCTCCTCTTGAACTGCGTGCTGAGTTAGCTCTCTCATCGTGCGGTCTGCCTTGCTCGTATTGTGCTCTCATGCTCCACCTTTTATCCCTGTGGGGAAGGGAAAGGGCCATCAGGTGTCTGTGGTTCTGGTCAATTGCATGACTTTGCCTGACGCTTGTGATGGGACATGTCAGGTAAATGGCTTGGGTGTTAGTCCTTCATCCTTCATGATATGCGAAAGTGTTCGCGTTGAAATAGGTGGGTGTTTGAGTATCCTACATGGTAGGTTGGGGAAAAGGTGTTATATGAAGGGAGATACTGTGTCTCGCCCATCAGTGTTCCACTTCCACTCCCCGAGGACCCTCCCATCCAGGTTATTCTCCCTCACTGGTCCACCCCCAGGACCTGGTCCAATAGCGATGGCCGTGTCCTGGCCACCTGGATGATATACCCCGGGGACTAGTCAGGGAGACACCTTCAGGTTTCTCACAGTGGTCACACCCAATTTTATCCTTACCCAAGTCTGCTGCACTCCACAATGTGCTACAAATGTGGCAATAGTGAACCACCAGGGGGCGCAGAGATGCACTGACGCATTTCCTCTTGTCTCCTCCGAAGGGTGCCGTTTTTGGGACTTGAGACCCCCAGAACCCCCCGGAGTGAAGTGCCGACCCCCACCGCAGCCTTCTAACATCGTGGGGCACCTGGATACCCCAACTCCGGTCTCCCGACGTGGCGCCTTCGCTGCGCAGTGAGCCCGCGAAGATTGAAGGGAGGGAGTGCCCCGCCTCCCCTGGCGCCGTAGCTCTGCACGAAAACAACAGAGAGCCGCCGATAAGGTGAGGCCTGCAACTTCATCGGACAGAGTGGGGAGAGCAGCCCCCCCCCCCAAAACCTGACCGCAGCAGTCCCTGTGCCCCACAGAGCCCAGGCAGGGCAACGCAACACTTTGGACAACTTTCTGCCACTGGGGCCGTACCCCGGAGCAGCGCATCGGGCGCGGAGGCCTGCGCTGCGGCCTAGGGCCCCAGTGCTCAGTGGACTCGGCCGAGGAGGGCCCATTGGAGAGCTGATTTGCCCCCTCGACCACCCCAACCCCCTCATCGGAGTCTGGCGAGAGCGGAACTCCCCCCACCGGCGACTTGGAAGAGCGAGCAACCCACCCACCCCCCCCCGCTTCAGGCCCTCCCTTGACCTGGCGGTGGATCGTGTGACGTGCCGAGGGGGCATCGGAGCCCCCACGAGGTGAGAGGCTGCCCTAAAGCGCTGCATTATATTGGGGGCAAAGAGGGCCGGCCGTTGACCTAGAACCGGAGAATAGGCCTAAATAACCCTCCGCCCCAACAGTGGGCGCGGGGCCTGGACGAAGAGCAGGCAGGACCTCCTCAGAGGTGTATTGTGGCCCGGCGGCGGTGCCCATTGGACTTGGGGCTCCTAGGGATGCACCCCGTGGGGAGGTGGGAAGCCGGGGGAGGCCTATGAATGGGAATGATTCACTGCAGAAATTCCGACGTTTGAACCCTGGCTCCCCGACTCGCCCCGTGATGGCGGCCTCGACACATCAGGAACTAACAGACACAGGAACGGTCACTAAGGGTATGGCCGCCATCCTCGAGGAGATCAGAGGCTTCAGGGCGGATATAACGCTATGTTTGGACACTTTGGACAAAAAAGTGGACAATATAGATGACAGGGATCACGCGCTAGAAAATAATACTGCCTCGAACGACATCTTTGAGACGCAATTTGACATGCGCCTGGCGGAGCTCGAGAGGAGGGAAGAGAAATTTTCCCTAAAGCTTGACAATCTGGAGAACAGGGAACGTCGCTGTAACCTGCGCTTTTTAGGCTTTAGGCTTTTGGGGCTCATTTATTGGGGATTTTCTTGGGTCACATCAGGTTTTCAGGTCCACTTTGCATTTATAGAAGTGTTTCTGGGCACTAGCAGGGTGCGGAAGTTCCGCGGGAGCATTGTCATTTTGCGCTCCTCGGAGGGAGCCTTGAGCTTTTATCATCGTTTTGATGGATGATTTGCTTCAATTCGTGACAGTGGGGTGATTAAATGTACGTGGGCTTAACTCATCTACAAAGAGGTCGCTGGTAGTGAGAGAACTTTCAAGGCTCCGCCTTCATTTCCTGTTTGTACAAGAAACTCACTGGGTGCGGGGCAAGGAACCCAAGCTAAGGGCCAAGAACATCGATCAGGTGTATGTGGCGTCCTTCCGGGCTAAAAAACGCAGCGTGGCCCTCCTGGTTTCTCCCGGGGCCCACTTCGTGGCCAAAGCTCAGAAGTCGGACCTGGAAGGACGATATATTATGGTCAAGGGGGAGGTGAGGGGCCGGCTGTTCACCTTGGTTTGTATTTATGCTCCGAAAGAGGCTCAGGATATCTTTTGGGAAGGGATGAAAGAGAAAATTATGGCTTTCTCCGAGGGCACCCTATTGGTAGGTGGGGACTTTAACATGGCTCTTTGCCCCGAGAGGGATAGGAAGTCAATAAACCCATGTCCAAACTCGCGTTACCACAAAAAGTTGGCGGAAGTTTTCCAAGAAGTCAATGGAGAACTGGGCCTGAGTGATACGCACCCCTTTAAGCAAGGCCGAGACCCCGACTTCACCTTCTACTCAAAGCCTCATGACGCATTCTCTCGTATCGATTACATTCTGGTTGACGCCATGCTCCGGGGTGAGGTTACGGACTCGGGGGTGGAGATTGTCCCTTGGTCTGATCACGATTTGGTTAGAGTAAAATTGGGCATTCCCCCACCCCCCGCATCCGGATCCCTGTAGAGGTGCAACGACCTCCTCCTGTAAGATAAGGAAGTACGCCAAACTCTTTTAGAAGCCAGAAAAGATTACTTCTCTACCAATGAAAAAGGGGAGGTTGGTGTCATGGGTCTCTGGGAGGCATTCAAGGCAACCATTAGGGGCGTCCTTATAGAGATAGGTTCGAGAAGAAAGAGGGAGAGGGGCCACGAGGAGAAGATATTGAGGGAAAAGATAGATGCTATCCAACCGGGGGGGAAACTGAAAACGCAGATGTTCCCCGGACAATGGGAAGAGCTACAAAGATTGCGTTCTGGGCTGGCGGACCTCCAGGTGGGACAAACGGAAAGGAAGCTGTCCTTCTTGAAATAGAAATACATGGAAAAGGGGGAAAAAACGGATAAGATACTAGCTTGGAGTCTCTGCGAGCTCAGAAATAGTAGGAGGGTGAACTCCATTCGCACCCCGGAAGGGGACTCGACAGTGAGAGACAGCAAGATAGCTGAGCAATTCAGACAATATTACGAACGGCTGTATTGCTCGGAGTATGCAGGGGACGGGACCGAAATAGATGACTTCCTGGACTCCCTCCCGATCCCAGGCCTCTCTCCCGACAAGGCAGAAACACTAGAACTTCCCATAACCCCACAAGAAATAATAGACACCATATCCTCTTTAAAGAGTGGTACAGCCCCGGGTGATGATGGGTTCACTGTTAAGTTTCACAAGACCTGCCGGTCTACATTGGCCCCGTTCATGGCCAGAATGTTCAACTCGGCACTGGAACTGGGCTCCCTTCCATCCACGATGATGTCCGCCTTGATAGTAGTGCTCCCCAAAGAAGGGAACGACCCCTCTCAGTGCCAATCATACCACCCTATATCCCTCCTCAACGCCGACGTAAAGATATTGGCCAAACTTTTAGCAAACAGACTGCCGAGACTCCTCCCTTCCCTAGTACACAGAGATCAAGTGGGCTTTATCCCGGGTCGTCAGGGATCTGACAACATACAGAAGACCCTGGATCTCATGCATGAGGCTTCAAGGCAGGGGGTGGAGGGCCATCTCCTCTCACTAAATTCGGAAAAGGCCTTTGACCGCGTCGAGTGACCTTATATGGGTAGAGTCCTCCGGAAAATGGGTCTGGGAGACAACTTCTGTGGTTGGGTTTCAGCTCTTTACAACGGCCCATCGGCAAGAGTCTTGGTCAATGGTGGCACCTCAGAACCGTTGGCCCTGTCTAGAGGCACCCGTCAAGGCTGTCCCTTGTCTCCCCTTCTCTACGCCTTGGCAATGGAGCCCCTGGCTATAGCGATCAGAGCTGACCAGGAAATCACAGGGATTAGATGTGACAATTGTGACTTTAAACTCTCCCTGTTTGCCGACGACATCCTGGGATACCTGACTAACCTTCAGGACTCTCTACCCCGATTATTTGGACTTATAGACTACTATGGCACCTTTTCGGGGCTCAAGGTGAACACGTCCAAGTCTAGCATTATGCCCATGGGTCCCGGGGACCATGACATCGGGGGTAACTCCGAAATCCTGGGAGTAAGAATAGAGCGGACTTCCACCAGGTATTTGGGCACCACCATTCCCAGGGATCTGTCACAACTCTATCAATGTAACTTCCCGGGGATCTTGGCCAAGATTAGCAGTGATCTCAAACGATGGGCACCTCTCACACTCTCCCGGTTTGGGCGTATGGTCACGGTTAAAATGAATATCCTGCCCCGCTTACTCTACCTCTTCGTGGCCCTCCCCGTGGTGATCCCGGAGGCCTTCTTTGAGACACTATAGTCCCGAGTCCTTCAGTTCATCTGGGCCGGCAAAAGAACAAGGGTCAAATTTTCTACCTTAACTCTCCCCAAGTCTCATGGTGGATTTGGCCTCCCGGACTTTAGACTTTACTACAAAGCAGCTCAACTCCGGGTGATGTTGGAGCACATGAGGGACGATCTGGGGACATACTGGACTTTCATTGAGGATGTCCACACCCACCCGAAAAAAGTCAGGGACCTGCTATGGGCCCTTCTAAGGCCCTCCCCCCTCCCCCACCTCAGAGCGCACCCAACCTTAGCGGCCCTCTGGGCAGTCTGGAAGCCGAACAAGGACAACAAGCTGCTGTCATCCTGGACGTCTCCTTTAACATTGCTGTGGGGTCCCTCAATCGATCTATACACCAAGGGCTTTAGAGACACACAGGCATGGTCAGACTCGGGCCTGTAGAGGGTTTCTCAACTCTCTCGGGAGGAGGGTTTCATAGAATATGAACAGCTGACTGAGGCATTGGGCGACAACCCGCCCTCAGTCTTCGAATATTTGCGCCTGAAAGAGATCCTGACCCACCTCAAACGCCCCCTCACGCCTTTTGAAACTGTCCTAGCTAAAAGCACCTCCTGGAAAGGTTTTATTGCACATTGATAACAGCTAATCTGGAGGGTAGGCAGCCCTTCAAACGAATATGGTAAGAAAGGCTGGGCATGACGCTGGACGACCACACATGGTCGGCAATCTTTAAAGCTACATTCACGGGTTCACTGTACACCGCTGCCATGGAACATAGCTTTAAGATACTCCACTCATGGCATCGCCCTCCAGCCACCCTGTCCAAAATGTTTAAAGAGGTGTCTCCCTTAGGCCCAAGGAAATGTCAACAACGGGGCACTTGGTTTCACATGTGGTGGGGATGCCCGGTCATCTTGGTTTCACATGTGGTCGGAACTGCTCAGCTGGATCAAGGGCATAGAAGGGTACTCCCCGACCTTACAGCCACTAGAAATCCTCCTGGGTACTCCTATGCCGGAGACACAACAGTCCGCATTCCCAAGGGTCATTGGGGCCATGTTGAGGGCAGGGAGGCTAGCACTAGCTCAAAAATGGAAAAATGTCCTAGCTCCATCCAATGGCTTTGTAAACTTAGGTCGATCTTCACCTATGAAAAACTCTTTGCGATAACAAATGACACCATGTTGGATTTTATACAGGAATGGACCACAGTGCTTCTTAATGACAATTGCATCTCTATGCGTCTGTAAAGTATGTCTTTCGATGCCCCCATTTCACACGTATCTCCACCAACCCCAGGGACCCAGCTTGGGCCCCTTACTCGCTGTGAACTGATCTGACCCCACTATGTCAAACTGAATGTCTAATACCGTATTGATTTCTGAATGCTCTCTCTGCAGCTTCTATAACCCGCAAAACCTCTGGACCTGGTATGTTCAAAAAGGTTGCGGGGGGGGGTGGGTTTGGGGGGAGTTGGATTAAAAAAAAAGAAAAATAAAAAATGTAAACTGGCATCTATGCTTGTTCAATGTATTGCTGGCAGGGATTGCCCGCGCACCCTACCTTATATGTATGATGTCAATAAAAACAAAGTTAAAAAAAAATAAATGTGGCAATAGTCACCTCTTCATAATGAAATGGTAAAACAAATGTATAAAATGAGATTTGCACATGACCATAACACTAGGCACTGCAAACAAAATAAAAAGTCAGCGATGGGACCTGTGCACTGGCCATGCTTTGGGAAAGTTAAAAGAGACTGAACAGCTTTGATTTTGATTTTGAAATACTTGTAACACGCAACTGACGGACTAAAATGTATCTGGTCTGGGGCGCAGATTGAACCAACAAGCGGGCCGCCTTTACATCAAGGGCGACCCAAGAGGGAAAACTAGAACAAAACTAAAACCTGAATCCAATTTTTGCTTAACTGTCTGTGACCCACCTGGCCCAGCTATTCAAATAGGCAGGTTTTCAGTGCCCTTTGAATCTGATATAATGTTTTCTAGCCCAAATTTCCATCGGTAGACTATTCCATAGTTTGGGGCCATACACACTGACTCTTGGGTCACCTCTAAACACATAGTTTGACCCAGGAATTTCCAGTAACAGCTTGTTTCTAGAGCGCAGCCAGCAGGTCAGAAGGAGAAGCACATTTTCTTAGATAGGTATGAGAGGGCTAGGTTATTCACACACTTAAACATTAGACAAAGGATTTTAAAATCTATCCGGTCCTTTATCGTGAACCAATGCAAGCATCGACAAAAGTTGGAAATTGAGGAGGATTTCCTCATTTTAAAAATCATCCTTACTTCAGCGTTTTGGGCTTTTTGTATACAATGCATTTGAGTGAGTGGTATACCTGCCAGTAGTCCATTACAGTACTCTAGGTGGGAGTTCACCAGAACCCTGACCACTACTGGGTGGTCCTCCACTGGTATAAAAGGAAGGGCCTGTCGTAGGATGCACAATGTATAGAAAACATATTTTACCTTTGCACTAGCCTGGGCTGTACATCCTAGATCTTCTTGCCAGACGCAACCAAGATTTTCATATTATATTAGGGGCGAACTGTAGATCTGAATCCAGAAGGCCTGGCAGATCCGTCCACCTGGTGTGGCTCAAGAGGTGTTTTGGACCGAACAGAGCAACTTCTGTTTAACCAGCATTCAACAGCAACCCGTTAGAAGACATCAATGCTCTCACCTTCACCAGACAATTTTCGATCGTCTGGAAGGTCTCGTCTGCATTCCCTGGTTTTACGAACAGTTGAGTGTTGTCCGCATAGGAATGGAAGTTGACCTTCTGCGTTCTGAGCAGGTACATCAAGGGGAGCAAGTAGAGACTGAATAAGGGAATAGTTTCTTACCTGTAACTCCATTTCTCCAGCATTGGTATCTTTCGTGGATTCACATACTTATAATATTCCGCGTCGTCAGGCTGGGAATCCTCGGTAAATTATATAGACCTTTTCCATAGGAAAAATGTCGACACTTTTGTGTCCTATCTATGTCGTTTTCGGCCGCGTACGCCTGCGGCACTAGGACGTAGAGGTATAAGTAGCCCCGCCCCCGTGGCGCCCTCAGATTTAGACCCCCAAAGTGGTATGGGGGGACATCTGGTTTGCATGCCAGGGGAGGCTGGCGGGCGCATGTGAATCCATGAAAGATAACAATGCTGGAGAAATGGAGTTACAGGTAAGAAACTATTCCATTCTCCAGCATTGGATCTTTCATGGATTCACATGCTTAGAATACATTGTACAGCAGTATCCCCCATAGATGGAGGTGTGTATGCAAACCAATAATATTATAACCATGCATGCATATTTGTCTTGGCTAGACTTCAGATCATAGTACATGAACAGCTAAAAAAAAAAAACAACACATTAAAGTACATTAGCCGAAGGATATAACCCCGTTACTGGGGCCTACCTTATTGAAACAGGTGCCTTAGGACTGCACGACCCATCTGTGTATCCTCAGCATGTTGCTGTTCGAGGCAATAATGCTGGGTAAACGTATGTGGTACCGACCAGGAAGCCGCCTGACATATATCTCCCAGCGGAATCCCTGACCACAATGCCGACGACGACGAAGCAGATCTCGTTGAATGGGCTTGTGGACGTCTTTCCAGCGGTTTCCCAGCTTTTGAGTGGCAAAAAGAAATGGTAGATGACACCCAGCGGGACAGTCCTTGTTTTGAGATTGCTTTACCTTTAGCCGAAGGGCCATAGGCCACAAATAGCTGTCTTGTGTCCCTGAGATTTTGAGTGTGATGGAGGTAAAATTTCAGAGCCCGTCTCACGTCCAACGTATAGAGAGTCCTCTCCGAGCAGACGAAGGTGTTGGAAAAAACGTTGGTAGCACCATAGAAGAGTGCTTATGGAACATGATAGGGACTTTAGGAATGAAATGAGGATTAGTAGCCAACACGACTTTATTCTTGAAAAACCTCAAATATGGTGGACGATCACTAACGCTTGTATTTCTGACAGATGTCTAGCCGAAGTAATAGCCACCAAAAAGGCCAGTTTCCATGACAGGAATTTCAATGACGACAATGACATTGGTTCAAAAGGAGCCTTCATTAATGCTGCTAGAACCAGGTTAAGGCTCCAAATCGGAGGAAACTTCTTAGGAGGAAAAGTTCGGAACAATCCTTTCATTTAATGTTTAATCAACCGGTCACTAAATAATGCAGTTGAATGTCTCTTCCGAGTAAATCTCGAAATGGCCACCAGATGCACTTTTATTGATGAAAAAGACAAACCTTTTTGAGCCAGGAGTAGCAAGTATGGTAGAAGCTGCTCCGGTGTGATGTGAAGTGGACGTAAACCTGGCTGATCCCCCGCACCAAATACAGAATCTCTTCCATTTGTACGTATACGAAGCGTTCGTGGACGGCGCCCTTGCAGCTTGCAAAATGCAACGACAGTCCGGTGGAATTGCTAACGTACCAAACTCGGAGAAATCAGGAGCCAGGCTGTCAGACTGAGGCTGTCCGGGTCGTGGTGTCAAACCGCCCCTTTGTCCTGAGACAGAAGGTTCGGGATCCTCTGGAACCTCCTGGGCTCTGCTGCTGAAAGATGGAGTAGATTAGAGAACCACACTTGTCTCGCCCAGTATGGGGCCACCAGGATCACCCAACATGGATATCTGTGAATTCATTGCAGCATCCGACGCATGAGGGGAAACGGGGTGAACGCATACAAAAACATGTCGGTCCACGGGAAGGAGAACGCTTCCCCCAGTGAGTCTTCTTGTGGCCACCTACTCGTGTATTGTGAGCACTTCCTGTTCTCTCTCGTCGCGAAGAGATCTATGGCTGGACGACCCCACTTTTCGAAGACACAGTGTAGTTGTTGGTCGTTCAATTTCCATTTGTGTAGTCGATTCATCTCTCTGCTGAGAGAGTCTGCTTGCACGTTTTTGACTCCTGGTAAGTGGAACGCCAATAGATATATCCTGTGGCGGAGGGCCCAATGCCAGATCTCCTGGGCTTCGGTCGACAGAGTCCTGGAGCAAGTACCCCCATGCTTTCTCAGGTAAAACATTGTTGTCGTGTTGTCTGTCATTATCCGTACAACGGATCCTTTTATGCGCGGCAGAAAAGACTTCAGGGCCCAACGCACTGCCCTTAACTCCAGCACGTTGATGTGAAGGCTGGACTACTCCGATGACCACCGACCTTGAACCTGAAGGGAATCCAGATGAGCTCCCCATCCAGTCAGAGAAGCATCTGTCACGACCGTCATCTGGAACCCAGGTTCCAGTAAGGGCACACCTCTTGTTAGATTCTTGGAGATTCTCCACCACTGAAGTGCCTGCACGAGCCTGCTGTTGATGGTCAATTTGTCCGACCAACGACCTTGACTCTGTGCCCATCGATCCGTCAGGAATTCCTGAATGGGTCTCATGAAGAGACGACAATTGTTGATCAAGGGTTTAGAGGACGCCATGGTCCCCAGCAGGGACATGTACCTTCTCACCGATACTTTGGTGCTGACTTTCCATTCCGATGCCTTGTGTCGTAGTTTCAGAACTCTTTCGACAGATGGTTTTACCAATCCTGACTGCGTCTGGAACTCCGCCCCCAGAAAGACCAAGGTCCATGATGGCGATAAGGAGGACTTTTCGAAGTTTATTGTGAAGCCCAAGCGCTGGAGGAGGGACATGGTGGCATTCAGACTTTCCCGTGTCCTTTCCGGAGATAAGCCCCTTACTAATCAATCGTCCAGATATGGGTACACATGATGACCTTCCTTCCGTAACCAGGCTGCCACTGGTGCCAAACATTTCGTGAACGTCCTGGGAGACGATTTTAGTCCAAATGGGAGGACCTTTAACTGATAGTGGGTTCACCCGACGACGAACCGAAGAAATCTTTTGTGTCGTCGACGCATCGGGATATGAAAGTAAGCGTCGTGAAGGTCTAGCGACAACAAAAAATCTCCCGGTTGTATCGATCGGATAACCTCTTGCAGAGTTAGCATTTTGAATTTTAGATTTGTTAGCAGTTTGTTGAGAGCCCGTAGATCTAGAATGGGACGCCATTTTCCATTGGGTTTCTTGACCACAAAGTAACGGGAGTACACTCCCTTTCCTCTTTCGGTCACTAGGGCCAGTTCTATAGCCCCTTTCTGCAGCATAAGCGTCAATTCCTGCACCAGTACCTGAAGATGGGATTGCGGCGAGAACACTGGCGGAATGTGTGGTGGCTTGTCCTTGAACTGTAGGGAGTGACCCAGATGTATCGTGTCCAAAACCCATTGGTCTGTTATGCGTTCCCACTCGTCGACGCGACGAGACACTCTGCCCCCCGGGATGTTTCGAAACATGTCATTGCTGGGTTTTTGCATGTCGATCCTTCGCTGACGATGAGTAGGAGCCTCTCCTTCTTGAGGACTGGTAATCTCTGCCTCTACGAGTAGCTTGGGCTGCTCGTCTGTAGCATTGGGAAGAGTAGGAGGGTCGACTGAAACCTCGGTCTCTAGGTGATCCAAACTGGGAGTTTCCGGAAGCACCTCTGAAAGGACGAAAGGAACAAACATTTCTGCCACTTTGGAGGGCTCCGAGTGACCGAGCAGTGTCAGAGTCTTCTTTCATGCCCTTCAAGGCTTCATCAACTTTCTCGCCAAACAGTTATTCCCCTTTGCACGGCATGTCCAGCACCTTGTATTGCACCTCTGGTCTAAATGTCATGCACTTAAGCCAGGCTTGCCTCCTTAACACTACGCCGTTATTAATTTGTTTAAACCCGGCCTCTGCCAGGTCAACAACGATATTTATGGAGTGATTGGAGGCCTCTTCCCCTTCACGTACTAGTAGCATGGCTGTCTTCCTGTGTTCCTCTGGCAGATGGTCTAAGATAGGAGCCAAACGATGCCACATCTCTCTATCATACCGTGCCATAATGGCCAGGGAGTTGGCTGCTTTCACTGTAGTCGCACCGACTGACAATACCTTCTTTCCAAACGCATCTTGTCTCCTGGCGTCGTTGTCCGGCGGGGTTGTGCCTTTGTGTTGCGACCTCGCTTTTCTGGCCGCAGCAGAGGACAACACCGAATCCGGCGAAGGTTGAGATGTCAAGCATTTGGGGTTGACTCCGAAGCCTTGAATTTCTTTTCTAACCGTCCTTTTATCGCCGGTTCTGAGAAAGGATGACGCATTGTCCTCAACCCCTCTTGCCAGACATGGTCCAAAATTGGGATGGCAAACATCGATTTTCTTCTCTTGCCCATATGATCGAAGAGAAAGCAATCTTTCTTCACTTCTTCCGGCGCCAGGCCAAATTCCGCACACGCTTTTCCCATCATCGCATGGAAGGCCCCGATGTCATCCGGCGGAGATGGTTGCGCCGGGCTCTTTGGAGGTTCCATCTCTGCATCCGACTCCCAAGTGGGGTCCCTTGAGGGGGATAATGAGACGTCTGAAAGGGACCCTTCAAGTTCAGACTCCGACTCCGGCAGTTCTCCCTCCTCCGAGTGTGGGCAGGAACCTCCACCGGGCAAGTTGTAGGTATTCTGGTCGTCGAGCGCAGAGCCGGGCTGGTTTGGCGACGACCGGCGTAGCCTGCGGTACCGCCGGGACACCAGTGTGAGGCAACTGCGTGTCCAGACGCTGTAACAGCTTCTGCAACGTGCTCAACACCTCCAGGGACAATAGAGACTGGGGATTCAGCAAGGAAGAGGCGGTTGGGATGGCACTCCCACTCGGGAGTTCCCCCGAACTGATTGCACGTAACCCCAGATCAATCGGTTGTACGATCGGACCACGGTCATCCTCTGCCGACGAGATGGAAAGGGCCGCTTCTGGCTGCAACAAGGCCTCAGGCAAGATCGGGTCGAAAGCTTCCGGCAGCCAACCCACCGAAGGTGCCACCGTCGACATCTTCTCCATAACCGCTGTTTAACCCGCCGAAGTGATCGTGGGAAGAGTAGGCCCAGATGGCAAAGAAGACGTTGCCGATCTGACCGTCGACGACGATGAAGTTTTTGGCGCAGAGTCTTGTGGCGCACGCGTCGGTTTAGAACTCGGCTTGTGGGTCAACGACACTCGACTCGAGGTAGAGCCATGGCGGTCTCCCGAGGAGGATTTCAATTTCTTCTCCTTTTTTGATGAGGAGGAAGAAGAGGACGTTTTCTTTGACGCAGGATGTTTATCAGAGGGGTGTTTATCCGATGAACGTGGTTTCTTCGTCGGGGGCTCTGCCGATGCAGAGCGACAAGGGGGTACCGGAGATATAGATCTCGAGGCCGTAGAGCCTACCTCCGATGCAGGGTACGCACCCACCCCGTCATTGAGCCAAGTCACCAGGCGTCTGTTTCGGTCCTTCAGGGTCTTCTGGGAGAAGCCTTGACAGATCTCACACGTGTCGGCTGAATGATGAGGGTGATGACAGTAAATACAGTCCACATGCCCATCACCTTCATACACTTTCTTAAGACCGCAGGTAGCACACGGACGAAACAACGCCTTTCCAGACATTTTTGAAGGAAGTCAAAGAAAAAAGAACGCACAACCTAGCAAAAATAGCAGATACACGAGGTAATCCCACTACTTTGGAAGACGGTTGAAATCTGAGGGAGCGGCGGGGGCGGGGCTACTTATACCTCTACGTCCTAGTGGCGCAGGCGTACGCGGCTCAAAACGACGTAGATAGGACACAAAAGTGTCAAAATCTTTCCTATGGAAAAGGTCTATATAATTTACCGAGGATTCCCAGCCTGACGACGGGGAATATTCTAAGCATGTGAATCCATGAAAGATCCAATGCTGGAGAACAGGGGAGAAAGTGATGACCCATGCGGGACTCGGAAACCGTAAGGGAGGGGTTGAGGTAAAACCACCCATCTTGACCAGTTGCTGCCTCTCAGAGAGGAAAGAAGCAAACCATTTACTAGCTTGGGCCGGAGATGTTACCGATCTCTCTGAGCCGCCTGAGTAAGATACAGTGATCCACTGTATCGAAGGCTGCAGAGAGATCTAGCAGGTCCCCCTGTTCAGCCACCTCAAGAAGATTGTACCACACCGCTGTCAGTGCATTCTCTGTCCCAAAACCTGGGTGAAAACCAGATTGCAAGGGATTCAGTATAGATTCATCGTCAATGTACTTTTGAAATTGCAAGGTCACAATCCTTTCTGGGATTTTTGCCGGCCAGGGCAGTTTTTCAGTTCCCCTGGGTTCAAGTTAGGTTTTTTCAAAAGAGGAAAACCGTAGCCTTTTTTAGTACAGGAGGTACAACCCCAGTTACTAGAGACTTGTTAACAAAATATGTCACAAAAGGGGCGATATCCAGCGCTAATCTTTTAACCATTCTTGCAGGTATGGAGAATAGTCATTCATTTGTGGGTTTAAAATGTTCAAAAGACCTGCAACATACTCTTCTGTGACTGCTGAAAAAGAGAACGGTTCTCGCCTAGGGATTGCCAGTGCTGCCTTAGGGCAGTCGTTAGTACCAATTTGTCCATCGGCTAATGTGCTGCCGGTGGCAATATTATTTTGAACCAGCTCAATCTTTTCATAGAAGAAGGAGTTGAACTCATTGGCCTGTTTCACGGAAGCTTCCATGAATGAGAATATGCATTTGAGTTGCACGAAATTGTTAATGACAGAAAACATTTCTTTGGGTTAATTAATTGAATCTTCAATTATTTTTCTCAAAAATTCGGACTTGCCTTTAAATAATGCATTTCTGTACTTCAGAGACATCTCCTTCACTTTATCCATATTGTGAGTGGATCTGCACTTCCTCCACTTGTTTTCAATGCCTCATAGAGACTTGCGCAATTGGGCAAGAACTTGAATAAACCAGGGTTTGGTCATTGTCTTGCCTTCCCCTGCCTCAGCGGGGCTGTTTTGGAACAGATATTCCCCAAATCACTTTAACTAATTCGAAGAACTGTTCACAGTCTTGTGCAGCATCAACTGCTTCCAAGGCATTTTTGACCTCTAGGCCAACAATTTTATCTAAGTTCTTAGGTCTACAGAACCAGATCAGTTCAGCATCTACCATAGATACTGCTCACGTGATTGGTTGTCCCAAATTGAGCAGCCTTACAAAATGGTCAGACCAAGAAATAGGTAAGGTGTTCATAGCTCTGGTACAAACTCCTCTAGCTAGCAGTACATCGAGACAGTGGCCACAGATATGAGAAGTGGAGACTTGCAGCAATGATAGGTTGTGATTGCTTACCAGCTCCCAGAAGGCTTCAGTGTCTGGGGCTGAGCGGTCGTCCATCCAAATGTTGAAGTCGCCAAGACACTGTACTACCCTGTGCTTTGTACCTGATTCAATCAAAAACTGGTCTAGCCTTTCCAGGAAAGATTTAGCTGATTCTGCAGGCCTATAGCCTAGCACAATCTTAATAATGCTGGTGGCAGATATCCACACAATGCAGTGGCTGATCTGAGTGGAGGCATCCCTATCAAGGGCCTCGAGATGGGACATTTTAACAGAATTACTAGAAATCAATTCGAACGCCCATTCCCTTTTATTTGTTCTATTACAAAATTGAATCACGTAGTTATTGGGAACCAACCAGTGGAAAATTGCCTGAGATTAACCCGTAAGCCATGTTTCCGCAAGGAACAGGATGCCTAAATCATGTGCCTCAATAAAATCATGGATTAGGTGAGTATGCTTTACTGCCGACCTTGTATTGATCCTATTCGTTTTCCTCTGATCTGAGCAGGCAGCCATTTTGGGTGTGTCGAGTCCCAAGGCTCTTAACTTATTGAGTGTGATGTGTTCCATACCAGCTGTTTCTTGCATTTCAGTGCATTATCCCAGCATTCCTAAATCAGTTATTTCCCTCATTTCAACTGTGCAATAATGCATGAGTTGTCTGCATTCGAAGAGTGGTCTGTCTTGGCTTGAAAATACTATGTATAAAATAGAACTGCCCTATAGAGAAGGACAATTTCATGGTGATAAAGGCTTGCATTTGAGCTCATGTGTATGCCCATAGTGCTTTGCTCATGCAGCTCTCAGCTGAGGTGAACTTCTAGTGATGTCTACTGGGGTGCACTGTTATGTACGTGTGACTTAGCTGAAATTACTTTTGCTTCAAACCGTTATAAACCCACCATAACATTGCTGGTGATGGCTCAACATGCCCCAATACTCCAACCACAATGATGTCAGTCTCGACTGCACCGATGGTCCCTAATAAGGCTGAAACATCTATGTAGTTGTCTGCATCCTTGACAGCGGCCTGCCTTTGGTTGGCAGTGCTATGTATTAAGCGGCACTGCCCTATAGATACCCAAGGGCAATTTCCTGTAGATAAAGGCTTGCATTTGATCGAATTTGCATGCCCACAGTGCATTGCCAATGTAGCTCTCCCAACTGTAGGTGAAAGTCCATTGATCGCTAATAGGTGTTGATGTGATGTGTGTGACTAAGCTGAAATTGCTTATTTTACTTTTACATTTCAGGTTGAAGTTTTTTTAAGCCTTTATAAACACACTGTAACTTTGCTGGTATTTGCTCAACATAATCCAATGCTCCTACCACAACAGTGTCAGACTGTGCTGCACTAATGATCCCTAATAATGGTGAAACATGCATGTATTTGTCTGCATCCTTGAGAGCTGTCTGTCTTGTACTGAAAATGCAATGTATAAAGCAGTACTGATCTATACACTAGGACAATTTCCTGGAGCACCCATCTGGGACACTTTCAAACCCACATGTAGTGAAAGAATACCCCAGAGGGCTACGGTAAGCACTCCTTTTTTCGGTGCACAATGCTGCTCTGGCATCCACGGATCCAGCCACCTTTGGCTAGACCCTGCAAAAAGTATTTGTCCCAAATGGTGGCCCCCAACAAATGTACTGCCGCTGCCCACCAATCAGATTGTCTCTTTCAGAAAGTCAACCTGGTTTCTCCTTACTGATTCAGGGTTCACCAGAAAGGAACTCATGAGCCCGGATCCAAAGTAGCCAACAGAGTGACCAAAATGTTATATGTGGATTGTACCCAGTGTAACCAAATGCCACCTTCAATTTCTGACCCCTTTTGGGAATGTAACAAAGAAATCAGATTGTCACAAAGCCACAAAAGGATGGCAAGTCAGACCAAATACAAGGTCCTCATGGACATTTTGTGGCATAAATGTGTCAATGAAGTTTAAAAGCTCATAAAACGTAGGTTATGAGACCTTTTCTAAGCCTTTGCCGACCACACCTTGACAAAGCCACATAGAAAATGTACAAGTTATCATATTTTTCTTGGGATGTTTCAGGGAGAGTCACATAATGGGACCGACGTTATAAGCCACTCAAAAAGTTGTTCCTCCTATGGGGAGTCCAATTTAACCATAACTACAGGTTGCTATTGCCGACCTGTAATATGGTTTCATTTTAAAGTGCCTGACAGAGTCTCTATTATAACAATTTTTATAACAATGTTTCTTGTTTGAGATACCGATTTTACATGCCTCATTACCGCCTGTTCCTTTTCCTCGTCACATTCCTTATTGTTATGGGGTAACTGAACATCTGAGACAGAAAGCAAAGTGGGCAGATTTTTATCAGACCTCTGCTCTTTGACATAAATGAGCCTTGCTCCCAGCATCATTCCTGTTGTGTCTGTCTTGCATAAAGGATCAGGGTTGATTCTGGCCAAAGGTCGCCAAAGTTCTTTCATAGCATAAGCACCTGCTAGACTCTTGGCAGGTCAAGCAATTCATGTCTGACATTTGTGCAAGTCCTATGTCTGTGGACTGAGCACAGCCTATTCACAGTTGTGCATGGAGGTTCCATCAAGGCCATGACTTCCTTTTCAGTATTGTGGTTCCAGGTGGATTTTGGTGACCTCCCCCATCTGTCTTCCAGGGAACACACACAAGCATAGTCAGTGTAACACTGAGTGCTCAGTGGCAATTTTGGGACCGGATATGCTGATTTGCACCAGTTTTCACTTCTTTCCACTCATCCAATTGTTAAGAAGTGTGATAAACCAGAATGTGTCTCACCCACTAGTCTCTGGGATCTGTCATCCATGTGGTCAGGACACAGCCATCACTTTTGGATCCAGTTCCTGGGGGTGGGCCAGTGCGGGAGGATCACCTGGGTGAGAGTTCTTCAGGGAGTGGAAGTGGGACACTGGATGAAGAGATGCGGTATACCCTTCCCCCTAACACCTTTACCACATCCTCCCAAGTAGGATAATTAGGAACTCTGCCCCCTCTCCCTTTACAACATGAACACTTTCCCATGGAGAGCCTGCTATAAGGGAAAACAGACTAACATCTGAGCCGTATACCTGACGTGTCCCAAAACAATGGAGAGGCGAGGTCAGGCAATTACGGACTATCACACACACCTGACTTCCATTTAGCTTCCTCACATGAATTAAAGGCGGAGCACGGGAGCACAATGTGAGTGAGGCAAGGCACACGAGAAAACAGCAGTTCCAAGATGGCAAAAGGGGATTGCAAGGAGGGAAAATCCCTTGACCTTTTCGACAAGGAACCATTACTTTCCTGAAACCTCAAGAATAGATAGCTCAAGCCAGGAAACCAGGCTGAAGAATCCTGCATTGTGTGTCACAGCTACCCCGGCCCTCTCGCGTCAATAATCAAGGCGGAGAGAAGCACCAGCCACCATGGTACTGTCCTTGGCTCCAAGAACAAAGCAGCATCAGTGAAAGCAGCACAGCCGGTGATTCGGGGAGACCGATACAAGACCTGTCTCTGTTGACGCCAAAGTTGCAAGCAGCAACATTGTATGGTGAACGCTGGAACAAACATTGTTAAAAATGCATGTGATAAAGGACACAAGTAAAGTTGAATTATTGATGAGTGATTGAACTTTTAATGCAAAATACAATACCCTTGACAGAGTGGTCCGGCACCGCGTGGGTGTTCGGTTGAAAGACGCTGTAAGGTATCCAGCTGAAAATTGGCAAAGTGAAAGTGAGAAAGAGATCATATCAAGAAGAGAGCGAGTAATTGTGAATCAAACTGGTCCTAAAATGGGTTGAGCAAAATCCCACTCAGAATCAAAAGTCTTCGAAGTAAAGAAACCTTGGAAAGATAGATAAAGTTGGTCTGAGCCAAGCAGAGGGAGATCAATTGAAAGGTTTGTGTTAAAGTGGGTCTGAGCTCGCCAGAGGGGGGCCCAGGGTGAATCGGAAATCACCAAAGAAGTTGTACATGTGAAATCCTAAGAAGATAGGAACTTTAATGTTTGGTGTGTTGCATCAGGCCCTCTGAAATAAGAGACTTTTAATAGAGACTTTGGCACAGAAGGTCCCGATATGGAGGTTTTGAACTGTATCCTTGTGCCAGAGAAGCCAAAGAGTGTGCTATGCTCGAGTGTGCCGCCTTGTCCCGTGCTGAAAACATGGAGAAGGGAAGCCAATGGCCTGAATATCCGGACATATCATTTCTTGAACACTTTTCCTTTGCATAACATTGTTTCCCACACTGTTTGTATTTAGAAGTAAGGATTGGCAATAGGTTTATCAGTATAGGCACTTGTATTTTGACAGACTCAACTAGGACTGCGTTATTATTATTTGATGATCGTAGCTTGCTCCCATCTTTAGATTTAGCATTAGATATGCATTTTTCAAACCCAATTGACGTTCAATAAACACCCTTTAACTGTGATCACTTGTGTCTGTCTTACTGTTTGATACCATGCCTTCCTTACAGAAGCTGCTCCCAAGTTAGGTAAGTAAGCAGCCGTCTTTGGGTAGTTACATTTGGGGCAATCCTTGCTTTATGTACGATTGGTGTGATAATGTGATGTTAACAGATGGCTTGTGGCACAGAGGATATACTGCAACACCTTCCTCAAGCGGACCAACAAAAGTGGAGGCTTGGATAAATGCTTGAAGCTGTTCACTTTAACACAGGAATATTAGCTGAACTTCTTCATCAGGTTGAATAAAAATAAGAACTGATACAGGCTACACTATGGGATTGTGACGAAGCAAGAGTATTTGCCCCTTCTCCTCAAGGCGGAGCCATCCCCTTCAAGGCTATGGAGGTGACACCTCACAGCAGGACCCTCCCTAGGAGTCTGGGCAAGTGGGACCTCACTGGGAGTGTCTCCCCTTTAGGTGACATATTGTCCCATTCCCAAAGGGAACTCCCTATGCAGGACACTTTATCTACATACATGGAACTGCCTTGCATCCAAAACACGGTGTCCTCCTTCTGTTTGGCTGTAGGTAATGTGGAAACCAACACGTTATCTGAAAATAAAGGAGATATCACTTTAAGAAGAAATTGCAATGAAAACAGGACAAGATGGCCCTAACAGAGGAGAGAGAGGGATACGCGCGAGAAGCCCCCTGATGTCAGAACACCTAGGAGAGGTGGAGCTGAGTGCAGTCATGGAGCCCATGGTACTCCGGGAAGCAGGGAAGGCTATTTGGAGGACCAGAGTAGCAGACAGCAGGAGAACCGTTGTCAGGGTGGAATCAGAGGAACCGTCCAAAGAGGTGGCTTGACAACAGAGATGCCATGGCGGGCCTAGAGCACTCCTATCTATGCCAAAAGCTGTAATGACAGGAAGCGAGGAAAGCTTCCACCTGCCACCATTCAAGGGATGCAACGAGCTAGCGAGAGGCCAAGTGTGGAGCAATCGAGAAGTGAGAGCGAAGAGAAGAAATGTACCTATCCGAGCGTGAGCCGACTTCTGCAGTGAGCAGCCACCAGGAGGACGAACAATTAAGCAAAGAGACTAAGATTGTGATACATGTATTAACGAAATAACGAGTGAGCAGTAACAGATATCTGAGTAGATATTCAAAAGCCTAAAGTAGGAAAAAGGTTGTGAAGCACAAAAAAAGTAGAAACAACTATCATGGAGAAGAGAGAGAAAACCAGAAGATGTGATTTCCTGGGAGACAATTGATAAAGTGTGGGGAGGTGCCTGTAAGAAAAGCTGTGAAACGTATTGTGAGTTAGGAGTACAAAGTGAAGTACACCAAGAAAGAAGGAACTTGGTAAAGCCATTTTAGAGGTGGGGGACTTTCAAAACTAATAAACTAGAGGGACAAGTCTGAGCAAAAGGAAAGTGTTTAAAAGACTATAGTCAATAGAACAATATTATGGGTCCTTTGCTCAGGACAATGCGACCCACCAACAGTTCAGAAGAGCTAAAAAGAGCTCATGAAAGAAACATTTCACTAGCAGAGGAGATCATCATAAGGAATATTTTTGTGATACACGACACATTTAGATATTACAGACTTGTATGAAATGAGAAGACCCTGGGAGAAGTCGTAATACAAAAAGGCAAAGGGGAGGCCAATAGAAGAGGGAGATTCTTTTGGTCATAGTTTACTTAGTATTATTAGTGGTAGGGTCGGATAGGGTTAGGATTGGACTGAGGACATTTGTGATTTTTAACTTCCTGCCGACAGCCGAGCACCTTAGCTTAATTTAGTTAGGTGGGGAATTCCCCTATAGCGATAGGGCCAACTAGGCCTTTCCTACTATTTATAATAAAGCACTTAAAAATGCCTGTGCTGTGTCCGACTCCTTCATCCGACCTGCCACAGGACCTAGTGTTCAAGTCCAAATGTCCTTACCTACAATTCGATTGCCATGACTATAGCACTCTCTCAATTCTTATTTCACTTACACTCTGTGGGAAGTGGCACCAAGCATGCATATTTGTGATTCTTGACTTTTCCTATTGGTCTGAGGCTCAGCCCTCTGGGGCGGAGGGTTGTCTTGCCAGGCTCTTTAGTGAACACATCATCTACCAGCAGGTAGTTAGTATTCCCGTTGCCTTAAGGGATACCTTATGAGCAGGACTTCCACCCCTTATACCACGGTAGTACTGTTACTTTTACAAGCATGGATATCTTCCTTTTTTCCAGGTTTGTGGTTAAGCTGAAGTTAATATCCCCCACCAGCCAAGGCTTGCATTCCTGTGCTTGAACTCACAACAGGCTCAGATTCTGTCTTTTTGAGCTCTGGCTAGGGTCTAGGCTGTGGCCACAGGAAGCCTAACAGCAATCAGGCCCCCTTGCTTACTGAGTTTTGTAAGGGGTCGGAAAAATGCAAAGCGGAAAACTTGATAGATTATTTTCACAAGTAGCCATTTTATTCAATTATAAGCATGTGGCAAATGCCTAGCTTTCCCTATCCTAACAAGGATTTCCCTGCCTATTAAACTAGGCGTAAAGGAAAACACTCTAGCATCAAAGGTTATCTGTCCCTCACACGGATACATAAAACAGAATCATACAGGGTTTATATGGCTGTTCAAACTCTACAAAATAACAGTTACATTCCAATATAAACTTTATAATCAAATATCCTCGTAACCAGGGTTGGATCCCCTTCCCCAGGATTAATGCAGGATTTCTCAAATCAAAGTTCCAGTCAATAAAGTTATTTTCAATATCCATGGTCTGCTTCGAAACCAACACAAAGCTCCTTTCAATTTCCAAGTTCTGCTTCAAAGGCAAAGTTCCTTCCAATAGCCAAGTTCTGCTTCAAACACTAAGTTCTTTTACTCCATAGGTTTTTCACTTGGTACTTGGCTTGTCTTATTTTTAAACGAAGTGCATCACCCTTAAGAATAATTCCTCTTTGGGGTGGTGTTGCGTGCGAAGCAAAATGGCTGATTGATTAGGTGGCCCAACAGCTCAGGACCTTCTCACAGCGTTTTATGCACCCTTCCTGTGCACATACCGAAGCGAAAACGCAGTAATATCAATCGGAGGGCAATATCATATACCTGGCTGACTTTGGGCTCGGTCGGTCCCCACCCACTGCTACTGGCCTACGCTTCATCTGAAGCCCCATCAGCTTTGCGGCTGCAGTATTCTCCTGGCCAGCGCTGCAGCACCCAGCTCGCTGGGGCACCTGCTTGCACTGGGGCTTGTGCAGGTGTGAACCGCAGCGGTCTGTCCGCTCCTGACAACTTCTACAGGTGCCTGCGCACCCTCAATCCTGAGGCCATTACTACGCCCATCGTCCCACGAGCTATCCAGGTGTTCCGCCTAGCTCTGCAGGCATCAACGCGGTGAGTCACAACGCACTGGCAGCACCCACTCTCCTTGTCTGCCTGAGACCCTGTCCTGGTACCTCATCTACTTTTCCTCCGCATTCTGCTCTGAGCAGCGGCCTGCTCCATGCACCAGAGGACCTCTGGTACTTTTTGCCCTCCGGCATCCGGCCGCTCCTCCTGAACTGTTCACTCCCTGTGGCTGGCTAGGTGAGACGGATACCTCACCTTGGCCTGGACTGCGCTGCCTGCGGAAGAGAGACCCCCACTCACAACAGCACCACCAAAACTTCCAGGGCCAGACTTTTGCCATCCCCCTGTGCTTTTTCCACTACCGCCATTTAATGCATAGACATTACAAGATATCCTGACTACACCCCGACTGGAGGCTTTGATTCAGGCCACAGCACCCGCCACATCTGGTGTTCTCCCCTGCCTCTCGCTGATATCTACTCAATTACCTCACCTACTTACCTGTCATTTCTGCACGTGGCGAAGCCATGACCAAAGGAGGGGGTAAAAAACAAAGCTCCATCAATATGTATACCAAAGCTGCCTCCAAGGAACAGTGGCAGACGGTGGAGGCCAGGGTGGGATCTCCACATCTGCTGCTGGGGAACCCACTCAGATGCAGCGAATGATGGACTACATGCAGGAGGGGTTCACTAACTCAACACAAAACTCAATGACATAAGTGGCGCAATTAGTGCTATAATTAGTGCTATAAAGGCCTGCATGGAAAAACCCGACGCACGTGTCACTGAGGCATTGACCAGAATCGGGTTGGCAAAGGAAGATATCACAGCGCTGAGAGCAGATGTAACAGGCAGGTGCAGGCGGTCAACAAGAAAAACAAAGATTTGGAGTCCTGATCTCGGCGCAATAACTTGCGCATAATCAGTGTCCCTGAGGACAACATAGTCGGCCCCATGGAAGACTTTGTTGAACACACTCTTCTCTCTCTGCTAGATGGTGCCAAACTGTCACCCCAGTTCGCTATAGAACGCGCTCACTGCTCACTAACCACAAAGCCTAAACCAGGAGCTTCTCCTACCCAGATAATTGCCCAAGTCCTGAATTACCGTGACTGGGACACACTACTGCAGGCTGCCAGGTGTAAAGGGGAGTTACTGCTTGGTTCCAACAGAATCCATCTTTATCCTAATTTTTCCATCACTATGCCGCAGAAACAGAAGTCCTTTTGGCAGTAAAGAGGAGTCTCCGCGACCTTGGGGTTAAGTACGCTATGCTGTTTCCAGCTATGCTCATGGTTGAACATTCTGAGAAAGGTAACTTTTTTACAATTCCCGAGGAAGCAATGAAATTCCTGGATCAGCATTTCCCTAGATGAGCCTGTCTACCCTTCCAGTTTACCATTGCTCTCACATGCCGTAGCTAGATCACTGACACAAGATACGATATATACATATTGGCATCAGGGCTCCCCGACATTGGTAATCACTGTCCTCCTGTGTACAGGTTACACATATGGTATTGTGCACAGCATACTCGCCGTTTACTATGCTGCTGTGTCGACGGCCGGGCTGTATGCTGCAAACAGTCCCCCCATGCAAGGTTATAAATGTTATTGGTTTGGTTGGTATACGGTGTTCAATCCTTTGATTGCAAGGGGGGTGCGGGATGGGGTGGGTGGTCAGGAAAAGTTAAACGGAAAATACTTGACATGTGTGATGACATTTTTCTTACAATGTGCTCTTCGCTGGCCCGTAATGGGCCCATGACCTACTGTTTGCAATGGCCTAATGGCGGGTGATACCCTGTTGTGCATGAGGTGGAATGTCAGGGCACTGGGTAATCATGTTATGATGCGGAAGCTACAGCTTTATGCTGAACGACACAAGGCCCGTTTCCTCTTTTTACAGGAAACACAGGCACTAGCTGCAAGCTGTGACAGATTTGCTAAAAGTTGGGGTACACATCGCTTTTATACACATTATTCCACTCAAAGCTGCAGTGTCATGATCCTAATACACAAATCACTGCAGTATGTGCATAAGGCCACTCACATTGATCCCCTTGGGCGCTATGTCCTTGTACACTACTTGGTCTCGAGGTTGTAATGCTGAAAATATATGGCCCCAACGTCGATGACCCCGACTTTTACTCTCAGGTAATAGACCTACTGGCAACATATCCTCTTGTGACCGTCCTATGGGGTGGTGACTTTAACACCTTTGTCAACCTCAACCTGGACATATCTGGGAGCAGAGGCAGCAATTATCCAGGGCTGCCTGGGCCATTCTTGAGGGAAAAACTAGGCTAGGGGTAGAAAATACCTGTAGACTGCTATATCCACAGACACGCAGGTTCTCCTTTTATTCAACAGTGCATGATTCGCACTCCAGGATTGACCGATGGCTGATAACTGAGACACTAATTAACTGGACGGTGGGAGCAGATATACTGTCTAGGACATACTCAGACCCTGACTCCGGCTTGGGGTGCGATGCATGTCACACGAAGGCTGTGGGGGCTTAAGCCTCATGCGTTACTAGATCTGCTATTCAGGGTTGAGTTTACAGAGTGTGCTGAGGACTATTTCAAAATAAACATGGGCACTTTGGATTCCCATACTATTCTTTGGGATGCCTTTAATGCCTATATCCATGGCAGTGCCCTGGCCAAAGAATCGGGGATCGTTAAGATCATCCGCCGAAACATCAGAGACAGCAAAGTCTTCCTCAAGTCACTTGAGGCGCAATATGCGGCAAACCCAGCTGTCACTAATCTAGGTGACATTAAAGATGCACTGGACAGTTTCAGATGCCACACTGACAGGGAACGTAAGTTCCTGGATAGCCCAGGCACAGCAAGGCAACATGGTGAAGGGGAGCACTCGGGCAGAGGGCTGGCCAGAGTTATGCAGCAGGTAGAAGGCGGCCGCCACATTCCACTCATCGAGGACACCGCTGGGGTACTGGTCCATACTGTCCTGACGTAAACAAGGTGTTCCGATCCTTTGCGGTGTTCCGTTGCAGCACTTCATGCCAATAACAATGTGGTACCCGGCCCAGACATAGACGCGTTCCTAAATGGCCTTCCACTCTCTGTACTCTCTGACGAGGCTAGAGATGCTCTTGGCGGCCCGATGAGTGTCGGGGAGATCTTGCTGGACATCGAGGCTCTGCCCGCTGGCAAGGCTCCCGGTCCAGACAATATCACCATGGACTTTTATAAATGCTCTAGGTCCCTCCTTGCGCCCTACTTGTCTGCTTTATGGGACGAATCCTGTGTAAGAGAGGAGCTACCCCCCACACTCAGAGAGGCTGTGATAACTGTGGTCCTCAAGCCTGTTAAACCTGCTACACACTGTGGCTCATACCACCCCTTTTCACTCATCAATAGCGATGTTAAAATATTTGCAAAGGTATTGGCCCTCCGACTCTGCCCCTACATGCCATTTCTGGTGCACCGGGACCAGTCGGGCTTTGTGCCGGCTGCTCTACCGCCCTCAACCTGAGGCGTCTGTTTAACATCCTAGCCCGAGTGGATCCGGAGGTAGGGGTGGTGGCAGTGACACTGGACATTTAAAAGGTCTTTGATTCGGTGTCCTGGTGGTTCCTCTGGGCTGCATTCGAAAAGTGCAATTTCGGCCCCTGATTCATTTCATGGATACAGCTTCTTTATACGCGGCCAGTTGCCAGGGTTTGCACCAACGGCCTGCTCTCATCTCCATTTAACATCTGCAGGGGGGATAGGCAGGGCTGCCCACTTTCCCCACTAATCTTTGCTGTAGTTATGGCAGACCTGATGCTCCAAAAGCATGCGCATAGGGGTGTTAGGCTCTCAGGCTCTCCCGAGATCATATCGCTGTATGCAGACGATGCATTCTTGTATGTGAGAGATCCTGATGAGAATCTCGCTCCCATTATGCATGATGTCCTCCGCTTCGGGCTCCTATCTGGACTCTGAGTCAATTGTGCCAAATCCAAATTATTTCCTTTAACAGACGCCACCACTGCCCCTCGCGATCTCATGGGGTTTGCTTGGTCTCCCACTGAGATTAAGTATCTCAGAGTCACAATTACGAGGCACCAAACCTCGCTGTACGACCGAAACTTCAGATCCTACCTGCAACATCTCTCTGTAAAACTGCGTGTCTGGGTAAATCTGCCTATAACGCTTGCTGGCCGAGTGTCACTCCTAAAGATGATTGTATTGCCGAAACTACAGTACTGAGGGAATGTCCTGATATGGCCCTGCGCAGCGCTGTTCGTGGCACTTCAGGTCACTGTAAACGGATTCCTGTGGCATGCTGGGGTGTTAAGACTTAAATGGGCCACACTCACGAGACCATACAATCGGGGAGGGCTCGCCGCCCCAAACTTCGAGAAGTACTGGCTAGCAGCCCAGGCTCAATATGCGGCCCACTGGTTTACCAAGTGCTCACCACTCCCACATGTGAAGATCGAGCGACATACCACTAAGCCCTGGGATGTCCGCTCCTTGGTGTTATCCCCATTATGGAATGATCCTGGGGTGGCTGCCTCCGGATGAGCCGCTTCTGGCACTAATTATGGAAGGAGCCTCGACCATTGGGATAGTATCCAAACTGTACAGTCTGCTGCAAGATCGGACTTTCAAACCACTATCCAAGCTATGGGAGGATTGGGGTAGAGATCTGGGTTTCGATATCACTGATATGGGCTGGGAAGATATGTGCATGCAGACACATGTGGTTTCCCTCAATGCTAGGTACCGGCTAATTAAATTTAAGGTATTGCACAGATTTCACTAAAGCCCTGCTTGGATGCACCTTATGTCCCGAGACCACTCCCCCCTCTGCCCCAGATGCCATTCAGACGAAGCACGCTATTTAAATATGGTTTGGTCTTGCCCCAAAATCTCTGAGTATTGGGCCGGGGGCTGTGCTGCTGCTTCTGAGATGCTGGACCATGTTATCGAGCCTTGCCCAATGAACTGCCTGTTTCATGAGTTCTTGTTGCTTCAGTGTATCCACCACAAACTTGCTAGTCTTTGTATGATTCTTGCTGTGCGCTGTATATTGCTGCTATGGCTTAGACCTGCTAGCCCCACCGCAGAACAGTGTCTCCAGGATGTTACTTGGCCATCAAACCTTGAGGAACATTGGATCTCCTTGCAACCGGCCTGTGGCAGCCTCCTGGACATTTCCCCCCCTTGTGGGTGTATTTACAAGCACTTGCTGACAATAGACTTGTAGACACAAACCCCCCCGATTCCTCCTTACAACCATGTATGTTTTTTTACTCTGAGCCTTGAGAAGTGAACCTGCATCGAGATGTTTCACTGTTTCGCAATGTGCTTAGTGCTAAGTAAATATCACCTTGTTTAGTACTGTCGCTATGCCTGCACTTGTCGCAATGTCAAGCACCTAATAAATAAAGTGTTACAGAGAATAATTACTCTTTGAATAACTACTTTAACATTTCTTCTTCTTTAATAACAATGCTTTATCAGGATCTTTCCACCACAATCCTTCAATGCAGTACTTCATTGTCTTTTTTTCCTGGTCCACTAACCTGCCAGGACTACCACTAATAACCCCTTTTCTGGTATACTTACCTGCCAGAATGCAAATCCTACTACTACTATTAAAAGTGCTCTGTGGTGAGGCTTGCTTTGCCTTTCGAAAAGTGTTTGACTTTCAACAACATTCAGATTCACAACTTTTTCCATTAGGATAAAACACCCATTGATACGGTTTGTTCCACTGATTTGCTTGCCACGTGCAATGCAGGTTATGCTCCTCTCCCCCTTGATACTTTCTACAAGGAGGGCTTCTCTCCTGCCACCGCTCTGTTCCTACTAACACACCATGTAACTGCTGGTAATGTCTTTTATTCAAGTTTCTCTCTTGAAGACAACTGTTACCCTTTTCATCGACAATTGTCTCTCTTTGGCTTAGGCAAGGCTGGTTATCATCTTCCCTTCCAGATAGTCTCTGTCTTGATATACTATTAGAGAAATGGTTTCCTCTTCTATACTCAACATCAGGGATAACCTGGGATGTCCTGCTCTCTCTTTTGTCTCTGTAGTCAAAACTATACTTGATATATTGGGCAGAAATTAGAGTCCACGAACTGCAGCCCTACTCCTTCACCCCATCATCCTCTGTATGACGAGAAGAGAATGCAGGGTCTTCAAAAAGATTTCCTGGACACTCTCTACTGACTAAATGTCAACACTCTCTCCTGTAAACCATCCATAGCTTTCTTGTATCCTGTACCCATGAATCAGGTTGATTGTAAGGCTGGGTCTTCTCTTTGTCGATCCTACACCAACTCACACCTTGCCAGCATCAATTTGGCATACACTGTACAGCTTGTCTTGTGAGACCTGTCAGCTCTTTGGGATATACTCCAGGCAGGAGTGGATTGTTGGTTTATTTTTTCCAAGAAAGAACAACCTATGGCTTTCATCTTGGGTCCATCTCTGGATGCAATAACAGTGAGGGTGCTTGCCTCATTGGCTTTAGCCACCTCTCAAGGACAGCTCTGGTTGAGGGTTTGGTTTTAGAACCAGGTTCTGAAGGTGATGAAGATCCCCTTATTGGGTCGCAGTTATTCAGTACCCAAATGGAGAGAATGATGACAAAGTTCTTCACGAATCAAAAAGGCAAGAATTCCTGCCGTTCAAATCTAAGAACCAAACATTTTCATCATAAGTCACATTCCTTGCTCTGCATCGACTTGCTCTGTGATATTCTCACTCAAATGCAATCAGCAAGGCTGTAGGTTGGGCGGGCTTCCAACATATATGAGCCTAGAGCTAGGGATACTACCCTTACCAAACTATCAAACTGTCCCCAGTCTCACATCATGGCCTTCCCCTCCAACAAGTGCACAAACCCACCCAAGCCCAGTCAAACCAATACTATAACCAATCACAAGACTACTACGAGCAAACCTACCACTACACCCCTAAGAGGGGCATTAATCAATGCAAGATCGGTAGTAGCCCACACGTTAGACATAGCAGACCTCATCCTAACGGAAGAACTAGACTTCTTAGCCATCACTGAAACCTGGCTTCATGCAGCAGCTGGCCCAGCCCTTGCGCTAGCCATCCCTGAGAATTTCTCCATCCTCCGAGCAGACAGAACTGACTCCAGAGGCGGGGGCCTGGCTATAATCGCCAAAACCCACCTCAACCTTAAACCCGACACCACCGATCACTACTCATCTTGTGAATTGCTCACAGCCAAACTCCCCACTACTAACTCCCAAACCATCACCATCCACCTACTATACAGACCCCCAGGACCTCTAGGCTCCTTCAAGGAAGACCTTAACTCCATCCTCTCCTACAACCTAAAGAATACCTCCCAATGCCTCCTCATAGGAGACTTCAACCTTGGCTACAATGACTCTAAAGACACCCAAGCGTCCACCATCAACAACTCACTGTCAGAACTAGACGTCACCCAAAGAGTGTCAACACCCACTCATAACAAAGGGAGAACTCTTGACTGGATAGCTGACCACAACTGCGCGATTTCCATCACTGCCATCACCCCGCAACCTTGGTCAGACCACCACCTCCTCTCCTTCACACTTGAAGCGCCCAGCCCAATCGCTAACACCTCCATAGCCACAGCCATCCCGACTAGAAGCAAGAAAAATATAACTGCGGAAAAACTCATCCCTCTCATTCTACCCACATTGAACCAACTCCCTGCCAACTCCAACCCCCACCTCTTGGTTGAAAGCTACAACAATAGCATGCGCCTAGCCCTAGATGCCATCGCACCACTAGAGCTGAGAAAACCCAAGCCGATAAAACACTTGAATACCTGGTTCACACCCCACCTAAAAGCCCTCAGATCAGAGAAACGCAAAAAGGAACACATTTGGAGACAAGCTCCCACAGACAGCAACAAGCTGATCCTCAACAAAAATAGTTTCGACCTATAAAAAAGAAATCCTCCTCGCCAAACAAGAATCTTACAACCTGAGAATACTGCATGCCAAATCCAGTTCTAAAGAATTGTTCACAATATTAAAAGAGCTAGAAACACCCATCCCGGCCCCAGACACCTGTAAAAAAGACAAGCAATGGTGCACCAGCATCCAAAATGCCCTATACAACAAGGTTGCAGGCCTCCAAATCCAAACCCATCAACACCCCCCCCACGCACCATCCCTCAACACCCTCTCCCCAACCCCCTCACTCGCTTCAGTTTTTCCAAAGTTTCCACGCTAGAAGTGGAAAAAATCCTACTCGGCCTCAAGCCATCTAACTGCCAAGGCGACCTATGCCCACCTCAAATCATCAAAGACGCAGCCTCATTACCAAACTCATCAACGCCTCCTTCTCTTCAGGTGCCATCCCCAACACTTCAAAGAATCCTGGGTCCTCCCCCTACTAAAAAAACCCACACTCGACCCAGCCGTACCCACCAACTACAGGCCCATCACCACCGTCCCCTTCCTTCTAAAAATCCTCGACAAAACAGCCTACCTTCAAATTCAAAAATTCCTTGAACAAAACCACCTCCTAGGAGTCCGGCAATCAGGATTTAGACCCCAACACGGCACAGAAAATGCACTCATCGACCTCAAGGCCCAAATTGACACTCTGAGAGATAATGGGAAAACTGCCTTACTGCTCCTCCTGGACCTCTCGGCAGCTTTCGACCTTGTTGATCACAAGATCCTATGTAGCTATTTAGACTCGTCTGCCCACTTTTCCCAAGATGCTATTAGCTGGATCACATCATTCCTGAGCAACAGATCCATGCGCGTCTTCTCTACCACGGCCTCCGCTGACCCCATTCCCATCACATGTGGGGTCCCGCAGGGGTCTTGTGTCTCCCCCACACTGTACAATGTGTTCACTAAGCCCCTGTTTGATGATCGCGACGGTTTGGGCATCACCTACACTAACTACTCTGATGATACCCAAATCCTCATCCCGTTGACGGGAGATTACAACACGGATTTGGCCTTGGTGAACAAGGTGTACCTCATCATCCAGGCATGAATGGCATCCCACAGTCTATGCCTGAATGATGACAAGACCGAACTCCTCATCCTAGGATCAGCCTCAAACCTAAACAAATTGGACATCAACTGCTCCAGCTTCACCATAGACGGCAACCCTATCAAGGTAGCTAAGGAAGTGAAAACACTTGGCATCTACCTCGATTCCACCCTCTCCTTCCATAAACAGATCAGCTCCATGGCATCCACCACAGCCTACACTTGCAAGCTTATACGCTCAGCCAAACCCTTCCTCTCACCCAAATCTGCATTATTCTAGCCATAGCTCTCATACTATCAAGACTGGACTATTGTAACTCCCTCTATGTAGGCGCTAACAAACAGATTACCAATAAAATCCAGATCCTTCAGAACAATGCCCTCAGAGCAGCGCTTAGCTTCCCTAAAAGAGAACACATATCGAATACCAGAAGAACACACAACTGGCTCGCTACTTCGGACAAAATCCTGCTTAAGGTAGCCTCCCTTACCTACAAATGCCTTAACAACGCAGCTCCCCGTTATCTAGCAGACAGAATAACCAGATACACGCCCAACAGACACACTAGAAACAGCAATGTCAACCTGCTCGCTGTTCCCAGATTCAAGCGAGCGAAAATGGGCGGCAAAAGCTTCCAGGTGAAAGCAGCCCAACACTGGAACACACTACCACCCTCCGTCAGAGCACCACAAACATGCCATCAATGTAGGCGTAACTATATCCAATGGCTTAAGTACAAAGACCAATAACTGACACCCAGTAACTACTGCAAAAATCTCTTAACCTGGAACTCTGTCGTAATTCTACTCTGTCTCTATGCACCCACTCACTGTGCCCTTGGATGACAATGTATATAATAATGTAATGTATATAATAATGTAAATAATGTACTGAACTGTAACTAAGCTGAGAATATACCTGTAATGCTTGCGCCCTCATACATTCTGGTCCTGGTGCGCCATATAAATAAATAAACAAACAAACAAACAAACACTACTATCCACCCTGCTCGACAACCTAAGGATCCAGCCCTGTCTGCTCAGAGCCCTGGACTATACAGCACCTCTCCTTGCGACAGTGGAGGCAAGGAATATGGTTAGCATCAGATTTATACCTACTGTATTGTTTCACAAGGATATGCCATCAAATTCCCCTCTTTTCTACCCGAATCAGGCATGTTTGCCACTCTTTCGCCATGACTTCCATCAAAGAGTGGAGCTATTCTTTCCAGAATCAATGAGTTCCTTGCAAGGTCAGGAATATTCCAAGCCTGTATCAGTACAGGTCAAAGGCACTATTCAGTTGTCTTTCTGATCCTCAAAGCATAGGGCAAATGCAGGTTAGTAATAGAATAGGTTTGAACCTAACCATGTGAAATCTGGAAGCGCTCTAAAACATTTCTTTTCTGGAAGGAGTTCCAGATTTGTCTCACCACGAGACAAATCATATTTAAATATAGAGAATAGATTAAGGGCCTCATTACGAGTAGCGCGGTAAAAACGGGGCCATTACCGGCATGGTGGCACGAGCGGGTCCGTGCTTGTATGACCCTAATAGCGGGTGATTACGAGTGCGCGAGCATGCGCGAACCCCTATGCCGGTAATGGGCACACCGGCATGCTGCAAAAGGCCGTCCAACCCCCCCCCCCGATAGCGGCATCATGCCAATACCGGGTTTGTAAAACCAGATCCGGAAATAACGTCATCGCATCGGAACGGGAAATGTCCCGGTGGCCATCTTTAAAAACACAATCCATTGCCATCCTCCCTAACCACCAGTTCATACCTGTTGAGCACTATGGCAATACTTTGAGGATGTCCAAGGCTACCCAAAGGCCACCCCCCGGATGCATAAACAGCGGTTCTCCGACGCAGAACTGAATATGTAGGCGGACACTCTAGCTGCACATGCAGGTCCAGCAGAAAAAAAAGGAAATCTGGCTGGAGGTTGCCCAGAAGGTGTCGGTGGTGGGGACCACCCCACGTACTGTCAGGGACTGCCATAAGAGGTGGATGACCTCCGTTTGAGGGTCCGCAACATAATGTCAAGCAACAGGAGGGCGGCCATGGCCACAGGCGGGGGTCCCCACTCTCCCGCAAAGATGATGCCCTGGGATGAGACAGCTAGCAGCTTCATTGATCCAGAGTCGATTGAGGGATTCGGGGAGATGGAGATGGGTGCGGCATCATCCCCAGAAGGAGGTGAGTGACCCTGCACATCCCTGTAGGGGAAACCATGACATAGCACAAGTTATGTAGAATAGAGACGTCCCTACACCCACATCAACATATCCAAGTCCAGATTGCGGCCCAAACCCTGTCACACAGAAATGTATGCTGAGTGCCAATCCCATAACCAACACACGGCCAACACACCTGGACCGTGCCCATGTAACACATAACACAAACCCCAAATCAACGGCATGCCACCTGCCATGCAGAGAATGCCAAAATGCCCCCTCAGAACAACCTGTGTGACACACCTGTAAGACATGAATGCATAAATGAATGAACATTGAAAGCACTATTGTATGCCTCTGGCATGTGACACCATCACTGATGCCCTGCATCTCTTCTACCCCCCAGGCACCGATGAGGAAGATGCCAGGCAGGAGAACACTGCGAAGGCATCCACGTCGCGCCAAAAGAAAAGGGCTACTGCTAGCACCACCTCCATGGCAGACAAGCAGGCAACACCCACAGGCAGTGTGCCTGAACGAGTGGAAACACAGCCGACAACACCTGCTGCCAGTGTGCCGGACACACATCAGACCCAGCAGCCCACACCCACACCAGTTGTAGGGGAGTCCCTATATGCGCCGGCAACTACCGAGGATGACCAGGATACCAATGTGGACCTTGAGGGAGTCACAGTAGTGACTTGTCTACCCACCCCAAGCCCCCTGTCCAACCCCCAGCCCCATATAGAGCCCTCACCCACCAACAGCAGTTGGGTTCCCTGCCACCAAGACTCAGACTTGAGCTCCATTAAGCAGGAAAGCACACAGATTGCAGGCCCCGTCAGTGCACCACCCACCACTGCAGCTCCCACCAACACCCTGGAGTCGCATCTGTCGAGAATGGAGGCCCGACACGAGGCCATGTTGGACCTCCTGCGGCAGTACATTGCCGATGGAGAGGACACAAGGCGGGCAATCGCAACTGCCATTGATGTGACCACAGCGGCCATTGCAGCAAACACAGCCACTGTGAATGCATCAGCTGTACTTATGAGGGACTGCCTGGGGGCAGTGACACAAGTACTAACTTCTATCCTGCTCCACATGCAGCGGCCCCGCCTTGGAGCAGGCGTGGAACCTGCCTCCGAATTATCTACAGCCACCACACCTGCATCCTTAGTCCCCACCAGGCCTGTGCGCCAGACCCGAAGGAGTGCACAGCACTCCGAGATGCCATCCCCGGACAGCAAAAAGTCCCGGAAGTGGTGTGGGCAGACAATGGGAGTGGGACACATGGTTGGGGGTGAAGGGGAGCATTTCATGGAGTATATTGGGGGTGTTTTGGGGGTTTGTTGGGTGGGTATGGGAGTTCACTGGGGGTTTTTGTGGTTTGTTGGGTGGGTTTGGGAGTTCACTGGGGGTTGCGGGGGGGAGTGGTCACATTTTTTCCTGTTTGAACAAATACACCCGTTGTGTGCAAAGAATTCAATGGCTGGACATTGTTCATTTTGTGTATATCCATTTAATGTGTGACGGTGTTCAATGGCCAACTCCCAACAATCCCTGTGTGCATGTCCACATGGACCCAGTGTGTCACTGACACATGTCTATCATAGTCCCTGTGGTTCAGAAGTATTTGTGAATCAGTGCTTGGCGTACTGCATGGCCATTCCGTGCATCACGTACTGGCAGGAGGGCTACTTCACCTCCTTCTCGATCCTCATCATCCTCACCCGGTGCATGCATGTCAATGTCAGGTGGCAGTGGTACATTTCTCCGGACGCACATGTTGTGCAGCATGACACAGGCCATGGTGATCTTTGCCACCTTCTCAGGACTATATAGGAGTAGACCTGCTTAGGCAGCGGAAACGCACCTTCAATAGGCCAAAGGTCTGCTCAATCACGACACGGGTACGGGTGTGCACATGATTGAACTTCTCTTCATGGCTGTTCTGCGGGTTCCACACAGGGATAAGCAGCCACGGCCTCAAGGGATATCCTGCAAGCAAATACAAATAGATGTGTGTCACTCTGAGCTGTCACATTCAGGAAGCACAGTCATGGCCGCAGCTATTTGATGTGGACAGCACATGTCCCTGTACGTATGCAAGATTGTTACCCAGATCCATACTATACTGCTAGAAGGTGTGGTAGTCTGGATGGCGTTCAATAGATGATGCAGGGTGTAAAATGCATGCTGAGGCGGATGTACTGTGGTTGTACGACAATGTTTGGCCTCCCATTGATGCTGTGTATTCTACACTGTGCATGGTCACACTAGCCGCATTGGCACAGTTGCAATCCTGTTCAGTCATGCATTACTTGACGTACCCATGGTGGCCTGGTTGTTGTCTTCGATATGCATTAATGGTCAAATTTGTGCCAGTGGTGTGTCATGTTAGGTTTGGGAGGTTCAAGTCAGGAGTGTTTAGCTCTGCATGCATTCTCCAATCCCCAACAAATGCCACCCAGGTGGAGTATGCATCCCCCCCTTTCCCACCAAGTTGGAGTATGAATCCCCCCACCTTTCCCACCCAGTTGGAGTATGCACCCCCCCTTTTCCCACCAGGTTGGAGTATGCATCCCCCCTTTCCCACCCAGGTGGAGTATGCATCCCTACACATCAGTACCCCAAAGCACTGCCATGGACCAGTTGGCCAACTCACCAAGCAGCCAGGCACGTGGTCCTGCATGTCGCTCCATGTGACGCGGTAGCGTGGAGTTGCGCAGCACCATGTCATCATGTGTTGATCCAGGAAATCGGGCGCAGCAATCTGTGATGATCTTGCTGGAGTCACATACCATTTGCACATTGATGGAGTGGTATTGCTTGCGGTTGTGGTACACCGCCTCTATGGCATGGGGGACTACCAATTCCACATGGGTGCACTCCAGGACACCAACACAATTGGGCATGCCTGCAAGTGCATGGAAGCCTACTTTGGTGTCGGCTATCTTCTGGGCAGTCTGTGGTAGGGATATGCGAGTGCTTGCGTGCTCCAGGAGGGCATCCAGCACTTGGTTCAGCATGCATGAAAATAGTGGTTGTGAAATGCCATGCAGCTGAGCCACTGTGTGGTGATGGGTGCCTGTGGCCAGGAAGTGGAGCACAGACACAGCTTTCAGTATCGGGGGAATGGCAGTGCGTATTTCTATGAGGCTGGCAATGTCGTTGTGTATCATGTCCACTATGGTGGTGATGGTGTCCCGGTCCAACCGGTACAGGGTGTGGATCTGCTCAGGGGTTAGGTTGAATGGCCTGGGTCTGATGCGAGGGATTGGTGGCTGCCTACGAGGCACTGCTGGCTTGGCCTGTCTCACCCTCCTTCTCCTCCTGCGTCTCCTCTGTGCTGCCTGTTGTTGCTGCTGTAGTTGTTGGAGTTGGTGTTGTTGCTGTAATTGTAGCAGTATAGGCATGTCCTCCAGCGCCATGATTGCAACAGCTGGTGGTAGCATTTTGGTGTAGGAAGGGGTGTGGTGTGTGGGTGTACTCCTTTTATGCTGGGCCAGACTCCAGTGAGTGCACCTGTGGCAGTTGGCTTGATTGCTGTTTGCGGGTGGTCCACAATGCCTGTATGGCTGGCATCATGCAGCCCGTGATTACCGGCTTCTGGATGCCGGTATTTGCATGTCCGCGTGGGTTGTGATGTCCTCCTATTACCGGCATGCCGGTATTTGCTCCCCGAAGGGGCGCGTGTACGCACCCATGCCGCTATTAGAGCTACCGTTATTTAGGGTGCCGCTAATAACGAGTTACCGGGTCATAATAGTCCGGAGCGGTGAGCATCGTTTTTCCCTTACCGCCAACCTTGTAATGAGGCCCCAAGTGTGGTTCTGGAGTTTTAAGAAGGACCACACCAGATTCATATTCATAAATAGAGTTAAGATGAACTGATTTGTTGCAAAGAAAACAGTAAATTCAGCGAGTGTGAAAAGTGAAGATCATCTAAACATAGAGTAAATCAGAGATGTTCCCTATGATGTCTATTTTTCACTCATTGTTGCCTGCTGTGATCTAATTTGTGCTTTATGTGCTCATGAGCTGAGCAACAAGGGTGCTCTGAGTTATGATCGTCGTCACTTCCAAAACCCACCGAATTTCCTGGGTTTTTGTTGTGAATAAATCAACTAGAGTTTTTCACTGAATTTCATTGGTTTTGTTGTTATATCTTCTCCACGGACAACTGGGGGGGAAGTGCATGTGAGAAGCCGGAGGGTATCCTCACACCTACTCCCCTTTGATCCTCTTCTCAGGCGGCCAGGGAAAGGGCATCACTCTTGGATCACCTAGGTGGAGGGTCATTGGGGATTGGAGTGAGGGTATCAGCAGGCGAGACACGCTATCCCCCTTTTTCTGATGAGAGCCAACCTTGACCTCTCCCTGCCTTTGTAGGCTGTTGTAAACCATCTCCCCCTCCATTTTCCTCATTTAAACCATTATAGTACTGGGACGAGGAAGAGGCGACTAAGAATAGTGAACATTAATGTGTCCTTTCACCACTCTACCACTGAGACGAGCAAGAGGCCTGAGGAGTGTTGGGAGGGTCAGGCATGTCCCAATAACTATGGTCAGGCAAGGGAAACTAAGTGTTCACATTAGAAACCTGTTAAATGGTTACAGGTGTAAAAACAAAAATGGTAAGAAGCAGCAGAGAAGAGAACCAGTTGGGCCGGAGAGCACAGCCATCCGAGGTCCAGCGAGCAGAGTTTGGGCCGGTGAAAAGGACACAGACAGCAAAGAAGTCAGGAAGACGCTGCAGCCATTGTGGGCCGTGAGAGAGCCTGGAGCTGGTCAGAGCCCGTTGTCTCGTGTTCCCCGTTAGGTGTGGGGAACACTGAGATGCTGCCAACCGCTGCAGGAAGAACTGGAAAGAGCGAACGCTGCTCACTAGAGCTCCTCGGTAGTGAGAGAGGTGCGAGCGAGAACCCAGAAGCGATACCAGAGCACCCGGAGGAGCTGCTCACTCCAGTGAGTGACAGAGAAGGTTTACCGAGGCCAGGGGGCAGCAGGGGCACGAAATGGGTTAGCGAATGCTGAAAAAGCAAGAACACACGTTAAAGGGGTCTGGAGACCAAAATGGGAACTATTGAATACTGAATGAATTGCTAAGCAAGTAATGTGTTTTGAATGCTGATAATGGGGTCGGATGACCAAATACGCACTATTGAATACCGAACAAGTTGACAAGCACTGAATATGTTTTGAATGCAGAGTTAAAGAAAGGGATATGAGAATATCGCACAAATTAAATTGGAAGCAAGGTGCATTTGTGAAACAGATGAATTTAAAGAAAAGGCATTTGCAAACAAAGGGAAAAGAGCAGAAAGTAAAACATTTGGATAGCGTGAAAGCAAGGTGGTAAACAGGAAAAATACCACAAAGAAAGTGTGTGAAAGTTACATGTTCATAATGGCAAGTAGCAGGTTAAGTGAACCAGAAGTATAAGTGGACTTCTAACACAGAGGCAGAAAGGAAACCTGTGTTGTCAAGAAAGTCCTAAGAGAAAGAATTAACTGTTGTAAAGTGGCATGGGTTATTGGTTGTGGGAACTGTGATGGGTGAACAGTGTGGTCCGACAACTGCGCCTAGAGCAAGGAACTCTTCCTTGGAATAAATCAAGAGAAGTCAAGAGGCTGAAACTGGTTGGCCTAAAGTGGTTCAGGGGCTAGAAAGAAAAGGCAAACTGAACAAGTTGATGGAGATGTGAATTTGAAGCCTAAAGAACTGTGTTGAACTTGGGCAAGGGAACCCAGAATCCCTTTTGTTGGAACTGTGTTGAACTTGGGGAAGGGAACCAAGAGCAAACGTGAAGCTGGAAGAAGCTCAGAACTTTAGTTTGAACATTGTTATTTTGGTTGCTGACATCCATACACATTGTTTATCTTTAGGTGTGAGGGCAAGTGTAGGTTTTGAACACAGACAGACTTTTAATTTGAACGCACTGTCTTGGTCTATCCTTAGTTTATTTAGGTAGGGAAATCACACCTTAGAATAGGGCAAGTTAGGCCTTACCCCATCCTGACATTTGAGCTAATAAAGACCTTTTATTTGAACTTTGAACCTGTTGTCTGTGTCTTGCTTCATGAATCCTTCCCAGTGATGCATTAAGGTATGCAAATTAGCTCAGAACCATGTATTGTGCTCAAGACAATAATCATCATAATAATAATAATAATTTTGCATTTATATAGCGCTACGAACCCTCAGGCATCTGAGCTCTGCTTATTATTACCCACGGTATGTGGTGCTCATTTATCGACCTCAGAAGGATGAAAGACTGAGTTTGGCCCTGCCATGATTCGAACCTGCATTGGCAGGTTCTGCACGGATGTGAAAAGCGAGCGCTCTACTTGCTGTGCTATCTGACCGACAATAGTCTTCGCTTTATAGGGCAGCACTATTTTATGCATAGCTTTATCAACCAAAGATAGACAATGCAAGGTTGCCGAAAATCACATATGGGTTTGACCCTCACTAGGGATCATCAGTGTAGTATCAAATAACCTTGTGTTTATTAAACATTCCCCAGTTTTCTTAACACCATCAATGTTATGATGGGTTTCAAAACGCATGAAAAAACATTCTACCTGAAATGTGGGAGTAAAATTGGCCATTTCATCTAGGAAGCCAAGTATGCTACAGCACCACTCAGAATCTATCCCTGATGGTTCACCTCCAGTTCCAGTCACTAAGCAGAGCATTGTGGGCAATTAGCTTAAAAACATGCACTTTGTTACAGAAAATGATTTTTGTCTATTAAGGCAACACTCTTTTATAAATATCTTTATTAAACCCAAGGATGGGGTTGGAGAAGCTATCCTGCTGCTTCCCACTTACTTTTTCTAAAATCCCTACCTCCCTCCTTCCCCACTTTTCATCTTGCTCTCTGAAGGATCCAAAGTTATCAGTACCCTGGTAAACATCCTGGGGCCGATATGAACACCATAAACCGCAATTGCACCTCCCTACTGCGAAAGAAAGGAAATGCTGATGGGCCAGCAGTATTGGTAAGTGCAGGGAAAGATCCTCTACATAGAAGAAGAGATACGCCGCCCCTTCCACCGTATAGCAGTAGGATGATGGATTGGAGAGATTCCATCTTGAGGTTTGTTGTATGAAGGAGACCACAGAATAAAAAGAAGCACAAAAGGGTTGCCCAATCTCCAATGTTACGCCGCCCATGAAGCAAGGTGACTGCCGAATACATATTGCAGAGATGATGTCCTTTTACCTTTATAAATTTAGAGGTGGTGGCAGGAGGAGCCATCAGACAAGCATTACCCAATTGGAAATGTAACCCCTATAGAATGTTTATGTAATCACCACAAGTAACCAATCCCCGTTACCCATAGATTTTGGACACTAGGATTACAGTATGATGCGAGTTATTACAAATGTTGAATATATATGTATATTTATATGTAACGGGAGAGAGCTCCAAGAATTCAATGCTTGTATACTGTCCCTGCTTTATTTTGATGATAATAAAGCTGGGTTTTGCCTTACACTTTGTCTATTTCCGTTACTGAGTCCGGTTTCAACTAACTCCAGAACCTCTATATAATTTGAGACTTTCCTGGCCATCATAAAAGATGGTAGCAGAGGATGGTTTGCTAGGATGAGTCGGATTGTCAAGGGGTCCCCAGTGTGGCCCGAAGACTGTGGAGGTGCCATGTGGCGAGTGGGATTACCGTAACAGAGAGTTCGACAGCTGTCCCTTTGGAGAAAGTCCTGTCCGGTCCCCATAGGGCAACCCGTAGGGCAGCTGGCTTTTAGGGGAGACTTGGCAATGAAGACCTTCAGCAGATCCACAGATGTAAGTTTGACATAGGCCTGGCAAAACGGGAGGAGCGGATCGTTTGTATATTGTGGGATTGTGATCAAATGAAGAGATAAATGGTAAAAGAGATAGCTTCTGACAAGTGTCAGGAAAGATCACATGGTAAACCTTGTTACAGAGTAGTAATAAGAACAGACTAATACCTCACCAGAAGTTGAGAAGACAGCCGTAGTGTGTTTATTTGTGTAGTAATGGCTTGCACCAGCCTTCTGTTGTAAAATAGCTTAGGCTTTGTAGAAGTGGACTTTTGTGTATATTGTGGAGGTGGTGAAGCACTGGTGGGGACTGATAGTCCAGTGTGGGAGCAGCGAGGTGGGGCTGTTCAGAGCGTGAGTGACAGTTGGGGTGTCACTCAGAATGTTTGGTGGGAACAGCCAGGTGGGGCTGTTTGGAGCGTGAGTGGCATTTGTGGTGCGGCTCTAAAGCATTGGGTGACACAGGAGGTGTGCTCTCAATTTGTGGAAAAGTATTGTTGGGACAGGGTGTGAAAGATAGGCAAAAGAGGGTGAGTGAGAATTAAAATAAAATATTGGTATATACTGGTAAGGTAAGCTGTGATGTATTATCATTGGAGACACTCCCATTATATACCTGTGCAAAGAATTACCCGGTATAAGGACAGAATCTTTAAATACCACACACAGTGGGTGTGAAACACGGCAGGCAAAATGTTTACTCCCTCGCCACAAGAAGTCACTCACTCGACGGCACTACTGCAACACATGAAGACCTATTTACATACCACATATAAGGAAAACCAGTTACAGAATAGACTAGCCATTTTGGAACTATGGAAAATGTATGGAGAAGAGGTAGAGGAGCCACCTGCAAAATAATGGATGCTTAATCAGCAGGACGAAGAGGGTATAGCACCCACGGCTCCTCCTTCTCTGCCCCATAGCAGTGATCCGTCTTCGAATGGAACAGGGATTATATCCATTATGACCGTTAAAAGCAGCAGCGGGGTATACTAATCCCACGTATGCGCCCCTTGCGTACTGTAGTGTAGACGTTATAAGTGGGGAAAAAATAAGCACGCAAAGACCAGTGTTCACTCACGTAGAGTACGACGAGCACTGTAACTTACAAGTAAAACTGACAGACGCTGGGGGGGGGTCCAGAGAGAAAGAGCCAGGCAGGGCAACAGGGATGAGGCAGAGATTGTACGAAATGAATGGGTAGGACAGATAGTGCTCAAGTTGGATGGAAAGGGCTTGGCCGATTTCAAAGAAAGAGAAAGGGAAGTTAGAGAAAGGCAGGAGCAGGAAGAAGAGAAAAGAGAGGATAGAGAAAAAGAAATAAGGAAGATGTTTAATATGTTACTTTCTCATTACCCTATTTCTTCTATTGTGAAATATTGAATCTAAAAATTCTTCTCATCTTAATTTTCACATCACTATTTGACTAACATCACTGAAAACAGATAGAAGAGTTCAAGCTTCAGGGTGCTTGCCAAAAATGTCAATTGTTGATGCTCTTTTGAGTTGATGCAGTCGTTATCCCACTAATATCTGATATCCAGATCTGTTTAGTCTGTACATAATATGGATAAAATACAATATTTTATTATAGATCCATACCTTTGAAGTACACATTTGTACCATCTTAAATGTTTCTCCTGGAAATAATGGCGCGTAGGACGTCACATCAAACGTATTCCATCACAGTTTTCTGCTCGGCAACCAGATTGAGAAAACTGAGCAAAGGCACGAAGGAGAATGTGAGACTCGGAACTGTATGTCTATGTGGTTCCAAAGGAGTAAAGTGGGGAAGCTGTGTCTGTGTGAAAAGCTAAATAATGGGATACTGTTTCATGATTCCCTGAGCAAATTGAGAAAAACAAAATGCTGTATTCTCCGAAAAAGAGTCCCGATTCCCAGAGCAAGCAAAGTAACGCTGCATTGAGGGAACCACTTCATTCTGGGATACTGTATCATGAGTCCAACTGCAGGCTTCGCCAATGCTTGTTCTGTATGATGTTTGGCCTTCAAAAAGGCCCGAAGTGACAGGATGGGAAGCAGGCAATCCGAGTTGTAAAGAGTGACATGACACCACGACTTGCATGTAATATGTCATTAAAGACAATTATGCCGTGACATAATTTTCATCCATTACAAGCGATATTTGACGTTAGAATTCGCTTGCAATGATATGATATGATAGTTTATTTATATAGCGCATATACACAATGTGTTTCAAAGCACTTCAAGGTAAGGGAAGGAACAAGGGAAAATACAATGACATTCTTACAGGCCATGAACAGACAGTAAGGATGTGAAATTAACTATTGTACTTGGCTTGACACATTTCAGATAGTGCAAGAGCTAAGACATAGATAAGGAAGGGAGGGAGTGGGAAGGACACAGAAACAGACAGGCGACTACTGGACTAGGACTGACATTTGTGGTAGAGCCAGAGAAAAACAAAAGCTGAGGGAGAGGGGTGCAGAAAGGGAGGGGAGGAACAAAACAAGCGACTAGGCCTGACAACATTTCAGATAGTGCTGGGGGGCGGGGAGGAGGGAGGTACAAAAAATAAGTAAGGAGAGGGGGGAGGAGACAGACAGGGTTGCTATCATACTAACTGCAGGGACAATTCTGATAGAGTAGGTGCACAGAAGAAAGTGAGGGGAGCAGATAGGAGAAGGGAGAGGAGGAGAG
This sequence comes from Ambystoma mexicanum, assembly GCF_040938575.1. Taxonomy (NCBI): domain Eukaryota; kingdom Metazoa; phylum Chordata; class Amphibia; order Caudata; family Ambystomatidae; genus Ambystoma; species Ambystoma mexicanum. The sequence goes on along the minus strand of NC_090935.1, from coordinate 1,168,386,650 downwards.
AACAGAGAACAGAGAGTAAGCAGTCAGAAAGATTGGAGAAGCAAGAGGGGAGAGCGAATACAATTGCAGAAGTCAGTAGTAACACATAATGTTGCAAGCCAGGATACAAGATGAAGATGGGAACAGCATGATTCAGGGCCACCATGAGTACAAGAAAGCAAAGGGATTCATTCATATTTCAATCATGCTTTTGTAAGCACTGTATTCAAATAATGACAGGCACATTATGCTAAACTTAGCATATTATTAAGTTATTTGCGCCAATAAAAGACATATCACCAGCATCTTGCGAAGGGGAACACCTAGCACGACAAAGGGCGATGAAGCGAATGCACGTGTGATAATAGTGCATGACACCCCCCTGTGCAGGGCTCCTACATGTCGGCCTGGCATCCACCGCGAGAGGAAATCCGAAAGCAGATGCAATAAGCAGAACGGAAGGAACTTGCATCAGAGACTTGTCCACATCGGGAGGTTTATGGGTCCCGAGCCTGGCCTCGGATGCTGGAAAATGAAGTGATGGCGACACAGTGCAATGGGGAGAGGTCCCCGCCAGGTACAACAATGGATATGACGCCAGAGAGCACGAGACAGATAAACAGGAAAACAAGCGAGAACATATTTTTCACTGGTCACAGTACAGCTGTAGCCAGACAATATTTTCCTTGTACACGTCGGCACAAACACATGGCAGCCAGTAGCGTCAACATTTGCAGACAAATGAATCCCTCTGTGTTATACGTTTAAGCAGCATGTAGGTAAGTATGCACGGGCAAAATATCCACTCACAGTGATCGTTGCTTCATCAAAAAAGATTACAATTCAGCAATTTTGATTATGTACTAACGATAAACAGTTAAACATATAGGTATTGCATTTTGGATTGCACTGTTGGAGTGGTCTAGCAGAATTACTTCACAAATATACAGCACAGTCACCATTACAGAGTAAATTAGCTGTGTACAGTGACAATATGTTTGCAGCCTGCGGTAAGGAATGAACAACGTATCTTCTTGAGTTCTCTGTCTCGGGAATAAGGGTTTCTGCAAACTATTTCCACAATTCTCAGGGTCTTTTCTTCTTGACTCGCAGAGCTTGTGTGGTGTCATACGGGGTGGGCTTTCTACATGGTTTTGAGCCAGAGGAGGCTGTCCTAACACTGGGACAGAGTTCTCATTAGGTTCCTCATGTCCTTCCTCCCAGTCATAGTTCTGCTCCTCCAGCCATCTGCTCCAATCCCTCGCTTCTCCTGGATATCTCAACTCAGATTTTCTCCCACAAAACTGTTTTCTCTGTTAGCTACCTTTCTAGGGGTAGTCAGATGTGCCTTTCGGTCTACTACCTTCTCTTTGCCAAAATGTCCCTCTACACAACTTTGTTCTACCCCCTTCGCTAGCCCTTTACTGCTCTTCGTTTCCACCTATTTACTTCCTACTTTTCTTTCTGTAGGCTACCCAAGGGTTCCCCTTACTCTTTCAGCTTCCCGAAGAATCTCGTTTAACACTTCTATCCACTCCGCTTCACTTTCCTCTACTTCCTGTTCTGTTCTCGTCCATCTCTGATCAATATATTATCACACCAACTGCTTATTCTCCTCCCTGCCTTCTTCTTCTTCCCATTTGGCACCTCCTTCAACCACTTTGGCACCACTCATAGACAAATTCAGGCTTTCCAATTCCCTGCTGCTCCTCGTTTGGCTTCCTTCTCTCCTCCACTCCTCTGACACTTCCTCCTCTGGCCTCCTGTATCAATCTTCTCCCACCCTCCTAGACTTCTTTCTCCCCAGACGTGTGGGTCTTGCTCCTTGCAGCCCACTGGGGCTCTTGAGCTCCAACTTCCAGAGCCCATCTATACCCAGCCTCCTGTCTCCTTACTCCAGCCTTCTGCGTCTCTACTCCTGATTTCTGCCTCCTGCTTTCCCCATGCCCCAGGGGCTCTCCTCCAGCCTCCTGTCTTCAATTGCTTCCCCAGCGTCTTCTCTTTCTTACTACAGCCATCACCATAGACACTCTTCCTCCTACTGCCACCACCAACTAACTGAGCCCTTGAGATTGTAAAGGGCTGTGGTCACTCCTTCCAGTATCCTTCTGGTGGAGTGGGGATCGGGGTGGTGGTTTCCTATTGGGAACTTTGGAATTGTGTTTCTCTGGTCCTGCCTGGATGCGAACTTCAGCTTTGAGAACCAGGTCTGCCATGTTGGAAATCCCAAACTACCTTTTGTTCTGTAAACTGCTAGCTGACTAACTTGGGGATATCTCGGTCTAGATCAGGACACCCCTCATCTGCCACTCTCCCTTTATTCATATGGATTCTGGAGCACCTTCAGCACTTGAGCACCCAAGTGCTGCTGGCTCTGCGGGAACGCCGCTCCTAGACTTTCTTAAAGGGGCCGAAGTAGCGACCGTTAAACAGAGCACTTTGTCACGCATACCAAACAAGCTTGCCTCTAAATGATATGACTGTAGTATGTGCAGAAATAAATGGATGGCTTATTTCACATTTACCCTTTTAAAAATGTGCATAGGAGAAACATGAACCTTATTCTAATGTGAAGACACATTGGCTTTTCAATTGGCTTTCTTACATGGTATCATGATCCTGCCAGTCTATACATTGAGGGCTAGATTGATCAAAAGATATACCAATATCCTACCAAATATAGATGTTGTGGTATGCAGAGAATGAACGCCTTCTTGATTTGTGGTTTTAAGATTGTTTGTACTTTTTCACTCCCACTCATTGGCTGTCAGTCTAAATCGACATCCGTCCAGGCAACAGGGGCCGTGTGCACAGGGGCTGACATGGACTTCCTCAGAAGACTGTACGAAGGAAGGCAAGCAGAGCAGGTAATTGTGTTGTGTTTGTGTGAGTGCGTTTGGGAGCGAGGCATGGCTGCATGTCTTCGAGGCGGGGTGTGTGTATGTATGTTTTTGAGTCTGAGTGTGTGTTTGGGTGCGTGGAGGGGAGGGAGGAGACGGGGGAGCTAAAGGGGTGTTTGTGTATGAAACCCCTCCCGATAAGATGGGGGAAGCGGTTCTAAAGGTGGTTCGAGGGGGTGTGGGTGGGGTGGGGTAACTGGATATATTTAATTGGTCTTTCGTGCTTGTTGAAAGAAAGCTTAAAATCTGCATAAACAAGCAGCATTTTTTGGATGCAGCCTTCAAGTTGCGGGATTGCATCAAACCCCATCATGTCTTTTGTTGAATGCTTATTTGTAACCATTATATATTTTTATGGTGTGTTAGCTTGAAGTATTTGGAAATATAGATTTAACATTTTGGGGCTGTTTTTCTTTTTACTGCATTAGTCGGAAGTCTGTTAAGTCATTCATTAGTTCCAACCAATGCCAAAGGAACATCTTGTCCTCCATCTAGCCAGCAATGTTGCTGAGCAGACATGTGACCTTTTGACCCAGTGTGCTGCTCTCGTTTCTATATGCTTTGCTTTTTTGATGCTCATTGTTTTTCCAGAGAGTTTAAAAGATGACCAGGCATGACAATGCCAGCCAGTTGATGTCAACGCCATCCCCGGCCTTTGCCCTCTTTGCTGAAACAATAGATGTTTGGGAAGTGCGTGATGCCATCACATATAACAACGAGGCAAGTTAGATCTGCCAGTCGGTGTCAACGCCGCCAACACCCTGTGGCCCCGGTTCTGGCACGAATTGTGCTTAGTGATGCAGGTTCCCCTTGCCATGCATCACACAGCAATAGCGGAGGCAAAGGCCAATGGAGGGGAGCGCCTGGCCCTACTTTCCAACCTCATAAGATAATAGCACAGAACCAGGAAGACCGGATAAAACGACAACACTTTGTCAGCGTTCAAATGTACCAGTAATGTATATCGTCAGGCGCAGAAGATTAGAAGCAAATCAGTGACACGCTGATGTGTAACTTTACCGCCATTCTGCTTTCAATGCAAGCCAAGCATCTCGGAATACTCTTCAGACCAACGTCGCAGTGGCGGGAAAAAATCCACCCGGGCACCAATGAAAAAGTGGCCCACAATGACACGTCATATAATTCATTATTATCCAGAATACACTGAGTGCTATCCAAGGGGGTGTTTTTGGGAAAATATGTTGCAAATAATGCATTTGAAAACATATTTGCTTACTTTCATTTCACACTGGCCCACTATGACCCAAAAAGTGGTGCATTCCATCAAACAAATTGGCCCATCCCAGCATCATGGACTGGCACGTTGGCCCCTGCCCTAAAGGCCAGCCTTAGCCTGTTTAAGACCCCCAATGCCTGGCTACTTGTAAGGTGATACAATTCGCTCCTAAACACATCTGAATGTTATGTCTGTGACCCCAGCGGGAACTCTGGGTCTGAGTGTGGTGCTCCTCAGCAACGTGTTGTGTATCAGTACTGTGATGGTCTACTGGAAAAGCACCCAAAGATGTTTCCCTTCAGTTACAGTTATTGAAGCAATACAAGTCATGTGATCTTGCAAAGTTTGTGGCGGCTGGTGAATTTTTTAATTGGAGGGACATAAACATTTCCCACAAATATGGCATAGTGACTAAGCGTAATGTGGGAGCCCAAGCGAGCCAAGGAGGATTGGGAGGGGTGGGGGGTCGACCCTGAAAATATATCTTTTATATTGGGTTAAAATGGTGCATTACAAAGCACACTTTCTGTGAAAAATTGGGTAAATGGCCAGACAGTTTGATATTGGTTTTGTAGGGTAACTCCAATCCAAAATTGTAATAGATGCAAGTCACCAACAGTGCACAGGTGCATTTCCTGACACATTTTCATGCTACCTTCACCCACGATATATATATGTCTGTATAAAAACATTTTCACACTGGCTGTGCCCATTCATTTCTATGCTGGCTACACCAATGTATGCCAGAATTCGTATTTGAGAACATAACCATGTTCACTTTGTGCATAATGTTTGTAATTATACCATATGGTGGGGATTGTGGGGGGTATGCATTGGGCACGGGAGGGAGGTGGGGGGAGGAAAGGGGGCTGGTGGGTGAACCACCCAATTTCTAAGAAATCGCCACATAGTGGGAGTGTGTGGTGGTGGGATTGCCTTCCTGGGTGGCGTTAGGGGTGTGAAAACGTCTGAAATAAATCTTTCTCGTTTGTGTTCGGCCTTCAAAATGCAAAAACATTGCATAGAACCAATGTTACGGTCGAATGCAGGTGACGTGTTGGATAAATAGTTGCCCATTTACGATTGCGTTGATTGAATCTGCCCTTTTGGGGCTGGCACCCGAGCCGACAAAAGGCACAGAAGATGTTAAAATGCAATGTCTGCGACAAACGTTAAAGATAGGAGGGACCCGGGTGTCCAACGTGGGCACAAGTGCACTTATTGTTATCATTATCAGTATTATTGACACAGGTAAGTCATTCTTAGCCAATTAGAATGTTCAGAACTTGCTCACTAAGGTGTATCGACTGCATTGTTAATGTTCTGACTTCAAAAGCAGACATTAAACAAAAATGAAATTCCAGGCAAGATTTTGATTAACAACATACTGTGTCTGTGGGGATCTTTTTTTTCTCACTAAAACATACAATTGAACACACTAAAAGGAAAGCTGAAGTAAGTGAAAATGCTTCACTTTCTTATAAACAAGTTACTTTTACAATACTCTTAATGTAACGTTTACACTCTACAAGTGTTCCCCTGTCATGTGTCGGGGGACACGGAGCTGCAGGAAGGGGAGGGGCGGAAGGAAGAGTTCAGTTCATGTTGAGAGTTGACATAATAAACACGGGTTGTCTTGTCCTCTCTTGTCCATTTCCTCCCTTGAGTGACAGAGAAAAAGACCGTGTGGGCGCCTCAGGCGAGGGAACATTGAAGTACTTCACACTGGCGACGAAGGGTTTCATTACCCACAACCTTGGTGGCTCCCCCTCGCGATGTTGCGAGTGGAAAGGAAGGGCGCACTGTCCGCTGAAGCGAGGGATCATTGGCCCGTCTTCACTTCAGGTGTAGGAAGAGCCCGCTGGCAGCAGTGGCTTGCATGGAGCTCCCTCATCACTACGCCAGGGTGTGGAGCACGGCTGCCCCAAGAACTGTGAAAAATAGAGTACGGGAACCACTTAAAGGCCAAGGCTGTGAGCTCACAAGCATTGTGTGGATTCGCTGCGTGGCATCTAGCCCCTGGACCCACAGAGTACTGTTACAACCTTTGTTGGAATAATTTACTTTCACAAGAGAAATTTTCTTTGGATACATTTTGCAAGAACCCTACCCCTCACCAATGAGAAGGCCAATCCGGACAGCTTTCAGTTTAATTAAGGCACGGTTTGTTTATTTTTGCCAAATTGGTACAGATTTAATAAAATAAAAAAAACTTTGTTAATCTGATTCTGTGTTGGTCAGTGCCACCTTTGTGACAGTTGCCTGGTACGAACTCTCAAATTTAGAGGTTGCTAGGCACTTAGAAGGTATGCAAGTCCACACGAGAAACTAATGTATTATAACTTTTGGGGCTGCACCTTTAAAACAAGCCCCATTCTGCTTAGCATGGTGTCGAGTTTATCAGTCATTTAGAGTAAATCATAACACTGTACATGAATAGGAGCTTCGGTGCTGCCATATCAGGTTTGGCAATTGGCAGCTCTACATTATTTTAAAGGATGGTTACACGAGTGTTGTGGTAAGCCTTCATGTGCACGTTTTTTCGCTATATATACTTCCCTCTTAGCCAGCCATGCTGGCATGTAAAATAAATGAGATCAGAAGAAAGTATCCATAGGAGTTTTATAAATGGATGTTATAGATTCAGTTATGCACCCATGGGTTGCCTACCAATCTGGACAGAAATCATTAACACCATATTTTAAGTCACAGATAACTTTATGAAAGTGGGGCTGATTAGCAGACCAGCCTTTCATGCCGAATCCATTCACTTGAGCTCCTGACAATGGTTTGTTGAATAAGCTGCACCATTTTAGATAGGATGAGCCATATTCTCAAAGGATTTCTTGGGTACAAGAGATGCAATGTGCTAGCGCATTCCATTATGTGCACAAAACATAATGGGCCTGATCACGACTTCGGCGGTAACCCTTAAATCCGGCAGTAGCGCTAATACCGCCGGATTTAAGGGTCTGCCGAATCAGGGCTTCAGCAGATTTCGCCCCAGCTCTGAGCTGGGGGGAAATCTGCCGAAAATTTGCGCTATTACCGCCGGCGGTAAGAGCGCGAAAATTCCCCATTGAGCCCAATGGGGAATGGGGCATTCCCGAATGGGCTCAATGGGGAATGGGGAATTACTTTACCGCCGAACTCGTGATCCGGCGCCATTAGCGCCAGGGAGTTCGGCGGTAGGGCTATTACCGCCGGCGGTAGTACCACCAGCGGTAACGGCCAAGTCGTGATCAGGCCCAATATGTGCAATGCACATAGCAAATCTGATTGAGTGCATCATAGTTGCTTGCATTAAAATGTCCTTTCCACCCCCAACCCCCTTTGCACTTTTGCGTAAATAGGGGGCCTTTCTGGACATTTCAATGTGCATCCTAAATTCAAAAATGGGGTCCATATTGAAATGTACAGAAAATAAAAACATTTCCCTGCACCTGTTTGTAACAGGTGCAGGGGTAAATAGAGTTGGGGGGTGTAAAGGAGGTCCCAGACATGGCCTGCACCCCTTCCCCTCATTTCGAGGTACAGGAACGCGCTCACCAAGGTATGTGGCGTATGAAGAGCAAATGAACCTACAAAGAGCTGCAGTGGGACTCTGCCCAGTATACATCAGAAGATCCATAGCGGTTGAAGCCCCCATAACCAGACAACCCTGCGCAGCACGGTAGCCTATCAGACAGCCATACCAGCCGCTGATACGAAATGAAGAGTACCTACACACAGTCCACGAAGAGACCCCAAAAGCCTTAATGGAAGGCCAGTGGAAATGACACAAGAGCCTGAACAGATTCGAAAATGAACAAGAGCAGCTATCGAAGATAACACGCCAGTGCGAGTAACTATGACATTGAATGGAATAGGCACAGAGAGGAGACAATGTTACAACGCCAGGAAACAGTGTTATGAGACAAGATGGAAGCAACCGTCCTGTTAAACGTGTGTAAAAGGCTTGAAACGCAAGGTGCTAAGAAATCGATATTGCTTGCAATGCTTAGTAGAAGATAGAGCGGCACGCGCCAACCGTACATCTACCTCAATAAGGCACATTATACAAGTGCAACTCCATTTTGTAAAAGCAGAAAGGTACCCAGGCGGCCAGAGGCCTGCCAGGCCAAGTTTCGAAACCGAGCCAAAGGCAAGAGAAGGAGCCGAATCGAAACTCAACAAAGAGCAGCTCATGCCTAGGAAATCGAGGTCAACCGGAGAAGGGGAGGAGAGCATCAGCTCACAAGACACCAACTTCAAAGCATACCGGCCTGCCTCATGAAGGTCAAGATAAGGGGGGCCCATGCAGGTGGCTAGGCCGACACAGAATTAAATGCACTAAAAGCTGAAAACTGAAGCAGATTCATGGTGAACCAGCCAGGCGCGAAGAAGTACCATCGCCTGATGTCATCCAGGACCCGAGGATGCCATAACTTTTCCCGATAAGACACTACAGTTCCGAGGCCATCCTTAGCCAACTAATTGACAGGTCGCCCTAAAACACTGATTGATGGAAGGGAGGCAGGGTGAATCTTGGGACATCAGGCACAGGGGTGTCCATTCTGCATGCTGTTAATTAAAAGTGGAAATGTATGTCTAGGGGTGTAACCTGCCCAATCACAATGGACCAAGTTATCTTAAGTCCTATAGCTATTGTAACCAATAGAACGTCGTGGTTATAGTGACGTCTATCACGCGTGATGTAGAGGGATGGGTGTAGATACCCACCCGATAAGAGTTATCCAATCCGCATGCCCTATTATCATATATAGATATAACACCTCTACTTAAGTTACCTTTCCTAACCAATCATATTGCATGTCGAGTTTTGTAAAGTTACACGTCAATGATGACAAACATTGCCTATAAGAAGCTCTGTTCAATTGAAGTTCGAGGAAGTCGGAGCGAGACCGGTGATCGCACTACAGCCGATTCCCATTTGTTTCCCTGTTTGATGTATGTATCATTAAACGGACTTCCCTTTTGCCAAACTACTGAGTCCTCGTTATTGAGTCGTGTCGGAGTGAATCCTGCACCCCCTGTCCTAACATGGTGCAGCTATCTTGTCTTACAAGTTCTAGAGGGTGAGTGCTGACCAATGGGCCGTCAGCGAATTCCTCTCCTCGTGAACACTTGGTAGCAGAGGATGGTTCTGGCCTTCGATTATCGATTGATATAGTCATAAAACACCCTTAGACTGAAGGCACAAAGTAACTCTGGGCCTTCGGTAAGATCACAAGTCCTTTCGCCATTCCGACTGAGTAGACCGAGAAGCTTCCCGTGGACAATGATAGAGTAAAAATTTCAAACATCTGCAATGGGTCCGAAGGAACCCGCCTTTCCAAGCACAACCCTTCTCATTCCCACGGGCAGCGGATCGGACGAAAACCTTAAAAGCAGGAAGACGAAGGGGCGGTGATCCCGAAGTTCCAGAGAGGAAACGATGCGATCGGTGAGTGAAGCAATAAAACTCGTTACTTTGGCAAATGTCGTGTAGGCATTAGAGCCAGCAAGGGAAAGGTAACGGAGGGTGGTGGAGAAACAATAAAATAGTTAGAAGTAGAGAAGACTGTGTATATATATATATATATATATATATATATATATATATATATATATATATATATATATATATATGGGGTAACGACTCGAGCATAAGAAATAAAACGTAAAGAATATCAGGGCGACACCTGAAGTAAAAACGTAAGGAATATCAGGGGGGGTGGGCACCTGAAGATAAAACGTAAAGAATATCAGGGGGGCACCTGAAGTAAAAACGTAAGGAATATCAATGGGGCACCTGAAGTAAAAACGTAAGGAATACCAGGGGGGCACCTGAGCAAAAACAAAGATTCACCTTTTTCCTGCCTTTAAAGAGTGGTCAGAAGGAAAGTGAACCCAGAGCCCACAGTGGGGGGACAATGTAGGCTACAATGACATTTAAAGACGTCATAAAGGGGGTTCGTTCAAATCCCATGACGGGGTATTAATTAGAAGGCAGGTATATGTATGACCAGCTGGTGTCTGTCAAACGTCTGTCATATGTGTTCTGTTGTATGTCGAATGTAAAATAATTGTATTGGTCATTGTTTAAAATGCATTTTGGATTTACGCGATTCTGTAACTGAGAGGGAATCGCCACAATTGATGAGTTTTGAGTAAATTGTTGGTATAAAATTTGGCGGGAAAAGATTGGATTGGAGCTTGCATATATGGTGCTTGCTCATACTATTAAAAGAGTAAAATAACTATATCATTATTTTTAGTGACGAAATTAAGAATGGAGGAAGTTACCCTGCTTGCGCATTTATGCAAGCAACTGCCCAAGCATGCAACAAAGCTGAAGAAATATAGCCAGGAGTGGGTTAAGGCCACCACAAATAAGATGTTTATGCCGTGGCCCCAGAACGGGTCACTCTCTAAGGCTGTTTTATAGCACATGACCACCATCACACATGCCACATATACCGTCAAAAAGCTAGAGAAACGTCTTGCTGTGCTGGAACTGTGGAGAATGTTTGAATAAACGAAGGTGGAAGATACACCCGCAGATTGGATATTAAATGTATGTACAGAGGGGGGTGAGACGCCTACCGCGCCACCTGCCCCGCCTGAGCCAGTGTTCGAAGGAAGTAAGTCACAGGGTCTTTGCCTGCTAAGAGAACATAAGGCAGCCACGGGGTACAGCAACCCGGCATATGAGTCGCCTGCATGCAGTGGTGACGACATCAAAGAAAAAGGGCAGGAAAGTAATCTTGCCTCCGTAGTCCTGAGGGACAAGGAGAGACACAGAGATGAAGGAAAGGATCAGGCACAGAGCAGTACATCTCTCGAGAGAGTGAGAGGGAAAGAAGCAGAAAGAAAGTAGCGAGTTAGCATTCACAAAGGACGAGTGGATGGGAGATGAGATATTGCTAAAACTTGATGGTAAAGGGAGTGATGACATAAGACTGAGGGAATGGTCTGATGAGGTGCTGAGAAAGGAAAAGGAGAAAGAAAAGGATATGAGAGACGAGAGGATAAGAAAGAAGAATAGGTTGAGGCGAGAAAAACTATATTGCGAAGAGCAAGGAATACCACTGAGTCGCACACAATGCGCAGCCTACGAGAAGTACAGGCAGAATATGCTAAAGTTAGAGGAAGAAAGGAGAGTGCACAAAAGGAAAGTGAAGAAGCGAGAAGACGAGGAAAGTAGAAGGGCAAAAGAACGTAGAAATGAACGAATGAGGGAAGTAGATAAGGCTAGAGAAGAAGCAAAGAAGCGAAAGGAAATATATGAGGAAGCGGAACGTAAGTACAGACAGAGAGCACGCGATTTAGAATATGTACAACGGGAAGTTAAAAAATCCAATCCTGTTGTAGAATGGGAAGACATAGAAGAATTCTTTCCTGCAAGCGATGCGGTACCAGGTACAAGCGGGACAAATATTGAAGATGACTTCGACACCAGAAGCATCAGGGAAACGATAGATAAAATTTATGATGAGATGGGCTGGAACTAATTTCCCAAGGGGGAAGGGAGGATGAGCGCTTAGAGAGCACTCAGCTATATGACACTGAGGATGTCACCCGAAGTAATGGGAGCAGGGGACTGTCCCTAGACAGGTTAGAGATTGGGCAGAACGAAGAAGATGCAAGAAGTTGCGTAAACTGGGAGTATTCAGGGTTTGACTCCGGTGGGGAAACGGAGGAAGTGGCATATGATGAAGGGACACGGTGCGAAAAACGGCTCCCAAGGGACCGAGAGGTACGATGGTCAGATGCTAGTGGGTCCACAAGTAGGACACCGAAGTCCGCTGGACAATCCAGCCGACATGAAGAGACATTGCACGGTCAGAGGGGGGGCATCGGCGCCTGCCTATGCAGACAGGTTAAGGGCATTGTCAGGCAGATGGCAAGGCGGGAACCTAACCCCGGCAGTAGACCGGAGAACTATGGGGAAAGAGAAGGACTGTGCTTTCCAATTCCCGTTGCTAGAAAAGGGGGGAGCAAGACCAAAATATATTCCATGGCCACACATGGACTGAGAGAACCTTAAAAATAAACTTCTAATGTTGACATCGGGAGCCGGAAAGTGGATACACGAGTTAGAGAAAATGACGGGGGGTGTCACCTTATCTATAGGAGACATAAAGGGCCTCCTGATCGCCATACATTGTGAAAGAGCCGATGATGTATGGAAACGGGCAGGCTACACTAGGGTAACCCTAACTGACACCTCCCATGATGAAGCTCCCTTTAATAACTGTAGAGCAGCAGTGTGGAAAGACAGTGTACGCTATATCCAGACATGTCTGACATGGGAGAGATAATGACTCGAAAAATGAAAGAGTCAGAGGATCCGTTGCTTTATATCCAGAATTTTCAAGACGCATGGGTGCTCGAAACGCATGAATCTTGGATGAAATCCATCCCTGTATTCTATAATATATTGTGCCAACGGTTACCAGAACCGGTGCAAAAACCACTCAAGAAATTGGTGGGAATAGAAGCTAAACCATGGGCCGAAATACAGTTGACAATCGCGCACTATTGTAGATTACTACAGGAAAAGAATCAGAAAAAGGAGGCAACGCCTAAGGGGGAGGAGGCGAAGCTGGTGCAAAGGAAGCCCTCGAAGTATGCTTTCGAGGGAGCAATGCCCACCAGCCCGGCTGAACCAAGCATACATCAAGCGAATAACCCCATGCAAAATATTCAAGGTAGCACAGGATTTTACCCGAGGGGAAGAGGGTTTGGAAATAGAGGATGGCAGAGTAATCAGGGAGGGTTGCGAGGTAACCATGGAGGGTTTCAGAATGTTCAACGTGGCTTCCAGAACACACAGATGGGCAATCCAACTATGCCAGATGGACAGATGGCACGACCACCACCAGTATGTTGGCTTGTGGAATGACTGGACAGGTGGCGCGTATGTGCAGAAGTCATGGCATGTGGCAAAATAACCAAGGGATGGGCCCGGCATGGCGAATCAACCTGCCGTCCCGCAACAGGGCAGTGCCCAAAATTACACAGAGCAGCAGCAGGCGGCAGGCTTGCAGCAAGGTGCACAGCAAGTGGTTCAACCACCGAACATGGGGAATATGCCTCAAGGACAACCCCAGCAGGCACCACCGCAGATGGCTCAGGGCAATAATCCCAGAGGGGGAATTAACCCTGTAAATGGGGGAAACCCACAAGTGTAGAGTGGACCGAACCTATATTTAAAATAGGACAGCACACGGGAGACCCTGATGTCTTCTATCCTATCATTGACACCAGACCCTAATAGGGAACCTATTGTGAATGTCACCATAGGGGGTAAAGAATATTCCTTCCTAGTTGACACGGGTGCAACGCGTTCGTGCATACGAGAAGGCACATTTTCCTTGTCCGGCGAGGCCATAGATACCCAGAGTTCCACTGGAGCTCATAGTAGAGTTCCCTTTACAGATGCACTCTCAGTGGGAGAGCGCGAAATGAATGTACCTCTATTATATTCACGCCAGACCCCAGTAAATATTCTGGGTCGGGACCTGATGACTAAACTAAACATGACCATCTTGTTTACCGAGGATGGTATAGTATTCTCCACCCCAGGAATGCATTACTCAAACGTGTGCGAAATGTTCAGAGCATACTCAGGACGTATAGATATGAGAGCTATACCGTTAGAACCAGAAGTCTTTGCATATGACGTTCGGGTGCTTATGGCGGGACTGCCAGGACTCGCAGACAAATCTATGAGGACACTTGATGAGTTTCTATTCAGGCCAAGAATACCCATGCACGAAGAGGAGGGACAAGTATTTCCCTTGATATTAAAATCTGCCGCAATGCGAGGAAAAGTGGTATTGGTTGAAGGATATGACGATGAAGGAAGACAATGGTGTGCGATTATTGCCATTGAGGAAGGGTATCGAGTGACTGACGTCACCAATGACGATCTGTTCGAAGAACACCCTGACCTAGAAGAGACAAGGGTGGAGGTGAGTCTCATATTTTGGGTCAAAATGATAAAACGAGAGGTGCCACAGAGAATGATGTTGGAACTGGTACGCCCAGAATACTTCGAGGATGACATGGCGCAAGTGCCTGCCACAGTATGGACTACAGGGCCCTATGATGTAGGTCTCCTGAAAGGGGCGGGTGAAGTGAAAATCAAACTGAAACCAGGAGCAATTTTACCACGAGCACAGCAATATCCCATGTCCAGAGAGGCAGATAAAGGAATAGCGAAGACAATCTCTGCCATGATGGAGCAGGGTATCCTAGTGATGTCAGAATCACCTTGCAACACAGTGATTTACCCTGTCAAAAAATCAAAAGGAGGGTCTTGGCGTTTAATCCAAGATTTACGAGCTTAAAACGATATAGTTGAAGCCGAATTCCCTCTAGTCCCTAATCCATCCACAATTCTGTGAAACAGACCCACTGAGGCAAAATATTTCACGGTGATCGATTTGAAAAATGCATTATTCTCAATCCCTTTGCACCGTGACTCTGAAGACCTGACGTCATTTACTTTCAAACAAATGCGCCTGAAAAGTACGAGGTTGCCACAAGGATACTGTGAGTCCTGCAGATGGACCTAAGCAATATTGCGGTGGAGAGTGTTGTTTTGCAGTATGTAGATGACATTCTGGTCTGCAGCACCACTGAAGAGCAATGCAGGCATGACTCTGTGCAGCTATTGACTATACTCGCTGAGAAGGGATACAAGGTTAATAAGGAGAAGTTGCAGTACTGTCAGCCAGAAGTGTTATACATAGGCCAACTGATCTCTCATGAAGGGAAAAAGGTAACCCCGGAAAGGGCTGAAGCTATCATGAACACGGCCAAGCCGCACACAATAAAAAAGATGCAAAGCTTTTTAGGCCTGTGCAATTATGTCAGTGCGTGGGTCTTTGACTACAGCTCTTACACCAAGCCCTTGCTTCAGGCCCTAAAAAAGGCCCAGACAACAAGGGAAGATATCGAGTGGAATGAAGCAATGGAGAAAGGTTTTACAGAACAATTTGTAAGGCCCCAGTTCTCGGGATTCCTAATTATGCAGAGGAATTCTTCTTGTTCTCACATACCGATGGCAACTTTATGACGGCAGTGCTCGCACAGTGAACCTTGCTGGGGTACAAGCCCCTAGCACATTGCAGCGGGAATCTGGACCCAGTCATGAAGGGCCACTTCCCATGCAAACAAAACCTAGCTGCTGCCGCATTCGCTATTGAAAAGGCATCGTCCATTGTGATGGGATGCTCCATGACATTGTATGTTGAGCACTCACTGTTTGCCATACTAGAGAAGCCAAAGGGCACACTGACATCTCAAAGAGCATCCGCCTATGAGGTGATTATCTCCAACCCATCAATCAAAATAGTGCGATGTAAAACTGTGAATCCTGCTACATTCATAGCTGAACCAGTCAAAGAGGGAGAACCTAAACACGACTGTGCAAACTATGAAGAATTCTATGATGAGATCCCCAGGGTAAAAGAATGCCCTGGAAAGTGGAGAGATCGTCTTTATTGATGGGTCTTCAAGAATCGACCAAGAAGACGGACAAAGGTATACAGGCGTTGCCGTGATAAAACACCTAGTGAATGGGGAGTTTCGAGTACTCGTTAGTGCACGAATACCATCTCACTATTCTGTGCAAGCTGCAGAACTGCTGGCACTGATACTCGCCATTGAGAATCATGCAGACCAGGAAGTAACTGTGTACAGTGACTCAGCCTATGTGACGTCCACAGTACATGCAGGACAAGCGCGATGGAAAAGGAGGGGCTACCTCCGAGCAGACGACACGCCAGTACAACATGCAGCCTTATTGGATAGGCTGATAAAAGCACTACAGCCCCCAGTGGCCATAGTGGTCATGAAATGCACCGCTCATAGCAAGGGGACAGATTTTGTGTCACGTGGAAATCATGAAGTGGACACGGAAGCCAAGCGCATGGCATCCAAAACTGAAACAATCATGGATGTGGAGGTGGCACGTACCCATGAACGAATGATGGTAGTGCGAGCCACACCGGAGGCCTATAGCAATATGGAGCAGACCCAGCTAATGGAGCTCCAAGGGGAGGCACCACAAGAGGAGAAAAATTTATGGAAGTGTCGAGGGTGTTCTTTAAACCCCTCTGACGGGCTGTGGAGGCAAGACAGCACTGGTAAATCAGTAATGCCTGTCGCCCTCCTGAAGGTAGCATTAGAACAACTGCACTACCCCATCCACATGACAAAAGAAAATGTTGCTGCAACGCTCGCAGAAGACTGGTTCATGCCGAATTTAGCGGAGCATGTTGCATTTTTTATGGTGAACTGCATTATCTGCCAGCAATTCACCGCTGGGCACACAATTAAAAGTAGCGAGAGGAATCATTCCCAGACCAAATGGACCATTCCAGCACTTACATATTGACTACGTCGATATGATTCAAGTGTGCAATGGGTACAGGTATTTAATTGTTGTGGTGTGTCCCTTCTCTAGATGGATAGAAGCAGGCCCTATACACACCCCGACGCTGCCTGTGCTGCTAAGTTCCTGTTGAGGGAAGTGTTCCCTAGATGGGGTGTGGGCCCACTTTGTAAATTTAGTGTTCGAACAGATTAGTTCATTGCTTGGTATAAAGCACAAGTTCTCGTCGGCATATCATCCAGAGGGGAACGGGATATGTGAATGGATCAACGGCTTGCTTAAAGAGAGGATAGCCAAGTAGAAGCTCACATTAAAAAAGGGATGGCTGCACTGCCTACCACTGGCATTGTATGCACTTCGGAACCAACCAGGATCCGACCATCACCTCACGCCGCACTAGATAGTTACAGGCAGAAGGATGAGGACCCCTCTTACCCCCAGAGATAGAGCTAGTTGTGATGCCCAGCCGACTAGGGAGGTTCTGGGAAGAGAGATGCAAAAGTACCTGAACTGTTTGACATCCAGTACCTCTGTCATTTCAAGCCAACTGCAGCGACGGCGAAAAGGGGGTGGCGCAGCACAAAACGCAGCAGGAAGTGCTGAAGCAGACATCGAAGAAGGTGTACGTGCGCCCCTCATCTTCCCTGGTGACAGCGTTTTGGTGAAGAACTTTACCAGGTAAAAGGTGGGACGTGCCAAGATTTAATGGCCCTTTCATTGTAGAAGACTGCACCCCCTCCGACCGTCAAGCTCCAGGGCAGAAGGGCATGGATCTTCCTAAATGACATTAAACCCTACATAGGAGAGAGCCCTCCTGTTGCATCCAACTGCAAAGAAGCAACAGACAACAGGGAAGAACCTCAGCACGTGCAGACAAGATCCATGGCGAGGAAGAAGGATGCATGAGCAGAAAACCAAGACAAAGAACCCGAATGCAAGTGTGGCATAAAACTGGACAGGTTCCCCAAGCAAAGGGGGATAAGGACATAACGAACACTCTGTACATCCCAGTTGCAGGCTAAAGGGAAGCACAATCAAAGCCACAACAACATTGATAAAATAAACCGTTGAAAGCACGACATGCCCAAAGTGATACAAGAATCAAGACCCTGATAGACTGTAACCAAAACCTTGCCTGAGTGTGCAACACAGTATCCTGAAGCAACCAGTATCGAGACTTTGATCACGGAATTCATGGTACATTCCAGCAGAAATCTCAAGTGGGATGTGCTAACGTACTTTCAACGTGTGGTGTTATCATACCCGTCACTCATAGGGAGTGGAGCCAGTGTCACAGACTTTATTCGAGATCCTGCAAACAAGAAGGTAATCTGGCAACTGCTGACTATCATAACGAAAGCCTTCATCAAACTGCCCGAGCAGAGCGAAGAGGACACTAATGCTCCCACCTCAAGTGATCATCAATGAACTTACATATACCCTATTTTTCCGCATCATAGAGGAATGCCCGGGACTCTTCGGGAGAACCACAGATATCCTAACCTTTATCAGAGATCCAAGAAACAATTAATTTCTCAACCAAGTATGGTACAAATTGAATTATGTGGTTGCAATCCACGCAGCAGGAAAGTGTAAAAACTGTGTGAATCAAAAGAAAAGCTTGTGATCAAGACACAACCAAACAGGGCAAATGTCCCCATCACCTGAGGACACCCGGCCGGTGCACAATGTCCTGTTTAGATTAGTCACAGACTATCCGAGATGGTGGGGGGCCTGCAGATGTTGATGTCATCACCTTTCTTAGAGATCCAGCCAACACCCCACACATGGGCGCACTCCTCCAAGGCATAATGCTCCAGGTGGAGCTGTCCAACTTCCAGCGAGAATTCCTAAGGAGATTCCAGTGAGACTTTTAGCCGAGGGACAGATCGAGGAAACAAAAACTGTTAGCGCTGCAAAAAAGGCCTGTGATCTAGAGGCTAGAAAATCAGAGCAAATGCCATTAACACCAGAAGACAAACAATATTCATACCGTGTTTTCTTCCATCTCATTGAAAACTTTCCAGAACTAGTGGGCAGACCTAGCAATGTTGACATACCCACATTCCTCAGTAATCCAGCAAAAAATGTGCAACTGAACCGGCTCCTGAGGGCTATTGCAGCGCAACTAGGAAGCAATTATGGATATCCACTGCAGAGGAGAGCCTTAGAAGGAGGAAATCCAAAATAGAACTTTGTCGTCATCATTTCCCTGTGGAACAGATAGAGAAGAGAGACACTGTTCCCCAACTTGTCGCCGAGAGACCGAACGAAAGGAGCAGACAAAAGAACTTCACCATCTTATTTTTCCTGTTCTGCATTCTTCTCATTTTGTCTATTTTTTCACATATTGACTTCTGCTTTTATTTTTGTTCC
The DNA here is from genome assembly GCF_040938575.1 of Ambystoma mexicanum. Lineage (NCBI taxonomy): Eukaryota > Metazoa > Chordata > Amphibia > Caudata > Ambystomatidae > Ambystoma > Ambystoma mexicanum. The sequence goes on along the minus strand of NC_090935.1, from coordinate 1,168,367,767 downwards.
TGTTGAACAACATCTTAGTTTGCGATTTTTACTCGGTTTCTATTCTCTCCATATGGTCATTTTTATCTTTATTTTTGTTCCTATTCTTACAACTTTATTTTTGTACGATTAACTCATTCTTTCCTATTTTTGCCACACGTTCATTTTTTAATTTTTTTTTATTTTTTATTTTTACTTTATTTTTATTTTTTATTTTTCATGTTCGCTTTTGTTTTCATTTTTACTTTTATTTTTACATTGCACTGGGACCGTACCTACTATAGAGATGCATAATAAATATGATGCATCAGAACTGCTAGCCTAACCCTTTTCCTCAGCCTAGCACAGGAAATGTACCGAGGACCCAGAGACAACCCACGTCACTCACGTGAAGGGGGACATTGGAGAAGCACTCGTCCCTCTGATGAGTAACAAACTCTCGAAAATACGAACCAGAGCAAAAGAAGGACTAAATAACGGTCTATGAACTCATTCGAAATGGGGGCCCAGAACAGTAACTTGGTTTTACCCCCAACAGAAGGGCGCCCCCGCTTTCCTGGAAGAAAATGCTGCAAACTTTCACTCAGAACGATTATGTGTATATGTACAGTGATCATAATTGTTTTTCTATTATTAACAATCAGAACTGCTTTCTTTATTGGTGCATGAAGTGTCCCACTATCAGTGCACCCACCAGATAATGAGCATCTGGGGCCTACAAGAGCACCCAGACCCTATATAGTGATTCCAGTTCCAAGAAAAGCTAATGATGAAGCAAATAATTTAACTTTGAATATAATTAGCAGCGATACGTATACACGTGAGGTGATGAATGAGAGAAAAAGCTGGAGACATGGTCAGCACGGAATGAATGATAATGTAGCACTGGCCACGGCATGCACCCACACTCAGAATGCACACAAACAAGGGCAAGTGACAATAGCTACAAGGCCTCCAACAAAGGCAGCAGAAAAGGAGAGGCTGCCTGCCAAACTTTCAATTCCAGAGAATAGTGGAGATAACCAAGAAAAGCCAAGTAAAATGCCAAAGAAGGAGGGAATAGCAAGATCCCTCAAAAGAACAGAAGTGGCCACAAAAAAACTCACAGAGAAGACCCACATGCTAATAGAGCATTTGTTCCCATTCATAGTCCAAGCAAAGAACCTATACGAGGAGCTGAAAAACAGAACTATAGAAACTGTAACTGCAAGCACACCTGCTCCAACGTAAGGAACAAGCTGCAGGCCTACAGCACAGCCACAAGTTGGGAGGTTGATGAACCAATGGTGGTTACGAGAAGTTTATGGCAGGCTGCAAAAGGCAAGGAAAGGAAGCACAAATCCTCCCCCTACCACAGTGATGCAGTCGAGGCAGCCTGCTCCATCAAGATACCCGAAGTGGAGAAGCAGCACAGATGCATTCAGAGATGTAGTCATAGCAAACTACAAAAAAACACTGAGAATCAAGAGAAGCCCGCATGAAGAGAACAATGAACTTAATGACTACCTGGACAGCACAGCCCATCTCGGAAACAACATATGGTACCAACACATGAAGGAAGTAGGACAAAGGTAGTCAGAAGGAGAATGCTTCGTCTGTGCACCCCTACGATACAGCATGGGAAAGTCCAAGATCTTCGTGGCTGTAGAAATTGATGTCCCTACAGCACACTGTATGTCACATGCAGGAATGTGCAACACCAGAGTACAATTTATGGGAATAGACGCCTCGTTGATATGGGCCAACGAAAAGGATTATCCGGATGAAGATGGCTACATCCAGGACATTAAAACAAGAAACCGAGCACACACCAGAAATCATGTGATCAGCTACAAGACCCCTGGCGTCAAAGGATCTGGGATAAGATGGGAAATAAACCCAAGACTGAACGTTTAAGGAAAAACTGGGGAGGCATATGCACACTAGTAAACATCCACGTTCCCGTACTAATGATCCCTAAGAATGACCTGAAGTTGGACAGTTTCCCGAAAGCAGATGCTCATCTAAGAATAAGATCTGTGGAACTGATATCCAGGATGAAGAGGGAAAATTACTTTTCTCCCAAATCAGAAGAGGCATTCCATGCAATCCTGTATGAACATAGACTGTTCAACCTCATCTCAACAGTATTCACAACACTACTCCTGCCCTACAACCAAGTTGGAGTGAATGCTAAATGGTTACAGATAACCAGGTGGGAGTTATTGCAGACCATCAATACCACTATAAAATTATTCAACGCGATCAAAGAAGAGCTTAGAGCAATCAGACTGATGACCCTCCAAAACAGATATGTGCTTGACATGATCACAGCAATGGATGGAGTTGTTTGTGCAAAAATCGGAGAATCATGTTGCACATTCGTACCATCACACGATGAAGAAAAGGGAACCCTAACAGAGGCCATAAGCATGCTGACAAGCCTGAAAAACCAGATGATCGATGAAAGTGATGAAGTAGACGATGACAGTTGGTTTGGGGACCTATTCTCATGGGTCCCACAATGGATGGCAGATATATTCAAGCTTCTGGGAGCTCTACTAGCAATGATATTGCTAGGATTCTGTGTTTCAAGATAACCATTACACAGTGCCAGAAAACTGCAAAGAAAGCCATAGGGATGAAAATAATGATTGATGTCGAACCAGGATGGAAGCCTAGAGACCTGACTGATGAAAAAATAAGAGACTTTGTGAAAGCCAGCAAATTTGCACCAGAGGGAACAAAATTCACATAACTAAGAAACAAAGAAGGTATGAAGGAACATGGATCTACTGCAGCCCAAATGGACAATGTCAGCTAATGACATGGAACAAAGACGAACATGTGAAGACAGCAGGGAGTTTGAAGGGAGTGATAAAAATATGGACTCCAAAGGCTCACACATTCACACCATCATGTACCAACGCAGTGGATGATGAGCATGACACGAAGAAGCAAAAGAAATTAATGCAAAAGGAGATTGCAGAAGTCTTCAATGAACCGACCAGAGGGGGAAGTATAAAGGAGGTCCCATACATGGCCTGCACCACTTCCCCTCATTTCGAGGTACCAGGAACACCCTCACCAAGGTATGTGACGTATGAAGAGCAAATGAACCTACAAAGAGCTGCAGTGGGACTCTGCCCAGTATACATCAGAAGATCCATACTGGTTGAAGCACACATATCCAGACAACCCTGCGCAGCACGGTAGCCTATCAGACAGCCATACCAGCCGCTGATACGAAATGAAGAGTACCTACACACGGTCCACGAAGAGACCCCCAAAAGCCTTAATGGAAGGCCAGTGGAAATGACACAAGAGCCTCAACAGATTCAAGAATGAACAAGAGCAGCTATCGAAGATAACGCGCCAGTGAGTAACTACGAAATTGAATGGAATAGGCAGAGAGAGGAGACAATGTTACAACACCGGGTAACAGTGTTACGAGACAAAATGGAAGCAACCGTCCTGTTAAACTTGTGTTACTAGACTTGAAACGCAAGGTGCTAAGAAATCGATATTGCTTGCAATGCTTAGTAGAAGATAGAGCGGCACGCGCCAACCGTACATCTACCTCAATAAGGCACATTATACAAGTGCGACTCCATTTTGTAAAAGCAGAAAGGTAGCCAGGCGGCCAGAGGCCTGCCAGGCCAAGTTTCGAAACCCAGCCAAAGGCAAGAGAAGGAGCCGAATCGAAACTCAACAAAGAGTGGCTCATGCCTAGGAAATCGAGGTCAACCGGAGAAGGGGAGGAGAGCGTCAGCTCACAAGACTCGAACTTCAGAGCATACCAGCCTGCCTCATGAAGGTCAAGATAAGGGGTTGCCCATGCAGGTGGCTAGGCCGACACAGAATTAAATGCACTAAAAGCTGGAAACTGAAGCAGATTCATGGTGAACCAACACGTGACCAGCCAGGCGCGAAGAAGTACCATCGCCTGATGTCATCTAGGACCCGAGGATGCCATAACTTTTCCCGATAAGAGACTACAGTTTCGAGGCCATCCTTAGCCAACTAATTGACAAGTCGCCCTAAAACACTGATTGATGGAATGGAGGCAGGGTGAAACTTGGGACACCAGGCACAGGGATGTCCATTCTGCATGTTGCTAATTAAAAGTGGAAATTTACGTCTAGGGATGTAACCTGCCCAATCACAATGGACCAAGTTATCTTAATTCCTATAGATATTGTAACCAATAGAACGTTGTGGTTGTAGTGACGTCTATCACGCGTGATGTAGAGGGATGGGCGTAGACGCCCACCTGATAAGAGTTATCCAATTTGCATGCCCTTTTATCATATACAGATATAACACCTATACTTAAGTTGCCTTTCCTAACCAATTATATTGCATGTCGAGTTTTGTAAAGTTAGACGTCAATGATGACGTACATTGCCTATAAGAAGCTCTGTTCACTTGAAGTTCGAGGAAGTCGGAGCGAGACCAGTGATCGCACTACAGCTGATTCTCATTTGTTTCCGTTTGATGTATGTATCATTAAACAGACTTCCCTTTTGCCAAACTACTGGGTCCTCGTTATTGAGTCGTGTCGGAGTAAGTGAATCCTGCACCCCCTGTCCTCACATGGTGCAGCTATCTTAGTCTTACAAGTTCTAGAGGGTGAGTGCTGACCAATGGGCCCGTCAGCGAATTCCTCTCATCGTGAACAGGGGCAATGCACGGTAGGGCTATACTTCACCCCGTAATGTATTTTAAGTGAAAGCAGCAGTTTCTGCTGTCATACTTGCATTTCCATCACCCAAACAGGGATATACATGCATTTATTATTTTCACATTTCAGAAAGCCCCTCCCCTTTTAGGGAAAAACGACATACCTAATTAAACATTTCCACATACACCCCTATGGTAAGCAAACGTAGGATTCAATATAAATATAGCAATAAATGAATATATCTCAAATAAATCACTGGCAGAATAATGTTGAAAAATTCCAAAAGAAAAATGTGCAAGTTCAGAAGGAATACACTAGACTACTTAAACGATATTGTCTCCAAATAGCAAGACCATAACCAATCAAAGAAGTCTCATTTTAATAGAGATAGACAGGACAACCAGGACAGCACTGACCGAAGTAGTTTTACGAGCTCTGGTGATGACAGATCACCAACAAGTACAACCAGAGGACCACCATCACAAGGAACGTCTATTAGAGGTACGGCACAACTATATCTTCTAGAATTGATTCCATTTTACTGACAGCCTCTTCTTTTTTAGACCCAAAAATAGACCCAAAGGGGTCAAAAGAAACCGAAGGTTCAACTCAAAGTTCTAATGCAAGATAACATTGTAGTCAACATCTCAAGTAAAACACTGGACAAACAACAACTATATGTATTAAACAAAGGTCTTTTCATTTGTTCCTACTGGAAACATTTGATTTTTCTTGGAGACAATTGGGCTATTCAGACTTTTACATAAGATGTAACTACAAATGTTCTTTGATACACAACCAACGAATCTAGATGTTACAACAACAATCGATTATTTAGAAGTGCGTCCTTAAAGTACCTTTGACCCACCCATTAACAATACTTCTTTCAACATCTTACAAGAAGTATTGAACCACTTACAAGAAGTTTTCAAACATTAAGAATAAACAACTTAATATTATTGACACCATACACTGACAATTAAATCAGCAGACAAAAGAGGAGCTATTGTTAATATGGATACTCATTATTATCAAGAAGGTTGCCTTATGCTTCTACAAGATGAATCGGCAGACACTGTACTGGATACCGACCCTACAAAAGCCATTAGCAAGTTTGTTAAGAAGACTCTAGACAAAGCAGAAGAGCAAACATGGATAAGGCCAGGCACCAGAGAGTTCCTAACTTGTAGGTTTCCAATCACACCAGTCTTGTACGCTATTCCTATAATTCATAGGAATAGTTCACACCCACCATTTAGACCGATTGTAGCAGGGGCTGACAGTATATTTGATACTTCAGCATCTTATCTGGAAGGGTCCTACAACCTATCATTGAAAAGAAAAGACTAGCACATATCTATGAGATACAACACACTTTTTTAACTTTGTACATGACTTAGTAGACATTCCTGAACACTGTATTAACTTTACAGTGGACGTACAAAGTGTATATGTATCAATTCCCCATGATGAAGGAATGGAAGCTATTGAATGGTCTCTACTACAGGAAGAGGTCTTTCCAACTAATAAACAATTGGTAATGGAACTTCTACATATCATCCTGTTCAATAAATGTTTTCGCTTTTGTGGAACTCTTTACCTGGAGACCTCTGGAACATCTATGGGGTTTATCAGTAGCTCCAGCGTATGCTAATATTTGTATGTACAATAGTCTTGCTTCACTCGGGCCTGCCATAGCTTGGGCTGGTGTGCCGTTAAAGGCCCTGTCTGCTCTCCTTGCAGGGTATGAAAGCCATATTATAATCTTTGTTCCAGTTTTTGTTAAAATTGTGAATTATGCCATCATGAAAATGCATTGGGCCTCATTACAAGTGTGCCGGTCGGTAAAAATGCTGGTAATTCGGATCTCTGGCATTTTTTACTGGACCAGTAAACTTTACGTTTTCCAGTGAGGGCCATGGATCAGGCCCCTATCGGCAAACAAATGCCTGATTCAACAGCACCATTACTAACTCTGCCAGTGATTCATTTAATCCCATCCCATGAAGTCCTAGTCTCCGTGGGAATGGGATCTTACTGTCACTCCGCCGCCCATTGTATCCCGGTAATAATGCATGGATATCAGGCGGCGGGCACCATAATGCAGGTTTTATATAACATTTCATTGGTCAAAAAAGATGTTGTATAATACAGTATTGTGTTTGCTAAATTACTGTCATACGGATTAGGTTCTCTGAAGACTACTATAGATTGTAAGTGGCTATCATACAAGTTTTTACCCTTTTTTCAAATTTAGTTCCATCATTTTTGTTACTTTATTTTCCCTGTTTTTCTCTTTTCTATAGATTTTTTTTATTTCACTTGATAATACAATCTTCGTATCCTTTTGAGCCCCACTCAGCATTTTTCTTTTCATTTTCCTTGCACTATTTTGTTGATATACCTGTATCACTTAGACAAACTATGACGCAATGACATCCCTGCATCTTCCACATGATGATATCACATAACGATGATGTAATTTTGGCAGCCCGGCCATTATAAACATTTTAGAGCCTGCCATTATTGCTGTTGGATCACTACAGTGTGAAGACATCTCGGCGTCACGATGATGCTACTATGCATCTTTTGGCAGCCAAAGCCATTATAAACACTCCACTACTCGCCCAGATGGTTTCCAAAATGGCAGTCAAAATTCTCTCTTCAATTTTTAACGAGTAAGCTTCCTGTGTAGTCCTTTACATTCTTTTCTTTTTTTATCATACATTACCACTCCAAGTACTAAGAATGCACTTCATAGTGTTCCCTTCTCTGTGGAAAATGTCTGCTCTTTTAGCATGTGAAGGAATTGGTTTTCACAGAGATTTGCAATATGCACAGGTTAGCCTCAAGATTGTATTCGTTCCCCAATCTTTTGTAATTTTCTATTGAACTAATACCTTTTAATGGTAATCATATTTTATTTCATTTCATTTAATGCACTTTATTTTTGCCATTTTTTTATTTTTAGAAAGCCTGGTCTTTGAATCTGAAGGTACTTTCACTCTGACACATTTTAATCATATACATACCTGTCCCTAGTAGGGCTGTCAGTCACAAGCATTACATACTAAAGTTCTATGATTGCCATCTGGATTACACAGTATCTTTGATAGTTATAGAGACATTTGCTTTTCTTTACTTTTTGTTCTTAAACTTCTTCCTGTGAAATATTGGCATTTTTCAACATTGTTCTCTCAGTGATTTGAGATATATTCATTGATTGCTAAGGTAGATTCATTCTTTTTCAAAATAGTTATAGATGAAAAATTGTGGATCCTATGATTGACACTCCTATTGGCTAGCAGTATATATAGTACATATGTATTCATTATTTCTTGTCTCACAGTTGACAGAAGTTATTGCTCCTGATGAAGGGATTATCTCCTGAAACGCACTGAGCTTGAAATTTGAAACTGGGATACAGTAAATCAATAAGACAATTAAAAGGATTTGTTTTGTCCTTACTGCACTTCATGTATTATCTAAGTTGTTAATTGTGAAATGCCTCGATTCCAATTATTGATAAAAGCAAAAAAGATTGCCTGACGGGCTCTACCAGTAGATGTATGCAGTGGGCTGGGGTATCCATATCCTTTGGATACCATTTTTATTTTGCCCCCTCTCAGGGCACCTCAATGTGGAATGCGCTTGTGGGTACCAGTAAGATATTAGCGCCAGGAGCACACACTCAACACTAATGTAGGCAAGGGGGGTGGCCAACACATCTTTTCAGCTGCTGGCCAGCCCCACTTGAATAGGCAGGTAAATAATAGGACAGTTGTATGCATGCAGAAAGAACTCTTGTAGGCTGCTTCAGTGTGATGGCAATTATTTGTGTTTACCGCCTAGTACTTGGTAAGCAGCATGTATAGGTACAGATGCATGTACAGACATGCAGATAAGGGTCATCCATCATTGGTCCCCCTCTCTCTGTGGACTAACTCATTACACTGCTGCAAATCCTAGAACTTTCCCAGTGATATCACCAAGGTTCTACTGGCTCTCCTGCTAGACTGAGCTAGCCGCATAATGCAGCATAAAACAGAGCGCACATTTCTGAAACAAGTGCCAACGAAAAGGGCATTGTCTGCCACTTTCCGTTTGTGCTACTTTTTTACCATTTGCTCCTATGACTCTCAGAAATATATATAAATCCACTCACATTGTGCAAAACTACCCGCACAATGAACATTATATCAGTACAGTGGATCAATGAGATGTTTACTAGCCATGCAGTACCGAGAATATGCCATTAAGTGTGGCTTCATTTCAAACCGGGAGACAAGAAAGGTTATTGAAAGCACTTTGCACTCACAATTCTGTAATGGTTGTTGGGCTCTTTCTGATGATACAGGTTACAAGTTAGACAAGACAGGTTTTGCTTGGGCACATACTCCACAGCAAGAGACATGAGATTGGCTATCCGATGCCCAAGAAGGCCATCAGAAATGTTCTCCCCTTTCTTCTTGGTGGCTGAGATTCTGCAGTGTTCTACTACTAGACTATAATGGCACAAATGGAGTACCTTTCTTTGCAAGTTTCCAGTGGCAATAAGCAAGCAATTCCTGAAAACTATATATCCTTCATGTTCCTTCATAAATGGCTCTTTTCTACAGGATATTTGGTTTGGAGGGTAGGTTTCTGCGACAGTTGTGATGCATATCATAAGTAGCCAATCAAGGTTTTATCAGCTAACAGAAGAACAACTCAGGACCCTTGTTCATGATTTACATTGGCAAACTATCAAGAATGTCAGAGGGTGCATTGGAGGATCCTAGAACCAATTTAACAAAAATATCACAATGGGCATATGCCTACCATGCCTCACGGACATCTCTGCATTCCATGTTTTGAAGAACCTGCAAGTTAGTGATTTGTCCTCATCTCAGAGGGAATGGGAATCCCATAAAGAGAGGTCTCCATTCGGTAGAAGTATGTTTCGAAGCCATTCATTCTTTTTTCCAGCACCAAGTAGTTGTAGTCACAGTCCAATAGTTTCTTTGACAGGTAGGCTATTGGGTGTTCCAATTTATCTTCCCGTTTTTGTTTTAGGATGGCTCCAATGGCTCTATTGGAGGAGTTGTTTCCTATTATGACGGGAATAGCAGTGTTTGGATGACCAAGAACAGGGTATGTCATAGAAAATTCTTTCAGTGCCCAGAATCTTTCTTGGGCTTGTTTGGTGCATCTAAAAGGTAGTCCTTATCTTAATGGCTGGGGAATGGGTGTTGGAGTATAGGATTATTTTGGTATAAACATTAGCCACACAGAAAACTTGAAGACCGAGGATTGCAGTTCCTTATGAGGGTCTGTAGATGTCCCTCCTTTAGACAGGATATATCCCAAGTATGCTACAGAGGAGCCATCAAAAAGACATTTGTCAGCCTTAGCAAAATGTCTATGGTGTTGTAGTCTTCACAGGACATACCTGATGTATTCCACATGTTCATTTTTGGTTTTGTCAAAGTCGAAAGTATTTTCTGAGTACATGATTACTGAACCAGTTAAGAGGTCAGAAATAGGTGGTCAATAAATCACTGAAAAGGTGAGGGAGTGTTGGTCAAGTCGAAGGTATTTACCCGATATTCGTAGTACCCAAATGGTTTCCTTAGTAGCCATTGCCTGTCGCATCGTGGGGTTTTCTGCCTTCAAGTTTAGTATGTCAGCGGTGAATGCTTCCACTGCACACAGCTGTCCTTGCATTGGTTCTATGTTTGTTATTGAAGGCCTCCAAGAGCTGCCCTTACAATATGTCCTTACCTGGACACCCTTTGATTTCTCCTTAACGGTGGTGAGGTATATATAGCCTGTCATTTCCAGACACCAGTAGATCAGCAGGTGTAGGACAGCTGCTAGACAGATGGCAAAAGGAAGAGGTGGCAAGCCCCGGGGGCCTGGGATCTGAAGGGGGGGGGGCTGGTATCACAGAACTTCAGTAGCACATGGTAGGATTCTGGCAGCAAAGGAAGAGGCAGGAGCTGTGAATTCAGGCTTCTAACAGGGAGACTTGGAGTAGCATATAGCCGGCTTTTGGCAGCAAGGAGTGAGGCAGTAACTTGTTTCCCACACTAAGCTTGGCCTTAGAGGTAAATAGGAGAAGAATCAGCAGCAGAGCAGGAAGACGTGAGTGCCAAAAGAAACTGACAAGAGGAGGCAGCGACAGCAGACAGAGCAGTGGGCGCGGCTGCAGCATGGGAGCAGAGATTCTCTGCAGGGAAGAACGAATTGGAAACAAAGTATACAAGAGTGTTTTGATACACTAGATGACGGAGAAAAGCCCTTTATATACTGCTAGCAGGAATCACTCAGAAGCGAAAAGCAGGCACCTTGCATTGGCTCGCCTGGAATGAAGGCAGCCGTCTGGTGTTGCAGAGCCGTAGTCCCTGGAAGGGAACATGGTTCCCAGTTCCAAGGATGAGGGGAAATACGGGGCTAGCACAAACTTCTGTGGGACTTGTGTCCCGCCGGCACAAGCCCTGCCCCACCCACCCCACTCCACATGTGCCAGCTCAGCTTTACGGGCCAACAGCAGAGAGTCATGACAAGAATCTGAAATGTTCAGATACACCTGTGTGTCAATAATGTATGAAGAGCAATGGTGTCCAAACTTAAAGCCATCAGGGGTTGTATGCAAACATTGATTGAAAGAGGAGGAAGGAGAAACCTCCAAGAGACACCACAGTGCACAGAAATAGGATCTGAAAGAAAGGTTCCCAGATTAGCCCTATGTGATCTGCCAGCCAGGAAACAACAAAAACATTGTAAGGCTGTATCCGACAGCCTGACCTAGACCTTCAATTGTTACAAAAAGAATCTCTTGATCAACCATATCAAACGCTGCTAAGAGGTCTTGCATCACTATTAGTGACATATCCCTTGCCGTCTTTAGCCAGAATGTCACCCCTTACCATGACCCATATACAGTTGAGCTGTCCTAACACATGCATGACGGTAGTCCGTATTTGTAGTTGGGTCCTCTCAGGAAATAGCTTTTGTCCATCCCTATTCTGGCAAAATCAGCAAGTATAATCCCATGCTCGGTAGGATCTTAGTTGTAGAGGAGTGTAAACTCCCTCATGCAGTCATAACTAAACAGCCTTTCACCTTTGTTAAAATACCTCAAACTAGAGCATATAGGCCTCCAAAACTGAACTCCTAGACAACATCATATTAAACTTAGCTAACCGCAATGAAAATTGGCTGCAAATGCAGAACTTGTTAAGAATTCTTTTTGAAAATAATCCAAACACTCAAGCAACTTTCCTCAATAATAATACATGAAAGTGTTATAAATAAAACCCATCATGACGTGTAGCTGTAGTCTAGAAAAGTAACCACAGTTCCACCTAAAAGTCCTGACTAATAAGCCTAGAAAGGCTCAATAATGTGTTGGCATTCATACCAGCTTTTAGACATTAAAATCTGTATATTTAAAAAAATGCTGACTTTAAACCTGTTGAAAATAGTTGATAACTGCAATAATAATACATTATTCACCTAAAAGGGCTCAAACAATCCAGGTACTGCTTTTTTGCAGTTTGTTGCCCCAAAGACCTATAGACCTAATTCAACCCCATCCTGAAAAAGTCCATTTAGGCGCTGAACTGCACATTTAACTCGTGTGTGCTCTGTGGTTCCTTTATGTCACAGACCACACACTGATTTATTTGGTAGTTCCCCTCCCGTAGCCAAGTGTGGAGATTTTCGCCTTATCTCAGATGGTTCTTACTCTACCTATGAGGGTAGGCTCCACTTCTGGTTTCCTCTTCTGCGTGCCTGCTATTAGCTTGATCCAGTTCTCTCTATGTGAAGGGTCCCACCAAAACCTACGTAAAGAAATCCAGGCAATCTTCAGGGACGACTTGCCCACCCTCCCCCCTAAGTTTTGTTCATTGGAAGAATTGGACATCAATATTAACCTTTTGTAACTTTTTGGTATTAATGACTTAATGGGCCCCGCTGTTTTCTCAGCAAAGCAGAGATGAGACTTGCCATGACTGGATTCTTTGAGTTTAGCTTCAGGAATGAACTATCCCACTGAAAAGGTTTTGTTTGCAGTAGCACAAAGACCTTGCGTATAGCTTCTCCTTCCACATGACTTAATTTTAAATCAACTGCCTTTTCATGGTACCTCAGTGTCCCAACATTCACTCTGATGTCACATGTAATACCCCCTCCCTGCAGAGAAAATGTTTTAACTATGTACAGCATTACAACTCATAGATATATAATTATCGTTATTGCAAATTTTCATTTGTCCCCCTAATTAAATATTTGGAGGGGAAGATGTGTCCGAAGTTACTGTATGGGATCGAGCTATTCAGATATTGGGTATTGGAATATTTAACTGTGTTGGAAGGGGTGATTTGGCATAGGGTCTTAAGTGTCCCCAATTATGTTCCAATTTCAGCTTTGGGACATGAAATGGCCTTATACTCCTTGAAAGTGAAAGGACAATGGCGTATTTTGTCACTTTATGGGACATTTGTATAAGCCCCAGGAAATACTTTATATAGTGCTTAGCTGAAGGTATGGAAAACACACAGGTTCCAACGCTAAATTAATATGTAGAACGCTGTAAGTCATTGCTCAAGGAGCATGGTATTTCGAATATTGACCTGGGGAATTAACCCATTAGGGTAATAAACGTGCTGCTAAAACAAGACTGGTATAAAATGTACACTCTTTGCATGGCTATACTAGCACGCACCACTTACAGTTGGAACATAAACTTAAAGGTTCTGTAGTTCATTATTTAGAAATATTCCCGAGTGCAAAGATTAGAACTGATTTTCACGTGTCCACTGGAATCTATATCTAACGGGAGACGTACTATTAAGACGGAAATTGCGGCACCTTGACCCCAGCACCACTCGTAGCCTCTACACAAGTGCTCTGCTGAATCTTTGGAGCACAATCCCCTCTGCTCTAGCTGTCTCACTTCCTGCACTTGCAAAGGGAAAAGCAGTCTCCATGTGCAAAGTACAATTAGTAAAGTGCAGACACATGTAAACCATCAAAAGAGCTCCCACGGTTGGAACATGAAGTCTATCATTTAGTGGACAAAAGTATGTTAAGATACTGCCAGCGTTTGGAAAAATTCCCAGCTTGGATCTAGAAAGTACTGAAGACCGTTCAAGTAAAAAGGGCACTTCCATGGGTATTGCAAAGGCATATATGGTAAAATAGACAGTTCTTTCTGCAGCTTTGGTGTTCTCTCTGGAGCAAGGCTGGAACAAAATGATAGGGTTGGGGTAATATTGGTACATCGCCACCTGAAATGTCACTTGCAAAGTGTATTTTCGGGAATTTATTAGCATGAAGACGCTGAATAAATCTGCCTTCTTTCTCCAACAATCCTCTTTTCATGGAACTGGTCAAAATAATTCCTCCAGTGTCATGGGCAACAAAAGCAAGCAAGGAAGACTACAAGAATAATAAAGAGCCTCTTTCCAACCTTCATCAATAAGATGATCCAATCAGCTCAATTTTCTTATTATGGCAACAAAATAATTGGCCCAACTTTATCTTTGAGTAGATCTTCTGGAGGGTCCATGAGAGTGGTTTTGGTCCCGATGCAGGAACAGTGCGAGATTAATGTAGAGGAGCAGCTGCATGCCTCTGCAGGAAACCTTGCCACCCCTTCCTCCCATATGTTGGAGACCTGCTATCGTGCCGTGTTTGACACCAGAAGTTGTGCCAATACTGCAACGTGTGTTCGAAAGAAGATACCCATTGAGACAACCCTACTGAATGTATTCCCAAAGTGGGGACAACCAAAGGGAGGAACTCTCTGAAGGAATATGAGAAAGAGTAAAGACAAGAAGCTAGTGGCGTACCAAAAAAGTTGACCGACGTCCCGACATACTGAGTGAAGAGGATGTATAGATCCTGAAGAAACTAATGACTAAGTAAAGAATCAAGTAAGCTTTTTAACTACGAAGAAGATTAAACATGCAAAGTGCTGCAGCAAATTAACCATTCAACAACTGTACAGATAGATAGACTAAGTCATCATAGGCTATATGTAGTGAATAGACTCAGGCGAAGCCGCCATTGCATAGAAGCTGAAAATTGGAATTATGAATTTAGTAAACCACGACCCATGATGCAGGAAGGGAAAGCTGTGTTCCAGCAAGAATGAGTAGAAACGTGGAGCTGCAAGATGAGGCTGTCTGGCCTGGAGTCAAGGTTGAAGCAGCCAAGGTCAGCTATCTATTCTGGAAAGGATCAAACGTGTCAAGGAAGAATCTTCCCTTTTTAAGGTGCAAAGAAAGAACAGCAAGAGTGCCAAGTTTAATTCTTAAAACTTTAAAAATGGACCAAATCGTGGTCTCCTGTCACGTGAGCAAAGGATGAAAATAGAGTTCGAACAGAATCTCGGAACACGATAGTGAGTACCCTCACTCCCATGTATTCTGAAAGACAAGGATACTTTGCAAGTTCAAGTTAAAAGACAATCTTCATGGCAGTAGGCATGGGCGATGAGAGATGGGGGGCTAATTGGGTGGGGAGGTAGTGCCATGCCCCATCTCCTTGCACCTGGGTCTGGTCTTACTGCTGCTAAGTGAACCGAATATTCCAGACCTGGCGCAAGCGTGCCAACCAATTATAGTAGTCCATATAACAAAGGACCTTATAGTTTGAAAACCTGTGTATATAATATTTCTGAGGACACGTTTTAGTGGTAGGCATATGTTGTCCACCTGATAGTGGACAGCCAATCACAATCCTAGTTTCTTTGGAAAGTATACCTCGATGTTCCCCTTAAGCCAATCCCGACCCTTGGCAGGTTTATCATTATTTCCACATTGTATGACATCACCTCTGAAGTATTTTTGATATAAAGTTTTGTGAAAAGATCGCTGAGAGAACTTGAGCGTACGTACGTGGATGTTCGTTGTAAACTCCCTAATTTTTCTGTTTTAGATCATTGTTAACAAAACAGTATTTTTCCATCTTCCTGGGTTAGTTTGGTTATTTGGATTCAGAGATATTCTGCGTGATCCCATCCATTACATATCGCCGTTCCTAAAGGGCCCTAAGCTCACGTGGTAGCAGTGCAGATGGTCTAAATATCCAAACTAGTTCAGCTCCAAAGTTTTAGACGATCAGGCATCCTCCGTCCTTAGCTGGAAGATCGCAGAGTTTCCTGTGTAGAGCGGCCAAATAGAAATAAACTGAAGAAGAACTGAGCCGGTGGACAGTTCCCCCTTTCAAGAAATCCCACTGGGTTTCCACGGACTCTCTGCGGAGGGAAGGCAAATTGATCGGATTGAAGGAGGAGTCGATACCGAAGGCCTCGAGTCGATTAAGAAATGGCAAGTAGACTAAGGGTAACGGCAAAAAAATGGACGGGATTGTGAAGAATTTTGAGAAATGGGAAATATTGGGACAATGACAAAGACCACCTACGAGTCCAAATTCAAGGGAATTAGAAGGAGACATTTCAAATTCCAATGGGAGTAGAGATGGAGAAAAACACACAGGTCGGGACCGTGTAAGGTGATGTCTCAAACCTTGTAACAGGGTAAAGTAAAGGCGAGAGAAGAAGTACCCCATATTTATAAATGAGATATAAATAAGTGGGAAGGTGATCACAGTGTTTATAATGTGTAAATGTCGGACTAGTCTAAATGTTGTTTGCCGAATTAAGGATCGAGAAGACATAGAAATTGTGAAGAGTTGAAAAATAACGGCGACCAAAGAGAAAGTGTAGCGAAACGATTGCCCCCAATCAAAAGAAGATATAGGTAATTGAAAGAGGATTGAGCAGCGATTGATGGTGCTTGCTCATATTTGAGGTTTTAAAACATTAAAAGTAGTGATTTAAGTCATCATGGGGGATACTCATATCATGCACCTATGCAAGACTGCCAAAACATATGCCCAAGCTCAAACTGAAGAGGGCACAGCAGATAAAATGTTCATGCCATGGCCACAAGGGGGATCATTGTGAAAAGTGGTATTGCAACACATGACCACATACTTGCACGCTACATACACAAGGAAGAAATTAGAGAAAAGGTTAGCAATTTTAGAACTTTGGAAGATGTATCAAGAGTAAAGAGAAGACCTGCCAACTGAGGATTGGATGCTTAATCAGCATAAGGGGGAAGGCATTGAGCCCTCAGCTCCCCCTACCTTGCCTGAAGCAAAGAGTGTTGCTACGGAAGAGATAGGAGTATATCCTTTAGAGGAACTAAGAGCAGGGACGGGGTATAGAAATCCAATATATGAACCGTTAGTTATAGTAGAGACGACAGTCCAGAAGAGAATAAAAGAAAGGAAGATATTTATTAATTCATACAAGACAAGGAAGAAAAAAGTGAGCAGTCTAATTTGTTGACAGAAATAGACAGGGAGATTAAGATATGGAAAGGAGAAAAGGATAAGGCTGGCGAGGTAGAACTCATACAAAATGAATGGACAAGGATAACTTAAAGTGTAAGCTTCCTGTCATGGCCACAGGCCCCAGACCACAAAACCCACACCATCTAGTGATGGGGGCAATGGGTCACTTGACTCACTTATGTCCCTTTGGGATCTATAAACACAAGGGCCTTGGCTGGACTCCATCCTGGCGCCAGGCTCATATAGAGATGTGAGCAGGAACACTATTTCAGTGCAGGAGTGCTTTTATTTTACAAGAACTTTCCAGGAGCTGAAAGCCTTTATTCCAGAGAACATCCTCATGTGCTGACTCATCGGTTGTGGCTCCCTAGGCCTGTTCTTTCGGGTTTTCCGGCGATTCGTTCCTTAATATCGTATCACGGCAACTCGGACACACGTATACCTTTGGCACTTTAGATATACGCCGTATGGTCAATATGAGTACGGGTTCACGAGACGTGCCTCTTTTATGGCAATACGGACGTTTCCTCACAGCACTTTTTTAATGCATGCCATTTTTCTACTGCATGCATTCTATAATGAAATATTTTCCATATTATGTGGAGACACAACCGCTTTTGAGACGTCGTGTATTTTGACACTGACGCACTTTCAGGTTGTTCAATCCATTGATAGTGTTGGTACTTATCGATTCACTTGTTAGGCACTATGAATAGCTGTTTTGAGACACATCTGCAGCGGTCACATTCGCATCTATGAATTTTACTTCAGCCGCGTGATTATGTACGCCATGGTTCAACTTTAAACTACGTCTTTGTTGACACTGATTCAGCTAAGTAAGTGCCTTCGGTTCTCATTCCTTCAGCCTATCATTGTTGGATTTTGAATGTCACTGATTTTTTTGACATAACATCCAGTAATAGTTTTTATACTTACCTTTGACTTGGCATTCTCCTTATACTTCCATCTGTTCTTGTGCTTCGTTTCCATAGGACATGAGTTCCCAGGATTTTTACTTGGTTATGCAGTGCTCGGTTTACCTTTTGTGACCTGCTCACTGGTTTACACATTGAGATTCGATTTATGGCAGAGTAAGTGTTACTTTGACTGAAGTTTTGCCTTTACCTGATTATAAATTAATAATCGGGACATTATTCTAGAATGCCAACGTGAGTTTATCTCTAACCTCTACCCACCTGTTGCAATCCTCATTCTATTCACCCATGGCCATCTAAGAGAGGTTTGGTTTTATTACCATAGTGTTGCCAGCCATCCATGTGCTGTTTTGTTTGACTCTAGATTGCTATGTTTTAAATGGAATTGGAGTGCGTTTTTCATACTAAATATTGAGTCACTTTTACATCTAGAGTAATTTTTGAGATTACGAATTTATTCTCACACTATTTTCTACCCCTAGACAATCTATGGGATATTTCTATTTCTTTTTCACTCTTGCACTGAACATTGGGCTAGTACTGTATTTATTTAGTTTCTATGCCCGGTCGGTCCACTCATTTCTTGTTCATGACCGCTTGTAGCTGTATTTCTTTCTTCTTTAGCAGGTCATGGGACCTTGCATTTACGCCCATTGATAGAGCGTTTTACAGATATATACTGAACTCATTGAAAAAATTGGTAATAGATCAGTAATTTCTGTTCTTTTGTTAACGTGTCAGGTCAAGACTGGCTTACAGAGCTTTGCAACAATCCAGCACCATTGATCACTGATGACTTCAGGCCTTAAATTACCCTGATGAATTTCCACATAATTTACTCAATCATGAAGATGGAAAGAAACATGTTGGTTCTTTGATAGGTCTACGTTTGTTTTGGTCTAAACTGTCAATATGATTTATGAAGGTCTCCAACCTCAGGACATTTTATTGACATTCTATTAATACAGTGCTTGCCACTGACTAGAACTTGAGTATGGTGCTATAATATTTTGTGCAATTGGTTCATTTTTGTTTATGTACATTTCGTGTATTTCACCATAGTATTTGAGGTATGCATTTTAGATGTGTATGAGTCTAGTATGGATGGAGTGATTGGTGAATTGAGTGGGTTTGGTTGTGTTGTGCATTATTTTGAGTGATTGCCTTCGACAATCATGTACTCATTTTCTTGAATTGTATTTTACTATTTCAATTTTTTGTGATACATTATGAGATTTTATAATTCTTATGATATAGTCTATTAAATCAATAAATCTATTTTCTATTATGTTTAGGATGTGAATTGAATTCTTTCACCTCCTGGTTTGTGATTTGCTCTGTACCTATCCGGTTATATTTTTAATCGGCTGTGCTATTAAGGATTCAGTCTTGTCCTTTCACCAAAACAAGAATCCATACCACGGTCTCTTAGTTGCTTTATATATACCGGCCTCTTCCAAGCATGGCCGTGGGTAGAAATTTTTTTGCTTGGAGTCCCCCATTGCCTTTTGGCGTTCCCTAGGCCCGGTCTTCATGTGCTGACTCATCAGGTGTGGCAGGCAGGCTGAACCTGGTGGGCGTGGCTTCATAAGCTCAGCTATATAAGCTGCTCCATCCTTAAGGCTGGTGCTTCGCGTTACTGTGCACTCGCGTGCAACGTGATGCTCACCGCCGCTTGGACCAGTTTACTTACCTTTGAAACCAGGCGTTCTCCTGCATACTCACCTCCAGGAAACCGGTGCTTCATCGCTTCATCTGCAGACTCAACTACTGACATCCAGTGATTTTGATCCTGACGCCGCAGCACCGCACTCTGCATCCATGAACTCGGACCCTGTGAAGAAGAAAGACAAGGTTAGAACATCCGTCCTAGGGCCGTACCACATTTAAACCCCGCACGCCCTCTAGTTAACAACTTACCAGCTACTGTACCGTTGCAGCTTCGTTCCTCATTCCCTCCAGCTGTCGCCTCGAGCTCCACAGCTTCTGCCGGGCCGGCAACATCACCTGCAAGGGAACAAAGCAAAAGAGCAAACATCAAAAGTGGAACGGACAGCAATACAAGGAAACAACCTTAACAATACAACAAAAACAGACGAGGAAAGACGAAGGCAAACAGGAAAACTTACCTGAAGTACAGTGGCTTAGTCGCAGCAGGATTGGACTACCATGTGCAAGGGACTAGTGAAGGAACTCAGTCCAGATCATACAAGAGCCCCTGCCAGAAGCAGCAGGAGGGAGTGCTTGCCAAAACTAATCAACAGGTGAGCTTTCCAGGGACAGTGCATCCCACAGGTACCAGGGTTTGGGAGAAGGAGTCTGGCGGGGGATCAGGCGCACAAGCTGGCATACTCACCCCCCCTATTCTCCACGCAGGAGCAGTCCCGAGCAGCATCACCTATTACCACCAGTCACCACATAAGCGCAGAGGGTGAAGTCAGACTCAAGCAACCTCACCCCCGGGAGGGCTGCAACCATGCCCCAACGCCTCCGCAGAGACCAGGTGAATGTAACACTTCCTAATTTGACTTCAGGGGCTGGGAAATGGATATACGAATTACAGAAAATGACAGGGGATATACGCTGGCCATAAGGGACATAAAAGGTCTCCTGGCAGCCATTCTTGGAGAGAGGGCTGATGACATATGGAGGAGAGCGGGATATTCAAGTGTGACTGCATAAAAACAGCGCATGCTGGGGCACCATTCACTAATTGTAGGGCAGATGTTTGGAGGGTTCTCAGGGTACAGTATCCTGATACATCAGATATGGGTGCAAATATGGCACGTAAAATTAAAGAAGATGAAGACCCTATTGATATATTCAAGATATTGAGGAGAAATGGCAGCTTGAAACTCGAGAGCCATGGGAAAAGACAGTGGCATTGTTTTACCAGATTTTATGTCAGGGGTTTGCCTGAACTAGTGCAGAGACAGAAGAAAAAACATGTGGGGACGGAAGCGAAGCCATGAGCTGAGATACAGTTGACAACAGTACACCATTGCCGGTTATTACAAGAGAAGAACAAAAAGAAAGATGAAAACAGAAAAACTGAGGAAGCCAAGTTGGTTCAGAAAGCGTTGTCAAAATTTGCCATAGAAGGGGCGGTATTGACAAGCGGAGAGGGAATGGGAATGAAGGAAGCAATGGGCATTACAGGCTAATGCATGCCGGATGGGCCAAGGCGAGTATGGGTTTACGCCATAAGG
The DNA here is from genome assembly GCF_040938575.1 of Ambystoma mexicanum. Classification (NCBI taxonomy): domain Eukaryota; kingdom Metazoa; phylum Chordata; class Amphibia; order Caudata; family Ambystomatidae; genus Ambystoma; species Ambystoma mexicanum. Next base: position 1,168,346,624 of record NC_090935.1, on the reverse strand, counting down.
CAGAGGTATGGGTTATAGGGGAAGAGAAGGGGTTAACAACACACAGAACAAGAACCAGAGTAGTCAGGGAGGATATAACCAAGGTGGGATTAACAGAAGGGTTCCCCCAGTATGTTGGAATTGTGGAATTACAGGAAATGTTGTGCGCATATACGAGAGTCGTGGGAATGTACAAAATGGCCAGTTTTCCAGAGTGGGGACAGCTTATCCTCTGCCATACAGCACACATACCAGAGAGGGCTTTGCCCAGGATCACACATCTTATCAGGCACAAGCATCACAAGTAAAGCAGGTGCCACAGCAGGGACAGGCACATATGAATCCACCCAGGGGCAGTCGCAATAGGCCCCTATGCAGACAGCAGTATGCGAATACAGGCAAGTTCCAACACCTAGAATAGGAAGTGTCACTGTGGTAGGAGGAAATCCTTTCACAGGGACAGGGATGAGCTTGTACCCGCAATAGGACAGCTCACAGGGTGATTGATTTGTTCAGTACCATCTGTGACACCAGACCCCCAAGAGGAACCAAGGGATGGCAATGTTTGTAGGGATAGACTATGAGGGTAGCTCTTGCGGAAGGGTACAGACTGACGGACCTAACCGATGATGATATGTTCAGGGAAGACTGAAGCGATGATGAATGGGTGTTCTTCATGAGCATTACATATTGGATAAGGATAGAAGAAAGGGAAGTCCCACAGAGAATATTGATAATGCGGCAACAACCAGCATTTTTTCAGGAGGATCTTGAAAAGGTGCCGAGTGCCCTATGGACCACAGGCCCCTTGACTTCCTTTATTTTTACCAGCACGGCTACCGTCAGGGTTGTAATGAGGCCCATAGATGTTCCCCTTAAGACAATGCCAACCCTTGGTAGGTTTTTCATTATTGTCACATAGTATAACGTCACCTCTGACGTATTTTTCACATAAAGTCTGTTTTCTGAATAGATCGCCGAGGAAACTTGAGAGTACGTCTGTTAAGGACTCCCTGTTTTAGATAATTGTTAATAAAACAATACTTTGCCATCTTCCGAGTTGGTTCAGTTATTTGGATTCAGAGTTATTCTGTGTGATCCCATCCATTACATATGCACGTTCCTAAAGGGCCCTAAGCTCATTAGTAACCAATTAGGACACTGTGCTGCTCATGCTAGGATGAGAGCTTGGTGTTAACTGCTTATTCAAGTATCTATGAGAAGTCAAGGTGAGAAACGCTGCTTAACGGAACTGGACGAGTAACCTAAAGCACTAAGATGTACAAGAGTAACTGAGAAATACTGCATACATGAGTCAGGAGAGAAGGGCCCTTAGCATATGACCTAGTGTTTGGTGAAATCAACTTGAGTAACACTGTATACCCGGAACCGGCATAGAACGTTCCTTAAACATACGAGAAAGTCTGATATACCAAGTTGATAAATGATGTACACAGAAAATGGAAGAGAATGTTCCTAAAGTACAAAACCGGCTGGGAGAGAATATTCCTGGAGTGTGCAAGGTAGATGGTAAAGACATGCTGAGGAATGCTGCATGCAGGACATTGGACACAAAGATCCTAAAAAAAGAGGAGTGACTGCTGTTGAACTTTTGCAGCACAAGGGCACACATATCCCTTGCCAACTTGAAGAAGGGTGCGGAACATAGTGAGGGAGTGATGATGAAATTACTTCTGCCTTACAGGAGTGCATGGGTGAGTAGTGGCTATTGCGCATACACCCCCGCGTAACTGCTACACAACCAGAGTGATCCAAATCAGAAAGGTAAAACAGGCACATACTTCCTTCACCTTTTGTGTTAACATGGGCCGAGTGAAGGCTATTCTATTAAGGGGGATGTGAATGTTATTCAGTAGCAACGCAAATAGCAACGTACAACAGTTTAAAAAAAGGGAATGTCCAATCAAGGTCTATAAAACATACATACCTTAATTAGACCATCTGCAAGATTAACTAAACAGAACAACACTATAGAAAAAAAAACACCTCTGTGGAAAGGGCAGAGAATATGCAAAAGATAGCCAGATACAGCAGCCTGGGAAATAACACAGGGGAGATAGGCAAACAATAAACAAGTTTTGTAAAAAAAGTTTTTGGCGGAAAATGGGTTTAAAGGTGACCAGTCTTTAGGGCCCAAGGTGGACCAAGGGGTCAGGTAGCAGTCAGTAAAACCTTTCTGCGACTCTTGACAGTTGGACAGCGTTGAACCAGGTTTCTTGGTACTGTTTGTGCGGTCCGAAGCAGGCTCAAATGCTTTGGTCACATTGTTGTAGATGGGGAGCAGGAGCCGAGCAAGGGGCCAAGCTGACGTTTGTTGCGGATGGATAAGTCTGGATCGTGAGCGCCACCAGAATCAGTTTGATGGTGAAAATACTGGTGAGTGGATGTGCCGTTTGAGACAGATGGTCCAATGTGGCATTGCGGGTCGCGGTTTGATGAGCCCACCATGGTCTGTTTGACTGGCTATGAAAAATGGCGGTGACGATGCTGGCAATACTAAGGGGAGCGCAAAGTGGTATTCAGCAAAGTATGGATCATCAGTGACTGCAGGATCAGTTTGACAATCTGTTTTGATAGCGAAGATGCTGTTGACCATATACCCAGTTTGAGTCGGAAAGCTCTAGCGCAGCTTTGAAGGTTGAGATTAGCAGGAACTCCCTATCCCCCCCACCGCCGGCCAGGGTCTGGTCGACCCTTAAAGATTGACACAAAGATGCTGGAGGTTCAACAGCGGCGAGTGCAACAATGAGTTTCAAGTTCGAGCCGGGGCAACAAGCTGATCAGCTGCGATGGGAAACTGATTCGAGAGTGCAGAACAGCAGCTCGAAGATTGGTCGAGTGTCAAAGGCAGCTCTGGATGGTCCTGTTGGTTCAAATGGGGTTGAATGGTTCAATTCACTGCTTGCAGCTGTTTGATGGCAAACGCATAGGGATCCTAGCGGTCTTTACTCTCAGGTTGCTGTGAATCTTAATCCAGGGACTAGAGAATAAAATGTTTGTGGCTGGCAGAGATGCAGGTCTCTCTCTAGCAGCAGGTCACCACCAAAGTCCCTGGGGATGGCTAGGAAGCAGAGCTTACCTATGCCTTAGACACTCAGGCTCCACCTCTTTGGACTCTCCCAACAGAGTACCAGCAAATTCTTTCTTAGGAGTTTGTTTCAAACTGAAGCAAACTGAATCAAAGGAGTGAGTGACCCCTTCTTTTAAAGGCAAAAGTTCACAGGTGATTGGACACACGCAAGCCTGCTACGGGGTCCAATCCCTGTTGCGGAGATAAGTGGTCTTTGCCTTCTGGCATCACACTTTAAGCGCTTTGTGCTAAAGGAAGTGGAGGGGACAGGAAGAAAGGATAGAAAAAAGATGGTGGAATCGCCCTCCAACAGGTCTGAGCTACCATGTCTACACTTACCACAGCCTTTCACTTGTGAATGGAACCAAAGGCTCTTTTGATATGCAGCAGCCGGGTGTGAGGCTAGTCCTTTTGTTAAGGGTGCACCCTTTGATTCCTGTCCCAGGACCACGGTGGAATTGCTGACTCACTGGAAAAAAGGTAACCTTACTTCACAGAGGATCACCAGAGACAGCTTGGCTGAGGGGATGCATGAAACCCTTCCACAGCTGAGCTGGACTCACACATCTGTGATAAATGGCTTAGATAATTATCAAATATGCTAGCCACAATACCATCAACTCAAAGTGGCTTATATTTACAGTTTACAACTGCCATCAATATAGCAACTCATTAGTTCTGTAGATTTTAGAACCGGGGTTCATGTCGTAAATGCAGCCACTGTGCTGCCGTGACTTGGCTCTCAAAGAACTGGGCACTTGTGACCCCTGAACCTGCTCAGTGTCACTGGAGAGCAGGATCTGCAGCTCAGGATCCTGATTCTGCAGGGCATGGGTGCACGCATTGCTTTTGTCATGGATCGTATGAAAGGGGAATCTGTTTAGCAGATTACCATTTCTGAGATGGAATTACCTGCATCATGTTATTAATTTAATAAAAATTAATAAAGCCAGGACTTCTACAACCCTTGTAGATGGCAATTCCTCAAAGGAGTCTGAACCAACCAAGGGTGTTAGGAAGGCACGGGTAACGACTGATCACAGGTGACTGATTTCACTTAAGCAATAAAAGATCAAAAAACCAAGCAAAAGAAACGACATAATACTTATGTTTAAAAGGATGTTGAATGTGCTTGATTGTTAAATGTTTTCAGAGGATTACCCTCATCTCATCACACAATTATGTATTTATAGCTCATTTCAATGCAAAACGGTTTGGTGCAGAGACCTCAAATGCACTACAATACACACTGAACTTGGCATGAATAAAAACATCAGTTTCATATAAAATTATTCTTCTTTTATTTTTTAAAAGTTACCATTTATCTTTGTGTAGAAAAGATGCATACACGAAATAATAATACAATTGTCAAGCAGCATTTTCGATTTGGGTTTAGGAGCACTAATGTTCTATGTTCTCTCATGTAAGTCAACTTCATCGTCGTCATGACCACCATCATCTTCTTCACCCAAATTCAATCGGTCAGCCTCCTCCACTTCTCTGTCTCTTGAAGCAGATGCCGAATCTGTGTTTTCTGGTCCTTTGTCACCACTGCAAAGGAAAGGCAGTTGTAAGCACAAGGCTGGTCTAATCCATTCAGTTGTTTTGAAAAACATTGCTTAACACAATTACTTTCTGTGCCAAAAAGGAAACCAGCGGACAATATAGTTGAATTATAATTGTCTGGGGCAAGAGCTTTTTGAATTAAAACACTGAAGTAGAAGATTTTGGCCAATATTTTGTATGTGCAAAGTGAGTGCAAATTAGGCCTGCTGTTCTTGATCTAGGTTTTATTTTATTTACAGTACTTAGAGCGCAGATCTTGCTCCAAGGGGCTCACTGTACACTGATAATACAGAACAAGTAAAATACAGATAGCATACAAAAGGTAAAAATACAGCTATTACAGTTCTTAATAATATAGGATCTAAAACTATGTTTAATTAAGGAGGAAAAACAAGAGACAGAAACCTTAAACACATTTATTTCAGTAATTTTAAATGTTTTGAATTCCCGTTAGAAGGATAAATGTGAGTGGGCCTGTCTCAAAGTGCAAGGTAGAGTGTTCCGGAATCTAGGGCAAACAATTGAAAAAACCTGTTTCTGAGTTTGAACTTTTGTCAGCTTAGAAGTCATTAGTGTTAGTTGGTCTCTAGTGCCCGACGAATGCACATCAGCCAGAAGCAGGAGTTTGGAGAGCCATGTAACTAGACCGAGACAGAATCGGAGCCCAGTACACCAGAATTCAAAATGGATTCAAGTGGAAGCCAGTGAAGGGATGCTGCAATGAAGAACCATAGTTATATTTACAGGCTCTAGTTATTAAACAAGTGGCTGAATGCACTGCAGATTTGAATAGTCACAGGAGCCCATTTTGCAGACCCTGACCAAGAGAGCATTGCCCCCCTCAACCTGAGACAATACAAGAGCATGTATTGCGCAGTGGCGCAAGCTAGGAAGGAGAAAAGATGAGATGTTTTTAAAAAGGTATAGCTGCCATTGAACAAGCCGAGGTTTCTTGGACATGTGAGATTGCAGAGTTTTGTTTCCATTAGGTAGCCAAAGGACAGAGCGGCCCCTGCAAGAGAATGAGTAATGCCTTGTTGGGCCAAGGTTGGCAGCTAGGACTGTGCCACCCGTGGTGATTTTTTGGGCCAGAAAAAATAAGCTATCTTTCCAAAGCATTATATTTTAAACGTACATGAGCTATCCAGGCCTCCATGGGCAGTGGTGTCTCCATGAGTCTTTTGGGGGGGGGGTCGGGAGGGGTGTGAGGAGAGGCACAGAAGGGGTCATAAAAGTATGGAGGTACCTATACATGGGTGTTGTGTGAATTGTTCCCCAAATTGATGAGGACAAAGTAGCTCAAAGTGACCAAGGGGTGGTAAAATGGTTCATTTTTACAGCACAATTTTCGAGGAAAGTTGGATTAAAAAATTCTGTAGGAAACCTTTAATATTCTAATACTGCTGATGCCAGGGCATCAACTGGAAGTAAAATGCTAACTATGCATCATAGGTCACAAGTTTTAATATTGTGCCAGGATATCATGAAGTACACAGTGTTGAGTTTAGAAATGCCAGCATACAGCATTGAGCTTCATTGTCATAATTCCCTCCAAGACTACAACTCGTTTGGCTCTGGTGAATTCTCCTGTCAGTATATTACTGATCGCATTCCTCTTATGAAAACTATTACTATGTAAAATGCTATTACCTTCTGTCGGTTTTCGATAGGTCTTGGTTTCCAATTTATCATTGTGTTTAAAGATTTCTAAATCTGGGAACGTGATCCTTGTTTTACTGAAGGCCATTGTGTGTTGGATATCCAAGTCGTTGCCCTTCAAAGACTCTGAATACTGATTCAATGCTGTTTTTTCACCTTTCCAGATTAAAAGGATATCATCAATATATCTCAGCCACAATATGTTGTTATTTTTAATGGCACTGTAAGTTTGTAGTCTTGGAGTGTATTAGGGCAATGTTGCTCTATTAATTTGCAAACGTTTTAAAGAAAGAGGTTACAATTAAAAGGTTGTCAAAAATGTTGAACTAAAAGTGAAACAAAAAAGATAGATCACAATTGTTAACACCAAAACTGAAAACCAGACAAGAAACATATACACAAAGCAGGTTCATAACCAGATCTAATTCTAATAGTGATCTAATATACAAGTGGCTTAATGAGCACTGGAAAGTACTTATCTCAGATATGGATCTTACTCAATATACTTCTAGATCTCCGTTGGTCACTTTCACAATAGCTAAAGTTATCAAAGATAAAATATCACCAAGTGACCTTCAAAGGGAAACACCTACACATTTTACATGGCTGATTCCTGAAAGATGAGGATTTTATAAATGTGGCATGTGTAAGAATACGTTACTTACCTGTAACTCCTGTTCTCTAGCATTGGTACCTTACAAGATTCATATGGCTCATGAATATTCCCCATCACCAGGATGGAAATCCTCAGTAATAGTAAAGCAGTGTTGCTTTAAAGCTAAAGCTGCTCATCACTTCTATAGCTTATTGCAGTCACTTTGGGTCATAGTGCCCTAGCCAAAGACATTCATCTGCCCTAACTCCACACCTGGAGGCCATCTGCAGATTTAGTAGCGCACGTAAAGTGGTAGTTGGAACCAAGAAGAGCCATACAGGAGAAGGAGGGAGGGTTGCATGTGAAACTATGTAAGATACCAATGCTGGAGAACAGGAGTTACAGGTAGCTTATTCCTTCTCCAGCATTGGATCTTACATGAATTCACATGCTCATTCATACAATTACACAGCAGTACATATACACAACCATGGTAATTGGCAAGGCTCAACAGAAGCAATAAGACTTACACCTGGAACACACTCACCTCGAGACAACAGGTTGTGAAGCACTGCTTGACTGACATGGGACTCTTCCCTGGAATCCCTGCTGATGCAGTATAATCTGGTAAAGGTGCCGGTAGACCTCCATGTAACAGCTGTGCAGATATCCAGCAGTAGAACACCAGACGGGAATGCCGCAGTCGATGCCACAGCTCTGGTGGAGTGAGCTCTCGGCCTCCTTGGCAATGATTTTTTGCCTATCCGATGGCAATGCATGATACAGCCAGAGTGCCACCTGGCGATGGAAGCCTTTGACAGGGCTTTCCTTGTTCCACAAGTGCAAACATAACAAAAAGCTTTGGTGCGTGCAACAGAAAACTTCATGGCACATGAAACGCCCAGTGAATGCAAAGTCCATTCTGCAGGTGATGTAGGATTTGCAAAGAAAACAGGTAAGACTAAAGGCTCATTCAAATGAAAGCCTGATGGTAACTTTGGCATGAAAGATGGATCTGCCTGCAAAACCACCTTGGATTGGTGAAAGGATACATATGGTGGCTTGCATGAGAAAGCTTGAATCTCCCCAAAACTTCTGGCAGAGGTGATAGACACTAGAAAGGCAGTCTTCCAGTACAAGAACTTTAATGATGCCTGGTGAAGGGGTTCAAAAGGAGGACTCATTAGCATTGATAGAACCACATTGAGCTCCGGAGCTGGAACCTTGACAGGAGAGAACATTCTGAACAGACCCTTGAGGAACACTTTTACAAGAGCACTTTTACAAGACCACAGAGAGAGCTTGCCGGGAGCCTGAGTATACCGGTAAATGGCTGCCAGGTGTACCTTGATTGATGGACAGGCAAGTAAGAGCAGGCATTACAGAAGCTGCTGACCTGTGATACGCAACAGAAAGTGGAACGACACCGAACAGTAAAGCGTTTCTATTTGTGCTTGTAGCAGGAAAGTGTAGATGGAGCTCTGGTCTTAGCTAGAATGTCCTTGCATTTGGAGGCAGCGTGTAGTGTCCAAAATCTAGGGTTGCAGGAGCCAGGCTGCTAGGTTCAGAAATGCTGTTTGGGGGTGTAGAATCAAACCTCCTTCGCGAGACAGCAGGTCTGGAAGAGGAGGCAGTATGATGGCTGGAGCCACTGACAGATAGAGAAGATCCAAGTACTAGATCTGTCTGGGCCACGCTGGAGCAATGAGTATCATCTTGCAACGGTACTGTCGCGGTGTGTTTAGCACACATAGCAGCAGGTGAGTAGGAAGAAAAGTGTAAAGGAACAGGCCATCCCTACGGAATGAGAAAGAATCCCCCAACTCTTCGCCTGAGGATACTTGCTGGCAAACTTGTGGTACTTAACATTGGGCGTTGTGTCAAAAAGTATGATGCAAGGTTGACCCCACTTGCTAAAGAGACAAGACACTTGAGCCTGATGGAGTTCCCACTCGTGGCAGGATCGCAGCTCCCTGCTGAGCTAGTCTGCAATTGTGTTGGGAATGTCTGAAAGGTGAAACAGGATGAGAAACATCTGCTGAGCTATAGGCCAATTCAAAAGTTCTTGCACATTCCAGTAGAGGATAGGAAAAGGCGTCCCACCGTGCTTCCTGATGTAGAATATGGCAGTTGTGTTCTCTCTGAAGATGCAGACCACCTTCTCTCAAAGCTGAGGTTTGAATGACTTCAGAGCACAGAACAATGCTCACAGTTCCAGGATGTTGATGTGCAACTCCTTCTCCTCTGGAAGCCAGAGACCTCTGGCACAGAGTTAGCCCGAGTGGGCACCCCAATCTTCCAGAGAGGCATCGATAGTGACTGTCGCCTGATGAGCCGGGGGCCAAAAAGGAGCGCCCTGCGAGAGGTGCGTGCAAATGGACCACCAGTGCAAGGATGGGGCCCAGCTTAAACCATAGCTCTCTATCGTGCCTAGAGAGAATGGCCAAAGCATTAACAGCTTTGATTGTGGATGCACAGTAGTAATGATGCTTTTGCCAATCATGTCTATCTCCTTGCCCCCCTGATTGGAAGTAACCATACATGGGGAAGAGGGGTTGGATGACCTCTTTCACACTGCAGCAGAAACCACAGAGTCCGGAGATGGCTGGGGTCTCAGACATTTAGTGGCTGTCTTGGGCAACCAGTACTTCTTCTCCAGTCACTCTTTCCTAGGAGGAGCTGAGAAAGGGTTCTTCATTACCAACAGGCCGTACTCCCAAACACCGAACAGAGGAATGGACACCACAGTCTTCCTGGAGGACTCCTGCCTCTCAAAAAGGAAACCACCTTTCTTTTTGTCTTCAGGGACAAGATTGCACAGTTTGGCAGCCTGCGTAAGCATTGCATGAAAAGAGCAAATTTCATCTGGTGGAGAATCGCTGGAAGGCAAGTTAACATCTGGCGGGTCACCATCTCCAGGAATGAGGTAGTTGAAATTATCAGTACCCAGAGTACCTTGGGACGTATCCGTGTCCATGAGAGCAGCAGTATCAACTATGGGAGGAAGTGAAATGGACAGCTGGTGAGGAGTGGAAGCGGTCTGATGAGCAGGCACCAGTTGTGGCCCTGAAGGTAAAGACTGACTCCTAGAAAAAGCAGGCAAGGGCGCTGCTGGAGGCAGATGCCACTGCAGTTCTGAGGCAAGTGTGTTTAGAGTGGACAGAACGTCCATCAACAAATCCCTGGGTGCAGTGGGCACTATCCAAGGGCTAGTTGGCCAAGCCGGTGGAGCAGGCTGCAGAGAGTGATGCGCCTCTGGAAGGGCCAGTCAAGCCGGTGGAGCCAGCTGCGGCGAGTGACAAGGCCTTTGAAGTATGGGTTCAAGTTCCTCCTGCCCGCCTTCTTGGTCAGAATAGAAACCCTCTGGGGGCTTGTTGTCTGAAAGTTTGGAAGGATGAATTCATGCAGCAGCAGGAACCACCCTAGGAGATCCCACAGGGGACAGAGTGCTACCCTGTCTGGTCTTGGTCAGCTTTGGAAAGAAAGGGCCAGCTTGCGGCATCTCCTGTCTCTACTAGCACCCTTGGGGAAGGGGGCAATCACAGTAGCCTGCAGCAACATCAACAGAGCTGCCACTGGAACAGCGGAAGGAGATTTCAGGGGCAAAGTCCCCCTGGCTACGCGGGCAAGAACTGTGGTGACAGTAGTTGTGGTTGTCGAAAGGATTGCAGATGGGGTCACTGACTAGGTCGACAAAAGGGTGAAAGGTGTAGAAGATGAGGTCATCAACAAGATGGTTCTTTGGAGCAGTCGACGAGGAACGGGCACACGAGATATGATACCCCAGCTATGCCTACCTGGAAAAAAGGACAATCTGTGGCTCATCTGGACTACATCTTTATATCCCTATCCTTAAATGTCAATATTAACACGATGAAAATTGTCGCTGCACAATCCAGTGATCATCAAAAACTAAAAATGAAATGGATTACTCAACAAGAGAGGTCACCAGACCAGGTACTACCAAGACTGGATCTAAATCAAGGCCAAAACTAGGCTTCATATATCAGAAACACAAACCCCTAAAACAAACTGAACACGCATATGAAGAATGGCAAAAAACTAGATTACGAATGGCTGATCGTAGCATTCAGATCTCTGAATTCTAAACTGTCGACCCAGAGGTGCAATCACAACCATGCTTACAATAAAGAAACTGCCGCCAGGAAAAATCAATTAAGAACAGAACACAAGAAGGTCCAGCGAATCAAAGTCAGAATCAAAATTAAAATCTGTAAGCAATTAAAAAGGAATTGGTTGAGTAACACCCAGATGATTCGCTACCAGAATGACACAGAACAGATGTTAAATGCCTTGTCACGGTGTAATACTAGAAATTTGTGGAAGATCCTAAACGGACAACATGCAAATATAGATCTTACAACATCTAATGTCTCGGAAGCAACCTGGATAGCCTATTTTACCAAACTCTTTGCAAAGAAAAAAAAAGCCCACAACTTCAGAAATGGAAATTAAAATGGGAGTATGATGAAATACTGACACAAATAAAGCCTCTGAATCCAACTCGTGCACCCGGTACGGATGGACACACTAATCAAATCTTAAGAGACAATCTGGAAGCATGGGCTGATCTGTGCCACTGCCATTCCTATTGATCATGGAGCTTAGACAAATTCCAGCTACTTGGCATACAGCGACCCCGATTCCAATCTTTAAAAAGGGCGATAGAAAGATGGCATGTAAGCATTGTTGGATATGCTAGCTAAAATATTTGCCTCTTTCCTTCTACAACAATTGACGTAATGGTCTGCTACGAACAACAGAAGAGATCCGGGGTAAACAGGATTCATTAAAGGAGTGGGAACAAACATCAACCTAATGATCCTGAACTTATTCAAGCTGGAATCAATCAAAACAAATAAAACACAAATTCATGCACTGTTAATAGATTACAAGCTGGCTTTTGACAGTGTAAATCGGCAAAGATTATGGCACAAATTACATCTTTAAACTGTCCGTTAGACATCCTAGAACCAATTAAAGCTCTATACTCTAATACGACCATAAGAGTAAGACTTTCTAGAAACGACAAACTCTCAAAAGAAATACCAACCTGGAATGGGCTGAAGCAGGGATGCCTGCCTGCAGCAACCCTATTCAATCTGTATACTTCAGATCTTGCAATCTCACAGAATGTACCATCCGCAAACCCGCCGATTCTGAATGGGACCCGTGGACTGTACCTTATGTACGCAGATGATCTTGACCTTCTGGATAGAACACAAGTGGGCCTTCAAAAGAGACAGATTGCCCTGGACCAATATGTAGATGCCAACAACCTCACTATCAATGTAGCAAAGTCGCAATCGATGTTGCTGGCTTATCATCCGGGAGAAAGAAGAGAGAAGCAACAGTGTTTCTAAGAACAAGAAAATTAGATAATGTTAATGCCATCAAATACTTGGAATTTGGCTAAACCCAAGTATATGCGAAAAAGAATGGGCAGAACATCCGAGAACCAAAACGGAATCTCTCGCCCGTCAAGGTCTAATGATACACAAAAAATACACAAGGTTCTCTCTAAGGCCTCTTATCGCATTCTATCGGCAAAAGGTTGTAGTGGTACGTACCTACAGTAGTGAAGCTACACTAAATCTTTCATGGGTGACCTGGGATTTAGTGGAAGGTATCTTCTGAAGAAAAATCTTAGCCCACCCAAAGTCTTTACCTGCCCAACAAATTATTTTTTGAATTGGCTCTGCAGTCCATTAAATCAATTGTAACCTGGAAATCTCTACAGGAAAACTTTATCAGATGATAATATTCCAACGATGATCATTCTAAGCTCTAGACTGAACTCATCACACAATGTAATACTGAAAATATGGAAAGAAGCCTGTAAGCAGATGATGGACATACTCGATTGTTCTGTGGAAATTCTGATACACCGACCAACAGAAGTCAAGAAAAAAATTCAGCGTTCCGATTGGATTGACATAATAGAAATCTCAATATCAATTGGCAATACAGGGTGTGTATGAGAATAGAGCTATAAATCAACTACCTCCATACCTCACTCTTTTTCCCTGCCATCAGACTCGAGATCTCTTTCTCAGAATGCGTCTCAATATATTTCCATCAAGACAGGTGAAAGTGGCAAGAAAAAAACTTGTGGCTGGCACTAATACATGTCGATTTTGCCAAAATAACAACCAGCCAGAATCACTATACCATCTTATCATGGAATGCTCTGCTCTATCCAACGAAAGAAGAATATATGCCGCTATGCTACCCCATGAGGCGTCTATGCGCTCACCTGAAGATAGTTTGGCAACATTGTTGTTGGGCTCCAACAAGAGGCTTATTTTTAGAGTGGTGCCGTTTTGGAGAAAACTGATAGAAAAAGACTTGATCCATTTGAAAAAGCCTTTATGACTGCCCAAGCTGAAACATGGCAGAACAAGAACTAAGAATATTAACTAGTGAATATTAGTTTTTTTTGACTTATGATGTTTGCACTTTTGTTGACTCTTCTTTTTGTTTTTTTTTCTCTGTGGTCTTTTTAAGAGGGAACATACTTTATGCCTGTGACGAAATTTGAATGAAAGAGTAAATATAATGAAATTTTTTTTTTAAAAAACTAAATCATTTCATTTAAAAAAAACACCAAAAAACATTTGTTTTGGTGCCCTTGAAGCACGCAATGTGGAGGGACCTCAATCCGGACGGTGTGAAACACATGTTGGGCATTGAACTCTAGGGCAATGGACTGTAAAATAATATAGGACATTTGGTTTGTTTGTTTGTTTATTTATAATGCGCTCCTCACCCGAAGCTATCTGGGCGCAACAAGTATATGCACATTTTTATATACAGTACAATGTAATTACAGGTAAGATACTATTTATAGTACAGACAAATGACAGGTAAGGTACAAATACAAATGTAGTACAAAGAAGAGAATTTACAGAATGATCCATTACATTTAGATGTCGTTAGAAATAAGCCTGGTTTTCATATTTTTCCTGAATTTTGAGAAAGTCTGGTCGGTTCGGAGGTGCAAGAGTAAGGCATTCCAGTATTGGACGGTTTGTATCGGGAAGCTGTTCCCACCTGCTCTTTTCAGGTTAAATTTGGAAACTGTAATACAGCAGGATTGGGCTGCCCTGGTGGGGCAGGAGGTGATGTTCTGATGATGTTTTCTTGGAGGTATTGTGGACAAAGTTATTTAGACATTTGTGGGTGATGGACTCTATTTTAAATTGAATCCTATCCTTGACTGAAAGCCACCTTCTAACTCTTCTAACTTCAGAGATATGTTCTCTCTTTGTAAAGCTTAAGGTGGTTCTCAAAGCATTATTTTGTAAAATTTGGAGTTTGTTGGTGGTCTGTTTGCTGGCTCCTGCATATAGGGGATTAAAGTAGTAGAGTTTCAACAATATTAAGGCTCTCGCTAGAGTAGTACAGCTCTAAGTAGATAAGTAGGGCTTACAAGCGTGAATCAACTTACATGTGTACGCTGTAGCAGAGGAGGTGGTGTTGACTTGCTTACTCGTGTTAAGAGTAGCATCTAGATAAAAGCCTAATGTTTTGGTTTCTTTGGCCACTTTGATAGCGTACCATCAATGGTGAAAGATGTATATTGCGCATCAAGTTTATTCAGGTGGGCTGGAGCACCTAGGATTAGTATTTCTGTCTTGTCGTCATTCAGGCATAAGCCATGGGCTGCCATCCATGCCTGAATGACTCTATAAATTTTACTGAGGAGGGCTAGATCTAGGTCATAGTTTCCAGATAGAGGTAGGAGTATCTGGGTATCATCTGCATAGTTGGTATAGATGATACCCAAATGGTCCAATTTGTCAAATAATGGCTTGGTGAATATATTGTGCATGGTGGGGGACACGCAAGAGCCCTGGGGGACTCCGCATGTAATAGGGGTGGGGTCTGCGGTTGCTGACTGGGAAATACCCTCATTGGCCTGTTGTTAAGAAAGGATTGAATCCAGTCCGAAGATTCTTGAGAGAAATTGGCTGCAGTGGATAAGTGTTTGCAGAGGATTTTATGGTCCACCAGATCGAATGAGGCCCAGAGGTCTAGTAGAAGGAGCAGAGCACATTGTCTTTTGTCCTTAAGTGAGTCCATCTGCACGTTCAAGTCAATTAGTGCCGTCTCGGTGCCATGGAGTGTTCTAAAGCCTGATTCCCTTACACCTAAGAGGTTATTAGTCTCGAGGTACTGCTGGATCTGGAAGTAAGCTGTCTTGTCTAGGATTTTGAGGAGGAATGGGACCGTTGTAATAGGCCTGTTAGTTGGGACACTGCAGGTGTGAAAAGAAGCATTCATTCGTTTGGTAATAAATTGGGCCAGGTCTCTGGCGGCTTCTTTAATTATTTGGGCAGGGCAAGTATCGCCTTGGCATCTTGAGGGTTTGAGTGATGTGATCATTTTTCTACCTCTGTAGTAGATACATATGATAATTTAAACTTGAGGGGCGGGGGGGTGTCTACGAGGAGTCCAACGGGTTCCAGGTGTGAGTCTAATTTGGAGACAGTAAGTCTTTTGGTAGCAATTCTATTTTGGAGAGTAACAATTTTATTAGATAAATCATTTTGTATGTCTGTGCATCATTCTTTGTCCTTGATGCAAGGATCTTCAGGGGATATGGGGGATTCCAATTCCCTTAATATCACAAAGAGTTCCTTTGTGCTGGAACTGGCTTAATTAATCCTGTCATTATACGTACCACTTTTAGTCTGTATGATTTCATCTTTGTATTTGCTAGATAGCTCACTCAAGTTCAGTTTGTTTTCTTTGAAGGGTAGGTTTCTCCATAGGACTTCTAGTTTTCTTTTTTCTGCATGCATAGCTTTTAACTGAGGGGCAAACCATGTATTTAGATGGGCTTTTGGTTTGCTTTTACGCATTTTGGGTGGCGCAATAGTGTCTAGCGCTTGGGTCATGGTGGAGTTGTACAGTTCAACCAGCTCCGCTGGGTCAGATGATTCTGAAGTAGCGTTTAAGGTGGGTAAAAGAAGAAGCAAAAGCGTATCTGTAGTTATGTTTCGTTTGCTCCTCGTGAAGGGAGGTGGTGCTAGCTGTTTGGTTTGGGTGTCTATTCGTTTGGTCTGCGTAGTGAAGGTGATAAGGTAGTGGTCCGTCCAGGGTAAAGATTGAATAGATGAGATAGAGGTCTCGGTGTTAAGGTCTACAACCCAATCTAGTATTCTACCTTTCTCATGAGTAGGTTGGTTAATTATTTGTGTGAAACCTAATTCGGCTAAGGCGTCAGATAGTACCTTAGCTTGAAGGTTGTTGGGGTCTCGGTATCCCAAGTTAAAATCACCTAGTAGCAAAATTTGTGAGGTGGGTTTAAAGTAGTCCGAGAGTAAGGTCATAATGTCTTCTTCAAAGGCCCAATGAGGCCTGGTGGTCGGTAAATTAGGTGGGTGGTTAAAGTACTTGTCTCAGTTGTAGAGAGTTTAACTGTAAGTAGTTCGCAGGATTTAATGATGGGCGAGGTAGTTACTCTGAGCCCTAAACTTGACTTGGCACTGCCACCTCCTTTCAATGTGACTATCAGCTCTCACAATAGTGTAACTATTGGGTATAGCCAATAGGAGGGAAGGTCCTGCAGCCTCATGTAACCAAGTTTCGGTTACAGCTAAGAAGTCTAGGTCTCCTGTGTTAATTAAATCCGCTATATCAGTGGCATGGGCCACAAGCGATCTAACGTTAATTAAGGCACCTTTTAGTGTAGGGATAGTTGTGTTAAGGATGTTGGTGCGAGTCTTTCCTTGGTTGTCTCTTTTTTTTGGAGGTTTTTGAAATGCCGTTGTTGGTTCCTATCGGGTTATAGGCCTATCATGTAGTTTAGGCTGTAAGGAGAGGTTTCTGTTAAGTCTAGAACCGAGCCTGGCATTTCTATCACCAGTAGAACATGTCTGGTTCGGTGTGGGTTTCCTAGCATATAGGTTTATCTATTGAGATGGGGCTAAGGTTTCAGTGGCCTCCGCATTGGCGGCTAGGTTGGCACTGGGGTCCTTGATGGTTTGGTTAGTTCAGGTAGGAATGTAGTTGGTCTGATATTAGGGGTAGTATAAATTTGGGTTGAGGAGTGGCAGACATTTTGAGGATATGATTGCTTGTAATAGAGCCATGGCAATGTTTGTAGTTACCTTTAAGATTTCAAAAGGAGTGCGAAAGGCTGCTATAGTATGAAGGAGGGCCTGGGCTAGAAAGAGCAGGAGGGTAGTTAAGTGGCGGCTAGCAGTGCGCATGTTGTAGGCAGGGGACGGCTATTAGTTTAAAATCCTCTGACAAATGGCACTGTATAAAACAGCCCAATGGCTAACAGTGGCTTATAAGGGCAGTAGGCCAATAGAAAAGTTTATACCGGTTTAAGGCCGTGGGCAACTACCAGTAGTATGTGCCAATTCAGGGCCATAGGTCAAAAGCAGTATTTTGTGCACGTTCAGGGCAGGAGGGCAAGTACCAAAAATGTGTACCAGTTCAATGCAATAGGTAAGTAACCGTATTTTGTGCACATTCAGAGCAATAGGCAAATACCGACAGAATAGGGCAGTGCAAAGCAAAGGGCCAAAAGCAGAATTTTATGCGAATTTAAGGCAATAGGCAATGGGCAAGTACCAACAGTATGTACCAGTTCAAAGCAGTGGGCCGATATCAGTATGTGCACATTCAGGGTGGTAGGCAAATACCAACAGTATGAGGCAGTGCAAAGCAGTGGACCAATAACAGTATGTGCACGTTCAGAGCAGTAGGCAAATACCAACAGTTTGGGGCAGTGCAAAGCAAAGGGGCAATAACAGTATGTGCACGTTCAGATCAATAGGCAAATACCAACAGTATGAGGCAGAGCAGTGGGCCAATAACAGTATGTGCATGTTCAAGCGGTAGGCGAATACCAACAATATGAGGCAGTGCAAAGCAGTGGGCCAATAACAGTATGTGCAAAGTTCAAGGCGGCTCAGAATGTGTCCGGTTTTTCTTTATTAGTCTGAGGTTACCTGTCAGGTACTGATCACAGTAGAGATGGTAGGCGAAGCGAATTAGGGTGTGAGAAAAGCTCAGGGGAGTAGCATTGTGTATTGATTAGACGGGGTAATAGATGGAACCAAGGTGCTGGAGCAGAGGAGCAATTGTAACTCAACATAGTCATACAGAGCCTATGAGAGGAGTGCAAAGCGACCAATTAGATAAGTAGGATGGATAGCTGCTAGACGTACCTTGTGAGCCGGAGCCGCAGAGTTAGCCTGGCCTGGGTGCACCGAAGCGAACAGAGGCAAAATGGGCCTTTGCTTAGTGGGCCTTCCCTGCTGCGGGCCCGGCTTCCGCCTGCCAGCTGATGTTTCTGCTTCAAAAGCTAATTGCATTGCCTAGCAATGCGTTAGCAGCCTGGGGCCTTGGGCGGGCGGCCATCTTAGAGGCAGGCAGCCTCAAAACAAATGATTCAGAGTAAATAAAATTAGAGGATTTCAGCAACAACCGTGAACATGGGAGCCTCAAGGTTCGAAGGAATCCAAAGACAAGTTCTAAAAAGAGTTTTGTGAATGAAATTCAACTGACATAAAGGATATCTAAGTGATACTTAAAGGATTCCACATAATATTTCGTTTTGTTATGCATTTCTAGAACTATACTCTTAGGAGATGACATTTTGTTATGTATCTGAATAATCATGATGTTTTGATATTTATCCTTACTAACTAATGAATACACTAAGCGTATTGTTGTACAACAGACTCATTTTAACTGTATTATGGCATTGTATTAGGTGCAATGTATGCTGCACTGAATTGCTAAAATACTTAAACAAAGTTGACACTGGCACAGGCTTTTAACCTACACCTACACTTTTTTGGTGTAAGTGCAGCCTCAAATCCATCAATAATTCCAACATATTCCTGGTCAGTCACAACATGTAATGTACAGCCTTGCAGTGGCTGCAACAATATGCCAAGTGCGGCTTCAAAGGCCCCAATAATGTCAGTGTATGGTTGGTAGAGTCTGGGGAACGCAGAGAGACTGGAGACCTTATTCTCCTTGATCTCTCTGCAGTGTTTGATACTGTGGACCATGAGATTCTATTCACTAGGCTGGAGCAAGCAGGTATACCCGCCTCCATCCTGGCATGGTTCGGGTCTTTTCTGACTGGCTGCTCTCAAACAGTGCACGTCCAGTCTTGTCATTCTGCTTGGGTAGAGTTAATCTGTGGAGTCCCGCAGGGGTGAGCTCTCTCCCCTCCTCTTTTTTAATTATATGTTCGGCTATTGGCGGACCTCATCACTGAATGTGGAGTGCTGTTTTACTCCTATGCGGATGACACGCAGCTAATATTTCGGTTGGATCCTCCCAAGCTGCGCCCCCCGAGAAGGTGCGAGATTGTATGGAGAAAGTGGGAAGCTGGATGGCAGCCAACTACTGCTACTAAATGGCAATAAAACAGAGGTCCTGGTGGTTGGCCCTCGGGAGAAGGACCACCTCCAGAGCTCGCAATAATGGCCAGAGTCATTTGGCCCATGTTCGTCCCTGTGCTCCTTGTTAGGCAGAATCCTGTGCAGTTCCCTTAGGGAGCACTACAGAAAATTAGGACAGAGCAATAAATCCCCTTTGGTATCAGTCTGTACCACAAAGATTTAGTTGGTAGCTGTGGCTGAGCAGTCAGACTTATCTCAAGAGGGAGATGAGCAGTATTCAGGGTTTACACAATAGGGCTTCAGTACTATGGCACAAGGAAACACTGACCAAAGCTTTGCATTAAAAAGGAATATATATTTATTTTACACACTTCTAGTTAAACACATCTGTCACAAGTATTAAGCAAGTTAAATTCAGTCAAAGAAAACATACACAACTCCCTAGTTAAATTGTAGACAAGTTTGAGCAAGAGTGAAAACTGAGCAAAACGGCACATTGAAAACCAAACACAAATGGCACTCTATCAATTTCTCACAAGGGAGGGAAAGCACAAGTTATAAAAAAAATGTCTTATTACACACCCTAGCAACACTTTCCATAAGTTTGTGAACAAGTTTAGGCAAGGCAGTACTTTAGAATAAAGAATACTGAAATTAGCAAAATGGCACTTCACAGGTTATAAAAGTGGGAAGGAAAAGGTGGTTATAAGAAGTAGTTGCACCAACACAGTTTTAGTTGATAAGCAATCTAAAGAAGGCAGTTCTAACAAATTTAGCCAGAGTCAATAGGCCTGTGCCAGAGTCAGTGGTACAGGGCAAGGGCCCAGGAGCAAAATGTTCATGTAGCTGCAGTCAAGTCTTTGGTTAATGATTTGAAAAGGTGGATGCAGAAGGTGAAAGACAATGTTAAGAGAGAGGGGCGGCCAACCCAACAGGTAGGTAAAGGATTTAAAACACCTTTAACACTACCACACAGAAAGGGCGGCCTGGCGGAACAATGTACCTTATAAATGAAGAAGTGGCTCCTGCGGTGGCGGTTGCTCCTGGTAGTTCCTGCAGTTCGGGGGATCCAGCAGAGGAAGAGAGGCTTTCGTCATGGAGGATGGTTCGAGTTACTGCACTTCCCAGTGATGAAACCAGCCGTGGTGCTGCCCGAAGAATAAAAGGTACGCTCCTTTATTATGGGTCTGGGTGGACGGGTGCCTGGCTATCCGGTCTCCGAGTACAGGGTACTGGCGATTCAACCAAGGCAGGTCCGGGAAGGCGATTGGCAAACTGGATGGCCCCACCAGCTCAAGGGAAGAAGGCTCTTGCAGATGAAGATCTTCTCTCGTTGTGTGGAGAAAAGTGGTGAGACGCTTCAGCAGGGCTTCACCGGTGGTTCAGTCGTTGCAGATGTCTTTGGCTTCTCTCCTATTCAGCCTCTTAGTTCAAGTGGCAACGTCTTGCTCTTCCAGTCCTCAGGTCCCTGCTTTTATGTAAAAAGATCCCCATTCATACAGCCTAGCTGTCACTCACACAGTGGAGTGGTGATCATGGATATCCAGCCTATCAGGATAGAGTGTGACATGGGTTGCTGAGGCAACCCTGTCCAGGGGTCCTACTCCCCCTCCTACACAATTGACTCACCCAAGACTCAGTGGCGCCGAAAGGAGGGCTTCTTGGCAGAAGCCCGCCAAAAGGACAAACAAAGGATCCCCGACCTAGGTTAGGAGTTTAGAGAAAGACACGACAAAGAAGTTATATAAAAGTTCTGGCAAATAAAACCTACCGGAGTAAAGTTAATATTAAAATACACCGGCGGTATGTTAGAGGCTGTCAGAAAATGTGGTAGCCTCGAACAATGGGAAAATCCCATAGGAAAATATTTGCGGTCGAATATTTACGGTAGTAACCACTGGCACCAGCCAGAAACCTTTGAGAGAGGGACTGTATGGTACCCTCTCGAAAATGAACATAATGGAAAAACTATTAACCCTTCCCAGACCTCCATAGTAAGATGGGTCGTACTGGTTAAGTTCATAAAAATTGACTAGTAAAGTCAATGGGGACTTAACATGCTCTGGGAGACAGTAGTCAGTCCCAGGGTATGGAGTCTATGTTTGGGGGTCACTACACACCCCTGTGTCACTGCACGGAGGGTGCTGTGTAACCCATGTGGATAAAGATGGTTCCTATGGAGGCGAGTTAAACCCCATAGACATTAAACACAAAAAATAGTCTAGAACACACATAGCAAATATGCCTAAGAGTGGGAAAAAGAGTCACACTCTTAGCAGGAGAAAAAAACAAACCCTTCAAATCCAGCAAAGCTGCTGGGGGACTATATAGGTAAGGGAAATTAGCCATAGAATGAGAATTCTCCCCAACACTCCTCTGTGAAAAGCCTTGGAGTGAAACTCCTACCTAATGGTTCACGAGAGGCTCAGATTCCTGCCATTTGCAGCGCTGGGTTTGGAAAACTAAAGGCTTTCAGAAATATTCTCCCTCTGCTTCCCCCTGAAAGCCGGACAACTTTGATGACATCCACCATAATTGGTTTGCTAGATTACTGCAATGGTATCTATCCAGGACAACCTAATTACCAGATCCAGCGACTGCAAGTCCTTCAGTACGCCGCAGATCGTCTGGAGTGCAGGGCACCTCGGCTGTCCCCCTCTCTCGCCTTGTTACACCGTTTGCACTGGTTACCGGTGCCGGCTCGTATTGAGTTTAAAGTTACGTGTATTGTCCAACGAGCCGTGCACAATGTGGGTCCCCACGTTTTGAAACAAACTAGAGAGATATTGCCCAATGAGAAACCTGCAGTCAGACTCATCAGCTCCTCAGGATTCCCAAGTTCAGCGGAAGCAGCAGGGTGGTCGTTCTTTTTCCATACTTGCGCCCACCCTGTGGTACGCCCTTCCGCTGGGCCTGAGAACTTTGGCCGATTACCTTTCTTTCAGGAAAGCCCTGAAGACGCATCCGTTTATCTCTTTTTTCCTCTCTGCTAGAGCATTTGGCATCTTGGGTTCTGGTGGCCTGCCCTCCCCTCCACTCAGTGCCTAGACCCTCCACGGGCCTTAGTTTGACCAAACACCACCACCACCCGGAGAGCAAGCCTATACCTGGCATCCTGCCCCCGCCACCCAGAGCACAAGCTCCATACTTGGTATCCTGTCCCCCATGCAAAAGCCATATATATGGCATTCTGCCCTCACCAGACAATGCACAAGCCCCATACCCGGCATCCTGCCCCCTCTGACCCAGAGTACAAGTCCTATACCTGACATCCTTCCCCCCTCCCACCCAAACTACAAGCTCTTTACCTGGCATCCTGCCCCCCCCCTCCACCCCAGAACACAAGCCCTATACTTAGCATCCTGCCCCCACCACACCAGAGTACAAGCCCCATACCTAGAGCCCTGGCCCCCACTATCCACAGCACAAGCCCCATACGTGGCACCCTTCCATCCCCCCACCCCCAGGCACAAGCTCAATACAGAGCATCCTACCACCCAGAGCACAAGCCCTATACCAGGCATCCTGTCCCCACCTGGCATCCTGCGCCCCACCATACAAAGCACAGGCCCTATGTCTAGTATCCTGTCCCATACCACCAAGATTGCAAGCCCCATGCCTGGCATCCTGCCCACCCACCCCCAACACCCAGAGCACACATTCTATACCTGGAATCTTGCACCCGACCATCCAGAGCACAAGTCCCATACTATACCTGGCATCCTGTCACCCACTACACAGAACACAAGCGCCAAAGCAGGGTTTCCTGCCCCCACCACCCAGAGCACAATCCCTATACCTGGCTTCATGCCCCCCCCCATCCACAGCACAAACCTGATATCTCCCATCCGGCCCCCCACCACGATGACTGCAGGCCCCATACCTGGCATCCTGCCCCCCACTAGATCTAGGATGTACTCTTTACAGCAAATACAATTAGGCTTACGCCTAGATACTTTTGAGTATACTAAATCCCTTGTCATACATTCCTCCTTGTGTAGATACTAGGTTACTTACATTTAAGACACCTACAACATTTACCTGGTTGAAGGTCTGGAGCACATTCAGCTAATTCCAACTGACTTATCCAGCAACTTTTGCTTTCCTTTTTTTGGGAAAATTTATTTCGGTAAGATAATGATTTTCCATTTCACTCTTTATGCCTGTTTAGATTGCACATTTGCCTTGTTTTCCTCTTATATTTTTTCTCTCTATATATACATAATCCCTTTCTTCCCTGCATTGAGAGCAAGAGTTAGACGGACCAGGCCACTTCTGGCACGTATCAAATATCTTTTTTAATACTCACGTACAATTTAATACCGCTCCACATTAATATTTGCTCTTCTAGTGATGAGTCACAATGGGGTCACTAAACAAATGACAGGATGTTTTGTTACAAAAAAGATACTAATTCTTTAAAAATAACAATCGTGATTTTTTGAATTGATGTTATGTTCGATTAACACAAATTGTACTAAACAAATACTAATATATTGTTGTATACAATCTTTCTTTTTGTAGACTTTAATTGTTGAATATGCTGCCCCTGACGAAGAGTGTACACAACTCGAAACGCGTTGGGCATATCAAGATGCAAATAAAAAGCAAAAATTGTTTTTTATAAACACGAACTCTCTATTGAACTCTTTATTGAAATTGTACTTATATGTAATTCCAAGTGATTATAATTGCTTAAAACTCGATACTTAATCTCCATTAGGCCATCTCTGGCCTTTCTGAAAGTGTGCAGGGGACGTAGCTATCCTCACTGGATTTCTCTCTTGTTCTCTGTATATATCCAGCCTAGATACCAAGGCTGTGTTTTTCTCCCCCGCACCTTGAACAATTTCCCATAATGTTTATTTCTCTGATTACCTTTAATTGAATTACACTTATTTTGGTGTGCAAGTGTGTTTTCCTGTGTTGGTTATCCTGCCCCCCACTACACAAAGCACAAGCCCCATACATGGCATCCTGCCCCCAACTACACAAAGCACAAGCCCCATAGCTGGCATCCTGCCTGTAACACCTACCCAATGTACTTCGGGAGCACCTGGACCTCTGATGGATGGATGCCTGTCCCACTCCTCTGCACCTCTGGGATGGCACTGGAGTGTGTTTCACAAGGAACAAGTTACTTACCTGTAACTGTTGTTCTCCAGCATGGGTCTGGCATGGATTCACATGCTCATGAATATTCCCCGTTGTCAGGCTGGGAATCCTCGGTAAAGAAAAAATCAGTATCAGTTTTGTTTCTCATCTGTCTTTCTTAGTAGTAACCAAACACTGATCTCTGGGTCATACTGCCTCCAGCCAATGACTGCCATCTCCCTAAGCCCCACCACGGGCAGCCATCCTCAGATTTGGTAGCACGCCAAGTGGCAGTATGACCAAGTGAAGAGCCGCAGAGGGGTAGGTGGGAGGGTTCGCATGTGAATCCATGCCAGACCCATGCTGGAGAACAACAGTTACAGGTAAGTGACGTGTTCCTTCTCCAGCATGGGGTCTGGCATGGATTCACATGCTCATGAATAAAAGAATACATAGCAGTATACACATGCACAACCACGGGAGGTGGCAAGAGGCTCAACATTAAGCAATACAACAACTCAACATTAAGCATCTCTTACTTCCTCACCAGGCTCACCTTAAGCGAACAGGTTGCGCAGCACTGCTTGGCCGACCCTGGACTCCTCCCTGGAGTCCCGATCGACGCAGTAGAATCTTGTGAAGGTGTGCGTCGACCTCCACGTAGCAGCCCTGCAGATGTCCAGCAGGGGCACACCAGACAGGAATGCCGTGGTAGCAGCGATCGCTCTGGTCGAATGGGCTCTCGGACGGCCGGGCAGCGGTCGGTTTGCCAACCGGTGACAATGCATGATGCGCTGGGAGAGCGATCTGGAAATGGAAGTCTTTGACAGAGCCTTCCCTTGATTCACAGACCCAAAGTTCACAAGCAGTTGTGACGTCTTCCGAAAACTCTTTGTGCAGTCCATGTAGAACTTCAGCGCACTAGCTACATCCAGCGAGTGCAAAGTCCTCTCGGCCGGCGTCGAAGGCGACGGGAAGAAAACTGGTAGCACCAAGGGCTCGTTGAGGTGGAAGTCTGATGGCACCTTGGGCATGAAGGAGGGGTGCGTCCTAAGCACTACCCTTGTGTCATGAAAAGTCAAGTATGGAGGCTTGCAAGATAGGGCCTGAATCTCTCCCACTCGTCGTGCAGAGGTGATGGCCACGAGGAACGCTGTGTCTTCCACGACAGGAACTTCAAAGGCGCCGAATGCATAGGCTCGAATGGGGCTCCCATGAGCCTGGTCAGCACCACATTAATTTCCCACGCCGGGGCAGGGGCCTTCACCGGCGGGAATGATCGTAATAGTCCCTTCATAAATTCCTTTACCAGGCGATGAGACCACAAGGACGCCCGTCCCGTAGTCCTGGTATATCGGGAGATGGCAGCCAGATGTATTTTTATGGAGGCGTGAGCCAGTCCACCTTTGGCCAGCAACAGTAAGTACCGCAGGGGATTAATCTTCTGTGCATGGCACCAGACAGAGAACCTCTTCCATTTATGACCGTAACACTTGAGAGTTGAGGACGCCCTGGCCTTTGCAAGAACCTCTCTGCAATCAGCCGGGATATCGTACCCTCCAAACTCTAGTGCTGCAGGAGCCAGGCCGGCAAGTTCAGTGACTGTGGGTCGTGGTGTAAAATGGTGCCTACTTCTCTGGAGAGAAGATCCGTGTCCGCCGGCAGCCTGACTGGCGGGGACGTTGACAAGTCCAGAAGGTCTGGGAACCAGACCTGCCTCGGCCACGCCGGTGCGACGTGGATCATCCTGCACCTGGAGTTCTTGAACTGGTTGATGAGGCGAGCAGCAACGGCAATGGAGGGAACGCGTATAGAAACAGGCCGTCCCAAGGGAACGAGAAAGTATCGCCCATGCTCCTCGGCTGTGGGAACCTGCTGGCGACCCTCTGGCACTTGGAGTTTGTCACCGTCGCGAACAGGTCGACCTGGGGTTTGCCCCATCGTTGGAAGAGTCGATCCACTTGATCCTGGCGCAATTCCCACTCGTGGCACGAGCGCAGCTCCCTGCTGAGTGAGTCGGCGATGGTGTTTTTTATTAATGCCAGGTGGAAGGGAACCAGGAACATCCCCTGGGCCACGGCCCAGTGCCACAGATCCTGGGCCTCCTTGGATAGGGCTGGGGATCCGGTGCCCCCCTGCTTCCGTATGTAGAACATCGTGGTGGTGTTGTCGGTGAAGATCCTCACCACTTTGTCCTTGAAGGACGGGAGGAACGACTTCAGCGCCCAGAACCCTGCATGGAGCTCCAAGATGTTGTTGTGAAGAGACCTCTCCTCCGGGAGCCAAAGGCCTCTTGCGTGGAGATCTCCGGTGTGGGCCCCCCAACCCTCCAGAGAGGCGTCCGTAATCCCCGTCTCCTGAAACGCCAGGGTTTGAAAGTCCGTGCCCGTCGTGAGGTAAGCCTGGGTGCCCCACCATAGGATCGCCCGACGGAACTCCTCGTCGAGGGGGATCCTGTCCTCGAAGCAGCCCCCCGCCTGAAACCAGCGGGCGTCGAGGAACTCCTGTAGCGGACGCATCCGAAGTCTGCAAAGGGGTACAAGCTAGATGCATTAGGACATCATCCCGAGAAGGGACTTGATGGACCTCACCCTGGCCACGTCCGTGGCCAACAGTCGCCGTACCTTGCCCAGGATGGTTTTGGTCCTCTCCTGTGAAGGGGAGGCCAATCGCTCCACTGTATCGAGCTTCGCCCCCAAAAACAGTGCTACTTGCGATGGAACCAGGTGGGATTTGGGGTAGTTGATGGAGAACCCCAGCTCCGTGAGCAACCGGACGGTCCTCGCCGTATGATCGACGGCGAGTTCCCTTGACCTTGCCCGGATTAGCCAGTCGTCCAGGTAGGGGTAGACGTGGATCACCTGCAGGCGCAGCCGCGCCACTGGTGCCAGGAACTTGGTGAAAAACCTGGTTGCCGACTTTAATCTGAACGGTAGGGCTCTGAATTGGTAGTGGCGTCCCTGAACCATGAACCTGGGGAACTTCCTGTGCCTTTTTAGAATGGGGATGTGGAAGTAAGCATCCTGCAGGTCCAGCGACGATAGGAAGTCGCCTTCCTCCAGCTGTGCCAGTACGTGCTGGAGGGTGACCTTCCTGAATTTCTGCGCCTTGATGTATTTGTTTAACCGACGCAGGTTTAGGATGGGGCGCCAACCGCCTGTCTTCTTTCTGATGAGGAAGTACCTTGAGTATACTCCGGAGCCCCGGAGCCTCCTGGGGATGAGCTCGATGGCACCTTTCTTGAGCATCGCCTTTACCTCCAACAGCAGTTGAGGGACGTGATTCTCCTTCCTGGCCATGGGAGGAATGCGAGGGAACTTCTTCAGGAATTCCAGCGAGTGCCCGTTGGCCAGGGTGTCCAACACCCAACGATCGGTGGAGATGGACTCCCACACCCTGACGAACTTCGTCAGTCAGCCTCCCACTGGGGTGCTTCAGTGGGGGCCCGACCACCCGGTTGTTGGAAGCGGCCTTGCCGCCTTGGCCTCCTTGGCGATGACGGCAGGAACCCCCTTACTTGCCGCGACCTCTGTAGGCCTCCTGGGAAGAGTAGCGGGCCGCCTGGCGGTAGGTGGAGGAGCCACCGCTGGATCCTTTGGAGGCACCATGTCTGTCTCCAGAGCTCCGAAAGGGCCGTCGCTGCTGAAGCACCCCAAGGGCCCGGGCCGTCTCCGAGTCGGTCTTGATGGCCTGTAGAGACTCATCCACCGCCTTACCAAAGAGGTTGTTGCCGTCGAACGGCATGTCCAACACTCTGGTCTGGACTTCCTGGCGAAAGTCTGTCGCCTTGAGCCATCCTCGTCATCAAAGGCAAACTCCGTTTCCCAGTTGGCGAAATCCGGTATCAGCAATGTCCGTTGCCACTGTAATGGCGTGATCCGATGCCACCTCGCCCTCCTGCAGAATTTCTAGGGCCTCCGCCCTTTAGTCATCAGGCAGGAATTCTAGCTGCGGAGCTATCTTGAACCACAGCTCCCTGCCGTAGCGGGCCACGATCGCTAAGGCATTGGCCGCCTTAATCGTCGTCGCCGCCGACAAGATGACTCGTCGTCCCATAGAGTCCAACTTCTTACCCTCGCTGTCCGGCAGGGAAGTGGAAGTTGAAGCCGCCGCGCCCGCTGCCTTCTTAGCCGCTGCCGAGACGACTGAGTCCAGCGTGGGCTGGGCCCTGAGGCACAAGGGGGCGGCATCAGGGACTCGGTACTTCTTCTCGTACCTGTCCCTCTTGGCGGGTGTCATGGCAGGGTTCTTGAGGACAGCAAGCCCCTCGTCCCAGATGTCGTCGAGTAAAGGCACTGCGAGGACCGTCTTCCTCTTAGCCTCTCGTCGTTGGTACAGAAACCCCTCCTTTTTCTGTACTTCAGGGCAGAGCTGGAAGAGCTCGGATGCCCTGGTTATCATGGCGTGGAAAGAGCCAACCTCGTCGGCTGGGGACGCCCGCGGGGGGGTGACAATGGGATGTCTGCTGTGTCATCGCCGCTGTCATCGTCCATCCCCGTCACCGTATCCGTCGCCGTATCCTCTCTAGGGTCCGGCGAGGGGGATGAGGGGTCGACCGGTCTCGCAGGCACGAAGGGTGGAGCGGGGTGGACTCTCCTCCGCTTGTTCGGAGAGCTTCCTGACAGGCCTGGTTCTGGCTCCTTCGTCGGGGTGCCTGGTAATCTCATCCTTATCTCGGTACATAAGGATTGGATTGCCAACAAAATCGCCGCCGAGCTATCCTGTGGCCCGGGCAATGGCTGCCACGGACCGGATGGCCGCTCCAGTGGGCCCTGTTCGTCGCTATCTTTGATCTTGTCAGCAGGGACCGTCCCCTGGGATCGAACCTTCTCGAACCTCAATCGTTGAGGCCTATGGACCTTTCGTTGAGGCCCCTCTCGGTCTCCACCAGTTCCTCCTCAGAGGCTGATTCCGAGTCTGTAACGGCCACCACCCCCCCCCTCTTTTTCAGCCGGGGGCTTCACGGGGGTCTTAGCGATGGGCTGGAAAGAGGATTCCCTCCGCGGCAGCAGGGATACTCTGGGCCCAGAGGCCGTTTCCATTGGCGTAGTCTCAGCCGGCTCCCCCAAGGTCGCAGAGACCACTTCGGTAGAGGCCTTAGCCGGGTGGATCAAGGCCCTCACCACCTTAGGTGCGTCCTGGGCCTTTGCCTTGGGGGGAGGGTCAATGCCTCGCTCCCCCTTTGAGATCGAAAGAGGTCGCTCCAGCGGCCCACCCGGGTTCTCTGACTTCCTCTTCCCCGACCCAGAGCGCTGGCTCGTGGTCAAACGTGCCGGGGAAGTAGTGCCCTGCTTGGCAACCGAAGAGCCCGACCTTCCGGCGCTCCCGGAGCCAGCGGACTCGCAGTGCTTGGCCTTCTGTTGGTTCCCCGTCGCCGGGGCGCCCTCAAAGGACTTAGAAGCCCGCTCAGACTTCTTCGCGTTCTCACTTGCTCTGCCCTTCTCCAGCCAGTTGGCGAGGCGGGAACGACGATCTTGTTTGGTCCGTTCCGAAAGGTTCTTGTAGAACGCACAGTCCTTCTCCACGTGCGTCTTTGTCCCCATGGAGGCAGTAGAGACATCGCGAATGCTCGTCCTCCTTGAAAACGTTATATAATCCGCATCCATGGCAGTTCCTGAACAGCTTGGATCCGGGCGTCGAGCTCCCTTTGTCCTGGGCCATGTCTTGAGGTAGGCCGCAGATCTTCCGGAATCCTCCAAGAAGTGTAAACTCGACGAAAACTTCACCCTTGAGGGGTGTAGAAGAAATCCGAAACGGGTCCCTGTTTCGGAAGTAGAAACGGTGGAGCTCGAGGCTCGATTAAACCAATAAAATGAGAAATCTCCTGAAAAAAAAGAGAAAAAGCAGTAAAAAACTCGAGAGCTAAACACGAGGACTCCCAACACTTGAGTGTGCGGTAAAGATCTGAGGATGCCTGCCAGGGGCGGGGTTTAGTGAGAGGGCAGTCATTGGCTGGGGGCAGTATGACCCAGAGATCATGGATTGGTTACTACTAAGAAAGACAGATCAGAAACGAAACTGATACTGATTTTTTCTTTAGCCCGACGACGGGGAATATTCACGAGCATGTGAATCCATGCCAAACCCCATGCTGGAGAACTCCCTTTAACCCAAAAACGAACAGTGCTGTATGAATAAACCCTGTTGTATTTTGGGGGTAAGCGGCAGAAGTGTTTGTGGAGGTGCATTGTCTTGGATCGGAATGTGACACCTAAAAACAAGGGGACAGTTACTACCATAATGGCTGTCTCTACCCCCCCACTCTTCCACTCCCACGGTCAACTGGGGGAGGACAGTTTGTTTATTTATTTCTATAGCGCTCCGGACCCGGGAGTATGAGGGCGCTTGGTACAGGTTACAGGTACAGTGCAATGGAAACACTAATCGTAAGGTAGCAAGTATATAACAGAGTATACAATGAGGACAATAATCATAATGTAGCAAGTATATACAGAATATACAGTAATGGGAGTAATAGCAAGCAGAAATAACAGAAGAGACATGTGCAGTTTGTAAGCAGTTTGAACTGGTTCAGACTTAAGGTTGGCTTTTTGACAGGAGCCACCCAATGGCTAGTTTCCTGAACGACTGGAAGGATTTGGACTCCTTGATATTCAGTGGCAAGGAGTTCCAAAGTTGGGAGGCAAGGACAGTGAAGCTGGACTCACCGTAAGGAGTATCTTTGCTGAGACTTAGACCGGTACCAGTTACTTCAATGATCCCTGCTGTCCAGACTTGCTGCAACACGCATATAGTGCTGGGGCGAGAAAACCCAACTTCTTGAGGTGTAATGTCTGTGTTATTATCTTGCTTTGTCGTCTTCATTTCCTTTCAGTCTTTGTGGGCTTGTATCTTTATGGTTTGCTGGTGTGCTTCAATCGCTAACGTTTTCCTCTTTTTCTTTGTAGGTCACCGGTCGGTGGTATGTGAAAAGAATAGGAGGAGGGGTGTCCAGGAGGTCAGTGAGCCCACTGCAGTGCGTGAATCAGGTAAGTGGATTTGGACAAGGCGGCTTATGGTGCTGCGCGCGTGAACTGGCTCTTACTACTGTCTTTACGCTTTCCTTTTCTTTTCTAGGCTTGTTTTCCTTTGTACGGCGCACGCTTGCTGGTCCTTACTGCCTTTTTCGTTTCCTTTTCCTTTCTGGCTGGTTTTTCTTTAGTGGGGCACGTGCGCATGCTGCTTCTTACTGTCTTCTTTTCTGTTCCTTTTTGCTGACTTTTAGTGCGGCACGCGCAGGCTGCTTCTTACTGTCTTCTTTTCTGTTCTTTTGCTGGCTTTCTTTACAGACCTGGACCGGAATGAAGGAGTAGGCGCTCAGTTGCTTACTCATGGAGCAGCTGCAACGCGAAGCAAGGAGTGAGCCTCAGGGTGTGGTTCTTATAGCCCTGGGCCACTCCCTGGTTGCATTATATGTGAAGCATACACAGACAAATGTGGTATACTCGGCGGCCATGTTGGTTTCCATGCAGAATCTCTTCTGAGATGGCCATCTTGGAAAGGCAATCCAGTTTCAAATTGTGACTGAGCCTGCTGCCTGTGCCAACCACACACCAATGTAGTCTTGTCCTCTCCACTACGCCTACTCTTGTTTTTATGATGTATCCTAATGGGGTGGGTGACATGTGCCCTAGAAGAGTCAATTTGGGTATTGACTCCGGTGATCATGACAGCATTCCCCTCAAAGCCCCCCTCACGGAGTTATTGCTCGGTTGGGATTTTCCTGGATGATTTCTGTGAAATCGGGCCTCCAATCGTGGGGCCTGCACATTTGAAGCTGGTTCCCAGGTCCTGCCTAACACTTTGTACCTTTTCCAGTCTATTAAAAAGTATAGTGCGTTTCTCACTTGTTTGGAATCGAGTATCTCTTGTACCTCATATTTGGGTTCTTCATCCCTAGACACTATCGGGGGTGGTTAAGACAGAGTTATGGGCACCTGGCTGGACTGGTTTTAAAAGTAAACCATGGAACACTGGGTGCACTCGTAAAGATGGTGGTAATTCTAGCTTGACTGCCACCGGACTGACAAGTGAGAAAATAGGATAGGGGCTGATGTATCTTGGATGGAATATTCAGGGCCCCCTCAGTTGGATGTGCTTGGTGGCTAGCCATACTTTGTACCCCATGTGATATGCCGGAGAAGCTTCTCTCTTCTTGTCTGCAAATCCTTTGTAGGCTTTTATGGCTTGCTGAAGTGTGTCAGTGGCCATTTTCCAGGTTTTCTGAATGGTGTCATGCAATGGGGTAATGGCTTGCATCTCTGTGGCTGCTGGTGGATCATAGGCTGAAGTAAGCTGGTGCCTTCTGTGCAAGACGAAAAATGGTGAGAAGCCTGTGCAACTGTGTGTGATGTTATTATAGGCATACACAGCGACCCAGAGGAGTTCAATCCAGTTCTTATCCGTATGAGGCAGCATGCAGCAGAGGTATTGCTCCAGGGTCTGGTCTGCTCTTTCCGTCTGTCCATCGGTTTGAGGATGGTGACTGGTTGACAACCGTATCTCTATCTGGGCTATGGCACAACACCTCTTCCAGAATTTAGAAACAAATTGACTCCTCTGATCCGAGATTACCACCAAAGGACATCCATGCAACTTGACCACATTTTTCAGAAATGCTTGGGCTAGTTACCCTGCATTTGGTAGCCCTTTGAGAGCTTTAGAATGTGCCATTTTGGACAAAAGATCAACCACAACCAGATTTGTGTTGAAACCGTTTTATGAAGGTAGATCTGTGATGAAATCCAGAGACACAATGTGCCATGGAGCTGTGGGCACTGGTAAGGGATGGAGAAGGCACGGAGGTTTTCTTTTCAGTGTCTTGTTCTGTGTACATATATCACAGGTCTTGATGTATAAGATCATGTCCTTCCGACAGGTAGGCAATCAATAGTAAAGTTGGATCTTTTCAAGGGGTTTTGGTGATTCCTGGATGGCTTTCCACTAACGAGTCGTTGTAGTTTTGTATGATTCTTTCCTGCATCGTCGTGTTAAGCAACAATAATCGGTTACTGTGATATGGGAGTCCGTTTTTGTTTTCTCGTTGAGGGTCTTGGGCGACCAAAGCTTGCACTTCCTTGGGCGTGTGAGGAACTCATGGGGACAACAGTAAAGACAGACACGTGATCACAGTTCAAGGGTGTTTATTAAACTGTATGCAGGTTGGAAAAACACCTAATCCAAACCTAAATCTAAGATTGGAGCAAGCGTCAACCATCAAATAAAAATAAGGAAGTCCTTGTGGCATTGTGTCAGAATAAAAAGGGCCTATACTAAGAAACCTATTGCTAAACCTCACAGCTAATACAAAAAGGGTGTGGGATGATTTTCAGGGAAAGAAAGAAATGTTCTTAAATAATATGTCAGGATGCAGTAGCTTGGATCTCCCTTCCCCACATTTTGAGCAAAGGGTAAGGTGGGATTGTGCAGCACAGTACACACTCGAGCTTTCCTCAGCACAAGTCGACAGTTCTGTTGCAGCTTATCAGAAGCCTCGCTGGCCAAGTCTCATTTCTCTTGAAAGTCTCTTGCCTTTGAGGGTCTGACGTGTTCAAATAACCAAAATAAAAGTTCCTTGAACAAAAATGATAGTTTCTTGGTTTCACTTTGGGTGATGACCATTCTTTACTTCCAGCCTCCCTTCTCTGGGTTCACTACGGCTTTCCTTCTCTCACAAATCTTAATGTCTTTTCAAACAGTTCCAGTGGACAAGCGGGTTCACGTTTGTCAACACACTGTTTCCTGGGACTTTAGACTTTGCCCCCTTCTCGTCAGCATGCCTTTTCCGGGTTACACTTGCCAACTTTACATTCACCTTTGTTTGCAGGATTCACTTACCTTACTTTCTCAAGTTCGTAGATCAAAGACTTTCGACTGTACAGGGATTTTGCTTGACCTCCTGTATGACCACTTTGACCTAACTTGGTGGCTCTTCTACGGCCTTCTGGTTTCTGTAGTTTCATTCACACGGAAATCGACAAGAGTCTCGAGTTAGCACCCACATGGTGTTGGTTCTGCAGCTGGTTTCCCCTCAACACCTTGCAGTACTTTTGAACTTAGTTCATTTTGCATTCTTGAGACTTTCATTCACCACACCCCGGTTCTTATCGGCTGTCCCCCTCGACTCACCGGCTGTGATGGACTGCTTGGCTTCTTTCTTCACTGGAGTCAAGGCTGGTACCACAGTAGCAAGAGTTTTCCTCACTCCCGCTTATCAGCCTCAACACACTCTGTGTACCGTTAACATCTGTTGCAGCACACTTGGTCTATTGCACTTGGTCTTTTGATTCCCTCTGCAGAGGTTTTGCGGGTCTGCGTCAGAAAGGCCATGGTTGTATCTCTCCTTGTCAGTCTCTCGATATTCGCTGCCTTTTTCCTCCTGGAACTGCCGGACCTGTATAGCTGTCTCTTTGTGTGGTCTGCCTTGCTCGTACTGTCCTCTCTTGCTCCACCTTTTAGCCATTTGGGGAAGGGAAAGGGCTGTCGGGTGGGTGTAATTCTGAATAATTGCCCGACTTGGGTTATCAGCTTTTCCATTTCACACACCGCGCTGGAAGGTCACTACAAAGTCATATTCTGTGAAGAATAAAGCTCAGCGTAGTTGGCGAGGAAATTTTTCCTTGGCGGTTCTGAGGTATTGCAGGTTCCAATGATCTTTGATAACTGGGACAGGATGTCATGCCCCCAGGAGGTAATGCCGCCATTCCTTAAAGGCAGCTTTGATGGCCAGCAACTCCTCGTCTGTCACGGCATAGATCCGTTCTGCGAGTGTGAATTATTTTGACCAAAATACGACTGGATGCAGCTGGTTGAATTGAAAAAGCACAGCACCCATAGCTACGTTAGAGGCATCAGTTTCTACTACATAGGGGAGCTCTGGTTTTGGATGGTGTAGAATCGGGCTGTAGTGAACTGGTTCTTTAGGAGATTGAAGGCCTGTTCCTCTTCTACGGTCCAAGAGAAGGTTCTGTTTATTTTTGAGGAGTGTCGTGATGGGATGCACTATATCCGAGAACTCTGGTATGAATCGCCAGTAAAAACTTGAGAATCCTAAGAAGCTTTGGACAGCTTTCCCCGAGATATGTGACAGCCACTGGAGAATGGCATTGACCTTGTTGTTGTCCATGCGGACTCCTTGTGGTGACAAAATGAAGCCTAGAAACTCCACTTCTGTGACATGGAACGCACATTTCTCGAGTTTGGCATAGAGCTTATGTTGGCGTAATTTCTCCAAGACCGCTATTACATGCAACACGTGGTCTGCAGGCAAGGTGGAATAACTCAAGATTTTGTCTATGTAATCGATTGTGCATACGTCCAGTAGTTCCTTTAGCACATCGTTCATAAAGTACTGGAAGGCTGCCAGGTACCAATGGCACAGGATATCGTTTTTTAACCGTGAATCAATCAAAGATGGTAAAACAATGGTCAACTAACCTTGAAGAGAAAATGCAATCCCTCGCAAGGCAAGGATGTGTATTAGACTGCAAATAGGGCAAGTTTTCATTTAAACCAATCACCACTCCTCTCTTTTTCCCTCTGTTATGCGCTCTGCCATAACCCTTTTGCTCCGCCCTCATCACCCCTCCCCTCACCTCCTTCCCTCACCACGCCTTCCCCTTCCTTTCCTACTCACCTTCTCCTCCCTCCTCATGTCCATTCCGTTCCTTAATCCCATCCCCCACTCTTCCCGTTCTTCACATACCCTCTCTCTGCCCTAATCTTCTCTACCCCCCTCTGTTCAACCCTCCAGCCTCATGAACATCGCTGTCTGGAACGCCAGATCCCTCTGAAATAAGACTGCAGCAGTTTTAGACATGTTCTTTCGTCTCAACCTTCATTTCCTATGTTTAACTGAAACCTGGATCCCTCCTCACAACACTACTGTCCCTGCTTCCCTTACCACCTCTTCCTCCTCCCCCTCTCATATCTCACGCCCTTCTGGCTGTGGCAGAGGTATTGGCCTCCTCTTCCATCCCAAATACCTTTCCTCTTCCTCCCCTCCATCTCTTCCTTTTCTCCCTTCCTTCGAATTTCTTTACAAATCCTTTTCCTCTTCTCACCCCATCTCCTTTCTAATCATTTATCGACTCCCTGGCCCTCTTTCTTCCTTCTATGATGACCTTGATCACCTCCTTTCTATCATCTCTCCCTCTCCTCTTACTGTACTTGGCGACTTTAATATTCACCTCCCTTCTCCCCCACACTCCTCTCCCCTTTTATCCATCCTCGACTCCTAACTCCTTTCCCCTCTTCCTTCCTCTCCTACACACTCTTGACCTTATCTTCAACTCTTCCTACCCCTCTTCCACTGTCTCCACACTGCCCATCTATCTCTCTGATCATGCTTTACTCTCTTCTTACTCCCCTTCCCAACCCTTCTTCTCCTAAGCCTTCCCCTTCCATCTTTTCAAGATGCGACCTTCGCAACTTTGCTCCCTCCCTTTTTCTCGACACTTGTTCTTCTTCTCTCCCCTCTCTCCAAGATTTCTCTTCACTATCGGCCAATGAAGCACTTTCTACTCTCTCCTCTTCTATCTCCTCCTCTCTTGATCTACTTCACCCCCTTTCCTTCTTCCGTCTAACCCGGAAACCCTCTCAACCTTGGCTCTCTCCTCAACTTCTCTCCATGCAGCATCTCCTGTGACGTTTTGAGAGACTCTGGCTGAAATCTACTTCGCTTTCCAACCAACCCTCATATTTCTCTTATCACTCTCTTTATGACTCTTGCCTCTCCTCAGCAAAACGCTGCTACTACCACTCCTACTACTTAAATCTTCTCCAATCCCATGCCTCCCACCCTCGCCGCATTTTCCAAACTCACTCTCGTCTTCTCTCTCCTCCCACCCCTGATCCCTCAACCTCTTCCACCCTTTCTCCCTCCCACTTTGCAAACTTCTTCTCTTCCAAGATCCTTGCCCTTTGGCAAAAAATCAATTGCTCCTCTTACTCCCCTCCCCCTTCCCCCTTCGAGCTGACGTCACCGGATATTATAAGTAGGACGCACGACGCCCGTAGCCTCAGTTGTAGTTTTTTTCTCCAGAACGTGTGGCACCATTCGTCTGCCAGTAAGACCACAGAAAGCCTTGCAGAAACGTAAGCTGCAATCGCATAAGAAATTCTGTAGCGGGGCAAGTAGGGAGGGAGCGATAGGAATACGTCGTCAGACCATCCCATCGAAAGAACGTTACCAGGTAAGAGAGTAACTTGTTCTTCGAGGGGATTGGGTCCTCCGACGTATTCCATATCTATGACAGACTCCCAAAGCAGTACCAACGTATGGAGGAGGGAAAGAATTTAGAATATAGAAATTTAGAATGCCCAATTAGATTGCAGAGTAAAGGACCACCTTGCCAAAGGCCAGATCCTGCCCATGGATAGAATCTAGGGAGTAGTGCCTTACAAAAGTATGGACCGAAGGCCATGTGGCTGCTTCACAGATGTTACGAATAGGAACACACCTCTGCAGGGCAGTAGAGGCAGCCATACCCCTAGTAGAATGGGCCCGTAAGCCTACCGGAGGGTCCTTACCCGCCAATCAGTAACATTCAAAAATTGTCAAGATAATCCATCTAGACAAAGTCTGCTTAGTAACAGCTTGTCCCAAATGCCTTCCAGCGTAACCTATAAAGAGCTGATCATCCACTCTGACCTGGGACATGCGTGAAATGTAGAAACTTAAAGCTCTCCTAGGATCCAACCTATGGAGCCTCTCA
Source organism: Ambystoma mexicanum (assembly GCF_040938575.1). NCBI lineage: Eukaryota > Metazoa > Chordata > Amphibia > Caudata > Ambystomatidae > Ambystoma > Ambystoma mexicanum. Next base: position 1,168,308,524 of record NC_090935.1, on the reverse strand, counting down.
TCTTCCTTACCAGGATGCGGAGGAGGATAAAATGCCGGAAGAATGACCTTCTGGCTTAAATGAAATTCCAACACCACTTTCGAAAGAAAGGAAGGACGAACCCCAAGGACAACCCTGTCCTTATGAAACACTGTGAAGGGTGGCTTAACAGAAAGCGCCTGCAACTCCCTCACTCTGTGAGCGGAAGTAACCGCAACTAAAAATACAGTTTTAAGGGTTAACAGTCTCAAAGGACAAGAATGCAAAGGCTCAAATGGAGCACCCATTAGGAATTTTAGAACAAGGTTCAAATCCCAACCTGGCACCTGGAAAGGTGACGATGGAAACACTTTAGTGAGCCCTTTCAGAAACTGAGAAATTAAAGGAATTTTGAAATAAGAACACTCCTCAGACGAGCGCTTAAATATGGACAGCGCCGCCAGGTAACCTTTAATGGTATGCACTTGCCGGCCCTTGTGGGCTAACGAAAGCAAAAAAGACAGAACCACAGGAATGTCACATGAAAAAGGATCCACATTCTTAACCCTGCACCAGTCGCAGAACTTTCTCCAACGGCAACGGTACAGGGACTTTGTTGCAGGCCATCTGGCCGAAAGCAAAACCTCCATCACGTCTTCAGGGAGGTACCAATCCTTATACCTCAACCTTTCATAAGCCAAGCGAGAAGGTTGAGGGATCTGACCTCTGGATGGAGAACCTGACCCCCCCCTGCCGTGAGAGCAGATCGTCTCGGTAGGGAAGACAGCGTGGAGGGCAGATGGACAAGTCAAGAAGGTCCGGGTACCACGCTCTCGGGGCCCATGCCGGAGCAATGAGGATCATCCAGGAACCGTTTTTCCGTAACCTCCGCAGCACTTGCGGGATGACGGGGAACCACAAACGCATCCCCTAAGGCCCCTCTTGGAGGAAATTCCCGCGAGCAGAACCTTCCGCACTTCCGATTGACACTGGAGGCAAGGAGATCCACTTGTGGGGTCCCCCAAAGAGCGACGATCTCCAGGAGAATCTCCTGAGGCAGCTCCCACCCGTGAGAGATCGCTCTCTGCCTGCTCAGAGCATCCGCCGTCTCATTTTTGTCTCTGGCCAGATGAACTGCCGAGATAGAGATTTCCTGCTGGATGGCCCAGAACCAGAGCTTCATCGCCTCCCTGCACGGAGGAAGTGACCCAGCACCCCCCCCCCTTTTTGTTGAGGTAGTGCATGGCCACTGTGTTGTCCGTCAGAATCAGGACATTCTTTCCTCGCACAGTCGGCAGAAAATCCGTCAGGGCAAGCCTGACGACGCTGGGCTCCAACAGATTGATATGGAGTCTGGACTCCGACAGAGACCAGCGACTGCTGACTGTCAACTCGTTGGCATGAGCTCCCCATCCCGTGAGTGTTGCGTCTGTCACGATCGTCACCTCCGGCCAGGGTAGCCAAAATGGAGCCCCCCCCCTCATCAGATTGCCTTCGACGTCCCACCACAGAAGATCCTGGGCGACCGAGGGCAGCACCTGAACGGGGTCCGACATCCTGCCGGAGGACTGTGACCACTGCAGTTTGAGAGCCCATTGCAGAGATCTCATCTACAACCAGGCCTCTGGCACCAGAAGAATGCAGGATGCCATGAGGCCGAGCAACCTCAAGAACTCGAACGCCGGGAGACTCTGAGCATGTTGAAACTTGTGCACCATATGCTGAATGCGATGAGCCCTCACATGGGGAGGGAAACACTGCCCCAGGGACGTGTCGAGCACTGCTCCGATGTACTGGAGCCGCTGCATTGGCGTCAAGTGGGACTTCTTCTGGAGAAGCCCAGCTTGTGAAGGGAGTGGCAGGTGACTGAAAGATGATCCAGGACTTGCTCGGGGGAGCGTCCCCTGATCAACCAATCGCCCAGGTAGGGGTATACGTGAATCCCCACTTTCCTGAGATACGCTGCCACCACCACCATGAGCTTGGTGAAAACCTTTGGGCGGAGGTTGATCCGAACGGCAGGACCCAAAACTGAAAGTGCGAGTCGCCAACCACGAACCTCAGTTACTTCTTGTGCTTGGGATGGATCGGCACATGAAAGTAAGCGTCCTTGAGGTCAAGAGACACCAACCAGTCCTGAAGTTGAAGGGCCTGGAGGACTTGAGAGAGAGTAAGCATCTTGAACTTGTCCTTCCTGAGGAGCTTGTTCAAACCATTGATGGGTCTCAATCCTCCGTCTTTCTTCAAAATCAAAAAATAAGGGAAATACCATCCCTTGTTCCTTTCCGCTACAGGCACCAGTTCTATGGCACCTTTCTCCAGCAGGGATTTTATTTCCTGCGCCAGGAGTAACTGGATACCTCAATGAGAGATTCCCTGGTGGATTGTCGCAAGGCCTCTCCCGGAAAGAAAGACAGCAGCCGTGAGCTATGATCTCCAGAACCCACACATCTGAAGTAATGGCACACCATTCTACAAGATGCTGCGCCAGCCTTCCCCCACCGGTGAACCATGGGACATGGCCTCATGACTGAGCTGAAGTGGCTGCGGCATTGCCTGAAGGTAAAGAGGCAACTACCCGAGCGGCCTTGGCACCTCGAGTACCTTGTTTTCCACCTCTGGTACGCCTACGGTGGCCCCTTTGACTTGCAGCTCCTCTTGATCTACCAAAGGATGAGTAATATCGAAAGGAACCTCCCCCCATTGCTGTCCCCTAGGACGAAAAGGCGGAGGTTGGCGAACTGCAGCGCTCAACGACTTCGCTGCAGCTTTTGAGGTCTGCAACCTCTCAAGGCTCTCGTCAGCCTTGCTGCCAAAAAGAGGTTCACCATCAAAGGGCATGTCCTGTACATCAGGAGCAAACCTCGACTTCCACAACCCCGCAAATCTGCGCATTATGGTGCTCGCCGCCATGGACCGGCTGACGGAATCTGCCATGTCCAGACCCGACTGAACGAATTCACACATGGCATCCTTGCCACCCTGAACAAGAGCAAGAAAGCCATCCGGGTTCCTTCCCTTGGGGAATGTGTTCAGCCGCGAAAGATACAATTCCACAGATTATGAGTGAAACGCGCTAAGGCACACACGGAGTTGGCTGCCTGTAAAGCCATACTCCCTAAAGAAAACACTTTCTTCGCCCAGCCATCAAAACGTTTGTCATCCCTATCAGGAGGGATGGTAGGGTACGATGCCCGCTTTGCCGGGGCCGTAGCCGCCTGCACCACCAAACTCTCCGGAGTGGGGTGCGTAGTCAAGTAGCTGCAGTCGCTACTGGCTGGACGGTATTTTTTCGGCAAAGACTAGCTCACTGCCGGGAGACTCTCTGGAGCAGTCCAAGCCGCTGCCACTCTTCTTTGCAAGGCCATATGGAATGGCAGTACCGGGTCAGTTGGGGGACCTTGGTCAAGGATATCCGTCAGGTCATCCTGCAGAAAATCCACTGGTGGCGCAGACCACCCCAAGTATTCCATCACCCTCGACATAAGGTGCCGGTACGAGGACTCGGCGTGCGAACCAGGCTCAGGCCTACCGAACTCCACCTCCGGAGAGGTGTCCAGACCACTGGCGTTGTGCAAGGACTGACACAGGTCTTCTAGCTGGCTATGACCAGACACGAGTTCGTCAGGAACCTCTTCAGGAACCATACCTTCATCAGACCCTTCATCCACCTCAGAGATGTAATCCAGAGGCTGGAATAAATCCCTGGATGAGGGCACAGAAAAAGGCTCGAATACAGGCCTTACTGACTTCTGCAGGGCCTTTCTTGGAGTTTCCACCGGTCTCCGGGCCACCTCCGAAAAATCCTCCTCGAAAGGCGTCAACGGAATCGGCGTTGAGGGTGGCGCCGATGGCTTCGACACAGGCCTCGAGGGCAGAGCCCCGAGCGTGTCCTTCGTCAGCCTCGGCGCCAATGGCGTCGATGGCTTCCTCAGAGGCAGAGCCTCGAGAGAGTCCTTCAACGGTATCAGCGCCGAAGTCATCAATGTCTTCAGCGAAGATCTCACAGGCTCCGACAGTCTCGATGGCGTCGAGGACCTGGAGCGGGCATGGCTAGAGTGATCCACCTTGTCCGACCGGAACGTCGAAGGTTCCCGGTGATCGCGACGACCGCTTGAGCCTGAAGGCGTGCGAACAGTGTCTCTAGCACGTTCCTTGCCGGCGTCTTTCGACGGCGCAGACGGAACAGAGCCCTGCGACTGAAAAATCACCATCATCTCCTTACAGAATGAATCCCATTCTGCAGGGGCGGAATGCTTGGAGGGACAAGCAACCCGCCGATGGGCGGAGTCCTCGGACGAGGACAGGGAAGGCGACCGATGACAGCGCTTCCGTGAGTGCCTCGAAGAGGCAGAAGAATGGCGCGACCCGCTCCAGGACCGAGACCACCTGAACTTACGCTGACTAAGCGGAGATTCGCCCCTTGAATCGTCAGTCAAAAGCCCAGTGGATTTCGACTTCCAGGGCTTGGACACCTTACCGACAGAAAGCTTCTTCTTACGCTCCCGCAAGGCCTTCTAAGTTAACGCCTGGTAATCGTCACAATCGTTCGTGGCATGGTCCTCACCGAGGCACCAGAGGCAGGCGTCGTGCGGGTCTGTCAGCGACATCTTGAAACCGCAGTCCCGACACTTCTTGAAACCCGGCCGTGGGGTAGAAGAAGACTAAGGCATCATGGAAATCTTCACAAACAAACTGGTTCGAAGAACCGATAGAACAACTCGGAACTGAGGGTACGGGCGTCGTGCGTCCTACTTATAACATCCGATGACGTCAGCTCGACATAGGCCCTCAAGGACAGCGTATCGATGTAGGAATTCTTTTCTGAAGCAGCACAGCTGTGGTGATTACCTGTCATAGATATGGGCTATGTCGGAGGACCCAATCCCCTCGAAACCTTCTGCTGACCCCCTGCTCACCTCTAACTTCCGTCCTATCTCACTTCTCCCATTCCTCTCTAAGCTTCTCGAGCGCCCTGCCTACTCGCAACTCTCAACCTTTGTCACTAATCTCTCTCTCCTTCCTCCCTCTCAATGTGGCTTCCATCCTAAACACTCTCCTGAAACTGCCCTCACTTACATCCTTAACTTCCTCCTCTCCGCTGGACAATCCTCTGTCCTTATTCTTCTAGACCTCTCTGCTGCCTTCGACACCGTCGATCACCCCCTTCTTCTCAACATTCTTTCTTCCTTTGGATTCAAAGGCTCTGTTCTTAACTGGCTTTCTTCTTACCTCTCCTCCCACTCTTTTACTGTTTCCTGGGGAGGCCGCTCCTCTCCTACCCAGCCTCTGGAATACGGAGTATCCCAAGGTTCGGTTCTTGGCCCTTTCCTTTTCTCACTCTATACCTCCCCCCTTGCGCCCCTCTTATCTCCTCATTTGGCATTTCTCACATTTTCTACGCCGATGATAGTCAGCTCTTCCTCTCCTTCTCTTCCTTCTCTACCCACCTCCACCTTAAACTCTCTTCTTGTCTTACTTCAATTAAAAACGGGATGTCTTCTCGCTTCCTTTCCCTTAACACTGATAAATCTGAAGTAGTTTTCTTCCCCTCCAACTCTCTTCCCTCTTCCTCTCCTCCACCGTTCGTTCATTTCTGTCATGCCCTCTCCACACTTACCTCCTTCCACAGAGTGCAGGTGGCGGAGCGGCTCGCGGGTTCCTCCCGCTGCTGTGTTCATCCGGCCTCCGGGTGGACGCCACATTCAAGGGCATCCCTGGCGCCGGTTCCCACGCTTCTGTTTGGGCTAGCCTTGGTGCTTGAAGGCGCAGAGGGTTCCGTTCCCCTGCTGGCCGCGCCATGCCACAAAGGAAGGTCACGTGACTAGGAAGTTGCAGGCAATGGGGCGCCCAGAGCGGTCATGTGACCAGGAAGGAACGGTCACGTGACCAGGAAGTCACCTGCAATGTAGCGCCCAGAGCGGTCAAGTGACCAGGAAGGAGCGGTCACGTGACCAGGAAGTCACCTGCAATTGGTCACCAGACCTGGAAGCACACAATAAAAAGGGGTTAGTCCTTTCATTCATTCCTTCTCAGCTGTGTTGACGGCGTGTAGCTACTCCTGTACACTCTGCTTCATAGTTTTTGACCCTTTTGTATTCTGGACCTTGTTACTCTTTTGGATTGCTCTTGGTTTTGGCACTTGTATCAAATTAGGATTGCCTGCTCATTTTGCCTGGATTTTGGACTGCTTCTTGGATTGCTTTTGGATTTGCCCCCTTGGACTTGGTTTTTGGTGAACTTCCTACCTGCACTGCTCAGACCTTTGGAACTGCTCTTAAGGATTGTCTCTTCCTATCCCTTTGAAACAAGTTTACCTTCCCTCTGGATTTAAGCCTTTACTTCCAGACCCATTACGTGGTGGTTCCCTCCCTTTCCTCTGCACCAGCCCACCGGACCTTCAGGGGGAAACAGTTAGGTGCAAAGCACTCATCGCTCATTCCAAGGGTAGGTGCCTTCACTGTCTATCTGTTAATACTTGTATACCGTGTAACCATTAAGCGAACCTGGTCTTTTTCTTGCAGCCACTTGGGACCCGGTGTTTCCTGTTTCTCCCACCTGTGGCCCCAATAACCATGCAGCAAGTTGTTTTTGCTCCTCTATGACTGGTGCTTGGGGACGGAGGTATACTGATCCACGTGGACCACATATCATGACATTTTCCCCCTTCTAATCTCCCCATCTCTGACCACGCTCACTACCAAGGCATTCACTTTGACTCCTCTCTCATCTTTTCCCATCACATCTCTCTCACTTCTTGTGCCTGTCGCTTCCACCTCTTTAATATTCGCAAAGTCCGCCCCTCTCTCACTTTCCATGCTACTAAACTCTTAATCTCCTCCCTTATCTTCTCTCACCTCTTCTACTGCTCCTCCTTACTCTTTGGACTTCCTACTTCTCATCTCGCCCCCCCTTAAATCTATCTACCACTCTTCCATTCGCACCCTCTGTCTCCTCTCCTCCCATGACTCCATCTCTGCTTCCCTTTCCTCCCTTGGTTGGCTTCCCTTTCACTCCCAACTTAAATTTCAATTTCTCTGCCTAGTCTTTAAATCTCTCCACGGTCTTGCTCCCCCTTATCTCTCCTCCCTCCTCTCTTTCTACACTCCCTCCCACTCCCTTCACTCTGCTGACCACTTCCTTCTCACTGTTCCTGCTTCCCCTTGTGCCACATCCCGTTTCCGCTCCTTCCATCTCCTACCCTCCCTACACTGGAACTCCTTACCTCTCTCACTCTGCTCCATTTCTACCTTTTCCTCATTCCGCACTTTCCTCAAATCTCTCCTTCTCTATTCCCCGCCATGAAACCTCTCCACCCTTCTTGCCCCCCTCTCCCCCTGCCTTATCTCCTTTATCATCTCCCTCCCCTCACTCCTCCCCCCATTCTCACCCTTCACCCCATCCGTTTCCCTCCTCCTCCTCTTCCCCTCCCTCTCCCTCTCAGTTCTACTGCACTACTCTCCTTCTCCCCTTCAGTTTAATAGCTCTACTTACTGTTTTGTTGGTCTGATTCTCAATTGTAAATTGTTTCCACTGTTACAATGTTAATTGTCATATGTATCCTGTTCAAATGTGCAGTGCTTTGGTGTAAAGCGCTATATGAACTAAATCAATACAAACACAAACCTATAATCTCCTATTATAGACAAAAAGTTATCCCAAGTGTAACTTATGGAAGTGAATCCATGATTATCGCACAAAAGATCAACTGGATAAAACTAGAAGCCATTTTCTGGTGTAAAATTCTAAGGCTTCCTTCGAACTATCCAATGGGCAGAATAAGACACGAAGTAGCGACTGAATCATTGGCTTCCATTGTCTTATGGAAGCAATTAGACATATTTCGCAAAATGCTGTCTGACGAGAAAACACTGGCCATGCAAATTCTGAGATTCCATCCTGAAGCTATGAACAATTCTGTCCTACAAGCATGGAAACTTGGTTTAACATGTCAACTGGCCAACGAGGATATCATGATTGAAATGTTAACATTACGACCTCAATCTGCAAAAAGAAAACTTATGTGGATCGACCGGATAAAGACAAATAAAGAGAAAGCAATGTATCGTATGAATCATCAATCTGCTGGCGACATACGGGCCATCAATGAACTCCCTAAATATTTGTCTACATTTCCAGATCATAAAGTCCGAGACAGCTACTTGAAAATCCGCTTGAATTCTGTCCCGACATGATTCAAACTGGCTATGTCTAGACAAATACCATTCACGGAGCAATACTGCCATTTTTGCCAAGATCTTGACACACAGGAAACATTATACCATCTGATAATGGTATGCCCAGCTCTCGCTCAAAAGAGAGCCCTCTTTGGTGCCTTTTTTGAAATTTCATCGCAGAAGGTGGATGCTGAGACTAGATGGTCTATGCTGAAACTAGACGGTCTATGTTAATGAACGGCCAAGCAAACAAATGTATTTACACAATCTCCCAATTTCTTCATAATATACTGGAACTTGACAACTTAATCGTCTGAAATAGTAACATAATTGACACACTATTCTGATGTCTATTCCATTTCTCTTCTCTTTTTCCGTTTTCTTTTGTCCACTTGATAATCAGTTAGTGCAAACTTTAGAATTAATGAGAATATCTGTAATCTCTTTAAATGAAAAGTTTATATTTAAATTATATAATTTTAATAATTTTATTTTTTTTAAAGTACATTTATGCCACCCATCAACATTCCAAAGTAGAGATTTTCCACAAACAAGTTTGAAAAGATTTGGGGGGATTCCAAAATAGCCGCCAGTCAGTAAAGTCGTGGTCAGTCAATCTATGACCCCAAAAGAAACCCATTCTCAACAAAACAATACAACTCTGGCGGCCTTACGAGAAAGATTTTTTCCGAAAAACACATCAGACTCAGCAGTGACGTGGAGCCGGTCTCCACTGAGAAGTACGAATTCCAGGTTTGCAGGGAGATGGCAGACCAGGCTAGTCATAAACCCATACCTGGAGGAAGTCGAGGAGCACCTGGAGAAAGAAGGAATCACCACCTGGAACGGGTAAGGAGACAACAGATACCCGGGGGCCCTGAGGTGCACTGTTCGTCTGTTCATCCCAAATATTCCCCAGCTCAATATGATATAAAACATCTAAACTTGGGGTGACCCCTTCTTCACATGACTCGTAAGGGGGAATACACTCTTGATTTTGATCAATAGAATCTCCAAGATTCAAGGTCAGTCTTTGACTGCAAAGCTCCTGGTGTTAGAATCAAGGGACCTGATTTGGGAGTGGATTTCAATCCAGGATAAACAATTGTCAGGAAGAATCCAGCTAGTAGTGCCTCTAGAGACCCCATCACCTATTCCTTTCACCACTGGGCTTGGTAACTGTGGGACACTCTTGTTCTGTATTCTTGGACTCTTCCAGATGCTGCATGAGATGAACCTCAAGGAAAAGGTTCTGCATATCCTACAACTGACACTATTTGTGAAGGAGACCAACAGAAGTCTGAAGACACATGAAGTAGTTTAGCACTTTTATTGAAGGAAACGGGGTTGGAGTTCAGAGAAAGGCTAACAGGTTTGGAGGAGAATTCGACAACATAACAAGAAGGCCAATCCCTAGGATGGGTAAAAGTAATGATGTGTAAGGTTTACTATTTCTCATGGTTTTCCCTATTATCCTAACAAAGTTCAGCCTTGTGCACTGTAATCGAAGGCACAAGAATCACTCCAAGTCTCAAAGATTATTCAAGGGTTTTTATTAACGTCTTTGTGGCCCCTACGTCTGTCTCTCTGTCTTTCATCTTATATTGACCCTCCACCTGCACACGGGCGTCCCAGGTTAGTAGACATCGATGAGTGACGCCTTACTGTCTAAAACAGTCTTGTTTTGGTGGTGAGGAACTAAAGAAAAAACCCACTTTTCTACCCAAGGCTCCTTCGGGACGCTGTCCCTACACTATCCAGTTGTTGCTGGATAGTGTAGGATTTGGGATTGGGATTTGGGATTGTGCCTTCCAAATACTCTAGTTTATTCACACTCTACTTGACAGGTTCACTCTCTTCTCTACTCTACTCTGCTCTACTCTACTCTACTCTACTCTTTGGCCTAACTCCTCTCTCCAATTTCCTGTTCCTTCCATGTGTTCACTCCACATAGGTCTTGCCTTCACCCTTTGATATCACTCCTCCCTCTAAATTACCACTTCGACCTCTAAACCACCCTCCTTTTACTCATTACCATCCGATTCACAAACATTCCTTACACTAACACTCCCTGACAAGCTTTCTCACCACCCGCCCCCTCTCACCTCGCCCCCTCTTTGCCTACAGGGGGGTGGGGGCAACATCCTCTGGAGTACCCCGGCCTTCAGCCTCGTTACTTCCAAACACCTTGTGGATTGAACTATACTCTCACAACTTGGGGCCTCTACCCCCTTCTGAATCTGTCAAGCCCGACCCCGATTTTGCGCCCCCCGCCCTCTGTGAACATGAATACCTGGGCCTCATTGGCTTGCTAGAACTGCCATTCTTCTTTATCCGGTGCCTTGCTGGCCCCTCATCTCTTCAGGACAAAAGGTGTATCTCAGCTGGGCCCCTGCTGGCTAATCATAGCGATCACTAACTAGTTTCACAGTGAAACCCGGAGGCCCCCGCCCTGCACTGTTTGGCCCCTGCTTCTTCTCGGCTGGGCACCCAAATTAGCACAAAGCTTAGCGGAGTCCCTACGTCTCGCACACTCCTTCGGCGCCTCTGGACCCCCCCCCCCTTCTTCAGCGATCTGGTACTTGCTAAAGGAGCCCCTGTTCCAGTGAGTTACCTTTCAGTCACCTCAGATACTTCTTGACAACTCCTGAGGATGGCCAAGCACCTTAAGCCTCCTAAGAACGCAGACATTTCAACTATGCTCCTCTCTGCAGATAAAGGGAAGAAGGTGGAGCCGCCGAAACTTACGCCTCAAAAGCCCGCAGAAGACAGAGGGACCCTTGCAACTAAAGAGAATCTCCTAGCCTTTATGTCCGACATTAAGGCAGAATTCCGCTCATGCATGTTGGAGCTTACCTCTAAATTGGAGCAGACGGACCAGAGAGTCTCTGATGTGGATCAAAACCTGGGGGAGACAGAGGACCTGGTCCAGGAGCACTCCACCTCCCTTATAGAGATGCAAAGCTCAATTCAGGCTATAATGGACAAAAGCGAGATCCTCAAATACAAGCAGGAGGACCTGGAAAACAGGGCCCGCCGCAATAACCTCTGGAACCGGGGGGTCCCCTACTCAGTCCCAGACAAGGACTTGGCTGAATATGTGGGTGACTTTTTCCAATTGCTGCTCCCACACCTGGACAAGTCACAACTTCTGCTGGATCGCACTCATAGGATATGCCTGCGGCAGAGTGTGGAGGAACAATCCGCCCCGGACGTGATCACGAGTGTCCACTTCTACACCACCAAAGCAGCCATCTCCGCTATTGGTCGTTCCCGTGATGAACTGACTTTCCAAGGATCTCCACTTCCAATCTTCCAAGATCTAGCTCTTCTGACACTGCAGAAGCGAAGGGCCCTTTGACCGCTCACACTCTTTCTCCAGGACCACCAGACTCGTTATCGATGGCTTTTTCCAACAGCCCTCCAATTTTCTCACAATGGAGTCCCCCGAACGATCAGCCACCTTGACGATGCAGCAGAGATCCTACGTCCCAGTTCGCATGGAGGGGCAAAGGCCCCTGCGCCTGATTGCACCGAAGATGAACCCGATAAATCGCCCCCGCCACCGAAACGCACATCCTGGTCGAGAGTACGTAGGAACTGGAGGATGAAATGATGATCAGTGCCTCCCCCAAAGATCAGACAGCACTGGAACACAAACTGCCAACACCTGCTGCGGCCCTGTGCGGCCCATGCCCGACTCCAGGGTGCATGTCACCATATTTCCTTTGGAGTACAACCCAACCTTTATGGACTGTTGTAGCCCTGTTGGCTAGGGGAAGCCCTGATAGAATGATCTCGGCTCCCCAAGTTCTGGCTTCCCGTTGGAGGCCGATGTTGGAAGTTTGTTTGTTTGTTTTATTCACTTTTTGTGCGCGCCAGACCCAGGGGTAGCAGGGCGCAGTAGCAAGAAAATGCGAAACTTACAGGTTACATCATAGAAAAATGTACATTAGAAAATACAATAAGGTCATACAAATAATTTACATTATAGTGTTGGCTACCAATGTAGCATTGGTATCTGTGGTGTCATGGAGACCTAAATTAAAGTCCCCAAGAAGGATTGATTGAGAATGAGGTTTGAAGTTATTTGTGAGTAAGTTATGGAGATCCTCTTCAAAGGTGCCTAGAGGGCCAGGGGGTCTATATAGAAGGTGAATGATAAGTGTTTGATTATTATTTAGTTGAAGTTTGGCAGATAGGGTCTCACAAGATTGAATCGATTGGGTGGGAACTAATCAGAGTGAAAGGCTTGTTTTAGAGATTATAGCGATGCCGCCACCTCTGGCGCCTTCTCGGTCGTGTCTAACTATCGTGTAGCCATGAGGGATAGCTAGCATGAGCGAAGGTCCTGCTGCATTGTGTAGCCAGGTCTCTGTGATAGCGAGAAAGTCAAGGTTGCCTTCTGTAATTATGTCGGCAATGTCTAGGGCATGGGCGACAAGCGATCTCACGTTAAGGAGTGTTCCAACAATAGTTGGGGTCTTAGTGACCTCTGTGGCTTGAGGGGGTAGAATAGTGGACATATTGGGTGTTTTTGACTTATTGTTCCGAGTTAGGCAAATATAGGAATTAGGTTGTGAAGGTCGTCTAGTATGGCGAGGTTTACAGACCTGCTTGAGGTTTGTTTTAATGTTGGTAGAGGGCAGAGATCTGCGGAGGGGTTCATGCAGTTTAGATAGTCTTGCACGGAGTCTAAGGTTTCTGCTAGGTGTATCACATGGGTGAGATATCGCGGTGGCTGTCTCAAGGGGCTCATAGCTAGGACGTAAATATTGGTCAGGAGAGTTATCGTTCAAGTGTACTACAGACGTCAAAGGTGGCAAGGAGTTAGGTACGTTAACATCTGGCATGATGAGTAAGTGTAGGATAGTCCTCAGTAGGGTTGTGTAAATGGCTGGTAGATACATAGTTGTATAGTGGTGGCCTATCTAGAATACCACATTAGTAACCGGTATGTGCAGGCAATCAATGACTTAGAGGCAGTTACTCAAATATGGCCGACTAGGTAAGTACATGTGCAGGCAATCAATGATTCAAATATGTTATGTCTGGAGTTTCATTTATGCAGTAATAGGTAAGCATAGGCTAAAATCGAAATTACTGGCAAGTTGCAAAGAGGCAGTTTCAGTTATGCAGTAACAGGTAAGCATAGGCTAAAATCGAAATTACTGGCAAGTTTCAAAGAGGCAGTTTCAGTTATGCACTAACAGGTAAGCATAGGCTGAAACCGAAATTGCTGATATGATGCAAGAAGGGCAGTTTCAGTTATAATGGCAGCTAGAGTCGGGTGGGCACAAGAGGCGGAGAAGTACTACGGATCACAGGAGATGTGCGTAATAGCATGAGCAATTAAATATGCTAACTGTTAAGGAGTGTGGAGCAGCTCACACAGGCGGACACAGGCAATGCTAGGAGAGAGGCTTAGTTCAATAAGAGGAGCTGGGGAGGCATACAGTAGTGGCAGACAGGATGGAAGGTAAACAAGCATACATGTGGAAGAGCGCCGAGTACGTTGGTTGGCTACAGGTGTTAGTATAGTTCAGGTGCCGTGGGCGCACTGTAGTAGGCAAGGAAAGTGAGTCGGTCGCAGGGAGGCCGTGTTTAAGTCAGTTGGCCACTGGGGTTACGGCGGTTATACGCGGGCGGCGTTTCAGGGGATGTAGAACAAGTGTCTCACCGTAGTATGCTGATGCCGGACAGCGGGCGCACTCTAGCACGGCAAGCTCGGTCAGGCTCAGTCAGAGGAGTAGCCTTTGTCTGTTGCCTTCGTCAGGAGCCGGCTTCGCCTGCGGTGCACCCCGATTGGATAGGAGGTAACAGGCAACCAATCACGGGGCAGTAGGCTACTGGGGCTTGGCAGAGAGGCAAGATGGGTAGAAGGAAGTGGCGGCGGCCATCTTTAAATTGCAAAAACCTTGTGTTTTTGCATTAGCAATTCTGGTGGATGTGGGCTTCGTTTTATGTGCCCATTAAGGTTAAAGGGCTGCTGTGCTTAGCAGAGCTGCACAGAGGGGGTGCCTTAATTTTGAAATAAATTTGGCCGATTTTCTGGTAGTGGAGCGCAGATGCCTAAAAGCATGAGGTGTAGCCTCCTGGCTTACCTAGCATCAGGCAGGGCTCGAGGCTGCATGGGGCTGCTCCTGCAGCTGCTGGTCGAGGGAGCTCCTGCTCGACCTCATGGAGCACGGGAAAGACAACCAGGCTCAGTCAGTGGAGTAGCCTTTGTCTGTTGCCTTTGTCGGGAGCCAGCTTCACCTGCCGGTGCACCCCAATTGGATAGGAGGTAACAGGCAACCAATCACAGGGTAGCAGGCTACTGGGGCTTGGCAGAGAGGCAAGATGGGTAGAAGGAAGTGGCAGCGGCCATCTTTAAATTGCAAAAACCTCGAAGTCCTACCCTCCCGTTGGAGGCTACCTATAAAACCTCAGCAACAGGAAGATCTTGGACAATGGCCGAATCCTGCTCCCCCCAACCCCACCTTTGGGGCTTGTAATGACTCCAGAGGCACTCCCCCACCCCCACACCAGAAATAAAAATGTGTCACATTAAATGTCAGGGGCCTGAACTCTCCCCCAAAAAGGAAATCGACGCTTCAATGCCTAGAGGGCAGGGAAGCCTCAGTGGTCTTCCTCCAAGAGACTCATTTAATCCCAGCTGACTTCTCTCGCCTCCGCAACAGACTCTTTCCGCTGCAATTCCTGGCCTCTAATGGTACCAAGGCGGCGGGCATGGCAACTCTTTTTACAAAAAATGTTAGGCCACAAATCCTGAACTCCCTACGCTGCACGAAGGACTGCTTTACCGCAGTCAAATGCCTTATCTTTGGCCAACTCTATTCCCTCATCTCAGCTTACGCCCCCAACGACAAACGGGAGGGATTCTACGGGGACCTAGATAGGCGCTCCTTCCGTTCATCGAGGGCCAAGTCATCATTGGAGGTGACTTCAACGGAGACCCAGACCCACTCATGGACAGATCTCGCCCCCGTCTCGCAAGGACTTGAGACTGGTGAAAAGTCTTGTTCACCTCTTCCAAACCCTTGATGTCATGGACACCTGGAGAGTAATCTATCCTACCGAGAAGGATTTCTCCTTCTACTCATACGTGCATAGAACCTTCTCCCAGATCGACCTCTTGCTGGCCTCCCCTCAAATCCTGGCTTTCACGGATGATGTCAGTATTGGCCTCAGGGTCCTCTCCGATCACGCTCCAGTGACACTGATGCTCTGAGTTCATGACCCGGAGCCTCCACCCCACCGCCAGTGGAACCTGTATGATTCCATTTTGAATGACATATCAGTAAGGGACTCCATAGCCAAGTCAATCAAAAATGTCTTCATGGAGAATCGGAACGAGGACAAGTCCCCGGCTTATACTTGGGACGCCATGAAGGCGGTGGTGAAAGGGGAATTGATTGCCAAAGGGGTGGTCTTTCATAGGCTCAGGCGAGACACCCACACTGCACTGGAGAGGAGATCCAGGAAGCTGAGGCCACCCACAAGAGGAAGGGCTGGTCCCGAGAAATCCTATCGGCCCCTTCAGGTGGCACGAAAGAGACTGGAGGCACACTATGCCGAGGCCACGGCCCACATGCTAACTAAAACCAAACAATGGTACTAAGCTAAAAGTAACAAAGCAAACAGACTATTGGTGGACAAATTGGCCAAAGCCAAGAAGCACAATTCTATTCTAGCCTTGCGGGACTCTTGCAGCACAATCCGGTACGCAGAGCAGGACAAACTGCGTCTGGCTGTGGCCCACCACTCAGAAATAATGACGGCATCTCTGAGGGACCAAGCAGAGCAAAGGGACTAACTGCAGGGCGCTGCCCTCCCACGCCTCGAGGCCTCTGCAAGGTAATCTCTTGAGGCCCTCATCTTAGGTGAGGAAGTCGACGTGGCCATCAGGAGTCTCAAACCTAGAGCTCCGGCCCAGATGGGTATTCTACCCGTTTCTACAAAACTTTCCACCTCCAGCTGGTGGCCCCCTTAACAACTCTCTTTAACTACTTTACTACCACAGGAACCATATCTCCCTTTGTACAGGAATCGATTACGGTCTTCATCCTTAAACCGGGGAAGGACCCCAAGGACAATAGCTCATTTAGGCCTTTCTCAGATTGGGGGTCCCCGATTTTCACGAATATCAGATAGCAACACAATTAGCCCATATTCAGGCATGGGTACTTACCTCCGGGCGCCTGAAATGGGTGGAGATAGAACAGTCTCATCTGCCTCTCCCCATCCGGTTTCTCCACACATTCCTGCTCCCTAGCGCCGCACCTGGCCGGGAGTGCTGTTCTCAACTAAGCACTTGGTGAAGGCATGGGACTGGGCCTTGAGACCTAGGGGCACCCGAGGGGACTGAGCCCTTCCTCTCCAATTTTTCACAACCCAGCCTTTTCGCCAGGAGCCTGCTCCTCGAACTTTCAGAATTGGGTGGTGGGAGGCCTTGAATCCCTGGGGCAGCTCTTTGAGTAGGGGCGGCCACGCTCCTTTGAACAATGCAAAGAAGCATTCCAGCTAGCTTAAACAGACAGGTTCGCCTATTGACAACTCTGCCACTGATGCTCTCACCCCCTGACTCGACTGGCAGCAACACAAGCCTTGACCCCTCTAGAACTCACTACGAAAGACTTACCAGCACGAGGGAAGATCTCTGCCCTCTACAAATTGCTGCAGGAAAACCCCCTTGTCGCGAAAGCCTCCTATATGACCCAATGGGAGGTGGATCTAGGGCTCACCATGGAGGACCAGACTTGGGTGGATATCTGGTCGAGGATCCACTCATCCTCTTCCTGCATTACCAACCGGGAGTGTGCCCACAAGCTGCTACTACGGTGGTACTACGCCCCTCTGTCTGCACCGTTTGTCTCAGACTCTGGATCCCCAATGCTGGCATCATTGCGACCTCCCAGGGTCCTATTTCCACAAGTGGTGGCCATGCTCAAAGGTCAGAGAGTTCTGGACCCAATGCTTCGCCACAATAAAAGATATTACCAAAGCAGGGATCCCATTGGTCCCCGAATATATCCTCTTAGGAGTCCCGATCCTGGGCTCATACAAGAGAATGTGCAGGATGGCCACCCTCATAAACCAACTACTGCTGGCGGCAAAGATTACGGTGGCTCGCACATGGAAGTCTGTCAAAGGCACCCTGATGGTGCTCTGGTGGACTAAGCTTTGGGATATTTTGATCACAGAGAAAATGACAGCGGCCAAGGCGTACACCCTTCACCAGTTCTCGAACATTTGGGTGCCTTTCTTGGATTATGACCGCAACATTCCGGCATTGACTCACAAAACCGCGCTTAACTGTGAGAGCTCTGCACTCAGATGAGGAAGAGGGCACACCCAGTCACGCCCTGTCGGACCAAGAATGAATGCTGTCTCATGGGAATATAGGGGAAGCGGATGGGAACTGTTGACGCTTTAAGCTGGAGAGAATGCGTTGTATTTGATTGCTAATCTTATGTTTCCTGTCCACTGTTTATAAATAAAAAAATTTTTAAAAAAAAGAAAGAAGTGTTCACTAATGATCAGTCAGGATGCAGCAGCTGGAATTCTCCCTTTCCCACGTTTTGAGCACGGGACTAGGTGGGATTCCAGAGCACAGCACATGCTTGAGCATTGCCAGCATGAGCCAACAGGTCCGCTCTCAGCAATCGGGGCCTTCGGTGGTAAGTCTCTTTCCTACAAAAGTCTCTTTGCTCCGAGGACCTGATGGGTTTCAAAATAATAAACAAAAAGTTTATTTTCTTCATGCACGGCGGGTGATGACTTTTCACCACTGATCCCCCTCTTCCAGGCTCAGATCACAAAAAAGTTCCTAGTAATAGCAGGGCCTTCAGTGGTTCAGTATCTTACTTCCGAGGGCCTGATGAGTTCCAAATAACAAATCAAAAGTTCAGTTCTAATAGTACTTGGGTGCCAATTCTGCACCCCTGGATCCCCCGTTACCGGGCTCAGACCCCTCTCAAATATCAGCCTTCCTCCATTGGGTTCACTTTGACTTATTCAAAAAGATTCCTTGGCTGTATTCATGTGTTGGTGGGGTGATGATTTTTCACCCATGGATCCCCCTCTTCTGGGCTCAGACCCTTTCTTGATGTTTTGGCATTTTCACCCCTGGGTCCCCCTCTTGAATATTAGCCTCCCTCTGCTGGGTTCACTGTTAATTGTATTTCAGCACATCTGTGACATTCACACATTTTAATGTCTTATTAAACAGTTCACTGTGGACATCTCTCTGCCGGGTTAACTCTTGTCAACACACTGTACATCGGGACTTTAGACTTTGCCCCCCCTGTTTATCAGCATCCCTCCTTCGGGTTCACTCTTACCAATCGCATATTTCTGTGATCAACTCTTACGATGCAGGATTCACTTCGCTTAGCTTC
This sequence comes from Ambystoma mexicanum, assembly GCF_040938575.1. Taxonomy (NCBI): domain Eukaryota; kingdom Metazoa; phylum Chordata; class Amphibia; order Caudata; family Ambystomatidae; genus Ambystoma; species Ambystoma mexicanum. Next base: position 1,168,289,986 of record NC_090935.1, on the reverse strand, counting down.
ACAATCTTCTATCGGTCAAAGACTTTCGACTGTACAGAGGATTTTACTAGACCCCCGTATGGCCACTTTGATCCCTTTCTCGCCATTCCCAAGGCCTTCTGGTTATGGTAGTTTCAACAATCGGGTAATTTCCCCAAGTTTCCAGAGTGAGCACCCACATGGTGTCTGACTCCTCTGTTGCTGGTTTTCCCCCTTTTGGTATCAACAGTGCTTTGTACTTTCACAGTTCAATTAGCCGTTCGCTACTTTCATTCAACACAGTTCGGTTTCTTTTCGGCTTTGCCCTCGACTCACTGGCTGTGATGAGCTGCTTGGGTTTTTTCCCCTCTGGAGTCAAGGCTGGTATTGCAGAGACAATCTTCTCTCCCCGGCTTGGTTATCAGCGATGGAGGGTCCTGTGTACCGTTGACATTTGCTGCAACACACGCTGGCTATTGTTCACGGTCTTACGATTCCTTCTGCAGAAGTCTCACAAGCCTTGGTTGGAAAGGGCAAAGTCGCTTATGTCCTCGTCACCCTCTAGGTTCGCACCGTCTTTCTCCTCCTCTTGAACTGCTGTGCTGAATTAGCTCTCACATCGTGCGATCTGTCTTGCTCGTATTGTGCTCTTGTGCTCCACCTTTTATCCCTGTGGGAAAGGGAAAAGGCTGTCATGCGTTGTGTGATTCTGGTCAATTGCCTGATTTTGCCGGACCCTTGCATTGGGACATGTCAAGTAAACGGCGTTGGTATTTGTCCGTCGTTTTTTGTGATGTGCTAAAGTTTTTGTGTTGGAAAAGTGGGTGGGGTTTGAGTGTCTGAGTATCGTATGTGGTATGTTGAGAAAAAGGCATTATAAGAAGGGAGAATTATATTATTTGTCCTGGGGGGTAGGGTTTGTGAAATTATTGGGGGGGTGGGGGGTGGGGGGAACAGCAGTGTTTTGTTAATGTTGACTGAAAGTTCGGAAAAATCCTCCTCTCTTTTTCCCTCGGTATAATACCACTCCTCACCTGGGGTATTTCTCAGAGCACAACCTCGGGCTCCCCCATCCAGGTGAATGTCTCTCTTCCGTCCTCTCCTAGGGTTGGGGTCTGAGAGCATGTCACCTGAATAAGGGATTCTCGAGGTCCGATTGGGAGAATACCCTCATGTTTCTCACACTCTTGATCCGTAGATGGTTCAAGTATGTTCACCATCGCATCAAAGATGCGTCCGTCCTTAAGGTGTACGTGGATGTGGGAGTCTGAAAAGGCATCCCCTATTGTAGATTGCTCTGCTTCATTGACCAGTGCAAGTAGAGGTGAAGTCAACAAGTTAGTCAAAGGCAATCCTCCCCCAATTCAGTTTCTTGGGCCCATTTCGTATGCAGCTCTTCTTGTATGGGGCGTATTCTCAGCATGAAGTGGGGTACTAAGGATATTGTGCTAGGTCTGAATGCGACCAACCAGTTTTTTGGAAATGTTTTCTTGAAATAATAAGTAAAAAGGCATCACTGACCCTAATCTGTGAATTTCCATGCCTAACAAAACTAACTAGAGTGCTTGTCATATGTTGTGAATTCCAAAGCAAACAGTCTGTCCTCTGTCCAAAACTAAGCTGCACTGACCCTACCAGTAAGAGAAAACAACTAAAGCCTAGGACAATGACTCCCTTTTCCTGGATAGGCTTCCATATCCTTAGTATATAATTCTTGGATAGTTTTTTGCAATCTCTTGCATTAGCTTGTTCAGTTACTTTAGGGAACTTTTCCAAGTCTTTGGTTCCCCTTTTTCTTGACTTTGTAAACGTCTCCTCCTCAGTGTTCTGGGCCTATGAATGTCTCTTATTATGTTTTTCTCAAGTGTCTCTGAAAGTCTCTCTTTCTCGGTTATCTCTACGGAAATAGAATCCCACTTTACGTTGATCTTGTTCTCCATATTTCTCTGGTTCTTTAGCTCCTCATAAGCAAGATATCCAATATCAGGATATCCCTCTTCTAGTTTACTGATTTTCTGTTTGGGGTAAGTATAATAGACCAAATAATTATTCTCATCTTCTTGACCCCTTTTGGTATTACTGAGACGAATAAGAGGTGTCCCGTAGTGGTTGTCACTCTCTTGTTTCTCTTTCATGCCTGGGACGAGTAGGATAAATCCCATAATAAGTCTCACTTTCTGTGCTCTTTCTCGTATCACTGGGACAAGTAGGATGAGTCCTGTGATGAGTCACACTCTCTCTGTTCTTTATTGTATCACTAGGATGAGTAGGATGATGGTACTCATTATACCTCTGTTTCCTCCCGGGTCTCCCGCCGTCCCAGTTACCTTATTTCCCCACAGGTTGCCATCACTAGACAATAGGGACTCCCCTTCATTTGGTCAGGGTGGCTTCTGTTTTCCCTCTTACTCTCTCTGCTTGTTGTCGCCGGCTCCATGGTGCCAGTATTACAGCGGTCTCTGCACCGTTGCCAGAATGCACAGTCCACCTCTCAAAGGTCACAACACAATTCATGACAGGCTCTATCTCTTGGGATTTTCTTCCTCTGATCTCCTCTACCTTCAGCTCCCTTGGTGCTTCTTGCACACGCCAGCTGGTTGCTGCCTCCCTGCAGAGGATCTCTCGGTCTCAGTCAGCTTACACAACACTGCCGATTTGAAATTCCCTGGTATTCACTTCTCCGGCAGTGATCCTTCTTCCCTTTTTATGATGCATTGCTGGGCCCTCCCAACCAGAGGATTATAGTCTCTTTTCTCTTCCAGTTGAGCACTCTCGATTACTCGCTCATTTCCCCTCGTCACAGTATTGCTGCTTTCTAACCACGGAGTGCTCGGTATAACTCGCTCACTCATCTTCTTCACAGTTGTTTTACCAGATATTTCTTCAGGTGGGATCTTGGATCTTAAGACACAATAACAAACAGTGGCTTTGTTTACTGGGTCTTTCTGAAGCCTTGATGTTACTGTTGGTCCAAGAAAGGGGGCTTTAGGGAATTCCTCTGCAGAACAGGAGTCCTTGTCCCCTATTGGGTTGTCTCTCCCTGTGAGGTCCCGCTTGCAACCAACTCTAGGGGGAATATTGTGTAGCAGGCTCACTTCCCAAGCCTCACAAGGAAAGGCTCCCCAAGGCATCAGCCTTTAATATCAGGTATGGAAACAAAGTATATCCATCCAGAGGAGACGCTCCCCAGATGTCATATTTTTCTGCTTAGGGATGATATAATATTCCCATTAGTTGTCTTCATTCCGATCGGAGTGTTGAGTTAGTTCCCTTCCTCCGACTCATCGATTGGTTCCTAGAATACTCCTGGTCTGTATCCATCTGGAATGGCCTCTCTGCCTCTCTCAAACTTGAGCTGGACAACCTGTAGTTCCGGAAGCTGCTCAAGACCTAACTTTTCTCCTCTGCTTTCTCTCTCGCTCGCTCTCTCTACCCTGCTGACCTACTTGCCTGCTGCACCAATTGGTTGATTGGCTCCCCCAGAGTCTCACTGGGTACCAGGCTCCTCCATGATCAGTCTCCCCTGCACTGCCTCCGGGCCTATTGCGCACTGAGGGGCTGTAACTGTAACATCTACAGCCCTCTGCCTTCTTGCACTTACCCAGAGCTGCACTGTTCCGGCTGCACACACTCAGAGCATAGCTGCGCCGATTGCAATTCCCCTTCCCTCTGCCTGGCACTTCCCCCTGCACGTTTATGCTGTCCCACTTTCACAATCTGAATATCACAAGTCCTAGTAAGATTGTTTGTCTTGGTCTCCCTCTGTCTTCCCCGCTTGTCTAGACGCACCTAGAAGCACTTGTGTACAGGCATGTTATAAATGGCATATCATATCACGCATGGTATCTTCCAAGGGGTTAGGTTCCTCTTGTGTCTCTACACAGGGCTTGGGTGGTACTGAATTAGAGTGCTGCAATATGGTTGACTTGGTAGGTGACGGCCTGCTCGGGGATACCGTGGGGGTCACAGAATGTACCTTCTTTGCACATGAAGTTGTTTGTGCTCTGCCTCTGCTCAGCGTCGACTTCTCAGAAATTCTGACACAATACGCTGCTGAGGGTGCATAAAGCTTAGTTAAAAAGGGTACTCCGTCATCCTCAAGAAGTGTATGTATATGCCAGTATGGACTGTCTGCCTTCAACTATTGTAGGCAGGCCTCGCTCATGCTCTGAGAAGCCAGAGTAGATTCTTCCTGGAGGACAACATACAGTTAATCTGTGATCTCCTCAATGGGGACAGTGTGACTCTCTCCTAACCCATGAACGAGTGATCAGTCAATGGGGTCATAGAGAGTATTATTTCAGCAGGCGTTTGTCCCTGTATTGTTGTGGATGATTTATGTTTCTTCGTACTTGAATGAGTGGTCTGTCCATTTTTTTTGAGCCATAGTCAAGGGCTTAGGGGCCATAGACAGTGACATGGTCGACAACTGAGTAGTGGTCGACTTCGTTGATGCTTGGGACATGGACGATGTAAGCACAACCATGGATGACCTTGCAGCTGACTGGCTCATGGTCAAAGTTTTGCCCATGGATGGGCTGGATTATCTCACTGTCTGGTCCATCAACTAGGGTATTGTGGACAGTTTTTCAGCTGACGGTCTGTCAGAGGATGGCCCTATCTACGATGTAGAGGATTCCTCCACCGATTTAGGAGATGTTTCTCCTCTGAATTCCTTGGGGTGTTCTCCATTGTAGCGTTTGTCCTTGGCCGCAGAAGGAGGCCGACAGTAAAATAGGCAACTGATGGTGATATTTATGACAATATGGTTGCAGGAATCAAGACGACTGGAAAGGATGGTAACAATGACATTGATATCATGAAGGTTCTGTACAAATCCATATGTGACTTTTCCAGGCTTCTTCATAAGGAGAAATGGATTGTTACAGGGACTGTCCATTTGGACTATTATTAATTGCCTGAATAGTGACTGCATTAAAGGGAAAATCCCTTATTCTGCTTGAGGGTGTAACTGGTACTGGGGAATCCTAAGTAGTCATTTTGATGGATCAGTTCATATTCAAACAGGCGCCGCATAAGAGCTGATCCATTGACATGCAAGGATCATAAGCAATCAAGGGCCTGGGACAATCGTTCAGTTTGCTCTGGGGACAAGTGAGTGTCTTTAGGATCTGGGGTGGAAGCAAAGCATCCTGTAGTGCTGCTGTTGTTTATGGGGTACTCTAGAAATACTCCACATGGTGTACGGAACAAGTTACTTACCTGTAACTGTTGTTCTCCAGCATGGGCCTGGCATGGATTCACATGCTCATGAATATTCCCTGTCGTCAGGCTGGGAATCCTCGGTAAAGAAAAATCGGTATCAGTTTCGTTTCTGATCTGTCTTTCGTAGTAGTAACCAATCACTGATCTCTGCGTCATACTGACCACAGCCAATGACTGCCATCTCCCTAAGCCCCACCTCTGGCAGCCATCTTCAGATTTGGTAGCACGTGAAATGGCAGTATGACCAAGTGAAGAGCCGCAGAGGGGTAGGCAGGAGGGTTCCCATGTGAATCCATGCCAGACCCATGCTGGAGAACAACAGTTACAGGTAAGTAACTTGTTCCTTCTCCAGCATGGGGTCTGGCATGGATTCACATGCTCATGAATAAAAGAATACATAGCAGTACACACATGCACAACCACGGGAGGTAGCAACAGGCTCAATATTAAGCAATACAACAACTCAACATTATGCATCTCTTACCTTCTCACCAGGCTCACCTTAGGCGAAAAGGTTGCGCAGCACTGCTTGGCCGACCCTGGACTCCTCCCTGGAATCCTGGTCGACGCAGTAGGATTTCGTGAAGGTGTGCGTCGACCTCCACGTAGCAGCCCTGCAGATGTCCAGCAGGGGCTCACCAGATAGGAACGCCGTGGTAGCTGCGATTACCCTGGTGGAATGGGCTCTCGGACGGCCGGGCAGTGGTCGGTTTGCCAACCGATGACAGTACATGATACAGCCGGAGAGCCATCTGGAAATGGAAGCCTTTGAGAGAGCCTTCCCCTGATTGACAGGTCCTAAGCTCACAAAAAGTTGTGACGTCTTCCGAAAACTCTTTGTGCGGTCCACGTAGAACTTCAGCGCTCTAGCCACATCCAGCGAGTGCAAAGTCCTTTCAGCCGGCGACGAAGGCGACGGGAAGAAAACAGGCAACACCAAGGGTTCGTTGAGGTGGAACTCCGACGGCACCTTGGGCATGAAGGAGGGTTGCGTCCTGAGCACTATCCTTGTGTCGTAAAAAGTCAAGTACGGGGGCTTGCAGGAAAGGGCCTGGATCTCTCCCAGCCATCGTGCGGAGGTGATGGCCATAAGAAACGCTGTTTTCCTCGACAAGAACTTCAACGGAGCTGAGTGCAGAGGCTCGAATGGAGGTCCCATGAGCTTGGTCAGCACCACGTTGAGCTCCCATGCCGGGGCCGGAGCCTTCACCAGCGGGATCTGAACAGTCCCTTCATGAATTGTTTCACCAGACAATGAGACCACAAAGACGTCCGTCCCGTGGTTCTGGTGTATCGGGAGATCGCAGCAAGACGAATCTTGATGGAAGCTTGCGCCAGTCCAGCCTTGGCCAGCGTCAGTAGGTACGGCAGTACTTGAGGAGCCGTAATCCGTAGCGGGTTAATCTTCTGTGCGTGGCACCAGACAGAGAACCTCTTCCATTTGTGTCCGTAGCATTTAAGAGTTGAGGACGCCCTGGCCTTTGCAAGAACCTCTCTGCAGTCGGCCGGTATGTCGTAACCTCCAAACTCTAACGCTGCAGGAGCCAGGCCTGCAAGTTCAGCGACTTCGGGTCGTGATGGAGGATGGCGCCTCCTTCCCTGGAGAGAAGATCCGCGTCCACTGGCAACCTGATTGACGGGAACGCTGACAAGTCCAGAAGGTCCGGGAACCATATCTGCCTCGGCCACGCAGGTGCGACGAGGATCATCCTGCACCGTGAACTCTTGAGCTGGTTGATGAGCCAGATCAGCAACGGCAATGGAGGGAACGCGTATAGAAACAGGCCCTTCCAGGGGAACGAGAAAGCATCGAACATGGTCTTCGGCTGGGTAAACCTGCTGGCGAACCTCCGGCACTTGGAGTTCGTCGCCGTCGCAAACAGATCGATCTGGGGTGTGCCCCACCGTCGGAAGAGGCGGTCCACTAGTTCCTGTCGTAGTTCCCACTCGTGGCACAAGCGCAGCTCTCTGCTGAGCGAGTCGGCGATGGTGTTTTTTATTCCTGCCAGATGAAATGGCACCAGAAACATCCCTTGGGCAACGGCCCAATGCCACAGATCCTGCGCCTCCTTGGACAGGGCTGGGGATCTGGTACCGCCCTGCTTCCTGATGTAGAACATGGTGGTGGTGTAGTCGGTGAAGATCCTCACCACCTTGCCCTTGAGGGACGGAAGAAAGGATCTGAGGGCCCAAAACACTGCATGGAGCTCCAGAACGTTGATATGGAGGGACTTCTCCGTCGAAAGCCAAAGGCCTCTCGCGTGCAGATTTTCGGTGTGCGCTCCCCACCCTTCCAGGGAGGCATCCGTGGTCACTGTCTTCTGGTGGCCCGGGGTCTGGAAGTCCATGCCCGCCATCAGATGCGCGTGGGTGCCCCACCACTGGATCGCTCATCGGAAGCTCTCGTCGAGTGTGATCCTGTCCTCGAAGCTGCCCGTCGTCTGGATCCAGCAAGCGTCCAGGAACTCTTGTAACGGGCGCATCCGAAGCCTGCACAGGCGGAGGAGATAAATGCAAGAAGACATCATTCCGAGGAGGGATTTGATGGACCTCACCCTGGCCAAGTCCGCAACCAGCATCCGCTGCACCTTGCCCAAGATGGCCCTCATCCTTTCCTCCGACGGAGAGGTCAGAAGCACCACTGTGTCGAGTTTCGCTCCCAGAAACAGTGCGTCTTGCGCGGGCACCAGGTGGGACTTTGTGTAGTTTATGGAGAATCCCAGGTCCGTGAGTAGTTCGACGGTCCTCGCCGTGTGCTCCGCGGCAAGCTCCTTTGTCTTTGCTCGGATGAGCCAGTCGTCCAGGTAGGGGTAGACGTGGATCCCCTCCAGGCGCAGCCGCGCCGCCACCGGTGCGAGGCACTTGGTGAACACCCTGGGTGCCGACCTCAATCCGAAGGGAAGGGCTCTGAACTGGTAGTGACGCCCTTGGACCACGAATCTGAGAAACTTTCGGTGTCCCCTTAGGATGAGGATATGGAAGTAAGCATCCTCCAAATCCAACGACGACAGGAAATCGCCCTCCTCCAGCTAACCCAGGACGTGCTGGAGGGTGACCATCTGGAACTTCTGTGCCTTGATGAATTTGTTCAGTCGTCGTAGGTCCAGGATGGGACGCCATCCTCCTGTCTTCTTCTTCACAAGGAAGTATCTTGAGTAAACTCCGGAGCCCCGAAGCCTCTTTGGGACGAGCTTGATGGCGCCTCTCTTGAGCATCGCCTTTACCTCCAAGAGAAGTTGAGGGACGTGATGTTTCTTCCTGGCAACGGGGGGGGACACGCGTGCAATTCTTTAGAAACTCGAGCGCGTGACCCCGGGCCAGGGCATCCAGCACCCAACGGCCGGTTCAGTCCTGCTTCGACGAGGCTTTGCCACCTTGTCCTCCCTGGCGACGACGGCGGGGTCTGCCCGACTTGCCTCGTCCCCTGTAGGCTTCCTGTGACGACGAACGGGCCGCTTGACGGTAGGTGGAATATCTGCCGTCGGAACCTTTGGAGGCACCCTGCTTGCCTCCGGTGCTCCAAAAGGGCGGCTGTCGTTGCTGGAGAACACCAAGAGCCCGGGCCGTCTCCGTGTCCATCTTGATGGCTTGTAGGGAATCGTCCACTGTTTTCCCAAACAGGTTGCTCCCGTCGAACGGCATGTCCAAAACTCTGGTCTGCACGTCCTGCCGGAAGTCCGTTGCCTTGAGCCATCCAAGCCGTCTAAGGCACACGCCGTTGCCCAACTGGCGAAACCCAGTGTCAGCGATGTCCGTCGCCATCGTAATGGCGTGGTCCGACGCCACTTCTCCTTCCTGCAAGATCTCTAGGGCCTCCGTCCTCTTGTCGTCCGGTAGGAAGTCCAGCAGGGGGGCGATCTTGTACCACAACTCCCTGTCATAGCGGGCTACGATAGCCAAGGAGTTGGCAGCCTTAATCGTCGTCGCTGCCGATGAGATGACTCTGCGTCCCATCGTGTCCAATTTCTTTCCCTCGCCGTCCGGGGGGGGTTTGACGTAGAGGCTGAACCCCCCCCCGCTTTCTTCCTGGCTGCCGCAGAGACGACCGAGTCCGGGGTCGGCTGTGCCCGAAGGCACAAGGGGGCCGCGTCCGGGACCCGGTACTTCTTCTCGTACCGATCAATTCTCGCAGGCGTTGTGGATGGGTTCTTGAGGAGGGCGAGACCCTCATCCCAGATATCGTCCAGTAGAGGTACAGTGAGGATCGTCTTCCTCTTGGTCTCGCGCCGTTGATAAAGGAAACCTTCCTTCTTCTCTTCCGGGCAGAGCTGGAAAGCTCGGATGCCCTGGCGATCATGGCATGAAACGATCCAATCTCGTCGGGCGGGGAAGCCCGGGGAGGAGGTGACGACGGAAAATCCTCATCGTAAACCTCGTCGTCTGTACCTGTCGCGGCCGTGTCCCTCCCCGTATCATCCCCACGGGTCGTGGACAGGGAGGAGGGCTGAGCAGGGCGCGATGGTTGAAAAGGAGGTGGAGGATGAATCCTTCTTCTCTTAGGAGGAGGGCTCCCAGAAGGGCCTGGCTCCGGGTCCCCCGTCGGGAGAGGTTCCTCCGTTGGTGGTAACGGCAATCTTGTCCTTATCTCCGAGCATAAGGACAAGATTGTCCTTATAGCCAACAAAATGGCCGAGTTGTCTTGCGGCACTGGTTGTGGGGATTCCGACGGGCGGTCAGGAGCCTCGTCGGCACCCTCGACGTTCTCGTCGTCTCCTACGTCGAGGTCCCTCCCGACAGGCTGGTCTTCTTCCACGCCAATGCCGTGGCTTAAGACTTCGATCAGCTCCTCTTCAGAGGTTGAGGCCGAATCCACGACAACCTCCTGCCCCCCCTTTTCTTCTCCGTCGGAGGTTTCACGGGGGTCCTGTCGATGGGCTTGAAAGAGGAGTCCCTCCGCGGTGGCAGGGAGACTCTGGGCCCCGAGGTCACCTCCACTGGTGTAGCCTCCACAGGCTGAGCCAGGGCCGCCACGACTGTCTCGATATAGGCCTTGGCAGGGTGGATCAAGGCTTTCACCACCTTATGTGCGCTCACCGCCTTCTCCTTGGAGGGAGGGTCACCGCCTCGCTCCCCCTCCGATGGGGCCTTCGAGCTCGACCGGGGTCTCTCCAGGAGTTTCGCCGGGTGCTCGGCCTTCCTCTTACCCGAGCCAGAGCATTGGCTCGTGGTTCATGGCGCCGGGTAGGATGCGCCCTGCCTGGCAACCGTAGAGCACGACCGTTCGGCGCCCGTCACCGGGGCGCCCTCAAAGGTCTTAGAAGACCGCTCGGACTTATTCTTCTTTTTCTCGCCTGACGGGCTCTTCCCTTCCAGCCAGTTGGCGAGACGCAGACGGCGGTCCTTCATGGTCCGCTCTGACATATTGCCGCAAAACGCACAGTCCTTCTCCACGTGCGTCTTATCCTTGTGCAGGCAGTAGAGGCAAAGGGAGTGTTCGTCCTCCTTAAAGACATTCTGGAGCTGGCATCCAGGGCAGACCCTGAACAGCTTTCCGGCCGTCGAGCTTCCCTTCTCCTGGGCCATGTCCGAGATGGGCCTGAGAAACTTCTGGAGTCCTCCAAAAGCGTGGCTCGACGAAATCTTCACCCTTGAGGGGCGTAGAAGCATCCGACATGGGTTGCCGTTGATCGGATAAAGAAACGTTGGAGCTTGAGGCTCTTTTGACCGAAAAAAGAGAACTTTCCTATGAAAAAGCGCGAAAACGCACTAAAGCTCGAGAGCAATGGCACGAGGATCCCAACACTTGAACGTGCAGTAAAAATCTGAAGATGGCTGCCAGAGGCGGGGCTTAGGGAGATGGCAGTCATTGGCGGTGGTCAGTATGACGCAGAGATCAGTGATTGGTTACTACTACGAAAGACAGATCAGAAACGAAACTGATACGGATTTTTCTTTACCGAGGATTCCCAGCCTGACGACGGGGAATATTCATGAGCATGTGAATCCATGCCAGACCCCATGCTGGAGAAAGTATATAGTGTGATGTACCTTGCGTAGATCACCACCCCCTAATACATTATCTGGGGCGAAAGGGCTGAGTAAAACTTTAAAAGCAATAGGGCCCAAGGTAACAGATACAGGCTTCGTAACAAGATGCGGTACCTATAGCATTGAAGTGTTAGAAGAAAGTAGTATTGTTGGAAAACTCAAATCATACAGATGACTTGCTAGGCCCCTGTGTGAGCCAGGCATTATACAGATATCCCTTTATAACATACTGAAACACAGGGATCTTCCGGATCTAAAAATAAAAAGGGATTGAAGATGAAAGTGTCTCATAGCTTGTAATTATACTGATCTTCATTTTGCGCTAGACGCTACATCGTTTGGTATGAAAGCTGGTGTACCTGAATTGAGGCATGATGGTGGATTTAGGAGTGGGGCAGAAATCTCTGTTGAGGCTCATTGGAACATTTAATTTTCCAATTACCTTCTCTGTTAAACCTATCATGTTTTCCAATGTATGGGCAGTAACAGGTGCAGGTATTCTCTATCCACCAACGCTAGTGGTGTTATAAACAATGTAACTTTCTTTTTTGATAAATAATTTTCTTTTGCTAAATCTGGATATGCTACTTATCATGGGACCTATTTCATGTGTGGGATTTCAGCATAAACCAATTAAATATGCAAGTTATTAGATAGGATATGTTCTACCTGCTAATAAACAGTACCCCAAACTGTCATCATCTCCAAGAGAACTTGGTTGGGATACTTTTATTGGAGGAATTGGATATTCAATGCCTGAAACATTAATCAAGCTAAAACATAAGATCTAGACAATATCACTGCTAATGGCGAGAGTGGCAAATGAGACTTCAATTTCGCTATCGCCGATTACTCCTAAGCACATACCTATACACACCATGGGAGTGCAGAATGGCCTCAGACAATAACCTGTCCTCAAAAGGAGGTATTTGTGCTCTTGTGGGATCAGAATGATCTATGTTTATTCCAGTGTTTGTAGATACCTTAACTGACATTGTTGCCTACCTTAGAAAGTCTGTGGCTATATTACACAAAGAATACATTCACTGGGCGGTCCCTTTGGCCCTGGCTGACCAGTTTGGTTGGATCATTAGGAGCCTCAATGATTCACAGAGTTCTGGTGATATTGCAATCCTTCTGGGAATTTATTGCATACATTTGCTAATCAAATGTGTTTCTAAATGTTTGGAAAAGAACACTTAGTACCCTGAAAGTTCAAGAGAGACTTCTATTGATGAAAACTACTGAAGTGATGTTTCAGAAAGACACTGGTAATTTTGAGCTGATAATTCAAAGCATTTAGAGGTACACTACTTTTCGTTTTCATTAGCCCCAAAGCAGGTGGGGGATACCTGTGCAAGAAATAATATTAGGGTATTTATTGAGCACAGACCTAGCTTGAGAAAGCAACAGAGCACTTTACAAGTCATGGGGGAAGGACATGGTGAGGGAAGTATAGATCCAAGGGAGCATGGAGCTAACAACAGGGGAGGGGGCAATTTAGCAGCAAAGGATCTACAAGTAACCAGGGGAGGAAACAAGGGAAAGCAGTACACCCAGTCTCAGGCTAGGTGAAGAGTTGTGGGTGTGTGGACCTAGGTGTTGAGGAGAAGCCATTCCTTGTAAAGGAGGAGCTCCTTCCTGAAAGTTAAAAGTGAGGGGGCGAGTCTGGTGTTGATGGAGAAGACACTCTGGAAACTGGGGTCATACATAGAGAAGCCCTGTCTTCCGTTTCATTTCTTCCTTTACTGGCAGAGTTCAGGTCTGTACAGGTCCTTACTTCTGGTGGGTCATAGACCTGTGGAGATACTGAATTTCTCAGTGAGGTAGCTTGGGTACTTCAGAGCAACAGCCTTGTAGATGATGAAGCAGGATTTAAAGAGGATATGTGCTTGCAGCAGGAGCGAGTTCAGTTTGATGGGGGTCAGGGTGATGTGGTCGAATTTGCAGAGTCCTTCCTTGCCTCGTGCTGCAGGATGTAGGACATCTCAGGAGTGCCAGAGTAGTCACGCCAAGGTATTTAAAAAGGGAACTGTGACCATCCACTTGGGATGGTCACAAAGCCTTTTACAGCAGATCTGAAGTGAATGTATGGGATGAAGGGCTTGATTATTCACAGGAGCTAAAGTTGGTATCAAGCCGTTTGTCTCTTCCCTGCAATGTGCTGCTTGAAGGAGAGGTGTATCAATGTCGAACCCAAGAGACTTGATGCAGGAGACCAGCTGGGGTGTGAAACCTACAAGGTATTCCCTGTAGTAAACGAGCTGTGTAATGAGCCCAATTTCACTACTATTACCCTTGTCAATTGGCCCTTCATTTTATAGGCAGTATTGAGTAGATTAGAACTTAATTAAAATGTACAAACACCAGCACATATCAATCTTCTGCAGAATCAATACATCGGCATCCTTACCCGAGGTTACTCTAGACTCTACCATGCTCAGTAGAAAACAAACACCTGAAAGGGTTCTGGATCACTTGTAGACAGCCTAAGTCCTAGAATTGCCCAGGATATTAGCCCCGTATTTGCAAATACGTTATTGCCTCAGTTACTACGGGCTTTGTACCTTCAACCTCGGAAAGCTCTGTAATTAAACCCCTTGTTTTTTTTAAAAAACATCCTTGGATCCTAAGGACATATCCAACTGATTACTTTACTTCCCTATTCGTTCAAATATTTCGAAACAGTTGTTGTTTAACAGGTACAGGGTTTTGTTGAAACGGCCAATTTGCTGGATAATGCACAGTATGGTTTTACACCAATGCATAGTACCAAACTTAAATCCTGACAAAACAGAACTATTCATCAATGACAAACCTAATATTTGGACCCCACTATTCTGTCCCACCCCACGCCTAACGTCAAAGATCTCGGTATAATCCTAGACAACAAACAAACTAAATTATTACATTTCCGCAGTCATAAAGTAGTGTTATTTTATGAGGAAAATAAAAAGACTGCAACCTTATCTGGCTTTTCCCCACAAGGTCATGGTAATTAACTCTTTGGTGTCTTCCCGCCTGGATTTCAACAGTGGCATATATCTCGGCCTTCCAGGATACCAGATTGCAAGGTTGCAGACAGTCCAAAATACAGCCACCAGATTTCTAACAAAATCCTCAAAGTATAAGCATATTATCCCAGCCCTGCGTTCTCTGCACTGGCTCCCAATTAAAAAAGAAGATACTTTTTAAGAGCATGTGCCTAGCTATTAAAAGTCTTACATCCCACAGTGGACCCTCGGTTGCACAAGCTGAGCTCATATACCGCCTTCTGTTATCCTTACAATATATCCAAGTGTGTGTCTCGTATATTCATCCCACGTGCTTGGAGGACCAGGGACCAATAAAGCAGCAATACACTTACCTGTGTGACATGTCTTACCTGCGGCATCAGCGATACAACAATAACATAGTCTTCCTCAAACTCAAAAGGAGCGTAGAACTCCTACACTCCAACTGCGGTGGCCTTGCAACACCCGCCAGAATCTAGGCTGTAGCACAGCAGGCTAGTGAAATTGCTCCTTACTAACAGTTCATAGCTCCTGCCATCTCCTGGTGTACAGGCTAGTCAGTTCAGGCACTTGCATCTCTTGCCTTCTAGTACCATTGCTGCTAACAGGCCATCTCACTGGATTTGTGAAGCTGCTTTTGACAAACCATTTCTTTCAGATTGAGTGCTTTTCTGAAATAGAGCGGTCAAGTTTCCTTTAAGACTGGTCTTTCTCCATCCTGGAGGATTGCTGACCCATTCCTAAACATTTTGCTATGTACTTCCATCAAGGGATGAGAGATGTCCGCCAGAGAGACATTATCAGCTCTGTTAGTGGTTTACTTCTGGAGGCTCCATGCATCCAGTCATCCAAAATGGCAAACATTGAGGCCACAGTTTAAGCATTAACTCGGGAAGACATATGTATGTTGGACCCTATTGGTTGTATCAGAACATATCAATTGTATCTAATTACTTTACAAAAAAAGCTGTATTTTGTTTAGGGTGGATACCATTATCCCTGGTTCCCCTGTCCCTTGCCCTCCTTGGCTCCCCCCAGCACTTGCCCAGCCCTTTGGGCCCCTGCCTTCCTATACTTCTCTCCCCTCCCCCCCTCTTCCCAGCCCTTTCTGCCCTGACCTTCCCCCTCCCCCCTGCACTTATTGTCACTGCACTTGCATAGTCTGAATGTCACAGTGCCTAGTAGGACCATTTAATGTTATTTTTTCCCCTCTGTCCCTCATTGTCTTGTGGCGGCTGGAAACACTTGTGTGTAGGCGCCATACAAATGTCCAATAAATAAATAAATACCATTCATATGTAGGAAGCATGGCTGATCAGAAGATTTGGGATAGGTATAACCCTAGGACGTCAGTGCACCAGCTCAATGTAGCGATATAAAAAGCTATGCAAAGGCACATATTGGGTTATTAAACAGGACTAAGAAAGTAAAACAGTGCATTACTGGAGCTATGGACTGTTCAAGGAAGGAAAGACCAGAAAAGGAAGGTGTAAATAAAGTTAGCAATAGTAACAGACTTGATGCATCGAGGAGAGATGTTGTTGAAGATGCTGCCACCAGTGATAAAAGTGCCAATTCTCGAGGGATCGCACCTTAGAGATCAGTGCGAGGAAGATCATTCTGAATGAAGAGATGAGAAGAGTTCAAACAAGGTGCAGAGCAGCAAGTAGCAGAAGTGCATACGAACACAGGAATCAAATTTATGAGGGGCACAGAGGGCGCCAATGGCAAAAGTAGGGGGGCACAGCCCCAAGTGGGTGTGACCTATGAAAGGTAATGTGTGACGTCACAAGCACTCCTGCCAAGAGCCTTTTGTGCACACCAACTACCCACAACTCACTGTACCTCCCCTCTCATCAGAATGCAAGCACAAAACCATGAAGTGACTAATGGCCCATCATTAGCAGTTTCGTGGCTACATTCTGATGGGAGGGGGGCTTCAAGCTGCTCTGCACACTTTGAAGGGGCTACATTTTGATGGGAGGGGCTGCAAGCTGCTCTGCACACTATGAAGGGGCTACATTCTGATGGGAGGGACTGCAAGCTGCTCTGCTCACTATGGAGGGCTACATTCTGATGGGAGGGGCTTCTAGTTGCTCGATCACTGCTCACTTTGAGACAAAAGGAGCATTGCCCTGTGATCTGCAGACATTTGCCTCAGTGAGTGTCGCAAATAACACCACGAACAGAGAACAGTCACTGCTCTCCTTAGGTAGGTGGGGCACAAGGGGGGGGCACTTGTCCCCCCCACCCCAGGCCTCCACCTAGTGACTCCACTGCGCCTCATACCCAAGCTAAATATAGTCGGGCCTTCTGCTTACAGGTCCAGCCCTCATACTGAATAATCGGGGCCCCGATGGAAACAATGTAGGGAAATCCAGGCTTTTCTCAAAATATAAATGCAGCAGGTACGGAATCGGGAAATATATGGAAAAAAGGCCAGTCTATCCAAGGCGCTCTCGTGGGAATTAAGCACCTGACAGGTTTGTAGTGCGAGACTGTGACTTCTTCGGGATGGCCTCACTAGCCTAGCGGGGAAGGCGCAGGCTAAACTCACACCAAGGGCAGGGGTTCGACCCCATCAGGGGTGGACAGCTACCTTTCCACAAATGTGAAAGAGAGTCTGCAATTCCACTCAGAGGGGTGGACAGCCACCTTTTGCTAAATTGTGCCAGAGAGTCTGCAATTCCACTCAGAGGAGTGGACAGACACCTTTGGCTAAAATGCCACCTTTGGCTAAAATGTGCAAGAGAATCTACAATTCCTCTCAGAGCCGTGTTAGTGGCGGGGGATGTCTCATTAACCCTCTGCTGTCCGTCTTGCCATCTGAAACCTGCCTGTTGCCCCCAAAGTGCAGCGTTGGGTGTGAATATCTGCAGCCTATTGGTACGTTTGAAATCAGTGCCTGTGGCGTTCCTGCAGTGTCTGCAGAAGCAAGCCCCGCACCAATTGACCTCATCATCCCTACCCTAATACAATAATGCAAATCTTGCTTGGAAATAGCTGCCAACTTGAAGGGCCTTTCTAGATATGTTTAAAACAACTATGCAATGTGTGGCGCAGCCATGCACAGCACAACTCTTTTGTGGAAGGAGATAGCCCCATGTGCAAGTGGAGGGGCACAGTGACTTGGATAGAAATGTTTGCTCTCTCTCTTTCTCTCCCTTTATGCGCGGCTTCAACTATCCGACTATTTTTACTTTAAGCAGCACCTGGTGAACTCTAAAACAATGGAGGGAGACTGTCAGCCACCTGCAGCACTCTCTACCGCACCCACTTTCTCTACACCCATCTTCTCTACCCTCACCCCACTCTATCTACCCTACCCCCACCCCAACTTGCTCTACCATCACTCTCTACCCCTACTCACCCTTACCCCACTCGCTCTAACTCACCCACCGTCCTCCCACCTTCTCTACCCCCACTCTCCCCACCCCCAACCCACTGCCCCACTCCCACTCCCAACCCACTGCCCCACTCCCTACCCCAACTCTCTCTACCCCCCACCCACCCTAACCCCACTCGTTCTGCCCCCACCCACCCTAACCACACTCTCTCTTCCACCCACTCACCCTACCTCCACTCGCTCTACCCCCCACCCACCCTATCCCACTCTCTCTTAACCCCCACTCTCTACCCCCCACCCACCATACCCCCACCTTTTACTTACCCCCACTGTGTACACCATCCTACCACCCCTCTTTACCCCCTCTTTCTGCAGCCACCTACCCTACCCCCACTCTCTACTCCCACCAGCCAAACCCCCACTCATCCACCTTATCTCTCTGTCTCCACCCACCCTACCAACTCTCACTACCCCATCTTGCCAGCCTACTAACTCTATACTCCCACCAACGCGAACAACTCTCTCTACCCCCAGCGACCCTACCCCCACCTTCTCCACCCCATCCACATGTGCTACCCCCTCTTGCTCTCCATCCCCACCCCCCTCTACCACCACCCATCCTATCCCCCTTCCTTTCTAAACTACCACCTCTCTGTACCCCCACAAACCACCATACACCCTTTTCCCCCCACCCACCTACCTCATCCTACCTCCTCTATTCCCCACCCACTCATCTTAGCCCCTCTCCCTATCCCTGCTCATCCTTCCTCTCACACACTTGTTTATTTCATACCCCCTCACTCTGTATCGCTCGTATTTCTTCTTGCTCATCATCGATGGCACCCTCTGTCAATGGCTTTCTCCTTTGCTCTATTACCCGTCTAATTCTATTGCACACCTGCACCCCATATTGCAACCTCCTTTCAAACTTTGCACTCTCCTCCTTGCACCCTGGTGCCTATAAATGCAAAATGCAAAAAACAGCTGTAAACACCCAAACTATTGGCATTGCCAGTGCTTGTTTTTAGGTGGGGATGGGCCCAAATGGAATATCGTGGAAGATGCCTGTCAGTCTTAATCTACTGACTATATAATTAGACATACATTATTTCAAAGACAAGCCATACTGATTTCGTGGCTGGCTAGTGTTAAAAAAAGCATCCATATGGTTTTTTTTAAAAAAAAGTTTATGGTAGAAGCTTTAAGACAATCTATGTGCTCACTCCAGGTTTAGGCTCTATTTGTCAACCTCGACATTCCTTGCGCCAGAGAATGCGCTTGGGCAAATGAATCAGAATGCAAATAACGCAATGGCGGCTATAGTAAGGGTGCAAGCAACATTATAATACCATTGAGACTAAGATGTCCCTCCCAGATTTCCTGGCACGCTCTAATGTCAGTCGGGGGCAGGAAATCTGGAAGTGGACAGTATATTGACATGGATGTAACCACAGTGTGCAGTAAAGGTCCGCACTTGGTGATTGTCACAAATATCACCACGAACAGATAACACAGTCACTGCTCTCCTTAGTTAGGGGGGGGGGCAAAATGGAGGCACAGGATTTCAGAGGGGGGGCACTGGCCCCCCCAGCCCCTCCCCTAGCGACGCCACTGTACGAACATCAGTGTGATCTAGAAGCGAAGATGATACTGACATCTGAGACAAGGGAAGGTACCCTAGAGGGGGCCTCAGACATGGAGCGCATCTGAAAGCATGGTGTAGGAGAGATGGGACAGGTTAGAAAAGGGCCACCCCGAGAACGCCAAAAAGACAGGAGGATCGACCGGTGCCTAATAGCCTAAAGGAAGTTGAAAAAATAGGTTGTGCCACAGAAAGGACAAACCCAGGATTCCACAGGTAAATAGATGGCCCAGGTGAAAGCGAATGTGGAGTCAATAGTGATGCATACTGGAAAATGTGGTGCCAAAGATCAAGTGGCATCTAAGAAAGGTTGAGGAATTATTAGAACTGCATGCCTGAGACATAGCAGTAGTCAAACAAGGACAGAAGACGTAAAGAAGAATTCAAGTTGCACCCTGGTAAGTGCAGGCCAAAGTCCCAGCGATGATCTAAGAGGGCTTGAGCAGTCATTTGATTTGCATGCTGGGACATCTGGTCCAATGAGCAAGTGACAGTCAAAGAGGGGATAAGCAGTCCATTTTTTTCTCCAGAAGTTCAAGAGAGTCCTAAGAACTTGCAACAATATAATTGAGAGAGAAAGAAAACATTTGAACTACATTTTACAAAAAGACCCATAGACTCTCAAGCAGAACTGGATGAGTTCAAAATAATTTCAGTTGCATGCTGGCAAATATGGTCCAAAGGAAAAGAGCATGCGAGAGAAATCTTTTGAACTGCATGTCAGATGAATTGCATGCTGACCAATGAAATCCAATGACAATCTAATCAGCGTTTAAAGAGTACACAGTTGAATTTAACTTCAAATTGTAAAGCATGGCTCAAGAACTTAACTATTTTACAAGGTCTGAGAGATGGTATCAGGGAAATCAAAAATATTGCTCCAATCCCTACAGAAAGATCACAAGAAGGAGACCAGAGGAGAAATCTATGAAACACGGACTGATGTATGATCCATCTCTTGGAACCAGATGACTGAACTGTGTTGAAGCAGAGAAAGTAAGTACTTCTTGTGAAATAATAGCAAGGAAATAACTTTGCAATGAGAAACTGAGGGACATAATTTATTTGGCCAGGAACAAGATCAAAGTATCGACACTACCAGTCAAACTGTCATCCTTTTGTTTCAAACACTGTCCAGAACATGACTGAATTCTTGAATGAAGCCATACTAAGGGAATACTGCATACTCCATGAAAAATACAATAATCTTACAAATCTGAAAATAAATTCACTCTAGAGCGTACTCTAATTTGGATGATCTGAATACCAGCAACATTCTAGAAAGAAGTGGCTGTTCAACTTCAGAAGAAAATGGGCAAAAACAGGCCTCAAAATGCACACTTGGCACTGACCACTGGTGATTGATAATTTACTCTTTAGGAGTAAGAAATTGTGTGCCATGTTAATCTGCCCAAACCAGGGAGCAAGAGATTTTATGCCAGGCAGTCCTTTGAAACCAGTCCTTTTTGTCCGTGTTTTAAACGTATAAGAGTTTGCTGAATATGCTCCCAAGTGAGACAGCGACTGATAACTCATTGTGTTGAAGTCATATATTTGAGGCAAGTGGTCAGAGACAACCCTTATTAAGTGATTGGTTCTGGTTTCCGCAAAGAGAGCGGATGGTTCTTGCTGCAGATGTTTGATGAACGCTGTTTTGAGAAAGCGTGGACTTTGGTCTGAACTGTGCTGCATTTGGATTAAACATGGACGGTGTTGTCAAACAGATATTTTTTTTTAGGGAGGACAGGAGAATTTGGATGGAGTTTATGAATATTGTAGTGAATCTGTATCAATAAGTAAAGTGAGTGGAATGCAAAAGTTGTAATCTTTTATGGGCCATTAAGAAGAACTAAATGAAGAGTGGCTTTTTAACACGGCATTATTTTCAAGTTGCAAGCTAGTAGCCAGGCATAAAAAGTCACTCCCTCTCTCAATTCTCCACATACACGCAGCACCTAATAGTGCACGGAGCACACCATTTCTAACCCTCCAAGACTAAATGAGCACTCTAACGAGTGGTGCGTGGAAATGTTGTGGTTTGAAATCATTAGCAAAAAAGGTGTCAGGAATGAAGAAAGGCACAAAGGAAGTTGAAAACAGCAAAACGCTTTTACACTTGACTTAACCAACACCAAAGGGCAATGAGTGAATACGGGAAAATGCTCGATGAACCTTGCCCCTAAACAACTGTTGATGTCTTGTGGCGGAGCCGAATATGCAGAAAGCACAGCATAGATGGGCCAAAGGAAAAAGGGAGATGAACACTATTCATAACCAAATGCAAATCTTTTTCTCCAGGAAATTGTTTGTCTCAGAGGACAGTGTTGCTTTAAACATAGCCCAATCAACCCAATAAAATATTTTTGTCAGGGCCCACTTTGTTTTTCGCTCCCATTTTCCCCTCTATATTCCCGAGAAAATGTATTGGGCTAACAATGCTTGCATCGATCTATTCTGTCCTCTATTCCCACACAAATCAAACAGGTTTTACCTTAAGTATGGAGTGGCGACATCAGCAAGGCATTGTGCGTATGCAAATTAGCATAAATGCAAATCCTTCTCCAGAAAATTGTCTTTGTCTTAGAGGGCAATGCCTTTATTCTGGTCAAATGCTTAACCAACAGCACAAGCTATCACGCATCACCATGGGGACCAAGGTAGAAGAATCTTAGTACAGTTTATCTTTGGACAGTTGAAGACAGGATTTGCAGACATAAACCGCTATAACGACTCTCCCAAATGTTGCACTTATGCCGCCCAAAGCTCGACAGATATTACTAAATCCGTTGCTTCAGTGATAGGAGGTTCCCTAACCATAAGGATCCTAGTGATAGTGACAAGTATGAGCAAGAGGTTTGGAAACTCAAAAAATGCTTACATTCCTCAGGGCGCCAGAGCATTGCAGACGTGTGGCACGTAGCCTCGAATACAGGGACTGCTCATTCTCTATTTCACCCCCACCAGAAACATTCACAAACCTACATTCTTGCCAACAAAAGCACCACGATAGGTCTTGCACAGACTGCAATTAGTATGACTCTCAGATTACAACCAATTTTTACCTAAAAGGTCAACTAAAGGTACAGACTTTTTTTTTTAGACTTTCCTGTGAAAACTTCTTTTAGGTTAAGATGGCCAATTAGATCAACTCGTATCTGTACTAGTGGTTTCTAAGGTATACTCCCCTGTATGAATAATCTAAACGAAAGGTGTAAGGAAAGGATAAACTCCAAATGTTCCTGTTGTTGCAACTCTGTTCTATTCTTGTCAAAATGAGCATAAGATAAACGCTGGTAGGTGGACATAGGTCTTACTCTACAAAATAAAAAGATGCTCTATTCTGATCAAGAGCATCAGCAGTCTCTGTTCAAATGGGACAATTGTTCCATCCATGGATCTCTGTTCCATACAGCACCCAGTATGCTTCTTTACACAGTTTTCAGCTATACAAAGCTCCACAGGCTTCTTGACATCCAAAACAGACGCTGGGATATAACTAGCAGCACACTTTACACCCAATTGCTATTGATAATTTTCATTTCAGGGATATAGCGCACAGTGACAGTTTTTCATTTGTTGTAGGGATAGAGTGCTCAGCTCACTTCTTCCATATTCCAGGCATATAGTGTCCAGATCACTTGTTTTGGCCCCCAGGGAATAATGGGCCAGCCTACTTCCATGGATGATGTATTGTATTGTACTTGTACTATATAGCACCTTTTACCATTATTATAGTCTCAATGCGCCGTTAGTCGGAATGCCTTCAGAAGGCTGAAGTCCAGCTTGTTGGACGTCAAGGAGTACGGTTAGGATGGGTGTGTGCATTTGGCCAGGTAAGGCTTAGCCGGGTTGGCCAGTCTCTGGTAGAGAGCAACCCATGAGGTCAGGCATGTAGATGGGTGCTGAGAGGAGTCAGGAGGTGGTTTGAGTGCTAGAGACTCGTTATGGGTTCAGCGTGCACGAATTTGTCAGAAGTGTTGAGTTGTAGCCTGGTGTAAGTAGTTGAAGAATTAAGTGAACAGCACAACCATATTTTGTCATAGTCCTTGCTGTATTCTGATGTGTGCAGGTAGCCATGCCTGCAGCCATGTAGTGCGTTATACAAAGGTAGCAGAATTTGGTGGCAAATTGTTGTGTGTGCGCCCGCTCAGGAAAATGGCTTCTTCCGTCGATTCTATTACCCAACTCACTCCACTATCCCCAGATATTCTCGCCCTCTGGTTGGGTCGCCCTCCTTGGCAGGATTCAAAATCACAGGTAGTGGTGTTGTTAGTCCTGTCAACACTCTGAGGCCTCATCTTTCACAAGCCTCAAGTTCTTCAGATTCCTTGGCTCTTTCAGATCTTTCAGCTCCTGCAGATATGCCAATCATTGCAGTCTGCAAAGGGCAGCTTAGCTCATCCAATAGGTTCTCCTCGTCTTGCTTGCTCGGTCCCAAAACATTAATATACTCCAGGTAACTCTGGCTGCTAGAAGCTTGCCATATGTTCTCTAGAGATGGGACTTGCTCTCTGCATTTCACCTTGGGTAACGTTTCACAACATTTTGGTCCGTCCCACAGATCAGTTTTCAAGCTCTACTGAGCAACATGATTCATCTGATGGATTTGTCTTCTTTCCTAAAACTTAAAAAAGCCTGGCAACCGCCAATTAATAGCTGAATCGCCAGCTATATGCTGTGGCTCCAAGCCGCACACTTTGCACACTCTTGGCGTCTTGCGGGGGTCTTGTCGGTAACGCCCCCCATTCCTGTCCTCAGAATGATGTTCTCCTCAGCAACATGGTTCTCTTCCTCATCGACCCCAAACGGGTAAGTGGGGTCTGATCGTGTATGTTTGTTCACCTCTTCCTGGGCTTGCGTGGCTCCAGCATGTCCATAATGAGGACAGGACATGTGGCGATGTCACAGCTTCTGTGTTTGTGGTACGGATTTGGATTCCCTTGTGTATCATTAAGGGTCACCGTCACTGGCCTGGAATATAATAGGAGTATGGGGCTCAGGGACATGGAAGTGTTAATGATCCTTTCCATTGCTAGAATACTCTGAGACTAGATACTCTTGGCCCCAGGGAAGCAGATCCCATTGAAATGAAAACTGTGTTGCGGATTCCGACCTTCCCGGGCCCCATGTGTTTGACTGTTCGGGGATAAGGAAGAACATGGAATGGAGTAAGGACACTGACTCCATCACAAATACAGATTTGCACTGCAATATTTCCCTTTTCTTGCTGCAGATTGTTTTAATCAATACCAATATACCATGGGGGAATGTAAATCCAAGAGAACAGGATCAACAGTATGGGACAGCAAAAACCAAAGAGGGGGCAGTCTTGAGACAGAAAGAAGATCTTAAAGAAGTTTTGGGCTAAGAACGATCAGGCACTGAAGGTGTTGGAGTCCAGCATGTTTTTAAATTTCAAATGTTTACTTGCCGTATGAGGGCAGAATTAAAATTTGATTAGGGTCTAAATCATGAACAATGAAATGGGGATAAGGACCAAACAGGCATTTCTTTCACTACTTTAAAGAGTTTGAGCTACTTTGACATGCATGCCAGTGGTTTTGTGGTTTAAGCTAAGCCAGCCATTGTTTTTCTTACCATTGCTATAGAACCCATCAGCGACAGATACTCTTGTTTTTTCTGTATTTGTTCGGTTTTGTTCGGTGTTGAAATCCACAGTTATCCTGGTCAAATTAAGCAGTCTTCTATTTGTGTTTTGGAGACGCATCTCAAAAAGGTGCCTTCGTTCTACTAAAAGAGGCGACATGATCAGATTCTAAATAAGAGGAGTCTGAATCTTGAATAAGGATAAAGGAGAACTAGCAGCTCTTTCGTTTCATCAGGTCCTGTGGCACAGGTGCAGCCTTAGTCACTGTTGCCACAGCAGCCTGTCATTTTCTTTGAATTCCCTCAAAAACATAGTTTGAGCCTTATTCACCTGAGCGCTCGGATAGTGATTTATTCAATATGTAGATATTGACGAAATAAATGATTCAATGGATCTGTATTTATTGCGAGATGTCGGCCAACATGTGTTCCGACCCGCCTGGGTATTTCTCAAGGCTGTGAATCATATTGTGACAGCACCATTACCTAATGTGGGTGTTAGATGTATGCTTATACACATGGTACTGCCTCACAATACGATTCACAATGTTGAGAAAGTCCCGGGAGGGTCGGAACACATGTTGGCTGACATCTCGCAATAAATACAGATCCATTGAATCATTTATTTCGTCAATATCTACATATTGAATAAATCAGCAACCCATCGCTCAGGTGAACAGGGCTCAAACTCTGCTTCGGAAGATACCACATGGAAGAGCACCATTTCATTGGAACCCCATCACCAGCAGCAGGGTATTGCATCTAGCTGAAATATCAAGTGCAGTGATCTACCTATTCTAGTGCCCCTCACCTACTTTGCATACCCTCCAAACATGTTTAGCTTCAAAACTTTGCAAAGGTTCCATTCCAACATCTGTTAGCGGGAAGAACACCTCTCCTATGAAAATGTATATAACATTTACATTTTCCCAGTCCTTATAAAGAAATAATTGAAAGGGGCGGACTATATATTTGTGCTGAAGAAAAAAAATCAAAGGCACATATAATAGAGAAAATTCAGGAAAATGGTAACAATATGAACATTAAATTCACGATGAGAAACACTTGCTGACAGTAAAGGAAATAGTAGGTGACAGGAGATATTTTATTCACGTGGTAGAAGTTGGCCAGACCTCTTAAACACTAATGGAACATCATATAACATGTAACACTAAATCCTCAAGAAATTGGTGGTACTGATCTCAGAGCATCCACTATGATGGTGGAGAAAATAGTGGCAAAATATAGGAGTATGGGACCATTCGATATACTGGGTTTAGAAAAATGGCTAAACTCCGAAAACGGTTTTTGTGCCAAGTCCTATGTTCTCGCTGATGACGTCTGATATTTAAAACCCTCAATCTATAAGAAAAAATACCATGTAGCCACATTCACATTGCTGCCACCCAGTTTACTGTTATACACCATCTCTACAGATGGCAAGGAACACAGATCAAGACCTTGAAGCTGGGTGATTTCTGTTGGTCTCCAAGAACACTT
Organism: Ambystoma mexicanum; assembly: GCF_040938575.1. NCBI lineage: Eukaryota > Metazoa > Chordata > Amphibia > Caudata > Ambystomatidae > Ambystoma > Ambystoma mexicanum. The sequence continues at coordinate 1,168,263,705 of NC_090935.1, read as the reverse complement.
CGTGCCATTGAAATAAATAATCCTATACATGTGGGCTAAGATTTGAAGCCTGATGGTTCTTTTCTCCACACACCTATAAAAAGATTACCAATTTTTATGAATAAGGTAAGAGGTCTTCTACAACAACCTTCTGCCAATAATGTCGGCTTTGCTGTGCATGGTCTGTGAGAAAGGAGAGTGGGGGTTGTTAGATAACGGTAAGGCAAATGCAGAAAATCTCTGGCGTTACTGGGAGCAATTCAAAAGCACCAGTTACATGTGTATGTAAACTGTGTTTTCCAAGATCTGTTTCTAACAGGTTAGCCATAGGGGAAGCACACGAGTTGTTAAGCATTGACAGAGTGATTGTTGATAAGATGTGTTGGCTAGGAGTCTGTTTAGTACACTAGACCTGGTTGGTCATCTGAAGGGAGTTTGTAAAGTGCAAGATTGCAAGATCTTAGTAACGACGAGTTAGTTGCGGGATGGTGATGGGGATGGAATTGGGTATTGTCACTTTCTGGGTGTGGTAGATTTCTTTAAGGCATTTACTGTGCAGTCCAATGTCACATGGGAACTACGAATCAACAGTGAATCTTATGAGATTGTAGTCCTGAGAGGTTTGCATTGTTTGAGATTTATCCAAGATTGCGATTTGAAGGTTAAAGGGAATAACTGATTGAGGTTACATTATTTCAGACAGCACCTATTTGTATTAAGCAGTTGGGCGTGAAAGCTCTTCACTAACAGGAAGTCAAAGGAGGTTGTTCTCACACAATGACAAATGGGCATGACATAAAGCACCCCTTTTTTATTTATACTGTATGCTGCCTTGTTGGGAGGATGTCGGTTGCATACCTCTTGTTGGTTGCAGTTTTCTTTCAAGTTGGTTGATTGAAGAGCCAGGTCTTAGAGAGGTTTCCTGAACGTCGGGTGGATTATTTCCATGCAGAGATGTTTAGGTAGGATGTTCCAGAGTTTCATGGTCAGAAAGGAGGCCCCCTCCCTTGTTGTTTCTTACGAACATTGGGGGATAGGACTCATGCAGCTTTAATAGACCTTAGTACAGTGTAGGCGTGTAGTGCTGGAACTTCCTTCTGAAGGAGGGGCAACCCCATTCATGTTAGGCGTGATGGTAGATACACAAGGTTTTGAACTAAATCCTTTTCTTGATTGGCAGCCAATGGAGCATACATAGTGCTGGTGTGATTTGTTTGAATCTCTTCATTCTAAAGGAGTCATCATACCGGTGCATTTTTGACTTTCTCAATTTTTCTCATCAGGGAGTCTGGGTGTCCGAGATAAAGGCTGTTAGCATAGTCATGCCTGGCTGGTACTAGATACATTTGCAGCCGTGGCTCTGTGTGTGAATATTAAGGCAAGATATGGCGTAGAATGCATAGTTGTAAAAAGCAATGGATCTGACCTATTGTTCAAGAGTCAGGGTGTTGTCCATCGTGGTTACAAGAATCTGGACTGTGGTGGGCGATATTGGGCATTGGCCCATCTTGTCAGGCTAAGATATTGTTATGGTGTTAGAAGTTGTTGGATTGCAGCGCTTCAGTTCTGTTTTGGTAGGGCTGTTTTAGAATGTTTGCTGTATTAATGCATCCATGTTTGTGAGGCATGTTTTGATATGTGAAGCATTTGTTGGCAGTTTGTTCTCAGGTTTGTAGATAATTTGCATGTAATCTGCATAGCTGTAGACCTGTTGAGGTCCAGTAAGGGGGTCATGAAGATGATGAATAGAGTTCAGTGAATTAACTATTTGTGTACGCTGCAGTTTAGAGGGTGAGGCTGGGATTTGTAGGGGCCAATGACAGTGGGTTCAGTTCTACCTGTGAGGAAGGAGGTGATCCAGCATAGTGTTATTTATTTAATTTGAACGTCTTCCAGTCTTTTTAGGAGGATCTTTTAAAGCAGCTGAAATGTCTGCAGGATCAGAACGCTCTCAGAGTTATCATAAGTGTGGCCCAGATCACATGAATCGCTGTTTCTGTGCTTATGTATGGCCTAAAACCATGTTGTGCCTCTTCCAGGGAGTTGTTGGTTTTGATGAAGGCTCGTAGTGACTGTACATTCCAGAGGTTTCCTGAGTGGAGTGTTTCCGATTGGGATGTAGCTAGCAGGGAGAATTAGGTCTGCTCTGAGATTATTAAGCAGAGGTCAATTGTATTCAGATTTCAATGGAGCTGGGATGCTTCCATTCCCGATTGAGTCATTGATGAAGCACAGGAAAATAGGTGTTAGTTCTGATATTACTTGATGGATTGATAAAAAGGGGGGGGGCATGAATCCTCTGGAGATCTGGTTGGGTTGCATAAGTAAAGAGTAGTGAGTAGGTCCTCTGCAGAGTGAAGGCGGAAAGAGGCTAGAGAGATTTGAAATGCAGTAAGGAAGGCTTAATCAGAGTACTGTTGGTGACTTATTGGTGTGGGTGTCCTTCATTGTCGAGGTATTCTTGGATTTCGATGAATGAGAAGTAAATTCATGTTGAGAAACACTCACTGACATTAAAGGAAACTGTAGGTGGCTTTTTGGTGAAATGCGCTGCAATCTTTTCAGAGAGTTCTTGTGTTGGAGTTGTGTTGCATACTGCTATGTTTTTGAATTATTGTATGTCTTCTATATTTTCTTTTGCCTTTTTGTGCTGAAATACATTTGGAGTAGCATCCTTTGTTTGCTTGGGTCACTTCTGTCCTGTAGAAGAACAAGTTACTTACCCGTGGTAACGTTCTTTCGATTGGATGTTCCTCCCACGTATTCCTCATCTTTGATATCTCCATATCCAGCTTTATCTGCTTCGGACATTTTTTCCAGCAAGGGGCGATGCACGTTGATGCCTGTTGACTGGATGTCCCTCAAGGGTATATAACTGGCATATAGCGCGTGCAGTGACCGTTGGCTTCAGTTTCGGTTTTATGCATATTGATTTAGCCTACACCCGACAGTTACCCATCCCGAAAGAGCATAAACTGCAATAACAAGGGAATTGTATTGCGGGGTAGGTTGGGAGGGGCGTTAAGAAATATGTGGGAGGAACATCCAATCAAAAGAATGCTAGCATGGCTAAGTAACTTGTTTTTCAAATGGATTGTGTCCTCCCACGGATTCCTCATTTTATGATAGACTCCCAAAGCAGTGGGAGGGAGTCAGAATGTTCAGTTTCTAATAAGAATTTAGTAGTTCCTCATTAGCCTGTGTCTACAGAATGCAACACTGCCTTCCCAAAACCACGGACCTGGCCCGAGGAAGGGTCCAGACTATAATGCTTGGTGAATGTGTGGACAGAGGACCATGTGGCCGCTGTACAAATATCCTGAATTGGGATTCCCCTCTGTAAGGCAGAGGAAGTAGTCATGCCCCTGGTCGAATAAGCTCCAAGACCCTCGGGCGGATCTTTTCCCACTAATCTGTAGCATTCAGAAATTCATAAAATGATCCGCCTGGATAATGTTTGTTTTGTGATGGCCATACCCAACTTATGGCCCGTGTAACCAATGAAAAGTTGATCATCGCGTCTTTAACTTAGACATCCTGGATAAGTAGAAGCTAAATGCATGTCTAGGGTCAAGCCTGTGTAATCTTTCCTCTTCCATTCCAGCATGCGGTGGAAGATAAAACGACAGTTGTAGGATTTCTTGGAGTTAAATGAAACTCAGACACAGTTTTTGGTAAGAAAGTAGGTTTAACATTAAGGACCACTCTATCCTTAAAGAAGGCTTTGTAAAGAGGCTTGCAGGACAAGGCTTGGAGTTCACTCACCCTACGGGCTGATGTAAGAGCAACCAAAAGGATGGTCTTCAGAGTTAGTAATCTTAGAGGGCAGGAATGAATAGGGTTGAATGGAGCACACATTAGAAATGTCAAAACAAAGTTGAGATCTCAAACCAGGACTTGAAATGGGATTGGAGGAAATACATGTGTCACTCCTTTCAGAAATTGCATACCAGTGGTATTTTGAAGAAAGATACCTCTTCAGATGAGCGCTTAAAAATAGATAGCATTGCTATATACCCTTTAATTGTGCCAACCTAGAGCCCCGGATTAGCTAGGTTTAACAAGAACGATAACACCATAGGTGTGCTGCATGTAAAAGGGTCCACATTCTTATCCCTGCACCAGCTGCACAACTTGTTGCAACAGCAGGGTATAAGGATTTTGTTGCTAGCCTTCTGGCCAAAAGCAAACTCTCCTTTACGTTGTCTGGGTGGTCCCAATCCTTATACCTCAACCTTTCAGAAACCATGCTTGAAGGTTGAGTGTCTTGACCTCTGCATGAAGAACCCGACCATCCTCTCACGAGAGAAAGTCCTCTCTTAGTGGAAGACGTGTTGGAGGGCAGATGGACATGTCCAGAAGGTCCGGGTACCATGTCCTCCTGGCCCAATCCAGAGCAATTAGGATCATGGATTTCCTGAACTTTCTCAACCTCCTGATCACATGAGGAATGATGGAGACTGGAGGGAACGTGTAAAGAAGTGGGAACTCCCAGTCCAGTACAAACACGTCTCCTAGAGCTCCTCTGGGGGAAATTCCCTGGAGCAGTACAGTTTGCACTTCCAGTTGACACTAGTCGTGAACAGATCCACTTGAGGGGTTCCCCAAAGGGTGAAGATCTCTTGAATGACTTCCTCAGCTAGTTCCCAATCGTGGTAGACTGTGGTCTGTCTGCCCAGAGTGTCCGCCGCAGTGTTCTCCTCTCTGGCTAGGTGAACAGCTGATAAAGAGATTCCTTCTTGAATTGCCCAGAACAAGAGCTGCATTGCCTCTCTGCACAGTGGTAGTGACCCTACACCTCCTCTCTTGTTGAGGTAGTACACGGCCACTGTGTTGTGTGTCCTTATCAGGATGTCCTTTCCCCGTACTGAGGGCAGGAAGGACTTCATTTCTAGTTTGATTGCCCACAGCTACAAAATGTTGATGTGTACTTTAGACTCTTATGGAGACAAACAATTGCCGATTGTCAGATCGTTGGCGTGGGTACTGAAGCCAACAGTCGCTGCGCACGCTTTAAACCAGTGATGACGTCGACATCGAGTCAACAGGCATCGACGCGCAGCATGTTCCTGCTGGAATCTTTTTCCAAAGCAGCTAAAGCTGGATATGGAGATATCATAAAATGAGAAATACGCGGATGGACACTATCCATTCAAAGTGCAAATGTTAATTAAAGTTGTATTTTCTTGTTAAATGTGTTTTTTTCCCTTAATATTTTCTCTAGTTTACGATTTCCTTTTTCAAGCGGTTTAGTTTGGGGATGACCCATTTGGCTCGTTTCTTCTTTTGTGAATTTGTTTAGGGTTTATTTGGGTTGATACTGTCCAAGGAGGAAATACTCCAGTTATGAATGTTATGGAGTTTTGCATCTAGCATGGTTCTTATGCAATGTGGGGGAGGGTACATTTGTTTCCTTTAAGTGGTTTTAGTAAAGAAATACATTATATTTCTTTCCAGGGACTGGTCTTTGTTGACAGCTCTTCTAATGGTTCTGCAAGGGGTAGTGTCTCTGTGAATATTGTGAAACATATGGATCAACGCTCTCCCCAGTGAAGGTGTATTGAAGTCCAGGCAGTGATTATATTTTTGTTTCAGAAAGGCCATCCAGAGTGTGACCAGGTGTGTGAGTGGGGCCGTTAACCATTTCTTGATGTGTGATGTGGCAAGATTAGCTCTTGGTACCTTTGTGACAGGGTTGTCTTTTTTTCTATCCAGATGTTCAAATCTCTACATTTATCTAGAAGTTGGTGATATATGACAGTGTGGGAGGTGGGAAGGAGGCCTTTAAACTAAGATATTAAGAGGAAGCATAGTGAAGCAATGGAGCATTTCAGAGCAAGTAACTCATATTCTGGGATGATGTTGATGGAGGAGTTGAGACTATGAAGTAGTATCCATCAACCAGTACTATCCTTCTTCTGTTGTGGCCATTTGCACATATGATCTTGTAGCCTGATTTAGCAACTACACAACCATGCACCCCTTATTATGGTAGGGACTACATGATAATCCAATTAAGAAAAATCTATCGAAACACACAAACATCATTGAAATCTTGTCATCAAATACTTACGGAACAACTATTTCTTCTTTTTTCCCACATTTGGCACAAAGTTCTAATTTACAGGCACATGGCTTACAGATAATGTGATATGCGTCCTTTATAGTCTTCTGTTGGCATTTAACACTGTAAAAAACAAAACATTCAAACAACGTCAGTTTCATAAACAATGTAACTTATCTCATGTTACTATTACAACTTAAATCACAGAAAAGGGAAAAGAAGAATCCTGCCTAGTTGATTCCTTCTCCAATATGTCAAATAGTGATAGATTGAAACAATTGCACCACACACCTTAGAAGATGGAATATCTTATCAGCGTTCGGTTTTATAGCTCATATACAAACACTTTATTTTAGACAATCTGATGGGATTATTTTGCCTATATTTTCCACTGTTCCCTCCCATTTGCACTTTTATGCAATGTACATATTGCTCTGTTGGTAGTTGGGATGGAACACAGATCTCGCAATTCTACTCTTTGTTTCACTAGTGATAAGGGAACGTATGTGTTGGATGTTTACTAGCATTCAATTGTTGCATTTGCCAATTGACTGGGGGAATCACAAGATTTGTAGTGTGAGAAATCGCTTGGACTGCATACTCCTGATCCGTAACAAATCAGGCAAGTCTATTCTTGATGCCCATGATTTAAGTGTGGTAAATGGCAAAACGTCAGGTGGCTGGGCTGCCGGATTAAAGGAGTATTGGCTACATGACTTTCATCTATCCTGCTTGTAAATAGGTGGTCGCTGTAGGGGAGCAGGACAGTGAGGGGAGAGGAGCGGAATTGCCTCAAATAGTGTGAATAGTCTCGTATGGGGCATATAATAAGAGTAGACTACTATATGTTTGAGAAATCTCACTCACCTGGAGACCAATCATGTTCACCCTTGTGATACAACACAGGCACCACTAGAGTTAACTCTGAATCCACGGCATGTGTCTAGTCATCAGCCTCTTGATTCACGAAACCCGAACCGATAGCCCAACATGTGCCCTTTGCCTTGCAATGTCATTCATTGCACATGATCCTGAAACTCAGCCATTCTTTTCTACGCTTCAAAACTCTGCATTATGTGTATCCTGTTTCCAAGACTCTGAAGTTTGACTCCCATCCTCTGCCTCCATGCTAAACATCACTGCCTTTGAATTCTGTGTTACAAGATTTCCAAACAATCTGTCCCCTTTCCGCAGTCTAGTGGTGTCCAGATCATCCACCTTAGTAAGACCGGGCTCTGTGGGGAGTCCAGTAGTAGTGAGGACTAAAGAGGTCACAAACTAAACTCAGGTAGTCATACATATTTTTGTCTTTTCCTGCATATCGACTGCATTCCAAGAAACTGCTGCTCCAGGACGCTTCAGAGCTACACCACATACAAAAAGCACCCAAGGGTGATGCTTGTGCCTGCCATCAATGATTCCAGATAAGTCGCCTTCCGGCACCTTACTCATATTTTCTGGGGTATGCTTGTAAGGTGATGGATAGCGTTTGCGCATTCATTCATTCCTGTGTAGAACTGGCAAGTTCAGCCTGACTGACTGCAAGGCCACTTACCCACCTGAACTGATGGATCTTCTTGTTGCATAAATTCATGACCCAATTAACAGATTCAAATAAAGATGGCTTTGGCCACTCAGAAATCGCTGCTATGCACAGGATGGTCAAGACCCTACAAGATCAGGTTGCCAATTGAAAGGAGGGTTGGTCCATGGCTAGATCCCAATCCTCAACTTCACTAGCGACAGGTTAAACTTCCATGAATTTAGACAGTCCAAACTACACTTTCTCCTGAAACCTTTGCAGTTTCTAAAGAAAATTGGATGGTCATATTCATTTCTGGATGGTGACCCTCTGCCTTGGGCTATGCTCCTGCTAATCTCCGATTATACCATATAATGTGATTACCCATTGTTTAGTGACCTCTTCAAGAACAATTTTGAACAGTGATCCTTGCTTTAATCAATGGAATCAAGATCCTAATCCTAAAAAAAGGCCCAAGGGATTTGCTCACCAACATTGTATATTTACAGAAATGTGTCTTAAAACTCCACTTGTCCAAAGAATCCCAGATCACAGTTATTCAACACAGCTTTGAGGATCACATCCAGGATGCAATAGTGAAGTTTCACCCTACTCTAGATATCACTGGAGACTAGAGAGCTTACTGAAGTGATGCTATGGATCCATCAGCAAATCTAGGACCAAAGGAAAACGGAATGAATCGCACCCTCCTCCCTAGCCACTTCAGTTTGCAGAGCTCTTAAAAATAATGGTTGTCTAAGTGCCGGAAAAAAAAAACATGGAGATCGGGAGACTAGGTCAGCTCTCCCCAGAAAAAAAGAACTAGAAGATGCCTGAAAAAAGTGTGTATGTACTGCGGAAACAAGAGGCATTTCACACTTGCATGCCCTCTTTCTCGTTCGAGAAATGCCAAATCATAGGTAAAGGGAAACTCTCCTACGGGATTAAGAGCAATCCAATATTCCCCCTCTGGGTTTATTCATTCAAAAATGTTGCTTTTACTACTAAACCTAGACCCACGATTGTAGATTCAGACATTTTGCACCTCAAATGCTTTTCTACAGCCTCAATCTCCTATAATCCTTTACTGATGTACCACCCGCCTCCACAGAATATGGAATTTGTCAGCAATTCTTTTGATTTTTTTTTTAGCTCTGCTTCATCCTTGTTGTGCCAAATCAGCTATTTGAGACGATATAAAATATTGGTTGGATTTTCCTGAGCACTCAATCATCATGTTGTAGAGGAGGAGCCAAATACCCCTACTCCAACTGCCCCACCTCTATTACGTATAGAGTGGAAACCAAAGTATGTGACATATGTGGAACAATTGAACCAACAAAGAGCAGAACGTGGACTCTGTGCAGTACCCATAAGACTACCCGTACCCAAGAGAATCTGGGAGGCAAGGTACCCATTGAGAAAACCATACCTGCATGCAAGACAATATGATGGCCATTTGAATGAGATTCCTGAAGAAGCAGAGCAGATGAACGGCAAGAATGAATGGTGACGTCACAAAGGGAGAGATGACACACACAGAAAGATACAGAGCCCAGAGAATGCAGATATTATATAAGGCATCAAGAATGTACCAAGGATAAGTGACATCTTGTGATCAAGTTGAAGAAGCTTATCCCACAGAAACAGATGAAGATATTAATCTAGTTTAAACGTGTACAGATGCAACAGAAACACAAGCAGCAAAGTAATCTTGAATGCTAGCCTCAAATTTTATAGTAAATAGATTGCGGCACGCGCCAATATATATAGGTGCATATGGACAAATAAAAGATGGATGTTTCCACTACGCATTATAAAGCAGTGCTGAACATTAACCCACAGGCCTCACTTCAGTATGTCGCAGTTAAAAGCAAATTAAATTACAAATGAAATCTCAGCAGAAGGAGTTGAATGAGCCAAGAAGCCAAGGTCTTATCAAACAGGAATTGGCTGACATTGGATACAAGTTGTGTGAAAGAACAGAGACTTCTGTTCAGAACACTTGAGCAAAACAAAAGACGTCAGGGGACTAATGAAAAATAATATTAAATACACAAGAAGGTTTGATTTCATGGTGTCCAGTCACGTGGAAGGTGGTCACACCTCCATACGAGGGCAGGCTGTGCCTACACTCCTTAAAAATTCTCAGAGCATAGTACAAATTCAAGGCCAAACTTCAAAGCACTAATTGACACTGGACAATTGAGGTGATGATCGATTGATATATTAATTGGTGGGAAGCAAGTGATAAGATGAGCCCACTTGCACCAGGATGTTCAGTCTGCATGCTGCTAGACATAGGTGGAAAAGTACTGACGGGGGTAGAAGCCAACCAATTATAGAGGACCGCGTAATTAAAGGGTCTATAGTTTGTGTAGCCAATGGAACGTTGTGTATTTAGTGACGTTCATAGTGGCCATTTTGAGGGGAGGGCTTAGTTGCCTGCCTGATGTTAAGTACCCCATCACTTTCCTTCACGGTTCTATACTGATATGGAACTTATACTTAGACATTCACCAATAGGTTTTGTAGTTTGCCACGCAGGTAGTGACACAGGTCGACACGTCACCGATGACCAATTTGCCTAATTAACCCTCCGTTTTTTGTAAGGTTCATCGAGTAAGAGGATCGAGCGAATGCAGATGTTCGTTGCACTCCCTGTTTTATATACGTGTTAATAAAATGGACTCCCTTTTGCCAAACTATCCAAGTAATTTGGATTATTGAAGTATGAATAAAATCTGCATCCCCATCCATCTCCAGGGTATTGCTACTCATCTTAAAGGGCTGGGGCGACCCAGTTCACTTGGTAGCAGAGAGAGGGTGGTTTATTAAAAAACCCATCTACATAAGTAAACTTTAGAGTCTCGGTAATATTGCACGACCTTTGCCATTCGGCTGACAGGACGTGAAGCTCCCCGTAGATGGTGGTTAGTGTAATTGTAAAATTCCTTGCAAGGAGGGTGTGACGGGTCCCCTTAGTGTCTATAAGAATCCCCTCCCACGTCTACGAAGAGCGGAATGGAAAACAGTTTGAAGAGGCGGTAACATAGGCGTACGATCCAGAGAGTCCAAAGAAGAAAATATGCGAATGGTGAGTAGAAACTGAGGAGTGTGGCAAATTGATGCATACGTAGTAAAATAAAGGAGAGTAACGGAGGGAGGTGGGATAAACGTAACTCAAAAGTAAGAGTGTAAAAATATATATATATGGGGAATGAGATATTGACTTGAGTGTGGCTGAGCAATATAATAAGTAATATTGTGTGAGAGGCCACGATAAGGGAGTAGTTTCTTACCTGTAACTTCATTTCTCCAGCGTTGGTATCTTTCATGGATTCACATGCTGTGAATATTCCCCGTTGTCCAGCTGGGAACCTTGGTCATTTTTAAAATAGCGTTTTCCCAGGGAAAACTTCGACACTTTAGTGTCCTATCAATGTCTTTTTTGGGTGCTTTAGCCACCACCAATAAGACGTAGGGTATAAATAGCCCCACCTCCGCAGCTTCCCTTCAGATTTTAACCTCCAAAGTAGAGGCAATCCAAGCTAGGTTTGCATGCAGGGGTGGCCGGCGGGCGCATGTGAATCCATGAAAGATACCAACGCTGGAGAAATGGAGTTACAGGTAAGAAACTACTCCCTTCTCCAGCATTGGATCTTTCATGGATTCACATGCTGTGAATAGATTACATAGCAGTATCAATCATGCATGGAGGCGTGCAAATGCAAACCAATAGAGCACAGAATCACATACATAAGACAAGAAAAACCAGCAGTGATAACGGTCAAAGACACCCCGAAGCTGCGGGATTACCTTATTGAAACAGGCGTTGCAGGACTGTATGTCCCACTTGTACATCCTCACCATGCTGTTGTCCCAGACAGTAATGCCGAGTAAAGGTATGCAGCACCGACTAGATGGCCGACTGGCAAATGTCCATCAGTGGAATCTCTGACCATAATGCCGCCGACGAAGCCGTGGACCTCGTTGAGCGTGCCTTAGGACTTCTCTCCAAAGGCTTTCCAGCCTTAATGTGGCAGAATGAGATAGCCGATGACACCCAGCGAGACAGTCCCTGCTTGGAGATTGCCCGTCCTTTGATGGAGGGTCCATAAACTACAAACAGTTGTTTAGAAAGTCTGAACTCCCGAGTACGACTCAGATAAAATTTCAATGCTCCTTTCACATCCAGCGTATGCAACGCTCTCTCTGCCGATGTAGAAGCGGAAGCAAAGAACGATGGTAACACAATCGAAGAAAGTTTATGAAAAGTGGTTGGCACTTTGGGAATAAAGTGCGGGTTAGTGGCCAACACCACCTTGTCCTTGAAGAACCTTAAGCATGGAGAATCCACAACCAGAGCTTGCAACTCAGATATCCTCCTAGCCGAAGTAATGGCAACCAAAAACACCACTTTCTTAAGACACAAACTACAAGGGCGTCGACGACCGACAGACGTTCAAACGGAGGGCTCATCAGACCTGCCAGAACCATATTGAGGCTCCACCCCGGAGGAAACTTCTTGACTGGAGGAAAAGTTCGAAATAACCCCTTCAGAAAATGCTTGATGAGACGATCACTAAACAGAGGCATGGCATGCTGCTTCAGAGTGAATCTAGAAATGGCTGCCAAGTGTACCTTTATGGTGGAGAACGCCAAAACCTTATTCGTCAAATGCAATTAAGTATGGTAGAACTGAAATGTTCAAAAGGGTCCACCCCAGTTTGGCCCTTACACCACACACAAAACCTTTTCCATTTACACGCATAGGAGACATTCGTGGACGGAGCTCTGAGAACCACGGCTGCCTGGCCCAGCCCGGGGCCACCAGAATCACACGGCATGGGTATCTCCGAATCCAGTGGAGTGTCTGTCGAATGAGTGGAAAAGGAAGAAATGCGTAATAAACCGGTCTGTCGACAGGAACGAGAACGCATCCCCTAGAGACTCGGGCTGAGCCCACCTGCTGGCAAACTCCTTGCACTTCTTGTTCTCCCGCGTTGCGAAGAGATCCAATGATGGACAACCCCATTTCCGGAAGATCATGGACACCTGTTGTTCCTTCAGCTGCCATTCGTGAAGCTGGCTCACCTCCCTGCTGAGCGAGTCCGCCTGCACATTCATCACTCCCGGCAGGTGAAACGCTACAATACTGATGTCGTGCAACAGGGCCCAATGCCAAAGTTCTTGAGCTTCTTTCAAAGCACTCTGGAATGTGTGCCCTCCTGTTTCCTGAGGTAAACCATTGTGGTGGTATTGTCTGTCAACACCCTCACCACAGAGCCGCGTATGCGCAGCAGAAACGATTTCAGGGCCCAATGTACTGCTCTCAGTTCGAGGACAGTGATGTGAAACCATGACTCCACCTGAGACCATAGACCCTGGACGTGGGAGCCCTCGAGATGCGCCCCCCACCCTGTTTGGGAGGCATCTGTCACAATTGTAACCTGAAACTCCGGCTCCAGCAATGACATGCCCTGACCCAGATTGTCCAAGCACTGCCACCATCGAAGAGCTTCCACTAAGTCACCATCGACCACCACCTTGTCGGACCACGATCTGCGACTCTGAGCCCACCGGTCGGCAAGGAACTCCTGCACCGGCCTCATGAAGAGACGGCAGTTCTTCACCAATGGAATGCAGGACGCCATGGCTCCCAGCAGTGACATGTATGTCCTGACCGACATCCTTGTACCGATCTTCCACTCTACCACTTTTTGCCTGAGCTTCCGAACTCTCTCGACCGAGGGCCTCACCAGGCCTAGTTGAGTCTGAAATTCTGCCCCCAGAAACACCAAGTCCTTGGAGGGAGATAGAAAGGACTTCTCGAAGTTGACGGCGAAGCCTAGTCGTTGCAACAGCTGCATGGTAGCATCAAGACTTGCCTGCGTCACTCCCGGCGACGAGCCCCGTACCAGCCAGTCATCCAGGTAAGGGTAGACTTGATGACCTTCTTGTTGGAGCCACGCCACCACCGGTGCCAAGCTTTTCGGAAATATCCTGGGGACGATTTTAAACCGAAAGGAAGCACTCGAAACTGGTAATGATCTTGACCTACTACAAACCGCAGGAAATTGCAGTGTCATCGACGCATGCAGATGTGGAAATATGCGTCCTGTAAATCCAACGAGGTCAGAAATTCACCCGGCTGTACCGACAGAATGACTTCCTGAAGTGTGAGCATCTTGAACTTCAGGCGTTGCAGAGTCTTGTTCAATGCCCAAAGGTCCAGAATGGGTCACCACTTGCCGTTGGGTTTCTTCACCACAAAGTAACAGGAGTAAACCCCCCGGCCTTTTTCGGCCACTGGAACCAATTCTATAGCCCCTTTCTGTAGCATAGGTACAACCTCCTGCTGTAAGATGTGAAGATGAGGTTGCACAGTATACACTGGAGGGACATCTCAGTCCAGTTTTCAGTGTTGGGGAGGCTGAGCAGGCTGGGCATGACAGCCAGGTTCCCAGCACATTCACAGGTGCAACGGCAGGGCCGCAGCGGGCTGACCAGCTCACTGCACTTGTTTGTGAGTTTGTACAGGACAACCGTCAGGCCAGAGAGGAGTTGTGTACAGAGTTAGCTGGACTAGGCCAGTCCATTACGGACAACACTGCCACCCTGGTGAGATCTTTCACAGACAACACCAGTCACCTCTGCGAGGAGGTCTCGGCCCTCCGGCATGTGTTACGGCGCATAGCGGATGCCATGGAGGCAGGGCATGCCGCCACACTACCTCAGCAGGCGAACACACCATTGTCCTGCAGTTCCACACAAACGAGCCTGCTCCGCAGGTCGGTCCGTACACAGCGTCGACCAGACATGCCGCCCCCTGGGACACAGCGTCGACCAGACATGCCGCCCTCTGGGTCAGGGAGTGCCGAGTAATAGTTATGGCAGCCTCATATAGGCTTCGGGGACTCAATGGGACTTGTATGGGGGGGGGTGAGGGTGTGTGGGGGAGTTGTGGGGATAGGGGGAGGGAGGTGAGGGTGTGTGGGGGATTTGTGGGGGGAGGGGTTGAGGGTGTGTGGGGGAGTTGTGGGGGGAGGGGGAGAGGGGTGAGGGTGGTGGAGGGTTTTGTCACTTACGTTTATATTGTTACATTCAATACACCGGTTGTGGGCAAAAGAAGACCTGAGTGGACATCCATCATTGAGCATGTGTCATTTATTCATTTACAGTGGATAGTGTAAATGTACCCCCACACCCAGTGCCCCCTCTGTCCAACCATCATGTCATCCTCTGCTGCCATGTGTGTCAGAAATATTGTGCAATCACTGAATGTGCCCTCCTGTGCATCGGCACTGTGATGATGTCCTGCCACATCATCTTCATCATCATCGTATGGTAGCAGTTCGGTGTCGGGGGCAGGGGCACGTTCCGGCGGATTCACATACTGTGCAGCATTACACATGCCATGATGATCTTGGCCACCTTCTCATGCCTGTAGAGGAGTGCCCCACCCGACCGACTGAGGCAGCGAAATCGTGCCTTCAACAGGCCAAAGGTCTGCTCAACGGCCACACGGGTACGGGTATGTGAACGATTGTAATCCTCCTCGTGCCTGTTCTGTGGGTTTCGACAGGGGTGAGGAGCCACGGCTTCAAGGGATAGCCACTATCACCTGCATGAGAGGTAAATAAAGGTAAATGTTAGGCGATTCATGATGGACAGCTGTACTGATCACACATGCCTGCAGGTTATCGTTGCCCATATGCACATGTCCCTGGACGCATTGATGCCATTTTCAGTCCCTCAATGTGTCCTGTAGCATGGACTAATGGTGTGGGTTGCATCGTCAAGTTGATACATGGTGTGCACTGACATCTTGTTGTACATGCATCGTGTATGCATACACAACTGTGTTATTGTGAAATTAGTAAGGTGTTGTGTTCTGTGAGATTTACTTAGGAGGGAGCGTTGGCACTAGTCTGTGCAATATTGAGCAATCAGCGCTGATCATTCACATGGTGACATGCAGCACTCCTGTGAGTGTGCCGGCCCTGTGCAGACAGTGGATTCCTTAGTAGGTTCAGTCTGATGCACTCTCAGGGATGCTTGTCCTGTGTGGTGATATGCTGGAGTCAGCAACATGGTGCAGGAATGCCGTTACGGAGGGTGAAGGTCGCTGATGAGTGGTGCACGTGTTGTGGGATTCCTGTTAGTCATGTAGTGATAGGTGTTGACCTTACTTCATTCATATGGGATTTGGGTGTCATGTACGGTTTGTGATGGTTTGGGGCACAGTGTTCGGTGATGTGCACATCGTGAAGTGACATCAACATTGGCAGCATGGTGGTGTGTGCATCTATCCCCCAATTTCAATGCCATGTGCCAGTCCTGCTACTTACCAAGCAGCCAGGCACGTCGTCCAGCATGTCGCTCCATGAAGCATGGTGGCGTGGAGTTCCGCAGGACCAAAGAGTCATGAGTTGATCCTGGATATCGGGCACAACAATGTGTGATGATCTTGCTGGCGTCGCATACCATCTGCACATTGATGGAGTGGTATTGCTTGCAGTTGCGGTACACCACCTCCATGGCATGCGGGAACACCAACTCCACGTGGGTGCAGTCGAGGGCACCTACACAATTTGGCATGCCTGCCAGTGCATGGGAGGCAACTTTTGTATCAAATATCTCCTGGGGAGTCCGTGGTAGGGCTATGTAGTCCCTTGTGTGCTTGAGGAGGGTATCCAGCACTTGGTTCAGAATCCGGGAAAAAAAGGGTTCTGATATGCCATGCATGTGCCCATTTGTGTGCTGGTAGGTGCCTGTGGAAAGGAAGTGGAGCACAGACACTACCTTCAGTAGAGGGGGGATGGCGGTGCGTATTTCAATGAGCCTAACTATGTCATCGTGCATCAGGTCCACTATACCCGGTCCAGACGGTACAGGGTGTGGATCTGCTCAGGGGTTAGGTTGAAAGGACTGGCTCTGATGCAAGGGATTGGGGGCTGCCGGCGTGGTAACGGAGGCTGCACTGGTGGGGCATGCTGGGCCTGTCTCACCCTCCTCCTCCTCCTGCGTCTCCTCTGTGGTGGCGCCTATTGTTGATGCTGTGGCAATGCAAGCAAGTCCTCCAGCTCCAGTAATGCTACTACTATTGGAATCATCTTGGTTTCGGAGGGGGTGTGGTGTGTGGGTGTGCTCCTTTTGTACTGGGCCTGACTCCATTGCCTCCACCAGTGCGGATTGTGTGCATCTATGGCAGTTGGGAACAGGGCATTTTACAGTAGGGCGGCGATGCGGCGATGCGGTATTTACGGCATGCCAGTAACCACTTTTTCCGCCTTCATGAGGCCGTTATTTGCATGTCCGCTCATGCCAGCATGGTAGGTCGTGTGCGCGCGCCCAGACCGCTATGAATGGCATTGTATTTTACAATGCCGCTAATAGCGGTCGAGCTGGTCAGAATATCCCGTAGCGGTAAACGATGCCGGTATTCCTTTACCAGCATCGTTGTTCCCTTACCTCCAAACTCGGAATGAGGGCCAAAGTGTTCATTGGACTGTGGCTTGGTTTAGGACACTCCTTTTAAGCCATTCATAAACGGGAAAAGGAAAGCAAGTTTGAACACACTTTGCTGTCATTTCAGGGTAAAAGAAGATATTTGGTTCTTAAAGCCACAATAGCTTATTGATTTTGGACTGAGGCATGCTTAAGCCTTGATAAGAAGAAAGTGATAAGAGGTTATAAACTTTGGACTGAGACATCCTTAAGCCTTGATAAGAAGAGGATTATGCCAGATTTTCGTGCCTGAATGTGGATACAGCAATTGGAAAAGGGTACAGTACCCAGACTCATTCCGTACTGAGTTCGTGTTTGAATTTGGCCATGGTGTTACCCACTGATGACCTTTCTAGGCACATTCGTACTTATTTTGAATTGGTGTTGCGTGCTTACCCTTTGCTGGTGGGGAGAACCACTCGCATTCCAGATTTCTTACAAAATCCTAAGAATGAAGAAGTTATAAAAAGATTACTCAGTCATCACCGAACAATTCTTGCAGCTACCCGAGTACAGCGAGGAGAATACAAATGCCCCTATCAAACAAAGCAGCTCATCTTCTAGTCAGTGTGGTGTTCTTTCGTCTGATTGAAGAGTATCCGCACCTTGTTGGGAGGCACACTGATGTGCTCACCTTTCTAAGGGATCTGAGAAACACTGCAAATCTGAATGTGATCTTGGAAGGCAATATAATCCAAGTGAGCATATATTCTGAGCGAAATCACAGGTCATTGTAAAAACATTCCTTCGAGTGACAGATCGAAAGGTTGCTGATAAACAAAGAACTTTTGGTTCCTGCTGAAAGAAATTCGACATGTCGTCTGGGCTGAGGCAGATTCGAGGCATAGATTGGGAGCTAATCTATTTCATAGAGCTTGTTTTGACTTACTGAGGTCATTTTTCTTCATACTACAGAGACATCTACAGTTCAACTGATGAAAGACTGATTCCAGAGATACAAAGAAGGTTGTTTTCATCGTCCATAAAGCAGACAACTGATCGAGGGCGAATTGCTGAGTCAAGACAGCAGCTTCAAGAAGCAGTTCACAATGCTGATTTATTAAAGTTTGAGGTTTTTCCTTCCTTGCATTGTGTTCATAATCGTACTGCTTTCATTGACTGTGCGAACGGCGTTCTAAATTGGTGCAAACTGAGCCAACACTCCTGTGCATGTTTCTGAGCAGAGGGAAAATGTACACCTGGTAACTACTAGGCAGCCTAGACCCTATGGAATTATTCCTGTCCCAAGGAAAGATGGTAAAATGCCTGAGCTTAAAATGGATGTCATTAGCAATAATTCACATGCAAAACATGTCTTAGAGACTGTTACTGGACGCCAGGGACAGGCTCGGCAAAACAGGCAAGGCAAAGGGTTGATAAAAGGTAAGCCTACACAAGTAATACATGCAAATACACCTGGTCCAGTGACAATTGACTCAAAAGCAGTTTCGAAAAGAAGATCCCAAATGGAGATTATGCGAGACATTTTCGTGCCTAAATGGGCTGCTGAACAGTTGAGATTATGCAAGACATTTTCATGGCTAAATGGGCTGCTGAGCAGATGAGACGTTCTGAACTTTCTCCAACTCAAGGAGCACATGCAGGTGTACCCCGTCCACTGATAGATGCACCTATATCTTATTCAGAAAGAAGAGGCTATGTTGGTACACTTCAGGATATGATTATGGAAGCTCACTTGAAAAGAATGAGAGCTAAAAGAAGCACAGAGGAAGATAATTATGAATTGAATGATTACCTGGACAGCAAGGCACACTTGGGAAATAACATATGGTACAACATATGAAGGAAGTTGGGAGAAGAACTTCAAAGGAGGAATGCTTTGCATGTCCACTCCTGCCCTACAGCATGGGGAAATCGAAGATCTTCATAGCTGTTGAAATAGATCCACACAGCACACTGTCTTTCACACGTAGCACTTTGCAAGACCAGAGGCCAGTTCATGGGTTGTGATGCTTCTCTCAAATGGGCAACTGCTACAGATCCAGATGAAGATGATTATATCCAAGGTATAAAGAAGCAAAACAATGCAAAGACACGGAATCATGTGATCAGATATGAAAAACCTGGAGTAAAAAGACCTGAAATCAGAAGGGAAGTGAACAAGAAACTTGAGATCACAGGAAAATCTGCAGACATTCGAATTTGGAAGAACAGAGGTCAGATGCAGATCTGGGGATCAGTGTTATCACCAGATGGATGGGGAAAAGGGGTGGTGATGTGCAGAGCCTGGATGGTGACTAATCATCCTGAATCAACTATTTTGAATGCACAAGAGGTGTGCAAACCTTTAAGGCCAAGACTTTCTAAACTACTGGCATGGGTCGAAGACAGAGTAGGACCCCTGCAAATAGTGCCTTTGGAGAGCTCAAAGCTGCGCTTCAGAAATTATGGCACAAGACAAGTTGGAGAAAATCAGAAATGCGATTGTATCTTTCATACATTCGGAATGATACATGGAACAGCAGTAATCATAGATCATTATTGGGCTTGTGGATCCAAGGCATACATAAGGCTACCTAAAGACTGGGGAGGAATATGCACATTGGTGAATGTCCATGTTCCAGCATTAGTGATTCCAAAGAGTGATCTGAATCTCAACAGTTTTCCAAAAGCAGATGCTCACCTAAGGAATAAGAGATCTGTGAAGCTGATGGAGGATGAAGAGAGACAACTACTTTTCAGCCAAGTCAATAGATGCTTTTGATTCTATCCCATATGAACACAGACTGTTCAGCCCAACTTCTTCAGTGTTCACGTTGATCTTCATGCCAAGAATCCAAGATGGAGCAAATACCAAGTGGCTTCAGATAACCAGATGGGAATTACTGCAGACAATTAACACTACCATAAAGGGATTCAATGAAATCAGCAAAGAGATGAGAGCCATAAGACTGATGACACTCCAGAATAGATATGTCTTGGATGTTATCACAGTTATGGATGGAGGTGCTTGTGCAAAAATTGGAGAATCATGTTGCTCGTTTATACCTTCTCATGATGACAAGAATGGAACCTTGACAGAGGCCATAGACATGTTGACGAAACTCCATGGCCATATGATAGACGAAGTAGAAGACATTGCTGATGACAACTGGTTTGGATCTCTCTTTTGTTGGGTTCCACAATGGATGGCAGACATGTTCAAATTTCTTGGAGCCCTGATCGTGTTGGTATTACTTGGATTTCATGTAATCAAGATAATAATCTTGCAGTGCAAGAAGACAGCAAAGAAAGCCATTGGGATGAAGATTATGATTGATGTTGAACCAGGATGGAAGCCCAGAGATCTGACAGATGAATAGATCAGATACTTTGTCAAAGCCAGTATTTATGCACCTGAGGGAACAAAATTCCTGTACCCAAAGAACCATAAGAAATATGTGGTAATATGGATCTATTGCAGTATAAGTGGACAGTGCATACTCATGGCATGGATCAAGGATGAGCATGTGAAATCAGCAGGATGTCTGAAAGGAGTCAAAGATATCTATCTCAAAGAAGCAGTTCTTCAAACAAGGATGTCTAGACGTGAAGGATGATGGGAAAGTGGTTGAGGAATCGCCCAGAGGGGGGAGTGTAGAGGAGGAGCCAAGTACCCATACTCCAACTGCCCTGCCTCTATTAGCTATAGCATGGGAACCAAAGTATGTGACGTATGCGGAATAATTGAACCAACAAAGAGCAGAGGGTGGACTCTGTGCAGTACCCACAAGAATACCCGTACCTAAGAGAATCTGGCAGGCAAGGTACCCATTGAGAAAATCATACCTGCATGCAAGACAATCTGATGGCCATTTTAATGAGATTCCTGAAGAAACAGAGCAGATGAATGGCAAGGATGAATGCAGGTGTCACACAGAGTGAGAGATGACACACAGAAAAGATGCAGAGACCAGAGAATGCAAATATTCAATAAGGCATCAAGGAGGTACCAAGGATAAGTGACATCTTGGGATCAAGGTGAAGAAGCTAATGCCACAGAAACAGATGACGATATTAAGCTAGTTTAAACGTGTACAGATGCAACAGAAACGCAAGCAGCAAAGTAATCTTGAATGCTAGCCTCAAGCTTTATAGTAAATAGATTGCGGCAAGCGCCGATATATACAGATGCATATGGACAAATAAAAGATGGATGTTTCCACTATGCATTATAAAACAAAAAGGCCTCACTTCAGTATGTCGCAGTTAAAAGCAAATTAAATTACTAACGAAATCTCAGCAGAAGGAGTTGAATGAGCTATGGTCTTATCAAACAGGAATTGGCTGACATTGGATAAAAGTTGTGTGAAAGAACAGAAACTCTTGTTCAGAAGGCTTGAGCAAAACAAAAGACATCAGAGGACTATTCAAAAATGATATTAAATACACAAAAAGGCTCGATTTCATGGTGTCCAGTCACGTGGAAGGAGGAAGTTGGACGATCGAGGTGGTCACATCTACGCACGAGGGCAGGCTGTGCCTACAGTCCTTAAAAATTCTCAGAGCATAGTACAAACTCAAGGTCAAACTTCAAAGCACTAATTGGCACTGGACCATTGAGGTGATGATGGATTGATATATTAATTGGTGGGAAGCTAGTGTTAAGATGAGCCCACTAGCACCTGGATGTTCAGTCTGCACGCTGCTAGACATAGGTGGAAAAGTACTGACAGGGATTAGAAGCCAACCAATTATAGAGGACTTTGTAATTAAGGGTCCTATAGTTTGTGTAGCCAATGGAATGTCATGTATTTAGTGAAGTTCATAGTGGCCATTTTGAGGGGATTGCTTAATTGCCCCACCTGATGTTAAGTACCCTATCATTTTCCTTCATGGTTCTATACTGATATAGAACTTATTTTTAGACATTCACTTAGAGCCTATCACTCCCTCCAATAGGTTTTTGTAGTTTGCCATGTAGGTAGTGACGCAGGTCGACACGTCACTGATGACCAATTTGCCTAATAAAACCTTTGTTTTTTGTAAGGTTTGTTGCGTAAGAGGATGGAGCAAATGCTGATGTTCGTTGTACTCCTTGTTTTATATACTGGCTAATAAAACGGACTCCCTTTTGCCAAACTATCTGAGTCGTTTTGATTATTGATGTAGGAATAAAATCTGCATCTCCAGGGTATTGCTACTCATCTTAAAGGGCTGGGGCGACCCAGTTCAATGTCTTTCTGGATTGCATGATTTTGGTTTAACTCTATTAGTTAACTATACTCACATGCAAACGTTCATAGAACCTTGAACGGCATAGCTCACTTTTGCCAAATGGCAACTTTGCCGAATTTTGTTTGTGGAGCTTTTTTTTGCAGATGTTTTACCACCGAACAATATAGGGTGAGTTGGGGTAAGGCATGTAATGGGGGTTTGGGAGTGGAAGAAAGAGGAGCAGGGCACATTGGCGAAATTAAATACGCCTTAGTTGTCATTCAGTAAAAAAAATAACTCAGCAAAGGTTCATACTTTGCTAGTGGACGTTGAGCTCTCAGGAATGCTTAGGCGCAGGATCCGGTCAGCTTACTACTTCATACTCCTTGCCAGGCAAACCGACTGAAAGAGGGGACATTGCAAGGCATTCCTCTGCCTGGAAACTCTGAGGGGTTTCTCTCAGGTAATGAGTCAAATGTGAGGCTTTTGTTACAAGGCAGTTTTTTCTGGACAATACTCTCCTCCTGCAAATTCATTGGAATAATAACATATCTGCGTTTAGTTACTTACACTGCACCCCTGTAGGTCTGTGCAAGGACTGTTTCATGTCAACTACATACATTAGCATGCATACATACATTGTAATACCCGTCGGTTTGTTGCTGTTCATTTGCATTTCCGTGGGGCAAATATCACATCTCTCCTCTGTCAGTCGGACTACATTACACTAAAACTCAGGGTGCTACAAAACCAAAAGTTCCCAGGTACGACTGTTATATATGATGCGAATTAAAGTCTGCTTCCCACTAAACATAATTTGATTTTACAAATAGAAGAATAAAAAGCTTGTTCAAACTGAATGCAAGATACACGAGAGCCAGAACGCCTATAGAAGTCACGGGCCCTTAGTAATGACAATACTTCCTGTCAATGAGAATGCATCAGACTACTAATATCTGAGGCATGGCTACCAAGTGACTCAGTGTAACGTAACGAGCTCACAAATTACGGCACAGGATCAAAAATAAGACCAAGGCACTGCCTCGTGAAATGAGCATGACCTTGGTATGAGGCATACAGTTTTACAAAAACCTATTTCCTTTTGCATCACTAACTGACGTAATAGCTTTCACCCATAAGGCATACATATTTAAATGAAGTAACGCCTATATAGCTCGTCCTGTTTGACAATTTACAATTCCGCATCAGATTAATGTTTCATTCATTTGGGATCCAGAATCTTCCTGAAAATAATTTCATGTGAACATCCTTCTGGGAAACGTAAAGGGCAGATTCTTTAATGTTTCTGTGCATCTGCGTGGGCAATGTGCAGACGCAGAGCAAAGATGAAAACTGAGTGGTTTTGATTCACAATAAACCCCCCTCCCGACCAACCAAATGTGCAACACACAAATGGATTTGCAGGTTTCAAAAGAGTTTTTGTGAAACAACCTTGGTGGAGATGGTGCGTGAAATCGACGCTTTAAAGCACACCCGGATTCTTAAAGGGATGCACTTTAAAATGTGCTTCTCGAGCGCCTCTTCCCCCTGCACCCAGTGCAGCAATTGGGCATGATTTCCCCGAATCCAGAATTCCGCAAATGGTCTCCCAGGATCCTGGGTGCAGGGAACCCAACTGCCTGAATAACCATTTCACACTGCAACTGCAGTGATGCGCGGTTTCCAATGCTTGGAGATTAACGTGTGAATTTAGAGGAGATGCGATTTGGTTTGTCCGTTTCTCATTTAGGCACATTTAAGTGTCATTAACGTTCGATGGCTGCAGGCACTAGTGAATGGGGAGTGGCTATGGTCTATGACATATGCCTAAAGAGGTCTGAAAGTTGGGTGATTGGAAATTGCAGGGGTGTATAAAATTGCATTAAACACGGACTACAATCGTGTTTAATTGATGCATTTTCTTTCACTTAAGTTAATACAGTAGGAAAACGAAGATAAGGCGGTTTCCATAGTCTCACGTTATTTTGCATGCTGAGAATTGGAGAAATCCAGGTTTGGGAAAATAAAGATACCATCATACTTTTTTTTGCCCACCTTGTTACTATAATAGAGAATGTATTGACAGGTTGAATTATGAAGTGATTTGTGCACGTTTCAAGTCATCATTTTTTGTTGTTGCTTTATTTAAGTGCATATGGTTGAATTTCAACCTTTTACACTAACCAAACCAACATAATACATTATCAGGAAAACTCATGATCCACACAATCAAATCAAGTCATAATAAAACTTAGTTTAGCCCTGTATTTTTTTTAACCGTTTTTACAAGTTATCATTTGCCTGCCATGACCCCTACCCTATCCCCCTTTCCATTGCTCTGTTCACCCACTCCCCCTAAACAGGAGGTGAATGGATTACAAGAGTAGTTCCTTTTCATTTACAGCACAGCCTGTCCCCATGGTCCCTTGTTAGATCACAAGTGCAGAGGAAAGCCCAATGCTGCCAGGGGTATGCAAAGACCACAGCAAGCATTTCCCGGCAAAGAATAGAAATGCTGCTGCTTTGAATAAACTTAATATACATTTTTCCCTTTCCAACTCCCAAACAGACCACAGAAGGGAAAATTAATTTATAATAATGGGCCCATTAAGAACGATCAGTGTAAATTCATCTTGAGTCATTACATTAGTAGAGGACTTCAATGTATTCATTAGTGTGTCGGAGCACTGTCACTAATGCATTCAATAAGCGGTTAGCCCCCAGCACTATGCTATACACGTGTAGCTGGCTCCGCGCAGCCTGTCGCAAGAGCCTTTAAAATTCGGGGTTTTACAAATAGCAGTCCATTTCTGAAGAATTTGTCCACACGTTGTTTGAAAGCACTGTCCTAAGTGATATTTTAGAGGTAGCTGGTAACATGTACATGCGACCAGTGGAAATTAAATGTGGAAAAAGTACCCAAAAAATAGAGATTATGCTTAATTTGAAAATGGATCTCGATTACCCAAGAACAGTTCCTTAACAACATTGAATCATATAAACTAATATTTGGTAGAAGCCTTCACATTTATTCCATTTTCTTTTCTAAACGAGTTTCTAGTGGAGCGAATAGCCTAACACTCTGGCAAAGTCAATTATACCACAGTCCAAATTGCATAGCAATACTTCTAGAAAACGCACATGTGATTGGACCTCATGGAGTCTACAACATGGAGGTAGAACCTTTGAATTTCCAAAAGACTAGCCTTTGCAAAGAAAGGCTAGGCTTTCCCAGAGCTCTGTTCTGATCTATCTGGGATTTCCCTCCTCGAAGAGAGCTTGGTGTTCCGGGCCAGGTCTCCTTTTGCGTGTGCATTTGCAAGCGGGACCAGGCCTCCAAAGGTCTTATCTTTTCTTTCTCTTTCTGGTTGGTTTACTATACTTGCTTGTGGACCTTCTTTTTTCTGACCCGTGCAAGCATCCAGCCTACGACTTCCTGGGACCACGTTCTGTCGTCCCGTTCATCTTCTTTAGCTTATTTCCTGTGTTGCATGTTTTTCTTTCAGATTTTCTTCTTTTCCCAGAGTTCTATTCTGATCTATCCGGGATTGTTTTCTCCCTTCTGGGACTCCTGTTCCCTCTTATCTCCCTTTACTGTGGCCACCCTCGATGGGCTCTCCCCCACTAGCCTTCCTCCGAGACCAGAAACCTGGGAGTTGTCTTCGACTCCACTCTCTCTTTCATTCCTCACATCTTGGAACTTGCCAAGAAGGCCCATTTCCAATTCTACCTCCTCAGGGGCATCCTCCATTTCCACACTTTCCCCCAGAAGTTCAATGTCTCCAGAGGTCTGGTACTCTCCAGGCTGGACTACTGCAATAGCCTCTTCCTTAATCTACCTTCTTCTATTCGCTCCCTCCAGCTAATCCAAAATAGGGCTGCAAGATATATCCTGGGCCTTAAGCCCAGGTATTGTATCTCTCCAGCCCTAAAATCTCTCCACTGGCTCCTGGTTGCTACTAGGATCAAATTTAAATCCCTCTGCATCATCCATAAGACTGTCTGGGGCAGCGGACCACACTATCTGCAACTTGCTCTCACCAAATACTGTACTTCCAGACCACTCTTCAACTCTTTTTGTCAAGCGCTTCTCTAAGCAGAGAGTGGGCGGACGTTCCCTATACTCAACTGGCGCAATCCTCTGGAACAGCCTCCCACTTACCGGTTAACGTGCAATTGTCTCCCTAGCACTATATATCATGCATTACTTACCGTAAAAGCATTTCTGATGATTTTATCTGCTTTGATTCACATGCTGTGCATAGTCCGACATCCAGTGGTCACTGCAGAGTATTGCATTTTGTTTTTCGTAGTCAAAAAGGGGACGTCGACATAGGCGTGTCTGTAATACTATCCCTATAGTGACGTGCAGTGTACCCAAAATCCCTCACGCATCGAGGTCCCTCTGTTTGTATTTTTCTGCCCTGAGGGAGCCTTCTTAGACGTGAGTGAGTACAGAAAAGAGTGAAAGTAATAGATGTCTATGTTCCTTCCATCCAGTGGGGAGGAAGGGTGGGCGCATGTGAATCTAAGCATATACAATCAGAAATGCTTTTACGGTAAGTAATGCATGTCTTCTGATGCTTGTTAATCTTCTTAGAATCACATGCTGTGAATAGACTAGCAAGCAGTACCCGGAGTTGGAGGTGGGTTGTGAGAAGGAACAGTAGATACTTGCTGTCCCACCTGGGAATCAGATCTAGAATGGGCATATAGACAGTAGTGTTTTGTAAAGGTGTGTACAGAACTCCAGGTTGCCGCTTTGCAAATGGACTCAAGAGGGACATTTGCAATGAATGCTATGGAAGCCCCAGTGCCTCGAGTAGAATGTGCTCTTGGCTTGAAGGGTAGTTCTCGTTTTGCAAGAGTTTAACAGAGAGTGATGCATTGGACAATCCATCTAGATATAGTGGATTTTGAAACTGCATCTCCTTCTCTTCTTGCCGCCACCGAGACAAAGAACTGATTAGTCTTTCTCAGTGGTCTAGTTCTTTCCATATAAAACATGACAGCTCTGCGCACATCAAGTGTATGCAGGCTTTTTTCTCCCAAGCTTGATGGGTTTTGAAAGAACATTGGTAGTTCTATAGACTGGTTGACATGGAATTTAGAAATGAATTTAGGTGCAAACCTAGGATGCGTGCGTAGAACCACCTAATCCTTGTGAACTGTTACAAAGTAGTCTAGTATAGAGAGCGCTTGTAGTTCACTTACTCTCTTAATGGAGGTGATAGCTATTAAGAAAGCAGTTTTAAGATTGAGGTTCTTAAGTGTTGCTTTGTGCATGGGCTCGAAGGGGAGCCCATGAGCCTGGTTAGTACCACATGTAGGTCCCATCCGGGAGCTGGGTTAGATATAGGAGGGTGGATCCTTTTTACTCCCTCCATGAAAGCTTTGATAACTGGAACTTTCCACCATGACACTTTATGTTGAGACGTGGTGTATGCGGAAAGTGCAGCTAGATGAACTTTAATAGAATTAAAGACTAACCCTGAGTCTAATAAGTGAGTTGGGTAAAGAACAATTTGTGTGGGACAGCAGTCAACGGGGTTGATGCTTTTTGCCCTACACCAGATGGAGAACGATGGTGATCTCTCTCTCTCACTCTCTCTCTCTCTCTCTCACTCTCTCTCTCACTCAGAGTCACTCTCTCTCTCACTCTCTCTCTAATCCAAATGTTCACAAGGCCTAGTAGGACTGTTGTACTTTGTTTATTCCATTGTCTTGCTGTTTTCCCTTGTTCCCTTCCCTTTGCCCTGTGGGCACTTTGAAACACAATTTGTTTGATGTATAAGTGCCTTACAAACGCACAATAAATAAATGCATTATAGGTAGGTATGTGGGCATAGTCAAACTATCTTAAGTTCAGAAGGTTACTTAAGATGGACTTTAAGTGGCCTTTGATGGAGTACTGACAACCCAGACTTCACCAACTGAAGAATGTTTGACTGGGTCCACCTTATATCTGGCTTGACTCTATTTGCCCATTGTTAATATCTTAATGATGACTACCCTTTTCCCTTACTAATTCCCAGTCTTCTCCAATAGCATTAATGGCCATCATGCATCTTAGATGTGATGTAGCTCATTACTCAACGTCCACCAACGACTAATACAGAGACTATGCTATTTCGGACACAAACTACCCGAATGTATTCATTATACTCTTTCATTTATTTCTTTACTGTCTTGTAGATATGCTGTGTAACTGAATACAAATTTGCAATATTGTACTTTACATCACAGACCGGTACGACGTATTACGGATTCACAAGGTTAGGACCATAAGTCATAGGAGACAGGGCTCAAGGGTAAAGATCACCCAACATGTAAAGTTGACCAAGAGGGATGTACATGATGGATGCCCCAAAAGTCTCTTCTCGTCCTGGCTTTTCCAAGTGTGACAGAAAAGCCCCCCACCAGTGACGCAGAGGTGCTCCGAGACTATCAAGCTTGCAGAAGTGCATGCAGCACCAGCAGTTAGACTAACCCACAGCGTTCTTGCGACCTGCATTGCTGACCATTAACTTTTATACATCCGAAGATCACATTCTTTAAGTGTTCAACCCAAGAAGGTGCAGGTAAATTAGGAGTCATTAACTATAAAATGGACAAACTTGTACCAAGGGCAGGGAAAATTAGAAATACCAAATCAGAAACATATACAATTAAAGCACAAAGGTCCCACACATGATGAGGACAATTACCCCAAGGGCCCAATTATAAAGTGAGACCCCGATCCTGGCAGTTGTGTGAAAGTTTCAGAGGAGTAGACGGAGCTAGAGTGAACAGCGAGAGGAGAGAGGAATGAGAGGTACACAAGGGAAAGAAAGCTGGAGAAAGGGAATGGCGAGAGGAGAGAAAGGAACATCAGAGACTGGGGAGAGGTAACTGATGTAGAGGGGACAGAGGAAGCTTGAGGAGGGAAATGAGGAGAAGAGAGAGGAACAACAATGGTAGAGAGAGATTGCAGATGTAGGAGGATGAGAGGAAGTAGAGGAAGAGCGTGGAGAGAAGAAATAGGAGGTAAGGAAAGGGTGTTTATCCCCAACGGTGGAAGGTGAGAAGTGGAGGAAGGGGGACAAAGATGCAGTAAAGGCAGTAAACAAAACATCTGAAGGAAGGAATGGAATCAAGAGAAACCCAAAGAGCCTGAAAGTTGGCCAAGCCAAGAGGGACAATTAGGGGTCTGAAGGTGGTACGCAGAGCTAATGGTGTATGAAGAGATCCAGGGGTAATAAAATGAGGCAGACCCTGCTTGAATCTTGTCTCACATGGGAGGGAGCAGGTGATTAAGAAAAATGGAGTGCGACTAGTTGGAAGCCAGGGACAGATCAGATCAGGTGGAACGGCCAAGACCACCAAGGCCACAAACAACCTGGCAAACCAGAAAGACCAAGAGAGATTGAATTTAAGATACAGTATCAAGTGAGGCTAACAAATGGATTTGGTAGAATTAGGAAGTCTACCAATGAGACAATGAGAACAAATATGCAGCCAAGGATTGCTGACACAAAGGCTCCCTGGGGTGACAAGGAGCAGGAGATGTACCCCACAGCTGAGCTCTGGTGCAATTGATAAGAAGAATTGATAGGCTCCTACAAGATTCCTGAAGATCGACGGGGGTGACCTTGGCAGGGGATATGTTTATGTCAGCCTGAAAATCGAACCATGGTAGCAGGGGAAGAAATAGACTGTCAGAGGCAGAGTCAAGTGCGGTCAAGGAGGACTACCGTTCTTCACGAAGAGACGTGAGGGCCTCAAATCCCAAGCACAAGAGTTGGCAAGAGAGACTACAACCTCAATGAAGGAGTAGAACACCTAAAACGGAGTACAGTAGAAACCACCCTGTCCAAGATAAGAGTTTTTTTGCATGTGGAACATTTTCTTTGCTACACATTTTGATTGGATTGTTCCCAGGTCAACAACAACTACCCATAGATTGCAGTGGTGTACTGCCTCAAAAGGGATAGCGTGAAAGATACAGTGCATTCATTTTTTTTTTAAACTCTCAACTATTTATCATATAGGAATGAGGGCGCAAGCAAGCCATAGTCTTGTACATTTACTGAAAAGGAACCATAATGAGCTTTTGGAATGTATTTCTTTTGCAAGAATAATCAAAACCCTTAACATTGCCTGCACCCATTCACCAGTGTGAGACATGCATGGTATCAAGAGAAACACAGACTCAAGGGAAATAGTTTCCACACCTTTATTTAATACAGTTACAGTTTGGTGGAATACCTAACTGGCCCCAACTATAAAGGGATTGTTGCCTCAACTGATGTTTCTAAGGGCCATCTATGTCTGAAAGTGCAAAATCAAAATCCGTCTGTGTCTAAACTTATCCTTGCCCTCACTCAAATATAAACCACAGCTAGTTTCAGGTAGTCTTACCAATAGGTGTAGTTCTGCCAGTTCAAAATAGTTAAACTCAAAAGGGTTGCCTACCACGTAAGGCTCCTGCCGCAAGTCAATAGAGTTCACAATGTCACTGGATCTCTTGGTGTTCCTTTCCCCAAGCTTTGATCCTTCCAGTTCCAAATAAAAGACAGTTCCTGTTAGGCCTCTCAGGTTTCCGTTCCCCAAATGTAACCCTCCCTTCACAAAGATCAACAATGTCTTTAGTGGGCAAGAGTTGGTGCAGGAGTTAACCGGTGGTACATTTTGCTGTTCTTCTGACTCCTGGAAACGCGGTCCCTTTAAGGTGCCTCCACCCCATCCAGGTACAAAAACTGTACTGGCGCAAATCGCCACTGTGAGGGTTGGTGCAGGAGTTAACCAGCGGTACTGGCATACCGTTTTGCTGCTCTTCTGACTCCTGGGAACGCTGTCATTTTATGGTACCTGCACCCTGTACCGCTACAAAAACTGTACCGGGCACGAAGCGCCAGCACGAGATTTGGTGCAGGAGTTAAACGGAGTTGACTCTGAGGTGCGAGAGGGACAAGGGGCGGGACAAGGGGCTGATGGCTACCCCTGACCCGAGAAAGCAAAACCAATTAAGGATGTGTCTATCTACCCCTGGAATTCCTGCTACACAAGTTGAGGTGATTGCACCCGCAATCTGTTCGCATGCTTTGGGCAGCGTGCTAGACTCTGACCATGAATGGAATTACGTCATACACATGCTGAATTGCAATGACGACTCATGGGGCTCCACCTTAAATTTCAAGCAAGAGTTGGAGTCGCAAAATGTTATAACATCATCTTGTGTGGAGACCTGACCATCCATTTATTCAAGATTCCGGGTGTCTGGATTCCTACAGTAAAACTCCCTTCGAAGGCTCAATTTTGGCAAGGTCCATCTTTCTAATCAACAGCCGGCTTCACTGAAGATATACCACCGACCCCTACTTGGCAAAAGGGGGAATCATTAGCCTATTTGGACTATATGTTTTCCTCACTACCATTGGTCTCTGAGTTGGATACCTTGAAGATTATTCCTAATACTAAGAGTGATCACTGGATGTTGTCACTCACCCGGAAGGAACCTCAAGAAAGAAGTACTTTAAGTAAATTACCGACCATCTCTGACCAATGGGAAAAATAGGCTGCCAATTAAACCAGAAGATGCCTCAGTAATGACAGAAAATGTTTTAAGCAGCATAAAGGTTGGCGTTGAGAGACTCTACTATGCGTGGATTCTACTTTCTTGTAGAGCTGCGGAACACCAAAAATAACTTCCAACAATGACAATGTCTACCATTTAGAACTTGTTGAGAAAAGGAAAAGATACAGAGCGGAATTAAGAAAAGTGAGATCCCTCTCGATGGAAGAGCGTCTTGTGCGATCCAAAAAAAAAAAAAATCAAGCCAAGGTATAAGAACTACCTTTGTATGTCTAAAACCCAGCGCATCCAATGGGATGCCATTAGCTAACCAAAATATCAGAGCTCTATGCTACCTTCTGAATGGGCAGAATAAACGGGCTTCCCTATTAATCTCACGTGTCAGAAACAGCATGGGTGATTCCTTTCACATCTTTATTCGCAAAGAAATCTAGTTGGGATGACTGGCCTGAAGATTCCAGACACATTAACTGGGAAATCATGTGGGACAGAGATGAGGTACTGACTCAAATAAAACACCTGAACTCTTTACAAGCCCCAGGCCCCGATTGTCTGACTAACATGATATTAAAAGCCAACCCTGATGCCTGGGCCGATCCCTGCCAATCTCTGTTTAAAGTGATCATGGAAACCAAGCAGATTCCCGATACCTGGAAAAACGTGGTACTGATATTTAAACAAGGAGATCGGTTGATTCCTACAAACTATCGCCCAATAGCATTAGTGGACCCACTGGGGAAACTGATTACTTCCATGCTCCTTCAGCGACTAACCACTTGGTCGATCCAATACAATAGCAGGGATCCCAGACAGACTGGGTTTGTTAAGGAAGTTGGTACCAACTTTAACCTTATGAAACTGAACCTACTAAAGCGAGAGACAATGTGGTTTAAAACCAAAATGTATGCAGTATTCATTGACCTGAAGCAGGCATTCGACAGGATAGACTGTGATCATTTATGGAAAAATTGCAGATTTGGAATTGCCCCTCAGATTTACTAGCCGCTATTCGAGCCCTGTATTGCAACATCTCGGTCCACGTGAGGCTATCGCCCCTGGGAGTCACCACAAACAAAATTGCCACATGGAATGGCTTGAAACAGGGCTGTCCTCTTGCAGCAAGTTTATTCAATGTGTACATCTCTGACATAGCGGCATCACAGAAATAAGTAAGAGCTCACCTGCCAATTTTGAACTGTACTGCGGTACTGTGGATGGTCTACGCAGATGATCTAGTCCTTCTAGATAATACCCAAATCGGACTTCAAAGACAACTGAATGGCTTAGCTGTCTATGTTGATGAAAACGGCCTTACTATAAATTCTGGAAAGACGCAAATCATGACCTTCTCTTGCCAACAAGGAGTTAAAAAAAGATCCTTCTCCCTGCTTTTGAGATCAAACAAACTGGTCCAGGTCCAAAAAATAAAATATCTAGGAGTTTGGCTTAACTCAAGCATCAGTGAACATGAATGGGAGTCAGCTTTAAGAGTGAAAGTTGGATCTCTGGCCCGAGAAGGTCTCATCCTTAAAAAAAAAAAAAATGTGGACAATTCTCTCTGTGCCCAGTCCTCGCCTTTTATCGGCAGAAAGTATTACCAATGCCGACATATGTTGATGAAGCAACACTCAATTTTAACATGACGTATTTCGGACCTGTTAGAAGGCCTCTTCTGGAGCAAAGTTCTTTCCCTTCCTCAATCTTTCCCAGTACCACGGATAAGGTACGAAATAGCTGCTCAATCTATGCATTCACTGGTACTGTGGAGATCACTCCACTTCTTTCGGAAAACTGTCATAGATGACAAAGTGCCACCAATTGATATCGTGAGATCAACTCTGAACACCATTCAAAATGCGATTGAAGTTGGAATGGATAGAAGCCCTGGGATGTTCAATTGAAACTCTGAAGTTTAACCCCATGTTAATCAAGAAGAACTTCCAATAGAATGATTGGATTGAGACACAAGAGTTGAAAAAGCATTACAAACTTTCTATCATCTGCCCAGTTGAAAATCGAGCATTGAATCAACTTCTCACCTATTTACAGCAAGTTCCATGTATAAAGTTTCGAGATCTCTTTCTATGATTGAGGCTAAACCTTCTACCAATGAAAGAGGTCCTAGCGCAGACGAAACAACTGATTGGCCCGTCTAAGACCTGTCGTTTTTGCAAAGACAGTTCAGGTCAAGAATCCTTATTCCATCTTTTAATTGATTGCGATGCGCTAGCGTCCGTAAGAAGAAAATACTGAGATCTGCTACCATCGGACGCAATGCCTTTCACTGCGTAGGAAAGGTGGACTTCTTTGATAATTGGAGAACAAAAGTCCCCAATTTTCAGAGGCTTACAATTCAGGATGGACATTTTGAGTCTAAAAGGTTTTTACATTTTTCGAAATGGAACTGTTATTTTTTTTTCTACAAAGATGTGAAATAATGTGAAATAATGAAAGGTTTGCAATAAACTAAACTATTAGTTAAAAAAATGAGTGGGCCTCTTAGGGTCCTCTTCCTCAAGAATAGGGTGCTCTTCCCCAAACCTAGGCCCCTCTTTATGAAGTTCACCAATGTCTCTTGTGCCTCTTTCATTCTGTCCTGATTCACTTTACTCGGCTTCCTGCACACCTTTACCTGTCGTGTACACTTGCACCTTCTTTTCACTTTTCTGTGCCTCTTGCACACTTCTCTTTGCTTTTCACTGTGCTCTCTTGCACCTTCATTCTCTTGTTAACGTGTCTCTTGCACTCTGTGTTGCACTCGGGTCACTTGCACCCACTTTCGGGTTACTCTCACCCTCTCTTGACTGTCTGTTTTCCTTCTCTCCATCTCTTTGCTGCCTCTCTCAGGTTTGGGTCACTTGCACCCCTCTCCTTAATTCTGGGTTGCCCGCACCCACTCTTGGTTGTTTTCGCACCGCCAGCACACTCGCTCTGTCTTTCATTACTTGCGCACCTTTTCCGTCAATTCGCTTTGCCTTCTTTCACCGCTTTCCAGCTTTTGCTTGTTTCGCTTTGCTTTTAACTTTTTCTTGCTTTGCTTTCTTTCACTGCTTTCGCTCTCTGGGCTGTTCGCCTTTCTCAACACTCCTGCTCCAGCCACAAGCTCGCTACGGAGTTTCTTTGTGGCTCATGAAACTCACCAATAGTAGCACAGCACGGGCAAGCTGGTCAAATGGGTTTGGGTCTAGGTCAGGGTCTCGCCACCTGCCCCTCAGACACTTCTGGGACCCGCACACGTTACAGAGGAATGTGCACTGGCCTAAACAAGGCTGATAGACTACTGGATTCCTGTAGACATGGCTCCCTCGCCACGCTGCAGCCCTGCACACACACGGGGTCAGCCTCTCGGCGTCCCGCACTCCAAAGGTCCTTCTGGGCTCCTCTCCATGCAGCCTTCTGCTCCTTGGCCTCCTGGTTCCATCAAGCAACCCCAGCTCGCTCAATGATTCTGGCAGAACCACCCTTTTATACTGCAGATGAGACTCAATTGGAGTCAGGTGTGCACAGTTGGGGAAAAGTGCCTGAGCTTGCCTGACTATTAGTGGGACAATTCAAAGGTGTTCGATGGTAAGCCTTACTCTGTATCCCTATGTTTTTTCTATGGGTAATCCTCATTGCTCCCGAACACGCCTCTTCTTTGTCCCTGTTATTTACTGGAAATGGGGAAAGTAAACGTGACTGCAGATGAGATTTAGTTAGTGAAGCATTAGTAGGTGACCGACAGTGGACATAGAAAATCCCACTAGCCTTGGTTTTATTTAAAGAGATAGCTTCCCTCTTGGGAGGTCACTCTGTACCCCTGACATACTGGCATACAAGCAAGGAAATGCATAGTATTCTTTGCTGTCTAGAGTAGTGGAAAGTGAATGGATATTTCCCTTAAGACCATGTCTTTGTCTTATAGGATCTTATTTCCCCAGCTAGTTTCCTATAATAAAATTCTTTCTTGTCCTCTCTTGGATCGGGGGTTAATGAGGCCTGGATCAGGGATGATGGAACTAACATATCCCATAAAAGCTGCTGGGACTCCTCCTTCGTCACTTATCCCGTTGGGATACCAGATCTCCCCTTCGGGCGCTCTCCCAGCAGTTCCCAAGAACCCCCTGCACAGGTAATCCTTCCTCGCTTGTCCGCCCCCAGGGTTGTGATCCAAAAGTGATGACCCTCCCCTGGCCACCTGAGCAACGAATCAACAGATCCCCGGGGACTATTTGTGAGAACGTCCTCAGGTTTCTCAAACCAGGTAATTAAGATTTTGGTCAGTTAATCAATTACGACCATGTTTGATATGGTCTTTGATCTGATAAAAATCATTATATATATATATATATGATTTTTATCAGAGATATATATACACACACATGTATATATATATATATATATATATATATATATATATATATATATATTTATTACACAGCCACAGTAGTGGCTGTGTAGTTGTGGTTAAGTTGCTGTTTCCATAGGAAGAGCCATTTTTGGGTGGCTTATAACTTCGCTCTCCCTGGAAGAATCCTCACCAAACTTTGCAAAAAAAGTATATGGGTCACTCTGAACTTGCTTGCTAAATTTGGTGAGGTTTGGTCCTGTGGGGGCAAGGTTATAGGGGGGGGTCCCAAAACTTCTTTTTTTCCCATAGACTGAATGGGGAAATAAACTTTACTCACGCCTACAGCCCAAACCGCTGGACGGATTTTGACCAAATTTGGACCAGGAGCAGCGGCTTTGTCCCGAAAGCGTGCTTTTGCAAATTTTGTGAAAATCCGTCCAGTAGTTTTTTTAAAAATGACCAAAAAGTAGGTCACAAAAAATTAGTGATATCTACGTCCGGTCTGTGGACACACTTCCCTGTCACTCCGCGGACAGTGTCCTGATTGGCCAATCGGCTTGCGTCATGTCCGCGGACATGCAACGTGTTAGCTGATTGGACGGTGAAGAGCGTGAAGTGCGTCAGATTTTTGGAAACGCCCGCCATTTTGGATTCGCGGACAGCGCGGTGAAACTTGCTGGAAAAATACTATTTAGTAAAGTGTTTTGGTGTGTAACAGATATTTGGGGAGAGTGGGGGAGAAAGAGGTGGGTTAAATGTTGTATTTATTTAGGTGGCAGGCACCCTTGTTGTGTTCGTTCTGACCACGGACAATACGGGTGTCCTGAAATGTTCGTAAATAAAGGAAATGGGGTGTCCTGGGGACACCAAGCCTGTTCGTATGGTTCCTAGGCAAGTTGAAACTGTTCTAAGAACACATCAAGTGTCCTGGGATGTTTGTAAATAAACAAAATGGGGGTGTTCTGAGGACACTACAACTGTCCGAATTGTTCGCAAGCTAGCTGAAACTGTCCTAAGAACACATGCAGTGTCCTGAAATGTTCGTAAATAAACGAAATGGGTGTCCCCTAAGGATGCTATGACTGTCCGTATTGTTTGCAGGCAAGTTGAAACTGTTCTAAGAATACAGACAATGTCCTGAAATGTTCATAAACAAAATGGCGGTGTCCTGAGGACGCTGTCGTATGGTTCGTAGGCAAGTTGAAACTGTTCTAAGAACACATCAAGTGTCCTGGGATGTTTGTAAATAAACAAAATGGGGGTGTTCTGAGGACGCTAGACCTGTCTGAATTGTTCGCAAGCAAGCTGAAACTGTCCTACGAACACACACGGTGTCCTGAAATGTTGGTAAATAAACAAAATGGGGTTGTCCTAAGGGCACTGTCTGTATTGTCCGTAGGCAAGTTGAAATTGTTCTAAGAACACATCAAGTGCCCTGGGATGTTCATAAATAAACAAAATAGGTGTGTCCTGAGGACGCTATGCTTGTCCGTACAGTTCGTAGGCAAGTTGAAACTGTTCTAAGAACACTCGTCATGTTCGCGGACATTAAAAGTGCCCATATGGCAGAGTTAAAATGTTTATGTTTAACTCCATGGGTGCGATATGCTGTGATGGTTGTGGCCAGGGCATAGAGTCTTGGGAGCATGGCCGTATGGCCCTGTACCCAAGACTCTATGCCCTGGCCACAAACACTGCAGCATATCACACCCATAGTGTCTTATCCAGTCTTGGGTGCATGGACAAGACCAAATTTATAAGCACCGCAGTTATAAGCTATTATGGGTGTGGTATGCTGTGGTGGTTGTGGCCAGGGCCTAGAGTTTTGGGTGCATGGTCAAGACCAAATTTATAAACACTGAAGTTATAAGTCACTATGGGTGTGATTTGCTGCGATGGTTATACTTATTATAATATACTTACTGTTTGGTTTAGTAACTGGAGTACATGTATTCCTTATTAATTTCTGTGATAAAAGAAAAGATCATGTTAGTATTGGTAGTTTGTAACGACTTATAACATTGAATAATCAACATTTTTGTTTTACCCTCATATTTAGTAGATTACAAACCAGTGTACTGTGCAATTTGCTCAGTTTCTGTGTTTGTTGCTAAAATCATTGAGTCTGTGGGAAAAAAAAACCTTGTTGGATTAAAAACTTTTTTTGTTATGCTACAGTCTGTTTGTTTGTTTTCAGTATTCACTTGTTGTTTCTGGCTAATGTTCTATATGTTGGCTTGTTGCAGATTTTTGGAGCAGTTAGATATCTGATGACATATTGTAACTATTTTTTGTTATAATGAACTGGTATTGATTTATTTGTTTGGATATTGTAACATCTTGGGGCAGTTAGATACAAGTTGGCGTATTCTAATTGTATTTTTTGTTATAATGTAGTAGTATTGATATATCCGTTTGGTTATTGAAAATCTTGAGGCAGTTAGATACCAGTTGGCGTATTCTAACTGTTTATTTTTTTTTGTATGATTTAGTGGTATTCATTTATCTGTTTAGTTGTTGTAGAATATTGGGGCAGTTAGATAGCTGTTGGCATATTCTAACAGTTTATAGTTTTTTAATAGAAGTTTTGTTAATGTTTAAGTACAGTTTAGTTAATAAATTTTGGTTTTAAGAAGATTAAATAATATTGTAAGATTTGCTGGTAATCTGCTTTAGAGTAATAGTACTATCATTACATTCGAACCATCCATATTTTTTTTTTATATATGCAGTATAGTGACCTGCATTGGTTGTGGCTCCTGTGTGGTAGATTATACCTATTGTTGTGAAGGTTTTCTTACCAAGTGATACTTGACCATGTGTGAATCCAGTCAGCTTGCAGTTGTTTTTGGTAC
Organism: Ambystoma mexicanum; assembly: GCF_040938575.1. NCBI lineage: Eukaryota > Metazoa > Chordata > Amphibia > Caudata > Ambystomatidae > Ambystoma > Ambystoma mexicanum. The sequence goes on along the minus strand of NC_090935.1, from coordinate 1,168,224,711 downwards.
CATCTGCATTGTAACGTAGAAGCATTAGTATTACGTATTTACTCTGTGTTTGTTTTAGTAAGGTGGAGCGATTATCCGAATTGCAGGTAGTACATAATCTACCATGGTTTGCATTTTGTACAAGTTGCTGAAATGGAACGGATTCACAATTAGGTATTGATACATACACGAAGCGCTCATTGGGGATTTGTTCTTGTGTGACATTATTGCAGAGAGTGCATGTATGTTTCCACATGTATGAAATCTAGAAGATTTCATTTATAGGTATGTTTTTGTTTTCCAGTACTTGTAGTAAGTACATTAGAAATTCTTGTGGAACTTCCTGTGAGTTTATAGTGAATTTCACCATTCCAGCACAGTAGTCCAAATGTCTTATTCCATAAACACTATACGTGTTGTCAGGATTATTTGTTGCGTTTCTATGAAGTACTAACATTTGCAAACACAATTGGTCTGAACTGTGTAAGTAAATGTTGTCAACAATTGGTGGTAATTGTAATAGAATATTAATTTCTACATTTGCGTAGCAACTTACACCACAATTACATTTGAAAGTCTAAATGGAATAGGTAGTTCTGTATCCGAGTTCTTTTCTTTAGTTTGTCTTCCAAAGGTTTTTCCCCATTCAGTCTATGGGAAAAAAAATAGATTTTGGGACCCCCCTATAACTTTTCCCCCCCCCGGACCAAACCTCACCAAACTTTGCAAAACAGTTCAGAGTGGGCCATATACTTTTTTTTGCAAAGTTTGGTGTGGATTCGTCCAGGGGGAGCGAAGTTATAAGCCGCCCAAAAAGTGCTCTTCCTATGGGTTTAGCAATTTAACGATAACTAGACCGCCACGGTGTCTATATATGAGATACATTACTCACCGTAATCGTATTTCTGATGCTTGTATCTGCTTAGATTCACATGCTGTGCATAGGCCGACATCTAGTGGAAGCTGCGGAGTATTACAGTTTGTTTTTCGAAAATCGAAAATGGGCGTCGACACAGGGCGTGCCAGTAATACTATCCCTAGTGTGACGTCCACTGTACCCATGATCCCTCACGCGTCTAGGATCCCCAGATTGTGTTTTTCCTGACATGAGGTAGCATGAGGAGTAGCGTGAGTACAGATAATCCAAGCAGATAGGTAGAAAGGTAGGACTACAAGCAACCATGCGCCTTCTCTCAGAGGGGAGGAAGGGTGGGTCGCATGTGAATCTAAGCAGATACAAGCATCAGAAATACGATTACGGTGAGTAATGTATCTCTTCTGAGGCTTGTGGAATCTGCTTAGATCACATGCTGTGCATAGATTAGCGAGCAGTACCTGAAGAAGGAGGTGGGGTGTGAGAAGGGTCATGAGCAAATAAATGTCTTAGAACCGCTTGTCCCACTTGTGTATCTGTCTTGGAATGAGTGTCAATGCAGTAGTGCTGAGTAAAAGTGTGAATAGAGCTCCAAGTATTGCAAATGGTGTCAAGGGGTACATTTGCAATGAAAGCCAGAGTGGCCCCAATACCTCTTGTAGAGTGGGCCCTAGGCGTGAAAGGCAGAGTCTTTTCAGCGAGTGAGTAACACAGCTGGATACAGTTAACAATCCACTTAGAGATGGCACCCTTAGAGACGCGATCCCCCTCTCTGCCTGTAGCTACGGAGACAAACAGCTGATCTGTTTTTCGTAACGGTCTGGTCTTGTTTACATAGTAGAGGACCGCCCTACGCACATCTAGTGTGTGTAGTTTCACCTCAACCGAGCTTTGTGGGTTTTGGAAGAAAGCCGGAAGCTCGATGGACTGGTTTACGTGGAATTTAGAGATAAATTTAGGTGAGAACCTAGGGTGTGTGCGTAAAACCAGTTTGTCCTTGTGGACAGTAAAGAAGGGATCCTGCACTGACAGAGCCTGGATTTCACTGACCCTTCTTATAGAAGTAATGGCTACTAAGAAGGCTGTTTTATAAGTCAGATGTTTGAGACTACTTTTATGCATGGGCTCGAAGGGCGGGCCCATGAGTTTAGATAGCACCACGTTCAGGTCCCATCCTGGTGGTGGGTTGGAAATTGGAGGATGAAGTCTCTTTACTCCTTCCATGAAAGCTTTAACCACTGGTATTTTCCACCACGATACCTTGTTATGGGAGGTGGTGTAGGCTGATAGAGCTGCCAGGTGCACCTTGAGTGAGTTAAAAACCAGACCTGCATCTAGCAGGTGGAGCATGTATGTAACAATAGTGGAAGGAGTGCATTCAATTGGGTTGATTTGTTTATTCTGGCACCAAATAACAAATCTCCTCCATTTGTCAAAGTAGCAGTGCCTTGTGTTTGGTTTCCTAGATTCTTTTAGGATGTCCATACATCTTTGTGGTAGATTGAGATGTCCAAACTCTATGACCTCAGGAGCCATGCTGCGAGGTTCATTGAGTAGGGTTGAGGATGCACTGTTTGACCCTGGTGCTGGGACAGAAGGTTGTACCAGGTTGGAAGTCTGATGGGTTCGCACACCGCCATCCTGCGTAAGTGTGGGAACCAAGGTTGTCTTGCCCACATGGGAGCAATTAGGACGAGCGTCATCGACTGTCTGTTCATCTTGTTGACCACCTTCCTGATGAGAGGAGTTGGTGGAAAAGCGTACGCAAACATCCCTGACCAGTTCATCCACAGGGCGTTCCCCTGGGAGTCTGGTTGGGGGAACCTGGATGCAAATCCCGGGCATTGTCTGTTTTCGCTTGTGGCGAATAAGTCTATAGTGGGGCAACCCCACTGAGAGAAGATGTCTTCTACGACCTCTTTGTGTAGAACCCATTCGTGTTCCTCTGGGAGGGAGTCTCTGCTTAAAGCATCCGCTAGGGAATTGAGTTCCCCTGGAACATGTTGTGCTGACAGGAAGATGTTCCGTCTGAGTGCCCATATCCAGATTTTCTGGGCAAGCTTGGACAGATTTGGTGAACGAGTCCCTCCTTGCTTGTTCAGGTAGAACATGGCTGTTGTGCTGTCCGTCCGGATTTGCACTGCCAGGTTGAGCAGGTAGGGCTCGAATGCTAGAAGTGCTTTGAATACTGCCCGAAGTTCTAGCAGGTTGATGTGGTTCATGGCTACTGAGGGAGACCAGAGACCTTGGGCTGTGTGGAGGAGATGGTGAGCTCCCCACCCAGTGAGGCATGCATCGGTAGTGACTATTGCCTGTACCTCGGGATCGTGAAAAGGTTTCCCCTGAGCAAGATTTAATCTTGTCCACCAGTGAAGGCTTTGTACCAATGTTGGCGAAACGACCACTAGATCGTCCCACTGACCCCTTGCCTGAGACCACTGTTTCGCCAACCATTCCTGCATGGGACGCATGCGCAGTCGCGCGTGGGGGACCAGGTAAATGCATGAAGCCAACATGCCCAGCAAACGCATTGCCCTGCGTACCGTTATTTGGCGACCGGCCTGATATTGCGGAATTTGCAGTAGTATATTCCGAATTCTTTCCTCTGAAGGAAACGTTAACCCTCTTTGAGTATCCAGGATAGCTCCTAGGAACTGTTTGGAGGTGCTTGGCACTAGGCTTGATTTCTTCTCGTTGATTGAGAAGCCTAATTCGTGAAGGAGGTCGATAGTCCTTTGAATGTTTGTCCTGCAAATCACTGGGGTTTCCCCCGTTATGAGCCAGTCGTCCAGATAAGGGTATACTGGGATAGCTTTCCTGCGTAGGTGTGCAGCCGCCACCGCCAGTACCTTGGTGAATACCCTTGGTGCCGAAGCTATCCCGAAGGGCAGCACTTTGAACTGATAGTGTTGGCTGTCCACCTTGAAGAGTAGGTACTTTCTGTGCGCTGGGAGCATGGAAATATGAAAATAGGCATCTTTCATATCCAAAGTTGCCATGTAATCCCCCTTTTTTAGGAGGGGGATTACCTCTTGTAGTGTAGTCATACGAAACTTTTGGGGCTTGACATACTTGTTGGCAGGCCGCAAGTCCAATACTGGGCGCATTGTTAAGTCTTTCTTTGGAACAAGGAAGTAAGTTGAATAAATACCCTTGTTTACCTGGTGGCTTGGGACGATTTCTATCGCGTCCTTTTGGAGCAGATTGTAGATCTCCTCGAGGAGGATCTTCTGATGCTCTAAAGAGTGGACTTTTTGTCTTGGAGGATGGTTTCGGGGACGTTGCAGTAGTTCTATACAGTACCCATTGGATACCGTTGACAGCACCCACCTGTCGGATGTTATCCCTTCCCATGCCTGGGTGAAGCTGGATATTCGTCCCCCTACTGGGGTTGTATGGGAAGGGACCCTGAAATGAGCGTCACTGCTTTGGTGGAGGCGTGCCGCCTCCTTTACTGGGGCTGCCTCTGCCTCTACCACGTCCTCTTCTACTAGCCCTACCATACCCCTGGGTAGACTGTTGTGAGTTGGTGTTCCACTGTGTACCCTGGGTGTGGGAATAGCTATTTCCTCTATTGGAATTTTGGCCGCGGGGGCGACGAAAATTGCCGTTCCCTCTTTGGTTAGGTGGTTTTGTAGTTAACTGGCCAAGGGATTTGAGGGTGTCGAATTCCTCCTTAGCGTTTTTTAGAGCGTCCTCGACTGCCTTACCAAACAGGAGATCACTTTCCACTGGTTTGTCTAAGAGTGCAGCTTGTGTTTCTGCTTTGAATCCCGACTGCCTCAACCAAGCATGTCTTTTGATGACAGTCCCCTCTGCTATAATTCTACCCGCATTGTCTGCGGCGTCCAAAGTTGCTTTTAAAATGCAGCCTGAGACGTTTCTTCCCTCTGCACAAATGCGAGATAGCTGGCTCTTAAGGGGTTCGGGAGCGGAATCTATTAGTGCTGCCACTTCTTCCCACTGATGGCAGTTGTAGCTGGCCAACAGTGTGGTGGAATTCGCGATTCTGGTTTGGTAGGCTGCCGTGGAAGCTACTTTTCTACCAAAACCATAGAGTTTCTTACTTTCCTTGTCGGGGGGAGCCTCAGAGGAAGATAATGGGGTTCCAGCTCTCTTGCGGGTGTTAGTTACGACTAGAGAGTCTGGCTTAAATTGACCTCTAATATATAGAGGGTCCGACTGGGCTGCTTTAAACAGCTTCTCTACTCTCGGGTTTACAGGTCTTGTCAGGTTTGGGTTGATAAGGGATGGTGCTATTCTGCGTTGAATAGATTTCAGGATGGGAATGGTCTGGGCTACTGTCTTCCTTTCCCCTATTAGTTCCTCCGCGAAGTCCCTCTCTTCTTGGACACCTTGTGTGTCTATGTGGAAGTGGTTAGCTGCCCGAGAGAGCAGTTCATTCAGGAGGGGCTGATTATCTATTGGGGAATCAGACACTGGGGCTTCCCTTTCGACTGGGGAGTCCATTCTGAAAATATCTGGGCTATTTTCTGGCTCATCCTCGTCTTCGTCCTCCCCGTAATAATCTGACACTGCGAGATCTTCTGGCGTCTCAAATTCTTGACCCTCTATAAGGGAAGAGTCTCCTTGGACTGTAGGGAAAAGGCAAGAATAGGGTTGGACCTCAAAGGGGTCTGAAGCCCTTAATGGTGTCTCGACCCGGGGCCTTTTATTTGAAGGGATAGGGTCCCTTGAACCTGAGGGAGAAGATTCCTGAGGGTTTAAAGCTAGGAGTTGGTCAGGGTGTCTTTCGAAGAAATTTGCCAAGGAAGACATCCTTGACATTACTCTGTCAATGTCCTCGCATGACCAGAGTTTGGAGCTTGGGGTGACCTTGCTGGAACTTTCTATGGACTGTCCCTGAGAAGACTTGGATGTGGAAGTCAGTTCTCTTGTTGTGGAGGATTGCAAGGGTTGTTTCCGTTGCTGTTTACCCCCTTCCCCGTGGGTGGAAGTGTGTTTACCATTTCCCTTATCTTTCGACGCCTGGCGTCGAGGATCGGAGGTGGAATGCCTGTGTTTCGAACTAGGCTTCGAAACTGGGCCCTCCTTACTCCCCAGTGATGTACCCTTTTCCTGGGGTGCAGGCTGGGGATGGAAGTCGTGTTCGTCTCCGGACGAGTGATCTTCCGTGATGTTAATGGCCGAGGCACTATGTGCAAGTGTGGAGGCTTGCCTGACGTCGTGCGGCGACCTCGACCGGGATCGCCCAGAGGACGTCCTTTCGGACCGCTCCTTCTGTGCCTCTTTTGGAGGTTTCGACGACGTCGAATCTCGGGTGGCTTTTTTGTGTTTAGCGTGTGTATGTGTAACGCTTTTGTCGCCGGGGGACTTCCCCATAGTCGCCGGGACGGACGACCTTCCGAGGCCGGGGACGTGCGTTAGGCTGTCTTTCGACGCCTTGGTGCCCTCGCCGTCCGAAAGTCCGGCGTCGCTGCCGTCGCTGAAGGTACCCTCCGCCTCCATAGCTGCTAGCTTGGCGTGGTGGGCCCAACGCTTGGTGGAGCGGACCTTAAGAGTTTTGGTCTTAAACCTACTACAGGCCCTGCAACCCGCCTCGGGGTGGTCTCTGGGCAGGCAAAGATTGCACGTAGCGTGCTTATCTACCCAAGGGTATTTCTTATTACACTTGGGGCAAAACTGAAAGGGCGTACCCTCCATACGCGCCTGTGGGCAGCGGGCAAGTGTGTGTAGGTAAGAAGGTGTCTATATGATTATATATATAACCGAGTGTGGAAGTGTACCACCCCCCACTCTCCCTACTTGTAGGGCCGACGCCAGCGGCCCAGGCCCGAGCCGAGGCGGAAGCCTCAAGGCCCAATCCGTCGGGTATTCGACGTTGATCTCCTCCCCGGTTCGGCGTCGAGATGTTGATCGACGTAAGGGTGACAAAACGGGGCAAATTAGAATTAGTTTTGAGTGCAAATATGGCAAAGCCAGGGAACTCCGATGAAGTGCTTCCGACCAGAATGGCGGAAAAAAACAATCTGGGGATCCTAGACGCGTGAGGGATCATGGGTACAGTGGACGTCACACTAGGGATAGTATTACTGGCACGCCCTGTGTCGACGCCCATTTTCGATTTTCGAAAAACAAACTGTAATACTCCGCAGCTTCCACTAGATGTCGGCCTATGCACAGCATGTGATCTAAGCAGATTCCACAAGCCTCAGAAATATATATATATATTCAGCGAAAAAACTTTGTTAAAGGGACGTTATGGTTCCAAGTAAAACCGAAAAACCCCTGAAATTCGCTAGTTGTGGTAAGCTAAGCAACCATAACTCGCGCCACCACCGTGCACTGCTAAGACTAACACCCACAACATCAAAGATGACATCACAAATGTCATTGATGAAATCACATGTGTATGTACTTTTCATGAAATATGTGTACAAGGGATTCTTATTATAATGTTGCGAAAAAAGTGTCAAGGATCATTGCAATAAATATCATACCCCAAATAGTGCATTGAACGATGCATTGATATAAATAGCATTCTATTATGGGGTTATATCTAGTATACTAAGCTACTCATGCAGAAACATAGCATTGTGTGCAGCGTACAAGATGAAGGTATAATATTCGTAATGTTAATATGTTGAATAATGAAATGATAATTGTTTTCTTAATAGATTTTTGTGTACTGTGAAATATGTAATAAGTAGCTAATAAAACCCATGTATTACATAATTGCATTACTATAGACAGAACAGATACCAATATGGGTATATACAGCGAAAGTGAAGTTAGCAAAAAAGCACAAGTAGTAGCAGAAACAATTCATAACCTAACTGATTATTTTCATGCAAATAAATGATTGCTCTGTTTCAAAGCTACCATTTACCCTATGTATATGTATCACTTGATGTGATTGGACCCTAAGGAAAGTAGTGTGAGTACAATGTATACAAATATGACCATATATAGGAAAGGTACAGCCATAAAGAAACAACAAAACTATCAGAGAGTGCTGATAAGTCTATTGATTATCTTTATGCACAAAAAGGATTGCTGTCTTTCAAGCTTGTGTCTTCTCCTATGTATAGGTTGCATATGATGTGACTGGACTAAGGGAATTACTGTAAGAACCTACTTGAAGGATACGTCTACAAATAAAATAAAATGTTTAGTTTCTGACTGTTACTGAAGAAAACCATGTGGCCTAGATATGTCAGCAAAAGGAAAAAAGAGTGAGCCAGACATGTGATGTCATCAATGATATTTGAGATGTCATCTTTGATGTCGTGGGTGTTAGTCTTAGCAGTGCACGGTGGTGGTGCGAGTTATGGTTGCTTAGCTTACCATAACTGGCGAATTTCAAGGGTTTTTCGGTTTTACTTGGAACCATAACGTCCCTTTAACAAAGTTTTTTCACTGAATTTCATAGGTTTTTAGTAGCGCAACTTAACCATAACGTCCCTTTAACAAAGTTTTTTCACTGAATTTCATAGGTTTTTAGTAGCACAACTTAACAATAATAACTTTGACTTTATGTACATGTAATATTGAACATACTGAACCCCTTCTACTGAATTTGATGTCCGCAAACTTTTTTGATGTCCGCGGACATGTTCAGACAACAGTACCACTACCTACAAACTCTGGGAGGGTATGTTTAATTGTTATATCATAACATATTAACATTTGAAAAATTCACAAAGCAGCACACATACATATTATACGTAGTAATCCATAAGAAATGTAACCCATATATGTAACACACTAACCATTCATTTAAATACAATATGTTCTAAAATGGAATATACCAAAAGAAGATAAATTGGCTTCCAACAAAATTACCTCACAGACACTGCACAACTAAGAGCAAGACCAGACCTACAGAGTACTCAGAACATACCTGAAATAGTAAGTGTACTTCATTTTAATCATATATTTATAAACGTTCTGTATTAGATAAAAAAAAATATATTATCTTTTTTTCTCACAGAAATGTCTAGTACTCTGGAATGGCTAGAGGAGCATTTCCCACATGAGGAAATGTCAGAAGATAGTGAAACTAATGGTACACACTTTACAATATAAACCATTTAATTATTATTATTTTATATACATTTAACATATATTTTTTTTTGTACAGAGCATACCAAAATAGAAAATACCTCTGAAGAAACTGTTACGGATAACACTCTTGACAGCATAAAAGAAAAATAGATATATTGTTGACCAATTTTAATAATTTGAAAACTTTTGTTGAGGAGCATTTTAAAACAAAAAGCGCATACCATTGTCCCACATGTACTTGTCCCCCCTCACCATATCCCAGTCAATTATCCCCAAACCCTCTCCATAACCCAAAACGTTTTGATGAGACTTCCATCCCTTCTTCACCTGATACCAATCATGTTGAAACACCTAATTCTCCTGTTTTTGTTTCCGTTTCTGCCTCACCTTCTCTGTCATGAATTGTTAATATATGTTAAATAAAGTTACATTTTCATATTGTGTTGTAATTCGTTTTTTTTTTTTTTAAACAATTTAGGTGTCCGCGGACAGCACGGTTGTTCTGAAATGTTCATAAATAAATGAAAATGGAGGTGTCCTGAAGAACACTATACCTGTCCGTAGTGTTCGCTAGCTGTAACGCTCACCTGATTCCCGTAGAGGCGCCGGTCTTGACTGGGCGTATACCGTATCGTCAAAGGTGATGTGTAACACACGGCTGGCTCTTTGGGCTAGACCTCTGGGCACTGTATGTCTGACTCGAAGGGTAAGATGTCTGCAGATAGAAAATATGGGATTAATGAACTGGGTTATTGAATGTCTCTCTCTTCTTCCCTTTCTCTTCTCCTGTAGAACCCCGAAGGTTAACGCTCTCACCTTAGGTAAGTGAACGCCGTGCTCTCCATCTGCCTCGGGGCAGGGTGTTGTAACCAGTTTCTTCACTGGATAAAGGGAGCAGGCCTCTTGACTTCAGAGGACTGCTGTCCGTCGTTTACTGCACGAACGGTAAGTTTCGAGTAATTCTAATGTCTTTAAAGTCTTAAGTAATGATGTCTCTTGTTTTGCAGGGTTCCGGCGATGGTGGATGACGGGCTGAAGTGAGTTGAAGATGGAGCCCGTGTGATGAATAGAAGCGCCTGGAAGCACGTAAGTAAGCGCTTGTTGCCTGCTTCACGATGCGCTCTAACTGTCTTTTTATTTTGCAGGTACAAGTTCGGAGCGGCTGCAGGGTGCCGGAATACCCACTCGGTTAGATGTGAAAAGGAGTAATGGCACGTGAGTATTAAAGTTCCCCAATGTCTTTAAACGCACCTTGTTTTGTCTTTCAGATGCGGGATGCAGCGCCGAAGGCCTCCGGAGCGTGCGAAGAGTTGGTAAGCTTTTGTCTTTCAGATGCCGGAATGCAGTGTGAAGACCTCCGGAGCGCACGAAGAGTAGGAAAGCCTTTGTCTTTCAGATGTCGGAATGCAGCGCGAGGCGTTGGTGACAGCCGATGGACCAGGTAAGTGAAGAGCTGTCACTGAAGACCTTAATGCTAACCTGTTCTTTCTTGTCTTTATAGGTGTTGCTGAAGACTGGATTCAGGATGGTAAGCCTTTTTCCTTAGGCCCAGGATCAGATGCAGAAGACACGATGAGCGTTCTGCTGCAGAGGATGCAGAATAACACAAAGCAAGATTCATCCATCGGGTGTGGTTTAAATAGCCTCCTGTAGTGCTTAGGTGTCTCCATCCACATCCACGCCTAGGTAAGAAAAGAGTTCCTGCTTTCCAGAAGAGTTCCAGTGTTGTGAACCTAGGGAGTGGCTCCTGCCCCACCCAACAGGAAAAGTAGTTCCAAACAGAAGAGGATCAGAGGCTCAACTGGCAGGCAAGTAAGCAGCATGGTCTGCTGCAGGTAAGTCCACCCAAGCATTATGAGCCCGGCGCTTCCAGCGCTGGGACTGGGCATATTTATGAGCCTGGTGCCACTGGCGCCAGGACTGGGTCCAAAAGGTCCCAATTGGGACTGGTTGGCACTCGGAACCTGGGTTATGGATCTGCTTCCAAGGGAGTTGGGAAAACCCTGACCTTTTGGAAGCAGAGATCATGACAGTACCCCCCCTCAAGGCCCCTCCCAAACCGGGCTTCTCCGGGGGTTTTGGCTTGTCAGGAAATGTTCGGTGAAATCTTTTGATTAGGCGAGGAGCGTGGACATATTCAGCAGGTTCCCAGGATCTCTCTTGGGGGCCGTAGCCTTTCCAGTCAATTAGGTAAAATAGTTTAGATTTGGAGATCTTGGAGTCCAGAATGCTTTTGACTTCAAACTCGAGTTCTCCATCAACTAGGATAGGTTTTGGAGATTTAGTTAGTCGGGTTTGAGGTTGCATGGGTTTTAATAGAGAGACGTGGAAGACCGGATGTATCTACATGTGCGGGGGCAAGTCCAACTTGACCGCTACTGGGTTTACTATGGTAGTGATGGAATAGGGACCAAGGTATCTTGGGTTGAATGTGCGTGGCCCTTTTAGAGGTAGATATTTGGTGGATAACCAGACTTGATCCCCTACTTGATATTGAGGGGCTTCCTTCCGATGTTGATCTGCTCCTTTCTTGTATTGTTCTTTAGCCCTTTGAAGGTGAGAAACAGCTTCCTTAAAGGCTTGGGTGATTGTAGAATGCAGGTAGTCTACTGCTGGTGTTTCAAGATCTTGGAGGGAATCCAACTCCGAGGTTCGAGGGTGACTGCCGTACAAAAGAAAAAACGGGGTTTTCCCAGTTCCCGAATGGACAGAGTTATTGTAGGCATATTCGGCTATCCAAAGGATGTCTTTCCAAGTTTTTTCAGTTTGTTGCAGCATGCAGCGTAAATACTTTTCCAGAGTTTGATTGGTCCTCTCGGTTTGTCCGTCGGTCTGAGGGTGGTGACTGGTCGATAGTCTCACATCAATTTGAGCCGACCGACAGCAACTTCGCCAAAAATGAGAAATAAATTGACTACCTCGATCTGAAATTAGAACCGAAGGAAAACCGTGCAGTCGGACGATGTTTTCGAGAAATTCTCGGGCCAGAGTTGCTGCTGTTGGCAAGCCTTTGAGCGGAATGAAATGCGCCATCTTGGAGAATAAGTCCACAATTACTAGAATCGTATTGTATCCGGAGCATGGAGGTAGATCGGTGATGAAGTCCATAGAAAGCGTATGCCAAGGGCGAGGTGGGATGTCAATAGGGCGTAAGAGGCCTGCTGGTCTTTCCTTTTGACTCTTGTTTTGGGCGCATACTCCACAGGACATTATAAAGTCTCTGATATCTTTTTTCCAAGACGGCCACCAGAAGTAGCGCTTGATCTTTTCTGAGGTCTTGGCTATACCGGGATGTCCTTCTATTAATGAATCGTGATAACAAGAGATTACTTTTTTCTGTAAATCTGTGCTGGGTAGGTATAATCGTTCTTGGAAATACAATAAGTTGTCCTTTACTGCAAAGTCCTTTCCCTGCAGATGCCAATTCTGTATATCTGCTGGAGTTACAAGTTGCCTGGCTTTATCCTTAACTTCCTCTATGGATTGTGTGGCGATTACACCCAGAATTCTTTGTTCGGGAATGATTGGTACAGGTTTAGGGTTGATCAAGTGTTCTTCCACTCTCATCCGAGAAAGGGCATCAGCTTTACCGTTTTTTGTACCAGGTCGATAGGTAATTATGAAGTCAAACTCGGCAAAGAATAATGCCCAACGGAGTTGTCTAGAGGATTGGGCTTTTGCGGTTTTCAAATATTGCAGGTTTCGGTGATCCATAATCACAGTAACGGTGTGTCGGGCCACCAGCAGATAATGCCGCCAAGCCTTAAAGGCAGACTTGATAGCCAGAAGTTCCTTGTCAGTAATCGTGTAATTGATTTCAGGAGGTGAGAATTTGCGGGACCAAAATGCCACGGGATGCAACTGATTGGTTACCGGGTCCTTTTGTGATAGAACTGCCCCCATGGCAAGGCTTGAAGCATTAGTTTCCACGATGTAGGGGAGTTCGGGGCAAGGGTGTTTTAAGATTGGTGCAGAGATAAATTTAGTCTTCAAATCCTGGAAAGCTTGTTCCGCCTCGGTAGACCATTCAAAACGTTTGTTTTTCTTTAACAAGGCAGTGATGGGCTGGACTATTCGAGAGAATTCGGGGATAAACCTGCGGTAAAAGTTAGCGTAGCCTAACATGCTTTGCACACCTTTTACGGAGGATGGTGATGGCCATTTGAGAACTGCATCGACCTTCTTTGAATCCATACGCACTCCGCCAGGTGATATGAATCCCAAGAATTCAACTTCAGTCACGTTGAAAACACATTTTTCCAACTTAGCGAAAAGTTTGTGTTGATGCAATCTTTCGAGGACCATTTTCACGTGTTTCCGATGTTCAGATTCCGATGAAGAATAAACGAGGATGTCGTCAATGTAAACAACAACACACACATCTATGAGCTCTCTGAGGACATCGTTCATAAAATATTGAAAGGCGGCCGGGGCATTGCAAAGTCCGAAGGGCATGACCTGATATTCAAATAGCCCATACTTGGTGCGGAAGGCCGTCTTCCATTCATCGCCCTCTTTTACTCGTACCAAGTGGTAAGCTCCTCTAAGATCCAGCTTTGTATATATGCATGCTTTTCTGACTTGGTCCAGGAGTTCAGGGATCAAAGGTAACGGATATCTATTCTTAACGGTGATCTGGTTCAGGGAGCGATAATCTATACAAGTTCTAAGGTCTCCTTCCTTTTTTGGAACGAAGAACAAAGCTGAAGAAGCAGGGGACTTGGAAGGACGTATAAACCCATTTGCCAGGTATTGATCCAGGTATTGTCGAAGGTGAAGGTTCTCAGGCTCGGTGAGGGCATAAATTCTACTACAAGGAGGAGTAGATCCAGGTATCAGGTCTATCTGGCAGTCATAAGACCTATGAGGAGGTAGAGAGTTAGCCTGATCCTTCCGGAAAACATCTTGGTATTCTAGGTATTCGGGAGGTAACTGGGGAGTCTCTGAAGAAATTGCTGCCAGTGCAACACCAGATGGAGGGTTACAAGTAGAGACACATTCTGGAAACTGGACCGTTCTTGCTCGCCAATCGATCAGAGGATTGTGTTTCTCTAACCAAGGTATTCCTAGAATAATCTGAAACTGAGGGGCCTTGATCACATCGAACACGATCTTCTCATGGTGTCCATCTTGACTTACTAGCGTCACTTCTTGAGTGGTATGCGTTACTGGCCCGGAGGCTATCTCCGTACCATCCACCGTAGTAATGACGTCTTTACAGCCTTGGGACAAAGAGTTAGATTCATCCTCAAAACCATTTCATGATCCACATAATTGCCGATGGCACCGCTGTCGATGTAAGCTTCAATTGCATGTAATCGATCCGGATTATCAGGGCTAATGAGGACCATAGGTATCACGAAATGCGAGGTCACGGAACTGGTTTTCACGCTCGGCAAGAGGACCTCTATTCTTGTCGGGCGAGGTCGTTTCCCTGCTCAGAGTTTGTAACTTTGGTAACTGCAGCTCCTACTGCCTTCTTGGCAGGTTTCACCGGACAGTCTCGAAGAAAGTGCCCTGAGTTTCCGCAATAGAGGCATAATTGCAACTGTTTTCTCCTTTCCCGCTCCTTTTGTGTTAGAGGACCTTTCAGACCCCCTATTTGCATGGGTTCCCCGGAGTCTACTCCTTTGGAAGGAGTTGGCGGTTTGGAAAATACTCGAGCATCAAACTTGGAATGATCGGCCTTCCTGTTCTGCAGTCTGTGATCTATTTGAATGACTTAGTCTATATAGTCCGAACAATCTTGTGGGGGATTCACTACTTGGGCTAACACATCTTTGAGCTCTCCACGTACACCTCTATAAAACAGCGTAATCCTTTTGTCCTCAGGCCATTGAGTTTCCACTATCAGTCTGTTGAAAGACGCAATATAAGCCAAAAGGTCTTGATTACCTTGTCGCAACGAAAGAAGCTCATTGTCCAAGGCCTGCCCCTGTGAATGTCTTGCGAACAGTTTTTCCATACTGAGCTGAAAAGCTTGAAAATCATGGAGGACCGGATCATCTTGATTTACTAGAGGGATCGACCAGTCTGCCGCATTGCCACTAAGGTACGAAAGCACGAAAGCTACTTTAGCTTGATCAGTTGGAAAGGCTGCTGGCCGGCATAAGAAATGCAACCGGCACTGATTGATAAATACTGTAAACCTCTTTGGGTCACCAGAAAATCGTTCGGGCGGAGCCAGAGGTACATTCCCAGGTAGGTTGATCTGCACTGGATTCATAGAGGATGTAGAAGGAAGATTTCCCCCAGATGCGGGTAACGGGGTCTGTCCGGCTTGTGACTGTAGCAATTGTCTAGCGAGATCATCTGTTCGCTCCTTGGAAATAATCAGTTCCCTTCTTAGAGCGTTCGTTTCCTGACGGGCTGCATGCACTTCTGCCCTTAGTTCCCCAAGTAACTGGGCTAGTTGGTCGGTATTCGAGGTTTCCATAGCGCCTGGACGGGAGTTTTGTGGTAGGCTTTGTGTTCTGTAACGCTCACCTGATTCCCGTAGAGGCGCCGGTCTTGACTGGGCGTATACCGTATCGTCAAAGATGATGTGTAACACACGGCTGGCTCTTTGGGCTAGACCTCTGGGCACTGTATGTCTGACTCGAAGGGTAAGATGTCTGCAGATAGAAAATATGGGATTAATGAACTGGGTTATTGAATGTCTCTCTCTTCTTCCCTTTCTCTTCTCCTGTAGAACCCCGAAGGTTAACGCTCTCACCTTAGGTAAGTGAACGCCGTGCTCTCCATCTGCCTCGGGGCAGGGTGCTGTAACCAGTTTCTTCACTGAATAAGGGGAGCAGGCCTCTTGACTTCAGAGGACTGCTGTCCGTCGTTTACTGCACGAACGGTAAGTTTCGAGTAATTCTAATGTCTTTAAAGTCTTTAGTAATGATGTCTCTTGTTTTGCAGGGTTCCAGCGATGGTGGATGACGGGCTGAAGTGAGTTGAAGATGGAGCCCGTGTGATGAATAGAAGCGCCTGGAAGCACGTAAGTAAGCGCTTGTTGCCTGCTTCACGATGCGCTCCAGCTGTCTTTTTATTTTGCAGGTACAAGTTCGGAGCGGCTGCAGGGTGCCGGAATACCCACTCGGTTAGATGTGGAAAGGAGTAATGGCACGTGAGTATTAAAGTTACCCAATGTCTTTAAACGCACCTTGTTTTGTCTTTCAGATGTGGGATGCAGCGCCGAAGGCCTCCGGAGCGTGCGAAGAGTTGGTAAGCTTTTGTCTTTCAGATGCCGGAATGCAGTGTGAAGACCTCCGGAGCGCACGCGGAGTAGGTAAGCCTTTGTCTTTCAGATGTCGGAATGCAGCGCGAGGCGTTGGTGACAGCCGATGGACCAGGTAAGTGAAGAGCTGTCACTGAAGACCGTAATGCTAACCTGTTCTTTCTTGTCTTTATAGGTGTTGCTGAAGACTGGATTCAGGATGGTAAGCCTTTTTCCTTAGGCCCAGGATCAGATGCAGAAGACACGATGAGCGTTCTGCTGCAGAGGATGCAGAATAACACAAAGCAAGATTCATCCATCGGGTGTGGTTTAAATAGCCTCCTGTAGTGCTTAGGTGTCTCCTTCCACAGCCACGCCTAGGTAAGAAAAGAGTTCCTGCTTTCCAGAAGAGTTCCAGTGTTCTGAACCTAGGGAGTGGCTCCTGCCCCACCCAACAGGAAAAGTAGTTCCAAACAGAAGAGGATCAGAGGCTCAACTGGCAGGCAAGTAAGCAGCATTATCTGCTGCAGGTAAGTCCACCCAAGCATTATGAGCCCGGCGCTTCCAGCGCTGGGACTGGGCATATTTATGAGCCTGGTGCCACTGGCGCCAGGACTGGGTCCAAAAGGTCCCAATTGGGACTGGTTGGCACTCGGAACCTGGGTTATGGATCTGCTTCCAAGGGAGTTGGGAAAACCCTGACCTTTTGGAAGCAGAGATCATGACACTAGCAAGTTGAAACTGTTCTAAGAACACATGTGGTGTTCTGAAATGTTCGTAAATAAATGAAAATTGAGGGGTCCTGAAGAACACTATACCTGTCCATAATGTTCGCTACCAAGTTGCAACTGTTCTAAGAACACACGCAATGTTCTGAAATGTTCATAAATAAACAAAAATGGAGGTGTCCTGAGGACGCTATGTCTGTCCGTATTGTTCGCAAGGAAGTTACACTGTTCTAAGAACAAACGGTTGTCCGTACCTGTTCGTTAGACGTGTGACACACTTTTAATTAATTCAGGACCCGAACAGTGTCCGTAGAACATCAATGCGCATGCTCAAACCAATGTCTGTGCATTTGGTGTCCTGCGAACATGTTCGCGAAGCGATCATGTGACCGCGCCCATGCTGATAGCGTGTTCTGAATGCAGACACTGTTCTTGTCCCTGAACAATTTAAAAGTACATTTTCAAGTAATCCACAACATTTCTCAATAAAAAACTCACCATAGTCCCACATACTAATCCTGAGTTTCTACATACTTTTTGAAAGTTTTTGAACCTTTTTTTGTGTTTGATCTGTCCGCGGACAGCGCGCATGTCCGCAAACTGCGTACAAGCACCCCTATAAAAGACCACGCCTTAGAGCTTTTTGTCATTGTGTTTCTGGCTATTCTTCAGAGCACAGCTATTTTTCCTACAACTTGCAGATTACACCATCATCGAGATGGCATCCATGGCTGCACTACTGCCACCTGGTGCTGCACCAGCTTCAGCACCACCCCCACCCCTTCCACCACCACCACCTCCCCAAGGGCCTGAAG
The DNA here is from genome assembly GCF_040938575.1 of Ambystoma mexicanum. Taxonomy (NCBI): domain Eukaryota; kingdom Metazoa; phylum Chordata; class Amphibia; order Caudata; family Ambystomatidae; genus Ambystoma; species Ambystoma mexicanum. Next base: position 1,168,207,083 of record NC_090935.1, on the reverse strand, counting down.
AGGGGAACAGGAGTGAGGATGCAGAGGAGGAAGAAGAGGAGGATGTGAATGAGGTAGTGGAAATCCCTACTACCCGCACTCAGCATGAGTCTTGGGTGCAACGGTTATTTACCATTCATGGGGATGGTCCTAAGGCTCGTGCGAACCGAGTCACCTGCAATGAGTGCAAAATGGTACCCAGTCGCGGGAGGCATGGTTCATACAGCTTTGGGACCACTAACATGAAGCGACGCCTAAGGTCATTTCACTCTGGGGCCATTCGCAAGGTTGTATCTTGCGAGGAGCGTAAAAGGTTGATTTCCTCTACTTCATCCTCCGTTTCTGATCCTGTCACCACAAGGAACACCTCTGTGGGACAGCGTCTTCCTCCAGCTGCCTCAAAGGCCATACATAATGCTGATGACCCTTACCTTTCGAGGGTCACAGTTGTGTGTATGTATTGCGACACAGTACTCTGCAGGGGGAGCGACTTCATAGTGCTTTTGAGACTATTGTCTCAGAGCACGAGAAGACCTGTTCACTACCCAAATAAAACCCACTCTACATCTTCCTCTCTCAGCTAGCCCTTTCTTATCCCTGTGGTTGGTGTCCTCCCCTTTACCCTCCTTTCCCCTCCTCTCCTAGTGTGTCGTGTATAAAAAAAACAAAAAATATATAAAATAACAAAAATAAAACAAAATAAAAAATGAAGCAGGGAACTTGTATTTTTTAGAAGTCCGCGGACATCTAAATTTTGGGGTGCTATCCTATCAAAACCATTGCATTTTTCTCTGGAGGGAAGTGGTGGCTCTGAAAAGAGCCTTTGCGAGGTGGTTGTGTTTCAAAAATTATAAATACTCAACACCTACTTCAAAATGGATGCTGTCATTCTAAAAAAAGGTTGCAATGCATTTTGTATGTTTCTTAGAAAAATCTGATTGCCAGCATAAGTTAGATGTACTCCATCTCTGCGAAAAATGTATGTACTACGAAACATAATATTTTCATTGTGAAAAGAGGACATGCCAAAATCTCTTAGAAAGGCACAAACAGCCTTATTGACATTGCGCCTTGCTTTCTCCATTTGTGGACCAAATGAAGAAGAACAAAGCCACATTTGTCTCTGCGCAATCCATGAAAAAATTAATTGAGAATTTGAAAACATGTCCATGACCTTCCCAAGTCCTTCTTTCATTGCAAATTGCAAAGAAATTCCAGACACATGTCCTAAACTGTTCCCTCCACAATGAATTATAATTCTATCTGGATGTTGCTCTGTCTCCAAAGTAGCACAGAGAGGTAACAAGTCCAACCACTTCATTCCACGTACTCCATGCCAGTGTACTTCCACATGTGGGAATCCAAAATCTACAGCTACTCCACAGGTTTCTGCATGCACCTTCAACCAATGTATCCACGAGTCTCCCAAAATCCAAACAATCTGTTTTCTGAAACACACAGCCATAGCTATCTGTTCTTCTCTCAGCAAATAGAGTATCTGAGAAACTCTCTCCTGGCACAACACACCCACTAAACTTTCCTGACCAATCCCTTTCAGTGCTCATTCTCATTTGCATGACTTCTGAACCCAAAAATCCCCGGATGCAACACCTGATGTCCGCGAACTACCGCCATGTCCGCGGCCATATCGTAACATGAACAGCCCTTCTACCATTTCCAGTTCACTCTCTGTACCATTCCCTCATTGGATGTAGCTAAGAAGTCACATGACCATCCACCAATCACATTCAAGACCTCTACATCTAACTGCATCATCATAGATCAGCACTGCAAATGTACTGTGAATATCTCTGAGTACAAGTGTCATATCATTGGCAAGCACCATCTACAAGAAATACTGTACAAGTTTCCAAGATTTCTACTTGCAGCTCCATGCATATCCATATGCATGAACACAAACTACAGGTATGCATATTTTCTGTACAGTACATGAACACATTTTCTAACTGACCTTTAGCTTGTATAATCTGTAAAATGAATCTACTGTCTTTTTTCAATCTCCTAAAATCAACTGTCACTTACAAATCTTTATACTATTTAATTTCTTTATACACACACACACACACACTCAAATCATGTTAAACTAACATTTTTTAAATGAAATATATAGACTACATATAGTCAAACAAAATTGCATGCACACTATGTTCAAATCTCAAACAATAATACTTGTAAAATTACATATTTATATTTATTTAATTACTTACATTTATATAGGACAAGCAGCCCATGACATTGAGGCACTATTGCTTGGAAGAGCTTAGTTACAGGAATAATGGTATTCAGTGGTACATTATGAATTTCACAAGACATAGTAAAGATATTTTGTTTGCTACAGCTAGTCATTGCAATACAATGTGTTCATTAAGAACATATATGTATTCAACTGGTGCGACATATCTTATGTAAATAAGATAGTTTTAATGGTTTTGAGGAAGGCGCTGAGGATTTCAATTAAAAAAATCAATGTCTCAATTAAAAACAGTGCTATATACAAACAAGATTACTAATGTGTTTCTTTTACAATTGCAGTGAAGACCATTCTCCTCAAAAGAAGCACCGAATTTGAAGTACAAAGAACTACTAAGAAGTAACCTGTTCATTTTAGAAAAAAAGTAAGTAGAATATCACCATAATATTTGTATTATTACTCAAACACACTGTAAGGTTAATTCATGTTATTTCTGTGCCTAAAAATAGAGATTGTGCACCATTCTGTCCAAAAATCCCCATGTGTGAAACAGCGATTTACAGCCAGAATGGCCCACAAATTCTTATTTTTCGACACACAAATTACCCAAATCAACCGCTAGAATTTAGATGTTATAGAACAAACAACTGTTTTAATTGTATAGCATTAGATATACTATTTATACTTCTCTACACCACTGGCTTACTTTTTTCTGTCATCTGGAGTTCTCAAACGAAATGTCAACAGAAAGAACTTCTTAAGTATCTGCGGAGGTGAATGGAATCACGCTACAAGCACAGAACCATACTTTAATGAAGAAGTGTACAAACAAAAGCAAACAAATACAATTGCCATACATAGCAGTGGTCGAGGTTATGAAAAAGTTAATAATACCATAATGGAACAAGAAGTACTCCTTACAAAAATATGTCCTGAACACTTAGAATTACCCCTCCATTTAACTGAATCAGAACGTCTAGTGTACAAATGGCCATGCACGTCAATGTGCAACATTCCCAAACAATTTTTCAAGTCTTTATGCCAATTCCTCAATCAATATGTGAAAAGCAAAGACCAAATCAAATTTAAACTACTGCAAAAAACACGTTACCCCTTACCTGGTAACGTTCTTTCGATGGGATGTTCCTCCGACGTATTCCTTATCTATGATATTTGTTATCTCCAGCATGCTGGCCTCGGAAAAAAAAAATTCTCAGTAGAGGGCGCTGTGCGTCGACGTCTGTCGAGTAGGTGTTCCTCGACAGCCACCGTATCGACGCCGACGTCATCATGCCTATAAATGGCCATGCGTAGCGTCCGTTGCTCAGTTCCGTTTTGTAGAGTAAGGTAGTTATAGCATGAATGGTTACTACCCTTGAAGGAGCGTAAGCTGCAACCACAAGGGAAAAGTTACTGCGGGGATGGATGAGAGGGGCGATAAGGAATATGTCGGAGGAACATCCCATCGAAAGAACGTTACCAGGTAAGGAGTAACTTGTTCTTCGAAGGGATTGTGTCCTCCGACGTATTCCTTATCTATGATAGACTCCCATAGCAGTGGTATGTGATTGGAGGCGGGAGTAAGAGATGCCATATTACTCTTTAAGAATGAACAGAGTAACACAGCTTTGCCAAATCTAGTCTCTTGACTAGAGGAGGAATCCAGGCTATAAAATTTGGTAAAGGTATGTGCGGACGACCATGTGGCAGCCGCACATATGTCTCGAATTGGTACCCCTCTTTGAAGAGCTGAGGAGGCTGCCATACCCCTGGTCGAATGAGCCCTTAGATTTTGAGGGGGCTCTTTCCCTGCCAGTTTGTAGCATTCCAGAATGACTAAAATAATCCATCTGGAGATGGTTTGTTTGGTTATTGGTAATCCCAACTTATGTCCTGCGTAACCTACAAAGAGTTGGTCTGCTTGTCTAATTTTAGCAAGTCTACTGATATAAAAACTCAAGGCTCGCTTAGGGTCCAGCCTGTGTAGTCCATCTTCCTCTTTCCCCAGATGGGGAGGAGGATAGAATGAAGGTAAATTAATCTTCTGAGTAATGTGAAATTCAGAAACTACCTTTGGGGGGAAGTTAGGCTTCACCTGTAGAACGACTTTGTCCTTGTGAAAAATTGTATGAGGAGGTTTACAAGATAGGGCTTGTATCTTGCTAACCCTTCTAGCAGATGTTAATGCTACCAATAAAACAGTTCTGAGGGTGAGAAACTTCAATGAACAAGAGTGGAGTTGAGTCCCATAAGGGAACTTGGAATGGTCTTGGAGGGTAAACATTAGTTAGACCTTTCAGGTATTGTATTACCAATGGAATTTTGAAATATGAAGGCTCCTCTGGAGTGCGCTTAAAGATCGATAGCGCTGCGAGATAGCCCTTAATAGTGACAACTTGAAGGCCTGAATTTGCCAAATAAAGTAAGAAGGATAACACCGCAGGTGTACCACATGAAAAGGGTTCGATATTCTTTTCTCTGCACCAGCTGCAAAATTGATTCCAACAGCAGCGGTATAGAGTTTTAGTTGCTGGCCTTCTGGCCGAAAGCAACACCTCCATGACGTCATCTGGAAGGTCCCAATCCTTGTACCTCAACCTTTCAGATACCAAGCGTGAAGGTTGAGGGTCTTGATGGCTGAATGGAGAACCTGACCTCCCTTCTGCGAGAGAAGATCCTCTCTGTACGGTAGACGAATTGGAGGGTGGATGGACATGTCCAGAAGGTCCGGGTACCACGTTCTCCTGGCCCAATCCGGGGCAATTAGGATCATGGTCTTCCGAAACCTTCTCAATCTCCTGATCATTTGAGGAATGACAGGGACCGGAGGAAACGCGTACAGAAGTGGGAACTCCCAGTCCACTACGAACGCGTCTCCTAGAGCTCCTCTCGGGGGAAATTCCCTTGAGCAAAATCTGTCGCACTTCCTGTTGATACTGGTGGCGAACAGATCCACTTGAGGGGTTCTCCAAAGGGCGAAGATCTCTTGAAGGACTTCCTGAGCTATCTCCCACTCGTGGGAGACTGTGTTCTGCCTGCTCAGAGCGTCCGCTGTCAAGTTCTTCTCTCCGACTAGGTGAATTGCCGATAGAGAGATTCCTTCCTGAATTGCCCAAAACCAGAGCTGCATCACCTCTCTGCACAGTGGCAGTGACCCTACGCCTCCTCTTTTGTTGAGGTAGTGCATGGCCACTGTATTGTCCGTCATTATCAGGACGTTTCTCCCCCGTACAGACGGCAGAAAAGCCTTCAGTGCCAGTCTGATGGCTCTCAGCTCCAACAGGTTGATATGTAGTCTGGACTCTGATGGAGACCAACAACCACTGATGGTCAAGTCGTTGGCATGGGCTCCCCACCCCATGAGTGAGGCATCCGTGACTACTGTTATCTCCGGCCGTGGTTGCCAAAACAGTTCTCCTTTCAGAATGTTCTCCCGACAGGCCCACCACTGAAGGTCTCGAGCCAGTCTGACCGGAATCTGAAGGAGATCTGTCGTTCTCCCTGAGAATTGTGACCACTGAGTCCTCAGTGCACACTGAAGGGATCTAATTCTCAGGCGAGCCTCTGGCACAAGGCATATGCAGGATGCCATGAGGCCAAGCAACCTCAAAAAGTCGTAGGCTGGGAGACGTTGGGCATTTTGAAACCTGGTGACCATCTGCAGAATATCTTGAGCCCTCACCTCTGGCGGCGAGGCTTTTCCCAGGGACGTGTCCAGGACTGCTCCAATGAACTGGAGTCTCTGTGATGGTATCATCTGTGACTTCTTTAAATTGAGGGAGAAGCCCAGCTTGTGAAGGAAGTGGCAGACATAATCTAGTTGGATTTGAGCTTGTTCCGAAGAAACTGCACTGATCAACCAATCGTCAAGGTAGGGGTAGGCGTGAATCCCTTCCCTCCTTAGACTTGCCGCACCAACCGACATTAGCTTGGTGAAGACCCTAGGGCGGAGGTCAGCCCAAATGGCAGAACTCGAAATTGATAATTAGAGTTGCCAATTGCGAACCTCAGGTACTTCCTGTGCTTGGGATGGATTGGCACATGGAAATAAGCATCCTGAAGGTCCAGAGATACCAACCAGTCCTGAAGCTGGAGGGCCTGAAGGATCTGAGAGAGAGTTACCATCTTGAACTTGTCCTTCCTGAGGAACTTGTTCAATTCTCGTAAGTCCAGGATGGGTCTCAGTCCTCCGTCTTTCTTTGGAATGAGAAAGTAGGGGGGAGTACCAGCCCTTGTTCCTGTCCGTTACAGGTACCGGTTCTATGGCACCTTTCTCTAGCAGGTCTACAATTTCCTGCAAGAGGAGCGGATCCGGCACTTTCAGAGAGCTGTTCCCCGGTGGATGGCTCTGAGGGATGCGTAGAAAAGGCAGGCAGTGACCTTGGGCAACTGTCTCCAATGCCCAAGCATCTGACGTAATAGCCTGCCATTCCGTCAGATGGTGAGTTAACCTGCCCCCTTACAGGTGTCTTGTGATGGGAGACCTCAGAGTGGTTTGGGAGCGGCTGATGCAGTTGCCTAAGGTAAACCGGCTCCTCCTCCTGCTGATGCGGCTTTCTTTCCTCTACCCCGTCCACCACGGGTACATTTTCCTTGGCCTCTTTGAGCCGGCTGTCCTCTGCCTCTTCCATATGAGGAATAATAGCAAAAGGACCTTCCTCTCCAAGAGGATCCTGAGGGACGAAAATTAGTTCGGCGGATTGCAGCTCCTAGTGACTTGGCTGCTGCTTTAGATGTTTGCAGTTTTTCCAAACTGTCATCCGCCTTTTTACCAAACAGAGAAGAGCCGTCAAAGGGCATATTTAAAAGTCTGGCCTGTACGTCAGAAGCAAAGCCGGACTTTCTCAACCACGCATGCCTGCGGATTGTGGTACTTGCCGCCATGGCCCTGCTGATACTGTCAGCAGAATCAATGCCAGTTTGAAGGGACTCACACATTGCATCTTTACATCTCTGATGATATTTAAAAATGTGTCCCTTTCTTCTCCTTCCTGGAGGCAGTCAGCCGCTGATGAAGCACACTCCCAAAGAGTGTGGCTGAACCTAGCGAGCGTACAAGTCGCATTAATAGATTTTAAAGCCATGCTACAGGCCGAGAAGACTTTCTTAGCCATGGCATCATATTTTTTATCATCCCTATCCTGTGGAGCAGTGGGGTATGCAGATGTACTGCCTGATGAAGTTGCAGCCTGGACCACCAGACTCTCTGGAGTAGGGTGTTTAGATAGGTATTCAGGGTCAGAAGCAGATACCCTATATTTCGCTGACAACTTCTTGTTAACCGCAGGGATAACTTCAGGAGTTTCCCAGTTAGTTAAAATCTTTCTCTGTAAGGCAGGGTGAAATGGAACCACAGGATCCTCCTGTGGACCTTTATCCAAAATGTCAGTGAGGTCATCCTGCTGAAAAACAGGTGAAGGTGCAGACCAACCCATGAATTCTATGATTCTTGACATTAGGGTTATATAAGGGGTTTCAGCATGTTCCCCTGGGTCTAATTTGACAAATTCCACTTCAGGGGAAGTGTCTAAACCAATTGCTTCCTTTAATACATCCTGAAGGTCTTTCAACCTTCTTTTCTCAGGGTCAAAGGTTTCTGGTTCAGGTGATGTGGTCCTCTGCAGGTCAAAAGGCCTTTCTTGATCGGAGTCTTCCCTTTCCTCATAAATTGAGGTTAAAGGGGGGTGTTCTGAGTGAAAAGGGACAAAACTCATTTCTAAAGCAGAAGGAGCCATCATCACTGGCCTTGAAAAGGTCGATGTCGACACCGATGTAAAAACCCTCGAAGGCGCCGTCAAAGGAGTCGAGAAAACTGGAAGAGTCCCCGTAGAACTCGAAAGGATTGGACCCTGCTCGAGGATGTCGACGACGCTCTCTGTGTCGTGTCGGAGGCTCTTGGCCTAACCGTTGGCTGTGGAGTAGCCGTGGTTTTTTCTTTCATCGGCGTCGACGCCGGTGTCGACTCAATCGACGGATGCGTCGAAGAACCCTTCGATAACGGCGTCCATGGCGCCGATCTATGCTTCGAAGGGGCTTTCGACGATGGCGTCGAAGATGCTTTACTTCCCGATGGCTCATGGCGCTTTCGGGTCGACTCTTTTGCCGGGTGCTTCGACTCGCGGCGTTTAGATTTTTTGGGCTTTTCACTGGGGGTATCACCCTCAGCTGACTTCGAGGGGGTCGAGGCCGCTTTCTCGAAGACGCTTAGCATCTTTCTTCTGAATTCCTCCCACTCAGCCTGAGAGCTGTGTTTTGTGGGGCAGTGTACTCTTTCAGGGGAACTAGAAGACGGCGACAAAGGGGATCTTCTACGTCTCTTTTTCGAGTGTCTAGACCTCGACGAGTGGTGGGAGCCACTTCGAGACCTAGACCGAGAATGCTTTCGATGGTGAGGAGACGAATGTCTCGACTCTACCGCAGAAACTTTCGAGGAAGTTAAAACTGACTTACCTCTCTCGAGCTTCCCCTTACACTCCTTCAAGGCTTTCGCCGTCATGGATAGGCATTCCTCACACTCCGAACACTGGTGTTCGATTCCCAGACACCACAAACAGATCCTGTGAGGATCCGTCAACGACATTTTCTTCCCACAGTCTCTGCATTTTTTGAAACCGGACCGAGGAGTCGTCGGGTCGGAGGAGGAAGCCATCGAGTATGGGTCGGTTTTCTCGAGGAAATATGAATATATTTCGACTGACGAACTGAGCAACCGTATTCCGAGGCACACGAAGCGCGGAAAAACGGAACTGAGCAACGGACGCTGCGCGTGGCCATTTATAGGCATGATGACATCAGCGTCGATACGGTGGCTGTCGAGGAACACCTACTCGACGGACGTCGACGCACAGCGCCCTCTACTGGGAATTTTTTTTTTCCGAGGCCAGCAAGCTGGAGATACAAATATCATAGATAAGGAATACGTCGGAGGACACAATCCCTTTAAAATATGGATACCTGTCCAGTACGCAAGTACACAGGACTTCAAGGACATTCATTGGCCTGCATTACAGGACCTACTTTCAAAACCACCTTCCATGATATCAACATCATTCAACTATAGGAAATCTAGTTTATAAACTGTACTATGCTAAAAGTCCTGCTTTAGCACTAGCCAATTTAAATAACATTCTTCTACATGGTACAGCAAAAGACCTACTAGAAGAAATCGACTATCTCTAGAAAAAATATTTTGGAAGTGAAACCCACTTACAGAATGAAAAGGCTGTAAACCAAATTAGTAACAATTCTACACATGGCAACCTTTTACTACACACATACAAAAAAGAAATACTAAAATTTAAAAGTACATCAGCTGAAGTACCAAACCATGTGTGTGTATGTTGCCGCAGACATTTTTATAACAGTAACACAAAAACTGTAGATCTATCATACAAAATAGAAGACAATGAAGATTCTAAATGGTTTGAATTAGCTCTCTACCTTATAGCAGAAAACAAATACGAAATAACTGACCCCGTAATACTTTGTACTTACTGCACTACAAAACTTGACAACAACCAAACTCCTTCACGTGCTATCACAAATAATTGTGAAATGCAAACGTAGATGTGCAGTACATTGCAGACAATTCTACTGCAGTTGTACGATATGTCACAGCATACTTAACCAAAGCAGAAAAGACAGAGCTTCAAGACCTCTGGAATGACCCGTCATCAGATAAAACAGTGTCTCAAAAATTATACAGCTTGGGCATAAAAATGCTGTCCCATAGAGAATGTGGATCCTATGAAGCAGCTGATCTGTATGGTAAATCTGAAAATATAGTATGGCTAAGTCTTGGTCCAGCTAAATCTAGAAAAAGAGTTCTAAAATCATATGAAGATATAGAAACAATAGCCAAACATGATCCCAACAGCCAAGACATTTTAAAAAACAATTTATTGGACACATACTACTCAAACAGGAGTACCACTTTGGAAACCATGCGTCTATACCACATAGCCCAAAACTACACATACAAAAATAATATAAAACCTGATGAAAAAAAGGTAAATACAGAGTGACAAACTGTGAAGGCAGCTTAGTAAAACTCACCAAAACAAATTTAATTAATCATATCAAATTGTCATTAAAGACTCCTCAACATAAAGAAGTATATTACATGTCCCTGCTACAACTCTTTAAACCATGGAGAAAAGAAGAAGACATACTAGATAACTATGACTCATATGAAGACGCTTTCAAAGCAAATGAAAGCCTATAACTGATGTAAACTTTACACTGTACAAAACAGTGTTGCACAATGAACAGCAACAAGAAGAAGAACTCCAGGCCCAACTAGATAAGGACACTCCTGACAGTAGTCAACCTTCTGTAATAGGAAGCCAAGAACCACTGGGAGAGCCACTAATACCAAATGAGGCAGAATTAGCTATGATAGAAGTAGAAAACACCATGTGTCAGTATGAAGATAAAGAAGACTTAACTATACTACAATCAAAACTAAACAATGAGCAACGTAGCATTTTTCAAGAAGTAACTAAAGGAATTGCACATGGTGTACAACGTGAAATCAAAGAATGCACCTGCCAAAATTACAAACCTATACTATCGTACATCAGTGGTGAAGCTGGTTCTGGCAAAACATTCCTAATCAAAATCATCAGTAAATTCCTTCAACAATTGACAAACAACAAACTGTCAGCTGTTGTCACTGCCCGCACAGGTTTAGCTGCCTACAACATAGGTGGTGTCACTTTACACCGATTACTACTCCTGCCAGTAGAACACCAAAACAAATTAGACTATTACAAACTTTCTACAGAAGCTGCAATGGAACTACGCAGAGTATTGAAACAAATGAAAATGCTTCTAATAGATGAAGTGAGCATGATGTCCAACCTAATGTTGGCTTTGATTCAACTCAGATTACAAGAAGTACTCAAAACAAACTATGAAGAGCTCTTTGCAGGAAAACACATTATTGTTTACGGAGATCTTCTTCAATTGACACCAGTAAAAGGTGAGCCTATTTTTAAAACATTAGGACACAAACTCTGCCGTAAAACTGTTGGCAGCATTGGAAATGTGAACCTTTGGCAACATTTCCAATACAGAGAATTAACAGAAAACATGCGGCAATCTGCAGATCTCACTTATGCCAACATCTTAAAAAAGCTGTAGAAACTCCCATTTATCAGGGTCCTGGATTCGAGTAGGGTTCTTTAACTATATCCCAAATCCGGCTGGAAAACGACTGTTGCCTTTCTCCTAGCAAGTGGGAGGTGGGTAAATAAATAAACCCTTTTGGATTCGGGATATAGTGAAAGAACTCTACTCAAATCCAGGACCCTGATAGATGGGAGTTTCTACAGCTCTATTGGGGCGACCTCCTATTCCTGGATACTAGAGACAAGACTAGACTAGAGACAAGAAGAAATCCCCAATGAACGCTTCATATATATATCAATACCTGATTGTGAGTCTATTCCATTTCAGCAACTTGTACAAAATGCAAACCATGGTAGATTATGTACTACCTTCAATTCGGATAATCACTCCACGTTAGTAATACAAACACATAGTAAATACGTAATACTAATGCTTCTACGTTACAATGCAGATGGTACCAACAACAACTGCAAGCTGACTGGATTCACACATGGTCAAATATCACTTGGTAAGAAAACCTTCACAACAATAGGTATAATCTACCACGCAGGAGCCACAACCAATTCAGGGCACTACACTGCATATATAAAGAAGAAATGTGGATGGTTTGAATGTAATGATAGTACCATTACTCTAAAGCAGAGATTACCAGCAAATCTTACAAACGCTTAATGTTCTTAAAACCAAAATTTGATAACTAAACTGTACTTAAACCTTAAGTAAACTTGTAGTAAAATAATATAAACTGTTAGAATATTCCAAAAGCTATCTAACTGCCCAAAGATTCTACAACGACTAATCAGATAAATGAATACCACTAAAATATATTAAAAAAATAGACAGTTAGAATACGCCTACTGGTATCTAACTGCTCCAAAGTTTTACAATATCCAAACAAATAAATAATATGTTACTGCTCCAAAAAACTGCAACAAGCCAATGTATAAAGCATTAGCCAGAAACAAGTGAACACTGAAAACAAACAAACAAATAAACTGTAGCATACCAGAAAAAGGTTTTTTTTAAAATCCAATAGGGATTTATTTTTCTCCCACAGACCTAATGATTTTAGCAACAAACAGAAACTGAGCAAATTGCACAGTACTCTGGTTTGTAATCTACTAAATATGAGGGTCCAAAAAAATAAAAATGTTGATTATACAATGTAATAAGTCATTATAAAATACTAATACTATTATGCTATTTTCTTTTATCACAGAAATGAAAACGAAATACATGTATTCCAGTTACTAAACCAAACAGTAAGTATATTATAATAAGTACAACCACCGCAACATATCACACCCATAGTGGCTTATAACTTTGTTCCTTATAAATTTGTTTTTGACTCAAAGTTTTAAGCCACTATGAGTGCGATATGCTGCGGTGGTTGTGGCCTCGGCATAGAGTCTTGGGTGCATGGCCTAATGGCCATGCACCCAAGACTCTATGCCCTGGCCACAACCACCGCAGCATATCACACCCATAGAGTTAAACATTTCAACTATGGCCTATGGAAACTTTTAATGTCTGCGGACATTATGAGTGTTCTTAGAACACTTTCAACTTGCCAGCAAACAATACGGACAGCGTCCTCAGAACACCCCCATTTTTATATGTGAACATTTCAGGACACCGCGAGTGTTCTTAGAACACATTCAACTTGCCAGCGAACAGTACAGACAGTGTCTTCAGGACACCCCCTACGAACATTTCAGGACACCGCGACAGTTCTTAAAACACATTCAACTTGCCATCGAACAATACGGACAGCGTCCTCAGAACACCCCCATTTTGTTTATTTACGAACATTTCAGGACACCACAAGTGTTCTTAGAACACATTCAATTTGCAAGAGAACAATACGGACTGCGTCCTCAGAACACCCCCATTTTTTATTTGTGAACATTTCAGGACACCGCGAGTGTTCTTAGAACACATTCAACTTGCCATCGAACAATACGGACAGCGTCCTCAGAACACCCCCATTTTTATATGTGAACATTTCAGGACACCGCGAGTGTTCTTAGAACACATTCAACTTGCCAGCGAACAGTACAGACAGTGTCTTCAGGACACCCCCTACGAACATTTCAGGACACCGCGACAGTTCTTAAAACACATTCAACTTGCCATCCAACAATACGGACAGCGTCCTCAGAACACCCCCATTTTGTTTATTTACGAACATTTCAGGACACCACAAGTGTTCTTAGAACACATTCAACTTGCAAGAGAACAATACGGACCGCGTCCTCAGAACACCCCCATTTTTTATTTGTGAACATTTCAGGACACCGTGAGTGTTCTTAGAACACATTCAACTTGCCATCGAACAATACGGACAGCGTCCTCAGAACACCCCCATTTTTTTATTTACGAACATTTCAGGACACCGTGAGTGTTCTTAGAACACTTTTAATTTGACAACGAACAATACGGACAGCGTCCGCAGGACACCCCCTACGAACATTTCAGGACACCGCGAGTGTTAGAACACTTTCAACTTGACAACGAACAATACAGACAGCGTCCTCAAGACACCCCCATTTTGTTTATTTGCCAACATTTCAGGACACCATGAAGTGTTCTTAGAACACATTCAATTTCCCAACGAACAATACGGACAGCGTCCTCAGGACACCCCCATTTTGTTTATTTACGAACATTTCAGGACACCACGAGTGTTCTTAGAACACATTCAACTTCCCATCGAACAATACGGACAGCGTCCTTAGGACACCCCCATTTTGTTTATTTACGAACATTTGAGGCCACCACGAGTGTTCTTAGAACACATTCAACTTACCAGAGAACAATACGGACAGCGTCTTCAGGACACCCCCTACGAACATTTCAGGACACCGCGAGTGTTCTTAGAACACATTCAACTTACCAGAGAACAATACGGACAGCGTCTTCAGGACACCCCCTACGAACATTTCAGGACACCGCGAGTGTTCTTAGAACACTTTATACTTCACATCGAACAATACGGACAGCGTCCTCAGGACACCCCCATTTTGTTTTTTTACGAACATTTCAGGACACCACAAGTGTTCCTAGAACACATTCAACTTACCATAGAACAATACGGACAGCGTCCTCAGGACACCCCCATTTTGTTTATTTACGAACATTTCAGGACACCGCAACTGTTCTAAGAACAGTTTCAGCTTGCTTGCGAACAAAACGGACACATATTGCGTCCTCAGAACACCCCCCCATTAGTTTATTTAGAACATTTCAGAACAGCCGTGTTGTCCGCAGACAAATCGAACACAACAAGAGCGTCCACCACATTAAAAAAAACACAATACTCTCCCACCCTCCCCAAACACTCTTAACACACCAACACACTCTACTAAATACAAATTTTAAACCAAGTTTCACCGCGCTGTCCATGGACGTCCGCGAATCCAAGATGGCGGGCGCTACCGAAAATCTGACGCGCTTCAAACTCCATGCCGTCCAATCAGCAAACACGTTGCATGTCCGCGGACATCACGCAAGCCGATAAGCCAATCAGGACCCTGTCCGCGGAGTGAACAGGGAAGTGTGTCCACAGACCGAATACAGATATCACAAATATTTTATGACCTACTTTTTGGTCATTTTAAAAAGAAATACTGGACGGATTTGCACCAAATCTGCAAAAGCACGCTTTGTGGACCAAGCCGCTGCTCCTGGTCCAAATTTGGTGAACATCCGTTCAGCGGTTTGGGCTGTAGGTGCAAGCAAAGTTATTTCACCATTCAGTCTATGGGAATAAAAAAGTTTTGGGACCCCCCCTTTAACTTTTCCCCCCCTGGACGAATCCTCACCAAACTTTGCAAAAAAATTCAGAGTGGCCCAAATACGTTTTTTGCAAAGTTTGGTGAGGATTCGTCCAGGGAGAGCGAAGTTATAAGCCGCCCAAGAATTGCTCTTCCTATGGAAACAGCAACTTAACCATAACTACATGGCCACTACCATGGCCGTGTAATATATATATATATATATACACACATATATATATATATATATATAATGTCAAAATAGGACTATGCATTTTCACATTTCTCATTTTAGTAAAATGACATTGAAGAGATAAAAGAAACCATTTGTGGTCTATTGACCCAACAATATTTGCTCACACGTATCTTTTTTGGTCCGGATAAATGCAACTGAAGTGTTTGCAGAAACTATGACCCTGATGGGATATCATTTATGTTTTGGGAGACACCCTATCTTTAAAATGTTTTAATTAAATGTGAGAACTATGTGCCAATACACACTCAGGCGTGGGTTGATTGAAGTCTGAACATAATTTTGCTCCTGAACGTATTTGATGTAATGTCTGTCACCCCAAGGATCAATTTGGGATAGAAAAGGGTTTAGAAAACCTGATGTGTTTTTTTTAACAGTCTCTGCACCAAAAACATAGTACCTTTTACTGTAATCTTTTTAGATAGGTGGTACACCACTGCAATCTATGGTAGTTGTTTTACACCAGGGATAGCGTTGTTCTTCTTGAGGGATTACAATATTGATGGCATCGCATGTTTGAATATTACAATGTTTTTCCTCTATTAATGGTATCGTATAATAGATACAAAGATAACGTTTCATTGACTTCAGATACTTTTCCTTAGCATTTAGAACATAACCCAGGTACCACATCAGAGATTAGGCGCGTACCTTGTGAATATTCCTTACTATTAGCCTCCCCCTACGCATCCCCACCTTGTGTTTTGGCGACATATCTTACCTCTGTTTTCACATTTTACTTCTACCGTAGTGTATAGCACAATAAATCCAGCTATCTTAAGTATTCAGTTGATACCCTTCACCATTTTACTGGGTGTTAGCAGTGGGATTACAGGCCTTGACATCTAAGATTCAGCACACCACGAAGAAAGTTAGATCTGTCACAGTAGACAATAAAAAATACTATGACATAGGGCGATGATGCAGGAGAAGGACTAAGAAAGTGTACTATGGTGGAGAGGACTAGGATGAAGGTCTTTGACAAAGGACTTGGAATTTCACAAAAGAAAATGAACCTGACAAAGGAGACGGACCATGATGAAGGATGAGGAGGAAGAAGGCTGTGTTTAATGAATGACTAGGATGAAGAAGAAGGTCCAGGACAAAGGAGAACTATTATGAAGCAGAAGCACTATGACAAAGGAGAAGTCTGATGCAAAAGGACTAGTGAATAAGATTAGCAAGTTACTTACCAACTGTAACATTCTTTCGATTGGATGTTCCTCCCACAAATTCCTCATCTTATTATAATGCATCTGTGCTGCGTCGGAAACATTTTTTCACCAGAAGGCGCTGTGTTTGAGGCTGCCGAGTCATAGTCCCTCGAAGCAGCAGAGCAAAGCTGGGAGATGCGTTATCATAAGATGAGGAATACGTGGGAGGACACAATGAATTTGAAGTACTGTGACTAAGAAGGAGGTGTAAGGATGAAATAGAAGGACCATGATGAAGCTGTAGACCTCAGGCCAGGACTATAAGAAAAAACAGTGAAAGCATGGACACAAAAAATTATATATGATGCAGCCAATCCATGCCAATTCAATTATCTGCTACTCTTTTCCTTCTCTCTCTTTGTAGCAATGTTTTGGCCACCACATTTGCTAAAACTAAAAAGGGTGGGTTTGTCAGACAGTGGCCAGCTCCAGCATGTGTATCGAATGTAGCCTTAGCGCGCATTGAACCGGAGACCTACGCAGATGGCAGAATAGATGGTGAGAAAAGGACCATCAGGTAGCAGCAACAGGTTCGGTCTGTCTGTGTTTGGGAAAGTGCGCTCGCAGCACCTTCACATCTTAACTGTTAGCAGGAAAGTGTCTGGAGAATCGTCACGGCAGAGCTGGGAAAGTGCGGTTTCCCTGTGGTAATTTACTGTGTAATGCCCATCTGACAGTCCCCAGTTTTTCAGTGCCCTGTCCTCTTGTGATACTTCATCATCTGCCCTTTATCCATGCCCTAATGCTGTACCCTTTCCCCCTTTCTTCCTGTTCCATTACCCCGTGTCCCTGGGTCAGTGTAACAACCACGCATGCGAGTTTGTAAACCGTAGACCAAAAAGGAACCCCAAACCACCTCCAGGTTTCCGTTTGACGAATCCAAGGTGGAGGATGAATGGAGAACATCAAAATAGGGCCATTATTTTCCTTCATGTGTCCCTGTGTGAGCTATTGCACAACACAACCATATTCAAGAGTGCAGGGAGTGCTATATTTGACCTTCGCATCAGCTGACAGTTTAACTAACACACGGTATGCATTCCAGAAATTAGATCAAGAGGTTTGGCACAACGCTATGCGCCATTAATCCAAGACTGAAATGAGTAACATTCCTTTAACCTAACAAGTATTTGTGCTCCAACATCCAGCTGGCAGGAGAAACTGTGTTGTGGTAGAAGCAAACTTATTGGGAAGGAAATAGCGGTTTCCTATGGCGAAAAAGTGATTTATCTTTTGTGATTAGACTAGAATTTACATCAATTTAACGTAACAAGTTTACAAAGCTCCTGATGGTTTTGAAGAAAAAAATAATTGAGGATTTAAGGTGACCTATTAATAAAGGTTGTATTTAAAAGCACGTTTGGTGTTTGGTACATCGTCTCTTTAATTCATTTGCAAAATTATAAGTAAAAAAAAGCGGCTATTGACAAAACCAATTTCCGGCTCGTGTACGCAATTTGGAAAAAGCGTGAAATGCGTCTGCGTCGAGACCTAGTTTACTGAACCGAATTGTGCCCGCGTAATTTGCAATTACACCGTGGTGGGCAGTAGGGGATATCCATATTCAACTGCAAATAAATGTAAGTACAAGGGGGGGTGGGGAGGGGGGGATTCGTGATTCATGCTTGTGTGTTACCTGCACCCATTACTCGCAAAGGGAAACGCCAACATATTCATATCCAGTGTTTTGAAACAACTAAAATGGCGATTTCGTGCAGTACAAAATCACAGTAACATAGCATAACCCTTGAGCTCCCCAAGCTATGCCTTGGCGGAGTTGTGCAATAGAGTTTTGCAGTCGCTGCAGTGTACCAGAGTCTGCTTTCCCTGGCTGCTGTGTGGAGGAGGAACAACCTACAAAATCCCTGGTTCCGCTCGGAGCGCGCTGCGGAGTTGTGCAGCAGAGTTTTGCAGTTGCTGCAGTCTATGCAGTCTAGAGGGCTGGAGGGCTCGAGATAACGCTAGCTGGATTACGGAACACGGGAGAGAAGACACAAACGAGATAAGAGCTGGTGAGAATGACTTTCAACCTCGCTGATCCCGGGTCGTCATAGTGGCATAAAAGCCACGTCTGCCTGATAGATACCCAAGTGCTTGAGGATGTGAGTTGTAAAGCTAGTGA
Organism: Ambystoma mexicanum; assembly: GCF_040938575.1. NCBI lineage: Eukaryota > Metazoa > Chordata > Amphibia > Caudata > Ambystomatidae > Ambystoma > Ambystoma mexicanum. The sequence goes on along the minus strand of NC_090935.1, from coordinate 1,168,188,395 downwards.
TGTCTTACGGCTGCACCCCTCATCGTCAGGTAAAAAGACAGGAAGAGGCGGCTTCAAACAGCGCTCCAGATAATGTGGCAATTTCACCTATCGTCCCCCTATACTGCCTGGATTCGGAGTCGATAGAGTTGGGAAATATACCAAACCCTCAAGAAATGTACTGTAACCGGCTAGTCATGTCTGTTGTAGGGTACCAGAAAATTAAACAATCTATTGTCGATCACAAGGGGGAAGGAGGGGTCTCCTCCATCTTCCAGTCACTTAAGAACGGCGATCCTGGAAGAATCGACTAGATTGAGCATGCAACCAGATTATGTGGAACAAACTGGGGATTTACGAATGACTTCAGAAAAAACGCCTGATATACAAAGCTCTAACACAGTGGTCTTCAAACTTTTTTGGCCAGGGCCTCCCTGAGCAAAATTTGGGCAGGTCGGGACCCCCCAGAAATGCCAAATGGACAGTATATATTGCGCGCCGTCACCTGCTCCCATCAAAGTCGCTGGGCTCCCTCATCCCACTCCTACCCAGTCGCTGGTCTCTCCCCACCCCATCACACACCCAGGGCTCTCCCCACTCTGCTCCCATCACTATCCCATGGTTCCCGCCCATTGTGCTCCCACCATAGTCCGTCGGTTCCCCCATCCCGTTCCCAACACAGTCTGAGGGCCAGTGGCGGCTGGTGAATCTTTTTTAAGTGGAGGGGCATTAAGGGGAGGTTCGGGGGGGTTTCCCCCTGTGAATTTTTTTTTAAATAATAGGTTAAAATGTTGCATTGTACAGCATACTTAACAAAAAATGGGTAAATAGCCAAACAGTTTGCAATTGTTGCTGGGAGTCCAGGGGGCAGGCATTGATATTTTATTTCTATCGCGCTCGTACACAAGTGTTTCAGAGTGTGACAAGGCAAGGGAGGGGAACAGAGGAGAATAAAACAGCGATCTTACTAGGCCCAGTGACATTGAGAACGCGCAAGTGTGAGGGGAAAAGTGCATGGAAGGGGGGAGAAGTGGAAAGTGCGAAGCAGAGGAGAAACAGATAAATAACAATAAATAAATAATAAAGGCAACAAACAGTGGTAGTGCAGCCAGCAATTTGCAAGTGCTACGTTTAAGGCAGCAGACAGGGTAGGTCTGATAAGTGCAGGAAGAAAGATGGTTCTCCTCAAGTTTTAGAGTGGCAGGGCGCTGTTCCAGAGGGAGGCCCCAGCCGAAGACCTACCCCCAGCTCGTTTCTTTGATAAACGACTGACCCTGAGGGAGTTGGAGGTAGAGGAGTGAAGAGCTCGAGAGGGGAGGTATTTGCGGAGGAATAGCTGAAGGTATTTTGGACCGAGGCCCCAGAAAGCCTTGTGGACAAGGCAGAGGGTTTTGAATGATAGATGTCTGGTAAAAAGATACCATCCCTGTCCCCTGGGCCCCACTGGTCCTAACACAATGAACATGATTATGTGTATATGCAAGGCGCTGCACATTCATACAGCAATCACTCTATCATTCACATGAGCATCCATCACCATACACTCACTCATAACGCATCCATACACATGTTTAAATAAAAACAATGAACATAAACGTACCTTCTGCATTGGCCTGTGTGTGGGTGCTGCTCCAGCTGCTCTGTCCGTATGTGCGAGGAGGCGCAGGAGCTCCCCCTCGGACATACAGACATGCAGTGCCCCAGCCAGCATTTCCAATGAGCTATGCAATGCTGGCGAAGCAAAACGCCCCAGCACTTGCATGGCTCAGTGAGCATGTGCGGCTGGGGAACTAAACTGAACTGTCAAAGGGAAACAGTGTTTCCCTTTGACAGTTCAGCCAGCCCAGGAGCACTCCATTAGCTGGATAAAGCAGCTGAGGGAGTGCTCACTGTTTCACTGGGCTGGCTCCTTAGCTCCTCCATAATGGGTGAGGGGCCACTATGCAGTTAGTAATGTTGACCATTGTTGCTGAATATATCACAATTTACTTACATTTTAACACAAAGCACCCCTTTGGGTACTATTGAAACAGTGGGCTTCATAACTACTCTGGCGGTAGCTGTGCCGGTAAAACCAGCACGGCTGCCACTGGAGTTGCATCCGGGTCTGGCACCCGCGAATGGGCAATTACTAGGTCATGCCGAGTTAGGCGGACATGATAATTGCCCTTTCGAAGGTGCCGGTAGATCCCCATTCCCATTTGAGCCCCATATGGCTCAAATGGGAAGGGGGAGCTCGGATGCACCGGCACCGTTAATAACGGTGCCGGTGCATCCGACGAGCTGAGGTCAGACCTGGCGGGGGCTGTCAAGCACCCACGAGCACAACTCTTACTATGGCGGAACGGTAGCAACGGTGCCGGTAGCTTACCAGCACCGTTGTTACTGGTCCGCCATAGTAGTAATGAGGCCCAGTCTGTGGCTAAAGGAATGAATATCCATTTACAACTGTGGGCCACTTTTTCATTGTTGCCTGAGACAGTTTCATGCTTCAGCCCGCCCATGTGGGCCACCCCTGCCCATTTCTTCCAATCTAAAAAAAAAAAAAAAAAAAAAAAAAAAAAAATCTTTTTTCATGCTGAGCTCTCAGGGCCCCCCTGGGATGCACCCGCGGACCCCTAGGGGGTCGCGACCCACAGTTTGAATACCACTGCTCTAACAACAACAAGCAAGGGCCATCAATAGTGCCTGCTTTGGTGCAGGCAACTGAGTGGTCGTCTGAGAAAGCATCCAAACAGCAAAACGGAGTGTTGGAAGTAGTTCCTTCGACCGCGCCAGGGTCCCATTATTATTCACAGTACCTGGAAGGATACAAAGAGGGGAGTCATAGGGGTGGTGTTTATGAAATAGGTCACATGCTCCTCGATGAAGACCCTGCCTGCTGTGATGGTATTTTTTCTAGGCTTGACTCCCGAGAATATGCAGGTCTAATGCAGTGGAATCCAAACAAGGTTGGCAGACTTCCCCATTGCACTCTGGCAATTTTAATAACCTGGAACGGCAGATCTCTGTTCTGTTGTTGCGATTAAGTGGCTCAACTCAGAAGATATGTTCAACCCCCTTGGTGACCAACTCACTTGTTTTGGATGATAACTTAGTCCAGGAGAGTTTGGCTGCTTAGTCCTTAAAAGGAAGGCGAACGATCAAGGCCGTCATCTGACAAAGTATCACCTAAAAGTAGCTTGAATGGGCTGGATCCTGAATTTGATAATCAGCAAACAAGATAAAGAAATGTGCAAATCTCTCAATCATCCTCATCTACTTTGTCTTCACCGCTATGAAGGAGGATTTCTTCTTCAACCAGTAGGAAACAAAATGAATTCCAACCCCCACCACCGACACAGAGTCAAATTCAGAATGTGATCATGGCAGGACTGGCAGTAGCTCTGAAGCTGTATATTAATCTCTATGAATCCATCAATGAGTCCCTAAAGGACCAAGCAACTCTCTTGGCAATGATCCACACAAAATTATTATATCTAGAGTCTTTCTCTGAGGCAAACCAAAAGAGACTTGACAAAGAGGCAGAAATAACAGTGCAATGGCAAGGCCATCTATTCGATCGGGCTAGAAGTGAAGACGCAGACAAAACCATCCTGATGGTCTTGGTACTTGAAGCACTGAAATGGTCAAGGGCCTTCCAACAAAAGGACTCCCAGATGCATGACTGAGTTGATGACAGCAACAATTGTAACTCAAATATCAGAGAAGAGGGGAAAGTTGGGGCAGATTTAGAGGCTTCTAGTAGTAGACCAATGCCATTTACTACTATACCTCCTACAGGGCTGGCTCGAGAGAACAACGGCTTCCGAACTGCAGAAGAGCCACTTGGGGGACATCAATGATCTCACTGCGAGAAGGCAAGCGTTGTCTTCTGATCCACAGGGGGCCTGTCCGCCCAATATAGAGGATGCTTCACCTGAAAGTATAGGTGGGTATGAAACAGTAATTGGCCCCGCATCCATCATTCCATCTAGAATGGCTCTACCCCTAAAGACCAATGGGAAAGCCTTGCCAATATTTGATTAACCCAATATGCAAGAAAGGGGGGAACAGAAGAAAAATCTAAAAACAAGCAAGCAACGGTCAAAGCAAAATCTAATGGATCAATATCTTTTCTTCAAAATCTGATGACCCCTGAGCCTCAAAAAAAGCTTCAGATGATCCCACAGAAATTGAATGGGAATAATCCTATTCGAAAGCCTAAAGTGAGTGTGCAGTAACTAATGGATCAAGAGGATCTAAACCAGAAAGATAAGGAAAGTAAGGAGGCACTCCACCTTTTGGATTTGTCCACCTATTCAGAGGATCAGAGGATTTGGTTGTGAATCCCCTAAATCAGACATGCATATGGATGGATTGAAAATGCAGAATCTTCCCTCCATGAAGCCAACATCTTAGGAAACTCAACGGCTGAGAGCAGGAACCTTGATGTAGATGATGTAAATGAAGACACTATGCTTCATTTCCAGACGGTGGAAGAGAAATGCTGTGCCTTGGTTAGTAAGACATCTGCTGTAATTAAAAACACCAAGGACAAAGGAAAGAAAGAATATGCGCAAGCCTATACTCAAAAGAGAGAAGAAAAGACACAACTATCCTTGGAAACATCAAATGGTGACATATTTATTAAAGGATCTAGAAGGGCAAAGTTAGAAGATGGTTCAATCAAGCCCGGAAATTCCAGGAACTTAACAACGTCAACTAGGTGGTGTGTTGGAAATGAGAGGCTGGAATGTGTGGAATCAATGATGCACTTGGGAATGCCCATCAACTCCAGTCTAATAGAAAAACAATGGATGGAGGTGGTGAGACTGAAATGCAAAAGACTTGCCACAAAAGCTGTAATTTTTCAAAAAAAGGTATGGGAAGTTTTCCATGAACCTGATCATAACCTTCTATAAACAGAAGGTGGTTCCCATCCTTATTTATGGAGTGGAAGTGAACTTGAACCTCTCCTCCTCCTTTTGGAAGGTGATGGAGGACCCATCTCCCGAATGGCTTACCAATTGCATTAATCAGATATGAACTGGGTCTGCAGTCCATCCATTCGATTATTTGCTGGAAATCTCTGGCTCTTTACTGGAAATGTATCGAAATGGAGATATCTCCACCTTGGGAGATCGTAAAAATAAAGATAATGGCAGTAGAGATGGCCTGATTGATAGATGGAAACAATACTGTAGAGATGGGATAAACATTCTTGGTCTAACAAGTGACATCATAATGATGAACCTGGGAAAAGTAAAGAATAAGATGAGGCTTGATTAGATAGGGACACAAGCCAAAAGAGACTCATATAAATCGGCCCTGAAAATGGAATTGGAAAATGGAGCAATCTATCAAGTGCCGGCCTATCTGGCTAAATTCCCCATCTCCGAGTATCATGACCTATTTTTAAGACTGAAATTGTATATTCTACCGACACGAGAGGTTCTAAAAAATAGAAGACTATGTGATGAATTAGGCCCAATCTGTAGGCATTGTAAGGTGAAGGAGGTAATTGAATCATCAAAGCATCTGCTGTTAGAATGTACAACTCTGATGCCATTGAGAATTAAATATTTGTGTGATTTTGCAAGACGGCGTAAAATATTGAAGACGGATGAATGGTGGGATATATTTTTAATTGGGAAAAATCTGTCAATGATGTTTGCGGCCTTGACATTCATGGATGAGGCCATAACGTTGTAAATTGTAAGAGGGATGAAGACGTTATGGATTTTTTTAACTAACTTTGTCCGATGGGGAAAATTTGTAATGAAATGGATGGTTCTAATTCTAATTTTATGAAGGCTTTGTAATAAACCAACCATATAAAAAATGAAAACAAATATGCCTTCCTTATATCCGTACTAGCCTGGTCTATCTTGAGTAGAAATGTAACCATGACATTACAGAGGAGTCCTTAAGGTTCATCCATAGGAGCTCTGCTATCGGTAACATGTCATGTCTTAACCTTCTCTAATCAACCTTTATTTCTTCTGACCACTGTGACGAGTCTCATGATGTTGTCCCTGCTTCCATGGTGACCAGTGACTACTATTCAGGGAGAATACAGTATGTCCACCATACAGTACCCACTGCCTCACCTACTTACCCTGCCCAGACTCCACCTACCCCCACACAAATCAGTATCTCAGTTTAAGTGGCCAGCGAGCAAAGGAAAAAGGAAAAACCTCTGGACACATGAAATGATGAGAATACTGGACAGGCAACACACCTGACAACACAATATGTGTATCCTGGTACTGAACACAGATCCTGGGATAACCAAACAGCACCACGCCACTTAAACTGAGATACGGTGTAAGATTGCGACACAAACTAAAGACATACCAGGCAGGATACGGTCCCTCAGGATGAACGCCTAGACCGAAATGCATTGGACTTTCTAGAGCCTGTGACTTTGAGAATAAAACATAAAACACTTTTTATGGATACCCCATTGAAGATTCAACAACATTTTTTAGAAAAAACACGGAACAGTAAACCAGGAACTATGCATAATGTATCTGAAACATATGTCAATTGAATTAATGAATTATACGTGATTATATACAAGAGGTCCTTCCAAACTCTTGGGTTACATTTGAACATATTTTGACACCTCACAGTGCAAGTGAGGTTATTTTGGCAACAGGACCACAACATGTACACGTACAGATAGAATTTAGAGACTATCAAATACATAATTATTATTCAGTGGTGTCCAATTATTCAAACCTCTCTCACATAAAATAAAATAGGTTACCACACAAACTAGGCCCATGGTACAGATGCTTACCAGCAAATCTCCAGAGTTCCCTATAGGCCAGTCCACCCCTGCGACTGACTCAGGGGAAAGGAGTCATTCCCCCATGGTATATTTGTGAACATTGTGAAAAGCCAAGAGAAGGGAGGCATTCCCTTGGCATTGCAAGAAGCCAAGAGAACCTGTGGAAGGGAGTCATTCCCCCTGTTGTATATGTGTATATTGTGAAAAGCCATGAGAAGAGAGGCATTCTCTTGACATTGCAAGAAGCCTTAAGGGAGACAGGAAAGCCACGAGAAGGGAGGCATTTTCTTGGCAGTACAAGGACCCGAAAGAGAACCCGGAGAAGGGAGTCATTCCCTCTGGTGTGTTTGAGAATATTGTGAAAAGCCAAGAAAGTTGGGGCACTCTCAACATTTCGAAAAGAGCCAAGCGAAGGAAGCCATTCTCTTGATACCGGGACTTTGAGTTGGAACTTACTTTCTTTCTGAACCAGAGAACTTTTTGCTACTCTGGAACTTTGCTTTAACCTTTGAGAAAGGATTGCGACCTGGGGATGGAATCTATTCCACCAGCAACCAGTTTCTCTGATACATGGAACAGTGCCTATCCAGAAGAAGGGCGTCATCCTTAGGGACCAAGAGGACAGCAAACCCGTTTTAGTTTATTTGTAAGTGTAAGGGTTGGAAATGGTTTTTGAAACAGAAAGACTCTACATTCTGACAGATCCCTTTGTTTTTGTGGAGGCATGGAAACCCCTCTTAGGGTTATGGCAAGATTTTTTTTTCCACTTTCTAAATAAAGGTTTTCTGACAACCACTAGGCCACCACTGTGTCAGAGTCGTACTTCCACAATTCCACACCCTTACACCACCCGTAACCGAACGTAACCACATGTAACCAGTTCACAAAGATGCAGACTCTCCTTTGAAGGTTTGCATTTTTAGTGATATTGTCCAGCTCATTCAGGTCAACAGACAGCTTTGCCATAACTGACTTAGAAAGCTTTCATACCAGTCCTTCAACACTGTTTTAGCCTCCATAGCTGCTGCCCTAGAACTCTCTCGTTAATGGATCTGTAGGTCTACAAACTATCCTAGCAACGTTGAACAGAACCCTGTAGCTACTTAGTTGCTTCAGTGCCTGACAGGATTTTCTGACTGAACTCACACCAACACATAGGGACATCCCTTGTAACAAAGGCTGATGGCACTACATCACTACAGTCACTGTGCATAAAGAGCAGAGTTTATGAGAGCTCTGGGATGAAGGCAACGAATGGCGATACTAAAGCAAGGTGTTGACAGTTGGAACCTGGTAATATCTGAAGGATCCAGACTCTAAGGTAATGTACCTATTGCTGTGATGGTTTTGATCCATACTTTAAATCTTTCACGCAGGTTTTGGCATCTGGACCCAGTGCTACATGGCGAGTCTCAAACATCAGGACTACAGACACCCCAGAAACCTGCTCTAGCTGATAAGCACTACTGTGTGTGTACCCTGTAGTTGATGTATATGTGAAGATGCCTTTTAGGAGGACCACATCCTGTTTATCCAATGTTCCCACATATTACTTAAATTCTAATTGGAGCTAGCCTAGTATATTGTGGACACCACAAACTGCTTAATGGAGTTTGAAGATGAGCCAGTGATTGTGTATTGGCATTTTGAGGACCTAGGATAAGGGTCTATAACCAGCCTGTTTGCGAGTATGACACTTTCTCTAAGAGACTTCGGGGTTTACTAAAGTGCATTAAGGTTTTCAGTGTTTACACTTCTGTCTGGACACTTCTTTGTAATTAAGTGCTATCCGCTGTCTTGGACCACCTCACTCTAACCTAGACAGCTTGTCCTCAATTCTCTACCAACTGTACCGTGATGAATCAGATTCTGGAGGAACCATCAATCAGCCCCACACCTCTAGTACACCAGAAGGGATCTGAACAGATTGGAAACACAAGCAAATTATAAACCTCCTTGTCCAATTTTGGTAATCTGGATGGAACAGAAGGCTTATCTCCGAAAGGTTTTGGATCGTTGGTTAGTTGCAACACAGAGAAAATACAATTACTACCCAATGATAAACGGGACTGTCCAGTCAATGTTGTATACGAATATATACTATATTATTACAACCCTGTAAAGGAATGGAGAGGACAGGCAGTTTTAAAGAAGGAAAAGGGATGCACTCTGGATACTGACCAGAGCGTAGTCAGTATAGTAAATAATGGCAACAGTTCAAGGATACTTGGTTTCAGCACAAAGGGAGCAATGGGTCATCAATTGTCACTAGAGGTCTTCATAGAACGACTGGGGTGACAGAACATCAATGTACCTGTGCTTGTAGATGTTCTTGTTGCCCGACATGGTTGAGTCGGTTTCAGGGCGCTTTGCAGCTTCTGCGACAGAGTTCAAGACGGGAGACAGCTGCGGGTATCAGACAGCAAACAGTTTGTCGAGCAAAGCTTAACTAACGGCTGCAGGCTGTCCTACACGGCAGCTCGGGTTCAAGAATTGTTGTCTCAGTGCTGGTCGGGGTTTCTGAAGTACTGATCGAGGCGTCTCAGACGGCTTTAGTGATTGCGGCGTAACAGTCAGCAGTGTAGTCAGTTGCAGCTCGAGGGGCTCGACTGGCTCGAAAATGCAGACATTGGTAGATGTTTTTCGATGCCCTTCTCCTGGCTTCTTCACAGGGCTTGTGTCGTCCTTTAAGGAAGATGGCCCAAAGCTCAGGAGTGTGTTGCAGGCAGCTGCCTTGTCCTTGGTTTAGGGTTCATAGACTCTCTGGCACTTGCTTTCTGCAGAGCGTAGCCGAACACGCTCTGTGCTGGCTGGGTCCCGTTCTGGAGCTGATGAAGGGTCCTCTGGATTCGCCATCTCCCTCTGTTCGCCGGGACATGTTTAGGGGAGGGATCTTGCTCCCCTCTTGGAGGTCCTGACCTTCCTTCACTGGTGGAAGATGCAAGGCAGACTGTACCTTCAGACAGGATCCAATGATGAGTTATTCTGTCTGCTTCTGGTGAAGCCTTCAGATGATCTGCCAAAAGAGGGGTTCCGCCCTCCTTGAAAGCCAAACGGACCACAGGGATTTGTGTAGACTAAGCCTACCTTAATGAACCAATGCTGCGTACCCACCAACAATCTCCTGTATGCATGAGGCCATAACCAGAGTATGTTGCAACAGAAAAGGTAAAGAGGTGAAAACATGTAATACTAAGTCCCACCCATCTTCCGTCTGTTGTGGATCAAAGGGTCCCTTGTGTTAATGGAGCTCTCTGTGGTTCCTGATTAAATGGGGAGGTGTTCCTTGAACCTGTGGAAAGACTATACTTTCTGGCGCTGCCAAACCACATACTCGCACTGTCTGAATGAGGTCCCACCTGCATGATGACTACTGTAAACACACAGTACCAGACATGATATTTCACTGTCAGTCGATACTCAGAGCGGGAACTGGCTTCAGGTTGACAGTGCATATGAAAGGATGTTGGGGTTTCCCCATCACCTTCATTAGCCTCTGCAGCCAGGCCCCTAGTGGGCCTGTTTGTACTTCTCTCTGATTAGTATGCAAAATGCTGCCGCCAGCTTGAGGTCTTAACAAAAATACCAGGCAGATCCATGGAGCCTTTGTTAGTTAATTTGGCTGGCCATGACAGGAGGAAGGTCTGGCCCTCTGCCTTCTGGAGATGCATTGTGCACTCCACCTATCAAATCCCAACTAAATATGACAGGGGGGACTGTGCCTGGAGGCTGTGTCCTCCCAGAGTACACAGGTCTATTTGCATGTCGTGCGGTGAGCATAGGAAAATGAGTGCCGATTAGTCCCACACATTTTCCGGAGGTTGATCTACCATCATTCAATTTCATTTAAACATTTTAAAAAGCCCAGGCGAGTGCACACCCACTGTGTGGATGCTTGAATTCCTCATATGCCCCACAGCCTCAACATGTGAACCATCACACTACTGAGGATCTGGTTCGTCATCAAGGCGAAAGTACCGGCTGAGACCATCTGCATTTCATGTTTTATGTATCATGTTATTCTTTGTACAGCGCTTTGGCGTAAGGCGCTTTATAAATCAATAAAATACAAATACAAATACAATTTCATCTGGGAGCCTGGCTTGTGCTGGATGTCCAGATCTAGTCCCTGTAGGGATATGGCCCAACGCAAAAGTTTAGGGTTCACCCCTTGCATGGCCATTAACCATCGAAGAGGCCGGTGGTCTGTCTGGATCGTAAAGTGTGACCCAAAGATGTAGGGTTTCAGCTTCTTTACGGCCCACAGGACCGCGTAAGCCTTTTTTTCTAATGATGGCTCAGTTGCTTTCCCTTTTTGTCCATCACCTGCTAACGTAGGCTACAGGTTGCTCTACCCCTTCAGAGTTCAGCTGTGCCAACACTGCTCCAATCCCAAAATCCACAGGCGTCTGTCTGGATAGTGAACTCTTCACCAGAGTCTGGCACTTTCAGAACTGGGGCCCTGCGCAATCCATCCTTTGAATCATGAAAAGAGGTTTGACAGGAAGGGTCCAAGTTACCATTTTCGGCATTTTCTTGAAAGTTACATCTTTCAGGGGCATGGCAATGGCCCCATAGACCTTGATAAAGGGCCGGTAGAACCCGTTGAGAGCTAGAAAGGCTCTCACCTAAGTCTGGGTGGTGGGGATATCCCAATCCTTCACAGCCTGTACCTTTGTTTCGAGAGATTGTTTCTTACCTCCACCGACCAGCTTGCCTAGGTATGTCATGGTGCCCTGCACTATGTGACCTAGATAGTCAGACCTGGATTCTGTAGTGCCTGAAGCTCTTCTTTCAGGTGAGATAAGTGATCTTCCCAGGTGCGGCTGAACACAGCAATGTCATCTAAACAGGCGACACTCAAGATTTCCAGACCAGAGAAAATCTAGTTAACCATCCGCTGAAAAGTGGCTGGGGCATTCTTCAATCCGAAGGGCATTACCGGGAACTGATAATGTCCTTCTGGGGTTGAGTACGTAGACCTCTCTTTCGCTCCATCTGACAAGCCGACCTGTACTCATGTACTTAGCAGCACCAACTTTGTCAATGAGCTCATCTGCCTGAGGAATATGGTGAGCGCCTCTGTCTTTGCGACAGAATTTAGCCCCCTGTAGTCCACACAAAAGTGGATTTCAGTATTCCCAGCACTAGTCTTTTTAGGGACAAGTACCACTGGGCTTGGCCTGGGGCTGTGGGATGGCTTTATGACTCCTAGGGACAACATCTTGGAAACTTCCTTCTTGGTGTCCCTGACCTTAATTGGACATCTGGTTAATCCTACTCTTCACCGGCTTACTGTCTCCAGTGTCCACATCATGGATGCACCCATCTGCATGACCTGGGGTCAGCGAAAACTGACCGGCAAATTGTCCCAGTAAACAGCGACAGTCTGTCAGTTGCTGTTATGTTCTGACAGGTCTGTTGCAAGGTTGACACCTTCAACTGTGGCTTCAGTGTGCAGGAGACATAGGAGGGGATCGGTCTCCTCCTCAATTTCTCCATCAGTCACTAATGCCATAACCAAGTCATCCTGGTTATAATGGGGCTTAGCCAGTTGACGTGAAAGACCGTGCGCATCTGTTTAGGCCCTTTTATGTTAATGCAGCAATTCAGCTCACTTGCTTTTTCCAGCTCCAACACAAAATAAGGGCGAGTCCACTTGTCCTGAAGGGTACAGGGTTTGACCGGCTCTATAATCCACACCCAATGGCCTGGAGAATAGACTCTCACTGTGGCCTTCTTGTTGTGCCAGTGCTTCATCAGCTCCTGACTGGCCTTTAGGTTTTTCGTCAACTGTTCCATGTGCTTTGCCATTCCAGAATGAAGGCCAAATATATAGTCCACCACAACTCGTGTAGGGGATGGGGGGTTGCACTTCCATCCCTCTTTCACTAGACTGAGGGGACCTCATACAGGGTGTCCAAACAGAAGCTCAATGGGGCTAAACCCTACTCCGTTCATTGGCACCTCCCTGTAGGTGAACAGTAGACATGGCAGGAGAATATCCAATTTTCTGCTAAGGTGCTCTTCCAAGACATCCATCATGCCTTTCAGGGTCTTGTTGAACCGCTCAACAAGCCCATTTGTTTATCGATGGAAGGATGTAGAGAACCGGTGGGGGACTCTGCACTCTTCCCACATAGCCTTCACATACGCCGATATGAAGTTTGATCTCCTGTCAGAGACAACATTCCTTGGGGAATCCAACACAGGAGAATATCCCAATCACAGCCTTCGCAACCACATGGGCGTTGATGCTCTTCAGAAGGACAACTTCAGGGTGCCTTGTAGCGTGGTCTACCACCACCAAGATCTCTCTGTTCCCTGAGCTGGTTTGAAGATCCAAAGGACCCACAATGTCCATGCCTATTCCCTCAAAAGGCCGACCAACCACAGGTAGTGGAATTAAGGGGGCCTTTGTCACATTACCCGACTTGCCAGAAGCAGGACAAGTTGGCCAGGACCGGACAAATTCATTCACTTTTTTACGATGAACTGCAGCCAGTAAAAGTGCACAGACAACCTCTCTGATGTCTTAGTCACTCCGATGTGACCCACTAAAGGAATCTATTTAGCCAAATCCAAAAGGAACTTTCTGTGGCACTGGGAAATCACCAACCTTCTGGTGACCTTGCCCTCAGAATCTTTTGGCTCATTGTAGAGGAGTCCATCCTCCCAGTACACTTTGGTACTCACCCTCAGCCTGGTCCTCTACCCGCTTCTGCAGGACTGCCAGAGTGGGACACTCTTTCTAGGCTTTAAAGAAGTCAGTCTGATCCAGGTCCCTACCTGATTCAAACTCATCCAGCTTGGGCAGGCCCTCACCTGGTCCTCCACCTCAGGTCCCTGTGCTGTGCCGGGAAACTCTGGAGTCACCGAGGCCCCTACTACGAACGTAGGGTCCTCAGTGGCTAATGGCCCCTCTCCCGCAGGGGTAGGCGACTCAGTAGTCTGTGGAACTGGACCATAGGCTACTGGCCACACCCATCCCTCCAACAAGCCCTCTGGAAGCACTCCAGGCCCTAAGGCTCTGACAGTCTTAGATCTGGCAGCCTCGTGGTCCCTCCATCTCATAGCTGCCGCAACTATCTCAGGATGAGGAAGATCATTACCCAGCAGACATGGGACAGGATGGAGTCTTTCACTGCTACACAGCACTGGGTCATTTCACCTCACCAGCTGTAATCTACTATCGCCAAATGGCACTCACCCTTTGCATCAAACCCACTGCCGCTACAATCAGGCCCATCGATATACTGGCCTGGCTGTACCCACTGCTGGGTGACAGCAGTAAGGTTAGCGGCAGTGTGTCGGACCGCAGGAGTTTTGTGTCCATTGATATACAAATGTTCTAGATAGAGTGGAGTATTATTGGGAACTGGGATCTCTTCTGGAGACCAGGTACCGTTTCCACTCAATGTAACAAATCCACATTTGGCCACTCCTTGGCCTAGTGGGAAGTCCTCCTCTAGGAGGCCCACACTAATGATGGCCTCCACGAGTTCAACATTAACTATAGCTTGCTTGGCTAAGCGATTGCGAGCAGGATCCCCTTTCCTATAGCACAGTTCCTTATACACGAAACAACCTTTGTGTGGTGAGAACGTAGCCATTCCAGTGTTAGGGGCGCCTGCGCTCTTCTTTTCAGTGTGTACAGCCAAACTAAAGTTTTGGCATTTCCCCATCATTCTTTTGGGGACTTGACTTCGAAGAGGATTGGGTTGGACCTTTGTCCTTCCCATCCTCGTTAATTTTTTTGTGCAAATATTTCTCTTCTGGTTTAGGTGTGCTCGCCAGAGCCTTTTTCTGGACTCTAGTACTTACAAACATGTCGGCAACCTTTGCAAGCAACCTAGGGTGTGTAATTGTCTTGTCCACAAGATTCTGGTGTAGGTCAATCCTCACAATTCTTCAATACATGCTTACACACAATCAAATTGTACATCCCTTCAAATGTGTCAACTTTGTAACCAGACACCAGCCCACTCAAATATTTCGATACATGTGTGAATGGTTCAAATGCCTTCCCGCTTTTCTTTCTGAGCCCTCTGACGCACTAGTGATACTGTTCTGGAGTGTTACAGAACATCCTAGGGTGTGCTGCCTTCATGCTCAGAAGTTAACTGAAGAATTGCATCAGTCCATGTGTCAGTAAGTGACTCATCAGGGCTGCACCCCACAGTACCTCGTCCACCTCCTGTAGGTGAAAAGCAAGCTTGAGCACTTCAAACAAGTCAAAAATATCCTTTCTCACTTCGTAAGCGTGCACAAAGTCTTTGGGGATGTGCCGCCGGGGCTTATTCTGACCACCCTGGTATGAGCCACTACTTCGCTAGAGGTGGATCTGTTGGCCTCCTTCTCTTCAAGTGCCAGCTTGCACAGCTCTATGGTGACCTTATCGCACTGTTTCTGTTCCTCTAGCGCTAGTCTCCTCTCCTCCAGCAGGCGCTTTCTAGCAGCTAACTTATCAGCTGGAACAATTACCGGGCCACTTAGAGATCGCGCCGAGGCCTGGGACCTGTGGGATGCCGCACTAGCCCCAGACCTCACCGACATTCTGGAGTGTTGGGAAATTACACTTGCACCCCAGAGGGATGGTTAACGAGAAACATTGCTCATGCTGTCTTCCTCGTCATCTTCCACTACCCCTCCCGGAAAGTTCGGGTACACAGGGCCTAGCCCATCCCCTGGGTTATTCTTCCCAGCCGCCCTCGCTTCTACCCAAGCTTGGAGGCTGGTAAGCAACTCAGTTTTATTAACCTTGGTGCTGTGGGCAAGTCCCCTCGCTTGACATACGGCGTGCAGGACATCCATGGTCATGCCTTTTACAGTCTATGTCAAGATCCATGATTATTACAAATACTTAGCTTGTTTTAAATGTTGCCTGCAACAGTACTTTTATTGTTGGGTGACTAAGCTGTGCACAAGGATCCAACTATATCTGACCGCCTGCCACCAATGTGACTAAATCGGATTCTGTGGCACCAGTGGTCCAGAGATGAATATCGGTTTTGAAACCATCAATCAGCCCACACCTCTAGTACACCAGAAGGGATCCAAACAGATTGGCAATACAAGTAAATTTACAAACCTCCTTGTCCAATTTTGGGGACGTGGACGAACAGTAGTCTTATTTCCAAAAGGTTGTGGACCATTGGTTAGTTGCAGCACAGCAAAAACACAATTACCAAATGATAAACGGGACTGCCAGTTAAGGATGTATAAAATTATCTACTTTATTATTATCACAACAGACAGTTCCAGAAACACTAAGAAATACAACTTACCCAGTAAAGCAATGCAGAGAACAGATAGTTTCAAAAGTAAAAGGGATGCACTCTGGATACTGACAGGTTGGTAGTCGCAACAGCTCAAGGATACTTGGTTTCAGCACAAAGGGAGCAATGGGTCACAAAATGTCACTAGGGGCCGGGGGATAGAACCACAATGTACCTTGTGCTTGTAGATGTTCTTGGTGCTCAACAGGGTGGAGTCGGTTTCAGGGCACTTTGCAGCTTCTGAAACAAAGTTCAAGACTGGAGACAGCTGCGGGTATGAGGCGGCAAACAGTTCGGCGAGCGAAGCTGGACAAACGGCTGCAGGCTATCCTAAATGGCAGCTCGTGGTCAGGAATCCTCTCAGTGCTGATTTGTGTTTCTGAAGCACTGCTCGAGGCATCTCGGACAGCTTTGGTGCCTGCCGTGTAACAAGTCAGCGGTGCAGTCGGCAGCAGCTCAAGGGGTTCGGCTGGCTCCAAAATGTCCTTTAAGGCAGACTTCAGTAGATGCTTGTTGATATACTTCTCCTAGCTTCTACACAGAGCTTGTGTCGTCCTTTAAGGTGGATTTCCCAAAACCGAGGAGTGTGATGCAGACAGCTGCCTTGTCCTTGGTTTAGGGTTCAGAGACTCTCTGGCACTTCCCATCTATGAAGCTTGCAACAGAGCCTAGCAGGTCATGTTGTGTGCTGGCTTGGTACCGATTCTAGAGCTGCTGGAGGGACCTCTGGATTCAGAGGGAACTCTGTTCTTTGGGAGATGTTTAGGGGAGAAATCTTGCTTCTCCTTTTGGGGGTCTTGGCCTTCCTTCACTGGCGGAAGCTGTAAGGCAACTGGACCGTCAGCAAGGAGTTCTTCTTTTTGCTTCTGGTGAAGCCTTCAGATGATTAGCCAAAAGAGAGGCTCAGCCCTCTTTGAAAGCCAAACAGACCACAGTGATTTGTGTAGGCTAAGCCTACCTTAATGAACCAATCCTGGGTACCCACCAACAAGCTCCTGTAGGCATTATTTCATAACCAGAGTGCTCGGCAACAGAAAAGGTATAGGGCTGAAAACATGTAATTAAAAGTCCCACCCATCTTCCTGTCTGTTGTGGATCAGAGGGTGCCTCTGGTTAATGGAGCGCTATGTGGTCCTTATTAAAGCGGCAAGTCTCCCTTGAAGCTGCAGCAAGACCAGACTTTCTGGCACCGCCAAACCACATACTCGTACCTTCTGAATGGGGTCTCCCTGCTGGGATAGCAACAGTAAACATGCAGTCCCAGATATAACATTTCACTGTCAATCGATACTGAGGATGGGAGTGGGCTTCAGGTTGACAAAGTGCTTATGAAACGATGTTGGGGTTTCCTGTCTCCTTTGTTAGGCTCTGCAACCAGGCCCCATGTGGGCCTGTTTGAACTTCTCTCTGATTAATATGTAAATTGCTGCCACCAGCTACAGGGCTCAACAAAAGGACATGGTGGATTTTTGAGCCTTTGTTAGTTAATTAGGCTAGCCATGGCAGGGGGAAGGTTTGGCCTTCCCCCTTCTAGAGATGCATTGTGTAATCCACCTGTCAGATCCCAACTAAATATGACATGGTGGGGGCCTGTATGCTTTGTGCCCCAGATTACACAGGTCTATGCATATGTTGTGTGGTGAGCATAGAAAAATGTGTATGGATTAGCCCCACACATTTTCTGGAGGTTGATCTACCATCATCCATTTTCATTTAAAATTTCAAAAAAGCTCAGGCAAGCGCACACACACCGTACGGATGGTCGAATTCCTCACATCTACTAATAGCGGAGTAAAGAAAATATTACTGAGCCAGATATGTCTATTTCAGGAACAATAGCCATCCTCTGCCACAGAGGGCAGAGAAACAATCAGACAAACGCTCAAGATAAAAACTCTATGCCTCACTAGTTAACAGGGTCCAGCCCAAAACAGCATTTCTTTCATATGTCTCATGCTGCAAATTGCAATCACGTGGAGAAATGCGTTTTGTTCACATGAAGGTCCATTAAGGTGCGAGGGTGGTGTGGTGCTTGCTCAAAAACAGAAAAGGAAGCAGGCACAGACTGGCCTATAGGGCAATTGGGCAATGCCCGAACTAAAAACGCAATCTTAGTGTGGGAGAGTTTTTTGTGACAAAGCGGTCCACTTTTATGGCTCATGTGGTCCAGTTTGATGAGGTACTTCACTATGCGGCTAGTAGCTTTGACCAGTGTTACTTAATAAATATTCCTTAAAATGCACCATTTGCATCACATTTTATCACAAGCCTCCCCCTTGTGTACTATTCAAACATAAGGAATTAATTGCCATTTGCAACTTTGGGCCACTTTTTCATTGGTCCCCGAGACAATTGTATGCCCCAGTACGAACCTAAGCTGAAAGGAAGTATAACTTGTATACTCGATAACTGGGCCAGCGACTGTCAGGCTAATTGTTAGGTCAGTTGAAAAATAAAGGACGAAACTTGGTTATTTAAGTCGATACTGAACAGACTTATTTTCAATATATTTTCAGGGGCGAGAAAACAAAGTATTGCAGTTGCCAAAGCGTTTATTTTGTATTACTACGGCCACTCAAAAACAAAAACAAAAACAAAAACAAAAAAAGCAGGGAAACCGGTGAGGCAGACATATCCTGCTAATGCCAGGCCTCAAAGGTTTACTGACGTACACGGACGTAAGGCCTTTGCTCGCGGCTTTCTCGTCTGTGCCACTCCTCGGAGACACTTTTGAACGGCTTTTGTTTACTGCCATAGCAACAGCGGATAGACTATCAACAGGAGCTTTTTGATGGGTACTTGTAGCAATTAACACCTTGCGTTTAAAAAAAAAAAGTTGGGAAACACATGCAGTGGCTTTTTCACAAATAAAAACAAATCACAAAAAATGACTCCGATGGAAAAGGAAGAAGCAACTGCTCACAGTCCCTTCTCACTTTCCATGAAGCACATTGTAGGAGATGGACAGAGGCGGACCAGCTGCATGAGTGTAGTGGCCATGAGAGGAAGAAAGAGAGGAAATGAAGGAAATCATACTTCCCCCGATTTTTGGAAACCGCATACTTGCCAACCCTACAGATTTAGACAGTAGGCTTCTGCTTTTTAAGCAGTCCTACCGCCTACAGATTTCAGTGACAGATAATATCGCTTTTTACAGTGGCAAGTCATTTATGTGACTCTAAGGCAAGCTCCAGGACAGCTGCAGCACATGAATGTGTCTGTACAGTGGACTGGTAGGTGATTACTTTGAATGGGCTCAGACCAATCCACTGACCTGACAGCTACTTGACTCTGTCCTGCACTCTTGTCGGGACAACCCTTAGGTGAACCACCAGTGAAGGCATGTGACAGAGTGTAACACCATCACACAGCATCTGCCTATCAGACTGAGGGGGGTGTCAGTCACCATGTCATTAACTGTTCAACTTACAATAAATATGTACTGCCTGGGCTGCTGCTACAAAGCAGTGGCAAACGTTGCTTACCAGCTCTGTGTGATTACTCTCTGTGAAGTTAGGTAATTGAATTTGGTGTTAAGTTACCATTCAGAATTATACATTTGAACATCTTTCCATATTGTGCTGTTTGATGGGTGGTGTGTTTTAGAATGCTTCAATGGTGCCAACTGTGCATGTTTTGTATTTTCCTGTGATGTCATTGTGATGGGAATTATTTTGGTCACATAATGTTGGCAAGTATGGAACCGTCCCAGATGTCAGCGACCTGTCCCTGCCAGACCTATGTCCCCAAAATTGTCCCAGATTATTCTTGCAGATATTTACCAATTGTCCCTGTTTTTTGGGGACATTTCCTCCCATTGGTCAGGGGCGAGTCAGAGTGAGTTGCATGTTTAACCTCTTGTACCCGCTTCTATTAAACCCACCTGAGGTGGAGGGAATTGTCTTTGGTGACCCTTCTAATCTTTGGTGCTCTCAATTTTTCTTTTGGCACATATCCTACACATGCTCCCATATTGAAAAACCTTGGTTTCGGATTGGATACTTTGCTTAATTTTCTCCCTCAGTTTGGTCATTTCTCATCTTCCAAGTAATAGAATAGAATAAAATATGATACAATGGAGCATCTTCTGTGCTCAATGGAATTACCAATAATGATCTCAGACCCAAATGACCGGACAGACTAAAAGAATATGGCAAAGATATGTACCCCTTGTCCATAGTCCCCTTTCCTCCATACTGTATGGCGTCCCTCGCTAGGGATGGGAAACTGAACCCTTTTGACCAGAAACTATTGTCTTCCACTTTAAATTTAGATGGGCGCACGGCCCTGCGAGCATGCGCTCCCTTGACTCTACCCACCAGCGCCACGCCTCAGTCCCCTTTGACGCGTTGGCTATATTCCAATTGCCTAATGACACAGGTGTATTAAGAGGAGGATGGTGGGACGCCTTGAGGAAAGGGGACTATGGACTAGGAGTATGTTAGTCACTATGGTGAGTGACATATAATTACACCTACGTCCCGCCCCCTTTCCTCCATACTGAATGGGCGATTACAACTGAATGCAGCCCTGGGAAGGAGAGTTGCCCCTCTAAGAAAACAGGTTTTTAAAAACCACCTGGCCAAATGCTGCATCTGATCTGGTGCTGGCATCCACGTAGTAGTGTTTGCAGAAGGCTGATGTGGAAGCCCAAGTAGCTGCTTTGCTGATGGTCTGCCATGGAACAGGCCTTTGGAAGGCCACAGCCGTGGAGTTGGCTCTGATCACGTTGGCGTGCATGTTAGCTAGCAAAGACATGTGCTGCACCTTGTGCGCCTCCTTGCTGGCCATCACCATCCACCTCTCTATAGAGGCCTTGGATGCTGGACAGCCTGGTTTTGACCCACCGAAAGTGACGAACAAGGCATCCGATTAACGGAAGCTCAGTCCTGTCTCAGTAAAATCTTACAGCATGTCTGACATCTAGACAGTGCAGCAACTTCTGTGCCTCGTCATTTGGATCTGAAAAGAATGTTGAAAGTACCATCTACTCAATGAGGTGAAAAGATGACATAGCCTTTGGGAGAAATGAAGGGTGCGTCCTCAGCACCACCTTGTCCCGGTGAAAAGTGGTATATGGCTCTGATGCCACTAGCACCTGTATCTCACTGATCCTGCGTACTGAGGCAAGGCCAGCCAGTAGAGCAGTCTTTATAGTAACCAGCCTGATATCCGCTGACGCCATGGGCTCAAAAGGCTTGTGCGCCAGAATTCCCAGCACCACATTAAGGTCCCAGACCAGGTGTGGGCGCTTGACTGGGGGATACATTCTGGTCAGACCCGCCAAGTGCCTTTTGACCACTGGATTGGAGGAGGAGGAGAGGTAATCTCCAGATTTTCTGTAAGCCCCTATGGCCGCCAGGTGGATACGACAGGTGTCTACCTGCATGCCTGAATGTGCCAGATGGGCAGAAAGAGACTGCACATGTTCTAATGTGCATGTCAGAGGGTCTACGTTGTTTGCCTTTGCCCAGTGACAGAGTTTTGAATTTTGTATTGGTCGAGCTGCTCCTTGCGTCCTGGATGATAACCAAGTTGTCCTGAGACAAATGCAGATGTTTTAGGGTGATGTGTTCAGGAACCAGGCTGGTAGGGCTAACCTCTGCAGAGTGGGATGAACCACCATACCTCCATACCTCCCTGCTGGGATAGTGGGGGGGGGCTGGTCCCAATGGAAGGAGGACTGAAGTTTGATCCGCCAGTCAGAGGAGTTCTGAGAACCAAGGGCTGGCTGGCCACTGCAGCACCATTAAGATGAGACAAAGCCTCTGTGACTCCTTGACCTTGCAGATGACCCTGTGAATCAACGGGGTAAGAGGAAAAAATCTGCAACACATCCCCAAGAGAGCCCATGCCTTGCCCCATCCAGGATGCAAACTGGTGGCATCTCATGTTGATCTGGGTGTCAAATAGGTCTACCTGAGGGTGGCCCCACCTGATGAAGAATTCCCTCAGGACACCCTCGTTCAACTGCCACTTGTAGTTGTCGACCCCCAACCTGCTGAGTCTGTCCGCCTTAAGGTTGGACTCCCCCAGAAGGTGGACTACTGAGAGGTAAAGGTTGTTCATTAGTGTTCACTCCCATATGTCGATGGACAAGCTGCAGAGGGGAGGCGACGTAGTGCCCCCTTGCTTGTTGGTGTAATACATGCATGTGGAGCTGTCCGCCTGAATGCAAACCGACTTGTTGCCTACAATGGGGACGAACGCTTCAAGAGCAAGCCAGATGGCCATTCTCTCGAGCCAGTTGATGTGCTCCAGTTGTTCCTGCTTTGACCAGATTGCGTGGACACTGTGGTTGTCCAGGGCAGCCCCACATGCTTCCAGGGACGGGTTCGTGGTAGTGGTGACCTCTGGTAGTGGTTGTCTGAACCGCCTGCCCACTAACAGGTTGGCCTCTGTCCTCCAACACAAGAGAACCCGGTGCAGGTGTTGTGGAATGCTGACTAGAGCAGCTTGGAACCCTGTTTCCTGATTCCAAGAGGCTGAGAAGTGTAGCTGCAGCCTCCTCATTCTGACCATTATATGTGGCACCGCCAGGATACAAGGCACCATTATTCCAAGCAGGTGTTGGTATCACCACGCCAAAGTTACTGATCTGCTGAGGAAATGCTCAGTGGCCCTCTTGATTGCCGATATCTTGTCTTCCGAGGGGAAGATCCTATCCACCCTCGTATCCCAGATTAGTTCCAAGAAGGCTATGGGCTGCGTGGGAAGTAACTATGATTTCTTGAGGCTGATGGAGAACCCCAATTCGAATAGCATGTGCATTAGGCAGGCTGCCGTGCACTGAACTCCCTCAAGGGACTCAGCTCGCACAAGCCAGTCATCTAGGTATGGATAAAGGTTGTGGCCTTCCGCTCTGAGCAGGGCTGCCACCGCATTCGCTAACCTTGTAAAAACCCTCAGAGCCGAATTGAGGCCAAATGGGATGACCATGTATTGGAAATGAAAGCCCATGATCCTGAACCGTGGGAAGGAACGATGAGGCTCCCAAATCGAGATGTGCAGAAAATCCTCCTTCAGATCCAGGGAGCACATCCAGTCTCCCCCACTGATAAGTGCTGGCGTAACCATCTTTAAGTTTTGAAAGGATAGGGAAAGGTTCAAAGTTGAGAGGTGCAATACAACACTCAAGCCAGCCTGGTTGTTTTTCTGTATGGCAAAGATACAGGAATAGAAGCTCATGCCCTCGCTGTGAGGCTGGAACCTCCTCCACTGCCTGACTCGCAATGAGCGAGCGGATCTCTGCCAGAAGAGTTGCCGTCCCAATCTGTGGGAGTTGGGGCAGGGGGAGATAGAGCCATCGGTAGGCGGAAGCCCGAGGAAACCACTGAGAGAATCCATGGGTCCGCAAACCTTAAACGCCAGGAATGAATGTGAAGGGCAAGCCAGCCCCCCACTGGAGAACTGTGGATATGGATGGCACAGTCACCGTTTCTTTCCTGCGGAGGCTGGTGCCTGGGAGGGGTACTGAAAGAACCCTTTGTGTGACTATTTGTGCTGCATGACTGCATGAGTCGGTGCTGGTTGGGCGACCTGTCCGGCTGCCTAGATCGGCGCTCCTGAAAGCCCCTGAAGCCACCAAAGGTACGACCTCTGTCGGAGCGTGGTTCACTCTGGCTATAGCTCTTGGGTGCGAGTTAGTTAAAATTGTCAGGGACATGGCTGTTTGAGAGCTTTTTTTCTTTTTATCAAGCTTCTCGTCTGTAGATGAATGAAACAAGCCCCCCCTCGAATGGCAGGCTGAGAATGCGTTCCTGCACGTCAGGGTTAAACTTGGCTGTCTTGAGCCAAGCTGTTGTCCTCATGTCGGTGGCAACACAAATAGCCCTTCCTGCGGTGTCTATATGCGTCACTGTCAACTCCATGATGTCCTGGGCTACTATCTTAGCCTCTGCCAGCCCTGCCTTGAATCACGCCCGACTATGGGCTGGAATCTCAGGAGAGAATTCTGCAATCTCCCGCCATAACTTTTGAGTTACCGCAGCTATAATGGCATCGGCATTAGCCTGCCGTAGGTGGAGCGAAGCATTAGAATATATATTTTTTCCATAGGCCTCTAGACGTTTTTCTTCCTTGCTTAGGAGGGCCCAACTAGGTGTAGATGTGGAGGTTTGTGGCTTAGCATACATACAGGCCGCCGCAATAAGCGAAGAGTGAGGTTCCGGGTGAACCGGCAGTACGAGGGAGTCCCCCTCCGCCTGCCGATATTTGGCATCTAGGCACTTGTTTCTTTGCTGTGTAGTGTAGTTTTACCCAGACCTTCTTTACCAATGACTTAACATCTTTCTGGTTGACCGGATGGTAAGCACCTCAGCCAAGACCCTCGACTGTAGTTGCTCAGCCTGTGGCTGCAGGATCCCCAAGTATTCTGCGAAGCTGGCCAGTCTTTCATGGAAGGCCTCGGCAGGGGAGGAGGTTTCTTGGTCCTCCTCATCGTCCGTGTCCCCCGCTGTGTCCTACAGGTCAGGGTCTGCTGGTGGAGTGTTGGAGGGTGCTGTAGGAGGTTGTGGTGTACTTATGGCCTGCGCTGGTATTAGAGCTAAGCCCCTTGGGGAGATCCCCGGTACAAGAGCCTTACTGTCCCTCAGCTGCGAGACCAGGAGGATCCTCAGATCCTCTCAGCCGTGTGGCCGGTTGCTCGTAGAGCCTTGGTCCCCTTGCTGGTAGTAGGACCTGGAAGGCCCCTCCCACTTGGCCCCTTGCCTGGGAAGGAGTCGCCCTTGCGGGGTGCAGAGGAGAACAGGGCACCAAACTTTGATCTGGTGTTCCTCCTGACGTATTCTTTGATGTGCTCCGGTGGAGATTGTGAGAAGAGCTCCCTCCACTTTGCAAAGCGGTTCTTCAGCGAGCGGGGGATGAGCGCGTCGCACGCCGAGCAGCCGTGGTCCTCGCCATGGTACCATAGGCAGAGCGCGTGTGGTTCCGATGTGGGTAAGGAACCCTCACAGGCCAGACACCTGCTGAATCCTGCCACAGTCGACATGCACCGGGGAGGAGCGTAGCAGCGGAGGACAGTTAACCTAGGAATCTGAAGAAAGATAGAGGAAAAAAGGGAGAAAACTATCCATGGGGAAGTTTAACGTGGAATTACGAGCAAGAAGTAAGGGCCTCAACCACAGCCTAGGTGAAAGAGGTCCTCTCCCGTCGACGCAGAAAACAGGACTTAGGAGTGACACCGGTGGGTGGAGTCAGGGGAGCGCATGCTGCCGGGGCCGCGCCCCCACACGTATCCAAATTTAAAGGGGAAGACAATTGTTTCTGGTGAAAAAGGATCCATTTGTTATCCTTAGCGAGAGACGGCCATACAGTATGGAGGAAAGGGGACGGGAGTGTTAGGAAAGAGTTCCATTTATGTGTAATCTTCCCTCCAGTTGTGGGAGCCAAGCCTTCTGCTGCACTCCTCTGGGCTTCCTCTCACTTTTTATGGGGAAACTGACATGCCCTTAAGACAGTCAGTACTGGGAGACTTTGTTTCCCTTAGTCCTTTCCAATGTTGCAACTTTTCTGCAACATGTAACAAGTGTACAATGTACCTTCCAGTACAGTACACTTGGGTCTCAGTTATTTCCAAAGGCTCTATATATTCTCAAAGGATTTTTTAGGAGATGTGCAGATGTGTCACAGACGGGCCTGGTGGCAGCTTAACTTTTCATGTATTTTTAACCCTTTCCTGCCAGGTAAACCCGTGATTACCGCGTTTGGCACATATAGGTGGCCTGGCTCCAAAATGGCCATGCCATGAGGTTCATTGTCCTGTCCTTTGGCCATCTTGCCCCTTCGCCTTCCTCAGGTTGAGCAGACCTAGGTCAGTCCTTATTTGGGCATGCATTTTCTTTTCTCACCAAATGCCAAGCTTTTGCATGCTTCTGCATACCTTGTGTGAGTGCCTCCAGGATGTGGGCTGGGGTGTCTGTCCCCAATACACATCCTGGGTGCCAGAGAGTCTGGAGTGCTGTGAATGCCTGGGACCGCCGTGGTCCGTGATTGGTCCACGTACGGTATGCCTGTATGTGAGCAGATCTCTATTGGGTCCTCTTCATTTTAGCGTGAAGGAGATTCTGGATAAGAGAAGCCCCCAAACACCCATACCATGTCGATCTCTGGAGTTCTCACTGAACAAAGGATATGATATATGATATTTTATTTGCATCCAAGTATCCTGAAGCTAAGAAGCCGAGTCGAGGAACTGCTGGTGACCCGCTGGAAGGCTTGGCACCCTGAGCCTGCTGATGTCCCGTGGACCCCTCTGCATCTGGTCGTCCGAGAAGGTCTGCGAAGACGCTTTGCCCCATTGGAATAGAGAGACCAACTATTCTCGGCACCTTCATCAAACCCTGCATGTAAGACTTCTCAGAAGTGTCCCTGGGCCAACCAGTGGGCTGACCAGCTTACGCAGGACCTTTGCTCGGTCTCTGGTGCCGTATCGAGGAGGCCCCTGAAACTTGGTATATTGGTAGCTCAGTGTTCACGGCACCCTCACACCGAATTTCATACACGTGGCGTTCCCAGGTCTGAAGTGAGACGAGTGCACCCAAACCGGAGCATATGCGGTTACCGTGTCGCCCAGCTGTGGTGACGACCGTTGCAGGTGCGCTGCATTTGTGCCCCTCTTGCCCCTGAACCCTGCTGCAGTAAAACCGGCCTGATCCATCCACCAGGAACAGAGAAATCGACACTGTCCCGTTTGGGAATCAGCCCGTAGCACCTCTATCCATTTTTACACACGAGTGGCCCCTGAGGGCCCCTCATTTCCACTGCTAGTGCGAACTAGAAAACTATTCCCAACTCTTGAAATTGACTGTGCCCACAAGTGGAGATCCTCCTTGCATAGTGGGAACCTATTCTTCATTGTCTAACCCACCTTCCTGGGTTGCTACAGACCTCGTTTTGCACATTTGAACTACTGTGTGCGCTTGCATTGCATGCACATTTGCATTAGGCTCCACCTTTCTTAGGGATTGGACTGCCTCTTAGCTAGGAGTGTGTTGGATGCAGAAGGGACTAAAGACTATTTGCACTGCCTGTTTTCTTCCCCTTTTATGTTGTGGACCCATTTCGTGCATCAACCCTTTAGACCCCATTTGTCTTGTATATATGTATTTAGATAGGATTGTGTTGGCTTAATAAGTATTACTGTGATTTGATTTGTGTGTTGAAACTCAAAGTCCTTGAAATAAATGTATATGTAGGTTTAATATATCTACACCTGACAGAGTGATTTGTAAGTGTCACCCTCACCCTCACCCCTCCTGAGACCTAGTCTTGACCGCCGCCAAGCTACCTTGATTGGTCTGGCTTGTCCAGAAGGTTACCCTGTTCCAAGAAACTAGGCTGGCCTTCTGAAACTCTGCTCACCAGGTCAGAGTTCAGAAATCCATCTTAACCGGGAGTATACTACTTTATTATCAGCTCAAATAAATTAGGGCAATCTGACGAACAACAAAATGTAGTCCCACCCACTCACACTTATGTTTCGATTATACAAAGGCTTTATACCTCGACATGCGTCATCTATTACATTATCCTACGTGGCACACTATAAACATATGTACCTATACATCATATACGTATTAGTAATATCACTGGATGCCCCTTATCTAGTAGGCACGCCTTGAACCACCTCTTAATATGTATAATACAGATTGTAGCAAAGTAACAGCGGCAGGTTGGCCTGTGCATCATTGTATGGCATGCCGCTACATAACCATTCATGATTGGTTGGCATACTTTTCCCATCTTTGGACATTCGGCTCGCTAGCAGCACGTGAACAAAACGAAATCCAGGTGAGTGGAACAATGTCAGACAACTGCCCACATTGGACTATTAGCCTACCATCTCTCATCAGTTAGACCATGAGCTAAGGCTTTTCGTTTGTAGTTGACCTTGCCAACGGTTTTCTTCCCTGGCATTGTCAAGGGAGTCAGGGTACACGACTTTCTTCGTCTGAGGCTTAATGAATAGACCTTGATTTTGAGTCTTGCATCACGTGTCAGTGGACCACGAATGTGTCCATTTTGACCTGTTATTTACTGCCATTTGATTTTAATTATGCTGGGTGCCATTACTCCTCTTAGCCTCTGGAGACTTGGTTGCTTCATCTTCCATGCGCTTTTCTTCTTCACCCTCGATTGTCCAATACTTGGCACTTACAGATGTTTTTGCTTCTGCTTAATCAAAGAGAAATGTGCCCTTTGTTCATAGCTTATCCTGGTTAACTCCCTTTGTGCTTTCCAATTATGTCTTGCTGTGTTATCCTTAGTGTCAGCAAACAGATATTCTTTGTTTTTTGCATGAAGCTGTTTTCTGCACTGTTTCTGATCTGTGGCCCTGGTTTGTCTCTGAGGTAGTTTTGGTACCATCCGATATCCATCTTCTCATCATTGCCGCTTTACTCATGTTTTAGTTTCTACTGCAGCAAGCTTCTATGAAACCCATCTACCTTGTGTTTCTGTGTCTATACATTCACTACTCATCTGGTTATCTTCTTGGAATGTATGGTTTTGTCTTCTCTGCATACATGTTTCTCTTATTACTTCCATTACATTATCATTCCTTAAGTATTCACATATTGTTTCAGTATGTCTTAGTATCTTCTCTTCACAATGTCACTTTACTCTGGTCTGACTTTATTTACAGCTCTTGTATGTCCAATGGTGTGTGCCGACATCCTTCCACCACATTAGTGCGAGGGTACATTTGATGCGGTTGCTGACTCATATAATCAGTGCATTATTGGGATGATACCTGGTGCCATACACAGAATCTTCCTGCTTTGCTTCCAGTATGATGGAGGGGAGGGGATGGGCACTAGAGATTAAATCATCTGCTCCTCTACAGTTTCAATCCAACAAATCTGATTGCTTATAATATATCTATTATTATTGCCACTGAATGATTTTGCCCTGTCCCTGTACCTGATCCATCCGGCACACCCAGTCTGCTTCACCTAACTCCTTACCTTCCTGCCAACCTGTGAGCATTAGAACTGTTCCTTAATGCTAGTGACCTGTATACTACATTTGTGCCATATGCCTGATTCTGACCCTAGGTACCACTGCTTATCTACATACTGCATTTGTGTTACCCTGCTCTGACTTGAATTGCACGTGATTAAACTGCACTCTGCCCTGCCCTGAATTGAATTGCACATGATTGTATTGCATTTTGCCCTGCTCTGAACAGCCATGTTATTGAATTGCCATATCACTGAATTGCATTATCCCCTGGTCTGAACTGCCATTTCACTGTACTGCAGTATCCCTGTGCCCTAACTGCCATACCACTGAATTGCATTATCCCCTGCTTTATTACTGTACTACAGTGCACCGTGATCGGATCCGTCATGCTACTGCGCATTGAATTTAGCTATTACTGCACCTCTGAACTCCACTGACTTGCAGTTGGACACTTAGACTGTCACCCTACCCTATCAGTCCTGCCTATACCCTATCTCCTAGATAGCAGCCACACTGCTATTCCCGCTCTGCTCGCACAACATCAGCGTTGATTTGCAGAAAATGCTAACTATATTACTCACCTTCTGTGCGATGGCCACGCTGGCATCCCCTGATATTCCCACTCAGGATACCGACTCAGGAGCCTCCCCCTTTCAGCTAGGCACCAGTCCTCCTAATGATTCCTCCATAGCAAGCCACTATTCTGACCCTTCTTGCCCAAAGCATCATCGCAGGTTAGGACCAACAACCCTTGCCTCCTGGCCTTGCCCCACCACCGAAAGAAACAACAAACTTCGCGCTAGACTCTCTAAACTATATGAGCCACCCCGAAGACTCCTTTCTGACTCCAAACACGAATCCAAAGGCCACCATACTAGAAAACCCATGGCCCTAAACCACCAGCCTGCCCCACCTACCACCAAAGGTCCCACCATCCCTATAACTAAGTCCAAACCAATCTCTCATACAAACATCTCGGTAAAAACGGACGAACATTCCTATAAAGGAGCTCTCCTCAATACAAGATCATTGGTAGCACATGCCCTTGATATAGCAGACCTAATCATTAAAGACAAATTAGACTTTATTGCGCTAACTGAAACCTGGTTACACAATGCAGCAGGCCCTGCTCTAATGTTGGCCATCCCAGATGGCTATACCATATCCAGGCAGGACCGGGTGGGCAACCGTGGCGGTGGCATCGCTATCATATCCAAAGAAAGTCTAGCTCTCAGATTAGCCCCGACTCAAACCCTGCTATCGTGCAAATCCCTCACTGCCAAACTCCCTATAAATAACACCCAATCCCTCACCATCCACCTGGTCTACAGACCACCTGGTCCGCTCTGGACCTTCGAGGAAGATTTGCATAGCCTACAATCCAATAATGCGAAAAACCACCTCACAACTACTGCTACTAGGTGACTCCAACCAAGGGTTTAATGATCCAGCAGACATGCATGCCTCCACCATAACCAATACTATTTCATCACTCGGACTCTCACAAAAAGTCAACCTACCCACTCACCTGAAGGGAAGAACCCTAGACTGGGTCGCCGATGCTAATTGCTCAGCGGTCATCTCCTCTACCACACCATTACCTTGGACCGACCATTCCCTGGTCTCATTTAACCTACTGACCTCCAGACCACCTACTTCAACTGTATCACAACTGGCACCACCCTGCCTAATAAGAAATAGGAAAAATATAACAGTAGAAAGAATCATCCCAGCCATCCTCCCAACGCTAAACGCATTGCCAGACAATCTAGATCCCAACACATTAGTTCACGAATATAATAAAATGATGTTAACTACCATGGACAAAATTGCCCCACTTAAACTTTGCACCAGCAAGCCCAAAACCCATTTAAATAAATGGTACACACCCGAACTCAAAGCCCTCTGTCTAAAAAAAAAAAGAAAATGTGAATCTGCCTGGAAACTATGCCCCTCCAGTGAAAATAAAGCCATTCTTGGTACGATTTCCCGTCAATACAAAGCTGAAATCTGTTTAGCTAAACGGAACTCCTACAACAATCGCATTGCTAATTCCAACTCAAGTATGAAGGAGCTCTTCTCCATATTGAAGGAACTTGAGTCACCCATTGCCACACCCGACACCTGCACCAAGGACCAGACTTGGTGCGCAGACATCCAACATGCTCTAGCAAATAAAATAAACACCCTACAAAACAAAATTCAACTAAAAAAAGACTCCTTAAACATCACCAACCCTCCCACACCTCTGCCTAATGCCCTACCAAGCACACACACTAATTCATTCTCCTTCTCTAAAAACACCATCCTGGAGGTCGAGAAAATTATACTTTCTTTCAAACCCTCAAACTGCAAAGGCGACATCTGCCCTGCACACATAATCAAGGACGCAGCCAGAGACCTGTCGCCCTTCATTTCCAAACTTATAAACACATATTTTTCCTCAGGTAGTATCCCTTCCAATTTAAAACCATCCTGGGTGCTCCCCCTCCTTAAAAAGCAGACACTTGATCCTCTCATCCCCACCAACTACCGCCCCATCACCACGGTACCCTTTCTACTGAAAATCTTGGACAAAGTGGCCTACGTCCAGATTCAAAAATACCTAGAACTACACAAATTACTAGGCTCCAGACAATCAGGTTTCCGCCCATTACACGGCACGGAAACATTCCTCATTGACTTGAAGACCCAAATTGATGACCTGAGAGACAAGGGAAAGTTAGCACTCCTCCTCCTACTTGACCTCTCCGCGGCATTCGACCATGTCGACAACAAGGTCCTCTGCAGACACCTGGATTCAGCTGCTCATTTCTCCCCAGAAGCCATTAGATGGATTGAATCCTTTCTGAGTGAGAGAACAATGAGAGTCTTCTCCCCATCAGCAGCAGCAGACCCCTCTCCTATTACTTGAGGAGTCCCGCAGGGCTCATGCGGCTCCCCCACATTATACAACATCTTCACCAAACCTCTGTTCGACGATCTGGATCATCTGGGTGTCACCTACACCAACTACGCAGATGACACCCAGATTCTCCTCCCACTTTCAGGGGATCACAGAAAGTACAGAGAGTTGGTGAATAGGGTGTATCTCATCATTCAGGCATGGATGGCATCTCACGGCCTATGCCTGAATGATGACAAGACAGAGCTCATCATCCTGGGTACCCCCGCTAATATCAATAAACTAGGCCTTGAATATGCCAAATTCAACATAGACGGCAACATTATCAAAGTATCCAGGGAGGTAAAAACCCTCGGCTTTTACCTGGATGCCACTATGTCATTCACTAAACAGGTCAACTCACTAGCATCTACCACTGCGTATACCTGCAAATTAATAAGAGCAGGCAGACCATTCCTATCCAATGATAGCTGTATGATCTTGGCAAGAGCACTTATACTCTCCAGGCTCGATTATTGTAATGCCCTATATAGCAGTGCTAACAAAGCCATTACCCATAGGCTACAAATCCTACAAAATAATGCCTTGAGAGCTGCCCTCGGCATTAATGAAAGAGAACACATCTCCACTACCAGACGCCAACAGAAATGGCTCTCCACCAACAATAAAATCAAACTAAAGTTGGTCTCCCTAACCCATGAAGCCCTCAACAATGCTGCCCCTAGTTACCTGATGGACAAAGTAAAGAGTAAGTCATCCATCAGACAAACAAGAACTATCAATTCAAACTGTCTGATAATTCCCAGATTCAAACTCTCCACCATTGGAGGTAACAGCTTCCCTGTGAAAGCTGCTACATTTTGGAATTCCTTGCCACACAACCTGAGAGCCGATCAACCCTACTTGCACTTCAGAAGGAATCTCATTCGTCATTTGAACTCCAACAACCACCGCATTTAATTGTACATTTTACACCTCTGTATAGATACTGATACTTTCTGTTTGAGGCCTTTGCTCTCGCCACAAACAGCCCCTGTACATATCTGTATATTTCACTCCTTGTATAGATATTAATATTTTTTATGTGTGAAGATTTGTATTTTTCTCATTCCTGTAACCCTTAATTACATATGTCTATAATGTTATCTGAACTGTATATGTCTGCAACATTGTAAGCTTTGCATATTCTTTCTGCCTGCGCCCTGCTGCCCCTGGGTATGGTGCGCCATATAAATAAACAAACAAACAAACAAACGATCTTAGAGGTTTAAAGAGTGGGTCCAGTTCCAGCTAGTTACACTCATTCCAGCTGCCAGATAGCCACATTTTAAGAGCAGCCAGGTCAGTAAATCCTGCTCGTTATTGGCCTAGACAGTGTTTCCCCCCAATTTCTGTATCCCAGGCTTCTACATTCTAATTCTGTAACTTCAGAACAAGCCTACACAACTTAATGTCCACAGATCCTGTTTGCAAGTTGTAAATTAATAACCACACTGCTGACATGTCCCTTTTGTGCAGAGAGTGACATGTTTGGGAAGCAGAAATAAATCATACAAAAGAAACCGCTTAGTTCAGCAAAACTCAAATATTCTTTAACAAATGCACTGCAGCATTCACCCATTTCACCGTGAAACATGCTCAGAATATGTGCAGCTTCCAAAGCCAGCATCACTGTTGTGATGAAGCCCCCCAGCCTGTGGGCAGGACACAGTCCCATTGTGGCCCTATGAGTCACTCTTTTCTGGGAACCTTAAGAGCCATTGTAATTAAGAGGAGCCAGGCCAAGAAACCCTGATAGAGTGGACGGAGCTGAGAGTGCCCTACAAGCTGACCTCAACCTGCACCAGGGAAAATAAACATGTTTTCCTTTAAGGAAACAAAGTTGCAACATTGTGAGAGCAGCGACAATGGGGTTATTGACACTGATATTTTATTTCTATCACGCTCCTACACAAGTGTTTAGAGTGCAACAAGGCAAGGGAGGGGAACCGGGGAGAACAAAACAATCTTACTAGGCCAAGTGACATTGAGAACACGCAAGTGCATGGGAGAGGAGGAGGGGAAAAGTGCATGAAAGGGGGGAGAAGTGAAAAGTGCGCAGCAAAGGAGCAACAGATAAATAATTAATAAATAATAAAGGCAACAAACAGAGGAAGTGCAGCCAGCAATTGGCAAGTGCTGGGTTTAAGGCTGCAGACAGTGTAGGTCTGATAAGTGCAGGAAGAAAAAAGGGGGGCTGTATGGTTACAGATACAGACCCCAGTGCAAGGGGTGGCCTGGAGGCAGTGTGGGAGGGTGGCAGGGTGAGCAGGTAGCTGGGCCCAGAGGACAAAGGGTGGCCAGGTGCACGGTTCCAAGAGAACAGATCAGCAGGAGAGAGGGGAGCAAAGGCAGAAGCAAAGAGGAAGGTCTTGAGGTGCTTCCGGAACCGGAGATGGTTCTCAAGTTTTAGAGTGGCAGGGAGGCTGTTCCAGAGGGAGGCCCCAGCCAAAGACAGATCTACCCTCAGCTTGTTTCTTTGAAAAACGACTGACCCGGAGGGACTTAGAGGTAGAGGAGCAAAGAGCTTGAGAGGGGAGGTATTTGCGGAGGGATAGCTGAAGGTATTTTGGACCCAGGCCCCAGAAAGCCTTGTGGACAATGCAGAGGGTTTTGAATTTAATCCTTGCATCCACTGGCAGCCAATGGCGAGATTTCAGAGCTGGAGAGATACGATGCCAGGGCTTGAGGCCAAGGACAAGTCTTGCAGTCCTGTTCTGGATTAGTTTCATAGGGCAGAGTAGAGGCAGGTAGATTTAGAAAGAGGCTGTTACAATAATCCAAACTAGAGAGAACCAGAGCTTGGGAGACCATGAGCTTCTGGGGGAAGGAGAGGAAAAGCAGAGTACCTCTGAGGAAGTGCAGTAGGAAGTTTGACTTTTTAGAGACATCAGAGATGTGGGCAGAGAAGGAAAGTGTGGAGTCAAAGATGACCCTGAGGTTCTTAGCCTTGCAGGTGAGGATAGGAAGAGGGCCAAGGGAGGCCGGCCAGAGAGTGAGGGGAAGGGATGGTAAAGGTGTGCCGATGAGGAGGATCTCCATCTTGCTGGCATTCAAACAAAGATCATTGGCGGCACACCAATCTTGAATGGCAGTTAGGCAATCAGAGATGGGAGAGGGGGTGGCCGAGGGCAGCCTGAAAATGAGTTGCGTGTCATCAGCGTAGCACTGGGAATTTGCACAGAAAATGGCAATGCAGTGGGCGAGAGTTGCCAGGTATTGGTTGAAAAGCCAGGGCGAGAGGTTAGACGCTTGGGGAACACCACAGGTAAAGAGGAAGATAGATGATAGGAAGGACCCAAGTTGGACCTGGGAGGGTCGATCAGAGAGGAACGAGGTCAGCCAGGCCAGAGTCTGATCTGTGATACCCAGGTTATCACAGAGACGGTTGAGCAGGATGGTATGGTTGACCGCGTTGAAGGCAGAAGAGAGATCGAGGAGGATGAGGACAGAGCAAATGTTAGAGTCAAGGTTAGAGAGCAGATCTTCACGGATGTTCAGGAGAGCAATTTCCTTACTTCTAGCAGCTCTGAAGCCAGACTGGTGGTCATGGAGACATCCAACAGAATTGGAATGAAGGTAAGCTGAGAGATGGCCAACTTTTGCAGGCGTATGCCCAGAAAAAGAGTAATGGAAACTGGGCGACAGTTAGCCGGACAAGAAAGATCAGTTGTGGGTTTCTTGAGAAGAGGATGCACAAGGGAGTGCTTCAGAGGGGAGGGGAAGGATCCTGAGGCAAAGGGTGTTATATTTGTCCCTGTAATGCTACTGAACGAATTATTTGTTACATGTTGCAGGTTTCATGTGGTTAACAGGAACCCCCGCCTCATGAGCCTGATCACACAGTGCAATCGGGAGCAAGCTGAGCACACAGTGGAATCAGGAGCAAGTCAAACCCCTACCACACAGTTGCAAGTTATGTTTCCAAGACCAGACCCTTAGGGATAAATGTCTTGGATTTGGTTGGAGGCAGACGACTAGTAGAGAGAGGACGGGGACAGTATCATAACAGAAGGGCATGCAACATTTTAGTAGGGGGTAGCATGAGTACCAAGCAAGGAGGTGGTCCTTGTTCATTGGAGACAAATGAGTAAATCGTTGTGTACCATAGAGAGAGGGTATCACTTGGGGAGAGAGAGAGAGAGAGAGAGAGAGAGAGAGAGAGAGAGAGAGAGAGAGAGAGAGAGAGAGAGAGAGAGAGAGAGAGAGAGAGAGAGAGAGAGAGAGAGAGAGAGAGAGAGAGAGAGAGAGAGAGAGAGAGAGAGGTAACATCTGGAAAGTGGTTGACACTTCTGTGCAGTAGTGCAACAGTAGAAGGAAAGAGATAAGAGGATATTGTGGGTTGAAAGAAGAGGAGAATGGTATCTGACTAGAGAGGAAGGAGAGTGACATGGCTAGAAAGAAGGGATGAGATACCATCTGGGAGAAGGCAGAGCGAGGCAATGGTTGGGAAAGATAAGCAGAAGAGACTGTTTGGAATCATACTAAGGACCATGTGAGTGGGCTGGGGAGATAGTTTTGGCATAGACGAGAGATACCATCTGGAAAGTGTGGGAGAGGTAGGGCTACAGATCGAGGTAGACCATGTTAGGTGAGCGAGAAGAACAAATGACTTACCCATGGTAATGTTTCTACTGGATGTTCCTCCCACAGATTCCACAAGGAACAAGTTACTTACCTGTAACTGTTGTTCTCCAGCATGGGTCTGGCATGGATTCACATGCTCATGAATATTCCCCGTCGTCAGGCTGGGAATCCTCGGTAAAGAAAAATCAGTATCAGTTTCGTTTCTGATCTGTCTTTCGTAGTAGTAACCAATCACTGATCTATGCGTCATACTGACCACAGCCAATGACTGCCATCTCCCTAAGCCCCTCCTCTGGCAGCCATCTTCAGATTTGGTAGCACGTGAAGTGGCAGTATGACCAAGTGAAGAGCCGCAGAGGGGTAGGCGGGAGGGTTCGCATGTGAATCCATGCCAGACCCATGCTGAAGAACAACAGTTACATGTAAGTAACTTGTTCCTTCTCCAGCATGGGGTCTGGCATGGATTCACATGCTCATGAATAAAAGAATACATAGCAGTACACACATGCACAACCACGGGAGGTGGCAACAGGCTCAACATTAAGCAATACAACAACTCAACATTAAGCATCTCTTACCTTCTCACCAGGCTCACCTTAGGCGAACAGGTTGCGCAGCACTGCTTGGCCGACCCTGGACTCCTCCCTGGAATCCCGGTCGACCTCCACGTAGCAGCCCTGCAGATGTCCAGCAGGGGCTCACCAGATAGGAACGCCGTGGTAGCTGCGATCACTCTGGTGGAATGGGCTCTCGGACGGCCGGGCAGCGGTCGGTTTGCCAACCGATGACAGTACATGATACAGCCGGAGAGTCATCTGGAAATGGAAGCCTTTGAGAGAGCCTTCCCCTGATTGACAGGTCCAAAGTTCACAAAAAGTTGTGACGTCTTCCGAAAACTCTTTGTGCGGTCCACGTAGAACTTCAGCGCTCTAGCCACATCCAGCGAGTGCAAAGTCGTTTGCTTCCCGTCGCCTTCATCGCCGGCTGAAACAGGCAACACCAAGGGTTTGTTGAGGTGGAAGTCCGACGGCACCTTGGGCATGAAGGAGGGGTGCGTCCTGAGCACTACCCTCGTGTCGTGAAAAGTCAAGTACGGGGGCTTGCAGGAAAGGGCCTGGATCTCTCCCACCCGTCGTGCAGAGGTGATGGCCACAAGAAACGCTGTTTTCCACGACAAGAACTTCAACAGAGCTGAGTGCAGAGGCTCGAACGGAGGTCCCATGAGCTTGGTCAGCACCACGTTAAGCTCCCACGCCAGGGCCGGAGCATTCACCGGCGGGAACGATCTGAACAGTCCCTTCATGAATTCTTTCACCAGACGATGAGACCACAAAGACGTCCGTCCCGTGGTTCTGGTGTATCGGGAGATCGCAGCAAGATGAATCTTGATGGAAGCGTGCGCCAGTCCAGCCTTGGCCAGCGTCAGTAGGTACGGCAGTACTTGAGGAGCCGTAATCCGTAGAGGGTTAATCTTCTGTGCGTGGCACCAGACAGAGAACCTCTTCCATTTGTGTCTGTAGCATTTAAGAGTTGAGGACGCCCTGACCTTTGCAAGAACCTCTCTGCCATCGGCCGCTATGTCGTAACCTCCAAACTCTAACCCTGCAGGAGCCAGGCCTGCAAGTTCAGCGACTTCGGGTCGTGATGGGGGATGGCGCCTCCTTGTCTGGAGAGAAGATCCGCGTCCACTGGCAGCTTGATTGACGGGGACGCTGACAAGTCCAGAAGGTCCAGGAACCATATCTGCCTCGGCCACGCAGGTGCGACGAGGATCATCCTGCATCGTGACCTCTTGAGCTGGTTGATGAGCCGGATCAGCAACGGCAATGGAGGGAACGCGAATAGAAACAGGCCCTCCCAGGGGAACGAGAAAGCATCGCCCATGCTCCTCGGCTGGGGAAACCTGCTGGCGAACCTCCGGCACTTGGAGTGCGTCGCCGTCGCGAACAGATCGATCTGGGGTGTGCCCCACCGTCGGAAGAGGCGGTCCACTAGATCCTGTCGTAGTTCCCACTCGTGGCACGAGCGCAGCTCTCTGCTGAGCGAGTCGGCGATGGTGTTTTTTATTCCTGCCAGATGAAACGGCACCAGAAACATCCCTTGGGCGACGGCCCAATGCCACAGATCCTGCGCCTCCTTGGACAGGGCTGGGGATCTGGTACCGCCCTGCTTCCTGATGTAGAACAGGGTGGTGGTGTTGTCGGTGAAGATCCTCACCACCTTGCCCTTGAGGGATGCAAGAAATGATCTGAGGGCCCAAAACACTGCACGGAGCTCCAGGACGTTGATATGGAGGGACGTCTCTGTCGGAAGCCAAAGGCCTCTCGCGTGCAGATTTTCGGTGTGCGCTCCCCACCCTTCCAGAGAGGCATCCGTGGTCACTGTCTTCTGGTGGCCCGGGGTCTGGAAGTCCATGCCTGCCGTCAGATGCGCGCGGGTGCCCCACCACCGGATCGCTCCTCGGAAGCTCTCGTCTAGTGTGATCCTGTCCTCAAAGCTGCCCGTCGTCTGGATCCAGCGAGCGTCCAGGAACTCCTGTAACGGGCGCATCCGAAGCCTGCACAGGCGGATGGGATAAATGCAAGAAGACATCATTCCGAGGAGGGATTTGATGGACCTCACCCTGGCTGGCGTCCGCAACCAGCATCCGCTGCACCTTGCCCAAGATGGCCCTCGTCCTTTCCTCCGACGGAGAGGCCAGAATCGCCACTGTGTCGAGTTTCACTCCCAGAAACAGTGCGTCTTGCACGGGCACCAGGTGGGACTTGGCGTAGTTTATGGAGAATCCCAGGTCCGTGAGTAGTTGGACGGTCCTCGCCGTGTGCTCCGCAGCGAGCTCCCTTGTCTTTGCTCGGATGAGCCAGTCATCCAGGTAGGGGTAGACGTGGATCCCCTCCAGGTGCAGCCGCGCCGCCACCGGTGCGAGGCACTTGGTGAACACCCTTGGTGCCAACCTCAATCCGCAGGGAAGGGCTCTGAACTGGTAGTGAAACCCTTGGACCACGAATCTGAGAAAACTTTTGGTGTCCCTTTAGGATGGGGATATGGAAGTAAGCATCCTCCAAATCCAACGACGACAGGAAATCGCCCTCCTCCAGCTGACCCAGGACATGCTGGAGGGTGACCATCCGGAACTTCTGTGCCTTGATGAATTTGTTCAGTCGTCGTAGGTCCAGGATGGGACGCCATCCTCCTGTCTTCTTCTTCACGAGGAAGTATCTTGAGTAAACTCCGGAGCCCCGAAGCCTCTTTGGGACGAGCTCGATGGCGCCTTTCTTGAGCATCGCCTTTACCTCCAAGAGAAGTTGAGGGACGTGATGTTCCTTCCTGGCCACGGGGGGGACGCGCAGGCACTTCTTTAGAAACTCAAGCGCGTGACCCTGGGCTAGGGCGTCCAGCACCCAACGGTCGGTGGAGATGGACTCCCACACGCTGACGAAGTTCGCCAGCCGGCCTCCCACCGGATGCTTCGGTGGGGACCC
This sequence comes from Ambystoma mexicanum, assembly GCF_040938575.1. Lineage (NCBI taxonomy): Eukaryota > Metazoa > Chordata > Amphibia > Caudata > Ambystomatidae > Ambystoma > Ambystoma mexicanum. The sequence continues at coordinate 1,168,148,384 of NC_090935.1, read as the reverse complement.
GACCCCACGGCCGGTTCAGTCCTGCTTCAACGAGGCTTTGCCGCCTTGTCCTCCCTGGTGACGATGGCGGGGTCCGCCTGACTTGCCTCGTCCCCTGTAGGCTTCCTTTGATGATGAACGGGCCGCTTGACGGTAGGTGGAATATCCGCCGCCGGAACCTTTGGAGGCACCCTGCTTGCCTCCGGTGCTCCGAAGGGCGGCCGTCGTTGCTGGAGAACACCAAGAGCCCGGGCCGTCTCCGTGTCCATCTTGATGGCTTGTAGGGAATCGTCCACTGTTTTCCCAAACAGGTTGCTCCCGTCGAACGGCATGTCCAAAACTCTGGTCTGCACGTCCTGCCGGAAGTCTGTTGCCGTCTAAGGCACACGCCGTTTCCCAACTGGCGAAACCCAGTGTCAGCGATGTCCGTCGCTATCGTAATGGCGTGGTCCGACACCACTTCTCCTTCCTGCAAGATCTCTAGGGCCTCCGCCCTCTTGTCGTCCGGTAGGAAGTCCAGCAGGGGGGCGATCTTGTACCACAACTCCCTGTCGTAGCGGGCTACGATAGCCAAGGCGTTGGCAGCCTTAATCGTCGTCGCTGCCGATGAGATGACTCTGCGTCCCATCGTGTCCAATTTCTTTCCCTCGCCGTTCGGGGGAGAGGTTGACGTAGAGGCCGAAGCCCCCCCCCCCCGCTTTCTTCCTGGCCGCCGTGCAGACAACCAAGTCTGGGGTCGGCTGTGCCCAAAGGCACAAGGGGGCTGCGTCCGGGACCCGGTACTTCTTCTCGTACCGATCCCTTCTCGCAGGTGTTGTGGATGGGTTCTTGAGGAGGGCGAGACCCTCATCCGAGATATCGTCCAGTAGAGGTACAGCGAGGACCGTCTTCCTCTTGGTCTCGCGCCGTTGATAAAGGAAACCTTCCTTCTTCTCTTCCGGGCAGAGCTGGAAAAGCTCGGATGCCCTGGCGATCATGGCATGAAACGATCCAATCTCGTCGGGCGAGGAAGCCCGGTGAGGAGGTGACGACGGAAGATCCTTGTCGTAAACCTCGTTGTCTGTACCCGTCGCGGCCGTGTCCGTCCCCGTATCATCCCCACAGGTCGTGGACAGGGAGGAGGGCTGAGCAGGGCGCAATGGTTGAAAAGGAGGTGGAGGATGAATCCTTCTTCTCTTAGGAGGAGGGCTCCCAGAAGGGCCTGGCTCCGGGTCCCCCGTCGGGAGCGGTTCCTCCATTGGTGGTAACAGCAATCTCGTCCTTATCTCCGAGCATAAGGACTGTATAGCCAACAAAATGGCCGCCGAGTTGTCTTGCGGCACTGGTTGAGGGGATTCCGACGGGGGGTCAGGAGCCTCGTCGGCACCCTCGACGTTTTCGTTGTCTCCTACGTCGGGGTCCCTCCCGACGGGCTGGTCTTCTTCCACGCCAATGCCGTGGCTTAAGACTTCGATCAGCTCCTCTTCAGAGGTTGAGGCCGAATCCACGACGACCTCCTGCCCCCCCCTTTTTTTTTCTCCGTCGGAGGTTTCACGGGGGTCCTGTCGATGGGCTTGAAAGAGGACTCCCTCCGCGGTGGCAGGGAGACTCTGGGCCCCGAGGTCGCCTCCACTGGTGTAGCCTCCACAGGCTGAGCCAGGGCCGCCGCGACTGTCTCAATAGAGGCCTTAGCAGGGTGGATCAAGGCTTTCACCACCTTAGGTCCGCTCATCGGCCTTCCTCTTACCCGAGCCAGAGCGTTGGCTCGTGGTTGATGGCGCCGGGGAGGATGTGCCCTGCCTGGCAACCGTAGAGCCCGAGCGTTCGGCGCTCCCGGTGCCAGTGGACTCGCGGTGCTTGGCCTTCTGTTGGGCTCCCGTCGCCGGGGCGCCCTCAAAGGTCTTAGAAGACCGCTCTGACTTCTTTTTCTCGCCTGACGGGCTCTTCCCTTCCAGCCAGTTGGCGAGATGCAGATGGCGGTCCTTCATGGTCCGCTCCGACATATTGCCGCAAAATGCACAGTCCTTCTCCACGTGCGTCTTGTCCTCATGCAGGCAGTAGAGGCAAAGGGAGTGTTCGTCCTCCTTAAAGACATTCTGAAGCTGGCATCCAGGGCAGACCCTGAACAGCTTTCCGGGCGTCGAGCTTCCCTTCTCCTGGGCCATGTCCGAGATGGGCCTCAGAAACTTCTGGAGTCCTCCAAAAGCATGGCTCGACGAAATCTTCACCCTTGAGGGGCGTAGAAGAATCAGACACGGGTCCCCGTTGATCGGATAAAGAAACGGTGGAGCTTGAGGCTCTTTTGACCGAAAAAAGAGAATTTTCCTATGAAAAAGCGCAAAAACGCACTCAAGCTCGAGAGCAATAGCACGAGGATCCCAACACTTGAACGTGCGGTAAAAATCTGAAGATGGCTGCCAGAGGCGGGGCTTAGGGAGATGGCAGTCATTGGCTGTGGTCAGTATGACGCAGAGATCAGTGATTGGTTACTACTACGAAAGACAGATCAGAAACGAAACTGATAATGATTTTTCTTTACCGAGGATTCCCAGCCTGACGACGGGGAATATTCATGAGCATGTGAATCCATGCCAGACCCCATGCTGGAGAACTTTGATATATCCATATCCTATTTTATTGCCAGCAGAGGGCGCTGTGTGGTATTGAGTCGATGTCCCTCAACTGTTAACATTCCTGCATCCGGACAGGACGTCAATGTTAGTATAAATAGCACACACTGCTCCTGTTGCCTCAGTTCTTATTTTGTCCCCTCTTTCTGCACAGCCAAATTGAGAATGATTTAACCTGCATGCAGTGGCGTAACACAAAGTTTGGGGCCCCCTGCGAGCCATGCTGAGGGCCCCTCACCCCAACAACCCAGCTCGGCAACAAATCACGGGTCTCTCCATACTCTGGGCTGGCCTAGATCACTACGCTTGCGCAAAACGCACAAACGCGTAAAAAGCCAGAGCATTTGATTTTGTAGGGTAGGATTACATCGTTTGGCTCCAACATCTGTTTTCACATTTAAACATAATCACATGACTGGACTAACAGGGCAAATAAATGCGAACAACCCAGGGCCAGTGAAGAGAAGGGGAGCTAATGTGCAATGTGTATTAGGATGCATCATAAAAACATCTATTTATTCATTGTGTTTTTTAGCACTACATATGAATGCTACTGGTATAACTGGAGACATAAATGTGCATTCGGAAGTCTCTAGTAACCGCCAATATGACATTTGTAATTCTTTAACCAAGTGTGCAGTCAAAAAGAAAAAAAAACATTTAGAGCTATGGATTGCTACTTGTTTAGGCTGACTGAAAATGATGTGCCCCCCCCACAAGCCATGCTGAGGGCCCCCATCTCCACTCCCCCACACCCCCCCCAGCTCGCCAACAAATCACGGGTCGTGCCACACTCTGGCCCAGCCTAGATTACCAAGCTTGCACAATACGCACAAATGCAGCTGCTTCAGGGATATGCTGAACACTGTACTAGGAGAAGGATATATATGTGTTTTAATGCATTATACAGCACACTTTCTGAGAAGAATTGTCTAAAAAGCCAGAGTGTTTGCTTTTGTAGGGTAACACCAGTCTAAAAATCCAATACATGCAAGTCACCAACAGTGCCCAAGAACATTAATGCTTTAATGATTGCAATGCTTTGCTATTAAAATGCCATGCCTCAATGACTACATGTCCAACCTGCTGTACGTTATAGACCCAGTCTGGACACATAATACAGTAAAGCATGCATCATGCCAGGCCACATTTAGAAATGAGTGGTACAAATTGGAGTGTGTGTTTTTTGAGGTGTGTCAAGGTGTGTGGATGTTTGTGATGGATGAAACTTGGGTGAGACTTTACGTTTTGGAAATTTGTACTGGCTTGAGATTGTCATAAAATGTATGTCTCACATTGTTTTATTGTATGCGAGTATATACTTGGAAGTCTTTGTGACATAAAAGATTTTTGTGGTTTTGGGGAGTTAGTTGTGCTCTACTTATACTCATTTGCAGCTGCTGCTTTTTACAATTTCTCAGATTGTATAAAAAGTGCTGATGAGTTATCTCTGCTGGATAACTATCATTTGTGAAACATGAAGCTGGATGGGTTATTACATTTGAAGGGCTATAGAACTCTGCCTCATGTTTATTTTATTCACAAGGATAAATGAGATTAACTGTGTGAGCACAGATCACATGACGACATATCTTGCCACCTACTGATACAATGCATTTAATGCTGAGTTGCTGAGGTCACATTACATAGATGGTGGGTTATTTCTGAAAGGTCATAAATGAAAACAATGTGGTTAGGATAAAAGTCGTCTACTACTGTAACCGTTATATTTCTATATGGATGTATTGTGCAACACCCTTTTATCTTGTTACTTTTGTCCTCCTTGCTGGATGGCTGAGCTAAGATTAGGTAGGAAAGATCGAATGCATCTGCTAAAATGCAGGCATAGGTTTCTGGGTGGTAGTGAAGAACTGGTTGTTTATGTATATATTAGAAATCTTGTTGAGCCTGACTATTGTTAGGCATCTTTCAATTGTGATACGTGTATGTTTTTGTGTGCTGTCTCAGTGTTTGCATGGGTTGGGGAATTTATGGTATTGAACACTCAATTTATTTCCGGGTAATTTTATGTTGCTGTTACGTAGATTACTTTTTTGAAATGATGTTATGCCAACTTCGAAGCTTTACTCGTTACTTGACTTAAAATTATGGGGCTACTAACGAAAGGAACTTGGAATGTGAAAGGCTTCAATTGTTTGACTAAATGGAGGAAAGTGCTATTGAAACTTTGGAGGGAAAGAATTGATGTGATCTTCTTTCAAGAGACGCACTTTGATGAAGGTGTTGGGAAACCTTTCTCTAATTCAAGATACACAAGAATGTGGTTGAACTCCTTCCCCTCCAATTCAAGGGGAGTAGGGATTTTGATCCAGAGGGGTTTGGGAGTTAGTTTCGAAAAGGTTTCTATGGGCGCTGTGGGTCGTATAATCTTGGTTGTCACACTCTATGAGGATAGACGTTACCTTTGGTTCCATTTATGGTCCGTGTGCAGCTAGTGGGAATTTATTTACTATCTTGAAGGATTTATTGTGCGACTTGAGAGGAGAGTTGGTTGTTTTAGGAGGAGCCTTTAACTATGTCCTAGATTTTAAGTTGGACAGATCTTTGATGTGCTCTTTTACAGGTCAAAAGTCTAGTAGAGAATTTCGAGAATTTTAAGAAGTTTCTGAACTGGTGGATGCATGGAGGATTGTGCATCAGAGTGAAAGGAGTTTTACCTTCTATTCCCCTGCACATGACTCCCTTTCCAGGCTTGACTACGTGCTCGTATCTCACAAATTGGTTGAGGCTATAAGTGAAGCTCAGATTTGTGAACGATACCTTTCAGATTACTCATTGGTTAAAGTTCAATTGCTCTTTGACTGGCATAAGCAATAATCTTGCAGGTGGAGATTGAAGCCTTTTATCCTGAAGGAAGAGAAAGCTATAGGTTCATTAAATGTCTCTATTGTGAACTATTTTATAGAAAATAATGGTTCTACTGATAGTCTTTTTGTCTATGGCTATTTCAAAGCTACAATTAGAGGCGAGTTAATTAACTGGACCACTAGGGTGAGGAGAAAAGGGGAAACAAAGTTGAGGGATCTTGAACGGGAACTGGCTGATTACAGTCCATCTTTGGCCGCACTAGAACTGAGGAAGATCGTATAAAGGGGGAAAGATAAAGGAATTGTTGAAGTGTGAGATTGATGCTCAAGCTGAATGTGGAACATTTTATACCAAACAACGTTTTTGGGAGGTTGGCGTTTGTAGTGGTAGGTTACTAACAAGTAGGCTGAGGGGCCTATGTGAGAGGTCTTTTATTCATAAGATTGATAATGGTTCAGGTGGAGTATTGGTCAAGAGAGAACAGATAAGGGAGTCCTTTCGCTTCTATGAAACCTTGTGTGCTGAAGATCGTACTCCATTGGAAAGTGAGCTGGCGGAGTTCTAGATTGATGTCCCCTGTTTGTCTAGCAAAGCCAGGGAGTTTTTGGATGCTCCAATATTAGTTGAAGAGGTTTTGCAGGCTATTTAGAATCTGAAGACTGGAATATCGCCAGGTCCAGACGGCTTACCGACTGAGTTTTACAATCCTTTGCTGAACAGATACCACCAGAACTGTGTGTTCTTTATAACCGGTTTCTTATTTAGGGTTCATTATGTCCATCAATGAAGGAAGCAATTGTAACTGTGATTCCTAAGGCGGGGAAAGATGCAACCAAATGTTGTAACTATCGCCCTATATCCCTTCTTAACGTTGATGTTAAGGTATTTACTAAAATGTTGACGATCAGGTTGAATAAGTTTATGAGTAATTTGATAGATGAGACTCAAGTTGGTTTTATTAAGCATCGCTATGGTTATGACAACATTAGAACCCTCCTTGACATTCTGAATCTGTCAAGCACAGAAACAGGAAACCTGCCCTTTAATTTGTTGGATGCAGAGAAAGCTTTAGATAGTTTAAATTGGACCTTCTTAAATTTCACTCTGTTGAGCATGGGCTTTGGCCCTTTGGTCATTAATGCATTTGGAGCACTACAGTCGGATATCAGTGCCAGAGGTTGGGTAAATGGAGTCCTGTCAGCTTCTTTTAAGCTTTTTAAGAGCACACATCAGGGGTGTCCTTTGTCACCTTATCTTTTTAATTTGGCTTTGGAGCCTTATTTAAATTTATATTCGGCATGCTCTATGTCTTTCGGGGTTTAGAGTGGGTTAGCTCGAAATTAAAAAGCTAGCCTATGCAGATGATGTTAGGATTATCCTTGGCAACCCTGGGAGGGGGGTACTATTTTGAGAAATAGGATTGAGGAGGTCGGCAGACTCTGAGGTTACAGAACTAAACTGGGAAAAAACAGTGGTATTTCCAGTACGGAATACTCCTGTATGTAACCAGTTGAGTGACCTACTACGCATTACTGTTTGCTCTGCATTGTGTTAAACTAGGGTGTTTTTCTCCCCTCGCAGGATTCTCAAACTTAGGTGGCCCTGACCTACTACGCATTACTGTTTGCTCTGCATTGTGTTAAACTAGGGTGTTTTTCTCCCCTCGCAGGATTCTCAAACTTAGGTGGCCCTGACCTACTACGTATTACTGTTTGCTCTGCATTGTGTTAAACTAGGGTGTTTTTCTCCCCTCGCAGGATTCTCAAACTTAGGTGGCCCTGACCTACTACGCATTACTGTTTGCTCTGTATTGTGGTAAACTAGTGCCCTCCACTCACTTCCTGTCTGCATACTCGTGTCGTCCGCCTCCCCTCCTACTCCATGGTGCTCTCTATCTTGCCTATCTACTCTAACTGCTTCTCTATTGACTATCCTGCTCTCCTCACTAAATCCGGTAGGAAAAAGTTTAAAAAGGACATCCTGGTCTCCAACCCAGGCCTCCCTATCGCTGACACCTACATGAGCGCCTGCTCCAAGGAAACTCTCACTGACATTCTCTTTTTCGTGCCTTCACCTGACCTATGGACCCTTCACATGGTCGCTGTGCTCTCTCCTTTCTCCTCCTCTCCCATTAATGGTGGCACCCATTGGGATGTCCTCTTGGCCCCTTTCCACTCCTCTAAGGCCATCATTAATGTCTATGCTAACGGGACCGTCTTGGTCCAAGGCCCTCAGGCCAACCTTCACCTCTTTGATAGACGCTTCCCACGCCTCATCAACTTCCTCTCCGCTCCCGCTGTCCCCCCTCCTCTGTCCTCGGCTACCTTGCCTCTCCCCTCCCTCCCTGCCCCTTCTCTTGCTCCCTCTTCAACTCCTTCTCTAACACCTCCGCAGGGCGTACCTCTGATCTGTACCCCTCCCCGGAAGTTTTTCAAGGGTGGCAACCTTCTCCACATTGCCACTCTAAATTCTCGCTCTGCCATCAAGCACTCCTCTGATATCTGTCGCCTTCTTGAGGAACTGGACCTCGACGTCCTCGGTCTCACTGAGACATGGTTCACTGCCAGCTCTGCCACCAGCTTCGACACACTCCTACCTGACGGCTACAAGATCCTCTCCGTGCCCAGGCCCAACCGTTCAGGGGGTGGTGTTGCCCTTATCTTCCCTGAGTGGATTCCTGCCACTGTCACTCCTACGCAGACCTACTCCTCTTTTGAATGTCTTGTCTGCCGACTCTCTCTCTCCTAGCCATTCCCTTACCGTGGCTACTATCTATCGGCCACCTGGTCAAATTTCCTCCTTCCTCTCTGAGTGGGCTGACCTCTCCTCCTCACTCCTGTCCTCAACCACCCAACTCCTCTTTCTCGGTGACTTCAACATCCACCTCGATGCCTCCTGTCCCCCCACTGGTCTCTTTCGCGAACTCTGCAACTCTCTCTCACTCTCTATTCTCCCGTCTGGGCCTACTCACTCTGCAGGGCACACTCTTGATGCTCTGATCTCTTCTGACCTTCCCCTCTCCCTCCCTCTCTCCACTCCTCTCTCCTGGAGCGATCACTTTCTCCTATCCTCCCACCTCTCCCTCCCTACCCCACAGGCAAAGCCACCCTCTTCACTGCCACCCACCTTCTCGGTCATCCGACCCATGAAGCGCGTGTCAGTTGAGGCTTTCGCTGCCACCTTCTCGCCCCTTCCTCCCCCCTCGGCTGACTCCCACCCTGACACAGCCCTCTCCATGCTCTATTCCGCTATATCTGATACTCTCGATATCCTTGCCCCCGTCATGAGAATCCGCCTGAAGCCCAAAGCCAAATATAACTCCTGGTATGACTCGGATCTCGTCACCCTAAAACGCAAGTGCAGGGTGGCAGAGAGGAAATGGCGTGCTTCATGTTCATCCTCTGACAAACTGGCCTGCCGCCTGCTCCAAAGGCAATACCGGCTCTCCGTTCTCACCAAGAAGAGAGCCCTTATCCAAGCCCGCATCTCTGAGGCATCTAACAACTCGGCCGAACTCTTTAAAATCTGCAAGGAGCTGGCCAACCCTGCTGCAGTCTCTACCTCTCCTGTCCCCTCCCAGGCCCTCTGCACTGCACTGGCCTCGCACTTCATCTCAAAAACTCAGGACATCCTGTCCTCGCTCTCCTCCTCTCTCCTCCCTCCCTCTCTTCCCGGCTCTTCCTCTTGCTCTCTTGCAGCCGCCCCTCCGCCCTCCTTCTCTGCTTTTCCACCTTTTTCTGCTGATGAGGTTTCCAGACAAGTCCGATCTATGAAAGCCTCGTCTAAACAGGTTCACCCCTGTTCCTCCAAAACCATCAAGGACCACATCGACTCCCTGGCTCCTGCCCTGGCTGACTTTTGCAACCACTCATTCGCCTCTGGAGTCTTCCCATCCCCCCTCAAGCACTCCCTTGTGCACCCCCTCCTCAAGAAACCCTCTTCCGACCCCTCCTGCCCGGCCAACTATCGCCCAATCTCCATTACTCCCTTCCTGGGCAAGCTCCTGGAGAAACTGGCCATCTCCCAGCTCAACCTCCATGCTGAATCTGTTGGTAATCTTCATGACCATCAATCCGGCTTCAGAGCGGCCAGAAGCACGGAAACTGCTCTCCTGAACATCCGTGAGGACCTGCTCCTGAACCTCGATTCCAACACTCCCTGTGTTCTCATTCTGCTCGATCTCTCCTCTGCCTTTGACACTGTCAACCATGCCATCCTGCTCAACCGTCTCCGTGATAACCTGGGTATCACTGGTCAGGCTCTGGCATGGCTGACCTCTTTCCTTTCCGGTCGACCCTCCCAGGTCCAAATGGGCTCCTTCCTCTCTGACATCTTTTTCTCCACCTGTGGTGTCCCCCAGGGATCCAACCTCTCTCCCTGGCTTTTCAACCAGTATCTGGCACTCCTTGCCCACCGCATCGCCGCTCTCTGCCCCTACTTCCAGTGCTATGCGGACGATACCCAGCTCATTTTCAGGCTACCCTCGGCCTCCTCCTCTCCTTCCCTCATCTCCGACTGTCTGTCTGCTATCCAGGAATGGTGTGCCGCCAATGACCTCTGCCTTAACGCCAGTAAGACTGAGATTCTACTCATCGGCACACCCACTCCCTCCTTCCCTGCAGCTCTCTGGCCGGCCTCCCTTGGCCCCCTTCCTGCCCCTACCTGCAAGGCTAAAAACCTCGGGGTCATCTTCGACTCCACACTCTCCTTCTCTCCTCATATATCTGACGTCTCTAAGAAGTCACACTACCAGCTGCACCTCCTCAGAGGTATTCTTCCCTTCCTCTCCTTCCCCCAGAAGCTCACTGTCTCCCGAGCCCTGGTTCTCTCAAGGCTGGACTACTGTAACAGCCTCTATCTTAATCTGCCTGCCTCCACTCTCCGCCCTCTGCAACTTATCCAGAACAGAACTGCGAGACTTGTCCTTGGCCTCAAGCCCAGGGACCTTATCTCTCCAGGACTGAAATCTCTTCATTGGCTCCCAGTGGCTGCAAGGATTAAGTTCAAAACCCTCTGCATTGTCCACAAGGCCTTCTGGGGCCTGGGGCCTAAATACCTTCAACTCTCTCTTCCTAAATATCTTCCTTCACGAGCCCTTCGCTCATCCGTCTCCAACTCCCTCATGGTCAGCCGCTTCTCGAAGCAACGAGCTGGGGGTAGATCTCTCTCCGCAGCAGGGGCCTCCCTCTGGAACAGCCTTCCTGCCTCCCTGAAACTTGAGGAGAACCATCTCCGGTTCCGGAAGCACCTCAAAACCTTCCTCTTCGCTTCTGCCTTCTCTCTCCCTCTCCCCTGCTAAACCTGCTTAACTCCCCACTGAATTCTGCACTAAACCTGCAACTGGGCCACTCTCAGCGACCTCGGTCCAGGGCCCAGCCACTCTCCACCTGCACTGCCTCCCTGGCTCCCCCTGCACTGTGGGACTGTCACTGTATCCCTACAGCCCCCTTCCCAGCACTTGCTCTGCACTTACCTCGCACTTGCCACCAGCTGGCCCTTTTTATTTATTATTATTATTTTTTTTTTTTACGCTACTTACCTTGTACTGCACTTTCCCCCCCACCTCCTCCCCCTGAACTTTCTCCTTTTCCCCTTACCTCTGCACTTGCACGATCTGAATGACACCTGGCCTAGTAGGATCGTTTGTCTGTCTTCCCCTTGTTTCCCTCCCTCCCTGCCTCGTCGCGCCTTGAAACACTTGTGTATAGGCGCGTTACAAATACCATATCATATCATATCATATCATGGACTGGAACTGCAAATGGGAAAATGAATGTGTGAAATATTTAGGGGTATATCTCACTAGAGACTTAAGTCATGGCTGGGTTTAATCTGGATAGAATCATAGATACTCTTTGGCGGGATATTCGTAAATGAGGAAGGCTTTCATTATCTATTTGGGCTAAGATTAATGCCATCAAAATGGTTCTCTTGCCTAAAGTCTTATAAATATTCCAGTCACTTCCATTAAGATTCACCAAGAAGGTTTTGGGTCGAGTAGATCGACTTTTTCAAGATTTTCTGTGGGGTATTGGGAAAAGACCTAAGATACCAAGGTATCTTATGGTTCGAAGTGTTCATGATGGAGGGTTTGGTTCCCCAGTTCTTGATAATCACTATAAAGGTTTTTTGACAAAGAAATCGGCTATTTATTTTTCTACAAATGAGTTAGGGACTCCACTTTGGACTCGGATTGAAGAATACAAAATGAGACCGTTTCTCCTTAAAAGTCTGTATTCTTTCGGTACGATACCCAAACAAGTCGTGAATTTACAAACAGTATTATCTTCAAAGGATGCTGTCACTTCATTGATTTTGAGTAGTGGACAAGGGTTGTACATGTAGGGGGAGGCCTCCATCTGTCAGAATCCAGGCTTACAAATTGATAATAGAATGTTGTGTTGGAGGAGTTGGATCAACAGAGGCATATAGTTGCTAGAAGATATTTGGTGTGATGATAGTGGGGGGATGCAAACTTTTGAGCACCTACAAAGGAAGTATGGCCTACAAAAGCGGGAACAAAGAAGGTATAATTTGTTAAGAACATTATTAATTGAAAGACGAAATATAATGACCACTCCTCTGATACAAAGACCCGACAGATGCGATTTTATTGTGGCCGCTCCCCATAAAGTGTCAAGTTTTTTTAAACTCTTTCCGGTGGAGAGTCATTCAGTCGATTCCTGGGATAACTTGAGACTTGCATGGTCTAATGAGTTAGGAGTAGATTTGTCTTTGAAAGGATGGGAAAACATATGGAGAGTCCCAATAAAAGCGAAAGTGGACCTGAATTTACGCTACATCCAGCAGAGAATTTTAGGACGTCTCTTTTGGATCCAGACAGAATGTACAGATTTGGCCTGAGCGATAGTGATAAGTGTTGGGGTTGTTTGAAGGAAAGGGGCACCATGTTACATATGTTGTGGGATTGTACAAAGGTGAACGTCTATTGGAATGATGTTCTAGATAGGGTTGACATGGTGTGGAATATTGCTTTTCCAAGAACACCTTTGGCTGTACTTTTGAAATCCCCAAATTGTGTTCGACATTTGGATTGTGTGACGTTGTGTTGGGTCACTAAAATTCTTCTGGGGGCCGCTAGACAAATTTTGCGCATCTGGAGAACAAGGAAAATGCCATGCGTTGAAGAATGGCTAGTACATGTGCAGCTCCTTTCGCGTTTTGAGAATATCAAATTTGGCAAATTGCATAGAGATGAAGCTTATAATGAACAATGGAGTGTTTTTAATGAATTTTATGTTTAATATTTGGCCAGAGTTTGGTTGCTTATGTTTTATTTCCTTAAGAGTGGGTGAAGGGCGGGAGGGTTGAGGGGGCCAGTGGGTTAGTGTTGTGTTAGGTCGTGTGTCTTGCGTTGGTCTGTGTATCATTGGTATCTTTGACAATATTGTATCAAAGTTCTGTTTAACATTCTAGAAATCCTGTGGATATTCTTATTGTTTACGCAATCTGTTTTTGATTTTATTATAAGTTTCATGCTGATTACCTATTCATTATTTTGTTGCATTGAAATTATTTGTTATCCTGAAATATAACTTTGTTTTTATTTAATTGTTCCTTAAAGGTTAAATAAAAGAGGTTTTAAAAAAAAAGAAATTTAAAAAAAGAAATACCTAGACTGGTTGAACCAAAATGTAGTCGAAGCAATAACCCTTATCATGGTTCTTTAATCACAGATGCCCAGAAAAATATGCAATGCCAAAGTAAGAAATCGCTAGATTGGCAGCACCCAAATGCTAATCTGGCCAGGTAATTACACTTAGCAGGTCTGCTTTATCAGAGATGCCCAGTTAAATAAAGCAAAGCCAAACTAAGAAATGACCAGACTGGCTGCACCAAAATGCCTCTCTAGCCACTAATACCACATAACATGCCTGCTTAGCCTGGAGATGGATTACCATTACGATGTATCACACAATCCCGGCCCCCACACATCCCCTCTCCCTCCAACCCTCTGCTGCAACCCCCAAAATCAGCACATCGACCCAGAATTACCTCTGCGTCCCTCTTCCTTGTCCCAGTGCTAACGTATGAGGATGAATGGGGCTACGAGTAATGAAGATTACCAATAAGTAATCATGGCATTAAACAAAAACAGTGGCACAACACCATCGATCTGACTGGCTTCCGTTCTCTCTCCAACCCCCTAACATTTTGGGCTATGTTCACTCGACCTGGTTGACCTACAAAGCCTTTGCCGGACAGAACATGACAGATGTTAAACGGCGCCTGTGATTTGCTGTTAACAAAGGCCCGGCAATTACTAATGTAAAGCATTTCACTGGTAGTTTTTAGGCAGGTAAAATTGCGATGTGGCTTAGTACTTGCATGCCAGCTTGCCAACAGGAGTGATTGGAAGGGCAGAGAGGGGACAGGAGACACATCATTCTCACAGCAGTTCATAAGTGGGTGCTTTCAGACTAGAGATAGTTAACTGCTTGTAACATTGAAACTGCACTAGAATTATCTCATTAGAATGGTTAAAGAAGTTAGATGCCCCCACACAAATAAGTTTTCCCCGCTCCCCCACCATCCGCAAATGCACACCCAGCCACCCATACATTTAAGTGTGCACCCTTTCAGCATACAGGCACACCCATGCAGCCACCCATACATTTAAGTGTGCACCTTTTCACCATACACTCACACGCACACCCAGCCACCCATACGTTTGAGTGTGCACCCTTTCACCATACAGGCACACCCAGGCAGTCACCCATACATTTAAGTGTGCACCTTTTCACCATACACCCACAAGCACACCCAGCCACCCATACATTTCAGTGTGCACCCTTTCACCATACACTCACACTGGCATACCCAGGCTGCATCATGCACTCACTCATTAATGCACATTACATTAACATTATATACATATATGCACATATATACACACACTTAGATGCATGCACATTTGAAGAAAATACATTTTCTTAACTTTAATCGTTGGTCCAGGGAACGAGTCCTTCAGCTCCCTGCAGCAGCCAGAATTGCTTGTTCCTGTCATCTGTAGAGCACCCAGAGGCCTCCGTGTCATGGTGTGAAGGGGAGCCCCATTATTTCAAAAATAAATGGTTTCCTTTTCAAGTCACTTTGACTTCATAAAGAAAATATTTCTGTTAAAGGACTGAACGGGAAGAGAAATAATTTCTTTATTAAGGCAGAGTGACTTCAAACAAACTATTTTTTTGGAAGTCGTAGGGCTCCGCCCACCCCATGACAGGGAGCCCTCGGACTTCATAAAGAAATAGTATCTTTTTCTAGTCACTCTGCCTTCATAAAGAAATTATTTCTGTTAAACTGTAACAGAAAATATGTCTTTATGAAGGCAGAGTGACTTAAAAAAGAAACTATTTTTTCAAATGTAAACTTTTTTGTTGTTTTTTTGGTACATGTGGGAGGCCCCCCACACCATGGGAGCTGCGGAGGCCCCTGTTATGCCAGTGCCCGCATGGGTGTTGAGAGAGGTATATTTTAAAATTCACCCACAGTCAGAGGGGTTGGTTGGGACGACAGAGTTGAGGAATCTGTGAGAGAGCCACCCGGGAGAAATAACATTACCAGGGGAAAGTAATTGAATGGATTGTGTCCTCCCACAGATTCCTCATCTTTGATAGAATCTCATAGTAGTTTTGGAGATGGAAGTGGAAGAAGTGTTTTTTTCACTATTGGTTAATACTGTGCAGATCCACTCTTCCAAACTGAGCATCCTGACCCTTGAGAGTGTCTAAGCAATAGTGTTTTGAGAACAGAACGTGTAGTGAGGACCATGTAGCAGCATTACAAATGTCCTGCACTGGTACCCCTCTTTGAAGAGCTGAAGTGGTAGCCACTGCACAGGTGGAATGGGCTCTCAGGTTTTTAGGGACATCATGTTCCACAATGGAGTAGCACTCCAAAATGCATAAGATGATCCAATTGGGATAACGTTTGTTAGGTCACGGCTTGGCCTAGTCTGTGAGCGGTATAACCAATAAATAGTTAGTCATCTTGCCTTACTTTTTCGATCCTACAAATGTAGAAACCAAGAGACCTTTTTGGGTCTAGCCTGTGCCTATGATGAGGTGGATAAAAAGCTGGTAGTGCTATTTTCTGTTTCAGGTGGAATTCAGACACAGTCTTCGGAAGGAAGGAGGGACAAATCCTCAAGACTACCTTGTCCTTGGCAAATATTGTAAAAGGAGTTGTGCATGACAAAACTTGTAGCTCACTCTCCGAATAGAAGTGATGGCTGCCAAAAAGATTGTTTTCAACTTAAATAATCTGAGTGGGCAAGAATTTAGAGGTTCAAATGAAGCTCCCATTAAGAAGGTTATTACTAGCTTCAAATCCCAGGACAGGACCATAGAGGGAAACGGTGGGAAGTATTTGTCAATCCCATCAGGAACTGAATGACAATTTGCACCTTAAAGAAAGAGCCTTTCACTGGCATGCATTTAAAGATGGATAACTCCGCTATGTAACCCTTGACGGTTGCCACATGCAGCCCCTAATGGGCTAGGTGCAGCAAAAAAAAAAGCACTGCAGGTGTATCGCAAGTAAAAGCATCACTATCATTAGCTCTACACCAGCTGTAAAACTTGTTCGAAAGGCAGCGGTATAGTGCTTTTGGTGTTGGTCTTCTGGCTAAAAGCAACACCTCCATCACGTCTTTCTGGGAGGTATCACTCTTCGTATCTTAGCCTCTCAGAAACCAGGCGTGACGGTTCAGAGTTCTGATTTCTCGGCGACGAAGACGTCCCGCCTCTTATGAAAAAGGTCCACTCTCCACTCTCCACTCTCTCTGGAAGATGGAATGGAGGGTAGATGGACATCCTGACCCAATTAGGATCAATTAGGCTCAAGGACTTCCTGAACTATCTCAACCTCCTGATGACATTAGGAATCACTGCAACAGGTGGGAACGTGTACAGGAGTGGAAATTCCAAGTCCACTACGAACGCATCCCCCAGAGCTCCTCTCTGACGAAATTCCCTGGAGCAGAACAGGAGGTATTTCCTGTTCATACTGGACCTGAACAGATCTACTTGAGGGGTTCCCCAAAGAGAGAAGGACTTCCTGAACCAACTCCCACTCACAGGGAGATCGTGCCCTGCCTGCTCTGAGCATCCACCGTCGTATTCTCTTTTTCCGGGTTGGCGAACAGCCAACAGAAATCCTGTTTTGCAGCACCCAATACGAGAGACAGATTGCCTCCATGCGTAGTGGTAGTGACCCTACACCGCCTCTTTTGTTGATGTAGTGCATGGCCACTGTGTTCGTCATTATCAGGATGTTCATTCCTTGTATAGATAGCAAAAAGGCCATCAGCACCAGTCCGATTGCCCTTGGTTCTAAAAGGTTTATGTGTAGTCTGGATTCTGATAGGGACCAAATCCTGCTGATTGCAAGATCATTCATGTGAACTCCCCAGCCCACGAGGGAAGAATCCGTGACTACTGTTATCTCTGTCCAGTGTCGCCAAAAAGGTTCCCCCATCATCGCATTCTCCTCACATGCCCACCACAGGAGATCCTGTGCAGCGACCTTGCTCGGGGCACAAAGAAGGTGTCATCCTGCCAGAAAATTGTGACCATAGGGACCTGAGGGCTCACTGGAGGGACCTCATCCTTAGGCAGGCTTCTGGCACCAGGAGAATGCAGGATGTCATGAGGCCCAGCAACCTCAGAAAGTCGAATTCCGGTAGATGTTGGGTGTTCTGAAATCTTGTAACCATCTGCAAGATAAGCTGAGCCCTAAACTCAGAGGCAAAGCTTTCCCAGAGGAAGAGTCTAGGACTGCTCCAAAGAGTTGCAGTTTTTAAGAAGGTGTACCCTGGGATTTCCTGAAGTTGAGGGAGAATCCCAGTTTGTGGAGAGAGTGCCAAGTCATGTTGAGATGTTCGAGAGGCTGTTCGGGAGAACAGGCTCTGATAAGCCAATCATCTTGATAGGGAAAGATGTGAATCCCACCCCTCAGATTTGCTGCCACCACCACTATCAACTTGGTGAAGAGCCTCAGGTGGAGTTCTGCCTGAAAGGCAGTACTCAAAACTGATAGTAAGAACTGCAAATGGCGAGCATCAGGTACCTGCTGTGTTTGGGATATAGAGGCACATGAAAGTAACCATCCTGAAGTCCAAGTGACACCACCCAATCCTGGAGCTAAAGGGCCCGGAGAATCTGGAAAGAGAGACCATCTTGAATCTGTCGTGCTGAGGAACTTGTTCAAGCGTCTCAGGTCCATGATGGGTTGCGGTCCTCCATCTTTCTTGGGAACCAGAAAATAGGTGGCGTACCAACCTTGGTATTGGTCTGCTATTGGTACCCTTTCCATGCACCTTTCTCCAACAGGGAAAGAATCTCCTGTCGAAGGAGCGGATCTGGTGCCTGAAGAGATCGGGCGAGAATCTGGAGGCCTTTTAAGAAATGGAAGACCGTACCAATGAGCCATTGTCTGAAGGGCCCATGCATCTGAAGTAATGAAATGCCATTCTTGCAGATGCTGGGTCAAGCTGCCTTCCATTGGAGTCCTGTGCACTAAGTGCTCAGAGAGGTTTTGGAGCTGTGGCAGAGGGCAAAGAGGAGGCGGCTGCTTGGACAGTCTTTCCTCCACAGCGCCTAGGGGCGCATGTGAATCTCTTGTCATACCGAAAGGAACGCCCTTCTCCAAGCCTGCGAAGGCGGTTGTTGCTGTAGTGGCTAACGGATGGCTGCCCCTAAAGATTATGCAGCAGCTTTAGAAGCTTGCAGCTTTTCTCAACTGTAATCTGCCTTCGGGCTAAGGGTGTAGAGGAGGTCCCATATATGGCCTGCACTCCAGCCACCCATTTTGAGATACCAAGAACATACTCGCCAAGATATGTGACGTATGATGAGCAAATAAACCAGCAGAGAGCTGCGCTAGGGCTCTGCCCAGTGCCCATCAGAAGAGCAATACCTGTTGATGTGTCTATAACCAGACAACCATGGGCAGCACGGTACCCGTTGAGACAACCGTACCAACAGCTGACACGAAATGAAGAGTACCTACAAACTGTCCCTAAAGAGACCCAAAGGGCCTTAATGGAAGGCTAATGGTGACGTCACGAGTGCCCGGACAGATGTACAGATGAACGAACAACAACCAAAAGATAACATTCTAAGACGAAAACACTATGGATAAAGATATCACAGACATAGAAGAAGAGACAATGTGAAAATATAAAGAAACATAACCATAGAGCAAGATGAAAATATGTAACCAGTTAATGCCTGTACGTAGGCTTGTAACGTAAGAAGCTAAGAAAACAGTATGGCTTGCTATGCTTAGTAGAAGAATAGAGCGGCAAGCGCCAACTTTATACATATATATAGCTACCTCAATGAAGCACATTATATAAGTGCAGTCCATTTTACATGAAAGCAGAATTAAGCCCAGGCTGGTAGGGCCAAACAGGCCAGGATTCATATACCAGCACAAAGCCAGACGAAAGAGCGGAGTTGAAATTTAGCAAGAAGTAGCTCATCCCTAGGAATTCGAGGTCAACTCCATGAAGGGAGGAGAGCGGCAACTTCGAAGAATCAAAACTTAAGAGTGTAGCAGCCTGCACCATGAAGGTCGAGATAAGGAGGCCCAGGCAGGTGGCAAGGCAGAAGGGGAATCAAATACACAAAAATAAGGAAAATTAAGCAGATTCACAGTGAACTAACACGTGACCAGCCAAGCGCAAAGAGGTAGCAACGTCTGATGTCACCCAGAACCCGAGGATGCCATAACCTTTCCTGATAAGAAGCTACAGCTTCGAGGCCATCCTCAGCCAACTAATTGACACAAAGCCCTAAGGTACTGATTGATGGAAGGGAGGCAGGGTGAATCTTGGGGCACACTGCATCTGGGTGTCCATTCTGCATGCTGCTAATTAAAGTGGAGATTTATGTCTAGGGGTGTAACCTACCCAATCACAATGGACCAAATAATCTAGGGTCCTATAGCTAGTAGAACCAATGAGACGTTGTACTTGTAGTGACGTCTATCACGAGTGATGTAGAGGGATGGGCGTAGACGGCCACCCGATAAGAGTTATCCAATCCTCACATTCTGTTACCATCTACAGATATAGCACCTATACTTAAGTTACCTTTTCCAACCAATAGAATTGCATGACAAACTTATGAGTGTAACACGTCAATGACGACGAAAATCAGCTATAACTATTGCTGTCTGAATGAAGAAGTTGGGAGTTGAAGCGAGGCGGGCAATCGCATCATTGTTGATTTCCATTTTTTACCCTTTTTTGTACTTGTCATTAAACGGACTTCCCTTTGCCAAACCATTTGAGTTGTCCTTATTGATTGGTGTTGGAGTTAAAGAATCCTGCACCCCATCCTCCTTAAGGTGCAGCTTTCTCGTCTTAAAATACTTGAGTGCGAGCTCTGATCCCATGGGCCCGTCAGAGGTTGCTCCGCCCTCCTGTAGACTTGGTAGCAGAGGATGGTTTTGACCGTCAACTATTGAATATTGATAAGATACCTATTGACCGTCGACACAAAGTAACTCTAGGTGTTGGCAATATCACCCGAGAAGAGAGAGGATTTGAAGGCGGACACCTGAGGAGAGAGAGGATTCGCCTTGTTCCTGCGCTTTAATATAGCGGTCAGAAGAAACGTGAACTCATAGTCCCACATAATAGGGAAAGACTAGGCTACCACGACGATTAAAGACGTTGTAAAAGGAGTTTGTTTAAACTCCATGTTGGGGTGTTAATTAGAAGGCTGAGATATTTGTGTCCAGCTGGTGTCTGTCTAGTCTGTCAAATGTCTTTTGTAGCTGTTTTGTTGTATGTCACATGTAAGAAATGTTGTCTTGTATTGGTTGAAATCAAATAGGGTTTTTACGCGATTCTATAGTTCAGAGGGAATCGCACTTGGATTGATGTTCTTGAGTAAATTGGTGATAAAAAAGTTTTGCGGGAAAAAATTGGATTGGAGCTTGCGTTATTGGTGCTCGCTCATATTATAAGGGGTGGTGAAGTTATATGGAAGTATTGTTAGAAACAGGTTTAAGCATGGAAGATATTACTCCACTAGCACACTTATGTAAACCACTGCCTAAACATGCACCCAAGCTTAAATACAGTACCGAGTGGGTTAAGGGTACCGCCCACAAGATATTTATGCCGTGGCCACAGAACGGGTCCTTCTCTAAAGCCGTCTTACAACACATGACGACTTACTTGCCCGCCACTTATACAGGCAAGAAGCTAGAGAAACACCTTGCTGTTCTAGAGGAAGAGCCACCTGCAGACTGGAGACTGAATATTAAATGTATGCACGGAGGGGGGTGAGACGCCTACCGTGCCACCTGCCCCACCTGAAACACAAATAGAGGGAAGTAAGCCTGAGGGACTCTACCCATTAAGGGAGCTTAAAGCAGCCACAGGGTACAGCAACCCCGCGTACGAGTCACCTATGTATAGTAGTGACGAAAACCGAGGGAGGGATCAGGACAAGATTCTTACCTCCGCAGTCCCGAGGGACAAGGAGAGACGCGATGATGAGAGGAAGGATTAGGCACAGAATAGTGCATCTCTCGATAAGGAGAGAGAGGGAAAGAAATGGAAAGAAGGTAAAAGCAGAATTGATGAGATAGCTTTCGCAAAAGACAAAGGGATGGGGGGACAGATATTATTGAAACTCGACGGAAAAGGAAGTGATTATGTGAGACCTATAGGGAGGTTAGATGAGGCGGAGAGAAAGGAGAAAGACAAGGAGTTAAGGGATGAAAGGATAAGACCGAAGGATAGACTGAGGCGTGAACAGCTATATCGCGAAGAGCAAGAGAAACAGCTCGATCGCAAACAGAGAGCAGTCTATGCCTTGGACAGACAGAAACAGCAAGGTTTAGCAGAAGAGCAAAGAGTTTGTGACAAGATAGGGAGACAAAGTGATGAGGAAGTTCCAAGGGAAAATGAACGTAGAAATGAAAGGAGAAGGGAAGAAGATAAGGTCAGAGAAGCGGCGAGGAAGCACAAAGAATGTGATAATGTCATAGAACGTAAGCGTAGACAGAGGGCACGCGATCTCGAATATCTGGATAAGGAAGTTAAAAAACCGAATCCTGTTGTAGAATGGAAAGACGTTGAAGAATTTTTCCCTGCGTACGATTCAGTACCAGGCACTAGTGGGGCGAATATTGAGGACGACTTCGACACCGGAAGCATCGGGGAAACGATCGATAAAATATATGATGAAATGGGGTTAGAACGAGTATCCCAAGTGGAAAGGGAAGACGAGCGCCTGGAGAGCACTCCGCTGTATGACACTGAAGACGTCACCCGAAGTAGTGGGAGCAGAAGAACACTGTCCCTGGACAGACTGGAACTCAGTAAAAGATGATGACACAAGGAGTTGTGTGAATTGGGAACAATCGATGTCCGACTCCATAGAGGAAACGGAGCGCGAGACAAATGAAGGGAGACGGCGCAAAAAGTGGCTCCCAAGGGACAAAGGGGTGCGATGGTCAGATGCTAGCGAGTCCGCACCAAGGACATCAGAGTCTGCCAAAAAGTGGGACCGGCTTGATGGAACACCCCATGGTCAGAGGGCGGTGTCAGCACACGCCTATGAAGACAGGTTGAGGACATTGCCAGGCAGACGGCGATGCGGGAATGTTAACCCAGTGATAGACAGAAGAGCTATGGGGAAAGAGAAAGAAGGCCGTGCATACCAATTTCCGCTTCTAGAAAAGGGGGGAGCAAGACCGTAATATATTCCATGGCCACACGTGGATTGCGAAAACCTAAAAAATAAGCTTCCAATGCTGACATCGGGAGCCGGGAAGTGGATACACGAGCTAGAAAAAATGACAGGGGGTGTCACGCTCGCAATAGGGGACATTAAAGGTCTCCTGATCGCCATACTTGGTGAGAGAGCAGACGATGTGTGGACGCGGGCAGAGTACCCTGGGGTAACCACGATTAACAATGCTCACGACGGAGCACCATTTAATAATTGCAGAGCAGCAGTATGGAAAGCGCTAAGAGTGCTGTACCCAGACACTTCCGATATGGAGCTATAATGACTTGAAAAATGAAGGAGTCAGAAGATCTGTTGATTTATATCCAGAATTTGAAAGACGAGTGGGTGTTCGAAACGCATGAATCTTGGACGAAATCTATACCGGTGTTTTACCACATATTATGCCAAGGGTTGCCAGAACCAGTGCAGAAACAGCTCAAGAAATTGGTAGGAGTTGAGCCTAAACCTTGGGCCGAAATACATTTGACTATTGCACATTACTGTAGACTGTTGCAAGAAAAGAATCGGAAAAACGAGGCAACTCGAAAAGGTGAGGAAGCGAAGCTAGTGCAAAAGAAATTATCAAAGTATGCTCTTGAAGGAGCCAGGCTAACTAACCCAGCTGAACAGAGCTCGCAACAGGTGGCTGACCCACAACAACCAGGGTAACGTAGGACAGTACCCAAGGGGAAGAGGATTTAGAGGAAGAGGATGGCAAAGTAATCAAGGAGGTTTTCAAAATGTGCAAATGGGAAATCCAGATATGTCAAATGGACAAATAGTCCAACCACCGCCAGTATGTTGGCTGTGTGGAATGACAGGGCATTTGGCGCGCACGTGCAGAAGTCAAGACGTGTGGCAGAAAAGCCAAGGAATGGGAGCAGGCACAGTGAATCCGCCTGCAAACTCCCAACAGGCTGGTGCACAGAATCACACAGTGCAGCAGCAAGCACCAAGCTTGCAGCAAGGTGTGCAATAAGGGGTCCAACCTCCTAACATGGGGAACCTGCCACAAGGGCAATTCCAACAGGCACCGCCGCAAACTTCACAGGGCACAACCTCTGGAAGGGGAGGCAACCCTGGGAATGGAGAGAACCCGCAAGTGTACAATGGGCCAAACTATATATGAACTAGGACAGCTCACTGGGAACCCTGATGTGCTCTATCCTATCAGTGACACCAGACCCTTATAGGGAACCTAGGGTGGATGTCAACATAGGGGCTAAAAATAATTCCTTCTTAGTTGACACGGGTGCAACATGCTCGTGCATACGTGAAGGCAGGTTTTCCTTGTCCGGTGAGGCCATAGACACTCAAGAGTTTTACAGGAGCTCACAGTCAAGTTCCCTTTACAGACGCACTTCCAGTCTCCATAGGAGAGTGCAAGATGAATGTACCTTTGTTGTATTCACGTCAGACCCCAGTAAACATTTTGGGTTGAGACTTAATGACAAAATTGAACATGATGATCTCGTTCACGGAGGAGGGCATAGTATGGTCCACTAAAGGAATGCATTATTCAAACATGTGCGAAATAATCAGGGCATACTCAGGACGCATAGCCATGGGGGCCGTGCCTCTAGAGCCAGAGATCTTTGCATATGGCATGCAAGTGCTTATGGCAGGATTGCCAGGCCTCACAGACAGGACTATGAGAACCCCTGATGATTTTCTATTCAGACCAAGAATACCTATGCATGAAGAAGAGGGACATGTATTTCCCTTGATGATACATACTGCAGCAGTGCGAGAGAAAGCAGCAGCATTGGTCGAAGGATATGACAAAGACAGACAATGGTGCGCGATTATCACCATCGAAGAAGGTTATCGAGTGACTGACGTCACCGATGACAATCTGTTTGAAGGACAACCAGAGTCAGAAGAGCCAAGAGTAGAAGTGAGTCTCATATTTTGGGTAAAAATGATCAAAAGAGGAGTGCCTCAGAGAATGATGTTGGCACTGATACGTCCAGAATACTGATGACGACATGGCCCAGGTGCCTGTCTCAGTATGGACTACAGGACCATATGACGTAGGCCTCCTGAAGGGGGTGGGAGAAGTGAAAATTAAACTGAAACCAGGAGCAATTTTACCAAGAGTGCGACAATATCCCACGTCCAGAGGGGCGGATGAAGGGATTGCAAAGACAATTTCCGCTATGATGGATCAGGGCATCCTAGTGACGTCAGAGTCACCCTGTAACATGGTGATCTATCCTGTCAAGAAATCGAAGGGAGGATCTTGGCGTTTAATCCAAGATTTAAGAGCATTAAACGATTTTATGGAAGCAGTGTTCCCTCTAGTCCCTAATCCATCTACAATCCTATGTAACATACCCATCGAGGCAAAATATTTCACAGTGATTGACTTGAAAAATGCCTTTTTCTCAATCCCGTTGAACCGTGACTCTGAAGATTTGACGTCATTTACATTCAGACAAATGCGTCTGAAAAGCACAAGGTTGCCACAGGGGTACTGTGAGTCCCTGTCCATTTTCAACAGAGTCCTACAGATGGATCTAAGCAATATTGCATTAGATGAGTGTTGTCTTGCAATATGTGGATGACATCCCAATCGGCAGCACCACTGAGGAGCAATGCAGGCGCGATTCTGTTAAGCTATTGAACATACTGGCTGAGAAAGGATATAAGGTTGACATGGAAAAGCTACAGTATTTTCAACAGGAAGTGCTGTACATAGGCCAACTCATTTCGCATGAGGGAAAAAAGGTAACCCCAGAAAGGGCTGAAGCTATCATGAACACGGCAAAGCCACTCACGATAAAGCAAATACAGAGCTTTTTAAGCCTGTGCAATTATGTTAGAGCATGGGTCTTCGATTGCAGCTCGTACACCAAGCCCTTGCTCCAGGCTTTAACGAAGGCTCAGGTGACAAAGGAAAAGATTGAATGGACCGAGGCAATGGAAGAACAAGAGAGCGATTTTTCGGAATTCCTAATTATGCAGAGGAATTCTACCTGTTTTCACACACAAATGGCAACATTATGACGGCAGTGCTCACTCAAAAAACTTCATTGGGGTACAAGCCCCTGGCATACTATAGTGGGATCCTAGACCCAGTAATGAGAGGCCACTTCCCATGCAAACAAAGTTTAGCTGTCACAGAATTCGCCATAGAAAAGGTAACCACTATTGTGATGGGATGTTCCATGACATTATACGTCGAACATTCACTGTTCGCTATTTTAGAGAAACCTAAAGGCACGTTGACGTCTCAGAGAGCCTCTGCATATGAAGTGATCATATCAAACCCATCGATCAAAATAGTTTGATGTAAAACAGTAAACCCAGCTACGTTCATAGCTGAGCCAGTCACTGAAGGAGAGCCGATACATGACTGTGCAAACTATGAAGAGTTCTATGATGAATTCCCCAGGGTGAGAGAAAATGCCCTGGCGGGAGGAGAGATCGTTTTCATTGACGGCTCTTCGAGAATCGACCAAGAAGACGGACAAAGATATACAGGCGTTGCTGTAATGAAACACATAGCAAACGGAGAATTCCGGGTACTCGTCAGTGCACGAATACCATCTTGTTATTCAGCACAGGCTGCAGAATTATTGGCGTTGATACTCGCCATTGAAAATCATGCGGCCCAGGAAGTCACGGTGTACAGTGACTCTGCCTATGTGACGTCCACAGTGCACGCAGGACTAGCAAGCTGGCAAAGGAGGGGCTACCTCCGAGCGGACGGCACGCGAGTGCAGCATGCAGCCTTATTGGACAGGATGATTAAGGCACTACAGCTCCCAGTGGGCATAGTGTTCTTGAAATGTGCCGCCCATACCAATGGGGCAGACTTCGTGTCACGCGGAAACCAAGCAGCAGACACGGAAGCCAAGCGTATGGCATCCAAGAGTGAGACGGTCATGGAAATAGAAGTGGCATCCACTCATGAACGAATGATGGCGGCACAAACCACACCCGAAGCCTATAGTAATATGGGGCAGACGCAACTAATGGAGCTTCAAGGGGAGGCACCACAGGACGAGAAGAACCTATGGAAATGTCAAGGGTGTTCTTTAAACCCCTCTGATGGTTTGTGGCGGCAAGACAGCACTGGTAAACCAGTAATGCCTCTAGCCCTGATAAAAATAGCATTGGAGCAATTGTATTACACCATGCATATGTCAAAGCAAAACTTAGCAGCAACGCTCGTAGAAGAATGGTTTATACCGAATTTAGCTGAGCATGTTGCATTCTTTATAGTGAACTGCCTAATCTGCCAGCAATTCACTGCTTGGCACACATTAAAAGTAGTGAGAGGAGTCATCCCCCGGCCAAATGGGCCTTTTCAGCACTTACATATCGAATATGTTGACATGATTCAAGTGTGTAACGGGTGCAGGTACTTAATTGTAGTGGTGTGTCCATTCTCTAGATGGATAGAAGCAGGTCCATGTACACACCCAGACTCTACCTGTGCGGCAAAATTCCTGGTGAGAGAAGTGTTCCCTAGATGGGGGGGGGGTGTGTGAGGTGATGAGATCGGACAACGGGGCTCATTTTGTTAACGCAGTCTTTGAGCAGATCAGCTTGTTGCTTGGTATAAAGCACAAGTTCTCGTTGGCGTATCATCCGGAAGGTAATGGTACTTGTGAGACGCTCAACGGCTTGCTAAAGGAAAGGATAGCCAAGTTGAAGCTTACTCTAAAGAGGGGATCGTTGCACTGCCTTCCACTGGCATTGTATGCTCTTCGGAACCAACCAGGCTCTGACCATCATCTTATGCCGCATGAGATAGTCACAGGAAGGAGAATGAATACCCCTCTTACCCCCCGAGACAGAGCTAGATGTGATGCCCAGTCAACCCGAGAGGTCCTGGGAACTGAGTTACAAGAGTACCTGAACTGCATGACATCCAGCCTTACTGTAATTTCAGACCAACTGCAGCGACGACGAAAAGGGTGCAGCACAGCACAAAACACAGCAGGAGACGCTGAAACAGACGCAGTTCAAAGTCTACGTGTTCCACTCGTCTTTCCTGGAGATGTGGTGGTAGTAAAAAACCACACGAGGAAGAGGTGGGACAAGCCACGCTTCAATGGCCCTTTCATCATAAAGGATTGCACGCCTTCAGCTGTCAAACCGCAGGGCAGAAGAGCATCGATCTTTCTCAATGACATTAAGCCCTATATCGGAGAAAGCCCCCAAGCTGCACCCCACCGCAAAGAAATTACAGACAACGGGGAAGAACCTCAGCACGTACAGACAAGATCCATAATGAGGAAGAAGGACGCATGAGCAGCAAGGCAAGACAAAAGAACCCTTTTGCAAGTTGTGGCTTAAACTGGACATTTCCTCTAAGCAAAAAAGGGGATAAGGACATAACGGACACTCTGTGCATCCTAGTTGCAGGGTGAAGAAGAAAATTGCGCATCTAAGCCACAACACGTATGTTGACACAAACTTGTAGATCAAATCACACTAAAGCATTGTTGAGAAAAGAAAGACTAATAGACTGAGATCGAGGACTTTTACCTTAAGAGCTAAACACAGTATCCTGAATCATCAAATATCAAGAGTTTGTTGTGCAGCATTTATGGTGTCGCCCAGCAGAAATATCACAAGGGATGTGCGAACCTACCGTCAGTTAGTATTGGAATCCTATCCATCACCAGTAGGGAGGGTCACCAGTGTCACAGATTATACAAGATCCTGCCAACAAGAAAGTAATCCGGCAACTGCTTACTGTCATCGCGGAGGCCTTCATTGTGTTACCAGAATACAGTGATAAGGACACAAATGCGTCCACCACAGGCGATAGTAGATGAACTCACCAATATGCTTTTCTTTCGTATCATAGAGGAGTGCCCAGCAATCGTTAGGAAAACCACTGACACTCTTACTTTTATTAGAGATCCAGCAAACTCTGAAATCTTGAGCCAGCTGTGGACCAAGCTAAATTATCTGGTTGCAATCCACGCAGCAGGAAAGTGCCTGGACTGTTCACGTCAAGGGAAAAGCCTATACTCCTGAACCCAACAAGGCAGGACAAATGTCCCTGTCACCTGAGGACAGCCGACTGGCTCACAACTTCCTCTTCCACTTAGTAACTGACTTTCCGGAAATGGTGCGGAGACCTGTCGAGGTTGACGTCCTCACTTTCATCAGAGATCCAGCTAACGTCGCACAGATGGGAACGCTCCTACATGGCATCATGCTTCAAGTGGAGCTGTCCAACTTTCAGAGAGATTACATGAGGAGATTCCAGTGAACCTTCCGCCAAGGGATAGATTGAGGGAGCAGAGACAAAAACTTCACCTTTTATTATTTTTTGATTTTTGATTTTTTCCATGTTTTCTATTTTTTCACATTGAACAGGTTCCAACATGTCCTCAGGACTGAAGCAGATTCGGGGGGTGGACAGGGAACTCACATATTTTGAATATATACAGTAAAAGTGACTTATCTAAATGTTAGTCTAATCTATTTACCATAGTTTAGCAAGGATACCGAATCCTGTATCAAGAGACAATCGTCACCAGAAGAGGGTAGAGACTTGTGAAGCACCAGACACTTTACGATACAAACTGTTCGAGAACAAGTGAATTGGGGGAAAAGAATAAACATTGACATTTTGTTATGAGCGAAATGGGAGCCCAGAACAGTAACCTGGTCCTCCCACAAGCAGAGGGGCGCCCCCGCTTCCCTGGAAGGAAATGCTGCCAACTTTCGTACCGCATGATTATGTGCATATGCATAGGGATTATCATTGTCTTTCTGTCATTAACAATCAGAACTGCATTCTTTATTGGTGCACGAAGCGTTCCAATTTCAGTGCACCCACCGGATAATGTACACATAGGTCCCACAAAAGCACCCAGACCATATATAGTTATTCCAGTCCCGAGAAAATCCAATGGTAAAGTAAATGAACCGAAATTGAATGTAATTAACAGTGACACACACACACACTTGAGGTAACTAATGAAAAGACGAGCTGGAGACAAGGTCAGCACGAAATGAATGAAAACATAGCACCGACAACTACACGCACCCACACACTGAATGCACACGAACCAGGGCATGTGTCAATGGCCACAGGACCTCAAAGCAAAGGCAATCAAAAGCATAAGACTGCCTACCGAATAATCAGCCCCAGAAAACAATGAGAGAAACCGAGAAGAATCAAGACAAACACCAACGAAAGAAGACGTAACAAGAGCCCTTAAAAAGACAGAAGCAGCTGTAGGAGAATTCACTGCAAGGACACAAAGGTTGATAGATCATGTATTCCTGTTCATAGCTAGAGCGAAGAAGCTACATGAGAAACTGGAAAATAAACCTGCAGTGACTGTACTGACAATCACACAAGTTCCAACACAAGGAACAAGTACCAGGCCCATGATGCAGCTATATACTGGGCCGGTGACAGGCTGGTGGCTAATAAAGACACTTTGAGAAGGCAGGAAAAGAATGCAAAAAGAGAAGGAGAGAATTGCAAAATCTCCACCCACCACATCGATGCGGGTAAGGAAACCTGCTCCATCGACCAGAATGCACGAGAGTCCCCCAGCAAGGAAAAGCCACACAAACGCGTTTAGAGATGTAGTTACAGCGAACTACAGGAAAACACTAAGGATCAAGAGGAGCCTGCATGAAGATAACAGTGAACTGAACGACTACCTAGACAGCACAGCACATCTAGGAAACAACATTTGGTACCAGCACATGAAAGAAGTTGGAAGAAGGAAATCAGTAGGAGAATACTTTGTTTGTGCACTCATACCATGCAACATGGGGAAATCCAAGATCTTCGTGGCTGTAGAAATTGATGTCCCAACACCACACTGTCTTTCACACGTAGCAATGTGCAACACCAGAGGACAGGTCATGGGAAGGGATGCCTCATTGGTATGGGCAACCGAGACAAATTACCCCAATGAAGATGATTATATACAGGACATTAAGACGAGAAATAGAGCCCATACAAGGAATCATGTGATCAGGTACGAGAAGCCTGGAGTTAAAGGAACAGCAATCAGATGGGAAGTGAACCCAAAGGTAAATGTCCAAGGAAAAACTCCAGAAGAGGCAAAAAATTGGAAGAACAGAGGCCAACTGCAGATTTGGGGAACAGTGCTTTCACCAAATGGATGGGAAGAAGGAGTGGTGATCTGCCGAGTATGGGTGGTCTATAGAGCCTATAAGGAAGCAATAGAGAAGTCACAGAGGTTGTGCAAACCTTTATGGCCGAAACTCACAAGATTACTGACATGGGTTGAAGATAGAGGAGGACCCCTGCAGATAGTGCCACTGGAAAGCCCAAAATTGTGCTTCAGGAACAATGGCACGAGGAAGATGGGAGAGAATCAGAACTGCAGACGAATCTTTGAAGCTCCAGGAATGACTCACAGAACTGCAGTAATTATGGATCATTACTCGATGTGTGGATCCAAAGCACACATTAGACTGCCGAAAAACTGGGAAGGCATATGCACAATAGTGAATGTCCACGTTCCCGCACTAGTGATCCCGAAGAGTGACCTGAATATGGACAGTTTCCTGAAAGCAGATGCTCACCTGAGGAAAAGGAGATCTGTGGAACTGGTATCCTGAAGGAAGAGAGAAAATTACTTTTCTGCCAAATCAGAAGAAGCATTCCATGCAATCCCGTATGAGCACAGGCTCTTCAGCCTCACCTCATCTGTGCTCGCAATGATGATCATGCCAAAATTTCAGGTTGGAGCAAATACTAAGTGGTTGCAAATCACCAGATGGGAATTACTGCAAACCATCAACTCGACAATAAAAGGATTCAACGCAATCAAGGAAGAGTTAAGAGCAATCCGACTGATTGACTCTCCAGAACAGATATGTACTTGACATGATCACAACAATGAATGGAGGTGTTTGTGCAAAAATCGGGGGAATCATGTTGCACATTTATACCTTCCCATGATGAAGAAAATGGAACCTTGACAGAAGCCATAGAGATGCTAAGAAAGCTACAGAACCAGATGATAGATGAAACCGACGAAGTTGATAACGACAGCTGGTTTGGAACACTTTTCTCATGGGTCCCACAATGGACGGCAGACATTCAAGTTTCTGCGAGCCCTGCTATTGATGATACTACTAGAATTTTGTGTTATCAAGATAATCATCACACAGTGCCAGAAAACTGCGAAGAAAGCCATTGGGATGAAGATCATGTTCGATGTCAAACCAGGATGGAAGCCCAGAGACCTGATGGATGAAGAAATAAGAAACTTTGTGAAGGCCAGCGAATTTGCGCCAGAAGGAACAAAATTTGTGTATCCCAGGAAACTAAGAAAGTATGAAGGAAAATTGATTTATTGTAGCTCAAATGGACAATACCAACTAATGACCTGGAACATAGACGAACATGTAAAAAACAGCAGGAAGTTTGAAAGGAGTGATAAACATATGGACTCCAAAGAGGCACTCCTTTGCACCATCATGTACAAACCCAGAAGATGAAGAAGAAATGAATACAGAAGAACCAAGCAAGGTGAATACAAGAGAGGAGGCAGAAGTGGTCGATGAACCAACCAAAGGGGGGAGTGTAGAGGAGGTCCCAGATATGGCCTGCACTCCAGCCACCCATTTTGAGATACCAAGAACATACTCGCCCAGATATGTGATGTATGATGAGCAAATAAACCAGCAGAGAGTTGCGCTAGGGCTCTGCCCAGTGCCCATCAGAAGAGTAATACCCGTTGAAGTGCCTATAACCAGACAACCATAGGCAGCACGGTACCCATTGAGGCAACCGTACCAACAGCTGACACGAAATGAAGAGTACCTACAAACTGTCCGTAAAGAGACCCAAAGGGCCTTAATGGAAGGCGAATGGTGATGTCACGAGGGCCCGGACAGACGTACAGATGAACGAACAACCAAAAGATAACACTCTAAGACGAAAACACTATGGATAAAGATATCACAGACATAGAAGAGATGATGTGAAAATATAAAGAAACATAACCATAGAGCAAGATGAAAATATGTAACCAGTTAACACCTGTACATAGGCTTGTAACGCAAGAAGCTAAGAAAACAGTACGGCTTGCTATGCTTAGTAGAAGAATAGAGCGGCAAGCGCCAACTCTATACATATATATATCTACCTCAATGAAGCACATTATATAAATGCAGTCCACTTTACATGAAAGCAGAATGAAGCCCAGGTTGGTAGGGCCAAACAGGCCAGATTCATATACCAGCACAAAGCCAGACGAAAGAGCGGAATCGAAACTTAGCAAGAAGTAGCTCATGCCTAGGAATTTGAGGTCAACTCCAGGAAGGGAGGAGAGCGGCAACTTCAAAGAATCGAAACTTAAGAGTGTAGCAGCCTGCACCATGAAGGTCGAGATAAGGAGGCCCAGGCAAGTGGCAAGGCAGAAGGGGAATCAAATTCACAAAAATAAGGAAAATGAAGCTGATTCACGGTGAACTAACACCTGACCAGCCAGGCGCAAAGAGGTACCAACGTCTGATGTCACCCAGAACCCAAGGATGTCATAACCTTTCCTGTTAAGAAGCTACAGCTTCAAGGCCATCCTCAGCTAACTAATTGACACATAGCCCTAAGGTACTGATTGATGGAAGGGAGGCAGGGTGAATCTTGGGGCACACCGCATCTGGGTGTCCATTCTGCATGCTGCTAATTAAAGTGGACATTTATGTCTAGGGGTGTAACCTACCCAATCACAATGGACCAAATAATCTAGGGTCCTTATAGCTAGTAGAACCAATGAGATGTACTTGTAGTGGCGTCTATCACGAGTGATGTAGAGGGATGGGCGTAGATACCCACCCGATCAGAGTTATCCAATTCTCACACTCTGTTACCATATACCGATATAGCACCTATACTTAAGTTACCTTTTCCAACCAATAGAATTACATGACAAACTTAGGAGTGTAACACGTCAATGATGACGAAAATCAGCTATAATTATTGCTGTCTGAATGAAGAAGTTGGGAGTTGAAGCGAGACGGGCAATCGCATCATTGTTGATTTCCATTTGTTTCCCCGTTTTTTGTACTCGTCATTAAATAGACTTCCTTAAGGTGCAGCTATCTCATCTTAAAAGTACTTGAGGGCGAGCTCTGATCCCACGGGCCCGTCAGAGGTCGCTCCGCCCTCCTGTACAAGGGCATGTCAATTAGCCTTGAATGGACATCTTGGGCGAATCCCGATTTGCGTAACCCCTGTGACGTATCCTGAGATGTGGTCACTTCTCCCCAAAGGGGAGCCCCTTCCCATAGTGCCAGGGAGGTGAAGCCACTACCCGATAGTCCCCCTGGGGGGAGGTACTCAGCAGGAGGCTCTCGTGGGGAGAGAAGCCCCCTCTGGGGATCAGGGAGGACATCTCGAGAGAACACGGTTCAACACCCCTCACCCTCCACCCACTTCCTCTACCTCCCATCAGTCCATGTGACCCACCTCCTTCACACCGCCATGCCCATGCCACACACCTCCATGTTATACTCTCTCATGTATGTCTGTGTGGTTGATAAGGCAGCAGTCATTGAGACAAGGAAGAGTGGGTCACACTGGACTAACACCACCAATGGAGACACAGAGAAGGAGGAGATGCAGAGGCATGCAGAGACCTACATGGAATTAGAAAGAGCTGTCTAGTTTCCATCATCCATTGCAGATAAAAAGTAAGGAAGGACTCACATGGGAGCCAGACCCTCCCCGGAGGTACCGCAAGCGAGGAGGATGTCCCGCTTGAGAAGGAAATAAAGCTGCTGACCAGGACGCGAGAGGGAGAATCCAGGCATCTCTATCCGGTCTGCCGTGCACAGGCAGACCGGAAAGCAAGAAGGACGGGGGTCCAGGTGAGAGAAACTGCCTAGCCACGCGGTCGCTGAGAGACACACATTCCCGCCCAAGAAGAAACGCTGCAGAGCTGCTGCAAGCTCCCTGAAAGCAGTAGAATAACGAGGAAAGCCGTCAGAGACGTCATAAGAGCCCAAGAGCTGTCGGAGGAGATGCAGCAGCAACCTAGAAGGTACAGGGGCTGCCTGGATCTTAGATGGGAAAAGATAAGCACTGTAACCAGGGTCTTGGGCCCAGAAATAATAACACAGAGAACCTGGAATCATAATACCTGGCAGGATAGAGAACCGGGTAAAAAGGGAACATGATACATTAAAGAAAGCCATGTCTGGGAACTGCAACCTGAGGCAGAGAAAATCCCCATTGCTCATCTTCTTCGTGGCAGTACCTGGCAGGGTAGTGAACCAGGGCTGTCCAGAACGAGCCACTAAAGAAACTTGGTCTGGGACCCACAACAACTGCCTTGTTAAGTCTGAGAAAGGCCAGGGGAAGGGAGACATTCCACCTGGCATTGTGAACTGCGATACAGAGCCTGAGAAAGGCCAGGGGAAGGGAGGCATTCCCCCTGACATTAGGAACTGGAAAAGAGCCTGAGAAAGGCCAAGGGAAGGGAGACATTCCCCTGGCATTGTGAATTGCGATACAGAGCCTGAGAAAGGCCAGGAGAAGGGAGACATTCCCCCTGGCATTGTGAAATATGATAAAGAGCCTGAGAAAAGCCAGAAAAGGGAGTATTTCCCCAAGGTGTTGTGTACTGTGAAAGTAAAAGCCAAAAGAGTGTGAGAACAAAAGCAAGGAAGACCAGTGGAAGGGATTAATACACCTGGCATTGTGAAATCAAAATCAATTGGAGAGATTCCAGGGGAAGGGAGTAATTCCCCCTGGATTGGTGTGGGGGAAAATACTGAGCCAGACACTTGGAGAAGGGATGCATTCTCCAGGAACCCAATATTGAAGAAACTACTATGGACATTAAGGAATGTTAATGTTTGAACTGGAACTTTACTTTTTGAGTTTGAATTGATAACATTACCACTTTTTGGCATTACAAACTGGATCTCCGTTTTGTGCCTTGGAAAGGGAGTTATTCATTTAGGTATAAATCCCACCTAACAACTGGAACTGTGATCCACTGTCCAGAAGAAGGGAGGCATTATTCTGGACCAAGAAGATCCACTACCTCTTTAGATAGAAGTGTGAGGGACATAAGAACAAGTTACTTACCCGTAGTAACATTCTTTCGATTGGATGTTCCTCCAACGTATTCCTCATCTTTTGATATATCCATACCCAGCTTTAGCTACTTCGGAAACAATTTCCAGCAGGGGGCGCTGCGTGTCGATGCCTGTCCAATTGATGTCCCTCAAGGGTCTCTGTCTCGATATCAACGTCATCACTGGTATATAGGGTGCGCAGCGACCGTTGGCTTCAGTTCCGTTTTTGTGTGTACTTCAGATTTTCTTTTTGGGAGTACCTTACGCAGGACAGTTACTCATCCTGAAAGAACGTAAACTGCAGTAACAAGAAAATCCTACGGCGGGGTAGGTAGGGAGGGGCGATGAGGAATACATGGGAGGCACATCCAATTGAAAGAAAGTTACCAGAGGTAACTTATTCTTCGAATGGATTGTGTCCTCCCACATATTACTCATCTTTTGATAGACTGCCAAAGCAGTGTTGCATTTTTGGAGGCGGGAGTAAGACTTTAGGAGTTCCTTATTGGCTTGTGTGTGCGGAATGTAACACCGCCTTCCCAAAATCACCTTTCCGGCCCGAGGAAGAGTCCAGACAGTAATGCTTTGTGAATGTGTGAGCGGAGGACCATGTGGCCGCCCCATAAATATCCTTAATTGGGACTCCTCTCTGGTTGAATGAGCCCCGAAACCCTCAGGAGGATCTTTTCCTGCTAATCTGTCGCATTCAGAAATTTCTAAGATGATCCACCTAGATCATGTTTGTTTTGTGACCGCCATACCCAACTAATGGCATGTGTAACCAACGAAAAGTTGATCATCCTGTCTTAACTTAGACATCCTGGATCAGTAGAAGCTAAGTGAAGGTCTTTGATCAAGCCTGTGTAATCTCCTGGATGAGGTGGAGGATAAAAAGACAGTAGTATAATATTTTGAGTTTAATTAAAATCAGACACAATTTGTGGTAAAAATATGGGTTTAACCACCCTATCCTTAAAGAAAATTGTCTAAGATGGCTTGCAAGACAAGGCTGCAAATTCACTCACCCTACAGATTGATGTAAGAGCAACCAAAAGAATGGTTTTGAATGTTAGCAATCTTAATGGACAGGAATTAATATGTTCGAAAGGAGCACACATGAGAAATTTCTAAACCAAGTTGAGATCCAAAACCGGGACTTGAAAGGGGATTGGAGGGAACACATTGTCAATCCCTTCAGGCATTGTGCCACTAGTGGCATTTATAAGAACAATACTTCTTCAGAGGAGCGCTTAAAAATAGATAGCGCTGCCAGATACCCTTTAACTGTGCCAATCTGGAGCCCCATATTAGATAGGTGTAACAGAAAGATGAAACCATAGGTGTGCTGTATGTAAAAGGGTACACATTCTTATCTCTGTACTAGCTGCAAAACTTGTTCCATTGGCAGCGGTACAAGAATTTTGTTGCTGGCCTTGTGTAGTATGGACTCCAATGGGGACCAACGACGGCCGATTGTCAGATCGTTGGCGTGGGCTACCCATCCCGTGAGTGAGGTGTCCGTCACTACTGTCATCTCCGGCCATGGCTGCCAAAAGGGTTCTCCCTTCAGAATGTTTTCCTTGCAAGCCCACCACAGAAAATCCTGTGCTACTCTGCTTGGAACCTGAAGGTCTGACATCCTGCCTGAGAATTGGGACCAATGTGTCCTGGGAGCCCACTGAAGGGATCTCATTCTCAGGCGAGCCTCTGGCACCAGGAAAATGCAGGATGCCATGAGGCCGAGCAATCTCCAAAAGTCTAAGCCCGGAAGACGCTGGGCACCCTGAAATTTGGTGACCATCTGCAGAATGTCTTGAGCTCTCACCTCGTGTGGCAAGGCTTTTCCCAATGATGCATAGAGGAGAGCCCAGATGAATTGGAGCCTTCGAGATGGTACCATGTGGTACTTCTTGAAAATAAGGGAGAAGCCCAGTCTGTGGAGGGAGTGACAGGTATAGCTGAGATGTTCCAGGGCTTGTTTGGGAGAATGGGCCCTGATGAGCCAATCATCCAGGTAGG
The DNA here is from genome assembly GCF_040938575.1 of Ambystoma mexicanum. Taxonomy (NCBI): domain Eukaryota; kingdom Metazoa; phylum Chordata; class Amphibia; order Caudata; family Ambystomatidae; genus Ambystoma; species Ambystoma mexicanum. The sequence continues at coordinate 1,168,111,114 of NC_090935.1, read as the reverse complement.
GGTAGACGTGTATCCCCCCTCCCCTGAGACTCGCTGCGACAACAGCCATCAACTTAGTGAAAACCCTCTGGGCGGAGGTCAGCCCGAATAGCAGAACTCGAACGCCAACGACACATAACCCGACTTACACCTAGCCTTCTACACCTGGCCCATACCAAACCTTCTGCTTCCATGAACTACTCTGTACTTGAGGCAACTGGGCATGCATCATCACCTACTAGGCCCTATATGATACATAGATTTATAAGTTTGACTTATAAACTTGATTATATATCTGTCTATTTAGATAAACTTGCAAGAGTGCCCTGGACATCCTAAGATAAGCCCTGTACTTGTAAATATGTTTGTATATATTTCTGTATATATTTTTGCCTACGTGTTTTATATACTCATGCCAAATACTGTAATGAAGCTTAAGATTTCTTGTGTATACTGTTGGGCCCGGCTACGTAAGGGTTTGGTGCGCATTACCAAATAAATAAACAAACAAACTCGAAATTGAAAATAAGAAATGCCAATCTCGGGTACTTTCTGTGCTTGTGATGGATAGGCACATGAAAGTAAGCATCCTGAAGGTCCAGTGATTCCATCCAGTCCTGAAGCTGGAGAGACTGAAGGATTTGAGAAAGGGTGACCATCTTGAACTTGTCCTTCCTGCGGAAATTGTTCAAGTCTCTTGAGTCCAAGATGGGTCTTAGTCCTCCGTCCTTGGGAATTAGGAAGTAAGGCGAGTACCAACCCTTGTTCCTCTCTGCTACAATTACTCGCTCTATAGTACCTTTCTCTAGCAGGGTCAACATCTCCTGCACAAGGAGCGGATCTGGAATCTTCCCCGGCAGATGATAATGAGGCTTCTTTTTTTTCTTTTTTTTTAGAAAGGGAAGGCAGCAAACCTGGGCTACTGTTTCCAATGCCCATGCATCTGAAGTAATACCCAGTCATTCTTGCAGATGCAGTGAGGGTCTGCCACCCACCGGGGTCTCGTGGACTAAGGCGTCAGAGGTTTTGAGGCAGCTGATGTAGCAGCTGAGAGTAAAGCCGCTGATGTCTGGGCAGTCTTGGCACCCCTCCCCCGTCGACCACTGGGACATCTTCTCTGACCTCGTTCACTCGCCAGTCCTCTCCCCATTCCAGCAGAGGAATAAAAGAAAAAGGACCTGCCGCTCCAAGTTGTTGCACTGTGGTGAGTTTGCAGTTGTCTGATTGCGCACCAAGACATATGGCTACCACTTTGGAGGTCTGCAGCTTCTCAAGGCCGATTTGGTCAGGCAAGAAACCTGTTCAGGGGAGGAACTTGATGACGAAGATGGCGATCTGGGACACCTTTTCTTTCTATGTCGTGAAGACGAGTGGTGAGACCCACTCCTAGATCATGATCGCCTTTTAGCTTTCTTCCAAGGAGGAGAGTGGGTCCTCGACTAGTCGGAAGATCGCTTTTTCGACGGTCTTCGAAAGGGAGTTATGTGACCTGCCTGCAGCTAACTTGCCTCTTCGTTCTTTCAGGGCTTTCACTTTGATCGAAAGTCAGAATTCACACTCCAATGTGTTGTGGTCGGATCTGAGACATCCGTAAGGGACCCCATTGGGTCCCTTATGGACCCGATGGGGGTCCGTAAGGGAAATTTTCGCCCTGCAGTCATGGCATTTCTTAAACCTCGATTTGGGAGTCGATGATGCTGACGAAGATGCCATATTTTTTCAAAATAACTGTAGATTTCTTCGCAAAGGAACCGAAGCACGCCGATCTTCCGAAGCGATCGTTCTCGCAGAAAAAGGGAACTGAAGCCAATGGTCGTTGCGCAGGCTATATACCAGTGATGACACTGATAGCGAGAGGGGGCCCTCAAGGGACATCGGGTCGACAGGCATCGACATGCAGCGCCCCCTCCAGGAAAGTTTTGCCAAAGTAGCCAAAGCTGGATATGACTATATCAAAAGATGAGGAATACGTGGGATGACAATCCATTCGAAGTTATGTTTTCGACACAGGACGATCGACTATTGATTTACATGGACATCTTGACAAATCCATTAGCACTTTTAGTTGAGATAGGGAAACCTCTCAGAGTTAAGGAAAGTAAGGTTTTCTCTTTATTTTCATTACTAATAAAAGTTTATGCCAGCAACCACGCCACCTGTGTGACAGCTCTGCCTTCGGCACGCTTACACCACGCAAACCTTATCGCACTAGGGCCCATACACCGGCCAACGCAGTTAGATGCATCCAAGCCTTGACTGAAGGGACTGGCAAGAAGCCTCTTTACCATCGTTGATGAGATTGTAGAACAGACACTATCCATGAAAAGGAAAGATGTTAATGAACAACAATTCTTTTGGGTTCAAGAAACAGAGTATTTTGTAGGGACGTTGTGTTGGCACCAAGCGGACTTAGTTTGTATTGGTCTTTGGAACACTACTTGAAGAACCCCTTTTGGACATTTCAGCACCCTATTGCCCCCTTCCTCACAGGATTATGGCCTTGCAGAGCTATTATCCTGATTCCTTGTTTTGTTGAGCTGGCAAGCATCAGGAAACCTTACGTTACATTGAATATGTTCTTTAACAAAACCTTTAAACTTCAATGTCCTCTGTCTCAGTTCTCAAAACATGGTGTGGGGGAAAACTGAGAATGTGACAATTGATTAAGACGTGGGACCTGCAGGTTGAACAGGGGTCTCACCGGCGAACACAGAGCTGAAAGAGTTCTCTTTTTCTTTTATTGTGCATTTGGTTAACAAAGAAACAAAACCTTAAACACAAGCTAACAAAGATCACAAGAACAAGGATTCCCGTCTGCCACGAAGGTTCGCAAGAGACAACTTCAAAGACTGAAATGGAGTGAAAAAATTGCATGAGGTGGGGAGAGAGTGACACAGTATCCCAGAGGGTGGACACATGCAGTTTGTCACAAATGCATTACAATTAGCACCGTAAAAAGGCAAATATCAGAGCATCCAGCAATCACACCTGGAATAAGGTACACAATGTCAATAAACATGGCCGCAGGATATTACTCATCCATTGCAGGGTATGTGCCAGGTACATATTTCTCCCCCTTATCTCTCCTCTCTTTCTACACCCCTTCGTGCTCCCTTCAATCTGCTGATCACTTCCTTCTCACCGTCCCCCCTTCCCCATGCACCTCCTCCTGTTTCTGCTCCTTTCAGCTCCTAGCCCCCCTGCATGGAACTCCCCACCTCTCTCTATCCGCTCCATCCCCACCTTTTCCTCCTTTCGTGCTTCCCTGAAATCTCTCCTTCTCCATTCCACAACCCGATACCTTTACCCCATCTCATTTCGCTCTCCTTTCCCTCACATCTTCCCCTACGCATCTCTCCCTAACCGCTCCTTTTCTCCTTACCCTTACCTCTCCCTCCTTATATCTTCACCATAATGCCCTTTGTTTCCCTCCTCCTTTCCCTTCCCTCTTACCATACTAGATTAATTTCTCTACTTACTGTTTTATTGGTTTGATTCACGTTTTGTAAATTGCTTCTACTGTTATAAATGTCTATGTATCTCGTAGTTATAATGTAAAGCGCTTTGGATTAAAGCGCTATATAAACACAATACATACAAATACAAACACTGTGCGTCATTATAGTTGTGCTCAGAAAATGCTATCTGCAATGTTTAACAAGTGTCTTATTGCCACTGCTGTGTGAGCCCTGTGTTCTAATGTGCATGTCCCACTCTCAAAAGCTTTATTGCCTAATACCTAGCAGAGCTCACTTCCACAGTTCTCGCCTCTGACGTGTTTCCCTTTTGGCATATAGAAGCAGGTTTTCGACTGCTGCTTTCCTAGGCAAAGCGGCTTTAGCAGACAGAAGTTTTCATATAGTAAGCAGGTCGCCTGCCTCAAGCTGTGTGTGAATTGTACAAATAGCTTGCACAGCAGCGCGCAAAATGTATCACTGAGTGTGAGAGCGGAACCTATGCCCAAGGCTAGTATGCTGTGACGCTGTCCTTGCACTAGTTCATTGTTTCTTCCCAATGTCTTAAAATGTCTGAAACCTCCCTCTCCATTGAAAGGTATGGGTACCTGGGGTATAAAACCCAGTGACTGGAAGAAAGGGGCGTTGTTCAATCAAGTCTCGTTTGTCGTTGGGTTACTGTTTGTCATGTGCATGCCGCTTTGATGACTGCCATTAAAGGTCATTCACCAATCCACTGGATGGACATTAAGCAGAATGTATTCCCACATTTGCATTCAGCAGATGTGGGAAGTCATGACCAGCTTAACTCAGCGCGTACCCATTGCAAAGCCCATGAGCACATACATGTTATAAAATTAAAGTGCAGTTATGCCATTTTGTATGTCATTGTGAAGGCCTTCTTTTATAATATGTATGTGCTCATGGGCTTTGCAACGGGAACGTGCCAAGTTAAGTTGGTTATGACTTCCCATATCTGCTGAATTTTAAGTGTTTTGTTGCGTTAAATCTGCTCAACTAGCTGCACTTTAACTAAAGATTTTTCATTGAATTTCAAGGGTTTGTTATTCCATTGTTTTTTACGGGCCACTTCGGCTGTGTCCAGTGTACATGTCCCCCCCAACATGTTACTTTTACAACAATGGTGACCACAGCCTAAACCACTACCAGGCCACGCCAGTGACCACAGCCTACGGCGGTGTCCACTTTGCATGTTCCCCCAATAGGTTTTTTTGGGGGGCCCTTGGTTATCCCTCGGGTTAGAAAAGGTCATCCAAATCCATCCAGCAAGCCAAAGGTTATTATCCTCTCTGCTGCAAAGCACCAATACCGATGTAAATGTTTTAAGGTGCAGGGGGCACCCCATTCTCTGATTGGAGCAGACCATATACTTTTTTCGAATGGATTGTGTCCTCCAACATATTCCACATCTTTGACATGTAATGTCCATAGCTGTGTACTTTGGAAACTTTTTCGGCAGAGGGCGTCCTGCGTCGATGGTGTCGGGTCGATGTCCATCAAAGGCCTCAGTCGAGGGCGACGTCACCGGATGTTATAAATAGGAGACAAAGCGCCGGTAGCCTCAGTTTATGTTTTTTCCTCCATAACCTGTGACATGCACATATCCAATGCCAGCTTCACTGCACATAGCCTTGCGGAAACGTAAGCTGCAATCGCATAGGAAATTCTCCATAGGGGCAGGCTGGGAGGGCGATGTGGAATACATTGGAGGAAAATCCAATCGAAAGAACGTTACCAGTTGGTAAGTAACTTGTTTTTCGAATGGATTGTGTCCTCCAACGTATTCCACATCTTTGACAGACTCCCAAAGCAGTACCAGAAAATGGAGGGGGGAATAGAATTTAGAGTACCCCGATCAGATGGCAGAATAAAGAACCGCCTTACCAAAGGCCATATCTTGACCATGGATTGTATCCAGGGAGTAATGATTAACAAAGGTGTGGAGAGAAGCCCATGTGGCTGCATCACAAATATTCCTAATAGGAACTCCCTGCTGCAGGGCTGTGGAAGTAGCCACACCCCTAGTGGAATGAGCTTACAGCCCTTCAGGAGGGTCCTTGCCCACCAAACGGTAACATTCAGTAATGATCAGGATAATGGTCTGTTTTGTAACAGCCTGGCCCAATCAGTGCCCAGCATACCCCACAAAGAGTTGATCGCCCATTCTGACCCTGGACATCCTAGAAATATAAAAGCTCATAGCTCTCCTAGGGTCCATCCTATGGAGTCGCTCCTCTTCCTTACCAGGATGAGGAGGAGGATAGAAACAAAGAAGAACCACTTTCTGGCTCAAATGAAATTCAGACACTACCTTACATAGAAAGGAAGGACGTACCCTCAGTACAACCCTATCCTTGTGGAACACAGTAAAGGGCGGCTTAGAGGAAAGTGCCTGTAATTCACTCACTCTGCGAGTGGAAGTAACTGCAACCAAGAACACCGTCTTGAAGGACAATAACCTCAGAGGACAAGAGTGCAAAGGTTCAAACGGAGCACCCATGAAGAATTTCAAAACCAAATTCAGATCCCAAACCGGCACTTGGAAAGGGGACGGCGGGAATACATTAGTGAGTCCTTTAAGAAATTGAGAAATCAAAGGAATCTTAAAGTAAGAACATTCTTCAGACGAGCGCTTGAAGATAGACAGCGCTGCCAGGTAACCTTTAATGGTACCCACTTGTACCTGTGGGCCAAAGAAAGCAAGAAAGACAACACCACAGGAATGGAACACTGGAAAGGATCAACATTTTGTCCTCTGCACCAGTTGCAAAACCTATGCCAACGGCAACAGTACAGGGATTTTGTTGCTGGCCTCCTGGCTGAAAGCAACACCTCCATCACTTCATCCGGGAGGTCCCAATCCTTATACCTCAACCTTTCAGATACCAAGCGTGAAGATTGAGAGTCCTGACAACTGGATGGAGAACCTGACCCACCCGCGCACGCCCCTCCCGCGAGAGCCGATCCTCTCGGTAGGAAAGACGGCGTGGAGGGCAGATGGACATTTCTAGAAGGTCCAGGTACCACGCTCTACTCGTCCAATCTGGAGCAATGAGGATCATGTGGGATCTGAACCTCCACAACCTCCTTAACACTTGAGGAGTTACGCGGACTGGAGGAAACGCATACAGCAGTGGGAAAGACCAATCCACTACAAATGCGTCTCCTAAGGCTCTGCTTGGAGGAAATTCCCTTGAGCAGAATCTCTCGCACTTCCGGTTGGCACTGGTGGGCGAAGAGATCCACTTGTGGGGTTCCCCAAAGGGCAAAGATCTCCAGAAGAACTTCCTGAGCCAATTCCCACTCGTGAGAGTTCGCGCTCTGCCTGCTCAGAGCGTCTGCCTCGCAAATTCTCCTCTCCGGCCAGATGAACTGCTGAGAGAGAAATGCCTTGCTTGATTGCCCAGAACCAGAGCTGCATTGCCTCTCTGCAGAACCGGAGTGACCCTACCCACCCTTTTTTGTTGAGGTAAGGCATGGCCACTGTGTTGTCCGTCATGATCAGGACACTCTTCCCCTGCACAGACGGCAGAAAAGCCTTCAGGGCCAGCATGATAGCCGTCAGCTCTAACAGGTTGATGTGGAGTTTGGACACCGACGGAGACCAACGACCGCTGGTGGTCAAATCTTTGCCATGAGCTCCCCATCCTGTGAGGGAAGCATCCATCACTACAGTCACCTCCGGCCATGGTTGCCAAAACGGCTCCCCCTTCATCAGGTTCCCTTCGTTGGCCCACCACAGAAGATCCTGGGAGACCGAGAGTGGAATCTGAATGGGATCCGACATTTTGCCTGAGAACTGCGACCACTGCATCCCGAGGACCCATTGCAGGGATCTCATCCTCAGCCTGGCCTCTGGCACTGGAAAAATGCAGGATGCCAAGAGGCCAGGAAACCTTAAGAATCCGAAAGCCGGGAGACCCTGGGCATGTTGGAACTTGTCCACCATCTGCACAATGTGATCAGCCCTTACCTTGGGAGGCGAGCACTTCCCCCAAGGACGGGTCCAACACAGCCCAGATGTACTGGAGCTGTTGGGAAGGTGTCAGATGCAACTTCTTGAAATTGAGGGAGAAGCCCAGCTTGTGGAGGGTGCGGCAGGTGAGACCGTTGTGACCCAATGCTTGTTCGGGAGAACGTGCACGTATCAGCCAGTTGTCCAGGTAGGGGTAGACGTGAATCCCCCCTCGCCTGAGATACGCTGCCACCACCACCTTTAGCTTGGTGAAGACCCTCTGGCAGAGGTCAATCCGAATGGCAGGACCCGAAACAAAGTGCGAGTCGCCAGCCGCAAACCTCAGGTACTTTCTGTGCTTGGGATGAATCGGCACATGAAAGTAAGCATCCTGTAGGTCCAGAGACACAAACCAATCCTGAAGTTGAAGGGCCTGGAGGACTTGAGAAAGAGTGACCATCTTGACCTTCTCCTTCCTGAGAGGTTTGTTCAACCCAGTCCAGGATGGGTCTCAATCACCAGTCTTTCTTTGGAATCAAAAAATATGGGGAATACCATCCCTTGTTCCTCTCCGCTACAGGCACCAGTTCTATAGCGCCTTTCTCTAGCAGGGTCCGAATTTCCTGCACAAAAAGTGAATCTGGAAGCTTCAAAGAGATTCCCTGGTGGATTATTGTGAGGCTGCTTTAAGAAAGGAAGGCAGTAGCCGTGGGCTATTGTATCCAGAACCCACGCATCTGTAGTAATAGCTCGCCATTCTTCAAGATGCTGAGACAGTCTGCCCCCAACAGACGAACCATGGGACATGGCCTCATGACTGTTTTGGAGTGGCTTTGGCACCCCTATTTCCCCGACCACCACGGGTACTTTTACGCTGACCCCTTTGACTGGCGGCTCCTCTCGTTCTACCAAAGGAGGAGTAGTAATGAAAAGAACCTCCTCTCCACTGCTGTCCCCTAGGACAAAAAGGCAGAGGCTGACGCACAGCTGCGCTTAAAGATTTTGTTGCAGCTTTTGAGGTCTGCAACCTCTCAAGGCTCTCGTCAGCCTTGCTGGCAAACAAATGCGCGCCATCAAAGGGCATGGTCAAAAGACCGGTTTGCACATCCGGGGCAATGCCAGACTTCCGCAACCACGCAAATCTGCATATACTGGTGCTCGCAGCCATGGACCGGTTAACACTGTTGGCCGTGTCCAAACCCGACTGAAGGGATTCACACATGGGATCCTTGCCATCTTGCACGAGAGCAAGGAACCCATCCCTTTCTTCCCCTTCAGGAATATGCTCAGCTGCAAGAGAAACAATTCCACAGATTGTGTGAAAATCTTGCCAAGGCACAAGTGGAGTTGGCCGATTTCAGCGCCATACTCCCCGCAGAAAACACCTTTCGTGCCCAACCATCGAAGCGTTTGTCGTCCCTATCCGGAGGGATGGTAGGGTATGCCTGAACCACCAAACTCTTGGGAATGGGGTGAGATGAAAGATAGCTGGGGTCGCTAGTGAAAAGGCAGTATTTTTTAGTTAACAATTTGTTAATTGCCGGAAGAAATTACGGGGTCTGCCAAGCAGCCGCCACCCTTTTCTGCAAGGTCAAATGAAAAGGTAACACTGGGTCAGAGGACGGACCTTGATCCAGAATATCCATCAAGTCATCTTGAACAAAAGCCTCAGCAGGAATTGACCAACCAAGATATTCTGTGACTCTAGCCATCAGTCTCCTTTATGATGACTCAGCATGAGCCCCATGCTCAGGCCTGCCAAATTCCACCTCCGGAGAAGTGTCTAAGCCACTGGCATCATGAAGAGATTGTCTCAACTCCACCAATTAACTATCTCCTGAAAAGACAGTAACCTCATCAGGCTCAACAGGGTCCAGATCAAAATCTGACCTCTCCTCCTCCTCATAGATGTCATGCAGTGGGAGGTAAAAGTCCTGTCTCGGAACAGCCGAGGGTCTGGAGTCCCTAACAGGCCTCACAGACTTGGAAGTAGCCTTCCTTGGAGGATCCACAATACCAGGGATCTCCGATGGTAAATTTTGGCCAAAAAGCCCCAAAGGTGTCGAGGGCGCTGATGGCTTCGGAGTCGAGAGCCCCGACGGCTTCAGCGTCGACATCAACAACAATGCAGACGGAATTGAGGGCTGGTGCGAAGGCAAAGCTTCGACGTCCGTATCCGTCGGACACTGTGCCATATTATACATAATAAGTGTTTCAGGGTTTCCTTAGAAAATGTACATTGCATTTTTCTTATTGTAGTTAGATACCAGTTGGCGTATTCTAACTGTTTATAGTTTTTCACTGTTAGATAGTTGTTGTCTTATTCTATTGGTTTATGGATTTAAAGGTTATTGAGGACATTTTGTAGATGTTTATACTCAGATTAGTAATACATTTTGGTTTTAAGAACATTAAGTAAGCGTTTACAAGATTTGCTGGTAATCTATGTTTTAGAGTAATGGAAGTATCATTACATTCAAACCATTCACATTTCTTTTTTTATGTATGTAGTGTTATGACCTGCATTGGTTGTGGCTCCTGCGTGGTAGATTATGTCTACTGTTGTAAAGGTTTTCTTACCAAGTGATACTTGTCCATGTGTGAATCCAGTCATCTTGCAGTTTTTTTTGGTACCATCTGCATTGTAAAGCAAAAGCATTACTATTACGTATTCACTATGTGACTCTATTTGTAAGGTGGAACAATTATCAGAGTTGCAAGTAGTACATAATCTGCCATGGTTTGCATTTTGTACAAGTTGCTGAAATGGAATGGATTTACAGTTAGGTATGGATACATACACGAAGCGTTCATTAAGGACTTGCTCCTGTGCCACATTGGGTGCAGAGAGTGCATGTATGTTTCCACGTGTATGAAATCTAGAAGATTTCATTTACAGGTATGTTTTTGTTTTCAAGTACTTGTAGTAAGTACATTACAAATTATTGTGGATCTTCTTGTGTGTTTATAGTGAATCTGACAATTGCAGCAGAGTAGTCCAATTCCTGCCTTATTCCAGGAACACTAAGTGTTGTCAGGATTGTTGGTTGCATTTCTGTGAAGGACTAACATTTGCAAACATAATTGGTCTGTCCCATTTAAGTAAATGTTTTCAACAATTGGTGGTAATTGGAATAGAATATTGATTGCTACATTTGCATAGCAATTTACACCAGTTGTATTTGAAACATTCAAATGGACCAGACAGTTCTGTATCAAAGTCATTTGTTGGAACTGCGCGTTGTTTCTTTGAAGAGGTAGTTGGTTTTGTTTGTGCAGTAGCTTGGCTTTCTGTTAGAGAAGGTTGACTCCTGTGTCTATATTTGTTGTGGCTGGAGTTCTACTTCTTGTTGCTGTTCATTGTCGGTCATTGTTTTGTACTGCGTAAAGTTTACGTCTGTTATAGTGCTTTTATTTGCTTTGAAAGCATCTTCATAGGGGTCATGGGTATCTAATAAATCTTCTTTTCTCCATGGTTTAAAAAGTTGCAGTAGGGACATGTCATACAGTTTGTTATGTTGAGTTTCTAATGACAATTTGATTAATTAAGCTGTGTTTGGTAAGTTTCACTAGGCTGCCTTCACAATGTTCAACTCTGTATCTACCTTTCTTCTCATCTGGTTTAATATTTTTGTATGTGAAGTTTTGGACTACGTGGTATAGACACATGGTTTCCAAAGCGGTACTCCTGTTTGGGTAGTATTTGTCTAGTAAGTTGTCTTTCAAAATGTCTTGGCTGTTGGGATCATTTTTGGCTATTGTTTCTATGTCTTCATATGATTTGAGAACTCTTTCTGGATTTAGCAGGATCAAGGCTTAGCCATACTATGTTTTCAGATTTTCCATACAAGGCAGTACCGGCTAAATGGTCTGTGGCTTTGTAGCAGCCACATTCTCTATGGGAGAGCATTTTTATGCCTAAGCTGTACAATTTCTGTGACAGTGTTTTGTCAGATGATATGTCGTCCCAGAGGTCTTTGAGCTCTGTTTTTTCTGCTTCGGTTAAGTAGGCTGTGACATATCGTGCAACTGCAGTGGAATTGTCTGCATTGTATTGCACATCTATAGTTGCATTCCATAGGAGGGCAATGATTGCATTGTAATCATTGATGTACTTTGATCCTTCTTTCTTTTTATGCAGTATGTATTCTTAGGTGATTTTTCCTTTGACACTATGTCTAACTGAAGACATGAAGTTGTTCACTTGACCTGTTGAAACTGGTCTAGGGAAACCAAAGCAGCATTTGGTGTAGTATGTGCCTTTGTTTTTATATTTGCACCAACAATACCTCCCACCACTTGTGTCTTTGAAATTGTCAAATTTGTGCATGTAGGTCACTATGTGTAATTTGTGAATGGATTTCACAAGTGACATATTTCTGAATGAACTGCAAAACAGTGGCATCACTGTCCTGACCAAATTTAGGAGCTTCTTTAATCCACAAAAGCATGTGGATGTGTGGTGCTCATCTGGCTTGGTATTCTTTTCTCCAAAAGAAGTGTTGCACTTCTCCGAGGGGATGCACTGTTTTATTACAAATTAAGTGTAGCATGACAATAAAGCGATGATGGAAATATCTTGATACATTTAAGAGGATCTAGAGAGTAGAGTTCTCCTGGTGTTTTTATATCTATATTTGTTTTGTTTTTGTTTGCTATGCGTAGGAAATTGTGCAAAGCTTCCCATGCATATTCTGCACAACTTAATGTCACAAACCACGTGGGTGGGCCAATATTTCTTATCCAACAGCGTACTTCTGCGTGTCGTCGGAACCAGTATTCTTTTGTACCATGCATGTTTGCTAAACGATTTGTAATGCTTGACTGTAAAACTTCATCTTTTTCTTGCACTTTTTGTAGTAATTGCGTAGCAGACATATTTTGAAAATTGGCACCCGATTTCAATGTGTGTGCAACTCCGCAGCATAGAGTTGCTAGTTCACTTTCAAAGAGAAGGTGGAATATGTATTCCACGTTTTGTCTGAGTCTTGGGTCTTCAGAATACATTCATAAAGAGCGGTATTCTGATGCTGTTACTTGTGTGGGTCTTTCATCGTACCTTCCTCCTTTTCCAGTAGGAAAGAGTAGCGGAAAGACTTGTGCTTCTACACTTTTTTCCCATATGCTGATTGGACATCTTTTGGCTTGCCGCATTTGGTAAGTTTCAAGTGCATCATCTATGGTGTCTTTAGAGTGCAATGGGTGAATTGTATAATGGTCTAAAATATTGGATTCTGTCGTAGGATCTAGAAGTTGAAATTGGCCAGTTCCTGATGAGTCTTGAATTATTTCAGTGGTTTCCCTCAGGTTTTCTTCAATGTCTATTTCTTTGTAGTATTCATGGTTGTCTTTTAGATATTGCAGGGCTTCTCTAACTTTATGTAAGTTCACCAGTTGCTGCCAAGTTTTTCTTTTGTAGGTATGCCATTTACTAGGATAATCAAAGATTGATCTATTGGTGGTTGCACTCCCAGAGTGTGTACATTTTCTTTGAGATCTAATGGCAAATAAACTACTTTTCCACAAATGCCTTGCAGTAATTCAGAGGGAGGTAGTTTTGCTTTTTTTGGTTCAAGGCGTATTATTGCTTGAAATGGGAACACTGTTTGAATTATGTTATAATGTTCTCATCCAAGTTACGTTGTTGCAGTGGTTTTGGTAGTGGGAATAATTCCAAGTTATTAGTGATAGCATGTGAAAGTATTTGGTTGTTGTCAAGTTTTGCAGTGCAGTATCTGCAAAGTATTGAGGGGTTAGTAATTTAGTATTTGTTTTCTGCTATAAGATAGAGAGCTAATTGGAACCACTTGGAATCTTCATGGTCTATTTTGTACATTAGGTCTACTGCTTTTTGTGCTATTTTTTTCAGCAGATGTGCTTTTAAACTTTAGTATTCCTTTTTTGTATTTGTGTAGTAGAAGGTTGCCATCTGTAAAGTTGTTGCTACTCTGTTCTAAAGATATTGAATTTTGTAAGTGGCTTTCACTTCCAAAATATTTTCTCTGGATGTGCTCTATTTCTTCGAGCAGTTCTTTGGCTGTACCATGTAGTAGAATTTTATTTAAATTGGCCAGTGCTAAAGCAGGACTTTGGCATAGTACAGTTTATGAATGAGATTTCTTACAGTTGAATGGTGTGTTCCTATCATTTTGATATGGTGGAAGGTGCTTTTGTCCTTGTAGTCCTGTGTTTTTTCGCACTGGAGAGGAGTCCATAGTTTGTAATAGTTTAATTTTCAATTTGTCTTTGACTTTCACATACTGATTGAGGAACTGGTGTAAATATGTGAAAGATTTTTTGCCTATGTTACACATTGATGTGCATGGCCATTTGTAGATTGGACGCATTGGTTCAGTGGAATGGAGAATTGATGCTAAGTTTGCTGGAGATATTTGTGTTAGCAGCAATTTTTGTTCCATGATGGTATTATTAACCAATTGGGTTGGTTCGCTTATGTTTGTATGCTTCTTCATTGAAATATGGTTCTATGCTGGCGGTGTGACTCCACTCACCTGCTGATATGCTCACCTGGTCTCTGCGGAGGTGTTGGTGCACGGTTGCAGCCCTCCCTGATGGTAGATCTCCCCTTCTGGTTTTGTCCCCTGCGGATCAGCTATGGGCGGCGACAATTGGCTCTGCTCCTGCGTGGAGATGGGAAAACGTGAATGCGCTGGTAGGGGCCTGTGGTATCTCCCAACCCCTTCGACCCAAGGTGAGATTTCTGTGGGCACGTGCCAGCCCATAAGGTTCACCTGATTAATGGAATGTATGAGCGCTCCGTCCTGCTACTTCTGGCAGGGGCGCTTGTTGGTGGAATCTAGTTCCTTCACTGATTCCTTAGTATTAGTCCAGTCCGGCTGCGATTAAGTTCCTCTTTCTGCTTTTCTCTCAATGTCTTTGTCTTTTCCCTTCTTTCTGCTTTCTTTCAATGTCTTTGTCTTTTCCCTCTCAATGTCTTGATGTTTTTTGCTTTCAATGTGGTTGCTTTACACTGAATAACGTTTCTCTGTTTTCTCCCAAATAGGTGGAAATGCGGCTTACCAACAGCTGTGGAGGCGCTGAACGTGGCTAAGTGGAAGATGGATGCGACCACGATGTCCCGCAGCAGGTGAGTGATGGATTGTGGGAAGGAGCGAAGTTTTAATGGCAGTGAGCCCTTAACGTAATGTCTGTTAAGTGTCTAACCTTGTCTTTTGCCTGTTCTTTGCAGGTGCTGTGAGTTCGGATGGAGTGCATCGTGCCACGGTGCCTAGATGATGCTGTCTGCGTTCTGGGGTGTTTGCCAGTGAGCCGTGATGTCAGGAAGAAGATGTCAGCGCTCTGAGATGTTTGCAGGTGAGCCGCAGTGCCAGGAAGATGTCTGCGCTCCGAGATGTTTGCAGGTGAAACGCGGTGCCAGGAGGAAGCATGCAGGTAAGAGCGGGATTCTCCAGTGACTAGCACGGATGAAGATGGCAGGATAACTCCAGGTAAGATGGTATCCCAGGCTATGGTGAGCGTTACGCTGCACGGAGGTGCAGAATAACGCGAAGCGTATGCCTTGGGGTTGGGCTGGCTTTTATAGCTGAGCCCTTAAGGCCACGCCCCTAACAAGTTCAGCATGCCATACCTTGCCACTCCTAGAAATTAGAAGATGCACGTGCAGATGAAGATGGAGACCACACCCGGACTAGTTACACAAATGAGAGTTCTTGAGAGTATTCTTGCTCATGTTAAAAGAGTTCCTGTTCATTCTAAGCACCTGTGCCCATAATGGAAATGTCCTGTTTAACTCCTTCCATGAGCCTGGTGCCGAAGGCGCCAGGACTGTGTTCAACCAGGCCCCCTAAGCATAAATGTCCCAAAGGGACGTGCGTGACCCATGATACTCCCGGCTCCCTCCACTAGATGGTGCCACACTTGTGATCCTGGGCATGTGGCCATGACACCTGCACAGATGTTTGTGAAACTATCTTTGTTGATATTTCGTTTGTTGAGAAGTCCTTGTTGTAGTTTAGTAGTTAGTTTTGTTAGTGGTTTAATTCTGTTTAAAACTAATATAAATAATTTCCTTTTGAGAAGGATTGCACTGTCTATGAGAGCTTCCAGGATTCATTTTCTGCGGTAGGTTTTAAGGGATGAGCATGATTTCTCTTCTGTTTTTATATGGTTCTGAAGGACTCTGTGGCGAAACATTTTTTTGTAAAACAATTTTTTTGGCATGTTTACTTGTGGCTACATCAAGATTTATAGGTGCAGTGTTAGCACTAGTGGTAGCTGTAGTCTTTTTAATATCTCTGTTTAGTTTTACATTTTGAAAGAGGAGTCAACGTTTCTTTACTGCAAGCTGCTTTAGTTTCGCTTAGTGACTGTATTATCTGTTTTGTTTGAATCTTTTGTATAAATTCTGCTAGAGGTGGATGCTTATTTTGTACACTTTTATTTTGATTTTCTCTATTTCTGCGTTGCTTTCTACGCAGTTGCTTTTTGGTAGGCATTCTTTGGTTTCTGTTGGAGAAAAAAAAAGTGTGGGTTGGGACGTTGTGCAATATATGTGTGCATTGTGCATGAGTGTTTGAGTATGATAGTAGGCATGTATGTAGGGGTGTGTGATTGTGGAATGGGAATATTACTTCAGGTCGGGAAGGCTATTCTTGTATTTGTGTGTACACATTATACTGGTGTTCAGATGACAATACAAAGTGTGCACCTGCTGCGGTGCAATCAATAATACTGAATCTTATTCTGTAGGGTTGATACAAGTGTTTGTTCTACAATACCAGAATACTACAGTGTTTGAGTAACAGTTCGAACACTACGACAGTATTGCACTTTGTTGGATGCAAACAGTAGGTTTCTTCTGGGTTCGGTCTTCTACTTCAGACGCTACTGGTTTTCAGGGGTGTGGTCTTCACTGCAATTGTGAAAGAAGGAAGTTAGTACATATGTGTGTTAATGGCACAGTAATTTCACTTGAAGACTAGATTAGTTAAATTTGCAGAAGGATTTCTTTCTAGGAAGAGATACTGTATGTGTTAGATTGCATAGCTTTGTATATGAATGGGGATTTTGGAGGATCAGCATCATTACTAAGGGGGTTAGTGGAGTATTACACACTTTCAAAAGTGCACCTCATAGGACACACCAAGTGTCCTATGAGGTGCACTTTTGAAAGTGTGTGTTCCTGTTGCACTGTTTAGTGTGGTAGTGGAAGTTGTAGTAGAGCGATAACGAATGCGTGGAAAGATGTACAGATTGAAAAGGAGGATGTTTTTGTGCATCGAATTCCATTAATTTTTTGGTGTACAGATGTGCTTGCTACATGAGTGCTGGAAACCTTTCAGTTTGTTGACTTTGTATGGCAAGTGTCAGACATTCTGTTTAAATAAATGCATTTTATGTACTTGCAATGCTTTTGTAAGATACAAGCTGATCTCCTTTTTTGTGTGCATTCTAGGAATTTATAATAGTGTGTTAAGGGGTAAGTGGTTGTGAAAATGACAGAAGGAAATTAAAGAATCATAGGTTGGACATTGCAATGAGTTATATGGGTAAATTAAAATTTGGAAAGCAGGCAGATTTGTAAGTGAACTTGATTATAGGAGATGGGAGAAATTAGAGTATTCTTTTTTGCAGATTATGCAAGGTGAATGGCAGGTACCCTGTGCATATTTATTTATAAAAGAGTTGCAAGTTTACTGTAAACACAATATTCATACCTGTAGTTTGTATTGATGCATGTAGATTTAGTTGAATCTGGAAGGAGAAATCTTTACAGTAGTTTTAGCTGTAGGTGCTTTGCAATCACAGGACACTTGTACTCAGAGTGATGAACAGTTCATCTAAAGTGCTGAGTTGTGATGACAGAGTTAGATGTAGAGTTCTTGGGTGTGTTTGGTGGATGTTTGTGTGACGGCTTATGTGTATCCAATGAGAGAGTGGTGCAGACAGTGATGTGGAAAGTGAAAAAGGGCTGCCCCTGTGTTGCGGGGTCCGCAGACAGCACGGCTGTTCGTGGCCAGGGCGTGCCACATCCGGGGTTTCTCAGCATATCTAGCATGGAAAGGGGACTTTGGGGATTAGGGACAGGTGTTGAAGTTGTTCTTTGCAGGAAGAGAGGGTGTGTGTGTAGTGAAGATGGCAGAGGTGAAGAAAGCGAGGGTGTTGGTAGTTGGAGATCTGTTTGTAAATGTTTTTGGAGAGGTATGCTATGTCTAAACATATGGCTGCCAGTTTTGGTGGAAGGAGTGGAGGTTTTGTGGTCAACTGTGCCTGGTTCCAATATGCAGGCAGTGGTTGGAGTTTGTAAGGGTGTCTCCATGTGGAGCAGTCCAGATGTAGTAGTACTGCATTGGGGTGCTGTCCATTTGGGATACATCAGTGCTCCTAGTTTGTCGAGTGCTCTTGAAAACCTGGTTCAGGCAGTGATGGTGGTTCTTCCAAATGCCAAGGTGATTTTTTCTGAAATGTTACCTAGGGTAGTATGGGACAATTGTAATATTTTTTGTCTTCAGCAAAATGGTGCAAGCTGGTTGGTTAACAGACAGATGTCTGCTTTCTTGTTTAGAGCTGTGATGTTGTCTTGTTACAATGACAATATTGATTTTGTTAATGGTGACTATTTCAAAGCAGATGGCATTTCTTTATCTATATTGGGAAATGCTATGTTATTTCAAAATATAAGGAGAGCTTTACAGAATTAATGTGAAGACATCAGGGAGAAAATAAGTGAAAAATAAAAAACAAAATGAAAGGTGTTTTTTAGAAGCACTTTCAGAAAAACAAAGAATAGCCTCTTTTCAGAGCCACCATCAAAGGGGAAGTGGAGTGCACTATTTAAACATTCATTCCTCACTCTCAGAATTTGCGATCTGTCCGCGGACACCGCCTGTTACATACAGGGATTTTGAGGCTGGGAGGCATGCAAATGAGACAGTGCAGGCCAAGGGATTGGTCAATAAGGTTTACTGGGTGTGATGTGTAAGGAGGGACTTTGGCAGAAAGTCCGTTTCCTGAGAGGAGAGCAGATATCTATGGTTGTGTCTTTCAGAAAGCACAGTGTCTGGATTTTGGGGGACGTGTGCATAAATTGGTTGGAGGTGCATGCAGAGCGCTGTGGAGTGGCTGCACATCTTGGATTCCCTCATGTGCATGCGCACTGGCAAGGAGTGCGTAGAATAAAGAAGCTGGATTTGGTTCCTTTTTGTGCTACTTTGATGACACACTGTCACCCAGACATTATTATTATTCATTGTGGAGGGAACAGTTTAGGACATGTGTCTGGAATCTCCTTGCAGTTTGCAATGAAAGAAGGACTTGGGAAAGTAATGGACATGTTTCCAAACTCCCGAGTAATTTTTTCTCGTATTGCGCAGAGACAAATCTGGCTGCGTCATTCTTCATTTGGTGCACAAATGGAGAAAGCGAGGCGCAATGTCAACAACAGTTGGGCCTTCACTTGTTCAAAACGAATGTCAAACTCTGGCTACAGACTAACGACTGCTGACACTTCTACAAACGACCCCTTCCTATCCTTCTCACCATTAACTATATATATATATATATATATATATATATATATATATATATATATATATATATACACACACCAATACCCTGTATGTACGACTTGTAAGATAACTTGTAAGATATGCCTGCAACTGTAATATAAGAAATATAAGATAACTGTAACTTAAGAAATGTTAAATAAGTAATGCAAGATATTCATGTAACAGTAACATGCAACTGTAACATAAGAAATTGTAAGATATTTACGGAACTGTAACCTAAGCTGCCTCACTAGCGCCCAGTTGCCCGGTGCGCTCTATAAATAAACAATACAATACAACAAGGCTATTTGCACTTTTTTGAGAGATGTTGGTATGTCCACTTTTCACAATGAAAATATGTATTGTAGCACACACATTTTTCGCAGAGATGGAGTAGATCTTACTCATGCTGGGAATCAGGTTTTTCTGCAAAATATACAATATGCATTGCAACCCTTTTTGGAAGTATAGCAATCCTTTTTCCAGTAGGTGTTGACCACTTGAACTTTTTGAAACACAAAAAAACATCCCAAAAAGGCTTGTTTCAAAGCCACCACTTACTCCTGGAGAAGAGTACAACATTTTATTGGCACTTTTATTTTTAAACTGTGAAAGTTTTTGTTGATTTGTATTTATTTTTTATTTTTTTACCAAGAAACAGAAGGAAAGGAAGGGAAGAGCGGGTAAAGAAGGGGCACCAACCACGGGGATATGAAACGGCAGGTGGAGAGAGGAAGATGTTGGGTGGACCTCACGTAGGTAGGTGGCAGACTTTCTCATGCTCCTGGACCGGTGCCTCGAAAGCACTTCGAAGTGTCTCCCCCTGCAGAGTACCACGTCTCAATACATACACAATACTGTGACCCTCAAAAGGTAAGGGTCTACTGCATCACGTATGGCTCGCGAGGCTGGTTAAAGGATGCGCTGCCCCACAGGATTGTCTCTTGTGGTAGCAGGAGCAGATATGGAGCATGTTGTAGAGGAACTCAACCTACTACTTTGATAGAAGGGGACAACCCTTCGAACTGTCACCTTGTAAAAAGACCTTAGGTGTTGCTGCATAGAAGTGGTCGTGTAGCTATACAGACCCCGTTTGCCACGACTGAGCACTAAGTCACACTCTGTGCAGCGCACCTTGTCTGCACATGCCTTGGGTACCCTTCCAACGGTGGCAAAGAGCCTCCACACCCAAGACTCACACTGGCCGGCAGTAGTGGGGACTTCCACTACCTCATCCTCGTCTTCCTCTTCATCCCTCTCTACAGCTCCACACCTGTTCCCCGCTCCAGGCCCTTGGGAAGGTGGTGGTGGTGGTGGAGGGGGTGAGAGTGGTGCTGAAGCCGAGGCAGCTGCAGAGGTGGGAGCCATGGTTGCCATCTGGGAAGTAGCACAGCAGGCAGAGGAATGGCACAGCAGACAGCACAGCAGGCAGAGGACAGCAGCCAATGCAATGTGGCACACCAATATTGAGCAAGGCTCTCTTTGGTAGCCAAATACAGAATGAGGAGCAGCTTTAGGGTGTGGTCTTTTATAGGGGTGCTGAAGCGTGCTTTCCAGACAACTGCGCTGTCCACGAACACTTCAAACACCAAAAAGGGCTCAATAAGTTCCAAAAATGATCCAGATTGCTAGGGGCATGGTCTGGTACATGTGTAAGGGTGAGGTTTCACAGTAAAACACCTTGGATTGCTCAAAAAAGCACTTTTTTCATGTACGGGAACCCAGGCTGTGCTCACGGACAAGGGCCTACGCTCAGCATGGGTGTGGTCACATGACATTGTGGACATGTTCACGAATGGAACGGCTGTCCATAGGACACCTATTCCACGGGATCGATTGTACACATGCGCACATGTGTTTTACGGACAGGGTTTGGGTCCCCAAACTAATTAATAGTGCAATACACGTGCGGCTGACAGTTATGGACAGGCGTAATGTTCGTAGGACCTCGAGGGTGGGATGTGCATGGGCACAAGTGTCCGCCAGACAGGGTTCAGGTCCCCAAACTAATTAAAGGTGCGTCACAACTTTGTGGACAGGTTATGCGTTCTACTGACACCTCCATTTTGATTACGGACAATGTGAACAGAAAGAGTGTCCTTACGACACCCCATTTTGATTAATTGCGGACATCCCGGACAGTTGCGCCATCCGGGGACTCCAAAACGGCCTTTTAAAAAAAACAAAAAACAGACACATATAGGAACAGTATACATAATACTTTATTAATATACAAAAATATAGAAATTATGAAAGAGGGGGAGTAGCAGAAATTGAGACATATACAGGGGAATTAGGGTTTTCTATATATAGGGTTAGGGTGGTAGGGGAGGAATGGATTGAGGTCTCATCATTACGTTTTTGGTGATGGGGAATTTTTGGGGATGGTTGACTGGGAAATGGAGAAGGGTTACAGGTGCACGTGGGACAGTGATATTTAATTTTTTCCTTGATATGGTTTTCTACAAAGTTCTTCAAAATAATGAAATTGGTCATTAATTGATCCATTTTTTGTTCTAAATGCTGTAGATTATTTTCCACAGTGTATGTTTGTTGTTCCATTAGTTCATGATTTACTGTTTGAGTATTGTTCTTATTTTTTATATGTACTCTGAAAGAAAAAGAAACGTATTAGGTACATGTGAAATAATGTGCATCACTTGGCTTACTTTGAAAACTGTAGTGTCTACCATTAGTATCACTGCTCTCAGTCATTTCATCCTGGGGAAAATTTTCTTGAAGCCACTCCAGAGTGCTGGCCATTTCTGTGTAAAAAAAAGATACATTATTTTTTAGTGTATCCTACTAAAGAATGTTTATAACTATAGGAATTAATGTAATGTACTTACCAGTTTGTTTTTCAGTTGAACTGTTACTTCTTTGTAGGTGTGCTGTTGATATTTCCTTTGCAGTTTCTGTATAAAGCATCAGTGAGGTAATCTTCTGGATGCATATGTCATTTTTTTTTGGTATGTTCCATTATGTTTCATATGCTATAAAATTGGACTGTTGGTGTCTTACATATATAGTTTGTACTTCTTATTTATTGAATGTAATTTGTTCATATGCTGCTCTTTGAATATGTTCAGTGATATGTTCAGTGTGTTTGTTGTATGATACAACAATGTAAGATACCCCCTGAGTTTTTGGACAGTGTTGATGTTGGCGGAGTCCCTTTACGGACATTCCCATTGCAGCCACTAGCATGGGACAGGGGGTTTAGTATGTTGTATGGTATATCTATATAAACTAAGGGCATCCTAGTAGAAACCTATCAAATTCATGATATCCTTATCTATATTCAGTGAAAAAAAAAAAATTTGCTTACGGGATGTTATGGTTAAGTTGCGCTAGTTAAAACCTATCAAATTCAGTGAAAATACTTTGTTAAGGGACATTATGGTTAAGTTGTGCTACTAAAAACCTATCAAATTCAGTGAAAAAAACTTTTTTAGAGGGACGTGTCATCTTTGATATCCTGGGTGTTATTGTTAGCAGTGCACAGTGGCAGCGCGAGTTATGGTTGCTTAGCTTAGCATAACAGGCAAAATTCAGGGGGTTTTCGGTTTTACTTGTAACAACGTCCCTTTAACAAAGTTTTTTCATATATATATTTTACCGAAGTAAACATGAGGCCACTGGAGTTAGCCCACCCTTGCTGCTTTCGCCCTTCTGCAGTAATTTTTTTCCCTGAAAGCGTGGTGTACCATTTCTAATATACATTCAATTTGCTATTTTTCTACCGTATACTGCTTTGACATATGGGTTTTCTGATATCTCCTGAATTGATAACACAAAGGTTCCAGATGTGATTTTATTTTGAACACAAAAGGTATGATGTGCCCTCAACAAAAATCTTTGTCGACATAAAACTTTGCAGAAGTTGAATTAACCCAGTGAGCTAAAATAGTGGTTTTGAATTATGTTGCATCAGCATTTTCCTGAAAGGGCATCCATGCTCAGAAACAACCAGGTTGGAAACAGCATGGTAGTTGATGGTAGTTGATGTCACCAGCTTCCACAGTGCCCTTTCAACCCGCAGCTCTGTCACACACCCAAGATGATGTGGAGAGTATTTGTGCAGTGGTTGCGATTGGGTCTGTCGTCTGAACATGGAATTTGTTTAAACTAGAGCATACCAAAGAAAGCATGATCGGCACAGAATAAATATCTCTGCAGAATTTGCATTAACCCAAAGGGCTCTGTTAATGGCGTAGATTTACTTGTTTGCACAGTACAGATCTACAACTGGTGCTCAACCCCTAAAAATAAGATCTATAACCTGCAAGGGTATCCAGTTAATATGTCGAAAACATTTTTTTCGATGACACATAGGTTGAAAACATTTTACCAAATTTTTTTTTTGTTTCTTGAGTAAAAAAAAGGGTTAAAAAAGGGGGGTTTGGGGAGAACCCCTCATTGCAAACAAAACATTAAAAAAAAGAAATTTGATTTTTTTTTTGGTGAAATGTTTGACATATCATTCGAATAAATGACATTCGAAATACTCACTAGGAACCACCTGCCGGTAATGCAAACGTCTCGTCAGCACAGGTACATGAAATCCAAGCAAGCACCACGTTTCCGCCCCTCTCTCCTGTCCACAGCACCTTATTCCCTTGCAGAGGTTATACAAAAGCCAACGTTATTGGCTATGGCCATGCTCGTTTAAATACACTTTATTGTAAAGAGCAACCCGGTAGTGCCTTTTTGTTCCTATAAGACTGCTTTTTGGGCGGACACATAATCAGAGCAAGACCAACATTACAGTAGAAAAAACAATTGCAGAGGAGGAAGTTGCTACACTGGAAGGTAAGGTTTGGGAATGAGAATATCACCATCTTCAATATGTGGGCATCGATCAAGAGGTCTGCTGATTATGCCATCTCTGGTACCACCTGCATACCTTTAGTTTCTAGCTTGACCCGGAATTAGGCCCAACTCTTACAACCTAGTGGGACAAAAGCTTTATTAATAATGCTAATTGTAGTATTGATCGGGCATATTTTTTTAGTTTTAAAATGTTCATAATTGGGTGGTGGAGGAGGTTTCCCCAGTGTCCAAGAGAGTAAAGCCTGGACATTGTAAGACCAAAACTGTGGTGATGGGATAAGTATAAACGCTTATTAACATAAGATAATATCACAGTTATCAGTCCCAGTCATTTCAACAAATACGTGAGGGAGGTGCACGCTCCGGCATTGTTAGATGACCTGCAATCCTTTTTATTCCATTTATTTGAAAGGCGTGGTAGTTACCCATCACAGGGAGTGCCTCCCATAGAGAATTGGTCACCTATGTTCTTCAAAAGGGTATGGGGGACAGACAAGATAGAAAGAGCTACGCTGGTGATGTGCACAATAGAAAAGCCAATTAACATAACCTGATATATCTCATGGACACTCGCCATTCGGTTAAAGTCTGACATTTTCATGTTTCATCCAGGTCAAAACAAACAAAACACATAATGCATAAGAAAAAGGAAAATAGACAAAAATGGCACAGGTGAAAGCAGTTACCACGGCAAAAAATGAATACAAAAATAGATGTAGCTGCAGTGAAACGTTTACCTCAAAATAACGAAAAACATGAACCTGAAGGTAATAAACATTGAAGAAACTACAGGTAAAACTCAAAATATCCGATATATTCCACTTTGAAAAACACAGGAACTTCAAGGAATCCCATGTTCTACTAAACTTTGAGAGTCCATTGATCATCTTAATGGGTCAGTGGGTGTTTGCACAGAGGCATAATGATGTATGTCAATGTATGTAGCAGACTATATGTTTTCCCAAACACCAAATTATTGCCATCCTTGCTACAGTAAGATACTTTATAAACCGTGGATTCAGTGATGTGAGCATTTGATGCCTGAAAAGAGTGGTAACACAGCCTAAAGACACCAAGTGGCTTTCACTCGCTATTTAAACAATACACTCTAAGGTGTGGGCATTACCAGCAGGTGCATGGCCCAAATGACAAGCCTGAACACCATTATCTTCTAGTAAAGCCCACCTCAGGAGTTGCAGCTATTAGCATCCATAGAGGATTTCAAGGATTGGATTACCTTTTTTTTTTTAATTGAGAAATAGCACAGTGGCTGTTTCACACTTTAAAAATATAAAAAAAAAACAGAATGGCAGCCACAGACGAAGGGAGTAGGAAATTATCCAAGCTCCTTTTCCATTACTTATTTCTGTGGCAGGGAAGCAGAAAGAGTATATCGGACTTTCTGGAAAGTCAATGCAGTTACAAGTGTACCTTGCTGTACTCCAAAGCAATAGTTTTGGCATATAACTTATTGCCAAAACAAAAGAGAATTCGCTTCAGTAAAATTCAGTTTAAACAATAGTTTTGAGGCTTTGCACTTCAGGCTTCCTTTACTCAGGCCCTGATTTCATTCACTTTCATAAACAACTTTGATGGATTCCTTTAAAATAATGCAATTAAAAAGTGGAACACAAACAACAACAGAAACAGACCAATTTGTAAAGTTAATCTGCAAAATGAGACTGATGGGGGACAATCACGTGGTAAACTGACCATTTCTTTGTTTGTGTAAGTGACTTGTATTTCTTATACTTTATCCGCCACTCCAGCACGTCCTTGCAGCGCTGGCACACGGCATCGTGAACTTTTGTATTCAGTTTCTGACAGAGAAGCAAAGAGGAGAAGCAGATGTTAGACGGGCAATGAATACAGCACTTGAGAATACAATTCTTCTGCAGAGACGGTTTTGAGGAGTCTTAGGGTGTTATACAGTATGGTAAAATATACAGGATTATAATGTACCTTCAACTCTACATTAAACTAATGTTAGAAGTGACAGAGGCGTTCTGTGCCATATAAAACAAAAGACACCAGGCTAAGTACTTTTTGCAGGCAATGAACTCAGGGGTCACTTAATATACTCATACAAAAGAACGACCCCTCTGCAAGATATACAATTCCAAAACAAAGAAAAGCCAAAATATGACGTTTCGGCAGTGCTCATCCCAAGTAGCAATGCAGACAAATTACTTTTCATAAGATAAGTGTTAGATGAAACAGCATTTCAAAACCTTGTGACATGTGGCGACAGGCTTCCAGATCCGAGCACAGAACTTGCCCGAGTAGATGATTTGGGGAGAGCCTTGGGCAAAGAGGAACAACGGCCTGTAAAGATGTACCATAGGCTGCACTGAAGACACAGTGAGTGCAATCGTAAGTGCAGGCTTTATTGTATCCTGGTACGTTAGACACGCAGGGTAGATATAGGCAGGTACACTGGGTGCACGATACAGACAACTGAAGAGACACTTTAGAGACACTGGTACCCCACAAACTTCAGCCAGCTCCTTTCCTTCCACAACTGCCACACCAGCCGTCAACCCTGGAACCCTACACAAGAACACTCCACGACCATACATTCCATGCTGACATCACCAAAGTGCCCAGTCCCACCACACCAAGAACAGACTATAACATGGTCCTTTGGCAAGGAGTGGAAAGGGTTGCAGAGCAGGGTTGGGCATCAGCTGAGGAGTGGGCCTCAGGCGAGGACGGTAAATGAGCCTCAGGAGAGGAGGGGAGATAGTCCTTGGTTGAGGTACAAGGACACAGAGCAACACTTTTTTTAAGGTTACTTATGGCTAGCAAGAGCATGGACACCATGTCTCAAGCAAAATGCAATGATGATAGAGCTAGCAGAATATGCAATAAATTCCAAGGTCGTGGGTGGGGTTAACTGGCAGGTAATGGCCCAGGGCCCAAGTTGCATGTCTGAGCGAAGCGAGGACCTTAATATGGGCCACTCGTACGGTTACCAGGCAATAAAGCGCAGTGCCAATGGGGTTGTACCTATCAACACCGAGGTCTGCGATGCCAATATATTTTTTGTTACATTATGAAAGAGTGCTGCGGTCATTTCATACGTTTAAAATACGACACTAAAAGAAGGCTGCCAAGAAAATAGAAAACGGGAACGTTTCCCTTTCAGTGCCTGCCATCAGTGACTGGAAGGCACCCGCATGAAGCAGGTAGGTCCATGGGGTATGGCAAGAGTCTGCAACCTGCAGCTCTCCAGATTATTTGGATTTAGACTACTATCCCTCACCATTCACTAGGCTGGCTAGGGCGGATGGTAGTTTTAATCCAAAACATCTAGAGAGCTAAATGATACAGACGGCTGTGGTGGGGATTCGTGGCAAGAGATAGGGGAATTACAGGCAAGGAGGGGGAGGGGGGGACACAAGGGTCATGGGGTGGAACAAAGCGAACTAGGATCTCACACAGGCCAGGCTTCACATAAGCTTCCTAAAACCTCTTCATTAGAGTTTTTCATGAGGACAAAATAGAGCAATTCCCTCATGGTCCAAACTGTGCATCAAAGCAACTCAATCAGGGGTGTGGCCTAGCTGGGGCTCGTTGAAGATGTGCTCCCCTGCTGATCCCGTTCTGACTGTATTTAAAATACATTCTGTATGATTGAAATGGCATACATTCTTAATGTTAGAAATAGCAGGGCATAAGAGCTCCATGAAGAGGTTTCATGACTTCCCAATCGTCGGCTTTGGAAGAAACCCATTCCTAGATGGGTTCCCCTGCCTCAAGCGCCACTCTGCACACTATGTAATTAAGCAGTAGAGCAGCAGAAGTTTGGCTTAGAAGCTACAGGGTTTGTGGGTTACAGGAGACACACGTCAACAGCGAACAATCAGAGTGAGGCCTGGCAATTGTGAATGGTTCTGTGGTACGCTTTCCAAGGTTCTAGCGGACCCCATCTCTGGCAGAGGCAGCAACAGTGCCACTCAATGAGTCCGGGAAGTGCTGCAAAACCTCCCTCTGGATCCTGGCAAAGGCCCTCCGGAGACGTTCTTCAGCTTGGGTACCCTGTGCAGGATCAGCCAGCCAGCCGCGGTATGAAAAATCATTTATGCCTTCCTGGCACCCAGGGCTCTGCAGAGTGGATCTTGTTGCTCCCGCGAGTACCCAAGTACCCAAGTCCTCATTGAGGTGCTTCCAACAATCCTGACTTGCAGAATTTGAACCACACACCAGCAGAATACATCTGCGCAATTATTTTGGACAAGACTCGTCTGCAGAGCAATCTACAGGCTGAATTCTTAGCTATCCTTCAGATGATGAATGAACCTTTAACTGACATATTATCGGCTGAAAATAACAAGACTGATGATAAACATAGCCTCACCGGATTTACAAACGTTCAGCCTCGTATGGTCCTAGAAAGGGGAAAATGCATGTCGACAAGTGAACACAATCTCAAAGCTCCAATCTGCCTCCTCTGATGGCAAATTGCTGGTATTCAACACTGCTTCTGCTTAGAGCTTACGAGGCCCCAAAGAGATAAGACCAACCTAGAACACCTTAACAACTTGACCTCCTGATGGGGCATCAGCCAGGACATACCTTCGCTAACCAGACTCCAATTGTTTCCAAGTAAATGTAGTTATCCTTTCAGACAGCTACGCTCCAAAGCACTATACATTTCCATGGCGCCACCATTAAGCTTCTTCAGGATCCCGCCCCAGTTACTGTACTAAAATGGCATCAATTGAGACCACTTTATTATATAGCTACAACAAAAGACGACATTCCGATGGGGCTTTCCCTCTACCCTCTAAAATAATATTTACACTGAAAGAACTAGTCATCAACATACATTTTCTTCTTTAAAATCTCCTGCGAAAACTCTAAACATATCTTTGGATGATGCTCATGAACCAAACATCTCCTCTATAGACATCTTCTCTTCACAAAATACACAATCAGATTGGAATCAGCAAAGCTCCAGAAGAGCCACGGCTAAGAATGAGATGTACCAGCGTGAACTAAGTGCCAACCACAACACTTGTCTCAATTATTTCCTGAGCTGTTGCAGTTAGGCTGCAATCCCTCCACCCTCTTTACAGGTACAGGTTTTAGTGACAATTTCAGCTATGTTTATACGATATTGCGGTTTAGCATGTTTGGTTTCTTTTTTTCATGTGGCACATCAGAGAATGCCCACGCCTGCTTTCCCAAACACCAGCAAGTTTCTAGAAAGTTTTATTAATTCTGTACACGAGTGAACCTTCCATTAATATTGGTTACACGTTTTCACAGGATTCACCAATATAAGCCAATGGTCACCAAGTCGAAAGTAGTGCGTATCCTGCATACTGCAGAAGACAAATTATTGAAAAAGGGCTCATTAAGCGTGTGGCAGTTCTTATCTCAATTCACAAGAAACATTTTCTACTGAAGCAAGATCGTTACCCTCTTAAGTCTCTCTTATTCAACGCACACACATTAACGCCCCAGAAGACAAGCTCAGAGTTTAATGGACTCATCTCACAAATAACCAGCAATATGCAATCATAGCGCTAACCTAAACACTGTATCCTTCAATGTTCAAGTCCTTAATTCACCACAAAAACGCAATGTCGTTTTACATAAACTATCGGAACTAGGAGCTACCATCTTCATTCTACAGTAAGCTCATCTTTATGAGTAAACTAGCATCATCAAAACTATATCTTCATCGATACTTTGATTCAGCAAAGGAAAAGAGAAGCGATACTAAAAAGCAACAAGCTCCACTTTACCAAATTAAACAAAACTAGGGATGAATAAGAGATTGTTTGGACTCTGGCAGTGTAAAGGACCTAACAAAAAAGTATTTTAACTAAACATCTTTCCCCACATCACACAATTTCAAAAGGGTGAACTTGTCATGGTGGGCTAGGAGACTTCAATTCTGTCCTTGAACCTGACATTGATAGATCTCTCGCAGACCTAGGTTTGTAGAGTAGTCCTGTCGAGACTTGATTGTCGTGAAGATTATAGGGGCCTCCGTCCCCAAGTACCACACAGGGAGAGATACAATGATTCTATATGCGATCCTTGAGGCCACAGGTGGGAGATGCAGGAACGCCGGAACCACGTAGCACTGGAAACCCCAAGGCCGCTGTAAGGCAAACAATTATTAGGACAAACAATCACAGTAACAGTATGCAGAATGGACTAGCAACGTCCAGGAAGAGGCTTACCGAAGTGTAGTAGTAAGGTCGCTGCTAACCACACAGAGGCCTGAGATTTAGCTA
This sequence comes from Ambystoma mexicanum, assembly GCF_040938575.1. Taxonomy (NCBI): domain Eukaryota; kingdom Metazoa; phylum Chordata; class Amphibia; order Caudata; family Ambystomatidae; genus Ambystoma; species Ambystoma mexicanum. The sequence goes on along the minus strand of NC_090935.1, from coordinate 1,168,081,089 downwards.
TGTGGGGAAGCGTGAGCAGCACCTTCAGATGATGGTAATGGTAACTTGGGATGGTGTTCGGAGTAGCCACCAGTTGCTGAGCCCACCTGCAGTTGTTGACGTGTAAGACTTGGATATTCGTAAGCTCGTGATTGAGGTGAACCAATCCAGGGAAGAACCAAAGAAGTCCTGAGATGAAAAAAACAGCCAGTGATCCACAAAAAGAAAATGCCAAATCCGAAGGGTAAGCCAAAAGAAGTCCGTAGTTCGAGGTCCGAGTTCGAGTAATCCAGGAATCAAGATTGTAGAGCAAAACGCCAAATAGAGTCGCAAAGAACAGCTGTGAAGCGATGTGTGTTCGCGGGAACTCTGCTTTTATACCTTTTATTTCGCAGTCACGTGACCCAAAGTAGAAGCATGTGATCCGGAAGCAAACATGAATGCCTGAGTCTGCCTGACCATATGTGCCACAGCAGTTGCCAATGCAGAAATGGATACAACCGGGACCGAATGTGACTTCTGCTGTGATGTAAGGTATGGACCCCCAAGCTGCTCACGCGGCCCCAGTCCTACATGTGATGTTGGGATTGGACAGGGTGCAGGACGTGCTGCGGGGAAGCGTGTGTGGACATGATGCATGACAAGTCCACCCTAAGGATTTCTAATCTAGACCATCAAGATATCTAGCAGCACGTCAATCCTACTAGCAGATATTTCACATTTCCCACATATTCTAGAATACATTTTTCTCAATATATCGATTTCTCAAAAGTTATGCACTTCACATCCGCTTGAACGCTCAGACCATTCCCGGAAAGCTTTAATCTTAAAGTTAATCTGGGGATATTCTATCAAAAGAGCATGCTGAAGCCTGAGGACTCCCTTCACCAAGATCCAGAAATCTGTTCCTCTTCACACACCTGTATGCTTCCATTTTAAAGAAATCCTAAATCGAGGAACACAGCCAAACTTTATGGGCAGCAATCCAACTAGATAATGGGTGGCATTATTAGTATAGCCTTGAATAGGAAAGGATGTTGCTGGGAACCTCTGCAGAGAAACCGGTAAGGGAACTATGATCCCAATTGAAATTACACACTTCTCCTAAGGTCTACAGACACCTGCAAACGGTTGGGACAGAGTTAAAAAATCCATTTACTGCTGAAACAGCATTTAAAATGCTTACAACCAAACTAGCTTTACTTTGAAAACTGAAAAAAAAGCAAACAAATTCCTTGCTTATAAAATAACGCAACAATCCAGAAATATTACATTAGGGCTCCAAAAGGCAAGGGGTGTGACACAAAGGACATTGTCTGCAAAATTAGATTTCTACACAAAAGCATTAATTAACTTCATAATCGAAAAATAATCAAAAGCAAAGCGACTTCCTGCTAGCTTCTCGGTTCCCCACTATATCATTGTATGAAAAAGCTGCCCCGGAATCACCTAGATCAGTAGAAGCACTAGAGCAAGATATTCATTTTTCCTGGCTTACAAAGCTCCAGGCACAGACAGCTTCTCAACCCACTTATATACAATAAAAATGTGTCTTTTCGTAGCTCCATACCCTGCCTCTCTTTTTCATATTTTACACGACTGGTGTCCTCAACTCCACAACGAGGGAAACTCTAATCACCCTCTTGGCCAGACCAGAGAGAGAAACATTGAGGGGGTAATTCATAGAATTCAGCGCACAAGTGGCGCACGCGGCTGGCGCACAGTGTGCGCGTGCGAATCCCTGCGCCAGCCGCGTGCGCCAAAACCCATTTCCGCGCACAGCGTATTCATGGATTCCAGCCACCAAAACCAGCCGTGGCGCAGCGACCTTGCAGCAGCGCCAGTTACGCCCCCAAGAACGCCTTCCGCGCAGGGAAAAGCCATCAAAATCCCCAATCCAGCGCAAAGGGCTGCGCTAACCCTGTACCAGCACGGCAAGCGCGATCGGGCCTGGGGGAGCGTGCTACGTGTATTTCAGGGGTTCGCGTGAAGTTTCTCACGCGATCGGGCCTGGGGGAGCGGGCTATGTGTATTTCAGGGGTTCGCGTGAACTTTCTCACGCGATCGGGCCTGGGGGAGCGGGCTACGTGTATTTCAGGGGTTCGCGTGAAGTTTCTCACGCGAATAGCCTGGGCGCGTGTATTTCAGGGGTGCGCGGGAAGTTCCACACGCGAATAGCCTGGCCGCGTGTATTTCAGGGGTGCGCGTGAAGTTCCACACGCGAATAGCCTGGGCGCGTGTATTTCAGGGGTGCGCGGGAAGTTCCACACGCGAATAGCCTGGGCGCGTGTATTTCAGGGGTGCGCGTGAAGTTCCACACGCGAATAGCCTGGGCGCGTGTATTTCAGGGGTGCGCGTGAAGTTCCACACGCGAATAGCCTGGGCGCGTGTATTTCAGGGGTGCGCGTGAAGTTTTACACGCAAATAGCCTGGGCGCGTGTATTTCAGGGGTGCGCGTGAAGTTCCACACGCGAATAGGCTGGCCGCGTGTATTTCAGGGGTGCGCGTGAAGTTCCACACGCGAATAGCCTGGACGCGTGTATTTCAGGGGTGCGCGTGAAGTTTTACACGCGAATAGCCTGGGCGCGTGTATTTCAGGGGTGCGCGGGAAGTTCCACACGCGATTTCAGCAGGGTACGTGTATTTCAGGGGTGCCGGGGAGTCCTACATGTGATTTGACAGTGTGGGTCCTCGCAGGTGTTCCCTGTACACCCTCCACGGCCCCTGCAGGCAGCCCACACCACAGGGGACTACCCTGCATCCCTGGTCATGTCCCGCAGGCAGCCCACCCAACATGGGCATGCCCCCCAGCAAAGGCACATGTCTCCTTGAACTAATGAACACCAACTCATGTCCCCCACCACCCCCACCCCCCCAGCACTGTGGGGCACCTGCCAGCAGGCCCCCACCCATGTCCAACTCATGTCCCCCACCACCCCCACCCCCCCGCAATGTGGGGCACCTGCCAGCAGGCCCCCACCCATGTCCAACTCATGTCCCCCACCACCCCCACCCCCCAGCACTGTGGGGCACCTGCCAGCAGGCCCCCACCCATGTCCAACTCATGTCCCCCACCACCCCCACCCCCCAGCACTGTGGGGCACCTGCCAGCAGGCCCCCACCCATGTCCAACTCATGTCCCCCACCACCCCCACCCTCCAGCACTGTGGGGCACCCTCCACCAGGCCCTCGCCCATGTCCCATCCATGCCCCCCTGCACCTGGGTCCCAACAATCCCCAATCATGTCCGTAATGCCCATCCTCCCCTGCCAAAAGGCCCAACCAACTATCACATCCACCCACATATCAAAGGCAATTACATGTTACACACCCAATGTAAATAATGCAAATGAACACATGTATGTCACACACAATGGCTGCAAGTGAATGTTAAAACACCCAACATGTCATGCATCAAAGTAATGAGATGATATGACACATTGAAGGATGAAAATAAAAATGTATTGAAAATCAACTAGAATGGAAATGAAATTAGAAAAACCACAAAGCAAAACAACAAAAAGAAGATGAATGTCCATGAAAAAAATCCTAAAAATCAAAAAATCCATAGAAACACTATATACAAGACAATCCCTGGTCCATGAGCCCAACCAAATGAAACCTAACTATGTCAACTAACTAAAAACTGAACTATATACAAAAAAGTGGCGCATTGTCCAATCGCAACCAAATAAAAAAAAAATAATTTAAAGGAAACCTACCACTAACTATATAACTATATACAATGGCAGCGGGCAAGTCCTGCGGCTCACTCTGTGATGTTGCCGGCCAGGGCATCATCGAACTCCATGTCGATGTCCTGGAGGCGGGACGCTGTCCTGGCCCGAGGTCTCGCAGGGATAACCCCATGTTCACCTCAAACTCCCTGCGAGCTTCCTCGAGGCACTCAGCCCGCCTCAACGCCCGACGCATGGAGAACTCCGCCCTGACCATGGTGAGCCGCTCCTCTTCCGCCCGCTGCCGCTCCGCACCTATCCGCTGGACCAACTGCTCCCACACGGAAGACACTACCATCCCAGGGTTCTCCTGCCCTCCGGCCGATGCCTGCCCCTCTGATCTTGATGGCCCCGAGCCATGATGCCTCCCACGTCGAGCCTGCTGCTGCCTCCGATGCCACTGCCTCTGCCAGCACGACGGCATCCAGGATGATGGAAACCACCGACGCCGTCGTGCACGTGCCCTGCCCGATGATGCCGTCACATCCTCCATCTGCTGGGGTCCAGTTGCTGTGTTGTCCACGCCTGCTGGACCTCTGACTCCCGACTGTGGCAGGGATGGGATCCCCACCGAGCTGGCTGCATTGGTCAGGGCAGGTCCACAGGGGGCCCTGGTGGCATCTGGGCCGGAAGACGGCAAGGAGAACGACTGGCGTATAGTCTCCACAGAGGAGGAGAGGGCCGCCAGATTGGCCGACACATGCAGGAAACCCCCGAACATGGCCGATCCCAATTGGGCCACTTCGGCACGGTGCTCTTCGTGATGACGTGCCTGCTCCTCCTGGGAAGCACGCACGGCATCACGAATCACAGCCGTGCGCATCGCGACCCCAATCAGGACCTTCTCCACACGGCCAGGGGTCCCCTCGTCCGCAGGTGGAGGGGAGTCAGATGACATGGACATCCCCTCTACCTGCGGACGGGCCTGGGACGGGGCATCCCTGCTGGTGCAAGGTGGTGCACCCACAGGTTCAGGGACAGTGACATGCACAGGCCCCTCCACGGTGACCTGTGCTGTCTCCTGCCCCTGCCCCTGGACTGCACCACTTGCACCAGCAGGGATGCCCCCACCAGGCCCCATGTGCGCCTCAGTGGCGGCCTCCTCCTCCTCCTCTGTGGAAACCACCAACCTGGATGGCTCCTCGCCGTCTACTGCCGTAGCAGGCCCCTGTGGGGGCTCACCCACCCCTTCCGCTGCAGCCGTGGGGGCATCCCCGCCGCCTTGCTCCACAGCGCCGTCTCCGCCCTCTCCTTCACTAGCCGCTGCGTAGAGGGAGACATAGAACACAAGCATCAGGGTACTGTACAATGGTCCCCTAAACAGGAAGCAATAGCAGATGAGTGCCACTGTCAAAGTACACTGCCATCATGTCACACCACAACACATGTGTCAGTCCAGGCAAAACACACACAGTGACAGTCATGGTGCGTGCCATGGACATTTCAATGCATGTCCAATGGACTCTCGAATCATACAATGTAATGGGACTCACATGCATCATGGGTCATGCCTATCACATGCACACACTTCACCTCAGTCACATCCATCTGGCCCCGTACACCCCAATCACAGTGCATACAAGGATGACTAGGCTGCATCAGTGAATCTGTACATTGTCACAGACATGTGTCATGCATCCATGGCACTCACAAGTCACAGACACGCAGGTCAGGCACACAGACATGGATACCACATATGTATCTGGCATCAGCACCCATCCCTCGCCCCCACCCATGTCCAGGAACAGATACTGCCATGCTCTCATGTGTGCAATCTGCACAGGGCTCCCCATGTCGCATTCAAACACATGCAACAACCGTGCGGTTCACACATTACAGGTCGCACATGCATTCCCATGATGTCCCTGCACACATACATGCGTACATGGCCTATGTCACACATGCAGGCAAGTATCAGACAACCAGCACACTGCAACATGCCCTGTCTCACACAGCAATGCTTGGCCACTTACCGCTCAACTCCAGACGGGTCTCCCTCTCAAGGACCTGGGCGTGGAGCGCTGGGTGTGCGCGTTCCAGGACCCTCAACTGGATGGAACTCATGCGGCCCCGGCCCCCCTCCACGAGGCGCCGGGCCTTCATGAGGGTCCTGGACCTCAAGTCCTCCCAGCGCTTCTTGACCTTCTGGATGGTGCGGGTTGCCACCCCCTCCGCGTTGATGGCAACCACACAGTCGGCCCAGATCCTATCCCGTCCTTCCCTGTTGGCACGGGACGATCCGAAGAGGGCATCATACTGCCCCAGAACTTGCTCCACCAGGACACCAACTTCGGTGGCAGTGAAGCTGGTGCCCCTCTGCCCCTCTGGCCGGGGGTTGCCACTGGGGTCAGATGTGGATGTGCCCGACATGGCAACCCCAGGGGCAGGAGTGGGTGGGCAACTGGGTCCTGGGGCTGGGCTGTGGAGCGATGTTATTCGAGTCGGGAGTCTTCTGTACCAGCAGGGGTGGACAGAGCAACTGGACCCCTGCAGATGGCTGATGTGCAGGCACCAAATGGCAGGGCACGGTGGCAGCAGACAGGCAGGCAGGCAGCAGCAGATGGCACGTGGGAGGCTGCTCGGGGCACTGGGGGGCAGTGAATCAGCCTTCTGGGCAGGAGCGTGGTCTTCCGTGTGTTTTCGCATGGCCAGCTTGATACGGAGTGATTTGGCACGTGAAAAATCTGCACGTCAGCGTGTAATTCGAGGAAAGGCCCTTAGCGCGTAAGCGCGTCAGCACGCGTACGCGATTTCATTGGACCAAAGGCCCTTACAGCGTAAGCGCGTCTGAAGTTTTGCGCACGGGCGTTGCCCTGGCAGGGCTTGGAGATCCCGCGTGCCTTTATGTTCTGTACGTGCTTTTCGTGCGGTGCGTGTGTTTTCCATCCGTTGGGGTTCACACGCTATTACTTCACAGCGGGTGTTGGCTACGCGTTCTACTACACGCAAGGCAGACGGTGAGTGGTACCCCGCTCCCCCAGGCCCGATCGCGTGAGAAACTTCCCGCGCACCCCTGAAATACACGCGGCCAGGCTATTCGCGTGTGGAACTTCCCGCGCACCCCTGAAATACACGCGCCCAGGCTATTCGCGTGTAAAACTTCCCGCGCACCCCTGAAATACACGCGCCCAGGCTATTCGCGTGTAAAACTTCCCGCGCACCCCTGAAATACACGCGCCCAGGCTATTCGCGTGTGGAACTTCCCGCGCACCCCTGAAATACACGCACCCAGGCTATTCGCGTGTAATACTTCCCGCGCACCCCTGAAATACACGCGCCCAGGCTATTCGCGTGTGGAACTTCCCGCGCACCCCTGAAATACACGCGCCCAGGCTATTCGCGTGTAATACTTCCCGCGCACCCCTGAAATACATGCGCCCAGGCTATTCGCGTGTAAAACTTCACGCGAACCCCTGAAATACACGTAGCCCGCTCCCCCAGGCCCGATCGCGTGAGAAACTTCACGCGAACCCCTGAAATACACGTAGCCCACTCCCCCAGGCCCGATCGCGTGAGAAACTTCATGCGAACCCCTGAAATACACGTAGCCCGCTCCCCCAGGCCCGATCGCGTGAGAAACTTCACGCGAACCCCTGAAATACACGTAGCCCGCTCCCCCAGGCCCGATCGCGTGGGAAACGTCACGCGAACCCCTGAAATACATGTAGCCCGCTCCCCCAGGCCCGATCGCGTGAGAACGCGAACCCCTGAAATACACGTACCCCGCTCGCACAGGCACTATTGCTGTATGTTGCCACTTTTGTAATGCGCAGGGACGCTACCGCCTGCCTTCGTGTGGCGAACGTGTATCGGCTTGTGCGTGTCTTTCGCTGTGCGTGGCTTTGCCCTATTCGGTTCCATGAATACGTGTGGTTCGGGTGCGTGTGGGCGTTCCCTCTGCTTCCCTGCAGTACATCCCAGTTACGCCCTTGTTTTCGCAAGTTGTTCCCCATTCCGTGCGTTACGCCCCGTGTTCCGCCCACTTTCTAGTGTATGCGCAGAGGTTGTGCGCTTTCACTGTGCGCGTCGCGCACGTCTTTCGGGATGTTGCAGTGACGTGTGCGCCATGCACGGGTTTGGCGCACATCCCGAGGAAGACACGCGCAGGGACTTCCATGAATCGCACGCGTGCGCCTCTTTTTTTCCGCTTGCGCCTGCTTGCGCGTAGATTTTCGGCGCACGTTTGTTCCATGAATCGGCCCCTTAAACTATTCAGAAACCGATCTTCTAATACATATGGTGTAATGCTTTTTGAATTGTCTAAAACATGGAGTTTGTGTGAAATGCTTCTGGGTGCGCCCAGAACAGCAATGGACATTTTCCTGAAGCCTTAGTGAAAGCTGCATTTTATTGTGAGCTCTGAATACTATCTACATTTTTTGAATCACTAGAAAAACATGTTTTTTTGACATACCTTATTAGTCTGCAGTGCTACAAGGACTGTTTTGAATAAAGGGGCCTGATAACGTTACAGGAACCGATAGCAAGTTATGTTGTCTTTCAAGCTCCCATGAGAAAGGAAAGTGTTTACTTATTGACGTTTTCCATGTGACATTTCAGCTGAATGCCCATGGAGACTAGCAACGGGTGAACATTCTGGACAAAAACTATCCTGCATTTGTGGGAGTTTTAAATTGGAGAGCACCAGATTAGGAGATCAGAAACAGCTTTGGGGAAAGGATAGACATATCGCTTTCTATTGCCCATTAAACACAAATCTGCCTGTTCACATAATTTGTAGTTTCCCATTGAAGTGAGTGCACAGATGAGGAGTTGCAGGAGAGGTGCTTTAACAGTGAAGTATTATTAACCTTTTTTGGTAGTATTTTTGTTGTATTCATTTATGTATGTTAGAGAATTGAATAAAAGGCATAACGAGCCATTTTATAATCTAGCTGAGTGTGTATGTATAATTGCCTATCAAGTGTACAGTGTTTTTTCATTTAGGGTGCTGGGGAGAAAAATAGGTAATATATCAGTGCACCTTTTGGAAAAGCAAAACATATGGGCGAAAGGCCTGCTGAGAATCCCTCAGAAGACAATATTAGCAACAAAAGAAACAGAGGTCGCGAGTCCCAGATATCGAAAGCCATCTCATAGCCACTATCGGCTGGAATCTCCTCAAGATCAGCATTGTTTTGAACTTGTACAATAGTACCTAACTTGTCCCCTAAATGGATGGTGTTGGTTCTCACCTAAAATGTGATGGGCTTGCACAGTAAGGCTCCTAGTACCACTTCAAAATATTAAGATTGGTCAGCTAAATCCTATTGAACATCATCTTTTACACTCACACCAATCTTCAGAAGCATGGGCTTAACATTGGGGTAACAACCGTCTCGCTGTGTCGCCTGAATCGAAGGTGGCTTTGAATGATTGGCCCAACTATTTGAAAATATTACCCGTCTGGACTTTGAGGTATATAAAAGGAAAATGTCTCTTTCGTGAAACTGCCCGATCGTTCCGATTTCATATTCATGCATTTTAAAGCCTGAACACACAAAAAAGACAGATTTTTTTGGCCCGTTTTTGTGTTGGCTTTAAAATGCAGAAATATTACATACTGCCCCCCACCTTAGGCACCTCTAACCTCTCCCCCTAATTCTCTCGTTCATAGGGGGGGGTTTAACCCCCGCCCCAAAGCCTCCAGTTCCCCACCAGCCCCCTCCCACCCCAACACATGCATCCTCCGCACACAGACACACACAGACAAAAATGTACCTCTCACTCCTCCGATGAGTCTGCTGGGGCTCTCAGAGCCAGCCAGCCCCTGTGCGCAATTGTGTGTGGCAGGGGCGTGACAGTTTTATTTAGAAAGACCACTCCGTGCAGTCACGGTGGTCTTTCTAAATCCGTGTTTTTTCCCTTTGGAAAAAAGAAAATTATTATTTTGCCCAATACACGTATTCACAAATTATGTGGTGGATCACCAACACCGAAATGAAGTTGTGCTGGGGACACAACCATCTTTGAAGATCTCTTCCCAGGAGATGCCCTTCAGAAAAGCCTTGTGCAGTCCTGAACTATTCTCAACATAACCCCCCTCATCCATATATGGCAAGATGGCAGATAGATCCAGTCACTCAACTAGATGGCATGGGATCGAATCAGGCTACAGCCGCAGTCATGTATGCATGCTAGAGTTACAAATTATGTTTTTGATCGTATCTCAGTCCTTCAAGGCTGACCAAGATGATCCACAAAGCACCCACTTTCTGATGGAGATGCTCTCTTGCTTTTCCATGTTTAGTGGACCTGTTCTATGATTAAACCATTCTCGAAGGTAGCGTTTTCCCATACAAAGAAAATTACAGTATTGATCCCCCTTTGAGCCGCCCCCAATCATACCTATAAACTACCAGGCACATATCTAAACTGATAACTTATCTTTAGGTAGTGGCTCGTTTAACCATAGCCCGACACTGGAAAGCAAGAAGGGTTCCCGATATCCATGAATGGAGGAGTAGAATCTATATGCCATGGACAAAATCTCAGCTATATCAAGAAGTGAGATGTGAAAATGTTTCAAGAACTGAAAACCTTTTATTGTACAATAAGGCAATTATTTTAACCATTTGAACAAAAAATATGACCTATACATGTAACTTTTTACTTTATCCTGTTCCCTAAAATTATGTATGCAACATAAGAACTGTCAACATAACCACTGAAGTAAGCTCTATATCATCACAAACATAACCTCAATTATAACCATTATTGTTAACATTTTCTTTGTTTTTATACTCAACAAACTAAAAACATAAGCGTTATCACTGGATGCCGATTTGCTGGAAATTAAATCAAATCTAAGTATTTTTTAAAAATGAAACACAAACGTAATCATGTTCCACACAGCGGTGCACTAAATTGCATCGAAGGGTCTCTCTAGTCGGTTCAAGAAAAGTCTATAGCAAAAGTCTTTTCAGTTATTATCAGAGCAGCGTCTGGATCCTTCCCAGCAACTTTACTATAACAAATCCAAATGTGGGGGTAAGTGCTCAGTGTCTAAAAATAAGTTGGTGGCAAGAAAAACAATTTTTAGGATCTTGCATTTTCATTCCATAGCCAAAGTCTCCCATGTTTGCAGCCTCCTTGGCAATGTTCCTCTGCAGCTAGCGGATAAGGCCTCCTCCTACTGGATTTCAGAGCTGCACTAGAGCCTGATGGACGCTTTGTAGTTTGTTTCATGTTGGAACTGGCCTTAACCCAAAACCTTAAGCCATAGGAAGACCACCCACCTCCTGGCATTCTTGCTTCCTCCCTATATCAGTGTGCTAGGTTTATGGCCCCCTAACTCAAGCTGCCTTTCCGACATGCCGTCTTGCCAAGCTTGAACAAGGGGTCTCTGTTCTGGCTCCCGTCATACCGCCTTGCTGCTCTTTCACGTCTTGATATCTCCACTCACAGCTATTTACAGCCCAGTAAGCATGGGGCAGTGGCCCCCCTTTCTCCTGTGCTCTTCACTACCTTCTCACCACCACCTCATTCTCAAATACTTGTACCTTGACACTTAAGTGCTTACTTCTCTGCCACCTCTTCCTTTGCTCCCATGACCCCCTCCTTAGCCACTCTGGTCAACGCTTAACTCTGCTCCCCACCTTTTATTTAACTGTGTTTACATCTTGCTCCTTGGACAGCACTACTTCCAGTGCCATAGTCATGCCCCAGCCACGCAGGTCTTGCTTTCCCCCCGGCATTCTGGGTCTTCCTCTCCATGTACTGTTGGTTTTCACTCTCCTGGGCCTCCTAGGTTTCGCTATCCCGGTCTTCCTGGATTTTGCTCTCCATGTCCGCCCATGTCTCTTACTCACCAGGCTTCTGGGTCTTTCTCTGCCCCGAACACCCTAGGATCTTCTCTTCACTGGTCTCCTGGTTCTTCTATTTCCCAGTACCCACCATCTCAATCCCCCCAGCTTCTCGGGCATTTCTATCCCCAGCATCTTGGGTCTCTCAATTACCCGCATCTAGGGTCTTTCTCTCCAAAGTACAGTGGGCCACTCCACCAGCATCCTAGCTCTTCCTCACCACAGCCTCATCGGGCCTGCCTCCAACTCTCCTATCCAGCTGTCACAAATTGAGCTCCTTCTGCATCCTCCTCCAACTTTCTTCCAAAGCCCCTTCCTTTAATAGGACCCTAAACCCGCCACACCTTGCTCTAAGGCTTATACGTTAGGTATGTGTAACTTGATACTGGTGATTTTCTGCGCCTTATCGGGCCACTCCCCGATTGCTCTGGCCCCGCCCCAGGACAGTTCTTCTAGTATTGGGACCCTGCATGTATGTTCTGTGCTTGGACTAACTCCTTAGCATGTGCGAATTCCCTCCATGGGTGAAACCTGCCCCTGACCCTTCCCTGTTCATGGACCGAGGCACCTTAATATCACCATCTTGGATCCTGACGAGTGTATGCGAAGGAGGGATGCCTCAAATGTGGGGATTAATACTGAGCCTTAGTGAATTTGTGAGGACTGTGTCTCCCTGAAATGGATTGGTGTCTATTCAGAGTAAGGGCTCGCAGGTATTCGTTCTGAAACAACACCATTTTGAAGCTAGCTTGTATATTCCAGTGAAGGTGGACTCCGACATCTTGTCTGAAGTAGCACTGCACAGAAGTCAGTCAGTGTTTCTCCATGAGCAGGGTCTTAAACACTTGTGTTTTCTCAATTTGGGTCCCACATGCTTCCCTAGGAGCTCCAAGACATCTAATGTTTTACACTGCATGATGTAAGGTTTCAGACTAGGCTGTGAAGCAGATGACCTGGTGGGTTAGGTCTTTCCCTAATGCTGCAGTCCCTTAAGGGGGCTGACATCGTGCCTTGGCCCATTCTGACAAGCCACTTTCGGTCTGTTGTATGGTGTGTGTAGCCAGCGGATGCTCCCCATGTCATGCCCAGCTCAGCATCAAATATCTTGCGGCAACCCCTTTGGGACAGCACCATCCACCTGTGAGGTCAAGCAGGTGACATCTTCACAAGGGGACAAGCAGGAAGAAGTGTGGTGAGAGAAATGGCATTGTCCAGCGGATCTGGGGTTTGGAAGTGCAGGGCTGATACCATAGAGTCTGTTTTATGAGCCCTGTGATTGGCTGGAAAGTTGTCAAACGTCATGTCCTGGGTGCGAAAGGTCACTTTAAAGACTATTGCCATACAATAAGCTTGTATGGTAACATATGATGTATAAAATCAAGGAAACATAAGACACACCTCAAATTAAATTTGCACCAGGACTAATGGCTCTGGGTTTATCGTAAGAATCTGTTTTTATTTCTGTCTGAGACCATTAACACACCATGTGGCCATGCTCAAATAACCACAATGTGCCTCAATAACCAAAAGGAAAATTGTGAGTCATTTGGAATAGGCTTTAGCTGGTCATACATGCATTACATAGATACCAGAAAAGCAACGCTAACCATGGAACATTAACCTATAATTTTAAAATGCACTCTTTCCTGGAAGTCATGTGATCAGTAATCATTCTCCAGTCAGCTGTAAGCCCTTGGGCCAAGGACACGGAATCAGAAGGGAACTGTGGAACTGAGAAAGTAGAGGATTGCACATAGTACATTTCATTACTCGTTTATTTGAAAGGGTCTGCTAACAATTCAAGGTTGCATGCAAACATGTAATAGTGACAGGAAGTCTGTATAGTTGCTTCAGGACGGACAGGTTGTGTTTCATGGATCGGTATCAGGTGTCAGACGTGGTCACTTCCTGGAGAATTTGCAGTCGGCCGGGCTGATATGCAAAGCCACGCTAAGAGGTTTTGTGTCATTGATCTTGAGAATTAATGCAAAATTGCTCTCTCCCCATTTGGATACGCTTACCTAAAATCAATGATTCATTTGTTTTCATGCAAAGCAACAGAAAGCCATTACATGAAGAACGCATAGAATTTTGTCAAAGGACACTGACAGATGTAGAGTATTCTCTCCACAGGATCCATTTTTCTAAACAAGGAAATTATAACTGTTGCAAAAATGGAACCTTGTTTCATTTTTCCGAAAAAGGACTTCAATTTTCTGAGGATTTCTCAAGTTCTTACCCTTGCACAATTACATATTGTCAGTGCAGTAAACATGGGTACAAGTATTATATATGTTTAGGTGCAGAATACATGGTTCCATGTGTTAATATCCCGGCAGAAATATCGCCATACAAAAATATTGCCATTTATTTGCGGCGATATTAAGGGATGCAACCTGCGGGGGACACACCCGCAACCCTGCTCATAAAAACCGCAAAATTATCCCCCCCCCCAAAAATATCACCTATTGCCGTTCCAGACAACCATATATAGAGCGATATTTTTTGTGGGGATAATATGTAGTGATACCGAATACATTTGCCTGAAGGATGCACTGGAGTAGGCCTAAGCAGGGTCTCCTGCAGCAGCGTTACTGCCATGCATTCAATGTAAAATGTTTACACAAGTTATTCAAGTGTTTCCATTTTTCACAGGTGCGTGTGTTTATGAAGCCATTCCGTTCCTTTTTGAAGGCATGAATGTTGCTACTGCACTCCAAATAAAGCCTAAAAATAAAAACAACTTACGAACTGGAAACCAGGTTACAAATTGAAAGCTCTAAAAGTACAGTTTATGCAGCTAGACACATCTAAGAATCACCTAGCACACTGTTTGATTTAAAATAATACTGCTTTAAATTCATTGTACCTTCCTTCGTGGTCTAATACAGGTTGAAAGTTATGTACACCACTTGCTCCAGTCACAGGTCATCATCAGACTGCAGTGGTTGGTAGGCATGCCAGTTTATTGGTATTGGCCTGAGATGCGCCCAGAATTCTGGCATCTAGGCTGTCCTGTGCATTGTTTCATATTCCAAGGATTTGGGAGTAGATGCGCCCTTCCCATCTGCCGTTTTACGCGTCGCAACCCTTTTCACTCGGAAATATATCGGCAATGCTAGGTGGTAATTCATCATCAAAAGCCAACTCTGCAGCTACAGAGGATGTGACCAGGTCTGTCGATTAATAGCGGTCAGATATCTTGGTGGTGGGCATGAAGGAGCAGTAAGTATCACATGCGCTATGAGGAGAGGGAGATTATTGAATTGAACTACTTACTTCACACCATAGCGTTTACATTCTACTGAAACAGCAGTTCCAAAACAGCACCGTTTCGCCAAAGCATAGCAAAGCTTTCTATGTAAATGTGCACATCCAATACTTACGGAAGAGAGAAATCATGCATGGACACTTTGGTCTTCACCTATCTTACTCCTTTGAATTGTCACAGTCCTGGTCTCCCTTCGTCTACAATTAATGCAATTTTCACATACAAAAGAAAGGTCAGCAGATGCAATTTGAGCACCAATGAAACTCATCAATATCAGATGATTTTGGTCACCATGGAGTGGAAAGGTAAAAAGGATAATGTCGTAGTCTGGGCTTCAGCTTTTGTATGCCCAGGTGCTATCAGAAAACAGCTATTGTGTTCACAGAGGGCATTCTATGCATTTTAAATTAAGCTTTCCATCTCATTTTAACTCCAGACAGAAGGCACATATCTTGCCCTTCCACTCCTAAATCGGCAGCCTACATCTCCTACACAGTCTTTTAGCCCAGTACCTCGAGGGCGGTCAGCTGCCAGTGTGGGAATCACAGCGACACATTTGCAAGGCAAATGGCCAAGGACTATGCCCCAGTCCCAATCAAATGGCAAACGCTGTTCTTAGCTCTGAAGTCCTACCGAACCCAGGGCCTGTGCAAAGTAGTGCAAAACTTCAAACTCATCTCTGCTGCCCCTTGCACATTAAGAAAGGAGAAATGAGGGCCTATTAAACATATTGCCTGGGACCTCTTTAGCGCAACCTAAAAGACCAGGCCTCCTTTACCTCAGAGCACAACACTTAGGGTAGTTCCCACACAAGGTCACGTCTGCCCCTGCTCCTGCCTCCACTTATACGTCTGAACTCCAAGATGAGGCTACCTATGGGCTTGTGTTACAAGCAGCAGCAGTTCGCCCCTAGAACGGCAGCAAGACCGTTCTATTCCTATTGGCGACTAACAGGAAGGTTTCCATGGAGGCGTGCTGTGTATCCGAGATGCTGCACTCCCCGTACTGACGCTGTTGTCAAGGGCCGTCACGTGATCCACAACATCATGTGACCGGAAAGCGTCTCCCGACTGTATTTAAATAAAGTTTTAGCAGGCATCTGGTGCTTCTGATTAGCGTTTCCTTGAAGCTCCAGCCATTTATGTACGCCTTGTTCCTGGTCTCTTTGGATTATACCCCCACCCGGTCTCCGGCCTTCCTTCTTGGAATGTCGGCCATTGTTCTGCATTCTGAATACCCGGCATATCGACCACGGCTTGTTTAAAGAAACTCCTATTCCTGTTCCACGTCATTCCGTCCGCACTCAGAATAAGGAACTGCCCATTCCGTTACTTGTCTGTGCCAAGTTGGCTACCTGCTGCAAGGATTAAGACCAACTATAATATGTGTCCCGTTATTATCCTGTCCCTGGACTCTATTTTACTAACGCAGCATTCAGGTTGTTTTGGATTCACTTACTGTTTCCTGGTTACCGAGATTCACCATTGTGAACTTTGACTCCTCCCTGTATTTTGCTTCCAAACAGTGCACTGGACTTTTGGATGCTCTCCAGGGGATACCTAAAGTGCACCATCCCGTGTCTAGTGCGACCCGCGTGCCGTAAGGGTATAGCACCCTACTGACCCTACCTTTCCCCGTTTCGTTCTTTCTTGGATTACCTTCTTATCTGGGACTTCCTCGTTTTACTATACAGTAAGAGATCATCGGATAATAGCATCTGAGGGAATTATGAAGGGGTGGTCTTGTTTGTGTTTGAGTTCCATACTGAATCTGGTGATCTTGCCTTCCTAGGAGAAGACAAAGAATTAACCACCAGTCGACACAGAAGTCTGGATCCGTCATTCTCTGCCTGGTTAGCTTCTATACATTGG
Source organism: Ambystoma mexicanum (assembly GCF_040938575.1). Taxonomy (NCBI): domain Eukaryota; kingdom Metazoa; phylum Chordata; class Amphibia; order Caudata; family Ambystomatidae; genus Ambystoma; species Ambystoma mexicanum. The sequence goes on along the minus strand of NC_090935.1, from coordinate 1,168,064,426 downwards.
TGGGTGCTTCGCCCTTTCCAGTGATTCACTCCTCTAGCTTTTGATTAATATCAACTAGTCAGGTATATCATTTGGAAGGTCTTTACTCTTCAAAGACTTCAGGGTAGAGAAGGGAGAGCCTCATTGTCCATCAGGACCTAACCGTGTTCCTGGTTAGTCATTTCCAGTTGTCATTGTAGATTACTGACCAGGTTTGTGCACAACCACCCATACACAATGGATCTGTCTGGGAGGCAGAGCAGTTAGTATGCATATGCACATGGACTTTCACTCGCATCTGGATTCATCCCACAAGCTTTGCTATGGTGTGCAATGCGTTGTGTAGCAGCTCATATAATGTTTACAACTTGACACATGTTGTCAAGGTTTTATGATGCGTACAACGTCTTGCTATGCCATTGTGTTATTTGTGTCTTTCTTCTGTGACTAACAAATAACTCCCATTCACACACCATCAGCGACATCCCGATTTCTTTACACGTGTGTGATTGTCAGGTTTGGAGCAAACGTAGTGTTTTCAATTCTACTCTCTAAAAAAGACAACTTTCTGGATGGTTACAGCTATAACCTTGTCGCCCGAAGAGCACATTGTCCCGTACAGGGAAAGTTCAGATAAGCCTTTGAGGGTCAGGTGACTCTTAAAAGGGGCACTTTAATTTCACTTTGGGAAGGACTGTTCTATGTATCCTATTGCTGGTGACTCAAATGTCGATTTAAGAGGGAGGCTGGTCTAGATGTTTTGCAGGGCCTGTCCTGACCCAAGCGCCCTTTCCTCATGGAGGAGAACTGTAAACAAACACTCACTGTAGCAAGTGATTGTGTCTTCCAGTTGATCCTGCTCGGATTTCCTGGGGTCCTGATCTCAGGACTAAAATAATCTCTCCTTCTGAATTACAAAAGGTCTTTTTCAGCTTCTCTTGAACCACGCTGGGTATTGAGAGGACTTCAACTCCCAGAAGACAATTGACTTTGGTTCGCCTGCAGCTTCTCAGCACTACAAACTTTGCCTTGGAAAGTATTGGAACCATAAGATCCATCAAACCATTTTCTGTGGTTAACTTTCGCTTTATGTCTCTTGCACCATGTGGATATTTGCCGAAATGCAGCTCCCAACAAAGTCGTCCTAGGCTGGCTTTCAATCTTTCAGCACTTTACGCACTATAGCGCATTGTCTCAGTAAGTGGTTCACCTGAACTCCCTTTGAGCCTCTTGTGGTGAAGCAGCTAAAGGAGTCGGACGCAAGGTGGACATTTGAATGTTCTTTATTTGACCAAAAGAAAAGAAAAGGCCCATCTTGCCCTATCCTTTTGGGGGTTTTCCATGCCTAAGCAAATCAACTAATGCTGCTCGTCAGTGTCAGTAGTCCAAGACAAATGTCCCCCGTCCAACAAACTACCCTATCAAGCCCTAGCACTTACAACTAACATCTAAATACAGTAGCTTCCCTTTAGCCGGGACTCTCAGGTTTCTCTCAGGGTTTCCAAGCTGCAACAGTTCCAAAATGAGGTATAAAGTCAGTATTTGATATTCATCAGATTTGATGAGCGTCTGCAGCTCTTGGTATAGGCTTAAGTCTTTGGTCTCTGGGAACTTCTTTCTTGCGCTACTTATGGCAGCAGTCTTTTTCATTTCGTTTTATCAACTTGAACCTTTGTATTCTTGAGGTTTTCTCTTCATCCTTGATGTGGTAACTTATACCCCTTTCCTTCACTTGCTAGCCCCCCTTCTGGAGCCTTTTCTCTAATTATTGTGTCAAGTGTCTTTGGACCTCATTACGAGGTGGGAGGTAAGGGTTTACCGGCACCGGTGCGGGTAATCCGTTACCTCCATACTACGAGTTCCCTTTGCAGGTCCTTCCTGAACGCCTGGTTTTTGCAGGCGTTAAGGACGGGACCCGCAAAGGGACTCTAGAGCTAATAACGGTACCGCAATTTGCGGTATCGTTATTAGCGCCTTCCCCATTCCCATTGAGCCCTATGGGGGCTCAAATGGGAATGAGGAATGGCCCTGGTGAATGGGGAATTACCGGTCCCACCGAGCTCGGAATGGACCGGTAATTGCTCCATTCACCAGGGCGGAGTCGGAAGGGTTTTGGAGGCAGCCATGGAGCTAATAGCTCCATGGCTACCTCCAACCTCGTAATGAGGCCTTTGACTATTATAGTACTTGTACTTAATTCAGGCTGTTTATCAGTGTCTTTCCTCAAAGTCTTCCTGTACACGACTTGCCACTCCCTAAGGGTTTCAGTCTCAATATTGAAGTTTCTTCTGTACAAATGCAGTTCCCGCTGCATCCCCCTTTTCAGAATAACCAATTAAGCTTCAATTTGCATGGGTTGGTTCAGCAGGCTCAGCATTGGGAATACATCTCCTTCTGCTGTTCTTCGTCTCTGGTTTCTCATCTCTTTCCCATGCGGGTCCGTCTCGTGAAATTAGCTGACTGTGCTCGGCACAGCGCTACTTAAGGGAGGATTAGTTCCTCCCCCTTGTTCGGGTCTTGGCGCTGGTAGTCGGCCCCAAGACCCAAAACGTTCTTCTCATGGTCATCCCACCCTTCCGGACGGTCTCCTGGACTCTGTCTGTACAGAAGTTGCTCCACTGTGTGAGACACCCGGCCTCCAGTGTCCCTCTTCAGTGTTCTCTTTTGTGTAGGCAGCTGCTGTCTCCGAAGCTCCAGTCTGCTATGCCTCGCCACTGCGTACATACATCAGAGGTCTTCCCCTGCGTAGGCCTCTCTCTCCATGTCCATGATTCGCTTGTTTCTTTTACAGGCTGTTTAGCGTTCCAAATAGTATTACGTTTCTCTTCAGGTGTCTTCTGCTGTCCAGCACTACCTGAAGCCAAAAGAAAGGGAAACCACATTATTGGCGTTTAAAGGCAATCCCATGTATGCAGATAGTCTTGCATGTGTAGGGAGAGCCTCGTGGGAATGGCAGTACTTTTCCCCTAGAGGGGAGTTACTCCCAATGAGGTCCTACTTGCCCAGATCCCCTATGTAGGGTCTCGATAAGCGGGCTCACCCCCCCCCTAGTCTCAAAGGTGATGGCTTCCCTGTGCACACGGTCCGAACACCCTAGATTCGTCACACTCTGCACTGCTCTGAAGCAGAGTACCAGCCCAGCATAGCTCTGCATATTTTCCCAGGTGTGTGTTCGTGTTTTTTGTTGTTGTTGTTTTTTTATCTCTCTCTCTCTTTCCTCCTCCTCCTCCTCCTCCTCCTCCTCCTCCTCCTCCTCCTCCTCCTAACTGCTGGTGCTCGAAGCTTTAAACCACTCACTGCTACTCATCGCCATCTCTTGAAACGTGTTCCTCTCATTGTGTTCTTTCTATCTGCTAGGGCAAGCGTTTGCAAGTTACTCCTCAGGGGTTTGCCTGCTTTGATTTTCTTGCAGATTCAGCTTCAAAGCAGTGCTCTAGTGGAATTGAAGTTTCCATCAGGTATGAAATAGGCAACTTTGAGGTGTCTCCTCATTGTATTTTGCTGGCCCCAGCTAAACGTGTCCATTTTGTTTCTCTTACTACCCTGTTCTTCACTTCATTAAGTAGCGGACGCGGCAACCTAAACCAAGCCAGGGACAACAAACGTATGACTCACTAAACCTGGGAGAGCTAGGTAATTCAGGGGTCGGTGGAGCCAGGGCCGAGTTTGGGATCTGGCCTGGCTCTTTGGGGCAAACACGAGCCGAGCTGGGGAAAGGCCATGTAAAAAGGGGGCCGAGTCTGTGTCAGGGGCTGGGGGCAACAAAAGGCCTACAAGGGCAAAGAAAAGGGGATAAAAGGTTCTGTGGCAATAAAAGGGGAAACACATGAATGAAAGAGACTGGTAAAAAAGAGGCTAAAGGGGGCAGGAAAATGGGCAAAGAGTAGTGGACAAGAAAAGGCTCTAGAAAGGTACTGGGACAAAAGGGGCAAAAAGGTGGCTAAACGGGACTGGGAACACAAAAAGAGGTTAGAGGTTGCTGGGCCACGAAAGAAGGCTGGGGATGAATGTGTAGGGACAAGGCTGGTGTTTATGGGAAGAGGCGGGGAAGAGGGGATGGTTGCATTTTGGGGGAGTGGGAAAGCCATCGGTAAGGGAAGTGAGCAACAGAGGAACACAAAGAGTTGGTAGGCAGGTGCTGCCTACCATCTCTATGTGCTCGCTTATCTTTTGAAATCACTGCCAGCCACTGCCTGCTCGCGCTAGGAAACCTCTTGTCCTGTCTGGGTGGGACAGGAAGTCAGGCTGGAGCGCAATGTGTTTTTAACACTTTTTTTCCATGGATGCGGGCAGCCTGTGGGGCTCGTGGCCTGCCCCTGCTTTGGGCAGGCACCGACCCCAGAGCAGGGTCAGGACAGAGCCCAAGCGGTGACACGGGTCAGCCCGAGCCCCACCGGTCTCGCCCAGTTCTGACTCACAGATATATAGATTTAATAGGTGCACAGCTGCGGTAATGGAAAAATTAATCAAGACTGGGTCGGCTCCCCCGCAGCCCTCGACCTGCATCACCCCCGTCAGCCCTCTTTATCCCCGCTCTTCACATCCTTACAAACGTGTCCTTAATAAATATTCTATCCTACTAACTGTGTGGATACTATTGTAAACTGTATGCCCTTGTCGTATTGCGCTCTATTGCTTCACAGCTAGATTTGCACTGTATCAAACTCATCAAATGAATATATAGAGTGGCTGTTCCGGTCTAAGTATCATGATCCAGCCCAAGTCACAAAAGGGCACACACGGAAGTGTGGTGTGCTGTGCATTGGGCTTCCCAGTTTAGGCACTCAAGACCGCAAACGGATGGCGCTGAAGCCCAGAGCAGGTAAGTGGGGGGTAGGCCTATGGGTTGGTGGTGGAGCTGAGGGGCAGGGGGATTTAAAACAGCGGAGGCCCCAAACAGAAAGGGGCCGGAAGAGGCCGATAACAAAAGGTTGACCATACAGATGCAGCCTTTTCGGACTAGAATCCCCATAGTCAGCCTTTTCTTCCAGGCCTTTCGGACGTAAATCCAAAGTGGCACTAATATGTCAGTCACAATAATACAATACCAGAAGAAATAATACTGCCCTAGATTTATTGAAATAATCTAGCAAAATCCGAATGATGAAGGTAAATAAATTGACATAAAAAGTGACATGTTTATTGAACATCAGCAGAACAAAGTACTTTGAGAGATGGGGTACTTCTACTGAAATCAGCATAAACCATTTAAGGAATTCTAATGCATGTACTTTACAACTAGGCGCCATTCCTAAATACCAACTCATTTCACTGGCATGGAACAACAGGTGGTCCAAAACTATGTTTAAATTATCAAGTAAAAATCAAATAAAAATATTTTATAAATGTAATTTTTTAGCATCTATCTGGGGGTAAAGAAAGGGGAGGACACAGGTGTTCTGAAACACCCATGTCCTAAGAATATGGGAGCCAGCCCAAGAATTCCACTTAAAACTGTGTTACAAGGAGCGTCAAGTGATTTGAAAAGCATGATGGTAAGGTTACACATGGCAAAAAATAGTAGGGTGGTTAACAGCATACGGAATTCGACATTTTATTGTAATAAGACTGTGGATAAACAGTTTACAATAAATCACCCAGACGGCGCTCGGAAAAAGTGTGAGAAATAAACGTTGCCCAATAATCAAGATCTTGTTCATTTGTTGAAATACAATGGACTTACAAAAGTTGCAAAATGAGGTATGTCACAGATGGCACAGAAATCACTTGGTCGTAAAGACAGTTCAAGGATTTTTATTGTTCTTTTGTGGGGCCTAGAAACATACCTCGTGTTCACTCGCTCTCATCTCAAATTGACCCTCCTGCCTAGCCTAGGCATCCATACGGCCCTTAGTGCTAGAAAATGTTGACCCTCTACTGTGTCTTTTCACTGTTTGACTATAGATGTCTTCCTAAATGCAGGCTTTCTTAACTCTCTTTGGGTCTTCCTAACTGTTCCTACTCTAACCAATGGTTAGTGTCCTAATTGGGAATTGGGAAAGCACCTTGCACTTACTCTGCTCCGATTCAGGTTGTCCTTGCACATTCCCTCTCACACCCTCTGCTCTACTCTGACTACTGTGAGAAACCAGAAGGTGTCTCACCCACTAGTCCCCAGGGATCTGTCATCCAGGTGGCCAGGACATGGCCATCGCTTTTGGATCCAGTTCGTGGTGGTGGACCAGTACAGGAGGATCACCTGGGTGAGGGGTGCTTGGGGAGGGGAACACTGGATGGCGAGACGCAGTATCCCCTTCCATGTAATACTTTGACCCCATCCTACCAGGTAGAATACTTAGGAACTCAACCCGCACCCTTTTTTTCCAAGACCAACACTTTCTCACGAACAGCTCACTATGAGAAAAAACAGACTAGCACCAGAGCTATATACCCGACATGTCCCAATACAATGGTCAGGCAGGGTCATGCAATTACTGACCACTAAACACACCTGACTTCAGTTACCCTTCCCCACACGGATAAAAGGCAGAGCATGAGAGCACACTCCGAGTGAGGCAAAGCACATGAGGAAGCAACAGTTCCAAGATGGCAGTTTAATACAAGGTGAAAGATGGCAAAACCAAAGGGGATCGCAAGGACGGAAGTGCCCTTGACCTTTTTGACGAGGAACCATTACTTTCATGAACCTTCGCAAACAGAAAACGTAAGACCGGGAAACAAGGCTGAAGAATCCTGCATTGTGTGTCAGAGGTACCCAGGCTCACAACAAAGCAGCGCCAGCGAAGTCAGCACAGCCGATGAGTTGGGGAGACTGATACCAGACCGGTCTGTGTTGAAGCCAAGGTTACAAGTGGCAACATTCAATAGTGAACACTGAATCGAACATTGTATGAAGCGTATGTGATCATCAATGCAAGTAAAATTAAACAGATGAGTGATTGAACTTTGAAGCCAACATACAATACCTTAGACAGAGTGGTCCGGCACTGCATCCATGCTCATTCGAAAGTCGCTGTAAGGTATCCAACTGAAAGAGTGACAAGGAATTGTGAATCGAAGTGGTCCTGCAATGGGTCAAGACAAATCCCATGCACAGTCGAATGTCTTCGATGTTAAAAGCGAAAAGAAAGAAGATAAAGTTGGTCCAAGCCCGGCAGAGGGAGATCAGCTGAGGGCTTTTAGTTAAAGCAATTTTGTGTTAAAAAGTTAATTGGAATTGGTCCGAGCCCGGCAGAGGGAGACTAACTGAACATTGTGTTATGAGGATCTGGGTGTCATGGTCATGAAGTCAGGGGCAGAGGCATGCAGGGGTCGCATGCACAGGAGACCTGCGTGGACACGGTCATGGCAACTTTGGCACGAGGCTCATGAACAAAAGTAAACAAGAACATGCATTTAACACCAAAAGGCTTTTATTATGGACATAGCACTTCAGATGCATTAACCTTGAAAATTCCATCCATTAATCAGGATCCTTTAACCTGGAACATTCCATTCATTAAGCAGCCCCAAGTGTATTCTTGGGTGTGGCTGCCAATGGCTTGCCTTCGTACATGCTCACTCTCTAGGAGTGGCAGGGTGTCGCTGGTAAGCCGGCCCCAATGGGCATGCCCACGATCTCAGCTATATAAGCTGCCCGATCCTCAAGACAGACGCTTCGCGTTATTCTGCACTTGCAAGCACCATAACGCTCACCATCGCCTGAGGTCAGACTTACCTTTGAAGATCCTGCTTCCTGGACATCCTGCTTCCTGCCAGCATACTTACCAACTGGGGGAAGCTGTTCTTACCTGTACATCTCTTCGGCGAACCAAGTATTCATCTTTACACTTTCCGGAACGCCGAAATCTTCATCTTGGCACCGCAGCATGACACGCTCCATCGTCGACAGCAGCGCCTGCAAGGATAAACAGAAGACAAGGTTAGACATCGGAAAAAACAGTCAGTTTAAGGTTGCGCTTCGCCATACTTAGCGCTTTTCCTTAAACCATCACTTACCTGCTGTCGAACATTGCCGTAGCATCCATCTTCCATCCGGCCGCGTCTCACAGCTGCATTGAGACCGCATTTCCATCTAAGGGGACAAAACAGAGGAGCAACATTATTGCGGGCATAAATAGGAGCAACATATAAATACATTAAACAGAACTAACAGCATCACAAGAGCTCAAGAAAGACTTACCAATCATAAGTAGAAGCATAGTCGCAGCTGGACTGAACTAATCCTTATCCGGGATCAGTGAAGGAACTAGATTCCATTTGACGTGCCCCTGCCAGAAGTAGCAGGACGGAGAGCTTATCTTCCATAATTCACAGGTGAGCTTTATGGGCCGGCGTATGCTCACAGAAACCGTACTTTGGGGTGAAGGGTTTGAGAGGAACAGCAATCACAGATTGGAGCACTCACACACTCTTCATCTCCACACAGGAGCAGTATCACCACATACCTCCGCTCACAGCTTTTCTACTGAGGGAGAGGCCTGAAGGGGGTGATTCAAGTTCAGGGAGGGCTGCAACTGTGCTCCAACGCCTCCGCAGAGACCAGGTGAGCGTAACACTGAGCCCAGCTGAGGGGGATCCTGGATGATCCGTGAATCACCCGAGAAATTGGATGCATGAATATCCTAAGTGCATTGCGTTAAGAGGATCTCAGTCCAGCTGAGGGGGGTCAGAGTTGAATAGTTTATCACCTGAGAATTTGAGCACTTGTGAAATTCTAAGAGGAAAATAACTTCCTATTTTGTTTGTCGCATCAGGCCCTCTGAAGGAAGAGACTTTGAGAGGCAAAGAGACCTGGACACGGAAGGCCCTGGTGCTAATGATGGAAGTGTATCCTTGTGCTAGAGAAGCCAGAGACTGTGCTAAGCTTCAGTGTACCGCCTTGTCCCATGCTGAAAACGTGGGGAAGGGAGGCCAACGGCCTGAACATCCTGACATATCATTTTTGTGAACACTCCTTTCTTTTTCGGAACACGGTTTCCCACACTATTTGTATTTAGAGGGAAGGATTGGCAATAGGTTTATTAGTATAGGCCTTATTTCTTTTTTGACGAGACACCACTAGGACTGTGTTATTATTCTTCGATGGTTGTAGCTTGCTCCCACCTGTAGATTTAGGATTAGATGGGTGTTTCAAGCCCTTTTTTGAAGTTCAATAAACACCCTTGAACTGTGGTCACTTGGGTCTGTCCTACTGTTGATACCATGCCTTCCTTACACTACTTCCCTCGCACACTCCCCCCTCCCGTCTGCCGTCCCTCCAACTTTTCAGTCCTCCTGCCACCGTCTCCACCTGTAGATGTTATTTTCCCCCTACTCTCCACTACTTCTCCCTGCCCCAAGCTACTGCTCCCCTCCCCATCCTACCACTCCCCTCCACCATGCTACTGTTCCCCTTCTCCCAAACCACTACAGAAACACTCTTGTTTCGCTCAGTAACATTCACATCCCGAACACTCCTTCCACTTGACCTGAACGCTTACCACACAAACATGCACAATCAAACTGCAGAATGACTTTCATGCCTAAGCCAATACCTCGCCTGCTCCACAAATTTCCTCCACAAACGGCCACTACCTGTTCTTCCTCCTTCTGTTATCTTAGTCGTCCTTCAACTATAGTCCTTCTTCCTACCTTGGTTTTAATTCCACCTCCTTATCCCGTGATTTGGCCGCTCTCTCTGGCCAATCTGGCCCGGTCTTTCTTACCTGGGCCATGCAGGTTTATGGAAGTCATCAAAAGGGGGCTAGACCCACCTACTAACTCTCTGTGGGCTTGCTGCATAAAAGCCTTGGTGGCCTGAAAAAGATTCCCATGTGTATTCTTGGCTTCATTCCGTGCCATCCAGGTAACTTCTGCCTTTGGTTCTGGTTTATATTTCAACTGTCCACGGTGGTTTAGGGTACTTGTCGCTCCCTTTGATGCCCTGCCACAGCAGCTCCATTGACACACACAGCTTTCCGTTCGGCCGCACACTTTTGGAGCTGAGGTGTCTCTCTCTCTCTAGGGGCCGGGTTCTCGATCAGGTCTGATAACTGGGGCTCCACTGTGGGTGGCCTGCTGGTGGTTGGGTGTTCCGTTTGCTAGCAGGTGAGGTGTATTCATGTTGTAGGGCGATACTTGGAGAGACCAGAATAAAACTGATCAGTAATGCAACTAAGAGCTAATGGTATGCCCAGACACATACTGACACATGGTGGAAGACAGGGGCTGGGTCCCCATACCTCCCATGGTTATTAGAGGCTTTGCATTTCCCTGATCCCTTCCACACGTCTGAAGAGAGAGCCTTCCCCTCCTCTTGACAAGGTCAGTGCACTGGCCTTGTCACAGATGGCCTTAGGGATACAAGCTAGCAAATGCTTTGGTGCTGCATTTAGCACATGCCACAATCCTCCATTTATATTTACAGGCTTCTTTTTTCAGTAAATTGGGAAATTCTTCACAATTATTTCCCTCCATGCAATATGTAGAGGTGTGAACGGCAGGAAGATATAATTAAAGTGGTGCTATGCCCCCGTTTCAAGGGCTGGAATGGGGGTAATGACCCGGTAGCCTAAGTTAATGGCCCGAGCAAAGTGAGGGCCATTACGAGGGACCGCACCGTTTCCAGCACTCAGAACGGCGGCTTAAGGCCATTAGCACCCAGGCTACCAAAGCAGTAGCCCAGGGTGCTAAAAAAAAAATAAGATGAGGGTTGTTTTGCTCCCAAGGATTGCGCACACAACCAAAAATTAAAGTGCTCAATTGGGCGTTGTTTAATGCAATTCAAACAGCAGCCGACACGTGTTTCGAGCAAAAGCTCTTCTTCCAAGGCTGCAAAATTATGAACATATTTTGTACATTTTTGACAATCAAAGTGTTACGATGAGCAACAATTGGACATGAGACAGAACCAAAGACCATACGCTAAGTATTAAGGTGGCATATAAAATAAACGTCACAAAATTTCCCAACAAGATATGCCACATTTATTAGCATTGCAGAGTATAATAATATAACATGGCACAATAAAATTAAACATGAAAGGATATATGGCCCATTGATCATTGAAGTTAATCGAACCGTCAAATCAATGCCATGTGTAAAAAAGGAAAGAAAAAGATAAATGTGCATGAATGATGGGAACGGCCCCGTAAATACAAAGCGCGTCACACTTGTGTCTAACTGCTTACAGTTAATAGGAAATTAGTTTTACCTGAGGAGGCTTGGCACTAGTTCTATTGCATGGGGAAAAGCAAAAAACAAGACACACAAGGTGTTTGTATTTCAATGGACAATTTGGATGTTTGAAAAAGCCCTAATTGGTTGGCTTTCATAAATTTGTCAAAATTAAATTGCTTGCCTAAAGCAAGTTTACCCAAATTAACTTGCATCTATTCTTACCTTTTATATATGGTAGATGATATCCAATAAAGTATATAGATTGTAAAACCATACCTATATAAACGCATGTGCGTATTCAAACGTAGCTGTCAGACCAATTGTGATGTAATGGAGTGAGATTGGAGCAGGCACGCGGCATCGGGTAGAGGGGGAGACAGGAGAGGAAGTATCTAATTAGTCAAATGATTAACACTTGCAAAGGCGAGACGGTCACATGCGCATAGCCCCAGGGCGAATAGTCCGTAGGGGTCGACTCGAAATACCTGCACTTACCAGCGTTTCCACCTGACTAATGAGATAGAGCCTCGCGCGTGATTTTTGCAAACATCCAAATTGTCCATTGAAATACAAACACCTTGTGTCTCTTGTTTTTTGCTTTTCCCCACGCAATAGAACTAGTGCCAAGCCTCCTCAGGTAAAACTAATTTCCTATTAACTGTAAGCAGTTAGACACAAGTGTAACAAGCTTTGTATTTACGGGGCCGTTCAATTTGCTAATCAATTTGGCATTTCTTGTTGGGAAATTTTGTGACGTTTATTTTATATGCCATCCTGATGCTTACTGTATGGTCTTTGGTTCTGTCTCATGTCCAATTGTTGCTCATCCTAACACTTTGATTGTCAAAAATGTACAAAATATGTTTTGCAGCCTTGGAAGAAGAGCTTTTGCTCGAAACACGTGTCGGCTGCTGTTTGAATTGCATTAAACTATGCCCAATTAAGCACTTTAATTTTTGGTTGTGTGCGCAATCCTTGGGAGCAAAAAACCATCATCATATTCTATTTATGTGCACACTGTAGGTAGGGTGTTCACACACTGCTCCTATTTGCTGCCCCTCAACCATTTTACTCTCTGTCAAGTGCGCCAAAATCTCAATTGTCCTTTTCTGCCACAATCTCTTCTAAAAAAAATAATACATTCGTACAATGATTGGCTGGCTCCCCCCGCCAGGGTGCTAATTACATTTGGAAGAGCACTCCTAAGTAAATTAAGCAGAATGGCCAATTATTTTTCAGTTAAAGCGCAAAGGAGCAAGATACAGCATCACAAGTGTTGTGTGAATTGGAAAAGATCATTTTTAAGATGCTCAAACTACAAACATATTACAATAAACAAGATATTTCAATTTTTAAATATTATTCTTGATGTTAGTGACCTTAGAGTGGTGCACTTTCAAATAATTTTGATGTCGATCTTACAGGGGTCTGCAACTCCCATCAGACCCAGCCAGCACAATTACGAGGGATCATGGGGGTGGTCATAGTCTAATACATCCAGAGAGCCACAGGTTGCATCTAGTAAAATGTTTGTGCAGATCAGTCCAGGCTCTGTCAACTTTAAACTGGGTTTTTATGTTGCACCGGACTCCAGCCTCTAAGGTTCGGCTTGGACATGTTCCCAAGATGTGCGTGTTGCCCCTGAGCTTCAGGGTTTTCCAACTGTGGGTCTCGCGGGCCGGAATCCCGGCAGGTTTTCAGGATATCCCTCATTAAGATTCATGAGAAAGAAATTGCATACATTTGGAATCAACATAGAAACTTTTGTTTTTTGGTGACCACAAAAAGTTTCAGACTGAAAAAGAAAGTAATTGTGTTAAAAAACAAAAATCAAATGGTTTGCCAGAAGACATTTAATTTTGTCCATGAAATTTTGTTTTGGAGGTCAAAAACATGATATTTCAGGAAGACAAACACATTTAAGTAAATTCCCTGCAGGCAAAACAGAACTGGGGGGGGAGGGAGAGGGGAGCAATTTAGCCAATATCGTTTCAACAGCGGTAATTTTGCCCACCCGTAGCCATGACTAGGAGACTGAAAATGAATCTACAAACGTGTACCTACCTTTTTTCAATGATGTTTTTGCACCATATATTTTTTTTATGTTCCGTTTCTTAGCTCAGTAATAGGTCTCGGAAATGCTCATCTCAGAGAAGGCAAGTGTACTTTTAGGTGTAAATGCTTCCTCCACCAGCAACATTCCTTTAACTATCTGGCAATTGGCACCGTTTGAGCAACTACTCTGCAGTGGTGCGTAGATACAATAGTTCATGTACAGTTCAAACTAATGAGACGATCTAGAAGATCAGGAGCACGGACCACGTTTTGTGGGACTAACTGGAGTCTTTAAGCCACTGGCATAAACTAACACACATCTGGCTTTTTGAAACGTTAGTGCTCCACTTCATTGATGCTAATCAACAGGGAGTGACAATTCACGCAAAAAATTGACTATTTCTCATAAGAAAATGTGAATGCAAGCATTACCATGCAGCCCTATAGGAGTGCAATGGGCCTGGTGCAGTTTAAACAGTAATGTTTATGCAGTGGGCAAAAACAGTAGTCCCAATTTTTATGTATTTATTGTTTGCTTGTTAGGCGCTTATACAGGAAGTAAATAGTTTCAAAACACCCACAGGGCAACAGGGAGGGCACAAGGGGATGTGAAACAAGGCTAGTCCGGTCTATGAAAGCCTCTTCCAAACAGGCGGATCCAGGCCCTTTAAAAACTATCAAGGGCAACATTGACACTCTAGCTTCAGCCTTGGCGGACCTCTGCAACCTCTCTTTCGCCTCAGGAGTTTTCTCCTCTCTCAAGCACTCTCTGGTGCGCCCACTATAAAACCTTCTGCAGACCCTTCTATCCTGGCAAACTATCACCTGATTTCTATCACTCCTTTCCTGGGAAAACAAAAATATGAACTACAGTGGGCAGGGGCCAAACCTACTATACCCTGTGAGTGTTCAGAACATGCAAGTGCAGAAGGGAGGGGAAATGGGATAGGTACTGTGGTGCTCATGGTTGATCAACAAGTGAATGCACTGTAAGGTAAGTGTGAGCCCCCAGGGTGGAGGGTGAGCCGAGGCAAATGCTGAGGATAGACAGAAGCTGGGGGCGAATTGATGTGGGAGTTCAGGGCCCTGAGGTTGCATAAGGGCCCTGAACACCAAACAAGCAACTGTGAGATTAGCAAAGGAGAGAGAGAGAGGTGGGGCTTTGCGGGAGGAGGTAAAGAGGAATATGGGTATACTGATCAACTTATCTTGGATATTTAAACATCCATTTCCAGTATTTATTTATTCACATTTGTAGAGCGCATAACAGCCCTTACACAACGTGGCGCTTGTTACATGAGAAGAGATTTGTTTAGTTACATATACATATAAATATACATTACATATACACATTGATAAACATTTTAAAGCTTAGTATGTAATAATGTAATAGGTTTTGTACATTTGCTTGTTCGACTTACAGACCTTTTTATGTGATATGGACCAAACAATTATTTAGAGAGGCATGTTCAAGATTGTACTGGTTATGGTAATAGAAGGCCGCCAAACGGGGTTTGAGCCATTTCCTGCGAGACACGCGAAGGGTGGCTCAGCTCAGGTCGTTCAGATGAGAATACCGAATTCTGGAGACTCTGGCAGAGACATTGCTGCTAAGTGGCCCCATGACCTGCGTGAAACCGTCAGCCAGTCTAGGCTTTCAACTTTGCATGCTGGAACTTACAATGGGAAACACACTACATGTGGACGCGTAGAATGGGGAAAAACTGGAGTGGCTTGACCGGTCAAATGCCATACTTGTCAACTTGGCAGCTATGCAGAGAACACGTGCACAAGTGTTTGTTTGCAGCATGGATCGATTTCGATGGACAGTATAGGAATTCAGCCAAGACTAGGTAGTGTGATGTATAGAGTATACAGTTTTTTAATTTTTTCTTTTTTTAAAATAACAAATATCTTTGAGAGAGGGGTAGTGCTGTAGGTTCCACATTAAGTGCCGAAGATGACGCAGCCCTTTCTAACTTCCATCTCTCCATTTCCAACATCCTTGACATCCTTGCCCCTCTAATTAGGGTACGTATGAAGCCTCCCAAAAAGTGCAATTCCTGATTCGACTCTGATCTGGCTGCCCTCAAACGCAAATGTAGAGGAGCAGAACGGAAATGAGTGGCCTCAGGTGCACCCTCTGACAAACTGGCCTGTCGCCTTCTTCAAAGGCAATATAGACTCTGCATCCAAGAAAAGAGTCCATATTCAAGCCTGCATCCCCGCGGCATCTAACAACCTGGTCGAACCTTTCAAAGTCTGCAAGGAATTGGCCAACCCTTCTTCAGCCTCACCTTCCACTTCACCCACCCAGGCCCTCTGCTCGGCACTGGTAGTACATTTCATTAACAAAACCTTGGACATCCTTTCCTCTCTCTCCCCTTCACCAACACATACACCATCATCCTCCAAGCCCTGTTCAGCCTCTCACACTCTTCCCCCTCTCCCTTTTCCTGCTTTTCCCCCGTCACACCTGATGAGGTCACTAGGCTAGTCCGGTCTATGAAAGCCTCTTCCAAACAGGTGGATCCAGGCCCTTCAAAAACTATCAAGGACAACACTGACAGTCTAGCTCCAGCCTTGGCGGACCTCTGCAACCTCTATCACCTCAGGAGTTTTCTCCTCCTCTCTCAAACACTCTCTGGTGCACCCACTACTCAAAAAACCTTCTGCCGACCCTTCTATCCTGGCAAACTATCACCTGATTTCCATCACTCCTTTCCTGGGCAAACTACTGGAGAAGTTGTCTATCTCTCAGCTTACTCCCCACACAGAGTATGTTGGTTGTCTCCACGATCATCAGTCTGGCTTCAGAGCATCCATACGCACAGAAACTGCTTTCCTGAACACCTGTGAAGACCTGCTCTTAAATCTTGACTCTAACTCTCCTTCTGTCCTCATTCTCTTTGACCTCTCCTTCGCATTCGACACAGTTAACCATAACACCCTGATCAATCGCCTCTGTGATACCCTGGGCTTCACTGATCAGGCCCTGGCGTGGCTTACCTCCTTTCTCTCTGACCGTCCATCCCAGGTGGTACTCAAGCCCTTCCTCTCTGCTATGACTCTCTCTAATTGTGGGGTTCCTCAGGGATCTAACCTATCCCCCTGGTTCCTCAACATCTACATGGCTGCCTTGGCCCACATGATCTCCTCCACTTCCAACTTTCAGTGTTATGTGGATAACACTCAGCTCTCCTTCAAGTTACCCTCAGCTTCTTCTTACTCCTTGCTCATTCATGACTGTCTGTCCGCAATTCAGTCCTGGTGTGCAGCTAACCACCACTGCCATAATGCCAGTAAGACAGATTGTTCTCATTGGGATACCTGCTCCGGTTTTCCCACTCTCACCCTGGCCTGCCTCCCTTGGCCCTGCACCCACACCCACCGCTGAGGTAAAACATCTGGGGATCATCTTCGACTCCACCTTGTCCTTCTCCACACACATCTCAGATATTTCCCAAAAAATCCCACTACCAGCTGCACCTCCTCAGAAGTACAAGTATCCTACCTTTTCTCACTTTTCCCCCCCAAGAGACCTACTGTCTCCAGAGCTCTGGTTCTCTCTAGACTGGACTACTGTAACAGTCTTTTTCTCAATCTCCCTACTTCTTCACTCAGACCTTTACAACTGATCCAGAACAGAACCGCAAGACTTATCCTTGGCCTCAAGCCCAGGGACCATATCTCGCCGGAACTAAAATCCCTCGACTGGCTCCCCGTGGCTACAAGTATCAAGTACAAGGCCCTCTGCATTGTCCACAAAGCTTTCTGGGGCTTGGGCCCGCACTACTTACAACACACTCTTCCCAAATACACTACCTCTAGAGCACTACCCTCATCCTCCCCCAACTCTCAGAGTGAGATGTTTTTCCAACCAGAGACTTGGGGATAGATCCTCATCCTCTGCAGGGGCCTCCCTCTGGAACAGTCTCCCTGCCTCTCTCCGTCTTGAGCCAGATCTTATTAAATTCCGGAAACTCCTCAATACCTTCCTCTTCTCCTCTGCCTTCGCTCTACCTCTCCCCTGCTAACCTCCGCTCTCTACCTGCTACCACCTCCCTCTGCTCAGCTAGCTGACTGGTCGACTGGCTCACCTCAGACCCTTACAGGTCCCACGCACCCACACCAGTCCCTGCACTTGCCTCCGGGCCCCAGCATACTTGCAGCCCTACACACTTCCCTAAGAGATAACCCTCTGCAATTAACACAGCCCTCCTGGACCAGGGCACTTCCCTTCACCCGTCACTCGCACTTCCTGTCTGGCACTTACAGGAACTGTATGCACCTTACCTAATAAGTTTGTTGCCTTTCTGTCCTTGGTCTCCCCTTGCACCCCCTGACATTGTGCACTTCAAACACTTGTTTTAGTGGCACATTGTAAATGCATAATAACCTGCTCATTCCCCCTCCTATCCTCACTGTTTGGCATGCACTTGCATTGTGCCCTTTCACTTTAATTAACAAAGAAGATCCTTACTCCTCCACTTTTCCGGTCAAGGATAACCTGTGATTTATTCATCTGCAGTGACCAAGAACCACCTTCAGCAAATCCTAACCTCAGATAGCCATAATGAGGTACTTGTTCCAGCTCGGCCCCCTCTATTTTCATACGACATACAAAGGGTTTAGTTTTTACTGGACTAAATATCATTACTTTCGTTGTGGACTTGTTCAATGTTGGACCCAGACTAGAGCAGTTGGTAACAAAATGTTCAGCTGCGTGAATGGGGAAGTGGGCAACAATACGGCATCGTCTGCTAAACATAATGCCAGGATAATGTCAATGCCAAGTTTGGAGCGGGGATCAAGATCACCACTTTTGCACTCAGCCAACAATGCCAAAATTACTTCATTAATAAAAACTGAAAACAAGAGCAGCGCAAGGATGCAGCCTTGATGTACGCCCCGTCAACCTTGAATTCCTCAGGGCACTCGCCTACTGACCCCCAACTTACCAGTGCAGTATTTTCACTGTACAGAATGTTCACTGTACAGTTGCCGGATTGCAGTAATCAATTCTACCGGGACTCCACGTTTCGTCAACGTCTGCTAAAGCTGGTTTCTACGGACTCAATCGAAAGCGGTCTGCAGATCCACAAACAAAGCGTAGACCTGCCTTCTCTTTAACACTGTATATTTTTGGAGGACTAAAGGTAGACGAAAACACTGATCTATAGTGCCTATCCCTGTTCAAAAGCCCACCTGTAATTGAGAAACCAGGTCGTTCAAGTTCGCCCAATCCTGTAACTGATTTAAAATCACCTTAGCAGTCACTTCGCCGATTCTATCCAACAATGAGATAGGCCTATATTTACTAGGTATTCCTTTATCGCCTTTTTTGAAAACAGGCAATCTGTGCCTTTCGCCAGGAATCTGGTACTTGATTTTAGTTGGCAATTGACAAACAATTTTAACAAAACCGGAGCCAAACATCTGGCTCATCTTTCATCATGTCCACAGGAATCCCATTAGGGCTGCGGGCTTTGTGGCTTTTAGCACTTATGATTGCACATTTCACTTCTGCCAAATAAATGACAATAGTTGAACAGGCAACCACCAGGCCTTCAACCAGGTCCCCCATTTCAGTCACATCCCCATAGACCTGGTCACATTTGTACAGCCCAGAGAAATAATTCAAGCAATCTTGCAGTGGAATGAGGGAGTAAATCCTAGTGTCACTGGTACCCTTTTTGTCCAAAGCCAAGGAACAAAAGGTCTTGGAATCTCTCGTGATGGCTGCCTCCTGAAGTTCTTCCCACTTGAGTTTATAGTAGCCTTCTTTTTTTCACCCGTATGGTTTCCTTATATGAGGTATTGCAAATGCACAGCTCCTCCTTGTATATTTTACCATTGTTAGCAAGACAGTGGCGTAAGGCTCTCTTGGACATCCTGTACTCGTTGTCTAACCAAATACAACTTTCCTTCTCCTTCCATTGTATTGCTTTTTATGGTTTTGTGAAACAGGGTACCAGACTCACTAATAAGTGGTTATATGATGTCATGATGTCCCCATCACCAGATATAGCATCATAATAATATCATCCAGCGCTGCGCCATAAATGGAGTGTTTTAGACCTGCCAGCATTATATACTCCCACTTTACTACACGTCTACCATTTCCTGAGATTACAATTGGTACAGTCAATACCTGCTTAGGACCCAGTTTGCCTCCTAATCTAACCGCCAGCCGAAGGGGTTTGTGGTCACTCTCTCTTCGGTCGATAATGACAAACTCCTTTATAACTTATCAATTGTGGAGCGAGACCAGAATATAATCAATCTTTGGGGAGCTACCAATACCAAAGACCATACAACCTTCTGGGCGATCACCTGTGCTCCTTCCATTATACACCCTCAAATGTAGACCATATAATATTCGGGCTGTCTCCAGGGCATATTTATGGGCCCTTTCTGAGGGGTAGTTTCTAATTCTGGGATATCCCACTCTTGATTGACCTCACCCCACAGTCCCTCCAGCTCCCTTAGCAGTTCAAATTGAAGGTTGAAATCACCGCCTACTACAATGTGCAGCTTTTCTGAAGGAACAAAGTCCCAAGATGTAATAAGTTCTTGGAGTAATTTTGTTGTCCCCATAGGATTGCTACCATTGGGCCTATTATAAAGGTTAAATATGATCAAAGTGTGCCCCTCTTTATTTCTAGCAACAGCCAATTGTAGGTCTGGTGTGCTGTGTTGGCATAATTCTGGTTGCCACCGTGAATCAATAGCTATTAGGATAATACGCCCCCCCACAATGGTCTTCCCCTGGGTCCTTTAAGTGCCAATGTACTATAAGCTTTATACCCCTGAATCTCAATCTTGGATAAAGCCCAGGTTTTAAGGATACAGAAAATCTCCCATCCGTGAATCAAATCGAGCCATCCTGGATCCATTAAATGTGTCCCAACCCTGCAACATTCTAAGAAAGTATCTTTATTCCCCTTGGATTGTCCGAGACCTCCACAGTGGGAGCCCGCGGGGCCAAGGAAAGAGGAAGTCAATCAACCCCCTCCAAGTCAACCTCCCAGGGAGGCTGCCCCCCCCCGCTCGTCCCAATTCCTATTGTGTCCAAGGCTCCCTGGGCTCCCTCATGGCATCCACCATGGGGGGATGGTCTAAATTAAATGGATGTTCCTAGGGGGGGAGAGGGGGGCAAGATCTTGCCAGAACTTAATTCCTCAATGTTAATTGGATATAGCCACCTTGACAATATGGCATGACGCCTCTGGTACAGTTGACAATATCTACTTTGATGACAGAGGTACACCCTCTGATGTGTCGTATCCAATGTATACTCTTATTCGTCAGTGTCCTCAGTCTTGTGAAATCCTGGCCTCAGTTTCGGGGCATTACACATGTAAACAATTACCCTCCTGGCTATCCCTAGTTGTACTCTACAAGGATCATTACTTACGTTGTGGTGTCTAGCATTGGATGGCAAACATTTGATAACCATAAGATGGGCGTGTGAATGGATACTGATTGGTAGAATCAGCTTTTGGTTTTGTCCAATAAGTGTAATTCATACTTCTCGCATTCTCGGCAGTCACCTTGAACTGCTTGGATTTCCTTTCACTATCATTGGCATGCGCATTAGTCTTATGTTGTAGGGCGACCAAGTCTTTCACCAATACCCGTTGCACACCCGGCACAGGTAAACTGCCAGCCTGGTTAGAGGTGGGCTCCTTTTGAAACTTAGATAGCTGGAGCCACTGCTCAGTAACTACATTAACCAGGTTAGCCACAACATAGTTCAATATTGTATTTAACATCTGATTTAGGGCATGATCACATTCACAGATCCCTTTTCTGTGGATTTCTTCCATTAGGCAATTAGGACTGGCTGCTAGACCAACTGCCCCTTTCCTGGATGATTTTCCCTTGGGATTGAGACCTCCCACTGTTTTTAAGACCACCTCATCTCCATCAGTGGTAACAGATGTTTGCAGTTTGGGTGAACTACCGATTTTGCCCTCCTTATCCGTTTCTCCAATATCCTCACCCCGTTCCCGGAGCAGGGAGAACCTATTGTCTAGGCTTATGATCCAAGTTGATTAAATCTACAGTCACCCATATCATTCTCTTCATTTCTGGTCGACAACAAGTGTAGTGGATGAATGTTAGGGGTTAACTGCTGTTGCCTCCCCCCTGGTGACGGGTGTATTTAGATAATCCTATCAATGGCATGACCAACTGACTTTAAATTGCACACTGGGATAAGGTATTTTTTGCACCCCTCCTGACTGATGTTATTTGCTACTATGCATTTAAGGAGGTCACTCTGTTAGCTGATTTTCTTGCACACTTCAACACCACTGTTCTATCAGTGTGAGAGCAAAGGCCACCCACATCTGCTGGCTCAATCATATCCAGATCAATCTGTCCCACTTTTTGGATAACAAAATTAGATTTGCAATTAGTTGAGGGGCCTCCATTGAGGTCAAACAGCAGATCATTAATTTCCAAAATTAATTCATTAACCTCCTGTATAAATTTAAAATGTTTAAAAACTCTTTTTGATCCAAGTCCTGTTGAGACAGTAAGATTTGCTTTACGCTTAACCATATTAACATATTAAATCTTTAACAATTAAAAACTAAAATTGTCGTAAAAAAATACAAGGAAGACAAACAAAGTTCAGCCAAGTAGAACACTGTGCCTTTTCAAGTCAATCTAGCACATGATCGGGGAACGCGTGACCGCTCAGGGGGCAGCCATAGTCAGTCTCCCCGTCCCTGCTCCTCACAAGTCCTTTAGGGAAGAAGAAGCTATTCCAGGCTTTTCACAGATATAGGATTAAGCCTCAGCCTTCCGGAAAAAAATACCTGGCTTTGCTCCACCACAGTGATAGATGACATGCAACAGTTCATCTGTAACCGCCCAAGCTTCTGGATGCAATGCCACTCCTTGGTCGGCCGCTCTCCCCGCTATTGCGAAACTCCCAGCGAGGGCGCAACTCCCGCACCCTTGTCCCTCGCAGGCTTCGGCGCTGCGGGAAGAATATCCAGCTCTTATGGGCAGGGGGGCGCAGCTTTGGCCAGTGGCATACGGAAGCCCTCCTGGGCAAAAAACAAATCGCAAAGCGCAACTCCCGCGCCCTTGTTCCCTGCGGGGATGCCTTAAGGATGGTACATTGAGGTATAAGACCTTTGTATAATCAAGTTTGAGTGTGTGGACTACAGCTTGTTCGCCAGATTGCCCCACATTATTTTATGCTGATAATAAAGTAGCACTTTGCAATATTCTTTGATTCTGTCCGGGTTTTTGGGTCAGAGATCATTATTGGTAATTCCATCTAGCACACAAGACGCGTCAAGGTGCTAGAGCAGAGCTCTAGCAGGGAGGTATTTAGAGAGAGGGCGTTGGATGTAGCGGCATCCCAGGCCCCAGAAAGCCTTGTGGATGATGCAGAGGGTCTTGAACTTGATTCTCGCAGCAGCTGAGAGCCAGTGGAGAATGTTTTATGGCTGGAAAAACGCAGTCCCTGGGCTTGAGGCCAAGGATAGGTCTTGCAGTCCTATTCTGGATTAGTTGAAGGGAGGAGTTAGGCAGATTGAGGAAGAGGATTTTGCAGTAGTCCAGCCTACAGAGGACAAGAGCCCCGGAGGCACCACCCTATACACCTCTTCACATTGTAAACCTGAGTCCTGTACCAATCCAACCCATGCATTTCTGGAGGAACATCGACTTGACTTCCACTGAGACGAGGAAGAACATGGGTTACCCAAGGGAGTGTAATAATAGAAGTACTGGGAATGACTGAAAGGCTAAAGACACTGAAAAGGGACATAGTAATTTATAGCAACCAGCCGATATAAAAATAGATGAAGGACTCTACGAGGAGAGCCAGCCAACCAGCAGGAAAGGTCCAGGAAGTTCATCGTCTGAACGTCACGGAAGCATGGAAGCAGCAAGCAACCTACTCCTCGAGCCAGGAGGCTGGAAGGGGCAACCCTTGTTCCAGTGGCGTGGAACCACTCCAAAGAAGCCTTGGGGCTGGAAAGATGGAGGCAAGACCAGGTGTCCAGAGATCTACGCCGTAGCCACCAACAGGACCCGGCCACAGAGCCGCACAGGATCACCAAAAGCAGAGAAGAGCAACACGAACGCAGACCTGCTGCCCCGCAGAGATCCAGTGGAGAGCTCGTGAGAAGCAGTTAACAGGAGAGGAAATAGGTCTGGATGGGGGCCGGGTGAGAGAATCCCAGTTAAGAGTGGGAAAGAGGGCATCAGGAATAATCCTCCTTCAGCACAGTGGTTGGTCGCTGACAGAAATGGAGGACAAGAGTAGGAAAGAGTGCATCAGGAATAATCTTCCTCTTGACAGTGGTTGGTCCCAGGCCACAATTGAAGACAAGAGTGGGGAAAAAGTGCATCAGGAATCATCTTCCTCAACACAGTGCTTGGTCACAAACCACTCTCAAAAAGTGAAAGAGCGAACACTGGAAGATTTATTTCTTCACGGTCGTAAATGGCAGGAGAGTGAACCAGGTCTGCCAAAGGCAAGTCATAAAGAAGTACTGGTCTGGGACCCGCACCCACAAGAAAAGATTACAAACCCCTTTTAGTGTCGTAGTACTTGGCAGGAGTACAACTGGTGAAAGAAGATAAACCAATGTCAAGGACCATCATAACAAATGGGTGTTGGTTTGCTAAGAAAGGTCAGAGGGAGGGAGTCATTCCCCCTGGTGTTGTGAACTGTGAAATGCAGTCTAAAGAAGACCAGGGGGATGCAGGCATTCCCTCTGGTATTGTGAACTGGGAAAACAAAACTAACAAGGACCAGGGGAATGGGGTTATTCTCATGGTAAACCATTCTGCAAGGAGGATCAAAGCAGGAACCCAGGGGAAGGGATTCATTGCCCCTGGGATATAAAGTCTTGAACTTTGTTATGCAGAGTGTTGAAGGACCTGCATCCTTTTTGTTTGTATATTACTGTAAAGAAAGGGAAGGGAGCGATTCCGACAGCTGAAGAACTTTCAGCCAGAACTGTGCCACCCAGTCCAGAAGGAGGGAGTCACTCTCCGGGACCAAGATCTTTGGTACAACTGTTCATAGTCACAAGTGTAAGGGACAGAAATAGGGACATTTTGACACAGGACAGTGGACTCTTAAATTGATAAAACATCCTGACAGTTTCATTAGAATTTTAGTTGAGGCAGGGAAACCCCTCATAGATATAGGAAGAGGTAGGTTTTCTCTTATTTTCATTGCAAATAAAAGTCTATAGTAACCACTATGCCACCTGTGTGTCAGTCTCCTGCTTCTGCACCCTTACAACGTGTACCAACAAAATCCAACAAATTATGATGAAGGCTAAACCACTCCTGTCTATGCAGGAAGAGGCTGTTGGAAGTGGGTGAGGAGCTCTACCTCGGACAGCACTGATTACTTTATTTAAAAGGAACTGTTGGCAATTTAACTGAAGAGAAAAGGTGAGCAAACAGGTCTAAAGCAAGGCTACATGCAATTGCATAAGCAACCCAATTCATGAAATTATAAAATATACATACACTGAATGGGTATTTTAAACTCTTACATGGATTGGGAAGAATTATGTTTTTGTAGGGAGAAAACATGTGCAATTGTAGATCAAAGCATTGTGTAGCCCAAATATACACACAGCGAGTACATTTAATTGGCCTTTGTTCATCCGAGGAGCAAGTACAAAGGACCACAAACTTAACATACACAAAAGGTACCACTGAGCAATGTTTGACATATGTATATCCTTGTATATACAAAGAAAGACTGGAAAGCAGCATGAATCTGTATTAAAACATGCATATTTTGGGCTAATCTCTACACCACCAGTCCCTGAAAATAGTTTACTTAAGGCCATCCTAAATTCAATCCAGT
The DNA here is from genome assembly GCF_040938575.1 of Ambystoma mexicanum. Taxonomy (NCBI): domain Eukaryota; kingdom Metazoa; phylum Chordata; class Amphibia; order Caudata; family Ambystomatidae; genus Ambystoma; species Ambystoma mexicanum. The sequence continues at coordinate 1,168,039,405 of NC_090935.1, read as the reverse complement.
AGATTTTAACTGGAGCTAGAGGCATCATTTTCTGAACCAAAACTATTGCTTTGCACACATTTCGGAGAATACATTTATATGATTTATGATAGGATATGGCATTTATAATGCGCCTATACACAAGTGCTTCAAGGCGCAACGAGGCAAGGGAGGGGAAACAGAGGGAAGACAGACAACAATCCTACTAGGCCAGGTGACATCGAGATTGTGCAAGTGCGGGTGGGGAAGGGGAAAGGGGAGGGGAGGGGACAGTGCTGTACAGAGGATAACCGTGAAATAAATAAAGATCATAAATAAAAGTGCAGCCAGCTGGTGGCAAGTGCAAGGGTACGTGCAGACATCAAGTGACAAGTGCTAGTGGGGGCTGTAGAGATACAGAAACAGCGCCCGAGTACAAGGGTTGCCGGGGGGGGGGGAAGGGAGTACTGCATGTGTGCGACTGGCAGGGGGGCGGGACCTGGGCCCGCGATCAGAGGGTAGCCAGGTAATCAGTGCAGATTCAGAATAAGCCAGGAGATCAGCAGGGGAGAGGAAGAGAGAATGCAGAAGCAAAGAGGAAGGTATTGAGGTGCTTCCAGAACCGAAGATGGTTCTCCTCAAGTTTCAGAGAGGCAGGGCAGCTGTTCCAGAGGGGAGGCCCCACCAGAACAGAGAGATCTACCACCATCTCGCTGCTTGGAGAAGCGACTAACCCTGAGGGAGTTGGAAGCGGATGACCAAAGAGCTCAAGAAGGAAGATATTTAGGAAGAGAGAGTTGAAGGTATTGAGGTCCCAGAGGGTTTTGAACTTAATCCTCGCCGCCACTGGGATCCGGCGCAGAGATTTCAGTCCTGGAGAGATACGATCCCTGGGCTTGAGGCCAAGGGCAAGTCTTGCAATCTGGTTTTAAAAGAGTTGCAGAGGGCGGAGGGTAAAGGCAGGCAGATTTAGAAAGAGGCAGTTGCAGTAGTCCAGCCAAGAGAGAACCAGAGCTCCGGAGACGGTGAGCTTCTGGGGGAAGGAGAGGAAAGGAAGAATACCTCTGAGGAGGTGCAGCTGGTAGTGTGACTTCTTAGAGACGTCAGTGATGTGAGAAGAGAAGGAAAGTGTGGAGTCGAAGATGACACAAATGTTTTCAGCCTCAAAGGTGGGAGCAGGAAGAGGGCCAAGAAAGGCCGGCCAGAGAGTGACAGGAAAGAAGGGAGCAGATGTGCCGATGAGGAGAATCTTGTTCTTACTGGCATTCAGGCAGAGATTATTGGCGACACACCACTCCTGGATGGCGGACACAATGTCAGAGATGAGAGGAGAACAGGTCGCTGAAGGGAGCCAGAAAATGAGTTGAGTGTCATCTGCATGGCACTGAAAGTTCGGGCAGAGGGTGGCAATGCGGTGGACAAACAACAGATTCAGAGTGAAGATTAAGCTGGGAGATGGCCAGCCTTTCCAAGAGTTTGCCCAGGAAAGGAGTGATGGAGATTGGACGATAGTTAGCCGGGCAGGAAGGGTCGGCTGTGGGTTTCTTAAGAAGAAGAAGAGGGTGCACAAGGGAGTGCTTCAGGGGGGAGGGGAAGACTCCAGTGGTGAAGAAGTCGTTGCAGAAGTCAGCCAGAGCAGGTGCCAGGGTGTCGATGCAATGTGGTCCTTGATGGTTTTGGAGGAACAGGGGTGAACCTGTTTTGACAAGACTTTCAAGATCAGACTTGTCTCGAAATCTCGTCTGAGGAGAACAGGGGAAAGGCAGGGAAGGAGGGAGGAGAGGTGGCCAAAGAGGGGCCAGAGGACGAGCAGGGAGTAGAGGGAGGAGAAGGAGAGGAAGAGATAGAGGACAGGATGTCCTCGGTTTTGGAGATAGCCAGGGCTGCTGTGGCTGTTGAAAACTACACAAGAAAAAAATAGATTTGTAAGTTGTGTCATGACCGCAGCCTCCAAGGAGTCAGGTTTAGCCCAACTGCCTCGGAAGCTGGGTCACAACTTCATTTCCAGGCACCCATCGGCTCCCATAGGGGCCTTATGGACCTTGTCCTGGCGCCAGTGGCACCAGGCTCATAAGGGGACCCAGTCCTGGCACAGGACGTGCCGGGCTCATGATGTAAGGAATGGTGCTTGGGTGGACCTACCTGCTGCAGACCATGCTGCTCACTCACCTGCAGGATGAAATCCTCATCCATCCATCTATGGCTGGAACTACTTTACCTTCTGGGTGTGGCCAGCACCACTCCCTGGGACCGGATACTGGAACTATTCTGGAAGCTGGGACTTCTTACCTGGGCGAGGCTGCTGTGGAAGGAGACACCTAAGCACTCCAGTAAGCTATTTAAACCACGCCCGATCAGAGCAACGTGCTTCGCGTTATTCTGCAATAGCAGCAGGACGCTCACCGTGTCAGCTCCAGAGAATCTTCAACTTCTGCATCTGGGGAAGAGAAATCCGCAATCTTACCTTCCGAAATACCATCTTCGTCTCCAGCAGCATCTGAAAAGGGAAAAGAACACCAGGTTAGCACAAGATAAAAACCAGCGCAGCACTTACCCAGTCCATCGGTGCATCTCAAGCCACGGGCTGCAGCTTTCCATTGTTCCGGCACCCTGTGGAAGCAAAGACATTGGTTAGTAAACCTCTGTGAAACTTTCCTTGCCTGCGCTGCATTCTTCTCGCCTCCGCCGACGCTGCTACTCGCATCTGCAAAACAAAAGGACATCATTAAGAAATACAAAACTCCATCTATACGCACGTGTTTTGGGCAGCGCTCATCTTTCTCACTCCTCGGTGCATTCCTCGACATCCATTTTTCTACCCAGCTGCTTCTGCGACCTGAAAAAGGAAAAGAGACATTAAGAAGTGCTTTTAACTTCGAATTGACATTTTCTACTTACTTGCCTGCAATACCTTCGCCATTCCATCGCTCTCCATATTCAAGCAACCGCCGTTCGTGCTGCTAATAAAGGCCTAGCTCCAAATCTTCATCCTCTGCAACCAAGAGGCTGGACAATTAACCAGTGAAGTAACTGGCTTCGGCGCCCCTGCAAAGACGCAGGATGGAGAGCTCCGCTTTCACCTACATAAGGTGAGCACATTTAGCCTACGAACTACTTGGGAGTACCAGGAAGGGGAGGCAGCTTACCCAGTCAGGCTTATATATCCATATTAACCCCTTGCTCTCATAATTGCAGACACCTCACCCTTCAGATCAAGATCTCAGTGAGGAAAGGGCCTTTCCAGGGTGGCATTCGAGGCCTGCGCGTGACCCTAGAAGACTCCGAGAACCCCCAGCCCAGACCTGCGCCTCCGAGGGATTCAGGTGAGCGTTACAGTTGTCGGTATTCTATTTTAAAAGTATGTTTCAATGGCTTACCACTTAAGGTCTTCACTTAACAAACCCCACAAATCACAGTCTCTATGACATGAATGATTGTTGTTTGAGCTAAAGCTACAGATCCATGTTAAATGAACACATGTCCATCTTTACAAGTCATCACCAAACTATCTCTTCAGCACAGCAACACGGTAGCCTTAGTACAAGCCAAAGCCCTCTATGTAAATGAAAGAGGTTGTTTACAGTCAAACTGCAGGGTGTAAACAAAAAAGGATCTAGATCATTTTTTCGACCTTAGCAAGAAGAATATATTTCCAAGGCCAGAACACAACTTGGTTGGCTCAAAGAAAAAAAGAATATAGAACAAAGATCAAATAATAATTCTTGTTCGTGCCCAGGACATTGGAGAGCGTGACCCTACCTGCAAACTTCTTGGTCAAGTTTGATCTCAATCTATCTAGCAGTGTTTGCATTACAGTTAAGCACAGTGCACCAACAGCAAATGTAGAACCTTCCAAACAATACCTTATCCTATGGTGCCAAAGCCATAACGTCTGTGGACGCAAGCTTAGCATTGAATATATACAGCCCCCAGGGAGATTAAAATGGCCACAGATCTGTAGACTATGCGGCTAAATTAGATTTTTTTCTGTAAAGGGGCCATGTACTTGATCACAACAGACTGAAAGAGGCTGCTAATGTCCCTTTTCCAGATGTTTGCAGCTCAGTATTGAGACTTTGATGTATGCATTCATGATGGCAGCAAGACAGAAATGCTCACTCCTGATCGCCAATCACATTCTTTGAGTGAGATTTGAATTTGGGTCTGTGGCTCACTGTGGACACAACAATCAAATGATCACTATGGGGTCATTTTCCTGAACTAATATCATAAACAAAATGCATAAACAGCAGTAGTTAAAAAATTAACTTTTTTACGCATTCTTTGATTTGTATGGCAAAGGAGGGGAAGATTGTACTATTCAATGCCGCTACCCCATCTGCTCCATCATACAAATCCGACCGCATCGGTAATTGATGGGGTGGAGATGCTTTTAGTATCTGCTTAAAGCAGGATGATTCCGTAGGAATCAATGCAAACATTGTTCGGGGGCATTTAGGATTGCATTTATTATGAGGTAGTAACTATGGACAGAAACTTGGGACTGCCCGAATTTCCATTCAAGATTACCACGTTTTTATGCAATCTATTAAAACTGTAGAGGGCATTGGACACAAAAGTGAAAACGAATGGCGTCCCCCAAGTGCAAATTATGGGGTCACTGAAAATGAACTCTTATTTGTGAAGGGCTCACTTTTTTTTCTATAAAAAAAATGCTTGATGAGTTTTCATCAAACCAAGTAAAGTGCGAAAATTGAACTAGACTACATCTTCGTGCACCTTTTTAGGTAAATCCATCCAGCTTTTTTAGTACAGAAGGACACAGAAGAAATTACCATAATTGAGATTAGAAACTTTCAGGACGATGAGAGCTCCCCCCTGGGCAAAGCCAACACTTTCCATCTTTCCTATTATGCATCGTTAGACGCATACTTTTTTAGCAATGTTTTGTGCAAATTTACTTAAATGTGCCAAAGATTTTCACAACTCAAAAAGTGCACTTCCTAAGGAGAGGTCTAATTGAAGTTCAACTACATACCTACCCTTTTTGACCAAATTCATACTACCCTTCTACACAAAATAAAATGTAAACCCTCTTCTCACTTTCCTGCACTCACTTGTACGCCAACTGTTCTTTCAGTTTTTTTGTTTCAGTTGTACCATTTGTGATACTTGTATCCAAGAATCTGACGAAAATGACGAAATGTTCAACTGTTTTTTAAAAAGAAGAACAAGTTACTTACTTGTGTTAACTTTCTTTCAAATGGGTGCTCCTTCCACGTATTCCTCATCTTTGATATATCCAAGTCTGCTTCCAGCTTGCGTCAAAGTTTTTCTCATTGTCATGCGTTGTCAAATCATGGCCTTCAACGGCCTCCATACGTGTCCTCGCCATGACATCGACCCTGGTATATTAAGCACGTACGGTGACCGTTCCGTCAGTTCTACTTTTTTCTCATTATTCTACATGCCTTGCCACAGATGGATACGAATCTGATGCTGTGAGAGAGGAAGGTGTAAAACAAGGAAACTCTTGGCAAGCAAGAGGGGAAGGATGGGAGGGCAATGAGGACTATGTGGGAGGAGCATCCAGCAAAAGAATGTTATCATGGGTAGGTAACTTGTTCTTCAAATGGATTGTGTCCTCCCACGTATTTCTCATCATTGATACACTCCCATAGCAGTTTGTCCTAAGAGGTGGGTGCTAAGAATTTCTATTTGTCGATATTATGGAGAACAGCCTTGCCAAATCTCCTGACAGAGTCTAGGCAGTAAAACCTGGTGAATGTATGGAGGGACAACCAAGGTGCCACTCTGCAGAGGTCCTGCTTTGGCACCCCTCTTTCCAGAGCCGAAGAAGCAGCCACTCCTCTAGTGGAATGCGCCCTCAAGCCTTCAGGCGAGTCTTTCCCTGCTAGTGAGTAGCATTCAGTAATGCACATAACTAACCATTGTGAAATGGTTGGCTTTGTTACCGCCAAACCTAATCTCTGTCCTGCATATCCTACAAAGAGTTGCTCATCCTGACACACATTAGCTGTCTGTGAAATGTAATAACTCAACATCCTTCTAGGGTCTAGCCAATAAAGCCTCTCCTCTTCTTTTGATGTGTGAGGCGGTGGGTAAAAAAGTTCAGACCATCCATTGCGTTAGATGAAATTCTGACACCACTGTCGGACGGATAGATGAACAGACTCTTAACACCACCTTGTCCTTAAAAAAAAGGACATAAAAGGTGGTTTTGAAGAGGGGCCTGCAGTTTGCTTACCCTTTGGTGCTGATGGTGTCGATGGCTTCCTCAGTGCCGGAGCCTCGAGAAATTCCATCGAAAGGACATGGCGCCGATGGCGCCAATGCCTTCTTCGAAGGCCTCACAGGCTCCAGCAGTCTCGACGGCGTCGAGGACCGGGACCTGGAGCGGGCACGATGGCGATCCTCCTTGTCCGACCACTCCTGGAACGAGACCCCCTGGACTTACGCCGATGTAGAGAGTCGCCCCTCGAATCATCGGTTGAAAGTCTAGCGGACTTCGACTTACGGGGTTTGGAAACCCTACCCGCCGACAGCTTCTTCTTCCGCACCCGCAAGGCCTTCGATGTCAAAGACTGGCATTCGTCTCAGTCATCAGTGGCGTGGCTCTCACCCAGGCACCAGAGGCAGACATCGTGCGGGTCCGTCAGACATCTTGGAACCGCAGTCCCGACACTTCTTGAAGCCCAACTTCAGGGTAGCAGAAGATGAAGACATTTTCTCGTAGAACTTACAACAATATTCGGAAGAACCGATACACAAGAACAGAGGCGTGTCAAGATTTCGGAGCAAACACGTTCGCGTAAAAAACAGAACTGAGGCTACGGGTGTTGTGCGTCCTACATATAGCATCTGGTGACGTGCTGTCGGAGGAGGTCCTCGAGGGAGCGTATCGACGTCATCGACGCAGGACGCCTAAGCCGAAAAAGTTTTCTGAAGCAGCACAGCTGTGGTAATCACTGTCAAAGATGTGGAATACGTCGGAGGACACAATCCCCTCGAAATCCGGTCTAGGAAAAGGTTTGTATGACTTTGTAGAGTCAGTCGAGGTCTTTGTAGGCATCGAAGGCACTGAATGCATGGATGGCATTGAGGGCTTCAACGACTTCGAAAATACTACACGTTGGATTTTCCACCAATCTGTCTTATAATTTGCCACACTTATACCCGATGCCTGAAATAAACCTCCTGGACGATTCCCTTTTGGATTCTGCCTCTGCTCATTATAATCTCGTGCTGACTACATTGCCAGCCACGAGGACCAGGAACTTCTAAAATGGCCACTCGCCATTTTACTTTCACCCTTTCCACCTAACTTCCTTCATCCTACGAGCAACTCGATGTGATTGGCTGCGTTCATCTACTTACCAGCCAACCCCTCGCCGTCAGGTGAACGCCGGCCCACCAGCTAAGGCACACCTCCAAGGCTAACACCCTGTTGTGAGCCTGTCTAGAGTCGACGGGGCCACGGCCAGCATTGCTGCCTTTGTCCTTCCTCAACCTATCTCTGTGACCCCGTACCTCATCTTGGTAAACACACTCCTAACAGCTTACTTCAACTAACTGTGGCTGCAATCACAATCACTCTCATAGTACCACGATATTGTGCGTCAGCTGCACCACGGTTCTACTCTGTCCATTCACATCATCCGTGTTCCGACTAAGTAGGGCCACACAGATTTCAATTTAATCTATGCATACTATGCATGACACATTCCATTACTATGATCGATCCATACACAAATGCACTGTTGCCAAAAATATGTAACGCGCACCCCTCCCTCAGAACCCATCAACTGTGATTGGGCTCTGCTGAATACCCGGCTGCCTGCTCTTTTTTTGTCAGTAAATATAACCGAAATCTGGCGGAACGACCTCTCTAACCAGACTATTACAAATGTGATGGGATCTAGCCTACCACCCACTATTGTATGTGCCTTATAAGTGGAACTAGCCTACTGCCCTCCACTGACTGTGCCTATGCTAATGTAGACCAGCCTACTGCCGGCTATTATATGTGCCTATACTAATTTGGACCAGCCTACTGCTCGCTATTATATGTGCCTATGCTAATTTGGACCAGCCCACTGCTCGTTATTGATTGGGCTCTATGCAGACTGGGACTAGCCTACTGCTCGTTATTATGTGCCCTATGCAGACTACAGTGTATTGCTGCCATATTCTTGTTTAAGCCCGATTCCAGGTTGAATTAGCCTAATGTTACTTATCCTGGCTCTGAAATAGCTTATGGTTGTTATACTACCGCACTATCAGATTTAAGCCGTATATCAGCCTACTCTCACTGTGACTGAACTTGCACACTAATTGGCCCACTGTCTACTGTTGAACCAGCCTATGCCTAGGCCCTGCCTACTAATATCTCTGCCTTATGCACATGTACAGTCACTATCTACTGATCCACATAATAGGTGCCTAGACAGCGCTTATTATTTATCTACCAACTATTTATACTGTCCTGTTGAGGACTGTCCTTAATTTATTTTGCACTTTGAATGCTACCATGAGACCTACTTACCTTTCAACAGTGACCACTCCCTGTATGGAGTCACTTCACAATAATCCTCCCAGCCAGTTCAATCTGGACACCAGACCCTGTTGCCTCTATCAAAGAAATTATAAACTCCGTGCTAGGCTCCCTAAAATATTCAAACCACTGGCCATAACCATATGCTATCCCAGAAGAAATACTACTAGAACCACGGGCCCTCAAACCTTAATTAATAACTCCCTCCACAAAGTTATGTCCACTAAGCTTGCATTAGCGAATAATAGTCAGCCCACTCAAGAAACCAACACCCCCTTTATGCACCCTCATAAGTCCCAGGCACTACCTATTGAAACTACTCAGACTAGCATCAAAAGGTGCCCTAATAAACGCCCTTTCCATGGTAGCCCATACCACGGAAATAGCCCACTTACTTCAATCAGAAAAAATGGACTTCCTTGCTATTACCAAATCCTGGCTCCACTCAGAAGCAGGGCCAGCGATCATGCTAGCCATTCCCGAGGACTATACACTCCTTAGAATAGATGGAACAAATTCCTGAGGTGGAGGCCTCGCCATAGTCGCTAAAACTAGCCTAGCCGTAAGACTCGCCAAGACACAAAAACTTGATTCTTGTGAATCACTGACAGTCAAACTACCCATCTCCGACACTCGAACCCTGACCATCCACCTCATATACAGACCTCCTGGCCCCCTAGGATCCTTTGAAGAAAACGTAACCACTATACTATCAGATAACCTCAAAAACTCTTCACATTGCCTCCTGCTAGGTGATCTGAACCTAGGGTTTAACAACCCTCTAGACCACAATGCCATGCAAATTAAGGATTCCCTTTCTGAACTGGGGTTCACATAAAAAGTGACGCTTCCAACGCACATTAAAGGTAGGACTCTCGATTGGATAGCAGAGCACAATTGCCAGACTTCCATCACATCCAAACGCCACAACATTGGTCCGATCATCACTCGATAACCTTCACTCTAGAAGCCATGCCACTACCCACTCCTAACAGTATAGTACCGGCCATCCCTACCAGAAATAAAAGAAACATCACAGCTGAAAAACGTACACCCGTGATCCTTCCCACTCTGAACGCGCTTCCTGCCTATGCTGATCCCTACACCTTAGAGGAGTACAACAAAATAATGATCTCTTCCTTAGACACCATAGCACCGCTGAACCTAAGAAAGAGCTAACCTAAAAAACATGTGAACGCCTGGTACTCTCCCCATCTGAAATCAATCATATTAGAAAAACGCAAAAGTGAACAAATCTGGAGACAAGACCCTTGCCTCACCAATAAATATAACCTTCGTAAACTAGCCACACTTTACCAAAAAGAAATTGTCCTTGCCAAATAATCCTCCTTCAACTAGCGTATTACACAAGATAATTCAAGCACTAAAGAATTGTTCACAATACTTAAAGAAATGGAAACTCCTATCCATGCCCCTGTCACCTGTTTGAAGGATAAAACATGGTGTACCAGCATTCAGAATGCCCTAGCTAATAAGGTAGCAACCCTCCAAGTCAAGACTGCCAATAAAAAAGAAACTATTAACCTTGCCACCAAGCCTAGCAAACCGTCTCTGCCACTTCCCCCTTGCACTCCATCTCCCTCTCAACAACACTCTGCCCGCTTCAACTTTAATAAAATTACCATTTTAGAGGTTGAAAAAGTCATTCTACCCTCAAACCTTCAAACTGCCAGGGCAACCCTTGCCCAGCTCAAATCACAAAGGATGCCGCGCGCAATCTTCCCCCATTCATCTCCAAACTTATCAACACTTCCTTCTCAACCGGCACTATCCCCAAAAACCTGAAACAGTCCTGGGTTCTCCCTTTACTTAAAAAACAAACGTTAGACCCCTCCATACCCACTAATTATAGACCGATCACCACAGTCCCCTTCCTCTTAGACAAGGTAGCTTACCTACAAATCCAACAATACCTGGAACGTAATAAGTTATTAGGAGTACGCCAGTCAGGTTTCAGACCCCAACATGGGACTGAAACTGCCTTGATCGACTTAAAAGGCACAAATTGACGCGCTGAGAGACAGTGGAAATGCAGCCCTACTGCTCCTACTTGACCTCTTAGCGGTGTTCGATCTAGTGGACCATAAAATCCTGTGCAACCACTTCGATTCCGCCACCCACTTTTCACACAAGAAGCAATAGGTTGGATCCAATCATTCCTTGACAACAGGACAATGCGTGTCTTTTCACCGGCAGCGGCAGCCAACCCTATTCCTATTACCTGTGAGTGCCACAGGGCTCCTGTGTATCCCCGACCTTGTACAACATTTTTACAAAGCCCCTTTTTGACAATCTAGATGGTCTGCTTATCACCTACACTAACTATGCTGATGATACCCAGGTCCTCATCCCGCTGACGGGAGATTATACGAAGGATTTGGCCTTTGTAAACAGAGTGTACCTCATCATTCAGGCCTGGATGGCCTTGCACGGTCTATGCCTGAATGATGACAAAATGGAACTCCTTATCCTCGGCACCCCAGCCAATCTCAACAAACTCGGCCACAACTATTCCAATTTCAGAATAGATGACAACAACATTACAGAAGCCAAGGAAGTCAAAACCCTTGGTTTCTAACAAGACTCCACCCTAACTTTTTAAGTTAACTCCATGGCCTCATCCACTGCTTATACATGCAAGTTAATTAGAGCAGCTCAGCCTTTCCTCTCCACTAACAATTGCATCACCCTCGCGAGAGCCCTTATTTTGTCTGAACTGGATTATTTCAACGCCCTATACTTAGGGAGTGTAGTGATACACAAAATTGCAAATTTGCCAATCAGGGCTTTAGATGACAGCATTAGCCGCTGAAAGCCAATAGTCTATTCAAAGTATGTGCCAAAAATGCTGACAGTAGTCTGTTGTAGCACTTCCATTATGCAGTAGTGAGCTACAAGGAATATGCAGGCCTAGTAGGGGTGGTAGGTCACATTATGCATTGTAGATAAACAGGCAGGGCGAAGGCCCCAGCTCTGTAGCTAATAGACATTATTGGAGTGTTTGGGACATTATGGCACCTATATAGCGCTTAGATAGCCAGTCTTAAGCGCTATGAACACTAAGCTATGAGTGCATGCCTTTTAGAGCTTGCTCACATGGGGTTAATTCATCTCGGCTTCTCTTAGAATATTCTGCCTTTCTAACGGTAGACCTGCATGGCTTCGTAAACAAATCCTCTTTCTCTGAGAAGGCACTGATAAGACATTCCTGAGCTTTCGCGCAGATGGGCTCCAAGTAGGGAGGGGAACAGAAAAGGAGCACAGTGGAAATTCACAGAGTTGGGTTTTTCCATGAGCAAGCCTATATTTTGCACAGGGAAAGTTCTAGAACTGTGCGTCATGGACTGACAGCACGAGATTATAAAAATGCATGCCCACCTGACTCAGGTGGGAGATCGATCTGTGGACTTGGTTCGAGCAAGATCAAGTGTCCGGAATTTGTGGCTCTGTCGGCACCCTGCAGCGCTGTCCTCTGAGCGGGGCTTGTTACAGCTAGCTTATGAGGGCCAGGGTCTCCCAGTGCTGATTGAAGGGGCGTAAGACTGTGTTTCTCTATGTTTCTCTAAGTTCTATGTTTCTCTATATTTTGCATTTCCCTAAGTTTTGTGCTTTGTAATCTTCTCTAACTTGAATCCCAAGATGTTGCTGAAATTCACTGTTTAGAATAAATACTAAAACTTTTTGAAGGTGTCATTTGTCACTAGCATGAGTTCACTGCTCGGCACAATAGAACCTGTATTTTGGGCTGAATTGGGTATTTCTTACTCCCAAGGGCTGGTCCCGAGGAAGACATTTGGTGGCAGCTTGGGGATTTGTGCAGAGCAGTGCCTTGCTGTGAAATGACAAATTGTGTGAGAGAACACAGTGCAGAGTGATGAGCAGGCTGTCGCATTTCCTTGGTGGTCTCGCTGCAGCTCTGAGACACAAAAGACAGCAACGTTGTGTCGGCTTGCCGTGACCGATAGCTTGTGTGGTTAAGACTCCCTTCAGTAAATCAGTCGTGACTGACTTATTGCTTGGGAATGGAGCCAGGGAGCACATGGCGATAAACAAGCGGGAAATGGCTTTGTTTAAAGCGCTCCGATGAATGGTCAAGAAAGATTTATGTTCAATTAGGAAAGAATTTTATCATGCAGTTTCCCCAAGTTTAAAGTTGTAATTTGAAATGCAAAGTGAGACGGAGTTCTCAACTCTATTCTGTCATGAGGGCAGGAAAATAGTTGCAAGAATTTGACATGCAAATTGTGAATAGATTCAACCATTGATTCAGCCCCAGTGTGCTAGCGAGTGGGGGGCTGTAATGTAAGGAGGCGAAGGTTGTTTTTTTTTTTTAAATGTATGCTTTTGAAGTGTTGACATTCCTGAAGATAACATGGGGAATGAGCCGTGTTTAGGAGAAAGAGTAACATCTGTGTTGAGAGCCTAAAGGGTTTGTTTTTCTTTTGGCAACTGTAAATTCCATGTGCTGGCGGTGAATTCTGTTTAAGGAAACACACTAAAATGGCTACATTGCATTTTAGCTGATGGGTGAGAGACTCACTTAAAAAAGAAAGTGAGTGAATGGTATTTGGATTTTCGATTTTTGTGTATTGATTTGAAATTGCAGAATCAGTTTGCAATGGTTGAGGGGAAAAGACAATTTATATTTTCCTAAATTGCCCCTGGAGTATTTTGACTGTTCCCACGCTATGCCATGGATTTGTACTGTTGCGTTATAAGTGATGTATGTTTTGGAAATAGTGACCTGTTGACTGTGGTACATGGTGAAAAATGTTGTTGACACATTAACAGCCCACAAGCAATATAGAGTGTGGGTTGCTCTTGCAGAGAAAAAAAAAACGTGCAGGGAGCTGCACTACACAGGACATGTTTTAAATGCACTGAAATAAGTGGTTATATTCTCGCAATGGTACAACAGAATGAAAAATCTGTGTGTGATAAGACAGCACAAAGATTTAGTGGGTTGCAGGTTCTTTTTAAAGATCGCACATTGCATTGGAGTGAGTTTGTGAAGCTAAACTACAAGGTTACGAGGAAAAAGAAAAAAAAATGTATGCCTTTAAATGGAACATTGATCAGTTCAAAACAGGCTAAAAGACACTTTGACATTTTGGCAAAATTACATGGAGTAGAATCTGATGACAAGAAAGTGCCTCTTTTGAAAATAAGAGTCTTGCTGTGTGTGCAGAGCTTGTGCCTTGAAGATAACTTGCACTGTCTTGGGCGAGGTGCGCGAAGAAAAAAAAACACTGTTGGAGGAAGGCAGAAAAGCAGAATACTGCGCTCCTGTTCAGTGAAATGGTGTTTACAGAAGCTGGCAGATATGGGAGCTTTTCTGAGTTGCTGAAGCAGTGCAGGAAATAGTTAATCTGGATGAACTGTCTGAAACGAGTGCCTTTCATTGAAGCCGCCACAGTTTAAGAGTTATAGGCAAAGAGATAAGTTTGCTGCGTGCTCATGGCGCTGCCATGTGCACAGGAAAGATAAACAATGACATTCCTGCATTCCATCCCCTGTGAGAGACACCGTCAGTGTGAGCAAAAACTGAGGAGGGGGGTGCACAGACAGAATGCTGAAACAGAACTGAAGGCAATAATTGCCGTGACTGAGAAAATGAAAAAGAGCACAATCTACCTTACATGCTGATGTATGCATGCTTTCGGACACTGGCATGCAATAACAGAGCTGATCAGAAGTAAAGAATTAGCCCAGTATCAACACGGGAAGGAAAATGCTGCATGCAGAATGGGCACATCACATCTGAACATTTGGGGAACCTGTGCATCTGTGAATGGGCTAAGAAAAGACAGCTGCCCATTTCAAGGGACATTGCCGTGCAAGCTGCATCCCCATGCGCCATGTGATGTGATGTGATGTGAACTGAAGTAAAGCACTGTGCACTGGAGAAGAAACCTCTAGGCGCTTTGAGAAGTGAAAATACACAGCTGGCAAAATGCAAGCTACATTGCCAGGGCTGGAGTAACTGACAAAGACATTATGGCGTTCCAGATGGAAGCAAAACTGACAAAGGTAGCCGTTTTGCAAGAGACAACATGCAGAGCGGGGCTTTGGAATATAACATGAACACTGCACATTAGCCATGATCCAGAAGCCTCACGGCTTAGTGCAAGAATGAATGATTTGTTGAAGCAAATAAAAGGAACTGATTCAGACTATCGCTCTCAAAGGGGTGGGCCAAGAAATCAGCAGACACCCTTTGGGAAAATGACAAGTGGAAAACCAGAGGCTTGAAAGACACAAGCTGTATGGAGAAAAATAAACAAAGCTGCTTGTGCAACTAACTGCAGGCGGTATGGGACTGAAGGACTTTACCTTTGAAATATGGAGTGATGCCAGCAGGGCAACCTAAATCAAGATCATGAGACACTGGAAGCAAGTTGGCGCCTGGCATTCGTGATCGCTCTGGTGACAAAGAAAAGCATTGATCCATTGAGAAGTGCGACCTGGGTACTTATTATATGGCTTTTGTAAAATCACAGATCAGTCTGAGGTACCATTGACCAACTATGATCGCATTGCACAAATGAGTTTATGATTAGGCAGTTACACCCCGTATGGTTGAGTGCAAATAAGCCCCCAGAAACATGCAGAAGGGTGACAAATAATTGCAGTAGCAATGATAAAGTGTGTAGTTACCTGATGAGACTTCTGATGGTGGGGGTGGTGTTAAGGGAAGGGGTGGTTAACGCTGATATTGTAGTTCTGATGACATCCTAATGTGAAGAACAATGACATTGTACTTTTGATGAAATCCTAACATTTCTGTTTGTATTTTGCCTAGGCAAAAAACCAAGACAGTTGCATGCCATGATTGGGGTAGATGTGTGCAATTTGCGGGTGACACTGATCAGTCAAGCAGACGCATTCTCAGAGAAAGCGAGTCACTGCGAGATGATATGTGAACTTTGAACCTGTCCTGTCCTGCACCGCACTCAATGCTGCTAACATGCATGACGTATGAGGACACTTGTTCTGCAACCTGTGAGAAGGTGTCCAACAGAGTAATAACTTTTGCTGAACTGGCACGGTGCAGACTTGGCTAGTTATCAAATATTTGATGCTGCACATTCAAATGATTCAGTTGCTGGAAATAACTTGGTTGATATGTTTTGCCTTTCTTGTTTAAAGGACTGTGGACAATGGGTTGTGGACTGTAACATCATGCACCACAAACAGCTGTGTGACACAGCACTTGAATGCTAACACATTGAAAAATGGTTTTTAAATGCACTTTTTGAGATGAATCTGAAAAAACGAAATGTTTTGCTCTTCCAACTGAATTGCTTTAACCAGAGATGTTTTGCCTTTTTTAAAACTACTACGTTGCACGTAGGCAGGAAAATGATTTATGAATTGTGTGGGCAGCAGGATTATGCAAGCAGGAGCGTAATTTATTTTGAGATAAAATGAGTGCGCACACCAAAGTCAGCTGTGCGTTGGTTAAGGTTCTTAATTTGTAGTAATGCTGCCAAGTGTGTGAGCTCTAATTTGAGATGGAAACCTTTGAAACACTGGATACTTTTACAGCCAGCCTTAAGGCGGGTAAAATGAAACCATGACTGACTTGATGTTTGATTTTATGACACATAGTGTGACACGGTTTTTGTTAAACCAACCAGTTTCATGTTTTTTGTGGGGACAGCTGTCTCCAGCACACTAATGCAAAGAGTCACCTTTTGATTGTAGACATGTAGAATAATTCTTTGGAAAAGCGCTACAAATGAGTATCCACATGGAATTGCTAGCGTACTGGCCTGGCACATTGTCGGGCATCTTTTGTCACTGACTCATATGACTGGTGTAAATGAAATCCTAAGCCCAAATGTTTCAGTGAATGGATCCAACGATTTGTTTTTCTGACCAAGAACTGCAGCGAGTGTTCTCGCCAAGATTTTATGGACTATAAATTAACTAAATGCATTTCACACAATGGTGTGATGAAACAGCCACTGCCGGATGGTAGTATGGTGTTTGTAGCTAAAACTAATATTGTATATGGTAGGCATCCTATTTGGAGGAGGGTATTCTCCAAGTCACACAAGGTAGAAACTGTGAACATGTTAGATTTTCCAGTAGTAAGGCAACATTTAAATTGTAGGCTGATAATGCACACCTCTATTATTACAGTGATACACTTAGACATAGATTTATTATGAGGCAATGTTTCCTTAGTACTACCAAGCTGCTACAAATGGAGTCCATTTCTATGGCCCATCACTAGAGTGCGCGTAGCTAGGGAGCTAGATTCATTAATTGCGGGAGCAACGGGGAGTAACAGGAGCTTTAAACGATTTTGACATAGAAACTGTGCACAATAAGCTAGCCACTATGGGTTCTGATGCCAGCTCTGCTATAAAACTTCTGGCCTAGTGGGGCCCATTGATACGCCCAACACTGCTACAAGTATTGGTAACCACTGCAGATGGCAAAACTTTAGTTATGAAGACATTTTTTCTGCCATAGGGCAGGTCAACAAGACTGCTAAATACACACGATGCATTTTATGGCAAACATTGTTAAATCAGCAGGTGTTGGCTTTTCGCTCCGAGTGGGGGCAACCATCCTCAACACACTGGCACACAGAGCTACAGTTACCAGCAAACATATGGATCAAATCGCTTGCTTTTGATTGCATGAATAACATATGCCATGCTTTAATGCAAATTAGTAGAATTGTTTTTATTTTGATAACCTGGTGCCCATGGGTTCACCTTACTCATGACAATTAGATGGTTTCTGGTTGGGTTCCACATACATGGGGGAAGTGTCTAATCACACAGCCCATAGTCATGTTTAAATGCCCTGGCATCAGGGGAAGGGTAGGCCCTTAGAGTGAAAGGCTGCCAGGTTTTAGAATTGGTAACCATACATAAATGCAATAGTGCATTGTAGATTCGACTACACCGGATTGCCTTGACATTCTAACTGCATGCTGCTTTTTAACTGACAATCAGTTATACAATAATTATTTAGGTATTTTTGTGTAGGCCAGGTTTTGGCTAGAGTAAATGTCCATGTTCACTTTGTGTAGGTATTTTTTGTGTAGGCCAGGTTTTGGCAAGGGTATATGTCACTGTTCACTTTGTGTACATTTTTGTTTAGGTAGTGTTTTTACTAACCTTGCATGCCACGCTGACTAACCGCTGGAAGATAGTTTGCTTAAACCTCTTGCAAAGCCCCAAGGTCTTTCACCACCTTATTTATCACTGCACTACATACTATGTTCATGGGTATTAGTCAGCATTGTCGCACACACTTTGAATAGGGGTGGAGTGTAGTGATACACAAAATTGCAAATTTGCCAATCAGGGCTTTAGATGACAGCATTAGCCGCTGAAAGGCAATAGTTTATTCAAAGTATGTGCCAAAAATGCTGACAGTAGTCTGTTGTAGCACTTCCATTATGCAGTAGTGAGCTACAAGGAATATGCAGGCCTAGTAGGGGTGGTAGGTCACATTATGCATTGTAGATAAACAGGCAGGGCGAAGGCCCCAGCTCTGTAGCTAATAGACATTATTGGAGTGTTTGGAACATTATGGCACCTATATAGCGCTTAGATAGCCAGTCTTAAGCGCTATGAACACTAAGCTATGAGTGCATGCCTTTTAGAGCTTGCTCACATGGGGTTAATTCATCTCGGCTTCTCTTAGAAGATTCTGCCTTTCTAACGGTAGACCTGCATGGCTTCGTAAACAAATCCTCTTTCTCTGAAAAGGCACTGATAAGACATTCCTGAGCTTTCGCGCAGATGGGCTCCAAGTAGGGAGGGGCACAGAAAAGGAGCACAGTGGAAATTCACAGAGTTGGGTTTTTCCATGAGCAAGCCTATATTTTGCACAGGGAAAGTTCTGGAACTGTGCGTCATGGACTGACAGCACAAGATTATAAAAATGCATGCCCACATGACTCAGGTGGGAGATCGATCTGTGGACTTGGTTCGAGCAAGATCAAGTGTCCGGAATTTGTGGCTCTGTCGGCACCCTGCAGTGCTGTCCTCTGAGCGGGGCTTGTTACAGCTAGCTTATGAGGGCCAGGGTCTCCCAGTGCTGATTGAAGGGGCGTAAGACTGTGTTTCTCTATGTTTCTCTAAGTTCTATGTTTCTCTATATTTTGCATTTCTCTACGTTTTGTGCTTTGTAATCTTCTCTAACTTGAATCCCAAGATGTTGCTGAAATTCACTGTTTAGAATAAATACTACAACTTTTTGAAGGTGTCATTTGTCACTAGCATGAGTTCACTGCTCGGCACAATAGAACCTGTATTTTGGGTTGAATTGGGTATTTTTTACTCCCAAGGGCTGGTCCCGAGGAAGATTTGCCCAATATCAAGACAGGGAGTAATAAATACATTACCTACAAAATCCAGATTCTACAAAATAATGCTCTGAGAGCAACCCTAAGCCTCCCTAAGAAAGCTCATATTTCTGTTATCAGAAGAAATAATAACTGGCTTTCCACCAAAGATAAAATTCTCCTAAAAACAGCCTCCCTGACATATAAATGTCTCCACAATGACGCCACACAATACCTCATAGCTAAATTCACGAGGCAGTCTTCCAACCACCCCAGGAGAACTGCCAATGCTAACCTCCTAACAGTGCCTAAATTTAAAACGTACAAAGACGGGTGGAAACAGCTTCCCGGTTAAAGCTGTCCAATATTGGAACTCTCTCCCACCGTCCCTGAGGGAAGACCTACCCTATCTTCGCTTCAGGTCCAGCCTCATCCACTGGATCAAGGAAAATGACCTCTAATCACATCACTACTACACACTATGCTATTTAGGTATTATGAATTGTGTATATTGTATAAATATGTTAAGTGCCTGACCACACATAATAATAATAATAATAATAATAATAATAATAATTTGGTATTTATATAGCGCTACGAACCCTCAGGTATCTGAGCGCTGCTTATTATTACCCACGTTGTGTGGTGCTCATTTATCGACCGCGGAAGGATGAAAGGCTGAGTTTGGCCCCGCCGGGATTCGAACCTGCGTTAGCAAGCTCTGCACGGATGTCAAAGCGAGCGCTCTACTCGCTGTGCCACTTGACCGGCAAAGTCTAGTCTGCACTCTGAGCATTATGTACTGTATATACTGTGTAAATATCTATTCCTTGCCCTTAAGCCTCATCCTGTATAAACCGCATAAACTGCCTGCACATGCACAGCAATGTAACCAAAGCTGAACAATCTTCTTGATGCTTATTGCGCCCTGATACCCTCGGGTCTGGCGCGCATCACAAATATTAAAACAAACAAGGACGGTGAATGCCTCGATGGTTTTAGCTTAAGTACATGCCTCGACGGTTCGGATGAATCTATCATCTGCTTTGACAGTTTAGGAGAAAGCCACGAGACCAGTGTCAAAGACCCTGAAACTTTAGCCATTCGAGGAGGAAGACAGTGATTTCCCTTTATGCATCGAGGAAGGCTCCTTCGATTTGTGTCGAGGAACCTCTCTTCCCGGGCTATTGGGCACGCGGGAAGGAGACACATCAGAATCCCTGCTGATCTTTCAAGACGCAGAGGGGTGGCCAGATCTCTTAATGTCGAGCATTTTCAGGCGAAATCTTCCCAATCCGTGTTTTTTTTCGGAAAGGGGATTCTGTCAGGAGGGAAGGAAGAAGTTGACGAAGACCTAAGGTGTCACTTCTTGCGTTTTTGTAAGAGGATGACAATGAGCGTTGTGTCCTCGAACTCGAGTGCTTCCGATATCTAGAGCACTTTTTCTCATCTTCCATCTACTCTCTGCCATACCCCAGACTCACTTCCCTGTCTCTTTCATGCACACACCCACACACACACAATTGCTGAGTTAGTGCGGTGTCTAGTCAAATGGTCGACAGACAAATGGTCGACACAATTTGGTCGACAGGTCAAATGATCGAATTTTTTTTTTGTTATATATATTTTTTTAGGTTTTCGTTTAGGGAAAAAAAGTGGTTTTTAGGTTTTTAGTAAGAAAAAAAAGGGGTTTGGGGAGTGAATGTGAAAAAACAAAAACAAAAAAAATTCGATCATTTGACCTGTCGACCATTTGTCCTGTCGACCATTTAGATTCGATCATTTGACCTACAACCGTTAGTGCAAGTAGATCAAGTCATGTGACTTAAGCCCGTGTCAGTCACTGCTAATCTTGTAGTGCCCTCGTTTTCCCCCTGCTTAAACAGTCTTGCAGACCCTTTTCTTATGAAGGTGGGGAGCTGGTGAACCCAGAAAAATACATACATGACTATGCTCTACAACAGACTGCATGGATCTTAAATGGATTGTGCTCTCCCCACATGCTCGACCTTGTCTTCACGTCTTCCCGACCCCCCCCCCTCGTACTTGAAACTCTTGCCTTCAAATGGACTGACCATGCTGCCATCCCCCTTTTCATATCCCACACAAAGATGCCCCATAAAGGCCAGGCCAACCACCTTGCGATTAAGCACTGCACCTTCAAGAATCTGCCATTAAACAATAAAGGCAACATTCAAAACATTCCCCATCAGAGGGGGTGCTGTTGTGCACCAATGAAAATGGCTGCTTGAGTGAAGAGCTTCGCACTTAATGAACTCCTGTTGTAGAAATCCTGTAGATGTTTGTGAGAGGATGACAACGCTCATTGTCATCCTCTCACAAAAACGCTACGATATCTGTGACCACAAATGCC
This sequence comes from Ambystoma mexicanum, assembly GCF_040938575.1. Lineage (NCBI taxonomy): Eukaryota > Metazoa > Chordata > Amphibia > Caudata > Ambystomatidae > Ambystoma > Ambystoma mexicanum. Next base: position 1,168,018,201 of record NC_090935.1, on the reverse strand, counting down.
GAGTAACCTGACCTTTCTCCACCTGCCGACCGAAGTTTGGGAGGAATACTACAGCGGAACGCCTTATCTGGATGGCATGAAAGTTACCCTGGTCTATGGCTGCGGGCAGTGTGCATGTCAAAAGAAGGTGGCCCTGCCTGGGACGAGCGGAGCACCGTACAGAGAACAACACACTGCGTGAGAGCGGGTAAATGTTTGTGAGGAAACAGACCCCCCGGGAGCTCCCTTGTTGCGGGGGCTCTGCAAATCAGGACCGCCTGGCGATACCCAGTCCACCGTCTGCTGGTGGATTAAAACGAGAGGTGGCCTCTGAGCTTGGATCCAGGACAAGTATGTGGTCGGGTCCGCCCGACCGGAATATCCTTGCACTTTACAGGGGTTGTAGCGCTGTGGGGCCTCATGCAACGCGACATTTCCCTCTCCAATACAACGCCTACGGAGCAGCATGGTAGGGTGATCTACCTTGCACAACACGCCCCCTTTTACAGGAGGATGGATATAATGTCACACATCAGTTGGTCTTTATACCCTGGCCTTATGGTTATGCCGCAGTTGCATACAGTAACGCACCGCCATAGCCTTCATCAGCAACTTGTCTCATGTGGGAGAGATGGCGTGGGGAGGCGCAAAAGGAAATAAAAAGGGCCCCATGAATGCATATGCGAACAAGCAAAGATCCGAGGAAGATGCGGCGGGCCCCCAGGTAACCCCTGCAGCGGATCAGGCCCCTACTGATAAGAACATGGACTCTTATATGACAACATTAAAGGCCAGGTTTGCAGCAGTGAATAACAAACTGGATGACATAGGCAACAATATTGCCTCCATAAGGGCTGATCTGCAGAAAGTGCCAGGGTCACAGCACCAGAAACTAGGGTGAGTGCTCTTGAGGACACAGTGATTGCACATGGAAAGGACATAGAGGATATCAAGAAGAGTTAAAGGCTGTGCGCGTCAAATGTGAATATTTGGAATCCCGGTCCCGTCGGAATAACATTCGGGTGGTGGGCATGGCCGAGAGGTCCCTAAATGTACCCATGGATGTGTTCTTAGAGCAAGTATTTCGCACAATGTTTCCAGAGGAACAATTCTCGCTGCAGGTTCTTGTGGAAAGAGCACATCGGTCCCTGGCCCCACCCCCTAAACCAGGAGTCCCACTGAGCACTATTATCGCCCGACTACTGAATTACTGGGACCGGGATGAGATACTTCGGCTGGCACATGAAAGAGGCACTCTGACCTTTGACTCTGCTAGAGTCCACATATACCCAGACTTCTGCAATGGCGTGCAGGTGGCCAGGCAAACCTATGACCTTGTCATGAAAGCTCTCAGAGAACGGAAGATCCCTTACGCCATGATGTTCCCAGCCAAGTTAAGAGTGCACACACCAGCAGATACCACTTTTTCAAAACCCTCGGAGGAAGCCATTGCTTATATAGAACAGTACATCCCATCACAAACAGGCAACAGCTGACATCTGGAACTATCCGTTACATACTCGCAAAGTTCACAGGTGTTGTGCCCATATGTATTCCTAGAAGGTCCTTTTAGTCCGATCGAGCCACACAGTACAGCTCACATCTGCTAAAGGTTTAATGCCACTAGTTGGGGTTGCACGTTGCCTCCTACTGTTTCAGATTTGGAAGTTTGAGAAAGGGTGTACAAGGTCCAGTTGGGGGAACGGTGACGGCGGGATGCAGTTGGGGAATGGTTCATCAGACAAAATTGACGGATGCGTTGGGGTCAGACTCACAAATTGCATCTCGTTTAAATGCGCACTCCGATTACTGACTTACTGGGATGATGGCTGGGCCGGACCATAGGATTAGACTGCTCGCATGAAACATTAGGGGTCTGAGAAACCCTATTAAGGCCCAGAAAATACTTGCCTACACCAAAAGACATAACATCTGAGTCCTGATGTTATAGGAAACACACCCAGCACAAGTTTGCGGACACATATGCGTGTAACTGGGGTCCACTACTAGTGGGCACTGACTACTCTGCGCAGTCGAGGGGTGTCATGACCCTCATCCACCAAAGCACAGGGTTCCAGCTAACCAAATCCAAAGATGACACTATGGGGAGGTATGTCATCATTTGGGGGTCCATGCGGAGTCAAAATGTCATACTGGTCAACACATATGGGCCAAATGTGGATGACCCCGACTTCTACTTGCATATCATTGAACTCATTTCACCATTGGATGACGCTAAAGTTAGATAGGGTGGCAATTTCAACACTAGCCTTAACCCGCAAAAATGGACGGAACCACCAGCGCTCCCCGGGCACTCACTAAAGCTGCACACACAATTCTTCAGGGTATGACTGGAGGGAGTTACATCCTCGAGGGGAGGAATTTACCTTCCACTCATCTGTTCATGACTCAAGTTCATGCATAGACTTCTGATTGTGCTCACCCGAATATATCGAGCATTCTCCCATGTACGATAACTGAACATTCACCAGTGCTGTTGGAAGTCTGTGCGGCTGCCCTGAGAAAGGCCCCAGGCTCTGGAGGATGCCGCCGGCTCTTTTACAAGATGCTGCAATACTGGAACCCCCAAGGGTTGACATAACAGAATATTGTGCCCATAACGAGGGCTCGGTAGGGTCCATGGCCACAGTGTGGGAATCATTTAAGGTCTGGTTGCAGGGTCACGTACTGTCACACAGGTCATAATGGGCCATAAGAATGGAATTACAGCGGTCCGAGCATAGGCTGCGATCCTTGGAAAAAGTACATGCTGTGATGCCAGGGGAGGCTACCCTTGCGCCCTTACAGGCGCAGTTAAATGAATTTAGGAAGCTGGCAGACCAGGAGTTTATTATACATCCCTCACCCTACAAGGGCCAGGAGGTATGGGGAGGGGGACAAAGTTAGCAAGACACTTGCCAAACTGATTAAATCTGAATACTATGTCAAATCCGTCACTAGCATCAATGGGGGGATGGGACAACTTACATGGAGGACTGGACAATTAATGATGTTTTTTTAGAATGTTACTCATCCCTATACAAAAACACGGATTTGGTAACTATACACAAGCTGACTCAATACATACATTCGATCCTGCTTCCCAGACTTCCACACGAGGCCAGTCAGTCACTGGAACTCCCCCTAACACTCGAGGAGATCGGACAGGTGATAAAGGATCTCGCTGCTGGTAAGGCTCCCGGGCCTGATGGTCTCCCGATAGATCTTTACAAGTGTTATATGACAGAACTGGCCCCCAAATTATTGGCGGGTCGGAAGAAGCTTTAACCACTGGAACACTCTCCCTGAGCTTAAGGGAAGCAGTCATCTCTGTCTTACTCAAACCGAATAAATCCCTGCATGAGACTACATCCATTCATTGATTAACGCGGACACTAAAGTGTTCGCCAAGGCTACAGCGAACAGGCTACTACCTCACATGACCCAACTGGTGCATCCCGACCAGTCAGGATTTATCCCAACTAGGTTTACTTCTCTAAATCTACACAGACTCTTCGCCATAATTTCCCAACTCGACCCCAAGGCCAAAGTGATTGCGGTATCCCTCAACGCTGAGAAACCGTTCAATTTAGAGTCTTGGAAATATATGCTTGCCGTTTTAGGGCGGCTTGGGTTTGGATTCCAGTTCCTAGGCTTCAAAGAACTCTTATAAGACCCAAGCCCAGAGTCAGGACAAATCACACCCTGTCATCCAGCATTACACTACATAGGGGTACCCAACAGGGATGCCCATTGTCCCCCCTAATTTTCGCCCTCACTATAGAAGGCCTGGCAGCATTAATATGCCAGAGACACTCTAACCTTGGTGTCCGGATGAGTGGCCCCCCTCAACTAATATCGTTATATGCAGATGATACCCTACTATACATCAGAGACCCAGAAGTCAACCTGGCCCCCATTAAGCTAAACATAAATTAATTCACCAGACATTCCAGATATAGAAATAATCCAGCCAAATATGAAATAATACCATTGGCCTGTGGGACTACGCAGATGCACACAATGAAGGATTTTTCGATGGTCCCCATGTTCCTCCTGTTACTTAGGGGTAATATTGGCCACTGATAGACACAACTAAACATTTAGAATAAATTACTGGTCTCTGCTTATGGCCGTATAGCTTTACTGAAAATGATTGTGCTACCAAAACTACTATATCTCTTCAGTAACATACCAATATGGCCAGGTTACGCTTTCTTCACTATGCTGTGCTTGATGGCATCTAACTTTGTCTGGGGTGGGGGAACTTGTAGAATGGGCTGGGTTAAATTGGGCAAGAGGTACAACACAGGTGGCCTCGTTGTCCCCAATTTTGAACTGTACTATAATGCTGTACAGGCACAATTTGCAAGATATTGGTTCGCCAATACCGAAAAATATGCCCACATACAGGTGGAGAAATATGCAGCATCTCCCACTGATACGCTCGGTGATATTCGCTAGGGCATATGGCAAGATTAATCAGGTGGACCCCGTGACCAGCATGGTGAAGGCATGGTCCAGATTTTTTAAGAAGAGGAGTATCCTAGACCAATATAGATGTACATCCCCCCTTTGGTATTAACCTGATATCCCCCCACATTCGACACAACACTACAAACAGCATGGGTACCCCAGAAACAATTGACTATGGGGGACATGTTCCCCAATGGGACATTCGTTACATTGGTGGAGGTCCAGGATAAAATAGGTCATGGGCCCATCATTACTTTGCAATATCATCAGATGAAAGCGGGGTTCAGGCATGGGTGGCCCCCCTTTCCTACTGAACCGGTGACTCACCCATTCATGGCGGTCATTATGCCCCAGGAAGGGGTCAAGCATGGCACCTCTACTTTTTATAGAGTTACACAGTCCCATTCCCCCTCGGAAAATGTAATGAAAGAGATATGGGAAAGAGACTTGGGTGTGTCATTAGATGATACTCCATGAAACCGCTACTGCCAACTCACAAAAACAGTTTCCCTGAATGCGAACCTGCGACTGATACAATTTAAAATCCTGAATCGTGGGCCGCGAAGAACAGGCGCCCTAGAAGAAAGACGAAGGGATGTATTCTCGGCTTTCTCATCTTATCCACAGAAGGAGCAGATCCTATGGAGAGCGAGGCAAATGGATCACATTAGGATGAACGGGGCCGACATTCAGTTATATCAGGATCTGGCATCGGCGACACTACTGAAGAGGAGGGAGATGGCCCCACTGGTGAGGGAACTGGTGGCGAAGGAGATAAGATATAAGTGGACTTTCCCTTTTGGCCTTTTGTTCGCGCGGGAGGGCAAACAGAAAAGAGTGACCACCAGCGAGGAAGGACTTTGTATAATGGGCCTGCAAATGGAGGAGATGGACCCGAGGGGAGCCAGAGCCAAGGGGGAGCCGTATCAGAGGCTGAGAGGATGGGACACCGTGCGGAAAAAAAAGAAACAGAATGGGGGTGGGTTCTCAGGGCAACCCGCTGGGGAGTGGAAGAAACACTCTGACACAAATCGTCGGCCCAATCCAAGTTGGGGATAGGCGGGTGTAGACTAAGATTGTAATCTCGGAATATTAGACGCACTGCGGCCTGGCGGGGGTCCAGGAAAGGACTCTATCGAGGTCTGAGGATGAAGCAGGGTTTAGGACTGCCAGCAAAGTTTTTCCAGAGTTAATTGAGGGCAAGGAGCGATAGGCGTAACGCCCTAGCAACCTTAGGTGACTGGGCCCTCCTCGGGATGAAAGTTGAATTCATGTTAACTGTTAGGGGGTTGTTGGGGAGTTTGGGGGGGAAATTGGGTGAGGGGAACCCCGGAAGAGAGACGGGATCACAACTAGCGGGAAAGTCAGCAGCATCACTAGACTGAGTAAGATGGGGAAGTTCAGATTCTTCTCACTAAACGTGAGGGGGCTGAATTCACCGGCGAAAAGGAAAAAAGTGGAGGCTCTGCCAAGGAGGGAGAAGACGGATATTCTGTTAATCCAGGGGACACATAAAAGCCCAGGATAGACAGAAGGTAATCCTCAGAGGGTACACGGTCTGGGCACAGGCGAACGCCGGGGAAAAGAGAGCGGGAGTGATGATAGCTGCTAAAAAGGGACTGGCGACAACTCCCATAGATTCTCAAGTAGACAGGGAAGGGAGGTACGCATTTGCAAACGTCATACTCGGGGGTCTCCGGCTAACCCTAGCAACAATATACGCACCAAACACTGGGCAAGACGGCTTCCTCCGAGACACCCTGGAGAAACTAGAGGGGTTTGCGAAAGGGGAGGTAATTTTGGGAGGAGACCTAAACATGGCCTGGCAACCTAGAGTGGATAGGAGTGCGGGAGGCTCTCAAGGTCAGGGGGCCACATCAAAACAACTCAAACAGAAAATGGAGCAGTTGGCACTACGAGACGCCTGGAGGGAACTGAAGGGTCAGGCAAGCGGGTTTACGTACTACTCGCATGTGCACAACACAATGTCGAGTATAGATTATTTATGGGTGTCAGTGGGACTGATAGGGAAGATACAGGGACTGAAACGGGCTCCATCGCATTGTCAGACCATGCCCCGCTGTGGCTGGACATTCAGACTGCCGAAAGGGAAAGAGGCCTCTGGAGGTGGAGGCTGCCGCCGGATATTCTCTCGGACCAGGTGTTGGGACAAGCAATAGGAGACAAAATCAAAGAATTCTTTGAAATGAATGACACTGGAGAAGTACCTCTAGGGATCGTATGGGAAGCCTTCAAAGCAGTGATCCGGGGGCACTTTATAGCATTAAAGGCCACCAAGGATAAGCAGAAGTATGACTGGGAACGAACGCTGGAAAACAAAATAACAGACATCCAGGAGGAGCTGGCGGTCCACCCCACCAGAAGCCTCAAAAAAGCACTGAAACATGTACGGGGTCAACTGGATATGCTTCGTAATAAAAAGGCTGAAAGATCCCGCCTATATCTAAAACAAAAATACTACATCAAGGCTAACAAGGCAGATAAATACCTCGCAAGACAACTCAGAGAAAAACAAAATTCAATGACTATAGTGAACAACAAAGATGCAAATGGAAAAATACAAACACGCACTAAGGACATAGAGGAGGCCTTCAAGGATTTCTATAAAGAACTCTACACGTCAGAGCACCCAGATGAAGAGAAACAAGACAGATTCTTACAATCACTCCCATTCCCGAAAATATCAGAGGATGACAAAATAGTGCTGGAATCACGGATAACAGAAGAAGTCCAGAGGGCAAAAGCAGACCTTCCAAACTCTAAGGCACCATGCCCAGATGGCTTCACGGCCCCCTTCTATAATAAATATGCAGACATTCTCACTCCAGTCCTGACCAGGCTACTAAACACATTTAAGGACAGTGGAAATGTTACCCCCTCCATGAATGAGGTAAAGGTCCTAGTGTTCCATAAACCAGGTAAAGACACCACCCTCCCGGGCTCATACCGCCCCATTGCCCTGATGAATTTGGACACAAACATTTACACCAAGGTTCTGGCTGCTAGACTGTCTCCCCTCCTCCCGACCCTAATAAACACAGACCAATCGGGCTTCATACCTCGCAGGCAAACACACGACAACTTAAGAAGAATAATACACCTGGTTGAAAAAACAGGCATTACCCATACACCAGCAATACTACTGTCCTTAGACGCCGAGAAGGCATTCGACCGGGTAGAGTGGTCCATTCTTTTTAAGCCACTGCACCACATGGGATTCGGAGAACAATATATAAATATGGTCAAAGCCAACTACAAATCCCCATCCATTAGAATTGCAATTAACGGGGAAGTCACAGACAGGGTGGAGATCTCAAAAGGAACTAAGCAGGGTTGCCCCCTCTCCCCCCTCTTATACGCCATATTCTTGGAACCCCTCCTTATCAAATTGAGGGAATCGGCTGGGGTAAGGGGGATGGAGATGGCGGGCAGACAACACAAAGTCATAGCATATGCAGATAACATGCTCCTGGCCCTAGAGGACCCGGTTAGTTCCCTACCACAACCCCTAAAAGAACTTGGTCTTCGGAGAGATCTCAGGATTAAAAATAAACAAGAAGAAATCCGAGATACTCTTTCTAGCGGGGGGAAAAGTGGACACTGATAGAAGAGGTGGGTTCCCTGGGACTAAAAATAGCAGAGGAGGGTATCAAGTACCTAGGGGTGACACTCACACATAAGGTGGATGGGCTTTTTGCGAGTAACTACCCACAGCTGCTGGCTAAAGTGAAGAAAGATCTAGATAGGTGGAATTCGCTAAGGGTCTCCTGGAGGGGCAGAATACAATCCGTGAAAATGAACATACTCCCCCGGGTGCTATATTATTTCCATGCCCTCCCAATAGCGGTCCCAAACTCCTTCTTTAAAGATCTGTCAAAGGCTATCTCGGCCTACGTGTGGAACAGGAAACCCCCACGGGTGGCCAGAGCCATCCTTACAGCCCCAACCAAGGCAGGCGGAATGGCACTTCCACACTTCAGGAGATATTATCAAGCATCATAACTCTGGGTCCTGAAAGAATGACTGGGGGATGATCAAAGATCAACTTGGGTGACACAAGATAGGGCGGTCGCCAGGACCCCCCTGGAGGACCTACTGTGGAAGCAAAAACAGCATAGGCATCCGAACCTACGCATAAGCGAGGTCATGAAAACCACCCTACAAGCCTGGGATGAACAAACCAAGAGGGGAATAATGACCACCACACTGGCCCCCTTCGCGCCCATAAATCGAAATCCACAATTTCCACCGGGTCTTGAACCGGGTGCATTTGAAAAATGTGAAGCCGCAGGATGCAGGAAAATAGGGGAAATTATCCAAAACAAAGAAATAAGATCATTTGTGGACTGCAAAAAAATGTGGCACCTCACAGAAGTGGATGGATACAAATATGAACAAATCAAACACTGGATTACCGCACCAGAGATCTTTCAGTGTGCCACCAGGGACCTAACACCATTTTAAAAATTCCTAATCACCAATCCAGGAGACAAGAAATTGGTGTCCACACTATACCAATTTATCAACACACAAGACGAAGAAATTAAATGGACATACATGAAAAGATGGGAAAGCACGCTGGGGGAAGAGATTTCCAGACAGCAATGGACAGATTTGGGAGGGAATCCCAAAACTCACCGGGTCAGTGCAAACCAGAGAAATGTGGCTTAAAATATACACTCAATGGCATTACACTCCCGAGAGGCTCAAAACAATGTACCCGGCAACGTCAGATCGCTGTTCGAGGGGATGCCGGGCATCCGTTTCATGGAGACACATTTGGTGGGACTGTCAGGGTGTCAAGGGCTTCTGGAGGGAAGAGCAAGCTGAAATATCGAAAATGCTCCCAGAGGCCGACCAAATGTGGGAGCGGGTATGGATGTGCGGCTTTAAGGACTCACAGGCCAAGAAACTACATAAAGCACAATGGAGAAGCCTCATGGGTCTAATCATTGCGGCATGGGCAACGATTGCCCAAAACTGGAAAAAACAAGATCCGCCACTAGCATTCACCTGGTTGCAGAAGGTGTGGTCGCAAATGACAATGGAAAAGATTACGCACAACCTGCAGGACCAAAAGAACTCCTTCATGAAGGAATGGGGGGAGGGGTTTGGAATACCTGAAGTCGGACTATATGGAACAATGGTGGTGCCCACACAATATTAAAATTTCGGACATATACAGCACGTAAACTTTCCTGATGCGGATCTGAATGAGGAGCGATTCTTCCAGGGGGGGGGGGGCGGGGTGGGTGGGACGGGAGGGTGCTTTTGTGGGTTAAACATGTTGTTGGTTTATGATATGAAATCAATAAAAATATGTTTAAAAAAAATAAAAATAATGGGACCTAATTCATCATCGGGAGACGCTGAACTAGGGATAGAAATGTTAAATGCGTGTGGGGGGGGGGGGTAAATGGCAAGGCGGAACACACCCGTTGATTAGGCCATATACTGGGCCATGAACAAAGGCGAACCTGGACAATGACGGAATGATTCCCAAGGCATGTGAACGTACCCCATGATACTAGATAAAACAGAGTGAATGGACAAATATGTGTACTATTATACATGTACTAGGAGCCTGGCTGGGAGGGGGATGGGGGAGTTACTGTTCTTATGGGTATTGTGAATAATGTTTAACTGTTATGTAAACCAATAAAGACAGTTTAAAAAAGAAAAAGAAAATCCTGAATCGTCTCCACTTTATCCCCCCAAAAATGGCAACATTTAACCAGAATACACTGGCCTGCTGCCCAAAGTGTAAGGCTCCGGGAGCTGACTCATTTCACATGCATTACACTCCACCCCACCCCATTGAAATACCTCCTAGGTGACATTGGAAAGGTATCCATTAAGATAAGCAGACTTTTCACAGTTGCAAGTGCATTCGCAAAACGCAATATCCTAAGAAATTAGAAGGCAAAGGCTGCCCCAATTGTACAAGCATGGAAAAAAGACCTAACATATATCAATGAATGTGAAAAGGGCTATATCACAATGGTTTTGGCCACCAATAGGCCCAAAGACATATGGGCCCCTCTCTGCCGCTATTTAGCAAATAGTTAAGATACGCCCCAGTCAGACGGGATGACCCTGGTATATGTAAGATGTAAAATGTTGACCTACATGAATTATATGTACATGTGCACCGAATTCTGAGATGTTGCAAGTTATAACATGTTGTAACCGTCAAGAAAAATAAAGTTGCAACAAAAAAAAGATTCCCCACCACAGGGAATGACTCAGCCCTTCTGAATACAATCAACCACTCCCCCCAAAGAACTAGTGGATGCAGACACATCTCTACAGTCTAGTTGCATCAAATTCAAACTATCAGCACCAGGATACACACCCGAGCTCGCCAACTAACAATGCTCAATCAGATCCCTTGAAAAGCAATAGTACATGAACTGCAGGTCGGGGGGAGCGGGGGAAGGGAATCTTTCATCCGTCAAATTATTGTGCACCCAATGTAGATACATGATTGCAAAGCTAAGTCTGATTATTACAACTTCACTGTTGAGGCAGCCTCTAACAGGAGCAAAGCCTTATTTTAAGTAGTTAAGCACTGCTTAAAGCCCACACCGCTCACTGATGTGCCGGCTTCACAATAGAAATGTGACAGAATCAACATCTTTTTCATTATCAAAAGTGCTAAGATTAGAGGTCTCTTCGATGGCTGAAAATCAGACCGAGCTACGTTATACATCCCACTCCAGGCCTGCCCTCCTGTATCAACTTCACCTTCCACTCTACAACAGATCTCTCAGGCACACTTGCTTCCTTTAAATATACCACTTACATGGACAACTTCCTTTCCGGCCTCATAAAACCCTTCTTTAAAAAACTCACTTAACCCAGAGAACCTAGTAAGCTACAGACCCATCACAAGTGTCCTGTTCATTGGGAAGCTTATCAAAAGTAGTTGTCACCCAAGTACTTCCAAAATCGACCAGCTCTGCCTCCTTTGTGATTACCAATCCAGCTTCTACACTACATAAAGCATTAAGAGTGTAACTGTCCAACTGCGGGATGATGCACTGTGAATTGCCAGCATGGGAGACACCTATTCCTATTCGTCTTAGGCCTTGCCACTGCCTTCAACACAGTTGGCCACCTAAAACTTCTCCCCTTTATCACAGACAAAATGGCCTTATTTGGAAGAACCCTGAATGTTTTGCTTCCTACCTATCCGGTAGACACCAGGCCATACAGATGGGCTCATGATGATCAAATCGACTACCATTCACTTTTGAGGTCCTTCCTCTCCCAGATCGTCTCCAATTTGTACATTGAACACTTCTCAGTACATTGCTTACCTCTGCAAATCCCTACCCATCATACAAACATGGATGTCAAATGCAAATTCAAATTGAATCCCACCAATACCAAATTCATCATTGTCCTCTGTCCCCCCCCCACACCAAAAATCAATGTGTGCAACAAAGGCTAGATGACATGCACCTGGAAGGATTGACCCATCAGCTGTCAAACTCAGCCAACTCCCTGGGCTTCATTACTGACGCTAGCTCTTCCTTCGTAAAGCACATAGCCAATAAGGCATAACTCAGAAAGCTGGCTACAGATCTGCACACTGCAAAATAAACCCTTCACCCCCCACTCCCCAGCAGGACTTCAGCATGGTGGTTTTAGCCTTTGTGATCTGACAGAGATGGGGGGGTGACGGAGGAGACACCCTCTTTACTGGGCTTCCAGCCACACACCTGGCCCCCCTCCAGGCAGCCCACCATGCTTCAGCCCGTGTCATTACAGGTGTGTGCAAATTTCGACTATCTGTCCAACAATACGCAAGCTTAACTGGCCCCAAACCCTCCAGGATCATATTACAAACTGCATGCATCACTTCCAAAGCAGTCTAGAACTGAACACCTGCATACTTGGCGGCTAAACTCCACATCTCTGAAGGCTCACAACTCGTCTAGCAAAATTATCAAAAGGTTGAAGCCTGAGCTAGCCTACAAAGAAAAGACTTGCAAGCAGTCCTTCACCTTCCACTATCTAACCATTTGTAACTCAATACCAACACAGGCTCAAAATGCACCCACTGTCCTCCAGTTCTGCAAAACACCAAAATGTGGCTTTCAACAATAGTTGCCGGATGAATAAAAAGAACACTCTCCCGTCACCAAGAGTACTGCTCGATTGAATAAAATGCTAACCCGAATTCTAGCATCCTCCTGTCGAGAAGCACTCTCGAGCTAAATTTGTGCTACAAACAATAAAATAAAATACTCTTAACCCCACCTTTTCTCTGGTTCTATGTGATATTTCCAAATTTAAAAGGGCGAACACAAAAAAGAAAACAAAAATTCAGTCCGATTTTGTGTGGCCTTTAAAATGCTGAAAAACCACATACTGAACCCACAATCCACCCTTCGGAAGGCGATCCCGCTCCCGCTAGATTTCTAGCAACATCGGGAGTGGAGGGAGGGTTTAACCACACAAAACCCCCTTTCATCACCCACCACCCCTCTTCCTAGCACAACACATTCCACCTCCGCTCATACAGTCATGCAAACACTACCCCACTGCTCCCTCCCTTCCCCACCACAATCATTCCCCCTCCTCTCCTCCACAGACACACATTCACTCCCTCACAAACTCACATACTAACAATGCATAAAATATACTTACCTCGCTCCCATGCATTCCCTTTTCTACCAGAGCCTGTCAGCTACTGCATGCACTTGTGTGCCGCAAGTGCATGACAGTTTGATTTAGAAAGACAGCTCAGTGAGGTCTCCCAGCGGTCTTCCTAAATCGCTTGTTTTCTCCATATTTTTTGAATACAAGTTCTTCACTCCACACCCTTTTCTCTATCCTTACTCCAGTCAATCTCTCATTCAGTCACAAACGAACAACTCAGATGATACCACCCTCTCAAAGCCAGTACCTTACCTTCACACTCTCACAACACTTTAACAGACTCCTTGCAATCATTCTCCACCTGCTGCACTCTCCTCTCTGGTCTCTTGGTCCACCTCCTCTGCCTTTGACCTTTCCTGAACACCTTTCACACTCCTTTGCATCTTTTGGCCTTTTATAGCCCAGCCTTCCCTGTTGTGGAGTTCCACTTGGTTCTCATTGGTCCTCTACGTCAGCTGCTCCTCTTGGCTAATCTCTACATGAGCTATTCCCTTGCAGGCCGGGACTTCCCCTGGAGGTCTTTAAGAGGGCCTCTGACCTGCTGACTTTTCAATGTTCCTTCTTATGAAGTTAGCCCTGTGCTCTGGCTGCTTATTCTTCCTGTGATTCCCTCAAAGCTTTGGTGAGTGTCTCTTCCAACCAAGGTTGGGGGGAATTTCTGGGTTTCACAAGTTCCCCTGCAGTTTCTTTACATTCTACGTCGTTTCGCTGTTATTCCACCATTGCCCTGGTTTCCGCCTGGAGTTGGGCATCTCATTCCTTTTGGGGATGGCAAATCCCAGTCCACTCCATTCCTCTTGCTCAGGACCATGTTTTCCCAGTTAGACTAAGATGCATTCTATGAGTGGTGGTTTGCAGGCTCCCGCTTCTTTGTCTGGTTTCCTTGGCTCCATGATTCCTGTCAGACTTTGCAGGCATTTGGTTGTCACAGGTCCGAACGTGTTCTGAAAAGGAAGGGAAAGGACACTGTAGTATCAGCTTCTCGTGATCAGCACGAGAGGCTGACACATGCCGGCAACTAGAGGCTGGCATGCGCTGACAACGACAGACACGCATTGTCTACATGGCATGATTAGAATGTAAACAACGCGTGTCGGCAGTTGGTGACAAGAGCGGTGGAGGAGAGCCACGGCCAGTGGGGCTCTCTTGTTACTGAATTACATATTCCCTTTGTACTTTGTTTATTGTTAATTGCCCAATAAAGTAATTACTCCCCAATACTGCGTGTGCCATCTTACAAGTGGCGACAAGGACAAGGATTCCTGAGAGCCCTGCTGCCCGCTGCAGTCATCACCTGTTGACGAACCTTCATGAGGTGAGATATCCTCCGCGGTGCCATCTAGCATTGCGACGGTCTGCGTTGAGGTTTTCCTTATACACACTGAAACTAAGGAGAAAAGCCATTGGCTTGAAGGCATGCACATGCACACACAGCAATGAAGTTTACCATGCTGATATAATAGAAGCAAATTTCCATAGGCCTGCGTCAGGATCCCTGTTTTCAACGCTTGATGCTCACACCAATCTACAGAAATTACCAGCCCCACCTAATAGAGGTGCATCAGGAAGCACCTTGTATTCAATGCATTGCAAGAGATCTACCGCCAGTGTATAATAGAGGCGCATCTGTTTTCTGGCCAGTACTGGTTTCTGGCAGTTACCGCCATTGTATGATAGAGGCACATCTGCTTTATGGCGCCTGCCTGTTTCTGCCAGTCTGTTACATCTACCAGCTTACACACTTTTGCTGATTTGAATCAACTCATACAATTCATAATAAGCAGTCTGCTCTTCAGCATCACGAATCTCTACTAGTAGAATCACTGCTTAATCTGAATATATGGAGTAATATCTGCAATCCACCTGTGTATATCGTTCTGTAGGTCCAGACATATCCAACCAGCATGGCGTTCAGCGGTGTGCCGCCTCCTGTGTTCTTTTTGCCTGATGTTAGAGAGCCCACCATTCCATGGAGACAGTGGATAAAATCATTTGAACATTATGCCAATGTTGTTTGTGGGCAGAATTGTAGTGAGGAAAAGAGGATGTCTCTTCGCTTACATTGTCTGGGACCAGCAGGTCAAGACAAATTTAAAGATTTACCAGAGCTCACTGCGGAACAAGGGATAGACCTCAATGAATATGAGAAGACAGTAAAAAAGAAAAAGAAAAGAATAGAAATGAAAATAGCCAAACTTTATGAAAAGAAGCTCAGCACTATCCTCGAACGTTACAAATTTGGAAAGAGAGTTCAGGAAGAGGGTGAAAGCGTGGAGCAATACATTAGTCTAAGGCAGTTAGCTAGAACCTGCAACTTTAATGATCAACTGGACAAACGTCTTAGGGACCAGTTCACGCTGAAATGCAATATCCCGAAGGTCAGAGAAAAACTCTGGGCAGAAGATAACCCTTCTTTGGATGTCGTACTACGAGTGGCAAAAGAGGTGGAACACACCAATAAATGCATCAAAATGTTAGAAGGCAGAGTAAAAAAATATAAGCATATCTAATGAGGAAAGTAAAGAGAAGATGTCACATGTGCAGCCCACTGACAACAAGGATAGCATTATGCCAGTCCACAAGACATTTGGAGTGAGGAAATATCACGAGAAGGGGTAAAGAACAGGTCGCAGAAATGACGAGAGGTAGAGCACCTTTCCATGGCCGTAAGAGCAGTCCCAGCAGATGCTACAGATGTGATAATGTAGGACATTGGGCAGATGACCCTGATTGCCCTGCTTTAAAATTAATCTGTAAGTTGTGCAAAGGAAGAGAACATCTATCCAAGTGCTGTAAAGTGAAGAAAGCCACAGCAAATTACATTGGTGATGAGCACAGCGAAGGAGAGGCAGAAGAATGTGTTTACATGATCTCAGGCGAAGTTGATGACGAGCAGGAAATCGAAAGTCCCAGATCCACTGTATGTGCTGACGGCATTGTTATGGATATGATGATAGACTCTGGTGCTAAATACACGCTATTGTCCATAAGTCGTTGGGATCGCTACAAGCATGAGTATCTTCATGAACCCGATATCAACCCCAAGGCGTATGGCGGTGTGGTGATTGACATAATTGGTTGGTTCTGGGGCGATCTAAAATTCAAGGGGAGAGCGGGCAGAGTAAAAATCTATATAACACGTAAAGGGCACATCCCTTTGTTAAGTTGGACACATCAACAGAAACTCAATGTCAGACTAGATCCCAACGCAGAAAAGTCAGTACTCACGGAGCCCACAGTGACGCAAACTGGGAGTGAAAGAATATTTTGAAACAAAATTGGTGGTTTTGTCCACAAGATTCAGATGTAAGAAGGTCAACTGCCTGTGGTGCATAAACTACGAAATATCCCTTTGTCCATGAGAGATGAGGTGAAAATAGAATTGAGAAAATTGGAGTCACAGGGCATCATTGAAAGAATAGATGCCAGTGAATGGGTTTCGCCATTAGTTGCATTGAGGAACAAGTCAGGGAAACTCAGAATATGCGTTGACATGCGCAAATTAAACAAATATGTGATTCCAGAGAGCCATCTGCTTTCAAATATTCAGGAGATAGTGTCCACAATTGGCCCCAGCAAAATTATCTCCATGTTGGATTTAATGTCTGCGTATCATCAAGTCAAACTGCATCGAGAATCAAGAGTTCTCACAGCTTTCATAACACTGGATGGTTTGTTTCAGTACAAGAGAATGCCTTTTGGCCTTGTTTCAGCATCATCAGTGTTTCAGAAAATTATGCACAGACTATTTGATGGCACAGATGGAAATATGTTTCCAAGATGATATACTTGTTCATGCTGACAATTTGGAACAACATAATGAGAGGTTGAAATATGTGTTGGAAAGATTAAATGGTGCAGGAATGACATTAAGCAGGGAGAAGTTCAAGATCAACAGCAAAGAGATTGAGTATTTAGGCCACATTATTTCAGCTGAAGGTGTGCGTCCAAAGAAAGAACTGTTTGATGCAATTGAGATGATGCCCAGGCCGATGTGGAAAGAGGAGGTTCGCACATTTATTGGAATGCAAGAGTATTACTCGAAATTTGTTCCGAATTTTGCAGAACATAGTTTATATGCGTGAACTCCTCAAGCAGAGAGATGCTTTTACATGGTCCCGAGAGTGTAATGATGAATTTTCAGCCATCAAGTCTGCTTTAGCCCGGGCTCCTGTTTTACAGAAATTCAGGACTGACCGCAAAACCATTGTCACCACCGATGCCAGCAATGTTGGGTTAGGTGCTGTCCTCACTCAGGAATATGACAGAGAGGAATTTCTGATAGCATTTGCGTCGAGGTTATTGAAAAATGCTGAAAAATGTATGCCACAATCGAGAAGGAAGCTCTAGCTATCACATGGTCTGCTGATAAGTTTAGGAATTTCATTTGGGGCACTGATTTAGAGTTTCCCACGGACCACAAACCGTTGGTTGAGATTTTCATGTCTAAGGGCCTGGATAAGGTGTCGGGACGAATCACGAGTTGGGTGCGCAGATGCAGGAGTTTGATTACGTGGTCAGATATGTACCAGGTGTTATGAACAAATCGGTCGATTGCCTATCCAGACTCACCAATGACATGGATTCTGGCAAGGGCGACCCAGACGAAGTCGTTTTCAGCATTGACACTACTCCCACTCCACAGGAGGAATGGGAGAGAGCGATGGATGAGGATGAGTCTCTTCATAGTTGAAAGAACTTATACATGAAGGTGGAGATGGAATAAGAAGAAGTTGTCTTAGTGATGCGAGAATAGAGTCTTATTGCAATGTCATCAATGAATGGAGCCTCCATGGTGGTTTGGTGATGCATGGGGACAAAATCATTCCACCTTTGAAGCTATGATCCAGGCTCATAGACCTTGGGCATGATGGAAATCAAGGCATAATCAAGACCAAGCAGAGGATTAGGAGTGAATATTGGTGGCCAGGATGTGACATCCAGATAGAAAGAGCTGTTCGCAACTGTATCCTTTGCTGCAAGAGTGACAAAGTGTGCATGAGTTCAAAACATCCCATGGTGTTGACTGACATCCCTATTAGACCATGGGACAAACTGGTGTGCAGGAGGGACCCCAGCCGGCCCGTAGGAGTGGGGTTTTCCCAAACAG
Organism: Ambystoma mexicanum; assembly: GCF_040938575.1. Classification (NCBI taxonomy): domain Eukaryota; kingdom Metazoa; phylum Chordata; class Amphibia; order Caudata; family Ambystomatidae; genus Ambystoma; species Ambystoma mexicanum. Next base: position 1,167,999,945 of record NC_090935.1, on the reverse strand, counting down.
CACTTTAAGATGGAATAGCAGCACCCGTGAGATGGATGGGGATGCAGATTAGTACTCAAGCATCAAATCAATAATGACAACTCAATGGTTTGGCAAAGGGAGTCCGTTTAATGACAAGTGCAAAAAACTGGGAGTTATGAACATCAGCAGTGGCGCGATCTTCCTTCTTGCTTCACAAAAATTACATCCTTTATACTAAAAACTCGTCCTTGCTGACGTGAAACGCTAAAAATGTTGCATGCAATTCTATTGGTTATAGGAAGGTAACTTTACTATAGGTACTACATCTTTATACGGTAACGGGGAGAGGGGATTGGATAACTAGCGTCTAAGCCCTTCCTTTAGAAGGACTATTGTAAACATCACAAAAAGTACGACGTCTCATTGATTCTACGCACTATAGGATCCTAGATTACTTGGTAGATTGTGATTGGGTTGATACCACGTCACCTTGTACTTTTCCACTTTACTTAGCAGCATGCACAATGATCGGCCAGCTGCAGGGTGCCCGTCAGTTCTCCTGGCCTCCCACCAACCAGTACCACCATCCATCACTGACCCACTGCCCATGTGTCAATTAGTTTCTAATTTGTAGGCCTCGATGCTGCCTCTCTGTCTGGGAGAACTCAGATATCACTGCATGGCTCAAGGCTGCGCGTAGGTGTGAAGGCCCCAACTGTTCCTGCTTGGCAGGTCACGTGTCTTAGGCACCATGAAATTGTCTCGTATCCATGTGATTTGTGTATTTGATTTTAGCTTTCTGTCCACCAAATACCTTCTCCTGCTTATCTCGACTCCTTTGAACAGGATACTCGGCTCTTGGTGTCATACATTGTATTAGCCTGTGTCAGGTAAGATTACCTTGATTTCGTTGCATGGGCCTCGTGCCTCTGAGTTTCGTTTCTGTCTTTGGCTTTCGATTCCCGTGATTGCGGGCCTGCTCTCCTGGGGCCTCTGGTAACTTGTGGTTGGTTCTGCTCTTTTGCAAAGTAGACATGTACGCTATATAAAGTGCTCCTTTTGAGGTAGATATGTATATGTGGCGCTTGCCGCATCTAATTTCCTACTAAGCGTAGAAATCTGCATGATTTCCTCAGCTTTCTTGCGTTTCCAAGCATATGTACACGTGTAAACTGGTTGCATATCTTCATTGTTTTTATGGCATAATCTTCTTATACGTGACGTCGTCCTTTTACTTCAACTCAGGATGTCGCTTATCCATGGTGTTTCGTCCCTTTTCGTTATTCACAGGTCGTCGTTTTCTTCATCTGCGAGTAAGTCTGAGTTCTTGTGACGTCACCATTCATCTTCTTTTCTGACTTTCTTGGCCTCTTCAGGGACTGTACTCCGACGATCTTCATTCCGTTTTATTTGTTGATATGGTTTCCTCAATGGGTACTTTACTGTCCATGTTTTCTTTGATGTTGGTACTTCAATAGGTGCTGTCGGTCTGATCAGTACCGGGCAGAGCCCTGCTGCGGCTCTCTACTGGTTTATTTGCTCATCGTACTTCACGTATCTCAGCGTGAACGTTCCTGTTACTTCAAAATGGGCGCTTTGAGTGCGGGTCGTGCTTGGGACCTCCTATACACTGGGTTTAGATGTTCTAGGCCCTGTAAGGAGCGAGGGTGAACGTTTATTTTGTCTGGTGGTGATTGACTTATATACCCGGTGGGCGGAAGTACTGATTAAACCAGAGATCACAGCCAAGTCAGTTATTTGCTTTTTTAATGAAATCAGTGAACGTGAGGGTCTTCCAAGGTGTATAGTTACGGATAATGGGTCACAATTTCAAGCTAAGGAGATGGAAGAATATTGTAGAGCACATTCCTTTGAAAACAAGTTTAGCGTCATCTACAATCCCCAAACGAATGGTGTCTTGGAGAGGTTTAATTGCATTCTCAAAGAAGCCATTCGATGGGCATGGTCCAATGGTTTAGATAGGAAAATAGCTGTGAGTGACACTGTTGTGGCTCATCGGTTTTCTCCTCATTGTACAATGGGTATTTCCCCTTTTGAACTCAGTGGAGGACGCAAGGCCAATACTAAGTTAGTCCCACCCTGGTTAGAGAGGAGTGTGACAATCGAAGTGAGGAGCGAGGGTGAACGTTTATTTTGTCTGGTGGTGATTGACTTATATACCCGGTAGGCGGAAGTACTGATTAAACCAGAGATCACAGCCAAGTCAGTTATTTGCTTTTTTAATGAAATCAGTGAACGTGAGGGTCTTCCAAGGTGTATAGTTACGGATAATGGGTCACAATTTCAAGCTAAGGAGATGGAAGAATATTGTAGAGCACATTCCTTTGAACACAAGTTTAGCGTCATCTACAATCCCCAAACGAATGGGGTCTTGGAGAGGTTTAATTGCATTCTCAAAGAAGCCATTCGATGGGCATGGTCCAATGGTTTAGATTGGAAAATAGCTGTGAGTGACACTGTTGTGGCTCATCGGTTTTCTCCTCATTGTACAATGGGTATTTCCCCTTTTGAACTCAGTGGAGGACGCAAGGCCAATACTAAGTTAGTCCCACCCTGGTTAGAGAGGAGTGTGACAATCGAAGTGAGGCACAACCAGGTCAGGGAACGCATCAGGAGAATTCAGGGTAAGAACAAAAAGGCACATGATGTCACAAGTGGGATGAAGTCCAAGAATGGCGTACCAGCTGTAGGAAACTCAGTGAGGATAAAACGACCTCCTGCTCTTAGGGATGCCGTGCAGATGGTCCAAACCAATGGTGGTGGTAGAGGTGTTCAAACATGCTGTGAGGGTTGATGATGGACGCATATGGAATATGGAAAGTGTGTGTGTGTGTAGTGTGTGGTGAGGTTGATGTATCAATTGATGAGTTAAACAAGTGGTGTGGGTGACCAGAATGGACAGAATGTAGAAAGACGTAGTCCGGTTTCTTCCTTGCCTTGTGGAAACTCAGACAGTGTGCGCCATTCAAGGTGGGGAAGATCATATTGCAGACCTCAACGTTTGGCTGAGAATTCATGTGATTGAGAAGAAGCGTCCGAGTCATGGACTTTGTGGGCTTTACTGTGAAGAAGTGGAAACGTGTAGTATCAGCTTCTCGTGATCAGCACGAGAGGCTGACACGTGCCGGCAACTAGAGGCTGGCATGCACGGACAACAACCGACATGCGTGGTCTACATGGCCCGATTAGAATGTAAAAAACGCATGTCGGCAGTTGGTGACAAGAGCGGCGGAGGAGAGCCACGGCCAGTGGGGCTCTCTCTTGTTACTGAATTACATATTTCCTTTGTAATTAGTTTATTGTTAATTGCCTGATAAAGTAATTACTCCCCAATACCCCGTGTGCCATTTTACAGAGACCTGGCCAAGACAGAGGCTGATAGATACTGAGAATGTGTTAGTGCTACCAATAGCCCTGTACATAGTCAGGCACTCTGGGGAGCTAGATACCAAGGTCTCTCAACGTCCCCATTCCACCACAAACCCCCACCCGGGGCTGGACCGGCTCTGACTGTACCCAGATAGGCCGCCTACCCCAGGTTGAGAGAGGTCGCTGTGCCCCCATAGATGACCCAGTCTCATATTGCTTCCTGACCCATATGTTCTTGAAAGGCAGCTGACAAACATATGCAATTAGCATATGAAAAACATAAATGCTGTAAGATCCTCGGTGTAGTTCTTTAAGAAAAAAAAGAAGAAATCCAATTTTCCCATATTCTAACATCCCACAAAGACTGAGGAGTTCCAGAGAACAAATACGTTTCCAAGAGCGCAAGACGTTGCGCTATTGACTGGGACGCAGTAAAGGCATCGAGTTTGTAAACTGCCTAATGTGTCAAGTTCGTTTGAAGACAATAGAAAGGTTTGCGTGCTATGAGCTCATTCGTGTTCAGTGAATCAGAGCCGCCGGGAATAGGAGGAGTCAGTCAGACTTGAAACACAGTCCGATGCTGGATAATGCTCTCTCTCTCCCTGTCTGTGTAATAGGATTACTCATCTAAGCAAAGGAAAGGGACTGCCATGAAGGTCATTAACACAATCCACAATCCTACTCAAGATACTCTCAGTCAGGAGAGGCAAACCGTCCACTATAATTTTGAAAAGGTTTACTGAATCATTAGGAGTAAAATTTTCACGGACCTGCTACTATTTAATTTCCTCTTTCCATAACCTCTTTGGCTTCGGTTTAAAAAGTATATGCAAACACCGAACACACTTTGGACTACGAGATTTCCATGCGCGATTACTGATCTGCAACGCATCCTGGGAAGATGGAGAATACTGCAACGTTACATTCTTGATTAATGTTCGTAACGTACTGGCACAACAATCTTAGATACTTAACCAATTAAACAAGCAATGGCAATGCCAATAGTTTTGGCGTTTACTGCTGTTATTTGCGCATTGCATTTATAGGCACCAGAGTGAAGGGAGGAGAGTGCAAAGTTTCAAAGGAGGATGTGATAAGGGGTGCAGGTGTGCAACAGTATGAGAAGGGGAATATAGCAAGGAGAATGCCGTTGCTACAAGGTGGCATCCATGACAAGTAACGAGAAATATGAGTGAGAGGGGGGTACGAAATAAAGCGAGAGGGTGAGAGGAAGCATGAGAGGGGGTAGAGTGGCTGGTGGGGGTAGGGTTGAGTATTGTATTGTAGTTGTCATTTATATAGCACCTTTTCCCATTTGTATGGACTCAATGCGCTTTGTGGTAGGAACGCCCTCGGGGACCGGAGTTCAGGTTTGGGAACATGCTCAGTAAAAAGCTTAAGGTGCGTGTGTATTTTGCCAATATTAGGAGATAGGTGGGCTGGCTAGGCTACAGTAGGCAACCCACAAGATCAGGCATGTGGATGGGTCCTGAGGGAGGTCACGACAGAGCACTAGTGCATGAGAAACAATGTGTTGTAGGTTGACGAAGAATTGTAGGTTGTCGCTGTATTCTAATGGCAGAGGTGTTGAGGCAAGTCTGGCGTAAGAGCGATGCCATTAGATGTTCAGCTAGACCAAATTTTTCTAGTCGTAGCTGCATTCTAAAGTGTGTGGATATATAGCTGTGCATGTGGCAGATGTCCACCGAAGTGGTGCATTTATACATACCTCTTAAGCTCAGGTGGAGCTTATTTTTGATCTTGCTGTGTGATCTGGTCATTTGTGTTAAGAAGACATGCTATATTCATATGCTAGTTCTGGGCCAGCTACCCTAAGCGCAAATAGACTGGCTATTAGATTCCGTATTCTAAGCGTGAAAGCCAGGCTGCTATGGGAGCTAGAGTCATAGTATTGTTAGGTCCAATACAACAGGCTACCTTTGTAGACTTGCTCTAGATCTTCCATAATAGGTTTACATCAGGCCTTTTCTAGTGCCGTATCAAGGCTGCCCTGCCCATTTCATTATGATTTATAGTGGGTGAGTTATAGATCTTTAATTGTAAAAGATGGATTACCATGATATATCATCTAGCTCAAAAGGAAGGGACACATCTTATTAACAGTGCTTAGGGAATGACACGCATAATTACTTATAAATCGAGTGGCTGAAGGCAGACCTGGTTTGGCATTTTTATTATAGCAATAGTGTGTTTACAGCACCAATTACCCTATTAACTGTAAAAGATTGCTTTGGAAAAACACTGGCAGGCACTCCAAGTGCAAAGTTTGATAGTAAGGTTTGATCAAAGAGAGCTCAAACAGTTTCCATGAGGCAGTGTTTTGGACGGGGAGGGGCAGGAAGTGAGTGGGAATGTCCCCAAGGATAGCATGGCATAGGGCAATTAATGTGTGGCCAAATAACCACAGCTTCAAGCTTTGTGTATATCGTCATAGGCCATTTGTCTCTATCTGGACTCTAATGCAATAGTTTTGGCGTTTAGTTGGTGCTGCCACTGAATAATTTAAACTAAAAAAAGAAAATTGTTTGACACAGAAGCATTTGGACGACAAAAGAAAACGTTTTTGAGGACAATTAAGTGACATACTAAAAGTGAAAAGACATTCCTGGCACGATATAGTATGTTAATGTTAAAGGATATTTGTACCAGGCACTATCACAACCGGAGTGGTCCCCTGGCAGATCTGAAAAGGAAAATGGGTGGGAGGGGTGAAGTTAGTGGGAACGAGCAGGATAATTGCAAGAGAGCAATGATGTGCTGATGGCAGCTTCAGTTCGGTTAACAATGTTCGCTGTGCTTGGGGGTGCTTTTCAGGTCGGTAGCCGTCTTGTGCTGTTGTGCGAAGCTATGTGTGGTTTGTTTTGTTGTTGCAGTGTAGTGAAGTTTGTGCAGTTTGTTGTGCTTAAGTTTTGTGGCTGTGTTTGGTTAGAGTTTGAGAGATGTATGTAGAGGGGTGAGATTGTTACTCGGTTGGTTATTGGCCTCTCTATCTAGAGGTGATAAGTGCAAAATGTTAATGTTCTTTCCCGGTGTGGCTCGTGAATATCTCTGCATTTCTACATAGATCTGGCACTGGCTAATATTCACAATCCGATCTATATATGATGCATGCCAATATTCACTATTATATCCAGATGTGGCACTGACCTACCTTCAAAAGCCTGTCTAGATGTGAATCAAGCTAGCATTCACAATTCTAGCTAAATATGGCATTGTTAATATTCCACATGCAGTCTAGGTGTGGCAATGGCTAATATTCGCTATTCTATCTATATGTTGCACTGGCCGACATTCATATTCCTGTCTATATGTGTCAGATGCTAATGTTCACAATTCTGAGTGTGGCACTTGCAAACATTCACGATTGTATCTAAGTGTGACACTTGCTTATTTTCATGGGTGGGTAAGGTTGTTGGATAGTGTTGGGCATGTATGCTAATTTCTGTCCTCATGGGGTTGTCGCTTGTGTTCTATTACACCTAGTGTTGTCTCTCTTGTTGTTGTTGTAGGAGTTTCCGTAAGTCGGTTCTGGGTGTTGTCTGTGCCATCATATATTCTGTCAATGTGTTCTTTGTGTTTCCTGTTTGATTATTTAGTAGTTTTAATTTGGTTCTGACGTGGTTAATAGCCAGGTTTTTAAGTTTTCTAAATTTTAGGTGGTCTTTGGTGTTTCTTATTTCTTTCGGGATGTTGTTCCAGGTTTTTGTGGCCAGGTGGGAGAAAGAGGAGCACCCTAGTTTTTTCTTGACGTATGGTATAAGGGACGGACTCTTATCCAAGGACTGTAATAGGAATTATTTTAACATAAGGCACCGATATGAAAATATTTTGCACTAGCACGTGATAGAAAGATCATGTGCGTGACACCCGATACCAGGCTTTTCCTGTGCACTCTCTGTACGTCAGAACCATACATTAAAAGGCGCGCACCTTAAAACAACCAGCAATGCAACAGCACAAACATGGGTGCTTGCCACGAGCAGCCTGGCAACTTTCTAAAATTAAGCCCTTTTCTCCGACAATGCTGGCCTGAAAATAGGCAAAATCATGCATTACCTTTCACAAAAAGGGGAAGGGGGTCCTCCCAGTAGGTGCTAGCATTGAACGCTATGCCCTTATGGGTGTCAAGCAAAAAGTCCAATAGCTTAGAATAACAACTGTGTGTTTTGCTGTGTCCTGCATAGTGTTGCCGCAGAGCACTATGTGCTACGTAGTGCACTGAGCCTTTTTGAGGTTGCCACAACATTTGTTAAATGTGTAACTCTCTGGATACCAAGCGTGGAGCAGATTGCCTGCACAAGCTGATAGGTCACGCAAGGTATGGATTAAAGAATTCACATCACAAGGGTAACCATGGCAACAAGGCAATATGAAGGGTTTATTCATTCTGGCAGTCTTTACAAGGGAAAGCGGTATGGAAGGTGCCAGGTGGTGGTCCCCTGGCCAAGGTGCTTAAGAGGGACAGGCATTTACCACTCCCCCTCCAAACCGCAATTGTAGGGTTAATCCCTGAGACGGGCTGGGTCAAGCACTTGTGGGGTGTTAGAAAGACCTTAGATAACCGACCGGAAAGCCCTGTGCATTATTTACAAGCTTAGCTTTCATTGGAATGCTGGGACTTGTAGTTTGCCTATATTTCAAATAAAAAATCAAAACGATAAGTCCCAGAATCCAAAATGGGTGGGGGAACTGGGCTGGGTGTCCTTTTCATGCATGGCAATGGAAAACATTTGAGCTATGTTGAGATGGCTGTAGACACAGCAGCTAGTGGGGCTGTTCCTCGAGAGCCAGGATAGTGGTGATTAGAACTAGAGCAGCACATATAGAAGCATGCAAAGTGACATAACTTAATTTACGGGATTATTTTTCCACAGTGGTTCTTGCAATATTGCTACATTGTTAAACCAACATGTGTGTATGTTGGTAAATTATCGGTGATTGGCAACAAAATAAAGCTACCATCATATTCTCTTTGCTCAACATGTTACTATAGACATGTACATGTATCTACTTATTAAGCGCGTTATATATTAAGAATAAAATATCAGCGAGTAGTTTCTAAATGCGGATCGGGATTCGAACCTGTATTGCACCGCGTTGTCTTGCTTCCAAGACAAACATGTTGCCCCTGAGCTATCCTTGCTCCCCAACAGAGAACCGGGAGGCCGTCCGGGGTGCTCTGCCATTAGACCCCCGCCACGTCAGCTCGGGGGAGTCTTTCAAGGTTTCCCCCGTGCATGCGTGGTGGGAGAAGGCGCAGCAGGCGCCCTATTGAAATTAAACAACAATAGGGCGCCTGCCGTGCCCGTTGAAAATTGTGTCCCCTCCCTCCCATCCCCTGCTGCATGATTAGAAACGGGTGTGTGGGGGGGGTGGACGGGGAGGGGCGGTTCCAAATGTTTAATTTGCTGACCAGTGTGCTGTGGCTTCTAAGGCCGGCCCTGAGTGTGGGTTCTCCACAAACCTCTCCACACAAAACAGTGGTGCTATTTTGTTTTTGCTATGTTTTTACAAGTAGACTCGTGCTGGTGACAGAGTTCACACGCTCAGCATGGCAGTATTAAAGGAATGACATCTCCACTCAACTGAAAGGACCTGATGGAGGGCAGTTGGCCAAGGACAAGCAAAGTGCCCGGCTTTTCACTAAATACAGATGGATTTCACATGGCGCCGTTAACACGCGTTAAGGCAACCATCAGATGTTGGGCAATATGACCTGTAAGGAAATCTCAAGGTCGAAGTAATTTCTTGGCTTTTATACTTGACAGTTTCTCACTCGTCGGCACTCGCCGGCAACAATGACAAATAAAGATGGCATGGTCCTGCTGAAAAACAGGTTTATGCGCAGGCACCTTAAGTTGCCTCAGCCTGCCTCACAGTAGCACCGTCGAGTCCACACAATTCCTAGCTGTCCAATAACTTCCTCCTACAGTATGGCACAGCAGTCACACGTTTCAGTTTCCTAGCGCTGTAAATACCATGGGCTTCCATTCCAACACACGAGGTAAGAAAGACAGTGATGCGCTTTATAGTTACCAACTTAATGTCACTTAACTCACTGAAGAGTGAAGAGGTTGGGAGCCAATTGATGCTGGAGGCACCCATGGGAAAGACTCGCTGAGCCCTGCTGCCTCAACCTTGCTCTGGCTCCAGTGCCAGTCCGCTTCCTGATTTATTGCCTCTGCCGAATGTGAAAGAAGCAGAGCAAGAAGCAGCTTACCCCTCACTAGCAGAGGATAGGAACTGTCTAATAGTGGCCCACTTGACTTGAGCTGCATTTACATAAAGAGGATGAACGGTTGTCATCTTGCGCATCCAACATGGGATCCCTTTCTGCTGAAAGCTTTGAAATGGAAAAGTGCAAAGCCTGAGAAAATGGTGGTGGCAGAGTGCAGCCTCACATCACGAGTGCACCAGTGAAAAAAAAGGCAAATCACTATGCAGCTGGGAAATAAGAAACAGGACTATTTCCTTCTTACAAAGCTGCTGATTGCAGCAAATCTTGTTAGAGAGCTGCTCATTTGGTAATACAGCGCAGGAGTTCTGAAAAGAGATTTTAGTGAATTGGCCATTTGATTCCTTGCCATTGCTGGTTGCTATGCCAACCTGATATGCTGTGGCCAAAACCCCATTTCCTCTCTCACTTTTGTAACAATGTTTTTTTTCAAATGTGTGGCTTGCATCACAAAAGTTCACCAAAACCAAAAATGAATAGGAGGGTGTTATGTTTTCAAGTTTGTTCTTCATTTCTCCCTGTTTGTAATGCTTTAGTGTAGTGTTTCAGCTTGTACTTTATGATGTCAGGAGATTCTATATGTGAGTATGTTTACCTCTGATTGAGGTTCCAGAATTGTCAAGAGTTCTGTTTCTGTTAGAGATGATAGAGCGACCTTAGAAGCACTGCCTGCTGCTCGTTAAGACTATGCTTAATAAATATACATTATCTGCTGTTGTCGCCGCCGTCTCTTTTTAACAGAGGGGTGAAGGTGGGTGGGTGTGTGTCTATAAAAGAAAGCCTACAAAAGTTGATAATCAGAGAATGCCAAAGTTAAAGTACAAACCCTCAGGACAAATTCAGCATTTCCCGGGGTCACATGATGCAGGAGATATGAACTGCCAACGGCACTGGTCCCAGGCGCTCTGGCGGATTTGCAAACAAAAAGGCGGGAATGGGTTGGTCGGGTGCAGAGGGAATAGGAAAGTGAGAAAGTGGTGTGCTGCTGACAGTTTAAGTTCGGTTTTCATTGTGCGCCTCGTGGGCTGTTGGTGCGGTTTATGTGTTTGTTTGTTGTTGCTGAGAACTGAGCTTGTGTCTAAAGTGAACTCAGTGATGATATAACTGGATTTAATGCAGCAAGGTTGGACTCGATTACTGGCTTCATCAAAGAGACTGATGATCACCACAGTAGTGACGAGTCTACAACAAATGCACTTGAGGTCACTGTGAAAACCTTAACCTTCAAGCGGAAATTAAGAATGTGGGGGCGCAATAGTATCCCCACAGTGTACTGGAGTCAGAATCTTACTGGTGCGGCCACAATTCAGATAACCACAATAATCTAAAGTGTTTCCCGTAAAAAAGGCTCATTGGGCCCCCAACAGCTCCCTGGTGCCAATCCCATAATGATTATGGCCTTGCTATTGCATTTCAGGGATCATTTCACTGATTCAGTCTGTTCTTAAACACCTCAACTTCACAATGCAGACAAAAACGTCCAAAAAGCATTTAGAATAGAATAAGCATCCATTTCGGACTATGTATTTTGCTTTTCGCAAGTTGTAGTTATAGAATTCTTTTTCTGTCGTTCTCTCTGTTATGATCATCACAAGATCTTCCCCATATCGGTGTGCTTGGTCACTTGACAAAAACGTTGTGCCTACAATCTTGCATACAGTGTAGAAATGTTTACTATAGCACATAAAGTGGCCATTGATTTCATTGTGCCACAAATAATGCTTTGTTGTAATGTGTTTATCTTTCCTATCTCCCTGGCATGCTGTTCAAGTTGTTTTTTTGCATGTATGAGGTAACGAGTGCCCAGAGTACGGGATGCCGTGTAGCTGGGCTGCTTTCCTTGCGCTACTCTAAATTCTTTAATATACAGTTATGGATTCTCCCAATGGTATGTATTTTGCCACCCTCTGAATGCTGAAAAGTAGATCCACGCAGACTTGACATGTGGCCAACTTTGCACCAGACCTGCAGATGCACTGGCCTGCTGTTAAATCTCAGTTACCTGTTTAATGTTATCCACTACATAGAGTAATTTGCTTTCTGGCTTTGAGAACATTCAGGCATGTAATTGCTCATTTTACTATAGCCGTTAAGATAACTCTAACCGGTAAAATAGCTCAGTGGGCTGAGCACTCGCTGCTGCAATAGGTTTGTGTGTGATCTGCAGGTTGCAGGTTCGAATCTCGTTAAGGCCAAGTCAGCCTGTCATCCTTCTGAGTTTGATAATTGAGAACCAGGTTGGGTGATATTGTGTCTATATTTGATCTATATAAAGCGCATGAGCCTAAGTGCTATATAATAAACACAACATTATCATTTGGCCTTGGACGTCAGCTTGCATTCACATTAATGTGGTAATATGGGCCAATAGATAGTGATATATTTTTTAATTTTTTATTTTGGTTTGTTACAAACCTTTAAAAGAAAGAAACAGAACAACACACCTCACTATTCATTTTTACAATACAAAAAGAAGAATGATGAGATAAAACATACTAAAATATATAGTAAAGTAGATAAAACGTATTTCCTGGTTTGCTTCTTGCATAGTGCCAAGCTTCCTAGATCTTAAATTTGATGATATCTTCTACCTTTGTAAATTTTACCTCCATTTTTTCCAGGAAGAAAGTTAGGTCAATGGTTAATTTTCGGTCCAAATCTTGAAAAAGTTCACTCCACTTGTCATCAACATTCATTGAAGGTCTTGCTAGAACAAACCTCCCCAGATGAATAGTGCGTTCTTGTCTCAAATATGGACATGACAGGGTTAGATGTTTCAGAGTCTCATTTTCCCCACATAGGCGGCATGTAAGTGGTTCAGAACCATTTTTTGTCCGGATACTTAAAGGATAGTTCCGGGACTTTTTTTTTATTGTCCCTACGGTTCGGCCATGTGTTTTTAAGCATAAATCGGTAGATCGTAGAAAACTTTCCTATGGACCTTACCCGACTTTTCGTCCATTAACGCACTCGAAATCAGCCGCCATTTTGTGATAATCCTATCATTTCCCCCCATCGACCTGGCTCACCTGCGTTTGCGGCACTAAATCATATCCCCCACCCCTGAAACAGACTTTATCAAAACATTCATATTCCCCGCCTCTATCCGTGACGTGACTGTGCTGCGTAGGCAAACGCGCCCAGGCGTCTTCTACGCGACTCCACACAGAACCCGGAAACCAACACAGATCAGCTCACAACACAGCGCGCCACAATTCGGAATATGAAACTGTACTTTTAAATCAAACCGCAAGATTGTAAATTTGGTAAAGTACATTTATTTGACATCAAATGTTTAGAGAATATTCAGCGATTTGCATTTTTATTTGCTCTCGATCCAAAATAGTTCGTCTTGAGGCAAGCGATGTTCGTGTGCAGTACACAGGGTGTTGGTTTACGATAAAATAAGCTCTTCGGTCGCACTGATAATCGCATGGCTGTTCCAACAACGAGGCACTAGGCCACCACAACGGTATGTATGTTGCATCTAGCCATTAGTACCGCGTAAGGGCATACTTGTACTTGGCGATCGTCCCATAAAATGGTCAGGGTGGTAACGTTGTTCACGCGGAGAAGCAACTGGCGGTTGTAAAAGCCATCGGCCGGTGTCTGGTACTCGTGACACAGACAATAATGAAGGATGTACCTGTTTTAAAAACATAAAAAATGAAATTAGTCTCACCATCAGATCTTTATTAAAATTATTCATTTTATATATTAGGTCGGGAAATTATTTCATAGCTAGGACAGTGCAACTGGGTATTATACGTCATTTCCAGTAACCCACCCCCTCTCCTCCGCCTGTTTCAGAGCCGCCTGAGCGCCAGTGGACCACTTCGTCACTGATATGATATAATATGGCATTTGCAACGCGCCTATACACAAGTGTTTCAAGGCGTGGCGAGGCAGGGAGGGGGGGGGGACAAGGAGAAGACAGACAACGATCCTACTAGGCCAGGTGTCATTCAGATCGCGCAAGTGCAGGGGTAGGGGGAAGGTAAAAGTGCAAGGGGAAGGGGAGGGGGGAAGTGGAGTACAAGGTAAGTAGCATAAAATAATAAATACATAGGGCCAGCTGGTGGCGAGTGCAAGGTAAATGCAGAACAAGTGCTGGGAAGGGGGGGCTGTAGGATACTGAGACAGTCCCCCAGTGCAGGGGTTGACAGGGAGGCAGTGCAGGTGGAGAGTGGAAGGGCCCAGGACCGTGGTCGCAGACAGTGGACCAGTTGTAGCAGGAGAGAGGGAGAGAGAAAGCAGAAGCAAAGAGGAAGGTTTTGAGGTGCTTCCGTAAAAGGAGATGGTTCTCCTCAAGATAGTGCGCGGTACAAAACAATATGCCACATAGAACGAACAAGTACAACTTAACCCGTCTTTAAAGCTACTGTATAGTAATTAAATTGCGGTATAAACTCATCTAAAGAGTTACTTACATTATATTTGCATTTTCCATTGTGTCTGTGCGTAGGGCAGCCCCGAAATACCACTCCTTCTATGCCGACGTTATTTCTTCTAATGAACGAACATTAAATGGCTATCGTTTCTGAAATTTTATTCATTATCGTTTCTTACGTTATTGCACCACACCCCCAAAAAGAAGTCTTTCGGGATGGTCCCGGCCTGTCAAGGTCAAATAACAATAGAACCTTATACTGAGTTGTGGGCCATTCCGGCACCCGAGCAAAAAATCAAAGCAGCTGACCTTCACTTTGAACGAGCACACATTCCTAGTTAGCTACATTCAGTGTAAGGCCATCTCACAGGACTTGAAATTTACACTCCATCTTTGCATTTTGTCTGCGTGCTTTGCAGCCCCAGAGAACCATAAATACGGAGACATTCTATATTTTTTGAAAAATGATTTATATTACTGTTTGGTTTAATTTAATGCGCAAATGAACAAGGTTGGATAGACACATTGCATGTACACTGAGCAATCACTCATATTTACACAATACATAGCTACACATATTCAATGGGCCTGCGACATGAGGAGACTCGAGAGCAAAGTCACAGGTGACACCCGGGTGGTTCGCACTACTGCACGGTGAAGGGAGGGGCAAGGGTGGAGAGACACATTGCATGTACACTGAGCAATCACTTTTATTTACACATTACATAGATACACATATTCAATGGGCCTGCAACATGAGGAGACTCGAGAGAACAGAATCAAATTAAAATCATTTAAACCGTGATGTGTATTTCTCAATGAGCTCTGCTTTAGGTGGACATGGAACAGAGGCAATGTTGGGTGGTAATGCAGTTGTCCCCTGCACAGGTTCATTCACAACTCCATGTATGTGCCTATCTAGGACATCAACAATAAGTCTCTCAATAAACTCATATTGCATATCCTCAAACACTGGTTTGATCACCCATTGTTTACTTCTTTTAGTGAAGGCCTTATTGTAGCGAAGCGTCCCTAAAGTTCCGGTCGTCCTACTTTGTTGACGGCCAACATTATGGTTATGTGCCAAGACCGCTAGAAGAGTCCGATTTATCATGCCCTCCATGCCAAAATGCAATCGTTTTGGCCTGTACTTTAGGCACATATTGTGGAACACCTCCAAATCTCCTGTGTGGCAGAATTCCGTGAGTCCCCTCAAATCTCTTGTTATAGTTTTAACAAATACAATCTTTTCAACGGCTTTGTGAGTGGGTGATGAAGGAATCAACCACTTCTTCTTCCGTGCCTCCTCTGTGGACAAATGGCCATGTTCACAATTGTGGAAATGTTGGTTTGTGGTCCAGCGGTGAACGTTGCTACAGTGTAGCATTACTGACCGCCATTTTTCCAGTAGAATTTCCAACGACCCTTCACATGTTTTTGAGCTCCACCAAAGATGGTTGCTGATTGACTTGGACCACTGTGAAATACCTTGCATATCTTTTTTTTTACCTGCAGCCGACATTTTTTTATTGATTGTTTTTGCAAGATGCCATACGTCAAATTGGTGATTTATATTTTTGTACTCTTCTCTCATTGTCTTGGCAATTGAAACGTGTCTGTCCGTGGCTATCAGGTCGATCACCATTCCCCGCGATTGTAGTTCTTGCAATGATGCTACAAAGCCAACTTTCTCCATGGCCACTGAGGATGTACTTTGTGACACCTGCACGACCACCGAACTCACAATTTTCTTACTTTCCATGTCCTGAAAGTGGTAGGTGCAGTACTTGGCTGAAAATCCTGGGCTGTCGCACTGTCCATCACCGGCTAGCCTGAACCGTTTGCCCGCGAATGTACTTTCAATAGACATTTATTCCATTCTCCAAGCTTCGCTAATGGCTGGAAATAGATAATCGGTTTGGTATTTGTAGAACTGAGTTTTCGCAATGAAATGGATTCCCACAAACTGAAAGAAATACTCTAACTTTTTAAAACTTGAACCACTAAAAAGTGCGGCCGCTGCACAAAGTAGATTGCCTGCTGGCAGTTGCCCCAGCATGGGTTGTGCAGACCATGAGAACGGATGATATTGTGTACAGGTGGCATGTATTTTAAGGTTAGTGCCTCAAATTGCACGAGTCACATTAATCAATGGCTCCCCACATACTTCCCCACCAACCGAATGCCCACATTTCATCTTAATAATAATATCAATCAAACAACTATCGAATACAATGAATTTGGCCTCTTTCCTTATACTGTCACTCTGCATCCCAGCTGGTTCGGCCTGTAACGTTGAGGACATGTCACTCACATTAAAGGTACAATCTCTGATATCGTCTTCCGCTATGTTCAGTGATATTGATGGTGTTTCATTGTCGTCCATTTCATTCTCTTCCATTGCAACATCTGTTCCTTCCCCGGCGATGAGAGAATAAAACAATTTCTTCAACTTTCTCGCGGTCTTAGTTTTTGCAGGTGTGGATTCTGTGAATTGATCTCCGACTGCATCCGAACTACTAGGAGGACATTCACTATCAATGGCTGGTGGTGGTATAGCTCCGTTGTCAATCAATTCATATTCTTCCCATTGGCACGATGCATCTCCAGTCTCAAGTCCCTGGCAAAAGGTTTGACAAGCAACATCTCTCGTTCGCTTCACTGTCTGTGTAGATCTAGTTCGTACACCCACTCGCAACTAGAGGACAGATTGGAAAAGGGATGTTCAGTTTAAACACAACTTACAGTATTGAACTATTAACAGTGAAAAACAACATAATATAGTGACCAGGACACTAACCTTCTTTTGCTTTCTTTTCTTTGAAACTTTCTTGCCTCGAACTTCAACATCTGGACGCTGTTGCTCCGACTCGTGTGTGCATGTCTCCACTTCCTCTTGCGCTGCAACGACTATATTTTCATAAGCACATCCATCACGCACTGACGCTCCATCGACTCCCTGAAACATCGAACTTTCATTAGTATGTATAATAATATTGAAAACACAAAATGTACTTGGGGACCAATACCCACGTACATCTCAATAGCAAAACATGAATTAACGCATTGTGTAGAACATTCAAACGACAATTATTCACGCATTGTTGATCTAGTTAGATGGAACTGTCAAGATCCATACCTCGGGCTCCGCATAGACTTCCATTGATGATATTATTGAAGATGACGCTTCAGCAACTCCCTGAAACACAGTAATTGCATTAGTATGGTTTTCTATTTTGTTAAAAAGAACATAAACTTTGTGCAGGCGTCAACGGCTCATCTAAATAGACCTGCACAAATGATCAGTTGTCTAAAATAAATAATGGATATCTAAATATGATTCGATTTGCTCGATCGTTGGAAGTGTCACCACCCAGAGATCTGCATCAACTACTAGGGGTGATGTTCTTGTAGAAGAAGCTCCGTCATCTCCCTGAAACATAGTACTTGCGTTAATAAAGAAGGAAGTATAGCGGATGTAATCACATCATATGATCTCGCTTGATCGAACTGTCAGTATCCATACCTCGAAATGCATAAGAACATCAAGGGACGCTGTAACTGCGGTGCACACTTCTGCAAGCTGTTGCGCCGACCCGTAACTGCATGCTCCCCCTTCTTCTTGGACTAATGCTCCATCGACTCCCTGAAACATAGGACTTTCATTAGTAATGAACACAATATTGAAAAAAGAAGACACATAGGAGGGCGACGACAGAAGGACATATCAATGGCTAAAAACGAAAGAAACATTGTGTGTAACAATCACGCTACAAGAATGCAAGATCTGATGATCTCCATCGATGGAACTGTCCAGAAACGTACCTCGAGCATCTGAGTGACATCAACGGTTGTCGTCAATGCGTTGGACTCCTCAGCATCTCCCTGAAAGACAGTACTTGCATTATTTTGGATAACAATAATTATAACTGAAAACAAAGACTAGAGGACGAGTACTAGGGTGTACCATTAGGTAAAATAATTACACGATAAATTAAAACTATTGATTTACATGCCTAAAACAAGTCAGTGGCAGAATAGCTAAGTAAGATTACCCGATAGGCGCTTGAAGTGGCTGATGACTGCAATAACGACACGGATGGAGAATCTTCCGCCTTCATTTTGAGTGGATACATAAATGGGGAAATTATTGTTAGCTAATGCTACACACTATCGCAAGGCCGAGAGCTAAATCCGTAAACTTGACTCACCAGTGGAGGGATGTGGACGAATAGAGTGGGAATAGCGGTTGAGAGCAATTTTCGCGTCGCTCGCGGTGTTTTCTTCTTTATTAGCAATGATGTGCAGTACATGTCTGAGCTAAAGTGCCTGCTGCAGATGCGGTATCGATCACCCCTCTTGTCCGCAAAGACTTCTAGGACTCTACTTTCAAGCTCAGACGGTGGATATCCGCAATATCGGACCCATTCTCTTATCTGATCTATTGTCTTAGGCAAAACATGCATTATAGTACCTTCAGATTTATTATGGGTCTTCGAAGGGCAACCGCCAACGGAATAGGCAGGCATTGTGGAAAGTTCTGAAAAGTAAAGATCAACAATTCTCTATGAATACCAATGTGTTAAAAAATTAAATGACACATAAAAGGTTCAATGCAAGGTTCGTTTTGGTTCTTGGAACTATACACGTTATTCACATGCGGATAAGTATTTGAATAACTTTAAAAAAATAGAAAAATAATTTGACTAAACTCAGAACATGTGACTAGTTCCTTGCATGTACTGTCTTGAACGAAAAGAAAACATGGATGCAATTTGATGACTACTAGCAAATAGATATAAATTAAAAAATTGGACGCAAAATGATTATGGTACATGGCCTTACCTTGACGAACAAACAGTTAGATGCAGGGATCAGAGTAGTTTCTTGTCGTAGAACAGGGAGCAGTTCACAGGTTGCAAACTGACGAGTTTGCTCGAAGTGGTCACGGAAGTTCACAGAGACGAAGAGCAGATAACCAGCACCTTCACGGGTTGACTAGCAAAGTGCAAAGAAGTTCTCATTAGAAATATGAAGTGGGTTATAAAGAATTCGAAACAGGGGTGTGTTTGTGAATGAATGACGTGTATATGTCGTGGCATTATGCGGTTTGCAGGGGGGCATCCAGCGTGAGGGGGGATGCTTGGCAGGAGACACGGGGTCTGGAGGTAGACATGGGAACAACAACCCATGCTCTATAGACCACTTTGAAGTGTACATGGTCTTTGGCACCTCTTGGCCTTTATCGCTCCCTGACAGCTCCACTTGCCAGCGCAAGTACCCCGGTGCGAACTGCCTTTGATAGGGCGGGGGGGTGGATTGGGGCGGTGGTCTTGCAGACAAGACTCGTTTGCCGCAGGGCCTCACCAAGGAGAGGCCATCTAACTGCATGTAAGAGGCAGGCTGCAGGATCTAGTACATGGAAGGCAGGGGGGTGAGTTTATAAATACCTCACCCTCCCAGGAGAATATATGGGTGCAGTTCACCCTGGAGACCCTGGATGCCTAGGCAGTTAGTCAGCAGCAGGCTGGCCTGTGGTGGCAAGGCGGCACGGGCCAGAGGGGGTCATCTCTGTACCCGGTGCCCAAAAGGATGATTTATTATGATCAACCATATTGATTATTTACCTATAACCATGTTTTGTATCAATAAAATCCAACGGCCTTTTATTGCCAACGCTTGAACAAAGTGGTGTGGTAAGTATTTTTGGGGGAGGAGGCAAGGCCGGGATGGAGACACACTAGATTCATTTAAAAAATCAAAACAACCATTGTTAAAATATATGTTGGGTTTTATTTTAGATCTTAATTTCAATTGAACATAAATAATAAACATTACACATTGTAAAGTTCCGGTTGCAGCACATCCAGGGAAAATCCGCGGTATTGTCCACTGTCGCTGGGGAAATGTTGTCTAATGGCAAGTACCGCACAGGCAGGTATTACCCTCCGAACGCGGTGTCCGAGCCTCCCGTGAAGCCACCAAGTGAAGCAAAGATAGGCCACCAGCCTGTACCACCTGTGAAAAAGAAAGATGCAAACTGTATTAAAATGACAAAACTTTCTTATCAATGTCGATTCAGGTAAAAAATGTCATTCTGCTTTGAAAAAAATTCTATCTAGAAAATGCACAATATGGAACCAATTTACATGCGTTCGAATGATATGTAGATGTAATTTTATATGTGGGAGACGACCATGAAATAGTAGTGGCGTCACTGACATCACAACCAGAGTATACTTACTCGTTACTCGGATTACGCGGACGAACAGTGCCGCGAAGTTCGTGCATAAGCACCATCATCATCCTCAACACGGTCCGTGAGAGGCAGGCTTCCCTGAACTCTGGCAGCTCGGTGATGCATTGCGGACTTGGCTCGCCTTCCGAAATGTAGGCCAAGCACCCGGAATTTTCACGGCAGCAGCAGTTCTCCTCCTCAGTTGGCATTAGCTCGCACCGATTGCACGTGCACCAGGTGGAGACGCCGTCCATGCGACATGGTCCAGGCTCTTCATCCGTTGACTGGTCCTCCCAACTGCCGTCCGAATCCCCATCGTTTTCGCGTGCTTGCCTTTCCAGTAGTTCCTCCTCGGTGTACTCGGGCTCGTACATATACGGCATTATTGTAGCCATTGTGTGGTAAAGAAAGTAAAATAATTTACAGAGATGGTACAGGTGTTCACAAGGCCTAGAAGCGTTGAAGGTAGCTGACCAGACCACAGAAACGAGTCACAGAATACTCAAAGTAACACAGAGAGAGTAATGGAATCGAAAATCTGCTGCTGTGTGTTGTGAAACGGTGTGTTTATACTTATTGAGGAAAGAGGCGTCCTGCCATTTCCATGGCGACACTTCATTAGCTGAGGCGCAGCGATTGTTGACACGAAACGTGCTTTGGCGTTGGGAAATGGCCGGTACGCGTCTGCTGATGTCAGGCTCAGGGGCTGTATTGTGAGATGATCTAAGACCCTGTGTACAGCAAAGGAACATCGCGTGCCTCAAAACTAACTTTTTGGAACGTGAGCAAATAAAAATGCAAATCGCTGAATATTCTCTAAACATTTGATGTCAAATAAATGTACTTTACCAAATTTACAATCTTGCGGTTTGATTTAAAAGTACAGTTTCATATTCCGAATTGTGGCGCGCTGTGTTGTGAGCTGATCTGTGTTGGTTTCCGGGTTCTGTGTGGAGTCGCGTAGAAGACGCCTGGGCGCATTTGCCTACGCGGCACAGTCACCTCACGGATAGAGGCGGGGAATATGAATGTTTTGATAAAGTCTGTTTCAGGGGCGGGGATATGATTTAGTGCCACAAACGCAGGTGAGCCAGGTCGATGGGGGGAAATGATAGGATTATCACAAAATGGCGGCTGATTTCGAGTGCGTTAATGGACGAAAAGTCGGGTAAGGTCCATAGGAAAGTTTTCTACGATCTACCGATTTATGCTTAAAAACACATGGCCGAACCGTAGGGACAATAAAAAAAAAGTCCCGGAACTATCCTTTAAGGTTTCTCTTGAGTGAAATTGATTTAACCGAAATCTCATAAAGAGGGACCTTTGTTCTGTTCCTGGAAACTTTTCAAGGTATGACTGGAGCCTATTGTACTTCTTGGCTTCGGTCGGGACCGTCTTCATAACTCTGTTTGGATCGAACCTCACCAGTGTCTATACAGTCTTGTGACCATAGGATACTGATATTAATGATACATATGGTGATTCCCTTCTTGTATGAAATGTATATCACATTACAGTGATATTGTAAACATATTTTTAGTAGTGTACTTACGAACAATGCTATGTGATGCCACTTCCTGGTTTGTCAAGGGGTGGAAGGTGTAAGGGAGGATTGGTCCAAAAGACCCCCTCCTCCCCTGCATCTTCTTCCCCGGTGAGGTCCATGGCTCGTCAGGGGTCCCCCCCTACCACCAGGGCCCAGGTGGTGGATGGGCCACTGGCTGAAGACATTGACCAAACCTGCTGAATTTAGCTAGGCCTCGGAAACCATTTTGTCTAATATAGATGGTTTAAGCCCTGTGCACCGCAGCGCGGCCCCCACCCTTGGAGAGTTTCAATTATCCCTGTGGCCACAGCTCTCTGTCAGATCCGCTGAGAGCCCGTTCCCACGAACAGACGGACATGAGCTAGTGTTAGATACGAACACTGTAACATTTCACCTTCCGCAGTGTATCGCTGTTTCCAGCATGACCCGGCCAGCAGGGCCTGGGTGGAAAAGAACTGTACAAAGGTCCCCTGACAAAAGCAGAGTCCCCAAATACTAATGAGCAAACCACCTGTGATGGAAGCGTTCTCTCCACAACCTCTCTGACTAAATAATCTGTAAAATGTATAAAAATGGCAGAATGGGTGCTCATATGAATTAGGGATGAAGCACCCACATCCCTGTAGCTATGCGCAAATGGTACAAGCGTCCCAGGGGTTTTTCATGTTATGTGTGTTATCGAGAAGACTGCACCCCACAGTCCCGCGCCAAAACTGAACTAATGCTGCTAGAGTGCAAAGGAAGACAAATGCAACCATATTGAGGGCTCATGTAAGGGGTGCACGAAAATGCACCATGTGTGTCCAAGCCCACTATGTGCCACTGCCGTCAGTCTCATTGGCGGGTTGTTCCTGCGTGCTCCACCAACCTTACTACTACCTCACTTACCGCGCATGTATAAGCATATAACAAAATGTTGTAGTCGTTAAAAATGTAGTGTACAAGTAATGTGCTCAAATTGGCCATATAGATGGCACTAGCAATGTCAAAACGTGAGCTTTGGAAAGACTCAATGAGTATTGTATATTATATGAATGTTTATGTCTCGTCCACCTAAAATCTGCAACACACGAGGAAAATACCTTTGTGAGCACATGCAAGGCCATTCCCCCTTCCTCCCAGTGAAGCCTGCCAGACGAAAAAGCAGAGGCCTGTGCCGCGCTGCTCCACCTCCCCCAACTCGGCTTGAGCCGCTTCAAGCATTCACATTCCACCCGCAGTACCCAAGGCCACGACCTGTCACCTGAATTATTTACAACCCATCAGTAAACCCCGGCCTTAAAACACAGATCCAAAGGCGCCCTTTCTTAGGCTCCACGACCCACCGGCTCACCTTAGGTTAATGGCCCCTGTAAAATTAGGACACCCAATATTATGGCAACATTACAGGAACACATCCATAATGACTTCTAACAAGCGATGATAACACGGACCGCCTGTCCCATGCCCCGAGACCCAACCCCATGACCTATGATACCCGGTCAACAGGACGATGGTAACCATGTATTGATGAATCGCCAACAGACCCCACTCTAGGTGCATTCCTCCTGTGTTGCATTAACCTGTAGAATAACCTATTAGAAGATTTACCAAGGAAGATAATATTGCAAGGTTGAATGACTGCGCTGTGCGTGGCCCTAGGGCAGAAAGTCAGGAAAGACATTCATCTCTGACACTGGTCACAGTTGGCACAACAACACCGTCCGGATGAGCCCAGCTGACCTGCCAGGCCCAGCCCAACCCACGAGGGTAACCAGTGACGTCCTCCAGCCGCGGCAAACCACATCGCAGCAGCACCTATAGCTAGTCGTCGCCACCCAATCCCCACGAACTTGTGCCCCCTATAGTATGTAGGTTCTTATGACGTTTTTTGTAAATATATACGCCTGTCTTTGCTATTGTCAGACAGAGCGCTCTCGGAGTTTGCAGAGTTCTTTGCATGCCCTATCCTGATCGATCTCATTTACGCTCACCCGCACTTTGTCTTGGCCTTATTCCCATCCTGGGAGAGTCCATTATTGTCTCTCATTGTGGGGAGGATTGTGCTATCTGGGGGACGCTCGCCTTCAGTGGTGACCCCGAAAGCGTGATTATTATTTTTCTCCTAACATATATATATATCCCTACCGTCCCCTTTGGCACGAAAATCTCCGGTCGAAAAGGGATATACACTGTGCGCCGGTTCAGGAAGGCTGCTCGCCAACGGCGACCGGTACGCTCAGAAGTGCGCATTCAGCAGAGAGAGGGTACGGGATCCCGGTTGAAAAATCCCCTTTGAGTACCGCTCGCCGGGGCTGACCGTTGAGCGTACGGCAACACTGCCTGGACGGACCCAGTTTCGGAGACTCTCGGTTCAAGACGGGCATGTGAGTATTGAGTGCGAGCGACCATAAAGGGAGTAGGGGAGGAAATATAGGACAGGGAACGAGGCTGGTTGAAAGGGGGGCACTTTGGGTCTACTAAGGACCATCCTAAACTTTCTTTGCTTTTTCTTTGCATATGGCCATTAGGATTAAGAAGTGAACAGAGATAAAGAGACGGGAACCTAGCTCCGCGAGGGGGTCGAAGGTGGCGCCGCATAGTGCTATCTTGACTAGTACTGGGAATATATGAAGAAGTGGAAAATGAGATAAAGGTGTCTGGTAAAGGAAGACACAGAGAATACATTAGTGACTGCTATTATTTCTATTCTTATCTCTGGGTTTACGGGAAAATAAAGTGGGTTAGTACAAACAAAGATATAATCTAAGTAGAAAGACAATTTTACATCAAAATTAGGAGACAAATATATATCAGAGTAAGACGGACAGGGGCAGCTGGCAAGGGAGGAAAGGGAGGACAAACTGAGCTGTGAATAGAGTGCTGCCGATGGGTGTTTAAGCATCGTATGTGTCAGAACATATTTGTTATAATGAGTGTGTAAAGGTGGTCAGAAATGCATAATTATGGTATGGTCATGGTAAGTGTGACCAGAAGAAATATCACAAAGAGAGTAATGTGGTCAGGTGAGTGTTTACTTTTTTGATTTGTTGGGTAACATTGTCGAAATTATTGATGGTTTGCTCTTGTACGTGCCCCCTAAAGTGTATAGAATAGAGGCTGTGCGCAGCCATTCTCATACTGTACAGGTGGTGGGAAAACACGCAGGTCCCCACGTTTAGTAGGACATAAATACGTGAACTCATATGGTGATACATTTATATATATATATATATATATATATATATATATATATATATATATATATATAGAGAGAGAGAGATACATCAGTATCGAGCAAGTACGAAGTATGGGGGCAGAAACACCCCTATCACATATTTGTAAGAGTCTACCTGGGTACGCAGAACGGATTAAGAAATATCATGACCAGTGGATCACAGAGTTGAAGGGGGAAGGATTACCTCAGATATGGCCCGAAGGGGGATCTTTTGACAAGAGTGTCCTAGATATGGTAGCTACGTGCATTTGTTTGAAATACAAGGGGAAGCAGCTACACAATAGGAGAGAAATATTAGACCTATGGAGACTGTTTGAAGAAATACCCCCGCATAAGACAAGGGAATTAGATACTGATCTACCATCTACCACTGACAATCCACTAATGATACCAAAGGATGACAAGGTATTGCCAGAAGAGGAGCCACCGATAGAGGTAACTAGGTTGTACCCAATACTAAATAAGCCAGTGCCCGTAGAGGGATACAGTGACCCAACTTATGTACTCCCAACGACAACCACTACCGCTCAAGGGCCAACAGCACCCCCAAGCATATGAGAGTAATAGGGAGCGAGAGCAGGTAAGTACACCAAGGGTGGACATAGAGAAATTAACAGGAGACCTAAAATCCAGGCTCTCTATAGCCAAAGACGAGCTCTCGAGAATAAAAAGCATATGTGAGCGGACTGCAATCAATACCGCTAGATCAGAGCCTGCATCAAGAGCACAGAGTGAGAATAGAATATTTGAAGAAGGGTGGAAAAAAGGAGAGATACTGTTTAAGATACAGGAAGAACCGACACGAATAATTGAACTAGAGGGAAGAGAGGGGTGTACCGATGATGAGGTAAGGACCACAGGAGGCAGAGAAGAGCTACTGTGTGATATAGGAGATGATTTAGAAGAAAGTGAAAGGCTAAGTATGGCAATGGGAGGGGGAAGCGAGGGGTTGGATGCCGCATGCTCAATGAGAACGATGGATGATGAGTGGACAGGGCGACTAAGGAACAGGTTGGGAAAAATGGCATCGTTAGGAAAATCAGGAATGAAGGCGAGTACAGATACAACAACAAAGGGAAAGTTACAACTCCCACTAATACACAGGGGAGGAGGGAGGGCGAATTACATACCCTGGGCTCAGATGGATAAAGCCAATTTGTTAAAGTTATTGCCCCCGCTATCAGGAGGGGCAAGCAAGTGGATATATGCCTTTGAGAAACACACAGCCGGGGTACCTCTAGCAATAGGTGACGTGAAGAGTTTGCTAGTATCAGCAGTTGGGGATCAGGCTGACAGAGTATGGGCAAAAGCTGGCTTCCCGGGAGTAACGATAGACTGCGATCGCCATGATGGTGCCTCGTTTAACACAGTGCGTGCCAGGGTGTGGGATGCTTTACGGGAAAAGTTTCCAGATACACCAGATTTGCAGTCAGTAATGCAATGTACAATGAATGACGGGGAAGATGCTATGGATTACATTTTTCGGGTCCAAGAGATGTGGAGAGCAGAAACGGGTACGCTCTGGTATCAATCGACATCACTATTCTACTTTATAATAAAGAGGGGGCTCCCAAAAGAGGTGCAAAAGGCACTTGACAAAATAGCAGGCATAGAAGCAAAAGGATGGCCCGAAATTCAGAGTATAATAGTTCACCACTGCAAACGAATAAAAGAGAGGGAAAAGGAGGTGGCGCAGAGAAGATTGGCAGACGAGGCAAAACTAGTACAAACAAAGCTGGTGAAGGTCACCGCAGCAGTAGCCGCGCTCCCACACAACAGGGAGGGAGATGAGGAGGAGGAGGGGCTGGTAGCAATACAGGGGAGGATGGCAACGAATTGGGCAGGAGCGGGGCAACGGCAGTGGAACGAACAGGAGCAGAGTGGAGGTCCGCAGTGGCAAGAGTGGGCCCCTCGAGGGGGACGAGGTGGGTACAAGGGCCGAAGAGGGGGTGGACAAGGGTATGGGGGAATGGGAGGAAACGGATGGCAGGGTCCCAGAGGTGCGCAAGGAAGTTGTTGGAACTGCGGGAGGTGGTGGCACTTTTCAAGAGAGTGCAGGAGTAGACCAAGCAACGGGTTTCCCGAGGTAGAACACTATGGCCATCCTCATCCGGGGAGCCTGTACGGTCTCCCAATGGGACAACAACAAAGAGACCCAGGGCAGGGGTACCCTGAACAACGGCAGGGACACCAATACAGAACACAGAATCACCCGCAGAACAATGACACTATGCACTACACCCCAGGCAACCCTTTCGCGACAACAGCAAATGGAGCCCCAGCACCAGCCCCCTATAGTGGTGTATCAGTAGTTTCAGGGAGTGTGTTCAACCAGGGGGGGCTATGAGACACCCCGCATAGGACAGCCCACAGAGAACACTTGTGTGTCCTGTTCTATCTACAACCTACGATGCAGCAGAGGAACCATTGGTAGAGGCGCAGATAGGAGAAAAGCAGTTCATATTCATGGTAGATTCGGGAGCGGAGAAATTATGTATTAGGGAGGGCCGGTTTCCGTTATCTAACCGGAAGTTAGAGACGCAGGGGTTCTCTGGGGCTGTAATTGAAGTTCCCTACACAGAAGCTTTGGATGTGACAGTGGGGGGTAAAACTGTAAAAACACCCTTACTGTATTATGAACATTCGCCAATAAACTTGCTAGGGAGGGACCTTCTTAGCAAACTCAACATGACAATATCATTCACAGAAAGAGGAATAGTGTGTTCAACTTCAGGAATATGCCCATTACATGTAATGCTGGTAGTACAGGCTCAAACAACTGCTCCGGAAATACGTGGCCTGCCAGGGGACGAAAGAATGTTCATTGAAGGTTTGAAAACACTGGCCCAAGTAGTTCCTGAGCTAAAAAAGCTGGATTGGAGAATACCCGCGGAATTCATCTTCCGCCCAATAGTGCGCCCAGACATAGCACTAGGGTCAGTGGTATCATTAGACTTGCATGCTGTACAGGTATCAGCAAAAAGGATTGCAGTAATTGGGATGGACATAGATGGATGTGAATGGCGCACTGTACTGTGCATCAACGCCAATATTGCCTTACGGGACTTATCTGATGAGGATCTCTTCTCTGATTCAGACAATGATGGCGAAATAATAATGGAAATAGCAATGCCCTGTGACATTTTGATTCAGGCTAGAGAAATTCCTGTCCAGTTGATGGCAGTGGTGGGAACACCACCGTCATTTTTTGATGATGATATGCGACTGGTGCCAAACAATTTGTGGACAACAGGCCCCCATGATGTGGGGTTGTTGCATGGAGTGACACCAGTGGTAATAAAGCTCAAACAAGGGGCGATTCTACCCCGAGTGAAACAATATCCATTGTCCCGCGAAGCTGAGGAAGGGATAAAAGAGACAATAACTACATTGCTAGCACAGGGGATAATAGTGCCTTCAAACTCCCCATGTAACACATGTATCTACCCAATCAAAAAAGCAAAGGGAGGGGCTTGGAGGATGATCCAGGATTTACGCCCCCTAAATGATGTCATACAAAAAGAGCTCCCTTTGGTCCCGAACCCTGCTTCAATATTATGCAGTATCCCAAAAACGGCATCACATTTCACAGTGGTCGATTTGAAAAACGCATTCTTTTCCATCCCCTTGGCAGAAGAAAGCAGATACCTGACAGCATTCACATTAGGGGGAAAGAGATACGAACATTGCAGACTACCACAGGGATACTGTGAGAGCCCAAGCATATTCAACCGCATAATACACGAAGACCTGGGTAATTTATCAGTTGAAAGCACAATCATTCAATATGTAGACGAATTGCTCGTCTGCGCGCAAAATGAAGA
Organism: Ambystoma mexicanum; assembly: GCF_040938575.1. Taxonomy (NCBI): domain Eukaryota; kingdom Metazoa; phylum Chordata; class Amphibia; order Caudata; family Ambystomatidae; genus Ambystoma; species Ambystoma mexicanum. The sequence continues at coordinate 1,167,971,123 of NC_090935.1, read as the reverse complement.
AACATGCAGAAAAGACTCAATAACACTCCTGTCGCTGCTGGCGAATAAGGGGTACAAAGTGGACAAGGAAAAGCTACAATACTGTCAGGAAGAGGTCCTGTACTTGGGGCAGCTGATATCAAAAGACAGAAAAAGAATAATCCCTGACAGGGTAGAAGCAATAAGATCAGTAAGAGAACCCACAACAGTAAAAGAGATGCAGAAATTCTTGGGAATGTTTAACTATTGTAGAGCATGGATATTAGATTATGCAGCCTACACGAGACCATTACTGCAAGCACTCAAGGAGGCACAACAAGAAAACAGGAAAATAGAATGGTCAGACGAGATGAGTGACTCATTCAAGTCACTAAAAGAGTTGATTTCGAGTGCTCCAGTACTCGCCAATCCTGATTATGAACGCAAATTTTACCTGTTCTCACATTGCAAGGGGACACTCATGACAGCTGTACTGACCCAAAAGACTTCCCTAGGACACAAACCGTTGGCTTACTATAGTGGCACATTGGATGCGGTGATGCAAGGACATTTCGCGTGCGAGCAATCACCCGCTGCCGCCGCGTTCGCAATTGAGAAAAGTGCCACAATAGTAATGGGATGCCCTGTCACATTGTTTGTGGAACACTCATTATTTGCAATACTTGAGAGATCAAAGAGTACACTGACCACACAGCGAGCAACTGCCTATGAAATAATATTGTCCAGCGCCAATATCCATGTGGTACGATGCAGGACAGTGAATCCGGCAACATTCATTACAGAAGCATGCACACTGGAGGACATGCAGGAACACGATTGTGCGACTTACACAGGGGAAAGAGGGGAGGACACAGTGGTGCGCGAGAATGCCCTGAGCGAGGGGGAGGTGTACTTTGTGGATGGGTCAGCATCGATTGACATGGACACGGGAGAGAAACATGTAGGATTGGCAGTGGTGAGATTAGAAGAAGGTGAGTATGAGACACTAGTGCAGTATCGCCTTCCATCACATTTCTCAGCACAGGCAACGTAACTCATTGCCCTAATAGAAGCATTACATGCAGCTAAAGGTTGTGCAGTAACAATATACACAGATTCACCTTACATGACGACAACAGTACATGGAGGTCTGGCAAGATGGGGGCAGAGGGGGTTTCGGAGAGCAGATGGGACCCCAGTGCAACATACAGAGTTACTGAAGGAGTTGACTGAGGCCCTAAAAGATCCAACAGTGGTAGCGATAGTGAAGTGCCAAGCACATACGTCCAACAAAGACGTTGTGTCTTTGGGGAACGCGGCAGCGGACGCTGCTGCCAAGGAAGCCTCATACTTTACAAAACATGAAACAGGTGAGTATACAGCACAAGACAAACGAAGAGCTCCCAGAAGGATACAATACGATGCCCATAACACAAATACTAGAGCTGCAGGAAGGAGCAAGTGGTGATGAAAAAATGATGTGGGTAAAACGAGGGTGCAGTCAATCAGCAACAGACTTACTAGGGCGACAAAATAACTCAGGAAAAGTGGTAATGCCAGTAAAGCTATTAGAAATAGCGTTTCAGCAATTACACTTTCCAGCACACAACACCAAACAACACATTGCAGCAGAAATACAAGAGGACTGGTTCGTGCCCTGTCTCCAGGAACACATATCAAGATTGACAATGGAATGCACAACATGCCAGATATACAGCTCTGGAATGACGTTACGTACACTCAGGGGAACAATTCCAAAACCGATATGGCCATTCAGAGAACTGCACATTGAATACGCGGATATGGGGGAAAGGTGTAATGGGGCACGCTACATGATTGTGGTTGTATGCCCATTCTCGAGATGGGTGGAAGCAGGCCCATGTGCACGACCTGATGCTAAAAGCGCTGCAAAGTTCCTAGTAAGGGAAGTATTTCCGCGCTGGGGAATTTGCGACGTAATTCGCTCAGACAACGGCACTCACTTCGTGAACGAACTCTTCAAAGAAGTGACGACATTATTGGGAATAAAACATAAATTGTGCTCGATTTATCATCCTCAAAGTAATGGCATGGTAGAAAAGATGAACGGACTGTTAAAAGGGAGATTGTCCAAATTGTGCTTCTCATTAAAGAAAAACTGGATTTACTGTTTGCCCCTTGCACTGTTTGAGCTGAGGAATCAGCCAAGCAAGGACCACCATTTGTCCCCGCACGAAATCGTGACAGGGAGACAAATGCACATAGCAAACTTCCCACTGGGCCAGCACTCAGACGTGCACAGAAGCGCCGCAATATTGGGAGATGAGTTCACAGAATATCTGAAAAAGCTAACTAGGGCAGCGCGCGCAATATCAAAGCACCTCTCACCACCATTCACAAGGGAAGAAGGGAACACCACGGAGTCCCTTACGGAAACTGAAACACCGGTACAACTGATGCCGGGAGAGTTCATTTATGTCCGGAGCTTTGTGCGCCGGTGGAATGTGCCACGGTTCCACGGACCATATGAAGTGGTATTTTGTACCCCTACGGCTGTAAAAGTGAAGGCGCTCAAATATTGGGTACATTTGACGGATGTGCGAAAGGCATATAATAGTGTGCAGGAAGAGGTGGATGAGGGGGCACAGACAACAGCAAACAATACTAATGAAAAAAAAAAATGAGTGAACGTGAACATGTGAGTGGACGAAATGTACATGACTGATAAAATTGTTAACGAGAACCATTATATTTGAGGTTATCTATAAAGATGAAAAGATTGAAAGAAAAAAAAAAGGATTTATGTGTAAATAATAATGTGATGAATATGTATAGTGTCTGCTCCCTTCTCTGTACATCCCAACCCCACTCCCCTACCCAATTCCATTCGCCTTCCATGATATCTTGGCACTGGTAGTGCCAACAAAATGTTTACATGCATGCACTTAATGCACTTTTATATCTCAAACAGGAACTACCATGGCAACTAACGGGCAGCCTGCAACGGATAGATTTATTAGATATAGAGAATCTTTAGCTGAGAGATGTAGATATTCGTATGAGTGTGGATTGTCTGTATGCATTACATTATTTTTTACAATAATGTTTGGCCTGGTTACGTATTGGTTCATAGCGTTCATCTCTATCGAGATGAACGAGGGGGGAGGGATTAACGGGACTAATGTGACAAATGAAACAGCAATTGTAAATACTAAAGAAGGTGATTTTTTGGTATGGGATGGAACTAAACTGGTATGGGGATATTACATGACACCATCCAATGTTGCTATCTCACAAAATGAAGGTCTGCAGGGAAAAATGCAAAACAGCACAATTTCCCCGCCAAAAGTATCTAATTACAATGCCCGCAGTCTAAATGATCGTAACCCCTCTGCTATATCCTGGTTATATAAACACCCCCACCAGCCGGCCCGCTTCCGTAACCAAAAACACACTGCTAGATAGCATAAAGAAAGAGAATGAAGAAATGACAGCGAGATATGAAATATTATATGATGATTGGGCAAAGGGGGGCGAGAGGGTGAAAGGGGGGCCCACATTGTCCATCGCCCATGAAGCTGGGAAATACCTTAGAAAAAGAAATAACAGACGGAAAAGGGAGGCGGGGAGGGGGAAGTATTATGAGTATTATGGGTTAGGATTAGACAAAATGGAAGACCCACGACACCCCCACCAGACAAATAAATGGTATGCGGACATGAATGCAACGGCTAAACAAACAACAAATGAGAGCTGTTATGTCTGCTCCCTCATTCCTCATGCTTCAGGTACACCCAAAGTATTGTTACCCAAAGAGTTGCCTATTGTTGATGCCCAGTGTCTCCTTCATCTCACGTTGTGCAGAATTAAGAACACCTACCAGGCACATGAGGTAACTTTCAGAATGCTGCAGAACGAGAAGACCTGTTATCCAAAGGCAGTAGGAGTGGTATGTCTGGAGGAGCCCTTTTTTATAATAAAGGGGACACTTTTTTCAGACAACAAGTGGAAGGACGAAGAAATAATGTGCAAGGCTGAAGCACTGAGGGGTGTGGCACCAGAGAAACTGCAATGGATAGAAGAAACATGCACACCAGTATGGAAGGAACACATCTCAAAATTGACTTGGGTAACGGCCATTGAAAAACCCTTCAAGCTGCAGAAGGAAATAAACTATGAACTGTGTTTTAAGGGAGATGGGAGAACTACCATGGGGGCAAACAAGAACTGTAACAAGACCCTCACCATCCCAAATATGAGAAAAGGGACAGCGGCCCTAATGGACACCTATTGGGTATGTGGCAACCAGGCGTACCTACACCTCCCACAATCATGGGGTGGCAGCTGCTCATTGGTCACCCTACACTCCGCACTAATGGTAATCCTGGAAAGCCACAGTGATGGGAGCAAGAAGACGTGAGGAAACACCCAACAGAGTGCGGCCCAGCCAACTGCAGAGTCACAAGTATATGTCCTGTCTTCCGGGAACAAGGAAGGGGTGCTGTCTCGAAACAAACGCTCATCGAACTACATATCAAAAGCATCATAGGAACTGCTGGCACAGATCCCGGATAGATATCGATTATTTAGCTCTGCAGAAACGTTCTTCGCCTCACTCATCCCAAGCATCCAGGCGCGAGCAAATGCAAAGTGGCTCCAAATCACACGTTGGGAGCTGATCCAGCTGGCAAATGATACTGAAGAAGGATTTAACGTAATAAAAGTGGAACTGCGGGCACTACGGCTAATGACCATGCAAAACAGGTATGTCTTGGACCTGTTGACAGCGATGGATGGAGGTGTTTGCCGAAAAATTGGAAGTGCCTGCTGCACTTTCGTACCTTACGGAGACAAGGGCTCCCTGTCCGATGTGATCGAAGCAGTACATAACCTAGGAGAAAGAATGAGAATGGAAGGTGGAGCAGAAGAAAGCACGTGGTTCGACAATATCTTCTCCTGGGTTCCATCGTGGCTGGGAATGACTGTGAAATTCTTTATGCCGGCTGTAGTGTTCCTCCTTTTTATTTTTTGCCTGTGCCAGGTGGGTCTTTGATGTTGTGCTAACGCAGTGACGAATGGTGCAATGATGATGGTGACAATGGGCAACGCCCGCGGTACAATACAAACTATGCAGGAAGTCCAGGTACAAACAGGAACAGATGACACGCCGAGATATCAGATAGTGCCTAGGTACCACGACAAGGATATAGTAGATAAATTGTGGCATACTACCATTAAAGAGCCCTGTATACTGGAATGGTACGAGGAGGTGTGGGTGGACTTGGGAGGGGAGAGCGGATGTATATACCTAACTTGCATCCCAGATGAATATGCTAGGAGAGGTGAGAGCCTGCGAGGGGTGTGCAGAGCGTGGATGCCCATAAAAGGCACACCTGCATGGGATGATGCAATAATTGACGAGGAAGAGTGCAGGAGATTGGAGGATTTAAAGAATTTGTTACTTAAGTAACGAAAGGGGGGAAATGTAAGGGAGGATTGGTCCAAAAGACCCCCCCTCCCCTGCATCCTCTCCCCCGGTGAGGTCCATGGCTCGTATGGGGTCCCCCCTACCACCAGGGCCCAGGTGGTGGATGGGCCACTGGCTGAAGACATTGACCAAACCTGCTGAATTTAGCTAGGCCTCGGAAACCATTTTGTCTAATATAGATGGTTTGAGCCCTGTGCACCGCAGCGCAGCCCCCACCCTTGGAGAGTTTCAATTATTCCTGTGGCCACAGCTCTCTGGCAGATCCGCTGAGAGCCCGTTCCCACGAACAGACGAACATGAGCTAGTGTTAGATACCAACACTGTAACATTTCACCTTCCGCAGTGTATCGCTGTTTCCAGCATGACCCGGCCAGCAGGGCCTGGGTGGAAAAGAACTGTACAAAGGTCCCCTGACAAAAGCAGAGTCCCCAAATACTAATGAGCAAACCACCTGTGATGGAAGCATTCTCTCCACAACCTCTCTGACTAAAAAACCTGTAAAATGTATAAAAATGGCAGAATGGGTGCTCATATGACATTAGGGATGAAGCACCCACATCCCTGTAGCTATGCGCAAATGGTACAAGCGTCCCGGGGGTCTTTCATGTTATGTGTGTTATCGAGAAGACTGCACCCCACGGTCCCACGCCAAAACTGAACTAATGCTGCTAGAGTGCAAAGGAAGACAAATGCAACCATATTGAGGGCTCATGTAAGGGGTGCACGAAAATGCACCATATGTGTGTCCAAGCCCACTATGTGCCACTGCCGTCAGTCTCATTGGCGGGTTGTTCCTGCGTGCTCCACCAACCTTACTACTACCTCACTTACCGCGCATGTATAAGCATATAACAAAATGTTGTAGTCGTTAAAAACGTAGTGTACAAGTAATGTGCTCAAATTGGCCATATGGATGGCACTAGCAATGTCAAAACGTGAGCTTTGGAAAGACTCAATGAGTATTGTATATTATATGAATGTTTATGTCTCGTCCACCTAAAATCTGCAACACACGAGGAAAATACCTTTGTGAGCACATGCAAGGCCATTCCCCCTTCCTCCCAGTGAAGCCTGCCAGACGAAAAAGCAGAGGCCTGTGCCGTGCTACTCCACCTCCCCCAACTCGGCTGGAGCCGCTTCAAGCATTCACATTCCCCCCGCAGTACACAAGGCCACGACCTGCCACCCAAATTATTTACAACCCAGCAGTAAACCCCGGCCTTAAAACACAGATCCAAAGGCGCCCTTTCTTAGGCTCCACGACCCACCGGCTCACCTTAGGTTAATGGCCCCTGTAAAATTAGGACACCCAATATTATGGCAACATTACAGGAACACATCCATAATGACTTCTAACAAGGCATGATAACACGGACCGCCTGTCCCATGCCCCGAGACCCAACCCCACGACCTATGATACCCGGTCAACAGGACGATGGTAACCATGTATTGATGAATCGCCAACAGACCCCACTCTAGGTGCATTCCTCCTGTGTTGCATTAACCTGTAGAATAACCTATTCGAAGATTTACCAGGGAAGATAATATTGCAAGGTTGAATGACTGCGGTGTGCGTGGCCCTAGGGCAGAAAGTCAGGAAAGACATTCATCTCTAACACTGGTCACAGTTGGCACAACACCACCGTCCGGATGAGCCCAGCTGACCTGCCAGGCCCAGCCCAACCCACGAGGGTAACCAGTGACGTCCTCCAGCCGCGGTAAACCACATCGCAGCAGCACCTATAGCTAGTCGTCGCCACCCAATCCCCACGAACTTGTGCCCCCTATAGTATGTAGTTTCTTAAGTGTTTTGTAAATATATACGCCTGTCTTTGCTATTGTCAGACAGAGCGCTCTCGGAGTTTGCAGAGTTCTTTGCATGCCCTATCATGATCGATAAACTCCCATTTACGCTCACCGCACTTTGTCTTGGCCTTATTCCCATACTGGGAGAGTCCATTATTGTCTCTCATTGTGGGGAGGATCGTGCTATCTGGGGGACGCTCGCCTTCAAAGGTCGTGCTCTGTCGCTTCCTGTGATGTCATTTCGGGGTGGGGTCAAAGGACAACACTTCCTCTTATTTCATGAGAGGTCCAGAGTTGAGCGATGTCACTTCCGTTACCCCTGGCATTTTGGTGAAATGACGTCCCTGGCTGCTTTGCCTTTAGATTATGCTGAGAGAATAGTCCTGGCAGCCCGCAGTCCAAGTAAGCTTCCATCCCACAATGCAAAGCGGGTGGACGCAATCCACATTGAAGATGGAGCAGAATGAATATGCTCCATGTAGTGCTTGGTTTGTGAACAAGGCAGATTTGATGTTCACTGACAAGCAGACATGTTGAATATCAGAAAATATTGTGCTGACACATTAAACTTTTGTTGATATATCAGACTGGCCCCTTTTTGGCCACCCACCTCAAAGATAAAGTTGGCAAACATAATTCTATGCACTCCTCCTTCTTACCCTTCTCCCAAAGACCTCATCTCTGGTAAACATACTACTAGACGTGTATGTACTATGTCAAATAAGTGGTCCAGTTGGATGATTTATAGGGGGATTCTCTTAGTATTATTAATGTATGGATGATTTAATACTAGACGTGAGGGACTGCGACGATTAAGGTGCTGTGGAAGGGGAGTTGGTCAGAATGATGCCCTCGCGAGAAATCTTGCTGAGGCAACAACATGGTGGCTCAAAAACAATATGGGTGAGGAATCCAATTGCTGAATAGTGGGCAAGGAAGACCGATGTGAAATGGCAGCTTCATGTTGAGGGCCAGGAGACATTGGAAAAAACAGGAAATACTTGACCAGGAAACTGGGGTGCATTGCTTGCGCAGGCCTGGATGGTAGCACCGGAGCCTTGGAGGAGGAGGGAGTAGATCACATTGCCGAAAGGAAACGTCAAAATGCTCATATAAAAGAGGTCCGCATTTGTGCGCACTGACGAACAGTGACTGGAAGTGGAAGCTGCATAGGGGCGGTTTCTATTGTGCTAATGGACCGGCAGGGCCTCTGCAAATACAAACAAGGTTAGAGAACAAATAGCACAAGATGGGGATATTACATGGTTGCTATTGGAATGGTTCCCAAAACTGAACAACAATGTTATAAAAGAGAGGACCTAAATGTTCTGTATAGACTTTTCAGTTATATGATGTGTGTGGGAGGATGAGCACCAGGACAGGCCATCTTCTCATAAGAAAAGACTGTACCGACACAGGAGGCTGTGTCTGAATGACCCCAGTGTGCAACACTATACGTCTCAATATAAGGGGATGACTGTATGGTTTTTGTTACTTTTTGCACGAGAGAGGGTGCGTAACAATGGCATCTGCAGGTGGTTTGTTAGATGAGGATAGGAGCAGTGCTGGAAATGTACTCAGGAAACCCTCTCCTCCTTGCAGGGACGGGGCGAGGCGGAGGGTGTAGTCCCAGGTCATGTCATACACCACAGTATCTCTTCATAGAATCCAAGCCTGGCAATTTCCATAAAAGCAAAAAACATTATGGAAACATAAAAATGCCCACAATTTTAAATTTGAAACATGTCTAATAGTGATTCAGCAAGAAACCCTTTTGAGCAAGTTAGACTCTGCTCTGTGAGAAACCAGAGGGTGTCTCACCCCATACCCCCCGGGGATCTCTCCCTCAGGTGGCCAGGGCACGGCCATCACCTTTGGATCCAGACCCTGGGGTTGGACCAGTGCGGTAGGATCTCCTGGGTGAGGAATCTTCAGGGAGTGGGGGTTAGATAGCCGATGGTGAGACGCAGTATTCCCCCCTCTTTTGTTAATTTACGGCATACTATTGTTTAGGATTTACTGAAGTCCCAACTACCCCCGCCCCCATTTTTACACAAACACTGGGCTGAGGAAGAGGGTGACTAAGAGTAACCAGAGTAACTCTCTCACATCGTACTGGACATGTACCGTTAATCGGGTCAGGCAAAGTCAGGCACTTTACCCTAAGTGCATACACCTGATACCAGTTAGCTCTCCCCACAAGAATAGAAGGCAACACCTAAAGGCACACACTGAAAAAGGTGGAAAAACAAGATTGAGCAGAACTTCCGGAACGAAGGCACACCTACTGGAGCAGAGCAACGGACCAAGGGACGAGAGCAGCGGGCCGAAAACCCCAAGGCTTCCCTACTGGAGGTCATTGCCTCCGACAGGCTGCAAAAAACACATGGAGAAGGCCGGATCCCACAAGTATGATTGCATTGTGTTTCAAGGACGCCAGCGACCCTCCAGAGTTGGAGAGGCATGGCCAGGCCTGTGGTACTAACCTTAACCCGAAAACTGGAAACTGCAAAACAAGAAAGAAGCGCACACAGCTGGTGAGTTGGCAAGCGACCTGAGAGACCGGTCTGTGTTAAAGTGAACGAGGTAGCAACACCATATCACAAGTGAAGACTGCATGCAATTCAGGTATTGTGTGGCCAATTCGGTCTCCCGTGCCCTGCAGATGCTGGCGATCTTCACCCAGTAGTAGAAAATACATTTTTCAGCATATTCACTACATGGTGATGCAGAAAGGGCTTAATTGCTGTGATGGGGGTCAGCAGGCCACCAGATGTACAGCAGCATGTTGGTGCAACGAAAGAGGGGTTGGGGCAGGGGGTGTTGCTTTGGCCCCAGACTACCACTGAATGTTTGCAACAGAGGTGTTGGTAAGGGGTTCCTGACAACACTTCAGAAGACTCGGCATGGGAGATTGAAAGCAGAAAGACTGCTCTCCAAATCAGTATGTATATCTTGCAACTTACAGACATTTATTTGTTAGAGCTGTAGGGAAGGCATGGTATCTCAAGTATTGACACTGACACAATGGATACAATTTGTAAAACTATTGAACATTTTGGGGTTGGAGAAACTCCTATTTTGCCCTATAACTAAGATGGGAGTAGTCTCGACCATCAAACGATAAACAAAACAGTCCTAGTGAAGTCTGTCAAATCAAAATGGCCTATACTAACCAAACCTAATGCCTGCCCTATTGCTTGTACAAAAGTGTAAAAAGGCAAAATGTATGCAAAAGCAAAAATCAATGTTCCAATGATAATGTGGCTGAATCAGCTCTCCTCCCCACGTAGGGCGATGCTTGTAGGCAGGATGACACACCCTGACTGAGTTTCCAACACAGTACACAGTTAAAAACCGTGGATCGAGGTTCGCCTGGCCTTTCATGTTAAAGCTTCCTTCTCCGACTTCAAAATGTATGTTTCAACCAAAACGTTGACAAAGGTCCCCCTCTGCCGGGCTCAGACCTCTCACGATAACGTTCAACACTAAGTTGCAAGGGGGATACCTTCCCCAAGCTTAGTATACTTCAGGTCCCCCTGAATCAGACTCAGACCCCTTTCGGATGTCGAAGTCTTTAGAATGTGTGTGCCACCGCAGGACCACTTTGCTATCCTACTTTCACTCTTGCAGTTTATTCGCCTTTTAGCTTCATGCAATGTACCTTCCATTGAGACTTTTGAATGTGCTACTTCCTTTCACCGGACCACTCAGTTACTTAGTATCTCTGATCTCACAGTGCATTTTACTTTAAAGTTCATTCATGGGTCTGCTTGAATGGCACACGTGGCGATATATTACATCCAATGTTGCATCCTTGTTAGAAGATGGCAGCCCTCCTCATTGGCATCAGGGGCCTCTGAGGTTGCCTTGACTACTGCACAGCTTGCTCCCGATTGGTGGCATGGAGCAAATTCTAGGCCTTTCAGGAGCCGGCAGCCGTGAGCCGGGCCCCGACACAAAGGCCCACATAAGAGCCCCTGTCTGTCCCTGTCCGGAGACAGAGGGCGCCCCCTCCATGCCGCTAATCCTTCATCCTGCCTCCAGGAAATGAACAAACTGGCAATGACCCCTAGCATGGTCTGGTCATGAAATTATTGCAGTGTACCAGTAAGCAACCCAGGCCACATTGGTCTAGACTACATAACCTTCGCACCTAGAAACTCTTGTGTACATGAGAGTTATAAATGCCACATCATATCATACCTCCCTTGGACAATCTACTATTGATTGCTTGGTTGATTCATACCTTTTCCCCACTAGCTTAAGTGTAATCTCTAATTTCAGCACCAGTATCTTGCTGTGCCTCAAACGGAATGCTTTCTGCTGCTTCTTAATTGCCTTGCTTAAAATTCGCATTTAGATGTGTCTTACATCTGTGCATCCTCCATTTTGTGCAGCATTTTAGTGCTTTATTTGAAAACTCGAATTTAGGTGTGCTTTACATCTATGAATCCATCTACCTCCTTCGGCTGCTAGGCCGACTGGTGAGTTTGCTCATGGATTGTGTAGCCCCTCCATCTGTCCCTCTTTAATCCACCTCAATGTCACTCTCCATCTCCCCTATCTATTCTAACTCTTACTCCATCACCTATCCCTCCTCTCTCACGAAGGTTGGAAGAAAAAAGTTTTAAAAAGATCTCTGGGCCTCTAATCTTGGCCTACTTATTGCCGACACCTACGTTAGTGCTACGTCCAGACAGACTATCACTGATCCTCTTCTCCGTCCCCTCTCCAGACCTATGGACCTCCCATCTGATCGCTTCCCTCTTTCCTCTTCAGCCATTAATGTCAGCACTAGATGGTAAGTACTCTTGGCACACTTCTCATCCTCTAGGTGCATCATTAACGTCTATCACAATAGTACAGTCATGGCCCAGGGTGTCACACACTCACCCCCCCCTCAGTGTTCCTAGTGTTCCCCCTGCCCGTTCTCACACCTCCACCCCATCCTTTCCTCTTGCCCCGTTCCAGGACTCACTTGTGCTTTCCCCGAGTTCCCATGTGCCACTGCGCATGGTTCGACATGCTGCCTACTCGTGGAGACGCCCGTTCCATTGGAGTGTTCCTTGGCGATTGCTAGACCGGCTTCTTCCGCGTCACATGACCAGCATCTCCCATTCACGTGTTACTAAGTTACGCTCACGTGATGCGATTACGACTCATGTGACCGGAAGGTAATAGGCAGCGCCGGTATTTAAACAGCTGCATCGCAACACTTCGGTGCTTCACAGCTGTTTATTTGGACACCTGTTTGGCGCTACACTTATTCCTTCGGATTACTTGGACACTGACCTTGGATTACTCTACGGACTGCTATTGGATTTCCCCTGGCTTCTGGTTCTTGCTTCATTGGATTCCTTGTTACGATTCACGGACTGCCTTCTGGACATTCTACTTCCTTAATCCTTTGGAACTACGTTCTGCTCAGCTTCTTTGTCCGAATTCTGACAACAGGTGGGCCCGACACACGCAGCTCAGTGACACCTACTGCCCTGCAAAACGAAACAGCCTTACTGGGTCCCGGAACCTCCACTATAGGTGTAGCAGGTACTCCACGGCCACTTATTGGTAAGACCGTTCCACTTCCTTATTGTCTGGTTTGTTATTGCTGTCTTAGGCTTGTTACTTAACCAGTGCCTTCTTTACAGTGGTTCGGGGTTCCCAGAGGTCCACGGTTCCGGAAGATCATCTCCCACCTGTGGCCTCAAAGGTTGTACAGAGAGTGATTTAGATTCTCTCTGTGTGGCACTTGTGGACAGAGGACTCTTCTGACTACACGACAGTCAAGACACAACAGACTGTGAAGCCATCCTGTCGTGTAGTCAACGGAGGGAGCCGCGGAGGACCCCTTGGCCACTATGGTCCAACCCATAACCGTGTTACGTGCAGATATGGCCGTAGCAAACACTGCCATTCACCAACGTTTAGACAACATCCAAAGCACTAGACACCCCCTGCCTCCAGATGCTGAGTTTGGGGATGCTTCACCAGCGTCATCAGCCCCACACCCTGTCCAGCCTCCAGTTCCATCCCCTCCGAATCCCATACCCGTGGTACTCCCCTCACCTTTTCCATTGGCTGCCCCCGAGAGGTTTCATGGGGATCCTAGTAAGTTTAGAACTTTCTTGAATCAATGGAAATTGCATTTCTTGTGTAGGCCCCAAGCCTTTCCAGACTCAACCACTAAAGCAGCATTCACACTCTCACATTTAGCCGGTACAGCCGCTGCCTGGGCTAACCGCTTCTGGAAAATGATAACCCAGCACTTTATGATTTTGATTTACTGGTCACGGAAATGTCTCGGGTGTTCGACACTCGTCACAAGGTTCAGTCCCAAGATCTGGAACTCCTGGAACTGGGACAAGGGAGAGGGTCCTTAATTGAGTATATAACAAAGTTCAATCAGCTTGCAGCCGAGACCTCATGGCCTGAAAGTAAAAAAGCTGTTGTGTTTTATAGAGGCCTAAACAACGCTATAAAGGATGCTCTTGCTGTTGTTCCCTCCTTGCCAACCTCTTACCAAGACTTAGTTGACCTAACCCTACAGTTGGACGCCATGCGTTCTGAGCGCAGGGCTGAAGCCGGTTTTTCTCATATGTCAAACCCATCTGTCAATCCTGCTGCCTCCAACACCAGTCTCGAACCCATGCAGATTGGGGGCTTAAGGAGCCCGATCACACCCATAGAAAGGGAACGCAGGAGGGTGGACAATGCATGCTATTATTGCGGTGTAACTGGTCATTACATGAAGGAGTGTCCCCGCCGGCCAAAGCTCAAGTCTTCGGGTTTTCGCAGTGCTCGACCCTAGAACCGGGGGCTGGGTTGAGCGCTCCTTGTTACACCCCGAATCCTATTCCTGCATTCGGACGCATCAGGCCCATACATGTACAGGCTATTCTCCAACCCACGCCTGATGTCTCACACCCAGTTACTATTATCATCGACTCTGGGGCCACGGGTAATTATATTGACATCGTGCTTGCTCAAACCCTGAAACTATCTCTGCTAACTAAAACCAGGCCAGAACCAGTGCAGGCAGTCAATGGTACATCTCTGATTTCTGGGCCCATCAAACAGTCCCAATGCTCCTGACCATACAGGCTATACACAAGGAAACCCTGAGTTTTGACCTCATCTCGATGCCCCAGTTTGGCTTAATACTGGGGATACCTTGGTTCCACGAGCACAATCCGTTAATAGATTGGAAAGCAGGTACCGTGCACTTCGAATCTGATCTCTGCCAACACTATTGCCTACCACAACCATTAGCAACAACACACCCGCTCAGGCTTTGGGGGCCATTGCTCACTTGACTATATAGGATTCTACGATTTCCCCAACTGAACAGCATATAGTAGGGCTGATCTCCACACTTGTTCCCACCCAATACCAGGATTACACAGTGGTGTTTGATCGTGGTTCATCTGAAGTCCTTCCTCCACACCGTTCTTACGACTGCCCAATAGACTTAGTTCCAGGTAGTGCTATTCCCACAGGCCGTATTTATTCTCCTTCTCCTACAGAAGACATATCCCTGAAGGATTACATCCAAAAGTCCCTCCGCCTATTCCATATATGTCCTTCCACTTCTCCAGCAGCTAGCCCCATCTTCTTCATCCCCAAAAAAGAGGGCAATTTGCGGCCGTGCATGGATTATCGCCAGCTTAATGCCATCACAAAAAAAGACTGCTACCCCATTCCTTTACTCACGCCTCTGCTAGATCGCCTCACACACGCAACTGTCTTCACTAAACTGGATCTCCGTGGGGCTTACAATCTAGTCCGTGTGCGCCCTGGAGACAAATGGAAGAACGTCGTTTGCACCCGCTACAGGTTGTATGAATATACGGTCTATGTAATGCACCGGCCACATTCCAGAGATTCATGAATGACATCTTTTCCGATATCCTGGACGTGTTTGTCGTGGTCTATCTAGACGACATTTTGATTTTTTCCCAGAATATGAAGGATCACGTACAACATGTTCGGGAAGTGCTTTCTCGTCTACAAAGACACTCCTTGTTTGCCAAACCCGAGAAGTGCCAGTTCCATGCAGATTCTGTGGAGTTCCTCGGTTTTCATATCACGTCCAGGGGGTTGGCCATGAATTCATCTAAGGTCGGGCGGTGTTGGACTGGCCGGTCCCCAAAACCCTGAAGGCACTTCAGTCTTTTCTTGGCTCTGCTAATTTCTATAGGCGTTTTATCTCTGGGTTCTCCTCTCCTGTGGCGCCCCTTACTTCCTTGATGAGTCCTCGCACTCCATTCCTGTGGACAGAGTCACACCAACGAGCCTTCGAGGCTCTCAAAACGGCCTTCACTACCGCCCCTATCCTACAATACCCGGACCCTGAACTACCATTCATCGTGGAGGCTGACGCCTCTTCCTTCGCCTTGGGTGCGGTTTTGTCACAGACCTGCTCTGCCACTGGTCGGCTTCACCCCGTGGCCTTTCACTCCCGCAAATTCACTGATGCCGAATCCCACTACACTGTGACCGAAAAAGAATTGCTAGCCGTCATGGATGCTTTCCGTGTTTGGCGACACCATCTCTTGGGTGCTAAGCACCGGGTCACGGTTTATTCAGATCATCAGAACCTGCAGGATCTAGCATCCTTGAAATGTATCAACAGCAGGCAGGTCAGATGGCATGTATTCTTTGCGGCTCATGATTTTGTTATAAAGCATCGCTCGGGTTCAACCCATGGCACGGCAGATCCATTGTCGCGTTCCACTGGGGGGGTGGCTTTGCCGGTGTTTCTGGATACTCTTCTGGATGTCGGCAAGGTAGTTTGTTTGTGTACACCAACCTTGCCTTTACTCGGAGCTGGGTCACCCTACACCCTGACCAGTTGTCCGAATGGGATCTTGCGATTCATGATGGACTACCCTTTGTTTCCGATCGCCTATTCTTGCCCACTGCAGATACCCGCAACATGGCTTTGGAGTGGTCCCACGATGCCCCTGTTCATGGACATCCCAGCCAGAAACGCACGTTGACGTTACTGAAAAGATGGTGCTGGTGGCCGTCCATGAAGAGGGACGTGGAATGTTATGTCAACTCCTGTGCGATTTGCGCACAATGTAAACATCGTAGGGGTCGCCCTGTGGGTCTCCTGCTTCCTTTACCGGTCCCTCCCAGGCCCTGGCATACCTTGACCATGGATTTCGTCACTGATTTTCCCCGGGTCCAGGGCTTTGATACCTTGTGGGTGGTCATTGATTCCTTTTCTAAGATGGCTAGTTTCATTCCCAGCAAGGGCATTCCCTCCGCTCCTACACTGGCCAGGCTCTTTTTTGAGAACGTTTTTTGTCTCTTCGGGCTTCCTTCGGTTCTCATCTCAGATAGGAGTTCCCAATTTACGTCACGCTTTTGGCGTGCTCTGACCAAACTACTTGGTATGGATGTCCGCTTCTCCTCGGCACATCACCCCGAGACGGACGGCCAGACTGAAAGGCTCCACCAAACCTTGGAGCAGTATCTACGCTGTCTAACTATGCAGATGCAAACATCCTGGTTGAGAGTGCTGCATCTCGCAGAGTTTGCATACAACAACTCTGTGCATTCCTCCACGGATTTCTCCCCCTGTCATGATCTCTGCTTCCAAAAGGTCAGGGTTTTCCCAACTCCCTTGGAAGCAGATCCATAACCCAGGTTCCGAGTGCCAACCAGTCCCAATTGGGACCTTTTGGACCCAGTCCTGGCGCCAGTGGCACCAGGCTCATAAATATGCCCAGTCCCAGCGCTGGAAGCGCCGGGCTCATAATGCTTGGGTGGACTTACCTTCAGCAGACCATGCTGCTGACTTGCCTGCCAGTTGAGCCTCTGATCCTCTTCTGTTTGGAACTACTTTTCCTGTTGGGTGGGGCTGGAGCCACTCCCTAGATTCAGAACACTGGAACTCTTCTGGAAGGCAGGAACTCTTTTCTTACCAGGAACTCTTTTCTTACTTAGGCGTGGCTGTGGAAGGAGACACCTAAGCACTACAGGAGGCTATTTAAACCACACCCGGTGGATGAATCTTGCTTTGCGTTATTCTGCAACCTCTGCAGCAGAACGCTCATCGTGTCTTCTGCATCCGGTCCTGGGCCTAAGGAAAAAGGCTTACCATCCTGAATCCAGTCTTCAGCAACACCTATAAAGACAAGAAAGAACAGGTTAGCATTCCGGCATCTGAAAGGCAAAGGCTTACCATCCTGAATCCAGTCTTCAGCAACACCTATAAAGACAAGAAAGAACAGGTTAGCATTCCGGCATCTGAAAGACAAAAGTTTACCAACTCTTTGCACGCTCCGGAGGCCTTCGGCGCTGCATCCCGCATCTGAAAGACAAAACAAGGTGCGTTTAAAGACATTGGGGAACTTTAATACTCACGTGCCATTACTCCTTTCCACATCTAATCCAGTGGGTATTCCGGCACCCTGCAGCCGCTCCGAACTCGTACCTGCAAAATAAAAAGACAGTTAGAGCGCATAGTGAAGCAGGCAACAAGCGCTTACTTACGTGCTTCCAGGCGCTTCTATTCATCACACGGGCTCCATCTTCAACTCACTTCAGCCCGTCATCCGCCATCGCCGGAACCCTGCAAAACAAGAGACATCATTACTAAAGACTTTAAAGACATTTGAATGACTCGAAACTTACCGTTCGTGCAGTAAACGACGGACAGCAGTCCTCTGAAGTCAAGAGGACTGCGCTACCTATCCAGTGAAGAAACTGGTTACAGCACCCTGCCCCGAGGCAGATGGAGAGCTCGGCATTCACTTACCTAAGACATTTTACTCTACACGTCAGGCATACAGTGCACAGAGGTCCAGCCCAAAGAGCCAACCGGGTGCTACACATCACCTTTGAAGATACGGTAGTCGCCCAGTCAAGACCGGCGCCTCTGCGAGAATCAGGTGAGCGTTACACCCCCTTCTATGTCCTGTATGGTCAGCACCCCCGTGTTTTGCCCTTCATGGATCTACCATCCTCTGTCAACCCGGCTGCCGCTGCTTGTGTTAGGGACATGTCCTCCATCCACGCGCAGGTCTCGACCCACCTCGTCGAGGCACAGGCGGATAGGAAACGGGTGATGGCCCCGTTGTTTTCCGTGGGGTCCCGTGCCTGGTTGTCTACTCGTCACTTACGGCTGGTGGGTTGCCGCAAGCTTTTGCCTCGTTTTGTAGGACCCTATCTAGTCACCAGAGTCATCAACCCTGTGACCTATCGTCTTGCACTCCCGGGATCCTGGCGGCTTCACCCAGTTTTCCATGTCTCCTTACTCAAGCCCTGTCCCGCTCCTATGAGGCTTCGTGTCCCTGTGGTTCTGGTGTCTCTGTCCACCCCGGATGTGTTTGAGATCTCTGCTATCCTGGGCCCCCGTGTCTGTAGGGGTTGTCTTCAGTATCTTGTGGACTGGTCGGCATATGGCCCGGAGGAAAGGTCCTGGGTCCCTGCTGCTGATGTCAATGCCCCCCGCCTGGTGGCACGGTTCCATAGGGATAATCCTTTGTGCCCACAGGGTCGTGGGCCTTTGGGTGGGGGATCTGTCACACCCTCACCCCTCAGTGTTTCTAGTGTTCCCCCTGCCCGTTCTCACACCTCCACCCCATCCCGTCCTCTTGCCCGGTTCCGGGACTCACTTGTGCTTTCCCCGAGTTCCCATGTGCCACCGCGCATGGCTCGACATGCTGCCTACTCAGGGAGACGCCCGTTCCATTGGCGTGTTCCTTGGCGATTGCGAGACCGGCTTCTTCCGCGGCACATGACCAGCATCTCCCATTCACGTGTTTCTAAGTTACGCTCACGTGATGCGATTACGACTCGTGACCGGAAGGTAATAGGCAGCGCCGGTATTTAAACAGCCGCATCGCAACACTTCGGTGCTTCACAGCTGTTTATTTGGACACCTGTTTGGCGCTACACTTATTCCTTCGGATTACTTGGACGATGACCTCGAATTACTCTACGGACTGCTATTGGATTTCCCCTGGCTTCTGGTTCTTGCTTCATTGGATTCCTTGTTACGATTCACGGACTGCCTTCTGGACATTCTACTTCCTTAATCCTTTGGAACTACGTTATGCTCAGCTTCTTTGTCCGAATTCTGACAACAGGTGGGCCCGGCACACGCAGCTCAGTGGCACCTACTGCCCTGCAAAACAAAACAGCCTTGCTGGGTCCCGGAACCTCCTCTATAGGTGTAGCAGATACTCCACGGCCACTTATTGGTAAGACCGTTCCACTTCCTTGTTGTCTGGTTTGTTATTGCTGTCTTAGGCTTGTTACTTAACCAGTGCCTTCTTTACAGTGGTTCGGGGTTCCCAGAGGTCCACGGTTCCGGAAGATCATCTCCCACCTGTGGCCTTGTACAGAGAGTGATTTAGATTCTCTCTGTGCGGCACTTGTGGACAGAGGACTCTTCTGACTACACAACAGTCAAGAAACACCACAGGGTTCTCAACCCAATATTTTTCTCTTTCACTGGCACCTACCAACCCTCATCAACTTCCTACCTTCTCCTGCGACTCCTCCTTCCTCTCTCTCTGCACCCCCGTCACCACCTCCGACTGGTGGACCACTCCACTGTATCCCTCCTCGGAAAACATTCAAAGGTGCAAACCAGCTTCACTTAGCCATGCTGAATGCTCGATCTGCTGTCAAACACTCTTCTGATATCTGCCTCCTTCTTGAAGACTTTGATCTCAATGTCCTCGCGCTCTAACCGAGACGTGGTTCAATCCCAGCACCATTGCTGCTTTTGACTCCCTCCTCCCCGATGGCTACAAGATCATCTCCAAACCTCAGGCCAACCGATCTGGTGGTAGAGTAGCCCTGATCTTCCCTGAGTGGGTCCCTGCTTCCATCATACCCACTCAGCCTTATTCCTCCTCTGAAAGCCTTGTCTGCAAACATGGTGCCTCTCTTACTCTCTCTCACCCTTGACACCATCTATAGACCCCTGTCCCAGTCACACTTCCTCTCGGAATGGGCTGATTTCACCTCCTCTCTCCTGACTTATAACTCTAAATGCCTCTTCCTCCTGTTTGGAGACTTCAACATACACCCTGATTCCACTGCCTCACCCTCCTCTTCTTTGATCTCTTTACCACTCTTTTCCTCCCCATTCTACCTTCTGGCCCTACCCTCTCTGCCAGACACACTCTTGATGCCTTCATCTCCTCTGATCTTCCTCTCTCCAACCCTCTCAACACTCCTCTACCCTCGTCTGACCACCCTCTCCTCTCTTCCCACCTGGGACCTCTCAGCCCTCTGACTGAGCCACCCCCAGCACTGCCCACCTCCTTTGCGGTCATCTGGCCGATGAAACGAGGGTCAGCCGTGGCCTTTGCCTCCACCTTCATCTCCCCTCCTACTCCAGCCATTGACTCTCCCACTGCCCAGGTCATGAGGATCTGCCTGCAACCCACCTCCAAGCACAACAGCTGGTTTGACTCCGATCTAGTCTCTCTAAAACGCAAGTGCAGAGACATTGAACGGAAGTGGTGGGGTGACACCCAGGCGCACATCTCTGGAGCCATAACAACACGGCTGAACTTTTCAAAATCTGCAAGGAACCAACCAACCCATCTGCAATCTCTACCTCCCCTCCTCCTTCTCAGGCCCTCTGCACTGCACTGGCCACCCATTTCTCCTCTAAAACTCAGGCCATTCTATCCTCTCTCACTTTTCTCCCCTGCCCCCTTGCCTCCCTTGGCACCTGTTCCACCCGCCACCCCCTCTCTCCTCCTTTTCGCCTATCTCAACAGATGAGGTCTCTAGAGTAGTCCACTCTATGAAGGTCCATCCAAACGGGTCTCTCCTTGTTCTTTTAGAACCATTAAGGACAATATCTCCTATCTCGTTCCAGCTGACTTCTGCAACCACTCTGCATCCTCTGCCACTTTCTCTCCTTCTCTCAAGCACTCCCTTAAGCACCCGCTCCTAAAAAAGCCCTCAGCCGACCCCTTCTGTCTGGCCAACTATCGCCCTCTCTCTAGTACCCCCTTTCTTGGGAAACTCCTGGAGAAGTTAGTCTTCCCCCAACTGACCAATCACACTGAACTCGCTGGTTGTCTTCATGACCATCAATCTCGGTCTAAGCACCCAGAGGCATGGAAACTGCTTTCCTGGACACCTGTAGAAAACTGCTTGCAAATCTCAATTCCAACTCTCCTGCTGTTCTCATTCTCCTTGACCTGTCTTCTGCCTTTGACATGGTCAAACATTCTATCTTCATAAAACTCGTCCAAGATACCCTTGGTATCTCAGACCAGGCACTGGCTTGGCTGTTCTCGTTCCTCACTGACCGTCCTTCCCAGGTGCACCTGGGTTCTTTCTCCTTCCCCACCACACTCTCTACATGTGGTGTTCCCCAGTGCTCCATACTTTTGCCGTGGCTTTCCAACATCTACCTTGCAACTATTGCTCACCTGATATCTGCCGTCTCTCCTCATTTCCAGTGGTACGCGGTTGACACACAACTCTTCTTCAAGCTCCCCTGTTCCTCCTCCATCATTCCTGATTGCCTGTCAGCCATTCAGTCGTGATGTGTTTCTACCGATCTCTGTCTTAATGCCAGTAAGACTTCCTATCGCAACACCTGCTCCCCAACTCCCTCCAGCACTCTGGCCACTCTCTATGGGCTCTCCCCTTCTCCTTCCACTGCGGCCAGAAACCATCACTTCCATCCTCTGCCCTTGCACTTACCTGTTTCGCCCCCCACAGGACCCTCCAGTGCTTAACCCCCCTTCTCCACTGCACTTGCACGTTGCAAATGTCACAAGGCCAGTAGGACCACTGTTAATTTCTACTATTCATGATCATTATTATTCTTTTAGTCTCCATTGTTCACTTTAGCCTTTTGGAGTCTTGAAACACTGTTCTGTTTTATAGGCACCTTATGAATATCCAATAAATAAATACATAAAACACATGGGCAAGACTGGTTCATAAATATCATGATAAGATGGCCACCAGGTTACAAGAAGAAAGACTACCAAGATGGCCGCTGCCTGGGCCTTCAAGCACAAGGTAGGAATAGCAGTGCAGTGTTGCTTTGTTGTGAAACTATAAAGAAGCCATCCAGACAGAACCTGAAAGCAAATAACATTGAATGAAGTGTATGAGCAAGAACAAGCAACTGAATATTGCTTACAAAGGCAGAACGAAAGAAATTTAAGAGACTGTCAAGTTTGTGAGTGTATGTCGTATACCTAGAAGGAAAGCCCTAGCAGGATAGTATACCAGGCAGCATCAAGAGAACAGGATAGATATAATAGACTATTAAGATTAAGCGTGCGCAGTGCGCATATGAGGAAAGCCCTTGCAGGAGAGTATACCAGGCAGATGAAAGGTGCAAGTGTGTTCATAGAGAAAAGCCCTGGCAGGAGAGTATACCAGGCAGATGCAAGCTGCAAAAGTATTCAAAGGAAGCAATCCAGGCAAGGTCAAGTTGAACAGTGTGTAACATACATCAGCTAAGGAAGTCCTGGTAAGGATACAGCAGGACAGACAAAGGGCAGAGTTAAAATTTGCACAATAGGAGAGAAAACCTGGCCGGAGAGTACACCAGATATCCTACAAAGATACAGGCTATCAGCCAAGGTGTTCTGTATACCAACTGTATTGTTGATCAAGAGAATTCTAAGGAACTGATATTGTTGAAAGCATAAAACAGAGTTAAGAGAAATCCAGGCAAAGGGAGCCACGCTCTGGAACAAATAACTCTAACCTTATGGAACTTCGTGTTGGATTTACACATTTCATTTTTGAACATTTATACACCACTCAAGGCCAAAGACATTACACATTTCACCTTTGAGTTAAATTTTGTAAGAACGTGAGGGCCAGAATAGTACTTTGGACACACTGTGGTTTGCTTTGGAAGTCTTGTCATTGGACAGACTCTTAGTTTATGTTGGGTAAGGAAATACCTCTTGGAGTAGGAACAGAGGCGCATTTTCCAAACCCCATATCATTTGTAATAAATGTTAATGGCCAAAATCATGAACCCATTGTGTCTGTCTTATTTCTGGCTCTTCACAGCTGTCTTGGCCTAAATTGACAGACATTTTCCATTGGCAGTCTTTCAGACCCTGATTCTGAATTATAATATTCAGTGGCTCAGTCTGAGTTTGTATCTGGGTTGTTTGCTATTGAGTCTACTTCCCCACATTTGAAAATAGAAAGACAGCTCTTCCTTTTGCTCTCTCCACTCTTATTTATGAATAATAATTATATGTGCACTTTTGATCCTGTTCAAGCTACTGTATATGCTTGGGCTACAATATTCTGCCATTTGTGTATCGTAGTTCTTTACTGTCTAGATTTGACTCTCTGGGATTTCCCAGACATTTCCTCCTCCATAGACACAGCTATTTGGGCCAAGTTGGATTGAGAAGGAGTGCTGTTCTTGAGCTACAAGTCATCTCTATGCTAGCTAATGATCTATTAATTTATCTTCTATAATTTTGAATCGGAGCATCTTTTTGGAGTAAATGGTCTCCTTTTGCCTGGGAGACTGAATCGTACCCATGTGTTGACCTTACTGCACATTCTGCTGCACACAGCAGACTGGCTTCTTTGTATAGTTCTGTTTAAGGCAATTCGCAGAACCCTACGTCACAAGCTCATTCGTACTGGGATATGGATTCAGAACACCTCCTTACTGATTAGTGCTGGTCTTGTCATTGAAAACTGACCAGGGAAGCCTGGCCGAATTCTAGGTCTCACTTGATATAAATAAGAATTCTTAATAGATTACACTACACACCTTTCAAACTAGCTTGATTCTTTCCCCAAGTGTCCAAGATGCTACACGTTGTCAGTTGAATTTTTACATATCTGCTAGATTTGCTTGCATGTTGTTCCTTTTTGCATTCCTTCTTCCTTAGCCTTCCATAAATATTTGTTGGGCGATATTGGAAAGGTTTCCAACATTAAACATAGATTTTTCAATGTAGATTTTTTTGATTGCTAAGAAATGCATATTGACCAACTGGAAATCCAAAACTCTTTCTCCCCTTAGAAAATGGTTGCATGAATTCACTTTATCCAGTGACTGAGAAGAGACGTAGATCTCCATGGTACCAATAAGCCAGAGGCCGAGAGACATATGGTGTTAAGTTTACATTGGTTACATGTCAGCTGATATTTATCAACTGTGAGGATTCTGAGGGCATGCTCACTTCTTTCCCAAATATATCCTCCTCTGAGGTGGACAGGGAAAGGACGTCACTTTCAGATCCTGACCGTGGGGGTGGATATCTTTATCACACTACTGAATTGCAACCTTTACAGGACCTCTGGGGGTGGATATGCAAGGTGGGATCTCCTCGGTGGAGGAGACTTGGGAGGCACCATTGGGTGAGAAACGGTATCCCCATTTCGGGAGTCAAATATCCTGCAGGCCTTTGTAGGTTATTACCAATCCCTACTTACTTATAAGCTTGTGATTGAAGAGCAAGGAAAACTAATTTGATCTAAAAGTAATGAACTGAACTTTGTGATATTGGTGAAAGGCAACTCATCCAGAAAAACTGGTAAGTATCCCACGGAATTGTGTTGTTTAGGAAAATTGAGAGACTTGAAAGCGTGGGGAAGGGAACCCCTCTTTTTGATAAAGTGAACCATCCTGAATCTTCGGGAAGGGAAACCCCTTTTCCAACCTACAGCTGGAAGAAGCTCTGAACTTTTACTTGAACACTTCTCATTTTGATGCTAACATCCCTACACATTATATACTAGTAGATGTGAGGGCTACAATAGGTTTTGGACACAGACAGATGTTTGCTTTGCACTTCCTGACACAGACAATAATTTGTTTGTTAGGTAGGGAAATGCCGCCTTAGCATAGGACCAGTTAGGACTTTGTCCAACCTTCTGTTTATGTTTAATTAAAGTTTGTTACACAAGCTTTACTCCGTTGTCTGCGTCTACTTCCTGATGCCTTCAAACAGCATGCAAGGTTCCTAAGTAGTTACTTGCATTTTCATTGCTGATACTTTGATATGTATTTCATGGAATGTAATTATACTTATGTTAAGACTCCAATTGGAACATCATTTGTTCAGTTGCTTGTAGCCGTGCCATCGTTTAATGAAACTAAACAAACCTATCCAGCCAACTGTGACTGAATTTTTGGGAAGGTTTTACACAGTCTGTCCAGTTGTGGAAAAGATATGGTGGATTTGCGAGGAGTGTTCACAAAATTTACATTCACCATAAAAACTCATAGGGAATTTTTGTTCTCACAGCAAAAATATGCACACATATTAGCCTGTAGCTATTTACACTTTGCGTTGTGCTTTTTTTTTTTTTTAAATACCGTAAAATGTGGTCAACAGCGACCAAAATCAAATGATAACTTTTTCGAGGATACAGGCCCATGTTTCATTTTTGTGGGTCCCAACTGGCCCGCATGGATTTATGGAAAAGCTGGATCCACATATTGCAGGAATGCCTACTCTGAAAGGCTGATTGAAAGAACCATTCAGATTGTTTGGGGAGATGTGACAAAATAAAAAACGGCTATCATTGTGGCAGGTATATGTTTGGGGTAGGTCCCTGGACCCCACCATGAAAAGTCACAAAAATGGGACATACTGCAGCTCACTCAAATCACGCAGACCTTTGGCAGGATCAACGGGTGGAAAATGACTCTTAAAACAAAGCCTACCATTTTTGCTTGAAGGATGCCAAGCTGGCTCAAGTCTGCTCTCAGACCAGGCTCATGGCCCTTGAGCCCAGTCTGCCGGCTCACACTCGGTTTCAGACCTCACTAGGGCCCACAAACCAGGTCTCAGACACAAGTCAAGCCAGAGGCCTCATGCTGGATCTATGGGACTCTGTGGTGTCCCAAAGATGCTGCGTGTGGCATGTGGGCCCGAGCCTGGTCAAAGCCAGATTTCTTTGGGACTGTTGCATTGGATCGGGTTCTGAGCAAAGTTAAAGGGCATCTGTGTACCTGGCTCCGGGCCCAGGTTCCCAGATCCTTGTCGGTGTAATGACTGCAGACCCGAGCTGGTTCTGTTTGGCCCAGGGGATCTGGATGTGGGCCCTGAGCCATGTAAATGTAGGACCTATGAACTGCACTTGCGGTGCCCCCATGAGCACAGTGCCAACTGGGAAAGGCTGCAGGTTTGAGTGCAAATATCTATTGTTGCCTATGCAGTGCATGAACTATACATTGGCTGCATTCCATAGAGATAAATTAAGGAGACTTGTGGACCCATGTGTGCTTTTAATAGCAATGTTGAGAGAGTGGAGATCTGAGGGACGCCACAGGCTATCACAATGGAGTCAGAAATAAGAGTTGAGAACCTAATGGAGAAAGACATCATCCATACAGGGTTGTACGCAAACCTCCCATATGAACCTGTAAAGATTTGAGCAGAGCAGCTTGGTAAACTCTACCAAATCTTTTGTTGCAGAGAGGTCTGCGATTTCCAGGAAGGTCTTCATCCAGTGATTTGAGCAGTTCCTTGCTAATGGCTTACCAGGGGTTATCATAGGATTTTGGCGGGACTGAAGAATGCCTGGAGGACATGGACAGGTCCTAGTGCTTCGCTAAAGCAATGATGCTGATTTGGCAAGTTCCTCTTTGTTAGTTTAGCTTCCAAAGAGAGACGGGAGAAGAGCAGCATTGGGGTCTGTAACCTTTGGTTCTCCAGATGTTTTGGATTACAAATCCCATGTGGGCACATGAAATCATTACTTTCAACATGCTTAATTCTGCTATGAATAAGTTGAAATAAAGAATGTCCACAGCCCATGAAATTACTATGCGGCCACAGGCACCAGGGGGGCTGGCACTATGAAGTGGGTGCTGGCACTAGGAAGTGGGTACTGACTTTGGCAGGTGTCGGGCCCTAGCATCAGTAAGCAGTGCAGGTTGGACGTTGGCAATAATTAGCAGGGGAAAGGCACGATTAGTGTGTGTATATATGGACTACCCATATTGCTTTGTATTTGAGAAGACAGAAGTTAGCCCCTCAGGGCCACCGTTGAGGTGGGGATGTGGACATGTATCTAGAGAGAAGCAGCAAGCCCATATAAACACAAATAATGGACAAGTGAGAGTGCACTCTCAGAACTGTAGCTACAATCCAAGGCTGAAGTAGTATTTGTTAAGAGGCCCATTGTCAGTGCCGTATAGAGGAATTAAAAGACACTGATCTGTTCATTAGGGTTATTGTTGCCTTTAGTTTAGAAGGAGGCATGCTACAGGTTGTTGTAGTAACACAGACTGATTCTTGTTGCACATCCAAATTTTGTATGTGGATTTGCTTTTCATCGATACCCCTGGACCCTCAACAACGTATGATATGCTGGGAAGGGGTGATGGGAGTTGCGGCCCAAAATATATGGAACACCAGAGGTGGTAGACCTCTGGTTTAGCAAATCCTTAATGCTTGTTGAGCTCTTTTTATGGTTTGAATGAAGGAGTGGAATATGATCAAAGAGCAATCACGTCTTTGGGGTATCACAGGGTCAACTCTACATGCAGCCTTGGTATTTCTATTCTAGCAGGGAAACCAAGTCCTCGAGTAATGCAACAAGCTTTGTGGAATAAATGCAGGTTTCACTAAAACCTGGTTTGAGGCCGGGCTCTACAATCAAGTTACGGACATTGTCATAACGGATATTGTTTTCAAATTTTCATTTCATTCAGCTTGAATACTGTTTTTAGGATTGTGGCAGGTCGGAAGAAGGGGTCAGACACACTGTGGACAGTAATGAAATGATAAAGATAAGGTCTATCTCTCCTTGTCGCTATATGGATTTCCCTACCTAACTAAAGAAACTAAAAGGTGCTAGTCTGTCGTCTGGAAGTTGTCCTCAGTCAAAACCTAATTCTGACTGACCCGTCCACTAATATGAAGAACTAAAGTAGGCCAAAAGAAGGTCTCTTGACTTCTGGTTGTTTCCCCTTGTGCCTTCTTTTTTACAGCTGGGTTTATCTTGGTCGAGGTATATCTTCCATATACAAATGTCTCTCATTTGAAACAATATTTCTTATACTGATCTCCTCTGACAATCTCTTGTGTTTTTATCCAGGAGCACTCTTGCAGCTCCTCCCAACTGTTCTTGGCTCCTGGTTTCACAACAATGTTATACTTGTACCACTCCTTCTTGAGACATTCTCTCAGCCACTTAAAATATATTTTATGTCTCTCATGTTCTTGCTATCCAACCTTTCTGAGGTCTGTCATTTTTTTCATCTGAATTAGGAATCAAATCCCCCTCTCCAGTAGTTTCTCTACAAGATTCATTTTCTTGATATTTGGTTCGCTTTGTAGTCTTGATTCACAACACTCGTTACACTTTCCTAGGGAGTTTTCTCCCCATTCTTTCACATTTATATCTCTTGTGGCTCCCACCGTCTTCCCAGGGTATTCGTCTCCATTTTCTCTCAGTTTAACAATCAACTTTATTCATCAAGTTCTTTAATCGTACCTCATATGTTCAGTGATGTTGGTTCACTGTTTGGATGTCACCCTCATGGCTTTCACATATTCCTCTCTTCATAACAAATTGTCCCTGTTGTTTCCACTTCTCCTGTACATTTGTTCATCAAGGGTGACCTCACGTGGGCTCGGCACTCACTCGGGTAAGCTACTTCGCTTTCTTACTTCCAGGTCTCGGGCTTCGCATTCGTCCCACTCTCGGCGTCTCTTCAGGATGCAGGCGTCGGTAGTTTTCAGCGCTCCCAGCTGCAATGGTCTTGCATTGTTATACAGGCACCTGGCCCACTGCAGTACTACCGTGTTCACGGTATCACGTCGGGTGTTCTTCTCACCCCGTCCTCCCAATGGTTTCTCCCTTGTCTGCATTGCCAGGCCTCTGGCGTCTCAGGGTGCGTTCTCCGACCTGGGAATTGATGCAGGCTCTGCGGCTTCACTCTGTTCCACCTCTCCAAGGCGTTATTACGTCAGGGGGCTTCCCCTGTGCACCATACTCTGTGATCCACTCATCACACTTGCATACAGATCTCTCCTTAAAGAGACACCCCCTTTTCCTGTAGATGGTGTGTTTGATTCAACATTGACTGAAGCCAAATAGGAGGAGGATACAGTATTCATTATGGAAGGCAGTCTCATATGTACAGATAAGGAACAAGCGTCTTACCTGTAACTGTTGTTCTCCAGCATGGGTCTGGCATGGATTCACATGCTCATGAATATTCCCCATCGTCAGGCTGGGAATCATCGGTAAAGAAAAAAATCAGTATCAGTTTCATTTCTGATCTGTCTTTCTTAATAACCAATCACTGATCTCTGGGTCATACTGCCCCCAGCCAATGACTGCCCTCTCCCTAAGCCCCGCCTCTGGCAGCCATCCTCAGATTTGGTAGCACGCAAATTGGCAGTATGACCAAGTGAAGAGCCGCAGAGGGGAAGGCGGGAGGGTTGGCATGTGAATCCATGCCAGACCCATGCTGGAGAACAACAGTTACAGGTAAGTAACTTGTTCCTTCTCCAGCATGGGTCTGGCATGGATTCACATGCTCATGAATAAAAGAATACATAGCAGTACACACATGCACAACCACGGGAGGTGGCAAAGGCTCAACATTAAGCATCACATCCAAAACTCAACATTAAGCAATTCTTACCTCCTCACCAGGCTCACCTTAGGCGAACAGGTTGCGCAGCACTGCTTGGCTGACCCTGGACTCCTCCCTCGAGTCCCGATCGACGCAGTAGAATCTTGTGAAGGTGTGCGTCGACCTCCACGTAGCAGCCCTGCAGATTTCCAGCAGGGGCACACCAGACAGGAACGCCGTGGTAGCAGCGATCGCTCTGGTCGAATGGGCTCTCGGACGGCCGGGCAGCGGTCGGTTTGCCAACAAGTGACAGTCCATGATGCAGCCGGAGAGCCATCTGGAAATGGAAGTCTTCGAGAGAGCCTTCCCTTGATTCATAGACCCAAAGTTCACAAACAGCTGTGACGTCTTCCGAAAACTCTTCGTGCGGTCCACGTAGAACTTTAGCGCTCTAGCT
Organism: Ambystoma mexicanum; assembly: GCF_040938575.1. Classification (NCBI taxonomy): domain Eukaryota; kingdom Metazoa; phylum Chordata; class Amphibia; order Caudata; family Ambystomatidae; genus Ambystoma; species Ambystoma mexicanum. The sequence goes on along the minus strand of NC_090935.1, from coordinate 1,167,940,898 downwards.
ACATCCAGCGAGTGCAAAGTCCTCTCGGCCGGCGTCAAAGGCGACGGGAAGAAAACTGGTAACACCAAGGGCTCGTTGAGGTGGAAGTCTGACGGCACCTTGGGCATGAAGGAGGGATGCATCCTCAGCACCACCCTCGTGTCATGAAAAGTCAAGTATGGAGGCTTGTAAGATAAGGCCTGGATCTCTCCCACTCGTCGTGCGGAGGTGATGGCCACGAGGAACGCTGTCTTCCATGACAGGAACTTCAAAGGCGCCGAATGCATAGGCTCGAATGGGGCCCCCATGAGCCTGGTCAGCACCACATTAAGCTCCCACGCCGGGGCAGGAGCCTTCACCGGCGGGAACGATCGGAATAGTCCCTTCATAAATTCCTTCACCAGGCGATGAGACCACAAGGACGCCCGTCCCGTAGTCCCGGTATATCGGGAGATGGCAGCCAGATGTATTTTGATGGCGGCGTGAGCCAGTCCAGCTCTGGCCAGCGACAGTAGGTACGGCAGTACTTGAGGGGCCGTAATCCGCAGAGGGTTAATCTTCTGTGCACGGCACCAGACAGAGAACCTCTTCCACTCATGACCGTAACACTTGAGAGTTGAAGACGCCCTGGCTTTTGCAAGAACCTTTCTGCAGTCAGCCGGGATATCGTACCCTCCAAACTCTAGTGCTGCAGGAGCCAGGCCTGCAAGTTCAGCGACTCCGGGTCGTGATGAAGAATGGCGCCTCCTTCTCTGGAGAGAAGATCCACGTCCGCCGGCAGCTTGACTGGTGGGGACGTTGACAAGTCCAGAAGGTCCGGGAACCAGATCTGCCTCAGGCACGCCGGTGCAACGAGGATCATTCTGCACCTGGACTTCTTGAGCTGGTTGATGAGATGCAACGGCAACGGAGGGGACGCATATAGAAACAGGCCGTCCCAAGGGAACGAGAAAGCATCGCCCATGCTGCTCGGCTGCGGGAACCTGCTGTCGAACCTCTGGCACTTGGAGTTCGTCGCTGTCGCGAAAAGGTCGATCCGGGGTTTGCCCCATCGTCAAAAGAGCCGATCCACCTGGTCCTGACGTAGTTCCCACTCGTGGCACGAGCACAGCTCCCTGCTGAGTGAGTCGGCGATGGTGTTTTTTATTCCTGCCAAGTGGAGGGGAACCAGAAACTTCTCCTGGACGAGGGCCCAGTGCCACAGATCCTGGGCCTCCTTGGATAGGGCTGGGGATCTGGTGCCTCCCTGCTTCCGTATGTAGAACATCGTGGTGGTGTTGTCGGTGAAGATCCTCACCACTTTGTCCTTGAGGGACGGAAGGAACAACTTGAGCGCCCAGAATACTGCTCGAAGCTCCAGAATGTTGATGTGGAGAGACCTCTCCTCCGGGAGCCAAAGGCCTCTTGCGTGGAGATCTCCAGTGTGGGCCCCCCAACCCTCCAGAGAGGCGTCCGTCGTCACCGTCTCCTGAAACGCCGGGGTCTGAAAGTCCGTGCCTGTAGTGAGGTGCGCACGGGTACCCCACCATAGGATCGCCCGACGGAACTCCTCGTCGAGAGCAGCCCGTCGCCTGAAACCAGCGGGCATCGAGGAACTCCTATAGCGGACGCATCCGAAGTCTGCAAAGCGGTACAAGGTACATGCATGAGGACATCATCCCGAGGAGGGACTTGATGGAACTCACCCTGGCCATGTCCGTGGCTAGCAGGCGCCGCACCTTGCCCAGAATGGCCTTCATCCTCTCCTCCGACGGAGACGCCAGTTGCCCGACTGTATCGAGCTTCGCTCCCAGAAACAGTGCTACTTGCGACGGAACCAGGTGGGATTTGGGGTAGTTGATGGCTAATCCCAGTTCCCTGAGCAGCCGGACGGTCCTCGCTGTGTGTTCGACGGCGAGTTCTCTTGTCCTTGCGCGGATTGGCCAGTCGTCCAGGTAGGGGTAGACGTGGATCCCCTGCAGGCGCAGCCGCGCCGCCACTGGTGCCAGGCACTTGGTGAATACCCTGGGTGCCGACTTTAATCCGAACGGCAGGGCTCTGAATTGGTAGTGGCGTCCCTGAACCACAAACCTGAGAAACTTTGTGTTCTTTTAGAATGGGGATGTGGAGGTAAGCATCCTCCAGGTCCAACGACGATAGGAAGTCGGCCTCCTCCAGCTGTCCCAGCACGTGCTGGAGGGTAACCATCCTGAATTTCTGCGCCTTGATGTACTTGTTTAACCGACGCAGGTCTAGGATGGGGCGCCAACCGCCTGTCTTCTTTCTGACAAGGAAGTACCTTGAGTACACTTCGGAGCCCTGGAGCCTCCTGAGGACGAGCTCGATGGCACCTTTCTTGAGCATCGGCCTTACCTCCAACAGCAGTCGAGGGACGTGATTCTCCTTCCTGGCCACGGGAAGAATGCAAGGACACTTCTTTTGGAATTCCAGCGAGTGCCCCTTGGCCAGGGTGTCCAGCACCCAACGGTCAGTGGAGATGGACTGCCACACGCTGACGAACTTCGTCAGCCGGCCTCCCACCGGGGTGCTTCGGTGGGGGCCCGACACCACGGCCGGTCTTGCTTGGAGGAGGCCTTGCCGCCTTGGCCTCCTTGACGCGACGGCGGCGGGATCCACCTGCTTGCCGCGACCTCTGTAGGCCTCCTGGGACGAGGAGCGGGCCGCCTGGCGGTATGTAGAAGAGCCACCGCTGGATCCCTTAGAGGCACCCAGTCTGCTTCCGGAGCTCTGAAAGGGCCGTCGTTGTTGAAGTACCCCTAGGGCCCGGACCGTCTCAGAGTTGGTCTTGATGGCCTGGAGCGACTCGTCCACCGTCTTCCTAAAAAGGTTGTTGCCGTTGAACGGCATATCCAACACTCTGGTCTGGACGTCCTGGCGAAAGTCCGTCGCCTTGAGCCATCCTCATCGTCAGAGGCAAACCCTGTTGCCCAGTTGGCGAAATCCGGTATCGGCAATGTTCGTTGCCACCGTTATGGCGTGATCCGACGCCACCTCTCTTTCCTGCAGGATTTGTAGGGCCTCCGCCCTCTTGTCGTCAGGTAGGAAGTCTAGTAGGGGAGCTATCTTGAACCAAAGCTCCCTGTCGTAGCGGGCCACGATCGCCAAGGCATTGGCCGCCTTAATCGTCATCGCCGCCGACGAGATGACTCGTCGTCCCATGGAGTCCAACTTCTTGCCCTCGCTGTCCGGCGGGGAAGTGGAAGTTGAAGCCGCCGTACCCGCTGTTTTCTTCTTGGCCGCTGCCGAGACGTCCGGCGTGGGCTGGGCCCTGAGGCACAAGGGGGTGGCATCGGGGACTCGGTACTTATTCTCGTACCTGTCCCTCCTGGCGGGTGTCGTGGAAGGGTTCTTGAGGATAGCCACCCCCTCGTCCCAGATGTCGAGCAACGGCACCGTGAGGACCATCTTCCTCTTGGCCTCTCGTCGTTGGTAAAGAAACCCTTCCTTTTTCTGTTCCTCAGGGCAGAGCTGGAAGAGCTCGGATGCCCTGGTTATCATGGCGTGAAAGGAGCCAATTTCGTCGGGTGGAGAAGCCCGAGGGGGGGATGATGATGGGATGTCCGTTGTGTCATCGCCGCCGTCGTCGTCGTCCGTCCCCATCGCTGTATCCGTCGCCGTATCCTCTCTAGGGTCCGGCGAAGGGGATGAGGGGTCCACAGGCTTCGCGGGCACGAAGGGAGGAGTGGGGTGGACTCTCCTCCGCTTGTTCGGAGGGCTTCCCGACGGGCCTGGTTCTGGATCCTCCGTCGGGGCCCGTGGTAACCTCGTCCTTATCTCAGTACATAATGGATTGGATCGCCAACAAAATGGCTGCTGAGCTATCCTGGGGCTCGGGTAATGGCTGCGACAGACAGGATGGCTGCTCCACCGGGCCCTCTTCGTTGCCATCGTCACTATCTTCGATCACATCAGCGGGAACCGTCCCCTGGGATCGAACCTTCTCGAACTTCTCGTTGAGGCCTATGAACCGCTTGTTGAGGCCCTTCCCGGTTTCCATCAGATCCTCATCAGAGGCTGATTCTGAGTCTGTAATGGCCACCGCCCCCCCCTCTTTTTCCGCCGGGGTCTTCACGGGGGTCTTAACGATGGGCTGGAAAGACGATTCCCTTCCCGGTGGCAGGGATACTCTGGGCCCAGAGGCCGTCTCCACTGGCGTAGTCTCAGCCGGCCGGGTGAATCAAAGCCCTCACCACCTTAGGTGCGTCCTGGGCCTTCGCCTTGGGGGAGCGAGGCGCTGACCCTCCCCCCTCGGGTCCCTTCGAGATCGACCGGGGCCGCTCCAGCAGCTTACCCGGGTTCTCAGACTTCCTCTTCCCCGAACCAGAGCGCTGGCTCGCGGTTGAACGTGCCGGGGAAGTCGCGCCCTGCCTGGCAGCCGAAGAGCCTGACCTTTCGGCGCTCCCGGTGCCCGCGGACTCGCGGTGCTTGGCCTTCTGTTGGGCCCCTGTCGCCGGGGCGCCCTCACAGGACTTAGAAGCCCGCTCAGACTTTTTCTTCGCCTTCTCACCTGCTCTGCCCTTCTCCAGCCAGGCGGCGAGGCGGGAACGACGATCTTGCTTGGTCCGTTCCGAAAGGTTCTTGCAGAATGCACAGTCCTTCTCCACGTGCGTCTTGTCCTCATGAAGGCGGTAGAGACATCGCGAATGCTCGTCCTCCTTGAAAACATTCTGTAATCCGCATCCAGGGCAGCACCTGAACAGCTTGGATCCGGGCGTCGAGCTTCCCTTGTCCTGGGCCATGTCCGTTGAGGTAGGCCGCAGATCTTGTGGAATCCTCCAAGAAGCGTAAACTCGATGAAAATTTCACCCTTGAGGGGCGTAGAAGAATTCCAAAACGGGTCCCAGTTACCGGAAGTAGAAACGGTGGAGCTTGAGGCTCGATTAAACCGAAAAAATTAGAAAATCTCCTGAAAAAGCGCGAAAACGCAGCAAAAACTCAAGAGCTAAAGCACGAGGACTCGCAACACTTGAACGTGCGGTAAAAATCAGAGGATGGCTGCCAGAGGCGGGGCTTAGGGAGAGGGCAGTCTTTGGCTGGGGGCAGAATGACCCAGAGATCAGTGATTGGTTACTACTAAGAACGACAGATCAGAAACAAAACTGATACTGATTTTTTCTTTACCGAGGATTCCCAGCCTGACGACGGGAAATATTCATGAGCATGTGAATCCATGCCAGACCCCATGCTGGAGAAGGTGGTTGGCCTAGGCCCTAGGGAGTTCCTCGCGGGAATGAGAGTCCTTGTCCCCCAAGGATGAGTCACTCCCAGTGAGGTCCCACTTGCCCAGACCCTTAGGAAGGGTCTTCTTGAGGAACGGCCTCACCTCCCTAGCCTCAAAGGGGGCAGCTCCCCCTAGGGAACCCTCGATTTGTCACAGGATCCAGAACTCACATCGTGCAGAGATCTGAAGTTCTAATATTTCACTCAGTGAAATAACACATATGTCCTTTTAGTAATTTCTTGGATGTCGCTTTCACTCATTTTATCTACTTCCATGAGTCACCAGCCATGACCCTTTTTATCACATTGAGATTTGAACTTGAAAATGACAATGAATAGCTCTTTCTGAATCCATGGTGTAAAGCAAGAACTATAAGCTAACATCTCATTTCTCCCTCTCTTTCCTCAGTCTCTCCGATACATTGTTCACAGTGCACAAAAGAGAACTGAGAATTGGTAGGTGGATCGGGATGGTGTTGGGGCCTTTCAACTATTTTGGGTGAAATGGGCCCGGAGTCTCAGGGAGGCCCTCAAACAGCAGAATCGTTAGCAGTGTAAATGCACACCAACCACTTCTTTAAATGAGGATATTAAATGTGCACTTTGCAGCGCACATTACAGGCTGCCTTTGCCGGTGCCTGCAAGCAGTGACATTCCTCTGCCTCTCGTCAGATCCAACCAGCAACATTATCACCTTGTTGTCTTTGTTCTCCCATTTCATCTGCATAAGTGTACCTTAACCTTAACTCACAAGTGCGTATATGGTAATTCCCCTGACTATCTAAAGTACGCTCTGACACGACATAACCCTAGTAGGACTTTGCGATCAGGCTCAGCACAACTTCTTACCATTCCACGTGTGAATCTAGTCAGAGGAAAGAGCAGATCCTTCCCTCTTAGAGGTGCCAGTGCATGGAACAGCCTCCCCGTAAGTATGCGCTCGGAAGAAAAACGTACGCTTTACGTAAAGTTTTTAAAACACTACTCTTCGAATAAATTCCCATGCGGTACCTTCTCTCTGTCCTGTATTGAGCTGTAATGTACGTTTATTTGTGCGCCCTGATGCCTGTGGGCTATGGCGCGTTAGAAATAAATAAAATATTTGCCCTTTGTCGTCAAAATGCCAAATGGTTTTTCAGAGCACTTTCAGTGTTTGAGTTCCCTGTCCCGGCATAATCTGCTGCTAATAGCTCTCTACCCTTTTTTTGGGTTTCCAATGTAATCTAATCACCCCGCGGGGTGTCTCAGAATATTTTCCCAGATGTAGGCAGGGGGGGCCCAAACATCATGTGAAATGGAGCCCAACCAGACCATAGACACTTAAGGCATATTGGGCAGATTGCTTCCTCTCTGGCGCCCAACACATATGAAAATAGAGAGGAAGAAACCAATTATTTATGACCTGGGAAACCTAGGTACATGTCCCTACAAAAGACTCCGTCCCTCAGAGTAGGTGCCTGAACCCTAATAAGCAGTGGTGGGCCACCTACCTAGGTGAGGGATAGAAAGAGAAAACTTGCCCTCTCTAAGTACTGAACATGATTTTCTGAAATAAAAAGCTAATAAAGTGTGTCCGGACTAGTCTACAGAACAAAATGTATTATTTACTGTCCACACACCATTCATAAAAACTCTTGCCAGGTTGTCTGATTAGATAGCTTGCTAGAGTTTAGGACAGACTGTTTTCTTTTTATTCCCCAGGAAAGCGTCTATTATAACTGAGTCAGAATATTGCACGTACAGGGATTAATTCCTCAATCTGGCAAAAAAGAGAGTAAATGAAAGTGATTTTTCACTTCCAACGAATCTGTATATTCATTCTACTTGCAGGTGTGCGATTCAACTTGGCACATCCACAATAGTCAACGGGGTTCAATGGAAAATATATGCTTTTACCACCTTCTTCAGAACTGACGGTTTAGGGCCACTTTCGAACCTCCTTGTGGCTCATTCTGTTACCAGAACGATATACTTCATGCTATTGTCAGCACACAATCGGCAAAGGATGTCAGTACGTGATGATTTGGTGCTGGTCTTGTTTCCAATAGTTTAGTAGGCTTCAAGCTCCATGGCTCCTACTTGCCCCCATCAGGCCTGACACAACTGAGCCAGAACTGTAGATGAGGGAATGATGCAGTCTGGAGACTACTCATTACAATAAGCAGTGTACTAAGTATTATTGAGGCATGAACTTTAGGTTGAGAAAAAGGGCGACTGAGATAGGGAACCTCCAGGCACTCACTTCACCTTTGTTAGTTTGTTAGCAGGCTGAATGTCATTTTAAACCCCACTTAAACGGTATCACTATATATTATCCCCACCAAAAATATTGCTGTATATATGGTTGTCTGGAACGGCCATAGGCTATGTTTTTTGGGGGGGTTTGGGAGCAGGGGTTGCGGGGGGTGTCCCCCGCTCCTTTCAAAATAATGCAGGGGTTGCGGGGGGTGTCCGCCGCAGGTTCCATGCCTTAATATCGCTGCAAAAATATGGCGATATTTTTGAGGGATATTAACACATAGAACCACTTAAACTTGCTCAGGTGCTGCGCTCAATAAGCCCTGCTTGGACTTTAACCTATTAGGGAACAAACAGCGTTGGGCAAGCATTCATCGGGCAATTAGAGCAGGGGCCAGAATCCCTGGTTCTTACTCGCATAAGTCTACTGTATTGGATCCAAAACGCCTCAAATCTTTCTCCCGCAAAAAGGTGGGATGCAGATTCCTCACAGAGCCCCACAAAGAAGGGTCAACCATCCTTTTTGCCCAAATTAGGTACCGTGGTGCAGGAAGGTGAAAAGCAGCATGTGGACAGTGAAATAAAGGAGGTTGTGCAGTGGAAGGGGCCACAATGTTTTGTTAGGGCCAAATCCTATCGCAAGATTTGTTCCTTAAAAAATTGGCCCACCTGCCCATTAGTCAGAGTCACCTGTCTACAAGATGAAGAAATATGATGTAGATATAGGTCCAAGGGGTTTAACATTTATTCAAGAAATTGCCCAAAATGCGAGCACATTTGTAAAACGGTTTAGGGTCAACTTTCCAAATATCGCCATCTGATCTTGTAGCAATGGAAAATATACTGGGTTTTGATACTTTCTTCTTCCTAATCTCATGGTTGGCTGTGCAGCGTAATTCGAGTGGACACAGAAAAATAAAATTAAAGCATGACAAAAAGGTTGCTCGTTATGCTTAGTAATGGTATCAGAAGCTGCTTGGCAGACAAGCCGTGCAGGATATCCACACAGCATCAGTGTCAAACGAAATAACAGTTCAGGATGTTTTCTGTTAACAGCAGGGGCCAATTGCCAAGAGCAGAGTCGGACAGGATTTGTTTTCACAGTATTCCGTTTCTATAACAGCGCTTGTGCAATTTCAGTATTATTTTATGAGCTTGTTTGAAGCCTTGGCAACAACTCCACCAACATGTCTTACCCTTTTCTCACCCAGAATGCTTTGTTGCTTCTACATTTCAAGTGCTTGCCAAACTATCTAAGCTGAAAGGTTTAAAGTCACTCGTTTTAACGCAGTTTATGCATTTAATCATACGTCTTATGTTACCAAAATAAGACAAATCAGTCACATACTCTGCGAAGATACATCAATGCTCCTAAAGGCAGCCCTACGGCAGCCAATGGAAAATAAAATAATTCGTCTAGAGAACGGAGAAGGAGAAAGATATTAGGAGGCTTAGTGCAGATCTGCCCGCTTTGTGATTAGAACAAAAACTGACACTTGAATGCTAATGCGCAAGACAAGCGAGGGAGCTAGTCAGCCACGATACAGGCCCCAGCATGCACCAAACCAAGACAAACAGGAAATTGGTTTATGTTCTCTTGCAAAACCAGTACTTTCAGCAGCAGACTCCAAGACTTAAATACATGTATTGCTGGGAGAACAGAAGGAGTAAAATGATTTCAAACCTAGACATGCATTGAATACCTAGTTCTCATTGTTCTGCGTCACATCAACACCTCTATGCAGACACAGTCATGTTGGTATTGGAACTCTGACAGCTCTGTCTTACTAGGGTTGGTTCTGCAATGGTGCCAATATATTCTCCCTTCATTAAGACCGTGATGTAGGTGAGGGTAAGATCTAATCACTTATTTACCAGGTAATATCCGTTACACCTAGTCAAATTCATCCCCGTCCCAGTCTTGCTCCTCTGACAGGTCCGTCATAGTCCCTTTAAAAATGTGGTCATTTCACCCATAACGAGGCTCATCCACCCCAGCTCTTCCTCTACACATACAAGCGCATGAAACAAGGCTGGTTAAATCATAATGTTCAGAAAGGCACAGAGACACAAAAGGGGAGAAATCAGACTGGAGAGGAATGATGAAAGAAAAACAGGATGAGCGAGTGTGAGGAATTGGAAAAGATGGGGGAAAAGTGACTATGAAAGGTGAAAGCAGTCAGTGACAAAGGAAGGGGTATTACGAGGATACTGTGAGATGGGAGGCGTGTAGAGGAGTGTCAAAGAAAGTGTGAAGAGGAGGAGGACCTGTGAAGGAGTGGCAGTGTGGTGGAGAAAGACGGAGGACGATTGTAAGGAAGGCATGGTATCAACAGTAAAACAGACAAGTGACTACAGTTCAAGGGTGTTTGTGAACTTCAATAAGGGTTTGAAAAACACCTATCCAATCCTAAATCTAAAGATGGAAGCAAGCTACGACCATCAAATAATAAGGCAGTCCTAGTGGTGGCTTGTCAAAATAAAAGGGTATATACTTATAAACCTATTGCCAATCCTTACCTCTAAATACAAATAGTGTGGGAAACAATGTTATATAAAAGAAAGAAGTGTTCAAGAAATATTATGTCGGGATGTTCTGGCCGTTGGCCTCCCTTCCCCACGCTTTCAGCACAGGACAAGGCGGCAAACTCGAGCTTGGCCCAGTCTCTGGTTTCTCTAGCATGATGGTGCAGATCAAACATTAGCATAAGGGCCTTCTGTGCGCAAGTCTCTTTGTCTTTCAAAGTCTCTTCTTTCAGAGGACCGGATGCGACAAACAATAAGTTCCTTTCCTCTTAGGTTTTCACACATACTCAATTTCTCAGGTGATTCACTATCCACCTCGGAATCCTCCTCAGCTGGGCTCATATCCCCTTTAACACAATGCTTGTCAGATTTCCACATATCCAATTTCTCAGGCGATTCACGATTCACCCCAGATCCCATCAGCCGAGCTCAGATCCGTTTCAGCAATATGTTCAATCAGTCTCCCTCCGCCGGGCTCGGACCAATTTGAATTCACTTTAACACAAATTTGCTTTATCCCAAAAGCTTTCAATTGATCTCCCTCGTTCAGGCTCAGACCAACTTTCTGTATTTTGTAATCAGCTTATTCAATTGATCTCCTTTGTTTCGGTCTCGGACCAAATTCTATCAATTTCGTGATCAACTTGCATGGCAGTATCAACATCAAAGACTTTCTATTGTCCACAGCATTTAGCTTGACCACCATTGCAGGACCACTTCTATGTACAGTTCTTTGTCAATCTTTAACCTTTCTGAACTCTCAGTTGGATACTTTACGGAGACCTTCGAATAAGCATGCATGCGGTGCTGGTCCACTCCGTCACAGAGAAAGAGAGGGTAAAAACCATAGGCATTAAGGAAAAAGAATAAGAAACTGGGGCAAAGAGACAGTTCCAAGAACAAGTAGTGAGTAGGAAAAAGCGGGAGAGAATGGAAAAGAGGGTACAGGGGAAAGAAGAAAGGGGAAGGTTAAAGATAGAAGTGGAGGAGCTGGGGAAGCAGGAATTGAAATTAAGTGAAGCTGGGAGCTATTTAGCTCTTGCTTCTAACCTAGAAGAGCCTGGTTAGCTTGACACCAACAGCTACCAGGAGCTACTTTTGGCTCCCAAGGCATACTGATGCCGAACAAACACACCTGCGTGACACTGTAGGTTTGGGTAAATCTATAAATAAGGATTCAGACACATCTATAGGACACACCAAGCACTAGGGGGTCAAACAATAGACAAATAAATGACACATTTAAATTTGATATGGAAGTTAGATTTGTGGGAGGATGTGTACTAACTCCTCACTCCTCAGGTGGTAGCTCCAGCTCCCTGGTTAATGCTTACCCAATCTTAATTTCGATCCCTGGAGAAGGCGTGAGTGACTATGAGAAAAACAGAGGAAGGGGAGAAATAGAGGAGCAAGAGGGTGGTGTATTGAGAAGGCGAGTGAACAGAAAGCACAGGGGTCCATTGGGTGGAGCTTGGAAAACCTGTGGGAACAGTGGTCGAGATACTTTCTGATGTAGAGGGTTGTTTGTGCTGCATGGCCCTTGAAAATGTGTCACTAAAGAGAAGGGGTTCTTTAGCCTTTGAAATAGGGGATTCAGGGAGTAGGGGTGTCACTGTTTTAGACTTGAGGAGAGTGTTCGGGACATGTTTTTTAATAAGCTCCTTGTAGGCGGGCAAGCTTTCCCAGAGGGGATCCCTGGGTGAAACCCTTTTCGAAAGCGGAATAGAGATCCATCACCTGCCCCGGAATGGATCGGAACCCACCGCCTGCAGATGACACCGCCTTTGGAAACCTCTCCCAACAGGTTACCTGGACAGGAGGACCCAGCCGAACACTACCATAATAAGGTGGGGAAGCAGTCAATAAGGTACTGGAGTATTCTCCCAGACGCGGTAGTCCCATCCGGGCCCCACGCCCGAGTCCCACTGGAAAAATAGCCGTTCCCTACGGCCATATATCCAAATAGGTCGAGTCAAGGCCCCCCCATGGTGGGATCAGGAGGCCATGGCAATCCGGACAGATCGAGCCATGAACAGGGTGGTGGGGCTTACACGGGAGGACTGGGCTACATCCTGAATGCGGATTGGAGGGATGAACTAGCCAGGACTTCAAAAGGGTATCAACCTGAAGCTCTTCGTTTCCCACCTGCGGCAGGACCAGCTGTCAAGTTTCGCTGGGCATACTAAGGACAAGGGCGAACGTCGCAGAAAAAGAAGAAACTTTCCATATCGAAGGGAGAAACCGTCTATCAGACCCTGATGTCAAGGAATGAACCCATTATATCCCCGGAACCCTTTCAGGCCAAGAGGCTGTATACCTGCATAAAGGCTTATTTACTTTTTTGCACCCAGTCTACCGTCCCTCATTTCTACAAAGTGGTGGCAACGGTGGGATAAGGTGAAACACACTATGGAAGCCCAGATTCAGACCTTGGCTGAAGGGCAATAACAGCTTCAGCAACTGGTGCAGGTCCAGAGCCATCAAGCTCAGGCGGACTGGCAAGGCTTCCAGCAAGCCCTCCAGTTGCACAGTGCGGCCCATGAGAAAAACCAAAATGCCTTGAAACAAGTGGCTGTTGCCATGGCCGCCTCTCGGGCGCAACCGATAGTGCCTACATCTATCCTACATAAGTACCAACCTGGGGATGATCCTGGGTTCTTCGTTACAAAATTAGAAAGAGTGGCTAGAAATGCCCAGTGTGCCCTCAAGATATGGGGTCACTACGTTGCCCCGCTCCTTACGGGTGCTACGCAAGGGGCCTATCAGGCTGCAATCCCCTCTGGGTATACCATGCATGGGGACATCAAGAGGGCGATCCTGGAACACTTGGGTATGGACGACGAATCATACCGACTCTGCCATCGAGAAATCAAGCTGCGAGCCGGTGAAACCCCCAGGCAACTGTATTACCAGATTCAAAATCTCAGAAGTGGTTAAAACCTACCACCACTCCCTGGTCGAGATCATTGAGAAAATCCAACTGGAGCAATTTAGAGGCTCTCCCGGGCCCAATCCAATGGTGGGTACGGCAGCATCATCGGCCGTCACTGTCTGAGGCCATCAATATTGCCACTGCCTATCAAAAGGCCGGACCCTTACAACCAGGAGGAGGAGGACTAGAAGAAGGGCCAAAAGCACCTCCAGGACTCAAAACCCCTGCAAGTGGGCATCAGGCAACCACAATGCTACGACTGTGGCAAGTGGGGGCAAATCGCTCTGTTCTGCCCTAGGAAACCAAAACTTGAGCCCATGGAAGTGGGTGTTCTTCAACCCCAGGAGGTCAGACGATGACGTCCCCCTCCAAATATGGTGGAGGTTACGATGGATGGGAAACCCACACATGCTCTTCTAGACAGCAGGAGCCAGCAAACGGCCATACACCGGAAGTGGAAATAAATCATTTGATACTGTTCCTGTAGCGATTATATGTGTGCATGGGGATGCAAAGTTATATCCATCCAGGGTTATTGATCTGGGGATTAAGAAACACCATGTGCATGACTGGGCCGCCATCATGCCTGCCTTACCTTCCCCAGTATTGTTGGGATCAGACATCCCGATCTTCCAAGAATGTATCACCGTGGGGGAATGGCTCAAGAATGCCCCTTTCAGCCAGGAGGAGATGCTAGCCTCGGATACTCGAACCAGACAAAGGAAATCGCGGACACAACTTCGAGAGGCAAAAAGAAAGTGGAATAGCCCCTCCATCCAAAATTGTGTCAGACTGGCTACCAGAAGGAAGAGAAGCATCCTTCCGGGCCGAAGCGACCCCTCCCTAACTAGGGCTATAGAACAGGCACTAACTTGATCCCGAGAAAAAAAGGGTTTATATTACCGCATCACACAAGATGGAGAGTTCAAGGATAGAACAACTCCTGGTCCCCCAGGACCTCCACGAGATGGTCATACATCTGACCCACGATGAATGAACAGGAGGACACCTAGCCACTAAGAAGACACAAAAAATGGTACTGAAAAGGTTCTAATAGACCGGGGTGTATGGGACATTGCAAACTATTGCCAGGGGTGCACAGTCTGTCAAAAAACCAGCTCTTTTGTCCCTCCATCCCTCCTCGGCCCCGCTACAGAGAATGCCATTGATCACAGAACCATTCCGACATATTGGGATAGATATAGTGGGACCCCTTGACCCGACTAGCCATGGGTACCAGTATATGTTGGTGGTGCTGGACTACGCCAATCAATACCCAGAGGCGTTCCTGCTAAAAGGCACATTGGCTACCCAAGTTTGTGACGTTATCATTCCCTTCTTTGCCCGCACTGGAATACCCCAGGAAATTGCATCGGACCAGGGACGGAACTTCATGTCCAACGTTACGAAACGGATATGTCAACAATGAAAACTTAAACTGCTCAGGACATCCGTTTACCATCCCCAAATGGACAGCCTCGTTGAACGCTACAATAGAACCCTATAACAAATGATCAAACGAGTGACTGCCCCAACAGGGGGAAACTGGGAACAGGCCCTACAGTCGATTCTGATGGTTTTGAGGGACACCCCTCAGTCTTCCACCGAGTTCTCCCCCCTTTGAACCTCTTTGTGGACATCAGCCCCGAAACATTCTCGACATCGTCAAAGAAGATTGGGAAGAGTCGGGGGAAGAGTCCTTATCGGATTACCATAGACCACACTAAAGGGTATTGCCAGATACCACTTCAGGAACAAGATCGAGTCAAGACTGCGTTCGCAACCCCCAAATTCCAATTCACGGTGCTGCCCTTCAGGCTACATGGTGCCCGGCCACCTTTCAGTCCCTTATGGATACGCTACTAGTTCCCCACGTTGACTATGCCTCGTTTTCAGTAGTTCATGGGAGGATCCACTCAACCACCTGTTCAAATTGTGAACCATGTTTAAGGGAGCGGGTCTTCATATCAACCCAAGGAAAATTATGTCAGCCGCCACCCAGATGAAGTATCTCGGAAATGTCATGGACAACGGGGAAATCAGGCCCCAGATGGACAATGTGGAAGCCATCTTACAGGCGACCCTTCCAAATAAGACATCAGAGCATTCTTAGGTGTAGTTGGGTACTACCGACGCTTTATAATGGAAGGAAGGCATGGCATCAAATTAAGACAGACACAAGTTAACACTGTTCAAGGGCGTTTATTAAACTGCAAAGTGGGCAATCTAATCTAAACCCAAATCTAAGATGGGAGCAAGCTACGACCATCAAATAATAATAATACCGTCCTGTGGAGCCTAGTCAAATAAAAAGGGCCTATACTAAAAAAAACCTATTGGCAATCCTTACCGCTATGCTACAAAAGAGTGTGGGATAATGTTCACAAGAAAAGAAAGAAGTGTTCACAAAATAATAAGTCAGGATGTTATGGCTGGGGTCTCACTTTCCCACGTTTTTAGTACGGGACATGGCGGGACTCTCGAGCACTGCACACTCCTGGGCTTCTCCGGCACAAGCGTACAGTTCCTTTTCTCAGTATCAGGGCCTTCTGTGCCCAAGTCTCTTCTCATGCAAAATCTCTTGCTCCAGAGGGCCTGAAACGCCAAAACAACAAAATAAAAGTTCCTTCCATTAACCTTTACATCGGGTGATTGCCCTTCACCCTTGGACCTCCCTCAGCCGGGCTCTGATCCTTGTCTCTATCGTCTGCCTCCCCCAGTCGGGCTCAGACCAACCAGTGCACTTACCGATTCAAACAGACTTCCGAAGTGTGACCTCGTCTCACTGGGTCACTCCGTTAGCCTACGGCATATGCAGGCTTCATGCCATCACAGTTCGCACAGCTTTCCCCCTCAGCTGGGCGCAAATGCCCGTTTCACAACATCAAAACGTTTTCACTGTGTCAAGGACTTGATTGTACAAGGGATTTGGCTTGACCCTTGTATGACCACCTTCACACCTTACAGCGGCCTTCCCTGCGGCCTTTTGGTACTTTTAGTTTCTTTACTCACAATGTTCAATACAGTCTCTTTGTTCAGGAGAGGGGTACTAGCCAGAGACCTTCAAGTGAGCGCCCACGTGGCGCCGGACCACTATCTCTTGTACCAAGTTTGCTCACAAAAGACCTCTGGTCTATTTATCTTCTTAACATTGCCACTGCAACCTTGAGCCTAACACAGTTCAGTCGACTATCCGGTTCTCACAACTCACTGGCTGTGCTGAACTCGGTGGTGGTTCCTTTGCTGCTGGAGTCAAGGACGGTACCACAAGGGCAACCACATCTCCAGGCCCTGGCTATCAGTGCGAGAGGGCGCCATGTACCGCTGACATCCGTCACATCACCTGCGATTCCTGGTCTTAAGTTTCTTTCATCAGAGGCTTTGCAGGTCTGGGTTGAAAAGGGCAAGGGCAACTCCCTCCTTGATGTCCTTTCAGGTCCTGCTGCCTTTCTCCTCCCTTTGAACTACCGTCCTGGAATGGCTGCTTCCTCGTGCATTCGGCCTTGCTTGGAGTGTGTTCTTGTGCTCTGCCTTTTATCCCTAAGGGGAAGGGAAATGTAGCCAGGTGTGTATAGTTGTTGGTAATTGCCCGACTCAGCCTGAGCCTTGTGTTGGGACATGTCAAGCAAACAGCTTGGGTATTAGTCTGTTGTTCATGCTGTGAGAAAGTGTTTGTGTTGGAAAAGGGAGTGGGGGGTTTGAGTTTCTACATATCCTACTAGGCAGGATGTGGAAAACGGTGTCACAAGGAAGTCCGATACCGCGGCTCAACCTTCAGTGTCCAACTTCTACTCCCAGAGGAGCCCCCATCCAGGTGATCCTCCCGCACTGGTCTACCCCCAGGAACTTGATCCAAAATCGATGGCCGTGACAGGCCACATGGAGGACATATCCCCTAGGGGACTAGTGGGCGAGACACTTTCGGTTTCTCACAATACCTGCCTTTTCTTCAATTGCTACCCCTCTTTCGGGCGTCCTACGATCATCACACACAGTTGACCTGTCTTCCGACAAGGTGGCAAAGGAAGCCTTTCTGCCTCTTAAGATAATTTCTTCCTTCCCTGTGCTACGGTGCCCTAACTTCTCTGAACATTTCTATCTCTAAACAGATGCCTCTGGGATGGGATTAATAGCGGTTCTGTCTCAAGGAACCGAAAAAGCCCTATATCCACATAGCTTTCATTAGTCGCAAGTTATTGCCACATGAAATGCCCTACTCCACTCTTGAAAACGAATGCCGGGCAATCAATTGGGCAGTAGAGTCCCTACGTTACTATTTATGGGTTGCTTATTCACAATCCTCATGGATCATGCCCCTTTGCAGTGGTTGGTCGTACAAAAAAACAAACCACAGAGTACTAAGGTGGTTCCTGACTCTACAACCATATACCTTCAGTACCCTACACCAACCTGCCGCATTCCATCTGGTGTCTGACTACCTTTCTAGGTCGGATGATCGGCCCCAACGGCTTTATCCCTCAGTGGGGGTTTGTAGAAGGGTAAGCTTTCCCGGAGGGGATCCCCGGGTGAAACCCTATCAGAACGGGGAATGGAGGTCTATCACGTGCCCCAGAATGGATCAGAACCCACCGCTGGCAGATGACACCGCCTTCGGACCCTCTCCCAACAGGTTACCCGGATAGGAGGACACAGCCGAACCCTACCATGATAAGGGAGGGAAGCAGTCAAAAAGGTACTCACCTGGGGAAGGCGTATTCTCCCAGACGCGGTTGTCCCTTCCAGGCCCCACGCCGGATGTCCCACGGGAAACAGCCATTCCCCATGGCCTGTTGTCCGAACAGGCGAAGAGCAGGGTAGGCCAAGTCACGCCCCCACAGATGCTGGGATCAGGAGGCCATGGCAACCCATACAGATAGAGCCACGAACGGGGGTTGGGGCTTACACAGGAGGACCGGGCTACATCCTGAATGCAGATTGTGGGAGGAACAGGCAGGGACTTCAAAAGGGTACCGACCTGAAGCTCTTTGTTCTTTGTTTCCAGTCTGTGGCAGAACCAGCTGTCAGAGTATCGCTGGGCCTAGTAAGGACCAGGGCAAAAGTCAGAGAAAAATAAGAAACGTTCATTATTGAAGGGTCAAAACGTTCATCAGACCCTGATGTCAAGGACTGAAACCATTACACATCCCCTAAACCATTTCGCCCAAGAGGTCATATACCTGAATAAAGTTTTATTTACTTTCTTGCACCCCATCTACTGTCCCTCATTTTGGAGTTATTGGAAAGGGCCGTCAAAGCGTCTTTTGACGAACGTTCACCTGTACCAGAGGGTTTGTCTGTTTTGCTTGCGGTGTCGGAAAACAAACTTTGGCGTCTGTTTTGGGGTCCCGTCATGTGGCGAACATGATTGCAGTCGACTGTCGGCCATGGGGTGTGTGCTCTGTGTGGCATGCAGTGTGGGTGCTTGAGCCTCCGGGTGTCTATGTAACAAAACCGCCGGGCTGTCTGATGGAGTCGGGGGCTCGCACACGGGAAACCGTCTGGTCCCAATCGCCCTCGGCGTCACTTAGGATGCTGACATCGCTGGAGGATAACTCCACATCCACAGCAACCTCGGCCTGCATGCTGTGATGGGCCCAGAGCTTACCCTTATGGTGAAAAAGTTTGCAGAACTTGCAATGCTTTTTGGGGTGGTCCCTGGAGAAGCAGAGGTTACACACCGTGTGCGAGTCCTTCCAGGGAAACTTCTTGTTTCAGGAAGGGCAAAATGCAAAAAGGTGTGTTTTCCATAGTATGGGAAGATGGTAGTCCAGCGATAGAAAAGGATGAATAGGGAAATAGACATGTCCTTCCCCCACTCTCCCTACTGTGAAGGGCCGAGGCTGGTTGAGGCCTAAGTAGGCTGCAGTCAAAGTTAGTTGAGACGGTCAAATTAGCCCAGAATATGACAATGTAGTAAGTTGCAAATCAATTAGACACATTTGCCCAGTCGGTATGGAGAATATTAAGTCTCACCCTAAATACCATTCTTCTACAGGAAAGGGCAAAAAATTATTAAATAAGGGGGCCCGAGGTTCGGAAATCGGACACGTGCCTTGAACTGAAGCGCCGAGACTAAGGTTATCAAAACATGACACCGAAAATGGGATGATGCGTTACTCTATACCACAGCATTATATATATAGCAACAAGTGTTTTTCAAACGTTAGTACCCACAACATGGCGTAGAGAGCGTGATCACGCGGCACAGTCTAGCGTGTGTCATCACCAACTGGTTTTTGTAAAAGTTAAACAGCTACAATTTTGATCGCGTTTGGGAATCAAAACGCAGACAAAACAAGCGCCAACCTATCACTATTACCAAAGTATAGTGAGGAGAACGTGATGACATGGCACGGAACATCTTTAACTTGTTTCTGCCAATATATAAACAGTTCTAATGGCGACTACGTTTGGGAATCAGAAGGCGGATCGCAGACACAAGTCTAGCATCAAGTAGGTAAGTGTAAATGCAGTGGACAGGCCCACAATAAAAGAGTACAGTTAACACGAAGAGTAGGCAACACACTAGAGTGCATTTTTGTACAAATGATTAAGAAGAATGGAATTCAGTAATTGGAAAAAAAGAAAACGTGAAACACGATAGTGAGAGTACAAATTATCAGCATGTTAAGTCATACATTATTCCATTAGGAGTAGGGCGATGAATAAGCCTATTCTCCCTATACTAACAAATAGTTATAATAGATACAGGATGTGTAAGCAATGGGAATGTAAACAGGCAAACATCCCTTACAGGAACAAGTGATCTATCCCTGATAAAATGAATGAGGAATGACCTAAAATCAAAGACGACAGGAAATATCAAGAAAGGAGAGGGTGAGTAGGAGTTTAACCTTAATATTAGTGGAAGTATAGTACCCTTAGTAGGGGAGCAGAACGCAGTAGATATTAAACAGCGAATTAAGCAACATTTCGGGAGAAAAATGAAGATTGCAGGTGCGTAGAAGCACTGAAGGAAATTCGAAATCCTTTTTACAATTGTACAGATGCAGTAACGCAAGTACACAAAGTACACAAAGAAATCACAAGGCTGGCTACGTAGTAAATAGATTGCAGGCAATGACCCTATGTATAGGAATGTATAGAATCTGAATGTTCCACTACGCATTGAAGTAAACTTGGACCCTGTGAATCAAAGGGTTGGAAGTGTGGCGCAGCAGAATAGCTGATGGCGAAGGGGAAGAATCGACAAGGCCTGCCTGGCCTAGTGTCAAGAGTCATGGCCTCCGAGAGCCTGGTTATCTACTCAAAAGGATACAATGACGTGAGAAGTGAGCTGAGCTCCTGTTTGAGGTCTCATCGAAAAACACTAGCGGCGCCTGGTTTTCTCCATTTAATAAAATAAAATGCAAGGAAGGAGCTCAAAACATGGTCTCGAGTCACATGGTCAGATGAAAATAGACTTTGGGGCGGGCTACACCGAGGCGGGCTACACCGAGACCAGAAGATAAGACCATCCCTTCACTCCCTTTTATGCTCAGGCACAGAGAGCCTGCACAAGGCCAAGTTCAAACATAATAATTGACTGGCACACTGCAGGAGTGATGATGAATGTTGGGCTAATTGGGTGGGGAGGCATGACTAGGCTGGCCTCCCAGCACCTGGGGTACCAGCTCACATGCTTCAAGCAAGTGGAATATTCCAGAAGTGTACAAGTGTGCCAACCAATTACAGAGGGCTGTGTATCAAAGAGCCCTATAGTTTGAAAAGCCAATAGGTCATCGTGTATTAGTCCAACACGGAAGAGGACTTGCACTTGGGGTGTATTTAGTTGTCCACCTGACTTTAGACACCCAATCACAGCCTCATATCCCATAGAAATGATAAGTAGATGTTCCTCGTAGACCAACCATAATCCCACTTAGGTTTTCTTACTTTGCCACATAGTATGATGTCACTTATGACAAATGTTTGCTATATAAGGATGTTTTTTATGAAAGGTTTTCGAGAACTCGTTGAGATGTTGATGTCTGCGAAGAGCGCTGAGGAGATATATGTTAAAGTCGACTAGGTTGTCTGTTTGTGTATTTTATGTATTAGAAGAGTGAAGTGTCGTAGAGCGACAAAGATAGACTGTGTCAAGTAGAGATAAAAAACTAATATCTATTTTTTTTAGTAATTGTTGACGCCGACTGATCAGGTAGATTGGAGTAAATTGAGAAGTAGAGGCTTTGAGCGCTCATATTTGTTATTTTTCTAAAACATATTTTGTGAAAATCAACGGTAAGTATGGACAGTCAATTGAGACTCGTCATAATGGGGGATGTTACTCCATTGATGCATATTTGCAAGCAACTGCCAAAACACGCACCTTAGCACAAACAGTATAGGGCGTAATGGGTTAAGGGTACCTTAGATAAAATGTTCATGTCATGGCCGCAAGGGGGAAATCGCTGTCAAAAGTGGTTTTGCAACACATGACCACATACTTGCACGCTGCGTACAGAGGGAAGAAATTGGAAAAGAGGTTAGCTAGTTTAGAGCTCTGGAAAATGTACCAGGAGGAGCAGGAAGATCCACCTTCTGAGGATAGGATGCTTAAATCGGTGTAGGGAGGAAGGTGTTTAGCATTCTGCTCCCCCTACCACACCCAAAGTAAAAGCAGCTACAAGCTATAGTAATCCGATACATGAACTGCCTGCTTACAACAGTGACAAGAGCCCAGAAAGGACTAGAGAAAAGGAATTGATTTTTAAGGTCTTACAAGACAAAGAGGAGAAAAGCGAATGACCAAACGTAGCCTCAGATATAGAATGAGAGATCAAGAGATGGAAAGGAGAGAAGAATAAAACTGACGAGGTTACGCTCGTACAGAACAAATGGATGGAGGGCAGATATTGCTCAATGTCGATGGGAAGAGTATCGAGGAAGTAAGGCAAGGGGAAGATCAAGACGAACAAGATAGAAAAGACAGAGAGAAATCGAAGAACGAGACAGGCTAGAAAGGAGGAGGGAAGAGGAAGAAGAACAGAAATTACGAGATAAAAGAATGCAAAGACAAATAGACGAGGAGGTACGTACAGCAAACGAAAGACAAGAAGAGGAAAGGGTTGGATGGGAAGCAAAGAAGCAAAGGGAATTAGACGAAGAAATGGAGCGAAAAAGGAGACAGAGGGCACACGTCATTGATCACATTCAGAAAGAGCTGGTGAAACCGAGTCCAGTAATATCATGGGGCTGCAGAGGAGTAACACCCATCACATGGTGCAATGCCAGGACAATGTAAGGGTAAACCTAGATGAGAATTTTGAGATAGGAAGTATCAGAGATAGGACCGATAAAACTTATCAAGAGATGTAGAGCAAAAGGTGAATCAGGAAACAGGGGAAAAGACGATCCATCTACAGTTGCCGGTTACGAGGCAAGGAAGGAAGTCTGTTTAGTCTCGAGCATAGAGCCTTGTCTTTAGACAGGCTGACTTCAAATAAGGACGGGAAAGATGAAAGCCACACTAGTTGGGAACTAGATATGTCAGACGAAGACAGAGAAACCTTTTGTGGGGAGGAGGGGGAAAGTGCAAGTGGTCCTGAGGGATGTCTGCAGACAGACAAGGAAGTGATATGGTCGGATTTAGACCAACCTAAAGATAGGAGGCCACACCACAAGGCGTACCCAGAGTGACCTAAAGGAAGATCACATAGTGAGAGGCGGGGTGGGGGGGTATTGCCACCATATGTAAACAGACTGTGGTCATTACCAGGTAGAAGGCAAACAGGAACCATTGTCCCCCGCTATGGATAAGTAGGCGATGGGAGCTGATTGCGGATTTGGGTTCACGCAGTTCACCCTATTGGAGAAAGGAGGGGCCAGACCGCAGTATATCCCTTGGCGCCAGATGGACAAGGATAAGTTAAGGTGTAACCTCCCTAGTTTAACGGCGGGTACATGAAAATGGATTTATGAGCTAGAAAAGATGAAAGGTGGAAAGACTCACGCTATAGGGGACATTAATGGTCTCCTAGCAGCCATTCTTGGGGAAAGGGCTGATGACATTTGGACGAGAGCCCGTTACTCAAGTGTTACGGGCTCAGAATACAGCAAATGACGGAGCACCATTTAATAATTTTAGGGTGGCTGTTTGGAAAGCGCTTAGGGTCCAGTATCCAGATACATCAGATATGGGTGCAATTATGGCATGTAAGATGAAAGATGAGGAAGGTCCGCTTGCTCAAATTAAGTATTCAGGAACGGTGGACTTTGGAAACTCGAGAGCCGTGGGGAAATCAGTGCCAGTATTTTAGCTAATTCTGTGTCAAGTATTGCCAGAGCAAGTACAGAGACAGCTCAAGAAGATAGTGGGAATGGAAGTGAAGCCATAGGCAAAGATACAGTGGACTATCGTGCATCATTGCAGGCTGCTGCAAGAGGAAAATAAGGAGGACGCTAGGAAACTTGAGGAGGCTAAGTTAGTACAGAAGAAATTGTCAAAATAGTCCATGGGAGGAGCAGTATTAACAAGCAGAGAAGGGTTGGGACTCAGCAAGCAGTGGTACGTCACAAACAAATAACCGACGGCAACCAGATCAAGGAGGAAATGGGTGTTCGCCGTGAGGCAGAGAAATGGGTTTCAGAGGAAGAGGCAGTTTTCAGAATAATCAGGGTGGCTTTCAAAATAACCAAGGCAGGTTCCAGAATATGCAGAATGATAATCAAAATATGCAAGGAGTGCAAATTAGAAGGCTCCCTCCTGTATGTTGGACATGTGGTATGACAGGGCACATTGCGCAAACATGTGGAAGCCAAGGATTTGTACAGAATGGGTAATTTTCAAGAGGGGGCAGCTTATCCTCCTGCATATAACCCACAAAATAGGGATGGGTTTGCCCAAGATCAGACAGTATCAAGCACAAGCACCACAAATGCAACAGGCTTTGCAACCACAGCAAGCACCATTGAATCTGCTGCAAGGGCAGTCACAGCACGCACCCATGCAGATACAGATACCCGGCTTAGTGGGAAAGACTATGAGAACACCTGATGAGTTTTTGTTCAGGCCACAGATACCTATGGATGAAGAGGGTGGGCAGATTATTCCCTTACAGCTGCATGCAGCTATAGAGCAAAGGGGAATTGGGCATGCTTGAAGGATTTGATGAAGGCAGGCCATGGAGAACAGTGATCGTCATTGGGGAAGGGTATAAATTGACTGAGGTCACTGATGAAGATATGTTTAGAGATGATCCGTCAGATGATGACGTGATATTCGCGATGTGTATTACATATTGGATTAAGATCGAGAAGAGAGAGGTCCCACAGCAAATGATGATAGTTCGACAATGCCCAGCATTTTTTGATGAGGACATCGAGAAAGTGCCAATGTCCTTATGGACTACAGGCCCCTATGACGTAGGCCTTTTGGAGGGGGGTGGGAGAAGTAAAGATTAAGCTTAAACCAGCAGCAGTTTTACCTCGAGCAAGGCAGTACCCAATGTCTCAAGAGGCGGATGAAGGTATTTTTAAGACTATATCAGCTATGATGGAACAAGGTATTTTGGTGACGTCACTGTGTAATATTGCGGTGTACCCTGTGGAAAAAAATCAAAAGGGGGGAATCGCAGTATTTAATTCAGGACATGAGGCCAATTCACCAGATTGTAGAGGCAGAGTTTCCTCTATTCCGAATTCTGCAACGGTTTTGTGTAGTATCCCCACAGAGGCACGATAGTTCATGGTGATTGACTTGAAAAATGTGTTTCTCAATCCCGTCCATAAGGTATTGTGAGTCTCCATCGATCTTTAACAGAGTCCTGCAAAGTGTTGTGTTGCAGTACGTAGATGACATTCTAGTTTGTAGCACGAAGATGAGTGTAGACAAGATTTGATTCAGATAATGACTATCCTTGCAGACAAGAGATATGAAGTGGACAAGGGGACATTGCAATAGTGTCAGGAGGAGATGTTGTACATAGGCCAGTTAATCTCGAATGAGGGAAAGAAAGTCACACCTGAAACAGCTGAGGCGATTATGAAAACACCAAAACCACACCCAATAAAAGAAATGCAGCAGTTCCTGGGATTGTGCAACTATGTTACAGTATGGGTATTTGATTATAGTTCATACATGAGATGCCTTTTGTAGGCTTTGAAGAAAGCCCAAGTGAACAAGGAGAAAATAGAATGGACTGAGGAAATGGAGGGAGGGTTTGAGGAATTGAAAAAAGAAATTGATAGAGCTCCAGTTTTAGGAATTCACAATTATTCTGAGGAGTTCTACCTGTTTTCCCACACAAATGGGACAGTTATGACAGCAGTGCTTACACAGAGGACTACACTAGGGTACAAACCTTTGGCAAATTATAGTGGGGTTTTAGATCCAGTTAAGAGAGGACACTTCCCTTGCGAACAAATTCTGGCAGCAGCCGCATTCGCCATTGAGAAGTCTACAAGCATTGTGATATGATGTGATTGGTTATTTATAACGCACTTAATAGCCAAAGGTTTCTAAGCGCGGACCCAAGATCGAACCTATGTTGCTCTGTGTGGTCTTGCTTCCAAGGTGAGCATGTTGCCGCTGAGCTTTCCTCCCAAGATGGGGTGTTCCATGACTATTTGTTGAGCATGCATGGTTTGCTGTTTTGGAGAAACCTAAGTGTACGCTGACATCTCAGAGGGCTTCTGCATATGAGGTAGTTATATCAAATCCAGCGATTAAAATAGTCAGGTGCAGAATAGTGAACGCTGCCACGTTTGTAATCGAACCTGTGACAGCGGAGGAGCAAGTCGATGATTGCTCCATTTACAATGAGTTTTATGATGAGATCCCAAGCGTAAAGGAGAATGCTCTAACAGGGGGGGGGGGGTTCTCTTCATTGACGGGTTGTCAGAAATTGATCAAACTGATGAAGAAAAGCTTTCAGGTTCAGCTGTGGTAAGGCACAGAGCTAATGGGGAATTTGAAATCGTGGCGAGCATAAGACTGCCATCACATTTTTCGGCACAGGCTGCAGAATTAGTGGTGCTTATTATCGCGCTTAAAAAAAACAAAGGAGAGGAAGTGACTGTATACAGTGATTCTGCCTATGTGATGTCAACCATAGACGCAGGGCTAGCACATTGGAAAAGGAGGGTCTACCTCCAAGCAGACAGCATTCAAGTGCAACAGGCTGCATTATTGCACAGGCTCATTAAGGCACTAGAGCTAACAGCAGCCATTGCAATAGTTAAGTGTGCAGCACATACTAAGAACTGACTTTATCCCACGCGTAAAAGAAGCCGCAGACGACGAAGCCAAAAGGGTTGCAACTTCTTCAGCCAACTCGAGTATTGATACTCCTAATATAAGAGAAGTGGGGACTCTGGCTATGATGAAAGAACAGTTTGTTCATTTACCGAAAACACAGTTAATGGAACTTCAAGACAATGCTCCTCAAGAAGAGCAAGAACTATGGAAACAAAGGGGGTGTTCTTTATCCCCCTCTGAAGCATTGTGGCGACAGGACAGCACTGGAAAGGCGGTGATGCCAATATCCTTATTAAGGGTAGTGCTTGAACAGCTGCACTACCCTGCGAATGTAACTAGGGCAAGCTTTGTAGCAACTTTTGTGGAGAATTGGTTTGTACCGAACCTGTTTGAACACGTTGCACTTTATGTAGTAAATTGCATCGTATGTCAAAAGTTTACTTCAGGGCACACATTGCAAACAATCCGAGGAGTGATTCCTTGACCGAATGGTCCTTTTCAGCATTTACATATCTGTTATGTTGATATGCTGCAAGTCTGTAGTGGATATAGGTATATAAAAGTGGTGGTGTGCTCCTTTTTGAGATGGATTGAAGCAGGTCCATGTACACACCCTGCGGCCATTTGCGCTGAGAAGTCTTTAGTTCGAGAAGTCTTTCCTAGATGGGGAGTATGTGAGGTGCTGAGATCTGACAATGGCCCACATTTTGTTAAAGCAGTATTGGAACAGATTAGCATATTGCTTAGCATACAATATACATTTTCTTCTGCTTATTACCTGGAAGCAAACGGGATATGTGAGAGACTCAACAGTCATATCAAAGAGAGAATTGCTCAACTTAAATTTTCACTGAAGAAGGGATGGCTGTACTGCCTGCCCCTTGCATTGTATGCATTAAGAAATCGGCCTGGGTCGGACCACCACCTCACACCCACGAGTAACAGGGAGGCGGATGAGAACGCTTCTGACTCCTCCATCGAGGATTAGAAGTGATGCCCAGGAGATGCCAAGAAGACAGCAGAATTGTTTTAACATGTATGGCTGCTAGTATCTCTGTCATTTCAGATCAACTCAAGCGTAAGGGGTGTCGGTCTCAGGACACAAATAAAGACCAGTCAGCAACCGGAATTACCTATACGTAAACTATTTATTGGAGATCCCATTCTAATCCACAACTTCACTAGGAAGTGGCACGAGCCCCGTTTCAGTGGATTGTACACCGTCGAGAATATTACTCCCTCAGCAGTAAAGATTCAAGAAAGACACGCCTGGATAAACTTGGGTGACGTGAAGCCGTATGCTGGTGAGACCAGTGCAGCCCCACCCGATTCGCAAGCAAGGAAAGAAGAAGCAGTTCAGCACGTGCAGACTCGATCGATGATGAGGAAGAAGGTTACTAAGATTGCTGATTAAATAAATGCAAGTGTGCATTTGGACTGTGGCTTGCCTCAGCCACTTTACAGATATTTTAGCAGGAGTGAGAAAGTAACTCTTCTTGAGCCACAGGAATTTCTTTCATGGGACGTTAGGAAGTGCTGGTGTGCAATAAATGCCAGACCTTGACTTCATATTTGATGATTGGAAAAGGGAGCAGTTCCCGATTCTAACCTCAGTGAGTTTCTCTTTGGATAGATTCATGGTTTTATCAAACATCGATGCCCACAGGCTACCGGTTATGGTCTTTATGTATATAATTCGAGCCCATCCTTATCTTGTCTGGTGTAACACTAATACATGCGTTTCTACGAGATCCTATTAATCGTCCAGCAATTAGTCAGCTACTTGTGGAGATAAGTGAGGAAACCAAGGCCATATGTGATTATCCCTACACGAGTAAGGTCACCGATTTCTCTGACAACTGTTCCTATGATTCCCTCTATTGGAAGGATGACTGATGTACTCCATGAGCATTATGCACACATTCTTTTGGCAAGAAAGAGACCCAAGAGAAATGCAAGGTAAGATGATTACGAGTTAAATAATTATCTAGATAGTACAGCACATTTGGGGAACAACATGTGGTATCAAAACATGAAGGAGGTAGGAAAGAGAACCTCTGAGGAGGATTGCTATGTATGTGATCTCCTACAATATACTATAGGGAAGTGTAAGCTATTCATAGCTATACAAATAGATGTCCAGGCAGCTCATTGCTTAACTCACCTTGCTCTCTGTCATACAAGAGGTCAATTCCAGGATCAAACAGCATCTTGGTATGGGTGACAGAATGGTCAGAGTCAGAAGAAGATGAATCAAGATTTGAAGACAAGAGCACACAGCAGAGATCATGTGACAAGATATCAACAGCCGGGAATGAAGGGAGCAGGAATCAGATGGAAAATAAACAAGAAGCTCAATTGCCAAGGAAAGACTGATTAAGAAATACAAAGATACAAGGAGAGAGGACAGATGCAGATCTGGGGAACAGTTCTTTCTCCAGATGGGTGGGAAGAAGGCATAGTCGCATGCAGAGCTGCGGCAGTAACAGGACATCACAAACCAGTTATAGATTGTGTGGGAAAAGGATGCAAACCTCTATGGCCTGCCATGATCGCGTGTGGTCAAGCTTGACCCCGACCCTTACCTTCAGCTCAGTTGAGGCTGTGGAAAGTGGACATGGAGTCAGTAGTCACGTTTATGATAATACGCACCACAGGCAGTGACCTAGCACTTTGGGACATATTGCCTGAGTGCTTGTGCCCATCAGCATAATTTAACCGATACAGCCAGGAAATGTGTGAAGTTCTTTAGAATCAAAGAGACACCATTCTAACGCATTACTCAGAATTATGAACTTGACAACGGGAGTAGTAGGTTCATATTTTTTTTAATATCGCACCTTTCTTCTACAAGCTCTAATTTGCATTGCACATGCTATAACAGAAGCAAATATAAAATAACATATCACCACACCTATGAAAAGAACTGCTATATGAGCGAAGAGCATGGTTACGTTAATAGAGAATAGAACAAGTGATCATTTTAGTTCAGCAGCATGAGTGACATGGGATTTATGCTATGTTGTGCTGTGTTATGGTGTAAGTAACTATATGCCTTAGTCATAAAATGCACACAGCAAGAGCCCAAATTTAACTCGCGCTTTAGAGCAGAATGTGCTGCACCTGGACCAATGCCTTCTCTGGTGCTGTGGCTTCCTGTTCAGCTGGGCCTGCTTATCTCTTGCTCTCGCCTCTGCTCTGGAATCTTCGGCAGACGTCTTTCAGCCCCCGCGACTTGTGTGAATCTGCTGCTTGATGGGCGAACATCTCCCCCAAACCCCCAATTCAGTCTGCCATTTATATGTAAAAAAGGGATCTGGACTGTGCGTCATATCTGCCATTTGGGAGGTTAAGGCCTAAGCTTTAGAGTGTCACTCTGTTGGCCATACGATATGCAAACTTATAAGGGACAAGTGGTGTCTGTGTTCAATAGCTGTGTCCATTATATTAACTGGGCTTTCTTTCATTGAAGGGATAAAGCATGTCACTTGCTTCTACACAATCTTATCCGTGCAAGTGCTATTTGTGTCTATTGAGGTTTCCTGTCCTTTGACTGTTTATCAGATGTAAATGGTGTGAAGGCATCTCTTACCCCTGCTGCATGCCGTTTAAGACATGAAGTTACCACTTGCGGTAAGGTTCCCTGCTAGAACAGGAAGACACGATTTCCTGATTGTCACCTTTCGCTGAAACCAAGAAGCAAATGTATGCATCTGCTCTTTGTTAAAAGCATGTGCATTATTTATTCAAGGAACTATAATTTCTGACGCAAGTGTCTGCATCTGCTCCTTGTCGAAGGCCTGTGCATTATTGGAAAGCATGTGTATTTCATTCAAGGAACATATGCAGCTAGCTACCTGCTATTGAATGTTTCCTCTGCAAAATCGCCTGATGTGTGACCATAATTGTTTACCAGGCTCGTTATCCATGACAGGCCGAGGCTTGAGAAATTACTGATATGGGTCGAAGACAAAAGGAGGCCCATTACAGATAGTGCCTCTGGCTAGTGCAGAGCTATGCTTCAGAAATGAATGGCACAAGAAAAGTTGGAGAAAATCAGCAGTGCAGTCAAATCTTCGATGTACCAGGAATGAAAGATGGGACAGTAGTGATGATGGACCACTACTGGGCCTGTGGATTCAGAGCATACATGAATCATCCCAGAGACTGGGGAGGACTGTGTTCTATATTACCTGTTCATGTTCCAGCATTAGTGATTCTAAAGAGTGACCTAAACATTGGTGAATTTTCAAAAGCAGATGCTCATCTAGGAAAGAAGAGATCAAGTAGTTTCATCAATCGAACAAAGAAGGAGAACTATTTCTCAGCTAAATCGATAGAAGCCTTCAATTCTATTCTGTATGAACACAGGTTGTTCAGCCAGACTTCAGCAGTGTTTGCAACAATCTTCATGCCAGGTGTTCTTTCGGAAGTTCCTGTACCAAAAGAACCACAAGAAGTATGTGGGAAGATGGATCTACTGCTGCCCGGATGGACAATGCAGTCTGATGACCTGAAGCATTGATGAACATATGAAATCAGCAGGATGTCTGAAAGGAGTGATAAAGATATGGACTCCAAAGAAGAACCTCTTTAGAAGAGGAGGTCTAGATGTGGAGACTGGTGAAAGAGTGTGTTGATAAATCAACCAGGAGGGGGGGGAGTGTAGACTAGAAGCCAAGTACTCCTACCAGAAGTCCCGCCTCAACCCTGCCTGTTTGTTGGCAACCGGAAATTGCGACATGCGCAAGGCCAGTAATGTTACCTATACCGCGAAGAGTCTTTGAAACAAGATATCCATTAAGAAAACCCTATAAGTATCCGCTGAGAAATTTTGGTCTTCTGAAGGAAATTCCGAAAGAAGTATGAAAGAAAATGAAAGAGAAGACTGGTGGTGTCACACAAAGCAGAAATGACACACCCAGAAGAGATTGCAATGAAGAAAGAATATAGACTTTAAAGAATCTGATGAAGTAGCGAATTGAGCAACATTTCGGGAGTGAAATGAAGATTTAATGTGCGGAGAAGAACTGAAGAAATTGCTAAATGTACAGATGCAGTAACGCAAGTAGACCAAGTAATCATGCGGCTGGCTATGTAGTAAATAGATTGCAGGTGGTGCGCCAATGTACATGTATAGGAATGTATAGAATCTGGATGTTCCACGACGCATTGAAGTAAACTTGGACCCTGTGAATGAAAGGGTTGGGGCAAGCTACACCGAGACCAGAAGATAAGACCATGACTTCACTCCCTTTTATTCTCAGGCACAGAGAGCCTGCACAAGGCAAAGTTCAAACATAGTAATTGAATGGCAGACCACAGGAGTGATGATGGATGTTGGGCTAATTGGGTGGGAAGCCATGACTAGGCTGGCCTCCCTGCACCTGGAGTACCAGCTTGCGAGTGGAATATTCCAGAAGGGTACAAGTGTGCTAACAAATTATAGAGGGTCGTGTATCAAAGAGACATATAGTTTGAGAAGCCAATAGGGCATTGTGTATTAGTCCAACATGGAAGATGACTTGCACGTGGGATGGACTTAGTTGTCCACCTGACTTTAGAGACCCAATCACAGCCTCATACCCCATAGAAAGTATATGTAGATGTTCCCAATAGACCAACCACAATCCCATTTATGTTTTCTTACTTGCCACATAGTATGACATCACTTATGACACATTTTTGCTATAGAAGGATGGTTTTTATTTAATGTTTTCGAGAACTCATTGAGTGAGCTGTGCAGCGTTCGTTGATGCTCATTGTACTCCCTGTTTTAACAAATGTTATTAAAACAGCAGAGATGTTGCCAAACTTCCTGAGTCGGTCTGATTACTGATGTAGGAGTAAGGTCTGCATCCCCATCCATCTCAGATACTGTTACCTCGTCTTAAAAGGGCCCAACACGGATTCACTGTTGTAGAGAAATTGTATTTCTTCAGAAACACTCAGTTGTGGCAAATCATCCGGACAAAGACAATTGTTGATTTTGATGAATTAAGAAAATATCCTGCATGTGAAGAGAATAATTCTGAAGTTTGTTCTTGCTCAAGAAAGAGAAATCTTTTGTTTTCTTTTTTGAATAACTGAGCGTTGCAACTTTCTGTTGTCAAAAACTATATTGGAACTTTGTTACAAACCAGGATTTCTTCATATCTTTTTGGAACTCTGGAGCAGGACCATGCTTTAATATGTGGAAGGGGAATTCACCCAGATTATAAAACTATTGTTCTATTACTAATTTGACACTGATATATATATATATATATCTTCAGGTTACCTTTTGAACTGCCATAAATGACCTTATTGATTTATTGTATCTATGAGTGTGAGGGACAGGTGCCCTTTGTTAGAGTGTTTCCTTTATTTTATTTTAGGCATGGAAATTCTTGTCACGGTAGGGATAGTGAGGCATTTTCCAACCTTCTCATTTAATAAAATGGCATTTGTTGAGAAACCTTCACAAAGTTGTCCACCTCACAATTCTGACCCCTCACAGTCCTCAACCTGGAATCCTTTTCCACCCTCATCAAAAGACTCCTTCACTGCACTCTCAAATTCTGAGCCAGTAGAAGAAAATTGCAAGAGTCACAAATTCTGTTTAGATATGGATTTCCAATCCCATGTCCACAGAGGTGGCTAGTCAGGAGTCGCTGCTCTGGCTGCTGATGCTGAGGTTAGGAGGTTAAGCACCCAACCATGTTGACCGAATATGTGCAGAGTCTTCCCCCCAATGTTAGGATCCTATTAAACTGCCACTAAGCACTAGTGCATGTGGACAGGCAGAGGCTATTTGCTTGATCAAAACTGCTTTGAAACCTGCAAAGGAACCTGCAAATTGTGCTCATTTGCCAATTTTCAAGCTATAATATGAGACCAAATTCATTCCATGTCCTGTTCCAGATTTTGGTTTAATCCAGCAGGTACATTCTGGTCTCTCTGTGCTTGCCAGGAACTAGGAGCTGGGGAGGGGCCGTGATTGCTTTCAACTACCGAATGATGTAAAGAACTGCAGGAGGCACATAGATTTCTCACATCTGCCTTTGGTTGTCGTGTGATCAACCTGTATGGCTGTGAGCTGAACAGGCTCTCAAACAAGCTGGCTTTCACTGGTAAGCATTGTTCTAACCACTTCCTTCTCTGGATAATTTCTGTGGTGGCTTCTATGGCCAGCATCTTGAACCTTTCCTTGAGGACCAGCCTCTGAATCTTGCCTGCTGTGGTTCCATTTTGAAGAGCCCAGGGATCATGTCTCCAGCTCCGAAATCTCTTCACTAGCTCACTGTGGCTGCAAGGATCAACTTCAATATCGTCCGTGAGGCTTTCTGGGGCCTTGGACTGCTCTACCTCCAACTCTCTCTTGCAAAACATCTTCCTTCTCGAGCTCTCTGCTCATCTACCTCCTACTCTGTGAGCGTCAGATGCTTCTCAAGCAGAGTTGGGGGTAGATCTATCTCCTCAGCTGGGGCCTCCCTCTGGAACAGCCTCCCTGCCTCTCTCAAACTTGAGCAGAACCACCTCCGGTTCCGGAAGCAACTCAAGACCTTCCTTTGCACTTCTGTTTTCGCTCTTCCTCTTCCCTGCTGATGCGTCCGACTGCTCTGCGCACTGGTCACCCTCTTAACTTGGGCCCAGGCTCTTGCGTGTCAAGTTGTCCTCGCACTGTCTCCGGGCTCACCAGCACTTAAGGGTCTGTATCTGAAACCCTACAGTCCCTTCTCTCTGCACTTATGAGCCACCCGCTGGCTGCATTTGTGAGTTAACTGCACTTGCCCCTTCCCCACCTCCCAGGCACATCTCCCCTTCCCTGCACTTGCACGATCTGAATGACACAAGGCCAATAAAATTGTTATTTTGTCCTCCCTTTGTTTCCCCCTCCTTTTCCTGTCACGCCTAGAAACACTTGTCTACAGGTGCGTTATAAATTCCACATCATATCATATTACTCAGTTACAGCCTGCCAGGGCTAGATGTAGCTGTGCTTCCTTTTGCGTCATTCCTACAGTACCTTAGTTTTCTGCAAGCTTCTTTCCCACAAAGCTATGTCCCTTGTGCCACAAGTCTGTTTCCCTTTTTTTCTCCCTGCAGTCCCAGTTTCTTGCCTTTGAGCCTGTTCTCTTCTGTTCAGCAATTCCACATATCTGCTAATCCAGAAGCAACATCCTGTATTAGGCTTTTCTATTTGTTCTGGTTTTGCTACTAGACTTCTGTCCATAGCCCAATGTGCCTTTTGTTATGTGCCCACCGTCTCCTCATAACTACACATGAGTTGGTCAATATTCCTAGAATGCTAGGATTCAGAGTTTCACGTGTAACATTTGTTGTCTACCTCCCTGCTAGTTCTGGATGTGTGTTACTGAATCTTCACCTTTGGTTTTCTTTTTCAACTAGCATTGTTGCAGGCTTTCTATGCAAGTGCTAGTATAGCTCCTTTCTTTAGCCACCATCTATTTTTCTTAAATTGTGCCTCTATTCTTTGCGTATCCTTCATCTAATTACTCTATCCACTCTAGTTTTCTATTCCATCTTTATTCCAAATATGTCCATTGTTGTGCCTGATTTCTGGACATGAGCACAGGGTTACCTATGGATTTGTTTCTTAACATCAGATAAAAGGAAAAGCTTTGGAAGCTTTAAGCTAGTTTGGCGACGTCTCAAGGTTTGTTTTACAACAAATCCAAAATCTTTTCTGCATGCCCAATTATGACTCTGCTGTAATGGGGTCAAGAGTTATTTGCTGGTATCATTACCACGTGCCTACCCTAATCTCCCCATTATATTCCAGTACATCCCTTATTCTGATCAATACCTGTGTCATACTAGGTTTTCCTACCATCTCTTTGTGTATCATTCACATTGCTTATAGGCAGCACCTTGCCTTGCAGTTCCAGTGAACACATGATTTAACTTGCATGCGTCTGGTATATACCCTTTTTCTGATGTATGCTAAGTGGTACCACCTAAATTCCCTTTAATCTGCTCTCAATTCCTGTGACCACCAACATGACCCTGGGTTTGGATGCTCCATATGCCCTTTGTGAGTCTGGTCTAATCTGTCATGTTAATGACTCGATGGGATAGGGTCTTTAGAAACATTGGCTGATCTCCCAGTCGTGCTGCAGTAGATTTCACCATGAACGATGTAGGGAACTCTGATTCAAAGGATACAACTTTACCAAGTAGCGTGGAAAACGAAACTTATCCACATTGGGCAATTAGTCTGCTATCTACATGAAGTGGTAAAGCCCTGGACTGGATATGTGGGAAATGAAGAAATGTGCACCTCACTGCAGATGCTCATACTCCCAACTCCAGGAGAGACCTCATATGCTCCCCTGTCTCACCACTTTCATTGTTTAGGAGAAATAGTCTCTGCAAATCCCTGTCCTTCTTAAGGTTCTTAATTTTATTATCCAGAGACGCATAACCCTCACTTCGGACATCCAAGACATTTTCTATGATCAGTCTTTCATTCCACAGAGACATTTTCATCAGGTGTCCCCCGCTGAGTATTAGGACATCTTTTCTGAAGTCCAACTAAGGGCTTAGTAAAACCATTCAACTGAGATAGTACAAGACTCCACTCTTAGAATAAGGCGTCCCACCCACGTATATGGTAGCGTAGACAGAGTAGCCAGGCTTATCTTAGAAGGGAGAGCGAGCTGTAGGAAAGTACACTGAACCTGTAGTACACCAATTTGCAAGTATTGTTTAAATGTAACGCACGCATGAGACAATGTTTCCCGATACCTTGGAGGCTGAATGCTGACCCAAAAGGTGGAAATGCATCTCTTTGAAGTGGAAGTTCAATAGTGGAAGTTCAATACTGAAAAGCAATCATGTGTCCTCAATTTTGCTTTCAATTGAATATACTATTCTTGCAACACAAAAGGCTGAAGCAGGATATTGTAGAAGTCTTAGAAGTTGAAGCCAGAACAAGCATTACCCAAGCCCATTGAGGAACTTCTATGAAAGTAAATCCCACGCACATAAGAACTGTATACCAGTGCTATGAAGTTGATGAATGTATTGTTACCAAAGAGTCTTCATCCAAATCTGGAAGAGTGGCACAACCGCTTTGGGGTAACCATTGAAGGCAAGATGTATACAAAGCTGGGGAAGGGAGTTGGGAACTTGTTCACCAAAGATGTTTTTATATCTGCATGGCAAAGACTGCTTAGAAGAACATGAAGTGGTCTAGAAGCCCAAAGCAGACTCTATGGTAGATGCAAGCCAGGCAAAGAAGCTGCCCTTTCTTATGTTTTAGAAAGAAGAGTGCCTTGCCAACCTGTGGAGGTAGAAGATGTCATGTAGAATTGCCCATCCTGAAGTTGCCATTGTAGCAGCAAATTACAGAGCAGTAGAGGTTGTAGTAGGACTAGCAGGACTGTGGCTGTCAATATTTGTCAGAACTGTTGAAGTTAACTGTGGGGCAAAGGAACCTGCTCCCGTGGTTATATCGCAGAAGGAAGTTGCCGAGAGAGGAGCAAACCTCAAGCGAGAACATCCTGACAATTTGTACTTAAGACACTGAAAAAGCAGAAAGTGGAGAAGCTGATGCCAAAGTGGGAGAGGCACTTTGTCAATGTCATCTATTCTTTCCTGGAAGGAAGTCGTCCAGGAAACTCCATTGGTGCTGTTATTTTCTTTGTGGAGTTGTAAAGAAAGAAGCCTTTCACCAAACAAAGAAAATACTTGGATCTGCCAAGTACAATGAGAGGTCATCCAAAATACTGGGTGTTTGGTAACCTTTTATTTATGTTGTATATATGTTGTTTTGAATGTGTATATTTTTTAGTGTGATGGTTAGTTTTGTGAATGCTAAGTGGTTTTCCTGCAGAACTAAGAATATGTAGGGAATTCCTTGTTAGAGTAGGTTTATTTAGGATTTCTGTTATTATTTTGTGTGCAATAAAATGGCAAATCCTGAGAAAACTCAATACAGTCATGATTCTCACATTACTGACCGCTCATATGTGATATCATTGTTATGGTTCAGTAAGCATTTCTATGCAATGTATTCAAAGGAGGTGGTGATGAGGATGATCCTGGTGACAGGAGCAGCAGACTGGAAGATCAATGCCACCCAACCATCCAGTGTGTTGACTTGTAGAGCAGGCAATTCACATTATCCAAGGACCTTGCACACTGGCAATTCTTGGCAGGTCAATGCTAAGCTAAAATGTAGCAGTGGAATATGGAAAGAACATTCCACTTTCATTATAACACAACTTGGGAATACTGCATTTTCTCTGAATCTTTTGGGGCACCTTAGACACATTTTCATAGGGGTTATGAAGGAGTCCCCATCATCCTATTCTACGAAGGTAGGCAAGAGGGGGGATGGTTATGCAGTTGGTATGCATTGCTGAACTTTAGTAATCATTTGATTCACCTACTTATTTACCATGCGAATGTACAATCAACTGATTGTTTTCTTAGCATAGTTCGCGGACAATGGGTCCTCTTCCCAAATGGCTCTTTCATCAGCTTCCTTTGACAGAGGCAAGTGATCAAAGGAAAAGCCACATTCTTTTCCACATCTCTAAATCCAATATCACTGCATTGGCAGCCACCTTTTTACCAAAAGCATCTGTCTGGGTTGCTGGCCCCATAGAACTTGAACATGGTGATGTCAGGTCCACCATCCTCCCTGCAGGTGCTGTAATGACAAAATGATCAACTTTGGTAATGACGCATTCTGGAGATAATCTGAATCCTTGAAGTCTTACCTACCCTCGTATTTATGGCTGGTGCTTAAAACTGAGACTTCAAGATCAAGGAGATTTTTAATACAGATTATGCCATTTAGCGATAACCTTACAGGTACTCAATTCTGAGATGGTTTGTAAATGACAGTTGTCCATTCGTCCATCTGGTCAACCTTATCATGATTCTCTTTCTCATCCTCATCAAGAAAGGGTTCCACTCGATCTTCGACCGCCACAAACAGATACTGCATACATGCAGTCAAACTGATGCAGGTAGAGGCAGTAGTACCTCTTGTGAAGGACCCAATTCTGATTGTGAATTAATTTTCATTTGTGGTTGCGGTATATTTACAAGAAAATATAAAAAGGGTTCACCGAGGCTTGTGACAAGAAAGCCTCTAGGCCATATATTGGTATTGGACACTCAAGGTGGAATGAACTTGTCCCTGCGAGGGAACCCTGAATCCACTGCCCCAGAAGACTAAATATTCTCTACTATGATGATATTAATCGGAGATGTAATCCTTGGATCTCACCAGGCTTATTTTATTGAAGAGGATACATTTAACCACAGACCCAGTAGTCAATGGGGCTTACATTAACGAAATGCCCCGAAAAAGACCTTTAACACAGTCTGTCTGCTACCTGAATGGATACTAGAGTAATATTTTCAAGAAGAGTCCCATGCCAATAAGGGCTTCCTTCACTTACTGGCTTACCTGGTCCTACTTCTCTTCAGAAAAAGCTCTTTCCATTGAGGTAGCCACAAAGCACCAAAATGATTTGGGGTGAAGTTAAGGTTTTCCTGCATCAGCATAGTGATTATCCACCGAGGTCGAGGTCTATCGTTTAAGGTTTTCTTAAAAACCCTTGTCAGATACTGCAGTCTTACAAAATATGGTCCAGGTGCAGATGGTACAGACAGCTACAGAGGTGGTTTAGGTAAACCATTTTGAACTAATACAATGTTGTTTTGCCATATGGTTTGAACTGAAAGGAGAATGAACAACACTCATTACAGAAGGTGCAAAAGGACCTGGAGGCCTCCGTTGTGTAAATCTGAAGAAAACGATTAATTATATGATAAATTGTCTTATCTGAGGCTTTCCATTAAATTGAATTCAAGCTGCTGCAAAGGCATCCTCCGGCATGACCTGCAGTGAAATAATCTTAAAATATCCTGCACACTCTGCAAGGGCGGATCTTGAGATGTACCTACCTCCTATGGTATTGAAAAAACGCATTTAACATGATGTATGGGTTATTGCTTCAATGTTCAAAGCAATGGAATCCCGTCCTTTTCATTCACGCAAAACACAGAGCACCGAACATTGAAAAACACTCTTAAAAGCATACCACCAAACTGTGCCCTCGGCAGAATTAGATGGAAAAAATCTGTCAGGGTTACTTATTAGCACGCATTCACCCACGATAAAAGAATTTGAACAAGATTCTCCAAAACCCAAATAGCTAATAGATGTACAGAAATACTAAAAACACTATTTTGAGAAACCAATCATCACTCAAGAGTGACTACAAAAGCATATGGCTAACATGGGGTTTATGAAAATAAATAATAATACTGCAGAATCACGTAGTTCTGTATTTATTGAAAACGCATTTTCTTCCTGCTTCAAACTTCTGCTTTATTCCACTAACACAGTAGAATTTGACTACCAATAAGAAACAGTAGTGCAGTAATATCAACATCACTGCTTAAACGAAGAGGATAGGAAATGTAGACTAAAAAGTGAACAGATTTTCTTCTGATCCATTACAAGCTTTGCAAATTAACTAAAGCTGTGCAGAATTTTCCATAAACTGACACGATGTCTTTTTTTTCA
Organism: Ambystoma mexicanum; assembly: GCF_040938575.1. Lineage (NCBI taxonomy): Eukaryota > Metazoa > Chordata > Amphibia > Caudata > Ambystomatidae > Ambystoma > Ambystoma mexicanum. The sequence continues at coordinate 1,167,901,247 of NC_090935.1, read as the reverse complement.
AGGCCATGGGCTGCACCAACTGCTGTGCATGTCTTCTAACACAAAGACATTCAATGCAGTCTTCTCAGTAGCCACTTTGAAATATAATAGCATGCATAAAGAACGAGCAATTATCTGCAGAAAGATTAGTATTCGTGGATTGCTTAAGACATCAGAAGGGTGTCGAGGTTTCCTTCTGCAGGATTTCTTTTGAACAATGACGATTTCGCATGCTTACAGTGCAGGGAGTCTTGATTCTATTCAAGACACGGAGGCAAGCATTAAGCTTAAACTTATTTAATGCTACCCTCCATCAGCCTTTCAAATCTCACTAAAATCAAATCTTAATAAAAATGCAATAAAAAATGTTTCATTTTTTTATTTTAAACAACAATACTGGAAACTATCCCAGGAAAACGTCATCTCCCATAAACCTTTTCCTGCTCCAGTAATTTCCTTCCTGAAAAAATCCATTCAATCAGAGCCCCCCTCCCCCTTGACGTCATGCCCTGTCTGGGTCCCTTCCTCTTCTTTTGCAAAATCCAACTGAACGCAGAACAAAGGTAATAGCACCATACGAATAATCCAAATAGCCCAGACAGGCAAAACCAAAACACTGTCGAAGCATCCATGACTGATGACCCTGTGACGCCACTTCTATGTGGCCTCACAGCATCTTCTGGTCCTCCCCTGCAAAAGAGAACATACAATTAGGGTGGGGAACATGCAAGACGCGCACCTGCATCCCTTCCCCATGCTAACTGGGGTGATGCTTCCTCGCCCCAACTTGCTTGTTCTATCAGGAGGGATAATGCTCCCCTCCCTGTCTTTAATAGAATAAAGACTCCCTGCACTGTAAGCATAAGTAATCTTCATTCTGTGTCAAGACCAGATGCGAGCATTATGCTTGTTCAAAGCGCCTCACTACTGCCGACGCCGGCTTAAAATAAACGGTTCGGACGGTAGAGTCGGTTGACCAGTCGGCTGTCTTGAGAATAACCTGTAAGGAAAATCCTACTGTGAACGCATTAGACGCCATAGCACCCCTGATGGAATGCACGCCAAAAACCTAAGTATCAATACAAGTTGCAGCTAGAACCACTTGCAGCCATCTGGCGATGGTATCCACTGCTACCAGTGAAAGGATATCCTACAAGCAATCAGTAGCTGCGATACTCCCTGCGGCCGAACTTGTGCGGATGACCTTTTGTAGCATTTGATCACTACGCCACACACAACTTAAGGTTGTCTGGAAAATATGGGTAAGAGATTACGTCAGAGTTCCGTTTAGTCCGTCTGGTGATGCTAAATGCCACACCATCTGGATAGAAGACCTTCCTGTCCACTTCCAATGCTCTGACGTCAGAGAACCTTCTGCCTGACACTAGGCAGAGCAACATGGCAAATGTACCAGATAGTTGATTTTATCCGACAATTGCTCGTTCTCTGGCCACCAGGAAAACAGATCCAAGACCTTGTTGACGGCCCACAGTGTGGCATACTTAGAGACTGGTGGCTTTACCATCTTCACCCCTTTAAGACGCCTTACCACTGCCGGATGTTCATGCACGAGAGTGCCGTCCACATGGTAGCGTTCGGCTGATTATAGCAGTTCTATACTCCTCCCTGCCCTCCCCCCGCCCCATTGTCCGAAACACCTTTGTTGCTTGCGAAAGTGACACCAAGAAATTAAGCACCTGCACTACAGAGGCAGAAACTGAATGAACACGTTGCCACTCACATCAGGACTCCCAGCGCTGCCATGCCTGCCACAGCTCCTGAGGGTGGAAGGAGCCCGGGACTCTCTAATAAAGAGCAAAGCCTGTTCTGAAATTACCAGCATTTTCCATCATCACCTGAAATTCTGCAAGTTAGTAACCGGAGGGTCTGGGTCCGAATCAGAGGCAGAGGTAGCCCTGCCCGATTGGAAATCAAGTCCTCCAGGGAACGTAATCATCCGTGGGAAATCCAAGGAAAGTTCCATCAGTACTGGAAACCATACTTGCGACTTCCAATCGGGTGCTATTACTACCGCCTCCCAGTTCTCCCTGTGGATTTTCGACAGGGTCCTGGCCATCATGATAAATGGGGGAAAGGTGCGGTGTGTCGAGCTGGGCCAATCTTGCAGAAATGGTTCTGTACCCAGCGCACCCAGGTCCAGCATCCAGCTGGAGTACCTGGGTAACTGTGCGTTGAGGTGAGATGCAAAGAGATGTGTGTGGAGGGGACCCCATAGGCTCTCAATCTTTCAAAATGTCCCCTTGTGTAGTCTCCAATTACTGGAGTCTCTTAGATAAAGTGAGTCACAATCCGTTACCACGTTCTTGACTCCTGGCAGGTTGATCTGGTTGCTCAGGTAGTGGTGCCAGAAGTCCTTCGCCAATTCCACCAACATCTTGGGTCTAGTCCCTCCCAGATGGTTGATGTAGTGGACAGCTGATCTGTTATCCAGCCCGAGGAGGATGCAGCATCCCGCTCAGTCCTTTGATAGAGCCCGAAATGTGAAGGACCATGCAAACAGTTCCAAGCAGTTGATGTGCAGGGACAGCTCTCCCTGCAATCATCGCTCGCCTGTTTCCAATTGGCTGCTCCTTGCGCCCCACCCTGATCTGCTTGTGCCTGACTCGATTATAAGGTCTGGGGCATTGCTGAAAATGGCTTGGCCATTCCATGCCTCCATGTTGTGGAGCCACCATTCCAATTCTGTTTTGGCCTCGTCGTCCAGGGGGACCAGTTGGTGGTAAGCCAACCCCCCTTACAGGTGCCTGATATTGAGCCTTTGCAGGGCTCTGAAGTGCAATAGGCCTGGGAAGATCGCTTGTATTGAAGAAGCCAATAGACCCACTACTTTGGCTAGACTCCAAAGCAATATAACCTGCTTCCTTATTACCTCTCTCAGCTCTTTCTTGATCGCTCTGAGCTTGGGTTCAGGAAGCTCCAGGGTCGCCTTGGTAGTGTCTATGATGGACCCCAGGAATTCCATGCACTTGCTGAGAATAAGATACGACTTCTCTCGGTTTATCAAGAATCCCAGAGATGAAAGCAAGTTGCTGGCCCACTGCATCCGTTCCAACAGCAGCTTCTTGTCTTGCACTAGAAAAAAAGATGTCGTCCAGATACACAATCCTCCTCGCGCCTCTCTCTCTCGAATCGCTGCTGCGACTGATCTGATCAACTTGATAAAGGCCTAAGGAGCGATGGGGGCTTGGCTAAAGGCCATGTAGGAGGACTAGATTCCTGAGGTGCTCCTGCCAATCCGCACATGATCCGAGTAATTACTATGCAAAAAGGCACCAAAACCAGCTGTAATTGCAGGCACGGCTGTATGAACACTTAGTGCCCAACTGAAGCCCCACGGTTGACTGGTAGACGAGGAACTCCGTGCAAGATCAACCCGAAGAATCCGCCGCGGCTGAGAGGAGGAGGAGGGGGAACTAAGATGGCGGCCCGGTCACAACAAAGGGCCAGGATGCGGCAACGAGAACCAGTATGCGGATATCAGAGGGGACGGCTCCAGGAACATGAAATGCAGCTGCAAGACCGCGTACAGGAAAAGGACGAAGCTTCCCTGTTGTTGCACTGCAACAAGTGCCCGGAGTGTGCTGCTGCGGGGATCGCCAGGGGAGCGGGGACCGTGACGCGTTCGCCCGAAGCCGAAGGCCCAAGAAACACGCACCGAAGCACCCCACAGGTGGCCAAACGGTGCAGCAAGGAACGAAAAGCTGCAGAAGGGAGCCTGTGCAACACAGGTACCGCTGGTCGTGCAGGGGTGAATATAAAACATGGCTTGCCTGCACCACCGTGCGCACACCCACCGGCCCCTGCCCAGGTTTCCACAGCTGCGGGGTGCGCGAATGCGCATGGGAGACCTGCGCCGGTGTATGGTGAGAGCCCCTAGGAGCGGGGGCTAATACACGACAGAGCGGCACACCGCGCGAGCGGCCCAGACAAGCGTGGACCTGTTAGGAAGAATTCTCCGTTTAGGCTGAATTTCCTAACCTAGTGAGTCCCCCAGCAGCTTTGCTGGATTTTTGGGGTTTATTTTCTCCTGCCAAGAGTGAGACTCTTTTACCCTCACTCTTGGGCATGATTTGAGTGCGTTTCTTTGACTCTAGATGTGTTTAATGGGCTATGGGGTCTTTTACTCCATAGGGCTTCATGTGTTTTTGTGATGTGTGTTACACAGCACCCTCAGTGCAGTAACACAGGGGTGTCATAGTGACCCCCCAGTATAGACTCCATACCCTGGGACTGACTACTGTCTCCCAGGGCATGTAAAGTCACCATTGACTTTACTAGTCTTAAATTCTGAACAGAACCAGTACAAACCATCATATTGTGGACGTACTGGCTGGGGCAATTCAATTGCCCCGGGGTCTGTTAGTCGAGGGGGCACATCTCCGTCCCCCCCTGAGCGAGTTTTGGCTCGTGGCAGTGGATACTACTTTTTATATTCAACCTACAAATATTTCTCTATAGGATTTTCCCATTGTTCGAGGATACTATCTTTATTTATTTAATTGCAATAGCCTCGAACATACCGCCGGTTTATTTAATTAATATTAATTCTCCGGTTGGTATTTTTTGCCAAAACTCGGTTCTAAAATGGCGTTTGTGTTCTCTTCTGTGACTCCAACCCAAGTCGAGCCCTTTGTTCCACTTTTTTGGCGGGCTTCTCCACAGAAGCCCTCCAAAGTGGTGCCACTCTGTCTGGGGTACTTAGAGGGGTGGAAGGGGATTTAGGCACCCTGGACTGAGTTGCCTAGGCAACTCAAGTCGCACTCCGTCCCGATTGGCCCAAGTGGTGAGCCGGCCGGCTCACCACTTACCATGTTTGAGTGACAGCTAGGCTGAGTGAATGGGGGTTTTCTGCATAAAAGCAGGGCTTTGGGGACTGGAACTTCAGAAGTCGCCACAGGACCTAAGTATCCGACGAGGGAGAAGCTGAGCCGGCCTGCCACGACAACACCACCGGTGGAGCCCTGCTGGACCGTCTCACCACTTTTCCCAACGACAGAGGAGATCTCCCGCTGGAGAGTCTTCTTCCTTTGACTGGTGGGGATAACCAGTTTCACCGTTGTTTCACCTTCCCGACGTATCTCGTGGCCGCCTTGCCTGTGCCAAGCACCCAGGCAACCGGGATACCACGTTTTACCACGACCGCGAATTAAAGGGTATTACCTTTAACCGGAAAACTCCACGGCTGGTTTCTTCCCTAGTAGTGCAACGACCTTCGTCTTTCCTCCAAGTCGAGATATTCTCTTCCCCTGGACGATGACGAGGCTTGCACCCACTGTCAGGAACAACTGCCACCGCTGGAGGATCCTTCCCACTTAAGGTACCGTGTCCCGCCTGGCTTCCCTTGCCACCGACTGTACGGGGTAGATTTAGCCCCCGGCTTTTGAACCTGGGTTAGCCTGGGACACCCTGGCTAAACTTTTCTGAGCCTCTCTAAACTCTTTTTGAACTCTCTGCAAGACTTTCTAAGCCTAGTGCAACTGTGTAATCTTGTGCGCATTTGTGCTCTGCTCTCTCTAAGAGTGGACCCAGCCTTTGTACTTTGGCTCACCAGTGACTTTTGCTCTTCTGCCTTGCTAACAGTGTTCCTAAATCTTAGATTGGTGTACCTTTCCATATTCAGTCTCTCCCCCACCCCCCTCTTTCATACACTTATTGGAGCGCCATCTATAGTTAAGCGCTCACCTCTGTATGAAAATAAGTGGTGTTTACTAAGACTTATCTGATAAGGAATAAGGGGTGTATTTATTATAATAGTAACTGTGTTTAGAGTGTTTTACAATAAGAGTGCTGGAGTGTTTCAAACAGTGTGTTTTTAAAATAAATAATTATATACTTTGATACCAAAGCTCTGGTCAGTGTTTGCTTGTATTATTGTGTCTAAGTGCCTATTGTGTATACTTTGCATACTGCCTAACTCTTCTTGAGGGAAGTCTGACTGCTCAGCCACAGCTACCAGGTAAATCTGGGTGGTACATACTGCTACCAAGTGGGTTTACTGCTAACACCTGTAGTCCTAAATCTTTTGCAGTGTTCCCTAAGGGAACTGCACAGGTTTCTGCCTAACAGGACCACACAACTTAAAGGTCCCCCTAATGCTGACTAGGCATTACTGTACGCCGTGCAACACCATACGCTGAGGCAGCCGTCGAGCAATGCGAGGACACTGAACAACGCCCAAGGGATCATAGCTCGAATGCTTGATAGCGAGGCCCGCGATCCCCTTGCTCTAGCTGGAGAAGTGTGGGGACAAACACCTAGAAAGGCCAAGCTAAAGAAGGAGGAAAAGAGGACCGGGAGAGCAAAGGGACGCATAACAGCTGCGCTGCCAGCATGACATGCACCTTTGGAAGGCATAAGAGACCCAATGCCAATCACTGCTGAGGCTGAGGAAGGACACACCGGAGGCCTGCATAAATCAGACTCAAATCCGTGTAATCCAACGCACTGGGGTGCACCTGGACCACTGAACCCGACACATGGACGCAGGACCACCTGCAGCCCGATTGTAACTCCTACACCCAGGGGGCCCGAAGCGTACGACGCTGCCCAGCAAAGACCCCATGGGGGGCAGTCAAACAGCAGAAAACAGAGTAACGGCCCCTGAAAGGGGACACACTAGGTAAACCACAGAGTGGAGACCAGAACCCCATGACCAGCAAACGTGGTACCCCATGACCAGTGGGCAGGACATTGATTGTCAAGCCGAAGAGCCTAACAAAGACCTGTATTGAGGACTACAGGAACACATAGTAGGTGCGAATGAGCACTGGTCTTGGCGCCCCACTACCCACGAGCAGGGGCACAACAAAGAGGCACTTTACGAATGTGGTGCAACCGGAAATCATAGGGCACGGCACGACGGGCAGAAACAACAGATGGCAGGCTGAGCACAACGCACCCTACTAGGAGACCAAGCGAAGGGCAGAAAAGCATGCCAAGCCCTCTGCGCCTGGCAAACTGCAGTGGTACGCAACATTGAGGAAGAACCAAGCCACACAGGTCATAATTGGCTGTCACAGCCTACCGAGACATCCATCCAATCGCACATACACGAACATTTGAGCAGGGACCCACCAGAAAACAGTGACTTCAACCAGGAACTGGGGTCTGCCGCAGACAGTGGAGTAGCGCAAGGCTAGGGAGGGACCCAGCCGACAGAGAGCCACAGGGGAAGGGAAGTCACACACTGAACCCGAACCAACCATACGGACGCTGTAACAATAAAGCACGATACGAGCGAAAAGGGGGCCCACAAACAAACATGCTGCTGCAAAAGATAGCAGGTGGAGCGCTCACCCAGGGGTTTGCGGTGGAGAGCGCGCACACAGAGTCCTGACCAGGAAACCCCCTACCGGTTCCCCTCCAAGGCCCATAATTTCTAAAATTCTGAACTACCGGGATAGGGAAGAGATCCTGGAACACTTCTGAAAGGGGGGCACAATACAAAGGGCCTCCGCATCCATCACTGCTTACCCGGATTATACCTTGCTGGTCCAGAGGCGACGACTGAACTATGGGACGGTGAAGAGGAGACTACGAGAGGCGGGCTACAGGTACATGCTAATGTACCCAGCCAAACTGAAAGTGTTCCATAAAAACAGAGCCCTATTTTTTGAAACTCCTGACGACGCGACAGCATGGCTGGATGCTCAGAACTGCCCGCAAGAAACGGATGGCCTCAAGGAGGGCAGAACAGACAAATGAGGTGATGGCTCCGGAACCGAGGTGCGTATGTAATATGACATTGGGACTTGACTATAAGTTAGTAAGAGGAAGGCCCAGATAACGGAGCCATAGGTTAAACAGCAACACTTGGGCAGGTATAACATACTAGCGGGCTGTAAAGTCAGCCATGGGGACTGGTACATAAGACAGGAGGCCAGCTGGGTTAGACATGAGATGGGCTACATAGAGATAAGAAACCAGGCATGGTGAAATAGAGCAAATAGCAGGAGACTTGAGGGACTCGCTCTCACACCTCCATAGATAGCTTGGTTAGGTTACTGATAGATCGGTAACTCCCTGCTGGGCTCCAGATATCAGTATCACCGAGAATGGACCAAAAGCGGGTTAGCCTGAGATCCAGGGATGGAGCTGGTCAACAGTTGCGAATGGGAAGGGAGGGATCTGGGGGGGGTTGGGATGTGTGCTGTGAACCTAGTTGGGGAGACTTGGGGAGGGGGGCCAGTTGGGGGGTTTATGTTGTAATTGGACAGGGAACGAGCTCATACTCACGTCAAGCAAGATCAGAGAGAAGGACAGGGGGGGGAGAGAAGGGTTAAGATCTGGATGACAATGGGAGAGCTTAGAATAGTAATCTGGAATGTTAGAGGCCTGAATAGCTACCTGAAGAGAAATAAGGTAATGATGTACCTGAGAAGGCAAAAGTGGATATTGCTTTATTGCAAGAAACCCACCTCACCAGAGAGAAACAAGAGGTGGTTAAGAAAAAGTGGAGAGGGACTACCATAGGAGCTACGTATTCAGCCTATGCCGGGGGGTAATCATCTGGGTGGCGCCACATGTGCCCTTCCAGATGCTTCAGGCCACGGTGGAGTCAGACGGAAGGATGGTAGTGATGCGGGGGCTGTTAGAGAATAGAGAACTGTGCATTATAAACACATACGCCCCCAACCAAGACACAGCGGCCTACTTTAAGACACTATACAGCAAAATCAGCCCCCACATAGGCGGCGCGGTCATATGGGGAGGGGACTTTAATTGCATGCGGAACCCCAAAATGGACAGGTCAGACACAAAATTAAATAAACCCACTCCCGCAGCGAAAACGCTACAGGTCCTGCTGAAAGACTTGTCCTGGAAGACATATGGAGGCAACAACACCCGAACGATAGGCATTACTCACACTACGACGCCCCACACAACCTGTACACGAGACTGGACTACATGTTTGCCACTTCAGAACTTGCTGGGGAAATGACGGGTTCAGAATATAAGGCGAGAATATTATCGGACCACTCCCCTCTGGTCCTGGCGTGGTGACACCAGCCCCCCAGAGCTAGAATCCAACATGGAGGCTTAGGGCCAAGGCACTGAAGGATACTGCATTCACAGAAGACCTAAGTGAAGAGGTAATTGGGTATTTTTATAATAACACAGGAAGCATGGAGTCAGAGAGAACCCTATGGGAGGCCTTTAACATGGAGGTGAAGGGGGCGGCCATATCCAAATCCAAAGGGCTCCAAGGGGGCACAGAACGAGAGCTACAGGAGACGGAAAAGAAACTAGAAGAAATTATGAAAAGAGGGTGCTCCCCACAGGAAGATGCCGAACAGGTATGCCAATTACAACAGGCTTGTGGCGGGCTCTGGGAGAGGCTATGTAATCTGAATTACAAAAAAATACATTGAAAGGCAACATGCTGGTGGGGAAAAACCGGGAAGGCTGCTTGCATGGCAATACAAGAACGAGACCCCAAGATCAGCTATTAGGGAGATAACGGGAGAAGATGGCCAAGTCTGGAACACCCAGGAGGGAGTGAATGAGGGATTCCTTAGATTCTATAAATGCCTCTATGGAGACACAGGGGAGACTGCGGAGCAGGAGACTCAGGAAACGCTAGAAGACATAGGATTACCAAAACTGAATGAGGAAGAGAGAGTCAGTGGTATTACATCTGCCTACGAGCAAAGCCCCGGGGTCAGACGGGCTACCCAGCAAATTCTATAAAACATATAGACAAGAAGTGTTCCCCCCGTTGTTGGCAATGCTAAATGAGGCCTTTGAGAAAGGGAGACTGCTGGAATCCTTGAGGGAGGCAGTAATCATCCCGCTCTTCAAACCGGATAAGCCAAGCACGGAATGTGGGTTGTACGGACCCCTTTCTATGTTAAACCAGGACAGCAAAATTCTTACGGCAGTGTTAGCAAATGGACTGAAAAGGGTAATAAACAAACTTTTACACCCCGACCAAACCGGGTAGAGGGCGACCCAGGTGAAATAGCAATTGTCTCGTTGGATGCAGTGAAAGCCTTCGACTCCATAAGGTGGCCTTGAATGATGGCGGCCTTGAAAGAATACGGGATAGGACCAGGATACCTGCGGTGGGTGAAAATGGTGTACAGCTCCCCAACAGCTAGGGCCAAAACGGGAGCGATAATTTCAGATAAATGGCAACTTAGTAGAGGCACGAGACAGGGCTGCCCATGGTCCCCGAGGTTGTATATCCTTGCACTAGAATCATTAGCGATCTGTCTAAGACAGCAGTATGGAGAAATAGGGATCCACACTAGGGGGGTCCGCACTTGACATCATTATAAGCGGACGATATGCTGCTGTACCTGCGTTTTCCCGAGGAAAACCTGCAATATATTCTGGAGGTGATGGAGCGCTATGCGACTCTCTCAGATATAGCAGTGAACCCCAAAAAATCATGCATGTTCCCCCTGGGGAGGTACATAGGAGTCCCACAGGAGAATTTACCAATCATGCGGATACCCTGGCAGACCAAAACATTCTGATACCTGGGGATAAATATATACCATACGATTGTAAACGAGCATAAATACAACACTGAAACGGCAGTGGAAGGTATCAAGAACAGCATGGGGTTCTGGTCAAAGCTCCCCCTAGACATGGTAGGAAGGGCAGCCTTGCTCAAGATGGTGGTCCTGCCTTGGCTACTACACTTCTTCGTAAATATCCCATACATGTTGCCCAAACGCTTTTTTGCTAAACTCCAGAGCTTATGTAGAGGTTTCCTATGGCACAAATCCAGAAATCGGGTCGCCCTATGAAATTGCAGGGGCATAAACCTGCCGAACTTTGAGATATACCACCTGGCAGGGCGGCTACAATATGTCGCTAGGTGGCTGTTGGAAGACAAGACAACAGAACATAGACTACTGTGGGGGGAATGGGACCCTTATTTCTTAAAAGAATTGGTATGGCTACCCAAACCAGAGCCGCAGGGGTGATCGAGATTGCTGGAACTGTGCTGGAAGATATGGCGCAAAGCGTGCCGAGTGGTGGGGAACCAGACTCCGTGCTCCCCGCAGGTGCCACTTGTTGCGCTATGCGGGGCAGATGAGCAACTGAAGAAGGGGATTTGCAAATACTGGGAGCTGGTAGGCCTAGCTACCTTAGGAGACATATGGCAAGAGGGTAAAGCACTGGGCTAGATTCATGACAATATACACCAGAATAATCAAGCGGGTAAAGGAAACGTGGTCCGAGGCAATACTAGCAGATCAACCTGACACTGCCATAGAAACGATGTACGATATCTCGGAGGGAGGGCACGAAGTATCCCGGATCTATGAACTGGTGATGTCTAGAGTGGGCAAGGAGTTGCTCCAACTGAGACAAGACTGGGAGGAGGAAGCGGGAGAATCTATGCAAGACAGACAGTGGGAAAGAGCCCAGAGATATCATAAAAAGGTGTCGAGAAATGCGAGGTTGCAGCAGATTCAGTTATACGTCACGCACAGGGCATACATGACCCCTCAAAGGATCGCTAGGTTCAGTAATACAGATACACAGAAATGTCCCAAGTGCGGGGAGGTGTGTGCCGGGATAATCCACATGTTTTGGGTGTGCCCGGAGGTGGGACAATTCTGGGAGGAAGTTAGGCTACGGCTATCTGAAAAGGGAATTAAGCTAGAGGTGGAATCTGTATGGGCATGCAAGATGGGGGGATTTCCCAGACCACGCAATCTAAAACATGTCAGTAAACTCAAGGACCTGACATACATTCTGGTCAAAAGGAGAATAGCCATGGGCTGGAAAGCAGCTCTCAGGCCCAGACTAGAGGTATGGTGGAATGATCTCCTGAAATGGGCAGAAGTCGAGACAGTGGCATGGCACGAGGCAGCCAGCAGGGGGTTGGAGGTGGATGAAGTGGGACCCCTAATAGCATGGAGACATATGGTAGCTATACTGTCGGGATCCTCCCATGTCGAATCCAGTGAACAGGACACGTCTGACGAAGATGAAGGGGACTAACCCTGATAAAACAGAAATCTAATGGACTGATGTGGAAGCTCGAGTTAACAGTGGAGTGAGGGGGGAAGACAGCAATAAATAACATGTAAATGTAAGCTAAGAAGCACGTAATCGGAAATGTCGGGTGTGTTGGTTATGTTGTGTTATTGTAAAAAACCAAGAAAATATGTTTTAAAAAAATGATAAAGGCCTAAGGAGCTGAAGATAGTTTGAAAGGCAGACATCTGAACTGCCACATATGACCCTTCCAAAGAAAACTTAAAAAGGGTCCATGCTCGTTGGCTACTGGCAGGGTGAGATATGTGTCCTTGAGATCTAGTCTCACCAGCCTGTCCCCTTCCCTGAGGATGTCTCTAAGGAGATAAATCCCCTCCATCTTAAAAAGTTGGTATACTAACCAACCATTGAGGCTTTTGAGGTTTATCACCAGCCTCACTTTTCCATTCCTGTGAACTACGAATATATTGCTGTAGAATTCCTCCCTCTGGATCCTCAATCCAAGCTGCTCCAGCTCCATCTCTAATAATCGCGCTCCTGCTTGGGAAACCTGCGCTGGGTGCGGGTGGTGTCCCTGCTGTTGTGCCCCACTAAGTCCAAATTGACCCATGCAACCATCTGCGAAACCCAAGCATCGCTTGATAGCCTGTGCCAATTTCGTAGAAATTGGCTTGTCCTCCCTCCTACTGGGGGATACACATGTGGACTCGCTCTCACCTGATCCTGCACCTAAAATGCCAGTTGTAGCCTCTTCCCCTGCGACCTCCGAACCCTTTGCCGTGAGATTGGAAAAAGGTATCCTGCTGTCTTGTTTCCCAATATTGGGCTCTGGGCCCCAGAGGTCATCTTTGTCCTTGGATTCGACTGGTCTATTCACGTGAACGTTAAATGCTTAATAAAGAAGTGAAGCATTTAAACTTTGCATCAAAAATTGAAGAGAGAGAAAGAATTGCCCAAGCCAAGAGTATTCTCCTATTGAGCTTGACAGCAGTTTTTCCTAAAGCCAGAAAACCATATCATTAAGACTGTGAGCCTACAGACAGTATAACATTGCCTAAAATGCAAGTGTGCAAGCATTACCTGGAGCAAAGATAGTGGCACCAAGGCCTCTGGGTAATTATTTCAGCTAACAGTTGGCAGAAAGATTAAGGCAAAGTGGGGGAAGGGAAACTTGCTGTTCATGAATATTATCTGAAGTTGACAATCTAAAATGCTTGTTGATGAATATTATTCGAAGATGAGACAGACCAGAGAGGCAAAGAGGATGCCCCTTTTAAAAAAAGATATTATAGAGAGGCTGACATACAGTCATTTATAGAGCCCACCCCCTCAACTCCATAATACTGGAAAAACAGCAAGATCACACTGTCCTGGACACCTCGTATCAGCCCAATACCACATCGGAGATATGAGAGACATTATGCACTCAAGACAACCGTATCAAATGTATCGCCAAACTGATGTGGTAAACATGAGCCTGCACTGGATATAGAACTATAAGTGAAGTCCGATAGATGGGAAGTGAAGTCATGAAGAAGAGAAGATACGTAGATGTACTGAACTCGATGTATGGACATCTGAAGAAAGAAGATGTGACTGTAGTGACAAAGTAAACATGTGAATATGGAGAAAGCCATATACCATAAGAAGATAAGTGACAAGAGATGTAATAGGTGTATATACGCAGAAACGCAAGGTAGATAAGGCAACTCAGAGGCTTGCTAAAGTAGGAAATAGAAAGTGGGTAAAGCACCCATGTTGAGAAAATGGACATCAGCATTGTGTAATAGTAAGAGAGAAATCTCAAGAGTAGAAAGACCAAGGCTGCAGAGCTGACAGGCATTAGAATACAGATTTGTACAAGAACAAAGGATATTTTACAGAATCGAGGATGCCACAGCAAGAAGCAACTGCAAGGCTTGAAAGGAGTCGAAGAGAATAAGCTACACACACAGAACATATTTCTCTTGAGGTATAAAAACCTTTTTGTGTAACTGAAATACATTGAGAGTGTGTGAGCTGCAGTGTGTTTGTTCACCAGGTTTCCCTACTTTATTGAACTGATAATAAAGTAGTATTTTGCCATATTCCTTGAGTCTGTCCGGTTATTTGCATCTGAGATAATTTATTGTTGTAATCCCATTCAGCACTTGGAATGCTCCAGGTGCAATTGCACAATATTCAGAGGAAGAGTGCCTTGCATGTTGGAAGGTGTTGAAGTGGCTTAACCTAAATCTTGTCGGAACTAGAAACTGTTTTGCATTGCAGAGTACTGAAGCTGTGGTGGCATTTTGAGGTGGTATATCCAAGTGTCAGTAGATGGAACATTTCAGAAGCCCAAGTGAAGTACTAGGAGACAAAGGAGAGTGTTCACATGGTAAACGTGAGTAAAAGTGATGTTGTTAAAGTAGAAGCATGAGCAATATCCTAATCTTGTGACTAATGACCTACTATCTGTTAACCAAGAACTGTGTTTCAATAACAGTTGTGGAGGTTGTATTTCTTTTTAACTGTGGCAAGCTTCTTGGATTACTGAAAGTGGCGACAAAGCATTGTGGCTGAGAATCCCATTGGTGCTGTTCTGAGGAAGCGGAAATCCATATTTCACCAAGAAGAAGAGATTTTCTATTGTTGGAACTTTCGTTAACAAACCTTTACCTTGACATTGAAACATCAAGAACTGATTTGAGACTATTCTATCTACAAGGATTACCTTGTTTCCTTTTTGAACATTGGAGTAGAATTCACATTGAACCTCGCCCAGGTTATTGAGAGGTTATCAAAAAACTGAATGTTGTTGATGGTATTTTAATAGCAATATTTTTTTGTAATTAGTGTGAGGGCCAGGCATCTTGTGTTAGAGTGTTTCCCTTTAGTTTTGGTTAGGCAGGGAAATCCTGAGCAGAGTATGGATAGTGAGGTATTTAATATCATCTATACTTTAATAGAATGCCTTGTTTTGAACAAACAGTTGTCCGCCTTGCATGGTTGACCCCTCACAGTAGGGAAACTCTTCAGGATAGGAACAGAGAGGCCTTTATCTAATCCTTTTTATTTAAATAACCGATCCACATCCATCCGTCCATATCCATCCATTCACCCAAGTACTGATCCATCCTAAGGACTTATCCAACAGAGGACCCATCCATGCCTTCATGAATCAATCTATCTATCTATTAAATGCAACAAGCAGATGTCCCTCCTTAATGATAAGGACATGTTCCAGCATACAATTCCATGGCTGCATCCAGACCACCGTCAACTTTGAAACCCTCAACCAGCTCTTTCAGGTTGGGATATTGCTGTCGCACCTCAGGAGGGTGTCTACTACCAACACCAGCCTGATGGTCTTCTAGACAAAAAGAAATCACATCATATTCCTCACCAAAATGTTTTATAATTAAGCTAGGGGATGTTTCATAGGTGCAGGTATAAATCTAGGACCCTTGATTCAGGTATCTTTGAGGGATGGTGCAGTGCCAACAGTGTTGCCATTGGTGCTAGGGGCAGAGTCACACGTGGGGGTCACTGGACAATGAGGCCTGAGCAGGCCCCTCTTGAATTTCACCCTGAAAGCGTGAAACTTGACGGCAGACCAGATAGGTGCAGGTGTTACCCCACCAGAGAATGAGTTAGCCATACAAGTAGTCTCAGGGGCCAGCGCTGATGGGATTCAGGCTAGGTCCCACTGTCCATTAAAGGATCAGCTGCATTGTTGCTTGTGCCACAGCTTGCATGCATATTTCTAGCATGCTGGGCCTTCAGGAATCTCATTCAGCTGGGGTGTGGTGGGGTTGGCCATAGGGGAACAAACCACCCACACCTTCTTCCATAATTTGTAATATGGTGGTACAGATTGTTCTTCCATTGTACTATTGATGGTCTCTGCAGTCAGGACCTGGTGGTGCTGTGTTCTGGAAGAAGAGTGAGGTTTTAAGAACGGGGACTCTTCTGGAGTGAGTTTCCTTTTCTCCTTCATAGATGTCCTGCTGCGTCGAAGAATTGGCTAGTACTTGGTTAGGGGCATAAGAGGCCATTTTGGGAAGATATGGACTGACCCATCCCCGATTGTCAGTCGTGTGCATCAGAGTAAAACTCTTTGCCACATGTTCCCCAACAGCATTCAGATAAATGGACTGACATGAGGCAAAAGTTAATGCCATGATCTGGCTTCAGACAAAGCTCTAGTGCAAATCTGACTGAGATGTCTGGTGCTTACTATCTGTCCAAGGTTTAAATCCGGAAGCCTTCAAACAGGTTTTTTCTTTTTTTTTTTAAAAGCAGCTTTCACACCATCTGAAAAATGATGAACCTACCAGTGTTCTGACCTTCAGACACGAAAGAAGACTCAAGAAACCAGCAGGCTCTGGGCTAGGCAGCTGCAGGCTCTCCGCACCCTGGTTTGACTGCAATAGCCTAGCATTTCCCTTGTGCAAACAAGTTGGCCATGCCCCCAACGCGCCCAATCCCACTGCCCACGACTCTAAATCTAAGATTTGACATCACTATAATCGTATGGTATGACCAGGCAAGCTCACTGCCACCCAACCAACCATGCCCCACGCTCTAAGAACAGGCAATGTATGTCTGTATATATCAACCTGGAAACTAGAGCGCAACCTGGGCCTGTCCCCTCCCAGGCCCTCTTCACGGCCCTGGCTTCTCACATCATCTTTAAAACCCAGAACATCCTGTCCACCCTTTCATCCTCTCCTTCTCCCTCCACTCTCTCCTCTTCCTCCGGCCCCCCTGCAACCACCACCCTCTCTTCTCTGCCTTTCCTCCCTTCATCACTGACAAGGTTTCTAGACAAGTCCGAATAGCCTCTTTTTAAATCTGCCTGCCTCTAATCTCTGTCCTCTGCAACTCATCCAGAACAGGACTGCAAGACTTGTCCTTGGCCTCAAGCCCAGGGATCATATCTCTTCAGTCCTGAAATCTCTTCATTGGCTCCCAGTGGCTGCAGGGACCAGGTTCAAGACCCTCAGCATTTTCCACAAGGCCTTATGGGGCCTGAAACCATAATACCTCCAACTTTCTCTTTGGCAGCATCTTCCTACTCAAGCTCTTTGCTCCTCCACCTCCAACTACTTGAGGGTCAGTCTCTTTTCCAAGCAGCAAGTTGGGGCAGATCTCTCCCTCTTCGGCTGGCGCTTGCCTATGGAACAGCCTCCCTGCCTCTCTAAAACTTGAGCAAAACCATCTCTGCTTCCGGAAGCATCTCAAGACTTTCCTTTTTGCTCCTGCCTTCTCCCTTCCCTGCTGATCTCTTATCTTAAACTGGACTGGTCACCTGGCTACCCTCTGAACCACAGGCCCGGGACCCTGCCCGCCCAGTGGCACCCCTGCACTGCATCCTGGCAACCCTGCACTTGGGTCTGTATCTGCCTCCCACATTCTTCCCCCTACCTGCACTTATCAGACACTTGTTGTCTGCACCTAAACTTGCATTGCCACCTGCTGGGCACACTACTTGTTCTTTGATGTTTGATCCTGTGTCTTGAACTTGCTCCTCCTCCCCTGGCACTTTACCCCTTCCCTCTCCCATGCACTTGCGCAATCTCAATGTCATTAGGTCTAGTAAGATCATTGTCTTGTCCTCCCTTTGTTCCCCTCCCTCACCTCGTCACGCCTTGAAACACTTGTGTATAAGTGTGTTATAAACACCATATCATATCATTGAGGCTCTGTCCTCAAGACGGCACTCTATCAAGTCTGAGGCTTATAGTGCGCTCCTTGGTCTTTTTCACAATGTCTTTGGACTTCCTCATTTAGGGCTCACTGGTCTAGGCGCAGTTGTCAGACCACACGCTCCACCCATCACAGGTCGCGCAACCAGGAAACCCAAAGCTCTCCAGTTCACACAAGTTAATCTGCACTTGTTCCTGCGGACAGATTCACAATCAATTGCCAAGTCTCAGCCCAATGATTTTAGGGGCAGCTTCACAATTTCCTGGTTTCTCCCAGTTAGCCTCTTGGCTTTGGCACGTCTTGTCACACCTCTCTTTCCAAGCTTTGCCCCTGTTGCACCGTTTCCAGTTATAAAGTTCACTTTCTGGTGGTCTGGTTCATACCCCACCTTTTGTTACACTTCTTCACACTTGACTATTTTCTGCATAATGCTTTTCAAATGGGTTCTTTCCTATCGGCTTCTGTTTGGCATTAGCTTTGCCCATAAAACAAACTACTGTATTCAATATGCCTACTTTGGCTCAAGTTCCAATTTTCATTCAGTTTGGTATTCAATATATCTATTTCATCAATGTTTCAAGTTTGCACACAGTTCGGTATTCAATATATATATTTCATCATGGTTTCAAGTTTGCACCCCACTCGGCACTCCATAAGTCTTAACTGGCACTGCATTACTCACACGCGGTGGTCAGTCATAATGTCGAAAAAATAATGTCGAATGACAAAAATGTCGAAAAAGAAATGTCGAAAAAAGAAATGTTGAAATGTTGAATTCCGTTTTTTTAAAATATTTTTTTCGAATTATTTTGTTGAAATAATGACTTTTGACATTATTGTTTTCAAAATTATCACTATAAACCACTCACACGCAGTACTATAGAGGCGCTCTGGCTCAGAGTGACTCCCCCGACACTTACCGGTCTCTGGCTTCCTCTCCGGCAGCTCCAGCTGCCTTCTTTTTGCTTTTCCGGCTGACGGACTGGCCCCTGCGAGCCCAGCTTGCATTTCTGATGTCTCTGCCTCCTTCACACAGACACGGATGGTGTCCTTGTCTTCCTGCTCGCTCGTGTCGCTACACGCATCCCAGCACGGAGGCTCCCATTCTTGTGGCAAGCCAATGGCCCATCTGGTCTGGGGGTTCCCCCAGTTTTCCTGTGCTTCAGCTGGCATTCTGGCTTCCTGGCAGGCCCCACCACGGCTGCCTCCTTACGACACAGGTTCGCTGCTGGCAGCTTGCAAACTGGCCACCCTGTCTCTCTCCAGTCTATTTCACTGGCCTCTCTTTACAAACATGTAACCCTTCAACAGGTTGCAGGGGTGGATTCACCATCATACTTTGCTGACCATAGGGACATGCCTGACCCTCACAGTTCTTTGCAGGCATCTTCTTTGTCCCAGTACCAAAGAAGTGAAATAAAGGTGTAGTGCTCATTATTCTCAGTCTCCTCTTCTTCGTCCCAGTACTTTCAAATGTCAAATGTCAGATGGGTACGTGAGACGAGTTGTTTTACCCAAAACGTTCACAAAAGATCCCCCTCTGCCGGGCTCAGACCCAAAACACAAACTTAAAAGTGGGGGCTCCCTTCCCCAAGCTTATTTCACTTTGGGTCTCCCTCCGTCGGGCTTGGACCCCTTTCGGATATCGAAGACTTTCGAATGTGCATGGTTTACTTTTCAGACCACTGCAGGACCACGTCAACTCAACGTTCATGGTTTTACTTTCACTCTTCCCTTCTCTGGGAATCAATCTTCTTTATTTCACTTTTGCTATTCATTTGCTCTCTCGCTTTAAACCAGGGACCTTTCATTGAGACTTTTGAGTGGGCTACTTTCTTTCACCGGACCGCTCTGTTACTTACTGATTTTACAGCTGTCCTTTACATCAAAATTTACTCATAAGGCTGCCTTTCTTTGAGTCTCATTCACAAGCGTGCAGCCTTCACTTGCAATATAATGTTTCTATTTCAAACTTTAACACACACCGGTCTCTCAGGTGGCTGTGTGCATCTTTTCCTGGTGTTTTTCAATTTCTAATTCAGGAGTAAAGGTTAGTACCACAGGCTTGGTCTCGCTTCCCCAACTTTGCCGTTCACCCAGGAGGGCTGCTGGCATCCTTGCAACACAATGCAGTCTTCACCTGTGGGATTGTGCCTTCTTCACGTGGTCTTTCACGGCCTGTCAGAGGCAACGACCTCCAGTAGCGAACGCTTGTGGTTTTCTACCCGCAGCTCTTGTCCCTTGCTCCAGCAAAGAAAATATGACAATTAATAAATTGAAACTAACAGCAGTCCAACTGGGCCTTGTGACATTCGAAGCATGCTAACGAAGTGAAAAAAGTGGGATGCGGGTAAGTGCTATTAGGGTCTCCCAGAGGGGGAGGGACAGAGGTGCCTGTTGGGGAGTGTGAGGAGCTCATGGTGGCAATAGTAAAGACAGACAGACACAAGTGATCACAGTTCAATGCTGTTTAATAAACTGAGTTTGCAGTTTGGGAAAACGCCCAATCTAAACCTAAAGCTAAGATGGGAGCAAGCTACGACCATCAAAATGAAAATAAGGCAGTCCTAGTGGCGCTGTATCAAAGGGCCTATACTCCAAAAGAAAATATCACCAAATCCAAACTAATTACAGAAAGAGTGTGAGATAGGGTTTTCAATAAAGAATAAGTTAATTACCGCTGGTAACGTTCTTTCGACTGGATGTTCCTCCCACATATTCCTCATCTTTGATATTCGATATGCAGCTTCGGAAAAATGTTTTTTTGGCAGAGGGCGTTGTGCGTCAATGGCATAGACTCAATGTCCCTCGAGGGCCTCCGTCTCGAGGATGATGTCATCGAAGGCGTCTATAGTACGCGCAGCGCCGGCTGGCTCCAGTTCTGTTTTTTCCCCTTGCAGCAGAAATACATGCATGAACACAGGAATGGCCATACTCAGCCTTGAAGGAACAAAGCTGTAATAGCATGGGAAATTCTACTCTGGGGTAGGCTGGGAGGGCAATGAGGAATACATAGGAGGAACATCCAGTCGAAAAAATGTTACCAGTGGTAAGTAACTTGTTCTTCGAATGAATTTGATTTCGAATGTTTCTATGAATCGAGTGCAGGTCTGATTTACCATAGCTACCATCCTGACAGAGGGAAGATTCCAGGCAGTAATGCTTTGGGAACATGTGGGTAGTAGACCAAGTTGTTGCTTCAAAACTATTTTGTATTGGTACACCCCTTTGCAGGGCTGAAGAGGTAGCCATGCCCCTATTGGAATGGGCCCTTAAACCTTCCAGAGGGTCCTTCCCTGCCAACCTGTAACATTCTGAAATGATCAGAATGATCCAACTGGATAAGGACTACTAGCGAAAAGATTTACCCCTCCAAGGTTGGCCACTAGGTCGAAAAG
The DNA here is from genome assembly GCF_040938575.1 of Ambystoma mexicanum. Taxonomy (NCBI): domain Eukaryota; kingdom Metazoa; phylum Chordata; class Amphibia; order Caudata; family Ambystomatidae; genus Ambystoma; species Ambystoma mexicanum. The sequence continues at coordinate 1,167,880,197 of NC_090935.1, read as the reverse complement.
GCTGAGGTTGCCTAATAACGGTGCCTAAAGATCTGGCTGCCGCCTTCGAGGTCTGCAACTTCTCAAGACTCTCGTCAGCCTTGTTGCCAAAAAGGTGAGACCCGTCAAAGGGCATGTTGAGAAGTCTGGATTGCACATCTAGTGCAAAACCTGACTAATGCAACCACGCAAATCTGTACATAACGGTGCTAGTAGCCATGGCTGTGCTGATGCTATCAGCAGAATCCAGACCTGACTGAATGGCTTTGTTGACATCTCCAACTATGGTTAAAGACCGGTCTCTTCCATCTCCCACTGGAATGTGCTCTGCCGCCATGGAAATGCAGTCCCACAGAGTGAACATACATTTTGCAAGGGCACATGTGGAGTTGGCAGATTTGAGTGCCATACTCCCTGTGGAAAATACCTTCCTTGCCCATCCATCTACTCTTTTGTCGTCCCAATCTGGAGGGATGGTAGGGTAAGCCACTTGCTTAGATGGTGAGTAGCTGCCTGCACCACCAAACTCTCTGGAATGGGGTGTTTCGACAGGTAGTCTGGGTCACTACTGGAAGTGCAGTACTTCTTGGTCAAGTTTTTATGTACAGCCGGATTAATTTCCGGTGTTTCTCAATTCGTCGCCACCATCTCTGTAAAGCATTGTGAAACAGTAATATGGGATCTGACTGAAGACCCTTATCTAAGATATTTGTTAGATCATTTTGTTCAAATGGCAATGGAGGCCTTCTCCACCCCATGTAGTCCACTACCTTAGACAGGAGTCGTCTGTAGGACACACCTGCATGCTCCCCAGCCTCTGGTCTCCCAAACTCCAACTCAGGTGAGGCATCCACCCCACTTGCAGTCTGTAGGTTGTCAGAGGTCTCTCAACCTGGACTCCTCTGCAATAAAACTTTCAGGTACATCTGGCAAGCCAAACTGGAGGCCAAATGCAGCCTCTTCATCTGATGGTTCATTCTCTTCATATATGGAAGAAATACTTAAAATAGTCCTTTTTCTCAGTAGTGGCACATATGGTTTTGACGCTGGAAGAGTTGTTGAAACTTTCTTCATTGGCGTCATAGGTTTTATTGGGGCGTTCGGCGTCGATGGCGCAGCTAGCAATGATGGTGCAGCTGGCATCTCCGGCATCGATTTCGAGGGTTTGGCTGGCGTCAAAGGCGCCACCAGCGTCGATGGCATGGACGACCTCAACTTATGCTTTCTGCTCGACTGATTCTTCGATGTTACTTCATCGGATCAAGGCCTCAACATCTCTCGAGGCAGATCGAGCCTTCGTCCCAGACTCGAGGGCACGCAGGATATAGGCCGAGCCCTTTCCTTCCTGCCTTATTTCGAAGGCACGGTAGGAGCATGGCTTGAAGGCTTCTGCTTTTCAAATATTTTGAGCATCTCTGCTCTGAAAGCCTCCCACTCAGCCGGAGTGGATTTTTTTTAGTTGAGCAAGAAACCCTCTCAGGGGAAGCATCCGACTAAGTCGACAAAGGCGACCTACGGTGCCTTCTCTTAGACTTCTTCGAGGACGAAGAGGGGTGAGAGCCACTGCTCGATTTCGACCGCTTGGCCTTCTTCCTCCAAGAGAGTCGCCTTTCGACTAGTCGTTCGAATGTTTCTTGGCCGTGGTTGGGGATTTTGAGATTCGCCCTACCTTCAACTTCCCCTTTCGTTCCTTCAAGGCCTTTCCAGTTATACACTGGCACTTGGTACAGTCCGAGGTGTTGTGGTCCACCCCGAGGCACCACAAACAGATTTGATGGGGATCGGTCAAAGACATTTTTGACCCACAATCACGTCAATTTTTAAACTCGGTCTTCGGGGTTGTCAGTGTCAACGGAGACATTTTCTCTCTCAAAATAACGAAGACGTCACGAAAGTGAAGAAGCACGCCGTATTTTTCGAAGCTAAAGCTGTAGTGGAAAAACTGAACTGAAGCCAACGGGCACTGCGCATGCTATATATGCCTTTGATGACATCATCCTCGAGAAGGAGGCCCTCGAGGGACATCAAGTGGACGCCATCCCATCGACGCACAGTGCCCTCTGCAGAAAAAACAATTCTGGAGCAGTTGAAGCTGAATATCGAATATCAAAGATGAGGAATACGTGGAAGGACACAATCCATTTGAAAGAAGTGTTCACAAATAAAAAGTCAGGATGTGATTTCCAGGGGTCACCATTCCCAACGTTTTCAGCACGAGACACAGTGGGTCTCCTGAGTACAGCACACACTCGAGCTTTTCCAGCACAAGTCAACACTTCTGTACCAGCCATCAGCTTCTTCGATGGTTAATTCTCTTTCAACAAAAGCCTCTTGGCTTCGAGGGCCTGATGTATTCAACAAACAAAGTGTTCTGTTCTACATATACATTGGGTTATGGCTTCATATCTGGGTCCCCATCTTCTGGGCGTAAACCCCTTATGAATCATATTCAACAAAACAAATACAAAGTTCCTTTCCAACTGGACCTTTGGGGGTGATGACTTTCCACCCCTGGATCTCTCTCCTTCGGGTTTGGACCCCTCTTGGACATCAGCCTCCCTCCTTTGGGTTCACTATGGCTTTTCCTTGGTACACAATACTTAATGTCTTTTTAAACTAAACAATTCCTCAGGCTTCGTCCCTTTCTGTCGGCATCCTTGTACCGGGTTCACTCTTGCCAACAGTTCACTATGGACATCCCTCGGTCGGGTTCCCTCCTATCAACACACTGTATTTCGGGTGTTTAGACTTCACCTCCTTTTATCAGCATCCCTCCTTCGGGTTCACTCTTACCAATCTTGTCAATCGTATCTTTCTCATTCAACTCTTACGATATGGGACTCATTTCCCTAATCTTCATAATTCAAACAGCTCATTGTGAACATCCCTTGATCAGGTTCACTTCTGTCAACACACTGTTCATAGGGACTTCAGGCTTAACCCCTTTTGTCAGCATCCCTCCACCGGGTTTACTGTTGCCAACTTTATCAATCGTGCCTTTCTCAATCACCAGTCCGTCAAGGACTTTCAACTATACAGAGGATTTTTCAAGACCCCATGCAGGACCACTTTGACCCCTTTTCCACCTTCTCCAAAGGACTTCTGCTTATCGCAGTTTCATCAATTGGGTAATCGCCAGAGTTTGAGTGAGCATGCACGTTGTGCCGGACTCCTCTGTTGCTGGTTTTCCACCTCTGGCATCAATAACCCTCCCTGTATGTTTTCACAGTTCAATCAGCCGTTTGCTACTTTTCATTCAATACAGTTCGGTTTCTTATCGATTCTCCATCCTACTCACCGGCTGTGAAGAACCACTTGGCCATCTTTCTCTTGGGGGCCAATGTTGGTACCACAGAGACAAGCGTCTCTCCCCGGCTTGGTTATCAGTTAAGGAGGGTCTTGTGTACCATTGACATCTTCTGCAACACACGCTGGCTATTGTTCCCTGTCTGAAGATTACTTCTGCAGAGGGTTCACGGGCCTTGGTAGGAAAGGGCAAGGTTTCTTCTTTCCTTGTCACCCTCTCGGTATGCACTGTCTTTCTCATCCTCTTCAACTGCTGTGCTGAGTTAGCTCTCACGTTGTGCGGTCTGCCTTGCTTGCTCATAGTGTGCTCTCTTGCTCCACCTTTTATCCCTGTGGGTAAAGGAAAGAGCCGTCAGGTGTGTGCGATTCCTGTCAATTGCCGGACTCTGCTAGGCCCTTGGGTTGGGACATGTCAGGTACACAGTTTTATTAGTAGGTTGTCTGTGTTGTGCGATAAGTGTTCGTGTCGGAAGGGGTGTGGGGGGTTAGAGTGTTAGAATATCCTAAGGGATATGGAGAGGAAGAGGTGTTGTAAGGGATTATAAACCTTGTAGTAAAGGGGTTCGTGGTGATCTCGGAAGGGTGGTTTTTGCAAGGTTTGTGAAATGGGTAAGGGTTTGTGGGAACTGTAGTTGTCGGTCACAATCGACTAGGAGTTCGGAAAATGATAAGAGTGACGGGATTGGTAGGGTTTGTGAAGCAAACTGGAATAGCCGGAATTGTGAAATGAACAGAGGGGATTGCGAGTACAATAGCATTTTGTCAAGGTAGACTGGGTGTTCGGGAATTAATTATCAGAGAGACGTGGAAAATAGTGACCGGGAGTATTCGGATAAGACGCAGAAAAAACAGGATTTTCAGAGAGATTTTTTTTGATGCAACAGAGTTTGGGATCCTAGGGGATATGTTATATACAGAGGGGGGTAGGAGGGAGGCGGGTCAGTGGATTTGGGTTAGAGATTCAATGGGAGGAAGGGATGCAGATGTGGTACAGACTACAAAGGTCTCAGGGATCTCGCTATCGTTTCCTTATTCCCCGGTATCATACCATGTTTCACCTGGGTTATTTCCCCGAGCACAACCCTGGGCTCCCCCATCCAGGTGATCCTTTTTTGCTCTTTTGACCCCAGGGTCGGAATTTGAGTGTGCCAGCCCTTCCTTGGTCACCTGAGAAGGGATTCTCAGGGTCTGCTTAGGAGAATACGTTCAGGTTTCTCACAGGAGACAACAGATAAGTGCACAGGCGGAGACGTCCCAAGCCAAGAAGGAAGTCTTCCGTCCAACAGGTAAGTGTAGGGCATAGGCAAACCACCCGACAGGCGGGTGCGGGTGCTGTAGGTGATTGGACAGAAGGCCAGGACCCTATAGGACTCTTGAGGGACCAGGCCTCCAATCTCAGTGGCAGAGGGGATGGTTTGTATAGGAAGGGAAGAGGGATGGAGGAGGAAAAAAGAAAGTTCTTGAGTTGTTTGCAGAACATGAGGTGGTTCAGATCAAGACGGAGGCAGATAGAGGGATTGTTCCGTAGGAGGGAGCCAGCAGCAGAGAGAGATCTGCCCCAGCTTTCTGCTTGGAGAAACATTTAATCAGCAGAGAATTGGAGCAAGAAGATTGAAGGGATCTGGAAGGAGAGTCATTGGTAAGAGAGAGCTGCAGGTAAACGTGGCCCCAGGCCCCAGGCAGCCTTGTGGGTGATGACAATGATCAGGAGAGATACGGTCCCTGGGATTGATGCCAAGGATAAGTCTTCCAGCTCTATTCTGGATTATTGGAAGAGGACAGAGTGACAAAATATGCAGGTTGAGGAAGAGGCAATTACAGTAACCCAGCTTAGACAGCAGCAGAGCTCTAGAGACATTGAGATTCTGGGGGAAGGTAAGGAAAGGGAGAATGCCTCTAAGAAGGTGAAGTTGAAAGTGGGCCTTCTTGGCAAGGTCCAAGATGTGGGAAGTAAAGGGGAGAGAGAGGAGTCGAAGATTACGCCAAGGTTTCGGGCTTCAGTGGAAGGAGAGGGAGAGGGAGGTGAGCTCATAAAGGGTGACGAGTGTACAGGAGGGAAACAGGGAACTGGATTCCTGATAGGAAGAATCTTTGTCTTACTGGCATTAAGACAGAGATCATTGGAGGTGCGCCAAGACTGAATAGCAGACAGGCAGTCAGGGATGATAGAGGAGGAGGAAGAGGGGAGCTTGAAGAAGAGTTTTATGTCATCAGCATAACACTGGAAATGAGGAGAAAAAGATCAGGTTGGCAAGAGGTGCAAGGTAGATGTTGAAAAGCCAAGGCGAGAGGATAGATCTCTGTGGGACACCACACAGAGTGAAGGGTGGTGGAGAAGGAGCCAAGTGAGGAAGGAGGTAAGCCAATCCAGTGCCCAGTCTGAGATACCAAGGGTATTCTGGACCTGCTTTATGAGGATAGAATGGTTGACTGTGTCAAAGGTGGAGGTGAGGTCAAGGAAAATGAGAATGGAAGGAGGGTCAAGGTCTGCAAGCAGTTCTTTACAGGTGTTCAGGAGAGCAGTCTCTGTGCCTCTGGATTCTCGGAATCCAGATTGATGGTCATGTAAACAACCAACGAGCTCAGTGTGTTGGGTCAGTTGGGGGGGTGAGACCAACTTCTCCAGGATTTTTCCCAAGGAAGGGTGTAATAGAGATCGGGCGGGAGTTGGCCAGACACAAGCAGTCGGCTGGAGGCTTTTTTTAGGAGGAGGTGCACAAGTGAGTGCTTGAGGGAGGAAGGGAAAGAGCCAGAGGCTAAAGAATGGTTGCAGAAGTCAGCCAGAGCGAGTGAGATGTTGTGCTTAATGGTTCTGGAAGAACAGGAAGACACCTGTTTGGATGAGACCTTAATAGAGCAGACTACTCTAGAGACCACATCCGTTGTGATAGGTGAGAAGGAAGAGCGAGTGGGTGGGGGTGGAGTAGATGCCATGGAGGCAGGAAGGGTGACGGGGAGGAGTGGAGAAGGAAGAAGAGAGAGAGGTCAGAATGTCCTGAGTTTTAGAAGTGAAATGGGTGGCCAGTGCAGTACAGAGAGATTGAGAGGGAAAAGGTGAGGTGGAGACTGCAGATTGATAGGCAAGTTCTTTGCAGATTTTGAAGAGTTCAACCGTGTTGTTAGAAGCTGCAAATATACGGGTCTGGATGTGGGCCCTTTTTTTGGCATGGATAGAGATTGTATTGCCTTTGGAGTAGGCGGCAGGCCAGTTTTCAAAGGATGCCACTATGCACTTGCGTTTGAGAGAAGCTAGACTAGAGTCATACCAACTGTTACCAAGTCAGGTTTCAGGCAGATCCTCATGACTGGCAAAAATGTCAAGATTGTTAGTGATAGTGCGCTGTAGCACCTTGAAGCACTTGTGCTAGATGGAATTACAATAATGGTCACAAACCAAATAATCGGACAGACTCAAGGAATATGCTCAGTTTAATAAAACAGGTAAACTGGTAGACATCGGACTGATGCTTGCATACTTACACAGCAACTTGATTACATGAAGGTCTCATACCTCAATATGTGTCATCTATGACATCATTCTGCGTGGCAAAATACAAATCCTATTAGGGGTAGGGATTGGTCAAGGGAACATATCTACTTATAGAACATATAAAGGTTAGTGCTTCATTTGCTACCCCTTGTCTGTGGGACAAGCCTTGAACTACCTCAAAATGCATACAGTAATGATTATAGTGGACAAAACGATAGTGGATTGGCTTCTGCAACAGTGTGTATTAGGTTGCCCCCCCAACCCCACTGATTGGCTGGCATACTATCCCAACCTTGGAATTTTGGCTCCTTAGCAGCACGTACATGAAATGAAACTTAGATGTTTGAATCCAGTCAGACTACGCCCCACTTTCCCAATTAGGCCATCATCTCTCATCGGTAGGCCACAAGCCAAAGTCTTCGGTCTGTAGTTGACCTTGTTGCTGCTCACTGTCCTGGAACATTTAAGGGAGTGTCAGCACACAACTATCTTAACTTGAGGCTCTAATGAATAGCCTATGTTTTTGACACCCGGTTCATGCGTTAGCAGACCACCAATTTGTCCATTTCAACCTTCCATTTACTGCTATTTGATTTTATTATGTAGAGTGCTGTTGCTCCTTTCTGCCTCTAGAGACTTGCTCTCTCTATCCCATATGAACCTTGTATGCTTTTAATTGACCAGCGGTTTGGCTCTCACAGATGTTTTCATCTTACTTCATTTATAAAAATGTCCCACATTTCAGAGCTTATCCATGTACTCCCTTTGGGCTCTGTGCTCATCCCTCAGAATAACATCTTTGCTCTGGCCCAACCTTGAATCATCGTTGGCTCTGCTCACAGGGCTGTTTTTCCACATCTCCTGATTCGTACAGCCTCGGCTTGTTTCTTAGGTAGGTTGGTTAGATTCATGAGAACCGTCCATTTTTTTGATATGGCCGTCCTTGCCACGTAATATATTCCTCTATAGCAAACTTCTATATGTTGCCTTTTTACCATGCGTTACTGCAGATTTACAGTTATTGGTCAGTAAGTTACTTCATCTTCTTTTAGATCCATGATTACTTTAGCTTTAGGTTCATGTTACTCTTTAGTGTGTCAGTTACACCGTTACTCCATTATTTTCATATCGTTTCAATATAGGTTCATATATCTGCTTTGTGACATCACTTCGTCTTCGTCAGATTTCACTTTAACGTCCATTCACAATATTCATTGAAGCAGTCTGACATTGCGGCAGGCGACATCCTTCCGTGTAGCATTCTTCCACACTTTCAGTGCGAGGGTCCATTCTGTATGGCTGTCTGAGTGCATAACATCTCTCATACACTCAATGCAGTATAGGAACGATGCAGGGGGTCCCATTTATGGCTCTTCTCCAACTGCTCCAATATGAGGGTGGTGAGGGGGTGGAGATTGGCAGGATGGCGTCTACCTGTTCCTCTACATTAGCAAGATAAAGATTAGCAAGGACAGAGTCAGTGAAAGAGTCAGGACGAGCGGAAGGAGGAGGGATGAAGGTGAAGGCAAAAGCAGCAGCTGACACTCGTTTTATCAGTCGGATGACAGCAAAGGAGGCTGGCAGTGCTGATGGGAGGCTCTGTCAGTGGGCCGAGAGGTCCCAGATGAGAAGAGAGGATTGAGTGGTCTGATCAGAAGTGAGGGGGTGTAGAACAGGAGATCAGCAGGAATGAAGGCATTGAGAGTGTATCCAGCAGAGTGGGTATGGGGAATAGTGAGGGAGAGAGAGGTACAGAGATCACAGAATAGTGTGGAGGCAGGAACAGTGGAGTCACGGTGGATGTTAAAGTCCCCAAGGAGGAGGAGTTTAGAAGTAGAAGTCAAAAGAGAGGAAGTAAAGTCAGCCCATTCTGAAAGGAAGATAGACACAGGGCCAGGGGGCCTATAGATAGTAGCAAGGGTGAGCAAGAGAGTCAGAGATTCACCAAGCTTGCAGACAATACATTCAAAAGGAGGCTTGGTGGGTATGAAAGAGGTAGTGGACCCACTCAGGGATGATCAGGGCTACTCCACCACCAGATCAGTTGGAGAGGATCGTGTAGCCATCAGGGAGGAGGGAGTCAATAGCAGTGACAGAGCTGGCATTGAATCACGTCTCAGTGTGAGAGAGGGATCGAGGGGGGAAAGGGAGTGGGGGGGAACACAGAGAGAGAGAGAGAGAGAGAGAGAGAGAGAGAGAGAGAGAGAGAGAGAGAGAGAGAGAGAGAAAGAGAGAACGTTGAGATCAAAGTCTTCAAGAAGAAGGCAGATGTCAGAAGAATGTTTGACAACAGAACAAGCATTCATAGTGGCCAAGTGAAGCCGGTCACCACCTATGAAGGTTTTCTGAGGAAGAGTACAGGGGGGTGGTACCATTGGAGGTGAAGGAGGTGCAGAGAGAGAGAGCAAAGATGCGTAGCTGCAGAAGGTAAGCAGTTGATGAGGGCCCGCAAGCAGAGGTCGAAGAAGAAAGGATTGGACTGAGGACCCTGGATCATGACAGTGCCAATGTGATAGACATTAATTATGCACCTAGAAGATGAGAAATGTGCCAAGAGTACTTCCCATTTAGTGCCGCCATTAATGGGTGAAGAGGAAAAAGGGGAAGAGGGTAGAGATCAGATGGGAGGTCCATAGGTCTGGAGAGGGGACAGAGAAGAGGATATCAGTGATAGTCTGGAAGTAGCACTATTGTAGGTGTCAGCAATAGGTAGGCCAGCCTTAGAGGCCAAGAGATCTTTCTTAAACTTTGTTCTTCCAGACTTCATGAGAGAGGAGGGATAGGTGATAGAGTAACAGTTAGAATAGATGGGGGAGATGGAGAGAGCCATAGAGGTGGAGGAAGGAAGGACAGATGAAGAGGCTGCACAATACACAAGCAAATACACCAGGTGGCCTAGTAGCCAAGGGAGGCAGGAGGATGCACAGATGTAAAGCATACCTAAATTCGACTTTTCTGCCGCCGCTAAATGCAGCACAAAATATAGGATGCACAAATGTAAAGCACACCAAAAATTGAATTTTCCAATAAAGCACTGCCGGCACACCTAGATTTGAGGTTCCAAGTAAAAATAAAGGAAACAGATTTGGAATTAAAAAGGTGAAAAGGCAAACCCAGCCGTGAAAAGGGAGGTAACCTACAGACATGAGAAAGGTCAAGGCAATAGTCGAGTGAGCGCAGGTTGGCTATTCCCAGTGTTGCATTAGTTTGGCAGTTTTTGGGCACACAGATTGCAATGGCCTGGGAGACATTGCAAAGACCATGGTTTTGGGACATTCACAGGGGCAGTGGAGGTGAGAGCCCTGAGAGATAAGGAGAGGCCAAAGCAGGGAGCATTTAGAACTCATGCAAACTGAAACGTAACAGCGCTTGAGTGAGACAGAACGTTTGTAAGGAAGTCTGAGTTCTCAGGTGAATACGGAGAGTGCAGGAAATGTGAACCAGTGCAGAAGCCACGGTATGGGAACTCGCATGCAGCACCAAAGAGAGGGTAGGGGCTTACTGTTGTCACAGCTTATGTCCTTTATGTCTTCATGTGGATATGTAACTAAGAATTTGGAAATAAACTTACCTGAAGAAATATTAAAGAGCCTGGAACCTGCTTTTTAACAATGGCGACGAGTCGGTCTTTGGTAACCTACGTGCCACAAGCTGATGGACTGAGGACCCTGCTGCGGGGAGTGCAGGAAGGACAAGCTTCTGGAGAAGGACAACACCGCCCCCAAAAACTAAGTCCCATCACCCAGGGCAGGGTGCAGGGGGAGCTGGAGGATTAAAGCTCCATCTTTGGTGGGACCGGCGCACATAAGTAGTGGGCAAGCTGGGCCCCAGGGAGTCTTCAGGGAGAAGCCCTGACATGGCTCCTCGGAGCACAGGGGCAGGAACAGGAATTGGGGCCCATTGCAGAGGGATCAGCTCCAGGAGCAGGAAGGAGGACTGCGTCCCAGGGTTCAGGGGAAGTCCAAGAAAGAGGCCCCTTTTTGGATGGGCAGCTCCTAAGTAGGAGGCAGAGCTCTGCCTGGGGGCTGGAGATGGCGCTGGACCAGCAGGTGAAAGATAATACTGGCAATACTGGGAAATTGATGTTGAAAGCAAACGCTGTACCCTGGTCCTCCGTGAGATGTAATGAAGAGCTAGCCCACTGGGAGGAATGTGATGCTACTCTACGTTTTTTTTAAAAGTTAGAATGGCAATAGAAAAAAAGACGCTGCTCTGTGTTTGGGAAATGGATGTGAATGTGACATGAACAAGGAGGACTGTTTGCCTGACTACATGTCACTCCCATGTCATGTGCACTCATAGCAATGGGGAGCTGTTTTAAATGGTGTCCTTCTCACGAGATAATTGCAGGCTTTGAAGTTATGGGAGCCTGGCAGCACCGTACTGTGCTTATCATGCATATCATGTTTTTGGCTATCTGAAACTCTGGTGATTTATGAGCCTTTCGTGGCGAGGTCTCCTGGGAAGTGAACGACCGTTGGCCTATGAAGCTCTGCATAGCCCTGCTGAGCAGTAGTGACTGATGATGTCGCACATGCAGCAGGGGGAGATGGTGAAGCGTACAATGTTCTTTGGAATGTGCTATTGTTAGAGCTTCGTATTAGAAGTGCTATTTGCCCTGAGGATGTAAAAGGGAAAGTACTTTAAGGAATCTGACGTTTGGCAAGACATGTGTCTTAGAAGGAAGGAAGCAAAATATGTGTGCAGCTATATTAAGGCAGGAATGAACAATGCTTAGAACATGGGAACCCTATGATACAAATCGGATCCAAGAGACATGGTTTGTTTAGGTGCCAAATGCTGTGGTCTCTGCTTGGCAAAAGAGACAGTTTCGGCGGATTGTGATGCTGGCATGCCGCTCCGTCTCAGTTAGTGAGGCGACGGGTAGCGGCCAACAAATAAGGTGACATTTTTAGGTCATGACAGTATGGTGGGGTATAGGCTTGTGCAGAGAGTAACAGCCATAATGTCAGGTAGTTCAGAACTTTAATATACCTATTTAAAACTGACGGAGCATTTTGCATGTGCAGGATGGTGAGTGCCTTGGTGCAATGTGAATCTGTAGAATGGGGCACTGCGCGGATGCAAATGAGTTTGTGTTGGGTAAGTGAAGCGGTGACAATATAGTGTGGTAATATGTTGTATTGAAGGGTATTTAGCATAATTCTTTTGAGGAATTGCAGGTTTCGAGTGCCAAGCACCATGGCACATGGACACTAATGTGCATAAATCTTTGCTGTTAGTGTACGATAGGTGGTGTGTGTATGAGTGTGATTGCTTTAATCATTTTGAGGATTTTCAGCTATAGTGCACATGTCAGTAGAGCCTGTGTAAATGGCTAAGGACTCATAGGTTCGCTTAAGAGCCTACAAATGGCTATTGACATTTTAGTTCATAAAAGTGTTCGTTTTGGGGATTTTACTTACTATGAGCAACATGGTTTTGTATTCAAATGTGCACAAATGTTTTCAATGCGGTTTATGTATTGTTTACAGCATATGGTTGCAGCATTCTATGACTTTGGAATGCATGTTATGATGAATCTGACTCAGATAGGTTGGAGAGAGTCAGTGAGTGTTGGGTATTGGGTGGACTCACATTCAGCATGGGAGTGTAGCAGTGTGAAATGCATGGTTTGAATTGTTTGGGTAATGTCAGTGGGGTATATGTTTTCCTTACATTGTTTTGGTTTGGTTAGTTACCTGTCGTGGTAAAATTTGAACACCCATGGTGTTATAGGGGTTACCTGATTCCAGGAAAGGTTGAACAGCGATGAGGTTGTTCTGTGAGGGAGGTAGCGCCTCCTCTAGGTTTTTTTTTAATCCTTCTCATCACATTGGACAGTAGGTAGCTGGTGGTAATGGGGTAGCTTGGGACGCCTGGTAATGACCCGTCGGTATTGAGTGTGGCAAGTCCTGAGATGATGAGTAAATTGTTTTCTATGTTACTTGTGGTATTTATTGTGGATTTCGTTGTATCCATGGGTTCAACAGCTTGTTTTGGGTTAGGATGTTTTTCTTGCTATAAGACCGTTTAGTTTTACCAGTCATTGATGTTGGCATTGGGAGTGCGTGGCCACCGCTCCCAATGTGTTTGGAAGGCTTGTACATCCTGGTCTGGTGTAATGAGTATGGTATTAAGACCATGGGTGTTTGTGATGTTGTTTGTTTCCACTTTGTGAATCCCTGTTGGAGTGAGGTTGTGATTGTCTTTTTGGAGGCTTTGAGGTCTCAGTTCTCTAGAGTGGCAGTCTAGAGGCCTGCTGGGGTTCCAGAGTGGCAGCCTGGACACCCGCGTTGTTGTAGGCGGGGCAGGTGGTAGGAGGTGTAGCAGTCTTGTGGTTGTTCAGGAATGTAGGTGAAGTAGCCCAGTTTCAGGGTTGGCCAGGTCCTGGGGTGAGAGCCCAGTTGCTCGTTTGTGGCAGGAACAGGCCGATGGATGACAGTATTTTTGTTATTGGTACATGGAATGTAGTTTGTCAGGGTGTGATGTTTTGATGGTTGGGTTTGGGCGTGGAAGTGTCTGTCTGCCAGTTGAGTGTTACGTGTGCGTATATCTTGGAAGGTGACAGTTGTGTTGTTCTGGTATGTGACTTGTTCTGTGCATGTATGTTTAGTAAAGGAGGGATGTGTGTTGTATTGAGCCTGTCTGAGGTGAGGTAGCTTGAGATGTCATGTGGAATGTTTGTGTGTGGATGATGGAATATTCTGAGTGAGTGTTCTGTGTAGAGGCGGTTACAGCTGGCTGGCCCTGGGTGATGGGAGCCGGTGTTGTCACAACTTATGTCCTTTATGTCTTCATGTGGATATGTAACTAAGAACTTGGAAATAAACTTACCTGAAGAAATATTAAAGAGCCTGGAACCTGCTTTTTAACACTTACCAGAAGGAGCACTGGAGGATCCAGCAAAGGCAGCCACATCACCAGTGAGGGTCTAGGTCCCCAGGACCCTCCCAGGCCTGGACAGGGCCAGACATGGTGAGAGTCTGCCCTTAGGTGAAGCCCTTGGTGGGGGCCGGTGTCCACCTGCCAGCTCCCAGGCTCACTGCTTATAGGTAGATCAGCAGCCAATCAGGCACCCCAAAAGAGGCTGGTGGAGAGCTCAGGTCCTGCACCAAATGGCGTTGGCCATGTTGTGAAGGCCTGGTTTACACAGCAGGGCAATGATGGTCCCAGGCCCACAGGCCCTCCTCGAGGTGCTGGCAGGCCAAGGGCTGGAGGAAAAGGAAAGCTAGCCAGGGCAGCCTAAGCCCTTAGGTGAAGCCCTTGGTGGGGGCTGGTGTTTGCCTGCCAGCTCCCGGGCTCACTGCTTATAGGTGGAGCAGCTGCCAATTAAGCACCCCTGAACGAGGCTGGTGGAGGGCATAGATCCTGCACCAAATGCTGTCAGCCATATTGTGAAGGCCTGGTTTACACAACAGAGCAATGATGGTCCCATGCTCAATGCCCCCTCAATGTGTTGGCAGGCCAAGGGCCACATTTAAACACCACATTTGATGCTTGGCTGCTCATGGGGGGGATACAAAGTTCAATACATGCAACATGGTTTCTATACTATTGGAATTTGAATTATATGCATATTACAATTTTGTGCATTAAATATATTTTTGAATACTTTGATGTTTCTCAGTTAAAAGGATAGCTTCAGCATCCATTGTTGAAATTTATTTTCAGGAATGTATCCCATGACCCTTTTAGGATGGTTTATTCAGTTCGAATAAACAGTACATCACTTCCAGAAATAACCAGTTCGAGGATCTTTCGGAAATATTTCATCTGCCTATGCAGACTGCCAAGGTTTATTTTTGGGCAACACTGACTATTTGAGAGTTAATATCACCACAAAACTGGGACTTTATGTACTCCATGAACACTTACTGTTAATTTACTAACTCGGGTAGGACGACCAGTAAAATCATCTAGCTATCATGAAATCCCACTAGATACATTGATTAGGATATACCTGTAGATTTTATAGGCAAAGATATCTTTCAGAAGGGAACATTAGGTACACTGTATCAGACTTCCTCACTACAAAATAGCAGAAAGAAAATAAAATGACAGTAACCTGGATTTATAAGTGGATTACAATTTGAAGCGATATGGCCATATATTTACTTTATATGAGGTATTTTATCAACATAGTTGTTACGTCCTGATCCCTTGGATGCTTGGCTGTATAATGTCACTAAGAGAATGTTGACTGTGTGCCTGGAATGTATGGATGTGAACTGTTTTCCAGCCCAGGCAGTGGAAGAGACTTGACGACTTAAGCCTTGGTGGTGGGTGCCAGTGGGTCCCCTTTGGGGACCAGCACTGTTCCTGAGCTACTTCCCTTATGTAACATGAATAAAGGAATTTCTATCAACATACCCGACGTCTCCAGGATCCATCATTACAACAATATTTTATTCCTAAAATACGGTTAATATGCATATAATTTGTCAACAATTATATTAGAATTCTCTATTAAGATCAGATTTTTGTGAGAAACCAGAAGGTGTCTCACCCGCTAGTCCCTGGGGATCTGTCATCTAGGTGGCCAGGACCATCGCTTTTGGATCCAGCTCCTGGGGGTGGACCAGTGTGGGAGGATCACCTGGGTGAGGGGGTTTTCGGGGAGTGGGACGCCGGATGGCAAGACGCGGTATCCCCTTCCCTGTAACACCTTAACCCCATCCTATCCGATAGGATACATAGGAACTCTAACCCCCGACCCCCTTTTCCTACACAAACACTTTCATACGAAAAGCCTGCTCTGGGAGAAAACAGACTAATACCCGAGCAGTATACCCGACGTGTCCCAATACAATGGTCAGGCGCGGGCAGGTAATTACTGACCATCACTCAGACCAGACTTCCATTAAGGTTACCCACACAGATAAAAGGCGGAGCACGAAAGCACACTGAGGGAGGCAAAGCCTATAAGAAAACAGCAGCTTAGAGACAGCTGAACTGTGAATAAGGACGGCAAAACAGGAGGGGATCGCAAGGAGGGAAGTTCCCTTTACCTTTCTGACAAGAAACCTTTACTTTCAAGAGCCCTCGACATTAGAAAGTGTAAGGCCAGGAAGCTAGGCTGAAGAATCCTGTATTGTGCGTCAGATTCCCAGAGCCCTCCTGCGTCACTAATCAAGGTGCGTAGAAGCAGCAGCCACTGTGGTACCGTTCTTAGCTCCAAGAACAAAGCAGAGTCAGTGAAACCAACATAGGGTGAGTTGGGAAGACTGTTACAAGACCGTTTGGTGTTGAAGCCAAGGTTGCAAGCAGAAACATTGTATGGCGAGCGCTGGAACGAACATTGTTAGAAGGGGTGTGATAAAAGGCGCAAGTAAAGTTGAACTTCTGATTAGTGTTTGAACTTTGAAGAGACTTTGATACGATGCCTTTGATAGAGTGGTCCGACACTATGTGGGTGCTCAATCTAAGGTCTCTGTAAGGTATCCAGCTGAGAAGTGGCTGAAGTGAAAGTTAAAGGGTTATATTAAGAAGAGAACAAACAATTATGCATCATTCAGTTCTGTTTTTTCGTGTCATTTTTACAGCAGAACTACCAGCATTAAACTGGTTTAGACCATACCAGACTCTGAAGGAGAGTACAACTGCAATAATATGGACATTCTACTGCGGGGTAGGCTGGGAGGGGGGGATGAGGAATATGTGGGAAGGACATCCATTTGAAAGAATGTTACCAGGGGTAAGTAACTTGTTCTTCGAATGGATTGTGTCCTCCCACGTCGATTGTGTCCTCATCATTGATTGACTCCCAAAGCAGTATTCGTTTTGGCAGAGGGCGTACGAATTTTGTCATCAAGGGTTGTTGTGAATTGCCTGCAACTCATTCACCCTACAGGCTGATGTTCACGCTACTAACAGAATGGTTTTGAATGTTAGTAGTCTTAAGGGACATGAATGGAGTCGTTCAAATAGTGCACACGTAAGATACTTTAAAACAAGATTACGGTCCCAAACCAGAACCTGAAAATGAGATGGAGGGAACACATTAGTGAGTCCCTTTAGAAATTGTATCAGCAAAAGAATTTTAAAATATGACGTTTCCTCAGACAAGCACTTGAAGATGGAAAGCACTGCCAAATAACCTTTAATGGTCCTAACCTGGCGCCCCAGATTGGCCAAATACAGCAGAAAAGATAACACCTCCAGTGTTTTGAATAGAAAAGGGTCAACAGTCTTATCCCTGCACCAGCTGCAGAATTTATTCCAACGGCAGCGGTACAAAGACTGTGTTGCTGGTCTTTGGCCAAAAGCAAAATCTCCATTACGTCATCCGGGTGGTCCCAAACCTTGTACCTCAGCCTCTCAAAAACCATGCATGAAGGCTGAGTGTCTTGAACTTTGCATGGGGAACCCGACCCTCCTCTTGGGAGAGAAGGCCCTCTCTTTGTGGAAGACGTTTTGGAGGGAAGATGGGCATGTCGAGAAGGTCCGGGTACCACGTCATCCTGGCCCAATCCGGGGCAATTAGGCTTATGAATTTTCTGAACTTTCTCAACCTCCTGATGACGTGAGGAATGATGGGGACTGGAGGAAATGCGTACAGAAGTGGAAACTCCCAGTCCACTACGAATGCCTCCCCTAGAGCTCCTCTTGGGGGGAAATTCCATGAAGCAATACAGTTTGCACTTCCGGTTGCCACGGGTCGCGAACAGATCCATTTGAGGTGTTCCCCAAAGGGTGAAGATCTCTTGAATGACTTCCTGAGATAATTCCCACTCGTGGGAGACTGTGTTCTGCCTGCTCAGAGCGCCTGCCGCTGTCTTCTCCTCTCCAGCTAGGTGAACTGCCTATATGGAGATTCCTTCTTGAATTGCCCAGAACCAGAGCTGCATTGCCTTTGTACAGTGGTAGTGACCCTACACCTCTCTTGTTGAGGTAGTACATGGCCACTGTGTTGTCCATCATTATCAGGACATTCTTTCCCTGTACAGAGGGCAGAAAAGCCTTCAGCGCAAGTCTGATTGCGCTCAGTTCCCAAAAGATTGTTGTGTAGTTTGGACTCCAATAGAAACCAATGACCACTGACTGTCAGATCATTGGCCTGGGCTCCCCACCCTGTGAGTGAGGCGTCCATAACTACTGTTATCTCCAGCCATGGTTGCCAAAACACTTCACCCTTCAGAATGCTGTCCTCGCAGGCCGACCACAAGAGATCCTGTGCAACCCTGTTTGGAACCTGAAGTAGGTCTGACATGTTGCACGAGAATTGAGACCATTATGTCCAGAGAGCCCATTGAAGGGATCTCATTCTCAGAAGAGCCTCTGGCACCAGGAAAATGCAGGATGCCATGAGGCAGAGCAACCTCAAGAAGTCAGAGGCCAGGAAACGCTGAGCACTCTGAAATTTGGTGACCACCCGCAAAATGTCTCGAGTCCTCACCTCGGGTGGCGAGGTCTTTCCCAAGGATGTATCCGGTACAGCCCAGATGAACTGGAGCTTTTGAGATGGTATCATGTGGGACTTCTTGTAATTGAGGGAGAAGCCCAGTCTGTGGAGAGAGTGGCAGGTTACGCTGAGATGATCCAGGACTTGTTTGGTAGAACGCACTCTGATCAGCCAATCGTCCAGGTAGGGGTAGGCATGAATTCACCCTCTCCTGAGACTCGCTGCCACCAGAGCCATCAGTTTGGTGAAAACCCTTGGGGCAGAGGTCAGCACGAACGGCAGAACTCGAAACCGATAATGAGAACCGCCAACGGAGAACCTTAGGTTCTTTCTGTGCTTTAGATGAATTGGCACATGAAAATAAGAATCCCGAAGGTCCAATGACACCATCTAATCCTGGAGCTGGAGGGCCTGAAGGATCGGAGAAACCTGTTCAAGTATCTCAAGTCCAAGATGGGTCTCATTCCTCAGTCCTGCTTGGGGATCAGGAAATAAGGATAATGCCATCCTTTGCTCCTCTCCTTTACAGATACTGGCTAAATAGCGCCTTTCTCTAACAGGGTCAAAATGTCCTGCACAAGGAACGGATCAAACTGATCTGGAACCTTTATCGAATGGCTTCCCGGTAGATGATTGGGAGGTTGTTGAATGAAGGGGAGGCAGTAACCTTGGGCTATGGTTTGTAATGCCCAAGCATCTGAAGTAATACCCCGCCATTCTTCCAGATGCTGAGATAGTCTGCTTCCCACCAGAGTGTTGGGAGTCAAGACCTCAGGTTTGGAGGCGGCTGGAGCAGGGGCCGATGGTAAAGATGCTGCTGCTTGGGCAGGCTTTGCACCTCTCCCTCGTCCACCACAAGGCAATATTCCTTGGCCTCTTTGGCCAGCCATTCCTCTAGCTCTTCCAACTGAGGAGTAGTGGCGAAAGGATCTACCCCTCCAAGGCGGTCCACTGGGGTAAAATGGCTAAGGCTGCCTAATAGCAGCATCTAGAAACTTGGCTGCCATCTTCGAGGTCTGCAGCTTCTCAAGGCTTTCATCAGCCTTGCTGCCAAAAAGATGAGACCTGTTAAAAGGCATTTCAGGGAGTCTAAACTGCATGTCCGGTGCAGATCCAGACTTCTAAACCACGCAAACCTGCGCATCACGGTACTTGCTGCCATGCCTCTGCTGATATTGCCAGCAGAATCCAGACCCGACTGAGGAGACCCACACATTGACTCTTTGCCAACTTTTGCAATGGCTAAATAGCTGTCTCTTTCCTCCCCTTCGGGAATATGTTCAGCCGCCACGGATGCACGGTCTCATAGCATATAGGTGAATTTTGCAAGGGCACACGTAGAATTGGCTGATTTGATAGCCATGCTCCCAGCAGAAACGACTTTCCTTGGCCAGGCATTTATACAGTTATCATCCCGATCTGGTGGAATGGTCGGATAGGCAACCTGCTTGAAGATGGTGGTTGCTGCTTGTGCCACCAGACCTTCTGGTGTAGGATGTTTTGAAAAGTAGTTGGGGTCATTACTTGGCGGGGGGCTATATTTTTTGTCAAATTCCTATTGACTGCTGGACTTCATTCCAGTGCTACCCAATTTGCACTTACTCTCTTTTGTAGAGCGAAATGAAAAGGTAGGATTGGGTCCCTTTGAGGACCTTCATCCAGGATATCTGTGAGGTCATCCTGTTTGAATGGGAGGGCAGGTCTGCTCCATCCCATAAAATCAGTGACCCTGGTCATTAACTGTAAGATGCATCTGCATGATCATCTGGTTCTGGCTTACCAAAATCCAGCTCTGGTGAAGTGTCCACCCCACTGCCCGACTGTACATTTTCATGAAGATCCTGCAACCTAGATTCCTCCAATATAAAGCTATCAGGGACATTAAGAGTGTCATATTGCAATCGAAAAGGTGGATCATTGTCATCTGATGGCTCATTCTCTTAATAAATGGAGGGAGTGATTCAAAAAAATCCTTTCTAGGCAAAGGTGTGAAGGTTCTTTGAATTACTGGTAAAGGCGTTGATGGCTTTGATGATTTTGAGCCGGATGCCAATGGAGTCGTCAATGGAAGACGTCTTGGACATCGATGGCACAGGTGGCGTTGATGGCGTCAACTGAGCCACTAGCGTCGATGACTTTGATGTCGACTTGTCTGTGGACTTTGTCTGTGACAGACTTTGATGGCTCGAAGAATTCTTCAATGACTTTTCATCTTGTCGAGGCCTCGACGGCTCTCAATGAAACTCTGGCCTTCGTCCCGGGCTCGAGGGCACGCAGGATTTGGCTCGAGCACTTTCCTTACCGGCTTCAGAAGGCGCCGTAGGCGCATGGCCTACTTGCTTCGAGGGTTTCTGGCTCTCGAAAATGTTTAGCATTTCCTGCATGAAGGATTCCCATTCAGCCGAGTAGAGGCCTTAGTGGGGCAAGATATAGTCCTCTCTGGCGAGGAGTCGGATGAGGAAGACGAATGTAGGGGATTTGTGATGCTTTTTATTCAATTTCCTCAATGATGATGAGGAGTGGTGGGAGCCACGGTGTGACCTGGACCTTTTAGTCTTCTTCCGTTGGGGAGAGTCGTCTCTCGCTTTGTCGAAAGAATGTTTTTTCGATGGGGTAGTCGAAGGGGATTTTTTGGGGATTCTACCTACCACCAATTTCCCTTTACGTTCCCTCAGAGCTTTTCCGGTCATGGACTCACACTTCCAACAGGTCGAGGTCTTGTGCGCCACACCAGGACACCACAAGCACACCCGATGTGGGTCCATCAGCGACATTTTTTTCATCAGAGTCTTGGCATTTATTTAACCCGGTCTTCAGGGTTGTCGTAGCCAAAGATAAAGACATTGTTGACACATTTTCTAAGAAAAATATAAAGCGCGCCATAGTTCACATAGCGAAAGCTTACTCTGAAAAACGGAACTGTAGCCAACGGGCACGGCGCATGCTATATATACCTTCTGTGACATCATCCTCGAGACGTAGGTCCTCGAGGGACATCGAGTCGACCTCATCGACACACAGCGCCCTCTGCCAAAAAATGTTTAAGAAGGAGCTGAAGCTGGATATTGGAGATATCAAAGATGAGAAATACGTGGGAGGACACAATCCATTCAGAATGTGACTTTACCGAGCTTGCCTTCTGACACCTCTGAACAGCTACCTTGTGGTTTGGCAACATGCAGTCACACAGTGATAAGTGCATTTCTCCAAGCAAATGTTGGGATCAAACAACCTGCAGATCTGCCTTTAACCGTGCACAATCTTGAGCCTTAATTAAATTATATAATTGTGGACACCAGGATCTGGTGGCAGATGAAAAATCGAAATATAAGTCATATCTAGTTACGATATAGTAGTCTCTGTGACGCCACAATTATATTATCCCCACAAATATTGGTTTAATATACCTATCAACTTGGCTACCTGTCGCCTATCTAGTCCTTTGAATTTACTGCCTGGAATGGAGCTTTACCAAAACAAGCCATGTGGGTTCAGTCCCAGCAAAAGTCTTTGTCCTCGCTGA
Organism: Ambystoma mexicanum; assembly: GCF_040938575.1. NCBI lineage: Eukaryota > Metazoa > Chordata > Amphibia > Caudata > Ambystomatidae > Ambystoma > Ambystoma mexicanum. The sequence continues at coordinate 1,167,858,495 of NC_090935.1, read as the reverse complement.
GAAAGGATGGTCACCTCAGAGGAAGAAAGGACCTGCACCCAAGTGGTAGGGTGAAGGCCAGTGCTTCAAAAGACAAGCCTGCCAGTCCAAAGGAAGTCACATACGGGTGTTAATTGGCAAAGGCCCTTTGAAGTAGTCAAAGGAAGGTGGTGGAGAAAAGTAGTTGAGAAGTGGACTTTCCATTGAGAGTGGGGTTCTACCACCTTTGATGTTTGTAGGGGTCCCAAACGTCCTGACCTCCCTGCCCATTTACTGCCGTAAAAGTAATCGGAATATGACATAATCAGGCAAAAGACTCTTAACACAGCAGCCAGGATTGGAGCCATTATAGAAGACGAGAATGGAACCAATCAGCTGTGGCCTTTTGCACCCTTCCCTTGGTTTGGTTGGTTGAGCAACATTTGGATGCTTAAGGATTCATCTGGAACATGTTGGGGGCACAGCCTGCTCCAAAGTCATCATAGAGGTGAAGACCAAGATTTCCAAGAAAGAGACAAGCTCCCACCCGCCTCCGCCCGCAACCATCCAAAGGGAATATTTGGTGTGGTCTGCAGGCTGGATAAGGCCCAATGCAGCTGACCACTGGTACCCAGGAGCTTGCTCACTAGAGGAGACATAACCAAGGAAGTGCTTCCTACAAACCTTCCTGGGTAGAATGTGCAGAAAACAACAGCTTACCTTGTCTCTGGAGACCAGGGTTCGGTCTCTCGCAGCACCCAGAAGCCAAGAAGCCAAGAAGCCAAGAAACAGTTCTGGACCATTTTCCAACTTGGATCCGTATTCAAGTCAACTCTACCGTGTTGAGGTGTTTTTGGAGCCCCTGCAAGCACTTGCAACTGCCTTTGACATTCACAGCTTTTCAATCTGTCGCCAAACCGTGGACTCTGCCCATGGTCTGCCTTTGTTTCGGGCATCTTCAAGCCAACCGCCACTGAAGAGCCACATCACATGGACTCCTCCGAGTTGACTTTACAAACTAGATATCCCTACTCAACCCACTGACCTGTCTATTCTTCATCCGATTCAAGCCGACAACCACTATAGGAACACACTGCATCGTTGAACCATCTTGAGCTGACTCAACTCTCTTGAATACCACAATCCATGGGGAAACCGCAATCTGAAACATCTTGATGCCTACTCTACCAATCAAAAGAACCTAGAAGCCTGGCTCAACCCGGTTAAGCCCAAGAGAAAGCATATTAAAAACAAACATACTTTCTTCTACCGCTGTTGTCGAGGCATCTAGCTCCGACACATCCTCCACTAGGCTGAAACGGGCGCCAGAGTAGGTAAGGGTGTGCGACCCAACCAGGACCACCCACAGCCATGGAACTTGTGACTCTGACAAGGCTTTTACTTCAGCTAACTCTAACCAACCGGGGCTACACTCTACTGAGGTTCTCTCCACTGCATCGCTCTCCACTTGCTCACTGCTCCAGTAGCTTTGCCCGTTCTTATGCGGGTTCGCTTTCTTGCTTCACACCTTGCTTTGACCCCAAAACTGCAACCTGTGCTGGCAACTCACTCCATGTTGGCCTCTTCGAGGGTTATGCTTAGTCAAAAAGAGGTTGTTTCTTTTCAATTTGGCTCAAGGCAGTGTCACTCATTTACCTTTACAGACTTGTTGATGGCAGTGCAAGGCCCCAAGGGCAGTTCAACTCTTCATTCTACCTTTACACCCAGAGTAAGGAAGCAACAGGTGGTTCAATAGAGTTTGATGGTGCCACAGAAAATCTGGATGCGGTTGCCGATCAGGCTTTTCTATAGGACTCCTTCATGCCACTTCTGGTAGAAAGTAGAGAAATCCTTACAGATCTGGAAAGAACATCCTGTTGTTTCAAGGATGGCCCCCTGAAGTGATCTAAACAAATTTGATTGGAAAGCCTCCCATGAACCTTGCTTCCCCCGCTCCATTGGAGAGGATCTGTTAGTAGTCAGCAGATTATCTCCCCCCCTCTGGTTTGCAGGGGATTTAGGAACTGAGTGGCGAATTGAATAACCAAGAGGGCGTTTTTGGAGCTTGAATTACCATATTCCACGGTTGCAAATCTCCTTCCACTACTCACAAACTCACTCACAAGCTCAATGCCTTCAAATACTGGAGGGGGTGAAGAGCCTTTCAATTTTGGAAGAGTTTGTAAAGAACACAGGCAGTGACTGTGCCGGAGACCATAAATGCCTGGTCGATTTTTTAACCTCTCAAGAATGTAAAGGCTTTGTTGGGAATAAGGAACTTTACAGAGACTGCTGGACGCCTTAGGAGGGCCACTATTCCAGCTGCAAAGAACTTACTGCCCTGTATGACCAGCAGGAACTGGTCCCCAGTGCAGTCGGAGCAAATATAAAACTGCTTCCCAATGTTGACGGAATAAATGTCATTCGTCGAGGGGTTTTTGATGGGGCTCTAAGGAGTGGGCTGCGCCTGATGACAGGAGAAAACAAGGGGAGGAGGTGGTTCTGTGTACACTGCAGTTGAGGTGATCTGCTTTTGTGATGAGCTTCCCTTGGGGGGGTGGGAGGGGAGGAGCAAACGTCCTCCATTCACCCTAGTGTTATTCTTGTGGCTAAAGAACTGTTGGCGGATGGGGAGGTGGAGGACTTGCTTGTAGACAAAATGATCACGGTTAATGGCCCTCCCGATCCGGGGAATCTTGCAATACCTGACCAGTTCAGGCCAAAGAGGGATAGAGCCAGGCAAAAAGCTCTGGATCCTTTGCCAAAATGCACTACAAAGTCTAATAAATGTGTATAAATATGCCTCCAAGGGGTCTAGAGCTTTCTTATGTAACTTGGCAATCCCTCAGAACTTCTTTCAGCCCCATAAGTCCAACAAAATTCAAAGGAGGGTTGTGAAGGAGGGTACAGGGGCCATGGCACCAGGTCCACCCGAATTGATGGAGCCGCTCCCCGGGGGGTCATGGGGCCCCCCCCCCTCTGGTATTCCCATCCAAATGAGGGTTCATGTGGGGTGTATTCCATAAATTGGTCCTTCCCCAAAAGCCAGTACTCTATTAGCGGCCTAATCAATTGGTCTTCCATCTGTAACTCTGGACAGTGTTGGGAACACCAAAGTCCTCCCAGCCATGGAAGTGGCAGAGGTTAGTTGTGTCCGGGATCCGATGGTCGCCTGCGAAGGGGAAGGGGTTGCGTCATTCGTAGAGACAGGTACCCTGTCGACCAAGCATTTTTGACTTGGGAAAGAAGAAAGCAGCTACAATAAAGGTTACAATAAAGGGCTCTGGTGGGGAGGACCCTCAAAAATGGATTCTCATACTAGAACGATTGGTGGAGGATAGTGTGCTAACAATACTAAATAGAACCTGTGTCCTGAATCGGTTAATGAAAGTAACACCTTTGACTCGCATATCTTCTGCTGATATTCACCTGGTAGAATTTTTGAACAATGCACGCTTAGATAAAGTATTTTAACATCTAAATTCTAGGCTGGTGCTGAAACAAGTACTCCAGGCGGCCCCCCACCTGAGGTTGTTGGGTTTCTCAGTCACCCTAAATGTGGCTGTGAAGACCTGCTTCAAGTCTGTACAAGCATGTGAGGGGCAGAGGGTCCCCGAAGGAGACTCTCCCCACCTGGCAACCCTACTGATAAGATGCAGGGGTGAGGGCTTCACCAAAAGGCAGTTGGTGGACCCTACTGATGGGAGGGACGCAATGAGGCTGGGAGATTACTGGAGTTGGTTAGCAGCAACATTTAATTCATGTAGACATTAACTACAGATACGTTTGGAAGATTCTGACTCCTATACATTGAAATTGCTTCATGGAACAGTAGGGGTCATTCTCATTTACCGCTAGCTCTTGGTTCTGTATTTAAGGGAGTGGATATTTTTTGTTTTCAGGAGACGTGGCTGATGGACTCTTTGGACATGGATGGATACACAACTGTGTTGTCCCCAGCATAGAAGGGTGCCAAGGGACACCCTGCATCAGGTCTGTTTGTTTGTCCAAGTGATAGAACTTGGGTGGGATAGAAGCAGGTACCCGGAAATTACCTTCACTTTAATCTTAAACTTATACTGAAACCCCAGCTAGTTGGAACAGTTAAACTTGTTTGAGTCTGTTGAGGAGTTTTTGTCTCATGGAAAGAAACTCCATACTATTTTGTGGGGACCTTAATGCCGCCTCTCTCCAATTGGATATCCAACACCCAAGTGCAAATAACACTCAAGATCTTATTGCCCGTGGAAAAGCTTGGCTGGCGCTTATGGAGCCATGGGGTCTCTGCATCGTGAATGGTGTAGTGCCCAGGGTTAACCCATCAATACACATGGCAGAGAGGCGACTAAAAGTATACTGGACTACTTCGCTTCCGGGGAGATATTCCAGGACACTCACTTTTCCATCGTGCCTTTTGATAGGAGTGATCATTTGACTCTCTTAATGAGCTAGCATTTGACAAGAAGTGGGTGCCCTTATGGTACCTACTTTACTGGATTGGAGATTAACATCAGTAAAAATCGGGTCACTTGGAACAGATCCAATATGCAATTATTCGACCGCACTACGCAGGGCTTGTTGTCTCAGTCAGAACTTGAGGTAGTCCTTCTTAGGGTTCTCTAGCACAGTCTTGGACTCGATTTATCGACTAATGCCTGTGCAACAACTGAAGAGCTGTGTGGTGCGGGGTCATCAATATGACCATCAGGTACAGCTGAAGAAGATGGAGCGGAGAAGACAACTGTGTACGAACAACAGGACCTCACAAGGAAGGGTACTCAGATCTGCACAAAAAGCGTGGTTGAGGTTTTACAAATACGAACTAGTACTGAAAGACTCCAGGACAATGTTGCAAAAGATACTGAGCCGGGACGCTCAACATCTACGCAACCATAAAGCCAGGTGAAATCTAATACAATACAAACCCCATATCAGAGGCAGCGTAGATTGAGCACTTTGGGTCTGTGTAATCGGGCTGGGATAGTGAAGGGAATATGGCATTGGAGTCCTTCCCTCAATCTTGGGACCTGAACTTTGACAAGGATAACTTTGGGTTGATAATCAGGCGTAGCAAGAGCCCCCGGGCCACTGAGTCCTGGACTGAGTCTATCATAGTTCCCATTCACAAAAAGGGCTTAAGGTCAGAAGCTGGTAATTACCGGCTCATAGTGCTACTGGATATTCCAGCGAAAATGTTCACTTCCCTTCTCCTGAGGGACTTATCGGCCTGGGCTAGGGCCGTAGGAAAAATTGACTTGTTCCAGACAGGGTTCAAAGGGGAAGTTGGAACAAATGCTAACGCTTCCTTTCTGGGATTACTTAAACAAGAGGCCATGGTGAAGTCCAAGCCTGTTTATATAGTGGTTATTTTTTTTAAACTCTTTATTTCTTGTTGTCAACAGAAAATAAGAAATGCAACAGTAATTACAGCTTAGGTCATTGGACTAAAAACAACACCATAGTTTAAAACAGAATTCAAAGTAAACAGTAAACTATAGCGTTTATTGACTTCACCATGGCCTCGGATGGTGTGAACAGGAATCTTCTTTGGTATAAATTGCAGCAGTGGGGTTGTGCTTCTGGACTATTACAGATGATCATGGCTTTGCACTCAAACACCAGGGTGCGCGGCAGGCTGAACACTCTGGGAAGGTTGTCAGCGTCGATACAAAGGCACTGTGGCTTTAAGCAAAGCTACGTTTTAGCCCCGCTTGCGTTCAGCCTGTTTATTTCCGACATCAATGTGGCATTTGAAAATGTGCGCTGTTTTTCTCTTTGACTTGCAAATTTCAGCTTGCATTATTTATTATACGCGGACAACTTGGCACTATTCGATTATACCACAATTGCCTAGAGCATAAGCTGGAAGCGTTGAACGTCTACGCCAGGGCTAATAATTTGGTTATAAATGGTGCCAAGTCAAAAACTCTCTGCCTCAGGCCAGGCATGAAACAAAAAGGACATGAAATTCCAGTTGTCTTTGGATGTGGAGAAACTAGAACATGTTTCAAACTTTGTATACCTGTGGATACCATTGTTTGAGCTGAAAAACCAGGTGGAACTCCACGCGTACTATAGAGCAAAACTGACTGCCCTTGCAGCTCAAGCTATTACGATCAACTGTAAGTTCGGCCAATTCTCTCTAACTCCAATCCTGGAATTCTATAAAATGAGGGTCTTACCAACTATTACATACGGGGCGGAAAATCGCTGCCTTCCAGTCCAACTGGACTGTGATGCGCTGGAAGGTCACTTTTGGGACAAGGGGCCTCTTTACGAGTATGGAGGTAGCCATGGTACTATTAGCCCCATGGCTGCTTGCATAACGGGCTCTTATACCGGGGTCTGGGAATGAGGAATTACCGGGTCATTCTGACCTTGGAGGACCCGGTAATTCCTCATGCACAGAACCATTCCCCATTTTCATTGAGCCCCCTTAGGGCTCCATGGGAATGGGGATGGAGCTAATAACGGGCCCGTTATTAGCTCCTCGGTCCCCTCGCGGGATCCGGAAAGGATGTCTGGTTTTTACCAGACATCTGTTCCGGGTCCCGCTAGGGGACCTCGTAATCAGGCAGCCCGTAATGAACGGTGCCGGACCCGTACCGGCACCGTTCATTACGGGGCCGGCAGCCTCGTAATGAGGCCTAAGGTATTGAAACTTCCGAATGGGGCACCGGCTGCTGCAATTCGATGCGAGCTGGGACTGCCATCAATTCAATCTGTGTTCCTCTGGAAGAACCTCTCTCTACTAAATAAGATCACATTTGCAGAGGAAGGTTCAATCTGGAGAGAACTGAAATTCTTATTTGGGAAAGGTTCTTGGCCTTCATTGGTGAGTTGGAATGAGGAGTGTGAGCAAATTGGTTCAGATTATAACATCTCTAGCAATGTCCTATATAGAACCCCACTGAACGCCAAAAGAGGGTTCTGTGAAACCAACTGGATTCACACAATTGAGAGAGTCAGGGAATACAGGTTGTATGCAGAATTACTCCTTTATGTGAGCCCTATCAGAGTTTGTCCGGCCTATTTGATCAAGTCTCAAAGTGCTTTCTGGTGCTCTCAGACAATGCGATTGAGACTAAACTTGGTTCTGACTCGTGAAATTGTAGGACTCAGACACAATACTCCGAGAGATCAAAGAAATTGTAGGTTAGGCAAAAGTTGGAACACATTTTATTAGACTGCCATGCAATGAAAGACTGCAGACATTTTTATTTTGGTAAGCTCTTGGAGAAATACGAGCTTCTCTCGACAGAGGTGGTATGACAGTTTATGATGCTTTCGTATGGCCAAGATCATTGGGTCACAGCAGTGTTGCACTTCTTGAACGAGATTTTACCTCCTACTTTTAAATGTGATTGAGTGTAGTGTAGCAGTTTTAAGTTGTATGGTATTAAATTGTGTTTTCTTTCCCCTTCTAGTTTTCTTTCTTATCTCTCTTTTTTTTTCGTTTTTGTCGTAATTGATCAAATGTATTACTTGCGTAATTATTGGTCTTACTTCTTAAGTTATGTTATGTTATGTTACTTTGCATTTATATAGCGCCTTATGTACTATTGGTATGGTCTGAAGGCGCTGGTAGGTTGAACGCCCTCGGGAACCGAAGTTCTAGTCAGTCGAGAAAATAGAGAGAGTCAAAGGTGCGTGTGCGCACCGTATATGTGTGCAGCTGGTGTGGCCTTTGTGTGGTAGCTGCTTCTTAGCGGTAGGTGTGGTGATTGGGAGATCAAGAGTATGTGTTCGTTGGCAGGTATTTATCCAGACCGATTCTGGCTGCTTCACACCTGGAGAACGCCTAGGCTGGAGGGTGTGCAACCAGCAGTGATTAGTTAGGGTGATGGGGAGTATGAGGCAGATGATGGTATGAGAACAGCTATACCGAATGGTGTCATAGTATCGCTGTGTTCTAGTTGAGTGGTGGTGTAAAGAAGAGAGAGTAAGCATGGGGATGTGATATGGTGGTTTCATGCCATTCCATGCACTCCAATCCATTCCATCACTCCAATCCATTCCATTCCATGCACTTGAAACTGTTCAATGCATTCCAATCCGTTTCATGTACTCTTAGCAGTTTTATGCACTCCAACCATTTTATGCACACCAACCAATTTTATGTAATGCTACTTTCGTTAGTTTTACCCACGTTATTCTTTCTCCATGCCTCATCCATCCACATACATCATCTTCACAGGTTCCATCCACTTCACTGGTTCCACCCACTTCACCCGTTCCGCCCACTTCACCCGTTCATCCTTTCGATCTGACATACTTCACCCGTTCCATCCACATACTTCACCCGTTCCATCCACATACTTCACCCGTTCCATCCACCTAATTCACCTTCTCCATCTACAGACTCCTCCACTCCCCCCCCCCCATCCGGTCCCATCTCCCTTTCCTCCCTATCCCCTTCAGTTAATTGCTCTTCTCACTGTTTTATTGTTTGATTGATTCATATTGTAAATGCTTCAACTTATTTCATTTATGTTTTATGTATTATGTTGTTCCACTGTACAGCGCTTTGGCGTAAGGCACTTTATAAATAAATACAAATACATACTTCACCCTTTCCGTCCACATATTTCACCTGTTCCACCCTGTTCATCCTTCCTGCCCTCTTCATCCGTCCTGCCCTCTTCATCCGTCCTGCCCTCTTCATCCGCCCTGCCTTCTTCATCCGTTCCACCCAGTTCATCCGTTCCATTCTACTCCACCCGTCCCATCTACAAACTTCAATCGTTTTATTCAATATATTTGACCCATTTTGTCTACATACTTCATCCGTTCTTCCCTCATACGTCACCCGTTCTTCTACATCAATCGTCCAATTCCTACCACTCACTTCACCCGTTTCTTCCCTTTGCTACATCGGTTCCTTCCAACTACTTCACCGGTTGTTCCATCCACATACATTATTTGTTCGATCCACATACATCACCCGTTTGCTCCACACGCTCTGCGCTCTGCACCCGCTCCGCACTCTACATCCACTCTGCACTCTACTCTTGTTCCTCACTCCGCACTCTACACCCGCTCTGCACTCGCAAATGTACCATACTCTACATCCGCTCAACACCCTACATCTGCGCAACACCATCACGCCCTACATCCGCTCGACACCCAAATTCTGCTCAACACCCTACATCCGCTCCACTCTAATTATCCATTCACACAACCTACATCCGTACTACAACCAAAATCTGCACCATGCTCTTATCTGTTCCACACTCTCGTCCACTCCACACACTCATCCGCTCCACCGACTTCGTTAATTCATCTTGCAATATCGGTTCAGCCCGTGTCACTTTTCGTACGCACTCAATCCGTTCCGTGCTCTCCATCTGTCTCATGCACTACACTCATCTCAAGTACTCGAATCGTCTATTCCGTACGTACAAATTATACCATGCACTCATACATTCTATGCCATCTGTCTGTGGGCACATACTTCCCGTGTATTCATCATTCCATCCTCTTCACTTTATTCATTTCGTCCATTTTGTTCCTTTCGTCCATTGCAATCATTACATCCATTTCATTAGTTTCAACCGCTTTAATCCTTTCGTACCATTTATTCTTTTTATCCACTTCACTGCTCAGATCTACTTAATCTATTCTGTTTGTCCTTTTAGATTACATTTGGGGGTTATTAGCTGTCGATTTCTCGCTTGGATCTTGATGCTGTATTGTTATTTGTTTTATTGTTATTTAAGATCTAGAAGTTTGGGTTAGTTGAATTGTTTGTTATCCACTATTCCTCACGTCCACATCGATCCACTTATCGATTACATTTATTTTGTCAATTTCCTTAATTTCAGCTGCTTTGCTGCTCTCGTACAACGTATTCCTTTTATCTACTCCAGAGGTTTGATCCTTTTTACTCATTCTATTTTGTTTGTCCTTTTCAGCTAACCAATGGAGGTTAATTAGTTTTCAAATTCTCGCATGGATCGTGATGCGCATTGCTATTTATGATCTAGTATTTGGTAAAGTATTTGAGATGCTGATATCTAGTTTGAGTTGGTTTGAGTTCGGGGTCGGTTTTAGGGGAAGAGCCAAGTTTTCAGCAATTTGCGGAAAGATATGAGGTCTTCAGTGAGTCGGATGTGGGGTGGGAATGCGCTCCACAGCGTGGGGGCTAAGGCCGAGAATGATGATCCGCCTAACCTGACTGATTTTGTTTTAGGTATGACTCGGAGGCCGGCTGAGCTTGATCTTAGAGTATGTGGAGGGTGATAGGATTTTAGTTTGTCTTGAAGATATTGAGGTCTGGTTTTATGCAATGCTCGGTGAGAAATGCATAAGGTTTTGAAGGTCACCTTTCGGGCAACCGGAGGCCAGTGCAGAGTTTTGAGGGCTGGGGAGAAGGTTAAATGTAACCATGTAACAAATAAAAGGAAGAAGAAAAAGAAGGAAAAAAGGTATTTGAAGGGATTCTGTCCCCTGGGTGCCTTAAAGGGCCCTGGTGACTTGTAATAACCAACGTTCTCACTTTGTAAAGACAACCTCAGTAACTTTGACATTGCTGATGAAAAATATTGTCTGTGCGCCTGTCTTCAACCCAGTGTGCCCCTTTTATTTCTAAGATTGAATTCTCTGCGTTTTCCTTTACAGGGGTGGGTTATAGTGTTTTTGATTAATTTTGTCATGTTATCATGTTATTAGTTTGATTAAAGTATTGTATTTTTAATAGACCCTTGGTTGGACACTATTTTTGTTTGGGTACCACAGTACTAGGATTGTTTGGTCTGCTTCTCTGCTAGCTCACATCCTCCAAGGAGTGTATAGCCTTGCCTCGTTCTGATCTACCCTAACTAGAGGCAAAGTAGGAATACCTTTCTGGCTTTGCTCGTTTCACCTTTAGGATTGGGAACTCTGCTGATTTAGTAGTGGTTTAGCCTTATGCATGCCTGTACTCTTCCTGAGCAACGGTCATTTCATTAGACTGCAATGCAAAAAAATACAAACACTTCACAGCCAATAATACAAGTAAGCAATGTGTAGTTTCGAAACCACACTCAGCCCAGAAGCACTCCTCTGGCCAAGCTCTCATCATTCAAGGACACTGGACAGCATGGCATTTATAAAGATTGTGTTTACAGTGGCTGGAGCCTTTTGCGAAAATACCTTTGTCGGTTTGCCACAACAGTATTTCACAATGTTTGCTGAACGGACAGTACAGTTTTGTTAGTAAAAACCATTCAGTGTATGCTTGGAAATATACATCGGTGGACTAAGGTTGCGTTGCTCTACAAATATTAAAATGTTCTTTGCTGTTGTAAAACAGGGGAATATGTATACAAAGAAAACGCTTTAAAAAAGTGTCATGCAGGAGTACACCTTGTAAACGTTCAAAATGCCAAAATATGCTATGAAACAGCGCCCTTTTTCGTAGACTGTGACTTGGGTCAGAGGCCGTTGTGCAAATATATATATAAGCAACATTAGCATGCCAGAAAATGCTCCAAGATTTTTGTTTTTACTGAACGGCTTCCAATAATAATTCCAATATCAGAAACGTATGAGGAAACATTAGTCATCGAGTCATGAGGAACGTCTTCGCACTGTGTAATTTGGCAGGAATTGCAGACCTACAAATTGATAAGTGATAACGTTACTTAGGTCCATGTAAACAGCACTCTGCCAAAAGCAGTCTAGAGATTCTTTCGAAAGTGGGCATGCCAAAAAGCAGCCCGCCTCTTCCCGTCCACTGACTACACGGACATTCATTCCCCAAATGGAATGAGACATTGTCCAGCCGCCCATCTTATGTCATTAACGTACTGCATGAGCTGCTTTTCGAAACAATGGAATGAATTATTAACTACGCAATAAATGACGGGCATCTCCGATTACATTCGATTTCGGTATCCTTTTATGCCGGTGAAGGCTAGAACTCCTGACTTCACAGACTGTTCATGTTCCATTCACTGTCGAGACAAATGGCAGGTTCAGTGAATCCCAAGCTCCTTCGTTGTAATGGGCATTTGTATAGTGCCTTTCAACATTGGTATGGTCTCAACACGCTGTAGATTGAATGAAAGCACTAGGGAAATGCGTCAGAGAGATTATAAAATGGGGGGAGTGTGCATTTTAGCCAATACGAAGGTAGGAAGGGGTGGCCAGGTTCCTGCTAGTCAACCACGCTGAGCAGGCATGTGGGTGGGTGCAGATAGTTAGTATGGAGGACTAATTTACTTCTGGCAACATACATAGTGTTTGAATAGAAACTTCAGGAAACCACTAAGCCACACAGCAAAAGCAATTTTCTTTTTCTATTTTATTTCAAAAAGACAGCATTATCACCCATGTAGGGAACTAGAAGTGTTTCAGGGATGTGTTGTTGCCCTTTCTTGCTGAGACTTTTAATGACCTCTCACCAAAGAGTGAACTGCGTCCTGAAAACAAGTGTTAAAATGTCACCGATGAAAGGGGCGATATGCCCTGAGGAGGCGGGCCACCCCTGTCGGTTACAGCCTTGCGGCTGGAGTTGGGAAGGAGAGAGGGTCCCCCTAGGCGATACTGAATGAGAAATAAATGCTAGATTGTATATTCAGGGAGCAGGGGGGGAGGGTGGTGGTGGTGGAGGGGCACACGAAGAAGGGTGCACAAATCACAGAGGGTGCACAATCACCATAGTGCGTGCATTAGAGCCTATGTAGTAGATGCGGGTGTGAATGCCATCTTAGCTAACGGCAAATATTTTAGAACTTAGGCCGAAGTGCCGTGCAAAGCATTATAGAGGTAGTATTAGATACCCTGCATGAGCGCTGACATCACCCACACCCATGGGCAGGTTTCAGAGATCCATAAAGCCTCCCATTGCCCTAGAAGTTACAGGCCTTCAAGCCATGGAAAGAATGCACTCTGCAAGGTCATGAGAATGGCGCAGAGCGCCTCTTGGCAGTACCATCCCACGGAACAGATAGCAAGGCCCTCCTGCCCCCAACAAACCCCACATGAGAAATACAGCTTTGCCATGCTTTCATCTTAGGACCACCGCATGTCATTGTACCATCCAAACCCAGACCACCAACCATAAACTTTGAAACCGCTCGATTGATCACCAAGATCAGAAGGCAAGGCTATCTTGCCTCCTCAAATGGGTCACGTGATTTGTGCAACGAGGTTTCAAATTATTGCCTAAAATGAAGGTGGAAGGCCTTGGAAGTTGCTGATCTGCCTGGGAGTGAGTGGACTATGTGAGTTAGTATGACCTTGGCTTTCCCCCCGGGCTCATCTCTGTGCCTGCCAGGTGCACGGGTCCAACGATAAAGTAACATCATTTTTCCAAGTAGCTAATTAATTGTAAGGCCACCCTCACAGCTGATGGCGAGCCCAGCAGCGCCTACGTGGACGAAGATGGACAGATGAAGATGGACCAATGGCCTGGCATCCCCTATGGAGCAGGGCCTACATGTATATGGCTCTGCCAGTTCGCGTTTTAGAATTGTACTATATGAAATTACGTCATCAGTGCAGCTGTTTGTGATTATAACATGCTGCACATGCCGATAACGCTTGGCGGCAGCAGAGTTCTTTGCTGTTGCACTTCCATTTTGTAGAAATAAATACTTGTTATCCTTGCAAGCGGTGTCTTGGGCCCTTTTCGCTAGCGGGTTGTATTGTTGTTGGTGTAAGTGTGCAGGGGTGTGCCTTCATTTGGTGACCCCGACCTGATCCCAGCATCCCCCTGAGGCTTGCGGGCCGCTTCTCCAAAGAGGCCGCACCCACCTGCAGCAACCAGTCGCCAGATGAGTCATTCCCAGGTGTGCAGGATCCGTTTTTAATGAAGTCCATTCTGCTCTTTGAAGCAGGCATGGTTCAGGGGAGAGTGCAGGCTGTTGTTGGAACCCTGTGACAGAAAATTTCGGGTGAACACGCACATGTGAGTATATCCATGCAAGTGATAACAAGTAGGGGAGTGGTACATGGGGAAGCGTGTGGTGTGCGAGGGAGTGAGTGAAGGACCACATCGCTTGTATGGTGTAGGTGCGATTTTCTTCTGCTTTTGTTATTATTGGTTTTTAAAAGGAAGACATTACGGAAAGGAAAACAGGAGCATAGGGAGCCTCCCCGAGTGAGGGGGAAAAGGTGGTACCACTCATTTTATGTAACAGAGGAAAAAGGAAATAAGTAGGAACCCCACGTAATTACATATGGATACAATAGTGGTTGTTGCTTTAGTGTTTTTCGATTTTTGGATACGGTGAAGGCCCGAGGAGGGGCGGTGTTCATAAAGTGCGTTTTTTTAGCAAGTAGAGTGCAATATTGGGGGTGTGTGAAAGGGAGGGGGGGGATTAACGTCGGCTGACAGGTAGAGGGGGACAGTGGGATTATTTTATGACTGACAATTGCAGTGCACCCAAGCACGCGATTAGATGTGTAGGGGCGCTTTAGAGCGTGCAGATTGATGTAATGGGAGGGGAGATCCCCTTAGAGTACATGTGCAAGGCCTTGCCCTTGTACCAGGAGAAGATTGGGAAATACCATAAGCAGTGAATGGTAGAAAAATTAGGGGGAATGCCCCACTCTTGGCCAAAGCAGGGCACTCATAATAAGGGAATTTTAGAGCATATGACTACATTCTTAATAGCGAAGTACAGAGGCAAGCAGCTACAGAACCAAAAGCACATTTTAGATTTGCAGAAGATGAGCTACACTAATCCAACCTATGTGCCCACCTCCAATCCGGCAACGGCCCCTTCACCCACATACATACATACATACATACATACATACATACATACATACATACATACATACATACATACATACCCCAGTAACCGGCCTCCACAACATTGCAAAGGGCAGAGGAAGTTAGAGGAAGCACTACAAATCAGCACGAGTAGAGTTGGCGTGATTACGAGCAGTACAGAGCGAAAGGAAAGCAAAAGGGAGTGGGCTAGACAAGAGGAGGGCGGGGGACATTTTATTCAGATTGGACAGTATGGCAAAGGATGTGCATATCGAGAAGAAAGGCGGTGAGGGCAGGCCGGCAGGCAGCACAGGGTACGAGACAGCGAGGCCCAATAGAGGTTCAGACAGATTTTCCAGGAGAAGATAGGTGGAGTACCATTGAGGAGTAGGAGGATGATGGTGAGGAGAAGGCACAACAGGCACTCAAAATAACACCTTGGGTGGAGTTTGTGGAACGAGGGGGTAAGGAGCAGGTTTGGCAAGGAAGGAGAGGAAGAGAACGGACGCATTTGAGAAACAGGCAGCGGACGTACGCCTGGCTGTGGGCGATATGAAAAGCTTGTTCATGGTTATCGTGTGAGACCAGGCTGGGAACATGTGGATTAAAGCAGGGTACCCAGGAGTGAGGCTAGACAACGACGTGCACAATGGTGCTTCGTTAAACAACATTAGCGCGCCAAGGTCTGGTGGTTTCTGCAAAAAGAATTGTTGATAGGGACTGGCCAGGGTGGGTGAGAACGGTGCACAGTACTTTGCATTGACCCCATGGTACCTATGAGGTAGGTAACTGATGCAGAATTGTTTGAAGACAGGCCAGATGATGGAGAATTTGTGCTAGCTATCTGTATCCCCTGTGAAATCATGGTACAGTACCGGATAGTCCAATGACCTCTGATGGCCATTGCGGCCCTGCCCGAGTTCATTGAGGCAGATTTGGAACAGGTGCCTGAAAGACTGGACCACTAACGCCCATGATGTAAGACTCTTACAGGGAGTGACCCCAATACACATGGCACTGAAACCAGGAGCAGTACTGCCCTGAGTGAAACAGTATCCACGCTGCAGGGAGGCAGAAGAGGGAATCAGGGATACCATCAATGCCCTACTCAACAAAGGAATAATAGTACCATCTACCTCCCCATGTAACACGGCTATCTACCCTATGAAAAAGGTAACAGGGGGCAATTGGAGAATGATACAGGATTTGCAACCCCTAAATGATGGTGTACAACAGGAGTTTCATGTGGTTCCTAATCCTGCCACGATCTTGTGAAGCATCCCCATAGAAGCAACCCACTTCAGGATAGTGGACCGCAAAAACGCATTCTTCTCAATACCATTACATCCAGACTCACAGTACCTCACTGCCTTTACACATGTGGGGAGGAGGTTCGAACACACAAGATGACCCTCAGGGGTACTGGGAGAGTTGAAGCATTTTCAACAAAATATTGCACACAGATTTGGGAAATATTAAAGTGTCCAGCATGAGCATCTAGTATGTGGACGATCTGCCGGTGTGCAGCGACAGTGAGCAACATTGCAGACTAGATTCCATTATACTTCTGTAGCTCCTGGCCCGCAAAGGATAAAACGTTGACAAAACTAAACTACAGTACTGCCTAGGGCAGTAAATGGCAGCAAACGGCAAAAGAAGACTGCCTGACCGCGCCACCCCCACAACAGTGAAAGAAATGCAAAAGGTCCTAGGGTTGTGTAATTACTGCAGCACAAGTATCCTTGACTATGCATCATACACCAGGCCGCTCTTACAGTGCCTCAAGGCTGCACACAAGATGGACAATAAAATTGTGTGCACAGAAGAAATGTTACAAAACTTCAATGACTTCAAGGAGGCAATCTCGACTGCTCCTGTGCTAGCTACCCGAGATTACATGCAGGAATTCTACCTATTGTACCTATTCTCACACTCGAATGGCCAGCTCATGACTGCCGTGTTGACACAGAAAAGCACTATGGGCCATACACCATTGGCCTATTACAGCGGCATGCTAGACTCAGTAATGCAGGGGCAGTTTGCATGCGAACAGGCACTTGCTGCAGCGGCAATTTCTCTCCTCTTCGCCTTCATCTACTACATGTTCAATTTAGCTCCAAGAGTTTTAGCCACTTCGGTTCTATTGTGCACGTGAGGAGGTTTGCTCGATCTGTTAAGAAATGAGCAAACATTTGTTTTTAAAGCTTATTCAACTTTCTGTAATGGTCGGTTTTGTGCTGGGAACAGTCGCTGTGCAAGAGCGCTGTGCCCCAGTCACAAAACCAAAATTTAGCGTCTTTACAATTTGTTGCATGTTTAACATTTGGTTGTCTCACCTGTGTCGAGAGACCGATGTGGGGAACAAACACCTCGTTTGATAAGCGTGCGCGCTTGATGTTCAGTACGCGTATGCTGAAATTCATCCAAACACTCGGTTTCTTCAATTTCACCGCTCGATGTGTGCGGCACGGCCTCTCGCTGTTATTCAGTCCACAGTATACGTGTTGTTTTACCGATACTTTGCAAACACATTGTTTTATCCAATTAGGGCTCCATCTGAATGGTCCTTTGTTTCTTTCAATTACGTTGCTGAGTTACTGGTTGTGTTATTGTACCTCACTGAAACCGTGGGCCTTGAGGTGCTGGAAGAATGTGTCCAATTCTTCATTCGTGCCATTCCAAATTTCGAATATATCATCTATAAAGCGGAACATGCACTTCAATTTATTTGTCCATCTCTCTTCGTTGAAAATATGGGTTTCTTCCAAACATGCAAACTCAATGCAACCCAATGGAATGAATGCGGATTGGGATCTAAGCTGCTTTTTATTAAAGCGCATATTTAACATCAGAAAGATACATACAATGCTGGTTCTGGAATAGCAGCAAAATAGGGACGAAATTGAGGAAAGCATTTCAAAGTTCAAGATCTCGACTATGTTCACCACAAGGACCATCACAGCTGGTAATGCACATGAATATCAAGGAAAACCATCAGCCCAAAGGAACGACAGGGTAATGTTTAACATAATAATGACCATCTCTACAATATCGTGTAAAACTGATACTTTAAAATAACCGGAGTATCCGTGTGATCTCAAGCATTAAACAGCACAATGCAATTTGATCTTCTAATTCAGTCAAGCCATTAAAAGATGGCGCCCACGATTTCAGTGAGGTACATTAACACAACCAGTAACTCAGCAACGTAATTGAAAGAAACAAAGGACCATTCAGATGGAGCCCTAATTGGATAAAACAATGTTTTTGCAAAGTATCAATAACACAACACGCATACTGTGGACTGAATAACAGCGAGAGGCCGTGCCGCACACATCGAGCAGTGAAATTGAAGAAACCGAGTGTTTGGATGAATTTTGGCATACGCGTACTGAACATCAAGCGCGCACGCTTATCAAACGAGGTGTTTGTTCCCCACATCGGTCTCTCGATACAGGTGAGACAACCAAATGTTAAACATGCAACAAATTGTAAAGACGCTAAATTTTGGTTTTGTGACTGGGGCACAGTGCTCTTGCACAGCAACTGTTCCCAGCACAAAACCGACCATTACAGAAAGTTGAATCAGCTTTAAAAACAAATGTTTGCTCGTTTCTTAACAGATCGAGCAAACCTCCTCACGTTCACAATAGAACCAAAGTGGCTAAAACTCTTGAAACTTAATTGAACATGTAGTAGATGAAGGCGAAGAGCAGAAAAGTTTACAGGATCACAGGTACAATGGTCACTTAATAAACACAATAAGAAATTATTTTTCTAAAAAAACATTTGCTTTTAAAAAATAGACAACATATGAAGGACAGAATTTCTAAATAGAAGAACAAGTTACTTCTTACCATGTAACGTTCTTTCGACGGGATGTTCCTCCGACGTATTCCTCATCTTAGATATCTCCTTCCAGCTCTGCTGGCCTCGGAAGAATTTTTCTCTAGAGGGCGCTGCGCGTCGACGTCCTCCGAGTCGATGTCCCTCGACAGCCGCCGTATCGACGTCGTCGTCATCCTGCCTATAAAGGCCGCGTGCAGGGTCCGTTGCTCAGTTCCGTTTTGTAGCCCACAATAATTCTTTCTGGACTAGACTAATCACCCTGAAGGAGCGTAAGCTGCAACAACAAGGGAAGTAGAACTGCGGGGATGGATGGGAGGGTCGATGAGGAATACGTCGGAGGAACATCCCGTCGAGAGAACGTTACAAGGTAAGAAGTAACTTGTTCTTCGAAGGGATTGTGTCCTCCGACCTATTCCTCATCTTAGATAGGCTCCCATAGCAGTATTCTATTATCGGAGGAGGGAGTACTGACTTCATGGTGTCTTCTATTGATGAATAGAATGCAGTACAGCCCTTCCAAACCTAGTCTCTTGACTGGAGGAGGAATCCAAGTTGTAAAATCGTGTAAAGGTATGGACAGACGACCATGTAGCGGCCGCACAGATGTCTTTAACCGGCACACCTCTTTTGAGGGCCGATGAAGCTGCAATACCTCTGGTCGAATGAGCCCTAAGGTTTTGAGGGGGCTCTTTCCCTGCCAGTTTATAACATTCCAGAATGGCTAGAATGATCCATCTGGAAACGGTCTGCTTAGTTATTGGTAACCCCAGCTTGTGACCTGTGTAACCTACAAACAGCTGGTCTGCCTGGCTTATCCTGGCTAGTCTACTGATGTAAAAACTTAAAGCCCTTCTAGGGTCTAGCCTGTGTAACCTCTCTTCCTCTTTCCCCGGATGAGGAGGAGGATAGAAAGATGGTAGGGTAATCTTCTGAGTGATATGGAATTCCGAAACCACCTTTGGGAGGAAATTAGGCTTCACTTGCAGGACAACTTTGTCTTTGTGAAATATTGTGTGAGGGGGTTTACAAGAAAGAGCTTGTAATTCGCTCACCCTTCTAGCAGATGTAAGTGCTATTAATAAAACAGTATTAAGGGTAAGGAATCTTAACGAACAAGAATGGAGAGGTTCGAAAGGTGTGCCCATCAGGAAAGTTAGTACTAAGTTTAAATCCCATAGGGGAACTTGGAATGGTCTTGGGGGATAAACATTAGTTAACCCCTTTAGAAACTGTATTACCAAGGGTAATTTGAAATAGGATGGTTCTTCCGCAGTGCGCTTAAAGATGGATAGCGCTGCGAGATAGCCCTTAATGGTGCCAACTTGAAGGCCTGAATTCACCAAATATAGAAGGAAGGACAAAACCATTGGTGTACCACATGAAAAAGGGTCGATATTCTGTTCTCTACACCAGCTGCAAAATCTGTTCCAACGGCAGCGGTATAAAGACTTTGTTGCTGGTCTCCTTGCCGAAAGCAACACCTCCATAACATCATCAGGGAGGTCCCAATCCTTGTAACTCAACCTTTCAGAAGCCAAGTGTGAAGGTTGAGAGTTTTGATGTCTGGATGGAGAACCTGACCTCCCTTCTGTGA
Organism: Ambystoma mexicanum; assembly: GCF_040938575.1. Taxonomy (NCBI): domain Eukaryota; kingdom Metazoa; phylum Chordata; class Amphibia; order Caudata; family Ambystomatidae; genus Ambystoma; species Ambystoma mexicanum. The sequence continues at coordinate 1,167,838,390 of NC_090935.1, read as the reverse complement.
GAATAGGTTCTCTCCGAGTGGAAGTCGAATTGTAGGGCAGATGGACAAGTCTAGAAGGTCCGGGTACCACGTTCTCCTGGCCCAATCCGGGGCAATTAGGATCATGGTTCTCCGGAATCTTCTCAACCTCCTGATCATTTGAGGAATGACAGGGACCGGTGGGAACGCGTACAGAAGCGGAAACTCCCAGTCCACTATGAACGCGTCTCCCAGAGCTCCTCTCGGGGGGAAATTCCCTTGAGCAGAACAGATAGCATTTCCTGTTGACGGTGCTGGCGAACAGATCCACCTGAGGGGTTCCCCAAAGGGCGAAGATCTCTTGAAGGACTTCCTGAGCTAGTTTCCACTCGTGGGAGACTGTGCTCTGCTCAGAGCGTCCGCTGTCAAGTTCTTCTCTCCGGCTAGGTGAACTGCCGATAGAGAGATTCCTTCTTGGATTGCCCAAAACCAGAGCTGCATCGCCTCTCTGCACAGGGGTAGTGATCCTACGCCTCCTCTTTTGTTGAGGTAATGCATGGCCACTGTGTTGTCCGTCATTATCAGGATGTTTTTCCCTTGTACAGCTGGCAGGAACGCCTTCAGCGCAAGTCTGATGGCTCTCAGCTCTAACAGGTTGATATGTAGTCTGGACTCCGATGGAGACCAACGACCACCGATGGTCAAGTCGTTGGCGTGGGCTCCCCACCCCGTGAGTGAGGCATCCGTGACTACTGTTATCTCCGGCCAGGGTTGCCAAAAATGTTCTCCTTTCAGAATGTTCTCCTGACAGGCCCACCACTGAAGGTCTCGAGCTACTCTGTCGGGAACCTGAAGAAGATCTGTCATTCTCCCTGAGAATTGTGACCACTGGGTCCTCAGTGCCCACTGGAGGGATCTCATTCTCAGGCGAGCCTCTGGCACTAGGAAAATGCAGGATGCCATGAGGCCTAGCAACCTCAAAAAGTCGAAGGCTGGGAGACGTTGGGCATGTTGAAACTTGGTAACCATCTGTAGAATATCTTGAGCCCTCACCTCTGGTGGCAAGGCTTTTCCCATGGAAGTGTCCAGGATCGCTCCTATGAACTGGAGTCTCTGCGATGGTATCATTTGTGACTTCTTTAAATTGAGGGAGAAGCCCAGTCTGTGAAGGGAGTGGCACACGTGATTTAGTTGGATCTGAGCTTGTTCCGAAGAAACAGCCCTGATCAACCAATCGTCCAGGTAGGGGTAGACGTGAATCCCTTCCCTCCTTAGACTTGCTGCCACTACCGACATTAACTTGGTGAAGACCCTCGGGGCGGAGGTCAGCCCAAATGGCAGCACTCGAAATTGATAGTGAGAGTTGCCAATTGCGAACCTCAGGTATTTCCTGTGTTTGAGATGGATAGGCACATGGAAATAAGAGTCCTGAAGGTCCAGAGATACCAACCAGTCCTGGAACTGAAGGGCCTGGAGGATCTGAGAAAGAGTGACCATCTTGAATTTGTCTTTTCTGAGGAATTTGTTCAATTCTCGCAAGTCCAAGATGGGTCTCAGTCCTCGGTCTTTCTTTGGAATGAGAAAGTAAGGGGAGTACCAGCCCTTGTTCCTCTCCGCTACAGGTGCCGGTTCTATGGCACCTTTCACCAGCAGGTCCAAAATGTCCTGCAAGAGGAGAGGATCTGGAGCTTTCTGAGAGCTGATCCCCGGTGGATGACTCTGAGGTATACGTAGGAAAGGCAGGCAGTAACCTTGGGCAACTGTTTCCAATGCCCAAGCATCTGACGTGATAACCTGCCATACCGCCAGATGTTGAGTCAACCTGCCTCCTACAGGTGTCCTGTGAGGGAAGTCCCCAGAGTGGTTTTGGGGCAGCTGATGTAGATGCCGATGGTAAAGAGGCACCTGCTGTTGCTGCGGCTTTTGAATATCTACCCCGTCCACCTCGGGTAGTTCTTCTTTGTCCCCTTTGAGCCGGTCGTCCTCTACCTCTTCGAATGCGGAGTAGAAGCGAAAGGACTTGCCCCTCGCAGAGGTTCCTGTAGGACGAAAAGGAGTTTGACGGATTGCAGCTCCTAGGGATTTTGCTGCTGCTTTTGAAGTTTGCAGTTTTTCTAAACTGTCATCCGCCTTTTTCCCGAACAAAGAAGAGCCATCGAATGGCATGTTCAAGAGCCTGGCTTGCACATCTGGGGCAAAACCAGACTTTCTCAACCAAGCGAATCTCCTGGTTGATGTACTTGCCGCCATTGCTCTGCTGATACTGTCAGCCGAATCAATGCCTGTCTGGAGGGATTCGCACATAGCGTCTTTACCGTCCTGTATAATATTCAGGAACGCATCCCTTTCTTCTCCCTCCGGGATGCAGTCAGCCGCTGTAGAAGCACACTCCCAAAGTGTATGGCTGAACCTAGCAAGGGTGCAAGTAGCATTAACAGATTTTAACGCCATGCTACATGCTGAAAAGACTTTCTTTGCCATAGCATCATATTTTTTATCGTCCCTGTCCTGTGGGACGGTAGGATAAGCCGTCTTGACATCGGTAGAGGATGCTGCCTGTACCACCAGACTTTCTGGGGATGGGTGTTTAGACAAAAACTCCGGGTCTGTAGAGGATACCCTATACTTAGTAGACAGTTTTTTTATTTACTGCTGGTACGACATCTGGGGTTTCCCAGTTTGTCATGACCTTCCTCTGAAGAGCTTTCTGAAAAGGCACCACAGGATCCTCCTGTGGGCCTTTGTCAAGAATATCCGTGAGGTCATCTTGTTGGAAAGATTGTGAAGGTGCAGACCACCCCATGAACTCTGTGATCCTGGCCTTTAAGGCTCTATAGGGGGTTTCAGCATGCTCCCCCGGGTCTGGCCTAGCAAACTCCACCTTAGGGGAAGTGTCTAACCCACTTGCCTCATGTAAGGAATCATGAAGATCCTTTAACCTGCGTTCTTCAGAGGAAAATTCCTCTCTAATTGGGGCTACAGGTCCCTGCAACTCAAATGTGTCTTCCTGTTCAGACAATTCACCCTCTTCCAAAATTGAGGACATAGTTCTCAATTGTTCTGAACTCAAAGGGAGTAAATCCCATTTCCAGGGCAGAGGGTGCCGAGCTTGTCATTATCGGCCTCGAAAACGTCGATGTCGTCGACGCCGACGTCGAAGGCTTCGAGCGTGGCATCGAAAACAAAGGCGGAGGCCTCGATGACCTCGACAGAATTGGGATTCTACTCGACAATCTCGAAGCCATCGTCATCGAGGACCTGGGGATAGTCACTGGGTGTGTCATGACCGTGACTTTTCTTGGCGGCGACGCCGGTGTCGAAGCTGGCGTCGAGTCGACAGACCCGTGTGTCGAAGGTCCCCTCGACAACGGCGTCGAAGACATCGACCTCGACGTCGACGGAACCTTCGCCGACGGCGTCGACGGAACCTTCGAGGAAGGTTTGGAGGTCAGAGTCCTACTCGAGGGTTCGTGCCGCGCTCGAGAGGTTTCCTTCGCCGGGTACTGCGACTCACGGCGTTTTTGACCTTCGGGTCTTTTCGACCAGAGCATCGCTCTCGGCAGTCTTCGAGGGGGTCGAGGCCGCTTTCTCGAAGACGCTCATCATATTTTTGCGGAATTCCTCCCATTCAGCCCAGGAACTATGTTTCGTGGGGCAAGGGATTCTTTTTGGCGAAACAGAGGAAGAGGAAGACGGAGAAGGGGATCTTCGACATCTCCTCTTCGAGTGCTTCGATCTCGAGGAGTGATGGGACCCACTCCGAGACCTGGAGCGCGAATGGTGACAAGGAGACGAATGTCTCGACTTCGTCGACGAAGAAGAAGCTTTAAAAGTCTCACCTTTCTCCAGCTTCCCCCTACGCTCCTTCAGGGCCTTAGCTGTCATGGACATACAGTCCTCGCACTCCGAACAATGGTGTTCAGCTCCCAAACACCACAGACAAACTCTGTGAGGGTCAGTCAGCGACATCTTTTTTCCACAATCTCGGCATTTTTTTAAGCCGGATCGAGGAGTTGTCGGTTCCGACGAGGAAGCCATCGAGTACGGATCGAATAACTCGAGGTATTCCGAGGCACTGAGTAAGCGCAGAAAAACAGAACTGAGCAACGGACGCTGCGCGCGGCCTTTATAGGCAGGATGACGTCGATACGGCGGCTGTCGAGGGACATCGACTCGGAGGACGTCGACGCGCAGTGCCCTCTAGAGAAAACATTTTCCGAGGCCAGCAGAGCTGGAAGGAGATATCTAAGATGAGGAATACGTCGGAGGACACAATCCCTTCGAAATATAGGTTTCATTTTCAGAATCAACACATTGAAAAATAGTATTTGGTCGCGCCTGATGAAGGGCATAAAGAGCCCGAAACGCGTTGTGCATTAGAGAAAAAGACAACCTAAAGATCAGTTCAATAATCATCATGGAACACCTTGGACTCTAAGTTTTCACAAACTTATACAAAATGAATTATTGAACTCACAGAATTGGTGATGCTATTTTAAAAAGCTGTTACAAGTTACACTTCTGTTTCATTGAAAAAACTGTACTTAATTTGAATTAATGATTTGCATGAATGATAATGTCAAATTATGAATTATGTGTTTTTTGGAATATTGCTTAAGTCGAACAGTGATATCGATATTAAGTATATTGATACTCTTTATTTTGAATTATTTAAAAGTTAAAAACATTATCAACTACAAAATTGTATCAAGAAGATTTATTTTGCATGAGTTCATGCCCAATAGTGTGCATAGATTTAGGTCACTTTGTTCTAAGTGATCCCACAAATATTTCTGCCGATTACAGATTCTGTAGCCCAGAATCAGACTCTGTATGGCACCTAAGTAAGTCGCAACTATATGAAAAATCATACGAGTACACGCTAAGTAACGGACAAGTTAGGAGTGCTCCTCTACACCAAATCTATCCCAGGCAAAGCAGTAATGCCATACGAACTGCTAGCACTAGCATTTGATCAGCGCCATCACCCCTCCCACAGCTCCAAACACCACATTGCTGCTGACATCCAGGAGGATCAGTTTATTCCAAACCTCCAGGAACATTTGACCAATATGGTTATTCGATGCACCACATGTCAGAGTTTCACTACAGGTGTGACATTACGAACAGTGAGAGGAACTCTGCCCCGCCCTACTCGGCCGTTCCGCAAGTTGCATATCGACTATGCGGACATGGACGAGAGAAGCAATGGGTCTCGATAATTGATTGTTGTTGTCTACACCTTATCGCAATGGGTCTGCCCTTCTCACCCCCAGATGCCAAACGCACAGCTACATTTCTGGCCCACGAGGTCTTCCCTCAATGGGGTGTGTGTGATATATTAAGGTCGGATAATGGCACACACATTTTCAATTAGTTATTTAAAGCGATCATTGCATTACTTGGCATTAAACACCGGATGGGCCCGATTTATCACTCCCAGGCCAACAGAGTTGTGGAGAGGATAAACAGACTCCTCAAAAGTAAACTGTCTAAGAATTGCACCATGATGAAGAGAAACTAGATGCACTGCTTGCCCTTGGCACTGTTCATTTTGTGCATACAAAGCCCTGCAAGGGCCACCATTTACTACCCCATGAGCTGGTCACTGGTTGTCGTATGCATAAACCCCCGTCTCCTATTAGGAGGGCATCAGACGCCCATAGGGCAGCAATTGTTTTAGGAGATGAATTTAATGATTATTTAACAACCCTAACACGGGCCATTAAATGTGTCTCCCGACAGATTGCACTGCCCTGATCAGACCACATACTGGGCACCGAGCTGCCACAGCAAATGATTCCCTGCCCACTCATCTGCTGTTGCAGGAGATCTTATCTACATACAGAGTGTTTTCTACTCATGTTGCAGTTGAGGTCAAGGAACTCAGTTATTGGATCCACCTGTCAAACGTTCAGAGAGCACCCCCCTGGACATTACCCCAATACCCTGAAAGACTGGCAATGCATTTTATTGCTGGGTTATTTGCGATCTCAATGTTTATATTAGAGATTTATTTAGGAGCATATTTTATATTGGGGACATATAAAACAGGGGATTTGGGGGCAGGTATCACAACTCGACTGTACATAATAGGTCAAATGCATAAACAAATGAAACTGGTTCTTTACCTTCCCTAATGCACAACACTTAGCCTCAACACGACAACAATTCTGTCCATGATACAAATGCACACTCCCGCACTGGATTGTTAGAATATATTTTTAACTCCCTACTGTTTTCAAGATTCTCCAATGCTTTTCTTAATACAAGTTTTACCAATGTCAAAAGTATTAGTAGTGTTATTAATCGATATATAGGCAGACCTAAAACGTACAAAGAGACAAGCACGATGGGCGAAACCGGATACCTACCATGTGCTTGGTCTCAACGCCATAAAAGATGTGCGTCACCCAGAATTATCCAACAGTTGGTATATGGACGTGAGTTTGGTTGTGTGACAAACCTGAAGGTGTCTCCTGGTTAGCCCTCTGGCATCTGTCATCCAGGTGGCCAGGACATGGCCATTGCTATTGGATCCAGTTTCAGGGGGTGGACCAGTGAGGGAGGATCACCTGAATGGGGGGGGGGTCCTTGGGAAGTGGGACACCAATGTGTGAGTCAGAGTATTCCCCTTCTTTCGACACCTTTTCCCCATCCTACCATGTAGGACATTCAAAACCACTGCCCCCCCCCCTTTTCCTACACAAACACGTTTGCAAGACACACCAGAGAACGAACTAACACCAGAGCCGTTTACCTGACATGTCCCAATAGAAGGGTCAGGCAAAGTGAGGCAATAGATCAGAATCACACACACACACCTGACGGCCCTTTGCCTTCCCCACAGGGATAAAAGGTGGTGCAAGAGAGCACAGTACGAGCAAAGCAGACCGCACAATGAGACTGCTATTCAGTCCCGGCAGTTCAAAAGAGGGAGAAAGGCAGCAAATCAAGAGGCTGACTAGGAGAGACACGAACTTGTCCGCTTGGATAAAACCCTGCAAACCCACCGAGGAAAAAATCGCAAGGCCGAGGACAATAGCTCAAGTGTACTGCAGCAGATGTCAGCGGTACACAGAGCGTGTTGAAGCTGATAAGCGGGAGTGAGGGAAACTCCTGCTACTGTGGTACCAGCCTTGACTCCAGTTACAAAAAAAAAGCAAAGTGGTTCATCAAAGCCAGTGAGTCGAGGGGAGAGCTGATAAGAGCCAGACTTTGGTGAATGAAAGACACTAAGTGGCAAGTTGAATCAAGTTCAAAGAACTGTAAAAGTGTTGATGGGAGACCAGCTGTAGAGGGAACCAGCACCACGCGGGTGCCAACTGAAGAGACTTTGGTCGATCCCCGTCTGTGAAACTACGAATACCAGAAGGGCGTAGGAGAGCCGCCAAGATAGGTCAAAGTGGTCATACAGGAGGTCAAGCAAAATCCCTGTACAGTTGAAAGCCTTTGACCTAAGAACTGAGAGAAAGCAAGGGAAGAGAATCCTGCAAACCTCTGTGAATGTGGCAAGAGTGAACCCCATTAGGTGCTCTTTATGCTCTAACCATCAAACTCAACCTCGCACTTTATTGAAAAAGATTGGTGAGACCAACTTTGATTTCTGGGCATCGGCCCTGTGGAATGCCCTTCCTCTTTTGCTCAGGTGAATCAGGTCAATCACATCACTGGCACAATTTGAAAAGAGCCTAAAACATTTCTTTTTGATTGAGGAGTAGATTAATCACCCCGAGACAACAATCACTGCCATCGATATGTGATTGATTGCCCAGCGACATCTACTGTTGGCGCGTATGTTTTCTGTCTTTTCTGCACGATGCCTTTGTGCTTGTGGCATTATAACCCTTCAGAATAGAATAGAAGGGTTCAATGTTATAAAAGGTGGAAATGTGTGCCCTGAGACAGATGACCATGCAGAACACGTAGGTCCTCGATCTGCTTATGGCGATGGAAGGAGGCGTTTGCAAAAGGATCAGGGTGTCATGCTGCACATTCGTGCATCCCGAATATGCTGAGAAGGGCTCCCTCTCCCAAATAATAGAAGCTGTACACAACCTAGGAGTGCGCATGAAGGAGGAAGCTGGACTGCAGAGCGAGGACTGGTTTGACACAATTTTTTCCTGGGCAACATCTTGGCTGGGGCGATCGTGGGCGATCGTGAAGTTACTGGTGCCCGTCATCGTCTTGGTCATCTTCAACTGCCAAACGGACCTTGATGTTGTGCCAAAGCAGTGCCCAATAGCGCAATGATGATGTTTCAATTGGGGTAACATCTCCAGCTAAATCAACCTAGTGCTCAGTGTAGATTTCCGTATCTGGTGGGAGTGTGGTACAGATTGAAACGCGCTTACACCCCCATTGTACACCACACTGTGGCCATCATGTCTAGGTCCCAATATCTATTCTCGCCCCACGTGATGTTACAAATGCCACTAATGGATAAAGATAATTTGAAATGTAAATTACCTAGTTTGACTGCAGGGATTGGATTGTTTCCTCCCACTTATTCCTCATCGTTGATATCTCCAATATTCAGCTTCAGCTGCTTCTGAAACATTTTTTGGCAGAGGGTGCTGTGCGTCGATATGGTCGACTCAATGTCCCTACGCAAAATTTATGTCAGGGACTGCCCGAGCCAGTGCAGCCCCAGATGAAGAAACAGGTAGGGATGGAAGCGAAGCCATGACCAGAGATACGACTATTGTACACCATTGTCGATTGTTAAAGAAGAACAAAAAGAAAGCAGGAGGAAGCAAAGTTAGTTCACAAGAAATTGGCAACATTTTCCATAAAAGGAGCCGTACTGATAAGTGGTGAAGGTGTGGCGACACAAGATGTACAGCCAGCACAGTCAAGCAATGTAGGGTATCCTATAGACAAAGTGGGTGCAACTTTTGGCCATGAGGTAGGGGGAATGGATCTAGGAGGACAAGGTAGATTACAATGTTGTAATTGTGGAAGGATAGGACACATGGCCGGAACATGTAGAAGTAGAGGGTGTATGCAGCAGAACTGACAAGCTCCAAGAGGGGGGATGGGCTATTCTCCACAGTACAATCCAGAACCACAAGAATATTATGCCCAAGATACTCTTCTCAAGAAGCCCTCAGCCGACCCCTCCCTTCCGGCTAATTATGGCTTTGATCTCTCTCACTCCTTTCCTGGGTAAACACCTGGAAAGGCTGGCCATCTCCCAGCTTAATCTTCACACTGAATCTGTTGGCTGTCTCCATGACCATCAGTCTGGCTTCAGAGCCGCCAGAAGCACGGAAACCACTCTCCTGAACATCCATGAAGACCTGCTCTCTATCCTTGATTCTAATCTCCCCCCTGTCCTCATTCTACTTGATCTCTCCTCTGCCTTTGACACAGTCAACCATGCCATCCTGCTCAACCAGCTCTGTGATAACCTGGGTATCACTGATCAGGCTCTGGCCTGGCTAACTTCTTTCCTCTCTGATCGCCCCTCCCATGTCCAACTTGGATCCTTCCTCTCCTCAATATCTCTCCACCTGTGGTGTCCCTCAGGGGTCTAACCTTTGTCCCTGTTTGTTCAACCAATGCCTGGCACTTCTTGCCCACCGCATTGCTGCTCTTTGCTCCAACTTCCAGTGCTATGCGGATGACACCCAGCTCGTCTTCAGGCTCCCCTCTGCCGCCTCTTCTCCTTCTCTCACCCCTGATGGTCTGTCTGCTATCCAAGAGTGGTGTGCTGACAATGATCTGTGCCAGAATGCCAGCAAAACAGAGATCCTCATCATCGACAAACCTGCACCCCTCCTTCCTGCCAATCTCTGGCTGGCCTCCCTTGGCCCTTCTCATGCTCCCTCCTTTGAGGCTATGAACCTCAGAGTTATCTCTCCTTCTCTCCTCACATCTCTGATGTCTCTAAGAATTCAAACTACCAACTGCACCTCCTCAGAGGTATTCTCCCTTTCCTCTCCTTCCCCCAGAAGCTCAATGTCTCTAGAGCTATGGTTCTCTCTGTGCTGGACTACTGTAACAGGCTCTTTCTACATCTGCCCGCCTCTACTCTCCGTCCTCTGCAACTCATCCAGAACAGGACGGCATGATTTGTCCTTGGCCTCAAGCCCAGGGATCGTATCTCTCCAGCACCGTCATCTCACAATTGGCATCCAGTGACTGCAAGGATCAAGTTCAAGACCCTTTGCATTGTCCACAATGCCTTTTGGGGCCTGGGACCAACACATCTCCAGCTTTCTCTTCTGAAGCATCTTCCTACTCAAGCTCCTCCTCCAACTCCTTGAGGGTCAGTCGCGTTTCCAAGCAGCGAGCTAGGGGCAGATCTCTCTTCGGTTGGCGCCTCCCTCTGGAACAGCCTCCTTGCCTCAGTAAGACTTGAGCAGAACCATCATGTAGATGATATATTAGTGTGCAGTTAGAGGAAAAGTGCAGAAAAGATTCAATCTAACTAATGACCATACTAGCAGAGAAAGGATACAAAGTAGACAAAGAAGTTACAATATTACCTGGAAGAAGTCCGGCACATAGGACAGGTAATCTCTCAAGAAGGGGGAAAAGGGACACCTTAGAGGGCAGAAGCAATAATGAACACTCCTAAACCAGAGACAGTGAGGGAAATGCAACCGTTTTTAGGCTGATGTAATTACTGCACGGCCTAGGTTTTCAATTACAGTACACATATTCAATCGCTTTTAAAAAGGACTTAAGGAAGCAAAGGTTTGCAAAAGTAAGATAAGGACAGATGAGATGACCGAAGGATTTGAAGAGTTAAAAACAGCGATGTACAATCCCTGTGTTAGGGATGCCAGACTATGAAGAGTTTTATTTATTATCACAATGAAATGGAGAAGTAATGACAACAGTCCTCACACAGAAGATGACATTAGGACATGGACATAAACCATTAGCTTATTATAGTGGGATTTTAGACCCAGTAACGAAAGGACATATCCTTGAAAACAGGGGTTCGCTCCTGCTTCTTTCGCGTTTGAAAAAGCTGCAAGTATTACAATGGGATGCTCAATGACGTTGGTTATTTGTTGAGCATTCCTTATTTGCCATTAAAGAGAAGCCCAAAAGTACATTGACTACACAGAGAGCATCAGGATAGGAGGTAATTATTTTGAACCCAGCCATCAAAATTGTTAGATTTATAGTAGTGAATCCAGCGACATTTATAGCAGAACCGGTTGGGAAGGAAGAATATGTACATGATAGAATTCAGTATACATTGTGCAATGACGATACTCCCCATGTTAGAGAAAATGCTCTAGTGGGGGGTTAATTCTCTTCAATGACAGTTCTTTGAAAATTTGCAAAACAGGAGAAAGACATATGGGAATGGCAGTAGTAAAGTTAAATAGGAGTGGGCAATTTGAAGTAGTAACAGGTGCAAGACGGCCTTCACATTGTTCAGCACAGGCTGCAGTATTAGTAGTGCTGATTGCTGCACTCCAGAGATATGAGGATAAGGAAGTGACAGTGTACAATATGTGACATCAACCATACACCCAGGATTGTTACACTGCAACTGGAGGGGCTTCTTCGCAGGCGGCACACCAGTGCAACATGCGTCTCTATTGGAAAAACTCATTGAGGTATTAAAGCTCCCAAAGGCTATCGCTGTGGTGAAGTGCGCAGCCCATACTAAGAGAGCAGACTTGATTTCTCGCTGTAGCAAAGCCACAGACGTTTAAGCCAAAAGGGCAGCATATTTCCCAAACATTTTGGATTTCAAAATATAAATTGTTAAGCAAATGTCAGAGCAATATATGGTGGTAACGGAAGGTTTTAATTTATCCATTATACAGTTAATTGAATAACAAGGTCTAGCACCACAGGACGAGCAAGACTTATGGTAGAGACAGGGGTGTTCTGTATCCGCCACTGAGGCTTTATGGAGACAAGATATGACTGGAAAGACAGTTATGCCTCCAGCATTATTGAAGGTGGCGCTGGAGGAGCTTCACTACCCCGTGCACATGAGAGAGAATCTTGCTGCCATGATCGCAGAAGATTGGTACTCCCCAAATGTATTAGAACATGTGGCACAGTTTATTGTGAATTGCATCGTATGTCAGACATTCACAGCAGGATGACTGAGGGCAGGCACCACTTTTTGATCGATACTCAATATTAATGGTATTAGTACTTGACGTTGTCGGAGCACAGCTTGAGACCTTTGCACAAGGTTATGAATAGTGGAGGAAGAAAGAACTAAACCCCAATCTAGTTCTAGGCGTGCGGCTATCCTATGGAGTTGCAATGGAATTTACAGTTATCTTTATCGTCATATTTAGTATGTCAATCATGGAAAAGCAGGAAACTATAGCGCTTCCAATTTTAATTGCTTGGAGGCAAAAGGGGCACCCAGAAAATCAGTGCCACTATTCGTGGTTGCTGATGCATTTCAGGCAGAGTTCATCTTCAGGGCAAGGGCACTGTGTACATTAATATACATTCATAGTATTACAAGTTATGTGGTTAAACGCATCATAACATTCATTGATATTCAAAAACACAAGAACAAATGCATTCCATTTTAAATATCAGACACATTCAGAACATTTTGTCAGTTTGCATCATATTATTAGTTTCCAAAAATTGTAATTTCCAACACTCATCCGGATTCTTTTTTCCTTGTGGTGCACACACGGGGTGGAGGCACGCAACAAAGATGTCATTTTACAACATAGAACCACTAACGGATATTAGGGCAGAAACACTTGGTTTCTAAACTGCAGAGGCCAAAGCCATGTTATCACAGGTCAGGGACTCGAACTGGAACACAAAAAATGATAATAGCACTGATCCTTCAAAACGCATGAAACAGAGTATTTAATACATGAAAAAATAAACTGGAAGCTCCATGCCATCACGTTAGGACGATATAAGAAACACAAGGACTGAAGGGAGAGTAACAAGACAACAACAGAAGAAAGCTTAGTTATTAACCTCTCGTCCAGACCTTTGAAAAAAGCAGAGACAGTTATGTTGCAGAAAGGTTTAAGTTTCGTCCCTACACACAGCACGTCACCTTTTTAAACCAAAGTGGACCTAGTTTGTAAGGATGTTTAAGCTCAAAGTATTTTTCAACAAACTAGTGTCTACAGACAGCCAACAGTTGAATAACAAGACAGACAATACACTCCAGGAATTTAGAAACAAAATTTACTTCATGCACCCCATCAACATACCATCAATTGACATGTTCTATAAACAAACTTTGAATGACCTCAAGAAGATCTCGTATAAACGTCCCAGATTCAGTAACTTAAAACCATCGGAATTCACTGATGCTAAGGAACCTATATGGAGACAACAGCATAACAATACGACCCGCAGACAAAGGCTGAGCATTAGTGATCATCAATAGCCTGGATTATCATAAAGAATGTGAAAGACAACTTAACGATCTTACAATTTATGCAAAGCTCGAGTCTGACCCTACTGCAGAAGTCCTACTCAGTCTAGAGGCATTGCTCAACAAATCAGAAGATCTCGAATGGATCAACGATCGCACCACAGCATTTTTGATTAACAGACGCCTCAGGATACAAACTTCTACACATTACCTTAAGTACACAAACATCCCACTCGACTGCCGGACAGACCAACAGTGTCAGAAATGGACAGCCTACTCCAACCATAGGGAAAATACATCGACTATTTTGCTCAACCTCTTATACAGAAGACCAGTATGTATATTAAAGACGGGATAAGCAAGTGTTGTGAGCACAAGGGTTTCCTCAATTTTTTAATGGGGTTGTGGTATGTGAGGAGAGATACAGCAGAAAAAAACGTACATATACCACTAGCTACCCACCTCTAACACACCGAAAGGTGGCTACTTGTCAGAAATTTACCTCACAGTAGGAATTTCATAGGGTTATATCTCCCACCATAGACAAAGAAATGTGTTTAGCATATTTTAATTATTATATCAAACAACTTGGTAAAACAACATAAAAACCTATTTCCAGCGTTCGTTATTTGTAGAAACACAAACGGGCGGAAGAAGCAGACACCAAAACATTTGCAATGTACAATTTGCTTGATGTTAGTAATGGTGTATTTTGATCGCATTTTCAATTGTATAACAACATGGTATAATAGCGTCAACATTTGAATATGTTTCTAGGGAGAAGGACAACACTGTTGCAGTTTAAAGCTCATCAGTAAAGTCAAACGCCCCGTCTTCAGGACGCGATAGGTTAAAGAAACACGTTACACTGGCAACATGGCGCCTATGTGTCAGTGTAGTGACCTAAAAGATAAATAAAATTGTTTTACTCAAACATGATAAAAACGGTGATGGTGGTGTTTGTGTGCATACAAAACAAGTAGCCAGGTTGCTAACCTTAAAAGTGATTTCTTTTGGTGTGATGGGCAAAGCGATTGCATGAATCAATTTAATTGAGGCGGCAGACCAGTCCGTCTTAAGTATTCAACCTGTAAATCAATACGTACATTTATTTAGATTTTTGTTGAAACAAGTAACATATTGAACCAACAATAGTTACATTTTGATATATGAATCAATCATATTTACCACTTTATGTGTAAGGCAGGGATTTTTGTTTCAAGTACTGCAGAGAAATTTCAGTGGTGTACCGAGTTTCTATGGTATTCCGGATACTACATGTCCCATAATGCATCATGGAATCTAAAAGAAATGCGAAAAGCCTTTCAATTTCACAGGTTTCACCTGATTTACGTTTCTTTCAAGCGTTTAAGTGGCAGGGAGTAACACTTACTTGGCCATAATGATCCCCAAGGCTGTCTTGCATTGTTATATATTGGGTTAGATATTTTAAACCGCTCGCGTGTCAGTGAATGGCTCTGTGTGGGAGACAAAGGTACCAGAGAGTACAATTAGACTCTCTGTACGTTTTTGAGCAACAATCAAGTGTGGCATGGATTTCAAAGCGGGCTTACCTGTCGTGTGTGCATTCGCCTTCAAAGAATCGCTTTACCCCGTGGCTTTTTCCCTGGTTGAATACTGGTGTAAGCCAAATGTCATTCGTTGACATCGAAAGAGGACTGCCAAGTCCAGTCCATTTGTGTGTGTAATAGAGGAAGGACTTTCCTCAGTATTAGAAAGGGGTCGGCCATTTTTGAGTGTATATGGATCCTATGAAGGTATACTTAACACTGCAGTAAATAATGATCTGCTTGCTAGTTCTCAGTAAGGGGGTGTGTATAGTGTGTCAAATACATTTTTTCTTATAGAGCAAATTTGTGCACACAATGGTTATGCATTATATGACAATTTTAGACAAGGCATCACCCTCCAGCAGACATGATAGACATAAATGGCAATGAGCTCATATTTCATTAACCCCCCACTGGTTGTCTGAGCTATTAGTGGATAAACAGACTCCACTCTAGGGCAATATTTAGACCGGACTGGACTGTATTGAGATTATAAATCCATTTTTGCTCCATTTTTTTAAGGAACAGATCCCTATTCCCTCCCCGTGGGTGAGCTTTAGATGTCTCAATAACAAACCAAAATATATCTTCGCATGTGTGTTTCGCTTGTAAATAATGGGCCACCAATGGTTTATCCGGAGTACCATTCCGTATGGCTGACCGATGTTCGTCAATTCGCAATTTCACTGACCTGATCATTTTGCCTATATAGATTAACCCACAAGGGCATTTTATCCCATAGATCACCCATTTAGTCAGGCAATTTGAGAAGGATTGGTATTTCCATAGCCTGTCATACAGATCAATCTGTTTCAAATTCTTGGTCAAATGGCAGACTGAACAATGTCCGCATGCATAATGACCACTGACTGGTGGCAGTCCCCATAATGTAGATTGAATGGGTGTCTCAATGTTGTTAATAGGGTAAGTGTGTACTAATTTATCCCGCAGATTAAGCATCCACTTGAAGGCAAATCTAGGACAATTGGGTTGAAAATCATCGGTATGAATGATTTTCCAATTTTTTAGTATCACCCTTCTTAGGTCATTACTCAGGGGCGAAAAAGATGAGACACATGTAATTCTATCATCTTGTGGTTTTGTGCGTTTCTGAAGGATCACTTCGCGATTTGCGTTACGTGCTCTCTTCATAGATCTCTTGATTATTTTCCGAGAATATTGTCTCTGTTTTAGTTTTTCGCTCAAGAACTGGCTATTGATTTTAAAGTCAGCCAATTCACTACAGTTCCGTCGGA
This sequence comes from Ambystoma mexicanum, assembly GCF_040938575.1. Lineage (NCBI taxonomy): Eukaryota > Metazoa > Chordata > Amphibia > Caudata > Ambystomatidae > Ambystoma > Ambystoma mexicanum. The sequence continues at coordinate 1,167,822,254 of NC_090935.1, read as the reverse complement.
TTCTAAGAAATTGTCCATAGGGTAAATTTTCCCGTAGACTAGACGGATGGAAGCTACTGAACAATAAAAGCGTATTCTTGTCTGTGGGTTTTTTGAATAATGTAGTACCCAATTGGTTTTCCTTTTTGAAGATTTTCAGATCAAGAAAGGCTATATTGTCAGTGCTTGATGACATGGTGAATTTGATGGTTAAAGTTTGGCTGTTGAGCCATATTAAAGAGATCTAGTTGGTCCTGGCTTCCGTGCCAAAGCATGAACACATCGTCTATGTAACGATGCCATGAACTTATGTGTTCATGGAAGATTCGTAGTGATCCATGTATAAATTTGCTAAGTCTGGTGCAAATGTAGCACCCATTGAGGTCCCTTTGCCTTTGTTGGTAAAAGGTTTGATTACACAAGAAAAAGTTTTTTGTCAGTGCCAGCCTCACGCATTCGATGATAAAATTGGATGGCACTGTACGGTCAGCTCTTGTCTCTAGATATTGATGTAATACTTCAATGCAGTGGTCCTGGGGGATGTTAGTGTATAACAACTCTACATCCAGGGTGACCAAGATGTCATCGGCCCCTGGGTGTAGACTGGCACCTACCTGGCGCTTCCCCTTCCGCTCCGGCAAGGCCTTGGCAGTCAGCGAATGGCATTTCGAGCAATCGTCGGTGTCGCACGACTCACCCAGGCACCACAAACAAATGCAGTGCGGGTCGGTGAGCGACATTTTCGACTTGCAGTCCCGGCAGGTCCTGAGCCAGACCACGGAGTCGGAGGGGGTCGAAGAGAAAGACATCGTAATGAGAGGTTATGGAGCCCTCATTCTCTTGGAAGAAACGAGTCACGCCTTTCCTCACAGCTTCCAAAAATACTATCTCGAAGGCTTTCATTCTTAAAGTACCAGCTCCTGAATGTCCCTTTCCCCGGATGGAGAATGCCAACCAGCGGAGCTGGAGCATAGCCAGAAAGTAACAATATATATCAATCCAAAAACCAGTCGGACCCTTTGGTGGAGTCAACAAGAAAAGTCCAGTAGAGCAGCAGAACTATGAACAAAAGACTGGAATGTATACCCCTCCCTGTACCTAGACCTCCATACATCCACCAAGCCATCATCAGTGCAAATCTGTAATAACTTAACAGTAACCTTGGACATCCCTCTACTAAGCCCTCCCGATTTATCCAGTGAGTTATTCATGACGGCGTTGAAGTCCCCCACCCAGCATACCATTTGCAGGGTGCTTCCTCGAGTGACATTCGATAAATTCCAATGTCTCTATTCAGTCTGTCTTTGGACCGCAGTAGTTCACAAAGGTGAACCTTTGCCCTTGTATTAGTCCTGTGACGATCAATGCCCTCCCTTCAGTGTCCCTCGCCACCTCTGTGCATAGAAACCCCACTGTGCTTTTAATTATACAAACCCCTTGAGAATATCTGGAATATGATGAAAAGTACCTATGGCAACCCCAGGATTTGGCAAAAGCGGATTCACTGGCGGGCATGAGGTGAATATCCAAACGGTGCTGTTACATATTGAGTACAACCTTTCGAGGGGCAGGTCAACCCTCTAACTTTCCATGACATGCACGTAACCCCCTCATCAGACATTCCTCCAGGATTCTCATCGAGCCCCCCCCCACCTCCGAATTTGCATGCAAAGTAACTAGAGGCCATAGAAGTGTGTGCTCAGAGACTTCCCACTCCCCACCGACAACCCCAACCTGCCAGTAAAGCCCCTCCCCCATTCCACAATGTAACCATATGCCGAAGCATGGGCACACTCGAGGTTAGCCACCCCTACCCGCCTCAAACACAATTAAGATCCCAGTGGTTTATCACCCCACAGAAAGCCAACGCAAGGAAGCCTGATCGATGAGCTGCCACCGAACCAACGTGTCATTCTGGATCCCGAGGCAAGGCTCTCCCCGGCCGTCTCTGCCCCTTGCCGGGCCGGATCCACCATCAGCGGTGTCCAAGAAGTCGCATGCCTCCTCCAGAGTTTGAAAGAACAGGGATTTGCTATGGTGTTCAACCAGCAGGCGTGCAGGAAACACAGCATGGCATACTTGAATCCTTTATCGCTGAGTATTTTCTCCACATCTATGAAGTTCTTTCACAATGCCGGCACCTTATTTTAAAAAAATCAGTAAAGAGACGGATCTGGACCCCTTGGTAGGAGAGGGAGCCGAATTCCCTTGACTGTCGTAAAGCATGGTCATGGTAATTAAGGAGTTAAGCAATAATAGGCCTGGGGGGCGAGCCCGGCACCGTGGCACGACCCCCAGGAATGCAATGGGCTCACTCAATCATGAAGGCAGAGGAAAATCCAGATTCTCCCAGCGTTTCCCGCAGCATTGCTTCCACCATTTGCTCCATGAGCCCTTTATCTGCTGCCTCTAGCATCCCACCTACCCAGAGATTTCTTCTGCGGATGGATTCCAGTTCATCTTGCTTCAGGAGCTGCTCGACAGCCTTCTGCAGCTGGACCACTTCCCTAGACGACGTGAATGACTCGTCCACCATGTAGAGCCATTGTTCAGCTTTGTCCAGCCCGTCCCCGTGTCCGTTGAGCCGGACCTGCATATGGTCCACTTTACAGGTGATTGTATCCATCTTGTTGTCCCGGGAGGGCGATGCCACTTGGGTCAGAATGCATTTGATGTCCCTGAGCGTATCCGGTGAGGGCTCCAGCCTCTGTTCAGCTGCCACCTCAGCCTCACGAGTACCCTGTGATGCCAACTTAGATTGCAACTGAGTCCCATATGGGAGCTTGGAGTGTAGTTTTCGTGTTCCCCCCATCTTCCACCAAGCAACTATAATACTGTCAGGCAGATGTGGATTATAGACGGATCACATTCCACTCAGCAGGCCTACCGCTGTGATTTCTGCTACATGTGGGAACTATCCACAGAGCTCCCGGGATAACAGCTGTCTATTACTCATGGAAATGGAGTCAGTGCTGCAAGAGCCTCTATACCCACAGCGCCACACAAATCACTGGAGCACGGGTTGGGTGAATCCTGTTCCGTGGCATGGAGTGCCGACCCTCTTCTGTGCAGTAACTAAGGACCAACTGCACCCACTGGGATGTGTGCCTTACAGTCCAAGTCCGCTGAGCACAGTGTCACCCCTGTCCACCAGACTTCTCACTACAAAAGGACCACCAGCGTCCCCCTGTGGCTGTATAGGGTCTCCAAAAGCGAAAGGAGCGGAGGCATTCACACACTGTGTTGGCTGCCTTACTTGCATATGTGTTGGGAGTAAAGATCCTCCGGGTGCAGGCAAATCCACTCCAGGATCCAAGCTCACTGCAGTAGAGCACGAGCACTCTCAGTCACAATCAAGAATAGACTTATTTGTCGGCAGTGATCTTTGGTGCTCCCCCCCTCCGCTGGGCTTTCCGCATCCAAGGCCTTCACGCACTTCGAGTAGTTTTTCCCCAAGTTGAATCACAGGTGCGTTCTCCTCATCAATGCGGTCTGCTGTCCCAGTATGCAGATGCGTGCCTTCTGTACTCGCAGCTCGGCCCACCCCACCAGAATGCAGGCGGCCGCTGCGCTGAACGAGGCACTGCTGTCCGCCCCTCCAGGACCGCGCCTGAGAAGCATCCCGTTCTGTGTCTGCTCATCAGCCCCTCTCAGCTATGCACCAGTTTAGAGGCTTAACATCAGCGGCTTCAGAAGCATGGTTCTTACTGTCAATGCCGCACTGTGCCCCCACTCTGCATTGGAGCCACACCAGAAATCACCTGGTTCTGGCACCTGGTCAACACCCAGCACACACCCCTGCCGAGTTGACGCTGCAGGGTTCCAACTTTCACTGCTCCAGGTCCCTGCATCTTAACTGCAGCACGAACGAGCCTCCACACACCTTCTAGGCCACTGCAGCGCCTCGGCTTCAGATCCTTTACTCTAGCCCAAAGGCAAGGGTACGCACAGGCAGACACTTATCGGAGTGGTTTCCCATTTGGAGAGGCACCAAGCAAAGATGCCCTTTGTCCCCTATGTTATATATAGTAGCCTAAGAGCCACTAGTGGTGTTCTTGAGAAAGGATTTCAGAGATACAGGCCTCCTGGTAGATGGAGTGAACCATGTTGTTTCACAGTATGGAGCCGATATATGTTACTGTACGTCCGGAGCCCGGAAGACAATTTGGAAGCTTACCTGGAGGTGTTAGATAACTTTGCAGAGCTATCGGGGATAGCGGTCAGCAGCGCAAAATCATGCATATTTCCGGTGGCAGGATGGGTTGGAGAGCTCACAACTCCCGAATCTAGGGTTACAGTGGAAAGTTAACACATTCTGATATTTAGGAATCAATATATACCATGATACGGTGGTGATTCACCGGGAAAACACATTAAGGGCAAGAAATGGGCCAGTGAATTCAGTTCGGTTTTGGGAAAAACTACCCCTCTCGGTAATGGGGAGGATCTCGCTGCTGAAAATGGTGGCCCTCCCCCAACTACTTTACCACTTCCTAAATACCCCATAACTTCTACCCAGGTGCTTTTTTAAAGAATTTAATAGGGTAATGTGTGGGTTTATATGGGGTTCAGGGAGATGTTGCATAGCCCTGGATACTCTATGCAAGTATTACAAGGATGGCGGGGTGAGACTTCCACATTTTTAATTTTACTACTTGGTGGGACAGTTGCAACATGTCGCTGGGTGGTTAGCCAACATAGAAACGATAAAGCACAAGCTATTGAGCACAAAACGGACCCAATACCACCTAAAAGAAGTGATGTGGCTAACAGAAGATAGAATTGGCGCCCCCCTCCCACCCACCAGTTTCTTACAGTTAGGAAGGAAGGAAGGAAGATCTGGGAAAGGACCAGGGCATTGTTGAAGCTGAAAGAGCCATGCTCTTCCCACATCCCCCTAGCAGCAATTTACAGAAGGAACACAGAAGATCTAACACAAATTAGGGAATAGTGGCCGTGGGAGATCTGTTCACATCAGATGGGCTCCAGAAATTCCAAGAGCTAGTGGATGGGTTCAGTATAGGAAGGGCACAATACCTGGCACACTCCAGGATGATACATGAAGTAAGGAGTAGATGGAAGGATACTCAGCTGCGCCCCAGAAGACGACAATGTACTCAACCTGTTATTCGTCATCTCCGAGGGAGGGCATGGTTGTTCCAGGATGTATCAGAGACTATTGGAAGTCATATCAGGAGAGGTATCTAAAAGGGAGGAGCAAGTAGATATAGGTAGAAAACTTGCGGAAACCAGAGTAGACTCTGTCATTGACATACCATAAGAAAGTTTTGAGGAATGCTAGATTGAAACTGACCCAACTAATACATACATAATAGGGCATACATGACACCAAATCTCATTTCACAATTTCCAGGTGCAGGGGACAGGAAGTGCCCAAGATGTGAGGGGGATGAAGCCAGCATGATACACATATTCTGGACATGCCCAATAATACTAGGGTTTTGGAGATAGAAGTAAGGCTCCGAAGGGGAGGACTGTCCACCTACACACGGACTCCAGAGGCTTGCCTGCTGGGAGTGTTTAGACGTCCAAAAAATGCTCAACCAAAAAACAAAATGATGGATATTGTATGGGTATTGGCGAAAAGACAGATCACCATGGCATGCAAATCGCGGGCATGCCCAAGTATAGAGGAGTGTGGGGGGGCGTGGCTAAGTAGCCATGAGATAGGACGTGTTGTGTGCTGTTTCCTGCTGATCCTTTCAAGATCCCGTAGCTTACATATGCCTAAACTGACTCACGAGCCATAAGAAGACATATGGAGTTGTGTGAAACCATGTGGAACAGCTGAAAGGACTCTTGGGCGAAAACCAGACTATGGTAACAAAGTTACGATACAGAATGCAGTAAGCGCGGACTGCAGCAACTTCTGAAGAAAATTGCATCCGCCTTCGCATAAAGAACAAAGGACGGCGCTGATCCATGCAGGGACTGGATCGTAGCGCTAGCATTGCACAGGGCTCCTGCAAACTAAAATTAACACCGTGCACATCGCAGGACCAGTGGGGTCACACACCCTTGCAGACCCAGAGCGGACATGCACTGCAGAGAAGCGACAGTAGGGCTGTATGTGGGGCCCCGGCAGTGGAACGTGCACATCATCGGAATTAAACATGCTCCTTATAGCGAGACGTCCGTGAAGAGGCTCGCAGGTAATAACTGGAGGGACCCCTGAGAAACTACTGTTCCCGCAATTTGGTATGGATGACTGCAGGGATGCGCTGGGCGGACCCTGACTAGTAGGGTAATGGATTAAAGCGAAGCCCGCTCAAGTGGAAAGTCAAGAGGCCGCACAGCGTTGTAGTACGAGGATGGAGAGAACTGAACTAACATAATGCATGCCGCGCGCACAGTAATGGCAAGTCAGATCTCCATGGCAATGAATAGCGCACTGCCTAAGATGCTCAACAACCGGAGGTCAGACTTGTGACAACCGTCTTGGGAGCAGCTCCCTAGGGGAGCCCCGATTGCTGAAGGTATCCGCATTAGAGCGCAATCTTTCAAGGACACGGAAATCCTTGTGGGAGAGTAAGATCTACGCAGCCATGGCGGAATTAAAATCCTCATTGGAATTCAAAATTGATGTGGTCAGTGTGGACGTCAACCTGCTGAGACAGTATGTAAGAGCAAGAGATGGGCACAGGAGCGCTTACCCAAGGGTTCACACTAGAGAGGGTGCACAGAGCCCTAGCAAGGAGACCCCAACCAGGAGCCCCTCCCCGGGCGATCATTGCCAAGATTCTGAACTACAAAGACAGGGAGAGGATCCTGGAATACTTCCGCAAAGGTGGGACGATAAGCAGAGCATTGGTGACCGTCACAGCATACCCAGACTACACCTTTCTGGTCCAGAGACGACTACACTATGTGGCGGTAAAGAGAAAGCTGCGGGAATAGGGCTTCAAATACATGCTATTATATCCAGCAAGACTGAAGGTCTTACATAGGAGAAAGACGTTTTTCTTTGAGACTCCAGAGGAAGCGGTGAGCTGGCTGGACACACTGGGTTGCCTGGCGGGAGCAGATGAACAGACTCAGAACGGACAGGATAAGTGAACCGGCTCTTCCCCGTACTGTACTATTGACTGGTATGGTTGATGTTAGTTACCAGCTGTATCACTGACATAGACATGGGGTAGTAATAAAATCCAGAGGGGCTCACCTTGTACGGAAGAAAGAATGTAGATATTGACCTCTGTTTGTGCTCATTACATGGGCCTCTGGACTTGAATATAAAACATAACAATGTGTTAAGGATTTCAATCAGGCGACACACACCTTGGTCTCGGCCGAGTATGTAGCGCACAACTGAGATGCTTTTCTCCTTATTTCATGCAGATTCAATTTGAGATGGTACACAACTCTTATCACACACCCTTTTCAAATACCCTGGGTCACAATGGACCATGAACCAGGCTGGTTGGTGAAATACAATATTTATTTTAAAATTCAAAAGAAATCATACAATTTTTAATATGGGGCAGCAATCACCAATGGGGTGATATTTACAATGAGAATGTAAGCAATGCACTTGGCTTAACTTTCTAGTGGAACATATACAAAACACCAGGGAATAGGAGCACTTTTTGATTTTGGAAAAATAGCACCCAAGTTAGAATTTCCCCCTGCAATGTTCCCTCAACCCACAAATTATCAATTCTAGTATAAAGATGCAGCAGGTAATCAGGAATAAGAGGCAGGAAACAATCAAAATCTGACCTTTCCTCCTCAAATAAGAGGGAAAACGGATGTTAAACCCCTTGCAATGTTATGAAATGACACTTGGAAATGGAAAAATAAATAATTGATGTGTGTTAAAAACCTTGAAACAAATACCATTTCTCACCAAAGCAACAATGCAAAGATACTAACAATCACAAACAATGGATTACCAAGAGAATACAATTCGAAAAACAAGTGGAAAGTTCAAAAAGGATTGAAGCCAAATGACGTGTAAAAGTTGCATTTCCTTTCAATTTCTGTGTAAATTTACTCACACGGATTCTTTAAAAAACGGGTAAAATATTGCAAATCGTGATGCGGTTTTTAGTCTGGGGAACAGAGGTACATATAACAGGGATATTACAGAAGTGAAAGATTGGGGGTAGCTGCAGTTTTGAATGAGATTTTCAGGTTGAAATGGGGTTCAGTTTTCGGAATACAAAGCGGTCAAAACGAAGACTTCAGTTTTAAAAGAAAGACAAATGTTACTTGAAATGTATCATCTAGACTATATTGTTGAAAAGGAACACAGTAAGCACCAAGGTTGATTCGCAAGATCAACCTTACCACCACAGTGCTCAACCCCAACAATCAAATATATGGAAATTAGTTGGATTACTTTAACTATAACTAAGGGCTTACAGTTACACCAGACAAAAATGAAACGAGAGACGGCGCTAGCACTTGAATCAAGGGCAGGGCTGCACGGATAATTCTGACAGTTATCAGGATAAGGATAGGATGGCTTAGAGAGTGTGGGATAAGAAAAAATGCAAGACAAGAATGACTATGGATTTCTATGGTGTAGGGATTATCCTTACAGTCCACTTTTAGTTTGGGATTTTTGGACCGTCAACAGGTTCTTGTCGCCTCACGGCAGCATGCCTGGCAAAGGACAGCTGGTCATAAGACAGCGGAGCAAGGTCGGGTCACCGGATAGTAATTCTGGTTGCTGGATGGCACAGGTACCGCTGGATTCAGTTAGTGGGCAGCAGTTAGTGGTATCAGGATGCTTCCCAAAGAATACCACAGCCTTCTCCCTTTGGTTATTTGAGATTTTAGAATTGAGGCCTTGCTGGAGGAGTCAGCAATGCTTAGGCCTTGTAGTTGGAATCTGGACTCAGCAGGATGAGGGAACAGGAACGCCGGCGCAGGAAAATCAGGAAGGGTGTCTGCCTTAAAGTCTTGTCAGGGACTCTTAATTAATTTATAATGCATAGTGACATCATCAAAGTATATGGCTGGGCAGGCTTAACTAAGCACACCTCTAACCGACTGGATTGGTTAGGGGTGCTAGTCTCCGCCTCGCTCTCAACTGGTTTGATTTCAGGATAACATGTCAGATTTATGATGTGAGTTTTACAATGTTCAAAAACCTCCCACAGTTACTTTATCTAAATCCGATTTTGCCACAAATGGTACATTTATACAGTTCAAGTCTCTGAGCAACTTACATAAAAAGATACATATTTTATGTAGAACATTCTACTCCAACTCTTAAATCTGTGAGACATTGTTTCCCCATTCTAATACTTTTTAGTAATTTTCCATTCTAATACTTTTTAGTAATTTTGAGTATGAAGGGTTAGGCCTAAAATTCCATAACTGTATACATGTGTGTGGATTATCATAAGGGAGGTAAGTATGAAAATTCGCAATGGGATCATGGATACTTTTCTTATAATCCCCTATTCTTTGCCATTTCTGTCCCCAAGGTGTCAGTGAATTCTACAATGTCTCAAATTATACCCCACAAAATCACTTTTAAACTGTGAAAGGTTTACATTTTTACAAAGTCTTGCTGCAGAGATAAAAGTCTTTACATTTTTATTAATCAATAGTCTTTGGAAACAAATGGCAGTTCTTTGTTCGTCACAGGACTATTATTTTTTTCTCTTCAGCTGCCATCAACTGTCATTTCCTCCAGAGCTAGGTGGGGGTTTCCCAGCTTCACTGAAGGTTTATTGCCACGTCCCCACTTCACACTTCCTTCTCCTGGGAGTTCCATTGTCAGGGGGTTCAGCCCAGACCAGATTCTGTCCAACCTAGTAATTATCACTGTGGTGTTAGTATCTGCTGAGAGTTTATGGTGGTTCCCTTTCTTTGGGGGAAGCCTTAGATCTGCCAATTGAAATAACCTGTTTTTGAGAGCTTGCAAAACCCAGCCCAGGCAGTTTAAAACCTTTATTTTCTTATATTTGGTCCTGAATTAAAACAAGCCTGTGGAATAAAACAGCCCATGTGTGTATTTTCACCAGCAACCAACCCCTTCACATGGCTAGGTAATGGCAGGCTTTCATTCAACAGTTGTACTTTTTAAAACAAACATTTTTCTCCTTTAGTTTGTAAAGCCCATTTTCATTTCATTTTTTTTAAACTTGTGGTGCAAGCTGGCATGTCTTTTTAAATTCAGTTTTGCATCTCCATCAGATTCCCACACTGTTTTGCAGCCATAATTATTTTCTTATATGCCAGAGTTTGGTTTGAAGCACAGATGCTTTGAAATTGACATGGCCCAGATAGCTGGAGTTCATTTGAACTACTGATCTTTGATACTTTGTGAAGAAAATGAACGTGTTTCCCTATGCAGTAACAAGTGAAGTTCCTTGGTTGATTTTTCACAGAGTTGGTTCGACAGGGCCTGTCAATTATAAAAGTAGTAGACTGTGGCATTAATGCATGAGACAAGGAGGAAACGCGTTCTTAACCCCAGTAGTTTGTTTAGTCGGGATACCAGTAGTGCAGTATCCCCCTGCTGTGTTCCAAGTACCGGTGGAGGCCAAGAAAGAACTAGATGCAGGGTAGCCTGAGTTCCAGGGATGGAGCTGGACAACAGTTGGGGATGGGTAGGGTGGAAGGAAAGTTGGGGAGTTTCAAAGGAGGGAAGTTAAGGGATGGGAGGGGGTTACAGGAGTTGAGGGGGGAGAGGGAGTTTGGGGACCTATTAAAGGGCGAGCCTACAACTATAAATCACTGCATGTTGAGCAGAGGATAAGGAGGGACATAAGTGGAAAGGTATACAGACGAGAGGAGGGACATTAAGATAGTGACCTGGAATGTCAGGGGGCTCAACAACTGTCTGAAGTGAAACAAGGTCATGCTGTGTCTGATGAGACATAAAATTGATATTGCCTTATTACAGAAAGCTCACTTTACAAAGATAAACAGGAGGTGGTGGGGAGGAAATGGAGAGGGACCACCATAGGAGTGTAGAGGAGGTCCCAAATAAGGCCTGCACTCCAGTTGCCCATTGTGAAGTACCAGGAACATTCACACCGAGATATGTGACTTATGATGAGCAAATAAACCAGCAGAGAGCCGCAGTAGGGCTCTGCCCGGTACATATCAGAAGAGCAACGCATATTGAAGTCCAAATACCCAGAAAACCATGGACAGTAAGGTACCCATTAAGAAAACCCTACCAGCAAATGAGATGAAATGAAGAGTGCCCAAGTACTGTCCCGGAAGAAACCAAAAAGGTCTTAGTGGAAGACGAATGGTGACATCACGAGGACCCGGACTGACGTGCAGATAGAAGAAATGACGACCCGAGAACGACACACAGAGACGAAACACCATGAATAAAGATATTGTGAACCTAAAAGGGGAGAACGATGTTGAAATACAAAGAAGCTTAAGCTATAAACAGGATGAAGATATTCAACCAGCTAACACCTGTACATATGCTTGGAACCGCAAGAAAGCTAAGAAAACAGTGCGGCTTGCTATGCTAATTAGAAGAATAGTGTGGCAAGCGCCATTATACATAATCTACCTCAAAACGAAGCACAGTATTATAAGTGCGATTCCATTTTGCACGAAAAGCAGAATCACCTTAGGTTACTAGAGGCCAAACAAGAAAAGATTCATATTCTAGCAAAACGAGAAGAGACGGCTGAATCGAAACTCGGCAGATGCAACTCGTGTCAGGAGAGCCAAGGTCATACCAATAGAAGGAACAAACAGTAGCTACACATAATTGAAACTTAAGAACAGGATAACCCGTCTCTAAAAGGTCAGGATAAAGAAGCGTAGGCAGTTGGCAATCTAAATACGAATCAAATGCACAAATTGAGAGAACCAGACAAATTCACGGTGTGGGAAGCACGTGACCAGCCGAACGAGAAGAAGTGTGGGTTCACACCTATGCTTGGCAGCCTCACAAGCAGAGATATCAGAACTTTTCCAGACAGAAGATGCAGTTTGGACCAAGTAATCTAGGGTCCTATAGTTAGTAGGACCAATGGGATGTCATACTTTTAGTAATGTCTACAGTAGTCATTTTGAAGGAAGGGCTTAGACGCCCACCTGACAGCGTTTACCCAATCCCCGCACTCTTTGACCATATACAGATATAGTACCTATATTAAAGTTACCTTTTCCTAACCAATAGAATTGCATGTTAACTTTTGAGTGTTACACGTCAATTATGACGAGTTTTGAGTATAAATGTTACCACTTGTATGAAGTTTGTGGAGTTGAAGCGAGAAGGACGATTGCATCACTGCTGATTTCCATGACTCCTGTTTTTTGTACTGGTCATTAAACGGACTCCCTTTGCCAAACCATTGAGTTGTCCTTATCGATTAGTGTTGGAGTAATAAATCTGCACCCCCATCCATCTCAAGGGTGCAGCTATCTTGTCTTTAAGTACTTCGAAGCAAACCTCGGCTCTATGGGCTGGTCGGGGGTCTCCGGAGTACAGGAGCAACATATTCGGCATATGCCAGAGGGGTTATTACGTAGATAGCACTGCATGTCCCCTTTAAGCTGTTGCAATCTACTATAGAGCCAGCTGGAAGGATGGTGCCAATAAGAGGGCTACTAGAAAACAGGGAGTTGAGCATCATTAACACGTACGCCCCGAACCAGGACGCCGCTAGATATTTCAAAGTCCAATATAGTAAGATCAGTCCGTATATCAGAGGGGCAGTTATATGGGGAGGGGACTAACTGCACGCTGGATCCCAAGTTCGATAAATCAGATGAGAGGAATGAGAGGCCCACCCCGGTAGCTAAGGCTTTGAGGACCCTGATAAGTGATAATCGATTAGTGGACATATGGAGAATGCACCACCCGCGAAACAGGGAATACTCCCACTACTCTGCCCCACAAAACCTGCATACTCGGTAAGACTACATATTTGCGGCATCAGAGTTGACGGGAGAATTAGTGAAGTCGGAATACAAGGCGAGGGTCCTCTCAAACCACGCGCCGTTGATTATAACATGGCAGTACTCGACACCCAGGGCAAGAATCCCGACATGGAGGCTTAGAACCGAAGTGCTGAAAGACACAGTATTCAAGGAGGAAATAAGGGAATATTTCAAACACCACACCGGGGGTGTGGAATCGGCTGGTACACTATGGGAGGTATTCAAGTTGGTGGTGAGGGGGGACAGTCATATCCAATTCTGAAGGCCTACAAGGCGGAATAACACAAGAGTTGCACAAGGCAGAAAAAAGATTGGAGACAATAATGCGGGAAGGTAAGCACACCATAGAGGAGGCTGGGACCATATGGCAACTACAACAAGATTGCATTGATCACTGTGAGAGATTATGCAACCCGAACTACAAAAAATATGTTGAAAGGCAGCATGCGGAGGGAGATAAGCCAGTCAGGTTATTAGCCTGGCTGTACAAGAATGAGTCCCCCAGACAAACAATTAGAGAGGTACAGGGCATGGATGGAGAAATACTAGATACCCAGTAAGGTGTGAACAAATGCTTCTTAGAGTACTAGCACTGATTATATATGGACGTTACTGATGGGGAGGAGATTAATATGATGGAAACATTGACAGATATTAACCTTCCCAAACTGGAGGCAGCGGAGAGGGAGAACTTAGAACTCCAATTACGCTGGAAGAAGTGATTAAGCTATTACCTATTAGTAGGGCCCCGGGGGCGGATGGACTCCCTAGTGAGTTCTACAAAACATATAGGGCAGAGTTGCTCCCCCCAATACTAGCAATGCTAAATGAGGCATTGGATAAGGGTACGCTGCCGGAGTCTCTTAGGGAGACAATCTTCATCCCGCTCCTTAAACCCAATAAACTGAGCACAGACTGCGGGTCATACAGACCACTATCCATGCTCAACCAAGACAGCAAGATACTCACGGCGGTGTTGGCAAATAGGGTGAGACCGGTTATAAATAAACTCATACGCCCTGACCAGACCGGGTATGTTCCGCGCAGAAGCATTTCCGACAACCTTAGAAGGCTCCACCATGTCATAGAACAGACGAAAAGGCACTCCCAGGAGGTTGCATTAATTTCACTAGATGCAGTGAAAGCCTTCGACTCAGTCAAATGGCCTTGGTTGATGGCAGCCTTGAAGGAATATGGGGTCAGACCCACATACTTGGTGGGTCCAGCTGCTGTACAGTAAACCACTTGCTCGAGTCAGGACGGGATCGACCATCTCAGAACGATGGCAACTTAGTAGGGGCACTAGACAGGGATGCCCATGGTCCCCGATGCTTTTAATCCTGGCACTTGAACCTCTAGCGATATACCTGAGACAGGCATATGGAGAAGTGGGAATTGACACGAAAGGAGGGAAACACCGGATATCGATGTACACTGACGATATGCTGCTACACCTGAGATACCTTGAAGAGAACCTACAATATATTATGGAAGTAATGGGGCGCTATGCGACGCTATCTAGCATAACAGTGAACCCCAAAAAATAGTGCATATTTCCCTTCGATAGATACAAAGGGATACCACGGGATAAACTGCTGGTATTACAAATACATTGGGAGACCAAGACTTTTAGATACCTGGGGATAGATATACACCATAGGGTTGAGGTCGAAAAGAAACAGAAGGAGGTGGCTAAAATTGAAAATAGCATGAAGTTCTGGGACAAGCTCCCTTTGACCATGATGGGCAGGGTGGCACTGTTAAAGATGGTGGTGCTGCCTAGGCTATTGCATTACTTTGCGAACATACCATATATGATACCCAAGCTCTCTTTGTCAAAATTCAGAGTATGTGTAGGGGGTTCATATGGCACAATTCCAGAAACAGAATAGCATTTGGAAACTGCAAAATACATATGAACTGGGGCATTAAATTGCCCAACTTCGAGATTTACTATCTGGCCAGCCAACTGCAATATGTGGTGAGGTGCTTATCGGAAGACTTCACACCGGAGTACAGATTGTTGAAAGCCGAATGTGACCAGTTTTTCCTGAATTAATGGATATGGCTGTCAATATTGCAACAGGAGGAGGGGACAAGAATGCTAGATTTGGGCTGGAAAATGTGGCGGAGGGCTTGTTGGGTCATGGAGAACCCGTTCCTGTGTTCCCCACAGATGCCGCTAGTGGTGCGGAATGGGGTGGATGAGCAATGGAGGAAGATAGTCAGAAGGCATTGGGAACCGATTGGTATTGCAACGCTGGGGGATGTGTGGCAGGATGGGAAGGTGGTGGAGTTTGACACTTTGGTGGAAGATACCAGTCTACACCGGGGGCAGTACATTACTTATACTAGGCTGGTGCGGAAGATAAAAGACATGTGGTCGGAAACAGTGTTGGCTAGACAGTTCGATACAGCCATGTGTCAGATGGAGGCCACAAGGTCTCCCGAATATAAGAGCTATTGATGTCAACAGTAGGTAAGGAGGTGATCCAGTTGAGACGAGATTGGGAGGAAGAAGCTGGAAAATCTATGGGCGACAGGTTGTGGGTAAGGGTACAGGGATACCATAAAAAGTGTCCAGGAACGTGAGGTTGCAACAAATCCAGTTAAATGTTACCCATAGAGAATATATGACTCCTCAGAAGATCGCTAAGTTTAAGGATGCGAGAACACAAACATGTCCCAAATGAGAGGAGGAGAATGCGGGACTCGTCCATATGTTCTGGTCATGCCCGGAAATAAGGAGATTCTGGGGCGAGGTAGCCTACCTCTTGATGGGGAAAGAGATAAATCTGGATGTGGAATCTACGTGGGCGTGCTTGGTGGGGGGAGGGGGTTCCCTGGGCCGCGTAAATTGAAACATGTAAGTAAACTCAAAGACCTGGCTTATATACTCGCTAAGCTCAGAATAGCCATGGGCTGGAAAGCAAGTAATAGACATAGATGCCTGGTGGCATGATCTCCGGAAATGGGTGAATGCGGAAACTGTGGTGTGGTGCAAAGCAGTAAACAGAGGTGGGGATGAAGAAGTGGAGACGAAGGTAGCCTGGAGGCAATTAGTAGCTACACTGTCTGGGCCGGACCATGCAAGCCTGGAGGACAATGGTTCTTCAGGGGGAACCGAGGGGGGGAGCCCACAGAAATGGTGGTGCAAGGCGGTGATGTAGGGTAGGCTCGGGATAGGGGATGGGGAATAACGGGGGGGGGCGTCGGACATAAGAAATTTCACATGAGAATTGGAATGTATAAAACTTGTTAATTTCTTGGTTCCATGGTGGACCTAAAAAAAATAAAAATAAAGTATAGAGGAGCGGTGGAAAGACCTGAAGAGATGGTCGATGGCTGCAACAGTGGTTTGGTATGAGGCGATTCAAACGAGGAGGGGAGACAATATAGAGAACTTAACAACCTGGAACGCCCTGATAGGTGCTCTGTTTAGCTCCCCTGATGACAAACCTCAGTGAATCCTCATGGTAACGGGATATATGATGGAGGGGTAATACCACAGAGGAGAAGTGTCAATAAAAAGCGGGAAGGGTGAAGCCAGAGCAGTCCAGCTGCAGCACAAAGGCGAACTTCTGACAGTATACAAGCCGTGTATGGAGTTGTTTAGGGTTTGTTGGTTGGGTTAGGGAGGGATAGAGGGAGGCAGAGGGCAGTTAAGGAAAGGCAAATGCGGATGATGAAACAAGGAGTCCCCGCGCCCTCAGTCATACTGGAATAGCAGCAAGAGAGCAATGTGTGTTACACCAGGTATCGTCCCAATACTGCATCAAAAATACGAGAGACGTTATGCACTCAGACAACCATATCGAATATACCCTGACACTGACCTGGTGGGTGGATGTCAACATGCACCACTGGACATAGACGAGCTATAAGAGATATTAGAGCAGAGTCAAGTGACGTCATGAAGAGAAGACACATGGACGCACTGAAACGCAAATACTTGATTGAAGATGCAACTGAAGTAATAAGAGAAACACGTAAGCGAATATGAAGGAATCATATCCATTAGGATAAGTGAGAAGAGGATTAATAATTGTACATATGCAGAAACGCAAGGTAGATACGATATACAGAAGCTTGCTGCAGGAAAAAATCAAACGCAATTAAAGTGGCCATAATGAAAAGATGGACGTCGGACTTGTGGTAAAAACAACCAGACTACCTCAGACAGAACAGGGCTGCCGAGCTGAAAGGCGCTGGAAAATAGCTTTGTGCGAGGAACAAATGTCTATTGCCCTGGGATTGAGGATGCCAAATCAAGAAATAATTGCAAGGCACAAGGGGAGTCAAAGAGGATAAGCTATGTAAGCATGACATATTTCTCTTAGATTAAGTAAAGAAGAAAACAAATTTAAGTGCCAAATATTGAACAATTAAAGATGCAGAAAGCATATACCAGATGGAGCAACCAAGTCTGCAGAGGCAAAGAGGAGTAGTAGCACCCAGTATAATTGAATTAAATAGCATCAAATAAAAGGTCAAAATTGACTAAATTGTGGTCTCCTCACATGTGATTCAGGGACTCGAAAACTAGGCCTATTCATTAGGCTCCAATTGAAGATAGTGATGTACCTACACTCCCTTAAAAGTCCCAAAGAGGAGAACAGTCAGCAAGGTCAACTACAAAGAAGAAGCCTTGGCTTAGGGTTTAACTGATGAGAGATGGTAGGCTAATTGACCAAGTGAATAGTAGTCTGACTTTGTTCCCCAGACCTGGTTTTTGTTTTGCTCATGTGCTGCTAATGAGCCGAAAGTCCAAGGTTGGGAGAGAATGCCAACCAATCATCAGGGCCTATGTAGCAGTGTACTATACAATGTTGCAGAAGCCAATCCACTGCTGTTATTCTGCTATTAATCTGTATCATACGTATTTAGAGGTAGTTCGAGGCGTGCTTACCAAATAAGGGACAGCCAATTATGTTACACCTAAACAATATAAAAGTATATATGTTCCCTTAACCAATCCCTCCACTCAATAGGTTTTACTGTTTGCCACTAAGGATGACATCATAGGTAACGTACATTGAGGTATAAAGCCTTTGTATCATCGAAATATAGTTGACAGTGTGTGAGCTGCAATTTGTCTGCTCACCAGGTTTCCCTACTTTATTTGAGCTGAAAATAAAGTAGTACTTTGCCATATTCTTTGAGTCTGTCCGGTTATTTGGGTCTGAGATCGTTTATTGGTAATTCCATCTGGCACTTGGATCGCTCCCGGTGCACTGCACACCTTCACCCCTGACCTCTCCTTTCATGTCATTAAATGCCTTGTGACTGTCAGACATTGGATGGCACTTCACTATCATACAGACCAAAGTCACCTCCCTGCATGCACCACTTACTTGATACCCCTTTTGTCCCATTCCTTTTCCAGGAGACTGCTGAATGGCCTGCACTGTCTGACAGCGACCTAAAAGTTCACCAATTCATAACCTACACTACTAGTGATGCCAGGTTCAAACTCCTTAACATCAGAGTAATCTGGCCATCAAGGAACCTGCCTGTCAAAACAGCAATCTCACTCACTCACCAGATATATTGCTCTGCCATACTCCTTGGTTTCCCCATCTACTACTTCACCCAGCCCCTCAACCCCGCCAACAAAATGTAAGCTGGCTGGCTCTCTATGCACCACGGATCCCTTTTCAAATGTCTTCTTCTAGTCTTCAAATCTAGCCATAGCTTAGTCCCTCCTTACCTTGCTGCCATCCACTACTCCCCAATACTTGCTCCCTTCTCACTGCATTACTCAATCTCTGCTCTCCGTTGCTCCCACGCTTCCAATGAAGGGAGGGGGGACAAAAGAGCAGAAGCAGGAACTCCATTCCCACGTATATAAAGAACACAACCACCATCTCGGCTTTCAAATCTGCCCTTAATCTCCAACTCTTCTAACTTGAAATAACAATATCCTACCTCTAGAAGCTCTTCCTTGCTGTAAATAAAATGTAAATATGTGTGTATATACTGTACCATTTGTACAGTGTACATACAAATGTCCTTATCACACTTGCCATCTCCCTTCAACAACTGGACTTCCACCCCATCATGAATCAACACTTATGAAAAGCAAACTGTTAAAGTGTTGCTCCAGCCACTGTTGTACTCTCTAGTGCAGCATTTATTTTAGGAGTGCTCACGTTTCTTCAAGGAATACAAATAAATACGATCCTAATACACCACTCACGCCTTCAAGGCTCAGTGGCTATCTGTGCAAATGTGCTTGCTACTAAAATTCCTTGTTCTGGTCTTTAGATTTGTACTCTGCCGCACTTCCCCATGCCTTACCCTGGTCGACTCCTATCTCCTATCTCCTATTCTTCTCCCCTGGCTCTCTTGGATACCAAACCCTCCTCGACCTCACCCTCCCCCCCCCCGTCTTGCTGCATTGACTCTCAGCTATTCACCCTGCTCGCCGTCTACCACTGGAAGCCCTTATCCACGTTCCTGCCACACTCAACACTCAATAGCACGCTCACAGTGAATAGCTGCAAGGTTGCTCTAAAATGACACACCGCATTAAAGTAGTGGGCCCCTAAGTTATTCAGACACATCACTCCTTCCCCTATGGATCTTGAACCTAATCCTCAACTGTAGGTGCAGGAAATGTTTCTCTTTCTATGTGAATTGCAATGGAGGGTTGCCACCGCCCATTTCACTACCACTAACAGTACCCATTACATCAAACCAACATCTCATCTTCTCAAACCATATGGAATGGAGAACAAAGCCCAATCATGCTTTTTCTAACAGTGAAGAAATATGTATCCAGCAAATAAATGAGTGATCAGAGAAATCTTTAGTACAAACATTGAAAGAAGATGCAGAGTCAGAACATGAGCATAGAACTGCTTTTAACAGGAAACACGAAATAAAAAAACGCACACAAAAGGGAGGAGTCGATGCAGACCAAACTAGAAAAACAGGATTAGGAAGACACGCAGAAAGAAAAATGAACACAAGCATGATCTGAAGGTTAATGGCTTAGAAACAGCACAATCCTGACTATACAGAAAAAGGTTGGAGCATTGCCCCGAGAGGGTGCGAGTTTAGCAGCTGCACATAAACCCCTCAACCCCATTATTCTGTGTTCCATTTATTCTTTTACTCATTACTGAGTGCCAGACGTGCTCACAAAAAGGTGTAAGCACTGCATTGGACATACATGCCCAACACTATTCTGAGAGCACCTGTGTGGAACTCGCGTATGTGGGGGTTATTCCAGTTTTTAAACCAAAGACGAGATTGCCACACAGGGACTCACAAATAGTATTGGGCACGTCGGCACTATACCAATGCTTATGCCAGAGGACCACACGGGTGCATAGAGTGTTGTTAAGCAGGTAGAGGAAATACCATTGCTTATACCCTAGTGCCGCCCAGGTGCTCACCTAATGGTGTTCGGCATTCTATCGAAGACCCATTCACGGAGCTAGTAGGCGAGGACCAGAGGCTCCGTGCAATGAGGGCCCTATCCATTCTGTGGTGTGACCCATGGAGGTGGAACACAAAGGATCCAGTAGTGTCTGCCCTGTGTTGCCAGGTGCAGCCCAAAAACCCTATCACGCAAAGTCATGGATACTGGAAGACCGCTAAATCCCCCGGAAGGCCAAACGCAGACATGAGCTTCTAGAACGGCCATCTCCATGGATGGCTGCGTAACAGCTGTCCCCCAACTCTGAAGACTATAGAAAATACTGGGGAGATCTACTTCTGCTCCCTACTCCATGGCAGAGCTACAAAGGATCCAGAGAACCTCCTAACCCGTCAAGATGTGCAACTTTATGAATTATCACTGTAATTCAGCCACGGGAATTGACTGGTTTTAAAATGTTTTTACATGTTTTAATGTTTATTACGATGCATTCTTGCATTTTTTATGCTTGAAGGATTTCTATCCCAAATAAACATTGTTGTTTGTTGGCGAGAATAACTTAAGATCGACCTTCACCAGGTCAGCAGAAGGACAAATGCCTGCTGTTAATAGTCTTGGGCATGCCCTAAAGGAAGTGGCAATAGTCAAGCAATCACATTTGACTGCTCAGCACATTAGAATAATACAAATTCTAGAGTTATAAACAGTTACAAAAAAAGATGCTTGCTGCTAGCCGTGGGATACATGAAAACGTCAAGAACCTAGGAAAACCAGGAAACAACGTATTATGAACGAGAGAATGAAGCTCTGTGCAGGAAACTTGTGGGACTCAAACACTAGGGCTTACTGAGACTATACACTGGAACTCAAACAACAGGAGACTGCGAGTAGAGTCAGTGGAAGTTGAACAGAAGGGAAATTGATCCTAGGCCTTATGCCTGGTTTGGGAACCCTGGGGCGCATATTTCTTTCATCCCGACACTTTTTTTTTTTAACAGAATCGCTACCGTTTCAGGCAGAAGGTGATATTGTATAACCTGTAGGTCGAAAAGGGGCACAGGTCTGTGCATGACGCCTACGTTGCCACGAAGAGAGCGAGATCATACGGGGCGAGTGTGCCCAGTGCAGACTGTCAAGTTGTCCACTGAGGAAACGCAAATGAAAGTAAGGAGAGCCACACAACTTGAGGCATTAAGGTGGTTAATTCCTGTTAACGATTTTTGTGCTACAGAGCTTTGTCAAGACAAGGAAACAGAGCCAAAATGCCTATTTAAAAAAGTAAATGCATATAGTGAAAAAAGGAGGACTAAAAAGCCCACGATACGTTGCACCAGAGAGTGGAAACACAGCAAATGGAGGAAGAATGACTGGAACGGTCGTGAAAAATAAAATGTAAACAAAGTAAATCAGAAGCTACACACTAATATGCGATATCAATGGCAGCATAAATAATTGATGTCAACAAAATACAATGAAAAGTAGAGAGTACAGAGGGAAAGGAAATTGAAAAACAGAAAAGTGAGAAAATAGAAGCGTGGTGAATGTGCACTGACAATGAAAACAATCAAAAATGCACAGTCACAAAAGCATCAATGTAGTACAGTGCAGTTAACTGAATAAAATACAATGCCATACAAACTGGGAAATTTCCAGTAGTTGTCAAAATGTACTGTCATAATGACAAAAAATATGAAGTGTGCATTCAAACGGATTGTATGAACATAAGTGGGGAGAGCAGGTGGGTGGAGGGAGAACACAAGTGAAATGGTAGAAATAAAACTCAAAGAGAATGGTAGAGAACTGCTACAAAGAGTACATTGCTTGTATAAAATGTGTAATCGATTGAAAATGCAGAAATTATGATAACAGTGAGTCTGGATGTTAACTTGGCTTAGCGCGGAAGATGGGGATGGAAAAAGATTATTTGGTGTGTTAAACTACACGAAGGAGAGATCTGGAAAGGGGCGCAGCATGGCACAAAGAGGACAGGGTGAAAGGAAGGAAGCTACTTACTTCAAATTGGCACTAGTCAGCGGATGATTTTTACTTTGGCCCAATTCTTCAGATTGCTTTTGAAACTCGAGGACGTATTTTATATATGGGTCCACATTATTTGGCATTCATCCGTCATAATATCCAGTATTGCCTTGAATTATTTGAATATTGCCACATTAGTCATTGCAATAGTTGACCTGTTGCACACTGTTATGACTAGGCACTGCTCTCAATCTGGGACGACCTAAACGTTAACGCAGACTCAGACAAAAACACAGCGGTAATACTTCGGGATCTCTCCGCAGCATATAACACTATCAACCACGGCATCTTCATCAGGAGATTGGAAGAAATATGAATAATCGATCAAGCGTTTACAATGGATTAAATCCTTCCTAACAAACAGAACAGAAACCATAAGGATCAAACCTTTCAAATCCAATCCAAGGGAATCCACCTGTGGAGTACCACAATGATCATCCCTATCCCCATTGTTCTTCAACAGATAACTGACTCCACTAATCAGCCTCATTAAAAGACACAGCCTCATATGCTACAACTTCGCTGACGACACTCAGATCGTCTACAAGATACCCTGGAAGGAAACAATGCTGGAAAGCTGTCTGCAAGAACTCTATGGCTGGATGAACAACAGTCTCAAACGCAACCCGGGCAAAACAGAAATAATTATCATATCCAAAAGTGGGGAAACCATCCACTACATCCTATGGCCGATGAAGCTAGGAACAGCACTGACCCCATCAACTATAGTAAAGACGCTGGGAGTCCTGATGGACAATGAACTAACAATGGAGCCACAAGTAAATGCTATAAGCAAGAAATGTTTTTTTCTCCTACATGCAGTAAAAATGATCCTACCTTTCCTCTCTTTCACCCATAAAATAATCACCATCATCGCTCATGTCCAGAGTAGACTATGCCAACAGCTTATACCTAGGAATGCCATAGCGATTACTTAAACTTCAGCGCATCCAAAACTCTGCAGCGAGACTCCTGCTCAAACTCCCACGAAGAGGAGACATTACCCCAGAATGGAAAATGCTACATTGGCTACCAATAAAACAGCGAGTAAAGTTCAAAACAATGTGCACGACACACAGAGCAATCCACAACCAGGGAGAAGAGTTCCTAAATAGGAAAATAACCATCTATCAGCCAACAAGACCACTCGGATCAACCAACAACATCTGCCTGGAACCAAAACCATACAACAACAAAATAAAATGTGGCAGATCATCTTTCTCTCACCTGGCAGCAATAACCTGGAATAACCTACCAAAAAACATACGCAACACAAGGGATCATCTAGAATTCAGGAAATTACTCAAAACCTGGCTATTTTCTCCAGAAACAGAAGGAAACGACTAGGAACCACAAAACACAATCTGGAAACTAGACTCCCAACGAGGAACCCAGGACTTCACTTAATCCTCCCGATCCAGGTGGCGGGAGGAGGACACCCTTTCAACTCATGTCCACATACCACTAACACTTAGAGGAAACTGATATGTAAGAACCCCCTCACTGATGGGAAGGGAGGGACCAAAATCCTCTGACCTAAACCGTGAAAACCCTGAATGGGAACACGCCTGCACTAGCAAAATACCTATACCACTAGAGTAATACAAAGGATCCCATAGCATCCAACTTAACCCTCTCCAACCGGAGGCCGGGGCAGGGGGTGAGGGTTGCCCTCTCAACCCTTGTCCACAATGTGGCTATCTCACAGAGGAACTTAGATAAGTAAAGACCCCACACTGGATGGGCATGGAAAGAACAGAATAGCCCAAGCTAAATCCTGCTATCACTGAACGAGGGAACTCACCAGCACCAGCCAGGTACACAACCCACTAGAGTAATACAAAGGAAATTGTCACTCTGCAACATGCCTGCTAACTAGATGAACAATTTACAAATGCCAGACACACAGGATAACCATACATGTTGAACGCAGAAGCGCAGTAAGAAAAGCCTGCTATCCAAACTCTAAAACCTAAACTTTCCGCATTCACTCCTCATACTAAATCTCACACAACCACTTCTCTACACAGCAATCTGCACATACTTCACCATATTGCAACAACAGGCGAACAACACAACCCAGCACAACAGCACGTGGGAATTCACACCAAACGGAAAACGCACTTAAGCTCGGCGAACGGTGCAAACGGAACCAAAGCTGCCAACAGGACATCACTACTCTCAATATCCTATTCTGACTACACCCTACTAAGCACCCCCTAACCCCCTCCCCTTTCAGATCTGCCAGAGTGCCTGGGGACCGCTTCCGGTGGTGACGTTGCACGCTATAAATACCTGTAACATTAACTACTAGAACTTAAAACTCCAATAGACAAGAGCAATGCAAAATCGCCTGTATCCCAATCCTCGTTGAAACCAGCTTCCAAGCTACATGGTAAAATGATATATCTCGATTCAGGCTTTTGCAGTTTAAGTTCACGATTACACCCACATGGTGATGAAGGGATACCACATAGGACAAAAAAATGCATTTACCAGATCTTCTGCACGTACGTTAGCCAAACGGGTAGCTACATAGGTCACCTTTCCTTATGACTGCAAACGTCATCATGCTCCCGAGTGTTCGAATTGGGCTGGCTACATACATCTGTTGCCAGGGAAACAAATGATCAATTGTCAGACCACACACGATTTCTAATTATAAAGTATCTTATTTTGAGAACCTTGGTAGTCTTTAATTGAAACGTGTTTTTCTTCTAGTCCAAATTGCCACATTTTGCATTTACGTCAAGTAAAACCGCTTATCGGTTCGGAGGTAAACACTTCGGCGGAGTTGTAGCAGTCCGTTTAACCCACTGTGGGGATATTATGTTGCATAGGGATGAACTCGTGTCATAGCAGGGCGAGCGCTGATATGTTCGTGTAGATCACTGTCCATGTTTAGCAATGCCAGCGTTTGACGCTAGCATATATACTGGTACTTTGTTCAGGGTAGGTGGCCATGAACCTAATCACCTCTGTCGCTTCGGCTCTGCTTTCTTTCACGGGCGTTGTTAGGGGATGAAGCGATTCTTACAATGACCCATCACTGCTTTTTGAGCTGCTGCTCCAGGTTTGGCAGGACTAAAACCACAGTTGCAGAAGTGCTCCAGGGTCTCTTTCGCATGTTTTTAAAACTCCTCCTCTCTGTTACAGTTGCATCTCACCCTGAGAAATACTCCATAGGAGAAACAGTGTTTCAGTGAGTGTTGCATGCTTAAGGAATAGAGTTGGAAGCGGTCAGTGGTATGAAAACTCCACGAGTCTCCAGGACTAGGAAGACCGCATTTATATTGTAGGTGAACCCTAGATTGCAATTGTTCTCATTGGATCTGTGACAACTTCCAACATTTGACCGTTTTTTAAATTTTTAAATCTTTTTTTAAGGTGGCGGGGAGGGGTCCATCTAATTTCCCCATCTACACTACCTCTGCTCAAC
Source organism: Ambystoma mexicanum (assembly GCF_040938575.1). Classification (NCBI taxonomy): domain Eukaryota; kingdom Metazoa; phylum Chordata; class Amphibia; order Caudata; family Ambystomatidae; genus Ambystoma; species Ambystoma mexicanum. The sequence continues at coordinate 1,167,796,512 of NC_090935.1, read as the reverse complement.
CCCCGCCATTGCATCAGGCCCAGCCCTACTCAAACTACCCCGGCCCCCATCGCCCCAAATAGCCTACCACGATGCAGTCAGTCGGATGTGGCCAGATGGGGGATACCTTCTTACTTTTTAAGAGCCACGTGTGCCTTCATAGATAACACAGATGTAGCCAAGCTGCACCCATGCTGCAATACTTTCTGGAAAATCGGTCTCTAAATTCTGCCAGGCATAGTTACGTGCAAATTACCCCATAAAATAACCCTTTTGCGGCATGGAGAGTGAGGGCCTAGGAGCCCTTCCAGCGGGAAGTATGGAGTATGGCGCACCAGAAGCAAGTGTTAGCCGTACGGTTTGTTTATCCCTCACTCACCCTAAGCAATGCCAATTCAGTGACATAGGCGACACCAGGATGTTCTGTTAAAATCATCATCATCCTTTATAGATATTTTTCCAACCCATCCATGTGCGAAATAAAGAGCTGTTGGCTTGAAACACGAGCCTCGTCTTCTGTTCATCCCACCCCATCACTGCATATAAATTCTACACCAGTGTTTCTACCAGAGTGCCCAATAGTTGCTCCATCGGCCGTTTCTGTGTAGTCTTGTGTGCCCCAAGTGCTGTGTTTTTGGCACCAGAACATCAACAGATTTACTTTTCAGAAGCCAGATTTGCGAAGGAGAATCCCCAAGTATTCTCCTTTCTTTATGCAGACGCGAGCCGTGGGGGCCGGTCTTCCTAAAAGGCGAAATAAATGGCCCACTTGTATCGCTTTTATATTTTCTCTGTGCACCTGGTAACTTTCTGTTATGTTTCTCACATGTACACATGGAATAATTTAATGTGGATAAATAGGAAAGTGGTTTATTATCTCCAGTTTGTCAGCTTTGAATAGTGTGAATCACCCTATGGTAAATTCATTGAGGAGCGCCTATGAGCCCCTTTACGAATGTCTTCATGGTAGTTAAAGTCAGGTTTAGCAAATAGTATACATGTCTAATCCATGCTCATTCCATCGCGCTGCATTCTTCGCTATATTTCACAGCAGCTTGGCTAATTAACTCTGGTACCTTTGTGTGTCCCTTTCTGGTGTACCAGAGAGGTCAGAGCACCTCATCACCCCACTCAAAAAACAGGGTGCTTACAAATACCCCATTAGCATGCTCTAAATTCTCTTTCTCAATGTGGTCCCTCCCAGGGTAGGAGATAGAACCTCAGTATGCTCTGGGCTTATTCTCTAAAAACTCCCCTTGTCTTTATTACTGATCTAGCTATAGTGAACCAAGGTGATCTAGACGAACACTAAAACGAATGCAGCAATCAAGCTGTTCATGCCCACTATACCACTACATGCAGAAGAACAGACGAGTCCCACGTTACTTGGTTCCCATTCACCTTGCAGACAGTCTGTTCTTAACTTGGCCACACCTGACATCTAGGCTTGGAAGGCCAATATATGCAGGATTTTCTTTTGGTCACACAAAGTAAATTCATTCCATGGCAAAATATAGACACGATCCAATGGGTTTAGTGTGAACACATTGGGAATTCGTCACATCACACCACAATTATGACTACTTAGTTATCTTTCTCAAAACTGCCTTAAAGTAAATACTCCCTGCTCCTGCAGAAACCTTTGAATGTACCCTCTACTAAACTAACACTCGATCCATCATCCATTTGGGCTGCTCAACATGCACCCAAAGGATCCCAAACATCATCCCTCTCACTAAAACTGTTTGAATTCCTGCTCATTTTATCCTCAGCCTCTATCCCCCAAAGACATGCACCCTTCCCCAAAGCCATGCACCCTTCCCTTATGAAAGCATAATAAAGACACCAGGTCGCCAGGCCAGTGTAATGGTTCAGTGTACCACTCCCTGAATTCAGATAACCGTTCTATTCAGGGTGCTGAGAAAGCCAAAACACTGGAGAAACCCTGGGCTGCTGATAGGAGCCAAGAGAGCCGACAGGCAAAGAAGAGTTCAGCAGCCGGAGTCCTGCAAGGTGTTCTAAAATGACGCAGGCATAAGGGGAGAGTATCTTAGGCAGACTGCGAGAACTATCAGAACACTAGATCTCTGAAAGCAAAATTAGCTGGGCTCTCTATGCCTGGAAGTGAGCTGGGTAATCTGTCCACAAAAATACAGCTAGCATTCTGGAGGGTAGATCTCCAAGACTATTGGAGAAACAAGAAGCAAGACTTCATCCTGGATCCTGTGTCAAGAAGTATGCTTTGCACTATATCCCAGGGCCTGTACTTCAAGCAGAGAGATCCAGCAGGATTATCAGTATCCCTATGAGATAGGGTTACAATTGAACCAACGCCAACTAATTTACCTTAGACAGTCCAGAGAATAGTGTCTCTTTCAGTTGTAGCACATATATGTATATATCTCATTCCGACAACAATAAAGTTTGTTTGCACCATATATCACCTGGTGTTGGCCACAGGAACAGGCCACAATGTGTGTTCATACTAGTGAACCATCATACCAGCGGGTTAGTTATGGCAAAATGTGGCTTTTAGCGGAAAAGTATTTTTAAGATTTAGAAGGCTTTACTCTGTTGAGAAAGATTGGGGTCAAGGAGATCATCGGCAGTAATTGGCACTTTACTACATGTGGAGTTCTAGAATGTACTCAAACATATAATGTGGGAGCAACGTTTTAGAATGATGGAAAAATGAAACTGCTGGGATATTATATTGAAGTTAGATTTGCTGGAACACCCCTTGCCACCTTCCCGGCTGTTTCTTTTGCAGAGATTTCTTGTTTTGAATAGGTGATGAACCAGTACCCTGGAGCTACCGTCAGCTTTGGCTTAGCAACACAATTGTATTGCCTGGAAACGCACTCCCTTTTTTGGTGTCTGCACTTTTCTGTCCTCCAGACAAAACATTACAGATCCACATCTGGCTTTCCCCACATTTTCTGGCATTGGTGACATGGACATGGATCCAAATCCATAGACGTAGTGCCGATAGAATCATGAGCGAACGATGAACGCCCCAACTTACCTTCCTGAATAAGAAAGGGAAAGTGGTAGGGTAGTGAAGATGGTGCTTCCCGGTTTGTAAACTACTCAAAAAAGCATCCAACAAAACAGAATTTAGGTTTTGTCATGATACAGGCCTGCGGTACGGAGAAACCATTGAGTCTGCTATGGGAGAGCTGGTGGCAACCCTAGCACATGGGCAATTACCCAGGAGTCCTCATGGTTACGCAATGTCAACAAGGCAGCGTGATCATGGCGTCCGTTGCGCCGTTGCTATGATTCGACATGTAAGGAGTCTCCAGAAGTTGTGCCATGGTCTACGCTTGCAGTGAGACCCAGTCTTGTGTTTTCATCCCTCCCATGCTAGCCAATTAGTGCCTTCCTGTGCATCTTACCCTGCCTGCCCAACGAACTGCTGCTTTGCCTCTGCCCTAACCACCCCTTACTTGTGTATCAGACCCCGGTCTCCTGAAAGGCCTGTATAGTAGACCATGCCTGGCTGAAAGGACAGTTTCACATTTACTCCTGAAGCATGGTGTTGTCGATTCTGTAAAAAGATATATATATATATATTTTTTTTTTTACAAACCTTTCACATCACAAATACATACAAAAAATGAATGAATACAAATTAAAAAAACAAACTATCATCTCCTCTCACTAAAAACTCCTACCTAAATTATCAGTATCTCAAACTGTCCATTAATCATCTACATAAAAGACATTTAAAAATGTTATCAAAGCAAAACTCATTGAAATGTTATCCCTGATAAAAACAACAGCCGAAGAGGCCACCAAGGGGCACAGGCAAGATGGCAGCCTGATCCATACGCTCCCTGCATAGCCCCGGGAAGTCTGCTGAGTTATCCCGCTAGCAGACGCCTAATCTTCCTCGAATTGCGATAATTGGGCTTCGGAACCCGTGAGGAGCCCAGGAGTGCTCGTCCTACACCTGAAGGTGCCCCCAGCCCAGAGATATTCGGTCGCGGGCCACAGAGCGTCCCCTCCCCCCACACGGCCTTGAAACGAAGACAGGAGAATTACTGTGGAGCTGCCCGCCGATCCGAGGGGGGAGGAGCCCAGCGCCCTGCCCGGGCCGCCAAGGATTTCCTTGGACATCCCGGCGCAGAGTGAAGCCCCTCCACAGCCTCTGGCTTGCAGTGAACGTCCCTCGTGGCTTCTTCTGCTCTGCGCCACTGGAGGGATCAAGCGACACAAGCCAACATCATGAGAGGCGGTGAGGGGAGGCGTTGCGCAGCCCTCTGATCGTCCGGGGCGGCGCTGCTCTCCCCCGCTTACTTGCCCCCATCAGAAGATGTCGGCACCGGACTGGGCCGACGCGGGAGTGCGCCCGGGCCCCCATCCCCTTCCTCTATTGGAGCCGCATGGCAGGCAGCATCACCCCTGGGGATTTCATCCCCTCCAGGCAAACCCCTCCACTGACCTGGACAGACGTGGGAGCGTGACCAGGGCCCCCCATCTTTCCCCACCCAAGCCTCACACCGTGCGCTGTCGGGGAGGACTGCCTTGGCAACAAGGAGGCCACAGAGCCCGGACTCAACCACGCGGCCGAATAGGGGATCCCGGATCGAGAAGTCCCGGCTCCCCTGCTCTCCGGCATCACCGAGGAACACCTCTGACCGCCCACGCACGCTGCTGGGAGACCACCTGCCGGGCTGACCCCCGCCTGGACCCCCATCCACCGGGATCTAATGCAGAGGGGCGACCAGCCATAGGAAAGGGGCCACAGGCAACCCCCTGGGGGCACCCTCCCTCCTCACCACATGGGGGAGGCACATAGAAGGAATACGAGGAGGTGCCTGAAGAAGTGGAGAACTTTGATCCCGGACCCTGAGAACCCACCTGGGGTCTCGAGTGGCACGTCAAAGAGGGCACCAGAACAGCCCCGGGGCATCAACCTGAATCCACCACACCACTGGCGATCAGACCCCGACATCCAGAGAGGCCAAGAGCGGGGCGGTGCCGAAGCAGGGTCTGAGGGCTGGCGTGAACCCCAACCTTTTGAGGGGGTACCCAGAGGCGCGCCTATTGCACAACTGTATAGAAGGTCCGCAGTGGTGGCGGGGGTGCGGCCCTTGGTGGTGGGAGGATGTCACGAGGCACGCGAGGAAGCCACAGCAACCTAGGTTGAGCGGCCCCCCCATGAGTTGGAAGGAGACTGGCAAAATACCAATACACACCAGGGGACCCAGATATGGAAACTAGAGCCCCCTCCACTCCGGCTCCAGACATGAACACCATCCAGGGCAGCATCCAAACGATCCTCGATGAAATAAGAGGGATGAGGTCCGACATGGTGGCCAAGCTGGCCGACGTCACCGACACGGTCTCCACGTTGGAGGACCGAATGGAGGGGGTTGAAAATAACCAGGCTTCCACTGACCTCCTCGAAATACAGATGGAGGCTAGATTCAAGGAGATGCGACGCCGCAAGGACCACCTCCGCCTCAGGGTCGACAACATGGAAAATCGCGAGAGGAGAAATAACCTGAGGATCTTCGGCCTGGTGGAGTTGGAAGGGGAGACCCAAGTGGGCTTGGAGGGCAAAGTACAGGATATCATCTGGATCGTCCTGGGAATTGACTCTGGGGAGACGGTCTTGATTGACAGGGCCCACCGGGCGGGTGGAGGCAGAAGTGGTCCGCGTTCGGTGCTGGTGAGATTCCATTACTATAGGGACAAAGCCAAGGTCCTGGAGAGGACGAAGAACCTGAGAGACATTCAATATGAGAACTCTAGAGTAACAATTTTCCAGGACCTCTCGGCACTGACACTTCAGATGAGGAAATAATGTGGGGCCGTTACCAGATGGCTACAGGGGAAAGGAGTCCGATATCATTGGGGGCATCCATTCCATCTGGCTTTTGAGTGGCAGGGTGAGAGGTATCAGCTTGTAACGGAGGAGGATATTCAGAGAACCATTGATGACATAGTGGGGGACCTCCCGGGCACATCCAGAGAACAGAGCGGAGGTGACAGGGATCTCAGCCGCGCTTCGCAGGGTCCCGATCTAACTCAGGGGAAGCTCAAGATGAAGGGTGCTCGGAAGTTCTAGAAAACTCGGCACCCTCCCACAGACCATGGTGGACCCCCATGAACACACGCGAAATGTCACGAGACGAATCACTGGAACAAAGTTGCTTATACGACTCCCCTGGGGTCTAAGTGACCGGGGGAAAAGGAAAGTTAACTTGAATGTTGCCACGGTTGGCAGGCGTTTGGTTCAACGGGGCACAGTACAAAAGTGTAGAATTATTTGATGGGAGGCTCCAGAAGTTATGTAACTTAAAGTTTTCACATTCTGCCCCCAAGATCAAAGGGTGTTTCTGGGTCATTACGGAACATTGTCCCACTGGGGGGTGCATAATTGGGGGGGGGGGGGCGGATGGTTTGGTATGGGCACGTGGAGGGAAATATGGACAGGGGGCCCTTAATGGAACCCCAAGATTAATTGAAACCTGGGGACGTCCCCGAGACGGGAGGAAATGTCTCATCACCTTTGAAATTCCCAGGGCCAGGGTAGTAACCTTGGTGGTTTGTTGACTAACTCCAATGCTAGTTGGGTGAAGAAGACGAATGCCTTGCAAAATGGGCAAAGGGGCTATGGGGGAGGGGAAACGGGAGGGAAAAGGGCAATGGGAACAACAAGTCATTGAAGTTATGCGAGGAGACTGATCAGGATGACCACACTGATATTCTAAAGGGCATGGGTAGCGACTATCATGGCTGAAGACTGGATTGGCACGCTCAACGTAAAGGGCCTAAATTCTCAGAACAAGCGCTCCCTCACAAGCAATATGTTTTGCAAACAAAAAGTTGCTTGTCCTCTTCTTACAGGAAACACTATAGGAGGGGGGCCGAGTCGAAGATAAAAAGGGAAGGAGATAGGCAGGAACTTCTGGACCTCCCATAAGTCTTCCAAAAAGGAGGGTGTGGGCATTCTCCTGGGTAAATCAATGCACCTCAACGAGGTGGATATGAAAAGGGGCTTCTAGGGTAGATTTCTTGGGATAAAGGGGCCATCTCTGGGAAGGCGAATCACACTGGCTACTTTGTATGCGCCCAACGTCAGGCAGGTCAAATTTATTCACAAGGTACTCAAGGTTATGGACGGATGGAGCAATGATTCTGGACGGAGATTTTAATCTCATCACGGACCACCGACTAGACTGGTGGTCTGCTAAAGGGGCAGGGACAAAGGAACCCACAAAGGACAATCTCGCCATGAGGGATCTCCTACAGGAATATTATTGGGTGGATGTATGGCGAAAGTGTTACTAAGCCCCGGGGGGTACACATTCTTTTCTCCCCCACATCATACACCAGAATTGACTTACTATTGGTATCAGAAGAGGGGAGATCAGAAACCCATCAGTCAAGTCAGTCACCTGGTGGGACCACAAGCTACTTGTTATGGACTGGCAACTGCAGGACACCACAAAGTCATACAGGTGACGCTGTATTTGGCACATAGGCGGAGGGAAAATAGAGCAGACAGACAGGTTGAGGGTATCAGAGAGGGGGGGGGAGGCGACATTCAAACTAAAACCGAGCATATAATAGAGTCCTTTGCGAGGTTCTATAAACACCTGTACACCAAACAGGAGGGCGGGTCCCCGGAGGAGCTCTAGAGATACCTCGAGGATCACCCTCTTCCCAAACTCACAGACCAGAGAGGGAGGCCCTGGAAAGGGAAATATCAGAGGAAGTGGTAAAGGAGGCCATCAAGCGACTGGGCAAGACCCCAGAGGGGGTGGATACACAGCCGACTTCTTTAAACAATACCAATTGGTCTTGATACAACAGCTGACCAAGCTATTCAACCAGCTATTCAACCAGATTAGGACCCCGGACACCATCCCGCCGACATTCATGCAGGCCTTGATCACGGTGATACCAAAACCTGGTAAGGACCTGGCGCAATGTGGATCTTACAGACCCATTTCACTTTTGAACATTGACGCAAAGATATTTACCAGGATTTTGGCTACACGCCTGGAGAGGTGCCTCCCCCGATTGGTCCATCCAGACCAAGTAGGTTTTATGCTCAACAGGCAGGGCGCCAACAGTATGCGCAAAACCCTGCACATACTGAGCTCAAGGGAGGTCAGAACAGAGGGCGCCCTTCTCCTATCCCTGGATGCGGAGAAGGCGTTCGACAGGGTGAGCTGGTCTTTCATGGAGGGGGGTTTGTCGTCCCTGGGGATGGGCCAAAATGGCGAGGGTGGCTCTCCGCCCTCTACCCTAACCCATCAGCGAGAGTAGTGGTCAATGGTGGTGAATCAGCAACATTTCCACTGGAGAGGGGCACCAGACAGGGGTGCCCTCTATCCCCCCTCATATATGCACTAGTGATGGAACCGTGGGCTATAGAGATTAGAGGGAACGAAAAAAATCAAAGGTATTGGGATTGGGGAAATGAACTGCAAAGTGAGTCTATTCGCAGATGTGTTGCTCTATCTTTCCAGTTCGTCCCAATTGGTTCCCGAAGTACTGAATAGCTTAGAACAATACGGGGCCCTCGCGGGGTACAAGGTAAACCTAGGGAAGTCGGTTGCATTTGTGGCAAGGCAGCTTAATGAGGCGGAGAGGCAATACATTGCGGACCTCCCATTCTGTAACCGGGCAGAGGGCCTCTGTAATTTGGGGATCCATATACCACCAAACCTGGCTGACCTTTTCACGGCCAACTACCCACCCCTGTGGACGGTAATTAAACAAGACATGGAAAGATGGGCAAAATCCGGTCTGTCCTGGATGACACACCTCAATTAAATTAAAATGGTGATCCTTCCTAAATTTCTGTACTTGTTCCAGATGCTCCCGAGCCAGATACCTAAGCCGTTCCATCTTGAGGTCAGACGTGCCCTCCTGCGCTACCTCTGGGCAGGAAAGTCCCACAGAATTGCGTATGATGTACTTACAAGGCCCAAAGATGAGGGGGGGGGGGGGGGGGGGTGAACTTCCAAGACTTATACACGTATTACAAGGCAGCCCAACTGCGAATCATGGTTGACCACTTTGCACAGGGCACAAAGAAAAAGTGGGCAGAAATGGACAAACTTTTTTCCCCGGTTACCCTCGACGAATGGCTGTGGGTCCCCAAAGCACGTATCCCGAGGAGAATCCTCAATCACCCAGTCCTGGGGGTACTGTGGTCCATATGGAAAGAGGGAGGTTCCTTTAGATGGCCCACAACGTGGCCCTCGCCTCTAAGCTGTATCTGGGCCCCTCCACTTATGGATGGGATCGATGAACCATTAGCTTTCCAACAATTGTATGAAGCGGACTTAAGCATGGCAGGGCAGCTTTGGGCAGACAGAGTATTCATATCCATAGGAGATCTGAAAGAGACCCTGGGCCTGAGCAACCTCTCCCCTTTTCGATATTTGCAACTGAAAGGGGCCCTTACTGAAAATAGATGGGGTGACACCCTTAGGAGGGACCCAACAGACTGAGAAACTCCTGATTACATATAAGGGAACTAAAGGGGTAATATACAGGCTCTATGGCCTCTTGTTGTTGTCCACCCCACGGGATCCCACTCCTGCCCAGGTACAATGGGGAAAAGACCTAGGTACACCCATCACCGACAGGAGGTGGACTAAAATGTGTAGACAAGCCAATCGCTCGACAGCTGCGCCCCAATATCACCATCAGGCCCTGAAACTGATCCACAGATGGCATTACCCACCCACAGAGGATAGCCAGGATGAGGAAGGGCTATGACCACATTGTTGGAAATGCCACACTGAGCGGGGGGACTATGTACATATGTGGTGGAAATGTCATGTGGCACAAACCTACTGGAATGAGGTCCTATCCTGGATAAACCAGGCGGATGGAATTGAAAGAACTCTATCCCCATGGTTGGTCTTGTTCGGCATCGAAGTAGAGGGACGGCGCAAAATTAACACATGACCACATGCTACAGGTCATGCTAGTGGCGGCCAGGTGTTGTTGGCCCCATAAGTGGAAGGCTGCCCAACCTCCAGGGGAGAGGGAGTGGGTTACTAAACTCCACGCCATATACGACAAATTACTTACCCACCGAATCGACGAATCTAAGACCAATATTGAGGGCCTATGGCTCCCTTTCTTTGATAAATATGGGAGAGTGGTCTGAGTACTATGGAACATTTTAGAGCGACCAATTGACTTGGATGCCGGCCTCACCGGACCCCACACCAAGGATTGGGGGGGCCTGACAAGGCGGAGGACTCAATCCTGGTGTGCCGGGCCCTGCGCTTTGAGCACCCACATGAAGATAACCCCTTATTAGTAATGTATTGTAACAAACGGTGTTGGACCCTTGCCGTAAACGTTATTTTAGGAACCATGACGGGGGGACCAGGGGAGAGGGAATGGGGGAAAAGGTTGTGAATGCATTTGAGCCTATTCTTGTGGTTGATGGTTGTTTTATTAATGTCATAACCCAAATATACATTTTCAACAAAAAAAACAACAGCCACCATTCCTCTGTGTTAAGAGAATTCCTCTGTAATTAACTTTCCCCAAGTAGTTCGTTCTCATGGCCTTCAAAGCTGGACAATACAACATGTGCTTTAATGTTCCCATCATGCCCCGATTAAGGCAGAATCTACAACTGGAGTCTCCTTCCACTTGATTTCGAGCAGTACGAACATCCGTAGTTGGGTATAAGTTCATATGAAACCGCATAAATTGATGACAGAAATAGGAACTTGGGAATTTAATTAGATATTTGGGTACTACATTGCAAGATCTTACTTCATAATTTAAGTGTGAGAATAGCTTATACTTTGTCCTTGCCTGTTTGGTTTATATCCAATCCAGATGTCATAGCTTCTCTTTTGTTGCACCTGGATTCTTGTCCAACACTTACTCTTGTTGTTCTTAAATTTTCTACAATTTCCATTTCCACTTCTCTACTGGCCAAAGGCTTCCCTTTTCCTTAACTTTTCTCAATAACTCAAACGGCGGTGCAACCTTTCCCATTACACATTTTCAAAACAAAGAGAGAGACTTACAAATCACTGCTGCGTACATGGATGTTAAACCAAATTCATGTCTTATGGTCGATGTTGGGATTCATTTTGGGATCCGTACAACTCTCCTCCAAAAAGTTCCCTCTAATGTGACCCAAATTTCCCACAGAAGACTTATGGAGGCCTCTACCCCATATGTAAGGATTGACACTACTAGAAAGTTGATGCACCTTGATAATGAACAAATGGACTCGGAATGATTTCAAGGTATTTACTTCACTGAACGACCCTGCGCCCCGCCGCATCCACTCTCTCTGCCAACCGTCCAACTCCTGTCTAGCCTCTCACCATTCAACATTCTCCCTGCAACACTCTAAACTCCACGCTCACGCATACCGGAGGGAACGCAGGTAACAAACTAGAACACAACGCCCGGCCCCAATTTCCCAACCTAACAACAAAACAACCTAGAAGACAAAACCTTAATGTAACCATATGTGACCATGTACAATAATATAGACCATAAAGGAAAACAAAATGTAAGAAGATTTTAGATTCTTCACCGTTATTTCATGACATAGTCGCTCGACCACATAGGAGGTTTCCTGACCCTACCTCTCGAGGCACCCGTCTCATTCACGGGATACTCCCTCATTCTTCCAGAATCACTGCCATGCTCTCTTCTCCTCCAACCTCCTTCGATTCCACTCTCTTCCTCAAACAACTCGATGCCATTATGCTTTACTCTCCTCAACACCCATGGTCTCTCCTTGCCATCTCCATCTACTCACACGATCCAGATTCCAAATGGAACCATCTTGAATACTAATGGCATTTTTAAATACCTCCTTGACTCTCACAGGCTTGGTGGACTTTGACTCCCCCATTCTCACCGTTCTCCCCTTTCTTATTCTGATAAGATTACTAGGCGCCACTCCCGCTCTAAATGAACACTTAGTCCTGTTATAATCCAATCCTCTGCCGCTACCAACCTAAGGTCTCCTACAATTCACCCATACAGGATTCAATACAGTATTATGTTCTCTGCCTCTTATCATTTCCAACAGTGATTTACCCGTATCAGCCCTAACTGAAGTCCTTCAACTACACAACTTCTCCTCTAGAACCTTCTCAACCGACATATTGCTCAAGGCTTGCTCCACTGCTTCCACAATCACCCTGTTGCATCTTTCCACTAACCCATTAGTTTGGGGATGATAACTGGCAGAAAATCACCATTCAACAACCACCAATCTGGCATATTCCATCATCTCTTTACTTCTAAACTGCACATCATTGTTGTTAATAATCACTTTAGGACAGCCCTCCCTCCTAAACACATGTTGCATGAACCCAATGACCTCATGGGGGTCAACTCTATTCACCATTTTAATCTCCATCCACCTACAGCAATAATCCACCATGACTATTAAACATTTTCTTTCACTCGCCAAATCATCATAAGGACCCACTACTTCAACTCCAATCTGCTCCCATGGTTGTTCTGGCTTATGCATAGTAATAGTCACAGTTTGTTTTCAACACCTTACAACTTTTGTCAGAATTTTGGCAAGGGCAACAACACCTCAAAAACCGCTCCAGCATGTGATGAACTCTAGGCCACCAATATTTAGAACGAACATTGCGTTTGGTGCCAGTGGAACCTGGATGTCCCTGATGGGCTCTCTATATTATCCCCTGCCCGAGACTCCGGGGCGGTAACAACTTGTCTCCCACCAGTAATACATCATCTTCCATAGAGCACTCATCCTTAACTTCCCAAAACGGAAGACAACTTTCATCTACCAGTCTCTTATCCGACCAACCTTTCCTCATATATTCTATGAGTCTGCACAACACTTCATCCTCTTGTATCTCCTAAATCAATTTTTCCCTCGAAATAACTTCCAAAATGACAGCAACACCCTCCCACATCATCAACCTGCTCCACCTCCTCCCCACTGAGAGGCAATCGTGAAAGGAAATCGGCAACCTGATTCTTTCCCCTCCCGCCCCTGTACATATTTCACTTCAAAGTGATAATCTTGCAATTTCAAACTCAACCTAGCAATTCTGGGGGAGGCCTTGCACGTTCCTCGCACCGACAACACTTCTACCAAAGGCTTATGATCTGTACCTACAAACGTACTTCCCCACATGTATTTCCTTTAGTAGTTCACTGCCCACACACAAGCCAACATCTCTCTCTCTCAATTACAGAGTACCTACGCTCTACCTCTATTATGGCGCTAGATGCATGGCATATAACTTTTTCACTTCCATTCTCCGAAACTTGTGAAAGGACTGCTCTCAAACCAACCTCACTAGCATCAACAGTAATCTTGGTTTGGTTTCCAAACACAAATCCTCCTAGATCTATTGACTCACATAAACTTCTTCTGATGCACTCTGCTGACCTTTCGCATTCAGTATGCCAATCAAACGTGACCTCTTTTTTAAAGTAACCTTCTCATGGGTTCCGTTATGCTGGCAAAATTCTGTACAAATTTATTATAAAATTCGCAAAGCCCCAAAAACAATCTGAGTTCTTCCTTATTCTTGGGATCAGGTGCATCTTTGATAGCTTTCATGGCCTCCAGTTTGGCTCTATAACCTTTCCCACTAACCACATGTCTTAAATACTCAACCTCAACTTCTTTAAACTTACATTTGCTCTTCCCCACTTTCAACCCTTTTTCATTCAATCTCCGCAACACACTCTGCAACCTCTCGTCCTGCTCACACTCCCCTCTTCCAAACACAATTATATCATCTTGGTAAACTAACGTCCCTTAAATCCTTTAAGTACTTGGGTCATGACCATTTGATACACTGCAGCCGCAGAGGCCAATCCAAACAGCATCCTTTTATACCGGTACAACCCAAACAGTGTAATAAATGCAGTAAGATCTCTGCAGTCATCAATGAGATTACTTTGATGATATGCCTTAAATAAATCCAGCGTGGTAAATGTGTCTGCGTATTCAATGCAGTTCAACTTCTCCGAAATAATGGGCAAGAGATATTTGTCCACCAATATGTTCTTATTTACATCTCTGAGGTCCACACAAATCCTCAACTTCCCGTTCTTCTTTACGGCCATGGCAATGGGACTCACACATTGGGAAGACTCGATCTCTATAACATTTTGCTTCTCTAGTCTGTTTAATTCTTGTTCAACTCCATCCACCAACGCGAATGGTATAGGCCTGACTTTGCTATGCGCAACAGGTCAACAGGCTTTGCTTCTGGTTTCAAGACTACCTTGTGAGCATAGTTTTTCAATAATCCCAACTCCTTTTGAAACATGTAACTGGTGTCTTTTCTTGAGTTCCCTTCCACAACAGGACTGCGGCTCTTTACTAGCAACAATGGTTCTTCTTCACATGGATCTAGTCGTATTTTCAACATTGCTTGATCCCTTCAGCCAAGTGCATTTACACCCTTCTCAGCTATATAAAGTTTGATGTCCACTTGGCGACCCTTGAACTGTACCGCACTTTTGAACCAGCCTGTGATGTGAATTTTCAAACCCTCAAATCCTCCAGGATTCGTAATGTCCGGTGGACGCAACTTTGTTTTCAACACCGTAGAACTCTCCTCCAAAAACTTCCCTCTAATGTGACACAAATTTCCCAGAGGAGACTTAAGGAAGCCTCTGCCCGATATGTAAGGATTGACACTACTTTCAATTTATAGAAAGTCCAACCCGGGAGGATGGTAAAGCTTCCTATGTATCATCTAACCCTGAGCGGCTAAGCTTTTTGCTTTTGCTCCTAAATCTATAGCCCGAGGGAGATAATTTAAACTGCATTTATGCAGGTTCACAAATAGACAATAGAGTCCACCTGCTTTAACTCATCCAACCCCAAATGCCAGATAAAGGAGGCCTTCTGCCTACCCTTCAGGATCTGAAGGGTCAATATTCTGGTCTTGTTTGCATTGATCACTAAGCCATTTCCCACAACATAGCCTTGCAGTGACTTTAGTCTTCGCTGTAGGCCTTTTGGAGTTAGGTCAATGGGAATTAATCATCAGCGTATAACCTCCAAGCCAGGTTATTTCCATTGATTTTAGGAGAAAAGGCAGAGGCGTCATCCAAAGTACTATTCAAGTCAGAAAAAACAAATTAAATAAGGCAGCGGCCAATGGGCACCCCTACTTTAGGCCCATGTTCTCATTTTGCTCAACAAACCCCTAGAGTTTAATCTGACATGAACTGGGTTGGTTGAATAGAAGGCCTGTATAGGGGACAATAACTCAGCAGGGCAATTCAAAGCTCGTAATTATTTCTACAACAGGTCTGTGTCAATACTATCGAAGGCTTTAGCCGAATCAATAAAGGCCAAATAAATGTTGGTACCATTTCCAATTGCCTTTAATTTTGATAATTAGTAGTAACAGGTTTAAATTGGTTCCAACCACCCTCACAAACCCTGTTTGTCTAGGATCAAATGACCTACTTGGTTAGCCCATTTTGTGAGGTGCCCCAAAATCAACGAAGCGATCAATTTATCCAGAACATCCAAAAGTGCAATAGGGCAGTAATTATTAGGATCTGCCCTTTTGCCCATTGGCCGCTGCCTTATTTAATTTGTTTTTATCTGACTTGAATAGTACTTTTGCCCCTCTTAAATATGGGCACTATTATTGGCAATTGCCAGGAACTTGGAACGTCCCATGCCTTGGTCACCTGCTCAAAAAGACTATAATGAAATTCACCCACTGCACAGTAGCCTCTTTAATCAGGTAGTTGGTAAGCCCATCTGGGCCAGGGGCTCTCGAAGTAATAGCCTTCTTAATTAGTACTTCAATATTGTCTCTGTCAAACGGAAATTACCATGCACTACCTACTTCATTCTCAATGTAATTATTAGTGCTATTAATAGGAGCTAACAAGGATCCAAAGTGCAATACCCACCTCTCTTCGCTGACCACATTAATTTGAGGGCTAACTGAGGAGTGCTTTCATTATTAATTAGTTTCCAAATGTGAGCTTTATTTTTGCTGCAAATAGCCTTTAACATTACTTCGGCATCATGTTGATTCATTTTACCTCTATGATGGATTGATGAATTTCTACATCGTTGTTTTCATTTCCTCAAAAGCAATTCTCTTGGTCCCTTCTGAAATGTATTAATTTTCCTTATGTCAGCACATAGCTGTTTTTTGGCATCTACGATCTCCTGATCATAAGCAGATTTATATGAGAAGCCCGGTTCAAGACAGTTTTTACCAACCACCTCAAACTCGACAGATAGAGATACATAATTCAGGCAGATTTTTTATTCCTCAGGTCAGCCTTATATTTTTCTAATAAGTGTAAGACATTGTGAGGCTGGATTCTCAACCCGTTTCTACCTTGCGTTACCTCAATGGTAGGAGTGCACAATTCCCTTCTTAATTTTTGATGCTGCACTCCATGCCATTTTTATAATGATCACTCTTTGTTGTTTAGATAACCTCTAATGTTTTTACAAAGGGGATCATATTCCCGAGACAAAAAAAGTAGTCCAGGAGTCCAAGCTGGGGGCCCCTAGACCACGTAGG
Source organism: Ambystoma mexicanum (assembly GCF_040938575.1). NCBI lineage: Eukaryota > Metazoa > Chordata > Amphibia > Caudata > Ambystomatidae > Ambystoma > Ambystoma mexicanum. The sequence continues at coordinate 1,167,779,992 of NC_090935.1, read as the reverse complement.
TCTACCGAGAAGATCTCTCGTTATCTGACCATTTAACATGTGGAAGTCTAAAGTGCAATGCTCTCGTCCAGGCCGCTGTTCTCATTAGCCCAGTATTCGCCACACTTAAAATTCAGTAATTACCAAACACTTTTGGTCAAAACACATTATATTCAGATCTCCACATATAACAATATTGGGTGTTGCCCATTGAGCATTACACTCGTCGATTATATATTCATTACGAAATCCACAAATTTACCAGGCAGCATCCCCACAGGATTCCTATTTAGATTTGAAATTGCCCCAGTTTTGAATCCTGGACCTCTTCCTGCTCTATTCTAATCAGAAACACCTGGATAAACGGATTTGTGTTTCAAGTGTGTAGAACTACCAACCCTAAGCAGTTTTTCACAAACGTCAGAAGGCCCGAAGTGGCTTGGATGCTTATTTGCTGGATTAAAATAGGTGCTGTAGCCGTCTGAGACACGAAGAAGAGGTAGACGATGAGGCCATCTGTGTTCCATCCATTAATTGTGGTAATAATTGGTGGCTTGAGTCGTCTGCGTGGGGTTCTGTATTGTTGCGAACATCCAACGGCCGCACAGCATCACCGATCGTCAGACTTTCCGACTTCAAAGCCAAACTCTGCAAACTGCTAGAATCTTTTCGTTGAGTAGTCAGCTGGGATGTGTAATGGGTGGTGTGAGGAACTCATGATAGCAACAGTAAAGACAGACATAAGTGATCACAGTTCAAGGGTGTTTATTAAACTGAATATGCAGGTTGGGAAAATGCACAATCTAAACCTAAATCTAAAATGGGATCCAACTTCGACCATCACATAACAAATAAGGCAGCCCTTGTGGCGTCTTGTCAAATGAAACGGGGACTATACTAAAAAAAATTACATATATATATTCAGTAAAAAAAAAAAAACTTTGTTAAAGGGACGTTATGGTTAAGTTGCGCTACTAAAAACCTATGAAATTCAGTAAAAACAACTTTACTAAAGGGATGTTAGGGTTCCAAGTAAAACCGAAAACCCCCTGAAATTTGCCAGTTATGGTAAGTTAAACAACCATCCTATATACAAAAAGACAGTCCTATGTTTTATACAGTGTCGTTTTTGGTTCTTCCCATAAAAATAGAATTCATTATCACAACATTTTATTAAACACTAATCATCAAGTTCATAAAACAATCATAAAAAAGATCATCATACATTACACAGATACATCATATTAAAAACAACACAAGTAGAAGCACCATGCGTGAGTACATTACAGTGACTTTTCAAGGATCTCAAATGTGTAAAACGAATAAAACCCAGGTTTTTATTTTAAATATACCAACATGAAATAGGCTGAAAATAGTGAGGCATGGGAATCAGAGTGTTATTCGTTTTACACATTTGAGATCCTTGAAAAGTCACTGTAATGTACTCACGCATGGTGCTTCTAATTGTGTTGTTTTTAACATGATGAATGTGTTTTATGTATGATGATTTTTTTTATGATTGTTTTATGAACTTGATGATTAGTGTTTAATAAAATTTTGTGATAATGAATTCTATTTTCATGGGAAGAACCAAAAACGACACCGTATAAAACATAGGACTGGCTTTTTGTATATAGGAATTATAGATTCACAGAGCAAGAAGTCGTTTTGATCCCTACCTGTGACACATAACCGTTTGATAATAAAGTTAAACAACCATAACTCGCGCCACCACTGTGCACTGCTAAGACTAACACCCAGGACATCCATATATAAAAGTAACATTATTATATGTGTCCTAATTCATTTCTTGTTTTTTTTTAGTTTTTTTTTTTTTTTAAAGCAGTTGAGGTGTCCGCGGACAGCGCAGGTGTCTGTAATGTCCGTAAACAAACGAAAATGGGGGCATCCAAAGGACACTATACCTGTCCTGTACTGTTCGCAGGCAAGTTGAGACTGTTCTAAGAACAACCGAGGTGTCCGAGATGTCCGCAATTAAGCAAAATGGCGGTGTCCTTATGACACTATACCTGTCCGTACTGTTCGCTGGTAAGTTGAAACTGTTCTAAGAACACACTCGATGTCCGGGATGTCCAATTAACCAAAATGTAGGTGTTCAAAGAACACTATACATGTCCGTACTGTCTAAAGAACATCTACGCACATGCGCCCCACACCTGTAAATTCTCCGAACATTGCACCTGTCCGTTAGTGTTTGCGTCGCTTGTGTCGCACTTTTAATTAATTTCAGGACCTGGACACTGTCCGTAGAACACCCGCGCACATGCACACATGCACACAACCGTTCCCGTGCAGCTGATGTCCTGCGAACACCACTTCCGTTCGCGGACATGTTCGCTGCGCCATCATGTGACCGCACCCACGCTGAGCGTGTGTCCTGAATTGCGGACAATGTCCGGGTCCCCGAACATTTAAAAAAAGTACCTTTTCGAGCAATCCACGGTATTTTATGCTAAAAAGGCACCATAGCACATGTCCCAGACAATAACCTTGACTTTCCACAGATTTTTTAGAACTTTTTGAGCCCTTTTGGTGTGTTCATTTTTGTCCGCAGACAGTACAGCTGTCCGCGAACCGCGCACCAGCACCCATATAAAAGGCCACACCCCAGAGCTCATCCTCATTGCGTTTCTGGCTACCTTACAGAACACAGTGCATTTTGCTGCCAATTTTTGAAGATTTTCTTCTGAATCCTGATGGCATCCATAGCTCCTCTACTGCCACCTGGTGCTACATCTGCCTCAGCACCACCCCCACCCCCTCCTCCACCACCACCACCACCACCTCCCCAAGGGCCTGAAGAGGGGAACAGGCGTGAGGATGCAGAGGAGGATGATGAGGATGAGGTAGTGGAAGTCCCTACTACCAGCACTCGCCGTGATTCTTGGGTGTGGCGGTTATTTACCATTCATGGTAACGTATCCAAGGCGCGTGCGAACAAAGTCACCTGCAACAAGTGCAAATTGGTACTGAGTCGCGGGAGGCCTGGGTCTTATAGCTTTGGTATGACTACTATGAAGCGTCACCTAAAGGCATTCCACGGTAGGGCCGTTCGTAAGGTTGTACCTTGCAACGAGCCTAGTAGGTGGAGTTCCTCTACTTCATCCTCATTTTCCGCTCCTCTCACCACAAGAGACGCTCCTGTGGGAGAGCGCATCCCTCCATCTGCCTCACAGGCCATTCACAATTCCGATGACCCTTACCTTTCGAGGGTCACAGTTTTGTGTATGTACTGCGACGCAGTACTCTGCAGGGGAGATAGACTTCGAAGTGCTTTTGAGACTCTGGTCTCAGAGCATGAGAAGACCTGCTCACTACCAGGCCCACCCTACATCTTCCTCTCTTCGCCCACCCTTTCTTATCCCTGTGGTTGGTGTCCCCCCTTACCGTCCTTTTCCCTCCTCTCCTAGTGTGTCGGGTGTAAAAAACCCCAAAAAATACAAAACAAAAATTTAAAAAAAGGCTCTTTTCAGAGCTGCCTTTCATAGTCAAAAAATAGAAGTGGGAAATAAATTGAGCAGGCTACTGTTTTTTTTCTTTTTAGATGTCCGTGGACAGTTCGCGAACATCAAAAAAATTTGGGGTGTTGCCTTATCAAAATTATTGCACTTTTATCTGGGAGGAAGTGGTGGCTCTGAAAAGAGCCTTTTGTGGATTATTTTGTATTTAAAAAACTTCAAAAATCAACACCTACTGCAAAAAAGATGGCTGTAATTTCACAAAAAGGACGCAATGCATCTTGTACATTTCTCAGAAAAATCTGATTATCAGCAGTAAGATGGACTCCATCTCTACCAAAAATGTTTGTGCTACGAAAAATAATATTTTCATTGTGAAAAGAGGACATGCCAACATTTCTTAGAAAGGCACAAACAGCCTTATTGACATTACGCCTCGCTTTCTCCATTTGTGGACCAAATGAAGAAGAACGCAGCCACATTTGCTTTGCGCAAAGCTTGGGAATTTGGAAACAAATCCATGACCTTCCCAAGTCCTTCTTTCATCACAAATTGCAAAGAAATTCCTGACACATGTCCCAAACTGTTCCCTCCACAATGAATTATAATTATGTCTGGATGATGCTCTGTCTGCAAACTAGCACAGAGAGGAAACAAGTCTAGCCACTTCATTCCGTGTACTCCATGCGAGTGCACTTCCACATGAGGGAATCCAAGATCTACAGCTATTCTACAGCTACTCCACAGCGTTGTGCATGCACCTCCAACCAATGTATCCATGAGTCTCCCAAAATCCAGACAATCGGTTTTCTGAAACACAGAGCCATAGCTAACTGTTCTTCTCTCAGGAAAAAGACCTTCTGACAAACTGTCTTCTTACACAACACACCCACCAAACTTTACTGGCCAATCAATTCCTCTGCTCATTCTCATTTGCATGCCTTTCCACCCAAAATCTGTGTATGTAATTCCGCAGACTTCCGTTATGTCCGCAGACATATCGTAACCTAGACAGTCTTTCTACCATTTCCACTTCACTCTCTATGCCATTCCCTCATTGGATACAGGTGAACAGTCACACAACCATCCACCAATCGCACTCAAGACCTCTACATCTTACTGCATCATCAGAGTTCAGCACTTCAAATGTACTGTAGATTACTCCGAGTACAAGTCTCATATCATTGGAAAGCACCTAAAACAAAAACTACTGTACAAGTATTCAATATTTTTACTTGCAGCTGCATGCATATCCACATGCATGAATACAAACTACAGGTATGCATTTTTTTCTGCACAGTACAAATACAAATCTTATGAATGCATATAAACAGAGTAACTGTCACTTAATCTGTGTAACCTACAAAATAAACTTACTGTCATCCCCCCCCATCTACTATAATCAACTGTCACTTCCAAACCTGTCTGCTATCTAAAAGGTTTTTTACACAAACAGCTATCGAAACAATTACACACAGTGAGTATAAGGTCAAGCACCTTCAAATACTCACACATATAACCCCCAACATTGAAAAACTCCCAACTGCAATACCACCACTACCTGTACATCATATCCTTCTGATTTATTACCCACACCTTCACAAATGCATACATTCCATGATTTTCTATAAACTATCTGCCATTTACCTTATAAAAATTGCAAAATAAGTATATAATTATTTCTTCTATCTCCTAACATCCAATAACACAGTCTTAAGAAGCCAAGCATGTTTCATGCACTTTCTAATCTATTTATTTGCATAGCATGTTCAACTAACATAATGTAAATAAAATATGAAGGCTGCACATAGTCAAAGGAAACTACATACTAGATACACAAAACATTAATAACTTCTTTCCTTTACAATTACAGTGAAGAGCACACTCCTGAAAAGCAGCAGAATCCAAAATACAAACAACTCAGAAGAAACCTAATCTTTCCACACAAAAAAGTAAGTACAATACTACCATAATATGCTTACTGTTACTCAAACACACTGTGCGTTTAATTCATGGTATTTGTGCACCAAAAAAGAGATATGTGCACCATTCTGCCCACAAATACCCACTTGTTAAACAGGAATTTGCAGGCAGAATGATGCACAAATCCCCGTTTTTCGGCAAACAAATGACATAACTGAGCCTCTAGAATGTTATTATTGCAGAACAAAGAACTGTTTTAATCCTGTACTATTAGATTTAGTATTTATGTATCTCCTCACCACTAGCGTACTTTCTACTGTCATCTGAACCCCAGTATAGTAACACACAAATAGAATAGCCTCCACACATCATCACATACATCTCTACCATCATACTCAGAAAACTCACGCACACAGCATACAAGCATTGCAGAACACCCAACCCATACCTTGTTTATTTTTATCAACAGACCCCAAAGAATGCCTACCAAAAAGCAAGTCTGTAGAAAACAACGTAGAGGTAGAGCAAATGAAAAAAAGAAGTATCCAAAATAAGCATCCATCTCTAGCAGAATTTGTACAAAAAGTTCAAACAAAACAGCTAATACAGTCATTTAGCAAAACTAAACAAGTACAGGAACTTTGTCTCCTCTATCGAAATGTAAAACGAAACAGAAAACTATCAAGAATTCAGCTACCACTACTACTAAAACTACTCCTATAAATCTTGACATAATGGCAAGTAAAAATACCCCAAAAAATATTTTAGCAAAAATGTTCCGCCAGAGTCCTTCAAAATCTTATAAAAACAGGAGAGAAATCATACACAACCCTTAAACCCGACCGTAGAAAATGAATATTAGAGGCCTTGCAGTGCAATCCTACTCAAAAGAAAATTATTTATTTTAGTGTTAAAAAGAATGAAACCACTAACAAAACTAATGAGTAAATTACAAAAAAAAGACTTCTCAATAAACGAAATGTCAACAAAAATAACTTCTTAAATATCTGTGGAGGTGAATGGAGTCACACCACAAACACAGAACCATATTTTAATGAAGAAGCATACAAACAAAAGCAAACCAATATGATTGCTATACATAGCAGTGGATGAGGTTATGAAAAAAAAAAATAATAATACCATAATGGAACAAGAAATACTGCTTACAAAAATATCCCCTGAAAACTCAGAATTACCTCTCCATTCCACTGGACGAAAACATCCAGTATACAAATGTTCATGCACGTCAATGTGTAACATTCCCAAAAAATGTTTCAAATCTTTACGCCCATTTCTCAATCAATATGTGAAAGGCAAAGACAAAATCAAAATGAAACTGCTGCAAAATATGGATAACTGTCCAGTGCGTAAATACACAGGGCTACAAAGACATTCATTAGCCTGCATTTCAGGACCAATTTGCAAAAGCACCTTCCATCATATCAAAATGATATCATCATCCAACCATAGGAAATCTAGTCCATAAACTGTACTATGCTAAATGTCCTGCATTAGCACTTGCCAATTTAAATAACAATCTTCTACATGGTACAGCCAAAGAACTACTTGAAGAAATTGACCATATCCAGGAAAATAAATTCGGAAGTGAAAGCCACTTACAAAACGCATTACCTTTACAACAAACTAGCAAAAATTGTCCACATGGCAACCTCCTACTACACACATACAAAAAAGAAATACTAAAATTTAAAAGTACATCCGCTGAAATACCAAACCATGTGTGTGTGTTGCCGCACAACTTTTTATAAAACTAACACAAAAACTATAGACATAACATACAAGATAGACCACAATGAAGATTCTAAATGGTTTGAATTAGCTCTCTACCTTATAGCAGAAAACGAATATGAAATAACTGACCCTTAATACTTTGCAGTTACTGCACTACAAAACTTGACAACAACCAAACTCCTTCACGTGCTATCACAAATAATTTGGAATTGTTTCCACTACCAAAACCCCTGCAACAACTCAATTTATATGAGAGCATCATAATTCAAACAGTACACCCATTTCAAGCAATAATACCTCTTCAACCAAAAACAGAAAAATTAACTCCCTCAGAATTGGTGAAAGGTATTTGTGGCAAAGTAGTTTATTTACCATTAAATCTGACAGAAAATGTACACACTCTAGGAGTGCAAACGGCCAATAGAACAATATTTAATTATCTAAGTAAATGGTGTACCAACAAAAGAAACAAATTTGGCAACAACTCGTCGACTTACATAAAGTTAGACAAGCCTTGCAATATTTAAAAGACAATAATGAGTACTACAAAGAAATACATATTGAAGAAAACTTAAGTGGAAAAACAAATAATTCAAGAGTCACGAGAAACTGGTCAATTTGAACTTCGGATACTGATGCAGTATCCAATATTTTAGACCATTATACAATTCATCCATTGCACTCTAAAGACAGCATAGATGGTGCATTAGAAACATACCAAATGTGACAAACCAAAGGATCACCAATGAGCATATGGAAAAAAGTATAGAAGCACATGCTTTTCCTCTGCTAGTTCCTACTGGCAAATGAGGAGGATACAATGACAGACCCAATCAAATAACAGCATCAGAATACCGTTCATTACAAATGTATTCTGAAGATCCACATGTTGTCTAAATCTGGGAATACATATTCCACCTACTCTTTGAAAGTGAACTAGCAACTCTATGTTACAGAGTTGCACACATATTGAAATCGGGAAAACAGTTTCAAAATATGTCGGCTGCACAATTAATACAAAAAGTGTAATAGAATTAATAGAAAAAGATGAGGTTTTACAATCAAGTATTACATATCTGTTTGCAAACATGCGTGGTACGAAAGAATACTGGTTCCGACGTCACAGAGATGTATGTTGTATGATCAGAAACCTTGGACCACCCACTTGGTTTGTTACATTAAGTTGTACAGAATATGCATGGGAAGATTTACAGGAATCCTTACGCATATCAAACAAAAACAAACCAAACATAAATATACTAATACCTGGAGAACTTTGTTCTCTAGATCCTGTTAATGTTTCAAGATATTTCCATCATCGTTTCATTGCTATGCTACACTTTATTTGTAATAAAACTGTTCCTCCACTCAGAGAAGTGCAACACTTCTTTTGGAGAAAAGAATATCAAGCCAGAGGAGCACCACATATCCACACGCTTTTATGGATTAAAGATGCCCCTAAATTTGGTCAGGACAGTGATGCCACTGTTTTGCAGTTCATCCAAAAATATGTCACTTGTGAAATCCCTTCACAAATGACAAATAGTGACCTTCATGCACAAATTGTACAATTTCAAAGACACAAATGTGGCCAATATTGTCGTCGCAAATACAAAAAGAAAGGGAAATACTACACCAAATGCAGGTTTGGTTTCCCTAGACCAGTTGCAGAAAGTAAAAAACGTCATGTCTTCAGTTAGACATAATGTTAAAGGTAAATCACCTAAGAACACATATTACATAAAAAGAACAGAAGAATCAAAATATATCAATGATTACAATGCAATCACTGCCCACTTATGGAATGCAAACATAGATGCGCAGTACACTGCAGACAATTCCACTGCAGTTGCACGATATGTTACAGCATACTTAACAAAAGCAGAAAAAAAACAGAGCTTCAAGACTTCTGGAATGACCTGTCATCAGACAAAACACTATCTCAGAAATTGTACAGCTTAGGCATAAAAATGCTCTCTCATAGAGAATGTGGTGCCTACGAAGCTGCAGATCGTTTAACCGGTACTGCTTTGTATGGAAAATCTGAAAATATAGTATGGCTAAGTCTTGGTCCTGCTAAATCTAGAAAAAGAGTTCTCAAATCAAATGACGACATAGAAACAATAGCCAAAAATGGTCCAAACAGCCAAGACATTTTGAAAAACAATTTACTAGACAGATACTACCCGAACAGGAGTACCACTTTGGAAAACATGTGTCTATACCACTTAGCCAAAAACCTTTCATACAAAAATAATATAAAACCCGATGAAAGCAAAGGTAGATATACAGTGACAGATTGTGAAGGCAGCTTACCAAACCAAGTTTAATTAATCATATGAAATTGTCATTAAAAACTCCTCAACAGAAAGAACTATATTACATGTCCCTCCTGGAACTTTTTAAACCATGGAGAAAAGAAGAAGAGTCATTAGATAACTATGACTGCTATGAAGAGGGTTTCAAAGCAAATGAAAGCACTATCACTGATGTGAACTGTATGCAGTACAAAACAATGTTGCAAAATGAACAGCAACATGAAGAACTACTCCAGGCCCAACTAGATAAGGACACTCCCGACAGAAGTCAACCTTCTATAACAGGAAGCCAAAAACCACTCGAACAGCCAATGATAGCAAATGAGGCAGAATTAGCTATGACAGAAGTAGAAAACACCATGTTTCACTATGAAGAAGATACAGAAGACTTAACTGCACTACAATCAAAACTAATCAAAGAGCAGCGTAGCATTTTTTCAAGTAGTAACAAAAGAAATTGCACATGGTGTACGACATGAAAATAAAGAATGCACCTGCCAAAATTACAAGCCTATACTAATGTACGTCAGTGGTGAAGCTGGTTCTGGCAAAACATTCTTAATCAAAATCAGCTGCAAATTCCTTCAACAATTGACAAACAACAAACTGTCAGCTGCTGGCACTGCCCCCACAGGTTTAGCTGCCTACAACATAGGCGGTGTCACTTTACACCAATTACTACTCCTGCCAGTAGAACACCAAAAAAATTAGACTATTACACATTTTCTACAGAATCTTTAATGGAACTACGCAGAGTATAAAAACAAATGAAAATGCTACTAATAGATGAAGTGAGCATGGTCTCCAACCTAATGTTGGCTTTGATTCACCTCAGATTACAAGAAGTACTCAAAACAAACTACGAAGAGCTCTATGGAGGAAAACACATTATTGTTTTTGGAGATCTTCTTCAATTGACACCAGTGAAAGGTGAGCCTATTTTTAAAACCTTAGGACACAAACTCTGCCGTAAAACTGTTGGCAGCATAGGAAATGTCAACCTTTGGCAACATTTCCAATACAGAGAATTAACAGAAAACATGCGGCAATCTGCAGATCTCACTTATGCCAACATCTTAAAAAGTATTAGAGTTGGTATACTATCTCAAGAAGCACAAGCAATATTGAAAACCCGGCACATTCATGCACTTTATGGCGATAATGCATGTGCTACGGATGTTATGGAACAATTAGCGCACAAAAATGTCAATTGTATGGCCTTAATGCCAACTCTTGCAAGCGGTTTCAAATTCAACTAAACAATGTTAAAAAAAAGAAATGCAACCAATAATTGAAATTAGCGCCACAGACAAACTAGACGTACATGGTATGACACTACCCATGTGTGAGCAAGCACCAACAAGACTAAATAGTTTAGAAAATTCAATCTCCAACACAGCTGGGTTGGAAAGAAATATTGAAATTATCATTAAATTGTAGAGTAATGCTTAAACGTAACCTTGACATGGATCAAGGACTAGTTAATGGAGCACAGGGTACAGTTGTTGGCTTTCAAACATACCTACGTGACAACAACATTCAGTCAGTTTGTCAATATTCTCTTTGAAAAACTTACAGAAGTGAAAAGGATAGGAAGCTGAACAGCTCGATTCCTTCTCTTCAAAGACATGCATGTACGCAGAGAACAATTTTCTCTAACTCTTGCATACGCAATCACCATTCATAAATCACAAGGTCTTACCCTAGACAAAGCATTGATAGATATTGATAACACAGTCTTTAAAGAAGGCATGAGCTATGTAGCACTATCACGCTTACGTACACTTGAAGGTCTATTTCTAATCAATTTTGATGCAAGTAAAGTAAACGCTGATATTCCTTGCATTTTATAATACAATAGACTTCATTCACTATACACCCCCATCTAGAAACATATTGTTATTACTGTTAGGGAACTGTGTAAATCTGAGTAAGCTGTTGTAGAATTAAATCAAGTAATAGCTCACACACAGCTCACCTTGGCAATCGATGACTCCAACTGGGAGGGTTTAAGCAGCTGTGAAGATTTCCCAGTGACAGCCCTGGCCACTCAGCCCAGGGTAATGTAACCCAGGAGAGCGGGCAGGACTCCCAGGGAAACCCTCAATGGGAAGAAAACCCTGGACGAAATCCCAGCTCGTGTAGATCAGGTTTTATGATGGAGGGTTGGGCGTCTCTGACAGGAACCCCCGGGAATCACACAAGACACCTTGTCTGCAGGAATGAGAAGTGAAGAAATAGGGAGCAGGTTAGAGGAGGGTTCATAGAAGGGAAAGGAAAGAGATATCAATGGGAACACTCTCACCCAAACAGGACTGGGGGAAAGTTCGGATCGGGAACCTGGCTGAAAAGGACAGCTCCGGGCGAGTCGGGAGAGTCTGGAAGGATAACAGGAGATGAGGACCTGGTAGAATATTCAAGGGAATCCGAGAGAAAGGGAACTTACTCAGATGGGGATCTGTCCGGAATGGGAGACAAATAAGATGGATTTGCGAAGCCGGTGGAGAAGGAAACCAGCAAAGGCTGAGAGGAGGATCTGACGAGAGAAAGTAACACAGGGTAAGTAGGAGCCGCAATCAACAGAGAGAAATGAGAGCATGAAGAGAAAGGTTTCAGAAGCAAACTCACGGAGCGTCAAAGGCAGAAGCGACGCGAAGCACTGGTCGCTTCGTTTCCGGATAAAGGATCATGTGATTGGTCGTCCGCACGTCAAGGGAGCGTGCAACCACTAGACCGCTGCCAGCAGGTCGGAAAATTCACCGGCTTCCATCTTAGAAATGTTAGGAATCAGGACGCCGCACAAGCCCCGATTCTGCTAGTGGGAGCAGTTCCACCCAATTGTCTTGAGCCGCTGAAATAAAAGCACCGTAAATATCCCTCGAGGGTTTGGTTCAATCGCTCAGTTTGGCCGTTCGTCTGAGGATGATATCCAGAAGAGAGGGCACATTTAATACCCAGAATGCGACAGGCCTGTTGCCAAAAGAGAGAGGTCTACTGGGGACCTCTGTCCGACACAATTGTGTCCGGTAGACCATGGCGAGAAAATACCTCAGAGAGAAAAATGTTGGCCATGGAGGGAGCATTTGGTTATCTTCGCAGAGGGGTAAAGTGTGCTAACTTGGTGAAGTAATCGATCGTTACCATGATAGTAGTCATATTCGCTGATGGCGGTAGGTCAGACATAAAATCAGTGGAAATGATTTGCCAAGGACGGTCTGGTATGGGCATTCTTGCTAATAACCCTAATGGTGGTGAGCGAGATGACTTAGCAATAGCACAGATCTTACAGGCGGCAACATAGTCCGGACATCAGATCTCATGGAAGGCCACCAGAAATGTCGTTGGATGAGTTCCAATGTAGGAAGTACTCCCCTATGTCCTGCAGCTCATGAGTCATGGCAGATTTTTAACACCTCCAGTTGTAAAGAAGGAACAGGAATCAAAACTTGAGTACCATGAAAGTAGTATTCTGTTTCCTTGAAGAGAAGATAAGTAGATGCCAGGTCTTCACAAAAAGTCTTATTACGAGCGGTGGCTGTTCGTACCTCTTGCAGGAAATCAGTGAGTACAGCAATAAACCGAGCATTGGGGAACATCTTTTCTGGGCAAAACAAGGAAGTTGGAGAATCCTTACGGGATAAAGCATCTGCTCTTAAATTCTGTCTGCCAGGCCAGTATATAAATTCTATCCGAAAAGGTAAGAAGAAGTAAGCCCAATGTGCTTGTCTGCTGTTAGTGGTATAAGCATTTTGGAGAACCTTGAGATTTTGGTGATCAGTACGCACCAAGACAGGAAAGGGTGAGCCCAAAAGCAAATGTCTCCATTCCTCGAAGGCGCGTTTGATAGCCATCAGTTCCTCCTCAAGTACTGAATAATTTATCTCAGCAGAATTAAAGGTCTTGGATAAGTATGCCACCGGTCTTTTTTCACCTTGTTCTGATGACTGTAACAACACAGCTCCTAACGCATTCTGAGAAGCGTCTGTCTCGACAATGAATTGTTTGGATTGGTCAGGGTTGATCAAAATTGTTGAGGAAGTAAACATTTCCTTCAAAATATCGAAAGCTTTCTGAGCGGATTCATTCCAAACAAATGATACCCCTTTCTTAAGAAGTCGAGTCAAGGGGAGTATGATTTCTGAGAAGGAAGGAATAAATTTACGATAAAAATTTGCGAACCCCAAAAACCTCTGTATGTCCTTTATTCCTGTTGGAATAGGCCAATCCACTACTGCGGATATCTTCTTGGGGTCCATGGAAATGCCCCGGGAGGATAGGACAAATCCTAGGTAGGTAACTTGTCTCTGATGGAATTCACATTTGGATGCTTTGCAGTAGAGATGGTTGGATTGCAGGCGTTCTAGTACAGTGTTAACATGATGAATATGTTCCTCTTGGTTGTTGGAGTAAACAAGGATATCGTCGAGATAGATGATGACGAACCGGAACAATATGTCGGCAAATAGATGGTCCATGAAATATCGCAGGAGCATTAACTAAGCCAAATGGCATAACGTGATATTCATAATGTCCAAAAGGAGTCCGAAATGCAGTCTTCCATTCGTCTCCGGGTGCAATACGAATAAGATGGTATGCACCACGAAGGTCCAACTTGGTATACCAAGACGCCCCTCGAACCGCTTCAACAATGTCCGTGATGAGAGGCATGGGATATTTGTCAGTAGTGGTTATCTTGTTGAGACCCCGATAATCAATACAGGGACGGAGCTCATCAGAGTCCTTTTTGGGGATAAAGAATAATGATGCTCCTGCAGGAGACACCGACTCAGAAATGAGACCATTCCGTAAATGGGTTTGAAGGTATTCTTTTAATGCCGATTTTTCTCTTTGCGAAAGAACGTACATGCGGCCAAAGGGAATGGGCTGATCGGGAAGCAGATCTATGTGACAGTCATCTCTTCGATGAGGAGGGAGATTAGGAAATTCAGGGTTTTCAAACACTGATCGGTAAGGCTCATGACAGTCAGGAATCTCAAGTTGACTGATGGAAGATACAGTCGGTTTGAGTGTCTCATCTGAAGGTATACGGATCCCCACTGATTCTTGAGAAAGACAATGACGGACACAATATTCTGACCCTAGAAAAGGGGTTGCAGCAGCCCAGTTTATGAATGGGTTATGTAATCTCAGCCAAGGGAGTCCTAGGATAATTGGATAATGGGCAGTTCTGATTACATCAAAAACCAGGGTTTCTTTATGGCTAGATATTTTACAAGTGAGCGGAATGGTTTGCTCTTTAATGGGGCCCGAACTCAGAGGTGTACCATCTACTCCCTGAATAGGAGTAACCAAAGTCTTTGGTACCTGAGAGATACCGTGTAATTTTGCCCACTCCACATCCACAAAGTTACCAGCCGCTCCACAGTCTATTAAGGCCGGAATACCTGGGATGACATTTTCTGGTAGCAGGATGGAAAGAGAAACTACCACCATGGCCTGGTTGCTGAGAGAGTTGTCAAGTGACATACTGGTCTGATACTGGGAAGAATGGTGCTGGTCACTTACCAGTCTTCCCCCAACGGTAAGGCTTTGAAGTTTCCCGACTTGGGAATAGGAGAGCGACGAGGAGGAACTAAGTGACAGTCTTTCAAAACATGAGTAGAGGACCCACAGTACATACATAGTTTCAAAGATCTTCTCCTATCCCTTTCAGTAGCTGAAATCGGTCCTCTAATGGTCCCAACTTGCATGGGTTCTTCAGTAGGAGACAGAGATTTCTGAGGGGTTGGGGAATGATCACACTGTGGTCGTGTTCCTTTCCCCTTTTTCTTTTCGCATGTCCTTTCATGCATTCGGTAATCAATCTGCATGGTTAAAGTGATCATATCAGCTAGATTAGCGGGACGAGGGACTTTAGAGACCTCGTCTTTTAGTTCATCTGTGAGACCTCTCCGAAAAAGAGTGAGGAGACCTTCATCTGGCCAGCCTAGTTCAGAGGATAGTTGTTTAAACTGAGTGATATACCAAAGTAATTCTTTGTTTCCTTGTTTTAAATCGAGAAGTCTCTCTTGTGTGGCAACCGAAATCTCCTTTCTCCCAAACATGGTTTTTAGGCTGTTAGTGAAGGCGGTGTAAGAATCGAGAATAACATTGTTGGAGGTTACTAAAGGAGTCGCCCAAGCTAACGCAGGCCCAGAAAGGTGGGAAATAATATAGCCTACCTTATCTTTATCGGTAGGGAAGAAGCGAGGTTTAAATGTAAATTGGACGGTACAACTGTCAAGGAATTCTTTTAGTCTGTAGGGATCACCGTCGTACATAATGGAATGTAAGGACGACGGGGGAGAGTCTGAAAAAGCTCTAGCTACGTGATGTCGTAGTTGAGCATTATCCTGTTTCAAGGACTGTACCTCTAATGACATGGCCTGCATGGCCGTCATTAGCTGCTGCATTTGCTGTTCCATTTGGAATTACGATTGCCAATATTCTTTCGGGCGTCGCTTACTGTTATTACTGTTAGGGAACTGTGTAAATCTGAGTAAGCTGTTGTAGAATTAAATCAAGTAATAGCTCACACACAGCTCACCTTGGCAATCGATGACTCCAACTGGGAGGGTTTAAGCAGCTGTCAAGATTTCCCAGTGACAGCCGGGCCACTCAGCCCAGGGTAATGTAACCCAGGAGAGCGGGCAGGACTCCCAGGGAAACCCTCAATGGGAAGAAAACCCTGGACGAAATCCCAGCTCGTGTAGATCAGGTTTTATGATGGAAGGTTGGACGTCTCTGACAGGAACCCCCGGGAATCACACAAGACACCTTGTCTGCAGGAATGAGAAGTGAAGAAATAGGGAGCAGGTTAGAGGAGGGTTCATAGAAGGGAAAGGAAAGCGATATCAATGGGAACACTCTCACCCAAATAGGACTGGGGGAAAGTTTGGATCGGGAACCTGGCTGAAAAGGACAGCTCCGGGCGAGTCGGGAGAGTCTGGAAAGATAACAGGAGATGAGGACCTGGTAGAATATTCAAGGGAATCCGAGAGAAAGGGAACTTACTCAGATGGGGATCTGTCCGGAATGGGAGACAAATAAGATGGATTCGCGAAGCCGGTGGAGAAGGAAACCAGCAAAGGCTGAGAGGAGGATCTGACGAGAGAAAGTAACACAGGGTAAGTAGGAGCCGCAATCAACAGAGAGAAATGAGAGCATGAAGAGAAAGGTTTCAGAAGCGAACTCATGGAGCGTCAAAGGCAGAAGCGACGCAAAGCACTGGTCGCTTCGTTTCCGGATAAAGGATCACGTGATCGGTCGTCCGCACGTCAAGGGAGCGTGCAACCACTAGACCGCTGCCAGCAGGTCGGGAAAATTCACCAGCTTCCATCTTAGAAATGTTAGGAATCAGGACGCCGCACAAGCGGGTCCGTGCCCATAAAGACCACTTGCCGCGATGTGTAACACATATCCTGTTCCACAAAAAGTAAAACATTGTAAAAGAAAACTAAAATCAAACAGAAATGCAACAGGATGTCACTGCAAATCCCCCAAAGAGAGTACAATAAACTAATACTTCATCAAGTACCACAAGCACAGAAGAACCTATTAGGGAAAGTAAACCAGGTACTTTTTCAAAGAAGGAAGACAAACTCCAAAAAAAGCACTCAGATACAGAACTACCTGATCCATTTAAACTTTCAAATATAACTGGTATAAATTGCTATGCAAATGTAGCAATGAATATTCCATTTCAATTACCACCAATTGTTGACAACATTTACTTACATAGTACAGACCAATTGTGTTTGCAAATGTTAGTACTTCATAGAAACGCAACAAACAATCCTGACAACACGTATAGTGTTCATGGAACAAGACAACAATTGGACTACTGTGCTGGAATGGTGAAATTCACTATAAACTCACAGGAAGATTCACAAGAATTTTTTAATGTACCTACTACAATTACTGGAAAACAAAAACATACCTATAAATGAAATCTTCCAGATTTCATACATGTGGAAACATACATGCACTCTCTGCAACAATGTGACACAAGAACAAATCCCTAAAGAGCGCTTCGTATATGTGTCCATACCTAATTGTGAATCCGTTCCATTTCAGCAACTTGTACAAAATGCAAACCATGGTAGATTATGTACTACCTGCAATTTGGATAATCGCTCCACCTTACTAATACAAACACATAGTAAATACATAATACTAATGCTTCTACGTTACAATGCAGATGGTACCAAAAACAACTGCAAGCTGACTGGATTCACACATGGTCAAGTATCACTTGGTAAGAAAACCTTCACAACAATAGGTATAATCTACCACGCAGGAGCCACAACCAATGCAGATCACTATACTGCATATGTAAAAATAAAAATGTGGATGCTTCGAATGTAATGATAGTACTATTACTCTAAAGCAGAGATTACCAGCAAATTTTACAAACGCTTATTTAATCTTCTTAAAACCAAAATGTGTTAACTAATCTGTACTTAAACATTAACAGAACTTCAATTAAAAAAACTATAAACTGTTAGAATGTGCCAACAGCTATCTCACTGCCCCAAGATTCTACAACAACTAAACAGATAAATGAATACCACTAAATTATATTTAAAAAAATAAACAACAGTTAGAATACGAGAACTGGTAACTAACTGACCCAAGATTTTCAATATCCAAACAGATAAATCAATACCACTTCATTATAACAAAAAATAGACAGTTAGAATATGCCAACAGGTATGTAACTGCTCTAAAAATCTGCAACAAGCCAACATATAGAACATTAGCCAGAAACAACAAGTGAACACTGAAAACAAACATACAAATAGACTGTAGCATAACAAAATAAGTTTTTTTTTGTTTAATCCAACATGGATTTTTTTTCCAACAGACCCAATGATTTTAGCAACAAATCGTACTTCGGGTAATGCTTCTCCACCCTTGGGACCCCTATGCTGGGCGCAGACCCTTTACCTTTCTTATGACAGTTTAGGGTGATGGTCCCTCACCCATGGGTCCACCTCTTCCGGTTCACTATGGCTGATGCACACAGTTCCTTCTCTTTTCAGACAGGACAGGATTAGTCTCCTGTAGCTTTCAATGCCTCGTCGGTCAAAGACTTTCGACTATACAGATGATTTTGCTAGACCCCTGTATGACCACCTTCACCGTCCCCTTGCAGCCTTCCCAAGGCCTTCTGGTATCAGTAGTTTCAACAAAAGCGGGATTGAACCGGAGTCTCTCAAGTGCACACCAACGTGGTGTCGGACCACTCTTCAGCTGGTTGTCCCTTGATGTTTAGAGTTCTTTGACCTTCCCTTAAGATGCTACTTTGCAACTTTCGTTCAACACAATTTGGTTTCTTATCGGCTCTCCCCTCGACTCACTGGCTGTGATGAACCACTTGGTTTTTCTTGTATCTGGAGTCAAGGATGGTACCAGGGTAGCAGGCATCTCCCTCTTTCCTGCTCATCAGCGTAGGCATGCTCTGTGTACCGTTGGCATCTGCTGCAACACACCCTGGCTAGTCTTTTCGGTCTTCCGATTCCATGCCGGGAGGTTTCGCGGGCCTGGTTGGGAAAGCGCAAGGTTGCTTCTCTCCTTATTGCTGTACTGGGATAGCTGTCTCATTATGCGTCCTACCTTGCTCATATTGTGCTCTCGTGCTCCACCTTTTATGCCTGTAGGGAAGGGAAAGGGCCGTCAGGTGTGTGTGTGATTCTGGTCAGTTGACCGATTCTGCCTGACCCTTGTATTGGGACACGTCAGGTAAACAGCTCTGTTATTAGTCTGTTGTCTGTCTTGGTATGTGAAAGTGTTTGTGTGGGAAAAGGGGGGAGGGGCAGTGTTTCTGAATGTCCTACGTGGTAGGATGGGGAAAAGGTGTTGACAGAAGGGGGATACCGTGTCTCACCTGTCGGTGTTCCACTTCCACTCCCCCAGGATCCCCCCCATCCAGGTGTTCCTGCCACACTGGTCCCCCCCCAGGAACTGGATTCCAATAGCAATGGCCCTGTTCTGGCCACCTGTATGACAGATCCGAAGGGACTAGTTAGGGAGACACCTTCATGCTTCTCACAGTAGCATCAGTTCAACCCTCTGACTTCTTTTGACACTCAAGCTTCTCCTTGATATTAGCAATGTCTCTAGTTAGACGTGCTGCCAAATTTGATGGGGACCCCTCATTACCTGGGGTAGAGAGAGCAAGGGGTACTTCTGGCTGTAGTTTACCCTGGTTTTTCAAAACCTGGATATGCGGTTTAAAGTTCACACCGGGAGTGGGGGGAGGGGTTTAGAAGACTCATGACCGACCAGTTGCAACAAACCCACTATGGTATCAACAGCCATCATCTCTGTGGTTTCTGATTCAGTTAATACCACCATCTCATTTAAAGCCACAGGCTCACTTTCAAACATTTCTGCATCAATCAGGTCATGTATATGTATTACAGTCAATGTTTTTAAACTGTCCTGGTCATTGAACACCACGTCAGACAGTTTTTTATTTTAAAGCAGTTGACAGGAGTGTTGATTGTAACCATAAAGGATGCTGGGGAAACCATAATGGTGACCTCTTAGATAGTAAGGCTTTAGAGAGATCACCACACTCGACCCCCCCCACCTCAGAATCTTGTGTCAAAGTTTCGGCATCTGTGGGCATAGCTAAGGAGCCATGAAGTACGAAGCGCTTCAGAGAAGTTCCTGCTGATCCGGCACGATCCTAAGATATAACAGAGGCAATACGGTGTGTTTGCGCACATAAATGGATGCAAGTATGTTAATGTTAAAGGATATTTGTACCACGCACTATCACCACCGCAGTGGCCCCTGGTGCTCTGGCGGATATGAAAAGGAAAGGGGGCGAGGAGGGGCGAAGTTAGTGGGAACAAGCGGCATAAGTGCAAGAGAGCAGTGATGTGCTGTTGGCAGCTTCAGTTCGGTTAACACTGTTTGCTGAGCTTGGGGGGCGCTTTCCGTTTGGTATCCGTCGTGTGCTGTTTTGGCAGAGCCAAGTGTGGTTTGTTTTGTTGTTGCAGTGTAGTGAAGTTTGTGCGGTTTGCAGTGCTTTAGGATTGTGTTTGGTTAGAGTTTGAAAGGTGTATGCAGAAGGGTGAAATTGTTACTGGGTCGGTTACTGGCCTTGCCATCTAGAAGTGATGTGTTCTGATTTTCTACGTTCTTTGTAGATGAGGTGCGCGATTATCTCTACAATTCTAGCTTGAACCTACACTGGCTAACATTCACAATCCTGTCTAAATGACACATGTAAATATTCACCATTATATCCCGATGTGGCACTAGCCCGCCTTCAAACCTATCTAGATGCGAACCAAGCTAGTATTCAAAGTTCTATGTAAATATGGTATTGGTAGCATAACCAATGCAGTCTAGATTTGGCAGTGGCTAGTATTCGCTACTCTGTCTAGATGTGGTACCAGCCGACTCGCACTCCCGTCTTGATGCGACACAGGCCAATGTTCACAACTCCATCCAAGGGTGGCACTTGCTAATGTTATGGGGTTGTCACTTGTGTTCTATTCCACCTAGTGTTGTCTATTTGTTGTTGTAGGAGTTTCCTTAGTCAGTTCTGGGTGTTGTCTGGGCCATCGTATATTCTGTCAATCTGTTCTATGTGTTTCCTGTTGATTGTTTAGTCGTTTCAGTTTGTTTCCGAGGTGTTGAAGAGCCAGGTTTTTAGAGGTTTTCTAAATTTGAGGTGGTCTTTGGTGTTTCTTATTTCTTTCGGGAGGTTGTTTTTGGTTTTTGCAGCCAGGTGGGAGAAAGTGAAGCCCCCAAAGAGGAGCCCCCTAGTTTATTCTTGACATATCGTTTTGGTTCCAGGCGGGTTTCATTGCTTGATCCAAGGGTTCTGGTTGGTTTGTAGATTGGGATTTTCATTTGTAGGAATTCAGCTCCCTGTCCGCTGATTGCCCTGTGTGTTTTGCACATTGTCTTGAACGTGATAAAATGTTTGCTTGGGAGCCAATGTAGTATATTTAGTGCTGGAGTGATGTGGTCTCTTCTGGATAGTTTGAGGAGGAGTCTGGCTGCTGTCTTTTGGATGCGTTGTAATGTCTTCAGTAGGTTTTGGTTTTCTGGCATCCCGAGGTAGAGGCTGTTTGTGTAGTCGATTCTTGACATTATGAGGGCGACGATTGTCAGCGTTTTGTGGGTGAACGAGAGCAAAGGTAGGATTCTTCTTGAAGGAGGAAGAAGCATTTCTTGATTATTGCGTTTACTTGTGGTTCTAAGGTTAGGGCGTTGTCCATTAGGACTCCCAGATTTTTTTTACTACCTTAGATGGTGTGGGCGCAGCTCCCATTTCCGTCCTCCAGTGAATGTAGGTGGTGTTCGCTTGGTTTTTGGATATAATCATGATTGCATTCTTTCCTGGGTTGATTTTCAAATTGCTGGCGTTCATCCAGTCAAAGACTTGTTTTAGGCATTCTATTAGGGTTGAGTGATCGGCTTGAGTATTTTATATGAATAAATAAATAAATACGACCCATCCTATCCATCAGAAACCATATCCAAAAACACCTCTGCCCGCCCAGCTAGAAGCCACCTTGCTAACCTTACATAAAAAGAGCTAATGCAGGCGGCATTGGCTTCCCTCACATAGTACCCAAACTTTGGAATGCCCTACTGAATGCACTCGGAGAAGAACCTTCCCTGTTCACCTTTTGCAAATCTCTCAAAACCACACTATTCATATAACCCTCACCTCAACATCGCTTGGCCAATCCGATAATTGCACTGTACTCATCACAGTCCAGGCACTATGTAACCCAATTGAACTGTAAATTCAAACACATGTAACCCTAAGTTGAATCTGTAATAACCATTTAATGTAACCACCTTGCGTTCTTTTGTAACCAGCAATGTATATCTGTAACAGCGCCACAATGCCCTTGGGCTTATGTGTGCTTTAAAAATACGAATAAATAAATAAATATTTTGTAGATGATTTGAGTGTCGTCTGCGTAGTTGTAGCATGTAATGTATTTTTTGAAGATCCTGATTACTGGAGTATGGTCTTTGTTGAAGTGTAGTGGTGATAATGAGAATCCTTGTGGTACTCCACAGTTGTTAACTCGTGGAGTAGATTTGAAGGGTTTTATCCATACGGTTTCTGTCCTGTCTGCAAGGAATTATTTCATCCAGAGTAGTGCCATGTCCGTTATACCTATATTTTCCAAACTTTTGGTTAGGGAGTCATGGCTTACTGTGTCGAAGGCTGTGGAGAGGTCGAGCAGAATCAGAGCCGAGGTTGCGTTGGAGTCTGCATTTGTTTTTAGGTCGTCCCAGATGGATAGTAATGCTGATTCTGTTTCTCTTGCGGTTCTGAAGCAGACATGTACTTGATCTAGTGGTGTTTTCCTACATGTTCTTTGGTTAATTTGTATACGTATGTTTCTAGGAATTTTGCAGCGTAGGGAATGTTTGAAATCGGGCTGCAGTTAGAGAGGTCATCCACGTCGCCACTTGTGTTTAAAGAGTGGCTTAATATATGCCGATTGTAAGGATCGTGGTACAGTTGAGAGTGACAGATTTAAAAGGTTTCTGTAATATTCTGAAGGAGTCCCTGGTGCAAGGATTGATTTGTAGATGTCAGGTGGGCAGGGATCCATGGGTGATACCGCTTTCTTGCTTTCTTTTACCAGCTTGATGAATGCCTCTGCTGATATTTCAGGGAAGTTTTGTTGTTTGTGCTGTGGCTCCTTGACAGGTCCGGTTAGTTGACTGTTAGGGTTGGTTGGTGTGTTTTGTACGATTTGTCAGAGGTCATCGATTTTGTTGCTGAAATGGTCTGCCAAGTCGTTGCATAGTTTCTCTGAGGGGGTTGGAGTGTTGTCGCAACCACAAGGGTTTCTCATTTCTTTTACGATGTTGAACATTTCTTTTTGTGTGTTGGTGGCATTGGTGAATTTGTCATCATAATGCCTTCTTTTTGCCTTTTGAATTTCCTTCTTGTATGCTCGGATTTGTTTCTGGAACTGGGTTTTCTTATCTTGGTTTTATTCTTTCCCCCATTCCAATTCCAGCTTCTTGTTCTTTTTCATGGTGCTTAGTAGTGGGGTGAACCATTTCGCTATTGCTCTTTTTCTTTAGAGGGTAAATGGTTTTTCCGGGGCAATGTTTTTGATTGTATCAGCAATCCATTTGTGGAGTAGCTCCCACTTTCCTGTCTAAGTCTGCCATCTCCAGTTCTGCTGCTGAAGGTTTAGTCATCTCCAGTTGTTACATTAGGTTGCTTGCTTTGACGGTTTTCCAGTTTCTTTTTGTGGTGGTTCTGAGCTTGAGGGGGTGGATGCTGACTTAGTAGTGTGATCACGAATGGAATGATGAGATGGTCTCTCTAAAGTATTTGTATCGGTGGTGCCGTGGAGGTACGTTTTTTTCTTGGCGAAGATTGCGTCAAGGGTGTGTCCTGCCGAGTGCATTGCCCCTTTGACCAACTGTTGTAATTTCATGGTAGTTAGCTGTCCAATTAGTGAGTTTTGAGAGTTGGCGTGTTTTTCTTCTAACCAAATGTTGTAGCCCCCCAGGATTATTAGATGTTTGTGCTCGGTGGCTATGTTTCTATGAAATTGTCGACAAAGGTTGCATTGCATGTCGATGGTCTGTAAACCAGTATGAATTTGATGTTTGTTTTTGTATTTGCCGATAGGTGTGATAGGTGTATGGCCATGGTTTCGCAGTTGAGAGGTTCTTCTGTTTTTACAATCAGGTGTTCTTTGAATGCTATTGCGAGGCCTCCTTTATTTTTCCTGTTTATCTGAAAGCATTTGAAGTTGGTGGGGAGGCAGCTTTGGAGTGTGATTTTTGTAGTTGTTATGCAGCCATGTTTCTGTGATTAATAGGATGTCAATGCCGTTGTCACAGAGCAGGTCAAAGATCTCTGTTGAGTGCTTTGACATAGATCTTGCATTTATTAGGTTACAGTGTATTTTGAAGGTGTAGTTAGGTGTGTGTGCTTTATTGTTGGTGTTGTCTTCTGACTGGTGTTAATGTGTCCTTCCAGATCGGTCACTAGATGAGGTGTTGGTGTGGTTGTGCCTGTGTTGTTGAAAAGCTCTTCTAGGTTCAGTCTTGAGGTTTTTGTTTTCATCCGGCTCCTCTTCTAAATTTTGTGGCTGTCAAGCAGAGGGTCCTCTTGTTTTGGTGATGTAAGGGGTTATGATGTCGATTATTGTCAGAATGTTGAACCTCACCACCCTTCTCCTCACCTGTGGCTTCCTCTTGTTTATCCTTGGAGCGCTTGGAAGGCCTTCGGGGACTCCTGGTGTCTTCCTTTGCGGGTTTGTCTCTGGACTTCCTGTCGTGCAAGTAGGGCCTGGCTCCCTCGGAGGCCACCTCGACAGGGAGTGGGACCTGTCTCGGGGGGGCCCCGAGGAGCCAAGGTCCCGCAACAGGGAAAAGACTGCTGGACAGTAAAAAACCCTGTGTGGTCTTTCGGAGATCGTGACGAATATTATGCTCTCCAATGGTGGATGTGGCTGTTCGTGATCCGGAGTGAACCAGGAAACTGTGGATCAGGTAAGACTGACCGTCCTCCAATATGGATATGGCTTGAGGAAAGGAGGCAGGATCCGATCCGTGGGATAATAGGCAGGACGTATGTAAGCAGATAATGAGAGAAGCTTTGTGAGAAAAGAGAAGAGGGATAACCCCGGAACGGGGAAACGTTCCGAACCCAGAAGAAATGGTACGGATAGGAAGAAAGCTGAAAAGTCCCCACTTACCAGATACGGCAAGATCCACGAAAAGCACAGGGAGGAACGCGTAGAAACGCGAGAATGGCGGCAAGCCGCTAGTGTGAATGACAAGACGCCGAGTGAAGAAAAGTTAAAGAAAGTGAAACGGACGAGCGCCGTGAAAGGGAAAGGGGTTGAAAGCAAAGCCAGCAAGCGCAAGGGTATGCGGGCGAGGGAGAGAACTGCAGAAGGCACAGGAGGTGGATAAACAGAGTTAGTCGAGCGCTGGTATCACGAAGAATAACACAGATACAACGCGCCGAGAGGGGGGCGTGGCTTGCTTAAATAATGAAGGCGGCCATGTTGGATGAGGGCTGGCCCGCTAGCAGAAGGTTCTCCGCGGCGTAAACTTCCACTTCTGCCATAGCTTCCATGGGTGGATCCTGACAATTATGTTCTTGTTATTTCTAGCTTTGTCTGTTCTTCTACTACGCAGTTAAGTTTAGAGGTTGTTCGTTCTTGATTTGTACGTTGGGTTGGCTCATTCTGGTAAGTGGTTATTTGCAAGGTATGGAGTTCGGTAAAGAGATGTCTCTCTTCTTTCGGCGCCAGTTCTGTTGTCGTTCCTGTCTGTGGGGGTGTGTTCTGCAGTCAGGAGTCTGATTTTGTTCAGTAGGGTTTTTCTGTTCTTTGTCTTTCCCTTGGTCTAATACGTTTGCACTGCATTTTGAGTTTGAGCGATTCTGGTTTGGGTTTTCTTCAGTTTGTTGTTGGAGAGTTGGTCTTTGTGCTTTTGGTCCGGCTGTTTTGTGGTGTTGGATTGCATGTGGGGATGGTTTAGTCAGCTGATATTGGTGGGGTAGGTCACTCAATGCCTCGAGTTAGGGTTGTCCGGTTGGGGAGGTCTATTAGGGTTATATCGCTGGGGGTATTCCAGTGGGTGTCCCTAATGTGGGTCTCCCTGCAGGAGACTTAACACGATAAACACGTTTGTGGTGTGAAGCAGGGTACAGCTAATAATTACTGTTTTATCCTAGAGGGCACAAACTGATAATCACAGTGCTATCCCAGAGGGCACGAGCCAACAATCACAGTCCTATTCCATGGCAGTGCTCTCCAGAAGTGAATCAGATCAGTGTGTGCTAACCTCTAAGGGTAGTGCTCACTCTAACAATCAATCACAGTTTTATCTTGCGAAACAAGCCAATAATCACAGTACTATCCCAGGAGGCGCAAGCTAACGATCACAGTACTCTCCTAGAGGGTGCAAGCTAATGATCACGGTACTATTGTAGATGGCCCAAGCCAAAAATCACAATGCTACTCTATGGTGGTGCTCCCTAGCTGTGAATCAGGTCAATGAGTGCTAATCTCTAAGGTCAGAGCATCATCTGATAATCAAGGGTTATCCTAAGGGACAAGCCAGTAGTCACAGTATTATCCTAGGAGGTGGGGGGGACAAGCTGATAAATCACAGTACTATCCCAGGAGGCGCAAGCTAACAATCACAGTACTAACCTAGAAGGTGCAAGCTGGTAATCACAGTACCATCTTAGAAGGTGCAGGCTAACCATCGCATTGCAATTTTGTTGTGATGCTTTCTAGATGTGAATAAGGTCAATGGGTGCCAATCACTAAGGGAGGGGCGCAGTATATAAGTCACAGTACTATCCTAAGGGGCAAGCCAATAATCACTGTAGTATAGGGGAGGGGAGTTGCTAATAGTTACAGTACTATAATAGATGGTACAAGCCAACAATAACAGCACATTACCCTAGAAGGTGCAAGCTAATAGTCATGAGCTAATAATTACAATACTAGCCTAGAAGGTGCAAGCTTTGAGAGTCCTGCATAGTGGGAGAGAGGCGTACACCCAACAATGCAAACTGAATACCAGACAATGCAGTTTGAAATGGGACACAGCAAAAATTCGAGAGTCCTGCGCAGTGGGAGAAAGGGCCACACCTAACAATGCAGTTGGAGCTCAAGACCAAACACAGCTAGATTCGAGAGTCCCGTATAGTGGGAGAAAGGCCTACAGTCAACAATGCAAATTGAATACCAGACAACGCAGTTTGAAATGGGACACAGCTAAATTTGAGAGCCCTGTGTAGTGGGAGAAAGGCCCACGCCCAACAGACCAATTGGGTACAGTACCAAACACAGTTTGATTTTACAGTGTTGGAGAAAGGGAGGCAGTGGAAAATAGTCACAGTATTTTAGATGAGTTTGCTAGGCGTATAGTATTTGTATTTTGTATTTTATTTATTTATAAAGCACACGAGGCCCAAGGGCAACCGGGCGCATCACATAGTTACAGGCATAATGAAAACAAGGTCACGGCATTATATATACAAACAAAAATATAAACATATGAACATATGACTTAAATATACAGATATATACAGGTAATGCAGTGAATATACAGGTGTGGGATAGGCAAGTTTAAGGCAGTGGGCAGTAAATGCAGTATAGGCTTCCAGAGTAGAGTAATTGCTTTACTCCCCATCCAGGCCACTCCTACCATACTCGTCCAAGTCGTTGCAGGTTGACGGCTGGCCAATGGCTTCCCCTGCTGACACCTGCGGAGACGTTCTGGAGTCGCTTCAGTTGGAGCCACCCTTTGCCATGGAGGACCTTAGCCACAGGGGCTGCACAGGCAGAGGGCTGTCCTGGAAGGTGACTTATGAGGGGGAAGAGGCTAATCAGAGACCTGGTGGGTGGGAAGGAGGGAGCGGGGAAACACGGAAGAGGGAAGCGGTGTGCCCGAGAGCGTGTTTGCTTTCTTTTTGGGTATTTAAAAGGTGCCAGGCTGCAGGGGCAAGATGGCCTCACCTGGGGCTGGTCTCTGTGCGTGTAGGGACCGAGGTGCAGGGGGACTAGTTCCCTACTGCTTACAGTGGCCTTCGAGGCCAATCAGAGACCTGGTGGGCGGGAAGGAGGGAAGAGGGAGGAGGGAGCGGGGAAACATGGAAGAGGGAAGCGGTGCGCTTGAGAGCGCGTTCGCTTTCTTTTTGGGTATTTAAAGGTGCCGGGCTGCAGGGGCAAGATGTCCTCACCTGGGGCTGGTCTCCGTGCTTGTGGGGACCGAGGTGCCTGAAACGTGTAAGTATGTGTAATGAAGCCGAGCAGGCAGCTGACCATGCTGGATGGCTGGAAGAGGACGATTGACAGAGAACGTGGGTCGGAGATACGGAGGTCCAGCGAGAGAAACGAGAAACAAGATGGTGGACACCGCAAAACAAAGAACTTGGCGGACTCCAACCACTGCAACTCGGCGTACCCAAGAGAATCACTGAGGATCGCAGTATAATGGACCGCATATTGCCGGGAAGAAGGGTGCTATCTCCGATCTGACTGGACTGGTAGCCGGCGGCAAAAAACTTGCAAGCATACTGCTTGCTCCGTTGGATGGCACCCTAAGAGCGCAGTTCAAGTGCCGCACGGGCACTCACTCCCACAGAAGGCACCACTGGAACGACAGAGCTAACAGAAGACACCAAGTGCCAGGGGTGTGCGTGACTTTCGATGCTGGGGCACCGCTGAGTCACTTACTTAGCTGAGATACAGATGGTGAAATTCCTGATTTCGGCGCGGACTCGCGATGAGGCGGACACAGGGGAACTGCGGCGGTGAAGAAGAGAACATAAAGCCGCAACAAGTCATAGCAGTAGCGGAAGGACCCATGAGATACACGGAACAAAGAGTAATCCGTATTGCCGAGGGGCTTCCACTACGGTCCGACCCATGCAGCGGGTCACATAACAATAGCATATAACTGCTTCCACTGTGGCCCGCTCCTTCATAAAGGGCACAGCCCACACAACAGTTATAAGAATATGCCGGTTTCCACTGCGGTACGCCTGAGGGGTACTAGCATGGCCCGGTGAATGAGCAAGGTGGTGCACTGAGGCCTTCCAGTGCAGTCCGCTTGGCACGGCCTATGGAAAGAACAAGAGCAGCGTGTGCGGGCTGAAGAGCATAAAATCCGCACACGGTTTCCATTTCGCTAAGGGATAATGAGCGCGGCCTAAAAAAGGTGCTGTATTTTGTACTGTTTCCACTGTGGTCCGGCCATTGCCGCTGGCAGAACGCAATCTGCAACTGGACGCTGTTCCAGGTTGGTCTGACCCGGAAGGAGAAACAAGGGCAGTACAGCAGATACAAATCAGAGGAGTGGGAGATTTGCCATGGCCCGGCCCGTGCCCGTGCATGCAAAAGGGAGGCAAGGAAGAGTCAAGATACAGGAAATTGGTGACAAGCGGTACAGCTACAACGGCAGAGGGAGAGGTGAACCGCACGTACATGGCAACATGTACTTGGGAGGTCAACGCCATCCCTGGCCCCTGAGCTGTAGCTGCACGCTGCAGGCCAATACAAGGCAATTGTGGCTAGCAGTGGGGAGGTACTTAGGGTACACCGCCACAACTACTGCATAAGGAGTACTCATTAGGGTGCAATAATCCTATTAAGGTCCAATATACGGAGGGCGCTCTGATAAACACCTCAAACACTGCCCGGCGGTCAGGTCTGAATTGAAACAAAGTTGCTGGACACAAGGGCCATGGAAGGTCTGAATGAGTAATATAACAAAACTAATGGAGAGGTGCTACCCAGTACAAATGAATGCTACGCAACATAGAAGTGTGAATACTGATGGCCTTTCTGGCTGCGTGAGGGCATAGACTGAGGGCAGCATACGGCAAACCCCCCGGCAATAACAAACCGACAAGTGACCGAGCCTACGCGCTGGGGAGGCACGATCACTGGTGCAGGTGTTGCAGAACAGGACGCAACACACCATGGTGTCTAAAACTCAAAAAACTACGGGGAAGCAGCTCACTTTGGAGGCATGTACCAAAACTGCGATCTTGTCGAAAGCCCTGATTCAACAACCTCAGCACCTCAAAAGGAGAAGCCACTAGCCGAAGGAGACCAACAGATCCTTGCGGCCATAGCATCCCTGAAAGAGTCTCTTGAAACTAAAATAGACGCTATCAGCATAGATGTGAACCTGCTTAGACAATAAGTGAGGGCGATCGCTGAATGCACAGGTACACAGGAAAAGTCAGTGGCAGAGAATACCAGTGGCCTTAAAGTGACCTCAATAGAAGTCAGTGCACTGCAACAACATGTGCGTAACCTGGAAGACAGGGCCGAGGATACGGAAAGTAGGGCACGTCGTGACAACTTCAGAATTATTGGGCTGCCAGATAGGAG
The DNA here is from genome assembly GCF_040938575.1 of Ambystoma mexicanum. Lineage (NCBI taxonomy): Eukaryota > Metazoa > Chordata > Amphibia > Caudata > Ambystomatidae > Ambystoma > Ambystoma mexicanum. The sequence continues at coordinate 1,167,749,647 of NC_090935.1, read as the reverse complement.
AAGAGGGGGCAAACCCGACAGAATACGTCGAGACCCTGCTGCAGCAAGAAATGCTCCGGGCGCCCTCACCCAGGGCTTCATGGTAGAAAGGGCGCATAGGTTGTTTATGAGGAAAGCAGTGCCCGAAGGCCCGCCAAGGCCAATAGTCTGGATTCTGAACTACCCCAAAAGGGAAAAAGATCCTGGAATACTTCCTTAAGTGGGGGGGGGGGATGATCCAACGAGCGTCAGCCACTTTTACAGCGTACCCGGATTATACCCTACAAGTGCAAAAGCAACAGATGAACTACATATCCATTAAGAGGGGACTCCGAGCGGCTAATCTGAATTATATGTTGTTTCTGGCGAGAAAGAAAGTGATCTATAAGGGCCGCAGTGTTTTCTTCGATAACCCCGAAGAAGCAAGCACATGGATGGGCACGCAAAACCGGAGAAGAAGCTGGACCGAGTGGAGGGGAGTAACCACACGCAGTTGGCTATGATGAACACAAGACAGCAGACGTCAGCCGCTATGTACCTCTAGACACAAGAATTGTTGAATGCAGGAGCCCACAGTGTGGTGCATATTTTATAGCGCACCACAAAGGAGCATCCTACACCTCAGAATGGATTTGTTTGATTGGATACTAGCTGTCACGTATCCACCTACTGTGCCCCATGCGAGAAGTGGGAAGGCCTGAGCACAAAGGCTTGAGCTGGGCTAACGTTGGGGGGTGGGGGGGAGTTGTGGTAGTTAGTTGGGGGGCAACCTATGAATCTGCACTGTATATGCTGAATTTAAACATGGGAAAATGGGTACTGGGTACACATCGGAATTCTTATGTGTGATGGGGGAACTTAAAATAGCATCCTGGAATGTCAGGGGCCTCAGCAGTTAGATTAAGCGGAATAGAGTTATGACATGCTTAAGGCGCCAGAAAATAGACATTGCGTTGTTACAAGAGATGTACCTTACAAAAGGAGAAACAGAACACCTTTGCCAAAAAATGTAGAGGCGTAACACTGGGCTCGTCATACTCATCCTATGCTAGGGGAGCAGTGATATGGGTGGCACAGTCGGTACCCTCGAGGGTGCTTGAGACATTCCACGCTGCAGGGGGGCAGGATGTTGCAGTTGCGAGGTTGAGTGGAACATAGGGAATTCTGTATTAACACATATGCACCTAACCAAGAGACAGCGGCTTATTTCCGCACGTTATACACATTGATAAATTCCCACAGGGATGGCACATTGATATGGGTCTGGGATTTTAACTGCCCCCTTACCCCTACATTGGACAGGTCAGATGACAAATGTACGCATCCAGTCCCTGCAGCCAAGGTCCTGAGCACACTGTTGCAAGCATTTAAACTCTTGGATATAAGGCAGAGTCTACACCCACAAACCCGCGGATATTCGTATTACACTGCTCCCCTGGACCTGCATACGAAATTGGATTATATCTTTATAGGTGAAGCTACCTTGGGAGAATTTGATAGGGTGGAATATAAAGCACAGTTGTTGTCAGATCATGCCCAGTTGGTGGTAACATGGCGAATCTCCCCGTCGCGGTCCCCCATCCTGACATGGCGACTCGGGAGTGAGGCTCTGAGGGACGATGCATTTGGTGAACACTTAAGAGAAGGGGTGCAGGATTATTTTAAATATAACACTGGGAGCGTGGAGTCAGCGGACACATTATGGGAGGCCTTTAAGGTGGTGATCAGAGGGACTGTGGTCGCTAAGGCGAACGGGATTCAAGCTGTAATAGAAACAATTTACGTAAGGCGGAAATAAAATTAGAAGCTATGAACGAACAGAAGAACCTATCTAGCGAGAGTGCCCAAGAGGCTGTTGCCCTCCAGCAGGAATGCTTAGTAGACTGGGACAGATTAGGTAAACTGAGTTACAGGATATACATGGAACAGCAACATGTCGAAGTGGACAAACCGGGACGATTGCTGGCCTGGCTGTACGAAAGCAAATCCGAGCGTAGCATGATTCGGGCAGTCAAAGTTAAGAGTGGAGAGATCTGGGAGACACAACAGGATATAATAAACAAATGTGTATCTGAGTTTTATAAGACGCTAGAAGAGGAGACAGCGGAAACCAATGAATCCGAGATAGAAGAAGCCTTGGTGTTGATAGATCCCCAAAGCTTGAGGCGGATAGGCTAGAGGCCCCTATAACCAAAGAAGAGCTAGAACACACCGTAAGAGGGTTGCCGACCGGTAAGGCTCCAGGTGTCGATGGTCTGCCAAGTGAGTTCTACAAGGAATTCCTGGCAGAGATCACGCCCTCACTGTTGGCTATGCTGAACGAAGCATTAGATAATGGTGTCTTGCCGCTGTCATTAAGAGAGTCAATCATAGTCCCATTACTGAAGCTTAACTAACCCCATACCGAATGCGGCTCGAACAGACCCCTCTCTCTGCTTAACCAAGATGGTTATAACAGAGTCTTTTTTCCACTGACTTTCATAATGTCGCTGGCTGGATAGCTTCCCGACGATCTTTGCTGCCAGAATCCAGCTATTGCCAGTAAGCTTGCACGAGAAACGGGGAAGAAGGCAGACGACTAGCAGCCTCGTAAGTGGCAGAAAAATGACAGCCAGCCCTCATATTCGCGGTACACTGCAGGGGCATTATGGAAGTATGTGATTTGGGACCCTGCTGCCAGTCAGGAGAGTGATTTATTGAGCCCATTACACCCAGGGCCATGGCTGCGGACAGGACTTGCTGGAGAGGCCACGGAAGCGCAGCCACACACTGTTGCAGTCAATGCAGAGAATATCTCACCTACGCAGGTGGGGTCCTTGAGCGCCTGGGAGCCATCCGGTAGCAGCGTGGTGAGTCAGACACTTGGGATCACTTGCGGGGGGGGCCTGACCCTGGCGCTGGGTCTGTGTATTGTGGAGCGGCTGCGACGGCGAGAGACGTGGATGCCTGTATCGCTTCTGGACTTTGCACAGGGTTGCGGACCCTTGTACATCTGCTGGCCCGGACCGAGGGCACTGGTGCCCTGGACAGTGTTGGACTAGGAGTGGAGGGACTTGATCTTCACGGTCCGCTCGGTGGTGCTTCAGGAAATGTAGGTGATAACGTGCGGTGCAAATGCCTGGAGGCGAGTAGGAGATTGACCCGGCTTCCCAGTTGCATCACACAGAGCCAGGCTCTCCCATGGAGTGCATACATCATAACATTGGCGAAGAGCGGCCGGGAGCTTAAGTAGTGTCATTCTTTACCTGCCAATGGCCTGGTAGGTGAACACCTCTCCCAATTGCTATACATTACCAGTGCTCCGTGTGCCACTAGTGGAAAGGTCCCCTACACATTGTTGCTGCACACTAGCGCATAGACTTGGTGCTGGTGTGTGGTTGCTGGGCAGGGGAGGCACCGGTGACAGTGAGTTTCATTAGGGAGCGGTGGACGTTAATACTATAGCTGTGGGCCTGGATCAAGCAAGGCACTGGGCTACCTCTGACCAGCGTGCGTGTGGGTATCAGGTCCCCCCCGTGTGGTGGCTCTGGACTCCATCCGCCATGTTAGCAGGTGCACAGACCTCTGGCAGGCTTCCCTCCTTGGCGTTTGAAGTGCATTGCCTGGGCAGGGGGGGTTGGAGGGGTTTATCACTTTGGCCTGAATAAAGCAGGAAGGGCCGAAGCAAAGCCCACGAGCCCTGGGGCCCAGCACACCCAAGCCTCTGTGCGCATAAACTCTGGGATACTGAATAAGCAGGTTCTTGCAGATCCTGTGAAAGTGGACTGAAATTGGGAAGACCTGCTACAAAAATAAACTACACAACAGACCAGGCCTGCTTATTCGAGTGCTGCCTGGCAAACTCTGCTTGGCACACAGTATAAGACAACATGGGGGGGGGGGCCCTGATAGCCCACACAGACTACAGCAGCAATAGTGTTGAGGTCAGTTTGGAGGCGTGCAGTTGGCAACCCCCATATCCGAGAGTGCATGATCAGACGGAGAGAGTGACATTCCCTTGGGCACAGGGGACGCTTACAAGAACACTTGCCACCTTGGCTAGCAGTGCAGAGCCTTGCTGCACCACAGAGCGGGGATATGCCCACCAATAAGCCCAAACCGAAAGGCACTGTTATGGATTCATTTGCAGGGCGCGGGAAGACACAGGTTCCCATTGAGCCACAGAACGACATGGAACCGATGGACAAAGACACTCCTGGAGCAGCGGGAAGATAAGGTGCTAGCGGCGATAGCTGTTCTACGGACTTTGCTGAAACATAAGGCGGATGAGGTTAAAGTAGTTGTCCAGCTATTGAGACTAGGATGCGAGATCCCTGGCAGAGCGAGTCGCACATGTGGAGGAACAGCTGAAGCAGACCGTAGATGTGGTCACCCACTTGACGACCAGACTAAAGACCTTGGAAACCAGGAATCGCTTCCTGGAACAGAGAGCCGAAGATGCGGAAGGTCGCTCCCGCCGGAATAATGTCCTGGGCATTCCTGAGGGGGAAGAGGGCAGAGACCCTACGACATACATTGAAACTTTGTTCCAACAGGAAATTGGAGCAGGCAAGCTGACACAAGAATTCTCGGTCGAGAGGGCGCACAGGTCGCTCCAGAAGAAGCCCCCGCCGGGGGTCGCATGCCCGCCCGATCATAGCCAAGATCTTAAACTTCTGTGACTGTGAGGTGCCGTAGGAGTTTTCAAGAGATGGGGTAGTGATTGAGCGCAGAGGTTCGAGGGTTGCCATACATCCAGATTATACGCCCCAGGTACAACAACAGCGGAACGGATTCATTTCTGTCAAGACCAGGCTCCATAAGAAGGGCATCAGATACATGCTCACGTACCAAGCAAGGCTTCAAGTGATACATGAAGGCAAGATGAGGTTCTTTGAAAGCCCAGAGGCAGTGACAAAGTGGCTGGAACACAATAACTTGGACGCAGATGAAGACCCAGTATTGCAGAAGATGGAGTCTGTGAGAAAATAGGGCCCAAAGGTTGACACTGCTGCTGTCTTTTTTCCTAACAGAGACTGCCTGAGCGCTGGAGGGAGACACCAGTGATTGCCCCCCCTCCCCTTCTTTTGGACTTCTGAACTAGCTTCTGCACTGGGGCTGGCAACCCAGCCCAAATGAGTTCCGAGGGACCCCACCCCAATCCGAATGGATAGATGACAGGCAGTCCATGTCGTAACCCATGGCGGGTGCCAGTTCACTCTAGCTGGCACTGGCAGGCCCAAGCGGACTTTGTTCGCTGGGCACAGTTGGTACCCCATGTTCCATTGGTTGTTGGTTAAGTACTATATGTTTTATCCAACCAAGGTAAAGTTTACAGGGGATTAATCCTCATGCTACTTGGTATTTGAAGATGTACGGGTGAATGTGTGGTCCCGAGAGGGTTTGTTTGCACATGTATTTAGCTGTCGGCACGCTGGTCTCTGATGCTCTTTAATAACATGGTACACAAGACAGTATGACACAGGTTATCATCATCACATGGAATGTGAGGGGCGTTGGCACATACACGAGGAGGAACATAGTCAAGTCATATCTGCAGCGTAAAAAAAATAAATCTTGGTTGCCTTGCTACAGGAGAAGCACTTGACGGCCAAAGAACAGGAGTCAGTGGTGAAGTACTGGGGTGGGGCAGTACATGGGGCCCCTTTTTCTAAATTTGCACAGGGAGTTCTCACGTGGCTCAGCAGCACACTCCCATTTCAGTATTTAAGCAGCGATAGCGATGTTGATGGTCGGTATGTTATCCTATGAGGGTATGTAGAGGGGGTAGAAGTGGTTATTGTTAACTCCTATTTTCCAAACCATGCCATTCCATCATATGTCCAAAGTATAACTGCACGTATTGCGTCTCATAGGGAAGCCTTCTTCATATGGGGTGGAGATTTTAATTGTGTACTGGACAACATACGAGACAGATCCAATCCACCTAGGTCTGGAACTGCTACAGCGGGAACAGCGCTCAACACTGCTTTAACTGAATTAGCTCTCACAGATGTATGGCGGGAGATACACCCAAATTGGACCGAATACTCTTACTATTCCCCACCGCACAATCTCCATAAACTACTAGATTATATCTTTGTAGGGGTTGAACAGTTGCTGCACTTTACCAGCACAGAGTACATGGGCCGTGTGATCTCGGACCACTCACCCCTTGTAGTGGTGTGGGATTACAGAACGCTGCAAACCCCAGTCCCTACATGGCGCCCAACCACAGACGCTCTGCAAAATGCGGCCTTTTGTGAACAACTTACAGATGCTCTGTCCTTATACCTTGAGAAGAACATTGGCGTTGTCAGTAGGTGGGCAACGGTTGTGGAAGCTTTGAAGGTGGTCACCAGGGGGGGGAGGTTCATCGCTGGAGCAGGGGGGGTCTGGAGACAACTTAAAACAGAATTGGACGGGCGAGAGAGTAGAGTTTGAGATCTGGAAGTCAAGCTGCCGGTAGACCATGCAGTGGAACGCCCCCTTCAGGAGGCGCGACTAAATTACCAGGCTACCTGGGAGCGGCTGTTAACGTTTGATTATGCCACTAAGACTGGGTGCATGCATGCAGAGGGAGACAGATCAGGAAAGCTCCTAGCCGTGGCTATGCTGGAAGGAACACCACAAAACATCGATCACGCTTTTGAGAGATGAATGTGGGGAAGCCTGGAGGCACAATCCACTATTAATGACATATTTGCCACACTCTAGAGTCATAGCTCACACATTTCAGCAGAAAGACTAGCAAAGATCTTCACAGAAATCACGCTCCCCACGCTTACTAGTGGTCAGCGCGACCTGCTAGACCACCTGTTCACTTTACAAGACCTGGAGGAGGCGATAGCTACATCTGCTGCGGGCAAAGCGCCGGGAAGTGATGACCTCCTGGCCAAGTTCTATAAGACGTACAGGGGAGAGCTGGCCCCTATACTCCTGAAGGGCTTTAGGGGGCCTTTGAGACTGGGACACTCCCGGACTCAATGCGGGAAACGTGGGTCGTTCCAATACTCAAACCCGGGAACTCGGCAGACACATGTGATTCGTATAGGCCGTTAGCTATGCTGAACACTGATGTTAAGCTACTGACAACTATGCTTGCATCTCGTCTTCGGAATTGTATTGTGACGTGATACATTCAAATCAAACTGGCTATGTGCTTGGTCGCAGTACTACCTTTAATTTGCGCAGGCTACAACATATTATTGAAAAGACAGATGAAAGTTCTGGGCAGTATGTAGTGGCCTCACTCAACGCCATGAAGACTTTTGATTCTGTTTATTGGGAGTGGATAGAAGCAGCATTGAAGGCCTTTGGATTTGGGGAGCATTTCCGGAGGTGGATTAAGATTCTCTATACCTCTCCTACAATCCAGAAAATTGGACAAACAGAGGGGGACACGACAGGGGTTCCCCCTCTCGCTGATGTTTTACATATTAGCACTCGAACCCATTGCAGAGTATCTCGGGCAGGAATATCTGGAAGCCGGGATACGTATTGGAAATACTACTCATTTACTCTCATTGTATGCGGATGACGTTTTGCTCTACCTCTGCCAACCACAACACAACCTGTCCCTCCTACTGAATATATTAGATTATTTTTCCAGTCTGTCGGGGATCACATTTAACAGACACAAGTCATACCTTTTTCCTCTTGCAGAGCTGAACGATGTCAGGCTAACCTCCACGCTGGACTGGGGATTGAAATGGGAACACGATTGCTTTAGGTACCTTGGTAAACAGGTGGCGCATACTCCGGAACGGACAAATGTACTAAACACACTCTAGAAAGTCGAGGCAGTTAAAAAAATCTATGGCGTTTTGGTCTCGTCACCCCCTCTCGCTTATGGGTAGAATGGCCATTACAAAGATGATTATACTACCAAGGCTGCTATATGGTTTTACTAATGTCACTTACTACATCAAGGTTCCCTTTTTCAGAGAGCTAGAAGCGTTACTGAGGGATTTTCTATGGGGCCCCAAGAGACACAGATTGCCCATAAAAACACTGACATTTCCGTTTGAACGTGGTGGGGTTCAACTGCCTAAGCTAGAATTCTACTATTTAGCAGCGCAACTTAGTTTTCTTACCAAATGGTTAGCTGATTAACACAATATGGAACATACCCTGCTTGAGACCCCGATTCGTCCAGTGCGGTTACAATAAACACTTTGTCACCCACCGCGCACACAATGCGACCAACCGCTGCTAATATCAGTGGGTAGGAAAATCTGGCAAAGGACACTGAAAATCCTGAAGGCCCCACACCCCTACTTACTGCACAGACCTAAATTGATTGGTGACAAAAAGGACCCAGATGAAATTAAGATTGTGCAACGCTCGGAAGAAGTGGGCATTGTAACATGGGGTGACTTGTATGAGAGCGGTACCTATAGAGAATTTTCACACCTTGTCCAGTGAGAGTGTCTCCCAAGGGGCACTTTTTGAGATACATGCAGATTACCAAATTCGCTAAGCACACCTGGCCAAATTGGCTGACAGAGCCCCAACCAAATGCGCTCCCGTCGCTCGCGTAGGAGCTGGAAAGTGGCTGGAGACCAGTGTCCCGATTGTATAAAGCCCTCATTGATGTAACTCTTCCAGAGCGCGCACACAGCTCAGAACCAGTTGCGAGGCAGACCTGGGTACAGCCTTTACAGACAAGCAATGGCAATGGGTGCTCGGCAATGGTAAACATGTTTCACGCAATGCAAGGTTTAGACTCCTTCAGATTAATGCTCTGCACCACACATATTTGACCCCCGCCAGGATCGCTAAGTTTAACAAAGATGCAACGTCTGACTGTCCTAGATGTGGCAGGGCCGATGCTCACATGATGCGCATATTTTGGGAGTTTGTGTATGTGTAAGAGTATGGAATGCGATCAAACTTATCTGTGTAAATGCTGGAATCACCAGGTACCAATGGACCCCGCAAGAATGCATTCTGGCGATGTACACCAGAGCTGGTAATTATAAACACGTTTCCAGATTTATGGATCTGGCCTGCATTTTGGGTAAGAGAAGTATTGCCATGACATGGAAGTCAAATATGGGGCCGAGGTTCGAGGTTTGGTTGAAAGAAATGCAACGCTGGTGCACTGCAGAAACGACAGCCTGCGGTCGGGCCATTGATGTGCATGGTGGGGAAGTGGGCTTCCTTTTCGAGGCATGGAAGTCTCTGGTTAACTCTGCATTGTACCCCTTGGATGATAAACCCCCCCCCCCCATGAGCCCTAGATAATTCTAAACATCACACTTTACATCCTGCCAAATGAACAGCATAGATCCAGAAACCTATACGTATGTAAGAGACAATAGATTGAGGTGAACCTGTACCACAATAGTGTAATTGGTTGGTCTGTTCTTTCCTTTTTCCTCCTTTTATTTTGTTTTTGACCGTTTCATTTTGTTGGCTTGTTATGATACGAAATATTTGATTCATTCAAGCTACTGTTTGTCGCCCAGTTGTTATGTTTAAAAAATGCTAATAAAATATGTTTTAAAAAAAAATAAAAAAAATGTAAAAACAAATCAGAGTAGAGTGATGGCTCTTTTCCTCACCCGGGCCACTCCTACCTTACTGGTTAACTGCTGGCCATTGGCTTCCCCTGCCGACACATATGCAGACACAAGATGGAGCCACCTCTGAAGGAGTCCCCCTTTAGCCTAGGGGCCCTTAGCCGCAGGGGCTGCACGGGCAGAGGGCTGCCCTGGGAAGGTCAGTGATGACCAACAGACACACCAATCAGGGGAGGTGGGAGCGAACAGGGACCAGGAAATGGATGCCAGAGAGGGAGGGAGGACACAGCGGTGAGAGCGCTGCGAGCAGCAAAGTTGAAACAGAAAACAAAGTAAGGCCCAGGAGGGTATTGTGGCACACACGCTCACCTGATGTTGAATGCCAAAAGTAATAGTTCTACTTCCTGCGCATGCCTTTGACTGTAATTCTTTTACCCCAGGAGGCATGAACGTACGGGATGTGAAGTGGCAGGCCCTTAAAGAAAATAGGCATGAAGTACCCAGGGAATGCACATGGAAAACCAGTTTCCCCCCACAACACAGGGTGGCATTAGAGTGCTCCATCAGCTGCACGCTGCTTCCAAGGGAGCACTCTGGTTACACTGGGCCTGCCCTATTTTGCACCTAAATATTTTGAGACACCCGTGTAAAGCCTTTTTTATTTGCAGAAACCACACGTTTTCAGTTTACATCACTTATGGACAGCATTTCCAGGGGTTGAAAACTAGCTCCTAGGTATTGGGCATCACCTATTAGGCAGGAGCTAACTCTAGAGACCCAGGAGCTGGTACATAGCGCACCACAAATCCAACTTCTATATGAGATGCAAACTTGAACTTTGTGTCCACTAAAAGCAATCCTAGATGTCTCTCATGCTTCTTTATGGACATTCTCAAACACAAAGTTAGTGTCACATAGGTATTCTTATATGGCACCAGTTTCCCTGAGAGCCAAATGTAGATCCTGGTAGTTGCTGGTGTCAAGCCAACCAGGCTCTCCAAGACAAGAAACAGGGGCGAAATAGCTCCCAGCGATTTCGAACCCTGCATATTGTCTTTATGACATGGCTCAAGGTTGTGCAAATAGAAATGTAAAGACAAGCAGGGGTTAGTCTCTAAATTCTGAAAAAACACACGATTCAGCACAATTCATGAGATCTATTCAGGATTTTAGTATCAGAAGCCAGCACAAGAAGATACAGGCACTTGGATATAGTCTTTCTTTGCAATTTATTATAGATGATTATGAACTCATTTTTGGCCTTATTGAAACTGCCGCATTCACACAAAGAGAAAACGTATTACACTGAAGTAATTAGTGAGGGTTTTCCAATTCTATATTGGTGGATGTTACATGGAGTGTACTGCAATTTAGATACTTGTAAACAGATATCAAACGGGTCTTTAGATTGCATTCTAAACGGCGGACACATGGTCTTAAGCATCATTAAGAGTTTGGTCAAATGCAAAACTGACTACATACACATAGGTGATATCGATGTTCATGCAAAGCAAGACAGTTTAAAACTTTGCTTCAGTATTCTCAAATGTTACTTGTTCTGGTAGGCGTTTATTATTTAAAGCAAGAATTTCAGTATTTGAGAAGTAAAAGTACATGAAGTGGCATTTTGTTTTTTTTTCATGTGAAAAGAGTAGTTTAGCAATTACAAACGTTAGCTGATTTTTTTTATAGCATTCACGAACATTCCTGAACAGGATACCATATTCATACGTAGTACTTTGTAGCTTCTTTTATCAAATCATACAGTTCAGATACTGGTTTCTTTAAAGATCTCAGCAGTCTCTTTTACTCTCTTGTTCTATCTTTCCTTTCTGTTTTCTTCTTGTTTGATCCTATTGGGATTATCCCTTTCCTTCCACTGGACCATTCTGTCACTTTCTGTTCAATCAAATTGAAGACTTCCTCTTTACTCAATGTCCACTCTTTATCTTGACTGGCATGATTTTGCAGATTCAAATAATGATTCTCTTGTATTTTGTTCACTCAATAATGCATCTTGACTGCAACGAGTATGAGCGTTCCCATAATTATTCTCACTCACCACATGTATACTTGATATCTTAGTTTGACAGGACAAGAATGAGTGTCCCAGTAATGATTCTCACTCTTATGTATTCTCAATAGTTTCTCTTTATTCAATATTTACTTTTTATCTTGACTGGGACGAGTTTGTAGATTTAAATAATTATCTTTTTGCATTTTATTCACTCTCAATAATGCATCTTGATTGGGACGAGTACGTTTTCTAGTAATGATTCCCACTCTCTACATTGACTCTTGCAACTTTTTCTTGATAACTTATCTTGACTGGGTAGATTATGAGCGCTCTAGTAATGATTCTCACTCTCCACGTGTACTCTTGACATTCGGTGTTGACTGGGACAAATATATCTTGATTGAAACGATTATGTGTGTTCCAATAATGATGTTCACCATTGTTTGACACTTGGTCTCAACTGGGATGAGTATGCATGTTCTGGCAGTTATCTACGGTCATCCTCCTGGGTCTCCCGTTCTCCCAGTAACCTGTGTTCTGGGCTAACATCACCGGGATTTCCGGTAGGCCAGGGCCCTCTTGGTCAGAGGTCAGGTTGTCTTCTTCCTTTTTCCTTCATTCAGCTCACGCCACGATGCCCTTCTGAAAAGGGTATCAGCGTTGTTAAGGGACCCCCAGGTCCACCGGGATGCAGTCAAGCCACCACTTCTTACTCGCACTGTCTCAGGACACTTTTCACCCGGCTTCTTCTCTCATTGCTCCTCCTGCGCCACGCAGAACAAGCTGCAATTGGCGTCTTTCCACCATCGGACGGCGTGAGACCACGTTTCTCTCAGTCTCCGTCCCAGCTTTTTTGAAACTCACGGTTTCCTCTCTCACCAAGGTCTGCGCCTCCAAGATTTATGATGCCAACGTGGAACTTCCCGGCATAGTGTTAAAATCCTTCTTCTCTGTTCTATTTTCACTTTGTACCCGTTCAATGGTTTTCTTCGTCTCAGTACCACATAGAAGCATCTTCATAGGTACCACATAGATGCCTATTCATAGGTACAATCAGACTATTTGGCTGACAATAACACAGGTTTGTTGGTTCTTCATGTTTTCTTACACTGGTTTTTAAAGACGAGTTAGAGTTATGTTGTTTAGGGAGTTCCTCAATAGAACTGTGTTAGGGAGAATTCTCATAAATGGATGATTTCCCTTACCGAATGAGTCCTTCAGCAGCTTTCTGGATTTCTAGGATTTTTTTTTTCACCTGGTAAGAGTGTGAGCCTTTTTTCCCACTCTTACATGTGTTTTGCTGTGTGCATTTTCACTTTGTGTGATCTTGAGCACTGGAGCCTCACCTACTCCATGGCCTCATATGTTTATGTGTGTTACACAGCACCTTCAGTGCAGTGACACAGGGTTGTCTGAGACTTCCCAACGACTCAATTTTCTGGGGCTGACTACTGTCCCCCAGAAAAGGGTAAAGTTGCCATTAACTTTACCTTAGTCACTTTAAACCACAGACCCAGTACACCCCATCTTACATGGAGTATTGGAAATGTTTAACTCTTATCCCTTTTTGTCTGTGCCTCTTGTAGCATTGTTTCGCTCCCTTTACATCAGGCTTGGCTGGTGGCAGTCGTATCTACCCTAACTTTTCTACCGTGATTATCTTATATAAATGTGGTATTGTTTTAGGCTATTATATTAGCCTCAAACATAAACCCGCTTGACCAAATACATTTTATTTTGGCCCTGGCTGTGTTTATTCGCGATTTCTTTTTGTTAAAGTCTTTCTCGTGTTTTTCTTTGCACGCCAAACCGGGGATGACTCCTTTGTTCGCCATCTTTTCATGGGCATCTGCACAGAAGTCCTCCTTAAGGCGCCTCAAAGTCTAGGTAGGCAGGATGTGAGGGAGGGATCTTCAGACCCTTGCCATGGATTCCCTTGGTAACCCAAGTCGCACTCCTGTTTGATTGGCTGAGGGGACTGTGCTTGCCAGGACAGCCACCCTGCTGTGCAATTGACAGCTAGGCTGTATGAATGGGGGAAAACTGTATAAAAAGCAGGTCTCTGGGACTGGAAAGGCAGAGTCGCCACTGGAACGAAAGACCCAACAAGGAACTGGCAGAAGAGGATCCCTACGACGACTGAACCGCCCGGTGAATCCCTGCTGCAGGTCCGAATCTCCAGATCGACGACAGAGAAGATCCTACAGGAAACTTCTTCCCTTGGGCTGGTGGGACCAACCAATATACCCAAACTACAAGCCAGGACCCCTCCTCTGGTCGAATTCGCTGTACAGAGCTACAGTGGCCCGGATAGCCAAGAAGGTCGGACCATGCGTGGGTTTTAAGGAGCGCACCTTTTATCTGTTGCTTTGCTCTGCTGCTGGTTTCTTCCCTGGGTAGTGCAGGAGCCTCCAGTCTTCCTACTTCATGTCAGTCCGACAGTCGCTTCAGGAACGGTGAGCCTGCAGGAACTACCAAGAACGTCCGCCTCAGCTACAGCTCCCTCTCCGTTTTAAGGTACTGTGCAAATCCGGTTGTCCATTGCATTCAACCGCGGTGAAATTGTGAAATCTTTCTCCAGTGAGGGCTTGTCCTTCTCTTCTCTTTTGAACTAACTTTTGTATCAACCAACCTCGTCCGGAAACCGTGCCACGAACTTTACCGCGAACTACCCTGAACTGTGCGATCTTGAGCAAAAGACTTTTGACCCATTGACTTTGGCCTTAAGCCTTTTCTACCTGATTCTATCTCTGTAGTTCCTCTTGTTCAATTGCCCTGAGTACTTACCTGTTGGTTTGACCTAATTTCTAATAACTTTGTTTTTCCCCTCCCTTTTAAATTGCTGGAGTGCCATTTTGCTCGCACTTCATTTTGTGAGCTTAACTTGTCTGGAATTTAAGGGAAGTGGGGTATTAAGAGTGTGATTTTTAGACTGCTTATAATAGTGTACTGTTATACAACTGAAGAGTGAAATAAATGTATATTCTTTTACTTGAAAACCTTGAGTCAGTGTTTGCCTGAATCATAGTAATTGCTGTCCTTTGTGTAACTATTTGATACTGCTTACTTACTCTTGAGATAAGTCTGGCTGCTCCGCTACTGCTACCACTATAACTGTGTAGTACAGGCTTGTACCAGAGGTGAAATTGTACTGTCACTTGTAGTCTTAATTGTGTGTGGTGTTCACAAAGGGTACTGCATATAATTCTGCCTAACAAATTGGAGTCGTGGCAAGCAGAGGGGTGTAGAGGAGCAGCTGCATGCCTCTGCAGGAAATCACGCCCGCCTACCTCCTTTATGTTGGAAGCACGAGATTGTGCCATGTTTGACACCAGCAGTTGTGACCATACCACAGCGAATATTCGAAAGAAGATACCCACTGAGAAAACCCTATCAAATGTATTCCCGAAGAGACTATAATCTGAGGGAGGAACTCCCTGATGGAATATGAGAACGAGTGAAAAAAGGAACTGGTGACGTCACGAGAGACTAGTGTGATGCACTGAGGATACTGGCTGAAGCAAATGTATGGACCTTATAGAAACTTATGACAAAGTTAAAAATCAAGTAAACTTTCATATGCAAAGAGAAGATTGCATGTGTGTGACGCATTGCAGAAATTGCAAGCTGTTCAATAGCTGTACAGATGGAGCAATGAAAGTAGATTAAGTAATTTTAGAAACTGGCTATACCTAGTTAATAGACTGCAGGCGGAGCCGCCATTGTAGAGAAACTGGACATTGGTGTCATAAATTTAGTAAGCCCGGACCCATGGAGAGGAAAGGCTGAGAACTGTGTCACAGCAAGAATTAGCTGAGATCGTGGATACAAGTGGCGAGGCAGTTTGGCCTGGTGTCAAAGGGAAAGCAGCCAAGGCCAGTTGTCCATCTCAAAGGCAGTGAACATGAGAAGCTGAATCATCCCTTGTTGAGGTGCAAAGAAAGAACACCATGCGTCCTAAGTTTTATGCATTTAAGATATTTACATGCTGCAAAATGGACCAAATCATGGTCTCCTGTCACGTGAGCCAAGGATGGAAATAGAGTTGAGCTTGTAAAAGATAACGCCTAGATTCCTACCTAAAGGGACTCTCAGAAGGACAAGTCTCAAATCCCAACGGGGGTAGAGCAGAAATATATAACGCACGAACAGGTTCATGTAAGGTAATGTCTCAAACCCTGTATCGGGTATAAGTAAAGGCGAGAGGAAAAGGTGAGGAAAAGGTGATCACTGTGTTTATTAATGTGTAAAGTCGACTAGTCTGTAAATTGTTTGTTGAGTAAAAATATCAAAGAGCGATAGAAGTTGTGAAGTCATTGGAAACCGTTGAGGAGCTATACTAACTACCATAGCGAAGAGGTTGGTACCAATCCAAAAGGTAGAGATGGCTCATTGAGAAATTAGAGGCTTGAGCGGCGATTGATGGTGCACGCTCATATTTGAGTTGAAAAAGTGGCGATTTATGCAAAAGCATACCGTTTATTTTATAAGTCTGATAAGTATCGAAAGTTAATTGAGACTCATTATGGGAGGTACTCCTTTGATGCACCTGTGCAAGACACTACCAAAGCACATGCCCAAGCTCAAACAGTAGAATGCAGAATGGGTGAAAGGCACGGCAGATAAACTGTTCATGCCGTGGTCATAAGGGGATCACTGTCAAAAGCGGTATTGCAATACATGACCACAAACTTGCATGCTGCGTACACAGGGAAGGAATTAGAGAAAAGATTTGCGATTGTACAGCTCTGGAAAATGTATTGGGAAGAGGGGGAAGATCCACCGCCTGAGGAGTGGATGCTTAGTCAGAGAAAGGAGGAAGGTGTTGAGCTCTCAGCTCCCCTTACCTCGCCTGAAGAAAAGGCACTAGTATGGAAGAAATAGGGCTACACCCATTAAAGGAGTTGAAAGCGGCGACGGGTTTGTAATCCGATATACAAACTGTCAGCTTACAGTAGCGATGATAGTCCAGAGGAGAGTAAGAGAAAAGAAGAGATCCATAAGATCATACAAGACAAAGAAGAAAAAAGTGAGAGATTGAATCTGTCGACAGAAATAGACAGGGAGATTAAGAGATGGAAAGGAGAGAAGGATAAAACTGACGAGGTAACACTCATGCAGAACAAATGGATGGGAGGACATATATTACTCAAGTTAGATGGGAAAAGAATCGAGAAAGTTATGCAAAAGATAAGGACGAGCAAGAAGGAAAGGACAAAGAATGAGAGAAGAGATTGAAAGAAGACAAGCAGAAAAGGAAGAGCAGGGAGCGACGAGAACAGCTGTATCAGCAGAAGCAAGAGAAAAAAAAAGAACAGGCAGAACAAAGAAAATATGACAATAGGCAGAGAGCGATAGAAGATATGGATAGAAGAGAAAGGAAGAGAGAAGAGGAGGAAGCGCAAAGACTAAGGGATAAAAGAATACAGAGACGAAGGGAAGAAGAGGAAAGAAGGGAAGGGGTAAGGAGAGAGTAACCAAGGCAAGAGGAAGAAAGAATGGAAGAAGGAAGGTGATTAAATGAAGAGAATTAGATGAAGAAATAAAATGAAGGAGAAGGCAGTGTGGTCTTGATGCCAGCTTTGGTCATAAAGAACCAGTGGGGCCAAGCCCAGCAATACGATGGGATAGGACATAAGAGTTCCTTCTGATAAAGGAAGCAACGGCTGGAGCATCTAGGGTAGTATTGGAAGAAGAAAAGTTTATGCGGGAAGCATCGGAGAAAGGATCGATAAGGTCTATCAAGAATTAAAAGGAAAGTAGCAAGTATGGAAGTCAAGGCAAAGGGGATCAATCCCTAGCATTTAAAACATGAAGTGAATAAGAAAATCTGTTCAGTAATGGACACAGAACGTTGTGCTTAAGCAGACCGAGCCTAGACAAAGGTGAAGGAGATTATAGTCACACTAGCTGGGCACAAGACATATCAGACGAGGAAAGAGTCTATCCACGAGGTAGGAGGAGGGAGCGTGTGTAATCTTGACGGAAGCCTGCAAATGGATAAAGAATTAAGATGGTCCGATCTGGAACAACCTAAGGATAGGACGCCAGATACCATACCATATTCGGAGCGTCCCCGAGGACGATCGTATAGTGAAAAGGGAGAGTCGCTGCCATATGTGAGCAGGTTAAGGTTGCTACCGGCAAGAAGACAGACAGGGACGATCGTCCATGCCAAGGATAGACTAACGATGGGAACCAACTGCGGGTTGGGGTTTATGAAGTTTGCCTTATTGGAAAAAGGGGGAGAAAGACCACAGTATATTCCATGGCTGTAGATGGACAAGGATAATTTGAGGTGTAAGCTCCCGAGTTTGACTTTGCATGCTGGGAAATGGATATACGAATTACAAAAAATGACACGCTGGCCATAGGGGACATAAAAAGTCTCCTGGCAGCTATTCTTGGGGAGAGAGCTGATGACGTATGGAGGAGAGCAGGATATTCAAATGTGACAGCACAAAACACAGTGCATGACTGAACACCGTTTAATAATTGTAGAGCAGATGTGTGGAGGGCTCTCAGGGTACAGTATCCCGATACAGAAGATATGGGTGTGATTATGACACGTAAGATGAAGGAAGATGAAGACCCTATTGCTTACATTCAGGATATTCAGGAGAAATGGCAACTTTAAACTCGCGAGTCGTGGGAAAAAACGTTGGCATTATTTTAACACATTTTCAGGGGTTGACTAAGCCAGTATAGAGGCAGATGAAGAAACAAGTGGGAATGGAAGCGAAACCATGGGCTGAGATACAGTTGACGTAGTGCATCACTGTCGGTTGTTACGAGAGAAAAATAGGAAGAAATATGAGACTAGGAAAATAGAGGAAGCGAAGCTAGTTCAGAAAAAATTGACAAATTTGCTATAGAAGGGGCGGTATTAACAAGCGGATAAGGATTGGGAATGCAGGAAGCAATGGGTACATTGCAGGCGAAGAAATCAGCACCCGATGGACCAAGGTGGATATGGGTTTGTGCCGCGAGGCAGAGGTATGGGTTATAGAGGAAGAGGAGGAGGATTCCAAAATGATCAAGTCGAGTTTCAGAATACGCAGAATGAGAATCAGAGTACCCAGGGAGGATTTAACCAAAGGGGAGTTGTCAGAGGAGCACCACCAGTATGTTGCACTTGTGGGATGACAGGGCACATTGCACGCATATGTGGGAGCCAAGGGAATGTACAGAATGGGCAATTTTCAGGAGGGGGGGGTGACAGCTTACCCTCCACCATATAGCACACAACCTAGAGAGGAGTTCACCCAGAATCACACAGTTTATCAGACACAAGCGCCGCAAGTACAGCAGGTACTGCAGCAAGAGCAAGTCCAAACAAATACAACACAAGGGTGAGTGGCAACAGGCCCCAATGCAGACATAAGTGTATGTAAACACAGGACAAGTGCGGACACCCAGAATAGGAGGGGTCACTGTGGTAGGAGGAAATCCTTTCACAGGGACAGGGATGAGCCTGTACCCACAATAGGACAGCTCACAGTGTGACTTTTTGTGTTCAGTACTATCAGTGACACCAGAACCCCAAGAGGAACCAATGGTTGATGCGACGATATCAAAGAAAAACAATTTGCCTCCTAGTAGACAGTGGAGCTACTCGTTCGTGTATATGAGAGGGAACATATCCAATGTCGGGGATTGCCATGAATGCTACGAGTCGAGTTCCTTTTCCTGATGAACTACCAGTCTCTATAGGAGAATGTGACATGTCTGTTCCTTTGTTATATTCACGACAGACAACAGTTACCATTTTGGGAAGAGATTTGATGACTAAACATGACAATTTAATTCACCAATCAAGGAATAGTGTGCTCCACTCCAGATATACACTATTTAAACGTAGGCACATTTATACTGGCGTTCACAGGGCAAGTGGCTCTGCGAGGCGTTCCAGTAGATCCTAAGATTTTTTATATGGAGTGAGCATTTTACTTACATGGCTACCTGGCTTAGTGGGAACAATTGTGAGGATACCAGACGAGTTCTTGTTTAGACCAAGAATACCTATGGACAAAGAGGGGGGGGGACAGACTATCCCCATAGAATTAGAAGCAGCCATAGTACAAAAGGGAAATGGCAATGCTTGAAGGGGTAGATGACGGTAGACCATGGAGAACAGTAATAGCTCTCAAAGAAGGATACAGATTGACTGACCTCACCGATGACGACATGTTTTGGGAAGACCAAAAAGATGTATTAGTGTTCTTTAGGAGCATCACATACTGGATAAGGATATAAAAGAGGGATGTGCCACAGCGAATGGCGATAATGCGGCAGCGTCCAGCATATTTTAAGGAAGACTTGGAGAAGGTGCCAAGCATCCTTCAGACCACAGGCTGTTATGACGTAGGTCTATTAAAGGGAATAGGGGAAGTTAAAATAAAACTGATGCCAGGAGCGGTATCACCTTGAGCAAGACAGTAGCCCATGGCTGATGAAGGCGCATTTCAGACCATTTCGGCACTGATGGAACAAGGAATTCTGGTGCCATCAGAATCGTTGTGTAACACTGTGGTGTATCCGATCAAAAATTCTAAGGGAGGGTCATGGAGATTTATACAAGATATGAGACCGATTAACCAGATTGTAGATGCAGAGTTTCCTCTAGTTCCTAACCCGGCAACGATACTATGTAGTATCCATGTGGAAGCTCGATATTTCATGGTGACCAATTTGAAAAATGCGTTCTCGATCCCGTTGCACAAGGATTCACAAGACTTGAAGTCATTTACATTTCACCAAACTCGACTGAAACAAACTCGTTTGCCCCGGGGGTACTGCGAGTCCCCATCAATCTTTAACAGAGTCCAACAGATGGACTTAGGCAATATTGATCTTAAGAGTGCAGTGATACAATACGTTGATGACATTTTAATTTGTAGCACCACGGAAGATGAGTGCAGACAAGATTCTATTCAGTTGATGACTATTCTAGCAGATACGGGATATAAGGTAGACAATGAGAAGTTAGAATACTGCCAAGAAGAGGTGTTATACATAGGGCAGCTGATTTCACATGAAGGAAAGAAGGTGACACCTGTAAGAGCTGAGGCGATTATGAAAACCTTTAAGCCAAACAGAGTGAAACAGATGCAACCATTTTTGGGGTTATGCAACTATGTTGTAGCCTGGGTGTTTGATTACAGTACGTACACAAGACCCCTTTTGCAAGATTTAAAGAAAGCACAAGTGGATAAAGTAAAAATAGAATGGAGGAAGGGTTTGAGTAACTGAAAAAAGCAATTTGCATAGCCCCTGTTTTGGGAATTCCCAATCATGCCGAGGAATTGTATTTGTTTTCGCACACAAATGGGACAGTAATGACAGAAGTGCTTATACAGAGAACTACTTTGGGGTACAAGCCTTTAGCATATTACAGTTGGATTTTAGACCCAGTTATGAGAGGACCCTTCCCTTGTGAACAGTCATTGGCAGCCGCAGCGTTCAAGAAGTCTACAAGTATTGTGATGGGCTGCTCTATGACTCTCTTTGTGGAGCAAGCTCTATTTGCCATTTTACAGACACCCAAAGACACACTGACATCCCAAAGAGCTTCAGCTTATGGGGTAATGATTTCTAACCTGACGATTAAAATTGTAAGATGTAAAATAGTGAACCCTGCCACGTTCATAGCTGAGCCAGTAAAAGAAGGAGATCATGTGCATGACTGTGCTAATTATGTTGAATTTTATGATGATATACCCAGAGTAAAGGAAAATGTGTTGGCGGGAGGAGAAATCCTCTTTATTGATGGTTTTTCGAAAATGTATCAGACCATTGGGGAAAGGTATTTAGGCGCAGCAGTAGTGAGGCACAAATGGACAGTTTGAAGTTGTAGCAAGTGCAAGACTACCGTCTCACTTTTCAACACAAGCATCGCTTATTGTTGCACTCGAAAAACACAAAGGGCAGGAAGTGACAGTGTACAGTGACTCTGCCTATGTGATCTAACGCACTGTGAGATCACGCACTGTACATGCACTGTTAGCATGTTGGAAAAGGAGGGGCTACCTCTGTGCGGACAGCACACCAGTGCAGCACACAACCTTATTGGACAGGCTTAGTAAGGCACTGCAACTCCGTGGCCATAGCAGTCGTTAAATGCGCAGCAAACAGATTTAATCTCTTGCGGGAACGAAGCTGCAGACAAAGAAGCCAAGGGGTTGCATATTCTCCAGATATTTAGAGTTTCGATACTGAGAATATTAAAGAGAAAGTAGTTACAACCATGTTGATGCAAGAAGGGTTTAATAAATTGTCGATAACCCAACTAATGGAGATTCAAGGGAGTACACCAGAGGACGAGCAGGAATTACGGAAAAGAAGGGGGTGTTCTTTATCCCCCACTGAAGCATTATGGCAACAAGATAGCACTGGAAAGCTGGTGATGCCAGTAGCATTATTAAAGGTTGCGCTTGAACAGCTGCATTATCCAGCACATGTAACTAGGGAGAGTCTTGCTGCTACAATTGTAGAAGACTGGTTAATTCCGAATTTGTTGGAACACATTGCACTATTTATGGTAAACTGCATCGTGTGTCAAAGGTTTAATGCTGGACATACACTGAGAACAAATAGAGGGGTAATACCCAGACCGAATGGTCAGTTTCAGCATTTACATATTGACTATGTCGAGATGCTGCAAATATGCAATGGATATAGGTATAAGTGGTGGTGTGTCCCTTTTCTAGGTGGATCGAGCAAGGTCTGTGTTCACACTCTGATGCCACTTGCGCTGCAAAGTCTTTAGTGTGCAGCGCCTTTTCGAGATGGGGTGTGTGTGAAGTGCTGATATCTGACAATGAGCCGCATTTTGTAAATGAGCTATTTGAGCAAATACGACTTCTACTGAACATTAAACACAAGTTTTCTTCTGCTTATCACCCGATAGGAGCAAACGGAATATGTGAGAGACTCAACGGCCTAAAGAGAGAATTGCCAAGATGAAATTGACTTTGAAGAAGGAATGGCTATACTACCTACCCTTTGCTTCATATGCCCTTCGGAATTGACCAGGATCAAACCATCAACTCACCCCTCACGAGTTAGTGACAGGGCTGCGAATGAGAACACCTCTTACACATCTGTCTAGGAGTAGAAGTAATGCCCAGAGTGTAGCTAAAATTTTAGGTGATGAATTGCATGATTGAAATGTATGACCTCTAGCATCTCTCCCATTTCAGATCAACTCAAGCGCCAGGGGGGGGGGGGGGGGGGTTGTTTATTTATTTGTAATGCGTGCCAGACCAGAGGGTATCAGGGTGCAGGAGAAGCAAGAAGACTTTCAGCTAAAGTTACACAGTGATATATAACAGAAATACATGTCAGATAAACAAGGGCAAGAAGTACAAGTGAAGGTAGGTAGATGCAATACTAGGAGACACTATACAGCAAGAACATAAATAACAAAGGTAATTAATCTATTTACAGTGCAGGTGACAGGGAGACGGATGCATTACTGGTCATTAACTTTGAGCCAGTTGATAAAATTCAGTCTAAAGTTCACATATGATTGGTCAACTCTCAAGGATAGAGGTAGGGAGTTCCAAAGTTGTGCAGCTTTGACTGGGAAACTACCACCTCCGACCTTAGACAATTTAAATCTTGGCACAGTTAGGCAGTTAGTATTGGCCATTCTAGTCGGCCTGCTTGAGGATTTTCTGTTGAATCTCTCAGTAAGGTAGCTAGGCGCTGTGTTGTTCAAGCATTTGTAGGTCAGTGAGGCAGTTTTCAGCCGGATTTTGGCACTGGTAGTTAACCGGTTATACTGCCTCCTAGTCTCTGAAATGTGCTCTTTCCTTACTATACCTAACAGCGCTCAAGGCATTATTTTGGAGTGTTTGAATTCTCCCAATAGTATGCTTATTGGCACCAATGTAAAGGGCGTTACAGTAGTCCAATTTTGATCAGATTGGAGCTCTGGCCAGGATGATGCAGCTATTCTGGGATAGCAAAGATTTTCCTGCTTTAATTAATTTGCATGTATATGCAGTGGAGGAGGCCATGGAGTTTACTTGTTTGATAAAGTGAAAGTAGAGTCAAGGTGGAAGCCCAAGGGTTTCACCTCTTTGGTAACTTTATCGTCAATGTTAAAAGAGGTGTATTCAGGGCCAAGCTTTTTGAGGTTGGATGTGGTACCCAGGATAATGAGCTCAGTATTGTCATAATTCAGGCATAGACCATGATCAGCCATCTATGCCTGAATGATGGGGTAAACTCTATTTACCAAAGCCAAATCCTTGTCATAATCACCGGTAAGTGGTAGGAGAATCTGGATATCATCTGCATAATTAGTGTAGGTGATACCAAGATGGTCCAGATCATCAAAAAGGGGCTTGGTAAATATGTTGTACAATGTAGGTGAGACATGAGCCCTGTGGCACCACAC
The DNA here is from genome assembly GCF_040938575.1 of Ambystoma mexicanum. Lineage (NCBI taxonomy): Eukaryota > Metazoa > Chordata > Amphibia > Caudata > Ambystomatidae > Ambystoma > Ambystoma mexicanum. Next base: position 1,167,725,739 of record NC_090935.1, on the reverse strand, counting down.
AGGGGATAGCGATGGGGTCAGCAGCTGCTGAGGGTTAGAAGACTCATAGTCCTGTTGCTGAGGAATGACTGGGTCCAAACTATGGCTTCTTTAGAGAAATGTGCTGCCGAGTTCAAGTGGTTGCATAAGACCCTGTGGTCCCCTAGGTAAAATGCAGCCGAGAGGTCAAGGAGAAGAAGTAGGGCCGATTTACCCTTGTCCCTGTCCTCGTCAATGGCCCTTGAGATCAATTAGTGTCTTTCGGTACCATGTTGGGGCCGAAAACCTGACTGACGGGATCCAAGGAGATGGTTTAAGCTCCAGGTACTTCTATATTAAGATTTTAAGAAGAAATGGCATGTGGTGATTGGCCAATAGTTCGAATGGAGGGGTCCAATGTTTGTTTTTTGAGCAGGGGGGGGCGGATGGGGGAGTACCCAAGACACTTTAAGGTTAACCGGGATGGTGCCAGAGGAGAATGAGACGTTGATAAACTTTGATTAAAAAAAAAAAGGTGCTAGGTCTCTTGCGTCATCCTTAATTAATTGGGCTGGGCATTGGTCACCATGGCAGTTTGAGGTTTTAAGTGAGAGGATGACTTTTTCCACCTCAAGGATGGACATTTTGGAGAAACTAAATCGGAGTGGAGGTTTGTGGTTTGGCAAATGGATGTTAAGTGAGGACGAAGTGGTTAAGGATGCTTTTTTTTGGCAATCTTGTCCTGAAGGGTGGTGACCTTAATAGCTAGAGCTTGCTGAATATTGGCACACCATTTTTTATCTTTCACACAGTTGTCTTGCACTGGGATCAGTGTTTCAATCTCTTTTAGGATTACAAATATTTCCTTTATACTTGAATTAGCTTGCAAAATTCTACTATTATAGGTTTCTTGTTTGGCTAGAAGTATTTCTTTCTTGTAGGAGGCTGCTATATTAGAAAGGTTAGTTCCGTTTTCCACAGAGGGTGATAACCTTCATGCCGCTTCGCATTTTCTTTCATCCAATCTCAAGACTTTCAGGTGAGAGGCGAACCAAGAGTTGAGATGGGCTTTCGGCTTACTTTGTCTCACTTTTAGGGGGGCAATGGAATCCAAAGTTGTAGTCATCATTTTGTTGTATGCATATACTAGCATGTTAGGGTCCATATTATCAGGTAATGAATTAAGAGTTGGTAGGATAAGGGGTAGAGGTTTATCAACCGTCATGTTCTTTTTGTTCTTTGTTAATGTGGGGGGAGCAGATAAGGTATTTTTGTTAGTAGGCATTTTGGTTATTAGTGTGAACGATAGGAGGTGGTGGTCAGTGCATACCTGAGGGGTTATGGCAGTGATCAAGACATTGCAATTATAGTCTGCCACCCAGACTAAAATTCTTCCCTTGTTGTGGGTGGGTAAGGTCACTCTTTGGGCAAAGCCGAAATCTGCCAGGATATTAGTGACAATGGTAGCTTGTTAGTCTTCAGGGTCATTAAATCCCAAATTCAGATCCCCTAATAGTAACATTTGCAAGGTGTTTTTTAGCATGTCAGAGAGAATGGTAGAGATGTCCTCCTCGAAGGAGCTGATGGGTCCTGGAGGCCTGTATACAAGATAAATTGTGAGTGTTTGGGAGTTGGCGATTGGTAGTTTGGCTAAGAGGGATTCACAGGATTTAATTTCTAAGGAAGGGGCTGGTCTCATTGATAGATTAGATTTAGCAATGAGAGCTACACCTCCTCCTTGTGTGTTACACCTGTCAGCTCTCAGAATATTATAATCGTCTGGGACTGCGAGCATCAGGGCAGGGCCTGCTGAAGCTTGCAACCACGATTTGGTGATGGCAAGAAAGTCTCAGTTTTCTTCCAGGATGAGGCTGGATATCTCCATGGCATGCGCGACTAGAGACCTGCCGTTTATTAGGGTCCCCTTAAGATATGGGGCAGAGCTGTCTGGCAAAGGAGGAGGTGAGGTACCAGTGGTCACTGCAGCATCTTGTGATGCGATATAGGACTTGATCTGCTGTGGTTTTTTTGTAAGGTGGATGTGTTGTGCGAGTGGGTGAGGTAAGAAGAGCGGGCTTTTCTGTAGTATTAATTTGTCTGAGTGGGCTTTTTCTCATACAGTCATAGATTTCTTGTTTTTTTTTACTTTTTTTAAAACATTTTTTTTAACAACACACCAAACATTACAATAATTAGGACTTCAATGTTCAAGATTAACAACATAACATTACAAAATACGTTCTTCACTCCAGCTCCCTCCCGCCCCTTAACTTGAGCCACTGTGTCCGTATCATCAGCCTGTACGTCTTCAGGCGGGTCTATTGTCCTCATCGTGTCCATATCATCATCACTGTGATCGGGCTGGGGGGGCCCACCATGGTGGCCACCAATTTCCTCCATTCGATTAGGTTCCTACCTCCTCCTCTCCTCCCCTGCTGACCGCTTCGAACCAAGCAGCCGTTTCTGTCTCTGCCCACTTCAAGAGGTCAGCCCACCACAACTCCATCTTCGGCCAATGGGCTGACTTCCAGCACATTGCAATCCTCCGTTTGGCCAGGATGTATGCCAGGTCAATCATCTTGCTAATGTGCCTCAGATGACGTGGCCTAGGGAAACACTCTAGCATGCATGCATGCCCAGGCCGACACCACCTCCAGCATAAAGCCTTTTCCTGCCAAGCAGCTCTTCAGTTCTGACCAAAACCTACCCACCTACGGACAAGCCCAGAACATGTTTAACATCCCAGCTTCCTCCAGCCCCCACCTGGGGCATCTCTGAGTCAACAGGCCCCCAAACCTGGCAAGCTTACTGGGGGTCAGATATGCTCTATGTGTGACATATAATTGGATCTGTTGGAGCCTCTCGTTCCAGGACACTTTCTTATGATATCTTTGGGCTCTATCCCATAACCCATCCGAAATAGGCTCTCCCACCTCTTCCTCCCAGAGTTGTCTCAATAGGGGCAATTCCTTCCACACCTTGGACCCCAGTAGCTCATATATGCAGGATATCTCATGCCCACCCTCCGAGATGTCATATCATCTCCATGGTGGCATCCGGTTGTTCTGTGAGCACCACTGCCGGTCACTTTTCTCGCACTCGTTTAACAATTCTGGAGTAGGTTATATGTTGCCCTTTATGCACTCCGGTGTCCTCTATCAGTTTCTGGAATTCCAGTGCCTCCCCTTCCTGCCATATGTCTCCCAAGGTGGCCAGGCCCATCGGTTCCCAGTATCTATGGACCCCTTGTATCAATTGGGGTCCTCTCTGCATAGCGCCGCCAACGGCACCTGCATAGAAAACAGAGGCGGGTATCCCACCATCTGCCATGCTCTGTGCCACACCTCCCAGCCAAGCACCAACAGCCTCGCCATCTCTAGTACCTTCGGCTTTGACAACCACACCACATCTCTAAGGAGGTAGGGAGCCGGTTCCATGCACAACAGCTTGGTTTGAACTGTTTCTTCATCAGACAGCTACCTGGCCACATATTGCAGTTGTCCCGCTAAATAATATAACTCAAAATACGGCAGGTTTATTCCCCCCCTATTGCACGAATTCTGTAGTTTCCAAAGAGCCACCTTGTTCCTGGAGTTATGCCATATAAAGCCCCTGCACAAGCTGTGATGACTAGCAAAGAAGCACCTAGGGATCATATGTGGGATATTCACAGAGAACTGTAACAGTCTGGGCAGGACTACCATCTTAATTAGAGCAGCTCTCCCCATCATGGCCAGGGGTAGTCTGGACCAGAATCCCATGCTATTTTTGATGCCTTCGACTGCCTTTACCATGTTGTGTTTATGTTCTTCTCCTCCTGTCGTGTGGTATATGTCAATTCCGAGATATCGGAACGACTTGGTTCGCCAGGGTATTGGCAATATCGGCAAACCCCTAGGTAGGACAAGTCTATATCTCCCTAGGGGGGGGGGGGACATGCTGGATTTCTTGGGGTTTACCGCTATGCCGGAGAGGGTAGCATATCGTTCCATCACCTCCAGGATGTATTATATATTCTCTTCTGGGAAGTGCAGATACAAGAGTATATCGTCAGCATATAATGAAATAAGATGCGGACCGCTTGCAGTGCGGATCCCACTTTCACCATATTGTTGTCTAAAACAGACAGCCAATGGCTCCAACGCTAATATATACAACATGGGCGACCAGGGGCAGCCCCGTCTGGTGCCCCTGCTAAGTTGCCATTTGTCTGAGATCGTGGCACCCGTTTTAACCCTTGCAATTGGAGAGCTGTATAAGATTTTAACCCACCTAAGGTACCACGGCCCCATTCCATAGCCTTCTAAAGTAGCCAACAGCCAGGGCCATCTTACTGAGTCGAAAGCCTTAACCGCATCAAGCGAGACGATCGCCAGCTCAGGCGGGTCCTCCTTTGTCTGATCGATAATATGATGCAGTCTTTTATGGTTATCAGTTATATTCCTACAAGGGACGTAGCCTGTTTGGTCAGGATGTATCAGCTTACCAATGACTCATTTAAGCCTGTTTGCCAGCACTACCGTAAGGATTTTGCTGTCTTGGTTGAGCATTGATAGGGGTCTGTATGACCCGCAGTCTGCTAGGCTTACCCGGCTTTAACTGCGGAATGATCACTGCCTCTCGTAGGGACTCTGGCAACCTGCCCTGCTCATACGCTTCATTAAGCTTATCCAGCAACTGGGGAAGCAGCTCTTGTTTGTAGGTTTTGTAGAATTCACTTGGGAGCCCATCTGGCCCCGGAGCCTTACAAGTGGGAAGGTGTTGAATCACTAACTCCAGCTCTTCTAATGTGATTGGGGCATCCAGGTCTGCCTGTTCTAAATCGTCTAAGGTGGGCAAGCCTTATATCTTCTAGCGCATCCTGGATTTCTTGGTCTCTTTCTCCGCCTGGGTCCTCATAGAGCCGTTTGTAGTATCCCAGGAACTCTTCCTTCACTCCCTCCTGGGTATCCAGGATCCGGCCTCCCTCCCCTCTAATTTCCCGGATCACCGGCCATGGTGCCTCGCTCTTATATAGCCAGGCCAGCAACATTCCCGGTTTGTCTCCCCCCGCATGCTGTCTCTCCACATATTTCTTATAGCTTAATTTACATAACCTGTCCCAGTGTTCGCTACTAGCCCGTTGTAGCTGTCTTATCCTGACCCCATCCTCCCTAGAGGTGCCTCCCCTACGCATAATGTCTTCCAACTCTTCCTCCGTTCCCCGCAGCTCTTGTTTTATGCTCCTCTGGAGCCCTCTGGATTTTGACATAGCCACCCCCCGCACTACCACTTTGAATGCCTCCCACACCGTTCCCATAGATCGAGCACTGCCAGTATTAATCTTGAAGTACTCTGTGATCGCCTCCCTTAAATCCTCCCGGAATCCTGAATCCTGCAGAGCTTCGGTTCTGAGCTTCCACATCGGAATCTGCGCTCTAAGGGGTTGGTGTTGCCACTCCAGGACCAAAGGGGAGTGGTCTGAGAGCACCCTGGCCTTATATTCCACGCTTCTCAACCCATCTACCAGCTCGGCAGCGGCGAACACGTAGTCCAGCCTCGTGTGCAGGCCATGTGGTGCCGCATAGTGTGAGTATTGCCTATCTGCTGGGTGCTACGGTCATAGTTAGTCATTAAGCTAGCCGCTGGTTCAAATATTTTGGGCAATCTAGAACGGATTCTAATGTTCCTAAAGGCAACATTACAAGGACTACTAAGATCAGGTGTATTCCGGGTGATCAAATTACTTGACAGTTGTCTATATGCAAGGTTATTAGTTTGAGATGATGTGGACAGATCACCCAAGGTCGAGGTCATGTTAGTTATCAACTTGCAGTCTGGTGCTGGTAAAATAGATGATTTTATTAAGCTAGCCATAGGACCTACAACTCGGAGAATTACTAGTGAGACTAGATTTAGCACAGTAGTGTACATAGTGTCTCAAAGGTTATAGGTAGTGTGGTGTAGCACTATGGCTATAGATGTGGAGTAGAATAGGCTAGTGAAAGTAGAGTTAGATCGCATGAACTATCTGTGAGTTTAGGATCAATACAAAGATGCCGGGAATGCACGTGCAAGCGGTGGGCTAATTCCAATCAGTCAGTGCAAAACCCTACGGATGCAAATGGAATACAGTGGGCAAATTCAAGTCAATGAGATACACATGGAATACAGTGGGCGAATTCAAATCAGTGAAATACACATGGAATACAATGGGCAAAATCAAGTCAAATCAATATAAAAGACATTAGAAGTACATGTGAAGTACAGTAGGTTTGTTCGAGTCAGTAAAGAACACCAGAGATCCACTTAGAATGCAGTAGGCCTATTTGAGTCAATATTAAGCATAGAAATGCACATGGAGTACAGTGGGTGCTTGCCAATCAACGTAAAACACTGGGGAGCAGATGGGATACAGTGGGCAAATTCAGGTCAGTGCGACACTAGAAATGAGCATGGAATGCAGTGGGCTGATACAAATCAATATAAAAACACTTGAAATGTGCAAGATTATACGCAAAAAGTAAGTAAGTTATTAAAAGGACACTAGGAATCCACGTGGAATGCAATCGGCTAATTCAGGATAATATAGACAATAGAGATGCACGTGAAAGTACAGTCTGCTCATGCAAAAAACTGAAGCACTGGGGGAGCCCATGGAATGCTGTGGACTACTTAGGGTAGACTTGTGTGCATAAGGGGCTGTTCAAATAACATAGTTGTATGTGGGATAGCTTTGTTCATAGTTGGGTGGTGCTTCACAAGGTTATCCAGCAGTAGGGGGGAGTCAAGAGCTCTCTTAGTTAAGGTAAAGTTGGCAATGCTCAAGCAGGCATATTTATATACTAGGACTTTTGTGATAGCATGTTGCAATCAACCTGTCCGGTGTGCGGCGGTGATGTTAGTTGGAGATAATAGCATCCGAAGTAATGCACGGATAATGACAGTATACAGTTATAGTAAGCGTTGCAAGTTCGTCAAGGCTTTCATATAGTTGACCGGGCATTGCACTAGGTAATTGATCATAGATTTAAGTTACATTGCAAGTCAAGGTTTGAGCGTGGGTGACACGGTGGGGTGGCTGTGTTAAAAGCTGACCTTTGTAAAACGTGGAGGGGAGGCGCCACCGCGCACAAACAGGCACAAAACAGGGCCTTAGGTGCATTAAAAAAGCACCCACATTGCTAGACAACGCTATGTAATTTCGTCGTAATGGCTTAGGCGGCCATTTTGGGATCAGGCTTCAGTGCAAAGATGATTTTGTAAATTCCGGGTAAGGCACATGTTATCAGTGCCATACAGGCAGGAATGAGGCAGGCAAGGTGGTTTCAGGCAGTGGGGATCATGTGGGATGGTCATCTGGCGAGGAGTAGCCAGCTGCTCCTGCAGCTGCGTGCGGGAAGCTGGGGAGACAGGCTCCCTGCCCTCTCATTGTTAGCGGTGTCTGGTCTCAGAACACAGATGAGGACAATTAAACAACCAACCCAACTGAACTTCTACAGGCACCCAAGTTATATGTTGGCGACCTAATTTTGATAAAGACCCTTAATAGAAAGTGGCATGAGCAAAGGTTTAATGGCCCCTTTTGCATTGAGAATATAACCGCCCCAGTTGTAAAGGTCCAATGAAGACGAACTTGGCTTCACTTGGGCGACGTGAAACTCTGAAAAGGCGAGAGTCTCCCTCCCACCGTTGCCAATCCAGAAGCAAGACAAGAAGAAGAATTTCACCGTGTGCAGACTCGATTAATGATGAAGGACGACAAACCAACAAATTGTGAATTATACAGATTTAGCTTGGACTAGAATTCGGAGGGCACTCTTTATAGATATTTTAGCAGGAGTGCAAGGACTTGCTGAGAATTTTAGTAAGCCAAAAATGAACTCTAGAAACACATTGAAGCATCAAAGATATGCCTAAACATCAGTTCTTGATCAGAAAATGGAAACGAGATCAGTATCCAGATTCATTGTGTGGTGCATACCCGTTTTAAACAGTTAAACACATGGTACTTATTGATAGTGATGTGTATCAGCTTGTGCTTGCTGTTTTTTTTTTATTTATACTTTAAGCTTATCCTGCTCTTGTCAGAAGAGACGGTGATATTCGCACTTTTTTACAGGATCCTAAAAATGGCCCTGTGATTACAAGGCTCCTAATTGCAATCATCAGGCAATTTTTAAAGTTACAAGTGTAAAGAAAGAAATCTGGAATATAGCCCGGTTCAGAGAATGAACAACAAGTACCAGGATGGCGCAAAAGGTGGTTGCCTATGTTTTGGTGCATAATATATGCCTACACGATTACACTCCGTCTTTCTATTCCTTCTTTTTCACAGTCTTTATCATACTAGTACTCCCTCTGAGACAGAGGCCTCCATTGTTCCCCCCCACTACGGAACTGCTTTTGATTTGCTTACTTCCACTGAGGTAGAGTTTCCTATGGTTCTCCCCATTGTGAGCACTGGGTTTGATTTGCTTCATAAGTATTATACAAAGACTGAATTTGAGAGAGACATATAAGAGAAGTGCAGAGGATGATAATAATAATGAGGGGATAAATACCTATCTAGATAATGCAGCACATTTGGGTAATAACGTGGTAGCAGCATATGTCAAAGGTGGGAGTGAAAACATCTAAGTAGAGTCGCTACGTCTGTGCACTCATACCCTATGCCATGAATACAGTCCGAACTTTCATTGCCAGAGAAGTTTCAGAACACAATGCCAGGTGTCTCGTTCATCATGCAGCATGCACGACCAGTAGACAATTCCAGGGAAGTTGGGCCACTTTGCGATGGAGGTCAAAATGGTTGTTTCAATTCCAGGATGATTATATCAAGACTACACAGATGGAAAAGGAATCTGCATGGAAGATCAAGATGCTTACGTATCCTGCGACAGGAAGAGGTAGTCATTAAAGAGATGAAAAGAATGAGCTGCCCTGATAGAACAGAAGTAGCTGAATGGCCTGGATGTTGAGAGCGAACTCAAGTCTTAGTCTATGGTCGAGTTGAATCCAAGAAGGGATGGGAAGAAGGACTGATGTCCTGCACAGCTCATCTAATAAAGTCAGAATGTGTTCAAGCGGTGCAGAGAGTGGAAGACAGATGTTTGAAGTCAAGGGCTCAGCATGCCAAACTGCTGACATGGGTAGAAGAAGAATTGGGTCCAATGGTTGTGATCCCATTGGCGAATACGATATTATGCTTCCGAAAACATGGAAAGAATCATGTGGGAGATAACAAAGGCTGCAAAACGACAGTTGACGTTTCCAGGATGGGAGCAGCGACACCTGTTCTGATGGATCGATATTGGGCTTGTGGGCCTGGGGCCTACATGAAGCTGCTGTCATGAATCACAGAGTGCACCCCTTTTGGGCTTCTTGGTCCCTGTCACAGCGGGCTTACACTCATTAATACTCCCAACATGGCCGTCCAGCGTAATCCCTTCCCGCTCCATGCGCTGGACGTAGCCTTTTCTACTAATAGACCACGCCTTCCGCGGCTCCGCGCATCTCAATGCTATTGCGAAGTAGCGACCAGACGTGTGCTCCATAGATGGCGGTTTTTCCCATTTTTCTAATCCCGCTATCCCTTCCTAGTCCTCCCCCTTCTACTTTCCTCCTGGATTCCTGGCTAGCGTGCTTCCACTGCCTCCTGGATTCCTGGATTCGGCGTCCCGGAAACTGAACGCATTCTGGATTCGGAAGAGAATTGGGCAGCCTTCTTCAAGACCCGTTCCATCCGCAAGAAGGCATCGAACAAGGACACCAGTAAAGAATGGACTCAGGTGAGAAGGGGGGAACTCCTTGACAGTTTGAGACGCCACCTGACCGAACTTGATATTGATATGGAGGCTGCCGTGCAGGACCTGATGCGTAGTATGCAGGAATTATCAACCGAGGTACAGAATTTAAAGGCGGAGAACGCCACTCTCAAACAGTTGGTCCTAGCCCGGGATTCTGCTACAAAAGAAAGTGTCTTACTGGGCGGCATCGTGGACAAATACAATGGCTCAGCAAAGACCCTTCGTGCATTCCTGGATTCGTGCTTGGTCCACTTTACCTTCAAGCCCTATTACTTTTCAACCCTCAGGGCCAAGGTGGGTTTTATAATCTCTCACCTTTCCGGGAATGCCTCAACTTGGGCTACTCCCCTTGTTAACTCTAGTGATGCCCTCTTAGACTACTATTATGGGTTTATACAGGCCCTTAAAAACATGTTTGACCGCCCTGAGCAGGTTTACAGTGCCCAGGAACGCCTGTTAGACTTTCAGCAAGGTTCCCAGGATATGCTCACGTTTGTGACCCGATTTAAACAGTTGGCTAAGTAAGCTGACTGGTCCGCTGAGGATTGAACGTAGAGATTAAGGATGAGCTGGCCAGAGTGGTACGACCAAGCTCGTTCCAGGCACTAATGGATCTTGCCATGCAAATTGACTTCCGTATCCAGGAAAGGAAGACAGAAAAGAAAAAAACCAGGGGAATTTCTCCCAAGGCATCATTTGAGTGTACCGTCAGAACGGACACCAACCCAAGCCCAGTCACGGAACCAGATCCCAAGCAGATTGGGGCCTTTTGTGGACCCATATCCCCGCAAGAGTGAATGAGAAGAATTCATACGGGCTTGTGAATGTATTGTGCCTCGGATAAGCATTTGGTTAAGGAATGCCCTCTAGCACCCCCTCGGCGTTCGGGAAACGCCAGCTCCCGATCCTAGATGGAACAGAGCTTTGAGAGAGAGATGTTTGCTCCACATCAATTCCATCCTTGAATTCTCCTGGACAAAACTATTTTGTGATATTACAGGCCTTTCTATCACCCTCCAAGAATAAGACCTATCCCATTTTGGCCCTGGTAGACTGCGGAGCTATGGGGATATTCATCGATCAAGAATGGGTTACTAAACATCGAATTCCGTACGAGCCACGAAGCACCATGCAACCTGTGGAAGCTATTGACGGAAGACCCCTCGCATCAGGGTCCATAAGCCTGCAGACCAAAGGGATCCAGCTTTCAATAAATCACCATCAGGACCTGATTAGGTTTGACATCATTAAGTCAGCTCATTACCCCATGGTTTTGGGTATGCCCTGGCTACAGAAACACAATCCATACATCAACTGGACAGCGGGTTCTCTATTCCTAGGCTCAGAGGTTTGCATGTCTCACTACCATTCCCTGGAACCTCCGTTAACAAACCCAAAGGAACCAACAAGGGAACAACAGACATCACTCATGGTGTCTAATGTCATACACGTTCCTGAGGCCTATCAAGGATATGCTGATGTGTTTTCAACTGCCATAGTCCAGGCCTTACCCCCACACAGATCAGAAGACTGCGCAATAGATACTGAACCCTCTGCAGTGATTTCCTTCGGCAGGATGTTCATCCTTTCCGAACCCGAGAAAAAGGCCCTAAGAGAATACCTGGATACCAACCTTGAAAGTGGCACCATACGACCTTCAAAATCTCCTGCTGGTGCTTCCCTATTCTTTGTTCCCAAGAAGGATACCAAGGAACTCAGACCCTGCCTCGATTATCGCAGCCTGAATCAATGTACCATCAAGGACCGGTACCCGTTACCCTTGATTTCGGACATCCTGGGAGCCGTGAGAGGCGCGGTAATATTCACCAAGTTGGATCTCAGGGGCGCCTATCATTTGATTCATGTCCGGGAAGGGGACAAATGGAAAACCGCCTTCAGAACACCCTTTGGCCATTATGAATATCTAGTCATGCCCTTTGGACTAGCTAATGCCCCGGCAATTTTCCAACACTTTATGGACAGGGTGTTTTCTGACATGTTGTTTCTCTTCGTCATTGTATATCTGGATGACATATTGATCTTCTCCAAGAACCCTATACAACATGAAGATCAGTCTTGCAGAGACTTAGAGAACACAAACTCCTAGCCAAACCCGAAAAATGTTTGTTCCATGTAACCTCTGTTCATTACCTAGCATTTATCCTTAGCCCAGAAGGAATCGGTATGGATCCTTCAAAGGTAAAGGCCATACTGACCTGGCCTGCTCCTGCTTCCGTGAAACAAGTTCAATCATTCCTGGGCCTTGCCAATTTCTACCGCAAGTTCATATCCAACTTCTCCGAGACAGTACAACCGATTGTTGCTCTCCTGAAGAAAGACACTCCCTTCCTTTGGTCTACACCACAAGAAATGGCGTTCCAGCGTCTGAAGACAGAGTTTACACAAGCTCCTATCTTGGCCCAACCCGATACAAGTCGACCCTTCCTAGTAGAAACGGACGCCTCGAATTACGCCATAGGTGCGGTCCTGAAGCAAGAATTAGGAGATAAACTGGACCACCCAATTGCTTATCTTTCATGAACCCTGACTCCTAGTGAAACACACTATTCAGTCCTGGAAAAGGAATGGTTAGCTATCCGTCAAGCCTTTACCGAGTGGCGACATTTACTTCTGGGAGCTAAACATCCAGTTCAGGTCCGTACGGACCACTGGAACCTCCAGATTCTACAGTCTTTGGAGTGTAGGAATAGTCGTCAGGCGCGATGGGCCTACTTCTTTGCCCAGTACCAGTTCTACATCACTCATGTTCCAGGATCACAAAACCTAATTGCTGACGCCTTATCTCGACGACCAGACTATGATTCCATTGAAGACAAGACATATCCCCAGATGTTTTCCCCCCCCAAGATCTTTGTAGCCCAAGCAGTCAACCTCCTTGAAGAAATCCAAGCTCAGACCCAATCCTCTGATCTGTGGAAGGATAGATCTAAGAAAAATCAATGGAATCTAAGGGTCCGGGAAGGGTATCTGTTCAAGGACAATGTATTAGTCATTCCTACAAAAAGGCTACAACAAAGAATAATAAATCTCTGTCATGATACCCTACACTCAGGACATCGTGGCATAGCCAATACTCTCTGTCTTATACAAAGGCAATTCTGGTGGCCTAGGATGAGATTCGACGTACAGCAGTACATTCAATCCTGTATTGTCTGCAGTCAAAATAAACATGATAACAAGAGACCGGCGGGCCTTCTACTGCCAACCAGGCCATGGAAGATTATCGCTACGGTCTTCATTGTGGAACTACCACCTTCCCGTGGATAAACTACCATTATGGTTACCATAGACGTGTTCACTCATATGGCTCATTTTACACCCCTGCATAAACTGCCATCCTCCTCCGAACTAGCATTAATCTTCCTGGAACACATATTCCGTTTGCATGGACTCCCTTCCAAGATCATATCGGATTGTGGACCTCAATACATCTCACAATTCTGGAAAAGTCTCAGTCAATGCTTAGGAATCCAACGCGCCCTTTATTCAGGATATCACCCTCAAACCAACGGAGCCACAGAACATGTCAATCAAACCCTGGAACAGTATCTTCGATGCTTTGCCACCAGGGTTCAGGATGACTGGTCCCTCCCGATAACCATGGCTGAATTTGCCTACAACAATTCCGACCATTCGGCACTTAAGACCAGCCCCTTTTATTGCAGTCAAGGTTTCCATCCATCGGTCCTGCCTTCTGTTCTTCCTCAACCTACACCAGTACCTACAGTTGACTTCTGGATCGAAACCCTTGTCAATATACATAAGGAGGCCAAGGAATTCTTGGAGAAGGCCAGAAAACAGACCAAGAAATATGCAGATTCCAAAAGAAGACCAGGCCCTTCTTATGCAATCGGTGACCAGGTCTGGTTGTCCTCAAAATTACTACCCCGACATCTATGGCCGAGTAAATTGGCCCCTCGATACTATGGACCATTTCCCATCAAAGAAGTTATAAATCCTGTTTCTTATCGAATCAAATTGCCACAAATTTCACATTGCTGAAACCCTACTATCCATCCTCCCGGAAACCCTGCAAACCTCCTCCTATACTGGTCGACAACCAATTGGAATACAAGGTGTCCCGGATTTGTGATTCCAGGTATAGAAGGGGTCAGCTTCAATATCTGGTTGAATGGAAAGGATATCCCCCCTAGTGAAAGAACCTGGGAGCCTATGTCAAACATCAAGGCCCCTCGACTGCTCAGAAGATTTCATCTCATTCACCCGGGCAAACCTGGAGGGAAAGGTCTTCGGAGGAGGCATGCTGTCATGAATCACAGAGTGTGCCCCTTTTGGGCTTCTTGGTCCCTGTCACAGCGGGCTTACACTCATTAATACTCCCAACATGGCGTCCAGCGTAATCCCTTCTCGCTCCATGCGCTGGACGTAGCCTTTTCTACTAATAGACCACGCCTTCCACGGCTCCGCGCGTCTCAATGCTATTGCAAAGTAGCGACCAGACGTGTGCTCTGTAGCTCGCGGTTCACCTCCTTTTTCTAATCCCGCTATCCCTGCCTAGTCCTCCCCCCTTCTACTTACCTCCTGGATTCCTGGCTAGCGTGCTTCCACTGCCTCCTGGATTCTTGGATTTGGTGTCCCGGAAACTGAACACATTCTGGATTCGGAAGAGAATCGGGCAGCCTTCTTCAAGACCCGTTCCATCCGCAAGAAGGCATCGACCAAAGACACCAGTAAAGAACGGACTCAGGTGAGAAGGGGGGGTGGGGGGGACTCCTTGACAGCTCCCCAAGGATTGGGGAGGAACGTGTTCCTTGGTGCTCATCTATGTTCCAGCTTTAGTGATTCCTCAGAGTGACCTGAACATTGGAAAATTTCCAAAAGTGGATGCCCATTTTAGAAGATCGCTTGAATTTCTCAATCCAACCAGAAGACAGAATTACTTTTCAGCCAAGTCAATAGAAACATACGAGTCCATTCCTTATGAGCACAGGTTGTTCAGCAAGACTGCTTCAATATTTACAACTATATTCATACCTGGGATCCAGACAATGGCCATGCCAAATGGTTGCAAATTATCAGGTGGGAGCTCCTGCAAACTACCAAAACCACCATAAAGGGACTCAATGCTACCAAGGAAGAGTTGAGGACCATACGACTAACGACCCTGCAGAACAAATACGTCCTTAACATGATCACAGCAATGGAAGGAGGAGTTTGAGCCAAAATCGGGCCAGGTTGCACGTTCATACCTTCTCACGATGGGACCTTGACAGAGGCCATAACGCTGTTGACCAACCTGCATAACCAGATGGAAGACGAGACAGAGGACATTGTGGATGACAGTTGGTTTGCTTCCATATTCTTATGGATTCTGCAGTGGATGGCAAACATCTTCACTTTTCTTGGAGCAATATTGGTGATGGTGAGGTTGATGTTTGGATTCTGTGTAATCAGGATAGTGATCGCCCAATGCAAGAAGACAGCAAAGAAGGCAGTAGGAATGAAGATTATGATGAAGGTCGAATCTGGGTTTGGACCGAAGGAATTGACTGATGAAGATGTCCGAAAATACATAGAGGTCAGCATCGAGGCACCTAAAGTAACAAAGTTCCTGTATCCGAAGAATAAGAAATTTGTGGGACGATGGGTCTTTTGTAATCCGAATGGACAGTGCAGCTACATGACCTGGAGTGTGGATGAACATGTCAAATCAGCCGGCACCCTGAGGGGGGTGATAAAGATCTGGACTCCAAAGAAGCATTTCAAGAGAAAGTCAAGATGTGGAGACAATTGAGGAGGTGGTCGAGGACTCGACAGGAGGGGGAATGTAGAGGAGCAGCTGCATGCCTCTGCAGTAAATCCCACCCCCCTTTCTCCTGTATGTTGGAAGCCTGAGATTGTGCCATGTTCGACACCAGAGGTTTTGACCATACCACGGCGAATATTTGAAAGATAGCCACTGAGAAAACCCTATCAAATGTATTCCCAAAGAGACGATAACCCGAGGGAGCAACTCCCTGAAGGAATATGAGAACAAGTGAAAAAAATTAGCTGGTGACGTCACGAGAGACGAGCGTGACGCACTGAGGATACTGGCTGAAGCGAATGTATGGACATTATAGAAATTGATGATGAAGTTAAGAATCGAGTAAACTTTCATATGCGAAGAGAAGATTGCACGTGTGTGACGCACAAGCCGTTAACTGTACAGATGCAGCAACGCAAGTAGATTAAGTAATGTTAGAAGCTGGCTATACGTAGTGCATAGACTGCAGGTGGAGCCGCCATTGTATAGAAACTGGACATTGGTGTCATGAATTTAGTAAGCCCGGACCCATGGAGAGGACAGGCCGAGAACTGTGTTGCAGCAAGAATTTCAGGAGATTGTGGATACGAGTGGCGCGGCTGTTTGCCCTTGTGTCAAAGTGAAAGCAGCCTTGGCCGGTTATCTATTCTCAAAGGCAGTGAACGTGAGAAGCTGAATCATCCCTTGATAAGATGCGAAGAACATGCATGCCAAGTTTTATTCATTTAAGACATTTAAATGCTGCAAAATGGACTAAATCTCAGTGAGGAAATAGAGTTGAGCTTGCTTGGAGTTCTAGAACTCCCTTATATTCACAGAGACAAGAATACTCTGCAAGGCCAAGTTCAAAGACAATCTTCATGGCAGAAGGCATGGATGATGAGAGACGTTGGGCTAATTGGGTGGAGAGGTAAAGTCCAGTCCACCTCCTGGCACCTGGGAATTAGTTGACGTGCTAAGCGAACTGAATGTACCAGACATGGCACGAGCTTGCCAACCAATTATAGAGGGCCGTATAATGAAGGGCCTTATAGTTTGAGGGCCAATGATAAACCATGTACTTAATAGTGTTGAAGACGACATGTTTTAGAGGTAGGCATTAGTTGTCCACCTGACAGTAGATATCCAATCACAATCCCACCCCTTATAGAAAGTATACTGAGATGTTCCCCCATGAGCCTATCACAACTCTTCATAGGTTTTTCTCATTTGCCATGGAGTGTGAGGTCGCCTATGATGGGTGTTTAGTATATAAATGTATTTTTATGTGAAATGAACTGAGAGCTTGAGCGCACGTCCGTTCTATCTCCCCAGTTTAGACAATTGATATAAAAACAGCAAACTGTCATCTTCCTGAGTTGGTTTGATTATTTGGTGTCAGAGTTATTCTGCCTCCCCATCCATTGCATGCACAATATCCAAAGGGCTCGACGCTCACAGGAAGTCTATCGTGGCAAGGTCCATCGCTTGCCTCTCCCCATAGGCAGGGTATTGCGTAATTGTCTCACGTCCCTAGCCTTACATGGAAAGGCTTCCCACTGGGGAGAAGTGAAAGAATCCCTCGATTTGTCACAATGCATAGCATTTGGTTGTTTATTCATTTGAAAATGTGCTCAGTTTTCAATTAAGAATGCATTTTCATGCATACAAGCAGCAGTGTTCGTAAATCAAGTATTCATACATAATTCAGCTGCATCCCGGTGACCTTCATTTATAATATCTAGTAAATATCATAGTTTATCTTTCATAAATAGTACATGCCCTTCCATAATGTACCAAATGCCTTTTCAAAATTGATTGAAATGTTACATTGCAGAGAATACACCTGTAGTGCAATTTGGACTTTCAGCCATTTTGAAAAGTCATATTGCATATGGAGCAAAAATGTGCCCAACACTTGAAAAATGTATGGTTGTGAGAGGTGTAAGGAACTCATGGTGGCAACAATAAAGACATACATAAGTGATCAGAGTTCAAGGGTGTTTATTAAGCTGTATAGGTAAGATGGAAAGACACCTAATCTAAACCTAAATCTAAGATGGGAGCAAGCTTCGACCACCAAACAATAATAAGGCAGTTCTAGTGGTGTCTTTGTCAAATAAAAGGGCCTATACTAAAAAAACATAAATCTACTGCCAATCCTTATGCTAAATACAAAAACAAGTGTGGGATAATGTTCATAAGAAAGAAGGAAATGTTTACAAATAATAAGTCAGGATGCGATAGTCGGTGCAGGGGTGGACTGGGAACCAAAAGAGGCCCTGGAAATAATTTTCAAAGTGGCCCCATATTACACATTTTCAGCAAGCCCAACGCTTTTCCTATGGTAACATTTGGAAAGACCTCACAAAAGAGGCCCAGAGTGCAGAGGCTTACTGGGAAATCCCGATGAAATTTCCCCAATAGGCCAGTCCACCCCTGCTCTCATCCCAGTCCAATCCCACTTCTTTATGGAGCATTCTAAGCTCTCTATTTTGCACCCTTTTCTTATTTGCAATAGCAATGTCAAATGTTCTCAAATGGATATCACTTCATTTAAAGCTTAGGATATGTCTGGGGGTGGCTGGACCCAATGATCTAATTAGTCCCGTTCATTGTCAATCATTAGAAGCAGCATCTGAGCTTGCAATTCATAAGAGGATGCAATTAACTAATTACATTTCTCAATCTTCATGGTAGTCAAACAAAGGCGATTGCCCTGTATGTTTACTTCTTGATTACTCTTAAGTATGTCCTCTCTAGTGGAAACCACTGAGAGTGACATAGTAAGAATAGTGTGGGCAGTCAGGTGGGTATATAGTATTTTGCCCACTGGATTTTTCTGTAACATGGCATCGCTTATGAAAATATAGTTGATCCTGCTCGAATGCGTGCCATTTGACCACGTGGGTGTAAAACCCCCACCAGGTGGTATGAGAGGATTGACATCAAATTCCAAAAATAAGCCACACCAGTCGTCCACCGCCCCCCCCCCCGCACCCTCCCAAGAGAAATTAAGTTCCACTCCTCTCGCTTGGCGGACAGACAGGCAATAATAAAATCCCTGGCCATGATAATTTTATTCTTAGGAAATTGGGCCAGCCATTCTTTTAGGGAGTCTTTGACTGCCCTCATTAGTTTCAATGTGTAGCTGCCATTGGGAGGATCATAAAGAGTAATTAAAAGCGAGGGGCGTATATCAAGAGGGGGGGGTGAAAGAAACCCACAGAGAAGATTACGGTGGGATAAGCCACCCAAAAAAGGTTTCAAATCAAAAGCAGTCTTAGCCCCCATACAAAGACCACCCTAAGGGAAACCCACCATTGGGGTCTTAGAAAGGCTGAACAACAGGGAATAACCATCCAAATCAAAACTTTGCGTTAGCCATGTCTCCTGCAACAGGAAAATGTTAGATGTCCTCAACTTGGCAGTCCACTCTGGCTTAACCAGAAAGGAACTGTGTCCTCAGGTGTTCCAGGAAATCATATTGATAGTGTCACACCGTAGGGTCTTAAGTTATTGCTTGGTCGAAGGAATATTCTGCCAAATTCCCTGCACACGTCCTTCTCGTCGAAGCACCTTTTTAAATGTAAAATGCTGGTGACCACTCCGATGGCTCTTTGGTCTCAGATTACAGACATCCAGCAGGTCATTAAATGGTTGGATAATCGCCACTTCAAAGCCCAGCCCAACCAGCTCTTCTACATGGCTGTAGATCAAATCAGCAGTCTCGGAAGTGGCCATCGTTGCTAGAACCAATTGGTGGCACTTCCAACCTGTGGTAGCTCCAAAGAAGCTATATCAGAAAATGTTAGCTTTGGTAATTCAGGAATAAGGCCAAACAACTGGAGGAGCCACGTACGATAAAGAAAAGGGCTCAAGTCTGTAGGTTGTTTCTCCACTATTTTTACAAACCTCAAAACAGACACTGGATTGTCAGGTAGTTTAGCTTGTGCTGCTGCCTCTTTACGCTGTTGGCAATGTTCCACATGGGCCAACCAGCGCTGGGAAGCATAATCAATGCTGTTATTGAGGTGCACCCTATCCGGTGCCTGTATCTGAGATTTATGTTGGAGCGGTTGGATTTGCTGATTGATGCTTCTAACCCTCCTTTTATTCTTGCTTCCTACCAGCCTCAGAAGAGTGCATTTGTCTAGCCCGACTAGTCGATACTTGGCTGAGCTCTTTGGGTGAGACCAGTTCCCTGCCCTCTTTATTTCGTTTATTTGATGTTATAGAGCGAGTAGCAGGAGACACTGTGTACATGGTTTTACCATAATTTTCCATTTTTGACTTATTATGGAACACTACTCAGTCGGCCTTTGCGGCCGATTTCCCTTTTTATTGTCCCCTTTTGTTACTGTGGCCCATCTATCAAGAGGACCACGTAGTTGAACCTGCCTAGTTGATCCCTCTCCCGTATCCCTTAGGATGGTATAAAAGCCTGTAACTGATGGTTGGAGGGATGGAGAATTCGGGCTATTAGTAAGGGCAGGCGCTTGTAGGCTGGGCAACGGGCACCCCACACGTGTGCAGGAGGTGGGGGAAATGGCTATTGTGATCATCGATGTGGCTCAGGGCTGGTGGGCTATTTAGCATAGACAGTTCAGTGCCTAATGCTTCCAAGGTGTGGTCCTCAGATCGGGCCACAATATTCACATGGTCCTTGTCACAATTTGCTGTCGTTGGGAGATGACAGTTTGGGCCCCCTAGGTTTCAGCAACAGACCACTGGCTTTGAAAGCTGGTTTGCCCAAAGGTGTAGATCTAGCAGGTGTTTGGTGGCCCATTTTAGTGGGTGCTTGGCCCCGCTTTCATAGTGATTTTTTGCTGGCAATGATCCAAATTATTTTCGAGGAGCAAGGTTGCATTTGATTGATTATCAGCCAACTTATTGACTAATAATATTAAAGATTTCAATTTGAGTACATGGTCTGAAGAATGTCTCCTCGTCTTTACCCAGGTCCCCCACTCACTGTCTGCTATAAACAAGCCACATTCAGTGTCTTCACAAACACTACTAAGAGTAGTTCCAAACTTGGCCAGGTCTAGCATTTCAGACGGATTAGTAGCTTGAGTGTTTGCGCCAGGACTTTCAAGCCCAATGATTTCCTTCGAATGTTTTCACAGAGATTTAAGAGGGAACCGTTATTGTCTATTGTGATGAGGTAAGCAAGGGGGACGGCTGGGTTACCACATCACTAGGGACCCTTTGTAGGCCAGTGACTGGGGACAGGACAGTCAAAGTGTCTTTGGACGCTACAGAAGTGGTCTGTACTCTGGAAAAGTAGCCTTTAATTTTGAGTTGTTTTCCCGGCCCCATCATATCCTTTTTTCCATTATTTGCAGGAGGATGTCCACGTTTTCCCTCACACTAGCAGGCTTGGGATGTGTCCCCTCTTCTCGCGAAGTGCCAGCGCACTTCTCAAGCAATATCTAGTTCCTTGAGGCCATCCAAATTCCCAGAAAAGGGAGGGGGCTACTCAAAAGAATAATAGAGGGCGTTGAACGCCCAAGTGCACACCCTCTTTCTAGAGAGCCAAGCAAAATCTGCGTGCCAGCCACTCAATCAAGTACAAAGCTGGAGGTGGGGGGCAGGGGCATAATCACAGCTCAAACGCCCAATACTACGGCCCCTTAAGGCAGTCCCTCTGTTCTCCTGCACACTGGACTTCAGCCAAGGACAGGACTGGGTAGCCTTCTTGCAGGCCACAGAAAGCTTGAGAGCTCTGGGTGTAATGCATCCCAAAGTTGAAATCTACCCATATATAAAATTGTATCTTTCATCTTCCCCTCCTGTGTTTTTTTTTCCAACACCTGCACCGTCCCTTATGGGTCAGAGTTGTAGAGTGGAGGCCTAGAGCTACAGGGCACTATCAACAATATTTGTTTAAAAAAGGGTTCCCTCTCCCTTCAGCAGACATCAACACAAAAAGAAAAACACTTGGCAGAGAAATATCTGTTTCCACCTTGGCGATGTCACAGCCGTTCATTATGAATCCGGTCATTCTCGGCTATGACATCACAGCAGAGGATACAGCACCCAGAAAGGGAAATAATTGCTTGTGGCTTACTATGGACGCCATTTCTCATATAGGGCCCATTATCAAAGAAGTCTACTGGGCGGGTGGCCCCAAGGACCTCCACCCGCTTTAACTCTGGATAGCCACGCTAACCAGCCATCATAGATTGTCAGAGCCCAACATGCCCCAATTTCATTCAGCAGATGCTAGTTTAGGCCTGGGTTATGAACGTTGAATTCTGGAGCTTGCAGTCTTGGGTTTATAATAGGGAACTCAGAACTACAGATTCCAGAATGGTAAGTAAAAACGAGGACCGACCTGTCATCTCCTGCAGGGAAGGGGGCATGTGTGCGTGGAAGGCCCGTCTACAGACACAAGGGGGGAAGGGAGAGATGCACACAGGGCCTCCTTAAGTGTAAACCTGCTTTCTTTTCACTGTCACCAGCTTATTTTACCCCCAACCCCTTTTCCAGTTTCTTTTCCGCCTCTTCCATGCGCCCCCTCTTCTTCCCTCTCTCTTCTAGCACACTGCACAGCGCCATGGACCAGTCTGAAGGCGGTGTTAAGTGCTCTACACAAAACCCACATCAATACATTTACACACACACTTAGCGAATGGACCTCCGAGGGGTGAAAGGCTGCACCTGGGGCCTGCATATTTCAAACAAACACATTAACCCACGAGGATGTCTTGCCAGACAAGCAGTTTAAGGCTGAATAGTACAGAAAGTTCAATTTCGCCAGCAGAAGACACTCATTTCAACAGCACGCTATCTCAACATGCACTCCCACTCAAGCCTTTCCAGTAAGTTTCAATAATAATAATCCTAAAAGGGGAAGACTTGGAACAGCTTAAAACAGAGTTCTCAGGTTTCTTATTGAACATACATGAGGTTATTTTTGCCCTTTAGAATTCTGGGACATGTAGTTTTCAATCATTTGAAACGGGAATGAAAGACTGCATGCTACAGTATTTAAGAGGGGGTTCGGGAGGGAGCGGGGGGAGCGGACTGGAAAACCTTGGCATACATGGTGAAGAGAATATTGAGAGCTCTTTTGTTAGTACATATTTTATGGGCGAGATTTGCGAGCGACCCCACCATGAAATGACCTCTGGCTACTCTGCGGCGGACTCGCACCTTGGATTCTGGAAATGGCAGACAGCTGCTGCTGCTATCCCATGCATCAGGGGCCCATTTCCACCGAATGAGCGAAATACGTACATGCACTGCGGCAGGTGCACAAACACAATGATTTCGAGATGAAGAAAAAACATCAGCATCTATTTCTGGGAAGAGAGGACTGATTAAACAGTGAATGTGATTTGGGGGAGGCCAGCTGCCGCTAATACGTAGTGATTAAGTGCACCGCCCAGAGTAAACAGGCGTTACCCCCACCTGCAGGGAGCCATCTTACTCGGGCAGGGGACATGCTGGGAAAAGGGGGTGGTTCTGCAGGCCTTGCAGGACCAGCATCTCTCGGACATGGTCTGGTGCAGTATATCACTGCTGAAGAGGACACACAGTAGATCACTCTGGAACTCTCACAGTTGTAAGCAGGGTCCTGCTGCAAGTGTGTCACACTACTTCCTTTAATAACTCACAAGGGGGTGGGGTTCATACACCTCAACTATACATTATGAACAGTGGCAGGTCACCATTACTACAACCATGTGCAATATTCCCCCCTACGGCTGTCTTGTCGAACAATTCCTGAGATTCTAATGTCGAATTCCTGCTGGTGGAAAGAGCCTGGCTGAGTGGGATAGCCTCTATCGTCAGGTGCGGTGCGCCTCCCCCTGAGGCAATGAGATGTGCAGGCATGTGCGCGCCTAGATGCTGGCTGGGTTAAAGATTTGCTCAAGGCCAGTCAATAGCAAGCACTGAGTATCTGCCTGAGAAATGTGCCTTTGTCCCAAGCGCAAGTAATGCCACTCAAGTCCCAGGCCCTGTGTGAATCACTGCACTATCACCTCTTCATCACAAGCCATAGAGTTGAGTCTTTGATTACTGGTGTGACTCACGGTGTCAACTACTTACCCTGTGATTTCAGCTCTAATCACTGATCCGCCATCTGCAGGGCTTGCACAGTGGAGAGGTTCACATTGTAATTGGCGGAAGCTCCCCGACCACAGAGTGTGCTTTGCCATAGGCCATAGGACCTCATGCGCAGGCTCGCAGCCCATCCCTACTGGGAAGATAAACTAAAAGCGCAGCGTCAACGTGACATAGGTGGTGGCAGCCGGCAGGCAGCCAATTCGATGAAACCACCCAAGCGGATTCACGCGGAAACGCACGCTTTATTGTATTCTTCCGCCAAAGAGGCCCTGCAGGCCAGAGGCCTACCGTGGGATGTCCCGGTGTCCCGATGGGGCAGTCCAGCCCTGAGTCGGTGTCTCCCTTCCCCACATTTTCAGCACAGGACAAGGTAGGACTTGGAGCAAAGCACAAGCTCAAGCTTGACCAACATCAGCAAACAGTTCTGCTTTCAGCAATCAGGGACTTCAGTGGTTGGTTTACTCTCTTTTCTACAAAAAAAGTATCTTACCTCCGTAGACCTGATGTATCAAAATAATAAACAAAGAGTTTCTTTTTCACATATACACAGGGTGATGCCTTTTCCACCGCTGGGTCGCCCTCTTCCGGGCTCAGACCCTTCTCTATTGTTATCCTCCCTCCACCAGGTTCACTATGGCTTTCAACACAATCATCTGTGTGTCATTCACGAATCTTAAAGTCTTTTTAAACAGTTCACTGTGGACATTCACTCTTGTCAACTGTATTTTCGGGACTTTAGACTTCGCTGCCTTTTTAAATAGGCATCCCTCTTTCAGGTTCACTCTTGGCAATCTTGTCAATTGTGCCTTTCTCATTCAACTCCTACGAGGCAGAATTCATTTCCCTGATCTTCACAATCATCTGTTGGTCAAAGACTTTTGACTGTACAGAGGATTTTACAAGACCCCTGTATGACCACTTTGACTCGCTTCTCGCCTTTCACACACCCCCCCCCCCCCCCAAGAACTTCTGGTTATCGTAGTTTCAACAATTGGTTAACCGCCTAGAGTTTCCCAAGTGATCACCCACGTGGTACCTCTGTTGCTGGTTTTCCTCCTTTTCCATCATTTAGCCTTTCACAGTTCAAATTAGCCGTTTGCTACTTTTCATTCGACACAGTTCGGTTTCTTTTCGACTCTCCGGCTGTGTTGACCCGCTTGGCTTTCTTTCTCTTTGGAGTCAAGGTTGGTACCTCAGAGACTAGCATCTCTCCCTGGCATGGTTATCAGCATAGGGGTCTAGTGTACCGTTGACATGTGCTCCAACACACGCTAGCTATTGTTCGCGGTCTTTCGATTCCTTCTGCTGAGGTTTCACAGGCCTTGGTCGGAAAGGGCAAGGTCGCTTCGCTCCTTGTCACCCTCTCGGTATGCAGCATCTTTCTTCTCCTCTTGAACTGCCGTGACGAGCTAGCTCTCTCGACATGCAGTCTGCCTTGCTCGTATTGCACTCTGTCTTTTGTCCCTGTAGGGAAGAGAAAGGGCCGTCAGGTGTGACCGGTTCTGGTGAATTGCCTGACTCTGGTGTTGGGACATGTCAGGTAAATGGCTCGAGTTTTAGTCTGTCGTCCTCTGTCATACGCAAAAGTGATCGTGTCGGAAAAAGCAGAGGGTAAAGTGTTTGTGTATCCTACGTGGTAGGTTGGGGAAAAGTTGTCATAAGAAGGGGGATACTGCATCTCACCCGTCAGTGTCCCGCTTCCACTCCCCCAGGACCCTGCATCCCAGTGTTCCTCCCTCAGTGGTCCACCCCAGGAACTGGATCCAATAGTGATGGCTGTGTCCTAGCCACATGGATGACAGACCCCTGTACACTCTTCAGGGAGACGCCTTCAGGTTTCACAGAGTGAACCATGTAAATGTTCTACAATATGTTCACAGTCTTTTCTCAAAAATGTAAGCTATGGAGAAAAAAAAGAAGATGGCTTGTTCAGCTATGTATGCGGCTTGAAGTTTGTTGTGGGGTAGCTCAGTTTTGTTGTACGTGGAGACCCAGTTTCCAAACCACTACATCTCTATGCCATGCATTACAACTGTGTTTTTTCTTACAAACACAATGGTAATCTATGGCGTATACGTGTGGCCGACTGGTTCAAAATATCAAGATTAGACACCAACACCACCAGGTCAGGTATGGCGGTTAGGAAACAGGTGGTGTTTAAAGAAACCTGAATTCACCATATAAAGCAACGTGAGGGGTCAGCAATGTGAGATGGACAAGTAGATCGTTTTCTCAAAAGTAGCCATTTTATTCAACAAGATGAGACAAATGGCTATCTATCCCTAACCTAACAAGGGTTTCCATACCCATCATATGAAGGCTAAAGTAAAATGATCTAATGTCCATATACATGTCCCTCACACTCATACATACAACAAAATCATCCAGGGATTATTTGGTTGTTAAAACTTCATAAAATAATATTTAGATTCAAACAGAGAAATTATCAAAATAAATCCTTTTAATAACCAGGATTCAATCCCATTCCCCTGGATCAATTCAGGATGTTTCAAAACAAAATAAACAAAAGTTATTCTCAATAGCCAGGTTCCACTTAAAATATAGCACAAGTTTCTGTTCATTGCATATGTACTTCACTTGACAATATAATTGTCTTATTTTCAAGTGAAACCTTTCAACTGCTGTTTATTGAACCAAAAAGACTTTGGGCCTCATTCCAAGTTTGGCGGTAACCTTTCCGGTAAAACTGGCAGGTTGCCGCTGGACTTGCAAATAATACAGGGGGCTGGCTTGCCAGAAACACCAGGGCATTACAGCCCCTGCGGTTCGGTAAGTCAGGCACCGGTCAATGTTAAATCCCCATTCCCAATGAGTCCCATAGGACTCAACAGGAATGGGGACCACAGAAGTTAATAACGGTGCTGTGCCTCCGGTAGGCTTACTGGCACGGTTGTTACTGGACAGGCACACTTGTAAGGAGGCCCTTCATCTTCATATATCAAATCTGAATGCAATGTAATTATTCTCTTCTCTGAAGACCAATCATCTTCCATTAAATCACATGTCTACTTCAAGAGCACCCAGTTTTGCCACGATGATTCCACAATAATTCATCAGTTAATATCAATGGACATACCACTGTCTTTCCATGTCAAACTCCTACCACATTGTAGTGCTTCAATGTATCGTCTTCCTGGTCCACTCGCCTGCCAAGACTAACCACTACATGTTCCTTTCCTGGTACACTCGCCTGTCAGGATTTTAAAAAAACTACTACCCATACGTTCTGATGAGGATTGCTTCAAACATTCCACAAGAGGGTTATAACTTCTACAAAGATACAGTACACATTGACAATGTCTCTCCCACTTATTAATCTGCCCCAGGCAATGCAGATTATGTTTCTCACCCCCTTGATGATTGTTACAAGGAGGGCTTCTATTCTGCCATCTTTGGTTTTGTTTAATTGCCTCTCTTTGGCTTAGACAATGCTTGTTACAAGCTTCTTTTAGAAGTGATCTTCCTTTCTGTAAATCACATCCACTTTGTTTGAATAGTGTTCCCTGTTGGCTTGGCTTGGACAATGGTGGTTAAATTATTATCTTAAAAGGTAATAGTCACACCCAAATTTCTTCAAATCATTAGTTCGGTATCAAATGTTCTTTTCAGCCAGCAGTATATTCCGGTGCGTCTCCGGCTTACCCAACACAACGGTCTTTCTGCGCATCTCCATTGGACCCGCTGCTCCAGTTTCTTCTTTCATTGGGTCTGCCCAGGCATCCGACTGCTCCGGTAACGTTCCTGGTGCTCGTGCCTCCTGTTGTTGGAGCTTTCCCTGCTCTGCTAGCACTCCCGTGAACGCCACATACCTGAGCAGCACGCAGGACCAGTAGAGCATCTCTCTCTCCTTCGGGACAGCTCATTTCGGTAGCCTCTTCCTGCTACAAGGTCTCTGCATCCTACAGGACTCCCGACCTCTGACACATTCATTTAATTAGGCATTTGTTACAGCGCACAAAACCCTAAGGCATCTATCTAGGTGCTAGTTACAGTGAGTGCTTGTATGCACTTCCTCCCAAGAAATGTAACAAAGAGGTTACAGTAAAATGAAGGTGCACTGACATGCCTCTCCTCTTGTTGGGGGGCTACGTCAGGCATACGGACACTGTAAGGACAGACAGGTACAAATATGCTAATAGGCAGAGTCACGCCTCTTGTTGCGGGGGGCTAAAGCGGTCATGCAGAAATCAAAGGGCAAAATAGGTGCAGGTATGCAGACTGGTGGAATCACACCTCATGTTACAGATCCCCAACTCTTAGTATTAGTCTGTACTACTCATGGAGCTTTGGTAGAGTGGCAGAACAGGCAGGCTCATCCTAAGAGGAAGATGTGAGTTGTAGGCAAGTACACTCAAACTAGTTAGTAATGCAATTCAAACAAACACTTAATCAATGTAGATTAAAATATAGATTATATATGCAGAGGAATTACTTTTAAATACTCAGCACATAGAACCAAAACACTTTAGAATACTTTTCAAAGGCCACGGCTTGGTTTGTAGTTGCTTCTGGTTACAATTGTACAGCTTTTGACACTAATTTCAGTTTTACCATACTATTGGTAATAACATGCACTGGTGCACACACACAAAGCAATACGGTAATTGTATTTAGATAGCACTACCGCATAAAATAGTGACTTTTAGGAAGGAAAAGAGTTGGTTAGTACAATACTAGCAGATCTTAAGGTTCTACCAGCAGTTTCTTTGCACAGCACAGCTTTAAGTCCAAAACGCAACCCTAGTTGAAGGCAGTTCTAAGAGGTCTCAAAGTCTTGACAAACAGCAGAACAATGAAAACTCATGTGGATATTTTCTAGTCTCTAAAATGCTTGAAGATACAATGAACGTTGGAGACCCCGTTAAAGGACTCGCTAAAGGGACACAAGCAGCAGCTAGGGTCAGAGGTAAGAGGGGGTTGCCCTGGACTACATGCAATCCAATGCTCTGGAGCGACTTTTTCGGATTAAGGTAAGCAATACCTTTTTCCCCACAGTACCCTTGGTTTGAAGAAATGTTCATGTCTGTATTCTCCTCGATGTGGCAGCGCTGGACCCGACCTCCGGATCCCTTTTTCTGGCGACGAAAGGCAGGACAATGGATGTGATCTCTCAGCAGCAGTCTCAGTCGAGGACCACTGGCATGGATTTCAGCAACTTCTCAGGTCACTCTGCAATTTTGGTGCCTTTCCTGCAGCACCAACAAAGGACATGATTCGCCTGGACAATCTTCTTTGGTTCGTGAAGTCCTGCACTATGTTGAGGGGACTTTGTCAGGTCGGATTGTGTCTATGGAGGTTCACCTGGAGCTCAGCAAAGACTTGGACAGATTAGGACTTTACACAGCAATTCACTTCAATTGGGTCAGAGGTCTCCTGGTATTGGGGTTCTGCAGCTCTGGAGAGGCACAGCACCTCAGGAGATGGCTCTGATTAAAGTTTGTCTTGGGACTGGTTGCTCCCACCCGTCAATGGGAAGGATCCGTCCTCTTCAGAGTTCCTCTGATGTACAGAAAACAGGGTGAGGACACAAGTGTTGCAAAAGGTCTGCAGGTGTCTCTGGTTGTCGTCTTCTTTGGTCACTTCAGTTTCCAGTGGTGGCTTGCCCTTCACCTCAGGAATATCACCTTTCATTCAGTTTCCGCACACACTTCTCTGCTATCTCCGACAGCATTTTACAGAAAGTGGCGGGTGGTTGTCCAATCGGGACATCCAGGCCCCCATTGGGAGCTGGTCCCACTCAAGCACTCAGGCAGACAGAGAGAAGGGGAGCGAATAACTCCTTCCCCATGTCCTGCGTGCCCAGGCTGACTGGAGCCTAGGCAGAGACACCCAAGGGTTCTCGCCAAAGGAAAAACCCACACACAGACTTCCCTCTCCCAGGACGGTAGAAGAAGGGCTGATAAAGAACAAACATGCTAGAAATGGCAACAAAAAAAAAGAAAGGAGCCACCAAGTTCGAACTTAGGTGAGCCCCATTGTGCACAACTGGGGCTATGAACATAGCCTGCAGTAAAAAAATAACTATAGTTGGTAGAACAGGTCCACTGCCATCAGCCATAACTAGTGGGTTGTCTATGTGACTAAAAAGGCACAGTAGCAGAGAGAAGGGGGATACTAAGTATCCCCTTGGCACTTCTGAGAAACCTGAAGGCACTCTCACATCCACTCCCCAGGGATCTTCTGTTCAGGTGGCCAGCGAAGGGCCATCGCTTTTGGATCCCAACCCTGGGGTGGACTAGCGAGGGAGGATCACCTGGGCAGAGGGTCATTGGAGAGAGGGTGCCAGAAGGCGAGACATGGTATTTCCCCACTTCCGGACAGCGATTTAGATCATCCTTCCTCAGATTTTGTGGGATATTGTTACGCAGATGCTACTTTTCCCCCTTGAAGTCAGAACAAGTACTGGGAAGAGGACACTACCCAAGAGCAATGAAGATTACCCATCGGAAACACCACTTAGTACGGGGATGAAGAAGAGGGAGTCTGAAGACTATAGATCTGAAGGTCAGGCATGTCCTGTTGATTTGACTAATTGGGGTCAGGCAAGTGAGCCTGGGACTTACACCTGCAGCCTGTTGGAGACTCACAGGTTTATAAATGGTGGAGTCCACGGAGTTGGAGAGACCAGCCCATGGGAAGCCAGAGGAGAAGGGGACACCAGGATGCTGAAGCACAGTAGAGCGAGAGAAGCCGTCATTGCGTGGTGAGGGAACTGTGTCTCCAAGAAGTCAGAGAAGTCAGGACAAGGGTACCGTGGAAGATATCAGACCCTTTAACTGTGGCCAAGAACCGCTTGTTCTTGGCAACAGTTCCCATCACATTAACCATCTAGGGATGTCTGAGGGGCAGGTAGTTGGACCCTGACCTCAAACCCCACAGAAACTAGCAGTCACGCTTGGCGTGCCTAACACGTGGATACGGAGTGCTCAAACAACACATCTTTATTCTCTCAACCTTTCTACTCACTACCTTTTTTGCCTTCACGTCACTTCCCACCCCGATCCCGCTTCTATTCCTGGGCACTCCAATATCCAACATGACATTGTTATGGTTAAGAAGGTACGTGGGGACCGGAGTACGTCACAAGTTCGGTGCATGCTGGTCACATATGCTGGTCGCATATGCTGGCCACATGGGTGTTGGGGGCTACTCCATACTCAGGTCGGGGAGCACCCGACAGTGCACACACTGGTGCGGCGATCACGCCGCTGGCTCAGGGTTGGGTGTTTATCCCACCCGCTCCGGATCACCGGAGCTCCACACGTGGCTGGGGGCACCCAGCACACCGCGGCCCCGGCTCTGGGGGCACCCAGGCCGGTGTCACCTCCCCAACCCGCCTCACAGGGTTAGGGGGACCCACAGGGACGGCGTTGCCCGGCAGGGACACTGTCCGGACGGCGTTGCCCGGCAGGGACACCGTCCTCCAGCTGGGCCCCGTCCTTGGGCCCAGCACACACAGCGCAGCACCAGCATGGTGCTCCAAGAACGACGCTGGAGCCTTGTGATGGAGTGACTGGCGAGCCGGAAGCGGCTCGCTTCTTTTATTATGTTGGTCAGGTGGCTACCGCCACGTGACCCATTACAACATCCTGAGAGCTACCATGCTCCCAGGAGGGGTCACCATGCAACAATGGGGGTGATTAATAAAAAAGCATGTGAGCGACATTGCGCTTGCCAGGTGTACGTGTCATCATTTCGTAGAGGTCCACATCCAGTGCAGCCTCCCCTAACAAGAAACTAATAATTTGACTCAGTGTCAATGTTATAATCATGACTTTCCTACGTTTAGTATAGAACATCTGTATTAAATGAATAAAGTGTTACAAACGAAAACACTTAAAACAGTAACAATAATATTCTGGGCAATCCGATGTCAGGTGTAAAAAAAAAAAATAGTAACTCTTACATGTCAACATTTCAGATCACCTAAAGGACATTTTGTAATGGAAAAATGCACTTTGCTCATTTACTTGCATGGAGGTGAGGGAAATTTAAGGTGGGATGAAATCAAAATATATGCGAGTAGCATTTCTATCTGAAAAAATCCTGAGTCTCCCTCCTAATTAGGAAGGGCATGGTAACCATATACACACTAGCCGAGAACTCTGCTCTTCGTGAGTGCCCCGGAAGTAAAAGCACAACTGTGTAATCCGATTATCCGAGGCTCCTACCTTTGTATGGCTGCTTGAATCGAACTTGTTGTTTTTGAAAGCTGTGGCGTTCTGGTGGCACTGAGGACGCGTGCGAGACACGTTGCCACGCTGAGAACTCATCTCGGTGCTACGAATGTAAGAAAAACACAAGCAGCACCGGGTTACAGCTTAGTGGGACGAGTTTAATCAAGTTGTCCCTTTTCTATGTCATAAGACCTTTCACATCCCAGTCTATCGTCTATGTTCATGTAACAAAATGATATGACTGGTAACTTTTTATTTAATAGCATGAACTTGAACCTGTAGTAGAAAAGTATCCATTTTACGATGGATACATAATTTCTACTTCCCAGCTGGTGGCTCTTTTTTACGGTAAAAGAACAAACGTGCCACAGTTTTCCGAACGAACTCCGCCTGCCTTGCTAGCGTTGCTTATTAGGGGCGACGTAAGCAGAAATATTGAGACGGTACTGTGACTAAGGTATATGACGGTGAACACTGTTTCTTTTGTTCCTCACGAATAGCGTTACAATCAACATGTTGAGCTTTTCGAAAGTACCCGTAAACTAGTCTTATAAGTAGAGGTTTAAAGGGAAAAACACTTTTCGTCTTGCACTACTGGCAAGTACTCTCATATCTTTATCGCCGCACACTTTCCCTTCCTGGCCTCTTTTCTTTTGTATAATAAAAATCCATTCTAAAATGGACACACATTCAAAGGCATCGTTTGAGCGCCTGCCCCTTTAACCAGCCGACTTGCAGCCTCTGTGTAACTGCAGCTTTACGTCACCCTCTATCTGATTGGGTGAGATAATACAAGCCGGGCTGTGCCATTGCAGTGGCTCAGCTGACCGTCACTCCGGTAAGTTTGTGATCTTTGATTGGTGTTGTCTATTGTCATTCTTGGTCTGATTGTCCCGCCCCATCAACACCCATTGAGCAATCGATGGGGTTTCAGAACGTTGGCTGTGCTTTGATTGGTCTGTCGCTGCCGGTTGCGGCGAAGCTGAGTCGCGGTGTGTTCAGGGCGCGGAGCCGCCCTTCCCCCACCGGCGCTGTTTATTCCCAAGCGCCGGACATCCCGCAAGGGCATCGGCGGGTCTGTAGCAGGTGCCCATCTTCCGTTTGTGAGTGTTGAAACTCAGCTGGTGTGCGGGAGCAGTTCAGGGCCCTCGCGGCAGGTGCCGGAGCAGAGAGGATGCTGGGATCCCCAAGAGCCTGACACCGAGTGAAGACAGAGGCCGCGGAGCCCGCAGCCCCGGGTCTACAGACACCGCTCCGAGGTCTGGTATCCCCTTACAAAACACCATCGGTGTTCTCCTTGTGTTCTTCGCCTGTGTTTTTGCCAGTAGATGAAGGCCAACGCTCCTAAATAGGCTGCTTTTTTGTAATTTTTTTTTTTGGGTGGGAATCGTCTTCCTGGTAGGTTCTTCCACCACCAGCTTTTCTGTTGGAGCCACCCTCTCTCTTTTACTGCTTCTACTTCCTGGTACACAAATATCGTCTACTTCTCATGTCGCTTCACCCGAGTGTTCATTCCCCACACCTTCAATTTTGGTATGGTAATCGATCTAACCACCAACGTCGTTTCCTTGCCAACCCATGCCGCCGGTTTCTCCTTGTGTAGCCACCATCTTTTCCCTGTTGGCCCCCACGCCCTTTTTGTGTGTTTTTCGGAGGACCCCGTTGCTCGATTTTCTATAATGGATCCTTGGGAGAGGAGGCCACAGCTGTCTATGGCGGAAGTAAAGTGGTAGACAATGGTCTATAGAGTCATGTTCCGTTTGTAGTCTAGAGCGCGGCGACACACACTAGTCTTATATGTACTTGCATTGGACCCCTTGGCGGTGGGTGAGTTGTGAGCTTGTTCCTGTAAGAAGCCCATTTACGTTTAGCGGTGCGAGTCACAGAGATAGCATCTACAGCATAAAAGCCACTTTCTGCCTCCGAGGTTCAGACGCTGGGAGATCACATTCCCTCACCTCCCGATTAGCTCCTAAGCTGCTTGGGGCACTACTGTGAGGCTTGAACTAATTGAGCAGGGTTGGAGTTCCGCTTAGGGCAGTGGTCTTTAAACTTTTTGGCCTGAGCCCCACCATGAGCAAAGTTTGGGCAAGCCGGGCCCCCCAAAAAGTGCCAGATGGGCAGTATGTAGGAATCGCTATGAACTTTTGCGTGCCGTCACTGCACCCTATTCCCAGTACAGACCCTGGGCTCTCCCCAGCACTATCCTAGTGCTGCCACCACAGTCCCATAACACAAGCATACACACATCCTTACACATTTAAATACAAAATAAATCGCCATAAACTTACCTCGCGTGGTTGCTAAAATGCCCCGTTCCAGATTGCTCTGCCCGTATGTGGGAGGAGGCGCAGGAGCACCCCCTCGCACATACATACATGCAGTGCCCCAGCCAGCATGTCCAACGAGCTATGCAAGGCTGGCGAAGCAAAACACCCCCAGCGTTGCATGGCTGTGATCATGTGCGGCTGGGGAAATGAACTGTCAAAGGCAAACAGTTTCCCTTTGACAGTTCAGCCAGCCCAGGAGCACTCCCTCAGCTGGAAAAAGCAGCTGAGGGAGTGCTCCGTGTTTCACTGGGCTGGCTCCTCGGCTCCTCCATAATGGGTGAGGTGGCCAGTGGATGGACGCCCCCTCACCCATCATGGATGAGCCGGTAGGCTTGGACTGGCCAATAGGGCGATGACCGTACCAAAAATGCAAAATGCTAGTGTAGGCCAGTAAAAATGGGCCACTTTTTTGGCCAATGTGGGCCAGTTTGATTAGTTACTTCACTATGCAGCTAGTAGTTTTGACCACTGTTGCCGAATAAATATTCTTTAAATATCACCATTAGTTTACATTTGAACAAAAAACAACCCCTTGGGTACTATTCAAACAGCCTGTGACTAAACACTGAATATCCATTTGCAACTCCTCGCCATTTTTTAATTGGTGACCGTTTTATAGCCCAGTGTGACCATGTGAGACGCCCCTTCCCATTACATCCAATCTAAAAAAAAAAAAAAACTTTTTTTTTACATTTTATGCTGGGCTCTGGCGCTCCCCCCCCCTCCTGGGATGCGGCCAGGTCCCCCTGGGAGGCCGCGCCCCACAGTTTGAAGACCTCTGGCTTAGGGTGACCAGAATTTCAATACAAAAACCGGGACGTCGACAACATAAAAGCGGCACTACCCCATCGCAGCCCATCAATTACCGCCCCTCCCCCAACACGCCCCCACAACCACCACCCAACCATATTTCCAGCACTTCTCCTTCCTATAAACTGTATATAATCTCATTTGTGGAGTTTTTGTCTGTGAATTGTGGCATGTTAATTCAAAACGAGCATGAGCTCTAATTGATATTACATGACTTGCTGTACAACGATTTCCAAGCCACTCTCTGTGGCACAGTCAGCAAGTGTTGTGACTTGTACCTGTGAGGTTGCGGGTTCGAGCCTAACCTCCAACTTCAAAATTCTGAAAGTGTTGTGATAAATAATTACGGTTTTAATTACTGTAGCCACCCAACCATGCAAACCCCGGACGGGGTTTAAAAAATGAAAACTCTCCCAGGACGGAGGGTGATTTCCTGGGACTGTCCCGGGAAAACCCAGACGTCTAGTCACCCTAGTTCCGCTAACTTTCCAGTGCAAACACCTCCAGTGCAAACACCGGATATTGTTGGTGTGCGTGATGTAATCGCAAAGGGTCGCTTGCAAAGAGACTCACAAATATCTGCACTGTGGGCTTTTACACCCTACCGCAAATCAGAAATGCAGCATTCCAAAACATATAATTCGAGGTGGGGGGAGTCGACATTGCTGTGAGCTATTTAGTTATTACTGATACTCTAAAAACGCATGCTTTGTTTTAATACGAGAGCTAATGTTCAATTAGCTGTCGTATTAAAACGTAGCTTGGTCATCGCGTGCCATACACACGTGCAACCCATATTCGATTATCTGTCTTTAGGAACGCATCTACGAGAGCATTAAGGCGTACATAGTAGACATGTGTAGCATAATAATCGACGACAAGCAGATTGTAGCAACAGGCTTTATTTACTTACACTCATGTAGTGATAAGTATCAATAAGTAAAGGTCCAATAAATGTCGAGATGCTGATGGTGGTAAGGATGCATTCCCTGGGGCCCCAGGCTTGTCCTGAGGGCCTTGTGGCAGTATTGGGTTCCTTAAATCAGAGGAGCGCGTCTGCTCTGTGTCACTGGTGCCTTGAAAAGGTTTGCCGCAGCTATGCATGCTTCTGGTTGAAATCTCGCGAGACTTCGGTGGTGCCGCGTCTCGCAATTTCTCTACACACCTCCCTTTGGAAAACCTAGGACCTGATTCACAGAAGCATTTTATAGTGGTTCCATCCAATAGAATAACATTCTGTGAATCAGACCCAAAGATGTATATTCCATAATAGTCAGCATCCTTCACCAGTTTAATGTGCTGTCTTCTCAGAGACCCTCCTTCGTCCCTCCTGTATCCGATGCTTGCATCGTTTCACAAACCACTTCCGGCATCATTTCGATCTCTTTTCTCTGTCATCTCTCACTGATGCTTCTAGCTCATGTTCTCTCGTTGCATCACAGTCTTGACAGTTGCCAGGATGGGACTCCTCTTGCATTTTCTCGGTGGTCTGATGCCTCTTAAATGTTGCCACATGTTCACGTGCAGCCATCTTCTGTGCGGATGTGATTATAGGCTTGATGAACTTCGACACTGTCGTTTGATCTTTATAGGGTAGCCAAATTTTGATCCAGCCTCCTTCCCTGACTTCAGGGCCTTGGGTTGCTCTTCTCCGGTCGCTCCACTTTTCATGCATGCTTTTACGTTCCAACCTCCACATCACTGCTTCCATGCTCACTTCATCATCTTACTTTACTTTGGACAACTATGGTGGTACCAGTTTGGACGCTGCTCTTCTTCCCCTCTACCCCCAAAATGGCGACACTTGGGTGACACCATTGGGGCTAATCTGTGAGCTGCTACGGCTTCCTTGACATATTTCAGGGGATCAATTCCTGACGCCATTGCTAACTGAATTGCCCCTTTGATAAACCTGTTGGCCCTCTCGACCAGTCCACTCGCCTCTGGTGATACAACACGGCTTTCCTCTGCCTTATGTTGTGTGTCTGCATAAATCTATGTCCTTGGGAGGCCTTCCCCCTGAAAGGTGGGTGTGAGGACTTCTATAACTGTTGCAGTAGTGATATTTGGGACAAATTCCGCTTCTACCCATTTTGACAGTCTACGATTACTGTTCCGTACCAATGCTTTTGAGCCATTGCTTCTAACAGACCCAAGGACATCCAGTCTCACTTTGTACCAGACTGCTTCGGGGATCTGATGGAATCTGAGGCGCTTGTCTGGTCTTCAAATGTTTATCACTGTACATGCACTCATGATTCATGTACTCGTGGTATCTCTCCATCATGGAGTGGATGTCCTCATCAATGGCAACCAGTATGCCTCTTACTCGCTGGCGCTTCATGGTGTTCTCCAAATGCCCTCAGTGAGCTCTGATCAGGATGATTCTTCTCATTACCGTTGGGGGCATTACCTGGTCGCCCTTGAGAATCGGGCCTTCTACCTCTGATATTTCTTCTGGCTGGCCACTCTGGGCGCACTCTCTGACTCTCCCCCGGGTGGGGTCTTTACTGTCCTCCTCGTTCCATTGACCTTCACTCCTCTCTAAGAAATCTGGACGTCTTGGATGGATGCGACAATACTCGTCCTGCAGGAA
Organism: Ambystoma mexicanum; assembly: GCF_040938575.1. NCBI lineage: Eukaryota > Metazoa > Chordata > Amphibia > Caudata > Ambystomatidae > Ambystoma > Ambystoma mexicanum. The sequence continues at coordinate 1,167,688,213 of NC_090935.1, read as the reverse complement.
TGTGGTGGCTCTTTGTTTCTGGGAATCCTGGTCATACAGTCAGCTAGGGCTTTCCTCCACCCGGCATTTTGGGTTTTCTCAACCGTATATTCCTGAAGTCTTGCCACAATGCTAGCCAGGCGGGGTGTGGACGACTTTGTTCCTCCTGGACTGAATATATGGATGAGGGGTTTCGCATTTCTTCTGGGTGAGCACAGCACCTAATCCGCACATGCTGGAATCCAGTGATAACCATGTCCCATGCGAGATTGAACAGCTGTAGGCACGGTGCTTCCACTATCCGCCTTTTTTATTTTTACAGCCTCCTTCTGGGCTTCGGACCAGGTGAACTCTGCTCCCTTCTTGAGTAGGTCTCTCAGCAGTGCAGTGCCTTCTGAAAAGTTTGGGATGAACTTGGCATAGTATTCTGCAAGCCCCAGAAATTATCTTACTTCGTCCTTGCTGGCAGGCTCTGGAGCTTTGACAATGGCCTGCACTAGGTATTGTTTGGGGCTGATTCCTCTGGCAAATATCCTGTACCTCAGGTATTCAACTTCTTGTGCTTTCAAGGCGTACCTCTCATATCTTAGTTTGACCCCAGCATCCTGTAATTTGAGTACTTTTCTCAATGTGACATTGTGCGTGGACTCCTCATCAGCGTACAGCAGTATATAATCCTGAACATAGGAGACAGTTCCTATATCCAGCGGTAGTGAGTCCATCATATGCTGGAATGCAGAGGCTGCTGATGACAGGGCGAAGGGCATCTTGGTAAACTTGTATGTGCCAAAAGGGGTGATATAACGCTGTGAGGGGCCTGGAATCTTTATGAAGATGGATTTGATTAGCTTTGAAAACACGTTTGTCTCCTTCATCATGAGGATTAATTAATTAATTCATAGTGGGATGGGCATAGCTTTCTGAAATGAGGTTGAGGCTGCAAAGGTCTATGCAAACTCTCCTGAATTTTGCTTTTTAATCAGCACACCCGGGCTCTGCCACGCAGAGGCTTCCACTTCCTCGATGGTACCCTCTTTCACATCTTGCCGAGTTGGCTTTAAATAATGTCCCTGACGGTCGCTGGGACCGGCCGCACATTATGCTTGACAGGGACAGCGTTTGCATTGAGCATTATTCTGTGTATGAAGTTCTTGATTTTCCTTGGACCATCTGAAAACCATTTGGGGAAGTCTTCTTTCACCACCAGCACTCCTCCTGCATTGACTGCCAATACCTGATCCTCCATGCTGGGGTCCAGTTTCATAGTTTGGCTTGTTTGTCCCATCCTTGGATGCCTGGGCCTTCTTTGTACAGATCTTTTCGTCTTGTTGTGGTCTCTCTTCCTTTGAACTCCACAACACCCTTAATGTACCCTAAAAGTTCAGTTGCGCTCCTCCAAACACGATGGGCTTGTGGCGCGTGCAGAATACTTAAACTCCTGTCTGTTCCCACCGTTTCCCTGTACTTGTGTAAGGGTAAAATGGTCAAATCGGAGCCTGAGTTTGCCATCACTCGTGTCCCCATAACCTTCATCCTGATCATGTAATGGGCTTCTGCCTTCTGGCTCTTGAACTGTTCGCCATCAACACTGTGGGTCTCCCTTCTTCTGAGGAGGATTCTGCTTCCACGTTGTTCTGCATTGATAGTCACTTTTTTGTTGCACCACTTGCACACCAATGCAAAGTGTCTGATTTTCTTGCGCACACAGAACACTCCTTGTCCCTCGACAGACATTCTGTCATTAGCTAAGTGTCTTGTGCTGGTGCACCAGTGACACTTGAGCGGCTCTTTTCTTCCCAAATTCCCTTCTCTTGCGTCAGCCACTTGCTTTTCTTTTCTGTTTCTAACCGTGATGGCCTGGACCTCTGCTGGGACTGAGGTGCTAGCAAACTTTCCTTTGCCCCGCTGTCTCTTCTACGGCTCTCGCTATCTCTACAGCCTCATCGAGCTGAAGTTCTTTCTCCAATATAAACTTAACTTGCACCATCCTGCTGTTGGTGTCGATGGTCAACATGTTGCAGATCATTCTTTCTGCATTATTTCCAAAATTGCATAGTGCAGCAATTTTGTTATGTAATCGTCCACGGGTTGTGACGCTTGTTGTTTGCGCCCATACGTGTTCTGTGCAGCACTTTGTTTTCTTTGCTTTTCAAACAGCTTCACAATTCTCCTCACGGTGGCCTTGTACACATCACCGTCCTCATAATCACCTGCTTCAGGCGTAAGGCTAGTGAAAACATTGTCCTACTCCCAGAGCATTCATTAAAATCACTCTGTGCCTCGCAGCAGTATATCCTGCACCTCCTAGTGCCTCCACATACGTCGTGAATAGGGGTTCAAATTGTGGCTATGGGATTGCAGCCCTACTTAGTGTTTGTAGGAACGACGGGGGAGGCGTTGCTCCTTACATGTTGATTTTCAGGCACCAGGATCCCGTCCTCGTCTCCAAATATGTAGTATAATAATCGGGTGACAAGCAGCTCGTAGCAACAGGGTCCAATACGTGTCATGGGCTGGTGGTGGTAAGGACGCATTCCCTGGGGCCCCAGGCTTGTCCTGGGGACCTTGAAGTTCCTTAACTTAACTGGCGCCTTGGAAACTGTTTGCTGCTTTGCATGCTTCCAGGCAAAATCTCTCTAGACTGGTGGTGCTGCGTCTCGCGAGCTCTCTATATATGCATTGACAAAGTTGTACTTTTGCATCTCGTACAGCAGTTGGATTAACGGCACATTATATACTAGCTTCTCTAACCAACGCATTTCCCAGAAAAACGGAGCCACACGTTACCTCACAAACTTATGGCTTTACTGGACAAGATTGTTGTATATTCTTTAGTGTCTCACATGTTTGTGCGTGGCTGTCAACACATTCTATTGTTGGAGCAATACAGTTTGCGTTGACTGTCCCCATTCCAATTAATAGCAGGTGTATGTGTACCATTATGGCCCAACCTGGGGCTCACTATGTCTGCACCATAACTAGGCGTTGCCCTGCTGGGGGATTGGGGCTGGAAACTACAGTGGAAGCATATCGGTTGTAGCACTTTACTTTTTCATGTTATACCAATAACTGCATGCTGTGAAAAGCTTTGAGAATGTTATGGACAAGCGGTAACTATGTGAATGGTTGATTCCGAAGGCTGCCGCTTATCATAGCGGCAAGATATGTAGATGAATAATGAAGACCCATTCTGTTATGATGTGTAAATCCACAACCCTGTACAGACGCACTTGTCAACCGGTGATAACGTGGGAAGAAAACGCCTCCATTGTGTTTTAATAGGCAGGAGCTAACTTGCAGGTGCCCCATGAGATAACATAACATCAGTGTTCCGTAGCTATGCTGCACTGGCATCCTAGCTGTGCCATCCATGAATTTCTTGGCTTTGAGGGCATGAGGGGCTCCATGCAGAAGCTGCTGATGAACCCTTTACCTCACTGAAATCTTTAACTTGAAAATCCCTCCAATCCCACCCACTTATTTATTTGGCGCTCGTGCATTTGCAGGAAATGATTACCGGTTAACTAGCTTGGCTCTGCAGCTGTAAGCAGTCTCGGTCACATTTCCCAATCTCCCCTCACCACAATGTTCCTCCAACATTGCATTGCCCTTGGGGCCGTGATCGAACTATTGGCTGAGCTGGACCCTTGTGGTCTCAACCAGCACTTTTTAAATATATTTTTTCAGTGGGTGCACCCTGTAAATCATCTGCAGAGCTCTGAAAGATAAACAAAACAGCCTTAAGAACAAACAAGATTGAGAACTTTAAAGCAGACCATGTCATTGAGAGGGAGGGTGGGTAGTCTGGAAGCTAGACGGTTCAGTGCGCCTATAGGCCTGCCAGACATGCAGGAAACGCCCCTCCATCTTCCTGCTGGCTGGTCACGCCCATCCTTCCGCCTACCACCCACAGCTTTAACCTCTCCCACAGCCTGCACGATTGCAGCCAAAACCCATCCCCCCAGATGGCCCAAGTACCCTCTCCCACCCCTTGACACCTTACACCCTGCCACAGCCATCTCGCTCCCAGTGGTGGGCACCACTGCTAAGGGCGAAATCCTCCCGCCTTGTTGGCTCGAGCCCTGGCGATTCCCTCGTACTTGTTCCTGGGAGCAGATTTATGGGAGGCTAAATGTAGCTTTGAAACACTTTGATTAGGTTGCAGTGTGTTCAGTTCTGTTGTTTCTACGGTTAGTGTGTGGCAGTTTCAAACAACCTATCTTTGCCAGTGTACAATCTTAGTTAATTATTGATGAAGGTTTGCAGTTTTTGAAAGTCTGCTTATGATGAGAAATAAACCTAATATAAAATAACAGGTGTCAGTTGTATGTATACGAAGTTGAACTAACCCCATAGTCGCGCTTGTGTATTTTTAGAGGACACTACTGTTAGGAAAGATTCCCATTTATTTATGTGTAATTTTCCCTCCAGTTGGGCACTCCCCAACTTTTTGCTGATGTCTAAACGCCATAGTCTGACTTTACCAGAGGAGCACACACTTCTGCTACACTCCCATGGGCTTTTCGCTCACTTTTAATGGGGAAAGTGACATGCCCTCAGTACTGGGAGACTTTTTCCCATAGTCCTTGTCCATGTTACAACTTTTCTGCAACATGTAACAAGTGTACAATGTACTCTACAATACAGTGCACTTGGGTTCAGTCATTTCCAATGATCCTAGATACTCTCAAAGGATTTTTTAGAAGTGCAGATGTGCCTTGGACAGGGCTGGTGGCAGCTGATCATTTTGCATATTTTTAACCCTTTATTACCGCATTTGGCACGGTTAGGTGGCCTGGCTCCATGGCCACGCCACAAGGTTCTTTGTCCTGTCCTTTGGCCATCTTGCCCCTTCACCTTCCCTAGGTCGAGCCGACCAGGGTCAGTCCTTATTTGGCATGCATTTTCCTGCGGAGCGCCAAGCTTTCGCGGGCTTCTGCTTGCTGTTTGTGTGTGTGTGCCTCCAGGATGTGGGCTGGAACGTCTGGTTCCAATACACATCCTGGGTGCCAGAGAGTCTGGAGTGCTGTGAATGCCTGGGCCCACCGTGGTCCATGATCCACGTGTGGTATACCTGTATGTGAGCAGATCTCCCATTGGTTCCTCTTTGATTTGACACGAATGAGATTCTGGATAAGAGTTGGCCCTAAACACCCATACCATGTTGATCTCTGAAGTTCTCACTGAACGAAGGATAGGATCCAAGTATCCTGAAACTAAGAAGCTGAATCGAGGAACCGCTGGAAGGATTGGCACGCTGAGCCCGCTGTCGTCCTGCTGGACCCCTCTGCATCTGAGCGTCCTAGAAGGTCTACGAAGAGGCTTTGACCCATTGGAATAGTGGGACCAACTATTCTCGGCACCTTCATCGCAACCTGCAAGGAAGCCTTTTCGGTAGTGTCCCTGTGCCATCCAGTGGACTGACCAGCTTGCGTAGCCGTTGGGCTCTGAGACCGCCGCCGTTTCGAGGAGGCCCTTGAAACTTGGTATATCGAAAGCTCTGTGTTCACTGCACTTTCTCACTGAATTTCGTACACTTGGCGTTCCCAGGTCTGGAGTAAAGTGAGTGCGCCCGAGCCAGAGTTTACGCAGTTGCCACGTCAGCCAGCTGTGGTGACAAACTTTGCAAGTTCATTGCAGCTGTGGTCCTCTGTGCCCTGAAGCCTGCTACAGCGGAACTGGCCTGATCCATCCACCAGGAGCGGAGAAATTGCCACTGTCCTGTAGGGGAATCGATGCTGTAACTGTCGCTGAAAGCCGCAGAGCTGCGAGATTGGCACATTTGAATCTGCAACCGAAGTGGACTGCTTACTGAAGTTTGGTCCGGAGTGCGCCGGGGCTCGTAATCCCAACCCTAACCGGTGGCCCATAGCGCATCATCCATTTTTATGCATGAGTGGGCCCTTCTCCTTTCCACTGCTAGTGCAAACTATTCCCAACTATTGGAATCGACTGTTTTGCCCATTTGCACTACCACGTGCACCAGCAGTGCAAGTACATTTGAGCAATAGGGTACACTCTTCTTAGGGATTGAACTGCCTTAGGAGTGTGTTGGATGCAGAAGGGACTAAAGACTATTTGCACTGCCTGTTTCCTTCCCCTTTTAGGTTGTGGTCCCATTTTGTGCATTAACCCTGTAGACCCCCTTGGTCTTGTATATATGTATTTAGATAGGATTGTGTTGGCCTAAAAGTTTTACTTTGATTTGTGTGTTGAAACTCAAAGGCCTTGGAATAAATGTATGTGTGTGTGTATATGTATATATATTTCTGAGGCTTGTGGAATCTGCTTAGATCACATGCTGTGCATAGGCCGACATCTAGTGGAAGCTGCGGAGTATTACAGTTTGTTTTTCGAAAGTCGAAAATGGGCGTCGACACAGGCGTGCCAGTAATACTATCCCTAGTGTGACGTCCACTGTACCCAAGATCCCTCACGCGTGTAGGATCCTCAGATTGTTTTTTTCCGCCATACTGGTCGGAAGCATCTTGCGGAGTTCCCTGGCCTTAGCCATACTTTTGCTGTTATTATAATTTTAATTCTTATTCATTCCCTTCCCCACCCCAACGTCGACCCTCAACCTCGACGACGGCTGGAGAAGTCATCGACCGTCGACTGCTGCACGACGGATCTGGGCCTCGGTAGGCCGCTGGCCTCGGCCCGGGCCTAGTAGGCCGCTGGCCTCGGCCCTTACAAGTAGGGAGAGTGGGGGGTGGTACATACTCTTCACTCTTGATATATAGTTACATTTATATATATTCCTACACTTAGCAGCCCGCTGCCTTAAGGTGCGTATGGAGGGTACCCCTTTTCAATTCTGCCCCAAGTGCAATCGCAAATACCCTTGGGTCGACAGGCACGCCACGTGCAATCTCTGCTTGCCGAGGGATCACCCCGAAGCGAACTGCAGAGCGTGTAGTAGGTTTAAACCTAAGACACTTAAGGACCGTTCGACAAAGCGTTGGGCCCACCACGCCAGGCAGGAGGCCATGGCAGCGGAGGGCGCCTTCAGCGATGGCAGCGACGCCGTACTTTCGGACGGCGAGGGCATTACGGCGTCGAAAGACAGCCGACGAGCGCAGGTCCCCGACCTCGGAAGGTCGTCCGGCAAGGCGGCTATGGGGAAGACCCCCGGCGACGCAAGCGCTACACACCTAACACACACTAAACACACTAAGACCAACCGGACCTCGACGACGTCGACTTCCCGGAAAGAGGCACAAAAAGAACGGTCCGACTCGGTGTCCTCTGGGCGCTCTCGATCGAGATCGCCTCACGACGCAAGGCAATCATCCACTCTTGCCAAGAGTGCCTCGCTACACACACTAACGGAAGTTCGATCGTCGGGAGACGAAGACGACTTCCACCCCCAGGCCGCGCTCCAAGATACCGAGACCGCGGTTAACATCAGTGAGGCCCCACGCCCGAAGCACACAGATACCTCTCCAGACCCTCGACGCCAGGCGTCGAAAGTCTCTGGGGCCCCCAAGGGACAGGGAAAACATTTTTCCACGCACGGAGAAGGGGGGAAACAGCGGAAAGCACAGCCTTCCACCCCTGTAAAGCCTAAGCAGACAAGCAAACACAAGTCTACCCTTGAAAATAAATCACCTGCTAAAGTAATACCCTGTTCCAGGGAATGGTCCAGTGAAGACATAGACAGGGTTATGTCTAGGATGTCTTCCTTGGCTGATTTTTATGATAAGAACCCAGAACACTTTCTTTCATATAACCCTCAAGGGGCCACACCCTCAGGCTCCTCCGATCCTATCCCGCTAAGTAAAGAGCCCCGGGTCGAAAGACCTGAACCCTTCAAGGTTCAGCCTTACTCCACTCCATATTCTACTCCACTCCCCAGTTATCAGGGACAAGTTTTCCCTGAAGAGGACCAGGAGTTTGCATTTATGGAAGAACAAACCGGGACAGATTACTATGCAGAGGATGAGGACCTGGAGGAGGGAGAAGATGAGCAGGAAATTTACAGAGTAGATTCCCCAGTACAAAGCGAAGCCCCAGTTACTGACTCTCCAGTTGATAACCAGCCCCTCCTTAACGAGGTTCTCGCTCGAGCAGCGGAACACTTCCACATCGACACCCACGGTGTACAGGAGGAAAGGGACTTCGCGGAGGAGTTTGTAGGAGAGAGAAGACCGGTCGCTCAGACCATCCCTATCCTCAAATCCATCCAACGAAGAATAGATCCTTCCCTGGTGAATCCTAACCTCACCAGAGCTGTCAACCCCAGAATTGAAAAGATTTTCCGGGCAGCCCAGTCTGACCCTCTGTATATAAAGGGACATCTTAAACCAGATTCCCTAGTGGTGACCAACACTAGAAAGAGGGCTGGCACGCCCTTATCTTCATCAGAAGCTCCTCCCGACAAGGAGAGCAAAAAACTTTACGGGTTTGGCAGAAAGGTAGCCTCAACGTCCGCCTACCAAGCAAGGATTGCGAATTCCACCACCCTGTTGGCTAGTTACAATTGCCATCAATGGGAAGAAGTCGCGGCGCTCATTGCCTCTGCTCCAGAACCGTTAAAGGGCCAGCTGGCTCGGATCTCGGCAGAGGGGAGAGCCGTGTCTGGTTGCATTTTAAAAGCAACTTTCGACGCCGCTGACAACGCAGGGAGATTGATAGCAGAAGGTACTGTTATCAAGAGACATGCGTGGTTACGGCAGTCGGGATTCAAGACAGAAACCCAGGCTTCTTTAATAGACAAGCCAGTGGAACCCGACCTATTGTTTGGGAAAGCGGTCGAAGACGCACTTAAAAATGCCAAAGATGAATATGAGACTCTCAAATCCCTTGGCCAGCTTACCAACAAACCCCCTAACCAGAGGGGGAACAATAATTTTCGTCGCCCACGCGGCCAAAATTCACAAAGAGGCAACTATGCCCAGGGACAAGGTACACAATGGAATAACAACCAGCAGTCTACCCAGAGTTACGGCAGGGGTAACAAGAGAGGTCGTGGAAGAGGCAGAGGCAGCCCCAACAAGGGCGGGGGCACGCCTCCACCAAAACAGTGACGCTCAGTTCAGGGTCCCTTGCCACGCAACCCCAGTAGGGGGACGCATTTCCACCTTCACCCAGGCTTGGGAAGGGATCACCTCAGACAGATGGGTGCTGTCAACAGTATCCGCAGGATATTGTATAGAACTACTGCAGCGTCCCCGGAATCATCCTCCACGACAAAGAGTGCACTCCCTAGAGCATCAAAGGATCCTTCTCGAGGAGATCGCCATTCTGCTAGAAAAGGACGCGATAGAACTCGTCCCAGGACACCAGGTAAACAAGGGTATCTATTCAACTTACTTCCTTGTGCCAAAGAAAGATTTGACAATGCGCCCAGTATTGGACTTACGGCCTGCCAACAAATATGTCAAGCCCCAAAAATTCCGTATGACCACGCTACAAGAGGTAATCCCCCTCCTAAAAAAGGGGGATTACATGGCAACCTTGGATATGAAAGATGCTTATTTTCATATTTCCATGCTCCCAGCGCACAAAAAGTACTTGCGCTTCAAGGTGGACAGTCGCCACTACCAATTCAAGGTACTGCCCTTCGGGATAGCTTCAGCACCAAGGGTATTCACCAAGGTACTGGCGGTGGCGGCTGCACACCTACGCAGGGAAGCAATCCCGGTGTACCCTTATCTGGACGACTGGCTCATAACGGGGGAAACCCCAGGAATTTGCAGGTCAAACATTCAGAGGACTATCGACCTCCTCCACGAATTAGGCTTCTCCATCAACGAGAAAAAGTCAAGTCTGGTGCCAAGCACCTCAAAACAGTTTCTAGGAGCTATCCTAGATACTCAGAAAGGATTGACCTTCCCTTCGGAAGAGAGAATTCGGAATATACTTCTGCAAATTCCGCATTATCAGTCAGGTCAACAGATAACAGTACGCAAAGCTATGCGGTTACTGGGCATGATGGCGTCATGCATTTACCTGGTCCCCCACGCGCGTCTGCGCATGCGTCCCATGCAGGAATGGTTGGCGAAACAGTGGTCTCAGGCAAGTGGTCATTGGGACGATCTAGTGGTCGTTTCGCCAACACTCGTACAGAGCCTACACTGGTGGACAAGAGAGAATCTCGCAAAGGGGAAACCCTTTTACGATCCCGAAGTACAAGCCGTGGTGACTACAGATGCATGCCTGACTGGGTGGGGAGCTCACCATCTCCACCACACAGCTCAGGGTCTCTGGTCTCACTCAGTAGCCAAGAACCACATCAATCTGCTAGAGCTTCTGGCAGTATTCCGAGCGCTAAGGGCGTTCGAGCCCCATCTACTGAACTTGTCGGTGCAGATCAGGACGGACAGCACGACAGCCATGTTCTATCTGAACAAGCAAGGGGGGACTCGTTCGCCAAATCTGTCCAAGCTTGCCCAGAAAATATGGATATGGGCACTCAGACGGAACATCTTCCTGTCATCGCAACATGTTCCAGGGGAGCTCAATTCCCTAGCGGATGCTCTAAGCAGAAACTCCCTCCCAGAAGAACACGAATGGGTCCTTCACAGAGACGTAGTAGAAGATCTCTTCTCTCAGTGGGGTTTCCCCACTATAGACCTATTCGCCACAAGCGAAAACAAACAATGCCCAGGATTTGCATCCAGGTTCCCCCAGCCGGACTCCCAAGGGAATGCCCTGTGGATGAACTGGTCAGGGATGTTTGCGTACGCTTTTCCACCAACTCCTCTCATCAGGAAGGTGGTGTACAAGATGAACAAGGAATCTATGACGCTCATCCTAGTTGCTCCCATGTGGGCGAGACAACCATGGTTTCCACACCTACGCAGGATGGCGGTGTGCGAACCCATCAGACTCCCAGCCTGGTACAACCTACTGTCCCAGCAACAGGGTCAAACAGTGCATCAGGAACCCAACTCTATGAACCTAGCAGCATGGCTCCTGAAGTCATAGAGTTTGGACATCTCAAATTACCACAGAGGTGTATGGACATTCTAAAGGAGTCCAGGAAACCAAATACAAGGCACTGTTACTTTGATAAGTGGAAAAGATTCGTTATCTGGTGCCAGAATAAACAAATCAACCCGGTTGATTGCACTCCTTCCAACGTTGTGACTTACATGCTCCACCTGCTGGATGCAGGGTTGGTTTTTAACTCGCTGAAAGTACACCTGGCAGCCCTCTCGGCTTACACCACATCCCATAACAAGGTCTCGTGGTGGAAAGTACCAGTGGTTAAAGCCTTCATGGAAGGAGTAAAGAGACTTCACCCTCCTATTTCGAACCCACCGCCAGGATGGGACCTCAACGTGGTGCTAGCTAAGCTCATGGGACCCCCATTCGAACCCATGCATAAAAGTAGTCTCAAACACCTGACTTATAAAACGGCCTTCTTAGTAGCCATTACCTCCATAAGAAGGGTCAGTGAAATTCAGGCTCTGTCAGTGCAGGATCCTTTCTTTACTATCCACAAGGACAAACTGGTTTTACGCACACACCCTAGGTTCTCACCTAAATTCATATCCAAGTTCCATGTAAACCAGTCCATCGAGCTTCCGGCTTTCTTCCAGAACCCGCAAAGCTCGGCTGAGGTGAAACTACACACCCTAGATGTGCGTAGGGCGGTCCTATACTATGTAAATAAAACCAGACCGCTAAGGAAAACAGATCAACTGTTTGTCTCCGTAGCTACAGGCAGAGAGGGGGATCGCGTCTCTAAGGGCGCTATCTCGAAGTGGATTATCAACTGTATACAGCTGTGTTACTCTCTTTCTGACAAGACTCTGCCTTTTACGCCAAGGGCCCACTCTACTAGAGGCATTGGTGCCACTCTGGCTTTCATTGCAAATGTTCCCCTCGACACCATTTGCAAAGCGGCTACTTGGAGCTCTATTCACACTTTTACTCAGCATTACTGCATTGACACTCATTCCAAGACAGATACACAAGTGGGACAAGCGGTTCTAAGACACCTGTTTGCTCATGACCCTTCTCACATCCCACCTCCTTCTTCTGGTACTGCTCGCTAATCTATGCACAGCATGTGATCTAAGCAGATTCCACAAGCCTCAGAAGGGATACATTACTCACCGTAATCGTATTTCTGATGCTTGTATCTGCTTAGATTCACATGCGACCCACCCTTCCTCCCCTCCGAGAGAAGGCGCATGATTGCTTGTAGTCTTACCTTTTCTGTCTATCTGCTTGGATTATCTGTACTCACGCTACTCCTCATGCTTCCTCATGTCAGAAAAAATACAATCTGAGGATCCTACACGCGTGAGGGATCTTGGGTACAGTGGACGTCACACTAGGGATAGTATTACTGGCACGCCTGTGTCGACGCCCATTTTCGACTTTCGAAAAACAAACTGTAATACTCCGCAGCTTCCACTAGATGTCGGCCTATGCACAGCATGTGAATCTAAGCAGATACAAGCATCAGAAATACGATTACGGTGAGTAATGTATCCCATATATATATATCATGGACGCAGTAGCGTCGATGTAGTTATGGGTTAAGTTGTTGTTTCCATAGGAAGAGCATTTTTTGGGTGGCTTATAACTTGGCTCCCTCTGGACGAATCCTCACCAAACTTTGCAAAAAAAAGTATCTGGCCCACTCTGATTTTTTTTGTTGAAAAGTTTGGAGAGGTTTGGTCCGAGGAGGAGGAGGAGGGGGCGGGGGGTGGTCCCAAAACTTTGTTTTTTCCCATAGACATAATGGGGAAAAAAACTTTGCGCACGCCTACAGCCCAAACCGCTGGACGGATTTACACCAAATTTGCGGCAGGAGCTTTTTAACTGACCAAAATGTAAGACAAAAAAATTAGTGATATCTCAGTTCGCTCCGCGGACGGACTTCCCTGTTAGCTCCGCGGACAGCGCCCCGATTGGCCAAGCGGCTTGCGTGATGTCCGCGGACATGCGATGTGTTTGCTGATTGGACGGCATGGTGTGTGAAGCGCGTCAGATTTTTTGTGGCGCCCGCCATCTTGCATTCGCCTACGACCGCGGACAGCGCGGTGGTACTTGGATTAAAATTTCTATTTAGTGGAGTGTGTTGGTGTGTAAGAGTGTTTGGGGAGGGTGGGGGAGTATGAAATGGGTTCAATGTTCTGTTTTTTTTTATGTGCTAGACGCTTTTGTTTTCGATTTTGTCTGCGGACAACACAGCTGTTCTGAAATTTTCTATATAAACTAAATGGTGGGGTGTTCTGAGGACGTTTTGTTCGTAAGCAAGCTAAAATTGAGCGAAGAACACTCGCGGTGTCCTTAAATGTTGGTACATAAACAAAATGGGGGTGTCCTGAGGACGCTGTCCATATTGTACTCTGGCAAGTTGAATGTGTTCTAAGAACACTCACGGTGCTGAAATGTTTGCAATTAAACAAAATGGGGGTGTTCTCAGAACGCTGATCGTATTGTTCGCTGTCAGGTTGAAAGTGTTCTAAGAACCCTCCTTATGTCTGCTGACATTACAATTTCCTATGGGCCTTACCCGACTTTTTGTCCACTAAATAAACGATAAATCAGGCTGCTGTGCGCCGACATTATGTGATAATCCTATCACTTGCCCCATTGACCTGGCTGACCTGTTTTTGCGACACTAAATCATATCTCCCTCCCCTAAGCCCGACATTATCAAAGCATTCATATTACCCGTCTCTCCGTGACGTTACAGGGTGCGTAGCCAAACGCGCCCAGTCGTCTCCAGTCCTACGCGACTTTACACAGAACCCGGAAAACAACACACATTATCTCAGAACACAGCGCGCCACAATCCGGAATATGAAACTGTGATCTAAAAGCAAACAGCAAGATTGTACATTTCATAAAGTACATTTATTTGACATCAAATGTTTAGAGAATATTCAGCGATTTGCATTTGTCTTTGCTGTCGATCTGCAAAAGTTCATCTTGACTCGCGCGCTGTTCCTTTGCGCTACACAGGGTGTTGGTTTATGATAAAAGAAGCACTATGGTCGCACTGATAATCGGAAGGCTGTTCCAACAACGAGGCATTATGGATTATAAAATACTCGCATATTAAAAATGGCAGTACACGTTTAAGAAGCGACAACAGAACAACCTAATCATTGTGGGTTTTTTTTAAATACTAGTGCATTTGCATGTGAATGTATGCATATGGATGTAATGAGTTTGCATGTGTGCATTCGCGACTTTCATTACAAAAAAGGGGTGAGCTCAATGAGAGGCTATAACAACCATGCCCTCGGCAATCACCCATCATGCACTTGATGAATTATGCAAATTAGGTTATGATGTCATTTAGCTACTTTTATGACTGCCACTAGCTACTTTTCTTACTAAGGAGTTGCCAACACTGCTCCTACGCGACTTCATACAGAATCCGGAAAACAACACAGATCATCTCGCAACACAGCGCACCACAATTCGGAATATGAAACTGTGATTTAAAAGCAAACAGCAAGATTGTACATTTATTTGACATCAAATGATTAGAAAATATTCAGCGATTTGCATTTGTCTTTGCTGTCGATCTGCAAAAGTTCATATTGAGTCACGCGTTGTTCCTTTGCGTTGCACAGGGTGTTAGTTTAGAAGGACTGTGGTCGCGCTGATAATCGCTATTACATTTGTGATGTCATCTTTGATGTCCTGGGTGTTAGTGTTAGCAGTGCACGGTGGCGCGAGTTATGGTTGCTTATTTTACCATAACTTCCAAATTTCAGGGGGTTTTCGGTTTTACTTTGAACCATAACGTCCCTTAAACAACTTTTTTTTTTCATTGAATATATATATATATATATAAACACACACCTGACTGGGAGTAATTTGTAAGTGTCCTTTGCTCTGTGTGCTCATTGAGGTCTTTCAGTCACCCTCACCCCTCTTAAGACCTAGTCTTGACCGCCGCCATAGCTACCTTGATTGGTCTGGCTTGTCCTGAAGTTTACCCTGTTCCAACAAATTAGGCTGGCCTTAAAGGTTGCCCCCTTGGGCTTGTGTTGGCTGTATCCTCTTGAGTTGACCTAGACATTGACTTAACCAGGATGGTGAAGTAAGTTTACATGAGTTCAGCATTTTAGTTCTAAGTTGTCCAGGCAGTTGGTAGAAGATCTGTTCTAGTGAACTGCTATTGAAGCTGGCCTTTATGAATTGGAATATTGTCCATACTGAGGGGATCTTTCATGCTTGGAGAGGATTGATTTATAGTGAATTTTGATAGTCTTGCAGTTCGTCCTCTGGTTGTGTTG
This sequence comes from Ambystoma mexicanum, assembly GCF_040938575.1. Classification (NCBI taxonomy): domain Eukaryota; kingdom Metazoa; phylum Chordata; class Amphibia; order Caudata; family Ambystomatidae; genus Ambystoma; species Ambystoma mexicanum. The sequence goes on along the minus strand of NC_090935.1, from coordinate 1,167,673,013 downwards.
CATGTCGTGCATTTTAGGGGTGTACTGTTGACATCTGAAAGGGTTTGGAGTGCTGAAGATCAACAGGCCTGTTGCTCTAGGACTAATATGTAGGAGTCGGCCAATTGCTTTCCGTCTATTAGATATCTGTATGAACCGGAGAACATGTTGGCAACTAATTAATCCAGACAGAAGATTGGGTAGTAAAAAATGGAGTGGGAAATGCTTTGGCCGGGTTTCCACAAAGTATTTGGTAGCAAGAATTAACTCTCCTTAATGTTGTGGACACATGTGCTTGATGGGCCATCTGTCGCTTTTGTGCTGCAATGTCTTCTAAATCTGATGCTGAGATGAGGGAGAAAGACGACAGTTGTGCACATGAGGTTTTTGACAAATGTATACTTGCACTGAGCAGAATTCAAAACCTATGACCCTGTGCTCTTGGGCCCCAGCAAGCCTACGCAGACAGAAGACATTTAAAGAGAATGCCTTTTTATACAGCTAAAACATGTCATTTTACTAAAACGTGTGTGCTTGTGGACAGCATGTTATCTCTGAAGGTGGTCCAGTCTTTTTTTTTTTTTTATTTTTTATTTTTGAAAACCCAAAATGATGCTCATTCTTCCCCCTCCCAGTGAGCTCTCCTAATTGGACTTCCATAATGCCCCATGCTGAAAAGTATAGTGCAAAAATGTAGCTCTGTTCAGCCAATCGAACACCCATCAGCAGCTGCCTTGTAGTTTAGAAACTTGGCATTTGCAGAGTAATGTGCATTCCTGCATGGAACCCAATGTTCCAATAGGAATTCCTTAACTTTGGAGCACATTGATCAAAATGATATAATGTTTCTAACCGTCAACTAAATGCATACACGCCATTTCTAGTTCTTGCATGGTAGTTTCTGGGAATCTGCAATTATTATACTGATGTCAATTTATTGTCACTTTTCTTTCTAGTAACACATTCTGTCAGGGTCATCTTTGTGTTGTCTGCCTGGGACAGTTTAATCCAAAATTGACCATTTGTGCTCATGCCCAGCAAAGCCTCTCTTGGGCAGGGAGGGGACGTTTGCTTCGAAGCACAAGCTCTACCGGCTAGAGAAGTCGTGCACGAGAGACTGTGGAGTTAGATTAACGAGGAGAGAAGTTACAGTCCAAAGAGGTTTTTTTTATTGTTAATATTTCCTTTTTAGTTTCACTCTTGTAAAGTCATGCCAGCAGGCGTCCAGGCTTATCGCCTTCCACATGCTGTCTCTCCATATATTTCCTATAACTCGGGTTGCCTAGCATACTCCAGTGTTCCAGACATTCCTGCCGTAGGCGGGTGACCTCTTGGTTCTTTTCTGTGTAGGTCTCTTTCTATGGTGCCTTGTATGCCTTTTTGTTTTGCTATCGCCATCCCTCTAACCACGACTTTGAAGGCTTCCCATAGTGTACCTGCTGCCTCCACACTACCCGTGTTTCACTCCCTGTCTTGGGTGTTCTTGGAATTCTGTATCTTGGAGTGATTCCCCTCTTAGCCTCCAAGTCGGGATCCTAGCTTGTGGGACATAAACTGCCATGTGATTACCAATGGGCCATGAAAGTTCTCTAGTTTTATATTCCGCCTTTGAAAATTCCTTCAGGGTCTCTACTCCTGTGAATACATAATCTAACCTCGTATAGAGATCGGTAAGAGCCATATAACGGGAGTATATCCTATTCCCCCAGATGTAGCGCACTCCATATATCGGATATTTTCAATGTGCGCAACAGTGTGTTTAGTGCTTAAGCCGTTGGGGTAGGGCTCATGTATTTATCGTCTGACCTGTCTATCATCGGGTTGAGCGTGTGATTAAAGTCTCCACTCCTTATCAATGTGCCATCCCTGTATGTGCTAGTCTTGGGGTATAATGACTGAAAATAAGCTGACGTTTCTTGGAGCGTATGTATTAATAACACACATTTCTCTTTGCTCAATCAAACCCGGTGTTACAGCCATCCTGCCCTGTGTATTTTGAAAGGTTTTAAGGGCTGTGAGTGGTACTGAAGACCTGACCCAAATCGGAACTCCTCTGGCATATGCCGAATACAAGGAACCCAAGGATGTGCCGCACCACTTTTTTGTTATGGTGTTTTGTCTCTTTAGTGAGATGTGTCTCCTGCAGGAGAGCTATATCAATTCTCTGGCGTCCCACTTAAGACATTACCCTTTTTCGTTTGATATAGCCGGTCAACCCCCTGACATTCCAGGGCGCTATTTTAAGTTCCCTCATTGTGCATAGAGGTATTGACCGTTACCACAAGTTTGTTGCACGTGCTATATTTACCTCGTGTGGATTTGTAGGCTAACTTCCCAACAACCCTAGGCCCTCACCCCAACAACATAACCATCACATGCGGTGTGCCCCAGGGTTCATGCGTCTCGCCGACACGCTACAATATTTTCACTAAGCCCCTCTTCGATGATTTGGATCATCTCGGTATCACCTACACTAACTATGCAGATGATACACAGATCCTCCTCCCACTTTTAGGGGATTTTGAAGAGGATTTGGCCTTGGTGAACCGAGTGTATATTATCAACCAGGCATGGATGGCCCCTCATAGGTCCAAAATATTCATCATTCTCAATTGATGGCAATATCATAAAAGTAGAACATGAGGTAAAAACACTTGGCTTCTACCTCGTTTCTAACCTTTCCTTTAACAAGCAGGTCCACTCCCTAGCATCCGCCACAGCCTACACGTGCAAACTGATATGCACTGGTAAGCCATTCCTCTCTGATAACAGATGTATTACCCTGCCAGAGCCCTCATCCTCACGCCTGGACTACTGTAATGCCCTTTACCTAGGATCGCCCAAAGCCACCATCAAAAGAATCCAAATTCTACAAAATAATGCTCTTGGAGCGGCTCTACGCATATCTAGAAGAGATTATATCTCGGAGTCCAGTCGACAGAATAATTGGCTGCCAAAAGACAAATTCCTCCTAAAAACTCTATCGCTGACATACAAACCTCTAAACAATGCCACACCCATCTACCTGGCTGAGAGATTTCACAAGCAGATATCCACTAGACCAATAAGACTTGCCAATAGAGATCGTCTCGCCATACCAAGCGTCAAACGATCCACAATTGGAGGTAACAGCTACCCAGCGAAAGCGTCCAAACTATGGAACACACTGCCTCCTAGCCTAAGATCAGATCTTACCACATGTTTAAAGCTAACACTATCATATGGCTAAAATCCAACAACCAGCACTCCTAACTACCATCATACTATGGTCACTGCTACAACTGTAGCTTATAATTATCCCTCTCCCAGACTCTTTCGCACACACCTTTTTGGGAATGAGCTGTATATTCTCCTGTTGGATACCATGCCTGTAAATTTGCCTCTCTGTATATAATTTGTATCTGTATGTATCCTGTATATACTTGTGTAACTAAACTTCACATATACCTGTAACCGCTGCACCTTGTTACCCCCGGGTATGAGGCGCATTATATATAATAAACAAACAAATTGTCCAGCTCAATACCTTTGCTCAGGCATCCCTGCGTCTCCCTCCTGCTCAAGATACTAGACTTGGTGCACGGAGTGCAGCAGGAGGATAAGTAACCGCTAGTATCCTAAATCAAACCAAACTGTTCTCGGGTGTAAATTTCCTCCCTGTGCGCACCCAGCTGGGTGTTACACCGATGCTTCCTGCATTATACAAAACAGATTTAATGCATTTCTCTATTCTGTGGCGTTGCTGTGCACAATTATCTTCACTGTTACTTTACAGTGTCCACGCAAAAATCTAGGATGCATCACCACCTCCTGTAGCCTGGCCCTCTGCTTCTGTTGGCAGGTTCTCGTGTCCATCAACTTTTGTGGTTCCTCAGGAGTTTCAAAGAAGATAGTGCAGCTCTTATATATCTGGCCGGGTACGACAGCATATATTTGAGGTTGCCCTCTCTCAACCTCCTTGACAACCGTGAAGTTCATACTCTGTTTTTGCACTAGGAAGGTATAGTCTGGGTAAGCAGTAATATTGGCTTATGCACGTTAAATGTTCCTCCTTTGCGAAAGTGCTAAAGGATCGTTTCTCTGTCCATGTACATATCCGGGCAATTATGTGCCTCGGCGGGGCTCCGGTTGGTGGTTTCCGCAATAGGCTCTGGGTGCTCTTTCGCTGATCTGTTCACCTTGCACTCCTGTTTTGGGTTGTTCATGTATTTAAGGGAATACCTGATGGCACAGCAGTGCTTTTGATGATTTTAAGGTGCAGAAGAGATGACAATCAACCCTGGCATCTGGGTTGTGAAATATACGTGAACAAGATAAGTTACTGATTAAGGAACTCCCGTCCCCTGCACACTATCACAAGCTCATAAATGAGCTAAACATTTAGGAACATTTTAGAAGTAAATTTCAATTCATACACTCAGTTATGATTGCTGGCATACAAGCATATTGTAATTTCCAATGATATATCTCAAAGATGAGGATATTTCTTCAAAGGTATTTTTATTGTTCAAAAGTTCATAGAAGGCCCAACGTGTTAGAGATAAACATCTCTTCAGGGGTATATTCAACATTATGTAACACATTTATAGAAAAATTCAAAAAAGACGTAATTACATTCATAGTAGAGTACTTTTTGTTACTGTTTTGCATATATAATGGTAACATGTTTATGTTCAAAAGGAAAATAGAAAAAAGTGGTTCTTGTGATACTATAAACAGCTGTCTAGTCATTCTAATAATTGTAACTTATTTTTTCAACTTATATTCAACATTGACTCTGCTAATCTCAAATAAAATACCTGTCAACATACTTGTCTAAGCTAAATACGAACCAAAGCTGACCGTTAGTCTAAAAATCAAAATGGAATCCTCAAACAAAAGGCTATGGATTATCTGTAGGTACTGTATCCTCGTTGGTCAATGGGATAGTCTCGTGTGAGGGCATGGTACCCAAAGAGTCTTTCAAAAGTTTGCTATGGTATAGAAGTGTGTGGTCTTAATGGCATTTGTGCCTGAGGGAGTTTAACAATAATAAGTCAAAATAGCTTATTCATAGGTCAGATTGAATGTTGGTAAACACTGATTAAGTGCCTGATGGTAGTGAGAGTAATTAAGTTCTTACCCTAGGTAAGGTTCCAGAAATTGCTGTTGTGTGCGGTGTACAACTTAAGGTGAGGGATACCAGGTAAGTCAATGCGTTCTTATGGCGTTCCGTTGCTAGTGTGCCGTGTGCTCTTTCCACAGTAAATCCTTGGGTACCTGGACCTATTTCTTGCAACAGCATATTTTCTAGGTAGTTGAGTTAGATCCTTCTTCCCCTTCTGGGAGCCTGATGATTCTACGTTGTTTCGTATGGCTGGTCCTCTGCCTATTCCGCTCTGCTTTCGCGGTTCCGCACTTATTGTTGCAATAATGACACTTCCCTGGAATTCTTTCAGGTTTCTGCCACTTTTTATTTTATTTAATTTTTTTAAAGCACCTGTGCGTTATGACGTACATCCTGTCTCAACAGGTTCAGGTCAAGGCTGATGGTGTCCATTTTAGATTCTAGGGCTATCTTCAAAGCTGGAATGGTGTGTAGGACTTATTGGTATTACCCAAATTGTTCGTTACAACTGTTCGAATGAACAATTGACTGAATTTAAAGGGTCACAATTGACCTTTTCACAATTGACCAAATATATATATAGGGTTGTGGGGGGTTTCCCCCCACATATATGGTACAATTGACCTTCACAATTCGCTCAATTGTCATTCGAACAGTTGTAAAACGAACAATTCGTTTACAACCGAGTTATTGGTTACCTTTGGTCTGAACTTGGTCCCCTTGTACCATGGAGGTAGTTTTCTGGTGCTTGTGCGGGTCTAGCCAACGTGGGCTGCTTCACTTTATTCTTGTGAGGCTTGTACGCCATAGTTGTTTTAATATGCTCTGGAGAACTTGGCTCCTGCCAGTCCCCCACCTGCCTTGTTTTTTTTTTTTTTGTTCTCCACTTTCCTCTTTCCTTCCGTATGGGTCTGTTCTATGCAGTGTGGGCTCCTGTTCTTATTCGTCCACCCCGTTGCTTCCTGGCAGATGTCCGTTGATGGCTACTGCTTATCACAGGGACGCACCATTGACTTCTTGCTGTCCGCAATATTCTCCTATGACGGGAGCCAGTGCATGTACGGTCTCCTTGTTATGCTGCGTTTATTACAGTGCCTGTATTGCAGTTCAGGACTCCCACTATCACTGTGTATGTGCCTGAAAAGACCATGGGGTTGTCAGTTCCTGTGCTTCCGCACCCTACCACTGGACCTTTTTAGGGTGTGTGGAAGCTAATTATTTATATTTTCAGAGACCGCGTTCTTGGGCAACGTTTGCTAGAGGCCTTTCCCCACTGTGGCCTAACTTTTTTATATGATGCTTGATTTGCGAACACTCCTGTTTCTAGCTTCCTGTCGTCCCTGTATCTAGGCCCCTTCCAGTATAGATTGCATCCATTGGGGCTTGTCTGCTCCGTCCTGAACCTTGCTAACCTCTGAATTTAAATTAATTCAACCATCCTTGCTTGGGGATCATGCTCGGGGGTTTTTGTCTATATGGATGTGTGATTGCACTCCATCTCTCACTGTGTGCACCCTTATGTCAGGTTTATACTCCTTTGTTTGCCTACCGTGCGCCTTACTTCAGTTACGTGTCACTGCCTCTTCGTGCTTCTTGCCCTGGATCTGGGCTTCCTCGGCAGGGGCTAGTACCACCACGGGTGCCCCTCCTACTTTACTCTTGCCTGGCGCTCGTTGGACTCTGTGCCTTACTGACTCCTGCTATACTGGGCTGCTTGCACCCCAAGACTGTAAAGAGTCTTCCTGATGTGCTGCGGTCTGGGCGAACTGGCAACCTCCTATGTCCATCCACATTGTCCTCCTATATGTTTGCTGTCTCCCCACCCCTAGTTCACTTTTATACTTGCAGAGTATTGGCCATTTCTCGTGATATAACAATGCTCCGTCTTTCAAAGCACCTGGAAAAAACCCTCTGCTTTCTTGCCAGGAAGTATGCGCTCCATCTCCCATGATTAAATCGATGCCTAAGCAGTGCACCGGTTGCTCGTCCCGTCCGGGCGTACTCTTGTCATTCGTCCCTTAACCCTCTGCCAGTGTATGTATTTTGGGGGTTCCAAAGCATCACGCTATGTATCCTTTGTCACTCCAGCCTGCTAGCTAGTATGTAGCTGTAGTTGAAAGATTTGCTGATACTTGAAACTTGAAACTGGGACGTATTTAGCAGCCAAGGCCTCTTTTACCTTATACCATACATTACGGTAGGCAGTGTTCTCTTCCTTTGTTCTCCTCTGATGTTCTACTTACATCCAGCAGGTGTGATATTCATCCGTGAGGGCAGGCGCTGATGCAATGAATCCTGCAACTTTTTGGCATCACAGTCCTTTATTTAGAAACCTCGTCCCCCCCCTCCTCCCATTCTCCAGCATTGCTCCCTGATTTCTCCTTTCTCATGCTGCCTCCACGATCTGATGTTCAGGGTGACGGCGGTTTGTGTAGGCGCTGGTGTGTTTCTGCAACAGTCCCGACGCTACACCCATACGTGGTTTCTCCTGCTTTATCCTTCATGCCTGCTGCACCACCCGATCTTCATGCGACGAAGGCGTATGGGGCACCAGCTTCCCACTGCCCACCACGAATCGCAGCGGTTTCCTTACCGTCTAATCCAAGGTGTAGCAGCTACTGAAGCACTATCACGATGCAATATCTGGACTGGCTCCATCGTACTTTGCAGCAGACCAGCTTTCTGAGTTTCTTGCCAGGTTGCATACTTTCCCAGCCACTTGCAGCCGACCCTTCGTGCTGCTTAAAGGAATGGTGCGCTCAAAAATATTATTGTCCCAAGGGTTTGGGCATGTGTTTGCATATGTTGATCAATCGTACAAACATTTCCTATGCACTTTACCATAGTTTTCCTCATTTTTACACATGCGAAATCAGGCAGCAGGGCGCGGCCATCTTGTGCTAATCTTATCGTTGCCACATCGCCCCAAGGTGAACTGCCCTGGCGGCACTAAATCATATCGCCTGCCCCTGAGGCTGAGTTCACCAAACCTAGTGATATTCTCTGCCTATCTCCATGACGTTACTGGGCAGCGTAGCCAAACTCTCCCAATCATCACCTGCATGTTAACTTAAGTTGACGCAGAACCTGGAATATCAACTGACCTCATCTCACCACAGCGTGTCCCAATTTTGAATATAAAACTATACTTTTAAAGGAAATGGCAAAACTCTACAATTTGTAATGTACTTTTATTTCACAATAAACGCTCTGAGAACCTCCAGCGATTGCCATATTCAAGCAAATGGGAAATTTTTTTTTTCTTTGTTCTCGATCCACAAATGTTTATCGTGAATCACATGGTGTTCCTTTTGGCTATATGAAGCGCATTGGACGCACCGTGAATCACAAGGCTTTGGCATCAATTTGGCGTTAGGTCACCGTAACAATGTGAGATTGCTCCTTTATCGCTGGTACCGCGTAAGGGCATATCGTCACAAAACAGCGTCCTGGTGATCCAGCCATTTAAGTGTATCTGCGGCTGCCTGTCAAAGAAGCCATCAATTGGTATCTGGAATTGATGACAATCGCAGAAAGGCAGGATGTAGTTATTTGGAAAACATAACAGAAATGTGTCTCAGTAGACGTTCTTTATAATTTATCATTTTACCCATTAATTCTGCACTGTGTAAACTAATGATGACTACATACTTGAAACAATGGGAACACAGAAGAAAATGTGGAAAGTAGTCTACAATTTACTTGAGAGGTTAGTGCTATGGAGTATGTTTAGCTCGCAATGGGATGCGGAAGCTGACGCTACATTTCGAAGAACACAGACAGCATTTTAACTAAATATTACTGTAGAATTTGGCGTTTGTGGAACCTGGGGGAAACCAAATGTGGACTTAGATGCATTTCGATGCTGGACTGCCCATGTGCCCGGGACAAAGACAAGTAATGAAATTGATATAGCGCCTTAATCCAAAGTACACACACAGGTTGTATTTGCGTGTTGTTACAATATGCCAAAAATAACCATTACAATGTAAACCAGCAATAACGGTCGGCTCATGAAACCTTGACTCGTTCATCTATAAAATGGTCTACAGTAAAACTTGATAATCAGCATTTCCATTCTCTCGGAGTAACGCAGAGACTCCGTTCAGATCAATTTTCATAAAATTAAATCGCATGTTCCTGTCCAGTTTTGGAATGGTGAACCTTATCATATTTGACGGTATAACACCCCTTAATTCCTTTCGGAATCCTCCCTTTCCTCCAACGTCAAAAACCAATTGAACCTTATACTGTGTACGATGCATGGGTTTGCACAGCTCGCAAGCAAAATTCAAAGGCGCTGACCTTCACTCTGAAATGGAGTGAATAGCCCTTCAGACCATAGTGGCATTAGAAATATTTTTGAAAAACAAATGAATTGTTTGTTGCCATCCAGCAATGCTGCGCAAAATTTCTAGTAATTTACTTTTTTAAATAAACAGTTTCCAAATGCCTTATTTATAATGTTCCTCTGGAGAACTTCGCACTCTCCCAGCGACTGCCACAACCAGCCCTCGCCTCCTGTCAGCTCAGCCAGTATCCTGGTCACACAGCAAATCCCGTAAAAACTTTTCGCAAGTAGCGAGTCTCGAGCCCTGACAAAATGTGCTTGTACGATGTCTGAGCAATCCCTGCTGCAACCCTATCCTGCCAGGACGCGGTCCCCTGAACCGATGACCCCCATTTCTCTTTGAACGCATCTGGTTTCCAGACCCTAACCCCGCACCACCTCAACCTCACCTCCCATATACCTATTCTGGATTGGTCGTATATTCTGGTAACAGACACCTACCCCCACTGCGTTTAAAATTGTAAGACTCCGAGGGCTGCGAATCAAAGATCGCCCCCTGTGTTAAGACATCGGATAGTGAAGGCGCTTACTCCCCACACTGATCTACACACTTATCTTAGACATGATTAAATAATGATCATCACTATAACTTTAAGTATATATACACGAGGCCTATAAATTGCACACATGTTTATTCTATTCCACTTTGAGTCACTAGTGAGGTGAAGGGGGTTGGAGTCTTGCCCCCTGAGGTAACGGGGGTCGGGATTGATGGCCGACAGGTCTGGCACATCAGAACGAGAAGGGGAGTGGAGTGATTCATGTTAGTTTAGGACGTAATATACTGTGACTGAGGTCTTTGTTTTACTAGGAGGCCCTCTGGGGTGGTCAGCATTGAAGATTAGCACTTCTGGTAGATCAAAAGAATAGTTTTGGAGGGGCACAAGGTTGAACAAGTAGTAATTTTCCAACAGCGGGGGTGAGAGGTGCAGGAGCAGATTGGTTGAGATTGATGAATTAAACGTCCTGGTTTGGCCCGGTCACACACAGAACAGCGATCTCGGAGGAAGAATTAAATTGATAAATTCTTTGCTCGCAACATCTTGTCTCAGCGTATCCGTGAGAAAGGGACTTGGGAGGCACAGGAGGAAAAATGTTAGGGCTGTCAGTGCGCACCGCTGCTGAGGGGAGACTTTGCAATGCCAGAATGCGGCCTAGTTCAAAGTTGGAGTCGAGGGTACATAAAATGGAGTCCAAGTGTGTCTAGCAACAGCCCCACCTCTGCTTATGCCAGGCACTTCTTCCCATGGCTGCAAAAGGGCAAAGGAGGAGTCCCCCTCGAGTGCAAGAGCAAGTGGTCCTTTTTAAGTAGAATGTTTGGGGGGGGGGCCCTCAACCGACCCACTCCTTCCTTACATTAGCAACGAGCCCTAACACATGCCCCCATGACAATATAGGTCAGAATGCACCTATTTCTTTCCAACCACCCCCTTTAATGCGCTGTTTTGCATACAGTCAGTAGTTCTTGCGTGCCAAGTATCTTATCTAGCCTAGTTTTCATTCCTTTTGTGGGACTTGTAGTTATTCGGCTATTTGGGCAGGTGTTTAGTAACACAACTGGCGAACACCAAAGTTGCTTTCATGCTGTTATCCATTTGACCGTCCCACGATCAGTGAAGGACACACAAGAGCTCAACGAAACTGGGAAGTGTGAAAGCACAGCGTTGCACTTTATGGCATCCTCCAAAAGGCACTTGCAAAAACAAATTTGACAGAGGATAGATTTGAGAAATTGGATGCTTTATTTGGACATTATTGTTGAACAAATAAATAGCTGCTTATCATTTGAACCGGGAAAGGAACTGTTCCACGAGCTCAGCTTTCGGTGGACAGGGCACGTTTGCAATGTTTTGTGTATGTGTCCTCAGAACAAAATTGTGCGATTCCATGAGTGTATATGTCCATAAGATCTTTCACAAAATCAAATTCCATTTCCTGGTATATTGGCTTGAAGCCCATTTTTTGCTTCTTCTCGTAAAGGCCATTGTGTAACGAAGCATCCCAAAGTTTCTTGCAGTCGTGGATTGTTCACGCCCTACGTTCTCGTTATGTCCTAATACCGCTAGTAATGTCCTATATTACATCCCGTCTATGCCGAAATGCAATCTCTTGGGCCTGTACTCTAGGCACATATTGTGGAACACCTCCAAATGTCCCATGTGAAAGAATTCTGTGAGTCGCATCAGATCTCTTGATAGAGTTTAATCAAACACAATCTTCTCAAGAGCTTTGTGTGGAGGTGAAGATGGAACCAACTACTTCTTGCGTTCCTGCTCCACCGACAAAGGTCCATGTGTACATTGGTGGAAATGTTGGTTTTCTGTCCAAGAGTGAACGTTGGAACAGTGGTGCATTAGTGACTGCCATTTTTCTAGTAGAATTTCCACAGACCCACCACAAGTTTTGAGATCTTCAGGGATTTGATGAAACCATGTTTCTCCATGGCCACTGAGGATTTACATTCGAACACCTGCATGACCACCGAACTCAAACTCTTTTTAGTTTCCATGTCCTGAAAGTGGTATGCGCAGTACTTTGCTGAAAATCCAGGGCTGTCACACTGTCCTTCGCCAGATAGCCTGAACCGTTTGTCAGAGAATGTCCTAGGCCTAGGGTGTCGCAGCCATCAAGGGAAACAGGGAACCCCATGCATTTCCCAAAAGAGGACACCCGTGGGAATCCAGAGGTCTGCCTTGCGCAAATTGCCCCAGTTTTTATTAGCCACAATCCCCGACAAAGTGTGATATTTGGTGGGGAAAAAACACAATGTTCACTTTGTCTGGGGTTCTGGGTAATAAATTCTGGCCCGCTTCGCGCAAATCAGACCTCTGTGCTTTCCCACGGGTGTCCTCTTTTTACAAAATCCCTGGTGGTCTAGTGGGCCCCAGGGCCCCAAAACCCCTCCCACCTCCCTCCCTCGATTTTTTTTTTTTTTCTTTTTTTTTTTTTTTTATTTCACCCCTGGGGGCAGTGATCATCTGCCCCCAGGGGTCTCTGCCGCTGTGGCCCCATGCCTTGGGGCCACGGGGGAGGGGGAGGGCGCTTACCTAGTAAGCAGCCCCCTCCTCCCCCTGCGTCACAAACAGATCTGTATTGATCCGGTGCCATTGCTGCCCACGGATCGCGCGCCCTGCGCCCGATCCGCGGGCAGCAATGCCACACAATGGGTATCGTTGGAAAGGGGAGAATCTCCCCTTTCCAACGATACCTGCCTCGATCTCCGGCTTGAAATACAGCCGGAGATCGAGGCGGACAAAGAAGGTCTCATACCTTCTCTCTTCCCCGCAGCAGCCGAAAATGGCTGCTGCGGGGAATTTACTTTGTGTCACGCCGACATGCGTTACGCACGCCGACGTGAAACTGAAGGTAATCCAGCCCCCTGGCAGTGAGGGGGGACCTCCCCCTCACATAGCCCGGGGGTTGGATTACAGTTTTGAGCGATCCCTGCTTTGCTTTGCAGGGATCGCTCAAAACAAGGTGCCGAAAAGGAGGAGCTATCTCGTCCTTGGCACTGCGTATGCACTTCCAAGGACGAGATACCTCGTCCTTGGCACTTAAAGGGTTAATCAAAATATACATTTCGAATTTCACCTGATTGATTGCTAGTGTACTCGATCAGAGATCACAGTGCGAAGCCCAACTGATTGTAATGTTGCAAGCGTTTTGCAAAAGATGCTAGTTTATAAAAATGTTACTGTCTAGTATCTAATGTACGATATACTTTCTTTCATTCAAGGGAACTGTCAGTACTCGTACCTCAGGCTCTGGATCAGCTTCAAAGGATGATGTAATTGTAGTTTAAGTACCAGCATCACCCTGTAACACAGTACTTGTTTTATTATGGAAGAAGAAAGTGAAATGAATCACACACAATGGTACATATCAATAAAAACCCATAAATGAAACCTATGTAAACAAACAACGGGATATGTAAACTTGATCATATTATCTCTAATTCCATGCATAATACATTTCCTGAACTGATATGCAAGTTGTTGTTCACTCTGGGAAAGACATGGATGCAGAATCTTGCATCTTCATATTCGGTGCATTGTCATGGAGTTGTAAAGAGAAAATTAGATTTGAATTAGAAATGCTGACCTAAAAAAATGGACATGTAAAGCAACCGATTACGAAAAGATTATTTCCAAGGTCACTATAGCATAGTTTTCTGTGCCCATAAATAGTTTTCTATGATGCTCCTGAAACCAAAGACAGATGTATAGCAAAATGGGGTTTCGTTATAAAGCAATACAATCTTGTAAATATGAAAATTATTATAAGGGACATTTACACCTAAAACACCAATCCGCCCATGTAGTTACCTGTTGACTACCCAAAGGCCTACAGCTGAATCATGAACCATGACTCAAATGAGGCAGCGTGTGCATGAATAGAGTTGGAATTGCATTTGGAAACACTTTACAAGACGTTCTGAGTCGATGCTTCTTTGTGTACTGCGATTGGTCGTAAATATTTGTGGTAAAGTGCAGGCTGCAGATGTGGAATCGATCACCCCTCAAGTCCACCAAGACATCCTGGGCTCTACTTTCAAGCTCTTCTGACGGAAATCCGCAATATCTGACCCATTCTCTTATTAGATCTATATTCCTTGGGAATATATGCATTATTGTGCCTTTAGGTTTGTTATGGGTCTTAGACCGGCAACCGCAAAACATACATGCAGGCATTGTTGGAAATTCTATTAAAAAAAAGTCCACATCATTATGGAATTGTCATACATTTTTCTATGCAATCTATGTTTTGGTCACCGAAGCAAAACCTGTGTAGCGTAGCCGACTATATTCTAGGATGACTTTCATACACGATTGATGTGATGCAAACCGTAACATGTTACTTGCCCCTTATGTACTATCATGCATCAAAAGGAAACCTGCTTATAGAGGCTGTCCGCGAAGGATGCAATTCTATCCCAATTGACACTGATGACAATTGCTATATACCGAGAACAGAACAAATTATGAAATGATTGAACATTACACTACTTGGTAGATTTGTTTGAAATAGATAGAAATTTAGAGATCAAAAAGATATGATTAGGTGACCTGCCCTTACCTTGACCAACAGTTAGATTCAGCAAGCAGGTAGCAGGAGAACAGGGAGATGGTCACAGGTAGCACGATGACCAGCTGACTTGCAGTGCTCGCAGATGTTCTCATGATAAATATCAAGGGATTTATAAAGAATAGAAAAGTGGGTCTGTATGTGAATGGGTGACGTGTATATGGTGTGGCCTTATGTGGATAGCAGGGGCGCGGCCTGCTTCAGGGGAGCATGCCTGGAGACACTGGGTCTGGGGAGGCCATGTACAAGGGCCGGAACACTGCTGAATGGAGACCCACTCGATTCACTGAAAAATTGAAACAACCATTCATAAAAGTTCAGTTGTATTTTATTTTGTTGCTGATTTTGATGGCACAAATGTACTACACATTATAAACTTCGGATTGCAGCACAGTATGGGAAAATCCCCTGTACTGACTGCTGTCACTGGGGAATGTGTCTCTAATGGCACCAACGACACAGGTTGGGTATTACTCGTCGAACACAGTGTCCAAGCCTCCCATGAAGCCAACATGTAAATGAACGATGGGCCACAAGCCCGTACCACTTGTGGAAGAGAAAGATACAAACTGTTTTTAAATGAACAAGATAAGTGTATTAAACCTTAGTTGAAAATGCAATCTTGTATCCAAAGGCATTGTTGCCAGTACATCACGGATCAATCCACTTGGGCTTTAAAGTGTAGACACGTTACAATATTGAACAACTATGCATTCCAACACATTTGGGACACAAATATTGCTTCATGGTTGTACATGAAATAAACCTAAGAAGACCACTATGATTTCCCCAAATCGCGAGTGATGTGTAGAATTGCAAGACTACATTCATTTGGCAGTGATAGATCAAAGTTACGACAATATAGGATACAACCATGAAATGTTAGTGGCCTAAGTGACATCACAACTATTTACTCGTTACTTGGATTGCGAGGGCGAACTGTTATGCGAAGTTCGTGCATAAGCACCATCATCATTATCATCCTCCGCACAGACCGTGTGAGGCAGGCTGCCCTGAAGTCATGTAGCTCGGTAATGCATTGCGGCCGTTTCTCGTCTTCCGATATGTAGAACAAGCATCCAGAGTTTTCTGGGCAGCAGCTGTTCTCCTCCTCGGTTGGCATTGGTGCGCACCGATTGCAGGTACCCCAGGTGGAGACATTGTCCATGCGACTAGGCTCACGCTCTTGATCTGTTGCTTCATCCTCCCAACTGTCGTCCGAAGCCCCATCGTTTCTGCATCTTTCTCTTTAGAGTAATTCTGTTTCAGAACACTCCGCCTCGTACTTGGAAACCTTGCACTGTGGCTTTTTGGTTAGTAGGTATTTTGGTACTTCCCTTGGAACTGCGTGATGGGAAAGGGAATTGTATAAACGCTGACATGATGATTAAGGCTTCCGGTTTTATGGCATTTGTTTCTTCATTTCTATCTGTGTTTATCCATATCTATTTTTGGGGCTTTTTTCTGTATTTCTCCACATTTTATTTTTTGTCATATAGGATAATTTGCAATAGTATTGTGCATTCTAATAAAAAAATGCAATTAAAGCACACATGCCGACATATAGGCAAGAAATGCTAGCTACGTTTTTTTCAATAACCACAAACGGTTGCTGCTGCCTTAAGATCTATGCTGTCAGCAATTTGAAAAACTTTAATGCTATTTTTCTACAAATTGTACACTCCCCAGGCTGCCCATCTGCAATGTGATTGGCCTGCGATGTTTGAGTGACATCCTAGAGAACCAGACAAAGACTTTTTTTTTGTCCAATTTTATAAATGCAGACCGAAAGCAAATTTCAATCTGTATTTGTGTAAAAATCAGTAAAAACTGGAATCCTTAAATATGATATAGGGTGGATATTGAGGTGTAAGGAAATGTTGGTCCAGAATAGCCACTGCAGGCCATGGTCTTTTGTGACTTCATATAGGCCTCTTTAGCCCCACCTGCAGCTCCTTGCTGTACCATAAGCATTTGCAGACTATAGAGGACTGGTTATGCGAAGTGTCCTTTTTCGAGAACAAACCGTACTTGCTTTTGTTAGACCTGCATAGTAGAAGTTTGGTCTGTGCTGGTGCCTGCAATAAATATCCCTGCATTATACCAAGGGAGGAAACCCTTTAGAAAAACTACCCCCAAGGGTAGTAGAAAAACCTCTACCTTCAAAAAGGGTTTAAAGAGACAAAATACAAAATAGCAAAGTAGAGAGAACAATCACCTACACCAAGGAGGAATGGATTAAATCACAACATATACATTTTATTAATAATCTTTAAAAAAAACTTTTACAAATGCTAAACCATGCCGAGCTCCACTGGTTTGTCTATTTGGTTCTCCATTGACCAAGAATTTACCTCTCCTGTATGTGTCCTACTGAGGTGTAAGTAGGAGTTGCTGTCCTAGTTTATTTGAAGACTAGGCATGAACTGTTACAATTCAATTGTGAGCATTTTGCTTGGTGTCACTTGCACTTTATTTTTTATTATGTTTTAGCATTTGTAAAAGTTTTTTTGTTTTTAAAGATTAATCAAATGTATGTTGTGATTTAATCCATTCCTCCTTGGTGTAGCTGATCTCTCTACTTTGCTGTTGTATTTTGCAATAAATATCTACATGCGATTTGCATGCATTGACCCTACAGTAGCCTTCTGGGTGGCATTTATGTATGACAAACCTCCTAGTAGATTCCCACATTGTAGAAAGTTTTGCGTCCTCTTTAGCAGTTCATGACCGTTTTCTCGCATCCCCTTTGTTACATGGTCCATAAGCTTAATGCTTCCCTCCCCCCCACCCTAAAACACACACTCCAGATACACCTTTGACCAAGAACTCATTTAATTGTAGGTTTTATTTGTTTTACATTCCGGAGTATGATGGC
Organism: Ambystoma mexicanum; assembly: GCF_040938575.1. Classification (NCBI taxonomy): domain Eukaryota; kingdom Metazoa; phylum Chordata; class Amphibia; order Caudata; family Ambystomatidae; genus Ambystoma; species Ambystoma mexicanum. The sequence goes on along the minus strand of NC_090935.1, from coordinate 1,167,655,613 downwards.
AAAAGGGCCCTGTTTTGTCGGGACTGTCCATGCAGTTTTTTCTTACCAGAGAGCTTTTTCATTTGAAAACCTGTTCATGTTTTTGAGAGGTGGTCTTCAGTGGTTGCACTACCGACTGCTCAGAAGTAATGGGTTGAAATGTGTGTTTTATAAGCGGCACACGGAATAATTATTTTTCAAAATTTGATTAGCAGAGTTTGCTAATTAAAATGTTTTTCATTAGCAAACCAACCCATTTGAGTAGTAATGTTGCACTAATATGTTTAATGTCACCAGAAGTTAATTGTACTCAAAACATAAAATGAGCAACAATAGAAGAAAAACAGATGACTTATACCTTGCAAATACTTTACAATTCTGCTAGACCTGCAGGGTGATTAACTTAATCTACCTACTCAACCTAAGAGAAATGCATGGATGACAACAAATGTAAATGTGCTGTCTGTAAAATGGTGCATGGCACCACAGACCCACTATGTTTCGCACACTGCTGAAATTCCAGAGGCCAGCCATGCACAGAACTGACATTTACTGCAAACCAAGTGCATCTTAAATACAAGTTTCAAACATCCACTGCAAATGGCATTCTCCCTTTTATAAAAAATTTACTTGATTATGCGAGTAGGTGAAAAGACTTTGCGAGCCCTGGATGAGTGTCTGAAAGTGTTATCTGCATGAATGGAGATAAATATATAAAAAATCGTTTGAAAACAGTTGGCCAACTATCTTCCTATGTGAGCAAAGTGAGCTCTGGAGACTAACGGTGTATGGTAGAGCAGTAGGTCTGAAGATATACTGACATGATGGGAACTATTGATCACTAATTTGTGTAAATGTCTATCTAGTTCGCTTTGTGTATTCATAATGCAAGCAGAAAGAAAGGCCACGCCGAGTGGATGGCAAAGCATGCCGAGAACTGGGCGGAATATTGTAGTTTGCGGATCGAATGTCAAGGAGCATGGGATTGGCTCACGTGTTGAGACAGTTGCACAGATACCTGCAACCAACAGTCTATAGAACTAGTGCACGATAAAAAGCATTTGGCCGTGTGATCATGCACTAAGTGTTCACGGTCAATATGATGCAACCTCCCTAACAAAAATCTATTAGACACTATATGAGATTTAGATATATTAACCTGAACTTGACTGTATAGCATGGACACAATGTAGTGTTTTCCAGTAGCAATACTAGAATTATGCTCCAACTTGAATTTTTGGAAAAGGAATTGCAGGACTGTCTTAAAAAAAAAAAAAAAAAATTAAGTTAACACATGATGGTTCTTGCCAGATAGAGTATAGTTGGTATAATATCACCTCGATTCCAATTATTTGAAAAAGAAAAAACTAATTTTGCCTTGCATTCCCACACAGGAATTGGTGATTAAATGCTGCTTGTGTGGATGTTGATAACATCCCTACTGTAGTAACTTTTGTTTGGCAAGATTGCTACTGCTTGAAGTCTTTAGTGTGTTTTTTTTGTTTGTTTATTTATTTTTTTACCATTCCTTCTAAAATGGGCATGCCCCCTGAACAGCTATTTAAATCTTTTCTATCTGAAATCGCCAGTGGCTTATTCACTTTTTTATTTTTTTTTCTTCCAGATAAGATGAATAACCTTTCCTTCAGTGAGCTGTGTTGCCTCTTCTGTTGCCCGCCATGCCCAGGGAAGATTGCCTCAAAGTTAGCCTTTTTGCCTCCTGATCCAACATACACATTGATGTGTGATGAGAGTGGAACACACTGGACTCTACATCTTTCAGAGCGAGCAGACTGGCAGTACTCCTCTAGAGAAAAGGATGCCATTGAATGTTTTATGACTAGAACCAGCAGGGGTAACCGGATTGCCTGCATGTTTGTGCGTTGCTCACCGAATGCCAAATATACTCTACTCTTCTCACATGGAAATGCTGTTGACTTAGGCCAAATGAGCAGTTTTTACATTGGGCTCGGTTCTCGGATTAATTGTAACATATTCTCTTATGATTATTCTGGCTATGGAACAAGTTCTGGGAAACCAACCGAGAAAAATCTATATGCTGACATTGATGCTGCTTGGGTGGCCCTCAGGACAAGGTAATAAGCATAAGACATTATTTTTTTTTACATTGTAAGATTTATGAGCGGACCCGAAATGTGCTCCTGCATATGGTTAAACCAAATGCTGTGTACACCAGTAATGGCTATTTTTTGTGTTTGTGTGTTTGTTTTGACACCCACGTTTAAAACTGCTTTTCGTATTTCTGCATTATTTAACGACTGTAATGGCTTACATGGATTTATTTACCTGTTGAACGATGTTAAAACTGTGCGTGGTTCTGCATCTGACTGCCATTTCCATGGCTAGAGGTTCAAAAAAGGGTGACTGGAAACTTGGCTTTACACTTTTCTGGACATAAAGGCCTTGTCTTTTGCCCAGAACTCATTTGCTGTGTACCCAATAGCACTTCTTTGTGTTCAGCAGTATGACCATTCACAAATCTGTATACTCTACTGCAAACTTGTTACCTAAATGTCCTATATTTAGCAGAATCCCATATTTAGTGCCAGTAAAAATAATTTTGAGAGAATACAGAACATTTGGCTTTTTTTGGACTGAAAACTACTATAGACCAGTTACATAAGTAGCCAAGATAAATACTACCTACAATGAATACAAGACCTCATTTTACTTCAACGCACCTGTAACCCAATGTATTTTATCTGGATTAGAAGTGACATTTTTGTAGTTATCTTCATAAGAACATTCTCCAAATGAGTGAATTTTCATTCTGACTCTAATGCGGAGGTCACGGGTTTGGATCTCAGAATGGCTGGTGCAGCCTTTTGACACGAGGTCGAAGGGAGTACAGTCTGGTTTGGTAGCTCCTATTTTGCAGCTCTTCCGAACTGCCAGTTATTGGCAGCAAACGTCACATAAATATGGGAGTGATCTGGCCATCTAATGACTTGCTGTGCAGTTCAGGCAAAACTATACACATTACTTGAGGGTCTCAATCTTATTTGTCAACACCCTGTGTCTAACAAATCCCCATAATTACCTGTTTGACCTTTGCTGAGTATACAATTAATATTTCTTGGGTATTATGCACTGAAACATTTGGTTCTTTGGGATCCTCCCACCACCACCACTTTCTACACCCACGGGAGCCTTGTCCAAAGCACACACTGCTGCTGGTCTTCCTAGGCGGAGAGAAGCATGTTGTTTGTTTGGGGTTTTTGTGTAAAATATCAAATTTCAACATAGGGTGATCAAGTTGCACTCGCTGATAGCCAATTAGCGAGTTGGAATTGACTCTTGGGCAAGTGAAACTGTATGCCGTGTATACAATTCGAAGGTGGCGGATGACTTATTATGTATGGGTATTATCTGGCCATAACGTTTTACCCCGGTTTCAACTGAAGTCCTAATAATAAGAGTGTTCAGACTAAAGAAAAAAACCTACATGCATTCACAAATGAGCGCATGTTTTAATGTTTATTATTTAGTCAGTTCCCGAGCAGCAACAACTTCAATTAAGTGTTTCCAGTAAGTCTCAGTAGTTTTGAAGCATGTTGGCCCATTCGTCCTTAAAGAACTGTTCTTGAGGGTTTCTTTGAATGGACAACTAGTTTGGTTTCAATTGGGTTAAGGTTCATACTTTGATTAGGCAATTTTAAAATGAGGAAGTTCTTCAGAATCTTTATTTTTTTTATTTGTCTTGTTGGGGCTGTTCTCCACCCCCTTTTTCTAGTTCATTTCAACCACTGGATGGGTAGCCTGACCTTCCCATCTAGACCATTCGATTTATTGCTGCTTTAAATGTCTAAACTAACATCACACACGCAAATTAAAAAGTGGGGTTGCATGCAAGTCCTAGTTGAAGGCAGGGAAACGCTGATGGTCCTGTGTCTAATCGGGAGAACGCTGATCTGACTGAAAGATGGTGATTCAAGCGTTTATGTCCTCTGGTGCCTATGAAATGTGGCTAGGTCGGAGATTAAAAACGAAGGGGAACAAAGATCAATGGGACCAGTTATTGGGTGAAGACCTTAGACTGAAAACAGTAAATGGGGTGTGGAGGGGGAGGAAGGGGGGTGGTGGCATGGGCACTAGCTTTGCAAGCCTGGAGGAGGGCAATGTGCTGCAGAGACGCAAACTTTGGTTGTCTGTACCCAGGTGGCACTCTGTACCAGTCAACCCAGGTTGTTGGAGGGTTTCTAGCACTTGCAGGCCACGTTGGGAATTTGGCAGTGTCTACTAGGGAACATCAGCCTAACAGTGTCTTCCACTAGATAATCTGGAAAGTGGATCAGTGTGCTTGGGGAAGCCGCTGCTTTGTGGCAGTCCAGAGGAAAACCTGAATGCAGACCGGGTCAAGTTGAACAGACTGAGGAGGGTTGAGTGCATGTTAGGCCTATCCCTGAATGTTTGTAAATGTAGTAAACGTTCAAAGTCTTTTGTTGGACACTGACTTCTGGGAGTTGTAGTTCAATACCAAAGCATGCTTAAAAAAATGTGAATTGATGCTGTTCCCTTTTAAATGTAATTGAATATTTTTGATTAGTAACTGCACATTTTCGTTTGCTCAAAGAGGCCAACACTTCCCACTCCCAGCACTGGACCTGGTTGGGATGAAGTTTTTTCCGTTCAAACACAATGTTCCTCATTTACGTCCAACGCCTGCCTCCCTGATCTGTCAATAGAACATATTTGCAAGTCTGAAGTTTGGCAAAGAGCATTTGATGATGCACAAAGGCCCTTATTTTTAAATCTCTATCCTTGCATGAATACCGTTCTTGTGTAGCACATTTTCTGAGCATTTTCATTGGTCTCACTCAAAGTGGCCTGCACACCCTTTGATGTTACACTCTGGGTTCAACTCCATGAGCGATTTGCTGGTTTGTTTTTGAATACACATTGGTAAGAATGCTCCTATCGACTGTTTTTGATTTTTCTCATATGCATTTGGGGTGTGAAGCCCTAAATCGTTCGTTTTGTACACATTTCCAGAATGGTAATCACTTTTCTGGGGTTCTTCTGTGCTTTTTCCCTTTTTTTTTTGATTGTGGTAAGATATTTTTTCCATGAGCACGCGGACCATCCCATTCACTCAGTTTCTGATATTTATGTAGTGGTGACCTCCCAAACTCGACCTTTGAGCTTGATTTACCGCACGGCTCAAGTTGCAAGCTACTAGGCCACTGTCGCCTCTTACACCAAACACACTCCATTCTCTACATACAAACATTACGCTAATTCATACTCCCGCAGACTTTTCAATAGCCAGTGAGTGCCATTTTGACTCCTGCCTGATTGCTAAACATCTGATTGTAATTATCTGCTTTAATCTGATTTGTTTTTTAAAGCTGATATGTTTGGGATATTTCTTCTCTGTGAAAGATAGTGAGCTAAAGACTCTGGGTAAGTCTCTCGTAACCAGGACTAATGTCTGGCAGAGAGACTCCCAGGGCCCCCCTTGTCAATTTGCATTTTTTTTTTTAAAAGCTACCGACTTAAATTTGCAGAGCCTTAACTTTATTTTTTTTAAAGATGTCTTTATTTAATTTTTAGTAAATCACATCAACAATACGCATTTATATCCACAATTCATGAACATCATCTATACATATTTCATTAATATAATCCTCCTATGCGAAACAAACTACCATCACCAAATGTACACACTACTACACACAACAGACTTGAACGACGAGGGAGAAAAAAAGGAAAAAGAATTACTCACTGTTACCATATCTATCCTTCCCAATCTCACTACCAAATCAACCGTAAAGGTCTTCAAACGGTCCCCATAACGACAAATATCTCTTCTTTACCTTTATTTTTCAATGCAACATTTTCATATTGTGACAGTACTTGTAATTCCATCAACCAATCAACATTGGGTTTCTTCCAAATTTTGAGGATCAGCTTAATTGCTATCATCACAGCCCTGTCAATCCGTAAATTATATTTCCTAGTTCTCATACATCTGTCTTCATGTGAGAGCAAGATTGTTTGCAGCAGATCTTTGTAAGCTTATTCCAAAAACTAAATCCATCCTATCAATTACATCCTTCCGAAATGTTTGTACCCTCGGGCACTCCCACAGCAGATGTAAGAGTACCTTTTTACAGAACCACAGCTACAACACAAGTCATCTAATCTCAGTATCAACTTGAACATTTTAACTGGTGTCCAATAAACTCTTCCAATAATTTTCTTTCAAATTAAATGCAAATTCATATCTCCCCTAATCTTCATACTTACCATTAGAATATCCCAAAACCTAAAGAATCCCACAATACAGCTTCCTTCCCTTTCTGCTAAGAGTGAGTAATACTAGATGCATGCAAACTTAGTCATGTTCACCCCTTAACCAAAAAAGGGTGAATAACCATGTAATTATCAAAAATATACATATTTTAATATTTACCAAACACATTACAATAGATTTCTCTAAAAATACACACACCAATATGATCAGAACACATGTCTATGCGTATACATGTTTACATGTTCTACAAATGGCAAAGAAGCTAACGCTTCAAACCTTTCTGTGCCTAACTGTAGGGTAAGTCTCTATTTTAACCACCACTGTTATTAATATTACCCTTCTTAATTCATACCGGCAAAAGGCTGTGCCAACACTTCAAAAATGTGTTTCTAGAACCAACATGAATCTTAATCTCGAGAATAAACACAGAAATTAATCCACATTGGGCAGACTAGCCTTAATCAAAATGATAATATTACCAAAACTGTTCTATCTGTTCAACACAGTACCGGTTTAGCCGGGTCGTGCTCTGTTTACTAAAATGAAAAGTGCCTGTGTCATGTTTGTGTCGGGAGGGCATCCTAGGCTAAGTTGGAGGATGTTAACGGATACATATCCAAGGGGAGGGTTGATGGCACCAGACTTGGAGCTTTATTACTTGGCAGCACAGGCACACTATGCCGCACAATGGGCCACAAACTTTCTCAACCCAGGGAACCCACCACCTGCTCTGAGTGAACGAAAAGCAATCATAACGCTGCACAAGATGACTAGATCAAGCTCCAAACACCATAACGCCAATGACCTCACAACCACAGCCTGGGCAAAAATTGCTGACACATTTGGAACAGAAAGGTTATACCACCCGAGTATGCCGATCTGGGGTGACCCCCAAACACCATTCACTTTAGATGGAGAGGTGGTCATGCATTGGAGTGCCAGAGGTATAGCTCAATGGGGACAGTTATTTCCGGAGAAGCTCTTTGTGCAATGGGAAGATATTGGGGATATAGTGGGAAATACGAACAAACATAAGCTACAATATATGCGTGTAAAAACTGCCATACACAATGCGTGCCCCACCTACCCAAAAGAACAGGAGATAAACACGGGACTTGGATATATGTTTACACGGGGGGGGGGGGTGGCACAGAAAATCACAGCCTCTGCACTGTATAAAGTTATAGCACAGGCGTGCCCAGTAGGGAACCACATGGCCAGGAACATGTGGGAACCGGACCTGGGGCAACAAATGGAGGACCACGAATGGGGCAACAAATAGAGGACCACGAATGGACCCAGATCTGTCCATTGACCAAATAAATACCTTGCAACGCTAGATACAAACTAATAATTATAAAATAGTACACAGGACACATTGCACCCCAGTAAGGCTGAAAAGAATCTATCTCGCTACATCGGGAACCTGCCAGAGATGTAACACCGAAGACGCAAATATATAATCCTATGCTTTGGGCATGCATTAAGCTGGGAGATTACTGGGCAGAGGTTTGTGCAGCTCTAGATGAAATGGCAGATCAACCGGTGGAATGGTCACCACGATTATGCTTGTTGGGAGCGGAGGGGAAAAATGAACCCGACCTGGCAAACTTTTAAATTTGAGCCTGTTAATAGCCAAAAGAGCAATACTAATGAAATGGAGGAGGGGGGGGGCAAATCCGCCAACCACGGCGGACTGGGACATAGATATGCTATGGACAAACGACACAGAAGAGCTGTACATGGACTCGGTGCTGCCCTCCTCCAAACCCAGAAATATATGGGCCAGGTACAAACAATATCTGGCAGACAAAGCTGAACTCGAAATCTCAGATTCAGAAAGAGAGTAGTTGTGTACAATGCAATGATGGGAATGTTGATTATATATTTGTATGTGCCACACCCGTGTGCAATAATAAAGTGCGTGATATGGCGTTTAAGAATCACTTCACTGGCTTGACCTTGCAAAGTCCACCTTGTACCAGTGCCTCCGGTAGCACTCATTCCTCCTGCTACTTGTGGTCTGCATCCTGCTCTGTGTGATCTTTGTCACCTACATGGATTCTCTGACCAAGACCGACCAATTTATCTTTCGTGATGCTATATACTGGTCGAAATTCCAAGTTGCAAGCAAATTCCCAGGTCTAAAGCCACAATCGCCCTCAGTTCAACCCATTCACAGAGCACACCAAGGCCTCATGCCAAAAGTAGATCCTCACTTGCCAATGGCTAGTGGCACGTCTAAATTTGGAAGCATTGCACACTTGCTTTATCTCTAAAATAACCTATATTCAAAATCGTCTGAAAGCTGAAATGCTGCTATTTCGCTAGCTGAGCCACCTTCTCCTTGTTCTCACTATAGCTTTGAGATTTCAGATGCTGATCCTCTTAATTCCATCCTATATTGGCTGCCGATATTATGTTAATGTTAAAGGTTTTTATACCGCGCACAGGTGCCACTTTAGTGGTCTCTGTGCTCTGGCGGTTCTGTGAGGGGGAACAGAGGGACTGGGTAGGTTAGTGGGAGGAGCAAGAGATGTGCTGCTGGCAGCTTCAGTTCGGATGTACTGTTGGGTATGAGATCCGGGAGGCGGACGTCATGTGGTGTTGTGCAAGGTTGTGTGTGCGCTATGTCTTGTTGCAGTGTGTGCAGTTTGCTGTGCTTCTCCTCCTGATCCTATTTCTCAATCTTGTTACCTGGTTACTTCTTTCTTCATGTGCTTGCGCGGGAGGTGTGCGGATGTCTGAGTTGAGCCTGTTTTTTTTCAGCAGTTTCCTGAATTTTGTGTGGTCCTCCACTGTTCGAATTTTCCTTGGAATGGAGTTCCATAGATTCGTGGCTGAGCAGGAGAATGCTAAGCCACACAGTTTTTTCTTCTGGTACCATTTGGGTTCAAGACTGATTAGGTTGCAGATTCTCAGGGATCTAGCTGGTATGAAGGAGAATTTCTTTTGGAGAAAGTACCAAGTTGTCAGTTATTAGCCAGGCACAAGTTACTTGCCCTCTCCACTTTCAGTCCTCTTTATGCACAATGAAGCTTTCACTGCAATGGCTAGTGGTGAACATACACTTTGAGACTTGCTTGCCCCTGTGCATTTTTGGGTACTTTGGGTTGTCATGCCAGTCTTGGGCTTATGACACCCTGGTGTATTTCAGGATCTCTTGACCTCCCTGACTAATTGCTTGAATGCAGTGATTTCTTCAATACTTAACATTCACTACTTCACATTGGGCATTCACTACTTCACATTAAGGCAACTATGCTGTACTACCGCTTATCTTTCTTGGGAAGACTTTACTTCGGTTGTTGGCACGTATTTCCATACTACACTATTGAAATGTTTTGTACATTGGGTTACCAGTTTTCCATCTGAATGCTGCTTTTAGGCTTTTCTTATTTTTGTCTCTCTCTTCATTTGCTCGGTGCCAGTCTGGCTTAGAAATTTCAAGATGCTGTAGCTCGTCTTTACATTTATGGACTGCCCCTGATTTATCTTGTTAAAAAATTGAATTCAATAGACTTCCAATCCCTTGTTGGTATTTGGTCCTCTTAACTATTCATTCCTGAAACCAGATATTTGATGAGGGGTCCAGAGGTTCTCAGTAGTTGGCCCTCATTTAAGGAACAATTTGAATTGTTTCACTAAAGCTTTAAAGACTTAGTGTTTTGCTGCATTCCACCTACTTCTGCTTAATTGCTGTTGTCCTACAGATCTTCGGCTAGAGGCTGTTTATTTTACAGAGCACACATGCTACAAATAACTCAAATAATTATTTTTAAAGCCCTATAGCTGTTCGTCCCAGCACTTCTGCTGTTCTGGTTGTGATAGAAACCAATTGTGGGAGAAAGCAGAGGATGAGTATGCTCCTTACAAACATGGGTAAAATTTCAACTTTCAATTACTAACCAGGCAGCAAGTTACTCACTTCTCAACAGGCACAGAGCAAACCATACCATGTCTTGACTTACCAAGATGCAACCACTAGTCAATGGCTAGTGCTAATTTTGAGGCCTGCTAAAAGTATTGTTCTGCCATATTCCACTTGAATATGTGATGGTATGGATGGACATATATGGCCACATCCTTCCCCTTCATTAGTGGGTGCTTGGCTTGGTAAATCGGTTAAAGTCGTGCACCCTTTTATGGCGGATGTGTTGATGGCTTCCATCATCTGAGCTGTGAGGATCAACCGGGAGTAGAGTATGGAAAGCGATTGCACCCCGTGATTCAAAAGTTATCTTGGGAGGGGTCCTACTTGCTGTGAAAAAGGAGTTTTGGGTGCAGTCTTTCCTCTGCCCCATGTCTAATTCCCAGCCCTCCTGCCACACCCCACCTCACCCATACCAGCAGGGTGAAACGAAGGTTGTGCCCTGAGCCCCCCAAAGGGCAGAGGGTGAGTGGCACATGGCAGAGGATTAACTGAAATGTGGTGGGGTGAGTGACTTTTCTCGTGGAGCGCTGAGGCTTACTTGTGATTTTGGCTTATACCTTGCAACATGCATGGCTGTGGGACAAAGATGTGGGCCCCAAAAGCTAGGGGAACAGATGAGACTGGTGCATCACTATTTATTGCACTCCTCGTAGTGTGCAAAGCCCATGGGCATTTGGGTGCTGATGCTTACAGTAAGGTAGGTAAAGGCAGTTGCAGAACAAGGTTACAATGTGAGGCAGTGTCGATACATACTGCGTAGTCCTGAAAGGGGAGAACAGTTGGGGTAAACGGGTGTGCTTTGAGGTTTTTTTCGGAAGAGGTAGGACTGTTCCTCCCAGAGCATGAGGAAAGCTGTAGCCGCCAGCTCTTTTTTTTTGCATTTAAATCTTGGTGTGGTAAGGCAATGGCTGTGTGTTTCTTGACCTTCTGGGTACAATATTGGGGCGCGTTGTTCGACAGCCAGCGGCGGGTTATGGTGAGAATTTTGAATCATTTGTTCAGCGACTGGGTGCCTGTGGGCAGATCTTACCTCTGAGATGTGGTCGTACTTGGTAAGTTTTAGGGAGGCACACGTGCCACAGAGTAATGCATTGCAGTAGTCCGCTTGGACAGTATGAGGGCCTGTGCAATAGTGAGACGATTTTCAGTGCGGATGAAAGTTGCAGCCATTAGGCTTGGTCGGGTAGGCTGAGGCAATGTAGTTGACATGGTGTGTCCTAGTGAGGGATGCATTGAGACTCTGTTTTTACCGAGGTGGCGACTGGAATGGAGTGGCCATTGATGCTGAAGTTGCTGAAGGCTACGTCAAGCTTCATGAGACAGGCAGAGGAGCGAATATATACTCTACACTTTGGCGGGGACCTGTGTGTGTCCCAGAGGGGGATGAGGATTTGGGTATGGTCTGCTTAGTTGGTGTAGGTGATGTTCAGGCAGTCGAAGAGGTTTGGTGTAAACATTATAGAGTAGGAGAAGCACAGAAACACGTGAGCCTTGTTGGAGAGATCAAGTAGTAGGAGGAGAGGGTAGTTAGTGGCATCTATGGCTTCATCAAGCTGATTTTCTTTAAGGTCGAGGAGGGCTATTTCCGTTCCATGTTTAAGATGGAAGCCAGATTGTCGTGGGCTCAGGATTTGCTGTGATTCCAGGAAGTCTTGGATTTGTAAATGGTTCTCCAGGAGAAGAGGCACCGACTATGCTTTCATTACTACAGAACTACATTACTGCAGCACTGAGCATCACCCTGTTGCCTGTGGTCTGGAGATTTAGACTTGCTCCTTGGTGGAGGTTCACTCCTACTTTGGACTGGTCTCTCTCATCTCACTTGCCCCTTTACCAGCTGTAACATTGAATGGTGTTTGCCATGCCGCATAGGAAGAGGCGTCGCAAAGGAGGGTGGAGGTGGCCTCTATATTTTCACCAGGCTCTTCAGCTAAATATGGAGGATCATAGGTGTGTACTCTTGTGTAGTTGTCCCGACTGTGGACTTCTAATGGGGAGTTCATGTTAATTGCGCAATTGGAAAGTTCCGAACGTCCTCGTATAATCTTGCCAGTGCAATTAAGCTTGCTGTCTGACGTAAAATTTGAGTCGCTTCTGGCTAAAGTAGTCGCGGTGAAGGGGACATTGCAGGGTTTATAAGTACTGTTGCAGAGAAAAATACTATGCAGAAGATTTGGAGATGCGCATATTGCTCCATAGTCCAGAGTGATATGGAAATTGTGAGGGTAGAATTTCCTCCAAATCTGAGATGGTGAGTTCTTGATGGTGGCCAGATGTTTCTCGCCACAAAAGAGCTGACTGCTCAACCTTCAAATATAAAGGTCATAAAAGCGATGCACTTATTGATCTAGAAGTGCACCTGATGGTTGGTGGTGCAGGTTGGGAGGGAGAGAGAATGGGCACAGTCCTGTTGGACGTGTAACGGTGAAGAGGTCACAGGCTTTCAAAGAAGATGCAATATTGGCGTTTCCTGATATGGCTCTCGAAACCCAATGAAAAACCCAAGTAACTTCTGCAACTGAAAGTTTGCAAATCTCAGAATATAAGCTAGTGTGGAGTGTATCGGAAGCAGCACATGTTTGAGCAAGCAACAACATCCTGAGCAAGCAACATGCGAGGCCATGTCAGACGTTTTGTGATAAACGTCACGATTATATGATATGGCATTTATAACGCACCTATACATAGTGTTTCAAGGCTGAGTTTTTGTGGGGGTTGACTGAACTGAGACTGGAAACATGGTCTTTTTTTCGGTTGAAATCCTGTACATCTTGGGCTTTTGATATTTAATTTGCTGAGATTTCCTCTTAGTACTGGATTTGAATAGCTTGCTTTCTCAGTGAGTAAGCGGGATGTAGTATTGCATTTCCTGCAACTTGCTCAATAAGTACAGGTTTTTGCCCTTCCATGGGTTCTGGCTTCTTGATCACATTTAAAAGCCCATTCTACCAGTGATCAAAGTGGATCACTGCTTCATTTAAATTAAAAGGAATCTTGCTTGGCCACCCACTGTTTGTTCCGGTCCCTACAATGCTACTGAATAGTACTGCCTCGTAAACTTGGCTCTTGAAGTGTAAGTATGGCCTATTCAGTACAAAGTCATTTCTATCACAAAATGTGCTTTTTTTGGGACTAAATTATATATTGTAACTGCCTTATTTTCATCCCATCCATGTTCCCAACTAAGGTAAAAATGCTTCTTTTGATTTGCATCAAAATAACAATATTGAAGATGTGCCTGTTGCACTGCTTTGCTGGTACTTATGAACCTATCCATGCTGCTTTGTTCATGGACTGTCGGTTTCCTGGTATTTGTTAACAATTAAATTATCCAGTACCTGTTTTTAGGGAGTAAAAGTGGCTTGTATGCTGCCTAGTGGAAGCGCTGATGATCACAAATGCTCCCAGTCCCTTTCAGTGGGTTTAAGTCTTTGAACCCTGCCAACTTTTGTATGCTTTGAATGTGACTCCTATTACTGAGTTTGCTTGGGGAGTAATGGGAGTCGGAGAGGCAATTTGCTTGACATAATTGCACCGTTTGACAGAATAACGTCTGGCTATTTCACATCTTGGACCAGCACCAATTCAACTTAAAGGGGAAGTTAACTCAAAAATGTTATTGTCCCGATCGGGCATGTATTTTTAAGCATACTGTAATCGATCTTAAATGTTTCCCATACATCTTACCTTAGTTTTCCTCACTTTTACACAAATGCAAAAACTGGTTGGGCACGGCCATCTTGTGCTAATCTTATCCGTTTAGGCATCGCCCTAAGTTAAAGTGTGCTCGCGGAAAGAATAAAGATTGCAGCCCCTGAAGCGGACCTCAATAGTCCAACCGATATGCCCCACCTATTTTCATGACGTTCTTCGCCAGCATAACCAAACGTGCCCAGTCATCACCCACGCCAGAACGTCATTTAACGCAGAACCAGGAAGATAAACGCACACATTTTCACAGCGCATGACTTTTTTCTTGTCCCAAATAGTATAGGAAAACGTTAATTGTCTGCAATGTGACAAGTGCTTTTATTTATCAGAGAACGCTCACAAGAGAATTTGTCCACAAAATGAAATATATTTTTTGCCATAGAAGTTATAGCTATCGAACATTGTATGCTTCGAATGTTTAACTTCCTTATGTTACACTGATTGCGATCAACGATAGATCACTCCCAGTACTCCAATTCTTGTGTGTTCTTATGTTACACCAGTAAAACCTTCTAATGATGCACATGGTGTTTCTTTCGTGGGAAGATATGGATTCTTTGCACTTTAAAGCGCAATGCTTTCGCTTCAGCCCGTTGTTACATTGTGAACGCTCACCGGTTGCTCCTTATTGCTGGTACTGCCAAAGGGCAGATTGGTCCCTGTCGGTTGGCACACAACGGTTATACAATAAGCACCGTTTATGCTTCTCTGCCAATGTTGATTGAAGAATCCATCTGAAGGGGGGGGGGTGCATTTCCAATCTATGGAGTGTCGGGATGCAGGACTGTTTTATACCTGAAACTACTTGGAAACCACAAGTAACGCGGGTGGTTCCATAGTTGGTCCTGGCCCCTGGTTGGGAGTGCACAGACCAATGTCATTATAACGGAACTGGGAGGATTAGTGATCGAAAAGCGAGCCAAGTGCCCACGGAAAATGTTCCGCCGTCCTTTAAACTATGCACAAATAACAATCATTGCTAGACAGATAAAACGTGAGTTACGCACTCCGTTTTTTAAGGTGTGCGTTATAAATCAACATGACATACTGTGTCCATAATTTTCATCAAATTGCACGTTGCTGAATTATTCATTATGCATACAGCACACGCTGTTTTTAATCGCAAAAACAGTCTGTATAGTTGAACTTGCATAATGTCGGGAACTTCCGTTCTGTCAGTGTCACGCTGAGTAACCGCTCTGAACAACATATAAGACCCTTTGCATTGTCCACAAGGCTTTCTGGGGCCTGGGTCCAAAATACCTTAAACTCCCCCTCTGTAAATACCTTTCCACTCTAACTCTTCGCTCCTCAACTCCCTCAGGGTCAGTCGCTTCTCCAAGCAACAAGTTTTTAGATCCCCCTTCCTTGGCTGGGGCCTCCCTCTGGAACATCCTCCTTGCCAGTCTAAAACTTGAGGAGAACATCTCCGCTTCCGGAAGCACCTCAAGACCTTCCTCTTTGCTTCTGCCTTCGCTCTTCCTTCCCCTGTTGATCTGTCTGCTTCGGTGCCCTGCACCTGGTTACCCTCTGACTTCGTGCCTAGGTTCCTGCCGATCCATCCATCCATCCATCCATCCATCCATCCATCCTCCTGGTCTGTAACTGTAACCCTACAGTCCCCTTACCTGCACTTATCAGACACCCCTTGTCTGCACGTTAAACCCTGCACTTGCCACACTGCTGGCTGCACTACCAGTTATTGCTTTTATCCCTTCGCACTTTCCACTTCTCTCTCCCCCCTGCACTTGCGCGTTCTCAATGTCAATGAGCCTAGTCAGATCGTTGTTTTTGTCCTCCCTAGTTTCCCTTCCCTTGCCCTGTCACGCTCTGAAACACTTGTGTATGAGTGTGACACAAATAAACATCTTGCTGTTTCAAATCTAGATGCATCTTTTCCACCGCTGTCTCAAATTTAGGTGCATTCTCACACGGCTGTCTTGAATCTAGGCGCATTTACACTGCTGTGTCTCTCGAATCTTGGTGCATTCTCCCATGCTGTGGCTCTGGGTGTTTGTACTTTACCTGGCTGTGCGAGTTGGCCTAATCTTTAATTTCTCCTGATCGTGCCAGTTGGCCTAGAACTGCATATCATTTGATTGAGTAGGGCAGCCAAATTTCACATCTTCATGAATGTGCTAGTCAGCCTAAACTGCATTTCATCGGAGTGGGGTAGTGTAATATTTCTTTTCGACAAATTGTGCAAATTAGCCTAAAACTGCATCTCGCCGGTGTGAGTGGATTGCAGATGGGAGAGTTCATACTAGACCTAGAGGTTTCTGACGCACCAGGCGCCCATAAAGGGGAACATAGTTAATTTGGTAAGGTAATCGTGGAGAGGGAGGCATCTTCCAACCTTACAGATGCTCGCACACAGTGCTCCAGCTAAGATTTTGGAGTGAGACTATTTTACTCCCGGCTTTTTTTAAATTGAGAGTAAAATTATTTGGAGTACAACTAAGTCCCGTTCGGAATGGTAGTATTTTATATGCGAGTAAAAATGTTTTGACTGTAAAATAGAAATGTTTTGTTTTAAATATTTCTTTGCACCATTTGTTCATGCACATAAGAAAGGTACATGTGTACCTCTTTGCATCAGACATTAAGAATACAAGACTTTATTTTTGTGTACTACTGGTCCAAACCTTTCCGTGGAGATGTTGTTGAAAACAGACATTTTTGTTGGGAGTATTTGTACTCCCTATTTTTATTTTTTGTTACCATTTGCCTATTTTTAGGGAGTATAAGTAGCCAATATCTTTAGGGCTGCTCTCGTATCTCCCATTACTGTGACTCACCACTCGGCACCTACAACATTAGAATGCAGCTATCCCCCACAAGCGATTAGACACACAATTTTATATACCACCTTGCACAACTCAACCTTTTTAGAATGCAGCTCCCCCACAATAAAGTTGGCTTAGCTTCACACATGCTACCTGTATCGCATACTGTGTATACTATTTCAGCATTAGAATGCAGCTTTCCACTTAAGATGTGTTCTAGCTGCATAGATACAGACTGCACACAATATTTTATTTACTGCTCTGACCATCTCCACTGACCTGGACTCCGGTCCCCAAGGTCATTCAGCCTACAGCACAACCATATTAATGGTGAAAATCACCATACAAATAACCATTAACATAGCATTACATATTCCTAATTCAGCATGTTGGCCTTCACAAGCGTCTTCCCCCCCCCCCCCCCCCCCCCTCTTACAAGAGTGCCTGCCAATCCAGTGTTGAGCTTCTGCCTAGGATGATCCATGATTTTTACAAAAGGTTGGACAAACTCTGCCATCGTTGTCATGTATAAATATCTTAAAGGGTCGCCTGTTTTGTGAACCCGTCAGTGCAAGTGACCATCACAGCAGTGGCATATAGTGGAGAGCGAATTGTCAGTACCCACTGAATGTTCGTACTTCCAGCCTGGAAACTGCTGCAGAGCATCATTGGCCCTCCCTGCCTTTCTTAACCTATCCCGGGGCACCGGCAGGCGTAAGCCAGCCCCCAACAAAGGCACATCACCACTAGGGCACCTGTCTGCCTCCATACTCCTAGGCCAGGACCCCTGCCCAAATCAGTTCTGCACCCCCTATTGCTACCTTCCATGGACTATCCACATCTATTGTCCGCCACCCAGGCCGCCGATCTTCGCCGCTCCTTCGCACGCACTGTGGTAAGACCCACATCACCCAAGCTCATCTGAACCATGCTGCGCTCCACTATCACGAAGGAATATTAATGGAATTTACACAATGTCTTAGCGTATACAGCGTTAGTAATTTGCCCTACCTGTGTTTCATCACCCACAAGGCACTATTGTGTACCGTATGCTACTGTCAGACTATAGTATGCATTGCCCAGATTATCACACGGATAGTATTCAATCAAATGTTGCCAATCCCAAATGCTCAGCCTAGTATTGCATTGTGTAGTCCATCCTTAACATTTAATTAACAAGTAATTTATACTATTCCACGGCAGCTCTTATGATTGTACTGGGCAAGCCCCTAACTGCGACTGCCTACTTACTTGGCCACTCATGAAGCACGGCCCCACTGCTAATGTGCCATATACCTCTCCTAGGTTATCGTATGCTTTGCCTTGGGGTTTTCCTCTACTCCAGTCAAACGTCGTTTTAATTGTACTGCCTTGGACTGCATTGTTTTGCCTCGTCTAACATACTCTAGCTAGCCAGTAAATAATATACTGCTTTTCGGTTGTGCTATTATGTTTGTACCGTGTTCCCCTCTGAATGTGCTTGCCTACTCCCTGCCGATATCAGAATCCTTCAGTTACGCCAAGAGGTAACACTTGCCAAACGCAGCATAGATCTGCCAAACCTATAGGTACAACTATATGCGCTCTATTATGCTTACTATCACTACTACCGCAAGACAAACAACAAATCCAGACTGTATCAGCCACACACCTCTACCAACGCACTATGCTTCACAAACCTAACTATAGCATAAACGCCACACCATGCTCTAAGGGTGCATTCATCCAGCTAGGGACAGGCCTAGCACGCCTATATTGCCCCACCCCATTTCTGCCCAATACACCAGCATTCATCACACCACCCATTGCCGCCATAACACACACCTCTATGCCTCTCCTCTGCATTGATCACTGCCTCAGACTCTCCTCCAGAACTTATACCCCCCCCCTCGCATGCACCAGAGCCATACTAGGAACTATAAGAAAAGCAAGACTCCTCCTGCACTACCAAGAACCCCACCATCTCTGCTCCTTCAGAAACCTAGCTAGATTCCAAGTGACCGGCATTCACAAAACCATTAACATTAGTTCACTATCCCATCCCAAACTTAAAAATACTATCAGAAAACTCAATGCACCACCCCCACAGAGACCCCCCCCCCTCCCCAACCAGTACTCCTAACCCAAACCAGCTGTTCCCTGCTAGTCACAGAATCGTTAAAGGGTGCCCTAATCAATGTGAGATCCTTAGGCGCTTACGCCATTGAAGTACACAACCTTATTCTTGAATACAAACTCGACTTTCTAGTAATAACTGAAACCTGGCTCCATTCGGCATCAGTCCCTCTGCTCACATTAGCTATACCACCTGATTACACATTACTCAGAACCGATTGCCAAGAGGCCACCGGAGGCAGAGTTGCCACTATCTCAAACTCCAGTTTAGAGAATGTGAAACAGAAACATTACCAGGATACGAACTTCTAGCCCTTAAGCTAGCTATAGACCCCAATACCGCCATCAGTGTCTTAGCAGTGTACAGAGCCCCCAGCTCAACCAATAACCCTGATACTGAATTACCCCTACTCATTTCCCCACTCCTTAAACCCAAAACTAAATTAATCGTCCTAGGAGACATTAATCTAGAGTATAATGACCAATCCAACCTCAAACCTACAGCCTTCCACAATGCATTCCTAGAAAATGCAATTTAAACAAATTGTTAATGCCTCAACCCACTCAAAAGGACATATCCTCGACTGGAGCCTAGCTCTGAATACTACAGTTCTGCTAGAAGGCATTATAGAAATGTCCTGGACTGATCACCTCATCAGGTTCAACATCACAACGAGGAAAATCGCCCCTCCTGCCACCCCAGCAATACACATCCTGATGAGAAACTCAAGGAAACTCGCCCCTTAACTCCTTTGCTAAGTAAGTTAATACTCCACCACCAGCAGACCCCAACCCTGATGCCATTTTACAGCACTACTATACTTGTCTGAGGTCAGCTATCGATGAAATAGCCCCTCTCGGGTCAAAATGCACCAAAAAAAGCACAGTAATACACGGTTCAATGATGACCTCATCGAACTTAGAAGGAAAAAACTAGCTCTAGAACACCTCTCCAGACAGAAAAAACCCAACAAGTGTATCCAAAAACTAACTCCAGTTAGTATCCAATTCCTGCAAATTAGAAGTACATACCCAGAAAGCGAACTCCCTAAACGTGCGCATCACTAAGGCCACCTCAAATAGCAAAGAGTTGTTCGCTATTATCAAAGAATTAGAAACTCCCATCCTTCCTCCCAGTATAGTCCTAGCAAGCAAAGCCTGGTACGCTACTATGCAGGATGCACCAGCTTCCAAAATGAATACTCTTCAGGACAAAATCGAATCACAAAAAAAAAGTTAGCAGCCACCACAGACCCAGTCTCCCTGCCGTCAACGGACACCATCACGAACATACCTGAATTCCATTTTACCCGAGTGACTGCAGATCATGTACTAAAAACGATAGCCTCACTCAAACCCTCGAACTGCAAAGGGGACAACTTTCCTGCCAAACTAGTTAAGGATTGTGTCCCTACTTTAGTACCCACCAGCTTCGTTAATGCCTCACTCAACACCAATACCATCCCAACTAACATCAAAGAAGCCTGGGTTACCCCCTCCTTTAAATAAAAAAACTTAGATCCCACTATCCCTACCAACTACAGTCCCATCACCAGTCCCCTTCCTCCTTAAAATTATACATAAAATTGCTTATACCCAAGTCCAATCTCAATTGCTAGGAGAAGACCAGGATTCCGCCCCAGACAGAGCACAGACAGCATTGTTGGATCTAAAAAAAACAGATGGACACGGTCAGGGATTCAGGAAAATGATGCCTCCTATTACCTTACCTGTGCGTGGCATTTGACCTTGTAGATCACAATAAGCTATGCCTAACATTAGCCAATAACTTTCACTTCTCTAAGAAAGCCACCGCTTGGATTAAATCTTTCCTCTCAGACCGCACATCTAGAGTAGCCATTGGCGACGTAGTAGCAGACCCCATTTCAGTCCCTCTGTGAGTTCCTCCAGGATCTTGCCTCTCCCCAACGCTCTACAACGCTTAAGCAATGGGATTTAATTTATACCATCTTCGCTGACAACACACACCTCGAACAAGACACCACATCAACGGCACCCCATTACCATTTCCAACCAAGTAAAAATCCTAGGGGTCTATCTGGACTCTAGTCCTACCATGTGCAAACTTATTACTTTGCGTCGACCCTTCCTCACACAATTGTATCACCCTAGCCAGAGCTCTCATATTAGAGAAGATTGACTATTGTAACAAACTCCTAGTAGGAACCTAAAATAAATATATAAATAAAATTCAACTACTCCAGAACAAAGCGCTAAGAGCAGCACTACACACAAAAAAGGGACCACATCTCACAACACAGGAGAGAGGCACATTGGCTACCTATTAAAGCCAGGATACTGCACAAAACTCTTACCCAAACACACATAATGCCCCCCAGTTACCTCAGCCAAAGCCTTAACCGATAAATCACAACCAGAACTCTTAGATCCGACGCACACACGCACCTGTTCATCCCCCGTTTCAAGAATGTAAGAACAGGCAGCTCCAGCTTCCCCGTAGCAGCCCCAAGAATGTGTAACTCGCTCCCAGCCAATATTGGCAACGAGACTTCCCTCATTAAATTCAAGGAACTCCTTCAAACTTGGCTCTTTAATAAATACTAACTTCTTGACAGATACCTAGCAAGAATATGGTTGATTTCTGCCCCATCTCTGATCATCCGCAGTTTAACACTCCCAGAGACCCACTCATGCCCACATTACTAAGTTGAGACAACTCATTGTAACAATTCCCTCTTGTATACAAGTATTGTATGTAATGTCATTGAATGTAAGATGATAAAGTAATTACCATGTATCTTTCAAGATTGTGTCTGACAAACTAGATTCAGCACCACCCTGTTGCTAGTCCATCAAGCTTAAAATGTATTGGTTAAGTAACAAGAATACACCACTGTAAGCTTTTCTATCATGTATATTCACCTATGTAACTAGACTTCACCACCGTAAAGCTTTATATATGCAATAACTAAGAATAAGTATACTTGTAAAACTACGCCGTGATACCCATGGGGAGAGGTGATAGAGTAGCAATTTCAGTAGATGGGACAGATGGAGAGCACCATGGAGCGGGAGCGCAGAGATTGAAAGGGGGGGGGGGAGAGTGATGTAGAAACTGCACAATACACAACAAACTCACCAGGCGGCCTAGCAGAAAGACAGGTGTAGACGAATCTGCGTGAGAAAAGCGGTCCATAGATTAGATGTTCACAAACTGTGCCTACCAAACAGCAGCTGGGTCTGTGGTGGTTTCACCGATTGAAATGCAATTGCGGGCTCTGTCGCTGCATTGAGAAAGAAATAAGGCAATAGTGGAACCTGGGGGTGGCCAGATTAATTTCAGAGTGACTGCACCCTAAAACCAAAGTTGAGAGAAAAGGTTGTCCCTAAACCATGCTACAAAGGCTACCAAAATTCAGAATGTTCGATTTTAATGTTACCAGACCAACTTGGGTTCATGCCCCTCCTAGAAAGGGATTGATACAATTACAACCATAGTTGGAAACTGTATCCTAGATTATTTCTGTAGCAGGGGTGTGCAGTGTGTTGGTATGATATATTTAAATCTACAGTATGTCGCGGGTAATTAGGAAAATTCCAGTCTTTGGTAGAAAACTCCAGGAATGACTCATGAAAAATGGCACTTTGGGTAAGCATCCTTCACTGTTGGTGGAGTTTTAAAGTTGCAGAAATGTCCCCATAGGATTAAACGGGACAACGTCCATCGGCAGGGGAACGATTATAGTGTAACGTTTGAAAACGACCCTAGTGGATAACCCCACCCAGAGTCCAGGCAGTCTGCCAGAGCGGGAAAGGAGGTGAGCAGGATTAGGCCCAATAGATTCCAATGCAAACCACACTTATCACTGCAGGGCCCAAGGGACCCCGTTTTATATCAGAGGACTACACGACCCGAGGGCAATTGCGTATGGCACCAAATGGGGAGTGCTTGGGTCAGGAACTGCGAACCAACCTGTGCAAGAATGATTCCACAGGACAAAGGTTGAGGTCGGGACCCAGGGGTTGTACCTCTGCGCAGTGACCATGCAAAAGAAAATGTATCAGGAGGATGACAGACCAGCCAGGGGCAGAAACAACTAAGAGGAAGGCACCTGGAAGATGGAGGAACCAGACCAAGTTTATTTTGGCAGTTTGAAGGGCAGAAATGGTCAACCAACAGAGACATGTCAAACAGTGGGATATAAAGGTGGAAGTGACGAGGCCTGCCCAGGTAATAGCCGAGATGAGAGTAACGCTGAAAGGCAAAATAAGACCGACATAGAAACTGTTTTCATGGGAAAACCAGTCCAGCTTGCAAGGAGAGGACTAGGAGCAGCCAAGGAAGGACATCCATCAGACAAAGACCAAGCCACTATGACAGAACCTGGTCCTAGAAAATTAGCAGCCCATCTCCATGGCAAATAGAGAAAAGGGGTTAAAAAAACTGAACTGGCTGTCATCGGCTTGCTCAAACCTCTTTGTATGATGTCATGTATGACGCGCCTGTACACATGTTTCTAGGTTTGACACAAGGGAGGTTAAGGAGGGAGGATGCGACAAACTGTTACTAGGCCTTGTCATTCAGATTGTGCAAGTGCCGTAACAAAGTGAAGGGGGAGGTGGATGTTGGGAGGAGGGGCGGGGGGAGTATGTAATCACCGTTGGGCCATAATTGGGTACTCAAAAGCACTCCTATCGTCATATGGGCTCCCATAGGTGCAGCAGCACATCAAAAAGAGGTGCAGTGGCATTGAGCTCCACAGGGCTCTCAATGTACTTGCCCACTCGCATAGTCAATGAGATTTTATGGAGGTACAGTACCATTTGTATGGTACCCTAACTATCTGGTCTATATGGGGAAGTTTGAAACTTTTATTTGACATTAACAACTGCAGTAAATGCCAAATAAAAGGTTCAATGCACATGGCTGACACCTGGATGGAAACATTACCACAGGTGTCTGAAACTTGTGGCTCTCCAGATGTTTAGGACTACTGCTCCTATGATCTCTCACCATTAACTTTGCTAGCTAGAGCTGATGGAATTTGTAGTCAATGCACCGGGAAAGCCAAAGGTTGCAGTCCCCTGCATTGCACTAAATAAGTGTGCTTATGGTGATATGCACCATTTTATAGAATGCACTAGTACTTTCATTAAGGCAATAAGCCCTGAGCTGGCGGGCCATTACCGCGTCTGGTAATGCCCCCGGGTCCCATAGTTACGGTAATAGTTACGCGTCGCTGTAATGGCCAGCTGTCTCGGGGCTTATTGCCATTAGTACCCCGGCCCGTTAGACCGGGGTACTAATGGTGCTTTCTTTTTCGGTTGCGAGACACGTTGCGTTTCGCAGCCGAAAAACAAAAATAAATGTCCACCGCAGACTGGGAAACCCCCTACATGTAGTCCCTTCTCGCTTTCCATAGCAGCCAGTCACGGAAGGAACCTCTGAGCTGCTGCAGTGAGGGAGCCTTGTCGGCCGGGTAATGCCCCGGGGAGTGCCAATGAGCTTGCTTGTAACAAGCTCATTTACTCTCGCAGGGTACTAATTATAATTTTTTTTTTTTTTGTCTGTTCCCGTAGGACAAGTGCATTTCTTTTAGGTAGAGTAAACTCGACCTGCAGCTAGAGCGCGATTTTTAGAATTGGCAAGGCAGGCTTCAGTAGATATCCCCCTGACCACAAAGAGCCAGGAAAAAGCAAGTGTCTAGGGATCCCAGGAAATGTCACCAACAATTATTCTGTCAAGTGTGTTTCATGTCTGTATATATGTGCTTGTTACTGGTTATGTTTTTGTAATTTGTTTGCGGGGCTCGAGTGTGTAGTAGAGTGGGTATAGGAAACTGAAGCAACACTATTGCATAAAAATGCAACTTTAATCCTTTGCAACCCCTTTTTCATTTGCTGATTTTAAACCTATGCTCCTTTTTGGAATTTTGCAGGTACGGAATCCGTCCTGAAAATGTGATCATTTATGGACAAAGTATAGGAACCGTTCCATCTGTGGACCTTGCTGCTCGCTATGAGAGTGCTGCTGTTGTACTTCATTCCCCTCTAACCTCAGGAATGCGGGTAGCCTTCCCAGATACAAAGAAGACCTACTGTTTTGATGCTTTTCCAAAGTAAGTTACGTCTGGTAGTGTTTAAAAACGGGTGATGTAAAGTACATATATACAACAGAGGATTGCTCCCCTTTTTCTTTTTAACATGGTTCATTTATTCTGCAAATTCATACAGAGCACACGCATTTAGAAATATTCATGAACAGTTATCTTTCAACTAGCTTACAATCCCTTTAGAGTCCCATGAATTGTCTCTGCTGGCTCTGCGGGTTTTAACTTTTCAAAATCCCCATCCCAACATCCTTATCCCCGATTTCCCATATACCCACCCCCCCCCCCCACCCCCCGTTGCAAGTTTGTTTATTGTTGGAGTCTGCCTGGTATCTTTGTCCATCTAGGTCAAGCTTATTTGATATTTCAGTAGGTGTCCACATTTCTAAGTATCCTGGGTCTGTAGTAGTGGGGCTCTTTATTTTTTACCATCTCTCGGAAGGGTTCCCAAATTGCCAGGAACTTGAGGTATCTCCCAGCTTGCAGTGCACAGATCTTCTCCATTGCCAAAATTCCCCATATTTGAATCCACCACCACGCTATAATTGGGCCATGTACCGTTTTCCATCCCTGGGCCAGAGTCGGTCTTGCAGCCGAGAGCAGGTGCGTGATTAGCGTGGCCTTGTGTCCTCTTGCCGCATTTGTCTTCAGCTACCGCTCCCAGCAAGACGACTTTCAGGTCTTATGGCACCGTGGTTCCAGTCATTGCCTTTGTGTCCCAGGACCTCTTTCCAGAATCTCTGCTTTAGGGCAAGTCTACCACATGTGACAAGTCTCCTTTTACCCCACATTCCCTCCAGCAAAGTGGGAGTATTTGGAGTTTCTTATGCAGTCTGGTGGGGGGCATATACCATCGATAACAAATGTAGGCCGATTCTTTAATTGCCGTACATCTAGACCTTTTATGTGCTCTTGCCCATATCCTCCCCCATTCCTCCACCGTAATAATATCCCCTAGGTCTTTTTCCCAGCTCGTTTTGTACTGCAGGGCATCTTGTGGGAGGGCCCTCTCCAGTAGTTCGAAAAGACTTGCAATTCCTCTCCTAGTTGAGCCCTCCTGTAATCTTAATTTGAGGCCTATAGGGGGTCTATTAGCGGCTCTTTTGACAGACTGGTGTGTAATCCAATGTCTTAACTGGGTATATCTGTATCTTCATTTTACCCAATTTTTTTTTTTGCATTCCTCAAAGGAGAGTGGCTCTCCATCCCAGAACATGTCAGACAAGGTCAGAGTTTCTGCAGCTACCCAATCTTCCCAGAATTTTACCTGAAGTCCCGGGGTAAATTCGGGGTTGTACGCTATTGGGGAGTGTGGACCCAGCCCGTGTTGGATTTTTCTCATCTCATCGTCCCAACTATTGAGCGCCACCCTAGTGGCTTCTAGCAGTTTTCCCCTTACCTGACGTTTGTGTGGGGAACGGGTGCGTAGTGTTTTTAGCGGGAGCGTAGTGACCTCCTGTTCTATTTGGACCCAGCCCAGGTTGGTGTCTTGGGCCGCCCAGATGTATATCTGGTAATCCTAGGCTTCTGAGAAGTGGGGGTCGCGTCGTAAGTTTCTTCTGAATTCTGGGCCTTTTGCCTTTCCACACAAAGGTGGAAATAGCTACCTGCAGAGTCTTAGAGCCTCTGGGCAGGATCCTTACTGGGAGGGTGCTGACGACATGCAGCATACAGGGGGAGTAGTCATTTTCACAGCCATTATTTGGGCAAACCAAGACAGCTCCTAGTTATCCCACCTACACAGGTCTTACTGCAGTTGTTTCCATAGGGCTTTAATGTTTACCTCGTATAGATCACTAATTTTCCCAGTTAAGCGGACACCGAGGTATTCTAGGGATTTTTTTCTCCCAGGATAGTGGGAGTAACCTTTCTAGTTCCGAGATCTCTCCTTGTTGTTCTGTTATATTCAGGGCCTTTGATTTCCCATAGTTTGTGGAACCCTGAGACCCCTGCGAACTCTTGCAGTTTCTGCATTACCCTTGTCAGTGTGTCCCAGGTATTTGACATGAAAAGCATCAGATTATCTGCGTATAATGCTATTTTATGTTTGGTTTCCCAGCATTTCACCCCCTCAATGTTTCTATCTTGTCTAATTTGGGCTGCAAATGGCTCCATTGCCATGGCAAATATTAACGGGGTTAGGGGGCAGCCCTGTCTAGTGCCTCTCTATCCTGATCCGCCCAGAGCTTAGCCCGTTCACCAACAGATTCATCGACGGGGTCTGGAAGTTTGCTAATACCATATTGCTAAAATATGGCCCACACCCAAACTTCTCTAGTACCAACTTCAGATATCCCCAATCCAGGCTGTCGAACGCTCTCCTGGCGTCTAACGCCGCCAAAGAGAAGCGTTGACCCGTTCGGGTGCCTAGCTCTGATGTTTAAGGCCTGTCTCACATTATCCTGGGTATTTCTTCCTGTGATAAACCCAGTTTGGTCGGGATGTATAATTCGAGGGAGGACCTTCCTTAATCTAGTTGCCGCAATCTTAGCGTAGAGTTTAGCGTCCGAGTTCAACAATGCTATGGGTCGATAATTGGCACAATCTAAGGGGGTGAAGGATCTACCCATGTCTGGGGTGACTGTGCCTTCATTTCTGATGACATTAAAGAGTTTTAATAATGGCGTCAATAGTTGTGTGCGGAAAGTTTTATAGAATTTACCCCCCAACCCCTAAGGCCATGCGGTCCAGGAATTTTATTTGTCGGTAGGCCGGTCATAGCATCGCTGACCTCCTGTGCCGTTATCTCAGCTCCCAGTGTGCCGTTTTCCTCCTCCTGTTATTTGGGGCAGGATTATCTCTGACAGATACCTTCCCTGGACCTGGGGATTTAATTCCTTTTTGCTTTAATAGGTTTGTATGGTAGTTATCATTATTTCCATCTTCTCTTTTTCCCCAGACCGCAATTCCTCTTGACTATTCCTCAGTTGTCATATCTGCAGGATTTCTGTTTTTGTAATTCGGCCACTAGGAATTTATTCGCTTTTCCCCCTTATGAACATAATAGGATTGCTTGGTGCGCAGGAGGGATTGCGCTACTGTATCTGCTGTGTGGGCTTCCAATTGCGCTCTAATTTTCGTAAGCGCTCTGAGTGACTTTTGTGTCTGTCTGAGCTTGTGTTGGGTTTCGGCTTCTTTCAATTCCTTTTCCAGTTTTTGTTACTAATGCCTGCTACCTCTTGTACAGTGCTGCCTGCAAGATGAATTCCCCCGAATGACTGCCTTTCCTGCATCCCAAACAGTTTTAAAATCCATTCTTCCTTATCATTTTCCTTAGTAGTTGAGAATTGCCTCTTCTATGTTCGCTCTGAGTGCTATGTCTTTCAGAATGAGCTCATTAAGCGTCCATCAATTGTTTTATTCATTTTAACCTCCCCATATTCATGTGAATTGTAACTGGCGCATGGTCCGTCGGATATTGGACCCCTATATTCACCTTACTTGTGGGATATATGTAGCATATACCAGGATCATATCAACCCTGCAATACCCCCGATGGACTGCTGAGAATGTGTTTACTCCCTTTTCTTTTTCGTGGAAGAACCTCCAGGTCTCGATCACCCCCAGATCCCAGAAAAGTTTGCCTAACGCCTGCCTATTCCTCCCATCTGCCGTTGACGCTGGTAGTTTTATCTAATGACGAATCCATGAAGCAATTAAAATCCCCTCATATTGTTTGCCCTTCGCACCACCCACTGAATTTATCCAAGACCCCCCTGAATGTACTTGTCCTGTTTGTCGTTGGGTACATATAATGCAATGATAGTGTATTTCTGCCCTCTGATCCAGCCCTCAAGGCCTATGAACCTCGCCTCTGGATCACTAAGCATTTGATCTTTCTGGAAACCCCAGCTCTCTGCTCAATAGGATTGCCACCCCCTTCGATTTCTTCCCTCCTGAGGCAAAATATTGTTGTGGGAAGAGTCTGTGGGCCATTCGCTTTTCGTCCTCCATGAGATTTCTCTTGTAGGATCCCCACCAACACCAAGTTCTACTAGCCTCCCCAGTATTGCACGGCGTTTCACTGGGGAATTTAATCCCTGCACATTCAGGGATACTATTACTGCCTCATCATTGCGCATGACCTGTGGGATCTGTTGTCCCTGCTTGTTACCCCTAGTCTCCTTTATGTATTTCCTTAATGGGTTGCTGCTTCCCATGTTCCACCCTTGAACTCAGAATCTGAATGAACTTTTCCCCAATCTACAGTTGGCCCTTCGTCCCCCGTGCCCCCCCCCCCTGCCCTTCCCTCTTTCCCTTTCCCCCTCTCCCTTTTAAGATCGTAGGCAGCAGGTGATCGCTTCTTCCGTTTTGGGGGCCCCAGCAGCTTTATTTTGCTTTCTTGTGCCCCATAGCCACTTCTTGCCATTTCACCCGGCACAGCGTTTCCCCGACACACTCTCCTCGTTCCCCTTACCCAGTCCTGCCTCCCTAGCCCACTCCAGACCCTGATTGGCTCCTCCCTCCTTACCCAAAACCTCAACAGGGCAGCCCTCTGCCCGACAGCCCCTGGGGCTAAGGGCCCCAAAGCAAAGGGCAGCCCCAACAGAGGTGGCTACAGAAAGTGTGAGCAGGGGAAGCCAATGAAGCCAGCAGACAACAGACACTAACAAAAGCAGTAAGTGTGGCATGGGTGGGTTGTAAAGCAATTAATCTATTCCAGAAAGCCCCCGCAACTCTACCATAACGTAGACTGCCATAGACTTGCAACATGCATACGATGTGTGACCACTAGCCTAAATCTTTTTATGTCTGGACTGTAAATGTTGCTGTGCATTAGATACTAACATAATTACCAATGTTAACAAGTGCCACACCTAGAGAGAGCAGTGAAGATTGGCCTGTGTCACTTATCGTGTTCGCATGCGCCACACACTTAGGTGGAATTCTTAACTTTAGCTTGCGTCACTTCTTGATAGAAATGTGAATGTTAGCATGCACCACACTTAAATGAAACTGGGAATGTCACCAAGTGCCACACTTGGATGGAATCGTGATTGCTAGCCTACCTCACATCTAGATAGGATTTTGAAGATTAGCAAGTCCTACACTCAGATGGAATAGTGAATGAAAGCAAGCATCACAGCTACATAATTGCAAGGACAGCAATGCCAATTAACCAATCCACTAACAATTTCACCCCTCTGCATACACCTCAAACTCTAACCAAACTTCACTACACTGCAACAACAAACCACATAGACTCGCACAACAGCACACGACGACTACCGACCGTAAAACACCCCAAGCCCAGCCAACGGACCCACCGGACTGAGGCTGCCAACAGCATATCAATGCTCTCTTGCACTTTTCCAGTTTATCATCCCTCCCCCCACCCCCCTTCCCTTTTTCAGAACTGCCAGAGCGCCAGGGGACCACTCCGGCGGTGATAGTGCGCGGTACAAATAACCTTTAACATTAACATGGCAAAGGTCCGGATTGCTCCACTTTTAACCTAGAATCGACAGCAATTTTATTTAAAGTGCCTTCACTACTCTACCAGTTTTATTGAACGTTTGCAACAGTCGTATAGGAAGATCCACTGCAGAGCACTTTGTGTTTCAAAGGGGTTGGAAAAATGAGGGAGTGGTAAGAAGTTGGGTCTGACATCGGAGGAGCACAAGGGGATAGCTAGAGAACTGGTGATCCGAATGGAAGATTGGACGCAGAAGTGTACATTTTAAAGCTCTTCTGACAGCATGTAGCATCCGCGTTTAAAAGCAACTTAACTGCCTTACAGCCAGTACTGGTATTGGCTTCAAACGTAGAACATGCATTTTACAGATCTGCCGTAATACACGCTTAGCATGTGGAGGGGGTGTGTTACCATGCAGGAGCTTAAAACCGGGTTATGTGTTCGTGTTTTTGTTTTATTTTTTTATTTATTTATTTATTGTTTAAGCCAGCCCACATTTCAGAGTGGTACATTTCATTGCGACCATAATACCGAAACGCTTTATTTGGGGGGGCTCCCCAATTATCAGTATTTTGCCTTGATACCCTTCAGGCCTAGCTGCTTTACTTTGAATGTCCTGAAGCGTCGATCTTCATGTTG
Source organism: Ambystoma mexicanum (assembly GCF_040938575.1). Taxonomy (NCBI): domain Eukaryota; kingdom Metazoa; phylum Chordata; class Amphibia; order Caudata; family Ambystomatidae; genus Ambystoma; species Ambystoma mexicanum. The sequence goes on along the minus strand of NC_090935.1, from coordinate 1,167,624,664 downwards.
GCGAGGTCTGCATCCTTAAAGTTGTTAATCACAAAGTACACATTTATCGGAGTAAATCTCAGATGCAAGTTGTCTGGTAAAGCCCTTATGAAGAATGTAGTTGTAGCTTTTTACAAGCGGATTAACGTCATTTGTGAGGGGATGCTTTGCAAACGACTCCTGGTTGCAAATTGATTGGCCAAACTTTGGGAGCAAGTGAGGCCCACTAATGTAAATGTTGTGCGACAGCAGGTTGATAACCCCTTAATGGCAAACAATTGTTTTAGTTTATCTGTACTTCCTCCATTCCTCAATGTCCTCTGCAAATTGAAGGCAGTGGTCTTTGCAGTCTTACTAGTCCCCGGGTTGACATAAACAGGGCTGGGAGTTGGAATTCAAGGCTAAAATGCTTGCTTTCTGCCATTGCAGGCATAAATGCATTAAAGAGAAAAGGAGATTGCAAAGATCTATAAGGAATACCACAGTAAAAAGGTAGGGTGGCATAGAAGAGTGGGCTTGAGTCTTTGAAAATAGTTAGTGAGGATGTACTTGATAAAGGTCAAGAACGAACCATATGCTGGCCAAGAGTACATGTGGGTGAGAGAACCAACTACCACCAATTCAGGAAGACTAGGAAATCTGGATGTCCTTTTGTCAATTTTTGCCAAATCCCCTACTGCACATACAAGCAGAATTCGGCCATACTATGTAAAAAAGCAGAAACCTGACTTGTAGTTGCCAAGAGCATTTCCAGCGTTCTGTTAATGGAATATAGGTTATAAATGTTGAATTTGGTGGTAATTTTTTGTTTAAGGTGTTTTTTAATCTTGCATGAGGGTCTGATATTAGGCTGTTGAGATGGAATATTTGTTCAGAGTTTTGGTAGCATCGTCAGCAATTTGAATGCAAGAAGCTGCTGAACAGTGGTTGTTTGAGTGATCAAAGTGTGATTACATTCATGGGAATAAGTATTCGGGACAAATAAGGGTGTACAAAATACTTGTGCTTTAATACTCCTACATCCCTTCCTGCGTACTTGAGGGAGTTCCTGTCTGTGGGGAAATGACCATAGCCTTTTGGTCCACATCAAACATTCGATTTGCTGCGTATACACAGCCACGCCCATTCAGGTGACGCACCAAGCCTCACATTTCCATTCCTTTTCTCCACACTAGATGGGATGGAGCTTGGGTGCTGCACACAATGTGTTTTTTTTTTTTTTTTTTTTTTTTTTTCTCTCCTTCCCTTTCATTATTTTCGTTTTGTAGTTCGCTACACCTTCCTACAGCCCCCAGCGTCGGTTGTAGTTACCTCGCCTAGGCCGGTGTTGTGGCATGTGCATGCTGCGAGAAGCAGATACCGGCCAAATATTCCTCATCCACTCGGCACAGGAGTGCTTGGGCACAGAACATGGGTGGAGGCTGCCGGTGCGCCAGATGTGTTTTTGCAAAAGCTGTCCTTCATTCAGTACATGATTTTAAAACTCTGGTACTCCCTCCTCCAAATTACAACTGCTGTGGGAGTCTATCTAAGATGAGGAATACATGGGAGAACACAATCCATTCAAGTACAAGTTACTTACCAACTGTAACGTTCTTTCGACTGGATGTTCCTCCCACGTATTCCTCATCAACCCTCCCAACCTACCCCTCCGTACAGTTTTTACGCTTTTTGCACTTGTACTTAAGAGCCTGACATCCTTCGATGTCTGATGCAACTGATGTGACCATTAACGCTGAAAAAACAGAACTCGGACCAACTGGAATGGCTTGAGTCTTTTATACGATGTCGACATTCAACAGCGGCCGTTGAGGGACTACAACTCCACGGCCTCGAACGGCGTCCTCTGGCAAAAAAAATTCTGAAGAAGCAGAAAGGCTGGCAGACAATATCTAAGATGAGAAATACGTGGGAGGAACATCCAGTCGAAAGAACGTTAGTTGGTAAGTAACTTGTTCTTCTTTCAAAGATCGAAAGGGAATGTCGACATGGGCGTGACTAACACTATCCCTGACGTGTAGTGTACCCAAAATCCTGCACGCGTCTAGGTCCCTCAGTTATTTTCCGCCCAACTAGTTGGTTGCCCTTATGTGAAGCTCACAAGAAAGCCGGTCAAGAGGCACAGCGAGTAGAGCGCTCGCTTTGGCATCGTGCAGAGCTTGCTAACGCAGGTTCGAATCCCGGCAGGGCCAAACTCAGCCGTTCATCCTTCCAAGGTCGATAAATGAGCACCACACACTGTGGGTAATAATAAGCAGGGCTCAGATACCTGTGGGTTCGTAGCGCTATATAAATGCCAAATTATTATTATTAAGAGTTGCTATTGCTCATTACTTACTTTGTCCCACGACCGACGATCGTCTTGTCTTTGCTACTTCTTTTCTATGACTACTACGCTGAAGACATCCACTGCGTTCGGCGACTGGTGCGTTCATTGACGTCCATCGACTGCGTGGCCTCGGGGTTGATTCTTTTTGAGAATGCATTTCCTTTTCCCTTCTTTTTCCGTCTTTGTTCTGGCTGCTGCCTTCTATCTCTGCTATGGAGAGGACGCCATTTAAATTTTGTTAATCGTGCAACGGAAAATTCCCATGGATGGACACCCATCGCAGATGCAATAGCTGCTTACCTTGTGACCCCCGACGAACATTCCTGTAAGTCCTGCAAACTTTCATCCCAAGAAGTTAAAGCACAGGTGGACAAAGCGGTGGGCGGCCCATGCAATTTTTTTCCCCCGTTGGCGCCGTCGCTTTGGATGGTGAGGACTCTAGCAGCAGCCATAGCTCAGACCTGGAAGCCATGGGTCTTTTTGGCAGAACCCTCAGGGTCCCAGGTCCCTGGCCCGACAGACCACTGGTTCTGTTATGGGGATTCACACACTGGCGACATGGGCACACATGCAAAACCCACAACCCCTAAGGCCTCCTTGACGGCATGTCGAAGAAGTGCCAAACGCCAACATGCCCGCCGTAAACTTCGACTGTGCCTACTGAACCTTGCGGTCCAGCGCCCTCCCCGCAACCCTCTTCAAGGCATGCAACTGGTCTTCCCTCTCACAAAGACGTCCCCATGAAAAAGCACACAGCTACCAACATGTCGTCCAAGGGCGCACTCACCCAAGGCTTCACACGGCAACTGTAGCGACGTCTGCAGGCGTGACAAAACCCAGCATTCATCCGCATGAAAATATGCGAGAGTCTTGCTGCTATTATTTCAGCAGCAGAACCGCCCAGAAGCACCCCCTCGTCAGTACTCTGAAGGGCCCCAGCCCCTCTCTAGGGCTTTATTAGCCAAATTACCCCCCCCCCCCTACTTTTGAACAGCCATTCCCTCCTCCAGACCCCCCTGCTTCATTCCTGTGGATAAGGCAGAGATTTGATAATTATATGGATATTCATTGACTTCTCTGAGAAATACATTACTCCTAAGAGGCCTAGCGAGGACGACTCCTGCCCCATTCCAACAATGCTGTAGTAGAAGTTTCCAATTTAGTCACAAATCCTTCAAGAGGGAGGTATGAGTATTCATATTCCAAGAGACCCTATGAGGAAAATATTTGTTATCAGAACACTGCTGATCAGGACCCAGACTGGCAAAAAAATTAGCCAGCATATCAGGGGCCTTGGCTCTCACCCACACATACCCCAGACATTAATTGCCTAGACCCGCCTTCTTAAAGGCAATCATCGCAAATAGATCAACAGATGGTATTTTATGCCATCCTGAAGAGAGCCGCAGATGACTTTCAGGTTGCTACACAGGAGGCTGTTCAGGGCTCCCACTAGTCAGGCTTTTCCTCTGCTCAACTCCATAAAGAAGCACCTTGCCCCTCCTTTGGCTCCTTCCCCTCACAAAGGCTGTCAACCCTCGAGTTCCGAAACTTTCACCCTTCTCTATCTGACCCGATGTTTATTCGAGGGCATGCCACCAGAAAGAGGGCAGGGGTGCCGCTGTCCACGGCGGAGGCTCCGCGGATAAGGACTGCAAAACTCTTTGCCCTTTGCAAACGTATTACCACATCTGCGGCTCATTCCACCAGAATTGCGAATAACACAAGGCTTCTCGCTAGTTACAGCAATGTACAATGGGGCCTGCTCTAAAAAGGCCTCCAAGAGGTATCTGAACCCATGTGTTCGCGCCTGCTGGCGGTCGTCACTGAGGGTAGACAGGTGACCCATAATATTTTCTAGAACATACTTGACGCTGCTGAAACTGTGGGACACACTCTGGCACAAGGAACTCTCCTCCAGAGACACGCCTGGTGAAAGAATTTAGGCTTCGAGTCAGAGACTCGAGCCTCCCTGATAAATAAACCCATAGATGAGTCAAACTTATTTGGTAAGGCTGTTGATGACACCTTGGAGACGACTAAAAAAGAACATGAGATGCTGATCGCTCAACCAGATTACAGCTGAGCCTTTCCAACAGCGAGAAGGTTCAAACTCGTTCCTTTCAGGGTCAGTGCTTCTCCTGATCTCCCCATGGGCAATATGGTGCGGGAGGCACCTCATGGCCTCCGGACAAGGTTCATCTGGCAACAGCCATTATCGGCAAAGAGGGCAGTGCAGAGGCCTGGGTAGAGGCAGAAACTCCACCCCAAGAGGCTCCCCGGCCTCAACATCCAAGTGACTCACCAATCCGGGTCCCCTTCCATGACTCCCCGGTCGGGGACGGTTGTCATTCATTCACGCATGGGACGGAGATCACATCAGACCAGTGGGTGCTCAAGACAGTCACCCACGGGTATTTCATAGAGTTCCACCGGCCACCTCGCTAACACCCACCAAAGAGCAGACGCCCATCACCAGCACACCTGCAGATCCTGCTGAAAGAGGTGCAGATCCTTCTGGAAAAGAGCACTGTAGAAGTTGTCCCCATTCACCAGGTAAACAAGGGTATTTGTACTTCCTTGTACCCAAAAAAGATCTCACCACCCGCCCTGTGTTAGACCTGTGCCCAGCGAACCAATATGTCAAATGCAAAAATTTTGAATGACAATATTGCAGGAAGTAATCCCAATGCTGGTGCTGGGGCATTACATGACCAATTGGATATGAAAGATGCATACCATCATATTCAATGTTGCCGGTGCACAAAGTACCTTCATGATAGAGAACACCCACTATCAGTTCAAGGTTCTTCCCTTCGGCATCGCCTTAACTCCACGGGTGTTCACGAAGATATTGGCGGTAGTAGCTGCTAACCTGCGCAAACAGTCCCTACCAGGCTATCCTTACCGTTAATAAAAGATCAAAACTGGGGATTCGTATGGAACATGCCAACAAAAACAAAATCTCCTTCAGCCTGGGGTTCTCAATCAACGAGGAAAAAGTCCAGTGTAGACCCCAGCCGAGTCAGTTTCTGGGGGCTCTAATTCGGACCAAAGGCTGCCTTGTCTGTCCCGCCAATGAGTGTTCAGAACATGCTGTTCCAGATCCCTCACTATGTAGCCAGTCTCGACGTGAGCGTACGCAAGTCCATGGGACTGTTGGGGATGATGGCCTCCTGCATCTACCTTCACCCCCCACCCCCCTGCAATGGGACGATCTAATCGTTGTCTTGCCAGCCCTTGTTCAGTCTGCAGTGGTGGTGAAGAAAACCTCCTGCAAAGGGGAAAACCTTGATCACCAGTGCAGTAGAAGCCACTCACCACAGACGCATCTCTAACAGGGTGCGCCCTCGCCTTCATCAGACGGTGCGCCGTGTGTGGTCCCCAGTGGTAGCATTCAACTACATAAACTTATTGGAACTGCTAGCAGTGTTCAAGGCCCTGAAGGCATTCCCACCACACTTCCAGGGGAAGACAGTTCTAGACCTCGCCTCACAGACAGTACTTTGGCCATGTAATTAAACAAACCAGGGGGTACTGAACTCTCCAGGGCTGTGCAAACTGTCACAGAACATATGGAAATGGGCTCTCAATCCTCCCCCTCCCCGATTTCCCCTGATCAACAGGATAGTGCACAAGATGCACCAAGAGCCAGTCAGGATTATTCTAGTGGCCCCAATGCGGGCCTGCCAACCTTGGTTCACCCATCTCATGGCAATGTCAGTCTCCCCTCCCAGGAAGCTGCCGTGCCCTTACAACATGGTGTCACGAGACCAGGGGAAGACTACTACATCCATGCCCTCAAACTTTTTTTTTTAAAACTTTCATTTTATTAACAGATGTTCATCTGTTATCAAATCCATACCCAGCAGGCAGTCCCCATCCCTTCCCTACGCCCCCCCCCCCCCACCCTACCAGGCTGGCAGTGCTAAACCTAGGATATTGCTTATTCTAGACCAAGCTCTTTCGGACATTCTAGCATTACAACAATCGGACTCGTGCCATCTCAATACTATCCAGATTCGCCAACATACACGATACAAGGGGGTGACGTTGCTTTGAGTAGGTTCCAATCTGTTGCTGGACTCATTGAGTAGCCACCCCCTCTTCAAAACCAGAGACTAAAACCGAAACAACAATAAGAAAAATGACTCAACAAAAAGGACCTTGACACAGGGGTCCACCTGCGAGACCCAGGGAGACGGAGGCAACAACTCCAGCCAACCCTCACCATCCCCCATCACCCGTACAGCCACAACTAGGTACCACGAGCTGTGGAACGGACAAGACACAACTAATCACCACACAAACGGAAGTATGGACACTAGCAGCTGCGCTAGTCATGTGGGGGGGTGAGGAGCATGCAAAGTTATTAAGGGAGCGGGCGGAGGGGACAGCTAAATCCTCAAACGGCCTCGAATGGAGAAAAAAAAAAAAAACGAGCACGTACCTCCTGAGGCACAGGGTGTACAAGCATCCCGTCGTGTAAGATTACACGAGCCCAACCGGCTCAATCCAGGATAGAGATGCCAACTAACCAATACCACTAACAACTTCCTTCTCTGCATACACCTCTCAAACTCCAAACCAAACACAACCACAAACCTCCAGCACAGCAAACCGCACGAACTTCACTACACTGCAACAACAAAACAAAAACACACATAGACTCGCACATCAGCACACGACGACTACCGGCCGCATACACCCCAGGCCCAGCCGACGGAACCACCGGGCTGAGGCTGCCAACAGCACATCACTGCAATCTTGCACTTTTCCAGCCTCCACCCACTAACCCACCCCTCCCTCCCTCTTTCAGAGCCGCCAGAGCGCCAGGGGACCACTCCGGTGGTGATAGTGCGCGGTACAAATGACCTTTAACATTAACATTAACTAATAGTTTCAGTATGGTTGGGCTGCCACTGTTTTTCCGACCTAGGTTCTTTTATATCAGACATTCCTCACTTCTAAGTCTGTTTTTGTTTCTGATCTGAAATGTATTGTCGGAAGAGGGACAGTAATCCAGCGGTCGTCTGTTGATTGAGAGAGTTGATGCATATCGAGTCATACATTGTATATTCATTTGTCATGCGCACTGGACCCTTGGGTAACTGGGCGCCACAGCATACAAAGGTTACTTTAAGCTTATGTAACCATAGTGAGGAAAGAGGCATACACGCGATACAAATTCAACAAGTCAAATCTGGGGGCTATTCACCAGTGCAATATACAATACTATACATCAGTAAATATATACATAAGGCAGGGTATGAAAGAGAGCGAAGGGGATCAAGAGATGACTGTTACAGTATACATAGGCTAATCTTGGCGGTTGTTGGAGCATAACCATTTTATGATGATTCGTCTGAAGCTATAGTAGGATTGATCTTTTCGAAGGTCAAGTGGGAGTGTGTTCCAATACAGGGCCGCCTTCACCGGGAAGCTACTACCGCCTGTGTTTTTTTTGTTTTTGGCCTAAATTCATACGTTCCAACCATCTCAAACAAGGTGCATTACATTTCCCCCCCATGCCTTAGCTACCAAGTATCTGGCTGTCACCATGGCCATCCCCCAACTGCTTCTTTCCAGCACAAGGCCCTTCCCCAATCGGTGCCAGGAGCCATGATTCTGGTGAGTAGTTCCATGATGTCGATAACATAAGACATTGCCTCCTCAATCTTTCCCCGGAATAGTCTGTGTGAACAGGACCAGGCTACATGAAAAGTCAGCTGAGACGATTTTTACAGGTGGTGTGACCTCTCTGGGAAGTACCTGGATAATCAGCCCGGGTAATAACAGGCTGGTGCAGGAATTTTAAATCCATGCCCTCAAACTTTTAACTTGGCAGCCTGGCTCCTGAGGTCATAGAGTTCAGGCACCTCCAACTCCCTCAAAGATTTATGCACATACTCTGGGAAGCACGGAATCCGAACACCAGACATTGCTATTCCAGCAAATGGAAACGCTTTGTCATCTGGTGTAATGGCGAAAGCATCAATCCTATTGAACGCACACCAACACATATTGTTCTGTACCTAACTCGCCTACTATATTCAGGCCTGGTTTTCAATTCCCTAAATGTACACCTACCTGCGCTTTCAGCACATACCACGTCCCAGAAAAAGGTTTTGTGGTGGAAGATTCCAGTAATTAAAGGGTTTATGGAAGGGGTAAAAAAGACTTCATCCCCCTATTTCCAACCCAGCTCCCGGGTGGGACCTGAGCGTTGTACTTACCAGACTAATTGGGCCTCCCTTTGAACCAATGCACAAGCCTAACCTTAAATTAACAAGGAGGGGAGGGGGCTAAGGGGAGGGAGGGGGTGGTGTTGGGTTGGGCGGGGGTAGAGGGGGGGGTATGGGAGGGGCAGGGGGGGGGGGAGTCCTGGCAGTCCCTCTGCCAGACATTAGTCCTGGTTACAAGAGCTTTACCCAGATTCATTAGCTCATTATCTTTCACAGAGGAGAAATATCCAAACCATTGCTGTCTTTTTCCTGCCCTTGGGCAGTCCAGCACCGAAATGCTAGACAATTCTTCCCTGAACAATGGTACCAACAGCAACCCCAGACATGTGTTTCAGTCTGGTTGGACCTCATCAGTTAGGGTGCAGCTGTGCCTCACTAAGAATAGTGAGCAAGGGGTCCACATCTGTGGCACAGGAATTCCCAAAGGTTTAAATACCTTCTCTTGGGGAAACTACTGTTTCCAAAAGCTGAAGTGAAATTGACTTTACTTACATTTTGTAACTTTTCTAGACCCAGCACACACTCTTACCATAGGGTGCTGGAGGGGTTATCCCCTTTGTCTAGTTTGTTACCCTTCTACAATGAATGGCTGGTGGCAGTGGTTTACTTTTTCCTACCATTGTGTTTTTAACCGCAGGCTGCCATTGCAGCTGCAGTAAAGCACATATAAGTGCCCATTTTGTCAAAATGACCCATGTCTTTTTTTTCACCATTTCTTGTTGGAAAGGTCCTTATTGAGATTTGGTCCCTTTGTTCGTTTTGTCTTTGGCTGGATTCATTGGTGAAGCTAAAGCCTGTCTGGCAGGGGCAGGAAGTGAGGGAGGTGCCCGAAACTCACTGTGCTTAATCCCCTTGGTTACGGGAATGCACCCAAAGGTGATTAGCCGGCTTGCTATCCTTGGAGGACAGCCACCCTGCAGTGAATGACAGCTAGGCTGCAAATGAATGGGAGAAACCTACATAAACGGTGAGGCTTTTTGCTTGAAAGGCAGTCAACCACTGGACGAAGGAATCCAAAGAACTTGGACGAGACGTCTGCTGCAACTCCTGGACCATTGGTTTGCCCGGTGAAGCCCTGCTGCAGTGCTGAAGCTCCGAATTTGCCTTGACTAGAGAAGCCCTGCAACGGACAACTTCTCCCCTTGAGTCGGTGGGACCAATCAACCCCAAAGTGAACTCGTCTGGACATCATCTTGGAGCTGGCTGTACTTCCATTGCTGCTGCAGGAACCAAAGTGCCAGGGAGAGCAACACCAGTCTGAGTGCATCGCTATGACGTCAGATCCGAAGCAGGACTGACCAAGCCTGAGCTACCTCAAGAGTACTGGGCCCCAGGTACAAGGAAAGTCCGTAGTGGTATCCGATAGACCATGGTGGTGCTATTTGCTATAGACGCGAGGAGCTGAAACTGCAAAGTGCTGCTGAATTTAAGTGTGCCCATTGCTGCTGCCTACCTTCAAATTGTAGTGCAGGAGTCCCCATACATTTTCCCTCTTGTCCCCTCGACTGAGGCCCAGGAGCAAGAGGATCTGCAGAGCTATACAGGAACAGAAGCCAGGTGGAACTATTTCTTCTAACCAAAGGTACTGTAACACTAAGGCAGTGGTCTTCAAACTTTTTTAACCTGGGCCCCACCTGAGCAAAATTTGGGCAGGCCGGGCCTTCCCCCCAAATGCCAAATGGTCAGTATGTATTGTGCACTGTCACCACATCCTGCTCCCGCACCTGCTAAGATAGTCACTGGGCTCCCTGGTCCCACTCCTACCAGTCCCTGGGCTCTCCCCACCCCATCACACATCCTGGGCTCTCCCCATCCTGCTCCCACCACTATCCCATGGTTCCTGCCCATCCTGCTCCCACCACAGTCCCTGGGATCCCCCATCCCGTCCCCAACAGACTGAGGGCCAGTGGCGGCTGGAGAATTTTTTAAGTGGAGGGGCATAACTATTTCCCCCAAAAATGCCATAGCGACCGAGCGCAGTGAGGGAACCTGAACCAATCGAGTTCGGGGGGGGGGGGGGGGGGGGGGGGGTTGTGGTCTATTTCCACCCATCAATTATTTTTTTTAAATAGTGGATTCAAATGTTGTATTGTAGAGCATGCTTTAAAACAAAATGGGTAAATGGCGGGGGGGGGTGGCGGTGTGCAGCCCAGGCATGCTTTTTTTTTTTTTTTTTTACTGGAAATCTATGATGTCCAATAAACGGATACCATCCCTGTCCCCTGGGCCCCACTGGGCCTCAGAATGAGAGCCTATTTTTTGGCAGGTGGGTAGGGGGATTGTGCAACAAAGGCATTTAGGCATTTTTGAAATGCCTTTTGTTGTACAACCCTCCTTCCCCACTCCCCCTCTATCCACCACTTGCCAAAATCAGCTCAACTGACCAAAACAAACCAACACAAACACACGCTCATACAGCATACAGCAATCACTTTATCATTCACACGAGCATCCATCATCATACACTCACTCATAACACAAGTATACACGCATCCATACACATGTTTACATAAAAAAATGAACATAAACCTAACTTCTGCATTGTCCTGTGTGTGGGTGCTGAAACGCCCTGGTCCAGGCTGCTCTGTCCGTATGCGCGAGGAGGCGCAGGAGCTCCCCCTCGCACGTAGACATACAGTAGCCAAGCCAGCATTTCCAATGAGCTAAGCAATTCTGGCGAAGCAAAACGCCCCAGCCTTGCATGCCTCAGTGAGCATGTGCGGCTGGGGAACTGAACTGTCAAAGGGAAATGGTGTTTCCCTTTGACAGTTCAGCCAGCCCAGGAGAACTCCCTGAGCTGGAAAAAAAGCAGCTGAGGGAGTGCTCATTGTTTCACTGGGCTGGCTCCTTAGCTCCTCCATGATGGGTGAGGGGGCCACTGGGTGGTCGCCCCTCGCCATTATGGATGAGCCGCCAGGCTCGGACTGGCCTATAGGACAATAGGGCAATGCCTGTACTAAAAATGCTAGTGTGGGCCAGTCAAAATGGGCCGCCTTTTTGGCCAATGTGGGCCAGTTTGATGAGTTACTTCCCTATGCCGTTTGTAATTTTGACCATTGTTTCCATTGTTTCTGAATACATATTCTATAAATATCACAATGTACTTACATTTTAACACAAAGCACCCCCTTGGGTACTATTCAAACAGTCTGTGACTAAAGGAATGAATATCCATTAACAACTGCTGGCCACTTTTTCATTGGTGCCTGAGACAGCTTAATGCTTCAGCCCAAGTATGTGAGCCACCCCTGCCCATTTCTTCCAATCTAATACCACTGTACAAAGGGTACTTGCCTCTTGTTGTGTAGTCTTACTTGTTCTCTGTTGACGCGTCTTGGGTACCCTTGCAGAGTTGCTTGCAGCTTTGCCCCTCACAAGCCTCCCAGCTTGTGGCCTTTCAGGCTTTCATTTCTACAAACTTTTCTAAAAACATTGCAAGACTTTTACTTTACGGCAAGAAGATCCCTAGACTTTGCTCAACTAACATTGGCTCTCCTGGCTCCGTGAGAGACTCGTCTTCCCTCTGACTTTGTGCATTTACCTTCCCCCCCCCAGGAAAGGATTAATTTACTTTGCATTGGAGGGTTCAAAGAGTACTTACCAGTTTATGAATTATTTGTTAACCTTTGTTGTATTCCCCTATCTAACCTTTACACCAAACTCTGTATTGCTCTAAATGTAACCATGACACATCAATGTGCACACTGTCCTAGCTATTGAAGTCTAAGGGCGTAGGAAGTGTCTGTGTGCCATCCGCAATGGGTATCATTTGATTTAGCGAAAGTGTGTTTTGAAGTATATTTTAGTGTTGCATGTTTTTGCTAAAGCACCTAGGATGGTACAAGGTCTGTTGATGGCTGCACGAGCCTGCCTCACTATGGTGTGGAAGAGGGCCAAGCTCCCTACTAAAACTGAATGGCTTGCGGTTGCCCAGACTCTCTATAGGATGGACTACCTAACCGCCGCTATACGCGGAGATCTTACTGTTGTCGAAGGTGCCTGGTCCGAGTTCCGAGCCAAACACGCCTTGTGAAGATAATGTGTGCAGTATATTGTTGCGATTCGTGCCAATAACGATAACAAACGAAGATTTTTGCTGTGGCGGACCCTTGGATCATGCTATGTGTCCTAGTCGGATATCATATTTATATTAGAAACCTTCTGGTGTTGTCTCATTGTTTAACAGTGTTTCTCAATCACGTACTTGGAGATAATAAAGAGAGGGTGGGGAGGGGGGGTGAAACTGGGTTTTGTTGATCTCAGTCATTATAATGTTTAATGTTCAGGAACTACTCCACATGATATGTGAAGATGGTACTTGCCTTATATAAGATTTTGGATGTAAGTGACTGTTGAACTTGTACAAAATCAATAAATCTTGAATTTAAAAAAAAAAAAAAAAAAAAGGCTTCTATAACTGACAAGTTTTCTTGCTTAAACAATTATTTGTGTATTTGAGTGTACGAGTTTATTTGAATACTTGTCACTGAGAATCTCTGTGTAAACACCCTCCTGCTAACATTGACCCCTCTTGAGATGAGCCTGGCTGCTGAGCCACACTACCAACCTGTGTAGTACAGACTTATACCAAAGGTTGGGTTACCTATTGACAGGAGGACAAGGTTGGTGTAGTCTCCCAAAGGGTACTGCCCACAATCTTGCTTAACATTCTTAAAATGACTTCCTTTTATTATTTGTATGTTGGTTCTCGGTCAGTTCTTACTGTGCTACTCTGTAGTCCTGCTGCTACCTCATTTAGTCTTTGCCTGGCTTTGCTGCTACTTCATAACTCTTCCAATACATGCGTTGATGCATTAATCTGTACCTGTCACTGCCTCCACATTTTTCTCTTCTGCAACCTTACTCTTTTGGTTTGCTGCACAATCTGGTGCTTCTACATAGTATGCAACAAGTCTAACTTCCGAATGAGATGCAACTGCTACTTTGTGGTCGGTACATACGGGCCATTCAGCTTTTATGCAAAGTCCTAGTTAATGTCAAGATGGGCATATTTATATGGCACCATCTGGCTGAGGGGAGTCCAAAGTAGCTCTTTGTAGCTGTTGGTATCAAGCTAACCGGCCCCTCTAACCCCCATCCAGGAGCTTAATAGCTCCCAGCTATTTTGATCCCTGACCTGTTCAAGATTGTATGGCTAATTTTGGGGTCACTGAATTAGATAGATTGCAATACTTCCATGTAAGGCACTAGGTGATGCATCAAATAGTTAAACCAGGACTGTATGCCTTTTGACAAGCCCCTCAACAGACAAAACACCCATGAATTGTTTGATTCCCAAGAGTTAAAACGTTCTCCAGCATGGGGTCTGGCATGGATTCACCTGCTCATGAATATTCCCCGTCGTCTAGCCGTGAATCCTCGGTAAGAGAAAAGTTTCACTTTGTTTACAAACTGTCTTTCTCCTATAAACCAATCACTGAGCTCTGGGTTATACTGCCCCCAGCCATTGACTGCCCTCTCCCTAAGCCCCTCCTCTGGCAGCAATCTTCAGATTTCTTCAGCACATCCAAGTGTTTGGGAGTCCTCGTGTTTCGCTCTTAGAGCTTTGTGTGTGTTTGTTTGTTTTATTTTTTTTGTGTGCATTTTGCTAGAAAAATCCTATTTTTGTTAAATCGGGGCAGTGTGCTCTATAGTTACTTCATCGCCCCTCAAGGGCGGAATCTTCAACTGTTTTGTTCTTTGCAGTTTTCAGGAGGCCATCTGGCCTACACCGCAAGCAGGACCATGTTGAAGGAGGAGGACAGAGCCTGCTCTAAACCAGCTGCGGTTTGTGGAATGTTTTCATGGAGGACAAGCATTCCCAGTGCCTTTTTGTCTTCTCCCGACGCACAAGGATTGCGAGATCTGTCATGGCTTTACAAAGCGCATTATGAAGGATCAGCACATCACACTGGCGGCCTGACTCAAAGCCAAGGCCTCTGCCCAGTGTGGTTCACAGGGGCACGTCTCAGCTGGATCCAACCAGTCAGGGAGGGCTCCTAAATCCTTCCGTGGGGGCAGAAAGAGAAGCCAGGCACTGCGAGTCAGGTTCCGTCTGGGTCGCCGCGCAAGCCTGTCCCACGGCGGCCAGGGCGCGTTAATCTTCTCCGGTGGTCTCAGCCATCGCTCCAGTTCTTCGACAAAGAGAAAGTCAGCTACCTTGCGGAAGCTGCGGGAGAAACCGGAGAAGGCCAAACAGGACCTTGTGTCCAACCTGCCTGTGAAGGCCCAGGTGATTGAGGCTAAATAGTCACCTATCGAGCTTGTGACGGCTGCCCTTTCGAAGGCGAAAGGAGCTGACCCAGTCCAGGGTACCCCCGCGGTGGCTAGGGCGGCCCTTCCTCCCATGCAGGAGGGATCGGCCAAACCAGTGGAAAGGACCCCAGAAAAGAGGATGCCGCCCCTTAGCCCGAGACATACTCCTTAGGACCCAAAAGGGGGGTCGAAGAACTCCATGACACAGATATTTCTTCTGACGTGGTGGACGGGTTCCGTCCACACCATCACGGAAGATGTTGGGGACGATGGCTGGAACATCTAGGAGGTAGCCGTCGGACGCGGTGACATAGACGCTGGTCCCATCGACCCTACTCCCCGGGCACCTCCCAGAGATCTGTTGCATGACATTCTCTCGACACTCCACACGCTGGTGTCGTAGACACAGAAGAGGATGCTGACAGCACCACTACCGACACCACCGGTGATGACCCCATTGACACCAGGGCCACCACCGCTGAGGAAAAGGAAGAGGCGCACCCTATGTCACTGCTAAAGTGCCCACCACCCTCTAGGGATTTGGGGATGGACACACCTGTGACTGACGGACGCTGGCATTGCTCCGCCTCAAGGGCTTCTCCCGTGGACGAAGTGGGTTCCTTCTACTCCATGATCTCCCGCGTATCGGAACTCTTCCAGCTCATGCCGGAGGAGACAAAGGAGGGTTTCTTTTATCCACCCCCGGGAGGCAAAAAGGAAGACCATTCTGGCAGTGCCGCTCCTGGACGACGTCTGGTATGAGGGTCTGGTGCTGCTGAAAAACCCTGCCTCAGCCCTGGCGAAAAGAGAATGGCTTGAAAAGAAATGCAGGGTTCTGAACATTCTCTCGCCATCCTGGCCAGATTTGACGGTGAACTGTGGTTTAAATCTGTCCCATATTGTAATTTCTGCTGGATGACAAGAAGCAGAAGGTTGCTTGGAGAGGGGGATTTTGGACTCTGACCATGCCATTTTGGTGGCCGTAGACCTCACTGACGCACATTTCTGCCAGATGGGCAATGGTGCTGTTCTGCGACGCAAAGGCTGGCTCAAGGCTACTAATATATAAAGCCTGATGTGAAGGCAAAGGTTGTCGATATGCCTTTTGATGGGGGAAGACCTTTTCGGCAAAAAGGTGCATGATGCGCTTCAATCCATCAAAACTGATTCGAGCCCAGTCCAACTCTGTGGACTGTTTCCGTTCTTTCGTTTGAAACAGCCTTTTTCCATGTCTTGCAGAGACTACTGCTCTTCATATCGCTCCCACGTATACAGAGAAAAGGCTTGCCTCTCGGGCAAACGACACAAAGCGCAGTTGCAATCTTAAGAAATACCCACGACTTTGTGGTTCCTCGCATCCCAAAGGCCACTCCTGGAAGCAGGCTTCACACCTGCTTGGCACCCCCTCCCACTTCATTTCAGTGGGATGTCGCCTGCCATAATTCCTACCTCCAATGGAGACTAAACTCTGGACAAGTGGGTCCTCCATTATCGACCAGGGCCTTTCCCTTGAATTTGTGCAAAGACCTCCAGTACACCTGACAGCAAAGCCAGAAAAACACTTTAACAAGCTTCAACTGGAAATACTCTTGCTACTCTCCAAAGGGGCTGTACAATCTGTGCCACACTCCCAGCGGAATCCAGGCGTGTATTCACAATACTTCTGGAGCAAAACATGGGCCAACTGGAGACCTATCCTCAACCGGAGGTTTCCAGAAGAAATTCCTCTGTTTCCAACCATTTCAGTATGTCACGCTACAAAAGATCCTCTGCCAACTGCACACCTGGATACCACGTCATCCACAGCCTCACTGTTTGCCAACAGGGTCCAGTCTATGCTTTCCAAGGTTAAAGCTGTGTCCAGACTACAAGTGGCCTGTCTGAGCACTCCGACACATGATGCACAAACGTATAAAAGAATTGCTGTTCAAGCATGCATCCTGCAAGAATGCCTAGATGCCTGCTGGGATCAAGTCTACTGCCAGATATTCTCTCCCCAAGTCATTATGCTAGTGCAGCAAAGCTGCCAATCCCACCTGGTGGAGCTCCCTTCTACCCCACTCAATCAACTGACTGTAACGGACACATTCATGGAAGGTTGGTGAGCCCACACCACCAGTCTGCACACGGAAGACATCTGGTCGGTGGATGCAAAATCGCTTCAACTATACGTGCTTATTCTTGGGTGGTGTTTTGGGCCCTCTACCTTTCTTGCTTCATCACAAGGGAAAAGTGTTTTGGGTGTTTATATAGAATACCGCCTTTATGATCTACGCCTGGAAGCATGGCAGTACCAGATCTCCAATCCTCTCATCTGGGGCTCAATATCTATGGGAATGGGCTCTGGCCCCATGATTGTTTCCATCACCATGTCCTCGACCAGGCTCCCACAGCATTCAGTTGCCGATTCCCTCACCAAGAAACTCCACTCCTGCCATGAATGGGAATTCCTCTAGGAAGGAGTGGATCTCCTTTCAAACTTGACCAGAGATGTGATTTTTTTTTTTTAATTTTTTTTTTTAAACCACAAAGACAAATGTGACTCGTTTGCCAGCAAGTTCCCTCTTCTGGGCCAACCTGGGAGCCCTTTCACGTTTCCATGACACTGAAGGTTCCTGTATGCTTTCCCCTTGTGCTACATCCTCCACACTAATAAGCCGTGTAGACTGATCTTTGTGGCACTTGCTTGAATTCGGGTTTTCTGTGCTTCTAGCCTGTTCATCAATGCAGTCCAGGGACTGGGGTGAGGTTCTCTGTGATGCGTCCTGGCTCAGTCACAAGGCTTGGATCCTTTGTCCTTAGAATTTGACCACGTTGTTGTGTCCTGTGACTGCAGGGGTTCCATTGGTAAAGCATGAGCGCCAACTATCCCCTCCTGCTATGCCAAGAAATTGAAACATCAATAATCTGTTCCAGTCACAGGATCGGCCCCTTTCGTTTCCAACTACAACAGATTATGCCTTACTTACTCTCCCTGGCTACCAGAGGCCTTGCCCACTCTTCACCAAGGTTAATCTTTCAGCCATTTCCCCCTTTACGCGTGCTCCAATGTCTCCTTCACTATGGTCCCATACGCTGGTGAAGGAATTTCTGAAGGGCCTCTTTGGAACAATTCCATCCCGCCCCTCCCCACCTCAATGCGCAAATGAGTAATTTCCTGGGAGCTTGATGTCATGTTCGCGAAATGAATGCCCCTCCAATGGAGTCCATGCATTAGGCTAATATCAGGTTTCTAATGGAAGGCAGCATTTTTGTCTGCGCTCACTTTGGCCAGAAAGAAGTGTGGGCGAAATGCAGGTGCTCTTTCGACCAGCCCTACCTCTTCCACAAGGACAAGGTTCTACTTCAAACCAATCTCACTTTCATGGCCAAGGTAGCATCCGCTTTTCTTATCAACGAGCAGCTGGTCCAGCTGTTTTTCTTAAGCTCTCCTGCTACACCTGCTGAATGCTCTTTTCACACCGTTGATGTTCTGAAGGCTCTGAAGTACTTCGTTGATCAGACCAAACCTTTGACAGTCGCGACCTGCTGTTACTGGGAAAGCTTTTGAAGGCTTCGATTTTGTTCTGCCACCAACTTGCTAACTGGCATCCTGGTCAGTCCGAGCACACACTAGGGCAGTCTCATCCACCACTGCTCTCCTGGCAGAGGTCCCCTGCAGGTTATCTGCAGCGTAGCCTTGTGGAGGTCTAACACACATTGACAAAATGTTACTGCATCAAAAAAATGTGCGGACAAAACAGGTTTAGGCGAACAAAACGCTGCTTGTTCAAGGTGAGCATGCTTTCTCCTCCCATTTTCCAACATGTTGATGCATGTTGTAATCTATTCTAACAGCTTGTGAATAGATGAAAAATTCAGGTTCAGGTTCTCTGCATTGGTATCTTTCAGAGATTCACATGCAACGCTCACGCCTGCCCCACAGATGGCATATCTTTCCAGAGGTCGAGCTAAGGGAGGCTGTGCCTATTGGCTACAGGATAACTGACCTGAAGCACCACAAAGTGAAAGTTTCCGGTTTCTACGAAACTGTTTGATTTTGGAGGATTCCCAGCCTGTCCGGCATGTGAATCTTAAAGCTACCAATGCTAGAGAACTGGAGTTACAGGTAAGTAACTCATTCCATTAGAACTGTCGGCTGCTTGATAAAGGTTTTGGCACAAAGACCTTGCTACAGAACTGAACTTGGTTAGAAATATAAATTACTGCACGTAGAATATAAATCTCAATACCGATTGACACCAATGCAAACCTATTTGCAGGTGGTGCAGAACACTGGTCTGTCGAAGCACATTTTATCCAGATCTGCCCCTTTGCTGGAGAAATTGTAGTGAGGCGCGTTCTGCCAGATTGAGTGGGAATGTCAGTCCTGGAGAGAATTGTGGCTGCTGACGGTTCAATCACGAATTGCTGAAATCATTGTGCACTCTGTTCCTGCATAATCCCTCCTTTTTGTTACTACACGATTGTCGGGGATTGGTAATGGCGTATTCTCCGGAACCGTAGACCATTTATATTGCTTCTTGCTGCTAGATGGTGCATACCCAGATTATGGAGGAAAGTTGAGTCACCCCCCAACCCCCAGTAAATCTGTGAGGCAGACTAAGGGGTCGGAAATGATTGAAAAATCTGCAGCTAAAGACTGCAGGTTTTGCGTTACCCGCAAAATTGCTGGCATTGAGTTGGTTTGGGAGCAGGGTGCTGATGCTAATGTAATGCTGTTCCTGCTTATAATGGCAAACCAAGTAGGAACGTTGTGCTCCAAGTTTGTGTTTTACGTTCTCGATTCCAGGCGGGGAGGTGGGTCTTTTTGTTTTTTGAATGATTATAACAAGCTGAAATCTTAATTTATACGAATTATGCCACTGTAAAAATTCTTGTTACGTGATGCCTGTACAGCCTATGTTATGGTGTCCTTAAACTCAAATTTGGGGTGGAAGTAAGACAGTTTTGTTGTAAAACTGGTTTAAGGTGTTGAGGGCCCGTTGCAGAGATGAGAGTAACCTTCAAATCTGTTATTGTTTTAGGGTTTTTGCCTTTAATAATTTTTGAGGAAAGTAAAAGGAAAAATATTGACCATAAGGTTGAAGCTGCCAATCTGTTTTGTATGTTGGACTGCAGCAGCGATCGCTTTTCTCTTGCCTTGCAATATGAAACGAGCATTGGTAACGCAGTTGGATTTGGTGTATGCATTGGCTTATATTTTACATTTTTAGACTTTAGTAAAATACTTGGGCCCTACAAACCCAGTAATTACGTTAGGAACCCATCTGCAAGTTGTTGGCAGTCACAGCATTAGTGGAAGACTTCCTTTCAGCTGTAATGACTAGGTATGTGGCATCTTTCGCATTCATACCATCCTACTGTATACCTTTTTTATTTCTGAACCGCCAATTTCGAACCTAGGACTGCACATTGTACTTATTACTGTCTGTATATTTTTGTAATTCTGTATTCCATGACCACCTTATACCTGTAACACTTAGAACTGTTAAGACGCGCTATACAATAAATAAAACAAACATACCTAGAAATGGAATGCCAAAAATGATGGCCTTGCCAAAACTGTTTTGAATAGTGCATACTGAAAGCAATCATTTCTGGGACTTCTCCATTTATTTAGTTTTGGCAGATAAGACAACACGATTTACCTATGTTCGCACCAGTTCAGTGATGAACTGAGATTTAGGCACTGGACCACATCTTGCCTTCTCTGGGTTATACTAATTTCTTAAGATTAGGTTTCAAGAGCTAAAGCATACTTTATAGATGTGTTATAGAGCTATATCAAACCTTCCATAACAAACCATTCCACAGGAATATGAAACTTGTTCTAGAAACACTGTGAGCCAATTGAGGTTCCTGTAGCTTTATTTCCCCATTGGAAGCCAAATGGCATAAGTAATGAGCCAAAAATAACCTTGGTTTTACAAGTGCAATTGCAAAATTAGATAAAATGAACGTGCGCATAGTCACTTGTTTCGCAACTGGGTCCCTCGTGAAACTGGGAGGAATGGGTTGAGATATATGCAGGGAAGCCACAAGAGGGTTGTGGCGTGAAAGGGAGTAGAACACATCATGTGGGGATGTTAGGCAAGATTGTATGTACTAACACTGTGGGAGACTACAGCAGCCTTGTCCTCTTGGTAATGGGTAACCCAACGTTTGGTATAGGCCTGTACTACACAAGTTGGTAGAGTGACTGAGCAGCCAGGTTCATCTCAAGAGAGGGGTCAATGTGAGCCGTAGGGTTCATGCATAGATTCAGTGACAAGCATTCTAATACGTATACTCCAGGTTTCTTATTAAAATAATTCTTTATTCATTTAAGAGTCAGTTTTAAACTAAGCCTTCTTTAGAAAGGGCAATAGGCAACAATAAAATGCACTTCAAAAATACACTCCTTCAGTTTCAGTAAGTAGATACCATCATATGCGCACACACATTGTCACACACACAGTCGCATACACACATACACACACACACACACACTGAGGTGACTTCAATTGCTAGGACACTGGATATTCAAATATCACTTTTAACACTTTATGCAATACTGAGGTTGTGGAAAAAGTAATGCTAGAACACGAGGGTTAACAAGTTTCTCCAAACAGGTAAGCCCTTCACAATCCCCCAATGAAATATAGGTTAACCCTTACCCAGCTATACAAGTAACTCATGTATGACTTTTTGAGAGACAGATTAACACAAAGTCTTCAGGGAGCCAGGCCAGCCAATGTCAATTGGGCAAAGTCTAGGGGAGCTGAGGCACTTCTTGATGATAGCACAAGTCTTGCACAATGTTAGAGTTTTGTTGTAAAAATAATCACAGTTGGGCCACAAGCTTGGAGGCTTGTGAAAAGCACAGATGCAAGCAACTTTGCAAAGGGCAGCAAATGCAAGTTTCAAGTGGGAGCAAGCAAGCTACACACAAGACATGAGTACCCCTTGTTACACAGTACCTTGAGTCTGAAGAAAAGGTTCCAGCTGGCTTCTCTTCCTGTTGTAGTCCTGCAAATCCTGTTCCTGGGCCTCAGTCGTGGGGACAAGAGGGAGGCTGTCTGGGTTCTCCTGCTCTGCGGTTTGAAGGTTGACGACAGCAATGGACTTACTCCAGATCAGTGTCACTTTGCGGTTTCAGCTACTCACAAATAGCACCACTGCGGTTCTTGCCCACCTTATGGGCTCACCCTGCTTCTGGGGACTGTTTAGGTGGCTCGGGCTTGGATAGTCCTGCTTCAAGGGAGTCCTTATGATCTTCCTGGAGCTTGAGTCTGGCTTAAAAACAATGCACTCTATTCTGGTGTTCCTGTCCCCTGGCACTCAGTTCCAGCCGCAGTGAAGAAGTACAGCCAGCAGGGAGAGGGGTTCCAGACAAGTTCGTCTTGGGGTCAGTTGGTCCCACCAACCCAAGGGAAGTACTTGTCCGTTCCGGGCTTCTCTAGTCAATGTGAAAATTGGAGCTTCAGCCCTGCAGCAAGGCTTAACTGGGCAAACCAACGGTCCAGGAGGGTGCAATGAGCCTCTTCTCATTTCTTCTTGGGTTCCCTCATCCAGTGGTCGACTAGCTTCCTTGCAAAAGACTTCACCTTTTATGCAAGTTTCTCCCATTCATTTGTAGCCTTGCTATCACTCACACAGCAGGGTGGCTGTCCTGCAACGACAGCCAGCTGGCCAATCACCTTTGGGTGCATGCCTAAGCACAGGGAGTTTCGGGAACCGCCCTCGTTTCCTGCACTACCAGACACGCTGGAGCCAGAGGCAGGAGGCTTCACCAGATAATCCCACCAAAGACCAAACAAACAAAGGGACCAAACCTGGTTTGGCGTGCAAAGTAAATCTCAAGAAGGAACTTACAAACAAGAAATGGTGAAAAGACCTAGGCCATTTTGACAAAATGGGCACCCAAGGGTGCAATACTGCAGCTGAAAATTCAGCGTGCAGTAAAAATGCACAATGGTAGGAAAATTAAACCACTGCCACAGCCATTAATTGTAGTAAGGGTTACCTAAACATTTTTACATGAGAAGGTAGACAAAGGGGATACTAAGTAACCCCCAGCACTCCCTATAAGATGGCGTGTGCTGGGTCTACAAAGAGAAAAGGGTAAAGTCAATTTCACTTTACTACTCTTGCAAACAGTAGTTTTTCCAAGAGAAGGTATTTAAACCTTAGCAAAAATCCAAAGGACTTCTCTGTGCCACTGCACTTACGGTGCTGTGCGTCACAATACAAAAAGATGATGCCTTTGGAGTTTTTCAGACTCCAAAACAAAAAAGAAACTGTTTCACAGAAAAATGCATGAGTGAGTGGTAAAAAGGTCTCGCTCCCTACTGGATACAAAATAAAGTCCAGCAAAAGAGCTGGCTGTCTCGAAGGTAGAAGGGAATTGGCACAGAAATGTGAATTCTCCTTAACAGGCTAAAAGAGAATGGGGGAAGGGAGAGAATAGTGTGCAAGAGTGATTAAAGCAGTTCCTGAGAGGAGTGATCATGCACAGAGCAAGATAAAGGAAGGAGTGAGACTCAAAGAGCAAGCATGGTAATGGAAGAACGAGCCGTGAAAGATGAGGATGATTACGAGGTCTAAGTGGGATGCTGGGTTTGAAATTGCTATGAGCTGAGCTATTTAACTCCTGCATGTATCCTAGGAGAGCTTGGTTTGCTTGAGGCCAACAGTTTCCTGGAGTACTTCACTCCCAAGGCTAACTGGTTGCACACAAAACATTCCTATGAGATATATTCACTCTGGAATTGTGTGTAAAGGAGAATGTAGGATACGTCGAACGGTCGTTTAAAGCAGAATCTGTAAAGTAATTAATACAATTCTGAGTTTATTTTTCATGCACAAATTCTATTTGTCATGTGCTATGTACTGGCTCCTGATTACCCAGATGTTGCTCTTTCCGACTGGGTAATTCCCAATACCCAAGAGCTGCTTTTAGCGTCTGCTAATCAAATCTCAGTTTCAATCCTTGATGAGGATGGAGTAAGTGAAGGAAAGGAGGCTGCAAAAGCACTAGCAGATAAAGCAAATGGCAAGTGAGGGAAGAGAAAGGATACACCATGTGAGAAAAGAGCGAAAGATGGAGAGGGGAGCTTGCAGTTGGGCTTTAAAGAAAAAGAGGAATCCAAGGGTGGAGTCTGTAAGTAGGAGGAAGATGGCTATTGGCGGGGGAGCATGGCACTGCAAGGGGAGAAATGTTGTGAAAGGAGTGTAAAAGGTAGATCACAGTAGCAATAGGGGGCAGACGATGTAACTGAGAACCAGACTGGTCGGGTGTGGGTGAGGTAGAAGAGAATACTGAGGTAGAGGTAAGGGATCTCGCAAGTATATGCAGCAGCTACAGATGGCATAGAGAGTAAGTGAGACAGAGTGATGCAGCGTGGGACAGAGGTAAAATGGTGGGACTCTCAGCCCAGTGTGCCGGATCATGGCACAAACAATACATAGTCTTGTGCAAACTCACGACTGCTTGAGCCCTGGAAATCCATGGGCAGCACTGACCAGAGTTAGTGGACTCTGCTTGGGTTTTAAAAAAATATTTTGCATGAATTTTTATCCGGGTTTCTGTGGATACAGGACACCCTACACTGTTTTGGTCGGAGCAGTGCATTTTACTGAATGGGCTATCCAAACTAGAAGGAAATTGAGGGGTGATGGAATGCTTATCCTCTTACCGGCTCCCCTCCATAGCAGGAATGAGCTAATGTTCCCCAGTGGACGTGCCGTATACTGATTTAATCTGTGTTCTGTCATCCTTACGTGTGGCTGCTGACTGGGATAACTGGTCGAGTGTGACCGAGACTGGGGGAGCATACCGAGACTACAAACCCTGACTTGTAACATCCTGGCTCTACTGCCGCCCTCATGTGGACTCGGAAGGGGTTGGGGTGGAATGTTTCTTGCCCCTAAAGGGCAGGACTGTGATGTTTGGTGGTTACATTTTTACGCCACAGACTGGAGGAAGGTGGTAATGCGTTGGGGAGGGGATTTAAAAAAAGGTTCTCAATCATAGTAGGATACTTTAGTAGCCACCCACTCGCCTAGCGCTAGCCTGCATGCGGTCCACTGTTCTAATCCTCCTTGGGGTTCTCCTTGATTGGGGGGAGGGGTTGGAGGGGGAAGATGGGGAACTACTCTGCTGCAACAATGAGGCACTCTCCCCACAGATTACACTATCCCTTCCTTCTCTCTTCCCCTGCTACCACAAAAGAGTAGATTTGTGATATTCGGATTTTCTTCGTACCGTTCAAAAAAATAAATTCAAGAGTCTTAAAATCGCCTTAACTTGGTGAATGATGACCGTCAAGTACAAAACGCTTACACGAGTAGGAAACTATTCATGTCCTGCATCCCCACTTCTGTATAGATTACGTTCATTATTCTTGTTTTCTCTCCCGTCATTGTCATGTATTATCTTGGAGACGATCCCCTTCTGTGAAAAAGTTTTACTTTTGTATACATTTTCCCTTATTTGTAAAAGATTGTAATGAACTAAAAAAAAATAACTTTGTCAAACGTTTTATTGTCATTTGGTGGGCGGTGCACTGATTAACGGAACCATTTGAAGCAGTGACTCATTAAGAGCCTCTATATAATCTGTGCTGACTGCTTCTGTTAGGGAGCAGCAGTTGGCAGACTGGCTTGTTTCAACCCAACTCCTGATTGGCCAGTTTTAACCTATCAACTCCTCATGGGTTGAGCTGGCATACAACATAGAAAACACAAATTTGGCTTCAGCCGATGGAAGTCAGAAGCATTGCCGTTTGCATGCCTATAACATTTCCTCATTATCAACACCTCTTCCCTTTTCTGTTGGGTGTTTTTGTCTAGTCTCCACCAAATGTGCCAAAAAACGAGATGAAGCAATTATACTGTATGAAAGCTGCAATGTACAACTGTCATAAAAAAGGTTTCACATCAAATATGGAACATTACGTTTTGAAAGTAAAGGGAACCATTGCTTTAACATATCGGGAAGATAGTGATGCATTCAGGGACAAGACTATTCTCCACTGATCTGTTGTACAGTAGAACGGAGTGTCCCTAGTGGGTGAATTTTAACTCCATTTTGAAACTTGACTGTAACCCAGAACCACCATGGTATAATATCAAAATGTGGATTCTGTCCTCCCATGTATTCCTCATCTTTTGACACGTTATCCAGCGTCAGCTGCTTCGGAGCATGTTTTTCGGCAGAGAGCGCTGTGTCAATGGTGTTGACTTAATGTCCCCCGAAGGCCTCTGTCGAGGATGTCATTGAAGGCATGTACAGCACGCGCAGAGCCCGTTGGCTTAATTTTCATTATTTCGCGACAGCGATTGCTTTGAAGAAATGCAGCATGCTGCTTCTCATCTTGTTACGTGTTTGGTAACACGTTGACATCGCGATGTCTTCGTAATCGACACAGACGACTCCAAAGTCTGGTTTTAAGGTGTCTGGATTGCGGATCGAAAATGTCCGACTGATCGGCACCAAATCTGTTTGTGGTGCCTCGGAGCAGACCATGACACTTCTGACTGCTCAAAGTGTCAATGACTAGAAAGGCCTTGAGGGAACAGAAGGGGGAACTGAAGGTAGGCAGAGTTGCCAAATAAATAATCTCTGATCTGTGAAACCTTCGATTTACTAGTCGAGAGGCAACTCTCTTTGAAGGAAGAAGTCAAAGTTGGCCAGGTCGAAGGAGTGGCTGACACCACTCTTCTTAGTCCATGAAGTGAAAGAGAAGGCACCGTAAGGGGTAAGTAACTTGTTCTATGTGATTTCATCCCCACAAATTACAAAGAGGTAAATTAATTTGCAGTAGGTTTAATCCTGTGATTTACTTTCTTTAATCGTTTTTTTATAACTCGTTTAATACTGCAGTTCGGTTTTTAAGTGCAGATCCAGGATTCAAACCTCTGTTGCTCTGCGTGGTCTTGCTTCCCAAACCAGCACATTGCCTCTGTGCTATCCTCCGTTCACATTCCTCCCTTTTGAAAGGGGGTCCTCCAAATCCCTCCCCCAGCTGTGCCCTACACTGACCATTTCATCCTCCCACCCACTACCCACTTTCAAATCCCCCCTTCCACAAAGTACATTCCAGGTTTGAAATTTGTGTTTGGGGGGGGGGGGGGCAGAATATGGGAAAGGTACCATACACGTCTGACAAATTAGATACTCGTCACGATAAGTGCCCGGAGTATAGGGCATAACACAACAGTAAGTCTGAGCACTATATATCTGTGTACTCCATTTCAAAACGACATGACAAAAAAGTGTTTCCTGGGGGGGAATCCATGTGGTGCTTTACCAATGTCCAATGCTTTCTTCCAGTGACATTTCATAGGCCCGTTGATTTTGTTTAAAATTGTGTTTTGGTCTTGTCCTTGTATTGAAGTGCTTTTGGCTTTAAGTAGTACAGGTTTTCTTTTAGTTCTGGAAACGAAGAAAATAATGATCAGGATTTCTAATCTACTTTTTTTTTTAAATGTATGGTGCTGCCCTTCAGCTTCACAATGGCCCTGTGCATATTCCTTTGGCAGATGGGAGCACACCAAAATGAGCAAGGCCATTAAATCTAACCTGATCCGGATGGTTTGTCTCTTTCAGACAATGCACCTGGTGACAATTGTCGAAAACCCCAATTAGGTTAATACTGTCTGGTGATTGACACACACTTAAATACCCAACATGGCCTAGCCCTGCCATCTCAGGCGAGGTTCAACTTTGTGGTGTGGATTGACGAAATTTCTAGCTCCAGGACAAATTGATGGTCTAGAAATGCTTGTAGTTTCTGGGGCTTCTCTCTTCATGCATATCATTAATCCCCTATTGCAGATCAGAATGCAACCCATTCAGGAGGCGCTCGTCCATGTGGGTAACCACGAAATAGGAAAAGCAGTTTCACCAAGACTGCTAATTTAGGAAGCCTCTACTGTTGTGTGCTCTTATCGTGATGCCCCATTTCAAGTTATACAATTAGACATTAATGTGACATACCGCCCCACTGAACAGATGGGGAGGCGACAACCAACAAGTCAAAATCCATCACAGTAGTACCAGCGCCACAACACCTTGGTGGGTGGCGATTGTGTTTTAGGGAATGGGGGGGGAGGGCAAAAGCGGAAGATGTGGTATAGATATTCGGACATCACTACTACAAAGTTGTATATCGAGAAGCATGGTGGGGGGCCCACTCGCCATTTCTTTTTTCTTCCAAGAATTCCAATTTGTAAATGGGAGTTGGCTCTGCACCACCACCACCACACATTATTCCTCTTTGCCGCATCTCTCAGGCCTTCACAATGTTTCTGCGGGTTCCTTGAGCAGGGCATTCAACTGCAACAAGTGGTAGTTGAACCAGGCTCAATTGGTTCACGTCTTGAAGGGAGTTGGTGCTCTTCACCACTGTACACAGCCTTTAAGGGCTGGTGCTACGCAAGCAGGTTTGTGGGACAGGGTTTGCTGGCAAAGGTGTTAATTGAATCCTTATTCAGGAATATTTAGCTGTGCCTTTCCATCAATACCCCTGAACAGGAGTTTTAAACCCTCTATGGTAGCCTTGCTGAATGATCCTGTAGCATGGGCTAGGCAACTGTGGTCCTGACCTTCTCTCAGTATTACTGAAGAACAATTCATGTGTATGCAGAAGAGCATATATTAACACAACCCCACATTACTGAATGCATGGTGCCTCAACTCACATTTTGGACATGCAGATCAGTCCCAGGAGTTTTCTGCTGTACCTCAGACAGCTGTGGGCTACTCCATTGCCTGAACTAAGTTGAACTTGTTTTAATTATTTATAATGTGCTTAATACTAGATATTGTTTTCTAAGCGCGGGATTGGGATCCGAACCTATTGCGCTGCATTGTCTTGCTTTCAAGACAAACTCAGTTTCCCCTGAGCCCTCCCTTATGCAGCCAGAACGACATGCATTGGTTTTTGAGCCTCCTACATTAGATTCAGGGCCATTTTTTTTTTTATCATTTTTCTTTTTTTTTTTCATATGTTCAAGAATGGCTTATAGTATGTTTATCTGCCATATCCAGAATAAACTAACACCTGGTGCCAAGTTTAATAAACCGTGCATCCCTGTTCATAGATTGTTTCTTGCTGGAATTTATACAAATGCAAAAATCGTGCCAGTGGGTGCCTTTTTGCAGCAATTTGTATGGTGCAGAGTTTCACACTTGTGCGCTCCCACAGCATTTACCTAATTGCCAGATAGTGAGATCTATGGTATATCGGGAAGTGCATTTCCTGGAGGGCAGTGCTATATTTTAAAAAGAAATTCAGGTGGCGTTTGCGCATCTCACCAGCTACAACTATGCAGACTATACCCAGATCATCCTTAAAATGCCAAAATCGCCAGACTCGCAACTGCCCAGATCTGTCATCATGCCTCTCGGATATAGACTGAACACTAACCACCTAAACCTCAATCACGGGAAAACCGAAATCCTAGTCTGTGGGGAAAACGGCACTCTTTTCCCCAACCTATTCTCTGGCCTCACTCCATAGGCTCCTGGCAACCTCCACCTTGTTGAAAAACCTTGGATGCACACTAGACACAGATTTATGCCTCTCCCAGCACATTAACTTTGAATCCAGAACCTGTTTCTTGCGCCAGAGGATGCGTAGGTGGATCTTCCCATACCTCACCTATCCTCACTGTTTCTCTGCCACCATCCTCTCCTGCCTAAACTATGCAGACTGCCTTTAACTAGGCAACACCGGCGTTCCAGCCAATGAAATTGCAAAGAATCCAAAACGCTGCAGCCCCCCTGCTAATTAGCCTCCCTCCCAGAGAACACATCAGCCCTACACTGAGTCCACCACTGGCTCCCTATATGTCGACAAATTGCCTTTAAAGCCATGTCCATCACTCAACGTGCCATCCACAACACCAACACGGAATTTCTCCAAGTCCAACACACTCACTACCACTCCTCGGACACCCTCGGTCCAGCATCAATCCTAGTTGTGCACATTACAACTGTACCAGACTGGGCGGATCCTCCTCGTCCTCCGCCCAGGCTCCGATCATCTGGATCGCTCTGCCCCTCCACATCCACAACATTGAAAATCACTTGCCATTCAGAAAGGCCCTCGAAACCTGGCTGTTACCTTCCTCCTCTTGAGACCCTTTCGCACTCGATCCTGTTCCGCCCACAGAAGTACTTGCCCAAACCAGACAACACACCTATCCACCCAAACCTCCACGCATGTCGGCAGCGTTCGCAGTGGCACGCCATGACAAACTCCCTCTTACCCCCCACCCCCTCCTGTCAATTTTAGATCACTCCCCGTCCCTCGGGGTCCCTCTTCCATTGCCCAAGCTCTCAATCTAGGTAGACCACAGCTTGTGAGACAAGCCAATTATGTTGGACCTAGGAAAACATCAAAGATAAACTCTGTCCGAGTTTAAGGTATGTACACATGCACCACATCGGTGGACACAGGCCGCAGGCACGGCCACCCATCCATGCACTATAGAATGCAGCTATGGCTATGCAAATCTGGTCTAGCAGCTCTCATAGCCGTCCACACGACTCCCTGACTTGCATAACGCCTCTTTGATTGATTAGTATACAGCGACAACCTACGAAACAGTCTCTGGCACTAGCACTCTTATCTTAAACCATTAACCGCATCCGCCCATGTGCCTGACCTCGGGCTCCTTACTGAAGCCTAGCCAACCCACCTAAGTACTAACCTGGCAAAATGCACGCATGCATCTTAAAGTTAACTCTTAGAATCTCACACATGGACTACGGTCCCTGACTTTATTCTAACCACAAAGTGCATTTAGGCCATACAAATGGAGAATGGGCGTTATATAAATGACTAATACAATTTGTTGTGCCAGCATTCAGAAACTCGAAACTGGGTCGGGCACAAGAGATGGCACAGCATTTCCCTTTTTGAATAAAGTATTGTAATGTTTTGCAGTAAAAAGACGGTAGATTAGGAAGACTGCATTGGCAAGAAGTAACATTTTCACAGTGCAAGTTTTTTTGTTTTTGGTTTGGACTGAACGAGTTTTTTGTAAAGTTAAAAAAGAAACCTCAGACTTATGTCATGGTGTGCGGAGACACAGTGGCACATCTCACAATATTCCTGTGTCCATGAAAACTGGCTTTATTTCCTGATGTAAGCTAGTGTTTGCTTCTGACAGCTAGCACCGACATGAAGCCTCATTTATCGGGAGGCCCCGGGCCTCCAAGGCATTACCTTCAGCTCATTGCCACTCTCTGCTACCTATGGGCTCTAGTAAAGCTTGTGAATACTCTGAGGACCAGTAGATCGAATTGTATCCTAGGTCTCCATTGCGTCTTGTATTCTGGATGGCACGTTGCACTTTTCACATCTTTCATTAAATTTGCATTTAAATGTAACGCTAATCTGAATTTTTTTGATTGCTGGTAGTTTGTAGAACACATTTTCGTTTGTAGTTTTTTAAAAAAATGTATGTATGCTTTATTGAGCAAATTTGCAAATAAATCTGAATAACTGCAGTGTGTGTAATCTTTGTATCTGTGATGCATATAACTAACTTGCATGAAGTGTTTGCAGCGTTGCTTAATCATATAATGGTGTAATTTTTATATTGAGACGGATTCAGAGTTCTGATTTTGAGTTTTGTCATTCACCAATTGATTGATCTTAAATCTAGACTAATGTGTACATAGAAATTTGATTTGGGTGTTTTTTTTTTCTTTTTCTTGCAGCATCGATAAAGTCTCAAAGATAACCTCACCAGTGTTAATAATCCATGGGACGGAAGATGAAGTAATTGATTTCTCTCACGGCCTTGCATTGTTTGAACGTTGCCAGAGACCAGTAGAGCCTCTATGGGTCGAAGGAGCAGGTCATAATGATGTGGAGCTTTATGGACAGTATCTTGAGCGATTGAAACAGTTTGTTTCACAAGAGTTGGTGAATTTATAAAACATATTTTGTAAATTTCTTGCTAGGTTTTGTTCCACTGCTAGACTGTGCACCATGGTTAATATAAGACATGTATAACCTGAGACCTGAAGATTTGCTTGCAAATCTGGTCAGTTGCCTTTAAATATGCAAGTAATGGTTTGGAAACATAAGTGATGAAGGTTAAAATACCAGTATTAACAATTGGAAAAACACTGTCATGCAGTCAACCATGTGTAGTTAAACTTAATCATTGTGATGGGTTTTTCATATTGGATGTAAAAGTAAAATATTGGACGGAGCAATGTATGAAATCATGTACAATTAGAAAACGAATGCATGTTTTACCAAATGCTAAAGCATTTTAGGTTTTTAAAACTTTTTTTTTTTTAAATTTCCTGTTGAATATATTGTACAATAAATTAAAAATGCTTCGAAACCGATTCTGAAATGTGTGGCACAGCCATGGTATGCACCCCTAGTCTGTGCAAAGTCTGTTAAAGATTACTAGAGCAGCAATCTATCACTGGAGTTCACCACAACCCTATTATATAGGGATCAGATCAGAACAAAGGTGTTTATTTAATGAGTTGATAGCACTTTTTTATGTAAAGTTTTTGTACATGCATTGCAAATGCCATCTTTTATTGGAAATGGAAGAACAAATACTACACCTCTCTCCCTCCAATAGGCAGTTGTAATCATGGGGTGTCTGAATGCCACTAAATTCTGGTAACATGAGTCTCTTTCAAGAGCTGTGTTACAAGATGCAACTCCCGGCTTAATGTTTCTGGTAAAGCTGTAAAAATTTGAAGGAACCTAATGTATAAAACCATGTGTTAAAACTTTAGCTGAATGCTTATTGATTCAGTTTTCTGAAGTGGGAAACTGAATGTTTTCATAGTTTCTCTTTGACGTTGTATTTTTTTTCTCAAGTTTACTTTTCGAAGTTTTATAGAAGTAGAACTTTTTGTTGTATGAAAATTTTTACTAATTTACTGCAGTGTGTGGGGCAGATGATGGGAATGTAGATATTTTGTATTAATGTAGTACCTTCTTTTTGTAAGTTGAATTTCCTTTGCGTTGGTAAATAAAATTATCAATAAAATAAATTCAAATTAACAATATGGAGTTTAATTTGAACAAATACTCCAATTGAAATACACTGTGGTATATAGGAAGGCCTCATATAGTTGGCCTTGTTCCTATCTGTGGCTCAGATTGCGTATAATTTAAATGTATTCTGCCTAGATTATTGTGAATGCCTTGAATCACGTGTTAACTGCCAGTAAACTATATTCTAACCGTTTATAATTCTCTTTCTTTATAAGGTGTTAAGTATCTGGAAAATGTATACTGGGAATTTACGTTGAAAAGGTTTTATCCATTTTCTTTTTATAGCACTCGAGCAGCTCATCCAAGTGTGCAGGGCAAGCGGAAGTTAGTTGAAATTTGAATTTGCAAAAATGATAGCAACTTTTCAAGTGTTGTGTACATGTGGAGATTATTCCAGAGGCAACCTGCAATATAGAAATGATTTGCCACCTGTTTCTACACAATTGATAACAAGAATAGAAATTGGCATGGGGGTCGAACAGCAGGAAAAGGTTATTGTATTTGAATCGGAGATCTCTGCACTGGATTTAGATTCCCAAGTCTAGATGTGTGTGTGTGTGTGTGTGTGTGTGTGTGCTGTCCAGCCAAGTGCAGCACCACTTGCTGTATCAAAAGTTGTAGAAGTCTGCCGTTTTTTTAGTGGTAAAACGCCACCTACAAGCTGAAAATATTGCATTACAGGTAGGGGGAAATGGCATTGGAGTGGGGACACAAAGCTTATATTTGATTAATTGCCAACCTAGCGATTATCTATTGCTGCGCTACTCCCTATGGCCATTTGCAACCACTTCCTGCCCAAAACGCATCCTCCTGGGAACTAAACTAGCTTTATCAAGCCTTCCCATCGTGGACGAAGTGCCTGCTGGTCTTTTTTCAAAGCAGTCGTCTGAGTTAATGACTTAAATTGGCCCTGAAAACTGGCGATTTGTGTAACACAAAGTTCTCAATCTGGTCTGCCTTCACCCACTGTATTTACTATGCATGTATGTCACTAACATTTGCAAAGCCAAAAGCTTTGGCTTGTGTAAGTTTCTGGCATTTGCCAGGCTCTTCAGTTAAATACCCAGGCACTCGCATTATACCGATGCTACCATTGATGGCCAGTTAATACCACTACAGCAGTGTCTTGTATTTCCCATACCAATACACAATCCCAACTGCATTGCCAATGAGTTTTTTGTTGTTGTTTTGTATATGCACCTTGTGTGCATAAAATGTAACGCGAAAACTATTCTCTAGTGTGGGTGCATTTTGTATGGTGAAAGATCACTTGTCAACTTTCTCATTTTTCAAATTGTTTTCAATGGTTCCCTGTGTCTCCAGCTGAGCCAGGATCAACACCTGTCATAAATGACAAACTACTCATGATCAAAGGCCATGGCTAGTGGCCCATTTATGTTGATAGACATATATAGTGGGCACAGCCAAAGATTGACCACTGGCCAGAATTGTGATAAAGCCCATGGTTGGTGGCTGATTAGTGTATAATAATAATATACAGTGGACACAGTTCAAGATTAAGATTGACAGAACTGAAGGCCATGATTGATACGCAGTCATATATTTGGCCATGCACACTGGCAATGGCTGAAGGCCATGCTTAATGCTAGTTGTAATGCAAGTAGTGATGTGATCTGTGATGTCATTGTGGTTGTATGCTGCGTAACTGGGCATGAAGTTAAGGTGGCTTTTGCTGAATTTCAGGGCTTTTGTTTTGTATACCCATTTCATCGACGATTGAGAGCCATCTGGTGTCAAAGGAGAGTTCCTCCAAGTCATCCCTGATCTCTGGGCCATCGCACTCGCCGCACGACAACCAGCGTCCGAAGCAGGTGCAGAAAGTGGTTTCAGACACTGCGCCTAAAAAAGCCCTCCTTTCACCCACCGAAGGTCATGCGTTGAAAGGCACTTCGACGTCCCCCATCCAAAATGAGGGTACTTATCAAAAAACATGTCCCTGTCGCCCTCCTAAAGTCAAACAGTAAAATCTTTGATACCTCTACTGTCCAAGCCCCCTACCTCCCAGGATAGTGGCCTTCCTACCTCTGTAGACACCCTTTCAGGGGTCCTGCATCACAAAGAACAGCCACCCTTACGTGACATTCCTACCTCCTCAATATTTGTTAGATTAACTGAATGGACCCCAGAGAGTTTCGATAGAATTATGATGAAAATGTCCTCCTTCATGGACCAGCACTCTGAGGAACTTAAACATCTTCAGGGTGCTACACAGAAGGAGGTGGCCAGGGATGAACTGTATACTAAAGGGCCACATCTGGACGTTTCTCAGCCCAGCACTTCCACCCAGGCCATCTCCAAGTACCATGATACCTCACAAGATCTCTTCTTTATAGACCCCTCAGGGTTTCAGGGAGACCAAGATGACCAGGATCAAAGTGATGACTATGATATGTCATCCAATCACCAGACCAAGACCAGCCAGTGGCTGACTCATCAGTCGACAATCCACTTCAATAGAAGGAGCTTCTTCTCAAAGCTGGCCAACATTTTTAAATGGACTCAGGTTAACAAAGATGTTGTGGAGGACACTGCCACTCAATGTATCCCCCTCTTGCAATCCATCCAAAGTTGCATCCAGCCGCCTCTTCTTACACCAAACCTCACAAGGGTGGTTAATCCTTGCATCGAGAAATTATTCAGGCCAGCCCCTATCGACCCCTGTACCACTACAAGGAAAAGGGCATGCACCCTGCTGTCATCTGCGGACGCCCCACCAGATAAGGAAAGCAAAAAAATGACGCCTTTTGGGAGAAAGGTGACTTCCTTGGCTGCCTACCAACTAGAATAGCGAACAATACCTCCCTCCTGGCTAGCGATAGTTGCCATAGGTGGGATAAACTAGAACAACAAATTGAAGTTGTCCCAGAACCCCTGAAGTCACAACTTCTGAAAATTGTGTCGGAAGGCAAGCAAGTATCTTAAAAAATAACCTACATGCCGCAGACCATGCAGACTGCATCATAGCCGAGGGCACCCTAATTGAACGCCACACTTAGGCAGTCAGGGTTCAAATTAGAAACGCAGCCCATGCTACTCAACATGCCCATTAAACCCAATATCCTGTTCGGCAAGGCAGTGCATGACGCCCTAAAAAGTGTCAAGAAGAATGACCCCCTCCAATTTCTTGGACAACTAACCAACAAGTCGTCTGTCGAAAGGGGGTCTTCCAACACAATGTTTTGTGGGCAGGGCCCTCAACACTCCTCTAGTTGTGGCCACGGAAACCAATCATCTTGGGGCATCTCACAGGGACAATCCTTCTCCAATTTTCAGAGGCTATGAAAGGTCCACGAGCAGAGGTAAAGCCTCTGCAGCCAGAGGCTCCACCCCGCCCAAACATTGACACCCCGCCTGAGTTCCCCTCCTATGCCACTCCAGCAGGTAGCATCTCACAATTCACCCATGCATGGGAGGGAGATCACGTCGGACAAGTGGGTGTTGTCCACCGTGGCAGGCGGATATTGTATAGAACTTCTACAAAAGCCATCCAACCATCCGCCAACACACAAAAAAATGACACTGGAAGAAAGGTACATATTATTGGAGGAAGTGAAAACCCTGCTGGAAAAGGATTCCATAGATCATCCTGGCAAACCAGGGTATTTATTCAATGTACTTCCTTGTGCCAAAGAAAGACCCAACAATGCGCCTGGTGCTAGAACTGTGCCCAGCGAACACGTATGTCAAGCCTCCCATTTCACATGGCAACGCTTCAGGAGGAAATTCCACTCTTAAAACAGGAAGGATTACATGGCCACATAGGACATGAAAGATGCTTACTTCGGTATTTCAATGTTCACAGTGCACAGAGTATCTGCTTTTCCAAATAGCAGGAAAACACTACCAGTTCAAGATGCTCCCTTTCGGCATAGCCTCGGCCCCAAGGTATTCACAAAGGTACTAGCGGTGGTAGCGGCGCACATATGCAGACAGTCAATCCCAGTGTACACTTATTTGGACGACTGACCAATAACGTGAATCCCCTCAAATTTGCAAATTCAACTCCCAAAGAACAATCAACCACCTGTTTCAATTGGGATTCTCCATCAAAAAGTAAATCAAGTCTTGCACCCAGTCGAACAAAACAATTCCTTGGAACAATCATAAAAACAAAGGAGGGGGCTAGTCTTCCCCTCAAACCAAGAGTTCAACTCACTACCTAGCTGGTCGCCAGATAACCCTACGCAAGGCAATGCACCTTGCTGGGAATGATGGCGGCATGCATTTTTCTAGTTCCAAACGCGTGGCTGCGCATGCGCCCCTTGGAGTGTTTAGCAAAACAATGGTCTCAGGCAAGCGGTCAGTGGGATGATCTAGAGGTTGTTTTGCTAACCATAGTACAGGCTTGTCGCTGTAGGTCCAGTGACAACCTGCTACAAGGAAAACTCTTTTGCAATCCACCAATTCAGGCGATATGAACTACAGACACCTCACTCTCCGGATGGGGAGCCTATTGCCTTCCCCACACAGCTAATGGCATATGGACACGCACCCCTAAACCACATCAACCTCCTAGAGCTTCTGGCAGTTAAGGGTCTACAGATTTTTCAGCAGCATCTGAAGGGCGGTTTGGTTCCCCTTGCTGCTGGTTCTTACCTTGTTTGCCTGACTGCTACCTATCCCTCTCATGTGACTCAGCTGCGTTTTGCTCATGGAATGCATTGCTTGACCTTAGTTCCTTTTTGCAACACATGACTTGCATCTGCTGCCTACCGCTGAACTTTGTTTCCTTTTGGACTTTCACATTGTGTTCAACAAGCAGCTTCTTGTTCCGAGAAGGGTAGCTTTACTGCCTCTACTTCTACTTCGTCTTGTCCCTCTGGGATTGTATACTTGATGTTCGCCCCATATCATAAGGCGTGGCACGGGCAGTCTGTAAATTTACCTTAAGTGTCCTGTTTTCTGTCTACCTGTTCCTGCTCAATTTGTTGTTAGCCCCCAGCACCTTGCTGTAAGGTGTTTGCTCACTATTGCTGTATTGCCCCTGCACCTGGAGTGACTTTTCCATATTGTGCACACTTTCTAATGTCTCTTCTTTCCATCCGTTCTCTGTGCCTGTACCTGCACGATTACTTGGTTGCCATCCCTTCCCTGCCGATGCATCTAATGTCATCTGCATTTTTGTTTAAAAAGCTATTGCTGCATCTATGCTTACCTGTACTACATACTAGATGTATCCCCCTGTAACTTGAGGCCTGGCTTTGCCAAGTTGTATACACCAACTGTCTGTAACCATATGCGTATTCCTGAACTAAACTAATGTCTTATGCACCATCTGTAACTAGCGCCTTGATGCCTGAGGTCTTGGTGCGCTGAAATAAATGTAAGTAAATTTACAAAATCTAGTAGGTCAGACAGTGCAAGGCCTCTCAGATGGCACTGCTGCTATGTTTTACATAAACGGTAACAAATTAAGTGATAGCCGCAAGGCTAGTAAACTTGGTAGCTGTGCTGGTGTGATAATTAAAAAAACTAAAGCAAGTGTACCATAATTGGCTGAAAGTCTATCGGCATGTACTGCTCCAAAAAGATGCAAATGCATGTTTATCTCACTCTGGTCAGAGACTGAAGGCACTCACTCCCCATCACCAATAAAAAACTCAGAATAAAGGACCCATCCCAGTAAAGAATGAGACCAAGAGATTGATTTTGAGAGTCAGCAAAGGTTTATATAAGATTCAGCATCCAGAGAACTCTGCTGCCTTGAGCGCTCTGGCAAACAATACAGGAACAATACATTTTACCGGGTTAGTGTCATCCGTGACGATTTCTATGCAGTCTACAAATTACATTTTCATTGGGTAGGGAAGGGGTATAGCGCTGTAAGGGCCGGCTCCACGAGATTGGCTGATGACTTGGCAGGAGGTTGGACATCACGTGGTTCATCTGGGCTGGTCTGTGCGAGGTGAAGGTTGGGTCTGGTCCGGAGAGGCGGCTGGTTCTGGCTAACTAATCTACACTTATGCTAGACATCTATTAAATAATGATCATTACTATATGTTTTTATGAGAGGCCTATGAATTGTACACGTGTGTTTGCATTCTCTCACTTTGGATCACTGGCGAGGCAAAGGGTGTGGGGGTCTTGCCCCTCAGGTAACCTCTGCGGGGGCTGGAGTGATAGCTGTCAGGTCTGGCACATCAGAGCAGGAGGGGGTGGAATGACACATGTTGGTTTAGGGCAGAATATACCCTGACGGGAGTCTGGTTTTATTGGGGGCGCTCTAGGGTGGTCAGCAACGAATGTTCACACTTCTGTTACATCAAAATAATAGCTTTTGTGGGGCAGAGGGTTGAACGTGCAGTCATTTTCCAACAATGGGTATGAGAGGTGCATGTGCAGGTTTGTTGAGATAGATGGGCCACAAGTCATGATTTGGCCTGGCCAGGACAGTGATCTCAGAGGAGGGATGAAAAGAATACACTGTGTTCGCAACAACTTGTTTCAGAGAATCTGTGAGAAAGGGACGTAGGAGGCAAAGGGGAAGGAGGAAAAAGGTGGGGGCTGTCGGCGCTTGCAGTGCGCAGCGCTGCTGAGGGGAGAGGAGACTTTGCAATATCAGAATGTGGCCTAGTCCAAAGATGGAGTCCAAATGTGTCTTGCAATAGCCCCCACCTCGGCATGTGCCAGGGACTTGTCCCCTTAGGCCGCAGAAGGGCAAGGAAGGCGTCCCTCCATTAATGCAAGAGCAGGTGGTCCCTTTCGGGTAAAAGGTATGGGGGGGGGCTAAACCGACCCCCCCCCCTTTCGTTACATCTAAAGTAACAAATTGTTTGGTATTATTGGCATTCCTGTAGTGTTCAGCCTCCAACACTGCCTCGTCCCAGGCAGGTGTACCTTTTATTGGCATCCATGTTCTACACACACCTCATAAACGTTGACCCCCTTCTAGCATATTCATCAGGAGTGCAGGTCATGTATATGCCCCATCCACATCCAGATCTACTCAGTATCCTTCTACCATTCTAATTCCCGGGGTTCCTTGATTGTGGTATGATACAAGTTGTCCACCCTGTCCCCTGGGTAACAACATACTGCAGTCATGCAGTATCTAGGGTTGCCAGATTCCGCTGTCTGCATTTGCGCATCCTTCATAGTTTGTACCTTCATCGAACCCCTACCTGGCACACACAAATCAGCAAAAGAAAAGCGATAAGTGGGACAAAAATGATCATCATAGTTCAGAACCAGGAAGGTATCCAGTCAAATGTCGTCTAACCAGTTGCTTGGCTGGATCCCCCCTTCTTTCTTCATTCTTTCACCCAGGTTGTGTACTGCAGGTATCACATGTGACGGTGTTCAATTGTCAGCGTCAGCAGAAGGTATGAATGTGTACAGCATGCACTCGTGATTTTTCGTCAAACACCGCTCCCTGTCCATTGCTGTGAGTAGATCTAGGACGTACCGGTTCTGCATGGTCATCAACTGCAGGGTTTGAAGTTCCACTTTGATCACTTTGAATCCTTCTGTGTCGTTGGCCAGCTGGATCAGTCCCCAGCGCACAATTTGAAGCCATTTGGCGTTGGTTCATGTCTGGATGCCTGGCACGAGGAGGAAGGTAAAGAAGGTTTCTGGGGAATTGAAGAGTTTGTATTGGTCAGGAATCTCCACCAGGAGGTCTGAGGATTTGCTGGAGATTTAGTTTTGAGGACCTCCTCTTGTGGGACACTGCAACTCCTCTTCTGACAGTATGTCGTATGTGGAGGGTTCTTCCATTGCTGGCTTGGATGGCGACGATGTTTCAGTTGGCACCCACCCCCCCCCCCGGACATGGCTTTCCGGGATCACCATCAAGGCTGAATGCAACGTGGCCATGGCGCAAGTACCTCTCCATGATGGTGATAGGTGAATGTATGCTCGTTTGCCACATACCCAGTAAGTGTCCACTAATGCTGCTGTGCCTTTTTTCATATCTGGAAGAATGATTTT
The DNA here is from genome assembly GCF_040938575.1 of Ambystoma mexicanum. Taxonomy (NCBI): domain Eukaryota; kingdom Metazoa; phylum Chordata; class Amphibia; order Caudata; family Ambystomatidae; genus Ambystoma; species Ambystoma mexicanum. Next base: position 1,167,583,871 of record NC_090935.1, on the reverse strand, counting down.
TATTGCAATGTTTATTTGAGCCCATGGGCACCTTCCCTTCACCGTGGAAACAGAGTTTCTCCAGCATGGGGTCTGGCATGGATTCACATGCTCATGAATATTCCCCGTCGTCAGTCCGGGAATCCTCGGTATAGAAAAAAATCAGTATCAGTTTCGTTTCTGATCTGTCTTTCTTGGTAGTAACCAATCGCTGGTCTCTGGGTCATACTGCCCCCAGCCAATGACTGCCCTCTCCCTAAGCCCCACCTCTGGCAGCCATCCTCAGATTTTTACCGCACGTTCAAGTGTTGGGAGGCCTCGTGCTGTAGCTCTCGAGCTTTTGCTGCGTTTTCACGCTTTTTCAAGAGATTTCTTTCTCATTTTACGGTTAGATAGAGCCTCAAGCTCCACCGTTTCTACATCTGATCAACGGGGGCCCGTTTCGGAGTTTTCTACGCCCCTCAAGGGTGAAGATTTCGTCGCTTTTGGAGGATTCCAGAAGTTCCGAGGCCTACCCCGGACATGGCCCAGGAGAAAGGAAGCTCGACGCCCGGGAAGCTGTTCAGGACCTGCCCTGGATGCCAGCTTCAGAATGTTTTCAAGGAGGACGAGCATTCGTTATGCCTCTACTGTATCCATGAGGACAAGACGCACACAGAGAAGGACTGTGTGTTTTGTGGGAACATGCCGGAGCGGACCATGAAGGATCGCCACCTCTGTCTCGCCAACTGGCTGGAAGGGGAGTTCCCGTCAGGCGAGAAGAAGAAAAAGAAGTCCAAGCGGTCTTCTAAGTCCTGTGAGGGCGCCCCGGCGACGGGGGCCCAACAAAAGGCTAAGCACAGCGAGTCCGCGGGCACCGGGAGCGCCGAACGGTCAGGATCCTTGGCTGCCAGGCAGGGCGCATCCTCCCCGGCGCCATCAACCACGAGCCACCGCTCTAGCTCGGGTAAGAGGAAGTCCGAGAACCCGGCGAAGCTTCTGGAGAGGCCCCGGTCGATCTTGAAGATTCCGGCAGAGGGGGAGCGAGGCTCGGACCCTCCCCCCCCAAGGAGAAGGCCCCAGGCGTACAGAAGGTGACAATGGCCTTAATTCACCCTGCTAAGACCTCGATTGAGGATGTCGCCCTGGCTCAGCCTGTGGGGGCTACATCAGTGGAGGCGACCTCAGGACCCAGAGTCTCCCTGCCACCGCGGAGGGAGTCGTCTTTCAGGCCCATTGAGAAGACTCCCACGAAGTCCTTGTTGGAAAAGGTGGGGGAGGGGCTGGTGGCCAGCATGGATACGGACACGACCTCTGAAGAAGAGCTCATCGAAGTCGTGGAAGAGGCACAGCCCATTGGGAGGGATCCTCGACACTTCGGCGGCCATTTTGTCAGCGATTCAGTCCTCATGCTTGGAGATAAGGACAAGGTTGCCCCTCCCCCCGACGGAGGTACCTGAGCCAGACCCGACGGGGGAACCGGAGCCAGGACCTTCGGAAAGTCAACCGCATAAGAGGAGGACAACGCATCCTACGCCACCTCTCCCACCTCTGCGGCCTGCTCTGCCTTCCCCCCCAGTCTACTACCCATGGGGATGATACAGGCACGGACACGGCTACGACAGGTACAGATGACGACTAAGGCGACAACGGGACGTGTCCCCCGTCACCCCCTGCTCGGGCGTCCCCGCCCGTCGAGATTGGATCCTTTCATGCCATGATTTCCAGGGCATCCGAGCTCTTCCAGCTCTGCCCAGAAGAGAAGAAGGAAGGGTTCCTTTACCAATGGCGCAAGGCTAAAAGGAAGAAGGTCCTCGCCGTACCGCTTCTTGATGACATCTGGGATGAGGGGTTCGCACTCCTCAAGAACCCTGCCATGGCGCCGGCAAAGATGGACCGGTACGAGAAGTACCGGATCCCCGACGCTGCCCCCGTTGTGCCTTCGGGCACAACCTACCCCGGATTCGGTCGTCTCGGTGGCGGCAAAGAAGAAAACTGGGGGGGCATCGGCCTCGACATCAACTTCCCCGCCGGACGGCGAGGGCAGGAAGCTGGACACGATGGGACGACGGATCATCTCATCCGCAGCAACTACTATCAAGGCGGCCAACGCCCTGGCTATCGTAGCCCGCTACGACAGGTAGTTGTGGTTCAAAATGGCCCCTCTGTTGGACTTCCTTCCGGACGCCAAAAGGGCTGAGGCCCTTGATATCCTACAGGAAGGTGAGCTTGCTTCGGACCACGCCATCACGGTGGCAACGGACATCGCTGACACCGGTTTCCGTCAGTTGGGCAACGGCGTTTGCTTGAGACGACGAGGATGGCTCGACCACGGATTTCCGCCAGGACGTACAAACCAAGGTTTTGGACATGCCCTTCGACGGGAACAACCTGTTTGGGAAGGCGGTTCATGAGTCCCTTCAGGCCATCAAGACAGAGACTGCCCGGGCACTGGGAGTGCTCCAACAACGACGGCCGTCCTTTCGGAGCTCCGGAGGCAGACAAGGTGCCTCCAAGGGATCCGGCAGTGGCTCCTCCACATACCTCCAAGCGGCAAGATCTTCGTCCCAGGAAGCCTACAGGGGACGAGGCAAGTCAGGTGGTGCCCGTCGTCATCGACAGGGAGGTGAAGGAGGCAAGGCGGCCTCCAAACAAGATTGAACCTACCGTGGGATCGGGCCCCCGCCGAAGCACCCCGGTGGGAGGCCGGCTGGCGAGGTTCGTCAGCGTGTGGGAGTCCATCTCCACCGACCGTTGGGTGCTGGACGCCCTGGCCCAAGGGCACGCCCTTGAGTTTCAGAAGAAGTGCCCTCGCGTTCCACCCGTGGCCAGGAAGGAAAATCACGTCCCTCAACTACTGTTGGAAGTAAGGGTGATGCTCAAGAAGGGTGCCATCAAGCTCGTCCCAAAGAGGCTTCGGGGCTCCAGAATTTACTCAAGATACTTCCTCGTAAAAAAAAGACAGGAGGATGGCGCCGAATCCTGGACCTGCGATGACTGAACAAGTACATCAAGGCACAGAAGTTCCGTATGGTCACCCTCCAGCATGTGCTGGGACAGGTGGAGGAGGGCGATTTCTTGTCGTCGTTTGACTTGGAAGATGCGTACTTCCACATCCCCATTCTAAAAAGACACCGAAAGTTCCTCAGGTTCGTGGTCCAAGGGTGGCACTAACAGTTCAAGGCCCTCCCGTTCGGATTGAAGTCGGCACCCAGGGTGTTCACCAAGTGCCTCGGACCTGTGGCAGCGCGGCTGCGCCAACAGGGGATCCACGTCTACCCCTACCTGGATGACTGGCTCATCCGGGCAAGGACAAGGGGGCTCGCCGTGGAGCACACTGCGAAGACCGTCCAGCTGCTCATGGACCTGGGATTCTCCATCAACTTTCCAAAATCCCACCTGGTTCCGTCGCAAGTCGCCCTGTTTCTGGGAGCCAAGCTCGACAAAGTGGCGCGGCTGGCCTCGCCGTCGGAGGAAAGGACCAGGACCATTCTGGGCAAGGTGCAGCGTCTGCTGGCCACGGACATGGCCAGGGTAAGATCTATCGAGTCCCTCCTCGGGATGATGTCCTCCTGCATTTATCTGGTGCGACTTTGCAGGCTTCGGATGCGCCCCTTACAAGAGTTCCTCGACGCCCGCTGGGTCCAGTCGACGGGCAGCTTCGAGGACAGGATCCCTTAACGAGACGTTCCGTCAGGCGATCCGGTGGTGGGGTACCCGCTCCCATCTGTCGGCAGGCAGGGACTTCCAGACCCCAGCTCACCAGGTGACGGTGACGACGGACGCCTCCCTGGAAGGTTGGCCTCTATCTCCCGGAGGAGAAGTCACTCCACATCAACATTGTGGAGCTCCGCGCAGTGTTCTGGGCCCTCAGGTCTTTTCTTCCGTCACTCAAGGGCAAGGTGGTGAGGATCTTCACCGACAACACCACCACGATGTTCTACATCCGGAAGCAGGGCGGAACCAGGTCCCCGGCCCTGTCCAAGGAAGCCCAGGATCTGTGGCATTGGGCCATCGCCCAACAGATGTTTCTGGTGCCTCTTCATCTGGCAGGAATAAAAAACACGATCGCCGACTCACTCAGCAGGGAGCTGCGCAAGTGCCACGAGTGGGAACTACGCCAGGATCAAGTGGATCGACACTTCCGACGATGGGGCGAACCCCAAATCGATCTCTTCGCGACGACGACGAATTCCAAGTGCCGGAGGTTCGCCAGCAGGTTCCCCCAGCCAAGGAGCATGGGCGATGCTTTCTCGTTCCCCTCGGATGGCCTATTTCTTTATGCGTTCCCCCCGCTGCCATTGCTGCTCCAGCTCATCAACCAGCTCAAGAGGTCCCGGTGCAGGATGATCCTCGTCGCACTGGCGTGGCCGAGACCGATCTGGTTCCCGGCCCTTCTGGACTTGTCAACGTCCACACCAGTCAAGCTGCCGACGGACGCAGACCTTCTCTCCAGAGAAGGCGGCGCCATTCTTCACCACAACCCAGAGTCGCTGAACTTGCAGGCCTGGCTCCTGCAGCACTAGAGTTTGGAGGGTACGACATCCCAGCCGACTGCAGAGAGGTTCTTGCAAAGGCCAGGGCGTCCTCAACTCTCAAGTGCTACGGACATAAATGGAAGAGGGTCTCTGTCTGGTGCCATGCACAGAAGATTAACCCTCTGTGGATTACGGCCCCTCAAGTACTGCTGTACCTACTGTCGCTGGCCAAAGCTGGACTGGCTCACGCCTCCATCAAAATACATCTGGCTGCAATCTCCCGATTATACCAGGACTACAGGACGGGCGTCCTTGTGGTCGCATCGCCTGGTGAAAGAATTCATGAAGGGACTATTCCGATCATTCCCGCCGGTGAAGGCTCCTGCCCCGGCGTGGGAGCTTAATGTGGTGCTGACCAGGCTCATGGGGGCCCCATTCGAGCCTATGCATTCGGCGCCTTTGAAGCTCCTGTCATGGAAGACCGCTTTCCTTGTGGCCATCACCTCCGCACGATGAGTGGGAGAGATCCAGGCCCTATCTTGCAAGCCTCCATACTTGACTTTTCATGACACTAGGGTGGTGCTGAGGATGCACCCCTCCTTTATGCCCAAGGTGCCGTCGGACTTCCACCTCAACGAGCCCTTGGTGTTGCCAGTTTTGTTCCCGTCACCTTAGTCGCCGGCCGAGAGGACTTTGCACTCGCTGGATGTAGCTAGAGCGCTGAAGTTCTACGTGGACCGCACGAAGAGTTTTCGGAAGACGTCACAGCTGTTTGTCAACTTTGTAACTGTGAATCAAGGGAAGGCTCTCTCGAAGACTTCCATTTCCAGATGGCTCTCCGGCTGCATCATGCACTGTCACTGGTTGGCAAACCGACCGCTGCCCGGCCGTCCGAGAGCCCATTCAACCAGAGCGATTGCTGCTACCACGGCGTTCCTGTCTGGTGTGCCCCTGCTGGACATCTTCAGGGCTGCGACGTGGAGGTCGACGCACACCTTCACAAGATTCTACTGCGTCGATCGGGAGTCCAGGGTCGGCCAAGCAGTGCTGCGCAACCTGTTTGCCTAAGGTGAGCCTGGTGAGGAGGTAAGAGATGCTTAATGTTGAGTTGTTGTATTGCTTAATGTTGAACCTGTTGCCACCTCCCGTGGTTGTGCATGTGTGTACTGCTATGTATTCTCTTATTCATGAGCATGTGAATCCATGCCAGACCCCATGCTGGAGAAGGAACAAGTTCTCCAGCATGGGTCTGGCATGGATTCACATGCGAACCCTCCCGCCTATCCCTCTGCGGCTCTTCACTTGGTCATACTGCCACTTTACGTGCTACCAAATCTGAGGATGCCTGCCAGAGGCGGAGCTTAGGGAGAGGGCAGTCATTGGCTGGGGGCAGTATGACCCAGAGACCAGTGATTGGTTACTACTAAGAAAGACAGATCAGAAACAAAACTAATACTGATTTTTACGGACCCGAGGGCGTTCAACCTACCAGCACCTTCAGACCATATATGGTATATAAGGCGTTATATAAATGCAAAATAACAATAACAGCCCTATCCCTTCTCTACTCTTCTATTACTGATACTCTTGATGCTCTTGCCCTTGTCATGAGGATCTGCTTGAAGTCCAAAGCCAAGTGCAATTCCTGGTTTGACTCCGACCTAGCTACAGTCAATCTTAAATGTAGGGCAGCTGAGAGGAATTGGAGGTCTTCTTGCTCATCCTCTGACAAACTGGCCTGTCGCCTACTCCAAAGGCAATACTGACTCTCTGTCCGCACCAAGAAGAATCCACATTCAACCCTGTCTCTCAGCGGCCTCTAACAACTCGGCTGAACTCTACAAGGAGCTGGCCAACCCTGCTGCAGTCTGTACCCCTCCTGTTTCCTCCCAGGCTCTTCGCAATGCCCTTGCCTCTCACTTTATCTCACAAACCCAGGTCATCTCGTCCACCCTCTCCTCCCACTCCTCTCCCCTCTCCATCTGTGCTTGTTGACCCTCCCTCGGCCATCCCCCAACCCCCCCTTCTCATCCTTTCCTCTTTTCTCCATCGATGAGGTCGCTAGACCAATCCGATCTATGAAATCCTCGTCAAAAAAGGTTCATCCCTGTTCCTCCAAAACCATCAAGGACCACATTGACACCCTCTCTCCAGCCCTTGCCGATTTCTACAACCACTCCTTTGCCTCAGGATCCTTCCCCTCCCCTCTGAAGCACTCCCTTGTGGATCTTCTTCTCAAGAAACCCACAGCTGATCCTTCTTGTCATGCCAATTATCACCCAATTTCCATTACTCCCTTTCTGGGCAAACTCCTTGAAAAGCTGGCCATCCCCCAGTTTAACCTTCATTCTGATTCTGTTGGCTGTTTCCTCGACCACCAGTTTGGCTTCAGAGCTGCCAAAAGCACGGAAACTGCTCTCCTGAACATCCGTTAAGACCTGCTCTCCAACCTTGACTGTAGCATTCCCTCTGTCCTTATCCTAGTCGATCTCTCTTCTGCCTTTGACATGGTCAACCATACCATCCTGCTCAACCGTCTCCATGATAACCTGGGTATCAGTGATCCGGCTCTGGCCTGGCTGACCTCTTTCCTCTCTGATCGACCCTCCCAGGTCATACTGGGGTCCTTCCTCTCATCTATCTTCCTAGCTACATGTGGTGTTCCCCAGGGATCTAACCTCTCGCCCTGGCTGTTCAACCAATACCTGCCAACTCTCGCCCACTGCATTGCCATGTTCTGCTCAAATTTTCGAGTGTTACACTGATGACACTCGACTCATTTTCAGCCTGCCCTTGGCCACCTCCTCTCACTCTCATCTCTGACTGCCTTACTGCCATTCAGGATTGGTGTTCCACTAATGATCTTTGTCTGAACACCAGCAAGACTGAGATCCTCCTAATCGGCACACCTTCTCCATCCTTTCCCCTCACTCTATTGCTGGCCTCCCTTGACCCCTCTCCTACACCCACCTGCAAGGCTAAGAATCTTGGTCATCTTGGATTCCACACTTTCCTTTTCCACCCACATCTGTCTCTAAAAAAAATCAAACTTTCTACTGCACCTCCTCGGAGGTACTCTATCCTTCCTCTCCTTCCCCAAGAAGCTCACTATCTCGCAAGCTCTGGTTCTCTCTAGGTTGGACTATTGTAAGAGCCTCTTCCTAAACCTACCTGCCTCTACCCTCCGCCCACTGTAACTAATCCAGAACAGAACTGTGAGACTTGTCCTTGGCCTCAATCCCTGGGATCGTATCTCTCCGGCTCTGAAATCTCTCCATTGGCTCCCAGTGGATGTAAAGATAAAATTCAAAACCCTCTGCATTGTCCACAAGGCCTTCTGGGACCTGGGTCCAAAATACCTTCAGCTATGCCTCTGCAAATATTTACCCTCCCGAGATCTTTGCTCTTCTACCTCGAACTCTCTCAGGGTCCGTCATTTTTCAAAGAAACGAGTGGGGGTAGATATCGGTCTTTGGCTGGTGCCTCCCTCTGGAACAGCCTCCCTGCCGCTCTAAAACTTGAGGAGAACCCTCTCTGGTTCCGCAAAAACCTCAAGACCTTCCTCTTTGCTTCTGCCTTTGCCCCCACTCTCCCCTGCTGATCTGTTCTCTCCTGGCACTGTGCACCTGGCCACCCTCTGTCCGCCGGGCCCAGGTCCCTGCTCACCCTCCCGCACTGGCTCCTGGCACCCCCTTTTTTGATGGCACTCTTCCCCCCCCCACCCTAAATGGAGGGGGTGTACCTCACGCAGCAGTTTGTAGGAGGCCCATGGAGGCCTGCATGAGGTGCCCCTGCCACCCATTTGGGGTGAGGGGGGAGAGGGCCATCAAAAATTGTGGGACATGCCTCCCAGTGGGTGGGGGCAGTAAGGGTTGGACACCCTTGGGCCAGATTGGCACACCAATGTGCCCCTCTGCGACAAGGCAAGTTTCGTAAACAAAGAAAAAAATGGAAAATGGTGGTATGCATTTTAGGGGGGGCTGTGGGGCACCCCAAAGGGACAGGGAATTTTATAATGGGACGTGGTGGAGACCCCGTCTCTCCCACCCGCTATGGAGTGGGTGCCAGTCCATGCAGCCCTCCCTGGGACCAGATATCTGCTCCTAGGAAGGGACGTTTGAGCCCAGGGCGGAGTGCAGGACAGCCCCTCCCTTATCTGCTCCCAGGGAGGGCTACATGAGATGCGCTGCCCCTCCAATTGGGGTGGCGGTGGAGAGGTGCAGCCCCCTTCACATTAGAAAATTCCCCAGCGGTGTACGGTGCCCATCAGCCCCCGCTAAAGGGCAGGCTGCTACGTTGAATTATTTTCTTTGTTTAGTAAACTTGCCTTGGCACACCAATGTGCCACTCTGCGCCAATCTGGCCCGGTGTGCCCAAACCTTACTGCCCCACCCACTGGGGGGGCCTGTCCCACAATTTTTGGGGGCCCTCCCCCGACCCCAAATGGAGGGGGGGGGGTGTACCTCATGCAGCCGTTGGTAGGAGGCCTGCATGAGGTGCCCCTGCCACCCATTTGGGGTGAGGGGGAGAGGGCCCCCAGTGGGTGGGGCAGTAAGGTTTGGACACCCCGGGCCAGATTGGCACACCAATGTGCCCCTCTGCACCAAGGTGAGTTGGGTTACCAAAGGAAAAAAGAGAAAATGGTGGAACGCATTTTAGGGGGGGGGGGCTGTGGGCCCCCCAAAGGGACGGGGAATTTTCTAATGGGATGGGGCATTGACCCCCATCCACAATGGAGTGGGTGCCATGTCATGCAGCCCTCCGTGGGACCAGATATCTGCTCCTAGGAAGGGACGCCTGAGGCCAGGGAGGAGTGCAGGACAGCCCCCACCTTATCTGCCCCCAGGGAGGGCTACATTTTGCTGGTGTGACCATAGGCAACACATGTTTTTTGTTTTGTTTACTGCTTTTTCTACGTGAGCAGCTGCAACGTTATGTGAGTACTGTTTTTTATTATTCTATGGTTGGGGCCCACTGTCAGTGGGGTGGGTGAGACTGGGGCTGGATTGTTGGTGGTGTGGGTAGGAATGGGCCGTCGGGGCAGATATGTTGGTGGGCTGGGACACAATTGCAGGGGCGTGCCACAAATTGCCCCCAGAACATTGGTGTTTCCCTGGGAGAGGATCCCTCCCATGTGGGTTGTCCGTCTGCAAACCCAGGCTCCACCTCTGGCTATGCTACGTTACAGATGTCACCTTCGGGGAGGAATGGGGATCCTGCTGGGGCTCCCTGGAGCTGCTGCTGTGCTTAGGGGACGATACACCCACATGGTACATGGATGTCCAAGGCCAGGGACATCACTTCCAACTGTCCTGGAGTTGCGGCTAGGCTGCATTACCAACTCCTTGTTGGGGAGAAGCTGTAACGCAGGGAAGCCAGGGCTCCAGCAAAGTCAGCGGTAATATCCCTGGCCTTGGGCACCCTTCTCCCATGTGCGTCTTTGCCAGGGTTTCTGGGTAATAAATTATGGGCCGATTTGCGCAAGCCAGACCGATGTGGATTCCCACGGGTGTCCTCTTTTGGGAAATGCATGGGGTTCCCCGTTTTCTTTGCTGGCTTTGACACCCTAGGGCCAAATCGGTAGGTTGCCCACATGAACAAAATGGGCTGTGCTGAAAGGCTTGGGGTTACCAGTGGGTTACCCCTTTTTGTTTTGCGCCTCCGGTAGGTGCACCCACACATGTGAGGTACCGTTTTCATCGGGACACGTGTGGGGATGCGGGAAGGTAGGCCATGTGTTGGTGTGTTTCGGTGGGTGGCCAGAGCGAAATATCTGAGAATTATCCTCATTTCCAGCCAATTTCAGAGACATTTCCGTGTCCACTCACCGAAACACGTCGCCAACAACAGATGTCATACCTTCTCGCGTTTCCACAGGTGTCCCGACGAAAACGGTGTGTTTGTACTCCTTATCTGTGTAGGTGTAACTTTCATCAATCCCTTGCCTGGTTTACTTTGCCGACTCTGTCTCCGGCGTTTCAACTCATTTGCTACAACAAGTGTTGTGTTTGTGTCATTGCTTACCACATCCATTTCAAGCTCAGCCACTCGGTCATTCTTTCTTGGAACAGGAATGACTATATAAGGTCTGGGCGCTCTTGTGGGTATCAGGCATACATTCTCAGATGGGTACACGGGAACAACACTTTCTGCACCTATAAAAAAATGCAGTTCTAATCGTTAATGACAGTAATACGTTTCTCCAGCATGGGGTCTGTCATGGATTCACATGCTCATGAATATTCCCAGTCGTCAGGCTGGTAATCCTCGGTAAAGAAAAAAAATCTGCATCAGTTTTGTTTCTGATCTGTCTTTCTTAGTAGTAATACTGCCCCCAGCCAATGACTGCCCTCTCCCTAAGCCCCGCCCCTGGCCGCCATCCTCAGATTTTTATCGCACGTTCAAGTGTTGAGAGTCCTCGTGCTATAGCTCTTGAGCTTTTACTGCGTTTGGCGTATTTTCAAAGAGTTTCTCTCTCTTTTCAGTCAATCGAGCCTCAAGCTCCACCGTTTCTACTACCAATCAACGGGGACCCGTTTTGGGATTTCTCTACGCCCCTCAAGGGTGAAGTTTTCGTCATGTTATGCTTCTTGGAGGATTTCAGAAGATCTGAGGCCTACCTCGTAGACATGGCCCTGGACAAGGGAAGCTCGACACCCAGATCCAAGCTGCTTAGGAACTGCCCTGGATGCGGATTACAGAATGTTTTCAAGGAGGATGAGCATTCGAGATGTCTCTGCTGCCTTCACGAAGACAAGAAGCACGTGGAAAAGGACTGTGTGTTTTGCAAGAACCTGTCGGAACGCACTATGAGGGATCGTCGGACCCGCCTCGCCAGCTGGCTGGAGAAGGGCTCAGCAGGTGAGAAGAAGAAGTCAGAGCGGTCTTTTAAGTCCTGTGAGGGTGCCCCGGCGACGGGGGCCCAACAGAAGGCAAAGCACCGGGAGTCCACAGGCACCGGTAGCGCTGAAGGGTCGGGCTCCTTGGCTGCCAGGCAGGGCGCACTCTCACTGACGCCATCAACCACGAGCCAACGCTCTGGCTCTGGGAAGAGAAAATCCGAGAACCCAGCTACGCTTCTGGAGAGGCCCCGGTCAACCTCGAAGGGATCAACTGAGGGGGAGCGAGGCGGTGACCCCTCCCCCAAGGTGAAGGCCTCAAGCGCGCCCGAGGTGGTGAAGGCCTTGATCCACCCAGTGAAGGCCTCTGTTGAAGGATTTGCGGCGGCCCTGGCGAAGCCTGTGGAGACTAACCCAGTGGAGGCGACCTCGGGGCCCAGAGTTTCCCTGCCACCACGGAGGGAATCCTCTTTTCAGCCCATCGAGAAGACCCCAGTGGAAAAAGAGGGGGGGGGTGGTGGCCGTCACAGACACAGATACAGCCTCTGAGGAGGAGCTGGTTGAAGTCGTGAAGGTCCTCAACAAGAGGTTCGAGGAGGTCCGGTCCCATGGGGGGAACCCTGAAGAGGCGGACGAAGAGAGCGAGGGTGGCGCCGACGTGACTCCCGTGGAGGAGGAGCAACCGTCGCACCCATCACAGCCAGTGCCCGAGCCTCAGGACAACTCGGTGGCCATTTTGAGGGCAATCCAAACCTTATGCACGGAGATGAGGACGAGATTGCCCCTCACCCCAACGGACGACCCGACGGAACCGGGCCCGTCGGGAAGCCCTCCGAACAAGCAGAGGAGAGTTCACCCCCCCCCCCTGCCGTTCCAGCCCTCGCGGCCCGCTCAGCCTTCACCTCCTTCCCCAGAGCCTAGGGATGACGCGGGAATGGATACGGCCATGACAGGGCCGGATGACGGTGGTGACGACGGGATGGGCCTTCCATCACCACTCCCTCGGGCCTCCCTGCCCCACGAAATTGGCTCCTTCCATGCCATGATTGCCAGGGCATCCAAGCTTTTTCAGCTCTGCCCGGAGGAACAGAAGAAGGAAGGTTTCCTCCATCAGCGGCACGAGGCCAAGAGGAAGACTGTCCTCGTGGTACCGCTGATTGACGACATCTGGGAGGAAGGACTTGCTCTCCTGAAGAACCCGTCCATGACGCCTGCCAAGAGGGACCAGTATGAGAAGAAGTACCGGGTCCCCGATTCAGGCCCTTTGTGCCTTAGGACACAACCGACCCCGGATTCGGTCATCTCGGCGGTGGCAAAGAAGGCAGCTGGGTCTTCAACTTCGACCCCCCCCGGACGGCGAGGGAAAGAAGTTGGACGCCATGGGACGAGTCATCTTGTCTGCAGCGATGACAATTAAGGTGGACAACGCCCTAGCGATTGTGGCCCGCTACGACAGGGAGCTGTGGTGCAAGATCGCTCCCCTGCTGGACTTCCTACCAGAAGACAAGAGGTCTGAGGCCCTGGAGATCCAACAGGAAGGTGAGGTGGCGTCCGACCACTCCATAATGATGCCCACGGATATCGCTGACACCAGATTCCACCAGTTGGGCAACGGTGTTTGCCTTCATTGACAGGGATGGCTCAAGGCAACTGATTTCCACCAGGATGTTCAAACCAGAGTTTTGGACATGCCCTTCGACGGGAACAACCTGTTTGGGAAAACGGTGGATGAATCACTTCAGGCCATCAAGACCGACACAGAGACATCTCGGGCCTTGGGAGTGTTGCAGCAACGACGGCTGCCCTTTTGGGACGCCGGAGGCAGACGGGGTGCCTCCAAAGGATCCGGCGGCGGATCCTCCACGTACCGCCAGGCAGCCCGCTCCTCATCGCAGGAGGCCTGCAGAGGACGCGGCAAGTCAGGGGGGGTCTCATTGCCAAGGTGGCAAGGCCGCCTCCAAGCAGGACTGAACCGGCCGTAGCGTTGGGGGGGCCCCCACCTGAGCACCCCAGTGGGAGGCCAGCTGGCGAAGTTCGTCAGCGTGTGGGAGTCCATCTCCACCGACTGTTGGGTGCTGGACGCCCGGGCCCACGGGCACACTGTCGAATTTCTAAAGTCCCACCGCATTCCTCCAGTGGCCAGGAAGGAAAATCGTGTCCCTCAACTACTGTTAGAAGTAAGGGCGATGCTCAAGAAGGGTGCCATCGAGCTCGTCCCGAAGGGGCTCCAGAGTATACGCTAGGTACTTCATCGTCAAAAAGAAGACCGGCAGTTGGCGCCCCATCCTGGACCTGCGGCAGTTAAACAAATACATCAAGGCCCAAAAGTTCAGGATGGTCACCCTCCAGCATGTGCTGGTACAGATGGAGGAGGGCGACTTCCTATCATCGCTGGACTTGGAGCATGCTTACTTCCACATCCCCAGCCTAAAAGGACACCGAAAGTTCCTCAGATTCGTAGTCCAGGGACGCACTACCAGTTCAAGGCCCTCCCATTCGGATTGAAGTTGGCGCCCAGGATGTTCACCAAGTGCCTAGCACCAGTGGCGGCGGGGCTGCGCCTGCAGGTGATCCACGTCTACCCCTACCTGGACGATTGGCTCATCCGAGCAAGAACAAGGGAACTCTCCGTCGAACACATGGCGAAGACCGTCTGGCTGCTCACGGACCTGGGATTCTCCATCAACTTCCCCAAATCCCACCTGGTTCTGTCGCAGGTCGCACTGTTTCTGGGAGCCAAGCTCAATACAGTAGCACGATTGGCCTCGCCGTCGGTGGAAAGGACGAAGGCCATCCTGGGCAAGGTGCAGCGTCTGCTGGCCACGGACGTGGCCAAGGTGAGGTCCATCAAGTCCCTTCTCGGGATGATGTCCTCATGCATCTATCTGGTGCGCCTGTGCAGGCTTTGGATGCGTCCTCTACAGGAGTTCCTCAACGCCCGTTTGATGCAAGCGGCTGGCAGTTTCGAGGACAAGATCTCGCTCAACGAGGTCTTCCACCAAGCGATTCGGTAGTGGGGCACCCGCGCACATCTCGCGGCGGGCATGGACTTTCAGACCCCAGCACACCAGGTGACGGTGACGACGGATGCCTCCCTGGGAGGGGGTGGGGAGCGCACACCGGAGATCTTCACGCAAGAGGCCTTTGGCTCCCGGAGGAGAGGCCACTCCACATTAACATACTGGAGCTCTGAGCAGTGTTCTGGGCCCTCAGGTCGTTCCTCCCATCCCTCAAGGGCAAGGTGGTGAGGATCTTCACTTACAACACCACCACGATGTTCTACATTTGGAAGCAGGGAGGAACCAGATCCCCAGCCCGATCTAAGGAAGCCCAGGAGCTGTGGCATTGGGCTGTTGTGCAGGGGATGTTTCTGGTACAGTTTCATATAGCAGGGATAAAAAACGCCATCGCGGACTCACTCGGCAGGGAGCTGCGCTTGTGCCACGAGTGGAAACTATGGCAGGATCAAGTGGATCAACTCTTCCAGCGATGGGGCAAACCCCAGATTGACCTGTTCGCGACGGCAACGAGCTCCAAGTTCCAGAGGTTCGCCCGCAGGTTTCCCCAGCTGAGGAGCATGGGCGATGCTTTCTCATTCCCCTGGGACGGCCTGTTCCTGTATGCGTTCCCTCCGTTGCCGTTGCTGCTCCGACTCAACCAACTCAAGAGGTCCCGGTGCAGGATGATCCTCGTCGCACCGGCGTGGCAGTGACAGATCTGGTTCCCGGAACTTCTGGACTGGTCAGTGTCCCCACCAGTCAAACTGTCGACGGATGCAGATCTTCTCTCCAGAGAAGGAGGCGCCATTCTTCATCACGACCCGGTGTTGCTGAACTTGCAGGCCTGGCTCCTGCAGCACTAGAGTTTGGAGGGTACGATATCCCGGCGGACTGCAAAGAGGTTCTTGCAAAGGCCAGGGCATCCTCAACTCAAGTGCTACAGACACAAGTGGAAGAGGTTCTCTGTCTGGTGCCGTGCACAGAAGATTAACCCTCTACGGATCACAGCCCCTCAAGTGCTACCGTACCTATTGTCGCTGGCCAAGGCGGGACTAGCTCATGCTTCCATCAAGATACACCTGGCAGCAATTTCCCAATACACCAGAATTACAGGACGGCCATCCATGTGGTCTCATCGCCTGGTGAAGGAATTTATGAAAGGACTGTTCCGATTGTTCCCGCTGGTGAAGGCTCTGGCCCCGGCGTGGGAGCTCAACGTGGTGCTGACCAGGCTCATGGGGGTGCCATTCGAGCCTCTGCATTCGGCACTGTTGAGGTTCCTGTCGTGGAAGACAGCATTTCTTGTGGCCATCACCTCCGCACGACGAGTGGGAGAGATCAGGCCCTATCCTGCAAGCCTCCATACTTGACTTTTCACGAGACGAGGGTGGTGCTGAGGACGCACCCCTCCTTTATGCCCAAGGTGCCGTTGGACTTCCATCTCAACGAGCCCTTGGTGTTGCCAGCTTTCTTCCCGTTGCCTTCGTCGCCGGCCGAGAGGACTTTGCACTCGCTGGATGTAGCAAGAGCGCTGAAGTTCTACGTGGACCGCACAAGTTTTCGGAAGACGTCACAGCTGTTTCTGAACTTTGGACCTGTGAACCAAGGGAAGGCCCTCTCGAAGGCTTCTATTTCAAGATGGCTCTCCGGCTGCATCATGCACTGTCACCGGTTGGCAAACTGACCGTTGCCCGGCCGGCTGAGACCCCATTCGACTAGAGCGATCGCTGCTACCACGGCGTTCTTATCTGGTGTGCCCCTGCTGGACATCTGCAGGGCTGCTACGTGGAGGTCGACGCACACCTTCACAAGATTCTACTGCGTCGACCGGGATTCCAGGGAGGAGTCCAGAGTCGGCCAAGCAGCGCTGCGCAACCTGTTCGCCTAAAGGTGGGCCTGGTGAGGAGGTAAGAGTTGCTTAATGTTGAGTTTATGTGATGCTTAATATTGAGCCTTTGCCACCTCCCATGGTTGTGCATGTGTGTACTGCTATGTATTCTTATATTCATGAGCATGTGAATCCATGCCAAACCCAATGCTGGAGAAGGAACAAGTTACTTACCTGTAACTGTTGTTCTCCAGCATGGGTCTGGCATGTATTCACATGCAAACCCTCCCTCCTACCCCTCTGCGGCTCTTCACTTGGTCATACTGCCACTTTACCTGCTACCAAATCTGAGGATGGCTGCCAGGGGTGGGGCTTAGGGAGAGGGCAGTCATTGGCTGTGGGCAGTATGACCCAGAGGCCAGTGATTGGTTACTACTAAGACAGACAGGTCAGAAACGAAACTGATGCTGATTTTTTTCTTTACCGCGGATTCCCAGCCTGACGACTGGGAATATTCATGACCATGTCAATCCATGCCAGACCCAAGCTGGAGAACAACAGTTACAGGTAAGTAACTTGTTCCTTATGAATATAATGCATGCATAGACCATGCATTGGTAGGTCATCTTACAGCATTTGTTTCTTGGGCAATATGAATGTCTCTCCTCCTGAGGGAGAACAATGTTGCTGCTCTGGCTTTCCATCTCGAGCAAAAACTGGTTCTTTAATACATTTTCATTATTATCACTTCCTTCTGGGTTCTGCTGTCTCTGCTTCATGGATCAGTAGTTCTGGACCAATTGTCCTTTCACTCTGGAAAAATAGACTGTCTCTTGTCTCTGGAAACAGTTGATGGAAACAGTTGATGACCTCGGCAAGTCTATAATACGTGTTCCATATAGACTAGTTCCCAATCTATACCTCGAATCTGCTTCACTCCAGATGGCATGTTGCTTCCTTGTCAGCAAAAAGTGTTTCTGGTCAATACTTCCACTATCTGTCCCTCGAATAAAAGTCTCTACACTCTTCAGTGATTTTGATGAGATGAAAGTGCAACCTGTATTGTTATGCTACGTAGAAGCATACTCAAGTTTGTAGTATTGGCTGGATCACAGATTAATGTGAGCACATCAACATTGGCATGTCTCCCAAGAAGGTCTGGAAAGTCTTCAATTAAATGAAAAACCACTGCATTTGTCAGTCTGATTCTCTGGTGATAGGGACATTTGTCTTGTCCTCGCTGTATATGATATGGCATTTGTAACGCGCCTATACACATGTACTCTGGAAATCACAGTGATCAGTCTTATTGTTATCAGGATCTTGCAAAAACTCTGCTATGCTTGTAAGTCTCCCCACCGACGGGTAGGACCTCAATACCAATTCGAAATAGGTCACTATGTGCCTAGTGAGGTCACTATTGTGACCCCATAAGTAAGTCCAAACAAAGATTCTGTCTTGAAGGACTCTGGATACTGTTTTATCTTCCAATTTCTATAACCTCGATCAAAATTTGGCATAGCTTTTCTTAACAGGATTTAGTGTGCCTCAGTCCAAAGTCAACAAGGTACTTGTGGCTCAATAAATGCAATTCTTTCCTTTCACCCTGCAACTAGGATGCACAGAGTATTTGTGTCTTTTTTCCTTGTTTTGCGCAAAGGAAATGTCTTAACTGGGCCACAACCTTATCACAAAGGTTTCTTGCTTTTTTCACTTAAATGGTCATGCGTCCTTCTTCCTCGTCATAGATCTTGTTTGCACGTGCTGTGGTTCTTCATTGTCTGTAGTTTCTCTGAGTTGGGGTGCGGGCAGATGGGTCTCTCCGATATATGGCTTGATTTCACCGATGAAGATCCAAGATCATCTTCCCTGCAACTTGACTGCAGATGGCGTAATGTCCTCCACAGTGAAAGGGCCATGGAACCGTGGCTCGCCCCACCTTTTCCTTGTGCGATTCCGAACTAAGATGGTATCCCCAGGGTTTAGTTGAGGTACATGTAACTCCGGAACCTTCACAGCTGTAGTATCTCCTTCTGTGTTGTGTACTGCCCTACACCCTCCTTGTCGTCACTCAGCTTGGAAGTCCTACAGTTCAGGTAGTTTTGCATTTCCTATACTAGTACTACTTCTGTTGGCTGAGCATCACATCTAGCTCTAGTTTAAGTCATTAATGGCATCCGCATTCTTCTGCCTGTCAAAATTTCATGTGGGGTAAGATGGTAGTCAAAACCAGGCTGGTTTCGGAGTGCATACAATACCAGTGGAAGGCAGTGCAACGATCCTTTCTTCAGATTAAGCTTCAACTTGGCTAGCCTTTCCTTTTACAACCCATTGAGCTTCTTGCATTTTTCCATTTGCTTGCGGATGTTACGCTGACGAAAACTTGTGCTTTATACCAAGCAACAAGCGGATCTGTTCAAATACTGCGTTAACAAAATGAGGACTGTTATCCAACCTCATCACTTCACCAACTCCCCATCTGGGAAATGCCTCCCTCACCAAGAATTTGGCCGCATAGGTCGTCTGGGTATGTACATGGACTTGCTTCTATCCAGCTAGATAATGGACACACCACAACAATTAGATACTTGTACCCGTTACATACTTGAATCATATCGACCTAGTCGATGTGGAAGTGCTGAAAAGGACCATTAGGCCTTGGGATGACTCCTCTGATCACACGTAGTGTATGCCCAGCTGTAACTTTCTGACAGATTATGCAATTTATCATAAAAAAATGCAACATGCTCCGGTAGGTTTAGTACAAATCAGTCTTCGGCAATGGTTGCTGCTAGATTCTCTTGTTATATGCGTTGGATAGTGTAACTGTTCCAGTGCTATTTTCAGTAGGGCTATAGGCATTACTGGTTTACCAATGCTGTCCTGTCGCCATAAAGCCTCAGAGGGGTTTAAAGAACACCCTATTCGCTTCCAAAGGTTCTTTTCTTCCTGTGGTGCCTCACGTTGGAGCGCCATTCACTGTGTATTTGACATGTTACTGTAGCCTTCCGGCTCACTCCTCACCACTATCATTTTCTCATGCACATCAGATATTTACACATCCATCATTATTTCATCTTCAGTTGCCACATGCTTGGCTTCAGCGCCTGCTGCTTGATTTCCACGTGAGATAAAATCTGTCCCTTTCGTGTGGGCTGCGCTGCGCATATCACGACTGCTCTGCCCACTGGGAGTTGTAGTGCCTTAATCAGCCTGTCCAATAGGGCTGCGTGCTGCACTGGCGGTCCGTCCGCTCGGAAGTGGCCCCTCCTTTTCCAGCGCGCTAAGCCTGCATGCACTGTCGACGTCACATAGGTAGTCACTGTACACCGTTACTTCCTGGTCTGCGCGATTCTCAAGCGTGAGTATCAATGCCAATAATTCTGCAGCCTGTGTTGAATAATTGGAGGGTAAACGTGCACCAATAAGTACTCGGAATTCCCCATTTGCTGTGTGCTTCACCACAGCAGCACCTGTATATCTTTGTCCGTCATTTTGATCGATCCTCGAAGAACCATCAATGAAGACGATTTCTCCTGCTGCCAATGCATTTTCCTTTATTCTTGCGATCTCATCATCTTGGGATCTCATCATAGAAGTCTTCATAGTTGGCGCAATCATGTATTGGCTCTCCTTCAGTAACTGGCTCTGCTATAAGCATAGCTGGGTTCACTATTCTGTATTGTACTATTTTAATGGCTGGATTTGAATGGACCTTTTCATAAGGAGAAGCTCTTTGTGATGTCAATGTACCTTTTTGGTTTCTCTAAAATGGCAAATAATGAATAACTTCATTGGGCACCCCATTACAATGGTTGTAGCTTTCTGTATAGCAAATGCGGCGGCAGCCAAACTTTGTTCGCACGGGAAATGACCTCTCATTACTGGGTCTAAAATCCCACTGTAGTATGCCAGGGGCTTGTACCACAACGTGGTTTTCTGTGTAATGACTCCTGTCATAACCGTACCATCGGTGTGTGAAAACAGGTAGAATTCCTCTGCATAATTGGGAATCCCTAAAACTGGTGCCGTGCAAATAGCCTTTTTTAATTAATCAAACCCTTCCTCCATGTCGTTGGTCCACATTTTTTTTCTTTCGTTGTCTATGCTTTAAGGCTTGTAATAAGGGCCTGATAGAAGAGCTGTAGTCAAAGACCCATGCCCTGACATTATTACATAATCATAGAAAACTTTGAATTTGTTTTACTGTGTGTGTGGCTTAGCCGTTCCCAAAATAGCTTCAGCTCTTCCAGGAGTAACCTTCTTTCCCCTCATGTGAAATCAATTGGCCTATGTAAAACACTTCTTGTTGACAATACTGTAACTTCTCCTTCAGCATGGGGTCTGGCATGGATTCACATGCTCATGAATATTCCCCCATCAGGCTGGGAATCCTCGTAAAGAAAAAATCAGTTTAGTTTTGTTTCTGAACTGCCTTTCTATCAATAACCAATCACTGGTCTATGGGTCATACTGCCCCATCCAATGACTGCCCTCAACCTAAGCCCCTCTGGCAGCCATCTTCAGATTTTTACCGTACGTTCAAGTGTTGGGAGTACTTGTGCTTAGCTCTCAAGCTTCTACTGCGTATTGAGGTTTTTTTCCAGAGAATTTTCTCAATTTTTTTTAGTCAATTGAGCCTCAAGCTCCACCGATTCATCATCCGATTAACGGCGACCCATTTTTAAAAGTTTCTACGCCCCTCAAGCATACATGCCAACATTCAGATGCACCTGGGAGGGAGATTTCCACAGGGAAATCGGGAGACACACATTTCCCCATAGGAATAGATTGGGCCTACAGTTATTTTAGGCTGGAGACCATGAAAAATAGCAATATTTTTCACTGAAAAATCGGGAGTCTTCTGCCTAAATCGGGAGGGTTGGCATGTATGCTCAAGGGCACATTTCGTCGAACTTCACTTCTTGGAGGATTCCAGAAAATACTTGAGGCCTACCCCGCGTGGAGATGGCCGAAGACAAAGGAGACTCAACACCTCGGTTTAGTTTCTTCCCAGGATGTGGGCTACAGAACGTCTTCAAGGAGTATGGGCACTCCTGGTGCCTTTACTGCCTACACCCAGACAAATCGCATGTGGAGGAGGCCTGTGCGTTCTGCAAGGACATGTCCTCCCGCACTATGAAGGACTGTCGCAAGCGGCTCGCTGAGTGGCTGGATACAAAGAACCCAGCGGCAGGTGAGCCCCGGCAACGTTCTTCTCCCAAGAGAAAATCTGAGCGGTCTTCAAAGACCTTTGAGGGTGCTCCGGCGACGGGGGCCCAACAAAAGGCAAAGCACTGCCTGCGAGTCTGTGGGCACCAGGATCACCGTGGGTATGGGCTCCTCGGCAGCCATGCTGGGCGCAGCTTCACCGATGCAGTCAACCACGAGCCAGTACTCCGGTTCAGTGAAGAAAAGGAAGTCTGAGCAACCGGGTAAGCTTTGAGAGAAGGCCTGATCGTCTCCGACGGAGAAGGCCTCAGAATGACCTAAGGTCGTGAAGGCCCAGGCCACACAATCTATTGAGGGAGTGGTGGCATCCCTGGTGAAGGCCGCCGATGCGGGTTCCTAGGAGGCATCCACAAAACAAGAGGTTACCTGCCCGCCTGGAGGCAATCTCCATCTCGCCCCTGTCCGAGAAGAGGGTGGCGCAGTGGTCCAACTAGACTCGGAGACCTCTTCTGAGGAGGAGCTTTCAGGCCTTAAGGCGGTGCTGGACAAGAAGTTTGCCTTGGCCAAGTCCTATGGGAAGGACCCCCACAACGCGGATGAGGAGAGCGACGAGGGAACCAACGAGGAACGGCAGGGCAAGGAGGAACCGGACCCGACACTCCTGTCACAACCACTTCTACCATCGACGGACAGATCGGAGGACATCCTACAAGCTCTGCACATCGTGTGTACGGAGAAACGGACAAGGCTGCCCACTCCGGGTGATCCAGTGCCTGGACCGTCAGAGGATCCACCAACTAAGAGGAGACAAGTCCATCCTCCTCCACCGTACCACCCCTCCCTTCCATCCCCTCTGCCGAGGGACGCGATGGGGCCGGATACAGCGACGATGGGTATGGGTGACGACGACGGAACAGATCTCCCGTCGCCAGTACCCAGGGCTTCTCCCCCCGATGAGATCAGATCCTTCCACACCATGATCTCCAGGGCTTCGGAGCTGTTCCAGCGCACACCCGAGGAAAAGGAGGGTTTCCTTTATCAGTGACGAGAGGCCAAGAGGAAGACCGTACTCTTGGTCCCGCTGTTGGGCGACATCTGGGTCGAAGGGCTGTCCCTCCTGAAGAACCCATCCTCGACCCTGGCAAAGAGACTGGAACGAGAAGAAATACCAAGTTCCAGACTCTGCACTGATGTGCCTCAGAGTGCAACTGTCCCCTGACTCTGTGGTCTCCACGGCGGCCAGGAAGAAATCTGAAGGGTCGGCAGCATCGACTTCCACTGCCCCACCGGACGGCGAGGGGGAGAAGCTGGACGCGATGGGACGACGGGTTATTTTGTCGGCGGCAGCGATGACCATTAAGGCGGCCAATGCTCTCGCTATTGTGGCCCGCTACGATAGGGAGCTGTGGTTTAAAATCACCCCTCTCCTGGATTTCCTCCCAGATGACAAGAGGGTGGAGGCCCTTGAGATGCTGCAAGAAGGCGAGGTGGCTTCGGACCATGCCATCACGGTGGCCACAGACATCGTCGACACTGGGTTCTGCTAGATGGGCAGCAGCATTTGCCTTCACCTGCATGGTTGGCTCAGGGCCACCAACTTCCGTCAGGGCGTCCAGGCGAGGGTACTGGACATGCCCTTCGACTGAGACAACTTGTTCAGCAAGGTGGTGGACGAGTCACTGCAGGCCATCAAGGCAGACACTGAGACGGCCCGTGCCTTAGGCACACTCCAGCAACGGCAGCCGTCCTTTCGGTCGCCCGGAGGCAAATCACAGGGTGCCTTCAAAAGATTCGGTGGCAGCTCTTCTCCATACCACCTTCGGCCCGTTCTTCATCTCAGGAAGCCTACAGAGGCCACAGCAAGGCCGGAGGAAACCGCTGTCACCGAGGGACCCAAGGTGGCACAGCAGGACTGAACAGACCGTGATGTCGGGCCCCCACCCGAGCAACCCCGGTGGGAGGCCGGCTAGCGAACTTTGTTGGCGCGTGGAAGTCCATCTCCACTGACTGTTTGGTGCTGGATGCCCTGGCCTACAGACACACCCTGGAGTTCCAAAGGAAGTGTCCCCATTTTCCACCTGTGGCCAGAAAAGAGAACCACATTCTACAACTACTTCTGGAGGTACGAGCAATGCTGAAAAAGGGCGCGATAGAACTCATCCCAAAGAGGCTCCGGGACTCCGGAGTATACCTGCGGTACTTCCTTGTCTGAAAGAAGACTGGCGGTTGGCGGCCCATTCTAGATCTCCGCCGCCTCAACCAATATATAAAGTTCCGGATGGTCACCCTTCAGCACGTGCTAGGACAGCTGGAGGAGGGAGACATCTTGTCGTCGCTGGACCTGCAGGATGCTTAATTCCACATCCCCATACACAAGGGGCATCGAAAGTTTCTGTGCTTCATGGTCCAAGGGCGGCACTACCAATTCAAGGCCCTTCCCTTCGGTTTGAAGTTGGCCCCCAGGGTCTTCACCAAGTGCCTGGCACCGGTGGCGGCGTGGCTGCGCCTGCAGGGATCCATGTCTACCCCTACCTGGATGATTGGCTCATCCGAGCGAAGTCAAGGGGGACTCCCCGTCGAGCACACAGCGAGGACCTGTCGGAGGACAGGATAAAGGCCATCCTGGGCAAGTTACAATGGCTGTTGACCATGGAAGTGGCCAGGGTGAGGTCCATCAAGTCCCTGCTCGGCATGACGTGCATCTACCTCGTGCAGCTGTGCAGGCTGCGGATGCAGCCGCTGCAGGAGTTCCTCGACGCCCGTTGGATGCAAGTGGCAGGAAGCTTTGAGGACAGGATCGCCCTCAATGAGACATTCCATTGAGCGATTTGGTGGTGATGTGTGTGTGCCTGCGCCTCTCGCAGCGGGCACAGACTTTCAAACCCCAGTGCATCAGGAGATGGTGACAACGGACGCCTCCCTGGAGGGATTGGGCGATCATACGGGAAATCTCCACGCAAGAGGCCTGTGGCTCCCAGAGGCGAGATCGTTGCACATCAACGTTCTGGAGCTCCGAGTCATGTTTTGGGCCCTCAAGTCATTCCTTCCGTCCCTCAAGCGCAAGGTGGTGCGGGTCTTCACCGACACCACCACCACAATGTTCAACATTCAGAAGCAGGGGACATGAGATCACTGGCCCTCTCCAAGGAAGCGCAGGACCTATGGCACTGGGCCGTTGCCCAGGGGATGTTCCTGCTACCCTTTCATCTAGCAGGAGTGAAGAACACTGTCGCCGACTCACTCGGCAGGGAGCTGCGCTCTTGCCACGAGCGGGAACTTTGGCAGGATCGGGGGCGTGGCTACGAGGCCATGTGAGAGGACAGGTTCCCGGAGGAGCTCCGCCCATCCTGCAATGATCCGTATAGAAAGTGCACACACGGGTGCCTACGATTGCTGAAAATGCATATATATGCATGCGAATACGCCGAGCATGCCTGCAGAAACTTTGATGCCCGCAGGACTTACTGGAACAAAGTTCTGCACATCACGAGGATGGTGGTGGCCGGGGACCAAAGTAGACACAAAATGGCGGCCCGGAATCGAGAACAAAGGACCTGATCAGGAAGTTTCGCTTCTGCTGCTACAGTGTATTTGCGAAGGTACGCGAGCACAGTGGTGCTAAGGAAACACACCGTGGCGTCCCTTAAGGGAGATACAAGCTCTAACGCGCGTGTACGACCAAAGCACAGTGGTTTGGAGCATGTGCGCTGCCCGAACGAACTGACCCCGCAGCCCGGACATTGAGCGGACGAAATCGGGCCGCAAGTGAAGCGGCTGTACATGAAAATATGGAGGGGTCGGGGTCTGGAGCTTACGCAGCCCCCTCCCGCCCTCATAACGTGTAAACGCAAGTGAGCATTTACATGCGGCCAGCGAGCGCTAACACGCACAGCCGCGATCGGCTGTTCGTGCCCTGAACACCCGCGGGACGGGGAGCCGCGATCAGCTGTCTGCGCACCGAACACTCTTGAGGGCGGCGGAGGAGGAGCAGACGGGTGCCCGGGACGCAACGAGAATCCCACAGAAAGCACATGGACTGCTGCGTGCTGACGCCCGGACTCCCCCTACATGCCCACATGCACAGTGCCCAGGAAAATGGGTGAAGCACAGTGATTGTGCATGGGAGATCCTCTGTTCCCCAACTGACAACAGCTGTAATAGGACTGGCGGGGAGATACAGAGGGGAGGCCAGGCAAAGGACACAGCTGGAGGGGCCCCCGGGACACATCTCCTGAAGTAGCTGCAGTGGGGCAATAACTTACAACACCAGCACCCATTGGGAGAGGAAACTGGCACCGTGGGTGCTGAGAGACACTCGCTCCAGGAGGGTGAACAGTAGGCAGCGAAGGCCACGGCCGGAGGAGACCACAGAAGTGTATTGCGGGGTGGACAATGGAGGGCCATGCTCCACGACGGATAGCGGGCCGAAGATAGCGGAGACACATTTGGGCACTGGGCAGCAGCGGTATTGAGGGTGCGGTGCACATTCCACCCGTGCCGCAGGGTCAGACCGCCCCTTGACTCACGATTGTGGATGAGAAGCTACCCTGACCGAAGGGATGTCCAACAAACCCTTGAGAACGAAGGCTAAGCAGCCCACGCTGGATGACTACACCAGAACGCCGACCGGCTTCGAGGGGGCCAGGAGCAAAGATAAGACCCCAGCAGTGGGAATGGCCGCTGTGAGTACGAACCGGGAGGTCCTTGAGGCGATTGCGGATCTGAAGGCGGCCTGGGTGTCCAAACTACAATTGGCTGTGACGGAATTGAAAACGGCGATGGAGCTTCAAGTTGGAGCGGTACAGGAAGATGTGAACCTCCTCAGGCAGGATGTTAGGAATCTGGCGGAACGCACAGAGACCCTGGAGAAAGAGAGGGGCCCAATCGCTGCGGACTGTGCTGCACACAAACGGGAGCTGTATGCCCTGGTGCAACGAGTGGGCAATCTGGAAAGTAGGGCGGAGGAGGCAGAAGGGCACGCTCGGAGGAATAACATTCGCATCGTTGGACTGCCGGAAGGGGCTGAAGGCCACAACCCGACGGAATATGTGGAAAACATGCTGCTACAGGAAATCACTGGGGGAAACCTCTCCCAAGGGTTTGCTGTGGAAAGAGCGCACTGGGCCTTGACAAGGAGGCCACCGCCAGGTAACCCGCCCAGGCCAATGATTGCCAAGATCCTCAATTATCGGGATCGCGAGAGAATCCTTGAACACTTCCGTAAAGGGGGTACAATTCAACGAGGAGCGGCGAGCATAACTGTCTACCCTGATTATACCCTGCAGGTACAGCGAAGCCGTATGAACTTTGGATCGGTCAAGAGGAGATTGCGGGAAGCTGGGTACAAATACATGCTGCTCTACCCGGCCAAGCTAAAGGTTTTTTATAAGAACAAGATGCTGTTCTTCGACACTCCGGAAGACGCTATGGGGTGGCTGGATGTGCAGAGCTGCCCTCAAGAGCCAGATATTCAGAAGGAAGACGGAGCAGGATGAGAGAAGTAAAGCTGTGGGCCTGGTTGGGCTGCGGACTGTGGGACTTGATTATAGTCACTGATGCAGTTGAAGAGCAGGTACGCGCTAGTTGGTAGGAAACATGATCCGTGAGCACGGAGACTGCTGCGAGAGGAAGGAGCCTCCTGAGGCCGATCTTTATATCCCCATTTAGAGTTTAGTTTGGTCACTGATAGTGAGGTGACACCCTGTCGGGTTCTCAAATTGGGCTTCCAAGGGAGAACCAAACGCGGGGATGCCTGAGATCCAGGGATGGAGCTGGGCAGTTGGTTGGGTTGGGGTTTTGGGGTGTTTAAGTTTAAAAATGAGCCTTGGGGGAAGAACTAAAATCAGGAATCTGTTTGGTATGGGGGGGGGGGGTCTGGTTGGAAGGGGAGCTATTGATGAACCATGGGGGACCTTAGGATATTAACGTGGAATGTTAGAGGGCTCAACAGTTATTTGAAGCGGAACAAGGTTATGCTGTATCTGAAGCGACAGAAGATAGACGTCGCCTTGCTACAGGAGACGCATCTGACGCGAGAGAAAATGGAGTTGGTGGGGAGGAAATGGAAAGGGACAGCGGTGGGTTCGTCGTACTCTGCTTATGCAAGAGGAGTACTTGTCTGGGTGGCGCCACATGTCCCATTTAAGTTGACTGAAGTTGTGGCGGCGGATGGGAGGTTGGTTATAGTGAGGGGGCTGATAGAGAACAAAGAAGTATGCATTGTAAATACATACGCCCCCAACTAAAACACGGCGTCATACTTTAGGATGCTGTGTACCAAGCTCAGTGCGTGTGTGGGGGGTGCGGTGATTTGGGGTGGGGATTTTAATTGTGTATTGAATCCTAGGGTAGACCGGTCGGATGATGAGACGGCCAAGCCCAACCCAGCAACTAAAGTATTGCAGACGCTGCTGGCGGACTTTGGCTTGGTAGATGTGTGGAGAGCGAAACGCCCTGACGAGAGGCAATACTCGCACTATTCGGCTCCGCATCAACTACATAGGAGGCTTGATTATATCTTTGCCACTCTGGACGTAGTTGCGCAGAGTAATCATATAGATTACAAAGCAAGAGTTCTCTCTGATCACTCGCCCCTGGTCCTGAGGTGGCAGTATTGCCCCCCAAGGGCGCGCATACCAACATGACGCCTCCGGGCGGAGGCGCTCAAAGACCCAGTCTTCAGAGAAGACATAAGGGACGGGATTATTGCTTACTTCGAGGTGAATACTGGTAGTGTAAAGTCAGCTGGTACTTTATGGGAGGCTTTTAAGGTTGTAATGCTGGGGATCGCCATTGCGAAGTCAAAGGGATTGTTGGGTGGAGTTCGAGCTGATCTACATAGAGCTGAGATCAAGCTGGAAAGAGAGTTGGAAGGTGGCGGGGCTGATACAGAGGTAGTCTTCAAATTACAACAGAAGTGCGCGGAATACTGGGATAGGCTCTGTAACTTAAATTATAATAAGTATATAGAGAGACCGCATGTGGGAGGAGATAAAACAGGCCGACTCCTAGCGTGGTTGTACAAGAGCGAAACCCCGAGACCCCCGATTCGAATTGTAACCAATGAAGAGGGCGAGACGGTGGACACCCAGGAAGGTGTAAACAGGGCATTTGCGGAATACTATAAGGCATTATATGAAGATGATGAGGGGAGCAGCCAGGAGGAGATAGATGAGGTACTGGAAGATATAGGCCTGCCTAAGGTCGGTGACGAGGAGAGGGAGGAGCTGGATGCTCCGATCACTCTGGAGGAATTGAAAGAGATTGTAAGGCAGTTACCCACCAGCAAGGCTCCAGGTGCAGACGGGTTCCCTAGTGAATTTTATAAAGTGTATGGGGAGGAGGTGCTCCCACCCATGCTAGAAATGCTTAATGAAGCGTTTGAGGTAGGACGGTTGCCGGAGTCACTCAGGGAGGCGATCATAATACCGCTCCCCAAGCCCAATAAACCGGGACACAGTTGCGGTTCCTACAGGTCCTTGTCGATGCTGAACCAGGACAGCAAGATACTGACAGCTGTCCTGGCCAACAGAATGCGGAGAGTAATCAGCAAGTTAATTCACCCTGACCAAACGGGCTATGTCCCGAGCAGGAACATCACTCACAACCATAGACGACTCCACCAAGTGGTCGAATTGGGGGTGCAGTAATGACGGCGAAATGGCGATTGTGGCATTGGACGCAGTTAAAGCGTTTGACTCTGTTAAGTGGCCGTGGTTGCTGGCCGCCCTAGGAGGGTATGGAGTGGGGCCAGGTTATATTAGATGGGCTGAGATGTTATACAGTGAACCGCTGGCCAGGGTCCGTACAGGTGCAGTGGTGTCTGAAAGATGGCAGCTGGGCAGAGGCACTAGGCAGGGGTGCCCCTGGTCCCCGATGCTGTACATACTGGCCCTGGAGCCCTTAGCAATATACCTCAGGCAACAATATGACCCGATCGGTATTGAGGTGGGAGGGGAGCGTCACCTTATATTCTTGTATGCAGATGACTTGTTACTATATCTGAAATACCGGGAAGAAAATCTGCGGTATGTTTTGGAGGTGATGGGGAGGTATGCCAGGCTGTCCGGTATAGCGGTGAACCCCCAGAAATCTGCCCTATTCCCGCTGGGTAGCTATGTGGGAACTCCTGTAGAGAGGTTGTCAGTGTTGCAGATCCCGTGGGCAGCGAGCTCCTTCCGCTACCTTGGAATAGATGTGTATCACACGACGGAGGAAGAACATAGGCGCAATACTGAAATAGCCATTGGGAAAATCGGGAAATGCATGAGGTTCTGGAAGAGGTTGCCCTTAGCGATGATGGGCCAATGTGCTATGCTTAAAATGGTGGTATTACCTAGGCTTTTGCATTACTTCAACAATATCCCATACATGATACCTAAGAAGTTTTTTGTTAAGCTGCACAGTATGTGCAAGGAATTTTTGTGGCACGGTACCCGGAACAGAGTTGTATGATGGAAGCTGCAGAACTTTTACGAAAAAGGCGGTATTAAACTGCCTAACTTTGAGGCCTACTATGTAGCGGCGCAACTGCAATATGTGGCTAAGTGGCTCTCCGATGAAGAGACCCCTGAACACAGGTTGTTCGGGAGGGACTGTACCCCTTTTTACTTGCGGGAAATGATCTGGATGGCTAGCGCAGACATGAGGGAGCGCCCTAGAATGCTGTTATTGGGGTGGAACATGTGGCGCCGAGCCTGCCGGATGATGGGGGACCCCTTCCCGTGTGTTCCGCAGATACCATTGGTCGCACTGGCAAAGGGAGACAGGCAGCTGAAGGTAATTATCAGGACATACTGGGAATCAGTGGGACTAGTCACTTTGGGAGACATTTGGCAAGACGGGACTATCATGGAGTTGGGGGAACTGGGGGAAGTAGCGGGATTGCACAGAGGCCAATATGTCACTTATCATATGATAGTGCAGGAGATTCGGAGCAGATGGCCTGCAACTACTTTGGCGGGGGAACCGGATGCTACTGTTGGGGTACTGTATGATATATCGGAGGGTGGGCATGAGGTTTCTAGATTGTATGAGATGTTGATGGCTAAGGTTGGGAGGGACCTGGTGCACTTGAGATTAGAATGGGAAACGGAGATGGGAGCCCCGATGGAAGATGGGATGTGGGAACGTGCTTTGGGATATCATAAGAAGGTGTCGAGAAATGCCAGGTTCAAACAAATACAGCTATATATAACGCACAGGGCATACATGCCCCCTCTGAGAATATCAAAGTTCCGAAATATTGGGCGCCAGGGGTGCCCTAAGTGTGACAAGGAGAATGCCGACATGATACACATGTTCTGGGCATGCCCGGTAATTGAATGCTACTGGGGTGAAGTGGCACAGAAACTAGCAGGGAAGGGGGTCACGCTCAAAATAGACTCGGCCTGGGCCTGCTTGCTGGGAGGGTATCCCAGAGCGCGAAAACTCAAACATGTTGGGAAAATGAGAGATTTGGCATATGTGCTCGCGAAACGAAGGTTTGCCATGGGATGGAAGAAGTGTCATAAGCTGCGAGTGTTGGTCTGGTGGAAGGACCTACAAAAATGGGCGGAGGCTGAAACAGTGGTGTGGCAAAAGGCTAGCAACGCGGGGGAGGATGAAGAAATGGGCTCCCTCATGGCATGGAAATTATTGATAGCTGAAATGTTTGGAGCAGTGTCGGCTCCAGCTGAATCTTTGAGGGCAGCGATACCCTGACACACGGAACGGATAGTGAATGTGAAGAACAAATAGGCTCATAAGGGGTGGGGGGATTGGGAGTGCGGTGTTTATGTTGTTAAATGTGTTTACTTATGTTTTGTTGTATTGTTTGGTTTGAATAAAATAAAAATCTTGTTTAAAAAGAAAAAACAACTTTGGCAGGATCAGGTGGAGCTACTATTTTGACGATGGGGCAATCCCCAGATCAATCTGTTTGTTACGGCGACAAACACCAAGTGCCGGAGGTTCGCCAGCAGGTTTCTCCAGCCAGGGAGCATGGGGGATGCGTTCTAATTCCCCTGGGATGGCCTGTTCCTCTATGCGTTTCCACTGTTGCTTCTGCGACTCATCAGTCAACTCAGATGGTCCCGGTGCAGGATGATCCTCGTCGCACTGGCGTGGCAGAGGCAGATATGGTACCCGGACCTTCTGGACATGTCGGCGTCCCCTCCAGTCAAGCTTCCGGCGGACGCAGATCTTCTCGCCAGAGAAGGAGGCGCGATTCTGCACCATGATCCGGGGTTGCTGAACCTGCAGGCCTGGCTCCTGCAGCGTTTGAGTTCGGAGGATACGAGATCTCGGCGGACTGCAAGGAGGTACTTGCCAAGGCCAGGGCTTCTTCGACTCTTAAGTGCTATGGACATAAATGGAAGAGATTCACCATCTGGTGCCGAGCACAGAAGATAAACCCTCTACGGATTATGGCCCCTCAAGTGCTGCTGTACTTGCTGTTACTGGCCAAGGTGGGGCTGGCACATGCTTCTATCAAAATTCATCTGGCGGCCATCTGCCGCTACACCAGAACCCCGGGGCAGTCGTTGATGTGGTCGCAAGTTTATGAAAGGACTTTTCTGCTCATTCCCGCCGGTGAAGGCTCCGGCCCCAACGTGCTAACTCAATGTGGTGCAGACTAGGCTCATGGGTCTGCATTCAAGCCTCTGCATTCGGCGCCTCTGAAATTCCTATTGTGGAAGATGGCATTTCTTGTAGCCATTACCTCCACACGACGGGTGGGAGAGATCCAGGCCCTCTCCTGTAAGAGTCCTTACTTGACATTCCACGAAACGAGGGTTGTGCTGAGGATGCACCCCTCCTTCATGCCCAAGGTTCCATTGGACTTCATCTTAACGAGTCCTTGGTGTTAGTTGTTTTCTTCCCATCTCCTTTGTCGCCGGCCGAGAGGACTTTGCACTCGCTGGATGTGACTAGAGCGCTGAAGTTCTACGTGGACTGAACAAAGGGTTTTCGGAAGACCTCACAGCTGTTTGTGAACTTTGGCCTTGTGAACCAAGTGAAGGCCCTCTCCAAGGCTTCCATTACCAGGCGGCTCTCCGGCTGCATCAACCATTGTCACCGGTTGGCAAACCGACCGTTGCCTGGCCATCCGAGAGCCCATTCGACTAGAACGATCGCTGCAACTACAGCGTTCCTGTCTGTTGTGCCCCTCCTGGACATCTGCAGGGCTGCTATGTTGAGGTCAACGCACACCTTCATGCGATTCTAATGCGTCGACTGGGATTCCAGGGAGGAGTCAGAAGTCGTCCAATCAGTGCTGCGCAACCTGTTCGCTTGAAGGTGAGCCTGGTGAGGAGGTAAGAGATGCTTAATGTTGAGATGTTGAAATGCTTAATGTTGAGCCTTGCCACCTCCTGTGGTTGTGCATGTGTGTACTGCTATGTATTATTTATTCATGAGCATGTGAATCCATGCCAGACCACATGCTGGAGAAGGAACAAGTTACTTACCTGTAACTGTTGTTCTCCAGCATGGATCTGGCATGGATTCACATGCGAACGCTCCCACCTACCCCTCTGCGGCTTTTCTCTTGGTCCTACTGCCACTTTACATGCTACCAAATCTGAAGATGGCTGCCATGGGAGGGGCTTAGGTAGTGGGCAGTCATTGGCTGGGGACAGTATGACCCAGAGACCAGTGATTGGTAATTGGTAGAAAGACAGTTCAGAAACTAAACTGATTTTTTCTTTACCGAGGATTCCCAACCTGACAGCGTGGAATATTCATGAGCAGGTGAATCCATGCCAGACCCATGCTGGAGAACAAGTTACAGGTAAGTAACTTGTTCCTTGTCAACTTTATATCCCTTCTCAGCAAGTTTAGTTAATAACTGAATGGAATCGCGTCTGCACTCTTCCTCTGTTGTGCTGCAGACTAAAATGTCATCCACTTATTGCAAAACAACACACTCTAATGCAAAGTCCATCTGCAGGACTCTATTGAAAATCAAAGGAGACTCGCAATAACCTTGAAGCAGCCTTGTGCTTTTCAGATTAAATTGCCTGAACATGAAAGATGGCAAATCTTGTGAGTCTTTGTGCAATGGGATTGAGAGAAATGCATTTTTCAAGTCACTCACCGTGGCATAACATGCCTCAACATGTATGTTGCATAGAATTGTAGACGGGTTAGGGACTAGAGGGAACTCTGCCTCTACTATCTGGTTTATCGGTCTTAAATCTTGTATTAAATGCCAAGACCCTCCCTTTGATTTTTTTAATCGGATAAACCTAAGTATTGCATGGTGAATCTGACGTCACTAAGATGCCTTGATCCAAACAGGGCAGAAATTGTCTTAAAAATTCCTTCATCTGCCTCCCTAGACATGGGATATTGTCATGCTCTTGGTGAAATTGCTCCTGGTTTCAATTTAATCTTCACTTCTTCAACTTCTTTCAGTGGGCCTAGATCATAAGGGCCTGTAGTCCATACTGAGACGGGCACCTTTTTCATATCGTCATCAAAATATTCAGGATGTTTTTGTGCCAGCATCATCCTCTGGGGCACTTCTCTCTTAATCATTTTCTCCCAATAAATGAGATTAACCTCAAATGTCATCTCATGCTCACCTATTTGTTCTTCAAATAGATGGTCATCAGTGACGTCCTTCAATCTGTAACCTTCCCCAATGGCGATTATAGCGCACCATTGTTTGCCTTCATCATCACAGCCATCAAGCAAAGCCAGGCCATCTCTCCTTGCACTATGGCTGCGGGTATTGTTAAGGGAAACGCTCATCTCTTTTCCTCATGCATAGGTATTCTTGGTCTGAAAAGAAACTCATCTGTTGTTCTCATTGTTCTGTCTGCAAGGCCTGGTAGCCATGACATTAAAATGCGCACTCCATATGCAAATATCTCAGGTTCTAATGGAATAGTTCTCAGTCATTGGTCCTGCGTATGCTAAAATCATTTCGCACACGTTTAAATAGTGCATTCCTGGAGTTGAACATACTATGCCCTCTTCCATGAACGAGATTGTCATATTTAACTTTCATCAAATCTCGTCCTAATATATTGACAGGCTTCTGTCTCGAATACAATAGTGGCACTTTCATGTCACATTCTCCTATAGAAACTGGAAGTTCTTTTGTGAAAGAAGCTCGGCTTGTGGCTTCTGTAAAACCTTGGATATTCATGGCGTCGCCAGATAAAGAAAACTTGCCTTAACGTACACACAAGCGTGTTGCACCCGTGTCCACTAGGAACAAATTTTCTTTATCCCATATAGTGACATCTACCCTTGGTTCCTCGTGAGGGTTTGGTGTCCCTGATAAGATAGAACACATCAGGTCTCCCAGTGAGCTGTCCATTTATAATTTTGTCCCACAGTTAGTGAATGGATTTCCTCCATCACTCGTGGCATGTCCTGCTCTAGAGTTCAATACCTGTCCTGTGCCTGTAGTCTGTAGAAGTTGCATCAGGGACTGTTGAGACTACCCTTGCGGGAAATTGGTCAGTCTGCTGTGGCTATAAACTTTGCTGCACTCTGGCGCTTGCTGCTGTACAGTTTGATTCTGCGCAAATCCATCTCCACCCTGCTGCGAGAACACAGGTGGATTCATCATCCCCCCTCTTGTAAATTGATAAATTGATCATTTTGCACCATCCCTTGACTTCTGCACACACGTGCTAGATGCCCTGTCATCCCACACGTCCAACACGTTGGCGGCGGTCTGATCATTTGCCCATTTTGCTTATTCTGATTTCCGCCTTGCATATTCTGAAAGCCTCCCTGATTATTATGCCATCCCCTTCCTTGGTAGCCTCTTCCACTTGGGCTAAACCCATTATTGCTTTGATCAAACTGACTTTGGTTATTAACCTGCTGAGCATTGGATTCATCTGTGCTAGTGAACATTGCCCCTTCAATGGCATATTTCGACCATTTTTTTCTGCACTGATTTGGCTGCTTCGCCCTTTCTTGTGTCATTCTTCTTGCGATTTTTCTCTTGCTGCAGCCTGCAATAATGCGCAATGGTCAATTGTATTTCTGACCATGGCTTAGCTTCAATTCCTACCAACTTCTTGAGCTGCTTCTGTACCTGTTCTGGCAGCCCTTGACATAATTTATGGTGAAACACGGGTGTAGATTTCCCCCAAGAGTCACGAGTTTCCAGCACCCATGTGTCTTGGAAATTCTGAATGTAAATCAACGGATCATATCCCTCTTTCATCTTACGCATCATTATAGCTCCCATGTCAGAAGTGTCCGGGTATAGCACTCGAAGCGCTTTCCATACCGCGGGTCTGCAATTGTTAAACGGTGCTCCGTCATGTGCAGTGTTGACTGTAGTCACACCAGGGTAACCTGCACGTGTCCAAACATTGTCAGCTCTATCACCAAGTATGGCAATCTATAGACCCTTTATCTCCTATAGCCAACCTATTACCTCCCGTCATTTTTTCTAACTCGTGTATCCATTTCCCAGCTCCAGATGTCAACATTGGGAGATTGTTATTTAGATTCTCTCTATCCATTTGTGACCATGGTATGTACTGTGGCCTTGTCCCTCCCTTCTGTAATAAGGAAAACTGTGACGCACTAAACTCCTTTTTCTTCTCTCATCATTTGTCAATACTCCCGAGGGTGTAATATTCCCACATCGCCGCCCGCCTGGCAATTTCCTTAACCTGCTTACATATGGCGGGGGAGACACCACCACCCCTGCCCCCTCTGACTGTGTGGCAGTCCTTCATGCCGGTCTGCCTGTGTCACTGACTCTGGCACTTTGGATGTAGACGCAGTTGAATCCGACCATCTTATTCCCTTTCCCCTAGAGAAACGTTTCTCAAGACCTAGCTCTCTGTCTGTCTTTCTTTCTTCTCTTTCACAGGCTTCCCTTTCTTCATCTGATATTGCCTTTACCCAACTTGTGCAGCTTCTCTCATCTTCCTCATTTCTATTTAGAGTTAGCCGATGGAACGACAGCTCTCTGTCTGCTTCTGTGTGAAGCATTCTCAGTATCGTACAACTGTGTGCTTTCAAGGCGCTCATCCTTTCCTTTTCCTTGGGGTACCTTTTCTAGTCCCATCGCATCTTATCGATTGTCCCTCCGATACTTCTGGTGTTGAAGTCATCTTCTAGATATACCGTAGACGTGCCTGGTACTGAATCGTACTCAGAAAGAATTCTTCTATATCTTCCCATTCTACCACTGGATCGGTGTTTCTAACCTCCGTTTCCAGATACTCGAGGTCAGGCGTTCTGTCTACGCTTGTGTTCTATGTTGTCATCACATTCTCTACGCTTCCTCTCTAGCCGTGTCTAACCTCTTTTTTTCCTAGTATCTCTTCGTTGATTTGCCCTTCGCATTTCCTCTTCTTTCCGTCTTTTTATTCGCTTCTCTCGTATCATTTGCTCATCTATTCTCGTTTGTTCTATTCTTTCCTGTTCATCAGCTGTTCTTTGCTTATTATCACATTTTCTTTGTTCTTCCGCCTTTGCCTTTTCCTGTTTTCTGGCCTGTTCATCATGGTATAACTGCTCTTGTTTCTGCCTATCCTTTTTTCTTGCTCCTTCATCTCTCAATTGTCCTTTGTCCTTATCCTTTCCTTCTTGTTCGTCTCGTTCTCCCCTTTCTCATGTCCTCAATGCCTTTACCACCGAGTTTTAATAAAATCTGACCTCCCATCCATTCGTTCTGTGTGAATGCTATCTCATCAGTTCTATCTTCGTCTCCTTTCCATCTCTTTACCTCTTTTCCTGTACGTAGAGATGTACTTACTTGTGCTTGATTACCTTTTTCCTTTTCGCATCGCTCTTTGTCCCTCGGGACTTTGGTGGCACTATTTCTTTCTTTGTCTTGCTCTGGGCTTTCGTCACTACTTTGTGAAGGTGACTCATATGACAGGTTGCTATATCCCGTTGCTGCTTTAAGTTCTCTTAGTGGGTACAATCCTTCTTCTTTACTAGCTTCGTTTTTTATTTCAGACGGGGCGGGTGGCGCAGAAGGCTCTTCATCCCCCCCACCCCCTTGCATATATTCTGTATCCAGTCCAACGGTGGCTCCTCCTCTTTCTTCCTGGTACATCTTCCAAAGTTCTAAACTATCCAGGCTCTTGTCTAACTTTTTACCAGTGTATGTGGCATGTAAATATGTCATGTGCTGCAGGACGATTTTAGATGGTGATCTGCCTTGGGGCCACGGCATAAACATTTTGTCTACGGTCCCTTTAACCCATTCCGCACTGTACTGTTTAAGCTTAGGTGCGTGTTTAGGCAACTGTTTGCACATGTGTATTAATGGAGTAATGTCTTCCATGCTTAACTCGTTTATCTTTTATCCATATAACACTTGCTTATTTTTTCACTTCACACTTATTATAATTACTTCTCAATAATCATGAGCGAGCACCAATCATCGCAAGCTCCAATCCCGTTATTTCAACAATATTTTTACTTTACTCTTGCTAAAAAACAACCATCAATCCATGTCCTGCACCAATTTCCTTCTACAATCGTGCAATTTTCATGCTCCTTTTTTCACAAAAAAGTTTTTGACTATGACATCACAAGTTTATTTAAACACATAAAACAAACAGACAAACTCTGGCCAGACACATGAACCTTATGCCGTCTGCTCTCTGACGCATCTTACCCCTAAGTTTGTTCCGACATGCAATTCAAGCCGATCTCTTTCAGATCGTCTTTAATTGATCTGGTCTCTACGTCATCCTGTTAATCAGGACCTTAGATAAGGGCTTCTGCTATCTTTCTTTAAAATCTACGAACTGGGCATATACTCTTTATTGTGGCCACACTCACGATAACTCTTTATATTGCTTGGCCACACTAGAGTCAATTTATTTCCCCTTATATATACATGTTTCTTTTTTGATTTATTTTTAATTTTATTGAAACCAAACAAAACAACAATATACACACATCCAACACGCAGTGTAATTTACAACAGTTCCATTAAACATCATTTCGTTTTTTCATTTTGCCACTGCTCCCCTGATCCCACCCTCCATTATGAGCCTATTTGTACTTTGCATTCAGTATCTGCTGCATGTGGCAGGGTCTCGCTACCCTCAAATTCCATTGGGTCTGATATAGATCCAAACAATTCCGCTATTAATAATGTCCATGCCATCAGGGTACCCACTTCCTCTTCCCCACTCGTGCAGTTCGCCTCTTGCCATAGCATTGTTTCAGCCTCCGTCCATTTTTGCAACTCCTTCCACCATACCTCTACCCGTGGCTTGTAGCTCTTCTTCCATCCCATGGCAATCCTCCGTTTTGCTAGCACATATGCCAAATCTTTCAATTTCCCAACATGTTTTAGTTTCCATGGTCTGGGGAACCCTCCCAGCAAGCAGGCCCAGGCCGTGTCTATGACAAGCGTGACCCCTTCTCTGCTAGTTTTTGTGCCACATCACCCCAAAAATTCTCGATCACCGGGCATGACCAAAACATGTGTGTCATGTCAGCGTTTTCCATATCGCACTTAGGACACGCCTGTCACCCAGCGCCTCCGAACTTGGATATCCTCAGAGGGGTCATGTATGCTCTATGCGTTATGTACAGCTGTATTTGTTTTAGTCTGGCATTTCTGGTATCCCAGAGCGCGTTCCCACATCCCATCTTCCATTGAGGTCCCCACCTCTGCTTCCCAATCTAGTCTCAAATGTGTCAATTCCTTCCCAACCTTAGTCATCACCATCTCATACAATCTAGAGATCTTGTGCCCTCCCTCCGATTTATCATCTATTACCCCAATAATAGCGTCTGATTCCTCTGTCAATACTGTTTCAGGCCACGTTTTCCAAATGTTCTGAACCATCCTATGATATGTAACATATTGGCCCGTATGTAATCCCACCTCCTCCCCAAGTTCTTTAAAGTCCTTAATGGTCCCCTCTTGCCAGATGTCCCCTAACGTTACCAGCCCTACCGATTCCCAATAGGTTCTGATGATCACCCTCAATTGCTTATCTCCTCCTGTTAAGGCCATTAGCTGTATCTGCGGGGAGCATGGGAATGGGTCCTCCATCATTCGACATGCTCGACGCCACATTTTCCACCCAAGCATCATCATCATCATCATCCCAGGGCGCTCCTTCATTTCTGACTCAGGCAACCATATCATTTCCCTTAAGTAAAATGGGGTACAGTCCTGCCTAAACAGCCTAAGTTCAGGGGTCGCTTCGTCAGAGAGCCACTTGGCCACATATTGTAGCTGACTTGCTACATAGTAAACCCCAAAATTAGGCAGTTTAATACCGCCTTTTTCATAGAAGTTCTGCAACTTCCATAGCGCCACTCTATTCCGGGTACCATGCCACAGGAAGTCCCTACACATACTATTCACTTTAGCAAAATAATTCTTGGGTATCATGTGTGGGATATTACTAAAATAGTGTAGGAGCCTAGGTAGGACCACCATCTTGAGCATCGCCCCATCATTGCTAGGGGTAACTTCTCCCAAAACTTCATGCATTTCCGGATTTTCTCAATAGCTATCTCAGTGTTGTGCTTATGTTCTTCTTCTGCCGTGTGATACACGTCTAGTCCAAGGTAACGGAAAGAACCCACCACCACCAACTCAAGGGTGAAGTTTTCGTCGAGTTTACGCTTCTTGGAGGATTCTGGAAGATCTGCGGCCTACCTCAACGGACATGGCCCAGGACAAGGGAAGCTCGACGCCCGGATCCAAGCTGTTCAGGTGCTGCCCTGGATGCGGATTACAAAACGTTTTCAAGGAGGACGAGCATTTGCGATGTCTCTACTGCCTTCATGAGGACAAGACGCACGTGGAGAAGCACTTTGCGTTCTGAAAGAACCTTTCGGAACGGACCAAACAAGATCGTCGTTCCCGCCTTGCCGCCTGGCTGGAGAAGGGCACAGCAGGTGAGAAGGCGAAGAAAAAGTCTGAGCGGGCTTCTAAGTCCTGTGAGGGCACCCTGGCGACGGGGGCCCAACAGAAGGCCAAGCACTGCGAGTCCGAGGGCACCGGGAGCGCCGAAAGGTCGGGCTCTTCGGCTGCCAGGCAGGGCGCGACTTCCCCGACACGTTCAACCACAAGCCAGCGCTCTGGTTCGGGGAAGAGTAAGTCCGAGAACCCGGGTAAGCTGCTGGAGCGGCCCTGGTCGATCTCGAAGGGGGAGCGAGGCGCTGACCCTCCCCCCAAGGCGAAGGCCCAGGACCCACCTAAGGCAGTGAGGGCTTTGATCCAGCCAGCAAAGGCCTCTATCGAAGTGGTTGCTGCGACCCTGGCGAAGCCAGCTGAGACTACGCCAGTGGAAACGGCCTCTGCGCCCAGAGTATCCCTGCCACCGCTGAAGGAATCCTCTTCAGCCCATCGTTAAGACCCCCGTGAAGTCCCCGACGGAAAAAGATGGCGGGCGGTGGCCATTGCAGACTCGGAATCAGCCTCTGAGGATGATCTGCTGGAAACCGAGAAGGGCCTCAATGAGAGGTTCATAGGCCTCAATAAGAAGTTCGAGAAGGTTCGATCCCAGGGGATGGTCCCCGCTGATGTGATCGAAGATTGCGACGAAGAGGGCCTAGTGGAACGGCCATCCCGTCCGTCGCAGCCATTACCCGAGCCCTAGGATAGCTCTGCGGCCATTTTGTTGGCGATCCAATCCTTATGTACTGAGATAAGGACGAGATTACCACGGACCCCGACGGAGGATCCAGAACCAGGCCCGTTGGGAAGCCCTCCGAACAAGCGGAGGAGTGTCCACCCCCCCTCGGGCTTCTCCAGCCAATTGGGTCCTTTCATGCCATGATAACCAGGGCATCCGAGCTCTTCCAGCTCTGCCCTGAAGAACAAAAAAAAGGAAGGGTTTCTTTACCAACGACGAGAGGCCAAGAGGAAGACGGTCCTCGCCGTGCCTTTGCTCGACAACATCTGGGATGAGGGGCTTGCTATCCTCAAGAACCCTTCCAAGACGCCCGCCAAGAGGGACAGGTACGAGAAGAAGTACCGAGTCCCCGATGTCGCCCCCTTGTGCCTCAGGGCCTGGCCCACGCCGGACTCTGTCATCTTGGCAGTGGCCAAGAAGAAAGCAGCGGGTGCGGCGGCTTCGACTTCCACTTCCCCGCCGGACAGCGAGGGCAAGAAGTTGGACTCCATGGAACGACAAGTCATCTCGTCGTCGTCTGCGACGACGATTAAGGCGGCCAATGCCTTAGCGATCGTGGCCCGCTACGACAGGGAGCTTTGGTTCAAGATAGCTCCCCTGCTAGACTTCCTACCTGACGACAAGAGGGCGGAGGCCCTACAAATCCTGCAGGAAGGCGAGGTGGCGTCGGATCACGCCGTAACGGTGGCAACGGACATTGCCGATACCGGATTTCTCCAACTGGGCAACGGAGTTTGCTTCCGACGCCGAGGATCACTCAAGGTGACGGACTTTCGCCAGGACGACCAAACCAGAGTGTTGGATATGCCGTTCGACGGCAACAACCTTTTTGGTAAGGCGGTGGACGAGTCGCTCCAGGCCATCAAGAGCGACTCGGAGACGGCCCGGGCCCTAGGGGTACTTCAACAACGACGTCCCTTTCAGAGCTCCGGAGGCAGACAGGGTGCCTCCAAGGGATCCAGCGGTGGCTCTTCTACATACCGCCAGGCGGCCCGCTCCTCGTCCCAGGAGGCCTACAGAGGTCGCGGCAAGCAAGGGGGATCCCGCCGTCGTCGCCAAGGTGGCAAGGCCTCCTCCAAGCAAGACTGACCCGGACCTGTCGTCGGGCCCCCACCGACGCACCCCGGTGGGAGGCCGGCTGACAAATTTTGTCAGCGTGTGGTAGTCCATCTCCACCGACCGTTGGGTGCTGGACACCCTGGCCAACGGGCACTCGCTGGAATTCCAAAAGAAGTGACCTCGCATTCCTCCCGTGGCCAGGAAGGAGAATCACGTCCCTCAACTGCTGTTGGAGGTAAGGGCGATGCTCAAGAAAGGGGCCATCAAGCTTGTCCCCAGGAGGCTCCGGAGTGTACTCAAGGTACTTCCTCGTCAGAAAAAAGACAGGCGGTTGGTGCCCCATCCTGGACCTGCGTCGGTTAAACAAATACATCAAGGCGCAGAAATTCAGGATGGCCACCCTCCAGCACGTGCTGGGACAGCTGGAGGAGGGCGACTTCCTATCATCGTTGGACTTGGAGGATGCTTACTTCCACATCCCTATTCTAAAAGGACACAAAGTTCCTCAGGTTCGTGGTTCAGGGACACCACTACCAATTCAGAGCCCTACCGTTCGGATTAAAGTCGGCACCCAGGGTATTCACCAAGTGCCTGGCACCAGTGGCGGCGCGGCTGCGCCTGCAGGGGATCCACATCTACCCCTACCTGGACGACTGGCTAATCCGGGCAAGGACAAGAGAACTCGCCGTCGAACACACAGCGAGGACCGTCCGGCTGCTCACGGAACTGGGTTTCGCCATCAACTACCCCAAATCCCACCTGGTTCCGTCGCAAGTAGCACTGTTTCTGGGAGTAAAAGCTTGATACAGTGGGGCAATTGGCCTCCCCGTCAGAGGAGAGGACGAAGACCATTCTGGGCAAGGTGCGGCGCCTGCTAGCCACGGACGAGGCCAGGGTGAGGTCCATCAAGTCCCTCCTCGGGATGATGTCCTCATGCATCTACCTTGTACCCCTTTGCAGACTTCGGATGCGTCCGCTACAGGAGTTCCTCGACGCCCGCTGGTTTCAGGCGAATGGCTGCTTCGAAAACAGGATCCCTCTCGACGAGGAGTTCCGTCAGGCGATCCTATGGTGGGGTACCCATGCTCACCTCATTACAGGCACGGACTTTCAAACCCCGGCATTTCAGGAGACGGTGATTACGGACGCGCCCCTGGAGGGTTGGGGGGCCCACACCGGAGATCTCCACGCAAGAGGCCTTTGGCTCCCGGAGAAGAGGTCTCTCCACATCAACATTCTGGAGCTCCGAGCAGTTTTCTGGGTGCTCAAGTCGTTCCTCCCATCCCTCAAGGACAAAGTGGTGAGGATCTTCACCGACAACACCACCACGATGTTCTACATACGAAAGCAGGGGGGCACCAGATCCCCAGCCCTATCCAAGGAGGCCCAGGATATGTGGCTGCGCTCGTGCCACGAGTGGCAACTACATCAGGACCAGGTGGATCGGCTCTTTCGACGATGGGGCAAACCCCGGATCGACCTTTTCGCGACGGCGACGAACTCCAAGTGCCAGAGGTTCGCCAGCAGGTTCCCACAGCCGAGGAGCATGGGCGATGCGTTCTCGTTCCCCTGGGACGGCCTGTTTCTATACGCGTTCCCTCCGTTGCTGTTGCTGCTCTGCCTCATCAACCAGCTCAAGAAGTCTTGGTGAAGAATGATCCTCGTCGCACCGGTGTGGCCGGGGCAGATCTGGTTCCCAGACCTTCTGGACTTGTCAGCGTCCCCACCAGTCAAGCTGCCGGCGGACGCGGATCTTCTCTCCAGAGAAGGAGGCGCCATTCTCCATCACGACCCACAGTCGCTGAACTTGCAGGCCTGGCTCCCCCAGCACTAGAGTTTGGAGGGTACCATATCCCGGCTGACTGCAGAGAGGTTCTTGCAAAAGCCAGGGTGTCCTCGACTCTCAAGTGTTACGGTCATAAGTGGAAGAGGTTTTCTGTCTGGTGCCGTGCACAGAAGATTAACCCTCTGCGGATTACGGCCCCTCAAGTACTGCCGTGCCTACTGTCGCTGGCCAAAGCTGGACTGGCTCACGCTTCCATCAAAATACATCTGGCTGCCATCTCGCCGATATACCAGGACTTCGGGACGGGCGTCCTTGTGGTCTCATCGCCTGGTGAAGGAATTTATGAAGGGACTATTCCGATCGTTCCCGCCGGTGAAGGCTTCTGCCCCGGCGTGGGAGCTTAATGTGGTGCTGACCAGGCTCATGGGGGCCCCATTCGAGCCTATGCATTCGGTGCCTTTGAAGTTCCTGTCATGGAAGACAGCATTCCTCGTGGCCATCACCTCTGCACGACGAGTGGGAGAGATCCAGGCCCTATCTTGCAAGCCTCCATACTTGGCTTTTCATGACACGAGGGTGGTGCTGAGGACGCATCCCTCCTTCATGCCCAAGGTGCCGTCGGACTTCCACCTCAACGAGCCCTTGGTGTTACCAGTTTTCTTCCCGTCGCCTTCGACGCCGGCCGAGAGGACTTTGCACTCGCTGGATGTAGCTAGAGCGCTGAAGTTCTACGTGGACC
Organism: Ambystoma mexicanum; assembly: GCF_040938575.1. NCBI lineage: Eukaryota > Metazoa > Chordata > Amphibia > Caudata > Ambystomatidae > Ambystoma > Ambystoma mexicanum. The sequence continues at coordinate 1,167,539,418 of NC_090935.1, read as the reverse complement.
GCACGAAGAGTTTTCGGAAGACGTCACAACTGTTTGTGAACTTTGGGTCTGTGAATCAAGGGAAGGCTCTCTCGAAGACTTCCATTTCCAGATGGCTCTCCGGTTGCATCATGCACTGTCACGGGTTGGCAAACCGACCGCTGCCTGGCCGTCCGAGAGCCCATCCGACCAGAGCGATCGCTGCTACCACGGTGTTCCTGTCTGGTGTGCCCCTGCTGGACATCTGCAGGGCTGCTACGTGGAGGTCGACGCACACCTTCACAAGATTCTGCTGCGTCGATCGCGACTCCAGGGAGGAGTCCAGGGTCGGCCAAGCAGTGCTGCACAACCTGTTCGCCTAAGGTGAGCCTAGTGAGGAGGTAAGAATTGCTTAATGTTGAGTTTTGGATGTGATGCTTAAAGTTGAGCCTTTGCCACCTCCCGTGGTTGTGCATGTGTATACTGCTATGTATTCTTTTATTCATGAGCATGTGAATCCATGCCAGACCCCATGCTGGAGAAGGAACAAGTTACTTCCCTGTAACTGTTGTTCTCCAGCATGGGTCTGGCATGGATTCACTTGCGAACCCTCGCGCCTACCCCTCTGCGGCTCTTCACTTGGTCATACTGCCACTTTGCGTGCTACCAAATCTGAGGATGGCTGCCAGAGGCGGGGCTTAGGGAGAGGGCAGTCATTGGCTGGGGGCAGTATGAACCAGAGATCAATGATTGGTTACTACTAAGACAGATCAGAAACGAAACTGATACTGATTTTTTCTTTACCGAGGATTCCCAGCCTGACGACGGGGAATATTCATGAGCATGTGAATCCATGCCAGACCCATGCTGGAGAACAACAGTTACAGGTAGGTAACTTGTTCCTATCCACACATTCCTGATTAGTAAAAAGATGCACATTACCTCAGGTATTCCAAGATTTTATCGTTAATACAATCTCCTCCCGGGTAGCTGTCGAACCAGTACTCTTATCACAGTACCAATTTTTACCACAGGAAGGAGATTATAGTTGCCCAATCTACATCTTTCATTTCCCCCATATCCATATTTTCTGATGACCCCGATTTTCCAGGTATACATAGATTAGATTTTATGGCATGGTGAGCAGTTTCCCCCTTCTCCTCCTCCACCCACTCGACTTCCATACAAATCACAGATAAGTCTTCCCTCTGGGTAAGGATAAGTTCCCCCACCAGAGGCAAGGCCAAGTCAATGACACTGATAGCCATTTGATTCTTCACTGGGAATGAGACTCTTTGGATATCGTTTGGTACCACCAAGGCAAGTGAGGGGATTTCTGAGAAGATGGTAAGAATATTAGCACGATTCAGACATATGTTGATGCTCGGATCCAAGTTACTACTGATCTGGATTCGATATGGCAAACGTTTATTATCAGGGTAAGGCCCCATACCTGATCGGCCCCTGTTAGCAGGTAGCCTATCAGATCTACCTGTATTTGCCTTGTGGGGGAGGGGGACATATTTGGAGGGGTGATAAAGTCGTTGTAGGATACCAGACTGCCTCTGGTATGTCTGCCTCAACCTACAAAAACCTTGATTTACCCCCACTACATCCCTCACTTAGTTTAAGTGCCCCAGACTTGCGGGCACCAACAGTACAAGGTACATGAGGGAGCCCCTCAGACGCCTCTCGTTGGGCTAAAGTAGTGGATATACCCGTCCCATGGTTGTACTGGGCTTGGGAGGAAGTGGAGGCCCCTTTACAGGGTCCCCAAGCAGACTCAATTTGTTCAAGGATTCCTCGAGGAGGGGGGGGGGGGTACACTTCCCTCCTAGCAATAGTAGTGATTAAGGGTGGAGGTAGTAAAGCCATATTCTTGAAGGATGGTACTTTAGATCCATCCTTTCGTGGGTTTATAGCCAACAATGCCTCAGTGGGTTCCGAAGCAATGGGAGCCCTAGGTACCACAGACCCACTGTCTACTACATCAGCCAATCCACCAATAGAATCTTCCCACTTAGGGTCTGTTTGGATCACAGAGTCCACTCTCTTAGCTTCTGGTGGTGAGGCCAAATTCGGGGATTCGAGTTCTACAACGGGAGACAGGCCAGAACAAAACAGTGAGCTATGAGCAGTTCTAATGGATAGTAGCCGATTTTTACGAAAACCCTATTTGACTCTTGTCTGATTCCCTCTGGCTGCAATCACTCGTTTATTAGGGGGTCGTTTCGCCTTAGTTTTTCATTTGTCAGTCATCAGGTATTTCAATAGTAACCATAGGTACAGCACCCAATGAGGCCGGTATAGTGGTCACTTGCTCAGCCCCCTGAGATAAAGAGACATGGTCACCTGATTGGCCCATCCATATGTCTGCCATCACCTCAGGCTCAGCTCCTCTAGTTTAAACATAACATCAGTCAGTACTACATTAGTGGATTTCAATTCCGCCCAAATGTTATGTAGGGAGACAAAAGAACTCAGAACCGCATTTAATGCAGATACTGTGGGGTGCGCCAGTCGAATACGTTCATCAACCTCCCTCGAGGTATGGTGCAGTGCCGATGAGTCATTCGAAACCTCCTGCCCCATCACTGGTGATAGTTGAACATTATCAGGATGATCATGTCCGGGAAAAATCCCAGTAAGCATATCCACCAGTGGGGTTGGTGAATCCAGGGTAAGTACATCCACGCCCTGCTCACCTAGAGGGACAGGCATTAGTGGTAGGTCAGTCTTCAATTCTGCTTCAGCTTGGTCCGCCCCCACAATCATACTGATGTCAGTAAGGTCCTTCAAGCCAGAAAAAATAGGCTGTGTGATCATAACTGTATGTTTTGTCAGTCTGTGTGGCTAGTGGAGAAACTGATTGGGTGCCCCCAGGGATTGCGGAGGCTCGCCTTTTGGTGTTTCCCTTTGGCCGAGGAGTGGCCCCATTGACTGATCTACACCTGCATAATTGAAGTATGCGATCTGGTTTGCGTAGCGGGGGAGACCCGGACTCAGCTGTTACGCAAAGCTTATTAGCAGATCCTACCTTCGCCCAAGCTGCAGTAAGATTACAATTGGGAAATATGTAGTCATGGCTGGGGAGGTCATTGACATGTGAACAAACAGAAGGTGGTCTGCCTATCTACCAACGTAACCGGAGCCACCCTCTCAAGACTACTCCCAGCATGACCCATAGTCAGAATGAACATCAGCCGGGGCTGAACCAACTAGCAGGACATGCACAATTAGCCTGCCAATCGGCACCCTGCTCTGTAATGGATGAGTCCATACAACGTTTGATGCCAACAAATATAGCCTCTCAGGGTGTACGTCAAGTCCAATGTCACCACACTGAAAGAGGGGTGCGGACTCTTCAGTTTCAAACACCAAAATCTACCCGGGCCCGAAACCCATTTCTGGTCCACGTGTTATGGATCATTATTTCCCTAAAACAATCATCACCAGTACTGAACTTAAAGCTCTACCTGCTATCAAGTGTAAAGCTATGCTAGATCTAAACAATTTCTTAGGCAAACTTCCAAGATTAGCAGACTTCCAAGGTACCAAATTCCGATATACCAAGTTGTTGCCAGTAAAAATGAATCCGTACAGTAGGTCAAGTGGCAGATACAAAGTAGCAGTAGCAGTTATGCACAATGGATGTTGCAGTGGAGAGGCGCCCCCACAATAAATAGTGTAGGAGAGACTGCTAAGCTGTCTCTGGTAGGTTCGCAAAAGGAGCAGACAGTTGATTAAAGGGCGCACAGTTCAAAGGAACAAATATCAGTCACTGTGGCTCCAAGAAGAGAGACTAAGCCTCAACAATAGTTTATGACTGCTTCAGTAGTTACGGGCCTGCTCCACTGAGCTGTATCTGTCTCAGATTGCTATCAGGTTTTGGCCGGAGTATGAGCAGCTCAATGATGTGGTATATGATGGCGGGGTCTGTCAAATGCATAAACCTATAAATATGCTAAAACTGTTGGCTTTTGCCCAGGTTTGTTTTAACAGGAATTCGGGGCAAAGACACTCGTCAGGCTTATAAATCAAGATGTTGAACGCACTCCTGTTTATGTAATGTCAATTACACCGGTAGCACATTTACAAATCTAATTTTATTTATTGGGTATGTATTATGCAACTAATCAGCCAAATGGTGTTTCAAGGCGCATCAAGACAATGGAGGCGTAAAGTACAGAGAGAAAACAAATAAAAATGTTCCTACTAGGTCTTGAAACATTCGGAACGTGCAAGTGCTGTAACGAGAATGCAGGTGAGGGGACGCGAGGAGGAGAGGGTAGTGGGCGAGGGACAAAGAAGAACAACAATAATAACGTTCGTTCTCGTCTATGAGACAATTTGGAGCGTGCAAGTGCAGTAACAGAAAGAGGGGGGAGGAGAAGTAAAGGTGGAGGGGGAGTAGGATGGGATGATCAGGGAAGAAGACAAACAACATTCCTACTATGTCGTGAGACAATTCGGAGCATGCAATTGCGTTAACAGAAATGAGGGGGTGGGGGAGGAGAAGTGCAGGATGGAGAGGAAGGTTGATGCTAAGGCGAGAGGGCGGAGAAGGGAACATAAAGTGCAAGTGATAGGCTCACTTGCACTATTGAGGAGAGGGTGCACAAGGGAGTGCTTGAGGAGAAGTGGGAAGGAGACAGTGGCAAAGAGAGACGGCTGTGGCTGGCACAACGCAGGAAATGTTGTTCAGGTGGAGCAGGGGAACACCTGTTGGATAAGACTTTCACAGAGAGGCCATCCAGAGACCTCACTAGGTGATGTGGGAGAGGGAGGATATAGCAGAATGGAAGGGGAGAAGGGGGCCAAGGGAAGCCTGAGAGCAGGTGATGGAGAAGCACGAAGCAGCTTCAACAAAACAGCAAATCAACTGTCCAGGATGAAGGTAAAAGCCTAGGTTTCAACATTCAGCAGAAAAAGGAAAACACCTAGATATGAATTTCCTGGAAAGGGGGAAAGGGGGAAACGGGCCTAGGTTTCAACATACAGCAGCAAAAAAGTAAAACACCTAGATTCTCAGAATACGATTTTGAAATAACACTGCCAGGTACTTGCAGCACAAAGTTTGATGTTATTGCTCAATAAAAGTTGCTCCTAGAGATAATGATATGATAATTGTTGTTTTTAATAACACACTTAATACCGAAGAGGTTTCTAAGCGTGTTGTCTAGACGAGCGCGTTGCCACTGAGCTATACTACCCGGATCCGAGGAGAATGTGTATTTAGTGGGGATGTACAGAACATAGGTGGGAATGGCTATAAGGATTAGCATGCATGGCTATTGGCAGTCAATGTGTGGATGAATAACTATACAAAACCCACACGGTGTGCTTTCCTCCTCATATGACTTCTCCCTCCTGGTTGTACTTGAATGTAGTAGTTGTGGCTAATAGCTGGAGCTTCAATGCCACCTAATAGCTAACACTATAATGAAAAAGTGAACAACAGGGCCGGTGAATGGATGCTAAGGATGCAACCCACATCTTTTCACGTCCAGAGATGCACACTTCTCATGACCCGACACCTTGCATCGTAGCTGGCATTAGAAATGATATGATTAATGCCATTGCATCCAACATCGCCAGTGAGAGAGGGTACTTTGTGTACCATGGGATAGACCAAGAAGAGCCCTGAGCCTTTGCCAGTGGAACGTTGTCAGTGCAAGTTTATACCACTCCGATATACCAAATAATACCAAATGCCTTTATCTGTGGGATGCGTTTAGAGCTGTACTCTTTTAACCCCTCCTAAAGCATTGTGTAGAATATGGCATTTTAGATGTCAACACAAATTCCATCATAAGAGAAAATAAATTGAATGCTAGTGAAAATCAATGTGCTTATTAGCGGAACTTCCTAAAACTCTGTTTGGTACTCATCTGTGGCACGCACTTTCTAGGCCGCTCAGATACAGGTAGAACAAACACACCCAGAATCTTTAGTGCACGTGCGTTATTTTCTCAAGCCCTTTCAAAGCACCACGCTTAATCTGTGGGCCATGCTTACTGCCTGTAGGGTGAAAACATACTTAACAGCTTGCAACTGTGCACCGTGGGATACCACTCGGAGATACCAAATGCGCTCCACCCCTTTTGGTTGCAGACTGTCTACAGTTCATGTGCGCAGTACACTTTGGGCGTAGCCATAGGTCATGGACAGCGTGCACCCTGCACAAGCAGTATACATGCCCCTCAGCGAATGGCCGCTACCATGCTTGGTGTTTTGCGGCAGTCAATGGACTACCGCCATAAAACTATTAGTTTAGAAGCCTCTAGTGTTGCTTTAAATGTGTATGACACTTGACCGGCCTTTGGTCTTTACAGAAGAACCAGAAAGCTGACTGTATATCGCATGCATGGATTTGCTACCGGTTTGCCATCCCCAAGTATCAGTATAAGCTCAGCATCCAAGTCCTCTGCCTTGCGGCTGCGCATCATTACATGTGAGGACCCATGCACACCATTGAAAAACACTTTGTAAATCAGGACCACAGACTGCGTTCACCGACCTGAATCTTAAGAACATGCTTCCATAATAACACCCATGGGATGTCTTACAGCACAGTGCCATTTTTGCCACTGGTTCATAAATGCCCCCTACGCAGTTCAGAATAAAACATCAATATGTCATACCGCTGACCAGTAGTGCCAGTCAAAGTATCCTCACTGTTGTTAAACCACCCAAAGGAGAGTAATACAACAAATCATTAGAAATGCACTTCAAAAGTGTAAATATATAGGCTACCTGAGTATTGCTTCCATGCTAATAAGGTTTGAAGCCAACATTCATGTTAATAGCCCTATGTGGTATAAATCCTAATGCTCCTACGTCCAGTCTCCTTTCCTCCATACTTTTGGGACATTCCGTCGAGTGGGACCAGACCGGAGCTCTTTTGTAAAAAAAAAGCATCAAATTGAAAAATGGGTCCTTCTCTTTTTAGGCAGGATATTGCACGTGGCCGTAACCCCGCCCTCCTTATCTCCGCCCGCCCATCGCCCTTCAGTCCTTTTCTCCACGAGGTCGGGGCTGGAAGCACTTGAATCACCGGGAAGACCTTTTTCTTTCCCGTTGTCCTTCTCTCCTGCTCTGGTTCTGCGGTCGCGTAGTGCTCCATCTATGCCGAATCGTTTGGGATTTGTTGTTCCTCTTGCGAACGTCGCTTTGCTAGGGCGGATCCCCATTCTCTGTTTGGAGTGTCTGGGACTGAATCACCATTGGGACTCATGTTTCTACTGCGATTCCCTTTCCGTCTGGGCACTTCAACGTTGTCTTCGTCGGTGGGAGGAGATCTTCCAGACCGTTCCTCCATCGCATTTTCGACTCTTCATCGACGGAAAGAAGAGACGCCCGATAAGTTCCTTACTTTTCAGAGCACCCTGGCCAGGGGACTCCTTCCCAGGGTCCTCCAGGTCTGGCAGGGGCTTCAAAAGCTCTGCTACCAGGGTTTCTGAAGAGGTGCCTCGCAGGCCTAATTGGCGTACCAGGTTTTTTTCCAAGGGTTTCCGCAAGGGGCCTGCCGAAACCGGATCACAATCCGCAGTTCACCAATCAGGTGCTAATAGCCAGCCTAGTCGTGCTGAGGCGTTTGGTACCGGAGTTCGCTTCCGAGGTCTCCTTCTTTGGAGCTTCCACCACAGACACCGGGGTGTGCCCTGAGGCCTCAGTTGAGGCTTTCTGTACCGCACCACGGTTCAAGGCCCCTCTCGGGGGAGCTATAAAGACCGGATTCTGTTCTGAGGTTCCTCTTATCGAGGCTAATTTGTGTACCAACAGAACTGAGAGACCTGTTAAGGTCTTGTCTGTGAGGTGGATTCCTCAACTTTCCAGCGCTCATGGTGTTACCGGTTTTGTTGAGGGGGCGCAGGGAGAGGTCGCCAACCATTTCTCCCCTGTTTTGGCCGAGGTTCCTCCCTTGGGGGCTAACTCGAAGGGTCACGACAGGATGTCCAGTAAACATCCCAGGCCCCATAGCACGGGCTCGGCCGAGGATCATTGTGTCAAGGCTAAAGTTTTGATCAAGTCCCCTGACCAGTCTGTGGAGATGCCTGCCTCATCCACACATGTGACGCAGTTCTGCTCAGATGTAAACAAAATGGCGGTCTTCCCATGTGGTCTACGCTATCGACAGTGGGTGCTAGGAACCTTCTTTTTGGTGAACAACCGTTTCCATGGGTCAGTGGGAACCCATTCTGCCCTTCTTATGACTGGCGTGCTCAGATACCACTACTACCGCATACGGTCTCGCTTCCTGGCAGCCTCTTCATCCGAGGATGCCTTTTTTTCAGGAATTTTCAGAGACTTATGCACTTTGACCCCATAAGGAAGTACTTTAAGGGCCATTCTTATAGCTCCGTCACTGAGGTGCCCTAAGGGTCTAACAGGTATACCGGAGATTCCTCTAAGGGTTCTGACGGTACTGCCAGTACCGGGCATTGCTCCGAGGTTCACCATCACGGTGCTAATGTTAAGCCCAGTTCGGCTGGGTGCTGGGATACCAGGGTTCACCCTGAGGTCTCTGTTTCTGGAGCATTCCCCACTGTAACTAGGTTGAAACCTGAGGTTCCTCTTGTGGAGGCTAAAATCTGTACCAAGTCCCGACTCGAGGCCCCTTTAAGGGAGCTTTATATACCAGGTTAAAACCTGAGGTTCCTCTTGTGGAGGCTAAAGTCTATATTGACATATCTGAGAGGCCTTCTCTGAGGGTCTTGTCGGTGAGGTATTGTCCTCAACCGTCCCACGCTCAGGGTCGTGGTGGTACCGTTTCTGTTGAGCGGGCAAAGAGGGGGGGTCATGGACCGCATTCCCTCTGGTACCTGCTTGTCCGAGGTTCCTCCGTTAGAGGCTAATTTTGAGACTGGTTCAAAGATGTCAACTAAACATCCACGGCCACCCAGTACCAGCTCTGCCGAGGATCCATGTAAGGCTAAAGTGTTACTTAAGTCCCCGGACTCTGCTGAGGAGGCAATTGCCTCAGTTACGCATGTGACGCAGTTCTCTGCAGGTGGCGACAAAATGGCGGCGGCCCAACCTGGGTGGCCTATGGCTGCCTTTTTGGATACCTCCCTTACACCTACATTCGCAACGTCTGGTGCTGGGAGCATTCCTTTCCGCAATAGTAACCCGTTCCACCCTTCTTTGACTGGTGTGCGTGGTCTCCCCTGCCTCATACTGTCTCGCTCCCTCCTGCTTTTGCTCCACTGATCTATGTGGACCCAGCCGGTGGTGGACCCTCCTGGCAACCATCCTCCTTGTGTTCGGGGGTAGGTCCCTTACAAGCAGTTTCTTCCTCTTCGACACCTAAGCCCTCAGCTGAGGATGAGTTTTTTGGGGAGTTTTCAAATGTTCATACACTCTGACCCTATGAGGACATATTTCAAGCGTCTTTTCACTCCTGTTCTACCCCAGCCCCTCGGATTCGGGTTTCCTTTTCAAACCTGAGGCGTTAGGCGTGGAGGACCAGTCTTCTGTTTCCGCCTCGTCGGGATGAGCCTTAAGGGGATGAGGACTGCGATGAGCAGCCCCGCTCGCTGAGAGCATTCCATGACAGGTCTGTTACCAGGGATTCCCCTGAGGTACCTCAAGGGCCCAATAGGTGCACCAGAGGGTTCTCTGAGGATCCCTCAGAGGACCTGCCAAAACCGGATGTGGTTCTGAGGTTCACCATTTGAGTGCTAAGGTTCAGCTCAGTTCGTCATTGGCTCTGGATACCGGGGTTTGCCCTGAGGTATCTATTTCTGGAGCTTTCCACACTGATACCAGGGTAAGTCCTGAGGTCTCAGTTTCTGGTGCTTGTCACACCGAGCCTTGGCTCGAGGCCCCTCTTGAGGGAGCTTGGGTTAAAACCCAAGGTTCCTCTAATTACAGTACTGACGGAGTCGAGGGACCCTCTAAGGGTCCTGTTGGTAGGGTACATTCCTCAACCGTTCCACGCTCAGGGTTGTGGTGGTACCTATTCTGTCCACTAAACACCCTAGATCTGCCAGCACCGGCCGAGGATCCTTGTTTCAAGGTTGTGTTTCTTATGTCCCCTGACTCCCCTGAGGGGACAGTTGCCTCTTTTTCTCCTATGACGCAGTTCTATTCAGGTGTTTACTAAATGGCAGCCCAACCTCCTTGGTCTAGGGCAGCCATTTTGGATACCTCCCTTACACCAACTGTCATGACGACTGGTGCTGGGAGCGTTCCTTTTTGGGCTGAGCAGCTTTTCCATGCTATGTGGACAACAAAGACCCATCTTTAGGTCCTGGCGACAGCTTCAGCTAAGGTCCCTTGTACACAGAGGTCAGGGTCCCAGACTCTGTCCTTCCCTGAGATCAGGGGGTTTCAGGGTCGCTGTGCGCGCCGATCTGAAACTCCTGGTGGTAACCCCGCCTTAAGCGGCAGCGGCAAGGGGGTTGGTTGTTCTCTCAGCATTGGCCTCCTCTACAGGGACAGGTAATCTCTCTGCCGACAAATATTTTTGTTGGTCACACTACACTTCGGTGGGAGATGAATTTCGTCTCATCTGGTCATCTGGAGGCGTGGCAAACCATCACCGAAGACTGGTGGGGTTTGTCCATCGTTTAGGCGGGTTTTCACTTGCCCTTTCCTCCTACCCCACCCTTCAAACCTCTCTGCCGACAGATCGGGATGCCCTCCCTCAGAGCAGAGGTACAGAAACATCTATACCTCAGAGTGGTGGAACCTGTTCCCCTCATGGAGCAAGGGAGGGGCTAGTACTACTGTCCTTTCACAGTGCTCAAACAGGCTGTCCGGCGCACTATCTTCAATCTTCCCGAGAGAAATTCAAGTTGATCATGCCCTGCTACATAAAGTCCTATCTTTGGAAGGGCGATTGGCTCAGTGTGGTGGTCTTCCAGGATGCGTAAATGCACATCCTGACTGGATCCTGCATATGAAATATCTGTGGTTCTCTGGAGCCCGCATTGGAAATATCTGCGGTTGTCTGTACGAGCAGAACACTTCAGTTTCGGGTGGTACATTTGGTCTCGGCTCAGCTAGATGCACCAGAAACTCCTCCGAGGGGCCCCGCAGCTGTCTCCCAATACCAGATCTTCTTACAGGGTTCCTCATTTGGGGCTAGGGCTGACCCCAGTTCTGTTGTGGTTTTTGATGCCAGGGTTTACCCTGAGGCTTCTCCATCTGGAGCTAGTTGTACTGAGTCTTGTCTCGAGGCCCCTCTCGAGGTGGCTATAAGACCAGGGTTAAACCTGAGGTTCCCCTGCTTGGGGCTAAATCGGTCACCAACAGAAGTGAGTCCCTCATCGAGGGTCCTGGCTGTAAGGTATTTCCGTACGCCTTTCCGCACGCACGGCCGTGGTGATACCAGTTATGTTGAGGGGGCGAAAGTAGGTGGTCGCGTACCACAGACCTTCCAGTACCAGCTCTGCCGAGGATCCTCCACTAGAGGCTAATTCTGGGGAAGCCCCTGACGTATCGAGTAAACACCCTAGATCTACCAGTAAAAGCTCTGCTGAGGTTCCTTCTTTCAAGGCTAGGATGGCACGCAAGGCCCCTTACTCCCCTGGGGAGACTATTGCTTCACTTGCTCCTATGACGCAGTTCTCCCCTTGTGTGTGATGATGGCGGCCCAACCTCCGCAGGCCACGGCAGCCATTTTGAATACCTCCCTTAAAGCGAGGTTTTACATCAACAAGCAAGGCGACACAAACTCTCCTCTCCTTGTAGATCTTGTCATACATATTTATGTTGGGCCATCCAGTATATTGTTTGGCTCCAGGCTCCACACATCCCAGGTCACCTCAATGTGACCACAGATTAATTCAGTCACCATTTGGCATTGGTTACGAGTGTGAGATGAACAGCAATATCATCTTCAACTGTTTCCAGCAATGGGGAACGCTAGAGGTGGTCCTCTTTGCAGCTTGTGGGTCCTTCCCCTCATTGCCTCCTATTTATTGGTTGCTCTCTAAGCACATTGAACCATTGCCAACGTAGCTACTGCGGCTTTCCCACCAGCTTTTGGTAAGCACTACTGCTTAGACCTGGGCTCCAGAGCCGATGCTCAATTCAGCCAGGCTGTTCTTAAAGCCTTTTTCAGTAAGGAGGTTCCATCCAGCCGTATTTCCTGTGAGGAGTGCTTGGTAATCTCCCAAAAGTATGGAGGAAAGGGGACGGGACGTAGGAGTATAACAAAGTTACTCACCATAGTGACTGTCTTACTCCTAGTCCATAGTCCCCATTCCTCCATACGCCCGCCCGCCGTCCCCTCTAATAAATATCCTCTATTATTGCTTAACCGTCTCAGACCTGGCGATAGAAAAGGACTGAAGGGTGATGCGTGGGGCGCAGCTAAGGAGGGCGGGTTAAGGCCCTGTGCGGTACTCTGCATAAAAAGAGAAGGACAAAACATTTTTCAATTTGATGCTTTTTGACAAAAGTGCTCTGTTCCCGTCCCACTTGACGGAATGTCCCAAAAATATGGAGGAAAGGGGACTATGGACTAGGAGTAAGATAGGCTCTATGGTGAGTAACTTTGTTATAACATAGTATACAAAATAACATAACGTATCATGTCGGCCTCTCAAATTTAGCGATAAATAATGCAAATCAGCACCACCTATACCATTGGCAGGGAGGAAGTGTCAACCCAAAATATTCTTAGTGGGATAAAGTGTTATCACAAGTACTCAAAATTAGCTCAAACTTCCAAACCACATACACTGAACAACAAATATTATGAACGTTTTTGGACCCCTAAGTACTGTAGCAACTTATGTACAAGCGATTAAAGCAGCTATTATAAAGCAAACTACTTGCATTTGCTAATCCATATTATGAATTATTCACGGAAAAGATGTATCTGAATGCATTATTCTAACAACCAATGAATAAGTCAAAATATACACCTTGTGATCAAATAGGACTTTCAACTAAAAGAATGTTAGCCTAACTTCTTGTACCAAATGGAAGCTTGCACTTTCATATTTTAACTTATTAGTGGATTTCTTATTGCAGGCAAGTAGCTATGTCACGACTCACCTGTAAAAGTAAAATGACAACACTTCAAATGTGTAATACTCCTATGTCCCGTCCCCTTTCCTCCACACTTATGGGACATTCCGTCCTGTGGGACGGGACCGGAGCACTTTTGTAAAAAAGCATAACATTTTCAGAAATGTGTCCTTCTTCTCTCCTTGCGCGCGGTACCGCATGTGGCCGTAACGCCGCCCTCCTTAGCTCCGCTCAGCGCAACGCCCATCAGTCCTTTTCTCTGCGCGGTCGGAGCTGGCCGCACTTGAATCTTTAGAAGATTTTTTCCTTCCAGTGTGCATCTCTCCTGCTCCGGTTTGGCGGGCGTGGTAGTCCGTCTATGCCGGTTCATTTAGAATTTCCTTCTTGTTCTTCTTGTGACCGACGCTTCGCTAGGGTGGATTCCCATCCTCTTTGTTTAGAGTGCTTGAGTCCGGATCATTGGTGGGACTCGTGTTTTTACTGCGATGCCCTTTCAGTCCAGGCACTTCAACGTCGTCTGGAGCAGTGGGAGGAGGTGTTTCAGCGTGCTCCACCTCCGCATTTTTTAGAGTTTCATCGATGAAAAGAAGAAACGCCCGGTAAATTCTTTAGTTTTTAGGGCACCCCGACCTGGGGATTCCTTCCTAAGGCCTTTCCGGTCCGGAAGGGGCTTCATAAGCTCTATTACCGGGGTTTCCCTCCGAGGTGCCTTCCAGGCCTAAAAAAGATACCAGAATTTTCTCAGTGGGCTTCCATAAGAGGCCTGCTGACACCAGATTACAATCTGAGGCCCCTCCTGTGGGTGCTAATCGATTGCCCAGTTCTACTGAGGGGGTCGGTACCGGAGCTTGCTTCGAGGTCTCCTTGTCTGGAGCTTCCCATAAATAGACCGGGGTTCGCCCTGAGGCCTCTGTAGAGGCTTTCTGTACGGAACCAAGGTTCTAGGCACCTCTTGAGGGAGCTGTTACCAGACTCTGTTCCGAGGTTCCTCTTTCAGAGGCTAAGGTGATCGACAGAACTGAGAGACCTGTCAAGGTCTTGTCTGTGAGGTGGATTCCTCAACATTCCGTCTTTGCAGTGATACCGGTTCTATTGAGGGGGCACAGAGTGAGGTTGCTGACCGTAATTCCTCTGTTACCGGCGATGCCGAGGTTCCTCCTAATTTGGCTAATAGTATGTCTCAGAAACATCCTAGGCCACACAGTGCCAGCTCTGCAGAGGTTCCTTGTGTCAAGGCTAAAGTAAAGGCCCCTGACCTGTCTGTGGAGACTCCTGCCTCACTCACACATGTGACGCAGTTCTCCTCAGACGCTGCCAAATGGCGTCCGATCCCGCTCAAACTATGGTGGTCATTTTGCAATTCTCCCTTACACCTACACTATCGGTGTCGGGTGCTGGGAGCGTGTTTTCGGGTGACCATGGACTTCCTGGGGTGAATCTGTTTAGTTCAGTTTATGACTGGAATGCTTGGATGCCATTACCGCACACGGTCTCGCTGCCTGCTACATCAGCTCCCTTGATCTATTTGGATCCGGCTGGAGGAGGTCCTTCTTGGCAGCCCTCTCCCTTACGGCCTTGGAGTTACCCCTCTTACGAGCAGCCTCTCCCCACTCCAATACCTAAGCCTTCTGCGGAGGATGCCTTTGGAGCACCACTCTGGACTTCACGTTAACAAGAGGATTGACGCGCATTATAGGCTTCACTCTTCGGAAGAGGTAGTCTTAGCATCCTGCCCGCTCCCTTCCTCCACTGTGGTGGCGGGCACCACGCTACAATTCAGACCGGCATCCGCGTCTTCTACAGCAGCAGCTCAGGTTCTGGCCAAGGAGGACAAGTTTTTTGACTCCTTGGGGAGAAAGATCTTTGCTAATTCAGCCCTGCAGTTGCGCCAGGTGAGCACAGAGCTCATCTTAGAATTTGAGGAGTTCATTCCTGCGGACAAGCTGGATAATTTTAAAGGTGGCTTGTCGGATGCCAGGGTTCTGGTGCAGGATATGCTTGAGGCCGCGGCTCATCATGTTGACACCTCGGCTCGGGGCCTCATGCTTGGTGTTGACATCTCTCGTCAGGCTTGGCTTCATGCCACAAAGTTTTCTAAGGAAGTCCAGGATAAGGTTCTGGACCTGCCTTTTGACGGCAAGGAGCTGTTCCATTCATCAACGGATGTGGAGCTGACTAAGACTAAAGACAGCACTCAAACAGCCAAGTCCCTGTCCGTGTTGGTGAAGCCGCTGTTCAAAGCTCAAAGAACGTCATCTCAGCCTCAGTCCTCTGGTTTTTGGGGGTTTCTAGATCGAGGACGTGCAGGGTCGATCCTCCATCTGGGAACTCTTGTCCGAAGCAGCAGCGAGGCCGTTTTTTCTGTCGGTCCTCTGCCTCCCCATCAGGATCAAGCGGTCTCTGAGCCGAGAAGTCTGCTAAATGATGTTTTTCAGCACTCGCACAAGACCTCAGTGGGAGGGCACATTGCGTCTCACTGGGAGGTGTGGCAGACCATCACCGAGGATCGGTGGGTCTTGTCCATTCCTCGGGCGGGCTTCCGCTTGCCCCTTCCCCGTACCCCACCCATCAATCCTCCCTTCCAGCGGTCGAGGATGCCCTCCCTCAGAGCCAAAGTCCAGAAGCTTCTGGATCTCAAAGCGGTGGAACCCGTTACCCTAGGGGAGGGGAGTGAGGGGAGGGCTTCTACTCCTGCCTGTTTACGGTGCCCAGACCCAACCAGGCTGGCCTGCGCACCATCCTAGACCTTTCCCATCTCAACCTTTCTCTTCCCCAAGAGAAATTCAAGATGATCACGCCCAGTCAGATAAAGCCCTCTTTACAGTAAGGCGATTGGCTCAGTCTGGTGGACCTTCAGGATGCGTATATGCATATCCTCATTTGGAGCATTTCCAGTTTTGCGTGCTCCCGTTTGGTCTCCGCTCGGCACTGAGTGTTTTTACGAAGTTGATGTCGGTCATCACAGCTTTTCTTCAGCTACAGGGTATCCATGTGTATCCGTATTTGGACGACTGGCTGCTGCACAGTCCTTGTCCACTGAAAGCCTCGAGCAACCTTCAGTCTCTCCTCCAGCTCCTGTTCCACCTTGGGCTGTCGGTGAACTGGTGGAAATTCTCCATGACGGTCTCTCAGGACTTGATTTTCTTGGGTTTTCGTTGGGACACGATCAATTGCAGAGTATACCTGACTGGGGACAGAATGGCAGATCTGTTGGCCACGTGTCAGGTGTTTATGCAGGCATAGAGCATGTCGGCCTGGTGGTTCCAGAGGCTTCTGGGCCTTGTGGCTTCGTGCGTGCTGGCTCTTCCTCTTGCTTGCCTCCAGATGAGGTGGACACAGATGGCTCTTCAGAGCTCATGGCTTCAAGCAGTGGATCTAGATTCCAAAATGATACTGGTTCCACCTTTCATGAGGACGGAACTCTTGTGCTGGTGGTCTCTCAGCAATCTGTTGGTGGGCTCTCCTTTCGAGGACCCTTGCCCACTATTGACTGTCACAACGGATTCCTCCCTTCTGGGTTGGGGTGCGATGTTGGATCATCTTTAGGTTTTTGATCTTTGGTCGCCACAGGACAGACAGCTTCATATACTTTTTCTGGAGCTCCTGGCGATATTCCTGGCGCTGAAAGTGTTCAAACCAGGCATTGTCAACAAGGTTGTCCGTGTCCGCACGGACAATGCGGTGTCCATGTTCTATATCAACAAACAGTGGGGTACTGTTTTTTCGCTCTTGGGGCACTCCAGAAGTGGACCTTTTTTGCGACATCGACAAACAGGAAGCTTCCTCTGTATGCCTCCAGGAACGGGCTCGGAGCCTCCTCCATGGGGGATGCTCTCGAAATTCCATGGCACGACACGAGGGCCTACACTTTTCCGGCCCTTCCTCTGATCCATCAGGCGCTTTGCAAGCTAAGGAACACAGTAGCTCCCTCCTGTTCATAGCCCCTTAGTGGCCGGCCAGGTTTTGGTTTTCGGAACTTCAGCATCTGTCAGTGTGCCCGCCGCTCAAGCTTCCGCTGGTTCCCGATCTGCTTCACCAGAGCTATCAGCAGCTGTGGCACCCCTCCCCACAATCATTCAGCTTGGCGGCCTGGTGCCTGAGTTCAGATCTTTAGAGCAGTTCAATTTGTCCGCGGATAACATGCGCATTATTCAGGCAGCCAGGAAACCCTCGACAAGATCTCAGTATATAAGTAAATGGTTACGGTTCTGTCACTGGTGTTTAGCTAGGCAGCTGGACCCCAGGGAGGCTACTATCGACATGGTCCTGTCTTTTGTCTCACATCTGGCAGAATCGGGCATTCATGTCTTGTCTTGCAGGACTTATTTGTCGGCTGTCGCCGCTTACCTGTCCGATGATCTGTGCTCTTTTTCACTGACACATCCGGTCATTAAGTACCTTTCGTGGAAAGTGTCCTTATGATTGCTGTGACTTCAGCAAGGCGTGTAAGTGAGCTTCAGGCTTTGTCGGTGGAGCTTCCATTCCTTACTTTTCATAAGGATAAGGTTGTCCTGCGGACGAATCCCTCCTTTCTTCTGAAGGTGGTCTCTGATTTTCATTTGAATCAGTCAATTTCATTGCCTGTCTTCTTTCCAGACCCATCCTCAGAGGACGAGAGGGTTCTACACTGCCTGGACGTTAGAAGAGCTCTTAAGTTCTATCTGAACAGAACATCTGAGATCAGGAATTCTTCACAGCTTTTTGTGACTTTCGGAAATCTGCAAGGAAAGCCGGCCTCGAAAGCAACCATTCATGCTCATCTTGTGCGGGGCAAGGCGGCTGCCATTGCCTTCCAAAAATATGTTCCATAGGAGACCATCACGAAAGCGGCTACGTGGGCTTCCCCATAGGCTTTTTGTAAGCATTGCTGTCAGGACCCGAGCTCCAGGGCTGATGCTCAGTTCGGTCAAGCTGTGCTTAGGAACTTGTTTCAGTACAGAGTTTCCATCCACCCGTAACTCCTGTGAGGAGTGCTAGGGAATCTCCCATAAGTATGGAGGAAAGGGGACGGGACGTAGGAGTATAATAAAGTTACTCACCATAGTGACTACCTTACTCCTAATCCGTAGTCCCCTTTCCTCCATACACCCGCCTGCCATCCCCTCAAATAAGTTTCCTCTGTTATTGCTTAAAGGTCTCAGACCTGGCGATAGAAAAGGACTGATGGGCGATGCGCTGGGCAGAGCTAAGGAGGACGGGGTTATGGCCACATGCGGTACCCCGCGCAAAGAGAGAAGAAGGACACATTTTTAAAAATGTGATGCTTTTCTTTACAAAAGTGCTTCGGTCCCGTCCCACAGGATGGAATGTCCCATACGTATGGAGGAAATGGGACTATGGACTAGAAGTAAGGTAGTCACTACGGTGAGTAACTTTATGATAACCTATTACAGTTGTGGGCGATGCCACAATGCTACTGCTAAGAGCCAACAGAGCGTATAATTTCCAGTGCCAGTAGAGCATTTAGGGTTGCTCAGCTTTTCTCATTCCTTTCTTCTGAACTGTCTGTGACATGTCTCTGCAATCTGCTCATAAGGAAAAATGTATAGTGCAATGCTTATTTTGGGAGCTGCTGTAGTTTAGCACAGGAGCATTGTCAACTATCCACGTTGCCAATTCTGTCAAACAACAAAAACACATTTTTAACACATGAAATCTGCTTTCAATGTTTTTGGTAAAATGTCAAACACTACATTTTGGTGTTTTTAGCCAACCTTAACAGATCATACATGTATTCCCCATATGATCAACTAGGAGAGATACCTTGAATCAGACCAATTACTTAAGGTGAGGACAGTGAGATCATGTATTTATAAGGATTACATTATAGGTCATGGTTTTGTATTTGGACTCAGATTTTGATTAAAGTATCCATTTTGTAATGCAATGTGGCAATCTCATCTTGGTATATGCTCCGTATATAAGAACTCCTTCAGTAATGCATCAGTTGTAACATGCGTGATGTTGTTAACCATGTAAAGTTTAGGAGTTGTGCTACATGGCGATCAGAAATGCAACATAACAGGATGTTTTCGATTTTTTACATTTTTTTTTAATGGGAGTACATACACATACTGCTTTATTTTGTCAGTTATGTAAACTATATTACAAATGTTTTCTTTGTCTGGAACCCATGACAAGCAAACATTTTGGCGATACATGTGCGTAGCTTGAAACTATAATTCAGATTTTCCACACTCGTTACAGAAAGTCATAATTCTATTAAAGACACGGAGGCTAAGGATTATGCTTCTCTCTCTTTACTAAAAACTCAAGCAGCATAAATCAATATCAAACAACTTTACAGCATCAAAGAATAAACACATTCAAAACTACATTTCCCATAAAATCTTTTGTGTGAGTTTCATTCTTTTGATGTCCATGAAATAACAAATCACGTGATTCCTCCACCAATCATCACATATAATGTACTTTACCCTCTTTAACACTCCCGAGTCCTTCCTCCTTCTTTGTCTGTGTCCAACTTTGTCAACCTTTCGTCCCAACCGGTAAGCACTGTAAACTACGACCTTTTATTCCTCATGCTTCTAATGAACCATGACCTCATGAACCATTCGATTTGCTCTCCGCCGTAGAACCTGAAACACATACCATATTTCAGACTATTGTCCCCAGAGTGGTTATTCGACATGAAATACTTTTCCATATACCTTATTCACAACATCAACTTTTATAACAATATCATCACAGAATGCAGCACATTCATATTTACAACATCGATTATTGGGTGGGATAATCCTGCGCCTCCGTGTCTTTAATAAAATTATGACTTTTTGTAACAAATGTGTGGAAAATCTGAATTCCATTTCATGACACGGAGGCTCGTATTATGCTTGTTTAAAGCTTACTTACCATCAACGTAGCTATTTTTCCACTGGCTTAAAGTAAAAGGTCTTAAACATCGATTCATAAGGGCAGTCTGCTGCCTTCATGATGTCCTCTAGTCTGGCTCCTGATAGAAACGCCTTAGATGCCATTGCTCCCCTCACTGAGTGAGCCCCATATGAATCTGTGTCTACTCCAGCCTGTGTCATCACCCATCTAATCCATCTTGCTAACGTGGCCGTTGCTACTGCCCCAAAAGCTTTCCTTATGGCTATAAGCAACTGGTTTACCCCTGGGGGTCTCCTTCCCTTAGTCATGGTAGAGCTGCCGGCACCGTTAACCCCGTACCGCCTCATTACAAGGTCTGCTTGCGGGTCCCACTAAGGCAGAACCAGGCGTCCTTAGCGGGTCCCGCGAGCAGAGTAGGATGCTAACAACGGGCCCGTCATTAACGGGCCCGTTGTTAGCATCCTCCTCATTCCCATTGAGCCCTATGGGGGCTCAAATGGGAATGGGGATGTACCGGGTCCTGGTTCCTTGAATGGGGAAATACCGGGCCCTTCAAGGTCGGAATGGCCCAGTATTTCCCCATTCAAGGAACCCGGACCCGGTCCCCGGTATGGGGGTAGCCATACTTGTAATGAGGCCCTTACTCTGTAATGCATCTCACTGGATATAATTTTGGTTGCCCTGGGAATGCCTGATATGAAATTGATCTCAACCACGTCTTAGTTCTCTTCACTATATCAAAGGTTATACCTTGAGATAATGACTTCCTATTAATCTCTAAAGCCTTCACATCTGAAACCCTCTTGCATGACAGTAAACATAATAACATAGTCAACTTGGCTGATAAAGCCTTCCTAGATAGTTCATCATTGTCTGGCCATGATAGAAACATCTTTAAGACTTTGTCTACATCCCATAACTGATCATATTTATGTTTCGGGGGTCTAATTATTCTAAACGCTTTCAACAGTTTGCAAACTAAAGTATGTTCTCCCATGGCTAACCCCTCAATACTTGGGTGTAACGCATAAATAGCTGATCGGGCTGTATTAGTTGCCCTATACGCCTTACCCTGGGCTGCTAACTGAGCTAAATAATTAACTACATGTACTACATCTGTTCTAGTGGGATGTATGTCCCTTGCCAAACACCAACTGTGCAAACCTGACCAGGCTGTTCTATGTGCCTTCTTGGTCCCAGGTGCCCAAGCCTCGTCGATAATCTGTTTACCCTCTCCCGATAATCCTGGCCTAGACCAGGCTCTCCTGAAATTGCCCATGCAATGTAGCTGAGGCTGCCTGACTTCCCAAAGGGGAAGGGTTACCCCCTAGTGAACTGTCACTATGAAATCTAATCTCGGCAGTGCTATCAGATTGTTGTAAGTCATCTCTAGCAGGCCCGGGAACCATGCTTGACCCCTCCAATCCGGCTTAATCAGTATCATGGATACATGCCGTCTCCTCGCCTGCGCTAGAGTCCTTGCACTCTTCACAAAGGGAGGGAATGCGTATTCTTTGCCCGGACCCACTGTTGTAGAAAAGCGTCTATCGCTTCCGCCCCCGAGTCCGGTCTCCAGCTGAAAAATCAAGCAAGTTGCTTGCTCAACCTCAATGCGAAGAGGTCTGTCCTGCATGGACCCCATCCCTCCATCAGTGCCTGGAAAACCTTCTCTTCCAGCTTCCAGTCGCTGGCATCCCTGAGGAATCTGGAGTTCGAGTCGGCTATCTCGTTCTGACGACCTGGCTGGTATTCCGCCATCACTGATATCCCTCTCTGTAGGCACAGGTGCCAAAATTCTTTCACCAGCACCACTAGCATCCTCGATTTTGTGCCTCCCAGTCTGTTTATATAACAAGCTGCTGACACGTTTTCCATCTTGAGGAGTATGCAACATCGTGCCCTCTTTTGTGTCCAGCATTTTACTGCAAAGGGGCCTGCTAGAAGCTCTAAGCAGTTTATGTGGAGATTTAATTTGTCTCCTGACCATCTGCCCCTGTCGACAGATCTCCACATCTGGCTCTCCATCCCCACCTGCTGGTAACGGATTCTATCACTAGGTCCATGGAGGAACCAAATATTGCCCTTCCATTCCAGGCATCCATGTGCTGCAACCACCATTGCAGTTCTTCCTTTGACTCTGTAGACAGGGGTATCCTTTGCTCGTAAGATGCTTCCCTCCTGAGGTGTTGGATTTTTAGCCTCTGAAGGGCCCTGTAATGTAGGGGTCCCGGGAATATCGCCTGTATTGACGATGCTAGGCGTCCCACTAATCTTGCTAGTTCTCTCAGGGATATCTTTTCTGCTGTTAATCTGTTCCGAATCTTGCTCTGTCGTTCACCTTGCTCAGAGGAAGGTTTAACGTTCCCTGAACTGTGTCTAATCTGAAGCCCAGAAATTCCATGTTCTGTTCTGGCTGCAGGCTCGACTTCTCTGTTTATTAGGAAACCCAGTTGCTGTAACAGGTCTATCGTAAGTTCTATCTGTTCTCTGATCAGCGTTTTGACCTGACACATTATACAAATGTCGTCCAGATAAATGATCAGTCTGATCCCTCTCTCCTTGAGGGATGTCACTACCGGTTTCATTACTTTTGTGAAACACCAAGGGGCCGATGCAAGCCCGAATAGTATGCAGGTGAATTCCCAAACTTGTCCCTGCCAATTAAACCTCAGAAACCTTTGTTGTTCCTTTGCCATAGGTATGGTCGGATAAGCGTCCTTGATCTATTCTCGAAAGCCAGTCCCCTTGTTGTAAAATATCTCTCAGCAAGTGTATGCCCTCCATTTTGAAATGTCTGTAAACTACGAATGCATTTAGTTCTCTTAAATGTATTATCGGTCTTGTCTTGTGAAGGGCTCTGACTATAAACATGTTGCTTATGAAGCTGTCTCATTACCTGTTTTATAGTATCTTTCTGTGCTAATTCTCTTATCTCTGTATCTAGTAATGTTTCATCTGCTGTGCTGAGCTTTAATAATTTCGGCCATCTCTCTTGATTTGCTAAGCTTATCCAATCTTTTTTTTATATATAAACATTTCTTTATTAATCGGTTCACATCAATCCGGCATCAGCCTTACATATATACCGAAGCTCACAACAAGAAACATCTGTGTAGTACAATATGGGGGATGCAACTCTTGGGCTCCTGTGGCCTGCCCTTAACTCGACATGAAATATGCTGTAAAGAGTTCACTGTTCAGCACCGTTACATGTGGTCAGATCGGGGTGTCCTCCCTTGACACCAAATACACTGTAAGGGGGTTCCAAATGTTCCTAGGCCGGTTCTGCCACCCACCGAGGATTGCAAATTCACTATCAGTGTCACTCAGCCAGATTAGGTCTTGCAGCCGTTTGTTTATCCCCGGGGGTGCTGCACTCGTCCATTTCATAAGGATGCACCTTCTGGTCGCCATCATGCATGTTGCTAATAGTCTACGATATTGCTTAGGTCTCCCTGGCAACCACCCAAATATGCAGCACAACAGTGAACAAGGAACGCTCCTCTCAAACATCTCTGACATGACCCGGTCACCGCCCCCACCCCCCGTACCCCACCTCGAGTAGGGTCGCAAGCTAGTACACGATAATAGCATGTGCAAAGTCGGCCGGGTCTGCCCTGCATCTCGGGCCATTAGCGGGCTTGGAGTTGTCATATTGATGTATGCGTGCGGGTGCGATCGATGCCTTGTGAAGGGTCTTGAGTTGGATTTGCTGTAGCCTGGAGCTAAAAGGCATGGTGCCACACATTTGTTACCCCAGAGTCTTCTTCCCATTTGCCTCTACACTTCAGGGGGTCACAGGCCGAGTGTGCCTGGAATAACTTGTATATTGTCGAAACCACTCCCTTGCAACCGGGGGAATAATGGGGTTTTTTGTGGAATCACTGGGAATACCGGGACCATTCCCTGAAGGCCGCCCTCATTCTGAAGTATTATAGTTTGCGTCAGAAGCTGCCTCCCATCTTATCAACAAACCCTTCCAATGAGACTTAACAACCCATTCGCATACATATCTTCGAGCCTGGCTATGCCCATTCCACCCTAGTCCTGCACAATGGACTCATCACAAGTCGGCGCCAGACTCGATTTACCAAAGCGAGATGCCGGGGTCGAAAGGATCGCCCACACCAAGCTTTACCAAAGTGTGCCTCCAAGCAGGCTACAGGGTCGAATTTACACTTATCTGCAATTTTGCCGGAGATCAACAGCCATTTGAGGGAGGCCGGGTGTACTGAACCCCTTTTTATGCGCACATGTGGTGTCATCTGTGCTTCCGACATCCAATACCGCGCAAAGGAAAATTGTGCTGCTAAGAAGTATGCCTCAACATCTGGGGCACATGCACCCTGCCTCTCCCATAGTACCTCCAATGTCTCCCATCCTATAGGTGGTGTTTTTGGGTGACAGGCCAGTTTAATCAGTAGGGAGCGCACTTCCTGGAAGTAGCTCACACCCTGCCATACTGGGATGTTCTGAAACATGTTAGAGGAGTTTGGGGATAACTACCATTTTTAGCTACGCCGATACTGCCCATAAGCATGAGCGGGAGCTTGCACCATCTGTCCATGTTAGTTTTTAAAGTGAGTAGGTACTTCTTATAATTGTCCCCCAACAGGGAGTGGACGTTTCTGCTGACTCTCACCCCCAGGTACGTGACTGAGGTTTGCTCCCATCCATAACACTCTGTATTTAGCGGGTGTGCAGTGGCCTCATTTAGGGGGAATAGAGAGGACTTGGAACCATTTTTCCTGAGCCCGGAGGTGACTCCGAACTCAGCTATTTTGTGCGTTAGTGAGGCCAGGTTGACTTGAGGGTCTTTAATGTAGACAATAGCATCATCTGCATACAGTGACACGAGTTCACTGACCCCTCCCATCGCTAGACCCCTGTGAGTATGACATTTCTGCAGCCGAGTCGCAAATACTTCAATCGCGACAGCAAAAAGTAGGGGTGAGAAGGGGTACCCCTGTCTGGTTCTGCACCCCACTTTTAAAAGGGTGGACCTCATGTCACTGATACCTATTTGAGCATTTGAATCTGTGTACAGGAGCCGCACCGCTCACAAGTAGTATGCCGGGACCCCTATCTGGGATAGCACCTCGAACCAGTAGTTCCATTCAACAGAATCAAAAGCTTTTTCCATATCTAGGAGAGCCGCTACCGCCCTTGTTTTAGGATCTATCTGGGCTAGTATTGCGAAGAGTCGTCAGAGATTCAGTGAGATCGACCTCCCTGGGATGTACCGAGACCAGTCCCTGTGGATGATTTGGTAACATGGAAGCAAGCGGTCTGCCAGTATTTTAGCAAATATTTTTGTATCAAGATTTAAGAGGGATATCGGATGATATGAGGAACACTCCTAAGGGTCCTTGTCTGACTTAAGAATCAGCGTTCTCACCGCCTCATGCATCGTGGGGGGGAGAAGGCCCACTATTAGACCCTCTTCCCATACCCCCAGCATGTGCTGCGCCACCTCTGGACCCCACTCGTTATAGAACTCAGCAGTTATGCCGTAAGTGCCCGGCGCTTTGGAGGTGGGGAGGGGGCATATTGCCCCAAGTATCTCGTCCATGATGGGGACTGCTAGGGTCTCAATGGCCTCGGAGCTAAGCCTTGGGAGTGCTGCCTCTCTAATATAATCCTGGAGGGCCCTGATCGATTGTGTACCTCTCGAAGTATAGAGCGACTCGTAGAACTTCCCGAACTCATCCGCTATCTTGCACGGCCTCACAACAACCTCTCCTTCTGTCGTACTGACAGTCGTAATCTCCCTGTAACCTTGTTCGTGTTGCACCATTGTGGCCAAATACCTACCCGGTCTTCCCTCTTCCCCATATCTGCGATCCATTCGGGATTATCTACATTGGCCCATAAATATTGACTAACGTGAGTGTCATAGTTCCCACACAACCAGAGACGATAACGTATCTCCCAGCGGGGTCAATCACTACATCACTAGCCCGGAACCCGAGTGCTGAATAAGTGGTGAAGTATTTGGAGTTTCCCCAACTCCTGCCAACTCCCTCATTTCCCTTCCCTTTTAGGTTGGTTTCCTGCAACATGAATATCTTTGCCCCGTGATGTTCACAGTACTGCACCACCTTGCTGGCCTTACGCAGGTTGTTAAGTCCCTGCACATTCCAGCTAATTACCCCATGTGCCATCACTTGGGTGAGGGCTGAAAAGAGAGGCCATTTTGTCTAGCATCCCAAGCGTTCTGGCAAATTGGCCTGTGGCTGCCTTGAAGAGATGTGAACCTTTTTGAAGAAACTCAAAGTTGCCAGCTTGGCAACTTCTCAAAGAACTGTTTCCACCCCCACACCCCCCCCCCCTTCCGGGACAAACCTCATCCCACCCTCTCCCCACCCACACTGCCCTCCCCCAACCTGCAGTGGCTGGATCCCCCTGCCCCAAATCCCTCAGCCGCAGGACGCCACCACCCAATTGACCCCCACCTCATCGGACCTCAAGGGGAGGGCTTTAATCAAATCATAGCTTTGTTTGCGACTGGACTGGCTCGTTACATTTCTAGCACTGGATTATCAATACCCACCGGATCCACCGCTCTCATTGCCACTGTTCGCTCACTTGACAGTCTAGGCATGGGCATTCCGGCTGGAGGAACTCCTCGTTGTGTTGGACCCTCAACTTGGGTGGGTACTGCATGGAATATTGGAGCGCTCACTCTCGCAGCACTCTTCTCACCGCCATGACGGACATGCAGGCCTTCTGTACTGTTGATGTAAAATCCGGGTAGAAGGACACCCTGGGGTTCTCGAACATGAAGTCCCCGAGTTCACAGGCACTTTGCAGGATGTTATCACGGTCTCGGTAGTTCAGAACCCTCCGATCACTGTGTGTGGGTTCTGCCCTGGTCTCTGAATGACTTGCGAAACCCAGTGTGCCATTTCTATGAGGAACTGCGAGGATAATGATGGGCCCTGTAGGACCTCTTTCACGAATGTCTCCATGAATACTTCCATGTTTTGTTGTGGGACCGTCTACTATGGGATCCCCACCACCCTGATGTTGTTCCTCCTCGATCTTGCCTCAAGGTCCTCATTTTTATCTCTCAAGGCCCTTACTTCTCTGCGCAGTTCTTGTGACATGTCATTGGTATCCTCTAGTGCCGTGACTCTGGTTTGAACCTCAGAGCTTCTGCTGCTTTCCATGTCAATGCGCTCTTGCAGTCTATTGACCTTGTACGCCATCCCATCAAGTTTCGTATTGATAGCAGCAAAGCCAGACCTAATTTCTGCTAACACCAGGCTCAGTTCTGATGCTGGGGCATCAGCGCATGTCCCGGCTTTGCCATGGCTTGGGCTTTAGTGCTTGGCACCGGGGGGGGATACTTGCAGCGCTGGTTATTACCTTCTTTGCGCAGGCCTTCCTTTTGTGTGGATGGAAGGCGGGTCTGCCTCTTATTCCGTTTCACCATAAATTTCTCAGGGGTCCCCCCCTTCTCTCACAGTATTGCCTCTCTTCGTGGGTAGACCACAAGGATTACATGACCTTACAGTTTGTGATCTTCGTGCCTGTTGTACTGCACTCATGTGCAGGTCTTGGGGCTGTGCACCATGGCCAAAGCTGTACCAGACCCACTACCCCGGTCCCAGGTATATGGTGCCCCAGGGTGTTCAAAGCCACTCGTGTTGAGGGTACCCTAGGACTGTCGCAGCCCCCTCCGCCTCTTTCACTCTCCTATTCACCAGTCATCGTTACTTGATTCCACTTTGGTTGCTAGGAGTGCTTGGGCTTTTCTAGTTGGCAACCATCAGTTTGTGTCAAGCCCACCCTAGGTTAG
Source organism: Ambystoma mexicanum (assembly GCF_040938575.1). Taxonomy (NCBI): domain Eukaryota; kingdom Metazoa; phylum Chordata; class Amphibia; order Caudata; family Ambystomatidae; genus Ambystoma; species Ambystoma mexicanum. The sequence goes on along the minus strand of NC_090935.1, from coordinate 1,167,511,814 downwards.
GTGCCAGCCTTCAGCCAGTTCTTCAGGGGTTTTCTGGCAGAGATAAGGACTATTAGCTTTGTTGTTCTCTGTGTCACTCCTGTTCAAGCCTAGGTGCTGTGCACCGTGGTTAAGGCCATTCGAAATACCGCCACCCGTTCCCAGCTGTGTTATACCTCCGGGTACATGCTGCCGCTCATGTGGAGGGGGCCCGGTCTGTAGTTGTTGCAGCCCCCTATCCCATTCACTCCCCTGTTTGCCAGTAGTCGCTGATTGAGTACCCTCCTGGTTACTAGGGGTGCTGGGGCTGTTCAGGTGGGTGTCCGCTGGTGTGATCCGAGATGACCCCAAGCAAGGTACCAGTGCTGAGAACCCCCTTCCCCTTGATGCTTTCAGCCGGTTCTTCAGGGGTTTTCTGGCATATACAAGTGCTATTAGCTCTGTTGCCCTCTGTCACACAGCAGCCACTTGCTTTTCTCAGCTAGCTCCTGGTCTGTGGAGGCCAGAGGACCGAAGAGATCTTCCTCGCTGCAGGGTGGGAGCTCTGGTGCCCTTTCAACGTACCGGTGGTCGTGCTGTTTCCCCTCTTTTGCCAACCAGGGATGCCGATGCAGTTACTCTCGTATGGTAGCCCCCACCCTATGCACCATGGCACCCAGGCGCAACCCAGAAAGTTGATGGAGGAGTTCAGGGCCACCACTGTGCCGCACCTGGCTGTGCAAGCAGTTATTTGAGCCACTTTGGTCCCTGGGCCACCTTGCCCGTAGCTGTTCTCTGGCCTGTTTTGTTCCGATGAGGGTGGAGGGGGCAGGCCCCACCACAGCAAAGGGGAATCCGGGCCGCGGCGGCATGAGGAATCTGCTTGTCGCACTGTTCAGGGCAGCCTCGAGGGGTGCAGCAAGTGGTGGGCCAGCGTCGGGTCTGCGGCTGCGTGCTCCCCACCCCGACTGAGCATCCCCCTGAGTACGGTGCAGCTTGTTAATGACCCCCGGCTCCCCTCTTCACTGGGTGCTCCCTGGGGGCCTTCCGCCTCACACCTGCCGGCAGCCCGCTCCGGCACTCACCTCCAACAGGGGCCGAGAGAACGGTTGCGTCACTCTCTGGGCACAAATCGCCCTGTTTCAGCAGTTGGTCCCAGCTCCAGGGATGCCGCAGGCCACGGCCAGCAGGGACTCGGTTCTCCAGTCTCCTGGCGGGGCACAACAGCTTGCCAGCCCCTCGCCGCATCCACTCAGCACCACTCTCAGCGAGCACACAGCACTGCTCTCAGGGGCCCGGGCTGCACACAGGCACTTGCGTGGATCATCCACCGAGACGTGCGCCCAGGCCTCATGTGACTGCAACACACTTTCCCGTGCACAGTATTCAGGGTACCTGCGGGGTACAATTTCACTCCGCTGCCTGCTCGGGTGTTCAGCAGTGTTATGCCACCCTTTGGAATCACTTGGATACCGATGGGTTTCAGGTTAGTCGCTCCTTACTCAAGGTCCTGCGGGAGCTCACACGGATGCGGCCATCTTTGACCCGGCTCTCTAGCACCCCCACGCTTATCCAATCTATGTGGAAACCCTGTACAGTGTCTAAAACCCAAGCATCTGAAGAAATCAATCTCCATTTCTCTACACATTTCTCTACTCTTCCCCCTACTGCAGGAATATGCATTTGGATTTTCTGCGCTTGTGCAATTCTCCTCACCTGTGTTAGACTGCTGTTGGCTTCCGGGGTGTCTCCACCCTCGCCCTCTTCCTCTTAACAGGAAGAATGGGTTTGGCTTTCTTTCATCTTGTTTCCATTGGTATCTGTCACCTTGGAACCTGTTACTGTTGAAATGGCTGGCGGAGCGGCGCCTACCTCTTCCAGCCCCTGTCAAAAGCATGTCTGCCAAATACTCTTCAGAGAGAGGCTTGTTCCTTGTCAATCGCCACATAGGAGTTGGCGAATTTCGTTAGCTCCTTTTATAAAGGCATCCCCAGATAGCTTCCCTTTCACTAAAGCCACAGCCTTAGAGGTGGCCAACTCACTCAATTTTGGATCAATCTTTACTAGAATTGACCTTCTCCTTTCAGCCATAATCACACTGTTGGCGTTGCCTAATAAGCAGATAGCTTTCTGGGCCGAACTCGATAAGATATTTGGGTCACTGAGCTCATTTTTACATTTCGCCTCTTCTGCCAATTTCATTATCTTCGTAAGTGGTCCAACCACGTCTAGCATCTTATCTTGACAAGATTGCCAAGATCTGTCCAAACCTTTCTTTATGTCCTTCACATATCTCCCCATGAACGTGACCATGTGGTCATCAATGTCCGGGGTTTCCACAATCCCTTCTGGCAGGTGCGGCCTTGGGCACTCGGCTCTTAATTTGTTTCTGGATATTTTTGCCAGCAGTGTTCTAAACCTCTTTTTTTATATACATGCAATCTTGGATGGTGGTTCCCATTCTGAGGATCTCGGGTGAATGAGTGCGTCCAGATGACATTCGTTTCCGTCCCCCTCTTTGTCCTCTGTTTTCATTTTCTTAGGAGTTCTCTCTTCTTCTTCTTCTTCTGAAGGTATCACTTCTACCTCCGCTGATGACGGGCTATCCCACTCACACTTCGTCATACCCCTCTGAGCTATCAGAGTTATCATCATGCCATTTCTGTTCTTTTCTTTTCCGGCTTGCAGCCTTGCTTATGCCCTTACTCTTTCTTGGGGTGGGGGGTCCTTGCCTTTCTCAGCTTAGCAGGCTGTTTTCCTTCCCCCTTTATCCTTTCCTATACCCTTTATTCCCTTCAGCTCCTCCATTCCTCTGGAGAACTTAAGCAAGTCTTCCATGACTGCCAGTTGTTGGGAACTGTGCCACATGGATTGACTTGGTGCTTGATGCTATATGTCTCCCATGCCAGGTTGCAGTCTTTTCTGGCTCACTTGAGCCCTGCCTTCCTCGCTTGAGCTGGACATGTCGAGGTGTAAGGGACAGTAATGCCACTGTATGTTATTCCAGGTGTCTTGGGCCTGTACCCATCTTAGTATGCTTTTAGGACAGATATTATTTCTCATATGCGTGATACAAATCTCCTTTTCTGCTTAAAAAGGCTGTTGTGCCTTATTTGGCCGCCACTACGTGGCACTGGCTTAGAATTGATACGCTCTTTTCCCCATGGTCTGACAAGACCTACTTATGTCCCTGCACGCTCAGCTGCATTTGCTTTGTAATCCTCCTTTGATCTATTTCACTCTGTGAAAACAACTCGCTTTTCACGCCTGGCTACTGCGGTTCAACTCACTAGTTCGGCTAACTGTCACTCCTAAAGGAAGTAATGGACAAGGAGCTCTGGAACCCTTAGACAGTCACCGTTGTGCTCCTGGAACATCCGTGACAGCAGTGCCCTCTATCTTCCACGGTTTGCTGGAACATTCGTCACGTTCCAAATCCTTTATTAGTACTAAACTTGGGGATATGCTCCGCCAAACTTTCTATAATGCTGCACGTGCGCTTTGCTTAGATGTCAAATTCTTACAATATGTTATCATAACATTTAGTAATTTAGCCACTTCATATATCAATTAGGTTAAAGTAACTTAACTGGCTGCCCGAGCAGCAAAGAAAGAGGAAGGACTCGGGAGTGTTAAAAGAGGATAAAGGACATTATATGAGACGATTAGTGGAAGGAATCGCATGTTTTTTTTATTTCATGGACATCAAAAGAATGAAACTTACACACAAGACTTTATGTGAAATGTAGTTTTGAATGTGTTTATACTTTGATGATGTAAGGTTGTTTGATTTATGCTGCTCGAGTTTTTAGTAAAGATAGAAGCATAATACGAGCCTCTGTGTCTTGACATAGAATTTCACTTCAAAGTATTTTCATTGCATGCCCTATATTTGATGTATTGGGGAGTTAGTTAAATTGTTACGTTAATGTCATTTTACCTTTAACATTAGAAGTGATCAGCACTTACGCAAACCCTAAAATAACGAACGTTTTGCAAAACATAGTCTGAATCTTTTGCCCAAGGTCTCACCTTGACATTATTTTAACTCAAGGTATTTCTCGTCAATGTATGCAGAAATCATCAGCCTTCCACAGTCCGGAGCAGCTGACAGCATCGATTGAATGGGGTGCTCCCGCTCTCGCGCCCTCACCCTGCACAGGAGCCCCTACTCTGAAGAGGAACACCCCTAATAACAAATGTCCAAGAGGAACCGGCTGTCCCCTCGCCGCCCCGGTGGCTAAGGAGCAGAGACCAAGCACAGCGCCACCTGACTGCCAGGAGCCGCCACCACCAGGTGAGCCTGCCTCCAAGAAGCCACGTGGAACTCTGCCCCAAAAAGAGGCCCCACAGTAGCGCGCGGGCATGCACACGTGCACCAACCAACCACTGAACCGAAAGTAAATCTCTGGGACAACATACGAGCAATAACCAACTGCACATCTTAAAACAATAAAGGCTGACAAAAGCTCGAAAGTGAAAACTCTCACAGCGTCTGTCTAATTAATAATATCAAGTTAATGGGTATCGGTCCAGAGTTATCGTGTTTATATGTAGTAAGAAATATCTCTTGACAATGTAGTAAGAAATATCTTTTTTTAAAAAAAACAGATTGGGTTGCAGTTTCAATATGTTACGCTTCATTATATCTTGTGGAACTCACCTAAATTGTGCCAACACGTTGCTGTGTAGAATAAGGTTAGGTGTTGTAAAAGTCTTATGTTAAGAAAATGCTGAAAATCCTAATCCAAGTAAGGTAATGATTCTTTTATTCTTTTATTACATGGTTTTTCCTTATCGGTTATTAAATGTGTACTATAGTCCATCACTAGTCATTATTGGGGAGGTTTTCCTGGAGCCCTCTGCTCTTGTGGCATGGAGGGTCCACCAAGTTATTCCAAACTATTTCAATGAATTACGTGATGCAGGAGTCTGCCTTCAGTATTCGAATGTGGGAGGGGAGGGCTGGTATCCATGTACAGTTACGTCCACACTATCACACAATGCACTTCATCACACAATATAATGAAAATATATATTCTTTTTAATGTGACGTGCATTAAGCAACCATAGTTCAAATAAGTACTTTAGAACGTGTTATAGTATATGTAAAACACCTATAACATCTAAAATAAGCAATAAGTTAAATGAAATCACAGGGATTGATTAAAAATACATCTAAGCCTTCTAAAATCCAGGACCATTTGGAGCGTAAAGGCACAATGAAGATTCACAGGTACATCGCTGGTTCATTTAAGTACTTTAGGAAGTTCAAGAACATTTGTTGATAGGATTTGTTTATATTTTCAATTTTTAGGGTTTCCTTAACTTTGTCGGCTCAAGGTGCGCTCAATGGGTGCCAGAACTGAGCCCCCTGATGATCTGCATTTGTGGTGGGTGGGGGGAATGCACAACTCTTGTACAGAGCGCTGGCAGACCTGGGGCCGGCACTGTGAAGGCACATGGGGGTTGAGGCATACGGAGTGGCAGAGGGAGAAGAGGCAAATAATAAGGTCCCATGTGACATAAGTACAGAAGGGCAGATTTTCATTAAATGGGCGAGAACATTGGAGTCTTAAGCTGTCTTCCGACTTCATCTGGTCAAGTATCATCCTAAGGATGGTGGGAGCGATTTCCATAGGGAACAAGGAACAGCCTTGAAATGTGTGAGGTCTCCTTCGGAAACCCTTGTGGTTAAGCTGGTTGGTGATCACTCGGTATTGGCAAGATGTCCTAAAATGTCTAGTCGTCGGCAGTGCAGGGGTGGTATTCTGCTGTATCTTGGCACTGAGCCATGGATGGACTTTGAGCGGGAGTTCAAGCCATTTTTGGATGTTCTGAAGGCAAACAAAACTCAAAAAATTTCTAAAAACCCTTCACTAGTTTGCACTGTGTTTCAAATATGACTCCCAGCTGTGGAGCCTCAGGATTATTCTTTATACATGCTGATGGTATTTGAATGTACGTGGACCACCTCCCAGAACACCCCTTGCTCTGTGTCTACAGTGGGGCTTTTGCAAATTCACCAAGTAGCAACTCCGATTTTTTGACCCAGAAGCCATTTACTCCCACAATTTTCAGGACATAAGTATTTTGCCTTCCACATAAATTAACCGATTTTTGACATTTCTGGTCACAGGAGTATATTATGTTCTTTTCCAAAAAATGGATTTGCTTATGAGCGAGGCAAATTACCTTAAAGCCAACCTAATATATCACTCGCAATCAGGGAAGGAAATTTAAGGCTGGGGAGATTTGGTCAGGTCTTTTCAGACTGAAGATCAGAAAAGTGGTATGATTTTTAACCACGTTGTTTCATTGGCAAGGCTTTTGCCAGTAGGCCAGTAAAGATTTGTTTGCAGTAGTCCAGTCTAGAGAATACAATAGCAATCACAAGTGCAATCATGTGGGCAGTCTTGATGAAGAGAATGATTACTCGTAGGAGCTGGAAGCGAAAAAGACTTGGGTTTAATCATTTCTTTGCTACATAAACGACAGGTGAGTATGAAATAATAGTCCTAGGTCACAGATATGCTGCCTAAGTTTGAGGTAGGGCCCAGCTTGAGCGGCCATGCAAATAGTAGAGGGCTTGGTTTAACTTGCCATGCCAGTAGGAATTCTGTCTTTGAAATTCTGCCTTTGAAGCAAACAAAGTTGATGCACTGCCCTCCATCTTGAATTTTCAAGAGATAACCAGCTATTTCATGGCAAATGCATAAACAACGTTTCATGGCAGCTACGTAGATGCAGCTGGGATTCATCTGCAAATGCAGTAGACAGACCTGTACTTCTTGGCGAATGACGACATGGTGACAATGAAGCCTCACATATATATTGAAGAGGATGGTTAGGGGACTGTGCACGGTCAAATGGATATGGTAGATTTCAAGGGCAGATGTTTCAACTGACTGGGTTCTGAAGGAAAGAGGTAAACCACTTCAGAGTGGTCCAAAATACCTCTATTGATTCATTTCGGTGCCCTGATCAGATGGAGTGGTCTATCATTGAGAAGATGCAAAGAGATGAAACTGGATAGGTACACAGGCTTGCTCTTGAATCTATCCATTTTCTGACACTCATGACAGCTGTTTCAGTTCTCTGCAAGGATAGAAACTCGATTGAAAGTCATTCAAGGGATCTCTTACAGGCTTTACAGGAAATGATGACTGGGCTGTGTTGAGCTATATTGAGGATTCTGACTCTTGGTCTCCTGCCTCTTACCCCTGTGCCCATCTTGATGAAAATGAAAAGAGAGAGAGAGAGGGGTGGGGGTGTTTGCAAGGATTTATAAATGTTTGCTTCTGTACCAAATCTTCTTTGGCCAGTGGGGGGAGAGTTTATTGGCTGTGCAGTGTTTTTCATCTGTAGGCTGAGATGAGTGGGCAGACACTGGTTAGTTGTTTTAAAAGAAATACTTTTATTTAACCTTTTTAAAGGTTAGAACAGTGAACATATCAAAGTGCAATCAAATGCAGAGAACAACAATATTACAAGCAATTACCACATTTAGCTCCCATGACCTCCAAAGACCTGACGTACAAATAGTATTACAACGTGAGATACCCGTGTATGTGCAGATCCATGCCATGCAATACCCCTCCATTGGTAATATTGGTATTTCAATATTTACTATCATTAAAAACTGTCATGCTAAAGAAGGCTTAAATATCTAATGGAGGTTAGTGCTGCAAAAGTCTATGAAACGGGATCGAGTTTGTAGGTATTTGGGGAATTGATCCAACAGAAGGGCTTTGATCATCTCAGTTGCTAATATTTCCCAAAGTTTCCCCAGCATGTGTGCAATATAGGCCCTCAGTACTTTTCCAGAATTGTGCTGGTGTCATATTGGCCGTAGTGAGTAGGTGGTTACGAGTTTTGCACAACATCCAGATACCAGATATATCCCTTCTCCGGTGTCACCCAGAAGCTCTATCAGGGGGTTCATAGAGTCAGGCTTGCACCGCCTTCCAAAATGCTGTGCCCTAGGGCATAACCACCAAATGTGAGTCACGGATCCATCTTCCTCACAGTTCCTCCAACATAATGGTATGTGGATTTTATTTTCTTATGTCATGTTGACAGTAGGTACCACCTATAACAGAGTCTGAAAAGACATTGGCTATTTGTTGTGAATTTAGATGAGTCATAGCTTGGCGCCCAGATATAGATCCATGTAACATGGTCCATTGTCATCCCCATTTCAGTCTCCCATTAGGAGAGATATTTGTTCATATATAATTTGTTTCCATGTAGTATCCACCCTCTCTAACATCTTGTTCAATGTTATCGTGCAAGCTGTAGTGATGCTCTCTGCATATGTAATCCCCACTGTGGCTATTTGCTTATTATCAGCCTTCTTCGCCAGAGGGCTAGTAATCCAGCGGTGCAAATGGAAATAGTGAAATCTCTCTCCTTCCTCTTGTTGAAATATTTATTTTCCATTCTTTAAATGACAAGGGAAATCCCTGATTCTAGAGTCAAGATAAAGGGCCTCATTACAATGTTGCCGGTCTGGTAACAATGGTACCGGTAAGCTTGCCAGTACCGTTGTTACCGGACCGAGGCCTGCTTGCTGGTGCCAGTCAGCCCGGCAGGTCTGACCTGCCGGGCGGAACGGCACCCGCGAGCAGGCCTACACGGTAGCGCGGGCACCATTATTAACGGTGCCGGCGCTACCGGCCTCCCCATTCCCATGGGGGACTCATTTTTAACGGCACCCGGCAAAGGGGAATTACTGGGTCCGGCGGGACCGGGATGCCATGGTACTTCCCCATTGCGGTAAAAAACTATTTACCCGCATGGCTACCGCCACCCTTGTAATGAGGCCCAATGTTTTAAGTTCCCAGAGTTTTCATTGCTGGATTTCTCGCCTTGAAATACCTGGGGAGAAATCCGGATTGACCAGTACCAGTACCAGTGACTATGGGCCCATGCCAGGCTGCACAACCGATCAACGGAACATTTCGTTCCAGTAGTGCGAGTTAAAGATTAAAGGGATTCACCACTTGGTCTACCCAATATACTAATGAGAGGCTATGAACCAGGCGAATCAATGCCACTGCCATTTTCACTCAAACCCATTTTTCCAACCATCTCCAGAGGCCCCAGTCCATCCTGTAAGAGAGCTGAGCAGCCATGACATAGCTCTGAACATCTTGGGACCCAACGCGCCATGTGCATATATATCTCATGAAAACATTCCTAGGGATTCATGTTTATTTCTTAGCCCAAATAAAAGAGAACTTTTTTTGTTGCAAATCATGGATCAATGCCCTAGACCAGCAATAGCTAGAAATGCATACAGGAGCCTAGAAATGAAGTTAATAGTAGTAATAGCCGCAAAGCAACTCATCCATTAAATCTTCTGGTTGCTCCATCAACAGTCAGTCAGAGGTCAATTCTCTGCAAAGCTCCAGGAAATGTACCCAAAATATATTTGATGGGAATGAACGTATTTTAACTCAAAATACTCTACACACTAATGAGCCCCAGATACCCAAGCCAAAGCGGGCACCCTCAGAGACATGTCTTACATGGCTCTGTCACGCACCTCCACCTTTCTCTTGCTTTTAAGTTCAGTTGCTCATCAGCATGGGAGGCCTGTGCCTCACTTTGAATTGAGCCCTACTCCCTGTGCATTGAGGACACTGGCAGGCAAAGATGCTCGGGCTGAGGATGCAGCGTCAGAGGCTGGGTCCCTGGGATGGCCCTTTGGAACTGTTCTGTGGAGGGAAAACATTTCTCTGAAGGACATAGGCAGGTGGAAGCAGTCAATTGTTGGCATTGTCCTGTGATGTCTGCCACATCAATCCCCCAGAGCCTGATTGCACTGATCACGTGTTCCTTTCCATAGCCCTAAATTCTCATATCTTGGAACTGAGTTTAACACTTTGTAAACAAGCCATTCCCACCATAAACTGTAAACTGTAAAGGAGCCTCAAACGGGGCCATCTTAGCACTGTTGGGGCCCTGGGCACGGACATCTTTGGAGCCCCCCCTCCACCAAACCAAAGGAATTAAGGGATCAAGAATACTGGTCACGGCCCTCCCACCGTCGCGCTCACAACTTATAGGTTGATATGCTGTCTCGCAGCATAATAAGCACGTTTACTCCCTTTAAGTCCCATTGCCCTCTTCATTCTTGGTCTAATCAGAATGATAAACAAGTAGCATTTGAAAACCAACATTAGCAGTCTACAAAGGCGTTACTGTTCTAGTACATACAGGATACTTTTTATCAATAACATCCAGGAAGGTAGATGTAGTATTAATGCAGGACAGTATGTAAAAGGTACATGTAACCCATAATAGATAGAGAACTCACATTACCTGCCTTACAGAATGCAAAAGTGCTCATGCATAGAGACCACCAATTGGAAGGAAGGAGAACGCTACAGATACCGTAGCATGGATAGTGGAGGTAGATTAGAAACTGCCAGGAAGGTGTCTTTGTCCAGACAAACTATGATTAGAAGTGGGATATGTTTTACAAATAGTGTTGCCATTAAATATCAAAGGAACAAATGCCTTTGGTGTGTGAAATAAATATGCTCACTATTAACACAGTGAAACCATGAGAAGGAAATCACTCGGAAGAGCTGACAATTTTGAAAGGTTTAGGGACTGGCATTATTGAGAGGTTCAACAATACAAGATTAAATGAGATGTCAAGGATCACACATTGGTTAAGGGGTGAAGCTGGGATTTGTGCCAACTCTGCAATTTCTGCATTTGAATACTTTCTGTTCCAGTTCTTGCCATGAAATAAAACAAACTCATTTTTATAATAAAACAAAAAAGGACTTGGAAAGTACACAAATGACATTACCAAACATGACAATTTTTAAAAATAATTATAGAAGGGTGTTATGCAAAAGGGGAATTATTCTAGCTTCATTCTCTCCATTATCAGAACCAGCACACCAATCGATGTGATTTAACACATTTAATCTGGGGTTGTCTTTTGTATTTTAAAGCGTTAAATACTTCCAAAACAATGCCTTGTGACATTTTCATTTACGAACTTGCATAAAAACCTTTGACTTTTACCAAAAAGCAAACCGTTTTTTGTATCAAACAAGCAGACCTTAAAATATGCTTGCCTGAGGCCTGCAACATATGGTCCGCTCTCTTCTGTCTACCAACCCTTCCACCCAAATGGCCTACATAAGAAGAAAGATCAAGTAATGGGCTAAACGATACCAGCAGCATGCAAGAAGGCAAACCTCGCAGAAGACAGCACAGTAATATAAGATATATTAGATGATTTGACCAGGATCACTGTATCATCTGCTGGCAAATCCAGGATACAAACATGAATGCTGTCCTTCCATAGTCTTAAATTTGTATACGTATTCAACTCTTGGACTAACCGTTCATGCCATTGTTGGAGGCGATTGCTTAGATTTTACAACACCCCATCTGAACGAACCAATTTCTAGACCTTCACTATACGGATGATATGTTAGTTTTTATAGCAACCGCTATCTGGTACAGGTACATTGCTGAATATAGCAGATGTTGTTCTGCAAAACCAAGTACCTATGCAGGCAGGTTTACAAACTTCAGACATAGGAAAGGCTCAGCCAGCCTTGCTGGAATGTGATATTTTAGTTTTGCATATGAACACATATCTCTGCAATGGGTGTTCCAAACACTGAGATAACTTTTGAACCATTGTGGCACTGAATTTATCAATATGCATTTCACCATTGCCTATTGCACATGATCAACATAATTCCCACTGGAAGGAAAGAATGCTACAGAATTGTGCCATAAGTAACACACAAACTATGTATACCACAATGAACACAGAAAACAATACATGATGTGATCAAGGGAGAATGCACTTGCCAAAACAGAAAGGCAATGGGGTAGAGCCTCAGCAGCACCCCATAAAATATCCTGATGTGTGCTATTTACGACTGTTGAACAATGGAATCTTACTTCTTCAGATCAGCTAGCCTTGTGGGCCCCCCTCCATGGTGGGGGCCCTGGGCAAGTGCCCCTTTTGCCCTCCCATAAAAACGTCCCTGGCCTCAAACATTCAATGGAAGCCTCATCTGAAAACAGGGCCCTATAGGCTTTTATTGAAGCTCGAACTTGGGAATGAAAGGCAATGCCCTAACGACCACTCAAACTTTGAAAAGCAATCTACCTCTAAGCCATGGTGAAGCCCATCACAGTTCTTAGCAGTGATACTGTGCGACATTGTGTAAGGTCCGGATTTTATGTAGTTAGATGAGCCCCTGTTATTCTTGAAGTATTTACATTCTTAATTTTTTTTAGCAGGTTTCTGCTGTCTGAGGTGCCACAATGCGTGTCAGCGCCATGCTGTGAATACTTTGTTAAACATGTCTGCCATCTTAGAGTGGTATTACAACATGTTGGAACATCAGGGTGTGTTGCCTTTTTACTCGGTTCCATGAGTGAAAAGAAAAGCACAAAGCTCAGCAGTGTTCCCCAGAATTAACCAAGCCCAAGAAACCCGCTGAGCTGACCTTTTCTGTCCTGGTGGCTCGTGGTGATGGATCTCTGAGAGTAATGCTCTGACTAGCGCGGAGTATGTTGTGATTAGAGGGTCCTGGTTTTTGAGGCTCGAATATAGGTGTGAGAGGGCCCATTTTCCAGGGGCCCTGGTCATTGTTTATAGGGGGTGGCTAGGTATTCTTGACACATTTTTGGTTCCAGATGTGGAATTATATTTCATCAGCATTGTCCCTTCTGAGAGCAGCAGTGCTAGAGAGCTGACTGGCTGTAGGACGTAGTGCATATTCTCAGAAGGTATGAGCAAGTCCAACCAAGCATAGTTGCTATAGCGCTTTGGGTGAGAGCGTTCATTGCAATTATTCTTGGTTAGGCCATGGCAACCTGACTTGATCAGATACCGCCTTGTGTACCTGAGAGGTGACATGATCGCACCCAATTGTAATGTTTGAGACCTAAGTGCTATTAGCCCCTGTGATAACGGCTCTGCATATTAATTCCCAGATAGGTAAAGCTTGGCACAGGATTAACAAGAACAGGGTCAACATTTTCTTTGACTGACAGAGGAGCCCGCGATAGTGGCTCTGCATGCTAATTACCAGTTAGATAAAGTTTGACACAGGTTAACAAGAACAGTTCCAGTCGTATTTGACTGACAGGGGAACTATTAGGCTCTGGGACTGTAGCTATGCGCAGTAGTTTGCAGATAGGTTTGTATGACAACGGTTGGCATCGCCTGGAATGATATTGCTGTGCTTAGGGGAAAATAACATTTAAGCTGAATTATGGCAGAGAACAAAGGTGCGGTTGGCCTCTTATTGGAGTCTGTGAGTTTGTTTCCAGGTTGATGGATACAGGCAGACACTCCTGGTCTAAGAGTGCATTGCATGTCAGGTCAGTTGACAGTGAATGGGCCTGGTCATAGCATACAATTGTGGTTTTGTTATGTCTCGGGTTTGGAGTTGTGAGCATTTAAGATTGGAGTGCTGGGGAGGGTGGGTCATGGTCAGCTTGGCGGTACAAGGGGAGCTGCTTGGCCAATGTATTTAAGCTTGCAGCTACCTAGCTCCGAGCAGACTGATCCCAGATCCACTTCCGTGACCCGACTGCTCCTACTTTTCCGTGACTATACCGTTCTAGACTGCTTCCATGACCCAACTGTTCCTATGTTTCCGTGAGGAGCCGTTCATTGTTCATTCGTCTTACTGCCATTAAAAACTGGATGTCATCCCGCTTTCTTTCTCTCAATGCTGATAAGACTGAAGTCTTATTCTTTCCCTCAACACTCTTCCCCCTCCCTCTCCTTCACCTTTCATTCACTTTCCCCCCACTAATCTTTCTATTTATGCCCACGCCCGCATTCTAGGCGTTCACTTTGACTCTTCCCTCTCCTTTTCCCACCATGTTTCTCTTACCTCTCGTGCCTGTCGCTACCACCTCTTCAATATTCGCAAAGTCTGCTCCTCCCTCCCCTTCCATGCAACAAAACTCTTACTCTCCTCCCTTATCTTCTCTTGCCTCTTCTATTGCTCCTCCCTATTCTTTGGAGTACTTGCTTCTCATCTTGCCCCTCTCAAATCTATCTACCACTCAGCCGTCCGTACCCTCTGTCTCCTTTCCCCGCATGACTCCATATCTTCTTCACTGTCCTCCCTTGGCTGGCTTCCCTTCCACTCCCAACTTAAATTTCATTTCCTCTGTCTAGTCTTTGTCTGTCCATGAGCTGGCTCCTCCCTATCTATCCCCTCTCCTCTCTTTCTATAATCCCTCCCGCTCCCTCCGTTCAGCCGACCACTTCCTTCTCACCGTCCCCCCTTCCCCATGTGCTTCCTCCCGTTTCCGCTCCTTTCAGTTCCTAGCCCCCCTGCACTGGAACGCCTTACCTCTCTCAATCCGCTCCATTCCTACCTTTAACTCCTTCAGCTCTTCCCTGAAATCTCTCCTTCTTCATTCCCCACCTTGAATCCTTCCCCACCTCTCATTCTCTCCCCTTCCCATTAATCTCCCCTATGATCCTCTCTTCCCTCCCCTTCCCCTTATCCTCCCTCACTTTCACCCTATTCCCCTCCTGTTTCCTCCCTCCTCCTTCCTTCCTCACCCCTTCCCCCTACAGATGAATTGCTCTACTTACTGTTTTTATTGGTTTGATTCATGATTGTAAATTGCTTCTACTGTTATATTGTTCATGTATTCTGTTATTTAATGTAAAGCGCTTTGAATGAAAGCGCTATATAAACTAAATAAATACAAATACAAATTGATGCGAGGGTTTACTGGCCCCAGTCAGCCGCTTACATGGTTTAGGGAAAAAGCCAGGTTGTCAGTGCTTTACGGAAAGCCATGAAGTCTTGGTTGTGTCGAATGTGGGGAGGCAGTAAGTTACACATTCTTGGCGCCAAGGTTGAGTAGGCGTATCCTCCAATTCTGGCTGAATTGGAGGCTGGAATCACTAGCAGGAGGGACATGCTTGACCTAGGGTGCGTGTTGGGAGGTAAGGCTTAATCTTTTCTTGTAGGTATATATCGGGCCGGCCATGTGCACTGCTTGGTGTGTAATGCATAGAATGTTAAAGGTGACCCTTCGTCCACTTGGGAGCCAATGAAGGGTGCGGAGAGCATGTGACGTGAACCCATCGTCCGAGTGCAAGAAGGAGTCTGGCAGCTGGGTTTTGGACTCTTTGGAGTTTGTTAAGTTGGTAGGCCGGTGCACCCAAGTAGATGGAGTTTGCATAGTCCAGTCTAGACATGACAATGGACATAATTGCAGCCAGTCTGTTGGGGTAGTTGAGGTAAGGGAAGATGCGTCTCGGAATTGACTACCACTAAGGTGGTAGTGATAGGATTTGGATACATTATTGATCTGGTGGGACAGGGTTAGGCCCAATTCCATTGTGCAGCCAAGGTTTTTGACTGGGGTGGAGGTAGGGGAGGGGTATCGGTGGAGGGATACCATGGGAGTGGCTGCGGGAGTAGAGCTGTATTGCCACACACCATGATCCCTGTTTTCCCTGGGTTCAGAAGGAGGTGTTTACTTGTCATCTATAAATCTATATCTATGAGACATGCTGCTAGATCAGGTTGTGGATCAGAGCTCGATTTGGGAATTCTCAGGGTAATGTGGGTGTCGTCAGCATAGTTATAGCAGGTGAGGTTATGCGAGCAGATGATCCCTTGTAGGGGGGCCTTGTAGAGGTTGAAGCGAAGTGAGAGGGAGGCACCTTGAGGTACTCTAGTGTTCACTGGGTGTGCGTGCGGTAGAGAGGAAAGGAGAGAGGAAAGTGATTTGTTGGCTGAAGTTGAGGAAAGATGCAATCCAGTTGAGTGCTGAATCTCGGATTCCTAGGGAGTGGAGTTGGTCAAGGAGGACTGAGTCGGTAATGGTGTCAAAAGCTGCCGAGAGATCCAGGAGAACAAGTGTTGCGCATCTTTCAGAGTCAACCGAGACTTTGAGGTCATCCCAGATCGAGATCAGTGTGGTTTCTGTCCTATGGCGCGGCCGGAAGCCTCATTGTGCTGAGTCTAGGAGGTTGTTGGATTTAATGAAAAGGTTGATCTGAGAGTATGCCCAACGATCGATGAGTTTTGCAAGAATCGGGTATTGGAGATGGGCCTGTAGTTGATTGGCTGGAAGCGGTCAATACATGCTTCTTTAGAAGGGGTTTGACATGCTCTATTTTGAAGGGTTCTGGGAATATGCTAGAGGTGAGGGAGTCCTTGAGTATGGACCTTGCCCCGTTCACCTGCACAGGTGGAGGCGAAGAGTTCTTTGAGGAGAGAGACAGGGCAGGGGTCAAGGGGGGACCCAGAAGGTCTGCTGCTGGAAAGTAGTTTGAGGAACTCCCCGCTTTAATAGGGTTGAAAGAGGTGAAAGAAGGCGTTGCAGGGCTAAGCTGGTGGAATCTCGAGGAGCTGGAGTTGGGCATGGTGACATTGAAAGTTTTGGCCGTCCTGTCCAGTGCTGTGTTGTTGAAGTGTTGAGAGAGGGAGTTGCAGAGCGTTTGCATGGATGTTGTTGGGGCAGTGGTGCAAGAGGGCTTCACAAATTCCATGATGATCCTGTGGAGCTCTTTGCTGCTGCTGCAGCAGCTTGGGATTCTTTTATTGTAATAGGCTTTTTTGGCCTTTTAGGTCTCAGATTTGCAGTTTCGGTGATGGTAGGTGAACACTGACTTGCTCTGAGGGCTTTTGGATGCTCGCCATTTGTGCTTGATGAAGTGATTATGGCTTTTGAAAGCCTTCAGGTGGGGGGTGAGCCATTTGAAGGTTGGTCCTTTGCGAGTCTATCTGTGGCCGGGAGTGTGCATAGCTGGGCTTCAGCCAGGTTAGGTAGCACCGTGACCATGTACCAGCATTTGTGATCATGTCGAGGGACAGGGCGGGCCTTCAGAGGTATGAGTGCTGTGAGGTCACAGAAAGGTATGGCAAAGTGGTCTGTACAGATGAGGGGTTTGAGGGTGGACCGTGAAATGAGGTCAGAGGAGCTGAAAACTGCATCAAGGGCATTGCCTCCAATGTGGGTGGTACCTGTAGTATGCCGGGAAAAGCTGAGTGACTCTAGACTGTTGACAAGGGGATGGGTCATGGAGTTGTTGGGCATGTCAAACCAGATGTTCAAGTCCGCCAGCAGGGTGAGTGCTGAGTGGTTGACCAGTGTGGTTGCTAGTGAGTCGCAGAGACTGTTGCCAAAATGTCTGTCATATCCAGGTGGCCTGTAGATGAGTAGGAAGCTGTGTGAGAGAGTGGGCAATAGAGAGAGTTTGACTAGAAGGAATTTGCAGTTAGCTGCACAGGGATGGGTTTCAGTGAGTTAGATGGAGATTTGAGGTTTGTGGAGGATGGTTACTCTGCCACCTCTGGAAGGTCTGTTGTGCGAGATGTGCCAATAATCCGCTGGGCAAGCCTTGTGCGTGATTGATGTGAAATTGTCTGAGAACCATGTTCCGGTGATGAAGATGAGATCAGGGTTGTCAGAGCATAGGAGGTCAAAGATGCTGTGTCTGTTATTGGCCACAAAGTGGGCATTAAGTAGGAGACAGGTGACAGGTGACTTGATGGGACACAGTCATATTTCCCCGGGTGCTCGTGGCCAAAGGGATTTGGATCGCCTGAGTGGTCAATGGGCAGGTGTTGGTCGCAGTGGGTGGGGGCGAAGTGAGTGGCAGGGCCAGAACAGTTCGTGTGACTGGAGGGGTGGTGATGGTTCAGGACCAGAATTCTGTTTGTGGGGGGCAGGGAGTGTGTGAGGTGGACTGGGAGCAGGAAGAGTGAATGGGTGGTGGTTGACTTGTATGAGAGTAAGGTAGGGGGATCTGGGTTGCAAGATGGGCAGTGAGTGTTGCCTGGCTTGTTGTTGGGTGGTGTTTGTGTCCAGAGGGAGGGAGCGATGTTGATGTAGTGGGTGAGAGGTTGTGTTCAGAGGGAGAATGGGGTTATGGCTATCAGGGAGCTCCTGGCAGCTGGGCTAGGGAAGGTGAGGTGAGAGGAGCGATGCAGGCGTGGCGAGGCATGAAGAGCCGAGGCTGAATGCTGGCCTCTGCTCCCTAGTTTTGTGTGTTTGGTTGCAAGAGGTGTGTTAGAGTGGGTAGGTGGGTTCTGAGGGGAAAGGGGATGAAGCGATAGTTCTGGAAAGCGCAAGGTGTGCCATGCTGAGTGAGGTGAAAGGGGTGAACGGGAGGGAGGTAGATGTAGATGTATCATTTGCAGGTATGTAGATAGGAAATCTTAGAATTGCTAATCAGGGCAGAGGTCATTTTTTAGTCTCACTTTCCTAGAAGAAAAGATAGGAGCACAGAGAATGCAAAATGTGAGAGGTTGGGGGCAAGAAAGGGAAGGAAGGTGATTGTTAATCTGTTTGTGGATTAATAGAAAAGCCCATGTCGCCATTAGACTTTCAAAGGAATTCTTCTGGCATGTCCACTGGGATTTCTTCCAGCACGCTTGTTTTCCACCGCCTGTGCTGCCACGCGACTCATAACAACTTTACGTGGCTACCATCTTGGGTCCCACGTGCGCATTAGAAAAGCTGTCTTGAATGATTTAATAGCATTCTGGATTCCTCCCTCTACTAGAGTAGCAACATCAGTTGTCATTGTGTTTTGCAGGCAGACATTATTCTGTAATGGACTAGAAGGTGCCAATATTTGCTTGTAAAAATGAAATCATTGGTTAGTCCAGGATTAACACCAAAGCCCCTGAATGCACTGAAACTAACTGTGATATGGATGGACAAATGGGTGGATGTGTGTGGGGCATCCAATCCAGGACCCGATGACGTGCAGTCGGAGGTAATATATAATATGCGATTTTATCCCACATTTTGGGGTGCCAGTGAGTATTAATAATGACAAGAAACAGACTTCATGGGGAAATTGGTACAGGAGCTCTGTAAGGTACTGAATCTTCAGCAAATGTTATATTGCCCCTATGACCCACAATCAGCCAGAGCGGCAGAAGGACAACACAAATGGGATCTTGAAATATACAATATCCAAAATACGAGCAGAAAATGATTTGATGTGCCCAGATGTGCTTCTGCTTGCTCTGAAGGACATCTGAGGAACCGCAGGACTGAGCCCACTTTAGATTCTCACTGGTAGACTGGTGCGCTTACCAGAAGCCCCATTGCCTTTGAGACAAGGCAACAGACAGCTGATGGAGGACAGTATATTCAAGTAGTTTGAAGAACTGTCAAAGTTGTGAAATGAATTTATTGGCATATTTGGGAGGTGCTCCTGAAAGAGGCAGCAGCTTCATTTAATCCTTTCCAAACTGGAAGTTGGGTTGCTATGGAGACCCATTGGAGGAGAAGTTGCCGGTCAGTGAGGGGGTCGGGACATAGTATGTTCTGCTATTCACAGAGACAGTAGTTCACTGAAGAGATGTCCCAGACAGAAATTAGAAGGTAGGGGGCGCACTCAGAAGTAAAAAAAAAACATGAATAGTTACTAATTGTTCAATTTAAATATCGATGTAAACACTCGGGTGGCTAATAGCCTAAAGGCCACCCATGGATCAAAGGAAGTCAAAAACAGGTTCCACAGAGTATTCTGAGGAAACAGTGTTTTACACAAACATGGTAAACAAACACCTTCAGTACGGAATGCCAAAATTAAACCCCAACAGCTTAATCGGAAATGTAGACATGTTTTTTTAAAAAGAAAATATCCAGAATAATTCATAAACAAATATTCTGAATGGATATTGCATTGTTTTCAAGCAGTTTTTCTAGTAGTAAGTCATGACATCCAACAACATGTTATTTACACGCTGAAATAATTAAGAGGTGTCTGTACAATAACATGCGAAAAAAGCATACATCTAACAAATGATGAATACAATGTATATTCAGTAGTGGAATCAAGCAAGCTACTCTAGAAAGTTACAGCAAGTAACTAAGTACACAATTATTCATGTAGAGTGGTCTGCAATATTGCGTTTCAGTATGTCCTTCTTCAGGAATGTGGCCCTTTAACTTTAAGAAGGTTTTTTTTTTTTTGCCTTGCAGGTAGTCATGCCCACGGGTAAAATGCCACAAAGGCATGGAATCCCGTAAATGACATTGACTGGATCACATGTGCCGTAGTTGCGTAACGCAATCCATTTCCCTGAGTAATGATGTCTCACTGTGGGTCCTTTAATGTTAGTTGGAAGCAGTCTGGTTTAACTACATGGATATTGCTTTTCATATAGTGACCATTAGGTAAGTAACGTGATCATTACTACAGTTGTAGGGTGGATGGTTTCTCATTCAGCATGGTAGCATTAGGTATGTTTCTGTTTTTTTAAGGGATACTGATGTGTAACTTTCTCGAAAAGGACCCGAAGGCGGCTTCTTTTGAATGCACTGCAGCACTCTCTTAAGGTAACAATAATGATGGGGAACGATAGAGGTGTTTAGCATCCTTTGTTACCTTTGCTATAAGGATATTAATTAGTGGCTCCTAACTTTACAGATTATCATCTTAATTAGAATATTGAACAGTGATTTTTTTCTAAATGATCTACAGTCAGAGATCGTTCTGAATTCTTGGGCTTTGCAGAACACATGGTGAAGCATGGCATCGCCTCAGAACAGTGTTATATATACACTTACAGGCGTACACTATAGTTAACTGAGGAATGTTATTGATACTATTAGTGAGTAACTTCAGTTAATATTTTGTACATTTTTGTAACTTATCTACTTCCTGAAGAAGGGCATACCCGAAACGCCTTGACATTTTTGACTCAATGCAATATTACAGACCTCTAAATATGAATTACATTTTATACTTAGTTTATTGCTGTAACTTTCTATATTAACTTGTCGATTCCACTAGCGTATATTCCTTGAATTTATCATTTGTTAAATGTATGTTTTTTCCACATACACCTTTTAATTATTTGACTGTGTAAAAATCATACTTTTTGAATGTCATTAATTACTAGTAGAAACACAGATTGAGAGCAATTCAGTACCATTTCGAATATTTGTTTATACATTTTTCTGTGTAATATTTTTTTTTTAAAACGAAAAGGTAAAATTTGATTTCTGGTTCGGGTGTTGTGTTTAATGTTGCTATTCCCAACTGAAGGCATTTGTTTACTGTATATGTGTGCAACACTGTTTTCACGGAGTACTCTGTGGTACCTGTTTTTGACTTGGTAAGTCCCAGCCTGGACCCAGGCAAGCTACTGGCTGTCAGCAATGCTGCTCGCCAATGCAATGTCTCTGAACCCTGTTGACTATTGAGTGGAAGCGCCCCCAAGTTAGCACGATCCTCCCCGCAATGGGAGACAATAATGGACACTCCCGTAATGGGAATAAGGCCAAGACAGAGTGCGGGTGAGCATAAGTGGGAGTTTATCCAAAGAATATGGCATGCAAAGAACTCTGCAACCTCCGAGAGCGCTCTGCCTGACAATCGCAAAGGCAGGCGTATTTCTAATACAAAAAACGTCATCAGAACCTACACACTATAGGGGGCACAAGTTAATTGGGATTGGGTGGCGTCGACTAACTATAGGTGTTGCTGCAGCATGGTTGGTCCGGGTGAGATGTCGTCACTGGTCAGCCTCGTGGGTTGGGTTGGGCCTGGCAGGCCGGCTCGAGGTCATCCGGGCGGTGTTGGTACGCTGGGGCAGCCTGTGACAAAGATGAATGCCTTCCCTGACTTAGGTGCCCTAGATCATGCACATTGCAGTTACTTAAAACCCCATATCTAACTTCTACAGTAAATCTTTCAATCAATACAACACAGGAGGAATGCACCTTGTGAGGGGTCTGGTGGTCATCTGTTGGATTTACCGGTGTTCTGACGTCTGGTATTTCAGGTCGAGGGGCTGGGCTCTGGGGGGCTTGTGCCGGGTGGTACATGTTTTATTACTACGTTAGAAGCTACTATGAAGGGGGCTCTGTGTCTTGTCCCATTGTCGGGGGTCTCCTTGGGGTGGTCTGGGGGATTGTGGGATTTACGAGAGGGTGCTGGTAGATCAGTGGATTCAAACGTAAGTTTATTATCGTGCTGTAAATAACGCAGGTGGCGGCCGGTGGCCTTGGATGCTGTGTTGGGGCCTCTGACTCTCTGGAGTAGTTCCAGCTTGGCCGGGGGAGGTGGGGGAGCACGGCACAGGCCTTAGCTTTTTTCTACTTGGCAGGCTTCGTAGGGCGGGAGGGAGAATGGCCTTGCATATATTCACAAAAGGTATTTTCCTCGTGTGTTGCCTAATTTTGAATACAAAACTTTTATATCATTTGTCTTCTTTAAACTACTATACCATACATATATACTTCGAGTTCATTAAACATTTCGTTAATATATTCAGTCTGAGTACCTTTTCGTTACCTAACATTATATTCACTACAGTATTTGATTATTTTATGTACATTAGACGTTACATGAGGTAGTTCTAGGTTATGGCCTACAGAGATTGATACTCGCCGCTTGGGGTGATTAAGAAAACATATACGAGTTCAGGTTTCTACATAAAATTGAGAGAACACTTATACAGATAAAGGTTATACGTTTTGTCGACATCTTTCTCTGTAGTTATAGCAGCATTAGTCCAGACCTGGGGTGACATCATATAACGTTACATCTTTATGGTTGATTCACAGTTTACAGAATCTGTTTAAACAGAGGTAGTTCGTTAATACCAATACTTGAATTATTTTCTACTTTCTTCAGATAGTGATGCTTCAGCTTTTTCCCCGTCACCCCGGCCTCGCGGACCAGGTCATGCGGGGTGCAATATTACATTGTGAACGATAAAATGTTACAGTGTTAGCATCTCGGGTTAGCTCATACCCGACTTTCTCATGGGAACGCGCTCGCAGCGGATCTACCAGGGCTACGGCGGCAGGGATACTTGGAAAGCCCTCCAAAGGTGGGGGCCGCGCTACAGCGCGCTGAACTCATGCCATCTTTGCTGGGCAAGAAGGCTTCTAGGCCTATCTAAACGTTAGTGTGAGTGTATGATGGATATGTGGGGGCAATGTCATCGGCGGGCAAGCCCTCCTCCACCTGGGCCCGGGTGGCATGGGGGGACGCTCGGCGAGCCATGGTCCTCACCTGGGGAGAATGATGCAGGAGAGGGGGGCCTTTAAGGCCTGTCCTCCCCTACATTTCCCCCCTTTCGTTACTAAAGTAACGAATTCTTCAGGTCTTCCAACCTTCTGCACTCTTGTTCCTCTACTATCGCGTCATCCCATGCAGGTGTTCCCTTGATGGGCATCCATGCCCTACACACCCCCCTTAAGCTCTCTCCTCTTCTAGCATATTCGTCTGGTGTGCACGTTAAATATATACAGTCACCACTTTCCTCCAAATCTACCCAGACCTCTGTGTACCATTCTAATTCCACGTTTCGGGGCTCCTTGATAGTGGTATGCCATAGCTTGTCTACTATGTCCTTGTCACGGTACATAGGCACTAACCGGTACTGGGGGGTGTTATCTATCCCTGTCTGCACATATACTTCTTGTGTTGCCCTCATTGTACCACCAGAGTTGCCCATTGTCACCCCCATCATTGCGCCGTTAGGGACCGCATTTGCACAACATCGGAGGCCCAACTGGCACAGGCAGAACGCCACGAGGAGGAACACCACAGCTGGTACCAGAAATTTCATTGTTATTCCAAGCCAAGAGGGAACCCAGGAGAAGATATTGTCGAACCACGTGCTGGCTTCTGCTCCACCTTCCATCTTCATCTTCTCTCCCAGATTATGTACTGCTTCGATCACGTGGGATAAGGAACCATTTTCCGCGTCTTCAGAAGGTACGAAAGTGCAGCAGGCACTTCCTATTTTTCGGCAAACACCTCCGTCAATCGCTGTCAGTAGGTCCAGAACATACCTGTTCTGCATGGTCATCAGGCGTAGAGCTCGCAGTTCTACTTTTATTATGTTAAACCCTTCTTCAGTGTCATTGGCTAACTGAATCAGTTCCCACCGTGTTATCTGGAGCCATTTTGCATTTGCCCTTGCTTGGACACTTGAAATTAGCGAGGCAAAGAATGTTTCTACAGAGCTGAACAGCCGGTACCTGTCTGGGATCTGTGCCAATAAATCAGACGAAGCTTGAGATATGTAATTTGATGCCCGTCTGTTCCGTGATAGCTCTTCTCCCTTCTCTCCGGAGGACAGGACATAGAGGTGTGATTTTGCAGTGGGAGGAACCACACCCTGGTGCATGTTCCCTGGCATCCTTTTATTTTCGTCAACGTGGCTTTCTGGAATCACCATTAGGGCCGAGTGCAGAGTGGCCATCGAGCAGCTGCCGCTCCATGCCTGGGGAAGGTGCAAGTAGGCCTGGTTCCCACATACCCAGTATGTGTCCATCAATGCGGCTGTTCCTTTTCTCATCTCTGGGATGGTGAGGGTTTTGTTGCAGTTTTTATTCGTCCCTATTGCCACTTTTCCTTCTCCCTTAAAACATAGTTCGTTCTTGATCTCACTTTGTAGCTTGAAGGGTTTTTCCATTGCGGTTACCCATGTCAGTTTGGAAATGTGCTCCTTCCATACTGGTGTGCATGTTTCTTCCATCCATCGCAGTCTGGCTGGTTGGACACCTCTCAGTGCTTCCGCTTTGCACAGTACTTCTTCATCTTTCCATTTGTTTTCAGAAAACAGTGTCCCTTGTATCGCAAAAAATGGTTCTTTGAGACATACCACTCCAGCTGCTTTTGGGTAGCACGTTTTTTCAGTCTGTATAATCTTGAAAGTGACGTCGTGTGCCTGGAAGGTGTTTTTTATACGGCATAGCGTGAGATGAAGGAGACACTGGGCATCTACAATGGGCAATTCTCTGGGCAACAACACTTTAGGTGTGCCTGATGCATGGGGAATGAGCGAGCAGACATAACAGCTCTCATTTGTCGTTTGTTTGGCTGTGGCACTCATATCAGCATACCATTTATTTGCTTGGTGGGGGTGCCGAGGATCTTCCATTTTGTCTAAGCCTAACCCATAGTACTCATCATACCCCCTCCTGCTTGTCTCTCTTCTCCACCTACTATCCTTGCTTCTCCTACGTCTGCTGTTTTTGATAGAAGAAAAAATGGGCCCCCCTTCCTCCTTCCCACCCCCCTTGTCAAATTTCTGATATGTTTCCTTATGTTCTTTAATAGTTATAATATTCCCATCTTCCTCAATAAACAACAAGTCACTTTCTTCTGATGGGGTGGGGAGGGTGTTGGGGCTGTTATATAGTTCAGGTATGGACATTGTGTTATTTTCCATTTCTGTTTGTATACCTCTTGAATCTGACAGGGCGACAGTTGGTGGTTCAGTGTAATAACCCCATACAAAGTGTGATCCATCCCACACCAGAAAATCACCTTCTTTAAAATTTACACTTGTGGTTGCATTGCTCCCAGGAGCTCGGGTGACGTTACTCCCCCCTCCCCCCTCGGTCATCTCGATAGAGATGAACGCTATAAACCAATATGTTACCAGGCAAAACATTGATAGGAAGAACACAATAACACAAATTGACAATCCACATTCATATGAATATGTAAGTCTATCTATTAACATTTCTTTAATTCTAACAAATCTATTAGTTGCAGGCTGCCCATTAGATGCCATGGTAATTCCTGTTTGAGATACAAAAGTGCATTAAGTACAGGCATGTAAACATTTCCAACGTTGGAAGCTCTTTTTTTTTTTTTTTTTTTTTTCATAAAACATGGACGTGGGTGGGGGAAGGGTTTGTTTCCACAGACACGGGTATTTACAATCAATACTTTTAGATCATTGTATATTATATAGAAAAAACTTCTTCAAAAGAAAGAGAAATTTCAAAAAATGAGAGAACAAAAAAACATTCAATTAAAAGAGCAAAAATATATTCTTTTTTTTTTTTTTTTTTTTTTTTCGTACGAATGCCATGTCATCAGTTGCATTCATTGTCAATCGCTGCACATACAGAAAATCACCTTCACTCATTCTGCACAACTCCGCTGTTGCCTGTGCCTCGTCCTGCGCCTCACCTTCCACGGCGCTATAGGCTCTGCGCACGTCTGTCAAATGCACCCAGTATTTTAGGCCCTTCACCTTTACTGCCGTGGGCGTGCAAAACACTACCTCATAAGGGCCATGGAAACGTGGCGCATTCCACCTTTGCACAAAACTTCTGACATATATAAAGTCACCGGGCATTAGCTGTAATGGTTTGTCAGGCAGTGTTACTAATTCTGTTGTATTCCCCTCCTCTCTTGTAGAGGGGGGGGCTAGTTGCTTCGCTATTATGCGCGCTGCCCGTGTCAGTTTTTTCAAGTACTCTGTGAACTCCTCTCCCAATACCGCTGCGCTTCTGTGTGCATCAGAACGTTCACGGACAGGTGAATGTGTTGTGTTCATTCTCCTTCCCGTGACGATCTCATGCGGGGACAAATGGTGGTCTTTACTTGGCTGATTGCGCAATTCGAACAGGGCCAGAGGTAGGCAGTACATCCAGGTCTTTTTGAGGGAAAAACATAATTTTGACAATCTGCCTTTTAACAGGCCGTTCATCTTTTCCACTACGCCATTACTTTGAGGATGATAAATCTAACATAATTTGTGCTTTATTCCCAATAACGTAGTCACTTCTTTGAATAGTTCATTGACAAAATGTGTGCCGTTGTCTGAGCGAATGACTTCGCAAATTCCCCAGCGCGGGAATACTTCCCGCACTAGGAACTTTGCGGCGCCCTTCGCATCAGGGCGCGCACAGGGACCTGCCTCCACCCACCTTGAAAATGGACATACAACCACAATCATGTAGCGAGCCCCATTACATCTTTCTCCCATGTCTACATAATCAATGTGGAGCTCTCTGAATGGGCCATTTGGTTTTGGTATCGTACCTCTTAGTGTGCGCAATGTCATACCTGAGTTATAAATTTGACATGTTGTGCATTCCAATGCCAACCTTGTTATGTGTTCCTGGAGGCAAGGTGCAAACCAATCTTCTTGTATCTCCGCCATTATGTGTTGTTTTGCGTTATGTGCGGGAAAGTGTAGTTGTTGAAACGCTATTTCTAACAATGTAACTGGCATCACCGCTTTTCCTGAACTTTCTTGTCGCCACAATAAATCAGTCGGCGATTTGCTGCATCCCCTCTTAGTCCACAGCAATTTTTCTTCTGCACTAGCTCCCTCTTGCAGCTCTATTATTTCCTGTGTGGGCATCATGTTGTATCCTGTGGGGACCTCTTGGCTTGTTGTGTGGTGCAATATGTACTCTCCTACTTCACCTTTCTGCAAATATGAAGCTTCTTTGGCAGCGGCGTCTGCTGCCGCGTTCCCCAAAGATATGAAATCTGTATTTGTGGTGTGGGCTTGGCATTTTACGATGGCTACTGCCGTGGGGTCTTGCAGGGCCTCAATCAGTTCTTTCAATAATTCTGCATGCTGAACCGGTGTTCCATCTGCTCGTCGAAACCCTCTCCGCCCCCACCGTGCCAGCCCGCCGTGTACTGTTGTTGTCATGTATGCTGAGTCTGTATATATTGTCACTGCGCACCCCTTGGCGGCATGCAATGCTTCTATTAGCGCTATTAGTTCTGCTGCTTGGGCTGAATAGTGTGATGGGAGGCGGTGTTGCACTAGTGTCTCGTATTCATCTTCCTCTAATCGTACAACTGCCATACCCACATGTTTCTCTCCTGTCTCCATGTCTATTGATGCTGACCCGTCCACGAAATACACCTCTCCCTCGTTCAGGGCATTCTCAAAAACCACCTGGTCCTGACCTTCGTCACCTGTGTACGTTGCGCAGTTGTGGTTCTGCATGTCTTCTATAGTGCACGCCTCTGTGATGAATGTGGCTGGGTTCACTGTTTTACATCTCACTATATGGATGTTTGCGCTGGACAATATTATTTCATATGCTGTGGCGCGTTGTGTTGTCAATGTGCTCTTTGATCGCTCTAATATTGCAAAGAGTGAGTGTTCCACAAAAAGTGTCACAGAACAGCCCATTACTATCGTGGCACTTTTCTCAATAGCGAACGCAGCTGCAGCTAGGGATTGCTCGCACGCGAAATGGCCTTGCATTACTGCGTCTAGGGTGCCACTATAGTAAGCCAGTGGCTTGTGCCCTAACGATGTTTTTTGTGTCAGCACTGCTGTCATCAGTGTTCCTTTGCAGTGTGAAAATAAGAAGAATTCGCGCCCATAATCTGGATTCGCCAGTACTGGAGCGCTTGATATCAGCTCTTTCAGTGAGTTAAATGATGTGTTCATTTCTTCTGTCCATTCTATGTGTTTGTTTACCTGCTGGGCCTCTTTTAGTGCCTGTAATAAGGGCCTTGTGTATGCTGCATAATCCAATATCCATGCACGGCAGTAGTTGCACATACCCAGAAATTTCTGCATCTCTTTTACTGTTTTGGGCTCCCCAACTGCTCTAATCGCCTGTGCCCTGTCTGGTATGATCCGCTTACCATCCTTTGATATCAGCTGTCCCAAGTATAGGACCTCTGTCAGACAGTATTGTAACTTCCCCTTGTCCACCTTGTACCCTTTATTGGCCAATAATGTCAGGAGTGTTATTGAGTCCTTTCTACACTCCTCCTCAGTTTGTGCACAAACCAATAAATCATCAACGTACTGAATCACCGTGCTTTCTACAGGCAAATTCCCCAGATCTTCATGTAGTATCCTGTTGAATATGCTTGGGCTCTCGCAATATCCTTGCGGTAGTCTGCAATGTTCGAACCTCCTCCCCCCTAGTGTAAACGCTGTTAAGTACCTGCTCTCTTCTGCTAAGGGAATCGAGAAAAATGCATTTTTCAAGTCAATGACCGTGAAGTGGGACGCTGGTTTTGGAATATTGCATAGTATTGTCGCCGGGTTCGGCACTAGAGGGAACTCCTTCTGAATCACATCATTGAGTGGGCGTAAATCTTGTATCATCCTCCAGGAACCTCCCTTCGCCTTTTTAATCGGGTAAATGCATGTGTTACATGGGGAGTTTGAGGGCACTATTATTCCTTGCGCTAGCAGTGCATCTATTGTCTCTCTGATCCCTTCTTCTGCTTCGCGTGACAATGGATATTGTTTTACCCGGGGTAGAATTGCTCCCTGTTTCAGTTTTATTACCACAGGCTGAACCCCATGTAATAACCCCACATCATGGGGGCCATTTGTCCATATGTTAGTGGGTACTAACCTCATGTCATCATCAAAAAATGTATGTGGTGCTCCTACTACTGCCATTAATTCAACTTTAGTTTTTCTCGCTGTAACTACAATGTCGCACGGCATTGCTAGTTCCATCACTATTTCGCCATCTGTCTCAGTGTCAGAAAATAGCTCCTCGTCCGATAGCTCCCGCAGTGGGATATTTGCATTTGTACACAGTACTGTCCGCCACTCACATCCTTCCATGTCAACTCCAATCACACATATTCTGTTTGCTGACACGTGTACTGCGTGTAAATCCAATGATAGCACTGACCCGGGAGCAGTGTCGGGGCTCACTATGGGGCGGAAAAGGAATTCGGCTGGGATCCTCCAATCCGTCCTTTTTAGTTCTGGTACTATGAGAGCCAATGTTCTCATGCCCTCAACAAACATCTCCTCGTTTCTTGGTAACCCTCTGATCTCTTGCATGATTGTGTGGCCGTGTATTACTGCTAGTACGCGGAGGGGACATATGCCTGGTGTTGAACATACGATACCGCTTCCTGTGAATGATATTGTCATATTTAGTTTGCTTAAGAGATCCCTCCCCAGCAAATTAATGGGAGAGCGTTCATAGTACAGTAAGGGTGCTTTCACTGTTTTACCCCCCACTGTCACATCCAATGCCTCTGTGTAAGGAACTTCAATTACAGCCCCAGAGAACCCCTGCGTCTCTAACGTTCTATTAGATAACGGGAACCGGCCCTCTCTAATACATGATTTCTCCGCTCCCGAATCCACCATGAATATGAATTGCTTGTCTCCTATCTGCGCTCCTATCAATGGTTCCTCTGATGCATTGTGGGTCGTAGATAGTACTGGACACGCAAGTGTTCTCTGTGGGCTGTCCTATGCGGGGTGTCTCATTGCCCCCCCTTGATCAAAAATGTTCCCCGAAACTACCGACACCTCGCTATAAGGTGCGGGGGCAGGCGCTCCATTAGCTACTGTGGCGAAAGTGTTACCTGGCGTGTATTGCATATTGTCATTATTCTGTGGGTGGTTTTGTGTTCTGTACTGATGCCCGTATAGTTGTGCGTTACTTCTTTGCCCTGCATTTTCTGGTTGCTGGTATTGTCCCATGGGGAGGCCGTATGGGCTTCCTGGGTGGGGGTGACCGTACTGCTCTGTCTCCTGGAACCCGTTGTTTTGTCTGCTCCTGCACTCCCTTGAGTAATGCCCCCATCTCCCACAATTCCAGCAGCTCCCCTGTGGACCTCTGGGACCCTGCCACCCATTTCCTCCCACTCCTCCATACCCTTGTCCTCCTCTTCGGCCCCTGTACCCACCTCTTCCCCCTCTTGGGGCCCACTCTTGCCACGCCAGACCTCCGTTCTGCTCTTGTTCGTTCCACTGTCGCTGGCCTTGTCCGGCCCAATTAGCTGCTATTCTCCCTTGTATTGCTATCTGCCCCTCCTCTCCTTCGCCTCCCTCCCTCATGAGTGGGAGTCCGGCTACCGCTGCTGCAACCTTCACTAACTTTGACTGTACCAACTTCGCTTCGTCTGCCAACCTTTTCTGTGCTACTTCCCTCTCTCTTTCTTTTATTCTTTTGCAATGGTGCACTATTATGCTTTGGATCTCCGGCCACCCCTTCGCCTCAACCCCTGCTATTTTGTCGAGTGCCTTCTGCACCTCTTTTGGGAGCCCTCTCTTGATGATAAAGTAAAACAGAGACGTTGACTGATGCCAGGGCGTGCCCGTTTCCGCTCTCCACATCTCCTGCACCCGGAGAATGTAATCCATAGCATCCTCCCCGTCATTCATTGTACATTGCATTACTGACTGTAAATCAGGGGTATCTGGGAACGTCTCCCGCAGTGCGTCCCACACCCTTGCTCGCACTGTATTAAAAGAAGCCCCGTCATGGCGATCACAATTCAACGCCACGCCTGGGAAACCAGCCTTAGCCCATACTCTGTCCGCTTGATCTCCTACTGCGGATACTAGTAGGCTTTTCACATCACCTACTGCCAACGGTATGCCGGCGGTATGTTTCTCAAATGCATATATCCACTTGCTCGCCCCTCCTGACAACGGGGGCAATAATTTCATTAAATTAGCCTTGTCCATCTGGGCCCACGGTATATAGTTTGGTCTCCCCCCCCCTCTGTGTATCAACGGAAGTTGTAACTTCCCTTTTGCAGTTGCACCCTCCCCTACCTTAGTCGCTGCTGACTCCAATGACGCCATCTTCCCCACTCTATTTCTTAATCGTCCCATCCATTCATCATCTATAGTCCCTAGCGAACATGCACCGTCCACCTCCTCGCTTTCCCCTCCTACTGCCATACTCAACCTATCACTCTCATCCAACCCTCCTCTGACATCACATAACAAGTCCTCTCTGATCCCTCTCTCTCGTGATACATCACCAATGCTCCCTTCTACTGCTCCTACCTCTATTATTCGTGTCGGCTCTTCCTCAATTCTGAACAGTATTTCCCCCTTTTTCCATCCTTCCTCAATTTGTCTACTTTCGCTTGACGCTCTAGACGTGCGTCCTGATTGTGTAGGGGCGCACGCTGTGTGCTCACATATGTCTTTTATTCTTGAGAGTTCATCCCTTGCCACAGAAAGCCTCGACTCTAAGTCACTCGTTAGCTTTTCTATATTCACCCTCTGTGTGCTTCCCTGGGCGCGCTCTCTAGTGCTTTCGTATGGCGGGGGGGCTGTTGGTCTCTGTGGTGTAACAGTTGTGGGGGGAGGCACATAAGTAGGGTCGCTATATCCTGCTGCGGGGGCTGGTTTGTTCAATATTGGGTACAAGCTAATCACCTCCGTAGGTTGTTCTGTATTTAACTGGTCCTTTTCCCCCCTTGGAATCATGAGTGGGTTGTCTGTTGTGGGCGGCAGATCAACATTTGGTGCCGGATCTTTGGGTGGGGGTACTTCCTCAAACAATCTCCAGAGGTCTAATATCTCCTTCCTGTTTTGCCATTGTTTTCCCTTATACTTGAGGCTAATGCATGCTCGTACCATATCAAGAACGCTTTTTTCAAAAGATCCTCCCTCTGGCCAAATCTGGGGCAATCCCTCCCCTTTCAATTCTGTTACCCATTGATCGTGATATTTATTTATTCGTTCAGCGTACCCCGGTAAGCTCTTACAAATATGCGACAAGGGAGTTTCTGCCCCCATATTCTAAATCACTAGCAACGACCGTGTCCACCTCCTTTACTTTTAGTTAGGTGTAGGTATATTTATCTATATCTTTATGGCACAGACAAGAGCGGACGTCTCAACGATATCACCCAAAGTTATTCACTGCACAAATCCTTTCTTACTCACCACAACTCATCCCCTTCTCATTCCCATACACTCTCATGTGATTTCACTTACAACCAATCAGCTACTAGTTATGGCCAACACTCTCTAGCACCCCCTCGCGGTCAACCGTTCGTCTCCAATACTCACACGGTGCGCGCACCCCTCACAATACTTTCCCACTCACACCTCTTCTTTTTTCCTCCCTTTCCTCCCTGGCCAGCTGTCCCTGTTTTTCTGCTAAGGTTACTGTGTTCACGTCTGTACGTGCCACTACTTAATCCCACTCCTAAAAAAGTGCTCCCTATTTTATAGTTCTTCTACAAGTATGTTTACCTTATACCCTTTTCGCGTTCACCCCTTGCCCCGTGGACTGGAAAAAAGAAATAGAAAGAGTAGCAATCACTAACAGTATCCTAAGTGTCTCCCTTTGCCAGACACCAATAACTTATTTTTTACTTCTTCATATATTCCCAGTACTAGTTTAGATAGTACTATGCGGCGCCGCCTTCCACCCCCTTTCGGAGCTAGGTTTCCGTCACTTCTACCTCTTCACTTACTTCTTACTCCTAATGGCCATATGCAAAGAAAAGATAAAGAAAGTTTTAAGACCTGTCTTTAGTAGACTCCCGTAATTCTCTCCCCTACCTGCCCACGTTCTCCTATTCACAAGTTCCCCTCCCTTCCCCTTTATGATCGCTCGCACTCGGTACTCACGTGCCCGTCTTGAACCGATAGTCTCCGAAACTGGGTCCGTCCAGGCGGTGTTGCCTTTCTGCTCAACAGTCAGCCCCGGCTCCGGCGAGCGGTACTCAAAGGGGATTTTGCAACCGGGATCCCGTACCCCATCTAGTTTGAGTGCGCACTTCTAAGCGTACCGGTCGCCGTTGGCGGGTAGCTTCCCGGAGCCGGCTCACCGTGCGTTTCCCTTTCTGACCGGAGATTCTCGTGCCAAAAGGGGGTCGTTAAAAGGAGTTCAGGAAAAATAAATTTGGAAATATCACGCTATCGGGGTCACCACTGAGTGGAAGCGCCCCCAAGTTAGCACGATCCTCCCCGCAATGGGAGACAATAATGGACACTCCCGTAATGGGAATAAGGCCAAGACAGAGTGCGGGTGAGCATAAGTGGGAGTTTATCCAAAGAATATGGCATGCAAAGAACTCTGCAACCTCCGAGAGCGCTCTGCCTGACAATCGCAAAGGCAGGCGTATTTCTAATACAAAAAACGTCATCAGAACCTACACACTATAGGGGGCACAAGTTAATTGGGATTGGGTGGCGTCGACTAACTATAGGTGTTGCTGCAGCATGGTTGGTCCGGGTGAGATGTCGTCACTGGTCAGCCTCGTGGGTTGGGTTGGGCCTGGCAGGCCGGCTCGAGGTCATCCGGGCGGTGTTGGTACGCTGGGGCAGCCTGTGACAAAGATGAATGCCTTCCCTGACTTAGGTGCCCTAGATCATGCACATTGCAGTTACTTAAAACCCCATATCTAACTTCTACAGTAAATCTTTCAATCAATACAACACAGGAGGAATGCACCTTGTGAGGGGTCTGGTGGTCATCTGTTGGATTTACCGGTGTTCTGACGTCTGGTATTTCAGGTCGAGGGGCTGGGCTCTGGGGGGCTTGTGCCGGGTGGTACATGTTTTATTACTACGTTAGAAGCTACTATGAAGGGGGCTCTGTGTCTTGTCCCATTGTCGGGGGGTCTCCTTGGGGTGGTCTGGGGGATTGTGGGATTTACGAGAGGGTGCTGGTAGATCAGTGGATTCAAACGTAAGTTTATTATCGTGCTGTAAATAACGCAGGTGGCGGCCGGTGGCCTTGGATGCTGTGTTGGGGCCTCTGACTCTCTGGAGTAGTTCCAGCTTGGCCGGGGGAGGTGGGGGAGCACGGCACAGGCCTTAGCTTTTTTCTACTTGGCAGGCTTCGTAGGGCGGGAGGGAGAATGGCCTTGCATATATTCACAAAAGGTATTTTCCTCGTGTGTTGCCTAATTTTGAATACAAAACTTTTATATCATTTGTCTTCTTTAAACTACTATACCATACATATATACTTCGAGTTCATTAAACATTTCGTTAATATATTCAGTCTGAGTACCTTTTCGTTACCTAACATTATATTCACTACAGTATTTGATTATTTTATGTACATTAGACGTTACATGAGGTAGTTCTAGGTTATGGCCTACAGAGATTGATACTCGCCGCTTGGGGTGATTAAGAAAACATATACGAGTTCAGGTTTCTACATAAAATTGAGAGAACACTTATACAGATAAAGGTTATACGTTTTGTCGACATCTTTCTCTGTAGTTATAGCAGCATTAGTCCAGACCTGGGGTGACATCATATAACGTTACATCTTTATGGTTGATTCACAGTTTACAGAATCTGTTTAAACAGAGGTAGTTCGTTAATACCAATACTTGAATTATTTTCTACTTTCTTCAGATAGTGATGCTTCAGCTTTTTCCCCGTCACCCCGGCCTCGCGGACCAGGTCATGCGGGGTGCAATATTACATTGTGAACGATAAAATGTTACAGTGTTAGCATCTCGGGTTAGCTCATACCCGACTTTCTCATGGGAACGCGCTCGCAGCGGATCTACCAGGGCTACGGCGGCAGGGATACTTGGAAAGCCCTCCAAAGGTGGGGGCCGCGCTACAGCGCGCTGAACTCACGCCATCTTTGCTGGGCAAGAAGGCTTCTAGGCCTATCTAAACGTTAGTGTGAGTGTATGATGGATATGTGGGGGCAATGTCATCGGCGGGCAAGCCCTCCTCCACCTGGGCCCGGGTGGCATGGGGGGACGCTCGGCGAGCCATGGTCCTCACCTGGGGAGAATGATGCAGGAGAGGGGGGCCTTTAAGGCCTGTCCTCCCCTACACTATGATTATCTTTAGTGGGTGTCAAG
This sequence comes from Ambystoma mexicanum, assembly GCF_040938575.1. NCBI lineage: Eukaryota > Metazoa > Chordata > Amphibia > Caudata > Ambystomatidae > Ambystoma > Ambystoma mexicanum. The sequence continues at coordinate 1,167,476,527 of NC_090935.1, read as the reverse complement.
GAACTCTTGTTGATGGCACGGCATAGGTGGGTGACTTCCGTCCGCTCCCCAAATGGGTTTGAACCAGTCAAGCAGACCAATAGCTACCCACCTGAAAAGCATATAGGTGATGGCCTGCAGGTTCTAAAAGACAATAGGACAGAATTAGGAAAGGAGCAAATCTACCTCAGCCCACAATCTCTAGGTATTATAAGTACCTTGTATGTTCCAGGGAGGATGAAACTAGGAATGCAAGACAGGAATGGAGGGGAAAACCGAAAGGCCGGAGCAACGACCATAATGAAAAAAGGAACGCAGGGACCTTCCGGGTGGCATGAGGACAGTAACTGGAGGAATGGAGGACGGAAGTCCAATTATAAGTTCATGCGAGAAATCCATCGGAGTGTAGAAGGTCAAAGTCAGGAACAAAATCCGGGGTATTGTTAATGGAGAGGACAAGAACTTGAAGACAAGGGAACACAGGTGAGAAACACAAGCAGAAATCGAGACTTAGGAGAACAGCAAATACTTGAAAAAACACAGAATGAAATGTTATCTAGAGGCATTCCAGAAGGAAGACCAGGGATTGGTACACCAGTGAATAAGGTATGAAGACTTTCCAAGAGAATATAACAGCGTTACAGTGGAGGAAAACAACACACTGCACAGAGAGGCTGGCCAGAGTGTAACACTAGCACAGGCAAGGAAGGAAACGGGTCATCCACAGAACTTAGGAAGCAACCACGGAACAGAAACACAAGCAAACAGGATAAAATACAGTGACCTACATAAGCTTTGACGAGCAATGCGTTCCACGCTGAGCATCCCTAAATGGTTCAGAGAAAGGTTAGCTGTGCCCACTGGGGAGAAGCTTGTTACGCAGCGTGAACATGTAATGTGAGCATGGGGTTCTGGGAAATGTAGTTCTGTTTCCCAGGTGCCATGGAAGTCACCATTGTCCCCAGACCGGTCTTTGTGCCCATATAGAATTGTGGCCTACAACCATGACAGTGGAGTAGTTATTTGTCTATTACACTTACAAACATTTTAATAAGTGTTTTCTTTCCTTTGAACCAGTGACTCTCCATTCACTGTAGAGCTGCTGTTACCTCAAAGGACTAATGGCAAACTCTGTTTTGGGCCTATGAACTGTCATTTGGTTACATATGGCTCCCATTCTAGCCCACCTCAGAACTTTCACATGTTCCTTCACAGCCAACCTTACCCCTTCCCTTCCCACTCACCCACTTACCTTCTGCCTTTTGGATTGCACACTTCATTCACTGTTTTCACTAGCCTATGTCTTCTACCCTCGATCATGAATCTTGACTTCTCTCTATTCCTTCTTGAACTCACCTTTTTCCGTCCCTTATTTCATAGCCTTCAGTTACAACTCGGTATAACTTCTACCTCATTATCCCCATCTCCATCTCCCTGCTTCCCTTCTGCACCTGTTTTTGCAGGATCTCCAACCTCATGTATCCTCCTCATCGAATGCACATGTGCTCCTCTCCCCACAAACCATCACTCACTAGCCTTCTGGAATGGGCAATCCCTCTGCAGCAAGTCTTCCTGCATCACTGATCAGCTTCAATATTCACTTGTAGCTATCACAGAAACCTGGATATCCCCTCATGACTCTGCATGGCTCTCTACACTGATGCTCCTATCTTCCTACTCCCACTTACTCTGACTTGTTCTGATGGATAGTGGGGTGGGTTTCCTTATCAACACATCTCTCACCACTGCCCCCTTCCCCAGGATATCACCTATTCCCCTTCTGAATATGCCACCATTCAACTCCTCCCTCCTTCTCCTCTTGCTGTTCTGGCTGTATATCAACCCCCTATCCACTCAACTCCTCCTTCTCTGATCTCAACCTTCTCCTTGAGTCACTTCCTATTGATAGCCCCATTGTCATGATAGGGACTTCAGCATTCCCAAGGCCTCCACAGCCACCCACATTGAACCAATCTCCCTACTATTAAACCACTCATTCTACTACCTTAATGACCAGCCTACCCTCTCTTGTGGGAACTCTCTTGACCTTGTTTTTCTCTCTACTTCACTCTCCTTGTCTAAGCTTTCCATTTCCCGCTCATACTCTAATCACTCCATTGTTCAATGTAATGTCTTGACCCCTTCACCATCTGTTCCTCCTCTCTCCTCTTGAATGATCAGTTAGGTCTATCTTTCCCCTCACATTGATGATGTGAGGCACTCTCATTTGTCTCTCTCCCCTATCCATGCCTCTTCCATTGAACATGATTTTTCTGAATTTCACTATGCACTTATAACTCCCTTGTACCAGCTCTATCTTGCCTGCAGAGTCACACTTTCTTGTCCCTGTCCTCAGCCCTGGTTCGTGTCTCGGATCCAGATTCTCAAATCAAGCATGCATTGTGATCTATGATGCTGATGCAAATTATGGAGCCCCACCCTAGTCCTAGCCTACAAACATTTCCTTGCAGCCCTCACCAATGCAATGGCCTCTTACTTCACAAACCTAATCTAAACCCTTTGCAATCACCCCCGAAAACTTTCAACTGCCCTCCAAGATTTACTCACACCTCCCAAAATAATAGCCATTGCCTCCTCCCTTTCTGCTAATGACTTTGCTCACTACTTGTCCTCTAAAAACTTTAAAATGTGCAACACTTTCAGAGCCCACATAGCCCTTCCACTCTCTGCCACTTCTCCCCTACCTCTGCTACCGAATTAGCACCCATCCTTCACAGAACCAATCCGTCGTGTGCTCCTATCAACCTATTTGCTCCTCAAACTGTTAAAGGCATAGGGGCTCATTATAACGGTGCAGTAATAATGTGCCGGTAATTCATTTACCGGCACATTACTGCACCGGCAAAGTACAAGTTTGCCGGTGGGGCATCTGAGCTACCTCCAGCTATAAGCTGGAGGTAAGTTAGGTGACTTACTGGCAAACATTGCCGGTAAGTCACCTGACGCCCATGTGGTGGAACTTCTGTTCCAATGTGAGAAGACACTGAGACACGCACGCAGCTATATTCATCTAAAGATCTCTCCGACAGTGGATTCAGAATTAACCCGTCACATTGATGGATAAAACAATCACACAAACAACTCTTTAGCACCTTTGTGATCATCGCCTCTTGAAATAAGAGTGTTGTTTCTTAATCATCTGGTCCTACAGAGAGACCGACAGCAAGTGCCTCATAAAATTGAAGTCATTTAAGCTGTTTTGTCATGTATACCATCTTCTATAGTGAGAAAGAACACTGAGAAGTAATCCAAATATAATGTTGAGACATTTGTTGTCACAGAAGAACAAATGAACTATAAGATTTTCCCCTGAAGAATGTTCCGTAATTAATACGGAACAGAAACCTGTCGAGCACATGAATGGAAATTAATATCTAGTTGCTTTGCTCATTTTTTAGACTTTCTGATTGGTTGCTATATATGTTTTCATGTTATGTAAAAGATTCTTATACTGTGCACTGTAAATATTTGTTTTTTTTATGTAAAGTATTGAGTTTTTCTTTTGTGTTAATCATGTGGTCTATGTGAATGTACAGTATATATATTTTTCACCCAAGTCACTTGCTGATGGTTTAGTGGTGTTATGTCTTCAGTCATCTGATTTTTTGATCTATGTTTTTTTGTTTGCGATTCTGTCGGGAGATTCATATGGTTGGTACTATATGTATAGATTCATATGTGTTACACATTTCTAAAAACATGTCTTTAAGAAATGTCTTAAAATGTTTTAAATTATAGATATAAACCAAGTCTGATCTATTTTGATTACAATTCCTACTAATAAATATATATATATATATATTTATATATATATATATCTAACAGGAAAGTGTCTTAATGTGATGTATGGGAAAGGTACTTTCCAGGCACTGCCATAGTAATATTAACTGGCCATTGATGGTAGCAAGTGCAAAATTGCTCGAGTATTTAGCCATCTAATAGAAGTGTCTAGCATATGCCTAATACTTATTCACAAGCCAAAACTGTTGGCTTTGCCAATGCTTGTTTTCAACAGGACTTTAGTGAAGGACACGCATAGTGCTTATAAATCGAGTGGCTTAAGTGTCGTTGAAAACCAAACATGGGTGTTAGCCGGGGTAAGGATGAAGTGGGCAAGTGGGTCATGATGATGGGTCATGGTTCTTTGCCAGGTCCAGGGATGTGGGAGGAGAGTCGGCTGGCCTGGAGACTGGAGAGGTTGTTTTTTCATGGCCCGGACCTGTGCTGATTTCGGTAACATTTGAAGACTTGATCTGCTGGTAAATAGGCTCTGCTTTGATCACACCATAAAGTTGTCATGCAGTAGAGACACTTTGCTCTGTCTGCCCCAAAGCCAATCCCGGCATTATATACTTGGAACAGGTAACCATAGCCGGAGACATTATTCAGTTCACCTTTAATTTGAATGAAAAGCATTAATGGGAGTTTCATTTCTTTTGATAATCAAAATAATCCTCATCTGTATCTTGTGAATTGAAAACATATTGTTAGTTTGGACAATATGGACAAACACGTAGTCCATAAAAATAAAAGCAATCATGAAATCGCTCCTAACGAACAGTTAACGTCAGACAACAAACCACAATCATAATTTGAAAACAAAGAAAATGGGGAGTGACAATTATGGGGTGCGCTCAATTGCTCCAAAATTCGAGTAGTCTAATGCAGCAACCCCTGCACGGGAGGTTCCCCCAGGTTCCTCCAAGAGATAATAGCATGATGCAGAGTTTGTGCAGTATGTGGCACGCAGAAGACTCAGTAATCAAATGGACATATCCTCATGATAAGAGCTCAAATGTCCTTGAATAAGAAGGAGATCCAATAAAGTGGAAAGTGATTTATTGCGGTCACAGCCGACACGTGTTTCGACCCATAAGGTCGTCCTCAAGGCAAAAAGCGTAGAGGGATAAATCCCTATTAGAAGTTGATGGGTGGCAATTGAGTCACATACGGACCAAATTTAGAAAGTCCAAGTCGGATAGACGGCATGTACATTGAACACTCAGCAAAACAGGAGTAGCACACAATTTGTTACTGATGGTTGGAACTCTTGTATAATACCTGTATCAAATGTATAAGGGCTAGATCCCAGGACGCTCTGTCGCGGAGGCAGCCGTCAGTAACACATTTTGTGCTACTCCTGTTTTGCTGAGTGTTCAATCTACACGCTGTCCATCCCACTTGGACTTTCTAAATTCGGTCCATATGTGACTCAATTGCCACGCATCAACTTGCCTTGAGGACGACCTTATGGGTCGAAACATGTGTCGGCTGTGACCGCAATAAATCACTTTTCACTTTATTAGATCTCCTTGTTATTCAAGGACATTTGAGCTCTTATCTTGAGGATATGTCCATTTGATTACTGAGTCTTCTGCGCGCCACATACTGCACAAACTCTGCTTCACACAATCATAATTCATTTGCACTGCAATCCAGTACTCTGGCCTTGCCAAGAGGGAAGAGGAACTCTTCTCTGCACTGGATGGGAGGCCCACCATGGAGAAATCCAAAGCCTGTCCTACCCCTCAGGGAGAAAGTGAAAGTTGAGAGGTCCCCAATTCCTGCCCTTCCATGGCCTGGTGCCAGTTTGGTTCTGAGTTGTACACCTTTGTCTCATGCAACACCTCCTAAGCAAGATGCTTGCCAGTGTCTTTGTATGTTTCCTAATGATGAAATGCCAGAGTAAGGGGAACAGCAAAAGGCACCCGAGAGAGAGCTGTCATCGGGCGCTAACGCCAGCCAAAAATAGAGAAATGAGACCAGGACCTGGCTGCCAGCAAACAGTCCCCCAGTGTTCATTACTCTGTTACTGTCAGAGAAGGGCTATTACCGGAGAGAAAGGATCTCAGCAGCACCAGCATTATGTGGCAGACAGACCAGCAGTGCAGTGTTGCCAAGCAATGAGGGAGAACACTCACAGCTGCTGCCCTAAACTACTAGGGTCTACAACCGGGGGCACAAGACCTTCCACCCATTGAACTTTCCTTAGGGGTGTCAGGGGCAAGGCCTCCTAACATGAATGAGGGCATTCAACTTCTCGGGCTTAAATTTACCATTCTGGGGCAAGCCTGTGCAGAGAGTGTGGGTGGGCTTACCCGGCTATTATAGTGGCTGTCTAGTTCCCTATGAGTTCTTTTTAAGTTTAATGATTTTTATTTATTGAACATATAACAATTCAAGACAGCAACCTTGCCTTACAATGACTGTGAATACATTTAAATATACTCTATCAATATATTAAGAACATTCAAAATATTAGTGTAAGTAAAATGAAGACAGTCAAAACAGTAACTGTGCGGAATATAATGGTTACTTAATAAAACATTGTTGTATATGAAGAAGAAATTGTATACATACAGGGGAGACACTACAAGACAGGAAGGGAATAAACGAGAAGGAGGGGAAAGTTGCAAGGTTAATGGCCTAATAGGCAAAAAGGAGCATCATTCAACAAATGGGGAAATACAACATGAAAGAATATGTAGGATCATAATATCAAAAGACATTAGTTATGAGCCATGGATTGACATATTATGATAATCTAGGTAGTTAATGAATAGGGCCCATTTCAAATTGTACTTAGGTAATTTATCTAAATAGGAACCCACACAATGCTCGATTCTGTGAGTATGACACACATTGTTCCACCAGTAGTTCTTACAGGAGATGTTTTGAAATTGTTTCCAATTGGTGGTGACAAATTTGATGGCAACAGCAATGAGGAGATCATATAAAGTGGAGGACGGGAAGGATATTTTCCCTTTGAGTGCAACACTCCCAAGAAATACATTGCCAAAAGTAAGCGGTATCTGGAGATCAAAGATGATCATCATGTATTTCCAAACATCTTGCCATAATCAAAAAACATGAGGGCAATCAAAGAACATATGTTTATATGAACCTGGGGTATCTCCACAAGACCAACAATTCCTGTCTGTGTGAGCTTGAGCTTTTTTAAGTTTAACAGGGTAATACATGCTCTGTGCATAAAAAATAGATGGTTTTGGGTAATGTTTGCTGAGGTAGAGACCCCCCTAATTCTAGACCATAGCTGAGACCATGTGTAGTCATCAAATGTAGTACAACAATCAATTTCCCATTGAGTTTGAACAGACCATTTCAGCGTTAATGGTTCTGCAGGTTGTAATAGTTTATATAATCTGGCAGCCCTAATATCAGAGTTAGTGGAGAGTAACTGTATTTTCATCGTTCCAGGAGATGGGGCCTTGTTGTCATGTGCATGTAATCCATCTATGCATGCGTTCACCGATAATGGTAGGGAGAAAGATGCTCTAAGATCCTGAAATGATGTGATGGTGTGATTGTGAACAATTTGGTCTATGTATCTAATACCCTTGGAGAGCCAGATTATCCTGGAGAAGGTTCTGCAGTTTATAGTGATTGATTTGTTGTACCATAGATATGATATGGTGAGAGCTCTCGGGAAAAGGATTTGGTAGCTGGAAAAAGAAAGATCCTGAGGGTAGATCTAGAAATGCTTATGGGTTCAGAAAGGGTGGAGGTAGTATGGTGAAAAAGAAAAATGGTGTCTGTGATGTCGTGAGGAAGGGCTATTTGTTTTTCAACTTTACCCCAGGAAGGGAGGTATTCTGAATGCGACGGTACGTACTAACAGTACCAACAGCTACACTGCTTGAATAGGAAAGCATGATGATATTTCTTGAAATCAGGAAAGCGGACTCCTCCTTGTTCATAGGGGGCTTTGAGTTTATTGAGGGCAATTCTTTTAGATTTGCCTTTTCCCCAGAGAAAGTTAAGAAGGATTGTATTGATGAATTTGAACAATGTGGTGGGACGGGAAACGGGAGGCATTTGTAGCATGTGTAATATGATAGGGGAGAGCATCATCTTGATGGTGTCAAGACAACCCCACCAAGAAACTAATAGGGGGGACCAAGTGAAGGTTAGATCGGATATCCTATTAAGAAGGATGTCTGTATTGATTTTAATAGTACTGTTGATAGTGTAACTAAACTGTATGCCTAAATATTTCACAGAGTTAGCGCACCATTTGAAACCAAAAGTGTCAAGTTCATGTTTAAGACAATAGGGATTTAGGGGTAGCAACTCTGATTAGTCTCTGTTGAGTTTATAGCCTGATATGGCCAGAAATGTCTGTGGTGCATCCAGTATGTCTTGAAGGTGTTGTTTAGGGTTTTTTGACAGTAGCAGAATATCATCTGCATATGCCGCTACTTTAGCTTCATAGTTACCAACCGAAATACCGGGGATATTCCTGCCCTGTCTAATGAGTTCCAAAAGAGGTTCAAGAGATACGACATACAGAATAGGGAGGAAGGGGCAACCGTGTCTAGTACCTCTTTGCAGTAGAAAGGATGATGAGGTTTGACCATTAATGAATATGGAGGACTTTGGATTTGAATAGAGGAGCTTAACTAAGGAAATTAAGCCATCACCGCACCCATTGCACTTTAGTGCATGAAACATAAAATCCCAATTAACATGGTCAAAGGCCTTTTCGGGGTCTAATGCTATGGCGGCATACCCCGGTTTATCATTTTTATCTTTGGCAGTAATATGTAAGGCATTAAATAAAAGTCTGGCATTGGCTAAGATGTTTCTGCCTTTGACATATCCGACTTGATCAGATTTAATCAATTTGGAAAGGTGAGATTCTATTCTATTTGCTAGTAACTTGGCAAATCTAGAGAAGGTCCCAAAGAAAGCCTGCACTCCAATCATCCATTTTGAAGTACCAGGAACATTCACACCGAGATATGTGACGTACAACGAGCAAGTAAACCAGCAGAGAGCCGCAGTAGGGCTCTGCCCAGTACCCATTAGAAGAACAGCACCTGTTGACATACCCATACCAAGAACACCATGGACAGTAAGGTATCCATTAAGAAATCCCTACCAGCAAATAAGACGAAATGAAGATTGCTTAAGTACAGTCCTGGAAGAACCCAGAAAGGCCTTAATGTAAGATGAATGCTAACGTCACGAAGGCCCAGACTGACTTGAAGATAAAAGAAATGACGACCAGAGAATGATGCAAAGAGATGAAACGCCACAAAGAAAGATATCGTGAACCTAAAAGAGAACGATGTTGAAACCTGAAGGAGCTTAAGCTGTAAGCAAGAATGAAGATATCCAACTAGTTAACGCCTGTACATATGCTTGAAATGCTAGGAAGCTAAGAAAACAGTACAGCTTGCTATTCTTAGTAGAAGAATAGAGCGGCAAGCGCCATGTTTACATAATATACCTTGAAGCAAAGCACAGTATTATAAGTACGAGTCTACTTTGCATTAAAAGCAGAATCAACTAAGGTTACTAGAGGCCAAGCACGACAAGCTTCATATTCTAGCAAAACAAGGATAAACGGCTGAATCGAAACTCAGCAGATGCAACTCATGCCAAAGGAGCCAAGGTCACACCAATAGAAGAGGCGAACAGTAGCTACATCTAATTGAAACTTAAGAACAGAATATACTGCCTCTGAAAGGTCAAGATAAGGAAGCGTAGGCAGGTGGCAAGCCGAATAAGAATTAAATGCACACATCGAGAGAAACTAGGCAAATTCACGGTGTCTGCATCATGTGACCATCCGAGCGAGGAGAAACACAAGTTCACACCCACGCGTGGCATCCGCCCAGGAGAAGATAGCAGAACTTTCTCAGTCAGAAGATGCAGTTTCGAGGCCAACCACAGTAACATAATTGACACATTGTTATTGAAGTGATGATTGATTGTAACCTTAATTGAAGGAAGACCGGGTCGCTGAGGGGGCACCCTGCACCTGGCTGTCCATTCTGTGTGCTACTAGCAAAGTGGAAATTTATGCATGGGGTTGGTGCCAACCCAATCACAGTGGACCAAATAATCTAGGGTCCTATAGTTAATAGAACCAGTGGGACGTCCTACTATTAGTGACGTCTACAGTGGTCATTTTTAAGGAAGGGCTTAGATGCCCACCTGACAGTGTTTTACCCAATAACCTTACTCCATTACCATATACAGATATAGCACCGATATTAAAGTTATCTTTTCCAAACCAATAGAAATGCTTATTAACTTTTGAGTGTTACAGGTCAGCTATGATGAGTTTTTAGTATAAATGATATTGTTTTTATGAAATTCGTTGGAGTTGAAGCGAGACGGACGATCGCATCACTGCTGATTTCCATGACTCCCCGTTTTTTGTACTTGTCATTAAACGGACTCCCTTTGCCAAACCATTGAGTTGTCCTTATTGATTGGTGTTGGAGTAATAAATCTGCACCCCCATCCATCTCAAAGGTGCAGCTATCTCATCTTAAAGTACTTCGGAGCAACCCCAACTCTATGGGCCCCGCTGGGAGACTCCCCAGTACACTTGGTAGCTGAGAGGATGGTTTATCGACCATCGATTATTGATTAAGTAAGACACCTATTGACCATCGACATAAAGTAACTCTAGGTCTTCAGCAATATCACGCGTCCTTTGCCATTCGGTTAAGTAGACCGTGAAGCTCCCCGTAGACAATGGTAGCATAAAAAGACTGCAGTCAGAACCTGAAGGGACCCGTGTTCCCCACACATCCCTTCCCATTCCTATGGGCAGCTGAGAGGGCGAAAAACTGAAGAAGGCGGTAACGAAGGCGGTGATCCCGAGGGTTCAGAGAGGAACCATGCGAACGGTGAGTGAAACAAAAAATGTAATGCTTTGGCAAATAGTGCATGCTTTAGAACAAGTAAAGGGAAAAGGTAACATAGGGAGGCGGGAAGAAAACAAAATATAGTTAGAAGGAGAGAAGACTGTATATATATTTAAGGGGATAATGACTCAAGAATATAGAAGTGAAAGGTTACCGGGCAGACACCCGAGAAGTGAAAGGGTACCGGGGCAGACACCCGAGAAATGAAAGGTTACTGGGGCAGACACCCGAGAAGTGAAAGAGTACCGGGGCAGGCACCCGAGAAATTAAAGGTTTCCGGGGCAGACACCCGAGAAGTGAGAAGATACCGGGGGAGACACCTGAGAAGTGAGAGGATTCGTCTTATTCCTATGCTTTAATATAGCGGCTAGAAGAAACGTGTACCCAGAGTCCCACATAATGGGGAACGATTAGACTACCACAATGTTTAAAGACGTTGTGAAAGGTGTACGTTTACACTCCATGAAGGGGTTATGATTAGAGGCAGAGATATCTGTGTCCAGCTGGTGTCTGTTTAGTCTGTCAAACATCTGTCGTGTATGTTTTGTGTTGTGATGTCATATGTCTAAAAAAAAATATTTGAGCAAACAGAACCAAAACTTTGTGCGATTTTACAGCTGAGATGAAATCGCATGTGAATTAATGTTTTGAGTACATTGAAAGATATGACATTTTTGTGAACATTTGGCTTGGAGCTTGCTGTGTTTGGTGCTCTCTCATATTGTTAGAAGTTGTTTTAAGTCACATGAAAACATGGATAAGTGTTATATAAAAGGAAAGGAAACAGAGTTAAACATGAAAGATATAACTCCATTGGCACACTTACGCAAGCAGTTGCCAAAACACGCACCCAAGCTAAAGAAATATAGTACCGAGTGGGTTAAAGGTACCGGCCACAAGATGTTTATGCCATGGCTACAAAATGGGTCTTTATCTAAAGCCGTCTTACAACATATGACGACATATCTGCATGCCACATATTCAGGTCAAAAAGCTAGAAAAACGCCTTGCTGTTCTCGAGTTGTGGAAAATGTTTGAAAAGGGAAAGGAGGAAGAGCTGCCAGCAGACTGGATACTTAATATATGCACAGAAGGGGGTGAGACGCCTACCACGCCACCTGCCCCACCCGAAACGAAAATTGAGGAAAGTAAGGACGAGGGGTTATACCCACTGAAAGAACTCAAAGCAGCCACGGGGTATAGCAACCCCACATATGAGTCACCCACACATAGTAGTGACGAAAACCAACGGAAGGATAAGGACAAGAATATTATCTCCGTAGTCCCACGGGATAAGGAGAGACGTGATGACGCAAGAAGAGATCAGGCATAGGCAAGTACATCTCTCAACAAGGAGAGAGAAGGAAAGCAATGGAAGGGAAATGAAAGTAGAGCTGATGAGATGGCATTCGCAAAAGATGAATGATTGGAGGACACATTTTATTGAAACTCGATGGCAAAGGCATTGATGATTCGAAACAAAGGAAGAAGTTAGGTGATGCACAGAGAAAGGGGAAAGAGAAGGAGTTAAGAGACGAGAGGATAAGAAAAAAAGACAGACAAAGGCGAGAACAGCTATATCGCCAAGAGCAAGAGAGACAGCTCGATCGCAACCCAAGAGCAGCCAATGATCAAGACAGACAGAAACAGCAAAGGTTAGAAGAAGAACAAAGGATACGTGAGAGAAGAATAAAAAGTCGAAGAGATGAGGAAATTCGAAGGGTAGAGGAACATCGAGATGAACGCAAGGAGTTCGATGAGGACATAGAACGTAAGCGAAGACAGAGAGCATGCGTTCTTGAATATCTGGGGAGAGAGGTTAAAAAACCCGCTCCAGTGGTAGATTGGGAAGACATTAAAGAATGTTTTCCTGAGTGCGATTCAGTACCAGGCACGTCTAGGTCAAATATTGATGATGACTTCGATACCAGAAGCATCGGAGAAACGATCGATAGACGATAGACTGTATGATGAAATGGGGTTAGAACAAAAATACCTCAAGGGGAGGGGGAAGATGAATGCCTAGAGAGCACTTAGCTTTATGACACTGAGGATGTCACTCGAAGTAGCAGAAATAGGGAATTATCTCTAGATGGATTAGAAATCAGGAGGAACGAAGACGATACAAGAAGTTGCATGAATTGGGGACAGATAGGGCCTCATTACAACCCTGGCGTTAAGGGGTTAACGGCGCCGTAAAAGGCTGCGGCGCCGTTAAACCCTTAACGCCCGATTCACACTTTAACGCCTGCTTTTTGCAGGCGTTAAAGTCCAACCCGCTAAGGGACCTTGGTGCTAATTACAGCACCGTAATTTACGGTGCCGTAATTAGCGCCTTCCCCATTCCCATTGTGCCCTATGGGCCAAAAATGGGAATAGGGAAGGGGCCATGGTGAATGGGGAATTACCGCCCCACCAACCTTGTAATGGGGCGGTAATTCCGCCATCCACCATGGCGGAATCCGGCATGGACCATGGTGCTAATAGCACCATGGTCCAACGCCAGGGTCGTAATGAGGCCCATAATGTCTGACTCCGAAAGGGAGGAGCGCAAAGGAAAATGAGGAGGAGGAAAGGAGCAAAAGACGACTCCCGAGGGAAAAGGGAATAAGATGGTCAGACACTAGTGAGTCTGCACCGAGGGCATCAGAGTCAGCCATGCAGCCTGACCGATATGAAGAAGTATCTCACGGTCAGAGGGGGGTGTCTTCGCCGCCCTATGTGGACAGACTAAGGGCATTGCCAGGTAGACAGCGATGTAGAAATATTACCCCTCCAATAGACAGGAGAACAATGAGAGAAGAGAGAGAGGGCTACACATTCCAATTTCCGTTTTACTCGAGAAGGGGGGAATACGACCACAATATATTCCATGGCCACACATGGATCGAGAAAACTTGAAAAACAAGCTTCCAATACTGACATCGAGAGCCGGAAAATGGATACACGAGTTAGAAAAAATTACAGGTGGAAACACGTTAGCTATTGGGGATATTAAAGGGCTCCTAATTGCCATACTTGGTAAGAGAGCCGACAATTTGTGGGCACGAGCAGGCTACCCTGGTGTAACCACGATTAATACCTTGCATGACAGAGCTCCATTTAACAATTGTAGAGCCGCCGTATGGAAAGCGCTACGAGTACTATATCCAGATATTTCCAATATGGGAGCTATAATGACATGGAAAAGGAAAGAGTCTGAGGATCTGTTGATTTATATACAGAATTTTCAAGACGCATGGGTGCTCGAGACTCATGAATCTTGGATAAAATCCATACCTGTATTTAACCATATATTGTGCCAAGGACTGCCGGAATCGGTGTAGAACCAGCTCAAGAAGCTGGTGGGAATTGAAGGTAAACCTTGGGCAGAAATACAGTTAACCATTGCACATTATTGTAGGCTGCTGCAGGAAAAGAATTGCAAAAAGGACGCAACTCGAAAAGGTGAGAAAGCGAAATTGGTGCAAAAGAAATTGTCAAAATATGCTCTTGAGGGAGCCATGATAACTAGCACAGCTGAATCAAATATGCAGCAGGTGGCTAGTCCACAGCAAAATAATCAGGGTAATGCAGGGTTTTACCCACGGGGAAGAGGATTTAGGGTAAGAGGATGGCAGAGTAATCAGGGAAGTTTCCAAAATAATCAAGGAGGTTTTCAAAATATGCAAAATGGTATTCAAGATATGTCAAATGGGCAAATAATCCGACCACCGCCAGTATGTTGGCTGTGCGGAATGACAGGGCACTTGGCGCGCACATGCAGAAGCCAAGGCATGATGCAGAACGGCCAAGGGACAGGAGCAGGTGTGGTGAATCCACCTGCAGCATTTCTGCAGGGAGTTGCACAGAATCACACGGTGCAACATTAAGCACCAGGATCGCAACAAGGTGCACAACCTCAGAGCATGGGGACTTTTCCACAAGGACAATCCCAACAGGCACCAAAGCAACAGTCACAATCAAGCACAGGGCAGGCCATGAACCCTGGAATGGGAAATGACACTTCTCCTGGAGGAAATCCAGCAGCACCAAATTTGTATATGAACTAGGACAGCTCACTGGGAACCCTGTGTTCTATCCTATCAGTGACACCAGACTCTCAAAGGGAACCAAGGATGGATGTCATTATAGGGCATAAAGAATATTCCTTCCTCGTTGACACAGGTGCAACACGCTCGTGTATTCGTGAAGGCAAGTTTTCCTTGTCCTGCGAGGCCAAAAATACTCAGAGTTTCACAGGTGCGACAAGTCGTGTTCCCTTTACCAGAGCACTTCCAGTCTCTATAGGAGAATGTGAGATGAACATGCCTTTATTATATTCACGTCAGACCCCAGTAAACATTTGGGGAGAGATCTAATGACGAAGTTAAACATGACAATCTCGTTCACGGAGGAGGGCATGGTGTGTTCAACTCCAGGAATGCACTATTCAAATGTATGCGAAATAATCAGGGAATACTCAGGACGCATAGCCATGAGGGCCATACCATTAGAGCCAGAAATGTTTGCATATGTTATGCGTGTGCTTATGGCAGGATTACCAGGCCTGGCAGACAAAACCATGAGAACCCCTGATGAGTTCTTATTCAGACCCAGAATACTGATGCATGAGGAAGAGGGACAAATATTTCCCTTGATGATACACACAGCTGTAGTACGCGGGAAAGTAGTCTTAATTGATGGTTACGATGACGAGGGCAGACAATGGTGTGCGATAGTCACCATTAAACAAGGATATCGAGTGACTGAAGTCACCGATGACGATCTATTTGAAGAACCAACAGATATGGGAGAGACAATGGTGGAAGTGAGTCTCACCTTTTGGGTTAAAATGATTAAAAGAGAGGTGCCCCAGAGAATGATGCTGGCACTAAATCGTCCAGAATATTTTGATGGTGACATGGCCCAGGTGCCTGTCTCAGTATGGACTACAGGACCATATGACGTAGGCCTCTTTAAGGGGGTTGGAGAAGTAAGAATTGAATTGAAACCGGAGCTATTTTACCCAAGGCTCAACAATATCCCATGTCCAGAGAGGCAGATGAGGGGATTTTTAAGACAATTTCTGCCATGATGGACCAAGGTATCTTAGTGACGTCAGAGTCACAATGTAATATGTCAGTGTATCCTGTGAAAAAAAGTAAAGGGGGGTCATGGAGGCTAATTCAAGACCTTAGGCCAATAAACAATATTGTTGAGGCTGAGTTCCCTCTAGTCCCGAACCCGGCTACAATTCTATGTAATATACCTGTTGAGGCAAAATATTTCACAGTGATTGACCTGAAAAATTCATTTTTCTCAATCCCGTTGCACCGTGACACACAAGATCTGACGTCATTCACGTTCAGACATAGGCGTCCGAAAAGCAAAAGGTTACCACAGCGGTACTGTGTATCCCCTTCCATTTTCAACAGAGTCCTGCAGATGGACTTAAGCAATATTGCACTAGAAAGTGTCGTCCTGCAATATGTGGATGACATCTTGATTTGCAGCACCAGAGAAGAGCAATGCAGATACGATTCTATTCAGCTATAGACTATACTGGCTAAGAAAGGATACAAGGTTGACAAGGAAAAGCTACAATATTGTCAACAAGAAGCGCTGTACATAGGCCAGCTGATCTCGCATGAGGGAAAAAAAGTGACTCCAGAAAGGGCTGAAGCCATATTGAACACGGCTAAGCCACACACGATAAAGCAGATGCAGAGCTTTTTAGGCCTATGCAACTATATCAGGGCATAGGTCTTTGACTACAGCTCTTACACTAAGCCTTTACTTCAGGCCCTAAAGAAGGCCCAGGAGAAGATTGAATGGTCTGAGTCCATGGGAAAGGGGTTTGCTGAACTCAAAACAGTTATTTGCACAGCACCAGTTCAAGGGATTCCTAATTATACAGAGGAATTTTACCTGTTTTCGCATACAAATGGCAGCGTTATGACAGCAGTGCTCGCTCAAAGAACCTCATTGGGGTACAAGCCCCTGGCATATTACAGCAGGAATCTGGACCCAGTGATGAGAGGCCACTTCCTGTGCGAACAAAGTTTAGCTGCCGCAGCGTTCGCCATAGAAACGGCCACAACCATTTAATGGGATGTTCCCTGACGTTGTACATCGAGCACTCATTATTTTCTATTCTAGAGAAACCAAAGGGCACATTGACATCTCAGAGAGCCTCTGCTTATGAAGTGATCGTATCAAACCCATCGATTAAAATAGTCTGATGTAAGATAGTAAACCCAGCTATGTTCATTGCAGAGCCAGTCACTGAGGGAGAGTCGATACATGACTGCGCGAATTATGAATAATTCTAGATGAAATTCCCAGGGTAAAAGAAAATTCCTTGGCAGGAGAGATTGTCTTTATGGACTGGTCTTCAAGGATCGACCAAACTGATGAGCAAATATACACAGGAGTTGCTGTGATGAAGCACACAGCAAATGGAGAATTTTGAGTGCTTCTTGGTGCACTAATACCATCTCATTATTCAGCACAGGCTTCAGAATTATTGGCATTGATACTCGCCATTGAGAATCACGCAGACCAGGAAGTAACGGTATACAGTGACTCCGCCTATGTGACATCGACAGTGCATGCAGGCTTAGCGTGCTGGAAAAGGAGGGGCTACCTCTGAGCAGACAGCATGCCAGTGCAGCACGCAGCCTTATTAGACAGGCTGATCAAGGCACTACAGCTCCCAGTGGGCATAGCGGTCGTGAAATGTGCCACCCACACAAAGGGGACAGATTTTATCTCACGCGAGAATCAAGCAGCAGACACAGAAGCCAAGCGTATGGCATCCAAAAGTGAAATGATCATGGAAGTGGAAGACATCCATATCAATGAAAGGATGATGGTGGCACAAGCTACATCTGAGAGTTATAGCGATTTGGAGCAAACACAACTAATGGAACTCCAAGGGGAGGCACCACAGGAAGAGAAGAACCTGTGGAAACGTCAAGGGTGTTCTTTAAACCCCTCTGACAGCTTGTGGTGACACGACAGCACTGGTAAATCAGTATTGCTTGTAGCCCTATTAAATATAGCACTGGAGCAGTTACATTACACAGCTCATATGACTAAAGAGAATCTAGCAGCAATGCTCACGGAAGACTGGTTCATACCAAATTTAGCGGAGCATGTTGCACTTTTCATGGTGAATTGTTTAATTTGCCAGCAATTTACAGCAGGGCACCCATTAAAAGTAATGAGAGGAGTCATCCCCATGCCAAATGGACCTTTTCAGCACTTGCACATCGATTACGTTGGCATGATTCAAGTATGTGAAGGGTACAGATATTTAATTGTTGTGGTGTGTCCATTCTCTAGATGGATTGAGGCAGGTCCATGTACACACCCAAACTCTACCTGTGCGGCCACATTTTTAGTGAGGGAAGTTTTCCCCAGATGGGGGGTCTGCGAAGTCATGAGATCAGATAACGGCCCTCATTTTGTCAATACTGTATTCGAGCAGATTAACTTACTGCTTGGTATAAAGCACAAATTCACGTCAGCATATCATCCACAAGGTAATGGCATCGGTGAGAAGCTCAACGACTTGTTAAAGGAAAGGATAGCCAAGTTGAAGCTCGCTCTAAGGAAGGGATGGTTGCACTGCCTTCCACTGGCACTGTATGCTCTTCGGAACCAACCAGGCTCCGACCATCATCTTACGCCACACAAGATAGCCACAGGAAGAAGAATGAGAACTCCCCTAACAACCAGAGACAGAGCTAGATGTGATGCCCAGTCAACAGGAGAGGTTTTAGGATCTAAAATGCAAAACTATCTGAACTGCATGACATCTCGCCTTACTGTAATTTCAGACCAGTTGCAGCGAGGACGAAAAGGGTGCAGCACAGCACAGAACACAGGAGACAATACAACAGACCAAGTTCAAGGTCTACATGTTCCACCTGTCTTCCCTGGCGATGCCGTCTTCTGAGAAATCATACAAGGAAAAGGTGGGACAAGCCAAGGTTCAATGGACCTTTTCCAGCAGAGGACTGCACTCCATTCGCTGTGAAACTGAAAGGCAGGAGAGCATGGATTTTTCTCGGTGATATCAAACCCTACATCAGAGAAGGCCCCCTGCCTGCACCCCAATGAGAGGAATCGACGGGGAAGAACCACAGCACATGCACACGAGATCCATGACGAGGAAGAAGGACTCATGACCAGCCAGACAAAGAAAAAGAACTTTTTGCAAGTTGTGGCTTAAATTAGACATTTCCTCTAAGCAAGAAAGGGGATAAGGACATAAAAACAGACATTCTGTGCATCCTAGTTGCAGGGTGAAGAAGAAAATCACACGTGGAAGCCACAACACAGGTCATTAACTATTGAACTTTGAACTAAGGCACGCAAAAAAACTTAATAAAGGAAGGAGAGCATGAGATGTTTTGATCGAGGACGCATACGCTGGAAGAAAAACCAATATCCTGACTCTTTCTGCACAGTAACCCTGTTCGGAATCACTTATGGTGTCCCACAGTAGAGACATCACAAAGGAGGTGATCACTTATTTTGACCTACTGATAAAGTAATTCCTGTCATTGGTTGGAAGGCTCACCAGTGTCACTGACTTTTTACAAGATCCCGAAAACGAAAAGATAATAACACAACTGCTCACTGTCATAGCCGAACGATTTGTTTTACTCCTTGAGTACAGTGAGAAAGAACCAAATGTCCCAAACACAGGCGGAAATCGATGAACTCATCAACACACTGTTCTTTCGCATAATCGAAGATTGTCCAACCCTCATTGGGAGAACAACAGACACACTCACATTTCTTCGAGATCCAGCAAATACAGAACATTTGAGCCATCTCTTAAATAAGATAATCATTCTCGTTGTACTCCACGCTACAGGACAGTGCAGACATTGCTTACATCAAGAAACAAGCCTATAATCTTGATCTTCAACAAAGACAGGACAGATGTTACTGTCACCAGAAGACAGCAGGTTGGCACACAAAGTCCTTTTTCGCCTAGTCAATGACTTTCCAGAGCTAGTGGGAGACCAATCAATGTTGACGTCCTCACATTCATCAGAAATCCAGCTAACGTTGCACAAAAGGGTATGCTTCTGCATGGGATAATACTCCAGATGGAACTCTCTGACTTTCAGCGGGGCTACTTGAGGAGATTCTAGAACACTTTTGCCGAGAGACAGATCGAGAAAGCAGCGACAAGAACTTCATTTGTTTTGAATGTTTTCTGTCCTTACTCCTCGTATCTGACCAACATACACCATCTCCTCAGGATTGAAGCAAATCAGGAGGTGGATTGGGAGCTTACCTATTTTGAACATGCACAGTAAAGGGGACTCACTGAAGTGTTATATAATCTGTTTTTCCCATAATCTAGCAAAGGAACTCTATCCTGGATTAAGAGACAATTCATTGCCCGCAAGAGGGGGGACACTTGTGAAATATCTAACACTCATAAATGCAGTATTCTAAAGATAATATTGGTTAAGGAAATAATAAAATTGACATTTTTGTCGAATGATAGAGATGGGGGCCCAGAACAGCAACCTGGTCCTCCCACAAGAATAGACGCACCCCCGCTTCTCTGGACGGAAATGCTGCCGCCTGACTTACAGGGGCATAATGTACCTATGCATTATATTCATCATTTATTGTCATTAACAATCAGAACTGCATTCTTTATTGGTGTACAAAGCGTTCCAAATTCGGTGCACCCACCTAATGATGTACGCATGAAACCCACAAAAGCACCCAGACCTTATATAGTCATTCCAGTCCCTAGAAAATCTGATGGCAGAATGAATGAATTTGAAATGAATGTGATTAGCAGTGATACACACACTCTAGTGGTAACAAATGGAAAGGATAGCTGGAGACAGGGTCGGCAAGGGATGAATGAAGTAACATCACTGACAACTACATGCACGCAAACACTGAATGCATGCAAACAGGGCTAGTGTCACTGACTACAGAACTACAAACACAAATGGCAGAAAAGAAGAGACTGCCCGCCATAAGAAAATCCACAGCAGACGTTGTGAGAAAACAAGAGTTAAGAGAAAAACCAACAGAACCCATGATACCAGAAACTCTTAGGAAAACAAGAGCCAACTCGGAGAAACTCTCTACATGGACACAACCGATATTAGTCTCATTGTTTCCACACATAGAAAGAGCAAGGAAGCTGCAAGAGGAACTGAAGAACAAAACCGTGCAAAACATATATGTCCCAACGAAAGGAACAAGCACCAGTTCCACAGTACAGCCATACACCAAACCAATGCCAGTATGGGTACGAATGTTCCTAGCCCGAGAAAAAAAACTATACGAGGAACAAGAGAAAGCAGCTAGAATTCGATCAACTGAAATGGTACAGATGAGAAGGCCTGCACCATTGACCAGGATACCTGAGAATCCTCCAGCAAGAAAAATCCATACAGATGCCTTCAGGGATGTAGTCATAGCCAACTTCAGGAAAACACTAAGAATCAAGAGAAGCATGCATGGAGATGACAATGAACTAAATGATTACCTGGACAGCACAGCACATCTGGGAAACAACATTTGGTACCAACACATGAAAGAAGTTGGAAGACGAAGTTCAGAAGGGGAATGTTTTGTATGTGCACTCCTACCATACAGCATGGAGAAGTCCAAGATCTTCGTGGCTGTAGAAATTGATGTCCAGACAGCACACTGTATATCGCACATAGCAATGTGCAAGACCAGAGGTCAGTTCATGGGTAATGATGCCTCTCTGAAATGGGCAACTGATCCAAATGAAGACGATTATGTCCAGGGCATAAAGACAAGAAACAATGGAAAGACACATTGTGATAAGATATGAGAAGCCTGGAGTTAAAGGAGCAGAGATTAGAGGAGAAGCAAATCAGAAGCTAAATGTTCAAGGAAAAACTCCAGAAGAAGCTCAGAGATGCAAGAATCGAGGCCAAATGCAAATTTGGGGAACAGTGCTTTCACCAGACGGATGGGAGAAAGGAGTAGTGATATGCCGAGCATGGATGGTCTTTGGTCACTACGAGCCAACCATCAACATAGTACAAAACGGATGCAAGCCTTCATGGGCAAAACTTGCAAAACTACTCACATGGGTCATAGACAGAGGAGGACCCTTGCAGATAGTGCAATTAGAGAGCCCAAAGTTCTGTTTCAGAAATAACGGCACAAGGAAGATGGGAGAAAATCAGAACTGTTTACGAGTTTTTGACGCTCCATGAATGGTACATGGAACTGAAGTGATTATGGACGATTATTGTGTGTGTGGATCCAAAGCATACATCAGACTGCCAAGAGACTGGTGAGGCATATGCACGATAGTGAACATCCATGTTCCAGCATTGGTGATCCAGAAAAGTGACCTGAATATTGACAGTTTTCCAAAAGCAGATGCTCACCCGAGGAAGAAGCGATCTGTGGACTTAATAACCTGAATGAAGAGAGAGAATTACTTCTCTGCCAAATCAGAAGAACCCTTTCATGCGATCCCATATGAACACAGGCTATTCAGACTCACCTAATCAGTGTTCGCAACGATTTTCATGCCGAGATTTCAGGTTGGAGCAAATACTCAATGGTTGCAGATAACCAGATGGGAGTTACTGCAGACCATCAACACGGCCATAAAAGGATTTAATGCAATAAAGGAAGAATTAAGAGCCATCCGACTGATGACTCTCCAGAACAGATACATGCTTGACATGATCACAGCTATGGATGGAGGAGTTTGTGCAAAAATAGGAGAATCATGTTGCACGTTCATACCATCACACGATGAGGAGAATGGAACCTTAATTGAAGCCATAGGTATGCTGACAAAATTACAGAACCAAATGATTGATGAAACCAACGAAGTTGATGATGACTGTTGGTTTGGATCACTGTTCTCATGGGTCCCACAATGGATGGCAGACATATTCAAGGTTCTAGGAGCCCTGCTAGTGATGATATTACTAGGATTTTGTGTTATCAAGATAATAATCTCGCAATGCCAGAAAACTGTGAAGAAAGCTATAGGGATGAAGATCATGATTGATGTCGAGCCAGGATGGAAACCCAAAGACCTGACTGATGAAGAAATAAGAGACTTTGTGAACGCCAGCAGGCACGCGCCAGAAGGTACAACATTTCTCTATCCCAAGAAGCACAGAAACTATGTGGGAAGATGGATTTACTGCAGCCCGAATGGACAATGTCAACTGATGACCTGGAACAAAGATGAACATGTAAGAAACGCAGGAAGACTGAAGGGAGTTATAACGATATGGACTCCAAAGAGACACTTCTTCAGGCCATCATGTGTAGATAACAAGGGGGGTCCTGGGAGACTCTCTGCCAGACATGAGTACTGGTTACATGAGCCTTACCCAGAGTCTTTAGCTCACTATCTTTCACAGAGGAGAAATATCCTAAACATATCAGTCTTTGTCCTAAAGACTCTGGGTAAGGCTCTTGTAACCAGGACTCATGTCTGTCAGAGAGTCTCCCAAGACCACCCTTGTTATCTGCATATTTCAAGTAACTTTGGGTCTCACCCTAAGTTACTAGGGGAATCCAGACGTGGACCCCTTGCTCAATATTCTTAGAGAGGCACAGCTACACCCTACTGATGAGGTTCAACCAGACCGAAACACTTGTCTGGGGTTGCTGTTGGTACTCTTGTTCAGTGGAGAATTGCCTAGCAATTCGATGGTGGACTGCCCCAGGGCAGGACAAAGACTGATATGTTTGGGATATTTCTTCTCTGTGAAAGATAGTGAGCTAAAGACTCTGGGTAAGGCTCTTGTAACCAGCACTCATGTCTGGCAGATAGTCTCCCAGGACCCCCCCTCTTGTTATCATCATGTGTAGATCCAGAAGATGAAGAAGGAATGAACCCAAGAGAAATGAAGAAGAATACAGAAGAACAGAACAAAATGGATCTAGAGAAGGAAGTGAAAGTGGTCGATGAATCGCCTATAGGGGTGTGTGTAGAGGAGGTCCCAAAGAAAGCCTGCATTCCAATCTTCCATTTTGAAGTACCAGGAACGTTCACAATGAGATATGTTACGTATAACGAGCAAATAAACCAGCAGAGACCGCAGTAGGGCTCTGCCCAGTACCCATTAGTAGAACAGCACCTATTGACTTACCCATACCAAGAACACCATGGACAGTAAGGTATCCGTTAAGGAAACCCTACCAGCAAATAAGATGAAATGAAGATTGCTTAAGTACAGTCCTAGAAGAACCCAGAAAGGCCTTAATGGAAGACGAATGGTAAAGTCACGAAGGCCCGGACTGACTTCAAGATAGAAGAAATGACGATCAGGGGATGATGCAAAGAGACGAAACGCCACGGAGAAAGATATCGTGAACCTAAAAGAGAACGATGTTGAAACCTGAAGGAGCTTAAGCTGTAAGCAAGAATGAAGATATCCAACTAGTTAACGCCTGTACATATGCTTGAAACGCAAGAAAGCTAAGAAAACAGTATGGCTTGCTATGCTTAGTAGATGAATAGAGCGGCAAGTGCCATGTTTACATAATATACCTCGAAGCAAAGCACAGTATTATAAGTACGAGTCTACTTTGCATTAAAAGCAGAATCAACTAAGGTTACTATAGGCCAAGCACGACAAGCTTCATATTCTAGCAAAACGAGGATAAACGGCTGGATCAAAACTCAGTAGATGCAACTCATGCCAAAGGAACCAAGGTCATACTAATCGAAGAAGTGAACAGTAGCTACATCTAATTGAAACTAGAGAACAGAATATCCTGCCTTTTAAAGGTCAAGATAAGGAAGCGTAGGCAGGTGGCAGGCCGAATAAGAATTAAATGCACAAATCAAGAGAAACTAGGCAAATTCACAGTGTCTGCATCACGTGACCATCCGAGCGAGGAGAAGCACGAGTTCACACCCACGCGTGGCATTCGCCCAGGAGAAGATATCGGAACTTTCTTAGTCAGAAGATGCAGTTTTGAGGCCAACCACAGTAACATAAGTGGCACATTGTTGAAGTGATGATTGATTGTAATCTTAATTGAAGGAAGGCCGGGTCGCTGAGGGGGCACCCTGCACCTGGCTGTCCATTCTGCGTGCTCCTAGCAAAGTGGAAATTTATGCATGGGGTTGGTGCCAACCCAATGACAGTGGACCAAATAATCTAGGGTCCTATAGTTAATACAACCAATGGGACGTTGTACTATTAGTGACATCTACAGTAGTCATTTTGAAGGAAGGGCTTAGATGCCAACCTGACAGTGTTTTACCCAATCACCTTACTCCGTTACCATACACAGAAATAGCGCCTATATCAAAGTTACCTTTTCCAAAGCAATAGAAATCCTTATTAAGTTTTGAGTGTTACACATCAGCTATGACAAGTTTTTAGTATAAATGATATTGTTTTTATGAAATTCGTTGGAGTTGAAGCGAGACAGATGATTGCATCACTGCTGATTTCCATGACTCCCCGGTTTTTGTACTTGTCATTAAACAGACTCCCTTTGCCAAACCATTGAGTTGACCTTATTGTTTGGTGTTGGAGTAATAAATCTGCACATCCATCCATCTCAAAGGTGCAGCTATCTCATCTTAAAGTACTTCGGAGAAACCCCGACTCTATGGGCCCAGCCGGGAGACTCCCCAGTACACACAGATTTTACTTTCTACATTAATAAGGGAAATGGGTATATCGTTTTTAGGGTAATGGTGATCCTTCTCTGATTTGGGATATAGGATAAGTAGGGTGTCAGAGAAAGTACCAGATGAAAATCCCTTGGACAGAAAAGATGAGAATACAGTATTAAGTCTGGGGGTAAGCTGGGAGACTCCCCAGTACTCACATATTTTACTTTCTACATTAATAAGGGAAATGGGTGTATAGTTTTTAGGGTAATGGTGATCCTTCTCTGATTTGGGAAATAGGATAAGTAGGGCGTCAGAGAAAGTACCAGATGAAAATCCCTTGGACAGAAAATATGAGAATAGAGTATTAAGTCTGGGGGTAAACTGACGCGAGAAATGACAAACAAACTCTGAAGAAAGACCATTAGGTCCTTGGGCTTTGCTTATAGTTAATCCTTTGATAGCTTGATTTATTTCATTAGTTGTAAGTTCACCTTCAAGGTTTGTAAGATCTATTGTAGGATAGGAACTCCTGTAAGTATTATCAAGAAAGTTGGAAATATTGGTTTCTGATATGGTTGCGTCTGGGGAATATAGATCAGAGTAGAATTCCTTGAATATTTCCATGATGCTCAAATATTCAGTAATTATTGTTCCTGATGTGTTTTTGATACTAGTAATTAATGTTTTTTTCTTTTTTTGCTTTGAGATAGGATGCAAGGGCCCGACCAGCTTTATTCAAAATTAAATATATTTTAGATTTATACTTCAATATTGCACCTGATGCTTGTTCCGTAAATGTTTTGATTCATTTGAAAGCGTATGGATGGAACGTTACGTAGGTCAACATTGGACGAGGAAAGGTAAAATTGTTTTTCTGCCTGAGTAAGAAGCAAATAAAGATTGTCAAGGTCTTCTTTATATTGTTTCTTTTTTATGCTGGAGTAGGCAATAATGTGTCCTCTTAGGGTGGCTTTGAAGGAATCGCAATTATTACGTATAGAGGTGTCATTGTCAGAATTGTTTTCAAAATATTGATGTTGGAATGTAAGAAAGGATTGAATAAATTTCTTATCTTGAAGGAGGCAGTTATTAAATCTCAATCTAGAGGATGGTCTTTTAATATCTGAGAGGTCTAAAGTGGTGATGACGGGAGCATGATCTGAGATAATAATATTTGAGATATGGGAGTCTGTGACTGAATTTGTGAGGGATTTAGTAATGGAGATATAGCCAAGGCGTGATAGTGTGTCATGTGTATGTGAATGGAAGGTATAATCTAGATCCACTGGATGTGCCAGTCTCCATGAATCAATGATACCTGTCTCCGCTAGACACTGCTTGAAGGCTTTATGTGACTTTGAATTTTTAAATGAACATTTGGATTTTCTATCCAGGAAGGGGTCCAACACATGGTTCATGTCTCCACATAGTATGAGGTTGGGGAAGTTTGATGTGAGAATGATCTGTTTGATAGAGGACCAAAAGTCAGTATCGGGAAGAGTGGGACCATACATGTTCATGATTGTGATGGTGTCAGGTCCGATTTGTAATTTAACCCATGCCCATCTTTCATTGGTGTCTACATCTTGATCCACAATTTTATATGACCGTTTTTTACTAATAAGAATAGCTACACCATTTCTCTTACCCTCTGCCACACTTGCTATTACGTCTTTATCCCAAAAAGATATGAGCTTCATGGCTTCAGGAATGGAGAGGTGGGTTTCTTACAAACATGCAATAGAGGTATTAAGCATTTTCAAATGGGATATGATCTGATGTCTTTTGATTGTGTGGTTACAGCCCTTAATAATCCATGTTACACAACCAAGTACCATTATGACTCACTGAAAATGATACAATAAGTACATTAAGTTCTTGAGGAGTGTTGCAATGTTGAGGAGGTTTTGGCAGGACCAATACCATGTGCCTGTTGGATATTAAGTGGTATCTCCGGGTATTTGTAGAACTACTGAGAGGAGATTCTGAAGAAACCTGATGGCATCATTCCCCTCACTGCCCTCCGGAAGCCATGTAATTCATAGAATATTACGTCTGCTTCTGTTTTCTAGATCTTCGTTGTGCTTTGAGAGGTCTTTTACAGATTTTTCTAACAGTAACACTTGAGGGGGGATATCCTCTGTGAGACCGATTCTATTCACCATTTCTGTCATCCTTTTTTCAAAGATATTCCACCTATCGTCCAACTGTTGCAGCTTTTGATTGGTAGTTTCTATAAAAGGTTGAAGAGATGTTATTTCTTGCAATATGGTATCAATTGCAGGTTCCATGAGGGGTTGCGGTGGGAGCGAGTCACTTTTTAGCCTTTTATTGGTAGCTACAGTAGCTTGTGTTTCTTTTGAGGCTATGGTATATTTCTGGTTATTTTTCCCTGAAGCCATGCCAAATAAATATGTACCAATAATATGTAGAAAATATCCCAAAAAGAAATATTAGCAGCCAGTAGAGTCAGATTGTAGTGCAAATAAGCAGACCTTCCAAGAGTAATAATATAACCTTGTGATAAAATGAGACCCCACGTTATTCTGAAGAAAGGAGTTGGTTTTTCTTAAAGTCAATAATTTGTATTTAAAACATGCTTGTTAAATAAAAATGTCTCATCACAATACCTTTAAAACAGTGTATTTCCCTGTATAAAAATGAACGTCCACTAAATGACAATGTCGCGGCTGTTTATATGCCGGCTAGGCCCAAGCCGGGCGATTGCGTAATGTTTTCTTCCGAAGACTTCCTCACACATGACAGGGACACGACGTGAGGAGCTGCTGTGAGCTGCAAGAGATGGTGCAGCGGTTCTATAGAACGTTGAAACTCCGTTCAAAAAAGGACACAAGGCTTCTTTTATGCCTGCTGAGGCCGTTACAAGATACGAGATCCCATATTTTGTGCTGGGATGCTGCAATAAGGTAGGATAATGGAGGGGTGGGTCGGAGCAGTCGCCTAAGCTGCCATTCTGGTCCGGCGCCACGCCATGTCCCCAGGTTCTCTAGGAGTGCTACAGGGCACCAGGCCCTCCTGCCTAGTCCACTCCTCTCCTCGCACTTAGCATGGGGACCCTCACCCCTGCACCCCTTGCAGTCCCTGGCAATTGCCCTCATGACCCCCCCTTAGCACTCGCCTAGCCCCTTGCCCTCTTCCCCCCTCTCCTCCACCCTTTTCACTTGTATTCCCTCCTTTTACCCTGCTTTTCCCTTCCCACCCCAGCACTTTGCATTCGCAAAGACCGGCACGCCCCCTACCCCGAACTTCTTGTTATTGCACTTGCACAATCCGAATGTCACAAGGCCTAGTAGGAACGTTATTGTTATCTTTCTCCTTCGTCCCCCCGCCACCCTTTTTTTGTCATGTGGTGCCTTGAAACACCATTTGTTGTACAGGCGCCTTACAAAAAAACAATCAAATAAATAAATATCCTTTGCTACCTTCAACACGAGGTGGGGAAGACAGGGCCTGATTGGCCAGCGCAAGTGGTCCAATAGGGGGAGGAGGGGGAGGATAAAAAAGCCAGCAGGGCATAGGAAACTGTGGGTTATTCAGTGAGGTCAGAGGAGGGTGAGATGGCAGACCATGTGACCAGTAGGAAAAAGAAAGGAGAAGCAGAGTGTGGAGGTGTTTACTGGAGAAGGTGAGACATTGGCTAGTGAGTGAAAGTAGTGCTGCTATGTGAGTGTGTGTGAAAGTGTGTCAAGTGAAGGAGAGTAGGGTGTGATTGTGTGAATGAAAGGCGGGTGTCTGAATAAGAACTGGGTTAAGTTGCCATGAGTAGTAGAAAAGAGGAGGGAGGTGTAACATCAAAGGGTGGAGGTGAGGCCTAGAAAGTACTGGAGACATTAGTGGGAGCGAGAAGAAGAGGGCGGAGAGAGTAAAGGCGGATGGACGTAGAGAAGAAGTGCAGGGCGAGGTAATGCACAATCCGATATTGTTCCCATTTTGTTCTATGTGAATTCTCCTCTTTTTGAAGGCCGCACTTAATTAAGACTGATTTATTCCGGTCGATTTGTGTGGCCTTCAAAAAGCCGAAAAAGCACATTCCTGAGTTTTTATTTTTATTTTGAGGGGGTTTCAACCACCAAGTCCCTTTCCTTCTTGCTCCCCTCCCCTACCACATACACACTCAAACATGCAACCAGTTTAATTTCCCCCTGCCCCTCCCCTTCTCAAACATTCCTTTTCACACACACACACACACACACACACACACTCTCTCACACACACACACACACAGACAGAAATGTACTTACCTGACACTCCTGCGACTCCTCTTCTGGGTTCCGCTGTGCCTGTCAGCTCCTGCACACCATTGTGTGCGTTACAGGGGCTGAAATGTCAAATTATAAAGACTACTCTGTGCGATCACAGAGCAATCTTTCTAATTCTATCCTTTTTTCCGCTAATTATAAAACTGCCATGTCACTTAATACCTCCCATATCCCTCTAGAACACTGACAACTTGGTAGAGTAGTTAATGTTAGGAAGTCCCTGAGGTGGTTTAGTGAGATAAGGTCAATGGTCTTTAGGTTGACATCTTAGCCAGCCTATTAGTATACTCCGGGTAAAACTATTTACTAACCAGGGGCTAGGAACATCTGGGTTAGGGAGGTGGTGCTCTCAGACGAGAGAGAGAGCGGGCCAAAGGACCCATTGAAAGTTCAATAAAGACCCATGAATTGTCCTTGAGCGCTGGAGTGTTTCTTGAGTCATCTCTGACCTACCATAAAAAAACACTAACTTCTTCTGAAGAAACCTATTCTATCATAGAAAAGGAGATGCTTACCTGAGAATTGGGCCACAGCATACTTCTGTTACTATTTGTATGTAAGGAAGTTCAAGTTGGACACTGACCACAAACCATTAGTACATATACTTAGGCTAACAGGAACCAAATCAATTATGCCCTCCTTAGCTAGTTTGGCAGCAAAGCTTTAAGGGTTCATATTTTAAGTGGAACATATTTCTGTAAACCTCCATAAACGAGTTGATTGTCTGTCCAGATTGTCACTAGTCAAGGATCGAGAATCACATTTCTTGAACGTGTGTACAGTGGCCTCAGTAGAAGACGTTGAAATTGAAACAGGTTGAGCCATCAGTAAAGAGAGACAGAGCAGCCACGCACATCAGAATGAGACCATGAAACTGCTGCAAACACATTTGCAATGGGAAGCCAGCAAAAAGACGTTTTACCATGAAACTGAATATTGCTGATGAACTCACTCTCGATGACAGCCTCGTGTTGACAAATTACGCTTTTGTATAACTTGTGAGCTTACAAAAATAACTCAATGATAGAGCACACTAAGGCCATCTGGGAACTACATTAACAAAAACAGGACTCAGCAATATATACTGACTGCCTGGATTCGACACAGAGGTGGAGACTCAAATAACTGTGCTGCCTGTCACCAAAGTAACAAGTGGTTGTGTACCGAGAAGCTCTAATGGTGTAGCTGTCAAATCCCAGGTGTGGAACAAACCGGGTCTAGGTTTTATCGATCTGCTTGATCATATTAACAATGGAGTCAAATACTGAATAGTAGTTGTTGTTTACTTGTCCAAGTGGATAGAACTACCCATTGATAATAACATCACAACTACAACAGGGATGCTTGAAGCAATATTCAAGAGAAGGTTATCCATCTGAGAGTGTCACCGAAATGGCACTCAATGGACATCTCACAAGACAATAAACTATTTGTAAAGCAAAGGCATCAAACATAGTTTAACAGCCCTTTTATCATCCACAAACCAATTGCCAAGTGGAGCGGGTAAATGGATTTAGAAAGTAACATCTACAGCTAGTAGCAGTCAGGTTTAGCAGGCAAAGAGATGCTGTTCATGGCTATTGCTAACCATTGCATACTCCAGGTACAGTTAAGGGTATAATTTCCTTTTGATTTTATGAGGATGAAAGGAAGATCAGAGTTGTTGCCACTGCATATGCTGATAACTGTGGATCCAAAGACCATTGATGTGATTGAAGTCAAATTCAAGATTAGGCAAATGTAAGATGTCATGAAAAACAGCTGTAACTGTACACATGCTGTAAAAGCTACTGTTAAAAAGGTGGAAGACAAGAGGAAAGGTCAAATTGCCTGCAAAACACATGTACACCTTATCCAAATACAGTACACTCCAGTTTGTGACAGGATTTTGAGAAAATTACATAAAATTGAAAATGGTAAAACATGGAAAATGGAGAGTGCCGCTACATCAGACATTGGGCTCAAATCTCTAGTGAGCGAAGAGGGCACAGTAGGGCCAGGGTTGAAAACGACTTTAGTGAATATGGATGAATTGTCACAAATGAACCTTGATGATGCAGCTATTGATACCTCCCTGAGAAGTCCTTCAGGAGAGAAGGAGTGAAGCGACAAGCAGTGAGACACTGTTAGAAATGCAGTCGATGCTCAGCAACAGAGCGAACCCAGTAATGTCAACAAACTTTCTCGGAGGTCGAGAAGAGCAAGATTCTGTGAGTTGCATTAAAGATTCTCTCTCGATCTCTTGCTCTCTCTGTCCCCCTCTTTCTTTCTCTCTCTTTCTTCCTCCCCCTTACCCCTTTTTCGGCATATGGAGAAGTGTGGCGTACAGTCTTTCCTGCACGGTGCTGCTTGGAGGCATGGAGATAAGAGCACGGGTGCCATTGTGGATATGAAGAGTGGAGATATGCAGTGAGTACCACCTTTCCATCACTACATTACGATTGGGGCCGAAAAAATGCATGCTGTACCCTGAGTACCTATACGCGTTTGTGCCGGATCTGCTTGCATTGTGTGCACCAGTGCAGGCAGTGGAATGGTATGAAGTCAGTTGGAACCTTTGGGTCATCAGGGTTCCGAGACTGTCAATCGGGACTTCAGGATGGGAGAACTGATCTGAGAGGATGCGTTCTACTTAGCTCCTGCCTCCCTTCACCCAACTAGCCCTGTAACACAATAAATCTACTTACTCTCACATAAATCAGCCTCTAGCGTCATCTCTGCTTCCTGGTGAATCTCCCAGTATCCCCAATACTACAGTTTGCTAAAGCGCAATCAACAAACAGTAATAAAGCTCCTTTATTCATGCAACAAGTTACTGAATGGTTTCCACGCTTTGAAATGAATTGTGGTGCAAGGGTAAATGAATTCCCACTTTATTCATGTAAGCATGTCTATGTATCTGTGCGTTACCAAGTGTCTTGATAAGCATGGAACATGTTACTTTGAGCAGAACTCGGGTAGCGTGGACAGCACGGTGACGATCTGGGAGGCCCTTAAGGTGGTGGTCAGAGGTGCGGCGATGGGGAAGATGGGAGGACTCAGGCGGGAAACCCTAGCACAACTGGATGAGTTAGAAAGGAAGATTGAGAGGGCTGAGAAACGGGCGGGGGAGAATGGAGGAGAGCAGGACAATCTTACCACCCTGCGGCAACAATGCACGGCGACTTGGGAAAGACTGGGGCGCCTAGACTATGGGAAGTATATACAGAAGCTGCACGCAGAGGGGGATAAGCCCAGCAGACTCCTGGCCTGGCTAACCAAACAGGAGACCAAGCGGGAACCGATTAATGCAATTCAGAATAGCCAAGGGGAGGTGATAAGGTCCCAGGAGGGTATACATGCGGTGTTCTTGCAATTCTATGAGAAACTGTACACCAAAGTCCAAGAAGCAGAGGAGGGGGACCTGGAGGACGCCTTGGTGGAAATCAGGCTCCCACAAATAACCAAGGAGCAGGCCCAAATGCTGGATGCTCCCCTTACCGTAGAGGAACTGGCGGAAGTGATCGCCCAACTGCCGACAGGGAAGTCCCCGGGACCAGACGGGCTACCGGGGGAATTCTATAAGAAGTATTGAGACAGTTTAGTCCCCAGACTGCTAGAAACATTGAGGAGGCATGCGAGACAGGGAGGCTCCCGAATAGTATGTCAGAATCCATTATAGTACCAATACTTAAACCAGGGAAGCCACCCCTCGAGTGCGGGTCTTATAGACCAATTTCCCTGATAAACCAGGACTCTAAGATCCTGACAGCGGCACTAGCTAACCGGCTCAAAAGAGTGATACCCATCCTGGTCCACACAGACCGGAAACGGTATGTACCAGAACGAAACACGACATGGAACCTCCGGAGACTCCATCACGTCATTGATAGGACTAACCAAGCAGAGGGGAAGTGCACAGTAGCTTCACTAGATGCGATCAAAGCATTTGATTCGGTGAGCTGGGACTGGCTTCTGGGAGCGCTCGCCCATTTTGGGATAGGACAGGGGTTCCTTCATTGGATAAAGCTGCTCTACAAAGATCAGAGAGCAAGGGTCAAGACAGGTAGGCTTGTCTCCGGGGATTGGAGGAAAGAGCGAGGTACGAAACAGGGGTGCCCGCTGTCCCCAATGTTATATATTTTAGCCCTGGAACCATTTGCGGCCTTCCTAAGAATGGATTACAAAGACACGGGCATAGTGATAGACGGGGATACACACCAGATATCGATATATGTAGACGGCCTACTGCTCTACATCCAGAACCCACACACCCACTTGCGAGATTTACTTGAGGCACTGGGAGCGTTCGGTAGGCTATCTGGAATTATTGTTAACAGGGAGAAATCCTCACTGTTCCCTCTGGCTGGCCTGCGAACAGTGCCACCAGACCAATTGCCGCACCTGGGCCTCACATGGAGAAACAGGGTAGCACTGAATACACTACAAAGGGGCTACGAGTGGGGGGGCATCAAACTCCCGGACTTCGAGCATTATTACCTAGCGGCACAACTCCAATTCGTGGTGTGATGGCTGGGGGAGGAAACCTCCATAGACGCAATACTTCTTCGGCCAGCACTCCGGCAATACTACTTGAGAGAACTTCTGTGGATAACTGCCGCCCAGGCTAAAACCCTCCCCAATATGGCCCGGCTGGGCCGGACACTATGTAAAAGAGCCTGGAAGACTCAAGGCATGCAAGACCCCTGCTCGAGACAGATCCCATTGGCGGGTCTGGTAGACACCTGAATAACAAGCCTGGCCACATACAGGGCACAATGGGAGGACAAGGGAGAAGCCCAAATAGGGGACTTGTGGCAAGATGGACAGTGGGTCGGATTTCAGTCCCTGGTGGAGGAACAGGATGTACACAAAGGCCAATTCATCCTGTATAACAGCTTAGTACAAGCAATAAAGAAGAGATGGGAAACCATGCCAGAGGCAGAGGACACTGGGGGTGAGCTAGACGCCTGGTATGATATTTCTGAAGGAGGACATACTGTGTCCAGGCTCTACGAGCAACTATTAGGTACCACTAACAAAAGGACACTGAACACGTGGGCAAAGTGGGAGGAGGAGCTTCAGCAGCCCTTCCAGGACGAAGAATGGAACAGAACCCTCCAGTATACGAAAAAGGTTTCTAGGAACGCCAGGTTTAGGCAGCTGCAAATCTATATTGTGCACAGAGCATACCTAACTCCCAAAAGAATAACGAAGATGGGAAATGGGCAAACTCTCAGCTGCCCACGCTGTCGGGAAGAACAAGCAGACATGGTGCACATGTTCTGGTCGTGCCCAAAAATAACAGACTTCTGGAATACGGTGAGGGACAAGGCGAGGACAGCGGGAATCCATATACAAGCTTGGTCACCTAGGTCTTATATACTGGGCCTATTCCCGAGGGGAGACAGGCAGATGACACACGTGGCAAAGATGAAAGACCTGATGACAATACTGGCGAAGCACCGCATAGCAATGGCATGGAACACGAGTGAAGGACCCTCGACAGAGGGCTGGTGGGCAGATCTACAAAAGTGGGCAATAGCTGAAACGACAGTCTGGACGAGAGCTACGCAGAGGGGAGAAGGCAACAGTGGGGCCAGAATACTGGCGTGGAACACCCTGGTGCAAGACCTGTTCAGAGACGGAGAGGAAGACAACATGAGTGACTCAGGCGGCTCGGAAAGAGAGCAAGCTGACTCGCCCGTGCCTGGGAGCGAAACATAGACCAGAGGGAATACATCAATTGGGAAGGAGGAGGCCTGGCCGTGGCCGGAGCAAACGATGGACAAGATAGACTCAACTCCAAGGTGCCAGAATACGGGTTCATGGACAAGGAGGAGCCACTCCCAGGGGAGGGAGGGGGGTAGTCGGGAAAGATGGTCTCTCTGTTATGAACTTAACAACTTTTGGTGAGCGGTCCATGGCGGTAATGGACCACGGACATAAAGCAGCTGTCTTGAAGGGGAGGGAGGGTGGGGGGCTGAGGGGAGTTGGGAAATGCATTTTTTTCTTTGTTGTAAAACCAATAAAAAGAAGTAAAAAAAAGAAAGCATGGAACATGTTTTGTCTGTGTTTATTCCATCTGTCTCCACCCATCTTTCATCCATAATCTCTCCAAGTCCAGAAAGCATCATTACTATTATGGAAATAAAACTGCTTCCTTTGCAATTCCAACGCCCACCCCAAACCCACTGCTGTCAATTTCAACGCTGGAGTGAAAATCATATTTCAGGGGTTAAAACAACAGGAACTGCTTGGATGTGTGCAGTATCTTTTTTTATTTTTAGTTTAGAAAGATTTCTTTTATTTAAATCAAATCATACAAATTATAAGAAGGGATCATAATATATCTTATATCCAATCTTAGCATAAAGGAGTAACAATATAAACGTAACTGTTAAGGTATGAGAGGGCCTTGTGTGAATACATACTCATTAATCATTACAATTTCAATTTTAAAAGGGGAAGGGGGAGATGCATACATTTAAGAAAAAGAACATGACATAACAAGAACAGAACATACGCATGATGAATGTTGAGGATCAGGAGGGGAGGAGACAAAGGTAAAGAGTGTATGACAAGTATCAGGTAAACAACAGTTAAACCAAAGATGAATGTGCAAGAAATTCAATACAAGGTTTCCATTTTAGTTCATGTTTTCGTAGCAGATACAAAGTAGAAGCATTACACCTTTCTAGTCTATGAGTGTTACATTTTGAATTCCACCATATTTTGTAAAGCCGTTTGTCTACATTTTTCCAGTTGGATGAAATAGTTCTAATAGCTAGCATAAGGAACAGGTCAAACAAAAAATTCTCATGCCTGTTAGCATAAATTCTCATGCCTGCTAGCATAAATGCTCATGCCTGCTAGCATAAATTCTCATGCCTGCTAGCATAAATGCTCATGCCTGCTAGCATAAATTCTCATGCCTGCTAGCATAAATTCTCATGCCTGCTAGCAGTGCGTGCAGTGTCACTGGGTGTGATACCCACCATGCTTCCAGTACTCCTAAACAGAGTGGGCACACATACCTATGCTGCATCAGTCAATGCCTGATTGTGGGGCACCTCGCTACCTTACAACAGGACCAGGTTTATTATTGATGGAGCCTATCTGCATTCCATTGATGACACCCTACTTGATATGCCCCAGGCAGTCACCTAGAATTGTCTTGCCAAAGAACGTGCCTCACCTCTGAGCCTACATTGCCATGGCATCAAGATTGCAGTCATGCTCACAAATGTTTTCTCCTGCAAAGCCCATTTTGTAATATTTCAGGGAATCAAAAAGGCTGAGGCAATGGGGTGAGAGGGATCCACACTGTATCCTCTTTACAAGGACATTTTTGTTCAGCAATGCGGCCATCTCTGTGGAATTTGATGCCAGCAGCCATTGCTATGAAAGATGATTGCCCCACATGCCCTTGGATGCATGCCTGCCTTCTTTTCTTTTGATTTGTAAAAAATGCCTGATGAATTTGTTGCTTAAACGGATGTTCTTGTCTCTTTTGCTGTGCACAACGAAGTGCATTGAGGCGTTGATGTGCTTGTACTATGCAAACAATTGAACTGAAGTAACCCTTGATGAAGCCTCTTACTGTGTGACGCCTTGATGCCCCACAGTGTCCTTACACAAGTGATCTTTGTGTTCCCAGAGCCTGCTGTATTCCACTGCCGGCATGCACACTTTTCCTGCGGAAATTTGAATTCCTGGGAAGACAACAAAGCAGTGCTTCTCTGGGGGGCAACGTCACCCACCACTCAGAATCCTGTCAATGCACGAATGGAATCGCTGCACTCACCGACTTATGCCACTAGACACTTGACGCTAGACAAATGCACATGTTACTATGAACAATCCCAAACTATCAAGAACGGAAACACTTCAGTTAAGAGACGATGACTCATTGAGTCATGTGCATTGGGCAAATGTAAATTTCAGCTTTGAACAATCCAAGACATGCAAGCTTACTTTAATATACTATCACTTTAGGCAATTGGCACTTTGCAATGTGCTCAAAAGAATATACATTTATTGATAAACTGCCTAATTCCCCATTGATACCATAGGCTGCATTAGTATTTTATCATTCACATCACCTTTGCTGCAGATACTGCTAATCGTATGTCTTCAAAACACACTGGTTTCACAATGGAACAAAAGTAGCCAAGTACCTCTGTAGTTGGACGTGTAGTGTACCCCATGTATGATGTATGTAAAAAGGTGACTGGGTCTAACATACAAACAACACTTACACCTAAATCTGTAACTCTATGTGTGGGTGAAATATGCAATATCTCCACTATACAAGAGCAGGGTTAGAAATGTGTTTGGCCTCAGAGCTATTAGCCAGTGTCACTCTTAACAGGACTATGCAGGACCAAAAACACACGCTTCATGCCTCCCTTTTGCGTGCCATGCATGTGCACCGGCAGACTTTATATGAATGCTTATGAAAAAGGTTGTATGTTGCCGATCAGCGCAATGACCCTAATTCAAAACATCAGTTAATAAACCATAATGCATAAAAGTCCTTATTCAATATAAAGTCCAAATATGTCTCGTATGGATATTCTGATTTATTGGCAAGATGCAAAACATAAACAGCGACACGTGTTTCGACCAACCGGTCGTCCTCAAGGCGAATGGTTCAGTAACTGAGTTCCTAGTGTAGGATGAGCTAAACACGTCACCAAAATATTCGATGGAGGCACTAAGTACGGTGCAATTCCACACTTGGTAGTGTATCAAATAGATCAAATCCTTGTGCTATTCATCAGCTTATCCTTGAATTCCATAAATCTTGCATGTCGTAGAAATGAGTAGTCCTGACAAAGTATCACTAAATAGTGATTACAATACTCTATTCTCAGAGGATTAAAGCGCTATATGAAATGGTGTCTCCACTTGTAGTAAATAACAGGTGTCAATACCCATGTGTATCAAAATGGAAACGGGCTGGATCCCGTGTACTCTCTCTATGTGCATTATGGTTTATTAACTGATGTTTTGAATTAGGGCCATTGCACTGATCAGCAACATACACTCTTTTTCATATACTTATATTAGGAGGCCTAGGGGAACCTCGTATGCTGCTGCACCTGACCACCTGTTAGATTAAAGAAGACTAGCGCATCCAAATTCGTTACTCCCCACAGTTTCTTATTTATATGAATGCCACCTGTTGATGGTACCCACATCATCACGCTATCTGGCAACTTGACTGCAACATCCCTTCCCACTCAACTAGATGTCAAAACATGACACAGTATACGTTTAAACACTTAAGACTCATGTAAACATAGCTTAGCTTTTGTGAAATAAATTATCATATTTCTCAATCATATTATACATAGTCCTCCAATCTGTGGGGTGTCTTTGAAGAAGCTCCCCAGATCCCTCAGTACAAACTCAAAACTAAAGCAGATCAAGGAATCATTCCAGTATTTGAGGCACTTTTGAACCAAGGTATAATTGACCTTGCTGTAGAAAAGACCATGTACCATATTGTCCAAGACGTAGGAGCCATGAATGTAATAGTCATCCCCTCCAAAGTGGTGACAAACCCCACGATTATACTGTTGTGCATTCCACCAGCTTCAATGCACTTTACAGTAGTAGACTTATGTTCAGCTTTCTTTGGAATCGTACCAAAATTAGGACTCCACTATTGCGCCCCTGCAGTTACTGCGCCTTTGGTGTGCACAAAATCCTGACTCCCATTACTGAGTCCAAGCAGAGCGGAGGTTTCAGAGGTGTTACCCGCTCCTCTTGGGCGCAGTAACGGGAGTCAGGGGTTGCGGGGGTGTCCCCCACTTACCGTAATGGTAAGCAGGGTGTAAGAAGTAAAACAATAAATAGAAAAAGGCCCCTGCGACGTGAGAATCGACCCACGCAAAACTAACGCTGCAGGGTCGGAAGAGAGATGGCGGCACACTTCACTGTGTGCCGCCGAAAAGATAAGTGGATATCGGGGCGGGGGCGGGTATGGGGATGCAAGGCACAGTGATCTATCTGATCACTGAACCGCACCATAATGGGAGTCGGCAATGTAATAGTCAACATTATGGGCAGCGCAGTGATCACATAGATTCCTTTCTTCTATGTCCTTGTGCACAGTCAGCCAATAGCTGTCAGCGTTGTCACTCAGAGGAATGGAGTACACCTGGACCTTTTTATCCCAAGGATACATAGAATTCCTTACCCTTTTCTCTCAGCAGTTAAAGAAGAACTTGAACAATATAAAGGTCCCCGGTGGATTGATTCTAGTTCAGTACGTAGATGGCTTATTGATTGCTTCACCATCATATGACGCTTGTAAATAAGACACACAGGTTCAGATGACCGCTCTTGCTGACAAGGGGCACATGGCATTTAAAACCAAGTTGCAATTGTGCAGGCAGACAGTGCATTATCTGGGACATGATATAATATAAGGGCTCTGTTTGATAGCCCCTTCTAGAAAGGAGGCAGTGCATAAGATTCTGAAAAAAATACAGACTGTAATACAAATGAGGGCATTTTTGGATATACTGCTGATAGTGGATCTTAGTATACACTGAGATCATTAAGCCCCTACCTACAGGAATATACCTCAATAAATACTATACAGCCCTTACAGTGGACACCAGAGGCTAAAGAAGCATTGGTCAAAATAAAAAATAGTCTGGTTAGCGCTCCAGCCTTAGGACTTCCTGATTACAAGAAGGGTTTACATTGCACTGTCATGGGAGGAATAGGGGTTCCCTAGCTGTCCTGATGCAAAAACAAACAATACATAATAAACCAATAGCTTACTACAGTGAAGAATTAGACTTGGTTGCAGTATGCATGCTGTCTTGCTTGAGATCCGTTGCAGCAGCCGAACTGGCCGTGGAACCGTGTGAGAATATTGTGCTGGGATCCCCCTTGAAGTTGGAGTGCCCCACTCAGTGGTCACTTTATTATTAAAAACCAAAATGCAGCGTGTGTCCGTTAGGAAACTGCTGCAGCGGTTCCGACTTGTCCCACTGCGCTATGTCATACTGTAGCCTGGTGCCTGTACCCAAGGTGGCAGATGCATGGGAAAGTGCCAGGTAAGGGGTGATGACGTGAAACTGGAAGTGAGCATGTATCACCTCCGGTAATCTCGCTCAAGACATTGCCGAACTCACATAGTGGCATCTGAGCAACAGACACGCAAGCTATACACCAAGGAGGATTCACTACGGGTTTCTTCATCACGCATTCCTCGCAGACTATCATCTTATACACCAAGTAGGTTTATGCTTAGATAGGGACAGCAGGACATTTGTATCTCACAGGGACGATACTGGATGCAGTGTATGCAGAATATGAACCTGGGGAGGTGGCTGAGAGTTGAAAATTACCCCATGTCACTTCAGCCCAAGTGGTAGATTTTATAGCCCTTACAAGAGTGTGCAACCTGGCCGTGCAACAGTCAATCACCATTTGTATAGAGTGCTTCTATGCCTTCGGGTGGCACAGGATTTTGGTCAGCTCTGGAAGCTATCATGCTACCTGAAAAGATAGCCATTATCAAGTGTACTGCACATCGGTCTTTAGATAATGAAGTTTGATGTGGCAATGGTTTTGCAGACCAATCTGCAAAATGTGCAGATGTTCTAGACTTAGAAGATGAATATGTCCTAAATGTTAAGAACAGTCCTGTCCATTCTCCATATTAAACTTTGGAGGATTTGGCTCTGGTGAAGGAAAACACTCCTGCCATTTAAAAAGACAAATGGGTAAGGAAAGGCTGTCAAGTACATGAAGACTCTCGGTGGCGAGATGCCCAGGGTCGATTGGTGGTACCCCTAATACTACTTGTTAGATACATCATGGCCAGAACCATGTAGAGTGAGAAAGGATGTTTATGGTTTTAAACCAAACATGGTTTGCGACAGAGTTTTCAATAATGAAATGTCTCCAGTACAACGTAGGAAAAACTGTAACTGGCCCACAGGGAGTTTCCCATCGCCCATTTCGCCCATTTGTAAGTTGGCAAAACAATATCCTCCATCATGCAGATATAAAAGGCAATCCCTTATTTTAGATGTGTTCTCTGGAAGGGTGGAGGCTCTCCCCTTGTAGGAAGGCAGATACTGTCAAAGTTATAACAATACTTGTGAGAGATTTTGTCCAAGGTTTGGAATGCCTGTCAGCAGCAACAGTACCACGGTACCTCATTGAATTCGAAATATCGCCTCATAAACTTCAAGGTAATGAGCAGGCTGTACTACTTAACTTGTTTAGGCCGGATTTGGCCAAGGTATGCCCCAGGTGTCGTAACCCGCATTCTTCTTTGTTACATATCTTGTGGGATTACCAGTGGTGTAGCACAAAATGTGGGGGGGGCCTGTGAGCCATGCTCAGACCCCCCCACCTCAGCAACAAATCAAGGTTCACACCACACTCTGGGCCGGCCTAGACGACACGCTTGCAAAATACACACGATCATGATGCCTCACTTGATGAAAC
This sequence comes from Ambystoma mexicanum, assembly GCF_040938575.1. Taxonomy (NCBI): domain Eukaryota; kingdom Metazoa; phylum Chordata; class Amphibia; order Caudata; family Ambystomatidae; genus Ambystoma; species Ambystoma mexicanum. Next base: position 1,167,434,471 of record NC_090935.1, on the reverse strand, counting down.
GATTCCCATGTTTGTGAGAAATTGCATGTGCGAACAGTGGTTTTTCGCAATTTACACACAAATAATACAAGTCAGTATCACGGACTTGTACATCCAGTTACATGATTCACTATGCTAACGTCTCCCCAAGTTTCAGCTTCACCACCTTTTCTGGAGAGCTAGAAATATATTTCAGGTTGTAGCTTGAGTTGCCAAGGTTGGATTTTAATGAGTATCAAATCAACACCTGCGCCTTGGGATAAGCTTTAAAATGGCATTTGAATGGTTTTCCTATGAATTATCGTTCCCGGGAAAATCCATAAAGTATAATTCTCAAACACTCTTATTGACATCTCTTAATTATATGCATATTTTTCAGTTCCTTTGTCAACTAGGTTTAATTTTTCCTGAAACCTGTGCTCCAGGCATCTCTGCTCCATTGTTAGTTTTGGCCTGGTCTAAATTAATTAATCACTCTTGTGAAGACTGAGGTCTGCAGAAGTGATCTTATCTTGCTGGCCTGGTTTGTCTCCATCATCATGTGACAATCTTGATTGCAGGCCATCCCCAGTCAGCCCAGGGATGGTTCACAAAATGCCTTGAAATTTGGGGATTTTACAAAGTCCAGCCCATGAAGGCAGACCTTTCTGTCGACCCAGCCGGACCAATACATTTCTCTCTCATGCATGAATACAGCTCTTCTCTGTGGCACTGAAACTTCAAAGGAATGTTCTTTCAAATCGATAGCAGAGCATGTGATGGGGAATGCCACTATTCTTAACTTTATGGGGAAAAGCAAGTATTTCTATTTTTCAGGGCACAGACTTCCGTGGCGTGAAAAATGTCCGACCTCTTCAAATACTGACATTTACCTATTATTTTCTGGGGACATGTGGGCTCATGTGGGTTGTTTATTACCATGATAAAGCCAAAGAAATCACCCATTTGTGTTTGCATTAACAAAACATCTCCATTGCAATGTATGCACCACGCAGCTGCCTTGCACAGATTTTCCAGCTGTAGAGAAGGTGTCTCCCAACATCATTTTGAAGTGAGACCCTAGACATTCTCAGCTGGCCCTGTGAGGGGAAAATCATCTTTGGCTGCCTGTGTCAGTCACACTATCACCGATGCGCAGCCTCAACAACGTAAAGAAGAAAATGCACTCTCGAGCTGAGTGCTTGGAACAGGACGCAGAGAGAAAAGCTGTTCCGCTCGATATGATTCTTTAGCAGTGTTTGATTAACTGTGTCTAGACTGCCATCCCTCGCTGCGTTTATTGTTATCACTGCAATACATACATTCGGACCCACTACCTTTACTTTTAGGGCCTTAGTCTGGGGTTTGGCAGTGCAATGAAAAGTGGTTGTGACGGGAGTGTAGCCACTTTTACTGCACCACCAAATATAACGTTTGAAACTGAAATTCAGTGAAGTCCATTTACTTTTGTTTGAAGAAAATGTCCTCCACGGAAAACCCTCACCACATGTGGTACGGGTCCTCAAACCGGGGAATAACTGAAGGTTCCACGTAACTGTAAAGCAGGTAGCGCCTTCCCATTATGACATAGTTTGCGCGTGCAGTAACAGCATTGGAGTTCATGGTATTTGTGCCAAACTCTAAATGAGGTCCTTGGTGTTTCACTGCATGGACCCAGACCTCCAACTGTTCAAACCCTGGACCTCATCATAGCGCAAAGCTCCTCTAGATGCAGCTTATTGGGAAGTAACTCATAAGTAAACAAGATGCACAAAAACTAAACTAATGAAAGGACTCCCTCTGCATCCTTTCATTGCAAACTGATCGTCAGATCATCAAGAATGAGAACTGAGGAAATAAATAATAATGTATTTATTGTGATAAGGCTATGACATAAAATCTTGTACATCTACAATTTCAAACATCCAATTAAACATGAGAAAAGGGAGACCAAGGGGCGCAGGCAGCATGGAAGCCTGAAAGTTCGTCTCCTTGAGTACCTTCGAAAAAATGGTGAAAAAGTGAAGAAATGCCGAGCCCGCGAGCAATTCCACAACACCATTAAGGAAGGGGAAAGATCCAACATCCTCCTCACCAAAGCCCGAGCAAAATCAGAGAGGGGCTCAATGAAAACAGGCCGTCGACAGCTGAGCCATCGGCTCCCAGGACCCGGCGGCGAAAACTTGCCCTTCCTGCGGACAGTGCCAGTAGCACAACGCCGGGTGGCGCAATCAAGGAGCTCCATACGGCCGCGAGAAAACGGCGGCCCTCCCAGAGGAGCACCCACGAATAATAAACAGTGACACCCAGGCGGTTCATAAAGGGGGACGGCTCTTGAAGGCTCGGTGGCCGGAAAGCAAGTGATACCAGGAGGAGCGGCCCCACTACGTGAGGCAGAAGGGAAGGAGCGCTTGGAGGGCCGCGGCAACAGCGAAGCACCTCGGCACACTCTGGGGGCCTGCGGTGAGTCTGTGGCCTGGGAGCCCCTCCTAAGCCCATACGAGTGGAGAGAAGTCGGGCCGCATCCAAGGAGAGATGACAAGGAGTGCAGTGGCCTAACACGCCGACACGACCCCATTACGAATATACCCAGGCAACAAGAGTTGCAGTGCACCGGCCACGCATGAAAGTGTAGACGTTTAGGAAATCAGCAGACCCAGCCACACAATAAAGGAGAACAAGGGAACTCCCTGGTTGTTCACTGCCCCAGCGGAGCCCCCTAATCCAGGAGCTGCAAAGGGCCACAAAGGAGAACGGAGCATAAGACATCTGCGGAGCGTCATCCAGTGCAGCCACAAAGCCGGTAAGGAGAGGGATGAGGGGGGGCACACAGGAGTCAAGCCACCCGCTCACAGCGCTGCAGTAGTTAGGATCACCGCCATACCATGCAAAGGCGCACCAGTTTATGAAACAGTGCTGAACCCAGAGGAGGGTGGGGGCCGCTCAGCCGCATTGGCCTGGTCCCCCAGCCCCCTATAGAGAAGGATTTGCCGCTCTAGACCCGGTAAAAGCAGACAAAAGGAGGTTCTAGGGCAACTGGATCACGGACCTGGCCCACTAACACCCCAGCACGATTGACTGTGTTCGGGGCTGGGGGTTTGGGGCGGTCAAGGTGCCGGTCCCCTCCCCCTTCTTTTTCTGAAGAACAGCAGAGGCAGGTAACTGGGAGCCTCCACCCACGCATCACCCCCTCCAGGGAATTGAAAAGGCGGCAGCAGAGAATTTAAGCTTGGCACTATTATACTCTAAGTGCAACGGCGAGACAAGAACTATAATTAAACTATACGCCTCCCCCGGTGTGTAGAGGGATATCTGGTGAAATAAGCAGCACACAAAGGTAAATTAATGGCCAGGGCTGGGGAAACCTGAACTGTGACCCCGTATGCAGCCGACTACAGCTGCCCCCTCATTGGAAAAACGACAACAATACAGGAGAGACTACACACAAATGGCTGCCTCTGCCCCCCAAGAGGCCCTGCCGATTTTGGGAGGAGATCAAGATATGCCCACTAAAGCAGATATCCGCCTCCTCTTTGAAGAAATACGTGCCTTCAGAACGAGTATGACCTCGACGGTCAGCGTCATACAAGATAACGTCCATAAAATCGAGGACAAGATGGAGGCCTTGGAGAACAATCAGCAGTCAGCAGATATAGTAGAAATGAGAACGGAATGCTGATTCCAGGAACTGGAGCAGAAAAATCGAGACTTGGAAGCAAAGGTCGATGACCTAGAAAATCGAGAACGCAGGTCAAACGTTCAGATACAAGGCTTGAAAGAATCCCCCGGGGAGACGCCAGCCTCTCTTGAAAGGAGGGTCAGAGACCTTATCACCGCCATCCTACTATCACAGCCCAACTAGAGTTCAAAAGAGTTCACAGGGCGGGAGGCCCACCAGGAGGCCCCAGATCGGTGCTGGCAAGATGCCACCACTATAGACACTAAGCGGAGATCCTCCAAAAATCAAGGGAACTAGACACCATCGAGTTTGAGGATTCCAGGGTCAAAATCTTTCAAGATTTGTCTGCAGCGACCCTTGCGCAAAGAAGAGCATGTCGCCCCCTCACTGCTTGGCTGCGCGACAAAGGTATCAGATACCGGTGTAATCACCCATTTGCGCTGGTCTTCACATACGACAATGAATGAGTACAGAGTAACTTCGGAGGAAGAAGTGGAAGGAGTACTAAAAGGTATGTAAACGGACCCGAACAGAGAGAAAGGGGAAGAAGTGCTGTCCTCGTCACAATCGGAGCAGGCACCAGCCAGTCCGTGGAGACAGAAAAGCAAGTCCAGAGGCGGCAAAAAATTCAAGAGACTGAACACCCCATGACCGGGTAGAAAATAAGAAGCGTGATATTGTTGGACGCTCAGCATTTCCAAAAGCAGCAGCCGGACTGGGCTTTTAAAACCAGTAGACATTAAGCATTCACTAACAAGGAGCAGTAAAATGAAACAGTAGAACAGAGGGTTCCGCAGGCGACACCTGTTGGTGGCCCTATGTTCATACTTGGGGCGTCTCCACTGTTATGGAGGGAGTGTATCTATCCTTTACCACTTTTCTTCTCTCTTTTTCACTTTTCACACTTCTTAGGGGGTAGGGTGGGGGTGGGTTACAAAAGGCCTGCCCAGCCAGTAGAAACAATGGGAATTGAGGATGTACAGTTGAGCATTTTAAAAAAAAAGGGCTGCCAAAACACAACGTCAAGGCTCAAGCAGTGACTAGCAATGATAACGATGATGGAGGGTAGAGCGATAAGAGTGGGGTCATTGAACGTAAAAGGGCTAAACTCACCACAGAAGAGATCAATGGTGAGGCGTACATTCCATCAAGCTAAACTTGGACATTCTGTTTGTCCAGGAAACAAAATATGAGCAATCAGGGGAATTTGACATAAAGGGGGGCAACATAGGGGGGTCGTTATGGGCGTCTGGACCAGAAAAAAAGGGAGGCGTGGGCATACTATATCGCTCCACCCTGGGTTCCCGAATTACACATGTCTGCAGAGATGTAGGCAGATCGTTTTTATTTGTACGGGGTGTCTTAGAATCCACTACAGTCACACTATGTTCAGCATATGCCCCGAATGTGCAGCAGCTAACCTATACCAAAAACCTACTGGCGGTTTTGGAAGGTGAAAGAGTGGGCCCACTCATTTGCGGGGGAGATTTCAGTCAAATCATGGCCTCATCCTTAGATTGGCGATCATTCCGCCCTGGAGCTCACCCCCCCCAGATAATACACTGTTCCAATCACTAATTTCAGAACACCACATTTTAGATGCTTGGCGTGTCATACACTCGTCCAGGAAAGCACATACAGTCTACTCACACCCTCACCAAACCTTCACGAGAATCGATTATGTGCTATTAGACTGTAGCCTGGAACATCTAATCTCTAAAGCAAACAGAAATAGTGGGATGGTCTGACCATGATATGGTTACGGTCGACCTGAGTCTGGGAGGCCGAAGGCCAACAGGGGGCCGATGGACATGTAATGACACACTGTTCAAGGATAAATTATTCAGAGAAAGCCTAGACAAAGAATTACGTGAATTCTTCATAAGAAATGACACCGGTGACACCTCCAGTTGCACGGTTTGGGAGGCTGCAAAAGCTACCATGCGAGGACTCATGATAGCGCACAGTGCTTCGGTCAAAAGATTGAAAATGTTGGAAGAAACTCGGGTCAAGCAACTAATAAGTAAGAAAGAACGATCCCTGATAGAGGAAAAGGGAGACTTATTGGAGGTTAGAGCAGAAATTAAGGCCCTCAGACAGGAATTGAAGGATATCTGGATGGGCAAGGCTCTGTCCAGCCTCAGGTGTATCAAACAGAAGTATTTAGAGAGAGGGGACAAAGCCCACACATTGCTAGCAGCAAGACACCGAAAGGAGAGAGCGGATAGAGCTGTTTTTAGGGTAAAGTCATCCTCTAATCTGATCATGTCAAATCCAACAGACATCACGACACGGTTTGCTCAATTTTAGGAACAACTCTATGCCGCTGATACACCGCCATCCCCTGAAAGCGGGAGTAGACTTTCCTCTGCTTGCAGACGCTGATAGGGAGCTACTAAATGGCTCTGTCACCACAGAGGAGGTTGATTGCGCCATTAGCTCTTGAAAGCAGGCTCAGCACCGAGCACGGATGGCTTCACCCCAGCTTTCTATAAAAGGTTCAAAGGTGCTCTAACCCCATTCCTCACGTGGCTTTTCAATAGCATTATGAAGTCTGGCATAGTTCCCCCGTCATTCACGGAACCTAGAATAATAGTCCTCCCAAAAGAAGGGAAAGAAAGGTCAAAATGCGGCTCCTATCGGCCGATTTCACTTCTAAACGTTGATGCCAAGGTATATGCCAGCATCCTGGCAAAACGACTAAGCAGAGTTTTACACCAACTGATCCACAGGGACCAGACGGGCTATGTCACTAACCGCCAAGGGACAGATAACGTCCGTAAAACACTGGACCTTGTGGCCCTCATTCCAACTCCCGAGGTAGAACCCACATTGGTCTCGATTGACACCGAAAAGGCATTTGACCGCGAGGAGTGGAGATTCATGACAGACATTCTTAAAAAAGCGGGCTTGGGCCCAGAATGGATCTGAGGAGCCAAAGCCCTGTATCAGAACACCCGAGCAAAGGTAGTGGTGAACGGGACTGCATCACAGGAATTCCAGTTGACTAGAGGGACAAGACAAGGGTGGCCCATCTCCCCGTTGATTTACATTCTTGTCATGGAACCGTTGGCTCAAAATGTTAGGCGAAATCCCAATATTAAAGGATTCAATAGATATAGCACCTAGTGCTATTTGCGGATGGCATATTGGCGTACGTCACCTTCCCCGACCAGTCGATACCAGCTTTGCTGCTTGAAATAAAGGACTATGGGGCGCAATCTGGGTTTAGTATAAATAAACATAAAACAGTAATCCTCCCTCTCAAAGAACCAGGTCCTTCTCCTGCTGCTACTCCACAGACGTGGGGCTTCCAATTGTCACAAACAAACCTGAAATATTTAGGGATAACAATAACTAGAAACCTTCGAGACCTGTTTCAAACCAATTACAAAAGGCTGTGGGCCACAATCCTGAAAGACCTAGACAACTGGAGTAAGCTTAATCTGTCATTGTTACGGTCACCTGGTATCCACGGGGACGCCACCCAGCCAGTTGGTCGTTGGTGCCCTTCTCTATGACTCCCTGGTGTGGTTCTCGATGTCGATGGGATTCCGCCTGGAAATGAAGACTACATTAGGACTGGATGACCAAGGTAAGTTTTTCCCCACCTCCCCTGTGTTTTCAGCCCCTCTGGGTTCTCTTCTCACCTGGCTGTCGGAATTGGTGAGCTCTCCGTCCTGCTCTCTGGGCAGGGGCACGTGGTCTTTTGTGGGCGTGGGCGGTCCAGTTACTTCACTGACTGCGGCCCTTGTAGTGTCTTTCAGGTAGGTCTTATTGCGATTGATGGCATTGTTATTCTTGCATGCCTTTTCTCTGTTCTAAAATGTCTCTTTTTATCTCCCTTAGGTGTGCGGAGTATCCGCTTGGAGAACTGGGTAGGCAGCTTCTCACTGGTAGATGATGGCGCTCAATAGGGCTATGATGCGGTAAGGAGGCGCTTTGCGCAGCGCAGTGATGTCATGTCCTCACTGACCTGTGCTTTTCTCTTTTTCGTAGGTCGCGGTGTGCTTCCAGTGCAGATGGAGTTCCGGAGCTATGCCGGTCAAAAATCAGTCAGCCAGATAAGTCTCTAAGCGCTTCGTGGTTGTAATGTCTCTTTTACCTCCTTTAATAAAGTCTTCCTCCCTTTTTTCAGGTCCTTCGATCCGGGCGGCAAACTCTTCAAACGGAGCTGCCCAGGAGCTGCGAGCAGTGAAGGATGGAGATTACAGGTAAGATTCTGCTGCTAACGATGTTCTTTGTTTTCTGCAGGTCCGGAATTCGTCAGGCTTGTGAGAAAGCTGGACACGGTGAGCGTCACGTTGCTAGTAGCAAAGTAACGCAAAGCGTGTTGTCTTGTTCGGGTGTGGTTTAAATAGCCACTGCAAAGTAGTCCAGGTAAAGTAGTTCCTATGCCACCACACCCAAAACACTAGACCGCATAGCTTGGTTCTAGGAATCAAGCTATGTGGATGCCTCCATGTTGGCTGAAATCTCTAAAAAGTAGTTCCACAAGCAGATGTCTATCTTTGTTTATGAGCCTGGCGCCAAAGGCTCCAGGACTGGCCTCAAGAGGGCCTGAGAAGTGGATGCCAGGCCTTATAAGCGATCCGAGTCCTGATTCCACCTGGCCAATGGGCTTGCCAGTGGGGATCAGGGCTGAGGGTCGTGACAGCACTCCCCCCCCAAGGCCCCTCCCATGGTGTGTCTCCTGCCTGGTCCAGGTTTAGTTGGTAAGTTCTGGTGAAACTTCTTGATTAGATGTGGTGCATGGATGTTTTCACTGGGTTCCCAGGACCTATCTTGAGGCCCAAATCCCTTCCAGTCGACGAGATACTATAACTTGGCTCTAGAGTATTTTGAGTCCAGGATGCCTTTGACTTCGAATTCTGGTTCTCCGTCAATTAGTATGGGTTGAGGTGGTGTCTTGACTCGTGTACCAGGTTGCATTGGTTTTAAGAGGGATACATGGAATACCGGATGGATATGTAGATTAGGTGGTAAATCCAATTTGACGGCTGCCGGGTTGATAAATGCCTTGATGCTATAGGGTCCTAAATATCGAGGATGGAAGGTCCGGGTCCCTTTGATGGGTACATATTTGGCTGCTAACCAAACCTGGTCTCCCACTTGATAGTCTGGGGCCTTTTTCCGATGTTGGTCGGCGAAGTGCTTTTGTTTTTCTTTGGCATGAATGAGATGTTCCTTCGCCTTTCTGAACGCCTGAGTGATGGTTGTGTGAAGAGTCTTTACTGCAGGCATTTCCAAGTTGGCAGGAAGGTCGAGTTCTGAGGTACGTGGATGTCTGCTATACAGGGTGTAAAAAGGTATTTGTCCCGTGCTAGAATGTACAGAGTTGTTATATGTGTACTCAGCTACCCAAAGTGAGTCTTTCCAATCTCTCAATTCATGGTGCAGCATGCACCATAAATACTGCTCGAGGGTCTGGTTGGTCCTCTCGGTTTGGCCGTCCATTTGGGAGCGGTGACTGGTAGATAGCCGGATGTCAATCTGTGCCATTGCGCAACATTTTCTCCAAAGGTTGGATACGAACTGGTTGCCTCGATCGGAGACCAGAACTGATGGAAAACCATGTAGCTTGACAATGTTTTCCAGAAATACTTCTGCCACGGTGGATGCGTCCGGGAGGCCCTTGAGAGGAATAAAATGTGCCATCTTAGAGAACAAATCCACGACTACAAGAATGGTGTTAAAACCTTGACTCGGTGGCAGATCAGTGATAAAGTCAAGGGAAAGAGTGTGCCATGGAGCGGGAGGGATGTCCAGTGGTTGTAGGAGACCCAATGGTTTCTGTTTCTGGGATTTATTTTGTGCATAGACGCCGCAGGACTGAACATACTGGACAATGTCCTTACACCAGGTAGGCCACCAAAAGTTCTTTTTCACCTTGGCTAAGGTTTTAGCGATTCCAGGGTGTCCTTCGATCAGAGAGTCATGATAGTCTGAAATGATATGCTGTTTTAACTCCTTCTTGGGTACATATAGCCAGTCCTTAAAAAAAGGTAACTGATCCTTGATGCAATATTGTTCTCCTTGAGTTTGCCAATGCGAGGAAAGCATCTGGGCTCATTGACTGTCGAATTTTGTTTTGTAATTCGGCTTGTGATAGGGTTGTTGTGATACCCAAAAGTTTGTTTTCTGGTATTATGGGTACCGGGTCTGGCATTGTATACACCGTTTCATCGATGCCCATCCGAGATAAGGCGTCAGCTTTCCCATTCTTGACCCCAGGTCGAAAGGTGATCACATAGTCATATTCGGTGAAGAAGAGGGCCCACCGTAACCGGCGTGAAGACTGGGCTTTGGCTGTTTTAAGATATTGTAGGTTCCGGTGGTCTGTGATCACTGTAATGGTGTGTCTAGCTCCCTGAAGATAGTGTTGCCACGCCTTGAAAGCAGACTTGATGGCTAGGAGTTCTTTGTCTGTGATAGCGTAATTAATTTCCGGAGGTGAGAACTTTTTTGACCAGAAGGCCACAGGATGCAGCTGGCCAGTTTCTGGGTCCCTCTGTGAAAAGATCGCTCCCATTGCCATAATGGAAGCATCAGTTTCAACAATATAAGGGAGGTCTGGACGAGAGTGCCGCAGGATTGGAGCGGAGGTGAACCTTCGTTTCAGTTCCTGAAAGGCTCTTTCTGCTTCCTCGGTCCAAGTGAACTTTTTATTGCATTTTCGTAGCAGTACTGTGATCGGGTGCACAACCTGAGAGAAGTCTGGGATAAATCAGCAGTAAAAGTTTGCAAAAACTAGCATGCTCTGTATCCCCTTCAGAGATGTTGGTGATGGCCATTTTAGAATAGCATCAACCTTATGTACGTCCATTCGGATGCCTTTGGGTGAAAGGATGAAACCAAGAAATTCTACTTCGGTGATGTGAAAAAAACATTTCTCCAGTTTTGCATATAAACGATGTTGGCGGAGCTTGGTGAGGACTGAACGAACGTGCCTGATGTGATCTTGTTTTGAGGCTGAGGAGATCAAGATGTCATCTATGTACACTAAGGCGCAAACGTCAATCAGTTCTCTCATTACATCATTCATGAAATATTGAAACGCTGCAGGAGCATTGCATAAGACAAAAGGCATGACTTGATATTCAAACAAGCCATATTTGGTACGGAGAGCGGTTTTCCACTCATCTCCGCTTCTGACCCGGACCAGGTGGTATGCTCCCCGAAGGTCTAATTTGGTATAGATCTGGGTATCTTTGACTTGGTCTAGCATTTCCGGGATAAGAGGCAAGGGGTAGCGGTTCTTCACGGTTATCTGGTTTATTGCACGGTAATCAATACAGGTCCTCAAGTCCCCTTCCTTTTTCGGTACGAAGAACAAAGGACTAGCTGCTGGAGACTTAGATGGGTGATAAATCCGTTTGCAAGGTACTGGTCCAAATAGGATTTCAGGTGAAATTTTTGTGGTGCGGTGAGAGCGTAGATCCTGCCGCATGGGATTTTTGCCCCAGGAATAAAGTCAATTTGACAATCATAAGGCCTATGCGGCGGCAATGTGTTAGCCTGGTCTTTTTGGAATACGTCCTGAAAGTCACGATATTCATCTGGTAGAGTATTAGTTACCCCGAGGGTAGAAGCTATAGTATTGGAAGTCTTGGAGATACAGGAGTTGGTTTCCGGCTCAGGAGAGTAGCAAGCCGTGGAGCAGTTGCCCGAGAAGGTCAATTTCCGTGCCTGCCAGTCTATCAAAGGGTTGTGAGCAACCAACCATGGCATCCCTAGTATCAACCGGAACTGAGGTGCCTTAATAAGATCGAACAAAATACACTCCCGATGTCCATCCTGGCACAGCAAGGTTACTGCAGCTGTGCACTGGGTTACTGGTCCGGAGGCGATTTCTGTCCCATCCACGGTAGTCACCTTGTCCCTGGTAGACTTAGAACACAAAGGGAGCCAGCCCCATCTCTGCTGCCAACTCTTGATCTATATAGTTCCCAACTGCTCCGCTGTCGATGTTTGCTTCTACGGCATGCATCTTTGATGATTGTTGGTGGTTTATTAAGTTCACGGGTATCGCAAAGTGTGAGGTCAGTGGCTCTTTCTCATCACTCGACAAACTGACCTCTACGGTTGCCGAGCTTGGTAGTTTTCCGATTCCTTAACTTCATCCTTTTCTGTGGCCCCGACTGTCCTCCTTGGGGTTTTTACTGGGCAGTCTTTCAGAAAATGTGCTGGTTTTCCACAATACAAACAAAGTTGCTGTTGTCTTCTTTTATCCCGTTCTTGTTTTGTTAATGGAGGTCATATCCCTCCGATCTGCATGGGTTCTACAGCGTTGTCTGGCACCCGTGGTGCGTTGTCTCTAGGCCGAACATAAACTACTCGAGAGTCAGCTTTGGACCGGTCTGTTTTTCGGTCCTGCAACCAATGGTCTAGCTGCACGACCAGATTTATGAATTTGGTACAGTCTCTGGGGGGTTCAACTACTTTGGCCAAGACGTCCTTTAATTCGCCGCGTAAGCCTCGATGGATAAAGTGGTTCTTTTGTTTTCTGGCTACCTGGCTTCAGCAACCAGTCTATTGAAAGTCGCAATGTATGTTATCAAGTCTTGGTTCCCCCGCCGGAGGGATAAGAGTTCGTTATCCACTGCTTGTTCCTGGGTATGGCGAGCAAACAGTTTTTACATTTCTCTCTGGAACCCCCCATAGTCCTGTAACAATGGATCATTATGGGTCACCAACCGCACCGACCAATCCGCTGCACTTCCACTCAAGTATGATAGGATGAAAGCTACCCGAGCTGGAAATGCCCCAGGGCGACAAAGGAAATGAAGGTGACACTGATTTATGAATGCTGCATACTTCCGTGGGTCACCCGAAAACCTTTCTAGTGGTGCCAGGGGAACTGTTCCAGACAGCGTGATATGTACTGGTGTGGGGGTATAAGATGGTGAGATAGGATTTTGCATCGGTGGATTTCCTCCAGGCAGAGGAGTCTGACCTGCCTGCGATTGCAAGAACTGTCTGTCGATTTTGTCGGTGAACTCCTTGGTCACTATTAGGTCTATTTGGAGTGCATTAGTCTCTTGTCAAGCTGAATGAACCTCAACACAAAGGTCCCCCAAAAATTGGGCAATTGGTCGATTTCCGATGTTTCCATGGCGCCCAGGTGGATTATTTATGTGACGCTTCGCATTCGGTTACGCTCATCTGGTATCCACGGGGACGCCACCCAGCCAGTTGGTCGTTGGTGCCCTTCTCTATGACTCCCTGGTGTGGTTCTCGATGTCGATGGGATTCAGCCTGGAAATGAAGACTATATTAGGACTGGACGACCAAGGTAAGTTTTCCCCCACCTCCCTTGTGTTTTCAGCCCCTCCGGGTTCTCTTCTCACCTGGCTGTTGGAATTGGTGAGCTCTCCATCCTGCTCTCTGGGCAGGGGCGCGTGGTCTTTTGTGGGCACGGGTGGTCCAGTTACTTCACTGACTCCGGCCCTTGTAGTGTCTTTCAGGTATGTCTTATTGCGATTGATGGCATTGTTATTCTTGCATGCCTTTTCTCTGTTCTAAAATGTCTCTTTTTATCTCCCTTAGGTGTGCGGAGTATCCGCTTGGAGAACTGGGTAGGCAGCTTCTCACTGGTAGATGATGGCGCTCAATAGGGCTATGATGCGGTAAGGAGGCGCTTTGCGCAGCGCAGTGATGTCATGTCCTCACTGACCTGTGCTTTTCTCTTTTTCGTAGGTCGAGGTGTGCTCCCAGCGCAGATGGAGTTCCGGAGCTATGCCGGTCGAAAATCAGCCAGCCAGGTAAGTCTCTAAGCGCTTTGTGGTTGTAATGTCTCTTTTACCTCCTTTAATATGTCTTTCTCCCTTTTTTCAGGTCCTTCGATCCGGGCGGAACACTCTTCAAACGGAGCTGCCCAGGAGCTGCGAGCAGTGAAGGATGGAGATTACAGGTAAGATTCTGCTGCTAACGATGTTCTTTGTTTTCTGCAGGTCCGGAATTCGTCAGGCTTGTGAGAAAGCTGGACAAGGTGAGCGTCACGTTGCTAGTAGCAAAGTAACGCGAAGCGTGTTGTCTTGTTCGGGTGTGGTTTAAATAGCCACTGCAAAGTAGTCCAGGTAAAGTAGTTCCTAGGCCACCACACCCAAAACACTAGACCGCGTAGCTTGGTTCTAGGAATCAAGCTATGTGGATGCCTCCATGTTGGCTGAAATCTCTAAAAAGTAGTTCCACAAGCAGATGTCTATCTTTGTTTATGAGCCTGGCACCAAAGGCGCCAGGACTGGCCCCAAGAGGGCCTGAGAAGTGGATACCAGGCCTTATAAGCGATCCGAGTCCTGATTCCACCTGGCAAATGGGCTTGCCAGTGGGGCTCAGGGCTGAGGGTCGTGACAGTCATGGGCTGGCAAACTGACAGCGATCAAAATGAATGTCCTCCCGCGACTCCTTTTCCTCTTTCAATCACTGCCAATTGTCCTCCCACACACATTTTTTAACGTAGTTAAAAAAGCTCTGCTATTCTTCCTATGGGACAAAGGTAGACCCTGCATCGCATATAAAACTTTGATATTAGCTAAAGACAAAGGGGTCCTCGCCTATCCAGACATCCACTCTTATTATGCGGCAGCAGTGCTTCACATCTTAGTTGATCACATTAGAGAGTCGCGGGGCAAGCAGTGGGTTGCTTTGGAAAACTGTATTTTTGCTCCTGTAACCATGGGCAAATGGCTCTGGGCATCCACAAAAGCCATGCCACGTAAAGCAAGGGAACATCCTGTCTTGTCAGCTATTTGCACCCTATGGAATACAAAAAAACCCGGGTATGAAGGGAGTGACAACCTGGCCATCGCTGCACAGCTGCATTTGGGCTCCTCCAATCAGAGACACTATAATAGACCCCCTTCGCTTTCAACCTCAATACGAGCAAGGCTTAGTAAGAGTGGGACAAATGTGGAGGGAGGGTTCCTTCCTGACCAAGGAAGAACAAGAGGAAACGCAGGCTTTGACCATTAGGCCCCTCCCATATCTCCAACTAAAGGGAGTCCTCACAGATTGCAAATGGAAGGATCAGTTACAGCATCCTTTGACCGCATTTGAAGACATTCTGAACAAACACAAAGGCTCCAAAAGTGTCATATCGAGCATGTACAAAGCACTCCTAGAAAGAGGACACCTCCCAGACCCCAACACCAAAGCTAAGTGGGACAAGGAACTTGGGTGGGAGGATAACAAGGCGGGATGGGATGCCATATACAAAGCGGTGTGGAAATCCTCAATAGCGATGCACAACTGCAGGATATTAGTACAATGGCACCTAACCCCCCAACGTCTTGCGAAAATGTATCACGGGATTACCCCCTATTGTTGGCGTGGATGTACACAAATCTGCACTTATTGTCATCAATGGTGGGCATGCTCCCATATTCAGCTTTTTTGGAAAGAAATCCTGGGGTGGACACATGAGATTGAAGGCATTCAAAGGGTTCTTACTCTACTCCTGGTTCTTTTCGGAGTGGAACAGAGGGAGGACAGATACACGCTTCTCCCGCACATGCCAAGGAACCTCTTATTAGCAGCCCGGGTCTGTGTCACAATAAAGTGGAAGGCACCCTCTCTCCCTACAAAGGCTGATTGGCTGAACAAAGCAAAAGAAATTCATGAAATGGAAAGCCTAACAGCCATTATAAAAGAAACTAACACTTACATAGACCAACAATGGCTCCCGTTCCTCCAATTCCACAGAGAAAGACAAGCTGACCAATAACTATACCAGCTCTAGAAAAGCATTAGCCTTTTTGCATATGCCATGCCCTCGAATGAGCGGACTATAATTTAAAAAAGAAAGAGAAAAACAGTGTCAGAAGACTGGCCTTATGGCCTTAGCTTCCCTTGGAACAGCACCTCACCAAACACCGATACAGGAAACTGACCCCCTACTACACACTCTTGCACGGAAGGCCAACACTCTCCACCGTCGAAGTAGCCATATATTCTTGACGTGTTTCCAATTCCACCATACTCAGCAACCTGATCACCGACTCCCTTAAATAGGCCAGGGAAGGGAGGGGGGAAGGTGGGTATAGGCAACGGGCTTTCTTTCCTCTATACTTTTTTCTCTTTTTACCTGCTTCTTTTCGACTATTCTTTTTCGATCCCCCCTTCACCTCTCTTTCGAAGCTCTTTGGAGGATGGGTGCTCTTTTTCTACTACTTTCTTTCTGAAAACTGAAAATGCTCTTGATGTGATAGCATTGGTCAATATGTAAAGTGTTTTTGGTTGATTCTTCTTTAAGGCAGGTTGGCCAATGTAAGCCTTGATCACAATAAAAATATATTTAAAAATAATAAAATAAGAAAAAGTTAAAATTACAGAAAAAGAGAAAGAAATATTGGCAAAGCTGCCCTCTTTATCTCGCTCTCTCCTCCACTTCTCCCATGGCATCCTCTATCTCTGTGATCTACTCTAACAGCTTTCTAGCACCTATTCTACCTCTCTCACGGAGTCTGGAAGAAAAAAGAAAAAAACAGAAAAAGCTCTCTTGGACTGTAATCTAGGACAACCTATTGCTGACACCTACGTCAATGCCACTTCCTGGCAGACTATTAGGGATATCCTCTTCTCGCTCCCCTATACTGACCTATGGACCCCCCATTCGGTCTCCACTCTTTCCCCGTTCTCCTCTTCTCCCATTAATGGTTGGCCCGCTACCCTCCACTTTGCAATCCTGGCGCATTTTCAGCCCTCGGACTCCGGGTCCCAGTATTCCACTTCCTAGTCCTGCCTCCCCGGGCCCTGATTGGTCCACTCACTCCTTAACCTTAACCTTCCCAGGGCAGCCCTCTGCTCATGCAGCCCCTGCGGCAAAGGGCCCCAAGGCAAAGGGCGGCTCCTACATTGGAGGCTCCAAGATGTGTCTGCAAGTGTCAGGAGGGGAAGCCAGTGGCCAGCCTTCAACCAGCTGCAATAACCAAAGTAAGAGTGGCATGGGCGGGGGGTAAAGCAATTATTCTACTCCAGAAAACCTGTGCAACTCTACATTACCCTAGCTCGGAACTGTGAATATTAGCATGTGCCACACTTAGATAGAATTATGAACATTAGACTACATTGCATCTAGATAATACTGTGAAGGTTATCAAAAGCCGCACTTAGATGGAACTGTGAATGTTAGCAAGTCCCACACTTAGAACTGTGAATATTAGCATGTGCCACAATTAGACAGAATTGTGAGCATTAGCCTGATGGTCAACTTGCCAATGTGTGCTACAAGGGCCTAACCATGTGCACCCCTTTTCCCTGTGCCATTTCCATGTTGGCATTCAAGTGAGCTTTGGTCTGGTGGTCCCCCTACCCTCCATGTTGCAATCCTGGTGCATTTCAGCCCTCGCACTGTGCGTCTGAGTGTTGCCCTTCCTAGTCTGGCCCCCCAGGCCCTGACTGGTCAACTTGCCTTTGGGTGCTACGAGGGTCTAAACCTGTGCACCCCTGCTCCCTGTGCCAATTCCATGCTGGCATTCAGGTGAGCTTTGGTCTGGTAGTTCCCTACCCTCTATTTTGCAATCCTGGTGCATTTCCAGCCCTCAGACAACGCGTCCCAGTGTTGCCTTTCCTAGTCCAGCCCCCCGGGCCCTGATTGGTCAACTTGCCCATGGGTGCTACGAGGGCCTAACCCTGTGCAGCCCTGCTCCCTGTGCTATTTCCATGCTGGCATTCAGGTGAGCTTTGGTCTGGTGGTCCCCTTACCCTCCATTTTGCAATTATGGTGCATTTCAGCCCTTAACTCTTCGTCCGAATGTGACCCTTCCTAGACCGGCCCCCCGCACCCGAGCCCTGATTGGTCAACTTGCCCGTGCGTGCTACGAGGGCCTAACCCTGTGCACCCCTGCTCACTGTGCCAATTCCATGCTGGCATTCAGGAGAGCTTCGGTCTGGTGGTCCATCTACCATCCATTTTGCAATCCTGGTGCATTTCAGCACCTGGAGTCTGCATCCCAGTGTACCCCTTCCTAATCCGGCCCCCCCGAGCCCTGATTGGTCAACTTGCCCCTGGGTGCTACGGGGGCCTAACCCTGTGCACCCCTGCTCCCTGTGCCATTTCCATGCTGGCATTCAGGTGAGCTTTGGTCTGGTGGGCCCCCTACCCTCCAGTTAACAATTCTGGTGCATTTCAGCCCTTGGACTCTGCGTCTCAGTGTTCCCCTTTTTAGTCCCGCCCCTCAGTCCCTGATTGGTCAACTTGCCCTTGGGTGCTACGAGGGCCTAACCCTGTGCACCCAAGCTCCCTGTGCCATTTCCATGCTGGCATTCACGTGAGCTTTGGTCTGGTAGTCCACCTACCCTCCATTTTGCAATCCTGGCATATTTCAGCCGTCGAATACCGCGTCCCAGTGTTCCCCTTCCTACTCCCACCCTCCCCCCTAGCCCTCATTGGTCAACTTGCCCGTGGGTGCTACGGGGGCCTATCCCTGCGCACCCCTGCTCCCTGTGGCATTTCCATGCTGGCATTAAGGTGACCTTTTGTCTGGTGGGCCCCCTACCCTCCAGTTTGCAATCCTGGTGCATTTCAGCCCTCGGACTCTGCGTCGCAATGTTCCCCTTCCTAGTCCCGTTTGCTCGGGCCCTGATTGGTCAACTTGCCCGTGGGTGCTACGAGGGCCTAACCCTGTGCACCCCTGCTCCCTGTGCCATTTCCATGCTGGCATTCAGGTGTGCTTTGGTCTGGTGGTCCCTCTACCCTCCATTTTGCAATCCTGGCGCATTTTCAGCCCTCGGACTCCGCGTCCCAGTGTTCCCTTTTCTAGTCCAGCCCCCCCGGGCCTGATTGGTCAACTTGCCCGTGGGTAATACGAGGGCCTAACCCTGTGCACCCCTGCTCCCTGTGCCATTTCCATGCTGGCATTCAGGTAAGCTTTGGCCTGGTGTTTCACCTAGCCTCCATTTTACAATCCTGGTGCATTTCAGCCCCCGGACTCTGCGTCCCAGTGTTCCCCTTCCTAGTCTCGCCCCCCAAGCCCTGATTGGTCAACTTGCCCATGGGTGCTATGAGGGCCTAACCCTGTGCACCCCTTCTCCCTGTGCCATTTCCATGCTGGCATTCAGGTGAGCTGTGGTCTGGTCCTCCCCCTACCCTCCATTTTATAATACTGGTGCATTTCAGCCCCTGGAATCTGCGTCCCAGTGTTCCCCATCCTAGTCTGCCCCCACTCCCTCCTTGCCCTGATTGGTCAACTTGCCCATGGGTGCTATGGGGGCCCAACCCTGTGCACCCCTGCTCCCTGTGCCATTTCCATGCTGGCATTCAGGTGAGCTTTGGTCTGATGGTGCCCCTACACTCCATTTTGTAATCCTGACGCATTTCAGCCCTCGGACTCTCCGTCCCATTGTTCCCCTTCCTAGACTGCCCCCCCCCCCCCGGCTCTGATTGGTCAATTTCCCTGTGCGTGCTACGAGGGCCTAACCCTGTGCACCCCTGCTCTCTGTGCCTATTCCATGCTGGCATTCAGGTGAGCGTTGGTTTGGTGGTCCCCCTACCCTCCATTTTGCAATCCTGATGCATTTCGGCCCTCGTACTCCACGTCCCAATGTTCCCCTTCCTAGTCTCGCCACCCGAGCCCTGATTGGCCAACTTTCCCATGGGTTCTGCGAGGGCCTATCCCTGTGTACCCCTGCTCCCTGTGCCATTTCCATGCTGGCATTTAGGTGAGCTTTGGTCTTGTGGTCCCCCTATCCTCCATTTTGCAATCCTGGCACATTTTCAGCCCTCGGATTCCGTGGCCCAGTGTTCTCCTTCCTAGTCTCGCCCCCCAAGCTCTGATTGGTCAACTTGCCCATGGGTGCTATGAAGGCCTAACCCTGTGCACCCCTGCTCCCTGTGCCATTTCCATGCTGGCATTCAGGTGAGCTGTGGTCTGGTGCTCCCCCTACCCTCCATTTTGCAATCCTGGTGCATTTCAGCCCCTGGAGTCCGCGTCCCATCCTATTCCGCCCCCACTCCCTCCTGGCCCTGATTGGTCGACTTGCCCATGGGTGCTATGGGGCCCAACCCTGTTGCCCCCTGCTCCCTGTGCCATTTCCATGTTGGCATTCAGGTGAGCTTTGGTCTGGTGGTCCCCCTACCCTCCATTTTGCAATCCTGGGGCATTTCAGCCCTCGGAGTCTGCGTCCCAGTGTTCCCCTTCCTAGTCTTGCCCTTCACCCCCGAGCCTTGATTAGCCAACTTGCCTATGGGTGCTACGAGGACCTAACCCTGTGCACCCCTGCTCCCTGTGCCATTTCCATGCTGGCATTCAGGTGAGCTTTGGTCTGGTGGTCCATCTACCCTCCATTTTGCAATCCTGGTGCATTTCAACACTTGGAGTCCGCGTCACAGTGTTCCCCTTCCTAATCCGGCCCCACCGTGCCCTGATTGTTCAACTTGCCCGTGGGTGCTACGAGGACCTAACCCTGTCCACCCCTGCTCCCTGTGCCATTTCCATGCTGGCATTCAGGTAAGCTTTGGCCTGGTGTTTCACCTACCCTCCATTTTGCAATCCTGTTGCATTTCAGCCCCTGGAGTCCGCATCCCATCCTATTCCGCCCCCACTCCCTCCTGGCCCTGATTGGTCAACTTGCCCGTGGGTGCTATGGGGCCCAACCCTGTTGCCCCCTACTCCCTGTGCCATTTCCATGTTGGCATTCAGGTGAGCTTTGGTCTGGTGGTCCCCCTACCCTCCATTTTGCAATCCTGGGGCATTTCAGCCCTTGGAGTCTGCGTCCCAGTGTTCCCCTTCCTAGTCTTGCCCTTCACCCCCGAGCCCTGATTAGCCAACTTGCCTATGGGTGCTACTAGGGCCTAACCCTGTGCACCCCTGCTCCCTGTGCCATTTCCATGCTGGCATTCAGGGGAGCTTTGGTCTGGTGGTCCCCCTACCCTCCATTTTGCAATCCTGGGGCATTTCAGCCCTCGGAGTCTGCGTCCCAGTGTTCCCCTTCCTAGTCTTGCCCTTCACCCCCGAGCCCTGATTAGCCAACTTGCCTATGGGTGCTACGAGGACCTAACCCTGTGCACCCTTGCTCCCTGTGCCATTTCCATGCTGGCATTCAGGTGAGCTTTGGTCTGGTGGTCCATCTACCCTCCATTTTGCAATCCTGGTGCATTTCAACACTTGGAGTCCGCGTCCCAGTGTTCCCCTTCCTAATCCGGCCCCACCGTGCCCTGATTGGTCAACTTGCCCGTGGGTGCTATGGGGCCCAACCCTGTTGCCCCCTGCTCCCTGTGCCATTTCCATGTTGGCATTCAGGTGAGCTTTGGTCTGGTGGTCCATCTACCCTCCATTTTGCAATCCTGGTGCATTTCAACACTTGGAGTCCGCGTCCCAGTGTTCCCCTTCCTAATCCGGCCCCACCGTGCCCTGATTGGTCAACTTGCCCGTGGGTGCTATGGGGCCCAACCCTGTTGCCCCCTGCTCCCTGTGCCATTTCCATGCTGGCATTCAGGGGAGCTTTGGTCTGGTGGTCCCCCTACCCTCCATTTTGCAATCCTGGGGCATTTCAGCCCTCGGAGTCTGCGTCCCAGTGTTCCCCTTCCTAGTCTTGCCCTTCACCCCCGAGCCCTGATTAGCCAACTTGCCTATGGGTGCTACGAGGACCTAACCCTGTGCACCCTTGCTCCCTGTGCCATTTCCATGCTGGCATTCAGGTGAGCTTTGGTCTGGTGGTCCATCTACCCTCCATTTTGCAATCCTGGTGCATTTCAACACTTGGAGTCCGCGTCCCAGTGTTCCCCTTCCTAATCCGGCCCCACCGTGCCCTGATTGGTCAACTTGCCCGTGGGTGCTATGGGGCCCAACCCTGTTGCCCCCTGCTCCCTGTGCCATTTCCATGTTGGCATTCAGGTGAGCTTTGGTCTGGTGGTCCATCTACCCTCCATTTTGCAATCCTGGTGCATTTCAGCACTTGGAGTCTGCGTCCCAGTGTTCCCCTTCCTAATCTGGCCCCACCGTGCCCTGATTGTTCAACTTGCCCGTGGGTAATACGAGGGCCTAACCCTGTGCACCCCTGCTCCCTGTGCCATTTCCATGCTGGCATTCAGGTAAGCTTTGGCCTGGTGTTTCACCTACCCTCCATTTTGCAATCCTGGTGCATTTCAGCCCCTCGAGTCCGCGTCCCATCCTATTCTGCCCCTACTCCCTCCTGGCCCTGATTGGTCAACTTGCCCGTGGGTGCTATGGGGGCCCAACCCTGTGCACCTCTGCTCCCTGTGCCATTTCCATGCTGGCATTCAGGTGAGCTTTGGTTTGGTGGTCCCCCAACCCTCCATTTTGCAATCCGGGCGCATAGCAGCCCCCAAACTCCACTTCCCAGTGTTCCACTTCCTAGTCCGCCCCCCCACCCTACTGCCCCTGATTGGTCAACTTGCCTGTGCATGCAACGGGGGCCTAACCCTGTGCACCCTTGCTCCCTGTGCCATTTCCATGCTGGCATTCAGGTGAGCTTTGGTCTGGTGGTCACCCTACCCTCCATTTTTCAATCCGGGCGAATTTCAGCCCTCGGACTCTGCATCCTAGTGTTCCCCTTTCTAGTCTGCCCCCACCACCCACCGGGCCCTGATTGGACAACTTGCCCGTGGGTGCTACGAGGGCCTGACCCTGTGCGCCCCTGCTCCATGTGCCAATTCCATGCTGGCATTCAGGTGAGTGTTGGTCTGGTGGTCCCCTATACCCTCCATTTCGGAATCCTGGCGTATTTTCAGCCCTTGGACTCCGTGGCCAAATGTGTTCCCTTTCCTAGTCCTTCTCCCCCGGTCTCTGATTGGTCAACTTGCCCGTGGGTTCTACGAGGGCCTAACCCTGTGCAAGCCGTGGCCCCCTGTGCCATTTCCATGCTGGGATTCAAGTGAGATTTGGTCTGGTGGTCCCCCTACCCTCGATTTTGCAATCCTGGAGCATTTCAGCCCTCTGACTCTGCGTCCCAATGTTCCCCTTCCTAGTCCGTCCGCCGCCCCCCACCCACCCCGGCCCTAATTGGTCAATTTGCCCGTGGGTGCTACAAGGGCCTAACCCTGTGCACCCCTGCTCCATCTGCCAATTCTATGCTGGCATTCAGGTGGGCTTTGGTCTGGTGGTTCCCCTATCCCCCATTGTGCAATACTGGTGCATTTTCAGCCCTTGGACTCCGCGGCCAAATGTGTTCCCTTTCCTTGTACCGCTTCCCCGGTCCCTGATTGGTCAACTTGCCTGTGGGTGCTACGAGGGCCTAACCCTCTGCACCCCTGCTCCCTGTGACATTTCCATGCTGGCATTCAGGTGAGCTTTGGTCTGGTGGTCCACATACCCTCCATTTTGTAATCCTGGTGCATTTCAGCCCTTGGACTCCGTGTCTCAGTGTTCCCCTTCCTAGTTCACCCCACCCCGGGCCCTGATTGGTCAACTTGCCAGTGGGTGCTACAAGGTCCTAACCCTGTGCACCTCTGTTCCCTCTGCCATTTCCATGCTGGCATTCAGGTGAGCTTTGGTCTGGTGGTCCCCCTGCCATCCACTTTGCAATCCTGGCACATTTCAGCCCTCAGACTCTGCGTCCCAGTGTTCCCCTTCCTAGTCCGGCCCCCACCCAGGCCCTGATTGTTCAACTTTCCTGTGGGTGCTACGGGGGCCTAACCCTGTGCATCCCTGCTCCCTGTGCCGTTTCCATGCTGGTATTCAGGTGAGCTTTTGTCTGGTATTCCCCCTACCCTCCATTTTGCAATCCTGCTGCATTTCAGCCCTCATACTCTGCATCACAGTCTTCCCCTTCCTAGTCCCGCCCCCCCGGCCCTGATTGGTCAACTTGCCTGTGGGTGCTACGGGGGCCTAACCCTGTGCACCCCTGCTCCCTGTGCCAATTCCATGCTGGCATTCAGGTGAGCTTTGGTTTGATGGTCCCCCTATCCTTCATTTTGCAATCCTGCCACATTTCAGCCCTCAGACTCCCGTCCCAGTATTCCACTTCCTAGTCCTGCCTCCCTGGGCCCTGATTGGTCCACTCACTCCTTAACCTTAACCTTCCCAGGGCAGCCCTCTGCTCATGCAGCCCCTGCGGCAAAGGGCCCCAAGGCAAAGGGCGGCTCCTACATTGGAGGCTCCAAGATGTGTCTGCAAGTGTCAGGAGGGGAAGCCAGTGGCCAGCCTTCAACCAGCTGCAATAACCAAAGTAAGTGTGGCATGGGCGGGGGGTATAGCAATTATTCTACTCCAGAAAACCTGTGCAACTCTACATTACCCTAGCTCGGAACTGTGAATATTAGCATGTGCCACACTTAGATAGAATTATGAACATTAGACTACATTGCATCTAGATAATACTGTGAAGGTTATCAAAAGCCGCACTTAGATGGAACTGTGAATGTTAGCAAGTCCCACACTTAGAACTGTGAATATTAGCATGTGCCACAATTAGACAGAATTGTGAACATTAGCCTGGGTCGCATCAAGATAGAATTGTGAATGTTAACAAGTCTCACACCTAGAACTGTGAATATTAGCATGTGTCACACTTAGACAGAATTGTGAACATTAGCCTGGGTCGCATCAAGATAGAATTGTGAATGTTAACAAGTCTCACACCTAGAACTGTGAATATTAGCATGTGTCACACTTAGACAGAATTGTGAACATTAGACTGCGTCGCATCTAGATAGAATTGTGAATGTTAACAAGTCCCACACCTAGAACTGTGAATATTAACATGTGCCACACTCAGATAGAATGATGAACATTGGCCGGCGTCGCATCTAGATGGAGTTGTGGGTGTTGGCAAGTCCCACTCCTAGAACTGTGAATATTTACATGTGCCACACTGCGATAGAATGATGAAAATTGGGCGGGGTTGCATCTAGATAGAGTTGTGGGTGTTGGCAAGTCCCACACATAGAACTGTGACTATTAGCATGTGCCACACTTAGATAGAATTATGAACATTAGCCAGCGACGCATCTAGATAAGACTGTGAAGGTTAGTAAGAGCTGCACTTAGATGGAATTGTGAATGTTAGCAAGACTCAGACTTAGAACTGTGAATATTAACATGTGCCATACTTGGATAGGACTGTGAACATTAGCCTGCGTCGAATCTAGATAACACTATGAAGGTTAGCAAGAGCCACACTTAGAACTGTGAATATCAGCCTGGCATAGCCGAATCCAGCTGTAAACTCCAGCTCTGTGGAACTGGGGCCTTTGCTCCACTTTACAGGACTCTCAACTCTAGTTATAACCTCCATCTTTGTCGATCGTATGGTGAAAAGTAGTGTATTATTAGGCCTGGGCCTCTGCCCCACCACACAGGATTGTTAACTCTAGGCACTTAGCCAAACTATGAAGGTCAGCTTTGAGACATATAACACACTAAATAAAAAAGCCCAAACTCTGCATACCTAACTCATACAGAAACCTACACAACCACCTTACGCACAGCAAGACGCATGCAGTTCACCACACCGCAACAACAAACAAACAACACATAAGCTGCACCAACAGCACACGAGGCCTGACTTCGATCCGATACTCGCACCAAAGCTCAGCGCACGGTGTATACGGAACTGAAGCCACCAACAGGACACTACTTCTCTCACTATCCTACTCCCTCTTCACCTTAGTAACCCAACCCGCCTTCTTGTTTACAGATCCGCCTGAGCGCCTCGGGCCAATTCCGTTGGTGACGGTGTGCTATACAAATACCTTTAACATAACATGACACTAGGTGCAAAGTACTCCTGGCATACTTCTCATCCTCTAGGTGCATCATTAATGTCTATCACAATGGCACTCTCATGGCCCAAGGTTCTCATCCTACTCTTCTCCTTCTCGACCAGTGTCTTCCCTCTCCCATAAATTTCCACCCTTCTTCTGCCACTCCTTCCGCCTCTCCTCTCATCTCTCCACCATCACCGATGAGAGTACCACGCCCCTGTACCCCCCCTTGGAAAACATTCAAAGGTGGTAACCAGCTTCACTTAGCCACTCTGAATGCTAGTTCTGCTGTCAAACACCCCTCTGACATCTGTCTCCTTCTCAAAGACTTTGACCTAGACATCCTCGCTCTTACCGAGATGTGGTTCAATGCCAACTCTGTCACTGCTCTTGACACTCTCCTTCCCGAGGACTACAAAATCCTTTCCAAACCCACACTCAACAGTCCGGGAGGTGGAGTGGCCGGGAACTTCCCTGAGTGTGTCCCTGCCTCGTTCATACCTACTCAAGCTTACTCCTCTTTTGAATGACTTGTCTACAAGCTTGGGGTCACACATACTCTCTCACCCTTGTCGCTATATAGAGGCCCCCTGGCCCAATCTCTCTCTTCCTCTGTGAATGGGCCGACCTCACCTCCAGCCTCTCAACCTCTTGTTCCAAACACCTCCTCCTTGGTGACTTCAACATCTACCTTGACTCCCTTAAATCATCCACCTCCCAGTTCTGCATCCTCTGTGATTCCCTCTCTCTCTATTCTCCCCTCCGGCTCGACCCACTCTGCCGGTCACACCCTGGGAATCCTCCTTTCTGCTGACATCCCTATCTCTAATCCGGTCACCACCCCCCTCTCTTGATCTGACCACTCTCTCCTTTGCTCTCACCTGGGCCCCCTTGGCCATAAATCCGAGCCACCCCAAGGACTGATGGCTTCCTTCACCATCATCTGACCAAAGCAGCGAGTGCCCGTTGCGCTTTCTCCTCCACCTTCATCCCCCCTCCCGCCTCCACCTCTGACTCTGTTCTTGCTAACCTGCACCTCTCCATCTCTAACACCCTTGACATATTTGCCCCTGGCATGAGGATCTACCTAAAATTTGCCTCCAAGAACAACAGCAAGTACGACTGTGATCTAGCATCTCTGAAACGCTAGTGCAGAGTTGCTGAACATAAGTGGCAGACCTTGGGTTTACCCTCTGACAAACTGGCCTGCTGCCTGCTCCAAAGGCAATATCGCTTCTCTATCTGCTCCAGAAGCGTGCCCACATCCAAGCCCGTATCTCTGGAGTCACTAACAACACAGCCTAACTTTTCAAAATCTGCAAGGAAATTGCCAACCCAGCTGCAGTCTCCACCTCTCTCCTCCCTTCCCAGACTCTCTGCGCCACTTTGGCCTCCCATTTCACATTAAAAAACCAGGACATCTTGTCCTCACTCTCCTCCACTCCCATCTCCACTCCTGCACCTGCCCCCCTACCTGCCTTGGCTCCTCTCCTTCCACCCCCTCACTCTCCTCCCTCCTGCCCATAGCACCGGATGTGGTCTCTAAAATGGTCTGTTCTATGAAGGTCTCCTCCAAACAAGTGCTTCTATGCTTTTCCAGAACCATTAAGAACAACATCTCCTCTCTCACCCGGCTCTTGCTGACTTCTGTAACCACTCCTTCACTAATGGTTGTTTTCCTCTATCCCTCAAGCACTGCCGGGTGCACCCTCTCTTAAAAAAGCGGTCTGCTGACCCCTCCTGTCTGGGTAACTATCGCCTTATCTCCACTATCCAGTGCTTAAAGTGGGCCGGGGCCCGCCGGGGCCGGGCCCCGGCAGTCTCCAAAAAGTGGGACTGAGCCAGGGCCCTGCCGGGGCCCCCGTCCTACCGCAACATTGGCGGGAATCGCAGGATGCATTATCCCGTCGCGGCCGCAGCCGCGACGGGAGATGCGCCTGAAATGAAGTCAGGCGAGCTGACAGAAGTGCCAGCCAGCCACAGCGACGCTGTGACTGGCTGCCACTTCAGTCAGTCATAAAAACTGCGTCTGGTGATCCCTCACGCAAGAGGTCACCAGAGGCAGTTACTGTCCCTTTGTTTCCCCAGGTCGCCGAGGCGTCTTTAACCCTCGGCGAACCTGGGGATTCCTCGACATTTTTCGAGGATTATGAAAGATGGCTTTGAAAGTACACATTTCAAGCCATCTTTTATAAAGCTTTGCCGACGGACAATTTTGTCCGTAGTCAAAGCTTTATAAAAGATGGCTTGAATTGTGTACTTTCAAAGCCATCTTTTATAAACCCGAAATGTTTAAAAAAGATGGCCTGAAAACTAGTCAAACTGAAGGGTATCCACACAAATATATATATAAATGTTATATATTTGTGTGCGTACCTTACTATGGTTTGTGTACTTTGCAAGCCATCTTGTAGAAACGTAGAAATATGTTACATATTTCTATGTTTAGAAAAGATGGCTTGCATAGTACACAAACCATAGTAAGGTACACACACAAATATATAACATGTATATATATTTGTGTGTATACCCTACAATTTGCCTACTTTTTAGGCCATGCCCCTCCCACAAGCCACGCCCCCAAATGAGGGCCACGCCTCGATTTCTTACCCCACTTAAAGCCCTGCCACTACCCCTTTCCTGGGTAAACTCTTGGAAAGTTTGGTCCTACCCCAACTGACCCTCCACACTGATCTTGTTGGTTGCCTCCAACACCATACATTTTGATTCTGGGCATCCAGAGGCACAGCAACTGCTCTCCTGAACACCCATTAAACCATGCTCCCAAATCTTGACTCCAACTCTGCCGCTGTTTTCATTCTCCTTGATCTCTCCTCCGCCTTTGGTACGGTCAACCATTCCATCCTCATAAAATGACTCTGTGAAGCCCTCGGCATCACTGACCGGGCACTGGATGACTGACCAATTTTCTCACTGACTGCCCTTCCCAGTTGGAATAGGGCCCTTTCGCTTCTACCAAATCCCTCTCTACCATTGGTGTCCCCTAGGGCTCTATCTTAATGCCATTGTTCTTCAATACCGATCTTACCCCTCTTGCTCACCTGATTTCCTCCTTCTCTCCTCATTTCTAGTGTTATGCAGATGACACACAGCTTTCCTTCAAACTTCCCTCTACTACCGCCTCTTCCTCCTCTCTGATCCCTGTCTGTCCGCCATTCAGGCCTGGTGTGCAGCCAACGATCTCTGCCTTAATGCCAGTAAGATGGAGATCCTTCGGATTAAGACACCTGTGCCATCTTTTCCTCCTACCCTCTGCCCACCCTCTTTGGGCCCTCTACCCCCATCATCCTGTGAAGTCAAAAACCTTGGGGACATCTTCAACTCCACTTCCTTTCATCCCTCACATCATGGATATTACTAAGAACTCCCACTTGCAGCTCCACCTCCTCAGAGGCATTTTTCCTTTCCTCACCTTACCCGGGAGGCTTAATGTCTCCATAGCTGTGGTCCTCTCCACATTGCACTACTGCAACAGCCTCTTTCTCAATCTCCCTTTTTCCTCCCTAAGCCCCCTCCAGCTAATCCAGAATAGGGCTGCAAGACTTATCCTTGGCCTCAAGCCCAGGGACTGTATCTCTCCAGCCCTAAAATCTCTCCACTGGCTCCCAGTGGCTGCAAGGATCAAATTCAAGACCCTCTGCAGCCTTCCGGAACCTGGAACTTCAGCTTTCCCTCCCGAAACACTCCCCTGCTAGAGCCCTACGCTCCTCTAACTCCAACTCTTTGACTGTCAAACGCTTCTCCAAGCAGAGAGTGGGGGGCAGGTCTCTCCCCTCAGCTGACACCTCCCTTTGGAACAGCCTCCCGTCCCCTCTCAGACTTGAGCTGGACCTCCTCAAGTTCCAGAAACTGATCAAAACTCTGCTGTTCTCTACCTCCTTCCCTCTTGCCCTTCCCTGCTAATCACCCACCTCCGCTGTGACTGGTGACCTGATCCTCATGAATGTCACAGGATGCCAGGCCTTTCTTTCCAGTCGATACCAGCACCCCCCCCCCTTTGGTGGCCTCTGCTTGGTAGCTCTGCATCTCACCAATAGGAGTGGCCTGCACTAGCACTTAGCCTGAGGTTCTCCCACGGCTCCCAGCACTTGCCACTCCTCGTCTCCCCCATCTCCTGCACTTCTCCTCACTGCACTTTAAAGGACCATGACTATATTTTACGGTTCTACGTTATTTTGCCGCTGGATTTTTCGTCGCAGGACTTTTCATCGTTTTTTCTGTTTTATTACCCCCCCAAACCCCCACTTTTTTTAAAATTAAATTATTCCCTTTCACCCACAAATATTTATTTAATTTTTAACCCCCCGCCCAAAAAAATCCTGCGTCAAAAGAACTGTATACCATATTTTACTGTTTTTGCTATTGTTATTTTCCCCCTGCCCCCTTCCCATTTAGCCTTGTGGTGCTATGAAACACTATTCAGTTGTATACGTGCCTAACAAATTCTCAATAAAATAAAATAGTCTTCCTGAAACTAATTATTAATACCATGTGTTAATACTACTACTAATAATGAGAACATAAACCACTCCTTTAATTAAAGAGAGTGGGAAAAGAGAATGAATAGCATTCGAACATGTTGCATTCGCTGGCCTGCAGGTGAGAGGGTGCAGGTGTTGAGTTCCTCCGCACTCCTGGGAAATGATGTTACTGAAACCCTTTCTCTATTGCTAATATCAATATTGCTGGAAGGTTTTGTGAAATGAGGAAATTCGAAATTTCCCGTACAAATGTAATAACACTGGTACAAAGTGGCAGGTGTCCAAGGATCCCAAAGATGCTTTATGTAGAAAGAAGAAGCAGATGAAGGACAGATCCAGTTCGTCAAGTCCCGGGTGCGCAGAGTCACTTCCCTCAGCAGACAGAGGGGGGCGCTGGGCACTCGCCTGGCGCAGAAGAAGCAGAGCCTGATGTTGCTGGCAGCTGAAAGAACCTCTGCTGCCCAGGCCACTCCCTTACTCCCCCTGCAGCCCTCCCTTACACGCCCACCAGAGAATCACAGCCGATGCCGCCCCCCCGCAAAGCACTCTGCCTGCTCTCCCGCACCCTCCTCCTCCTCCTGGCCTCACTTCCTCAGCTTCTGCCGGGGGTGGCAGCGGTCCGAGCTCCGGCGGAGGAAGGCAAAAAAACAAGACAATCATGCCAAAAGTGTTGGAGCCAGCTCAAAAAACACATGAGTAATTAAGAAATACTGCCACCCCCCAGGCCGGGTCGGGAGAGGGAGGGCGTCAAATCCCGGAAGGAAGCTGAGGACACCTAATGACTGGGGGAGCGCGCTCTGCAACTTCACTCTCGAGCGCGCAGGAGTTGCGTAAAAGAAGAAGCAACAGGAGACGCGGCGACAGTAGCAGCAGCAGCAGCGCTGGCCTGAGTGCAGCAGCAGCAGCAGCAGCTTCCCGGCTCCGAGTGCCATGGGCAAGGGAGCCTGTGGGAGGCCGAGACGGCGCTGAGGGCGGCTCGGGTTACAACCGCCACCAAGTGCAGGTAAGGCTGCCGCCTGCCCGGGCGTCGGTGCCCTCTCTGTCCCGCTCCCTCTGCCTGCCCCCAGTCCTACAGCTACCCCGTGCGCCCCCCCGGCAGCGTCCCCCTTTCTCTCGCATTGTTCTCGCGGGCTGGCAGCCGGCCCTGCGCCTTGTTATGGCCCTCCCCGCTCTCGTGCACGATCTGTTTCAGAGAAGCTGCTGCTCTGCCGGGGACGTGGTGCGGGCAGAACAATGCTGCTGCAGGGGGGAGACCCCTGCCCCTCTCAAATCTCACATGGGGGAGAACCGGTGGGCTGCGTGTGAGCAGCGTGTCCGGGGTTTTCGGCCGCATTTTTGCCTGCATGTTGGGGTGTCTGGAGCATCCTCCACAGGTCCGTGTAATGATTTCCAGCGCGTGCACAGTATCGCTTCCCCCTGAGTTGCCACGGTGAGGAAGAAGCCAGCAGCTTCTTGGCACTTCATGCTCTGCTTTTGGACAGTCTACTGTTGCTAGGGGTAATGCGAATCTTTCATATGTTTAGACTGCAAGGCTGCTTTCAAAACTCGTGCGTTGGCCTCCAAGTTATTTTACATCGTAATGTAATTTTTGAACGTGATACAGTTCCTTTTAAGGTCATGACACAAAACGCTTCCCTGTGCTTTAAGTGAGTGATCCGTTTACTGCTCATAATTCAGAAAGACAGCCCCCATTTCCATATTGTGATGCAAGTAGTGTTTGTGTATGAGGTGGATTTATCCTAACGTGTGTGTATGTACACCTACCCATCTGGTGGTCAAACAATCGAGTATTTTAGCCATTACAGTGCACTATGTATTTGTTTACTCCACTATTGCAACTTTCAGGGATCATCTGGCTGCCAGACGTGAATGGCTGTTGCAGTGCCCAGCGTGATGGCACTTTAAGGCGCTTGGGCTACAACACCTGTGAAAGGAGGGCGCTGGTGGCTGGCGCCTTTCATAGCTGGACGAGCTGTCTGGCTGCTGGCGAAGTGACAGAGAGGCTGCTCCGTGAAAGTAGCCTTATCTCGAGCCCCTCCACCTCAAATAACTTGAACAGTAGCGATGATGGAGAGACATAGTACCAGAGCAAGCAACGGCGAGCCATGCTGGTCTTGATGGCTAAGCCAAGTGTGTTTATTTCACTGATCTCAAAACACATACATGCCGCCATACTAATGACACGCGTGGATCTCGCAGGTCCCCAGTGGCGTGCGCCACTGGTATAGCCAGTGCTGGCTATACCTTTCGCCATGAATGCAGTTGACACATCCAATGCCTTTTGTTCATATTGTGAAGATATGTACCACCCATGTTTTGGGGGGTCTACTAGCTGGACTGGTGGCCGCATGGTCTCCATTTCAAGGGCATCAACAATATCACTTTTTCCAATATAGCGCTGTATGCCGGATTCCTTCCGTTTCTCAGCACTGCAATTTGATGGATGTATTATGTTAGTACCTATTTTAAGGGAGAGTATGTTATCCACCTTGGAAGGATGAAAGGCTGAGAACGTCCTGCAGGGATTCAAACTTGGGAACTGTAGGTGTGCTTCTTGTCTGAAGTGGGTGCTTAAATGAGCTGCCTGGTGGAAAACATCTGCTGGGTCACTTGCTGGTATCACATAAACCCCTTGGGGTAACTAGAGGAAGTGCCAAACATTCCCCCTTTACATGATTCAAGCCCCGTACAGGGCAGCTTGGGTATTGGGACCTCCTTCAACACTGTATTTAGAGGGTACCAAAAAATGGGAAACAGCACCGCTAAATCTGCAAGCGCACGAGGCTCTGGCTAGCCCCATCATGGAGGTGCAGGAAAAAGGGTTGGGATTGCTTAATGGGAGCAAAAGCAGCAGCAGCTCAATTGCCTTGACGTTGAAATGTTATTGGGTTTATGCAGTTTACCCCTTCCCTTTGCATGGTGTCCAGGCGCCCTAATGGTTCGGAAAGAGAGGGGGCAGATTAGATTAGTGGGAGGGAGGTAAAATGCAAAATATCTCTGCTGCTGTGTAAGGACCCCATACCCTATGTGCAGGTATCCTACTAGGTGTCCTGTGTCAAAAACAAAGGGATTTGTGCCCCGCGGGGCGGCTTGCATGCCTCTGGTGCAAGGATCCAGTGGCCGAGACTGTGGCATGTCAGTCAATTGTAGAGGTGCAGCTTTCTGTTTTGATTTTTGCGTTTGCCTTTTATTTGGGTTTTATATAGCGCTTTAAGCCAAAGCACTGTACATGAGGTCATATAAACGGTACAATACAAGTGAGAATTAACAAAAGCAGTCTGTCGTGTTAACCAGAGTGAAGTAGATAAGACTTCAAGGAGTCATGAAATAAAGAATAGACTGGGATCTAGCGAGCAGAAAGAGGGGGGGGGGCGTTCCAATGCAAAGGAGAAGGAGTTAACGAAAATGTGACTGAGCACATGGAGGACGAGGGACAAGGAGACATTGAGAACAGGAACGAAGAGAGCAAGAAGGGTTATAAACTGAAACCAAAGAAGAAAGATAATCGGGTGCATGGTAGACCATGAAGGGATTTGCAGACGGGACAAAGAAAGTTACATTTAAGTCTGGACTGAAATTGGAGCCGGCCAGGAGTAGAGAAGAAGAAATGGAGTTACAAAGAGCAAGAAGAAAAAGTAGATGGATAGAAGCATAGAAAACAGATTCCACAGGAGCAAGACGGGTAAGAGGAAGACCAAAGGGAGCACATTGGGGAAGATGGTTTAGTAGCATCAAAAGTCAAGAAAGCACAGGCTTTCCAAATATTATACAAGTGATATCGACGGGCCCGGGAGGGTAAACATTTTTTGATAATTAAAGAATAAATCAGTATCTAAATAGAGTCCCAGATTACGAGCTGTGGAAGAAATGGGAAGCTGGGAGGGAAAAAACAAAACAAGAGGGAGGAAGAGTAGATGGAATAGTGTTGGCACGAAAGAAAAGTACCTCTGTTTTGGCAGCGTTGTGAGCCAACATCCAAGATTTGATGGCCAATAGACAGGTAGAGGGTTTATTGTGGACTTCAGGAGCAAAAGATGAGAGGCACAGAAAAGGCAGAGTATCATCCGCATAGAAGTGATGGGATAGACCAAAGGAGGAGCTTCAGCCGTTGGGGAGGCATAAAGAGTGAAAAGATGTCTGTTGGGAGGGTTATTCGGTCGTTGTGTATGGGTGGCTTAAATGGTATGGATAGGTTTAGGACGTTAGTCGATGGTCTAGTGGGCAACTTGGAGCATATGTCGATGTGGCCATGTCAATGTCTCGTTAGTTGTGCCCTTTAAGTCAAGTACTTGTGTGGAGATGTCACGAGATACCCTGCAGTGGGGTGGTAGTGGGAAGTGTGCAGCGACTGCTCTTTTATTCGAGTCAGGAAAGAAATGGAAGTCATAGGAAGCATGCAGCAGTGGGTACCAAGTAGACCGTGTCTGAGCCTGATTCCTGACGGGGGCTCAAATTAGAGGTTCCAGAGAGGGCAGAGTTCTACTGGGGCCCCTAGGAACCAGTTTGCATGCCACAAGGGTAAGGTGCGATGACTAAGTGCTAGTCACGTGCATATCTCAAATAGATACATTGTTCTCTGTGTGCAGCAAGGATCGGGGAATTCCAGATAGGGGTGGGGGATGCGGGCAATCGGGAAGCTCCACTCTTTACCATAAGGGTGATGGGAGCCATGAACATTTGGTTCAGGGAAGGGGCTCGCTGAGCGATATTGATACATGCCGATCGGTAGGGACAGGACGTGTGTGGGATAAGCTCCAAGGTGTTTTTAGCATGTAATGGGTTATGGATTGGGACATTGCTGGATATACTCTGAGCTGCTGGATACGCCTGCTGTATCTTGTTGATGCCGGGTCAGTGGCTGTGGTCATTGCATGTGGTGTGGTGAGATATGGTTCTGGTGTGCATCTGAAAGGTTTTTAGTGGTCGCAATGCATGAGGCCAGCAGGGAGTACACATCACACTTGCCTTTGCCAAGCAGAACATCCACAGTGTGAATGTCAGGCTGCATACAGCACAGTGTGAGTAGCAGGGTGCAGATCTCGCAGACCACAATGTCTATAGCATGCGTATGCGCCATTACATGGTTATCGATTCGCAGATGAGACGGCATAAGATGACTGGAACTGCTTTTATTGAGGACGAATTTATTTGTTTGTTTTTGAATAGCGTGCAACGGCCCCGAGGCATTGTGGCGCTTGTTACGGGAAAGGACTGACTTACAGAACATACAAAAGCATTTGACATCATGCACGTGCAGCGTTTACTGGTATTCCGTGGCCTTACTGAGGCACTTGAGGCTGCACGCAGTGGAGTAACTTTGCTGAAAATGTTGGGGGGGACACGACATCTGAAGAAAAGGTGCCCCAGCCAAATGAATGGGGACAAAATGGTGTGCCATGAAAGTTGGGGGGGGGACAAACACCCCCCCCCCCTAAAATTACGCCCATGCACGTGGCTTGTGGTGGCATGCCATGCATCGCTGGGTCTCGCATTTGGCGGCTACTGCAGGCATATGTGCCACTGACTGGCATTTGATGCCCTTTGAGACTGCTCATGGAATGCAATTGCATTACGTGGCTCGCACATGCAGTGGGAAGTGGTTGTGTCTCGTGCTGCTTCTGCCGCCTGGGCAGCCTCTCCACACTTGATCCTGTGTGAGAAGGTGGAGGGGAGGCTATTGGGAAGAGAGCGGGGGGCACAGGTGAAGCGTTGATGAGGGCAGATTGGAAGAACCCACGTTCTATGTGAGTTGAGGTGGGGGGCACTTGGAGTATAGTTACCAAGAAGGTAGCTCGAAGTGTATTTTTATTTATTTTTTTTCTGCTTATTTTATAAAACTAATGTAGTCTGCCCGAAGAGTGAAAATGCAGCAAGAGTTGTTGTAGCTGGTGGGAGAGGCGTCGAATTTGGCTGGTGTCATTCCATGGTGCCGAGGGGGGTAAAAGCTGGTGTAACTGTGGCTAGTTGGTGTGAGTGGTTTGGTGGCGTGACGGGCTAGTCGGTGTTTAGTAGAAGGAAAAAAGGTTAGCAGATGGCGCTATCAATCATGCAAATGATAGCCTGGCATAGCAGGTTATGAAGGTTCCTCGCCTGTACCTGCCACTGGTGTCTACTGATGGCCCATATTCACACTCTGCCCCCTGCATTGACTGGGTATGGGGCTGGCTGGGAACTCCACCCGTTGCTCCAAGTGACATGCTAAGGGTTCTGGGAGGCAAGAACGTTTTGATTCAGTGATGAACTTCCTGCGAGATGGCAACCAGTGACGCTCATTTCACCTTCCTTGGTTGGCAGCGTCAGAACCATCCCAAACCTCGCTCTTACGCTCATGGTTTGTGCGCATCGAGGCCTGTCCTTCAGGCAAAGGGCAGTGTTTGTAAATCGATCGAGACAGGGGCCAGAATCCCTGGTATTCCTCCTCCTCTGATGGGCCTCACAGGTCTCCAAACCCCTCACATTGGTGCACACAGTAACCGGCCAGGTTTCAGATTGATGCTGACAACCTGCAGGGGATGTTTCACAGGGAGATCAGTGAACTTAGCAGAAAAGGTGGAATGAGGGTTCCTCCAAGTGCTCCATCATGTGGTCTTCAGTGGAGGGAGGGATGGGGGTGGGGGAGACATTTGTGGTATCGCTTGCCTGGAGAGCAAAATATTGACACTATGGCAGACCGTGCCGCACAAATATGGGGGTGTGGGTGGTCTGCTGCCTTGCAGGCCATCCTACAGGACTGCTGAGGCTACCCGTTTATATTTGTGTGCACTGTGCAGACGGTGGCAGGGAAGTTGGCCTTTATCCTAGGTGCCAGAATATGGCAGAGTCTGTGGCAGTGTGCATCCTCCCTCAGTGTTTTCCTAGTTCATCATTATTAAAAAGTTATTTTGGGGGCGTTGAGGAGGGGGCGTCTTTTCTAGGGAATGATGGAGATGTGTGCGCGGGTGTGGTGGCACAGAGCCCAAGCTACATAAGAGACAGAGCGTGCCTCGCAGGACTTGCCTGAACAAGATGTCAACCGTCCTAACACCGGCTGTCACCGGGTCAGTATGGAATCGCCTCACCCACAAACATATACTTGCATTACAAAAGGGGAGGGGGAACTTTCGTTCTGGCATAAGACCCTGGCCGGCTCTGTGGATTGGGCACTTCATGACTGATTTGGTAACATTTCTGGGATAATGCATCGTTTTAAAGCTAGTTCACAAAACAACTGAATGGCGATGTTTTGGCCATTTAGGCCCATTTTTGGGTTCAAATAATCCTAAAAAGGCTTCGAATCGTGACTTTGTTTCTAGGAAGATCCTCAGTTCCGTTGAGCTCGGTGTGATTTTGTTGGACTTTTGTACTCTCCCACTAAACAACATCACACCATGTATGTGCTTTACCTTGTCCCTCCACATGTGAAGTGAATATGGTTTGCGTTTTCTGACTGTCGGTCAAATTCCCTGCAGTTTGCTTGACCCGTTTGGAGGACTTTGATATATAACTTTTCCCTCCTTATTAATTGTGTATTCCAGACTTCTTCACATTTCACTTGTACTGTTATTTTATAGAGTTTAAAGTGCCCCCCCCCAAATCTGAATGTTTTGCTTCCTGACGCCCACTCCACTCTATGCACCCTATTCTCTGTTGCTTCTTTCTGGTACTAGTCTTTTCTTCTGGTGCATCAGTTGGCTTACCTTCTAGCCTTGGTCTTAGTGCATCTCCTGCTCTGGCCCCTTTTTTGATTCACTGCTTGTCTTTTTAAGCTTCATATTTGTTGTTCTTTCTCAGCCTCCACTATATCGCTGCTTCTAGTTGGTCCTGT
Organism: Ambystoma mexicanum; assembly: GCF_040938575.1. Taxonomy (NCBI): domain Eukaryota; kingdom Metazoa; phylum Chordata; class Amphibia; order Caudata; family Ambystomatidae; genus Ambystoma; species Ambystoma mexicanum. The sequence continues at coordinate 1,167,396,864 of NC_090935.1, read as the reverse complement.
CTGGCTTAGTCGTGTTCCTGTTGAGGCCGTCCTCTCAGACTTGGGTCTCCATATGCAACTAACTGTACCATTTGGTGTTCTTCTGGCTGGGCCAACAGTGATGGTTCTTACTGTATGTTCTCTCCCTTTTCATACGGGACGAGTGGGACTGCTTCAGTTTTTTTCTGTGCCTCTCAATATTCTCTCCCTTGCTCATGTGTCTCCATCTACTTTATCTCTACCTGCCGCGTGATGTTAAACCGTCTCGGCCACCAATATTTCTGCCTCCACTGTGCATCTGACTTTGCACGTCTGCTCTCCAGTGGGGGGGGGGGGGTTCAGAGATCTTCTTGTACTTCCTAACTAGGAATCTTGCTGTAGAGCCTAGCGGAGCACAAAGTGTTCTGGAGCAGCTGGAGGGTCCTCTGAGTTCTTGATCTCCCTTTGTCTCCTACGAGATGTTTAGGGGAGGCATCTCGCTTCCCTCGCTGCATCTCCTGGCCTTCCTTCACTGGCGGTAGATGTAAGGCAAGACTGTATCTTCAGCCAGGGTCCAAGGTTGATTTCTGTCTGATGATTTGCCAAAAGAGAAGCTCAACCCTCTTTTGAAGTCAAGTGGGCCACAATGATAGGTGTAGGCTAAGCCTACCTTAATTAACCAATCTTGCGGTCCCTACCAACAATCTTGTGTATGTGTGAGGTCATAACCAGAGTGCTTTTCAACAGGAAAGGCAAAGGGGTGAACACAGTGTGCCCCTGAACTAAAATGTCAGAAGCATTCAACAGAGCGCTCTGGCCACACTCCCTTGTGATACTAAGTCCAACCCATCTTCCTGTCTGTTGTGTTCAGAGAGTCTCTCTGATTTACTGTCCCCTTAATGTGGTCCCTGTTAAAGCAGCATGTCGCCCTTCAAGCTGTGGTGAGGCCAGACTCTCTGGCTCCTGCAAACCACATTCTTGTACCTTCTGAATGGGATCCCCACCTAGTGGGGTGGCTTAATGTAAACGGCAGTCCCAGACATGACGGCTCCCTGTCATTGATACTGTGTGTGGGAGCTGACTTCGGTTGACAGTTACATTTGAAAGGTTGTTGGGGTTCCAATTTGCTTTAACTTCTGTAGCCAGGCCCCGTGTGGGCCTATTTGAAGTATATTCTGTTGGTATGTAACGCTGCCACCAGCTGTATGGTCTAACTAAAGAGCAAGGTGGATCCATGTAGCCTTTGTTAGTTAATCAGGCTGCCCATGGCAGGAGGAAGGTTGGTCCCTTCCCCCTTCTGGAGAAGACTTAGTGCACTCCTGGTTGTCGCATTCCACCTAAATATGACATGGTGAACTGGGTCTGTAGGCTCTGTCCACCCAGAGGGTGATGTTCTCCTTCTAGCACACGTTCATGCCACATCAATCATCTGGGAGCCTGACTGGATTAGGTGTGCATGGTTGAATCTCTCTGGTAAATACAAAAATGTTGCAGCAGGGAATTATGGTATCTGTAGTTTAGAGCCAGCCAGAATCCAACTCTTTCCCCCCCCCCCCCATTTTGAGAAAATCATCCATGAAGAACCTAAAACATTGAGTCCTGATACAAAATCTTCAAAGGTTCGCACAAATTGTTTTGCATTTAAACGTATAACGTGACATCTAGATTCCTGAAAATTACAGATTGCTCCAGCTGAAAGTGGAAGGATTAGCAGGCCTGCTCTATTGAGGTACTCTGAAGAAATAAGCTGCATGGAGCTCGGTTTGCACAGGCTTTCCAAAAATGAAGCCAGAACAATAGCCCATTCACTGCCTGCTTCACTGATACTCCTCCATGTTCGTCCCCCCGCCCGCCCCCCGCACCTCAATACTTTTTGGACTCCATGTTCTTTTCCTCATAGCGCTTCGTCTAGGAGCTGAAGCAGCTGCCAGTTAGCGCGAGTGCCAAGTAAAAACAAGAAACGCAAATCACTCCTTTTTAAAGTAGACCAACATCAAACCTGTTAACTGCCGCTTTTGAAACTCAAGAACTTTTGAGTTTTAACTCATGGCGGTGCTCATTTTAGGCACTACGAACACCTTTCAATCCCAATACATTGCTAAGATAGTCAAGGGGCATGCAATACATGGGGTGATTGGTTAAACACGGCTTTGAGTTGGCATCAACGTTTACCCACCGCTTCTATCACCCAAATGTATTCTATCTTCCGCAACATACAGTGAAGTATTTAATGAATAAAGGCAGAGGGACTCTTGGTGCCTGCAATTAATGCTCTGCAATTGTCTTTTTGAGTACTTGGACACCTGTATGCTGGACGAGTACAGCTGCACGTGTCCAGGCACATGAAGCTCAGCTTAAGTTAGAGATGTGTTGGCTATCGTGCTGATGGGGAGGAAACCAACACAAATGGGACATTAAGAAGAAGGAAACACGTCCTTGAAGATGAGCCCTAACTAGGAGAGACTGCTCCATTGCGTGTTATATCTCAGTAACCCCACCATCTAGGTCAGATAAAAGATGAAGACTCTGGGTATCACCCTGGAGGCATCCCTAAACGTTGAGTCTCATGTGAGCAATATGAACAGAAGTTGCCAATACTATCTACGTCTGCTCAATCATATCAGACCATTTCTGAACGAAAGTTGCAGTGCTACGATAGCTAGGACTACTATTCTATATAGGTTGGACTATGGGAATGCACTAATGTTGGGAGCCCAGAAAGGGTGTAGGGCAAGATATCAGATTATTCAGAACAGTGCAGTGAGAACTGTTAGGTCGAAAACCAGAAAGGAGCATAGTACCTCAGATAGAAGAGCCCTGCACTGGCTGACAATCGAGGAACGGATTACGTTCAAGGCTATGACCATAGTCCGCCGATGTCTCCATGGTATGTCCCGTCTACCTGAAGGAACACATATATCTCACTACATACCTGGCCGTTCGTTGAGACCTGAATCTAAGTGTCAGATCGTTTGCCCAGCGTTCAAACGCTCAAATGGGCTAGGTAGATCATTCCTAGTAAAAGCTGCCCAAGCATGGAACGGACTGCTGAGGGCAATCAGATTAGAGAGTAACTATTTAGCTTTTACGAAAGCCCTGAAGACCACTCAGTTTTCCAGGAGGATCAAATGACACCCAGCTGTCTCGTATTGTTATGTGGATCCTTGTCTATATGTATGCGCCCTGATGCCTGCAGGCTTTGGCGCAATAGAAATGCATAAATAAATAACTTCCTCATGAACGAGGAGTTTTAAATGCCAATCCTGGCATCTCCTACTGAACGCCTTCCATGATGGCCGTCGGATTTATATGTTTGTCCTGTGCCTCTCTGGTCTTGACATGGACTGAGAAACATTTTAAGCCCCTGTGTCAAAAGGCCGTGTTTGTGTGCACATAATAATGCATTAAACAGAGCAGTGAATCCATATACACAAGGAAGGTAACCAGGATCATAGCCACCCCCGCCACGCCAGCTCGGGGGAGTCTTTTCAAGTGCTCCCCCTGAGCTGGCGTAGTGGGAGAAGGCGCGGCAGGTGCCCTTTTGTTATTGAATCCGCCTGCAGCGTGCATTTAATAACAATAGGGTGCTGATTCTTTGGGGAAAAAAAACGATTAGAAAATTGGTTCCACCCTCCGCGCCACCCATTGTCCAAGGGTTTGGGGGTGCGCAGGGAGCACAACCAACCTGCACGCTGCCGCAGCTAAAGCCGGCACTGACCCAGATAGGTGTTGGAGGATCTGGTTAGCAACGGTGCCAGCCATGACGCGGATCTACTGCGTTCACTTCCCAAATCTACTCCTGCTTGTGAGTTACTGACGCCACTGTGTCCCTTTAAACAAGGTCAGGCGCTACTAAATCCGTTCTGTGACAAGTATTCCCAGCAAAATTATGTAAAGAAATCCACACAGGACACCATGATGATTTCAGGTTTCTTTTACACTGCGAAACAGGTGCCTAACAACATTAAAAACAGCATAGTCATTGTGATGATACCAATGAATAGCCACAGAATCGTAATCTCAATGTGATACAAAAGGGGGGGGTTGAAAAAAAGGGGGCGGTTCTCGCGCATTTGGGTCATAGGTCAATTCGTTCTGCGTTTGTCGAGTGCATTCCGAGTTTACCGAGGCATGCTCTTCGGATAGGCTTTCCTGCCAGGCAACAGCCCAGGTCCATGAAGGCTGCAGGCGCCCTGGCCAGGTAAGGGAGAGCAGGCAGCGTTAGCACATTAGTCCGAAAAGTCAAGAGCACGTGGGGCACCCAGCAGCTCATCTTCCCAAGTCTTTTGATTGCTATGGGGGTGGGGGTTGCTCCCCTGACTCTGGACACCTCTAATTACGCGCATGCTGAAAAAAAAATATAAGAATGACGTCATAGCGTCCTGAGCCGTGTATAACAATGAGTCAGTAAAGTGCTTGTATGGGCCATTCTTTTTCAGTCCTTGGAGGAGAAATGTAAGCTAACCACATTGCACATTCATTATTTTAGTGCAATGTGGAGCATGCCTTCTGCACAATAAAAAATGGCCCACACAGTGGCCAGGACAACCGGCCCACATTTTTTGCAACTTTTTCCAGGAATTGGCTGAACGCCCCACTGGCCAGTCCAAGCCTGTGTCTCTGTTGTGTGTTGGTGTGCAGTGTGTTGGTGTGCAGTGTGTTGGTGTATCTGTCTGTCCCTTTGCCCCTGGTTTACGTCTCTGCTTCCATTGTCTCTTCTCGCCTGGTCTTCCGTCTGCCACTCTGCCGTTGATGGGTCTCCATCACAAGCATGTATCCAGCTCTGCCACCAGTATGTCTTACTTTGCCTCTGCTACTCTGTCCATGGTTGTTGCTTATCTTTAGTGGCGCTCTGTCTTTGCCAGTGCCTTAAGTGGCACTGGAAAATGAGCTGGCGGTGTGGCCTAATGGCGCAGGTTAATGCGCTACAGGCAGCCCTCCCTGGGAGCAGATGGTGCTGATCTGTGCATTTATTTACTAATGGCTTGACTTTCGGTGGACAGCGCCTCGCCTTTTCAGCATTGTGGTGGCACTGCCCCTTGCCAGGCATCATGTCTGGTGAGGGACAGCAGTACCATTAAGGCTTAAAAAGGTGAGGCCGCTGGAAGCCGAATCCTTTTTTCCTAAAGCCTGACACTCCTGTGAATGAGCGGGAGCGGCAGACTTTAGAAAAACAAGACCTTGGCTTCCAGCGCCCTCCCCTTTTCTGTAATACTGATGGCGCCAGCCGCAGGCATCTCTTAATTGCAGGCATGCCTTTCATGTGTCAATGCCAGCATTATGGATTAAAGGCATTTTTTTCTGAAGCCTGAAGCTCTTGCGCATAAGCGAGAGCTTCAGGCTTTCGAAAAAAGGCCTTGTCCTCTAGCGGCCAGGGCTCCCAGCGGACATTAGTGAGCCCCGGCAGGGCCCCGCCTCAGAATGAAATTTCTGAGCCTGCTGGGGGGGTGGTGGGGCTCAGCCCAAGCTATCCCCAGCCCACTTAAAGCCCTGATGTTTGCTTGCAGTTTTTTTTCATTACGTTGACTGGCCTCTATGCTTTCTCGCTCTCTTGTCTCCGATCCCAATAGTCCTTGTCTTTTGCCCTTCACCATCTTACCTCTGGCTGTCTTCCACCTCTAGCGGTCTCTCTACTATTAATGTTTAGTTTTTGCCGCTTGGACTGTTGACGTTTATGCTAGGAGATTGACTGGATTACATCCTCTGAGTACCCTCTACTAGCAAAATTAAGAATGTTGTAGGCTGCATGCTCCAGGGGAGGAAGCGAGCAGGGTGTGTCTAAATGCTTGAGGTGTGCCACAGCTGTGATGTCATTTTCTGCAGTTTCCAGTTCAGCTTCAAAATACCTGACTGGTGATTGGAGTACTTGGGTATTTTGTGGTAATCCCTGGCAATTGTGTGATTACCTACTCTTGTGATAGCATACTTGGCATACACTAGCAATTACTGTCATATGATGAGCACAATAGCAAATCATTGTAGTACCTAGGCATTCGATGGCACATTTTACATGTGTTTACATTGCTAATGCAAAAGCAAAACTATTGACTTTGTCAATGCTTTTCTCTGGTTGCAGTCTCTCCTTCAACCTGTTCTTTCGTCTCTGCTTCCTTGCTGCTCCCACTTTATTAACTTTTCTCTCTTGGGTTAAATTCTTCCTCTCCCTAAGATCACTTTCTGTTCCTCTGGTTGGCTTTCACCCTATCTGCCCCTACCCACCTTTGGAAAAATCCTCGTATTGTGGTTCTTCGTTACATTCTTCTGTGGGTTGGGCCCAAACACCTCAAACTGGCTTAGTTTAGGGCACACGTCGAGGGTGCACGCGGGTGGATGGGGTCCATCCACTTTTTTTCAGAGGGCTGACGGCTGTCCCCCAGGGTATTTTAGAGGCGGTGTGTAAAATGAGAAACATTTGACTGCTTTTTTGGAATTTGTGAATTGATGCCAACCTCGGGACTCGAACTGCAGTTCGCAGGCCAGCCACTTCACCACTGGACCATATAACTTGATGGACAGTGGCTGACAATTAAAGTTGAAATGCCACATTTCAGGACTGCAGGTTCCAGGGAATGTATTCTTGGAGTTTAAAACATGCACACCGTGTCACGTTTTCAAAACCCTACTAGAAGAAGAACGTGTTTGTTGATTTTATGAAAGGTAAATGGCTATTGGCCTTGGGCTATTTGTAAGTGTATGTAAAGCCTATTGAATGAAATGTGCATATTTTACATTGACATGCTAATTTCTGGTGATGCCCGACCAATTGCGTATTTTAAGGCGTCCCACACTTTTCTTTTTTCTTAGGATGACCACTGGCTTAGTTGAACGCCCGTTTAATGACTTATTGATGCCAACCCCCCCCCCCCCCCACCCCCCCCAAGAGAAGATAACATCAGCAGGGCCCCCACACTTGCGTCTGGCTGGATGCTCCACCTGACAGGAAAAGATGGTTACAGATAAAGACGAACCGTCATCTGTGGCCGTTCTTAGAAGCATGTTGAAGTAAACACGTTGCACCGTTTCCTGGCAGAAACTCAGCCCTTGCCCCGCGAATTCGGAATTACTTTTTGAAGGAAAAAAAATCGCTGCCAGTTTTCAAACATGCATGCCAGCTCTTCAGTTAAATTGTCATTTGTGTGGTTTTAATCAACCAAAGTACAATAATGGCAGATTACAGCCGTTTAGTATTAGTAACCATTTTATAATATGAAATTCTTTGTAACCTCATTTTAAACAGGCTATAGTGCTAAATCGTCGCGTGAAAGCAAGGCACAGTGTTTTTACACCTTGATTCACACCCCAGACCCATTTTGGTGCAGTTAAGGTGTAGCAGGGGCAGGCAGAAGAGATGAGCTGTCCACTCTGCATTCCTCCTCTATCGTTGCACTGTGCACCTGCATGACAATTTCACGCAAGCCTTCATTTAATGCATCCACCTCGGTTTTGCACCTGGTCAAGAGCACGAGGCCTCGTAGGAATACATTACTAAACACTGCCTTCCAAGTGTATTTGCGGGCAACATTTTACCCTTTTCAGGAGACTGCGAAGAAAAAAAATAGCTAAATGCAAGTTCACCTCACTCTTACGCTTTTCTTCTCCCCTCTGCCTCGTGGTGAAGGTTTACAATTTTATGCAGACGACCCACCGCACAGAAGTGTATGCAAAATTTGACTTAAAAAGGATATATATACATATTTCTTATGTCTGAATTGATTATCTGTTTACTCGATATAACATAGAGGCACAAAGGCGTTTTATTTTGTACTTGAAGTTTGGAGTATCAGTGCTGGCCTGTAGTTTGCTCACGACCAGTGGCAGCCGGACTGTCAATGACATGGCTTCGTTTTTTACATTTGTCAAAACTGATCATCTGTTCGCTGTGCAGGGACCTACTGCACCAATCGGAGAGTAGACGATAATGCAACTATCCTGCATTAGGAGCTGATGGGGAAATCGTGCCCTGCCTTGCCTGGCTTTAATGATGGGCGCCTGTGAATGGGTTTATTTTCCCACTAGGGAAGAATTGCCACCTGGCAATGGCATGAAAGCCCTCGCTTTTTCATAAATAATACAGGTAACGTCATCTCTGAAAGGGAAATCTGCTAATCGGGTTCCCCTTTCATATGCTCCATGCCCAAAGCACATTGTGTTCTTGTGGCTTTCTGCACGAGTATCCTGAATCTCAGCGCCTGGTCTACCAGTGGCACAGAGCAGGTTCAGGGGCCACAGGTGCCCTCTTTACAGCGGCAGTGACAGCCACGCCTCTGCAGTGCAGGGGCTGCATTTAAAATATGCACCGCTGTAACAAAAACTGCATAACCCTGAAGAGGTTGCCGGGTGTCACAGACCAGAGTTGGGATATGGTGGCCAGCAGCTTTCAGAGTTATCTTAAATTGATTTTGCACGTGTCCGCCCCATGGGCCCAGTTCAGTTGTGGACAGATTATGTGTCTTCCTTCAGACAACGCCCACCCCCATCCACTGACAGCAGTAGCCTTGTGAGGAGGTTGCTTTCTTTGCTCTTGTGTAAGGGTAGGTGTGACTAATCAAATTCTGGGTACCGGTGAACATCGGTTTCTAAACCATCAATCAGCCCCACACCTCTAATACACCGGAATGGATCTGAACAGTTTGGAATAAACAAACCTTCAATTTAAAATTATAAACCTCCTTCTCCAATTTTGGTAACGTGTCCGGAACAGCCAGTTTATCTCCTCTAAAGGACGTGGATCATTGGTTATTTGCAACACGGTAAAAATACAATTATTACCGAATGATAAAAGCAGTGTTCCGTCAAGGTTGTAAAAAAAAATCTACTTTATTATCACAACTGATAATCTAATAACACTACTAAATAAAACCCATCTTGTAAAGGAATGCAGAGAACTTACAGTTTCTAAGAAGGAAAAGCGGTGGACTCTGGATACTGACAGGAGGGTAGTTGGTACCGTTAATGACCACAGTTTTTCAGAAGGCTTCTTGGTGACAGCAAAAGAAAGAAGAGGTCTTAAAGTCTCTAGGGGCCTTCTGTGAAGGACTAGGGGGACAGAACCTCAATGTACCTCTCGCTGTAGTTATTCTTTTGTTCAACAGCGTCAAGTCGGGTACAGGATGCTTTTCAGGCTTCTGCAACAGTTCGGGATGCGAGTCAGAGGCTGGTATCGGGCGGCAAGATGGTTCGGTGAGCGAAGCTTGGCCCTCTGCAGGCTGGCCCTCACAGATACTCAGGCTCAGGAATCGTCTCAATGGTGCCCTGGCCAAGGCGTCTCAGGTTTCATTCAGCGACTGCGACTTGACGGCCGTCCGTATTGTGGATCAATGATCTTGACTGGCTCGAGAATGTCCTGTAAGGTGGTCGGCGGTAAATGCTTGTCGTTGCACTTCTCCCCGCTTCTTCAATGTGCTTGCATTGTCCTTTAAGTCGGACAGCCCAAAGCTGAGGAGAGTGTTGCAGGCAGCTGCCTTGTCCTTGGTTTGGTCCAGATACTCTCTGGCACTTTCCACCTAGGAAGCGTGTTGCAGAGCATAGGGGCCTCCTGGATTCAGTATCTCTCCTGTTCTCTTGGAGATGTTTAGGGGAGGGATCTTCCTTCTTGGAGTTTCTGGCCTTCCTTCAGTGACAGAAGATGTAAGGCAGACTGTACCTTCAGCCAGGGTCCAATGTTGAGTTCCTCCTTCTGCTTCCGATGAACGTCATGATGTCAGAGTAGAGCAATACAGCCTTCAGGAAGATGAATAGTTGCTGATGGCTAACAATGGAGCCCATGCACCGCAGTATGTTATCTGTCTCCTAATGTTCTTTGCCCTCCATGTGTGTCATCGGTGAGCGCTCTCCTTTATAAATGTTGTATTCTGTTGCCACCACAAAGCCGTATTCGTCCCCTTGTATCTGTTAGGCAGAATTGTATGCAGTGCCCTTTGGGAACACCACACACCATTAGGACTACAAGTGACAGTAAAAATTCACCTTTGGTACAAGCCCTTACTACACAGTAAAGTGGTAGCGATGGCTGAGCAGCCAGACTTTTCTCAAGAGTAAGTGAGCAGTATCAATAGTTACACAAAGGACAGCAATGACTATGATTCAAACAAACACTGACTCAAGGTTTCTGAGTAAAAGAATATACATTTTATTTACACATCAGTTGTAAAACATTTCACTAAAGTAAAGCTGTTGAAAAAAAAAAAATCACTCTTAATACACTACACCGCACCCAATAGATTCTGGACGAGTTAGGCTCAAATTGAAGTGTGAGTAAAATGGCACTCCAGCAATTTAAAGGGGAGGGAAAGACAAAGTTAGGCAAGAATTGAGCAATACTAACAAGTAAGTAAGCAGGGCAATCTAGAAAAAGGAACTACAGTGAGGAAATCAAAATATAAGGGGCCTGGCCCAAAGTCAAGGGACCAAAAGTCTTTGCTCAAGATCACATAGTTCAGGGTAGTTTGCGGTTAATTCTTTGCCAAGAGTTCAGGACGAAGTTGGTCGGCAGAAAAGGTATCTTAAAGAATGGAGAAGGACAAGCCCTCGGATTGGCAAAAGGTTTCACACGCTTTCACCGCGGCTGGACGAAACGAACAACCGGATTTGAACAGTACCTTAAATGGAGAAGAAGGCTGTAGCCGAGGCGGACGTTCCTGGCAGGTCCTGCAGGCTCAGGGTTCCTGAAGCGACTGTCGTACTTACACAAAGTAAGAAGACTGGAGGGTCCTGCACTGCCCAGGGAAGAAACCAGCAGCAGAGCAAAGCAACAAAGGTGCGCTCCTTAAAACGCAAGCAGGATCCGTTCCTCCTGGCTATCCGGTTCACTGTAGCTCTGTACAGCAAATTCGACCAGAGAAGGGAGACCTGACGAGCAGTTTGGTAAACTGGTTGTTCCCACCAGCTCAAGGGGAGAAGATTCCTTGCAGATCTTCTGTCGTTGGAGGATGAAGATTCGAACCTGCAGCAGGACTTCACCGGGCGATTCAGTAGTGGTCGGAGTCCTCTTCTGTCGGCTCCTCTTCGGTTCTCTCGTTCCAGTGGCGACTCTACCTTTCCAGCCCCAGAGACCTGCTTTTTATGCAGTTTTCCCCCATTTACATAGCCTGGCTGACAGTCCCCACGGCCAATCAGATCAGAGTGCGACATGGGTCTCCAAGGAGACCCTGTGCCGGTAGTCCTAAACCCCTCCCTCACATCCTCTTCCCCCCACCCCCTCAGACATACAGGCGCCTAAGGAGGGCTTCTGTGTAGAAGCCCATGAAAGGACGGCGAACAAAGGAACCACACCTGGTTTGGTGCACAGAGTAAAAGACGAGAAAGACTTTTACAAAAAGAAATGGTGAATAAACCCAGACGGAACTTTATAAAAATGTATTTTGTCTAGCGGGTTTAAGTTCGGGTCTACCAAGCTAGCCTAAAACTATACCAGGGTTATTTAAGGTAACCGTGGTAGGAAAAATAGGGTAGTTGCCACTGCCACCAGCCAATTCTTAATGAAAAGGGAGCAAAACAATGCTCCAAGAGAAACAGACAAAAATGGATAAGTATTAACCCTTTCCAGAACTCTATTTAAGATAGTTTGTACTGAGTCTGTGAGTTTTTAAAAGGAAATAATAAAGTCAATGACAACTTTACATGTTCTGGAAGACAGTAGTCGGCCCCAGAAAATGGAGTCGGGGTTTGGAAGTCGAGAAGACAACCGTGTCACTGCACTGAAGGTGCTGTGTAACACACAGTAAAAAGATGATGCCTATGGAGTAGGTGAGGCTCCACAGTCTATGAATACAAGAAAATGTTAAACACACACAGCAAAACACATGTAAGAGTGGGAAAAAAGGTTCACACACTTACCAAGTGGAAAAAATAAATCCTAGAAATCCAGCAAAGCTCCTGAGGGACTCAGTAGCTAAGGGAAATTAGCCATTCTAGAGAATTCTCCCTAACAGTACCTCCCAGCACTTCTGAAATGTGCGCCTGGGAAAACGGCCTGGATGGGTTGTGCGACTGGGGTAACTGGATAACGGCCAGGATGGGTTGTGCGCCTTGGGTAACTGGGTAAAAGCAGGGATGGGTCGTGTGCCTGGGGTAATGGCCAGGATGGGTCATGCACCTGGGGCAACTGAGTAACTGCAGGAATGGGTCGTGCGCCAGGGATAACGGCCAGGATGGGTTATCGGCTATTATTGGCACCAGAGTCTGAAAGTCACTCATTTATCTCGCTCTTTCTGTGGTTTCTTGTGGTGACTGCAGGGTTTTACATTTTTTTCATATGGCTGTAATCTCATTTAATGATGTTCATAGACCCGTAATTTATGGCTTTACGTTTTCGGTGTGGTTTTGGACTCATTCAGGCCATTAAAGTATTCCGTTTTTGAATCTGTTCCATTAGTCTTAGGCATTTGACAGCCACTGACTTCGTATGCCCTGGAACTTGCACCATTTTCCAGCTGTTGCCATGTTACGGTCGCGTACTAGTGCCATGAGGACGTGCCTGGTGAATGCGTGTTGAGTTAGGCTTTGCCTCTGCTTGTTAAGGCTGGAAGCACCATGCCGTTTCCTTAAGGTTGTGTTAGGACTTCTGAGCTGTGTCTCGGTGGTCCTTATTGTCACTTTTGCGGATTGAATAATTCCGTTATGTGAACATGAAATATACACGTGCTGTAGAGCCACACCCGAAACACTGTACGAACCATTAGTTGTCCGCACGTTTTGTAAGGATGTGGTTTATTTTTAGGATTTTTTTTTTTTTTTGGGTTGCTGTTGCTCAACTATGTTGCACAGTAACCCGCCTTAAGCGCAGAAACAGGGTGCAGCGCCCGGCCCATCCTAGGAATGCCCCACCCTTTGTGATCCCTATAACTAGTGTCTGATGCATACATTTTTATTTTTATTTTTTTTGCCGTGTAACCTTGACTAATGTACCAACGGAAAATGAGTTTGCAGGACTTCTGGGAGGCTTCCATTTCTAGCTCCTGCACACTTCACTAGGGGGTAGGGGGGGGATGTGTTTTTCTAAAATCTAATTTTTTTGGTGTTAACTATGTATTTTTTTTTTAAACAAAATAACTGTTTACTTTTTGCTTTGAATCATCTTATGCCTCGACTCTTCTCTCCCGGGGTTATCGTCTCCGTATGGAGTGTCTGGGAAGGCTGCTTTCTGCTCTGGGTTGGCATTTTTACTACCGCGCGTTCCCCTCTGTTGGAGATTAGCGGGTCCGGTATCTCGCGAGTTATCAGAGCCGACCCGGTGATGCGGCGCTGCCTCAGTGCTGTGAATCATTGAGAGATTGCTAAATGAAAACAGTCCCGAGGAACTATGGGCCTGATTCACAGAACGTTTTCCTAGGGGATTGCACCCTTATAAAAACGCTTCCATGAATCGGGCACATGTATGACTGCACAGTGACACCAGCCACTGGACAGCCGTTTCTTGGCTTGCAAAACCAAGGGATATTGAAACGTGTAAATGATACTACTGCCCCTACCTGCAATTGAATGCATTTTTTTGGTAGCAGATTTCCAAAGCATGTGGATATTAACTGCCCTTGTAATTATGCTTCCCCCGAAAGCGCTGCCGGTTAAGAACTGCTCATATGTAATATTAAACTTTATCACTAGTTCTATTCATAATGTTGGAAAATACATGCAGAAATGTATCTGTGACAAATCAACTTCTGGGGCACCAGTGGTCCAGGGATGAATATCGGTTTCTAAACCATCAATCAGACCCACACCTCTAGTACACCAGAAGGGATACGAACAGATTGCAATACAAGCTAATTATAGGACCTCCATGTCCAATTTTTGGTAACGTGGAACGAACAACAGGCTCATCTCTGCAAGGTCATGGATCGTTAGTTAGTTGCAACACAACAAAAATACAATTACCACCCAAATGATAAAAGGGACTGTCCAGTAAAGGTTGTATACACATCTACTTTATTATCACAACAGACAGTTCTAGCACCCACCATGTAAAGGAATGCAGAGGACAGGCCATTTCAAAGAAGGAAAGGGGATGCACTCTGGATACTGACGGGAGGGTAGTCGGTACAGTAAATAATTGTAACAGTTCAAGGATACTTGGTTTTAGCACAAAGGGAGCAATGGGTCGTAAAATGTCACTAGTGACCTTCAGAGAGGGACCAGGGGGACAGTACCACAATGTACTTTGTGCTGTAAGAATTCTTGGTGCTCTACAGGTTGGTTTCATGGCGTTTTTCAGCTTCTGCGATGAGTTCAAGATGGGAGACAGCTGTGGGTAACAGGCGGCAGGCAGTTCGGCGAGAAAAGTTGGACAAACGGCTGCAGACTGGCCTACACAGCGTCTCGGGTCAGGAATTGTCTTCATGCTGGTTGGTGGTTCTGAAGCACTGGTCGAGGTGTCTCGGAAGTCTTCAAGTGACTACGGCTTAACAGTCAGTATTGCAGTCTGATGCAGCTCGAAGGACTCGACTAGCTAGAAAATGTCCTGTAAGGTCCTCTGGATTCAGTATCTCCCTCTGTTCCCTGGGAGATGTTTAGGGGAGGGATCTTGCTTCCCTCTTGGTGATTATGGCCTTCCTTCACTGGCAGAAGATGCAAGGCAGATTGTACTTTAAGCCAGAGTCCAATGATGAGTTCCTCTTGCTTCTCCTTGCAAAGTCTTCAGATCTGCCAACAGAGGCGCTCAGCCCTCTTTTAAAGCCAAACGGGCCACAATGATTTAAAGCCAAACAGGCCACAACGATTGGTGTGGGCTAAACCTACCTCAATGAACCAGTCTTGGGCCACCACCACCAACAATCTTCTGTATGCATGAGGTCACGACCAGAGTGCTGTACAACAGAAATGGTAAAGGAGTGAAAATAAGTAATACTAAGTCCCACCCATCATCCCGTCTGTTGTGGATCAAAGAGTCCCTCTGGTTAATGGAGCTCTGTGGTTCCTGGCGGCAGGTCTCCCTTTAAGCTGCGCCGAGCCCAGGCTTTCTGGCTCTGCCAAACCACATACCCGTACCTTATGAATCGGGTATCCCTGCGGGGATTACTACTGTAAACTCTGTCAGTAAAAATGTTGTTTACCTCCCACCCCTTAAATGCCAGAACTATATATTTTTGCTATTCAAATCCATCTCATTTGAAAGAGCGTCCCACCCCACGCCCCTCACCTCCCACTTCCTAGATAACCTCAGCATGTTCCCTGAGGTGAACCCCGCTCCCCGTCCCACCACCCTCCCCTCGGCAGTGTATCTCTGTATTCCCTACCAGATCATTTGAGAGACACTCTCCGCCATATAACGCCTTGCATGAAGAAAATTTCTAAAAATTGGGATATCCAAGAAAATGTTCGGCTAGTGCTATAGAACTCTAATCAACCCTCCCTCTCGCATCCAAGCTCTGTTGTGGTGGGTGAGAATAAGGAAGCAGACACTGATATTTCCAATACGTGTATATTCAATAGTAGGACTAAGGCCTATCTTTCCCTAATACTGTGCAGTAGCACCTGGAGCGTACCAAGTGCTGGACGGGATTACCATAAATGATTTCAGGCGAAAATAACAGCACAGACTCAAAGAATATGGCCAAATACTACTTTATTATCAATTCAATAAAGTAGGGAAATCTGGCTAGCATAACAAATCTCAGCTTGCACAGGCTTGAATACATTTCAGTTCAACAAACGTTTTTATACCTCAATGTATGTCAGCTATGACATCATCCTACTTGGCAAATAGTAAAAGCCTATCTGGTGTAGGGGTTGGTTAAGGGATCATTTATACCTATAGCTTATTTAGGTGTTAGTAACACCATTGGCTGTCCTTCATCAAGTAGGCACGCTCTAAGGTTGTCCCTAATTATGCTCATACCAGAATCAATATTTCCCTCTAGGGAAATGAGGCAAAAAGGTGATCTTGTAAGGATAACAAGTATTACAAATGAGGATGGTAGCAAAGGACTCTGCTGCCTGAACGGTCTTCTCCTGTCCCTCTCCCGTCCCTCTCCCCATTCCATCCTGCCAAAGTGGTTTCAAGCAGGGGTTTATATAGTCCTGGTTTGCCATGGTGCTGTCACTGGAGCTGGATCATGACTTCTGCCAAATCCGTCCTTCTTCCATAATAGGGATGCTCCAAAGCCTTCTTTCTTCCTTGTCAGCAGTTTTGTCAGGGCATGCTATTCAACATTTTCCTAGCTATGCAAACCCACACTTTAGTACATGCTTTCCTCAATTTTCGCTAACTATGCAAAAATACACTGCAGCTCTGCAGACTTTTACAAACCTTGAGGCCTAGCCCAAAGAAAACTAAACATTGTTATCCATGTTCAAACATTTTCCAGTCATTCTCTCCATATTCCACTCACCCTGCTCACATTTATCTGGGTCCTGTAGTTTCCTCCACACTTTACTCTTAGAATTGATCCCATTCTGCATTTTGCCGCACAAAACATGTGATTTCTATTTTTAACCCGCATGGACCGTTGACAGACAGTGGACACCCGGTGAGTCAGTTTGCGCTAGCCATATTGCAGAACACTGCACACTAAGCCTGTGGTCTATTTTGAATCCCACAGGCCACATTCCTTCTGGGAAGGCGGGGGGAGTTTGACTCATCTACAGCACTATCTAAGCTTTTAAAATGCATCGGATTTGACATTACAAATCTATCCAACTAATAGTCAATTGTGCCTCCCTTCTTCGGTGCTTGCCTATGTCTGTGTATTTGATTGTTTGCATGAGAGAGCATTTCCAGTGCCCCCTCAGTCCACTATAGCACCTTAAATAGGTCTTGCATTACTCTAAAGCGCTTGGGGGTTCGGGAGGACCCTGGTTCCTTACCAACAATGCCTTGAACTACCTCTAACTATGTGTAATACAGATAATACTAGTACAATAGCAAATTGGCTTCTTCAACAATGTAGTCAATCACATAGGCCATCCTGATTGGTTGGCACCCTCTTGGAACCTTGGACATTTGGCTCGTTAGCAGCATGTAAGCAAAATGAAACCCAGGCGCGGGGAGCAACGTTGGACAACAGGCCACTTGGCCAATTAACCTACCATCTCTCATCAGTTAGGCCCTAAACCAAGGCCTCTTCTTTGTAGTTGAACTTGCTGACTGTTCTCTTCCTCAGAACTTTAAATTGAGTGAAGGCACATCGCTATCTTCGCCTGGAGCTTTGTGAATAGGCCTTGTTTTATGGTCTTGCACCACGTCTGAGGAGACCATGATTTTGTCCATTTTATCCTCCTATTTAGTGCACTTTGATTCAATTATACTGTGTGCTATTACTCTCCTTGGCCTCTGGAGGCTTGGTTGATCCTTTTTGCATATGCTTTCTGCATCTTTTATTGTCCAATAGTTGGCATTTTCAAAGGTTTACTCCTTTGCTTCATCTAAGAGAAATATGTTCTACGTACATGGCTTATCTTCCACTCCTTTTGTGCCTTGTAGTTGCTTCTTGCTGCAGCATCTCTGATCCTTAGCTAAAAAAATATTCTTTGTTCTTGCACAGAATTCTTGCACAATTTGTATTTCAGTGCCTGTCGGCTCTGCAGCCTTGATCTTTCTCTCCTTGGGGTTTTTAGCTTTCTATTTATACGAAACCGACATCCATCTTTTCATCATGGCTGCTTTACTCGTGTTATATTTCCTACTGTAGCAAGCTTCTACATTGTCTTATCTACCTTGCGTTTCTGCATATATACATTGATTAAATCTCTTGTCCCTTATCTTAGTGTATGTGGTTTTCTTTATCTTCACATATGTTTACTTTGTTACTTCAGTCACGTCTTCATTCTTTAAGTATTCGTATATTGTTTCAGTGCACCCTCGTCTCCTTGTTTCATTACGTCACTTTACACATGTCAGACTTTACTTATAGTTCTTCTATGTCCAGTGGTGTCTGCAGACGTCCTTCTACTACATCAATTTGAGGGTACATTTGGTACGGTTGTCTGAGCACATGGTATGGTTGTCTGAGCACATAACGTCATGTTTGATGCAGTATTGGGATGATACCAGGTGTCATGCACAGTGCTTTCTTGCTGTTCTTCCAATATCGAGGAGGCAAGGGGGTGGGGGGTGTAATGACTTATACATCTGCCTCTCTATAATACTATGGGGTGTTCCCTAACTATATGAATAAGTAAGGTGCTCTTCAGTCATGAGGGAATGTCCAAATGAAAGTCAGCTGTCCAAAAGCTCTAACTGACCCTACCACTAATCTAACAAACTAAGGTCGCGAGAACGACTCCATTCTCCTAAAGATGTTCTGGTCTTCTTTATAGAGTTACTCTTAATATCCAATTTTCAGGTATTATTGAAAGTTATACTCTTGCCTGGGGTATTTCTTTTGGATAAATACGGTTCCCCATTCTCAGCTGTGGTATATCCTGTCTACAGTCTCATAGGCATTCACTTTATAGTATTTTTACTCTTCCCATGGAAGTTTTACCCCAGAGTTAATGTACATGTTCCCCAGTGCTCTTGCGGTTCTCCTTTTCAGATTATTATAGCTAAAGTTCATCAATTTTTATATTCAGAGTTTCGCCAACCTTACTGGAATGAGTTCCTTCAATCCTCCTGTTGCATACCGTTCTCCCTGTTGCCTCTATCCTTGCAGGGGAACATCTCCGGGTCCTGCAGGCGCTTGGGACCCTTCTTTTTCTGTTAAGTGTTGTGCTTATACAGGTCCTCCCCTGCTGGCGTATGCATTCCTCTCCTTCGCCTTTATTTGGCATGTCCTCTCTCTCTTCAACCTCCTCGTTGCAGTTCATTGAAGGCTTTTTCTTAAAGCAACAGAGCCGTTCCCTAGATGAAAAATACATACTTTATTCTCGTATTCAGCCAATGTTCAGAATGTGGTTGTACTTTGCATGTCAGATCCTCTTGTACAGGAGGGCTCAATGCCCTCCCTAGGGTCTTGGCATCTCTGGATCAGGAAAGGCATTCTGCAGACCAAGTATGAAAGCAGGAAAAGACTTGGGCTGAATTTAAAAGGCATCTTTATTCTTCCATGGTGCAGAAAAGCAGGGTAGAGCAGTCTGCATGCACCAGGAACTCCAACAAATATAAAATGAGCTCTGAATTCAGCCTCCTTTTATTCATTTTGCAGTTGGCACAGTTTTCTATTTCATGATGCAGTTAACTCTTATTGGTTTAGACAATTAAAGACCAGCTCTTCCCCTTCTGGGGTTGGTTAACTGAACTGCCACTTAAAACCAATCTAAACAGGTTTCACCTAGCTTATTTTACACCAGTGGACTCTCCATGAGGTTCTATGAAAATAACTATACATTGACATCATCATGACTTGCAAAAGTCCACTATCTTAGAAATTGCCTGACTATGCCTTGCTATCACAAAATGGTGGACCAACCTTTTCTCGATCAGAACTTGGTACCTGCTCAGATTTAAATCTAGATTTTTAGTAACTATGATAAGCATGTACTACTTGACATACTCTCTACTGCACAAGACATTCGGACCCCAAAAAATACATGTCACCCTTTAACATGTGTTTTCTTGCCCTCTTAAGCCCTACAAGTTTGATTTTTTTGCTCACTCGGAACTATTGATCAGCCTGAAAATTTATTTGCATTCGGTTTGAAGGGGTTGGGGTCTATTCACAAAGGGGCAGGCGGTTCTACCCTCTGTACAGTCTCATGTATGCGATCACAGAGAATGGCTTGGGGAGCTCCTCTCCAGAACTGGAGTCTTTGTCCTCTAAGGTGTAAATCTCTCCTGGTGAGGTCCCACTTTCCTTATCCCCTAGAGAGGGTGTTGCAGAGCCGGCTTACCTCCCCAGTTTCCCGTTTGGGGAGAAGGGACAAATTCCCTCAATACAGTGGTCTCCGGTAAACCTCTGTCATGTATTGTTCTAGAAGAATCATCAATTCATAATTTACAGGCTGTTCAATCAATTGTATGTGTATTGTTTTTGACGCATTTGCATGTCTTGAACTGTGTCTAGAGTCTTGTGCATGATTTACGGACCATTATACTTAACACGCTATTGTTATAATGGACATTTCTGTGGAATGCGTTCCATGGCTAAGTGCATTGTGCTCTAAAAAACAAATTCCAAAGTCAACAGTACGGTAACCTTTTCCTGCAAGATTGCTTTCCCAGGCAATTTTATTCAATTTCTAATCAAATATGGAGGACCACCACATGAATTCATATACCCCACACATGTACGGAAGTGATGCCTAAAGATTCTAATGCCATGACAATGGCATCCAACATGCTACCCTGCATGCAGGGATGGTGAAGGATGGGTTACCACCACATGATCGGTTTGAGGTGGTCCCACATTCATGAGGCTAGCCCACATTCTCCAGTATTGGATCTTTCATGGATTCACATGCTGTGAATATTCCCCGTTTTCAGGCTGGGAATCCCCAGTTACCTATGGAAAAACTTGAGTGTACCATCAATGTCGTTGTGGGTGATTTTGATTCCCACCAATAGGACATTGAGTGTATAGCTCCGCCCAGCAGCTTGCCCTCAGATTTCAACCATCTTCTGAGCTGTTGAGCTTCCTCGCGTTCGTCTCTCCTGAGAGAAAATTACCTCATTCAGAAAATGTATATTTCTTTAACTTCTTCCGTCCGGAGCAACTGACCGACGTCTACGTACACGGTTCCATTTATAACCATGGAGACCTCGGGACCAAAGAAGTCCTTGTTTAGGCCTTGTGACATTTACAGCCTTCAAAATGCGTATGAGGGCGATAGACCTATGGAATGTCTTTATGGTCTCTACCCCAACCATTCCGCGGATGGATGTAACATCTGCCAGGGTTTCTCACAAAAAACCCTGAAGGACAGAAACCATCACCTAATCTGTTGGGTCAGTGAAGGAGCGTACCCGGCATCGTAAGTGGGGTCATCACAGAGTGGGAGAGCTTCCACTCCCTCTGACAGGAGGTCACCATCATGACAGAGATCAAGATCTGAAGAGCCGGTGGTGAAAAAACAGAAAACGGGTGAGGTCACGGGGCACCATAAGGCCAAACATTCTTTCCCTGTTAAAAAACCATCAGTTAGTGGTTGGGGGTCCCATAAAGGGTCTAAGCACTCAACCAAGGCCCCGTCGACAAATGGATAAAGGCTTGCACCCATCGATGAAACCCATGTCGGTCCCTTCCAGGAGACCTCCTCTGTTGACGGACAAACAGTTCCAAATCGGCTACGAGGACCTTCTCTTCGTCTTCGATGAAAAAGAAACAAAGAAACACTACTCGTCATCGGAATCTCGCAGATCCTCCTCCGGGCATGAATCGTCAACGAGACATCTGCTGACAACCAAATCATTGTTGAAATCCACTCTGACAGTGACAATGGCATCAACAACAACTTCCTCAGTGTCAATAGACCGTCCATCATCGACCACCTTGTTGCCGACCAAAAAACATAAACCGTCTGCAGAAAAACCTAAACAGCTGTCGACCTCCATCACAACAGAGACTGCAGAATTGCCTATACAGTGCAGTATGTTGTCTCCCATCTTGAAAACCTCAACGGGGGATGCGGTAGAGCATAACCTGGCTCCGCTAGGAAGGTTTCCTATAGAGTACCCAGATATCATGCCAGAAGAAATTTTGCAGCATGAAATCGCGTCAGATTTTTTAGCCTTCACCAGAAGACTATCCAGGGGTCACTGTTTCCGACCCTGAAGAAGGAACTTCCATCTAGAGAGGACGACACACCTCTAGCGTTTCAGAAACCTACTCTACCATCAACACCTGCGGGAATGGCAGTATGAATCCACAATACCCCCTTATAACGCCGCAATCCTTGCTTTCCCTGCAAGTACTTACAACACTTCAATCACTTTTGGGGCAGCTTGATGCCAGGCTTCCGCTTCAGCAGGCTCAGAAATTTGGGGCATATGGAAAAGGCCAAGTTACGCCGCAGCATTGGTGACCCAGGCCATCCCTGTAGAGTACAAGACACACTTCCTAGAGTTCAAACACCTCCTAGGCCTCCACCTTCACGAGGCTATAGTCCACGTAGAAGAGAGCAAGAGGAGGGAGAATTGGTTGACACAGACCAGGACACTGGTCCTCCAGATACAATCCTGACACGTGGGACACGGATGAGCCTGACCAAGACACGCAGGGTAGCCCTGCTCAACCTTCGCCTCCAGATGACATTGGGACTTTTCACTCAATGTCTAAAGCATGCCAGGAGTTTGGTTTGATTCTGGAAGAGGAAAAGGATTGTTTCCTCTTCGACCACATGGGTAAACGCAGATAAGCGGTATTCTCCATGCCCACCCTGGATCACGTTTGGCAGGAGGGCCTCTATACTCGGAAGCACCCAATTACTGAGCCGGCAGTTAAAGGTAGACAGGATAAGAGGTTTAATGTGCCAGACACAACACCAAAATGCCTCACCTTGCAACCGGCTCCAGAGTACGTGGTTTCAGCGGCAGCAAGCCGCAAGGTCCATATGGAGCATATGTGCGCCATTCCCCTGGACAACGAAAACAGGAAAATTGATGCTTTTGGAAAAAAGGTTGTCACCATTGGGGCAACTACTGTCACAGTAAATGCCCTCACAATAGTTGCTTGATACGATTGAGAGATGTGGCACTGGCTGGGTCCTATATTGGAACACTTGCCGGAACAGCAAAGGAAGGAAGCCATTTTTTATTTATTTATTTATTTAAATTTATATAGCGCGCAAGCAGCCCAGGGGCATTGAGGCGCTGTTACTTGCAATAACTTAGTTACATGGTACATGGTACATATGATAGCGATTGTTGACACATTATGAGTAGTACAAGAAATCATACTGTTGTTACAAATATTGCATTTGGTCGTATATTACAAACATAAATGATAAGTATTCGTGCTGATGTGTCGGTCCTTATGTGAAGAGGGTAGTTTTCAGTGTTTTGCGGAAGGTGGTGAGGGAGTCCTCGCCACGGATGGCGGGAGGTAGGGCATTCCAGAGGGTGGGCGCGAGGTAGGGGAAGCTGGATCCACCCGCTTTTACTCTTTTTACTAGTGGCACAGAGAGCATGTTGGTGTACGGGGATCTGGTTGGCCTGGTGGTGGAGACAGGGTGGATCCTTTGAGAAAGGTAAGCAGGAGCAGTGAAGTAAATGCACCTGTGGGTCAGTGTCAGGGCTTTGAATAGGATCCTTTCCTTTATTGGGAGCCAGTGGGCTAGTTTTCTGGCTTCAGAGATGTGTTCTCTTTTAGCAATGCCTTGGGCTGCCCGGAGAGCATTGTTCTGTATTACTTGTAGTCTCTCTAAGTTTTTGTTGGAGGTTCCTAGAAAGAGTACATTGCAGAAGTCTAGCCTGGAGCCGGTGATGGCTCTGGCTATGTTGGTGCAGTTCTCTTTGGATAGAAAGGGCCTGATTGCGTTGATAAGTTTAGCATGATATGCAGCTGCGGATGCTATTGCGTTGACTTGTCTATCCATGGATAGGCTGGAGTCCAGGTAGACTCCCAGAGTTTTAACAGAATCGGAGACCAGGATTTTAATGGAGTCAATGGTGAAGTGGCTAAATTGGACATCTAGGTTTTTTAGCGTGTCGGGGGAACCTACCAGGAGGAGTTCCGTCTTGTCAGAGTTGAGGCATAGTCCGTTGTCAGCCATCCAGGCTTGGATGGTGTTGTAGAGGTTGTTGAGGGTCAGGGAGTCGGTGTCATAGTTACCTGTGAGAGTGAGGAGGATCTGGGTGTCGTCGGCGTAGTTGGTGTATGAAATGCCCATAGCGTCGAGGATGAGGATGAGGAAGAGGGGTCGTGTGAAGATGTTGTACAGGGTGGGGGAGAGACAGGAGCCTTGGGGTACACCACAAAGTATAGTAGTTGGTGATGCGGCGGCTAGGTCAGAGAATACTTGAATGGTTCTGTCTTGTAAGAAGGAGGTGATCCAAGCTGTGGCCTCTGGGGAGAATTTGGCGG
Organism: Ambystoma mexicanum; assembly: GCF_040938575.1. NCBI lineage: Eukaryota > Metazoa > Chordata > Amphibia > Caudata > Ambystomatidae > Ambystoma > Ambystoma mexicanum. The sequence goes on along the minus strand of NC_090935.1, from coordinate 1,167,373,012 downwards.
TGGAGGAAAGGTGGTGGCATAGGACGCCATGATCCACGAGGTCGAATGCCGCGGATAGGTCAAGGAGTAGAAGTGCTGGTTTACCCATGTCTCTAGCATCGTCCATTTGGTTTTTCAAGTCAAGTAGGGCGGTTTCGGTCCCGTGTCTAGGGCGGAAGCCAGATTGGCGGAGTCCAAGGAGTTTGTTCTCTTCAATGAAGTGCTGGACCTGCAGGTGGGCTGCTTTGTCCAATATTTTGAGGAGGAATGGGACAGTGGTGATAGGTCTGTAGTTGTTGGGGGAGGTGGGATCGAGAGTTGGTTTTTTCAAAAGAGGGCGGACCCAAGCTTCCTTGAGGGAGGCGGGGACTTTCCCTGTGGTAAAGGAGGCATTCACAAAGGCTGTTAGGAAGGGCGCTAGCGCTTCCGTGCAGTCTTTGATAATGGAGGCTGGGCATGCATCACCTTTGCAGTTAGAGGGCTTGATGTTCCTCATAATGTTGATGATGTCTTTTTCTTGGATGGGTTTGAAGGAGAAGGGTAGGGGGGGATCCGGGGCGGGTGATGGGATAGGGATATGCCTACTGGGTAGGGCTTGTTTAGTGGCTAGTATTTTGCTTTTGAGGCGGCTTAATTTGGTTTGCATGGCCGTTTGTATTTTGTCACACCAGTCTTTGTCTTTGGTGCGATTCTGGGGGGCGGGAGTGGGTGTCTCGAGCTCTCTGAAAATGGCGAAGATTTCTTTTGTGCTAGATTGGGCTTCCGAGATTCTGGATTCAAAGGATTTGGCCTTTGCTTGGGTGATTGCCTTTTTGTATTTGGTGGATAGGGCTTTAAAGATCATCTTGTCTTTTTCAGAGTGGGACGTTTGCCACTGTGTGAGTGCAGCTTTTTTCTCGTTGTGGAGTGTGAGGAGCTCAGGTGTGAACCAAGAGTTGGAATGGGTAGTGGGTTTGGATTTGCGTGGTTTGAGAGGGGCAATGGAGTTGATAGCTGCTTTGATGGCAGTATCATAGGTTGTTGCGAGTGTTTCTGGGTCTGATGAAAAAGGTGGTCTGAAGGCTGGGCCTTGAAGGAAGGGCAGTAGCCTTTCCTTAGTGAGCTGGCGGGAGCTTCTGGCGAGGCAAGGTGGGAGCGGTTGAGGCAAGGGGGCAGCAGGGGAGCTAGTGGTGAGGATGCTAAAGGTGATGATGTGGTGGTCAGACCACGGGGTGGGATCGTTACCTGTAATGATGAGTGGGCAGTTATGCTGTGCTATCCAGTCAAGTGTTCTGCCCTGAGTGTGAGTAGGGCTAAGGATGGTGTTCTTGTAGCCTGTAGCATTGAGGGCAGAGTCAAGGGATTTGGCTGCTACGTCCTTACTGTCCCGGAGCCCTAGATTGACGTCCCTGAGGAAAATGGCTTTAGACTGTTTTTTGAGGTTGTCAGAGAGAAGGTGGATGAGAGAGGCTTGGAAGTCTCCTGTTGGGCCTGGAGGGCGGTAAATGGTGTGCACAGTAATGGTGCATTGGGGAGAGAGGGTTATTTTAACTTGGAGGTAGTCGCTGTTGTTGTTGGTCAGGGATTTCTCTATCTTTCTGATAGAGAGCGAGTCTCTGGCAATAATTGCTACACCTCCACCTTTGGAGAGGCGGTCTTGTCTAGTTATGGAATAGCCAGGGGGTAGGGCGAGGGATAGTGCCGGGCCAGAGGCCTCATGTAGCCTGAAGGTACGCATGCATATGTAATGTTGTGCTCACACTTGGAGCTTGTACTAATCACCATATGCGTTAAAAGAATGTACCTTTTGTTAAAAGAAGAGGCCTTCTCTTTATACAGCGGCGTTTAAGACCTGCTGACCTGGCAAGAACTTGTTTTTAACAGAAGAATTGTGTTTGGTCACTGCATGTCGAAGCATGCTGAGCCTGCTAAAACTATCTGCAGATTACGGGTGGGGGAAGGAATGAGTAAGCATGGCCTTGAGCACAGAGATACGGGCACAAAGGGGCACGAAAGAATGTGAAGACCGGGATAACAGGAAACCACGATAAACCACGATAGCAAATGTGCAATGGTTGTTCGTTAAACTCCAACTGGATACTTCAGATAAACTCCAACTGGAGATCCGCCCTGGGGTGGACGTGTTCTATGAGCAAGGCAATGTAAACAGAAAAGTATAAAAGAGCATGATGTGTAGAGGAAGGCGCGGCACTTCGACAACTTGCTTAGCGAGACGTTTGAACTTGCAGCCCATTCGCGAATGCTTGTGCATTAATAACGTAATGTTTACTTGGCTCTTTTCTGTCTGAGTTATTGCAGGGTCCCTCATTGTACTGGTTATGGTGACGGCAAGAAATCGCACCCACAAGCCATGTTTCTGAGATCATGAGTAGATCTAGGTTGTGGGAGGTTAGGAGGTGGTGTATGTCTAGGGCGTGGGCATTGATGGACGCTAGTGTGTGAAGGGGAGGAAGCCTCAAATGGCAGCATTAATATTGCTGTAGACCTCGCTGAAACAGGGTTCAAACAGATTGGCAATGGGGTAGATTGGCAATGCGGTAGTTCTCAGATGGCAAGCATGGTTATGTTGCACAGGGTCAATGATATGAAGGGGAAAATCTGTTTGGGGACAAGATCGATGAGTCCCTGAAAGCCATGAAGGTAGATTCAGACACTGTTGGGTCTCTTGCAGCTCAGCAGGGCAGGCGGTCCTTTCGCACCTTCCGAGGAGCTTTGGTTAAATCAAGATTCTTATTCTCCAGTGACAAGAACTACAGTGGACCCCGATACTACTCTCAGGGCTTCAAGAGAAATTACTAATCCTCCCAGCGCAACAGAGCATACCATCAAGGGCAGCAAAAGCACGGATCAATCACCTCTCAAAGAGGTAGGCAAAATAAGGCACAACAATGACTGCCTCAGGGACAGGCAGGTGGGGCCGGGGGGAAATGTGGTGTTCTACTTCGAGTGGCAAACAGTAACAAAGGACAAGTGAGTGCTAGTTGCAATCCAGTATGGCCCCTTGTTGGAGTTCAAGCGTGTGCAAATCCTGATGCCTAGCACCTTTTGGGTTTTACAGGAGGAGGTACGTCAAATGCTAAGAAAACGAGCCATCAAGAGTGCCTCTTTCAGCAAGGGGAAAAGGAGTATACTCCAGGTACTTCGTAAAAAAACCAGACGCGAAATGGTGCCCTATCCTGGGTTTGCGAAGGCTGAACATGAACAACAAAAAGCAGAGGTTCAAGATGGTAACACTCCAGGAGGTCATAGAGGCCATTCAGCCCCACAAATATCTGGTGGCATTAGATCTGAAGGATGCATACTTCCACGTGCCAATATACCGAAAGTGCCTCGGATTCATGGTCGGCGAAGCCATGATCAGTTTCGGGTACTTCCATTTGGCTTGAAATCTGCATCCAGGACGTCCATGAAGGGCCTGTTACCAGTAGCAGCTTTCCTCTGAAAACCGGGCCATCACGTCTACCCGTACTTGGACGACTGGTTGGTTCAAGGTTCAACAGAACGACGAGCCTTGTGTTCTCTCAGACAAACAAACTCTGCTCCAACAATTGGGCTTTGCAATAAATTAAACAAAATCTTGCACAGTTTCCTAAAAGAATTTGATAATCCTAGCAAACTCTTTCACGCCAAACAAGCTAGTCCTGGTCCACACATACATGGCTCTCCTAGGGACCATGTCCTCCTGCATCACTCTAATCCCCCACTGCAGGCTGCACATGCCACCAGTGCAAAGGGTTTTGGCTAACAGACGGTCCCAAATTTGGGGTTCCTGGTCAGACAAAGTTACCATCACTCGGACTCTCTCAATCAAGCACATTAAAATGGTGGACATACCCCTGTAACATCGCAAAAGGAATGCCCCTGGTGGAACCCAATTACCATCTCACGATTGTAACGGATACCTCCCTGGTGGGATGGAGAACTCACTTGGACAAGCACCAAGTCAAAGACCGTTGGACCACCGAAGAACCCATACTTCACATAAATGTGCTGGAACTGTGGGCGTCCATTGGGCTCTGAAATCCTTCCTCCCGCTAATCAAGAATTTGTTGGTTCGAGTCCTCGCGGACAACACAACCAACTTGTTTTATCTGCACAAACAAAGCGGAACGCGATCAAAACCCCTGTCCCAAGAAGCGCAGACCATTTGTCATTGGGCCATCCAACCTAACATTCTGCTTCAAATCTTCCACCTGGTAGGGATTCAGAACAAGTTAGCAGATACCCTCAGCAGGGATTCATCGCAGTCACACAAATGGCAACTGCACAACATCCAGGTATCCAAAATGTTCTCAATGTGGGGGTCATCCCTTTCTAGACCTTTTAGCCACTCAGAACAACAAGCAGTGCAAGAGATTTGTGAGCAGGATCCCGCATTCCGACTCTCAAGGGAACACATTCTTGTTCCCAAGTGCGTTTCCCCCATTTCCTCTCATCAGGAAAATGATACAGGTGATGCACAAGGGTCACTGCAAAATAATCCTGTTGACGCCCTACTGGCCCAGGGAGACCTGGTTCCCGGACCTCCTGCAGCTGACAGTGGACAATCCAATCCATCTAGAATCTCGTTCCAATCTTCTATCCCAGAACAACGGGATGAGTCTTCATCACAATCCGGGCTCTCTTGTTAACAGTGTGGCTCCTGATTACACCGAATTCGGCCATTTGAACATCCCTCAAGACTGTCGGCGTTTTCTAGCAGCTGCTAGGGCTCCTTCTACTAACGTTTCCTATAACCACAAAGGGAAATAATTATGTGCATGGTGTGCGCAACAGCCCAACCGGCATCCACTTGCCATAACACTGCATCAGATCCTTCCTTACCTGCTAGAATTGGCAAAAGAATGTTTAGCTATCTCTTCTATTAAGGTACACTTATCAGCAATTTCTTCTTTTCCTTGTAAATCTAGATCTTCCCCCTCTATACAGTGAGACTAATTGAGCACTTCTTAAAGGGGCTTTTTCGTACCTCCCCTCTCCCCAAAGAGAAGGATTCCACCTGTATGGAACCTGGTCCTGGGAGGGCTTATGAAGCCCCCGGTCGAACCTCTGTCTATAAGACACATCAAATTTCTCACATGGAAGGTGGTGTTCTTAGTGGCAATCGCATTTCGGAGCTGCATGTTTTGGTAGTAGACACCCCCTCCCCCGCCGGATCTACGATTTGAGAAAGACAAGGTGATACTTTCCACCAATCCTCATTTCATCTGAAAAGTTGCTTAGGAGTTTTAAAAAAAAATCGAACTCTTCCTACATTCTTTCAAAATGCAACTTCACCAGCAGAGAAAGCCCTACACTCTCTGGATGTGAAAAGGGCATTGAAATATTATCTAGACAGGACAAAATCCTTTAGAGCGACTAAACCGCTGTTTGTTGCCTTTGGGTCATCCAACAAGGGAAAATCCATTTCAAAACATGGCATTGCAAGATGGATTTCATCTGCAATGTCATTCTGACACTCCGAGGCCAATAGGTAATTGTAAACAGCGCCTAGAGCGCACTCTACAGGGGCCTCGGCTACCTCTGCGGCTCTCTGGGCGGGAGTTGCCATCAGAGACCATTTGTCCAGGCGGCAACATAGGCAGGGCCCCACACATTTACCGAGCACTACTGCTTATGTCAGCAGCACGCTGAAGTCATGCATATGGGACGAGCAGGCCTTCAACCGCTGTTGCAGTAAGGTAAGCCCTGCAGCTTCTGGGGTTTTTTCCTTTGTCTACTTGGGTATGTATTTTTCTCGCATTAATGCAGAAAATCTGAATGTATCTAATCTGTGTTTGCCTGGTTTATCACCTCCTAATATGTATACTGCTATAAATTCTATTCACAGCATGTGAATCCATGAAATGTCCAATGCTGGAGAAGGGAGGTTTCTTACCTGTAACTCCATTTCTCCAGCACTGGTATCTTTCATGGATTCACATGCGCCCTCCAGCCTATCCCTACAGGCAAACATCCTATATTCGGGCCTATCTTCCATTTGGAGTGGTTAACATGTGAGGTGGAGCTGCTGGGGCAGAGCTATAAACTTGATGTCCTATTGGTGGGAACCAAAACCACCCAGAACGACGTCCATTGGACACTCAAGTTTTTCCATAGGAAAATTACTAAGTCAAGATAACTGGGGATTCTCAGCCTGACGGGGAATATTCACAGCATGTGAATCCATGAAAGATACCAACGCTGGAGAAATGGAGTTACAGGTAAAGAACTACTCCCTTCTGCCCTGCGGAGCTTCTTGTGTGACCAAAGCACCACGGGAATAGGCTAGCCACTGATGGGGGGGAGAAATTAATTGGGCTATTTCCCAGGGAAATTCCTTCAGACGACTTGAAATTTAGCACCTAGCAAAGGCTCTGAAGCTGTGTTATGGGATAAAGGCATGCGTTCCTGAGTGACACTTGCCACTCCCAGCCATTCTCCACAAAAATGCCATCTTAGAATTACTCTCATCGTGCTGGGGTGCTAATGGTCTTATGGCCATCGCAGGGGCGTCAAACAGTAAGGGCTCGAAGCCCTCATTTCTAAATCTGGCCTATCAACCTGGACCAGCAGGCCATTACCACCTGGGTCATGCACTCGCGCTCCCCACCAATCGCCCAAAGAGGCCATGAACGCCTCACTAAAGTGATCATTGACCTTTCTTTACTGATCTTCTAGCTTGCAAGAGTTTTCCAGCATGCAGAAGTCCACTCAATATCAACCGTACATTTCATGAGATGCAGCTTGCATCCTTCTTACCCAGTGACCTCGAGAGCGAGCAAGTCTTGCATTGTGGGTTGTCTAGTTCAGCATGACGCCCAAGGTTTAGACGTTTCACTTCCGAACCATAGGTAGTCCCCAAGACGCAATCTCCTCCAGTTAATGGTAGGTTCTGCCCATTCTTTAAATCGCAGAAAACTCTCACTGAACTGTCGCTCCACTGAGACCTTTTTGATGGAAAATAACCTGTCTGCCAGTAATCGCTTCCACAGCAATGCAAATATCATTAACGCTGTCAGGAATCCACATGGGAGGCTCAGCGGGAAGAATGACCACAGGCATGTTCCATAACCTGGTCCATACATGACCTCGGAGAGGAAGAGTGCAAGTGTTGAAAAGAATCCTGGATTTGCACTTTGGTACAGTCGACTGAGCTCAAAGCTTACTTTGATTTAAGATGAAGGTTGTTCAAGGAAGAAACATTGCTCAAAAACAATGCTGTGAAAAGAATAACGATATGCTTAAATTGCATAAAAAAGAATGGATAACATGTATTCGCTAATTTAATAATTGTTTTATGAAAAAGTCATGGAGAATGAAGAAAAATGTATTTTACGCTGAGAAACCTTATGGGTATTCGCTTTTTTCATTTTTTTTTATAAATCCATAAATGTGTAAAGGAATTGGTAATATATTGGGAAAAACGGGGTTCTTTCAGGAGGAGGCTGAACGGCGAGTGAAGGATTTTTATTTTTTAAAGCATTTGTTAGGTGCCTATACAACAAAACGGTGGGCAGTCTGTCTGTCTGTCTTGAAGTTGTGGACTGGTCAGGGATTTTACCTTCATAGCGAGTCTTCTCACAGAGCAAAAGAGTAGTCCAGTGTGACATGGGCTCTGGTAGAGTTGATACAAGTTTTAATGCCTTTTAGACGCCATTGTGTTTAGCTGATGGTGAAGAAGGAAAGTTGATGGTTAGTACCAGGATGCCAGATTGAGCCTTCTCGTGGTCATTTCTTCATGTGTGTGGGTTCTGTGGAGCTCTGACTGGGTCCGTGTGTGATGCTGGTGGGATGAAGCCACATTGTGTTCCACAGGCCAGGACTCTGGCTGTAAGGGGTCACCCTGGGTGGATTGGTGGGCTGGGAGTTGCTTCTTCCTATCGTGGAAGTTGTCTTTCAAATGATCCATCCTGGTTTTCTGCTGGTTGTCGGAGATTTTCCAATGATCACTTGCTATTGGGAGGTCATGGTATCACTCAGTCTGGGCAATGGCCACTGGCAAGCAGGCACAAGCTACACTTGGCATAGCCTACAGTATTGATTAAGAGCACCTAACTCTACTTGGCTTCAGGGAGCAGGTGCAGGCTTCTAAGGTATCTATCCTTTGTTTCCCCACAACTAGCAGTTTGCCACAGACACAAGCAGGAGCTGGTGCTTCAAGAACAGAGATGGGAGACCGATGGGAAGCAGGCTGGTCTGCCTCTTCTAGCAAGTTCCTTATCTAATGATGGGCCCACTTCTAGGGTGAAAAGCTCTTTCTTCTGAGAGCAGGATTCGGGAATATTCTTTCTACAGAACTTGAACCATTTTCACTGCAATTGATGGGAGCAGGATGGAGAATGTCCAGCGTTAAGGACCGATTTGAAGACTTTCATACGCTGGCCCACAACCCTTTTGCTAACGTCTGGGTTTGTTGTAGTCTAAACCACGCTTGCTACTTTCCCTCCTAGAAATCCCTGGCAGCGCTGTCCTCTGCTGCTGCTACTTGGCTCCCCTTTTCCTTGCACTGAAAAGGGAAGGCTGCTAATGAGTCGGCACATTGGGATGGCCCTACCTGGCGGCCTTTAATCTACAAGGCTGCCCTTGTCGCCACGAGGTCCATAGCGATAGCGGGGACCCTTTTGCATTGGGCACATGCGTGATCTTCCACCCAGAGCTTCCCGGGCAAGGGCATTGGCTGAATACTGTTGCTCTTAACTTAGACACAAACAAGGTTTTGTACATTCTCTGGTTGAATACAAATTAAAACACCTACAATTTCTAGTGTAGAACACACTCGATCTGATTTCAGAGTTGAATGGGTTATAGGAGAAATTCTATGGCTTCTCATTCTGGAAGATGTAGGGTCCACTACCTCGAAAGCCATTTTTAAAAAAAGTTCACTATTTCAAGTGTTCTAAGACATAAGGTCTGTACACATGCACATGCAGTGACTATGTGCTAGCAGCCGCTTCCTTCCCAAATGTGATTTCAATGTCTTTTATTTGAAGTGATTAATCTCACAGACTTGGACCCTTTACTCGGTGCCCATTTATTGAAAATCCTATCCCGATGCACCGCTCAGCGGGGGACACAGATGGCGGAAGGCTCCTGTCCATTTAAAGAGCACCACATGGCTCTGTGCCAAAAATATAGATCTCGACCTGCACTGGAAAACAAAATGAGGGGCAGCAAAAGCATCTTAGGGTATTAACACACAGCCTGATGGGCCCCTTCCACAAACCATGGCCTGTCACTGTGGGCAACCGCAGAAGCTTCTTCGGCACCCTTGCCACTATAAGCAGCTGGCAGAAAAATCTGGGTCGGGTAAGGATTGCATGAGTTGTTGACAGCTTGACTCGGAAGGGTGTGTCTTTTGCCAAAAGGTAGATGTGTCACCCAAACGGCTGCCATACCCTGAGCCAGTCGGGTGCAGTATTGCTGGGCGCAGTCTGGCTCCGGCATCATTTGGTTTCTGGGATGCTATGCTGATGCCAACAGACCTGCCATGTTGCATTACGTTTTTCGGAGAGCTACTTGAATCTCAAAAAAAAGTCTTTGTCTTTTCTCAAGTGGAAAATCTGTACAGTTCTCTGCCGAACGTTTTGAAATGTACGGAGATGGGAGAGCTTGTATTCTGTACGGAGCTCCTCTGCGGAGGCTAGAATTGCACCTGCCTAAGGAACGTGCCCCTAACGTACAATTCGCACAGTTCATTTGTTATTAACTGTGTTTTTATTTAACTAGGGGAAACCAGAAAATAATTGTAGAACATGTGTTGCTTTAATTGGTCATGATTATTGACAACGTGTTGGCTAAATGACTACATGTTTCCCTTCACTTGGGCGCTTCTTCAGGTCCTCCATGTGTATTCTTCAGTTTCAGGGAATGGAATGTGTACAACTTTGTTCCTCTGCTACTTCGGTATGAGCGCTTGTTTTGGTTTCTTTTTGTAGTCTCGGGAGGATAGCTCCGTGGCAACATTCTAGTCTTGGAAGCAAGACGTCATGGAGCACCACAGGTTCGATCCCTGGGACCGGCTGCAAACCGTGCTTCTATGAATACGAGGTGGATTGATAATGTAGTTCCAACGCTTCTCGTCTTGTCGGTGACTTTAATCTGTGGGCATCCTCTAGCTGGGTTATTAATGACCTTTTTCTTATTAATTGGTTGTTGCAGATTCACTAAATTATTTGGGACGGACTATTCTTTGAATAGTCCAAGACTGCTCTAGAGGTCCATACATTACAGAAATAGGTTTTCATTATCAGATGTTCAGTAGCAACTCCAGAGTTGTAACCCAAAAGACATGCTGCATTGCAAAAGCAGAATTGTATACTTTTGGAAAAGAGCGTTCATCCATTTTTCCCTCTCTTTGAGGAGCATTTGCCCTCCTGTGCATTTGGAACTTTCGTAGCTGTATCTGAAAACATTCTAAGAAAATAAACTGTGGGCACACAAAACAATCAAGCAAACTGGGATGCGTACAAGGCCAGGCCTCATCGATGGTGGCTCGTCAATGCATATTTTCTGGACCTTTCAAGAACACTTGCAAGGAAACCCTGATTCCATGATGGGGCTAGTCGTGGTACTAAGTTCATAGACTTGAAGCCTCGCATGTGCTGGTAATTCCGGGCAGTGCGCACCAAAGTCATGGTGCACTGGGGGTTATGCAGCCACAGTGGGCAGGTTTGCTTCAGTTTAAATGTTCTTGAGTGGTTGGCGGTGTCACCCCAGAACCCTGGAATGAAGCCAATATAACCGTGAGTAGTGGTGGTGGAGCTAGCACAGTGATGCAACCGTTTGTGTCTCCAGATCTTTTGTATTACAACTACCATCATCCCATGCCAGCATAGTCAATGGTGAGGAATCGTGGGAGTCGTAGTCCAAATTATCTGCAGAGCGGCAGGGTGCAGGTGTGCAGTACGAAGGGCTTTCATGGACCTTGAGAACTGGCTTCTGCTGACTGGCACCTACCTTGGAAAATACCCCTTCCAAGCAAGGACACTGTCCTTCACTGCAAAGAACGTGGACGAACGCTGTGCCAAAATGTCCTATTGCGAGCATGTCCTTGGTCTGTGTTCTTTGGAGCTTCGCTTTCTTGCTTGCACCGGAAAGATTTGAAGTCGGTCTGCAGTTACTAATTTAAGAGGAAGTGCTTTTGCACTGGAGCAGTCCTCGGGGACTGCATTTCATCAACCCAAGTGTGCCATTTGAGCTGCTGTGTTGGAAATCCTCTCTAGCAAAACATTGACAGGAAAATGTTGGCGGTTCGCCCGAGGCCACAGCTCGGGCCCTTCGTTTTCAAAGCCCGAAAGGAATGCATAGCCAATGTTGGACCTTTTGGGATAAGGAAAAATCTCGACTCTAGCAGTGCTGCTCCCAGTCTAGGCTTGCCACTTGTAAACAATTGGAGATGGGATAGCGAACAGCTCCCTGCCTAACTCTGGCAATGGGGACACTTCAATAAGTGCGGGGTTCTATGCTGTTGCATTGACCCCTGCTTGGTCCGTGTAAATTCCCACTTTTATTTCGAACGTGGTCTCTTCCTCCCCACCCGGCTTTTTTTTATGTAGGGAGTTTCCTCCCCATGTCTCCCTTAACCCTTCTATACGGTATATGTAGTGCAGATGGCCGACACAATGAAGTGCCCACCACAGTCCGTTCGACCACACAGAGGTCGATGCGTACCCAAGTGCATTACAAAGCTGCAGCAGCTGTATTGATGCGTTCTTGGGTTCGCCAGGAAGCCCAAACGATATTTCAACGAGATGAGTCTTAAGTCCCTCTTAAAGCAAAGGCATCCCCCCCCCCCACACCCTGTCTTTAAGAGCAGTGGAACAGCGTGTTCGTGTGGTGCTTTTCCTCCAACTTAGCGTTGTGTGATTCAACCAAACATTTTCACGCAGAGAATTAGCTGATGGTCCTTGGTGAGCGGTAGGTCACGATCTTCCGCTATGTAGGTTTAGAGTTCCAAAATGCTTTTGGATTAGAATTGTTTTTTGGTGCACAGAGCCTTAAAATTGATGCAGGCTGCCAGTTGAGGGCCAGCAAGGTAGGCGAGATGGAATCGTGAGATTCAAGGCGCAGAATAAATGCAGCCATCTTGTGAATTATCTTTCGCTGATCGTTTAGCAATTTGGGTCGCCCTAGGAACAAATGATTGCTAGAGTAGAGCGTGGATTTTCAAGAACGAGTGAATGTGTTAGAGGACATGGCAAAGGAAATGGGGTTTCCTGGTGATCGACTCGAACTACCTATAATACAGACAATAGTAGAATAACTGCAGCAGATTGGCTTCTGCAACAATGAATAGTACATCACATAGGCCATCCTGATTGGTTAACGCCCTTTTCTAACCTTGGACAGACATTCGGCTCGTTAGCAGTATGTAAGCAAAACAAAACAGAGGTGAGGGGAACAACGTCCGACAACTGCCCACTTGGCAAATAGGCCTACCATCTCTCATAAATTAGGCCCTAAGCCAAGGCCTCTTCTTTGTAGTTGACCTTGCTGACCGTTCTCTTCTGCAGAACATTTAAGGAAGTGAAGGTACATTGCTATCTTCATCTGGAGCATTATAAATAGGCCTTGTTTTCTGGTCTTGCACCATGTGTGAGGAGACCATGATTGGTCCATTCTGTCCTTTTATTTAGTGACGTTTGATTCAATTATAATAGGTGCTGTTATTCTTCTTGGCCTCTGGAGACTTGGTTGCACAGTCTTGCATATGCAGTCTGCATTTTTAATTGTCCAATACTTGGCACTTGCAAATGTCCACTCCTTTACTCGATCGAAGAGAAATATGGCTTTTCCTCTTCGACTCCTGTTCTTCTTTGCAGTTGCTTATTGCTGTGGCATCCTTGATCCTTAGCCAAATAAATATCCTTTTGTTCTTGCACGAATTTGTATTTCAGTGCCTGTCAGCTGTGCATCCTTGGTCTCTCTCCTTGGGGGTTTTAGCCTATTCTGCAAAACCGACGTCCATCTTGTCAACATGGCTGTTTTACCCGTGTTATATTTTCTACTGTAGCAAGCGTCTACATTTATCTCCCTTGCGTTTCTGCATATATACATCTACTGCATCTCTTATCTTCTCAGAATATATGATTCTTCGTATCCACATGTTTGTTTACTTTACGTCCTCGTTTCTTCTCTTCATGATGTCACTTTACACCTGTCAGACTTTACTTCTAGTTCTTCTACGTCCAGTGCTGTCTGCAGACTTCCTTCTTCCACTTCAGTTCGAGGGTACATTTGGTACGGCTGTCTCAGCGCATAATGTCTTTCCTTTTTTCGATGTGGTGTTGGGACTATACCAGCCGTCATTCACATTGCTATATTGCTGCTCTTCCAATATGACAGAGGTGAGGGGTTGGGCTCCATGAGTGACGTGTACATCTGCTTCTCTACACGTGGCTTGAAAAGATTGCCACGATGGACCACCCGGATGAAGTGATGATGCATCTGTGGCCTTCTGTGGGCAGTTTGTGTGGGCTACTGGCAGGGAGTGGGGATGCATCAGTGGCCTTCTGTGGGCAGTTTGTGTGGGCTACTGGCAGGGAGTCGGGATGCATCTGTGTCCTTCTGTGGGCAGTTTGTGTGGGCTGCTGGCAGGGAGTGGGGATGCATCTGTATCCTTCTGTGGGCAGTTTGTGTGGGCTACTGGCAGGGAGCGGGGATGCATCAGTGGCCTTCTGTGGGCAGTTTGTGTGGGCTACTGGCAGGGAGCGGGGATGCATCCTTGTCCTTCTGTGGGCAGTTTGTGTGGGCTACTGGCAGGGAGCGGGGATGCATCTGTGTCCTTCTGTGGGCAGTTTGTGTGGGCTACTGGCAGGGAGCGGGGATGCATCTGTGTCCTTCTGTGGGCAGTTTGTGTGGGCTACTGGCAGGGAGCGGGGATGCATCTGTGTCCTTCTGTGGGCAGTTTGTGTGGGCTACTGGCAGGGAGCGGGGATGCATCAGTGGCCTTCTGTGGGCAGTTTGTGTGGGCTGCTGGCAGGGAGTCGGGATGCATCTGTGTCCTTCTGTGGGCAGTTTGTGTGGGCTGCTGGCAGGGAGTGGGGATGCATCTGTGTCCTTCTGTGGGCAGTTTGTGTGGGCTACTGGCAGGGAGCGGGGATGCATCAGTGGCCTTCTGTGGGCAGTTTGTGTGGGCTACTGGCAGGGAGCGGGGATGCATCCTTGTCCTTCTGTGGGCAGTTTGTGTGGGCTACTGGCAGGGAGTGGGGATGCATCTGTGTCCTTCTGTGGGCAGTTTGTGTGGGCTACTGGCAGGGAGCGGGGATGCATCAGTGGCCTTCTGTGGGCAGTTTGTGTGGGCTACTGGCAGGGAGCGGGGATGCATCCTTGTCCTTCTGTGGGCAGTTTGTGTGGGCTACTGGCAGGGAGCGGGGATGCATCTGTGTCCTTCTGTGGGCAGTTTGTGTGGGCTACTGGCAGGGAGCGGGGATGCATCTGTGTCCTTCTGTGGGCAGTTTGTGTGGGCTACTGGCAGGGAGTGGGAGAGGGAGCCGTCCTTAAGTGAATCTAGTTCTTGATTGTATTTTTCATGTCACTCAGTCCAGTATTGGACCGATGGCCTGATCACGTTTGCTTTCACTCACACATAGAAATTAGCATCTCTGCTTCAGCCCTTGGCTTCTATGTGGTCTCCTGAGGGGAAGAGGATATGAGACATCAGTTCCCAAATGATTTCACCATATGGCTCGGTCTTTGATGCGTTCATTGCCTTTTGAACAATCTATTATGCAATTCACTGTTACTTCATCAAAAGAAACCTCCGGTGAAGGTTCGATTTCATGCGGACTACATTGCTACGTCTCCCTGTATAGCATTTCCGAAATCTGTCAGTCGATTTACGGCACAAGTAACTTGATAACGGGCAAAACACAATTGTAGAAAAGGCAGCGCTGCCAGCTGCAGTTTCATGACAGATGCTCTGATGTTTGAAGCTGGGGGGGGGGGGAGGGGGACCTGTGGGTGGGTGGGGGTCGGTGGGGGGGAGGGGTGATCTGAAACCCGCAGTTTCAAGGGAGCTGAAAGAGGTAATCAGCAGGAGGCTGTGATGGCCGCACAGAGGGCGGGGGGAAAAGTTCGGCACACAAGGGCTCACCGCAGCATTCCGATGGGTTCTGAGAGGGGATGGAGACCTGCTGCTGGCCCCGCCCACCTATGACGGGCAGGGGGCTCGAATGGAAAGAGGGAACCTGTCCGTGTATCCCTGGGTCATGCTTATGTTGCAGATGTGTAATATTATCTGGCAAATATTGCATTCAGAATCAAGTTCATCATATGAACACTTGTAGGTCATTAGCCCTTCTGTGGGCCAATCGTAATAGCCAGAATGATGTCAACAACTGCTGGTATTTACTGCATTCCAAGCATTCTGACTCCAGAAGCAGACTGGCAAAGGGCAGCGTTTTTCTTCATTCAAGAAACAGCCGCATCATTTTCCTGGGCCTTTTCTTTCAACCGAACATACTGTTCCCTCGGCGGGGTGATCTTCTTTCCATCCGATTTAACGCAACAGAGTGAATGCTAAAACCTGGAGAAATGTTGGTTTTTATAAAGAGAAGCAATTCACTATTCCATTACACCCCAAGCATGCACACGTTTAATACTGTTCCCGCTCAATCAAGTTTACAATTGCAATGCCCACCTTCTGAAGACCATCTTGTGGTTTTTAAATACTACAGCAGAAAACCACATTCTAACGCACTTTGTCTATTTACTTTACTCACTTAAAGACACATTTTGTACTTCACCACCACAGCTCCAAGGCCTTCATTGCTGTTAGCACTATGTGCTAATAACATTACAGACAGAAGGAAGATCACCCTATCCCAGCTTTTACCCTGAGGCGAAGAGCAGGTCATTATCCCGCGATAAGGACCTCCTCCTCTGTTGATAGTTCTATAGTAACGGCTCTCTAGTTTAAGATGGGGGCGAAAATAACGAACTTCATTAATAAACGTGGCTTGTTGATGTGAGGGTGGACTGCACATAATCTGTTTTGCCCTCAGATAATTGAAATTATGCAACCTCCAGCAGGCATTAATTTCATTAGAAGAATTTGCATAAAGAGGAGACAGTTTGCCATGAAGTGCAGTCTCCTTCTATTTGCCTGAACCGGGTGGAGCGAGCACGTGACTGGAGCGCCTGCCACACAAAAAATCTGCGCCATCTGCTTTATCAATTGTGATTATGTGTGCTAGAAAGCCAGGTCACTTTATCATGTGTCCAAAGTGTTTAGAAGAAGAATTTGCTTTTATTTTGAAAAATGTACAGGCTCCAAAAGGCAAACGTTATAGAGCTGAAATGAACTTGTCTGCCTCCCCACCCCTCCCATTTGTTTTGGGTTCCTTTTCTCTAGTAGTGACAATCTGAACATTGATTTGCAGTGGGCAAGATAGCTTAGCGAGTTAAGCGCTCGCTGAGACATGTGTACATGGTGCAGGGCAAAGGCCTGAAACCCAGCTGTGCTGACTCGGCCAATCATCCTTCCCGTGACAATACATCGAATGCCATTAAATCGGGTAATAGACCTATTGTTGTACCGCCTAGATGCAGGAGGAATCTAGCAGGAAACCATTATAATTATAGAAGACATGCTAGTGAGTTTCCTTAGGAACACTTGCATTTTGAGAAGCATCAAAAGTGAAAAATACTGTTGTGCATGATTTACATTCAGCAACCATATGAGTGTGGGGGCGTACATGGCTGCGCCATCAACAGCCATCAGATAATTAATTGACCAGGCACAATTTCAGCCGGCATAAGACACTTTGGAACATACATTTGAGCCGGGGCCCTTGTGCAAGATGGTGTGGAGCATGTGGGACAGACATGGCAGAAAGGTCCCCAAGGGTTCTGGTCCCAAATGTTGGCAAATTCTATGACCAGTTACACCCCACTGGAAAAACCATCTTGCCACAGCATACTGGGTGCTGTTGGAGACAGAGAGCCTTGAATGGCGGTTGCGTAAGCAGCTGCAGCGCGTCACATACTGCTGTATGACACCCGCAAGATGGCTGCTTTTGGCAAGTGCACCCAAGGTTGGGAATGATGAAGGGTTTGTGAATAAGACTGGGCACGGAATCTCTAAAAGTCTTCTTGATTTTGCTCACATTTCTTAATGGCTGTGCATATAGACGTTGTGTGTCGAGCCTGCGGTTGTTTGAGGAGCATAACATGCACCCTCGAAGTATGTCTCGATGTTATTCACTCTTTGCAAAAAAGTAACCTAAACTGTAGGCGAATTGTACATTCTGAAATCTACACGGGCCAGTCTAATGCTTTGAAACCAAATGGTTTGTGCTTCTCGAAACTCCTGACGTTTCTTTGTAACCTTTTTACAATACGTACACAAAAAGAAAAGTGTGAAGGCTATCTTAGTGGGTTCTGCTAGAGGGCCTGCTTTCTGTGCTTGCTCTTGGGTGCTGCGTTAGTGATGTAGGCGTACTTGAGGTATCGCAACAGTTGCTCCTTCAAATAGATGGTTTTGCTGAAAGAAAGCAAATTGAGCTTTGATAATGGGTTCATGGCAGTGCGACCTCCATCTCATAGCCAAATACTCCGAGAACGACGGGCATTACGTGCAAGGTACGCCAGGAGAGCACTGCAGGGGTTTATAGTGATAATATCGAAAGTCATAATCTCGGAAAAAAATGTCGAAAACAAAAAAGTCGATTTTTTTAAATTTTTTTTTTATTACGTATTTTAATCGAAATGGGAATGGGGGGGGGGTTTGCCCCAACCCCCCCCTTTTTCTTTATTCCCGGACCCCAAAAAAATATATAAATAAAAAATGCGACTTTTTTTTTCGACATTGTTTTCGAGATTATGACTTTCGATATTTTGACTGCACACCCAATGCAGGATGAAATGCGAGAATCAGGGAGGGGGAAGTGTGTGCGTTTCGCTCTGAATGGGAACGGAGGTCTTGTCGATCCGTTTCCATCTACCGCACCCAAAGATTTCATCTGCCCAATCCAAAGGTTTCACGTGCTTGTTTTTAGTCTGAGAACATCGATCTCCAGGGTCGGACTGGGCCATAATATTGTCTCGGGCACCAATTAAAAATTGGCCCAAAGTTGCAAATGGTTATTCATTCCTTTTGTGGCACTGTTTGAATAGTACCCATGGGCGAGTTTTCTTGATGAAGTGTGATGCAAATTTTACATTTAAAATATTTATTCAGCAACATTGGTCAAAACTACTAGCAGCATGGTGAAACAACTTATCGAACTGGCCCACATTGGCCCAAAAAACGGGCACACCAGTTTTTTAGTTTAGTTGCCCTATAGCCAGTCCGAGCCGGCTATCGTCTGCATTATGTTTTTTTTTTTTAACATAATATTTCCCTTGTGTAAAATAATTCTAAACATCACTCTGCACCAGGGAACACTTGTAAGAACAGGTGGCTGATAAAGTGTAGAGTTGTGGCTGAAATAGACCAACACACAATGTGAAAATGACCGTGAAAGAAGATTTCTAATGTAGAGTTTAGCCGCAGAAGGCGTATACAAATAAAATTACAAAGAAAGGGCAACAGTGTTGGACAGGTTGATATGAATAAGCTTTTCTTCGCCTAAGCAGTGATTTACCTAAAAAGACATTAAAAAAAAAAATAATAAAGTTTGCGCCGAGTCCGTCTCCGAAATTTTAGGATTTCTAAATGATGTGCATGAAGTGGTTACTCTCTGCCAACAACACGAATTGGATCGTTCACAGTGATGCATTGATGAACGTCTACAAGAGACTAATGTATCTGAAAACTCTTTCAAAATGTACTGCCCAAAACGGGGATTCCCCTGATGGGTTTAGATGTCTCGTGAGTGGATCTACAAATGTGGAATGCACATGCGTTGCACAGGTTTTCTACACATCTGCAGGAATACTATGGCGCCATCATTTTAGTTGGAATTAGGGCAATTGTTGGGGGTTGGGGGGGGTGTGAAGAGAGAATATGTAAGTTTAAAGCAAAGCTTGCAAGCGAGCTGAGTGGATATAGTTGCATGTAATCAACCAACAGTCCGCAATGCCGCATGTCCAGATGTGCAGGGAATCACTTACCGTCACTTTTGGATTCACTGCTTCTTTTGTTGTCATTTCAGTGTTCTCTCCTTCACTTACTTAAACCCCATTTCCAGTTAGCTCACACAGATGCATTCCGAGCCCGATTAATCAAATCAACTCAGGAAGATGGCAAAGTACTGTTTTTTTAAAACATTTTTTATGAACAATTATCTAAAATGGTGAGTTACAACAAACCTCAACAGACGTACCGCTCAATTTCTCTCTGCAATCTTTTCACCACACATTATACCAAAAATACATCCGAGGTCACGTCCTACTACATGGCAATAATGAAAATCCTACTAAGGGTCGGGATTGGCTTAAGGGGAACATCGAAGTATACTTTATATAGAAACTAGGATTGTGATTGGCTGCTCACTATCAGGTGGGCAACATATGCCTACCTCTAAAACATGTCCTCTTCAGAAACATAAGAGTTTCTGACTAATTGGTTTTCAAACTATAAGGTCCTTAGTTGGGTTATAGGTGATAGGATCTAATACAAAAGGATCAAATGCCTTTTTTTTTTTTTGACACCAAAAGGACTGAAAAAAAGGGTCGAATTTATTTATTTTTGAGGGGGGGTCCCCCCCCCCCCGTTTTCCTTTTTTTTTTTAAATCTATTTTGGATCCCACCTGGCTTTCATCTTATGGGGGATAAACATCCGGGCTTCCTTGGGTTCTCCAGAATACACAAACGTAGCTGTATGTGCTTAGGGGTGCCTGAAGCCCCACCCCCCCTTCACTCCACCACGATCACTTGTGTTCTGCCCATTCCACCCCAGTCCTCTTTGCAGTACTTCCATCTCCTCAGCTTTTTAGGTGCTTCCAGCCGCCACATATTTCCAGTGATTCTTTGGCTTAACTTTGCTCATAACACTTGCCGGTTTCCCACAGTTTGGGGTGGATCATTATGTTTAAAAAAAAAACACACCACCTCAATCCCAACACTCACCAATAACCACGGATGAAGTTTTAAAGGATACACATCAGGACTGTGTTCATCTTGTCTTGCTCAGTTACAGCGCGAGCAGTAGCAGTGTCTTCCAATACCTCTTTAAAGCATGGCAAGTGTTAATTTAGTTATTCAACGTTCTGACACTTCAGCCACAGAAATGTTCGTGCTTTTTGGTCATTTTACACTCCTGGGAAGTGAGTTTTTCTTTTTTTTTACATTGGCGCACACGCTTTTAGCGTGGGACTTGAAGCCAACTAGGCACTTTTTGCTGTGGTTTCAACATGCTCTTTCCATCTTATTGTGTCTGAAATAATGATTCCCGAAAGTTGGGAAAACATTGTTTCTCTTTCAAATGTTATGTTATTGGGTATTTGTATAGCACCTTTTACCATTGGTATGATTCCAAACCGCTGTGGGTTGAACGCCATCGGGGACCGTAGTCCTGGTCAGTGGAGAGAGTAGTGTAGTAAATAGTGCTTGGGTGCACTCTGGTATGTGTGCAGCCAGGGAGGATTAGGTGGTGTGTAGCTGCATTCTAGTGCTATGCGTGGTGCGGTGGTTGTGTGAGATCAGTAGAATGTGTGCAGCAGGGCCAATGGAACTTGGGTAGCTGCATTCTGGCAGCAGTTGAGTTTGTGATAGGGGTTATGTGCACAGCTATGCTAATATTTGTGGGGTATAGCTGCGTTCTAAAGACTGTTGGGGTGATCATGGAGGTGTACAAGTATTTATGCGGCTAGGCTGAATTAAACGAGGTGTATAGCTGCATTCTAGTTGGCATATTGGTGTGTTTGAGTGTCTGTGTGGAGATTCGAGGGGGACCCGGTTAGTGATGCGTGATGATTTTTTTGTAAAGGGATAACGTCGACTAATCTGATCAAGAAAAGGAGGCATTTCGTGCACTAGTAAAGACGGACGTCCAAGTATGTATGGCCCTCAAGACCCCCACATGACAATCAGCCCGAAGAATGAAACAGCAGATGCACCTCACTCTTGGTTCCTTCACCGCCATCATCGATGTGTCGCAGATGCAAGCAACGTTACTCTCTGACAGCCAGTCGAGAAGCTGTAGAAACCATCAAACAAACAAGTCGACTCACCACAAATCAAGACATCAATGACATCATCACTGACAACACGACGTAGCTGCACTTGGACATGAAGTACATAGCCATCCATTCACAAAGTTACACGAACATGCATTAGTTTATTGCATACAGACACGAAACACGTGCTTATGACTCACGCAGGTAGATGACACACACATACATATCTATATATAGTTACACTCTTCGCCAAAGCTGAAGCGCAAAATGCCAAAGTATATGTATACCAAGTTTGCATATACTTGACTGCCACTAACCTGGAAAAGCCATAATGACAAAAATGGAAGCCACAGGCCCACTGGAATGAATGAGGATGGGGAGACAGGCTTGGAGTACATGGAAGGGCTTGCATGATCGCTGCAGCCAGAGGCAAGCGGAAACGATGCACCCAGTAAAGGACGAGTGGAGATCAGTGGCGCCCCCAGAATATTTTTATAGGGGTGGCCTGGTGAGGCCATAGGAAATCTTGGGGTGGCACACAAATCTCTCCTTATCTCTCCTCCCTTCTCTCTTTCTACCCCTCCTCCCGTTCCCTTCGATCCGCTGACCTTTTCCTTCTCACTGTACCTCCATCCCCCTGTGCCTCCTCCCGTTTCCGCTCCTTCCAACTCCTAGCGCCTCTGCACTGGAACTCCCTTCCTCTCGCAATCCGCTCCACCTCGACCTTCTCCTCATTCCGCACTTTCCTTAAATCGCTCCTCCTCTATTCTCCTCCTTGAAACCCCCTCCCCCCTCTGCAACCCCTCCCTCCTTATTCTTTCCCCTTGACTATCTCTCTCCCCTCTCCCACCTCCCCTCTCTCTCCCTTCCCTTTCCGTCCTCCAACTCATCACCACCCCTCCCCCCTACCCAGTCCCACTCCCCTGTTCCCCCTTTCCCCTTCAGTTAATTGTTCTTTTCACTGTTTTGTTGAATGATTCACATTGTAATTTTGCTTCCACCGTTATATTGTTTATGATTTTATGTATTAAGTTGTTCCACTGTACAGCGCCTTGGTGTAAGGCACTTTATAAATCAATAAATACAAATACAAACACATAACTGCACATAGGAGGGGGCGTGGTAATGATGTTTGTGGGCAGTGGGGGCTTCTTTGGGTACACTTCGACCATTGACCGCTAGAATCTGTACTCTATTACGCATCTAAGATAGATGCAAAAAAGGCCCAAACTGTCATTGACAAATGTGGTCCACTTTTGTTTCAGGTTCCATGGCCTTTTTTTTTGGTCACAGTTTCACCATGTGTCAAAAACTAAGAATTGCAAATCTGTTAGAAAAGAGTAACAGGTATGATACTTTCTACCCCATCAGGTCTCTCAAGTACGGGTCCTTAATATTAAAAACAGAACTGGTAAGCAGTGGCTGGCCATCGAGAACTACCCACTTAGACTGGTGTCTCTGGGTGAGTGGCTATGGGCCCCTAAGAAGTCTTTCCCTAATAGTATATTACCCCTTTTGAAACTATGGTGGAACAAAAAAGAGATTGAAAGTCTTACAACCTGGCCTAGCCCCATTGAGCTGTATCTGGGCTCCACCCATCAGAGACAGAATTCATGAACAGTACCGGTATCAGGAATCGTATGAAGCGGGCTTAGAAAGAGTGGGGCAAATCCTAAAGCGAGATGGATGCATGTCAATCCAGGACCTGGAGGCAGGACTGCATATGAGATCCTTTGATGTGTTCAAATACCTGCAACTGAAAGGTATGCTCACGAAATCAGAGTGAGTGGAAAGATGAGCTTCAAAGAGACCTCACCAATTTTGAACGGATACTTAGCGACACCCACTCGAGTAAAGGCCTCACCACCCGTCTATTCAGATCCATGATAGTGGAACAGGAAAACAACCTGGAGAATCTAAAAAAGAGATGGGAAAAAGATCTAGGTCCCCCACTATCAGACCAACTGTGGTCAAAGATGTGTGTAATGGTGCAGCAAATATCTATCTCAACGCAATATAAACTGCATGGTCTGAAGGCACTGGTGGCAGTACGACCCCCTCAGACTCTCAAAGATGTTCAGTCATGCTAGCCCCTTGTGCTGGAGGGAGTGTGGAAGCCCTGCCGATTACTGGCATATGTGGTGGGCTTGTCTCAAATCCCAAACGTATTGGAGTGAAGTTCTGGCCTGGATAAGGAAAATAGAAGTGATTACCAGGGTCAGGGACCCAAAGCTGGTGTTATTCAGACTTGAGGAACAAGAAGGGCGCAGGGTAAAGTTCTGCATATGACTCACTTCCTCCTGCTGGCCGCCAGGGTCTGTATCACCATAGGCTGGAAAGAGAAGGACCTTCCGACAGAGAAAACATGGGCCAGAAAAGCCAGAGAACTCTACGCAATGGAAAACATTACGGGGGCCATGCACAATATATCCACTAGCAGGGAAAGGGAATGGGCTCCCTTCCTCGAAGCCTACAAAGGAATGAATGAATAGCCCGAGCCCCAAGTACACTCATTGAACAACTTGCCCGTGACCCAAGGACCAAAACTCACGGCCTGTCTCGTCTCCATTGCGGGGCAAGGGGGGAATAAGGGAGGGAGGTGGGAGTTAAAATCAAGTTACATTTTAAATGTTACCCAAACTGATACTTTTGCCGAGATTAATTTTTGAGCACTGTTCAAGAGAGGTGCAGTTACATACGCTTTGAAAACAATCAATAAAAGTAATTTTGAAAAAAAAAACAGAACTTCTACAGCCTAGCTGCAAAAATTATAGAAAATACCCTAGTCCTTTACACGGGAGCCACGTTTCATATGCACATTCAAGAGACACCTCGCCTGACAGCAAGGGTAGTTTCTAGAAAACTTGGTGCCCAAGGCGAAACCTCAGAATGCGCCCCCACCCCACTGACTGGCACACGTCACTCCCAAACTACACCTCTGCTGTGCGACAAAACCCCTCCTCAATATGAATAAATAATGCTATATTAATGAAGCTGGTCTCATTACATTGTAATTTAAGTACTTTACAGAAGAATTCTAATGTGAAAACACAGCTGTTGCTGCCCAAGTAAATGGTTTTTCTGTCACCTGCTCTTAGGGAAGGCCTTGCCTGAATGCAGTTTTAAACTGTCCGTACTGGCACACTGCGGTGTGAACAGCCTATAGGGGTCTGAGGGCCCACTGACCTGGCCCTGTGTTGCAGGTGTTGTGTTCGTATCACCTCACTTGTATTTTTCGCAAGGGGCAATACTAGACTAACCATATGAATTATTTTCTGATAGAAGGTTATAACTCCAAGATGGACAGTCTGGTACACTCTTATTGTCCTCTTTCAAAATACCTCTCTGAGAGTGGGAAAGGGGACAAATAGCACCAATGAGGATTCCTGTATACTTTGCATTAAATCACAGAGCCTTTCAGGACTATAACAGTGATCAGAGATCTATACATTTGATAAACAACTCTGTGATAAAAGGATTGTATGTGTGAATCTCTAAATGCATAACTGATGGATGTCTTGTTGCTCACATCAGGGTTCACAATACTCACCCTAACATTAAAATGTTTGTACCTTGAACCATACATGCTCATTTGGACAGCTTACGTTTTTGGATGCGAGTATAAAATGGCTGCAACATCAGCCACTCAAATGGGGTACACCATACAAGGGCTCTTTTGCTTCTTGTTTAAGTGTGGGGACAGTATGGCATGCTCGTCAGAGTCACATACACAAAACAGTCCGGTGTGCTCCTATATGGACATTAAGCACATCAGACAAAAACAGGTATATGTACTGTTGCATAAGGGAGCAACACATTGACACCATTAACCAAGAGGGTCAGGGTGGTGACTTGTGCAGCACACAAATTATTGCTGCACACATCACTGCATTGATTTGCCATGGACTACTGTCTGCATGATGACACACAATGAACTCCACTTTCCTAATCAAGGTGCCAAGTGACATTGGGTTGCCACCTGGTCTGTTGTGCGCCCGGGCCAAGAAACAGGGCTGCTGACAACCATAAATGGAAAGATTCCCAACTGACTAAGTTATGATTCTATTGTGGGAAAAAAAGGCTCGGCAGTCTGGCTCAGTTGGACATATATCATCCAATAAAGTAACAAAAGGTCAGGGTGCCACACAGACACACTCTGCTTACCTCAGCTCTGTGAAGTGTGGTGGAAATAAATCTCTCGGCGCCGCAAGGCAGCACAGGTCTCCATCTCCTTTTGCAGTGCCACCAATCCAAAAATATTGGCAGCATGTTAACTTTGCCCCCAAACTGGCACTTCAGCTTAGCACCTGGCACTGCGGCCAGTTGCTAATAGCTTTACTGCCATGGACCTGCATGGCTTCTGGGCTCATAATAGCCTGTGTAGCTGTGAGCAATAATGCTTAGTTATCAACAACTTGTGAAAGAAAGCCTAGTCCTACCATCATTAAAGAAACACAATTTAGATCCATCCTGAGGGCCCATAAACTATAAGCTCATATCAATGTTTCATTTCACAGCTGTAGTTATTGACTCAGAGGTAATGGTTCTGAAGCTTACATTATGGATGTGCATAGGACGTGAGTATGTTTTAGGGGTAGAGGTCATCCGCAACATAATTAGCATTTGACACAGTGGCATACATACAGTAGTCTCCTTGACTGGGCGATGGGGATTATTGAGGCGGCAATGCCCTGGATGCACTGTTATTATGAACAGAGATCAGGGTGCCAGCTAAGTAGTTCTCTTTCTGCTTCCATCGGTGACCGCACCCAAGTCAGTATAGCAGGTTAGCCATGGAGGGTTACTTTTTGATACGCTTCTGCCATTGCAACCATAGGTACAGAGATTGGTGAAATCCTCCCACTGTCTGTCTGTACACCATGTCAGATGTTAAGTAGGCAGCATCGAACATTCTAGTTACAGGCGGTCCCTTTATCTTGTGTTTTATACTGCTCTGCTATGTTCCTAAACATCTCCAAGAAGGCGAGCTTCCAGCTGTCCAAAATAGGGCTGTTTGCATTATGGTTGACCTCGAGAATTACAGCAATGTGTCTATGCATCGAAAAGCACCTGGCTAGTTACAGTCCCTGTGAGTTTCCAGATGCAGCTTCGGGTTGCCAGCCTGGTCATGGTGTGAAACAACACAGTATGTGCTGCGCAGACGGCACAACAACCTACATGCAACCAGAACTTTGGAGACCTAGAAATAAATACAGCCTGGGAAGCACGAGCCAATTGCCAAAGCAGAAATGCGCGCCTCCAGGCTCAGGCTGTATTTATTTCCATGTCTGTCCACTGTGGGCGGCGGGCTTCGGCAAACCGCAGCAAAAAAGAAAAAGCAAAAAAATAAAATACTTTTTTTGTTCGCACTGAACTGCTGGGCATGCTATTTTCAATGCACAGTTCAGTGCGAAGAAAAAAGAAAAAACAGTTTTTTTTTCAAATTTCACAGGGTGGCTGGTGGGGGGGCCAGCATTTTTATAGGGGTGGCCATGGCCCCCCTTGGCCACCCCTTGGGGGCGCCTCTGGTGGAGATGGAAAGTTCCTGGTCACCAAGACGATAAGCCTCCTGTGAGAAATTCAGACTGTAATCCTCATAATTAGTCAAGAGAGCTTCAGTTCGTGGTCTCAACGAACGTCACCCAGTAGACCAAGACCATGCCCATTCAATCAAGGTGGACGGAGAGAAGCTGTTCCCACCAAATCACAGATGGAAAGATACAAGTGTTGTTCACGAACTGCCAACTGAATGCACTCTCCTAGGTTTGGGTGGTCCGAGATGGCAACATTAGGGAACACACAGCCCCTCCATGTTCATTCTCATTACCTTGAGAAGGTACACTTCACCTGGTAATTGTCCAGGGTGCTAGGGCTGGGAGGATACGCTACCCACCATCAACCATTGCATTTTGCTTGATTGTCCAGCAGAGGTAAGTATTTCCAGTTTGGTGCTGTCCTAGTTTCGTTCTTTCTTGGCTGACTGGGTACAATCTCTCTTGCTCTCTCTCGCTCTTTCTCTCTTGCGCTCTCTCTCTCTTGCGCTCTCTCTCTCTTGCTCTCTCTCCCCCTTCCAATCCTTCTGCACCTGCCCCTTTGACTTGTGGGGTTCCGCGAGGGTCGTCTCTCTGTCTCCTATTGTGTTTAATGCCTACATTCAATCTCTATCCAAACTCCTCCATTCCCACGGTTTCCTATGTTAGTCCTACGCAGATGATACTCGAATTGTGGTACGTCTGGATCTCTCACAGACCGGCAATGCCTCCTTTAAGGCTCTGTCTGGAATCAGAGGGTAGTGGGATGAGTAATAACTGACAGAAGCTGAATGGGGACAAAACAGAGGTTTTAGTGGTCAGCAGATACTCTTTCACATCTCTTTGGACACCAGCCTCTTGGCCCCCTTCTCTTGGTCCTTTTCTGACTCCTGTTCCAGTGGTAAAATATTTGGGTTGCAAGATCTGCCTCATTGTCCGCCGAAGCTCAGGTTAGTGCTGTATGCCAACCTGGCCATTTTTAAAGGTTCTTTTCTTTTTGCCAGCCCATTTGCGAGCTCCTGTTGTAGCGTTCTCCGTCTTCGGTACTCTGGATTATTGCAACTCTATCTACCACAGCCCGCTTATCTGATCTAGTGCCGCTCCGACAGCTGCTATGCAGTCCTCGTATCGAGCTCACATCTCCCCTATTTTGCATTGTCTTCATTGACTCCCAGTTCTCTGTCGTATTTATTTAAAATCTTTATTGTTCATCGTGCTTTTTATGGCAATGGCGCAGGGTATCTTGGAGCCAAATTTCATCCATATGTTCCCTCCCGAGCTCTCCACTCTAAAGATGCTTTTCTTGTTCAGGTTCCACGGTTCTCGCGATCCAGGATTGGGCGTCGTGTTTTTTCAGTGGCTGTGGTCATTTTATGGAACCAACTTCCTTGCTCGCTTTGGGTTATTGAAAATCATCTGGTGACGGGGGGATGGATAGCTCTGGGTCAACGTGTTTGTCTTGGAAGCAAGACAACGCAGTGCAACACAGGTTCGAATCCCGATCCTGCCCTTAGAAACCAATCTCTGGTATAAAAGACCAATTCTAATCTGTTATCTCGGCGTTCTCTGAAAACGCATCTGTTTTAGGTTGATTCGCGTTTTATCCTGGCTGTCCTCTCAGGTCACCTAGCGCCAAGATGTCTTGTTGACGCAAGTCTGCACTTTACAAATAAATAAAATAGAAATGAGCCCCTTGCTGACAAATGGTGATGAATAGCTTTGTATTGACGTTTGTATTGACATGTAGTGCTTCATATGTACGCCATCTTGGCTGCTGGGGGATTTTCTTGTATCTATTGACAACACAGGCGCCATGGCAACTCGAGATGGTGTGCATCAACATATCCTATTTGGAAATAATCCATTTGCAATTTAACGTTTATTACATTTTTTCCCAAAACACGCATTTTTGACCTGCCCTCCTCAACTAACGTCTGTTCAGTTATTACATAAATACGTGTGCTATAACCCTAAAATGTATCTTTAAATGTCTGTCTGTTACAAAAATGATACAACTCGAGACAAAGAAGGCTTTAAAATCACGTGGGCTTCACCTGATCATGTGGTGTGGGGCAAATGACAACTCTGCGTATGGCATGCTGCTGTGTGGTGTGGAGTAACTTTTATGAAGTGTTTACTAAACACCATCCACATTATGCTCCTTTTTTTTTTTTTTAAAGCAAAAGAAAGTAGCACTTCTACCATGTAATGTGAGTAGAATAAGCCATTTCAGTTAAGTCACACATGCCACAGTGCCCCCTAGTAGCCAGATCTGGAAGCTCACCTTCAGTTCAGAGCCACAGGTAAATGCACCATTAAATGAAAAGCTTGCATTTTTGCTCCATATGCAACCCTTGCCATGGTCTTCTACACAGCATTAATGAATTCATACCTTTATCAGCGCAAGGATGACCGACTTCTCTGAAGGATGCAACAACCAAATACGCCTTATTGGGAGCCATCCGTGTGGTGCTTTATGATTGGTGCTTTGGGGCATGTTAACAAAAGCCATGTATATTATGGTGGGTTTAAAAAATAAGAATGGATAAAATCCCATCTACCATATAGTGTGGGTAGACGAGACCAAGGGTATCCATCTCTGGTCGGTGATGGGTGGCACTCGCACAGCGCAAAGAAACAATCAAGACCAGCGGCAAGAACCCATACTGTTACTCCTTCTCTGTTTTGGAAGCACAGGATTGTTTGGGGGACTCCATCCAAGGGTTCGCGGGTTCTGGAACTGCTGGCATAAGCACATGAGTTTCCAAAATGCGAGTAAGAAGAGCACATCTTTGGGTTTCGTCGGACTGTGGGGGCTATCAGTTACTTCATTTTGGATTCGTAACTTGCCATCAGAAGGTTAAAAAAAGGAGCAATTGTCGGTTTCGCATCTGTTAGACATTGTAATGGATGAAGTAAGTGTGCAGCCCAGACAGTGTATGTGATCAGTCCGCAGAAAGGGGATGCTCGCAGCAGCACGTGGAGGTGACGGATGCACACATGAAATGGCCACTCTCCAATTATGCATGCCTTTTCCACTGCACAATGCATTCCAATCGTGCGTTCTTGTGTTCAGTTATTGGATGTCTTGCGCGGTCTGTAGTGCTACTACTGTTCAGCGGCAATAATTGGTTCAAATGAAAATATGATGGGACTGGCGCGCTTGTGAGGCGCACCTTGATCGGAGGAGGAAGAACTCCTGTGGTGACTAAGAACAAAGGGTGGTGACTGAGGAGAGCGTGGCTCATTAGATGGCGACCAGGACAGATACTGTAGAGACCTTGGCATAGTTGAAACACTATTCGTAGAACACGAGCAAGAATGAAGTAGGCCTTGAGAGAAGTTGCTTATCCACCTGTGGTCTATGTCTATTTTCCCTGGACTCCTAAGCCACCTGGAGACAGCCTGGCATCTGGGCGATGGGTTGGACAGGTTACCCCCTATGTTTTAGTTATTTGATTTACTATGAGCTATGCATGCTCCAAGTAACACTGTGTGCACTTTAAACGGGACACTTATTGAAACCAGCATCTGGTGTTTTGTGCTGCATATAGAATAGTATAGTTTGTTGGATCCATTTGAGACTGGATTACAGAAGCCAGGGGGTAGGAGACAGTGGAAACATGCAATTGTGATGATGCTGAACTGTAAGCAGTACGTTTTTTTTTCAATGCGTTACTGTGTTTTACCCCCTGCTCAGCTGCCATTTGCATGGTCTACGGGTCAGGCTAAACCTATCTACATTACTTGCACATATTTACAATTTTGGTGTTTGCTTTTGGTTCATCTTCGTGACTAGACTGGCAGGTTTTAACATCAGCAATTTTTCCACAAGATGGAGTCGTCTTGGCCTGGGAGGGGCTCTTCAGGTTATCCAGGCTGGCAACAGAAGGAAGGCTATATGGGCATGCTTGAGGCTGGGCATGTAACTGGGTTGGATGTTCCAATGCAATTCAATGTCCCTCTTTTCCACCCTATAGATAAACCACAGGCCCCCATGCATCCGCCTTTACGAGTTTGCCTCCTGTGTTCCAAGTGGTGTTGGATCTTTCCTGGTCTTGGCCAGCGGGAGCTCTGCATCCTTGCATCCGGACTGGGATGTACATTTCTCTACCGTGATGCCGGAATACATTCTCCTATGTGTTTAATTTCGTTTTCATTTTTTTTTTCCTACATCTTTAGATCAATTGCTAAACCGCGTGCACTTTGTGTTCAATTTTGTTTGCAAACTGAATGAGAACTGCGTGCTGCATTTAATGAAGATGCTGTTCAAGGAATAGCGTTTGTCATATGGTTGGAGGGCTAGGTGGCAGAAATTAGTCGTTGCAATACGCCCCCTCCACCCCAGCAAGTATGTATTTTCCTATATTTTTACTGCTTGAGAAACTAGAAAAACCTATAGACTGGGAATTTGTGTGAGGGCATGCCGTGTTCCTTCCCACTCAAGCGAAGAGACGGACAGTCTTGGGTTGGTGGTGAATGGAAATGCTTTTACAATGACACTGCAAATGCTGTGTGGAAGACCAGGGGCATTGCAGGAAAGCCTTAGCTAATAATACCCCAACTTGGCAGAGGAAGCAGATACTGATGCCATGTGAAAGGGATTACATCCATCATTGGGGGAATTTCTGAGCTGTAGGAGTAGAGGTGACGTCATAGTGTTAGGAGATTTATTTTCTCGTTTTCTGGGAAATCCCTTGCCCTGATGTAACGTTTCATGTCCAGAGGAGCGTGTGATCGACTGGCTTGTCTAGAAGCTGCTCCCATTCCCACAACAGAGGGCCCACAAAAATGTGGAATTGGCCGAAGTTACCTGGTCTGCTTCCTTCAAGAATGTGTGGTAATCCTCACCAGTGTGAAGATCCTGCATCCTTAATTGCAGGTACTTACTGTTACACTTTGGGTAAGTCGTTACAGAGCCAACGCTGACTAAATACTGATAATCCAAATGCAGTTCCTCTTACTGACCACAGTCTTGCCTCTGAGAGCCATCCTGAAGCTGCAGGTGGACTCAAATGGACTGCTTCTGGCATCGCCTTGGAAGTGTTCGAGGCCACAGCCACCCCTGCTGAGCACCCCCTGTACCCCTTGCACTTTGTTTGGGATCTTGGTGTCTCTGTAGAACCCAGGCAGATCTCCTTTCGCCTTGGTTTTTTTACTTGAAACATGAGCTAGCTGCATTGGGTGTTCTCCTTGTGAGACCTGTTTTCTGGATGCTCTCTAGCCTGTGATCTAGAAGCTGGAATTGTTCTTCACAGCCTTCTCCCGTGACTGAGGATCTGCCGTGCACCATATTTGGAATCAGAACGGTTTTGGGTCTTGAGGAGACCGTTACAGCCTTGTAGACGTCCTGTCCTCTTTCTTTTGTGAGCATTAATTTTGCCCGTTCATTGACGTGTTGCTGAACCATAGCAAGGTCCTGCAAATGCCTGGGAACGTGCAAGTAAACTCACATTCCCACGTCCCAACGGCTTGTGGTCTCCTGAATATTCCTTTGAAGGAAATGAACAAGTTCCTTGCCAATGCTTGAGAAAGGATTCACCTCTTGCAAGGCGGGATCTACCCCATGAACAGGGCAACCAATAAGTTGCAAATCTGACTAATATCTACATGTGTTAGCTCTGATTGAAAAAGTGGACTTGTACGGCGGTGCAGCCCATACAGCAGGAGGACGTCTGCGGCTGTAACACCTCTCCACTGCCTGGAGTTGGAGACAGAGACAAAGTGGACTTGTACGGCGGTGCAGCCCATACAGCAGGAGGACGTCTGAGGCTGTAACACCTCTCCACTGCCTGGAGTTAGAGACAGAGACAAAGTGGACGAACTG
This sequence comes from Ambystoma mexicanum, assembly GCF_040938575.1. Classification (NCBI taxonomy): domain Eukaryota; kingdom Metazoa; phylum Chordata; class Amphibia; order Caudata; family Ambystomatidae; genus Ambystoma; species Ambystoma mexicanum. The sequence goes on along the minus strand of NC_090935.1, from coordinate 1,167,340,630 downwards.
ACTGCATCTTGTGCACAGTGTGGACGTTTGTTCATCCATTGTTGTGCACTCTAGTGCACATTGATTTGTCCATTTTGTTGTTGTTGTGCACTCTTGTGCTTTATCAGATTTCTATGTTGTGTAGGCTGTGGAGCCTTCAAAAGCTCTACTGTTTTCCCTAGTGGTTAACAATAGTAACACATGACCTTTTCTTTTTATCCTATTTGAAAGGTCTACTTGCTTACTTGCCTCCTCCCTCTACGGGCACGTCTTGCTCAGCGTTATTTAGCATCACGTGACTGCGCACCCGCGCGCGCACCCGCCAAGTGCCACAAGTACTGTTGGCTGTTCGCGGGTCGCAGAGTCCAGAGTCTAAGGTACCCTATTCCTTTTTACTTTTGCTTTTAAGCTATTCCCAGGAGAATGATTCCATACACATTGACTACTAATATGCCATCATCAACACAGGCACGAGCCAAATTTAATGATGTAGATTATGAGAAAATCCCCAAAAACGTCCATCTGCAAACTCGGCTCACAAGCATGCTACCAAAAGGGGGCCGTTCTTCGACCTATCGGTCACGTTCAGTTTCAGATGAACTTTTGTTAGGTTTAGATAAACAAGGGACTGTTGAGACTAACGAACACACTGTTTCATTGTCCCCTTCCATATATACTGTTGCCACAAACATTCAGTCAAGTACGATATCATCACAAATTTTGAAAGAGAATTGCACCACAAGTGATATTTTAACCTCTAAGGTGGTTGATCATGAAAGTAGCCCGCATGGTGCCCCCACAGACATGACGATAATAGCAGCATGTCTGGAAGGAGACTTACGGCCTTTAGTGCCCCTTCTCCCGGGGGATAACATGCCTAAACCCATGTTATGCACGGTCCTAGCCCAACAGAAGCTAAGGCAGGCTTACACCCACCTCACCATGATTGGCGAAATGGAGGAAGAGGACATTGAGCTTATGAATCTCACAAATCATACTGATGAATTGTCTGAGGAGGTACAATATATTTGTTCGAATACTGGCGATCTTGTTCAGTTGGAGCCAGATAAGGAGGATCACCAGGAGGCAAATGAGCCCTTACCATCCTCAATACATAATAATGAGATATCTAACCATGATCTAGATGTATCACCCGTAAAGGATATGAATGCCCCTATTGAATCTATTGACGAGTCTGTCTCTTTCATAGCCCCTACTCCTAGACAGCCACGATTTGATCAAGAGGCCCGAGTATCAGACTTCTTTCTGAATCCTGTCCATAAAGAGAGATCTTCATTTCCAGAAGCCCCGGCCTTAAACAATACGCTATCTGCTATGAATACAGCACTGTTAGCCATAGCAAAACTATATGAAGGCTTGGACTTGAAAGTTCATAATGTATCCAAGTCTCTGGAACAACTTCTTTGGTTGCAGTCTAAAAGTAAATCTCATCAGAAAAATTCTTTCTCAATAGAAACACTTACAAGCGCAAAATCCACCCAAACTCTATGTATTGAGATACCACCAACTGACCCCAGCACTCTCCTGACTAACCAAGTGAACCTGCCAAATAATATGGTCACCACAGCAGAAGGAGCTCCTACAGGTGAAACAATGTCCATCAGTATTATCCCTCAAGTACAAAAGGGGCCGACTACCTCCATGACAATCACAGTAGATGGCCAGTCGACCATACCATCTGTTGAAACAGTCTCCAATCTAACAAGTGTACAACCAGCTCAGGCAGTAACCACCCGAAATATGTTTGAAGTTTTTAGCTCACCAGCTACGAATTCTAACAATGGGCGCCCGAATAAAAAAGAAAAATCCAAATAACTAAACCAATTGCACCTACCCTTAAAATGGGAAAGGGACAGAAAAGGAAGAATGCAGTGGGTTCATCTACAGACCAGGACCCGATAGTTCCAGTACTCACCGGTCAGCAGGTCCCTGAGGTAGCCGTTATAGCATCTGGAGCCCTGCCATATAAATCCTTGGATGATCTGGTTCAACTGGTCGAATGTAATAACAAGCAGCAAGAAGTAGTCCAAATGAGACCTCTTATAACATCATCAGTTTTGCCATCCTTACCCACTGCATCATCTCCTACTCTCTCTTCTAATAAAAGCAACACTATTCAGAATGCATCAATGCTACTTGCAATTCAGTCAGAAATCCAGAAATCGGTTGATGCGTATTTAAAACTCTTTCCGAATAATTGTTCGGAAAAAATACAAAGTGATCAGTGGAAAAGACAACATCCCATGGTGATGAACAGCCAGGTGGACACTCAAATGGAACAGCCCACGATAGGGACTGTTTCATTAGACATATGTCCTTCGCAGACTGATGTTAGACAGTTCCCACAAACTGTTTACCCGCAGACTAATACTAGCCAGCTTCCACAAACTGCTACATATCTAAAGAAAGGACCCACCCCCACAGATATTCACAAGGGGGATGTTGGGCCCACACATCTATTTCGGGAGGAAATAAGGGCCTCTGTTGAGGCTTACTTGCTAGAAAATGGTTCTAACCAAATACAGAAACAACAGGCGCAACCAGTAGTGGTAACTTGTCCCACCACAATATCCCCTGAGCCCCAAGTTTCTCGGCAGGAGATGCGAGAAGAAATAAGAGCATCCATTGAAGCTTTTGTGCAACAATCAAAATCCATCAAAACTGTTCCAGAAAAGGCTTACCCTGCACTTAATCCTCTGTTAAGAGGGCCTCAATGGCATACATACACCCAAAAAGAACAACTAAGTTCACCTGTAAGGCTCCCAATAATGACACAGGAACGAGCACCCCAATTTAAGGCAAAACAAGAGCGGACATGCTTTCGCTTTATAATTAAATGTCGAGAATCTCCCTTTAAATCTTATGACTTAAACCGGTCGAGCATTCTGAACATATGTGCTTAAATTCCAGTTTTGTCGACCATATCGTCAGTGGACATACATCAGATTAGTTTTTAAACCATTCTGACCTTTCTATAGTACGGTTATATGTACGCTCAGCCTTGGTAGCCGAAACCCTATGGCAAGCCAGAATGGTTCTATTTGATTTAGTTTTCATTATCACACAAGAAGCTTACTCTAGCCCCTCTATATTACAAGGTCATACTTCTCGTATTTTCACCTCAACAAACAGCTCTGCACTATTCCAGGATATGTCGAATCAGACAGGGCCCACATAACTGTCTTGATACAGAAACCTTGACAATAGTATCTTGGAACACTCGAGGGCACACCCATCTGAACTCCCCGTCTATAGGGAACTTGATCAACAATGATGTAATCGTATTGCAGGAGACATGGCTACTGTGCCCCCCGGTCTGGGACTCTCATAATATAATCTTTACCCCGGCAGAAAAAGGTCATTTTGGTCGGCCGAAGGGCGGGCTAATTATAGCAGTAAAAAAAGACCGTGGTTTTAACATGCTTATCAACAAATCACCCTCCATGTCTTTCCAAGTGTTACAACTCACTTGCAATAAACAACATATAGCAATAGTGAATACCTACTGGTCTACCACTGCACTAAAATCTGAGATATTTTTCAAACAGTTTATCGAAATCTTGGATACCTTGGCCTGTGATGAGAGCATAACTTCCATTATAGTATTGGGTGATCTTAATTTACATCTCATTACAAAGGAGGATATTGCATTAGTAGGAGATGAATTGACGTGGTCATTGATCATGGCAGAGCGTAATTTCCAGATGCTTAATGGTAATATGAGAGGGGATTGTCCAGCACAAAGCACATGGCATAGAGGTACACAATGTGCTGTTATTGACTATGCCTATGTTAACGCGAGGGCTTTCAATTTGGTTAAAACTTTTGAGATAGTACAAACAGATTTAAGTGACCATCACAAACTGAAACTTACTCTACAGATTGGTTACATGAAAATATCACAATGGAAGAATCCGAACATCACCGATCTGATAGTAAATAATGGACGTAATCGTTTAAGTTGGGATAGAGAAAAGTTAGCAAAGTTGGACCAAACCCTATGGGAACTGTATCAGAATCATGATGGTATAAGTAAAGATTATACAGCTGCCCTACAAACAGCTGCACAAGTTTTTAGTGGCAATAGGCTGTTGAAACAACAACATACGCACGTATATGATGCGGAAATAAAAACAAAAAAAAATAATCTGAGACATTCCATTCGTTATCTACGAAAGTTAAATTCCAGTGACATGCTCACCGAAATTAGGACGGTAAAACAAAAATACAAAAGATGGCTCAAAATACAGAGAGCAATATTGTATGAACAGGAAGGAGCTGATATGCTAAAACAGCTCCTCCAAAAATCCACTGCTGGTATATGGGCATTACTTAATCGTACCTCTAATACAGATCAGCATGTCACCCAGCTACACTCAATTGCATCAGATGTATGGCAGCTGTATTTTGAAAAACTCTATCATACTCCCTTTCCGGAGATGCGGTTGAACTTCCATAAATTTACTGCATCAGATGAATTTCATTTTGATTTGGATGATGTCAAACTGTGTATTTCCAAACTGAGCTCTTCTCGGGCTACAGGACCAGACGGTTTGAACAATGTAATGTTAAAAAAGTACATGGTTGAATGGGCAAGCATTCTATGTCGCATCTTCAAACAAATTTTTGAGACAGGTCACATCCCAGAGACTTGGAAGAAATCCATCATTATTCCAATATTTAAGAAGGGCGATCGAGAGAATCCAAAGTCATATAGGCATATAGCTTTATTAGACTGCCCAGGCAAGTTATTTGCTAGGATACTGTTGAAGAAATTTAATAACTGGCTCCAGGAGTACAATCTAAGGGACCCATTTCAAACTGGGTTTTTGCAGGGTATAGGCACTGGCATAAATATTATCACCTTGTCCAGCCTTATCCAGCGAACTTACCAGAGGAAACAACCCTTATATCTTGCATTCATCGACTTTCAAATGGCATTCGATGCGGTTCCTAGAGAACTATTGTATAAAAAGTTGATGGATGCAAACTGTCCATGGAGCATACTCAAATGGGTAATCCAATTACATTCCAACACTAAGATTCAGGTCAGGCTAAATAATGAAGGTTTATTAACACCACCGATTGTAACTGCCCGGGGATTGAAACAGGGCTGCCTGTTAGCATCGGCCCTGTTTAACTTTTTTATCTCCGATATTAATCGAACCTTTGACAATGTGATATCTGATTCTCCGAGGCTCGTGGGGGTTGAAATAAAATGTTTACTATATGCAGATGATATGGTGTTATTTTCCCATACCCCACGAGGATTGCGCAAGCTTCTGGGTGCTCTGGATGCATATACTAAGGTTAATGCTATAACCATTAATGTGGCAAAAACCAATATTGTCCAGTTTGGGACTAGAAGACAATGTAAGACACAGTTGCACTGGCCACTTCAAGACTGTAAAATCACTGTCTCCAATGTATATGTATATCTGGGTATGTTGATCTGTAATCTATGTGCTGTGGACCAATACAACATGCAGGGTCTACTTAAACTGCAGATGACCATCTCACAAGCACGTATCATCAGAGCACGTTATTGTAAATTCTCCATGTCACCGGTACTCTCATACTTCAAACTAAAAGTGGTGCCTATAATTTTGTATGGTGCAGAAACCCAAAAAATCATGTCATATGCCTATTGGTCGGCGAGAGAAGGTCGTTTCTGGAGGCAACTCCTGAACTTACCAAACTCGCAACCATTACCACTTATAAGATACGAACTTGGCTTGATTTCAGTTTATGCGATGTACAAATGGAAACTGTGTGCCCTATATCGCAAGTGTTTGATGAATCAGCATGTAATAGGAATAACGAGCGTTATAGCAACTTACTTGTTGAATTCTGTGGATATATTTCCGAAAATGTGGCGCATGAAAGTTCAAAAGTTTTTGGATAAAGCGCAAATAAATAGTACGCTTTTGCTAGAAAATCCAGACAAAGCAAAAACAAAAATATGGGAAACAGACTGGATCCACACACGTGTGGCATGTACATATTATAAAAACTTTACGTCTAATCCCTTTGAACTAAAGCGCTAAAATGTTGTGGCTAATTATTTGCTAAAGTCCCCAAACTCTAATCATCGTAGTGGGTTCCTGAGATTCAGATTAAACCTCTGGCTTACAAATGATGTTACTAATAACCGCAACAAAAATGGCACACCGCTGCTTTGCCGGTTCTGTAAATGCCAAGCAGAAACATTGAAGCATTTGTGTACCGAATGTGTGAATTTATTAGAAATTTGTTGCATTCATTTCAAACACTTATTTGTGGATCAAGAAATTATGACTGCTGAAGAACTCTGGGCATTATTGTTTTATACCAAAAGGAAGTCAGTGAGATATGCCATTGTTAATTACTTGCAACAAATACAAATACCAAAGTATGCTGTCTCAACATAGCAAAACTGTAACAGTTATTTTAAAGTCTTTTATCTTCTTTTTTGTAACCTTCTATTAATTATCTATTATCCTGTATGATTGTTTGTAGATTGTTTTAAATGCTTTTTGTAAACAAGATTTTAAGTTGAAAGGTCTCGATTTTTCGCGACCAAAACAACTAAAAAAATAAAAATAAATAAATAAAGAAATGAACAAGTACGCAGCATGCTTATTTTGGGAAATATGTTGCCTATTGCAAAGTAGTGAAACCCTGAGGCTATAACTTCCGCCCGTTGTATTACCTTAAACCATACTATATTAAAAAAACGTATTTACTGAAGTTGGGTTTGCTTAGTAGTTTTCCACTGGAACTTTAGGCCAGTGGTGTTTTAGTTTTTGTAAGTAATATGTATTTCCGTTGCTTTGATTTTGCTTTTCTTCTTGAAACCCACTCGACAGTGGGATTACTTTAATATGCACTAATTCTGTACTTTTTTGTACCTTTTTTTTTTTTTTTTTTTTTTTTTTTTCTTCTTTGGACTGCTAGGTTGTCGTTCAGCACTATCTATAAGCCAAAACTGTTGAGTACAGCTAGGCAGTGCTGGAAATGGAAGAAAAAAAATACTGGGGGAACTGTCATCTCTTAGGAGGGGTGGGGCTGTGGGAAGCAGGGGGTGGTGGCAAGGGGCGTGGCCCCCTTCTAGGTTGCGCAACACAGTATCTCTTTATAGAACCCAATCCTGGCAATTTGCATACAGGCAAGAGCATTATGGGAACATCATAATGTCCACAATTTTAAATGTTAAAACAGGTCATAGTGATTTAGCAAGAAACCCTTTTAAGCGAATAATGGTCGCTTCTGTTTTGATTGGTAACAATATTCACCCTAATAAAGAGATGTCTGTAAATTGCAGGAAATATGTGTCCGTTTGGACAGTTGCTTGAGGCTTTGGAAGTTACTGTATGCAGTGCCAAGTCTTCTGAGAGCTTGTTGAAGAGCGTCTGGGTAACTCGTTCGTGCAATAATGCTGCTCGTTGAGGAGTGGGATCTGGGACAGTTGTAGGACAGTCCCCTGTGTCCTGGGGGATGGAGCGGCGCTCCTGCTCATTCCCTGCACCACAGCTAGGGAGAAATGGCTTATGAGGATGGACACGCAGCTTGTAGGTGGCCAACTCTTTGATAGTCTTTCGCGGGACACTTGCCTAGGGTGGCCTACACTTACCCACAAGGTGGTGATGACGTCACGTCATTCACAATTGGCCGGCCCTCTTTTAATGTACATTTTTTAAATTGCTCTTAATTCCTGTCTTAATTGAAATGCAAAAGGTTTGTCCTTGGGAGGTGATGGTCACGTTTTTTAACTGCAAACATGACCATCACGACCCCAGGAACAAAACATTAGCATTTGAATTAAGCCAGGTATAGAGCGTTAGAGCTCGACCTGTAGGCTCAAAAGGAGCCAGGGCTGCAGAGCCGCCCCGAGAAAGAAAGCAGCAGGCGGCAGCGCCGTGCTGTGTAAGTGGCCACTTCAGTTTGCAGAGTGGCTGTGCTGGAGTCAGGTTGTCCTGACGAAAGTCGAGACAACCTGCGTCCCGCACAGCCACTCCACAAACCGCAGGGCAGAGTCCCTAATTGCTGGACAATCCCACAAAATTCGGGACAGTTGGCCACCCTAGCTTGTAGGTGTTGTTTGGTATTTGCCAATCCGTTGCCTGCCGATGGCCATGCTAATCCCTTTGGCCACTCACTCAGTTCCTGTCCTTTCGCGCCCAAAAGACCTCCTCACAGGAACTCTTTGAGTGCTTTAATCAAGCCATACCTTCAAACTTTGCAAAGTGCTTCCTAGTGTTGTTTCAAAGCGGTCTTCTTAATGATTGGTTAATGATTTAATTGGAGTTGTAAATGAAAATGTCTTAACCAGGCCTGCATTCCGCAACAAAAAATATAAGCACTATGCAGGTCCTTAACCAAAGTTCTGTTAAAAACAAATATTGGCAAAGTCCACAGTTTTGGCTTGTGTATAAGTATTCACATTTGAAAGATACTGCTAACATATGCCAAGGTACTCGCACCATTTTGCACCGACTACATCAGTGGCCAGTTAATACCACTACAGCAGTGCCTTTCCCGTGCCTACACAAAAGCCCAAACTATTGGCATTGCCAATGCTTGTTTAAATGAAACTCTTGATCTTACCCATAGTGGGTAACCCCGTTTTGGTTTAACCCCCCATGTGTGGGAAGCCCGCCACTGGGTGCCTGGAAGCCATTGTTCTAAGTTTGCTGAATTCCCCGAGGGGAGGAGTCTGCTAATGTATGTCTGTGTTGCTTTACTGCTTGTAAAGCGCTGGTGCACTAACTTGCTAAGGGCTTTGATGTTTGCTTTCCCCAACAAATGTTTATTTAGGTGAGTGTCCTAAACTCGGCATGTGAACTTCCAAGCTGTGCTCCAGTAACCTGAACGCCTCTGCTAATGCGGCCAGGGCTAGCTTGTCACCCCGGCTGATTGAAGCGGAGGAAACCTCCAACAGCTGACCTGACCCGAATGACTCGCCAGATCAGATGTCGGAGCCTCGCAGGCAGGTGCCCGACATAGCGTGCCCTTTGGGTTCCTTCACCCGCCCCCGTTCTTTTCAGGAATCTGGGCAACTGTCTGCAACGGGCCGTCGGTACCGGATAACTCGGTGACCATTCAAATAGTAATAATTTAAAAAACAAGCCTTTGATTGGCCATGGACACAGCCCGCATAAGAGGAGTCCTGTAAACAGTAAACTTGTTTTTTTCTTTGTTTAGTGCTCGGAGTTTAGTTAAAATTACTACTTTTGAATGGGAGTTTTTTTTAATGCAAAAAGCCCCCATTCAGGTGGATGTTTATTTAGCTTATTTATTTGGATTCTGATGTTTTTGAGACTTCTTTTTTTTTCTTCTTTAAACACGTTATTTGTAGTTCTCGTAGATGTGCCAGCGTTCCCGCTGCAGTGGGGCTCTTTAATATGTAATGACTGTATTTATTGTTTTGTTTTACTTTAATCGGACCAGAGCGCTTGGTAAGGTATAACCGAGCATCACCTAATGTGTCCCTCCTCAAATGTCCTCTCCATTGAAAAGCATTACAGACCCTCATTCAAAGCCCTCCACTTGAAGCTCTTATGTTAAAGCTTTTATTCTAATGACAATAGCAGGGCTGGAAATTAAGATTGCATAAGCAGGAGATAAAAGCAGCTCCTGGGTATCCAGCCTTGACCAGGGGCTACCACTAGGTAACGTGGAGCTATTACACCGCTTTCCACAAATGTCACTGCCGCAAAAGATGCACACACAAAATATTTTCCATTATTTATGACCCCTTATGCTGTAAATGTTGTATAGATAGTCCCAAATGCACAGTGTTACATTCACATCGGCATCAATTGACCTTCTGAGCAAAGAATAGCTCCTTGTAGATGTTGGTGTTAAGGTAACCAGGCTCTTCTGGGCTACAATCGGGAGCTAAATAGCTCCCAGCTCCCCTCTGTTTCGAACCCTGCAATAGTTTCGGTTTAAAGGTAGTGCTTTCAGTGCCACCTTAAATCTCAAACTAAAAATAATAGCCACGTTTCTGACATTCAAAACATTCCGTATCCCTCTGCTCCTCGCCTGACAGCCTAAACTGTGACTCCCTCACTCGTGTGACATTGTGGGTAATTTGTGTGCCCTGTCCCGTTCTAAACTGTTTGTATTGATTTTCATCATATAGTTAGGGTTAAAAGGCGTGATGAGCCCGCCCGCCTCAGTTGTTGCAAAGAAAACCAACGCTAAACGTGACACCAAATAATGGCAATTTCTCAGCTGTTCTGCAATGGGAGGGAAACGATCACAGAAGATTGGACATTAAATATGCCATTGGGATGGAGCTTCCGGACACCATTTCCTGGACCGCACAACCGGAACACGGAAAGAGACCATTAGCCTTCTATCTCGGCCTCTTTGCCTTAATCCCATGGCCCCATTAGCATTCTTGAACAGTTGGCCTCAATTGTACTTTTCCTGTCCCTTTACCATCTGCAAACAGCCCCAAGTCTTTCAACATCGCTGTACTGCTGTTCTCATATCCAGCTCCCACCGTTGCCTGTTAGTGGAGATCGTCAGTGTCGGATATTTCTGTAATATTAAATATTGTTTATTATCATATTTTTCTATAATGCTCTTCAACACTGCTCTTGGTGAACAGTGGTTCTGTCTTCAGAGGTTAAGTGTGGCTCACTTGCCACCATGTGATGCCATAACCCTGTGACACTTTGCACCCGTGTCCATCTCCACTTTCTGGGGTTTTCCTCCTTCACCCATGAGCCCTGCACCACTAAAGCCGACCGTTCGGCCTTGGAAGTCCAACAACGACTTTCAAAAACAAGAAGTGCTTTTCCTGCCGCACCAGGTTACGGACGCAGATTAGACTGCCACCTCCATCTTCCACTTCAGGAATGAACGTATGACCCTACCCTCACCACTTCACTCAACCCCACTTCTCTCTCTTAGCGTGGTCCACTCTTGTGACTATGCCGCTTCCATCTTAACACACTCTTGATGGAGACTGTGTCATTTCTGCCTTATCCCATAGATGTGGGCAGATACTGGTGCTATGGGTCCTGTAGCTACCCGTTTTGTCTGGCTTTTCCTCAATGGATTGTTTTGCGGCAACACAGTTGGTTTTCAATGAAGAAGAGAACAGTGGGAAACCGGTGGCGTGTCCAGATTCTTTGACTGGGGTGACCCAAGTGGGGCACTGACTTAAGATGCAGGGGTGGTATGAAGTACGAACACGCACACACGCAAACTGATCATAGTACGGGATAATGGGGTGGCCAATCAGATTCCAGGGGTAGCACGTGCCACGGCACAGCAGAAATGACCTACATATCGCTCGGAAGCAAGTCACATGCAACGGCTGCGAGCATTTTACTGCTGCACGCCTTCATGCAAAAATAATCCTCCTCCCAGTCTTCATTGGAAGCCTGCCGGTGTGCGTGTATTCTTCGAGCATTGCGTAGTGGTTGCCGCTGGCGCACATTTCTTTCTGCGGGAGCCTTGCTTTGTGCTCTGGACCCATGCTGACTGCCTTTTGAGGTCAGAGTCTCCTGTTATTGAGAGTACATGCTCCCTTAATGGACGCTTTCAAAGGCTGGGAAAAATAGATGGTCTTGCAGAAGCCCCTTGGCCCACTGCCACTCTGGCAGCAATTTTAAAGTTGTATATTCTAGGACATCTGGACCACAACCCGGATTTTTGGGCCTGGAAGGTATAATTGGCACATTAGTGACTTATTTGCACTTCACCTGGCTAAGTGAATAAAAAGCCTGGAATCCCCCCACATCAAAGGAAATAACTGAAATCAATAATTAAAATGTTCAATGGCCTCTGGCTGGTAAGACTAATCCTCTAGCGTTAGCACAGGTGATGCTTATCAGACAAGAGCCACAGCTCATAGCAAACGCTGGATAAGAAAAGGAGCAACACGGATCCAAAGCCAGTCCAAATAAACCATGCTTGCCGTCTTCGTGTAGTGATTTACCCCTAAAAGCAGCCCATTTTTTAAGGGGACTTTGTACTAGTGAGATAATGTTTCTTATTCGTCTTTCCGTGGATTTATTTTGATCCACAGGTGTGAGTAGTATTATCCCTGCATGTGTTCTGCTGGGCATCTGCAGTTCTGAATTTCCTATGGGGGTGGGGGGAAGGAAAGTTGTAAGCATCGGAATGCAAAGAAAAACCATTGGAGTGGATAAATGGCTCCGGCCACCTGACCGCGGACACGTTAAGATCCCTCTTGTTGTCCCCTAAATTCAGTTTAACTACTGGTCATATCTGGGGTTCTTCAAAGCTTCCCTGTCCTTTCATAGTGTCTGACATTTTCTTTTCATGATGTTCTCACAATGGGGCTAAAGCGGGAATATAGCTCAGGGGCAACGGGTTTGTCTTGGAAGCAAGACAATGCAGAGCAACATAGGTTCGATTCCGGTCCCTGCTTAGAGACTGGTCTCCGGTTTCAAGTGTTGTGAAAGTTTGATTCATGTATTTTGTTTGGGATGCAGAGTTGTTGGTGTCAGTGTTGTAATTGCTGTGGTACATTTGATTGTAGGTATACTAAATTTCCTTGGTCTAATTAATGATGTCAATCGATTATCTACAGTTTTTGTGTGTATTCTTGCACAACGCGCGGAGTTATACATCGATTTAGCCACGCTATCACTGATTGGTCTTGTATTGCATTTTCTGAAAACGTAGACATTTATGCATCCGTCATGACGTTTATGTGCGCCACATCTGCACACATTCTTTTATACAATACAGATACATTTTCTTGTCAAGACATCCTATACTATATGTGGGTTTTTGTACAGAAACGTTTGGGCTCACTTTTGTTGGGGTGAATCATTAATCTTCTACCGGTGTTAATATTAACCCCTGAGGTGCAGTGCAATATGATGTGGTGTTTTCTGGTGCGGATTATGATTTTCTCTTTAGATTTCTTATTTTGTGTGGGAGGACTCAGTCATCATCTCCATAAGATTTTCTGCCGAAAGCTGATTGGCCCTCTTCAACATTGTGGAACCGGCCAAACACTAAGGCCTCCCTCCACCCCTGTCTAGCCATGTCTGGGCCTGGTGCCACGGCCCCTTATCACTTCACCGGGTCTGGCCGCCTCCTTTTGCCCCACAGCACTCCCTCTACCCTCAATCCAATCCCAGTGCTCGTACGGTAAGATGAACAGCGCATGGCATCATGTTGATCGCTTTCATATTCTGCCGCCGACCAATCTACCGTTGCACTCGCGCTGCTGCCTCTGCACTTCACCTCTCCAGATTCGGAGCGCTTCCCCAACTAGTAGCTTGTTTTCGGGTCGCATCCCCCGACCCTCGGCCGTGGTGTTGCTGTCACATGCACCCGTTCCTTGCTGGAACCCTTCACTAAACCGTTACCTTGGTATCGAACCCTGTACCATGACTCTTCAGCTTACATTGGTTTCTTTGCCCCCCAACTGCTCCTCGAACTCTGTTTACATCACTGCATCCAGTTTGTATTGCATTATGCGCCGTCTGGGTTATTGAAACGTATGTATGTATGTTTTGTTTTATACACTTTGCACATCTGCTTCAAAATCAAATCGGGCTGTTGCTCGTTGTGATTGTACTATTGTATTCTGATGTAGCTCCCTCCGTACCATGAGGCGCGGCTCTGCCAAGCAATGCATTTAACTGACTGTACGACTCAAGACTGTCATCTTGCATTTTCTGTAACTCGCGTCCTGATGCCCGAGGGTTTGGTGCGCTGCGATTAATGTAAAAATAAAATAAAATGTGCACTTTTTTGTTGTTTTGATAGACTAAATCTGGTTAGCTTCAACATCTGGTTAGCTTCAACGGAGGGAACGGTTAGTGAATCTTTTTAACCTCTTAATTGCAGTGGATGGCCGCTTTCTAGCTGCTAATTAGGATGGCCTGCAGGCTACCTTGTAGTTTATTCACTTTATCAATCTATGCAGATTGGCAAGCATGACCTGTAGTCCAGAAGATGAGTCCTTTCTTTGTTTCTTTGTCTCCATACGCCAGCCACATCACAAAGAGTCCTTCCGCATTGCATTGATTTACTGCTCGCTAACTTTCCGCAGCAGCAACACTTTCCTTGTACAATGTACAATTTAGGGAAACGCCCTCTTTCACGTTCACATCGACTAGCAAGTGTAGGGCTGTGCACATGTCCCAGGCGATAACGAGTAGGGTTCCTGTAGCCTCTACCAACATGGCCTCCACACCCAAACAGGGTGAAGTACAAGAAAGCTGATACCCACCTGAAAACAAACGACACTAAAGGTCTCTATTGCAACCCTTAAAAGACTTGCATTCCCCACAAGAAGTGTACTCCCATGTGGAATGTGATCACATCTGCCCACGATCATGTGACTAATTAGCTCGCCTCCTGCTTGGAGAAGCTGAAGCGGTTCTTTCGCAGCGGAAGAGGCCGCCGAGCACAGTGTCTAATCCAGATAGAAGGGTGCAGTCCTCGGCAGACGGTGGCATTATTCCCCTGTCTCACCCCCCCCCCCCCCGAACCCCCCCCAATCTCCCCCTGCCCCTTAAAGGAATGTAGCAGCAGAACAGAGGAGTCTGGAAATAATGTAAAAGTATAAGTACAGTTTTATTTTTTTTATTTTTTATTTTGGTTGACTGATAAATCAACCTTTCAAAATTTACAGAAAATGTACTTAATAAAATACAGTTACACAGAATACAAAATCTCATTTTACACCATATTCAAAATATTAATACAATATTTACCATGAAAGTGACAAATTTACAAATTTCACAATCTAAAACATTGTCCACTGGAGCTCTCCCACATCCATAATACACCTCTTCCGTTTAACCTCTGGTTATCTAAGGTGGAATAACAGCATTAACACATTGAACTAATGCAATCTGTATAGAGGACTCTGTTAGTTAAAAGATGGGTCCATATTTAATCACTGGAGCGTATTGATAAAAATTGACAACACTTATTAAACAATTGATACCGAATTTTACTCGAGGCGGGGCATTCAACCACCAGATGGCAGAAGGACTCCATTTGAAGTGGATCATTACAAAATCGGCAGTATAAGTCGCCTTTAGGGATTAATTTTCTCCTACCTAGAAACTGCCTCCTCAAACATAAAAATACAGTTTTAATGATTGTACAAAATACATGAAAAATCATTGGCACGTCTTGATTAAATTGTCAGACATACATGAAGCAATGAAACCTGGCCAACAGATTAAACCAAAGTAAAACAAAATCTCATCAAAGCAGGCACTCCTCATCGGCAATCCTCCAGCTCACAACTGCCAGCAGACACCATTAAATGCAAAACTAGGACAGACAAGGGCTTGCAATTCAAAAGGTTAATCCAAAAGGTGGCCCACGAAATGGGGAAGGCAAAAAGACCCATAAAGCCATGAGTTCCCATCACATACCAAATGCAAACCAGTGCAATGTGATCGCCCCCGAACTCTTATTGCTCTATAAGTGAAACATTGACCCCCTTTTGAAATTTGGTTATGATATGGCATTTATACGCCTATACACAAGTGTTTCAAGGTGCGACGAGGCAAGGGAGGGTGACCAGAGGGAAGACGGAGACACCGATTTTACTAGGCCAGGTGACATTGAGATCACGCAAGTGCAGGGGAGGAGGGTGAAGGGGGGAAGGGAAAAAGAGCGGGGGGGAAGGGGACAATGCACTGCATAGGAAACCGTAAGATAAATGAGGGCAATAAATAAAAGGTTGTGCAGGAAGTTGAAATTACACCGTCCTTCTGGCATGAGGTGAAGCTGAAGACTGTATATTGGGGAAGTGAGTGTCACTATCGCGGTGGTAAAGACACCTCCTCAGGACTATCAAAATAGTCTGAATAACAATGTAGGGTTTGGAACTGTGGTGCTTGAGTAAAATGTATTATAAATAGACACAATGTGGTATTATTTAAATCCTACAAAATAAAACCACATTAAAATCGCTATGTTGGATTTATAGGGTAAGCATTTTAATTGTAAACTTCGTTGAAACTTGATATATATATATATATATATATATATATATATATATATATATATATATATATATATATATATATATATATATATATATATATATATTTTATGAGCCTCCATTTGGTGCGACAGAAAAGTGAAGGGTTTCTGTGTAAGCAAGAGATTTGTTTCCAATCATTCATTTTGAAGTGTTGAATTGCATGTCTCCTGCCATGTTGAAGGGGCAGTGATAATTATTTTCTCCCATACAGGGAGCATATTGTCAGCCAGCCGACATGACACTCGCCCACGTGCTGCCGTTGACTTCTCCTACCTATCTGCCACCTCTGGGTGGAAGGAGAGACTGGGAAGGGGAAACGCGGGCACGCGCCTATAGCACGGATCCCTGTGGTGATACAGGGCCCTCTAATAGTGAATGCAGTTGAGGCAGGGGTGGCTTACCTGCTCCTGACAACAGAATTGCTGTGTAGCCCAATGTTCACCAATGATCTGATAAGCCTGCACCCACCATCCTGTAACTGCGCAAAGCGGACTCAATTCAAACTATTTGGACTTGCACAAAAAAGAACATGAATAAACCTACTTATAGCAAACAAATCTATGCGCCCATTTCTTCCTGCGTTCATCCATCACAGCTCCCCTCCCGCTCCCCTTAACTCTACCACAAGCTTTCTCTTAAACCCATAACATTTTGGCTCCCCCATACATCTTCGCAATCCCCCATTGGATCACGCCCCCCACATCGAGCAAGGTTTGGTGGCCACAAAAAGCGTCCCTATATGTTGCACACCAACTGCAATATATTGCACTCCAACTGTCCCATTTCCAGTTGGCAGAGCCAACCTACAAAACCATGTTCAGGACCCCCCCACCAAGAATCACTAAAAAAAAAAAAATCCATGCTTCTCCAGTGCCCAGCCCAAAAGGGACAATCCTGACCACATTGTGTGGCGTGAAGAAAAAGACAGTGTGCCTCCTGTTCTGCCCTGATCAATGATTGCAAACGATGGTGAGTGCAGATGATGTACCTTTCCCTTGGGAGTGGTCATGGAACCACCTCCCCTTTTATCTCCCACAGCCTTCCTTGTCCATTTATAAATCAGTGGCCACCACAAATCAATATATTCATACAGGCCTCAAAAGTTGCACTAGCCATTGGCTATCCTTAATTGACTCCGGGCAAGTGAGAAATGGTGTGTGCTGTTGGTATGTGGAGATCTATAGGCAGGCGCAAGTAGTTTAAGCCTGGCTAGTTAGTAGCTTGCATCTTGACATGTTTAGCCCAGCCATCAAGAAATGGATAGCCAGATAATTGACAATGCCAATGCTGCCTTATCTTCCATGCCAGGCATACTAATTGTTTGGAACGCTTGGCTCTGAATGTGCTTTGCTCAGTGTGGCATTGGACGCGTTTGTCTTTCCAATGCACGTCAGGGGAGTTTCACAGTGACGCAGCTTCGAAGGGCTCACTCTCGGCTGTCCACTGCGATACTGCGCACCCCTCCTCTTTCCATGCAAAGGTCCTGTGGATCCCAGGCCCTGCTGCATGGTCTGGGTCACCTGGAAAGAAAGAGGCACCCCAGAGATCTTGCGTGGCAGGATGCAGGTGACGCGTCCCGTCATAGAAACACTTTTCAAAACAAAAAGGCGTTTTCAGTACAAAAAAGCTGCAGGCTTTGAACGGCGTTTCCCTCGGCTCCCTTTCTGCTCATTGCTAACGTTGGCATTGTCCGTGGGAAAGAGGTTTTTTTTTTTTTTCGTCAGTAAGTTTTGTTTTTATTTCCAAATCCGGATTGGGTATGCCGAATCGCTTTGATGGGAAGTCCTCTCCATCCGCACTAAACGAAGTGCTCTGTGCAGGTTAAATGTCTCGAAAAACCGCAACAGAATGTCATCTCCTGAACGCTTATTTCGGGGTTCAGAAACCTTTTATTATGTTATATATTGAGCGCAGATCTGGCTTCGAGAAGCAACGGAGCGTTTTACAGAGGTATACAACAGCACAGATGCGTAATGGGGCGCTTTTCACAGGTAACGGAACAGATATACAGTGGGGGGGGCAAGGGAGTGGGGGGGCGCAGAGAAGGGGTACAGCTGTGGCGGGGAGGAGATGGGCCATCGGCATCTATTGAGTCGGGTGGCGTGAGGGGCAGCGTGACGGCCTAGGTGTTGAGGAGGAAATGCCTCCGAGGAGTGCATTGCCCCCATCCTGGTGGGATGGGAGCAGTGCTCGAACAGTGTATCTAAAGTGTCCGGAGAGAGAAAGGGCTTGACCTTCTCGCAGGAGGGAGAGCCGAAACCAAGCTGTACGAGTTTTCTTAGCTATGTGTGTGTGTCTTGAAGGAGAGGTGCTTCTCAATGTGGAACTAGAGGGACTTGGCACAGGAGGTGAGTTTAGGCACTGTTACGCAGTGGAAGTTGAAACTTGCACCGTAATTATTGCCTGAGGTGAAGACGAGGACCTTACATGGAGGAAGAGCCAGCATGCCACTGTTGATGACCCCTCCTGAGGTCTATAAAGATAGTTATTTTTTACATAGTCTGATTGGCTGAAAGAAGGTCCAAAACAAACTCCATGTGTAAAATACCTGTAAAAATTGAGTGAGCGATTGAACATATGAGGCCCTTTGCAAAATACACTGCCCCATGGCGCTGATCTTGACCCCAGGCCCAGTTTGATTTACTCAAGAAATGGATTTTTAAGTAATTCATTTTTCTTACTGCCTTCTAAACTAGAAGTGCAGTCCACAATTTTGACATTCGCACACAAGCTTGAAGGACTTCATCTTGAATTGCTGTCTGTGTACAACTACGAAAAGTGGTGTTGTGGCCCCTTCAGAGATGTGTCAGTCATTTTATAATGCACCTGTACACAAGTGTTTCTAGGCATGACAAGATAAGGGGAGACAAAGGGTTGACAAAACAAACCATTTTACTAGGCCTTATGTCATTCAGATCGTGCAAGGGGGAAGGGAGAGGATAAGTGCCATGGGGTTGGGGAGAAGTGCAATAGGGCAAGGATCAAGTAAGTGCTGCCAGGGTGGCCGGCTTCTGAGTATGTGCAAGGAACCATGGACTGTAGGGTTGTAGATATACAATCCTTACGTGTGCGGAAGCCCGGAGACAGTGTAGGGCGCTAATGGTCTTGTAGGGGCCGGGGGCCCATTAAGGTTCAGAGGGTGGCCAGGTAGCACAGCAGACGAGTGAGTGAGAGACACTCTTGACTTGCTTCCGGAACCTTAGGTGGTCCTGCTTAAGTTTGAGGAAGGCAGGGAGGCTGTTCCAGATTGAGGCACCAGCTGAGGAAAGAGATCTGCCCCCCACTCTCTGCCTGGAGATGCGTCTGACCCTCTGAGTTGGATGTGGATAAGCAAAGGACTTGGGAAGGAAAGTGTTTAGGAAGAGAGAGTTGGACGTAGTGTGGTCCCCGGCCCCAGAAAGCCTTGTGGACAATGCAGTGTTGAACTTGATCCTTGCTGCCACTGGGAGCCAGTGGAGACATTTTAGGGCTGGAGAGATCATCCCTGGGCTTGAGGCCAAGGACAAGTCTTGCAGTCCTGTTCTGGATTAGTTGCAGAGGGCAAAGAGTAGAGGCAGGTAGATTTAGAAAGAGGCTGTTGCAGTATTCCAGCCTAAACAGAACCAGGGCTCTGGAGACGGTGAGCTTCTGGGGGAAAGTGAGAAAAGGAAGAATTCCTCTGAGGCGGTGCTGCTCGTAGTGGGACTTCTTAGAGGGGTCCGTGATGAGAGGAGAGTGTGGAGTCGAAGATGACACCAAGAATTTTTTCCTCACAGGAAGGCGCAGGGAGACCGTCCAAGGAGGGCAGTCAGAGCGAGGAGGGCGAGCGGGAGCCGGGGTCCCAGTGAGCAGGATCTCAGACTTACTGGCATTGAAGCAGAGAATCGGTATGGAGAGTAAGCTGAGAGATGGGCAGCTTTTCCAGGAGTTTGCCCAAGAAAGGAGGGATAGAGATTGGGTGGTAGTTTGCCAGAGAGGAAGGCTCGGCAGAAGGCTTAAGGGTGAAGGGGTGCACAAGGGGGTGCTTTGGGGAGGGGAAAGCTCCAGTGGCATAAGTGATCGCAAAAATCATTCAAGGCTGGAGCGAGGGTGTTGATGTGGTCCTTGATGGTTCTGGAGGAACAGGGAGCACCTGCTTGGACGACACTTTCATAGATGTGACTTGTCTAGAAACCTTGTTGGGCGTGAACAGGGGAAAAGAGGAAAAAGGAGGAGGGGGGAGAGGGGTAGGAGGAGAGGGAGAGGAAGAGGAGAGCGAGGACAGAAGGTCTTGAGTTTTAGTTGTGACATGAGAAGCTAGTGTTGTGCAGAGGGCCTGGGAGGGAACAGGAGAGGTGGAGACTGTAGCAGGATTGGCCAGCTCCTTGCAGATTTTGAAGAGTTTGGCCGAGTTGTTAGAGGCTGCAGGCTTGGATGTAAGCTCTCTTCTTGGACAGGACTTAGTCTGTATTGCCTTTGGAGCAGGCGGCAGGACAGTTTGTCAGAGGATGTGCCTTACGCCCTCCACTTCCTCTGTCACCCTACACTTGCATATTAGGGTGACGAGGTCGGAAGCGTACCAAGAGTTGCACTTGGAGGTAGGCTTCAAACAGATCCTCATGACGGGCAAGGGCATCAAGATTGTTAGAGATGGAGAGATGCAGGTTGGAGAGGGCTGTGTCAGTGGGTGAGTCGGCCCCAGGCATAGGAGGAGGAGAGAAAGTAGCAGCGAAAGCCTCCACTGACGCACGCTTCATGGGCCGGATGACCGTGATGGTGGGTAGCAGTGCTAGAGTCGCCTTCACCTGGGGGGTAGAGGGTGAATAGGAGTTTTGTCCAATTATATATTTTCTTCTAAAGATCAGTATATAAGAAGGTGGCATGAAGTGGTTACCCATGCTTTGGCGGATGCAGATGTCACATTACATGATTTAATACAAAACCCCATGAGAGTTAAGACCAAACTCTTTCAATGGGATTGGATCAGAACTATAGCAAAATGTAAGTCCTATCGTGATTTCAATGAGAACATGTTTCAACACAAAAGATATAGTACTCCGGAGCCATACATTTTGAAATATCCATCAATCGTGCATAGATCAGACTTTTTCCAACTAAGATTTAATCTATGGCTAACCAGTGATGCTCTGGCTAAGGGCAAAGTAGTTGCACAGACAGAACATCTGTCGGTTCTGCAAAGAGTCTTTGCAGAGAGAAACACTAAGACATTTATTGGTTGATTGTGTTGCCTTAAGGGCCATGAGAGTAAAATACTTGAAGCATGTCACGGCAGGTTATCGAGGTGTCGCCAGATCTGCTATAGCAAGTGATCTTTTGTGGTGTACTTCCGCGAGTGCTATTGGTTTTTTGCATGCATTGAACTTAAGAGATATAATAGGGATCTATCACAATTGATTGTAGATTTCTTTTTATTTGAATAATGTATATTGTAACTGGATTATATTATGTATTCTTAATTTATATTTTTTATTATGGTATCTTAATCTCTTGTTTGTTTTTTCTTGTTTTCTTTATGCTTTTATGTGCATCAGAATTTTGATGTAAAAATAAGTTGATATGTCAACTAAATCAATAAAACCTGTTTTAAGAAAAGGATACTGAAGAACAACGTGCCTATTTTGGCGTCCAAAGGTCTTGCAACGTTTCACTTGTTTACAGTTTTCTGTACCGGCTATGAGCTATTGCAACACACTTCTTCTGGTGAGTGGATGTTCTTTATCCTGCCCTAAAAAGTAGGCCACTGCATTCCAGAATTAGCACACACCTGCACATTAACATAAATAGCAGAGAACATTAATTTGTTACCTGGCAACTATGAGCATGAAACGGTGTTATTCGACAGGATTGTTTTGGACGGATCGAGAGTGTCTGTTGCCATATGCGAAATGCCATTTTGGACCCCCCTGAACCGCTCTACAGTGACTGCATGTGTTTGTGTTTTAGGGATCTTAGCACCCCTTTGTCCACCTGGTGGTGGTGCCCTAAGCAGCTGCGTGTAATTGTCTGATTTGCTGCACCGGGCCTGAGCATCGCCACGCAAAGACATGTCTTGGTTATTCTGTAAAGTGACACGTTTCTGAAAAATAGACCATGTGCTCAGCAGGGCTCCAGGGGAGACTGCGGTAATGTATTTTGGGCTTACTGCACAAAAACACACAGACTCACTTTTAGTGGAATGTGACAGGCCAAAGCTCACAAATAAGCGCTAACCTGGCTCCCGGGCCTTACAGACTAACACAACATGTTTTAACAACCAAACCAATTTAATAATTAAACACTTTCAGTTCCCCCCAACAATTAAATAATTAAATCATTTCCACTTCCTCCATACCTATCCCTTGGTCCCTACCGTCTCCTTACCATCTTCTCAAGGCGTCCCGCTTTCTCCCCGGGGCCATGCCCCCCATCTTCAAAAACTGTTCCCTCGGGGTAGCCCGTTTGTGCAAACAGCACCACCCCCATGATTTCCCGCGCTATTCCCCCATTGTGCTTCACTCCCCCCTCATCTAAAGGGGCCATGCCCCCGGCAACAGAAAAACCCTCCACTGAGGTGTTCTTTCTGCCCCACCCCTACCAACTTCCTTCTACCTCCAACTCCTTATTATCTCTTGCACCTGCAAAGTGAAATCCAAAAGGTAATAACTATTCCCATAAATTGACAGGTGAACGCTGTCCTCCTGGAAAATCTTGAACCCCTCATATACTATTTATTTGTGCTCCAAAACCTTCACTGCCGCCATGCCACAACATTTTACCATCTCTCCATTCCCTTCCTCACCCACTCTATTGCTCCTCACTTCTCGCACCCCTCCATACTCTCCGCGGCAAAAGCTTAGTCCACCCTACACTTGCCTTGGGCCATATCTACCGGACCCATACCAAATCCCTCTTCATTTTTCTCAGCAGAGCCAGACCTGTGTCTCTTACTAAGTCATTCTCTCCTGCATGAATTATCACCTCCTCTGGAGACACATAGCGCTCCTTCAACCCTGCCAACATAGGCAGCAGCTGATCCCAATGAAGCCCCCCTAAACCTGACCACCATACCAGTGGCACTTTGTAGCTGCAACCCAATTTGGTGCCAAAAACCCTTTTCTCTGCCTCCTTCCCCGCCCACTTAACAATAGTGGCCCACAATCCAAATCTGCGGCACCGACCCCCGCCTCCGCACTGCATCTGAAAAAGAAATTAAAATGTCACTTTCCAGTCAAGACCACCCCACAACATTCAGCTCTCCCCTGCGCCCCCGTCCATATTTCAAACAGCCCCTTTACCCAAGTTCTTAATATACCCTTTGTACTTCCCAGACCCCTACTGTCGCAAACTTTTCACCTTATCCTCAGATAAGCCGAACCGACTACCTTCAGATGCCACCCCTATCCTAAACTGAGTTACAAATCCTCCGCCTTTTCCCCCCAACCACTACCAACGCCTTCCTTAGAACACCCAAAACTTGGGATGACGATACTGCCGCCCCATCCTCATGCCGAAAAGCTAAACCTGACCTACCCCCCACATAATTCCTTCCAAGCCAAAGCTGTCCTCACAGGGCACAGCTCCTTGCTGCCCCAACCCAGCAACACCCAACAGCCCTTTCCTTTTTGATCTGTCTTTGACCTCTTAATCCTGATTTCCAGACCCAAATCCGAAAAATAAATATCCTCCCAACGCAGGCCACTTACTCCTCTTTCCTCCCACCAGCTCAGACACCCTAAAGGCCCCAAAAAACAACCATGTAAAGCAAGCCGCAAACCTCACTCCCTCTCAAGCCGACCAGCAGACCCCCTCCTAAGCCCAGTACAAACTGACCAACAGAGCTGCTGATACCGGCCTCCTACTATCCTTCCCCCCCACCCCCCTTGTTCTCCCTTGCCCATCCCTCTAGCATCCTGCTCACCATTTCCCCACCGCTCGGCTGGAAACCCCAAAACCATTTCCCATAGAAAGCGACCCCCACCATCTTCCCAGCTATTGTTGCGTTAGACCACCCCTTATCCATGCACCTCAAGAGGAAATTGACCACATCATCCCTTCTCCGCTGTTCTGCATCCCCCCCTACTCTTCCAACTATGAGCTCCCCCTTTTATGGCATCCTCCCATGCTCTCCTGTATGCCTCCCTAGATGGCGGGCAAGCGAACCCTCCACTAAAGACAGTGCTCTGAACTCCCTATCTTCCACAGCTCCTCCAGGATCCGCTGCCCCTCCTGTTCCGCTCCTGGTGCCAATCCAGGGAATCTCTGCCATTTGAAAACGAGATAATGCATCATCGATGCCATTATCCTTCCCCGGCACATGTGTTGCCCTAAACGCCACATTCCATTCTATTCCATGCAACGCAAAATTAACTCGCTCATTAACCTTGCCACCCTCTGGTCCCTTTCTGACTACCTGTTCACTACATGAACCACGCATTCATTGTCAATGTTGACATTCACTTTCCTGTTCTGCAACTCATTCCCCCACAATTCCATTGCAACCAACAAAGGAAAAAATCCCAGAAATGCTATGCTTCTCCCTTCCTTCAACCAACGCGATGGCCACTTCTCGGTGCACCATCTGCCACCCCAAAACACTCCAAATCCCCCCTCCCCCCGCACCTGCTGCATCTGAAAATATCTGCACTTCCTGTGGCACCAGATCCCCTTGTAGCCACATGGACACCCCGTTAAAAATCTCCAGAAAACGCATCCAAATCCTACAGTCTTCCTGAACTGCCCTTACCCGATGCTGTGGACACTTTGGTGCTGCCATAGACCACGCCATGTTCTTACAAAAAGTCTGCCCTTGTGCCACCACCTTGCATGCAAAATTCAAATGCCCTGCCAGCCTCTGCATCTCAACTAGTATCATCTTCCGAGCACCCACCGCTTTTCCCAGAAAACCTACCAGACTACTCACCTTCTTGTGCAGCAAGCGTGCGGTCATGGCCACTGAGTCCAATTCGATCCCTAAAAAGGTCAACACCACTGCTGGTCCCTCCATTTTGTCTTCTGCCAACGGCACCCCCAGTTCTCCCATCAGTTCCTGAAACATCCCTAGCATCTCCCTGCACTTCTTTTTGTTTGCCCGCTACACTAATGAACAGAAAATCATCTAGGTAATGCACTATACATTCGGATCCAATCCAGAACTATATGAAAAAAAAACCCCTGCAAAAAGGAACTGAAACGGTCGAACAAGGCGCAAGAAATCGCGCACCCCATCGGCAAGGCCTTGTCTATGTAGATGCAGTCCTCAAATTGCATTCTCAGCAGCCAAAAATCCTCTGGATGCACCGGCAACAACCTGAAAGCCGACTTGATGTCGCACTTGGCCATGAAGGCCCCCCGCCTCACCAGCCCCACCAGCCCCACCGCCTGATCCACACTTGCATATGCCACCCCACACTCCTCCCCCACACTCCTCCTAAGCAATAAAATCGTTTACTGACATGCCCTCTGGCCATGACAAATGGTGTATTAACCTAAATTCCCCCGGGATCTTCTTGGGTACAACACCCAGTGGGGATACCACTAAATCCCCTGGTAGCTCAGCAAATGGCCCTACCACCCTACCTTCTGCTATCTCCTTGCCCAATTTCTCTCCTACCACTTCCACATTTTCTCTGGCGGACTTCAAATTCTCCATCCAACGCCACACCCTTGGACCCTGATAACCCAATATAAAACCATAACGAAAACAGTCTCTCAAGATCTCTGACCCCTCCCTGTCTGGATTATATTCAAGCCACTTCTCCAACACCTCCACTTTAATTGGTGTAAAAGCCTTTCCCCACAAGCGCCCCTACCCGCTCCTCACCCTCTCCCCCTGTCTCCCTGCTGGAAAGATTGAGTGATTGGGTGCCTCCCTGCACACCTACTGCATTCACGTCAACTTACCTGCCGTCCTTATTAAAGGCCTAGCATGCTGCTAAGGGCTGCCCTCTGCCTCCTCCCCCTGCCCCCTCGTGGGCGGGGCGACCAAGAAAGGGCTGGAAAGGCACAGGCAAACCACTTGCTGTGTGCAATGTTGGAGCTGGCCTCGTTGGTGCCATCCACTGCAGCCAGAGATCCATATCTATCTCACCCCAAACATCCTGGCTGTCCACAGCCATATTCTTCATCACAACACACCCACGCGTAGCCCCCGAAACTCGAATGCCTTTCTAATCACGTCCATGTACTTCAAAAGAGCCACACATCTCTCTGGAACTTTCTCACAATAGACACTCGCATAGACAATAAAAGCTGACATCCAATTCTCGATCGTCACCGGTACCTTTGGACGCGAGGCCAGCTCCCTCTCCTCCTCTTTAGAACCCTCTTTGGCTCTCACTTCTCTATGAAGCAGCTTGAACACGTCCACAAATTCCCCTGCCCATATCTTATCCTTTGTCGTTGTCATCATATTTGCTCCAAGGGGTTTCGTAATGCCTGTATATGGCAGCTTTTATTCCTTGCCCTTTCCCTCTGCATCTTTCTCCTTTGTAACCTGTACCTCGGGTGCCAAGGGCTCAATCACCCTGTCCGCCTGCACTTCCACTGAGGTAATCTCCTTCTCCCCCACCAAGGTCCCATAGCCTGCACGCCAATCTCTCTCCTCATCCCTTGCAGCCCTGTCCCTTCCCTTGTTGGCCGCAACTCCATGTCTCCCCCTCTGCCATGCCGCTGACCAGTCCCCTTCCCGCTCACCTCCTGCCATCACCCATCTGCAGCCTGGCCTCCACTCCGATGCTCCTCATCTCCTTCCTTACTGGGCTCCTGCTGCGGGGACAAAACATGTCAACATTCTCACCCAGCCAGTTATCCCCCTGACCTCTTGCCTCCCAGCACCCTTTTTCCACCCCTTCATCATCACCCATGTAATATCAATGGCTGTCGCTTAATTACTAAGACTGGTCAAACTATATATATATATATATATATATATTACAACCCGCAAATCTCTATTCATTTAGTCTGGAGTGCTTTCTTCCCATGCTAAGAGGTGTGTGCAGCCCTTTAAGGGCTCTGCATCGCCCCCTGGTGGCCGCTGAGCGTCACTGCGCTCAGCTACAGCCCCCAGATGCCGCCCAGGTGGAAAAAAGCCTGCCAGAGCTCTTCCTGCAGACCCACACCCACAATTTTGCCCTGCACCAAACGGCCCTAATCTGGAGCTCCTCTGCCACCCAGGCCTGCTCCCACAGCACGCCCGATGCCAGACGAAACACACAGCCTCAGGGAGGAGAACCGCGCAGCCCGAGACGGGAAACTCGGAAGAGAGGAAACCGTCAACCCCCAATGCTCCCCTCGCACGAGCAGAGCCTCGTATCTGACTTCCTGCAGAACCGCTAGTAAACACGATAAGCGGTGTCTTTATCTACAGCGCCCAGTGTAAAATTATATAAACCCGGCACCACCTATATTGTTAATCTACTTGCCCCAACTCCACTAACTAACCTTAAACGCCTCACCTACAGGAAACACTGCCACTAGCTAGGCCCCACGCAGGGAAGGCGACCTGGACAGACGCTCGTCCTAACCGTCGCCTGCTCCCGAACCTTCCCTACCCCTTTAAATACCCTGGTCGGCGTGCTATGCGCAGGCCAGCTCCTTGGAGCCAGGCCAGCTGTGCAGGTTCCAAAATACCCCAGTGCCCCCGTCACCCTCTATCTAAGGAAGTTGGCAGTGAAAGGATTTTTGGAAGTAAAAATATCGTTCGTATTTCAACATTTGCATTTTAGGCAAGTAAGCATTTGTTTTAAATTACAAAAACAAGCATTTTTTGGGTAATCCAAATATTCCTTGAAAGTAGCGATTGCCATAAAAAAGCATTTTGTCACTTGGGGCCCATCCCCACAGCAGGTCCTCTGTGTGGAAGGTGCTGCTCTTGCCACTCATATGGGCACACCCCTTGAGCAGCGCAGGTGGCATAAACTTCAGACACATGCACACCCATTACACCTTTTCTTCAATGCTAGTGTTGACCTAATTTCACGGAGTAACATGGGCACCTTACCCACTTCTCGGGAGTCCTGGGGCTCATGGATAAGGTTTTTACCTCGCTGAAATTGGGATTATTAGGGATGAGCCCTTGGGATAACCGTATATATTGGAAAGACGTTTTATAACCTCATAAAACCCCACCGTGAACCTTATGAAAATCCAATGGAAACCAGGAATCCGTGATCGAAGTGTACGTAAAGAAGTAGTGGAACTGGAATTGTTACCTGCTGGCATGGGTGTTGCTAGGTCTGGAAAAGACCCGGGGCTACACTGATGTCTGAACTGTTGGGACTGGGGGCTAGCTAGCCTTTTGGCTGTAGCTCCTGAGATTCTATCCAGGGCTACAACCAAAAGATCAGGGGCTATAGCCTGCTTAGCCCCCCTCCCGCCCCCCCCAGCAACGCCTCTGCCTGCTGGCCTACCCCCACTTCCTACAAACCCCATCACCATGTCCCCTCCCACGCGCAATCCAACCCCAATACCAACACACCTGCTGGCTAAGAGAATGTTCATTGCATTGCACGTTTCAACTTCTTCCTAGACTTTTATTTTGAAACTAAAACATTCGGGAACGGTTTCTTTTTACTATAAAAGTATAGGAGCAGTAAAAAGTTGTTTTATTTTTGTTATTGTTTTAAAGTAGAGGAGCACGGCTCCCGCCCACTTCGACCACTGCCAGGGATGTTGGATCATCCAGCATTAGCGCCCGCCCCTCACACCCCCGTCATGCAGGCAGCGCACATGTGTAAAATAGACCCAGCTCACGCGATAGCTAAAGGCTAGGCCTGCTGTAACCATTGGATCGCATTCATGCTGCATGATTTTGCTCCCATTGTGCAAGTGCTGTGTTTGCAGTGTTCTGGCACCCCCAGAGACCTAGCAACACCATGCATGCTTTAAAAGGAGACACCCTGCAAGGTAAGACTTTAATATGTCACACATTTTTCAAGCTCTGAATTCTCTGCAAGCTGTAGTATATGATCTAAAATTAGTGCTCTAGATTAAATTAAAACAATTACATCTCCATGCATGGCCTAAAGAGATGGTATATGTAAGGGCCTTCATTGCAAAAAAGTCTTTTGTAGGCAGAAACCAGTGATTACTTCCTGAACTGCGCCCAGATACCCTAGGGTTAGGCTGTGCTATACAAATAATAAACTAAACTGCTCACAGGGTCGCCATCTGAGATCTGTTGCACTCCAGGCTAACACATTGACCCACAATTTGCACGAGTCGACATCTGTGCGAAAGGGACTCTGGGGATCATTACATACTGCTTCCACAACCACTTGCATTCCATATTGTCTGGGAACAGAAGCCTACCCAGGATAGTCTTAGCAAGTGGGGCCTGAAGCTAATGTAGTTGGGCCCACCGCAGTGACATTGACATCTGTAAATGTCCACACAGTGCTGACGAGTGGGTCATTCAAAGATTCTGAGTTGACCTTGGCCGTACAGGCCCCACCCTCTCTGCGCCTCTGTCTGAGAATCCTGCACATGCCTACGTGCATTGTGATTGGTATATTTCACAGAACCTGGGCAGCCGTAGAATGCTCGTTTGTTGTCATCCATCTTGTAGGGGCCTGGATTTAGAATTCTTAATTACTTTTTATTGAGCTGGGAGGTGTGCACACTCCAATACATGTGCTTGGATTATTTTGTTTTACTTTTCACACATTCAACATAACGTTCAGTCATAGTCAGTCGTCCAGATTATTTTACCCCCTATTTTTTTAAGATGGAAGTAAAATTATTTTTTAGGGAGTAAGAAAATACGATCCATTCCCAATGGGAGTAGTTGATGAGCAAGTAAAAATGTTTTTACTGTCAACAAATGTTTTGTAATAAATATTTATTTGCACCACATTTTTTATGCACCTTTAAAATATATATGTTCTTAACTCTTCAGATCAGGCAGTAATAATAGGCGAGTTTCTTCCTGTAGTATAAAGTGTAGTGCTGGCCCAAACATGTCCACACAGCTGCGTGGGTGAAAGCAGTGTGACATGCTTGCAGGTCCATTTCCTCTTTTTGCTGGGAGTATTTTTACTCCCTATTTTTATTTTTGGGATGCACTTGCCTCTTTTTAGGGAGTTAAAGTGGCCAATATGCCCCTTATCTGTAGGGCTGGTCATATTCTTTACTTGGCACCTCTATTGTCTAGCAGGGTTAATGTATTTATATGCTTGAATGCTGTTGGCAAGGATATCTGCTATTCCGTATCTTCATTGCCGCTCTCCGAGAAAAGCTCTTTGTCTGGCAGCAATAACAGAAGGAGTTGCTGTAATAATGGCCTTCACTACCATGAAAGTCAACGAAAAGCATACAAACCTGAACGTAATCCTGAACACCTCCAATGGCCTTCAGGACATAGTTCTTATATAGCAAACTGTCAAGGCCAGTAGATGTTGGTTGATAAATCATTCATGGAAGGTAATGCCACAATTATACAAAATGGATCTATCTATTCCTTTATTTGATTTGTATTTTTTGAACATTTGCATGGCACCTATACAGAAAGTGTTTCCAGACGCCAAATGTTAATTGTTATTGGCCTTTTCCCTCAGAATTGGAGAGCAAATCTAACCTCGCATATCTGTCCCTGCAGTTGTCTACGTGTAAGGTGGGAGTTGGAGGGCTGGTTGTGGGGGCGGAAGGAGCCCACATCCAGCCCCTCCAGACATGCCCAAGTGTCAGGCATGCGCCTGAAGCCCAGGAGGGCATTGCCACCATCCACCTGCAATGGCCGGCATGAAGTGCCCGTCCCCACAGAGGCAGTTCCTATATATCCGCCTTTGTGAGGTGAAAATGATGCACATACTTTTTTTTTTTTATTTGTTATTGGTTTATTTAAACATTTACAAAATTTCTAAGACATAAATAAAATTTCTACAAAGAACAAAAATAGAAGCGTTAACCCCATAGAAGCGTTAACCCCATGCAGAAGCGTTTCTCTATGGGACTGGGGACTAAGATTTCCTCCTGCGTCTGGCTTACAATAGGGAAGATCGGGCACTGGGGAAACAGTGCAGGGATGTTGCAGATCAAAGCTCATGCTGTGGTTCAGGATGTGCCTTGATCTGCGGCAGATGCTCCCACTAGCGCCACCCCTGGCATGTTGCATGCGATTGATGAATTGTAATTGTTTATAACGCACTTAATACCCAGAGGTTTCTAAGCACAAACCCGGGGATCAAACCTGTGTTGCTCCGCATCGTCTTGCTTCCAAGGCAAGCGTGTTGCCCCTCAGCTATCCTCCCGTGAAGACCCTGGAAGAGCGTTTCCTGGGGATTGAACCAACATGGGCACATGTCTATGTACTCGCAACAAATTCGCTCTGTCCACACTTTCGTGTCTAGATTTATCCATAGAACATTACTCAAAATGATCATTATAGTTCAATTACCAAGATGCTCTTGGAAATACCTGGAAGGAGAGTAGCTATTCTTTAAGATATTTGAGATTTTTAAATAATTGGCATAATAGCTTGAGCTTAACTTTTATTTCGGTGATTTTTGACTGCTCTCACACTACAGTGCAGGTATGGGCCTCCTTTCTGGGTTCATTCCTATTAAGAATAGTTCCTATCCATCCGTCCTTTAACAGGATATAATAAGCAGTTATCAAAAGGTGCAGGTTGTTTTTAAAACCATTTCCATTCCTCATTAAAGCCATACTGGGACGCCTCAAGTTTAAAAAATCAGAAATAGTCGCATAAAATAAAGAGAATAATGGGGACTGAAATGCAAATCATTGGTTGATGGAGAAGGGTCTTGCTTGTCACTTGCTGGCTCCTTACTTACCACAAACGGGAGTGTTTTTGCAATTCCGTTAAAAACCAGGCCTTGGTCATTAGGGAGTTGTGTACGCAGTGCGCATGCGTGCTGAAATACCATACAGGTTTAAGCTTGGACAATGAGCATGAATGGGTCCGCTTGATCTGTGGTGTGCAGATGTGCATGTACCCGAGATCCCCTGTAAAAAGGTTACAACTCCCGTTTGTGCTTCCAACTCCAAAATAACACCGTGTAAGTCGAAAAGAATGTGAGCAATCCTCGTAAAGCTAGGACCTCGTTAAAGGGACTCGTGTGTGCAGACAGATCAAAAACTCACTTGGAAGAGAAACTGAGAGCAGAGTACTAGCAGTGGCTTGTCATTCATATAGTGCCTTTATCCCTTTAGTATGGCCTCGACGTGCTTGTGGACGTATCAGAAAATTGTGAGAAGGATTACATGCATGTGTGCATTTGGCCAACACAGAGAGTTTGGGAGGCATGGCTGAGTCCCAGTAAGCTACCCATGATGGTCAGTCATCTGGTTGGGGTGCAGAGCGGTGGTTGGGAGAGTGCACGAGTAGGAGAGATTAGTTGTGGCCAGCTAGACCGAATTGTTTTGTCAAAGGACGTAGGCGCATTCTGATGGCAGGATGCGCTTTGTGTTTTAGTCTGGTGTATGGAGGTGAATGCTTGCGGGTGGGCGGCGGTGCCTGCGGCTTTTTACCACCGAAGTGGTGCAATACTACGTACCTTGAACATCAGTTGGAGCTTTGCTGTTGATGTATCTGTGTAATCTAATCGTCCGGTCTGCTCCGAAATACCATATCTTGCTCTGGAGAATATACTGGGAGGCACTGACCTTGCCGAGGCCTAGGTGTGATGAAGGTATGGGTGAAATAGGGAAAGTTCGTCAGATTGCTGGAGGGAATAACCAGGTTTTGAAGGCCTTTGTGAAGGAGAGGAAGTCCTCATTGCAGCGGATGCTGAGTGGAAGAAAGTTCCAAAGGCTGGGAGCTTGGACAGAGGAGGAGGATCCTCCAACTCTGGTTGAATTGAAAGGGGATCACAAGGAGTGGTGCAGAGCCAGATCTAAAGTTTCTGATGGGTTGGTAGCGTATAATGTTGTTGGAGGAATTTGGGGCCTGTTTTAGGGAGCACTCTGAGGGCAGGAGGGGTGTGATTTCTGGGTGAGAGGGCAAGAAGGAGTCTGGTTACAGATTTTTAGATCTGCTGGAGCTTTCTGAGCTGATAGGCAGGAGCAGACGGAGGGATTTGGCGTAATCTAAGCGGGTGAGTGCGATACCCAGGATTTCTGACACACTGGGCGTAGGAGAGAGAAGGGAAGATTTGTCTGAGGATACAGAGGTGGAAATTACATGTTCTGGATACACTGTTGTTGTGGTGAGTGTTTGAACTGAGTCCAAGGTGTGTTCCAGGTTTTTTACTGAGTTGGAATCTATGGGCAGGGATCCTAGGGAGGCTGACCAGGGGTAGTTTGGGAGTTTTATTGCAGATCAGGATTTTGGTTTTACCAGAATTGAGGAGGTGGTGGTTAGCCGTCATCCAGTGGTCGATTTCACAGAGGCAGCAGATGAGGTAAAGATGGGAGCAGGCCACCAGGTTCTTCGGAAACTTGAAAATGATCTGTGTCATCAACGTAGTTGTAGCAGGTTAGGTCATGAGAGTGGGGAGTCCAGGCAGGGGGCTTATGTAGAGATGGAAGGGGGACAGCGAAGGCCCCCTGTTTGAGACACAGTGGGTGGGGGGAAAAGAGCATGACTTGTGAACTGTTGCAGAGGAAGGAAGAGGTTCATATTGGAGCGGAATCCCTGATGCAGTGTGTCCAAGTTTAAATTAACTAGAAAGGGTGCTCTATTTTTCTGGAGAAAATCAGTGCCCAACAAAGCTGCGAGGTAAAGGGGAAGTAGTAGTTGCGTTGGCTTTAAAGTACAGTGTATCTAAACAAACCAAAATGACTGTTGCTGGTCAGTGACCAATGGCATTTGCAGTAAACCATATGTTTGCCTATGTGACTTGTTGAGCATCCAGTGGGACAGTGCATTGTATTCCAGAATGCTTTGCTGTAGGTGCAGGGCTTCACGGAGGACCCTGCCATAAATGGAATGCAGTCACTTAGTCAGTCTTGATGCGACTCGTATCCAAGCAGTCTGGATCCCCAGTGAAAGCGGCCCCAAAGGAACATTGGACCACCTCCAAAGTCCACAACAGCATACGTAATAGTACTACAGCTCAAGCCACAGCGTTGGTGTCAGGCTGTGGTCCATCTTTACCCACATTAAGTGGCGGAGGCAAGGAGTCTCATTGGGAGGTTGAGTGCAAGTTATGGGGAGGATTCCCAGCTTTGAATCCAGTACCATAGGCCTACTGGCACTTTTGGGGATGAAGGAAGGCCACAAAGGGTTACAATGTCTTGTCCTCAGGGAAAGCAGTCCAGTGGCCATTGCTGCCCCCACACAACCACAAACCTGCCTTGTCGGTTTATAGTCATTATGTCGAATGTCATAAAGTCGAAAGTCATAAAATCGAAAAAAAAATGTCGGAAAAAAATAATCGAATTTCTTTTTTACTACCTTTTTTTTGCCCGCCCCCCAACCCCACACCTTTTTTTTTTTTTTTTTCTACCCCCTTTTTTTATCCCGGAACCCAAAAAAAAACATATAAATAAAAAAATATATTAGATTATTTTTTTTCGACATTTTGTTTTCGATTTTATTGTAATTCGACTTTGTTAATTCGACTTTATGACTGCACACCTGCCTTGTCTAGACAGTGGCCACTACTCCCACATCAGACAGTGGAGTAGCATTGCTTCCAGAGCGAGGCTGGTAGCCGGTATTCTTTCCCCAAACTGCTTAAAGCAGTTAGTGGTTCAACTCTGCCACAAAACAGTTCTGCACAGTTAGATTTGTTTGAAGTCTTGTATTAGTTTCAAATCGGTGGCATAGGGTGACGAGGAGGAACGAGAGTTTTCTATGATTGCCTCAAGAAGCCATCAAACCTCACCAACCTCGAGACCTTTAGGATGCTAAAACAGTGTTTAGATAAATAGGAAATTAAAAAAAATGAGCAAAACGTTGTAATGTAAGCAGATGTGGGCAACGTCCCACGTAAGCACGCTGCATATCCTTCTCCCTACTATTAATCTGTGCATAGTGCAAAGAATTAGTGAGCCCTACACAATACAAATCACCCTAGGTAGTATACAAGCTTTCATGGGTTAGATGGACGATATATTTTTGCTTTGTGCATGCCTTAAATAGCTACGGGGCCATTTACAAACTTTGATACCATGCAGGTTTAGTGTGAATTATTAATTGCCCTGTAGTAAACTGGGTCCGTTGGCACAGAGCACATTTCCATGTTCTTTTTATTACCATGCAGTATGCACACCATTGTGGTAGAGGATGCACCAAGCAAGGTGATTGCTGTTGCCCATTAGGTGCAGCTGACGGATTAAGAAGCACCAACACCGCTTTTCTCTCCCACCGATTATAGTAGTTCATCTCGCACATCCAGGATCAGGGACGTGGAGTCTCAAGTATTTTTGAACAGACCTGTTTCCCTGTTCTCCCTTTTGAGCTGGTTAAATTCTACTTTAGCCGGCCAGTTTTTTTTTTATGCTTTCATGGACTTTTTGTAGGAAGGGGCTATTTGAGGCTGTCTTTTTTTCTAGTTGTATGTTGATATTAAGTTTTGAATTGTCTTTAGCTCTATAGTTATTCAATTTCCTGGGCTAATGATTCTATAAATAAAGCATTAAAGCATTAGTAGCAGCCCTAGAGAGGCACAGTCTGTCCTCGATCTCTGGCCAAAGTGGTGAGATGTATATGCATTTCAGCTTTGACTTTCTTGGTTTGTGGGGCTGAAATGCTGCTTCTTTTAGTTGCTTTCAAATTCAGTTTTCTGGAATTTTTTTTAAAATATATTTTACTAATGTGAAATTGGAGAGAAGAAAACGGACGTTTTACTAATTCATCTTTAAAAAAATAAGCGATCCAATAAGTAGAAGTTGTAAATTCTTGTAAGAAATTGGTCAATTTGGATATTGCAGTGAGTAAGATAACGGAAATTGCCGTGGGAAAAATGAAGTAAAATGTATATTTTGTGACATGTCCACCGTGCTTGTCCCTTTTTAAGGGCATTGGATTTACATCAAAGCCATTGCAATATATTGGTATTTCTATTTGGTACACAAGCAATACACATACACAAGCATGTACTGTACAAGGTGTAAGCTATGTGTTCATGCAAGAACTTGGAACAAAGGGTTACATTATCACAGCAGCTGTGTAGTGCAGAACCACATGCAACGTGACACTTGACTTGATTTTTTAAAAATAGTCTAGCCCGAGAAGTGAGAAGTGTTGCAACATGAGTTTGATGATTAGACGTCACATCTCGACTGTCAGAAATGAGGGAGAAGGGCGTGAACTTTTTTTCTTTGTATTCCTTACTAGCCTGTGAGGGTTGACATCCCATTGGTCCCATAAGGCCACTATGTTGGTGACAGGCACAGTATGAATGCTATACAATAGCTTCCCTCAGCCGCGTGTTGCGTTGCCGCGCAGGCTACTTAAACTGTGCAAAGCACGCTTCACTTTATGACTGGGTCGCTCCAGCTGGAGGAGGAGCACCCATCTTTGACACCTCTGAGGAGGGATGTGCAGCTCCAATCACTAGCCATGCTTAGGCAAGTTATGAAGTTAGCACAAACACATATAAACCGGAACTGGTTGGTTTTTCTGAGGGTTCTGGGACCTCGGGGAATGTTGATGTGATGGCCTTAGATGGTGGAAACTATTGCCCTACTCAGTGTTGAGTAAGGGCACACAGTTGTAGGGGGGCAAGTAAGCATCAAGATGTCACCCAGAATGACCCCCCGCTCCCTCAATAGTAAAACTAAACCCTGCATTACCTTTAGGACACCTTGCCATGCCTCTCGCCCAGTTCCCGCTCTGCCTTGCGTCCGGGTCTAGGCCAGTGGATGCCAAAGGGTAGAAAAGAAAAACTGGCGAAGAAGGGTGGTGGCAGCAGAATGGGATGCCCCAGGTCCCTCCATGGAGTGGGTGGCATGGCGTTGGATGAAAGCAGCGCTAGACTAGAATCGAGCGACACAAGTGGATTGAGTTGATGGCTCTTTTGTACGTGGTCATCCCTTTTCATCTTTGACAAATGTAGTGTAAAGCAAGCCTCCATCAATAGTACAAGAGGCTTTGGTGGGCTTTTCATATAAACATATCATGAAGTTACAAGGTCCCAGACTGTTAAAAACAAAATGGCAGAGCATTATCCCTAGGTTAACACACACACTATATGCCAAAATGGCCCCTGGCTAAAGGCAGCTCAAAGTGAGTTCTATATGATAATGGTTCTAAAACTGAAGGTAGCTGCAGCACAGCACGCCTAAATCAGAAACCTCAAGTGCACACTAAAGATAGGGGAGGCAAAACATGCCAGCTAACTCGTATGTACTCTGCAGCTGCTGTGTATGCATGTTGCTAGTGCCTGGGCCCAGGGTGATCCCTGGAGGTACATCTCGGGTTTAAGGCCGGGCCGGGCAGAAATGGAAGGGACCCGCCTCACCTCTGGCTTGAGCCTGCTGGGTATCCCCCAAACTGTTTCAGATGTGTTTATTTTCTGAAGACGGTTTAGAGGCGTCCCCACTACACTGCCTGATATTTCCATCGTCATGTATTGTAGTCCCCTGAATCTAACGGGTTTACAGCTGGAACAAGGGCCTTTGGGAGCATTGGGCAGATGTTGAGGTAACGCAGCAGTGGGCGTCATTTACTGCACACAGTAACAAGAATTACATTCACCTGACTGAGAACGTCAAACACACTAACGTAATTGAGTCTTAAGGGAAACTGGCATGTAACATAGACATAAACCCAGTGCTTTAAGTGGGGATAGAAATGTAGGGGAGCCCTCCATTTGGGGGCGTTGCTTGCATGATGGGCATGGCCTAAGACTTAATGGGCGTGGCCTAAAGACAAACCTGTAAAAATGGTCTGGCCTACGTAACTAAGTGCTTATCATGGTGTCTAGTCAAATGGTCGACAGACAAATGGTCGACACAATTTGGTCGACAGGTCAAATGATCGAATTTTTTTTTAGTTGTATATATTGTTTTTAGGTTTTCGTTTAGGGAACAAAAGTGGTTTTTAGCAAAAAAAAGGGGATGGGGGCCCCCCCCCCCAAAAAAATGTGAAAAAACAAAAAAAAATGCGATCATTTGACCTGTCGACCTTTTGATGTCGACCATTTAGATTCGACCATTTGACCTACAACCTCTTATCACAACACAGTCTCCTTGCTCAACAGCAGAGTTCGCTAATTAAAGTTGGCAGCTTCATTAATTGGCCCATCTGTGGCTCTGCGTTTTGATTGATGCGAGCTCCCGGGATGGTTTGCCTTTGATTACGTTTTAACAGCAGCTTTCAAACATGCACTACCTTCATAGACTTGATTTACCACAAGAACTACCTGCTGTGGGTGATCTGGTTTTGAGGGGCTTCCTACTTGGCTTTGATAGATTCAGCAATGGGAGTGCCCGCATTCACAGCACACAGGTGTACTCGCATATTGTCCTCATGCTAGCAGAGGCTTCTTACTTGCATTTATTGTAGGGGTCGCCTAATGACCTACATGGAAAACAATGCCATGACAAAGGGAAAGGACTGCAGGGGTTTCCGGAGACGAGAAAGAACGAGGGTGAGGGGGGAGTATGTTGGCTTGCCACCAATGTGCCCCTCCATGTACTTTAGGGCCAGAATGACAGTTCCATGCTGGCGGTAAAGCAAAGTATTCTGATTCCTATGGACCCCTTCTGCTTTTATCAAGGCCAAAAAACCAGGCGGATTCCACAGGAAGCTGTTGCAAACTTCGCATTGTACACTTTTTGCATAGAATAGTGGAAAAAGGAACCCGTTTTTGCCAGGTTTAACTCTATTTTTTTTACATTATGTTATGCATATGTCCAAAGTTGCATGGAGGCTCCTTAATCCCCATGAAGCCGCGCAACAAGCTTTTTTGCGTTAATACGCATGCAATCGGGGCGGCAGCGTGCAAGCAGCGTACTCCCTCTCCTGCTTGCTACTGCCATTACAGATTTGTAATATTGCTGCATAAACATAAAGGAGGTGCAAAGGGGGAGCGGGAGAAAGCTCTTTGAACACTGGGAAACAGCCAACCTTACGCATTTCGCAAAAGAACAATTCATGAATAATACAAAGCCTGCGGTCTTGACCTAGAATGAGTAGATCTAGGTTCCAACCGGGGGCTTCGTATTATTAATTAATTCGGCTTTACTTCAACCAAATGGGTCCGATTCAAAATTATTCACCCCAGGTTCGAGAGTTTCAGGGGTTGCCGTGCGGGCACGATTCACCATGGGCTGAATCATGGCCGCACCCCCTACACCCTCGGTGAACCTGGGATGAATCGGACCCATGTAGCGCCACAGTCCCCACGAAGAAAGTAAAGGGGGAAAAAAAATGAAGACATAAAGAAAGCGAGGGAAGAGAGAAACAGATGTCTGTTGCAGTTTCAGCTGGTCGAGGCGGACAAACTGAAGTGAGAAGTTTGCCTCAACCAGTTGAAACTGCAACAGCAGAGCCAGTGGCAGTGGGGCAGCAGTCCCTTACGTGGATGTGTGGCTTCTCCTCTCGTCGGGCGTGTTCTCGTCGCATGCCCAGCCTCACTTTTTGGAGACTGGCCCCGGCCCACTTGAAGCACTGCATAAACCTCTTTGCTGTGATGTACTTTCTTCGTGAATGTGGAGTGTCTGCTGAATGTTCCTTGGACGTCGGTAGGAGAGAGGGTTGCTGAGAGAGAGGGGTTGCTGGTGGGTGTTCCCTTACCCTACTTCAGTCTTTTAAGCTTTGGGGCTGACCTATCCCCGCATCTGCGACTACTAAAGATGCTTCCTCTTCCACCTGCGGCTTTTGGTCATCTATGGGGGGGGGACGCCCCTTCCTAACGCTCCTCCTCCGCTCACCCAATCCCTTCTTGTTCTATGTCTAGTTTAGATAATCCGATTCGTTGATGGATTGTCGTATCCAGGCGATGTTGCAGAGCAGTGCCAATGGTGTATGGCTTGGTGAGTGGAGACTGCAATGTGTAGCGCAGCCTCAGTGTTGGGTCCCCTTCGCTTCTGTCGCCCCACATCCTAGTGCTCTCATGTTGTTTTTATGTTAAATGTTAAGGGTATTTGTACCGAGCACCGTCACCAACGGAATTGGTCCCCAGGCGCTCTGGCGGATCTGTAAACGATAAGGTGGGATGGGTTAGTAAGGTGAAGAGGCAGTAGGATAGTGCGAGGAGTGGTGTTTTGTTGGCAGCTTCAACTCTGTATACACCGGGTGCTGAGCTTTGGTGCGGGTATTGGATCGGTGACAGTCCGCATGTGCTGTTGCTCCGGTTTATGTGTTGTTGCAGTGTTGTGAAGTGCGTGCGGCTTGTGGTGCGAGAGATGGTTGTGTGAGTTTTTGAGTGAGAGAAGTATGCAGAGTTTGAGGTTGTATTGGTTAGTGGGTTACTTGACCTTTAGCATGCTAACATTCACAGTTTTGTCCAAGTGTGGCACTTGCTGGCCCTCACAAACCCATCCAGACGCGGCTCAGGCCACTGTCCAGAACGCCATCCAGGTGTGGGCATGCCAACATTCACAGCCTTATCTAGATGCGGCGCAGGCTGGTTTTCACGGTTCTAAGTGTGACATTCAAGTTTCATATAGGCGCGGGCATGTTATCTTTCAGTCAAATCCTATCTAGATGCGACGCAAGCTAATGTTCACAATTCTATCCAGACGCGACGCAGGCTAGTGTTCACAATTCTATCTAAGTGTGGACATGCTGTACTAACTTTAAAGGAAATGTCCCAATTGCTCGGACAAGCAACTTCCTCTATAAACGGGACACCTCTATTTCCTTCCCACCGGGGCAGTTTGCACTGTAGGGCAACAGTGAGTATATGCACTTAGGCTGATGCCAGGCACATCTACACCAGGGAATTATTTCATTTATCTCTTTAGTAGTGCACTTAATACAGGAAACCCGCCTCCAAGCATGGGACTGGAATTCGAACCTTTGTTGCTCTGCATTAGCTTGCTTCCAAGACAAACGTGTTGCCCCCTGCGCTATACTCCTGGCCCTGGGGAAAGACCCTTGAGGTATTCATGATTTTAGGGATCATTTCCTGCTGATTAAGGACATGCCATTAAGGATGCTTGCCTTGCGGCACTAGTTTGATTTCGTTGGTATCTGCGGTTGCCCTTAATTTTGCTGCTAGTGCCTTAAATATTACATCTGACTAGTCCTTGACCAATCGGTCACAGGTAGAGTATAGAGTGGATGCAGAGGGTGGCAGGCAGTTTCTCCTCAGATGCTATTAATTTGCATTTGATTCTTGGAAAAGTCATGTCCACGTAGCTCAATGAGAAACCCAAACTTAAGGCACTCAATTGTTTCAATCCGTTTTAATATTTTTGACATGTGGTTATTATATTGAATGTCGCAAGTACTTTTTTTTTTTTTAAATAAATGTGTATAATGGTGTTTTAGAAATTCAAAATTTAGAAGCAGTTTCTTTAGGGTTGTTAAACTTTTGCATTTTCACCTTGATGGGAACTCGCTATGTGAGACTGGTGGAGGCTTGTTTATAATGTAAGGTGGTCTTAATGATGGCTTTGCTGAGCATGGCTCTGTAAGAAAAAAGGGCTGGGTCTCTTAGTCGAATAGCTGGAAGGCAGATGCAGAAACCTATGGTGTTGATGGATGAAGGTCGGAAGTACCCGTTACCTGTATGCCGATACAAAAGTCTTTGTTTGAGGTTGGTACCGAGTGGGCAGGTTAGCCATTTGGGAAGCCTGCGGACTGTAGAGTACATTAATTGACAGCATGGTTGTTGATAGATGATGGATAGAACTGGAGGTCTGAAGGCATGTGGGACGTTTAAGATTACAAGATTTTAGTAGTGAGGAGTTATTTGAGGGGTGTGAAGAGGGAGTTGTTGCATTCTGGCTCTTGTTTGAAGATTTCACTGAGGTTAAGGTGAGGACCAGTATCATGCAGCAAAGGTTCCATGAATCAAACTGGTTTCCCACAGATGGTAGGGCCAAGAGTTTCAAAAAGGTCTTGTTGTAAATTAACCCAAGTTTGCTGTGCGTTTTTTTAGTCTGTTGCTGTTCTTTTTAATTTATTTCAAAGTGGGTGGTTGAAAAGCCAAGTCTTTCACGTGGTTCACTTCCAGATGGAGAGCTTTGGGTAAGATGATGCACAATTTTGTTGCCAGAACTGAAAAAAAGATCCTCCTCGCCGTTTCTTGTTGGAGATGGGACCAGTACAGCATTGAATTTGCATGTTCTGTAGGGAGTGTAGCGTTGAAACATCCTTCTGAAGGAGGAAGGGCCCCCTGCATGGTATGAATGATGGGTGATGTACAAGGTTTTGAAATTAACCCTTTGCTGTTGGGTGAATACATGTAGAATACCT
Source organism: Ambystoma mexicanum (assembly GCF_040938575.1). Lineage (NCBI taxonomy): Eukaryota > Metazoa > Chordata > Amphibia > Caudata > Ambystomatidae > Ambystoma > Ambystoma mexicanum. Next base: position 1,167,298,403 of record NC_090935.1, on the reverse strand, counting down.
CCTGCTGGTGTGATACGTTAAAATCATTTCATTCTGAGAAAGTCTTGTCGATGCATTTTTGAACTCTTTGAAGTTTCATCTTGGACCCCGAAATGGAGGCTGTTAGACTAGTGGGAATGGTATTAGAAAAATCGTGGCCATGGCCCTATGGGGGAATCTTAAATAAGGTAAGAGGCGGCATAGCATGTGTAGCTGGGAGAAATGGCTTCAGAAAATGGCTCTGCGCGGTCGATGAAGAGTGAGGATGTTGCCGCTCCAAGATTCCTTACTCTAGTTGACTGTTTTGGGCAAGGGCCCATCTCATATGGCCAAGCGACAATTGTGGAGGTGTTGGAACCTGTAGGACTACACAGCATCGGTTCTGTGTTGATAGCATTGATTTTTAGTCTGTTTGCTGTCATCCCTGTGTTCACCTGTACAAGCCAGTTTTTAATGTCTTGGGTGTTTGGTGATGAATGGTTCACAAATGTGTAGATTTGTCTGTCACCCGCATAGTTGTAGCCGATCTACCAGATTTATCGATGCTTAGTAGGGGTGTCCTGTAGATGTTGAAAAGTAGAAGTGAGAGTGTGTGGATCCTCGGGATACCCTGCAAGTAAGTGGGCGAGGCAGAAAATTGTAGGGGCCCAAGATAAGGAATTCTGGCAAACCTGTGCAGAAGGACATGATCCAGTGTAGCGCTGTTTCTTTAATACCTACACCTTCCAGTCGTTTTTGGGAGGATGCTTTGATTGATGGTGTCAAAAGGGGGGAGGTGTCTAGCAGGAGGAGTGCACCTTTGGAGTTTTTATCTGATTTTTGTTTTTAAGTGTATCCCAGATGGAGCACATAGCTGATTCTGTACTCCTAGAATGTCTAAATCCGTGCTGTGCCTCGTTTATGTAATATGTTCTAATTCACCACTCCACCAACACACAAGAGTGAGCACCCACTGCCACATGGACACACTTATTCCCCCTAACCCTCTCCAACTCTCCCCAAAGAAACCCCACCAACATTTCAAAAACGTTATATATCCAATACAAAGTTTAACTTATGCTATCAGTGATAACTATCCATAACATTGGTTATCATCTGGCATTGGAAATTGTATGAAGAAGGGGACACTGGCTCAAATATGTCCTTTGGGGACTCTTGGCTCTGACCAGGACAAATGCCAATATCCATCATGCAATAATCAAAAGTGACGGACCCAGCACTTCGGTTGTGAATATAAGACCTCATGCTGTCGTTTCTGTTTGTATGGTCCATTCATAGCAAAAATCTCACAAATAACATTATCTTGTCTTTTGGGTGATTGTGAATGGTTTTCGAAATACTTGTGCCTACCCTTTTCTGTAAACCTTAAAATATGCTTTTCTCTGAATGCAATGACTCATGTTTCTTTTGCAGCGCAGTTACTTCTCTTTTCTGTAAATCTTCTTGCAAGAAATTGCACCTTACTTCCTCCGTATTTAGCCCTTTCTTTTTTTTTCTGACAGTTGTGATGATCCCCAGCCTAAAGTCTCCTCCCAGGCGGCCAGGATAAGGCGGGCGCTACCTGATCCTGGAGGTGGCATTAGCTGGGTGGATCACCTGGGAAGAGAAGGGCCCCAAGGGGATATGATGTCTCAGTTTAGGAGAGATGCAGTATTTATCTTTTTCAGAGGGGGAGATTTACACGATGCCAAAATATTTAATGGCTTGTTGTTGGAGTGAGGCTTGCCCATCCCAAAACTACCCACATTGTTGGTAGTGAAAACTGTTGTGATCAACAGGGGAATAATATATATCAGAGCATTACTACCATGGTTCTTGATAACTATTTCTGTCCCTGAAGTCTGAACCAATTATTAATCCCTCTAAAATCCTTCCCTAAAGGTATATTCAATAAAGAGTGCCTCAAAGAAAGTTGAAGGCTGTATTCATGATATTAAAAAGTAACCAAAACATTGGGGACTTCAAGTCCCACAATACCTTAAGTTCTAGGATGAGGAAGAGGGGCTGAACAAGTATGTAGTCTAGTGGTTCGAATGACCACACCTGAGCAGGACTATTTAATATTAATGGCCCCCTCAGGTGCAGGCCATTAGAACAAGTAGGTGGAACAGTAGCAGGATTTGCCAGCCACAGTCGCAGAAGCAGACAAACGAAGACGCTGCTGTCTTTAAAGCGGATTTCAGTCCTGAGAGGGTGTTTGAAGTTGAAAACCTGAGGTGCAAAGTGGAAGCAGCATTTTGACAGGCCGTCCCGTGGGAGAGAGAAGCTTACTTTATATCGTGCCTAGTCCCGGTGACTGGCGAGCACCGTAGTGCAGGAGGAGCAAGACATGCTCCTTTCCCAAGCGCTGCATGCCACGGGAACACGACTGAAGCTGCCAGACATTCAGGAATCAAGAGAAGTGGCAGCAGCAGTTCCAGTGGATGCATGTAGAGAGACCCAGAATGCTCCGTAGTCGAACGCTGACTGCTAACAATTATTTGGAATGCTGAACTAATGCAAGAAAGTCTTATAGGCATTATGATCACTTTGAAGGAAGGCCAGAAAGCAAAGGCTATAACCATTAATGTCAAGACAAAGAGGGGGCAATACCAAAGAAACGCTGTAACCACCAAAGAGGGGACAAGTCTTCAGAAAGCATAGCCGCTATTGGCAAAGTAACAAGAGAAAAATATTGCACAAAGATTGTAACCATTATTCCCAGAGTTGGAAAGAAGCAATAGTTAGGCAATACATCAACAAGCATTGCCTAAACCAAGTAAAGGCAAGTGTAATAAAGAGACTTTGTCAGCAGTTGTTTGATGTGGAATTAAGAAATCAAGAGTGGTAGGAGAGAACGCCTCTTTGTAAGAGATCTCAAGGAGGAGAGGAACATAACCTGCATTAAATATGGCAAATAAATCAGTGGAAAAACAACAGCAACAATGTGTATCACAGAAGAGGTTGTGAATCTCAAAGTTGAAAGTCAAAGACCTTTCTAAAATTGTGAAGCAAGCCTCGCCACAGACTACTTGTAGTAGTGTTAGGAGTGTTTATCCTGGCAGGCGAGTATAGCAGAAAAGGGATTGTTAGTGGTAGTCCTGGCAGGTTAGTGGACCAGGAAGAAGACCTTGAAGCAACGCATTGTGGTTGAAGGTTCTGAAGGAAAGACTGTGGCAAGACCACTATTGTGTTTGATGAACTGTGGAAAAAACCATCCCGATAGAAACATTGTTGTGAATCAAGAAGAATTGTGGAAGTGCTTGTTTACCAAGAAGGACAAGTGAAATTTGAGATACTGACTATCAATTTGAAGATGAGACTTTTTGTTTCGTGGAAACTTTATGAAATGCCAAGTGAAAGACATTTTGAGTAAGAGGAAATGTGTGAGCAGAACTTGGCTAAAGAAAGGAACTTCTGGTTTTGAGCTTTGATTGGAAATCCTGTTTTGAGCATGATATGGCATTTATAACACGCCTATACACAAGTGTTTCGAGGCGTGACGAGGCAGGGGAGGGGAACAAAGGGAGGACCGACCATGATCTTACTAGGCCAGGTGTCATTCAGATTGCGCACGTGTGAAGGGAAGAGGTCAGGTAAAGTGCTGAACATGGGAAAGATAACAATAAGTAAATAAAAGGCCACACGTGGCGAGTGCAAGGGTAAGTGCGGGCGTCAGATGTCAAGGGCTGGTAGGGACTGTAGGGATACAGAAACGGTCCCCAAGTGCAGAGGTGTGGCGCTGGCGCGAGAAGAAGGCTCTGGGCCCGAGATCAGAGGGTGTCCAGGTAGCCAGTGCAGTTCAGGTTAGCAGGCAGGAGGTCAGCAGAGGAGAGGAGGAGCGAAAGCGGAAGCAAAGAGAAAGGTTTTGAGGTGCTTCCTGAACCGGAGATGGTTCTCTTCCAAGTTTGAGGGAGGCATGGAGGCTGTTCTAGAGGGAGGCACCAGCTGAAGAAAGAGATCTACCACCAACCCGTTGCTTGGCTAAGCAACTGACCCTGAGGGAATTGTAGGCGGATGAGCGAAAAGCTCGAGAAGGAAGATGTTTAGGAAGAGAGAGTTGAAGGTATTGAGACCCCAGGCCCCAGAGGGCATTGTGAACGTAGCAGAGGGTTTTGAATTTAATCCTCACAGCCACTGGGAGCCAGTGCAGAGATTTCAGTCCTGGAGAGATACGATCCCTGGGTTTGAGGCCATGGACAAGTCTTGCAGTCCTGTTTTGGATGAGTTGCAAAGGCTGGAGAGTAGAAGCAGGCAGATTTAGAAAGAGGTTGTTACAATAGTCAAGCCTAGAGAGGACCAGGGCTCTGGAGACAGTGAGCTTCTGGGGGAAGGTGAGGAAAGGAAGAATACCTCTGAGGAGGTGCAGCTGGTAGTGTGACTTCTTAGAGACGTCAGATGTGAGGAGAGAAGGAGAATGGAGTCGAAGATGACCCCTAGGTTTTTTTGCTTTGAAGGTGGGAGCAGGAAGAGGGCCAAGAGAGGTCGGCCAGAGAGCTACAGGGAAGGAGGGAGCGGGTGTACCGATGAGGAGAATCTTAGTCTTACTGGCATTAAGGCAGAGGTCATTGGCGGCACACCACTCCTGGGTAGCAGACAGACAGTCAGAGATGAGGGAAGGGGGGGAGGAGGCCGAGGGTAGCCTGAAAATGAGCAGAGTGTCGTCCGCATAGCACTGAAAGTTGGGGCCGAGAGCGGCAATGCGGTGGGCATGAAGTGCCAGGTATTGGTTGAAAAGCCAGGGAGAGAGGTTAGACCCCTGGGGGACACCACAGGTAGAGAAAAAGATAGTGGAGAGGAAGGACCCAAGTTGGACCTGGGAGGGTCAGTCAGAGAGGAAGGAAGTCAGCCACACCAGAGCCTGACAAGTGATACCCAGGTTATCACAGAGACGGTTGAGCAGGATGGCATGGTTGACGGTGTCAAAGGCAGAAGAGAGATCAAGCAAGATGAGGACGCAAGGGGTGTTGGAGTCAAGGTTGGAGAGCAGATCTTCACGGATGTTTAGGAGAGCAGTTTCCGTGCTTCTGGCAGCTCTGAAGCCAGACTGATGGCCATAAAGACAACCAACAGATTCAGTGTGGAGATTAAGCTGGGGATGGCCAGTTTCTCCAGGGGCTTGCCCAGGAAGGGAGTGATGGAGATGGGGGCGATAGTTAGCCGGGCAGGCGGGGTCAGCAGAGGATTTCTTAAGTAGAGGGTGCACAAGGGAGTGCTTCAGGGGGAATGTGGTCCTTGATGGTTTTGGAGGAACCAGGGTGAACCCGTTTCGACGAGACTTTTATAGATTGGACTTGTCTAGAAACCTCGTCAGCGGAGAACAAGGGAAAGGCAGAAAAGGGGAGGAGGGGTGGCTGCAGAAGGGCCAGAGGAAGAGCAGGGAATAGGGGGGGGATAGGAGCAGAGTGAGGACAAGATGTCCTCAGTTTTAGAGATGAAGTGAGAAGCCAGTGCCGTGAAGAGGGCCTGGATAGGAACAGGAGAGGTAGAGACTGCATCAGGATTGGCCAGTTCCTTGCAGAGAGTTCAGCCGAGCTGTTAGATGCTGCAGAGACCAGGCTTGGATATGCGCTCTCATCTTGGTGAGGACAGAGATCCGGTATTGCCTTTGGAGCAGGCGGCAGGCCAGTTTGTCAGAGGATGTACAACAAGGGCGCCATTTCCAGTCGGCCACCCTGCGCTTGTGTTTAAGGGTGACTAGGTCGGAGTCATACCAGGAGTTGCACTTGGCTTTGGGCTTCAGGCGGATTCTCATGACGGGGGCAAGGATATCACGACTATCAGATATAGCAGAGTGGAGCATGGAAAGGGCTGTGTCAAGGTGTGAGTCAGCGAAAGGTGGAGGGGGGAGGGTGAGAATGTGGCGGCAAAAGCCTCCGATGACACGCGCTTCACAGGTCGGATGACCGAGAAGGTGGGTGCCAGTGATGGCGGTGGCTTGGCCTGAGGGGTAGGGAGGGTGAGGTGGGAAAAGAAGAGACAGTGATCACTCCAGGAGAGAGGAAGAGAGATGGGAAGGTCCAAGGAGATCAGAACATCCAAGGAGATTAGAACATCCAGAGTGTGCCCTGCAGAGTGAATTGGGCCAGCGGGGAGGAGAGAGAGTTGCAGAGGTCGTGAAAGAGTAGAGTGGAAGGACAGGGGGCATCCACATGGGGAAAGGGATCCGGCCGGGTTACAAGGATGCATAGTTACTAGGTTCATGTTGAGTATAATTGTTGTTTTTTGTTAAACCTTGAGGTTAGTGTATGTATAAGTATGAGGGACATATTCCGTTTATTAGTGTCTTCCTTTAGTTTTGTTTTGATAGGCAGGGAAATCTTAAGTCTAGGGATAGTGAGGCGTGTCTGTCATTCTTATGAGTAAAAAAATAAAAATGGCTACTTGTGAAAAACCTTTACGAAGTTATCCGCCTCCCATTTCCGACCCCTCACATAGTGCATCACACTTTGTGATCATGTCTTCCTGTGTTGGTCCATCTCCTTTTCCATTGCATTCATTTGAGTGGACCATAGCAACTTTACAGTTAATATCTTGCAGGAAAAATCTATGTAGAATGTCGTCCTCTGGTTTAAGGCCTGCATCATACAACCAACTGCTCAAGCAAATAGGAAATGAGAATTTCAAAGCCAACATGTCTGGCTTTGTAAGTGTAGAGGATGAGATTTCATGTTTGTGAGGCCACCACACGACAGAAAAAGCCCACCCACTACATTTTCTAAGCCATGCCAATTGGCTTTGACAATGCTGTTTGTTGTAGATTTGCCTTTAAAAGAAACTTACAATGATTTTGCGTCATAATGTTTACTAGATTACCAAACCCCCTGTTACTCTTCAGCCTTTTATGATTTTTCAAATGTATCTGGCTGGACATGCCCCTGAAATCAGCCTGGTCTTTTGTGCATACCCACAAAGCCCGGTTTGGATTAAACACTGCTTCTTTCTGCCTGTAGATTTCCACATGCGATGGATTAGAAAGGGTCAATTTGAGAGCGTTTAATGATTAATGTGGTCAGACTAATTTAGAAATGTGTGAGAAATAGCACTATATATATGACTGGTCTTTCGCCTTTGAAAATACTTGCTCAGTCCAGTACACTGACCTGCTTAAAGACAAGTGATGTAAGTCACATCTCCTACTACAGCTTTTGCTAAATTGTGTGGAAGAAGTTGGCAGTAATTTGCAAAAATGTTTTAAAATATATTGCAGATCTATGTAGTGCATGCTGCATTTAAAAACCTTGCATGCTGCACCAGTCATCTGGTTGAGAAAGCATGTTTTTGCACGAAACACATGCTAGCTAGTTTTCTAATTTAATTGTGTGACCAAAATTGGACACGCTCTTCGAACCCTTTTTGAGTAATTACCTTTTGAGGGAATTGGGTCGTACGACGTAGTCCATATCTATGAAATGTAATCGGCAAAGCTGTGCTGCTTCGGAAAATCTTCGGTGTCTGCGTCCTGCATCGATGACATTGATACACCGCCCTCGAGGACCTCCTCCAACGTCACTGGATGTTATAAGTAGGACGCACGACACCCGTAGCCTCAGTTCCGTTTTTTCCGCGAACGTGTTCGCTTTGGAGATCTTGGCGCGCCTCGACTCTTTGGAGTTTCTGTTCTTTCTCGGTTCTTCGAACCTGTTCGTATTGTGAAGTATATTCTTTGTGAAGATGTCTACCTCGTCTTCCACCCCGCGTCCGGGCTTTAAGAAGTGTGGGGACTGTGGGTCCAAGATGTCGGTTACGGACTCGCACGACGCCTGCCTCTGGTGCCTCGGGGAGGCCCATGACACGGATGACTGTCGACTGCCAGTCGCTCACGTCCAAAGCCTTGCGGGAGCGCAAGAAGAAGTTGTCGGTAGGTAAGGTGTCCAAGCCACGGAAGTCGAGGTCTGCAGGGCTTTCGACGGACGATTCGAGGGGCGACTCTCCGCATCGTCATCGGAAGTCCAGTGGGTCTCGGTCCCGCCACTCCTCTGCCTCTCTGAGGCACTTCCGGAAGTGCCGTCATCGGTCGCCTTCCCCGTCCTCATCCGAGGACTCCGCCCGTCTATTCCACCAAGCATGCGATGCCGGAGGAATGGGCTTCCTTCGGAAAGAAAATGTTAGCGATTCTCGAATCGCAGGGCACTGGTCCATCCGCGCCTCCGAGTGGGGTCGGTCGTGATCGGTCGAGAGACACTGCTCGCACGCCTTCGGGCTCGGGTGGTTGGCACGATTCGCGGGAGAGGTCCTGCTCGGACAAGGGAAATCATTCTCGTCATGCCCGGTCCTCGACGTGCTCGAGACTGTGTGCACCTGTGGTGTCCTCGAGGAAGATGTCGACGCCAGTGGCGCCGAGGTAGTCAATGGACTCTTTCGAGGACCCGCCTCTGAAGAAGTCGTCGACGCCATCGGCGCCCACACACTCGGGGCTCCGGCCTCGAGGCCTGTGTCAACGCCATTGATGCTGTCGGCGCCGCGTTCGGCATCGACGCCGACTTCACTCGACGCCTTTCGAGGCGGTTTCGACGGGGGTACCCCGGGGCTCAGTGGAACCCCCTAGAAAGGCTCTGGCCAAGGTCAAGCATGGCTTTGTTCCACATTCTGTGCCTTCTTACCGCCATCTTGAGTTTATTTCAGAGGTGGATGAGGGCTCTGATGATGGCATGGTTCCTGATACGGTGCCAGACGAGATTCTCTCGGGCCATAGCCAGATTGAGGACCTGTGGCAGTCCCTGCACGATGCCAGTGGGCTGGACACCTCTCCGGAGGTGGAGTTTGGTAGGCCTGAGCCTGGCACTCATGCCGACTCCTCGTACCGGCGCCTTATGTCTAGGGTCACCGAGTACTTGGGATGGTCTGCTCCCCCAGGGGATTTTCTTCAGGATGACCTTACGGATATCCTCGACCAAGGTCCACCAACTGACCCGGTACTACCGTTCCATATGGCTCTACAAAGGAGGGTGGCAGCGGCTTGGACTGCTCCGGAGAGTCTCTAGGCAGTGGGCAAGTCTTTGCCGCGAAAATACCGGCCAGCCAGTAGTGACCCCTGCTACTTGACCAAGCGCCCCACTCCGGAGGGTTTAGAGATGCAGGCGGCTACGGCCGCGGCAAAGCAGGCGTTGTATCCTACCATCCCTCCTGATAGGGACGACAAGCGTTTTGACAGCTGGGCGAAGAAAGTGTTTTCTTCAGGGGGTATGGCGCTTCAGGCAGCCAACTCCGTATGTGCCTTGTCACGTTTCATGCACACTCTGTGGAACTGTGTTTCCTTAGCGGCTGAGCATATTCCCGAAGGGGACGAACGGGATGGTTTCCTTGCCATGGTTCAGGATGGCAAGGATGCCATGTGTGAGGCCGTTCAGTCGGGTTTGGACATGGCAGATTGCGTCAGCCGGTCCATCGCGGCGAGCACCGTGATACACAGGTTTGCGTGGTTGCGGAAGTCGGGGTTTGCTCCTGATGTGCAGGCCCGGCTCCTCAACATGCCCTTTGACGGGGAACATATTTTTGGCAGCAAGGCTGACGAGACCCTTGAGAGGTTGCAGACCTCCAAAGCTGCAGCGAAGTCGTTGGGCGCTGCAGTTCACCAACCTCCGCCTTTTCGTCTTAGGGGACAGCAATGGAGGGGAGGTTCCTTTCGTTATTACTCCTCATTTGGTAAAGTGAGAGGAGCTGCCAGTCAAAGGGGCCACTGTAGGAGTGCCAGAGGTGGAAAACAAGGTACTCGAGGTGCCAAGGCCGCTCGGGCTGTTGCCTCTTTGCCCTCAGGCAATGCCGCTTCAGCTCAGTCATGAGGCCATGTCCCATGGTTCGCCGGTTGGGGGAAGGCTGGCGCAGCATCTTGCAGAGTGGCACGCCATTACTTCAGATGTGTGGGTTCTGGAGATCATAACCCACGGCTACTGCCTTCCTGTCCGGCAGAGGCCTCAAGACAATCCACCGGGGAATCTCTCTTTGAAGAGTCCGGATCCGCTCCTTGCGCAAGAAATTCAATCCCTGCTGGAGAAAGGTGCCATAGAACTGGTGCCTGTAGCGGAGAGGAACAAGGGATGGTATTCCCCTTATTTTTTTGATTTCCAAGAAAGACTGGGGTTTGAGACCCATCATGGACTTGCGCGGTTTGAACAAACTCCTCAGGAAGGACAAGTTCAAGATGGTTACTCTCTCTCGTCTTCCAGGCCCTTCAAGTTCAGGACTGGTTGGTGTCTCTCGACCTCAAGGACGCTTATTTTCATGTGCCAATACATCCAAAGCACAAGTACCTGAGGTTCGCGGTTGGTGACTCGCACTTTTAGTTTCGGGTCCTGCCGTTCGGATTGACCTCCACACCGAGGGTCTTCACCAAGCTCATGGTAGTGGTGGCAGCGTACCTCAGGAAGGGGGGATTCACGTCTACCCCTACCTGGACGATTGGTTGATCAGGGTGCGCTCTCCCGAGCAAGTCCTGGATCATCTGTCAGTCACCTGCCACTCCCTCCACAAGCTGGGCTTCTCCCTCAACTTAAAGAAGTCCCGTTTGACACCAACTCAGAGACTGCAGTACATCGGAGCTCTGCTCGACACGCCCCTGGGGCAGTGTTTTCCTCCCAGGTGAGGGCTCATCACATTCAGCAGATGGTGCACAAGTTTCAACATGCCCAGAGTCTCCCAGCGTTCGAGTTCTTGAGGTTGCTCGGCTTCATGGCATCCTGCATTCTTCTGGTGCCAGAGGCCAGGTTGCGGATGAGATCTTTGCAATGGGCACTCAAGCTCCAGTGGTCTCAGTCCTCCGGCAGGTTGTCGGACCCTGTTCGGGTGACGTCCTTGGTTGCCCAGGACCTTCTGTGGTGGGCTGTCGAAGACAATCTGATGAAGGGGGCTCCATTTTGGCTACCCTGGCCGTAGGTGACGATCGTGATGGACGCATCCCTCACGGGATGGGGAGCTCATGCCAACAATCAGCGGTCGTTGGTCTCCGTCGGAGTCCAGACTCCAGATCAATCTGTTGGAGCTGAGGGCCGTCAGGCTATCCCTGAAGGCTTTTCTGCCAACTGTGCGAGGGAAGAATGTCCTGATCCTGACGGACAACACGGTGGCCATGCACTACCTCAACAAAAAGGGGGGGGGCAGGGTCACTCCTCTGTGCAGGGAGGTGATGCAGCGCTGGTTCTGGGCAATCCAGCAGGAAGTTTCGATCTCGGCAGTTCATCTGACCGGAGACGAAAACGAGACGGCGGACGCTCTGAGCAGGCAGAGCGCGATCTTTCACGAGTGGGAGTTGGCTCAGGAGATTCTCCTGGAGATCTTCGCCCTTTGGAGGACCCCTCAAGTGGATCTCTTCACCGCCAGTGTCAACCGGAAGTGCGAGAGGTTCTGCTCGCTGGAATTTCCTCCAAAAGGAGCCCTAAGAGACGCGTTCGTGGTGGAGTGGTCATTCCCACTGTTGTACGCGTTCCCTCCAGTCCCCGTCATCCCGCAAGTACTGCGGAGGTTACGATGGTTCGGTTCCCGGATAATCCTCATTGCTCCGGCGTGGGCCCGGAGGACGTGGTACCCGGACCTTCTCGACTTGTCCATCTGCCCTCCACGTCGTCTTCCCTACCGAAACGGTCTGCTCTCACGGGAGGGGGGTCAGGTTCTCCATCCAGAGGTCAGATCCTTCAACCTTCACTCTTGGTTTCCTAAAGGTTGAGGTATAAGGATTGGGACCTCCCTGAAGACCTGATGGAGTTGTTGCTCTCGGTCAGACGGCCCGCAACAAAGTCCCTGTACCGTTGCCGTAAGTTCTGCGACTGGTGCAGGGTTAAGAATGTGGATCCTTTTGCATGTGACATTCCCATCGTTCTGTCTTTTTTTGCTTTCTTTGGCCCACAGGGGCTTGCAAGTGGGTACTGTTAAAGGTTATCTGGCGGCGCTGTCCATATTTAAGCGCCTGTCTGAAGAGTGTTCGTATTTTAAAATTCCTTTAATTTCTCACTTTCTGAAAGGGCTCACTAATGTGTTCCCTCTGTCACCTTTCCAGGTGCCCGGTTGGGATTTGAACCTTGTTCTCAAGTTTCTGATGGGTGCTCCGTTTGAGCCTTTGCATTCATGGCCTTTGAGACTGTTAACTCTTAGAACTGTATTTTTGGTTGTGGTCCCTTCCGCTCGCTGAGTGAGTGAGTTACAGGCACTTTCAGTTAAGCCCCCCTTCACTGTGTTTCATAAGGACAGGGTTGTCCTTAGAGTTCGTCCTTCCTTTCTTCCGAAGGTGGTGTCAGAATTTCATTTAGGCCAGAAGGTTGTTCTTCCGGCGTTTTATCCTCCTCCAAGTCCTGGTAAGGAAGAGGAGAGGCTCCATAGGCTTGATCCTAGGAGAGTGTTAAGCTTTTATATTTCACGCATGTCCCGAGTCAGAGTGGACGATCAACTCTTCATTGGTTACGCTGGAAAGCGTTTGGGGAAAGCTGTGACGAAACAGACTTTGTCTCGCTGAATTGTTTTGGCCATCACGGATGTTACCGCTTGGCGGGTAAGGACCCACCGGTCGGCTTGCGGGCCCCTTCTACTAGGGGTATGGCTGTCTCTACTGCCCTACAGAGGGGTGTTCCTATTCGTAACATCTGTGATACAGCCACCTGGGCTTTGGTACATACTTTTATACGTCACTACTCCCTCGATTCCATCCGTGGGCAGGATCTGGACTTTGGCAAGGCGGTCCTTTACTCTGCAATTTGATTGGGCATTCTAAATTTCTGTTTTCTAAATTGTTTTCCCACCTCCTTGCATTGGTACTGCTTTGGGAGTCTGTCATAGATATGGAATGCGTCGGAGGACCCAATCCCCTCGAAGAACAAGTTACTCTCTTACCTGGTAATGTTCTTTCAATGGGATGGTCCGACGACGTATTCCATATCGCTCCCTCCCTGCCTTCCCGGCTACAGAATTTCTTATGCGATTGCAGCTTACGTTTCCGCAAGGCTTTGTGTGTCAGACTGGCAGAAGACTGGTGCAACAAGTTCTGGGAAAAAAACTATTAACTGAGGCTACGGGCGTCGTGCGTCCTACTTATAACATCCAGTGACGTCGGCCGTCGGATCGGAGGAGGTCCTCGAGGGCGGCGTATCGACGTCATCGAAGCAGGACGCAGACGCCGAAGTTTTTCCGAAGCAGCACAGCTGTGGTGATTACATATCATCGATATGGAATACTTCGTCGGACCTTCCCATCGAAAGAATGTTACCGGGTAAGAGTAACTTGTTTGATTATTGTCAAGACGTCCGTATGTTCCAACTACATGCAGCTCTTGAACCCTTCACTCGGAACCATCATATGGGCAGGAAGAGTCTTCATGTTCGGTTTCAAATGTATCGGGCAGCAGGGAAACAAGGCGTCTCCAAATAGGGCTCCAGATAATAAATCAAGGTAGGAGTACTTTGCTCCCCGTTTTGGGAAGTTGGTAGCAAAATTATCTTTAAGCAATTCAAAATGCAATTTCCAGTGATCTTCATTATTTTTATGCAAGTAAAAATCTGTTCATTAGAAAAAAAATATGCATATGTTTTATATCCTTTTTTTATAGCTAATAACATAAATGAAAATAATTTTTATCAGACAGGTTATTGTATCCCAGGTCCCCTTTGTTATGTAAAGGAATGTGTTGAGTGCAACTATTACTCAAGGGGGTCGTGGTTCTAAGAAAGGGACAAAGGGAAGGATGGTCCAACAACCGGCGAGAAGAAGAAACTAAAAGAAAAAAAGGACAACAAATGCAATGATTAAACAAATAAGATTTTCGGAGGTATTGCTCATGCTGCTGTTCTAAACACATCATATGAGCGCTGGTGGCATAAGATCAAATCAATGAGTGTGTGTCACTCCCCATTTTTTGACGGTATTGGCCTTATTTGTTTGAGTAAAATGGTACAACATTTAAACAAGCCTTGCTCTTAAGAGCAACATTCAGTAGCTCTTGCCCTTCCCTTAAACTGTTACACTAGCCTCTGCAAAATGGCTGACCTGATAACCAAGCTTTCACCACGATGCAACCTTTCTGCAGAAGGGAGCCGCTGATTGACACCGGGGCCCCTCTACAATCCACTGCAAGAACGCCCTAACCAGTTTTGAAAAGAAGGCATCTTGCATTCGAAAGGGCTCATAAAGTGAGACAACGCGCATTACCCCGTAAAGAACCATCTGTGTTTAGGGGCCTTACTATGCATGCTTACAAGGGCATCAAGGAGTCTTTGAGGGATGCTGTCCGGAGTGATCTTGCTCTTTGAAACGTGCCTCTGTCTAATCTGACCTACGCTGGTTGGTGGAGAAGATGGGTGCTGGGGTTTTACTTGATCTGTCAGCGTTCTTTGACACCATTAAGCACCCCATTCGGTTGGACTGTGAAGTATGCTGGGGTCCAGGCTAAAGCACGACTGGTTGAGATAATTTGAGTGATCGCTGGGAGGCAGAGACTTTGGAAATGTTCTCTTCTCCCAGCCATCAGGCGAAATGTCGCAAGCCACAGGGCTCCCACTTTGCCCCACTGCTGTTCAATTCCTTTAAGGGTCCTTTGGCACAATTAATTCATTGTTACAGGTATATATTTTATTTAAGTGATGACGTTTGGGTATTTTTCACGTGGAGTGTAGAGGGGACAGTCCCTACCAAACATCTGCCTGCGTGTCAGACATTTGGCAGTAGATTAATTTAATTTAAATCCTGCTAATTCTGATATCTAGGTGGTGCCATCAAACCCTTGTTTATTTCTGATGGAAGGTCCCTTCTAAATCTTAGAATGCAGCAGTCCCACGGCCATTCCTGAATCCCAGCTGCCCCAGATAAGTCTCTCATACCCGTTACTGTCATTTGCACTGACTATGCTAGATTTTCCTTTTTCTCAGTCCACAGCACATTACGGTGGTGACTGCCCTGACCAACTCGCTGCGTAGTTTTGCAAATTCTGTTTACTTGGGCATTGATCAGAAATCACTTTCAGATTATTCAAAATGCTGCAGTGCGCACGCTGCATGGTCTTTTCGATCTTTGAATTGGCTGTGGACACAACACCATGATTTATCGAGTCTACTATGGAAAAAGCCAGATATTCCCTGAGTCTAAGTTTTACTGTTACAGACCTCTGTAAGCCTTATCCTAGGTAGAAGCATTTCATCTGCAATTTCTACAAATGGCCAGGTTACCATCTAGCGTCACTGCCATGTCACAGGTGGCCTCAAGCACACACCAAATCCTACGTAAGGTTCAAGGGTTTTAATTTTGTTTTTCACCTGGCCTCGTTGCCGTCTCTCCTCGTCACCCCCTCTATCACATCTCCCTCCTACCTTTTAGATGACGCCTAAAGACCTTACATAGCTAGCCTCCCTCGGGGGACAATCTAGGTCCCTATCAAGCAATTCTGCCACTAGGGAGGATTTAAGGGGTGTGTCATACAGATGACCCACAGTGTGTCTCTCTGGTCCTTCTGTGCTCTGGTATTGCTCTCTGTATCTCTACCTCTTTTGATCCTACACTCCTCTCTTGTACTTCACCCACCGTCTTTTCTCTCTCTCTCTCTCTCTCTCCTCTTTTGTCCGTCCTATGTTCTTTTTCTCTATGGTCTTCTCCCACCCTTTGACCTTTGTTCCTACTACTCTTCTCTGTATTACTCTCACCTCTCCACACCAAACGTGCTCCTGCCTACACACCACTACTGCTCCCGCCTCCTCTCCAATACTACCTTTGGATTTCAACTATTCCTCCCTCCATGCTACAACTACTCCTCCCTGTCCACAGAAACGACTCCTCCCTCTCCACTACCTCCTACTCACCTTCTCGGTCACCCTCCATTCACTCCCTCAGTTATGATTCCATTCATTCCCTGCTCTTTTGTTACCACTCTCGTGCCCATAATTTGCACACACATTCACGACACAGCCAGTGTCTCTCCTCTGCAATACCTCACCTTTTTCTCCTCCACAGCGTCCTTCATCCTTCTGGTCCCTTGGTATGCCTCCTCCACTGACATCACACAAATAACCCACACCTTCCTGTTTCCTGATGACCCTTCAACGTTGCATCTGATTGTGTGAAGCAAAAAATTGTTACAACTGATGAGATACCTGGATGGATTATTTTTGAAATTTGCGAATGTTCCTGTCAGGATTGAACTCTGCAGAAAACATTTATCAAACGCTTTGTAAAGATGTGCAGCTTTTCTAATTTGTGTGCAGCATTACAGGAAACTCCTCCTTTCTTTCATGTATTAATCTCCTGAAATGTAAATATTTAATTATGGGGTTTTGGAGTGCTGAGAGAAATCTCTTGCGTTCTCCCTTGCTTTAATTTACAATCCCTGTGAATGCTTCTAGCCACCCTACTCCCTCCCCCCTGCTGCTCTGGGGTGACTTGCAATATCCTTCTAATGTTCGATAAGGGGGTACTTTATGCCTGCTCCATGAATTCCAATTTCGACCCCTCCCATCGTAATGTACTTCAGTCAAGGCACCATCATGACGCAATCCTTCGCCTGCGCGGCTTCTCCTGAAACGGAAGTTGAGGAGTTGCACCATGATGAGACCGACATGAGAACTGTGCCTGTCTTGTCAAGGAAGACTGCATGTGGTGGTTGCTTTTAAGAATGGTGTCCTTTGTGAACGGTCGTGATCTCGTGACCAGCACAGGAGTGGTGGTTGAGTTTGAGTCATGGGTCATTTCTTTCCACTTTTGTTTCAATGGAGAGCCCTTAATGTTCACTAACAACTTTTTTCTCTTTCCACAGTAGTCACATGAGACAAATGATATGGCTTTGCTGTTGCCTTCAATGAAAACAGATTCTTTGGTTCTCTTTGCAGATCTGCCGGGCACAATGCAGTCCAGTGATCGTAGAGCGTGTTCCCCACTCTTCCTCCAGCCTCAAAATGGAAACGGCCATCGGTGTTCCGGGTACGTGCCGGGGAGGATTGTGCCACTGCGCCCGCCACCACCTCCAAAGAGCCAAACCTCTGCCAAATTTACCTCTGGGGCGCAGGAAGCCCACGCATCCGTTCGCCCCCTCTCGCTGGATGGGGCCTGCCAGGCAGACGCCATGAGGAAAAGGCACAGGAACACGTTAATTTGCTGCTGCATTTCTAGCATTTCATTTTTCATCGTGCTCGCCATCAGTTTAGGAATATCTTCCAAATACTCTGCGGATGGTAAGTTTTTGGTGCAAACTAACACACAACGCTGGCATGCTTTTGACACCGGGGAAGTTTGGTGGGTGTTAAAAGATTCCTTATGACGTGCAAGTGCTTGTTCACATGGACAGATATTTTGTGGAAATTCGCAAATTTTAAGGAGCAATGATTGAAATTAATTTCTAAATGGTTGGAACTTATCGATCCCATGTCTTTGGGGTGTAGTGAGTGCCCCTTTGTGTTCAGACATTCAAAAATCGTTACCATGGTCAAAGGGGAGATTGTGCGATTCTGGTGTTTCATGTTGTCTTCATTTTGTTTAGCTTGCCCATCGACTGTTTATCACGTCACCTAATCGGTAGAAGTAGCAGTCTACCAGGTGTGCACGGCCACCTCTGCCAATCTCCCGAAAGCCTGAAAAGAATTGATATTTGCCGTATCTCAAGAAGCAGGGGGGAGCTTGACGTCTTTCCAGGGGGGCTTTTCTCCACATCTGGTTTGCAGGCACAGCCGATGGAACAGAGCTGCACGCTTTTGTTTTTATAACTCTGCGACTACTACAGGGTGTTTTAGAAAGGATCAGAGACATTCTGGTAGTCATGATCCATAACAAACCCAGTGGTGGAAGTGTTGCTCCTCTACTACTTTTTTTGATCATGTTTTACTTTTCCTATACTTTTATGTTAAAAACAGAAAGTTCCGTAATGGTTTCGTTTTAAAATAAGTGTAGGAAGAAGTTTATTTGGGGGGTTTGGATTGTGCGTGGGAGGGGGTGTGCTGATGGGGTTTGTGGGGATTGGGGGCAGGCCACTAGGGAACCTAGTTCCACTACTTTTTTCATACACTTAGACCAGTCAACAAACCTACTGCCTGTAATGTCCAGATCTACTTCCTGCCATGCACTCATAAAATCCAGAGACTTGGGGGCGGGCGTTTGCGCCAGTGCACGTCACCTTCAGAATAATCCCCTCCCCTCCCATCTCCTGTTCCAGAAGACCCGTGGTCATCTGCCCTGTTAAGGTTCCTCCACATTTTCCTATGTGATGCTGCCGTGACGTTTCTTTCAAAGGGCACAAGAAACGTGGCCCTGAGCCTTGAACAGGGCCATTCTGGGCTAGTACGTTGAATCCTCTGTGAAAGAAGGCGCTTTCAATTGGTTTTAGAGAGTGGAATGATTAAACTCCCTCGAACGCACTGTCTGCGCTCCTCGCGCGGAACAGCACATTTGTATTTCTTCCTAGAATAGATGACCAATCTCTAAATGCTTTAGGGTTTCCAGAGTTGAAGAAGGCTTATTTTTAATTGAGATTATGTAAAGACGCCCTGGTGAAGGACTAATGACAGTCCGAAATGCATTGGCAACTCTCTCCAATTACTATATTTGATTAAACTTACCAAATATTTTGAGCATTTTTGTTTTTGGATCCTCCACCTATTTACACAAAGAACTGTGAGAAGTTTATCTCAGACCTCATGCACTGAATTAAATTCATGCAACCAAATGAGTTGTTACAAGGGTGTGCAGCCCACAACGAAGGTTAATTAGCCTAGGTAACTTATTTGTTATGACTAAACTTCCAGTCATCCTTTTTTTACACACTTGAATGTAGTGATCTCCAGAACTTAATAAACACTTTTTGTTTAACTTTTACTATATCGATATTAACATGTGTTTTACTCATTCAAATTCCCAAAAACTAAAGGGAGGAGAGCAGGAGGTGAAAGAAGGAGGAAGGGAATCGACTATCCATCTCATGCCTCGTCTCATTTCTGTATATTCGCAACTTTGAAGTTCATTAAATTCATCCCACATCTCTTTGTAGTCATCCGTTGTATCACCCTTTTGATGGGGAACTTTTTTTCTTTTGCCGAGAGTAAAACCAACCTTCATATGAAGGTTTAGCCGTACTGATCCACAAACGCAATATTAACTTTTTTGCTATTAGAAGTACTTTTGAGAACAGCGTTTAACCTGAAGATCAGTGTCACGTACCCTTGTCATCAATGCCTCGTCCAACATCTTACCACCACAAACTGATTCTTCATGTCACCCAGGTGCAGAAGCAGCCCTGGCCCCTACCTTCAGCTTGGAGCTTGTCTATTGGTAGCGGATGCGCTGGGTCTCTTACAATGGCCGGAGGCTTCGGAACCCTCTTAAGTGCACATGGGCTCTGCTTGGCTAGTGATGGTTACGGGCAGAGGTGATTTCTATTTGCGCCATTGCAGCATGCTTTGTTGTTCCCCATCCACAGCTTCTGATTATAGTGGAAGTGGCACCATAGGGCAGCCTGAGATTGCAAGAGTCCTGCAAACGGTGGCATACATGAACAGCATCTGGAAAAATATCCCTTTGCTTTCAAACAAATCAACAACATATTTTAATTTTTTTTAAACATTTTTTATTTTTTATTTTTAAGAGCTACCCTAGTGCCATGAACACTTTGCTAGCAAACCTTTACCTATTTGTAAGCCTCGGGGTATCCCAGGTGACACTGTGTCCGAGTACCACAGCTGCCACCTGAATCCAATATAACAAACACTTATGCCGCCTGCTGCCTAAACTATACCTGGAACGAGCATTGAAAATGATGCGACTAAATTGCATCCTCAAATCTCACCCTGGGGGAGAGCTCCCCTGATCCTTGATATGCACCTGCGTGAAAAAGCACTATGATTAACAATGACAACAATTTGATATGATCTCCCTGTCTACCATAAGATGTCTGTTTGATAGATTGGGGTGTTTGTGAAGCACGCATGCCACTTCGTTGCCACTACAGACACTTTTCTGACCTTATGGAGATCTGGATTCATTTGGGGTGAAGTAGAGCTAGAGTGAGGAGACTGTGAAATGCAGGGGTCTATTACCCTTCGGAATCCTTCACATGTTACTGCCCTATCAAGGTGGAAAGGCCAAGTCTGCCTTGTCCGGCGCTTGCCTTGCATGGGGTTCTCCTCTGGTCACTCTTCCGCTGCTTCATAATTTCCTTCGGTTCAATTCTCATGCTTTTCTTGGTTGGGCTTGTTAGAATTAAGGATAATATTCTTTATGTAGTGCTTGCATCCACAGTTTTGCCACGTTGCATCACTCTGGCACTGTCATCACCCTTCGTATATCGGCAAGAGTCCTTGTTGATTCTTTTGTGTTGGGTCTTCACAATACAGCAGTATGCCCACAATATTTGGCCCTGAAACAAGCTCCTTTAGTCTGTTCTCTTGAAACATGTGTTTATGTCTAAACCAGGATTTATAGATGGTGTAAAATGTATACGCTTGAAAATCTGGATTCAATTCCCTCCACACATCTGCAATGGCTATTTTTTCTCGCAAGTCAGGGAAGGTGAACGAAAGTAGAAGCTTGAGAGCCCCTGAAAGCTGGTTTCACTGCTTTCGGTACACAGCTAAATTGGGAGTTGGCAATAAATGTGCCCGTCACATGGAGAGGTTATGATTAACAGGGCACGGGGGCAGGCCCCCTGTGGCACCCACCAAAACTTTTGATAGGCCACCTGCTTGAGCCATCAAGCTACAATGTCATTCTGGGGCTCTGCAACCAACATGTATTTCTCAAACAATACCAGTTTGGCATTTCATGTTACAGCTCGTACCCCTGTATTAACAACACAGACGGTTTGTTATTGAGAATATGGACAATTGCTTTAACACTAGCTTCGCAACTAGCCAAGAAAGCAGAATTGAACTGCTCCTACATGGTAAACAACGTTAAGACCCCCCCTCTATGCTGTAGCGTATGGCGAGGATACATATGAAGTCCTTGGTGCTCTACTTTCTGTGGTCCTGAAGGACCTCTAACTCAGAAACCATCTTAGTCTTTACAGCAGCTGTTTGGTTGCCCAAGACTGGTTTGTCCACATTCTTTCTTGGGAGATTCCTTTTTTTTTTTTTTTTTTTTTTTATGGGTTTTTGTTGTACCGCGCCATAGACCGTAGGCATCGGTGCGCACCATAAACGCTTGGACATTTCAGTTAGACGGGACATAACATAGTAGGAAGGATTTGCAGGTTAACTATTCAAAAAGTAGGGTTTTCAAACATCTCATGGATATGGGACGCCTTTTTTCCAGGTGTAGTTCAACCGGGAGATCATTCAATGCCTGGGCTGCCAGTACCAGAAAGGATATGCCATTGCCCCTTTGACATTTATCCGTGGGATGCTGGGCAGTGTTGGAGCATAAGGGTCTCCTTGGTTTATAGTGAGCCAGGTTTTGTTTCAGGTAGCGGGGTGGTTTCCCCATCACCATTTTGGTCATCCATTTTTGAAGCGCACCCTCACAGCCACCAGTAACCAATGGTGTTCTTTCTGGGAGATAGTTATATGTTCACTCCTAGGGGTATTGCACACAATCCTCATGGCATCATTTTGGATTATTTAACATTTTTGTAAACTTTCTTTGGCACCATCGAGCAAAGAATTACAACAATCCAATCTCGGCATTATAATAGCTCGAACCAGCATTTCAGTTCTTGTGGGTGACCAATGGTTTGATCTGTCGCAATACCACAAGATGATAGTGCAGGTTTTTTACAACACTATTTACATGGTCATCGGTACTAAAGGAGCTTCCTTAAAGGCACCTAAGGTCTTTACTTTGTCAAATACAGGAATTTGGCTGCTTTCCACTCCAAACTTAGTCTATTTATGTCCTAAGTTGGCTCTTGCTTGTTTGGATCCGTAGATCAAAAGCTCTGTTTTAGAGCCATTTAAACGCATCAAATTTTTGATAGATCCATATATAGTAGTTCGATTTTAGGAGTCCTTTGAGTGGTTACCGCTCAGTTCCATCACTAGGTGGATAATATCCGCATAGTTTGTGAAATGTAAACCCATCCGTTCCATTTGATCGCACAATGGTTTAATATAAACATTGAATAGAGCAGGGGCTAGGCATGCACCTTGTGGCACACCGTAATGCATCTGGATTGGCTCGGAGGTAGCATTGCCTCAACAGATCCTGAATTTTCTGTCTCTCAATCCACACAATGACATTCTCTGAGCCGTTGCCTAGCACTGCTAGTGTTTGTGAGCAGGCGCTTGTGATCCAGTAAGTCGAAAGTCGCCGATAAGTCTAATAGGATAAGCAT
The DNA here is from genome assembly GCF_040938575.1 of Ambystoma mexicanum. Taxonomy (NCBI): domain Eukaryota; kingdom Metazoa; phylum Chordata; class Amphibia; order Caudata; family Ambystomatidae; genus Ambystoma; species Ambystoma mexicanum. The sequence continues at coordinate 1,167,276,229 of NC_090935.1, read as the reverse complement.
CCCTGATTGTTTCACGTGAAAGGACTCTGATTTTTCTAAATGATCCTGCAATTATGAAGCCGCAATTTTGTTGCTGTTCTTAAGTAACAAGGGAGTATTTGTAATTGGCCTTAAATTGGATACTTCCTTTGGGTTCAGTCCTGTTTTTTTTTGTTAGCGGGGTCACCACTATTTCCATAATTGCAGCAAGAACAGATTTGTGAAAAAGGAGGCATTTACAAATGTCCTGTAAAATAGGGCGAAAGATTTTCTGTTCCCCAGAATGACTTTAGATGGCATGAGGTCCCCTGGACAGCAGGTTGGGTGCTTGCATTTTAGCGTCTTTTCCATTTCTGTAATGCATATTGGTTTAAAATCGACGAGGAACTGTGAATTTCCCTTCCACTCATTCTTTGCTAAATCATCCTCTTAAGGAAGCTCTTCTGTCTTTAGGCTATTTTTGATTTTATTACGTGTTAACGTAATCTTGTCTGTTAACGCTTGTTGTATCCTCGAACTGATGTTACAGGGCATTAGTCTTTTCCCACTTCCTGAAAATGTCAAAAAGTGTTCTTGTGTCATTGTCTGCATTTTCAAATTGCTCATTATAAAATCTTTTTTGTCTCATAGATTTAATGTTTGTGTTCCCTTTTTGAGCAATTTCCAAGCTCTTTTATTTTCATTAGTCTTATTTTTCTCCCAAGCTCGTTCAGCCTGTGTATTTGACTTTTTGAGTATAGTCATGCCTTGGTAAACCAGTTATGATGAGCTGGTCGATCTCGTATTATCTTTGCTTTAATGGGGGTGGCTCTATCTAAGAATGATTTTATGTGAGATCCATAGACTTACACCAATTTACCTGTGTCGGGGGACGGGGGTGGTCCTGATCTAATTAAGACTTAATGATCATTTCAAGACAGTTATTCAGGTCCTCCGGTTTTATTTTATTCAGATTTCTGCTAAGTAATTTCTTAGGATGGTTACAGTTTCAACTCTGTTTCCCTGATAGTCGTATACTACATCCTATGCGAGAATGGTCAGACCAAATAACAAGGTGTTTTGATTGTCTTTATGTTGGTGTTCCTAGATGTCACCCAATTCAGGGCGTGACCTTTCACATGTGTGGGTTCGTCATTTTGTATTTATATGCCCATATCATTAAATATCGTTGCAGACTAATGGCTTCCTTGTCCCCCTCTCCCCCTGTTGAGATCCCCCAGCATAATGGTAGCGCAGTTGGGTTTGTTCAGGGGGGACTACTAGTTGCCCGAAGTCTTCATTGAACGATGGCATGTCTGTAGGTGGACGATAGGTTAATACAAGGTTGAATCAACTGTTATCATTAGGATTGAATTTGGTAGGGATGATGTCACATCATCACACGCCATGTTGGATTCATACATGCTAATCTCTTTTTTGCTTAATATATCTATGCCTCCCCAATACTTATTTTATTTTTTTAAGGTTATTTTTACAACAAAAAAAACCTACTAACCGAGGTGGGTTGGGGGGGGGGATGCAGTTCTATTTTGGGGCCATTAGATGTCTGTAGCCATGTTTCCGCCACACACATAATGTCAGTGTTCGCAGTGATGTAATCCCCGCATGTTTAGGAAGTGAGCGTGTGTTCAGCAATGATCATTTAAATATATGGGACTCTGTAGATGCAGTTCCTATCCTCCTACCAGTGAGGTCCTCTGTGTCCTGTCTGTCGTCCTTATTAGTGGAGGGAGTTCTCATGTTTTGGGAATGTTTCCTTTAGATCGTTCAGTACATTGGGTGGTTGACACGTGCACTGTTCCGTGGTTTTGGAGTCTATTGATACATGATGGCATTATTAATTGCCCATCGTTTCCCCGCCTCCATTCCTTAGCAATATTCCTGGCTTTTGGGCTGGTCGTTCTAGGGCACTCGGGACAATCTCAGCAGTAATAATCACGGCATTAGAAGGTGGCAATGTGGGAAGGGGGCTTTTCCCTGTATTAACGTTGCTTCCAAAATTATTCATGGGGTCTGTTATGTGTCCTTCATGCAGCTTGTTAACATAACACTGCACTGTCGCTTCCCGATGGAGTTTCTGCGCTGCTAGTAATAAAACGAAATCGGGATGTAGCCTGATGGTTAGCAGGAGCTTGCTATATGTATCTCGGTAATTTAATTTGTAACGGAGCGTTACCCCAAGCTAGAAGGTGCAGGGAGAGCTGCTGCGGTGTGCACCTGCACTAACGAGGACTAGCACAGACTAGCTTGCAGCTTGTCCCTGGAGCGCCGGCGCTCACGCGCCTGGCAATGGTTAAGTATGGCGCGAGGACTACAAAAGTCAAGGGACTTGTAGTCCGAGCCCTACCATGTACAGACAGGCAATGAAGGTGCTTTTTCAGTTGGAACGGAGCAGTTCAATAGAATGGAACGAAATGTGGCATTTCGACGGCGAAAAGCAAATAAGAAAAGCTTTTAATCAAAATAAATCGCACTAAAAGCAAATCCTATTAAGGTAAGTATTACTTTTGCAAGCCTTGACCATCAGTCATCCGTGCGATCACGTGGAAGAAGAGACGCGTGTCCTCAGAACCTTTTCTGGACTCTTACCACTTGTATCTGCTGGCTTCAAAGGAAGCCCTTGAACTTTCGGAAACGTCTTCGCGGCTGCATCGAGAGGCGTTCTACGCTTTCCAAACCCAATCCATTACTTCATAATCCGGATCGACTTGGGTGATGGGTATCTTGAACTTCTGTTTACGCGTTTCGGGTCATGGAACGAGTAGTGGCTGCTGGCGGCACCTCTTTCGTCTCCTGGCAGATGCAGCTTGACTAAACCGCAGGCTGTATCTCAATTGGCGCTGCTCAGTCCACGCTCAGACTTCTGCATGGGCACCTTTAGAAACGTGAAACATAGCGGGCCAGTCCCTGAACTCTACAGTCTGATGCCTAGAATGGGTTTTGACCACTTTGCCTAGACCCAACCCTCTCCGATCTGGCTTCTATTCCAACTAATAGCGCAAAAGGTTTTGAGTGTGATATCACAGCGATTAAGAAACAAATCAATGGTGATTAAGAAACAAATCAATTGTCGCTGTACATGTGCAGTGTACCGAATACAATGTATTTCGGAGAGAGTTTAGGCAGCAAAATTCAACCACCAAAGCACATAAATGCAATCAAGGTTCTGTGCGATCATTGGCTGGAAGAGCACTTGGATGTGTACATCTGCTCTGTTGGATCCTCCAGGATGGAACGATTCCAAACGCCTGGACGAGTTATCACCAAAACCCACTCTTGCATTAGAGCGCCCATGAGCATTCAGCATTCCTCAGGAAGGAATTCACCACGAGTCCTTCTTGGCCAATAAAGCACTGCACCAAGACGTTTTTTTTTTTAGATGATTACATTTCAATTATGTTGAATCAGCTATGGCGAACAACTCTTGACATTGAAAACTATAATTGTCTGAGGAAGTGGCAAATATCCACAATTGTTCTTTCGGGACAGTGCATGGATGGTCCTCTCTAGCGTGTAGCACACTTTATGTAGTGTTGTGCATTTGCTCTATAGACTCTTGCCGTGGCCTACTGCCTGCAGTGAGGGGTGCCTATTACCCAGCTCCTCTTCCTTATGACACGGTCCAGTCTACAGCAGTGTTTTCCCTGTATCTCCCCAAAACTAGGCTCCAAAGCAAAATCCCCAGGTTTACCACTTGACTGCTAATTGAACCTCGAGCAACCCCTCAAAAAAAAACGCTGTGATGGGAACAGCACTCCAACTCCAGCTTCTCAGACAGGTGCACGTTATTTTCAGGAGTCTGATGTATGGTCCGTGCTGTGGCTCTTGTGCTGTCCATTGTGGAGTATTGCCAATTCCTCCCGACTGATCCCATCCATCACAAAATTCGCCTCAGTCGCATACGATTGCAAAAAAGCTGACCCCAGGCGACCACCCTCATGATCAATCTGGACAATCCTAGCCCCCCCCCCCCCCCCCTGTTGATTGTCTTTTTTGGAGCTTGAGTCAGTATGGCCTATAAAGGGGTCTACCCAAACTACCTGAAACTGTGGGCGGACAAACTCGGAAATCCAGGTCTTTAGGGCGTTAGAAAAAGCAAAACCAGTCTTCTAGGCAACTGCGCCAAGAATGTGGATGCCATTCCCATCAAAGAGACACACTTAGCCCTACTGGCTATAAAGCTTTGGAAACATCCTAACATTCTATATTTATAGTCTGTGCTATTAGGTGGGACTTAAGAACAGACGGGAGAGAGCTGGGATTTAAGACAGGACACACAGCTTGTGGGTGTTATTTATGTTCTCACGGACTGCCCATTGCCATGTCAATCCATGTGGCCATTCCTACCCACAAACTGCCCAAAATACATACTCTGGGGAGCTCTCTGAGCTAGTTCCATCATGCAGTTACACCAAAGGTTCTGTTGTGCAGGGCCTGCCAGTGTGATTTTAAGTCTTCTGAGAGTTAATGCCTTAATTGCCACTGTAAATGAGCTCCTGGCGTGGTAAAAATTACTTCACGCAGGGTGCCTTCATCCACTTGATTTATAAGTAGTATGTGCGTCCTCGCACAATATCCTTGCACTGAAGTCCTATTGAAAACCATCATTGGCAAAGTCAATCGTTTTGGCTCATGTATAGGTATTAGGCTTTTTCCTGGACTTCTCTCTTATGTACAGGTACTGCCACCATTTTCGAGCTTTTGCCATTGTCTGGCCAGGTAGTGCCTGGGAAACGCCTATCCCATGCCTGCACAAAATCCAAGACTTTCCCATGTTTGTTTGATATAGGGGGGAAGGATTAATTGAGCCTCAATAGCACCCCTTAGATGTACATGTCCACGGTCTACTGGACAATTGCTTGCCATAGCTGCAAGCCGTGGCACCCCATCCACTAGCCTCCCTTGATTGCATGCTCATAGATGGACTAACAGGTCTACGGCCCACTGACTTTATATTCGCGTTAACCCTGCCTTTGACCCCTTATTTGTGAACGTGGCTGTGTTTTCCAATCCACAAATGTTTAAAGCCTAACTCACTCCATCTGCGCCTGTAGTCTATACAAGGAGGCAACATGCCCTTATTTGCTCAAAATAAGCGGCCTGCTAAATGTCTGCCGTTCCCGGTCTCTCTTCTTGATCCCAATTGTCATGCACCTACTGTCCGCCACCCTCTGTATTCCGCAACCACATGTGCAGAACATTACCGGCCATATGCCATTGGTAGTACCTGCCAGTCTGCCTCAGATCCAACTCCTAACTGCAACACGGCGCAATCATCGTGGGAAACACTTGGAACATAATCCCTAGGACGTCTTCGTCTGCATGGGATCTGCGTAATTACTGCATGGTGGGAAATTGCGAATCTGAAAATATTGAATCGCTAAATCCTGTTGCAGAGTGATCACGTAGATCACGGTCGCCCACATCCCGCACACCCTACCGCTGGTACCCTACAATCTTTTTGTCGGCACACAGAAGTGTGCTGCCGACTCTCCTCTATCCCTACAGCGTTAGTTCCCTCCCACCAATGTGGGTCGGAGCTGGCGCCGCAGGGTCCCTTTTTTTTTCTCCTTTTTCATTTCCTGTTTCTTGTCCCCTGCTTCCAATGGCATGGAAGCGGGTGACGCCTCTCCAACCCCTGAAGCACATAATGGCAAACATAGGGAGCAGGGGACAGCCCCCCAAATCCCGCTCCCTAAATTCGGCACTATTGGATTCGTTTTTTTTTTTTTTTTTTTTTGTGGAACCCCAGTCCGCAGTAAAAGCGCATTCAGGTTATTTTTTTGTGTTTTTGAGGCGTACCGGTCTCCTGTTTTCACGAAGTAAATATACTTTGTTCTAAGTTATTCTGTGTATATTACTTCGAATTTTGGTAGTTATTTGTGGGTTAAGGGATTAAAGGGGGGGGGGTTGGGATGGAGGGACCCCCCAAAAAAATTGAAGTAAAATTCAAACTAATGTACACGAAGTAAATTACAACGAAGTCATTTTTTGTGGTGAAATGACTAAGAAGTCCCTAAAATAATCCTCAGGAACAAAAAACTGCAGGACTCCTCGATGTGTAGCTATCGTTGTAAAGCCAGAGTTCTACAAGGAATCGACGACCCTTTCCCAAATCTCGGTACAATGTCCCTTCCCCACCAATATTTCACTCCCTCTTAATATTAAGTCCACCACTTCAGGAGGGGAACCCTACAGATCCGTTCAAAATAGACCCGCCCCATGTTACTCCGCCAACTAAAATTCATGAAACCGCCCCTGTCAAAAGATCTGCAACAGAAAACCTGAATGTTGGAGCATTGCCCCCTTACCCCTCCCAAACTCACCCCCTTTGTGAACTCCCCACTTAACCCATACAGTGCCAACACCCAGCATACCTCCTAACCTATTGCCTCTCCAAGGCAGCCTGCTTAGTGGGTGATCTCTATGAAGTCAATGGGAATTTTTCTGGGGTAGTCCTTTTAAGTCTTTGGAAGGTGGGGTGTTGTGAGGGTGACTATGTGGCCAAGGTGGGTGAGGTAAGAGGAATGGCAGGAGGATGGTGTTGGTGTTGGACAACAGTGGCACAAAAATGAAAGGAACCTGCTTGGAAGTGAACTTTGCCACCAGTGCAGACGTTCCACCACTTGGCAAGCCTTCAGTTGAAGGGTGGTTTTGGGATGTAATTAATGTGTGATCTCCTTGCACCCGCCTACATTGGTGTATTTTTTTTTTTTTTTGCTTCAGAGACTTTTTTGGGTATATTTGTACAGGCAAATGAGACCAATAAATAACCAAAGAGACCACACGGCCCGTTCCTGATTTAGCAATAGATGACACCGGGCCTGCCAGTTTCACTTCCCTTGATTTCACATTGCATTTTTAACGTTAAAAACTGCAATCTTAATTTGTAATTTCTACATAATAATCTTAGTTGGATATAACCTGCAAATAGAACTTTGAAAAGCGTATTATGGTATTGTTTGAAAATGTATCCACACGCGAGCGTGCTTTAATAAGAAACCATCCTTCTTTCTCCTAATTCCTGATTGGTGGTGCACAGCATGTTGTCATAACAAGGGAAGAAGGTAAACCCGAGTAGAGGGGAAGAATGGAAGCCTGTTGTACTTTCCCGCACTCGTCTTAAACGCACGAAGATGCAGAGGGCGATTGGTTGCGCATGCGCGCCGCTTATTGAACTGCGCCATGCTCCTGTGTTTAATATCTGTATTTTTTTTTATTTTTTTTTTTTACAGAAAACTGCCCGGATCAGAATTATTTCCTCAGTAACTGGAACCCAGGACACGATGCTGAGAAGAGAGTGATCATCCAGGGCGGGCAGAAGTTTCGTTTGAAGTCTGATGCCACGGTGCACTCCATAATTATAGAGGATGGAGGTAAGTGTCTGCCCTGCCGCCTTAGTTGCGCAATCGAACCTCTTCCTGGTTGGACACATGCTTTTTGTGGAGGCGTTTCTCCGCCCATTTGCGACCCATGTTGTTCCTTTCTAAGGCCTGCCAGGATCGCTTTGCTCATGTGTTCAGTCATGTACTTTTTTGAGGTTTTACATACTTGATGTTACCATTGTTAGCAGTTACTCGGACTGCATGTCCGTGAGCCCCCCAGTCGCATACACACACTGACACGGAGACCTGATGTTGCTCATGTGGGCTCCCCGTTGACTCTGCAGCCGCCGGGAATGCCCCGTTTATTTATACAGCGCACGCGACGGAGTGAACGTCACCCCGTCGCGTTCGTGCCCTTAAAGGGCCAGCGCCACACTCCTCCTTTTCCATAACAACAAACGTTGAAAAAGGATGGTCTAAACTACCACACATTAAACAGCACACATAAGAGCACCCACACGTCCCACATTTATTGGCAGCCACCCTGGATCCCCCGATGGCACTTTGCCCAATGGCCTGTACGGACCTACTGGCCAGCCTTCCCATCTCAGTCTGTCACATAGTCTGTAAGGCGGGCAGGTTTCCCATGCCTGGTTCTCAGGGGGTACCTCCTTCCAGCCTCTCTGGTCGGTGTTCCTTCGCTTGGCCCCCCCACGGGCCGGAGAGTCCACTGTGGGGGTTTGACCCCCTCCTTCGTCCGGTGCTTCTTCGAGGTGAATGTCCTCCATGACCTCTGCCCCTGGCTCCCCCAGTCTCTTAAAGAAACTGGCATTCCTAGTCACTGATGTTCCATCGGATGCGGTCACCATGGACCCCTTGACCACCACCACGTCCAAAGGGGCTGGTTCATACGTGAGAGACAATTTGCCCTGTGGGTGACGATTCCGCACCAGCACTTCGTCTCCAGAGGCAATCCTTGGGGGTCTCAGACCTCTTCGGTTGTTTTCCATTTCAGTCCTTGCCCTTCTCTCCTCTTCCACCTGGTCATTGTCAATGACAGCCGGCTCTCGCCCCCCACCTCAGGTATGTCTCTTGGGCAACGCTGGAATAGTGCCTCTGCTGGTGCCACACCCGTAGAGGAGTGGGGTGTCGTCCGGTATCCTCGCAGGAACACATACAGCGCCCTTTGTAGGCACTCGCCTTTCCCTTGAGCGATCCTAAACACTTTGTTTAGTGTGCGCATCATGCGCTCTGCCTCCCCGTTGGCCCGAGGCCAGAGTGGAGTGACCTTTCTATGATGGATGCCGTAGTCCTTCATGAGGTCTGCGAAGCTCTCTCCTTGGAAGGGTGCCCCATTGTCGGAGCACAAGATCGTGGGTAGACCGTGGGTGGCAAAAATCTTCTCCAGTGCTATCACCACCTTGTCGAATGCTGCTGACTTCACAAAGTCGACTTCGGAGTACAGAGACCACTCGTCCACCACTACGAGGAAGTGAGTGCCCCTGGTAGTGGACCCACAGTCAGCATGAACGACTTCCCATGGCCTGGTCCCTCTGGGCATCGTTACGATGGATGGTTCGTGCTGGGCCGGTGAAGCAGCTTGGCATCACACACAAGACGACACAAACTCCTCCACCCTCCTTTCCAGCTCCGGGAACCACACCTTTTGGCGGAGACAAGCCTTTGTTTTGGGGGCGCCTTGATGACCCTGGGGCGCCAGGGTGATGATTTGCTGAACCTTGGCCTGGGGGACCACAATCCTGTCTCCTCTCAGCAGGAGCCCAGACTCCAAGAATGTCAATTCTTCGCACAACCTCCAGAGTTGTTCCAGCGCTGTTTTGGCCTCATTAGTTCTTTGGCCCAAGGCTTCCAACACAGTCTTCCAGGAACCGTGCCCCATGGCGGTCTTCAATATTTCACAACACTCATCATTTTTAGACGCCTGCTCCAACTCTGCCACCTGCATCGAGTTCGGCGTCACCGTTTCAATGACGAGCCGAACATGTTCATCTGCTTCCTCCGCCGACGTGGACGCCTGGGAGCCCCCTCTCGGATGTCCGGAGAGGTAGTCGGCAGCGTTGTTACTTCCCGGACGATAGATCAGCGAAACTCCATACTCAAGAAGCGCGAGCATCCAACACTCTAACCTCACTGGTGGCTTTGATGAGGACCCTATCCATGATGGGCAGTAAAGGCTTGTGGTCTGTAACCAGTCACTGGGCACCCCAAGATGTACAAGCGAAAATGTCTGCAGCCCCACAGCACCGCCAGGGCCTCTCGCTCGATTTGTGAATACCGTTGCTCGGTATCGGAGAGTGCCTTACTGGCGTATGCTATCGGGCGGATTTCCTGATCATTCCTGACTTGGGTGAGGACCGCCCCCAGCCCGTAGGGGCTGGCATCCACGACGATCTCTGTTTATAGGCTTGGATCAAAAAACGCCATGGTGTCCTCGGCAGCTAGAGCGCTTTTGATGTCATTGAAGGCCGCCTGCTCAAGCGGCCCACACTGCCAGACGGTGTCCTTTTTCGTTAGAGCCCTCAATGGCTCCGAGCGGGATGCCAAGTTCCGGATGAAATGGCCACAATACGTGACCATGCCCAGAAAACTCCTCACATCAGCTACATTCTCCGGTGGTCTGGCCTCCTTTATGTCCCTCACCTTGCAGGGGTCAGGGCACACCCCATCCGCCTTGAAAACAAATCCGAAAAACTCAATGGTCTTTTTGAGAAACTCACATTTGTCTCTATGCAGCGTGAGTCCCAGTGAGCGAAGGTGTCCAAATGTCTTGGCGAGGCGCGCCAGATGTTCCACCTCCAGACTTGGCGTACACAAGGATGTCGTCACTAATGTTAAGGACTCCATCCGGGTCTGCCAACACCCCTCGGATGATGTTCTGGAACACCTCTGCAGCCGATGAGACCCCAAAACTCAGCCTTTTATATCTGTACAACCCCCGTTGAGTGGTGAATGTTGTTATATAGCGGGACTCGGCGCGGAGGACCACCTGATGATACCCTGCTCTTAGATCGAGCTTGGAGAAAAACCTTGCCCCTTGCAGTTCCGTTATGATGTCATCAATGGTGGGGGTCAGGTGCCGCTCCCTCTTTATGGCCTTGTTGGGGAGGCACATGTCCACGCATATTCTCACTGCATCTGGTTGTTTGGGCTTACGGGCGATCACAATGGGGGACACTCACGGGGTGGGGCCCTCCACCTTTTAAATGATGCCCAAACCGACAAGGTTGTCCAACTCCTGGTCCACCAGCTCTCTAAGGTGGAATGGCACCCGCTGATGCTCGAGTGCCACTGGCTGGATCGACTCATCTATGTGTAGCCTTACCGGTTCACCCACCATCTGTCCAATTCCTTCAAACAGGGAAGCGTGCTTGCCCAGCAATACCTGTATGTCGTCCAGGTATACTGAGTATGCAAATGTCATGATTCCAAGGGCCTCGGCCGCCGCACAGCAATGTGTTGTTGCTTACCGGTGTGACGTAAAACCTGGCTCGGAGCGATGTGTGGCCGTACTGGACTTCCGCCACAAACACGCCATCCAGGGGGATTGGCTGATCACCCCCAAAAGTGAAGATACGTGCCTTCGGCGTCGCCAGAGCCAGAGGGGCCTGCATCGAGTCATAGTGTTGTCTGGCCATCAAATTCACGGAAGCCCCGGTGTCTACTAACATTGGTATTGAGTCCCCGTTGACCAGCAAGTTGCACCTGGGCTGCCTCTTGGAGTGGTTTTTCAGAACACCAATGCTGGACACGTTTTCTTCATCCTCCTCCTCCTTGTCACCCTCCTGAGGGGCACCGTCCTCACCCTGGTCCACCTGGGCGGCATTCAACGACCTCTGGGGGCGGAAGAAACCAGCCCAGACAGGCCCTCTGGGAACCACCTTCAGAGCTGTAGTCCTACACATCCTGGCAAAATGGTCCGCACCCCCACACCGGCCACACTTCACACCCATGGCCGGGCACTCTGCTGGGTGCGGAAGATCGTATCCGCATTTCATACAGGAGTTATTCCCTGCTGGCACTCTAGGTCTTTGGCCACTTGCAGGGCGTCTAAGCCCACGGGCCCTGCCGACCGTGCAGATGTCATCCGGCTTGCTGGGGCGCACTCCGGCCTCCATTCTGGTTGCTCGCAGTTCGGACACCTCATGGCATCTGCCAAGTTCCAGGATGCGGGGAAGGGTGATGCCAGGTTCTCGCAGGATTTGGCACGCAGTTTGCCAGACACACACCCTTGTATGAGCTGGTTGCGAATCATGGTGTCTGGGTCATTCCACGCGCACGGCACCACCAGTCTGCGCAACCTCCCATAGAAGACATCAAGGGTCTCATCATCCTTTTGACGCACCGCCCACATGAGGAAACGTTCATAATCTGCATTTGCCATGGGCAGAAAATGGTTGTGGAGCGCATCCTTCGCCGCCGCAAACGATCCATCCGCAGGTTGCAGGGACAAAAATATCTCATGTACCGCAGGGCCTGCAGAGTACAGGAGGGTGGCCAACTTACTGTCATCACTAGTCTCCATAGTGGCCCTGAAGTACATCTCGAGTCTGTCCATCCACATCTTCCACCTCGGTCCCAGACTTGATGGCGTGCCTGAGACATTAAACTCAGGCATTGGTTGTAGGGCCCCAGGTGGCTTCAGCAAAGGTCTTGGCGGCAGGATGGGTGGTGGCTGTGGTGCAGGAGCAGCCGGTTGTTGAGGGGCAGCCGCCGCCACCTCATGGTGGTAAGCGCACAGGCACCCCAGGGATGTCCAAAAAATGGGGCCGCAACTCACCACGACACACACCAGTGTTCCTCAGATGCAGTCAGACAATGGCAGTTCCACGATGGGTAAATCCGGTGACCAGGCAGATGTGGAGGATCCAAAAATTTAGCAGGGTGGGCCCCCAGGTGCACAACCAGCAGGCCTTCCTTGGCGCTTCACCCAAGTACTCGGTGAAAAAACAGTGAAAATGTCAACTCGCTATGAAAATGACATGCGCTGCTTCTAGTGGACATCTGCCACTGGATCGTCCAAAAATTAGGCTTGGATGGTTCACTGGCGCTTCATTTCGAAGCTGTGACCTCCCAGGGCCTATTCAACAAAATGGCCGCTGACCGCGTGTCTCATACCCCTCTCCGCGGCATGATTTTGCAAAATGCACTCACTTCGGATCATCCGCGCATCATGCAAATATCACTGCCTGTCCCGGGGATGGGTCTGATCGTTCGTCGCCACTGCATGTCAGTGAGCCCCCCCTAGTCGCATACACACACTGACACGGAGACGTGATGTTGCTCGTGTGGGCTGCCCGGTGATTCTGCAGCCGCCGGGCACGCCCCGTTTATTTATACAGCTCATGTGACGGAGTGAACGTCGCCCCATCGCATGCGTGCCCTTAAAGGGCCAGCGCCACAACCATGATGTCCATATAGTTAATGCACCTGTCCACTTTAGCATAATAAGTGACTTCAGCAAGGGTGACCAGATTTTAAAATGTAAGAAACCGGGACAGGGCAAGTAACGTAAAAGAAGAAGTAACTTTTGAAAGTGACTGTCGAGGCACTACACTGCAGTAGTGTTTGGAGGAGAAGGGGGGGGTTAAGCGTTACTGTTCAGATAAACACATTATAAGCATTTCTTCTGTGCGAGATTGTGCGTTCCTCCTGCCAGCTATGAAGACCTACTACCAAAAAACCGGGACCACTGCAGTTTCCAATGGGAACATAATCTTAAGAAAGCGGGACAGAGCCCCCAATACTGGGACAGTCCCGGCAAAACTGGGAGGTCTGGTCACTCTAACTTCAGCCCCACTTTAGTGTAACTTGGTATGCTGTGTGGCTGTGCATGGGGCATTGCTTTTTGTCAATGGAAGTTATTTGTCCTCTTCTTTGGTGTTTCTACCTGGTCGGATGAGCGCCATGTGCGCAGTTCTTAGTGCAGGAGCGTCCTTAGCAGCGACATTTCTTTTTTATTTTTTTTTATTTTTTTTACTCCCCGCTTCCCGTTATTACATGCGCCCAGCTCCCGTGCTGGAAAACGTGGGGCAAGCACAAGAGCGGGTGCATTTAATTTCAATAGGGTGCCTGCCAGGCCTTCTCTCACCACGCAAGCTCCAGGGAGCCTTAGAAACCGAGCTGGTATGGCGGGGTGCTAATGGCCTCCTGGCGGCCCTGGCCTAATGCCGGCCGTGTCTTAGTGCATAGGTTACATGCAGGGCTGGCTGTAGATGTGCCGCGGGTCATGGGCACCCATTTCAAAATGTTTGGGTGACCCGTTGGCCAGACTGGGGGAAAAACTCTTGGGCGCCTGTGGGGTGCATACTTAATAATGGTGACAAAGAAATACGGCCAGGAGGTTAGTAGCTGCAGATTGTCATGGGACGGGCGGGCAGCTGAAACACTAAATGTGCACTGAAAAACAGATTAGACTTTCTCGGCAAGAGCCTTATGCAGATGAAAGGACAGTAAAAGGAAACGCAGTGATGAGAGTTTTTGGATACTCGGGAGGTGACAGCATGCAAGACTCTGGCAAATGGAGCCTCCAACATGCACACCGCAAAGCGCACCTTTAAAGTCCCGAATGGAAGGCGTATGCTGCAGTTTTACAGGACTGCCTGCCAGCATGGGGGCAGCTGTTGGTGTTTGGGTGGAGGGGCCTGATTCTCGGGGCCCCTTTCGAATGAACAGGTTGAAAGGCCCTTAGGCCATCTCTGGTTACATGCATTCCATGAGTGGGCTTGCCGTTGATGTAGCTGTTTGTGGGGGGCAACGCACATTGGTGTCGGTGTGGGTGCGGCTTCCTTTTGCCATGTATCAGTTGGATCTTTAGCACTTTGTGCGTTTGTAGATTTTGTCATCCGGTTCCTGGGTTTCATTAAAGAGCTCATCTGGATGCAGTTTACTTCAAGATTCATGACTCCCACCCACCCCCCCCACCACCACTTATGCAAAACAGATGGTTTATTCGTCACATAGTGATCCAGCTGTTTTGCCAGCCCTGGGTAATGTACCTTTTCAATAGTGTTCGCCCCCCAGCATGCTAAGAGCATTATGAGATTACGAGGGACTATCGCAGCTAGATGTGGGACTTTGTAAGGACTGCATGCATGTGGCACCTCCCACTGTTGCTGTTAAGCTCGACTGCTTTGCATGGCACACATCTAGTACTAACAGCAGCATCTAGTGCCCTTGGCTAACAAGCTGCCCCACTATGCACCTTACCATTTCTGTGTACTGTTTAGAACTAATGGGTAACAGCCACATACCAGTTATCACAGCGCTTAGAAACCGATCTTGGTGAAGTGCTATATAAATCCCAAGTTACTACAGATGTGTACCTGAAGAGGCCCAGGGTGAAAGATTAGTGTACTGTCCCTCCCCCTCTGTGGGGTGGGGACAAGGAGGGGGGGGACCCAGGGCACTCTAATAGAACTTTAAACATTTCAAAGGATATCGTAAAAGTCGAGCTTTGTGTAAATGTGTTTAATGTTTTAATATGCTGACTGCGTGAAGTGCTGAACCACATCCTAAGTGAATGCGTTGGTAGAGGCCGTATCTTCTTCACCTTGAAGGTGTAGCCGCTAAGGGTTCTTTGTAGTGTGCAGGCGTCCAGTCCGTCTGGACCTCCTGACCTGATGGGCCAGCACCGTACCCACTGCCCTACACTAGATTGAAGACCCTCCAGCTCAATTATTGCAGTTGTGCTTAGAGCACTTAAGGCCGTTCAATGACCCAAAAGTATAGACCACCTGCGTCCACCACCCCATGCCTTGTGTATGAGACACCCCACATGCTGGTTATCCATTAGTCTGCCCTGTTGGCATTGCTACAGTTCCATCGGCTCGCCAGATATTTTGGTCTTCATCTCTCTGAGCCGCGGCCAACATAGTCACTGGTGAGGGAATGACTCCTAATCCAACACCTATGGAGAGCCGCAGGTTACAGACGCCTTAACTATGGGAATGTCAAAACAAAGGGGAAGGAAACCTTGAAACACTGGCAGGCAACTAAAATTCCCTGACACAAGGAAACGCCACCCAGGCATATCTGAGCCAAAATGCAATGGTCCTTATCTGAGAAAATTGGGAGCGCTCCTGAATCCATCCAGTCCTGCCCTTCAAAGTGATGGAGTTCACCACCCTGTTTCAATGCCTTGCTTGGGTTCAGAGAAGGCTTGCTTAAATGCTTTAAAAAAAAAAAAGTCATCTCCCCGAATATTGAACACAGCTTCTGTTTGTTCTTTAAGAGGGATCCACTGCACCTGTACACAGTAACAGGGTTCGACATTGAGGGGCGCTGGGAGCTAATTAGCTCCTGCTTGTAGCTTAGAGGAGTCTTGTTAGCTTGACCCTAACAGCTACTTTTGCCCCCCCCCCCCAACCAATGATGCCGAGCGAACACACCTCAGTGAATTTAAATCTGTGCTCTTGGGTCCATCTATAAATAAACATTAGGACACATTTTAACATTTAAAGCGTTAGGGGTCATAGTGGACAAAATGATATTTGCTTCATATGTGTAAGTCATATTTGCGGAACGCTATGCAGTATTGCCTGGTTTCCCAGTGGTAGCCCCTGCTCACTGCTTAATGCTGGATATTCAGCAGCTGTTTTTAGCTGCTGGTTATCCAATCCTAATTTCGATCCCTGCAGTAACCTAGATCCCTTCAAGATTTTCAAACAAAACCTACAAAGAACAAAGCCCCATTGAGGGCACCATCAATGGGGCAGTCTCTGATACCCCCAGGGCAATTATTCGGGTGCTCTAGGGTCGCAGATGCCACTGGTAAATGTGGGTCCCCTAGATAGGGGCGGCGGGCACTGCAGGATGGAGGCGGCGAGGCTGTTTTATTGGCTGCTCAGCGAGGACTTCACACTCTTCCATAATTGGTGCATGCCGTGTGGCAGAGGGAAGCTTTTCAGGCACCCAGGATGCGTGTGTGGCGGTATGTGATGACTGCCGCGTCTATGGTTTGCTTGGAACGGTTGTGGCAATCACATGGGATCCAGACATACTTGGGCAAAATGTGAATACTGGCTTCCCAGGCCAACTCATGCCATAACTCTGCATACACACCTACTCAACACTAACTAACTGTGGGACACATCGAGAAGATATTGTCCATACATGATCAACATTTTTTTCCCTCCACTTCATAGGTAGAAGTTGGATGTTTGGCTCATCGTGCCTCTTCTTACAGGATGATGCTTGGTTGCCAGGGGCTGCTTTTAGCTTTGGTTAATCAAATCTTAATTTCCATCCCTTGTACATACAATCTTGAGGAAGCTATGGCTCTGGTTACGCGTCGTTCAAATGGGCAATGATTGTTGCACTGTGGTGAAACTCCTTCTCTGCCTGCCCCCACATAAAGATTCTGGAAAATCTGCAGATGCTGCCCCCTGGTGGCAGGCGGAAGAACACCACACCAGAAACCCTTCTGGGAATCTTAGTGTCTTGCAGCAGCCATGTATGAAAAATATTAAGGCTTGTGCCCAGTTCGTAGAGTAGGCCACTGATCTGGTAATTGGACCTGGTAAACGACGTCACAAAACTAAACTAACAGAAGCCTGGGGTCAAGTGGTTCCTTCGGCTCGGCTCATTTTGGGTCCTGACTCCTGGGTGAGTTAGAGAGGGCACACCTCATCCCTTGTTACACATGCTAAACACCTGCTATGCCAGTAAGTAGCCACACCGCTGCGCCTTGTTCTGTATTGGTTTCTGTGCATAATTGCTGATGTGTTGGCATTGGTTTCTCTGGACGCAGTTTTCTTTCTCCTTCACCCTCACTTGCTCCCCCCTCCCCGGTGCCAGCTTGCTATTATTTGGGAGTCTTCAACCCGAGCCCTCCCATGCAGCAGTGGCTGATACCAACATACATTCCCGATAACCTGACATGCCAGAAGTGTGACTCGAGTTCCTTATTCTGCATATTGATACTGCAAAGCAGGACTCAATTTAGCGACCCTTGACCCTCTGGTCTAACCATCCTAACCTGTACAGGACGGAGTCTGTTTCTAGGGCCTTGGCATGCATGCATCGAGTGGTGATTGTTTTGGCCTGGGGAAAATGCCATCTAATTAAGTAGAGGGGAAGGACGTGGTTTTAGTTTTGGTTATGAAGTGGGACTGTAAACACAATCTAGACTCAAGAACAGTTCTCTCGAGAACTGAAGATAAGAAGGGATGGGGTGTGAAGAGAGGCTCATAGCCTGTGTGTGATGTTTGGCTTTTTTCCCACCTATTAGCTGCCCGTGGCTATGCT
This sequence comes from Ambystoma mexicanum, assembly GCF_040938575.1. NCBI lineage: Eukaryota > Metazoa > Chordata > Amphibia > Caudata > Ambystomatidae > Ambystoma > Ambystoma mexicanum. The sequence goes on along the minus strand of NC_090935.1, from coordinate 1,167,258,659 downwards.
AGTCCCTGTAGCCAATGCCACCAACATCCCTACAACTCTCTGACCAAAACACATCACCCCGGGATCTCTGAGGTTGCTCTGCCCTTACTTTGCAGCCTTCTGAAATTCTTACTTGCAGTAAAATACCGGCTCCTGGTGTAAGAAAAATGTCTCAACCAAGTATGCCTTCAGACACTTGATTTAGAAGCCGTATGTGTGTCCTCGTATATGGGCTTTGTGCTAAATTACTGTTAAAAACCGGCATTGACAAAGCCAACCTTTTAGGATCTTGTATAGAGTTGATGTAGGCCTTTGCAAGGCACTGCCATGATATACCTCAGTACTAGCACTATGTACCTGCTGTTGCCATCCCCTGGTCAGGTAATACCATTATGGTAGTGCCTGGAAAATGTCACACCCGAGCCTACACTAACGCTAAAATGGTTGACTGTGCCAATCCATGTTAAAGTTGTGGATATAGAAACAATCCATACATTTCGACTTTTATACAACCTTTTTTTAAAATGTTTGCATTCAATGGACATTTCTTCAGCAATGTAACATTTAAATCATTCAAAGGCAAAACGATGCAGTATTGTGCAGGACCAACGATTGCTCTGTGCAAAGAAGTTCAGGGCTCGAGATTCACTTTCTGAAACTGACACTTTTGAAACTTCTCACCAATAATTCTACGTCTTTGTCATTTTGTAAAATTCAGCACAAAATCCTGTGGCTAAATTTCCAGGCATTGGCATCCACAAAGTCTTGGCCAGTTTCCCGACTCCCCCAGTCTCTGCTCCCCAACCACATGCTAACATGTTGTGTGCAGATTGTTTTGGTGTTGTCAAAATGTGCAAATGCTTGAGCTGATGTGTTTTAAGCAATCTCTGCTTCTCCCTCCTGCAGGGCTCCTTGTGTTTGCGGACGATGAAGGTGGATCCATTAACATAACCTTGAGGACTCGCTTTATATTGATAAAGGACGGTGGAGCGCTTCACATTGGAGCTGAAAAGTGCCCTTATAAATCTAGAGCCACTATCTCCTTGTATGGCCGATCAGATGAAGGCGAGGGCACGCCACTGTTGGGCAAGAAGTACATTGGTGTGACCTCCGGTGGGACATTGGAACTGCACGGAGCCCCTAAACTCTCATGGACCCTTCTGACCAAGACGCTGCACCCATCGGGCTTAGCCACTGGTTCCTATGCCTTTGAAAAGAATTTCTCCAGAGGACTAAATGTGCGGCTTTTCGACCAGGATACCGCCCAGCTACTGGCGAACGAAAGGTTTGACACGCACGAATATCTCAATGAGAGCAAGAGACTGCAGGATTTCCTCCGCGCACAAGATGTCGGTCGGATTGTTGCTGTTGCTGTGGGCGATTCGGCGGTTAAGAATTTACTTGACGAGACCAGACAAGTCATCCAGAATCTTTTGGGGAGCAAGATTGTGAAAGAATTGAAGTACAGGTAAAAAAAAAACATTTAAATGTACTTAAAATCTCCGGAGAAAAGAATGTTGAAGTGAGTCCTCCTGCGCCTGAGGCACTGTGATGCTACGGTTTTGATATTCACTAAATGCTAACACGTATCTTCACTCGCGAGATCCAAGTCTCCTTTAGGCATCTCGCGGCCCCTTGTACCACACTGAAAGATGCTGGCAATGGTGTCTGGCCACTTGAGAGGCAGGTTTATCTCTGTGGTAAAAGGTTGGCCACACAGGGCAATCTCTGCAAGAGTTGCATGTCTGCAGTTTAGCCCTTGCTACAGTATTTGTGCAGATATAACAGTAAGCATGCAGAGTTTTAGGGTTACGAGGGAAATCCAGGGTAGATGTTTCAAATACAGCCATCCTACTAAAATGTTAATTGAATGCACCTAAAAGGTAAAACGCGCACAGCGGTTCCCTTAAAAAGCGCATTGAACGACTACTCCAAAAGATTCTAAAATGTGAGGATGATAGTTTATTTCAAACGTAGATTGTGTTTTCTATACTTCTTTAAATATGCAATACTGGAATTCAGAAAGAGTATGGAGTGCACACCTTCTGTTGTGTCGGAAAGGCCATACAAGAGCAACCAGAACTGGATAGAGTTGCCAGGCAGAGAGCCGTACAGGGCGAGTGTGGAGCTCCTGGCGTGCCAGAGGACACATGGGCGCATGCCTTGCACTCGGCAGCCTTCAGCACATTTGCTTTGGTGTCAAGGGTTATGGGTGGAATCCAAGTTAACCTTTAAATGTGAAACTTTAAATGGAGGGTGCCCTTGATTGAAGAGTGTGTCCATTGTCTAGCCTACCACATGATTTGCAGATCAGACTGTGTACGCACTTTCATTATGTACGCACTTTCATAATGAAAGGTATCGCTGTGTAGAAAATCCCACTGTAATAGTGCACCATTCACCTGGAGCAAGCGTCTTGTGAAAGGGAGTGGTGGCCAATTGCTATGCTCCAAAAGAACAATAGTATGTGTGAGGTGAGCTTGTAGATTCTGGAGAACTGTCTTCCAAGTCAGCATCGCAGGGTTGCGTATCTCTTGGAATGAGTATGCCATACATTGCTTTTGTATGTAGCAAGTTGTGGTCCAATGTGCCCCCAATTGCACCCATCGGTGATCTTACATTACCTTCTGTGTGGGTTGCAACACATCTGCAGTCCTGGGAAACGGTGTGTGGCGTCAAAAAACATTCAGTACCTTGATTAGATTAAATATCCAATGCAAAATAATAGCTGGAACGGAGTACTTGGTTGCAAACGAGCCCCATTGTGAGACCTCCCATGTTCCTTCCTCAGAAGTACGATCAATTCTCTCTTTCCGAGATGTGTGAATCTAGCGATGGATTGAGCGCCTGTTTCTTGACCACAGCAGCACCATTCTTTGATAAATGCAAACTGGGTTCAATTCTCCAAACAGTATGCATTTGAAAACACATTATCAGCTTGAAAAGGACCAATCTGGGTTGTATGAATCCTATCCGCTCTTCCCGAGATTACGGGCTTGAAAATGCAAAGTGGCAATAAATACATGCACCCCTACGCGTGGTTCAGCCGCGTGTCCAACATTAGTCTAGAGAAAGCCTGCTAAAAAAAATGTAGTCATGTGAAAATGTGGATGTATGCAATTTCAGCGCGGCGTGAAATGACAAATTCGAAAATGTCGAATTGGAAAAACGGTATCGCAGTGAAAACACAAATGATGTCTTCCACCTTACCCGCTCCCCCACCCGCCTCCTACTTAACTTTGCCAGCCCACCTAGTTGTGTGCCGCAGACTCCCTTGTCTCCCTGCAACGCCAGTTCCCTTCACGTACGTGGTTGGTAAACGGCGCTGCAGGGCCCTTTTTTAATTTTTTTTTTTTAAACAAAACAAAAATGTGTAACTTAATTGTATAGGGAGCAGGGGGACACCCCCAATGCCATTATACCGAACAAGGGGGCGGGGGACATCTATTTGTTTGAAATTTTCGACTGTATGAAATTTGAACAAATATATCATACTTTTTTCTTTGTTGTTTTTACCGATACTGAAAATGTAGCCTGCAAAAAAGTGTTTTAAAAGTGTAGTCATTCAATACAATCAATGGAAAGTGTGAAAATGTTGCCAGTAACAAGGACTCCAAAAAAGCTGTTTTTTAAATACACAGAAGTACAGGGCTGTAACCCTAACAATGACCCCAAACTTTGATAAAACCTCCACAGACACCCTCTTTCTGTTCCTAAACCTTCCTCTAACTCAGTGGTATTCAAACTGTGGGTCGCGACCCCCTAGGGGTCCGCGGGTGCATCCCAGGGGGGCCCTGAGAGCTCAGCATGAAAAAAGATTTTTTTTTTTTTTAGATTGGAAGAAATGGGCAGGGGTGGCCCACATGGGCCATGGGCGGGCTGAAGCATGAAACTGTCTCAGGCAACAATGAAAAAGTGGCCCACAGTTGTAAATGGATATTCATTCCTTTAGTCACAGACTGGGCCTCATTACTACTATGGCGGACCAGTAACAACGGTGCTGGTAAGCTACCGGCACCGTTGCTACCGTTCCGCCATAGTAAGAGTTGTGCTCGTGGGTGCTTGACAGCCCCCGCCAGGTCTGACCTCAGCTCGTCGGATGCACCAGCACCGTTATTAACGGTGCCGGTGCATCCGAGCTCCCCATTCCCATTTGAGCCATATGGGGCTCAAATGGGAATGGGGATCTACCGGCACCTTCGAAAGGGCAATTATCATGTCCGCCTAACTCGGCATGACCTAGTAATTGCCCATTCGCGGGTGCCAGACCCGGATGCAACTCCAGTGGCAGCCGTGCCGGTTTTACCGGCACAGCTACCGCCAGAGTAGTTATGAAGCCCACTGTTTCAATAGTACCCAAAGGGGTGCTTTGTGTTAAAATGTAAGTAAATTGTGATATATTCAGCAACAATGGTCAACATTACTAACTGCATAGTTAAGTAACTCATCAAAATGGTCCACATTGGCCAAAATGGTGGCCCATTTTGATTGGCCCAAACTAGCATTTTACATTTTTGGTACAGGCATTGCCCTATAGGCCTGTCCGAGCCTGGCGTGTCATCCATAATGGCAAGAGGCGCCCACCCAGTGGCCCCTCACCCATTATGGAGGAGCTAAAGAGCCAGCCCAGTGAAACAGTGAGCACTCCGTCAGCTGCTTTATCCAGCTAATGGAGTGCTCCTGGGCTGGCTGAACTGTCAAAGGGAAACACTGTTTCCCTTTGACAGTTCAGTTTAGTTCCCCAGCCGCACATGCTCACTGAGCCATGCAAGTGCTGGGGCGTTTTGCTTCGCCAGCATTGCATAGCTCATTGGAAATGCTGGCTGGGGCACTGCATGTCTGTATGTCCGAGGGGGAGCTCCTGCGCCTCCTCGCACATACGGACAGAGCAGCTGGAGCAGGCCGTTTCAGCACCCACACACAGGCCAATGCAGAAGGTACGTTTATGTTCATTGTTTTTATTTAAACATGTGTATGGATGCGTTATGAGTGAGTGTATGGTGATGGATGCTCATGTGAATGATAGAGTGATTGCTGTATGAATGTGCAGCGCCTTGCATATACACATAATCATGTTCATTGTGTTAGGACCAGTGGGGCCCAGGGGACAGGGATGGTATCTTTTTACCGGACATCTATCATTCAAAACCCTCTGCCTTGTCCACAAGGCTTTCTGGGGCCTGGGTCCAAAATACCTTCAGCTATTCCTCCGCAAATACCTCCCCTCTCGAGCTCTTCACTCCTCTACCTCCAACTCCCTCAGGGTCAGTCGTTTATCAAAGAAACGAGCTGGGGGTAGATCTCTGTCTTCGGCTGGGGCCTCCCTCTGGAACAGCGCCCTGCCACTCTAAAACTTGAGGAGAACCATCTTTCTTCCTGCACTTATCAGACCTACCCTGTCTGCTGCCTTAAACGTAGCACTTGCAAATTGCTGGCTGCACTACCACTGTTTGTTGCCTTTATTATTTATTTATTGTTATTTATCTGTTTCTCCTCTGCTTCGCACTTTCCACTTCTCCCCCCTTCCATGCACTTTTCCCCTCACACTTGCGCGTTTTCAATGTCACTGGGCCTAGTAAGATCGCTGTTTTATTCTCCTCTGTTCCCCTCCCTTGCCTTGTCACGCTCTGAAACACTTGTGTACGAGCGCGATAGAAATAAAATATCAATGCCTGCCCCCTGGACTCCCAGCAACAATTGCAAACTGTTTGGCTATTTACCCATTTTTTGTTAAAAGTATGCTCTACAATGCAACATTTTAACCTATTATTTAAAAAGAAATTCACAGGGGGAAACCCCCCCGAACCTCCCCTTAATGCCCCTCCACTTAAAAAAGATTCACCAGCCGCCACTGGCCCTCAGACTGTGTTGGGAACGGGATGGGGGAACCGAGGGACTATGGTGGGAGCACAATGGGCGGGAACCATGGGATAGTGATGGGAGCAGAGTGGGGAGAGCCCTGGGTGTGTGATGGGGTGGGGAGAGACCAGCGACTGGGTAGGAGTGGGATGAGGGAGCCCAGCGACTTTGATGGGAGCAGGTGACGGCGCGCAATATATACTGTCCATTTGGCATTTCTGGGGGGTCCCGACCTGCCCAAATTGTGCTCAGGGGGGCCCTGGCCAAAAAAGTTTGAAGACCACTGCTCTAACTCTTCCCTGAACTCTTACAGAACACTAACCCTTCAGCGCGCTAAAGCATTTTATTTGCATGTTACTCAATACAAAATCGATAGAAAATGAACAGTGAACCGAAGTCCAAGCCCAAAACCAACTTGCAAACCAATGACAAAATCCTTGCTCTAACCTTAGCCTTACGCTAACTGCAACTCTAACACTTAAACTAAAGCTTACTTTGCTCTAACTACTAGGTTTATCCTAATCCCTTTCCTCTGGTGAAATCTACAGGCCGCCCCAACTTCCCTATCCCTTTCTTTAACACTTACCCAAACTATTACTCTTTTAGCCCTAACCTTACCATAACACCTACCATAACACTTACCCCGACAATCTACCTTAACGAGTAATCAAGCCCCAATTTCACGGGACCTGCAGCAACCACCCTGACCCCAACGCGTTCCCTAATTCTAACCATTAACTTTACTCTAACCCTAAATCGTACCCTAACCCTAAACGAGGCAATCATAAGTCCACCCTAACCATCATCCTAACAGCAATACATTTTGGGCTACTTTTCAGCAATATGTTTCGACTACTTTTTGCTTGGCAACATTTTCCCCGCAGAGGTGTTTTAACTGCGACTTTGTCACCGACTACATTTTTTCTGCCAACATTTTGACTGGATACCCTTTTTATGCATTCTGATGTCATGGAGAAATTAATGATTGGACATGTGCAATTATTTATTCAGAGAATACCGGAGTGGTTCTGTCCTGTTTCTGGAATATTCTACCATGTCCTCTCTCACGGTCTCTCTCCTGCTTCCCATAGGCAGGCCTGGGCTTTCGTCGGTGTGATTGGAGGTGGGAATTCCTCCTACAGCGAGCTAAGCCGAAACTATGAAAATCACAGCACTGGCGGCAAGGCGTATGCAGAGAGGGAGTTCTCCACAGTGGACGGGGTGAAGTTCACGGTGAAAGCTTACAGCGAATGGAATGACGGTAGGTGATGCACGTGCATTCGCTCCAGGATTGTCATGGTATTGGTGTCAGGCCTCCAGTTCTGCCCAAAGGGGACTTTGTAAAACATGGCACTACCATAATGTTGGGACTGATTTCTATTTTTTGGGAGTCTTGAACGAAGTAAAACAACCAAAACAAATGTACACTCGCTTATGTTGCCCTAATTTTGTTTCATGGGTTGACAATAGTGCTTTAAGTGGGGCTAGGGCCAGTTGGAGCCAAGCCCCGGCAGACTCCAATAAATGGGGCTGAGCTGGGGCTCTGCTGGGTCCCCCGGTTCTGTGTCTGGCTGGCACTTCTGTCAGCCACTGTAACTTCCTACTGTGACCCTTGTGAGGCTTGCAAACCTCGCAGAGGCTTACCAGAGGAAGTTGAAGTGCCAGGTCAGCCCTGATGAAAAGGGTGCATCATTTTGTAATTTACCTGCTGCCGCAGACTCCGAGCCCTTGCCTGCTGCGACGAACACGAGAAGCCACTTCTGCAACCATGTCAAAGTAAGCTTTGCTGTTGTAGTTGCAACTAGTCGAGGAAAACTTCTCACTGAAGTGTCCGCCTCGACCAGCTGAAACTGCAACAGACACATCTGTTGCTCTTCTTTTCTGTACTTTTCTATACCCCTTCCTTTCATCTCGTCCCTCGGGTTCCTGTGTCTTTCTCTCCCCTTCTTGAAATGTTACTGCCCCACGTTCTCTTTCTCTATCTTAAATATTTTCCTTTCCTCTCCTTTGGAGTATCCCTTTAATTTAGCCTGCCGTATTTTATTTCTCTTCCCCACTACTTCTATATCATCATTCTTTATCCCTCTCCACTCCGCTTACTGCTACTTATACAACATTTTTCTTTCTTTAATGTTGGTCTATGGTTTAGATAGCGGAGTAAGAGACACACAAGATTGATCACAACATGGCCACTGCCCCTTCTGTGTCTTTGAGGTGGTACATGACGACCCAGTGTACCCATGAACGTCATTCCTTCATGCATTGGGCACGCTCACTAACTCTTCTGTAAGTGCGTGGGGTAGGTTTAATATTACTGTCGTCGCAATTTGTATTCTATGAGTGTCTGCGCTCCTTCATTGTACTGTCAGAGTTGGCAGATGTGTTTATTGGTGTTCCCTCTCCACCATGCTATGCTGCCCATGAGCAGGCAGTCGGGGTGGCTTAACCATAGTTATATGGAGGGCACCATCAGTGCTTTAAGTGGGCAATAAGGCAAACAGGAGTAACATGTGGGAGAGGACTTTGCATATGCAAAAAAAAAGCTACTCTATCGCAGGTTTAAAGTTGTAGTTTGTGGTTGTCTTTTGCGAATCGCCATGTCCACAATGCAACGTATTCTGGGGTACAAGGTAGGGGAGGCATGCAACCCGTACCTTAGGCTGGCTGGGGTCATGAATCGACGAGCAGGGTACATAAGGAGCAAGTATTGGCAATGTCAATAGTCTTGGCTTTTGTCTAGGCATCGCTGTAGTGGTATTAACTGCCCATCGATGGTAGGAGCTGCAAAATGGTGCCAGTAACTGGACATATAATAGCGGTGCCTGGCAAATGCCCGATACTGCTATACAAGCCAGAACTGTATGATGCAGCAGCAACCAGAATATTGATTCACAGCTCGGCCCTCATTTGCATGCCAGCTGCTCCCGTTTCGTGGCTGCCCCAATGTAGTGGCTTGGAAGGGTTGTCTTGCCCGACCTATGTACTGGATTGCTAATGTAGCTCAACACCTACTCTTTTGGTAAGGGTTCCATAAATAATGACCTTGAGCTTTGATTTGTTATACTTTAAGGAATGTAGCAAGCAGACTGTGTTGCGATATGCACTTATTTTATTTTTCACCTTCAATAAATTCAACAATATTTTTCTCAAATTTGTACTCCCCTTTTTGTGTATTGCCTAAATTAATGTATTGTGTAATGTGAAGGTGAAATGCAGGAATTCCCCCATACCTCTGCTTCACTCCCTCTTCCCTTCAGACAATATTATACATAAATAAGTCCTTTTTTCTGTAAACTACTGTTAGTGCTTACATTTCAGGGAATTCATTTAGGTGAATTACAAAGGAGTGATTAAAATGTGGTGCAATGAAAGATGACCACGTTTTCCATTGAACGTGGTTTTCCAACCAGACATGGATTGCATCAGGATACCCCCTGTGTAATTAGGACTATCGTGCGTTCTTCAGCCATTAATGCCCTCTTTCTCTGTGGTGTTCTTATTTCCTGTGCTCCCTTGATTCTTATGGCATCTTATTCCATTCTGTGCGGGAAGGTGACCTATGCTTCGTAGACGTGTTGGCCTGTAACTCCCATCACCCTTAGCATGAATAGTCAATGGTGAGTGATCACGGTAGTTGTAGGGCAACGCTTGAGGGACATAGGTTGCCTACCTATGTCCTGTGAGGTTTCTCATTCTCTGAGCTCGTGTCTGCTGCCTCTGGTGTCCCACTCATTGCTTGTGCTCTTTCTCCATGGTGCCTCTCATACTTTTATATTCTCCTCTCCACCGGAGGGCGCTTTATCATGACTTGTATTCTCTGTGGTATGATTCGTTTTTTGTTGTTGCTTTTTGTAGAGCACGTTTGAATGCTTTCTCGTGCTTGTGTAGGACTGAAGCATCTCCCGCATTAGTATCCGAATATATTACGAGGATTGACATGTGTACGCCGTGTTTACCATTCGAGTCTGCAGGCGATTGAAATGCAAGGTTTGATATGCCCTTGAAACAAAAATGGTCATTGCACGTAGTCGATGTAGGGAGAGGGGGCTCCAGAGATAATGCCCCCTCTGGACAGGCAGCCTAGCTCCAGAGGGTGCCTTCATGAACAGCAAAACCTGCAGGAGAAAAACCTTCTGAGGGTCTCGAAGTGAGCGATCGCATACAGCGAGTCTTGGACCCTCATACATTGTGGCCAATTTGATTGCGATATGGAAACTATTGGCCCGTTACAGAGCATGCGTGATCTTGTGCTTGATGCGTTACGCCGGCTCTCTCGTTCATCATTCCCTTGTGCGTTTTTTGGATGCCTACTCTAATTTTCTCACTCTCGTCCTCCTCCAGGCAGAGTTTTGTTTTAAGTGTTCACTGGCAAAAATAAGAAAATTGTTGAAGGGGCAGTTTGAGCGTAGGCCAAATAACGGGACCGATTGCATATCTTTGCTATGGGGTGAGGTCTCGTGCAGAAGAGATGTGACCTAGCAGTTAGGGCTGGACTGCCTTTGGGGGTGGGAAAAAACCTGAATTGCATATGGACTTTCCCCTTTCTGTAATAGCTTGGCAGGCGAAGACCGATGGTCTGGAGGATTGCCCAGAGCAATTCCCAGAGGTTTAAGATTAATTCAAAACCTTCCAGCATTCGTCTTTTTTGTGTTCGTTTTTTTTTTTTAGGGCTTCAGCTGAACGCTGCCAAAAAAATGGATCCCAGATCGACTTTACAGATGAATTTCCCAGTCAAGCGGTGCACTTCCCATCTTAAGTGAACTCTGTTATGGTGGGGGAACACCCATGTCACAGAGACCCCAAGTTGGAGTAACTGAAAAAGTGGTTCTTTTACCATAAGGAAGCTCTGCAGAATTTTGAAATGCTCTCCCGCTGAAGGAACACGTCTATTTTTTGATGCAGTGGCCAATTAAAGTCGGGACCATAGCTGTCTCTTATGGCTATTGTGTTTGTTTGCTGAAAAAGCATAATCAATTAGTCTCAAAATGCCAGGGAGTGGCTTAAAGGGAAGGAGTCCTCTATGCCGGGCACAACGTGAACACATAGGGTACAAAGTGAACACGCTGCAATAAAGTCCTCTGTTGTAGCTTGTCCTTCCCGTTAGATTGTGTAATGCCTGGCCCGGAATACCTAATTGGTCAGACTTTTTTAATTATCTTCTCTCAATAACTTCTGGAGGTTCATCTCACCATGTGGACGTGTGATCTTGTATATGTTGTTAAGATGGGTTTCTAAACTCTCACTTGGTGGGCAGATCGAATAACCACAACCTGCAACAGAAAGGGGTTAGTTCGGCACATGTATCAGTTTAGGCAGTACTTCATCAATAATCCCTAGCTTATGTAGTCCAGCCCTACAAAGTGAGCTGCCTAGCCCTCAAAGTACAGTCGTGTGTTACCAATGCGCAGCCGTGCATAAAATAAAAAGAGGGTTCTCTGCAGGGGGCTGTAGCTGCACAGGAAAGGGCTTGAGGTAATGAAGACGTTCCTGTTCCTAGAAGAGGGTCTATCCTTGTGGATAGAGCAACTTTCTGAGTTTGTGAATAGCGGGGAGTGCAGGCTATCCCAGCCAAGGAGAGTATCTTTTGAGGGATTTTCGTGCGTAAGAAGGGATAGATGTGCCAGGGGGCCACTACTCCTCAACACAGTCCGGCCCACACTTTGGAAGTCTGGCCCACTTCGCTTGTAGGTGTTAACTCTGCAGTTTCGGGATGCTACGGCTCTCAGCGGCTGCAGGATGGGCCGATCGTCCATGGCGGGACAGTTGCCTTTAATCAGCTCTTGACAAAAAGGAGAAGGATAGTTCCAGTCCGGCATGTCTCATGACACGGTAGGCAGGAACTGCAGGAACTTTCAGTGACTGTCACCGCAGTGGGGCACACAAGGACCGCAAATGCTCTCGATGTGGCACACTCTTGTAAATCGCGACCCAGAGGTGCTAGGACAATGGGATTTGGCGGGATAGGGCCCAGGACCACAAACTAGCGATTCCCAAAGTCTTGAGTTTCAACACAGGACGGCAGGGTTCCTGTGCGATACCCTGGGTTTGAGCTGGACAGTTCAATGGTTGGCCCAGGAACACTTCCGAAGAGGCTCTTTGCAAGGGTAAGTAGGAGATGACCAGAGTAGTCGTTGCCACTACTCCAAAGGGGTGAAGCGCCCTTGCAGGCCTTCTTGTTTCGATGAAAATGCAGGGGACTGACGGCACAACAGCTGGGTCAGGGTGCCAAACCTTTCAAGCATGTCAACAGTGGTTCCTAGAGTCTTTCTTGTTAAGGATAATTGACTCCTTATGATGTTCTGTGTGATTTCAGTAGATCGTCCTGGAATGGATGCAGTGCCCCTTCTCTTATCCAAGATTCAGTTCATGCTCAAATCTAAGATGGCCAATTGAAGATCTGCTCTCTTGCATGCACGCCAGACGTGTCCCAATTGTGGCCCACAGTGGTTCCAGTCATTCACTGCTACCAGACATACTGGCACCAGTTGTGTGGATTGGGACCAGACATTCGCAATTGTCTTCCTGCGCAGTAGCATACAAGACCTGCAGGAACCTGCGAAAGATGCTGTTTTCGCAGGAGGATGCATGCCCCAATAAGGAATTCCTGGGTCTCTCGACCTGAGGGAAGGCAAAGGGACAAAATGGCCAAAGGACAGAACAAAAGACTTCGTGGCACTGCCATTTTCAGCACTGGCCACAGTCTTGGGCCAAATATTGTAAACACGATATGGTCCATAAAAACGAAGTAAAAATACATCAACTGCTGCCTCCAGTTCGTCCTAGACACACTTGTACAAACACCATAAAATCCTTTGAGGGTGGCTATGCCATCAAACAAAAGGACCCCTATGCGCGGTACTGTAAGGTACTTAGATAAAAAGTTACCAAGAAATGGCAACCTGAGGGAAACCTTTTTTCCCAGTACTGACAGCCTGAAGGATGTGTCCGTTTCACTATAACAAATGGGCGAAAGCCCAGATGATTGCCGCTGAAGGCTGTGCTCCACTGCAAAAAGTCGGATTAGGTAAGCCAATTAAAAGCAAAACGTTTGGGGGGGCTCACAAAGGGAGAGAAAATTGCACCTAAGGGAAATCGTTCCTAACATGTATTGACAGAGCTGTCCTGGTGGGAAAGTTCAGACCCTTAAAACGTGTCAATGAAAAACATTTTCACTGTATCTTGCTCCTTGGGTACACCGATGAACAGTGAGTGGCCAGAGACACTCGGCTCCCATTGTTTGCCAATGAAGGCTCTTGCACTTAGTAGCCCACTGGCACACTCCCAGTGCTGAAAACCAACCAAGTGCAGGACTCAGTTCTATTTTTTCAGCACCATTTCTTAATTTTGACGCATGCATTTAACTCTATGAACCTGATGACCGGGGCTGTGGCGTTTACAAAGTTGTGTTTTACAAGCCTAGTCTTTATTAATACTTTCTACTCGTTTTCATTACACTTTACGGTAACGAGGTTGTGTTTGGGTAGCCTTGTGCGAGGCTGTAATGTGATCTCCCCGGCTTTAATGCAGACCTTTGCTGCAACTGCTTGCAGATGTTTGAGGAAAAGAAAAAAACGTGATGGCACTGTTAAGAAGGTTGAGAAGGGATTTTAGAAAATGTTACAATATAACAGATGAAGTTATTGGAAGGAATGTGGTCTCTTATGTGACCACTGAGTATGTGGACAGTCGAGGAACACCATAGATTGATTTCTGGACCACAGCCTGTGCGCTCAGACCTCAGAAATGGGACTTGCCTATAAGAAAATAATACACAGCATGTTTCGTTTTTTTCAGGGGCCCTTGCAGTTTGCTGCGCTGTCTAGTTTTGTGGTTATATCGGCTGGGAAGATTATACAAACTGAAGGATGACAGCCTGGGTTGTCCCGGCCGAGATGCAAGCCTTTATCCAGTAGACCGGCTACAGATCTGTGGGGCGAGAGCTTAACCCATTTATCTATTTTACCAACACAACATCATACACAGCCACAATTTTCTAGCTTTGTTGGTGTTAATGGTGGGAATGTTTTCTTATCTCGGTGTAAGTAGACTGCTCAACCTGTACTCCTTCTCTAGTGCGTCACTTGGATGGAACTCATTGCCACTGTTGAGAGCTTGCCCCTCTGCATTCCTGTGATTGTCCACAGTGCAGCAACACCCTCAAACTGAGGTATACAGGGACATTGCCAGCGCGCCAGAGCCCAGATCCTTCTCTGGTTGTTCCTGAGCTACTACAACTATCTTCCGGAAGCCCTGCATATATTTTATTTGATCATTTTTGCCATTTGTGGCATGCAATATGAAGGGCAGCCATCTGACGCATTGCAGGATGTCCATAAGGGCTGGAGGCCAGAGGCTATATCCCATTAACGATGCCCTAATCTGTCACACTTCCCACCCACTCGCCTCTCCGTCAATATTGATCATCACTGACCATGCAAAACAATGCATTGCTTCCCAGTGGCGTTACACAAACCTTTGGGGGCCCATGCAAGCTTTGCTGGGGAGGGCCCCCCAAACTCTGCAACAACTCACAGGCCAAGCCACACCCCCAGCCAGCCTTGACCACCAGGCAAGCTTGACCATCGTGCTGCTGAATGGGAACGACACACAATGCACTAGTTAAAATGTTAATTGCTTTAATCAAACCTTTAATCATTCACCTAGCAAAGAAACAAGTGGGCTGTGCCTGGCTCTTGAGTGCCGACACCCAAATGTACCAGTCGGATCTGTGCGTGGCCATTAATATTACGCATAAGAAAACATGTTCATGCTGGCTCTGCCAGTATTCCCATGTACGAACTTTCTTTTGTTAGCTTTGCTCTTAATGCCAATAAAAATCTCTTGGCACAGGAAGAAAACGTGTTATTGCAGCTGCACAAATGCTTGCCCAATCCCTGCACCGACAATTAAGAATACTCTTCATGTTGACTTTGCCCTCAACACCAGTTAAACATGCAGTGCTGCAGTAAGGAACCATTTCCTTGTTTGATGGCACAAATGCCTCCACCCACCATGTAAAGACTCCTCATTTTCACTTTCCCCTTAACACCAGTAAAATATGCACTTGCACAGTAAGAAAACATTCACTTGCTGACTGCACAACTGCCACCACCCTCTCCATGTAAGAACACACATCATATTGTCCTTGTCTCTTATGTGAGTAAAAAAAGCTATGCCAAATGTCCAACCTGTCTGTCCCATTGTGCTATAACCCCCAGTGGCTTGGTCCAAAAATGCCAATAAAACATGCAAGAAAACATCCGTTCTCCAATGCCCCTTGCTTGGACCCCTGGCCTTGCATGCACTCAATCATACCCATTCACCCAGCAGCCACTCGCCCAGTAGCAACAGGTGAATTGTTTTATTGGAGCTGCGTAAACAGTTCCCACAAATGTGCCAAAGTGATAGAGCGTAGTGTGGGAACATACCATTTTTTGGAATAATGGATTAAAATGGTGCATTATACCGCACACTTACTGTGAAATTCTGAGAAAAAGTCGGACAGTTTACAATTGTTTTTGATGGGTAACTCCAGTCCAAATGTCCAATAAATGCAATTCATCAACAGTGCGCAGAAGCATTTCCCAACACATTTTCATGATTTGTTGCCCACAATACATGGCAGTATAAAAACATGTTGACACTGGCTGTTTACTTATTGCATAATGGCAGTAATGACACTATAAGAAAACATGTCCATGCTGGCTCTGCCGCTATGCATCCCCACATAAGGGCATACTCCTTTGGCTTTGCCATCACAAATACTATGCTACAATATGAAAACATGACCAAACTGGCTGCACAATATAGGCTAGTCTAGACACAGAATAATACTCATGTTTGCTTTAACCTTGAGACCCAGTAAAAATCGCCATGCTACAGCAAGACATTGCTAGAATGGCTGCACAAAAAGGCTAGTCTAGTCACATAACATTCATCATGCTACTTCATCATAGATGTCCAGAATCAACAGCCATGCCACAGTAAGTAATAGCTAGACAGGCTGCATTAAACACCATTCTGGCCATGTAATAATAAATATATCAAGCTTGCTTTGTCATGGATGCATAAATATGTGCTGCCACAGTACGAAATGTACAGTCTCGCTGCACTGAAATGCCAGCCTAGCCCCGTAATAACACTTCTTATTATTGCATTATCACAGATTGATACCCATTCAAAAGTGCACCCCAATCCCACCTGCCAAAATCTGCACCTTTGGAAAGCCACGCACATTCGCACACCAATCACTTGCTCCTTCACACACACATTGCATAATACATAACTCACTGTATGTATACAAGCATACACGCATAGATACATCTTAACCCTGCAATACCACGCACGCGCACACACAGAAAAAAGTATGCTTTCATTACCTGCTATTTGCTGGAGCGAGCGACTCCTCTCCAGGCAGGCCTCCAGCTCCTCGACCACAGGAAGCGGGGAAAGCTTCCTGGTTCCTGACCACGCGCAGTGGTGCCAGAGAGCCTCTAGCCCATGAACTTCAGAAAGAAATGGTTTCTTTCTAAAGTTGCAGTGTAAGACTTAAAATTGTTTGACCTTGACTGGCCCTGGTGCCGCTGAACCCTGCTCCATCACTGTGCCTTCCCAATTCACGCAAGTGTTTTTTCTCGCTTGCACCCTGCTATTTGCGCATACAGCTGATCAAAAACCCTGACTTAAGCACAGCACCGGCCTTCGAAGCAGCAGCACCCTGGGCGAATAGGTGACCTCCCCTCCCCACGCACACCTGGTCAAGGGGGGAGAGGTGGGGCGGGGTCACGAGCACCGCATTTGTTTTGTCCTTCCCTCCTCCGGCACCTCGCAGGGGGTTAATCACTGGAATAGGATGCTCCTAATGCATGAGCATCCTATTCCAATGAAAACCTCCTCACTCCTGCTTCAGAGCAGGGAGGTAATCATCATGTGAATAGGGTGTCATCAGCACCAGTGCTTAAAGTGGGCCGAGGCCGGGCCCCGGCAGTCTCCGAAAAGT
Source organism: Ambystoma mexicanum (assembly GCF_040938575.1). Lineage (NCBI taxonomy): Eukaryota > Metazoa > Chordata > Amphibia > Caudata > Ambystomatidae > Ambystoma > Ambystoma mexicanum. The sequence goes on along the minus strand of NC_090935.1, from coordinate 1,167,241,822 downwards.
GGGACTGAGCCGGGGCCCTGCCGGGGCCCCCGTCCTACCGCAACATTGGTGGGATGCATTATCCCGTCGCGGCCGCAGCCGCGACGGGAGATGCGCCTGCAATGAAGTCAGGCAAGCTGACGGAAGTGGCAGCCAGCCACAGCGACGCTGTGACTGGCTGCCACTTCCGTCAGTCATAGTAACTGCATCTGGTGACCCCTCGTGCGAGAGGTCACCAGAGGCAGTTACTGTCCCTTTGTTTCCCCAGTGTCTTTAACCCTCGGCGAACCTGGGGATTCCTCGTCCTATTTCGAGGTTTATAAATTTTGTCCGTAGTCAAAGCTTTATAAAAGATGGCTTGAATTGTGTACTTTCAAAGCCATCTTTTATAAACCTGAAATGTTTAAAAAAGATGGCCTGAAAACTAGGCAAATCGTAGGGTATGCACACAAATATATATACATGTTATATATTTGTGTGCGTACCTTACTATGGTGTGTACTTTGCAAGCCATCTTTTATAAACGTAGAAATATGTTTGTACGTTTAGAAAAGATGGCTTGCATAGTACACAAACCATAGTAAGGTACGCATACAAATATATAACATGTATATATATTTGTGTGTATACTCTACAATTTGCGTACTTTTTAGGCAAGCCCCTATCCACAAGCCACGCCCCCAAATGAGGGCCCCCCTCTATTTCTTACCCCACTTAAAGCCCTGATCAGCACCCTATTGTTAAATGTGCCCCGCTGCAGCGGGCGCATATAATAACATAAAGGCACGTGCCACGCCTTCTCCCACTACGCCATCTCGAGGGAGCCCCTGAAAGACTCCCCCGAGCTGGTGTGGCGGGGGCTAATGGCATCCTGGGGGGGGCATGGGTCCCGGGCAGTCGGCCGGCCGCCCTGCCCGCCCTGCCCTAAGGCCGGCCCTGCTTATGCAGGTCAGAATGAATCTGTCTACAAGGATGGATTCGCTTGAGCAGATCCACCCCACGAGTAGGGCTTGTGGATCGAGGTCGTGCAGTGGGAGTGGCTGCATCGCAGATTCACAAAGGGATGACGTTCATGTGGAACGGACGCTGAGGCCCATAACCCTGTGCTTGGTGGTCCCTGTCGAGGGCAGGACACAGAAAAGCACAGCGCTGACAGCAGCCGTATGCAGACGTCTGGCAGCGGTGATGTGCTCCAGATGGCCACCCCATGTCTGACTGACATGCTCCACGAATGAATACAGATCCCCCCGCAGACAGCCCATGTTTCCTAAACGGTGATTTGTGACTGTCTGTTCTACTACGTCATGGAGAGTGTAACCTTCTGTCGGAGGGAGCCCGCGTTTCATGAATCGCAACCCTTTTGGGTTTTGTCTCCTAGGTGCAGTCCCGTTTCTTCGCCTGGGCGAAGCGGGCAGCTGCAGGGGGCGCAATTACCCGCCTTGGTACAGACTCGAATTGCCCTGAGGGGCAGGGCGCGAATGCTTTGGGGTGGGTGCGATTGCTCTGGCCCTGCCTCTTACGTTCTTGAAAGTATGCTATTAGAATTAATTCACCTATTTTCCGGAGGGTTCGGGGCTGTTGTGCAACCTGGGAAAAACAGCCTGAACCGATCCAAACCTCGAACAAGGTTTTCTGTGTAAAGCGCTTGCCCTGTCGTAACGACAGCCTTCTCGATTCGAAAAGCCGATTAAACGTGCATTTTTGCTTACGTGGGTTGGCGAGAAGTATAATTTGGAAGTTCACAACAAACCTCCCCCTCCCCCCCAACCCCCCCGGACTTCTTTCAAATTACAGTAATTCTTTACAAGAAAGGGTCGCACCCAGACACGAAACCCTTCGATCAGTCTAAAACACTCGACTACTTCCGTTTCTACCTTTTTTTAATTTCAAATATACATTTTTCTTTTAACAAGAGTTCTCAAGCTGCTCTGTCATGTGAGTTGGTCGAACAATCCTGGTTTCTGCTTTGCTTCGTAGTCCTGTTTCTTTACATGGAAAGTGCCGCATTGCATAGATTAAAATGAGGATGGCATAAGCTTGCCACGGCGACGTGGGACATCTGGAAAGCTCTGGCAGGCCAGTAACCAGGAGTACAGTTAGGGCGTGGGGCGGTCCATGGCACCCAGTAATAAAATGTAGTCTGTTGTGCGTGTTTCCATGCTGAGTTTTCTTGAAAAAATAATGCTAATAAAATATTTAATTATATTGTCTTAAAAGCCATAAGTATTGGAGCTGGTTTTGATGTTACACTTGTAAAGCAATCCAACATCTGCCACTGCTGTGTCCAACGGCGTTCTTCCAAGGCAGCAGAAAATAGTTGCCCTTGGCCAGCTCTAACAACGCTATGTAGAGTAACACATACTGCCCAAAAGCAAGCATTGGCAATGCCAAGAGTTTGGGCTTGTGTGTACGCATGGAAATGCAATTGTCAGGCACTTGCGTAGTGGTATTAACTTCCCTTCAATGATAGCAGCTGCAAATTTGTGCCAGCACCTGGCCATATACGAACAGCCCCTGGCAAATGGCAAACACTTAAACGCAAGCCAAAACCTTTGGCTCTTCCAATGCTTGTTTTCAGAATAACCACAGTAAAGGACACGCATAGTGCTTGTACATCGAGTGGGTGGAGGCAGACCTGGTTAAGACATTTTTATTACACCAGTAGCAGGTTTACAACTCCACTTAAGTCATTAACTCTGACTGCTTTTAAAACTGGCAGGAACTTTGAGTGCATTGTTTGGTGCCAAGGCTTGATAGCTTAGAGATCCCAGGGGTGTGCGTTTTGGGCAGAGAAAGCAGGAGTGGGTGGGAATGGCCCAAGGAATTTGAAGGCTACAGGAAGTGAATTGGTGGCTATCTCTCCTTCACATAAATGCCTAAACAAGCACTGCAAGCTTTGTATCCCTCCTCGTATACAATTTCTCTGTAGTTGTACTCTAATGCAATTGCTTCCACTTATACTTGCACTTTGGTCCACCTAATTTCCCAATTTAAAAATAATGTTCATTTGAAAAATCATGTCAGAGAATGACAATCCTTGGACAGGAGAATGACTATTAGATCCCATGTGTCAGAAAGTACATCCATCAGGATACGCAAGCCATTTGGAATCCCTACACCATTGCTATACATAGCTGAGTTTTGGGCCCAGGTGCACGTTCCCAATTTTTCCATGGCCATGTGTGCGAAGGCCATCCGAGGTGTTTTTTGCCCTTTGGATTCTGGGACTTGTAGTTTTGTATTTCCTATAAGAAACCAAATCCCAAAATTCAAAACAAAAATAAGGCTGAATGGCCTTCACACACGCAGATACAGGACACTTGAGAGCTCTGATTACAGACACCACTTAATGGTTTTATGAAGGAATATTGTGTGTGCATAGGAATGTCTAAGTAACTAAATATACACATACGTTGCTCTGTCTCAGAATGCCTGCCCATCAGTCGGTGTCACAAAATGAATTTTAATATTTCTAAATCTGCCTGCTTCTACTCTCCACTCTCTGCAACTCATCCAGAACAGGACTGTGAGATTTGTCCTTGGCTGCAAGCCCAGGGATCGTATCTCTCCATGACTGAAATCTCTGCACTGGCTCCCAGTGGCTGCGAAGATTAAGTTCAAAACCCTCTGCATTGTCCACAAGGCCTTCTGGGGCCTCAATGGCCCTCATTAGAACCCTGGCGCTAAGTGTTTAACGGCGCCGTAAAAGGCTGCGGCGCCGTTAAACACTTAGCGCCTCACTACGAGGTCCTTTTGCGGGACCCAACCTGAAAGGCTGGTCTAGGTAGTTGGGACCCGCAAAGGGACCTTGGTGCTAAATACTGTACCGCAATTTGCGGTACCATACTTAGCGCCTTCCCCAGTTCCATTGAGCCCTATGGGGCAAAAATGGGGAAGGGCCAATGTTCAATGGGGAATTACCACCCCGCCAACCTTGGAATGGGGTGGTAATTCCCCATTGAACATTGGCGGACTCGTTACGATATTGGCACCAACCATGGTGCTAATAGCGCCATGGTTTAGCGCAGGTATCGTAATGAGGGCCAATGACTTCAACTCCCTCTTCCTAAATATCTTCCTTCTCAAGCTCTTCGCTCATCCGCCTCCAACTCCCTCACGGTCAGTAGCTTCTCCAAGCAACAAGTTGGTGGTAGATCTCTCTCTTCAGCTGGGGCCTTCCTCTGGAACAGCCTCCCTGCTTCCCTGAAACTTGAGGAGAACCATCTCGGTTCCGGAAGCACCTTAAAACATTCCTCTTTGCTTCTGCTTTCTCTCCCCCTCTCTCCTGCTGAATTCCTGGCTGAAACTGAAACTGCACTGGTTACCCGGCCACCCTTCTGATCTCGGGCCCAGGCCCTGCCAATTGCACACCTGCACTGCCTCCCTGGCAGCCCCCGCACCTGGGGACTGTTTTCTGTATCCCCACAGTCCCCCTACCAGCACTTATGTCTGCACTTACCTTGCACTTGCCACCAGCTGGCCGCATTTTTTTTATTTATCTTATTTATTCTATTATCCCATGTACTGCACTTTCCCCTCCCCCTTTCCCCCACTTTTCCCTGGTATCCAGACATTGTTTGGAATATATAGTTTTGAATGCCAAAGTTTTGGAAAAAAATGCATCGAAAAAATGATTTTTTTTGTAGGTAAAAGTTTTTTTTTATTATTTAAATGGGTGTTAAGGGGTAAACAAAAACAGGGGTTGGGGGCCCCCCATTGAATTTTTTTTTCTTCGATGTATTGTTTTTCAAAACATTGCCATTTGAAACTTTGGCATTCAAAATAATCACTAGGAACCCTTTTCCCCTTCCCATGCGCTTGCGCGATCTGAATGACACCTGGCCTAGTAAAATCATTGTCTGTCTTCCCTCTGGTCCCTCTGCCTTGCCTCATCACGCCTTCAAACACTTGTGTATAGGCGCGTAATAAATGCCATGCCATATATCATATCAATCAGTTACTATGCCACATCATTCCTAACACCAACTGCTGTGCCACAGAATGTCATGGTTTTATAACATGGTACAATCCAGCCAGGGAGCCACGTGGCGCACAATAAAAACACTTTTTATCTTTAATAAACCACAGGTTCTTTTATTTGAGTATGCCCCAGCCCGTCTCACACCCAACCTTTACAAACACACCGTGCCACAATGGACTAGGAACCAGGCCGGTGTATATCAATTAGATATTTATTCATTTATTATTTCATGAAAAGGGAAAATCAAACCATTTTACAACCTCCACCAATGTTGGGACAACACAAATGCAAAGATTCCTGCAGAACAATTGGTTCAGAAATCCTAATACAGTTTACACAGGTCTTTAATGGCAAAACATGTTTTTCATTCAAGTGATGGCGCTAAGGTTTAGCACCCCCCCGCAACACTCGCAGAAAAATCGGATTAGAAATAAAGCCCACCACCGCAAGATGGGCAGTCCAAAAAGAAAATGAATACCTGTTTTTGGCGCAAAGCTGCAGAATCGGATTTTGCTTATAACTCGCACAGCTACTCACAACTGCTAAGGGACAGCTATAAAGAAAATTCTTGTTGCTACGCTTGAGGAGAAAGGGAAGCTTAGAGACTACTAATCAGTACACCAGGGCAATTTGGAAACAAGGTAAGAAATTGCTTTTGGGGAGAAAGCAAATGCAAAAGGAATATACAAACAGCAAATGGAAATTTGTTTTACACAGGATTGTCAATGAAGGTAAGCCAAGGAAAGGGGCTTAGCTTTCAAAATCTTAAATTGTTTTTTAAGGACGGGGACAGAGGCACATAACACATAGGATCCCAGGCAAAAAGGAATTTCTTTCGATGTGACTACGGTTTGGGCTTTTAATGGAAAGATGCAAGTTAGAAGTTTGTGGGGTGATACACACCATACACGGGTGAATTTGGTTTTCAGTTAGAGACTAATTCTGTTGAGGTGATACTTAAATGACTATAGTTATTAAAAACACTCCACAAATTTATTTCGAATGGCAACAATATTGAACGTGAATTTCAATGGGGGAATTAATTGCTTTATTTCAAAATGGTACTATGGACTTATGCAGACCACTGAAAGATTTAGCAAAGGAATACGCTAACATACACAGGATAATACAGATTCTAATATGGGAAGGTGAAAGAATTATACTGGCAATTTGTGACTTTCAATGGAGTTATGTTGCTAAAAGGAAAAGATTATGCAATTCAGGGTGGGGGTTATTTGCTACTTACAAAGTAAGCCTTGGTTTGGGATTCTGGACAGCCAGCTAGGTCTCAGGACTCTCTGGACAGCTAGGCAAGGGGTCTGGTCTCTGCACTCTCTTGGATGGGATCAGCTGTCTCCTCTCTGTTGTCCTCCTGTCTCCCCGGATTCTTGTGAGTCTGTCCCTCTGCCTAGTACAGCCCCCCCTTTATATAGCCCAAATGACATAATTAATTTTACAATCTAAGGGAGTACTCTAGAATTACTCCTACCCCCAGATAGGACAGTTTCCCATTCCTCTCTCCGCCCCCTGGCATGATTGGTTCCAGGGGAGGGAGCACCATCTGTCTATTTGGCATTTATGACTGTTTGTTTCTTAGGTCACTTTTTGACAACCCAGGTATGTTCCATAACTTCATATTGCTACTAGACACCGGCATGAGAACTATATAGGTGGTTTCAAGGCGTCATAGGGAACTGGGCAAGCCGATTGCCAACTCTGTGCGAGGTAGCATGGCCCTTTGGCACATTTTGGTCATTTTCATTAAATGTATGGCAGTGATAACTCTGCAAATGATTAAGCATATTCATAATGCCCAGCTCAATCTTTCCACCAACTTTCACATTTGTCCCATTTCTAATCAGCCATAAATGAGTCTTTACTGGCCATTCCAGTCCACAAAGTCCTACAAACATACACTCTTCAGAACCCCCTGGAAATCACATGGTAAAATATCATTAAATGAAATTATTTCTTATTCTGAGTGCTGGGAGAAATGCCTAAAGGGAATGAATCCTTTAATGTCAATTGGATGATCTGTCACATATGGAAAGGTGGTGCACCACCCCCCACAGCAACTGTCTCCCCGTCTCAGCTTGCAACAAAAACTTTTATTATACTCTTTGACGTTTGTCAGTTTGTCCTTGGTAGTGGGTGCAGGAGGAACTCTCACTTCTTGATCAAGCTCTAGCCACACTTGTTTTTTTTTTGTCCCCCCCCCCCCCCGCCAGTACTGCCTTCCAGTCTGGCAGAGCAGAGAATTATCACGCCCTCTGACACATTACATGTCCCTGTGGAATAGTTCACTTATAGGTGCGATTTCCAGTGGGAGGCAAGGCTTTCAATTGAGTGTTGTGCACGAGCCCAAAAACTGGTATTCTGACCCTTTTCTCACAGTGAGGTCTTGCCAACCCCCCACCCACAACCTATTTTCTGACATTTTCGTGCGAGCAAAGCTATCTTTTCACGTTGGCTTGTAAAGGTCATTTTTCTTATTTTCTTTCACACATGTGCAAGCCATATTTTTCATATAATGTTTGAAATGCAGTTCTGTAGGTCATGGGATTTTCTTAATTTGTACTTTTCAGTGGGATTGCATTTGTTCTAGTCCATTGACACGAAGGGGTAGACCTCCTGCAGACTTTGATTTGACATGGGATAAGAAAAAGCCAAGCCGTTTTTCATTTGCAGTGTTTTAGAGCGCTGCTGTTCACATGAAAGGGAAAACAAAAAATGTTTCCGGTTCTAATGATGACATCCTTGCCCCTCATGTCAATTAACAGTAAGACAAGGCCGTTTTGGATGTAGTGCATACTTTTTGTTATTCAGATGCACGAAAAGCAACCACAGAGCCGTTCTGAATGCAGAGCATAACTTCTTGTGATTCAGATGCTAGAAAGCAAACACAGAGCCGTTCTTGGTGACATGTTCAAATGCTTGCCACACATGTGCCAGGGAAAACAAAGCACAGCTGTTTTTAGTGGCACGGTTTAATGTAGTTTTTCAGGTGACGGGTATTTCTGTTAGGGCCTCTAAGTGCACCCCACAAGAAGGTATGCCCATCATCCACTAGGGCACAAGTTGAGAAGGAGGGTGTTGCCACCCCCCATAGGTGATTTCAAGTGAGAAACAAACGATAGACCGCACTTCAAGAGAGCGGGGGGTGGTGTGTGCACGCAGGGGAGTGCACAATTATGTAGTGCATGCATTAGGAGTAGGGGCTATATAGTAAAGTGTAAAAGCCTTTTTAGTTATTTAGCAGTCATTTTGCAGCATAGTCCCAAGCCCAAGGCACCAACTGTGTTAGTATTAGGCTTGCGTTATTGGTACAGACATAACCCACACCACGAGTGAGCTTCAGGGAGTTACAAGTCTTTCATTGTCTCCGAAGCTGTAGGCCTTTGCGCTCCAGGAAGAATGTGCTCTGCAAGGTTACAAGAAGGGGGCAGAGCGCCTCTTGGCAGTTACCATTCCACTATACAGGTAGCATGGCCCCTCAGCCCCAACACCCCCCGCGTCAGAGCTGCAGCCCTCTTATGCTTTGAACCCAAGACCCCCACGGTGCCAGCCAGGTCTATACCACCGACCATGAAGCTGTAAGGCCCCTGATCGATCAAAAAGATCAGAAAGCAAGGCTATCTCTCCTTCACATTTGGGTCACATGATTTGTGCTGCGAGGTGTCGAGGTGGGATGAAATTATAGACCAAAAGTAGTGTAGCAGATCTTGGGAGGTTGCATGCGCATCTGGGAATGAGTGAAGTATGCGGGTTAGTGTGACCTCGGCTCTCCCCCTGGGCCCATATGTGTCTGCCAGGTGAACTGTTACAGTGATAGAGTAGCATTGTTTTCAAAGTAACACATTGCTTATTAGGTTCTGTTCTACTGTGGATAACGAGCCATGCAGCACCCAGATGGTGATCACCTATCAGTGTAGGTTTTATAAAGGGCGGAAGGCTGAACTAGCTTTGTAGGATTGAAACCTGTGATCTGGCGTCTGCATTGACCCCTGCAGCAGGAGCATTACCCCTCTCTAACCGCTCTGCAGCTTTTTGTTTTCTTTGTGTAATGGGTTCACCGCCTTGGTTATGGCTTCTTCTAGTAACACCCTCTAGTAAGATTCTAGGTGCTGCCTGCATTATGAAACTGAGGTTACGGCCCATCCCCAGGTAAGTAACCGTTGACATCCCTGGATGCGCCCCAAGCACCAGCACAGTGTGGATCGGTGATCTGAGAGCTAAGTGCCTCCTCCTGGCCCATAAGGCAGACACCGGCCCCCTACCCCTAGCCGCTGAACGTTGCGGTCATTATATCCACACACACACTGGATTAAATGTAACCATATCATGGGAAACATTCCCTCTGGAGTGGGATTGCAAAACAACGTATGATCTACTTTACTTTCCACTCCACACTAGGTCAATCCCCGAGTAGGTTGATGGTCTATTTGGATTTCAGCAGTTGCAGTTGAAAGAGTAGAAGTACGCTATTGGCATTTCTATCCCTGGTTTGGCGTTGCATTTACTGGATTAGTGCAAGTCCTTGGGTAAGACCTACCCAAAGCTGCACCCCATAGGCTTGAGGAGAAAGCTTAAGGTTGCTCATCCTTTACTATGTAACTCTATGCTCAATCATCTTTACATTTCATTATTGCCATTATACAGACTCTCTATTGGACCCCTGTAGGTGATCTAAGCAGTAGGAAAATGCCTCTAGGATGGCTAAAGGATCGCTATAAGGGAACATAAGGGATTGCCCCTTCGGAATAGAGACCTCTGCAGAAAGACTAAGCTGACTGGCTTAGAGAGTCCCAAGTGAAGGTTAGACAAGAGGACTGCAGGCTGGAACATATGGGTCTGAGATGCCATAAGTGCAGCCCCCCCAAAGTGAACCTAAGGATATGTACACAATGCAATCAATAGCGCAGCAGGGAAGTGGGAGAGGGGCTGGGAGGCCTGCCATTTCCCTTCCTGAAGGAGTTTATCTCTAATCGCCCATGCCATCGCCATTTGGGCCCTCTGGTTCTTCTAGATGCCATAGTCCCTGCCAAGGTTAACTCTTGACACCCTCCCTCGTGGGTTCTCTGGTGTCGGTGCCCGCATGGATTCGGGACCCCTCCCTGTCCTGGCACAGATGGGGCTCAGGGTGCACCTAAAGCGGGGTCCCAGTCCAGTGCTTTAAGTGGGGTAAGAAATTGAGGGGGGGCCCTCGTTTGGGGGCGTGGCTTCCATTGTGGGCGTGGCCTAAAACATGCACAAATCATTGTAAGGTGCTCAAACAAATATATAAATGTATGTGAGCATTTATATATTTGTATGCGTACTACTATGGTTTGTGTACCTTTCAAGCTTTATAAACATACCAATGTTACGTATTTCTATGTTTATAAAAAGGTGGCTTGAAAAGAGCACAAACCATAGTAATTTATGCACACTTGTGTGCTTACCTTACTATGGTTTGTGCACTTTTCAAGCCACCTTTTATAAGCATGGAGATTTATAACATATTTCTATGTTTATAAAAGACGGCTTGAAAAGTAAACCATTCAAGGCATCTTTTATTAAGCGTTGAGGACGGACAAAACCCGAGGTGGCTTTGTCCATCGACAAAGCATGCCTTGAATTGTGCACGTTTCAAGTGGTCTTTTATAAACATAGAAATATTTCTACTACCCTCGGATGAGGGGTCATCAGGGAAGTTACAGTGACTGACAGAAGTGCCAGCCAGCCTCAGCGACGCTGTGCCTGGCTGGCACTTCTGCCAGCTTGCCTGAAATTAAACTGGCGGGCGCATCTTCCGTCACGGCTGCGGCCGCGGCGGGATAATGCATCCCGCCAATGTTGTGTGGGATGGGGGGCCCCGGCAGGGCCCCGGCTCAGTCCCACTTTTTGGAGACTGCTGGGGCCCGGTCCCGGCAGGCCCTGGCCCACTTTAAGCACTGTCCCCGTCAGTGGCTATGCAGTTTAACCCTGACCACAGCACTGGATCTGGAATTCAGGAACTCGCCCTGGAAGACATTTTATTACACTCTTGCCCTTGTTGTCTGGAAGCCCCCCCTCATTAACGTGATGCCCCCTTAAGCATTCCCAGCTTCTAGAACAAAGCAAACTGAGATGCCCTGCCCTCCATCTCTGTCCGTGATTTACTGCAGCCTCCTGGATTTAGTCTTGGGGAGGAGGGATTGGGGGGGGGGGGAGTTGTGGTGGTGTCTGCCATGAATGAGGTAATGCGGCACATTAAGAAGCACTGGCTATCTTGAGCCAACAGGTGATCCTGCCCCTGCCCCCTTGTTCTATCCCAGGCTCCTTCAGGTATGCTTCTCACTTGGCTGCATAGTTGCATTCGGTAGCCCCCAGAGGGTGGCCCTAGGAGAACTTACAGATCAGGTGGTTGAGGGGTTGGGAGAGTGCAGGAGGAGGGGTGATTGTTCTATTCCTTGCACCCATCCATTCCCTCTTCAGTAGGAGAACGCGTGATGGAGGCCATCCGATGCACCATCAAGCCTCATTCGGTGACCACTAAGTTGCAGAAGGCCAAAAGCACACTCGGATGGTATCCAGTGATAATGTTGCCACGGAAAAGGTCGCCAGGTGGCAACATTTCCCTAAAAATGCACACTCGGGCAATCAAACACTTTACCCAAATATTCTGGGATTGGTGGTAATAATATAGAAATATACCCCTTCTAGAATGTTTGGGGAAAGAATTTTAAGGGGCAGGAAAAAAGTCACCAACCTGGCAACCTTTTTTACCGCAACATTATCACATGGAACTCACTCGGATGAAGTAGGGACCCTTTTCATGGACTGAAACATGCTCATTCCTCTACTGGGAATGCAGGGGAGCACTGTATTTTGCTGGCTTTTGGGTGCTCTCGAAAAAGGTCTGCAGTGTTAATCGGAGTCTCTGCAGACCAGTCCTTCGTTTTGGGAGATTTCCCTTATGCAGCCCAGCTCAATGAGCCGGCTCTTGCAGGGTACGCGATCCGGCATCAGATACCTCCCTGAATCTCAGTGCCGGCCTCCCTCAGCCATGACGAGGCTTCACCGAGGGAAGCTGGGAGCTCGGTGATCTAATCTGCTCTGTGCTCCTTCTCCAGGCGTCATTCGCGCTTTTGCACGTTTTATTTGCCTAGCCTGCTTTCTTTTTTTCTGGCCTGAAAGGGACACCACGGTAATCAATGGGCCATGACTATCACTGGGGTGGGGGCCATCGCTGTTAAAAGCAGGTTTTCTACATACGGGGCACAGTATTGTTTTCCAAATGTGCATCTTACACTTTCATAGAAGAAAAAAGTCATTTCCAAACTTAAAATTGCTGCTTAAACGTTGATTCACCAGTTTTCTTTGAAATCGGGTTCTTTCTTAGTCGGACTATCCTACAAATTCTCTGTAATTTGTATGCCCCTTTGTTTTTTTCACAAATTATAAAGATGTTATGCTTGTCAAACTGCTCCATCACAAATAAATGCTTCTGTTGTGCTGACAGCAGTTATTAGGAACTTAAACTGTGGGTTCATGGGTGCCATTTTTTGATTTTCCCTACAGGAGTAGAAATACCCCCACCTCTGCCCTGAAAATAAGCAAGCATCCAGCCCAACCCATGCTGTATCCAAACACATTTTGTAGCACTTTTATTTTTTATAAGGAATTTCAAAAAGTCCTACGCTTAACAAACCGTTTTTAATATATAGCAATCTCAGCAACAGTCTCTTAACCTTCTGTAACCCGGGTATCATTTTCCTGTAAAACGTATCTATGGATCACTTAATGTACTAAAAATCACTGCATTACCAACAGTATTTTGGATGCACCACTGCCATGGAAGTGATTTAAAGTGGAATTGATGTACATTGTCGAATTTGGAAAGAAGCAACCTTAAAGAAAGTGCCCCATTTTAAAGTGATTATTTTAAACATTTGCTTTGAGCCGAGTTCAACTGCCAGCTCTGCCCACTTGGAACTCCGCCCCTCCTCCAACTCCACTTCAAACTCCAATTCCCCAGTGCTCCCCTTGTGGGATTTCCCCTTTACATTTGTGTCAATTTCCACCACTGCCCACATCTACACTGGAACAGTGCAAGACACTGGATGCCTGTGCGATGGCACAGAGTCTGGTGCATATTTATTTATTAAAAATGTATAAGGCGCAACTACGGCCCGAAAGCGTCTTGGTGCTGTTATTGGCAGTACGGAGAAAAAAACGAATTAAACCGCTATGCACGCTAACAGATTAAACCAAAAGAGGGCTTAAGCGCCCTTCGGAAGGGAAGGTACTCCTCTGACTCTCGGAGCAAGAGCGAGAAGATTCCATAATGTAGGGGCCATGACGGAGAAGGAGCGGCCTCCAAAATGTACACGCTGATATCTAGGCACTTTAAGTAGCGACTGAGCAGATAAACGCAGCTGCCTAGTTGGGTGTTAGCGCTCTATCTAACCTTTCAAATACTCCGGGCCTACATTGTACAGAGCTTGTTGAGTCACAGAGTATCTTATACGTTATCCGTGCCACCACTGGGAGTCAATGCAGATGCCATAGGAGAGCTACAGGCGGAGTCAAATGCGTTGCATTAAGCACAAACCTTGCTGCTGCATTCTGGAGTACCTGCATATGTTGTATCTGATACTTGGTTTGCCCCAAGTAGATCCCATTGCAGTAGTCCAGTGACCCCATTATAGTAGATGTAACCAGCATGTTACGGCTATCTGAGAGCAGGAGAAGCCAGTATCTTCCTTAGGATTTTAAGTTTCCCAAACCCTGCATTAAACACTGCTGAAATCAGATCTTCTTGTGACCTACTGGGGAGGAGCCTCACCCCTACAGACGCATGGACTGCTGAACATCGGCCAAGCGATTGGGGCCAAAATTGAGAATTCCACAGACTACCGGCCGATTGGGGACAATTTTATCCCCTTTCAGCTTTAGCCAATTGGCACCCACTTGTTTATATTGTCCAAGCAGTCCCAAGGTTTACCTGCAGGTTCAGATTGAGGGTAGTCAAGTCGAAACACTGAGTGTCATCGGCATAGCTATAGAAAAGGACTCCAGACTGAGCAATCAAATCAGCCAACAAACGCACAAAGATTAAAAAGAAGAGGGGACAGGGTAGACCCTTGGGGAACCCCACAGGTCAAACTGTAGGTCGTAGATTGGCAAACCTGAAAAGAGACGGTCTGCGTCTGTCCTTCAAGGAATGACTCAAACCATGCCAATGAAGACCCTGTAATACCTGCATGCTCAAGGCGGCTCAATAAAATGTTGTGATCCACTGTATCGAAAGCCGCAGAGAGGTTCAGGAGGATTAGCACTCCGACCTCCCTGCGCTCCTGGAGTAGAGCTAAATTATCCAACAGACATCATAACTGATTCTGTACCCCTTGCTGAGCGAAATCCAGACTGAAAACGATGCAAGCAGTTGTTTTCATCCAGAAATTTTTAAAAATGTGGTGTGGTGACGGCCTCCATGACCTTCATTATAGCCGGAAGTAAGGAAATGGGCTTATGGCTGGCTACCGCATGAGGGTTTAAATGAGTTTTTTTCAGAAGAGGAGTAACCACTGCATGCTTCAGAGCGGCTGGAATTACCCCAGAACTAAGAGTACTCTAGGGCCCCCGTAAACAGGAAAATGGTTTGCTGCGGGAGGGCCTTTAGAATATGGAGTGGTATTGCATCAAAAGGTGATGCAGATTTCCGCCCATTCAGGGCCCTCCAGAGAGGGCGCGCGCACCTGTGAAGGGGTCACACAGGAGCATCGGTGCAGCCAGCTGGAGAGCTCTGCACAAGGACTGAAATGCCCATTCTGTGGGTGCGACCGGGAGATGTACTTGTGAGTGCAAAGGAAGCATATGAGAACTCAAACTCTGATTTTTCTTCTCCGCTTTCCTATTTATAGCGTCTATTTTTTTTCCAATTTGCGGCCCCACTTCTGAGTATTGCTCTATTTTCTAAACCCACTTGGAATAACTACGGCAGTTCAGTCAAGGGACCCTTCTCCAGAGGAGTGCGAGGGCTACAGGCACAATAGAACAAGCTACTGGTTCAAATAGGCCCCTCTACCAAAGGTTGTTCTAAATGCGCTGTCTACTATCACAGGCAAAAAGGTGCTTTCATGTAGACTTTGCAAATTCTACAATGACCCGGCAAAAGGGCTCATCCTGCAAATGCCCAAATGAGTCCATTGCTTTTGCCAGGCTGGTCTGGTTTCCTTCACCACCAGACAGCAAATGGGTTGGGTGAGGAAAGCCCCCTGAATGACAAATAGCTCAGTGGGTTAAGTGCTGACTTCTGCGATCGGTGTGATTTGCAGGTTTGAATTCTGACAAGGCTGACTGGCGCCTTTTATCCTTCATAGGTTGAGCGCCAGCTTTGCTTGCGGAATATATCATACAAAAGAAGCTCCACGTAAAAAAATTGGTCAAAGGTGCTCTATAGATAACTTATTATGTTGCGATTTGGTTCACATTCTACCACAGTTGGAATTCAACCCTTTTTTTACAGCTTTTTTTTAGAGGTATCCCCGAATACATCCTGTACCCCATCTTCCATCTGTAATTTAGCACCAACCACTATCGCAGCCGGTCGTGTGAGTACAGAGGATAGTCCATGGTGTCCCATGACCCTTAGGGACATGGGCTGTCGGGTGCTCAGTACTCGCATGTTTGTCTCATGAGGTGACTCGCGGTTAGGGCTCCTCAGTGATAAGTTGAGTACTCGATCACGGGAAATTAAATTGCATGGGGCCACAGCCAGGTTGGCAGTTCAGGACTTTAGAGCACACCACGCTCCGGCATCTCTTGGTCTCTTTAAAAACCCTCCCATCTCAGCTCTACACCAAAGGACAATTGTCCCACATTGGGGGCATACATTGAGCTCCCTTTGATTATCTTCCCCTGAAGACATAATGTCTGTCTGGGTCCATAAATTCCTCATTCTTCATTAACCCCAATTTATTTCACACCACAATAGTCACCCCTCTTTTTTTGTCGAAGTCGAGGCACTATGTATATATTACCCACCACCCTAGATTTAAGAACTGCTTCTTTAGCATGCAATCAGTGAGTTTCCTGTACCATTAGGCTATCCAGTATAGCCCAATTGAATTGTTTATTTATATAGCGCACTTGACCCTCGGGTAACTGGGCGCATTGTGTAGGTTACATAGCAAAGGTTACAGAAAAGTACATATTAAAAGTACAGGATTGGGATAAGCGTAATGTACAACAGGTGGGTAGACGTATAAAGAGGTGGCAGATTACAGTATAATACATAGTACAAGATAAGCTAGTGGGTTAAGTACAACAAATTGGGTTTATAGGTGGGTACATCGTGAAGCAGTGGTGGTTTAGGCAGATGAAGTACAGTAGAGTAAGATGGAACTCCCTAAGTAGTAATGATCTCTTCGTAGGGGAGTTAACTCTCCTTGCATTTAGGAAAATGCAAATTGCAAATAAGAAACACTGAAGATCACCTAAAATTCAGGAAAACACTAAAAACCTGGCTCTTCAACACCACAGACTAAACCTGGAAACCAAAACCGGAAAAAGGATGACTAAGCTGGAAAGGACACAGACATCCCCGACCCGAGAGGACCGCTCCCACGGCACCTGGACGGGTGGCACCGGATAGACTGGAACACAGGCGGCACGCACATAGACGGAGTCAACTATCCCAGACAATCCCACCAACACTTTCGCCCCCCCCCCCCTTAGTTACCGCCAGGTACCACAGTAGCGTGGAATTGTCGAGATATTGGCAATCACCACACTACCTGAGAGGTTGACATTAGCAGGTGCACTGGCCACAGGAGAATGAAGGGAGAATAAGGGGAGCTATAAGAGAGCTTGTTGGGGGTGGGGGCCAGAGGAGTAAGGTACCTTGTATACCAGTCGGTCCCAGATCAGGACAGAGCCGCTTCAGGGGAGAATACGCAAGCCGAGCGCCTCGACTCAGGATAGAGACGCAAACTAACCAAGCCTACTAACAATTTCCCTTTATGCATACACCTCTCAAACTCCAAACCAAACACAACCAAAACCTACATCACAACAAACCGCACAAACTTCACTACATTGTAACAACAAAACAAAAACACACATAGTCTTGCACAACAGTACACAACGACTACCGGCCTCAAACACCCCAGGCCCAGCCAACGGACCCACCGGGCTGAGGCCGCCAACAGCACATCACTGCTCTCTTGCACTTTTCCTGCTTCCTTCCACTAACTCAACCTCCCCTCCTCTTTCAGAGCCGCCAGGGGACCACTCCAGTGGTAATAGTGTGCGGTACAAATGTCCTTTAACATTAACACAACATTAACATCCTGCGTGTAAGTTCCCTCTCCTGAACATACGTCTAGTAAAGTTAACAGGTCTCTCTTATGAGATTGCTTACCTGTTTCTTATTTTTTTCTGCATCTACTGTGCGCAGAAAGCGGCCTGGCCAGACTGCAGGTTGTATCCCGCTGCTTTGATGGAGGTTGAATTTCTTTTGTTTTTAAATCTTATTAAAACCGATTATTTGGTCCCTGCTACACCCTGTAACAGTACCCCGGGGTCCCTTTTGGATGTTTACACCGTTCATACAGTGGCGCACATTTTGCACGCTGATTTGGTTTGTAGCATGTAGCGCGTTAATAACAGCACATAAATTGCACCCAACCTATCATTCCTTTCTATGTGCAACATGCCACCTAACTCTGGTTCCCATTTAGACTGCGTTCATTTGCAGTTCAGGACAGAATAGTAATGGAGCGCTGCATCCCACTGGCACAGACCGGAAGTAGTACCCAGTAAGCGTTCCCAGATCCACTTCCGTGTAAGGGGAGCAAAAGGGGAACCCGAGCTTTGATGCTGTAAGCGTGGTTGCGTAAATCACTGCGCGTACACTCCTGGTCTGCACGAGCCCTTTATTTGGTCCATCTGGACCATCACAAGGGAATATCCTGTGCATACAGAATGAACAGCCTTTCCGACTTTTAAACTCGTCTAATTCGGATTATAAAACAACTTGATTAGAAATCCAGATTGGGTAATGTGATATAATCAAGGTAAACGTGAATAAGTGTTCATATAATACACATTTGGGGGCCATGTTGGACGGTTGGTAAAGGGGCAGAATGAAAACTGCCCATTTGCATGGCCGTTCAGTAGTGCCACATACACTGAGCGCTCCTGTTTTTTTTTCTCAGTGATGCACATTCTATTTTCAACTATTTTGTTTCCATGTTTCAGAAATGTGGCAGCACAGACAGACTGGGCCGGCTTTATTTCATTTAGAATTGCAGGATTTCGGTTCTTCCGAATCAGGCAGTCAAATGATTGTCAATGGAGGCAGTAGGCCCCTCTTTATTTGCTAATGGTAGATCTGTCCAAATAACGGTGACCAGTGGGAGTATTGTTGCTCGGCCTGGGAGCATCACCTGAAAAAACCTATGTTGAGATTTGGGAGTCTGGTCTTCAAAATGTGGGCAACCCGTCGACACTCGAGGGCTAGCGTAAGTGGGTCCTGCTAGGGTACCCCAGCAGTGTGCTGGCATCTTGGTGCTGATCTATGCTGAAACTACAAACACACACGCAAAGCCGTTTTGGTGTCTGTGTTTAAAAATCCTGTTTTTCATGTGAAAGGTACCTTTACGTTTCCACTGTCCTTGTGAAATAAAATGCTGCTTTTTCTTTGGTAATGGCAGGTAGGCCTTTTCCACATGGCCCTTCAGTTCCCTTGGTTTGGGGTGGAGCGGGGGAGGGGAGGAATTGATTACAGCCCACAGTTCAATGAAATAATATACTTTAAAAAACATTTTTTTTTTAAGCACCCCAGTTACTGCTTTGGTAATCAGGGATGCTAATGGCTTCAACACCCCGTTCCAAGGGCTGGAACGGAGGGGGGTGGGGGTAACGGGCCGGAGCCCTCATTAACTGCCCTCCCTTCATTCACTTGTACCTTTTAATTTGGGTTGCTGGGCCGTTACCCCCATTCCAGTCCTTGGAACGGGGTGTTACCGCTACATTCACACCCTTCCGTAATGCCACCTTCAACCTGATGTTCCGCCTTCTTTTAGTGCCTGTGCCCATGAAGCTCTCTGGTGGGAGGCGAGCGTCTCTACGTGACATGGGGAGGGGCAGGGACAGGGGGGTGGAGCAGTTATGCAGATGACTGGCGAATCCATGCGTTCCATACGGCACTCAGGATGGAGCCCCATCTGGCACATTATGTCCTGTCCAATGAATGCTGATTATCCTCCGAGGCAAAGTGTTTCCAAACACCCAGCGGATAGTCTCCTAACATTCCCTTTCCAGTATTGCACCATCTGTTCGAGTGCCTCTGCTGATTTGGAAAGCTGCCTGAGTGCCCCGGTGACATGGTGGAGAATTGCCCGGTGGCTCCGCTGTTGAAGGCCGCCTGCTGCCAGATAGTGTGGACGTTAGATACAGCGTACACGGCAGGGGTAGGCTGGCCTATTTATGTGCAAACCTATTTTATTTCCAAATGCCATCATAGGAAAAGGATTTGGCTTGATGAAAATGTGTAATATGGGGCCTCTTTGGAAATTATTTCCAGGGCCTCTTTTGCTTCCCAGTCCTGCCTGTTACCAGGAGGATGAGCTGGGAGTGTATGGCTCATCACATTGTGGGTCCACTACGAACATCTTTCTTATGCAAACCTAAAAACTGAGTAGTGTGATAGGGGCATGGCAGGAGTGCATGGATTGAGGCGTGTTGAATGATTGCATATTCAATGCATTGTATACTTTTTTTTACTGGTACATTGTCTGGACCAGTAATGAATGCCTACCCATTATTGGAATAGTTGCTATAAACTGGCTTATTTACGTGCATGGCCACCTGTTCTTCGAGCAGGGCTGGGGCTTTCCTAGAGCAATTCTTGGACAGCAGCTAGAGGGATCTATGGTGTCCACCTCAAGCACCATTGGCGACATTTTGTTTCTGAAAACGTCACATCTGGTCCATGTTTAAAGGACGTGTGGGAGGGAGGTGGCGGTACGTATGTCAGGCTACACTTTGCTTTTTTCAATGGTGTGAATCCTTGTAGCAGCCTTGTCTGCAGTGCTCCCAGTGAGTCCCACCTGCTTTGTGTTCCTTCAGGTATCCCAATATCTGGCTTTCAGACGGAGGCTACAGAGGGAGTGGTGTTGGATCTGTTGGACGACGTGAGCACTTGGCAAGCCGGTGACCAGATCGTTGTTGCGAGCACAGATTACTCCATGTACCAGGCCGAGGAATTCACTCTCCTGCCTTGCGCGGCATGCAGCAAGCACCAGGTCCGAGTTCAAGGTACGGTCCGCCGGCGGTAGCCACGTGTTTAGTAGAGATGTGGCTAATGGCGATTGATTTCCCAGTAGAGGAAGAGCAATGGCCCCTTCCAGAGGTGACCACATGGCACACGGCACC
Organism: Ambystoma mexicanum; assembly: GCF_040938575.1. NCBI lineage: Eukaryota > Metazoa > Chordata > Amphibia > Caudata > Ambystomatidae > Ambystoma > Ambystoma mexicanum. The sequence goes on along the minus strand of NC_090935.1, from coordinate 1,167,221,457 downwards.
CAGTGTTGTGATGAGTGTGATTGAAGATGCACAACCTAATTAAGCTTTCTAAGTGGTAGCATGTATGGGCGAACAGTATTGCAAAGAACACCCCCAAAACTCGTCTTCAAACATGTATTTTTCCTTTGTGATGTCATAAAAGGAGGTAACCAGGCCTAAATGGCAAAATGGTAAATTTAATTGGAGTTAAGCAAATGGTTGGTCTCTGGGATAGGCTTGGGGCCTCCTACCCCAATCTGGAGCAACTGCTAGTGGATCTGCTGTTGTCAGACATTGCACCATGCGCGCCACCAGGGGATAAGGTGCTGATGCGCAAGATGAGCATTACATCTATGATGGAAACAGATCTGGGCCCGGATAGGCATTATGGAGGAGCAATAAAAGATTTTAAATGAAAACATTAAATTACAATAATGCTAGCATATCTTAAAAATAACGGAATCGGTGTAGAAATATTTTTTTTAGAAATGGCTGGCCTCTCCAGTGCATCTACAAGTCCTGAAGCTCTTGCTGGACCTTTATTCAGTTGGAAATCCAGTTCTGTTGTCTCTGTGTGTGTGTCGGTCTCTGTCTCTTTCTGTGTGTTGGGAGGCAGGAATGCACCATCGCTGTTGGTCTCTTCACCCACTTTGTGCCTCGTAGTAGGCACTACTTGGTTCCTCCCAGCCATCCACCTCAATGGTTCCGGCACCTTTATGAGACCACCCCTGTGCTCGCCACAAGGAAAATTGTGGCAGAGGAATGGAGTAAACTATTGGGGAGCCCACCCTGTGAGTCGCATGGCTTTGCGCAGTCGCCTGCTTGGTGTACCATGAGACAGGGATCGCCTCATTCCTGTCATGACGCCTTGCATCGCCTAATTTAACCACTCTGCTCATTCCAGCTTCCCTCACTACAAAGGAACCACTGAACGGTTTCAGAAATGCTTTGCACAACGCCTGCACCAAAGTCCCCATGCAACACCCCCAGTGCGAAGATGGAAGCAAGTCCTGCAGTGGAAATACAGGGGGGTAATTGGCTATGTCCACCTAACTCAGGGCTGCAAACATGACTCCATTTATCTTTTACCACTACCCTTGAAAATCCTGTCATTTTACTCCTTATTCAAAGTGGGTTTTGATACGGTCTCACCCTTTTGGTTTTGTACATGTACTTTCTGTGTCTGTTACTCACACACATATTGCCACTTCCTTCAGCAAACCAAATACTCCCGTTCAAGGTGTCCAGCTTCCCCTTGCCCCTCATCGCACTGTCATTGTGTCACCCACTATGAACCCCGCATTTCAGATTAACCTAAAGGTCTGACCCCACCTACATTTGTGACATCAGTCTTTGTCTGACCTCCGATGCAGCTCAGTTGTGAGGCTTCTCTCTCAAGGCCCTTCCAACACCGTTTCTTCCACAAAAGCTCAATCTTAGACTGCCTAGACCGTCTCCCTCTTGGCGGTTTCGGGTGGAGTGTCGGAGTCCTGTATGGCAGGCACAGAGCTCTCATTCCGAATGACATTGTTTTTTGGGGGCAATTCTGGGATTGATAGTTTTATCTTTAACATTTAAGAGTACAAATCTCACAATTCTAGGGGGGGAAAGGGGACTGGGTGGCTTTCTCACACATGCAATGGGGAAACGTGGGATCTTTGCAGGCACCTTATTTTGGTGTGGGGAGGCCAATCCTATATACCTCCTAGGCATTCCGAAGAGCGCCCAAAACTTGAGCCTCGGGTATAGATAAGACTACCAACTTTGGCCCTTGTCTATGTCTCATAATGGTCACAGAGGCTGCATGCCTCAGTGTGGTCTTCCGCTCTGCCCTTGCTTCCATCTCAGTCACTTTGGCACTGTTGCCTGGCTTTGCACCCTCCCCACTATTCTCTTGTGTGGTACTCTGTGCACCTCCTTCCTTACGAAGTCCGGGGTGCAACGTTCCAGTGCCATGGCGGGCTCCCTCGCGGCGCTGAAGTATGCCATGGAGTGCAATGTACACCCGGGCATGCCCCTTGCTCGTTGCCTCCTTCTCCCATTGCCACTCAGGATGCCATGAACTCTCCCTTCACGCCTTCAGAAATGACCATACTCTTCCCATTGCTCTGAACACATTTGTCACTTGATGCGGCACCGAATGCAGGGCCCTTACCCGGGGACTGTCCGTGCATCATGTAATGGCAGGGGAAGGATGTGCTGTATTGCTAACGTTAACTCATCTTATCGAGCTGTTATGGTGCATCTTCTTTTAAGGTCGAGTTCCTCAAGTAGAGCTTCCTTCAGCCACATTGCGACCGTATATTCTAGTACTTCATTTAGAGTACACTGTTGAATCCCACGTGACCTCACCCTTCAATGGTTTATTATCTTTTCCTGACATTAAATCACAGTGCAGTTGTTTTCCCTGAATCGCGTGACCCTCGACAATCTCAATCCACATTGGCCTTAACCGCGTAGCTCACTTTTTTTTCAAGCAACATATTGTTTACTGCATGTGACCTCTCTGTGGCCATTTGTTTCTTTTCCCGTCCTGCCCAACACGTCCCTGACTTCGATCGCTCCATCCTTCCTACTGCAGTTCAACAAGGGGTCGGCGAGTGCAAGGCGAAAGTTGCAACAGATTTTTAAATGCCACTCCGATAAAGGAAGGCCGCCCGCCCGCAGCAGCCTGCACGTCACTGTGATTAATGTGCATAGGGGGACTCCTGCACGCACGGCCTCCCACGGAAGTGAATTGCCAGAGCTGCCCAGGATCGTGCCACCGCTGTCCAATGGCCTGCTTGCAGACGGAGCATCATCCGTAGTCTCGTCCTGGAGGTCATCAGCACTGTAACAGTGACAGTGCTCCCGTCGGAGGATGGGCTGTCCCGTGATTGGACCAACAGGATGTCGCCGATGGGATATCTGGCGGATGCTGATCCAGGCTATGGAAGCACGGCCCAATCAACATCCGAATGCCTATTCAGCCCAATCTCATCAATTTCCTCTTTGGCAGAACAAAAAATAAGCAGCAGGGTCTCCTGGAGGTTGCTGTGAGCTGCTCGGCTCCAGGGCGTGGCCATGAAGATTCTGGTTAGCTGGACACCACCATCCATTGGACTCCTGGCCAACTTCTGTCATGCAAACACACCTATGTCACATTACCCTGTCATGCAAACACAGCTATGTCACATTACCCTGTCATGCAAACACAGCTATGTCACACTACCTCTGTGGTTGGGAATGCGTATGAAGGAGCATCAGGAAAGATGTAGAACACATTTAAAGTGTAATGGCTCTTGCACAATGGAGAAACAGTTCTCATTAGCATCTCATGTGGACGTTAGATTTGTGGCACGCTTCTCACTGGCTTTTTGTTCCCCACTGACACCCCAGCTTCCTGAATGAACCGGATACCAAGAAGCAGCTTCTCGCTCCTGCTCTTCAAATCTTTATTTCAAGTTCGGTCTTATGACTTCATAAGGAGCTTGCATAAGCGCTGGCTTTACTAGAAGAAGGGAGCGGGTCAGGGCTGTAGTTCCCATTGATGGCTTTCAGGGCAGTGGCATCACTGCTGCCCACCAATACTCACAGCTTTTATGTGGGACAAGTGACACAGTACCACTCCTGCATATGTGCTTAGATTAAAGTAGAACTATGGGAACAGTAATGCGGACGTGCATTGCCCCTCCGTTCATCCCAGTCAGATGTTCCTTTTAGAAGTTCTGCTCAACTCTGACCCTTTGTGGAACCTGGTACAGGCGCATCATGTGATCTCTTTAAAAACGTTCTAGCACTAGACGCACCCTTTCCACTTGTTTTGTGCTCTTCTCTGAAGGGTGTCCAGTCACGTCAATTAGTAAATCCTATCCTGTTCACATTGCTTGGTGAATTTGGTGCCCATCTGTTCACGGAGGATGGACTCGAGCCAAGTCAAATGTTACAGATTTATCACCTGTAACATGAAGGGTCGACACATACAACCTTCCGTGCCCACTCCAGCTGAGATCCTGGCGTGTGCTGATTGTAAGAATATTCAATTCAACACTACAGCTAAGTCAATGCCTAGTCTGGGATACTGAATGGAAACCCATATTGATATATATTTATGTCCAGTTCATGAGTTCTGGATGACTACCCCTATATAACACCCCTCTCTTAGAATCCCCTTGACCCCACTGAGCCAAGAAGTAGTTCTGTTTTGCAAGTTTAAAAGGTTTATTTGAAAATAAAATTAACAGTATATATATATATATATATCACACTTTTATAATGAATTAATAATTAATATCACACTTAAAACATGAGCAGTGATCAACAGTGAATGTCCTACTAGTAAACTGATTTGGTTACCCAGGAGTAGTATAAGGATGAGGTAGCACACTTGTGAATAGGAACAGAAGAATAAGGTGGTAGAGAATGCTTTATATAAGTTCAGATGGATGCAATGTTGAATGAAAATGCAGTACAGAAAATACTCAATATGATTTCAACAAAACAATGTAATCACTTTTCTCTGGCAATCCACCCCCCCCTTATGCAATGTAAGGAAATGAAGAGTAGCACACAGTTCTCAGACATGCAATCAAATGTAATTCAGTTCACCCCAGCAAGCTTAGACTACGGATAGAAGTTGAAACACAGGCCCAAAATGCTTTTATATGTGCTGGCAATGAAGTGAGGAATATGCTGAAAATGGTTTTAATTCCCTTTAGGAGGTTCAGGGTGAGTGAAAGATACTTGGGATGAGCTCAGGCTCCCTTTAACAATGCTCTAGGAGTAACCAGCAGGTTAAACGAATTTTTGGCAAAGAAGTGCAAGGAAGCTGCTGTTTTCACACGTGGCTGGATTTTTAACCAAATCGCGAATCGCGGCAAAATTCGCAATTTGCGTGAATCGTGATTACGGCAAAAGTATAAGGAATAACAGGTCGGTTCTAAGCTTGTTGAAAAGCTGAGATTCTAAGCTTTCAGAGGACAGTTAAACCAAGTCCCTAGCCCAAACGGTTCCAGAGATACGGACGATTAAATAAAGGTAGTTTTTCGGATTTAAAGTAAACTCAAAATGACAGGTGACAGCTTTGCAGCTGCAGAATTGACAAATGACAGTGGTGCAGCTTTACAAATGACAGGTGACAGTTAGGAGGCAGTTCTGGTTAGATTAAAATAGTTTGGATTAGATTATTTTAACTAAGAGATTGGTTCTGCACAGTTCTGCTAGGTACTCACAATATATTTTTGAAATAGGTCTCGCCACGGATCTGGTCAGGTTTTGGACTGGACTCCGGTTCTGGTCTCGGCACTTCACAGTGGTCTGGGTCAGCTCTCTGGTTCTGCTCACAGCGGTCTGGGTCACTCTGGATCTCTGGCCTCTGGTTCTGGATACTGCTCTTCTTTCTCTGGGTACAGCACTGCTTCTGGATCTTTCTGGCACAGGGTTTCAGGCCAGAATCAACAGCTGGGCTTGGCTGTGAATAGTCTGCAAATGATTTTTGGGCCTGGTGATAAATACTTTTGCTTGCAGTGGGCCTTCTTGGTTCAAAATTCTGTAGTCTCTGTTTAGCTTGGAAGTCTAAGTGTAGGATCTCTGGATGTGAAGTCGTCGGTCAGCATGCTCCGCAGCAAATGGAATTGAATGTCTCTACCTGTCCCAGCAGTCTCTTTTTATGTGTTTTGAAAATGGGTGTGTGCCTGGGCCTAGCTAAGCCTGCCCCTCTCTACTTGTCATTGGCCCAATTCTCCCCTATGATTGGGGGAAGGAAATGTGAGTCAGAGTGATGCTGTAGGTTTTATGGGTCAGAGGATCCTCCCCTGGTCAGTTTGCCCATAAATCTATATTTGATTCAAATACATATTGCACAGATACACAATTGTTTAAAATTACATGCACCCATCACATATCACATGAGGTATACTCTGTTCAAAATCTGCTCTTCCTGGGGGCTTGCATTCAGAAATGGCAACATTTTGCGCTTTTTAACTGGTTTTGCAATATCGGACATTAACCCAAATTTACACACATGTGCGCAAGGAGTATGGACATTAATTGATGAAGTGTCAGATTTTTAACATGCAGACATTTGGAGTGAGACCCTATTTTCCACTAGCAACCCCCCAGATCATACCACCAGGTCCTAAAACCTCTTAAAATGTGGGCAGAAAAATCACAAGAATTATGGTATCATTTAGATAATTTTGACAAGTCCGCACCATGAGTTATACATCTTTCTTAAAATCATATTCTGGCCAACAGGGGTGTGTCTTCCCAGGTCACATGGTGGAGAAACCAGTCTATCCACTTTCTTTAAGCTCAGCCTGTCCTCAGAGGGGCTGCCCCTCCCCGTTTCTGCCAAGAGGAAGCCACTTTTACGACGCCCCCAATATAACTTCTGCCTGAGTCAAGGAAGGGCTTTGTTCAAAAGGAAGCCATTTACGATCCCCCCAATAAACCATCTGCCTGGGCCCAGGACAGGCCTTTGTTCAACTCCCTGTTGCTGCTCCACCCCTAATCAAATCAGAGAGGTGACAACTCCTTTTGGCAAGGGGAAGAGTGGCTGAACAGGTTTTAACTCCTGTTGGGGTAGATGTCAGGCAGAATTCAGTTTCATTAAGCCAGGTTTCAGATAAAATGTCACTTTTTGTCCCCCAGTTTAAATCACTTACGATTTTTACATACACATTAAATAATTACTTCCTTCAAGTCATTTCAAAATATAGTTTTACATTGTTTCCACCTCTTAGCAAGTCTTTCCTTGGTCTGGTTTTGTTTCATTTATTCAGTTTTACACAAAAATCTCGTGGTTTTAAAACGCCGGCTTTCTGATAGTGGTGAGTACTGGTAATGCAACCATTTTTGGGATTTAAGAAAATGAATTCCCCACAGTTCTAGGTTGCTTTTGGCAATCAGCATTGCCATTCCCAATGGTTTCAGGCTACTGTGTGGGTAGCCCAATGGTGGTTTTAGGCAGTACCCTCCTGTGCTCACAACCTAGGCAAAAATGGGTGGCAGCCTATTCTTCATGCATTTCCCTGTGCATTTTCTGGGAAGTTCTGGCCGTCATGATGTTTTCCATGCCAGTACTGCACAGTTTTCCTATTCTGGCGTACATGTGGGCTTTTTGGCCATCTTGGATTTTCTAAGCCCACAGCACCAAATGTTGCAGCATGATAGCTCAAACGTGGGTCAGGACACCCAACATGATGGAAGGACTTTACAGACATTTTTTCCAAATGCTTGTTTTAGCATGAAACTGGCAGGACTTCACAGCTCTCGTCAAAGATAGATGATCAAACCCACAAGTCTATTCACCTTCGTGCTAAGAGATTTAAAGATCCTCTCCGAAGCATCAAGGAATCTGCGCTCCATGACACGGGGGCGAGCGGGAGATTATCAGAAAAATATCTGTCGTTATGTTAGGCCTGGTTTAATGCCACCTGGGGTGAAGTCCTCCCCTTGTTGTGTGCAAGCTGTGCACATCCGCATTCTAGAAGAGGCTAGAAGTTCTCTGTAATTCTATTGTGGGTGCTACACTCTGGATAGCGCCTGTACGTTGGGTAATTTCACCCTGCCCAATACCAACCGTTGTTGTCCTATGTGATGTCATTTTTAAAAAGGTTTGGGGGTTTTGCATTATATCCATAAAGTTCCTTCAGCAGAAGTTTACTTGTGAAATTCTTACTATCATTGTTTTTCTCTGACCTATACACCCTGAATTGCTACAGAGCTACGTTCATGCTATGAAAAACATTTCATTTTTTTAATGAATACAACCAGGCAGAAAGACTGGAAGCCACAGCGCTTATACAGGTAATGGTCCGATACAGACAATCTGAAACAATGTATCGTTGAGTAATTGATAATGCTGCCACGGGTGATTGGATCTGAGCGTGGTACCCCTACCCAGGGACTCCTCAATCAAAGACTAAACGTTTTAGCAACTCCAACTCACTCAGGGTCAGTCGTTTTTCTAAGAAACGAGCTGGGGTTAGATCTCTGGCTTTGGCTGGGGCCTCCCTCTGGAACAGCCTCCCTGCCACTCTAAAACTTGAGGAGAACCATCTCTGGTTCCGGAAGCACCTGAAGACCTTCCTCTTTTCTTCTGCCTTCGCTCCCCCTCTCCCCTGCTGATCTGTTCTCTCTTGGCACTGTGCACCTGGCCACCCTCTGTCTTTTGGGCCCAGGTACCTGCTCATCCTGTCACCCTCCCGCACTGCCTCCGGGCCACCCCTTGCACTGGGGTCTGTATCTGTACCCATGCAGCCCCCCCTTTTTCTTCCTGCTCTTATCGGACCTACCCTGTCTGCTGTCTTAAACCTAGCACTTGCAAATTGCTGGCTGCATTACCACTGTTTGTTGCCTTTATTGTTTTTTATTGTTATTTATCTGTTTCTCCTCTGCTTCGCACTTTCCACCTCTCCCCCCTTCCATACACTTTTCCCCTCCCCCCTCTCCCTTGCACTTGCGCGTTCTCAATGTCACTGGGCCTAGTAAGATCGCTGTTTTGTTCTCCCCTGTGCCCCTCCCTTGCCTTGTCGTGCTCTGAAACACTTGTGTACGAGCGCGATAGAAATAAAATATCAATCTATAAACAAATGATACTATGCAAAAAAGTCCTGGTTACCTTGCAATAGAAGTAGACAGATTTTGACCCTTTTTTAGTAAAGGATCTTACGTGTGTTGCGAGGTGTTTTTTCAAACTGTGGTTTTATTGGTCATAGTGTAGACACAATGTCTGTGGATGGTGGTCAGCCGACACGCGTTTCAACCCCTGAGGGTCTTTCTCAAGGCAGGTTTGGTTTGGTCTAAAGGGACAGGTGTCCCAAGTGGTCTCAGATGCCGGTGGCGGGTTAGTCTTGCAGTTTTCAGTAGTTGTCCTCCAAGCTGTTGCTTCTAGTTTTCGGATTCTGTACAGGGGTTGAAACACGTGTCGGCTGACCACCTTCCACAGACATTGTGTCTACACTATGACCAATAAAACCACACTTTGAAAAACCTAGCAACACGCGTACAATCTTTACTAAAAAAGGGTCAACATCGGTCTACTTCTATTGCAAGGTAACCAGGACTTTTTTTGCATAATTTCGACAAGAGGCATTGGGTTTGCCTCTTCCAACTTGTGACCCTGCAAGAGCAAAATTTGAACTCTTCAAAACTATACATAGGAGCTCAGCACTGGAGTGTTCAAACTCTGGAACCCATCTTCCCCCTCTTTTCCTAAACAAAGGATACAATCACATTGCGCATGTACTCCAAGAAATGTTTATAGAAGTACAATTGGTGGATTGGTTTCAGCCAACTCGTGTTTCGAGCACAGCTCTTCTTCTAAGGCTTAAACTTCCTGTTATGTTCCTCGTCGGAATCCAGCCTGGTGTGCCCTATGCCATGAGAACAACACAGCAGAGTGTCCCGGCGCACGCCTCCCTTCCCAAGGCTGCGCAGACGACTGCTTTAATGTGCCTAGAGGCATACGTTAATTAGCCTGCGTTTGTCTTGCCTGATGGCGGCGATATGTAGAGCGCCACACGGAGTAGCACATTCCTCCATTAATTAAAGTCATGGATGCAGGAGGAGAGAGGTACAAAGGAAGCCCAAGTTTTACAGCAAATTCATATTGTTCCCATAAAGGACAGTAAGGAGTGCACATGTCAGGCGAGCAAAGAAATGAAACTATATAGATGCACTGGCAGACACTGCTAAATACCGAATATAAGGTCAGACTTTAGCCGGGCACAGGAGACCTAGATTTACCGTCTCCTTCACTCACACTCCCATAGTGTGTTCCTTTTTTCCAATGTCATGGGACACTTTATTTTTAAGATTTTGTTCACATGTATAAATGATTAATCCACATCTCATGTCATTCACAACTATTTGTCTACAGTGAATTTTCAACTATGTATGTTATTTCATGAATGGACATCATGGATTGTTATGCAAAGAAATAATTTTGAATTGCTGTACAAAAAAGTAAAAAAGCTTACAATAGAAAGTTAAATGAAAAATTAAAAATTCGTTTTATATTTTTTGAGTCATGTGTTTAGCATCAGCAAGTATGTTACTTTTCTCAATGGTTGCCCAGAATGATATGTGCTCCCATTAGGGTCAATATAAACCAGTGTACACTTAATTTCCTTCGTACACCTCTTGGATTTACAGAGGGTAGGACAACCCCCTTGTTATAGCTTCTCCAGCCCTCCAGTCCTTCCTGTCTTAGGACAGCCTCTTTTCGTTGTACTTTGCTAAGGACCAAAGCAGCTGCCCACACCCCACAAAGTACTGATCAACATCACTACAGGCATGCTGACAGGAGTGGCTGGCGCCAGACACTGCAGTGAGGAGAGTGCATGCCTGGTGGGCTAGATGATTTGTAGGAGTTGACCATGGTGGAACATGCAGAAGATCAAGTGGTGCCACAGCAGGGCAACACAAAAGTGCCATTGTTAAGGTGTGCCAGTTTACCCTGCAACCTCAACGTGACAATGGACCTCGGTGGACTGAATGGGTCGAAGACTTTGACTTCATTAGGGCCACTCGGGGAAGAGAAATCGCCGGTCCTGAAGGACCGCTTCATGAACCTTGCTGGGAAGGAAATAAAAGGAATTGTCAAGTCGATCCCGGCGCGGGTGGGGGGGGAACCCCCTATGATGAGCTTGTGGAGGCACTGAACAAGAAGCTAGTGATGCAACCTAAAATAGAGACGATGAGCGATGTGTATTCAATCAATGCCCAGCATCTCCTCATGAGACTGTGGAAGAATTCATCACTCGACTGCAGCAGATGCTGGTCCACTCTCAGTTCTCAGACTTTTCCGATGATGAGGCAGGTCGACTTTGCGTCATAGAGGGCTGTGTTGCCTGCACTCTGGAAGCAGCTATTGAAGAAGCCACTAACAACCGACAAGTTCATAGAGATCATAGAGATGGTGAGAGTCCACAAATGAGTTGAAATCCAGATGACCACCATGGAGATGCCCAAGAAGATAGGTGACAAGGAGGAGACAGTTGCAGCACTCTCAGCAACCAAGGAGCTGGAAAGAGGTTCTGGTCACAACCCAATCACGTCAAGAGGTCCGCAGAGAGACTGGTATATGCAGACACGTATGGGTCACCAGAGACTACATGATCACTGTGGCCAGGAATTTCCACATTCTAGAATGTGCCCAGCGGTCTGCCAAAGATGCTCCAAATGTGGAAGAGAAGGCCACTTCCACACTGTCTGTCGGAGGGAGACCATTTCCGGCCAGACAACCACAAGCAATGACTATGGACTGGCGCCCACCCACCAGTCCTAGCCCGGAACAGCAGTGGAGACCATCACCAGTCTATCCACAGCTGCCAAGAAGGATGGGCCATGGACCAGGGCCTGGACCATGGAGAACCCATAGGTGAAGAACAGCCACCACAGGCGGGGTATGGCCCGGACCTGTATGACATGATGCATTCTATGAATACTCGGAGGAGCCATACCCTGAATATACTGATGAGTTTGTCAGTTTAATGCATTGTGAGCAAGAAGGCGCAACCACCCCAAAGGTAATGGTTAAGATGGGCATGGCGACACACTGCTTCCTGATCGACACTGTCAACATAATGGGAGAGCAGGAATTTTTGCAAACGGGGGCCGGGAGAGATTTGACCCAGTCAAAGCTGCGCTTTTTCTAATGGGGAGCCAACAACATGCTGCCATCACTTGGACAGTTTCAGAGGACGCTATCGCACAATGGGAAGATGACTGATGTCACCATCCACGATTTTAGGTGCTGTGTTAGTAGGAAGTGTCTACTCAGCTACCGCACAGCGAAGGCGGGTTGATAGATGCCCACTATCAGGACAATGAAGTGGTGCGGTGAAGTGCGAACCCAGTAGAACATCAAAGCATCGCTCACTGGACCAGAGCAATGATGGGGAAAGAGGTGATTAAACATGCATTTCCAGAGCTATTTCAAGGACCGGGGAAGCTAAAGGACACTGTAATATGGCTTCAAATTGACACAGTAGACCCGTCCCGCAGCACCCCAGGAGAATAGGGGTTCACCTGCAGGAGGCAGTGTGCCGGGAGCTGAAACAGTTCATGGACAATGGTATAATCGAAAGGGCGACTGGTCCCAAACCATGGATCTCTCCCTTAGTCATAGTGCCGAAGGAAGGGAATAAAATAAGACTGTCGTCTTGAGGGTGGCTAACACCGATAGAGATGGAGAGACACCTAGGGCCCAAGAAAGAAGATATTGATTGTCCAACTAAATCTTGCCACCAAGTTCTTTAAACTGAACCTCAACCAAGGGTATCACCAGTTCGAGTTAAACCATGAGTCGAGAGTGATCGTGACTTTCTCCACTCACGAAGGTCTGTTTTAGCTACAAACGCCTCAACTTTGGGATATCATCGGCTGTAGAAATATTTCAGGAGGCCATCTGGCAACTGCTAAGTCCTGTAAGGTCGGCATTCAATTACTGACATTCTGTTATATGGGACATTCCTGGAAGACCACAATCAAGCCCTCATGGCTGTGTGTGACATCCTGAGTAGAGCTGGGCTTACACTGAACTATGAGAAATGCAATATCAACATAGACAAATTATGATCTTACGTCCACATATTCTCTGGACAGGGAATGCAACCAGACCCAGAGAAAGTGTGCACTATCCGCAATCTGCCAGCACTAACACAAGTGGCTGATGCAAGGTCAATTTTAGGAATGGAAGGGTGCTGTGGCAGGTACCTTCCATGATACGCTATTACCACTGAACCACTCTGGAAATTATTGCGGAAAGAAGAGCCATTCCGCTGGTCATAGGAATGATGCAAGGCGTTTGACACCATCAAAATGGAGCTAGCAAGTGAAACGCATTTGGCTTATTTCAACCCGGTCTGGCACATGGAGATCCTGGTTGATGCCAACCCCCTCGGACTGGGGGCCATCCTCGCCCAACATGAACAACCTGACGCACCTGCCAGTTTTGTTGTGGCCTACACCAGCCGTGAACTGACCCAGACAGAGTGCGTACTCGCAGCCAGAGAAAGTCTGGCGGCAGTTTGGGCATGCAGTACTTTCACCACTTTGTGATAGGAAAGAGCTTCACGCTCGTAACTGACCACCAAGCCCTCCTGTAGCTGTTTGGCAACCAGAGGAAAAATATGCCGCCCAGGATAGAGAGGTTGGGGTATCTGCCTCCAAGAATATGATTATAACATTGTCCACAGACTAGAGGGCACAACAACCCAGCTGCTTACATCTCACGGCACAGAGTTTGAGGCAGCAGCCACCAAGAGAAGGGGATGCAGAGTGTCTCTACTAGGTCAATGAGCATGCCACGCCACTGGCGTTGATGATGGAAGGACTGGTCCACGCATCACATGGCGGCCCGTCCACTGCCAGCGAACTGACTAACACCAACAAGTGGAAGGACTCTAAGCAGCAATTACCATGCCACAGGGGTGCTAACATGTGGTAGATGGAACAGATGGCAAAAGTGCACACAGTGCTATGTCGGAACAGGGGATACTACTGAGAGGATATCGCCTCGTCGTACCATCTTACCTTCAAAGGGTGCTGGTGTTGTTGGCACCGAGGGACACTGGGGGTGGAGGCAACCAAGAAGATGCTTGGGCAGACTGTATGGTTTCCATTCATGGATAACATGGTAGAGGAGGCTGTCGGGAAGTGTTTCCTGTATCAATGTACAGCCAAGAGTGATCACCGCCGCCACTACAAATGACTGAGATCCCTGAGAGGGTGTGGCACAGGGTCGCAATGAACATTTATGGATCGTTGGTGACAGACTTCTTACTAGTGATCATGGACGAGTTCTCGATTTTCCATTTGTAAAGCGGGCTGCCTCCACAGCATTCACCCAGGTAGCTGGTGTAATTGATAAGGTTTTCAGTGAATGGGGCATCCCCCACACCGTAATAAACGGACAATGGACTGCCATTCGACAGCCATGAGTGCCACAAGTTTGCAAAAAACCTAGGGTTCACGCACCAGAAGATAACTCGGCTGTGGCCTCAGGCCAACGTCATGGCAGAGCTGTTCATCTTGTCCATAAAAGGGACAATACAGAAGGCCATGAGTGATGGGATGCCGGTGCAAAAGGCCTTGTGGCGAATGCTGCAGCACTACAGAAACCCACCCCACACTGCGACAGGAGTACCGCCCGGTGACCTGATGAGAGCCTACAATGCAAGGACGAGGCAGAGGGTAGGAAATATTCAAGGTACGGACCGGCTGGAAGAGAGGGGCAAATATGAAGGTTTCTGGTGAAGGAGACGAAGTCCTGGTGAAACAGGATACAAAGAAAGATATATTGGAGGTATGAAAGTATGCCATTGCAGGTTGCCAAAGTGAAAGGGAAAGTAGTCACTGCCACCAACAGGAAGGAGGAGGTGAACACGAATGCAATGTTCTTCAAGCACCTCATACCCGGTGGGGAGTGAGCATCGGACAAAGAACCTGCCGGGATGCAGGACACAAAGGAGATGATGGGTGGAGAAGGAGGAGCTGTACAGCACGAAGGGCTGATGTCCACTGAAACAGAGTGAGAGGGTACACCGGCAGAGACTAACTTTAAAAAGACCCAGCAGACTCATTGAAGAAATATGAGATGGACGTAAGGAGATGTGTGGGGGAGGTGTTGTGAGGAGAGTGCGACGTTGGTGAGTGCCCTGTAAGGACACAGCACCAGGGAGGAAGAGGAGCCACAAGGACCAAGGTCCTTTAGTTAAATAAAGTAAAGTAAAGTGAAGACCCAGCACATCTGTGTTGTTCTTCCCCTAATACATAGGGGGTTAACAGTGGCTACCACCAAAAATAAAAATATCTCCGTCTGAAAGGGTATTGGATCACTTGCCTTGAACCCACCTCGCACCACGCCCCCACCCTCCCAATCCAGGGCCCAACTCCAGCTCTCAAAACTTTCTCTGCTCCAAGCCCCACCCCTCTATCAAACAGAGCTTGCAAATGACAGTGGAGAGGGACTGTTTGACAGGTTGGGTGGAAGAGTGGGAGGCACCCAGCCCCATCTTCCCCCCTATCACACACCGTAGGCATAGTCCCACCCCTTCTATCATTTTCAGGCTGAGTTTCTTAGAATTTGCGGGGTGTATTTTAACGGCTGCAGTGGGCCCCGGTGTGAGAGAAAGCATGCAGGCAGGTGTCGGATGCAGTCACCTTCCAGACCCTACTGGTAGATGGTGGGGTCACCAAGGTTGTTGGGTGCTGCCAGCAGCTGCACAATGTTGGGGTATGCCCTTGGTATATTTTACGTACATTCATATGTAAGAATAACCAATATCTGAGCTAAATGGAAGTGCTCCTCGATTTTGCAGACACGGTCTCAGTATCCTAAGCCAGTGTTTGATCCTTTGCCATCCTCATTGACTATGGATTTCTTTATTTTAGGGGCCGTTAGGAAGGGCTTTGCCTTAGAGTGTGTTACGCCACTGGGCATGTTTTGTCCTGTAATTTGTGGAAGGTGGCTGGATCCTTGTTTGAGTTGTGCATGGATCGGTAATAACCGCATCTTTGTTTCTCTTGGGCACCACTATATCATCCGTTCTTTCCTGTTACGGACTACGTCCTTTTCACCGGTTCCTCACATGTTTCCTTTACCTTTCCACTCTGCCCTCACCCCTGCTGACTCCCCTCCCCTTTCTATTGGGGTGTAGTCATCGTCTTCTGATTTGAAACAGCCTGAAGCCTGACTATGGATTTCTCTGTAACCGCCACTGTTCGTTCACGTAAGCTTCCTAGTTTAGATCTTCTCTCCTCTCCGAGGGGAGAGATCTGACCAAAAGGGCCAACGGAACAGGCTCTTTGTGCTTAGCAGGTGGTGTTGCCCCTCTGCCCTTTGGTGCACTTCCCGGGATGGATAGCTTCAACCACCGCAGTTTCCACAGTGTCTTTCACTGACCCAGTGGAGGGCTTATCTGCTTCTGACCAGCTTCATCATCTCTCAACTGATGCTCCTTGTTTAGGAGCACAGTGTTGTCACACGCGTTGTACTCGCCCTCATGAAGACCCAGGCGCGCAACGCTATTGAGCTGACTGGGCTTCTGCCCCACCCTCCCTCCCTAGGGTGACCAGACCGGTATTGAGTGCTCTGTCCCCCTTTCGCAAGATAATGTTCCCATTGGAAACTGCAGTGGTCCCCGTTTTGGTAGTAGGTCTTCATAGCTGGCAGGCAGGAATGCACAATCTTGCACAGATTAAGTGCTGCATTTTACAACTGAAGATGGTGTTCGTTTGTGGATGTTACGAGTGGGCCAATGTTGATGGCATTTGTGTCTCCTGCAGTGTGCGAGGATGCGTCATGACATCGTCATGACGCTCCGCTAATAAAAGGGGCTCTGCTGGCACATTTGAGTCAGCGTAGCAGAGGAAGCGGCAACTCGTCTGTGTCTGGTTATTTTGGTCCCCCTGCTGCATGGCCTGTTCTGGAAGCCCGGCCTGGGTGCCTCCATTGCTGAGGTTTCTACTGCTGGATGCCCCCAGTTTTGTGGCATTTTGGTCCGGTGCTCAGGACTAATCAGGGTGCCCCCTGACGGGACTTAGCTGCATGAGTGCCACGTCTTGGTGCAGTGTCGGGTGCTCCCGACACCGCCTCTGGCCCGCCCATTGACCGGGGGTGGGCCCCGACATGGGCGACGAGGTGGTCTGGGTCCCGTGTGCCTTGCGGTGTGCGGGAGTCACCGGTGCCTTTCTGGAGGAGGCAAGTGAAGGAGCCATGTGGGCGGAGGCTGCTGAAGGTGGTCCAGGGCCTGTGCAGTGTCTGGTGCCTGAGGCGGCAGATGGCCGCGTGGAGGAAGTTGTTGCGGCATCGGCCGCGTGTGTGTGGAGGCCATGCGGTGAGAGCTGCGTTGTTGGAGAGAGAGGGAGAGAGAGGGAGAGAGAGGGAGAGAGAGGGAGAGAGAGGGAGAGAGAGAGAGAGAGGGGGAGAGAGAGAGAGAGAGAGAGAGAGAGAGAGAGAGAGAGAGAGAGAGAGAGAGAGAGAGAGAGAGAGAGAGAGACCTGTAGAACAAAGGAAAGGGCGGAGTCTGGGTGGGCCTGCAAAGGCCGTGGTTGGCCCTTGCACACCCCACCATCATCGAAGAACCCGGTGAGGGATCCACAATGGGGAAGAGCCCTTCCGCAACCAGGCCCAGCAAATAAACAAAAAGGTAAAGTCCCACTCTGGGCCCTGGGCTGTGCACGGGCCCGGAAAAGGCGCATGGCCTATTCTATCGGGCTGTGGCGGTGATACATTGCGGTATTGATGCCCGAAGCGGGAGACAAAGGAAGGGGGCATGACCCATACCACTGGGCCCGTGGCGGTGAACCCGTGGAACAGACAAGGCGCTGGCTGCAAAATAAGAAGCCCAAGAACAACGGGACAAAAGTTAAGGAAATATCGTGTTTTTCTTTTTCCTCAGTTCTACAATGGCGAGGCAATATGGAGGCGGAGGGTCCTCCCCTGGAGAGGGTTGGACGGCCTAAGTGCCCGGTGCTCTGAGGTCAGAGGCAATCTCCAATCACTCCATGTGTGTCTACATTGGCCCCAGTCCCCCATCAAGGGTAGCAGCTCCCCGAGGAGTGCTTGTGCGCCCTTTGGGACCTGGGCTCAGCAGGGTCAAAGGACAGGGGTTGCATCACCTTTACCAACCAATCCTCAACAGAGGGTAGCGGCTCCTCTGAGTGCTTGTGCGCCCTCAAGAACTCCCACTCGGTCCAGTCAGCCCTGGGCCCATCAGCAGTGAGCACAGACTGCGTCACACCATACAACCATCATGGGGGATGAAGAGAAGGAGATGGTGTGTCAGCAGGGTGGTCAGTTCGCGCCTCTCCATCCATTTGATGTCATGGGGGGGCCTGCCAGCCTAGGGCCCCAGTGGTTGGTGTGGGTGCAGAACCTGTAGCTGTACGTCGAGGCAGTGGAAGTCAAGGAAAGAGCAAAATGCCCAACTCTCCTGTACTCCGTCGGACTCGCTGTCCAGAAGCTGTTTAGGACCCTGCGGCCCAGAGACCAGTCCTATGCCATAGCCATCGAGGTCCTGAATGAGTACTTTAGGTTCAGGATGAGGTGCGCGAGGCAAGAGGAAGGGGAGAGCCTCAATGTGTTTCATGGGAAGATGTGTGGCATTGCGCAGTCTTGTGCGCTGGGCAACTTCGAGGAGGACGAGATCAGGGCACAGATCATCTACGGCTGCAGTTCATCGAAGCTGCACAAGCAAGTCCTGAGGGACCCAGTGCTAACCCTCCCACACACATTGGAACTCGGGCCCAGGAGTTGGCAGAGGTGCGGGCCTCGGACATGGACTCATCCAGACAACACCTAAAGCTGGAGGCCCACATGCAACGGGTAAAGTTGGAAGAGGTGGCAGCCGTCGGCAAGTGGCAAGCAGGTAGGCCCATGAGGAGGTGACTGGCCGCGGTGCCACCATATTCCATCAGTGCGAGTGGGATCTTCCACCTCCGCAAGACTGCTCAGCCAAGGGACACATCTGTGGGAGGTGTGGGAAGGCATATCACTTTGCACGGGTGTGCCTCGCCCCAACAAGTGGGTCGGAGAGTGCAGGGAGGAAGACCCCCAGAATGGCCGCGGTCCAAGTGGCTGAAGATCAAAGGAGTGGGTGGGATGACTTTGCCGAAGATGAAAATTAGGAAAACGTATTCTTCTTGTGCTGCAGCAGCGTCAGCAGCCAGTTCGATTCGAGCATCTTTTGAGTCCTAGAGTTCGCGGTCAGGCCCCTTGTGGTGTGAGAACTGGAACACACCTGGTAGGCTGTGGTGTTAAAATAGTTTGTTAGTTGGTGCCAAGAGTGAAATGCACCATAAGTTCAGACCCTCTTTTGGGTCACCGTTTGCAGTGTGTTGTGTTTTTTTTTAAATTAAAATAAAGGAGGGATGTTACGAGTGGCCCAATGTTGAGGGCATGTGTGTCTCCTGCGCAGTGTGCGAGGATGCGTCATGACATCCTCATGACGCTCCTCTAATAAAAGGGGCTCTGCTGGCACGTTTGAGTCCGTGCAGCAGAGCCCCAGGAAGCGGCAACTTATGTCTGTGTCTGGTTATTTTGGCCCCCTGCCGCGTGGTCGTCACCTGTTCTGGAAGCCCGGCCTGAGTGCCCCCAGTGTCGAGGTTTCTACTGCTGGGTGCCTCCAGTATTGGTCCTGTGCTCCGGACTAATCAGTGTGCCCCCTGACGTGACTTTGCTTCGTGAGCGCCGTGTCTTGGTGCAGTGTCTGGTGCTCCCGACACCGTCTGTGGCCCGCTCCGTTGACAGTGATTAATTATAATATGTGTTTCTTTGAACAGTAACACTTAACCCCCTTCTTCTCCAAACACTACTGGGGTGTAGCGCCTTTTTCAAGAGTTAGTCCTACTTTTACGTTCGTTGCCCTGTCCCGTTTTTTTGAATTTGGTCAACCTGCAATGACCGGCCAACAGTGGTCCCTGTAACGGTCCTTTACAATTGACTCTGCACCTTCCCGAACTCAGGGATCCTGTTTAAATAATAGTACATTGTTTCTTTATTCCTCCCACTTCTAAGTGATGCGTTAACAGGTGTTACAAAGGTGGTACACCATGTATTGACATCGGAGGGAAAATGCAGCAGAATTCAAACTTGCAAACTGCTGGCAGGCCCATGTCTGCGGTGTGCGCTAAACCTTTTCTAACACACGCCATGTTTATCAGCTGTATCAGATCTCCTTGCTTGGCCTTGAATCCATGCAAATGGTTTGCTCTGTGCCTGCCCGTTAAGCGCAGAGTTCCCTTTCATGGGGATAGGTTGTTGTAGAGCCTGGAGAACTGGGACACTGCCTACCTCAGACTCCGCTGCCAGGCCATTGCACCTTTGCAGCCGCTACACAGCCAGGGTGGTTGCCTGCTGCCGGCATTTGACAATCCTATCCCTGCTGGAAATGTCCTGCTATGGTCTTGTTATTCTGCAACGCGTATTTGATCAAAGCTTATTTCTTTCGTAGACCAGCTTCTGGTGTAATAAACCATACACTGTTTCATCACTTTTACATTTGCCCTTTATTTTTTTTATATTAGTTTTATATAGGGCCAACATTGCAGAAACCTGCTCCAGAGGCTTTTAGAGGGGCGCGGATGACGGGGGAGCATGGACTCTAGCGGGAGCCAAGCGTAGAAAGAGCCCCCTCTACGATTGAGATCTGTAGACATCAAGCACGTAATTCTGATGTGCCCAGAGTATGACGCAGCAAGAGTTCAACAGATGGCGCGACATCTGATCTCCAGTGATGCGCAACATGACCAGAAAGATGCTCTGGCCTAAGGGCTCATCACGTGGTATGACAAGATGCACGGCTTGCTTTCTATATGCAGAGCACACACTCTCTGTATAGGACCAAATAATCTGTGTGCAGTGCAAAGGAAGAGGCCGAAGACCAGCAACGTGTCAACAATGGGCCTTCAATCATTAACGACATCTGACACCGCAATTTCATGACCCTGACCGATTAAAGCCTGAAGGCGATGTATGACGGAATAGGTAACACTTTTTTAATCGTGCGTCGCAATCGGAACCGGCTTGAAAATGAATTAAAACTCAGTCTTCCGAGATCCGAAAATGTTTCCTTGGAAAAGGCTTACTAAGGCTAAGTGGGCACAAGCAAGGTGGTGTCGAAGCTCGGCATAGAACCAGAGAACACATCACACATTTTAAATAATGTATATTCATAGACGGCACCCGGGCCTTTCAACATTTGCCATTGAAATGGGCCTCGATCCTCGGAGGTGCCCATGAGCAGTTGCTCCTATGTTGGCAGTCTTATCATAAAGCAATATATTTTATTAATTCATTGCATTCAATGTTTGCGTGGCAGCGCTCTCATTACAGGCTGCCTTTGCTGACGCCCTCAGGATGTCACCTGCCCTGGGCTTTGCAGCATGCCACAGCGTTATTGCCTTTTTCCTTCAGTTTCAATTACATTAGCACCTTGCTGTCAAAGAAAGCTTAACAGCTTTTCAGTGGACATTTAGTATTTCAGCTCTCCGCTGGCTGCCTGGCCCGTTATAATCTGTAGCTATTGACTCCATCAATACATTCCTTTTATCTGTCCATTATAATGAGTGAACCCCTCTGGTGCCTGAGACTGATTTTCCCACCCCAAAAATCAGTTTCAAATGGGCTCTGACGAGCCCAGGTGCATCTTTAGTTGACCCTGTTGATATTAATTTTAGGAATAACCTTGGATCAAGCACAAAAACAAAATTAAGGCAAGATGAAGTCATAATTCTCTTTTAAAGTCCCTGGGCCCAGGAAGGAAGTTCAGTAGCCCAAGGACGCCATCTCACTTACACTGCAAATGGTTCAGAAATATACAGATATGTCAACTCACGAGGCCAAGAACGAGTGTCTTTAGGTCATATCCTATGTTGCCTTTACAAAACACCCAGGCTTTCCCCTCATTCCCTGGACCTGGAGGCAGAACCTTTCTCAAATGGACTTGCTACGCCTGTGGGTCGCTGCCCGGTTTTCGTCCTCACTTCCGGTCTAGTGTGAAATCATATCCTCGTCTCCTGCCCAATCTCTTTAAAAGGGAGTTGTTAATCTTTGCCCACCATGGTCTGCAAATAGTTTGCTTTTGACCACCATGACTCAGTCGTTTGTATTTGGTTTGAGCTCCGTTTTGAAGGCCTGTTTATGCTAATGCTTGCCACAGCCTTTGTTTGGAAAGCCTGTAGGTTTGGGAGCCATACTTTTTCATACAGGATTAGCTGTAGGATATTTGGAACCTGCTCTTTGGTGTTCAAACCCAAGATTCCTTTCTTGCTGATTTTGTGCAATCCCGCACCTTTTCTAGTTAGATGAGAAATACACATTAGTGGAGCTTGCGGGCTGGTTAATCCAAGTTCTGTAAGTTTGAGTTCGAGTAAGGAAGCGTCCTGTTGATTTGCAATAAACAATCATGACAAAAGAGCGAGGGTTTGGTCATTCTAATAGCTCAAACTTGAGGGATACGTGTGCGGAGGATTTGTGGGAATCCTGGCCTTCCCAATGAATCGGAGACTCAGTGTAGCATAAGGCACGCATCTCTGCCTGTCAAGGACCAGACTATCTGGACATTCCTCCATTAGTCAAGTCACAGCAATCAAATATAACGTATTTGTGACTTTTGGGAAAGTTTTTCTTTTTGTCACCTTTCCCACATGGGCATCAGTCAAACCCCCAGCATATCTGCTATTGATTTGGAATCTGACTGACATGTTGGGGTGAGTGGTCTTTCTAGCCTTGCGCATCTGCTGAACTCTCATCGTTCGGAGGTGCACTTCCCAGCCCCTTTTTCCATGGCTGCACACGCCACTTCTTGTGAAATGATGAAGGGACACTTTCTTTGTTGTATTTTGTTACTTTTGGTATGTATTCTGAACAGGCTGGTGTCAGTTGAGCCTCTATCACACTTTATGTGAAGGCTTAACCATGCACTAGTATATATACTGTGATAATGTCTTTTGAGTGACCATATACTCCAAATAGCTGGTCCTTGTGGACGGAGACTTGTTTTTGCATGCATACCCTTTCTTGGCTGTCGTCCTGCCCTTTGCACTCAGAAATGACCCTATAAGGTCATGCACTTTTGTGGGGTTCCTGCGCAGGAAATCCAGTCCGTGCATTGTGGGCCTGAACTGGTTGGAACTTTGGAGAGTGACTGTTTGTCCGCAGTCTACATCCATGCTAGTGTGATGTTGTGTTGCTGGGCAGATGTGAGGTACTGGGCTGTCATCATTTGACAGCCACTGCACTGCTTGTTTCAGTTTTGCAGGTCCCTTTTATTGGACGGCTGAGAACTATCCCAGTCTAAATTTAGGATTAATGGAGAGAATCTGCGGCCATTCTGAATATTGACCACTGGAGCAAAGTGTCCAATTTTGATGGATGAATGAAGGAGAGTCACAGGATTTCTGCTGCAAACAGCATTGGCGTTGCCAACCACCGTGTGGAGAAGCGAATCTCCCTCTTGGACTGGGGAGAGTACGCTTTACTTTACTCAACTCCTGGAGCTGGGAAGAGTCATGAGTCTACCATTGGCCTGCATCCTCCTCGGACTGCTCTGCTCCTCTGGATGGACACAGTGTAGCCTTGGGCCTGGAAACTCTGCAAGCAAGTCTGCGCTGCTGGGACCTAATTGCCTTGCTGTCCTTCACCACAATTTGGGGCCTGCCTAGAACCAAAGCACAAAACCATCCTGCTTCCAGAGTACATGCTGACCTTGCATGGGGTTGACTCAACCATTGCTCCCATCGGCTGCTCTCATAGTGTCCTCGAGCATGGTGGCAATGGAAGTCGAGCAGTCTACACCTCATCCAGTGGTACTGGTGTCTGGCATATCGCTCGGTGAAGCTTCGTAGCCATGACTAATTTGCCTACTACTGCAGATCCAATGGCGAGCCCTGTTGTTCCCAGCAATCTTCTGTTGCGTGGGTTGGTTTTTCCTTTCGGAGTTCCCGGAGGCATGGTTGCTAATGCCCTTCAGTCTCCTTGCTCCCCTTTGAAATACATTGGATATAAAGTCCACCTACAGCTGTCCTTGACTTAAAATGGCTGGTGCCTGGGTAGAGGAATCCTGACTAGCCCCTCACACCTGACTTCAATTTACTTTTCTATCAGATGAGGGAGTGCACTTCATGCTCCGTCTGCTGTCTCCCTTCACCAAAAACCAGAGGTCTGCATGCGTCTGCTGGTTCTCGCTGCAAAGCCCTTAAAGGATCAACCATTGGCATCCCTTTAAGGCCAAGGGATGGAGCACCCATCTTAATGGGGCACATTAAGAAATCTACATTCCACTTTTTTTTTTCTTGCTCCTCATTGTATCGACCTCCGTATGAACAACCCCTTGCAGGCTTTCATTCTGAGCACCAGGTGTGACAGATGTAGCTGGCAGAGATCTGCTAGCCAGCTGAAATTAATTACGGACCATTGGCTGTCTGTCAGGAGTTTGAGGCTTTTTGGAGACATCGTGGAAAATTGACGAGGGATTCTGGCCCTCTGCTCCAATCGCCTGACGAGCAATGATTGCTTTGCCTGGTTAAAGTCCCAGCAGGCTCGCCCATCAAAGACTCCCCGCCACAAGAACGGACGACCCAGCCCTGGGGCCAAGTTACTGTCTTTTATTAGCAACAAAAATGCCAGGGATCGCAACAGAAAAACAGAATCCTCCGGAGCTCTCGTCTCCTAAGCATGAGTCACCCGGTTTTATCCCGGTGTGACGTCATAAATTCAGGTTCCACCCCAGAAACATCAGTTTGGGCGAGCTGCGTATAGATGATATACGGGTTGTTTCTTCAATTGGATAGCCATATCTAGTGACTCCTCCTAGGACCACCTCTACTAGTATCAATCTACAATGTTGCAGGGTCGCAGAGAGACCATTGGCCCTTGCAACAAATGATATCGCAACGTGAACGGTGAATCTGGATTGGGCAGAATGTGTCCTACCATCCCAGTGAACGTGGACGGTTACTTGACTGTACCGTTTCAAGGCAATGGGAATGAAAATGGAGGTGCAAAGTGTTTCCTAATGTTGCCATCTCTGATCACCTAAGCCTTGGAGAGTGCATTTATTTAGCAGTTTGTGAGCATCACTTGTAACTATTCCCCTCTGGTTCGATGGGAACAGTCCGTCTACCTTGATGGAATGGACATTGTTTTGTTCTGCTGGGTCACCTGTGCTGTCCTGTTAATAATTGAGGATTTTAGTTTGGCTCACTGTGTTCTGAATCTAGGTGCATTTTCCCCAGTTCTGTGTATTTTTAATCTAGGTGCATTTTCCTCACTACTGTGCTTTTGAATCTGGGTGCATTCTTCCCACTACTGTTCCTTCTGAATCTGACTGAATTTTCCCACTACTGTGTGTTCTCTTCTAGGCACATCTTTCCCACTAGTGGATATTTTGAATCTAGGTGCATATTCCTACTACTGTATTTACTGATATTCTTGATACTGCAGTAGAAGATGCCCGTCTTAACCTATTATGGAACTTAGAAGATATAGAGTAAGACTATAAGGGTAGCGTGTCTACTGTGCGAGGAAAAACCCAGGACTCCAGACCTTAAGGCAGCCTGGCATCCAAGGTTAGAAGATGGTATAAGATTGCCAGTCTACTTTGCGCTTTGAGGGTAGCCTGTCTATAATGCGTAGAATTGCATATCAGGGTAGCTTGTCTTCTTCACATAGACAATTGGATTACACAGTGAGATCAAAGATGAGCTCCATTTTAGATTAACATATGTATAAATGCATTGCACGGCTATCCATCCACACACTGGAAAGCAGCTGCAACTACGACACATTCAGTCTAGCTGGACACAGAACGACTTGCCCTTACACTGCCTCAACACCTCTGCCATTAGAATACAGCGACAACCTATGATAATTTACCGTCTATCTGGGCATGCATAGTCCCTTGCATTAGCGCTCTGTTGTGCCCTCCCTCAGCACCCATCCACATACCTGACGTCCTGGGTTGCTTCCTGGAGCCTAGCCAGCCCACCTAATAACTAATATTGGCCAAATGCACACACGCACTGTTGAGCCTTTCTGAGAGTGTTCCCATACCTGGACTTCGGTCCTTGAGGGCGTTGTTACCACAAGCGTGTTGAGGCCATACGAATGCGAAAAGTCTCTACATAAATACAAATGCGACGACCCATCATACATCTGCAACCCCCCCCCATCTTCTCATTGTAAAACCTAGAGCTGTCAAGAGTTCTAACCCTCTTACAGTCTAATCTGCATTTTACTAATAATGTTACACAGCCTCCTCTTATAACAACAACATAAATCACTAAGTTTGTAACTTGTACAGCAAACCTAAATCAATCTTCACAGCTTTTGAAAACTTGATTACCTTTTTGTAAATTAATCCCTACTTTATGTACTCTCACTACATTTCCTTTTATGAAATCTTTATTGGTGCACTTGCATTGCCTTCTCCCAAAGGATGCTTTGTGTTTGCGGCTTTGACCTTCCTTCTCTTCCTCCCAATTGGCATTAACAAAAGTTGAGCCAAGGTTAGTGTTCTTCTCGCCTCCGTCATGATTTTAAACGGCGATACCAGTGCAGATCCCATCTGGGCTGTGGCCAAGCCCTGCAAAATGTACTTCAAGGGCTGTTTCACATGAACGTAATTCCCTACAGCTTGTTCCATGGCCCCACATGTGACTCTGTTCTGTCCTTCCACCAGACAGTTTCCTTCTGGGTGGTGCCATACCACCTTTTTAAAATGCCTTTAAGCGCAGCATTCTTTTAATTGTACCTTCATAAATTGATGCCCAAACGAGTTCTAAAAAGTCTTCAATATTTTAATTTGACTTGAAACAACCACCATGTCTTTGTGTTACTTAGAGAAATCAACAAGATTTACTATAAAAACCTCTATCAAATTTTGAACTGGTAATTCTGTACCACTTAAAACTAAATATGTTCCAACTGTTACCTTTTTTTTTAACTTCGTAAAATTAGACATTCTTGACTATGCTCCACTAACCATTAGAAGATTCTGGACACATTTATGAAACTCCCAGTTGACATTTGAATATGTAAGGAAATAATGTAAAAAGCTAGCTAAATTGTGGAACGCTTTTGCATACTACACCAATATATTTAAAACTCCTGATTACATTTTAGAACTTAAGGCCTTCAAAATTCTTTGAAACAGTCAATAACATTTCCCAACGCTTTAAACTGCTCATTCATGCGTAAATCACCTAAATATAGATCAACATATTTATTGAACAATCCGAACCTCTTTTAAAGCTTTCATCTGTAGAACCATAAGCTAATTCGATAAACCTGAAAAAAGATAAAACAACAATTTTTAAAGACTTGCCTAAACAGGTGGTTTAGATACGTAAACGAAGCTTTGACTTTTCAATTGAAGTCTCGTCAAAGAGAATAACTTAAATTTTCATCAAGAATCATGGATAGTTCTTGAATGGAAAATAAGCTTTGAACTTTTTTCAAAATGTAGGGGGCTGATTAACTAACAGAGACTCATGTGTTCCATGTAATTTACTACTGTTGCAACATGCTCCAACAGCTGGTAGTAAGCTCCAACCCCAAATCGGATTCACAAAGACATCCGGGGTAAGTTACAGCTGTTGGAGGAAACGCATAGGTTTCACACGATTCATAAAAATGTCTACCTTTCGCCCAATGTTGATGGTGCACTATGATGTGATGGTACTCTGCACCAGGCCAGACAGGAACAAAAGACACTTTTTCAAAATGAGCTTATGAATCTTTGTGTCCCTCTGTATCCAAAACATGCTTACATTGCTCATCATGTGTTAATCCACGCGTCCTGGATTTCCATACATTGTATTCACTCTCCTACCTTACCTGCAACACTTGCACAGGGAACATCCAAGTGTACATTTTGTGTTCACACAAATGTCTAAGGCAACTGTGAACTTTTGTGAAAACATGTTTTTATTTTTACATTTTACCATTTTTACACCAACTGGGGACACCATTTTTGGTTGTGTGACTAGTAGTTTGTGACCGCCTAAGATTATGCATTTGGACTCAACCTTGCAGAAGCTGTATGCTTGGTCAATAGGTCTAACTTTTTAGGAGTTAGAAGTAATTACTTTTGTGAATATGTTGCTCAAATCCAAGAAACCATTGTTTCTACATGCAAGTCTCACTTTCTCCTGAAGCAAGGTTTCATAATTCTGTGTCCATGTAATTCGAATTTTGCTGAAGTAATGTGTCCAGGCTAGAAACAAGCAGCCCTCTAATGGTGGGCACTCACTGGGTCGACCGGCCTGGCAAACATGTACTTTTTAAACCACACAATGAGTGGCTAGTTTAAAAAAAAAAATGTATTAATGTGCATTGAAAGGATTTTTTTAATGCCACGATTTGCTAACAGACATACATTCAAGCAACATTCAACACTCTAGTTTTTCTAAGTCTAGAAGACATTAAAAGGATTTTGTAATCCTACATTGATGCCGTGTCTCTGTAAAAGAGAAATGTGTTGGAAGTATGTTTCTAAAGTTTTGTCATATGACAGTTATTTGAGTTAATTGGACACCCTTTTAATGCTATGCTTTGTTACATGATATTTTAATTTGACCCCCTATAGAAAAGCCTCAGTTCCTTCACATGGGTGATATAATCGAGGGGGTGGACATGAGAGCCGAAGTTGGAGATCTCACCAGGAACATCCTTATTCAAGGAGAGACCGAAACATCCTGTTATGGTGACAATCATTGCCAGTTCTTCAACTATGACACATTTGGTGGGCATATAAAGGTATCAGAACATATTCTCTTAAGAAGTTGAGTAGGTTTCATTTTAAGGCTTTCACCTTTATGAAGAGCATATCCAGTCAAGCAATCTAGAATGACTCCCAGTGAAATGTCATTGTGAAGCAGCATGTCAAGACCAAGGAAGAAACCCACGTTGAGTAAAAGAAGTTTAAAAAAAAAATCTAAGGTAGTGTGAAAAAGGCAGTTTATAGATGCCTCAAGCAGTGTTTTTTTTTTTTTATTTTTAATTTGTCCTGCGAGAAACTTGCAAAGATGTGTGTTCTGATAAAACCTCTCCTTTTTAAAGCTAGCAAATTGGGACCGTTTATCATCTTTCATTTAATTTCCTTATACAGAATTTAGTTCATGCCATGAAGCCCATGGATTCATATTGGGAAGTAGATTGCGACTGCTATGGTTGACTATGTTTTTGTGATTGCAGTCTGCTCATTTAATGATTCTATTGCTGTTCTCATACTTGATAGATTTTGAAGAACTTCACCTCAGCCCACATGTCCAATGTGGAACTCAAGCACATGGGCCAGCAGATCATTGGTCAGTATCCTGTTCATTTCCACCTCTGTGGTGATGTGGATGAGAAGGGCGGTTACAGCACAAAGACATACGTGAAAGGCCTTGCAATTCACCACAGCTTCTCCAGATGTGTTACTGTGCACGCCACAAATGGCTTGTTGGTAGGTACCGGTAATGGAACTAAAACTGCAGAACTGAGCCTGAAGGCTGAACAATGATTTGTTTCCGCCACTTCAGTATCGTGCCCAAAATCCTGTATACCCTGGCTTCTTAAATGTGGTAGTTCCTGTGGTGTATGTAAGTGTGAACTTTGGTTTGTAGAGAAGTAACTCGTCTGGCACGTCATCACATTAAGGTCTGACTTCTCTTATGGGAAACGACTTGATGGTGAGTGATAGAATGCCTGGCGAATAGCAACTGTTTGCACTGCGAGGTTCCCCATGACGAATTGTGTATGGTAGTCTTAGGTATGGATTTAGTTGAAATATGTTTGTATTGTCTGTGGTTAAAACCACCTCCTCAACCCCCTACTAGATTTCAAAGTTACTTGCTCGGACCTACTCCTTTTTCCCTTTGCCCTTTTCTCTTCCCAGCAGCTCAATTCTACACATACATGCAGCACATCATTTCCTTCACCCCAAAAGCCACTTCTCACCAGACAGTGGGGAGTGATAACATAATCAAATTGTGTTGGGGCGGAGCCAAGATGGCGGACGGGATGGAACTGTCCATCTAGGGCTCTGCCTGAAGGTGTTTCCTGTTATGACCCCCTTGTCGTGATTGGGGCTCCAGAGGCGTGCAGTATGATGGTAGTATCCGACACTTGGGAAGTGGATGGTGTTGCTCCCACAGTCTATGGTGCATGTTACTTACACTTATGACAGTCGTGGGACAGGCACCATTTTGAGGCAATGGAGGAGCGCTTTGAAGAAGCTGATGGTACGGCCGCCCTTAGCAAAGCTCAACATAAATGAGGTTAGTGGTGCAGGCTCAAGACGACCTGCAGAGCCGACAAAAAAACGGTTGGGAGTGAGAACGGGTTGATTGGCAAAGCGGTGAGCCCTGACAGAACGGGTTGATTGGCAAAGCTGACTGAGAAACAACGCAGAGGGAGGCGGCAAGGTCAACTGAACCTCACTGGAGCGAGAAGAGGAGGAGGAGGAGCAGCAGTGTGGGGGGAAGGAGGGGTCGTCCACTGCCATGCCATGGTAAGCGCCCTCTGTGTTTACGATGGGGTGTCCTAGGTGTATGCAATACGCCTCATAGCATCGTACTGGGTCTAGTAAGGAGGGACCTGAAGAACAGAGCTTTGTAGTGCACAGGGGAACAAGCCATGCCTGAGTAGATGGAGTATGGGGGTCACACCCAGATCTTAAAGCATGGCTATGAATCGTGGCGCTTTTTTCGGGGAACCCCGAGATATGCTATAGAATCACTCCTCCTAGCAGCCTGCTGAACCGGCGAAACTGCCCCATTCTCAAAAGGACGACAGCAAAGAGCTAGATTGCCACCAATGAGTAGATCTGTCGAAATGCTATGGAAAACCCAGCAGGAAGGCATTGAGAGATTTGTGCAAAGGCGGAAAGCACCGCAGCACACAGGTATGGCGCATGTACAAGAACCCTCCCCAGGATGCAATGTTTACCTCGCCTTCATGGAAGAAAACCTGATGGACTGCCTTAAGTCTCCAGGTGAAGTTCGCCCAGAAATGCCTGCTCTCGATAGAGGTGAACACCCTTAGATAGCAGGTGAACGATTCAAAGAAAAAGGAACAGGAGATGGAGACGCAGGCTCCACCAACAACAGAAGTGCTATACACTCTGCACAGAGCCATTTAAAATCTTGAAGCAAAATGTGAAGATTTGGAAAGCCGGTCGAGGAGAGGTAATGTGTGACAGAAGCTGTTGGATATTTTACAAAACCTTCTTACAGGACTGTTTCCGAGTGAATGACCAGTACCAGTGGAGATAGACTGGGCACACAGAATTGGCCCACCTAAGACTGGGCAGCCCAATTCGACACCAAGAGACATTGTGTTGCAACTCCACAGCTACTCTCTAAAAGAAAATCTGTTGCGAGTTGCAAGGGAGTGAAGACCGATGGAATATAAAGGCTCAAAAGTGGAGATATTTCAAGATTTCCAAAACCACGCTCCAGAGGCGATGACTCCTAAAGCCTGTCACCAAAAAACTCAACCAGGAAGATGTCAGATATAGGTGGACGTTCCCAACCGGGCTGCAATTTGATTGGAACAAGCAACCACAGGTAGTTACTGGTCTAGAGCAAGGGTGTACATTATTAAAATTGGCTATACCAGAGCAACATGGAGAGGGGAACCGCAAGACTGGGACGTAGACAAAGGTGGGGAAGAAACCCCGAGCGAGATAAACGCCTGACCCCCGATTAACTAAGAGTGTTGTTGGCTTACATGATGGAGAGAGCAGTACGCTGCCCACGGGAACAGGCGGTAAAAGCCATAAGACTGAGTGGACGGACTGTATGGTTACACACCCCAGACAGTGGACTCGCTTCAAGCAGCATGGACCCGGAAGGGAATGTAGTGACGGGCGTAGTGCAACTGAATTGAACAGAAAATTCCCTAATTGGGACTACGGACCTCCGCCAAGACGACTATACCAGACACATGCAATGTGATGATCCGCAAAGGGAATGTGAAGAATATTTCTGGGACTCGCAGATCAGATTGGGGGAGGTGGGTAGTCCAGCATGCAGAACCTACTCAAGAGGGAAGGCTCTGAACTCACATTAACAATGCTTTGTATTCTAGTTTTGGGGGCTGGGAATGGCACATTTGAGAGGGGAAGGGGGTGTCCAATGAGGGAGAGAAGGTAGCGGGCGAAATAATTGGGGAAAGTGGATGTTCCATCTATTCAAAGAGCACTCTGTTGATATAGCTCAGATTCAGGCAACGCACCTATTCAGTGCAGATAAGCTCAGACTTGGAAATGGAGAGTTCCCACTGCAGTACTTGGCGGTGGCACATACTGAAGTGACTGGGGTGGGTGTACTCTGTAGGTGGAATTTGGGGCTGGAGGTAGTGAATACCCTGGTGGATCCGGAGGGCAGGTACATAGAGGGAACAGGCAAATTGAAATCTAAAGATCACAAGACCAGAGGAGTTTGTCGAATCATACCTATTACTTCTCACTTCGCAAAGGGGGGGGGGCTATTGTAATGGGTGTGACTGCTTATGGACAGGAGTCTAGCTCACTCGGGAGGGGACAGTGCAGAGGGAATGCCAGACGCAAGGGCACTTTTACAGGAGCTTGGCCGATCTAGGCATATATGATGCGTGGCGAGCTTCTCATGGATTGAGCAGGGATTTTTCTTTCTTCTCGCGTGTTCACAGGGTATACACCAGAATTTACTATATTTTTGAATCTCGAACTTTAAAGGAGGTGATATTTGAGGTCCAAATGGGGGATATAACGATCTCGGATCATAGCCCGTTTAGCCTATATCTGGATCTGGGGTGCCTCCCGAGGGTCCTGCGCGTATGGACCCTTCCCAAGCACATCCTTGGGAACCCCTGGGTCATTGGGGAAGTTTGAACACAAATTAAGGATGACTTTGATAATCCCTGACGGATAGAAATATAAACAATACATGGGTCGTTTAAATCGGTGATGAGGGGCACATTTTTAGCATTTGGCACCCATTTAGTGAAATTACAGCTAGTGAACAAGAAAAGCTGATTCTGGAACTAGGAAAGCAGAGCATTATAAAAGGGGTCTTTGAAAATACTCTGGGAAATAGCAGCTAGAGGGCAGATCCATGCCATGACGATAATAGAGCAGAGGGCATCTGCTAAATCTAAAACGACTGTATTAGTAAAGGTGAAATAAAGAGGATAAGATGCTGACTCAGGCTCTAAAAGCGAAACAAACGGTCTTGGGTCAAATGATCTTTATTTTCCCTACAGGAAAATAATCGTTTTAGAAAGACCGCTCCGTGTCCGCACAGAGTGGTCTTTCTAAATCGAACTGTCACACCACTGCCGCACATGAGTGCGCGCAGGGGCTGATGGGCGGGGTGAGATGGAGAGGACGGGGCATGGGATGTGCCAGTTATGTGTGTCTAGGGCGAGTGGTGTGGGGAGGAGAAAAGGTGTGCTCGGGGGTGAAACCCCCTGAATTAAAAATACAAAGAACACCACAGGCGTGTTATTTTCCCACTTTCTGAGGGTCTTTTATATGTGCGCCCTTCTTAAAGCGCGAAAATGAGACAGAACCAACAACCAGCCCTGATCTGAAGAAAATAAAAAATAAATCGCCCCATGAGTGGCATGCTAGGCTGCACTGGACAGTGCGCCACTCACAGATTTTTGTTATATTTAATATCAGCGCTGGCTGGCTAATGAGCACCAGCCAGAGCTGAAAAAAAGCCTGTGGGTGGTCTGCTGTCCTGTGCATGGCAGCACGCCACTCACAGGGTTGCCACACCCCAAGGACTCCCGGGGCGTTCCGTCATTGCACACCCAGTGCCATGTCTGAGGGAGTGGAAACAGTCTGAGGGCCTTTGCCATTTGTGCCTTTAAGATCCCGAATGATGCTGTGGAGTGGGGGCACAGCAAGGTTGGCATACCCCCACTAGCTGAACATCCACCTCAGGTGTGCGCTTATGTTGCTTAGAGGGCGGGGCTCGTCCGGGGAAGTGCTCAGTGCCCGCCTGCCTGCTTCTTTATACCAATGCCTGTATGCTAGAGTGAGACTGCTCCATGCATGCTAAAAGGGGTAACTGTTTGCGGCGCAGCCTGTGCAGCTATAGTCAACGTTTTGAATATATTTGCTGCATTTGAATATTGCCCACATCGTGGTGCACTTCAAGCCTATTAACCCACGGTATGTGGGGAGGTTTATTTCTGCCCAGACAGGGCTGCTCTAATCTCTTTGGGCACCGCGGAAAGCACAGTGTTAAGAGATCACACCTTGATCTGTGATGGGGGTACGAAGCAACTCACCAGTGTACCTCTCTGCCCCCTGAGGTCCGAGCTGCATGTGATTACGAAATAGAATGTTCACAGATGGACGCAGCAGATGTTACACAAACCAGTTTCAGTCTGCTCGAACTGTGGCTGGTCTCCTCATGGGTGGTTATAGATTTCATGCCTCTCCTGGCAACCCTGTACTATTACGATGAATGCTGCCCGTTCCCCTCTCTCGCGCATCCCACCGGGCACCTTGGGTCTGTCTGCTGGTTCATGTTTGGTCGGTCCTCACTGCAAGGTCCTGCGTTCAGGCGATGTTTTGTGCTGGAGACTCGTCTGCTGGCTGGCCGTGCGCGCTCTGTGGCCAGAACGAGGCATGTCTGCAGAATGTTGTCCTGCCATAACTTCCTAGAGTCGTATGTGTACATTGGTCTACTGTGAACCTGCACTTTCCAATGGGGCAGTTATTGCCAGATGGTAACAGAGGGCAGATCTTTTCAATAATTGGCCCATGTTCCATTTTAGTTTGACAGGAGTCGAAGTGGGCGGAAACGGAAGGAACTAAACTGTGCACCCTTACTGTTTGGGGTTATCCTCTATCGTTCCCTTACTCTATGGGATCTGCAGCGCCGTTCCAGGACGGCAAGGCGTCCGTTTCTTCTTTTTCCTCTCCCCTACTGGCGATTCGAACCTGGGCCCTGTTGGCAACACTCCAGTGGCACATCATACTGCGTTATCTCACATGTGCTCGGCAGTTTTTATTTCTTCTAGACTGCTTGGGACATAACGACCATTGGCAGTGATCTGTGTTCTGCTTTTGCAGCAAAGCATGGATTGCTGTTTGGGCGCATGGAAATTTGGGTGGCTATGGTCCTGGGCCTGTACCTTAAGAGGTGCAAATGTTACAGTGGGTCATTGGAAGGTGGGGGCTGCTTAATAACTGCATGCTGTGGGGGACCATGACAAACTAATGATGGTGATTCAAATGCATTATCTTTCATTGTGTTTTGTTCAGCCTTGAGAGTACTGTCGTAAAAAAAAAAAACACAGCGGGTGTGGGGTGCAGGAAAGGAAGGACCCATGG
This sequence comes from Ambystoma mexicanum, assembly GCF_040938575.1. Lineage (NCBI taxonomy): Eukaryota > Metazoa > Chordata > Amphibia > Caudata > Ambystomatidae > Ambystoma > Ambystoma mexicanum. Next base: position 1,167,186,667 of record NC_090935.1, on the reverse strand, counting down.
TTTGAATTTGGGCGGGCGGGCGGGGACACCTAGTTCCACAACCTTTTTTTTTTTTATTTTGTTTTTTTTCGTTTTTGGTACACTTTTGTTAATTTTACACTTCGACCCCCAGTAGACATTCGTTCATTGGGTTGTTGGAGTGTTTCCTTTGGTTGGTGTCCCTTCATCAGCTTTGTGCGTTCTATCATGTGTGCTATGGAGATGCCTTTGGACCGTTGTCTTTGTGTGAATGATGGTTCGTTTTGGCCTACTGCCTGCAATGACATTCATGTGCAAACCTTTCTTTGTTGGAATACATACATTCCTGCACATAGATATTTTGTATATGGTTGTATTGTGCTAGTTAGCCAGACCCACTACCAATAAGGTCTTGACAGTGCTGTATACAATGCGGTTTTCCATTTGTTGAAGAGTTTTGGAAAAACCTCTTCATCTGTGCATGATGTGTGTGCGCTTAGCAGTCGGGCTGTGATGAATGTTGCTTGGGATGATTGAAGTGTTACCGTGTCTGTGTTGCTTTTACGTGTGTTAGAATGTGGTGAATGCAAGCTTCAGCGCTTTGGTTTTATTGGTGTTGGGAAACCACTGCAAATACAGGGGGCATGAATTCAAGCTGCTAGCCAGCAATAAGTCACTTGCCACTTCAATTCTGTGCATACACACTGCACATGATTTCCTACTCGTGAAGAGTCAAATATCACTAGCCAATGGCGAGTTCAAATTTTGCACCCTACCAAGGTATGGTCCCCTCTTGTGGTGGTTATTTTGGCTGCAGTCCTCCACCTTTCTCTCCTAGTTTTCTATGGCATGGTAGCTGCAAGTCTTCTTTTGCTGAGATAGGTCAAGGGACCACCCCGCTTAATATTTGTGTTCTCTGTTTGGCACTTGTTAGGGAGTTTCAGCACAACCTCTTCTGTTCCTACTTCCTGTCCCCCTTCATCAATACGTTTGGTAGTTCCTGCCATGCTGGGATCCAACCAGAGCCTTAGTAAGGCATGGCACACTTCCCCTTTAAGGAGTATATGAATGGAGGAGGCGAGGACAGGCCTTTGAGTGTGTATGGGCATGTCTGTGCACATGTATAGCATCTCTGCAGGGGATTTACATGTCCAGCCATAGAATTGGTATGGTGGGTCACGCAAATCTCTTGCAGAGACTGTTGAAGCGACAATTACGGGCATAGATAGGTTTCCATCTATGCCAGTAATGGTCACTTTAAATCATATGCACAAAGCCTGAATCACTTGATGCTTGTGATTTAAAGTGGCTGCTACTGGCATAGATGCTTATCAGCCCCTTGCATGCGATTTACACTGACCATTACTGGCATAGATAGGTTGTGGCAGCAGCCTCTTGCATAGGGCTTACACTGACCATTACTGGCATAGACGGGTTGTGGCTGCAGGGTCTTTAGCACCCTTGATAATCCCAGGCTTGCACTCCAGCATACATTCAACTTTTCCTGATCCAGTCAATATACCACCGGCACCATTTTATTGCTTTGTGCTCCCAGAGCACTCTTGCATGTGCTGCTGATTTTCAAAGCGTAGTTCACACCTGGAAAATACTCAGTAAGATTACAAGTAAACACTGTACAATCCTACATACATCCTGCAAGGCATTTTAAAGCGCTAACACGAAGTGGTGTTACAAATTTGAAACTGGTGCAGGAACTGCAGTGCTCTGTTGAATAACAGTAGTCTCCGATTAATGTACAGTTTGTGCAGAGGCTTTTCGGTGGAGATGCACAGAGTAAGCAATTTCACAGCATTTAAATGTTACCTTTTAGCACTTTGCGTGTTTCTTTCCCGGGCGCATTCTGTCTCCTAACACAATATCTCGTTTCCTGCAGATACAAGACACCATTGGCTATGACACACTGGGCCATTGTTTCTTCATGGAGGATGGCATCGAACAGAGGAATACTCTGTTCCACAACCTGGGCCTTGTAACCAAACCAGGCACCATTTTGCCCACAGACCGAAATAGCACCATGTGCACAGCCATGAGGGACAAGGTGCATGGAAATTATGTCCCCGTGCCAGCAACCGACTGCATGTGAGTATCTGGCAAGTGCTGAAAGCAAAGCGAACCATGGCAGCGGTGGTGACTAGGACGAGTAAACACGATGGCATGCAGTGTATTTGAGAAACGGCCCACACTTCCGGCTTGCACAGAGGCTCCACTCATATGCATAATTTGTGGTGTGGTGCACATTTCTTACCAGGTTTCTGTGTGTCGGGTCAGGCATCTAAAACAATGAGTCTGGTTCTTTAAATGCTTCTGCCTGAAGACTGGAAAGGAATCCGCATGGAGGCTGTTTCTATTGCAAGTTTCAATTGTGAACTGATACGAAAATGTGAGCCCTCGTCAGGATCAACTTAGGTACTTTTTGACTGTTTGCAAAATAATAGTCTCCCACAGACAGGACGTATCCCGGCTGGTTTCATAATGCTTTATCATAAACACACTAGTACAAAGAAATATGAAAACAAACTGCTACCTTCAGATCATTTTGATAAACGAACAAGTTGTTGGTGTGATTGTTTTAATGCTTGTTTTTTGTGTATTTTTTTTTATGCTACATACACTGATCAGCATTGTTACTTGGGTGTCAAATGCCACGGGGGGCACTAGGGGAACCTAACCACGACTGTGTTCAGGAACACTACTCCTAAAGTACTTTGCCGGGGCACATATCCGTTAAAGCACAGACTATACAGCGGATTGTGGTGGACACGGACTGAAGAAAGCTACTTATTTTTGTTCTGTGCAAGCAAAGGATTCACTAAACGATTGCATGGGTGAAGAACTTATTGTGCTCAACGAGGGCAGAGAAAATGTAACCTCAAAGCAGATTGATCGAATACATTGGGAAGTGTGTGTTGTGAGGCCAGTTTTCTTGCCTGGAAGTTGGATGGTCGCTGGAAAAGGGAGGGATTTGTGGGGAAGACCAGTCACGTCACGAAGGGGGGGGGGGGCTTGCACCACGTTGGTAACCGATGAACAAAGTGAGTACATGGAAGCAGCCTCAGAGTGGTCTCCAGGCAATGCCGCATGGGCAAACCCAACAGGCTAGAGACGGACAGTTTTTTTTTTGGTCCAATTTGGCCAATATTTTGGCCATATTGGGCCAGTTTGATGGGTTGCTTCACGTGCAGCCAATAGTTTTGCCCAGTGTGAGGGAGACCTAGAATTCATACAATTCACAACACATTTTATCGAAATACTCACCTTGGCTACAATTCAAACGGTCTCGCACAAGAAATGAATTACTATTGGTGATTGTAGGTCACTTTTTCATTGGTGCCCACGACCATGTTATACCCCAGTCCAACTCTGCAGGCGAGCGTGCTGTACATTTGGGAAATGGATTTCTTTTCGAAAACAATTTAACATTACCAACACTAATGATTTAGAATCTTTCTTTCAATCAATATTTTAAATTCGATCCAAGAACCCAGTGCTAGATTTGTTGACAAATCACGTATTTGGATACATATCTGGAATTATTTTTCTCCATCAGGTGATTTTAATGGTGATCCACCTTTTTCTCACATGGCTGTCTAGTCTGATATCTGCAGAATGCACAGTGGTTGCTCTAGTAATGCTGTTGTGGAGGGTGAGCAGTATTTCTCTGGTTTAGGACGACTTGTTCAGGCTAGCAAAAGGGTCAGTTCTCTGCCAACTCACTGCACTTCATTTTTAGCGAATAGTCTTGCAAGATCCTCCAGTGAAATGACCCACCATGAACGGTTTTGTGTTGCAGGGCGGTGTCAACTTTTTGGATTGCCAACCCCAACAATCACCTCATTAATAATGCAGCTGCAGGTTCACAGGTGAGCATATTTCTTTATATTTCTGGTCCAAATCTTTGTATGATCATGGGGCAATCTAAGCCGACTTTAAGATGAATTACCATCCATGTTCTTTTGTGTATGAGTTGATGACCTCTTACTCTGCATGATATGTCCACCGTAATCTAGAGACCCGCATGAGGAACACATGCATGTGAAGGTGACCCCCACAGCAGGATGTTTCTGGAACAATTTCCAAAGCTGCCCTGGCTATGGCTGTCATTTTCACTGCCTCCCAGTGTTTAAATGGAGTGATGCGCTTGTTGCTTCTGTACATTTGCTTGTGATTGGGTAGTTGTTTTTAATATTGTTTGGAAAATATCTGAAGCGTGTTTTGTGTCCAGTGTGAACAGAACACGTGCTGACCTTCCTGTCTGGGGGATGTACTTGTTGAGCCTGTTGGTATTGGTCCACTGCCCTTACTTCTGTATTCCTCTCTTGTACCATGTGTGGACGTCTGTGGTACCTCTGTGATGAATCTTTAAATGCATCAGGACCATGTCAGCAAGATCCAGGATCACCATTGGAGCTGTGTCGAGCATCTGCTCAGCCTTCAATTAAGGAGGCCACCAGTTAAACCCCTGGAGATTGCGGGTTAACAATGAATGAAAGGTCCTAGTCAACGCACTCATTTCCTGCTGGACAGAACATGCATACCGTAATACTGGTTGACTCACTGGGGTTTTATTTGTATGCCTGGTAAAGCTGCCAACTTTTCCTCCGTCTCCCACCATTCCCTTTTTTCGTATATTCTAATTCTAGTTTGGCCCTGCCGGGATTCGAACCTGCGTTAGCCGGTCAAGTGGCACAGCCTGTAGAGCGCTCACTTTGACAGGTTCGAATCCAGGCAGGGCCAAACTCAGCCTTTCATCCTTCCGAGGTCGATAAATGGGCACCACACACCGTGGGTAATAATAAGCAGCGCTCAGATACCCGAGGGTTTGTAGCGCTATATAAATGCCAAAAATGCCAAATTAATTAATTAAATGATTTATTGAAACTCATTTGTCGCTATGTACACAATCAAAGATCGATGGGTATCTCAAGATTCAGAACAAAGGTGCAAAGAAACAGAGAAAAAATACCAGTCCAATTCCAATTAGTAGTGTCGAGCACCTAGGGGAGAAATGAGTCGATTTTAGAGTTTCGGGTGCCTTCCCCAAGTAACCGGGAAGCTTTTATCTTTACCCCGTAATGTTATTGAAGGTCTTTCCTTCATGGCAAGACTAGGTATTTCAACAATCCACCGGTTTATCTCCAGTGTATTTAGCGATGTACAATGATCAATTAAGACATTATGCAGGACCTTCTAGAGATCTGATGTTTTTAATACCTTCAGATTCCTAAGTACTCTACTTTACTTTCCAGCAGGCAACGTGCGGGGGACTGATCCTTGTGAAGTCCAGATTATTAGTGCTTTAAGTTTGTCGTCCTCTCGGGTTGTTCCATTGTCCGGAATGTGGGAGATCGAACAGCAACTTCAAATGCTGTAATGGCAGAAATGCTCTGTTGGATGTGAAATTATCAATTCTTACAGTCCTTTCTTTATGTCGAAAAATCAAAGAAACTGCTGAGTCTCTGATAAAGGAAAATATTTGCATATATATGGACTTCTTTGAGGGTTTGCTATTCTTTTCAAGTGTTATCGCCCTTGGCTTTTTGCCTCATCTTCCCACCAAAGATCTCTTAAATGAATGCCAGAAATAAGGAAAGGAGTGTTGTTAAAAAACTAATTGGGATGAGATTGGATACCACTTTAGAGTGCCAACACAGGCTTCAAACCAAATAAGTAAGCTCTCTTCATGAAGACCAATACCTATGCTGCCTGCGTGGCACTGCACTTTGACTTCCCGTTTTCCAGCACACTACACTGTGCTACATTAGGTAACATTGCCAGGGGCTCACAACATCAGGCTGCCTTCATCACTTTGCTGGAGAGATGACCCTCCTAAGACACTGAAAGACGCAAGGGAAATATTGGCTCCACTGAAGCCCATATAGGGAGACATTATGTTTGCAGCTCCTTGAACACCTTGCTGCAGCAAGCGCCATGGCCACCTGCCTATGTGCTCAATCCTCAACACCTAACGTTACTAGGACTCCATGCAAAGGTGACTAGCCTCCCAGATGCCTTTTATGTAATGATGGGGAAAATAAAGCAACAATCATACCCTTAAGCTTAAAATGTTTGTATAACACTTTATAATTTGTCAGGTTGGCTTACTATGTGATTTTGGGCACTTTTCTAAATAGCAAACTCTTTTTTTTTATAACCCTGGGAAGCCAAACATTAACATACACTAGCCCCAATTAGATCAGGTTAGATATGTGGGCAAGTGCCTACATTTCCGACTGCGATCTAATCCTGCCTTCAATAACTAATGAAAAATGTTTGATCCTGGGCAACCATTTAATCTTATTGTGGCTTATCTGACAACATTGGGATCCCTAGAAAATATTCAGTTAAGAATTGAAAAAAACATCTGTTGTGCTCTACTAGACTATGAATCCTTTTTGTTGTTTTTGGAACACATTTAACATTTACCATCCAAAGAAATATTTTCAGTTTTCAAATGTGTGGGTTGCCAGTCGGATCTTGTTTGTAGGAGCTGTTGCTTATATCTGACAGGAGTTCAGTAAGTTAAGAAAGGAGTGTGATCCTTCGCTTGGTGTCACTTCTCTCCAGGAGGAAGCTCCTTTCCATAAAGCCAAGCTACCTGATGTACCCCCTGGGGATATTATAATGCAGGAGCATCTTATGGGGAGGGGCTCCCCTTCAAGGGATAAGGACGATCATCTAGGGTACAGCCCTTATGAGAACATCACACCCCCACATAATCTAGCTTCTGCGTCCTCTATAAAGCTCTTTGTAGACGGTAGTCCTATGTACTGTGGAGATTAACGCAGTTCGAGGTGAGGGTGGGAAAATGCTATGCAACACACCCAGCAAACCCCAACCAGTCACTCCAGTTAAGTCAGAAGACTTTAGGGGGAAGACATACACACCAATGGTTTCAGTGAAGAAGGCCCAGGGGCTGCAGGTGTGGAGGTGCCCTTCAGTGTTGTGTTTGGGTGTGGCTGGCAGTGTTCCTGGTCTGTATTCAGGAATCCTGGTCCTGGACTTGACGATCCTGATGAAGGAAGGAATCTACGGGTAGACCCACCAGGGAAGGCTGTGCAGCTACTTGTGAGCAGTCTTCGGGTGACCCAGCAAAGGCCCGCTGGCAATGAGTTTGAGGCAGAGGGCTTCAGCTGCAGTGGACTAAGTCATACTGGAGGCCACGTGCTGCATCACAGCCACCATGATGTCCCTTGATGGTGTTGCACAGCACAGTGAGCAGCAGCCTCGGCATCAGGATTCAAGATGGGGTTCCTCTCGCAGGATGTGCAGACAGTCCAAGCTGGAGCAGATCTGCGGGTCCTGTTAGAGGCAGGATCATGCTTGACCACTAGCAAGATGAAGAACTAGCGGTCGCCAATGGCTCAAGAGAGGAATATACCTGGCCAAGAGAAGGCAGAACCAAGCCTTATAGGAGTTGCCTTGGCCAATGTGTATTTCATCAACTGTCGCGGCATCTTCTAGGTCAACTTGGTGCTTCAGATAAGAGTCCCACTGGTTGACTGAACAATGGCTATAAAACCTCCCGTAAGTGTGCATAATAATGGATTACCGCCCCCACCCATCGGGAATCGAGCATGATTTCAACTCTGAGTGGCTATCCGATTTTAGATATCAGGCTCTGAGACAATAATGACGCCTTTCAAGATGAGGATGTATTAGTACATCATTTATGGTATAAAATGGGCTTTACCAAAAAAGCAATCCAAAAAAATCGCACAAGGCAATTCATACTAACATTAAAATCGTAATTAACGATACATGTGTCTTGAATCAGTAACCTAGATCAAAGGCATGCTGAATTCTACATACAAGTTCAATTGTGAAATAACCGAAGCACGTGAATATCAAAACGTTGAAAATAGTCCTGTTTAAGTACAGAAAATGAACGAGCTGGGTATATTAGCATGGAGAACCTCCGCTTTTTGCTTATCATTCCATCTCCTTCAAAGATGCTGACTGCAGCAGAGCACAGTAACTCATTATCAGAATGTCAACAGGATTGTATGCCATGTTAACGTTTCTGATATATTGTTTCAGAAGTGGAAACTGCTGTGTGCGATCACCAAATATTGTGAGCTCAAAAAAACAAGACGTATAACATTCTCAATCTGGTGGAGTCCACTCTAGCAACGAAGTAACAGTTCCCAGATGCCCTTGCATTTACCCAGCAGCGATAGGAAGAGTTTGCAAGCAGAATGTACAAATATATGTGTAGTTTCCCGGGCCCTGTTGAAGTTGACGGATAGATAATCCAGCATTTAGTAGTTTATCAGTCATCCGAGTACAGATCATCTTTCAGTGTGCCATGTTTAAAATGCGCTTTCAGCCTCGCATCATTTGGAGATGGGGAAAGTCCAATACAACCAAGGCCCAGCTTCACATGGGCGTTGACTGGCCGAGTTGCGACTCTATTAGTCCTATATATTTTTTGTGGAAACTAAAGGTACTCGTGAGTTGGACGTTGGTCTTTTCCAGCAGCTCTGATCGTAACTCTATTGATAAGCCTTCAGCTAGAGCAAGCCTTATGCAATCCTGTTCCACTTTATGGCGGCCAGCTATCCTTGTCGCTTTAATGATGTCTCATCTAATTAAAGAACAGTACCCTCTGGTGCTTCTGATCCAGTGAGTGACCTTGTTTATGCACCCCGTGCCCCTTTCATAAATTCCCTTTTGTAGGTTTAATACTTTGGCCATGTATACCACTTTAGTGTGATCTTCTCGTATCTTGCCCCCAGGTTCTTTGCCTTGCATTTAGGATCATTTGATGTACATTGGGGATGAATAATGGGGCGATTATCGGAAGCGTGGTTACCGGGGACTGCTCTCCACAATGTTGACAGAGTTGCTGAATGCTTGGCAATTGCTTTTATTTGCTTGTAAGACCTTACGCCAGATATCCACATTGCCCTCTGCTGTTCTTTGGGTAGTGGGGCTGTTAGGTGTTGGGGCTAGTATCAGTTGCTACTTTGGGGCGCATAGTCTGCTTCCCTTCTGCCTTAATGTGAGGGCATTGTGCCAAAGAGGGAACCAGAAGGTCAAGTTGGTTGCTCATTTGTCTGTCTGCCTTCCCTCCCACTAATTCTTTTAGCATGCTTAAAGTGTGGTGTTATGATTCCAATTTGACAACCGTGGCTTTATGCAGCCTTAACACATTGTGTATGTGTGTGTGTGACACATTTCTCTAGAAAGTACACATCAACCCCCACAGTCGTGAGCATGGGAACAATCCGTTGTACCTTAGAGGGGGGGATGGGTCACCTCTAGTTAATGGTTTTGCATTAAGCAATGGAACATTGTTGTGTAGTGCCGGCCCTCCTCCTAAATCCAATCCCTTTTTTAGCACAAACTGTCTGGAGCAAAACGATTGCTACGCGTAATCTGTAACAGGCCGTGCCATCCAGATTGTTCAAGGTTTCCCTCCCCATCTCGAGACCTCAGTCTAAGTCTGGTACTTGCGTGCACTATTACCACCGCTTGCTTGACCCGAGGATCTCCCGGTGCGGCAGAGACTTCTGATGATACTTGGAGATGAGTTGACTACCTCTCTTATTCACACTTCCATCGCTGATTCTTAATTTTTGAAATGTTTAATTGACATATTTCTTAGAGTCCCACTGTCTTGATAGTCTTTGCAGTTTTTATAGGGCCATGGTTGCAAAGGATGGTTTAGATCATTGTTTATTTCTGGGCATGTTCCTCAGTTCTTCATCGGGACATGAGTGTTTACGAAGGAAGATTTTAGGTTTCTTGTGTCATTAGTGGACATTTCCCATACACAACCCTGTAAATTGTCTACTCATTCTTTTTTTTTTCTTCTGTAGGATTTTCGTTTCCACTTGATAATCTCCATGCACCTTTGCTACATGACTAGCATCCATGCAATGAGGACTCCATTTCAGATATTAGTTAATTTGCCTCATGTATAGTATTAACCTGGCCATCGGTTGTTTAACTTTTTCTTCTGTGCTAAAAGCTTGCGATGTGCCCGTCATTTGCCTATTTTCCTTGCATGCTTTTGAATCTGTTATAACTTCTGTTAGCTCCACATATAATTGTTTCAAAGGGAGGTTAGTAGCGTTTTAATGTTTTTTTTTTCTTCTCTGGGCGTTGCATAGGCTCTCTCCGAGAACAGGCATGTTGATTTTTCGGTCTTGTAGGAGCTACTTCATTTTGACAGGCAGTGACAACAGTAGGTACTTACCTTGCGTGTTTGATGATAACCTGTTACAGCTTAGTTAATGGGGGGGATCCTAGTTAGCCTGCATCCTTCAAAATCTTCATGCCCGAGGAATCGACAGTTGGCAGCCCTCAGCTGACCACCCCGGCTGCCCTGACTGCCGTATCTTTAGCCGCAGGTGAAATTGAAATGGCTGATCAACTTCCTGAAAAGGGGCAGGTCTTCCACAGGCTCCGAGCACCCCGTGCTGGGCACATCACTCATTCGCATTCTCTGGGGATGTTTGCATGGACTGCTGCACCCTTAGCCGCCCTCTCGCATTGTAGTTGAGCAGCTGGGGGTAGATGTGGTGACCATTCTAAGGGATCTCAGAAATCTGTTTTCGATTTTGGCTAGTGAATTTAAGTTATCATTGCCCAACACAACTATTCCGTGTGCTGCTGCTCATCATGTAAGATTTTCATAGCAATGATAAATCTTCTTGACCTGCGTCAACCCCTGAACATGTTGCTTTTGCTGGTGGATTGTCTTTCCTTCTACACCTGTAAGTGGGAACCTTTTTCCACACTCGCAAATATTTTACTGTTTTTATGGGTGTCATTTTTAAAACTCTTTATAGTGTCTTTTAAAAATTAAGTGCCTATTGTTACTGGTTTGCCCTAGAGGCTCCACTTTTAACTTTCTCTGGCTAACCTTATGTGAGAACTACAGTTCCCAAGGGTAGAAATGATCTTTAGATCCCTTTTTACATTTTATTAGGTGGGACACGCATCACCCAACCTATGTGGAGGACTGGGGAGATACTGGGTATCCCCATTCTCATTCTAAAGGTAACATTTATGTTACCAGGCCAAACGTACCTTAAATGGCTGGTGGCAGTGAACCTTTTTACCGGTTGAGTGCACCTATACCGCGGGCTGTTTCCACAGCCCCGGTAAAGGCACCCATGGGTGCCCATTTTACCAAAATGGCCCATGTCGTCTTTTATCACCGTTTTAGCATTTCTTGTCCTTTCTTGTTCCTTCCCCTAACCTCCAGGGTGTGAAATTCCTTTGTGTGATTTTTATCTTGGGTGGGAGTTCTGTGGACATCCCGCCTAGGCTCCATAGTTTCTGTGAAGGCAGGAAGCGAGGGAGGAGTCCAAAACTCTGCAGCCCTTTGTCTTCCAGTCTCAGTGTGAGAATCTAGTTCAAACTGGGAGGCTGCCTGTACTGAAAGGATTGCCAACCCCCAAAGTCTGAATGTTGCAAGGCTGTTTGATTGGCTGGGTTTCTGCACAAAATTCCAATCCTGGAAGTTGAAGAGTTAGTCGACCTCTGGAACCAAAACCGAAGTGGAGGATGAAGAAAACGCGTATGAGACAATTTCCAGTGACCGGAGAGCTTACTGTGTAGAGCCTGCTTTTACCCTTCCTTCCAATCGACCTGGGGACGACAAACCAGAGCCTGGTGAGACCCACTAGACTCGAGACCTGCATTTTGAGTGATCCACTCCATGCCACAACCTTGTGGGGCTGCAATACTCCAATACCCTGGGTGCTCAAGCCATTGTGCAATGCACGGTCTTCCGAATCTTGATGAAACTTTGTGGGAATCCTGCTGGACCTCCGGAGACGTAAATAGAGTCTGAAAAGAGTGCTGGACCTTGCAAACAATGAGAATCTGACCAGCGATATTCTGTCTTCTGTGATCCTGAAAAAATTACCAAATCCACAGAGCCGCATCCATCCGAGAGGAAAACCTTGCCTAGAGCCTCACCCGTGATCCTTGCTGCAAAAGTCCTTCCAGTGTCCTGTCTTTTTGATGAAGGAATTCAATGACTAGGTTTTTTCCCGCAGATCCTGAAGTCCTCCTGCTGCAAAATCTTCTTCTGTGCTCAGGTACTTACCGTAAGTCTCTTGTGATTCCTGTGTAGATTTGGGGTGTTTACTGTGATTGGGAGGTCTCTGGTCCAGTTCACCCAGGCCCACTGCTGGAATCCTCCTATGGTGTTTTCTCTGAAGTCCCTGGATCCTCAACTAACTCTAAAGTAAAAGCTTACTTGTTTGAACAGTTTTCCTCTGGAACTCTGAACTTTTCCTGCAACTGTGCCCTATTTCACCCTTCCTAGAGCTGATTCCTAGACCACTAGGGTCCCTCTTCTGCCTCTGAGAGAACTCATGTACTAGAATTGGGAAGGGCTGGATAATTAAGGGTCTGCCTTGAAAAGTAGAGCAAGTGTTGTAAAATGTACTTGCGTGTAAAAGAGTTCATTGGTAACTTTAAACTGAGTGAATAGTTGCAAAATATAATTACTTACCTTGGATATGTTCTGCCATTCTGAAATGTATTTATAGTATTTACTTACCTTGAATATGTTGTGTGCCTTCTTAAATACATATTCCCAAAGTCTTTCCTTAGAAACTGTCTCGCCATTCTAACAGAAAGTAGATAAGTTAACTTACCTGTGAATTGGTTTCCCCTCTTCCAAAAAGTAATGCTGCTGGTTTCACTTTATTATTCCTGTTAGGATAATTGTATGAGTGTCCCCACTTTGGGTCGTGCTTCCCCTGACTTGCTGTTAGCCTGACCAGAATAAGTCTGCCTAGGTCATACTTAGCGTTTTAGGTTGCTGGTAGCTCCTAACAAAAGTATATAGAGGTTTTACTTACCTTGTGAACTATCCAAAAATAAGTTATTTCTTCCCTTAGTCTGTGAACTGACAAGCAAATGTATTTGAATATTACACCCTAAGGTCCAACTCCCCTAGAATAACTGTGTTATCCTGAATTGGAGTTATAGGTTATTACTGTCCCTAGAATAAGTGTTCCACTATTTTGAAAAGTATATTGTCCAGTTGACTTACTATGTAATTTCTTGCTGAGCGTCACAGTAAAACTGTTAGGTCTACTACCCTTGTATTACTGTAAGTAATTCAAAAGTACCTATTGGTTTTGACTTCCCTAGAACTGCTGTTAGGAGTTCTTAATATGGTAATTTGCTTTGGTCTGTGCACCTCCAAAGTATAGTGTTCTTTTATAATTGTGGTGATCTATAATATGATAGTACTTATTTCCCCCAAGATTTATCTGGGCCTACTTGTATTTAAATAAACAATTTATTTGTACAATACATAGTGTTTCAGTGTTTCTTTGTACCATTTCTTCGTACAGATTCTACAGCCCTCTCTACCTCCTAAGATGAGCCTTGCTGCTCTGTCTATGCTACCCTGAACTCAGGTGGTACAGGCTTATACAAAGAGTAGCGTCTTGTACTGCCTCAGTTGAATGGTTTTACTAAGACCTTAATTGGACTTCAGACAAACTGTTCTAACACTGCTGATATAGCTTTGGAAGTATGGATCCTTAACGCAACTGAAATGTTTTCCCATCCTCTTGTGAAATTGTGAGCTTGCTGTAACAACTTGGCCTAAAACAGCTTTTCCATGTTAAATCTTGCAACCCAAAGTCAATTTGCTGGCAACAACCAAAGTTCCGGACCTGAACGAGTAATGGTGACTATTCTGGCGATGTAGCACTGGAGAGCTGGTCCGTGCATCGGGCAGTCCAGGGACGCTTTCAAAGGCTCCTACGGCATGCAATCTCGAATACGTCTGGACTAGTTGGTCCCACTTCTCCAAGGGCTGAAGCACTGATGAGGGTCTTCGGAGATCCGGCAGAGGAGCAGGGCTTCACTGGGGCAATCACAGGAGAGGATACTCGTCCAATGCAGAAGTCATTCACGAGTCCTCAATGGGCTGCTCTTCAAAAAATGGTTGGCTCCAACGCAGATCTGAAGAATGGCTGCAGGAGGAGTCTTCTCATCCAAAACTGGAGCTGAAAGCAAGTCCACCAATGGAAAGGATCTGTACTGTTCAAACAGCCAGTAGTTATCAAATCAGGGTCAACTACTGGTTTCACATCTGCCCCAGTAGCAGACTTTCAGGCCCCAGGAATGTGGACTGGGACTAGACAGTTCTAGACCCCTTCCTTGGCCGCACGGGCACACAAAGGCTCACTAGCCCGCAAAGGGCAGCAGCTTTCTTGGGCAAGTGCATGACTTGTATGGGATTTCTTGACCTGGGAAGGCAGGACGAAGTCCACACTACAATATGGCCAAGGAACAAGGAAAGTTCTTGTGGCACGGCCACTTTAGGTCACTAACCACATTTAGTAGCCATACATGGTAAATGTGAACTGTGTACAAGAAAAAGTAAGCAAGCACAGTAAAAATGTAACTGCTGCCACGAGCTTGTCTTTAGGCACCTACAAAAGTAACCAAAAATCCCATTTGTAAAAAGTTGAGGTTAGGATGGGGTGGTGGTATAGGGGCTTTTTATTGAGTGAATACTCAGTGCAACCATTGTTATTAATTTCCTGCACCATGACCCGTCTCACTCCATTTCCTGCTATGTCTGAGTTTTAACACGTACCAGTGTCAAAGCCCTTTTTGATTATGTAGTGTTCTATGGAGTTTTTTTCTCTGTTGGTATGTGCAGAATATCAAACGGTCGCATGTCATTCTTGGAGTGACATATCTGTGTGAATTTGAATAAGTAAAGTTTGGGGATGGTGGAAATCCTTCCTAACATTGAGACTGAAGATAGAGTTGTCCGTCACCCTGTCCCTGATGTGTAAAAAACATTAATCTTCCAATGTCAAATGTCAATTCTTTTACGTTGTGCATGCCCTTCTCCATTCCCACCCCTTGGTTTTCCTTGCATACCAGAACCCTGGGTATAGAGTGTTGCAGGAGAAACATAGAAAACAATACATTATCAGTATCCATCCCCCACGCCCCCAACTCCTTCATCCAATCGCTGCAACCTCCATCTTGCTCCATCCTTCTCTCCAACCTCCTCCCTCCGATCCCCACGCTCCCGACTTATTCCCCTGCATCAATCCCAGCACCCCAACTCCTTCCCTCCCTCCAATCCCAGCATCCCTAACACCCTCTATCCAATCACAGCACCATCATCTCTCTCCCTACCTTCCACCCCCCCCACTATTCCTTGTGCTCCCAACTGCCTCCCTGCTCCAATCCCTGTGGCCCCAACTCCCACCCTCTCCCCAATCCCAACACCCTATCTCCCTCCAATCCTCCATGCCCCAACTCTCTTCCTCTAATCCTCGTGCCCCCAATTACCCTAGATTCCACTCCCTGCCTGCCTCAGTTTACCCGTCTAAAGCACAGTGTTGCTCCCTGCAGAGTGGGCACCACAGTCCATCAAACCGGCCTGCTGCTCTCCAGGCAGAATCAGTCCTTGGTCATTGCCAGTAGGTCCATTTCTGAATGCATGGCTGCTCCTTGAAACGCGTGTAGTGGTACCATGCTGTTTAGTAAACCTATCCCAATGATGGGCTGCTTGCAATGCACAGGTCCAGAAACTGGGCACCTGGCCTCTTCTGCTTCCTTCAGGGTGTGCGAACACCCAGGAGGGGCAGTGAAAATGATCGTTTGCTGTTGTAACCTCTGGCATATGTACTATGTTTTTAGTTTACCTCTAGGCACTGGGCACTGTGAGAAACCGGAGTATTCTCACTCCTAGACCCCTTAGATCCCCTGCGCAGGTGGCCAGGGAAAGGCCATCGCTTTTGGATCCCTACCTTGGGGGAGGGGGGATGGAGAATGAAGGGTGTGGGGGGGAATCACCTGGGTGGAGGGTCCTTGGTGATTAGGAGTGGGGTGCCCTTGGGTGAGACACGGCATCCCCCCATTCCTTAATGACAATCAACCCAACCCTTCCCCAAACTTTCTGGGCTGTTAGAAGCCAGCCCCCTTCATTTCTCCCCAATTGACTTTTGACAGTACTGGGACGAAGAGACCTACTAAGAACAATGAAGACTGTGCTCTTTTATCACTCTAGTACTGGGATGAGGAAGATGCCTGCTAATAGCAGGGAAGGTTGGGCATGTCCTTTTAATTGTGGATGGGCATGGCTGAATAATCATCCACACCTACAACCTGTGTAGGTGTTGCAGGTATCTAAAGGGAGCACTGCCCAGTGGGCAGGGGGAATGACGGGAGAAGGACTAGGAGGCTGGTGCATGCAGCAGAGAACCCTATGGTGTAGTGTGGGTGCTGGGACTCCCTGGAGCAGACGAGAGCTGTGCAGGAAGGCTGTCTTTCCTTTCTACTCAATGTGCTTGTTCTCCTGTGGTGGAGGATCACCCCAGGAGTGTCTGAGGGGCAGGAACTGCAGCCCTTACACTAAAGGAAGAAGTGTGATCCATGCTGCAGCACAAACTCCTAAAGCGACTGGAGAGTTTCTGACGATTGAGAAAACCGGTGCACGCGCGTGTGAACTTAACATTTTTTTTTAAGGTCTCTGAGCATTGAACACTTCAATTAAAGTGAAACCAACAACTATTGAACTACAGATAAAGGGAAAATGAACTATAAGCAAAAGAGCTATTTAATGAATACTGAACTGAAGTAAAACCTTGCTACTAAACAGTTGGAATTCAAACGCGAAAGGAAGTTAAAATCTAGGCAAACCAAATGAATATCATTCTAAACAGACCACAATATGCTGAAATCTAAATGACATTAAAGGAACTGGCAAACAAAGGATATTGAAGCCCGATTTACAGTGCCATTTTCAACCTGTGTGAAAACCACAATTAATCTGAACAAATATAACTGAACTGTGGGTACAAGGATAGTTTCCTTTGTTTGAAGTATGTCATTTGAAACTTGGGAAAGGGAACCCTTAGTCCTAACCAGAAGTCTTTCCTTTAAAGGTTGTTTGTGTTACTTGGAACCTGGGGAAATCCTGAAACCTGAAAAAGACTATTGCATCCTAAATCCAAGAAAGGGAATTCTGAGACTTTCTTTATGTGGAACTGTTTTATACTTGAGGAAGGGAGCTTAAAGGAAGCTGTGAGCTAAAATAAGATCAGAACTTTGTGTTGAATACGGTTTCTGTGTGGTTGCTGACATCCCTACACATTGTAAAGTTATAGTTGTGAGGGTAAGTTATAGGGTTTGGACTCCTAAGTTGAACTCTGTGACTCGGACGTTCCTTAGTTGTGTTTAGGAAGGGGAAATCCCACCTTAGCATAGGACAAGTTAGGCCTTTTTCCACCCTGACACTTAAGTTAATAAAACTTGCGTTGAATTTAGAATCCGTTGTCTGTGTCCTTCATGATGCCTTCACAGCACCCACATACACTCCTGCTTCCAAATAGGAATGCAATAGGCTGTGATCTCTTCTCTGAACCTAGCGATGTTTTCATCCATTCTGATGTCCATCAGGAGCACATTCTTGGCCAGCCCCTTAGCCTCTGATTTCCTTTTGAGCTGGAGTGTCTTTTAGGAACCATGTGGGACTTGAATAGATGTTGCATCTGTGCATTCCTCATCCCCTTCTGCCTGCAATGGTGGCGTGAGCAGCACATCTAGGCTTTTCCATGTCCTGGGCATTCATGCCTCGAGCCTGGTAGATCTCTGATATGTTCTGTGATCAGTAGAGCATTGCTATGCCAGGTGAATTCTTCCCGTCTGTCCCTTGTTCACATGTTCTTGTTTTTTATTTCAGGATGCTGGAATATGGTATGTCTTCCACAAGATGTCAACAGGAGATTCCCATGGGCACTACCCAGAAACCAAATCCGAACTCACCCCACTGGGCATCTTCTATAACAATCGGGTTCATTCTAATTTTAAGGTATTCTAAATTGTGTTTTGAAAACCTTCTGAAATGTTAGTTTTACTCTACTGTGAAGGTATGCTGTGGGAACATAAGAGTAGTGTGATGTGTAAAGGATCAAGAGTAAGACTCAAACACAGTGGCATTCTGGTGATTGTTAAAGACTTTTATTCATCAAATTTAAAGAGGGTTGGGGCAATCCTAGGATGGGCTTCCCTGCCTCAACCAAACTAAGGAACGTCCGTGTCAAAATGCCCAAAACAGGTTCTACGTCCTGTGTGCAAAATCCTAACCAGACCGGCACACTCTAAACTCAATACAGTGAAGGGGAAAATGTATTTTAGCTGATCACCTGGAGCTCCTTCCAAAAGTTCCAACATAAAGTTCCATGGTGTAAAAGAAACTAGCAAAGTTCTACCAGTTAAAGTGGTTGTTCCCTTCCCCTGGATTTCTCGGTTTTCAATGTTCTTCACTTTCACATTACCATACTCCACAATCTCCAGGGGAATGACTCTTCCCCTGAGTTTCCTCTGGTTTACACAGTTCATCAGCTCCAGATATACGATTTCTCTCTATCTTTTTCTGGGTTATACCATTCCACAATCTAAAGGGGTGTTACCCTTTCCTTGAGATTTTCCGTTCCACATTTCAGAGGCTCAAAGAGTATGCTTCTTCCCCTGAACTTTCTTGGTTGTTCCACAGTTCACAGATGTCTGTTTCACAATTCACAGGCTCAAGCGGTATGCCCCTTCCTCTGAGCTTCCTCGACTTTATCACAGCTCAGACTTCACCTGCAAAAGGGCAGGGAGACTCCCTTCCCCTAGATTCCACAGATTTGGGGTGGGGGGAGGGGAAGTGATTCCCCCTTTTTCAAGTTCAGCAATCTTGATTGGGTGCGTGTCCCAGACTCACTGTATGCCTGGTTTACTCTCCTGCCAGGACTGTATCAATTGGTTCAGTATTTGGGTGCGGGCCCCAGACTTGCACTTCTCATCAGTATTCACCTTCTCTTTTATATAGTTCCAAGATTCTTTAATTATGCTTTTCATATATTGGGTTAGCGACCCTTCTTCATTCGTCTTAATCTCTTTGTTGAATCGCCCATGTGCCCCAATTCCGTTGTTTGGGCTTACCAGGTTCATGAATGGTACACTGCATCCGGCATGAAGCTCACCGGCATCCCAACGTCGCTCTCTGGGCTCACCAGTTTCCATCGGCTGCTTCAGCGTCCTTCGCGAATCACCATTCTCAATGCAGCTTGATTGCCGGCTGGGAGGGCATCCCACCTGCTATGCAGTTTCTGCTTGGATTCCTTCACCTGACCGCTCCTCCTCTCCGTGGCACAAGTGCGCAAACCTTCCACTTCCAGATTTCCCCTGATAGCACTTCCAGCAGCACCTCCGTACTGCAGCCTGTTTTCCTTCGATGTCTCGACCAACATTGGGAGAAGTGAGTCTTTCTCTCCAGGTGTGGTGTTTTTAAATATCCTGGCACCTGTTAAACTTTTCAAACAACTAGAGCGCAGTGTTTGCTTTCCGGCTCTAGAGATCTTAATTGCTTAAGTCCTCTTCCTCAACTCGGTGTTATCAAGCATTGGGGAATATAAATACAGTTGGTGATTAGTCATGACAGGACTTTCTACACCCACACTACAATATGCCAAACAGGAATAGGGAGGCAAGTGGGCGATACCAGATGCTAAAGAAACAGGGAATGCATGCCTTGACCTAGCAAATCTACTCCGCCTCCCAGAGGGTTGTGTTCTCTCATGTGGTCCTCCCACAGATGGCCACCCCCAGGGTCATTTGGGTAGCGTCTGCCTTTCCCTGGCCACATGAAGTGAGATTTCCGCTGGTGAAGTAGTGAGGATCTCGCTAGATTTGTCACAGATGGCATCATCTGGAGTCATTTTTTCCCGTTTCTCTTCTTCTGCAAAAGGTCTTCCGTTTGATCCTGTTAAAAGCTTGGTGCTTGCTTGCTTGTTGAATATATCATATACGAATTTCACATCAATCCATTTTAGTGGTAGGTGAGGCAGTATTACTGAGTATACATGGTGGTTTTTTTTCACACTGCTCTCTTTATTCAATGTTCTTGGCCATTGGTTCTAGTTTGCCCTTCATTTCCCCTCCTGTTTCGTCTGGCCCCTCGGATGCCTGAAATCCTCTAGCTTGTAATTTTAGACTGCCGTTCCATACGCTGCTCCTTCCGACTGATATTGTGCCACATTATTACGTTTGGGACAGGCAGATCGGTAAACAATTAGATCCAATATCGTGGAAACCAGTAGCCTGGAAAATTTGCATCTGTTGAATCGGTGCGTGTGTGCCAGCAGTTGCACATACAGGCTCACAGGCCTGCAAATACTGCCTCGTAAAAGTAACCACACCCCCAGGGCAGAGTGATGATGCCAATCGAGCAGATGCATTGGACTATGAAAACTTCAAACGCTGAATTTCTCCATCTGTACTTGGTAAAAACCCAAACACCATTCTGCCCAAAGCAGGATTACTAATTTAACACCCACAGAAACAAACAGCCAACATGCAAAGTCTCAGAACTCACTCAATGTGCACAACACACCACAAATGATCAGTATGCCTGCTTTATTTGAAAACGAAATGTATGGCTGCCTCAATGTAGCAGTACAAGGAAATACATTGATGTGGCGAGGGAACAATGCACATCCCCGATTTAATACAAAGAAAATGACAAAGCACCCAGAAATGATCAAAACCAAGAAATAAGGGACATGAAACAGTAATTTAGACCATGTCAGTTTCTCTCCATCCAAGTGTGAAAAACAATCCACGGTATCCTCTTCAGGGCACCAGGAATCCCCTCACCTGACACATGTTACAATAAATCCTGCATGATTAACCTGACTGTTTAATCCCCACCCACCCAAAGCAGATTAAATGTTATCTAGATTGCACCACCTCCGACCACTTTGCAGCCAATACTAGAATGATACCTACTTGAACACCCGGACAGCGTCACAAGCTGGAAGAGATGGACCTGCTGCTCAAGTTTGCTGATAGACTCGTGGACATTGTTCACACCAGGAGGAAGGCACACCGCTGCAAAAACGTTTAACAAATGCAAATTGCTGGCATGCTACACGACTACCAGTACATGTATGCAATGATACCGGCTACATAAGGATGTAGTGGGTGAAATGCCCTCTTAAAGAGGGCCCAGTGTGCCCACGTGGTGGAGCTGGAATTGCTGTCAGCACTGTGCTATTCAACAGTCTCACTGCAGTGGGTCACTGGGGGCATAGCGGCATATTCCAAACCTTAAAGCAACATGTGAAGTCTGAGGTGATCTAGCTACATGCCATGAAATGTTACCTTTCCACGCTTGCTTCAGTGCATCTGAGCCACCACCAAGTCTGTCTTCTATGACCATCTCAATTTCCTGATGCTAATCAGGGCTTTTGACTGCACCCACCTGATCTTCAATAAAACATGTTAACAGAACATTTTCCTTTTACAACCAGAAGACCTTAACATACATCTGGCATGTCATGCATACCTGCAGTTCACTGGCTACTCCAATGCTTCCCTGGTTCATGAGATGCTGCCTGGCATTTTGGAGGCCAGTTGGGAATCGAGGCTAAGCAGAACTTGTGATATGACGGCTGTCGTGACAGGGAAGTCAACCAACAAAGACAAGTGTGTAGGAGACTCCATCGGACACCTCAGTGTCTTCCTCGAGTCACCAGTACCTACCTACAGCCAGGCATGCAGCTGTGTTGTGAAGTAACACCACCTTCCACTTACTAGTGACGGAGGATACCCACTTAAGAAATTTCTCATGTTGCCATCCAACAACATCCACACACAAATGGGGAAGCCTCATCAAGAGTCATTGCAACATCCCACTGTATCCCAACCACTGGACTCCCTCTGCCATGTGCTGTTTCTTCATTTAGCCCATTCGAGTGATGAGGGTATGGAGCATCAAGCCACTTGCCTTCTGTGACACTGACATTGACTGAACTGCAGGTATGCATTTCATGAGTGTAGAGAATTGTGGCATAGCGAATGTGGATACCAGTCCATTTTGACTTACAAATGCAGTCCATTGAGTGTTCGACTTTCACCATCCCTATTTATGGAATGTGAATGGCTCCAAAGGAACCTTATCCTGATTCCCCCCACCCATGCACACGAGCGCCAGTTGGTCTGCTGAGCCTGCAATGAGGTCTTCATACCCAGCAACACTAACAGGCTTTTCCTCCGCACAGGTGAGGCGTACTGTGAGCAGTGTTTTGGTTGGCATGTTCTTTTTTTTCTGGTCCACTTCATCCCTGAGTTCTCGATGGTGCTGTATTATGCCCTGCCCAGTTCTGTTGAATCCTCAGCCAGAGTGACCTATTGCTCCAACTGTACCTTTTTCCTGTGTAATGTACTGAGGAGGCTCTCCGTCCTGCCTGTTTGTCTCCTTCACCTCACAATACCCTGTCCTCCCATGTGTTCTACATTGCCATTATTGCCCCTCACCCTAACAGCAATAAGGCATAACATAAGCAGTGTCACATAGCAGTTTGCAATGCAATTCTGTAGGGTTGCTAATTAAATTGACACTTTTGTAGCACAGCTGGCGATTTAAATTAACCTGATCAATAAAAATACAGCTCACCGTGCATTCCTCTCTTGCCCTCAGGGTTCTCCATGCCCTCATTTCACCAAGTACAAAGGAACTAGTGGAGTTAGAATGCAGCAGTAATCATCCACTCATAAAATGTTTGGAAGTGCTAGCTAAGAAAAGTTCTTTCTTTTTCAAATAATTGCAAACCAGAAGTAATCACAATGATACTTTTATTAAAGTAACTATATTCTGTTTGGCAAAGACCAGTACTTGTTAACTTTAGTTTTTTAGTAAACTGTCCTGCAATTCCATTCCCCAAAAAAATGCTAGTTGCTACATAATGCATAATTACAGTATTTCTACTGTAAAACTCTGAACTGTCTGTTTTTTCAGTAAAGTTTAGGTTAATGTATCTACATCTCATAGCACCAACTATTTTTCCTTTTTGCAGGGGAAAGTGCATCATATTGACTAGCATGAGTGAACACTTTTGAAAATGTACTGGATCACACTGCCAAATGCTTTTGATCGAAAACCTATTTCTGTGACCTGCTGGTTTTATACATGTGTTCAGTTGGTGCTCAACCCATGAGCTGATTACAAACCCTTGACATACTATCTTAGCATGTTTCTTTATACCAGATACCCTGAAAGTGAGATGTCCCCAAACTACAATCATTTTCCCAGTTTTCTATCTGCTACACCATCCACACTGCTTAGTCTCACTTTCCTCTTACATAATGAGTACACAAAGCTAAGTAGCTGTTTACACAAAGTAGCGATCAATGGTTTCATTCAGACTGTACATCTACACACCTGCTGCAATATCACACACTGTAGTTGGTCTCCAGAGCTTGCTTTGCTCTACGATTATGAGATTCCATTATATATTTTTACCTTGGGGATTGTGAAGAATCCTATGGATTCCTCACTGAAACCCTGCCTATAGTCTCCTCCCAGGTGCCCAGAGAAAGGCAGATACTTCCTGGTACTGACCTTGGGCGTGGTGCACTGCAGGGGGATCACCTGGGAGGAGACGAGGCCCAGGGTGGTGAGAATATACTGTGGGATCAGACGCAGTATTTGACCTCTGAAAGGAAGTATCTTTCTGGCTTACCAAAACGGGTGATGGCATATTGTCATTATGTCTCTGACCCACTTATAAGATCTGTGACTCTGGGTACAAGTTCTGTAAAATCTGAGCAAGCCCTGTTAACAGCAAGATCGTATAAGGCGTTTCAGGATAAACACCCTCCTTACTCCCATATGTATAATGTAAAAGGATCTATCGAAAGTGCCTTAAGTCAAATATCTTCCTTTGTAATTACAAATTCTAAGAGCCCATCTTTAAATGACTATAAGGGGAATACATCTATCCTTAAAATCAAATCAATACCTAAAAGAACTAACTTTGTTGAAGGGGGCTAGAAGTCCCATAATCCCATGAGAAGTGGGGTGAGAAAGAGGGCTGAAGAGGCATGCTGTAGCAGTAGTCGAGCAATTAAGCCTAACAGTCCACGCCTGAAGGAACCTGGGAGGCATAAAAGGCTCTCGGGTGCAGACAATTGGAAGGATGTACGTTGAAACATCGAAGGGAGACATTTTTGCAGCTTTTGTTTTTTTGTAAACCTCAGGGGGGGGGAAGACCGCCCCCACACCCCACTTTAACTATTTCCCTTGCCCCACTCCACACCTATATTTTTTTAAATGTCCCCAAAATAGGAGAATTTATCGCAAAAAAGGTGCAATAATTTCTCGATTCAATGTTTTCCTTTTGACTTTTTCTGCGCATAATGAAGCAGAAGGAAGAAGGCAAGAAGCTGGCAAAACAAGCAGAAGTGGGAGAACAAGAGGGGTGCTGGAATGTGGATACAGCAGATTTCACCTGGTGTTCTGGGATGGTCCTGTTCCCCCAAACTCTGAAGTGCAGAGGCTGTGCAGCAGAAGGCTTGTAGAGAGGCTCTTTTCCCCATGTGAGCCTGATTGTTGTGGTTGCTGTGCTGAGAGCTTCAGAGACTGAGGCAAGGAGCAGTTGTCAAGCCGCGAGTCTTAGTAGCGAGAGTGGCTCCATAAACGTGTGGCTGTACCGGAGTCACGTTCAGAGAAGGGCATAGGTCCCTGTGAATCCAGAAGCAGTATAAGTTGTGGCAGTCATGCAACACGCAGAGCAAGTGTTATAGAAGTCAGTGAGTGAAGCTTGGCATTCTAATACCTTGCACAAGCCTTGTCGGCAACAGTATCCAGTTTCCTATTCACTCGCATATGATTCAAAGCATGGTGAAGTTTGTTGAAGCTGTAAAGAGGGAACAATGCAAAAGTAGCACTTGTGTATATTAAGTCCTTTTCCTTGCGCAATTAGCAAACACAGCATAAAGCCCATTGGTAAATTCTTAAGACTATAGTGGTCAAGTTTAGCTTATTAAGAAGAGTTAACGTTGTAAAGGCCATTACTGAATACCTAACACTGATAAGTCCATTGTTGAAACCTGTAACCTCTGAAAACCATATTAAGAAGTGGTTGCATGTTCCTAATAGTGATTACCAAAGGTAGACTGAATTGTATCCTTTACTTTGATTTGAGCATACATTTCTAATAAAAGAAGTTAAGCAGTTAAGCATTATATTTCCAATTGAGGAGAAGAGCATGCATTGCTCAAGCGAAGAATCTCCCCATGCTAAGAGTGAGACCAGCCTTTCTCAGAGTTAGTAAGCAATCTGACTGTTACTGTGAAGCTAATAACATTTCTGCCTGGTCTAGGATATGTGTGCAAGCATTACCTGAAGGTAAGAGAGTAGCACCAACGCTTCTGGGTAATTACTTGGACTGACAGCTGGCAGAAAGGTGAAGGTAAAGTTCTGTAAAGGAAACTGGCTGCTTGTAAAGACTATTTTGAAATCGATACTGCCTGTATTGCCAAGACTGGAAGACTGAGAGAAGTGGGTCGTATAGGTAAACCCAGGTTGTTGTTGTGGCAGACAGAGAAGAAGGCAAAGAAGCTGCCCCTTTTGAAGAGAGATATTCATAGGAAGAGTGCCTTGCCTACTTAAATGTTGTACTGTTGCTCATTTTATGTCTTGAGTACAAATAACTTCTAGTGACATTTAAAAATAATCTAAAATAACTAATCAAATCAGCTTGTTGGCTAATGAAGAAAAATGTAATTTGCAAACTTTGCTAAACAAGTTTTGAAAACTAATGTATGCCTTGCAGCAATGTTAATTAAATCTAGGGCACGCAACCCTCACATGCTTATTGAGAGGGTGTAGCTAGTACTATTGACACAATAACCCTGACTTGTGTCCTGTAGTTCAGTGGAAGACCAAACACGGTGATGTACTCCGCTGGACCCAGTCTACATTGGAGGAGCAGAACCAGTGTCTTCTTCCAACTCGCCCCTTTTATACTGGATGCATGTTGCTGATTCTTCAGAACGATTTGTCGCCTCTCTAGCACTGCCTGCAGACTATGCATATGAAGTACAACTTCCTCCTGCACCACTTTGGCCATTGTTACCTACGGGCTCCAGTATCTGCATATGTTGAGGCATTAGGCAAATGCATGGGTACATCTGCCTCTTATCGTAGCGCCTTCTGTGATGGCACATGAAGGCATAGATATTCACGGATATGTTCCGACTAGTGATGCATGACACAAATAAGGCAGTGTGTGTCTTGCTGAACTCACCCTCTGCAATTTAACTCCGCACACCACCCATACATAGATCTGAACTGTTGTAATGATGTGCTGTTTCCCATGGTTGTTGACCTGCAACCCCATTGAAGAGATATGTACTGAGACTTGCGCTGTTCATCAGTGTTGGTGTGAGCCACTTGGGAGAACTATTCTCTGTTGGGTTCACTGATGATGCCCTTTCAGTGTTTTTTGCTTGAAGTGTGCAGGTCTATGCCAGTTGTGGATATGCTGGTGCTCTTCTTCACGACCGAACACTTGATGGATGGGGCCATCGGGTGGTTCTTGCTCTTATGTTGTGCAACACGTTTAGGGGGTTGTGCTTTATGGTGTCTAACGTCAGGTAATCTCTCATATGCATGGTATTAAACAACATTACTTTGAAGGCTGTACTTGACATAGGATATCTGCACCTGCACATATGAGGCTACATATTACTTATGTTGACCTATATAGTGCATGGTTACACACCTCCCAGTCAGGCGTTCTCCTCAGGCCTAACGCAGCCACCCTCGGTCTGGATAAATCCTACCAGAACAAACACATACTCCTGATCTCTCAACCAGCACACCTACCGCTAAGAAGCAGCTACTACACGAATACCGCATCAGCTGCACACATTCCCGGTGCGCACACGCACCTTTGACTCTCTCTACTGACCCGAACTTCGGTTCCCAAGGGCGTTCAACCTACCAGCGCCTTCAGACCATACCAATGGTATATAAGGCGCTATATAAATGCAAAATAACATAACATAACATAATTGCCATTACATGTAATTGCTAGGGTATTTGAGACTGTACTTGGTGTATGAGGCTGCATGCCCCGGCTAAGTGGTGTTAGGAAAGATTTTGCTTTACTGCACCTTTCCTTCCATTCCTAGGGACCCCCACATGTTTTGGTTTTATTTTCTAATGTGACCTGCTCTTTTTACAGAGCAGTGAATTCTTCAGCTTCACTAGACTGGTTTTTGCTAATTTTTTCATGGGGAAACTGGACTGTCCTGCAGGCTGTCGGTACTGGAAAACATTGTTTCCCTTAGTCTTTTTACTTGTTACCACTTTTGGGAACTTGTTTTCACTTTAACTTTTTTTTATCATTGTATAATGCGGGACAATGGGGTACACTTTTTGTTTTGTCCTAGACTAACACGCAGAGTATTTCTGGTTACCCTAGGTGTGCTAAAGAGACTAGCTAGTGTGCAGCAGTTACTTTTTCCTATTTTTTTTGGGGTGTAATTTACTTTAGCCTTACCGCGTTTGGCTACTAACTGTGGCTAATGATCAAACCTGGCCATGCCACAAGGTTTTTCACTTGTCCTTTGGCCAGCTTGTCTTTTAACCTTCTTCCTGGCCTGTGAGGCCAGGAAAATCCTTATATGGAATTCCAGTGCCCGGGAAAGCAGAGTCTTTTCACAGACTACTGCAGGGCCATGGGTGTTGGCTGCCTGGAAGTGGTTTGGGACTGTCTGGTCCCAATCCACAGACTGGTTTCAGTGTATCTGAGTGGTATTTATGAGTTGTGCCACCAGTGGTCCTGATTGGATCACAACTAGGTTGTGTTTGTGGGCCAGATCTGTCATTGGCTAGTGGGATTTACAGCTCTTATCTGGCCTTTTGGATAAGAGCACCCCTGCCCCCACTCCAGAGAGATCCTGGAAGAAACCGACAGAGCCAATCATTCTGTCCAGCTGCAAAACCCGCGAGGAGACTGAAGACCAGTTGGACGAAGGCCTGGCGACCAACATCTGCTGATGTCCTGGTAGAGTCCTGTCTTGTGGAACTTTCTGTTTATCTTTTTAGTTGTAGTGTGAGAGCAGAAGTAGGGTTTTGATACAGGATGGTGAAAGTTACTTTGATGGACATTCTGACAAATACTTTTAGTATTCGTTTTGAGGCAGGGACATCCCTCTTAGAAGTTAGGGATAGTGAGGATCCTTTTCACTTCAAAATAAGTCTAGAACCAAAATCAGGCCACCTTTATGTCAGAGTCCCATGCAATAGAACAGACCCCACAAATGTTGACATTGATGGTTTCTAAAGGAACCATAACCTTGTTGCCACCAAGCATTGCTCATGGTGGCCCATATGCCAACAGAATTGGCATGCATGTACCCAGAATGCATATAGAATTTGAGCAACAAAAAAGGCTAAGGGAAAAAGAGGAGTACACCAGACTTGTTTGGGTCATTTTAAATTTGATTTGACAACCAATATAGCTTTTTCAAATGATTAGAAGAGCAGGTTTGCCAGATGTATCAGCATAACCGACCTGTCCACTGTATGGCTGTTGATGTGTAATGCTTCTCCCACAATGGCAGTATTTCGGTTATGTCTGTTTTAGAACCATAACTTGTTTTTTTTATTTTTTATTTCAGGGTTGTGGATATTGTCATAGCAGTAAAAAGAATTAGAATTCTGTTACATGTAAGTGCACAAAGCACAGCAGTCACCCAGTGCCCCTTTGATGTGCTGGGAATTCCCTCTTCTGAAAAACCACAGTAGAACACTAGGGTAATTCAGATTACACGTCAAGTTCTCAACCTCTCAGTAGAAAAGCCCGAATGAAACTTGGCTATTGCAAATTGTGACAATTTTGTGACTGAGAGACCCACCTAAAGGAACTGATCTGAGGTAGTCCCCTGAACTGTTGCCAAATAATAATTTGAAATCCACAAGTCATTATTTGATTGTTTTGAAGCACAAACCTGCCTCGAGAGAGCTGTGCAGAGTGTGGGTAGCCAGCAATTGGGCTGGCATCTTTTAACAGTAGCGCAGTACTGCAAGTTGAGATCAGTGCGTCGGTATGTGCATCCATTGGTATTGGTCTTTGTTTAGGTATTGTTCAAAAAGCCATGTTTTGAGAAATTTGTGAAATTGGGTAATTGTGGGAGCATTCCAAGCCAACATAGGATCGAATTCCAGAGGGTGGGTGCGCGAGAAGAGAAGGATTGTTTGAATGCCCTCTCTTTGCGGAAGAGTTGTGATTCAAGCCAGTTGGTTGATTTTACTGCACAAGGAGCATGTGCCACAATTTATGTGAAGCAAAGAACTGGGGGGTGGTCCTACTCTCTAGAATTCAAATGCATGCAATACAATTTAAATGCACAATAGTTTGAACCCTTGTGAACACCTAATTTGAATGGGGCATTCACCATTTGTAACAAACACAAACTGCTAATGAACACATATATCATTCATATTTTATAGAACAGCTTTTTATTAATTAGCTGATACTATGTTTTTACTTTGCATGTTATTTCGAGTATTCTTTTGTAGAGTGACAAAAGAGGGTAATCAACATGGTAGTGACAAACAATTGATATTGAACATAGTTGTGTCTACAGTACACAAACCAAAAAAAAGGTTTACACAGCGTGATAGGTACGTTTAACACATTTGGATAACAACTCATGAAAGGGTGCAAAACCAACATGTAATTAAATTCAAAGAACAGAGTGTACGTGAAAATAGGAGGAGGGAGACATTCACTGAAGGTCTCCTGTGCCCGGCTAGAGTCTGAACTCGTAGTAGATATGTGTTCATTAGTAGTTTGTGTTTGTTACAAATGGTGAATGCCCCATTCAAATTAGGTGTTCACAAGGGTTCAAACTATTGTGCATTTAAATTGTATTGCATGCATTTGAATTCTAGAGGGTAGGACCACCCCCCAGTTCTTTGCTTTACAAGCCCTCCAGTCCTCCCCGTACATGGGCGGCCTCTTTTTGTCTATACACACAATTTATGTGAAGCCTGTTCACCAGGTACACTGGTGTGCTACTTTTGACTGCTTTGTAGATGATACATACAGTCTTGAATCAGCATCTTGGCCTGGGTTGAAGCCAATGTAGTTTGCGCAGGAATGGTGTGATTTGGTCAAATTTCCGTGCACCCATAATAAGACGTGCTGCTTTTAGGGGAGCTAAGTGAGCAGCTGGGAGCTCCATCAGGAGAGCAGTTCCCCAATCGATGCGTTCTTCCACAAGGGTCTGCTCTTTGGCGTGCAAGTCCTGCAGCAGTATGAAGGGTTTGCTTTTTCAAAGGGTGGAGATTTGGAGCTATGCTGTTTGGGCCTTCTTGGCTATGTATTTCTGGAACAATATTCTGCTGTCAGTGGTGAACCCTAAGGATTTTGCTAAATGCAAGAGTTGTGGATCAAGTCCTTCTAGGCGCATAACATTGAGCCATTGTTGGACAAGTTGTATTTTAGCATCGGACCGATGAGGACAAATTCAGTCTTGAGAGGGTTTAGCTTGAGGTAGGCAGTTGACATTCAGAACTGGATGATGGCTAGGTAACCACAGAGATGAATGTCATGCGCGGTAATGTACTCTCATGTAGAACTAATTATCGTCTGCGTATTGGTGGATGGCTATATAGGGATATTTGAGGAGATTGCTCTGAGGCTCCATGCAAATGTTAAATAAGATTGGTGAGAGGATGGGGACTTGTGGGACTTTGCATGAGACTTGGAGTCAGAACGCAACAAGGTCTTCTGGACGGCCTGGTGTCTGCCAATTCAGGACTGTGCCAGAGAATCCCATCCTGATGGCAACGAGGGAAAGAAGGATATGGTGGTCGACTGTGTTGAATGGAGCCGAGAGCTTGAGGAGGATGAGGAGGCATGAGTCACGCTTATCCATGATTTGGACGGCATCTTCAAGCACCTGGATGCTGGCTAACTTGATGCTAGACTTGGGGAGGAACCCTGAATGGCAGTCATTTAGGAGGTGGAGTTGTTTGATTCTGGTGGGTAGTTGTGTATCAACCAATTTTTAAGTCTTGAAGGTGTCCCGGGAAATACCCTTCTATGAGGGAGGCATTAATGATGCCGAGGAGTGTGTTGAGCACCAGCCTTGTCAATTGTTTAATAATGGAAGCTGGGATCGAGTAAGAAGTAGGTTTGGGGGAGGCAATAGTTAGTAGGAGATCCGGGGGAGAAAGAGACGAGAATTCGGTCCAAAGGAGCAGTGTGAGTGCTGGGGTGCAGGGTGGGTGCTAATGCTTGAAAGTTTGATTCGATGGTCTCAGTGATTTGGTCTATTTTTTCTATTGAAAAAAAAAGGTTTCTGTCGCACTTTTCCTGAGTTGCTCGTACCTCTGGGTTGTGTTGAGAGTTTGGTACAGTGCTTTACAACTTCTTAGAGGACTTTGCTCCAGTTAGCAGCTGCTGGTGATGGAATAGTAATCCGCGTTGGCCTCAGCAATCAGAATCCTATGGTTGGCGCAGAGCGATTTGAGGTTGGTGAGGTCTCCCAGGTTACGGTTTTGGTGCCACAGTTTCTCTAGAGCTCCGATTGACCATTTGGTGGAGGCGAGCTCAGGGT
This sequence comes from Ambystoma mexicanum, assembly GCF_040938575.1. Lineage (NCBI taxonomy): Eukaryota > Metazoa > Chordata > Amphibia > Caudata > Ambystomatidae > Ambystoma > Ambystoma mexicanum. Next base: position 1,167,155,269 of record NC_090935.1, on the reverse strand, counting down.
CGGGTGGTTTGGTCTTAGCCCAGCTGTTTTTTTTTTGTTTTAAGAGGGCATGAATGTTCAATTCCTAACCTACATCCATTTCTCGAATGTTATTTTCATATTTTTAGTGGGGCACAGAAAACTAATATGAAACTAAACTATGTTTGCAGATGTTATCAGAGCACTGTAGTCTGACTGTGGAAGAATACAATGCAAATACCATGCATTATTCATGTTTTATGTTATTGTGATTTATACCGTGCACCACTGCCATTTTCATGGTCTCCAGGTGCTCTTTATCTAAAACTGTTGATGCTTTCATTGACACAAAAAGGGGGATCTGGGATGAGCCTGTTTATTTTTCATGTTTGTTTCTCACAAACATATCAATTTATCGTCCCCAGGTAAATCTAGGCCCAACACATTAATTCATCTCTGTTTACTTCCCATGTGCATAATGTGAATGATGCGTCATCAGAGTGTGCCTTTCGCAAGCCAGTGTGATAAACGTCTAGGCTTGCTCATTCTGGTCTCCTCTTGGGCAACAGCCTTTCCTGTGGGCTCCCAATGTTCCATAAAGGAATTCCAGAGACATTGGTGCTGGTATGGTTGAGATTCTTTAGGAGAAACACGTTGATTGTGACCTTAACCCTGCAAATTGATGTTAGTTAACACAGAGCTTTCTTTCTGTTAATTCAGGCCGGTCTCTTTATTGACAAGGGTGTGAAAACCTCGAATGCCAGCAGTGAAGACCCCAGAGAATACCTCTGCTTGGATAACAATGCCAGGTACTTCATTTGGTTTTTGCACATTACTCTATATGCATATCCATCTACTGTATCTGCCATTGGGAAAGATTCTTTTTGAAGCTTTACCTACATTAACATCAATAGAACCCCAACTTGTTGCTACGGTGGAACCTTGCCCTCAATTAGAGAGACAAGTAAAGTGGTTTTGTTTTCCTTTCCTTGCTAAATAGGGGGGCCTCCAATCAGGCATTAGTGTTCCCAGTACAAGAGACCCTGTTCCCTTTGCAAGATTTCTATGTTTTAATGTAGCACACATCACCTTAAAGTGAGGAGCTGCAGGGACACCCCTTTTTCCTTTGTAACATGCTTGATACAAGATTTGTCCAGGATTGGCTGGTGGCAGCAAATACTTTTTACCATTTTATGTTTTCCTTGCGTGCACTTTTTGCTTAATTCCATTTTGAGTACCATATACTCAAAATGGGTGTGCCTCACTTGTACATCTTATTCTGTGGCTATGTTTGCCCTTTGGTTTTCTTCCTGCCCTATTGGGTCAGGAAATATATTTAATTAGCTTCAGCTTTGATTTCCCGGGCAACATTGGTGGTGTGTGCGGATCCTGGCTGTATGTGGGGGTTGGGACTCTCTTGTCTCAATAATTGTTCTAGCCAGATGTCTGTTGCTATGCTGATGTGGGGCACGAGGCTGTCTGTGATTGGACAGCCTTTACAAGCTTGAAGTGTGCAGATCCTTACCATTGGTGGGCTGAGGTGTCCCCCAATCCGAATGTGGGAAAAGAAGCAATTGCCCAGAATGTTGACTGGAGCCAAGACCCTGAAGAAGAGGCACATCATGCTGAAGACCGGAAGACTGTTGGTGAAGATGACTAGCATGTGCCACACTTAGATGGAATCACGAACATTAGCGTGCGTCGCATCTAGATAGAATTATGAATGTTAGTGCCACACTTGCATGGAATTGTGAACACTAACCTACCTCACATCTAGATAGGATTATGAAGGTTAGCAAGTGGCACACTTAATTAGAATTAGGAAGGCTAGCAAATACCACATTTAGATAGAATTGTGAACACTAGCCTCCACCGGACCCAGACAGAATTGTGAATGATGGCAAGTACCACACCTGGACAGAATTGCGAATGTTAGCATGTGCCACACTCAGATAAGATTGTGAACCATAGCCTGCGTCACAACTAGATAGGATTGTGAATGTCGGCCAGTGCCACATCTAGATAGAATAGCGATTGTTAGCCAGTGCCACATCTAGACTGCATTGGGAACACCATTGAGGCCAGATTGAGATAGAATTGTGAATACTAGCTTGCCTCACATATAGACAGGTTTCGAAGGTGGACCAGTGCCAAAGGATTGTGAATATTAGCCAGTACCGGATCTAGATAGAAATGCAGAGATATTCACATGCCACATCTAGAAAGAACGTGGAAATTTAGAGCATCACTTTTAGACGGTGATGCCAATAACCAACCCACTAACAATTTCACCCCTCTGCATACACCTCTCAAACTCTAACCAAATACAACCTCAATCTATAGCACAACAAACCACACAAACTTCACTACACCGCAACAACAAAACAAACCACACATAGACTCGCACAACAGCACATGGCGGCTACCGACCGAAAAGCACCCCAATCCCAGCGAACGGTGTTAACCCGGCTGATGCTGCCAACGGCACATAACTGCTTTCTTGCACTTTTCCACTCATTCAGACTAACCTCACCCCCTTCCCTTTTCAGAGCCGCCAGGGGACCACTCCGGTGGTGATAGTGCACGGTACAAATATCCTTTAACATGAACTAGCAGTGCCTCCAAAACCTACTGAAGCCCTACCTCTCTTGCAATGATCTCAGCAGACCTTTCTTGGTGCTTCGACCCATGGGCCGGTGGCATCAACCAGTCCAAAGCCTTGAACAAGAAGCCTGCTGCCAAAAGCATTTGTAAATGTCTGAGAATCATCCTGTGGGCTGAACAGCTTAATGCAAGGCATCTCCAGTGCACCGGTTGCTGTCCTGAGTTCAGTGGAGTAACTTTGCTGAAAATGTTGGGGGGGACATCATGACAACTGAAAAAAAGGGGCGGTTGGAGTGGGCAAACCTTGGCACTGAGGGATAAGACTAGAGTACTACACGACAAGAGTCCATTGCCGACGCGCTCCGTTATCACTTTCATAAGGCTGATGGGTATCTTTAAAATTAAATTCTAAAGACTGGCGTCTTCTGAAAACTTATAACACCACAGTTGGTCGTTAGAATTCACTGCATTGACAACAGTAAAAAAGCCTGCTCCCCCTCTACCTAGAGAGGGCCTGCAAGCGGGGCGGAAGGGAGCTGGTGTTTGATTATTGGCACCAGGGCACTGACAAGCATATAGACATAATATAAAATGGATGCCTGCAAGAACAGTGCATTTGTGTTGCTTATTCTGATTTCATTAATTACTTGCAACATCTTTTGATTTTTTTAGATGTATCGACAGTTTACACAAATGGAGCGCATCCCTGATTATTTGCATTTTATTTTATGTATAGCGCAGCAAACACAAGTGTTTAACAAGTAAAAGACACTGTACAATTCAATTGGAAATAAATGAAACAACCAAATGAGCAAGCATGCAAATGTGTTTTGAGACGAGAAGGGAAGTGTGGAAAAGGAGCGAGAGTGAAGGAGAGGGATGCATTCCAATGTTTAAGGGCCAGTAAGGAAAAGGAGCAAAAGAAAGACATGGAGGTAATCGTAAAGAGAGAAAACAGCTTACCCAAAACTGAACCCTGGTTGAAGATGCCATTTTCTGAAATAGTCAGTGTCCAAATGTAGCTTGATGGCGTTCATTTCCTTGAATGAATTGCTGGATAATCTTGTCTAAAGACACCTGATCTAGGCGACTTTGATGCACATGGCAAACAGCAACACTATTCAAATGAGTTTGTCATTGTAGTGCGCAGCCATGTTTTTAGGCGACGACGAGCACTGAAACTCCTCTCCGCTTCACATGTGCTTACAGGGATGACCATCAGCAGCCTAAAATCTTTCCAGCTCCCCAAAAAGTCTCCTAACATCACTCCCGAGTTGTTGGAACTGGCTCACAGCCTCATTTAAGGAAGTGTATGTGTAATTGTATGAGTACATTTCCAGTTGCACTTTCAGCAATCTAATATTGATGTCTGGATATGACTTTAAATGTGTAATGCTTTCATCGGTGAGGCCAGCACTGCACTATGCTGCATTGAGAAGTATTTCTTCCAGTTGTGAAAATTCTTGCAATCCTGGTTGACTAAACCGGTGTTGTAGCTGAGAAAGGGCCATATCGATGATTTTGAAATACTCGATTTTGAAGAACTGTTCAGCTGTCTTGGCAGTTCTCCATTACCAGCTGAACGTACTGGTAATCTTCTGGGTCGTGGAGGGGCGATTGGTTCTAAATCCAGTTCCTCAGCTGCTACCTCCTCACTATTACACAGGCCTCAGGGGTTATTTCGGCAAAAAAGAGCAGGACCATGTTTTATCTAACAGAGCTGTCATTAGCATCTCTTATTAGTGCTGGCCTGCAGCTAGCGAAAATCATGGTGCTGCAGTGTAGAAAGGGTGTTTGGCCTAGTGGATTTACAATTTGAGGCAACTTCTTTGCTTTATGTATTTAAGTGTGGGAACAGTATGGCATGCTCATCAGAATCATATGCACAAAACATTCCAGTGTGCTCTTCAATGGACATTGGGCACATCAGACAAAAACAGGTATATGTGCTGTTACATAAGGGAGCACCCCATAGGTGCCACTAACCAATGGGGTGATGACTTGTACAGCGCACAAATCATTGCTGCACACATCACTGCACTGATTTGCCATGGATTACTGTCTGCAAAGTGACAGACCATGAACTCTACTTTCCTAATCAAGGTGCCAAGTGACATTGAGTTGCCATCTGGTGGCGCTAGGCAGCGGCTGGCTTGTTTAGACAATTAAAAGACCTTTGATGCATTTAGTCCATGTCCTAAAGCAGCAACTAGAATACTTAAGCAAGAAAATTAGAGTTAAAGGACAGCAAGACAATTTGCTCTAATTAAAGAGTCATTTCTGCAATGTCAGTCCCATTCAAGTTGGAACTCTTTAAGATCCAATGACCCACTCTCAGTTCCAACAAGGCAAACAAGCTGTGGTTTTTCAATTATTCTTTACAAACCCACTACTTGCAAGACTCATACAGATTCAAAAATGTTCTTATGGTTGGACAAAGGTCGCAAAAATGTGCGAGTACCGGGGCATCTAATAGCAGTGCCTGGCAAATGCCTAAAACTTATACACAAGCCAAAACTGTTGGTGTTGCCAATACTTGTTTTTAACAGGACTTGATATTATTTTAAAGAAGCAGGCACATGTGTCAAGCAGATGAACACTTCTGCAAAAGGACAGCAAAACTGACTTGAATGAAGCTGCAGCTGGAAGATGGTGTCATTGCTTCGCAAGCAGCTATTCAGTCAATCAACGGAAACGCAGGCATAAACGGGTACAAATGAAAAATGAATATAGTTCTTGTAAAATAAACCCTATGAGTGCAGTGATATACACAGCTTGTGCAACAAATCTTGAAACGTCGTATTTCATTTTCCTGACCTGGTTGTCAAATGTCTGAATATAACAAAAGGGTGTTTTTTAAAATAAAAATTCACTTTTTGGATGCGATCCAAAAGGTATGGTTGCTTTGCATTCCAAATGTGGATTTTAAAAAGACATCTACAGTACGTTTATAACGATGATACTGTTTTTGTTTTTTTGCGATGATACTATGAAATAAAACTATATACATGTGCATTTAAAACACACACTAACACACACACACACACTCCAGCTTGCAGACTGTGGTTTCAGCGCACCCTAGAGCACCTCATACCTGAAAATAAGCCTGCCTTATTAGCCAGTCGTGCATTCCAGACCATAGGCCTGGCCAAGTTCTACGTTGTGTAAAGCAAGACATACGAACAGAGGTCTTTGCAATGGCAACCCATAGTTCATGAAATGCAAAAGTAAAAAAGCTCTGTATAATGATACATGCCTTGGAAACCAGTGCGTTATGTTGTTAGCGTTTCTGTGGTGTTACTAGCCTGCGTCATTTTGCTCCGACCCTTACCTGGCAAAATGTTTCTGCATGGAGCATCTTGGTGTTTGGTTGTTCCACTCAGGAAGGAAAGTGAAATGTATTGCACAGAAGTATGCTCTCATGTCCAAGAAAGTACCCTGCAATTTCAGCAGAATCTGCAGCATTGTTTAAAAAGAGAATAAAAAGGATTGTTTTGCTCTGCTGAGGGCATGTCAGATGAGAGAGAGATCATTGGTTTGAACTCCCCATTGCGACCCTTTCCAGACAGCTGTGTCTTCCAATGTAAAACGAGATACGAAAATAAAACAATAACGAGGAGTGGTTTGTGCAATTGAGTCGACCCTGGGCCTTGGGCAAGATGAAGATGGCGTAACGATGCAGCTAGAAGCTAAGGATCCAGTGGAAATAAGTCACCAGGCAGGCACACCGCTCCAGTGTGGGCAGCCCGCTCACAAGCAGAGGAATGTCCTATATTCAAGGAAACACTGAATGGTAAACGTGAAATGCCATGTTTTAATACATTTTTGCTTATGCGAGTGGGTGATGTTTAATTGGTATGGCAGCTTAGGTCACTGTTAAAAGCAGGGTAGGCTACGGATCTCCTGTTATACATAGTGAATGAAGGGAACGGTAGGGGAACAATCTGAATCCCGTTGCCACGGCACCGCGCTGACCCTGGGAGGCTTTGGTGGTCACCACCATTAGCGGGGTCACCCGAATGGGCCAGAGGCGAAGTTGGCTTCCCCCTCTGTAACTGAATAATACATTAAGGGGATTGGTGAAGTGGGAGAGCGCCCAGAATTTACATCAGACGGACGGGGCTATACTGAATGGGATGGCGGCTGCACCCCATGAGCGCACCGCAAGCCGGTGCTGGGGTCAGTGTGCGCGGTCGCTGCTATGGGCAGTTACAGGTGCACACCGATTAGCTATCGAACACATGTACAGCTGGTGGGAGGGACACCTGCAAAGCATTCATTTCACGTTTCTTTAGTGAGAAAGCAAAATCACCACTATGAACTGTAGGGTCTGATGATCATGGCGTCATTTTAGCTAGGTGACAATAACTTATGATTTAAAAAACATTACAATGTACTGAAAGATTAGCACTCACGTTTTGCCTTGCATTAAGTACATAAATTAATGCACACACAAACTAAAATCATGCGTTAGTCTTACTGCTAAAAACGTGAACATGGACACTCTCCCTCAGCTGATTTTAAAACACCTCTACTAATAACAGTTGCTGCCATGTGTCGACAACCTGTAACCTGGAAGTCGCATGCAGTTCTCACAGCATGCGCCTAACTCGCAGGGCTATACAACTTATCAGTTTCAAATTCGATCATATTTCGGGCAGATCCCCAGCAAAATAAAAAGAACTCTTACCACGATAACAATAAAGCTAGGTAAGAAAGCAATTTAAAAACCATGGACCTGTGTGAAGAGGTGGCTTCTTCCGGTGGAACTGGAAGGCAACGACACAAAAGAAGGCAAAAGAAAGAGATATTGAAATTAAGAGTTTGGCCCAGACTGCATAGAGTCCCTCCCAGCGATGGCCACATAACCAGAATCCGCTGTCTTTCTATTCGGATATTTATAGCAGTCTCACTCCCTATGAACTTGCGGCAGCTGCTGGGGAATAGGCGAGCCATTGGATGGCTGGCAGGGTGACCTTTTATTTCAAAGGTTAGGTCACGTTTAAATGGCAGATGACAAACTTAGTGCGTTTCTCATCCACAGGCTAGCTGCGGTTCATCCGATCTAACTTCCACACCATGTGTCAAAAAACGAAGTACAGAACCATTTATTTTTGTAGTTTGCTTAGAATAGATGAGAGGTGGGCGGCATGGTATAAACCTTCAGCAACACATTTCTTATCGGGCGGGCTCTCTATTAAACCGAATGAATGACTGTAGGTGGTCATCGCCATTAATTGAAACATTCCAGGTGAGAAAAGGCTGGCTATTACGACCCATCCATCCTCCCTGCCCCATAGCTTGACACCGTTTCGGAGCCTAACAGATCCCATCTATAGTCTGATACCTCAAAGCAAAATTCAACTGCTCCTAATGCACAGCATATTCTAGTCACTATGTTTTAAATTAAACAAGCAACCAAAATCCATTCCCTGCATTTCTATGAGGAATGCCTCCATTCCGAAAAGCAGTTTACAGTCTCGTTCTCCTCTTACCTGCTGCTTTCCTATCGACTGAAGAATCTTCTTCGGGTCAGACTCGCACCGACCGTCACGGTAGTGGGAAACTGTCTGTGATGTGCGGACACGTGCCTCTGAGGTACCAGGGTGCCTCTGAGGTACCAGGGTGCCTCCGAGCTCAAACTTCAGAAGGTTGCCACCCACGCGCATGCATGTGCGCAGCAGCAGCGTGCACGTCATCATCACCCTCCTCACCCACCCCTGACCCCACTCTAACGAATTTCATTGGCTGACAACAGCCAATGAAATATCGTATAGTATGTGTTACAGTGTTACTATAGGAAAGCAAACTGACCCGGCCGGCCCACACGGCGCTGCACACGCAAGAAGCAGAAAACGTAACTCAGCTCAGCCGAGTTTCGTTTTCTGCTTCTTCTAGCTGACTTTTGTTTTCCCACCCGACACGGCGCTGCACACGCAAGAAGTAGAAAATGGAACTCGGCTCTGCCGAGTTTTATTTTCTGCTTGTAGCTGAGTTTTGTTTTCTGCTTTTACTCAGCAGCTGGTGCCGAACCGGTCACAAATGCGGCCCAAAAGTTGGAGGGGACAATAAAGCATGACACAAAAGTTGGGGGGGGCAAACCCCCCCCGTTCCCCTCTATAATTTCGCCCATGCCTGAGTTGCAGCTCGAGGCTCTGCAGATTGTCGACTTGTGGGCTACGAACGAAACGTCCTGCGGCTGCTTCTCTCCTGCATAAAGAGAAACGTCTTCTTTGCTACCATGAGTGTCGTCTGCCATCCCTGATCAGGGTGATCTTCACTGCTGCCCATCTCTGTCGTGTCCTATGGTGTCTCCCCTCATCCTGGAACCTGCTGTGGTTGCTGTCTGGAGGTGCCTTTGCCATCCTAATTGAAGACTTGTGTTGGAGGATTCTCTTGGGTCTCTTTAAATTGATAAAGTTGGCAAGGACGTAGTCTTGTATACATTCTTTAGCCTTTCTTCGCAAAAGGAGACCTGCATTTACTATTTTGTGATGGAGCATTTTTCCTCTGTTAGGTAAGATGTTCATATTTGTGATACATCTTTGTGACCTGTATCAACCCCAGAACTTTTTGCATTGGACTTGGTGATTAATTTCCCTTGTCCCTAGGTGAAGGGAAATCTTTTTTTAACTTGCCAGCTAGTCTTTTACTCTTTTTATGGGTGATCTTTTTATGTCTCTCCCTAGTGTATGGTTGGAATTATAGTTTACTATAACTTTTGGGCTGGGCTGGGTTGGCCCTTTGAGCTGCCCTGTTAATTTCTCTTTCTTGTACTAGGCTGAACTACTGTATTTTTATTTATTTATTTGATTATAGTTTATAAAAACGTTTGCAAAATTACACACAAAGAGAAAATACAAAATTGTAATTTTGTTACAATACAAAAATAAAAGAAAACATTATTAACACAATACTTAAAAAAAACAAACAATCCCAACCTTATTTCTCAAAATTTCATCATACAGCTCATAAAACAAAAAAAGCATGTACGACATAAAACACATGCATTAACATAGTCCAAAATACAAAATCATTGAGCAACATGCACATTTACACACTAAACCTCTTAAAGGTCTTTAGAATATTTTTAAAACCAATAAAAATATCACTATATCAATCTTCTAAATGAAACAAAATGAACATATATTACTCCACAGTATTCTAACCCTGAATATATTTTAGAGAATCTGTTTCCTCCTTAAGCTAAATCGTATATATTCTTCAAAAATGCTGTTAATCTAATCTTTAGTGCTATTATTGCCATGTAGCAATTGGTACCATAGAAATTCTCTATTAACAAAATGAGTTGATTCAACACCCTGTGAAAAGTATAGGATTCTCTGGGGGAGAGGAACTGGACATATTAAAAACAGATGTTGCAGTGTTGCAACTTCTCCTTCAACTTTACAGGACCTACACCCTTTAACATCATCGCCGTTCTTATGTTCAGAATTTCACATTGGCTCTAAATCTCGTGGTCTGATTACGTATGATCTTACTTGGATATTTTACTAAATATTCCTCCAAAACTGGATAAAGTGTTCAAAAGGAACACGCTTGATTATACACTCTTGAATTGTTCAAAATTGCATTATTCTTACACCAATCATAACTCTTAATTAGTTCTTTAACTTTAAGCGGTTTATTTACAAGAGTGGACATAAATTCCCAAAGTGCATAGTAAGGATTCTACTTCCTCATTCAATTTGAACATAGAGTCCACCTATATCAGCCCCTGCAATGGCGTATAAGTCATTCTGTTTCGATATTAAACAACTCCTAAGTAACTGAGTTTGTTTCCATAGAACCCGAGATTTCAATGATTGTAAACCAAGTTCATACCTAATCAATTGCATGGGAACACTCTTAGGAAGAAAGAAAAGAACTGCTTTCCACATCAAGGTTTTCAATTTTCAGATAATCCAAAAATTCATAGGCACAAAATTCAACTCCATATAATAATCGCGGCACTACCTTCATTCTGTAAAAGGTGCCAGTGAATATTTACCATATTTTCGTTCAATAATTTGCATTTGGTGAAGAGCAATGTCAGCTTTACTCTGTATACAATTTTTAGCCACAATTAGTGAACCATTAGCAGTGAATGAATAGCCAAGATAACACATGGTATTTGACAATTTGATTTGCCCTCACAAAACCATGTCCATTTAGATTGCTTTTTAATTTGTTACCCTAATCTCATGATGCCAGTTTTAGCTGGATACCAAGTAGTAATGAGGGATTGTTATCCCCTTTACATTTTGTATAAGTGAACCAGAACCCCCTTATGTGGCGTGCTGGGGGGGTACAATGTATCCCCTTTCTTACTTACCTGTAACATTTTTGTTACAATTGCAAGTTTACTTGAATGGCTGGTGGCAGTGTTAACTACTTTTATGACTTTTAGTCATCATTACTCGCAGGCTGTTAATTCAGCCTTGGTAATGCATAGAAGGGCCACCATTTTGCTCCTTCTTTCGCCATTTCTTGTGTGCTGGCTGTGTCTGAGGTCTTCCTCTGCCATTCTGGGCTCCTGTGTGTCTGAGAAGGCAGGAAGCGGGGGAGTCCAAAATTCTGCAGCCCTTTTGTCTTTCACCTTGCCTGAAAAGAACCGACTCCCGGGGGGGGCCTGGCTGCCTGATTGGACAACCAGACCGCCCCTTGCTGTAAAATGCAGGGAGAGCATGCAGAAGGTGTGCTGTAGTTGCTTATAACCGTGAAGCTGCTGACAAGTTGACCACTGGAGCTGAAACCAAAGAGGAAGATGAAGCAACAACAGCTGTAGCGATTTCCAGATACTGTAGAGCCTGCTCTGTATATGGAGCCTGATGTAACCCATCCTTCCAATCAACCTAGGGGTCGCCAACATGACGGCTCCAACCCAGTGGCTGGTGAGATCCACTAGTCTCAAGAACACTGCATTTTGAGACATCCCATGGCATGTTGCGACCTTGCTGGACTGCAATACCCCAATGCCCTGAGACATTGAGCAATTGTGCGGTGCATGGTCTTCTGAACTCTGAAACTTTAGTGGCCTCCTCCTGGCTTTCCAGAGACACGATTTGAGTCCTTGATGTTGACTCACCAGAGTGCTGGTCCAGATTAGCGATGAGAATTCGACTGCCGATATAGCCAAAACTCCAGAAACTCTTGCCTGGAGCCTTCCCCGTTGATCCCTGCTGCAAATTTCCTTCCAGTGTCCTGTCTTCACGAGAAGGAATTTATCGACTGGGTTTTTGGCTGCAGATCCTGAAGTCGTCCAGCAGCAAACTCTTCTTCTGTGCTGAGGTACTGTGTTGGCTGGGGTATTACCTACATTTGGCCTTTTGTGATTCCTGTGAAGCTTTGGGGGGGATTCATGTGATTGGGAGTCCTCTCAGTCAGTTCATCCAGGCCCATTACTGGAATCCCTCTCTGGTGTCTTCTCTGTACTCCCTAGAACCTTTCTAACTTGTAAACTACTGGTTTTGAAGAGAATTCCTTAAGAACTCAGACTTTTCCTGCAACTGAACCCTATCTCACCCTGCCTACAGCTGGCACCTAGACCACTAGGGTCCCTCTTCTGCCTCTGAGAGAACTCATACAATAGACTGGGGAAGGACTGGATAAGAAATGGATTCTGCCTTGAAAAGTAGAAGTGTTCAAAACTAACCTACTTGTTAAAGAGTTTGTTGGTAACTGTGCCTCTGAAATATGAGCAGTTACAAAACTTCTTACTATCCTTTGAATGTTTTTGCCATTCTGAAAAGTATATATAAGGTTACTTTACTCACCTGTGAATTGGGGCCCCCTTTTTCCAGAAGTAATGCTGTTTGCTTCACTTAACGATTTCTTTCAGAAAATAAGTGTAGAAGTTCACAACATGGGTCTTGCTTCCCCTGACCTGTTGTCGAAGTCTGCCTTGGATTTTACTTACTTTGAATAGCTGTGTGCAATTCTTAATAAGTGTATTGTGGGTTTTACTCGCCTTGGTCTGCCTTGTATTGCTTACCTCAATCTGTGTTCCACTGATCTGGAAAGCAACTGTAATAGTTTATTACACCATTAGGTCTTACTCACCTGGTATAACTGAGGTTATCCTGAATGTAGTTATAAAGTTTATACTGTTCCATGAACTTGTGTTCCACTCTATAAAAATGTATCCTGGTAACGGGGCTGTTTACTAAGTGATTCCTTAACTGAGTGTCACTGCATGACTGACAGGGTCTACTACCCTTGAATTAATGTAAGTAATCTAAAAGTAACATGTGGTTTTTCTCCTCCTGAATAGTTGTTTTCTATTCTAAATGTGCATGATTAGGTCTGACTTGACTAGAAATACTGTTAGTTGTTCTGAACAAGGTCTATGCTTTGGTCTGTGTACCTTAATCGTTGTTGAGTTTTTATGTTTCGTTTGATTCTATGACAAAGTACTTACCCACCAACGCCTATTTGTATCTATAATAAACCTTTATTTTTTTTATAATACTTCAGGGTGTGTTTCTGTTGAACCATTTGTATGCTACAGGTTGTTTGTGCTTTCCTATAGCCCTCTCTCCCTCCTAAGATAAGCCTGGCTGCTCTGTCTACGCTACCAAATACTCAGGGAGTACAGCCTTATACTAAGATTGGAGTTTTGTACTGTCTTCTTTGTATGGTTTTACTAAGCCCATAGTTGGACTTCAGACAAACTGTCCGAACACTCTGACGCATGATGAAAGGGCTTGTAAGGTGAAGAGGGTACAATGCAGTGGCAGCTTTCCCTGTACACTATTAAATCCATTGTGCATCACCAGATGTTGTATTAATGAAGAATATATTTGTATGGACTAGATGGAGTTCTGCACTCTGCGACTCTGCTTGTTTTTTTTTTAAACTTGGATTTTCAAGAACCCTTGCCATTGACTATGCTGGCTAGATCTACTGAGAGTTGTCCAAAAACATCTGGAGAGCCAAAAGTTACAGACCCCTAGACTATAAATATTTAAAACTTGTGGGGAAGTGGTCTAGTTTGTGCCACTGCGTTTTGGTGTTGGTGTATGTCTTTGGACTGTTTCTGTCTGAACACCCGCATTGAATTCAGGATGTGCCTTGAAGTCTGTTTTGTTCGTGTCCGTTTAAATCTGTTTCTTGGTGGACATGCAAGAGTGTGACGTGTATTCACATATTCGTACCTCGGTTCTAAGGTTACTGACCCATTCTGAGCAATCCTTTCAACGACTAACTTGGAAATAGCCGTCGCAACCCATAAAGGCATTGATTGCCTTTTTAACGTGGGTACTATTAGGGGAGCAGAATCTTTAAAATCTCTGCATTTAAATGAATGCTATACAGTTTCCTTCCTGGTCCCGCATACACTGGGCAGTGATTTGTGTTTCAGATGAAGCATAGTGGCACCGTCCGCCCAGAGTGTCCACAGAAAGGCCAGCGGCAGACCCGGAAGCAGTTCCACTTAAGCTTCCCTTTTTAATGCAGGCGTCAGGAAGACTGTCCAGTCTGACAAGCCAACAGATTTCTGGGAACAGTTCGATGGAAACTGGGTCTCTATTTTTTTCCGTGTACGCAATCTAAAAATAAATTCGTGCAGTGGCTCTTCTCTTTTTACTTGCACAATTATGCAGAAGTGTGCGCGTTGTATCCTGGGGGAGGGGGTATACAGCAAAGTCTGCCTTTACTACAAGGTTTAGGAAGGCCTACCTGGTCTGCGGTTTTGATAGTTTTTAGTCATCCGACGACACAAAATTCGCTGTTCTGGAGTGTATTATGCAGGGCCTACATAATATGTAAATCCGTCACTTTATAAAAATGAGTTGCTCTGTTTTTAAGATTCTATGAATATATAAGAATCAGTGCATAACAGTGGACGTATTTTGCAGAAGCCACCAGTTTGCTCCATGATGTCAATTGTGCCCATTGAGGTAACGCAATGGACGATTTTTAATTGGAACATATGTTGATACATGGTCATTGGGGAGAGGTGACTGACTCTCCAGAACACTTTTACATATGGCTGTCAAGGCGACTAAACCATTTTACAAATGGGGACCTCACCTTTCTAAGAAAAGGGTCCACACATGTCTGCTGTCACATCAAGACATGACGCGTGTCCGCTGCTCGGGAACCAGGGGTAGCTTTCTAGTTCAGGCGGGATCTGTCGTCTTCTGGGCGGCGGGATCCAATAGCAGGAGTTAAGCCACTGGATGCTTTCAGAAACATTTGGTTTGTGGGGGGGGGGGGCGAATAAGGTGGCAGGGGTTATTTCCTTACGGGATTCTGTTTTTTTTTTTCTGTCGAATGCCACACACTGCAATAATTGTGACTGTACTTCATTATCTGGTGGGTGTGTAATGGCTGGCATATTCTTGGAAGCAGGTGTTATATTTTCCTTTCAGTGCTGTACTGGGTGTGCACCATCATAAACCTGATTTGCACAGAGCACCAGTGCAACATGGAAGTCCTCAGGTGGCACAGTCCGTTTTTTCACAGTTGAGTTTTCTCTTGTCTGCAATTTTAAGATCCGATTCTTGACCAGACCCACTTCAGCATTATTTCACAGGTGTATGCACCAATCCGTGATTGTGCAGCATCCTCCAGCATTTACCTAGACATAGGGGAAAAAAGAGTGGTCTCAAACAGGACCCTTTGGAGCGGGTGCGGACACGTGCACAGAGGATGGGACCACAATACAGAGTAAGATACAGATACAGAGTACCAGCCAGCACCATCTTTCTGCATGACATTCGTCACTGGTGGCGCTACTTCATCAGCTCAAACGTGCAGCCCACCACCATCCACCTGGGAAAGGATTTCAGCTTCACCTGTTTCTTCCTGAAATCTCAGCCAGAACCAGATCCAGCACATTCATTGTTACAGGGGGTGATTAGCTAGTGGAGGCAGTATTCCTATCCATTTCCATTCGTCGGGATTATCTGAAGTGGATGTAATATGAGCCCTCCTTGTTTGCAATATTTGGAGACTCAATGTTTTTTTACTTGCTAGTTTGAATTATTCGAAGTCAATGTTATCTTGATTTTATTTGTGTGAGATTATCTAGGATTCTATTAATTGTTGTGGATATAATGAATGCAATTGGTTATTTGTTGATTTGATTCTTAGTGAACATCTTTTGGCTTTAGGTGATATTTTCTTTTTTGTTGTGCATTATGTATGTCTCATTTTTACTCTTGTGTAATTTCTATTGTATATTGATTTGAAGATTTCTTTGTAAAGGTTTGAATTAACCAAATACAATTAAAAAAAAACAAAAAAAACGGGGTGAACGTGAAATTTGAGCATGAATTTATCTAAATAGGATGGAGGAGTGACCCTGTGAGAGACGCTGGTTATGTTTGAGCAGGATGTGCTTATTCTGAACCCTTCCCTATGTTTGGAGAGAGGATTTAATTGCAATCTGTGTGGTTAAGAGGTACATTTCCTCCTCTGACGGTGGCATGCTGAAAGTGTTTGTACTGGAGTAGATATTCGAGCATGGAAAAGGAACCCCCTCTTTTTCTGTACTTTCTTCTTTGCAGCATCTCCCACTGTGCCAGAGGTTGGCTAAGGAACCTTCTATGACTAGAGCCCGCAGCGCTGACCCCTCAACTGCACTTAGCCATCAGCTCCGATGAAATTGGCCACTTAAAGTGGGCAGTGGGGACGTTTTGTGTTTCTCACCCTCTTTCTGTGAAATGTGCTAGTTTGTGTATCCCTTTCACTGAATCGTGATGAATGTTGTACATTCCGGAATCTCCTTATCACCTGAAAGGACAGTAGGCTTTTCATCTTTTCTCGCATGAGTGGCGGGGCTGATCAGTCCTTCTAGAGGTGCGATTGCACGGAGCTGTACTCATCATAGCAGCGTGGACTCCCACGGTGCTTGGGGGGTTCACCATCAGAGGTTTCAAGCAATGAGAGCCATGTTTCCCCTACCCAGGCGAGATGAAACTAAGTTCCAGTCTGGATAAAGCATCCTGCAAGAGTTACACGGACAGGAGATGGCAGCCATCCTCCGTTCTCTAAATATGATCTTGTGACCATTCTGTGACCACCACGGTCGCAGCCAGGTGGCATTTTCAGTGTCACCTCCTTGTGAAATTTGGGATGCTAGTAATAACATCACAATACTGAGTAGATGACACTCCAGACATCCTCTTAACCCCTGAGCAGTGAACCTTTCAGTATCTTCGGTCGGGCACCTGAGCGATCGTAATGGCACACAAGTAACGTAAGCACCCCAACCACGGTATCATTCCAGCTGTGTGTGCTTGCGTGGTGGCACTTGCAGTCCCCTTTCTAATCCGTGCACCCAGTGGGGAGCTCGAAAAGAGTAGGAAGGTCGGGCGGAATGGCGAGGCAAATTGATGGTATGAGTGGAGAAGGTATTTCTTTACTGCGCAACAACAGTGGGTGCGTCTGGGGAGGCATTCTTGGTGTACACTATAAACTGTGACCCATAAACCTGACCTACTCGCGCCCCTTGACTGGACTGCCTTGGCTCTCCTGCTTATGGGTGTCCGAATGATTTGACCTAGCACTGCCAAAGCAGGATCTCGCTGATGCCTCCATAGACCCTTGCTAGGCCTGCCCTTTAGCACTTGGCCCACACGAGTGAGACTCTGCAGGAGCGCTTGGGATGCGACCGCAGTGGCGCACAGTGAGTCACATTCCAAGGATGGACAATTTAGCAACTTTTAGTAGTGAATGTTCAACACAACATAAGCCTCAGGCAGCTGCACATTGCCATGGGCTATATATATATA
The DNA here is from genome assembly GCF_040938575.1 of Ambystoma mexicanum. Classification (NCBI taxonomy): domain Eukaryota; kingdom Metazoa; phylum Chordata; class Amphibia; order Caudata; family Ambystomatidae; genus Ambystoma; species Ambystoma mexicanum. The sequence continues at coordinate 1,167,137,966 of NC_090935.1, read as the reverse complement.
TATATATATTGCAAGCCAACATAAAGCATTGTCCACCAGCTTGTATTCTACAGCGGGAGGTCCACCCTCCATCACTCTTTGTCAGGCCTTTTAATCTGTAGCTGCCCGGTAAACCGTATCTTTACCTACACGGTGGGCATTTCATATCTCGCCTCACTCTGCGCGCACGCAGTGACCAAAAGAGTCACTGCGTTGCTCCAGCGCGCAGCTATGCATTATGGCGGTTCCCTGCCATTGAACTTATTCTGTTACACCCCCATTAGCGGGTTACCCAGGGATCGTACTAAGCCGAATGTGGACGCAATGCTATAATGCAAATGGCCAGGAAGGCCCTGATCCCCCTCTACCCCCTTTCATAAAGTGGGAACACCTGGGAGCACAAACCTTCTTTCACCGATTAACCACTGGCCGTGTTCCGGCTCATGTACTGAGTGGACGCCCCGTTGTCTGTGTCAGTGCAGCAAGTGTGGCGAACAGTGATTTTTGGGGGGGGCGTGGCTGCTCCTTCCCCAGCTTGTTCGTTCGCTCCTCGTCTGCCACCAGAGAGACGCCTTAACAGCGGGTGGACCTCTCCTCCAGGGACGTCATTTCACCAAAATGCCTGGGGTAGCGGAAGGGACGTCACATGACCCTTGACCTCTGAGATCACAGGAAGGGATGTCATTTGACCCCACCCCGAAGTGACATTATCGGAAGTGATGGAACACAACCTTTCACCCCTTTAATGAACCTAGTATTGTATAGAATTCCAGAAAGACAAATTATGTGTTATTCCTATTCTTACTTATTTCGGGTCACTGCTCAAAGTGTTACACTTGTGTGGAACCCCCTGTTGTTTTTTTTTTTTTGTTCTTTTTTTTGATGCCTCAACAAAAAATGGCAGCCACTCCAGAAACAAAGAACCACATGGCACTGGCTACAGCCCAGGAGCTTCAGTGTAAAAGAAAAAAGGTCAAATCTTGTCTTATTTTTTGGGGGTTAGCAAGGGAGACCTCATGGCGACCCCCAAATGACGTCCCTGTTCTCCTCTTCGATATTGTTCGCTTCACCAGAGCGGTTCTCCTTGTGGGACAGCTGGGCTCCTCCCTAGCTCAGTCTTCTGTCCACTTTCCTTCACACTGTATTCCTTGGCGAGCTCACCATTAGCGCCCACACGGGGGTGACCAAGCATTCCACCAACTCGCCTTCATGTTCGGCGTGTCCCGTTTGCTTAGGGCATACCATAGGTAACTCCACAACCCCATAAACAAAACATCAGGGAGCAACACAGCTATGAACAATATATACACGAACATCAAATCAATTGGCGGGCGCTTTTTTATTATATTGGGTAGTACTGGGTAGCCCCGAAATGTGGCTATTTGGATTAATCCAGGGGTTGCTGTGTGCGCTCAGTTGTTGTGCCATTCAGACCGAGCCTTCTCTTTACTATCAATTTCTTTGAGTTTTGAATGACCGTGAAACAAGTTGAAATGCGGGCGAGTGGCGTCCGCAGAACCGCGTCAGCCCAGGTCTAGGCGTGTCAAGAGATTGTGCAGATGTTAAAAACGAACGGGGACAAGGCAGACCTGTGTGAAATGTCGCGTGTCTTTGGCATGGTAACCGTAGCACGAGCTAGTGAGTTCTGCCTCGATTTCATCGCGTTTATACATTGCTGCCGTCACCAGACAGACATCCTGGCACAAGCAGATGCACTCAGTGCTGCTGAGATCGGTCAATAACTGAGCGGCCTGGACTGCAAATCTGTGTCCTGAAGATACTTTAGGAGTTGGGGGTTTTCGTCCCACAAGACCGTAACCTTCTGCCTTGGTTATGAAGGATCAGTTTTATTTATTTTTTAGTTTAGGCTATTTAGATGTCTCTTGTGACACCTTGTAAGCCGAAACTATTGCATTAGAGTGCAGATGGGAAGGCATGGCATAGGAGGAGCGGCACACACTCTATGGGTGTTCTTAGTATATGTGCCCACCCATTGACTTCCCATGCTCGTGCCAATCCAAACCAGTTTCTGCCCCTGCCCGCACAACACACAGCCTCATGGGAACTCTTTGAGCTTGCCTTAGCCAAGCCTTACCATCAAACTTTGCACTCACAGTACCTGCAGTCTCCTGAGAGTTAATGACTTAATTGCAGTTGTAAAGCCACTACTGGTATAATACAAGTGTCTTACCAGGCCTGCCTTCAGCCACTCTTAGAAGCACTCTGTGTGTTCTTCACTGAAAGCCTGTTAATAACAAGCATTGGCAAAGCCACCAGTTTGGGCTTGTGTATAAGTATTAAGCTTTTTCCAGGCACTGCTATTAGATGCGCATGTATTCACACCTGTTGGCCTCAATATCCAGTAAACTCCACTACAGCTGTGCCTGGCAAGTACATTGCCCATGCCTACTAAAAAGCACAAACTGTTTGCATTGCCAATGCTTGTTCAAGTCTGGTTGTTGCGTGTGAAGTGCCTTGTGCGCCAGGCATAACATTGTGTGCTCGATCTTCTTTTGCTCTGCTCACCAGTGCAGGGCATTAAGCAAACTTTGTCGTATGAGTCTTGGGAGGATAGCTCGGGGGCAACGCGCTCGCCTTGGTAGCAAGACAATGCGGAGCAACACAGGTTCTATCCCCGGGTCCGTGCTTACAAACATCTGGGTATTAATCGTGTTATAAATGAACAATTAATATAAATGCAATAATTATAGGCGCTTGGCATATGGCGGGAATGGACGCATTCGGGAGGTATTTTGTTTTTACTTTTGGCAGCACAGCATACAGTGAAAGAGGACGATAAACCAAAAGTAAGTCCAAGAAACCTGAACGTATGCTGTTTAGGGAAACTGGTTGCCAGGGGAACACTCGTGCAGGCAGTTGGTTATGTTTTGTTGTGCAGGGCTTCCAGACGACGCCATTAGAATGGCATATCCTCCTCCTAGGGTTTCACATCCGTTGAATAATGAACCCATGCGTCACTGGTGTGACCTCATGAGACAGGACTCTGGCTTTTCCGCTTCCTCCCACAGGGTTGTCGACCCCGAGATAAACGAGGCATGCCATGCGCTCCTGCCTCGCGATCACCACCACGCTTGCCAACGGCCTTGGCATCGCAGTGCTGCCAGCTGACGGCCTGTCACTGCTTGCCTTTCAGCACCCATGCTGTCAGAGGGAAGTGCTGTGCTCAGCTGTTGCCCCATCATGTCAAATGCCTGCTGGCAAGCCCAGCCTTGCCTCCGGGCATTGCTTGAGCTGTGGGCGTTTTGCTGTGAGAGACCCGTGGCATGGTTAGAAGTCAGGGCTAGGCGTCAGAGGAGCGAAAAGAACGCAAAACCGGAGGAGGTGGGTGTGATGAGGGCAGGGGTTTTCTTTTTCGTAGGGTGAAGGAAGGATTGAGTGAGACGCATGAAGGAGGGGTGTTAGAAGCTTGGAACGGTGACAGGTGATGCCTCTGTTGTCCACCCCTCCCCCGTGCTCTCCCTCCCGATCCTGGCCTTGTTGGACCATCGGGACAGTTCAGGTGCGGACAAGGTTTCTATTAAGGGATACGTTTAATGACTTGCTCAAATTTGAGGGTAGAACCAGGTTACCATTTGGTAGGTCGGTGTGTGTTCTGTCCTTTACTGCGGCTGCAGCGTTAATCTTTTCTCCCTTCCTGCTCGAGCTGCGTCATAGTGGCCTTTCCATTATCCAGGTGCTGGACCTGCAATGACAGAGTCTCCTCTGAAGGGGGCAGTGTGGCCTCATTTATGGTTCTGTTACTTGGCCAGACACTTCTTTGATGGACACATCTAGATAGTATTGTGAAGATTAGCCACAAGCCACAGTTGGATTGTGAAATTAACCATGCATATCACTAGATAGGATTGTCAACATTAGTCATGCGTCACATTAGATAGAATTGTGTAGATTACCCGCCTAGAAGAACTTGGGGTGCAGCCAATGTACTAACCACCCCGCTCCTGCTACCCTCCAACGCCAACGTAACATACACACCCACTTGGGCTAGCCAAACTATGCACAAACACACACCCAACATAAGACTCGCATAGAACAAACCATCCCGACTCTGGACCTTACCCATATGCATACAACAAGCTAGTGCACAACAACCACGACCTTAAATACCAGACAATCTACATAAGAGCACACTGACGCAGCCCGACATAACAAGCATTCACATAGAAAACAACCCAGGCGTTGGGCGTTACCCGTACAGATACAACAAGCCAGTGCACGCACTCAACCATCTGCCAGCCAACACATACAGATGCCAGTTTCCAGTAGTCCTGGACCTAGCCTATCACTCTACCCTCAATTAACCCACCCTGCCCTCATTCTTGCAGAGCCACGCGAGTGCCTGGAGACTGCCCCTGGGTGGTAGCAGTGCGCAGCATAAATCAACATAATGTAACATGTTTCCTAGACCATCTGAGAGGCGTGTTTTGACAGCTGAACTTGACGGGAGATCTTTCACAGGGTCAGGTAGGTTTCGTCAGACGCTCTAGTAGGAGGAGTGCAAGTCATGTCCCAGGTCTCGAGTTTTTCCTCGGGTGTCTGACCCAATGACTGATAAATGACTTGATGGGAATTAGTTACTTGGATTGGTACTGGTCTAGAAACCCCTATACTATTCAGTCAGGGGAGGTAGAGTGTTCTTAGTCAAGGGGTACACGTTTTCCCAACCCGAAAACACTCAGTGGTTTAACGAGGCAAGATGGTGTCCCATCTGGGCACTAAATAAGTGTATGGAGGGTAGAGGTGTTTGCATTAGTAACCACCAGGGTTGGCTCTGGTTTCTCAAATGGATTCTGTAAAAAATCCAAACTCCAGTGTACCCTCCCTTATGAAGTTATTTGGGGTCCATAAGGCTTTGTTTTGTTAGAGCTTACAGTAAAGGCAATCCGCTGCATTGGTTTTATAGTTGGCTCTCTGCACAAGTTCTGAGGTGAATGATGACCTGCAGATGATAGAACAAAATCAAAATCCCACTAGAGACTCTTTTCATGAATGACTAGGGTTCTGTTTGCAAGGTTTTCAGGGCAAGATGCACCTCCCATCCCTTTACATTGCTTATGTGACCTGGTACGTGGAGGCACACTTTGAAAATACGTTTCAATAAATCTGTTTCACAGCTCACAGTACAGGCAAACAAGGTTTGACGTTTATATTTGGCGTGAAACTCGTGCCATGGCGTGCTCTTCTGCAGATCACCGGGGTGGTTAGCACTAGTGCACTGCATGTGCTCCCAACAGAGGAAGAACAATGGGCTCGCCCACATTCAACATCAAATTGTAGGTGGGTGCGTACTTCACCTTATGGTTCTGCGACACATCACGCTCACCGACCATGGGTCTCATGAAATCCGCAGTGTAGCATTTTATGTTTATGCAGAGCACGTGCAATACCAAACATTTAACAATCAAATACAATTGGCAACTTATTGATCTCTGGGACTGTGGTAAGAGGCAAAGCTCTACGTGCGGCCACAGAGATCAAAATATATATTTTCAAGGAACAAACTTTGGTTGCAGGACCGTTAAGGTGATAACATAATGAAACAAAATCCCTGAAATTCAGCTAAAGCTACCTTAACCTCTCGTCCCTTGTTTTGCAGCCTATTACCACAATAATGACATCCCTGGTGACATCACTAATTACATCATCTATGACATCACTACTGGAATCTGATTACATTACAACACTAACTGGCTATGGCCAGTGCCCACTGCCTTTGGCTGTGCACACTGTATAGGTTAACACATAAAGGGGCCATGGCCTTTGGCCACAGCTTTTGGCTGTGCCCACTGTATATTTTACTAAAGTATCCAGACACTAGCCATGGCCTTCGTTCATGCCCACTGTACATTTTACCCCATTGAAGGCCATACATGGCCTTCATCCATAGCCAGTGGCCAAGCTTTTTGGCCACCCCCCTGTATAATATAACACATTAAGGGGCAGTAATCATGGCCTTCAGCCATTGCCAGTGTCCACTGCCTGCGCCATGCCCACTATATATTTTACAACACTAACTAGCCATGGCATTCAGCCATGCACTTTGTCCACAGCCCTGACCATGGCAAAGGCCACAACCTAAATTATCTAATTAATCAAAGCTTTTATTAGCTAAGTCATACATTAAATTATGTCTGATGCCAACACAGTTGCAATCCGTGGTGTTATATATGATGTCACCAGTGATCTCATCATTGTGGTCATAGGCTGAACAACAGGGGACACAAAGTTAAGGTGTCTTTAGCTGAATTTCAGGGGTTTTGTTGCGTTTTCTCACCTTAACGTCACTACAACTCATGGATGTCATTTAGGGGTCACCAGGGGTCGCACCCGTGACTCTGAGGTCTCCCTTGCTACCCCTAAAAAACAATTTAAAAAGTTTAGAAAAAGTTTTTCCCTTTTTTAAAAATCATTGAGGCTTGTGAGCTTTGGCCAGCAGCATGTGTCTCTTTGTTTCTTCTTTTTAAATTTTAGAAAAAAAAAATATTTATAGTGAATTAGCCATACATTTATCATACATAATAAATAAAACAATATAATGGCTTTTAACACTCTTAACAGCTTAGAATATTTTTGTTACAAACAAGAAAACTCAGTTAAAGCAAGACAATAAAGAAAAATTAATAAGACAAAAAGAGATACAAGAAAGATAAACCTCGGTACAGACCTACAAAAAATTTCAAACTGGGAAACCCAGTTAAAACACAATAAATCAATCTAAGCCAACATATCCTCAAAACCGCCATACATTCAACAATACTAGAATCTTGTTTAGCTTACAAATCTCCCCCCCCCTAAACCTAATTCTTTAAGAACTGCAACTACCTCAAATGTCAAAACCTCCTCTTCGGAAGACAATCGCTTCCAAAATATATCCAAGTTCAACCATCTCACATCATGAACAAAACCCCGAGAATCTAGAGACTCTCAAAGCCCACATACTTTGGCACTTAAGAGTAAATGGTAAAGGGACTGACTTTCCTTCTCCTCAATTTGTTACACAAATCAGTCGGGTAGTCCTCACTATTTCTTATTGATAGGATTTCCCGCATGGCAAGGAGATTCAATCTAAGTCTCAAAAAAATGGATCTGATGGCTGAATCCGAGGACCGATTTAAATAATGTGGCAGATATGCTCTTCTTTTAGCAGTTTGGTTATGAGAAGCAGAGAGTTTTGCCAGCCTCATTTTCTCATTTGTCCTAATCCAGTCAGCTCGCTGCATGTGCACTTTGACTTTCATAGGATTCTCGACAAGTAGTTCCACAGAGCAATCCGACTCAGCCAGTATTTCTTGACATTTTGTCTCCAAATTACTAAGGAAGATATTACCTCCTCTCAGCCGGGCCAATGCAACATCTTCATTTAATGAACATTTGGGCCGGTCTAAGATTAACCTAAACAGTGAGACCCATTTCCACCCCATGATTCCCCTCAATGAAGTCGAGCCCAGTTCATACCTCAGACAACTAATAGGAACACAGTTGGGCAAATTCAGTGGCTTCTTTAACAGTTTGGCCTCCAATTTAACCCACTCTATAGTGATAGATAGGGGATTAAATTCCAAACCAAACACAATAATCGGAACTACACTGCCTATGTAAAACTTAATCATAGGCAAGATAGAGAACTTGCAGAATTTGTGAAGAATATTTTTCATTGCACTCCCAAATTATGTGCCTTAAATTCTAATGTTGCGACACCATGACCGATAGTCGGGGAAAGATTCAATACTAGCCCCTAAGTATGTGATCTCGGATACAACCTCTACAACCTGGTTCTCCAACACCCAATTGAATGACTTTAATAACTTTTTAGGATGTTTAAATAAAAGAATTTTAGATTTTTCTGGATTAATCTATTACACTTGGCATAGTGTGCTAGGGCCGACACTAGACACTGGAGACCCACTTGTGTGGTCCAAGACTACCATGTCATCGGCATATGCAAGCCAACTAATTTTAAGATTACCAGCTTTTGGGAAGGCCAGACCGCTATCCTACAACCATAGGATCAAGTCTGAGTTAAAAATAATGAATAGAAAGGGGGCAATTGGGCACCCCCTGGCGGACACCTCGCTTTATCTTAATTGGGTCCGAAAGGGCGCCAGCTCTTGATAATCTAACTCGCATTGAAGTGTTCTCATGGAGTTCGATGAGTATGGACAGTAGGTGAGAAGGGGGCCCCAGGCGTTCAATTCTTTCCAAAGCAAATTTCTATTAATGGTGTTGAATGCCTGGGATAGGTCAATCCAGCCTCCAAAAAGGAGCAACTCACCTTTCCCTCCTGACTGAGCACAGAGACAACTCAATACCAGTCTATTGAGGGAGGTTGACGGCCCCCTCCTAAACCCTGTTTGTTGTTTAGGGATAATGCCCTTTGACTTAGCCCAGATGTCCATTTCTGCCAAGATCAAGCCCACAAAGATTTTGTTGTCCACCTCTAAAAGAGACATTGGACGGTAATTCGAGGCAGCCAAATGGTCCCCCTTTTTAAAGAAGGGGATCACCACAGAAGATCTCCTGGATTCCGGAAATACTTTGGTCAAGAGAATGTTATCGAATAGATGTTTCAGAAGTCGTGCCCATAGGGAGGGATTCCTTTTTAGAATACTATTACTAAGGCCATTAGGGCCAACCGCTCAAGAACTGGACAATTTATTAATCTGTTTTTTCAATAGACTCACATGAGAAGGATAAGACCCATGCACCTCCCAAAACCGTTTTTTGGATTGGTGTAACGGAATCACCATAAACCTCAGTAAAGTGCCGGACTCACACCTGTTCCAGCAAGATAGACTCTAGGTTATCAGATTTGTGGCCATCCCATGAGCCTACCATTGACCACAAAATTCCTAGAGTTACTGCGGAATACTGCCCTCAACATCTTTTCCCCATCTTGTTGGTAAATTAGGTGTCTGTGCGATCGTACCCAATTCCTGTGGGTTATTCACATCCCTTATATATTTATCCAAAAGGTCTTTATCAAGGCCCATTCTTTTCAGTCTGACAATCTGTTTCCATTTCAGCTTATGAGTCGTATGTTTTTTACTGGCCTGTGCAGATTGAGGGCTCAATTCTCATAAGAATACCTGAAAATTGACAGGGGTGCAACAGGAGTAGAGCTCTCTGTCAGATAACTGTTCCAAGCATATATCAAAGATCTTTCTAGATATAAAAAAGTAATCTAATGTAGAGAAGGAGGCACCTCTATGCCACGTGGGTTCACACGAGAGATCACCCACCACATTTCCATTAATTACCAGAGATCCCTTTCCCTCATAAATTTTATCCAGATTTTCCCGTTCCCTGTGCTGGATTTACTGAGGCCCGATGCTCTATCCAGGGCATGAACACATTGGGAATTTAGATCACCTACCATTATAAGTTGGTCTGCTGGGGATAAGGAGACATATTGTACAAGATGATCCAATAAATCTTGTCAAAACTCCCAAAGATTGCAGCCCAAAGTCTTCCAGTACAAATTAACCACCAACCAGTGCTTATCTACCTTATCACCCGACCGGGTCACTCTCACAATCTGAATGCCCTGTCTCTCATTTGATAACAGTTCGGAAGACACAAAAACATAATTTCTACATGCGACAAGCAGACCTACCGCCCCCCCCACAAACCCCCCAGTTGCTAAACCAGCTGTTGAAAAGTTGAAAAACCATCAATTCCCACATTATACATCAGACCGGTTTCCTGGAGAAATATCAGATCTGCATTTTAGATGGTCCGAAATCTCACAGGGTCAGAAGAGAGGGAATTGAAACCCCTAGAGTTCCAAGAAAGTAAAGTAAGCTGCCGATTGCCTAGAGTCTCTGCTGAGAGATTCCCATTTTGAGAAGAACTTGGGTGATCTCTGGAACCAGGTTCGAGGTAGAGGCAACCGGACCACTGGCAAAAGAGCATGGTCCTAATTCAGGGACTACACCCCGGTGTGCATTCATCATCTGAGGGCATAGTTCCGAAATTAGTATATCCAGCCGATTCCAGTCCCCTTTAGCACCCATAATAATTTCTTTCTCCAATCTTGAGATTAACTGCAGTTCAGCTATATTGGTGGTATGACTGAATGGAAAAGTAACCAATTTAATGTCTGCTGTTGAAAAATACTTCAGAGAAGGGATAGATCACATATCCTTCAAAATCACCAAGCGATTTAAAGGAAAATTTCCAGGAAGAGTCGGCAGCTTTCTTGAAAGATAGACTTTAAGATCCATCTTTCGTAGAGCTGATTTTGGAGCTGGTAGTCGAAAATCAATGGGATTACTTTTTCTCTGTAGGCTGGACTGAAGATCAGAGACATTGGGCCACCTGATATCAGGCCCTACTGCAGGTAATTGTCCTGGAATAGTTCCAGAGGCACCCTGAGGCAAATGATTGTTAACCCCCGGTTGAATTAAGGCTGCCACCCCCAAGGTCCTATCCTCAGCTGTAGACTGTACTGGTAAACCTGGATTTGTAGGATTAGGTTTAGACCCAGCTTCCAAAAAGATGGGAGCAAATTTGAGCAAGATTCCTTCGGCTTTGCTTTTTGAGGAGTTTTTTTTTTTTAAAGATTGGGGCTATTTTCATTAGTGGAACGAGAGGGAGAGGATCAGTTTGAATTGCCACTGCACTTGTTAGTTTCAACCCCCCCCCCTCTGTAGGCACTTCCAGCCATTCTTTCTGAATATTTAGAGGAGATTTTACCTTTTTACCGTTACCCACCTTTGAGGGTCTTGACCCATCAAAGACCTTTGGAATTGTGGTCAACCCCTTCAAGTTTTTAATGAACCGATTAGTGTCTGATTTTTCTTTTTTGTCTTCTTCACTTTCTCCCCTGATGTTGGAAGAGGATCAGATAGAGGCTTATTTGTTTTTTTCTTTCGCTTTTTGGATTTCCCATTTGTTTTCTTCTTTTTGGGCTCTTCCTCAAGCTCCCACGTCCGGGAAGACATCTGATCCCCCTCTTTAACCAAACTATCATTGAGTAGTTCGGACTCCACCACTTGTGCCAAACGAAGAAACTCCTCCATCACTGAGGCTGAAAGCGGGGTGTCAATCATTTCGTCAACCAGTGGAACATTTGCAGTGTTAGGACTAATAGCAGCAGGGGATTGTTGAGACAACAAATCTATTTTTTTTAGATAAGACCCTGATCTCCTCCCTTGAGTCAGTCCATCTCTCGAGCAAATACTCCAGCTTGGTAGATTGCAAGCTGGCAGTGGAGTGTATTTCCCCCATGATCTCAAAAATTGCCTCGTTCAGAGCCGTTTTTATAGCCGTTTTTATAGCCACCATGGATATTTCGCTCAATTCCAGGTCTTTTGTCATTTCCAATAGCGTGCCTGACTGCTACTGCACTTCAGATTTGAGATTTCCAAAAACCTTAACCAATGAAGTCAGGACAAAATTAAGAGCCATGATAGTGGAAGGCACTAGTACCTTAGGACTATTCACCGGTGTGGATTTACGAGGGGCCTCAGGATTTATTGAGTTGTCCGAAGATTGAACACCAGAAATCTGGGAACCAGTATTTTTAACTCTCGCCATAGGTGCAGTATTCAATGTAAAGGACTCAATCAAGTCGCGACATTTCAGTTCTAAGAGTTCAACATAGAGTACATTTGCCCCATCTTGAACATTGTCCAGTAAATCCCTAAGTTTATGGGAGCACCTATCGCTTCCTCTGGTGAACCCATAATCTCAAGAGGTTGCACTCTTTCCCCTCTCGCGAACATGGAGCCAATAGTGTTCTTCATTGAGGCAGTTGCTACAGTACAGTTCAAATTAGTGGCACAATTATCCCGCAGTGGGTGACTGAACGGAGTAGAGGCTCCAACTACAGAATTAGCATCACACACTACCCCTGTTAGACCTGAGCTGGAGGGAGATTCAAAATCAGCCGGGTATATGCCTTTAGGAGGAATAAAGACACCACCCCCTGATTTGTAACGTTCAAAGGTGCACTCCCTCCATTCCCCACCTTATTCAGCTGGGGTGAGACTGACTCCCGCGAGTAAGAGCACTGCTGTCTTTCAAGTCTCCGAAGAATTATAATCGACCACTGCAGCCAAACAGTGAATAGACAAATGAAGGAAGCAAAGTGGGAAAGGCGAGCGTGCTTTTGGCTTTGCACGGGGGATTAGCACCAAGTTGCTGCCAGGAGACTGTGAGCTCAGTGGCCAAATGTCAGAGTGCTCTTAAAGTATTTACAAACAAGAGTCACTGGATACCTGTGTTCGTATCACACGGACCCCTGGCCACGCATGCACAGACTGCAATGACTGCTTCACCACTCAACACCACTCCTCTTTGTTTCTGGAGTGTCTGGTTTTCTGATGGCTATAGCGGTAAAATAGCTCAGTGGGTTGAGCGCTCGCTGCTGCAATGTGTGTGTGATCTGCAGGTTCGACTCCCTGAAAGGTCAACTCAGCCTTTCATCCTGCTGAGGTTGATAAATGAGTGCTAACACAGATTGGGTGATATTGTATGTATATTTGTTATATATGAAGCGCTTAAACGGAAGTGCTATATAATAACACATCATTATCGTTTGGCCTTGGACGTCTGCTTGCATTCACAGTAATTTGGTCATATGGGCATATACACACTGATATTAATTATAGATATGGTGTTCCATTCTTGTATGAAATGTATATCACTTTACAGCGATATCGTAACCATATTTTTCGTAGTGTACTTAGAAATAATGCTATCTGATGCCACTTCCTGTTTTTTCAAGGGGTGAAAGGTCGTCTTCCATCGCTTCCCGTGCTGTCACTTTGGGGTGGGGTCAAATGACATCACTTCCTGTGTTGTCAGAGGTCAAGGGTTGTGTGATGTCACTTCGCTTCCCCTGGCATTTTGGTGAAACGACGTCCCTGCTGCAACTAAAGTTGTTTCTTTGTTATTCCATAGATTTTTTCCGCACCACTGGCCATACATACAAATGGTATTTGAATTGGAGGTGCCATGCCCTTTTTCATAATAGAATTGTTAGATAATGATGAAAATCCAGCTTTATGACATAAAAAGTGAAACCGTGCAGTGGGGAGATGGCTACTCCGTGTTTTGAAGTGCTTTCCAATTGTGGGTAACTTGCACGTCTGTGGCCCTTTTTTCAAATCAGTCTTTCTTGTATGTTATAGGGACTGTGAGTTTATATGTGGCATGTCTGAGGTGTTGCGCGGCTTTTGCGCTCTGCACATCTGCGTTTACCTTGAAGGTGACTGGTTTGCTTCATGGCGGGTGCCATAGAAACACTTCTTGTTGATTCCATAATGCACCTGCAAATGCGCTGTATAGTTTAGAACTACCATGATGAAGTACTTTGAGGAAGAAGCGTGCAGGAGTCGTGGGGGGGGGGGGGGGTGGTCAGAGTGCTGCCGATAATGTCAGTGGAGCGGTTTTGTTGGGATCGTCCCCTTAACGGTTTAGAGGCAGCCCTGGGGGTGCTGCTCCAAACCATTGGCGCATTTGTAGGTTGCGCTTGGTGCCACTCAAATTCTCTCTGATTCACATTTTCGTGCTGCTTGCAGTCTCCATGTCCTGCTCCCTCGCTGTATAATCCTGTTTTGGATGTAGTCATGAACAGTAACCCTGTTATGGTGGATATATAACTGGGTGTGCTAACTCTTCAAATGTTGGCAGAGGCACTAACTTCAGAGACGTTGGCGGAGGGGCGAACTTTTGCGTCAGTGCATCGAACTTCTTTACGCTTTCTCATGAGACTATTCTAGTGCAACTTCAATGTTACAAGCAGTTAAGTCTCTCCTTCACGTTTGTAACCAGCGACTAGAGGGCCGCTGTGAGAATGAGCTGCCTGTCTACTGCCCACCTTTCCAGTCACTCCCCTGACATGCATGCACTAACCCCACATCACGATTTCAATTGCCTAAAAATGATTGCATATGAATACAGGTGCTAACAATGAAATAATGTACGTTAGTAATTGCCATACCTTTGGCAACAATGAACCTGTGTCCTGTTCTGTCTGGTCACGGTTCTGTAGGTCAGCGAGGTCGAGTCAACCTAGCCCAACATTTCAGGGGGTTGAAGCCCCGTCATCTCAATGGTGTTGCACTACTGATTTATAAATGTGCGTTGCACTAATAGTTTGAAGCCTTTTTCGAATCTCTCCCCAGCCCATAGACGCCGGCCAACATCAAATGTGCATACAATTCAGTTGGTTAAGTGTCAGAAATGATTTGCTTGCTTGCATATATCGCTTGAATAATTAAATGCCGGCAATTCACAACTGCCCGCTTCCCTGGACTAAAATGCATTTTGAAACAGCAACAACATACTTTTACATTCCCCATACCTTAATTATAGTTTTGCTGCTAACTCCCAATCCTAGCACGTTCACTAATGCTAGCCATGCCAGCTGATGAGTTTTAATATAGCGCTTAATGCCAGACTGCTTGAGCTTCCAAGCGCTTCAGTAACGGTTGTTTTAACTACCCTATGTTTAATGGTACTTTAGCGACCTCGGAAGCAGGAAAGGCCACATCGCCCCTGCCTTGGGATTCGAACCTGTGGAGACGGGCTGCCCTTAAATCGGAGACCAACTGTTTAACGTGTACACTTGCACCATCGCAAACTGTGACGCGTTATGCTTTGCAGAGATTGTAAAGGGTCTATTCGATTGATGAGATATACAGATATTTTTTAAAATATAGATTGTTAATCAATACTGGAGAAACACATCGTCTACCTGACCACCACTCTCCGACGTCTTTTCCCGCACTGGGTTGTCCTTGCAATGCACTTCAGCACCATTTTTACGTTTGTGTCCTACCTGTGCGTTTTAATAGTTACTGCAAAGTCGAGTGCTGAGCGCCCTCTGGTGGGAGACATGGCATACTGCCTGTAACGAAGAAAAGCAATTTTCAGTGTCGGATGGTTTATACAGCATTATCATTTATGTACAATATTACGTTCTAGATATACGCAAGAAATAAGCCCTGGTCCAAACTGTAGCGCGGAGTTGGTCTAAGTTGTAAAAACCTTTAGCGAAGAGCATATTTCTAAAGAGTTTTATTTTAAAATGCGGCCGAACCCGGCCCTTTGTTTGAGGTCTGCGTATCCTCTATTGATATGACATTTATAACGTGCCTATACACACGACGAGGCAAGGGAGGGGAAACCGAGGGAGGACAAAGACCGCGATCTTAGCCTAGTGACATCGAGGTCCGTGCAAGTCCAGGGGAAAGAGGGGAGGGGAAAAGTGCCAGGGCGAGGTTGGGCACGTGCTGGACATGGGATCAAAACAAGTAGTGCGTCCAGCAGGTGTCAAGTGCAGGTGTTAAAGTGCAGACAACAGGTGTCTAATATGTGCAGGTAAGGGGACTGTACGGTTGCAGAGACAGACCACAAGTGCAGGGGTTGCCAGGAGGCAGTGCAGGAGTGCAACTGGGCGGGTGGGGACCTGGGCCTGATTCAGAGGGTAACCAGATGACCAGTGAAGTATGAGACTGGAGATCAGCAGGGGAGAGAAAGAGAGAAGGCAGAAGCAAAGAGGAAGGCCGCAAGGTGCTTCCGGAACCAGAGATGGTTCTGCTCAAGTTTCAGAGATGCAGGGAGGCTGTTCCGGAGGGAGCCGTCAGCCGAGGAAAGCGACTGACCGTCAGGGAGTTGGAAGAGCGAAGAGCTTGAGTAGGAAGATATCTCCGAAGACAGAGTTGGAGAGATTTCAATCCCAGTCCCCAGAAGGCCTTGTGGACAATGCAGAGGGTCTTGAACTTGATTCTTACAGCCACTGGGAGCCAATGGAGAGATTTCAGGCTGGAGAGGTACGATCCCTGGGCTTGAGGCCAAGGACAAGTCTCGCAGTCCTGTTCTGGATTAGTTGCAGAGGGCGGAGAGTAGAAGCAGGCAGATTTAGAAAGACGCTGTTGCAATAGTCCAGCCTAGAGAAAACCAGAGCTCTGGAGACGGTGAGCTTCTGGGGGAAGGTGAGGAAAGGAAGAATACCTCTGAGGAGGTGCAGCTGGTAGTTTGACTTCTTAGATACTTCAGAGATGTGAGGAGAGAAGGAGAGTGTGGATTCGAAGATAACCCTGAGCTTCTTAGCCTCACAGGTAGGAGCAGGAAGAGGGCCAAAAGTGGCCAGCCAGAGAGTGACAGGAAAGGAAGGTGCAGGTGTGCCGATGAGGAGGATCTCCATCTTACTTACTGGCATTAAGGCAGAAATCATTGGCGGCACACCACTCCTAGATGGCAGACAGACAATCCGGGATGAGGGAGGGAGAAGAGGTGGCAGACAAGAACCTGAAAGCGAGCCGAGTGTCATCTGCATAGCACTGAAAGGTGGGGTGGAGAGAGCAGCAATGCGGTGGGCGATAGGTGCCAGGAATTGGTTGAACAGCCAGGGAGAAAGGTTAGACCCATGGGGAACACTACAGGTAGAGAGTGAGATTGAGGAGAGGAAGGACCCAAGTTGGACCTGGGGGGGTGGGGGGGTTGGTCGGAGAGGAAAGAGGTCAGCCAGGCCAGGGCCTGATCAGTTATACCAAGGTTATCACGGAGCCGGTTGAGTAGGATGGTATGGTTGACAGTGTCGAAAGCAGAAGAGAGATCGAGTAAGATGAGGACAGAGGGGTAATTAGCATCATGGTTAGATAGCACGTCTTCACGGATGTTCAAAAGAGCAGTTTCCGTACTTCTGGCTGCTCTGAAGCCAGACTGATGGTCATGGAGACAACCAACAGATTCAGTGTGAAGATTAATCTGGGAGATGGCCAGCTTTTCCAAGAGTTTGCCCAGGAAAGGAGTAATGGAGATTGGGCGATAGTTGACCGAACAGGAGGGGTCGACTGAGGGTGTCTTGAGAAAGAGGTGTACAAGAGAGTTCTTCAGGGGGAAGGGAAGCTTCCAGTGGCGAAAGAGTGATTGCAGAATTCGGCCAAGGCTGGAGCAAGGGGGTCAATGTGGTTGTTGATTGTTTTGGAAGAACAGGGAAGAACCTGTTTTGATGAGACTTTCATAGATCGGACTTGTCTAGAAACCTCGTCTTGGGTGAACAGAGGGAAGGCCGAGGAGATGTGGCCGCAGTGAGGCCGGAGGTAGAGGAAAAGGTAGCGGGAGGAGAAGGAGAGGGTGGACAGCATGTCATGTGTTTTAGATATGAAATGAGTCCTAGGCCGTGCAGAGAGTCTGGGAGGGGACAGGAGAGCTAGAAACTGCAGCAGCATTGGACAGCTCCTTGCAGATTTTAAAGAGTTTGGCTGATCTTGTTAGATGCCGCAGAGACGTGAGCTTGGATGTGAGCTCTCTTCTTGGTGAGGACAGAGTGTCTGTATTGCCTTTGGAGCAGGCGGCAGGCCAGTTTACAGAGGATGCACAAGATTCCAGCCATTTCCTCTCAGCCACCCTTACACTTCCGTGTAAGGGTGACGAGGTCTGAGTCGTACCAGGAGTTGCACTTGGCTTTGGGCTTCAAGCGGATCCTCATGACGGGGGCAAGTACATCAAGAGTATCCGAGATAGAAGAATGGAGATTGGAAAGGGCTGTGTCAGGATGTGAGTCAGCCAGAGATGCAGGAGGGGGAGAGAAAGTGGGGTTGAAAAGCCTCAACTGACACACGCTTCATGGGTTGGAGGACCGAGAGGTGGGTGGTAGTGTGGGGGTTGGCTCAGCCTGAGGGAGGGAGCGAGGGAAGGAGGGAAGGAGGGAGAGAGGGAGAGGGAAGAGAGGGGGTTGCAGAGGGTCGCAGAGGTCTTGAAAGAGTCCAGAGGAGGGACAGGAAGCATCCAGGTGGATGTTGACATCTCCAAGTTGGAGGAGTTCAGTGGTCGAGGCCAGGAGGAAGGAGGAGAGGTCCTCACACTCGGAGAGGAAGGAGGTTATCTGACTGGGTGGCTGGTAGATAGTAGCCACAGTGAGAAAGCAGACAGGAGAGAGAGTGAGCCTGCAGACAAGGCATTCAAAGGAGGAGTAGGCCTGCATAGGAATGATAGAGGCAGGAATCCACTCTGAGAAGATCTGGCCGTGAACCACATGTCTCTGTGAGACCAAGAACATCAAGGTCGAGTTCTTCCTGGAGAAAGCAGATGTCGGAGTGTTTGACAGCTGAGCAAGAGTTGAGAGCGGCAATGTTGAGCAGTTTGCCACCCTTGAAAGACTTCCGGGGAGGGGTACAAATCAGAGATACTCCCTTCGGATGTGTAGGAGAGGAAGGAAGAGTGGGCATGGTAGCCAAGGAAGAGGATGAGGGTGCCAGAGAGGTGGCAGAGGAAGGAGGCAAGGAAGCTGAAGAAGGGACAGCAGGAGACGAAGGGGGAAATTGATAAGGCGCGTGAAGTGTCTCAAAGAGGAGGTTGGCCTGAGGGCCTTGGACCAAGATGGTGCCATTCAGATAAACATTAATGATGACCTTAGAGGAGTGGAAGGGGGCCAGGAGGGCCTCCCACTAGGTGCCACCATTAATGGGAGAGTAAGAGAAAAGGAGCAAGCACAGAGACCATATGAGTTTTCCATAGGTCTGGCGAAGGAACGACAAAGAGGATGTCAGTGAGGGTCTGTCTAGGGGAAGCACTGGTATAGGTGTTGGCGATAGGGAGGCCTGGCTTGGAGACCAGGATATCGTTTTTGAACTTCTTCCTACCAGACTTAGTGAGAAAAGCAGGATAGTCAACAGAGAATCAGTTAGAGAAGATAGGAGCAATAGAGAGCACCATAGAAGATGAAGGGGTGAGGGAAAGAGGAGAGAGGAAGAGGGGGAGGTGAGGAGCAGGAGAACGGTAAGGGGGGCGACAATGTGGGCGGACACAATGGGGGGGTGCAAGCAGACTAGACCGAACGAGACCAGTGCAAGTTAGTAAATGAATAAACTAATTTAACAAAGTGCTCAAAGGGACAAGGGAAGAGTAATCAAGTAGAAGGGAAAACAAAACCATTTAACAGAGTTGGACCGAGGGGACCTGAAAGGGAAAAGGACACAGCAGGGGAACAACCGTGCAGAGCAGTTGATGGAAATAGCAAAGGTCAG
Organism: Ambystoma mexicanum; assembly: GCF_040938575.1. Classification (NCBI taxonomy): domain Eukaryota; kingdom Metazoa; phylum Chordata; class Amphibia; order Caudata; family Ambystomatidae; genus Ambystoma; species Ambystoma mexicanum. The sequence continues at coordinate 1,167,118,986 of NC_090935.1, read as the reverse complement.
GGGAACCTAAGGAGAAGCGCGAAGAAACATACAGAAATAGGCAATACTGTATATGGCAAGAACGAGGGAACCTGAATGAAAAGGACACAACCAGGCAGAGCTAGGACTCCATAAATGAGAAGTGATCAAGAGAACCTAGGGAGAAGAGTGAGAAAGCAGATGGAGGTAGGCAGTACACACAACAATAGTCAGGAAAGCAAAACGGAAACGGTGAAATAAGCGAGGTGGCCCAGAAGAAAAACAAGAGCATCACAATTTACCGACAGGGTCGGGAGGGGGCGGAGGGAGGAGGGGGCCTGCAGGAGGGCTAGGACGCGCAGAGGGCACGTGGGTGCTAGCGAGCCAAAAGAAGGGTACGAAGCACACACGATCAGGGATTGCGAGGGACCACGCAGGCTCAAGACGCGCAAGCACGAGCTAGCCAAGGATGCCAGGGGCGTGGAAGCACACACGATCAAGGAATGCAAGGCACCACATACACAGAGGGAGCGCATCGCAAACGGGCAGGGTTGGAAGCAGCAATTTGTAATCTGAGATCTTTTGTACAGAGGCTTCAACTCACAATCCCTGTGACTGCTTGCTTCTCAGGCGAGGGTTCTAACCCCCAGTCCACTAACACTCTGCCAATGATGCGTGTCTGAGCACACATGAGTATTTCGGTCCTGGACGACTGTGTGCATGGTGGAGAAGCATGTATTTGCTGGCATGGGGACGCCTGTTAAATGATGTTGGGGAGTTTTTGTACAGCCCTCTGACACATTGGGCTCCAACCAAAAGATAGACAAACCTCTCTATTGGTAACTGTGGCAGTGCAGCCTGGCTTCACTCTAGGGTGGTCTGAAGGCTGGTGGATTGGTCAAGTTGGCTTCTCCAGGATAAACCAAAGACACTACACAGATGTGCTGAAGATATATACTCTTTATTATAGGGTTATACATGGTTCAAATATGTACTTGGGTTGTAACGCACTGAAGCAGTATATGCAAGAAACAGCGAAGGACCTTCCCACTCCTATAGCTCAATGTAGGACCTCTTTCTGGTGGTAAAGTCAACACATTTCAGGCTAAGAGGAGGGGGACAGAGGAAATCTTGGACCATAGTAAAATGCATTGCTACAATCCTAATCGGGTCCCCCCAAATGCAGTCAAAGGAACAGTCCCAGTAATCCTCACAATCATTAATACATTGTGGAATCACTACTCTACATGCCCATCATATTCTCAACATAGTGCCTAGAGGGAGAGAAAAGCTTTAATATCCCTACACCATGCCCAAAAGTGTCCCCAACATTCAGAGCTGCATTCTCCACCACACATGGGCCCAGGGGACCACTGATGGGGAAATCCAGCAAATCTCACAGAATGAGTGCAAGTACTCATGGCGCCAGATGCAGAGAAGTGCGTTCAAATGGTAAAATAACCTGTAAGTACCAGGCAGCGTCCCCAGGACAAGAACCAGTATCCATGCAGCCCAGACTCGTGATGACCCAGGCAGTTTAAGAAGAATTTGGCATCCCTGCCCCACATCCCTGTGCTCCCCTTGGCCATGCGGGGGAGGGAGGTGGCCCCATATTTTCTTTCAACTCCCTGCTTCAGCACAGTTAATCACTGGAATAGGGCGCTCATGCTGATGCATGAGAGCCCTATTCTAATGAAAACAGCCTCGCTCCTGCGTCAGTGCTGGGAGGTAATACTCTCTATAGGGTGCTGATGCTTTTATATCAGCATCCTATTGTTATTAAATTCACCCTGCCTCTGCAGGTGCATTTAATAACAAAATGGCACCTGCTGTGCCTTCTCCCACTATGCCAGCTCGTGGGAGCCCTTGAAAGACTCCCCTGAACTGGCGTGGAAGAGGAAGTCGCCTGGAAGATGGCCGAAACTGACCAAGCAGATCCAGAAGGCTCCTTGGGCAAAATAGGGGCATCCATTCATCATAACAGTCCCGGGGAGGGGGACAATGGTGGAGGGTACCAAAGGCCTCCCGGAAATTAGTAAAAAGGTTCATAGTATTGTCCCACTGCTGTTCTGTAAGGCAGATAATCCCTACATTGAGGTGGTATGTCCAGGAGCGGAACACTGGGAGGCAACACAAAAACAGCCCCGAAACAGTCACACCACAGGGCACCTAGTCCAGATAAAGAGGAAGCTCATGAGGAGGATGAGGAACAGACTAAAAATTATGTCCAGAAGTGAAAGGACAAAGCAATCTTTCAGACACTAGACCCATGGTCTAGTAAAATGTGGCCGTACCTTGGCCTAGGAAATCTAGGAGTTCCTCTGTGTGAAGTCCTCCAGCAATTTAAATATTGCTCAGCTCATCTGAGGAATGGGTAGGTTTGTCCCAGATGTGCACATTTAAACACGGCCTTGCCTAAACCATCATCCATCACACAACAGGCATTCAGATAAATGTTTTGGCAGCTATCAAATCAGACTGGCCCTAAAAAAAACAGCAAACGCTGAGGTTGTCCTTTACAGTATGTTTCCCGGGTCAGCATAAGCCAGTTTAAACCCTTCTAAAGGGTTCACAGCGGCCATTTTAGGCCTGCATCGTGGTCTCCACAGACAAAGGGATGGACCAAAACCAAGAAAATCAACATGAGAAAATCAAAATGGAATTGTGACCCAATATGATGTGCCAAGCAGCTTTATTGGGCACATCTCTGGGATATTTTGGAGCCAAAATGTTGGCAATATTGTTGATAAAATGACAATTTACGTCGTGAAAAGGTACCAGCTTGACCTAATGTCACTCTCATATACAGTATAATATTCCATAACGGTTGAGCCCCAGAATTCCATGTTTGGACACAATGTCTTGATAATGTCTTGAATTATTTGTTCTGGCTGTTACCTGGGAAGCTGTCCAGGCTGTTGACCGATTCTTTCATGTTTGTGCAATGCAGTAGTACAGAGAATTCCACCCATCCCTCGCCTGTGTAGCATCATCATTGGGTTTCATGGATGCCAAGTGTCGATCTCGTTCCGTTACTTCCGATTCTCGTGTCTGGGGGCATCGGAGCAGGATACTGAGGGGCCGCCTATGCATGTTCCCAGGTGCTGAATTTCACTGGACATCCAGGGAGGTAGGGTCGATGCTCTAGGGTTGTCCAACTCCAGGCATCGAGGGTCGCATCCACTTCTGGTTTTCAGGATACCCCTTATTGATATTGATGAGATACATTTTCAAACAATTATCCTCAATGTATGTACATTTTTCCTCATGTGGCACCCTTCAAGGAAGAAAGTCCTCATTTGCAAATGTCCTCCAGTTTTTGCTTGCTCTTTGATGCCCTGAGTATTTGTTCCCCCTTGAGTTCTATCCAGATCCCACTGGGGGCTTGCGGGGTGTGGGGGGTGGGGGGGCAGTCCCTCTTATCCATTTGGATCCCTTTTGGGGACCCTTACATTTTAACCCAAATGTGGGCCTCCCACCAGTGTGCCGCTTAGTTTCCTGGGCCAGTACTCTGACTGAGACAGTTGTACTGGCTCTGGTTGTTGGCACAATAGTATCATCTAGTGGCTGCAGGAGAAGTCACCATTTTGGCTCAGATTAAACCTGTTCCTCATTTGCTGCCCTTGAGTGTGAGTGAGTTGGGACTGCGTATGACCACGTAGAATTATTTTCCGATGGGAGCTCCCACCAGAAAATGCCATGTCCGGCACCTGCACAAAACTGGGATAGCATGTACTAAATCTCTAGCTTTGCAGCTTTTCTATCTGCATAGAAGGGGACACAAGATCCTTCAACAATCCCTCAAGCCCAGAAACGTCTGAACTCGTACACTTCTGCACCCGAGCCCCTTAGAAATGCAAAGCTTTCCAAACAGTAAGGTGCGAGGAAACGGAACAAGCATTAGTCAGAAGAAACAGATTTACACCATGCAAATCTAAGCAGACAGCAAAAACCAAACGTCAGCCAGCCTTAAACCTCCACCCCTTTGGAATTCCCACAAAAGGGGGGGGACATGCATGGTCAAATATGGGGGAATAATCAGCGAGCGTTCGGGGGGGGGGGGAGGTTCCTACAGTCCTCAACCTAATGATCCACCCTTGGAGAGAACCTGAAAAAAGTCCATCTGGAATGCAGCATCATGAGGAGAAGAGTAAAAGTGAATGTCCCAGAGAGCGTCTCCACCTCCTAACATCCACCAGCCCATGTAACTCCATCATGAGCCGCATAACAATCCTGGCAGAACTGGAGATGCTCCGCTTCACATCCCTGAACCTGTCCAGGTCTGCAGCCTGGATGGTATTGAAGTCTATTCCCTCCCATCCAGAGTTTGAAATTGCTGGGAGCTATTTAGATCCTGGATAGTGCCTGGAAGAGTCTGCTTATCTTGACAGCAACAGTTACTAGGAGCGTCCTTTGGCTCTCCAGTCCTCACAAACATGAATCTGTGACATTAACTTTGAACATTTGAGAATGAGAATAAAGAGGAATTGGGACACATCTAGTACACATTTAAACATGACAGGCAAAATATAGTGTGCATCTCATTTGAAAATTAGATTTGTAGTGTGCTGGGTACTCGCTCCTGCCCAACGGTAGCTCCTTCGAACTGGGTGATGCCAGACACCTAGGGTCTGGTTTTAAGTCCTGATCATCGAATTGTAATTTCAAACTCTGTTGTCCCTACAACACCAAATAATCTCTGTATCAAGAATGACCAACAAACCATTGTGTCCAATCCTAAAAGTCCAGAGAATCCCCAGGGGCGGCATGAATGTTAACAAAAATGATATTGTGGTGGCCAACTGCCAATGCTCCACTGCCCTTATCCTGTCGGGATTTTGCGGGCCCTACACCCCAAGGGCTGATGCATTAATGTGCAGACACCCCTTTTGTGTGTGGAAAATGAAGACCAATAGTGATGGCTGCCTGTCTGCTTTGAAAGCATTCATTATTCGACTTGGCCAGTTGTGTGACCTGCAGGCGATCTATGTTCATCTTATGTCTATCCATATAGTGGATCACCTTTCATGCATTAATGGGGTGTTTAAGACATTGTACATTCCATGACCGACATTGATCTGAATATTGTGGTTAGCTCCCATAGGTGATACGGGGACAATAGAATACAGGTCTTGGTCACGTAATGCAGCATTGAATGCTGTCCCCAGAGGCAGGGCACCACATGCATCCCAGACTCTGGGGAACTCGCTAAGAGCAACATGGGGCACCAACGTGCAGCATACAGAGTGAAACATTGCCCTGAGGAACAAAACTCAAGATCTGCATAGCACAATATAGATATAGCTGTCATTATGAAAAAATGTGAATCTGAGCAAGGAACACTGTGCAAAACCAAATAACATAACCAAATATCCCCCTCACCTATTCAGGAAAAGTGCAAGTGACCTCACCCCACCTAAAAAAAAATAAATAACGAAAGTAATGTCCTAAAGAACTGTGGACATAATCTCGTCAGTTGGGCAACAAATCCCTGGCTAAAACACAGCATCATGAGCATTATGTAAACATCAATTCCTTAAAGAAGATTGGTGAAAAAGTACACCGGTCACGCCGTATTGCACATATATTGTTTGGACTCTCCCTGCATCTCATCTTTCTTTGCAGGTACTGCTGTTGCCAGGGAAAAGTATACTATTTACTTTGCTTGCAATTACGCCGCGCTCGGCTTTTTAGCTTTCACTTTCCTGCCTACTTCCATCACGGCAGTGTCAGTGGTTTACTTGGTCCCTAATTTAAAGCACTGACTGTGCATATTTTATTTCTTGCTCACAAGTGTTAGGGGGCTAATCTGTGTGTTTGTTGAGTGCGAGACTGAGAGCAAAACACTCTCGTGTATGTGTGGTGTTCTGTAAGTAGTTAGCTGAAACTACATTTCCCAGGACTAACTTGGGTATTTCATCATCGTCTAGGCGCTTCAGCGCCGGCGCTTCTGGGTCGCACCGGTCGCGCCACAGCACGCCGGCTCGCTGTCTCTCTGCTCCTGAGGAGCTTGTGAGATTCCTGCCTGCTAGCTACTTTTTCTTATTAAGTTGGTCACGCTTTTCTTTCAGTTTCACCATGTTTCTGAATAAAACATTGCGCTGTTCCAACATGAAAGGCTCCGCACCACTGCTGGTTTTATCTCTCTCCCTTCTCAATACACGCTTGTTACATAAACACAGCCTGGAAATCGCAGATTTAACCAATGATCACAAACCAGACTTCTTTGGCATAACTGAAACCTGGCTCAACTCATACCTACCCAAGCCACACTCTCCACACCCGATGGTTACACCCTTTTTAGAGCCGATCGTTCACAGGGCAAAGGTGGCGGAGTTGCACTGATGTGCAAGTCCAGCCTCGAATGTTATGAAATTCCTCATAGTTCTCCTGAAGGTTGTGAGACTTTATGGGTGAAAATAAAAACTTCCCCACACACAACTTTAAATACACTCACGATTTACCGTCCACCCAGAGTCATGCCCCTCTTTGAAGAGCAGTTAAGTGATTTGCTGGCTCAGATCTGCACCACTAAATGCCCTGTTATTGTCATGGGAGACTTCAACCATTGGGCTAATGACCAACAAGACGAAGTGGGTACCAACCTTATGGACACCATTTCTTCCTTTGGCCTTACTCAGTGGATGAACTCTCCTACGCAAAATAAGGGTTATACCCTGGACTGGCTCTTATCACAAAATACTAACATTTCTGATATCTTGGTCACACCATGCATTTGGTCTGACCATTTTCTCATCCAGGCCAAGATTTCACTACCCTGCTCGCCCCCCAAACTTAATACCCACCCGCGCATACAAAAAATTACCCGCAGCCTAAACTAGCCACGCTGCTGACATCCAAGCTTCAATCCGTAGTTAACATTGTTGATTCCTCTGAACTAATAATCAACCATCTGTCACTTAATATTAAAGAAGCAGTCAATGATCTTGCCCCATTGAAAATGAAGGCTATAAAGACCGAAAACCATAAAGAACACTTGGTTCTCTGACGACATTCTCGATGCCAGACAAAAAATAAAAGCTCTTGAAAGAGCTTGGAGGAAGGATCCAAATGACAACACCTTAACTAACTATAAAAAAATCCATCCTTACCTACAAAAAAGTCATTATTGAGGCTAAACCCAAACACTATAATGAAAGAATTGTGAATGCACAATCCAATACTGGTGAGCTGTTTAAAATCCTAGAGTTTAAAAATCAGCCTCCACTCTCTAATATCAAAGATAACTGGTGTCAGGGCATTCATGATGCCTTCTTATCTAAGATCGATTCACACAAAGAAAAAAATAAGAAAGCCCTTTGCAATGTAGCACCGGTGCAAACTTCTACAGAAACTATTTCTTCTAATAAAATAGAAAATACCATCCCTCAATTTTCATTTACGCACTATACTGAAAATGAAGTCTGTAAAGTTATACAAGATCTCAAAGCCACTTCTTGTCCTGCAAGTATCCTTAAGGAGTCCACTGAAACCCTGGTTGCATGGATAACCAAACTGATAAACTTGTCCTTCGACGAGGGTCTGGTACCAGACCTGTTAAAATCGGCATGGATTACACCTTTATTAAAAAAAGAAAATCTTGATCCCACCAACACGATAATTACAGGCCCATAACAAATGTGCCTTTTATCCTCAAGATACTAGATAAACTTGCATACCTGCAGTTACAGGCCCATGTTGAAAAACATAACATTCTCGAACCCGACAGTCAGGGTATAGAGCTCGCCATGGGACTGAGACAGCCATGCTAGATCTTAAATCCACCTTAGCTAGCATAGCTGACAAAAACCAAGCTGCACTGCTTATGCTATTGGACCTCTCTGCAGCCTTTGACCTGGTCGATCACAGCTTACTGGTGTCAAGGCTCGGAGAGGTCGCCAACTGTTCCGAAATAGCATCTAGATGGATAGCCTCCTTTCGGGTCCTAGAATGGTAAGGGTCTGCGTAGGCAACAATCAATCCTCCCCCATCTCCCAGACATGCGGAGTTCCTCAAGGCTCCGGTTTGTCGCCTCTGCTTTTTAACCTATATATCCGTCCCCTTCTTGACCTAAGCAAATTAGGAGTGTAATATACAAACTATGCTGCCGATACTCAGGTAGTCATACAGCTCATCTTATAGCAATGATGTTGGAACCATCAATAACATATACAAAGCCATACAGGACTGGATGGCCTGTAACTTCCTGGCTTTTAATGATAAAAAGACCAAACTCCTAATAGTGTCATCTAAAAGCACTCGGACTAAACTTGATCCTAACTACGCCAGCTTCCCTATTGCAGATAATATCATCACCATCCAAAAGAAAGTCAAGACCCTAGGGGTTGTCCTGGACGAAGAACTTTCCATGAAGCCTCTAGCATTAAGTCTAGCTGCGGACTCATTAACAAGAGAATAGGATACATTCGCCCATTTATCTCTGAAAAGAAACTGCGCCCTCCTGTCCACGGCACTGATTAATTCCAGATTAGACTACTGTAATAGTCTTCTAGCTGGTACCACAGCCTCCAACATTCAATCATTACAAGTGTCCTAGAATAATGCTGTGCGTAATATCTTCAACCAATCTCGTCGCACCCACATCTCCACCTTTAGGAGAAAACTTAATTGGCTTCCGGTCAAACATTGTATATCACACAAGGTGGTAACTACGACACACAAATGCCTGAGCTTCAGTAGTCCTACATATCTATCAGCACGTATTAGTACCAAGCCAAATGAGAGGAATCTTCGCTCATCCACTGCGGTCGTACTTAAACACCCCAGATTCAGGACAGCTTCATTTGGAGGTACTACTCTTGATGCACAGGGTACCCTTCTTTGGAATACACTACCAGCTCGGATACGGCAGATCCAGAGCTATACTGTGTTTTAAACGCGCCATAAAAACTCACTTTTTCAACCTAGAATAACTTATGATTCTTCCTCCTCTTCTGCCTCTTGTGTTTGTCTGTTCTTGTCTGGTCTTTGTATGCGCCCAGAGGCCTAAGGGCATGTGGCCCGTTACAAAAATTACAATAAATACATTTAATTTGATCCTGTTAGATGCCAATAGTAAGTATAAGAGATACCATGGAAACAAAGAACACGCATGTAGACTTCAGAAACATGACATTTGAAGTCCCCATTGCCCCAACAGTGGAAAGGCACATCAGGGGATATAAGGGAGTAAAATGTGATCACTGTAAGAAAGCCAGATCCTTCTCCATTAACAAACCTCATTGACCTTTAGTCCCATTATGAGGATAGCGGCCCCCAATGCAGGATGACCTCCATGAACCACTGGCTGTTCATCTTGACTGAAGGGAGGGGGACAGTTGCTTGGATCCTTTGAGGAGAAGAAAAGTTTCTTATCCTCATAGATTCCTGCAGTTTGGCAAGGTAGAGTGTTGAAGACTGAATTTGCTTGGCCATCAGTTTTCCTTTAAATTCTGGAAAGGATTTCCTAGAAGCCTCCGTTGCTGTGGTGAAGTCAGAGCATGTATACAAGGAGATCCCGATTGTAATGTGGATAATTTTTTCTTGGGCCATCTTTAGGATCAAGTCCCAATTAAGAAAGTTGAGCAACGTCGAAATAATTGGATATTGACGCGTGCCTGGGACCGGTTTGGGGCCAATAACCTATCTTCCCACACAACTGCAAGAGAAGAGGCAGCAAAGATCCGTCAGCAGCTGCTCCACAAAGCATTTTGTTCCCCTACTCTGCTGTGTCATGGAAAAATAACCACTGACTATTCCGGTGGATTGGTGAACTCTGTATTAGGCGAAGGCAAGCAACCGGGCAACAACAAGCCAATGATAGTATGAGACTTCGACACAAGTGAGACCCTCCATGCACTGTTCTCTTATACCCAATGGAACACATAGATTTCAATGGAAGGGGAAGTCAAGACAGGGCAAGGAATCCTCCTGAAACAATGTAACAAGCAGGGAAAAAAGGCCACTATGCAAGCCTTTGATACCAGCTGCATTCTTGCATGTGTTATCAGTAAGGGACAGCATAAAGTGATATATTTAGTGGAGCTGAATATACTCCTCAGCTCACCGACTGGGGCAGGCAAGCATGCTTACAGTATGATGACTTCCTTCTGCTAAAGCTGCTTTTCCTAAGAAAGATGAAGCCTAAAACCTGCTTACATATGCCAAAAGGGAAACTCATCAGAAGCGAGAGATCTTGAGGCGAGCATGGCCTTACACCAAGTGAAGAGCCTTCACTGCAAGGACGTGTAGTAAAGCCTTAAGACCCACCTCGCATGGGCAAAAAACGGTTGTTTAAACATGGCTGTTTGCAGTACCTACTCAATAATATAATGCAGTAGTGGGCTAGGGGAGTACTTAATTCCAGACCTTTGCACACTGCTGGCTTCCCTGCATGCCTGGAAAGCAGAAGTTATTACTGTGGGAGCGGATTTGTAAATCCTTGTTTTTTTTCAGCATTTGAAATTACCTGCATTTTCTTAATATACTTTGCTTGCCCAAGGAGGAATCGTCCACTTCACGATCCTCTGTTCTGCATTATCCAGACAGCTGCCTGGCCAGTCTAGTATGGCCTGCAAGTGTTTAGCTTTGCATGTGATGCTGTCAATCCTAGTGCCTAATGTTGTTGTATGAGCTGAGCTCTAAAAACATGGACTGTACATTAGCCTCTGAATTTGCCCTACTCTGGGTGTTTTTTTTTTCTTTAGGCTAGTAGGGTGCCTGACTTGGGGACTCCTTCGTTTTCTTTACCCAAATGTTGCCTCAATATTTGGTTTTGCTAGCTATCTGTCCAGTTTACCCATGGTCACCCACTTGTGAAGGTACAAGGCAAGGACATACATCAAGGGCTCAGTCAAGGGCCTAGGTACGGTCACCTTATAGGAAATGTACAATAAGCAAAATCAACTTGAATCCACAGGCCTGTAAAACCCTGTTGTCCAACAGGTCACAGAAAAAGAAAGGATCACACCCTTCATATTTTCTCCTGCAAAAATGCTACAAGCCAAAATATTTGGAGCAGTGCCAAAGGACCTGAGCCAAACAGCCTCCAAAAAGGGACACCCGGTGGGCACCTCCAGCAGTACTCGAGAGGGACTCTGCATCAATGGATTTCCCCTGATTCAGCGGCTCTTGGTGGTTTTGGTGCCGTTTTCTTAGTGCCAATGAAGCTCTGGTTAGGATTTCCTTGATCCCTCTGTCCTGGACTCTGGTGAGAGGACCCTGGACGTGTATTTCTTATTTCTGTAGGGTCCTCTGGATGCCCACAAAGATCTGCCCCGATTCAGACTTCGGAAGATAATGCACTCACAAGTGGTCGAGGTACCCCCGGTATTGGGCTTCTGCAGCCTTGGAAAGTCACAGCAAGTCAGGGGTTGTGCCAAAATAGTTTGTGTCAGGGCTAGTTGGTCCCACCAGCCTAAGGGAGTAAGTCATCCGTAATGTGTCTTCCCTGTCGATACAGAAACAGGGTCAGCAAAGCTGCAGGGCTTCACCGGGCACTTTGCAGTCCAGGATGGTGCTGCTGGCGCCTTCTCTCGCCTTCTGCTTCGGATGTTGTCCTCCAGTGGGCGACTCTGCTCTTAGTCCCAAATACCTCACTTTTTATGCAAGTTCCTATTCATTCACAGCCCTAGGCCACACAGCAGGGTGGCTGTCCTCCAGGACAGCCAGCCGGCCAATTGGAACTGGTTTCACTCGGGCACCCCTAGAGACAGAGGACAGGGAAGTTTTGGGACCCTCCATCACTTCCTGCCTTTCCAGACACACTGGAGCCTGGGCAGGCTTCAGGACTGAAGCCCGCCAAAGGCAAACTACTCCAAAGACTCAAACCTGTGTGCAGCACCGCAGCTGAGGTAGCAGCCTGTAGATACATGTCACTAGGTAGTAAAAAAGAAACCACTGCCACCAGACATTCAAGTCAGTTAGTGTAACAAAATGTTATATGAGGAATGGGTTAAAGGAATTACTATGTAACCCCCCCCCCAGCAGTCCACATAGGGTGGTATGTGTTGGACCCATACAGTAAAGGTAAGTAAGACCGGGGGCATTTTACTATTCTTGGGAACAGTAGTTTACCCAAGAAAATGTAGTTCAACATTAGGAGAAGTCGAAGGGACTTCTCGGTGGCACTACACAAAAGGTGCTGCGTCTCACAATGCAAAGGCAGATGCCTATAGAGTTTACCAGACTGCATAAAACAGTAAGCAACATAGAAAATCATAGTCAGGAAAACACATGAGGGAGTGAGAAGAAAGTCCCACACATGAGTAAAAATTAAAGCCCTGTGTCCAGCCAAAGAGGCGGGGTTCTCTAAGCTTAAAGGCAATTGGCACAGAAATGAAAATTCTCCCTAACCGTTAACTTGTAGGTTCGCCCAAAGGACAAGTGTGTTAGTGTGCGAACAGGGGTTCATCCCAATCTACCTCTATGGGTGACCTGGAGGGGTACACGAGACAGCTATCTGCAGCCCCCAGGATCAAGCAAACAACCCACAGGTAAGTTTTACCAGGGGTAGGACAGTACCTTCAGGTGAAGAAACCGTTGCTGCAGGGCGGTTCGAGTGGTGAGGCTAGAGAAGACCCGGTCATTGGTTTCCATGTGTTGGTGACTGGAGAAAGGGACTTCAGTGAATCTGGCGATAGCTCGAGTTCAGACAGACACACAGCAAAGGATCTTCTTGGTTCTGACTTGTTTGGTACCTTTTTTTCAGGCTCTGTTGAAAGATGGTTGATGTGGCGGATGACTCTTCTCGGTCCTTGTCTCCATTGAGGGGACATTTGGGAGCTGGATCAGGTCACTGAAGACTTAGAATGATGCCCACATAGTTTCAGGTGAAACAGCACTTCAGAAGCGATGCACGGCAATGCACCCGAGGTCCCAGGGTATTGGTGAATTTCAGTCCATGGAGGCCGCAGCTCTTCAAGGGATGGTGCAAAATGCAGTTTGTCTTGGGACTGGTTAGGCCCACCAGTCCAAGGGAGGAAGAAGTCCTCTTTGGATCTTCCTTGACGTTTAGAAACTGAGGTCTAGACAGCGGTTACTCAGCAGGCGCTGCTGGTCACTGCAGTTTGCTGGTGTCGTCCTTCTTTCTTCTTATTCTTCTTTGGACTTTTCTGTTCCAGTGCTCAACTCTGGGTTTCAGCTCTAGGACCTCTGATTTATGCGGGAAACCTGGCTGAGTCCACCAATTATATCCCATGCACCATTCAAATTTGGGGATGGCTGTCCAATGGGGACAGCCAGCCTCCTGGTCTGAACTGGTTTCTCTCAGGAGTATTGCAGGACAAAGGACAGGGGCGTTTCGGTTGACCCCCCCCCCCCCCCTCCTTCCTATCCTGCCAGCCACTCAAAGGGTCCTTGTGGGCTTTCCAATGGAACTGTGTGAAGACAAAGGAGCAAGAGGACCCTCCTCCACCTTGTTCAGGGCTTAAAGTACAGCCACCATTTTGGGCAAATGGTGTCCCTTGTGTCCTCTACCGCAGCTGCGAAGACAGCGTGCGATGACAGTTCACAAAAAGTTGTGTAAAATGTACATTGCCACCAGCCTCAACAGATGGACCTGTCACAGTAAACAAAAAGTTACTGGAGAGCCGAGAAAAGGGGTGCATTGGATCCAAAAGCACTCCACATAAGGTGGGGTGTGCCGATCTCACAAAATAAAGACAGGTAAGATAAAAAGTATCCCCCTGCCTTGGTTTGCGAAGTAAAGTAAAAACATGCACATGGAAGCTCTAGGAGCCCTCCAGCAACACTGCACAGAAAGTGTTGTCTGTTGCTTTAGTACATTTTAGATGCCTTTTAAAATTGGAGGAAAGAATGACTCCACAAAGAAAAACCAAAAAGGGGTGAAAAGCGTTCCCAAAAGTAAAAGAATGAGTGTAGAAAAAGGTTCCCCCATAGGGGAATCGGTCAAAGAATCCATGAGTCCAGAAAACATTTTAGAGGGAATCACAGTTGGAGAGAATTTCGCACAAGGATGGAAATCTACTCTAACAAACACAGCAGATTTGCCTCTTATGTGTAAATGTTAGTTCCTTCTTATGCGCAATTATATTCTAAAACAATATATTTTACACATTTTGTGCAGCATTTCCCTTATTGTGTAATAATCAAAAGGTTGTGTTGCTGTGTTAGACCAGTTAAAAAAAAAAAGCAACAGTTTGAGTTTTGATACCTTGTGTTGGACTAACTGAACATATTATACTGAGGTGGAATAATGCTTGAGCTTTCAAAGTCCTATAGATCGTCATGGCTTTTTTGCCTTCTGAAGATCTGTCTGACTTTGAAAGCCCATACATTGTTCCCTCTCAGCATAATATCATCAGTTAGATCAATTCCAAAGCAATGTAAAATAAACTCAAACTTGTGTCTAATATTTAAGCGTTTGTAGAGTGCCTTTAAACCAGCTCACATCTTCTGAAGGGCAGCCTAGACTGCCCGGCCCATTCTACCACTTGAAGAATCAGGAACTCGATGGGAACACCAAGTATGTTGATGTATCCGAGCCCTAGAAATAAGGCCTAAGAAAAATCTCCCTAGCATGCCCTTGTTACTGTACATCTGCTCCCTGATACCTGCGGCTGCGGACCTACGAGCACGAGTGGAAAGGAGAGCACCAGCAGTGATGCCGTCTGGCTTCTCAAGCTATCAAGGAGGCGAGAGGCAAGTTCCCCAAAAGGTCAGGGTTTCTCCTGGCGAGCAGGCAATATGCTGACCCAATCTGGAATCTCCCTGACAGAACCTGCCCACGGAACCCTCAAGGCACCTGATCACCCTCACAATCTCGATTTCTTCTTGTTGGCTATTTACCTTTCTTGTTGTTATTTCACAGGACAGATATTTGTTCTTTGGAATCCTAGTTTTCCCCTAGGACCATCATTGACCAGTTTCTATAGTGACTTCATGTTCGTGCTGTTGTTTACTTTGGAGACCAGGCATAAAATAAAATAGCTAATTTCTTTATTTAAAGTATGTCGTTCTTCTCTATGTATCTGAATCGAGTGTTGATATCCGGGTGAAACTGAAGGGCCCCGATATTAACCTTTGCTCAGCTAATCTTTTGAATGCAAACCGTGTAATTGACTGCCCTTGCCAGGAACTGCAGCACGTGCATGCATTTCCAGACCCTATGGAACATATTGGAGAGGAGGAGGGTGCAGCACAACAATGACTGTGTTGGCATTTTAATTGCTTGCGTTGTGTTGAATTGATCGCGCAGTGTCTCGCGCAGTCGGAGCTGTGCTGCAGACAACCTTGAACAATAGATAACAGTAATGTATGGGAAAGGAAATGGAGTCAAAAAATATATTGTAATATTTTACATAAAAATTCTGTTCCTGTTCCTAGATTTCGTCCCCATCAGGATGCAGACCCGGAGAAGCCTAGAGTAGCGGCTGTGATCGACGGACTTCTGGCGTACAAGAATAACGATCACGGAGCTTGGGTCCGAGGAGGCGACATCATTATACAGAATTCTGCGTAAGTGTCCAGATCCCAGAAGGGGGTGGGGAGACCCAGCGCCAACTCTGCTGATACCAGACTTTGGAGTCCACATTTTATTAATTTAAAAGAAATTTAAATTTCTCAATCAGTTGATTATGTTCACTTTTTAGGGACTTGCTGCTCTCGCCTGAAGTGGTTATGTCAGCAGGAGCCACGTGTCTGTTTATTTTAAGCGTTCAGTGTAAGGTTATATTGGGTGGGAAAATAAATACGATGCTTAGGAAATCGTTCCCAGATAACGTTATGAAACCCCCTCCCCCCCGGACGTGTGCTTCAGAGTGGTCTCTAGGAATCAAACTTGTCATTTCGATGTTTAGTTAATGGGAATCGCAGCCACATTACTCCAAATCACTTTTGCGTGATTATTCAGTCACATTACGCAAACGTACTTTTCTGGCCAAGCTGGAAAGCTGAACACTTTACGCAATTTGGTTTTTCCATTTCCTGTAAAGTGTGGTGATAAGCCAGTAGCATATTTGTTTCAGTAGCCACTGCCCTGGTTTTGTCTTTTCTCACGTGGTCTGTACTCACTCACAGCCTCATTGTCTGTGCCCATCCTATGCTTTTGTTTAAGGCTTAGGATTTTGGAGAGCTTTCTAGAGACACCATTTCAACATGTGGCCTGGATTAGCCCCAAGCCCCACTGCATTGCATTTCCAACATGCTTGTATTGTGGCAAATACCAGGCCCTGTATTTATCCTCCGCAATCTGCCCCGATCCTATTGCTGTTCCCTTCCCGCCTGCCTGACAAACCTGCATGTGAACGGTCTGTGACATCAGGACCATCATTCCAGTCCTGCCATAAATCCTTTATTATGGCCCAAGCTTTAGTGCTTGGACTACCACCAGCGTGCTCCAGTGTGGCCCTTCACACTGGGCATGCGATAATAGCTCGGCCTATTATTCACGACACAATCCGTGGTATGGCAACACTTTCCGTGTACAGCCGTACAACAAATTGAGGTTACCAGATGACTCCATGTCACTGGGGACACCCTGCTCCACTCACGAACTTGCATTTCTCCACATGATTGTTTTCTGGGAGATGTAGACTTGGATCACTTCAATTGACTAGAATTGGACTTAAGTAAAACCAAGGTAAAAGCAAAGCCCAGGACTAAAATAGGGGGTCTCGTGGGACGTGCAGCCATCCGTTAAACACTTCAATAGTGCAGTGGGTCTTAGTTGAAACTTGCATATAATTCTCCCTGTTGCGAAACCTCCATGTCTATTGAAATATGCACATTTCTTTTGTTCCCCTTGCCAAAAGGCCTTCACATCTTAAGCTAGCAGACAAACTAATTCTGTCTGACAAATGATTGGGAGTCCCGCATTTAAATGGCAAGTGTTGAACTCCCTAAAGTTTTAATTTGTTACCCAACTGTAAACTCCTCTTTTTTTATTTAAACATATTTCATTGATTTTAAAATTGATTTTTTAAAAATATTTTGTGATAAGTGAAGAAAAACTTGTCACTTGCTTGCCTGTAACCAAGGTTCTATGAACTTGGGGCCTTGTGAGTTCTGCCCTATAGTTGAGTCGGGTTTGCATAGGATATCTCTGTCGTGAGAGACATAAATACTACTGCTTGAGGTGAAGAACCCGTATTTCTCAAAAATACTCCATCACGCTGTACGTTCCTTGCAGCCGATGTTGGAAATGGCCCCTGCAATCCCAGCGCGCAATGAGGTTGCATTTGAAAGAGACGAGTTGGAGGACTGTCAGCAAATAGGGAGCGAGATCCAGAGCCCTGCCATAAGCCCCTTCGGACGCCCACAGAGGGCATTTATTTTGGCATTTCGCATCCCCGCCCCACTTTTGTTATAATCCTATCTGAGTGGGAGAGACCAGTAGCACCATATATACCCGCTGGAACTCGGAACTCGGCTGCCAGCTCCCCTCGCTCTCCTCCACAGCCACACTTGCTTTTACATTTATTTACCCAGTTTTACGGTGCTTTGTTTCTGTCTGTCCCCCAGGCACTATGGGAGCAATGTTTTCACTGTTTGATCTGTGCCACTTCCTGTCCATCTCCCCAGTGATGTTCTGCCATTAATCTGTGTCTTTCTGACGACTGTGGCTCTGTTTTAACACTTATTTTTACAAAAAGGAACGAAGGTAAGTATAAAAGCTGACGGTCATTTCAAATCGAGAACCCCATGACCACCCGTGCTTGGGTGTGTGGCACTCCCGTGATGCACTGCTGTTTGTCTTGTGTGTGAAGCAAAGGGGCTCATTTGTAAAGACTAAACCTGTGTTTTCTTTTTTCTTCTCATTCTTGCAGGTTTGCTGATAATGGGATTGGCTTAACATTTGCAAGGTTTGTTTATTCTCTGGATTACAATATTTTTAGCTCTGCAGAAGGTTACTTCAGTGGTCATGTTGGAATTGATTATCAAATGATAAAAAACATAGAAGGCTGTCCTCTTGTTTAAAGAATGACCACAATGAGAAGGAACATGTGAACGGCCTCTGTGTCTCTATCTCAGAAAAAGTCATTAATAGAGTTGCTAAGTGCTTGGTTGTTCCTGCGTCACAAACTGCAATGTGTTTAAATTAAAAATCTGCCAAAGACGCGCACCAGAAGACCTTGCAAATTTGTTAAGGGAGGCAGACTTAGAGTATTAGACACAGCCTGGCACCATTCCTGTTTGTCCGCCATGTTTAGTCTGCTTAGGCTTCTTCTTCTTTGTATGGCTACCAGTAAGAATTGTACTGTTTCCATGTCTGTGCCTTCTACATGAATCTGGAATGCGCGCCAGTGGTGCTTACACTGGAAGGAAGGGGTAATGGTGTCTGAGTCTTTGTAGTCATTTAAATTTGCTCCAGATTATGGAGTGTAGCAGCCCCTTCTCGATTCTCCCATCTGGTGAGGACCTTACATAGTGGCACGGCGTCTTGACCTAATTGGGCCTGGTCAGATGGTGGTTAAAGCTAATGCAGATGACCGTGAAAGGGCCACTGAAGGCTCAAGTCTGTCGATGGGCCTCAGAAAATATAGTACAAATTGATCATTTAATGGTTGTTTTAAAACTGCTGGTTTCCCTACACTGACCTTTTGGACTTTTGTTTGGGTCAATACTCCCTCATATACTTGCCCAAATGGACCATCTGTGAGCAGTTTGCTTTGGCTCGTTCTCAGCCCGATGCCCACCCACACATGCAGCGTCTCCTCCCAGCTGTAGAATAGCGCCATTGATATTTCAATGTGTGTGACTAAATCAACAGGCGTGTTTAGGAGGGGTATAGTTTGGAAAGGCGAAGGGATAAGTGGGTGTCAGACTGAATATAGATCAGAGTTATGATGGCAGCTTCCATTCTAGTGACATATAAGCATAAGTGATTTCAGCCTACACCCCTATCACTGTGGCCCTTTTAAAGCAGGTCTGTCAGATCTGTTGCCCTTGAAGATAGAACACTTTGAACATGCTTCAATTCACATTTAAGATTATAAAATGATGGCAGATTCCTTTCATTAAGATGTTGAAGAGTAGCATTAAGAAATGGAGCTCGGTATTCCCTTTTTTAACCAGGCGCACTGAACCTTGTGCGCGCTTGAGGCAAGAGAATAGTTGACCATGAATGTGTTGTAAAGTTTCTCCTGCTACCTTTTGTTTGATGTTATACAGCTACACAGAAGCCAGAGGAGCAGTAAAACCCCATTGCCATTTTGCATTGCCACAATCCTCATGATTAAAATGTGGCCAAATGACCAACATCAGCCATTTGAATGGACCATAACAGAGAATGTTCTGAGGCTTTCTCTCCATTTCGTCTGTAACTTTGATTTCCTGCAATATAATTAAACATTATTTGTGTGCCCTGGGGCATGCCCATCATGTGTGTCAGTGTTATGACTAAGTGGCCATAACCCCATTAGCACCCTGATGGGGTTGGGGGGGGGGAGCTAGCCAATCAGGTAGCTAGCAACTCAGTATGAAACCAACAATCTCAGCCCATGTTCCAAGCTGCCTGATGGCCGGTTCCCCCGTCTAGCATTCCCCTCACTCCCAGACCCTGCTGTTTCCTTTTTTTTCTTATGTGTGAGGCCACCATGGAAAGGGCTCCTTCCCTTTCCATGGCGGCCATCCTGGAACAGTCTTTTCGTTCCGTGAACATGACGCTGCAAGGTGACCTGTTCACGGACTGACAATACTTTCAATTAGCCCCGTCTCAGCCCATGGGATGGGTGCTAATGGCATTAAGCTTCTCCCAGGCCTTTAACTTTGGACGCTGGGCCGTTACCACTCATTCCAGCCGTTGGAATGGGTGCTTAACACAGCAGCAATACTACAGTAAGTTGCCTTGAGACTGGTGTTTCATGGACATTTTCACTCCAGGGTGTAATATCTGCACGCCATGGTTTCCACAAATAGTAACTGACAGAATCCAAGATGGTTGACCCGTGTGTTGTTACCTGACCTTAACCTGGCATGTGACAAGTCCAGAGGGCAGAGCATGATGGGAAAGGAGGTATCTCTGCGACTTCCAGAACCAATAAACTTAAAGGGTGGGATTTTCCCTGTCACCAGGGTTCAAGTGAAGGGGTAAAAGAAGAGTAAGATTGCTGGAAGACGGTGAATCCTCGTTGAACCAAACTGCTTACTCCAAGGCTGATGGCGACAGCCTCCAACTCTCAGTACCCGGCAGTGCACACAGAGGCTGATGCTAGAAGAAACTTGTGAGAAGTTTTAGGAAGCATGTAGAGCTCTATGGGAGCACTACAAAGGCTGAAATATTCCTTCAATGTGGGAGGGGCATTGAGGTTTTAGAAATTGCCTAGATCCTGAGGGATGCAGGGAAGTGTGAAAGACACTTGGAGCGTTTGAGAGGCATTTCGATGTTTAAAGAGCGAAATGCTGAAAAATGTGAGTATGGGAAACGCAGAAGCACTGATAAGTGTGAAGGACTTTGAAAGGCTTCCTTCCCAACAACAAGAGGTCGGAAGCTTTGGAGATTCTGCAGGAAGGCGAGGTGGCGTTGGACCACGCCGACACGGGGTTCTGCCAAATGGACAACGGACAATGGACACTGGAATGAGTGGCAACGGCCCAGCGGCCAAAGTTAAAGGCCTGGGAGAAGCTTAATGCCATTAGCACCCGTCCCATGCCCTTCGACGGGGACAATTTGTTCAGGAACGCAGTAGGTGAGTCTCTTCAGGCCATCAAGACAGACCCAGACGGCTCGTTCCTTGGGCACGCTTCAGCAGCGATGGCCGCCCTTTTCGACCTCGGGTGGCAAATCCCAAGGATCCTCCAAAGGTTTTAGTGGAGGTGCCTCATCTTACCGTCAACCCTCCCATTCGTCGGCACAGGAAAACGTGGGCCATTCCAAGGCCTTCGTCGGAGGACGTTGTCATCACCAGGGTCCCCAAGGTGGCTCTTCGACGTCCAAGCAGGATTGAATCGGCCGTGGTGTCGGGCCCCCACCCGTGCACCCCGGTGGGAGGCCGGCTGGCGAATTTCATTGGCATGTGGAAGACCATCTCCACCGACGGTTGGGTGCTGGATGCTCTCGCCCATGGACAAACCCTGGAATTTCAACAGAAGTGTCCCCCTATAACACCGGTGGCCAGGCAGGAAAACCATGTCCCTCAGCTGTTGCAGGAGGTGGAGGCCATGCTGAAGACTGGCGTGATAGAGCTCGTCCCAAAGAGGCTTTGGGGCCCCGGAGAGTACGCTAGTTACCTCCTCGTAAAAAAGACTGGTGGCTGGAGGCCCATCCTAGACCTCTGTTGTCTAAACAAATACATCAAGTCCCAGAAGTTCCGGATGGTGACTCTTCAGCACGTGCTTGGACAGCTGGAAGAAGGGGACTTTCTATCGTCGCTGGACTTGTAGGATGCTTACTTCCACATCCCCATTCACAGGGGGCATCACATGTTTCTGTGCTTCGTGGTTCAAGGGCAGCATTACCAATTCAAGGCCCTTCCCTTCGGATTGAAGTCAGCGGGAAGGGTTTTCACCAACTGCCAGGCACCGGTTGCGGCGCAGCTGTGTCTACAAGGGATCCACGTCTACCCTTACTTGGACAACTGGCTCATTTGGGCCAGCTCAAAGGACATTGCCGTCAACCACACGGTGAGGACCGTCCACCTTCTGATGTATCTGGGGTTCTCAGTGAACTATGCAAAGTCCTGCTTGACTCCATCGCAGGATGCGCTGTTTCTGGGATCCGTCAGAGGAGAGGATATCGGCCATCTTGGGGAAGGTACAATGGCTGTTGGCCCTGAAGATCGCATGGGTGAGGTCCAGCGAGTCTCGCTCAGAATGATGTCATCGTGCATAAACCTCATTCGGCTGTACAGGCTATGGGTGCGTCCATTACAGGAGTTCCTCGATACCCGTTGGATACAAGTGTCGGGAAGCTTTGAGGACAAGCTCACACTCGAAGAGAGTTTCCGTATAGCAATACAGTAGTGGGGAGTTCACGCACATCTGTCCGGAAGTGCAGATTTCTAGACCCCACCTCACCAGGAGATGGTCCCGATGGACGCCTCCCTGGAAGGATGGGGAGCTCACACCGGAGGTTTTCACGCAAGAGGCCCGTGGCTACCGGAGGAGAAGATGTTGCACATCGTGTTGGAGCTGCGGGCAGTGTTTTGGGCTGTGCTGTGCACAGAAGATCGACCCTCTACGAGTCACGGCTCCGCAGGTGCTGCCGTATCTACTGTTGTCCAAAGCAGGACTCGCCCATGCTTCTATCAAGGTGCATCTGGCAGCTATCTCCTGCTACATCAGATCTCCTGGACGATCGTCGTTGTGGTCACATCGCCTGGTTAAGAAGTTCGACAAGGGACTATTCCGTTGCCGCCGTTGAAGGCTCCAGCCCCGGCGTGGGAACTCAATGTAGTGCTGACTAGGCTCATAGCACCTCCACTGAAGTTTTTGGCGTGGAAGACGGCGTTCCTCGTGGCCATCATCTCTGCACGACGAGTGGGAGATATTCAGACCCTGTCCTGTAAGCCACCTTATTTAACTTTTCACGACACAAGGTTGGTGCCGTCAGACTTTCATCCAAACAAGCCCTTGGTGTTGCCGGTATTTTTTCCGACGCCTTCGTGGCCGGCTGAAAGGACTTTGCACTTGCTGAATGTGGCTAGAGCGCTTAAGTTCTATGTGGACCCCACAAAGAGCTTCCGGAAGATAGTGCAACTTTTTGTGAACTTTGGCACTGTTAACCATGGGAAGGCCCTCTCCAAGGCTTCCAGTTCCAGGTGGCTCTCCGGCTGCATCACCCATTGTCACCGGTTGGCGAACTCACCGTTGCCTGGCTGTCCGAGAGCCCATTCGACCAGAGCACTCGCTGCAACTACGGCGTTCCTGTCTGGTGTGCCCCTGCTGGACATCTGCAGGGCTGCTACGTGGAGGTCAACGCACACCTTCACGAGATTCTTTTGCATCGACCGGGATTCCAGGGAGGAGTCCAGAGTCGGCCAAGCAGTGCTGCGCAGCCTGTTCGCTTGAAGGTGAACCTGGTGAGGAGGTAAGAGAGGCTTATGTTGAGCCTTTGCTGTGCAAGCGTGTACTGCGATGTATTCTTCATGAGCATGTGAATCCATGCCAGACCCCATGCTGGAGAAGGAACAAGTTACTTACCTGTAACTGTTGTTCTCCAGCATGGGGTCTGGCATGGATTCACATGCGAACCCTCCCGCCTACCCCTCTTCGGCTCTTCTCTTGGTCCTACTGCCATTTTACGTGCTACCAAATCTGAAGATGGCTGCCAGAGGAGGGGCTTAGGTAGAGGGCATTCATTGGTTGGGGGCAGTATGACCCAGAGCTCAGTGATTGGTTATTAGGAGAAAGACAGTGGCGAAATGAAACTGATTTTTTCTTAACCGAGGAGTCAGAGCCTGATGACAAGGAATATTCATGAGCATGTGAATCCATGCCAGACCCATGCTGGAGAACAGTTACAGGTAAGTAACTTATTCCCTCTCGTGTCCACTCTCTGCCCACCCATCCAAGTGGTAACTCCATTGACCTTATTCTCATCTCCTTTCTACTCTGCACCGCTCCTTCTCCCTTTGATCATTCCTTCATCTTTGCCTCAATCTTCACTCCTGCTTCCTCCCCTCCTCCTCAGTCTACCACTTCCATTACCAAGCACCTGATTCCCTCTTCCAAATTCCCTATAAACATCTCGGACATACACGACTCCCTCAACCGATGCAAAATTCACCATTCCGTCCTCTGATAAAGCCTTCACTAACTTCAATGCTCCCTTCACTCTTAATACATTCACTCCTGAACACTCCCTTCCACAGCCTTGGATTACACCTACCACCTACCACCCACACCATGAAAATGAGAAACAACCTTTGCATTTAGAAAAGATCTAGACACTCCTCAGATCTCCAACTCTACCTCACTACTCTTCAAAACTATTACTCTGCGCTCAACTCTGCCAAACATGACTTCTGTCTCGCTCATATTACATCTCAATCCTCTCAAACTAAGCGCCTCCAAAAATCTCTAGACTTAATTCTCTAATCTCCTAAACCCTCCTCCATTTCCTCTACGCTGTCTGCTAACTATCTAGCTCTCTACTTTGCTTAAAAAATGCCCAACATTCAAAATAGCCTTGCAAAGTATCTTTGACCCCCACCTGCTATTTTTTCTCCACCACCTCTCCTCTCATGTAGCAATGTCTTCTTTTGCCCCCTCTAACCGTGATGCGATTCTTGACTTTCGCATCAGGGCTAACCCTTTGTCCCCCATCAACCCGCTATCCCCACACATAGTGAAACTTCTAGCTCCCAGTGTTGCTCCATATCTTTCTTCCCTCTTGAACTCTTCTCTTGTCGGTGCCAGTTTCCATCATTTTACAAGTTGGCTACTGTCATCCCTATCCTTAAGAAACCTCGCCTTTATCCTAACTGTCCTGCCAACGTTCGTCCTGTCACTCCTCTACCTCACTTTTCCAAAATACTATAGTGTGCATTTTTCAACAGACTCACTGAGTTCTTTGACGCTCACAACCTCTGGGATCCTCTTCAATTTGGCTTTCGACCTCTGCTCTCTGCCGAGTCATCTCTCCTCAATGTCGGCAACTAAATCTATTCCGCTTGTCATGATAACCGTTCATCTATTCATATACTTCGCAACCTCTCTGCTGACTTCGATACCATCAACTTTTCTGACCTTCTCTCAATACTATCTATCCTAGGCATCGGGGACAAGACCCTTGCTTGGTTTGCCTCATATCTTGCCCCCAGACACTTCCAGATGTCCTGCAATAGCCTTAC
Organism: Ambystoma mexicanum; assembly: GCF_040938575.1. NCBI lineage: Eukaryota > Metazoa > Chordata > Amphibia > Caudata > Ambystomatidae > Ambystoma > Ambystoma mexicanum. The sequence goes on along the minus strand of NC_090935.1, from coordinate 1,167,094,276 downwards.
CTCCCCACTCCCCTGCCCTTACTGTTAGTGTTCCCCAAGGGTCAGTGCTGGGTCCACTTCTCTTCACTCTCTATACCTCTATTCTTGGCACCTTGAACTCCTCGTTTGGCTTCCCCTATCAACTCGTTGCTAATGACACTTTAGTCTTCTCCTTTCCCTCCTTATCTGACGAGCTGCAGTAAAATATCTGTCTTTTATCCATCAAATACTGGATGGCATCTCACTCATTCATGCTCAACTCCACATAGACTGAAGTTCTCTACTTTCCATCCAAACGGGCTACGTCTTCCTCTCCCCCCTCCTCTTAACATCTCTCCTGACTACCTTTGCTAATCTGTTCTGCTTGGTGTTGTTTTCGACCCATCTCACAATTTCTTGCTCTTCATCTCCAAATCAGCCACTGAGGCCAAACTTGATCTCAACATCCAAAAAATTATACTTCTTCTTCCCTTCAACACTGCTGAGCACCTGATCTCTTTAGTACTCTCTCCATATGACTGGCCTCCCCAACTATGCTTTTTCACCGCTCAACAAAGTCCTCAACTTTGCTGTCAGTACACTGCTAAGCCTGCCCTTGCTTCACCTCCACCTCCCCAGCCCATAATCAGTAAGGCTGTTTATCTAGGAGACAGAGCAAATCAATGTTAAAATGTTTTGTAAGCATTTGTTGTACCAACAATGCATTGATTGCTTTCCTTGTAATTTTCATTAAATAAAAAATAAACTCTATTACATAAACAAATGCACTCTATTTCTTGAGGGTATGGCTATCGTTTATGCTGGAAGATAAGGCATCAGTAGTGCCAGAAGATATAAAATGATTACCGTTCCAGAACATGCAGTAAAATCATGTTTTGTTATTGTCAAGAGTGTAGGCATTCTGGAGATGGTTATGAGCATCGTTGGTGGCTGACCTTATGTCACCATGGCTTAACTGGTGTAGGCCCCTCATTAGTATTCTAAAAGGGGCAAGACATTAAGCCACACTTAATATCTGTGGGTATTATTGCTTTGACTTTACCAGAGGGTCTTCTGGTCCAACAGGTGGGAGGGTTATGTTTTGGTGGCACAGTAGACTGTGTAGCCTTCTCCATTCCAGCCATTCACTGATCATCTCTCTGAGGCTGGGGGGAGGGGGCGGTGAAGTCCTGGGGGTGGTCCGAGCTAACACACATCTTGCACATGGCAGCAGAAGTGTGTGTGTGAGTGTGAGAGTGACACACTCTTGTCTTGGCCTCAACTCAGACTCTGCATCAGAGAGAAGGTAATTTGGCAGTTAACAAGTTGTTGGGGCAGATATAGGGTGTGTAATGACACTGTTGCAGTGCTTGACACATGTTTGCTCACAACTGAGGATGTAATGATGGGTAGCCATGCCACAGGGATCCTCCTTGGAATTGTGATGGACCCTTGAAAATCATGAACTTTGGGGAGACATCGTGGTGTAAGGATTCTCTTCTCTTTTATTGCATTAGAAAATAAGGTTGAGAGTTAGGTGCCACCATTATGCTCTGTTGAAATATTCATACCACTAAAATGTAATATTTATTTTCGCAGTGATGGAAGTTTCCCTAAAGATGAAGGCTCCAGCCAAGAGGTTTCAGAATCCCTATTCATTGGAGAAAGTCAAAATTATGGATTTCAAGGTGGACAGAACAAGTACTGGGGCAGCGGAGGCATTGACAATAAAAATCGCACGTTACCCAGAAACAGGTAATTATAGATTTAAAAATTTTGAAAGTTGCATGAAACGTGTTTGACTAAGGCCTCAATGCCTCATTTCATTTGGGAGATGATAGCCGAGCCCTGTTTTTTTCTTTGTATTCTGGGGTGTAGTCCTCGATTTAGAACATGGAAATCCGCAATTACATATCCCAGAATACCAAAGGACTAGAACTGGGCTGCCATCTGCCCAATGCAATGACATTGTTTAACTAGTGGGTTCCAAAGTGCTCCGTTTAAACACGTAAAGAAACACATGTGCATATTGCAATGGGGTAATAGGTGTATGTTATTATTAAGAAACAAAGGGGTTTGGAAGGATTGCTGGGCTAAAGTGTGGTCTTTGTCTGGCCTTTCATTATCTTAACAGTGCTTTTGACAGAAATGAGTGCTTGATAATGGCTATAACTGGTGACTGAGCGGTGACACAGACTAATAATCTGTCCCTGTTCAATACACTCCTTTTAGCTCAATTGACATATTCTTGGGGTGTGATGAATGCTGATTCATGCCCACCATGCGAAGGAAGTGGGGATAACATATATCACATGTTCTCTTCTTTTTGTCCTTCCTACGAGGTGCTGTATGTATGTGAAACCCATGTTGAGAAGAAATAATGGCTCTTATCAACGGTCACATTAATTGCACATTAAATCAATACTGTTTCTTTATACAAATAGATAATTTATTAAAAAAGCGAAAAGCATCAGAAGCTATCTGTTGTCGCACAAAGAATTAAATACTTCCTACTTGGTGCTGTATGTATGTGAAACCCATGTTGAAGAAATAATATTCATATGTGGTCTGCGGCAATGCTCATTGGTAAAGCCTGGCTGAAAAGGCAGGAGAAGATCAGACTGGCAAGCACAGAGGATCCTGGCGCTCTTTGTGAAAATAGTTGATATGATAAATCCCCCTCCAAAATAATACTGGTTGTCTTTTATGTTTGACAGATAATTGCAGATATTACTCTTTGGTGGTTCTTAAATCTTTTATAATGGTATGTGTATGTTTTATGTGTTTTCTTTTACTGCATTGATGTATGTTTGTTGGATTGGCTGCTAGACGCGACGTCAAATAAAGCTATTGTTGATGATGAATTACTTTAGAAGGACAATAATCTCTGAAGCAGGACATACGTTTTACCTTGGACGTGGTAGTGTTTTGTTTTAGAGTGGGTAACTGTTTTGAAATCAAATGAAATTTCGTGTTTGGTTTAGATTGATTGTATTGTACTTATTGTGCGTGATGGCTAGCACTTTGATCAAAAACTCTTTACACGAGGAGGACTACACTAGTGAACGGAGCCCTTGGAGTAAACCCTTTGCAGGGTGCATTGCCGAAGGTTGAGCCGTTGGAGGACACCAGTGGGAACATGGAATTGTAACACCACAGAGAATTACCTTATAATATTCACATTATGCTAATAATATCTTTAAGCATGTATGGGGTACAGGGATATGGATTTGGGTACAATGCAATTTATCTACTTTCAGCTCGACTGTTTTCAGATGTTACAAGTGTGTTGGCTCCTTTACAGTGCAATCGTAGCCTTACAACAGGATTGCATTTTCAGTAGGATTTTGAACATTTCCTTGTTGGAGGTAAAAGGGTTTACATGTAACTTTGTCAATGCAAGCAACCGATCTGTTGATGGGGCTGCTTTACAAGCCTCCTTTGGGAGTAACATGCCAAGGCTGCATTCGTGTTGTGTTTTCCCTTTTAAGTGTCTAAGCCACTTCTTGCTTGGGATCAAAATACTGCATATCCTAAATACCCCATAATCCAAATTATGTAATCTTCTACCTGCCACTCAACCTCCATTTCAAGCCTTCCTTCCTATCCTAATCTGCAATGTGGTTTAATAGTTGTAGGGAAGGGGCATGGAGTTTGCCTCATCTTTGATTTGCCTGGGCTTGCTGGTTTCCTCCACAAGGATCAGGATCCTATGGTTGAGTTTCCTCAGCCTCTTCAATCAATAGCCCAATGTCTTGTTACTCTTAGTTTTGGTGCCCCTCTACATTGTCCAATCGTCCATCCACATGTTACAGTGACTTGTGCACTTGTTTCAGTACGTTCGCCCTGCATTTGGCAAATGTTCCTCTGTGAACTCCTTGTTCCCTTCCCATGTCTGTTGATAATGCTTATTGCTACTGTGTTCATGCAGGATTGCTGTTGGTCTTAAGGGTGCGTTTTCATGCTAGTATACAGTCCAATATCTGGGTTACCTGAGTCTGCTAGCCAAATTAAAATTGCTTTCTGTTGAGTTCTTTCTCATGTTCTGGATTCTTTCTTCAGTTCTGCTTCTCTTGCGCTTGCCTCTGCTTGCTCCTTTTTTAAGCTATGCAGTCAGATTGCGCTCTTTTTTTCTCAACTTCTTTCTACTTAAGACAGTCTGGTTGGTTGTTTCATAGTCACTCTCTTGTTAAGTTTTAGTTGACTGACAATCACACTGCCCAGTCTACACTCTTGGTTTCCCTGCACCCAGTCAGGGTTGGTTGCTGCAATTGGTACACATCTCTAACTCTTCTTGTAGTTCTCCAGCTGACCATTGTACATCCTGAAGGCTTCTTATTCTCTGTGGCCAGGTTATGCCAGTATCTCAGATAAGGGTTCCCTATGATCCATTAAGCGCCATCATCCCTGTACCCTGCCTCATGTTTTTCTCTGGGCCCATCTCTTTGCCTCTAACTTATGCTGCGCATGCCAAGTACTTCACTGGACCTTACCTACAATCGGTACCTACTCACCACTCACCCTAAGGCCCCTTCAATGGAGATAGCTTTGTGCATGTGACATTGGTGTGGGGCGGGCTTTATGCTGGATTGGAAGGGAATATCCGAAGATCAGTTGGTTCTGAAGATGGTTTCTGCTCATTTCCTCACATTCCTGAGACCGTCCTTCTGCAGCTGCTGTTTTACTCTTTCAAGAAGGACAATGTGACAAAATGGCTACTGCTCCGTAGGTGTACAGGGATGAGTAGTAGCTAAAGCACCTACTCTGCCCCCACACTACGACTAAACCAGCAGTGATCCCAATCATTAAGGTGAAATTGGCACAGCCATACAGGTATTCCTCCTTTGTATCTTTTGGTAACATGGGCTGAGGGCAGACTATATTGTTCTTTTGGGGTGTGTGATGGTACAGATGCAACACAAACATTAGTACAGTGCTAATAAAAGAATGTCCAACCAAGCCAATATAAAAACAGGAAATTTAAGAAAATTAACAATGCGTACAATTAATGAAAATTACTAAAGGCCCTCCCCTGTAAAGGAAACTGAGAGCATGCAAACCTTGGGAGAAAAGGGGGACACTCTGGTGAAGACTGGGGTGCAGACAATTGATTTCAGCAGCAAAGCTTCTTGCAAAATGAGAGCGGGGTTTCATAAGTTTCTAAGGCCCTTTGTGGAGGACCAGGGCAGACAGGACCACTACAAATACTTTGATTGATTGACTTGGTTCAACTACCTCAAGTCAGATTTCTCTGAGCTTTTCTGCAGTCAAGCTGGTGTAAACATGGTAGAGTCATGATGTTCCGATTGTAAGTTGCTGTCCATGTGGCTTTGGGCCGTGGCACAATGTGGATTGAATTGGCTTTCAAGACTGGTCTAGTCGATGGCTGCCAACAAAAGGTCAAGTCGGCAGTTGAATCGGATAGAAACAATGCTTCTGCTGCATCTAGTCAGTGTTCAAGATGGGTCAGTCGGCGTCTTCCAGCGAATTTAGTCAGCTTTTCAGTTCTCTCGAGGATACTTCTGTTTGTCTAGGTAGTGAATGGGGTGCGGCATGTCGGTTGCTTCATAGCAGCGAGCTGGCAGTCGAGTCATAGTGGCAAATATGCTTCACTAGCTTATGTTGGTGTTGAGACTGCTTAATGAAGCAGGCAAGCAGTTCAACGTTCTTAAAGTGCCAAAACCAGCCCCATGGGTCCTGTAGTGGCCCAGTGAGTGAAGTGTGATCAGGCTGGCTCAAATGTTTCATGAGTTGGTAAACTGAGCTCTGATCCACCTCTGGACGTCTGAACTGCTGGGAGAGCCAGTTCAGGGTCTCATTGGACAACGTGAGTCCTTTGTTCAGCACTTCCACCCCAGGAAGATTGTCTGGTTCCAGTGCACAGGCAGGCAAGGGGTTTTGGTCATCAGCGGTTTCACTCCAAATGTATCCTTGAGGTGGTTTGGGAGAAGAGATTTTCCTCTTCTTTGGAGCCTTCTATCTTGGCCTCTATGGCAAAGAACTTTGGAATAGAATGTATCCCCAACAGATTTCCAGATGAATCCTTGTTCTCTTGAATCCCAAAGATGAATCACCCCCCCCCCCTTTCCCTAATAGAGGCACAATTCTTCAGCAGATTGGTCCAGAACAAGCCTGTTGTCTGTGGTCCAATCCATGCTGCTGTAACAATGGCCCTTTACCTGCTGATGTCATACCCAGAGTGCTGTGTCTGCAGAAAGTGGTGAGCAGGCAGGAAGTTTGGGGAGCCACAGTAAAAAACAAGCTTGTGGAGCCGGTCTGGATTAACCTATCTAGTACTCTAGCTCTATCCCCTTCCTCTGTCAGCCTACTTCTAAAGAACACCAGTAATCTGCACCCTGGTGTGAGAGGGCTTTTGTCATGTCAGGACTGTTTTTGAGGCACTGGTTAATAGTGGACCTACTCTGGAGGTTCCCCTCTCCTGGAGCAAGATGTCTACCTTCTTCGGTAAGATCAAAAGAGAAGCTTCCTGGGCACGGCCCCACAGGGTTATTGGTGCAATGTACACCCATCCCTGTCCTGAATGGGTCACATCACCAAGCTGACGATAATCATATCCAAATGCATGTGGCTTTATAATTATATAATCTCAGTAGTCTCCTTGTCCTAACCAGACATAGGTTATATTTGGATATAAATGTGCCACCAGACTGCTCGGCTACTCAATTATAGGAATTTTTAATCACAGATGCAGACATTTAAGAAGCCACCTCTGTCGATTTAAATGTGTGTTCCAGGAACTGTTAAGGAATGCATGTGTTATATTTCAACCTGCCCTGCTTCCACTGCCGGGCAGGAGCTGGGAATGTCACACATTCACAGCAAAGGTACACAGGTGCACTTGTTTTTTGGCATGGAGCGGCATGGAGCATTCTGAAGGAAGTGTCTGACTAGCATGTCCCCCTTTCAGAAACCAAATTACCTGCATCATGTTATTGGTAAAAACCCAAAAGGTTCAGGCTATCCCACTCTCGTCACATGGCATTCTGTCGGACATGATCATTCAAGTGTTTGTGAAACATCTCTAACAGGTGTACTGCAATAGCATTCACTTCAGGAACTTGGGTAGGTCTGGTGTTCATTGTACGTCCTGGTGTTTAGAAAAAGTAAGATGGTCTAAGAGAAGGCAAATGTGAGAGCTTTGACTCCAACATTTCCCTGTGATAAGAAATATTAAAGATGGTCACCATGGCTGATTTCATCATTGCCCCTTTCGATGTCTTGACCTTTCACTTCAGGATGTATATTTGTGTAAACCCATTCACCAGAGGAGGTGAAAAATATTCTTCTACTTCACCGTCTTTTGGTTTCAAATCGGCCAAATGTTTCATTGTGGACACTCTATCCATGGTGCTTGTTCATACCGGGAGATGATAAAGTGCTGATGTCAAGTCAGGTTGTCGGAGCTGGGATCCGTTCATCTCAGAAAGACATGGAAGCTACTTTATTGGTGGGTTTCACTGAACTTCAAGAAGTCCCGTAGGTTGCCATCAAACAGGATTCTTTTCATTAGTGTAGTTCCCTCTACTTGGACTTTGAAGACATTCCTTACCCAAAAATGGTGTGACATCTACCAACCAGTCCTCCTTTGAACAAAACTCTCTTCTACAGGTGTCAAAAGTTCATCATCCTTTTTGTTTTGTACCTTCTTGCATATTTCTGATGCCAGAAGCAAAGGTAAGTATCTAGTCCCAAAAGTTGGAGCTGGATGCTTGATGATCCCATGTTTCGGGAGAACAGCAGATCTTTGGATCCCTACACATCCAACAGAATCATATTTGGTAGATGTTGCAGGCCATTTGTCTATGTGGGGACCTATTTTGCTAAACATAGCTCCAGCTGCCATTGGTTACATGCTTTCTCTTCAAGCAAAGGTATGACTGTGCTTGAGGAGTACAGAAGGTGTTTTGATACTGTCACTACTTCACTTGGCACTTCAGAAGACTCCTTTCATAAAGTTTGGGGGGCTGTCTTTGAACTCTGTCGCTGCCCAAATACAACTTTGTCAGTTCAAGACTTCCTGAATGCTGTGATTGCAGCATGGTAGTTTAAGGATTCAGAAGCATTGTTCCTAGGCAAGTGATTCACACACCGGGGACACAGTGTTCCTATTTCTACACTAGCTCAATGAAAATAAGTATTATTGGAGCTTATTCAGTGTGTTTCCTGTCTCTAAAATGCGCTGGAAACATCAAAGAACCCAGCACAACAAAGGCAGCACATGAGAAGGCCATGCAAGTAAAATTAAAACCAAGATGCTGGCCAGGCCAACTACAACTTTTGTCATAGCCGTTGAACCCAAAGCAGCCCCGGATGTACTCCAGGAGAGCCACCAATCCCAGCCAATGACCAAATGCAAATAGCAAGTGCAGAACCTCACTGGAAGTTCCACCCAGAGGGAGGACGGAACAAAGTATAAAAGCACCCAGCCGTGGTTGCTCAGTATGGTTTTCAGTAGGCTCGCTTTTGGAGAAGGCAGGAGATGGGAGAGCGGTGTGAGATGGGAGAGCGGTGTGAGACGCAGGTTCCCGAGAGATGGTATAGAGTCGAATGTTGGGCTTAGTGGAGAGTTTGGATGAGGTGGTGAGAGCTAAGTGGGTCAGGTAAGAGGTGGCGATATCAGAGGTTAAGAAAATATCAGAGGAGGTGATAACTGCGCTAAGGAAGGGAAAGGAAATTGTGATAGACAAGGAAGAGGTGATAACAGCAGAAGGAGAGGGTGCCGGAAGAGGTGGTAAGTGAAGGGACTAATTGAGAAGGGGATAACATCAGGAGGGGGAATAATACCAGGACACCGGAGTGGAAGTCAGAAGGTGGTAAAAGGAGCAAGGGAGCAGGGGGAGGAAACACCAGAGGGCAGAGGAGACACAGAAGAACTAACATCCGAGGGAGTGAGTGATACATATGTGGAGTAAGGAATACCATGAGGTGCAGGTGGTGGTGATGGTAGTACGCAGGGCATTGGTTGTATAACATCAGGATGAGAAGAGTACTGTGAGAAACCTGAAGGTGTTTCACCCGCTAGTCCCCTCAGATCTGTCGTCCAGGTGGCCAGGACACGGCCATCGTTTTTGGATTCAGTTCCTGTGGGTAGGGGAGGGTCACCTGGATGGGCGGTGTCTTCGGGGAGTGGACGTGGGACATCAAAGGTTGAGACGCGGTATTTGCTTCCTTATGACACCTTTTCCCCATCCTACCCTGTGGGATATTTGGAAACTCTATCCGCCCCATCCGTGATACCGTCCTTGACTCCAGAGACGAGCAACGCCAACGAGTTCAGCACAACCGGTGAGAGCTGATAGTAAGCCGGACTGTGTTGAGTTGAAGGTTGCAAGCGGCAACAATCTGACTTCAAGGAACCTGTGTACAAATAACGTTTGTGTTTCTGAACTTGCAAGAAAGGCCAGTGAAGGGCCAGCTGCAGAATGGTCAGGTGCCGTAGGAGTGCTCATTCGAAGAACTCTGGCTGGCCCCTTTGGTGTGCAACTACAAGTACTAGAAGGCCGTAGGAGAGGCCGACGTGAGGTGTCTGAGTGGTCCTACAAGGATCACGTGAAATCCCTTGTACAGTCGAAAGTCTCTGACCCATTGCCAAGAGAAAGCTACAGGAAGGAAATCCTGCCGCTTTCTGATGAGATTGTGAACATTGTGTTAGAAGGGCTCTCTGAACCCGACTGAGGGATGGCAAGGGGAAAGCTAACGAGACTGAATCCCATACTGTGATAAAACAAAGTGAACTGTGTATCTAGCAAAAGTGAACCCGGCTGAGAGATCCCTGTAAATTGGGGTGAAGCATAATACACCAGAGAATATTGTGTTGACAAGAGTGAACCAGACCGAGGGATGTCCACATGAATGAGATTTATTGAAGAAACTTTTCGTTTGTTGTTTTGAATCTTCAGGTCCTCTGAGTCAAGAGACCTTTGTGTGAAAGAGACTTGTCCACAGAAGGCCCTGATATTTTGGAAGTGAATTGTAACCTCGTGCTGGTGAGGACCAGGAATGTGTTGTGCTCAAAAGTCCCACCTTTTCCCGTGCTAAAAACACGGGGGAAGGGAGACCCCAGCTATACCATCCTGACTTATCATTTTGTGAACACTTCTTTCGTTTCTGGTGAACATTATCCCACACTCTTTGTAATTTAGTAAGGATTGGCAATAGCTTTTTTGTTTTTTAGTATAGGCTCTTCTTATTTTGACAAGACGTCACTAGAACTGCCTGTTTAGTGATTGATGGTTGTAGCTTGCTCCCATCCTAGATTTAGTTTTAGGTCTTTTTCTCACCCATTTATACAATTTAATAAAGACCCTTGAACTGTGATCACTTGTGTCTGTCTTTACTGTTGCCACCATGAGTTCCTTACAGAATATGTTGGAGGAGGTAATGCCCACAAGAGTAGGTGGCTTAGTAGTAACCACATTTGGCTGAGAGACCAGAGCACACCAGGAGGAGCATATCTCAGGAGGTAGGACCAGAGAGAAGACTGGGGGTGGAGGGGAGAGGAATAGCATTCCAATAGCCAGAACCGTCAGTTTCCAGTAGATCTGGTCAACCCTAGTCTTGGGCAGATGGTTTGAGAAGGAGAGGGAGGGGCTGGGGAGATTGAGATTTGAGAGTTGGCAAGCTGAGGCCCAGTCAAATTCCAGAGACCCCCTCACTAGCACTTTCTGCTGACTACAACTAACCCATCTACTCACAAGACTGAACACCATACAGAGCCTAGGCATATGGGACCTGAGCAAAACCTCATCAAGATCAGACCGAGAGGAAGGGTTCAGGTCACCATGAAGTCTGCAATGCCAGGGAAGGTTTAGGTAACCTCTTTAAGGTAAATGTCCACCAGTTCGTACAGTTGGCAAAGGTCAGTAATGTTAGGGACACTGCATCCTGGAAAAAATACATTGGACAAGGAGGCTTTCTGAAAAGAAAGGGGCCTGATCCCATATAAATGTGTTAGTAAACTGAAGCCCAAAACATGTTTCCACCATAAGGTGACTATGTACACACAACCTGAACAGGCACTCCCCAGAGTAGATGAACTATAGCGGAAATTGAGAACCCTTTACTCCTATCTTTAGTAATGGATACACAGAAAAGGAGAGCACACATCTGTGAGGAGTTGGGCGTTCACCAAAGGAATCTAGATATGTGAGAATGAAGGAGTAGATCAACTTGTCATCCACAATATCCTTCTGAAAGCATAATTGAATCCTTTCATGAGGAAGAAATACATCAATATATTGACAACAAATCTAAAAGATATGACAAAACTAGGAAGAACTAATGAGATGAGCTTTGTAGATACTAATCTGAAGACAATACTATTGTGATAAAGGAAGCGGATAAGGGGGGGGGGGACCTAGTTCTTAATAGAGAAAACTATATACACATGGCCATTATACATTTAGCAACACCAGGATGTTATAAGAAACTAACTAGTAATCATACCAAGACAGTAGTCAATGGGATGTTGGCACTAATTACCAAATGGTACAAGAAAGGACTCTTGACGGGTGAAGAAAAACCATTCCTCAATATAACAGAACAGGCTATGCCAGCAACTTATTTTCTCCCAAATATACACATGCCATTTGAAAATCTATCGGAAGTACGCCCACTAGTGAGCAGGATTGGCTGGGCTACAGAGGGCCTTTCAGGCTATATAGATTCTGTAATAAGACAACAAGTTCTAAGCCTACCCTCATATATTAGGGACTCTACATGTTTTACAAATTTGTGAAGAGATCAAATGGCAACCAGATTATCTTCTAGCAACATTGGATGTTAAATATTTATATACTTCAATTGATCAAGGACTGGCTATAAAAGCAATATATTACACATACATTGATTTTTCAGCATCTAACAGACAGCATGTGGAAATAATTAAGGCATTTTTAAGATTCACTTTGAATAGTAACAGTTTTCTTTTCAACAAGGAATATTAACAAAGGGAGTAGTGGTGGGTGCTAAATCCGTCCGTCCCTAGCTAATTTATTCATGGGTCAGTTTGAACAAACAGTTGCCTTGAAGGATACTGAACATGTTGACCATATTATTATATGGAAACACTTTGTTGATTTGGAAGGGCAACTTGGATTCCTATAGAGGTTTTTTTGATGATCTCAATGAAAATGAGTATGGCAATGAACTAATTGGACACAGTGATGGTAGGGCTATTGATTCTCTTGAGCTGCATATATATGTTGTGAATAACAAGATTGAAACCAGAACGTATAGGAAGCCAACATAGGTGAATTCCACCCTTTTCGCTACCAGTTGTCACAAGAAATCTACCCTCGCCAATGTACCAATGGGAGATTTTTACCGAGCAAGAAGGAACTGCAGCAATGACACCAGCTTTAATGAAGAATGTGAATTGTTAACCAATCGATTTTGTGAAAGAGATTATTCAAGGGAGTGTGTACTGAAGGCCTGTACTAAGATCAACGCATCAACAGATAATGCTGAATGCAGTTAAGAAGGAGAGAACCGCAAAGTATCGGGGTGGGGGGGGGGGGGGTAAGCCTGATTTACTAAATACTCTAAAGATAGCAATGCGCTCTTTAGAATGGTTAGTAAACGCTGGCATGTACTGCAGATGGATATGAACAAATTTATTAAGGACAAACCCAAATGTGTACATGAGCACTAATGAGTAAGAATATTATTAGTCCTTTTCTTAAAACTAGAGAGGAAAATGTGAGAAGTGGGTGTGATTGGACGAGACCCCTTAATCATGTTTTATGTAAGTGTGGAAATTGTAGTATGTGTAAACATGCACTTGTTGACAGCTCGAACTGTGTGTGCAATGACAAAATGGCAATAGAGTCTTCATCAATTGTCAAACTAAGTTTGTGGTTTATGCGATTATTTGTGTATGCCGCAAAATGTATTTGCGGTACAATACGTGAATTACGTATTCAGGGACATGTATCCATTTTGAGTAATCGGGACATAAGATTGCCATTAGCCAACCATTGACAAGAGTTACACCACTTGGATAATAATAATGACATACGATTTATTGGTCTAAAAAAGTAAGACGTGGCACCCGAGGAGGTGACCAGAAGTTATTACTGAAACAGATGGAGGCAAGATTGATTTGCCAACTACGTTGCACCACCATTGGCCTCAATCGAGAACATGAAATCAATGTTTATTATCTATCAGCACAAGGGGATAATGCTTTGTAAGATAATTACGACAAAGTATTGAAGGTGTATATTTATAGCCAAGAGGTGATTCAGGAGACAATAGCATATGGTATAGTTAAATTCTGTAAGAGGGTAGCTGTACACCAGACCGCCAGGTTGACTAGAGCAATGGATTAGAATTGACTATTAACACGTTAAATGTACACTTAGGATGAAAACAAAAAAATGTGTAGACTGACAATTTGGGCTATTGGAATAGGCACACATTTAGTAGTGTCACCACTAGCATAACTATGATTGTGTAAGAATAGCAACTTGTTGGTTAATTCTACAAATTGGAATGCTGTAGCATCCAGAAATAGCAGCTAGAGTAATTATGATGTTCAACCCTTTGGTTGATAGTACTAAAGAACATCTGGCCAATATAGGCAAGCAAGCAAAAATATCTAATTTTAGAAGGGCAAACTGATATAGTATGTTAAAGTGGTTACATTAAAACAGCTACGTTAATAAAGATACATTAGAATACCATTTTATTATTGATCCACTTAACGTTAATAAGGATGTTTCTAAAGAGTTTATATTGGTTCTTTCATTTGAGATATCATTAGTATAGAATCACAGTGCAACATGAGCACATCATGTTGAAACATGTTTGAATTCCATCATATTCATCAGCAGGATCTAACATACGGTCACAAAATTATTCACTATTGTAAATGTAATGCTAAGCCGGAGTGGCTGCTGCTCACTGTAGCATAAATTGCGCCAAATATTTATCAATGCAAATTGACGGGTGGATGTTACTCGTTGGGCACGTGTGACATCACCACTGACATATAAACAACAATAAAAATGGTGGCTGTGTGCATAGAACACGCGGCATGCCGATTTGGGGGTGATTGCTCACAGGACCCCTCAAAAGTAATCAATTACGAGTGGAACCGAACCACAAAATTGGTAAGCATCAAGGTAGCGAAAATATGAAGGCAGAATGAATAATGGAGTTAACTGAGTGAAGCTTAAATACTTGATATTATTGCAGCGATGAACAGTTGAAGAAAAGAAACCCAATCAGAGGGGAATATATTGACAGACTACAATTGCAAATTTCAGAACTCCAACAAAGTGAGGGTTGAGGATTACATTATTTTAATATCACAGGGAAAATTGGGAAAACCTAATTCAAATTGATAACCATTGAGGATATATCAAGCAAGCCATTTTCTTTAATTCCAATCAGGGTTAGTGATCACTGCATATAATTGTCTCAAGAATCAGAGACGGTAGAAGAATTAAGGTAAGTGTAACGGAAATCAAACATATATATGAAACACTTTTTTATATGTATTTTTCAGGTTATGGGGATCACAACACATGGTCTGAATTAGATCTAATGGTGATTGAAGTAATTTGGATCAAATACACACGCACAGGGTGGCTCTGTTACACGTGGTGGGGTGGGCGCACAGCTCCACTCAAATTACTAATTTTTGTAAATTTGAGGTGAAAAATATAATGTGACTTTGGTGCTGAGATTTGCTGACAATATGAGCAATACAAGATATAACAAGTTTTGAATTGAGTGATACTAAATCCTACTTATTGTGTTTTTTTTCTCTTTCCTACCCAAATCCAAATATGCTTTTTATTTCTTCTTTTGCATTTCTTTTAATTAATTTTGGATTTACCCTTTTATGGTTTACTGCAATTCTATTGTGTATTGATATTGTGTATACTTACATATGTTTGGTTATCTGGTCATTGCTCAATAATTGTGGATTTCTCCTCTTTTGACAAATTCTTATGAATTTTAGTATCTATTTGTTTTGTGGAGTTATTAATTTATGTGGATTTGAATTGAACAAATAATTATGCATGTTAGGAACTTTGCAGTCTGAAAACGCATGTTTAAAGCCTTGAGAACGAACAGTGGTCGAAACACGTGTCGGCTGAAAGCATCTAATAAATACTGATTAATCGAATGAATACTGGCTAATCATAATTTGAAGATTGTGATACTAAATTAGATCATATTAAGGACGAGCGCAATACTCTGGGAGGAAAATCATTTCACTGATCCCATCTAATGACAACCATGTTGACATTTATGGTTTTATTTTTGGAAGGTTTCTTTATTTGATTTAACCATTTCTTATGACAATCCTCCATAAAGATAGAGAACTATAACATAGGGTCTTTCTGTCCTCTTTAGTCCCAGGTAACACCCTGTGACAACACCAATAATGTTTTATCACCAGTTGTGAAAAACCTGAGGGCATCCTCACACCTATTATGGTTTATAGTGATCACGTCAAAAAAATAGCATATACAAACTGTCGAATGCAAAAGCACCCACAACCTATATTTTGCATGTAAAAGTGCAATTCCATTGAAACCAGTCCATCGACAATATACATGGACTGGTTTCAATGGAAATGCACTTTTACATATAAAATATCATTTCCATGCTCTTTTTTTTGCAACTTTACATTACATGGCACTGTCCAGTGCTGAAATTTCAGCACTGGCCAGCTCCTTGTACCATTTTTAAATGTTTTTCTGTATATTGGGGGGTTGACCCCACTAACCCTCACACCCACCCCCAACCCTAACCTTAGCCCTAACCCTAACCCTAATGTAATCTTTAAGCTAACCCTAGCCCCAACCCTAACCCTAATGTAACCCGAGCTGCCAGCAATCGGAGGTTTCCAAAGTGCGACCGCGGCTCGCAGCATTATGGAGATAGGGAAGCGGAGCATAGAGCAAGGAAAGTAGATGCCCGAGGAGCCTCCAGTGTCCAATGAGTGACCATAAGGGAGTTCCAGGGAGCTTATGGGGCTTATTGAGGCAAATGCAATTGCTGGGTCAACGAAAATAGATATGCAAGCAAAAGTGCACCCAAAGTCAGGGGTTATACAAGCAAGTTGATCTATCGAAGAAAGCCTCGTTAATTGGGAATTATTGAATATCAAACTAAAGGAAAGCCTTGAGAAGCTTATGAATGGAAATCAAGCATGTGTGAAACACATGTAATACAGACTAAAGGGCAATGAACGAAGTGATGAACATGACTGAATAGTGTGAAAGTCATGTGGTGAAGGAAAGTAGTCGTCAGAGTGAACTGTGTGAAAAGAACACATTGTGGCAAAGCCAAGAGACTGGCAAGAAGAAACCAAAGTGAAAGTGAACCAAAACATTGGGGCAGTGACAGAGAAACCTGTGTGGGCAAGGAAACCTAGGGTTATCTCTTGCATGAACTGTGATGGGTGGACCATGTGGTCCTACAACTGCACCTAGACTGAAGATACCCTGTTTGTGAAAGCCAAGGAAAGATACAGATACATATGATAGAGATTGCTCAAGTGAAAGCAGAAGAACGCAGTCTGTGTAAACTATTAAGGAATTGGAAGGAGTGAGAAGTTGAACTGGACTTGAGACGTTAACGGCAAGATGGGCAAGCTGATGTCTTGAGAAAGGGAAACCTAAGACCTTGTGAACTTTGTTGTTGCCTTGGGGAAGGGGACATCTAGGCCCTTTTGGAACTGCTATTTTCTTGGGGAAGGGAACCCCAAGACTTTGTGGAACTGTCTTGAACTTGGGCAAAGGAGAGCTAGGAAATGAGCCAAGAGCTGGAAGAAGCTCAGAACTTTATTTTGGAACACTGCTAAGTTGGTAGTTGACATCCCTACACATTGTTTAGCTTTAGTTGTGTGGGCAAGCATAGGTTTTGTATGAGGCCAATTATAAGTTTTGGACACAGACTTTTAAGTTGGTTGAACGCACGGACTCAGACTATTCCTAGTTTCTTAGGTAGGGAAATCCCACCTTAGCATAGGGCAAGTTAGGCTTTACATCATCCTGACATTTGAGTTAATAAAAGTATTTTATTTGAACATTGAATCTGTTGTCAGTCATGCTTCATGATGCTTTCACACACTTCAGTTGAATTTATGACCTTGCTGGGCAACAAAACCACTTGCTGATGTGTTTCAGGCTTTCTCCATCAAACTCGCCATCCTAACCAACCCGCCTTCTGGTTCTTGCTGGCCCATCAACTGCCTGCGATATTGTTGATCGTCCCACACATCTTTCTTAGCTGCACAATCCCCTTATGTCATGATCTCTGCTTCCAAAAGGTCAGGGTTTTCCCAACTCCCTTGGAAGCAGATCCATAACCCAGGTTCCGAGTGCCAACCAGTCCCAATGGGGACCTTTTGGACCCAGTCCTGGCGCCAGTGGCACCAGGCTCATAAATATGCCCAGTCCCAGCGCTGGAAGCGCCGGGCTCATAATGCTTGGGTGGACTTACCTGCAGCAGACCATGCTGCTTACTTGCCTGCCAGTTGAGCCTCTGATCCTCTTCTGTTTGGAACTACTTTTCCTGTTGGGTGGGGCTGGAGCCACTCCCTAGATTCTGAACACTGGAACTCTTCTGGAAGGCAGGAACTCTTTTCTTACCAGGAACTCTTTTCTTACTTAGGCATGGCTGTGGAAGGAGACACCTAAGCACTACAGGAGGCTAATTAAACCACACCCGGTGGATGAATCTTGCTTTGCGTTATTCTGCATCCTCTGCAGCAGAACGCTCATCGTGTCTTCTGCATCTGATCCTGGGCCTAAGGAAAAAGGCTTACCATCCTGAATCCAGTCTTCAGCAACACCTATAAAGACAAGAAAGAACAGGTTAGCATTCCGGCATCTGAAAGGCAAAGGCTTACCTACTCTTCGTGCGCTCCGGAGGTCTTCACACTGCATTCCGGCATTTGAAAGACAAAAGCTTACCAACTCTTCGCACGCTCCGGAGGCCGTCGGCGCTGCATCCCGCATCTGAAAGACAAAACAAGGTGCGTTTAAAGACATTGGGGAACTTTAATACTCACGTGCCATTACTCCTTTCCACATCTAACCCAGTGGGTATCCCGGCACCCTGCAGCCGCTCCGAACTTGTACCTGCAAAATAAAAAGACAGTTAGAGCGCATTGTGAAGCTGGCAACAAGCGCTTACTTACGTGCTTCCAGGCGCTTCTATTCATCACACGGGCTCCACCTTCAAGGCACTTCAGCCCGTCATCCGCCATCGCCGGAACCCTGCAAAACAAGAGACATCATTATTAAAGACTTTAAAGACATTTGAGTTACTCGGCACTTACCGTTCGTGCAGTAAACGACGGACAGCAGTCCTCTGAAGTCAAGAGGCCTGCGCTACCTATCCGGTGAAGAAACTGGTTACAGCACCCTGCCCCGAGGCAGATGGAGAGCTCGGCATTCACTTACCTAAGGTGAGAGCGTTAACCTGTGGGGGTCTACAGGAGAGGAGAAGAGGAAAGAGATAGGGACACCCCAATAACCCCAGTTCATTAACCCCGTATTTTCTATCTGCAGACATCTTACTCTGCACATCAGGCATACAGGGCACAGAGGTCCAGCCCAAAGAGCCAACCGGGTGCTGCACATCACCTTTGAAGATACGGTAGTCGCCCAGTCAAGACCGGCGCCTCTGCGAGAATCAGGTGAGCGTTACACCTTATTAGCAGCCGTGCTCTTCTGTGGTTCAAATGCAAACTTTATACTCTTCAACTTAAGTCACCTGCACAAACACTCAAATCTCTTCTGCCACTCTATACATGACACTATTTGATAGTTTAGTTGTGAGGCCATTGCTCTTGACCCCCTGTACATAATTCTTTTAGCAGATGCCATATAGTTTGGTTTCTCAGCTTGCACGTTTAGGCCGATGATTCAAACCCCTGCCGAGGGTGCAAATAATGACCGGTCCTTCTGTATCTTAACCCTTCATTCCCTTTTGCCTCTTCTATTGCTAATACTTTTATCAGCACTTTTTCAACTATTCCCATTTTTGTCATCCTGCACCATGGCTCAAAGCCCTGGGATTTACCAAGGTTCTTATTGTCTTATCTTATTAGGTTGTTTATTTAGCATGGATCTAGCTTTGGGAAGCAACAGGAAGCCCACAAGCCATAGTACACAGTGAGGGAAGCAGGGTTACACGCAAGTGGGGAGCTAACAACGGGGAGGAGGAGGCCCGCCAATTTGGCAACAACGGATCTGTAAGCTACCAGAGGAGGAAACGGCAGGGAGCAGATCCACTAGCCTCGGCTTAGGTGGGGCGTGTGTGCGTGGACCTAGGTGCTAGGCAGGAGCTGTTCCTTAAAGAGGAGGGTTACACATTTGCTGAACCCAACTTTAGAACATAGAAAATTGAGATTCCATATTCCTTTTTCTTCTCTAAAACCTGTTCTATAACTAGTACTTTTTCACATATTAACTGTGACGGGTCTCTTTGCATCCCTGCATGACCTTCCCACTAAATAAAAAATAAAAATATTGGGTGCTGTATTTGACCAGGCACGAATTATCACAGCACAGGTTAATAGCCTTGTCTCAGCGTCAGCCTATTACATAAGGCTGAGTTCGCATGTTCGCCCATTTTTGTCCCAAAAAAAGGTGACTGCGAAACAGTTGCCTGAGCCATTATTTCATCTCAAATTGACTATTGTAGTTCCCTACTAGTAGGTATCGGCAAAGGAGAATTGCCTAAACTCCTAGTAGTGCAAAATAGTACTGTTAGAGCGATTATGGGGATGCGGAAGTGTGAGCATGTATCAGATGTACGGAGAAATCGGCCCAGGCTACCCATTGTAGCTAGGTTTTACTTTAGGACACTGATAATTACCTATACATTCTTGGTAGGGCTTTTTCCTGCTTACATATTATGAAGACTTAAAAATAAACCAGTATCATGCACCCTTTGCTCAAACTGTCTGAAATTGTTGCAAATACCGAAAGCCACCCTGGAATTAGTAAAAAAGGGCGCTTTCTGGGTAGCTGCGCCCTTCAAGTGGAATGCTTTGCCTGTTAAATTAAGAAATTGCTCGTCCCTGAAATTTAAGAATCAGCTCAAAGCCTATCTGTGTAGATAATTCTGGTGCACACCTGAGCTTCTTCAGCGCCCGTATGCCTCCGGGCCATTTTGGTAGCACCTTATAAATAAGCTAAAGTAAAGTCTTCCTCCTTACAGGCTCCAGCCTTTCATATCAAAACTCAACTCCTTGTTCAGAGAATTTGGTTGTGCTACCCTTTTACACATCTATGGGGGCTGACCTGGCTTCAGAATACTGGCCGTGTACAATGCATCTCTGTAAAGTCATAATGATTATAATAGGACTGATTTATAAAGATTTGCATAGTGGAATTTCCAGTTTCATAGCGCTTGATAACAGGTGTTACTAATTATCATCAACTACCCACATTTCTGGTCTGCAAAGCTTTCACTTAGCTGGAGCAGGAAAAGATTACTGTGTCATCAGATCAATCCTGATCAGCCTACACGTGTTCTTCCCGCCGCTTCTTTAGGCCTCCTTGCATCACCACCCGTGCCTTGTGCTCCTTCTGGATCCCAATCTTCTCCTCCCCCCTAGGCAATGGAACTCTCTCCCACACTCTATTAGTGAACCTCCTAACTTAGCTGGTTTCTTTTATTTTTTATTTTTTTTAACAAGTTTATTTAGATTTGCACACAGGTTATGAACATACCATTATACCAGACATTAGGTTTTTACACAACCAAGGCTGGCGGGATTTCTTCAGTGGTTGGGGACTCAAGGTCATTTAACTCCGTTAGGTATTGTTTATATCTTGACCATATGTTTCTAGGTTTGGAGGGGGGTAACACAGAGTCAATGTACAATTCCTCGTTGTCATTAGCCCACATCCTGTCCTTATTCCAGTCTTCTCTGGTCGGGGGGCTTATATTCTTCCACCTCATCAGTATGACCCTTTTAGCGATTAGTAGGCTCACATTTAGCAGTTTACGCCATGTCGGGTTCATCTTTCCCACCGCCCCCAACATACATATTTTCGGGGACCATTCCATTGGCTGATCTGCCATCATATCGAGTGCTCCACATACATCAGCCCAATATTGTTTCAGTTTAATACAATCCCACAGCATATGAAATATGTTCGCGTTCTCACTGTTGCATCTGGGGCAGTTGCCGGGCGTGGTGGAGTGTATTTTCTTGAGTTTGGCTGGGGAGTAGTGTGTCCTATGTGTTATCTTATAATGAATCAGCTTAAATCTTGAGTTGCATGATATTTGTTTGGTCAGTGAGCATATCTGAGACCATTCTTGATCCTCAATCTGTTGTCCCAGATCTTGCTCCCACTTAACCCTGGCTGAATGATTCACTCTCGGTCGTGTCTGTATTATAATCTTGTACAACGCTGAGGCGGTTATCTTCTGTGTTCCCCCAGTATAAATGTAGCCTAGTGCCATGTTTATTTCCGGTTCCTTCGGGAATGAAGGGAAATACGGCGTGTAGTGTCCTCCACCAGAGCGTATTGAAGTTTGTGTATTTGTGTTACCCACTACGTCTTTAATGTCTTCCCAGAGTACAAACTGCTTCTCCGGGAATAGCTGTCCCCATTGTGTAATTCCTCTCGAGCTCCAGTGCTTTGCAACTACGCTCTCCTCAGATAGAGATGTTTAAGGGTCGCCCCAGATTGGCATGCTTGGATGGTATAATTTACTGGCCCCAAATATTTCCATGATTTTTGCCCATGCCGTGATCGTGACTTTGGTTGGGTTTATTGAGTTATAGTGCTTGGGGGCCGGCCTGGTGATCCTTTGCAGCGCCATCACTGCTTCACGCTCTACTGATATGGGGGGTGAGGGGCCTGGGTCTATGAAGGATGTGGCCCAGCTCGAAGCATGGTGTGCTTGTGCCGCAAGGTAGTATATTTCCAGGTCGGGTGCCATCAGTCCACCCCTGGGATACGTGTCAGACATGACCCTCCAGCTTAATCTCGGACGTCCACCCCACGCAAACGCTATACAGGCACTGTTTATCCTGGAAAACAGAGCATGGCCTGGCCAGACTGGGACAGCATTGAAAAGGTAGAAGAGTTTTGGTCGTATAATCATTTTAATCAGTGCTATCCTTCCCATCAGAGATATGGGCAGGGCATTCCAACGTTTCATTTTGATGAATAGGTCTTCTATTAGAGAGGAGTAGTTCAGGGTGCGAGACAGTTGGGCCGTCCTCGCTATGTGTGCGCCTAGATATGTGATATGAACCGGACTCCATATGTGGCCGTGCATGTTTCGAGGCTGGGTTGTGTTTTCGGTCAGCGGGAATATCTCCGATTTGTTAGGGTTAAGGCGTAGCCCTGAGTACTCGCCAAACTTCTCTACTTCTGCCAGAACCTTATTGAGTGTGCGATCCGGGTCTCTTAGGTATAGTAGGAGGTCATCGGCATATAGTGTTATTACATGAAGTTTACCGCCGCTCTGGATCCCAAACATGTTATAGCGTGATCTAAGTATGTCTGCTATTGGTTCTATTATTAACGCAAAAAGGAGCGGGGATAGTGGGCAACCCTGTCTCGTACCACCCAGCAGTTCCAGGACCTCTGTGAGTGTTCCCTTGATCCTAATCCTCGCTTGGGGTCGTGTGTATAATATCTTGATAAATTTTATGAATTGTGGGCCAAATCCATAGTTTCGCAGCACCCGAAAGAGAAAGGGCCAGGAGACTGTATCGAACGCTTTCCTCATGTCTAGAGAGACTGCTATCGCTTGGGTCTCGGGGGGGGGGGGGGGAGGGGATGGTGGAGATGATGTGGTGACATCTTCTTATGTTAGTTGCTGTGGATCTGCCTGTTATAAACCCAGACTGGTCCTCATGAACCATATACTGCATCAGCGGCGTGAGTCTAATGGCCAGAATCTTTGCTAGGATCTTAGCATCCGTGTTTATTAAAGAGATTGGTCAATATGACCCGCAGTCTTCAAGAGGCTTCCCTGGTTTCAGTAGCAGTGTTATTATTGCCTCTCTTGTGGTTTCTGGGAGCTCTCCTTTTTGTATCACCTCTATCCATGTTGCATGAGGTCTGGGCGCTAGCAGTTGACTGAATTCTTTATAGAACTCCGCCTCCTACCCGTCTGTGCCCGGCGACTTCCCGCTGGGGAGTGCTTTGATTGCTTCTCTAATCTCAGCCTCAGTGATGGGTTGTTCTAGCAATTCCCTAGTGGCGTCTGCTATGAGGGTCGTGGGTATTCGGGAAAGATATTGTTCTATTTCGGGTTCTGTGACAGTGCTCTGTGGAGAATATAGGTCTTTGTAGAATGCATAAAATGTGTCCTTCACTTTTGTCTGATCATTGGTTACTGCACCATCCGCCGATCGTATACAGGGTATAGTCATGGGGCCCCTTTCACCTCGCACTGTCCTAGCCAATAGCCTTCCTGGCATTTCCCCTTCTCCATACCTACATGCTGCCACTGGTCTATCGAAGTATCTGACCTCTTGGTCTGCTGCCTCGATGTAACTATTGAGCGCGTTTTTGATCTCTAAGCTAATTTGGGGCGTTGGAGTGGTCGCAAATTGGGCCTGTAGGGCGGCTATGTGTGTCTCAAGTCGGGTTAACCGTCCCCTAATATCTTTCAGGATTCCCCCTTCTATAGATATCGAATGCCCCCTAATGCATACTTTAAATGCCTGCCATAAAGTGGCCTGAGTGGAGACCGAGTTTTCATTTAAGTCAAAATATTCCTGTAGGTGTTGTTCCATTGAATTCTTATAAACTAGGTCCCTCAGTGCCTCCGGCTTAAATCTCCATGGTGGGTGGGAATATGTCTTATCTGGGATTCTCAGTGTTAGTTGTATCGGAGAGTGGTCAGAGTATGTCCTAGGGTGAATGTGGGAGTTTGTGACCCATGTCATGCTGCCCGGGTCCAGTAGCCATAGATCTATTCTGGAATGCATATCATGGACTGAAGAATAGTATGTATAGTCCTCCGTGTCTGGGTGTAGTGCTCTCCAGGCATCCCTCAACTTCAGGTCTGACATATATGTGAGGATTGACTGGGCAGCTTTAGTTAATGACCTAGGTTGAGTGGATGTGCGATCAAGTTGTACATTTAAGATAGTGTTGAAGTCCCCCCCCACAGATCACTTGTGCCGTTGGGAAGCTTGCTAGTTTCTCGAAGATCGATGCGTAGAAATCTGGTTGGTCTACGTTTGGGCCATATATGTTTAGGAAAACTATTTCTTTGTCACAGAGATTGCCATGCAGTAGCACATATCTCCCTTCCGGGTCGCATTCTGCCTCTATTGGCTGGAATGGTAATGATTTATGCAGTAATATTGCGACCCCTCTCGCTCGTCTAGAGTACGTGGTGAAGTATTGATAAGAGCCCCAATTAGGTATCACATGTTCTGTCTGTCCTGGACCAATATGTGTTTTTTGAAGGAAGATGATCTTAGCAACTTGTCTGTTTAGATATGCCATGATCTTTCTCCTCTTAATCTTAGACCCAAGGCCCCTTACATTCCAGCTTATCGCATTTATATCATCTCTGCTTAGTTTACCCATTGTCTCTTACGTATTTCTTTTGGTTTGTGCTCCAGTATCCTCCCGTTGTGTGCTTTGGTGCAAACGTGCTATTCCCCTGTGTGCTTTTTCTTTTTTCCGCCCTTTGTACATAACAAACCCCCAACATCCCCTGTGTCCCCCCCTGCCCCCACCCTCACAGTTCCCCAAACTTCAACTGTACAATAGATTGTCCATCCCTTCAACATCTTAAGCACCTGCTACGGGGGGGGGCTGCGGCGTCTTCGGTGCTTCTGCCGGTGTTGAGCCATTTCTGGTTTTGTCCCGTTACTCGCTCTTATTGTGCTGTCTAAGGTGCATATTGACAATCGATGAGAGTTGAATTCCGACGCACCTTAGTGTAGAGTTCCGTGTGGAGCCTACCTTGTTAATGTCCGTTTCGTTCTTTTGGTGTGCTGGTGGTAATGTGGCAATTTTTTCCCTCTTAGTCACCCTCAGTTGCGGATCGCTCCTTATTCGGGGGAATATGTGTCTCTATAAAGTTTGCAGCCTCCTCAGGAAATGTGAAGAAAAAGGGCTTGTTTTGGTGTTGGATTTTCAATCTGGCAGGCTAAAGCATCGCATACTGCACTTGCCGGTCCCGTAGCATTTTCTTGACCCCATTGAAGAGTTTCCGTTCCTGTTGGACCGCCAACGTAAAATCCGGGCAGATGCGTATTATATTTGCCCCCCATCTCAACTCCTGTTTCTCTCTGGAGGTTCTCAGGATCAGGTCTCTGTCCCTGTAATTCAATATACGTGCAATGATCGGTCTCGGATAAGCCCCTGGTTTGGGTTTCGGGGCCGCTGATCTGTGTGCCCTCTCCACTATAAACGTCGGGGACCATCCAGGATCCCCTAATAGCAAGCGCAGGAGGTCTTCTATCGGTTTTTCCATCGGCCCTTAATTGCGTCTTCCGGGACCCCAATAATGCGAACATTGTTCCTCCGAGATCTCGCTTCTAGGTCCTCACATTTGGTTTTCACGGTGCCCAGTTCAATAGCCATAGTGGAAACTGTGGATTTCAATGCTTCAAGGGCATCTTCCGTGCCTGATATTCTTGTTTCAGCCTCTGTCATACGAGAGGTGGTATTGTCAAGTTGTGCTTTCATGGTGGCCACACTGGCTGTGATCCCGTCAAGTTTTTCAGTGAGCGTTGTGAAGCCCTGCTGCATGACCGTGAAAACTTCCTGGGTGTTCATCATTGCTGTGGGAGGGGGTTGATTGTCCTGTGCTTCCATCTCCCCTTCGACCTCTGATGCCGTGTCCTTTTGGATTGCGGTTGTATATTTGTCTATTGTGCCTCTGTTCTTTTAGGGGCCAAAGTCCTTGGGCATCGTCGCCTATCCAGTTGAATTCGATGTTAAATTCTTCGCAGGAGTGTCCTCCCTGATTTCCTCTAAATGGGAGGTGCGCTTCGCTTTGTTGTCGAATTAGCCGGATGTTCCGACTAACTTATGGGAGTAATTGCTGCATTTATATGTCCTGTAAATGCGACAATTGCCCAGTGTGTTTAGGGCGCAGATATCGTTAACCAGTATACCAGCAGGCTCTTTTCCCTAGATCTCTTTTCTTTTCTGGGATTTCCTGGCCTGTCCGACGTGAGGGTTGAGATGGACGAGTGGGTTTGCGTTCGTTTACGAGATGAGGCAGCAATCTATGCGTCTTGAATCGCACCTTGCCTAGCGTTCATGCTACTTCCTTATCCCCGGGGCACGTGTAAGTTGGGGGGGGGGGACCTCGCTCTGCACTGTGAAATTATGCAATACCTCTGCCGGTGCCTGTAGTGTTCGGTTTATGCCCCCTTAGTGCCGCTCTACGTGGCTTTCGTTCGGAGGGAGAGTCGCATGTATCGGCGGCCTGTCTTACCTCCCCGCTTCTGTGTTGCGGTGCGATCCGGAGTCTTCCCCTCTCTCCTGGTCAATCCGGGCGTCCCCGAGAGGGTCCGCAGGATCTTCGGGGCGCCCGCGGTTCTCCCTCCCGCGAGCGCACTGGCCTGCTTTTTCGCCTGTGTTGCTCGCGTAGGTTTGGATCCGAGCTCCTCCCCGCCGCTCTCGGTTGCCGCTCCTCCACGTGCCGTGGGATCTTGTTGGGCTTCTTACTCGGCGATCCCTTCTCCGCCTGGCCTCAAATTTTCTGTGCGTCTTCCGAGGGTGCTACTGCAGGCTCCTCTCAAGTTTCATGGGGAATCGGGACAATTAAAAGCGATTATCCTGGCTTACGGCACCGAGGACTGCCGGAGCTTACACAGAAGCCGCCATCTTCCTCTGAGCGCAACAGCACCCCCCACTTAGCTGGTTTCTAAGCTAGGCTAAGAGCTGTCATTTCCCAGCATCCCGTACCACAGTGTAGACCCACCATCTTGCATCCACGAGACTTCCAGTATTTCTTAACATTTCTTTATTCTTCTACTGTTTTCTTCAACTGGTGTACAGTGCACTTTATTAATTACAGTAAATAATGGTTATTATAATCCCAATATAATTCTGCTCATTTTATTTCCTGGAGAAATAAGAAGGGCAGAGTCCGCTCTGCCAGGAGTCGAATGTGTCTGCAGAAGGCTACAGATCTGAGAACAAGCGCTTTAATGCGGAGTGTTCATGACGGGTAACCTTGAAAACTAAGCAATAAGGCAGGAATGAGACTTCCTAACGGTTCAAAGTATTCCACCCTACTATATTTGTACCTTTTGATGGTCTCTGCACATAGCTGCTACGTTGCCCCAAGTATTGCATTACACCTTGAGCCAGTCCTGGCTTTTCACTTTGCATGCTGCGACTTATAGGGTCTTCCTTAAAATGGGAAAACCAAACCTATGAGTCCCATCATGCAATGGGAAAAACAAGACTGGAGCAAGAGGTCCCACATGACATGGGCCCAATTGGCAGTTATGACTGTAATGCAATCTAATCAATCTGTCGCCATTATACACTATAATTCAGATGCAGGAAGCCTCAGCAGCACAATGATGGCATTTCTCCAAGCTCTTCCCAAGCAGTGGCATCGTCCCCGATATTTCATTGGTCAGCATGAGTTAAACCCAGAAACTCGCATATGTAATGTCACTGACCTCCTTTATCTTCACACTCCAAGACTGAATTTCTGTGGGCAGCCAGCACCAATCACCTAGACTAATTTCGCAAACAAGCTAAGAAACGCCTTGTTGATGGTTCAGACTACCATGGCAAGACGGAAGCCTTGACTGTGCTTCAAGATGGCATGCTGGGGACATGGAGGGGAAACCATGACCATGGCGTGCCCCTACTCTCTGCTCTACTCAGCTCTTCTGTGCCTTTTCTTCTTCTCTACAAATATTATTTCAACTCTTTAAACCTACTGCTGGTGGCAGTACAACCTCTTTTACCACGGCATGGTGTTGGTCTACCAATGCTTGATCCCAGGATGGGGCACCTGTTGCTGCTTTCAGAGTGGCAACCCCAATCTGTTGCTGATTTCTTACACCATTTTTATGCAAGAAGCTGATTTTTAGCCCACATTTCTTGGGTTTTCATAGGAGTTAAGCCGCTTGCACTATTAACAGATAGAACAGAGCGTCACTTCTTTCCAGGGAATCTTTATCGGCAAGTACGCACTGCCTCCTCTACACCCCCACCCCCTCCTGGTTTATTAAACTCCCCTAGCACTACACTGCAAAGGGTTTTATGTGGGAAGATGATGCCTGATGCTCTTTGGCCGTCATCCGACCCCATGACAAGGCCACAAAAAACTCCTCCCGTCCATAGTAGGTTCATGGTTGCAAAAATCTAATTTAGTTACTGTCATTAATTCTTCCGCATACTTAATCTCTATGTAAACAGTCATTAAGTTCCATCACTGTAATGGCACATTTTAAGCTGTAGTTTGGCATTTCTTTGTAAGCGGCCTCACGCCCAAGTTCAATGGCAGGACCGTTGTTGAAGATTGATGATGTGCCCTCACATATTCCACTGACCCTTCATTTGGCTATTAGATGATTGGGCAATTGAGAAGGGTTTACTGATGATCTTTTCCTTCTGACCGCTCCGGCATTGGGAAGGATCCAGCTTTAGTGCTGCAGGATTGGAGGGTTGCCATCAGTCGCATGTTAGAGCAGTGCATTGCCTCGGGAGTCTGTTTTGTGTTGGTTTGATATCAGTGGAATGACTGCACAGTCAGCATCACTCTACAAAGTAGAGGTGCTTCAGAATTTCTAATGTGAAGCTTGAAGTAAATGTTGCAGGTCTGATTTTAATGTCCATATATGAAGACACTTTCAAGGGGAACCGCAGTGACCCCGCACAAATGGCACTGCTCCTCCCAGAGCCCTGACTTTGGATGTCTATGTTCCATTAAATAATAGAACTAGTCACACCTGATTCCATACAATTCGATTCATTGTAATAATAGCTGTTCTACCCATCTGAACAGATCATTAGCTCCCAAATGATTGCAGGCACTAATCAGCTTTTGAGGAATATGGGCTGAACTGTTTGACTGATCATAGCCCACGTTTCATGGAGCCAGCTGTCTGCCCCTCCCCCGCCCTGTCTTTCTCCATTTCAGCCTCGCTGCTGCGGCACCACTGTCGGTACCCACTGCCCGTCTTCCTGAACCCGCACTGACCCCTTCCTTCTTTCTTACTTTTTAGGGTGGCAAATCTCCTTCACTGCACACTGCAGCTCACCACAGCCCGCATCCTCCCCCTAACCAACTGCCATGGAAATGGAAGGCCTCCGCTTGGAGCCTCTCTTCGATTTGCATGGCAGACATTTTTGTCCACTGACTCTTCATGCTCTTTTCAGGCAGAGGCTGTGCCTCGGGATGCTAATGGCTATAATTCACTGGCCAATAATGGTGCTGAGGCGTGGCATTAATAACTTTCACCCTGGTTCGTGGCTGGTAAAGGCTACAGAAAAAGGTGGTATTGCTTAATTAGTACCCGGTGTTGGGGAGGTGGTGGTCTCCCAGCTAATGCCTGGTGTGCCAGAATCCTGCGCACCGCACTCTCCATTTCCATCCTGGAGTGAGCGGGTGCTGCAGCTTCTCCAACACGGCTAAGACCCTCCTGGGCCCCCATCCTGACCCGTAGTGTGCCTCCGGTGGCCCCCTGGGCCCGGCTCGCTGCTCGCCGGTAACTTTTTCCCTTTGTTTTCTCCCGCCCGCCTCCCCTCCTTGTTTGCCCACCCACACCCTCCCTGATTGGCTGCCCCCTCTTCCTGGTGCCTGGTGTGCCTGAATCCTGCGCACCCGGCGCTCTAGTCCCCTTCCTCCTTCCCCCTCCTTCCCGAGCCCAATCCCGCCTCCCAACCCTCCCATCACCCCCTGATTGGTCAACGGGCCAATATCCTGAACCCTCCCAGGGCAGCCCTCTGCCCGGCAGCCCCTGCGGCTAAGGGCCCCAAGGCCAAGGGCGGCTCCCACAATGGCGGCTCCAGAGAGTGTCTGCAGGTGTCAGCAGGGGAAGCCAATGAACCCACCAGACACCGACAAAACTGTAAGTACTGGCATAGGTGGGGAGTAGAGCAATTACTCTACTCCAAAAAGCTCCTGCCACTCTAACTTACCTTTCAATGGCCTGCAGTATAATGTTAACCAGCACCATACCCCGAGAGAACCACAAAGATTAGTCTGCGCCAAATCTAGGCAGAATGTGATTGTTAGCATATATGATTCTTACCATACACCGCACATAGAATTCTGAACCTAGCCTAGCCTGTGTCGCAACTAGATAGAAATGTGACTGTTCGCTTGTGCCACACTAGCACTTAAATCTGAACTGTAACTCACGTTGCATCGAAATGGAACTGTGACTGTTAGCATTCACCTCACTCGGGACTCTGAACCCTAGCTTGCGTCGCATCTAGACAGAAAGGTGACTGTTAACAGCCTCTCTGTGAAAAGCTGCATTTGAAGTGTACCTCTCTGTGAAAGTTGATTTGGGGTGCACTTAGAAGTGAATTCAGAAGTGTACCCAATAGCCTCTCTGTGGAAAGTTGATTTTAGAAATGTGCCCAATAGCCACCCTGTGAAAGTTGAATTCAGAAGTACAATTAGAAAGTGGCATTTAGAAACACACCCAATAGCATCTCTGTGAAAGTTAAATCTAAATGTATGCCCAATAGCCTCTCTGTGGAAAGTTGGATTCAGAAGTGCAGTTAGAAGTTGAATTCAGAAGAGTGTGAAAGTTGAATTTAGAAGTACATTTAGAAGTTGCACTTAGAAGCGCTCCCAATAGCCTCTCTGCGAATGCCGAATTTAGAAGGACGCCCAATAGCCTCTCTGTGAAAGTTGAATTGAGAAATACATTTAGAAGATGCATTTTAGAAGTACACCCGATAGCTTCTCTGTGAAAGTTGAATCTAAATGTATGCCCAATAGCCTCTCTGTGAAAAGTTGAATTCAGAAGTGCAGTTGGATGGTGAATTTTTGAAGAGTATGAAAGTTGAATTTAGAGGTACATTTAGAAGTTGCACTCAGAAATGTGCCCAATAGCCTCCCTGTGAAAGTTGAATTCAGAAGTACAATTAGAAGATGCATTTAGAAGTATACCCAATAGCCTCCCGATGAAACAGAATTAAATGTATGCCCAATAGCCTCCCTGTGGAAAGTTGAATTTAGAAGTGTGGCCAATGGCCTCCCTGTGAAATTTGAATTCTGATGTCCACCCAATAGCCTCCCTGTGAAACTGAATTAAATGTATGCCCAATAGCATCTCTGTGGAAAGTTGCGCTTAGAATTGCGCCCAAAAGCCTCTCTGTGAAAGTTGAATTCAGAAATGTACTCTGTGAATTTTAGAAGCATGCCCAATAGCCTCTCTATGAATTAGAAGTCTCCGAAAGGGCATGTAACCCATCATATCTCACAAACACGCTTACTCTCTCCTTACATCACCACTCAACTAGAACACAGAGATACTATGTCACCATTCGGTATAACTGTTCTCATAGCAACATTCGCCGCTCACTCCACATCACTCTAAAGTAATCACTGCTGGTTACACACCCCCAGCCAGGCGTTCTCCTCAGGCCTAACGCAGCCACATCCGATCTGGATAAATCCGGCCAGAACGAACACATACTCCTGACCTCTCAACCACCACACCCACCGCTAGAAAACGGCTATCACACCGATGCCGCACGAGCTGTACACATACCCGGTGCTCACACGCACCTTTTGAATCTCTCTACTCTCTCTACTGATATGAACTTCGGTTTCCAAGGGCGTTCAACCTACCAGCACCTTCAGACCATACCAATGGTATATAAGGCGCTATATAATTGCAAAATAACATAACATAACATAACTAATGAGGGGGCTCAAAACAGGGTCTTTACCACGCAGTATAGATCCTTTTCCTAGTCCCCTCAGAGTGGGAGGCTGCCATCTTCCCTTGCTGAGAATCAGGTAAGTGTGCTCCCCTGTGACCCCCTAATCCCCCGTTTCCTTCATCCCTGCACGCCATTCCCCTTTTTTACATATTTAGCCCCCCTCCCTTCTTACCTTGTGTCTACTACTTTCTCGTCAGCAAATATCAGACTCCCAAATTGCCTCCATGGAAAGGAAGAAGGGACTATCTGTAGTTCCTTTCTTTCCAATCCATGGCGGTCATCTTTTTTTCTAGTTTATTCTCAAGTTAAGAAACGGTTAACATGCTGTTTCTCAACTGAAGAAAAATACACATTTAGTATCCAGGTACAACGTGTTGGGGTACTAATACTAATATAAACCTCAGAGGGGGTGCATTACCGTTGAGGTAATGCCCCGGGGCTCACTAATCCCTTGCTGCGCTCGGGCTTCTAGCTGCTGCACCTGGGCATTACCCCATTGGTAATGCCCCACCCCTCCTTGGGTTATATTGCTCAATTATAGCATTGGAATGTTGGCCCATTGAGTCAGCTGTTGCCGTTTGTTAACAAGTTTGAGGATTTTCTCTCTCAACTGTCCGACTCAATGCTCCGTGCCTCCCTTAGCCAACATTCCAAGTGGGCAATTCTCACTGCAAGGTTCTGAGCCACTTCTCTAACTTTTTTTTTTTAAAGCCTGTTTTTTCCTTGTTTTTCTTACTCATTCATTCGCTTAAAGTTGATAATGTGGCAGTACAGCCTTTTGTGGTTGGGAGGGCTGTAATAGGTGGTATCGACCTTGTTATGCGCCTGACAGTTTGCCTCAGGTCCATAATTTGGGTATGGGCCAGTAACACCTGTTACAACCCCATTGCCTCAAAAAGACAGGCCTTCTCGGTCTATGCTCTAAGGCTCTGGAACCTCCTCCCCGTCAGCATCAGACTTGCCCCATCTCTTCTACAGTTCAGGAAAGAGCTCAAGACCTTCCTCTTTAAGGAGTGTCTCCTCCCTAACACCTAGGGCCATACACCCTCCACTCCCACGCTACTGGAGACTGTGATCTGCTCCCCACTGTCTCCTCCCCCTGGTGGCTTGTAGATTCCCCTGCCTCCAATTGCCCGCCCTCCCTGGTTAGCTCCCTCTTTCTCTGCTTCCCTTACTATATTCCTCCCCCTATGATTGTAAAGTGGTCTGTTGCTTCCTGAAGCTGGGTTCGCCCTCAAATACCTTCAAAATATAGGGCTGAGTCAGCAATGCCATGACTTAAACATGGTACTCTAAAGTTGCACAAAGATCTCGGAAGTGGACACCTGATTCGCTGAATCATCATACTAGCTAAAAACCAATGTTTTTATTGCTCTCAATAAAACATCCAGTATGTGTGCAAGCCTCTTTTATATGACCCTCTCAAGTGATGTCCCCTCTTCTACTTCATGTCTGGCACAGCAGGCACATTCATTGGTTTGTACTACAATGTAGAGGCTAAGAAATAACAGTG
This sequence comes from Ambystoma mexicanum, assembly GCF_040938575.1. Lineage (NCBI taxonomy): Eukaryota > Metazoa > Chordata > Amphibia > Caudata > Ambystomatidae > Ambystoma > Ambystoma mexicanum. Next base: position 1,167,060,925 of record NC_090935.1, on the reverse strand, counting down.
TAGTTTCTTGACAACCTCTTTCGCTCCAATGTAAATGAGTACCTCAGTGTTTAAAAGTGAGGGTGGAGACAGTATTTCATTTGTGTGCCTGGTAGTAACTTGTGATTGTCACTCTAATTTGCAACAATGTTAATTATGCCATTAAGGGAGATATACTGGTTCCCAATCCTCACAATCCAGATATTATCCTGTACGTACACATGCACATTATTTTTTGAAACACCCTTTAAGACATATACTCTGAATGGGTATTGTACCAAAATATCGAACAAGAAAATCCCACGGACGACATTTCTGAATTTTAAATGCTGCATTTCACTGCAAATATATGTTTGCGGGGCGGGGGGAGGTTGGGGTAATAAGTAATATGGGGGTAAGGAAGGGCGCTGCAGGGGTCGGGGGTCTCCCCCCCTCTTTCCCCTCCTATATTTACAGCAAAATGCATAAAAAAATGTATTTTCGTTTGCAAGATTTTAATTTCTCAGTGAGATCCATATGAATGAATATGGGCAAATGACCTGTTCCATCGAAATGCTCCTCCAAACTCGAGGAGGCTTGATGCTTGTATTCTACAGCCAGATGATGAATCCCATGACCTCACTCTTTTTACACTCTTGCAAGCCTTGTGCCATGAGCACAGGGGGTAAATGCGTTGCTCGCCCAATAGGCTTTCTTTCTCACCCCTATTGCGCTACAGGTGGAGGCTTCTGGCTCCCACAGAGCGTCCTCTTAGCTCGCTCATGCCTTGCGAGAATTGATCCAATCTTCTTCACAATGCTCAGTTTTCTTCTGAGCTGCCCCAGGCCTGCAAAAACCCTTTCTGGTATGTGTCGCATGGTAGAATCAACTGTCATGTACCGCCTGTGGCTTGTCTGACTGCCAGCTTGATTCACTGACCTGTCTGATACTCATGGCTCTGTAGGTTGGGCGCAGAGTCGGATTGACCCGTTGACCATTCGCCCCGTGGCTGGGTCGAAATCATGACGAGGCACAGGCCTGGGCTTCACTTCAGGAACCGGCACTCAGGGCCTCGCCGGACGGAAGTTGCAATTGGATCTGTAAGTACCTAAGAGATCCTTTGTAATTGCAGCCCAACGCAGATGCAGAGAAAGGTAACACCGAAGTGTTACCTTTTTTTGATCAATGTGGCGGGCCCGCGACACTATTAGCGCCAGCAGCAGTCAATGTTTCAAAACACCGTGAGGGAGCGGCAGGGCTGGTCGGGCCGGGGTTGCCTCTGCCTGGCCTGCTCCCTCCCAGTGATTTGTTAGACTCTGCTCTGCGCCTCCAGCCGCCTCAAGTTGTAAGCAATTAATTGAATATATTCTGCCCCCTTTGCCCAACTGAAAATAAGATTCTGGTGCAGGTCTTATTTTTCTGGTTGGTGTAACTATTTACGAAATGACTTGATTTTGCCCATTTGTAGGTTTTCAGTGTCCACTAGCTTCATTGTTTGATATTAATACTGTATACAATCTAAGCCGGTGTCTTTGTTGGATATGGGTGCACTGAACGTAGGGAGCTCCGTTCCGTGGTTTGGTAATACAGGGTTGGGTGCACTATACTCTATTCAATCTATGCCGGTGCCTTTGTTTGGTTATTGGATGCACTGAACGTAGCAGGCTCCGTTCCATGGTTCGTTAATACAAGGTTTGGCAACGGATACTATCTATGCCACATGCTTTGTTTATAGGTGGAATGTAATGAACATAACTGGCTCCGTTCCACAGTTCAGCAAGGCAGAACATTGGCGCGTAATTAAAATCCGGATCAATGCTATTTGATGCCACTTCCTGTTTTGCCAAGGGGTGAAAGGTCGTGTTAATGCCACCCATTCGCCTCGGAGCTGTGGACCCTGTCACAGAACTGTATGCAAAGTTATTTTATGAGTTGTGTTGTAATGTAAAAAACACATGAGCCCTCCATAAGCAGCATTTTCTGTAAAGCTGTGAATTGACACGATTCACGGAAGAGGGTTTGATTGCCACTTTTTTTGAGGCGAGGGGTGGGCCACTTTTCTTTTTGGGTGACCGGGCCTATTTCTTGTCCCAGTCCGACCCTCGTTGGGCGGATGAATTGTGTTCCTGCTGATGCGGATTAGTGACAGGAAGAGTCAGTGGGGCCTTTCTAGAGTGAATTGGGGCCTGCACTCATCAATTCTGTGTTAAGAGTGGAACTGGGGGGGCTTTGCCGCTACTGTCGCCTGTCCCACGTGTGACTTTGCGCTCTATTGTTCTTCTAGCCTGTGTTTGCATTGCCTCCCCTTGGGCCGCGCTCTAAGGCCCTGGATAATGTGGCTACTGCTGTGTGACAGACGGGCCGAGTGCCCGTTCGGCGGTGCTTCGCTGTAATACGCTTCCCTGGGTGAACTGGCTGTGGGTTATTTGCAGCTCTCTCTGCAGCCAGACCTGCTGTGGAAGGGAACTGCTCGGGCCCTGGAGCTCGAAGTCCCGTACGCTCTGCTGCTCCTCTCTGCTGCCCCCTGATGGTGCAGATAGTGTGCCACATTTTTAAAGGTATTCAAGTTATCGCAGAAAATGCTGAGTCAGCCTTCATGGGATTCAACCCAGTGTCCTGCAGTTTGAAAACAGATCTCAAAGATTTTGTAACCTGTTGTGAAAATCTGCAGACCTTCTCTCAACACCACTGGTCATAACAGCTTTACAGAGATGCATATGGTGATGCAAAGGTTTCGAAAATAATTACACAGACCAATGTATCATTATTTCTGTTACCGCATCGCGCTTTTACCCTCCATAATACCCCACAGTTTGGAATTTCTTATAGAAAAACATGGTGACTACCTCCATTATTATTTAATGCAAACTCGTATTGTCTAGCACCCTTCTGCCATTTTTGGAGGCTTTTCTCTGCTAGCCCTGTGACGAAAAGGGGATGGGTCAACTGTTAATGGGATAGAGGGAGAGGACGATGTGAAGTCTGGGGTATTGATGGGTGCCGGTCAGAAGTACCTGAATCCTGATTGCACCTCCAGTTCTAGGACTTTGGCATTGACACTTGGGAATAGGTTTATGTGGAGGGGACATCCCTGGACAAGATTAACGGAATTGCTCTGGGGCTGGCTTAGCTGCTGGTGTGTGGGGGGAGGAGGGGTGGGGAGCGCTAGAGTTAAAGAAGTGAGATTCCTCGTAGTTCATCTAATGTTGATGTGGTAACTGATAGGCCAGAGGTAGCCATGTGGGGGCATTTGTGTGTGTGGTCTAAGGTGGCAGGAGATTTTGGAGGAGAGTTGGGGGTGGGGGGTGGCGGGGATTGGGAGAAGGAGTAGGCAAATGAGGAGTACATGTAATGTAGGGGTGGGGGAGTTGGGCACCAGCCGAGAGTGATGTAATTGTAAACTTTCAGGGGAAGTTGAAGGCTGTCTATTAGATATTGTGGTAGTATTAATTCGATTCCATTTTGGTTTCATGGACTCTGACCCAAATAAATACATTTTCTGATAATCCTTTGTGAGTTGCGTGTGCATTACTGGTATGTTTATATAACATTAGGGGTGCCTTACAATGCGTCACGAAAGTAGGTGTATGATTGGTTAAGTTTTCTGTGATGTTCTCTTGCTGTTTGTCTTTGTCTCATGCTGGTGTTAAACAGCAAGGTTGTTAGCGGTTTTCTGGAAGTCGGTGGTCATCTTCTGTGTGAAGGTTTCCAGAGTTTGATTGAAAGAAATTAGAAGAAAGAGTGTGTTTACAATTGAAGCTTGCCACCTTTACTCATGCATTGCGCTGAATAAAAGTGCTCTCGATGGTTGCATGTGAATTTCCTTGTGGTATATTGAGGGCTCATACCACGGAAGTAGTGGTGGGCATAGGGTTTTGAAGTGAATTCTCCATTTAAATGGGAGCCAGTCCAGTTTATCAATGGCTGAAGTGATGTGTTCATATTTTTTCAGTCTCGGGAGTAGTCGTGCTACCATGTTTTGGACAGTTTGTAGTCCATGTTGGTGTTCTTGTAGTCCAAAGAAGAGGCTGTTGGGATAGTCTAGTCTTGAGATTACAAATGCTACAACTGCCATGGTCCAGGTCATGATGGTCAATTAGAACCTGGGCAGCACCTCTGCACAACCACTGCAACCTCTGGTTCTGGTATACGTGACTCAGTTGCCTTGGGCACGGGTTACCTTGGGCACGGGGCAGATGCACATTTCACCCAACATGGGGATCGGTGTGAGGTTTGGTGGTATGCCGCAGGTCATAAACTCAGTTTTTGGTGGGTTGAGTGAGCCTGTAGTGCAAAATTCGATGGATGCCAGACATACATTGAAGTCTGCTGTGTGTGTTGTGGATTAAATTGTAAGCTTGTAAATGATTTGCGTGCCATCTGCACAATTGAAGCAGTACCCCAGTGGGCCTTGTGTGCTGTTTCAGACTTTTCAGCCATGAACGAGTCGATCCCATTTAGGGCGATTCCTTTTACTCCCGAGTCCTCTAGTCTGTTTAGGAGGGATTTTCAGTGTCTCTTAACAATGGAGGCCACTGAAGATCCAAGACTATCAACATGTCCAGCAGGAGGAGTGCACTGGGTGAGTTAGGATCTTGTTGTGTTTTTTTTTTTTAATGTCCATTATCAAGCATATTGTTGTGCTGCATCCGTGTTGTGCCTGGCGACAGCCTATTTGACATATTACTCGGGACGCTATTTTGTGCACATTTTCCATCTGTTATTAATAAACTGTTCCCTTGTCTTAATGTATTTTAATTTTGTGAACTGCTCCATCACTCAATTACATTTTAATAAAAATAACCTTTACTCTTCTGAGACCAACTATCGACTGCCTATATATTATTGATGCACAGCCCTATCACAAGCTTAAATTCTGTATTGGTGCACAGCTCTATTACAAGCTTAAATTTTGTATTGGTGCACAGCCCTATTACAATCCTACATTTTGTCTTCTATAGTGCTGTTTCGTAAAGTAATTAATTGACATAGGGGAGTTGCATAAAATGGAATATTTCACAGGCAATTATGTTTAGTTTGAAATCTTTTTTTCTCACCAGATTGTTTTCTAGGAGTTTGTCTGAGTAGGCTTTAAGTTGGTTCTTTATGGTGTCCATTCTATCCATCTTGCCAGGGCCAGATCTTTTCCACATGGACCATGAATGTGAGACACCGACATCCCAGCCAGGGGCTGCTGTGAATTTATGAACTGGAGGGGCATACTTGTATGTGCCTAATATCATGCAGAAGTGAGCAAGCGCAGTCGGGGAGGCCAAACCAAACAGTGTGGTTTTGGTGGGTTCAGCACCTCTCCCCATGAGAACATTTTTTTTAAATAATGGGTTGAAATGGTGCATTTTATAGCACTTGCAGTGGAAAATTGAGTAAAAAGTGTGTTTGTCATCAGTTTTGTATGGTGACCCATGATGAAAAACCCAATCGATGCAAGTCACCAACCGTACACAGGACCATGGTTTGTCCTACAGTGGATATGTTTGGGGAAAATCCTGATAGTTCATAGCATTCTGTCCAAATGACAGTCCTATTTCTGTTTCTCTTGATACGCTCTTTAACAATGTTAGTTGTCAATTCGTTTTAATAGACCAAGCTGGATAGGATCCTACTTTTACCAAACTTGTTTTTCTTTCCTATACGCCTGTGGCAAGACATATTTTCACTTCATCTGAAGTATACCATATGCAGGGCTGCGGGCAGTGCATTCGCACTCTGCTAGATTTGCTTACTTGATTTGACTCCTTTGCTGCCTGGCCTTGGTGATGTAACGATCTGAGCTTCGGGCCCTTTAGGAACATGCATGTAATGGATGGGAATCACACAGAATAACTCCAAATCCCATTAACAGAACTAACTCAGGAAGATGGCAAAGTACTGTTTTATTAACAATTATCTAAAACTGCGAGTTTACAACAAACATCAACCGACGTATGCTCAGGTGCTCTCAGCGATATCTACACATACAATAGTTTTTATATCAAAAATACATCGGAGATGATGTCACACTACGTGGCAATAATAAAAAAAACCTATTGAGGGTCGGGATTGGCTTTAAGGGAACATCTAAGTACACATTCTATAGGAACTAGGATTATGATTGGATGTCCACTATCAGGTGGACAATATATGCCTACCTATAAAACATGTCATCTTCATAAACATTACAGTTTCTCATTGATTTTCAAACTAAAAGGTCCTTTGTTATGTGGACCACTACAATTGGTTGGCACGCTTGTGCCCGGTCTGGAACATTCGTTTCACTTAGCATTTAAGCCCTGACCCAGGTGCAAGGAGATGGGGCATGACACTACCTCCCCACCCAATTAGCCCAGCAGCTCTCATCACCCATGCGTTCTGCCATGAAGATTGTCTTTGATCTTGGCCTTGCAGAAGTATAATTTTCTTCAGAAGACAAGGGAGTGAGAGCACTCACTATCGTGTTCTGGGACTCCAAGTCTGAACTCTATTTTCATCCTTTGCTCACGTGACAGGAGACCACGATTTGGTGCATTTTGCAGGTTTTAAATGCTTTAAATGAATTAAACTTGGCACTCATGGTGTTCTTTCTTTGCACCTTAACCAGGGATGATGTTCTAAGCGCACGTTCGCTCCCTTCCAGAATAGATAGCTGACCTTGGCTGCTTCAGTCTTGACTCCAGGCCAGACATCCTCTCCATGCAGCTCCACGGTTCTTCTTATTCTTACTGCAACCGTTTCCCCTTCCCTCTTCATGGGTCCTAGCTTACTAAATTCATGATACTGATGTCCAGCTTCTATACAATGGCGGCTTCGCCTGCACTCTATTCACTATGTATAGCCAGTTTCTATGATGACTTGGTCTACTTGCGTTTCTGCATCTCTACAATTATTGAACAGTTGATTTTCTGCAGCACTTGGTGCACTTGTAATTTCCTTTTTCGCATTTAAAAGTTCACTCGATTCTTTACTTCGTCATTCATCTCTTCAGGAACTATGCATCTTCTTCAGCCAGTAACTTGGGGCGTCGCACATACTCCTTTATGTGACTAGTAGCTTCCTTCTTTGCTCTTTTTCATATTCCCTCAGGGAGTTCCTTCCTTAGGTTGTCCCCACTTCGCGGGTACATTCGGTTACAGTTGTCTTAATGGGTATCATCTTCTTTCTAACGCATGCTGCAGTATTGGCACAACTGCTGGTGTCAAACACGGCACAATCTCAGGTCCCCAACATATGGGAGGTAGGGGTGGCAAGGTTTCCTGCAGAGGCATGAAGCTGCTCCTCTACAGATCCTCTGTAGATGCTGACTGGAAATTCATTCCTTAAGGAAAGGGTCTGCAACCTTTGGCTCTCCAGATGTTTTGGCCTACAATTCCCGTCATCCTTAACCAGCATAGTCAATAGCCAGATATCATGGGAATTGTAGTCCGAAACATCTTGAGAGCCGATGCTTTTAGATCCCTGCCTTAAGGCATGCTAATGTCCTATAATTCTTGGTATTATACCCAGACATTCATATTCTTAGACTTAGATGCAGATTAGTAGAACCTGCTTCGGGCACTTGTAGACTTCACTGGTGGCTAGGCCACCAATTGTCAAACTGCCACGTACATAGAAGACGATCAAGGCGATCCACTGGAGGTATTACAACACCCCAGGCATTCCTTGCCATGGCGTTCATTTTCATGTAAAGTAATGCACCTTGAGACGATGCACACAGCATGGCATGCTTAGTGCATGCTTCATGAGGGGGTGGGGCAAGAGTATGTAGAGGTGGCATGCACAGACTGGGCATGAATGCCGCTGCCACCGCTGAATTCAGTTGGATACGGGCACAGTGTCTGAGCTGTCCTCCCGGGCTGTCGGGACGGCTGTGATGGGATTTACAAAATGCAGCACGTGTTCATCAGGTGGCATCGGAGGACTGTAACTGCATGCATCATTTGTACATTCACGCTCTGTTTAATGGACTTTCGGTGCCTACTTCATCTATTGTCCTTTCCTGTAAACCGAACGCCATGACCTACTTAAACATGCATTCCTCTTTCACGTGGAAACATCTCCTATAGCACTCCATAAACCTGGAGCTGTAGCGTGCACACATTGCAATGCCTACTTGAAGGTATCATGACCGTAATGATCAGCAGGCGTGTAGTTTATCTGCAGTCCTCGTTGCAGTGTCTGCATCCATCTCCTCCGCAAGGTAAAATCTTACATTTCTGAAGCAGTTTCCCATACTGTGCTTCAGGTGCTAATTTGTCTTAGGTCACGAGAGGACCGCAAAGTTAGTATTTGCTGGATCACTGGCCTAGGTTTTTGCTCCAGTCAGCATTGTTTGTGCCATGCTGGGACCCGAACTAGAATATTTTGTTGCCCATCTCGTGTCTGAAGAACTCCCAGTGGCTTCTGGCTGCTGCCAGTCAAAGCTAGGAGGTTGAGTTGTATAGGCTGCAAGGCTCTTTTAATAAGCGTGTAGGCCTCTGCACTTCTATAGTGAACCAATCTGTAAATTACACATTTTGCCCCTGAAGCTCTGGTCTGAATCAGAAGACTTGATCTATTCATTGTCGCTGGTGCTGAGGTCTCGATGTGTGAGCTGGAGGGTATTCTTCCTGTGGTCTCCTTGGCCTGCCTATCTCACAACATGTAGGCAGCGTTCAGCTGCCATTTTATGTACTCTCTCTATCCTAGAGAGGGAACTAAGATGATAAAACGTGTTTCGTACCCGAGACCTTCCCCAGTAACTACTTCAATTCGAAAACCTTCATTTGAAAGCATCACATGATAAAATATTGTTGTAATAATACTGCCCTGTCAACGATTTCTGCCAGACAAAGTTAAGCAATATCGTGGGATAGTACTCAACATGGCATTTTACCAGCTTAACTGTGGTTCGGGCACAAAGCAAGGAAGCGCTATTCTAGGGCACACATGAGAGCAGAGTGGTTTTGTGCAATGGCGCCAGAGGGGATTGGGAATTCGAATGGGGCAAGGTGCTGCATCTGGGTAAGGTGGTAAGAGAGCTGTATGGAATTTTTCCCTCTAAAGAAAATGGAGCCATTGGAACCCGCCCCCAATAAAAAGAAATCCCACAATCGGCAGCAAGATTGCACCCGGTGTCTTGCAGAGTTGATGTATAAGAATTGCATCACTTAACATGGAGCCCTCTGACACCTTCTGTGGATGTTGCTCTGGTCACTCTGCTACCACGCCGGGAGCCCTCAGGATGCCGGGAGACACTGACTCCTGCTGCTCACCTGTTCTGCTGAATTTATACAGTGTTTTATATTTCTGGAGGCGTGGATCCCTGGCTGTTTCTATCTCCCTGTAGCTCATGGCAGTAAATAACCATCAACAATTGGAGATATTTTCATCTGGCTTCTGACCTAACTGTAATAATCTGTTTCTCAATAGCGCTTAATGTCAGATAGTTGCCTGTTATGGCCCGATTTAGAGGTACTCAATAAGTTGACATTGGAAGGATGACTGGCTAAGACGGACATGTTATAATGAACTTGCTAAGTGTAGGATGCTTAAGGCAAGTGCTTACCTCCTAAAGCATAACCAAATGTACCCATCTATGCCACAATAAGAGGAGCATAAGAGGCGCGCATAGAGGTGCTGTCTAAAACCGGGCCAACATTGCTTTTCTAAATGGAGCACACTGATAATTCCAAAAAGTAGTCTAAACATAGGTCTGCTTTTCCGATTATAGGTTACTTGCAGTTGTACTAGTGCTTCGCAGTCATCCCTGCAACAAACAAAAAATTAGACAAGGTATATTTATATTTTATACTTTTTACATTGCCTACACCATGGAACCTACCCACGTGCCACATTTCAGGTTTGTATAATTTCGAACAGACACACACATATCCACCCCCCAAAATTGGACAAAGGTGTTATTGTATTTTATACTTTTTACATTGTCTACACTATGGAACGTACTCAAATTTCAAGTTTGTAGCATGTTGCGAAGTATGCTGAACATTTCAAACAGATACACACACATCAACACGTTTCCCTTATATATATTCCAGGGCCTGCAGTGGCGGCCCCGTAGTTATGGTTAAGTTGCTCAACTCATAGAAAGAGCACTTTTTGGGCGGCTTATAATTTTGGCATAGTTCGATGAATCCTCACCAAACTTTGCAACGAAAGGTATATGGCCTACCTCAGAGCGATTTTGCAAATTTGGGTGCGGTTTCATCCGGGGGTGGGGGGAGACAAAGTTATAAGGGGGGTCCCACATTTTTAGAAATCCTTATTATAGACTCAATGGAAAACAAATGTTGCTTGCGCCTACAGTCCAAACTGCTGGCCGGATTTGCACCAAACTTGCATGAGGCGCAGCAGCTTGGTCCCGAAAGCATGCTTTTGCAAATTTGGTGTAAATCTGTCCAGTAGTTTGTTTTATTCACTTATAATGCGCACCAGACCCGAAGGTAGCCGGGCGCAGCAGTACAGAAAATGCGAGGCTTAAGTTACAGGGTAGAGTCCTGGGTTACATACAAAATACAGTATATTTGCAGGTAGAAAGGAAATTTCAGATTACATACATGCATAGTAGGTACAAAGTACAATGAGGACAGTATATGTACAGGCACTGAGTGGGCATTAGCTCATCGGCCAGATGGGTAAAGTGAGAATGTCCACAAGAGCAACAAATAGGCAGGACAGTAGCGTGTCTATACTAGGGGTCTCGTGACGGAGAGTAGAGCTAGTGGGCTAGTCATGGGCAGACTTCAACAGATTAATGTAGTTGGATCTGAATTTCGGAAAGGGCTGCTCCTCATGTAAAGGGTGAGGCAGTGAATTCCATAATTGGGCCGCTCGAACCTGGAAGCTGCTTCCGCCTGCCTTAGTTAGCCTAAATCTTGGTATGATGAGGCTATTGGCATTAGAGTTTCTAGCTGAACGCGCAGAGCTTCTTTTTATGAATTTGTCTGCGAGATAGCTCGGTGCAGCATTGTTCAGGGCTTTGTGAACAAGGGGTGCCACTTTTAAATGGATTTTATTTTGGGTGGACAGCCAGTTGTTTTGGCGCCGGATCTTTGAGATGTGCAATCTTTTGGACACACTAAGGGCAGCACGCAGGGCGTTGTTTTGTAAGATTTGAATTTGATGGGTGATGGATTTATTGGCTCCAATGTAGTGGGCATTACAATAGCCATGCCTAGAAAGGATTAAGGCTTGTGCTAAAATAAGACAGTTGTTGTCTGAGAGAACGTGTTTGCCTGCTCTGATGTGCTTACATGTGTAAGCGGTGGCAGATGCCAGAGACTTCACCCGTTTGTCAAATGAGATGGTGGCATCCAGATAGAAGCCAAGTGTCTTCACCTCCCTGGACACCTTGATGATATTACCATCAATCTCGAATGAGGTGTGGTCCTGGCTTAGCTTTTTGAGGTTAGACTGAGTCCCTATGATGATGAGCTCTGTTTCATCATTATTCAGGCATAGACCGTGAGTTGCCATCCATGCCTGGATGATGATATACACCCTATTTACCAAGGCCAAATCTTTATTATAATCCCCAGAATATGGGAGGAGAATCATCTGCATAGTTGCTGTAGGTGATACCAAGAAGGTCCAGATCATCAAAAAGGGGCTTAGTAAATATGTTGTATACAAGAGCCCTGAGGAACACACAGGATGGGAATTGGGTCAGCCGCTGCCGATGGGGAGAACACCCTCGTGGTCCTGTCACTGAGAAAGGATTCTATCCAAGTCATGGCCTCTCTAGAAAAATGTGCGGCTGAGTCTAAGTGGTTACAAAGTACCCCGTGGTCCACAAGGTCAAATGCCGCCGAAAGGTCCAACAGCAAGAGGAGAGCCATTTTTCCTTTATCTCTTAGTTCATCTATTTGTGCCTTCAAATCAATGAGGGCAGTCTCTGTGCCGAGTTGGGGTCGGAATACTGGTTGACGTTCTCCTAAGAGCTTATGTTGTTCCAGAAAATATTGGATTTGGTTATAAGCAATCTTGTCTAGGATTTTGAGCAGAAAAGGAACTGTCGTGATGGGAAGGTAGTTCGTGGGTATAAGTGGGTCTAGGGTTTGCTTTTTGAGCAGGGGTAGTTACCAGGATTGTTTTAATTTGGTGGGCACAATGCCGGACGTGAATGAGGAGTTGACAAGTTTTGAAATAAATGGGGAAAGATCCCTGGCAGCATCTTTTATGAGCTGGGCAGGGCAGGGCAGGTGTCGCCCTGGCAGTTGGAAGGCTTGAGAGAGAGGATGACTTTCTCCACCTCAAGGATATATGTTTTAGAGAGTGTTTTAAAAAAAATGGCCAAAAAGTAGGGAAATAAATTGGTGATATCTGGCTCTGGTCCAGACTCATTGCCCATCCGTGGACAACCCCTTGACCAATCCGAGAGCAGCGTGACGTTCACGGACATCAAACGCGCCTGGTGATTGGTCAATTAAAAACATGAGGTGCGTCAAAACCTTTGAAGTGGATGCCATTTTGGATTCGCAAACTGCGCCTGTTATCGAACATCGCAGTAAAGAATATTAAACGCAGCATTGCACTTGTCAAATTAATGTAACAATCTCTGGGGAGATGAGGGTTGATGAGAATGCGATGGGATATGGCTTTAAATAGCAGACAAATCAGGTGTTTTTTCATCTTTGAAGTCCACAAACTTCTCAGATGTTCCCGGACTTCCATGCATATTTCTGCATTGCAGAGTTTGTGTAAAGCAGTTTTTGGATGTCTCAAAAATTTGGCGCCACTCAATGAAACGCATGGAAATTTGCAATATCATATTAGTCCTGACCCTGAATGGTTATGAAACGTTTGGTGCTGTTGCGCCAAGAGGGGGCAAAAGTAGATGGGGGGGGGGGTAGTTCCAAAATATTTGAAAGGCTTATACATTTGGTGCCGTTTGAAGAGTCTGCACAAAGGTTTTCTGAAAGATTATAGACCCAACCTTGAATGTTTTTGTTTGAATTATTGTACATACATTTTGACACTTTAAAGAAAAAAAAAAAATGATGGATTTGCAGCAAACTCGTGCAAGTAGCATTGGCAAGGACCCGAAAGCATGGTTTTGCAATTGTCAGGTTTTATTTTTTTAACATTGTCATAATGTAGGTACAACAAATAGTGATATACTTTGGTGGCTGAGGTATAGCCTGTGGCAATGGGCAGTGGCCAGATTGTCCGGTCCAGTAGCCGTTGGCCATGACATGACCATGAGGGACTTGCTATGTGGTAAGGTTTTTCAAAATTGGGATAGTTTTGAATGGAAAAAATTAATTCTGCTTGCGGCTACAGCCTGAAGTGCTGGACTGGATTACAACAAAGCTGCACAAGGAGCATCAGCAAGGAACGGAAAGAATGCTTTTGCATATCTGTCTTGTTTTATTTTTCCAAAGTATCAAAATGCAAGTACAAAAACTGGTGATATAACTGGTGCATGGACAGTAGGTCTGGCCCTGGCAAGGACGAATGCCTACTCTGATTTACTTATTTGGGCATAATGGGAAAAGGAATTCTGCTTGTGGCTGCAGCCCAAAGTGCGTGACAGGATTGCAGCAAACTTGAAATATAACTTTGCTGCCTGCGCAGTGGGTCTGGCCCTTGGCCAGGACAAACATCTACTCTGATTTGCCTATTGGGGAATGTGGCATGGCCAAAGCCCATGCCCCATGTATTGTGGAGACTGGCCATGGCTGCAAGCCATGAGCACTGGCCATTGGTCACATTATGAGGGTAAAGTGGACACTGAACTCTGATGCAGGGTAAGTGCAGTGGATAATGGGGGTGATTTGGAGGGCTGGGCTAATGGCCGAGCCCCATGCCCTAGGCAATTCAACCATGACTTGCATCCCCAGCATGTGCTGCTGATAACGACACACATCAGTATGCGTTGCTCAACATATGTTTGTTAAAGGAGGTTAACAGTTCTTTTATGTATGTTAAAAGAGGAATTATTAAAACTTCTATATAGTGTTGTAACATCATGAAACATTTTCATTTATACAAACCTATGAAATTCACAGAAAAAACTTTGTTAAAGGGATGTTATAGTTACAAGTAAAAGTGAAACCCCCCAGAAATGTGCCAGTTATGGTAAGTTAAACAGCCATAACTCGCGTCACCTCCGTGCACTGCTAAGACGAACGCCCAGGACATCAAAGATGACATCAGAAATGTAATTGATATCAGATATGAAATTAATTTTGATGGAAAAGTCCCTAGAAAGTTTGTGTTTATAATATTGGTAACAAGATGTCAGGGGTGATCGGGAGACCTATCATGAACTACTTTATATATTAAACAATATACTCATCTAAACATACCATTATATTGCGTTGTTGTTGTTAATACAGGAACCTAATCATACATACACATAGGCAATGGCTGCAGCATGCACCATAGAAGTGAAGTACACTATTTTTAATCTGGTAATTTTGGATAGTAAAATAATGAATGCTACCTGCTCAGTTTTGAGTAATGTTAAACATGGACTAAATGGCTATTATTTTGTACAAACAATACATATGAAGACCCACAAAGCATACAAATCAGAGGCACGTACAGGGAAACTAAAGTAAGGAAGGAAGAAAGAAACGGCACCAGAAAATGTCATGAACATTAAAGTTCATCATGTATTCAAAGGAATTGTGTGTTTAAAGCCTGCTTATTGCCCCATATTTGAGCACCATGAGCTGAGTCCAAACCCTAAGGGAAAATACTTTAAAAGCATACAAGAAGGTTAACGTCTAGTTATATAGCACCTTTTCAATTTTCATATTCTCACAGTGAACAAAACCGCCTGACTTGGATATGTCGGTGAACAAAAAGAGTGGCACAGATATGTGATGTCATCTATGACATTTGTGATGTCATCCTTGATGTCCTGGGTGTTAGCAGTGCACAGTGGTGGCACGAGTTATGGTTGCTTAGCTTACCATAACTGGCTAATTTCTGGGGGTTTTGGTTTTATTTGTAACCATAACGTCCCTTTAACAATGTTTTTTCACTGAATAGATAGATGGATAGCTAGAGGATGTACAATCAAATGGCATGAACAGGGACTTACAAAAGTAGGATTTCAGGGAGTATTCCGAAAAGCTCATAAAAGCCAGAATTTGCAGATTCCAAATACGCAAGTGGCCAAGCATGGTGTATACTCTCCCTTTTTGAAAAAGCATCATTTGAACAGACTGGCCCATAGGCCAATGGCTGACAAGCCAGCCTGTGCGGTTAGTGTGGGCCACTTTTCTGGGCCAATGAGGGCACGCTCATTACTTGTTATACTCGGCAGCAGGTTGTTTTAAACAACATTGGTACTGGACCCGAAGAACTTTAAATGCACAATTTGGCATAAATATTTGCAAGAAATTGCCACCTTAGATGCTACTGAAATATGTTCTCCTAAGGTGTCATGAATTGTGCGTGGTTCGTGCAAAGGGACCACTTATCTTGCACTATATTTTGGTCGCAGGCCACCCATGAACATTCATAAATGAGCACCTTCCTCCTGACATGGTGGCTAGTTTTAGTCCGGTTTGGCACATGGCTTGCTTGACATGGCAACGTTTCGCTTAGAAGCTGACTGACGCGTAGGCAGGAAACCAAGGAAGAAACTGGAACTGGAAATACATTTCCCACCTCATAAACATTTCCAGTGGGCCAACGCTCCATGAATAGCTAACCAGAAATAGTGTCCTTCATTAAACTAAAATATAACATTGAAATTGAGGAAGCTGTCAGATAGTAGCGGCTACATGCAACTTCAAGACATTCATGACAAATGTTTCTTCAATCCACCACAGCTCTTGCCCCAACCTGGCCGCCTGTGTGATAGAACTAATCAGGGGACAGAGTAATTATGCAGCAGTCATTCTCACCCAAGCCAAAGGTAAGGGGAACCCCCATATGATTGCTAAAAATAGCAAGTCATGCCTACACAAACATTAATGTGTTTTAGTGGTAACCGGTGGATGAATCCAGTATATTAGCCAGCACTATTTAGGCTGAAGCATTATAAAAACGTGTTATATCCTCTTAGGCATTTAGGAAAGGTCAAAGGATGACACAAAAAATATAATACAATTTACAAATAAGTCAACATTTTTGTCAGATAACGATTTGCAGGCCACCACATTTGTGCGTCACTGACTGTTATAAGAATGATCTAGGCTTGCTTTTCAGGTCAGTCTTTCCACTACCACTACTATACGCCATGGCTGTTTGGGATCTGTGATCTAACTGCGCATGTCACTTTTCCCGAATGCTTCCCCAGCCGACAACATCGTTTGGAGAGTGTACATTTTTGCTCATCCCTTCATGTGAGAGAGGATTTCTTTGTCCATAATCCTTATTTTGCTTAGGTGAAATGCGTCTATTGTTTCTAAAAGCTGTTTTATTCCACAGTGCATCGACTAGAGTCTTTCTTCCATTATTAATAGCTGTTGTGATGGGCAAGACCTGCAATACAGTGGCTTTTAGAAACAATATACGAACCTCATCAAAGTAAAGGGTGTAGCTTCTCTGGAGAACCCTGTTTACGTTTTCTTTTTAACATGAAGCCATAGCAATATCTGTCAACAGTGACCGATATAAAGTATATGAATTTCAGAAAGTATATGAATTTCAGAAACGCCTTTCACACTGTTCCGTGCGGAAGATTTGTTAAGTGTTCAGAACCCTTTGGTTTGAATGCTGTTGTGGGAATCCTGGGTGACTTTGACAGTATCACAAATGGTACTAGTGAAGAGATTCCATATTTAGGAGAAGATGGAGGGTGGTACCTTTGTGAGCAGTCTAACTTGTGTGGGCAGTTTTTAGTACTTTGAGTACTGAAATGGGTCAGTAGCCAGTTGCATAATGGGCCTGAGTGGTGCTTGAGCTTACCCTTGTATTGTGGAGCCTGGATCGTCTGTCAAGTGTTTCTGTAATGGCATTGGCTCAGCCAGCAGTGAGAAGTGATAAAGCCCAGAATGAACTGAGTGAGAGTTGAATGCAGTGGACACAAGAGGGGAAGATGAATGGGGTTTGTGGACCATCCCTCAAAGTGAGTTACCCGCATGGATGGTTTGAATGCTAAACAGTATTTATTTTGACAGACATATTGGGGTTTAAACCTAATTCACTCAGGGTAATCAAGAGGTGGGACTTTGCTCACTGTTTCTTAGAGAGGCTCAGCTTCACCTCACTGAGGAGGCCCAAAAAGGCTGAAACATAATGTCTGGTGTTGCTGATGTTCAGAGTAGAATCGCCTAGCATTTTGGCGCTAGACTTTCCTTATGGGCGGTACCAGACTGATATGCAAATGGTTATTCCTCCTCTGTGAAGGGTGCAGTGAGCTCAAACGTGATTGTAGACCCTCCTGAGTGGAGGAAATTCCATAGAGCAGATTAAGTGAGCCATGTTCCTTCTCAGTTGAGGGGCTCCCACACTCTTGCAACAGTTGGTAGGGCTTGCCAAAACCACCATAGGGAAAGACCTAGAATCAGGATTGGGAATGGTCTGCTCCAGTACTCTGCGTACTTTACCAATGTGGTGCTGGAGATGGTGGCACTCGCTGGAATTTTCAGGGAGAGATGGAGAACGGGGATCTCAGCTTTGAGTGGGGGGTCTTCAAGCCCTGCTTCCTGCTCATACTACTAATGCAATTAACTGATTGGTGTTTCAAAGTAGGCCGAATGTCAGAAAAGCAGATCACGCATGTCACGCAAAGTCCATGAAGGAAATCCACATGATCTCACAGGGACCCCCCTCCAGAGCAAAAGTGTCCAAAGGGGCCTTTGAAGGCGTTTGGCTGTTTCACACCGAGCTGTCAGCTAAAATACTCGTTATAATGAAAATACATTCGCGAGAAGCCTGGGCAAGTTGTAGTAGTGGCTCAGCTATTAGCTTTATGTCAAGTTTTCCGAGGAGACGGTGGTATCTGGCCCGGACAGCAGTTCACACCCGCATTCCTTCATAGAAAGCAAGACATCATTCGGTCAAAAATCTGCCAGAGTCCCGAGCACTGGAAGGCGAGGCAGCAGCGAAGCTCTCATGTCAGCGGTCCGGCTGTTTTAGCTGTCGGGTCCCATTAGAGAGTTGCCTTCTGAGGAGGGCCTCTCTTCACAGACGCGCATGCGTATGCATCCATGTGGGCAATCGCTAGGCAGTTCCCAAAATCACTCCTCGTATGGAGAGGATGGCCTTAATTTGGTAGGCGGTCCCCACGTGCTGTGGTTTCCAGTACACATGTCTGCATTTAAGTCAGTCATTAACCCTAGTGTTGCTGAGGTTTTTCACATCTCCTTGAAAACTGAAGGCACATTCTGAACATCTTTTCTCGCTGCAGCTTCCTCGAGGGGCCAGCTGTTTGTGTTTTCATACACACATGTCTCTAAGGGGGGCTCGGCCTTTTTTTAAATTAAATCCCTTTTCTGAAAGAACTAAGAGGTCAAGATATAATCCAGGCAGGCCACGTCAACTAGATGATATTTAGGCGACGGTGTGAGGCAGAGAGAAGGGCGAGGGGAGGATGTGTTAATGGCTTGGAATATGCTGACGCAGTCCCCTTTTCAGCCCCCGGATGATAAACCCACATGAGACGGGAGGATGGCGCAGTGCAGGGACGAGTAGAGACATGGAAGTGTTGATGAGGAACTGGGAATTGACATGGAAGCTGGGTGGGCTTGCTGGAGAGGTTATTGAAAAGGAGTAGGATAGCAGTAGGAGATGGGGTGGGGGTGGGGTAAGCTGTTACCAGAACACTATCCTGGTAAAGGTATGCTTCAATGTAGCATTAATTCGGTTTTTTTGTGTGCAATAAAGGAATGTTAAACAAAATACATTAACACATGTGTAAAATCAGCAGGTTGAGACCCGAACCCTGTGTGATGAAATAAAATGTAGCAGGTGGGTTATAACAGACGCTGTCCAACCTCAGTGTCGCGGGCAGCTAGCTCCTCCCATACTCCATGAATTGAACCTTCTGACCAGCCAATGGCATGCTCCCTACCACCCCAGAGCCACCCGTACAGGGAGGGCAAACTGCAGCGCTTCTCGGAACAAGCCCCTGTGCCACCCCCAGTTCAGATCAATCCCAGTCTGCTCTGCTTTTAGGAAAGCCAATCCTCTTCCTATCTTCACCCCTCTCTGGCCACCGCTTCATCCTACCTTATTGTCTGAGCACTTTACATCCCCGACTGTTTCAGCCTCGAAACGAGTGTTCACTGCTCGAAATGTTGGCAATGTAAATAAATATCCAACATCTGTGCGTGTGCTGGAAAGTTTGCACTATACATAACTTCTCTGCATAGAGCACCAACCAAACAAACCAGCTAAGTGTTTTATCCATGGCATTTGTAAGATGACATTGCAGCAATGAATGGAGCCATGTGGTGTGCAATCATCCTGTCTCCTGTGTGGCCTCTCGGGGGTTATGCTTTCCATTGCTTTCACTTCTGAAGGTCAACTAATGGATTGGTTTTCTAAACTGTTTCTTTTTTTTTTTTTTAAAATAGGACATTTCCAATCCGAGGTTTCCAGATCTACGATGGCCCTGTGCATCTTACCAAGAGCACCTTCAAGAACTACGTCCCGTCACCGGACCGCTTCACCAGCGCCATCGGGTTCCTAATGAAAAACCCCTGGCAGTTAACGCCAAAGAACAACATTTCTTTCTTGAAGTTTGGAGCCAGTGTAAGTCAGTCAATTATATTTCAGGGAAAATGTGGTGGGCCTGTGACTAGACCAGCCCTAAACATGCTGTATATTGACTGCATCATAGTCCCAGTGTGTCCTGGGACACACTCTCGTCTCGTCTTATTCAGCACTGCACATGGTCTCTTGCACTACTTCAAGAGTGGCCCAGCTCAGGACTAGCACGTGTCGTGCTAGGGTCTCCCCACCGGCGGCAAGTGAAGAGCAGTGGAGGGCTTGGAACTCTACAGAGGCACAACACCGCGTGCTCAGGATCCAAGAGCTTTGACAGAATTCTTACGCCGCCTTTGCAGGAACACATTTAAGTGCTTAATGTTCAAAAGAGTTAAATGAAAAGAAATGGCTGATGGCGCTAAGATTTCAATTTACACGCCTCTTTGTCACCTTGAAATCCTAGGCTTCAGTGAGTACCGAGCATGGGTTTATCCCCAAACCCTGATCCTTGTAGTCAAATTTGGCACCGAGTGTTCTGGTCATTAAGGAAAGGCATATGTTGACATGTCTCGATGCACTTTAAGTTATGGCTTTCAGTGCAAAACACCTGCTCTTGCCATAAATGAAGATAATGATATTTTTTAAAGAACTTCAATTCTCTTAAGTTGAGTTACTGTTGTCGTCATGAATTATTTTGCATTGCTCTTGTGAATTAAATACACAAAAGTCCCTCTTTAATTATTAACACTTGTTTAATGATGGACTGCTTAAGAACAGTGATGAATGCGCACATTCGTAAATTGGCTATCCTCTGGTACTGTTTTATCACTTACCTGCCTGTGCTCTGACTGCTCACAGGGTTGTAGTTGAACTCCAGCTAATGTTACAAAAATCCAGCACATTAGCACCTGGCACGGGGGAGTAAGATCGGCTCTCACCAATGCTAGCATTTATCAGACAGCCCATGTTTGCATTCGGAGGGAGGGAGTTGACGGTTGCTCCCCTGCATGCCAGTCTTTCCAATCCTTTCCCCGTCTGGCATTCACCTGGCAGCATCCAGCCCTCCCTGCGCCGAACCCCACGACAACACAACCTGCACTTACCTGCCAAAAAGAACCACACCATAGGGCTTTCCTCCTTCAGCAAGCTGGCATGGGCAGCGAGAAACATCTCCCAACCATTTTGCGCATGTCCTTGGCAGCCATGTTGCTGCTGGCTCACCTTCTCTTTGATGAATGTGTGCATGCCCAATTGGTTTTTCTTTAGTCACCCTGAGTGGGACGGTTATGCGCAGACGTGGGTCCAGAGCCTGCTGGGCCTAAAGACCCAAGCTACTCCTAACTGATGACGCCCAACAAGGCACAGATATGTCTGGGAATGCTTGTGGTATCGTGCAGAAGGGATATGACCTAGCAGTTTGGACTACACCGCCCCTTTTGGGGTGGGACCAGGTCTGATTTGCATATGGCCTTTCCCTTTCAGTAATGGCTTGGCAGGATAAACAATGATGTTCTGGAGGTTTGCCTAGAGTTGTACCCGTGGTTATGATTTATACAAAACCTTCCGGCCTTCAATGTTTAGCCCATGCGAGACCATTCCTTAAAGGAAACGTTTTTTCTTTGTTCAAGGACAGTAGAAACCTATTGAGCGACGTGTGCTTATAGCGTTAATTGTTGTGTGTGTGGGCAGACTGGGTTGGTAACCGCTCTAAGCCCTCGTGGAGGCCTTTGCTCTGCACGGGCCTTGCAGGGTCAGGCTAGCAGAGCCCACCTGAAAACGTGACCATTTACGCAAAATCCTTATCTACAGGTCGGAGTGTTTAGCCCCTTGCATTATTAATGTGGTGTGTGTGTGTGTGTTTTGTACATTTGTATTACCCATAATATGAGCAGTGTACATTCAAGGATTAATTTGGGGTATTTTCAGAACCATACACTTCAAAACAAAATACAGTAGATCATAATACTTTTTAATCCAGAGCAGGTTCCTAAACAAGCTTTTTATGGAACTTCAGTGAAACCTCTTTATCCTTGAACAGATCATGAAAATGATGAGATATTCTTTTGGGCAAGATTTTTGTTGAATTTATAAAGGATAAAATGAATCTGTTCATTGTTACTTGGTGGCAAAGATGGATCAGGGTGGCCTGGGCATCCCCTAGATTATTTTATGACCATTCAGTTCATGCCTCCTATGTCGCCGTTTGTATAAAATTTGGGCATGCTTTGGTTGTTTCCTATTTGGACCTGCAGATTGCTGGCCAAAGGCAGTTAGCTGCATTTCTTTAGCATAATCCAAGAGTATTGCATACTATACTTGTCATTATGTACCAATACGCTGGCTCAAGAGTTAACCTCTCTCCAAAGACATCTGTGTGCAATCTTCAATCTCTGTTTAAACCCCAGCAGGACTGATTCAGTCCTCCAGTCCTCTTCCAGCAATGCTGAGTGTACTTCCACATTGAAGGCTGGTGTTCCCTCACAGGTTCCATGCCACTGCCCTGCGCACCAGTGTCTGTCTCTCTATGCCTCTTCCCTGTGACAGCCGCTTGGTACCATCTAGCTCCCAGTGCTCCCCCTTTTTTTGACCCCCCACTTACCTAGCTGGTCGCAGCTTCCTGGCCAGCTCGCGGCCTCACCTCTTTAGTGACAATATATGAACCTCATGCTGGCATTGAAACCGAGAAGGCAGACTCTCTCCCATGCCGCTTTTGCTCTTCCATGGTTGACATCTTCAAACTGCGTCAGTTTCACTTTGATGAATGGGTGCACAACCACACTGTCATTTCATTAAAGGGAAGTCTTTCTTTCATGGCATCTGAAACTTGTAGCACCCCATGCACATGCTGGAGTACTAATGGCATCAATAACCACCAGGGGATCCAACTCGCACGTTTCCCAAGTAGAGCCTGGACATTAGTGCAGAACATCATGTCTCTCTCAGCCTCCGAGACATCACCAAACTTGTTTTTCTGGTGGGTACCCAGGCCCCACAGCACATTCATGGTGGGACTGTGTTGGTAATGGCTCTACGCTCTTAAAGTAGCCCTTGCATATCTTTTGCTAGTGTGCCATTGCCAACACAGGCACTCTGCAAATGTGGCAGTAAATGCTATATTGCAGTGCTTAGGAGTGGGATGAATCTGGCATCTATGTAAAAATGTTATTTTAACTCAAGTAATACCAGCACATAAGGGAATGCTTAATACTGACCAGGCTCACAGAATTAACTAGCCCACTCACTGGTCAGATTGTATGAAGGGTGAGTACCATTTGCATGGTACTCTACCTTGCTGGCAAGCATGGGGATGTTTGAAAGTTATTTGACATTTACTCCAAACAAACTTTGTTAGCAGTAAATGGCAAATTAGTTTCACCGTCCATAGCTGGACCTTGGGTACAGCATTGCACCAAATACGAAGCGTGTTTTTGGTGACATGGTCGATTTTATAGAAAGCAAATGTAAATATTGTATTGCCCATCACCATGGGGCAAGTGCATTTCTTAGGTGGAGTATGTAAACTAGCCCTGCAGTTGTAGTGATATTTCTAAGAATTTGTAAGGCCTCTACTGGCAAATGGAGACTGTGAACATTCCTCTTCACTCGCACACATGGTCCACTTTGTCAAAAGCTGCAGATGTGGCAGGGAAGAGTGACTATGCCTTCATCTGCTGAATGAAGACTGTTGTCTCACGTAACCAGAAGTGCCACTTTGTGTCATGTTGAGGATACAAATCTACTTTGCGTTTGTCAAGTACGGATAGTCGGTGACATAGTTATGCAGCATCAGCGTTGCTAAGGTCTATGCGGATTAGGAGAGCAGCGAAATGGCAAACATTGGTTGGTTGAGGACTCAGGAGATCTAGGAAGGTGTACCCTCTAAATCACTGAAGAAAGAAGGGGGTCAGAAAATATGGCAATCTGTTTTTATTGTGGAGATAATATTGACTGGTCTAAACAGGGCACTGGCAGACAGTCTTGAGGATATCTCCATAGAAGTAAGGATGGCCTGTAACTCATTCATGTGTGTTTCTCCGACAGGAAGCCAGGATACATTTGTTGCGGGATAGATCGGTTCCACATTGAGTGTGGGCCCGTGAATACCAGTAACGGCTGTAAGTGGTGTTACTTGGAGGGTTTTCCTAAAGATACAAGCTGCACCTCGACCATTCACCCTCAGACGGTTAAACCAGAGCACAGAGTGTGAGGATGGGGAGGAAGGCACCAAGGGCTTAGGCGGGGAGCATTCTGTAAACCAGGCTTCTGCAAGTGTGCTAAATACTAGGTTCGGGTTGGTCATGTAGCCATATATTGGCTATTTGGAAGCAGCGTTGGTTCTCCCTTTAGATTTCAAGAGTGGGACATTAGCAAGGCCTGACCTCACTAGATATGTATGAGAACTGTGATTGGAGTGTGGGGACTGCTCTTAATTGCAATATAAGGAATGCTTTGTGTCTGACTGGGGCCTTGCAGAATAAACAAAAAATAGGAGGGTTATTTTTGAGAGTTCAAACCGGTAATGCCTGCCAACTCCAATAAGGACTAATAGACGTTGTCCTTACCTTGCATGCCTCACTTGTGCATGGAGTGCGCATGCTTGGGGAGGGTGTTACACTTGGTCCTGGGTCTAAGCAGCCATACTTGACTGGGCTGTCTTGGGCTCCAGGGAGAATCTGGGTTGTCGTGTCAGACATCTAAGGCAGTCTCGGTGGGTGGGTGAGTGGATGGTCCCAGACCTTCAGTCAGTGACCAAGAGGGGTATTACAATGAGATGGCCTGTCTCCTGTGCATGCAATACAGGGAACTATGACATGGATGCATGAGTATAGCATTGGGCCTTAGCCTGGTTCTCAGCTGTGTCCATTCCCTTTGCATGTAGAAGTGGTGAAGCCCTAACTTTGCTCAAGCGTGTGAGCGGGAAATGAAAAGGGGACTGAGAACAGACCTTGAAAGTATTTTGTTTTTGACCTAGGTACCCACCATTAAACTGTTTGGCTGTTGTTAATGGGAAGTACAGTTGTTAACAACTGAAAGGGCCACTTGACAGTGTAACAGATACTCATGAGGGAGGCCCAGAGTTTGCGTGATAGTTCATCTGAACCATATTTTCCTATCCCCTTTGTGGGCACAGTCTAGATTATTTCCATAGGAGAGGGCAATCGATGTGTTAAGTTTCATGTATTCCGTAACATCTGAGATTGGAGAAGCCATGGTGGCGCTCTATATCGTCTTAACATTACATATCACATCTGTCCTTTATGTGCACAGGAGGGGATTGCTCGGAGTACTCCTTGCATCAGAAATTCCCCACAAGCATCCCGCCAAGAAGGATGTGAATGTGATCTATTGGCGCAAGCTCCTAACTTAACATTTTAAACATTTCTTTTCTACAGTCTCACAATGTTTAGCTCATTAAACCTAACTGAGCTCCTTTGATATGATGCATGATGGTGTCCATGTGTGTTGGCTTGGTGGTGCTCTGAGGTGTGATGTACTGTGTCTTCCATTACCTCCCCTGTGTGCTTAAGATGTGTGCTGGATTGACCCTCATGCTGTGCTGCTTCTGTGCTCCTGTAGGTTTCGCTGAAAGCCTTTTTTGGCAGACCTGGTCCCTGGTTTGAAGATAGCGAATTAGACGGTGACAAGAACTCCATATTTCATGATGTGGATGGATCCGTCACAGCCTACAAGGGTAGCTACGTGGCCAGAATGGACAATTACCTGGTCCGGCATCCAGACTGCATTAATGTCACGGACTGGAATGGAGTGATATGCAGCGGGACCTATGCACAGGTTAGATTAATCATGAGCAATATTTATGTATCTATGATCCTTGTATAGTGTGTTGATGATTTTGATTTAGGGCGCTCATATATTTGTATTAGATTTTGAGTTATTCACTGGACGAGATAAGAGGTCCTCATAGGAGGAATAGCCCAGCTCTATGTTTTGGGGGTGTGGCTACCTTCACAAACGTAGGCAGACAGGCTTTTCTTGGCTCATGTATGGGTAACTGTTGCCGAACAATCAAGGCCATCTCTAAGAAGGGAAGGGGCAGGGATATGAATATAGACTGAAACATAGAGTAACATAGTATTGCTTTGATTAAAGAATTTAGTATGAAATATGAAACTGTATATTCTCAAAGAAAGGTAAGCCCTTGCTCGCGGTTCCTTCTCTGCTGGTGGAAGCCCATCCTAGGCTCGTCCTACGCCCTCCCCCTGTCCTCTTTGCTTCCTGGACTGTTTGCTCCTTTGATTGTGGGTTGCTCTGCTGCCTCTCTGCACAGGCTCACGTGCCTTGAGGTGGAGACTTCCTGTTCTGGACATCGGGCGACTTGTTGCTTCTTCACCTCATCTTTGTTTTGGGTAGCCTCCTGCTAATCCCATTTCATGGTGGGCAAAATAGGGCTAATGAGCTGGTGCGTGCAGGAGAGCAAATGGGAGCAAGTCTTCTGTTGGTCGATGCCCACCATGGGCCCTTTCTGGGCCAGTTTTGAGGTAGCCGGCTGCTGTGGACCATGTGCGCAAGAGGGCAGTTCGAACTTGATGGTGGTATCTGATTACAAAGCATGGAATTCTGCCACATAGAAAAATGGCTTCTTAGCAGCAGCCCAGTAGTGGGCTAGACATGTCCATCCGAAGATCTAGCTGAGTTGTTGCTGGTATCTAGAACTTATTGAGAAGCAAGTGCACTGTCTGATGTCCCTTTATCCTGGAGACAACATGGACATCATGCAGATCTGAAGGGTATTTTTTTTTCCAAGGCTGTGATCCAGACAGAATGAGGCTTGCCTTGTACTGGCGTCCCAGGGGGACCGTGGTATTTTCAGGATGGGTCCATGAGGTCAAGGTTACCTTTCTTGACTTGAGGACACCAACTCGAGATCTGATTCAGTACAACCAAACATATTCATGTTCTTTAATAGTAGTCTGCTGAAAGGCAGATCCAGCAGCTCTCATCTACATAGGTTACAGTATTGAGGTATAGTAAGTAATTCTTTATGTGCATGCAAAAGATTACCAAGAATCCAGTCCAATAATTCTAAAACCAAAGTTCATAACAATGCCTCATCTCTAATGTAGGTTCATACTCTATTTAAGAACGTGTGGCAAGGGGATAAAGACAAGAACATGTTCAATCCTTTTCCCGTTTAGGCATGAATGCGAAGTCCTACAGCTTTGATCATACATCTAGCAGACCAACATTCTAGGATCTACAGTGATGCCTCAGAGAAACAGATTTGGCACTAGCTTACTTCTGGATCATCCTACTCTCCACAAGAATGGGCTTTCCACAAAAATGACATTGGAGGAACTCTAGAAATGTGCAGAAATTATAGCCTTATTTAATTCTCTACCATAATCTTGAAGCATCCGTTTTAGACCACTTTACCTCAGCCTTTTATAGTGCAGCATTGCTGAGGATGCCATGCCCTCCATCTTGCCTCCAGTGCCAAAAGTGAGAGGCTCTAGTGAAGAAATGTGGTGCCCCCTATTAAGTTCGGCCTTTGTTTTATCTGAAGCCACAATTTATTCTTAATTATTCCAGAGATAACATAGGCCTAGAAGAGTAAAACAAAGAAAAGCATGCCCAAACGAGGGAATTGCTTGAGCTGCGTAGAGCATGCCTCTAGTCTTACTGGATTGCTGAACCAAAAACGAAGTAGCTTTAGGGAAATTACAATCTTCACATGCTTGGTTCCAACTCCACATGCAATTGAAGATGTGGGGAAGAGATTGGTGCTTAGATGACACTCTTCAAAAATGTGTTTTCAATTTACGCAGGGTGGGATATATTAACATAGCTGCACATCTCTGCTCCATTCAATGGTAGGGGGACAGCCTTCTGACTTGTGCGCTGAAAGAGTGGCCGAAACCCTGCCATGTAACCTCACTAAGGTCTTTGTTAAATGAACAATTGATCACTTGACTCGAACCACCTACTGTGTCCAGTGGCTGTAGCTGCAACCCGGAAGACCCAATAATCACAGAAGGTGACTTCTTCCAGTTGTGTTGGCTATTAAGACCTTGTTCTTAAGCAGTCTAAGGTTGCCCATTTTCATAAGTTTTGCTTCATTTGTATTCATTACTAGTTTTGTTCTATTAGAACAATACTCAAAGGCAGTAAGTAGTTTCAATAGTGACAATTCAGGTTGTGCAACTAAAATGGCATCTTCAGCATAGAGCAATACTAGCAAATAATACTCATTAAGTCCCCTATCTGCAGCGGAAATGTCTGATACTGAGACCCATAAAAAGGCTAAATATTACTGGGGTGACCACGCAAACCTTGTTCGCTCCCCTTATAATGGGGAGGCTAGCTGTCTTGGTCCAATTGTGACCATATCTTGGCAAAAAAACCAATGTAAACATCCTAATCGTTGCATTCATGCTCTGTTGGTTTATTCCGCCCTTCAACAATACTCCCCACAATGTCTGTGTGTTAATCAAATCAAATGCTGTAGTGAAATCTATGTGAGCAAGGTAGTGTGTGCCAAATAACGTGAAGAGCCGATCTTCTGTACCATGTCTTTTCCGGAACCTCACATGAGAGTTTAAAGACGAGATTTCCATTCCATTTCCTCTTCAAGTCAGGAAACGTACTTCCCATTTCTTCAAGGAGGGAAATGGGGTGATAGTTTGCTGGATCAGTTCTGTGGCCCTGGACCACAATTCCTGTCAAGTATTTCATGATATTTGTTTTCATTGGGACCACCTTTGTCTCTGTACACAAACGATACCTTGATCTTCAAGTGTGCTTTACACCAATCCACTGAGATGCATAGTAGTATGGGGCGTTGGGGCTTTCTTGGTGAAAATGATGCCTCAATATGTAGGATTTAGAGGAGCGAACGCCTTCTCAGTTATTCTCTGGGAATCCGGCACCATCTTGCCATCTGCACTCTTCTGCAGTCCACCTTGTTCAAACTAGCAAAGTATTTGGACCATGTTTCTCCCTCAGTACTGTTCATAGGTGATTCCTATATAGAGTTCCCTATTATTTCTTAAGCAGTGAACTTCCAGAACCCCTTTTCGGTCCTTCAATTGGACCTGGCCCCCTAGCTCTCGCCATTTGCTTTCTGTAAACATTTCCTTCTATGATGTTTCAGTAGCCTGTAGGCGGTCTACCTTTCCTCATGATTGCTAGAAGGTAATCTGTCTTTTTGATTAGTTTAGCTAGAGAACTCTTACATCATCTGGTTCTCTGATTCAGTCTCCCTTACGAGTGCTTCATATGCAGTGATCTCCACTGCTGGGGATGCATGATCTCCCACAATTACTGTACCATCATGGATGTTGTTGCTTAATATAATTGGCATGTACAGGAAGGTTTCCCAAAAGGTGGTGTTATCCCAGAACAAATCCTTCTGCTAAAAGGACGTGTGGCAGGAGGAAACGGAAAATGATGCTACTTTGCTGTGAGGCAGGATCAACCTTTTCACTAAAGACTAGTTTTTATGAGGTGCTGATATAGAGATGTGTTAGCTGGGTTAGGGTGTATCCATACCTCAAAGACTGATTGTTCTGTGTTTCCATAGTGCCACAGGCAGTGGGACAGCCCCCACCACCCCTTCGCCCCAAGAACACGTGTGCTGCATCAGAAGCTATAAATACTAATAGTCTGCAAGAAATCTCAGCTGGAGCCAAGAGTTCCTTCTGGCTTCACGTATTTATTTTTTAATTCATTGGGTCTATACACAATGTGTTTCGAGGCGCAACAAGACAAGAGGGTGGGGGAACAAGGAGGACAAAAAACAATCCTACTAGACCATGTGACATTTGGATCATGCAAGTGCAGTAAAGAGAAGTGCAGGGGAGGGGGTTGGGGGGGGGGAGTGCGGGTCAGGGCGGATGGCCCCGTGAGAAAAGCAAGTGCCAGGGGAGGCTAGGTGGACAGAACCAGGGGAAAGCAGAGAGTGCAGGGCAAGGAAGGTCCACTAGCTAAGTGTGAGGTAAGGGGCATGAAGGGCTACACGGGTGCAGGCCCACCCAGGCAAGTGTTGGGGGAGAGGCACAGAAGGGCAGTGCAGGTTGAGGGGCAAAGGGGTGTCAGGGGAGACCAACTGCAGGGGTAGACTGGATTAGGGGGGCCTGGAGCCCTGTATGACTCCGATGGACCCAGCTAGCGAGTTAAGAGGCAGAACGAGACATTAGTGGGACGGAGGGAAGGCATATGAGAAAAGGAAGATATTGAGAAGCTTCTGAAATTTAGGGAGATCTGGCTTAAGTTTGAGAGGGGCAGGGAGGCTTTCCCGAGGGAGGCACCAGCGGAGGAGAGAGACCTACCCCCCCACTCTGCTTGGAAACGCATCTGATCTGCAGAGAGTTAGAGCTAGATGGCCGAAAGGCTCTAGCAGGGAGGTATTTAGGGAGAGCAAGTTGGATGTAGTGGGGTCACAGGCCCCAGAAAGCCTTGTGGATGATGCAGAGAGTCTTGAACTTGATCCGCGCAGCAACAGGGAGCCAGTGTAGAGATTTTGGGGCTGGAGAGATGCAGTCCGTGGGCTTGAAGCCAAGGATAATTCTTGCAGTCATGTTCAGGATTAGTTGAAGGGGGTGCAAGGGAGGAGTTGGGCAGATTGAGGAAGAAGCTGTTGCAGTAGTCCAGCCTGGAGAGGACCAGAGCTCTGGAGACATTGATTTTCTGGGTGCAAGGTGAGGAAAGGAAGAATGCATCTGAGGCGGTGCAGCTGAAAGTGAGCCGTGATGAGAGGGAGGAGTCAAAGAGGACACCAGGGTTTGCCTTACAGGAGGTAGCAGGGAGGGGGCCCATGGAGGATGGCCAGAGTGTGAGAGGGAAGGACAGAGCAGGGGTCCAATGAAAAGAATCTCTGTTTTACTGGCATTAATGAAGAGATCTTTAGCAGTGCACCACACCTGAATAGCAGACGGGCAATCAGGAATGAGAGAGGATGAGAAGGAGGCAGAGAAGGTAGGCTTGAAGGAGAGCTGCTTGTCTTCCACATAACACTGGAAGTTAGGAAACAAGGTGGGTATCAAATAGTTTTAGAGGGGCCAGGTTGATGTTGAAAAGCCAAGGCGAGAGAATAGAGCCTGGAGGGGCACTTAGAAGTGGATGTCTGAACAATATCCTTCCATTTGCAAGGATGTATTACTTGATTGCCGTAGACTTCAGGGTCTCTGACTGTGACAGACATACCAAGAGATGGCTTACAGTAGATGTGGTCGGACACTGTTGGTGTTCCTGAGAGTATCGGGCATGTCTGCAATGGGAACACCTGATAAGACTTCTCTTGTCCAGTTGGGGTTGTGTGCTATAGGCTTTGAGGTGTCTATTACAGTGTTAAACTCTAGTTGATTATTACAGTGACAGCTTTTCCCTGGGATTCTGGAGAAAGCAGCAACACACAGCTCCTTTTTCATCTTCTTAACGTTTAGTAGCATTTATCAAAAGCCAAGCAGAGGAATTAGCCTCCATGCCTTTGAAGCTCAAGTGGTTGGTCTGTTCTAGAGAAGTAGAGATCAGTCATTTGAAATACCTATGTTCAGAAGAAGGTGTTCTTTCTTGCCAAACATGTGGCGAGGTTGACAGAAAGGATAGCATCCAAGACTACAAACAAATGGCAGGAATTAACAATATGACAGCCCCTTGTGTACATCACAGACTAGATCCACTCGATAACCAGACAATCTTCTGTTTCAGGCACTTGATTCAGTTTCCTACTATTAAGACAGAATTTAATTTTTGGGAATTCAGTAGCATTCTAAGGTCCTCTGGACATTTTCATTTTGCTTTTCCCCTCCTTTGTTTGGTGATCAGAGGGACTTCTACTGAGGTCCTCTGCCACTGCAGCGGTTTTATACTTGGTAACAGCATACTGTCCTGGGTTACCCATAAGACTTCCAGGACCAGGGCCTTCCTAATCACCCTATTTGTGCCCTCGGGTGATTTTCATTGTATATTGGTTTTAGGATGGTGGCAGTTGGTATTTTAGTTTTGGATTCACCTAGGGTGCAAGCCAAATTACTGAATTGTCGGACCAATGTACAGTTTTTGGTAGCCAATAGGGCACTATTGTATATTTTTAAGTCCTACTCTTGGCCATTTATTTTAGGTGTTTCCTTTGTTTAACAGAACCATGAGGCTGCCTTGACCACCTCACTTATCCCGACAATAGTTTACTGAAAATTAGACCATAAAATTCCTCAACTTACTGCCCCTATCATCCTAACCTGTAAATGGTTCTGCATTCCCCAAATGTATACTGATGTCTTGCCTCTTTCTAATTAGTGCCTCCAGCCAGGAACAGGTTTCTTCAATAGCCAAAAGGGGTTTATAAAGGTAAGGTTTAAGCAATAACTGCATATTATTACGCCTCCGGCTTGAACATTTGAGTAAGTGAATCACAATCATCTGATACTGCATCATGGGAAGTAATAGTTGAACAATCTGCACTATATGAAGTGTGGCTCGTCCTCCCAGAGCAACATGCTCTGTGTGCCACTAGTAAAAAAAGCTAGAGCCAGCGGATCCAGCTTCCCATTTCTCGCACCCACACACTGGAATGCCCTACCTCCCACAATCCGAGGTGAGGCCTCCCTAATCGCCTTCCGTAAAGCTATGAAAACCCCCCTCTTCACATAAGATCCCTCGTATCAGCATGAACACCTAACCTATGACCCACTGCACAAGCTGTGATTGATTTATTTATAGAGCGCTTTACACCAAGGCGCTGTACAATGGAACAACATAATACAAAATAACAACAAATAACATTGGGAGCAAAAATGTACATCTTGAATCATTCAACAACACAGTGCAAAGAGCAATTAACTGAAGGGGGGGAGGGGAGTGGGAATAGGTGTGGGGGGGTAGGAGATGAATTGGACGAGGCAAAATGGAAGGGAGCGAGAGAGGAGTAGGAGAGGGGAGAGCGAATCAGATGAAGGGAAAAGGGGGAGGGGAAGTAGAGAGGGTAGAGGGGGAGTTTTCGAGGAGGAGATTGGAGGAGGAGGGATTTAAAGGAAGTGCAAAATGAGGTGAAGGTTGTGGTAGAGCGGATTGTGAGAGGGAGCGAGTTCCAGTGCAGAGGTGCAAGGAGTTGGAAGGAGCGGAAACGGGAGGAATTGCAGGGTGATGGAGGTACAGTGAGGAGGAAATGGTCAGCGGAACGAAGGGAACTGGAGGGGAGTAGGAGGAGAGAAGGGAGGAGAGATAAGGAGGAGCAAGACCATGGAGGGATTTGAAGACAAGGCAGAGAAAGTAAAATTTTTGCTGTAAGTGGAAAGGTAGCCAGCCAAGGTGAGAGAGCGAGGAAGAGATGGAGTCACGGGAGGTAAGGAGACAAAGGGTACGAACAGCAGAGTGGTATATGGATTTAAGAGGGGCAAACTGAGATGCGGGAAGTTCAAAGATTAGAGAAGAGCAGTAGAAGAGGCGGGAAAAGATGAGAGAGTAAATTAGGAGTTAATGACCAATTACATAAGCTGTAATTATTGAATTATGCTTGTATTGATTTATAATGTGCCAACGACTGCTACCACTCTTGTACCTTTGTAACTAAGCACTTGCAAGTAACAGCGCCTCAATGCCCCTGGGCTGTTTGCGCGCTATATAAATATAAATAAATAAACTGCTTTACATGCATTTTTGTCTTTCATGATCATCCTCAGTCATATGAATCCGTTCCTTAAATAAAGGTAATCGCCATACTGGCACTTGGCTTAGCTTTTAATCCCTACAAAAAGTGCATGCAGTAATGCTCACTTCAGCCAAGCATGCTTCCTCACCCCTCCTTACACACTGAAATTAAGACTTGTGTAAAGTGGCGAGAGAGAAAGATAAATATGTGGACAAGCATCTGGAAGCCATGCTATATACGATTTCACTCAATTCTAGGGGATCCATGGTTTCTGTATACCTTTGCTTACTTAAGGTGAGGTAGATGTTGCCACCTTGTCTTGGAGATAGTATTTTGCACAATTTAGATTTTGCTGCAATTTGCCACCTCCAAGGATAGGATTCTGAAATGGTGATCTATTTGAAGTGCATGAAGGAAGTACCTATTAGAATTCAAGCGTTTTTGTCAGCGGTCCCGAACTATCCCATCCCATCACTTCCCTTGTTCCTCAATGTTCTTGATAGTTTCTGCTGTGTAAACTTCCTTGCTCCTCTTAGGGGGGGGTATCTTTTTTGGCACAAGAAATTTGTTCTGATGGGTGAGTAACTGGTTCTGCAGAGTCTAAAACAAATGTGAATGCGTTGTCCATTTTCCATTCATCTCCAAGGAGTCCAAATTTCATTTTAGTCTCTAGTATAGTATTTCCTTTGAGAATAGCTGAGGAATGCTCTTCACTTTTATTTAGTTCAATATTTGGATTTAGAGATTTGGATCACCGACATACATTTCTCTTGATTAACCATAGTTTTCTTTAATTAACCTGTTACTCCAAAGATCTATGTGCAAACGTGGAACCCCCAGAATCTCACCATGACGATTACAAGGGACGAATACCCCTCCAACTCCATGTCACTACGAGGCATTAACCAACGGGCGCTCTATCAACAGTATCAACCAGTCGTAATGCTTCAGAAAACATATACCATTCATTGGAACGGACAAGCACCACAAACCACCTTCCTTTACCTCATTAACTTTGACAAGTAAGCTATACAATAACTCTATACATATTGTTTTATTTAAGAAAGATTTTTCGATCTGATTAGCTGACTTCAAAGGCAGAGAGTAAATATTGTACTTAATTGGTCTGAAATTCAAGTGTAAACTCCATCACATGTCTTTTTACAAAAATGCAAAAATATTAGAGAAACACTTAAGCTTCAAATATTTAATGTTTTATGTATCTAATGACCAACACTTAAGTTGTTTTCATTTTGTATTTTACATCTCCAAGACCCAAAGGAGAGACTGATTAACATTAAAATGTTTTTCGTTCACTTTAAGAAATAACCTTGATTTTAATAAGCATTCATGATTTTCTACTTGGAAAGAAACATTGTAAACGATATGATGAGCCAGTCAATTGCGCAGATGTTGCATGAAATTCAAATTGTCATAGGACATAGTATGCCATGCATAGATGTTTTGAGCTTGGGGCTAGCAGAGGGAACATGATTGATCCAGCTGCATTGGTATTGGAAGGCCCTACACTATATCATAGTACAAATGGCAAAATAACAAGCGACCATAAAATCGTAGAGATGACAAGGAAGTAAATAGGAGAAAGGGGCGAGGGGGGAAGGAGGGGGGAGTGTTGAGCGTAGTACAAGCCTTCCTCAGGACACTGGTTAACATCAGGATGCAAGTGTCAAGTTGTGTCACACTCTTGTAAATGGTTTGATGGAGCAGTTGTTTACATTTTCTGATATCAGTTGGCCCCAAGTAAACTATGGTGAAGATTTAAAAAAAAAATGTATATTAAAGATCCATAAACCAGTCTAATAAAGTGAATTCTTATCCGAATCATAAATGAATTATGAGATTCTGTTTAAGATTGTGGCGTTTTTGGAGTTCCACTAAAATTCATGACCCACACCTTTGCTGAGTAGCACATTCTTTAAGTGCTTTTACCTCAATTACCATTTGCCTCAAAGCGTATATTAGAGTGTGCTTTTTCATAGAGTACCACAATGGAGCAAGGTTACAGGTTTGGGCTGAGGGTTTTGGGGCAAAGTGGGGCAAGTGGCTTATAGTTTGCAGTGACCAAATTACTATATAAAAATGGCAACTTGAAAAAAAACTCTTGATGAAAACAACATGAGGAAAATACTTTAAAGTGTAGCAACTTGAGCGACGAGCACCAGAGCAAGTACCATCCATGTATTTCTCTTTTTCAACCATTCATCTACTGCCACATGAAGATGTTTTGAAATATTGTCCATCACCTGCTGAACAAAAATAATTAATTCCAAAAGGAGAGACGGGCAGTGTCCGGCACAGAAATGAGTCCATAATCAGCAGTACTCTGACAACACCAACCAACCTACTGGCCCCACTGACCATCCCATCCCAGCCCTGCTGTGCCCAGACACCTAGAAAAAACTGCCCTCACAACTTCCCACAAAGTCACCTGCCCCCTTTTCAAGTACCAAAAACAGACAAAGCATCTATGATCTAACTGCCGAGAATCCCAATCTCGTCTTCATCACAGAAACCTAGTTCTTGGACGACCTCAAACCAATCGCTCACAAAGCATTCCCACTGACTACTCGCACATCACCCACAACAGACCCTCTAGAGGCAGCTGATTAGGCATCCTCCATAAACCACACATTTCTATCACTCCCACCGAAACACAACCCAGCACAGCTAACTGCGAATACCTTGTAGTCAAACTCTCTCTCTTGCATACGCTCTCACACAGCTTCCTACTCATCTACAGGCTTCCCGGATATGACAGACATATTGCCAACAGCCTATGCGAATCACTAGCAGCCACATTAGTTAACCACCCTGCACTCACCCTAATGGCGTACCTCAATATCTGGTTTGACATGCTCAACAAATCTATGACTCTACCCCTGGCTGACAGCCTAGAGGCACTCATCCTCACCCAGTATATCACAGGATCCACACACACTGCTGGCCACACCCTCAAAGCCATTTTCAGCTCCTCTGACTTCATCTCCACATACCGAGTGCACCCAAGCACTTGTTACTACACTGCTCTCTCCAATGACTTGGACTACAATCCCCGAGGGCGTTCAACCCACACCGCTTTGGAATCATACCAATGTTAAGAGTTGCTATAGAAATGCCCAATAACATAAAATGACATAAAATAATAATTAAAGGTCAACAATTGTAACTTTTTGAAACCATCAGAAGATTGTGTTGTAAGAAAGGTTTCTATTTTTAGAAAATACATTTTCTTCAATGAAGGTCTTTTGGAGAAAATAAACGCACATATTTAAGAAAAACATAGTGGCATATTTTGGTAATGCTAAAATAGCTTATAAAAAGAGATCACGATTCCTGAATATTGTTTCAGTAATTGTGTTGAGAGAGGAATTTGCAGACATGACCATATCCTATACTAGGATTCATCTCTGAAGAATGTAACTAGGTAAAGTTTCTCCATGCAATGACATCACTGCAAAAATTGTGAAAAACTCTATCCCTTATTGCCTTTTATTTTTAGTTTTAAAAGCGTTTTGTTTTACCTTCATTTTTATTTTTCATGTTGGTTTCTGAAGAAAGCTGACAAACAACATAGTTTTCATCCGCTCTTTCATCTAAGAGTGTTTCTCATTCCCCTTAAAGCTTAAAAATGTTAAATTGATTTTTTTCAGTTCATTTTGTGATGGGGAAGCAGATTTCCGTGGTAGTGAATGAAAGGACATGATAGCTGGAAAACGCTTCCAAGATCCAGGACATTGAATGCCCCATCTATATCTTGCATTCCAGAATAAAGCATCTCATGGTGGCTGAAAGTAGAATTTTCGGCCAAAATTACTGCAGTTGCCTAAATGAAAAAAAAAATCCTACGATTCATAATTTTGTGTATGCAGGAATCTTAAATAGTCAAGCTGAAAAACTCTTCAAGGAAAATCATCCTGAAGATAGCAATTTGCTATCAAATTTGTTGAGTTTAAACCTATGTGTATGCTTTATATTCTAAACCTGCTTCCATTCGTATGCGGACTCTGAGGTTGACCTGCATTTTTTGAGGAAATAGGATCATTATAGACCCGTTCAGAATCTGGCAGACTAAATTATGGATGTGTAAAAATAATCTGAAGCAAATTGTCACGGAGTCTCCAGTTTGGCTCAGTCCACACACCTTTATTCCAGAAACAAGGTCTCAGACCCTCATTTCCTTAAAACTGCTGTTAATGTAGAAAAAAGTGGTATGACAACAGCGGGTCTTTGCAGGAAATTTTGGCTTTAGCAAAAATCGGCAAGTTGGTTCAGTTTTAAGGTTAGCTTTTTCCTGCTTTTTAGGTAATTTTGTTTCAATCCGTTTTTTACTCCAGATATGCTAGCAGGAGTTTCGAGCTTAGTAGTTCTGCCAACATTTTTTTTAAAAAACGATTCAAAGGTTGCAAATTTGTAATTGTGCCAAGATTTTAGGTCCTTAGAAACACAAACGGATTGCTTCCTTGCTGAGAGGCCTTCATTGACTAATTGTCATGCTGGCTTGGTTTTAACATTGTGTTGAATATTCAGCTGTCTCCATGACCCAACTCATTATTCACTTAGAAATAAAAATGTAATGGCTTCAATATGTTTGGCGGCCCCCTCAGACTAGTTTTGTTGATTGTGGAGGTTTGGATATTATTATTTGTGGCACTACATATGTAATTGTAGTTACAATAGGCCTAGCCTTTTTATGAAATTTACAGGCCTATGACTCCTGGTATGGCCTAAGGGCGTGGCCTACAAAGCTATTATCAGCCTTTACGGTGAAGTGGGGCCTTTAAAAAAATACAATGACCCTAGGGTGGTTGCTGGGAAATTGATAGTTCCCAGCAACCACATGCAGTGTTCTGGGAAAGGGTGGGGCAGGGCTAAGATTGCAGCTGGGTCGTGTTTGCTGGGTGCAACCCGGTAAATTGAGTGGATGAAGATGGAAATGCCAGCCGCGTCTTCCAGGTGTAGCCCGGCAAGGGGGCGGAGCCATCTTCCCCCGCCATAAGGTAAGGAGCAGGGGTTGAGGGATTGGAGATTCACTATGCCTGGGCCGTGTCTCTTAGCTGCAGCTTTGGTGAGACTTAATGGTGCTGGTGGGAGGCAGGGCTCTCGGCACACGCTTCCTGTAACGAGGGAGCACCCCAAAGGGAGCATTACCATTGGCGCGCTGTCAGACCGGTGATCCCTCATCACGGGAGAGCCAAGCTG
Source organism: Ambystoma mexicanum (assembly GCF_040938575.1). Classification (NCBI taxonomy): domain Eukaryota; kingdom Metazoa; phylum Chordata; class Amphibia; order Caudata; family Ambystomatidae; genus Ambystoma; species Ambystoma mexicanum. Next base: position 1,167,022,533 of record NC_090935.1, on the reverse strand, counting down.
ACAGCCCCGCCGGCATTGGTGACTGGGGGAGTCACATGGCTCCCCCTCGCTTTGGCCAATGGAGAAGTGCCACGTCACTCCCCTGGGTCATAATGTGTCTTAATTCAGCAAACCTGTAACACCATTGCTATACTTTCTCTTTGTAAAGTCCTAAAAGTGCATGGTTACTTCAAAAAGTGTTCACCAAATGTTACATCGGATCATGTGTATATTTCAATTTTAAAACCAGTTATTTATTGGGATGCGTTGCTCTGACAAACTAACATACATCTTGCATACATTGGGCTGATTCTAGTTTTTTTGCAGGAGTGACTGGATTCGGGTTGGCTTGTGCTATCCCACAAATACCACTTTCCAGGTATCATCAGACATTGTTCAGAGGCAAACTACCGCCCTTTCTCATAGTATGGAGGAATATACGTCTGCGTCTACATTGGAGGAATTGGAGAAGAAGCGGTTGGAAAAGAAGTTTTTCTTTGACTCCAGCACTGGGTAATATATTCATATTGGTTAACATTTAACATACTGTAGCCCTTACTGTATTTTACTGCATCCTGGTGTATTGCTGGGCACGAGCACAGTGGACTATATTACAATGTTGCATTCACTGGGTACCTTGGTGATGGTGCTGATCTTTCACAATCAAAGTATGGTTGCTTTACCAATTATTAAAGCCCAGAAACCTTTAAGTTGTACAGCATGCACTTTTAATAACATAACAAATGTGCCCTACAGTTGACGCGTGTTTTGACCTGTTCCAGGACTTTTTCAAAACTGGGCATCCGCGCCATCACCAAGGTACCCCACTGAATTTATCTTACCACATTAAGGTTTTGGTTATACCTGGGCAGCGAGCATCCTAAGCCCTATAATTGATGATATATAACAATTAAGTAAGTCCACTTTAACTGGTGCAGATAGGGCAGAATTACCCAGACATTGACTAGTCAACTATATTACATTGTTGTGTACTGGATCAGAGAAATGCAATATATTATTCTAAGGCATATTTGCTAACTTCTCAGAACCTTTTGCGAAATGGTGTCCTTTCTGCTGCCGCATTAGTGGGCTTTTGCATGGGTGAGGATCTTAGAAATTGGTTTCCTAAATATCCATAATTAATGGCACAGCATCGCGCTGAAAACAAAATGTGGCTAAACAAATGATTCTGCCTTTTTGTTTTCCTTCAGACATTTCAATATCTGAATCTTAGATACAATACACCTTTTCAATGGAGCAAGGACTCCATCATTAAGGCATATTTCATGGGCTAGATGGAGAGAAAATATCCTCTTTGTCAATTAACCGTAAACTCAGAAATGTTCTACAATGTCAGTACACCGCGGGGCAGGGGGTGGCAGCCTCCCAGCCAATCATGAGGCTCAAAGCGGTGGCTTTAACCACATGGTTTCGAGCCTCCTCTGTGCTGGAGGATGACATCTTCTCCCATCGGGACCGAGGTAAGTGCGCCCATGCACCCACTTCCCCTGACCCCACTCCTTTTCCACATATTTTACTCCACCCACCTCACTTACCTGGCACACCTTTGTCCCTCGCACACTGGCGCCGGCAATGGCCACCATGGTAAGGGTGAAGAGACTGCATGTAGTTCCCTTCTCTGATCCATGGTGGACATCTTGTTTTGTAGTTTTCTTTTCAAGTTGAGAAACTGCAGTTTCTCAACTTAAAAAAATAAAATAACCCTTTCCCGGTACAATGTCTTCTTTCTTCCCATCTTACTGCTCTACGTTTGGTCATTAATTCAGCAATTCTTCTTTTCTCACTCTCCCCCCGCTCTTCTATTGGCCAGTCTCTTCTGTCCATCTCTTTTCTCCCAGAGTCCCCCAACCATTTTCAAAGGGTACCTTGATATGCTTATTTCTGGTTATGCCACATTCAATTGAAGTGTTAATGAGTCCCCCACTTTTTTTTAAGACTTGACCCCTGCTTTTTCTGTATCGTTTTTAAGTGTTACCATGGCTTGGTTCCCCGTTCCCCCTATCTTGCCTCCCTCTATTTACCCTCCTGTTCATTTTGTGCTCAGTATCTCCACTTCTCTCTCCTGGACCACCTTGTACCCCTTCATGGTTCTGTTCCTTCTCTCTGCTAGACACCAATTACTGGAACGCATTACCACCCGATATCCACACTTCTCCCTCTTTTAATATATTTTGCTCCCGCACTAAGGCCCATTTTCTGTCCTCCCTTTAACCCATCCCTGTGTTTGTGATTGGACTTATGTCATATTTTGTACCCACTTTCTTCAATGTACTGCGCCTTGGCAAAAGCGATTAATGCATATCAATAAATTACCAACATAAAATACGAAATACTAATAGCAATAACCCCTCTGCGTAGATTACTGGGGCAGGTAATGCCCCGGGTCAGTTTGAAGCCTGAGCGAGGCAAGGGCTTTAGCTTTAGCCCGGGGAATTACTTGGCTCAGTAATGCCCCTGCCTGCCGGGGTTTATTGCTTAAATAATAATAATGTCACATTATTATTTTGCATTTCATGCCAGATGTATCTTATAACCAAGAGCTGTAATACGCTATTTCTGATTTCAGTGGTACTCCCATTTATCAACCTCGGAAGGGCATATGGATTTTATTTTTAACATTCCAAAAATAAATTGGAATCCAAAACATCTTTTTAGTTGTATTTAAAAATGTTGATACATTTAAATTTTCTATATGTATTCATCTTTGGCATTATAATCAATCATACATTTTTCCATCTGTGTACAATATTTCCATTATCTAGCATGCATTTGTTTTATAAAACATCTAGCATGTATTCGTTTTATAAAACATCTAGCATGTATTAGTTTCAAACCTTCATAAATCAGCCAGTTCTCCGCTAATATTGATTTTCTGTGAAGACACTTTTAAGATCTTACACCCCTGCAGTGCTCTAATTCATACTTACCTTTGCTTCTCCCACAGGCATGTATGGAAAATATATGTGGGTATTAAGTTGGTCTTGGCTAGACATAGGTCTATCAACATATTGAATGAGCCCAGCTTTTTCCTTTATACTGTTTCATATTGTAGGCTTCAGATTGATTCTTCCTTTAACCCGTACATTAATGGTGTAGCTTCCATGTTCACAGTTGATTTTACAAACATTTTAAGAGCAGAACTAGTGATGTGAACCATTTTTCTATTGGTGTTAAATCTACATTTCTATGGTCATGTCTATCACATTTTCTGGGTGACAGATTTTTATTGTTTACCCAAAATGTCACTGGATTAATGATAAACCTCAACCCAAGAAGTTGTGTGCATTCTCAAAGCATGTGTGAGAAATTCCTGCAATCTTTGTGACATTTTGAGTAATCATTGGATCTTTCAGAATAAAATAAATTGGTCCATACTCTGTACCGTATTGCCTTTTAGTTGTAAAGAAAGTACATTGTTGGTTTCTAGTCCTCACCAGTGATGCCATTTCCCAAGTCTCTTTACACTCAATGGGTATACTTGAGCTTTCATTTAGTCCTTCCTACATTTTGAGCATGAATGCATTGTTGTCCACTTCACTTGGTTCATAGGATTTTCTTTTGAGTATACAAGGCTCTCCAAGGGTTAGGGTAGCAGAGCCACCTCTGATTCTTCAGGGGAATTTTGGAGATGGGATCAGACCGCAACGGGCAGCACAAGCTCATGGAGCTTCCGAGCTAGAAGAGTTGGAGCCAGCATGCTTGTGTGGTGCCCCAGATGAGACAAACAGGTATTGCTGTCACAGAGGAGCACTGGGACATATGCAGTGAAGGGAATCCCTCTTCAAGGACTGGCGCGGAAGTTGAATTCAGTAATTTCAGGGGAATGGGGCCTTTGATCAGGTTAGGTGTTCCAGCTGTCCTTACTGGATCAGAGGGAAGGAGTAGCAAAGTTGCTTTCTTCTTAGTTGCTGGAGAGGCAGAGCTTTGCTGTGAAGTTTCTTGGACCCCAGTCTCACCGGACACACCAACCCAGGCATCTGGAAACATTCTGAGTTTCAGGCTCAAAGAACCAAATCCACATTCTCCTCAGACAGGCATCTACATATGCCAGTCGGAACACTTTGGGCACTATGGCTTCAATGTAAGAGAGACCAGTACCATCTGTTGACGTATTTGGCAATTTCTTCCAACACAGAAAGGAACAAGTTCTAAGTCTGTTACAATGAGGTGGACAATGAAAACCTCCTTTTTAGGAACCTGGAGGAGTGGATCAAAAGGATGCCATCTAGACAAAGGTGTTCCACCTGGTGGAGGCCATTGTGCACAAAACTGCTGCTACCAGCATCGCTCTGTGACAAACTGGGAGGATAAATTGACCCTGGGACACCACGAGAGACCTTGGGGTTACCCTTAGGAGTCCTAAGAACTCTTAAAGCAGAGCACAACAAGTACAGAGCACTTTCCCAGGCAGGATTTAGATTAAGCCTGGCTCAGAGGAGAAAGAGAGTCGGAAACCAGAGAATCCATCTTAAACTGGAGGGGATTCTCAAAGTTGTCCAAAAGAACCCTAAACATGGATTTTGCAGGAGGGCCTATATAAATAGGAACAGTAAAACCAAAAGGTGCTGGCTGGAAGGTTTTGAATAAATCATACCCATGGGCACAGCTCTAGCGAACCCTCCAGACCATGGTTTTTCAGCCTGCAAATCAGGCTTATTCTTGGGATGCTTGTGGTCTTGAGCAGTAGAGATGTGACCTAGCAGTTCGGGCTGGAGACTGCCCCTTATGGGGTTGGACCAAGCCTGATTTGCATATGGTAGTTCTCCTTCTGTAATGGCGTGGCAGGCAAAGACCGATGGTCTGGAGTGTTGCCCAGAGCAATGCCAGAGGTTAAGATTTTCACCTCTTGTGTTTTGCTGTATCAATGGGAATCTCGCTTGGACAATTCGGGGTAATTTCTTTGGGCTCAAACTGGGCACACAGTGCTTAGCAGCGGATTCAACTATTCATTGTAGGGATTCCTTTCTCTGATAGTTCCTGAGAGTTCCCTGGCTTCTCGAATTGGTTGGTCATCACTTGGTTAATGTTCCTAGTTCTGTACTGTTCGTTAATGTTCCTAGTTCTGTACTGTACCGACATTCTGGCCTTAAATTAAAGATGACCCCCTAAAGGGCCTAGGGTTTCATCTACATCTCAAACGTGATAAGTGTTCTCAATGTTCCAGGCTGGCTAACTCAAAGGGTGAATAAGGCCACTCCAAAGGAATCCCTGTCCTTGTCAGGATGTCCAGGGTTCACTTGTTCTCTGTGATCGAACTTCCAACTTGCTTTTTAACTGATTGCATCCAGCAGGTAGTTCCTTGCTTCCTTTACACAGATACGCTTACCTCTGTTTGTGGCCCTCCTTCTTAGGCTGCTTGCTCAGGTGTTGGTTACACTCCCCCTGCACGGATGTCTTCCCATCTTGCCTTAGGGTGTTACTGATGCACCCTCCTACAAATACTAATTCACCAGTCCAGGGTCACCCTGCTGGGCCAAAGCTTCCAGACGCAACAGACTGGCTTTTGCATCTCCTTTTTGGTATTTTGCTCCAACCAGTGTCTGTGATCGATTTCTCGGATGGCTTGCCGTAGAATTTTCTCCTTTGGTTCTGGCCTTAGCCAGCCTCATTAATAGACTCTAGCATGCTTGTGGCTCTTTTTGTGGCTCCTTGTCTGCGGCTCATCTCTCAAGGGTTGCCATTCCAACTGTGCCCTTTCCGGTCTCCACTTGAACTCCCATTGGGCTTTTAATAACATTGATCAACCACTATCTCTTCTGATTGATCTCTCACTAGCCTCATTCCCTGTTCATTTTGGAGTTATGCCTGCTCCGGTTTCACCTTTTACTATAGTTTCATTGTTTTTAATTCAGTTACCAGAATTCTCTTCTTCCCCTTTATGATTGGCTTAGTGGATCCTCCCTTTAGGGGGATCCACAGGTTTAAAGAGACAGTTCACCATTGTAATGTCTGTTGGAAGTGATACAGGCATTGTGCATCTCAACAAAGAGATTCCCAAATTGGTACTCTTCTCCCTTGGACCTGTTGGGTTGTCCAGTCTTTGTGAGTTTGGAAATAGTGTTGTCAGGAGCTGGGACCAGGTCTGTAGAATGAGAAGATTGTCCCAGCTGTAAACCTCCTAATCTCCTCACCTTTGCAGGTTTCCTGGCTATCTATTCTCTGTTTCTGCCTGAAAAAGGTATACGTGTATGCAGTTGACCCTGACGTTTGGCTGGGTCAGTTTTTATCAAAAATGGCCTCTCTGATTTCTAAATTGGGTAACCTTCCATCAGTGCAAGCAAGTGGAACAGGTAGCATGTTCTATGAACTCTGCAATTGACAGGGTTCTCTTAAAGCTTGAGGGATTAGGCAGTGGACAAGGACTCTGAGAGAAGCCCCATCACATCACTTGGCTTGCGAGTTTCCCTGGCCCGCAGAGAGTTCCTTTTTGCCTCATAGGCAGATTCACTCCAAGTGACTTTGCCACATTTAAGAAATGGCTACACGTGGTTCCTTGTGACTGAGCATGAAGGTCTGTAGGACGTTAATGCCAGAAGTAAATTCTCTTAATGGACTCAACATTCTTTTCTGTTGGCATACTTTCTCCGATTGAATCTTTGAATCTTTGGTTTATCGTAAATTCAAATAAATATGCTTTGTGATGTACCTATTGGCTTCTGCCAGAGGCAAGATTAAATGCATAGGTTTCACTCCTCTTGTGTTCGTTAACCTCCTCAAGCATGTTTATTGTAGCTAGAGAGGATTTAAATTTGGGTTTAAATTTAAGAGATTTCATAATTTGGCTCAAATGTTGGTTAGGTTAATGCACATGTTCCAAGTGTGTTAAAAATGGTTATCTGATACTAATCTAGGCATTGTATAAACATGTGATATATGTATTTTCTTTTCCCCATAATGTATAATGGAGTCGCCAGAAAAGGCCTATCTATTCCTATCGCTCAGGGGGTTATCCCTGCTTATGAAACTAAACTACGGCTGCTTATGAAACTAAACTACGGGTGCTTGTTAAAAATTTCATTCATCCAAAACCTAATTAAATCTGACCCTTCCACTAGTAATATAACCTAAAGACCAGAGCACTGTGCTTCTGGTTAAGACTTCCCTTGGCTGAACTTAGTGTGCTTCTTCTCAGGGTATTGTTCTTAGTTCCAAAGAAAAAAGGGTTTTATGTAAAGTCAATAAAGAAGGATTCTTAATCCTCCTTGTACACTCAAGAGATTCTGTAATTCATGGTATGCATTTAAAGTCTTAACATCTTTACTCATAGGAATCCTTCTTGTATCCTTTCCCCTATTCCTTGTATACCTTCCTTGAGCTTTCTCCTGCAATCTGTCAAATCCTCCAGATTCTATTCTATTAATTACTTTCCCAGTGTCTCTTATAGGGCCCGCCAAGACTTTGTGATTCCTTAAACTTGGCAACACTCATGGCTATTGCCATTGTTCACCCACAATCAGTTACTTCACAGTTGCCTCCCCCTTCCCTGGACCACCCTGCTACATAATTCAACGTTGGACTGTTTTCCACGGTTTAGTGTTTCTTCGGAGCATCTTCCACTTGTTTCAGTTTCTGGTCTCTCAATGTCTGTTTCTCACCATGCTCGCCTTGGCAATCTCCGTGCACACAGGCGGAGCGACGGACCACTGTCTCCCGATGCGGTCAGTATTGGCATTCGTTTGTGGGCTCCAAGCCCACCACGGGGACCCTGTGGTTATGCTACTAAGTGGGGATGGTCTTTTCAACCCCGTCCATGCAGCGGTTGCTCCACTGCTCTCTATGCCGGCCTTCCACAGTTCGTCTCTGCTCCTTCGATTCTCTTGCGCTGCCGCTGGATTTGCAGCCCTGCTGCACTCCTCCGCTCCAGGATGTTCCTTCGTCAGAGGATCTCCTCTGCATAAGGTTCTCTCTGCCTCTAGTTGGGTTCTTCGTCTCTTTAAGTTTGCTGCCGACTCTTAAAGGGGTGTTTCATTTCTCTTAGTTGGTTAGGTGAAATCCCGCGTTGCCAAAATCCAAGGAGATAGGAATTGTTTTACTGGTTGCTGAAGGTGATACAGCAGTAAGTGCAGGCATATTAATTCCCATCTAAGCTGATAATTTCTCTCATAGGGAGCTCCTCATGGGAATGGGAGTCCTTGTCTCCAAGAGGGTAGTCGCTCCCAGTGAGGTCCCACTTGCCTAGACCCCTGGGGATGGTCTTTCTTAGCAGGCTCTCCTCCCTAGCCTTAAAGGGGCTGGGTCACCCTTGGGGAGAAGGGATGACTACCCTAGATTAATCACACTACCTAACACATTTTGTTGAGGGTTGGCAATTAAATACCTATTGAGACAACATCATCTAAATTGGAAGTATTTTATTTTCTGATTTCTCTTCATAACACATCTTTAATCCGGTTTCTTCAGTGTTTATATGTACAACCTACACCTTCTTGGGTATTTCAAGCTCACAGTATTTCATGATGTCTTATGTGCTTTCAAATGAAGTTTTAATCCCAGAATTACTCTTTTCTCCAGTCTTCTTGATCCTACACAATTTGGTTTACCTCATTCTTATGAAAGAGGTGCCATCACACAGACTCTGGGCTCCATTTTTCTCATCTGCCTTATGTCTATAAAGACTTTCTAGCTTTGGACATTGTGTTTACACTTCCACAATCCTTTATTCATATAATCTGCTAGGTCTCTGAGTCTTTTACATATTGCACTGGGTCCCAAAACTGGTTGCTTTACTTTGAAGTATCCATGTATTTCTCCTTTTTGTCAGCTCTCTGGGTTCAAGGCAAGTAATTTCTGATACTCAGTACCTCTCGGCTTCAAGTGCTCACTGGCTCTTAGCCCCTTGATGGTTCTCCACACCTCTTGGGTTCAAATGATTCACAACACCTCTCCTGTTCAAGTACTTTCAGAGGTCTCAAGTCCTCAGTATATTCTTGTTTTGTTTTATTGCTAATTGTGTGTACCTAGATTAGATTCTGCTGCGGGGCACAACAGAAGAGTACTGGAGTAGGCATTTTATACAGTAGCATTGTACTGTTGGTGGAGGGAGAGAGGGATTTTTATTCATCCGGCAGGTATCGTATTGGAGGATGGTGGCAGCATTTTGAGCTTCTGAAGGGATGAGCTCCAGCTAGTGGGGGTATGGCCGGGGAAGGGTGTGCTAGTTTAGACTCCAACCTTCTAGTGATCTCAGGGTTGTCCGCATCTCTCGGGTCTAAGTGCTCAAAGGATTCTCACCACTTCTTGGTTGGCTCGAGAAACAAATGTATGCATTAAGCTGAAAAAGCAATTTGGCACCTGGCGGGCCTGTACGTACCTTAGATGAGGGTCTGAATTCTACAGCAAAGGAATGGGATTGTCTTGAGTATTGCTCCCAGGGAATTGGTTCTGTTTGCACATTCCCTCAGAAATCCGAAGCACTGGTGAGAGTCTAATGTTATGCTTTTGGTCTCTTGCGGTTAAGACTCTTATTTTACTGAAAAAGTTAAAAATATTTTCAACACTTCGATGGAATTTCTTTGTCCATCTTCTGCTTTCATACGAAATACCCTTAACGACTGCTTTCTGCAGGATTCTCAGAAAAGAGTTGTATCACACTAACTGATGAGTGGGAACAAACCTGTATCCCGATGCTTGCTGCAGAGGCTAAATTCGGGGCTCCATGTGACTTGTTCCTGAAAAAGGTCTTTCATAAAAAAAGGGTTGACGGAATATGGTAATTATATTTTCCCGATCTCCTTTTTTTTCATTTTCATTTTTGCGGTTTCCTACCCCGCATACTACTGTGCTTTCCCACTTCTACCTACCACGTTTACCTAACTATTTCTTTTAAAACTTTATCCTTCGATGAATATATTTTTTGGTCAACCAGTTTGGAATCGGACTTCTTCGAAAAGGCGAATTTGAATGGTTGTTTTCACATGCTGCTGGGGTCAGCTGTCAGTGATGCAGAATAACAGGCAACGGGTCTCATCACATAGACCCACATGGTACCATGATTCCTCAGAAAAGGCAATGGTCCTCTACTTTTCTGTATTACGGTAACCTGTAGCACTTCAGTGGTGATATCTGCCCAGGGTTGCCCAACTTCAGATCAAGTAGGGTATTCTGGCTGTCAGGAAGACCCTACATGGCATTCTTGACCTTCATCCTTTTCAACGCTCCCTTTGTGATGAGACCTGCACACAACGGGCGTTTGGACAACCATGCAACTTTGCTCCCTGTTCCTCCACCTCCCGCAACTCCCTGCTGCCTTTTCACTTGACATCCTCAGAACCCCGTCCATTCTCCCACCTCAACCTCCTTATACCAGTAATCTTATCTGTGAGACACCACTGGAATCCCAATCCGCCCCCCCCCGCTCCTCTTTATGGCACTACCCACTTCGCTCACCCCCAACCTAACCCACCCCTCCCCACTCACCGGACGACCTCCCTGCTGGCCTGTCCTGTCCACTTTCGTGCTCCATGTACTACATACAGGATATTTTGCACTAGATTCTATGAAAACATCCCCTTTGTAATGCATGGTGCAGGCCACCACTTGACTTCCTCGTATTTGTGGGCCAGTAATATTCCATTTGTCCTTGGTAGGGCATCATGGCTACTCCAGCATAGGCCAGGGAAATTCTCACCTTTTGCAACATTCCCTCTGGTGACTCCAGTGGAGCCACCAGTGTATCCGTTATGGGCTTGGACTGCTTTTTGGAGTGAGGTCACTCGCTTGCTTTACTGTTGTCATTTAGGGTGCACTGGGCAGTCCATAATGTTCCCAGTGCAGGGAGAGCTTCTCCCATTTCTTTTTACCTTTTGTTTAAGGCACCACCTTAACTGGAGTGCTGCACGGACCCTTTGGGTCCCTTTTTCTGTAAGGTAATTATTGTTACCCTTTTTTATGAACAGGCTAGCAGCAGTAAATCTATTTATTTTTTATTTCTTTGTTTTTATTTACAGTTCCTTACAGTGCACCAGGGTTTTTACTGCTGTAATACCTTACTTACCATGCACTCCAATTGGCTGCGCTGTGTGGTAGAAGTCTTGTTCTTTGCACCATCTTGCTTTTTGGCAGTCTTCCTTTATTTTCAGACGGGCAATGTTTACATTTGTTCATGTACTTTGGAGGGCCCAGCATCAAACTGGTTTAAACTGGGCCTTGCGGCTGTCTGGCCCAATCCACGTTCCAGCCAGCGGATGTCTATTGCTGGGCAGATTGTGGGGCAGATGTCTGTCCACGATGAGCCAGCCTCTGCCTATTAGAACAGTGCAGATATTTACCATTGGAGGGCTGGGGTTGCTCCCAGCATGGATTTGGGATACGAGAACATGGTTTGGAGCTAATCTGGATGTCATCAACTAGATTAAAGTGCAACAAGACTGAAGACAATGCAATGGAAAGCCAGAGGACTGCAACTACAGACAAGCATTGCCAAAGCCATCCACCTGGGTGCCTGTGAACCATCTTCTAATTACAAGATGAGACCATCACCGCATACCTTCCTCCCTTAGACCGGTGGGCCTAACCAGTTTGAAGTTCTGATGTTTGTTTTGCGCTCTCTGAACTTTGGGAAGGGTCACTGGAATTACCCTGTGCCTGGACAATCCTCAGAAAGGATGCTGCTGCCCAGACACCGTCTCGCCTGGAGGCTCGAGACTCTGCAGATCCTTTCCTCAGGAGACTCCAATCCTGTCTCCTGCTGCTGCTATCCAACATCAAGCTGGGCCTGCTAGAAGCTGTGCTCAACCCACCTGGAGCATGGAGCTTGCCTGACCCCGTGCTGAATCACTGAAGCATCTCACTGTGCCTGATGTGTCCTGGGGCTCTTCCGGTGTGGGCTGGGGAAGTCATCCTTCGTGATCAGTCCTGTACATCTGGTGGGTGACGGGAACTAATCATCCTGCAACAGACCGGAACTGCTGCTAGCACAAGAATGAAAATGACCACTGCACCTGCCGGACCTCCTGCAAACCTACCAATGATTTGAATAGCTGTCGTCAGAAGTACTTACATAACTAGAGGTTTCTTTTCTCAGATTGGGAATTCAGGGATGACATTGCATACCACCCATGGAGGCCCCCCTCCCCCTGTTGCCATGGGGATTCAACCTGCACAAAGTCCTATCCTAACAACTGGCCATACCTGAACTTGGGCGGTGGCATCCTGGCCTCCCTGGGGAGCTCAGAGTACATAGGAATTGCATGGTGTCTTTTTGAGAAACCCTTTAAACTAACTTTGGTGTGTCATTATGTTAACAAATTTTAATTTGGCTTCGGACAAATCTTCATTTTGGGGGATGAGTTACTTAACCACGTGCTGAGTGCGTGCCTCTGAACTCTCTGGTTTCTGTAATGTGTATGTAGGAAACGACTTGTAGAGTTTAATACTTTATATGCTGCATGTTTTGGACTGTTTAATCTTTTGTGTTTTCCCTCCCACTTCAGTTTAAATTGTATTGATTGTTGTTGCATGCTGAATTTCCCTTTGAGTGCACTAAAGTGGGGAGTAGCCCCTTGCGTTGGTAACCAACTGTGTATGTACATATGTGGATTTTGCTTTTGCTTGGTGGGTGGCAGTGTTCACTATGCATGTTTTATTTCGACTAAATAATCTTTTTAAACACCCGTGTGGACATTCATTTATTTGTCAACTTTTTTAGATGTTAACTGTGCCTTCCACCAATCCCCTGATATCCTAAAACTAAGCCTTACTGCTCAGCCTATGCGACCCAAGGAGTTTGGTTAGCCCAAATTGTGGAAAGGCCTTGTAGGTCCACTAGGTTGGCTTTCCAGAACCCCCAGACCAGTGTATGTTCTGAGAAACCCCCCTGAGCGTATGCATCTCTACCTTGTTTGCATTCACTGTAAGGGTGGTTGCCAGGCCATCAACTTCTTTGCCTAGACAATGTTCTGCAGCTATGTAGCAGATTTAAATGTCCTAAAAGCCCCCACCCAGTAGGTTGCCCACAGTCTGGCACATTGCCTATTAGCTAAATTGGCAAATGGAGGACACTTGTGGGATTTCTATGCCCTTCGAAGAACCAGTGAGCAACTGCATTTCGAGAAAATTAATTCAATGGGGAACTAAGGAAACACTTATTCGGCCTACTTTTACATTCCGAGCCTTCAGAGCAGTTACAAACACCAGTAAAGTTATGTTGAGTTTAAAAAGGCGTGAAAAAGGTCCACCTGAAAACGATTCCACTTTTTGGCCACGTTGCATGTGTGAATTGGCTCAAACGGCTTATTGTACTGTCACATTTCATATGGAAGGTTTTTTTTCCCCCAAGCCTTTTTAAATCCACCATAACTTTGTTGTTTGCACATGGCCCAATGCTCCAACCAGAACGCTGATACTGTGTTGCACTGATTATCCCTAATGACAGTGAAACCAGTGATGATCCCTAATGACAGTGAAACCAGCATGCAGTTTTCTGCAGCTCCGAAAACTGCCTGTCTTGGGATGATGAAGCTATGAAGAACTGCACTGTAAGACGAAGACACGTTTCTGGCGCTGACGGCTTGGATTTGGGCTAATTTTGTAACCCACCTCAATGCTTTGCTCGTGTGGCTATCAACTCTAGATGAACTTCCAGTGATGGCTGCTGGAATGGTGCTGTTGCATGCGAATTGCCTCAAATGCCTAGTTCTGTCAAAAAGTCCTGCCTAACAGAAGCATAAGCATCCGGGAAGAGGAGTAGCTATTGTTCCAAATTTTACAGCCCACTGGACGCTCCCACCCAGACCCTGTTCACCAAAACTGTTATGGGATCAGCTTTCTCTGCCAGCTGCTTATTTTAAACTTGTGGGGGTGGGGGCTGTGGGGGGTAGTATGCTCACTTAATGAAGTCTCATAGGTTATCAGTGAGTAGGGTGGTATTGGTATGTTCATCCTTTGAGTGCACTTTGGTTGGTGCCACCAGAACACACATGTAATGGCTGCATCATGCCTGTCTTGTGCAGGTTGCTCTTCCTGTTTCTCCAGGCACAGCGTAACCGCGAGGGCCACAGCTACTGCTCCACTGAGGGATGTGAGCGAGTGAAGATTCAGGCAGCCGTACCATCAAGAGATGCCAGTAATTGCATGGCGAGAGCTTATCCAAAGTATTACAAAGCGCCCACCGTTGTGAAGAAGATGGCAGCCAAGAGCACTGCACCTTGTAAGAACTGTGGGGCATCTCGGGTAAGAAAATCTTCTGCTGAGTACTTTTACATAAGGAGATTATCCTTCAATTATGTGGGCGTAGGCGGAAGAAAGGGTTAAGTCCCAATTTTTTGTTTAAGGGGGATTGAGCTGAAGTAGGGACTAAATTATGAAGTGTCAAAAAAACACGCAAAACAAAGCTCAATTCCTTCAATTATGTGCCTTCTATTGCAGTATAATACGCTTTTAGTGGTCCTGGTTTGTTTGATTTTAAATAGGAATTGTGCATGTTTGCCTTCTGCTTTATTTCTTAAGTCTGGGGTATAAAGGTGTCCAGTGTATGGCTCCATTGTAAAGCTCAGATTTTCTGAGCATTGCTTTGTGCACGAGTGAACCTGTACCTCTGACTCCACGTGTGCAGTAGAGGCTGGAGTTTTAGTTTGTGTTTAGTAAACTTACTAATTGCCAAATGTGTGAAAGGATGGTGCGGGTGGGGGTGGCGGTGGGTTCAGCAGCTCGGGGCACTGACCAACAAGTAGTGGTGTATGGCAAATGGAACGGAAGTTGGAGCATGAAAGTTTTATTGTGGAGGAGCAAGATCATGTGTTTCTTGATTTGATCAGGTTTCTCAAATGCTGCATCAAAGTCAAACATGACAGTAAACCACATCTGTGGGCAGGTGAGAAGAATGAAACTGATTTAGGGCAGGCATTCTATTCATAGTCTTGGCATTGGGGTCCCTTCGGTTCAATAACCATGGATTGCAGTTGTTTCATCTGAGGCATTCAGCCATGCAGTGTATCCAGGACATCTCGCTATCCATGGAAGCGCGTCTTGACTCAAGCAACCAGAGTGATAACCCTGTGTCAAAAACATTGATTGCATCACACCTTCTCTTGCTGTGCAAAGGGGGGTTTCTTTGGTTTTCTAAGGTGACGCACAAGTCCCTCTGACAACAGAAATGAATCCAAGAGCCAAGATAACCATCAGGAAATAAGTCTACGGGTCCAATAAAATGGCTCAGCAGAACCCTCAAAAAGGAATTCTAGGATGCAGGCTTCTAATTGATCTGCATGTTTTGGATGCAGGTTCACATGTTTGTATTGAGCTCACAAATGATATATGTGAAGGGACACATATCCGAATAAGGTGTGGCTGAGCCAATCATATGTCTCAGAATGTGGGCATTATCTGCTGATGTTTGCCTACATTCCGAGCCTTCTGAGCAGTTCAGAGCACGTCCTGTTTTCATGTTTCCACTTCTGCGCTGTCACCAGTCTCTCATGGCCCCTGATGCTGGCACCTGGTTATGTTTTCTCACACCATGCTGCCTATCCTTGGTGTGGTCCCACCCTCTCACTTCAGCTCTGTTGTCCCAGCATTGCTCATGCTTTCACCTCTTCCCTAGTCTCCCCACACTCTGCCAGCCATGATGTCTCGTCCCCTCTTTTCCCTGCCCCACTCTGCCTAACTCCCAATTGGGCAACTTTTGTGCTCTTTCCCACAGCAGTGCGGCCTACTCAATTTCTTCACCCTATATTTGATGTACGCGACGTACACCACTATACCAACTGTTCCTTTACCTGGTGGCAAAATTGCACACTTTCTTTGTAACAAACTGTCTGGTCACTGTTAGCAGGTGCTAATGGCTGTGGCACTGGGATGTACCAGTCTGGCAATGGCCCAAGACCATCTAAGTGACCTTGCTTCACTCAGGCCATTTCTTCAGTTGGCATGCAGTCACCAGCCTGCTCAGGCCTCCGTGTCATCCCTCACTGCAATATTCAAGCACTCCAAACAATTCCTTAACCACAGTTCTGTTACGCATTTTATCAATGCTGTGACCAAGTGCCAAGCTCTGAAGCTCCACCCCATTAACTGTTTATGCCACTCGCAGGATGAAGACTCAGGATGACCAGACTTCCTGCTGGTTTTTGATCAGTGATGTCTCGCCTTTATTTGCGGTTTTGTAACTGAAAGGGTTGGATCCTGTAATGCTTGCGCTGATGATAAGGATGCTAGATTTTTCTAGCTTTTCATATACAGCATTTAAGTAGGTCAGCCGACGCGTGTTTCAACCCATCATGGTCTTTCTCGAAGCTAAAATGAATCTTGGCTGCCCATGGTTGATTGGACACTGGCTTGCTGGTTGGACAATCCTGTTGGCAAAGTGGAGCCGGTTCCTTGGCTCAGTTGAGTGTTTTGTGGCGAGCCACAGATATCTTTGGTTTGGCGATCCTATAGAAGTTGGCCCCGGCTGGTCTCTGAATACTGAACCTGATGGGCTGACCTACTGAAATCACGAATTAAATCATGTATATGAAAAACTAATAAAACGTAATTTTCCTAATCAGCGCATGCATTACTCAGTCCAGCCCTTTCATGCGATTACAAGAGGTGTGGGCAACACCTCTCCCTCCCATGAACGTGCTGCTAATCCAAATATTAAAACCTAATACAAAGCATATATCTAAAGACTTAGTGCTGTGCATATTGATTCAGCCTCTAGTGCCCACTTTTGCCTAGTCTGTTTTATAGCAGGCTCCTTGCATAAAGCGTGAAGGGGGACAGGAGAAAACAGGGCGAGTGATACAAGACTAGATTAATTTGCAGCAGGTAGTTTAGTTACAATACCAAAGAAGGGCACTTTGCAAGAGCAAATACAGAGCAATGTTAGTTTACTTTCCCGAAGGCCTTCCCAAGTTGACGACCTAAACCGATGTTTTCAGAGCCTTTCTAAATTTGAGATGGTCTGGTTAGAAACTGAAATCTTGATGAAGCTTGCTCTTGTTAGTAACACGAGTTCACAGTTGCACATGTGGACCAAATATGCATATTCTCCCAAGAAAACTCATGCGAAGCCGCATCAAGGCGAAGGCCACAGGACAAGGCCAACGCCGCTCTCTGCAGCTCCGCTGCGAGAGCCGACTCCAGGATCCCTCATGCCCCACTCGGCCACCATGGAGCTCGCCCCCCCTGCCGCCGCCATTGAGGCACACGCGGCCTCGAAGCCCGCAGCCAGCTGCAACACGGAGCAGCGCCCCGCCCACACACAGCGCCGCCGTACAGCAGCTGATGCAAGATCAGCTGTTCAGCCTACCAGCCCCTCCTCTCCCGCTTTAAAGGGAGAGGAGGCGGACCGGCAGGCGAAGCCGCATCAAGGCGAAGGCCAACGCCGCTCTCTGCAGCTCTCCGCTGCTCGACGTCGCTGATGGCGCACAAAAACTCTGCCAATCCAGGCCAAGGTAAGGCCAACATCCCCTCTGCCCCCTTGTCTCACGCTTTACCCGCATGCCCTCCGCTGCACAACAGTAGGAATGCGCGCCTACGCTCCCGCACCCTGCTTACCAACCTCAACAGCTATACTCCTACCATCGGCTACCGCAACGCCAGGTTGGCCATAAGAAGCCAGCTGTCAGTACTCTTGAGCGCTGCCACCAAATGCACCCTGGGCCACAGGGTCACCTCGCAGTCTCCCGCCACGACGCAACAAGTCTTCAAGGCCTGTACGTACAATCACTACCCCTCCATTAACACTAACTCTCTATCCCTACCTCCGCCCCTTGGCCCCAATGCAATTACCGCTATCGCCCACTCTGCCACTCTGGAGTGTGTACGGCCCAATGATGTTCATATGTTTTCTGAACCCACTGCTGGTGCCTCCATTGACTGTTTGCGGCCTAGTGATGTTCATATGTTTTCTGAACCCACTGCTGGTGCCTCCATTGACTGTTTGCGGCCTAATGATGTTCATATGTTTTCTGGTCCCACTGCTGGTGCCTCCATTGACTGTGTGCGGCCTAATGATGTTCATATGTTTTCTGAACCCACTGCTGGTGCCTCCATTGACTGTTTGCGGCCTAATGATGTTCATATGTTTTCTGGTCCCACTGCTGGTGCCTCCATTGACTGTGTGCGGCCTAATGATGTTCATATGTTTTCTGAACCCACTGCTGGTGCCTCCATTGACTGTGTGCGGCCTAATGATGTTCATATGTTTTCTGAACCCACTGCTGGTGCCTCCATTGACTGTGTGCGGCCTAATGATGTTCATATGTTTTCTGAACCCACTGCTGGTGCCTCCATTGACTGTTTGCGGCCTAATGATGTTCATATGTTTTCTGAACCCACTGCTGGTACCCCCCTTGATTGTGTGCTGCCCAATGACACCTTTGTGCCCCCTAATCTTACCGCTGTCTCCCCCCTGACCACCCCACCTAGCTCCTTTGATCCTCCTTCAGCTACCAGCCTCCCACTCCCCCTGCCTCCCCCCAGCCGCACGCTCTTGTGCGCCCTGCTCAATGCCCGCTCTGTACCAGCCCACGCCCTCGACATCAATGACCTGCTCATAAAAGACGAACTAGACCTCCTCATCCTCACTGAAACCTGGCTCAATGAAAGTTCGGGCCCTGCCCTATCACTGGCCATCCCACCTGGTTACTCCATCTACAGGAAAGACCGCACCTCTCAGAGAGGTGGAGGCGTTGCCCTCATCGCCAAAGACACCCTCTCCATCAGAGAAGTAGAAGGCATCCTTGACAGCAATAGCGACTACCTCCCTCTAAAAATTAACGCATCAGCTAACTGCACCATATCCATGCACATTGTCTACAGACCCCCAGGACCGTGCACCGACTTCCACGACACACTCATCTCTGCACTCTCTCATAACATCAAAAAGACCTCACAGGTCCTACTCCTCGGTGACCTTAACTTAGGGTTGAACGACCCCAAGGACTCCCCTGCAAAACACCTCAAGAAGGCACTCTCCAACCTAGGCTTCACGCACTCCATCTCCCAGCCTACACACATCAAAGGACGCACCCTTGACTGGGTCAGCCATCACAACTGCACCCTTCTCATCAAGGACAACAACCCTATTCCTTGGTCCGACCACCACTACATCCAATTCAACCTCGGAACTAACAAAGCTGCCTTCTCCCCACCACCACCCTGCCCCGACACGTACTCCAGAAGTTCACGCCATCTCACAGCCGAAAACCTGGCACCCTACCTCCTTAACCCAGCCCTTCAAACCCCCTCTTCGAACAACCCCGATACCTTAGCTAACACCTTTAAGGATATCATCACATCAGCTGTGGATGCCATTGCCCCCCTAACTCTCAAAAAAGCCAAAAAAGCCAAACATGCCAACTCCTGGTTCTCCAAAGAACTCCTTGATCAACGTGCACAGAAGAGGGTTGCTCTCTCCACATGGAAAGCAAACCCGTCTGAAGCCACTAAACAAAAATTCAAAGCCATTTCCAAACTATATAAGACCAACATCACTCGAGCAAAGCCTGCTTCCTTTAACACATATGGATTGCTGACGCTAAGTCAGGCTCCAAGGAACTTTTCACCATCTTCAGGGAACTCGAAAAACCATCTGCCCCCCCCTCCTCTATCATCAAAGATGACAAATGGTGTAACAACATTCAATCTGCCATGCTTGAGAAGCTCAACACTCTCCAAAGCAAAATTCGTGGCCACCAAAAAGCCCTCTCCGAGATTATAGCGAACATGCATGCTAAACCACCCACCAAGACCACGTCCGCCCCGCTGTTCGAATTTAAAAATATCACAGAGCAAGAGGTCATCACCCTGCTCAACTCCATTAAACCTTCCAACTGTAAAGGGGATGCATGCCCCGCCAGCCTCATCAAGGATTCCGCACCCAGCCTAGCCCCCTTCCTCACAGCCTTTATCAACTCATCCTTCCAATCAGGCCATGTTCCACCAGGACTTAAGGAAGCCTGGGTTCGCCCGCTTCTCAAGAAACCTTCTCTTGACCCAACCGTCCCGGGGAACTACAGGCCCATTACGACTGTACCGTTCCTTCTCAAAATCTTGGACAAAGCAGCTTACCTGCAAGTCCAGAAGTTCCTAGAGGACAACCGCCTCCTCGGTCTACGACAATCTGGCTTCCGCCCTCGCCATGGCACTGAAACGGCCCTCCTAGACCTGAAAAACCAAATGGACGATCTCAGAGACGCAGGCAAACCGGCCCTTCTACTGCTCCTTGACCTCTCTGCTGCGTTCGATCTGGTCGACCACAATACCCTTTGTCACCACCTAGCCACACAAGCCAACTTCTCCCCTAAAGCCTGCCAATGGATCACCTCCTTTCTCAAAGAAAGGGCCATGAAAGTCTTTTCTGAAGTTGCTGCTGCCACCCCCAGCCTCCTCACCTGCGGTGTCCCCCAGGGCTCCTGTATCGCACCTACTCTCTACAACCTCTTCACGAGGCCACTGTTCAGCATCTTGGACTCCCTGGGTATCTCATACACCAATTATGCGGACGATACGCAGGTACTCATCCCACTCACAGGCGACTACCTAGCGGACTCTAACACCCTCTTCTTTATCTACTCTACCATCCAATCCTGGATGGCGGAGAATTGGCTTTGCCTCAATGGTGAAAAAACCAAACTCCTCCTTATTGGCTCACCTTTCACCATCGGCAATCTCGGAGAACAGTACACCTCTTTCACCATTGATAATATTCCAATTAAAGTCTCTAACCATGTTAAGACACTCGGAGTCTACCTTGACTCCGACCTGTCGATGGACAGACAGGTCAATGCCATCGCCGCCTCCTCAGCCTACTACACCAAAGTCATCAACGCAACCAGGCCTTTCCTGGCCCGTCAAAGCAGCCTCACGATTGCCAGGGCCATCATCGGATCAAGACTTGACTACTGTAACGCCCTTCTCGTCGGGACTTCCAACAAAAACATCACCAAACTTCAGCTAGCCCAAAACAATGCTCTAAGGGCAGCCACCGGCACCGCAAGGAGAGACCACATCTCCGAAATCAGAAGGCAAGTGCACTGGCTCCCTGTTAAAGAAAGAATTGTCTTTAAAACTCTTGCCATCACCCACAAATGCATTCACGAGCTTGCCCCCCCCTACCTGACGAACAGAATCACCAGGCACTCCGCCACAAGACCGCTTAGATCTTTCTACGCCAACACCATTGTCAGGCCCACCTCGCGGAAAGTGCGTGCTGGTGGCTCCAGTTTCCCCACCCTAGCAGCCACGCACTGGAATGCCCTGCCACCTCACCTCAGACTCATCGAGTCACACCTAGCCTTTCGCAAGGCTATCAAAACCAGACTCTTTGTATGACTTCAACCTGTTTCTGCCTATATGCCTGCTAACCTGTAACTAAGAGCCTCCTGCACCCGAATGTAATCTTAAATCTGTGTATCCTCTGTAACAGCGCCTCGATGCCTCATGGGCTGCAAGTGCGCTTAACAAATGCAAATAAATAAATAAATAAATAAATAACCCACGCAGACCAACTTTAAACAACTTTGAGCCTTCGGTCTCTCCTTCCTGTGTGGGCTGCCACAAACGTGATCATATGTTCTTTCGGGGGGGATACTATGCTGCACAATACATAGTTGCAAATCCGGGTATTTCAATGCAATGGATTGATGAAAGCATAATTATAATTGTTCTTTTATAACACGCTTAATACCAGAGACCATTTTCCAAGCGCAAGACCGGGATTCGAACCTGTGTTGCTGTGCATTGTCTTGCTTTCAAGACAAACACATTGCCCCTGAGCTATCCTCCTGGCCCCATACATTTGAACACCTATGTATTTGTGCCATTCTTGGACTAAATCAATTTAATTGAGTCTTACTGTAGAAGATTGTTTCAATCCCATTGTCCATTTCACAACGATTTTAGGCCCATGTGTTTTCCTCTTCCTCACTTTGCTCCTTAGCTCACACTAGAGGATCAATGTACAGCACGTTTCTATCCATGAATGGACCTCCCTCCGCTGTGGAGGTTACTTATGGGGTGATGGCATATAGATATACAATTGAAACAAGAGTAGCAATATTAGTATTAGAATCATATTGCGCATTAACGTAAACAAGGGTGTATATATTGTCATAGCATAATGCATGAGGTATAGTACAGCATATGCAAGTGTATATAAGCAATATGTACATATCCCCACAGAAGCAAGATTCCAGATATAGGAAGGGGGAAATATATATATATATATACACAGTATTATTATTGGAACATTTTGGGACCATTTGAGGTTTGTTTCATAAATCACCCTGGTTCAGGGGTTGAGACTTGCCTAGCAAATTCAGCGGGCCAATGCATATATAAGATTTGTAATTGTTGTGTATCTTAAGAAGGGCCACATTAATTACCCTTTTTTATGTGAACCCTTCTCCCAAAGGGAATTTTGCAGTAACCATTGCCATTGTGACGTTCTTTAGGTAATTGTGACGTTCTTTAGTTCGCAGTAAAAAAGCACCCTGCTTGTGTCATGCTGCACGGATGCCATATTTATTGGGAATGGGTAGAGTACAAGCAGCCCTAATTTGGCACTCGCCTACTAAATTCTTGATGCGTTATCCTTGGTAAACATACGCGATGTAGTAGGTGTGACTGCATATTCACCTACTAGTGGCTTTAAGTGATGATTTGTTTGATTACAATGCATTGATAATTTTATATCCGGGAGACTCGAAATGTAATGCTTGCAAACTTACCACGTGACTTGTGTGCACGCCCTTACCCTCCAAGACATAGTTTGCTCTTCACTTAGATACAATTGCATTTTATTGGACTCTTGTGACTTTATTGACTTAATTACTATAAAAAAAGTTGCACATTGTATTTGTTCAGGGTTTGTTTTTAAATTATGACCTTTTGAAAACGTCAGTCACTAAACCGAGTTCACATGTTTCCCCAGGTTTGTTTCTGTGACCCTAACCGGCGTAGGATCTTCCATAGTCACTCGGGTTCAGGGTGTTTAATTGAACATACCCTGCATAATGTATTACCTTCTGTATGATAATCATGGATAAGGGTAACCTTTCCCCCTAACCCCCACAAACCCCTTTGGGTTGCTCTGGATTGACTTAATTTGAGAACGACTGTGTGTATGGACAGCTGGAAGTATTGGACGCTTGACACTCCTCCGGCTGTGCTGGGTAGCATTGGGGAAGCGAAGACTGAGGCATTTTCCTTGTGACTGCATACTAATGGAGTGGCACGGTCACTCCCGTGCCTCCCTTTGGTTCTTGGACACCCTGCTTTATCTGCACTGGATTCTCCCACTTGGATTTCGATAGTCGGCTGGCGTTGGAATTCGTTCTACTCGGTCAGGCTTTTAACATTGAACCAGAACCTCCCCCTAACTCCCCAATTATTTCTGGGACTAAATCAATTGATACATTTTAATTAGGGCCTTTATTATATCAGAATAGGATGGATCAGCACACCCCTAGGTTTTGTATACCCTCTCATTCTGCCAACGTCTCAACGTGGCGTGTAAATTGAATGGACATGTCATCCTGTGTTAGACCAGCCCTAACATCTGGCTTTCTAAGAGTTACATGCTAATATTCCAGTGTTTCCCATTTGCTGTACACATGTGCCATCATGCAGGAGTCTTGATATGAGATGTATAAATGTGTCCTATTTATATCACTGATCAGTATTTTACATATTGAATTCAGGCAAAATCTAAATTCAATGTTCCTCTCCTTGTTCAGTGGATGGTGAGAATAGTCCGTTCATTTAGGGACTGGTCTCTGTCCATTAGTGGTAGTGAATGTGTGACATTCATTTTTACTTGTAGTTCTCTCCTTCTAGACCAATCTTCATTCGTAATTTGAAAGTAGAATTGATCATGGCAGCCAACAACAATATATATATTTCTGAGGCTTGTGGAATCTGCTTAGATCACATGCTGTGCATAGGCCGACATCTAGTGGAAGCTGCGGAGTATTACAGTTTGTTTTTCGAAGTCGAAAAATGGGCGTCGACACAGGGCGTGCCAGTAATACTATCCCTAGTGTGACGTCCCCTGTACCCATGATCCCTCACGCGTCTAGGATCCCCAGATTGTTTTTTTCCGCCATTCTGGTCGGAAGCACTTCATCGGAGTTCCCTGGCTTTGCCATATTTTCACTCTAAACTAATTCTAATTTGCCCCGTTTGGCCAACCTTTCGTCGATCAACATCTCGACGCCGAACCGGGGAGGAGATCAACGTCGAATACCCGAGGGATTGGGCCTTGAGGCTTCCGCCTCGGCTCGGGCCTGGGCCGCTGGCCTCGGCCCTACAAGTAGGGAGAGTGGGGGTGGTACACTTCCACACTCGACACCTTATTACCTACACACACTTGCCCGCTGCCCACAGGCGCGTATGGAGGGTACGCCCTTTCAGTTTTGCCCCAAGTGTAATAAGAAATACCCTTGGGTAGATAAGCACGCTACGTGCAACCTTTGCCTACCCAGAGACCACCCCGAGACGGGTTGCAGGGCCTGTAGCAGGTTTAAGGCAAAAACTCTTAAGGACCGCTCCACCAAGCGTTGGGCCCACCACGCCAAGCTAGCAGCTATGGAGGCGGAGGGTACCTTCAGCGACGGCAGCGACGCCGAACTTTCGGACGGCGAGGGCACCAAGGCGTCGAAGGACAGCCGAACGCACGTCCCCGGCCTCGGAAGGTCGTCCGTCCCGGCGACTATGGGGAAGTCCCCCGGCGACAAAAGCGTTACACATACACACGCTAAACACAAAAAATCCACCCGAGATTCGACGTCGTCGAAACCTCGGAAAGAGGCACAGAAGGAGCGGTCCGAAAGGACGTCCTCTGGGCGGTCCCGGTCGAGGTCGCCGCACGACGTCAGGCAAGCCTCCACACTTGCACAGAGTGCCTCGACCATTAATATCCCGGAAGATCAATCGTCCGGAGACGAACACGACTTCCACCCCCAGACTGCACCCCAGGAAAAGGGTACATCACTTGGGAGTAAAGAGGGGCCAGTTTCGAAGGCTAGTTCGAAAGACAGGGATTCCACCTCCGATCCTCGACGCCAGGCGTCGAAAGATAAGGGAAAGGGGAAACACACTTCCACCCACGGGGAAGGGGGTAAACAGCAAAGGAAACAACCCTTGCAGTCCTCCACTACAAAAGAACTGACCAAGTCTTCTCAGGGCCAATCCATAGAAAGTCCCAGCAAGGTCACCCCAAGCTCAAAACTCTGGTCATGCGAGGACATTGACAGAGTAATGTCAAGGATGTCTTCCTTGGCGAATTTTTTCGAAAGACACCCTGAACAACTCCTAGCTTTAAACCCTCAGGAAGATTCTCCCTCAGGGTCAAGGGACCCTATCCCCTCAAATAAAAGACCCCGGGTCGAGACACCATTTAGGCCTTTAGACCCCATCGAGGTCCAACCCTATTCTTACCTCTTCCCTACAGACCAAGGAAACTCTTCCCTTATAGAAGGTCAGGAAATTGACACGCCAGAAGATCCTGCAGGATCAGATTATTACGGCGAAGACGAAGACGAGGATGAGCCAGAAAATAGCCCAGATATTTTCAGAATGGACTCACCAGTCGAAAGGGAAGCCCCAGTGTCTGACTCCCCAATAGATAATCAGCCCCTCCTGAATGAACTGCTCTTTCGGGCAGCTAACCACTTCCACATAGACACACAAGGTGTCCAGGAAGAAAGGGACTTTGCGGAAGAACTAATAGGGGAAAGGAAGCCAGTAGCCCAGACCATTCCCATCCTAAAATCTGTTCAACGCAGAATAGCACCATCCCTTGTCAACCCAAACCTGACAAGACCTGTGAATCCGAGAGTGGAGAAGCTGTTTAAAGCAGCCCAGTCGGACCCCCTATATATTAGAGGTCAACTTAAGCCAGACTCTCTAGTAGTAACCAACACCCGCAAAAGAGCTGGTACACCATTATCTTCCTCTGAGGCTCCCCCCGACAAAGAAAGTAAAAAACTTTATGGTTTTGGCAGGAAAGTAGCTTCCACGGCAGCCTACCAAGCCAGAATCGCGAATTCCACCACACTGTTGGCTAGCTACAACTGTCACCAGTGGGAAGAAGTGGCAGCACTAATAGACTCTGCTCCCGAACCCCTTAAAAGCCAGCTAGCTCGCATTTGTGCGGAAGGAAGGAACGTGTCAGGCTGCACTGTAAAAGCAACTCTGGACGCCGCTGACAATGCGGGTAGACTTATAGCAGAGGGGACTGTCATCAAAAGGCATGCTTGGTTGAGGCAGTCGGGATTCAAAGCAGAAACACAAGCTGCGCTCTTAGACAAACCAGTGGAAAGTGATCTCCTGTTTGGGAAGGCAGTCGAGGACGCTCTAAAAAACGCTAAGGAAGAATTCGACACCCTCAAATCCCTTGGCCAGTTAACTACCAAACCACCTAACCAAAGAGGGAATGGCAATTTTCGTCGCACCCGCGGCCAAAATTCCAATAGAGGAAATAGCTACTCCCACACCCAGGGTACACAGTGGAACACCAGCTCACAACAGTCTACCCAGGCGTATGGTAGGGGTAGTAAAAGAGGACGTGGTAGAGGCAGAGGCAGCCCCAGTAAAGGAGGAGGCACGCCTCCACCAAAGCAGTGACGCTCAGTTCAGGGTCCCTTCCCATGCAACCCCAGTAGGGGGACGAATATCAAGTTTCACCCAGGCATGGGAAGGGATAACATCCGACAGATGGGTGCTGTCAACAGTATCCAATGGGTACTGCATAGAACTACTGCAACGTCCCCTAAACCATCCTCCAAGACAAAAAGTCCACTCTTTACAACATCAGAAGATCCTCCTCGAGGAGATCGCCATTCTGCTAGAAAAGGACGCGATAGAACTCGTCCCGGGACACCAGGTAAACAAGGGTATCTATTCAACTTACTTCCTTGTGCCAAAGAAAGATTTAACAATGCGCCCAGTTTTAGACTTACGGCCTGCCAACAAGTATGTCAAGCCCCAAAAATTCCGTATGACCACACTACAAGAGGTAATCCCACTCCTAAAAAAGGGGGATTACATGGCAACCTTGGATATGAAAGATGCCTATTTTCATATTTCCATGCTCCCGGCGCACAGAAAATACTTGCGCTTCAAGGTGGACAGTCGCCACTACCAATTCAAGGTACTGCCCTTCGGGATAGCTTCTGCACCAAGGGTATTCACCAAGGTACTGGCGGTGGCAGCTGCACACCTACGCAGGGAGGCAATCCCAGTGTACCCTTATCTGGACGACTGGCTCATAACGGGGGAAACCCCAGGAATCTGCAGGTCAAACATTCAGAGGACCATCGACCTCCTCCACGAATTAGGCTTCTCCATCAACGAGAAAAAGTCAAGTCTGGTGCCAAGCACCTCAAAACAGTTTCTAGGAGCTATCCTAGATACTCAGAAAGGATTGACCTTCCCTTCGGAAGAAAGAATTCGGAACATACTTCTGCAAATTCCGCATTATCAGTCAGGTCAACAGATAACAGTACGCAAAGCTATGCGGTTACTCGGCATGATGGCGTCATGCATTTACCTGGTCCCCCACGCGCGTCTGCGCATGCGTCCCATGCAGGAATGGTTGGCGAAACCGTGGTCTCAGGCAAGTGGTCAGTGGGACGATCTAGTGGTCGTTTCGCCAACACTCGTACAGAACCTACACTGGTGGACAAGAGAGAATCTCGCAAAGGGGAAACCCTTTTACGATCCCGAAGTACAGGCAGTGGTAACTACAGATGCATGCCTGACGGGGTGGGGAGCTCACCATCTCCACCACACAGCTCAGGGTCTCTGGTCTCACTCAGTAGCAAGAACCACATCAATCTGCTAGAGCTTCTGGCAGTATTCCGAGCGCTGCAGGCGTTCGAGCCCCATCTACTAAACTTGTCGGTGCAGATCAGGACGGACAGCACGACAGCCATGTTCTATCTGAACAAGCAAGGAGGGACTCGTTCGCCAAATCTGTCCAAGCTTGCCCAGAAAATATGGAGATGGGCACTCAGACGGAACATCTTCCTGTCATCGCAACATGTTCCAGGGGAGCTCAATTCCCTAGCGGATGCTCTAAGCAGAGACTCCCTCCCAGAAGAACACGAATGGGTCCTTCACAAAGACGTAGTAGAAGATCTCTTCTCTCAGTGGGGTTTCCCCACTATAGACCTATTCGCCACAAGCGAAAACAAACAATGCCCAGGATTTGCATCCAGGTTCCCACAACCGGACTCCCAGGGGAATGCCCTGTGGATGAACTGGTCAGGGATGTTTGCGTACGCTTTCCCACCAACTCCTCTCATCAGGAAGGTGGTGTACAAGATGAACAAGGAATCGATGACGCTCATCCTAGTTGCTCCCATGTGGGCGAGACAACCATGGTTTCCACACCTACGCAGGATGGCGGTATGCGAGCCCATCAGACTCCCAGCCTGGTACAACCTTCTGTCCCAGCAACAAGGTCAAACAGTGCATCAGGAACCCAACTCTATGAACCTAGCAGCATGGCTCCTGAAGTCATAGAGTTTGGACATCTCAAATTACCACAGAGGTGTATGGACATTCTAAAAGAGTCTAGGAAACCAAATACAAGGCACTGTTACTTTGACAAGTGGAAAAGATTCGTTATCTGGTGCCAGAGTAAACAAATCAACCCGGTTGATTGCACTCCTTCCAACGTTGTAACATACATGCTCCACCTGCTGGATGCAGGGTTGGTTTTTAACTCTCTGAAAGTACACCTGGCAGCCCTCTCAGCCTACACCACATCCCATAACAAGGTTTCGTGGTGGAAAGTACCAGTGGTTAAAGCCTTCATGGAAGGAGTAAAGAGACTTCACCCTCCTATCTCGAACCCACCGCCAGGATGGGATCTCAATGTGGTGCTATCTAAGCTCATGGGGCCCCCCTTCGAACCCATGCATAAAAGTAGTCTCAAACACCTGACTTATAAAACGGCCTTCTTAGTAGCCATTACCTCCATAAGAAGGGTCAGTGAAATTCAGGCTCTGTCAGTGCAAGATCCTTTCTTTACTATCCACAAGGACAAACTGGTTTTACGCACACACCCTAGATTCTCACCAAAATTCATATCCAAGTTCCATGTAAACCAGTCCATCGAGCTTCCGGCTTTCTTCCAAAACCCACAAAGCTCAGCTGAGGTGAAACTACACACCCTAGATGTGCGTAGGGCGGTCTTATACTATGTAAATAAAACCAGACCGCTAAGGAAAACAGATCAACTGTTTGTCTCCGTAGCTACAGGCAGAGAGGGGGATCGCGTCTCTAAGGGCGCTATCTCAAAGTGGATTATCAGCTGTATACAGCTGTGTTACTCTCTTTCTGAAAAAACTCTGCCTTTTACGCCAAGGGCCCACTCTACCAGAGGCATTGGGGCCACTCTGGCTTTCATTGCAAATGTTCCCCTTGACACCATTTGCAAAGCAGCTACTTGGAGCTCTATTCACACTTTTACTCAGCATTACTGCATTGACACTCATTCCAAGGCAGATACACAAGTGGGACAAGCGGTTCTAAGACACCTGTTTGCTCATGACCCTTCTCACATCCCACCTCCTTCTTCTGGTACTGCTCGCTAATCTATGCACAGCATGTGATCTAAGCAGATTCCACAAGCCTCAGAAGGGATACATTACTCACCGTAATCGTATTTCTGATGCTTGTATCTGCTTAGATTCACATGCGACCCACCCTTCCTCCCCTCCGAGAGAAGGCGCATGGTTGCTTGTAGTCTTACCTTTCTGTCTATCTGCTTGGACTATCTGTACTCACGCTACTCCTCATGCTACCTCATGTCAGGAAAAACACAATCTGGGGATCCTAGACGCGTGAGGGATCATGGGTACAGGGGACGTCACACTAGGGATAGTATTACTGGCACGCCCTGTGTCGACGCCCATTTTTCGACTTCGAAAAA
The DNA here is from genome assembly GCF_040938575.1 of Ambystoma mexicanum. NCBI lineage: Eukaryota > Metazoa > Chordata > Amphibia > Caudata > Ambystomatidae > Ambystoma > Ambystoma mexicanum. Next base: position 1,166,992,664 of record NC_090935.1, on the reverse strand, counting down.
CAAACTGTAATACTCCGCAGCTTCCACTAGATGTCGGCCTATGCACAGCATGTGAATCTAAGCAGATACAAGCATCAGAAATACGATTACGGTGAGTAATGTAACATATATATATATATATATATATATATATATATATATATATATATATATAATTTCTGAGGCTTGTGGAATCTGCTTAGATCACATGCTGTGCATAGGCCGACATCTAGTGGAAGCTGCGGAGTATTACAGTTTGTTTTTCGAAACTCGAAAAATGGGCGTCGACACAGGGCGTGCCAGTAATACTATCCCTAGTGTGACGTCCACTGTCCCCATGATCCCTCACGCGTGTAGGACCCTCAGATTGTTTTTTTCCGCCATACTGGTCGGAAGTATTTCGCAGAGTTCCCTGGCCTTAGCCATACTTTTGCAAAATATCGTTATATTTTCCCCATTCTCCACCCCAACGTCGAGTCACCGAACTTCCACACTCGACGCCGGCCCAGAGAAGAAATCGACCGTCAACGGCTGCACGACGGATTTGGGCCTCGGAAGGCCTCTGGCCTCGGCCCTGCAAGGAGGGAGAATGGGGGGGTGGTACATTCTTATATATTCCTACACTTGGCAGCCCGCTGCCATAAGGTGCGTATGGAGGGTACCCCTTTCCAATTCTGTCCCAAGTGCAACCCCAAGTACCCTTGGGTTGACAGACACGCCACGTGCAATCTCTGCTTGCCGAGGGACCACCCGAGGCGAGCTGCAGAGCGTGTAGTAGGTTTAAACCGAAAACACTTAAGGACCGCCCGATCAAGCGTTGGGCCCACCACGCCAGGCGTCAGGAGGCCATGGCAGCAGAGGGCGCCTTCAGCGATGGCAGCAACACCGTGTTTTCAGACGGGGAGGGCAACGTGGCGTCAAGAGACAGCCGAGCGCAGGTGCCCGACCTCGGAAGGTCGTCCGGCAGGGCTGCTATGGGGAAGACCCCCGGCGACACAAGCGCTACCCACAGCACTTCCACAAAGCATATGAAGTCCAACCGAGACTCGACCCGCACGTCGAGTTCTCGGAAAGAGGCACATAGAGAGCGGTCCGAATCGGGGTCCTCTAGGCGTTCTCGATCTAGATCGCCGCATGACTCCAGGCAATCATCCACTGTTGCCAAGAGTGCCTCGCTCCCCAAGGTAACGGAAGTTCGATCGTCGGAAGACGAAGCCGACTTCCATCCCCAGACCGCACTCCAGGAGTCTGCGCCTGCAGACCGCGTAACGGCGGCTCCCGAGTCCCTACCTCCACATTCTAAAGATAGGGACACTACCCCCGAACCTCGACGCCAGGGGCGAAAAGGCAAGGAAAACACTCTTCCGCCCACGGGGGGGGGGGACAACAAAGGAAGCAGTCTCAGCCTCCTTACACACCTCTAAAACTTTACACTCCACATAAACAGACAGACAAATCCCAGTCTTCTGTTATCCCAAGGACCCCTGCTAAGACCAGTAAGTCTAGTCAGGATAAGGGGGAGAAAGTCTCAGAAAGGGTCGTTCCCAGTTCGAGAGAATGGTCTAGTGATGACATAGACAGGGTTATGTCAAGGATGTCATCTTTGGCAGATTTTTACGCAAAAAACCCAGAACACTTTCTCTCCTATACTCCCGACGGGTCAGCACCCTCAGGCTCTAAGGATCAAATACCTCCAAGTAAGAAGTCCCGGTTTGAAGCCCCAACACAGTCTTCGGACCCCTTCTATATACAGCCCTACTCTCAATATCAAGGGGATACATCCTTTTGTGAGGTTTCAGATTTGGGCATGTTGGAAGAGCAAACTGGTACGGGCTACTATGGGGATGATGAGGACCAGGAAGAGGAAGACCCTGAGACCTACAGAGTAGATTCCCCGGTAGAGAAAGAACCCCCGATTACCGACTCCCCTGTCGACAATCAACCTCTCCTGAATGAAGTTCTGTCCCGAGCGGTAGAACACTTCCACATTGTCACCCAGGGTGTTCAGGAAGAGAGAGACTTCGCGGAGGAGTTAGTAGGAGAAAGGAGGCCTGTTGCGCAGGCCATCCCTATCCTTAAGTCTTTTCAGAGAAGAATAGACCCTTCACTCGTAAATCCCAACCTCACCAGGGCAGTGAACCCAAGGATTGAGAAACTTTTCAGGGCAGCCCAATCAGACCCACTATACATAAGGGGGCATCTGAAGCCGGACTCCCTGGTAGTTACAAACACCCGTAAGAGGGCAGGAACACCCTTGTCATCGTCCGAGGCTCCTCCCGACAAGGAGAGCAAGAAACTATATGGGTTGGGCAGGAAAGTAGCCTCCACTTCTGCCTACCAGGCAAGGATTGCCAACTCCACCACCCTGTTGGCCAGTTACAACTGCCACCAGTGGGAAGAAGTCGCGGCACTCATATACTCCGCCCCAGAACCCTTAAAGAGCCAATTGGCACGAGTTTCCGCAGAGGAAAGAGCCGTGTCCGGTTGCATTTTAAAAGCAACCTTTGATGCCGCGGATAACGCCGGCAGATTGATAGCAGAAGGGACTGTTATCAAGAGACACGCTTGGTTACGGCAGTCTGGATTCAAGGCTGAAACCCAAGCATCATTGTTAGATAAACCGGTGGAGCCGGATCTGATTGGTAAGGCGGTTCAGGACGTGTTAAAAAATGCCATGGATGAGTATGAGACACTCAAATCCCTAGGCCAACTAACGAATAAACCCCCTAATCAAAGAGGGAATGGCAATTTTCGTCGCCCACATGGACAAAATTCCCAGAGAGGATCTAACTATTCCCAGGGGCAGGGTACACCATGGAACAAGAACAACCAGCAGTCTACCCAGGGTTATGGCAGGGGTAATAAAAGAGGATGTGGTAAAGGTAGAGGCAGCCCCAGTAGAGGCGGCGGCACGCCTCCACCAAAACAGTGACGCTCCGTTCAGCGTCCCTTCTCACGCAACCCCAGTAGGGGGACGCATTTCCAACTTCACCCAAGCTTGGGAAGGGATCACATTAGACAGATGGGTGCTGTCCACAGTATCCGCAGGGTACTGCATAGAACTGTTAGAGCGTCCCCGGAACCATCCTCCATGACAGAAAATACATTCTTTGGACCACCAGAAGATCCTCCTCGAGGACATCGTCAATCTGCTAGCAAAGGACGCGATAGAACACGTCCCGGGACACCAGGTAAACGAGGGTATTTATTCAACTTACTTCCTTGTGCCAAAAAAAGATTTGACAATGCGCCAAGTATTGGACTTACGGCCTGCAAACAAGTATGTCAAGCCCCAAAAATTTCGCATGACTCCTCTCCAAGAGGTAATCCCCCTCCTAAAAAAGGGGGCTTACATGGCAACATTGGACATGAAAAATGCCTATTTTCATATTTCCATGTTCCCAGCGCACAGAAAGTACTTGCGCTTCAAGGTGGACAGTCGGCACTACCAGTTCAAGGTACTGCCCTTCGGGATAGCTTCAGCTCCAAGGGTATTCACCAAGGTACTGGTGGTGGCGGCAGCACACCTACGCAGGGAGGCAATCCCGGTGTACCCTTACCTGGACGACTGGCTCATCACGGGGAGACCCCAGTAATTTGCAGAACAAACATTCAAAGGACGATCGACCTCCTCTTCGAATTGGGTTTCTCAATAAACGAGAAGAAGTCATGTCTGGTGCCAAGCACCTCCAAACAATTCCTAGGAGCTATCCTAGACACCCAAGAGGGGTTGACCTTTCCATCCGAGGAAAGAATTCTGAATATACTACTGCAAATTCTGCATTATCCGGCCGGTCGCCAGATAACGGTACGCAAAGCAATCCGTTTGCTGGGCATGATGGCGTCATGTATTTACCTGGTCCCCCATGCGCGCCTGCGCATGTGTCCCATGCAGGAATGGTTGGCGAAACAGTGGTCTCAGGCAAGTGGTCAGTGGGAAGATCTAGTGGTCATTTCGCCAACACTTGTACAAAGCCTCCACTGGTGGACAAAAGAAATATCTGTCCAAGGGGAAACCCTTTTACGATCCGGAGATACAGGCGGTAGTCACAACCGATGCATGCCTGACAGGGTGGGGAGCTCACTATCTCCACCACACAGCTCAGGGTCTCTGGTCTCACTCAGTGGCCAGGAATCATATCAACCTACTAGATCCTCTGGCAGTATTCAGAGCGCTTCAAGCGTTCGAGCCCTACCTGCGGAATCTGTCAGTGCAGATCCGGATGGACAGCACTACAGCCATGTTCTACCTGAACAAGCAAGGGGGGACTTGTTCGCCAAATCTGTCCAAGCTTGCCCAGAAAATTTGGATGTGGGCACTCAGACGGAACATCTTCCTGTCATCTCAACATGTTCCAGGGGACCTCAATTCTCTGGCGGATGCTTTGAGCAGAGACTCCCTTCCAGAGGAACACGAATGGTTTCTACACAGAGAAATCGTAGAACATATCTTCTCTCAGTGGGGTTCCCCCACTATAGACCTGTTAGCCACAAGCGAAAACAGACAATGCCCAGGATTTGCATCCAGGTTCCCCCAACCAGACTCCCAGGGGAACACTCTGTGGATGAACTGGTCAGGGATGTTTGCGTATGCTTTTCCACCAACTCCCCTCATCAGGAAGGTGGTCAACAAGATGAGCGGAGAATCAATGACGCTCATCCTAGTTGCTCCCATGTGGGCCAGACAACCGTGGTTCCCACACCTACGCAGACTAGCAGTGTGCAAATCCATCTGGCTCCCAAGCTGGTACAACCTACTGTCCCAGCACCAAGGGCACAAGGTGCATCCTCAACCCAACTCATTGCACCTGGCAGCATGGCTCCTGAGGTCATAGAGTTTGGACATCTCAATTTACCACAGAGATGTATGGACATCCTAAAAGAATCTAGGAAGCCAAACACGAGGCACTGCTACTTTGACAAATGGAAGCGATTCGCTATCTGGTGCCAAAATAAGCAAATCAACCCAGTCGATTGCACTCCTTCAACTATTGTCACATACATGCTCCACCTGCTGGATGCAAGACTGGTTTTTAACTCACTAAAGGTACACCTGGCATCTCTGTCAGCATACACCACCTCCCATAACAAGGTGTCTTGGTGGAAAGTACCAGTAGTTAAAGCCTTCATGGAAGGAGTAAAAAGACTTCACCCTCCTATTTCAAACCCACCACCAGGATGGGACCTTAATGTGGTGCTATCTAAGCTCATGGGCCCCCCCTTTCGAGCCCATGCATAAAAGCAGTCTCAAACACCTGACTTATAAAACTGCCTTCTTAGTAGCTATTACATCTATAAGAAGGGTCAGTGAAATTCAGGCTCTGTCAGTGCAAGATCCCTTCTTTACAGTTCATAAAGATAAACTGGTTTTACGCACACACCCTAGGTTCTCACCTAAGTTTATTTCTAAATTCCACGTGAACCAGTCCATCGAGATTCCGGCTTTCTTCCAAGACCCACAGAGCTCGGCTGAGGTGAAACTACACACCCTAGATGTGTGTAGGGCGGTCCTCTACTATGTAAACAAGACCAGACCGCTAAGGAAAACAGACCAACTGTTTGTCTCCGTTGCTACAGGCAGAGAGGGGGATCGCGCCTCTAAGTGGATTATTAACTGTATCCAGCTGTGTTACTCCCTTTCTGAAAAGACTCTGCCTTTTTTACGCCAAGAGCCCACTCTACAAGAGGCATTGGGGCCACTCTACATTTCATTGCAAATATACCTATTCACACTTTTACTCAGCACTATTGCATTGACACCCATTCCAAGACAGATGCCCAAGTGGGACAAGCGGTTCTAAGACATTTATTTGCTCATGACCCTTCTCACATCCCACCTCCTTCTTTAGGTACTGTTCGCTAATCTATGCACAGCATGTGATCTAAGCAGATTCCACAAGCCTCAGAAGGTATACATTACTCACTGTAATCGTATTTCTGATGCTTGTATCTGCTTAGATTCACATGCGACCCACCCTTCCTCCCCTCTGAGAGAAGGTGCATGGATGCTTGTAGTCTTACCTTTCTTTCTATCTGCTTGGATTATCTGTACTCCCGCTTCTCCTCATGCTACCTCATGTCAGAAAAAATACAAAATGTGTCGACGCCCATTTTCGAGTTTCGAAAAACAAACTGTAATACTCCGCAGCTTCCACTAGATGTCGGCCTATGCACAGCATGTGAATCTAAGCAGATACAAGCATTAGAAACACGATTACGGTGAGTAATGTAACATATATATATATATATATATATATATATATATATATATATATATATATATATATATAGAGGAGAAGGGGAACCGCACTCTCCGCGGGCCAAATGGAAAACCAATATGGGTAAAAATAGCCCAGCTCATAGCAGAGAATAGGTCAGGAATTTAATGTAGAATACAAAAAAACACAGATTAAAAAACACGGCCGGAAAGGCAGCAGCAACCACAGAGGCAGGACGCCAGTGAGCACGACCCGCACACAACGCGTTTCACGCTCAACTGAGCGCTTGGTCACGTGAAGGAAAGAAGGACCAGAGCACATTAATAGCTGACAAAATGTAGTAGTAGTAGAGTATATATATATTCATTCACACACATGCATATTTTTATGAATCGCTTTGTCCACACAAGACTGACCACTCTCAAGGATGTAGGAACCAAGCATATACGCGTTTTCCCTTAATTGGCAATCAGTGTGTACAGGTTGGCATCCTTGTTGTTATTGTAGCTTTGGGGCATATTTACCAAACCCCATCAATATTATGTTGGGTTTATAGAACAAGCAGAAATCCATCTACCTGGAATTCAAGAGTAGAATTATCCATATCCATATACCATTTAAAATAAAAGAAGAAAGAATCGTGTCCGGGTGGTCCTCGGATAGGCTGGCGATCCCATTGTAGGTGGGAAAGCTGTAAAAAGAAATGTCTTCCCTGGGAGTGCGCGAGTAGGAGGAGGTTGCATAATAGGTTGATCTTCACACTTTTTACTAATCTGATAATGAATTCTTGTTTTGTACTTTTCCATTTATTTTGGCAACACGAAAGACTGCATGGACAGGTAATCCTAAAAAAGACAAAGTGATTATAACAGTTGATGTAATTTTTGATGTACTTGATGGACTAGTAAATGTATCCCCTACAGTCCTGTTGTTGCAGTGTAGACAGTTGCTGTGGCATGTGTCGGTCTTTGTGGAGATAACACGTGGTTTCCATGTAAACTTGTCTTTACGATCACCCATAATCAGTGTGCTCTCTTGGGTAACCACTTTGGTATGTGAATGTAGTATGTGAACAGAGGGAGGTGGGGGCTGTGGGCGGGGGGGGGGGTTGGAGCATACTCTGCCTTTTATATAATGCACATTTGTATGTGGTTAACAATAGTATGTTACATTGTTTTATGTGGCTATGTGCCTGTTCTCTGTAGTCTTAAGGACCTTCTCTTTACACTCCTGGATGACTGATAGCCACTGTGTGAACATTTCATCTTTGATATGGATTTGTCAAATTAGTCTCCTTTTGAATTCATTGCGGCCCACATGAAAGTTGAGTAGGTACTAAGTTACTGTGGCTAGGAATACTTGTTAACTGTATAGTTTTCTTATCTTGGATTTACAGAAAAGGCTGGTCTGTATCTTAATCTGTTTAATCGCTAATAGGTCAACAAGTAATGTACTACCGTGAGCTGAAACTCACTGAGTGATATGGGAGTAAAATGAACTTCGATGGTCGTTAATGAGATCTATACATTTCATGAGACTGGCTTTTACTAATGTTTGTAATTTTTTTGTTTGTTTTGTTTATACCAACCCCTTTGCATTTATGGTGAGTTCTCCAACATGTCTTCAACTGCCACTTTCCTCCGCCACACATGTACACCTTAAACCCCTTACTCTGTTTTTATTTTTGTTAATTTTTTTTGTTTACAATGAGATTATTTTCAATGTGATCCATTTTTCCATAAGAAACTTAGCAGTCAAGCAATTGCGCCTCATTTCAATGCATGATCCGAAATGCATTGTCAATATAGCACATTCAATGTTTGATACACAGTCGACACATACTATTGGCAAGTCTTATGGTCATTCATTAAATGTTTAGCATATTTCGGCACAACTCTGCCCACCCATAGCAGTGCCTTGCAATTCTAAATAGTAAGTGTATTCAATTATAAAATCTGTTTTGTAGTATTTCCAACAAATGCAACAAGAAATCATTGCATTATGCTCAGGATTGTGCAGTGTGCTGCTCCATAAACTATGGAGAGCCATTGCAACAGAGGACATTGCCTCACATTTAAACAGATTGGATCTTATTTATAAAGTCTGTAATATTACCTGCATGTGGGAACTCTTTTGTTCAAATATGTTTAAAAGCCTGCAACAAAAAAGGGCTATGGTTGACAGAGGTATTGTATGGCTGAAAATATTTGCCAGTCTAGTGGATCGTGTGGCGTGCTCGAGTGAAGAGTCGGAGACCGAACTGGCATTTAAGTATATATTTTTATTCAAAGAAAGAAGAAAATACCTACCTTTCCCTAATTCTAGAGGGTGGTCTGGGGTGTTCGTCAGGGTGGACGTCAAAATGAATATCTGTCCTCTGTTCAAAGATCTGTACGATCTCTACTCTAGCCCTACAACAAATCAACAGAAAGAAACCTAGCTTATACCAGGAGAATGACTCCCTTCTCCTGGTTCAGTAAGGATCAGCCCTAGGTCAGTATCCAAGAGTCTTTATTTTAGTTTAGTAAGTCTTGAACAGAAAATGCCAGGAGAATGACTCCCTTCTTCTGGCTCAAGAAGTCCAACCTCCTCTTGATAGTCTTTTACAAACTTTAACTTTAGCTTCTGATTCAACAATTGCAACCCAGGAGAATGACTTCCTTTTCCTGGTTTTGTGACTCGGTGCTCTTCTGGTTGTTTTTCACAATAGTTCTTATGAGCCCTTCTGCGTCCGCCAGGCTTCTCTGAGGGCTCTCTTGAATGTATCATGCTTTTTGTTTTCCTTCTGATATTAAAACTCTTGCCCCTCTTTTTGAGACGAGGGATACTGCTATCGAGATTCTATTTACCTTGTTTCCTATTGTAACCATTGAGATCATGGAGGTTCCTTCCCAGGCATTCTTTCCAACTGTTATTATTATTACAAATACTGGGACGGGGGAGATCACTCAGAAGGCTTTCTTCACAATTCTTATCCAAAATATAATCTGTAATATAAGGGAGCTCACTCCCGAGGATTGGTTCAGTTCTTCTCAGTGCAATTACTGAGATGAGGGAGATCCCTCCAGAAGCTTTGTTCCCAATTGTTGTTCTCAGTGTGTTTACTGAAATGAGGGAGATCACACCCAAGGCTTTCTTCATATGCCCCCAGTCGTATACCGGGTCTCCTGGAGCTCCCAATATCTTATTTTTGGTCGAAGCACATCACTGGTTCTTCCTGGGGTGCTCAGCTTCTACATTCCCAGCCAACGCTCTTCTCTCTCTGCAGTTCCGCATAGTGTCTGTGGGCATTTCAGGCGAGCAGTATCAGTGTAGTTGTGTGACCATTGGGTCCACCTCCTCAAGGTCACGCTACTGTCTCCTGGATTCCAGCTTCCAGTTCGGTTGCCTCTCTCTCGGCCATGGAAGACTTGGCTGGTGTGCGGATAGTGTCTTTGCAGCGTCTGGGTTGCTCTTTCAACGTCACATCTTCTCTCCCGGGCTGACCAGGCTTCACACCTGTTGCTTGCTGTACCAAGTCCTTCTTTGCTTTTTGTCTTGTTGAGCTGGGACCTCCCCAGCGGAGAGTTGTCCATTGTCTGACTACATTGTGTAGTACTCCTCTTGCCTCCTAGGGGCCATCTCGTCTGAGTATATTTCACGTGAGTGTTCTGCATGACTCATTGAAAAATCTTCTTCTTCTCAGTACCTTCATTATACAAATACTGTTTAGACTGAAGGTTCATATTGTTGGCATCTAATCTTACAGGAAGAGAAGGAGTATCACAATAGCAAACAGTATTGCTGTCAGCCTGAACCTTGACAGCAATAAGAGCTTCATCGTTTTTAGGGCAAGAGGCATAGGGAGTTCCATCATGGAACAGGAGTCCTTGTCCCCATAGGGAGGGGTCTCTCCCTGTGAGGTCCTCCTGCTTTTTACCACCCGTAGGTGGTCTTATCGTGTAGCGGCATCACCTCACTAGCCTCTCCAGGAATGGCTCCCCCTTGTGGAGAAGTGACATCACATGAATCATCACGATTTTCTGCTGAGTATTAATGTTGGGTTATTTTGAGTTATCGGGCGATAGGAGTTCTTATCATTTCTCAGATGTCCAATGGTTCTGGAGTACCATATTTATAATATGCATTTCTATTTTGTAGCCACTCTCTACAGATAGTTATTGGGCCGGGGGGATAGCTCATGGGCAACACGTTTGTCTTGGAAGCAAGACCACGCATAGCAACACATGTTCGAATCATGCTCTCATGCTTAGAATCTGGTCTCCGGTGTCAAGTGCGTTAAAAAAGAACAATAGTAACCAATAGTTTTCTCATCTCATTTATAGTCTGCGTGACAGTGTTTAAAGTTCCCGCCACCCTTGTACCAGGTTTAATTTGATGCTTGTTATGCAGCAGCCATAATGTTTCATGTTCTTTCTGTGTGAGGAGATTGCAATAGGTTTTTCTTGGATTTGTGTACATTGACGTCATGCCTAAGCATGCTTGTGAAAGTGACACGTTTCTAAGATTGCCTGCATGCAACGAGAGTACCTACCAATGCATTGTTTACGAATTAGAATGCATTTACTTTTTGTTGATTACTGTGATTTAATATGTTACATATTTTGTATTTTGACACACAGATGGCTTTTACCAGTGACCCTCACAAAACCTACCTCATTGTACAGCTTCAATCTCTGAGTAAGGCGGAGCTCGAGCAAGGAAGACGGGAGTCTTTTATCTCAGTAAGTAATAGTTTTTTGCATTTTCTTTATAGCTTGAAAATATGTCGAAAGAATGCATTGCCTGATTTCGTCCATTCACTCTTGCAGCACCTCAGCCCCTATAATTTAGTTTTTTCCGTTTTATTACCTGTATAAAGAACAATATCTTGTTTCGAGAAACAGATAGATACACGTTGTACAAAACAAATACAAGCTCAGACGTACAAAAATGTTCTGGTCTTATTGCACACCCCCGCAATAAAAAAATAAACTGCAAAAATCTGTACCACAAACCAAACCTGAGAATGCTGATTGTGCTTTCTTGAACAGGTAGGTCTTTAGACATTCTCTCAAGGTTCAGCTGTACACTGCCTTGTCAAGCACATCAATTTGTTTGCCAGATATTAGGGAGTTTATAGTGGGAATTACTTTTCCCCTATGGCTAATCTAAACGTTGGCAATTTTATAATGTTGGAAGTTGTAGGTAGTTATATGAACCCTGATGTAATCACTGGGTAGCATCCTGGCTCTACAGAGAAGGGATGTGCTTAGGAAGCAAGGCACGTGCCAGTTGTAGGCAAATAAGGAGGTTACTGCAGTTAGTTGAAGACAAGCACCATCTAGAGCTAAAAATAAAAAGGTGTTTAATGACTTGCCGAAGATCGGTATATTGTCGATATTTATCTGATTCAGCCTGGGAGGATAGTCCATAGCTTTCATGCTTTTACCCTAAATGTTTGACCTCTGAACCAGTTCTATGTTGTTTGACAGACTATTTTTGATAATCTGCCTTTTGGTCAAGTACATTTGTTAGATGTGAATGTGGCTATTTTTTACTATGGGGTACCCTCTCAATGCCCGCCTCCTTACTCCACACCAGCACCTCCTTTCTCCCCGTCCCCATGTGCACATTATATGTCTTTGCCCAGTGGTAGACTAAATAGACTTTGAAACATTGGCATATCCTCCATGCCTACTTTTGTAGAATCTGGGACTGGTAAGTGTTAGGACAGTTTTTCTAAAGTCCAACTAAGGGCTTAGTAAACACATTTAACTGAGGCAGTACAAGACTCCACTCTTAATATAAGGCTGTACCACGAGTTCGGGGTAGCGTAGACCGAGCAGGCTGGCTTATTTTGGGAGGGAGGGTTATATAATCAGTACAGAGAAATGTTATTATGCATATGGTCCAAAGAAACACTGACACACTATGTATTGTAAAAATAAAGGGTTTGTTTTATGTACAAGCAGACCAAGAGATTATTGGGTAAATAAGTACTATCATAAAGCATACAAATACATTCTAAAAACACAACCCCATTCTTTAAATACACAGATCAAAGCACAGACCTTATTTGGAACACGGAACAGTAATTCTAGTTAAGTCAGACCTTTGTATACACATTCAGTATAGGGCACACCTATTCTTGGGGAGTAAAACCATGAATTACTTTCAGATTACTTTACAGTAATACAAGGGTAGTACTCCCTAGCAGTTGTACTGTGACGCTCAGCAAGGAAATCCCACAGTAAATCAACATGTCCTGGAGGATAGCTCAGTGGCAACGTGCTCGCCTTGGAAACAAGACGACACGAAACAACACAGGTTCGATCCTCGGGTCCGCGCTTAGAAACCCCTGGTTAATAAGCGCGTTAAAAATACGTGACTAAGACAAAAAAATATTTCATGTAATAGCGTCTCGATGTCCCCGGGCTAGGTGAGCGCTTTAAAAATGCAAATAAATAATTTAAAAAAAACTGGACAATATGCTTTTCAGAATATTAAGATGCTTATTCCAGGAACAGTAAGAACCTATAACTACATTTGTGATAAAACAGTTATACAAGGTGAGTAAAACCTAGGAGTGTAATATGCTATTAGAGGTGCTCTTTGAGATCAGTGAAACACAGATTGAGATAAGCAATAACTCTTGTAACTTATTTTAGGATGACACACAGCAAACTCAAGTTAAGTAACACCTATACACTTTTTTCTAAGGAGTTTTCAGCAACTTTAAGGCATTTGTAAACCCAAGACTCGTTTTGTGTCGGTCTAAAACACACCAGGTAAAGCAAAACCCAATGTTACACTTTATGAATGACTCAGTTATTCTAGGTAGGTAAAACCTAAGGCAGACTTATTCTGGTCAGGCTAACAGCAAGTCAGGGGAAGCAAGACACAGTTGGGGACACTCCTAGATTTATGCTAACAGTAATAGTAAAGTGGAACCAACAGCATTACTTTGGGAAGAGGCACATCCAAATGACAGGTGAGTACTAAAACCTTACATCGACTGTCTGTTAGAATGGCGAAAGAGTTTCTAAGGAAAGAAAGATGTTACATATACTTTTCAGACTGGCAACACATTTCTAACGTAAGTAGTAACTTTTGTAACTGTTCACTCTCAGAGTTAGTTACCAACCAACTTATTTTACAAGTAACTTTTTAACACTTGTTATTGTTTTCAAGGCAGAACCCTTTACTTATGTAGTCCTTCCCTTATTCTATAGCATGTGTTCACTCCGAGGCAGTAGAGGGGCCCTAGTGGTTCTGTAGGCAGGGTGAGATCGGGTTGCGTTGCAGGCAAAGTCAAAGTTCCAGAGGAAGACTGTTCAAACAAGTAAGTACCTTTACTTTAAAGTTAGTTGAGGGTCCAGGAACGTCTAGGAACACCATAGAAAGATTCTGCGGTGGGCCTGGGTGAACTGGTTGAGCAGCCTCCCAATCACAGAAACACCGCAAAGCTATACAGAAATCCCAAAGGCTTAAGGTAGGTAAAATACCCCAGCCAACACAGTACTTCAGCACAGAAGAAGAGGTGCAGTAGGAAGACTTCAGGATATGCAGCCAAAAACCCAGTTGATGGATTCCTTTGTCAAGAAGCCAGAAGACAGGACTTTGGAAGGACATTTACAGCTGGGATAGCAGTAGAAGGCTCCAGGCAAGAGTTTCCTCATGGCTGGATGCGGCTCTCTGGATTTGGCACCTTTTCACAAGCACAAAAGAAGACAGAATATCGCCTGTCGGATCCTCGTCGGTTGCACGTTCCAGCACTATGATGATGGGACTTTTCAGACCAGGATCGTGCCTCAGGAGATCCAGCAGGATGCCCACAAAGTTCTGGGGAGATTCGGAATTCCGAAGACCGTGCACCGCACAATGACCCAAGGTCCCAGGGCATTGGGTTATTGCAATGTCGCAGGATGAACTGGGATGGCTCAAAATGCAGGTCTTCTTGAGACTAGTGGGTCTCACCAGGCTCTGGGTCAGGGCCGTCGTTTTTGGAATCCCCAGGTTGATTAGAAGGAAGGGCTACAGCAGGCTCCGGTTACACAGCAGGCTCCCCGTTTGCTGGAAATGGTCTTAACTGCGGTTTCTTCATCTTTCTCTTCGGATTTAGTTCCAGTGGTCAAATACCTCTTCAGCGTCCAGGATCTGACTTTTATGCAGGAACCCAGCCAATCAAACAGCCATGCAACATTCAAAACTATGGGGGAGGGGCAGCCAGCCTTCCAGTTTAAACCGGATTCTCACAGTCAGGCTGGAAGACAGAGGGCTGCAGAGTTCTGGAGTGCTCCCTCGCTTCCTGCCATCGCAGAAACTCTGGAGCCTGGGTGGGGAATCCATAGGATTTCCACTGAAGATAAAAATCAGAGGGATTTCCCATCCTGGATGTCTGAGAAAGGAACAAGAAAGGACAGAAAATGCTAAAATGGCAAAAAAGATGACTGGGGCCATTTTGGTAAAATGGGCACTCACAGGTGCCTTTACCAGGGCTGTGGAAACAGCCCACGAAAAAGGTGCACTGAATTAATAAAGGTTCACTGCCACCAGCCATTTATGGTAGGTTTGTCCTTGTAACATAGATGTTACATTTAAAATGAGAAAGGGGATACCCAGTATCTCCCCATCACTGTACATAGGGTGGGGGATGCTGGTCTCACCTAATAAAATGTAAAAAGGATCCAAAGATCCTTTCTACCCTTGGGAACTGTAGTTTTCACAAGGTTAGCCAGAGAAAGTTAAAAGGGGAGCCCCTAGGGCAACCCAGCAACAATAGGCAATTATTGCCAAAAATGTGTCAAAGAGGATAACTTTTAAAAGACACTATGGAGAGTCTTAAAAAATCATAAAAAGAGTAAAAGACTCTGAGTGTGGAAAAAGATTCCCACTCACTGAGATGGAAAGGAAAAAAAAATCTACTAGTCAAGCAAATAGTTCTGGGGTTGACACATGAAGATCGATCTCAGGGGTCTAAATGGTACACAGCAATATAATCAGTCGGCTAAACGATTAATCTGTTGGACAAGGCAGATTCTTTAAAATCGCCCTCTGTCTTATTTGCAACCAGTGTAAAGAAGGGAGGCTAGAAACTATATGATCAAACCTGTTGAATCTGAGCAAAAGCCTGGTCGGTGAATTCTGTTCTCGTTTCTGTCTGTTGCTAATGTTTTGAGCTGAGGCCAGGGAGGCACTATTTCCAAAATCCAGTTGGGAGAAATTACATGCATTCTTTACAGTAACTCTCTGATGAAATGAAGGATATGCTAAGACTTTATTTAGATTAGAACTTGAAGGAAGCAGGATTTTGTAACGGGTTTTGCTAAGAAGGAAGACTTTACAGTCAGGACCCTTCTCTTGCCTGGATTGCTTTTAAGATAATTGGCACCCATACAGCCATTACAGACGAAAATCTGTTATTAATATTTTTGCAGAAGTCTCTGCATCAGGACTTTTCAAAGAAGAATCCATCTGTATGCCGATAGCTTGACTATAATGGTTCCAGGATATTGTGGCCTCGTGCAGAAGGGATGTGACCAAGCAGTTCGGGCTGGACTGCCCCTTTTGGGGTGGGTTCACACCTGATTTGCAAATGGTCTTTCCACTTTTGTAATGGCTTAGCAGGCGAAGAATGATGGTCTGAAGGGTTGCCCAGAGCAATGGCAGAGATTAAGATTAATTCTAAACTTTCCAGTCATCACACCTTATGTTTGCCATTGTGGTCTAGAAGACAATCCAGGTGGACTATCATGGTGCTCTGACTGCTTTGCACCCTTGCTCTCGATTCAGAGGCTTGTTCCATCTGGAGAAGCTGGCTGGTTCTGTAGCGGCTCCTATTTCCCAAAGAAGTACCATTGAGGCCTATATCTGTCTCTCAACCCTAGCACCTCTCTGGTCTGTCAGGCTTTGGCATCCTGGACCGGTCTGTAGTTCACCTGATGAGGTGTCCTGCATGGGATCTACCACAGACTTGGCAGAGATGTTCTTGCTTTCCCTCTAGTGGTTCCCATAATGTGTGGTGAGGTCATGGCAAACGGCTACTGAGGGGTGGTTCGCTCACTCGCTAGAGTGGCACTGATTCATTCTGGTGCTGAGCCATCTGAATTTGCTGGTCTTGAGGTGTGCAGTGTACCTTAGGATAAACTCACCAGGTCTAGGCACGGCTCGACATGATACTCCCACAAGTCGTACAAAATCAAGAAGGTTTTACTGGACAAGGTTGACTCTTCCCATACCTCTTTGCCTGCGGTCTCTCAAATCGTAGTTTGGATTCAAGCACTGGCACTGCAGGCTGAGTGGCACAGCCCTAGAAAGGAACCCAAAAATTGCTGCATGTCCTCTGTGCCTTGTACTCTGCACTTGCAAGTGGAGCACACATCCTGGTTGCCAAGCTCTCTGCTGCAGTAACACAGTAGCTACTCTTGACTAGTGCCTGCCCTGAATGCAAGTTGAGGCTGACCTGAGCCCTTCATGACTGGGTGAAGGAGTTCCCGGCCTGCTTGATCTGGTGCTGGAGAAGCCAGTTAAATATGGCCGCTCCAGACTCTGTGGCCCTGCACATAGCCCTTCCTCCTCTGATCCAGGGAGAATGAGCATGGTAACGGTGAAGATTCTGAACACCATGGACGTTTCCCTAGCAGAACTTTTTCTACTCAAGCAGAGGGAAGTCCATGTGTCCTCGTTCACCTTTTACTTTCCCATTTCTTATTCACAGCACAGATGTAGTATCATATGCTGGGCCCGTTACATTGGACTTCACAGTAATTGTAAGATTAATCTGGTCTTTAATGCTCCAGGAGGCCACTCTGGTGTGGACATTTGCACTCAATAAATGCCCGACAGCATGACATAACATGAACCACTTCTCTGTTCCTATGTCTCTCCTATTCCCATTCCTTTTAAGCCCAGACGAGGTCAGCCCAATGAGTCTGAGAAGAAATGCATCAAGTGCCCCTTCAACCCCTGTAGCCTCCCCTGCCAGATTGGCGTCATCAATTTGGTGCCTTCCTGGTCACATATCCCAATACCTTTTGTTTTTAAAAATATTCTTGGACATCTCACCCTACTACACAAATGTGTCACACTTCCTGTCAGCCACGCCTGCATCAGCTCCACTGGATGAAGCTCAGGTGCTGTTTATTCAGGCATTGATTACCATTTGGGCACCTCCAGTACAAACCTCTTCTTCATGTGGCAGAGCTATTGGCAACTGGATGAACATAACTAAGATGTTTCACAGCCTGATATGACTTGTAATGGAGTATATGGTGTTCAGTTCCCTTGAACCCTCTCTGAGACAGGTTTTTGCCTAGTCTTTTTGACCAGTAAAGAGTTATCCGACAACACTCAATCCTAAGTTTAGGTCGCCTGTCAGTGACTTGCAACATTTAGGTGAAGTTTTACTCCCTACCGCTGGTAAGCATCAAGCATGAGATGAATTTCTGGACTGTGCTGAAGAAAACTATGTGCGTGCCATCATAACCTTAGCCACAGTCAAGTAATGATAGTGGCTTCTGCCTCATCAATGTTTTCCACTTTTCATAAAGCTTGCAGTCATTGGATATTTTGGAGACCATGTTCCAGAACTCGCCTACGGTCAGGCGAAAGCTGATGTAGTACTGCCAGGTTGTTGGTAATGCTCAGTATGTCTGGAGGCAAAATGATTTTCTTTGCTGAGATCCTCATGGCCAGACGCCTGAACCTGATCCTGCAATGAAGCGCACAAGCCCATGTTTGGCCATCTACAGGTCAGCATATTGGAGGTCCCCCAACCTTTTCAATAGTATTTCCTAGGGCAGGTTTTTCACATAGCTGGCCTGCCCTTCACTTTTCAAAGTGACAATGGGCAATGACAAAAGCAGCAGACGTTCAGCCAACTCCATGGCTCAGGTACTTCTGTCACCAAAAAGATCAGAAGCTAGGAGGGCAGGAATGTATTTTTCTCCAGGGACACTCTGATCCGGTGTAGTGCCTCACAAGTACAAGCTCCTTCTTTCTACTCTGCCCCCCTTTCCCTTTCCTCCATTTATATTGTTTAACTCCAGCTAATGGTGGAAATTCAGTTATGAACAAATAAAAAAACATAACAAAAATCCTGCCGTACATGCAAACTGTGTACGCAGTTATTTTCCGGTCCAGCAAGTCCAGCCAGGTGATTAACTCTCCTATGGATTTTATAGATCAGCAAATAGTGAGCAGGGTAACAGTGCAGAAGTTTGCTGTGTAACCGTTTCAAATTGTTCTTTTCCCAGATCCTGCCTAGTTTCCAACAAGGGGACTGGGCTTTAGCTTTAGTACTCAGGGATGCAGACCACAACATCCATGGGTGACCTACTGAGAGGAAGTTCATTAATTTCGTAACCAATGACGTCCACAACTAGTATACGGGCCAACGGTCAGCCTGAGGCTTTCCTTTTCATTTTGAGACTCTCAATCGATGTGAATCCCTCAGATGTGGTCCCAACATGGGTGTTTTTCTCCCATATTTGGATACATCATCGGCTTTTCCTGCAAAGGGCAGGTTTGCCACCCTGATCTATTTTTTCTTTTTTTTCTAAAGTGCTGGAATAGATCCCATAGGCATGGAAGCGTGGAGACAAGGACAAACGCACAAGGAACAAAAACAAGGGAGTCAGACAGCTCAACCGTAAAATCAGAAGGAAAGGTCAAGAAATGTCAGTTAAGGAGGCACACAATCTAAGGCCAGGGGGCAGAGTGTACCAAAGGCATGGGGCCCCCATGGGGAAACATCCATCAGACACAAGAGACAGTTTGCAGGAGGCAAGAATGGTTTGACCGCAGTGTTTGCCTGATGAGGATCCAGGACGGCTGATTCAAAAGATAGGTTGGACTTTTCCCATAAAGGCAGGCATGAGTGATACACAGGGTCTGAAATATAATCAGTTTTTCAATTGGTAGCCAGTGTAGGGATCTCTTTGCCACCAAAACATGATCCGCTTTTCAAAGTCCCTTGACCACCAGAACAGCGTTGTTGTGGACCATCTGAAAACTGTTTAGTTCTTCTGTGCCCACGTCCTGCAGAAGACTGGAGCAATAGTCCAGATGGGCTTCAATAATGGCTTGGGACAGAGTGGCACACCTGGATGAGTCAAATTGTCTGAGTTGAGCAAGGAGCTTGATATAAAAGGAGGTGCATGAAACAAAGCTGTTAATGTGAACTTTCGTACTGAGCTCTTGATCAATGATTACTCCAAGAGTCTTAACTTTAGTCAGAGTCGCCACCGTACAATCTGCGATTTGGAAAGATCGATAGACTGTGTCTAATTTGCGTAATTTGGTTGCAGCGGCAGCAATCATAATCTCGGTTTTGGTGTTAAGTGCCCATCCATTATGCAACATCCATAAGTGGATGTGGTTGTAGAGGGTGTTTATTGTCACAGGATTCACAATCTCATTGCCAGTGAGTGGTACAAAGCACTGTGTGTCATTGACATTGTTGGTATAGACCATGCCCTATGCGTCTAGCAGCTCAGAAAGAGGAAGTGTAAAAATATTAAACCGAGTAGGAGACAGAGGACCCCTGTACGACACCACAGGATAGGACTTTACCCTCAGCCAAAGCGTCTTCATGATGAGCTCTGGCCGTCCGGATCGTAAAAAAGGAATTAACCCAGCTCGAGGCCTCACAGGAGACAGAGGCATAGTCTGCTACACTAGATTGAATGCTGTGATTAGGTCCAAAAGCACCAAAGCTTTTTCCTTTGTCACAGTACATGATGTTAGCTTTAAGATCCAGTAGAGTGGATTCAGAAATGCGAGTGCTTCTAAAGCCTGATTGCTTTGGACCGAAGATGATGTGGTGACATAGGAAGTCTTGGGTTTGGCAGTGGGCGTCCTTATCCCGAGTCTTCAGTAAGAAAGGAGTGTTTGTAATAGGGCGGTAGTTGCCCGCCAGAGTAGGTTTTTTCAAAAGGGGCGAAATCCAGGCTTGTTTAATATCTGATAGCACCCTCCCTAGCAGATGGTCTGATTTGTATTGAGGTATTGGAATACAGGGCCCTCAAGGCCTCCAACAGGTCTGCTGGGCAATTCCAGGTTTTTCATTTTTCCCAAAGGCACTCTCTATCTACACAATCAAAGGCCTGTTCGAGGTACATGAAGGCTTTGTAAATACAGGTCCCTGACTTTAGAGCTCTCTGCTTTAGAATGCTAATGATAAACCGATTAAGTGGGAGTCCCAACTCACTTCACAAATCCAGTCTCCTGGTTTGCGTTGCCCCTTTGCTAAGGTCGCAGAGCAAGATTGAGGCAAACCGTTTCCGAGTCCAGAAGGGCAATAGTTTTTTGGGATCGTTCTGATCACCCTTCTTGAATATGGGGACTATAATGGCCTCATGCCATGTCGTTGGTAGTTGCTTCGTTCTCACTATCTATTTAAATATTGATGTTACCAATCCCACGACCCCACCATGTGACAGAGTTGTCTTTGAGCATTCGATTAGACCGTCCATCCGGGCCAGCCGCCCTGGAGGAACTGAGTCTATCAATCATGAGACCAACTTCGGTTTCCTCTATTATAATAGTGCAGCTTCTTAAGCTCACTCCGGCTTCCGCCCCTTTCGGAAGCCCCTGAGTCAGCAAAGAGGGTGGAGTAATGGGAAATCTAACGTTTCTCGTTAACTTGACCAAACACATGGGAAGATCTAAAATTGCCATAATTATTTAGAAGTTCTCACAGATTTCTTGTGTTTTTTTGGCAAACTGCTGCCAGCATTTTTTCTTCATATTTGTGTCCTCAAGCTTCTTGTGGCCGGCAGCCAGTTTCGATACCTTTGCTTAAGTGCGCAAATCTTCCCCATTACTCCTGGGTCTCTGGCTATCCCGATCTTTATAAAATCAGCTCTCATTTTTTTCTTTGCCTTCACTATGGTCATAGGCATGCTTTGAAGTTATACCGAAGTCCTCATGTTCCTTATTAGGCATAGTATAATCTTCAAGGAACCATCGAAATTCTACATCAGACTGGTGCTTTTCAATGGACACTTCATATTGCCAGCTAATGTCTTTAATATCATTCTTTTGGACCCTTAGGCGGTTCTTTCCCCTGGTTACCTCCACTAGGCCTATAAGGGTCAATTTTTCTGATCAATCACAATCCCTTAGTGAAATGGCCACAAGATCATGATCCCTCTGTTTGTTTTATTTCGAATCTGGCAATTCTTTTGACCATATTGCCTGACACTAAGCAGTAGTACAGGCAAGATCTCTGCAGGCCCTCTACCTCGCGTGCATGCCCCGGTCTGTCCCCTTCTATCTGGGCATTCAGCATTAATAGACCTCAGGCGGTTGTTTCTAGAAACCACTGCTGCGCTCTTGCATCCATTTTTCGCTCTTCCAGGGGCCACCACTCATCATTCAGCAGACGCACATTCAGGTTCCCGCAAACAATGTTAGGCTTATCCCATCTGTATTTACCGCATTCATTACTGATTTTACAAACTTCCATTTCCTACACATATTAGTTTTCCAGTACCCATTCACTAGAAGGTATTTGACTTTCGTGAGGTGAGTTCCCCTACTAAATTTTAAGACTTGGCCATACTGCCCCGGGTTCTCCTGACTAATCATTGTTAGGCCTATACCCACTTGTATCAAAGTCAGTAGCATGGAGTAGGGCCTCCGTAAAATGCATTTACAAGCTGTGTTAAGATGAGGTTCATATCCCTCACATGAGGGGGTGGATCTGAGCCACGTGTCCTGAAAGCATAGTATGTCATATTTGCCCAGCCCATTTAGGTTTTCACTAAATAGTGGTTGAAACCCTCGTGTGTTCCAAGATCCATTAAGGAGACCTTGTCTCTCTAATGTACGACCAGTCTATTTTTTGTTGCTATTGGTCAGCGCTCCGACTAGCCAATTCTAATTTGGGGACTCTTCACCTTGCTGCAGGCCATTGATGGCCTTAATGCAGATCTTCTTGGTCGGGTTTCGATTATCAATTGTACATTTTAGGTGAGCAACATCTTTTTGAAGAGAGGGCACAATTTCTTTGTGTGTTTCATTTCCCTCAGAGTTTCTTTAGTTAAGCAAATATCTTTGATTAGGGCGCCTTTGAGTTTCCTTTTGTTTGACGTTTCCCTCTGATTATCTTTTATCGAACACTATATTATTCCAAGCGTGGTGTTCCTCTGGATTTTCCTTCATAAGATCCGTCTTGTCATTGCTCTCGACCTCCTGATGGTCTCTTAGTTTGTAACCCAGGAGCAGTAACTGGTTACTCTGTGATAGTAGATTTTCTTTGGTTGTTAATGAGTCCAAGATAAGGATCCCCAATCCATTTTTCGTTCCACCACAAATTCTACCACCTTTGTCTTCTGCGGTTGTGTCCAAGCGCTGGAACGTACTGGAGAAGCTTCATCACATTGCAGCGGTGCAGGATTGGGGCATTAGGTCCTGCTATAATTCTTTCCAAGTAGACCTTCAAGTTTTGTTTTTAAGTGGTCCTGGCCAATGAGGGCAGCCTTTTAGGTCTTGACTGTCTTCTGAGTCAGGCACTCGGGGAGTTGAAGGAGGGGGGTTTCCAATAGGTGCGTTTTTTATTCCATTGTTAAGAAACTTGCCTCATTTTGTCTGGCTGGAGTTTGCTTAGCAGTTTTCCTTGAGGCGCTATTCGGTCACGCTTGGGGATTACGACCGGTTTGGTTAGCCTGTCTTTAAATTACAGCCCAATCAGAGCGACTGAAGTTGTTCCTTTCTTCATTTTCTTCCTCTTGATTCATTACTTCCAATAAGTCACTTAGACAGGTTTCATCGATCGACTCGATCTTCTCTCCGGTTCCGTTGGGCCTTGGAGTCATAGCAAGGCTTACTTGATTCTTTGTCGAGCACAGTTCTGTTGGCAGTATCAGTTCCTTTCTAGGATGCTTTGGAGATTGCCTTATTGTGAGGGGAGGTTGTGTTCTTAAGTTGTGCAGAAAGGCTCTAGATCCATTTGATTTCTTTTGCTGCATAGTTAAGTTCTTGCTTTTATCCCTATAGGACCTTCTGCTTTTTTATGTCCTTCAGGCATAGGCCCAGCTTCTTGAGTTGGATTCCCTTTGAATATGGCGAACACATTTGTCTTCTTTACTGGTTCTAAAATGGAGGATTTTCCTGTGACCTACAATTAAGACACCCCCTGTTCTTCATTTGTATTCAATGGTTTGGCAGTATGATAGATCAGGATTTGTTCTGTCTTCCATTTAGATCTTGTCCATTTGCAGTCCTCCAAAATAGCATCCATTAGGAGGGATTTGTTTGTGGACTCTCTCCTCACCATGTCACAAGCGATTCTGCCACTGGAGTGAGGCTTCCGCTTCTCTATTTATTTAAGCGATCCTCCACCTTGATAAGGGGTTCCAGGGCATTCATTTTTGATGCGAACAATGCAATCGGGGTCGACTGGTCTTGGAGGGAGTTATGAATAGACTTGTATAGTTTGTTGAAAGGGACAAGTGATATTGAAAATGCAGCTATTATCACCTGCTGGAGATGTTTTGAGTCCATAGCCGAACTCTGAGCTCTTTTCCGACCATTCCACTTGCACCAAAGGGAGTCAGAATGGCTCATTCCTGATGAGTCATTGCAATCACTTGCGGACGTGCTCTTATCCTTATCCTCTCTTAATTCATCAGTAGACAGGTTTTGCTCCAAGGCAGTTAGCCGGTCTTGAATTGTTGCTAAACTTTTCCTTTTCTGAGATACGTTTTTTGCCGTCAGTTCTTTTAGGTCTCAGCTAAGTCTGAGTTTTTGAGGCCATTCCTATGTGGCCACTCCATTTCGATTGGAGTTGAGCTTCTGGATATGTGCTGCCCCAATTCTTTGTCCCATTCATTCCTTTCATCGGCTTGGGAAGTGTGATGCTCCCCTGCCTTAGGATCATTGCGGCTCGCCCCCTCCATGTCCACGTTCAACCTTGCAGGCAGTGATCGTTCCTGGCAGCTTCCCATAGCCCTCATTCCCACCATTTCAATCACTTTGCCCTCAGCATGGCCAGGGTTTCCAGCCTGGTGGCCTTGCCGCTGAGTTGGGTTGCCCCCAGCATCTTTCCTTGATGTGCGCTGATTTTATTCAGTGCGATCGCCTCAGGCATTCTCACAGCTGGGCCCTCCAGTGAGGGATGCAAATGCACCAGAGCTACAGTCCCACATCCCCAGCATAGGAATGGAGGGCTCTCTCAGGGGCTGTTGTTTGGTTAGGCATACAGACACACAATGCAATCCGTCTTACCTGCTGTCGGGTCCGTGCTCCCAACAGGCGTTTTGGCTGCGTCATCATTTTCTTCACCTTTGAGCTCGGTAACGGCTCCGCAGCCACCTGGGAGGGTTGTAGATGGCTTAGCTGTTTCAGCATCCGCCCGATCCTGATCCCAGAGCACCAGAATCCCAAAATAGTCAGGCACTCCGCGGAAAAGGCAGTATATGTATGCTGCTCCTTAATGGTAGACATCAAAGACAGACTTTTGGCAAAAGTTCCACAGTGCTGTAATTCTTCCGCTCTGACCAGAAGTGTCTCCACCAAAACCCAAAACACTCTGCCCCCTTAATTCTTCAGTCATAGGATTTTTTTGCCTTGCAGATGGCAGTTGTGTGCCTTTGCAGCACAGGTATAGTTGATTTTGTGTTCGGTAGATAAGGTCTTCCTCCATCTCCATAACACCCTATTTTCCTGACATTTTAATTTCTGAATTTCGGAGAATTACAACCTTTTTGAAGGTTGTGTTTTCACCAGTCTTTGATTCACAGGGGCAAGGCTGTTAACGGCTAGGGACATCATATCATGGTATGCTGTGACCAATTTAGCACTGAATCATAGTTTGTAATATTATCCAGGACAGGGGCAAAGAAGGGCAGCATAGAAGGGGAGAGTTTATGCAGATTATGACGAGACAATTTTGAAGGTGGACCTCTCGATTTCTTGGGTGGCATGATCCAGGGGAGCTGGAATTGTATAAGGCAGTGATCAGATCATGGACAAGGATTAACTTCCACATTATCTAGCAATCTAGCATGATCCTATGTGATGCCACCCAGTCCAAGATCCTGTCTCCAGAATGCCTGGCTTGCTTAGTATGTTGTGAAAAACCAAGCCCCTCTAAGGAAGTTCGAACAGCCTTCGCCAGAGTCTCCAGACCATTTTAGATTGAGGTTTACGATCGCAGAATTGGGTTAGGAACTCAGGCATACTGTTAGGTGGGCTTTAAATTACAAAGATATTGAGTAGCAGTTTAATCAATCGCAGCTTAACTTGCAGAGCTTCACAGTCCGGGATACTTATATCATTAACTTGACGGATGTTAATGATGGAATGGAAAATCAGGGCAACTCCCCCCTCCCTTTCCAGAGAGTCGATCTGCTCTTAAGATGTTATAACCTTGAGGAAGGGCCAGCATCAGGTCAAGACCGGCTGCATCATACAGCCAGGACACTCGTAGCGCAGATATTAATATTGTGATCTAGGATGAAGTCTGCTACCTCAGTTGAGTGTTTTAATCAGCGACCTAGTGTTCAATTTCTTAAATCTTGGTGTTTTTCTAGGCCTTTCTTCAAAGATGGTATCGCTCCTACCCACAGGTGTCAGCTTGGGAGATATTAGTATGTAGCTCTGAACCAGAGGACTCATTATCAGGGTTAGGCAGGTTCTGGCTAATGGTGATGTTAATAGGACTCTGCACATATTTGTTCAGATATTTAGGGGTTCTGAGTAACTTGGATTCTGTACGGGATCATCTAGGGGGGCGCAGCCAACAATAGTTGAAACAGAGCTCCCATTCATCAGAGGAATGTTGTTTTGGCAGTAATTTTCATTTTAATAGCAAGAAAGGGATTCACCCATCTTCTTAGTAATGTAAGCTAGAGGAGTGAAAGGGGAAAAGGCATCCTCCTGAGGGGCAGCCGCACCTTCAGTAGCCGCACTTTGCAGAAGGTCAGAAGTGTAATCATGCGGTTGGACAGAGGAGCACAACGGCATGCAGAACTTTCTCAAGGTAAGCGCTGTGTGCTGCATGTTGCTGATAGCCGGGAGAGGGGATCACGGATAGCAGAGCGTCCTGCAGAGCTGTGACAGTTAACGGCATTTAGATGCTTTAAGTTAGTATCAATACCCAAGCTTGGCGATAGTGCAAGGTCAATGTATATTTCCAGAATCCAAGATTTCGTTGAGATTTTCAGAACATCAGGCATGTTGTAGTGCTCTTGGGCGGGGTACTTCCAAAAGCAATAAAAATGGGGATGAGAGGAAATGTTCTTACCATTGAATTCGAAAAGCTCCGATCCTGGACGTACCAGGACGATAACTGGCAAAAACTGGCTTTGCTCACGCGCCGGAGATGACGCGCCCCGACAGTGCTTAAGGGTCGTGGGGAATCTGGGCAATGTAGTTTTGAGGGACTACTGGTGCCGAAAAGCCATTGTAAAGAGCATTGTGATTTCAAGTTTGCTCGCAGCGCAAAAGTAATGATTTAAAGAATGTACAAGTCAAATCTAGCTGTTAACATGAAAAAAACTATATTACTTCATTAACTTCAAATTATGCAGTCTTCACAGAGAAAGGACTAATATGCTCCGTTCAGTTCAGGAAATGTCGCATTCACACCCAAAAAGCCTAAAGCGCACAATTGCACAATCCACACAATAGATACAAAGTGATCCATTTATCCAGGTGGTTCGAAGTCGGTAGAACACGTCCACTGCCACCAGCAGCCATAAATTATGCTTGCCACTGTAACAGAAATGTTACAGGAGCAGTGAGAAAGGGGATACTAGGTATCCCCTCAGGACTCCATATAGGGTGGTGTGTGCTGAACTCGCAAAAGGAAAAGCTAAGAAGGATAAAAAGTATCCCTCTAACCTTGAGAACAGAAGTTCTTAAAGAAAATGAGAGAATATAAAATGAGAGCCCAAAGGGCTCCCAGAAACACTGCACAAAATGTGCTGTGTGCTGCAAAAGTGAAAAACAGATGCCCTTCATAAAATATGGAGGAAAGCAAGACTACATAGAACAAAGTAAATGCACAAGGAACGGGGTTCCCATGGTCACAGCAAAAAGAATGAATGAGGGGAAAAAGGCTCCTCTAATTCAGGAAAACAAGAAAAAGGTCCACAAAGTGCTGGGGGTTTCACAGGTAGAGGGGATTTGGCATAACAAATGTCCCTAAGAATCAAGCCCGTCCCTCATTCTTTGAGCTGTTACAGGGGGCTGGCCTTGCATCAGCCCGGTTTGTCCAAGGCAAATCTACTCACTATCTTGGCTGAAAGAAAAGGTTTTGTGAGATGCAGTACAAGGGAAAGTGGTTGTATGTGTGCCACTGCAGTTTGACAGAGAAGGTTTAGCCATGCTATGGTTCAGATTTTATCTTTGAAAACCTGGCAAAGCAAAACCTTCAGGTGGTGCCCTGGTGCTTCCAGGGGCCTGCTTAATGGTTGCTCTTGGTTTAACAATCAACATAACCAGTTTTTAGAGGAGTTTCTGTGTGTGCTCCTGCCGTTTGTTAACTTCTCCTGAATTGGGACTATAATGTTCATTTAAGTACAATGACCACATCAAGATGGTGACATGGAAAACCATGTTTTGCTAGCAATGACTTAGTTGCACTCGGTGAGTTTCAAGCGTTTTCATTGGAGCGAATACACAGGGTTTCATCGCGACAGACTCTTCCTTTGTTGCCAATGAATGGTCAGGTTTTCCTTTGAATGAGGAAATTGTGTTGCTGACCTTTCTCGCTCAGCTTCCACTATGGAGCACATAGATGCATGCATGTTGAGGAAGTTTAATCTGGAGGTCTCAATAGAGATGAATGTTTCAAACAAACCTGTGTGGTATGGAGCGGGAGGGGCCACAGGCAAAGAAGCAGCAAAGGTGACCCTTGCTTGCCGGGGCCGTCATGCATTCTAGCATGCTATGCTGCAAGCAGCTGTAAACCTGCTGGTATGCAGGTTCATGCCCTCTGGCCTAAGGCAGGATATGTAGCTTTCCAACACCATTTGCCTCTGGAGCTCACCTGATAGCCAGCACTGATGGCAACCACACTGGGGGTCTGTACATATTACACATGGGATGTTGTAGATTTCCCTTTGTGTGATATTCTGTGAACCTGCGAGTCCCCCAGCAGTTTTTGCTGGTCTCCTGGATTTGTTTACTTGTTCTCCTGAATGAGTGGAAACCCTTTTTCGACACTCACTCATTCTTTTACTGTGCTTTTGGGAACCCTTTTTAACCTCTTTTTTGGTATTTCCTTTTGGAGTCATGCTTTCCTCCAACATTTCTGGCATTTACATCTTATTAAAGCAGCACACAGCACTTTCTGTGCTGTGTTGCTGGGAGCTCCCAGAGCTTTCACTTTCTTGTTTCTTCTTTTTCCTGACTAACTCTTGTGGTTACCAGGGCCGGGCGATCCTTTTAATCCTACTAGCTTTTTATTTAGCAAAATCAGCCCACCACACAGTAATATGCTGAGGGGTGATCTTGAATCCCTTTTCCTGCCTCTCCAGTAACTTTTTGTTAACTGTGATACGCTCTCTTTCCAGGCTGGTGGCGGTGTACCCTTTTACATTACTTTTTGTCGACTTTTGTTACAGGCTATCTTCACAGCTACAATAGGGGACACAAGAGACACCATTTACCCAATGGTGGCTATAGTTCTTTAAGCCCTCAATAAGATGACTTGGCCTTTTCTGATGTCGTCTTCTACCTTCCTGGGTGGGGAGGATTCCCTGCTCCCTTTGTCTTCGCCGGGCTTCCCAAAGCTTCTCTTAGTGACTGGCATGACAGCAAATACGGGAGGTGTCCGAAACTCCCCTTTCCTTTGTCCTGCAGTGTGCCTGACTGAAACCAGTTCAGAGTGGAAGGCTGGCTGTCCCCATTGGACAACCACCCCCAAGTTTGAATGGTGCATCGGCCATGATTGCTGGACTCTCCCAGCGTTCCTGGATAAATTCCAAGGTCCTGGCGCTGAAACTGTCGACCATTGGAACAGAAGATTCCGAAAAAGGACGCCACCAGCAACTTCCAGCGATCGTCAAGAGTGTACTGAGTAATCACTGCTGTCCCGATCTCGACTTCTAAGCAGCAGGGAAGATCCGAACTTGGCGACTTCCTCCTTTGGACTGGTGGGGCCTAATTAGTCCCAAGAAGTACAATTTGCGCCATCCCTGGAAGAGCTTTGACCTCCACAGCCTGCAATTCACCAATACCCAGGGACCTGTGCTGCTTCGCTGTGCATCTTCGCCTGAAGCACAGTTTCGTCTGGGACTTTATGGGCATCGTCCTAAGCCTGCAGTGTCTCCAGCCAGCTCCACAAAGTCCCCTCACCAGAGACGAAGACCGAGATAAGAAGAGTCTACCTCCGTGATAACCATCCTTCATTCAAGCCTGAAAAAAATGCCAACAAGCCAGAACCGCAAAGATCCTTTGCTGGGCATCTGCCTGCATGAGAGCGGTCGCCTGATCCAACGAAGTCCCTTTCTTTTGTCGCCAAGACCGAGAAGTCTGTGACCTGGTCTGCTGTCGCCTCACAGCTGGAACTATCCTGCAGCAACTGTTTCTTCACTTGAAGGAAATTTCCTGCTCCTGGTGAAACTTATCTGGAGTCTGCTTGCTTGATCCTATGATCCAGCGGGCTGCATATAGCTTGTATCTTGTACCACTCCAGGTCTCCATAGAGTTACTTTGGGGTGGATAACCCATTGTACTCTAATCCTGACTTGGGGCTTTGGTCCTTGGGGCAATCTTTCAAGAAAACATCCTAATTCCCTTGGTTTGTAAAACTTAACTTCTACTTACCTGCACACCCAGAAGAGATCCTGTTGAAGTCTGCCACTCTGAACCTTGTACTCTGTTCACCTGCCTAACCTGATCAACCCCTGGTATAGTAGCGGCTCAGTGTCCCCTCTGAACATTGTGAGACTTTCATAAGATAGCGTTGAACTCTTTAAGGGCTGGAACATAAGAGTCAGAAAAGGTTTGTATATATGTTTCAGATGGCTTTACTATGTGGTTTGTTTCTGAAAAAGCAATTGTAATGTGACTATAACTGTGGTTTACTATCCAAAGAATTTAGCAAGTGTTCTTCTTTTCTTTTACTGTGTTATAGTACTTACTTGAATTGAAAGTTACAACAGTGTGCCTTGGTGTATACATTAAATAACAATTTTTGTAGGTAACGTCTAAGTGGATCAGTGTTTTCTTGGTACCTCGCTTCAGCCCTCCTCCCTCCTTAGACTAAGCCTGGCTGCTCACCCTTCTACCAAACCCTTGTGTAGTTCAAGCTAAACCTAAGTAGTGTAACCCTGTTCACCCAAGGAGGGCTTTCCTAAGTGCTGTCTCAGACAGTACTTTTGTAAAAAAAATTAAAAAAAAAAAACCTAAGCGATGTAAACTCAAGAACTAATGCTCAGTTTAAATTGAAGAGTGTCAAAGTCTGCCCTGCACCCGCTTTCCAGGGAGTCATTGAAATATATCCACAACTGTAGATGAAGGGGTGCTGCACATAGTAGCA
Source organism: Ambystoma mexicanum (assembly GCF_040938575.1). NCBI lineage: Eukaryota > Metazoa > Chordata > Amphibia > Caudata > Ambystomatidae > Ambystoma > Ambystoma mexicanum. Next base: position 1,166,961,989 of record NC_090935.1, on the reverse strand, counting down.
GTATCAGTTACTCACCTTAGTGACACCCGTCTGCCATTCTTAAGTCTCCTTGCTATGAAAGGAGCACACTCCTTGCTGCACGCTCCTTAATTCCCCTGCCCCCATGATCATCAGGGTGGTGAACGATCTGACAGGTTGCAGATGTAGCCGTGCATGCAGACTCGGCACCCCTTAGCTTGAGGAGAAAATGTTTCTCGATTCCTTGGTAAAACCACGCAAGTCCCCATAACGTGGTGCCAGACATCTCACGAGTTAGGAGGCGCTAGGACTAGAACTGCAGGGGTTACTCCATAGAGCAACATGTATGAACTCCATGGGGAAGCCAGTGGGCATGTGGGATGTAGACTGTGTGCACTGGAGAGCTGTACATTTGCTGGGACTTCCAAATTAGTTTCGCTGTATTCAAACGTGTTCCAGTCTCCTCTGTTCATGAAGGATGAACTATTAGTTTTGAGTGAAGACTCCGACTTGGAGTACGAGAGTCACTTTTTGTATTAAGATTTAAATTTACTTTTTGTTTTAGGATTTCTTTCAAAACTTGAAAGTTCTGAAAGGATTAGAAGGAATCCAAGTTTTAAGAACTAATTTAATGTGCATTTGAGGGAAATTATTCAAGAATTGTCAAACTGTTTACGAAGAACAAGCAGTTATGCTGCCTTTGGATCTGATGGGCATCCTGCTTGCGAGCGCTCATGCTTATAGTCATGTTGTTGCTGTAGTCAGAAGCCGGTCAGGAGGCATCTGCTAGGAATTCTTGCAGTATGGTATTTTGACTGTCAAACAATTAGCATGATTAGAAGAGACAGGATGTTGACTTTTGGGAGTGCCACTCACAAGACATCCAGCATGATGAGATGAGGTAGTGCTGTCCGGCCCTTGGTCTCCTGCCATGTTTGGTAAAGGGCAGGCCAAGCTCTGCAGCTCTGTACTGACCCTGAACTGGAGAGCAATGGAAATAATTCTGTCAGACCATTGGATTTGGAAGGCGTCCCCTCTGTGTTTGCTATTATCATTATCTGGAGTGATGCCTGACTATATGTACACCAATGTTTTTCCCTTCGCATATTTTAAATGCTTGGCTCAAGACATGTGAATGTTCTCATATTGTGTCCCCCTGAACTTAATTCTATTATTATTGAATATAATACAAACTCTGAGCAAAGTTTTCTGTGTCTATTGGCTCGGGGGTGGCTGGCTACCCAGAGCCTTGCCCTGACAGCTTGGCATTCTGGGAAAATGTGGTTAGCGCAAGGGTCTCTACAAAATAATCAGTCACTCGAAAGAGCTTCTCATGGTCAATTCATCTCGGAGTCTTGATGTGAATGTTGCCCCGGACTAGAGTCCCCAAAAATGTAAGTGTATGTGATGCTATGCCCCATGGCATTTACCCTGGGTAACTGTGAAGCCAGACAAGGCAATGCTATGCCAACCATATCCATTAAACAAGCGACCAATCAATCAGACGGCATGGCCAACATTTTCAATTAAATAAAACCTGAAGTCCTGAAAAAAAGTCCCAAACGCCCCTCTACAGCACTGTAAGCACATGCCTAGTTTGTTAATGGGTTTAGGCCATAGTATTACATTGGACCTCCGTACAAAAGCGTATGTGTAACACAGCTTAGGTTTTGATAGCACCATGCTGCATTTTCTACACCCATAGCCTTTACACCTGTAGGTGCATGTGTTCTGCTGTTGCCATCATACATAGGCAGATGGCACTTTTGATGGCAAGCACGGTTTGATGACATTCTCCAGGAATGGTCGATGTCTTTATTTTTAGTAATGAAATTAAGACTTTGTAACATTGTGAAAGCCTGTCCGTTTCCACGAGGCCTGCAAAAGTTCCAAACTTCTTATGCATCGTATAGGAGTTGCCATGTAATGCCCAGTTTCACAAGAGTGTTAGATGCCATTCTTCATGTCTAGTTTCCCAGTCCAGGTCACCTGTGGGCCAGTGGGTCCAGTACACTGCAGTCTGCTTGTTATCATTCATTGTCACTTGGGCTACATTAAGATCTTTGATGGCGACTGCTGGCGGACAGCCCTCGTTTCGCAGTAGGGTTTCCAAGTTCTTTCAGTAGCATTGGTGGTCGCAGCTAGTTCTCACAGAATGTTGGCACCCTGTTGGCAGAATGTAGTGACCCTCTTCACAGGTGTCCTAACCTCCCATCCATAGCCCAAAAACATGTCTGTTTGGCTGACAACAATGCAGCAATTTACCTTGTCGCCATGCATGGTGGATGCAAAATTACTTTGTGGCGCCACAAGGACGACGGGTGGGTGGGGGAAGCAACACAATGGAGACACAAAACAGATACATTTTCAGGCCTATGTTGAAGGTTTCTAGCATGTCCGCAAGTGGTTTCCTGAAGCGGATAAAAGTGGAATTCTGGCTGAGCCTTGGGGCACAGCAGAGGTAATGCTGAAGAGTTGGGAGCAGAAAAAGCATGTATCCCCCTCCATTCTGTCCTGTAGACAGGAGGAAATCCACTGTAACGCCAGGCCTGGATGGTGCAGGAAAGAAAGAACCAGAAGACAGGCCTTCTCTGTCTACGCTCCAAGACTGTGGCACCTACTCCCTGTCAGCATGAGACTTGCCCCATCACTTCTACAACTCATGAAAGAGCTCAATACCTTACACTTCAAGGAATGGCTCCTCCTTAACGCCTAGCTCTACACGCCCTGCACTCCCCACCCTACCTGAGACTCCATGATCTTCTCCCCACTGTCCCCTCCCCCCACCCTGCCCCCCACTGGTTGCTTGTAGATGCCTTGCTGCCAATTGCCCACCTTTGCCCTCCTGTTAGCTCCATGTTCCTTTTTTTCCTCTGCTTCCCCTTCTTCCCCCTATGATTGTAAAGTGCTCTGTTGCTTCCCAAAGCTAGGTCCTCGCTCAATAAATCCACTAAGAATAATAATAAAATTCCAACAGGAAGGGGACTGTTGGCTAATTTGTCTGCCATGGTCAAGAAAGCCTCCCTAATGTGCAGTAGTGCGTATTCAGAGCTGTGTGCTAGGCGGGAACTCAATTGGTAGAGGGTTAATCCATGAGCTTTTTAGTGGCCATTGTTACTAGGATCTTTCCCATAAATTATTTTGTGCTCTAACACCTTAAAGTGTCTTTTGTGCTAGATGGCATTACAAATAAAGATATCAGACCAAATAACCGGCCAGGCTTAAGAAATATGGCAAAGTGCTAATTTATTCTCATTTAATAAAGCAGGGAGAACTTACAGGCATCGGACTGATGCATGTACTCTCACACCTTAAGTTGATTATGCAGTGGCCTTCTACCCCAATAAACGTCATCTATGACATCCTCGTACATGGAAAATCCTAAACCTATTGTAGGAAGGTATTGGTTAAGGGAACATATCTACATGGAGAACATCTAAGAATTAATACATCATTGGCTGCCCCTTATCTGTAGGACATGCTTTGAACTAACTCTAAATCCGTATAGTACTGATTATAGCAGACACAATAACAGAGGATTGGTCTGTGCAACATTGTATGTTAGGTTTCCCATTTAGACCCACTGATTGTTTGGCATACTATCCCAACCTTGGACTTTCGTCTCTTTAGCAGCACGTACATGAAATTAAACCTAGATACTTTGAATTGTGTCGGATTACTTCCTGTTCTCCCACTTAATCCATCATTCATGAGTCGGCCATAAGCCATAGTCTTCTGTCTGTAGTTGGCCTTGCAGCCTGCTCACTGTCCTGAACATGTGAGGGAGTGTGAGCACACTACTATCTTCGTCTGAGGCTCTAATGAATAGCCCTTGTCTTCGACTTCTGAGTCACATGTGAAGAGACCACAAATGTGTCCATTTCATCCTCTTATTTACTGATATTTGATTGAATTATGCAGGGTGCTGTTGCTTCTCTTAGACTCTAGAGACTTGCTCACTCTACCTCGTATAGACGTCATACACTTTTATGATATGATATATTTTATTTATATCGTGCTCATACACAAGTGTTTCAGAGCGCGACCAAGCAAAGGAGGGGAAACAAAGAGATAAACGATCTTACTAGGCCCAGTGACATTGAGAATGTGCAAGTGCATGGGAGAAGGAGAGGGGAAAGTGCAAGGGGGGGGGGTGCAGAGCAAAGTAGAAAAACAGATCAATAATGAATACATAAATAATAAATGATAAAGACACCAATCATGGTGGTGCAGCCCGAGAGGGCAAGTGCTGAATGAAGGCAACAGACATGGTGTGTCTGATAAGTGCAGGAAGAAGACTGGGGCGGGGGGGAACTGTATGGGTACAGATATAAACCCCAGTGCAAGAGGTGGCCCGGAGGCCGTGTGGGAGGGTGGCAGGGCAAGCAGGTACCTGGGTCAGGAAGACAGAGCGTAGGCCAGGTGCCAAGAGAGAACAGATCAGCAGGAGAGAGAGGCGGGGGAGAAAGTAGATGGAAGGTCTTGAGGTGCTTCCGGAATCGGAGATGGTTCTTCTCAAGTTTGAGTGGCAGGGAGGCTGTTCCAGAATTGTCCAATACTTTAACTGTTTCAGGTGTTTTCTTCTTCCTTAATCTAAGAAGGCTTATCCGTGTAACTCCCCTTGTGCCTTGCAATTATTCCTTAAAATAGCATCCTTGATCAAAGGCCAACCTCGACTCATCGCTTTTTTGCACACAAACTGTATTTTCAGCATCTCCTGATTCTGCAGCCTTGGTCTGTCTCCGAGGTAGCTTGGTTGAATTCGACATGAGCCAGCGTCCATTTTCTGATAATGGCCGTCCTTGCCATGTTATGTATTCCTATACAGCAAGCCTCTATATGTCTCATCTACCTTGTGTTACTGCGTATTTGCAGTTATTGGCCAGTAGGTTACTTCATCTTCTTTGTATTCATGATTACTTTAGCATTGGGTAACTTTAGAATTAGGTACATAGTTCTTATGGTATAGAATGGAATGGTATGGTATTTATTTATAAAGTGCCTATACACAGGCAGTGTTTCAAAGAGCTCAAGGAGGGTGGGAACATGGAGAAGAAACAGTCGCTCAGAGCCCTTGAAATTCTGAGACGATAACGGTCTGCACAGGCAGCGTAAGTAAAAAAGATACATTTAACCGTTTGGATACAGCAAATAGGCCTGACAGCGATTTGGCGATTTTTATCAAGTGCATATTAAGGGGTGAAGACAAGGAAAACAGACCAACGATCTTCAGGCAGAGATGCACTTGGATCATGCAAGTTCAAGATGGTCAAGGGAGAGGGGCAGGAGGGGTCCAAGTGCACCCTGTCGGTAGAGGCTGAGATAAGTGCGGAGAGAAAAGCTCTCGGATTTATTCAGAAGTGCAGTGAGGGGGAAGTGTGCATGGCCCTGAGGCAAGTGCAAAGAGGACTGGCGGAGGTGTCCGGGATCTGTGAGAGACTGAGGTACACCAGATGGCCAGTCAGCAAAGCTGTATGGAAGAGGAGGGAGAGATGGAAAGAGCACAGGGCTAGGTTAGGAGGACAGGGGGAAAGTGGAGGAGAAAGGAGGAGGAGAAGAGAAATGTCTTGAGGAGTTTCCAGAATTTAAGAACAGGCTCAAGGCTGAGGGCGGCAGGGAGGCTAAACCGGAGGGTGGCGTCTGCTGAGGATAAGGATCTCCCTCCAAATCTCTGCTTGGAGAACCAGCTCACTCGTAGAAGGTTGGAGGTAGATGAGCGGAGGGCTCGAGAGGGACAGTATTTAGGTAGGTAATGTTGCAAGTAATACAAAGGGTCTTGAATTTGATCCTTGCAGCCACGGGGAGCCAGTGAAGGAATTTCAGCGCCGAAGAGATGCGGTCCCTGGGCTTGAGGCCAAGGATAACTCTTGCGGTTCTGTTCTGGATGAGTTGCAGAAGGCACAGGGCAGACGCTGGGAGGTTGAGGAAGAAGCTGTTGCAGTAGTCCAGCCTAGAGAGAACCAGGGCTCTGGAGACAGTGAGACGCTGGGGAAAAGTGAGATGTCTCTCAGGAGGTGTAGTTGATGGACTTTTTTGAGATGTCAGAAATGTGATGTGAAAGGAGAAGAAGTGGAGTCAAAGATGACCCCAAGGTTTTTGGCCTCGCAGGTGGGTGCAGGGCTAAGGGAATCTGGCTAGAGATTGTTACATTGTTACTCTTAAGTATTTTCATATCATTTCAGCATAGGTTCATATATCTTTTTCATGACATCACTCTGCCCTCGTCAGGAGTTCACTTAACATTCCATGATGTCCAGCATTGCGTGCTGACCTACTTCCATGCGGCATCCTTCCACACTTTCAGTGTGAGGGTACATTCTATATGGCTGTCGGAGTGCATAACGTCTCTCATACACTTGATGCAGTATAGGCATAACACATGGTGTCCCACATACAGCCCTACTCCTGCTGTTCCCGTATGATGGCGGTGAGGGAGCAATGATGATTTTTTAAAGATCAGGAATCACTTCTAATTGGGAGCAACTGAGGGAAGTTGCGTAACTTTCAGAGGCAAAACATAGTAAGAGTTTTTTCAGTTTCAGCTATTGGGTTACACTTTAGCGCCACCTATATGCCAAAACTATTGCTTTAGAGTACAGATAATGAGAAATGGCATATTAGGAGGGACACACAGCTTTTAGGTGTTGTTTGGCTATTTTCCCACCCACTGACTGCCCATGCCATGCTAATCCATATGGCTATTCCCACCAAGGTCCTTCCCCGTTCTGCCCAAAACACCTCCTCATGGGAACTCTTTGAGGTCACTTTAATCAAGCCTTACCATCAAACGTTGTGCTCGAAGTACCTACCAGTGTTTTTTCATAGCAGTCTTCTGCGAGTTAGTCTTAATTGGAGTTGTAAACACGCTACAGGTGTAATAAAAATACTTAACCAGGTCTGCCTTCAGCCACTCAATAAACACTCTGCGTGTCCTTCACTGAAGTCCTGGTCAGAACAAGCATTGGAAAAGCCTACAATTTTGGCTTGTGTGTAAGTAGTAGGCATTTTCCAGACACTCCTTGGGTGCAAGTATTAGGCATTTGCCAGACACTAATATTAGATGCCCAATACTTGCACCTGCTAACATTGATGGCCAGTCAATGCCACTTGGGCAGTGCCTGGCAAGAGCCTTCCCCATGCCTACACAAAAGCCCAAACTGTTGGCTTTAACAATGTTTGTTTTAATGCTGGATCCCATTTTCCCTGTAATGTCTTCCCTAGGGGACTCACAGTGAATCATTGTTAGGGGGTTTCTCAGGTACTGCTTCTTGGGATTAGATTAATGTCTCTCTATGTACGGCAGAATCTGTCTGGTAGATGCACCCTTTCCTTGTGCCCCCCAAATCAAGTGTACAATCTGCTACGAGATGCATACGCGATATGAGGCTGCAGGGAATGTTACACTACTAATGGCAATGAACATTGAAAAACCGTCCTAGGTTATTTGCAAGGTTGCTTGCAGAAAGAACGCCTGGAATGACGAGTTATGCTGGTTTGATGGCATACCATTGAAAAGTAAGAATTGCAATATTTCCTTGGAATGTTTATGGGAATTTGCACCACGTGGTGCTCAGCCATTTTCGGCAGACTTCCCGTAGGACACCGCAATGTGCACATGTATTCTGTACACACTCCTTGGGAGCCTGGAATCTTCACCCAGCACTAAGTGACACAATGGCTGCCGTGTTTATTGCTTTGCTTTTCACTGCAGCGTCGCAGGTGTTTGTGATGACGTGCCGGTGCCGTGGATCCTGTTCTGCTAGTACTGCAGTGTTGTCAAGCTTGTAAACACCCCGTGTTCTTTTGATTTGATTACAGGTTGGTAACACAAAGTTCCCATTCCGTCAATTGGGTGTGTACCTTGTCGTGGTGGATGCTTGTACTGGAACCCTGAGGTACAACATGTCTTTTTCCGACGCGAATATGGGAGCATTGGACACCAATTTGAAAACCAAAGTTCAACCGAGGTAGGATTGCTGTCATGATATGTGGATTGTTGTCGCTCTCTCTCAGACAAAATGGCATAAACAATTAAATCAAAATGGCGGACCGATTTGTATAATTTAGCTGTCACCGCCTAAATGTATGAAATGTATTTCTTCTTTGAAAAACCTCAACGTGTATCACAGTAGAGAGAAAGGGGGGAAAAAGGAGCAAAAGATGAAATGGGGAAAGACTTGGAAAAAAGGCAGATATTCAAGTGAGACGTGTAGCTTTTACAGTAAAATGGTAAGCGATGAGATCGGCTCATTGTAGAATGGAGGTGCACAATAAGCCAACAAAAAGCTTTGGAATGGTTACAGCTACTTCTGAAAAAAGTCCTGTTTTATCACAGGAGCTGCCGCCTCCCTACATATTGTATACAAGCTCAGATTCCAAGGCAAACCCTTCAGGATATGGGACATTGAGTTTTCCTTGAAATCTGTCAATGACGTCTGTGCTAAAGTAGCAGTGTGACCTAAGTACTCCCAACTGTATTCCAAAGACATCCTCAAATGCAGTGTTCCTGAAATAGTTCAATTCATAGATGAATACAAGGATTTGGGAAGCAGGTTTGCTGGTACCCAAAGGCTAGTGGATACTGCCTTTGCTGTGCCTGGTCACATTTGAACTTGTTTCAGAGGCTTAGCTGGTGTCTGTTGTGGAGCGAGGGGTAGGCAGAAATGTTGCCCTAGCACAACACTAGGCATACGAGGGAAAGCCTACACGTAGTTGCTTGTGCACGACTTCTTTGTGATCACATAATGCCATTCTGCCTTTAGTGTGGATCCTCATCTCTGGCGAAAGCCGTACCACAAACTCGCCCCATCGACTTTATTTGGTAAAAAGTTCCTGGTTACCTTAAAGGGCCAAAGCCTTGAATGCGCCATAGTGAGCGTGAAATGTGTCCGCAGAAGGGCGTTGTCTTATTAAAAAGATGTTTGGCTCAAACACATACGTGTAAGCTTCCTTTTGCGAAGTGTGTTTTAGGAGGTTGAAATATTTTTTCCTCTATCGTCTCTTCTATGCAAGTTGCATAATGAGGAACGACAACTTTTTTTTTTTGTTGAAAGGTGAGTTGGTGTAATACCATCTCTCCTCAAAGTCAGTTTTTGCTTTACCCTATACCCGTCGCCATTGACCATTCATCATTTTGTACCTTCTTTGATCCAGTGATAAAACCTTCATGGAGGGATTTTTCTTGTTGTCGGTTGGTAAACGTTGATAGTCCGCCATTTGGTTGAACCTTAAGGCGCTGAATTAAACCCATAAAACAGCAGGGGTTGCAGATGAAAGCCTACATAGGTATTTTGATTCTCAGTGTGCCACAATTTCGTCTCAATGGGGAATTTACTTTGCTTGCACGTTGCAGTTGTTTTGAAGTAAGAGATTTGGGTAATGTTCCTCTTCGGGAAGTGGGAGATTTCATCACAGTAGTTAGAACTTGGTATTCAGACTGGAATGTTATTTGGTGTTAAAGTAAAATGAAAATGTAAACCTGAACACCCCTGAGCACCATAAAGCCTTGAGAAATACATAATCTTGCCCCCAGACATGTGGAGGCCACAGTATGGGCAGGAATGCCGCCCTCTGAAACAGGAGGACAGACATTGCTCTGTTCCATTATCCATCAGCCTCCATAAACTACACTGGGAGATGAATCTGGAGTGCACTGTTTTCTGATGGGTATCGAGAGTAGTGCACTCTAAGGCAATGCGGGCCTGTACCATAACACAATATCCAAAGCATCTGACCACACGTATTTTACCTTAATGGGTACAAAAAGATTAATTGTGGTTGGTGCTTCTTGAAATATGAAGGCACACTACATGTCTATGGTGCGGCAATACTCAAACCCTCCCCGGAATGGGTGTACTGGTAGATTACCTTTTCTCCAGTGGTTTTACTCTTCCTTTCTACTTCGTGAGTGTGTTCAGAGGATTTGCCTGGATCTATGGATGTATATCGGCAATATGCACGTTTTGTAGTGGGGTGTGCGGACATGCAAAGCACGAGGGAAAAATAAGAGGGACAAACTTCAGAGATTTGCAGAAGAATACGTGTTTTGGGAGAAAGGAGGTAACCCTCAAAACTCCTGTCAAGTCCGTAAAATCCCCCAAGTTTGTGTATAGAAGCTACAGTGGGGACTTAATTTAAACTTTGTATGAAAATTCCCTGGATCACCTTCTATCTGGAATGTATCTGATCCCTTAAATGCAGAGTCTTTGTAATATGGATCGAATTGTAAGTTTCTTCTGTCTGTTCCCCATAAAGAATTGAGAACAATCTTCGACTGTGCTAATTCTATCTCGGCTCCAGTGCGTCTCTGAGCACACTCTGGGGGTCCTCGCCTCCTCACAAGCCCGCTTGAGGCCAAATTCCCTCTCACATGCTCCCTATAACCTGCCGCTGTCCCTCACTTCCTCTGCTTCCACTCTAGCACTTCACCCATTTTTTTTAAAATTATTGCACCAGTTATTTGTTTACCCATAGAATGGCATGCTAAGTAGCCTTTCTACTTCCACAGAAGGCAAGCTGACATATAAATGAATTTGACAGTCGACCCCAATTTGACATTCATAATTGTTTGATAGTGTTACCATCTGTTGGGTAAGATTTTCATCTTTATGATAAATCTTCCTGACCCGTCTCAACCCCGGAACATTGTGCTTGGGCTTTGTAATTGTTACCTTGTCCTTAGGTGTGTGGGAATCCTTTTCCCCTCTCACCTGGTCTTATACTCTTTTTATGGGTGACCTTTTTATGTCTATCCATAGTGTATGATTGGAGTAATAGTTTCCTATAACTTTGGACCGACTGTAATGTATTATGGCAGCACACATTTGTAATGCATTGACTTCCTTTTAATTCTCTTATTTCATGAGTGATCTACTGTTCCCCAGAGGTAAAGTGGGATTCACATCCCCTTTACATTGATTTAAGTGAGCCAGCACACCCCACCTTATGTGGAGTGCTGGGGAGATGCAATGTACTCCCTTTTTTACTTACCTGGTAATGTTTTTGTTACAATTGCAAGTTTACTTACCAGTGGCATTGGTTTTACCTTGGTGACTGTTCAGTCTTATTACTCGCAGGCTGTTAAATCAGCCACTGTAATGCACAGAAGGGCCACCATTCTGCTAGAATGATGGGCGCCTTCTTTTTTCTCATTTACTTGTTGTTTGAGGCCTTCCCCGGCCATTCTTGGTGGGGACGACCTCAGTGGAAGATTTGGCTTCAATGGGAATTCACGGCTTGGCTCCAGAGTGTCTGAGAAGGCAGGAAGTGAGGGAGGAGTCCAAAGCTCTGCAGCCCTTTGTCTTTCATCTTGCCTGAAAGGAACCAAGTACCAATTGGGGGGCTGGGGGGCGACTGTCCTGATTGGACAGCCAGGCTGCCCCTTTTTGTAAACTGCAGGGAGAATTTGCAGAAGTTGTGCTGTAGTTCCTGATAAATACTCCAATCCGGGTCGCTGCTGATAAGTCAACCACTGGAGCTGAAGATAAAGAAAAGACGTCTGTAGCAATTTCCAGCGACCGAGGGCCTGGTGTGCAACCGGAGCCTGATGCAACCCTTCCTTGCAATCTACCTGGGGGTCCCGAATGTGACGACTCCTACCCAGAGACTGGGGAGATTTACTAATCTCATTCAGACCTGCATTATGAGCCATCCCCCGACATGCTGCGACTATACCCTGGGACCTTGAGCCTGAGTGCAGTGCATGCTCTTCGGAATCCATCCGAAACATTGGACTCCTGCTGGATCTCTAGAGATACGATTTGAATCCTTGAAGTCTCCTCACCAGAGAGCACGTCCAGATTAATGAAGAGAATCCAACCAGCGATATTTGTTCTTCATCTGGCTGCTGTAAATGGGCGCCAAATCCACAGAGCCATGAGCCATGAGATGCAACAGCAGTCGTCAGAGGAGGCTTCTAGCAAAGGGTTCTTTTTTTTTTTTTCTTTTTTTTTTTTTTTTTTTTTTTTTTTTTTTTTTTTTTTTTCTTTTCTTTTCTTTTAGACACTTCTGACGCCTTTGGAATCTCAAAGTGGAATCACCGTGAAACCTTTGTTAAAAAATCTTTTAGATTATAAAAACAAAAAAAAAAAAAAAAAAATAAAGAACCCTTTGCTAGAAGCCTCCTCTGACGACTGCTGTTGCAAGTTCCCACCAAGTGTCCAGATCTTTGGTCTCCAGACCAAGAATCTAGGGACCGGGTCCTGTGCTGCTGCATCCTGAGTGCATCCACTCAGCTCTTCTTTTCTCCTAAGGTACTGTGTGGGCTCGGGTAATACTTACCTTATGTCTGGTGTGCATCCTCTGAGGCTGAGTGGGTGATTTGTGTGTTGGGAGTTTGCCCATACCACTCGACCAGGCCAAATGCTGGAACACATATGGGGAGCCTTCTGTGAAGTCCCTCAACACTTTAACTAACTCTGAAGCTAATACTTAGTTGTTTAAGAAGATATCCTATGAAACTTTGACTTTCTTGCAACTGAAACCTATCCTGACCTGCCTACATCTGGTACCTAGACCAGTGGGGTCCCTCATCTGCCTCTGAGCAAACTCATGCTATAGACCAGGGTTGGACTTTACAAGGTAAGGATTCTACCTTGAAAGTATAACAATTGTAAAATGATTTACTTGCTAAAGAAGTTAGTTGGGTAACTGTACCTCTGTGAAAGAAGACATTGCAAAGTATCATTACATTTATGTTTACCTTTGAGTTGCATTCTTCCCCTCTAAAAAGTATACAAGGTGCTTTACTAACTTTGACTGGTGGTTTCCCACTTCTGAAAATATTGGTACTGTTTTATTAACTGAATGAGTGTAAAAGCTTAAAAATAGGGTTTACCTACTGTGAAATACATTTTGTCTGTCTTAATCTGTACCATTGGGTTTTGCGTTCCATGGTCTGCTTTTTACAGGTCTAAAACAGTCTTTGAGTTAATACTTGTCTTTGATTTGCTTAAAGGCATATAGGCTTTACTCATCTTGAATAGCTGCTACTCTTCTAAACTTTTAACCCTGGGTTGTGCTTCCTTGAATTAATAGCTTTTTACTGACCTTAGAAACTGTATAAAGTATGCTAGGCATAACTAGCTATTAGGTAGCGGATAGTTATGTACCAGTAGGTCAATTACTTACCTTGAAATACATTGGCCCTCATTACAAGTATGGTGTTAAGTGGTCAAATGGGTGGTAAATCAGTTACTGCCAACTTCACCACTACGCCAAATTATGAGGTTGGGCCTGGAGTGGAGGATGTATCTCCAGTAAAATCATGGAGGTAAATCCTCCCACTCACTGCTGTAAAACCGGCGGAATTACCACAGTGGAAATTCTGCCATGCTAATTCCTCCAAAAAAGCTGCATTGAGTCCAATGGACTAAAAAACAAAAATGGGGACTGACACTTCTAATCCGGCGGTAATTCTGCCGGACCAAGTGGTGGTAACAGTAATTTAGTTGGATGGTATTCCAGCTGACTTACCGCCAGGATACAGCCCAACTTCTAATGAGGCCCATTGTGTCTTTCTTGGAGTGTGATTGGGTTTTGCTTTCACTGAATTGCTTAGTGCATTCTAAAATAGTTGATTGTTCATACTTATCATTGAGTAGCTTGAGGCCCCTCCAGAAAGTATGATGAGTTTTACTAGCTCTGAACTGTGTTTCTGTCACAAGGTCATGACTGACGCAATCAATTACCCTTGAATTACTGATGGTATTCTAAAAGTATATATAACCTGGTTTTACTCCCCATGAATAGTTGAATGTCATTCTGAATGTGTTGTAGGTTTGAGTCGCCTTGAACTGCTGATTGCTATTCTTAAAACTTTATACTTTGAGTTGTATCCCATAAGTATAATTGTGATTATATGTTATAGTACTTGATATTTATCTCAGCCTACTTGTGTTTAAATAAACCCTTTATTTTTACAATCCATAGTGTTTCAGTGTTTCTTTGGACCATATGTATGCCTCAATTTCTTTGTACCATGCTATAGCTCTCTTCCTCCTAATACAAGTCTAGCTTCTCTGTCTATGCTACCAAAACATTCTCGGGTGGTACAGCTTTATACTAAGAGTGGAGCTTATGTACTGCCTCTGATATGGTTTTTATGAAGTCTGGGTAGGACTTTCGAAAAACTGCCCTAACACCATGATGCATATTTCAGTTAGCATTATGAAAAAAGGTTTTGATACCTTTTATTGGATTAATTGGAAATATTTGAAACTAATACATTGTTTCATCACTGTATAAGTCCCATGGACTTCTACATCAGATGGTGCAGAGTGAAATAATTTCACTCTGCAGTCTGATGAAGTGTCTATGGCTGCTTTTTAGCGTTCTGTGCAATACCAGGGGGAGAACTATTTAGGTTTCAGTCTGCTCTCTCCCACAAGAACCGCCAATTGCAGCCAATTCCTGTGTGAACCTGAAAAGACTGATCTGCAAAAGGAAATGCCTCCTTCCAGTCTCTAGACATCATGCTGCTCTGTCTGCCAATCTCATAAAAGGGGCTTACCTAATTATAAAGGGAATTTCTTTCTGAACCATGAATTACATTCCACAAAAGAAATCTCCCTCATGGGGATAGTTTTTATCTTGCCCATCTTATGCATTTATACCAAAATAAAATAACATATCCTAACACGTCATTTGTGTAGGGTGTGCTACTGTAGTTGCACTGTTTTGTAGCAATATAAATAGCAGGTGCTACTATTACACCAGCGTTTCTAAGGATTGGGCTCAACCCCACCATTTCGAATTGCAGATCACCGCAGGCGTGGCCACTGGGCTCCCGTGAGCGCGACTGCATGCGAGTGGATGTGTGGGAGTAATATCGTATGAATGGTTCCATGACATTTCATCGTGGGATGTTTTTTCACAGTGTTTTTCCAGCTGATTTTTTTTTTTTTAATGAAAAAACTCAAAGAATTTTTTATTTTTATAACCCCCATCCCCTTTAATTTTTTATATATTCCCGAACACCCACACCCAATTTATATATTTTTCTAACCCCTCTCAAAAAAATGTGATTAGTTATGTCAGCAAAAAATTTGTGGTATAAAAACCAGCAAAAAAACATCCCGCGATGAAAGGACATCGTACCGTATGAATATAAGAGCAAAACTCCACATTCCAATAGGACACCATTAAACGAGTGGGTTGAAACAACAATAAGACGCTGACCCTGTAAGAAGAACGTGAGTCTAGCAAGGACCAAGTAACGCCCTGAAGAAAACAGAGTGTGAGGGTCGAAACAAGTGTTGCCACACTACCGTTGCATTGCAATTAAAAGAGAAAAACGTACATCCTTTGGCCAGTATTTGCTATTGCTCATCGTTAAATTAGGACATTTCGAACGTGCATACTAGGGTGTATGCGCAGGCTGTAAAGGGCATAACGTGTTCTGCTACTATTACACCCCATGATGTTTTATAATCCACTGAAGTATAAAAAGCTGAGTTGATCCTTCTGGGGTTCTAGAAAGTACATATGTCTGTGGCCTGTGGTTTAGCCACTTGACAATCTGATCAGCCATTTGTTTTATGAACGCATCTAACATTGAACCAATATCATCTGAACATAAGAGATCATAGAATAATCTTTGTGTGTGCTTTCATCTTTTTCAGGTCAATAGTTCTCTTGGCCACTAGAGGAGATCTAGGAAATCTTGATGGAGTTTCAGAAGCATTGGTATCAATGGGGACGGCTAAGCAAGCATACCTACCAAAAAACGGTTTGTAACCAAGCGCTATTTTTCTGTTTCAAACCAAGTAGATTAATTTACATTATCCAATCAAAAGAATGCCTTTGGAAGATTTTGATCAACGTAGGTAGAGGTCTCTCCTGCTCCTGTATTCAGACCGGTGCTCACCACTGAGCCACACACAGCAGTCTGAGCTTGAGAATTGAATCTTGGAGCCCTTTGGTGGGTGTCGGTTTGGGGTGCGGGGAAGGCTGCCAGATTTGGCCTTTATCAGAGAAAGATACTTCATTCACTCAGTACCCTTTTCTTTAAGTTTATTGAACAGCATGTATATTAATACACATGTAAAAAATACAAACATATGTTGGTGATGCTTGTGAATCTGCTTAGAATCACATGCTGTGCATATAGTCTGACATTTAGTGGTAATTGCAGAGTATTGCATCTTTTTTTCGAAGGACGTGTCTGTAACACTATCCCTAACGTGACGTCTAGTGTAGCCAAAATCTGCCTACCTAGTTGGTCACACATAATGCAGAGCTCTTAGGAGTTTATATTGCTACTTCACTGGTGTTCGGCGGTTTCACTTGCCTTTGATGACTACTCGATGGCTGTTGAACAACTGGTCCTGTCCGCTGACCTTTCATCTTCGGCTGATCAGCAACTGTTTTCCACATGTCCTTGGTCCTCTGGCCCAGCCTTTACAGTAGGCAGAGTGGGGTCCTGTTTCATTGCATTCTCTTAAGAATGCCTTTCCTTTGCCCCTTCTTTGCCCTTTCGCTTGGCCTGGCTGCCGCTTCCCTCTGCTATGGAGAGGACTCCTTTAAAATGTTGCCCATCTTGCAATGGCAAATCCCTTTGGAAGGAAACCATCGCCGATGCAATCAGTGTCTCCCTTGTGACCAGGATGAAGGCTTGTGTAAAGACTGTAAGCTCTTTGGCCCAAACCCTGAAAGACAGGTTTACAAAATGGTGGGCGGCCTATGCCATGCAGGCCGAGAGTCACTCCCTGACCGTCTCCTCAGACGAGGAATCTGTTGGCAGCTATGGCACCGATTCGGAGGCCCTTCACCTTACGATGGAGCCCTTGCGCTCCCACGTGTCCGTCCCTGGCCCCGACCGGCATGCCGCTGGCAACGCTATGGGGAAGTCGCATCCTGGTGACGGGGACACTCCCACACCACATGCTTCTAAGCACACAATCCCCAAACTGCTGCTGGTGGATCCATCAGGCAAAGTTTCCACGCCCGCAGGCCTGTCTAAGCCTTTGACTGGGCTTTCCGAAAGTTGTGGTTCAGCACTCTTTGTGAAACGGTTCATAGTCAAAACATCGAAAAACAAAAGTTCGAAAGTCAAAATATCGAGAAAAAAAGGTCCATTTTTTTTTATAACGTTTTTTATTTGAAATGGTGGGGCTCCCCCCCAAACCCCCTTTTCTTATTTATTTTTTGGTTTTACCTTTTTTTTTTTTTTTAACATACGAGAGCCAAAAAAAATATAAATAAAAAAATTAATTATTCGACTTTTTTTTCGACTTTTTTCCCATATTTTGACTGCACACCCTGCGAAACTGCCTCTGCAGCTATGCATGGTACTAAATCTCCATCTGTAGTGGCCGTTCCCTCTAAACCATCAACTTCCAACGAGGTAGTATCGAAATATGCCGCAGCGCCGAAAGACACGCAAAAACAGTTCAGGAGAAAAAGGCTAATTTGCCCATTTTAACCCCCTGGAAGGCCCCATCTTTGTCTGAGGGCTACTCTCTGGTCTCCACTCCTCTTTGTAGGGCCCTACATCATGACACAGCTTCTCCTGCATGCACCCCCCCAAACCCTCCTAATTCCCAGAGCCTCCACTCTCTCCTTGGAGGAATCTCATCAGGACACCCTAATGGATGTTTCTGGGGATTCCCCAGATTATCCTAGCCCGAATGTCTCCTATAACAAAGGCCATGGTCAGGGCGGTCAGTATCCCACCTATCAGGACCCAGATTGGAACCCTGCAGATGACCACGACACATGGCAAACCTTGCTACATACCACTGACCCTGACTTTTTTCTGGATGCGCCTCCTGCCTCCCATTCTAGGGACTCGTCGCCTATAGATGATCAGATGATGATCAACAACCTTCTGAATAAAGCGGCTGACCACTTTCAGATTACCACACTGTAATCCATCGCTGATTTGGACTTCGTAGAAAATATCCTTAAGAAAATGCCCTTGTCAGCCAAGCCATTCCTTTATTGAACTCTGCCAAGAAGTGCCTGGGCCCCTCATTGCATTATGCACACGTGCAGTGAAACCCCAGTGTGGAGAATGCTTAGCCCTGCTCCTTCAGACCCGCTCGACATCGGGGGCCATGCCATCCCGGACTCCCTGGTTGTCACCACTACTCGTAAGAAGCCGGTTCTGCTGTCCTTGTCAGAATCCCCTGCTGACGAGGACTGCAAATGTTTGTACTCCCTTGGCAAGCGTGTTACCACCTCTGTGGCGTTTTCCACTACGATTACCAACAACACCACACTCCTCGCAAGCTACAGTGATGTTTAATGGGGCCTTGTCCAGGACTGCCTTCAGATGTTCTGGAACCTATTTGCACCCGCCTTTTGGCTGTGGTTGCAGAGGGCAGACTGGTCACCCAGAATATCCTCAAGAACTCTGCCAAAACTAGGGGATGTATCCTTGCCCAGGGAAACCTGCTCAAGCGCCACGCCTGGTTGAAGAATTCGGGGTTCAAACCAGAGACTCTGGCTTCTTTAATCAACAAATCAGTGAAGGAGGCCAACCTTTTCGGAAATGCAGTTGATGATGCCCGGAGACGGCTAAGAAGCAACACAAGACCCTGAAATTACTTAGCCAGATCTCAGCTAAACCCTTCCTCCAGCATGGCATCTCCAATGCCCGCCAGTCCTTTCGAGGGCAGTCCTTCTCCCACTCTCCTCATGAACAGTATGGCTCTGGAAGATCCAACTGGGCCTCCGGACAGCGCTTGTCCAGTAATTTCCAATCTCAACAGAGGAATTTCCTCGGGGTGGAGTGGGGTGGGAGGGGTGTCAGGGGTAGAAACATTTCTTCCAGGCATTACCCTTCCTCTGCCTACAAATGACTCGACGGTATGGGTCCCCTCCCACACTTCCCGGTCGGGGACGTTTAACATCATTGACCCATGCATGGGAGGGGGAACACATCAGATCAGTGGGTACTCAAGATCATCGCCCGCAGAACTGCATCAAGTTCCTGCAGCCACCCCGCTACCATCCACCCAGAAGCAGACAACTTTCACCAGACCATGTGCGCATCCTGTTGGATGAGGTTCAGGTCCTGCTGGAAAAGGGCACCATTGAAGTTGTCCCTCATATCCAGGTACACAAGGGTATTTATTCAGCGTTTGTTTTTTATTTTTTGTACCCAAAAAGGATCTAACCATGTGCCCTGTTTTAGTACGTCAAGCCACAAAAGTTCAGGATGACTAACTCTTCAGGAAGTAATCCCACTGCAGCGGCAGGGGACCTATATGGCCACGTTGGATATGAAAGATACATACTTTCATATTTCAATGTTGCGAGCGGACAGAAAGCACCTCAGTTTCGGGATAGAGGAAACGCACTATCAGTTTAAAGTTCTCCCCTTTGGCATTGCCTCGTCCCCAACGGTGTTTACAAAGTTACTGGCAATAGCTGCGGCTCACCTGCACAGGCAGTCCATCCCTTTGTATCCCTACCTCGACTGGCTTATTACAGGAGACTCGTACGGAACTGCCTAGCGAATACACAGACTACAGTAAATCTCCTTTTCAGCCTGGAATTCTTTATCAGTGAGCAGAAATCAAGTCTGGCCCCCAACCAAGTCAAACAGTTTCTGGAGGCCTTATTCGGACAGAAGACTGGCTCGTCTTCCCCTCCAGTGAGAGGATTCAAATTGTGCTTTTCCAGCTCCCTCCCTATTTAGCCAGTCACCAGGTAACCGTTCGCAAGGCCATGTGGCTGCTGGGGATGATGGCTTCCTGCGTCTTCCTAGTTCCTCGCGCTCGTCTGCGCATGTGTTCCAATGTAGAAGTGGCTCTCAAGCCAATGGTGTCAGGCAAAAGGCCAGTGGGACGATCTAGTGGTTGTCTCTGCAGTGGTGGTCAAGAGAAACATCTGCAGGGGGAATCCACCACCACACTAGAGACCACTCTCACCATGTACACATATGTTGGGGTGGGAGGGATAACCTTCTTCAATAGACAGTGCACGGCATCTGGACCCCATCAGTAGCGTCTAATCACATCAATCTGTTGGAACTGCTTGCAGTGTTCAAAGCCTTCAAAATAATTCCAAGCACACCTTTGTGGGAAACAGTTCTGGTCCTTACAGACAGTACCAGGGCCATGTACTACCTGGACAAACAGGGGGGCACTCCCTCTCAAGGGCTAACCATACTGTCCCAGAACATCTGGAAGTGGGCACTCAAACACATGTTCCTCCTCTCACAATATGTTCCATGGGAACATAATCATTTGGCAGACATGCTCCATGTAGAGCACGAGTGCCAGTTGCAAGAGCCCATTCTGCTGAATGTCTTTACAGAATGGGGTTTCCCAGAGATCGACTTGTTAGCAACTCTGCAGAGTGCCCAGTGCCCAGATTACACCTCCAGGTACTCACAGAAACGCTCCATAGGGAACCATCTCTGGATAACATGGTCTGGGAGATTTGCCTATGCTTTCTCCCCTGATTCCGCTTCTCAAACAGATAGTGCACAAGATTTTCCTGGTGGCACCAATGTGGGCCTGACACCCTTGGTTCGCCCACCTCATGGAAATGCCAGTATCCCCTTCCAGGAAGCTGTCATGTACGTACAACATGCCGTCTCCAGACCAGGGAGAGACACTGCATTCATGCCCCCAAACACTCAACCCAACAGCTTGCTTCCCAAAGTCCTAGAGTTTGGGCACTTTCAGCTCCCTCAGAGATGCATGGATATACACAGGGAAACATGAAAACCTAACACCAGACATTGCTACTCCAACAAGTGGAAGTGATTTATCTGGCGTAATACTAAGAACGTCAATCCCATTGACTGCTCCCCTAAAGCTATTGGGCCTCATTACACGGTAGGCGGAGAACCATGGCGCTATTAGTGCCATGGTTCATGCCGGTAAAATACCGGCACCGCCTTGGTGGAAAGGGGAATTACCGCCCCATTCCAAGGTTGGCAGGGCGGTAATTCCCCCTTCCACCATTGCCCTTCCCCATTCCCATTTTTGCCCCATACGGCATAATGGGAATGGGGAAGGCGCTAATTACGGTACCGCAAATTGAGCTACCGTAATTAGCTCCCTGGGTCCCTTTGCGGGCTGGTTTTTAACGCCTGCAAAAAGCAGGCGTTAAATTCCCCAACCCGCAAAGGGACCTCGTAGTAAGGCAGTAAGGATTTACCGGTACCGGTAAAGTACCGGTAAACCCTTACTGCCTACCGTGTAATGAGGCCCAGTGTCCTTTGTCTAACACACTTATTAGACTCTGGACTCTTCTTTTTGATTCCCTAAACGTCCACCTGGCCGCCCTTTCTGCGTATGCCACCTCCCAGAGCAAGGTTTCATGGTTGAAAATGCCTGTCATTAAGGCCTTCATGGAAGGGCTGATGAGACTTCATCCCCCTATTTCCAACACAACTCCTGAATGAGACTTAAATGTTGTCCTTACCAGATTAATGGGGCCTCCCTTTGAGCCCATGCACAAGGCTAGCTAAAGGCCCTCACCTATAAGACTGCCTTTCTAGTGGCCATTCCCTCAATAAGGAGGGTTAGTGAACTGCAGACCCTTTCAGTTCAAGATCCCTTTGTAACTATTCAATGTGGTTTTGCACACACCCATGTTTTGTGCCTAAATTAGTCTAGAAGTTCCATATAAATCAATCGAACTTCCCACGTTCTTCCAAAACCCCATTAACATGGCAGAAAGAAGCCTCCACACACTGTGTGGCAGTTGGTAGAGAAGGCGACCCTGTCTCTAAATCGGCTTTTTCCAAATGGATTGCAAATTGCATCACACTGTGTTACTCTCTTGCCAAGGCAAATCTACTCTTTATGCCTAGAGCTCACTCTACTCGGGGCACAAGGGCTACGATAGCATTAAATGCAAATGTTCCTCTGGATTCCATTTGAAAAGCAGCAATCTGGAGCTGACACTTTCACCCAAAACTAGTGCTTAGACACACACTCCAAGTCTGATTCTCGGGTGGGTCAAGCGATGCTAAGACATCTTTGCAACTGTTCCGTCACACATCCCACCACTATCTCTGGGTATTGCTTGCTAGTCTATGCACAGCATGTGATTCTAAGCAGATTCACAATCATCAGAAGACCTACGTTACTCACTGTAAATCGTATATCTGATGGTTGTCTGCTTGTATTCACATGTGCCCACCCTACCTCCTCTCCTGAAGAAGAGCATAGACATCTTACACCTTCTCTCTTCTGTACTCTCATGCATTCTGCAAGGCTCCCTCACGGCAGAAGAAAAACAACCAGTTGGACCTCGACGCGGGAGATATTTTGGGTACACTACACGCTACGTTAGGCATAGTGTTAGTCACGCCCATGTCGACGTCACTTTTCGATCTTCAAAAAAGGATGCAATACTCTGAAATTACCACTAGGTGTCCCACTATATGAACAGCATGCAAATCTAAGCAGATACAATCATCAGAAATAGGATTACATTGAGTAATGAATGTTGTGTGTGTGTGCGTGTCTGTGTGTATATATATTTCTGATGCTTGTTAATCTGCTTAGAATCACATGCTGTGCATATGGTCAGATGTCCAGTGGTAACCGCAGAGTATTTCATCTTGTCTTTCGGGGACCGAAACGGGACATCGGCATACGCGTGTCTGTAACACTATCCCTATTGTGACGTGTAGTGTACCCAAAATCCCTCACGTGCGGAGGACCCTCAGATGTTTTTTCTGCCCAGATAACTGGTGGCTCTATAGCGAAGCTCTTCATAAGAGACATTGTTTATCTTTTATACCGACTTTGTCGGTTATTTTCCCTTAAGTCACTTCGACAGCGATTCAAACAACCTCGACAGACTGCGGGAAGTTTCGACAGCAGTGGATAAGATCCGGCGGCCGAGGCATCCACGTGGCCAGGCCCTCAGGCCGACCTACACAGTAGGAAGAGTGGGGTCGGGGTGGCCATATCTTTCGTTATGTCTCTCCTCTTTCCCCCTCTTTGCCCTCTAGAATTGGTCATCTTTGTTTATACCTTTCACTATGGAAAGGACTCCATTTAGGTTCTGCCCGAAGTGTAGGGTCAGGTACCCGTGGAAAGACGAGCACAGAACGTGCAATTCTTGTCTACCCCTATATCACAATGAGAAGCGGTGTGGGGAGTGGAAGGTCCTTCGGCCTAAGACCCTTAAGGAGCACTGTGTAAAGCGTGGGCCGCATACGGTATGTCGCGGTAACCCTCTTCCCCCACCACCACACCCGGGGAAAGTGACGGGGCACTGATGATGACCAGACATCCATATCCGATGTCATCGACCATTGAGGCGGACGCTTCTAGGTCCACCATGCCCACCCCCAACCCCTCCAGGCCTGACGCAAGTCTCGCTTTGGGGACAACACCCAGCAACAGGGGCATACAGAAACCACAAAACACTAAACACACAACTCCACCATGATTTTGACGGTTCTGGTAGATCAGCAGCCTTCCCCACATCGGCAGCAGCGTCTTGCGACTGGGAACTCCAAACATAAGGGCGCTACCCCAAAAATGGGTTTACACACCGAAGCGCGGTCATCTGAGATTCCGGCGCCCCCTAAGGCCACGGTAGGCCCGAAACCTACTCCTAGGCCTCCCAGCCTTTCCACAGGCGAAAAATCTACCGCTAGGCCCTCAGATTCCGCGGTAGGTGGTATGCCGATTCAGCAGAGATTGAGGATAGTATCACAAGGATTACTTTGGCGGTTGGGCTGACGCCTATGATGCCGTCGAAACGCAGGGAGCGTGCCGTGGACAAGTCTATAGATTCGCCATGGTGCCCCAGTACTCACGAAACCTACGAGGACAGTCAGGAGCCTCTGTCCAAAACCCTTGGGGACAAATTCCAACGCCAAAGAGAGTTTTGTATGGTAACGCTACAGGAAGTAATCCCAATATCTAAGGTTCATGATGGAGGACAGGCATTACCAATTCAAGGTGCTCCCCTTCGGCATTGCCTCGACGTCAAGGTTGTTTACAAAGGTCCTGACAGTAGTGGCAGCACATCTGCACAGACTATCCGTCCCGGTTTACCCTTACCTCGATGACTGTCTCATAACAGGGAACTCTTACGACACATGCTTTTTGAACACCCACGCAAGAGTGGCTCAACAGCCAGTGGTGTCCGGCCACGGACAATGGAAAGATCTGGCAGTTGTCTCGCCAGCCCTCGTTCTCTCTCTGCAGTGGTGGTCGAGGTAAAACCTCTTGAAGGGGAAGTCCTTCACCACCCCCACAGTGGAAGCCACCCTTACGACAGACTCATCTCTCACAGGGTGGGGGGCTCACCTGCCTCAGCAGACAGCACATGGAGTGTAGTCCCCTCAAGTAGCATCCAACCATATAAATCTGCTAGAGCCATTAGCGGTGTTTAAGGCACTGTGAAAGCCTTTCAGACGCAACTACAAGGGAAGACAGTTCTGGTTCTGACAGACAGCACCACAGCCATGTATTAGCTGAACAAACAAGGGGGCACACTCTCCAGGGCTATCCAAGCTGTCCCAAAACACACAATGTTTCTATTGTCCCAACACGTTCCAAGGGAACTCCATCTTCTGACAAAACGTGCTCGGCAGAGATTTTCCACTGCCCATAGAATAAAAATGGCGTCTGCACAAAGGCATACTCTCCAACGTCTTTGCAGAATGGGGCTTCACAGAGATCGGCCTGTTTGCAACTCAGGAGATCGCCCAATGCCAAGACTATGCCTCCAGGTAACCCCAGATCCGCTCCAAGGGGAACGTACTCTGGATAACATGGTCATGGAAATTTGTTTACGCTTTTCCCCCCTGACTCCCCTACTCAACAGGATAGTGCACAAGATGCACCAGGAACCAGTCACCAGGATATTGGTAGCCCCATGTGGGCCCGCCAACCCTTGTTCGCTCATCTAATGGAAATGTCCCTCTCCCCACCAGTAAAACTACCCTGCATGTATAACATGTTGTCTCAGGACAGGGGGAAACCCTACACCCATGTCCACAAACTCTGAATTTAGCAGCCTGGCTCCTGAGGTCATAGAGTTTAGACACCTTCAGCTCCATCAGAGACGCATGAACATTCTCAGGGAAGTTAGGAAACCTAACACTCGCTATTGCTATTCCAATAAATGGAAACGTCTTGTCCTCTGGTGTAATACCAAGGGCGTCAATCCCATTGATTGCTCACCCACACACATTGTGCTGTACCTAACCCATTTGTTAGATGCAGGACTGGTCTTCAATTCTCTAAAGGTTCATCTTGCTGCTCTCTCAGCCAACACCACGTCGTAGGCGAAAGTGTCATGGTGGAAAATACCAGTGATTAAAACCTTTATGGAAGGGGTTAAGAGAATCTATCCCCCCATTTCTCACCCAGCCCCTGGATGGGATCTAAATGTGGTTTTCACCAGACTCGTGGGATCTCCCTTTCAGCCAATGCATAAAGCAAGTCTAAAAGACGTTAGTTAAAAGATGGCCTTCTTAGTGGCTATCACTTCCATTTGAAGGGTTAGCGAACTACAGGCCCTTTATGTTCTAGACCCTTTTGTTACAGTCCACAGGGATAAGGTAGTTCTGCGCACTCATCCCAGATTTGCGCCTAAATTCATCTCAAAGTTCCATATGAACCAATTGATCGAACTACCAGCTTTCTTCCAGAATCCCACTAGCATGGGCGAAAGAAGCCTACACACACTAGATGTGCGCAGGGCAGTCATGTTCTACCTGGAAAGAACGAAACCACTGAGAAAAACAAACCAATTTTTCGTTTCGGTGGCAGCTGGGAGAGAAGGGGATAGTGTCTCTAAATTGGCTTTCTCAAGGTGGATTGTCAAATGGATCACACTGTGTTTCTCTCTTGCTAAGAGAGAACTGCCCTTCAAGCCTAGATCACACTCTACTCGGGGCACTGGAGCTTCCATAGCTTTCATTGCAAATGTTCCTGTAGAGTCTATTTTCAAAGCGGCAACCTGGAGTTCTGTACACACCTTTACAAAACACTATTGCCTAAACACGCATTCCAGATCTGACTCTCGGGTGGGACATCTTTTCTCTACTGTTCCTTCTCACAACCCACCTCCAATACGGGAACTGCTAGCTAGTCTATGCACAGCATGTGATTTTAAGCAGATTAACAAGCATCAGAAGACATGCATTACTCACCGTAATGGCATTTCTGATGATTTTATCTGCTTAGATTCACATGCGCTCTCTCTGCCTCCCCGCTCGGGGTGGAAGGAACGTAGACGTCTTTCTACTTTCTCTCTTCATGTACTCACTCACAATAGCCTTGGGCTCCCTCATGGCAGAAAAAATACAATCGGAGAGACCTCGGCGCGTGTGGGATTTTGGGTACACTACACGTCACGATAGGGATAGTGTTATTACAGACACGCCTATGCCTACGTCCCCTTTCGGTCAGCGAAAGACAAGATGCAATACTCTGCGGTTACCACTGGATGTCAGACCATATGCACAGCATGTGAATCTAAGCAGATACAATAATCAGAAATGCTATTCCGGTGAGTAATGCATGTTATATATATTTCTGAGGCTTGTGTAATCGGCTTAGAACACATGTTATGTTCTGTTACTTGCCATTTATATAGCGCTCTATTTATCATTGGTATGACCGCAAAGCGCTGGTAGGTTGAACGCCCTCGGGAACCGTAGTTCTGGTCATTAGAGAGATGGTGTCATAGGGTGCATGGGTGCACCAGATGTGTGCAGCTGATGTAATTGCTGGATGGTAGCTGTATCCTAGCGTTGGGTGTGGTGCTGAAGATATCAGTTGGATGTGTGCAGTCTGGTGGGTGGACACCCAGACTGGGCTCTGGCTGCGTTAGGCCTGAAGGACGCATATGTGAGCAACTAGGCCAGAATGTGCTCGGCTAGCAGCGTTCTATTAGGGTGATGAGTTGTTCATGGGGTTGTATTCGTATGTGAAAAGCTAGGCCGAATTAGTCAGGGGTATAGCTGTGTTCTAGTTGAATGATGGTGTAAAGTAGAGAGTAAGCGTAGTGATATGATTATCTCTAAAGTTCCCGAGACCAGGCATGTGAACAGGATGACACCCGGACACAGAGACATGGGGGCTAGGTTTACAGTGACAGGAGGGGGGATACGGATATATAGCAACAGCATGGGAAACAGGAAAGCAGGGTGCACAGTTATACATGTGTGGGGCATGTTAACATTTACATTCCCATTTCTATCCAGATGCGATTCAGGCTAATGTTCACAGCTCCACCCAAGTGTAGGGCATGCCAACATTTGCATTTCTATCAAGAAGCGACTCAGGCTAACGTTCACAATCCTGTCAGGGTCTGACGCAGGCTAATGTTCACACTTCTAACCGAGTACGGCGTTGCCAACATTCACAGTCCTGTCCGGGTTCGGCATCCGCTAATGTTCTAAATAATTAGCAGTATTGCTAATATTCAAAATCTAGTATGGTAACTGCAGAAGTGTGGCATTGTTAACATTCACGATCCTGTCTTGGTCTGGCATAGCCCAACGTTCACAATTCCAACTATATGCGCATTGCTAACAATCGTAATCCTGTCTGGGTTTGGCATAGGCTAATGTTCACAATTCTAAACCAGTGCGGCATTGCTAACACTCACAATCTAGTATGGGTCTTGCGTAGGCTAATGTTCACAATTCTAATGAAGTGTGGCATTGCCGACATTCACAATCCTATCTAGAGGTGAGGCAGGCTAACATTCACAGTTCTAACTAAGTGTGGCATTGCTAACATTCACAATCCTGTCTGGGTCTGTCGTAGGCTAATGCTCACAAGTGCGGCAATGCCAACAATCACAATCCGGTCTGGGTCTGGGGCAGGCGAATGTTCACAAATCTAACGAAGTGTGGTATTGTTACCATTCACAATCCTATCTATAAGTGATGTAGGCTACTGTTTACAAATCTAACTAAGTGTAGCATCGTTAACAATATCAATCCTCTCTAGATGTGACACAGATTCCTCTTTACAAATCTAACTAGGTGTTTAACAAATCTAAAGGCATTGTTAACATTCACAGTTCTGAGGTAAGCTTATGTTGAGTGGTGTGGTTTTTGGGAGTAGAGTAATTGCTCTACTCCCCGCCCATGCCACACTTACTTTTGGGTTGGTGCTGGTAGACGGCTGGCCACTGGTTTCTCCTGGCGGACACCTGCTGACACTTTCTGCATCCGCCTCTGTAGGAGCCGCCATTTGCCTTGGGGCCCTTAAACAAAAGGGGCTGCCGGGCAGAGGGCTGCCCAGGGAGGGTTGCTTAAGGTTGGTGGTGTAGCCAATCAGTGACGGTGGGCTGGCGGGGAGGAGGGCTCAGGGGGAACCAGGAAGGAAAGAAAGTTGCCAGAGACTACACCAGCAATCAAGATGGATTTGCCCTATCTGGGGTGGGGGGGAGGACGGGAGGCAGGAAGAGGGGAAGCGAAGGGATGAGGCTGCACATGGGGGGATATGGAGGGGCCTAAAAACACAGTAAACATGGCAAAAACGAGGCTCTGGGACAAGGCTGCACACAGAGGCTAGGGGGCCTAAAAACACAAAATGCATTGCAAAAATGACGCTCGGGTACAAGGCTTGCAAACAGGGGATGGGGGGGACCTGAAACACAAAATACATGCCAAAAACGAGGCTCAGGGGTCGGAGCAAGGGCCAGTTCACCTGCAGCACCTGGGACCTAAGAGGTGTGCAGGTGGAGTTGCCAGAGACTACACTGGTAATCAAGATGCATTTGCCCTATCAGTGGTGGAGGGAGGGCCGGGAGGTGGGAAGAGGGAGCATGGGGAAGCGAAGGGACAAGGCTGCACATGGAGGCTGGAGGGGGCCTAAAAACACAAAATACATGGTAAAAACAAGGCTCGGAGACGAGACTGCACACATTTTTTGTGCATCTTTGATGAGTCTTTTCTCAGATAAATAATAAATTGGCCAAGCAACCCTTTGATTTAAAAATGCACATTTAGATCCAGTTAATTGTTATGATTATCAATCTCTGAATTACCACCAGTTAATGGGGGGCAAGCGATCGAAAATGGGTCCGTTGTTGAATATGCCAGCATTTTTCATGTTTTTTTTTTTTACATTGTCGCTGGCAAAACTTGAAGTTGGTACCTCAAGTATAATGCAAAGTGGATGTAGTTCCAAGGCCTACACATTTTAGTGGACCATTCTCCTTTAACAAAATAGGGGGCTGGCGACATCCTGAAAGTTGCTTGTCTTTAGGTGTGGTTGGACCAAACGGGATAAATAGGACACCGGAAGCCACCAATCTTCAACATCGTGGAGTAGCCATGTTTTATTAATTGGATCGCTAGCTAGTTAGAATACCCTCTCTGGTTCCCACTCGCAGCCTGCACTTTTCCAGGAGACTGTACCATTGTTTTGGCTTGAATATAAGAGAGAGCAGATTTACCTCTGACCTTCAACGATGCTTCAGTTTATTTGAGCCACTCTGCTTATCCGACCTAAATACTGCCTGGAAGCAGCCGTACTTCACTTACATCATTATTTTGCCGCCTCAGCCCGGTGGATTTAAAGATTCAGTCCATGACCACTCGATAAATGCACAGTGTGTAAATGCCCTATGCACAAACCCAGTGCTATAGAAAAAATGTATAATATAGCCAGACCTACTGATTACCTCCTGCCTACCGGTCTTACTTCTGACTGGAAATGGTCACATTGAAAGTTTGGAAGATTAATTCAACTGTGTTCCCTCTGATCCCTGCGCAGGACACGATTAAAGGTAGTGTCAATAGTAAATTACAGTCCTTTGTCAGATAACGGGGTCCACTGAAAGGGGTCCATTCAGGAAACTAGAGCGGTCCTTCTCACACTCCACTAGCAGGAGACCGAGGCACCGCTGTGCTTGACCACGACTTGGAGACTGTGATGAAGAGAAGGCCAGTAACCCCAAATCCACACATTAAAATGTCATGTTTCTCCACTCCTCTGAGGGAAGCCCGTCCTGGTGTACAGTGATAACATTACTTCAGTGTTTCATAGGGACTAGTTGGAAGTCTTTCCAAACAATTCACTTATGGTGGGCTCCTGCTGGGCGTTTGGAATATCTCCAGTTTGAGGCGCATCTAGCATTGAAGTAGATGCTGATCAGTGCCCGGGCATGCTGGTCTGTGCCCAGACAGAAGGGCGACAGACGTATTGCATGGTGGCAGCGTGGATTAGATTTCCACAGTATGACCAACACCACTCAACATGTGCACGGTAGGCATCTCTCCCTGGCAATCTCTCTCCACTGCTCCAGTTCAGTTAAGATGAAAGAACTGGGTGTTAAGTCCCCTATGCAAAGGGGGAGGAGAGTGAAGTGCAAGAATTAAGGATGTACATTGTGCTCCGCCTGTACTGTAATAAGTGAGTTGCTAACTTTGTTTGGTAGAGATGCCATCAAGTGCCTCATGAGAAAACCTGGAACAACTTTGAAACAAACTGGCAGCAGAAGTGCAGAATGGATTTCCTCGTGCTATATGCTATAGACAACCAAAATGCACCCATCTCGAGGGTGCACATAAACGTCCACCTGGGAGAGGTTCATTGCACCCATTTTCACCAATAATGTTAATGATCGAAATTGGGAATGTGTTTCTGATCCTAGTTAAGAGACGAAGACATCAAGTAAAGTAAGTCAGGGCTTTCTGTGATCCAGCGCCTTAACACACACGGCTCATTTCTGTCTTTTCGGCCCTGTTGTTTTGTTTGTCATTGGAGTGCGATGTTCCTAATCTCGTGTCTTTGTTTCCCCTCTCTTGTTTGCAGGAAGCATAGCTTTTCTCGGGCTCAGTGGCAACTATAAGCCGCCGTGGGCCAAACTCTTTACCAGTCCTGCTGGACAGGGCCTCGGTCTAATAGAGCGGTATATCCCTTTGCAGCTGGAAGACTACGACTGCAGGAGCGCCAACGCGCTTAAAAGGAAAGATGAGGAGCTTTTAGAGCGAGCCTTACAGACACATTAGACAATGGCATTGCCGAAGTGCTGGAGAAAATGTGAACTAATTTATTTTATTTATGGCATTTTAATGACACTGTTGTGCCAGAAAAGTAAAGTTCTGTTTGATACAGGAACGGCCTAAATAAATGAACGGGCTGTGTGCCAGTGCACCTTGCAGTTGTACAAAATATGAAAGATTTTATTACTGTTTGTAAAGCTAGATTATTTGGAGATTATTTTTATTACATTTTGGTTTATTGTAAACATTTGTACTTGTTTTATACTTTCACATTATTGGGTTGTAGGTTGTTTTGTATGGGTTAACCTGGAAGACGCTCATAAGCACATTATTTTCGATTGCCACATGGATTACTTGAAAGCTTATTTAACATTAAAGTGTCTTAGTCCAACTCTGTGTGGCTCACATTGATTATTATCGATGTACATTTTTTTAAATGTGTAAAGTGCTTTAAAATTAAGCAACTCATTACCTCCAACCTTATTTGCTGCCCTTGAGTCCTGAATGCCATTCAAGGAATTTTGTGTCCTGTCTATTTATGGGCGGAGATGTATTTTATGACTCTTTTTAAAATGCGGACGGGCTATGGCAACGAAGTAGAGGGGATTTATTTTTTAGTTTGGTGCTGCTTTCAAGCAACCTGAATTGCCAAACTACCGGCAGAGCGGCACAGATAGGAGTGAGTTTGGATGTGAAGGAGGACACACAGCCTAAGGGGAGCATTTGGCTTTGCACCCACCTGCTGACCGCCCATGACCAAGCCAATTAAGGTGGCCATTCCAACTCGCTGCTCACCCAAAACAAAAAAGAACAGATGGGCTCTCTTTGAGCTACCTCTGTTGGTCCTTGAGGACATACTATGGGGTTTTAAGTGCGTCCAGTGATATTCATATGCAGTCTTCTCAATGGCCTAGTGTTATGGCACTTGATTGATAAGGAATATGGATGTCCTTGCATATGTTTTTTGTACAAAATTCCGGTTTAAAACAAGCAGCGGGAAAAAAAAACCCAACAATTTCTTTCTCTGTGTAGGCATAAGACATTTGCCAGTCAGTGCCACCATAAATCCAGATGTTATAAAAATGTGCCCGTTGTTGCCATATTATAGCCCAATAGAGTACCATAAAATGTCTACCTCATGGCTTCACAAAAGCCAAAACACGCAAATCTTGGGACGAAGAAGCCGTGGTCAAGTTCCATACATTTTTAGTGCGCTTTCATATAAAACGAGAAATTCTTTCACTTTTTTTTTTTTTTAAACATTGTAGTCAAATCCCATGAATTTTGTTTTTATAATACTCTCTCGGCCATGGTTGCAACATGCTACCAAAAATATTATGATATAGTTATAATATATATATTATTGCACTATTGGTATTTTTTACTTTTCATTTTCAGGAGACCATTTTCTATAGGGTCACCTACTTTGCAGAAACCAGTAGCTGCTGACAGGCACAGGCTTGTTTCATGATCTTCCACGAGAGCTCAATGACAGCATAACATGTCCCAAGATGGAGGAGTCCTGCATGCGGACAGTGCACTCTCTGAGACCGCAGGAGATTTGTCATGATGCAGCCATTGAGGACGATCTCTGTTCATCCAGGAGCCACGACCCTTGAATCTGTATTAATGCCACCCAATGACCATGAAGGGGTCAGTGGAATTAATTGCGAATTCCAAACACTTTCTGGAATATCTGTCCCAGGACAGGACTGGATTCTTGTGGAACTTCCGAAACAAGAGCCCATTTCGTGGGGTGCTTTGTTAGCGCAAATAATTCAATCTTTACTTTAGGAATTTTGGCTACATGGAAGTTAGTGAATATCATTCCTATTTTAAGAAGGTCTCAAAGAAAGCCCCTAGTTATAAGCTTGTATCACTTTATACTCACTCTAAGGTCATTGGGAGAGGCTTCACAAAAAGACTGTTGTATTGAGCCGAGGATAAGATTAGAACTCCTGCTCAGTTGAGATTTTATCCGAAGGTTAGTGTGAACGATCACTGCCTTACTCTCCACCGTTTGATAAGTAAATCTAATGAAATTAGAATCGAGACACTGTACATGGATTGTATGAATTTGTGCACTGGCTTTGAAATCGCCTGCTAATTGTTCTGCCTAGGTTTGGGGGGGGGGGAGAGGGCTGTTGAACTGTTATCAGGTCTGCCCATAATAATAGCAAAGCTTGCATCAGATGAACACACCAAAAACTGCCACCAAAGGTGTAAAATGATTTGGATTGGAGCTTACAAAACTCAGGTGAGGATGCCCAAAAAGTGGCTCACATTTGATACCACTTCTTTGGTTTGCGGGTGAAACGGTTGTATTGGCTTAAACTGAATTGGCAATGATCAAGGTTTTAGCCACTGTCGAGAGGTTCTGCAAAGAGATGGACTTAGTGGCTAATGTGGGCAAGTCCAAAGTTCATTTATGAGGCACAGCTTGCAATTTATAAAAAGTGGCACACAAGTCTGGAATGGGTCCATTCTTTCGATTATCTAGCACTGTGTGATGCTGGAAATGCATCAGAGAGACAGGGCCTCTGTATCCTTGTCCTTTATGCCTTTTATCATGTGGTTTGGTGTATGAGACCCTTGGGGGGTTACCCTTATGGCACCCATTGGTGGGGTTACAACCCTTTACCCGTAGTGTATGTTTTTGGGCACCTGTGTGTGGCCCACAGAGCAAGGTATGGGCTTGTGGCAGCTCCATGCTGAATTTGACAGGTGCCTGAGTATCCTCCATGTTGGGATACCCAGGCCCTACCATTGGAATCAGTTGATTTCTGATAGGAGACAAGATGGCCCCTGTGGCCTCTTTCTTTCTATTGCCCGTTTCCTTGTTTTTCCCAAAGTCCTGGGAAGCCCTGACTCTGTCCACTGACTGGCTGTTGGGTGGAAGTTCCATATATGGTATTGTGGGGAAGTCCAGGCCAGACTAGTTGGAGCCTTCCCAGTGACCGTATGTTTTGGGTACACCCTTGGGGTGGGACCTGGATGAATGGAGTGTGTGACCAATATGCACTTCTTGTTATGGGTGTCTGGTTTCCGATATGTGACACAAAGACTGAGACAGGCCTGCTTGAAACCGGTATGAATGTAGTGTGGAGTACTGAATGGCTCGGTACTTGTCCCAATACACATTCCTTGTTGTGAGTGTCTGGAGGGAGGAGAATGGCCTGAATGCACGGTGAGTCTGATTGGCTGCCTGCCTGCCTGAATGAATGCCTTTCTGAATGATTGGTTGCCTGAGTGTAACCCAGCAGAGTGAATAAGAGACCAAACAGCATATCTGGGACCTCTCACTGATGAAAATTGTTCAGAAGCTGAAGTTGATACTTGATGCTTAACCTTGAAGCCCACTGGAAGAAGAAGAATTTCTGCTGCTGTCCTTCGCCAATCTGAAAGCTGCTGTGCCTTCAAGGAACTGATCCAGAGAGGACCTGGCTAGGATACCTCTTCCAGAGCTACGAGGGACCATTGTGCACCAGGTAACCTTCGCCGAAGAGCCCTGGAAGCCCGTCCTCAAAAGGCTGCCAACCGGAAACATGGACCGCTGCGGAATCACGAAGCGAAGCACCCGGACATTGAAGTCCATCACCGTCGCTGACTGGAGCCGCAGTGCTCCTTTGCCTAAGAACACTCTGAAGAAAGGACTCCCTCGCTCATCACCGATGACCACTTTGTCTGCTGGAGAAAGTCAAGGCCACCGAGGAGAATCCGCCAGTGGGTTTCCCGCCACCCGAAGACCACAAAGACGCTGATGTCCCGACGCCCTTGCTGGGGCAAAGTTCTTCAGTAACTCTTTGCGGCAATGAACTATAGTTGTCGAGGTGCACCACATGCCTCATCTCTGCAGGACGTCCATGACTGATCGTCAATGAGCACCGCCAGGACCGAAGCTGCTGCCGTTGTTGACCTTTTCTCTGTGGGATCTTGACGATACGTGACTCCTGCCTTAAAGGGGGTCGCTCAAGAAGGGTCCATCTGCTATTCCAGGTACATTGGGGTGGTAGAACAATTTAGAAGGAAATAAGACTCATATAAACAATATATGGACTGGGCTTGTATTATCTTTATTTACAGGTTGCCCAGGTGGGGGGGGATCCTCATACAGAACTGCGCCTTGTGGTAGGGGCCCAGCATTCTGCCTATTGTTTTAACCGACCTGCTTTCCTATGTCTATTGCTGGGCAAGATACTGGCCAAGAGAAGGAACGCTGAACTCAGCATTAAGAAATAAAGGGGACAGAAAGTGATCCCCAATATTTGCCTTGAGGACGACTTGGGGTCAAAACACATGTTGACTGTTCTTTGTCTACAATAATAATTAGTAATTTATGTTACGAACTACAGAGGTTTGAATGGCTTACGAATGACACTATCTCAGGGTGTAGCGCAGATTATCAGCACAACCAGTCTTGGCCTACTGTCTATGATCGGAAGTTTAAGGGGGATACCGCAGAGTGTTGATGCTGCTGCTAACCTCACATCAAAGGAGTAACGGCCCTAGCGCACTAACGTATGGTTCTAAACCCATTACAAGCTATTTATCATGACTGCCACATTCAATTTGATATCACACATGTCCGGTCCTATGAGTTAGCACCGCAGTGGAAGGTGATGTGTATTCTGGTCAGCCAGGTGTAGACTGCTAATTGGCAGAACGAGAACCTGGAGGGCCGGGCCTCCTCTTTGATCTTTGTGAGGGCGGTTAACACCCTCTGCTTGAGGCAGCCGCACAGTAGGCTTTCCTGGGCAACAGAAGAGCACACCCATTTAAAAGGTGTAGCCTCACACCAGGGAGCTGCATCTCTAAAGGCCTTTGTTATCAGTGAGATGGGAAGGAGGTGGGACTAAGATTGGCAGGAGGGATCTGTCAAGGGAAGGAGGCTTTCACTGTCTTGTGTTTCCCTGCTTCTTGCTTTCCTGTCCCCTTCACTTCCTCTGCAGCAAAGCACTTTGGTTGTGACATCAGCAGAGCAAAGTCCACTCTGCTCCAGAGCAGGGATTGGACCACTAAGGCAGGCTAGCTTTTAGTCCAATCACCTGAGGACTTTTGTTCAACCCTTCTGCAGATTTCAATCAGTTCTTCTAAGATCCTTTAAGGCAAGAGATTTGTTCTGAAGATCTCACTGGACTTCCTTTGGGAGATTTGCACTCTCCAAAGCCCACATCCTGCAGCGAAGAAGGAATCATCCATGACAGAAGCAAGATCTGTCCCTTACCGCTCCCGGGGCACATCAGGAGTAGCCTCTACTGTGGATCAGGAACGATCACTCTGCAGCAGACTTTCCTGAGCTGGGAGAGAAGACCCCAAATGGAACCATCCTATGCTTGAGTTCCCCTGAAAGGGCCTGGCAGCAACCGGAGGACCAGACCACCTGAAGCTCCCTGTTCACCACATCGAACCGGTCACTCTGTGTTCACCGTGCCTGGAACAAGAGGGAAGTAGTTGATGCTGGTTGCTGTGCTCCCCAACCCATCGGACATTGCTTGCACCTCTGACCAGCTCGACGCTGCATCATGTCCAAGCTGAAGCTCATCACCTGGTAGGCCCAAAGTGACTGCTGAATGCCGGGTCACTGAAGCCACCTCGACCCATCTAGCTCTTGAACTACCGCCTCATCGATTGCACAGAGACGCACCTAAACTCACCATTTTGATGTTGAGCGTCACTCATCGACCCCTCCCTCCCAGCGGTTAAATCCTAAATCGTCCTGGCCAACTGCAAGGCCTTCCTGGGACCGCCCAAACATCCATCCTTGAAGCGCCACCGTTCACCGAGCATCCACATTTGCCCACTACTCAACTGTTGCTTGCTGCCAGGGCTGCTGTGATCCTATGTGCCCAAAGGGACCCTGATCAGCTTGCATCTTTCAAACCTGCAACTGATGGCGTCAGGCCACCAAGAACTGAATCCAGGTACTGTTGACTCTGAACTGCCCCCTCGGTCCACTTGTACCCTAGAGACTGGTTAGGTCTTGATCAGTGCTGGCTTCTACAAGTGATTCTTTTTATGCTAGTACCTTACCTACCAACCCTGGAACTACATTCAGATTGCTACTTTCTCCAGTCTGTTGCATCTTCTCTGTTCTTCCTTCGGGGTGGGGTTGTGATCACTATTCTCTTTGTTCTACATGCAGCCGGTGTGTTTAATTAAAGTGCTTATACTTTTATAGAACCTTGATTGGACATTCCCTTTATTTTGGACTGTGATACTGTGTTGTTTGGTCACTACTGTTTCACCTTAACACCCCTCTTGAGAGTATAGCCTTTTCTCCTCTCACGTTACTACAAAAGGCAAAGGTGGTATATCTCTTAACTGTCCCTTTTTTACCTTTATGATTGTGTTGGGTTTTGGTTCGTAGAAGTGAGGACTGAGTGGGCCAAAGCAGAATCCAATTCATCACACAAGATCCCAGTGGGAACATGGACCTTGGGCATCAACCAATAACTCCATGCATTTTGTATATTATTTACACAAATTATTATTTACAGTTATTTGCATTTGATGGCAATGCAGGGGAAGAAGGCCCAGGGGGAAAGAGTATTCCTCCGTTGGTGTCAAGTACCCCTTTCTGAATAGAAAATGGGATGCTAGCGTAATCTTGAAGGCCTGGAGATAGCTTTGCCTTTGATGTTGGAGAGTAGTAGGGAGCAAGAACAGTGAAGGAGCATAAGAGGCGGCAGCACAGGGAGCACAGGGAACAGTCAGATTGAATAAGGTTTGGGATTGCAGGGTGTGTGGTAGTGAGTGAAGGGAAATATTTGGCCATGTAAGAGACGCAGGCCATGAAGGGATTTAAATGCAAAGAGGAGGGGTTTGTAGACTGTCACAGATTAGACATTTGGTACCAAGAAGTATGCCAAGACTAGATTGGGCCAACTAAAATATAAGCAGGATCATCAACAAAAACCCTCACTCATGGTGGCCTTCTTCCATAAATGTTTTATGACTGCTTTCCAAATCGCTAGGTGAGTGATCAGGCTTTCACATCGCATCTGTACTGTTTCAAAGTCCAAGAGGAGTTACCTCCCACCTCTTTATTGTTCCAGAATTGAGCAAACCTTTCTTCTGCTCCTTTGAGCCTAGATGCAGGCTTTCTGGATTCCTGTATTTTATTTTCAAATTTGTTTATTGGCATTTGTTATTTAGTACATTTACAGGACACCAGGCATGTCCGCATTTTCAGGATGATGAGCATTTCGAAATAATACTTTAAACATATTAACATATTAACATTATAACATTCAACTATCTCCCAGTGTTTTCTGTTAAGGTGAAGTTGCTTGGTGGAGCAGGGGGGGATCCTGATGGTCTGAGGGAGGGAAAAAGGAGGGGGCCCATGTCCGTGAAAGCCCCGTGGGGTGATAGCGTGGGGGCCACAGGTCTTGTCAATTCAGTTGATGGTTCTGTTTCAGTGGGTTCGTACCAGTTCCTGGGGGTTTATCATCAGAGGGGTAAAACAGGGAGTCTGTGAGTTCTTTCCAGGCCTCCAGGGTCATACTAGAGTCATCTGTGGATCTGGCCACACTGTCCTCCCAAGCCGTTGTTTCTGCTCGTACCCAGCATTTCAGTTCAGAGGGCCAGCTTTTCTGTTGGGGCCCGGCCGTTTTCTTCCAAGACATTGCCATGGTCCTTTTTGCCAGTATACACATAATGTCCATTAATCTGGTGAGGTGCTTGAGTTTGGCCAGTCTGGTGTATGTTCCGAGCAGGCATTCCTCTGGGGTCCATTTGTATCTAGTCACTCCCAGATTGTCGCTTGTCTGTTGCACGGCGGTCCACAGGAATTGTGTCCTAACGCACTTCCAGAATACGTGGATCAAGTCCGCATTGCTCTGTCCACACCATGTACAGTTAGAGGGCAACGTATTCTTGATTTTTGCCAGCCTGGACGGAGTTAGATATGTTCGGTGTAGTAGGTTGAGTTGTATTTGTCTGAATCTGTGGTTCCTGGAGACAGACTTGGGGAATGTCAAGGCCCTTTCCCATTCTCCATCTGACAGTTCCCGGCCCATGTCTGCTTCCCATTTGTCTCTCAAAGCGGGGCCCTGTGGGTTGGGGACGTCGCTCATGTGGGCATATATCTGGGACACCGGCTTCCAGCCCTCGCCCAGCGCATAAAGTAGTGTGATCAGGGGGTTTGACTCCGGTTCTTCCGGCCATGACGACCATTTGGTTCTTGCTGTGGTTCTCATCTTCTGATACCACAGGAACGGGCCCGTATGGACTCCATCTACTTCCTGAAGTGTTTCAAAGTCTTTAAAGGCCCCATCTGCAAACGGGTTCCCTCATGAGTATATCCCGCTCCTTTCCCAGTGCCTGAGGTGGTGCAAATCTGCTCAGAGCCACATGGGTCCGAGAGTAGCCGTATGTCCGGGGAGTAGTAGGGCTTAGAGCAGGCAAGGATTACTGCCCTGCGCCATACTTTTTGCCCCAGGATAGCCATGGAAGGGACATTTCGCATTAGGTGGGAGGGGGCCCATTTCTGGATTCCTGTACCCCAAGAAAAAGCCATTCCTATATGTTCTGCAAGACCCTTGGGGTTCCCTTACAGATGGTGTTGGGGTCAGCCAGGAGAGAGGCAGAAGGGTCAATCCCTACTAAACTTTCTTTCTGACTCTTGTTTCCTCCATCTCCGCTCTAAACTATCACTTTGCTCACTGACCCCCACTGGATCCTCCTCGCACCTACCTATTAGACCTGGAACCCACTTATCTCTTGCTGACTAACCTACCTCTAATATTCCGCCTCTCATTTTAATACCTTCATAAAGTCCTGATCTCTTTACACAATTGCTTTCTTTTTCTTTTCCATTCCTCATCAAACTCTGGCCAGTCTTCATCATTCTCCTCGTCTGAAGAAATATAGTCTGCTCTTTTGCCCTACCTCTTCCTCCTGCTGATATGTCCGTCTCTCTACCTCCACCTTGCCCTGTTCCAAGTGTCTCTTCCTTTTCTCTTGATCTTACAGCCTGCTTCCCCTCTAGTGTTACCACTTCCTTGACCTTGCTGCCATACACCTCTGCTTCTCTAGTTACTGTTGCCACCTTGCACACCAGTCAAGGTCTTACATCCTCACTCTGTCTGTTACTCCTTCCTCCATCTTCACTCCATATTTTATTTCCTCTCTCCTTATCTCTGCTCTTGTCTACTCCTGCCATTGCACTGCTGGTTTTACTTCCTCCCTCCTTGCCCAAATACCGCCTTCCACTCCAATTCTGATTTTACTTCCTCCCTTTTTCCCTCCATTCTCTCTGCTTTAACTCTCACCACTTTCTTGTCTTCTGTGGAGATCACCTCCTTTTCTCGCCTGCCGTCACTTCTCTAGCTCTTCTCCACAGTTCTGTAGTCTCCAAAGTCTCTGCAGCACCTCCTGTCTCTTGCGTCTCAATCTTGAGCCTTCCTCAAACAGGAGCAGCCTGCTTGTCAGCCACCACACCACACTACCTGTTTTTTTTAGTAACATGTCGCTTCCCACATATTGGAACTAGGGCTGATGGTCTACAGCTCTGAGCCTAGACGGTTTGAGGGTTGCATGGTAAGTCAGAATCAGGAGCCTGACAACTCATTGTGATTTATACCCAATGCTTTTATTTTAGTTCCCAAAACCCTGTACTAGCCCTATGATTTTGGTGTCTACACTAAAAGAAAGAAAATACTTTTCTGGGTGTATGTCAGGATGTCGTTAAAAATAAAGTTGTTTGCTGTCTAGAAACTTAAACTAGCCTGATCACTGTGAACCCCTATGCCCTTTAAGCGACGCAGTGCCATCTGGGATGGATGGGGATGCAGAATGTACTCTCGCACCAATAATAAGACCGACTCAGGAAGTTGCAAAACATAACTGTTTTATTTGCAATTACCTAAAACAGGGAGTACAACAGACATCAATGGACGTTCGCCCAAGCACACTCAACGAGTTACATGAAACTACAGTTATATAGTAATAACTCGTCATTACTGACGTCACACTATGTGTCAAAATAAGAAAACCTAACTGGGATAGCGGTTTGTCTACGGGGAGCCTCTACATATACATTCTATGGGGGATGTGATTGTGATTGGGTCTCTAAGGTCAGGTGGACAACTAAGCCGGTGGTCACCAGACTAAGTGGAACTTTGTTACAACACGGACCAGTGATGCAAAGAGAGAAGTCTAAGGAAGGTGCTAAATCAGTACTCAAACAAATGAAGATAAGTGTGAAGTGAGGAGAGGGTGAATCCTGTGAATATTCAGGAGCTTTAACTAGGCTTCTGGGCCGGTGGTGGTATGCAAATGTTGCAGCTGTAGCTGGCTGTTGAAGAAGACCAAGAGGTCCTGATCATCTGTCTCCGAGGAGAGATCATGAGGGAAACGTGAGAGTGGGGAGAGTAGGATCAGTGGGGCGTGGGGAGCTCAGAGGTAATTGACTTCAGACTTGGAAGAGCCGTGGGTCCCGAAGTGCCTCCCTTGTGGTGGAGGTTGGTGTGACAGCTGGATATATGAGAGGATATTTCAGTAGTGACGGAGAGGAAGCATAAACTAGATTTGGGTGTTGTGGGCAAATAAAACTATAGGAGAAGCCAAAGCTGGTACAGCAGGTTAACAATACCCCCCCCCCCTCCATTAAATAAAATTACAGTTATGTATTTAAAAAGAACATCTGATTTTAGATATTATACCTTTTCCAAGTTGTATTTTTTGACTGTTAGCTTTCAATAACATTTGGGTCTCGAAACAACATGCTATATTTTGTTGTGCTTTAGAATTTAAATAGTGTAATAATATATACCCGCCTCTGGGTTTCAAGAGGCCCCCTGCTTCGAGTGCTTCAAATAAAGAAGCAGCAGGAGATTCCAATGTAAGGACCAGCATCACCACCTCAAAAAAATTGATTTCACTGAACAAGCAGTTGAGATTAGCACAGCGGAAGGCGGCAGCATGCCTAGATTCAACTTTTATTGATATAATTACTCCTCCAAAGGGCCCAGTCCTTTCTCAAAGTATGATGGGATAAGTCAGAGGAGTACCTATGCATGAATTGCACCCCTTTACAAAACAGGCAGATTGTCGAATAGATGATCTCCCTGGGTATAATGTTAGTAAGCCCCTCAGGGAAGAAGAGCACCCCGCTCCTTCATCTGCTTTATTTCACCTGATTTGCTCAAAGTGCGAAAACTGTAACTTTCTTAAGATAACTCAACAGCATAACTCTCCTTAGGTATTTAAGCTGTAGGCAAAATCCTTACAGAATGGTCAGGTTAACATGGGTAGAGGATTGAATCAAACTGATTGGTCAAACTGAATGGGCGAATCAGGTTGCAGAGTCGGGGAAAGCATTTCTTCTAAACAAGAGGACCTCCAGAGCTGTGCCCAAAGATCTTATCTGGGATTTTCAGATATTCCAGTAAACTATGAATAATATGGAGGTTGACATGGACCCAGCAAAGTTAATTCATTGCTAAATCCTACATTAAAAGGAACTGCGGTGAGCTGACTTACTAGATAAGAAAGCTTCTATTCAGCAAGCACATATTATAATTGATTTTTTTCATAACATGCTTAATACCATAGAGGTTTCTAAGTGGTGACCAGGGATTGGAACCTGTGGTGGTCTGTGTCGTCTTGCTTCCAAGACGAGCGCGTTGCCACTGAGCTATACTACCCGTGCCAATGAGTCTTACCAGACCTGCCCATTTTAATTGTCCATGGGCCGGGCTGGGGTATTTTGTCAACTGGAAGTTGAAGGAATAAACTATGGTTCTGATTAGAGAGACTTTGTTTTCTAACTCAAGGTGGTTTTACTTTTCAGATACATAGTGTCTGGGGGCCAGGAAATCTCCAGG
Organism: Ambystoma mexicanum; assembly: GCF_040938575.1. NCBI lineage: Eukaryota > Metazoa > Chordata > Amphibia > Caudata > Ambystomatidae > Ambystoma > Ambystoma mexicanum. The sequence continues at coordinate 1,166,919,290 of NC_090935.1, read as the reverse complement.
TGCGCTTGAAACCTAAGTGTATTGATGACTGCATTTAAGGATGCCGGAGTACAGAATACTCTCCAACTACCTGCAACACTGAAGGTTCTTTGGAAGCGTCCTTTCAGCTATTTTACAGACCCTAAAGGGGACTGGGAGCATGATCGCTGGGGCCGACTTTTTGCTTCTCGTGGTGCCACAGACGCTACGTTGTGGAGGCCCAACTGCTTGTGTGGAGGAGGCAGAGGCATTTGAAGAGTGACCCGGTGCTGGATGCTGAGCATGGATGTACACCCGTCTTAAGTTGATCCTGTTTGCAGGCGGGTCATCTTGCAGTATAGAGGTGTGATCATGTGCCGCTTCGTTGTTCGATGCCCTAGAGGATGATGTGCTGGGGAGCAATACTACTGGCATGCAGTGTCAGGCCGCTGGGTGTGTCTGTGGCATAACCGCTCACGGGTGAGTGCCGGCCCAGAACTGCAAAGTGGAACTCTGGCCCCGGACGGGCTAAGAGAACCTGTCCTGAAACCCTTAGAAATAGCAGACTGCATCTGTGAGTGTGGCCTGCTGCTCGTGTGCCGAGAAGGGTCCCCGGCGAGACGGGAAAGGTGAGCGCAGTTGTGGAAGAGTGGTGATCCAGGCCCACCCCTCTCTGCTAGTTGGAGTACAAATACTGAAGTGGAGGATAAATGCTAGCAGATATTCTTGTGCATAGTACCTCGTATTGCTGTCGATTTATGTCTCCTTGGGTGCTCAGCACATGCTATAACCATGACCAAGGAAGGAGGCAGTATACTTATGGAAAGAAGGGCACAACAAGTAAAGGGGACACGACTGCAATAGAGACTGCAGAATCATTGCAACCTCCCTCAGACACCTTAGACATGCAGCAACTCCTCAATGGCATTCAAACCGGGGTCACCTCTGTAAACCGGAAACTGGATGAGATCACGGTCGGCATAAACTCCCTGCACACCTAACTGGACCCAGAAACTGCTTGGATAACTGATTTGGAGTCCAGGATCAGCAGCACGAAAGATGAGATGGTCAGTTTTAAGACTTGAACTGAAACACTTACTAGACAAATGAAGCCGATTGCACTAACATGTGATGACCTGGAGTCGTGCTCCAGGTGCAATAGTTTACGTATCTTGGGGATTCCAGAGTTAGCAAACAAGATGCAAATGGAGTACTTTTTTGTAAACCTGCTGAAAGAAGCAACCCAATCATGTTCCCACTGTTTGCGGGGGAGGGGGCTCACTGAGCATTGTACCCCAGACCCAGGCCTGGTATGGTACCCTAGGCCCATCATTGTGCAGCTGCTCAACTACAAATATAGGGCTAGAATTCTATGCTTGGCCAGAGAAAAGTGCATTTTACAACATGTTCCAGCTGGGTGCACATTCATCTGGACATTTCCAACAGGGTGCACGTTTATCTGAACATTTCAATGGTGGTACAGTCCAAACGCATGGAATTCATCGGAGTCCAGAAGCAACTATGCGAGAAATCTGGGCAATACGCTATGCTCTTTCCCACCAAGCTCTGACTCCAATTCAATGGAAAACTAACTTCTTCTTACGATGCTGGAAGAGGCAATATGCTTCATTGAGGCCAACATCCCCCAGCTTGTCTAGTCTTATGAGGTCCAAGAATGAGTGGCAGCCCCGCCCCAGAGAATATTGTTTTTCCCACATGCATTCTCATCAAAATCTACCTCCGATTTCCCCCCCACCCCCTTAAAACTACCTTCTGATTTTGATCACTAAGGCAGCCTAAAGCCATACTGGAGTAGTTGTGCAGTTACTGTGTAAGCCAACAGCTACCTCTATGCTATGTGGTAGTTTGACTTGTTTTATTTTTGGTGCATCAGTTCTGGGATTATACCGTGCTCTGGTTGGGAGAGTGGGAGGGGTGGGTATGGGTAGGAATGGGGTTACTATTATAATTTGCTCAACATTCATTTTGTCACTTATACTTGATACCATTAGTCTGTGCTCCAGCTTTTCAACCTTGCAGAGGCTCAGGCAATACACACCAAGGGCGCATAGATGTAAATAATGGGGCCATAATTAATGTGCTAGAAAATCAGAGGGTTGGGCAATCCTGTCAAAGCATACAACTCTAAGCGTATATAGATGGGCACCAGTTGAATGTGTTATTGCAATAAACGCACCACGGATATAATTCTGAATAGTTTTGCCAGAGCATTGGGTGAAAACCTATTCTTTATCACCCACTCTACGCAGTCCTGAGTTGTTGCCATTCTAGTAAACGCGCATATGCATTTCACCTGTATCAGACGGCCCAGTGGGGAGCTTCATACTGCTGTATTGTAGAATGTATGGTGTGGAACTACTGTTGGTCAATACATATGGGCCCACGCACGATGATCCAGAATTCTTTATGCGCATCTTGGCTATATGTGAATCCTATCCTCTAGCTCTGTTCCTTTGGGGCGGTTACATGAACAATATCTTAGATCTTGCTGCTGATTCCATGAGCAGCAATGCAAGACCACTCACCAGTGCAGCCTAAGTGATACTACAAGGCATGATTGCAGTTGATCTGTATAATGCATGGAGAATCCTGCATCCACAAGTTAGGGAATTTATGGATTGTTTGACAGAACATGACATGGCATCCAGAATATACCTGATCACAGTGTGCAAGCTGTCGGGATGCTTCCAAGGACGTATTCAGATCATTCACCTGTACACATGACATTTGGTGAACCGGGTAAACCGTGGGCTGCTTGGTGATTTTAAACCTACTGCACTTCAGGATGTGGCATTTGAGGCGACTATTGGGGGACCTAGCCACCAATACTTTGCACTGAACACAGGAATCATCCAATGGGTGGGCACTTTGTGGTTGTCTTGCAAAGCCTATATAAGAGGCGTAGCCATGTCAACTGAACTGAGGCTGCTTAAGGCCATAAGAAAGGACATTGTGACCAATGAAGTCGTACTACACAGGTTGGGAGTTGCTCATGACACCTCGCATGCTATTGGGGACCTCATGCGCATCAAAGCTGTTTTAGACGAGTTTAGAGTAGCAGTGGATATGGAGGCTAAATACTTCTTTAGGCCACAAGTGTCCAGGAGATATGGCAAAGGGGATAGGCCGACTAGTGTATCAAACAATGGCTCGAGATTATAACATCAATGCGTAATGAAGAAGGTGTAATAAACTACGCTAAGATATTTTGAGCATATTTCGATAGGTCTATGCTAACAGTTGTATACTGCGCTCGTAGCTGAGAACCTAGAAGACATGAATGCGTTCCTAGAAGCGCTTTCACATATGGAACGGTCTACGGTCGGTGAAATCCTCAGGGCAATAGAATATCTGCCCATAGGCAAGGCACTCGGACCGGATTGTCTTGGCCTGGCTTTTATAAAGCATATCGCCCTGTACTTGTACCATATTTATTAGCAGTATGGAGTGAACAATTATCAGCTAAAATACTCCGAGCTCCCATGAGAGAGGCAGTAATTATGATCCTTTTCAAACCTGGTAAATTGGCAGAGGAATGTGGCCACTATCTCTTCTTAACACAGAAACGAGGATGTTCGCTAAAGTGATGCCAAACATGGGTTATACAATTCATCTGGACCAAGCTGGGTTTATTCTGGCTAGGTCTCCAGGTGACTAGGCTGCTCAATATCCTGTTGCAAATTAACCCTGAGTCGAAGGCAGTAACTGTCTCTTGACGCCCAGAAACCTTCGATATGGTATCATGGTTTTTTTATTTTTCGTGTTGGGGAAATGTGGTTTCAGCCCCCAGTTTCTGAAGAGTGTGCAGTTCTTATACACTGTGCCCACTGCCATTGTGGGAGAGTCAACAGCCTACTGTCTGAGCCAATAATGCTTAGTAAGGGCATCAGACAGGGATGTCCCCTATCACCACTATTATTTGCGATATTGATAGAACCTGTTAGCAGACTTAAGCATAGCTTGACATGCTAAAAGAGGTATATGGCTGGTGGGCAAATCTGAAATAATTTTGCTATGTAGACGAAATACTGATATATAAAGGGTGCAGTCCTAGCCAAAGTGCAATATGGCTTACAGCCCCTACATAGTACAGAGACAACAGTACTATATGTGAGGGGAAAAGCTAATGGAACTCGGAGACGGAGGTGCCCAGTCTGCACTGATTCTTCTTGACCTATTGCCGGCGTTGAATACAATTGATCACAACATCTTAATTCAATACCTCAAAACTATGGTCAGTCTATCGGGTTTGGCTCTAGCCTGGGTAGATTATTTCCAGAATGATAAGAAATGCAAGAGTGCAGCTGGGAAACTACATCTCACCCAGCTGTCATCATGCATGTAGGATCAGCCCCATCTCCCCTCTTATTTAATGTGTATATGTACCCCTTAGATAATAGAAAGAGGGGGTCTTCAATGTCCGCTATAGACAAAACCCAAATATTGGTTGAACTCCAAGGGGACTTTAATGGGGCTAATGCACTCGAGAACTGTCTAGGATCCGTTCAGCAATGGATGCAAGGTATTTGTCTGTTTAAACTGAGACAAAACAGATATTTTACTTCTGGGATGTCCTGCTGAACCTCCCCTCCCTTTTTCATGGCCCTCTAGTTTAGGGACTCCACCAGTTCCTGGGGATGTGGCAAGGAATGTGGGGGTCTTATTTCACAGTGCACTCTTGTTTGGTCCACAAGCTGATGCAGTGGTAAAAAAGTAGTCATTGTCATCTTTTCAACATCAATTAGTGTAGACACATACTTGACGCTGGCCACTTGAAGGTTTTAGTCCAGGGAATTCTCTTCTCAAATTTGTACTATTGAATGGTTTTGTATCTGGGCATGATCACATTCTTTTGCTAAATTACAAGCAGTATAAACCCCCTCAGTGTGTATTATTTTTGGTCTGACCAGATCACACAAGCATGGTTTGAGCTAGACTGTTTGCCAATGCAGTCACTCATTCAAGAACAGATGTTCATATATATTTGGAAGATTCTCAACAGTATAGCACTGATCTCGCGTTGTACAGAAATATCTTCTTAGCAGACCTCTTAGGTTTTTGCCAAAGAATGTTTGTTTGGTTGAGGGCAAGTTCTGTAAATCGAAATGTGGAGGAAAAACTATGCAATCTTTTGGCTTCCATATCTGGAACAAGCTTCCAATATCCATTAGAAATGGTACATTGTTACAGACCTTCAAACAGCATCTCTCAGTGCCATAAATAGACTGAGCCAGGACTTCTTTGTTCCTACCTCTGGCACAGTATATTTAATGTTACTTATTTACTTTCTGTAAAATGTTTTGCATGTTTGGTGTGAACAGCACCTTAAAACTGGTTGTATCAGCAATTTGAGGTGCTCAATAAATACCTTTTACTACTACTAAAGCAACCACCAACTGCCGTGAATTGGTTAAGTGATATCACATGGGCAAATGATGTAGAACTGTACATTGCCCTGGACGTCCAGGCCCCAGAACATAGGGGCTGACCATAGGAGACCCCTTCAGCATGTGGCGGACACAAGCAAGTCTATAAACATCTGGCAATAATGGTACTCGGCTACATTACACTGCAAGGGCACCACATTTTACTGTTGTGATATGATTTATATTTGAGCAACTGATATGATATGCTGTAAATGTGAAGCAAATAAAATAATTTATCAAAAAAAAGAAAGACGGTCTGGGAGAGCGAAAGTAATTGAAAGGTAGGACACCTGGCAAAAGATATGATTAGAAACAGTTTGAAGGATTCAATACACTTCTAGATTATTTTCTCACTCTTGATAATATACTAACACTTTTTTAATTAGTATATGCAAAGGTACTCGGGTTGAAAAAGAACAAGACGCTCCAGTCCCCTCTCCTCGTCTCCCTCGTTTTTTGACGAATAACCAAAATTGACATAAGACTACTAGAACCAATGATTTCAAGGCACTAATATTGTGGTCTAGTGGGGAACGAATCAGGGCAGTTGGGTCTAAACTGTATGGAGAGTCGGTCATAGTATTTTGATGTGTCTGACGGTTCGCGGTGGTGTAGGGTGGACCGGGGGATAGATGGGTAGGAACGAGGAGTAGAAAGGGATGATGGGAGGAGAGGTAAGACAATTGGTACGTTTGACATTTTTTTTAATGTAATTTGGGGCGGGACCGTATTGTGTGCTGCCCGCTAGACCATTGGCAAATATTCCGGGCTTGGCGCATGGGTGCAGTAAAAGGGACTGGGAGACAAAAGCTGCCAGGCACTTGGAGGTGCATTAGAGGAGGGGAAATTTCACCAGATCAGGGAGTACATTTTGGGGTACAATGGTTAGGTGGGATTTATGAGTGTAAGGGAGGAAGCAAAAAGGTGTATCAAAATTGTCTGTATAACCAAATGAACTCGCATGTACAAACCTAGCTTTACTGTGGACTTGTTTCCTGTCAAATGAATGATCTTAATGCCAAAAAGAAGTGAATATTTGAATACCTGAAGCATCTTAGCAGTGCCTTTTTTATTTTATTAAACAGAAGAGACACACTTGTATTACCATTCCAACAACTTATGCACCAAATGTTAATGACAGCTCCTGGGGCAATTTGACAGTTTACCACACGAATTGTCTGGATCCTCCGTTTGTGTGGGGAGCTTAATTATGCCTGGAATCTGGACCTGGAATTGGATAAAACCTCAGGGAACCATATTAATAGAAAGCTACCTTCATAGCTAGCTAGTCTTGGAATATCTCATTGACCCCTTTAAACAGGCAGACATTTTACAGTAATAATGGTAGTTCTCTAAGGGAGTACTTTTATGATTTGCCACCACAGAAACATTTATCTAGGAATGACACAGCTTTTGTTTCTTGGAATGTATTAAATGTGAGCTAAACATGAGACTGCTGCCCTTTCAGACCGCTCACCATCAATATTCGCTTTGCCATTTGATTTTGCCAAAGAGATTAGGTGGACATTTGAATAATGCTGAAACTATTAGGATGTGTATATGGGTTCTCTGTATTGTAAGCAGAATTGCTTATTAAAATATTTATAAAGGGACAACTCAGATTTCAGTATTTTCGGATACGTCAAGACATTTATTCTGTGGAATTGTTCGCTTCTAATCAATAAGCAGAAAGATTCATGACAAAATAATTAGTTTGCTTAATGAAAAGGTTTGTCAGCTTGAACATATGAATGCTGCTCAGATGAGGTCCAGTTCAGCATCTTAAGCCATGGAGGGCTATCCGCTCGGCTTACTGCTACAAGTGAAGTGAAGTGAAGTGAGGTGGATTACTTTCCAGGAAGTCGAAGTTTAAGGTATACGAAAAGTCCTAATTTTACTGTGGGTTTCCTTGCTATTCAATTAAAGAGAACTAAACAACTGACGCAAACTGATCTATGACCAGAATCTGGTATTAGTCAACTGACCCTAAATGTTTCCGGTATTAAGGCTTTTTACACTGAGCATACTATATATCCTAGAGGACCACGTTAAAACTGATCAATATTTGATTAGAGTGGCCTGGCTCCAGATAACAGGGACTGGCTTGCAAAAGCCCCTTTATGAGATCCAATGCAAGTGTTTAAAACAGCATGGAAAGCCATGTTGTTGGGTAAGGCAGCTGAATCAGACGGGATCCTGAAAGAAGTTTGGGCCATTTTTCCTTCCCTACTGTTAGGCTTGTTCAATAACATACTGGAGACATGAGTAATTCCCGACTCTTATACATATAATATGGTCTATTGCACAGCATAGTTTATCGCACAGGTCCTTCACTGTCATTACACTGCCCCCCTTTCATAGGTCTGGAACACCATGGATGTGCTACTGGGTATGACGTATCAGGATACACACCACTGGCTGACAACGCTGTATTCAAGTGCTCCCTCCTGGCTTTTCACCTTTGATCAGCCATATTTGGCAGCAAATAAGGCGAGTTTTTAATCAGAAAACATAGTCGATGACGAATCCTTGTCTGGAGACTTAATGTACATTTTCTGTATTATGTTACTGAGTCTTGTATACGGCTGCTTATGCCATTTTAATGCCATTTCAGAGCTTCTGGATCTTCAAGAGAAAGGTTCAGGTTAGAGGTGGCTGTTGTAAAAGGTTAGTAGGGTGAGTTTACCAAGGTTGCTGCTGTGTGGTGCTAGCCGATGGGAAGGAATCGGGCTCTGTGTGTAGGGTAGGCTTCGTTATTTTTAGGAACGCCAATAAGACTTGGCTTAGCCACATGCAAGGGTGGGTGGGTCGTCGTTGGTGGTGTCAAGAAGGTTAGTTGGTGCTCAGCATTGGTTAAGGGTGAGATAAAACAACATGGTGCCTTCCAGCAGTCTGACCCATAGATGAAGCTACCAGAGTGTACATGCTCCCACAGGTATGTCGTTCATAGCATATCTGTTTCAGAGTTTGTTTTTATAGTTGTTTGGCCTTGAAAGGTCCGCTGTCTATTCGGCTGTTCAGGTTCTTTTCCCCTTGCTTTATGCTCCTTCTGTGTCCTGTATGCCTGGGTGTATATTTAACTATTCAGGAGTTGTATTTCCGGAAGTCCATGATTATTTCGCTTCTGAACATTTTGAATCCGGAAATCACGAATTCGAAATTTATTAAAAGGCAATAATCACAAACATCGCCCTGCAGCAAAATGCCACTCTGTGAACCTGCTCCCCCTCCGACCTCCTTGTTTATCTTTTGGCAGCACACTTTGCTGTAAATCCCCGTCTCCCTGCGACACCAGTTCACTTCACTTACGTGGATGGGAACAGGCACCACAGGGTCCTTTTCTTTTTGTTTGTCCCCCACTTTCCTTTTTCTTCTATCATCTTTAACTTTTGTTACTCCCTTTCCCATTCCCTCCTTAGACCATGCTCTCCTTTCTTTCGCTCTTAGTCCCCCTGTTTCTCTCTTCTCTTCTGCTTCTCGTGTCTTTTTTCGTCATGACCTGCATAGCATGGATTTCTGCATTCACTTCTTATTGGCCTTCATTTCTTGAGCTTGCTTCTCTGTTGATTCAGCTTTCTAATTTTTCCTTGATTTCTTACTCTCTTCTCTCTTTATCCTACCTCTATCTTTACTTCTTTCTGTAAGCCTTCGCAGACCTGGCTCTCCCCATCACTGTGCTCTCTGCACACTCACTTTGCAGCGCCGAAAGTCATTGGCAGAAGACATCTTCTTCTGCTACCTCTGCCTCTCTCCCTTCTCGCCACACTATGGCACAGGCCTCTTCTCCACCAAAGGGCAACACTGCACTCATCTTCCCCATTTCCTTTCCTCTCACCCACATCGCCTTTTTCAGACTGGCTGGTATCCTTTCTCCTGTTCCTTCTCCTGAACCTGCCTTAAGCATGTCTTTTTCTGCCTCTGAGCTGGCCTCCTATTTTTCTTGTACAGTTGTTCTCTTGCACTCTTCTATTATCTCACCGTCACCTCTCCTTCAGCTCCCCGATCTTTCTCAACCTTCGTCTGTCTAATGCGGATACTTCTACTTTTCTGGCTCATGCCCATGCCACTTCCACTCCCACTGATGCCCTTCCTTTAATTCCTAAAGTCTTCCCAGTCCTCCTTCCCTAACTTACCTTTCTTTTTTAATGCTTTAACGCCTCTTATTCTTCCCTGCATCCTTCAAGCATGCTACGATTTTTCCCATTTTCAAGAAGCCTACTCTGGATCCTTCTTTCCCCTCCTGTTTTAAACATATTTCTCACCTTCTCTTTCTCTCCAAGCTTCTTAAGAGAATTATCTATTCTCAGGCCACTACTTATCTTAATCCCCACGTTCACTTTCCCCGCTACCAATCCAGCTTTTGCTCTTGCCATTCTGCAGAGACTGTGCTCCTGTGTCACAAATTCTCTTCTATTAGTTCTTTATTCTAAGCATCTTTTTCTCCTGTTACTCCTAGGTCTCTCAACAGCCTTTGATACTGTTGATCACACTCTTCTAATTGCACCACGTATTTCTCTTGGCTTCAAAAACTCTGTTCTTGACTACCTTCATTCCTCTTTCTGAAATTGCACCTATTCTGTTTCTTGAACTAGTTGCACTTCCTCTACTTTCCTTCTTCAACATGGTGTACCGTAGGGTTCTCTCCTGGGCCCCCTTCTTTTCTGTCCCTATACTAGTCTATTTGCTTCCCTTATCACCTCGTTTGGACGATCCCACCACTGTTATGCCGATGAGAACAATGTTTTTATTACTTTCTCATCGTTCACTCCAGCTATCCATGAGACTATTTCATCCTGTCTCCTTGGCATCCAATCCTGGATGTCCAATCACTTCTTTATCTTCCAAGACTGAGGTCCTCTTTTTCCACTTCTTCCATTCCTCCCCCTCTTCCTCCTGTGTTCATCTCCCCCCCATTCCCTAACTCTATCAATCAACCTTTCTGCTCGCAATCTTGGTGTATACATTGATTCTTCCCTTATTTTTTCTGCTCACATTTCAGCACTTTCTATTTCATGTCGATTTCACCTTTTCAACCTCAGGAAAGCTAGACCTTTTTTTTCTGCTACTGAACAACTTGTTTTTTCTCGCCTTTTCTACTATTCTGCTCTTCTTTCTGTCCTTCCGCCTTCTCAACTTGCTCCTCTCGGCTTGATCTATAACATCTACATCCGCCTTCTCTTCTCCCTCCCATCTCTGGAATTTATTTCCCCAGTGCTAGCATCACTCCACTGGCTTCCTTTTCTCTGTCGCTCTTCAATTTCCTTTGTATTGTCTTTAAATCCCTCCCTTATCTTGCTCGTCCATATCTTTCCTGACTCATCTTTCTACTCTCCTTCCTGTGGACTTAGCTCTGAATCCTTACGCCTCTTACTGTCCCTCGTCCTCCCTGTGCCGCCTCCTTGCTTTCACGGTTTCTCCTTACTTGCACCACTCCACTGGAATGGGCTTTCCCATTATCTTCGCTCTTTCTCTTGTCCTACTCCCCGTTTTGTTGCTCTCGCCTCAAGGACTACCGTTTTTCGTCATATTATTTCTTTAAGTTTAGTCATTATCACTTTTTTGCACTGTAATTCTTTGTGCAGTGCTTTGGTGTAAAGTGTTATGTAAATCTAAATGAAATACAAATCATTTGGTTGCCATATGCAGGTTTTTCCATGATTTTAATTTCTAAAGGGATGTCTGACTTTCTAGGGGCAGGTGAAGAGCCAGGACTTGAATACTTTCTGGGAGCTATCTTTTGGCAGACAGTTTCTAAGTCTAGCGGTCAGGATTGTGAACAATGTCCCTCCTTACAGGTTCTTTATTTGGCGAGCCACTGTCAGGAGGGCTACGGTGCAGTACATAAAAGATGGGTGATATGAAATATCTTAATTGGTGTCTGTTTGATTATTAATAGCACCCCCGTCAAGGAAGATTAAAAACACATGAAGATCATCAATCTATATATTTTTTTAGATTTCTATATTTTGGTTCGCTGACAATTCACAGTCCAATAATTTGGCATTTAACAATACCACCTTCACCCAAGAAATGGCCTGGTTTGCAGTAACACTTTTATTTTATTAAATGAAATGGCATCATAATTATGTGACTGGTGATACTCCACTCGAATTACAGTAGGACTGCCCCTGCACATCCATAATCATCATCATCATCATCATTTTGTCATTTGAATAGCACCTTTAACCATAGGTATGGTCACAGCGCGCTGTAGGTTAAATGCCATTGTGGGGACAGAAGTCCATGGTATGGTTAATTAGTGGAAGTGCTAGACTGTGTGTATGTGTTATAGCCAATAGGAGGGTATGCATGTGAAGAGAGGGCCCCTGGAATGGCCCTTGTGCCCCCTGTGCACATGTCAGCTCGAAGGATGAGAAACGAAGGATGCCAGTCGCTGTTTGGTCTGGTGCATTCCACGTATGTGAGCAGATACTCTTAGACAACTGCTGAAACCCTATAAAGCTAATGTCTTTGTGGATACAGGTGCCCGATCACTGGACCAGGTTGACGGATGACAAATATCCAGCCGTGCAGATGCCATTAGTGACAACATGACATAGTAACATTAGTCACAAAGTAAACTTGCATCCCTATACAAAGTTACGCAGACACACGTGAACACACTAAGAACATGCATGCACAGTTCTGTAGATGGAGGACAAATACATATGCATACTGTTGGAAGCCTTTCCTTTTCACTAGCCAAACGCAGAAACGCAAGAAAAGCAAAATTCACACACAGCAAGCTTGCAGCCACTTTATTGCAACTAACCATATGGAGCTACATGGACGTATAAAGAACCTAGAAGAGCTATATACCACTAACCTCTAAGGAGAATTATACAATATATATATATTACACCATAGAATGACTGTAGTGAATTCACAAGAAGCCACAGGCCTCAGAATAAGGGAAGAAGAGATGCAGACTCTGCAGTATGAAGCATAGAGCCAGTGCCCACAGCCAAGGACAAGGGCTGGAGGAACATTCCTGGCTCCTGGGGCAGGGAGCCACCTGCAAAATAACAGAATACATCCTCATTAATTGCAGACCGAAAAGCTCAGTTTTGCGTTCCTCACCCACGTGACTCAGCCAAACCGAACAATGTCCATTTACCTGCGTTTGGAAGAGAGGCGGTTCCCAGCAAAGACAGACAAAATTGTTACATGTGTTGCCTAAGAGACATTGCAACCTGCAGGCACTCTCCCAGGCTAGGTGGCTATAGCCGTGGCAACAATGGGGGACACACAGTCTTTCAGAGAAGAGAGACAAGGCTTATTAGCCATCGGTGTGGGCTGCACCCCTTTATACCCACAATGGGTTAGATTAATTTCCAGAAACTTAATGTTGCACACCCTGTTGAAAAATTCTTTGGGTAAGAAAACATTGTCATCCAATATCATATCAATCAAAGAAGTTTAATTCAATCGTATGAACCAAACATTGGTTCTAATGTAATAGCAAATCTGAGTTTAGGACTATGCATTTCGGACCATTGGCCCTTCCTCAGGGCATGTACCCTTGCTAGTAACAAAGAAATCCTTGTTTTTTACAGTTTGAGAAATCAATCAATACATCCCATTTCGAAATGATGGCATTCCATCATGCCATCACCATATGAAATTGTACAAAGGTATTATTAACAATCACGTAGTGTTGATGTGTAATTAACAGGGCGCCCACAAAACACAGAATGCACAATAACATAGAACACAAAAAATGATTAAAAAAGCACAATCAAATTCAGCATAACTGTCAGTCAATATACATATGAATCCGCTGCACATTGAACAGAATTGTGGAAACCATGAGTCATAATGTGACATTGCCTTCATGTTTGTTAACGTCATGAATATGGTCATTATTGGTTGCTTCTTCTTTAGAAGCCTGACTGTTAGTCCCATTTGTGCAAATTAACAAGGGGTGTCCTGGGAGTCCCTCTGCCAGACATTAGTCCTGGTTACGAGAGACTTACCCAGAGTCTTTAGCTCACTATCTTTCACAGAGAAGAAATATCCCAAACATATCAGTCTTTGTCCTGCCCTGGGGCAGTCCAGCACCGAAATGCTAGGCAATTCTCCTCTGAACAAGAGTACCAACAGAAACCCCAGACACGTGTTTCGGTCTGGTTGGACCTCATCAGTAGGGTGGATCTGTGCCTCTCTAAGAATAGTGAGCAAGGGGTCCACGTCTGGATTCCCCTAGTAACTTAGGGTGAGACCCAAAGTTACTTAAATATGCAAATTAACAAGGGGGGTCCTGGGAGTCCCTCTGCCAGACATTAGTCCTGGTTACGAGAGACTTACCCAGAGTCTTTAGCTAAAAGTGCATGCCTGCACTCACCCGCGCTCACCCATGTTAACGTGTTTGTTAACTGGAATGGTTTAACTGTGTTAACATACTCATGTTTACCCCAATATGCTAATACTGCATGTCATCTATTCCTGTATTCACCCCTTGTTATGTTCTACTTAAATCCCCAACGCGATGTTCCCCGGGGTAAAGTAAAACTGACCTGTTCTTGACAGGACTTGGAATCTGCTATCGCCGCTTCGTGCAACGTGATCTATAAAGTAGCAATGATATTAGCTTGGGACACATTTGTAATGTATAACGAGACACTGGTGTCTCAGTAGCACAAGTGACTTACCGTAGTTCCCAATCAGAATGTTATGTCGTTACGGCAGCGTCAGCAGAAGCCAAAGCTGTCGTGCCTGTTATCTGGTGTTATGAATGTCGTGTCTCTGTGTCATCCCTTATTGGTCAATCGTTCTTAATTGTGCTGGTAGTTTGCATAACTCAGCAGATTACAATCTGAGGCTAAGAGTGCGGATAAAAAGGACGGTGTGTAACTTTTTAAGTATACGATCCAGTCTACTTGATTGCGGCCTTATGCTATCAAATATCAGTAAATGGTGGCCTTAAATAATTAGACTCTACTTGCTTAACTGTATTGTTGCTATACCAGATAATTGGTGTGTACACGATACATGGAATATCTTCTCTAATGCACAAGGAAATGCTGTTCTGTATTGATAGTAGGCTCCCGAATACTGTCCTGATGGGGAGCAAATCTGTTGAATACCTATGGAGGAAACCCTGGATACATGTTACAGAAAGCAGTTGAGGTCCCATTCCTCGTTCATTCCATTGGGCACCATTGTGTACAATCGATCAATCCAGAAAGCTTCACGTTGCTGTCTCTTTCATCAGGTCTTGATGTTGTCCTTGCTTCTCAATCACCTCCAATACCGAGAATTCTAATTGAGCTACATTGTGGTTCAGTTCTGTGAAGTGTCTAGCTACTGATGATGTTGGGTTTCTATTTCTGATACACGATTTATGCTCATTCATGCGATGAGAATCCTGTTTTTTATTCCAGTCTCCCCTTCATGATAGATGCCTCATTTAATGACATAAACAGTGTTCTCTGTGTTGCAAGTGGCGTAGTCTTTGAGTTTAATCAAATCCCCTGTCCGAGGATGTGATACCATGTTCCCTTTTATTATATTGTGGCAATTCCCACAGTTCAAACAGTCTTTCTCATTACCTTGAAAAGGTACACTGAGCACTGTGAACAGAACAGGGTCCCAGGTCTAAGGCGACCTGCTCCAGCCAATCCGGGTACATAGATCCTGGGGTGGTGTGTAATGGGCCAAGGGCCAATGGTCATCCTGCGTCTATGCAAAAATGTAAGAGATTTTTTGTTGTAGTCTCAGGCGGACCCACCTGACATGAGACCAATCCAACAAACCATATATTGTTACTACCTGAGCTACCCAATGGATTCGGTGCTTAGGTTTTTGGGAAAGAGTTGGGAACTGTGACGTCATTACAGGATAAAGGTTTGTGACACTGGCTCAGGCGCTGTGATTGCCAGAGATTGTTGTGTTTCTCATATGATCCCTGTCTGTTTGGAAAATAAAGACAGTTCTAACTTGCCCCATGGCTGAGTTTTCCATCATTGCCAGGGATGTGTTTGATGGGCCCTGGGTACTCTAAGCAGGGATTTCTGATGCAAAACCATGGTCCTCTGGCCTACCTTACAAATAAGTGGACAGGTCCCTGCTAGCCACCCATGTCTAGTTGGTATGTGGACGGGTGAAGGTCTAGAGAGGTGGTCTAATGGAGCTTTGAGAGAGGATATTCATTATGTGTATAGCTACAGTTCGAAGTAACTGCATTCTTATGGAAGAGATGTTGTGCAAAGTGCCATTCGAGGTGTGTGCGAAAGCGGATGTGTGGGGGACGGCGCCCGTGCATTTGGCTGAAATTCCATAAGCATGGAGTGCCATAGGTTCAGATAGGATCACTACACTGTAAGGCTTGGTTCTGTGCGTAAGCCATATTCTAATACCGTCTGGAGTGAATTTAGTTAAACATTCTACATGCAGCCAGATAAAATCCATCGAAACCACGTTTTATATTTGTCTGTTCTATAAATGTAGACACACAACTTGACATTGATTTTTTTTCACAGAAAATGAAATCAAACTACATTAGAGAAATACACATATTTGAAAGCATATGCGTCATGAAATCAAAAGGTGAATTAATTCTCAAACTACAGTATAAACCAGAATAATTGACTGCAGTTACAGCTCATGTAAGATGTGTCTCGGGGCTGATTTAAATCTAAATTATTTGACATTATTTACAACAAACTATTTGTTCCTAGCTTGGGCAGCAGCATTAGTTCACTGCATCCTCTATGATGACAGATTATTTTGCAAACAATTTTAAAGGCTTGTGTTTCTCAGGATTTCTGTTGCTTTTGGAATCCTGCAGAGGTGGGGCCTAACTCACTCCTTATTTGAAAGAACCAGCGCCACCTGCCCAACACCCGCAGTTCAATGTCTTTATTGAAAAGTAGATTTCAACATTTTACTGACTGTGACAGATGCCAATCATAGAAATAGTACCACTACAGCCCATCCCCCTTTCTTCCATACAGTAGGACTATGGACTAGGGGTACAGTAGTCACTATAGTGAGTAACGTTTCCTTTAAACCACATTCAATTTGAGAAGTCTAAACCTTCCAGAGATCCAAAATTGTACGCGAAATGTATAATTTATAATATGTTGATTCCATCTAAGGTTTGTTTTCAATATAAATTGTGTTGCAAAGCATCTGCACTATGTCCCCATTTTTAGTGGTATAACTTTTAAACAGGGCCCCTTGAATACTTTTAAATGGTATTTGGAATTTAATTAATTACTGAGAAAATGTCTATATAATGTTGAGCCTTAGTTATTCCCTTTTTGTCTGCCTTTCAAAGATCCTGGACAGGTACGGGCCCCTGAAAGGCCTCAGGCACCTGTTTGAGGTAAGCTCTTCTTTCAGTGTGTGCACCTGCTTCAAACTCCCTCAGGTAATCTTTTCCTGGTTTGGGAAAGGCCTAAGCTATGCATTGTCCAGTCTCGGCAGGGCCCTTTTAAGTATATGTGCCCATTAGCTACATCCATTTGAAATCCAATCTGATCCTCTCATGTACCTTCTCTCTTGCTTCTCTGTTTTCCCAGTCTCCCTTCTTTTCCATTGGCCCTTGCACATCAGGTTGCATATATGAGTGAATGCAGGGGCTCAACTGCCCCAGTCAACCTGCATGGCAAGTCGTCCATGGCCCAATCACCAACAAGGGCAGCCCATATTATACAGGTACAAGCAATAGCCCATGGTATCATTACGGAGCAGCATCCTGGCCTGTTGGTATCACCTTGGAGAGGATAGCAAGGAGTACCATCCAGACGGAGGAGAGAAACATTGTACAGGAGAGAAAGGTTATTTGGAGGGTGACTAGGAGGAGACTGGTGTTTTGAAAGACTGAATTGGAGATGTACCCTGGGGAGCAGGAGGAGAGTCAAGAGCAAGGAGAGGTTTGGTGTGGAGAGGAGAAAGGAGAAGAGGCAAGAGAAGATTCCCATATCCACATTGAAGACCGTTTTACTATCTGGAGGAAGAAAAGATCTATCATGAGGATGGGAAAGAAGGGACTGAACAGCTAGAGAAGGGGACAGAGCTTGACCATCTTCGGCAGGTCAGAGAACACAAAACCCTTCCCTTAGGTAGTATGGTTAAGGGGGTTTCCGAGGACCACCGTCATCTATGGTAGTGTACAGAGGTGGGCGGAGAAACAAGTCATCATTATTAAGCCAGGGTACAAGGAGGACAATCCTGGAGTTGACTGGGCAGAATAAGGGTCCAGAAACAATGGCAGTGGGTGAATGGTGAGTGTATGGCCACCGTTTTCCTCAACCCAGCCAGAAGCACTAACATTGAGCCCAATCCGTCAGGAAGTCTTTGCTGTCCCACCAGTAAAGTGCCCCAAAGAAACCCTCAAAGAGGTAGTGAACTGGAGGCCCCGAAAACATTTGGTGCCTGACAGTTGTGTGTCTTCGTCTGTTGACACTTGGAGAAACCATCATCCTGACACTTGGAGTTTTGCTACCATACTGACACTTTCTATTCAGTATGCAAAGTAGTTTCTATGAAAAGATTCATGAAAACATTTAAAGAATTCTTGATGTCTGAGTTTCAGTTCTGGGATCACAGTGACCTGCTGTCATTCTACTGGCCTGTCACAATACTTGCCAATTTGGTTGATGTGTGCATTGTAAGAGTATTTAGCATTTTTTTCATGCAGCACCACTGCATGGGTTTGGTGCATTGCTATAATGCGGTACAGCAAGGCATGTGTTGCCAGTGTGACATGGACATGTAAATGAAAACAGGCTATTCAGTCAAAAAACGATTTCCACATCTAAAATGCAAATAATTTTTTTCACAGTTAAAAGCATATATTTTTTTCCTCACCTGAAATTCCTATGTTGCAGGAGACACATTTGAGGATTAATGAACTAACCTCATTAACAATACTAACGATTCTAACTCATTAATAATATAATGTGTTCTCCAGTGCAAAATGAGATGGAAAAAGACAGGCTCTGAAAGTCATTTTAAACGCGCATCCAGATTTCTTTTTTCTTTGCTTCTATCTGCGCTCTGTCCACAGTATTTGCAGGAAGAAAAGACTCGAATAAGCAGGAAATCAGTTTGGTTACAGTTGCAACTGTATGAGCCAAGCCATTGTTAAAGAGAAGGAGGGTGGGACATGATAGAATTTCATTGGTTGAACTTGTTTGGCAGGCTGTAACAGAGCTTTGCTAATGAAGAGAGGGGAAGACATTTTTTACACAGCTGGGAGAAAAACCTGGCTGGTGGCTGGGGATTTTCCTAATTGAAAAAGCAGATCCCAGTGCACTGCTGCAGAGACTGGGAATTCCAGTCAATAAGCCCCGGTTTGAGTGACGGCAGATGCTCGTCCTTGCTGGGGTGATTCAAGAAGAATTCATTGAACCACTTCCAGAAGGCGACCAGCCGACGAATTTCACATGCTGAACAGGCCTGGTAATTATATTACAGAGTGTGGGGGCAGTGTGTATGTGTGCAAAACTATTCTGTCAGCGTGGAAGTGTGAACTCCAGTGTTTTATCAACATGTTTAATATTGCGAATTGAATATGTTACAGATAAGGTTGTTACTGTGCAATTTCCATTTATTTCTGTAAAAAGAGTAAGATCGTGTTGAAATGCAATTTTTATAATGCACAAAAAATATCTGAAAGCAGACGGATAGTGTGTTTTATTTTTCTCTTTTATTTGTGCATCTACCATTACAGTACTGATAATATGGGGAGAAGTTTAGACAGTGCAATTGTCATTTTTAAGTTAGCTAAAAATAAGACTTAGAGGTAGCTGTGTGCATGATTCCATTTAGTATATAAGTGTATGTTTTCTGAACGGAACAGAATAATAATATAATAGACTGCTGCTGGAGGTACATGAGTCAGCAGAAAGAGAGGCCCTGGACATAGTTCACCGATGTAGATAAGTTGGGGATAAATACTGCATGTTAGCTCGCTGCCGTAGATAAGTCAGTGAGGACAGCCCACGGTGGCACTCCAATTCAAAATGTGGTGTTCCTGAAATGTAAGCCTGATGCCTCTCTAGTGATCACATGAACAAACTAAGCAAAAATAAGGGGTTCTGGATATTGGGGCCACATATAAAACAAAGGAATTATGCTCACCAGAAATACCACCAATAACGCATACCAGCATGATGTATACCACTAAATGTATCTGTGTGCTGAAATAATGTATGTATACTGTAGTACTAAATACCAAATCTAATCTGAATACAAAAAGTGAGTATTACTGAATTATTTTCATTTTGGCGGTAAGAAAATACCGCTAGGCCCCAAATCTATACAAAATACCCTACATATTTATGGTGCGTTGGCCATCGGGAAAGTGATCATAGAGCACCTACTGGGCGTGACAAGTGTGTATCACACTGCCATCTGTACATTAAAGGGAACCCATTTCATAATAAGTGTGTCACCAAAACGAATTTCAGAATGTCACAAAGGGAAACCACATTCTCAGATCTAGTGCAATATTTAGAGGCAAAGTTGTTTGCACATGGGACGTGGTCATCAAACAGTACCTCAGAATGGCATGACTGCATTCAGGGTGAGGTGCAGAAAGAAAAACTAGACAATATTTTTGCAGAAGGCAGCATAATTCAGGTCTGCCTTACAAGGTTATTGAATGCAGCCGATAAAAGTGCAGAGAACGACTGTTTAATACGGTATGTGCCAAAATATGGTTTATTTTTTAATAGGTCCTTGCGAATGCAAGAAAATGATACCCAGCTAATTAACAGGTTAAAGACTGACTTAGATAGGGCAAGTAAAAAAGAGGAGATGTTAAGAACAGAATTAGAAGGATGTCAGAAAGACATGAAATTAAAATGCAGAGATTTTGATATTCAGTTGTCCAAAAGCAAGAAACAGTTTGAAGACAGTGAGCAAGAATTGGTACACTTAAAAGCCTTAGTGGATCACATTAGGTTAAAGATGAGATTGTTTCAGAAATCCAGATTTTACAAAAAGAAAATTTTGAAAAAGAAAGTGATCTCCAAGGTGCAGAGCAAGAAATGGTTAAAATGATTCAAGAAAGAGACAAGAGAAACAAAGAATTCAATGAATGCCAAATGCAAATGTGCGACATGCAGGAGGTAATAAATAAAATGAGTGATGAAAACAACTATCTGCAAAATGAAGCACACAGGCTCCTTAAAAAGTGCAAAGACTTAGAACAACAAATGTGCATTCCCAGGTCCCAGGAGAGGCGGCAGGGTACTACATTCAATGGAGTGGAGGTGAATTCTACTTCTGCCCAAAGAGCTAGTGCTCCAGTGACTGGGCCGGTGACTGAACTTGGTTGCAGCGCACTTGGGGGATTTGATACTCCCATTGGGGGCAGCCACCTATCCCATACACCTGGAACCAGGATTGAGTCACCAAGTAGTGCAATTCCATGCATTGCAACAAGTAGCCCAATAAAAATAATGAAATCTATTAAAGCTCTGATCAAACCATTTAAAAAAGGAGGGGAATGCTGCATTGAGGATCACTTAGAAGCGGTTCATGACATTTTTAAAGCACTCCAGATACCTAAGGAACAGTACAGACAATATTTTCATTTAACTTTAGATGCTCCGACGCCAGCATCATAAGGGGATTAAATGAACAGCAGAATATGACATGGGTGGAGTTTGAAAAAGAAATTAGGCGTCATTTTTCTCCTTTCCAGTCATTACAGGAGGCAAAGAAAGTTGCTTACACACTTACTGCTGGGCCTAATACATCCCCTCGCCAGTTTTTACAAGACTTAAAAAGAGCATTTTCTTGCTTTGATGTATCTTTTGACCCCAATTCTAATGAATTTAAAACCGCCTACTTCTATGGGCTACAGAAAGACATCATATCCCAATTGGTTCGTGAATTTGATCGTGACAAGTCCCTTGAGTGGATTGTGCATCAAAGCACAAAACTATATGAGGTACTCTATTGTCACGGTAGAGAAAGTGATAAAATGAAAGATACTAGACCTAATTCTAAAGAACCCTCAGCAACAGTGATGGAAATCAGGTCAGCCAAAATGTCCCTTGAGTCTGCTCAAAGTCTAGGTAAAAATAATTTGGCAACTGAACAAAGGGTTCATCAACAAAAGTCATCACACTCTGCACCAATGTTTCAATCACATGATCCTAGTAATAGGGAGAGCTACATCAGTCCTAGGTATTTAGGAGATAGGCCCCGGGAAGGCTATCGGCCTGATATGTCAGGTATGAACTATAATCGGAGACAAAACCAAGATCAAATAAATGATGGTCCCTACCAGACATTGGGGACACAGCAAATTTGATCCCAACACCATGATATATGGTAATCAAGATAGACCCCGATATGTGGATCGATTTGCTGATAATGGGAATCAACATAGAGGCCAGTACCCACAACATGAGAGACAGGACATGAGACAGAACATGAATTATACTCCACGTCAGTACAATGATTCCCCACCAGGGGACTACAACCAAAGGATGGGTGCACCCCGTTCCCCTACACAAATGAATCAAGAGTTCAGAAACTATCCCAATAGAAATCACTCACCTGAGAGGTATCAGAATAGATCCAATCAGGGAGAAAGCAACCAATATCGATCTAGGCCACATAGGGAGGATTCTAGAGAGATGGAAAGGTTCCAGTGCCTTGAGGCCCAAGTGAAAATGTTAGCTGAACAAATAGGGAAGCTTTGTACAGCACAAAAACAGTCATCAAAGGAGGGGGCTGATGGCCATAGCAATGACCGGGGGGCTTCTTCTGAAAAGTGACTAAGTACTCATGATACCTACAGCGCCGAAAAGACAGATTGCTCTGATGTAATTTCGCATAATGACTCTGAGATGTCTAATGATTTAAAAGCGACAATGACAGTAAATGAACATGTAACAGAAAGTGCAAATACTTCTAGAAGAGAGGTACGGTTTAACCTAGAGCTAAATCAAACATTGGAGATTTGTACAAATGAAATAAGAAAACCTGAAACTCCAAGAGAACAAAGAGACAGATTTAAGAAAAATGACTTGTGCATGGGGAATACCAGTAAACAGGGAGTAAGTGGGGATGCTATGATTTCTTCCCATGGCAGTCAAAACAATGACCAAACACAGGCAGAAAAAGGAAATACTCCAAAGGAGGGTACATGCCAATCACCTGAAGAATTCTTTGAGCCACATATTTTTGAAGAGGCTGAAAGGGCTGGTACCACACTAAGGGGCCGATTCATGGAACAAACGTGCGCCGAAAATCCATGCGCAAGCAGGCGCAAGGTAGCGCAAGCGCGAGAAATGCAGCGCACGTGTGCGATTCAAGGAAGACGCTGCGCGTGTTTCCCGCTGTGCGCCCAATCCAGCCATGGCGCACGCAGGCATACACGGCGTGCGCTACGCGCACAGCAAAAGCGCACATAGCGCGGCGCACACAACCAAAGTGGGTGGAACAGTGGGCGTAACACGCGGAATGGGGAATAACGCGTGAAAAAGAAGGCGTAACTGGGGAAGTACTGCAGGGAACTACACTGAACGCCCACACGCACGCAAACAACCCGTATTCATGGATCCGAATACGGGAAACCCGTGCACGGCAAAAGACGCACACAGGCGTCAACGCGTCCGCCGCACGAAGGCAGGCGGAAGCGTCCCCGCGCACAGTATAAAAGTGCGCGCAAACAACAAACACGTATATACAGCTACGATGAATGCCCCATTTGTCGCAGCACTGATCGTGGGACACCGCAGGAGGAGCAGAATAGCCAGGGCGCGCATTTTCGCACCACGGACAAGCCTTTTTGGGATGCCTGACGACCAGGTCTATGGGAGGTATAGGTTTCCACCCCACATCATCCTAGACCTGGTCAGGGAGTGGGAAGATGACCTTACATCCCCCACCCTTTGCTCCCAAGCATTGAGCCCCTTGGTGAAGCTGCTCAATGTCCTGCATTTTTTGGCCACTGGGTCATTTCAGCGGACTACTGCCATAGTGGGGGGGGTCTCACAGGCCACGCAGTCACGCTTCCTACACGAGGTACTGACAATCATGACAGCGTGCCCCTCAGTCCGCAGGCATATATACATGCCCAGAACACCCGCAGAAAGGCAGGCCGTTGTCCTGGATTTTTTCAGGGTGGCACACTTCCCCAAAGTGCTCGGTGCCATAGATTGCACCCATGTGGCCCTACGTCCACCTAGGGCCACTGAGCACATCTACTGAAACTGCAAGCACTGGCATTCCATCAATGTACAGGTGGTATGCGATGCAAAGGGAATCATCACCTCTGTCTATGCAAACTACCCTGGCTCCACCCATGACAGTTTCATATACAGAATGTCCGCCCTGAGCCGGGCCCTGGAAGCTGGGCAGCATGGCGACACATGGCTCCTAGGTGAGTACAAATGCCCTTGCACATGCATGCATGTCACACACACACAAATAAACAAACCACAATAATCACAACCATTTACACCTCCCCAGGGGACAGTGCCTACCCTCTGAGCAACCACATGATGACGCCAATCCGAAACCCCACCACACCACCCCAGGTAAGATACAACGCCGCCCATATTGCAACCAGGGCCATAGTGGAGCGCACATTCGGAGTGCTCTAGTCACGTTTCCGCTCCCTTGACCACTCTGGCGGGCAGCTACTCTATGCACCACCAGTAGTGTGCAGGATCAGTGTGGCAGCATGTGTCCTGCACAATGTTGCAACACGGCAGGGCGTCCCGGTGGACATGGTGTTGCCCCCACATCCCCAACCACAGGCACAGGCGCTGCCCATGGGAGGGGACAGGGCACGTGGCGAGGAAGCCCGGACCCAGCTTGTGGCCACATTTTTCACCTAAAGGTTAGTGCAGTACAGGGGAAGTAGACCAAAAAACAAATACATAGGCCAGCTGGTGGCAACTGCAAAGGTAAGTGCAGACAAGTGCTGGGAAGGGGGGGCTGTAGGGATAGAGAGACAGTACTGCAGTGCAGGGGTTGCCAGGGAGGCAGTGCAAGTGGAGAGTGGCTGGGCCAAGAACCGAGGTCGGTGAGAGTGGCCCAGTTGCAGATCCAGTGCAGTTCCAGTGAAGAATTTTGCAAGGGAGAGGCAGAGAGAAAGCAGAAGCAAAGAGGAAGGTTTTCAGGTGCTTCCCGAACCGGAGATGGTTCCCCTCACGTTCCAGTGAGGCAGGAAGGCTGTTCCAGAGGGAGGGCCCTGCCGCGGAGAGAGATCTACCCCCAGCTAGTTGCTCTGAGAAGTGGATGACCCTGACATGCAAGGTGTGCATCTCACACACCTGCAAAACAGGCCATGGCCATCACTGTTATGTCACTCAAACCCTCCCAAACCACAACATGACATGGCAAGCAATACCCATACACCAACACAGTAACAATAAGGTACACATTGCCATGTCCAAAATGTACAGTGGCATCAGACAATGATGCCTGACCTGGAATCAGTGAAATGACAGACCAACAACCTCCCACCCAAAATAACTAATTTCCAAATGCATTACAAGAGTTGTAGACGTAACATAACAATGAATGCCTGTCTACATGCACATTGTGCATTGCAAAATCAACACTGCAGCTTCTGTGTGCTGTGACCTACTCCTGCAACACACTGCTCAGTGAACAGTCATTGTGTGTGATGCAAACCCTGACCATCACATCTAAGCGACAGACCACATCAAAAAGCAAATTAGGCATGTACAGGATCCATAATTGGTCACAGAACATGTGCTGCAGGGACACAGTGGGCACCAGAAGGCAAACAGTGTACACATGGATATGCAAGGGTGGGAGTACATGTAGTACATGTAGTGCATCAGAGTGCAAGTGTGTGGGTCAGCAAGTACATGCACTCAACATATGCATGTGAAATCAAGTGACCATCAGTGTTCTCTACACATCACATGTGAACATTCACCATGTGTACACCCCAGCATGTCAAACCATAACTATCCCCTCGCACCTGAAAGGTAAACACAACACATGAACAGGCATTGATCAGCAGAACACAACATAGGATACCCCCATTAGAATGTGAGGGTTCCCATCACACTGCAGGGCAAGGCAACTGTCAACAACAACCCCCCCTCCCTCACAAATGACCATGTCCATGACCCACTGAACAACTGCACCTGGGTCATGGAGCCTTCAACCCTCAATTCCACCTGGCCACAGGATCACCTTTACCCTTCGTCACCATCTCCCACCTTGCGTGTAAAAAGGTGCCTGCACCCTCAGAATCCACACTCATTTCCAAAATCACAAAATCCAAGGCATAAAAACGAACCAGAACACCCTCCAATAGATGACTTGACGTAGCAGTACCTCACAAAGGCCAAGTACTACCACAATGATGCAACAACCAAGGTAGCACAGTAAAACAATGTCAAAACAGGATGTGAACCATGTGTGGTACATAACATAGGATGATGCACCATGAATGGATGTGTACTGTCACAGGTCCTGTGTACAGGCGCAGGATTGTCACGAAACAACCACCCACACTGTGTCCCGGGTGCCTGCAAGGTCAAACTCACACAGGCCCCTGAGACCCTGGTGGGGAATGAGGTTCAGGGATATGCATTCGGGACAGGTGTTGGCACACTGGATAACTGGAATGAGTTGCAGGAGAGGGGAGAAGGAATGACACATGAAAGTAGGGAATGCACGAAAATGTACTACCTGCATGAACACATACACAATCCAAACAAACTTGGACATCATTGTCATGGCCTTCTGTAGTCCAGGCTTAGGAGTGGTACGAACCAACCACCCCCTCTAGGGTTTTGGCGCCTGCAAGTTCGGGGCTTACACAGGCATCCGCAACTCCAGCGGGGAAAGAGGGTTAGGGAACGCTGCTTGGATAGGTACAGGAAGCAGGAACACCGGGTAGAGGGTACAGGGTTCAAAATTGCATAGGATTCCGGGTGATTAGGTGGAAAAAAACTTACCAAATTGAATCACACATACATCCATGCATTAGTGCACCCCCCCAGCAAGCCCATGCAGAGCAGTTTGAAATAAAAACAACAAGACAATTAGCTCTGGTTTTGAATGCTGGCCTCCAGCCTGCGCACTCTCATGTCCGGTTAAAGGAGCACTGCAATGCTGCAAGAGAGCCACAGTCAACAACCTGTACGTGCCAATTACACAAAAACACACCACCAAACATGCCCCATAGCAACAAACTACTCTACAAACAGACAATCTGGTGTAGATGCTTCGTACCCATATATAACATTACCCCTGTGACGGGTCATACACAGTCAATGCAGTAAGTCAGCCGCTGGTGGGTGCGTGGCAAATGGAACACCAATGTGTCACAATTCACACAGCATGCAATGTTCCCTGGGTAAGCAGACAGACCCATATAGCAAGCCATGACTTCAGAGCAAGTTGCGTACCACCATGACCGAAACCAAGTTGGCAGTGCATTCATCATAAAGTACATGGAAATGAAATGCATTGCACCCGAGTATGTCCCTTGCTGTATGTCCCTGTGAGTTGCCCCTTTCCATGTCTCTGAAGGCTACATGGTTGATACAAGTGCCTCAATAGACCTTGGTGTACCAGAGGGTATGTGCCACTGCCCCTGCAGGTGTCCCAGACAACCTTACAATCAACAGCCATCAGTCCACCAACACATCTGAGCTGCATTGTGTGCTTCAACACCAATATTTGTCCAAGCTCACCCTCAGTGCTGTGACTAAGCCTGCATGTGCAACTCGCCTGGTGCAAGCTTTGCTGTGTTGTGGCCCCCCTCTGCTGCTCACCTTGCCTGGAGTTCCTTGGAACATGTCAGCAGTTCTAGGAAGTAGGTATACAATCCCTGTGGCTCTGCTTGTGCACAAATGTGCATGTGGGCACCAACAAACGTGCCCAGAATTCCGTCGTCCAATGGGCCATGTCTGCTGGCAAAGGTGCTCTGGAGGCTCATCCCCCTGCAGAAAGGGCATGAAACACATGATTAATGCTTCAAAGTCATCTGTGTGTGTCTTTTCAGGCATCTCATTACTTGACCATGTTAGAGAGTCACATCATAAATCACACCTTCAGTCCGTCTTTCACATCCAAAGTGTGGAACACAATCTACAGCATGAATTGCAACACGCACGTGTACAGTAAAGATAAGAAACATACTACACAATGCATAGCAATTAATGTACACATTAATCATGAAATACCCCATCTAGCAAAAGCTGAACAGTGGACAATAACACCAAAATCATCCCCACTAGGGGTGTAAACACAAGTCACACAGCACCAGACATGCCACAGATATGACAGTCCAAAGCCCTTGTGTAAAAGTTTGTGACACCGAACCATCCTTGCGAGCCCATGGATAAGGGAGGCAGGAGTGGCATATGTGAGTCAAGGACCCCAAGCAGCAAACACATACACAAGACAAGCCTGTAGGGCCCAGCTGGAACAGACAGTGGATGCCTTCAAAAGCCACAAAGCACCGCACCGTCACATGAAAGCACAATAGACAAGCAATTTTAAACTATATTAACTAATTACACTAACTATGGAAAACCTACATTACCTAATTAAACTAACTATCAAATAGAAACTTAACTAACTAAACTAAAAGAAAAATCAAAAATGGCCACATACGACCCGGGGGGGGAGGGGAGGTACCCAGGAGGGGGGAGGTACAGGGTGCTGCTCAACATCCACATGCGATGATGCTGAGCCAAAAAAAAAACCTCCATGGGCTCAACGCCTGCACAGCCCGACCTATGTGGGAGATAGATGGTCGTCCATGTCTGGCTCATCCTGTAAAGGAGGACGTGGCACAGTAGCCTGGCCACGCCTAGCCGCAGCTTGCCCCTCGTCGGCAGCAAGTCTGCCGGACGGGTAAGCCTGGTTCTGTGTGGCGATGTGACGTAGGTCTGCATGCAGAACCTCACGTGATACACGTGCTTCCTCTTGCAAGGTAGCACGTGTAACACAGAGTTCCTCCTGCAAGGCTGGCTGGACAACCGCTGCACCTTCCGGCAAGCCTGTAGCTCAGCCGAGATGGTACGCTCAAGCTGTGCAAACCTCTCCTCTGCCTGCTGCCTCTGGGACATCATAAGGACATCCAGAGTGGATCTGAGGGAAGCATACTCCTCCCTCAGGGCATCCATGTGCGCTTCTGCGTGAGCAGCAATTGCTTGACGCAGAGATGACATTTCAGCCTGGCGTGCCCTGTCTGAGGCCGCCATGCCCAGCCTGAGCGAGCGGGCCCTGGACCGTGCTGCCTGCTGCTGGAGAAGCACCTGCCTAGCAGGGGAGAGCACAGATCGGGCCACACGCTCCATGGTCTCAGCGATGTTCTCCATTGCTTCCCCCTGCCGTTCTGAATTGGCAGTCATGTCTTGCTCCCACTCAGTATACTGCGGTTGCGCGCTGCGACCGCGTTGCCGGGATTGACCCCTGCGGGACCCAAGGACCGGGGGTCCTCGCTGTGTTGGCACCGCCCGCGGCTGCACGACTGCATGCCCCCGTCGACGTGATGTCCCAGGCACATCAGTGACTGGTGTGGAGGGTGACCCTGCGTCCCGATCCACCACGGGCGGAGGAACCAAGACTGTCTGATCCCTCAGTGCAGGTGTCGCAGACAGAGGAGTGTCCACATCAGAATCACTCACCCCTGACACATGGACTTGATGCTCATCCAACTCAACATGGACGTCAGAGTCGTCATCAAGGCTGGACTCATAGGCAGCCAGAGACAAGATGGACTGTAGCACTTGGGGGTTTTCGTGGCCTACCACCGCACGACCCCCACTAGTGCCGGGTTGGTGTAGTGGTAACAACCCTGTGTCTGGCATGACAACACCATCCTCCGCCTCCATTGCGTCATCACCTGAAAAATAGAGAGAAAAAAGGTCAATACACATGTCAGAAGCACACAACACACACACACACCGACAGCAAATGCATCAGGCAGACATGTGACACACAACATATAACCTGGCATGCATGCTGGGTCAACTTTGAATTGCTTCTGTGATCAGACCTGTTGAAAGGTGGCAGTTTACATGGAAGTGGGTGTTAGCAGTGCAGAAAATGTGTACGCCACTCACTACCTACATGTACAAGGACTCCATGGTGTGTGCCAGGAAATGTGTAGGCAGTGCAATGTCAAATTCAGACATCACGTGCATTGTGAATTCAATGTGTAGTATATCTAGAAGCCAAGCACCCCTCCACCCCAGTACCAAAGCAGGGATGCCTAGCATGGTATCAAAAGGCTGACCATACACCTGTGTATTGACAGGCAGTGTGGACTGGCATCAACAGCTTAATGTGATTCAAGTGAAAACACTGCAAATGATGTTGGACAGTAAGCAGGACACATGATGAAAACTCTGGATTCCGCCCAGGTGTGAAGAAGACACAACAACAGTTGGACAGAGTCATTGGCCATTGAACAGGCTGAGGTCTGTGAGCCACACAGATTGTCAGACCCTAAACATGTGTGCAACGCAGGACTGAGCCACAGTTGACATGGGAAGGCTGATGAGATGGCAGGCAATGTATGTAACCAAGGACTTGTATTACAGTGATCATCCAGTCAAGGACACATAGGGGCATGCTTGCAATGCACATGGAGCATGAATGGGCACTCATGTCCCTGCGGGACATCTGACCTATGCACAGTACAAGTGAGATACCCTGCATCAAGTACTAAGGCTGTACCACACGGCATATGTTTGGAAGATTCTATGCTGGAAGTTAGCATCTACACAGGACGCATGAACAAGAAAGTACACATTGGCAAGATTGAAGAACACCAGTGCAAAGGTGGAACTGGGGTGCAGAGTGGCGGAGGAGGGGCAAGGGAGCATGCCTACATGGAGTCCCCGCATGCAGGCAGAGGAGACATGCATGACGGAAACATTGCATTACTTACACATCAGAACCATGTACACGTCACATGTAGCGGCAATCATGCACAACACATCCCACAAGTGAAACACACACGTCCTCAACAAACACGCATCAACACTCTCTGGACTGGGCATCAAAGTCCAGCATCTCTCCCACTCCTTCGACCAATTCAGGTGGTATGAACTCCGCAATGAGTGCCTCATGCGGAGTGAGCTCTTCCTCCTATGGTGCAGGCCCACCGCCAGTCACCAGAGTCAAGTTGTAATTAGAGGCACGCTTAGCCTTAGTGCTGCGTTTGATGTCATTCCAACACTTTTTGCACTCTTGTGCCGTGCGCACCTCATGGCCGAATGAACTGACATGTTCCGCAACATGCTTCCAGTGGGTGTCACGTTGGGCAGCCGTAGTCTGACTATTGGCACCCACTAGCATGTCACGGCTGTGGCCCCGCATGTAGTCCACGAGGAAGTCCAGTTCCTGCTTACAGAAAGGCTTCTTCCTCGACGTGCAGGAGGTCGTGGCTGTGTGTGGGGTCCCAGCCTGTGCTGCAGGTGCAACCTTCCTCCTCTTGGACTGTGGCGCAGACCCTGGCTGGCTAATGCCGCCCTGACCAGTATGGCCAGTGGGTTCGGTGGATTGAGCCAAGGGAGTATCAGGTGGAGGGATGACCAAAGGCCTAACTTGTGTCAGTGGCAGCTCGGTGCCCACTAATGGACCCTGCGCAGCAACATCAGCTGTGGCAGGGTCATTGACCGCAACGGTCCTGGTTGGCAGACTCACAACCGGGGTGCTGTTGGGTGCATCTTCCCCTGCACTTGCCAACACCCGGCTATTCGGGGCATCAGATGACATGACTGCCCCAGGGACACGTGTCTTGGTCTGAGCAGCCCGGCCTGCCCCTATGGTTTTTGGCCTGTTGGAGATCTACCAAGGGCTCCTCAGGTGCCAACGCAGCCTGCGCTGGCAGACCCCGAGCCTGGGTGGCGGTGTCCACAGCTGCACCTGCAGCTACCACTACCCTTTGGCCCGTGGCAGTCGATGGAACGGACTGCCGGGTCACACGGGCGCCAGTGCCAGATGCAGAAGCTGCATCCCCCGGAACCACAGGGGGTGGTGGCATGACTGCACAGACACATGGCACAACATTGTGCTCAAGTGGCGCACCCCTGCCTCTTCCCCCTCTGTGGCCGCCCTGGACACCCTGGAGTCCCCCTACTCCCTGGTCACCACGGCCACGTCCCAGACCACGCCCACCACGAGGAGGATGCCCAGCTGAGGCGCCCCTCACCTTTGGTGGCCTCCCAACCATGGCACTGATGTAGTAGTGCCGGCACAGATGGAGTGGTGCCAATGGGGGGTGTACACCACAATTGACCTGGGCAATTGGGGTGAAGGGGGTGGGAAGCAAGATGTTAACAGCCCCCCTGCACCTGCAATGCTATATGTGAACCCGGTGATGTAGTGACGGGTCACGCAACGCTCAGGCACCCCAAAACTGCAGTAAAACCGTGCACGCAACCCTGCAGCCTACGTGCGTGGATTCAACCTCCCGCAGTACGCGGTGGCACCCAGTAACACGAATAACGAATAACGCGTACGTGTGGGACACGCAGGCTACTATGACATCGAAAATGGGTGCGATACACAGGGGCACCCGCAGTGGGAAAAAGAGCGTGTGCGACTCACCGTCTGACTAGCGCGATGTAGAAAAACATGCGTAGCCAATACCCCCGCCAAAAGAAGAGATACGTCCTTGATAGCTGTGAAGTTGTGATGGCGCGCAAAACAGGAAGCAGCAACACGCGTCGGTCTCCACGAAAGGCACGTACAGCGAACTGCTGGGCCAGCTCACCTTTAACCCGTGCTGAGGGAAACACACGCGCGCGTCATGTCACTTACGCGCATGGGCCCTTTCCTCGTATTACACGCGGGGGTGCAGTTTTTCGCGCACGCTGAAATGCCCATGCACGCCTGTGCGCGTCACGTCACGGGGCGCTTGCGCTTGAGGGGCCTTCTGTCCAATGAAATTGCGTATGCGTGCAGACGCGCTTACGCGCTAAGGGCCTTTCGTCGAATTACACGCTGACGTGCAGAATTTTCATGTGCCAAATCACTCCGTATCAAGTTGGCCACGCGTATGCACACGGAAGACCACGCTCCTGCACAGAAGGCCGAATTACTGCCCCCCAGAGCCCGAGCACGCTCCCACCTGCCATCTGCTGCTGCCTGACTGCCTGCTGCCCACGTGCCCTGCCATTTGCTGCCTGCACATCAGCCAGGGGTGCTGTTGCTGTGACCACCCCTGCTGGAACCGAAGACTCCCAACTGGGATTCCATCGCTCCACAGCCCAGCCCCAGGACCCAGTTGCCCACCCACTCCTGCCTCTGGGGTTGTCATGTCGGGCACTGCAACATCTGGCACCACTGACAACCCCCGGCCAGAGAGGCAGAGGGGCACCAGCTTCAGTGCCAGGGAAGTTGGTGTCCTGGTGGAGCAAGTCCTGGGGCAGTATGATGCCCTCTTCGGAAGTTCCCGCGCCGACAAGGAAGGACGGACTCGGATCTGGACTGACATCATGACTGCCATCAATGCGGAGGGGGTGGCAGTCCGCGACTTACAACATGTCAAGAAGCGCTGGGAGGACTTTAGGTCCAGGACCCTGAACAAGGCCTGGCGCCTCTTGAAGGCCGCGGATGCTAAGGGGCGCCGGGGCCACTTGTTGGAAGATCAGATGAGGGTCCTGGAACGCATATCCCCAGCGCTCCACGTCCAGGTCCTTGAGAGGCAGACCCGTCTGGAGTCGTGCGGTAAGTGTACATGCTTCATGATTGTGAGCTGTGCGTGTGGTGATGTTTCAGTAGTGTGCAGGTTGCACATCTGTTTGTATGGGGTCGAGTATGGGTGGGGGTGTACAGGGCCGTGAGGCTTACACATGCGAGGGCTGTAATGTGTGAGACATGGATGGTGCTTGTGTGTGTAGGCTTGCATGCCAAATGTAGTTGTGTAGGCACACATGTTTGGATGAATGTGTATGTAAGTAGACATGTTCGTAATGTCACGCATTTATGTTGTTTTCAGCTGCATCTATCAGCACTGTGTACATGTGCATTTGTGTGTATTTGACAAGGGTGCAACAGTGATGCAACATGGATGCATGTGACAGCGGGATGTGGAAGCCTGATTGGCAGATGTGACATGGATGCTCATCTGAACACTGCGACACTTGGCAGCGGTGTACACTTGCATGCAAGTGTGGTTGTGTGTGTACATGTGTAGTGCACTTCCTGTGTTGCATGTGATGTCTGGCTCAGCTTTGCCTGCTCATGCTGTTGTATGTGTATGGCTGGTGCTGGCAGTTGCGATACGGCTGTGGTATTGCTCATGTGTGCGAGTTGAAATGACGTGTGTTGGGGATTGTGATGGCATGTCTGAGGTTTGCCAATGCCACTCATGTACAACTGTCATGTGTGTATGTGTCCATTGTACAGTGCTCTGATGCCTGTGTTTTATTTCTCCCTGTCTGCAGCGTCAACTGATGAAGAGGGCGGAGAAGGTGCTGTGGAGCACAGCGGCGGGGATCCCACCGCCAGCCGGAGACGCAAGGCCCGGCTCCCCTCCCATGTTGTGATCTCGTCGGGGAGTGAGGAGTCCGGTGCCGCGTCCCAGGCCGCAGCTTCCGGGGGGAGGTCCAAGAGGCGGAGGTTGGAGTTGGACTCCTCGGCAGCAGAAGGGGCAGCTGAGACCCCACAGGGCCCAACGGAGGAAGATGGCACGGAGTCATCCAGGTTGGTGGGGGGTTTGGTGGAGGAGGAGGCCGTGCAAGCAACAGAGACGGGGTCTGGAGGTGGGGATCCCACTGGTGCTAGTCGTGCAGTGCAGGACCAGGGACAGGAGGCAGCACAGGCCGCCGTGGAGGTGCCTTTGTGCAATCATGTCCCTGATCCTGTCCTTGCATCATCTTGCACCAGCAGGGATGCCTACGTCCAGACCCGTTTTCAGGCAGGGGATGAGCTAACGACAACTGGCCTTCCTCTGCCTGCGGACGTGGCTATCCGGGTCCGGGTTGAGCCTGTCCTGACTGGTGTGGCGTTGCGTCAACGGGCCATGCGAGGTGACCTGCAGTCTTTTCATGAGGAGACTGCACGTCATCTCGAATGGCTCGTTGACCGCGTCGGCCTATTGGGACAGGTCACCCAGGCCGGATTCCTCCATTTGATGGGGCTTGGTACGACCCCCTCCTCACCTGAACCCCCTATGCACCAGTCGTCCTCCGTGCCATCTTCCCACCCATCAGTCACCTGGGTGCCCTGTGGAGCTGCCTCTGACGGTGCGGCCAGGCTGGTGGAGGAGGCATCCCTGCCACAGTCGGGAGTCGGACGTCCAGCAGGGGTGGCCACATCAACGACTGCACCCCAGCCGGCGGAGGATGTGCAGGCAGCAGGAGGCAGTGCACGGGCAGAGGAACAGCAGCAGCAGCAACGTGGTGGGAGCCATGAAGGCTCGGGGCCTTCAACATCGGAGGGGCAGGCATCGGCCTGAGGGCAGGAGGACCCAGGACAGAGAGTGTCTTCCGTGTGGCAGCGGTTGGGCCACGCCATAGATGCGGAGCAGCAGCGGGTGGAAGAGGCACGGCTCACAATGGTCAGGGCGGAGGGCCCTGAGGCGGGCCGAGGGCCTCGAGGCAATCCGCAGGGGGTTGGAGGTGGACACATCGACGGCCCTGCGGACCCTTGGAGCCATGGAGGAGGATCGCCTGCGGGACATTGAGCAGGAGTTTGATGATGCCCTGGCCTGGGACATCCAAAAGTGAGCCGTCAGACTAGCCCGCTGCCCTTGTACATAGTTATGTAGTTAGTGTTAGGTTTCCTTTGTTTTTGAATTTATTTTGGACCTTTTGGACAATAGGCCACATTTTTGTATATAGTTTTTTTTTATTAGTTAGTGTTGTTAGATAGGTTTCATTTCTTTTGTTGGGATAATGGACCCTGGCTTGTTCGTATGTACATAGTTCACTGCTGGATTTTCTTTTTCTTTCACAATTTACCCATGGAGCAATGGCTTTCAATTATAATTTTCCATTGGATTTTCTTTTGTGGACCGTGACTTTGGACACCATTCCTTTGGATTATGATTTTTGGTTTTGCTTTTGTTCACGGACATGCTTCTTTTCATTTTTGTACATTCCCATTTCTGTTTCTTTATTTTTGATTCAATTTGTTTCCTTTAATGCATATTTTTTGATCGAACTTCAATGTGTAGTATCATCTCATTGGTTTAATGCATATCATGATATGGGTTTTGAGATTCACTGACAACCATTGGGTGTATGTGAGGGACATGTGTTTGTTTCCAAACTTGCAATTGGTGTTCTGTCATGTTATTGCCATTTCTGAGTGGGTGGATGCAATACTCGGGTGGGTGTTTTGCATTTGGAGGCTGACCATAGGGACCAGGGATCTAGATTGTGATGACATGTTGGCTGGGGAACATGAGTTGGGGCCTGCTGGCAGGTGCCCCACAGTGCTGGGGGGTGGGGGTGCAGGGGAACATGAGTTGGACATGGGTGGGGGCCTGCTGGCAGGTGCCCCACAGTGCTGGGGGGTGGGGGTGCAGGGGAACATGAGTTGGACATGGGAGGGGGGCCTGGTGGAGGCTGCCCCTGGTGGCTGGGGGGTGGGGGTGATAGGGGACATGTGTGGGGGCCTGGTGGAGGCTGCCCCTGGTGGCAGGGGGGTGAGGGTGATAGGGGACAGGAGTGGGGGCCTGCTGGCAGGTGCCCCACAGTGCTGGGGGGTGGGGGTGCAGGGGAACATGAGTTGGACATGGGTGGGGGCCTGGTGGAGGCTGCCCCTGGTGGCTGGGGGGTGGGGGTGATAGGGGACAGGAGTGGGGGCCTGCTGGCAGGTGCCCCACAGTGCTGGGGGGTGGGGGTGCAGGGGAACATGAGTTGGACATGGGTGGGGGCCTGCTGGCAGGTGCCCCACAGTGCTGGGGGGTGGGGGTGCAGGGGAACATGAGTTGGACATGGGTGGGGGCCTGGTGGAGGCTGCCCCTGGTGGCTGGGGGGTGGGGGTGATAGGGGACATGAGTGGGGGCCTGGTGGAGGCTGCCCCTGGTGGCTGGGGGTGGGGGTGATAGGGGACATGAGTGGGGGCCTGGTGGAGGCTGCCCCTGGTGGCTGGGGGTGGGGGTGTTAGGGGACAGGAGTGGGGGCCTGCTGGCAGGTGCCCCACAGTGCTGGGGGGTGGGGGTGCAGGGGAACATGAGTTGGACATGGGTGGGGGCCTGCTGGCAGGTGCCCCACAGTGCTGGGGGGTGGGGGTGCAGGGGAACATGAGTTGGACATGGGTGGGGGCCTGGTGGAGGCTGCCCCTGGTGGCTGGGGGGTGGGGGTGATAGGGGACATGAGTGGGGGCCTGGTGGAGGCTGCCCCTGGTGGCAGGGGGGTGAGGGTGATAGGGGACAGGAGTGGGGGCCTGCTGGCAGGTGCCCCACAGTGCTGGGGGGTGGGGGTGCAGGGGAACATGAGTTGGACATGGGTGGGGGCCTGGTGGAGGCTGCCCCTGGTGGCTGGGGGGTGGGGGTGATAGGGGACAGGAGTGGGGGCCTGCTGGCAGGTGCCCCACAGTGCTGGGGGGTGGGGGTGCAGGGGAACATGATTTGGACATGGGAGGGGGGCCTGGTGGAGGCTGCCCCTGGTGGCTGGGGGGTGGGGGTGATAGGGGACATGTGTGGGGGCCTGGTGGAGGCTGCCCCTGGTGGCAGGGGGGTGAGGGTGATAGGGGACAGGAGTGGGGGCCTGCTGGCAGGTGCCCCACAGTGCTGGGGGGTGGGGGTGCAGGGGAACATGAGTTGGACATGGGTGGGGGCCTGGTGGAGGCTGCCCCTGGTGGCTGGGGGGTGGGGGTGATAGGGGACAGGAGTGGGGGCCTGCTGGCAGGTGCCCCACAGTGCTGGGGGGTGGGGGTGCAGGGGAACATGAGTTGGACATGGGTGGGGGCCTGCTGGCAGGTGCCCCACAGTGCTGGGGGGTGGGGGTGCAGGGGAACATGAGTTGGACATGGGTGGGGGCCTGGTGGAGGCTGCCCCTGGTGGCTGGGGGGTGGGGGTGATAGGGGACATGAGTGGGGGCCTGGTGGAGGCTGCCCCTGGTGGCTGGGGGTGGGGGTGATAGGGGACATGAGTGGGGGCCTGGTGGAGGCTGCCCCTGGTGGCTGGGGGTGGGGGTGTTAGGGGACAGGAGTGAGGGCCTGCTGGCAGGTGCCCCACAGTGCTGGGGGGTGGGGGTGCAGGGGAACATGAGTTGGACATGGGTGGGGGCCTGCTGGCAGGTGCCCCACAGTGCTGGGGGGTGGGGGTGCAGGGGAACATGAGTTGGACATGGGTGGGGGCCTGGTGGAGGCTGCCCCTGGTGGCTGGGGGGTGGGGGTGATAGGGGACATGAGTGGGGGCCTGGTGGAGGCTGCCCCTGGTGGCTGGGGGTGGGAGTGATAGGGGACAGGAGTGGGGGCCTGCTGGCAGGTGCCCCACAGTGCTGGGGGGTGGGGGTGCAGGGGAACATGAGTTGGACATGAGTAGGGGCCTGCTGGCAGGTGCCCCACAATGCTGGGGGGTGGGGGTGCAGGGGAACATGAGTTGGACATAAGTAGGGGCCTGCTGGCAGGTGCCCCACAGTGCTGGGGGGTGGGGGGGCAGGGGAACATGAGTTGGACATGGGTGGGGGCCTGCTGGCAGGTGCCCCACAGTGCTGGGGGGTAGGGGTGCAGGGGAACATGAGTTGGACATGGGTGGGGGCCTGGTGGAGGCTGCCCCTGGTGGCTGGGGGGTGGGGCTGATAGGGGACAGGAGTGGGGGCCTGCTGGCAGGTGCCCCACAGTGCTGGGGGGTGGGGGGGCAGGGGAACATGAGTTGGACATGGGTGGGGGCCTGCTGGCAGGTGCCCCACAGTGCTGGGGGGTGGGGGTGCAGGGGAACATGAGTTGGACATGGGTGGGGGCCTGCTGGCAGGTGCCCCACAGTGCTGGGGGGTGGGGGTGCAGGGGAACATGAGTTGGACATGGGTGGGGGTCTGCTGGCAGGTGCCCCACAGTGCTGGGGGGTGGGGGTGCAGGGGAACATGAGTTGGACATGGGTGGGGGCCTGGTGGAGGCTGCCCCTGGTGGCTGGAGGGTGGGGGTGATAGGGGACAGGAGTGGGGGCCTGCTGGCAGGTGCCCCACAGTGCTGGGGGGTGGGGGTGCATGGGAACATGAGTTGGACATGAGTGGGGGCCTGGTGGAGGCTGCCCCTGCACTTCTGGGGGGGTGGGGGTGCAGGGGAACATGAGTTGGACATGGGTGGGGGCCTGCTGGCAGGTGCCCCACAGTGCTGGGGGGTGGGGGTGCAGGGGAACATGAGTTGGACATGGGTGGGGGCCTGCTGGCAGGTGCCCTACATTGCTGGGGGGTAGGGTGCAGGGGAACATGAGTTGGACATGGGTGGGGGCCTGGTGGAGGCTGCCCCTGGTGGCTGGGGAGTGAGGGTGATAGGGGACAGGAGTGGGGGCCTGCTGGCAGGTGCTCCACAGTGCTGGGGGGTGGGGGTGCAGGGGAACATGAGTTGGATATGAGTAGGGGCCTGCTGGCATGTGCCCCACAGTGCTGGGGGTGGGGGTGCAGGGGAACATGAGTTGGACATGGGTGGGGGCCTGCTGGCAGGTGCCCCACAGTGCTGGGAGGTAGGGGTGCAGGGGAACATGAGTTGGACATGGGTGGGGGCCTGGTGGAGGCTGCCCCTGGTGGCAGGGGGGTGGGGGTGATAGGGAACAGGAGTGGGGGCCTGCTGGCAGGTGCCCCACAGTGCTGGGGGGTGGGGGTGCAGGGGAACATGAGTTGGACATGGGTGGGGGCCTGCTGGCAGGTGCCCCACAGTGCTGGGGGGTGGGGGTGCAGGGGAACATGAGTTGGACATGGGTGGGGGCCTGGTGGAGGCTGCCCCTGGTGGCTGGGGGGTGGGGGTGATAGGGGACATAAGTGGGGGCCTGGTGGAGCCTGCCCCTGGTGGCTGGGGGGTAGGGGTGATAGGGGACAGGAGTGGGGGCCTGCTGGCAGGTGCCCCACAGTGCTGGGGGGTGGGGGTGCAGGGGAACATGAGTTGGACATGGGTGGGGGCCTGCTGGCAGGTGCCCCACAGTGCTGGGGGGTGGGGGTGCAGGGGAACATGAGTTGGACATGGGTGGGGGCCTGCTGGCAGGTGCCCCACAGTGCTGGGGGGTGGGGGTGCAGGGGAACATGAGTTGGACATGGGTGGGGGCCTGGTGGAGGCTGCCCCTGATGGCTGGGGGGTGGGGGTGATAGGGGACATGTGTGGGGGCTTGGTGGAGGCTGCCCCTGGTGGCTGGGGGGTGGGGGTGATAGGGGACAGGAGTGGGGGCCTGCTGGCAGGTGCCCCACAGTGCTGGGGGGTGGGGGTGCAGGGGAACATGAGTTGGACATGAGTGGGGGCCTGGTGGAGGCTGCCCCTGCACTGCTGGGGGGTGGAGGTGCAGGGGAACATGAGTTGGACATGGGTGGGTGCCTGCTGGCAGGTGCCCCACAGTGCTGGGGGGGTGGGGGTGCAGGGGAACATGAGTTGGACATGAGTGGGGGCCTGCTGGCAGGTACCCCACAGTGCTGGGGGGTGGGGTGCAGGGGAACATGAGTTGGACATGGGTGGGGGCCTGCTGGCAGGTGCCCCACAGTGCTGGGGGTGGGGGTGCAGGGGAACATGAGTTGGATATGGGTGGGGGCCTGGTGGAGGCTGCCCCTGGTGGCTGGGGAGTGGGGGTGATAGGGGACAGGAGTGGGGGCCTGCTGGCAGGTGCTCCACAGTGCTGGGGGGTGGGGGTGCAGGGGAACATGAGTTGGACATGGGTGGGGGCCTGCTGGCAGGTGCCCCACAGTGCTGGGGGGTGGGGGTGCAGGGGAACATGAGTTGGACATGGGTGGGGGCCTGCTGGCAGGTGCCCCACAGTGCTGAGGGGTGGGGGTGCAGGGGAACATGAGTTGGACATGGGTGGGGGCCTGCTGGCAGGTGCCCCACAGTGCTGGGGGGTGGGGATGCAGGGGAACATGAGTTGGACATGGGTGGGGGCCTGGTGGAGGCTTCCCCTGGTGGCTGGGGGTGATAGGGGACAGGAGTGGGGGCCTGCTGGCAGGTGCCCCACAGTGCTGGGGGGTGGGGGTGCAGGGGAACATTCGTTGGACATGAGTGGGGGCCTGGTGGAGGCTGCCCCTGCACTGCTGGGGGGTGGGGGTGCAGGGGAACATGAGTTGGACATGGTTGGGGGCCTGCTGGCAGGTGCCCCACAGTGCTGGGGGGTGGGGGTGCAGGGGAACATGAGTTGAACATGAGTGGGGCCTGCTGGCAGGTACCCCACAGTGCTGGGGGGTGGGGGTGCAGGGGAACATGAGTTGGACATGGGTGGGGGCCTGCTGGCAGGTGCCCCACAGTGCTGGGGGGTGGGGGTGCAGGGGAACATGAGTTGGACATGGGTGGGGGCCTGGTGGAGGCTGCCCCTGGTGGCTGAGGGTGATAGGGGACATGAGTGGGGGCCTGGTTGAGGCTGCCCCTGGTGGCTGGGGGGTGGGGGTGATAGGGGACAGGAGTGGGGGCCTGCTGGCAGGTGCCCCACAGTGCTGGGGGTGGGGGTGCAGGGGAACATGAGTTGGACATGGGTGGGGGCCTGCTGGCAGGTGCCCCACAGTGCTGGGGGGTGGGGGTGCAGGGGAACATGCGTTGGACATGGGTGGGGGCCTGGTGGAGGCTGCCCTTGGTGGCTGGGGGGTGGGGGTGATAGGGGACAGGAGTGGGGGCCTGCTGGCAGGTGCCCAACAGTGGTGGGGGGTGGGGGTGCAGGGGAACATGAGTTGGACATGAGTGGGGGCCTCGTGGCAGGTGCCCCACAGTGCTGGGGGGTGGGGGTGCAGAGGAACATAAGTTGGACATGAGTGGGGGCCTGGTGGAGGCTGCCCCTGCACTGCTGGGGGGTGGGGGTGCAGGGGAACATGAGTTGGACATGGGTGGGGGCCTGCTGGCAGGTGCTCCACAGTGCTGGGGGGTGGGGGTGCAGGGCAACATGAGTTGGACATGGGTGGGGGCCTGCTGGCAGGTGCCCCACAGTGCTGGGGGGGTGGGGGTGCAGGGGAACATGAGTTGGACATGGGTGGGGGCCTGGTGGAGGCTGCCCCTGGTGGCTGGGGAGTGGGGGTGATAGGGGACAGGTGTGGGGGCCTGCTGGCAGGTGCTCCACAGTGCTGGGGGCTGGGGGTGCAGGGGAACATGAGTTGGACATGGGTGGGGGCCTGCTAGCAGGTGCCCCACAGTGCTGGGGGGTGGGGGTGCAGGGGAACATGAGTTGGACATGGGTGGGGGCCTGGTGGAGGCTGCCCCTGGTGGCTGGGGAGTGGGGGTGATAGGGGACAGGAGTGGGGGCCTGCTGGCAGGTGCTCCACAGTGCTGGGGGGTGCAGGGGAACATGAGTTGGACATGGGTGGGGGCCTGCTGGCAGTTGCCCCACAGTGCTGGGGCGTGGGGGTGCAGGGCAACATGAGTTGGACATGGGTGGGGGCCTGCTGGCAGGTGCCCCACAGTGCTGAGGGGTGGGGGTGCAGGGGAACATGAGTTGGACATGGGTGGGGGCCTGCTGGCAGGTGCCCCACAGTGCTGGGGGGTGGGGATGCAGGGGAACATGAATTGGACATGGGTGGGGGCCTGGTGGAGGCTTCCCCTGGTGGCTGGGGGTGATAGGGGACAGGAGTGGGGGCCTGCTGGCAGGTGCCCCACAGTGCTGGGGGGTGGGGGTGCAGGGGAACATGAGTTGGACATGAGTGGGGGCCTGGTGGAGGCTGCCCCTGCACTGCTGGGGGGTGGGGGTGCAGGGGAACATGAGTTGGACATGGGTGGGGGCCTGCTGGCAGGTGCCCCACAGTGCTGGGGGTGGGGGTACAGCAGAACATGAGTTGGACATGGGTGGGGGCCTTCTGGCAGGTGCCCCACAGTGCTGGGGGGTGGGGGTGCAGGGGAACATGAGTTGGACATGGGTGGGGGCCTGCTGGCAGGTGCCCCACAGTGCTGGGGGGTGGGGGTTCAGGGGAACATGAGTTGGGCATGGGTGGGGGCCTGCTGGCAGGTGCCCCACAGTGCTGGGGGTTGGGGGTGCAGGGGAACATGAGTTGGACATGGGTGGGGGCCTGGTGGAGGCTGCCCCTGGTGGCTGAGGGTGATAGGGGACCTGAGTGGGGACCTGGTGGAGGCTGCCCCTGGTGGCTGGGGGTGAGGGTAATAGGGGACAGGAGTGGGGGCCTGCTGGCAGGTGCCCCACAGTGCTGGGGTTGGGGGTGCAAGGGAACATGAGTTGGACATGGGTGGGGGCCTGCTGGCAGGTGCCCCACAGTGTTGGGGGTGGGGGTACAGGGGAACATGAGTTGGACATGAGTGGAGGCCTGCTGGCAGGTGCCCCACAGTGCTGGGGGGTGGGGGTGCAGGGGAACATGAGTTGGACATGGGTGGGGGCCTGCTGGCAGGTGCCCCACAGTGCTGGGGGGTGGGGGTGCAGGGGAACATGAGTTAGACATGGATGGGGGCCTGGTGGAGGATGCCCCTGGTGGCTGGGGGGTGGGAGTGATAGGGGACAGGAGTGGGGGCCTGCTGGCAGGTGCCCCACAGTGCTGGGGGTGGGGGTGCAGGGGAACATGAGTTGGACATGGGTGGGGGCCTGCTGGCAGGTGCCCCACAGTGCTGGTGGGTGGGGGTGCAGGGGAACATGAGTTGGACATGGGTGGGGGCCTGCTGGCAGGTGCCCCACAGTGCTGGGGGGTCAGGGTGCAGGGGAACATGAGTTGGACATGGGTGGGGGCCTGGTGGAGGCTGCCGCTGGGGGGTGGGAGTGATAGGGGACATGGGCGGGGGCCTGCTGGCAGGTGCCCCACAGTGCTGGGGGGTGGGGGTGCAGGGGAACATGAGTTGGACATGGGTGGGGGCCTGCTGGCAGGTGCCCCACAGTGCTGGGGGGTCAGGGTGCAGGGGAACATGAGTTGGACATGGGTGGGGGCCTGGTGGAGGCTGCCCCTGGTGGCTGGGGGGTGGGAGTGATAGGGGACATGGGTGGGGGCCTGCTGGCAGGTGCCCCACAGTGCTGGGGGGTGGGGGTGCAGGGGAACATGAGTTGGACATGGGTGGGGGCCTGGTGGAGGCTTCCCCTGAAGGCTGGGGGGTGGGGGTGATAGGGGACATGAGTGGGGGCCTGGTGGAGGCTGCCCCTGCACTGCTGGGGGGTGGGGTGGTGGGAGACATGGGTGGGGGCCTAGTGGAGGCTGCCCATGGTGGCTGGGGGTGCAGGGGGACATGCGTTGGTGGGCAGTAGTGCAAGTTGACATGTGGGTTGGCTGGGGGGCATGGCCATGGTGGATGGGGTGCCTGCAGGACATGTGCAGGGTAGGCCCCTGTGGTGTGGGCCACCTGCAGGGGCCGTGGAGGGTGTAGAGGGAACACCTGGGAGGACCCACACGTGCAATTAACGTGTGGTGCTCCCAGCGCACCCCTGTAATACACGTACCCTGATGGAATCGCGTGTGATACTTTCCGCACACCCCTGAAATACACGTACCCTGCTGATATCGCATGAGAAACTTCCCACGCACCCCAAGATACACGTACACAGGTCATTCGCGTGTGAAACTTCCCATGCACCCCGAAATACACGTAGCCAGGACATTCTCGTGTGGAACTTCCCGCGCACCCCTGATATACATGTACCCTGCTGTTATCGTGTGTGAAACTTCCCGCACACCCCAAGATACACGTAGCCAGGACATTCGCGTGTGGAACTTCCAGCGCACCCCTGGAATACACGTACCCTGCTGATATTGCGTGTGGAACTTCCCGCGCACCCCGAAATACACGTAGCGAGGACATTCGCGTGTGGAACTTCCCGCGCACCCCTGATATACACGTACCCTGCTGAATTCAAGTGTGTAAATTCCTGCGCACCCCTGATGTACACGTACCCTGATGGAATCGCGTGTGATCCTTTCTGCGCACCCCTGATATACATGTACCTTGTTGATTTCGCATGTGAAACTTCCCGCGCACCCCAAGATACACGTACCCAGGACATTCGCGTGTGAAACTTCCCACGCACCCCGAAATACACGTAGCCAGGACATTCACTTGTGGAACTTCCCGCGCACCCCTGATATACATGTACCCTGCTGATATCGCGTGTGAAACTCCCGCGCACCCCAAGATACACGTAGCCAGGACATTCGCGTGTGGAACTTCCAGCGCACCCCTGGAATACACGTACCCTGCTGATATCACGTGTGGAACTTCCCGCGCACCCCGAAATACACGTAGCCAGGACATTCGCGTGTGGAACTTCCCGCGCACCCCTGATATACACGTACCCTGCTGAAATGACGTGAGGTACTTCCCGCGCACCCCAGTGATACACGTAGCCCGCTTGCTGTGCTGGTACAGGGTTAGCGCAGCTCTTTGCGCTGGATTGGGGATTTTGATGGCTTTTCCCTGCGCGAGAGGCGTTCTTGGGGGCATAACTGGCGCTGCTACAGGGTCGCTGCGCCACTGTGCACCACGGCTGGTTTTGGTAGCTGGAATC
This sequence comes from Ambystoma mexicanum, assembly GCF_040938575.1. NCBI lineage: Eukaryota > Metazoa > Chordata > Amphibia > Caudata > Ambystomatidae > Ambystoma > Ambystoma mexicanum. The sequence continues at coordinate 1,166,874,398 of NC_090935.1, read as the reverse complement.
CATGAATACGCTGTGTGCGGAAATGAGTTTTGGCGCACGCGGCTGGCGCAGGGATTCGCATGCACACACTGTGCACCAGCCGCGTGCGCCACTTGTGCGCTAAATTCTATGAATTACCCCCTAAATGATCACAAATGCACAGAATTAAACCATGACAGATTGCTGAATGATGTTCTTACACATGTTCAGTTTGAGGGTTGTAATGTGGCCTCTGATGATACCTGGATGGATAGGCGAACAGTGGCCACACTCCAAAAAACCTCTGAACATGGAGAAAGTCTCTCGCGCAGAAATGGGTAAAAAGGAGGGGAAAATGTCTTTCCATTTACCAATGTGCTTAGCCAAAAGTGAAAAAGGCCTGAAAAAGGCGAGTCCTGAAATCAGTAAGAATTCACACTTCTTATGTGTATTAGAGGAAGTTGAGGACAGGTATTATGCTCCCATCACTGTAGAAGAAAAATGACAAACATTTGCAATGATTGACACTGGCGCACAGGCCACAATTATGTCCAAGGAGCTGGTAAAGAGTATCAATGAAGGGAGATCCCCACCGAATCAGATCACTTTGAAGGAAAATCAAGGTCCAGTGCATAACTTTAATGGGGAGGAGGTGCCCATCATAGGTGTAACTGAGGTTGACATAAAAATAGGAAAGCACAGAATGAAACAAGAGGTATTGATCACATCTATTTGTGAAATTCCATTTCTGATGGGGACAGATTGCCTGAAAAGATTGTCTCCTCTCATAGATGGGGTGAATGGAGTGCTGTGGTCCTTAACCAAAAAACCATTGAGACCTAAGAAACTAAAATCACAAAACAGCAACATAAATGAATATCACACCGTTGCCAAAACAAACGATGCTGTGGAGGTATATCTCCAGAATAGTTGAATACCTAGTGTCACTGTTATATTAATGTGTCAAGACAAAATGCAGAGCGACAATGAAAAACTACCTTCTACAAATAGACTTGGACCCAAGGAAAAATTGGCAGACCGCCATAGATGAGCACACATTACATTACGTTTTTATTTAAAAGAAAAGATATGCAAACAAAATGTTACTCCTAAAGCAGATTCAGAAAAACACATTGCCACTCTTGCTGAAATACACATGGAAGATGAGCAACCATGGGTTCATGTTGGTATAAATGACTGTTTTAAAACAATAAAAGCCACTTTAGCGCTTGAACAGGAGAGGAACTTCATTAATGAGAAGTTGTTGCAAAAAAAATTGGAGAGGGAGGAAATCCCGAAATTTAGGATTAAAAACCAATATGTTTCTGGGTTGGACAGTCCAGACTTTGAAAACCGAATTGCAGGCAGATGCATGCTTAAAATTAGCATGGGCAGAAATCAATTTGCCATAATGTATGGATAGTGAGTGGAGCACAAAATGATGTTTACATGGGTAATGACATCATGCACAGAATGTGTATGGTGTTATATTTCCTTAATCAATAAATATGGTCACACCTAGTTGGGCCGGCACCTGAATTTGAAGACAAGAGAAGTGCTTATCATTGTGCACAACTGGTTCCTTATGCAATCGAACTACAAATGAGGAAGGATACTATTGTGCCTGCATTTACAAAACAGTTTGCAATAACACTGAAATGCAAAAATGGACAGCAGATGAAAGACTGATGCATTTGTGTGCCTGAATGAATCCATAAAACAGCAAGGCCTGGATTATGAATACATTCCATTGGTAGATATTGGTGAAGGTCCTGTAAGAATTATGGTAAATAATTAGGGTTGTCAAGATATTCACTTATAGGAAAACTCCCCATTAGGAATGGCCATACAAAAATCACATTATACTGCAGATCTAAATAACATGGTGATTGGAAATATCCCTGAAAAGTATGTAGATGCCAAGGGTGAGTTGCCAGAATACCTGGACTCTCAGCCCAAATGAATATTTAAAATTCATTCTGTGTACCCTTATGATTCAAGTGAGACAGTGTGCTGTTATCAAGAGAGTTGTATAACATTTGATTTAAGTGAAAATGAAATGGAAAATCAGCCCATTGAAATGGAAGCTGACATGACAACACATTAAAGAGTGGCAGCTTCACAAAGAGACACAGCCACACAGCTAGAGGAAAGCGCCGAGATTCCACTACCAGAACATTTTCCGGAATTTTCCAAAATGGTAGAAGAGCAGATCTCCTTAGCGGATGCGTGTGACAACGATTAGGATAGAAACAAATTGAGGAAGATATTTATGGAATTTAAAGATGTATTTGCAAAAGATGCCTATGATTGCGGGTTAACTAATTTACATGTGGCCACACTTCTGGAAGGGTGTAGCAGAAGTCCAGTATTTGTACACCAGTATAGACTACCGCTGGCATGTTTAGAATCTTTGGCAGAGATTATTAAAAATTTAGAATCGCGAGGAATCGTCAGGCCTATCCATAGCACATCCAACATGCCCATTTTAGGTGTGTTAAAGCCAAATGGTCAATGGCGGCTTTGTGCAGATTTGAGGGAGTTAAATAAAAGAGTACCGGTGTCCAGATGGCCACTGCCATTCATTGATCAGGGCCTAGGTCAGGTACATGGTTCAAAAGTGTTTACCACATTAGATCTCACCTCCGGATATTGGTGCGTGCCATTGGCAGAGGAGATGCAGAATTTATTTTCCTTTACATTTGACAGGACTCAATACACATGGGTTAGAACTCTGTTTGGGTACGTTAATAGTGGGAGTGAATTTGGAATATTTTTGAGGAATGCCATGCTTGATGCACCGGAAAGAGGAACCATAGTTTATGTGGATGATGTCCTGATAAAAAATGAAAGCTTAAAAAACCATTTTGATGAAATAAGGCATGTACTTGGCCAATTGCAGAAAGCAGGCGCCAAAGTGTCTGTACAAAAAGCACAATGGTGCAAGAAAAAAGTGAATTTTCTAGGCCATGACGTAACTGAACATGGACTAAATCCACAAAGGAAGAAAATAGAGGCCATACAAAAAATAAAAGACCCTAAAAATGTGAAAGGGGTGAAAAGTTCATTAGGAATGACAGGCTATAACAGGATGTTCATTGAAAATTATGCTGAAATCATTCAACCATTGACTAAACTGCTAAAACTAAATACGCCCTAGAAATGGGAGAAAGAGCAGTCTGAGGCAGTAGACAAATTGAAGGAATGTCTTGTAAAGGCACCATGTTTAGCATACCCCATAAAGGATAGGGATTTCTTTATAGAAATAGGTTTCTCTGAACATTGTATGTCAGCAGTGTTATCACAAAAACATGATTTGAATCACAAAACCATTGCCTAGCAAGCAAAGCATTTTCCCAAGTAGAAATTAAATTCATTGAATGTGAAAAGGCCCTTTTGACCACTGTGTGGGCGCGACAGCATTTCCGCCCCATTGTTCAAGGAGAAAAGGTGATTATTGAGACAAATCATCAACCTTTGCAGTTTTTAGAGAGTAAAAGAATTAGGTCAGGTAACCTAGCACAGTCCAGAATCACTTCATGGACGCTGGCATTGCAGGGTTTTCCTGTAGAAGTGAGGTATGGCCAAAATAAAAAGAGCCCAGTTGCTCAAAGTTTAGCAGATTTACACGACTGTGCAGCTGAACAAGCATCAAACGAAATGGAAATAGAACCTAATTTACAGGAGTTTGAACAATCACCACACAAAGCTTTTGATGAAAAAACATGCAAGGACTTGCCAACTGTATATGTCGATGGTTGTGCTTTTCACATTGAAAATTACAATAATAAACAATTAGTCTCAGGAATAGGAAATGTCTGGTTGAAATGTGAAGGTATCCCCAGCATAGGGATGAGAATTGGAGCTAGGAGCAGTCAAGTAGCGGAATTGGCAGCCACTTTTAAAGCAATTGCTACTGCAATTGATAATAAATTCAGTGAAATTGTCCTGGTGACTGATTCTGACTATGCACGAAACAGCTTTGTGGAATATCTACCTGGCTGGAAAGCGAGAGGCATGATTACATGCAACAAAAAGCCACTTAAACATGGAAAAATGATACAAGCCATAGACAAATTAGTGTCAGAAAATAATTTGACAATATACTGGAGAAAAATTTGTGGGCATTTAAAAACTCCAGGAGAGGATAAAGAGGGGAATGATAAGGCAGACCACCTGGCTAAAATTGGGGCTGTGATGGGAGAATTGCTACCTATTGAACATTTACTGGGTGAAATACAGATTGATGCAGTAACACGTTCTAAAGCACCAAAGGAGACAGAACAATCAGTGGTACAATGGAGTTACAACAATCCAGACCAAGATTTGATTGAGGCACAAAAGAATGTTCGAATTGTGGGGATCTATTATAACCATTTGATAGATCCTGGAATTGAGGGTGCTATTAAAGAATTAAAAACGAATTAGACTACAGGATGGACTCATGGTTAGGGAGTCCATAATAGGACAGATACAATGGGTGGTACCCCTTTCATTTAGAGGGCTAATGCTACACCATGCACATGATGCCATAACTGCAGGCCACAGAGGTTCACAAAACACATTGGAAATACTAAAAGATTATGCTTATTGGCCACATATGTCCCAAGATGTGGAATTGTATACTAGAGGATGTCTAGTATGTGCCCAATTTAAACCTGCTTCACCAATGCACAGAGCTGCACTAAGGAAAAGAGGCCTAACCCTTCCATGGTCAGATTTGCAAATAGACTATGTAGGGCCTTTAAAAAGGTCGGGCAGAGGAAACCGTTATATTTTGAGCGTGGTATGTTTGATGTCGAAGTGGATTGAATGTATTGCTGCACCAGATTGTAGTGCGCAAACAGCAGCCACATTGCTAGTGAATCATGTGTTCTCAAGGTTTGGGTTGCCACAAAGAATTGAGTCAGACAGAGCAAGTCATTTCACAAGTGCTCTAATGAGCAAGGTATGGCAAATACTGGGTGTGACAAGGAAACTACATATCACATATGGGCGGCTTCTTCAGGTAGAGTTGAACGGGGTAATAGGTCTGTTGTCGACATTTTAAAGAAATTTGTAGCTGAAGCAGGTTCCAGCTGGGATTTACGTTTACTGTTGGTTTTGATGGCAATCAGATCAACTCCTGCCAAAGCAACAGGTATTAGCCCACATGAGGTCTTGACAGGTAGGAAAATGGTGTTGCCGCAACACCTGCTATACAGAACACATGAGCAAACACTTGTAAGCGCATCTACAGTTCATGAATACATTGATGAGCTGAAGAAGCATTTACAACATGCATTTGCTTTTGTAAAGAGAAATCTGGAAAGGGCTGCTGACGGTGCTAAAACATATTGTGATAAAAAGTCAACAGTAAAGGAATATTGTGTAGAGGATCAGGTGTATAAATTCCATTTTGGAAAAAGTAAACAGAAAAATTCCAAATTCCTAGCAGCCTGGCAGTGGCCATTCCGAATTATAGATAAAGTCTCTCCTGTAGTTTACAAAATCTTAAAGACTGAAGGTGAAACAGCAACAGAACAATTTGTGCATGTAAACCAAATCAAGCCATGTCATCCAAGACATGAGATAAAAAATCTGGAGCGTGTAGAAACAGATAAAGTCCCTTGAACACAAAAAGGTAAAATAAATGGGTACAGTCAGGAGGCAGTGACAGAGAAGTTAAATAAAGATGGTTGATTATAATGGCACATAAACACTGTAATATATGTAAATATATATATATAAAAAATAGAAGCTGAAGTTTATGGAGTTGGTGTGCAGAATGAAAATGTATTAAATATTGAATGCTGTTTTATGTATGATTGTTTTCTTTTTAACCTGTGTTTAATTTCAGAAGGCGAAAGAAAAAGGGCGAAATGTTTTACAAAGCATGTTTTATTTTTGGCAAAAGGGTGAAGTTAGTATTGTGCTCTATACTTAATCTGTTTCTTTTCTATTTGATTTAGAATATTAACATATTTGTACCGGAGGTCACTGGAGATGATGGAGTCCTGGAGCCCACGTGGACGGATTCCGAAGGGGGGCGAAGACCAAGGCTGCAAAACGATCAGCGTTGAAGATGACACCAACAATATGGTTAATGATGATGATATTCGGAGGAATCTTCAAAAATTCAGAAGCACAGGTTGTCATTGAACCTGGACCAGCATCTGGTATCGCGGTAGAAGAGGCACCAGGATTCATCATGAGTGATAGAAGGATGATTTTCCAGAATATCTATATACCATTGAACCCTGAGATTTTGATTGAAAAGCATTTGAACCATCCGGAATTAAGATTGAACAGACTAAAGAGTGGTTGGAAACAAGAAAAGAGGACTCTAAGCAGTCAATAAGAGATATATTGATGCAATTGGAAAAAACATTTATGAATTCAGCAGACATTAAGAAGAGGAGAGGAAAAAGAGGAGCGGTGATGCTCGCGATATCATTGGTAATGTCTATAGTTGGAGCCATAATAGGTACCACAATATCAACAGCCAATGCCATTTCGGTAGGAACGCTGAGTGCTAAAGCGCAACAACTGAGTGTTGACCTAGAAATACATGTATCTGGGTAGACCAAGTCTGTAAGTAACAAAGCAGGGCCTTAGCAAAAAGCGTGCCTGCGTTGTCCAAAAAGGAGACGAGGCAGTAAAACGATGGTTCTGAATTTGGATCTTTCTTAGAAGTAGGCACAATAATACTCCTTGAAATGAACTTTGCAAACAGGATTAATCCCAATTTCACCACTTTTGGGTGAACTTGCTTTTGGGCACCTTTTTGCTTTGGGTGCATAACTATGTTGCGCTATTAGGCTGCTGAAACATTTTAGTGGAATGTGTGTGTGCTTGAAGCAAATGGGGGCACATGTAGAAGGTTTCAGACATAAAAAATGGCATAAGGAGGAGAAATGGGGATGCATTGTATTTTGGCCAAAATTCAGCCTCTTCCAAGAAGAATTTGACTATTTTACCCACAATACAACATTCTGTTACCTTCCTTGACCGTGAAGAGGACTAGTAGGTCTGGTTGTGACACATTATGCTGCTTATGGGGCAGACATGGGCACAAATAAATATATTTTAAAAATAATTTTGAGACTTACACTTTCAGGTTTTATGACTGATTCTAGAACTAGTTCCTTTTTGTCTGTTGCTATTTAATGGGAATTGTTCCGACTTTGCAAAGCCTTGAATATTTTTTTTTTTTTTAATACAATTCAAGAATAAATAAGTAAGGAACAGGTGCGGAACTGTGCACTGGGACCTCTTGATTGTCAATCTCATAGGTCTCAACACACCTTTTACTAATGGGCACTTGGTTTATTCCTCTAAAACACAGATACTTTTAATCCGGCTTTGTCATTTTATGAGCAACCATGCCTCTTGCCACGCTCCCTTTTAGAGCACAAGTTGCAGAGTTCGGAAAATTAGAAATGTTGTTAAAATCTGGGAAGCTAATCTCACCTTGGAGGTGCAAATCGGGGTAGTTGCAAAATCATCCTTTTTAGTCTTGGCTATTAGGTGGCACTGAAAGCACTAACTTTAAGCCAAAACTATTGTTATTAAAATAATAGCTTTAATATAAGAGCTTCAGATAGTAGCTGTAATTTTTTTATGGAGATGACATATGGGGACGGATACAGAGGTTTTTGGTGATGTTTGGTTGTGTCCACCCATTTCAAATGTATATGGTTTTCCACCCATCTCCACCAAAACCACACCCCTTTTGCACTCGTTCCCTGCATTTGTATTGTGTGCTGAATTTGGCAGCCATTTTTACTTCCAAAATGGCGGCTGCTATGTAATGTTTCTAAAAAGTCATTTTAATTTTTTATGCAAAAAAATATATACTAGTGCTTTTATTTGTATTAAAAATAAACAACATACTTTAATAAACACATTTTGATGCAAAATATCTCTTAAAATGTCCATGTCCTTACTTGTTGGTGTTCGTCTAGTGTTTGTGATGTAAGTAGTACCGGATTGGATGTGCAATATGGTAGTGATGTCAGTATGATGTGATTGGGTGTATAATATGTGTTCCCCAACCTCCCCCTAAGGTAGCCATTTTCTTTCGTCCTGCTTTGCAGCCGAGCAGGGATCTAGGGGCTGTTGTCGTAGTTCTACAAGTGGAAGGGTGCCATTTGACCCCTTATCCTACAGAGTGGTTTGGTGAAGAGAGAACCGTTCATTACAAGAAGGCTGAGCCTTCAACATGGGTTAAACCTAATGTGTGCATTATTCGGATCACCTTGCAGTAAAGCAAGAGGAACTGGTGTTCATTTGGCTGAACTGTAATTATGACACAGGCTATGGATTTATTCTCATAAGAAAAGGGATGGAGCCGCTTCATTCTAGCCCAGAAACTGCGTGCAGTGACCCACCAGCTGAGCTCCAATTCACAGCCAGTAATCGCAGATCACCACCCCTGATCACTTTGCCTGTTTGATGACAGCATAAATGAGGCACAGCTGCTGACTGATACAGGACGATTTGCAAGCTTGATTTAACATCCACGGATCTGTGGAGCTGGATCTGTGGGGCCTCTGAGATAGGCCGAGGCATGCTACGTTCTGTGGGGAAGAAAGTGGGACACAAAATGTAGTCCAGCATAAAACACAAGTCAATAAAGACAGTAGCCACATTGCTAAGTAGCGGTTAGTGAATACATATGCAAAGAGTGTATCTGACCGCCCACGTGGATCTAAAGTAATTATTGTCTGGCATCTCTCTAGAATTGCAGGTCAATCATTTTGTCATCCTTGAGCAACTTAATATCTTCCGTTGTACGAAGCGTGTGGCACCCTCCTGCTGATCCAGGGATGCCCTGACGTCACGGTGCATCACACTGGCCAAAGAGGAGAAGTAGCATTGCCATTCTTCCGAAATCGGCAGCTTATCTTTTAGATGCTGCAGAGTTTCTACCCAGTGTAGTGAAAGTAATCTCTCTTTCTCACACACCACCACCACACCAACACCCGCACGGCAGCAATGTTTAAAATTCTCACTGACGGGAACACACGTTACATACACCTTAAACTGGAAGCATAATGGATTGTTTGTGCAACTTGTGTGTAAAATGAGGCGAGCACTGTGGAGTCATCTCTTTCAACGCAGACGTGGCAATGCATACATTATGTGGAAAGTGTGCGAGATTTCTGGAACTGGAATGGAGCTGCGGAATATACTGTAGTCCCGTGCAAGCAATACAATGGGAAAGGGAGGATAGAAGGTCTCCACTTTCGGTAAAACACAAAGCCCCAACAAAATTAAGAACTAAAACCCATTGGAGACCTGTTGTCAGCTCATGCCAGATGTGTATTATTGTTTGTTCAGGGTTTCCAGAGGTAACAAGAGGGCGGCTGCAACTTAAACAGTTATTTGTAAAACGGTTTCCTATCCAACTATAATTTATCATAAAGAAAGCTGATTTTTACCGAAAGAACGAAGTGGTGAAAACAGCAAACGACTGCAGGCAGTTTAGCCCAAAAAATAAAAGCTTTGAATCTTCACCATCAGGCTTTTTAGTTTTGGCTATTAGCTGACATCCCCATGGGACTTGACTTTTAGCGAGAAGACGCCATGCCATATTCTGTAGTAGCCAGTCACAAATTATTAAAACGGCTTGGGTCTTAACACTGTCCCTCTCGCTCAATGCACGCATCCATCTGAGCCGCTCATAATATAATTTAAAATATTTTTTAAACCAAATACACGGTTCAGTTAAAAATAAAGACTGCAGTACCAACAACAAAGTGAGCCATTTCACATCAGTGCACTCGAAACAGCGCTATCGGTGAAATCAATGAAATGTCTGGGGTGGCGACGGAGGTAGGGGCTGAAAGCATTACAGCTGCACGTCTTTCCAGAGGCCTTAGCAAACCGTAACAGAATCTACTGCGCAGGCCATTTTTTTTCCATACATAATCTTTGCATGGGATAACTGAATACTGAGTGGTCACATTTCCAGTACTGGATCATGGAGGCTTTTTCACAGTGCACGGCAACCTTATCCTGGCCTGCACAACCACAAACTAGTTTTTCACAAGCATGGGGAGCTAGTGCAGCAAGACTAGATGCGGTGGCGCACTGCTTTGTTTTGATGTATGTGAACCTTAACCTAATGGCTTTTCACTAGAACACGTGATCCACTGTGCACACCATTGGCCAGCAGGTGCTGGATGAAGCCTTTTTAGCATAACATCAAAGCACTTGAAACAGCACAATCAGAGGGCAAGCTGAACTTCACGGAAGTCCTCAACCTCCATTGCAATATGTGGAAAACGTAGTCAGTTGGGGGAAACCATTGAAGTTAGTGTTTTTTTGTAAAATATAAACAATAAGTTAGGACAACCCAGATTCTCCCAGGAGCCCAAGACAGCTCAGCCAATTATGGCTGCTTATCCCCAGAAAGCCTCCCCAAGTGTAACGTCCTCCAAGCACAAGTGAGGGATGCAAGGTTGGCAGACACTTGCCCGTCTTGCACTCCCAGAGATAAGCCTCCTGTTTTTTGTTTCTTCTGCAAGGGCCCGGTCAGACACAAAGCATTCCTGATATTGCAATATACAGCAGTCCCCACACTCCTGTCAGAGTTCTCGAGCAGATCTAGTGATGGCAGGCCTGGCTATTGTTGTCCCACTCTTTTGAAATCTAAAGGGAGAGCTAACGCTGCTTCCCAATAGCTAATAATGCATGACTTCATGACCAACCTGAACCTAGTATTTAGCACACTTGCAGAAGCCTGGCTTACAGAATGCTCCCCGCCTAAGCCCTTGGTGCCTTCCTCCCCATCCTCACACTCTGTGCTCTGGTTTGACCGTCTGAGGGCGAAAGGTAGAGGTGCAGCTTGTATCTTTAGGAAAACCCTCCAAGTAACACCACGTACAGCTATTACTGGTATTCACGGGTCTACACTCAATGTGGAACCGATCTATCCCACAACAAATGTATCCTGGCTTCCTGTCGGAGAAACACACATGAATGAGTTACAGGACATCCTTACTTCTATGGAGATATCCTCAAGACTGTCTGCCAGTGCCCTGTTTAGACCAGTCGAAATGATCTTCACAATAAAAACAGATTGCCATATTTTCTGACCCCCTTCTTTCTTCAGTGATTTAGAGGGTACACCTTCCTAGGTCTCTTGACCCCTCAACCAACCAATGTTTGCTATTTCGCGGCTCTCTGCAGAGACCTTAGCAACGCTGATGCTGCATAATTATGTCACCCGCTATACCGTACTTGACAAACAATAAGTAGATTTGTATCCCCAACATGACACAAAGTGGCACTTATGGATATGTGAGACAATGGTCTTCATTCAGCAAATAAAGGCATAGTCACTCTTCCCTGCCTTTTAGATGCATCTGCAGCTTTTGACAAAGTGGACCATGTGTGTTTGTTTGTTTAGTCATTTATATAGCGCACCAGACCCTGGAGTAAAAGGGCGCTTAAAGACAGGTTACAGAAGGTACAATATATAGAATTTACAGTTATACATTATGTAGAAGTGATATACAATATATACAATCAGCGGAGAATAGGGCATACAATAGAGACAATTGCATAGTTATATACAGTAATCATGGTCCTAGTCGGGCATGGGATTAGTTTTTAGTTTTGTCCAGTAGGTAAGCAATGACTAGCTTCCTGAACAGGTGAAATGAGGCGGCCGATTTGATGTTAAGCGGCAAGGAGTGCCAGAGTTGAGGGGCGAGGACTTTGAAACTGTATCCGCCAGCTCTTTTAGAGATGAATCTGGGCACAGTGAGGCAAAGAGTGATGGCGGATCTGGTGATCGGCTTCAATGAGAGTTTATAAATTAGATAAGGGGGGGCTAGGTGGTTTAATGCTTTGTAGGTAAGACAAAGAGTTTTTAGGTCGTTTTTTTTTTTTTTGTTGAATGGAGAGCCATTTGCAAGAAATTCTGATGGGGGAGATGTGCTCTCTCCTGGGGATGTTTAGCGCTGCTCGCAGTACGTTGTTCTGGAGAACTTGGAGTTTGTTAATTATATCTTGGTTCGCCCCTAGGTAGAGGCTGTTACAATAGTCCATCTTAGATTGTATGAGCGCCCTGGCCAGTGTAAGGCAGCTGTTCGTGGATAGAAAGGGTCTGCAGGCTCTAATTAGTTTCCCAGTGTAGGCGGTAGTAGAGGCAGTCATGTTGACTTGTTTTGAGAGGTTAGTATTGGCATCAAGGTACAATCCTAGCGTTTTCACACTCTTAGCGACGGGGATGGTGTTGCCATCAATGATAATATTGGTGTAGTCAGGGCTACGTTTCTGTAAATTATTGGAAGAACCGACCAGAAGGAGTTCCGTCTTCTCATCATTGAGGCAGAGGCCATTTGTGGCCATCCATGCCTGAATGATGGAAAAGATTTTGTTAATCCTGGTGACATCCGCCTGGTAGATGGTAAGGAATATCTGGGTGTCGTCTGCGTAATTAGTGTAGGTGACTCCCAGATGGTCCAACTTTTCAAAGAGAGGTTTTGTAAAAATGTTATAGAGGGTGGGGGAAACACAAGATCCTTGTGGGACACCACAAGTAATGGGGATAGGGTCTGCAGCAGCATGTGAGTTAAGAGGAATGCTTACATAGTCTCCATATGCCAGTAGAGGCCTCACAAATTCTTAGAAATATCACTACAACTGCAGGGCTAGCTTCCATACTCCACCTAAGAAATGCACTTGCCCCATGGTGATGTGCAACACCATATTTACATTTTGCTTTCTGTAAAATCGAGCAGGTCACTAAAACACACTTTGTATTCCATGCAATACCTAAGGGCCAGCTATGCACAGTGAAACTTTTATTTGCTATTTACTGCTAATAAAGTTTGTTCGGCGTAAATGTTAAATCACTTTCAAACATCCCCATGCTTGCCAGCAAGGTTCAGTACCATGCAAATGGTCCTCGCCCTTCATAAAATCTCTCTAGTGCGAGAGGGCTAGTAAATTGTGTGAGCCTGGTCACTAGAAAGCATTCTCCTATGTGCTGGTATTACAGGAGTTAAAATATCATGTTTACATTGACCATCATGCCAGATTCCTCCCTCTCCTAAGCACTGTAATATAGTATTAACTGCCACATTTGCAGATTGCCTGTGTTAGTGATGGCACACTAGCAAAAGATATGTAAGGGCTACTTCAAGAGCTTAGAGCCATTACCGACACAGTCCGACCATGAACGTGCTCTGGTGCCCGAGTACCCACCAGAAAAACAAGTTTGGGCATGTCTCGGAGGCAGAGAGAGACATGCTGTTCAGCCCTAATGGCCAGGTTCTATCTGGGAAATGTACAAGTTGGCTTACCTGGTAGCAAGTAATGCCATTAGTACCCCAGCATGTGGATGAAATGCTTAAGGTTTTAGTTGGCTTGAAAAAAAGGCTGCTCCCTTTAATGAAATGGCACGTGTGCTTGTGCACCCTTTCATGAAATGGAAACTGAGGAGGTTTGAAGATGTCCACCATGGAAGAGCAAAATGGGCGTGGGAGCAAGTCTGCCTTCTCGGTTTCCATGTCAGCATGAGGCTGATATGTTGCACTAAAGAGACGAGGCAGCGAGCTGGCCAGGAAGCTGTGAAGGCGGGGAACGCTAGGAGCTAGATGGCAGCAAGCAGCTGTAACAGAGACGAGTCACAGGGAGACAGAGCCTGGTAAATGGGGGAGTGGCATGGAGCTTGTGAGGGAACACCAGCCTTCAAGATGGAAGTACACCCAGCATTCCTGGAAGAGGATTGGCTGGATCTCCCGTGCTGGTTGCTAATATGCGTTATTACCCGATTTACTGGTGCTCAGTTTAATAATGTCGGAGGCTGAAACCCAAGATTGAAGGTTGCACATGGGTGTCTTTGGCGAGTGGTTAATTCCTTGAGCCATCTTATTGGTACATAATTACACGTATCGTAGGCAATACTCGATTATGCTCAAGAAATGCGGCTAACTGCCTTTGGCTAGCAATCTGCAAGACCAACTAGGAAACAACCTAAGCAAGCACGAATTATATATAAATGACGAAGTAGGAAGCATGAACTTAATAGTCATAAAATAAACTAGGATATGCACAGGCCACCCTGATCCATCTTTGCCACCAAGTAACAATGAACAGATTCATTTTATCCTTTATAAATTCAACTAAAATCTTGCACAAGTGGATATCTTATCATTTTCATGATCTGTTCACGGATAAAGGGGTTTCACTGAAGTTCCATAAAAAGCTTTCTTAGGAACTTGCTCTGGATTCTAAATTATTACTATGCTTCTGTATTTTGTTTTGAACTACATGGTGATGAAAATACCTAAAATTATTCCTGTATGTACACTGCTCGTATCATGAGTAATCCAAATTCACAACAACACTCACAACAATAATAATGCAAGGGGCTAAACATTCAGACCTGTAGATAAGGATTTTGCGTTAATGGTCACGTTTTCAGGTGGGCGCAGCTAGCCTGACCCTGGAAGGCCCATGCAGAGCAAGGGCCTCCACGAGGGCTTAGAGCGGTTACCAACCCAGTCCGCCCACGAACACCGCAATTAATGCTGTAAGCACACCAGCATCTCACTTGGGGGGTTTGTACGGTCTTTGGAAAAAAGAAATAAAGTTCCCTTTGAGGAATGGCCATGCACAGGCATGAAGCAAAACCAAACGTTGATGGCTGGAAGGTTTAGTATGGATCATAACCATGGGTGCAGCTCTGAAAAACCCTCCAGACCATCATTTTTCAGCCCCTGCCAAGCCATTAAAGGAGGGGAAAGATCATATGCAAAACAGACCTGCTCCCACCCCAAAAGGGGTGGTCTAGTCCAAACCGCTAGCTCGCATCCCTTCTGCACGAGACCACAAGCATTCCCAGACATGTCTGTGCCTTGTTGGGCGTCCTCAGTGAGGGGTATCATGGGTCTCTATGCCCAGCAGGCTCTGGGACTACGCCTGGGCATACCCATCCAACTCAGGGCGACTAAATCAAAACCAATTGGGCATGCACGCATTCATGAAAGGGAAGGTGAGCCAGCAGCAACATGGCTGCCATGGGCATGCGCAAAATGGTTGGGAGTTCTTTCTCGCTGCTCATGCCAGCTTGCTGAAGGAGGAAAGCCCTATGGTGTAGTTCTTTTTGGCAGGTAAATCAGGTGGTGTTGTGGTGGAGTTGGGCGCGGGAAGGGTTGGATGGTAAAAGATTGCCAGATGGGGAAAGGATTGGAAAGAGTAGCTTGCAGGGGAGCCACTTTCAACTCCCTCCGAATGCAAACATGGGCTTGCACTGCCTGATTAAGTCTAGCATTGGTGAGAGACGATAACCTTACTCCCCCGTGCCAGGTGCTAATGTGCTGGATTTTTTAAATATTAGCTCAAGTTAACCTACAACACTGTGAGCAGTCAGAGCACAGGCAGAGCAGAGATAAAACACAATGCAAGAGTATTGCCAATTTTCTGTCAAAGCTCTTGGATCCTGAGCACGCGGTTTTGAGCCTCTGTAGAGTTCCAAGCCCTCCACTGCTCTTCACTTGCCCCCAGTGGTGAGGCCCTAGCACGACACGTGCTAGTCCTGAAATGGGTCCCTCTTGAAGTAGTGCAAGAGACCATGTGCAGTACTGAATAAGACGAGACGAGAGTTTCCCAGGACACACTGGGACTGTGATGCAGTCAATATACAGCATGTTTAGGATTGGCCTAGTCACAGGCCCTCCGCATTTTCCCTGCAATATAATTTACCAACTTACACCGGCTCCAAACTTCAAGAAAGAAATGTTGTTCTTTGGCGTTAACTGCCAGGGGTTTTTCATTAGGAACCCGATGGCGCTGGTGAAGCGGTCCGGTGACGGGACGTAGTTCTTGAAGGTGCTCTTGGTAAGATGCACGGGGCCATCGTAGATCTGGAAACCTCGGATTGGAAATGTCCTATTTTAAACAAAAAAAAGAAACAGTTTAGAAAACCAATCCATTAGTTGACCTTCAGGATTGGAAGCAATCGAAAGCATAACCCCCGAGAGGCCACACAGGAGACAGGATGATTGCACACCACATGGCTTAATTAATTGCTGCAAGTTTAATCTTAACAAAGCCATGGATAAAAAAAATACTTAGCTAAGGTATTTATATTGCAAACTTTCCAGCACACACACAGCGGATGGATATGTATTTACATTGCCATGATCACATGGTGTGGGCCTGCAGATCAGGGCTGCAGGACCATGATCACACAGTGTAGGCCTGCGGGCCCAAAGTGAGAGACCGAGACAACAGGGCTTCCATTGTTGGAGTCGGCAGCCATTCTGAAACACGTGTCTGCAGTGGATCCTTTTATTAGCTTGGGCCATAGGGCAATACACTTTGGAGGGACACACCATCTTAAAAGGGCAATGCACTTGAGAGGGTCACAAATAACAATAGGGAGCATGCCATTGGCTGGTCAGAAGGTTCAATTCATGGAGTATGGGAGGAGCTAGCTTCCCGCGACACTGAGATTGGACAGCGTCTGTTATAACCCACCTGCTACATTTTATTTCATCACACATGCCCCTATTCGGGTTTTAACCTGCTGATTTTACAGACGTGCTAATGTATTTCTTTTTTTAATAAACATTTCTTTATTGCATTTTAATTGCACAAAAAACAAACCCTCATTCATTCTACATTGAAGCATACCTTTGCCATATTAGTGTTCAGGTTAACAAAATCAAACACTCCCAACTTACTCCTCCCCACAGTCTGACCTCCTACTGCTATCCTACTCCTTTTCAATAACATCTCCAGCAAGCCCACCCAGCTTCCATGTCAATTCCCACTTCCCCATCAACACTTCCATGTCTCTACTCGTCCCTGCACTGCGCCATCCTCCTGTCTCATGAGGGTTTATCATCCGGGGGCTGAAAAGGGGACTGCTGCGTCAGCATATTCCAGGCCATTAAAACATCCTCCCCTCGCCCTTCTCCTCTCCCCCAGACCGTCGCCTCCGCCAATGCCCATCTCTCAACATATGTGGTCTGTAAATATCCTGTAGTGACGTAGCCTGTCTGGATTATATCATGCCATCATAGTTCTTGCAGAAAAGGTATGGGATTTCATTTTAAACAGGCCGAGCCCCCCGTAGAGACATGTGTGTATGTAAACACAAACAGCTGGCCCCTCGAGGAAGCTGCAGCGAGAAAAGATGTTCAGAATGTACCTTCAGTTTTCAAGGAGATGTGAAAAACCTCAGCAACATTAGGGTTAATGACTGACTTAAATGTAGACATGTGTACTGGAAACCACAGCACGTGGGGACCGCCAACCAAATTAAGGCCATCCTCTCCATACGAGGAGTGATTTTGGGAACTGCCTAGCGATTGCCCACATGGATGCATACGCACGCGCGTCTGTGAAGAGAGGCCCTCCTCAGAAGGCAACTCTCTAATGGGACCCGACAGCAAAAACAGCCGGACCGCCGACATGAGAGCTTCGCTGCTGCCTCGCCTTCCAGTGCTCGGGACTCTGGCAGATTTTTGACCGAATGATGTCTTGCTTTCTATGAAGGAATGCGGGAAAAACTGCTGTCCGGGCCAGATACCACCGTCTCCTCGGAAAACTTGACATAAAGCTAATAGCTGAGCCACTACTACAACTTGCCCAGGCTTCTCGTGAATGTATTTTCATTATAACGAGTATTTTAGCTGACAGCTCGGTGTAAAACAGCCAAACGTCTTCAAAGGCCCCTTTGGACACTTTTGCTCTGGAGGGGGGTCCCTGTGAGATCATGTGGATTTCCTTCATGGACTTTGCGTGATATGCTTGACCCGCTTTTCTGACATTCGTCCTACTTTGAAACGCTGACGGCTAATTGCATTAGTAGTATAAGCAGGAAACAGGGTTTGAAGGCCTCCTGAGTCAAAGCTGAGACCCCGTCAAGCTCTCCCCCAAATACCAGTGAGTGCTATCTCCTGCAGCACAACATTGGTAAAGTATGCAGAGCACTCTGGCTCCCAGCTCTGACACGGAGGAAGGTGTAGACCATTTCTCATCTTCAATCTAGGTCTTCACCTACGGTGGCGTTGGCAAACCCTGCCAACTGGTCTGCGGTCCTGTTCCCCAACTTTGCTCCTTCGTCACGGCTCTGGTCCCATTTCAAGTTGGCCAAGGAGCGAAGAAAGTCCTTGTCACCAAAATGCATCATTCATGACCCCCACACGACTCTCAGCCCGAAGACAGAGAAGTGACAGATGCACATCACTCTTAGGCCTTTCATTGCCGTCATCGATGTATCGAAGATGTGAGAAACGTTACTGTCTCTGATAGCCATTCAAACCATACCCAATTGACAATATGGAGGAGGTGGAGTTGTCATCAATCAAACAAGTCGAATGACTGTGAATCGAGAAATCAATGATGTCATCACTGACATCACGATGTAAGTGCACGTACACATGAAGTACATAGGCATCCACTCACGAAGTTACATGATCATGCATTAGTTTATTGCATGCAGACATGAAGCACATGCTTATGACTCACGCCGGTAGTTGACGGATACACTTAGATATCTTTATACATATCTCTATATCCTTCGCTAAAGCAAAACCGCATGACGCCAAGAATGCATATGCCTAGCTTGCACATGCTTGATTGCCACTAAGATGGGAAGCCATGAGAACAAACATGGAAGCTATAGGCTGAAGTGAATGAGGAAGGGGAGACAGACTTCGAGTACTTGGAGGGGCTGACAGGTTGCTGCAGCCAGAGTCAAGCAGATAATAGTCTCTAGCACAGACACAGCGCACCCTCAGCCAAGGACGAGTGGGGACGGAAAGTTCCAGTTACCATGACAATAAGCCACCTGCAAGAAATTCAGGCAAAACCACTCATAATTACAAGCAGGAGAGCTCCATTTTGTGGTCTCAACAAACGTGATCTAGAAGTGCAGGACAGTGCCTATTCACTCAAGGTAGACAGAGAGGAGCTGTTCCCATCAAACCAGAGTTGGAAAGATACAAGTGTTGCTCAAGCATTAACATATGAATGTACTCTCTTAGGCTTAGGTGATCAGAGATGGCAACATAAGGGAACACACAGCACCTCAATGCTCATTCCCACCACCTTGAAAAGGTACACTCAGCCTGGTAACCGTCCAGGGTCCCAGGGATGGTAGTACACATCTGCCCAATCCAGAGTTTCCTTTCACGTGAGGACATATAATGTTGCAGGAGCCAATAGTTTCAACACGTTCCTGCAACGTTGTATTTGTTGCATGTAGAGGTGGTCCCAGGAGGATCCACCAGATATGGCAACTGAATAGCAGATCTAACCCCTATTGAATACATATATGTTTTGCCTAAACTGACCAATTCGCACACCTGATAGGTTTCAGGGATTTAACTCAGTTTTGTGATGTCACTCCTGATTAAAACAGGGTGACACATGCTCAGAAGACGAAAGCTCTGGAGAATGTATGTTTTCTAGTGTAATCTCTGTCATTTGTTAGATAATAAAAGAGAGTAGACTTTGCTCTATGGCTGGTTCTTCTGTTCTTGAAGCAGGAATGTTTCGATGTTCCCAAGGACCTCTCTGCTGGTAATCAGGGTGACTGCTATAGAGCCCCTGCCGCTACCCTACAAGTGATAGTAGAGGACGGTCACTAAGCCCTTTCGGCATTGAACTGATCTTATCCCGCTGCATGCCCGAAGGGCTGTGTGGTAAACCCACGAGGGCCTACGCCCAAGTCCATGCATGGGAGAAAGTGAAGTGGTCGACGGGAGCTGACTCTCGAGGGAATTCCTGCCCGCTTCCCATGGGACACCTAGCAGACCGGACGGGAGAATGGCAGATTGTGAGAGAGTCGTATCTGAGGGGCTTCAGAAAACCACAGAGTGTAAGTATAGACTCAGCCATATGGCAAATGGGGGTGGGAGAAGAAAATGTTCCACTTGATGTTTTATTTTCTGTGTTTCTTTGTGTTTTTGTGTGATGGTTACCCGTTCATTAGGCGGTCTGTTTGGGCTTTCAGATTAAATGGTCAGCTTAGCTTGCGGATGAAAAAACTTTGAAAAAAATGGAACAAAAAAAAAAGAGTGAAAATAAAAGGGTTTCCTGTGAGTTAAGCAATTTTGCTTGGTTCATGGATGATTATGTAGGGTTACCTCTGTATAGGTATTAGTGGGAGAAGCTAGCTTATATCACAGAAGGTGGTTTACCAGTTTATCTCTTGGAGATGTATTCTTATATGGCTACTCTATGGAAGAAGGACCACATGATTTGGAGGATGACCCTTGAAAGGAAGCGCCCCCAATTTCAGCACGATCCTCCCCGCAATGAGAGACAATAAGGGACTCTCCCGTAGTGGGAATAAGGCCAAGACAGAGTGCGGGTGAGCGTAAGTGGGAGTTTATCCAAAAATAAGGCATGCAAAGAACTCTGCAACCTACGAGAGCGCTCTGTCTGACAATCGCAAAGACAGGCGTATTTCTAATACAAGAAACGTCATCAGCACCTACACACTATAGGGGGCACAAGTTAATTGGGATTGGGTGGCGTCGACTAACTATAGGTGATGCTGCAGCGTGGTTGGTCTTGGCGTGACGACGTCACTGGTCAGCCTCGTGGGTTGGGTTGGGCCTGGCAGGCCGGCTGGAGGTCATCCGCGCGGTGTTGGTATGCTGGGGCAGCCTGTGACAATGACGAATACCTTTCCTGTCTCATTTGCCCTAGGCCATGCACACTGCAGTTATTCAGAAAACGACATTTAAGTTCATTAATAAATCGCTCAGCAGCTTATCTTATAAAATAAACGCAACACATGAGGAATGCACCTCGTGAGAGGTCTGGTGGTTGGAGTGAGATTTACCTGTGTCCTATTGACCGGTATGTCAGGTCACGGGACTGGGCTCTGGGCCTGGGTCAAACGATACATCTCTGCCTGCTGCGTTAGGAGTTATTACATAAATGGGTCTCTGTGTCTTGTCCCAATGATGGGGATCGTCCTTGCGCGGGGTCAGGATTCTTGGGGGGTTCGTGGGATTTATGAGAGGGTGCTGGTAGATCAGTGGGTTCAACCGTGGGTTTATTACCGTGCTGTAAATAACACAGGTGGCGGGCTGTGGCCTTGGTTGCGGCGCCGGGGCCTCTGACTCTCTGAAGTAACGCCAGCTTGGTTGGGGGAGGTGAGGGAGCGCGGCACAAGTCTTAGCTTTTTTATCTGGCGGGCTTGGTAGGGTGGGAGAGGGAATGGCCTTGCATATATCCACAAAGGTATTTTCCTCGTGCGTTGCTGATCAGTGAATGCAGAAGTTTTATACTGTTCTGCCTTATTTTGACGTTATTTAGACACACATATATATTTCAATTTTGTTACACATTTCTTTAATACAGTCGGTTCCAGTACCTTTTCATTACCTAACATTATATTCACTACATTGTGTGCGTATTGTATGTACATTAGACGTTATACGAGGGATATCTAGGTTATGGCCTACAGAGATTGATGCTCGCCGCTTTGGGTGATTCAGAAAACATATATGAGTTCAAGTTTCTACATACTATTGAAAAACACTTTTACAGATAGAGGTTACACGTTTGGTCAACATCTTTCTCCGTGGTTATAGCAGCACTAGTCCAAACCTGGAGGGATATCATATAACGTTACATGTTTATAGTTTGTTCACATTTTAAACAGAGGTAGGTCATTAATACCAATACTTGAATTGTTTTCTACCTTCTTCAGATAGTGATGCTTCAGCTTTTTTCCCCGTTACCCCGGCCTCGCGGTCTGGGTCATACGGGGTGCAATAGTACATTGTAACTGATAGAATGTTGCCGTGTTGGCATCTCGGGTTTAGCTCATCTCCGACTTTCTCATGGGAACGCGCTCGCAGCGGATCTGCCAGGGCTGCTGAGGCGGCAGAGATGCATGAAAGGCCCTCCAAAGGTGGGGGCCTCGTTACAGTGTGCTGAACTCACGCCATGTTTGCTAGACAAGATGGCGTCTAGGCCTAACTAAATTTTGGTAAATGCAAGGAAAGGATACGTGTGGGCAATGTCGTCGGCGGGTGAATCCTCCTCCACCTGGGCCCGGGTGGCGTGAGGGGGCGCCCACCGAGTCATGGTCCTCACCTGGGGAGAAAGCTGTAGGTGAGGAGGGCCTCGCGGCCAGTCCTCCCCTACATTTCCCCCCTTTCGTTACTAAAGTAACGAATTCTTTAGCTCTTCCAATCTTCTACATTCTTGTTCCTCTATCACTGCGTCATCCCATGCAGGGGTTCCTTTTATAGGCATCCATGCTCTGCACACCCCCCTTAAACTCTCACCTCTCCTAGCATACTCGTCTGGTGTACATGTTAAATATATACAGTCGCCAGTTTCTTCCAGATCTACCCAGACCTCCTCATACCATTCCAGTTCTACGTCTCGTGGTTCTTTGATAGTGGTGTGCCATAGTTTATCTACTATGAACTTATCACGGCACATAGGCACTAACTGGTACCTGGGAGTGTTATCTGTTCCTGTCTGCACATGTACTTCTTGTGTTGCCTTAATTGTACCACCAGAGTTGCCCATTGTCACCATCATCATTGCACCGTTAGGAACTGCGTTAGCACAACATCGGAGGCCCACCTGGCACAGGCAGAACATCACAAGGACGATCACCACTATTGGTATCAGGAACTTCATTGTCACTCCAAGCCATGAGGGAACCCAAGAGAAGATATTGTCGAACCACGAGCTATCCTCAGCTCCACCTTCCATTTTCATCTTCTCGCCCAGGTTATGTACTGCTTCAATAACGTGGGACAGGGACCCATTTTCTGCGTCTTCGGAAGGTACGAACGTGCAGCACGCACTTCCTATTTTTCGGCAAACACCTCCATCGATCGCTGTTAACAGGTCTAGAACATACCTGTTCTGCATGGTCATTAGTCGCAGAGCTCGTAGTTCCACCTTTATTATGTTGAACCCTTCTTCAGTGTCATTGGCCAACTGGATCAGTTCCCACCGGGTGATCTGGAGCCATTTTGCATTTGCTCTTGCTTGGACACTTGATACTAACGAGGCAAAGAATGTTTCCACGGAGCTGAACAGGCGATACCTGTCTGGGATCTGTGCCAATAAATCAGATGATGCTTGCGATATGTAGTTCGAGGCTCGCTTGTTCCGTGAGAGCTCTTCTCCTTTCCCTCCGGAGGACAGGACATAAAGGTGCGCTTGTGTAGTTGGAGAAGCTACATCCTGGTTCAAGCCTCCTTTCATCATGTTACTTCTGTCAATGTGGCTTTCTGGAATCACCATTAGTGTTGAATGCAAAGTGGCCATTGAGCAGCTACCACTCCATGATTGGGGAAGGTGCAAGTACGCCTTGTTTCCGCATACCCAGTATGTGTCCATTAGTGCTGCTGTTCCTTTTTTCATATCTGGGATGGTGAGAGTTTTGTTACAGTTCTTATTCGTTCCCATTGCCATTTTTCCTTCTCCCTTGAAACATAGTTCGTTTTGTATTTCACTTTGTAGCTTGAAGGGTTTCTCCATCGCTGTTACCCATGTTAGTTTAGGGATGTGTTCTTTCCATATTGGCAAGCACGTTTTTTCCATCCACCGCAACTTGTCCGGTTGGACACCTTTCAGTGCTTCTGCCTTACACAGTACTTCTTCGTCTTTCCATTTGTTTTCGAAAAACAGTGTCCCTTGTATTGCAAAGAAAGGTTCTTTAAGACAGATCACTCCAGACGCTTGTGAATAGCACGTTTTGTTGTTCTGTAGCATTCTGAAAGAGACATCGTGTGCTTGAAAAGTGTTCTTTATTCTACACAGCGTGAGATGAAGGAGACATTGGGCATCCACAATGGGCAATTCTCGTGGCAACAATACTTTAGGTGTGCCTGATGCATGGGGGATAAGCGAGCAGACATAGCAGCTCTCATTGGTTGTCTGTTTGGCTGTTATGCTCATATCTGCATACCATTTATTTGCTTGGTGAGGGTGTCGTGGGTCTTCCATTTTGTCTAACCCTAGCCCATAATACTCATTATACCCCTGTCCACCAGTCTCTCTTCTCCGCCTACTTTTCTCCCTTCTTCTGTACTTTTTCGTTATAGTAGGTGAAAAACCAGGCCCCCCTTCCTCCTTCCCACCCCCCTTTTCTAATTCTTCATATAGGGACTTGTGTTCTGTCATCATAATCACTTTTCCATCCCCCTTAATAAACAAGAGATCGTTGTTTGGAATTGGGGCGGGAAGGATCGTGCGGTTGTTATATGTTTCAGGTTGGGACATTGTGTCATTATTTACATTTCTGGTTCTCGATTGTGACAGGACAGCAGTGGGTGGTGTAGTATAGTATCCCCACACAAAGTGTGATCCATCCCAGACCAAGAAATCACCTTCTTTGATACCTACAGTCGGAATTGTTTTCGTTCCAGGGGCAAGGGTGGTGTTGTTCCCCCCTCCCCCCTCGTTCATCTCGGTAGAGATGAACCTATAACCCAGTGTAATACTAGACAAAACATTGAGATGAAGAACACAATAGCACACATTGATAAACCACATTCAAATGAATATGTCAATCTAGCCACTAACATTTCTCTAAATCTAACACATCTATTAGTTGCAGGCTGCCCATTCGATGCCATGATAAATCCTGTTTGAGACACAAGAGTTCATTAAGTACAAGCATGTAAACATTTCCACGTTGTAACGTTTCGTTGATAAAATATAGAATTGGGTGAGGGAGGGGGTGTGTTGACAGACAAGGTAGCCTTTCAATCATCATTATTCGTACCTTACTTAATATATATATATATATAAATACTAAGAAAAAATGACAGTTTAAAAACAACAATAACAATAAAAAAACATCTTAAAGAACACAGGAGAAAAAAAAAAAAAAAAAAAAAACCCCACGCAAAACTTTCAAAAATTGTAATAAAAAAGAAAATTTACATATACATATGTACATGTTTAGTCCAGGACATTTGTTGCGCGCCAATTGTGTTCACTGTTCATCTCATAATGCACACAAAATTCCAATCATTCATTCCGCACAACTTCATCGTCCGCTGTTGCCTGTGCCTCGTCCTGCACCTCACTCTCCGCAGCGCTGTAAGCTTTACGTACGTCTGTCAAATGCACCCAATATCGCAGGCCCTTCACCTTTACTGCTGTGGGCGTGCAAAACACTACCTCATAGGGGCCATGGAAACGTGGTGCATTCCACCTCCGCACAAAACTTCTGACATATATAAGGTCACCAGGCATTAGCTGTAGTGGTTTTTCAGGCAACCTGTCTGGTTCAGCCGCGTTCCCCTCCTCTCTTGTAGAGGGGGGGGCTAGTTGCTTTGCAATTACGCGCGCTGCCCGTGTCAGTTTTCGCAGGTATTCTGTGAACTCCTCCCCCAATATAGCTGCGCTTCTGTGTGCATCAGAACGCTCACGGAGAGGCGAATGTGCTGTGTGCATTCTTCTTCCCGTGACGATCTCGTGCGGGGACAAATGGTGGTCCTTACTTGGCTGGTTTCGCAGTTCAAACAAGGCCAAAGGCAGGCAGTACATCCAAGTCTTTTTAAGGGAAAAACAAAGTTTTGATAATCTGCTTTTTAACAGCCCGTTAATCTTTTCCACGACGCCATTACTTTGAGGATGATAAATCGAGCATAATTTGTGCTGTATTCCCAATAATGTAGTCACTTCTTTAAATAGTTCATTAACAAAATGCGTCCCGTTATCTGAGCGAATAACGTCGCAAATTCCCCAGCGCGGAAACACTTCCCGCACTAGGAACTTCGCGGCGCCCTTCGCGTCAGGGCGGGCACATGGGCCTGCCTCCACCCACCTCGAAAATGGACATACAACCACAATCATGTATCGAGCCCCGTTACACCTTTCTCCCATGTCTACATAATCAATGTGGAGCTCTCTGAATGGGCCACTTGGTTTTGGTATCGTACCCCTTAGTGTGCGCAATGTCATACCTGAGTTGTAAATTTGACATGTCGTGCATTCTAGAGCTAACCTTGTGACGTGTTCCTGGAGGCAAGGTGCAAACCAATCTTCTTGTATCTCTGCCATTATGTGTTTCTTTGTGTTGTGTGCGGGAAAGTGTAGTTGTTGAAATGCTATTTCTAACAGCGTAATTGGCATTACCACTTTTCCTGAACTCTCTTGTCGCCACAATAAATCAGTCGGTGATTTGCTGCATCCTCTCTTAGTCCACAGCAATTTTTCCTCTGCACTAGCTCCCTCTTGCAGCTCTATTATCTCCTGTGTGGACATCATGTTGTATCCTGTGGGGACCTCTTGGCTTGCTGTGTGGTGCAACATGTACTCTCCAATTTCACCTTTTTGTAAATATGAAGCTGCTTTGGCAGCGGCGTCTGCTGCCGCATTCCCCAAAGATATAAAATCTGTATTAGTGGTATGAGCTTGACATTTTACAATGGCCACTGCCGTGGGGTCTTGCAGGGCCTCAATCAGTTCTTTCAATAATTCTGCATGCTGAACTGGCGTTCCGTCTGCTCGCCGAAACCCTCTTCGCCCCCACCGGGCCAACCCACCGTGAACTGTTGTTGTCATGTATGCTGAGTCTGTATATATGGTCACTGCGCACCCCTTGGCGGCATGCAGTGCTTCTATTAGCGCTATTAGTTCTGCTGCTTGCGCTGAATAGTGTGATGGGAGGCGGTGTTGTACTAGTATCTCATATTCATCTTCCTCTAATCGTACCACTGCCATACCCACATGCTTTTCTCCTGTCTCCATGTCTATTGATGCTGACCCGTCCACAAAATACACCTCACCCTCGGTCAGGGCATTTTCAAAAATCACTTGATCCTTACTTTCGTCACCTGTGTACGTGGCGCAGTTGTGGTTTTGCATGTCCTCTACGGTGCATGCCTCTGTGATGAATGTGGCTGGGTTCACTGTTTTACATCTTACTATATGGATGTTAGCGCTGGACAATATTATCTCATATGCTGTGGCGCGTTGTGTTGTCAATGTGCTCTTTGTTCGCTCTAATATTGCAAAAAGTGAGTGTTCCACAAACAGTGTCACCGGGCAGCCCATCACTATCGTGGCACTTTTTTCAATCGCGAACGCGGCTGCAGCTAGGGATTGCTCGCACGCGAAATGACCTTGCATTACTGCGTCTAGGGTGCCGCTATAGTAAGCAAGTGGTTTGTGCCCTAAAGATGTTTTCTGTGTCAGTACTGCTGTCATCAGTGTTCCTTTGCAGTGTGAAAATAAGAAGAATTCGCGCCCATAATCTGGATTTGCTAGTACTGGAGCGCTTGATATCAGCTCTTTTAGTGAGTTAAATGCTGTGTTCATCTCCTCTGTCCATTCTATGTGTTTGTGTTCTTGTTGTGCTTCTTTCAGTGCCTGTAACAAGGGCCTTGTGTACGCCGCATAGTCCAATATCCATGCTCGGCAATAGTTACACATACCCAGAAATTTCTGCATCTCTTTTACTGTTTTGGGCTCCCCAATTGTTCTAATCGCCTGTGCCCTGTCTGGTATAATTCGCTTGCCATCCTTTGATATCAGCTGACCCAAGTATAGGACCTCTGTCAGACAGTATTGTAACTTCCCCTTGTCCACCTTGTACCCTTTATTGGCCAATAATGTCAGGAGTGTTATCGAGTCCTTTCTGCACTCTTCCTCAGCCTGTGCACAAACCAATAAATCATCAACGTACTGAATCACTGTGCTTTCTACAGACAAATTCCCCAGATCTTCATGTAGTACCCTGTTAAATATGCTTGGGCTCTCGCAATATCCTTGTGGTAGTCTGCAGTGTTCGAACCTCCTTCCTCCCAATGTAAATGCTGTCAAGTACCTGCTCTCTTCTGCTAAGGGAATCGAGAAAAATGCATTTTTTAAGTCAATTACTGTGAAGTGTGATGCTGCTTTTGGAATGTTGCACAGTATAGTCGCCGGGTTCGGGACTAAAGGGAACTCCTTCATTACCACATCGTTCAGTGGGCGTAAATCTTGTATCATCCTCCATGAACCCCCCTTCGCCTTTTTGATTGGGTAAATGCATGTGTTGCATGGGGAGTTTGAGGGCACTATTATACCCTGTGCTAGCAGTGCATCTATTGTCTCTCTGATCCCTTCTTCTGCTTCTCGCGACAGTGGGTATTGTTTCACCCGGGGTAGTATTGCTCCCTGTTTTAATTTTATCACCACAGGCTGAACTTCATGCAGCAACCCTACATCGTGGGGGCCATTTGTCCATAAGTTAGTGGGTACTGAACTCATGTCCTCATCAAAAAATGTGTGCGGTGCTCCTACTACCGCCATTAATTCAACTTTAACTTTTCTGGCTGTAACTACAATGTCGCAGGGCATTGCTAGTTCCATCACTATTTCACCATCTCCCTCAGTGTCAGAAAATAGCTCCTCGTCCGAGAGCTCTCTCAGCGGGATATTTGCATTTGTACACAATACTGTCCGCCACTCGCATCCTTCCATGTCAATACCAATCACACATATTCTGTTTGTTGATACATGTACTGCATGCAAATCCAACGATAGTACTGACCCAAGAGCAGTGTCAGGGCTTGCTATGGGACGAAAAAGGAATTCTGCTGGGATCCTCCACTCCACCCTTTTTAGTTCTGGTACTATGAGAGCCAATGTTCTCATACCTTCAACAAACATCTCCTCATTCCTTGGTACCCCTCTGATCTCTTTCATGATTGTGTGGCCGTGTATTACTGCTAATATGCGGAGGGGGCATATGCCTGGCGTCGAACATACGATGCCGCTCCCTGTGAACGATATTGTCATATTTAGTTTGCTTAGGAGATCTCTCCCCAGTAAGTTGATGGGAGAGTTTTCATAGTACAGTAAGGGTGCTTTCACTGTTTTACCCCCTACTGTCACATCCAATACCTCTGTGTAAGGAACTTCAATTACAGCCCCAGAGAACCCCTGCGTCTCTAACGTTCTATTAGATAACGGGAACCGGCCCTCTCTAATGCATGATTTCTCCGCTCCCGAATCCACCATGAATATGAATTGCTTGTCTCCTATCTGCGCTCCTATCAATGGTTCCTCTGATGCATTGTGGGTCGTAGATAGTACTGGACACGCAAGTGCTCTCTGTGGGCTGTCCTATGCGGGGTGTCTCATTGCCCCCCCCTGATCGAAAATGTTCCCCGAAACTACTGACACTCCACTGTAAGGTGCGGGGGCGGGTGCCCCATTAGCTACTGTGGCGAAAGTGTTACTAGGCGTGTAGTGCACATTGTCATTATTCTGTGGGAAGTTTTGTGTTCGGTACTGATGTCCGTGTAGTTGTGCGTTACTCCTTTGTACTACATTGTCTGGTTGCTGGTATTGTCCCATGGGGAGGCCGTAGGGGCTTCCTGGATGGGGGTGTCCGTACTGTTCTGTCTCTTGGAAACCGTTGTTTTGTCTGCTCCTGCATTCTCTTGAGTAGTGCCCCCATCTCCCACAATTCCAACAGCTCCCCTGTGGACCTCTGGGACCCTGCCACCCATTTCCTCCCATTCCTCCATACCCTTGTCCTCCCCTTCGACCCCTGTACCCACCTCTTCCCCCTCTTGGGGCCCACTCTTGCCACGTTGGACCTCCGTTCTGCTCCTGCTCTGTCCACTGTCGTTGCCCTTGTCCTGCCCAATTCGCTGCTATTCTTCCTTGTATTGCTATTTGCCCCTCCTCTCCTTCCTCTCCCTCCCTCATGAGTGGGAGTCCCGCTACCGCTGCTGCGACCTTCACCAATTTTGATTGCACCAACTTTGCCTCGTCCGCCAACCTTTTCTGTGCTACTTCCCTCTCTCTTTCTTTGATCCGTTTACAATGGTGTACTATTATGCTTTGAATCTCTGGCCAGCCTTTTGCCTCAACGCCTGCTATTTTATCGAGTGCCTTTTGCACTTCCTTTGGGAGCCCTCTCTTAATGATGAAATAAAATAGAGATGTGGATTGGTGCCAGGGCGTACCCGTTTCCGCTCTCCACATCTCCTGCACCCGGAGAATGTAATCCATAGCGTCCTCCCCGTCATTCATGGTACATTGCATTACTGACTGCAAATCAGGGGTATCTGGGAAGGTTTCCCGCAGTGCGTCCCACACCCTTGCTCGCACAGTGTTAAAGGAAGCCCCATCATGGCGATCACACTCTAAAGTTACAGCTGGAAAACCCGCTTTAGCCCATACTCTGTCTGCCTGATCCCCTACTGCGGATACTAGTAGGCTCTTCACATCGCCTACTGCCAGCGGTATACCAGCGGTATGTTTCTCAAATGCATATATCCACTTGCTTGCCCCTCCTGACAGCTGAGGCAGTAATTTCATTAAATTAGCCTTATCCATCTGAGCCCACGGTATATAGTTTGGCCTCCCGCCCCCTCTGTGGAGTAATGGGAGTTGTAATTTCCCTTTTGCCGTTGCAGCTTCCTTTTCCTTAGTCACTGCTGACTCCAATGACGCCATCTTCCCCACCCTATTTCTTAGTCGTCCCATCCATTCATCTTCTATAGTCCCCAGTGAACATGCACCATCTAGCTCCTCGCCTTCTCCTCCTATTGCCATGCTCAATCTATCACTCTCATCCACCCCTCCTCTGACATCACATAACAAATCCTCTCTGATCCCTCTTTCTCGTGAGACATCACCAATGCTTCCTTCTGCTGTCCCCACTTCTATTATTCTTGTCGGTTCTTCCTCAATTCTGAACAGTATTTCCCCCTTTTTCCATCCCTCCTCAATTTGTCTATTTTCGCTCGACGCTCTAGACGTGCGTCCAGATTGTGTAGGGGCGCATGCTGTGCGTTCACATATGTCTTTTATTCTTGAGAGTTCATCCCTCGCCACTGTAAGCCTCGACTCTAAGTCACTCGTTAACTTCTCTATATCCACCCTCTGTGTGCCTCCCTGGGCGCGCTCTCTGGTGTTTTCGTATGGTGGGGGTGCAGTTGGTCTTTGTGGTGTGCTGGTCGACGGGGGAGGCACATAAATCGGGTCGCTATATCCTGCTGCAGGGGCTGGTTTAGGTAATATTGGGTACAACATAATCACCTCCGCAGGTTGTTCTGTACTTAGCTGTTCCTTTTCCTCTCGCGGGATCATTAGTGGATTATCTGTGGTGGAAGGTAAATCACTATTTGGTGCTGGAGCTTTGGGTGGGGGTACTTCCTCAAACAATCTCCAGAGATCTAATATCTCCTTCCTATTCTGCCATTGTTTCCCCTTATACTTGAGGCGAATACATGTACATACCATATCAAGAACGCTTTTGTCAAAAGACCCTCCTTCTGGCCAAATCTGGGGCAACCCCTCCCCTTTCAATTCTGTTAACCACTGATCATGATATTTATTTATGCGTTCAGCATATCCCGGCAAGCTCTTACAAATGTGTGACAAGGGAGTTTCAGCCCCCATCCTCTAAATCGCTAGCACTACCGCGTTCACCTTCGTTACTTTTGATTAGGTGTAGATATGCGTATGTATACCTTTATGGCACAGACAAGAGCGGACCTCTCAAAATTATCACCCACTGTTATTCACTGTGCAAATCCCTTCTCACTCACCATATCTCATCTCCTTCCCATTCCCAGGCACTCTTATGTGATCTCACTTGCAATTGGTCAAGTACTGGTTATGGCCACACTCTCTGGCACCACCTCGCGGCCACCCGTTCGTCTCCAACACTCGTACGGTGCGCGCACCCTTCACAATGCTTTCCACTCACACTTTTGTCTTTTTCCTCCCTTTCCTCCCTAGCCAGCTGTCCCTGTTTTCCTGCTAAGGTTACTGTGTTCACGTCTGTACGTGCCACTACTGAGTCCCCACTTTTTAAGATGTTCTATTTTTTTTTTTTTTTTTTTTTTTTCAAGTCTAACTACTTTATACCCTTCTCATTTTCACCCCCTACCCCGTGGAAATGGAAAAAAAGAAATAGAGAGAGAGCACAATCACTAAAAAATATTCCCGGTGTCTCCTTTTGCTAGACACCAATAACTTATTTCTGACTTCTTCATATATTCCCAGTACTAGTCTAGATAGCACTATGCGGCGCCGCCTTCCACCCCCTTTCGGAGCTAGGTTTCCGTCACTTCTACCACGTCACTTATTTCTTACTCCTAATGGCCATATGCAAAGAAAGAATAAAGAAAGTTTCAAGACCCGTCTTTAGTAGACCTCCGCAATTCTCCTCCTCTACCTTTCCCCGTTCTTCTATTCCCAATTCCCCTTCTTTTCCCCTTGACGATCACTCGCACTCGGTACTCACGTGCCCGTCTTGAACCGATACTCTCCGAAACTGGGTCCGTCCAGGCGGCGTCACCGGTAACTCAACGGTCAGCCCCTGGCTCCGGCGAGCGGCACTCAAAGGGGATTTTTTTCCAATCGGGATCCCGTACCCTTTCTCATTGAGTGCGCACTTCTTATTGTGCCGGTCGCCGTTGGCGGGCGGCCTCCCGGAGACGGCTCACCGTGCGTATCCCTTCTCGACCGGAGATTCTCGTGCCACAAGGGGGTCGTTAAGAAGGAGTTAGGAAAAATAGTTTGGAGATATCACGCTATCGGGGTCACCACTGAAAGGAAGCGCCCCCAATTTCAGCACGATCCTCCCCGCAATGAGAGACAATAAGGGACTCTCCCGTAGTGGGAATAAGGCCAAGACAGAGTGCGGGTGAGCGTAAGTGGGAGTTTATCCAAAAATAAGGCATGCAAAGAACTCTGCAACCTACGAGAGCGCTCTGTCTGACAATCGCAAAGACAGGCGTATTTCTAATACAAGAAACGTCATCAGCACCTACACACTATAGGGGGCACAAGTTAATTGGGATTGGGTGGCGTCGACTAACTATAGGTGATGCTGCAGCGTGGTTGGTCTTGGCGTGACGACGTCACTGGTCAGCCTCGTGGGTTGGGTTGGGCCTGGCAGGCTGGCTGGAGGTCATCCGCGCGGTGTTGGTATGCTGGGGCAGCCTGTGACAATGACGAATACCTTTCCTGTCTCATTTGCCCTAGGCCATGCACACTGCAGTTATTCAGAAAACGACATTTAAGTTCATTAATAAATCGCTCAGCAGCTTATCTTATAAAATAAACGCAACACATGAGGAATGCACCTCGTGAGAGGTCTGGTGGTTGGAGTGAGATTTACCTGTGTCCTATTGACCGGTATGTCAGGTCACGGGACTGGGCTCTGGGCCTGGGTCAAACGATACATCTCTGCCTGCTGCGTTAGGAGTTATTACATAAATGGGTCTCTGTGTCTTGTCCCAATGATGGGGATCGTCCTTGCGCGGGGTCAGGATTCTTGGGGGGTTCGTGGGATTTATGAGAGGGTGCTGGTAGATCAGTGGGTTCAACCGTGGGTTTATTACCGTGCTGTAAATAACACAGGTGGCGGGCTGTGGCCTTGGTTGCGGCGCCGGGGCCTCTGACTCTCTGAAGTAACGCCAGCTTGGTTGGGGGAGGTGAGGGAGCGCGGCACAAGTCTTAGCTTTTTTATCTGGCGGGCTTGGTAGGGTGGGAGAGGGAATGGCCTTGCATATATCCACAAAGGTATTTTCCTCGTGCGTTGCTGATCAGTGAATGCAGAAGTTTTATACTGTTCTGCCTTATTTTGACGTTATTTAGACACACATATATATTTCAATTTTGTTACACATTTCTTTAATACAGTCGGTTCCAGTACCTTTTCATTACCTAACATTATATTCACTACATTGTGTGCGTATTGTATGTACATTAGACGTTATACG
This sequence comes from Ambystoma mexicanum, assembly GCF_040938575.1. NCBI lineage: Eukaryota > Metazoa > Chordata > Amphibia > Caudata > Ambystomatidae > Ambystoma > Ambystoma mexicanum. Next base: position 1,166,840,748 of record NC_090935.1, on the reverse strand, counting down.
AGGGATATCTAGGTTATGGCCTACAGAGATTGATGCTCGCCGCTTTGGGTGATTCAGAAAACATATATGAGTTCAAGTTTCTACATACTATTGAAAAACACTTTTACAGATAGAGGTTACACGTTTGGTCAACATCTTTCTCCGTGGTTATAGCAGCACTAGTCCAAACCTGGAGGGATATCATATAACGTTACATGTTTATAGTTTGTTCACATTTTAAACAGAGGTAGGTCATTAATACCAATACTTGAATTGTTTTCTACCTTCTTCAGATAGTGATGCTTCAGCTTTTTTCCCCGTTACCCCGGCCTCGCGGTCTGGGTCATACGGGGTGCAATAGTACATTGTAACTGATAGAATGTTGCCGTGTTGGCATCTCGGGTTTAGCTCATCTCCGACTTTCTCATGGGAACGCGCTCGCAGCGGATCTGCCAGGGCTGCTGAGGCGGCAGAGATGCATGAAAGGCCCTCCAAAGGTGGGGGCCTCGTTACAGTGTGCTGAACTCACGCCATGTTTGCTAGACAAGATGGCGTCTAGGCCTAACTAAATTTTGGTAAATGCAAGGAAAGGATACGTGTGGGCAATGTCGTCGGCGGGTGAATCCTCCTCCACCTGGGCCCGGGTGGCGTGAGGGGGCGCCCACCGAGTCATGGTCCTCACCTGGGGAGAAAGCTGTAGGTGAGGAGGGCCTCGCGGCCAGTCCTCCCCTACACCCTGTTAGTAAGGCAGGCAGACAACAGGATTTGAGGTGTACCAAAGGATGTGGACTTTAGTTGTTGGACTGTCAAGTGAATCATTGATCAGTGTTCGGCCCTTGGGGTGGAGCTGGAGAAGCACGTGAGTGGGGTTGTGGTTTGAGCCTTGACGGCGGAGAATGCAGTGAGGGTGGTGCACATAGCATGCCCGTGTTGATGGTGCTGAGCCGGAGAGGCTGCTGAAAAGATTTGTTACACTCTCACGATTTGAAGGAGTAGTATTAAAAGATGGTGTCAAATATGCCACTTGTAGAATTGTAAGGTAAATCGGATGTATCACAATCCTGATGATTTGAGGTCAAGGGAGTATTGTCAAGTGTTAAATAAAGTGACTAAATAAGGGATACACCCCTTCAATACTTAATCACGTCCCTGCTGTATTATCAAGATAAAATACGCAAGTATTGTGTGGAATGGACTACCCAGGACAAGTTGGCTAGACCATAGCCCAAAGACGGAAGCTTTTCCAAATGTGTGCAGCAACATATGACCACTTATTTACACGCAGCCTATAAGGGGAACAAATTAAGTAAGCAGTTGGTCATATTGGGGTTATGGAAAATGTTTCAGGATGAGGAAGGGGACTCGATCTAGAAGCAATGGATGCTGAGTCAACACAATATGGAAAGCGAAACTGCCTTCGCCCCCCCCCCCCCTCCTCCTCAACCACAGATGCAAGTCCAGCAGCAGGAAGTCAGGGATTTTACCCCTTAAGGGAGTTGAAAGCAGCAGCGGGATATTCCAATCCCACCTTCCCAGTTCCACTGTATGGTAGAGAAAATACACTTAGTGACGCAAAGTAAGCGAATAAAAGAGCACAGGATAGCAGCCGTGGATGTAAGGAGTACAGCGAATTGCAAGCAAAATTAAGCAAAAATGACATTGGGAGGACAGGGCCTAGTGGGGGCCAGGAATCAATAGACCCAAATGAATGGGTAGGCAGATAGATACTGCTTGAACTGGATGGGAAGGCTACAAGTGAGATGGGGAATGCAGGAAGGGAAGCTCCAAGTCGTAAAGACACAGAGGAGGAAGCAAAGAAATGGGTGGAAATAATGTGGGAAGTACACAAAAGGGAAAAAGAAGAGAAGGAGGAATATGAGAGGTTGCAAAAGGAGAGTGAGCAAAAAAAGATAGAGAGGGGAAAAGGAGAAAAGAAGACAGAGAGAGCCAGAGGAGGTAGCCCGGAGAAGAGCGGCAAAGGCAATTGCAAATAAAGAAAGAGAAAAGGAGGCTGGAGGTCGAGCAGCTCGTTAAAGAGCACTGATGCAGGGTAGAAGAGGAGGAGCAGAGACGTTAGCAGGAAAAGGATAAAAGCAGAGAGAGATGCTCTTTGAAGGCAGTGGAGATTAAAACAGACAGCACATTTAGATGATGGTGATGGGGAAGGAATACGAAGAAGATTAGGAGAGCTTTACAGGAGCAGGAGAGACAGTGCGGCTGCCCCACGGGCAGACAGGAGTGAGTGCTGCAGGGCCCTCGTTGCGGGGAGAATGCAGGGTTAGAGATCAAACCAAGGGAAAGCAGCAGGAAGACTAAGGACCTGATTCACAGAGAGTTTTCCAATGGAATTGCGCCAATTTAAATGTTTCTGTGAATCAGGCCCTTAGTGTTAATGAGGATTAGCTTTGAGGATAAGAGAGATGGGTACAGTTCCAGTAGTATTGGGACCGTAGGGTTAGATGAGGATTAACAGGGAAGAGATGATGACGAGGGGGATAGGCTTTATCGCTGCCCTAGGGAAGCCAGCCCTGACAGAGACACAGTGTGGGTAGATGGAGAGAACACAGGAAGAGAAGAGGGAGAACCCAAGGGATGACTGGCATGTCCCAGGGACAGGTCGAACAGTGCAGACAAATACACTTTGTATGCACAGAGGCTCAGGGCCCTACCAAGCCAGAAACGGACAGGGATGACAAGGTTGTTTACCACCACTAAAGACATAGGGAGACAGGATGGAGGAATGAGATTGACACAGTTTCCGTTATTGGAGAAGGGTGGCAAGCGGCCTCCGTATATTCTGTGGCAACAGATGGATAAGGATAATTTAAGATGTAAGTTACCGTTGTTGACCGCTGGGGCTGAAAACTGGTTTTACGAACTCGAAAGACTGACAGCAGTGATGGCACTAGCAGTGGGTGACATGAAGAGTCTGCTTTTGGACATTCTTGAGGCGGTTGCAGACAATGTGTGGAAAAGAGCAGGGTACCCCGGAGTGACAGCACAAAACACAGTGCACGATGGCGCACCATTCAATAACGGCCGTATGGCAAGCTCTGAGGGTGCTATACCCAGACACCTCGGGCATAAGCGCGATTATGGCACGCAAGATGCCTGAGGAAGAAGACCCACTTCAATATATTCAAGAAATTCAAGAGGGCTGTTGGCTGAACCCGAGAGAGCCATGGGACAAAACAGTGGGGTCATTCTACCACATATTATGCCAAGGGTTGCCCGAGCAGGTGCAAAAATTGTGCAAGAAGCTAGTAGGAATGGAGGCTAAACCATGGTCAGAAATTCTGCTAACCGTAGTGCCCTATTGTCAGCTAATGCAAGAAAATGCAAGAAAGAAGCGTGAGGAGAGGAATCAGGAAGAAGTGAGGCTAGTGCAGAAGAAATTATCAGAATATACTATGGAAGGGGCAATGTTAACGAGCTGGGAGGGAGTAGCTACTCCGAGTGTACAAGGTCGACCACAGGTAACCGGGGCGGAGCTTCGCAGGTTGCGGGGGACATGAATCAGTGGCCACGGGGATGGGGAAGAACACCCCGGGGACAGGGTTTGGATACACAATGCAGCAGGGAGTAGAAGTGTTCAATGGCGGACAGCAAAGGCAGATAGAAGGTCCCGTACAATGTTAGATATGTGGAAGAATGGGTCCGATATCTCGAGTATGCAGGAACAGAGGCGGGATGCACCAGAACGGGGGGATGCAGCACCAACCCGTATATCGGACAGACCAGACTGACTACTATGCCCAGGATCACATGCAAGCAGAGGCATACGTGCCACAACTGGCACACAGACAAGACACACAAATAAAGCCATACCAGTCCACGATGCATGCACTGTAGACAGAGGGATACATACAGCCATCACAACCAGCACAGCAGGCATCAACACAGCAGAACATTATGGCAACGACACATGCAGACTCTGCGAGGCAGACTCCCATGTGAAAACTGGGGAGGGACGGCAACTGTAATAGGGGGCAATCCATTTACAGGGATGGGCATGCCATTATACCCACAACAGGACAGCCCACAGACAGACCTGATGTGTTCAACCCTATCGGCTACACCCAATCGGAACAAGGAACCAGCTATCGGGTGACAATAGGTGACAAGACATTTTCCTTTGTCGCCGATAAAGGGGCAACTCGGTCCTGTATTAGAGAAGGGAGATACCCGATGTCAGGCATTGCTATGAATATGTAGGAATTCTGTGGGGCTGCATACTTGGTTCCATTTACTGACACACTCCCACTTTCTGTAGGGAAACACAACCTCACCATGAAACTGTTATATTCCGACAGACACCTGTGAACATAATGGTTAGAGACATGATGAGCTGTTTTAACATGACCATCTCCTTCAAAGACCAAGGGATAATGTGTTCAATAACAGGAATTCATAATATGAATGTGAGGGAACTCATTCAGGCATATTGCAGGCAGACAGTATAGAGGGGGATGCCATCAGACCTCGATCTGTTCCAATATGAAGTGGAATGCTGATAGAGTGGCTCCCAGGGATAAAGGGCAGACTGCTATGCAACCCCAACAAGTTCTTATTTAGACCAGAGATTCCCCTAAATGAAAAAGAAGGGAAGGCGATCCCAATAGAACTCGAGGCAGTTATAGTGAAGGACAAAGCGAATAGTGCTGCATGGGACTGAGGATACAGGATGGTCATGGAGGACAGTGATTGCCGTGGGGGAAGGATACAGGTTGGCTGATGTGACAGATAAGGAACTGTTTCAAGACAATCAATCCGATCACGAGATAGTGTTCAACATAAACATCACACATTGAGTGATAATACACTATAGGGAAGTGCCACTGAGGAGGGCCATGTTTCAAAAAGCACAACCACCATTTCTTGCAGAAGACTTGGGGTGAGTACCCTGCATCCTATGGACCAGTGGTCCCCACAATGTGGGTCTGCTAAAATGGGTAGGGGCAGGCAAAATAAAGCTAAAACCAGGGACTATTCTACCAAGGATAAGACAGTATCCCTTATCGAAGAAGCAGATGAAGGCATTTATGAAACGATCACTGTGTTAGTGAAGCAAGACATTCTGGTACCCTCAGAATAACAGTGTAATGCTGCTGTATACCCAGTAAAGAAGGCGACAGGGGGATCATGGCATTTTATTCATGATTTGCGCCCCTTGAACCAAATTGTTGAGGCAGAATTTGCATTAGTTCCTAATCCAGCGACCATCATTTGTAGCATCCCATCAGAAGCTACCCATCTTCATGGTAATAGACTTGAAGAACACCTTCTCTATACCATTCCATGAAGAGTTACAGGACTTGACCTCGTTTCTATACAGAAACCGGAAGTGAAAACACACAAGACTCCCACAAGGGTACTGTGAGTCATCTTCCATCTTTAATAGGGTCTTCCAGATGGACCATGGTAATGTACAGATGGAGAGCATCCCCGTACAGTATGTAGATGACATCTTGATTTGTAGTAAGTCAGAGGAGCAGTGTCAAAATGACTCAGTATACTTGTTGATGGTATTGGCAGAGAAAGGGTACATGGTAGACAAGGCAAAATTACAATATTGCCAGAAGGAAGTGCTAATGATTGGACATTTTTTTATTTTTTTATTTTTTTTTATTTTTTGTTTTTGATGCTTACACATCGTTACAAATTTAAATCACATTCAGAATTACAATAAAACTTTTTACAGCAAATTTACTTCTATTTTAAGATAAATAAATAAAACATAGTTACTAGACAGCAAGACGTTAGAAACATAACAAATATATACGCGTTCGTTTTTGGAGAATATTCATGCTGCACAAACAGCTTCTCCGACTGGAGTTTTCATAGTTATACAGACTACATAGTTCATAACAAAAAGCTAATAAAATCATTCAATTAGACGGGCAGTTATTCATGAACAAGCCTTTCCGCAGTCTAAAAGAAAATATATACATTAGCAAAAATTCAATGCAATATATCAGTTTTTATGAGAGTGAAGTCTCTCGTTGTAGAGAAATTGCTGCATCAATGATTTTTATCAAGCGCACCGTTGCCAAAATTATTGCTTTTGAAGTGCCCCACATACAGCGCGTCCAAATTAAATCTCTTCCAAGTTGGGTATTACAGGGACTAAAAGCAGAATTGATTCTCTGTCTATCTGCTTCAAAAACTGGACAAATCATAAAGAGGTGTTTTAGAGTTTCACTAAATTCTCCAAGTTTACAAAATCTGCAAGTAGTATCAGCAGAGATATGTTCGTTATAGGACCAAAATTGAGTTCTTGATTTAGTGTGGATAAGGTCAAATCGAAATCGCATGTAGATTTCCCGGGTCTCAGCACTAGGACACAGCATAAGATAGGGTAGACGTGGAACTTGTGCGTGTCTATAGGATGCATATTCCATATATGATACATGTTGAGATATTTGAAGACAAGTTGCTGCCCAATCGTTATTGAAAAGCCGTTTATGGGCAATATTTAATTTGATCTCTAAATCTTCGGCAGGAATATTAATCCCAGCTAGAATGTTAAATATTCGCTGTCGAAAATGTGTAATCGATCTAGGCTGCGATTCTCTCAACATGATGTGGAAATCTTCATAAAGCGAGTTTTCTAGAGGGAAGTTCATTTTGAGATAAAGTTTCAAGAGACGCCACTGATGTCGCGATGCCAAAGAGTTTAGGCCTAATTCATGGCGTACAAGTGCGTTTGGCAAAGAATTAGGGAGATGAAGAGTCACTTTCCACAGTTTTGCTTGTATTTTGTTTAAGAAGACCGACAAATCCACCAAGCATATATCCAGACCATATAGTAAAATGGCCTCTACCTTTTTGGAATAGAACTCAAACAGGGGCGTCAAAGTAAATTTGCAATATTTGCGATAAATTATGCGCATTTGATTTTGCAACGGCAAGATTTTTTCAACAATTGCTCTTTTCCAAAAGCTGGCGGAAGCATTATTTGCCAGGTTGTAACCAAGATAGGTCACTTGATTAACAATTTGAAGGTATCTGGAAACATTTGCCACTTAAATTTACGAATTTATTTTTTGGAGCATAATATGAGAATGTTTGATTTAGCAGCATTGATGGAGAGATTATTTTCTTTACAAAAGGAAGAAAAGGAATCTAGTTTGCTCTGGAGCCCCGAATGTGTGCTATCGAATAGAAGCACATCATCAGCATAGGCAAGCCAAGATAATTGAAGCTTGCCAATACGGACCGAATTAGATTTAGAGAAATCCCAGATACCCTTAATATCCATCAAGTATAAGTTGAATAAGACTGCTGCAAGGTTGCAGCCCTGCTTGACACCAGTAGCTGTAGGGATAAATGGGGTCAGAAGGCCATTGCTTGCAATCCGTACCCGGAATGAAGTATTATGATGTAAAAGAGCAATAAGTGCCACTAAATCTGGGGGGAAGTCGAGCAGCAACATTTTAGCCCACAGTCTGCTGCGAATTACAGAGTCAAAAGCAGATGATAAGTCCAGGGAAGCAATGAAAATTGGTCCGTTAGCAGGTTCATGGGATTTAGCAATCAGATGTGCAAGAATGGTGGCATTTAGTTGGGTCCCCATATGTTTTCTAAAGCCAGTCTGTACTTTGTTAAGTATCTTCCTTTCTAAGATAAATTTTTCAGTATCTTTTAGAAGCAATAAGGCGAAGATCTTTGCAGCCACATCAATGAGCGCAATTGGCCTAAAGTTAAGTGGATTATTTAGGGGGCCTGATTTGTGCAAGGGAATAATAATAGAGCAGGTCCAGGATGGAGGAATGCTTTTTGATTTAAATATACTTTGAAATGCCTTCAAGAGTACATTGGCCCAGAATAAGGGATCATCTTTTATCACACAAGGGGGCAGACCATCCGGGCCTGCACACCTTGAAGATTTTAGCTTTGAGATTGCTAGAAGAATATCATCTATATCCCATGGACAAGTCTCGGGTATATATTTGGTTAGGTCTGGTAAGTTTACTTTATGAAAGCGCATAGGCAAAGAATATTTGTGCTCAAAGAAGTTAAACCAAGAGACACCGTCAATTGCCGATTCCATGTGAGGATGGTCCGAATTGGACGAGGCTCTAAGAATTTTCCAAATATCCCTAATGTTTTTTTTGCAGATTAGGCGAATCATGTTTTGATTGTCAATTAGATGAGAGATAGCACGAGCCGATTTAATTTGCATTTTGAATTTTCTTTGAAGAGAATTTTTAGCTTTTATATAACAAATGGAGCTCATATTCAACAGATTCTTTCTAAGAAGACGGATGGCAGAGTTTTTTTCCTTTTTTATGTTAACAAGGCTAGAAGCTAAACTTGACACTGAGTTAGGAATAGTGTATTGCATAGGGGAAGATTCTGCTATGTCTCTAAGGTGATTCTGTATCATCTGAGTATTCCATGATAATAAAGCTTGAAGAGAATTATCATCAATGTGCGGATCCGACCACCAATCACGATTGACTAAAAAAGTCAGGCATCGACATGTGGAATGGTTCCAGCGTATTGAAAGAAAAGACCTATCATTTTGGACTAAAGCCAAAGCAGGTATCTTAATAAATACGTCAGTTTGGACTGAAAAAGTGCTCACTAAGATAGCATGATCGCCATAATGTGGGAAAAGGGGAACGATTGGCGAAAGTAAGCCTGACAAGAACTTTGACGTTATTATATAATCAATAATAGAATAAGCATTCCCCCTATGCCAAGTGGATGGAGAGCTTGAATGATGTGTTTTAATTACACAAAGGTCCCAACCCGCAAGAAAGTTAGACCATTTAACACCATTTTCATAGGAATTTTTCCCATGCTGTGAGGTAGCATGTGAAGGAATACCAAAGGCGGCTGCATATAAGTGTGCATTAAAGTCACCACTAATTAAAATCTCTGGAGGAGGATGAAAGTGGTGGATGTCCATGAGCACATCATTGAGCAAAGTAAGAGCGTCAACAATGGGGAGAGTGGAGGGGTTCCAGTAAAGTGATATGAACACTATTCTCTTTATCCCATGAATATTGATGTTAACATCAACCATCAAAAATAATTGAGTAGCAATTTGGTTGTTAATTGTAAATCGTAACTCATTGTTGAGTAGTATGGAAATGCCTCCCACTGGTCGCCCTGTTAATGGTTGAGTCGCTACCTGATGGAATGCTGTAAAACCATCCAGAGAAAAATTGTTGGAACACATAGTTTCCTGTAGGAACATAATGGAAGGGAGTGAATTTGTAGCCTTATTTTGAAACCAATTTAAAAGGTTCTTAAAGCCACAACAATTCCATGACTGAAGAATGAAATTTTTACATTATGAGTTTATAGATGAAGACGAGGTAGAAGCTGCCGGTATGTTAAGAGGGAGTAAAGTAGGTAAGGTCCCTAAAAAGCCATTTAAAGCAGTGGTCAAAGAAGCCAATTGTGTTAAGATTTTAGCATTTTCTGAAGTTTCAGACAAAGAATCTTTCGAGGTGTTAGAATTTTTTACTATCCGAGGAGGAGTGAAATCTAGAAATTGCATCGCCTTTTCCAGGGTTGAGAAAGCTTGCAATTCCAGTCCCAAGAATAGCAAATCATTCTTATATTCCCAAATAAGTTTAGCAATAATTGGGGATAAGACTTTACAAACCATCCGATTATTGTTAATCAAAGGCAGCTTAATCCAATCAACATCTTGTGAAATAAGGTTGCGTAATGAGGGAATTTTATACAGCGTGTTCATTAAGAAGGAACGGTTAATAGGTGCCATGCCATTAATTAGGGGATTGCTAGACCAGCCGATCAGTGTTTGAGTTTCCTCAGGAATATCATTGAAGGCAATTAGGCTTCTATTGAGTATAGTGAGTGTTGGAGTAGAGGGCCCGACTGGCTTAGATAAAGCCGGCCCCTCTTGTCTCTCAACGCAAATGGATATAGGCAGCATAGAATCAGCACATATAGAAGTTGGAGTAGGCACAGACTTTGTGGTGGAGGATTTTGCTTCGGCTGACAACAGAACAGAGCCCTGTACAGACACGTCAGAAGCTAAGGGCTGAAGAGTACTATTCTGAGGGAGAGAAGTTGTGGGTTCTATCTGCGAAATTTTGAGAAAAGGAAGATGGTGCGGCACTTGAGCAAAGTGCAGATTAGAAGGGTTATGATCCAAAACATCTGACTTAGAGTTAGCCACACTAATTGAGCATGAGGTTTTTTTATTCTCTATAGCAGGAAAAAACATGCACAAATTAGCTTGACAAGTGGCAGTAGACTGGATACTGCTTCCGCCACATACAGCACCTACTACAGCCTTTGGATCCTCTAAGGAGTTTTCTACAATAGGTTGGAGAAGTGTAGACCGTAAAAGTTTCTTTTTCTCTTTTTGTGTTTTTTTAACAGATTTCAGTTGCAGGGCAATTTGGCTTTCTTCATTTAATTGACTCGAGTTTAGCTGTAAATCTTCAGATTCTGACTGCGAGATGTTCATTGAAGCATCTAGTGCTACACAAGTAGCAGCAGAGCCTTGCCTAATAGGGGCTACATAGTCATTAGAAAGTGGAGGGTTTTTATTTGCCTTTGATTTATTTCTGCGTTTCAACGCTCTTTGGTATGCCTTTTTCATTCTACGTGAAGGGTGGTAAAAATGTGCTGGTCTATCGGAATCGTATAATGACTCAATGGAGTCAACACCATCTAAAAGGTTTGTAAGAGCAGATGGACTATCTGGAGGAGGAAGAGCGTTGACAAGAGGGACAGTCAGAGGGGGCGGTCGAGCCGTTCCAATGGCTTCCAAGTCAAATAATTTTGAGTTGAACATAATTTGTTCTATTTGGAAAATTCTATCGTGTTGGAGTTTAGCTATTTCGGCTAACTCAGTGGACGAAAAGATGGAATTTGTGCAATCCACTGATGCCGAAGGTGCGACTGCATTCGCAAAAGAAGTAGGCATACCGTTAAGCAGAAAAGGAGCATCTATTGTTTGAGTACTTTGTGAGGTGCAGATTTGCACAGCAGGGATAGTAGGCAGACTCTTTGCTACTGACTCAGCCAAACGTTGTGGGCAAGCTGTATGAAAGTTATAACAAGCTTCTTGGGACAAAATGAAGCCCTCAAGTTTAGCAAGTTGCAACGAGTTAGAAGAGATCGAGTTTCTTAAGTCCTTTAAGAGTTCATGAGTGAAATCATGTCCTTTGTCAAGTAAATTTAGAATACGAGACAGGACTGGGAAGGAGTGTAACTCTTGCTCAATCAGATTGGAAGAATTCACATCGGTCGGTATAGGAGAGATTAAAGGTTGGGAATATACTTGAGCAGTGGTGCGGTCTTGAGGTAAGTGTTTAAGAGTAGAATCATGGCTAGGAGGATCTTCAAAATGCAGGTTTCTATTTGAAGAAAAAGTGTTTAGAGAGGTAAAGCACTCTTGCGCGGTTTTGTTGGATCGAAGTGGGTCTGGAAGTATGATAGGATGGAAATGTACTTGCTCACGTAAGCCACAAGATGCTGCAGCTGGCGTGGAAGGTCCCAAAGAGAGGCTAATGCGGCGCTCTAGGGCAGATATTACACCAGGCGCAAGCATCGAGGTGTCAGAGATAGCAAGAGGCGATTTGCCAAGTTCCCCCAAAAATACATCGGACAAGGTGTCTGCATCGTTTGCTGTTTTTAATGAAAAAGGAGTATTTAGTTTATCATCAAGCAAAGTGTCAGGTAACTGAGGAGCGTCTTGCAAAGACAAAGAAAGTCGAGGGGGAGACATCGCTTCTATGGTATGTAAAGTGGCAGTATGAAAAGCACTAAAAGAGGGCGATTGTTTCGAAGCTTCCCTCAACTGATCAGCCTCCGTAATTAAGTTACGGGGCTTAGATGATTGCGGGAGTTTTGCCACTTCTTTTAGGCATTTGCCATTTCTAAGTGTCACGAGTGTAGAATCCATGGGAATAGCTATCTACACCTAATAGAAGGGAGATAACGTAATGCACACCAAGCTGTAAATTATACAGCCTAAGCCAAGTGAAGTGTAGGACAGATATGGCTGGTAACAAAAGGCAGAGTAGATGTGAAGCCTAACTGACACACAATGCCTAACACAGCATCAGGGCAATCCCACGCCACACGCCGCGCACCGCGAACAGCCAACAGTCCTTTGCGGTGCTTCGCGGTGCGCGGCGTGGGTGCGCCAGAGAGCCGAGAATAAGGGGAGGTGTGGAGGGCGTGGACCGGCGCGGGCCAATCAACAAGTACCTGAAAAGAAAATGAGCAAAATTAGTAAAGGGCTAAACATGTAAATTATTAAATTAGCGCCTCCCACAGTCCAAAAGCACACAGTCCTTTCTCCAGTGCCGTGAAGAAGTGCACTGAGAAGAGAGCCCAATCACCTGGAACTGACGAAAGTCAGGCACTGCAAGGGGTTACATAAAAGGACTTCCTCCTTGCAGAACGGCAGCGCGAGTGTGGTAACTGAGACCAGAGTCGCTGAATGGGTTTTCCAAGCGGCACAAAAACGGCGAGCAGCTTAGTCCAGGACAGCCAACAGTCCTTTGCGGTGATATCGCAGGAAGACCGAATAAGTGACTCCGGAAAGGGCAGAGACGATCTTCAGAACACTGATGCTGAAGACGGTGGGAGGAATTAATCAGTTCTTGGGCCTCTGCAATTATTGCAGGGCCTGAGTATTTCTCTACGGCACATATTCGAGACCCTTGTTAAGCGGGCTTCGGGAGGCACAGAGAGGGGATGGCAAGTTAATATGGACACACAAGATGACTGAAGCATTCGAGGAGCTGAAGGAAGCAATACGCACAGCTCCAGTGTTAGGGATTCCTGACTACCAAGCAAATTGTATTTGTTCTCCAACTCCAATGGAGTAGTGATGGCTTCTGTATTCATGCAAACGACCACCTTAGGACACAAGCCACTATCATACTATAGCGGATATCTAGATCCAGTAATGAGAGGATATTACCCATGCGAACAAGCTATGGCTGCTGCCGCATTCATGGTAGAAAAGTCAGTGAGCATTACGATGGGTGCTGCTCCATGCTTTATGTGGAGGATGCCCACTTTGCAATCCTCGAAAGACCCAAAATCACGCTGACTACTCAGAGAGGTTCTGGATACAAGGTGATTATCTCAAATCCAGCGATAAAGGTAGAAAAATGCACAATTGTGAACCCAGTGATGTTTTTAGCTGAACTAGTGGAAGAGGGAGACTATGTGCACGACTGTACTACATACACGGAACAATATGAAGACATCCCCAAGGTGGGGGAGAAGGCACTTGACGGGGGGGAGAAATACTTTATATTGACAGGTCCTCAATAATAGTCCAGGCAATGGGGAAAGACATACTGGGACGGCAGTGGTGAGAATTAAGCCAGATGGGACAGCTGAAGTAATAGCAAGAGCGAGATTGCCTTCACATTTTTCAGCACAATCAGCAGAATTAGTGGTTCTCATAATGGCATTAGAAACCAACAGGAATCAGGAAGTTACAGTGTATTCAGATTCAGCCTACGTGACGTCTACAGTACACTCTGGGCCGTCACTATAGCAGAGGGGTGGTTTCAGACGTGTTGACGGCACACCAGTGCAGCGCGCACCCCCATCGGGCAGGCTTATGGAAGTGCTCCAACTCACATCAGCCATAGCGGTCATGATGTGCCCGGCGCACACGAGGGGGGTGGACTTAGTCTCCCAGGACAATGAAGCCAGAGATGCAGAAGCGAAGAGTGCAGCATACTTACCTGAAAAAAAAATAAGTTTGCTACTCCATCGAACACACGTATACGGGTGCGCAACATGATTCTAAAAGAAGGTTATATCACCTTACCAGCCGCATAAATAATGGAATTCCAGGTGAGGGCACGAGTGGAGGAGAAGGAATTAGGGGTGAGAAGGGGATGTTCAATATCCCCTACAGATGCCTTGTGGCGACAGGAAAGCACAGGCAAGCTAGTAATTCCAACTGCACTAATACAGATTGCACTCACACAATTACATTACCCCACTCATCTGGGTAGAGACATACGTGCTGCACACATTGGGGAAGAGTGGTTCTGTCCAAATATAGTGGAACAAATAGGCGCATTCATGGATAAGGTGTTACTTTTAAAAGGTTTACTGCTGGTCATACGTTACGTGTAGTGAGAGGAGTCATACCCTGCCCAATCAGGCCTTTCCTTACACCTCCATGTCGACATGATCCAAGTATCCCAGGGCTACGACTACATGATAGTGGTTGTATGCCCATTGTCCTAGTGGATTGAAGCTGGTCCCTACTCACACCCCGACACTCTCGCAGCATCAAAATTCCTTGTTGGAGAGGTGTTCCTATGATAGGGGGTGTGTGAGGTCATACTGTCTAACAATGGACCTCATTTTGTAAATGAAACTTTTGTTCACATCACAGCTCTATTGGGGATACAGCACAAGTTCTCCTATGCATATCACCCATAAGCGAATGGGGTCTGTGAGCGCCTTAACAGCCTGCTCAAGAGAACATTGCAAAGATGAAAGCCACATTGAACAAGGTGTGGCTCCACTGTTTGCCCTTAGCCCTTTCCGCACAGCACAATCAAACTGGAGCCAACCACCACTTAACTCTTCATGAGGAGGTACCGGGCGACACATGCAACTCCCACTGGCTCTTCCCACTAGGGCAATGACAGTTGCCCAGGCCTCTGCTGATGTACTTGGAAATGAAATGCACAAGTATATTGCTTTGTTGATGGCTAGTGCCTCTTTTATTTCTCACCAACTGCAGGCACAGGGGGAGATGTTGAAGAACAGTGAAGAAGATAATACCCCAGAAACGAACGAGTGAGTCTTCAAACCACCACCACTTTACCCAGGAGACTCTGTCCTGTTACGTAATTTTGTTCGGCCCTGGTTAAAGCCCAGGTTTGAGGGGCCTAATGGCCTGGAGCAGGCCACTGATCGGGCAGTAAAGCTGATCGGCAAGAAGGTTTGGGACTATCTTGGAGATGTCAAGCCGTGCCGAGGTGAGAACTCTTCCTGCCAGTAAGAAGATCATTTGATGCAAGGAGAAGAACACAATAAAGAAGAAGCACCACGACAGACTCTGTCCAAGATCAAGAGTCACGGATGGACAATACACACACCTAGATTAGGCACACTATATTTTCCTTCCATAAGGTATTCATTGTGAAAGTAAAAACTGTCCTATGCACATGGTTCCCAATCTGCACACACCTTTTCAAGAGCACTTTATTAGATTTGTGATAGAATTATAAGCGGAGCGAATGATTCCTCCTCGATTGTTTTTCTATGCCTTTCTGCTCTATGCAGCCCAGACAACCACAGTTGACCTACTGAGATCCATCTATCATTATACTACTCAGTGATTTGAGAATCCGTTTGGTGTAGGAATGATTGTTTTATGCTGCACTTGCACAGTATTACGTTTTGTGCCTTCTGTTGTCTCTACCTCTTTACCCTTCTTGCATTACGAAGAATGTTCTTTTCATGTGCACAAACTTTGACCCCTACTAACATGACCCCTACCCTTGCTGTTACGTGAGCCATATCGGGGCATATAACAAGCCCTGCTAAAGAAGTAAAAAGGTTTAGATGCAGTGCAGATGTAGGTTTTAGACAAGTTAATTCATACGGATTCAGCCCATATTTCCAACTACATTTGGTATAAGCACATGGCCAAGGTAGGGAAGGAAACCATGGGGGAGAGCTGTTGCTTTTTCTTTTTTTTTTCTTTATTTGTATATGGTTTCAAAGAAACCTCTACAAAATTCGGACAAAAATTCAGAACAATTCATAAAGAACACTACATTAATATACTTTTGCGAGAAGGAAAGAAAGAAACAAAAAAATAACAAAACATACTCTGAATACATAATCCCTAAGTTACTTTCCAGTAAAATCACAATAGCTGCCTTATCACAAAATGCATACATATGTTCAATACAAATTAAATTTAAAATACAGTTTTCAGAACAGATCCACATTTCTCACACAATCAGATCAATGTACATTCAAATTTTAAAAATCGGACAACCGCCAATTGCAGAGGAATTTTGTTGTCAAAAAGCATACGTTTCCACAAAAGGTTTGAAGAATCTGACACAAATCGGTTAAAACAACGATATCTCCCCTGCAACAAAGCAGGATAATCAATTAAAAGATGTCTTAATGTCTCAGTGACACCAATGCTGTTACAATGTCTACACAAAATGTATAACTCCTGCGACTTCGCTTTAGCTGAAATGATTTCTCCAGTAAGTAGCACATTAAAACGGAATCTCATGAATGAGTTCCTCCAACCTTTCTGCAGAAATGAATTTAGATACGGTTCTGGGGAGCCCAAACACTTATAAAAAGATACCATATGGCCGTACAACTTGTATTGTGTGAGTTTCTGCATTGTGCCGGCCCAGTCACAATTCTGTAATAATAGCTTCACTCTTTTTGGATTGAATAAGAGAGTGCTCACCAGGGCCCCCACACTATTCAGTGGGCCTCATTACGACCCAGGCGGTAAGTTACCGCCTGGGCCGTGACTTTACCACCATGGCGTAAACTACGTTTACGCCATGGTGGTTGGCGGATTTACCGCCCCATTCCAACCTTGGCGGGGCGGTAAATCCCCATTTTCCCATTTACCCTTCCCCATTCCCATTTTGCCCCATAGGGCATAATGGGAGTGGGGAAGGCGTTAATTACGCCACCGTAAATTACGGTGGCGTAATTAACTCCATGGTCCCTTAGCGCCATGGATTTTAACACCTGCTAAAAGCAGGTGTTAAAACCTCCATGGCGCTAAGGGACCTCGTACTCAGGCGGTAAGGGTCGGCGCTGTTTACGCCGCTGTAAACCCCTTACCGCCTGAGTCGTAATGAGGCCCAGTAAGTTTTTACATATTTCTACCAGTTTTTTCATAAATACTGATTTAGAGGTGCCCTGGATGACCATACTAGACAAATCATTATAAAAAGTATTTCCATTGTTACTTACAATGTTCCGAAGTAACATCAGACATTTCCACTCAATGATGCTTTTTAATGATTGAAAACCCAGTTCATATCGTATGGCCACTAAAGGTATGCAGTTAGGTAGACAAAAAAACATTTTCCGTAAGGTATGCGATTCCAATTTGTTCAAGTCAATTTTACCATGAATAAAGGGAAATTCCATGCCATATGTAATTTTAGGAATGGTTTTTAATTTGTAATATCTCAAGAGCGGAAGACAAGAAAAAGCCCCAAATTTACGATCTACTATTCTCGTTTGGATAATGCATGTTTTAATTTTCATCCTGTAGTGATTAGTAGTTAATGTGCTATTAGGAGTATCACTGACAAGCAAGCCAAGGTAAATCGTACTATGTCTAATTTCAAGCTTCGTCTTGTCTATATACCAGTTTCTCTTACATTGCTTTTTCTTCAGAGTGAGGCATAGAACATTTGACTTGAGAGCATTAACCGCTAAACCCTTTTCAGTCATATGCAAGGAAGGCATTTAGCAGACGTTGGAGCCCTAAAGGTGTTCTATCGAAAAGAAGATAATCGTCAGCGTAGGAGCACCAACATTTTTTTGCCTTTCGGGGACGGCTGAACTAATGCAGCTTTCTGCAAGAATGGTCCAATGTCTACAGTATACAAATTGTACGGGGTTGGAGCAAAAATGCATCCCTGCCTTAAACCGTTAAAAGTTTTTATTGGAGCTGAGAGGAGACCAGCATTATTTAATCGAATATGGGCACTCGAGCCTTCATGAATATGTATTAGTACCGCCAGAATCCATAATGACATACACATTTTAGCCAATTTGGCCCATAGATTTTCACGAATCACTAAATCGAACGCTAAAGACAGGTCCATACTTGCTAGATATACGGGCGAGGCGCCCTTTTTCCAGCCCATCCCTTGTAAAAGAGTTATAAGAAGACCTCCCGCCATTGTGCCTATCTTGTTCCTAAAACCAAACTGCGCAGAGGACAAAATCGAATTTTCAGATGACCATTTTTCGATTTGCTATAGAATAAGGCTAGCAAAGATTTTTGAGTCCGAGTCTAAAAGCGCAATGGGCCTGTAATTGGAGGGTATAGATCTATCACCCTTCTTGTATATGGGCACAATAAAGGACATATTCCAAGTCTGAGGGATAGATTTAGTACGGCCAATGTCTTTAAATAGGATTGCCAGTGCTTTAGACCATGTGTCCAGATCCCCTTTCATTAGAATATTTGATAAACCATTTGGTCCAGCCGCCCTCGATGGACTAGAGGGTACAATTCTCTCCCTTATTTCTGCAAAAGAGAAATCACATTTCCATTGAACATTACATTAGGGTTTTAGAGTGTACGAACCTAATACTCTTTTTGAATAGAAAGTAGAAATGTGTTTTGCCCAGACCTGTTCATTGATTGGATTAAGTGTACACTCAAGGCTGGCGACCAGAGTTCTATTGACCAGGCGCCAGAATTGTTGTGCTGAATTATGGGTCAGTGCAGAAAGCATTTCTTCATTGTCAGCTTGATACATCATAGCTTTGTGACCCCGCAACCAGTTTTTATAAAGTTGTTTCAAGTATCTTGCACGTTCTCTCTTAGCCACTTCAGAAATGTGTAGAGATTTTAATATTCTTAGCAATCTGCATAGAATGATCTTGACTTGCCTCACATTTGAATCATAGTTGTGTGTATGCGATTTAATGGCTTTTGTTTTAGATGGCATTTTCACAGATTTATCAATAAGCTTTTTTAAATACTGGCCAACATTATCTTGAGAAAATCTCACATGTTTATCTTCATATGATGTCAAGTTATAATCATTTCGGAAACGCGCGTAACATGCATCAACATTACCCGCATGCCAAATGATCCTGTTCCTGCCCTGATTAGGAGCAAGATCAGTCAGCATATGGGCATGGACCCCGATTTCTCTAACAACCAGCAAGTCCAGCTCCAGCATTCCATGATCGCTCATCATAGTTCTACATATTTCGAAGTTTTCCACTAAATGGAATAACACTTCCGAAACAAAAATGTAGTCCATGGCAGAAGCCTTATCCCCAGAAAACCATGTTATATAGTCAATCTCATTCCTTAACTGCTGGTGCAATGATCTCAAGCCCCAGGATTTAAAAAACATATTCCACAACTTTGAATCAAATTTCTTATTTGATAAGTGGAAGTAAGAATCATTCCTACAAGGCCTATCTATAAATATATTTACAGGCACTACATACGGCCCTTCTGTATCATCTATCAGAGATTTCATATTGGTATTTAGATCTCCCATAACCATTAATTGAACCCCGGAATTGAGCGATACGCAGTTCTCCATGATTGATTCCATTTTTAGGAGAAGAGCATGCAGATCGTGCCCAGGAGTCCAATATACATTCCATAATAAAATGTGAGACATGTGTGAGTTATCTCTAATCCCCAACAGAATGCCCAACGCAAATGGGCGTTCTCTATAAATTTCTATCACATGTATGCCACAATTGATCTTAATAGCTGTAAAGATACCACCCGATGGTCGACCCACCGAGCCCTTTGTGGCTAATAGCTGTACACATTCATATCCATCGAATTGTGCTATGCTGGTCATCCATGATTCCTGGATGCAAATTATGTGTTTAGACTTTAACTTGCGGGACAACTCGATGGATGAGGACAAATGAGAATGCCCTCTCGAGTTCCAACAAATTAATGATAAAATGTTCTCCGTACCTAGAAGTGCTGTTTGAGTGATTGAAGCTTTGAGATCGAGTCTGGTAGGCTCAATGCCAACCATCTACAGCTTGTTTCCTGTTCTGGGACATTCTCTGTTGTTTTTGTTTGGTATGACCCCCATGGGAGAGAGGCCTAGAAATATTGTTTATGCCACAGTCAGCTTATTGTTGCAACCCATCGCTATAAATGAGTACATCAAGGCCTCTTCTGTTAAATTGATCCAATTCAGCTAATAATTTGTGAAACACCAACTGTGAATGAAAGACTACCTCACGTGATCAAAACATTGGGGGTGAATAAAGTCCACCCTCTTAATATCAGAAGATGCCAACTCGGCCAAAGAGGTAATATCATTGATAAGTGTTAGAATTCTATTTCTGTTCAATGCAGGTTGCCTGCCACAATCAAAAAGGGGATAGAGAAGAATGCTGAGGAAATCCAGATGACAGTTTTCTCCACACTACATCCCTCAAGTCAGTTTCCATATAATGTTTTTCGCTGGCCTTATATCCGCCACGCCCAACATTGTTATGGACTTTACCGCCTGTTCCCATGGTACTTGGGATGATCTCGAATCGTCTACCCCCAGCGATACACTGCGTAAAGGATCAGGGATGCTGGTAACTGAGAGTGCGTCACAGGACTTAACTATCTCAGCTATTTGTCCATTTGATGGAGGAGCAATAGGCAGGTTCTCTACTAATTTCTCTCTAGCCTTCAAACTCTGCCCCTCCTTAACTACGTCCGACTCTACCTTTTCCACAGATTCTGGAGCTCTAATACTCTTGTCACAATTAATTTGGTTCCTTAACGCTTCTTCCACAGCGTTACAGATCATTTGGGCCAAATCAGTATGTAACTTGTCTGCATGACCTCCTCTCTCTATCTGTGGTCCATCTAACGTGGAATTCTGAGGTTTGCAGGTCTCCTTTTTTTCTGCACCCCCTACGGACTTCCGCTGCGCGGAGGATGAATCGACCGCACTGTTCTTTCCCACCAGCGGAGAATCTACACCCTTCTGTATTTGTTGCGCAACCTCCGACTCTCCTCCCCCCGTTTCCAGGTCTATTACTTCCATAGCTGTTGTAGGGTTTCGGTTTATTAAGTGTACTATGGGCTTAGAGAAGAGTCCATATATTTCCCTCTGGGGCAGGCATAAGGGAGAATTTTCCATTGAATTCGTCCGGTCCCCTCGCTCAGGGCCTGCAGAGTTCTTTGAAAGGGAGGCGCATCCCTTATTACCCAAGCTCCGTTTATGGGTCATTTAATCTGACAAGAGGTTAGTCGGAATGGATTAAACAGCATTATGACTACTTGGCAGCTCATTACCTTCCAGAGTTACTATCTGTACTTGATCTGCTTCGTCTCCAAGTGTGCTTTGCAAATTTGTTGCAGTGAGTGTTAGCATAGGAGGGGAAGCTTTTTTTATTTTTCTTATTTTTCGGAAGGTTTTTCTTTTTTTGGGCAGTTAAATCCTTCTTTCCACCCGTAAAAAGCTTTGTTTGTTGTGGGGGATCAGGCTCTAACAGATTAGAAGTAAGAGAAGGGGAGATGAGTGGTGACGCCACACTGTTGGCTTCCTGGGGTCTAGGTTTTAATTTATTGTCAGGGTTCTTATCTACTGACAAGCCCGAAACCAGCAAATGCATAGTCAACTTTGTGGAGAGTGATTCCATAATTTCCGAGGTTAAATTAGATTTAATTGACGCTCGGTCAGATTCCTAAATTCTGTGAAACCCAGGGAATGAGTTTTTAATTCTTCTAATATTTGCATCAAAAGACCGGCAATAGCCGGATTCTGTTCCATGTTCTGTCCCCTAATTTCTAATTCCTGTAAGGTTAAGTTTTCCTGAATATGTTGTGAAAGATTCTGCAAATCGGTATCCGCTGAAAAGAAATCAGGCGGGGTGTCTAAAAAGGAAGCTAAAGGTACGTTATTTGCAGTATTCTCTTGGATGTTGCCAAACAAGCATGAGCTTGATGCTTCATCTTGCTTACATGAAAAGCATGGAAGAATGGGCCATTGCCACCCGCTCCAACATCATGGAGTCACTTGGTTCTGGAGGGGGAGGGCGGCAGGGGCATATTCATTGCCATGCGTAATGTATTTTTTACTGGCGTAAAAATTAAGGGTGCGGACAATATGTCATCATAAAGTCTCGCCCCCTGGCCTTTAGAGCTCCTCATTGTGGGGCCAGTAAAGTTGGGGTGGTTGTAAACGTATTCAAAACTGTTGCGCCATCTGGACATTATCATGCGTGTTAACGTTCACAAGTAAGCTGAAACAGCACACCCCAAACAGCAAAGATCTATCTGCAACACACTGATAAATCCCAGAACTAGAGACATCTACAAACTCAATAGACACTTTCGCACGCAGTAGCAAACAGTTGCACAAACCTCCTCCTAAGCTCGGGAAGCACAACTCAAATCACGTTTGGAGTCGGAATAGTGCCGCCATCCGCCGGCCCGCCAGCCCAACAGGCCTAACAGGCAGGCACTTATGACGGGCACTACAACTCGGGCGCGCGCGCAAGGGCGCGTGCACCGGTGATTTTATCTTGGGCAGAGCTCGAAACAGGGGCGTGGCTCTACAAGAGAAGCAAAGTAGATGTTAGTGAGGAAGTGGCGAGGAAGTGGCCATGACGCGGCCAAACAAAACACACAGCTGCACCAATAGGACTCAGGCACAGATCCAGCCACAGGACCCACCACACCGGTCCACAAAGTCTGCAAAGTCAAATGCTCCTCAAACCGCCGTCCACAGTCGGATCCAGGCGTAACAGGCAGGCACTTCTGGCGGGCACTTCCGCTCGGGTGCGCACGCAAGGGCACGTGCACCAGTGATTTTATCTCAGGCAGAGCTCGAAACAGGGGCGTGGCTCACAATAAGACCGGGTCCACAAAGTCCGCAAAGTGAAATGCTCCTCAAACTGCCGTCCACAGTCAGATCCAGGCGTAACAGTCAGGCACTTCTGGCGGGCCCTTCGGAGAGCTGTTATGTATGCTCTCCCATCCCCTATGCCATGAGTGCATCCAGTACATTCATAGCAATTGAAATTCTGATGGCCAGAGCACACCTCACGCATTTATCACTCTCACCACAAGAGGATGATTTCAAGGGATACGAGCCACACTTTGATGGATGTCCGAAAGCTGTTCCCTACGAAGACAGCTACATCAAGGCTCAAGTTATAATGGATGACTATTGGAGTACAGACACAACCACATAATATATCACTGAAGGACCACCCAAAGGAGAAGGAAAGGTAGTGACACAAAAACACAAAAGGAATTGCAGTTCCCTAAGGCAGGAGAGAAAGAGCTAGGGGAAATGCTAGTATGCTAGGAAAGACCGCAGATGCTAGTATTTGGACAAGTCTACACGGCAGATGGGGGGGAAAGAGGGAGTGGTTGGGGGCAAAGCACATGCACTTTTGACAGTCCAGTGGAAATAGTGCAGAAGGAACATGGCAAACTCAAAAATATGTCGCAAGTACTCCTATTAGGCGACCTTAATCTAGGCTTTAATGACCTACTTGGTAAATATGCCACCACAACTGCAAACATCCTGTCCAAACTAGGCCTTACCCAAAGAATCAATGAGCCTACCCATAATAAAGGGAGAATACTCGATTGGGTGGCAGACTATAATTGCAATGCCAACATTACCTCCATCTCCCCGCAAGCCTGGACTGACCATTTCCTTGTGCCATTTACACTTATCACCGCCAGACCCCTCACCATACTCACTCCCACCACTCCACCTACCTTAACTAGGAACAAAAAGAATATTACAGCGGACAATATCATTCCTCTTATTCTCCCCACCCTCAACTCTCTACCAGACAATAACGATCCCGGATTGCTTGTCGATGCATATGATAAAATCATGACTACTACGCTAGACACCATTGCCCCGCTCAAATTGAGACAAAGTAAGCCTAAAGCTCACTTGAACAAATGGTTTACCCCACTTTTAAAAGACCTACGGCAAAAAAAAAGAAGCTGTGAAGTTTCCTGGAAACTTCTCCCCTCAGTAGAAAACAAAATCAAACTTACCAAGATCTCATCCCACTACAAAAAAGAAATCTGCCTGGCCAAACAAGAATCTTATAATCGTATCTCACAAGATAATTCCAGTATGAAGAAATTATTCACGATACTAAAAGAATTAGTCTCCTACCCTCACACCAGACACCTGCACTAAAGACATGGGCCTCATTATGACCTCAGCGGTAGCCATGCCGCTATTGGCGGCATGGCTGCCGCCGAAATCGCGTCCGGGTTCCCAGAATAAGGAATTACCGGGCCATTCCGAGTTCGGAGGGCCCGATAATTCCTCCTTCTAGGAACCCGGACCTTCCCCATTCCCATTTCAGCCCCCATAGGTGTTACGCTCACCTGGTATCCACAGGGACGCCACCCAGCCGGATTACTCGCTGGTATACTTCTCAGCTTTGCCCTGATGTGGTCTGCGGGGAAGGTTCTGCCTGAAATTACCGGAGGACTGTGTTCAAGACTGACCGACTGGGGTAAGTATCCTCCCTCCACCCCTGTATGATTTCAGTCCCTCTGGCGCCCTTTCCTCACCTTGTGGTAGAATTAGACGTGCTCTCCATCCTGCCTTCTTTGCAGGGGCGCGTTGCCTTTCATGGGTGAGTGCGGTCCAGTTACTTCACTGACGCCGGCCCGTTTCATATTGTTCAGGTAGGTCTTATTGCTGTTCTTTAGTTTTGTTGCTATCCTGCATGCCTGAAACAAACTGGCTGCCTCGGTCAGAGACCAGAACCGAAGGGAAGCCATGTAGCTTAACCACACCCTCCAGGAACACGTTTGCTAAAGTGGCTGTGTCTGGGAGGCCTTTGAGAGCAATAAAATGGGCCATCTTCGAGAATAAGTCTACAACTACAAGGATGGTGTTGAACCCTTGGCTTGGAGGTAGATCAGTGATGAAGTCAAGGGAAAGAGTGTGCCATGGAACTGGAGGAATGTCCAATGGTTGTAGGAGAACAGATGGTTTTTGTTTCTGTGATTTATTTTGTGCGCAGACACTGCAGGACTGAATATACTGAATGATGTCCTTACGCCAGGTAGGCCACCAAAAGTTCTCTTTCACCTTAGATAGGGTTTTGGCGATCCCAGGATGCCCCTCGATCAGTGAATCGTGATAGTTTGAAATAATATGCTGTTGTAATTCCTTCTTGGGTACATATAGGCGCTCCCTAAAAAAGGGTAGATGGCCCTTGATGGTATATTGTTCTCCTTGAGTTTGCCATGTGAGGTAAGCATCAGGATTCATTGTCCGTTGGATTTCTTTTCGTAGTTCTACTTGTGCTAAGGCTGTCGTGATACCCAAGAGTTTGTCTTCAGGTATAATAGGTACTGGGTCTGGAGTTGTATATACTATTTCATCTATGCCTATGCGAGATAAGACATCCGCCTTTCCGTTTCTGACTCCTGGTCGAAATGTGATTACATAATCATTTTCGGCGAAGAAAAGGGCCCACCGTAATTGGCGCGAGGAATGCGCCTTGGCTGTTTTGAGATATTGCAGGTTTCGATGGTCTGTGATGACTGTAATGATTTGTCTGGCCCCCACAAGGTAGTGCCTCCAGGCTTTAAAGGTGGATTTGATAGCCAGGAGTTCCTTGTCCGTGATGGCATAATTAATCTCTGGAGGTGAGAACTTTTTCGACCAGAAGGCCACAGGATGTAGCTGGCCGGCTTCCGGGTCTTTCTGTGAAAGCACAGCCCCCATTGCGAGACTGGACGCATCAGTTTCAACCACATAAGGGAGGTCTGGACGAGGATGTCGCAGGATTGGAGCAGAGGTAAACCTTTGTATAAGTTCCCGAAAGGCTTCTTCTGCTTCTTCGGTCCAAGCAAACTTTTTATTGTTTTTTCATAATAGTACTGTGATTGGGTGCACAACCTGAGAGAAGTCTGGGATGAACCGGTGGTAGAAGTTCGCAAAGCCCAGCATGCTTTGTACCCCTTTCAGAGACGTCAGTGAAGGCCATTTCAGAATGGCATCTACCTTGTGCATGTCCATTCTGATGCCTCCTGGAGTAAGGATAAAACCAAGAAATTCTACTTCGGTGACGTGAAAAAAGCATTTTTCAAGCTTTGCAAACAAGTGATTTTGATGGAGCTTGGTGAGGACTGAACGACCAGGCCTGACATGATCTTGTTCCGAGGCTGAGTATACTAAGATGTCGTCTATGTACACTAATGCGCACACATCAATTACCTCCCTTAAGACGTAATTCATGAAATACTGGAATGCCGCAGGAGCGTTGCATAACCTGAAGGGCATGACTTGATATTCAAACAAGCCGTACTTAGTATGAAAGGCGGTTTTCCATTCATCTCCTTTTCTGACTCGGACCAGGTGGTACGCTCCTTGAAGGTCCAATTTGGTATAAATCTGGGCATCTTTAACTTGGTCTAGCATCTCAGGGATAAGTGGCAAGGGGTAGCGGTTACTCACAGTGATCTGGTTCAATGCGCGGTAGTCAATACAGGTTCTCAAGTCTCCTTCCTTTTTCGGTACGAAGAACAAAGGACTGGCTGCGGGGGACTTCGAAGGACGGATAAATCCGTTTGCAAGGTACTGGTCTAAATAGGATTTCAAATGAAGGTTTTCTGGTTCTGTGAGAGCGTAGATCCTGCCGCAAGGGATTTGTGCACCAGGAACAAGGTCGATCTGACAGTCATAGGGCATGTGCGGCAGCAATGTATTGGCTTGGTCCTTTCGGAAAACATCCTGGAAATCATGGTATTCACTTGGCAAGGTATAAATTGCGCCCAGGGTTGATACTGTCGCTCTGGGAGTCATGGGGATACAGACGTCGAGTTTCTCCTCTTGGTAATAGCAGGCAGGGGAGCAGTCACCAGGAAGGTTCATTTTCGTGCCCGCCAGTCTATCGAAGGGTTGTGAGCAACCAACCATGGCATCCCTAATATTAGAATGAACTAAGGTGCCTTAATGAGATCGAATGAAATAGACTCCTGATGTCCGTCCTGGCACAGCAAGGTTACCCTGGCTCTGCACTGGGTTACTGGTCCGAAAGCGATTTCTGTCCCATCCACGGTGGTTACCTTGTCCATAGTTGGCTTAGAACACAAAGGAAGCCCCATCTCTGCTGCCAGTTCTTGATCAATATAATTTCCAACTGCTCCGCTATCGATGTATGCTTCAACGGCATGCATTCTTGACCACTGTTGGTAGTTAATTAAGATCACTGGTATTGCAAAGTGCGAGGTCAGCAACTCTTTCTTCTCACTCGACAAACTGACCTCTACGTTTGTCGAGCTTGGTAGTTTTCCGATTCCTTAGCTTCATCCTTCTCTGTGGCCCCCGACTGTTCTTCTTGGGGGTTTTACTGGACAGTCCTTCAGGAAATGTCCTGGTTTCCCACAATACAAACAAAGCTGTTGTTGTCTTCTTTTGTCCCGCTCTTGTTTTGTTAATCGAGGCCGTATCCCTCCAATCTGCATGGGTTCTACAGCATTTTCAGGTACATGGGGTGTGTTTTCCCTTGGTCGAACATACACGATCCGAGGGTCCGTCTTAGACCGGTCTGCCTTTCGGTCCTGCAACTGGTGGTCTAGCTGCACAACCAGATTTATGAATTCTGCACAGTCTCTGGGTGGATCAACCACCTGGGCTAAGATGTCCTTTGATTCTCTGCGTAAGCCCCGATGGAATAACGTGGTTCTTTTGTTTTCTGGCCACCTAGCATCGGCAACCAGTCTGTTGAAGGTAGCAATGTACGTTAACAAGTCCTGATTACCCTGTCGAAGGGACAAGAGTTCATTGTCTACTGCTTGTTCCTGGGTATGGCGAGCAACAAGTTTTTCCATTTAACTCTGGAACCCCCCAAAGTCATGTAAGAGGGGATCGTCATGGGTTACCAACGGCACCGACCAATCTGCTGCACTACCACTCAGGTATGATAAGACAAAAGCTACCCGAGCTTGGTCGTTTGGAAATGCTCCAGGCCTACAAAGAAAATGAAGGCAGCACTGATTGATGAATGCCGCATACTTCAGTGGGTCGCCTGAGAACCTTTCTGGTGGTGCTAGGGGCACTGTTCCAGGTATCGTGATCTGTACCGGAGTGGGTGATATGGCAGGGTTTTGCATCATTGGATTGCTTCCAGGTAGAGGCGTCTGTCCTGCCTGTGATTGCAAGTATTGCCTGCTAATCTCTTCAGTGCGTTCTTTGGTCACTATTAGGTCTCTCCGGAGGGCATTAGTCTCTTGTCAGGCAGAATGAACCTCAGCACGAAGCTCTCCTAGTAATTGGGCCAATTGGTCCATTTCTGATGTCTCCATGGAGCCCAGGCAGATTTGTTATGGTAGGCTTTGCGTTCTGTTACACTCACCTGGTATC
This sequence comes from Ambystoma mexicanum, assembly GCF_040938575.1. Taxonomy (NCBI): domain Eukaryota; kingdom Metazoa; phylum Chordata; class Amphibia; order Caudata; family Ambystomatidae; genus Ambystoma; species Ambystoma mexicanum. Next base: position 1,166,812,687 of record NC_090935.1, on the reverse strand, counting down.
CACATGGACGCCACCCAGCCGGGTTACTCGCTGGTATGCTTCTCAGCTTTGCCCTGATGTGGTCTGCAGGGAAGGTTCTGCCTGAAATTACAGGAGGACTGTGTTCAAGACTGACCGACTGGGGTAAGTATCGTCCCTCCACACCCGTATGATTTCAGTCCCTCTGGCGTCCTCTCCTCACCTTGTGATAGAATTAGGCGTGCTCTCTGTCCTGCCTTCTTTGCAGGGCACGTTGTCTTTCATGGGCGAGTGCGGTCCAGTTACTTCACTGACGCTGGCCCGTTTGATATTGTTCAGGTAGGTCTTATTGCTGTTCTTTAGTTTTGTTGCTATCCTGCATGCCTTTCTTTGTTCAAAATGTCTCTTTTCTTCCCTTAGGTATGCAGAGCTTCAGTGCGGCAAACTGGCTTGGTTGAGCCCCGCTGGTAAATGATGGCGCATTAAGAGCGCTATGATGCGGTAAGTAAGCGCTATGCGCAGCGCTGCGAAGTCTTGCATTTGCTAACCTGTGTTTTCCTTCCTTGTAGGTCGCGGTGTTCTTCAGCGTGAGTGGAATGTCCAGAGTGGTGCCAGCCGAGAGGCGACCAGCCAGGTAAGCCTTTTGAGCAGTTCGTAAATTGTAAATGTCTCTACAGCTTTCTTTAATGTTTCCTCTATCTTCCTCTTTCAGGTCATTCTGTCCGGGAGGTGTGCAGATTCGAGGAAGCTGTTGTCAGTAGCTGCAAATGTTTAAAGATGAAGACTGCAGGTAAGATGTTGCTGCTAATGATGTTCATTTTGTCTTCTTGCAGGTTCTGCTTCTCCGAGGTTCGAGGGAATAGCTGGACACGGTGAGCGTCACGTTGCAAGCTGCAAAGTAATGCGAAGCGTGTTGTCTTGCTCGGGTGTGGTTTAAATAGCCCCAACAAAATAGTCCAGGTAAAGTAGTCCCTAGCTACCACACCCAAAACACTAGACCGCATAGCTTGGTTCTTAGGAACCAAGCTACGTGGATGCCTCCATGTTGGCTGACAATACAATAAAGTAGTTCCCAAGCACATTGTTTTTCATGGTGTATAAGCGCTTTTGAAGAGGATGCCAGGCTCTAGAGGCCCGAGTCCTGACTCCACCTGGCCAATGGGTTTGCCAGAGGGGGTTTTGGGCGAGGGTCGTGACAATAGGGCTGAATGGGAATGGGCGAGGGAGCAAACAACGGGCCAATTACGAGCGGCCCGTTGTTTGCTCCCTCTGCCCCTCGCGGGACCCGCTCTGCACGCCTGGTAAAACCAGACGTGCAGACCGGGTCCCGCGAGGGGACCTCGTAATCAGGCAGGACGGGGTTGACGGCGCCGGCACCTTTACCGCGCTGTTAACCCCATCCCGCCTGGGTTAAAATGAGGCCCATAATCTGGTGCTCTGACATGCAGCAAACGCTAACAAAGTGACCACCCTCCAAAACAAAATAGCCCCAAAAAAAGCATCCCTAACTACCTTAACTCCTCCCAACAATACTCCTCTGACAGCCCACCCATTCACTTAAATTTTTCCAAAACCTCCATTCTTGAGGTGGAAAAAGTCATACTATCACTCAAAGCCTCCAACTGTCAGGGTGACCTTTATCCAGCCCAGCTTATCAAGGATGCAGCTAGGGATCTAGCACGTTTCATATCTAAGCTCATCAATGCTTCATTTGCGACTGGCACTATTCCCAGTAACCTCCAAGAATCGTGGATACTCCCCTGCTAAAAAACAAATCCTAGACTCTCTGATACCAACTAATTACTTGCCTATCACGACAGTACCCTTTATTTTATAAATCTTGGATAAGGTCTACATATCTACAAATTCAGAAATACTGAAATCATACCACCTTCTAGGAGCTTGCCAATCAGGCTTCCGTCCCCAACACGGAACAGAAACCGCGCTCATCGACCTGAATGCCCAAGTCAATGAGCTGAGTGACAAGTTGAAAAGAGCCCTCCTCGACCTCTCGGCTGCATTTGATCTTGTGGATCACAAGGTCTAATGCAGCCATCTAGACTTGGCCGTACACTTCTCTAAGGAGGCCATAGTCTGGATCTAGTCATTCTTAAGTGATAGGACCATGAGGGTCTTCTCCCCCTCAGCAGCCGCAGACCCTATTCCTATTACCTGTGGGGTGCCCAGGGTTCATGTGTCTCCCCACCTTCTATAACATATTTACTAAGCCACTTTTTCGATGATCTGGACCATCTTGGTATCACCTACACTAACTATGCAGATGATACTCAGATTCTCCTCCCACTTTCTGGGGATTAAGGCAAGGATTTGGCCTTGGTGAATAGAGTTTGCCTCATCATCCAGGCATGGATGGCCACCCACGGTCTATGCCTGAATGATGACAAAACAGAGCTCATCATCCAGGGTACCCCCACTAACTTCAAAAAACTAGGTCATGAATATACCTCCTTCATAATTGATGGCAACCACATCAAAGTTGCTAATGAGGTAAAAACCCTAGGCTTCTACCTCGACTCCACTCTCACCTTCACCAAACAAGTTAATGCCATGGCCTCTGCTGCCGCTTACACTTGTAAACTCATCAGAACCAGCAAACCATTTCTTTCCAATAACAGCTGCATCATCCTGGCCAGAGCCCTCATCCTGTCCAGGCTGGACTATTGCAACGCCCTATACATTGGTTCCAAAAATATATCATTAGGAGAATCCAAACTCTCCAAAATAACGCCCTCAGCGTAGCCAGGAGAGAACATATATCTGAGATCAAGCGACAAAATAATTGGCTTTCTACCAATGACTAAATCCTACTCAAAACCGCTTCGCTTCCTCACAAATCACTGAATAATGCTGCTCCTATCTATCTCTCTGAGAGATTCCACAGAAGGGCCTCTAATGGGCCCTCTAGACTAATCAATACTAAGTGCCTCTCTATTCCCAGGTTTAAACTATCAAAGGTTGGGGGCAGCAGCTTTACCGTCAAAGCGGCCCAGCTTTGGAACTCCCTACCACCGTCACTTCGAGCTGATCAATCATACCAGAACTTTAGACACAACTGTATCGACACTAAGGCCTGCCAACCTCACCACACTGTACATCGACTTTTATAAATCTTAGACTTAGTGATCCTGCATGTGTTCCTATCTCTGTTTATGATAACATGTGTTTGCTACCTTTTGCCTGACTTTGTTCCATATTTGTCATGTGTTATTTATTTCTGCAATTCAAGCCTTGAACTTGCTTGTAACTTCTGCGCCCTGATACCTTGGGGTCTGGTGTGCAATACAAATAAATAAACAAACAAACAAACAAGACAATAGCCTCAAGGAATGGGTAGCAAGTGTGAAACTGCTCACATGGGTGGAAAATGAAGCAGGCCCATGCCTATGCTACCACTCGAGAGTGCCTCATCATGTTTCCAGAATGATGGTCCAGTAACGGTTGGAGAAAATAAAGGGTGTCAGTAGATTTCGAAAATACCAAGCATGAAGGTTGGCACCTCAGTGCTTATGGATCACTACTGGGCCTGCAGAGCGAAAGCTTAAAGGCAGCTGCCACCCAACTGTGGAGGAGTGTGCTCACTCGTACAGCTGAACACACCAGCCTTGGTAGCGCTCCGAAAAAAGACATACAAATAGATGGGTTTCTCAAGATGGATGCTCATCAAAGAAAGGAGAGATCTGTAGAGTTGGCCAGAGTGAAGAGTGCGAACTATGCATCATTAAAAATGGAAGAGACATTAGATGCGATACCACCAGAACACAGGCTGTTCAGCAGGACTGAAATGTTCTTTGCATCCCTCGTTCCAGCAGTCCAAGCATATACGAATGCCAAATATTCCATTGGTAGCTGATGCAGATGATACATTCGACCATCAAGGGAGTCAATGCCATCAAAGAAGAATTGAGGGCAGTCAGGTTAATGGCCCTCCAGAACAGATATGTTCTAGACCTTACAGCCAAGGTGGGGGGGGGGGCATTTGCACCAATATTGGGCCATTTTGCTGTACATTCGTTTCTGCCCATGATGAAGGGAACGAGACCCTGACAGAGGCCATTACCCAACTATCAGAGCTGCATGCTAAGATGGAGGCAGAAACGAACGCTGAAGGAAAACATGACAACTGGTTGTCGTACATTTTCTCCTGGATACCAACATGGATGGTCAATGGACTGAAAGTACTGGTAGGCGCATTGATACTAGTGTTATTCGCCTTTTGTGTCATCAGAGTAGGCATCTCACAATGCAAAAAAACCCACTGAAAAGACCATAGGGATGAAAGTTCTGGTAGACTTAGAGACTGAAGAAGATGATGAGATAAGGACGCAAAATGCACTGAAATCCCAACTGAAGCTGTGCCGTCTGTTCCTGGCAGGTACAGTGTTCGAGTTCCTCTTCAACACCTGTGACTATTGGGGGAAATAGGTCTGGTGCAATCCTAGGGGGTACTGCTGTTACCTCGCGTGGAGCACGGATAACCATGTGAAGTACCATGGACATCCCGGAGTAATAACAAAGGTTTGGCTTGCAAGGTTGCATGTGAGCAGAGAGAGTCCTGTAGCTAATGTGGTCCACTAACTGACTAGAGGGGGTATTGAAGACAGAGGACCAAGTACGGCACTCATGACCACTACACGATTCTCAGTCCGAAGACAGAGTAGTGACAGATGCACATCATTCTTAGGCCATTCATCGCCATCATCATTGTATCGCAGATGTGAGAAACATTACTCTCTCAGACAGCCATTCAAATCATGCCCAATTGAAAATATGGAGGAGTTGGAGTTGTCATCAATCGATCAAGTTGACTGACTGTGAATCGAGAAGTCAATGATGTCATTGCACATAGACATGAAGTACATATGCATCCACTCACGAAGTTACACGAACATACATTTGTTTATTGCATGCAGACATGAAGCACATGTTTATGACTCATGCAGGTAGATGACGGGTTCAATTACGTATCTCTATATCCTTCACTAAAGCAAAACCGCTAGATTTCAAGAATGCTTATACCTAGCTTGTACATGCTTGATTGCCACTAACGTGGGAAGCCATGAGAACAAACATGGAAGCAAAAGGCATACTGAAATGAATGAGGAAGGGGAGACAGAATTTGAGTACATGGGGGGGTGACAGATAGCTGCAGCCAGAGGCAGCTAGACAATAGCCTCCAGCACAGACACAGTGCACCCTCATCCAAGGAAGAGTGGAGACGGAAAGTTCCAGTTACCAATATAATAAGCCACCTGCAAGAAATTCAGGCTAAAACCCTCATAATTACAAGCAGGAGAGCTCTATTTCGTGGTCTCGACACATGTGATCTACAAGAGCAGGACAATGCCTATTCACTCAAGGTAGATGGAGAGGAGCCGTTGCCATTGAACCAGAGGTGGAAAGACGCAAGGTTTGCTCAAGAATTAACAATTGAATGCACTCCCTCAGGCTTAGGTGATCAGAGATGGCAACATTAGGGAACACACAGCACATCCATGCTCATTCCAATCGCCTTGAAAAGGTCCACCCAGCCTGGTAACTGTCCAGGGTCCCAAGGCTGGCAGGACACATTCTGCCCAATCCAGAGTTACCTTTCATGTGAGAACATATAATGTTGCAGGAGCCAATAGTTTCCCCACGTCCCTGCAATGTTGTATGTTACATATAGAGGTGGTCCCAGGAGGAGCCACCACATATGGCTACCCAATAATGGAACTAACCCCTATAGAATACATATATGTTTCACCTAAACTGACCAATCCACACACCTGGCAGCGGTGGTGCTTAATTTGTGGGGGTGTTTGTCAGGGCTCTGCCCGGGGCTGATTTCTGAGTCCCGGCACTTATTTTCTCAGACTCAGTCTGATTATGATGTGTTTTGGCAGCTTTATTATTAAATCTCATCAGCAGTTCTCACACAGCAAGCAACAACAGTGTGCACTCGCCACATTCTCTTCACCCTTTGTCGGTGCATCGTTATTCATGAACTGGATGACCCACGTAGACAGCGGAGTGGTACTTATCCATTTTTATTGATAACAATGAGTTGGAGGTGACATTGTTGGGTACTTGTGCTGGCCACGACCACACACTTCTCCAGTCCTCCTGCATAACATTGGCACTCCTCTATTACTGCAATATGGAGCAACACTACAAAATCAGTGTGGGTTGGAAACAATAGGACAGTAACCAACCAGCAGCACCAACACACAGGAAAGGCCAGGGAAAAAGCCACTGCCTAAGATTTTACTGCAATGTTTGGCAGACAAGTTTGACAGTTCAGTAATAATTTTCCTGTATTTCTCAGTCAATTAAACTTAGTAGGAAAGCAGGTTTGCTTGTTTTCCTGTGGATACATGGTCAACATGTTCCAATTTTCTTTTCCAGAAGGGAATTGTCATATCATCTCGGTGCTGGACTGCCCATGTGGGCGGGACAAAGACTGATATGCAAATGGATATTTCCCATCTGTGAAAGGTACAGTGAGCAAAAAGCGATGGCTGCAATCTCTCAAAAGTGGGGCAAAACTACAGAACAGGTTATCATGCCATGTTCTTTATGGAGAGGGGTGCCTGCTACCTTTTTTGAAAAATGGTCCAATTGTCACCTATACAAACCAAACAAATGATGCTGCTATGATGATATGTTTAAAGAAGCACTTAAACATATGTCTTAAACTAGTATGTTATTTTATGTTGCTTGGTATCTGTAAATTGCACATCTGCCATGGTTAGTACATTCATCACGCAAAATAGTCAGTGGGAGTTGCAGCATTAACCTTTAATATGCAGGCACTGTGGGGGAACAATCATGGGTGATGGTAGCAGTGGGCTGGGAGTTGCCCACCCGATGTATCCCAGGTGCGCTAGAAAATATTTGGGCACTGGCACTTATTATTTCGGGGATGGAAATCGGTTTTGTGACATCACTCCTGATTAAAACTGGGTGACACACGCTCAGATGACAAGAGCTCTGGAGAATGTATGTGTTTCTCTTGTGATCCCTGTCATTTGTTGGATAATAAAAGACGGAGTCGTGCAGAGTCTCGTGAGTCTGCTTTACCTGCTGGACTGTCTGCTGGAGCATTCAGTCCCCTTTCTACTGCCATTAACTGTGAGGGGTGTGCTCCTAATCCCCAATTCTCCGCGGAGCGGCGCGGAGTCGTGCAGAGTCTCGTGAGTCTCTGGAGGCTCTCGAGGCTCAAAGATCACAATCCTTATGGGTCGAGGGAAAAATCACAATCTGCCGACAAGAACCATGCATCACCCCCTCACCCGTTTGCAGCTGAAACGTGCAGTAGAAGGACCAGAGGTGACTTTACCTGCGTGCTGGAACAGATTTACCGTGACCACCTTATCAGCTGGGAGCAACCAAGTAAGAAAATTCAAACCTCATTCTTCCCCTGCCGCACGTATAATATCTCTGCCGCGAGTGCCAATGGAAGTTTTGAGTGCTAGCACTAATAACAAGCGATCTGCGTATGCTGTTGTTGCAAACGGCTCTAATAGCCCTAATGATACACAAACCGCGTATGTTGCTGTAAACGGCTCTCAGTGTGTAAATCGTTCCAACACAGAGTCAGATTGTATCTCTTCTTTTGATTGCACATCGAACTTAAAAAAAACAGAAAATGCGGCCAATAGCACTGTCTCCAGGGAAAATGAAGGGGAGCTTGGTGAGAATGTGGTGAGGAGCAAAAGTAAGGGTGCTTTGCAAAGTACTTTAAGTAAGGGCGTGCATCATTCCCCCGGGAGTGGGAGTGGTGCTCAAGCATTGGACGTGTTATCGCCTGTAGGTGATTTTGTTGGCTGCGAGGATGACCAATGCTCGTGCGCACCGCCGGCTGACATGGCAGGGCCTGGGTGCTTGCCTGGTGCAGGATTGTTAGATGCTGATTTGCGGGTCTCAGTTAACCGCAAAGCACAAAGGCTAACTTCGAAAGCCACTGGCTCTTGGCTCCAATGCTGTTCTGATCCCTGGTCTCCTCAGCCCAAGTCCCTGAGTTTGGGTACCTCCTCACCGTCCCCCCAGTCAAATGTGTTTCAACCTCTGCCGTTTGCTTCCAGCTCATCTCCATCGCATAAAACGTCCCTTAAGGCGGTTGAAAGTACCTTTGATAATGAAGTTTTGGAAAACAACCTGTCTATAACCACGACAAAAGAAGATGAACGAGGTATGAGTGAAGCGAATTGCACCCCTCCACCTGTTAACTATACAGACTCTAATTATTTGAAAACACCTCAGGTGATAAACGCAATTCCCTGGCCATTGTGAATAAACTCCTACTGGATTTAACAAAAATGAACAGCTCAATGAACGCCAAATCAACAACAAATGTCATTGATGTTAATAGTGATCCTATAACAATGAGACATGTTCCAGGGCAAAAGAGCTTGAGGCTAATGTACGAAGAATGTACGAAGAAGTAGTGCATGGCCGAGTGGTCTCAGAAAAAGAAGACGAATTGCCTCGAGTGAATCTCCTCCGATACCATCCTCCCAAAACAGGAAACAACGGGGTCGAAATTCGCTGACACAAATCTCGCCAGTACCATCTAGCTGTCACAAGAAAATTAACACAAGACTCTCTATATCATCATGTAATGAGGAGCTTTCTGAACACTCATCCTTGGATGAATCGTTGAATGTTTCCCCTATTAGTCATCAGCCTCTGAAAGGGAAACCTTCCACGTACAGGAAATCTGCTTCTCAAACAGTGAAAGACCTCAAGCTGCTAAACATGGTGAAAGAAGCTTTAAATGATCTTAGACCGTTTGTCTTGTCATCACTGACCATAGCCATGGCCCCAATGTTAAAACTCTACGAGCAACCAAATGATAACGTCAAGGATTTAACAACATTGGTAACATTTTCAAACTCCAAGCTTGTAGCGCAGAATTGTCGCAAAACGGAGGAAATATTAAAGTCCTGGATCATATCCAAAGATTTGAAGTCCTAACAAAGGATCTAGAGGATCAAAAACACTCAAACTCTGACGACAAAACGTCTACTGTCTGAAATAACATTGGAAGCGCTAAGTTTGCTGAAACAAACCCAATTTTCAAAGAGATCGTATCATGCAACCCCCCAAGATACTTGGGGCATTGAGCAAACATCACAAATGGTGGACACTCTCTTAAATGTTCAGAATGACTGTGTCCCCCGCAATGATGATCTTGGAACATCGTCAAGGACAACTGCCACACTTTCCACACCGAATGGACAGGAGGGGGCTAATATTCCTAAGCCACATCCAAAACAGTTGAATATGAGTGATCCTCATAAGGCTTCACCAAGTGTTGTAAGACCTATGAGTGAGGGAGTAAATCCCTTGGCTGAGACTCAACTGAATTCATCATTGAAACCATCACCGACTGCTCTGGTTGTTGATGTTGTAAATTGTCTGCCAGTTGAAAATATATCATCATTTACCATCGAGCAAGCAGAAACCTCAATGAATCCTTCCTTAGTTAAGCCATCGATCTCTCCTGAAATCAATTTGTTGGATGTAAATACCTCAGTACCGTCCAGGTCTGCAAATGCTGAAGGAATCAATGGATTTTTACAAGAAAAAGAAACCTCCTGTCCAGACACAAAGGACAAAACGTATGATATATTCCAAAAAGCTCAGAGTTCCGATGTAAACAAATTGCAGGAAAAAAAAAACAAAGAACCAAAAATGAAACGGAAAGGCAACAACATGGGTTCAAGGAAGTTTCTAAGGAACCTAAAATCAGTTAATGTATTTGTTAACACAGAAAAAGTAAATGAACCACTTAAAAAGACCAACACCGATTTTATGCAAAAGTGCTCCGTTGCCCCTGAACCGACAATTGTGCTGGATGAAAGCGTTGAAGTTGATGAGCAAGAGATCCTAAATTTGTCAGTTTATGAAGATGCGACTAATAATGAAAGTGATGAAGAAGTCTTGGTTCACAAAATTACAAACTCGGAGGCAATGGCCAAATTTGAGCGGCCAAGCTCTCAGAATGGAGCTTCCCCTGATATTAGCGGGCAAGTGTGTGAATTAATTCTTCCACTAGCAGAAGAGACTCCTGTGGCTCCCGCTGAAACTTCTAACAAATTTGAAACTATGGCGGAAAAAAGAAGGCGCCTGGGGGCTCGGATTGAAGCTTCAAAAATCGCAACTGAAAGTAGTTCAGTTTGCTGGAAAGAACACACCAAAAAGCAGCCTGAAGAATCGGCTAAATTGAGATTTGACATGATTGATACGGCTAGAACAAAACAGCCTATCGCAAATGACCCTCTAAATGACTATGGGCCTCATTACACGGTAGGCAGTGAGACATGGCGCTATTAGCGCCATGGCTCATGCCGGTAAAATACCGGCACCGCCTTGGCGGAAAAGGGATTTACCGCCCCATTCCAAGGTTGGAGGGGCGGTAAATCCCCCTTCCGCCATTGCCCTTCCCCATTCCCATTTCTGCCCCATAGGGCTCTATGGGAATGGGGAAGGCGCTAATTACGGCACCGCAATTTTGCGGTGCCGTAATTAGCTCCGAGGTCCCTTAGCGGGTTGGTTTTTAACGCCTGCAAAAAGCAGGCGTTAAAGCACCAACCCGCTAAGGGACCTCGTAGTAAGGCGGTAGGGATTTACCGGTACCGGTATTTTACCGGTACCGGTATTTTACCGGTACCGGTAAATCCCTACCGCCATCCGTGTAATGAGGCCCTATGATTTTAAATCTGGCAAACAAAAATCGAGGAACTTCGCAACAGAACCTCTTTGTAAATAAAGATAAGCTGGGTAACTCAGCGAAGTACATACTAATTTTGGAAAGAATACTGGACACAAAAGATGGTTTAATCTTGAACCGCAACAATGTCCTTAGGTTATTACATCATGTTCCTGGACTGCGGTCAATAGAGTCCAATGATATTCAAACAGTGGCTTTTATCAATGATCTCCAGAATGATAAAGTCGGTCTGCATATAAATTCCAGACTTGTCTGTGATTTACTTTTAAACGCAGTTCCCTTTCTACTATCCTTGGGATTTGACATTCATGAGGTTCCTGAAAACAATGTAGCGGTTCCCTGCCCCACAAAGGTAACGGAAGCAATGGATAACAAGTTGCCTTTAACACATAAGGGCACCTCCGGAAACAATGTTATCCCAAGACTTCCTAATAAAGTTGCCACCGTGACATCTGCCAACAAGCTGGAACTCAAGAAAAATATAAATAGTCCCTCACAAAAAAAACTAAGTTTGGGAGAAAATATCAAAATTACAATCCTGGTATCTGTCTCCTCAGCTGCAAACGACCAAACCATCAATCCACAAAACCTGCAGGTTAATGATACAAAAAAACTGGAATTGGCTTGCTGGCGTTTTGGGAGGGCAATCTAGCTAATGCCATCAGGGACGTTCTAGTCCCCATATGAAAGTCCTCTCATGGAACACCCGAGGTTTCACACATTTGTTTAACAAATCTAAAAATAGCCTTTTGAATCAAACAGTGATCTGCCTCCAGGAAACATGGCTGACATCATGCCCATTGTCGGATGACTATGAAATAGTCATGAATCTGGCCATCGCTAGAAAAAAAGGCCGTCCATCTGCTGGACTAATAACGATGGTTGAAAAAAATTCGGGATGGAAGGTGAAAAGTACCTCCAATCATACTCCATTTATTCAACACACAATTGCAGAAGCTACTTCAATTAATCCTGGGAAAAAAACTCAGCTTAATATAATTAATTTATACTGGCATCATAAAGAAGTTGGCACATATAAATTCATGAACACAGTCCTGGATTTAATCGATGACATTAACAGCGAGCAACTAGTACCAAACATAATTTGCTGTGGTGATCTGAATTTATCGTGCATAAGGGATGTGAAAGAGTCTGTAGCATTGACATCAACGCAAAAACTGGCAGTTAAATGGTGTTCCGCAATGCAAGAAAGAAACATGGCAATGGCGAATGGGAATATCAGTGGAGATATTCCTGCACAAAAAACTTGGAAAAGTGGAAAGTCGACTTCCATCATAGACTATTTCTTTATCTCTAAAAATCTGTGCCAACGTTCAGTGGGGCTAACGGTAGTAGAAGATCCAAATAGCGACCATAGTAAGCTAACACTTACTTTACTCTCTCCGACCATTATGAAACCAAACATTTGGAAAAACCAAGTTGAAGTCGAGTCCAACAGAATTCGTTTGAAAATAAGGCCATATGAGGTAAAGCGGATTACAGACTCGTATTACAAACTTATAACCAACTCAACGGACCCCTGTCTTGAATACACTGATGCATTAACACAGTTCATAACCATCCAAAATGGTTCAAAAAGACCGGACTTTGCACCCAAACACTGTTACAATCATGAAATTACAGTAAGAAAGAGGCAACTAAGGAAAGAACTAAGACAGCATGCTCAACTTGAGTTCGCTCAGAGACAGCATGCAAAAAAAGCCTCTAAGCAGCATTATAAAAATTGGCTAATTTCGCATAAATCCATACAATACCAACAGGACAGCGAAGCCATGTTAGCGATGCTAAGCAATAAGAATTCAGCCGACTTTTGGAATCTGATTAATAATATGAACTGTCAACAACGTGCAATTCAAACAAAAATTGTCCCGCAAGCAAATTGGCTCAATCACTTTGAATCGGTTTACAGAAAAAGTAGCTCATCAACTGCTCCTAAATTACCAATACTCAATGAGTGGGATCTAAAGTTTGACAAGGAGAGCATAGTACATAGCATCCTACGAGCCTCTTCTTCAAGAGCACCAGGTCCAGATGGATTTACCAACCATCTAATAAAACAAAATCCAGAGGATTGGTCTGAGGTCCTCATGCTATTGTTCAAAAAGGTCGCGGAAGAAGCCAGCATTTCATCTAGCTGGAAATCAGCAATTGTAATTCCCATTTTCAAGAATGGAAATAGAACAGATCCTAAAAACTATAGGTCGATAGCATTATTAGATGTCCTGGGGAAAATCTTTGCTATCCAGTTACAAAACCAACTGTTGAAATGGATCGAAACTACAAAACATCTGGACCTCCGACAAACTGGTTTTGTCCGAGGTGTCGGTTGTGGCCTAAATCTGTTATTATTGAATAGCTTGAAAATGGATGCCATAAGGGTAAATAAGAAGATCTACTTAGCCTCTGTGGATTTATCCCAGGCTTTTGACAGCATTGACAGGGAACTAATATGGAAGAAAATGGCGACCTGGAACTGCCCTCTCAGTCTACTCTTTGCCATCAAAACACTTCACATTGATACAGTGATAAGGGTGAGACTGAATCAACAGAGCCTCCTCTCTGAGCCAATAAAAACACATAGAGGAGTTAAGCAGGGTTGCCCTCTTGCTGCCATAATATTCAATTTGTTCATCTCAGACCTGGGTGAAGCCTTTGAAAACATCAATGCCTTCGCTCCAAAAATAAACGGCAATGAAGTGAATTGGCTCCTGTATGCGGACGATCTAGTTTTACTAGACTCAACACCTATAGGATTGCAACGGAAACTGCACATCCTTGACCAATATGTCATTCAAAACGGATTAACTGTAAATCCCAGAAAATCTGTAATCCTAACTCTGCAAGATCTTGAAAAAAACAGAAAGAGATTTGGTTTGAAAAAGTTTGTATGGAGAATTGGGAAGGAGACTTTAAAAAGCGTTGACCAAACCATGTACCTTGGCATGTGCATCAGCTCAAGTATTAATGAGTTCCCTTGGGTTGCAAAAACAAAAGAGAAATGTAAACAACTAACAGCACAGGCCTGTATACTTAATAGGAAGTTTGGAAAACATTTATTGAAACCTGTCACAGATTTCTACAAAATGAAATTCATCCCGGCCATCATACATGGAGCCAATAGTTCTCTGGGATGTCCAGACTCCCTATGGTCTTCGCTTTAACATCACTTTTGGTCCAATGTCTTGCGTCTTCCAACGGGTGTACCGACTGCTTGCATAAGATACGAGTTAAGTCTGCTGTCAATTAACGCAATGGTGATGTGGTCTACTCTGAATGAGTTCAGAAAGATAACTAGTGATCCAACTGTTCCCCAATATCACATCTTAAGCAACGCAGACACTAGCCCGATTGGTTGCATTTTGTCTCAATGGCTAAGACGTTGTGACAAGACCCTAAGCAACCTAAGCACTAACAGAGAGCGGGTTAAAGTAAAATCGTTACTTTGGCAGCAAGATTGGATCGATACAGTGGACATACGAGGGACTCCTAGAATTATGAAAACATGTCCAGCTGAAGCAAGAAAAGTAAATGATCCTCAATCCTACTTGCTTAAGTTCCCCGATGCTGCCCGCAGACTCCTTTTCATGAAATTTCGTTTGAATCAATTTCCAACAAGAGAAACACTGGCAATCCGACATAAAGCTGGAGCTCCAATGCTGACCTGTCGTCTATGTGGAGAAGAAATCGAAACACTGAAACATCTTATTCTGTTTTGTACACAACTACGACAGGAACGCTCTTTTCATTTGGGTAGACATATTGTGGCAAGACCAACCTTGTCTACTGAGGAGTGGTGGGCCATCATGCATCAAGACCTGGAACGCAGCTTAACTCTCGAACTGACTTTTCTATTAGAAAAGATGATCAAAAAATTGGAAAAACATGAGAATGGCAACAATGTTGCTCAATGTTCAGCCTGAACTCTGGGAATTTAAGAGTGTTTGGGCCTCATGGTCTTGAATTGTGCCCTATGTGCCTCCTTCTCGATTTTCCTCCGTCTTGCCTTTATACTTCTATATTTTGGTCTATCTTTCCATTGGCGCTCTCTCTGTAGATTTCTCTTTTTGTTCTCAAGAACGAACTTTCTAATTGAGTTTTTCATAACTATTGTATATACATTTTCTTTTTGTCTATTTTTTAAAGGTTTGTAACAAACCAATAAAAAAAAGAAAAAAAAAAAGACAGTAAACTTTGCCCTATGGCTGTGTCTTCCATTCTTGCGGCGGGAAGGTTTCGATGGGCCCGAGGATCTCTCTGCTGGTAATCGGGGTAACTGCTATAGAGCCCGGGCCGCTCCCCTACATGATAGTCAGGCATTAGGGCTATGCTATGGGTCTCTTTTTTCCAGTCTTAAAGTCAACATGACATATCACCAGTGACCGGTGGAGGCATTTCAGTGCTGAGGACTTGTGATCAGGCTGCCTTCTGGCTACATGTCGAACGAATTAGAATGAAGTGAACCATCTATCATCTGAGGAGGATTTCTGCTGGGATTCCATTATAGAATATGTGACAGTAATTCTGATGGGCAGAGGGGAACTGAAATGACGAGGGATTTTGGGTTTGCCATCTGTAAAAGGGTCCAAATCTCTGGCAGAAGCCGTAGATGGAGCTGTATTCACTTTACGCACACAGGAGAGGTTGATGTTTAAGGTCATTGGTGAAGTTCAGACTTGGGGTGTCGGATTTAGAGGCCGACCGTGTTCAGACAGCATGAGAATGGAAGGGTGAACATAGAAGCTGGACCAATTAGCAGAATCTCAGTCGCAGATATGTTGAGACAGAGGCTGTTAAAATGATTCCAGGATGAAATAAAGATTTCTTCCAGAATTCAAGCCAACCAGAGGCTATTGGCTATAACCTCATCATCCCCCTCCTTCTAAATGATCCAATATACATCAACAATGTAGGCATCAGGAAATACTTCATCAAAATGCACAGTTTTTTTGTCATAATGTAATGTTTGATCCTGCATCCCTTACCATTCTTTCGACAGAAGCAGCTTCTAATGTTTTTCTGGTGGGTGGATCCAAAATGGCAACAGAAGGTCCAAATGTAAAGGTGACATTTTTGTCTGTGCCAAATCAAGCCAAGTGTAATAAGACTGGTTCAAGTGTTATAAAATGTCAAAAGAAATGTTAGGATTATTTTAAAATGATTAATTTCTTAACTCCATGATACCTCCCGGCCTGGGCGCTACCAACAAATTCAATAAATAAATAATCTTAAGGAACTAGCTTCAAAACTATGCAAACACAATGCTAACACAATTTCACCAATTAGGATGATTACGGCCTCTTTGATCTAAACCTTTCTCTCATAGTAAAGGTCCCCATTGCATCCCATTAACACCTGAGGTGGTCATGTTGGTATAGCACTCTGTGGGACAAACCAGTATGCTGGGGGCAAACATGACCCTCATGCCCCCCACAGGACTCTCAAAACAAAGGCAGAGAAACGGCAGATGTGCCTCACTCTTAGGCCCATCACTGCGATCCACAGTGTATCGCAGGTGTGAGAATCGTTATTTGCTCAGGCAGCCGTTCAGACCATAACCAATCGATGATTTGGATGACATAGAAATGACATTGATTGAGCAAATCGATTAACTGCAAAACCAGAGATTAATTGCATCATCCCTGACATCACGATATAGACGCACTTATACATGAAGTACATATTCATCCATTCATGAAGTTACTCGAGCATGCACTAGTTTATTGCATATAGGCACGAAGCACATGTTTATGACCCACATAGGTAGAGGACAGATATACATACATATTTCTTTATATAAATATCATTCGACAAAGCTGAAACCGCAAGATGCAAAGAGTTCATGTATTTAGCTTGCACATGCTTGATTGCCACTAACACAGAGCAGCCATAGGGAATGATATGGAAGCTATAGGTCTCTGAAAGTAGTGACGGAGGAGAGACAGGCTTTGGGTACATGGAAAGGCTGACATGATCTCTGCAGCCGGAGGCGAGCAGAAACAAGGCACTCAGCCAAGAACAAGTGGAGATGGAAAGGTTTCAGTTACCAAGACAATGATCCACCTGCAGAAAATCAGGCTAAAATCCTCGTAATTGCAAACAGGACAGCTCCATTTCATGGTCAACACAAGTGGCCCAGCCCAAACCGGATAATGCCCATTCAACCAATGTAGATGAAGAGGGAGGTTCCCATCAAACCAAAGGGGAAAAGTTACAAGTGTTTTCCACAAACTGCCAACTAAATGCACTCTCCCAGGCTTAGGTTCCGATTGCCTTGCAAAGATACAGTCAGTCTGGTAACTGTCCCGGGTCCCAGGGATGGGAGGACACATTCTGCCCAAACCAGATTCACCTTTCATTGGGGGATATCATTTGTTGCAAGAGCCAATGGTCTCTCTGCGACTATGCAACATTGTAGATTGATACTAGTAGAAGTGGTCTTAGAAGGAGCCATTAGATATGGCTAGCCAATAGTAGAACTAACCTGTATCGCTCCCACATGTAGCCTACCCAAACTAACCAATATAAAAGTGTGATAGGTTTCTGGGATGGAACCTGGATTTGTGATGTCATACTGGGATAAAACCGGGTGACACATGCTTAGAAGACGAGTGCTCCAGCGGATACTTGTTTTTCTGGTGTGATCCCTGTCATTTTGTTTGCTAATAAAAGACAGTAACTTTGCCCCATGGCTTAGTCTTCAGTTCTTGTGGCAGGGAGTCTTTGGTGGGACCAAGTGTTCTCTTCTGATAATTGGGGTGACTGCTAGAGAGCCCCGCACACACCTATTCTAACCCCATTCATCTTCCCCTCTTGTGTCTACTGCATTCAACTCTCACTCAGTTCATTCTGGGTTTTATCACTTCTCACAGTTGTCTGAGCAATTACTTTGTTTGTTTGTTTATTTTATTTGTAAAGCACGCCTGGCCCAAAGGCATCTGGGCACAGATCATTTGTTACAGTTACATATGGACAACAATGTAGAATTACACAGTGTACAATACACATATTTACAATAAGCATGAGTGAAGGGTAAACAGTCAAAATAAGCAGTGCGCAAAAATATAGCAGACTGTACCTAAGGGAGGCAAACACTTAGAAAATTAGTGCAGGCTAGGGGACGATAATAGGATCAATAATGTACATGCAGAGATAATGTAGAGTGAACCGGCTTAGACATCTTGTGTCGTCAGCCATGTCTTGCCTTTATGCTTGAAGGCATGGAAAGAAGGTTTGTTCCTGATAGGGATGGGCAAAGAGTTTCATAATTTAGCTGCGAGGACCGGGAAAGTTGCCCCACCAGCTTTTTGAAGTTTGTATCTGGGTACGATGAGACTGTAAGTTTGGGCGGATCTCTGTGGGTGTGTCGAGGAATGGTGAGCAAAGCGGTTAGCCAGGTAAGTGGGGGCCTGATTGTTTACACATTTCTGTGTGAGAGCAAGCGTTTTGAGTGATATTCTTTGGGTGACCGACAGCCAATGAAGGCTTTGCCTAGTGTCCGAGATGTGTGAAGATCTAGGGAAGTTAAGGGCAGCCCTAATGGCCTTATTTGGAGTAACCTGGAGTTTAGTTAAGTTGCGTTGGCTAGTCCCCAGATACAATGCATTACAATAATCCAGTTTGCACATAACCAGTGTCCTAGCGAGCATGGTGCAGTTGGAAGTGGTGAGGAAAGGGCGACAGGCTGAAATCAATTTACAGGTGAATGCGGAAGCTGAGATGACAGCATTAGTTTGTCTGGTGAGCGAGAGTGTAGAATCAAGGTAGATTCCGAGGGTTTTGGTATTGTGAGAGACATGGATAGTGTTACCATCAATGTTGAAGGCTTTAAAAGCCGGGTCCAGTTTGTTGAGCCGGTTTTGTGAGGCGAGGATGAGGAGCTCTGTCTTATCATCATTAAGACAGAGCTCATGTTGGGCCATCCAAGCCTGAATGACTTGATAGACCTCATTCAAAGCCTTAGTGTCTATAGTGTGGTCACCCGCAATGGGAATGCGTATCTGGGTGTCATCAGCATAGTTGGTGTATGTGACACCCAGATAGTCCAATATGTCAAAAAGGGGTTTAGTGAACACATTATAGAGTGTGGGAGAAACACAAGACCCTTGGGGGAGCCCAAATAGGACAGGTGAGGATTCGGCCGAGGTAGAAGGGGAAAAGACCCTCATGGACCTATTATTCAAGAATGATCTGATCCATGTGGTAGCTTTGTCCGAAAAGTGAGCAGCATTTTTGAGGTGCTGGCAGAGATCTGGTGGTTGACCAGGTCAAATGCTGCATGATAAATCAAGAAGGAGTAACAGGGCTAGTTTGCCATTATCTTTAATGACCACAATTTGTGTCTTGAGATCGACAAGCGCAGTCTCAGTTCTGTGTCTGGGGGGGGGAGCCAGATTTTTTGAGGCCAAGGAGATTGTTAGATTCCAGGTAGTCCTCTATCTGCAGATAAGCCGCGTGATCTATGATATTGAGTAGGAAGGGGACGGTGGTGATGGGTCTATAGTTAGTAGGTATACTTGCATCTAGTGTCGGTTTTTTAGGAGGGGAATGACCCAGGCGTCCTTGAGGTTGCCGTGGACGGTACCAGTATTGAAAGAGGAATTAATAAGGGCCGTAATGAAGGGGGCTAGTTTGTGAGCAGCTTCCTTGATGATGGGCGCAGGACAAGTATCACCCTGACAATTGGAGGGTTTAAGTTTGCTGATGATACTTTCAACTTCTGTGATGGTGAGAGGTGAAAAGTTAAATGGTGCAAGGGTATGAGCCGGAGGGATGGTTGCAGGATTAGGTCGCGTGTCTATTTGTAGGCAGTTTTTTTTTTTTTAATTTTAGACTGGAGCAAGGCTATCTTGTCAAAAGAGTGCTTTTTGGAAGTTGGAACACCAGGCGCTGTTTTTGCTGCAAGTGCCAGGGGGGTAGGACGGTGATTCTTGCTCCTTCAGAATATTGAAAAGCTCCTTAGTGTTAGATTCAGCTTGTGATATGCGTGTGTTACATGTCTCTTTTTTAGCTTGGAATATAGCTTCCTTGCAATTAAGAGTAGCAACAATAAAGTTGTCTTTGTTGGCTGGGCATGGGAAGCTTTTCCATCGGGTTTCAGCATTCGTTTTTCTTTGAGTAATGCTCTCAGTTGTGGGGTGAACCATGAGTTGAGGTGCGCTCACTGTTTCGGTTTCCTAAGTTTAGGGGGAGCTATGATGTTTATAGCATTGAGCATGGTGCGTTTATAGGCATCAACAAGGGTCGTGGGGTCAGTACATGATAGTGCAATTTTGTTAAGCGTGGTCAGAATGATGGGGAGTTTATCATGTGTGATGTCCTTTTTGTTTCTTGTGCTTATTGCAGGTGCGATGTCCTATTTAGTAAGAGTGTTGTTAGCTGGGATGTTAAAGATGATAATCTGGTGGTCAGACCACACACATGGAGTGTTAAGAATCTATATTAATATTGCAATTAAGGTTGGTTACCCAATCAAGTGTACGGCCTTTGTTGTAAGTGGGTTCACACACCCAGTGTATGAAGCCTAAGTTGGCGAGGGTGCTAGCAGTTTCCAATGCATGTTGGTGGTTAGGGTTGCGGAGTCCAAGGTTAAGGTCACCTAGCAAGATTATTTGGGAGTTTGTCTTGGTTTTCTCCAATCGGATGGATGTAAGATCCTCAATGAAGGAATTGAGAGGGCCTGGAGGTCTGTAAACGAGGATCAGGGTAGCAGTTTGGTTGTGCGAGATGGCAAGTTTGACAGATAGTAACTCAGCTGAAGGGATTTGTATGTTAGAGCTTCATTGGAGTCTAATTCAATGAAGCAATAAACACAGTGATTGGTCGGCTACTCCCATATGCACATTCAGAAAGCTGTTGTAGGTTAGTTCAATAAGGCGTAAGACACAGTAAATTAATAGTCTAGTATCGTGAGGCACATTCAATGAGGTGCAGTGTGGTTGGTAGACCAAAGGGCGTAAATCACAGGGTGTGGTGTATTCAATGTGGCTGCAACCAGATGACAAAATGGGTTTAGCATTATGAACAGTAATATGTTACAAGTAAGCTAGTCCAACATTTGCTAAAGAGTTGGATAAATGATAATGCTGATTACAATTACAAGGTAGCTAAGTACGCTCAACTATGTACTTACAGTAATGCAGCTCAGCAGATCTGTACATTACGGGAGGCATAAGCCACAGAAGGGTAGTTCAAGGGTGTTTGAAAGTTATATGCATCAGCATAAGGTAAGATCTGTTGAGCCTGCCTGATGCTTAGCGATAAGATTGGTTTTGTGCTGAGAGCGAATCTCCACAGATCCTGTAAAGTACATTGAGTCTTGTATCAGATATATAGAGGCAGTCAATAGTGTTAGATTGGCAAGTAGTTACCTTTTAGAGCCAAAGGGGTTGGCCACGCCGCGCTTCCATGCGCTCAACAGGCGCTGAACAGGGTCTTTTCAATCCGGGCCTTCACGAAGACGGGCCGGCTACTGCCTACCGGTGGTGGTTGTGGGAGAAAAGGGGCTTGCGTTGCCTAGCAACGTGACAACAGCCTCTTTTTCAGTCTGGGACGAGCAGTGGCCATTTCTAGAGCAGACACGCTTCGGACAAAGGTAGTGACAAAGGCAGGAGAGCGGTGGACTCTCCAAGGAGGGAGAGCTACTTAGGCAAAAGGAAGATATTCACCTCTGTGTGTCGACGATCCGTGTGAATAGAGTGGCCGATTCGGGATGTTGGATTGAAATACCACGGTGTTGTAGGAGGTTACGCAATGATCCCGTGATTTAACATCAGCTGTTGCCTGATGTAATTGCGGCTGGATGGCTAGGTCTTTCTGCATGTAGGGCGCCTCACATTTGTCGGTAGCGGCCTGAAGCAAAGAGGCAGAAGGAAGGGTGCTTTGGCTGCCAGTTCCTATGGCTGCAGGAGGGACGCCTGCCTGCTCCGGGTCCGACGTCGAGTGGGGCTGTTGTGCGCTGAACAGGGCCTTTTCAATCCGGGCCTTCACGAAGACGGGCCGGCTCTCTAATTACTGTTACAGAAACACCGGACAGATGATACTGGCTCCACACTTGAACGGTACGCTGGAGCACCCCTCAAGCCCATCACGCAACTAGCTACTGACACATTTCAGTACTCATTTAAAGTACTCAAAACTGACCTCACAAGTTAGACGGGTCACGAAGGTACCCCCCCCCTTCTTCTCCTAAATATGTATTCACTTCACTAGTACCATTTGTGATACTGTAGAAGAATCAGTTCATCACCCAGGAGTCCCACAACAGCATTCATTGTAAAACGTTCTGAACACTTTACACATTTTCTGCAGGGAACAGTGTGAAAGGCGTTTATGAAATTCGTATACTTTACGTCGGTCACTGTTTACTGATACTGCTATGGCTTCATGTTAAAAAGGAAAACGTAAACAGAGTTCTCCATGGAAGCCAGGCCCTCTACTTTGATGAGATTCGTCTATAGTTTCTATAAACCGCTGTATTGCTTGTCTTGCCCGTCACAACATCTACTAATAATGGAAGAAAGACTCTAGTTGATGCGCTGCAGAATAAGACGGTAAGGATTATGAACAAAGAAATTCTCTCTCATATGAAGGGGTGAGCAAAAACGCACACTCTAAGCGCCGCTGTGCTGGAAAAGCATTCGGGAAGAGTGGCGCATGAGGCTAGATCGCAGACCCAACAGCCATGGCGCATAGTAGTGGTAGAGGAAAGACTGAGCTGAAAAGCAAGCCCAGATTATTCCTTTTGAATCAGTCAGCGATCTACAAATGTGGTGGCCTGCAAATCTTTATCTGACGAAAATGTTGATTTATTTGTAAATTGGATTAGATTTTTTGTGTCATCCTTGGACCTTTGCTAAATGCATAAGAGGGCATACAAAATACTTCATTTAAAATAGCGCTGGGTAATATACTGGATTTATCCAGTTACCACTAAAACACATTCATGATTGTGTAGGCATGACTTGCTATTTTTACCAATCATATGGTGGTCCCCTTACCTTTGGCTTGGGTGAGAAGGACCGCTACATAATTACTCTGCCCCCCCAAACACAAGGTGATCTTGCCCCCGATTAGTTGTATCACACAGG
The DNA here is from genome assembly GCF_040938575.1 of Ambystoma mexicanum. NCBI lineage: Eukaryota > Metazoa > Chordata > Amphibia > Caudata > Ambystomatidae > Ambystoma > Ambystoma mexicanum. The sequence continues at coordinate 1,166,789,887 of NC_090935.1, read as the reverse complement.
CGGCCAAGTTGGGGGTAGAGCTGTGGTGGATTGGAGAAACATTTGTCATGAATGTCTTGAAGTTACATGTAGCCGCTGCTATTTGACAGCTTCCTCAATTTCAATGTTATATTTTAGTTTAATGAAGGACACTATTTCTGGGTAGCTATTCATGGAGCGTTGGCCCACTGGACATGTTTATGAGGTGGGAAATGTATTTCCAGTTCCAGTTTCTTCCTTGGTTTCCCGCCTACGCGCCAGTCAGCTTCTAAGCGAAACGTTGCCATGTTAAGCAAGCCATGTGCCAAACCCGACTAAAACTAGCCACCATGTCAGGAGGATGGTGCTCATTTATGAATGTTCATGGGCGGCCTGCGACCAAAATATAGTGCAAGATAAGTGGTCCCCTTGCACGAACCACGCACAATTCATGACACTTTAGGAGAACATATTTCAGTAGCATCTGTGGTAGCGGTTTTTGTGTCAAATTGTGCATTTAAAGTTCTTTGGGTGCAGTACCAATGTCGTTTAAAATGACCTGCTGCCGAGTATACCAAGTAATGAGCGTGCCCTCATTGGCCCAGAAAAGTGTCTCACACTAACCGCACAGGCTGGCTCGTCAGCCATTGGCCTATGGGCCAGTCTGTTAACATGATGCTTTTCCAAAGAAGGAGCGTATACCATGCTTGGCCACTCTTGAGTTTTTGAAATCTGCAAATTCAGGCTTTTATGAGCTTTTCCGAACATTCCTTACAATTGTGAGTCCTTGTGCCTTTTGCCTAGAACCCATAATCAGAAAAGCAGAAATATGTTTACACTACTTTTTGGAATGATCAGTGTGCTCCTTTTAGCAAAGCAATGTTGGCCTTGTGTCAGACAACACCTCTAGGCCGGCCTCATATGTGTGGAAGGAGTAGAATAGACTTTCCTATTGCGGCTTACATGGCTGCATTTGGTTCTGCTTAAGGGGGTTAGCGCTTGCCTTAAACATGGAGCATCCTGCACTAAGCAAGTTCATAGTCTGACATGTCCGTCTTTGCCAGTCCTCCATCCAAGGTCCACTGATTCGGGCCATAGCCACAGGTTTTATTAGTACAAAGCTTAGAAGGGGCAACACTGACATTAAGCGCTATTGAAATATATATCATTACAGTTGGGTCAGTTGCCAGAGGAAAATATCTCCAATTTTGGATGGTTATTTACTGCCATGAGCAACAGCAAGATAGAAACAGCCAGGGATCCACATGTACATCAACACTGCAAGACACTGATGAGTCCAATCTTGCTGCCGATTGTGGGACTGTTTTTTTTCTTCTTTTTTCTTTAACCATTGGCTCTTTTTTTAGAGGTGCAAATCTCACGGAACTCTCTTTTACCACCTTCCCCAGATGCAGCACCTTTGCCCATTCTGACTCCCAACCTCCCCTAGTGCCACTGGCATTGCTTGCCCAAAAAACACTCTGTCCTCATACACACCCTAGAATACTCCTTCCTTGCGTTGTCCCCGAACCACAGTTAAGCTGGAAAATACTATTTTGAGTACTTTCCTACGATATTTCTCAACTTTGTCTGGCAGAAATAGTTGATAGGGCAATATTATTACAACGATATTTTGTTATGTGATGTTTTCAAATCAAGGTTTTCCAATTGAAATAGTTCCTGGGGAAGGTCTCGGGTACAAAACACGTTTTATCATCTTTGTTCCCTCTCTAGGATAGAAAGTACATAAAATGGCAGCTGAACGCTGCCTACATGTTGTGAGACAGGCAAGCTAAGGAGACCGCAGGAAGAATAGACTCCAGCTCACAAATCGAGACCTCAGCACCAGGGACGTCATTTCACCCAAATGCCAGTGGTAGCAGAAGTGTCATAACACGACCCTTGACCTCTGATTACACCACAGGAAGTGATGTCATTTGACCCCACCCCAAAGTGATATCACTAGAAGAAATGGAAACCGACCTTCCCCCCTTGACAAAACAGGAAGTGGCATCACATAGCATTGTTCTGAAGTACCCTACGAAAATGGTTACGCTATCACTATAATGAGATACACAGTTATACAAGAATGGATCGCTATATGTATCTTTAAGATGAGTGTGTAAAGACCCATATTACCAAATTACTTGTGAATGCAAGCAGACGTCCATTTCCAAATGATAATGATGTTTTATTATATAGCACTTACCCTTAAGCACTTTATATAGAACAAATATACATACAATATCACCCAACCTGTTTTGGTACTCATTTATCTACCTCAGAAGGATGAACGGCTGAGTTGAGGTGTTTAAGAACAGACTAAATCAGTGACTCACCCCCTGAAGTGTGCCTGAAATAAACCTTCAATGAGTCTCACAATTATGGTATAGAATTCCAGAAAGACAAATTATTTGGTATTCCTATTCTTTCTTATTTTGGGTCACTGCTGAAAGTGTTAGACTTGTGGAACCCCCTGTTATTATTATTATTTTTTTTAAAGAGGCTTGTAAAAGAAAGCCAGCTACCCCAGAAGCAAAGAGCCACATGGTGCTGGCCACAGCCCAGGACCTTCCATTTAAAAAAAAGGGTAGCAAGGGAGAGAGGTAGCAAGAACAGATCAAGTCTTCTGATTCAGACCAGAGCTTCAGGGGCAAAATGTGTCATTTACAGATTGGTTCAGTATAGAAGTGCAGAGGCCTACACGCTTATTAAAAGAGCCTTATGCGCTATACAGCTCAACCTCCTAGCTTTGCCTGGCAGCAGCCAGAAGCCACTGGGAGTTCTTCAGACACGGGATGGGCAACAAAATATTCTAGTTCGGGTCCCAGCATGGCACAAACAATAATGCTGACTGGAGCAAAAACCTAGGCCAGTGATCCAGCAAGTACTAATGTTGCGGTCCTCTCGTGACCTAAGACAAATTAGCAGCTGAAGCACAGTATGGGAAACTGCTTCAGAAATGTAAGATTTTACCTTGCGGAGGAGATTGATGCAGACACTGCAACGAGGACTGCAGATAAACTACACGCCTGCTGATCATTACGGTCATGATACCTTCAAGTAGGCTTTGCAATGTGTGCACGCTTCAGCTCCCGCATGAAAGGACATTGCCAGTTGCGCTTGAAGATTTCTGGGAGTGCTCAATGAGATATGTTTCCATGTGAAAGAAAAATATATGTTTAAGTGTAGGAGTAGGCCGCACTTGATTGAATGGTTACTGGTAACCTGCTGCGTGTGATAAGAAAAAAGCGTGCTCTCTCTAATAATACGTTGGCTTGGTTTAAGGATCTAACAGGTGTTTATTAGTGTTGCCAACAAGTGTTTCATTTTCAAGACGATATGGGGTTGGTTGAGACTGGCAAGTGAGTCTTTAGGTGTGCCGGGGAGGTGCCCCAACAGGTAGTCACGTGGTTATTCCACAGTCCTGTTATGCTGTGGAGCCTGGTCGGGCTTTCAGATACAGTAGGCCATGGTGGTCTGTTTACAGGAAAGGACAATAGGTGCAGCAGGCATTGGGGCCATTAAACAGCTTGAATGTACAAATGACATAGCTAGTTAGAGTCCTCGATGCCACCTGATGCACACGGGCTGCATTTTGTAAATCCAATCAGAGCCGTCCCGACAGCCCTGGCGGACAGCTCAGACACCCGGCCCATAGCCCACTGATTTCAGAGGTGGCAGCGGCATTCATGCCCGTGTTGTGCATGCCAAGTCTCCATACTCTTGCCCGCCTCATGAAGCATGCACTAAGCATGCCATGCTGTGTGCATCTTCTCAAGGTGCATTACTTTACATGAAAATGAACACCATGGCAAGGAATGCCCGGGGTGTCGTAATACGTCCAGTGGATTGCCTCAGTCTTCCCTATGTACATGGCAGCAATTTGAAAACTCATAGCTTAGCCAACCAGTCAAGTTTACAAGTGACAGAATCAGGTTCTTTCAGAAAACAACTAAGAACCTGGCTGTTTAACACCAGCATGAGACCATCACCAAAATCAATTCAATTAAGGACAGCAAAATACCATCACAGAAACCTTAAACAACCATACACCTACTTTCTTGACCCATTGTAAGACACCCCTAAAATTACATGAACATACCATGAACACAAATGCAACCCACGACATAAGATTATTGGAAAATTGACTCATTTGGTTCAGATTCCATAAAACCAAAAATCGAATGAATACTACCACAATATCTAACAGACTGCCCCAATCCTTCCCAAAAAAAGTTGACAATTTAATCACTCTCAGATTCTGCCCAATTCCCCCATACATTACACGTACCCCTCATTTGTCTACTCCTCCCTACCACCATCCGACTCTCCTCTAAAATCTCCTGCCACCTTACACCACACACACAAATGCCCCCACATGGCTACCTCTGGCCTATCAGTTACCACATCAACATTAGATGAACTACCATAGATCACACTTCTTTAGCTCTAGCACCCGCCCAGCCTCCCACATCAGCAGCTAACCTACACCCAGAGCGATTTAGCTCATCTTGCCAGGGATCTCCCCTCCACATAAAACATATTCCCAAGTGTCAGTGCCAAGGTCCTAGAACTGGAGCCGCAATCAGGATGCAGGTACTTCTGACCGGTGTGGTACTTCTGACCGGTGTTAGGACTGGATTTCTATACTCTGGCCTGGTGGGCAGATGTATAGGAGTCCAACCTAGTTAGTGAACTGAGACAACTCTGCCAAACAAGGTAGCATGGAGAGTGGCCAAGGCTAAGCCTCTGGAAGGAGTGTGCCTGGGAGAGGGTCCACAATGAGTACACAAGGTATGTAATCAAGGATTACACTTAGACAAGTAGTTAAAAATACTATATTTACTTATGGCCATGAAAACACTATAAAAACGACTATAAGCAAGTAATAACATCACCCAATGCTCCTAATGGATGCATATATAGAGCCCCTGTAGCCAGTGCAGAAAAAACAATATACCGCCACCCCACAATACTGAAAGGGAAGGTAATATGTATATCTGCAAAGGCAGTCCACAAGAATTCAACACTAACTTCATAAATCCAACCCTAAATTGACTGGGGCCTTGTGCTGTAAAATACACAAAGTTCCAAGTAGTTTTGTAAGACAGGAAAAAGTTAGGAGGAGGGTCTTGTGGATGGGAGAAAGCTTCCAAAAGTCAGGTAGGGGTCTATTGCAGTGAATACAACTGTCCCCCAGCTTTTAGAGTACTTGCACGAACAATCAATGGAAAAACCAAACTATGGTAAAAGTTTTAAAAGGGGATATAATGGCTCAGTTAAATATCTCAGAACTCACCCCCTGTATTCTTGGATCTCTTGGGACTTGGCAGGTCTTCAGAGGGTCATTAGGGGTTGCGTTTCCCGCTATTTCTTCTGGACCTCGGTACCCAGGAGTTGCAGGTTGGAGTGAATCTCCAGTCAGCCACAGATGTTGGTGCATGTTCCAGTTGAAGAGTGCAGCTCACTCAGGTGCATGCCTCCTCTCAGCACACGACTGGATGTGGGAAATCAGTTTCTGGCAATAGTCACAATTGCGTAGCAACAGAAGGGTACACAGTTGTCGTGGTCAGAGTCTGCCTTGTATCTTGGGTTCCTTGGGTGTTAGAATGCCACAGTTTTACAAAGACGACACTTGTAGGACAAGCTGGTGGTCCCCAAAATTCCGAGCCAAAAATGCTGAATGTTGATGTCTGTGGCACGGTAGCACAAACCGAAGACTCTGGACCGCAGGGTACCGTGCAGACATCTGAAATGGATGTTCCCTCCACTCCCAGGGTCGAAGCTCCACCAAAGGGCTTCTAAAGATCTATTACCAGACAGGGCTCTTCCAGGACAGCAGGCAGAAGTTGGTCACCAGGCGAGACAAAATCAGCTCACCCAATGGAAGATCTGCCCTTCACACGCACTCCAGTAGTGGTCCAATCATGACCACTAATGGTGAAACTCAAGCATACTATCTAGATATACAGAAACCAATATGTGGATTGGGACCAGACAGTCCCAAACCACTTCCTGGGAACACAAACACACACACATAGCCCTGCAATAGCCTGAAAAACCAAGGTAAGGAAATGAGCAAAAAAACTTTTGCCTGGCAGGGCAGGAAGAAGGCCACAGCAAGATGGCCAAAAGACCAAGCGAAAGCTTGTGGCATGGCCATGTTGGGACACTAGGCACAGTTAGTAGCCAAACGCGGTAAGGTTAAAGAAAAGTATTGCAAAAATAGTCAAAATGCAACTGCTGCCACCAGCTTGTCTTTGGGCACATCTAAAGTAACCAAAACAAAAAATCCCTTTGGTTGTTGTACTCCAGGGTCATAAAAAAGAACCCCCATTGAACTGCATTGTAGTATGCATTGTGCAAGGTTAAAAGGCTACCCAAAAATAGATAACAAGAAAAGGGAAACAGTTTCCCAGTACTTGCAGCCTTAAGGACCAGTTTGTTTCCCCGTAACAATAAGTAAAAGTGCAGTGGAGTGAAGTCCATAGAAATGAAGAGAAAGTTGCTAGAAGGAGAAAACTTTCTTACAACCGGCACCCATCAACACCCCAGATTTCACATCTGCTTGTCCCTCTATTCCATTAACGACTGCCCAACCCTTGTTCCTCAAAGGGTTAGCACAGCAAAGCAACCAAAAATGACAGAAGGGTGCTAGACAGGATGAGTTTGCATTAAATAATAATGGAGGTAGTCTCCCTGTTTTTGTATAATAAATTCCAAACGTCATGGTATTTTTGAGGGTAAAAGAGTAATGGGGTAGCAGAAAGAATAATAAATTGGTCTGTGCAATTATTTTTGAAAGCCTGCAGGACCATACGTTTGGCTTACCAAACAGACTTCACTCTGGAGGCCCATTTCTTTGTAAAGCAGTTATGGACCAGTGGTGTTGAGAGTAGGTCTGCAGATTTTCATAACACTTTACAAAATCTCTGTTGAGATGTGTGTCCACGCGGCAGGACAGCAGGTTGAATCCTGCTAAGGCTGACTCTGAATTTCCTCTCTCCAAGAGTGATAACTTGAATAACGTTAAAATGAGGAGCATACTTCGCACCATTAGTGACCGGCAGAGTGGAACAGCACTGAGTTCTGGCGTCCCTGTGGTTCACATCCACAGCACTCCTGGCTGCAGAAAGAGCATCAATAAACCTGCGGTATGGCGAAGCACTGCCGAACGGAAACTTGGCCCATCTGCCACACGCCAGCAGCCCCGTTATATGGTATCTTAGAGCACAGCCCCAGGGTGGCAGTGCAAGTACAGACCCGAAGTGCATTAGAGTGTAAAGTTGCGCATGGGCCAGGCGGCAGCAGTGGCAAAGCCACAAACTGAACTGCCAGAATAAGGCAGAACCCCCCCACCCATTGAGCTATGAACAGGGGCGTAGGAGACCGATAAACACTGGGGGGGACAGGGGACACCTTGGGACTTTGCTTTTTTAATTTATGTATTGTGGTTTCGGTGCCCGAACCTCTGTGGTTACGTGGGGACTTTAAATTGCCCAACATTACATTTCACCATAACCGTACCCAATTTAAGCTCAATATATGTATTTTGAAGCAACCCTGCACAGCACCCATATACGATTCAGGGGCCTATAACACAGAAATTTGCGGTACGGAGACCGCTTCCCATAGCAATCTTATGGCCCGTGACCCCAACCCCCTGCCCCTCTTCCACTGGCTGCTCATTGTGTGCAAAGGAACCATTTAACGACCCCTCCATCCCTATTACAACCTAAAACTCATTCCTCATATATTCACCTCCTGTACTTTGACCACGACACAACGCTCCTTCCTTGCTGGAAACTGAAACCCTCCTTCACTCGAACACCGAAACTTGAGGACACCGGAACCTTTCCAGCACTCCTAACACCTGATTTTTAAAGAGGAATTACGTCCATTGCCACAATAGGAGATACCATCCTACTACCCACAGACCTACCGCCCTTGGCTCACCCGTCGTGCTCCTTCCATTAATTTCTGTTATACTGCACATTTTCAGGGTAATTCATAGAATTTCGCAGAAAAGTGTCGCAAGCGGCTGGCACAGAGTGTCCGCGTGCGATTGTCTGCGCCAGGCACGTGCGCTAAAACCGATTTCCGCGCACAGCGTATTCATGGATTTTAGGCTCCCAAACCAGCCGTGGCGCAGAGAATCGCAGCGACCCTGCAGCAGCACCAGTAACGCCCCCAAGAACGCCCTCGCGCAAGGAAAAGCCATCAAAATCGCTAAATCATCGCAAAGGGCTGCGCTAACCCTGGACCAGTTCACCGGGCTGGCAAACAGCAAACGCCAAGCGGGGAACGTGTATTTCAGGGGTGCGCGGGAAGTTCCACACGCGATTGGCCCCGTGCAAGCATGGTACGTGTATTTCAGGGGTGCGCGGGAAGTTCCACACGCGATTTCAGCAGGGTACGTGTATTCCAGGGGTGCGCGGGAAGTTCCACACGCGATTGGCCCAGTGCGAGCAGGGTACGTGTATTCCATGGGTGCGCGGGAAGTTCCACACGCGATTTCATCAGGGTACGTGTATTTCAGGGGTGAGCGGGAAGTTCCACACGCGATTGGGCCAGTGCGAGCAGGGTACGTGTATTTCAGGGGTGCGCGGGAAGTTCCACACGCGATTGGCCCCGTGCAAGCAGGGTACGTGTATTTCAGGGGTGCGCGGGAAGTTCCACCCGCGATTGGCCCAGTGCGAGCAGGGTACGTGTATTCCATGGGTGCGCGGGAAGTTCCACACGCGATTTCAGCAGGGTACGTGTATTCCAGGGGTGCGCGGGAAGTTCCACACGCGATTTCAGCAGGGTACGTGTATTTCAGGGGTGCGCGGGAAGTTCCACACGCGATTTCAGCAGGGTATGTGTATTTCAGGGGTTCTGGGGAGTACTACACGTGAATTGGCCGTGTGGGTCCTCCCAGGTGTACGCTCCACAACCTCCACGGCCCCTGCAGGCAGCCCACACCACGGGGGACTACCCTGCACCCCTGCTCATGTCCCGCAGGCAGCCCATCCACCATGGGCATGCCCCCCAGCCAACCCACATGTCACCTTGCACTACTGATCAACAATGCATGTCTCCCACCACCCCCACCCCCCAGCAGTGCAGGGGCAGCCTCCACCAGGCCCCCACTCATGTCTCCCACCACCCCCACCCCCCAGCAGTGCAGGGGCAGCCTCCACCAGGCCCCCACTCATGTCTCCCACCACCCCCACCCCCCAGCAGTGCAGGGGCAGCCTCCACCAGGCCCCCACTCATGTCAACCACCACCCCCACCCCCCAGCCATCAGGGGCACCCTCCACCAGGCCCACACTCATGTCTCCCACCACCCCCACCCCCCAGCAGTGCAGGGGCACCCTCCACCAGGCCCCCACTCATGTCTCCCACCACCCCCACCCCCCAGCAGTGCAGGGGCACCCTCCACCAGGCCCCCACCCATGTCTCCCACCACCCCCACCCCCCAGCCACCAGGGGCACCCTCCACCAGGCCCCCACTCATGTCTCCCACCACCCCCACCCCCCAGCCACCAGGGGACCCTCCACCAGGCCCCCACCCATGTCTTCCACCACCCCCACCCCCCCACCACCATGGGCAGCCCCCACCAGGCCCCCACTCATGTCTCCCACCCACCCCCACCCCCCATGGGCAGCCCCCACCAGGCCCCCACTCATTTCCCCCTGCACCCCCACCCCCAGCATCCAGGGGCAGCCTCCACCAGGCCCCCACTCATGTCTCCCACCACCCCCACCCCCCAGCAGTGCAGGGGCACCCTCCACCAGGCCCCCACTCATGTCTCCCACCACCCCCACCCCCCAGCCACCAGGGGCACCCTCCACCAGGCCCCCACTCATGTCTCCCACCACCCCCACCCCCCAGCCACCAGGGGCACCCTCCACCAGGCCCCCACCCATGTCTCCCACCACCCCCACCCCCCAGCCAACAGGGGCACCCTCCACCAGGCCCCCACTCATGTCTCCCACCACCCCCACCCCCCAGCAGTGCAGGGGCACCCTCCACCAGGCCCCCACCCATGTCCCCTATCACCACCACCGCCAGCAGTGCAGGGGCACCCTCCACCAGGCCCACACTCATGTTTCCCACCACCCCCACCACCCAGCCACCAGGGGCACCCTCCACCAGGCCCCCACTCATGTCTCCCACCCACCCCCACCCCCCAGCCACCATGGGCAGCCCCCACCAGGCCCCCACTCATGTCCCCCTGCACCCCCACCTCCCAGCATCCAGGGGCAGCCTCCACCAGGCCCCCACTCATGTCTCCCACCACCCCCACCCCCCAGCAGTGCAGGGGCACCCTCCACCAGGCCCCCACTCATGTCTCCCACCACCCCCACCCCCCAGCAGTGCAGGGGCACCCTCCACCAGGCCCCCACCCATGTCTCCCACCACCCCCACCCCCCAGCCACCATGGGCAGCCTCCACCAGGCCCCGACTCATGGCCCCCTGCACCCAGGTCCTCACAATCCCCAATCATGTGCGTTATGGTCAGCCTCCACAGCCAAAAAGCCCTACCAAGTAACCCATTCACCCACATGGAAATGGAAATTACATGTTACACCCCCAATGTTCATAAAGCTAATGAACCCATGTCCGTCACACACAATGGTTGCAATTGAATGGGAAAACACCCAACATGACATGCATGAAACCAATGAGATGATACCACACAGTGAAGTATGAAAACAAAATTGTATTAAAAAAAAATAAGTGCAAAAGAAATGAAATAAACTACAATGACAATGAAAAAAAGATAAGCTGCATGTCCGTTTAAAATAAATAAAAACACCAAATCCTAATCCAAAAGTCAAATGAAAAATAAAATCAATCCAATGAAGAACTATGTACAAAACATCCAAGGGTCCATGAGCCCAACTGAACAAAGGAAACCTACAAAAAACCCTAACTAAAATGCAACTATATACAAAAAGTGGAGCAGTGTCCGTCGACTCCAAATCATAAGAACAAACAAAGGAAACCTAAAACTAAAGAACTATATACAAAGGCGGCGGGCAAGTCCAGCGGCTCACTCCGTGGTGTTCCGGGCCAGGGCATCATCGAACTCCTGTTCGATGTCCCGGAGGCGGTCCTGTTCCATGGCCCCGAGGGTCCGCAGGGACGACGCCGTGTCCTCCTCCAACCCCCTGCGGATTGCCTCGAGGCACTCGGCCCGCCTCAGGGCCCTCCGCATGGAGTTCTCCGCCCTGACCATTGTGAGCCGCGCCTCTTCCGCCCGCCGCCGCTCCGCACCTATCTGCTGGCCCAACCGCTGCCACACAGAAGACACACCCCGTCCTGGGTCAACCTGCCCTCCGGCCGATGCCTGCCCCTCCGATGTTGAAGGCCCCGAGCCTACATGGCTCCCACCACGTTGCTGCTGCTGCTGTGCCTCTGCCCGTGCACTGCCTCCTGCTGCCTGCACATCCTCCGCCGGCTGGGGTGCAGTTGTTGATGTGGCCTCCCCTGCTGGACGTCCGCCTCCCGACTGTGGCAGTGATGCCTCCTCCACCAGCCTGGCTGCACTGTCAGAGGCAGCTCCACAGGGCACCCAGGTGACTGATGGGTGGGAAGATGGCACAGAGGATGACTGGCGCGTAGGGGGTCCAGTTGAGGAGGGGGTCGGAGCAAGCCCCATCAGATGGAGGAATCCGGCCTGGGTGACCTGTCCCAGCAGGCTGACGTGGTCAACGAGCCATTCGAGATGACGTTTAGTCTCTCCATGAAAAGACTGCAGGTCACCTCGCATGGCCCGTTGACGCAATGCCACACTAGCCAGGACAGGCTCAACCCGGACCTGGATAGCCACGTCCGCAGGCAGAGGAAGGCCAGTTGACGTCAGCTCATCCCCTGCCTGAAAACGGGTCTGGACGTAGGCATCCCTGCTGGTGCAAGATGATGCAGGGACAGGATCGGGGACAGGATTGCACACAGGCACCTCCGCGGCAGCCTGTGCTGCCTCCTGTCCCTGGTCCTGCACTGCACCACTAGCACCAGTGGGATCCCCACCTCCAGACCCCGTCTCTGGTGCTTGCACGGCCTCCTCCTCCACCAAACCCCCCACCAACCTGGATGACTCCGTGCCATCTTCCCCTGTTGGGCCCTGTGGGGTCCCAGCTGCCCCTTCTGCTGCCGAGGAGTCCAACTCCAACCTCCGCCTCTTGGACCTCCCCCCGGCAGCTGTGGCCTGGGACGAGGCACCGGACTCCTCACTCCCCGACGAGATGACAACACGGGAGGGGAGCCGGGCCTTGCGTCTCCGGCTGGCGGTGGGATCCCCGCCGCTGTGCTCCACAGCACCTTCTCCGCCCTCTTCATCAGTTGACGCTGCAGACAGGGAGAAACAAAACACAGGCATCAGGGCACTGTACAATGGACACATACACACATGACAGTTGCACATGAGTGGCATTGGCAAACCTCAGACATGTCATCACAATCCCCAACACACATGTCATTACAACTCGCACACATGAGCCATACCACAGCCATATCGCAACTGCCCCCACCATCCCTACACATACAACAGCATGAGCAGCCAAAGGTGAGCCAGACATCACATGCAACACAGGAAGTGCACCACACATGTACACACACCACCACACTTGCATGCATGTGTACACCTCTGCCAAGTGTCGCACTGTTCAGACGGGCATCCATGTCACATCTGCCAATCAGGCTTCCACATACCGCTGTCACCTGCATCCATGTTGCATCACTGTTGCACCCTTGTCAAATACACACACATGCACATGTACACAGTGCTCATACATGCAGCCGAAAACAACATACATGCGTGACATCACAGACATGTCTACTTACATACACATTCATCCAAACATGTGTGCCCACACAACTGCATTTGGCATGCAAGCCTACACACACAAGCACCATCCATGTCTCACACATTACAGCCCTCGCATGTGTCAGCCCCACGGCCCTGTACACCCCCACCCATACTCGACCCCATACAAACAGATGTGCAACCTGCACACTACCGAATAATCACCACACGCACTGCTCACAATCAGGATGCATGTACACTCACCGCTCGACTCCAGACGGGTCTGCTTCTCTAGGACCTGGACGTGGAGCGCTGGGGATATGCGTTCCAGGACCCTCATCTGTTCTTCCGACAAGTGGCCGCGGCGCCCCTTGGCATCCGCTGCCTTCAAGAGGAGCCGGGCCTTGTTCAGGGTCCTGGACCTGAAGTCCTCCCAGCGCTTCCTGACATGTTGTAAGTCGCGGACTGCCACCCCCTCCGCGTTGATGGCAGTCACGATGTCAGTCCAGATCCGAGTCCGTCCTTCCTTGTCGGCGCGGGAACTTCCGAAGAGGGCATCATACTGCCCCAGGACTTGCTCCACCAGGACACCAACTTCGGTGGCACTGAAGCTGGTGCCCCTCTGCCTCTCTGGCCGGGGGTTGTCAGTGGTCCCAGATGGTGTTTGCCCCGACATGACAACCCCAGAGGCAGGAGTGGGTGGGCAACTGGGTCCTGGGGCTGGGCTGTGGAGCGATGGAATCCCAGTCGGGAGTCTTCGGTTCCAGCAGGGGTGGTCACAGCAACAGCACCCCTGGCTGATGTGCAGGCAGCAAATGGCAGTGCACGTGGGCAGCAGGCAGTCAGGCAGCAGCAGATGGCAGGTGGGAGCGTGCTCGGGGCTCTGGGGGGCAGTAGTTCGGCCTTCTGGGCAGGAGCGTGGTCTTCCGTGTGCTTACGCGTGGCCAGCTTGATACGGAGTGATTTGGCACGTGAAAAATCCAACACGTCTGCGTGTAATTCGAGGAAAGGCCCTTAGCGCGTAAACGCATTGCCAGCGTATGCACGTCTATGAAGTCACGTGCACGTTGAATTGGGCACACGTTTGAAAATGTTGCGTGTGAAAAAAATGAAAGACACGTCCGAGTGTCAAAGCGTGTAATTGGTGGGAATGGGCCTAGCGCGTACACGCGGCAATGACAAAGCGTGTAATTGGTGGAAATGGCCCTACACGCAGAAGTGACAAAGCGTGTAATTGGTGGAAATGGCCCTACACGCAGAAGTGACAAAGCTTGTAATTGGTGGAAATGGCCCTACACGCAGAAGTGACAAAGCGTGTAATTGGTGGAAATGGCCCTAGCGCATACACGCCGCGTAAGTGACGCTGGAAGTGTGGGCCTGTATAAAAGGTACGTGTAGAACACCATTTCCTTGTACGTGCTTTTCGTGGAGAGCGAGTGGGTGAATTCTGTACTTCTTGTCGTTTCACACGCGATTTACTTCACGGCGTTTCAAGTTCGTATTCCCTGTTACCTCTGACAGCTTTTTCTCTTTTTTCTCTTTTACTGGTTTACCTGGGCCTGTTCCCTCAAACAGTGTTCCCTTCTACTGTTGTCCTGTCTCCTCAGACAGCGTACAAATCTTCTTTTGGCGGGGGTGTTGCCAACCAAACGCGTTCCTTTTTCACGCTCTTTTACCTGGCAGACGGTGAGTCACGCACGTATCTAACATCTGTGCTTGCCCCGTGTGTAGCCTACCCCTTCAGAGGTCATTCTAGGCTGCGTGTGACACGCATACGTTCATTCTTGTGTTACTGGGTGCCACAGCGTAGTGCAGGTTTTTCTTTCTGCACACGTGGTCTAGGAGGGGTTGCGTGCACGTCATCTCCCTTTTTTGGGCCTCCTGTGCGTAGCGTGACCCGTCATCTTTCCCCAGGGGTTACATTCAGCCTTGCTAGAGCACTAGGGTACAATTACCATCTGGTACCCAACCCCTTTGACCCCCAATTGCCCAGGACAATAGTTTACAGCCACTCCCATACGCACATTAACATCAGTGCCATGGCTGGGAGGCGAGGATTCCGTAAGGGTGGCAAAGGTGGAAGAGCCACAAGTGGTGGCCGTGGTGGATCCGGTAGGGGACGTGGTCGTTACTTGCAGGGTGAGCCTGTCCCCCCATGTGTGGAGGACCAGTCAAGGGCACCCATAATCCCCCCCTCCCGTTGAGGCTGATGTGGCTGACACCATCCATGCTCAGCCCTTGTTGGACCAGCCCATTGTGGCACCAGACCTGGCTGACTCCATGGCTGACTTCCAGGTCAGCAGGCCTATGACACGTGCGCTGGTGCACGTTGATGTCATCATGCCACGTGCATCTGGGGCAGCAAGGTCATCTGCTGCCCCAAGTAGGCAGGGCGGAGAGGCTGCAGGGGCAGCTGCGGCTCCATCCACCCCAGCTCTCACACACCCAGCCAGGACAGTGTCGGTCCTAGTCCATCCTGCTGACATTCCCCCTGACACCATTACACTTGAGCCAATGCCTGCACCAACTCCCATGCTGAGTGTGCAATCCCACACTCCTGATACAGAGTCCACCAGGGCTCCTGCCCCTAGTGTCCAGAGCGGCGCAGGACACTCAGGATCACCACCACCTTCCAAGCGGAAGAGGAAGAGTGCTCGTCCGGCACAGGCTGATGCCCCAGACACGACTACACAGTCCGGCCCATCGAGGAAGCCCAGCTTCACGGATGACGAACTGAATGCACTTGTCGAGTATGTGTCCGCACATGATAACGAGATGGTCATTGTTGCAGGATCCAAGACCACACCTGCACAATGCCAGGCACACTGGCAGACCGTTGCGGACATCGTAAGTGCCCTTGGAATCGTGAGGCGCACAGCCAATGATTGCTATAAGCGCTGGAATGACCTAAAGCGCAGGGCAAAGAGTAAGCTGGCCTCAAGTCATGCCGCAACTCTAGTGACTGGAGGTGGGTCTCCAGTAGTAGACATGGAACTCATTCCACATGAGTCAGTCGCTGGGACCTACGTCACGGAGGAACAGATCCAAGGCGTGGGAGATCTGCCTGATTACGAGGCATTGTCCGGTGAGTGCACATGCATGTGTGTGTCATCCATGTGCATGGTGTGTGTGTGAGGGCTTCTGTTTGTGTGCCAGGTGAGAGTGTGTGCGCCTGAGTCATATGGGTCAGCCATGTGCTTCATGCAATACATCCTGCGCAGCTGCATTTGGCCATAGCAGTATCCCTTCTGCCAACAGTAGACATCTAGCCCAACTGCACACCAGTTGCCCTTGAAGTGTCACCTTGCCACAACATTGTTGCTTATTTTTCACTGTTCATTCAGTCAGATTGTTTGCATTCCACCACTTTTACTAGGCATTTCGCAGTCCTCTAGTCACATGTCTGACATGGCTACGGTAAAGTGGAATGACTTTGTTACCTGGATATCATTTGTTCACACATGTCCCTGTGCAGTTGGACCATTTTGGACTGGCAGCTCCAGGTGAAAAATCTGACCTGTTTGAATTAGAAAAGCTATTACATGCGGGAACTGGACTGAATGAATAGGTGCTGCCCTCCTCTCCATCTTCACTCAATAGCAATGGTGCATGCCATCTGTGTGATGGCATGTGTGTTTCACCTGGCAATCACAGGCCAATGTGTGATGCCACTGCCAGGCAGCATGCAGAAAATGTGTTCATCTTCCATCTTGGTGTCATCAGTGTGTGCCATTTGCCTGCCCTTCATATGCAGTGAGGGTGCATGCATGGGAGGGTTTTAGTCATGTGGGACATGTGTCAATCAAGTACTGGTTCTCTTGCTTCTCAGCCCTCATTGTGTGCCATGGTGCTAATGCCTGTTTCCATTTCTTTGTTTTTATGTCTTTGCAGGGGAAGACCACCTGATACTGCTGGGGTTGTGGAGATGGTGCAGACCCAGGAGGGGTCCGAGGGCCGACCAACCACCAGTGAGGGACGTGGTGTGGTGGTGGGTGAGAACCCACAAGTGCTGCAGGTCGTGCTCTCAAGGGGTGTCTCTGGCTGCACCTCCCCCGAGTTGTACTCAGGTGTTGATTCGGATGATGAGACCTACGTGCCGTCGCAGGTGAGTGTTCCAGGGAGGGATTCTGTTCTGTCCCACCCACCTGCACCAGGGTCAGAACCCTCAATGGGGATGTCAGTGTTGGCAGCTACGCCTTTGGTGGTTACGGATGCAGGGTCACACTCCGCAACATCTGATCCTGTTCCTGGGCCAGCAGATCAGAGGGGGAATGCAGTCCTGCAGCCTCAGGCAGTGCCGGCACAGCAAGGCGCAGTTCGCCTTGCCCCAGACAGGTGTGTTGCCCGCCGACGTGGTGGCCGTACGCCACCTGGCAATACCGCATGGGAGCAATCCATTTACGGTATGGCAACCCAACAGGCAGCATCATCCGAGATGATGGCTCAGGCCATGGATAGGGTGGCTACTTCCATTGTCCCCCCTGAAAGGCTGATGGAGCGACTACAGCAGGCAACCGACTCCATCTGCCAGTCACACAGGGAGGACATGTTGGCGTCCAACAGGGACAGGCGGGCGGCACTGGCGACTCTGCAGGAGGCCATCTCCATAGAGTCCCAGGGCCACAGGGAAGCCCTGAGGCAGGAGCTCCTTCACCTCAGGACGACTCTTGTGAGCTTGAGGCTTCAACACACCAAAGGACAGAACAGCAGCTGGAGCGTCTCACCCGTACGCTCTCAGCTGAGATGCAGGCAACTAGGGCGGAGGTCCGGGCATCCCGTGAGTTGTTGCATGGAGACCTCCGCACACTCATCCTCCAGAACGAGACCTACCACACCCACATGCTTGCAGCCATGGAGGAGCAGACTAGGGCCTTGCGTGGGCTGCCTCCCATAGTGCAACCACCTCCGGATGCAGCTGCACAGGGTGATAATAGCGACAGCAGTGATACTCCCACAATAGGGTAGCCGTGTGGGCCATGAGCCCATGGAGGTGTTTTTTTTCCCCAGGATCCACACAGGTGGGTTTTGGTGTGCACCCTGTCCGCGGACCTCCTGGGTGGCCTCCCCAACCCCCCCGGGCCCATCAATGGCCATTTTTGATTTTTTTGTATTTTTATTTTTAGTTTTATTTTTATTTTTAATTATTTTTTTCCCAATTTTTTTGGGACAATTTGTTGCCTTCCGTGGTTCCTGTGGGCATACGCTGCATTGTGGCTGGGCACATGCAGGCTTGTCATGTATTTGGTTCAGATGCTTGGGTTTGAGTCACACACACCCCTCCTGCTTCCCGTTTCCATGGGCTTGCAAAGGGTGTGCCCAAGTGACATTGACGTACATGGTGACATTGGACTCCCACTACATGTGTGGGTAGTCTAGTCAATACTGTGTATACATTCCTAGTGCATATTGCTGTTGTGTTGTACACTGCATGTTGCATTGATGTGTAACTCATCATCTGTGTCTACCTCCCAATTTGCAGGTCCCTTCCTCATGTCTACACAAGGCCCTCTAGTTTGGAGATGGGGTCCATGTTGGCAGCAGTGCACCTACAACTCTACATGGCGCCAACACTGCACAGTTGGTAGTGGTGGGAGTGCAGGCATTTCCAGGTGGTGAGACTACTAATCTATTACATTTGTGATGTCATGTTAATGGTAGTACCTGCTCAAGTTTGTTGTTGGTCCTGCATTACTGTGAGCATTTCAGGTGTTGCAAGTTTCAATTAGGGACACTGTACATTGTGACACTAGTGTCATGTTGTGGGGATTACTTTGTTTACCTGCAAATAGCATGACATGGCACGGTGTGTCGTGTGGCGGTGCTGGGGATGGGTTGGCTGACATGGCACTGTCCTCTTGTTGCATTTTGCAAGTGGGTATTCATTTTAGCTGCTTGAATGTGTTTCTTCACAAAACTACATTGGTGGTGTCTGTGTGGGTAGGGATGCACACATTGTAACACTTCCAGGTGAACAATCTCAGGCTGATATGGTTTTGACGGTTGATTCTCCAGACATTCAGGATCAGTGTCAGGTTGAGTCATCATTGATTGTCAGATGGAATGTGCCAGGGCAGTGTGCACTCCACAGGGGTGTGATTTCTATGTGAAGTAATTAGCCACTAGCTGTGTACGGGCTGCCTCCCCCCGTGCCCTTTCCCCTCCCATGCGCAGCTGCTGTGCATGTGGTTGGGGATGTGGGGCCACCACCATGTCCACGGCCAGGCCCCGGCGTGTTGCAACGTTGTGCAGGACACATGCTGCCACTATGATCCTGCACACTACTGGGGGAGCGTACAACACCTGCCCGCCAGAACGGTCAAGGGAGCGAAAGCGTGACTTTAGCACTCCGAATGTGCGCTCCACTATGCCCCGGGTTGTAATGTGGGCTGTGTTATATCTTACCTGGGGTGGCGTGGTGGGGTTCCGAATTGGCGTCATCATGTGGGGGCTGAGAGGGTAGGCACTGTCCCCTGTGGAGGTGGTGATTGGTATCATTGGTGGGGTTGTGACCTTGCTCAGTATCTGACATGCATGCATGTGCAGTGGCATTCATACTCACCAAGCAGCCATGTATCGCCATGCCGCCCAGCTTCTAGGTCCCGGCTTAGGGTGGACATTCGGTAAATGAAGCTGTCGTGGGTGGACCCGGGATAGTTGGCATATACTGAGGTGATGATTCCCTTGGCATTACATACTACCTGCACGTTGATGGAATGCCAGTGCTTGCGGTTCCTATAGATGTGCTCTGATGCCCTGGGGGGACGTAGAGCCACATGGGTGCAGTCGATGGCACCTAGCACTTTGGGGAATCGTGCCACACCGTAAAAATCCAGGGCAGCAGCATGCCTTTCTGCAGGTGTTCTGGGCAGGTATATGTGCCTGCGGACTGATGGGCGTGCAGTGATGATGTTCAAGACCTGGTGTAGGCAGCGTGACTGGGTGGCCTGTGATACCCCACCAACTATGGCACTTGTCCGCTGAAATGATCCAGTGGCTAAGAAGTGCAGTACATTGAGGACCTTCTCCAGGGGGCTGAGTGCTTGGGAGCACAGGGTGGGTGATGTGAGGTCATCCTCCCACTCACTCACCAGGTCCAGTATTATGTGTGGTGGAAACCTGTACCTCCCATACACCTGGTCATCAGGCATCCCGAAAAGGCTGGTTCTGGGTGTGAATATTCTGGCCCTGACTATCCTCCTCCTCCTCCTTTGGTAGCCCACGCCCACTGCTGCTAGGAACGGTATGTTCATCCTGGGTCTGAGCTTGTTATTTTGTTAGCGCGCAAATGTATGCGTTGCGCATGTTGTAGGCGAGCGTGTGACCCGCGCACCCCTGAAATCCAGTACCCAGTCCAATAGCGTGTGGAAATTCCCGCGCACCCCGGGATACAGGTGCACTGACGTACTTGCGTGTGTAAGTGCCCGCGCACCCCTGATATACACGTACATAGGCCAATCGCGTGTACGCGCACTTTTGTCCAATTACACGCGATGACACTCTGACGTGCTGTCCAATTACACGCGATGACACTCTGACGTGCAGTCTTTCCACGTGTGCTCTGTCATCACGTGCTGTGTGGGAAACACCCGTGCGGGTCACGTCACAGACGCGCTTACGCGCTGAGGGCCTTTGGTCCAATAGAATTGCGTATGCGTGCTGACGCGCTTATGCGCTAAGGGCCTTTCCTCGAATTTCACGCTGACGTGCAGGATTTTCACATGCCAAATCACTCCGTATCAAGCTGGCCACGCGAAAACACACGGAAGACCACGCTCCTGCCCAGAAGGCCGAATTACTGCCCCCCAGTTCCCCGAGCAGCCTCCCACGTGCCATCTGCTGCTGCCTGCCTGCCTGCTGCCACCGTGCCCTGCCATTTGGTGCCTGCACATCAGCCATCTGCAGGGGTCCAGTTGCTGTGTCCACCCCTGCTGGAACTGAAGACTCCTGACTGGGATTACATCGCTCGACAGCCCAGCCCCAGGACCCAGTTGCCCACCCACACCTGCCTCTGGGGTTGCCATGTCGGGCACTTCCACATCTGGCACCAGTGGCAACCCCAGGCCAGAGGGGCAGAGGGGCACCAGCTTCACTGCCACCGAAGTTGGTGTCCTGGTGGAGCATGTCCTGGGGCAGTATGATGCCCTCTTTGGATCGTCCCGCGCCAGCAAGGAAGGACGGGAGAGGATCTGGGCCGACTGTGTGGTTGCCATCAACGCGGAGGGGGTGGCAACCCGCGACGTCCAGCAGATCAAGAAGCGCTGGGAGGACTTGAGGTCCAGGACCCTCGTGAAGGCCTGGCGCCTCGTGGAGGGGGGCCGGGGCCGCATGAGTTCCATCCAGATGAGGGTCCTGGAACGCGTACGCCCAGCGCTCCACGCCCAGATCCTTGAGAGGGAGACCCGTCTGGAGTTGAGCGGTAAGTGTCCAAGCATTGCTGTGTGAGACAGGGCATGTTGCGGTGTGCTGGTTCTCTGATACTTGCCTGTATGTGTGACATAGGCCATGTATGCATGTATGTGTGCAGGGACATCATGGTAATGCATGTGCGACCAGTGATGTGTGAACCACATGGTTGTTGCATGTGTTTAAATGCCACATGGGGAGACCTATGCAGATTTTAGACATGAGAGCATGCCAGTCTCTGTTCCTGGACATGGGTGGGGGTGAGGGATGGGTGCTGATGGCAGGTACATATATGGTAGCCATGTCTGTGTGCCTGACCTGCGTGTCTGTGACTTGTGCATGCCATGGATGCATGACACATGTGTGTGACAATGCACAGATTCACTGATGCAGCCTAGTTACCCTTGTATCCGCTGTGTTTGGGGTGTATGGGGCCAGATGGATGTGACTGAGGTGAAGTGTGTGCATGTGATAGGCATGACCCATGATGCATGTGAGTTCCATATCATTGTATGTTTCAAGAGTCCATTGGACATGTATGGAAATGTCCATGGCATGCACCATGCCTGTTACTGTGTGTGTTTTGCCTGGACTGACCCATGTGTTGTGGAGGGACATGATGGAAGTGTACTTTGACAGTGGTACTCATCTGCTATTGCTTCCTGTCTAGGGGACCATTGTACAGTACCCTGATGCTTGGGGTGGAGGGTGCCCCTGGTGGCTGGGGGGTGGGGGTGGTGGTAGACATGAGTGGGGGCCTGGTGGAGGCTGCCCCTGCACTGTTGGGGGGTGGGGGTGGTGGGAGACATGAGTGGGGGCCTGGTGGAGGGTGCCCCTGCACTGCTGGGGGGTGGGGGCGGTGGGAGACATGAGTGGGGGCCTGGTGGAGGCTGCCCCTGCACTGCTGGGGGGTGGGGGTGGTGGGAGACATGAGTGGGGGCCTGGTGGAGGGTGCCCCTGGTACCTGGGGGGTGGGGGTGGTGGGAGACATGAGTGGGGGCCTGGTGGAGGGTGCCCCTGGTGGCTTGGGGGTGGGGGTGGTGGGAGACATGAGTGGGGGCCTGGTGGAGGGTGCCCCTGGTGGCTGGGGGGTGGGGGTGGTGGTAGACATGAGTGGGGGCCTGGTGGAGGCTGCCCCTGCACTGCTGGGGGGTGGGGGTGGTGGGAGACATGAGTGGGGGCCTGGTGGAGGGTGCCCCTGCACTGCTGGGGGGTGGGGGTGGTGGTAGACATGAGTGGGGGCCTGGTGGAGGCTGTCCCTGGTGGCTGGGGGGTGGGGGTGGTGGGAGACATGAGTGGGGGCCTGGTGGAGGGTGCCCCTGGTGGCTGGGGGGTGGGGGTGGTGGTAGACATGAGTGGGGGCCTGGTGGAGGCTGCCCCTGGACTGCTGGGGGGTGGGGGTGGCGGGAGACATGAGTGGGGGCCTAGTGGAGGGTGCCCCTGCACTGCTGGGGGGTGGGGGTGGTGGGAGACATGGGTGGGGGCCTGGTGGAGGCTGCCCCTGGTGGCGGGGGGGTGGAGGTGATAGGGGGCCTGGTGGAGGTGCCCCTGGATGCTGGGGGGTGGGGGTGCAGGGGGACATGAGTGGGGGCCTGGTGGAGTGTGCCCCTGCACTGCTGGGGGGTGGGGGTGATAGGGGACATGAGTGGGGGCCTGGCGGGGGCTGCCCATGGTGGCTGGGGGGTGGGGGTGGGTGGGAGACATGAGTGGGGGCTGCCCCTGGTGGCTGGGGGGTGGGGGTGGTGGTAGACATGAGTGGGGGCCTGGTGGAGGCTGCCCCTGCACTGCTGGGGGGTGGGGGTGGTGGGAGACTTGAGTGGGGGCCTGGTGGAGGGTGCCCCTGCACTGCTGGGGGGTGGGGGTGGTGGGAGACATGAGTGGGGGCCTCGTGGAGGCTGCCCCTGCACTGCTGGGGGGTGGGGGTGGTGGGAGACATGAGTGGGGGCCTGGTGGAGGGTGCCCCTGGTGGCTGGGGGGTGGGGGTGGTGGGAGACATGAGTGGGGGCCTGGTGGAGGGTGCCCCTGGTGGCTGGGGGGTGGGGGTGGTGGGAGACATGAGTGGGGGCCTGGTGGAGGCTGCCCCTGCACTGCTGGGGGGTGGGGGTGGTGGGAGACATGGGTGGGGGCCTGGTGGAGGCTGCCCCTGGTGGCGGGGGGGTGGGGGTGATAGGGGCCATGAGTGGGGGCCTGGTGGAGGGTGCCCCTGGATGCTGGGGGTGGGGGTGCAGGGGGACATGAGTGGGGGCCTGGTGGAGGGTGCCCCTGCACTGCTGGGGGGTGGGGGTGATAGGGGACATGAGTGGGGGCCTGGTGGGGGCTGCCCATGGTGGCTGGGGGGTGGGGGTGGGTGGGAGACATGAGTGGGGGCCTGGTGGGGGCTGCCCATGGTGGCTGGGGGGTGGGGGTTGTGGGAGACATGAGTGGGGGCCTGGTGGAGGGTGCCCCTGGATGCTGGGGGGTGGGGGGGGTGGTAGACATGAGTGGGGGCCTGGTGGAGGGTGCCCCTGCACTGCTGGGGGGTGGGGGTGGTGGGAGACATGGATGGGGGCCTGGTGGAGGGTGCCCCTGGTGGCTGGGGGGTGGGGGTGGTGGGAGACATGAGTGGGGGCCTGGTGGAGGCTGCCCCTGCACTGCTGGGGGGTGGGGGTGGTGGGAGACATGAGTGGGGGCCTGGTGGAGGGTGCCCCTGGATGCTGGGGGGTGGGGGTGGTGGGAGACATGAGTGGGGGCCTGGTGGAGGCTGCCCCTGCACTGCTGGGGGGTGGGGGTGGTGGGAGACATGAGTGGGGGCCTGGTGGAGGGTGCCCCTGGATGCTGGGGGGTGGGGGTGATAGGGGACATGAGTGGGGGCCTGGTGGGGGCTGCCCATGGTGGCTGGGGGATGGGGGTGGGTGGGGGACATGAGTGGGGGCCTGGTGGAGGCTGCCTCTGGTGGCTGGGGGGTGGGGGTGGTGGGAGACATGAGTGGGGGCCTGGTGGAGGCTGCCCCTGCACTGCTGGGGGGTGGGGGTGGTAGGAGACATGAGTGGGGGCCTGGTGGAGGCTGCCCCTGCACTGCCGGGGGGTGGGGGTGGTGGGAGACATGAGTGGGGGCCTGGTGGAGGGTGCCCCTGGTGGCTGGGGGGTGGGGGTGGTGGGAGACATGAGTGGGGGCCTGGTGGAGGGTGCCCCTGGTGGCTGGGGGGTGGGGGTGGTGGGAGACATGAGTGGGGGCCTGGTGGAGGGTGCCCCTGGTGGCTGGGGGGTGGGGGTGGTGGTAGACATGAGTGGGGGCCTGGTGGAGGCTGCCCCTGCACTGCTGTGGGGTGGGGGTGGTGGGAGACATGAGTGGGGGCCTGGTGGAGGGTGCCCCTGCACTGCTGGGGGGTGGGGGTGGTGGTAGACATGAGTGGGGGCCTGGTGGAGGCTGCCCCTGGTTGCTGGGGGGTGGGGGTGGTGGGAGACATGAGTGGGGGCCTGGTGGAGGGTGCCCCTGGATGATGGGGGGTGGGGGTGCAGGGGGACATGAGTGGGGGCCTGGTGGAGGGTGCCCCTGCACTGCTGGGGGGTGGGGGTGATAGGGGACATGAGTGGGGGCCTGGTGGGGGCTGCCCATGGTGGCTGGGGGGTGGGGGTGAGTGGGAGACAAGAGTGGGGGCCTGGTGGGGGGCTGCCCATGGTGGCTGGGGGGTGGGGGTGGTGGGAGACATGAGTGGGGGCCTGGTGGAGGGTGCCCCTGGATGCTGGGGGGTGGGGGGGTGGTAGACATGAGTGGGGGCCTGGTGGAGGCCCCTGCACTGCTGGGGGGTGGGGGTGGTGGGAGACATGGATGGGGGCCTGGTGGAGGCTGCCCCTGGTGGCTGGGGGGTGGGGGTGGTGGGAGACATGAGTGGGGGCCTGGTGGAGGCTGCCCCTGCACTGCTGGGGGGTGGGGGTGGTGGTAGACATGAGTGGGGGCCTGGTGGAGGGTGCCCCTGGATGCTGGGGGGTGGGGGGGTGGTAGACATGAGTGGGGGCCTGGTGGAGGGTGCCCCTGCACTGCTGGGGGGTGGGGGTGGTGGGAGACATGGATGGGGGCCTGGTGGATGCTGCCCCTGGTGGCTGGGGGGTGGGGGTGGTGGGAGACATGAGTGGGGGCCTGGTGGAGGCTGCCCCTGCACTGCTGGGGGGTGGGGGTGGTGGGAGACATGAGTGGGGGCCTGGTGGAGGCTGCCCCTGCACTGCCGGGGGGTGGGGGTGGTGGGAGACATGAGTGGGGGCCTGGTGGAGGGTGCCCCTGGTGGCTGGGGGGTGGGGGTGGTGGGAGACATGAGTGGGGGCCTGGTGGAGGGTGCCCCTGGTGGCTGGGGGGTGGAGGTGGTGGGAGACATGAGTGGGGGCCTGGTGGAGGGTGCCCCTGGTGGCTGGGGGGTGGGGGTGGTGGTAGACATGAGTGGGGGCCTGGTGGAGGCTGCCCCTGCACTGCTGGGGGGTGGGGGTGGTGGGAGACATGAGTGGGGGCCTGGTGGAGGGTGCCCCTGCACTGCTGGGGGGTGGGGGTGGTGGTAGACATGAGTGGGGGCCTGGTGGAGGCTGCCCCTGGTGGCTGGGGGGTGGGGTGGTGGGAGACATGAGTGGGGGCCTGGTGGAGGGTGCCCCTGGATGCTGGGGGGTGGGGGTGCAGGGGGACATGAGTGGGGGCCTGGTGGAGGGTGCCCCTGCACTGCTGGGGGGTGGGGGTGATAGGGGACATGAGTGGGGGCCTGGTGGGGGCTGCCCATGGTGGCTGGGGGGTGGGGGTGAGTGGGAGACAAGAGTGGGGGCCTAGTGGGGGCTGCCCATGCTGGCTGGGGGGTGGGGGTTGTGGGAGACATGAGTGGGGGCCTGGTGGAGGGTGCCCCTGGATGCTGGGGGGTGGGGGGGTGGTAGACATGAGTGGGGGCCGGGTGGAGGGTGCCCCTGCACTGCTGGGGGGTGGGGGTGGTGGGAGACATGGATGGGGGCCTGGTGGAGGCTGCCCCTGGTGGCTGGGGGGTGGGGGTGGTGGGAGACATGAGTGGGGGCCTGGTGCAGGCTGCCCCTGCACTGCTGGGGGGTGGGGGTGGTGGTAGACATGAGTGGGGGCCTGGTGGAGGGTGCCCCTGGATGCTGGGGGGTGGGGGGGTGGTAGACATGAGTGGGGGCCTGGTGGAGGGTGCCCCTGCACTGCTGGGGGGTGGGGGTGGTGGGAGACATGGATGGGGGCCTGGTGGAGGCTGCCCCTGGTGGCTGGGGGGTGGGGGTGGTGGGAGACATGAGTGGGGGCCTGGTGGAGGCTGCCCCTGGTGGCTGGGGGGTGGGGGTGGTGGGAGACATGAGTGGGGGCCTGGTGGAGGCTGCCCCTGCACTGTTGGGGGGTGGGGGTGGTGGGAGACATGAGTGGGGGCCTGGTGGAGGGTGCCCCTGCACTGCTGGGGGGTGGGGGTGGTGGGAGACATGAGTGGGGGCCTGGTGGAGGCTGCCCCTGCACTGCTGGGGGGTGGGGGGGGTGGGAGACATGAGTGGGGGCCTGGTGGAGGGTGCCCCTGGTACCTGGGGGGTGGGGGTGGTGGGAGACATGAGTGGGGGCCTGGTGGAGGGTGCCCCTGGTGGCTTGGGGGTGGGGGTGGTGGGAGACATGAGTGGGGGCCTGGTGGAGGGTGCCCCTGGTGGCTGGGGGGTGGGGGTGGTGGTAGACATGAGTGGGGGCCTGGTGGAGGCTGCCCCTGCACTGCTGGGGGGTGGGGGTGGTGGGAGACATGAGTGGGGGCCTGGTGGAGGGTGCCCCTGCACTGCTGGGGGGTGGGGGTGGTGGTAGACATGAGTGGGGGCCTGGTGGAGGCTGTCCCTGGTGGCTGGGGGGTGGGGGTGGTGGGAGACATGAGTGGGGGCCTGGTGGAGGGTGCCCCTGGTGGCTGGGGGGTGGGGGTGGTGGTAGACATGAGTGGGGGCCTGGTGGAGGCTGCCCCTGGACTGCTGGGGGGTGGGGGTGGCGGGAGACATGAGTGGGGGCCTGGTTGAGGGTGCCCCTGCACTGCTGGGGGGTGGGGGTGGTGGGAGACATGGGTGGGGGCCTGGTGGAGGCTGCCCCTGGTGGCGGGGGGGTGGAGGTGATAGGGGGCCTGGTGGAGGTGCCCCTGGATGCTGGGGGGTGGGGGTGCAGGGGGACATGAGTGGGGGCCTGGTGGAGTGTGCCCCTGCACTGCTGGGGGGTGGGGGTGATAGGGGACATGAGTGGGGGCCTGGCGGGGGCTGCCCATGGTGGCTGGGGGGTGGGGGTGGGTGGGAGACATGAGTGGGGGCTGCCCCTGGTGGCTGGGGGGTGGGGGTGGTGGTAGACATGAGTGGGGGCCTGGTGGAGGCTGCCCCTGCACTGCTGGGGGGTGGGGGTGGTGGGAGACTTGAGTGGGGGCCTGGTGGAGGGTGCCCCTGCACTGCTGGGGGGTGGGGGTGGTGGGAGACATGAGTGGGGGCCTCGTGGAGGCTGCCCCTGCACTGCTGGGGGGTGGGGGTGGTGGGAGACATGAGTGGGGGCCTGGTGGAGGGTGCCCCTGGTGGCTGGGGGGTGGGGGTGGTGGGAGACATGAGTGGGGGCCTGGTGGAGGGTGCCCCTGGTGGCTGGGGGGTGGGGGTGGTGGGAGACATGAGTGGGGGCCTGGTGGAGGCTGCCCCTGCACTGCTGGGGGGTGGGGGTGGTGGGAGACATGGGTGGGGGCCTGGTGGAGGCTGCCCCTGGTGGCGGGGGGGTGGGGGTGATAGGGGCCATGAGTGGGGGCCTGGTGGAGGGTGCCCCTGGATGCTGGGGGTGGGGGTGCAGGGGGACATGAGTGGGGGCCTGGTGGAGGGTGCCCCTGCACTGCTGGGGGGTGGGGGTGATAGGGGACATGAGTGGGGGCCTGGTGGGGGCTGCCCATGGTGGCTGGGGGGTGGGGGTGGGTGGGAGACATGAGTGGGGGCCTGGTGGGGGCTGCCCATGGTGGCTGGGGGGTGGGGGTTGTGGGAGACATGAGTGGGGGCCTGGTGGAGGGTGCCCCTGGATGCTGGGGGGTGGGGGGGGTGGTAGACATGAGTGGGGGCCTGGTGGAGGGTGCCCCTGCACTGCTGGGGGGTGGGGGTGGTGGGAGACATGGATGGGGGCCTGGTGGAGGGTGCCCCTGGTGGCTGGGGGGTGGGGGTGGTGGGAGACATGAGTGGGGGCCTGGTGGAGGCTGCCCCTGCACTGCTGGGGGGTGGGGGTGGTGGGAGACATGAGTGGGGGCCTGGTGGAGGGTGCCCCTGGATGCTGGGGGGTGGGGGTGGTGGGAGACATGAGTGGGGGCCTGGTGGAGGCTGCCCCTGCACTGCTGGGGGGTGGGGGTGGTGGGAGACATGAGTGGGGGCCTGGTGGAGGGTGCCCCTGGATGCTGGGGGGTGGGGGTGATAGGGGACATGAGTGGGGGCCTGGTGGGGGCTGCCCATGGTGGCTGGGGGATGGGGGTGGGTGGGGGACATGAGTGGGGGCCTGGTGGAGGCTGCCTCTGGTGGCTGGGGGGTGGGGGTGGTGGGAGACATGAGTGGGGGCCTGGTGGAGGCTGCCCCTGCACTGCTGGGGGGTGGGGGTGGTAGGAGACATGAGTGGGGGCCTGGTGGAGGCTGCCCCTGCACTGCCGGGGGGTGGGGGTGGTGGGAGACATGAGTGGGGGCCTGGTGGAGGGTGCCCCTGGTGGCTGGGGGGTGGGGGTGGTGGGAGACATGAGTGGGGGCCTGGTGGAGGGTGCCCCTGGTGGCTGGGGGGTGGGGGTGGTGGGAGACATGAGTGGGGGCCTGGTGGAGGGTGCCCCTGGTGGCTGGGGGGTGGGGGTGGTGGTAGACATGAGTGGGGGCCTGGTGGAGGCTGCCCCTGCACTGCTGTGGGGTGGGGGTGGTGGGAGACATGAGTGGGGGCCTGGTGGAGGGTGCCCCTGCACTGCTGGGGGGTGGGGGTGGTGGTAGACATGAGTGGGGGCCTGGTGGAGGCTGCCCCTGGTTGCTGGGGGGTGGGGGTGGTGGGAGACATGAGTGGGGGCCTGGTGGAGGGTGCCCCTGGATGATGGGGGGTGGGGGTGCAGGGGGACATGAGTGGGGGCCTGGTGGAGGGTGCCCCTGCACTGCTGGGGGGTGGGGGTGATAGGGGACATGAGTGGGGGCCTGGTGGGGGCTGCCCATGGTGGCTGGGGGGTGGGGGTGAGTGGGAGACAAGAGTGGGGGCCTGGTGGGGGGCTGCCCATGGTGGCTGGGGGGTGGGGGTGGTGGGAGACATGAGTGGGGGCCTGGTGGAGGGTGCCCCTGGATGCTGGGGGGTGGGGGGGTGGTAGACATGAGTGGGGGCCTGGTGGAGGCCCCTGCACTGCTGGGGGGTGGGGGTGGTGGGAGACATGGATGGGGGCCTGGTGGAGGCTGCCCCTGGTGGCTGGGGGGTGGGGGTGGTGGGAGACATGAGTGGGGGCCTGGTGGAGGCTGCCCCTGCACTGCTGGGGGGTGGGGGTGGTGGTAGACATGAGTGGGGGCCTGGTGGAGGGTGCCCCTGGATGCTGGGGGGTGGGGGGGTGGTAGACATGAGTGGGGGCCTGGTGGAGGGTGCCCCTGCACTGCTGGGGGGTGGGGGTGGTGGGAGACATGGATGGGGGCCTGGTGGATGCTGCCCCTGGTGGCTGGGGGGTGGGGGTGGTGGGAGACATGAGTGGGGGCCTGGTGGAGGCTGCCCCTGCACTGCTGGGGGGTGGGGGTGGTGGGAGACATGAGTGGGGGCCTGGTGGAGGCTGCCCCTGCACTGCCGGGGGGTGGGGGTGGTGGGAGACATGAGTGGGGGCCTGGTGGAGGGTGCCCCTGGTGGCTGGGGGGTGGGGGTGGTGGGAGACATGAGTGGGGGCCTGGTGGAGGGTGCCCCTGGTGGCTGGGGGGTGGAGGTGGTGGGAGACATGAGTGGGGGCCTGGTGGAGGGTGCCCCTGGTGGCTGGGGGGTGGGGGTGGTGGTAGACATGAGTGGGGGCCTGGTGGAGGCTGCCCCTGCACTGCTGGGGGGTGGGGGTGGTGGGAGACATGAGTGGGGGCCTGGTGGAGGGTGCCCCTGCACTGCTGGGGGGTGGGGGTGGTGGTAGACATGAGTGGGGGCCTGGTGGAGGCTGCCCCTGGTGGCTGGGGGGTGGGGTGGTGGGAGACATGAGTGGGGGCCTGGTGGAGGGTGCCCCTGGATGCTGGGGGGTGGGGGTGCAGGGGGACATGAGTGGGGGCCTGGTGGAGGGTGCCCCTGCACTGCTGGGGGGTGGGGGTGATAGGGGACATGAGTGGGGGCCTGGTGGGGGCTGCCCATGGTGGCTGGGGGGTGGGGGTGAGTGGGAGACAAGAGTGGGGGCCTAGTGGGGGCTGCCCATGCTGGCTGGGGGGTGGGGGTTGTGGGAGACATGAGTGGGGGCCTGGTGGAGGGTGCCCCTGGATGCTGGGGGGTGGGGGGGTGGTAGACATGAGTGGGGGCCGGGTGGAGGGTGCCCCTGCACTGCTGGGGGGTGGGGGTGGTGGGAGACATGGATGGGGGCCTGGTGGAGGCTGCCCCTGGTGGCTGGGGGGTGGGGGTGGTGGGAGACATGAGTGGGGGCCTGGTGCAGGCTGCCCCTGCACTGCTGGGGGGTGGGGGTGGTGGTAGACATGAGTGGGGGCCTGGTGGAGGGTGCCCCTGGATGCTGGGGGGTGGGGGGGTGGTAGACATGAGTGGGGGCCTGGTGGAGGGTGCCCCTGCACTGCTGGGGGGTGGGGGTGGTGGGAGACATGGATGGGGGCCTGGTGGAGGCTGCCCCTGGTGGCTGGGGGGTGGGGGTGGTGGGAGACATGAGTGGGGGCCTGGTGGAGGCTGCCCCTGGTGGCTGGGGGGTGGGGGTGGTGGGAGACATGAGTGGGGGCCTGGTGGAGGCTGCCCCTGCACTGTTGGGGGGTGGGGGTGGTGGGAGACATGAGTGGGGGCCTGGTGGAGGGTGCCCCTGCACTGCTGGGGGGTGGGGGTGGTGGGAGACATGAGTGGGGGCCTGGTGGAGGCTGCCCCTGCACTGCTGGGGGGTGGGGGGGGTGGGAGACATGAGTGGGGGCCTGGTGGAGGGTGCCCCTGGTACCTGGGGGGTGGGGGTGGTGGGAGACATGAGTGGGGGCCTGGTGGAGGGTGCCCCTGGTGGCTTGGGGGTGGGGGTGGTGGGAGACATGAGTGGGGGCCTGGTGGAGGGTGCCCCTGGTGGCTGGGGGGTGGGGGTGGTGGTAGACATGAGTGGGGGCCTGGTGGAGGCTGCCCCTGCACTGCTGGGGGGTGGGGGTGGTGGGAGACATGAGTGGGGGCCTGGTGGAGGGTGCCCCTGCACTGCTGGGGGGTGGGGGTGGTGGTAGACATGAGTGGGGGCCTGGTGGAGGCTGTCCCTGGTGGCTGGGGGGTGGGGGTGGTGGGAGACATGAGTGGGGGCCTGGTGGAGGGTGCCCCTGGTGGCTGGGGGGTCGGGGTGGTGGTAGACATGAGTGGGGGCCTGGTGGAGGCTGCCCCTGGTGGCTGGGGGGTGGGGGTGGCGGGAGACAAAAGTGGGGGCCTGGTTGAGGGTGCCCCTGCACTGCTGGGGGGTGGGGGTGGTGGGAGACATGGGTGGGGGCCTGGTGGAGGCTGCCCCTGGTGGCGGGGGGGTGGAGGTGATAGGGGGCCTGGTGGAGGGTGCCCCTGGATGCTGGGGGGTGGGGGTGCAGGGGGACATGAGTGGGGGCCTGGTGGAGGGTGCCCCTGCACTGCTGGGGGGTGGGGGTGATAGGGGACATGAGTGGGGGCCTGGCGGGGGCTGCCCATGGTGGCTGGGGGGTGGGGGTGGGTGGGAGACATGAGTGGGGGCCTGGTGGAGGCTGCCCCTGCACTGCTGGGGGGTGGGGGTGGTGGGAGACATGAGTGGGGGCCTGGTGGAGGGTGCCCCTGCACTGCTGGGGGGTGGGGGTGGTGGGGGACATGAGTGGGGGCCTCGTGGAGGCTGCCCCTGCACTGCTGGGGGGTGGGGGTGGTGGGAGACATGAGTGGGGGCCTGGTGGAGGGTGCCCCTGGTGGCTGGGGGGTGGGGGTGGTGGGAGACATGAGTGGGGGCCTGGTGGAGGGTGCCCCTGGTGGCTGGGGGGTGGGGGTGGTGGGAGACATGAGTGGGGGCCTGGTGGAGGCTGCCCCTGCACTGCTCGGGGGTGGGGGTGGTGGGAGACATGGGTGGGGGCCTGGTGGAGGCTGCCCCTGGTGGCGGGGGGGTGGGGGTGATAGGGGCCATGAGTGGGGGCCTGGTGGAGGGTGCCCCTGGATGCTGGGGGGTGGGGGTGCAGGGGGACATGAGTGGGGGCCTGGTGGAGGGTGCCCCTGCACTGCTGGGGGGTGGGGGTGATAGGGGACATGAGTGGGGGCCTGGTGGGGGCTGCCCATGGTGGCTGGGGGGTGGGGGTGGGTGGGAGACATGAGTGGGGGCCTGGTGGGGGCTGCCCATGGTGGCTGGGGGGTGGGGGTTGTGGGAGACATGAGTGGGGGCCTGGTGGAGGGTGCCCCTGGATGCTGGGGGGTGGGGGGGTGGTAGACATGAGTGGGGGCCTGGTGGAGGGTGCCCCTGCACTGCTGGGGGGTGGGGGTGGTGGGAGACATGGATGGGGGCCTGGTGGAGGGTGCCCCTGGTGGCTGGGGGGTGGGGGTGGTGGGAGACATGAGTGGGGGCCTGGTGGAGGCTGCCCCTGCACTGCTGGGGGGTGGGGGTGGTGGGAGACATGAGTGGGGGCCTGGTGGAGGGTGCCCCTGGATGCTGGGGGGTGGGGGTGGTGGGAGACATGAGTGGGGGCCTGGTGGAGGCTGCCCCTGCACTGCTGGGGGGTGGGGGTGGTGGGAGACATGAGTGGGGGCCTGGTGGAGGGTGCCCCTGGATGCTGGGGGGTGGGGGTGATAGGGGACATGAGTGGGGGCCTGGTGGGGGCTGCCCATGGTGGCTGGGGGATGGGGGTGGGTGGGAGACATGAGTGGGGGCCTGGTGGAGGCTGCCTCTGGTGGCTGGGGGGTGGGGGTGGTGGGAGACATGAGTGGGGGCCTGGTGGAGGCTGCCCCTGCACTGCTGGGGGGTGGGGGTGGTGGGAGACATGAGTGGGGGCCTGGTGGAGGCTGCCCCTGCACTGCCGGGGGGTGGGGGTGGTGGGAGACATGAGTGGGGGCCTGGTGGAGGGTGCCCCTGGTGGCTGGGGGGTGGGGGTGGTGGGAGACATGAGTGGGGGCCTGGTGGAGGGTGCCCCTGGTGGCTGGGGGGTGGGGGTGGTGGGAGACATGAGTGGGGGCCTGGTGGAGGGTGCCCCTGGTGGCTGGGGGGTGGGGGTGGTGGTAGACATGAGCGGGGGCCTGGTGGAGGCTGCCCCTGCACTGCTGTGGGGTGGGGGTGGTGGGAGACATGAGTGGGGGCCTGGTGGAGGGTGCCCCTGCACTGCTGGGGGGTGGGGGTGGTGGTAGACATGAGTGGGGGCCTGGTGGAGGCTGCCCCTGGTTGCTGGGGGGTGGGGTGGTGGGAGACATGAGTGGGGGCCTGGTGGAGGGTGCCCCTGGATGATGGGGGGTGGGGGTGCAGGGGGACATGAGTGGGGGCCTGGTGGAGGGTGCCCCTGCACTGCTGGGGGGTGGGGGTGATAGGGGACATGAGTGGGGGCCTGGTGGGGGCTGCCCATGGTGGCTGGGGGGTGGGGGTGAGTGGGAGACAAGAGTGGGGGCCTGGTGGGGGGCTGCCCATGGTGGCTGGGGGGTGGGGGTGGTGGGAGACATGAGTGGGGGCCTGGTGGAGGGTGCCCCTGGATGCTGGGGGGTGGGGGGTGGTAGACATGAGTGGGGGCCTGGTGGAGGGTGCCCCTGCACTGCTGGGGGGTGGGGGTGGTGGGAGACATGGATGGGGGCCTGGTGGAGGCTGCCCCTGGTGGCTGGGGGGTGGGGGTGGTGGGAGACATGAGTGGGGGCCTGGTGGAGGCTGCCCCTGCACTGCTGGGGGGTGGGGGTGGTGGTAGACATGAGTGGGGGCCTGGTGGAGGGTGCCCCTGGATGCTGGGGGGTGGGGGGGTGGTAGACATGAGTGGGGGCCTGGTGGAGGGTGCCCCTGCACTGCTGGGGGGTGGGGGTGGTGGGAGACATGGATGAGGGCCTGGTGGAGGCTGCCCCTGGTGGCTGGGGGGTGGGGGTGGTGGGAGACATGAGTGGGGGCCTGGTGGAGGGTGCCCCTGCACTGCTGGGGGGTGGGGGTGATAGGGGACATGAGTGGGGGCCTGGTGGGGGCTGCCCATGGTGGCTGGGGGGTGGGGGTGAGTGGGAGACAAGAGTGGGGGCCTGGTGGGGGGCTGCCCATGGTGGCTGGGGGGTGGGGGTGGTGGGAGACATGAGTGGGGGCCTGGTGGAGGGTGCCCCTGGATGCTGGGGGGTGGGGGGTGGTAGACATGAGTGGGGGCCTGGTGGAGGGTGCCCCTGCACTGCTGGGGGGTGGGGGTGGTGGGAGACATGGATGGGGGCCTGGTGGAGGCTGCCCCTGGTGGCTGGGGGGTGGGGGTGGTGGGAGACATGAGTGGGGGCCTGGTGGAGGCTGCCCCTGCACTGCTGGGGGGTGGGGGTGGTGGTAGACATGAGTGGGGGCCTGGTGGAGGGTGCCCCTGGATGCTGGGGGGTGGGGGGGTGGTAGACATGAGTGGGGGCCTGGTGGAGGGTGCCCCTGCACTGCTGGGGGGTGGGGGTGGTGGGAGACATGGATGGGGGCCTGGTGGAGGCTGCCCCTGGTGGCTGGGGGGTGGGGGTGGTGGGAGACATGAGTGGGGGCCTGGTGGAGGCTGCCCCTGCACTGCTGGGGGGTGGGGGTGGTGGGAGACATGAGTGGGGGCCTGGTGGAGGCTGCCCCTGCACTGCCGGGGGGTGGGGGTGGTGGGAGACATGAGTGGGGGCCTGGTGGAGGGTGCCCCTGGTGGCTGGGGGGTTGGGGTGGTGGGAGACATGAGTGGGGGCCTGGTGGAGGGTGCCCCTGGTGGCTGGGGCGTGGGGGTGGTGGGAGACATGAGTGGGGGCCTGGTGGAGGGTGCCCCTGGTTGCTGGGGGGTGGGGGTGGTGGTAGACATGAGTGGGGGCCTGGTGGAGGCTGCCCCTGCACTGCTGGGGGGTGGGGGTGGTGGGAGACATGAGTGGGGGCCTGGTGGAGGGTGCCCCTGCACTGCTGGGGGGTGGGGGTGGTGGTAGACATGAGTGGGGGCCTGGTGGAGGCTGCCCCTGGTGGCTGGGGGGTGGGGGTGGTGGGAGACATGAGTGGGGGCCTGGTGGAGGGTGCCCCTGGATGCTGGGGGGTGGGGGTGCAGGGGGACATGAGTGGGGGCCTGGTGGAGGGTGCCCCTGCACTGCTGGGGGGTGGGGGTGATAGGGGACATGAGTGGGGGCCTGGTGGGGGCTGCCCATGGTGGCTGGGGGGGTGGGGGTGAGTGGGAGACAAGAGTGGGGGCCTAGTGGGGGCTGCCCATGCTGGCTGGGGGGTGGGGGTTGTGGGAGACATGAGTGGGGGCCTGGTGGAGGGTGCCCCTGGATGCTGGGGGGTGGGGGGGTGGTAGACATGAGTGGGGGCCGGGTGGAGGGTGCCCCTGCACTGCTGGGGGGTGGGGGTGGTGGGAGACATGGATGGGGGCCTGGTGGAGGCTGCCCCTGGTGGCTGGGGGGTGGGGGTGGTGGGAGACATGAGTGGGGGCCTGGTGGAGGCTGCCCCTGCACTGCTGGGGGGTGGGGGTGGTGGGAGACATGAGTGGGGGCCTGGTGGAGGGTGCCCCTGGATGCTGGGGGGTGGGGGTGGTTGGAGACATGAGTGGGGGCCTGGTGGAGGCTGCCCCTGCACTGCTGGGGGGTGGGGGTGGTGGGAGACATGAGTGGGGGCATGGTGGAGGGTGCCCATGGTAGCTGGGGGGTGGGGGTGGGTGGGAGACATGAGTGGGGGCCTGGTGGAGGCTGCCCCTGGTGGCTGGGGGGTGGGGGTGGTGGGAGACATGAGTGGGGGCCTGGTGGAGGCTGCCCCTGCACTGCTGGGGGGTGGGGGTGGTGGGAGACATGAGTGGGGGCCTGGTGGAGGGTGCCCCTGGATGCTGGGGGGTGGGGGTGCAGGGGGACATGGGTGGGGGCCTGGTGGAGGGTGCCCCTGCACTGCTGGGGGGTGGGGGTGATAGGGGCCATGAGTGGGGGCCTGGTGGAGGGTGCCCCTGCACTGCTGGGGGGTGGGGGTGGTGGGAGACATGAGTGGGGGCCTGGTGGAGGCTGCCCCTGCACTGCTGGGGGGTGGGGGTGGTGGGAGACATGAGTGGGGGCCTGGTGGAGGGTGCCCCTGGTGGCTGGGGGGTGGGGGTGGTGGAAGACATGAGTGGGGGCCTGGTGGAACTTCCCGCGCACCCCTTAAATCCACGTACCCGGCCAAATCGCGTGTGGAAATTCCCACGCACCCCTGAAATCCACGTACACGGCCAAATCGAGTGTGGAACTTCCCGCGCACCCCTGAAATCCACGTACCCTGACAAATCGCGTGTGGAACTTCCTGCGCACCCCTGAAATCCACGTACCCGGCCAAATCGCGTGTGGTACTTCCCGCGCACCCCTTAAATCCACGTACACGGCCAAATCGCGTGTGGAACTTCCCGCGCACCACTGAAATCCACGTACCCTGACAAATCGCGTGTGGAACTTCCCGCGCACCCCTGAAATCCACGTACCCAGCCAATTCGCGTGTGGAACTTCCCGCGCACCCCTGAAATCCACGTACACGGCCACATCGCGTGTGGAACTTCCCGCGCACCCCTGTAATCCACGTACCCTGACAAATCATGTGTGGAACTTCCCGCAAACCCCTGGAATTCACATGCCCTACCAATTCGCGTGAGACTTCCCGCGCACCCCGGTATACACGCACACGTATTTCTTGTCAGCGGGTGTCCGTGTTTGTGGGTACCCCTTTGCACGTCATTTGTCCTGGAGGGCCACAGTATGGGACATTCATCATGGCAGTATATAGGTGCTATTTTTTGGCGCACCTTTTGGCGCACATTTCTTACAGGCGCAGAGACGCTACCGCCTGCTTTCTTGTGGCGGTCGTGTTTGTGCCTGTGCGCTGGTTTGAGCGTGCGCTTTTTTGCCCTATTCTATTCCAAGAATACGTGTTGTAGGCGAGCGTGTGGGCGTTCCGCGCACTTGTACCCTGTACTTCCCCCGTGACGCCCACATTTTGGCAAGTTGTTCCCCATTCCGAGTGTTACGCCCCGTGTTCCGCCTACTTTTGTTGCGTGCGCCGCGCTATGTGCGATTTTCGCTGTGGCCTGTGCGATTTTCGATGTGACCTGGCGCACGCAGTTAGATGGCCTGTGCGCCAACGTGCGCCGGACACTTTTTTATCGCACATCCGATGGTTTTCTCGTGCACGGCCTTCCATGAATCGATGTGCGCTGCTTTTCGTGCGATTTTCGCACTTGCACTGCGATTTTCGCTATTCCACTGCGATTCGCACGTTTTTGGCCACTTGCGCCGCGCTAATTATTCCATGAATCGGCCTCATAATTGTTAACTGGCAGCCCCCCAGCATGGCCATATCCATTCCATTCAATTGAGGACCCCCCAACCTCTTGTCCTCTGCAAAATGCAGTGTGCACCTCTCCCTTGAGTGCAAACTACAACTCCCATAAAGCACCTGCAAACATGCCCGAACCCCTTCTCCACGTGCACCCCATGTAATCCTTTCATTGTAATATGTTGATTGTTCCGCTCGTTTGGTGACCTGTGGCAAAACCCGATGCTACATTGCATTTGGCTAAAACCACTTTGTGTTTCTTACCGAATCACCTTGTCCTTCAAACGCTTAGTTCTTCCGGACTAGGAACGGGGCAGCTATACACATTAACTACGACTATTTGAAACTTGCCCAATCATGCTAAACTTCTCCCCCACCATGCCTGAGCCCGGCAACGAAAAACTACCACACTCCCGCACCCATATTTAAGCACCTTTGCGCTTTGCCTTTCAATATGCTACCTGATTTCAATAGATTCGCAATATCAGCACTTCCCAACATGATTGCTTATAGACAGTTGCAAATCTCGTGTCAGACGGACGCTATGGCAGGAACCTTTAGCCCTAGGTACGCTATTTGCTATGCTAAACACGAAACCGACAACCCAAGCCAACCCCGCATTCCCGACAAGCACACATGCCCCCACCACATGTACCCAGCCGCACGCAGTAAAATATTCGTAACCCTTCCCTTATAATTGCAACCCTTCTCACTCAGCCTGTACCTTCTCTTCTTTTCCCGGCTGGAACCGACTCCTGCTGGACCTCCTGGGACACCAGCGCTCAAACGCCTTCACCTGGAACAACGGCACCAACCCAACCCATTCGATATATAGTCTGTGTGATTCCAACCGCTAATGAGGTGGTATTTTAAAACTAGGAAGTATGTAAAATACCACTTGTTTTTACTGTTCCCACCATACCTGTAATGAGGCGTGTAGGGCCTCATTTAAGGTTTGGTAGTAAATCTCCCGGTAAAATTGTTGGCAAACTTTTGCAGGGAGCTCATGCAGAAAATTCTGGTGCATCGCTTGATTCAGGCTTTACAACCATGCAAGCAGTGGCAGTAAATTCCGCCTGCAAAGAAATCGAGGCACTGCATGTGGTAAATCCCGAAAAAAATGGCACTGCATGCAATAAATACTGGAAAAGCAGTGATATATGCAACATACTACTGCCGGACGCAGGACCCCAGCAATTGCATTGAAAAACAATACGTTACATATTAACTGTCCCTCGTCCCCGTGGGTATGCAGTGTCTGCGCAGACAGCCCCTGCACTCTGTATATCCTCCCCAGATACACCGGTCTCTGGACTAAGACCACGAGTGGCAGAGTTCCTGTCCCCGCCGGTAGCTCATGTAGCTGCATCGCAGAGAGGCAGGAAGCACAGCAAGCCGGTTGACAGCTGGCAGTGGCCCCATGCCACTCACAATAGCTTGCCAGCACTTGTTGTGAACCCTGTGTGCTGGGACTTGGAAGTCCACGTTTTTAGTAGTAGATGTGAAGCTCCAAATTCTAACATTCCATCTAAAATACCAGGACTGGCTGTCGGCGCTGCCATGCGGCCGCTTAGTAGTAATGCTCAGCAACTCAGGAGGCAAGGCACATGAAGGTGGCAGGGGGTGTACAGGTTGGCTAGGGTGAGGTTCAATCAGCTTGGGAGAGAGGACACATGGAGCAGGGGCATCAAATCTGCATTAGCCAGGCAGCACGAAGGGATAGATTCACCGATAAGTGTATATATATCGAGACCAGATGAGTCAGTGCTAACACGCGCTTCTACACTGTCCATTGCTGGCGACACCCGACTCCAGCTCTGTCTTCGCTCTTAACACTACTTTCACTTTTAATGAATAGTCATATTTGCCATTTTTTAACGACACAATAGTTTCAGGCTGTTTAAACAGCATCAGTTATTATAACATAACGCAATGGCATTTATTTGGGCAACCTCAGTCCTCAGATGAATAAAGCACCAATTCTATCCCACTCGCAATCAAACCTGTGGACCACATGATCGATAGATATTTTATGTCTGTCCCAAAAACACCTGCTCTCGGGCTCCCTTCACTGGGGCGAAAGCTAAGGGGAAACCAAACCAGCCAAATGCGCCATGAGGGGGGCAGTTTCTGTCTGCTGCGCTCCTCGGAGTAGTCTCTGCAGCCACAGGAGTGGAGTGGCTGTCTCAGCTACCACATCTGCCACGGTGGGAGAAGCCACCCAGCCAAATGTGACTTGCACGGATCCCCTTACGTTACCAAGAACAGTGAGTTACGTCTGGACGGTGACAATGGTAAAACTACTTTAATTCTTGTATGGACTTTAAAAAGCACAGCGAATGTTGCACCAAAAACTGTAGGAGCTGTTTGAAAAGGACAAAGGTGGCTTTCAACATGTAGTGGTCGTGGGAACACATCTGTCTCCAATGGGCCTAAACTGATTTACAACGAAAGGTAATGCACACACCAAGTCTTTTTGTTTGTCATCCTAGCCCTCTATGCAAACCTATGGGTATTTCTGGCTTAGTGTCGACCTCCTGTGGAAACACTGTTACTCTCTCCTGGGGCCCATGCAGAATTCCGATGCAAAGATCGCTCCGGTGTGTAAGTTCAAATGTCACTAGCAATGTCCCAAAGACAACATAACCGGAGATGAAACAAACCAGCACCAACATTTCATTTCGTTCTACCCAATGTGATGCCCTCCAGAAAATGAACTACTCAGGCTAACAACAGCAAGCCTGTTAAATTCCAAATGGAGATGTATTCAGAGGGGACGACAACTGTTCTAGCCTTCTTCTGTGCCTCTTTTCACTGCTTCTTTGCCCCCTTTAACAAAATGTGTAATTTTGCAACAGACTCCCTTTCAACTCCCCCCTCCGTTCTCACCTCTACCCACTGCCGCCGTGCAGGGGGGGAAGGTGGCACGCATGAGCGAGCAGCCAAGTACTTGTTTTACCCGCTCAGACAGTCTGAAGTTTGCATGCTGACATCACTGCACAGACTGCAGACCGTATTTTACACGCTGCAGAGAGACACAAATTCTGGGGGGGGATAAATGCCATTGTATCCCCCCACTTGTGCGTTTGCTCCCCTTCCCCCCCCATGTCCTAAACCCATGGGGATGAGGGAGGCCAGAGCCTGTGATCAGAGCAGGTGGTTGAGCCCAGGGACTATACTGCGAGTAGGGTGCGGTGACGGCACGCAATAGTTCATAGCCATTTGTCTATTTGCCATTTTTGGAGGCCTAAAAAGTTTGAAGACCACTGCTCTAGAGGCCTGTATAAATTCATTCCTAATATGCATACACTATGACAGGTGTCTGCAACCAGTGGCTCACATACGTTTTTTGGACAATGACTTCCATGAACCATCACCATTGACTATGCTGGCTAGGGCTGATGGCAGTGTTAGCCCAAGACATCTGGAGAGTAAAGGTTGCAGACCCCTGCATTATGGAAACCATACAAAATCCTTTGGCAGTAAGGATGCTATACCCTTTAGAAAGAATGGCAAAACCTTTGCATAAAACTACTATGTCAATACAACTTTTAAAAATAATAATCACATGCCATCTTGAATTAAATTTGTACTCCAGTCAGGGGTGGGGTACTGCTAATTTTTGATGCTCTGGGGCTGCATGAGGGAGGGTCTGAAACTTTTGAAGACTTCTGTAAGGAAATATCTTGCTCCTTCCCCATCTTCAGGGATGGCTAGGTTCTTCGATCTGGTAATCAATCACTGCCACCAGTTTTTACTGACCTGAGCCAGACTAAATGCCCTACATGTAAGGGCAGTGACCAGCAATTGATTAGGTACTAAGTACTCAAATTAAGTTTCCTGTGGCCCTTTGGTGCCGCAGAGTCTTTGGGGGTCATTACAAGTTAGAC
Source organism: Ambystoma mexicanum (assembly GCF_040938575.1). Classification (NCBI taxonomy): domain Eukaryota; kingdom Metazoa; phylum Chordata; class Amphibia; order Caudata; family Ambystomatidae; genus Ambystoma; species Ambystoma mexicanum. The sequence continues at coordinate 1,166,748,273 of NC_090935.1, read as the reverse complement.
GGTAAGGGATACCGGGCACGGGTAAGGAGACTGGTGCCGGTAATCCCTTACCGCCCAATTCCGAGGTCCCTTAGCGGGAGCCTCAAAGAACGTGTGGTCTGACCACACGACCTTTACGGGTCCCGCTAAGGGACCAGGGCGCTAATAACGGTACCGCAAATTGCGCTACCGTTATTAGCTACTTCCTCATTCCCATTGAGCCCTATGAGGGCTCAAATGGGAATGGGGAATGGTTTGTTCAATGAGGACCTACCGGTCGCTCCAGGGTCGGAATGCACTGGTAAGTCCCCACTGAACAAGACCGGTGCCGGACCCGGTATTGGAGGCAGCCATGGTGCAAATAGCGCCATGGCTACCTCCAACCCTGGAATGAAGCCATTTGTCCCCTATACAAAGAGCTGCAGAAACAATACCTTTTAAATGTACTCTGGGGATTCATTCTTAAATGGTGAAAACCAGTTTTTATGCTACCATTAAGTGCTCAAGTGCCTTTAAATTTGCATGCTACCTAGAAAGCGTGTGAAAAGGAGAAAATCTCTCTACTGGGCTGCAACGTGAATTAATATTTACTTTATTTTTTTAAAACCTTTATTTAACTTGCCTGACAATACAACAGGAAGTGATGAGCATTATATGAATCAACAATATCGGACATCATGAGTACAGAATCAGGCAGGGTAATCATGCAGAGATGTGACAGAGGAACCAAAAGCATTACATCGTCAAAGTAGGTACCTAAACATTTCTACAGACAAGTAAACAAGAACAATTGTCAGGGGATAGCAGAATATCACTATCATTCCCATCTTCAGCAGTCAAGGAGTGTACATAGGATCGAAATGGGGCCCACATGTTCCTGGGCCTGCTCATCAGAGGCTGCATGGCAGACGATCGCTCCTCTACATCAGAGGCCCAAGTGACAACCTGGAGCCACTAATTGAAGGTGGGGGCCCGAGAGCACTACCAGAGTAATAATATACAGCGGATAGCAAGCAACATGCAGAGATCAGCCAGCTTCCTGGGGTCATGGCCAGTGCGGAGGAACTCGTCGAATAAACAGGTAATTGGAGACTGTGTAATGGTACAATCCAGCATTTGAGACACCGCATCACATACCTCCTCCCAGAAGGAAGTGTGTTTTGGACATGACTAAAGCATGTGTATATAATTGGTGTTGTCAGTTCTACATCTCGGGCACTCAGCAGGCCGGTCCCTCGACATACAATGCAATTTAGCCAGGGTGTGATGGTATCTGTGGAGAATTTTAAACGGGATCAGTTTGAACCTAGAGTCGAATGAGACTTCACGGTTACGTGCACACATGGACTCCCATATCTGGTCAGTTATCTCTATATCCAAGGCTCTACTCCAAGCACCCTGCAGTCTATCCCATGAACGAGTTGTCCTTTCTTGAAGAAGACCATATAGCCTGGATACCCTCCCCCTAGTTGCAGTACCCATCATAATTTCAGTCAGTAGTGAATCAGCAGGGGGGATCGAGGGGAATTCAAGCCACCTTGAGCGCCTGGCGAAGGCCAGCGTATTGTAGCCAACAGGAGAGGCGCACCCTCAGGGACTCAGGCAGGTCCTGCCATTCTGTGAAGGATCCCATATCAAAAACATCTCGTATATTATCGAAGCGTGACTGCGACCAGCGGAGAGCAATTGCGCTATCCATGGGAGGAGTCTCGAGGAGGCAGTTCCGCAGGAGGTAATCACTGTGAAAGGGGTTGGGGTGTCTACCTGTTTCCAGAATCTACTCCATGCCATCATCATAACTCTGGTGGGATCGGTGGGCTTCAGTTTTAGACCTGGAGATGGGAGAACCAGATAAAGGACATCCAGGTCGCCGACTGCCAGGTGCTGAAGTTTGATGTGGGGAGGGGATCCGCCAGGCTCAAACCAATACACTGCAAAAAGGGCCTTAGCAGCAGTCCATTACCATTCAAAATTAGGGGCAGCAAACCCTCCCTGTGCATATGGGGTAGCTAACGTGTCTAACTTCAAATGGACAGCGCCCGAGTGCCACAAGAATGCATTGACCGTCCAAGCCAGAGATTTGTAAATGTGATGTATAACAGTTGTGGGAGTACCATCATTTTGAGAACTGCCACCCTTCTAGCAAGTGTAATCGGCAGTTTAGCCCAGTTGTTAGTCTTTCAGGTGAGAGAGGTGAGGTATTTCCCATAGTAACAGTCATGTAATGAAGCCTGATGCTGTGTTACTACTACCCCCAGATATTTCATCTCTAATTGAGACCAGGTAAATCCACGAAGGACACAGGCGACCATGGTGGCGTCCGTCAATGGAAATAATGTGGATTTTGAGCAGTTACATTTTAAGCTGGATAATTCGCCGAAGAGAATAACATCTTCTATTATTGGCGCCAGATTTTCCTCAGGTGAGCGGATGAAAAGCAATGCCTCATCTGCATACAATGAGATGATCTCGGGGTATCCAGAGAGACTTACACCCCTGTGTGCATGTCGCTGTCGAGTTCTGTCTGCCAAGGGCTCAATGGCTAATGCGAAAAATCAGGGACGAGATGGGGCAACCCTGTCTGGTCCCTGTGGCTATCTTGAATTGGGTGGAACACTGATCTTCAGTGCGGACCCTGGCGACCGGGGACGCATATAATAGTTTCACCCAAGACAAAAAGCAGGGGCCAAAATCACTCTTCTCTAGTACCAACAACCGAAAAGTCCAGGAGAACGAATCGAACGCCTTCTGCATGTCTAATGTGGTTGCTACAGCCTGTGTTTCTGGGTCGATTTGGGCCAGGGTGGCAAAGAGGCGACACAGGTTAAGAGCGGTTGAGCGCCCCGGGATAAAACCCGACTGGTCGGGATGAAAAATGAACAACATATACGGCGCCAACCGGAAGGGCCAGCACCTTAGCAAATATTTTGACGTCATAATTAATGAGAGCTAAGGGCCAGTATGAGCCGCACTGCGTGGCCGGTTTGTCAGGTCTCAGTAAAACTGATATAACGTCACAATTAATGAGAGCTAAGGGCCGGTATGAGTCGAACTGCGTGGCCGGCTTGTCAGGTTTCAGTAAAACTGACATGACGTCACAATTAATGAGAGCTAAGGGCCGGTATGAGCCGCACGGGTTAGCCGGCTTGTCAGGTTTCAGTAAAACTGATATAACCTCCTCACAGAGTGAGGGGGGGGGGTTCTCTGACCACACATGCCTCCTCCCACACAGCCATCAGCCGGGGAACCAGGCGACCCTTATAACATTTATGGAATTCAGTAGTAAGCCCATCCGCCCCAGAGACCCTCCCGGATGACAGTGAGTCTATTGCCTTAGATAGTTCCTCTGTTGCAATTGGGCGATCAAGAGCCTCTCTGGTGTCTGTGGACAACACTGAGAGGGGAAGACTGTCAAGAAAGGATTCCATATCCACCGAAGGGGAGGTATTAATGTTAGTATAAAGTGTTTCATAAAAAGAGCGAAACTCGTTAATTTCTTGAGGTTAGAGGGCATGAGTTCTGTCTTTCAATCACTGGTATATGGGGAGCCACCCTCTCTAGGTGGATCAATCTAGCTAATCGACGGCCAGGGCGATCACCCTCACCGTATTTCCTAGCGGTCTGCGGGTCATGCAAGAACTTGCGCTCCCGGTGTGCCTGAGTTCGGAAGGTGTCTAGTGCAGTACCTATCTCACTGAATATAGCGGCAGTCGTGGATGTAGCATATCATGCCTCTAGCCCAGCCAGTGATAGCTTGGATTTGGCAATAGATTTACGAATCCCTCTATGGATCCCTGCCTCTTTCGCCAGGGCAACTCCGCAAATGAAGACATTAAAACCCTCCCAGAGAGTTGCCTGAGAGTCTTCCGACCCAGTATTAAATGCAAAATAGACATCTATGTTGGATCCCAATTCAGATTCAAATACTGGGTCCAATAAAGCGTTTGGTTTCAGCCTCCAGGGGCCTGCCCACTCTCCAAAAGTGAAACAGTGACCAGGGATTGATCTGAGAAGGTTCTAGGTAGAATGGTCATTTGCCCTATAGTTCTGCTAAGTATATCAGACACCAGCCATATATCGATGCGAGAGTGAGAATCGTTTACCAATGAGTAGAAGGAGAAAACATGGGAACTTGAGTGTAGCAGTCGCCATGCATCAACCATCCTCAACAAAGCCTGTACTTCAATGAATGTCCTAGCGGCCCTGGAAAGCTGGCGTATTTTCGTCCCAGACCTATCTAAATCAGTGTCTTCTATGGTGTTTAAGTCCCCGCTCCACAGTATAGGAATGAGGGGAAACCCAGACAACAAGGAGGAGAGATGGGAGTAAAAATTGGGGTTGTTGGTATTCGGGACATATACATTGAGTAAGACCACCTCCCGTCCGAGAAGCAAATCAAATGCTAAGACATAGCGCCCCACGGCATCTTGTGGATGAATTTGAGGTATTTATGGATTACGATCATAACTCCATGGCTTTGAGTGGAATAGGTTGTTTCTGTAGCTCTGAGGGCCCCATGACCTCGCAACCCTTAGCTAATGCATGGATTTCCTGCAAACAAAGCACCTTGACCTTATGACAGTCAACATATAGTTGCAGTCTGCGCATTGTAACAGGGTTACCCAATCCTCTAATTTTCCAGCTCATACATACTATGCCATCATCTGACATCTAGACGGTAGGGTCGTATCAGAGGAAGCATGCCCCAGTATCCCCATGCCTGGCAAAAACCTGACCAGGCCAAAAAGAGTAGTGGAATGGTGTACTCAGCAAAAGGGTAAGTTGCAGCTCGTCCCGACAGTCGCAAGTCAAGCATTTATTCAAACATTTTTCCCTCCCCACTACCCACAACCCCACTCCTCCACCCCTCTCCCGATTAGAAGGGTGAAACCCCAATAGAACTTCAAACTAAAACAAAAACAATTGCAGCATTGCATGGGGTCTGTGCACTGGCCAAGAACGGCATCAACTCTGACGTAGGGCATTAGAAACATTAAATGGTGCATAATTCAGATTATGACAAAGAAGCATGGTATAGAACTTAAACCAAGTAGGCAAGGACCACCAGCCATTGCAAAAGCATGGATTTGCATCTAGTAATGGAGGATGTCTACAGGTGGATTTAATGCAAAACTAAATCATTTCCTAAATAAAGGAACTCCCGTCCCCTGCAAACTTTCACAAGCTCAATGAATGAGCCAAACAGTTAAGGTTAACTTTTGGGCATACTCTAGGTATGTGTTCATTTTGTTCAAACAAACAATTTATGATCATAAATGGTAAACATCAAGACATAATTTTGAGAAAATAATTTTTCTTGAGAAAATAATTTTTCTTGAGAAAATAATTTTTCTTCAAATGTAGTTTTATTTTTCAAGGGGCCCAATGTGTTTCGAGAAAAACATCTCTTCTTCAGGGGCATATTCAATTTTTAATTCAATCACATCTAAAGAAAGTTTACAGAAAAATGTATAATTACTTATTTTATAATGGTGTTTCCAAATCATGTACATTTCCTAAAGTATAATACTTACATCTCATTGATCAAGGTGTATTCAACGCCATGGTGTACTCAATTCATGTATTAGATTCATTTCCCAAATAAACAAACAATAGATCATCAATTTACCCACCTATTGCATGGGTGTTTAACCACAGCATGTGTCATCAAATTAAGCAAGAAATTAAGGTTACTGCGATACATTCACTGTTATGTTAACCAAAATTAACAATTGCATGCTCATTGTTCTCAATTGTACATTGTACTAGGAGTCCTTATTCAGAGCTATGTTAACCCATTATCCACTCTGTATCATGGATGTGTTGTGTTTGAGAGTATAGTAGGTGAAAACCTCTATTGTTGTACGGATAATTACCCTTAAGATACATATCTAAGCTATAGATAGTGATGGATTTTTAAGGAGGTATAAAGTCTTACCCTTTGTGTTGACTAGACTAGGCCAAGAAGATGGCTGGTGACGACTAGAGATAGTCTGGAGGAAAGATAGCGTGGGCACGGATGCCTCGTGCTTCGTGGCTGTCAACTAGGACAGAAGTAATCTAAGAGAATACGAAATATAGCCTTTAAAAGAAAATAGTATATGGAAGTGCGTAAAGCATCACATATGTGAACTAACTTGTTACCTATAGTAGCAAGGGCTTAGAAAGAGAGTACCAGAGTCCATAGTGGACTGATGCTTATCTATTGGAAATGTGTGAAGGAGAAGAACATCTTCATGCTGCCGTTCCCGAGTATGGAATGGCTTACAAAATGGCCTTCTTAAATAGCGGCGCTTAGCGGTGATGTCATTACGTTTTAACGTAACATGACATCACCCATGTAAACAATAATAATGTTAGAATAGAAAGAGGTAAGTGGTGAAGATCGCCTTAATAATCATAAGGTAGATGTAGCTGAAATTCGAACATTAGTGAGAATTCGAGTCTAAGAACTAGTGTATACCTGACCACTATTGTTCCAGTGTGGGTAATGTTTTAGGATGAGGTTGACGTAATATCATATTGAAACAGGTTCTCCTCCTATTACATATAGGAGATGTGCAATGTGTATGAGTGTCCAACCGTATTCATTATGTGGTAAACAAATCATATAGGAGCCATCACATTTTTCAGTTCACAAAATCAAGACAACCCTTTACTCTTGTGTTCTGTCTCTCAATTGTGAGACTTACATTCTACATGGTCCTAGACTCCAAGAAAGAATCCACTAATTACATCATAAAACATCTAAATTATGTTGTATGTAGTTATATTGGAGGCATAACAATTAACAAATCACATAGTCAGAGAAATCCATTATTCTTGTGTTTTGTCTCTCAATCGTGAGATTTACAGTTTACTTGGTATTAGACTCCAGGATAATATTCAGTACTTGTATCATAAAACATTATTGCTATGTTATATCTAGTGGTCTTAATATTTGTGCTGACCAACACAACCATAGTGGTTAATTGTAGGAAGGAGTGGTTGTGTTTAAGTAATATCATGCTTAGTCCTTGGTGGGGTATCTAAAGAAATGGTCCCAAGTACAAATCTTCGTTTAGACCCAACAGTGTCATTGCGTCCAATTTGTGTATCCAATATAATTCTCTTTGAGCCAATCTTTTGGCTAGGTCTCCTCCTCTGGGTGCAGTTCAAATAACTTTGAGAACCACCATTCATACTTAAGTGTTATGTCCATTTTCTTTGAAGTGTCTTGCTACTGGGGATTTGATGTTACCTGTTCTTATGTTGGACTTATGCTCGGTCCATCTTTCTCGTACCTTGCGTATTGTTTTCCCAACGTAGTATTTCCCACATGGACATTTTAGGGCGTAAATTACATTTTTGCTTCCGCAGGTTGCAAAATCTTTCAGCATAATTTTCTTTCCGCTGTTGGGATGTCTTATATGGTCACCTTTGATCAGGTTTGAGCAATGTTGGCAATTAAGACAGGCGTATGTGCCATTTTTTTGTTTCCTCAGTGTTGTTTGTGTAGATTTTTTCATTCTTTCTGCCCTAATCAGGATATCTTTGAAGTTTTTGCCCCTCTTACAGGCTAACATCGGTGGATCTGGAAATAATCTGTTTAGGTTTGGGTCCGATTTTATGAGATCCCAATTTTTGTTGATAATTCTTTTCACCTGATAGCTTTGGCTTGAGTATTTCAGGGTGTGAATGAGTCTTGTTGTATCCTTCCTGGGTTTATCCTGTAGTAGATTTTCTCTGGTTACTGTACTTGTCCGTAATATAGCTTTGTCAATGATTTCCTCCGGGAATCCTCTTTTTTTAAATCTTTCTTTCATGATTGCCTGTTCTGATTGTAGTATCATGGGGTCAGATGTGATTTTTTTCAAATGGAGAAATTGCCGGAATGGCAAATTGTCTTTGAGATAAAGTGGATGGAAGCTGCCAAAGTGTAAGACGCTGTTCACATTGGTGGGTTTCCTGTAGATGTTTGTACAGAATTCAGTTTTTTTCCATTCTACTTGTACATCTAGAAAGTGGACACCCGGTTTTCCAATTTCTAATGTAAAGGAAATGCCTTCCTGGCAATTGCTGAGATATATAAGGAATTCTTTAATTCTTCAGTGGTGCCCTGCCAAATACCAAAAATATCATCAATGAATCGTTTCCAAAATGTTATCTTGCTTTTCCATGGTTCTTTATCTAGTACAAAGTTGTATTCAAAGTGAAACATGAATATATTTGCGTAGGATGGTGCTACAGAGGAGCCCATAGATGTACCTGATATTTGGAGGTAGTATTTGCTGTTGAATCTGAAGTAGTTTTTGTAAAGGATGATCCTGATTAGTTCTAAAAGACTTTATGTATAAGGGTATCATTCTGCCTGAGTAGAAACCATTCCAGGGCCTCTATGCCATCTTGGTGAGGTATGGATGTATATAGACTATTGACGTTAAGTGTAAATAATATAAGGTTAGTATCTGTTGTCTGAATTTCACGGAGTAGTCGTAAAAAGTGAGCTGTATCCTTTAGGTAGGTGGATGTTTTTTGTATGTGTGGTTGTAGAGCCTTGTCTAAATAGATTGCGAGTGGATGGAAAATGCTTTCCGTACCTGCCACTATTGGTCGGAATGGTGGATTATTGAAATCTTTGTGTACCTTCGGTAGTGCGTAAAAAACTGCTATTATGGGGAATTTTTTTTAATAGGAATGTTCAGATATCCAATCTGCATCATAAGCTTTGTCGATTGTTTCTTTAATAATGGTGCTGATGGACATGATATGATCATTATCCAGCACTAGATATGTTTGTTGATCTTGCAGGAGTCTGAGACAGCCTTCATTGTAAAAGTTTGTATCCATTAATACCAGAGCTCCTCCTTTGTCTGCTGGTTTGAGTGTTACTGTAGTGTCCTCAGATAGTTCCTTTATCAGTTTGAGTTGGTGGCTTCTGATGTTCATTCTTTTGGTATTGCTGCATTTCAACCGTTTGAGATCTTTTTTGGTCTTGAGGTTGAAAAGATTTATGACCGGATGATTAATTTGGGGATGGAAAGTACTCTTGTTTTTCATTTTTAAGAATACCCTAAATTCCATCTTTCTGATGAGTTTAAAGAGGTTTACTTCTTCTTCAAAGATACTAGCGTTGTTTGTGGGGATGAAGGAGATTCCGAGGTTCAATGTGTCCATCTGGCTTTTGGTAAGTATTTTGTTTGAGATGTTCAAGATTATTGATTCTGTTATTTGTTCTTCAGTCTTTGCTTTCTTTTTCCCTCTGCGGGTTTGTCTCCTCCTAAAAAAGGTACCTCCGGTGCTTGGGTAGTTGATGGACCTGGTAGTGTCGGTACTATTCTCTCAATTGAATCTGGTCTTCTTGGACCTGGTGTTGTCGGTACTGTTCTTTCAGTTGAGTCTGATCTTCTTGGACTTGAGGCTGGGTTTCTATCAGTGTTATCCTGCTCCCCACCTGTTGCGTCACTGCTTTCTGTACTATTTGCGGTCTTGTTGGTCTAGTTGGGTTTGGTCTTGTGTTTTGATAAAAATTCCTGCCAGGAATAGACAACGTCTCATGCGTAGTCCAAGGTGTCTCTATGGAACTTCCTGATCTTACGTTGTTCTATGTCCCTCTTGCATGCATCCAATTTGTTGTTAGTATGGTGAACATAACTGTAGATTACAGGTGGATTGAAAGCTATTCACCCGGGTTTGTATGGAAGGACCCTATTTCAAGAGAGGTCAGGCAGACTCTGCAAGGTGATGAGAGTCAATTGTTTTGTTAGCCAGAGAAGTGTTCATTAATGAACTTGGCAGCCTCTTCGGGAATGGTAAAGAAGAAGACCCTGTCCGCATGTTTGATCCTCAGTTTAGCTGGACATAGCATGGAGTATTTAACGCCCAACTCACAAAGATGTTTCTTGGCTGCTAGGAAGGTTTTGCGCTCCTGTTGAATAGCCACAGAGAAGTCTGGATACACATGGATTGTGGCAGAGCCAAGAAGTAATTCGCCTTTGGCACTGGCCGCACGTAATAAAGCATCCATTTTGCGATAGTTCAGCACTCTGGCTATAATAGGACATTGAGGAGCACCTGGCCTGGGCTTCGCGGCCAGGGATCGATGGGCTCGCTCAATCGTGAATTGTGGTGAGAGTTTAGGGCATCAAGCAAAGAAAGAAGTATGCGTTCCACTTAGTCTTCCATGGGGCCATCAATATTATCTTCAGGAACGCCAATGATGCACAGGTTGTTGCACCTGTATCTAGACTCCAGGTCCTCATTCTTTTTGCTAATCTCCTGGACCTGTCTGGACAGTGAGGCCACCTCTGATCTAAGTGTAGTAATGTTATCTTCGGCCAGGCCAACTCTAGACTCCATCTCCGTCACACTGGTATCTGTTTTTTTCCAACTGGGCTTTAATAGAGCTGATTGTCCCACTTATATCATCTAACTTTGTGTGAAGTGTAGTGAACCCTTCCCGCATATACTCCATCATTTTTTGAAGTTCTGTGGGTTCAGTGGTCACTCCAGGGGGGGCTTCGGCATCCAGTTGGGCCACGCACGGTTTCAGTGCCACCTTGGTAAAATATTAATAGAGCTCTGTTTCCAACTGGCCCCTTTAGTCATAACAGCATCAGGATATATATAAGTCCGGACTAGGGTTAAGTAGTGGGGCGGGAGAGGCCGGCAGGGCGAAATCCAGAGGCGACCAGGCCGTCCCTCAGTGCACAGAGTGGGGTCCCCAGCCAATGGGACAGAGCAGCTTGATACCACATGGGATCAAGCACCTCGGGAGAGAGGTGGGGGAATCGGGCAAGGTGCAAAAGTGTAGAGCCCAACCAGCGGTGGGAGCCTGCAGGGCATTCGGCTCAGTGGTTCAGAGAAGTAAAGGGAAGGGTCGTGTCACCAACTGCTCCTAGATCAAGTAGCATGGGGAGGAACCAGATGCTCACCCACACCCATTGGGCAGAACCCAGCTAGCCTTCGAGCAATACAGATGAGAGTGCAGTCATGGCACTCAGTGTCTCATGGCCGATGCTCACCTCTCTTTCCGAATATTAGAGCATTTGAGGTAATGGTCAGAGCTAGGTTGTTGCTTCTTAAAGAGTGGCTACTCTCACTGCCAGACAGGGGTATCACCCGTGGGCATGCTCCAGTGAAGTCCGTCTCTGTACTGCGTCTCAGGGGGGAGAGTGGTCCTCCACTCGAGGAGCACAACAGGCATGTAGGTCTTGTGGTTTATCTGGTCGAACCTATGAAGAACAAGGAGTCCACGGCCAGTTACATGTCTGTGGAATAAGTGATGTTATGTTGCTGCCATATTGGACCTTGCCAAGCAGTTTCATCACATTCCCTCTGTGGTGTTTTAAACGCTTCAACCTGTATGGGACAGAATGGGGTTTGCCCTCCCTGTAGTCAAGGAAAATCACTGCGTCTCCAGATCATAGTGCGAGCTCCGCCACCCCACCAATTGGCAAAGCCGGAACCTGTCATGGCTCCCACCTTACAGGCAGAGGGTGCGTTTCAGGTGGTCAGGATGGCCTCCACCCCAGCGAACAGATGGACAATGGAAAAGCCCGCCAGAAGATGCTTAATCAGCCAAGGAAAGCGTAGCAGCCTGCAGAGACCAGGCAACACCCCAGTGCCGCCTCCGCCTCCACCTGCAGAGCGGGCCGCAGGCTAAAGTGGTAAGGAGACTTCACTCTGTAAATTCAGTGGGCCTCACCAGCTTTCCCACCTAAGTCTGCACATAATACGATAAATCAGCACATCAGAGGAGGGATAGTGTGCCCGGCGGGCCAAGGGTATCAACAGTCACAGCCTATACCGGAATGTGACGGGGCCGCCGCTGTGCTCTCTCAGGGTTTGGAAAGTTCCAACCACACATGGGTCAAGTGATCAGCTGCGAAGAGAGGTCACTCCAGAGCAACGATGTAGGGTGTAGCGCATGAGATCTCAGCTGCCACCACCAGAGTCACAGTATTAAAGCAGATCTTTTATAGAAGCAGCCCCCGCTCATATGGTCAGGCCACACCAGGGGCACAGCGCAGTGGACTAAGCGCCCGTTACCTGGATCACGGGGAGGGCTTCCCCTCGTTCCGGTCGTCGTCCTATGCAAGGCACCGCTGCAAAGGTTACAAATGACACAATCCACCGGGTGGCCACGGCTATCTCAGCTCATGTCTAGAAAACGGCCTGTGGTCTTCCCACTCTGGCCTCAGGGTGTGCCACTCCAGTCACACGTCGAAGTCAATGCGGCCAGTCCCATACATCGTGAAACGCACTATGCGCCAGAGGTTGTCAAGTTCGTGCGTGACCCTGGCGCCCCCACAGATGGCCACAGCAGTCCAGTCGCCGCAGGGATTAGGGGGTGCACATTGCCCGGAACTCACACTGTCACACCAGCATAGGCATGTAAATACAAAGGGGAGATATCCAGGGAGTTGAATCGAGCTCCAGCATGGAGCCTCGTCGAGGGTCCTCCCCCACTGCGTCCTCAGGAGCACCGCTCTCTCCACATTATGAACGCTGCACCTCCCGGATGTTGAAAGCGGATCGCGCTAGAGGTCCCAGCCGGTGTGCTGAAGGTGCATATTCCTCAGCCTCTGTGCATGGAGAGAGTTCGGGAGAAACGCAGCACCTGCTCCACACTTTCAGTCACCCAAGTATCAGCTTCTTATGGTATAGAATGACACCGACGAGGATAATTAAGTATTTAGAATGCTGCTCAGTACAGAGCCAAGAAGCCAAGCAGCCATTTCCTAGCTGCGCAACAGCGCCCCCCTAATTTTTACTTTATGACTAGTGTTCTGTGATTTTATATTTCAATTTTGTTCGATTTTTATTCAACCAGAGATTTGATTCTTGCTGTTTTCTGATAATCCTGGCACACCTGGAAATAATTATGATAAACCCCCCTGGCAAAGGCAATGTCTACTAATGGTGGGAATGCCTTCTGGAAACGATTGCATACCATTTGCAACTAAAAATGGCCACACCATTTGGCAAGACCGATGGGCAGCCAATACTACTAATGCCGGCATAAGGTTCAATGAGAAAGCTTCCACTGGATCATTTGGCAAGCACATAAAAACCATATCATAACACTTATTTAATAGTTTGACCTTTTAAGAACCCTTTATCCTCTTTAGTGTTCCTGCTTCACACAAGGGTCATGCCTCCTGTGAGAGCAGATTGTTTAATAAATACATTTCAAGTTACAGAGGACCTTTTTAAGAATAATTATAATGAGCCCATCTCCCCGCCCCTGACAGTGGTGTCATTTTACCATGGTCCCTAGTATTCTTTCCTTTTAGCAGGCTTTATTTTTTTTTTTTTATTTTTTTTTTATTATTTTTTTTTTTTAATTGACATTTATTCTGGGAACACCTGAATTTTCTCAAAATTTCGACTGCCGTTAATTCGTCCCACTTTCAAATTTCGCAGAAAAGGCTTCCTACAGATCTTTATTTATTAGGCCCCACTACCCATTTTTGCCATTGGCAATGCTTGTTCGAACAATGGACTCAGTCACACACGTACATAAGGGTGCAGGGCTACAAATCATTGAACAGCCCAATTTATTTGGACAAGGTCAGTGACCTGTGCAGAGTGGTAAAAACTGGGTCGGACCAGCTGAGATAATGAGGTCCTCATACACACTGCAAATCATCATGGGATGGAGGTCCAACGCCCCTCAGCTCAGTAGGTGAGACCAGAAACCATAATGGAGGGTGGCGAGTTGTGCCCCTCTTATGGGATCCGTTTGACTGGAAGGCGTCACCATGTGTCATATCCAGTAATGGACAGTGACAAAGCACTAGAACATTTGGCAGGGGAGTTGTTTTGGTGGGATGAGTCTGCTGGTAGGCCAAGCAGTAAGGTCCTAGAATGTTCAGGTGACCAGTGACCTATTAATGTAAGGGGTCTGGAGAATGTGTCAGTTAGGTGGGGTCCCGTTAGATGCAGGGTGCTGTTTTCCTTGACTTGCAAGACAATGAAGATAATCGCCTCCGTTTACCATCACCCGAAAGTGCTGTGTGAGACTGGTTCCTCAGACACCTCCTATCCCCAACGCCAACACCTGCCATCTGCTGCAGTTTGTGTGGCACAGGTGCTGGACTTGGCAGATAGGCGGTCGCTCAGATTTCATGCTACAGATGCTGAAAAGTGCTTTCCATCATATATTATGGCGCACCTGCAGTGTGCGGAAATCAATGACGTGTGTAGTTGGGGTGCAGTGAGCACTCCTGCAGTGAGCAGGAGCTGGGAGAATGTACATCTCTGTGGGTAGCACTGGAGTGGGCTCCAGAGGAAAACTAATTTAGGGATATAGTAGGAAGAACTTAGGGCGTAACATCAGGTGTTCTAATAACTATAAAGCGGGTAGTGTAAAAATGGAAGGTGAACTGATAAGGATATACCTACATCTGTAAAGGGAAGCCAAGTAAATAATCATAAACAAAATTGATGATTTGTGAAGACAATATTTTTGCCAAATAATGTTTTCAACTTTGTTTTGTTAGAACATCTTACACTTTATGTTTTTAATCATTTTTCACAAGACCAGATACCATCATGTTTATAGGTACCCAGCAGGTGGAGTCATGGGGCCTCCCAGCCAATCAGGAATCTTGCAATGTGGGCTATTCCTCATGGTATTGCCAGTGTTCTGAACCTCCTCCGGCGCAGCAGGCAACCATCTTTCCTGTCGGACCGGTGAATCCTCATCACCCGTACCCCTTTCCCCTGCCTCTCCCCATCCATACCCATGTCACTCTGGCCTATAACTCTGGCCCAGGGCTATTAACTGACCGGCAATGCCCTCCCACGTCAGGGTATATTGCTTTAATATAACCTGCAGCAACTTTAATGCATAGACTATGACACCAATAATGGACATACCCTCAGACACTGCTATTGTCATATCGTCTGGCAAATATTATCAGCTTATCCTCTGACAATAAGGACCATAAACATTTGCTATAATGAGTACATGAGATGAGGATAGACCTAATGAAAGGCTAACCCCTCTTGTAATAGTACCTACCTACTAATTAGGGATATACCCTCTGGAGATTATACAACTTGACATTGGGCTCAAATGTTGAGACAAACTCAACACAAAGGATGCGCATGAAGTGGAAGAATGATTAGCACAAGACATTAATATGCCTTTAAGCATTCTTTTTTATATATGCAGTTGGCTCTGTTAAACCCTAAGGCAGCACGTAGGGCTTTATTTTGTATCAGCTGAAGTTTGGCCATATTGAGAATAAGAGCACGAGCGAGAGAGAGGCAGTCATTTGGCGAGAGTAATTGCCTACTCAGGAAAATTAGCCTGGCAGTGTACGCTGTAGCAGATGCTAGGGAATTGATGTGGCAAGTCATGGACAGGTCAGCTTCGAGGTAAACCCCCAAGGTTTTGATTTGTTTCAGGGCAGGGATGATGGTACCATCAATGATTATAGAGGAGTAGGCTGAGACCAGATTTTTGAGACGGTAAGGGGGAGCCCCCAATGGGGAGCTCCATATTATCATTTAAACATAGTTTGTGGCTGGCCATCCAGTTTTGAATGGTGCTGGACACAATGTCAATGGTGGCAGTGTCTTTGGCGTAATCACCAGAGATGGGTATGAGTATTTGCGTCTCATCAGCGAAATTTGTATAGATCATCCATTGTAACTCCTTTCCCATCATGCGCTGCCCTCTGGCCCTTGTCACATGTCAGGGTAAGGTCAGGTAAGATCAACCGGGTCGACCATCTTGGATTCTGTCAGCTATAATTCATGGAAACCATCACGTGCAGATAATACGCCCTGTGGTGAAAAGGTTAATGAAACACCAGTCTCAAGGCAATTCACTGTAGTTTGCTGGGGTTAGGAGCACTTTGCCATAACACTCTGACACACATGATGGCCAAGCCCTATGGCACAAGAATAATGTTTAATGGTATTGCAGGAAATCAAAGTTACAGATGAAATGGAGAGAATACTCAGCACATTCTCTGAAATCTCGCTCATTATGGTTCATTCAAATGTAGGCCATCTTAGGCACTTGTGGGGCAAGGGGCACAACCACCTGTGGGGCCCCCTCCACAAAGAAACAAAAGAATTAAGGGATCCAATATCTGGTTGTGCCGCCCCCCCCATCACGATCACCACTCACAGCTTGATATGCTGCCTCACAAAATAAGCATAGCTATTCCCTTTCAGCGCCATTACCCTCTTCATTCTTGCTGTAATCAGACTGATAATGAAGTAGCATTTGAAGGACATCAGCTGTCCACACAATAAGGGTACTTGTGTTGTAGCATTGGTACAGCACACTTTTCATCAATAGCAGCCACAAGGGAGGTATACTGGCCATAGTATGAATGCAGGACACAGAACCCATGAAAAAGGTGCGCATAATCCAAAATTGACAGGGCCTCATTACACGGTAGGCGGTAAGGGTTTACCGGTACCGGTAAGGGCACCAGTACCGGTAAACCCTTACCACCTTACTCCGAGTGCCCTTTGCGGGACCCGACCTTAACGGCTGGTTTTACCAGCCGTTAAAGTAGGGTGCTGTAAAGGGACCTTGGTGCTAATTACGGTACCGCAATTTGCGGTACCGTAATAAGCACCTTCCCCATTCCCATTATGCCCTATGGGGGCAAAAATGGAAATGGGGAAGTGCCTTGGTGAATGGGGAATTACCGCCCCCGCTCACCTTGGAGTAGGGCGGTAATTCCGCCATCCACCAAGGCGGACACGGTAAGATACCGGCGGCAACCATGGTGCTAATAGCGCCATGGTTACCGTCTACCGTGTAATGAGGCCCACAGACTACTCAGATTAGCCACCTCACAGAATGCAAACGTGATCAAGCATGGATACAGGAGCCCACCTGGAAGCAAGGAGAAAGCTGCACATAGCATAGAAAGTGGATGAAGGTGAGACGCTACCAGGAAGGTGTACATGCTCAGACAGACTGGGATTACAAGGGCTGTACTGTAAGTAGTGTTACCATTGGAGAGCAAAGAAACAAGTGGTTGCGGTGTGCAATTAACTGAGAGGAGGACCATATATTGGTTAAGCAGTGACACTGTGATTCGTGCCCATTATGCAATTTCTGCTAGTTTCATTTCCAGTTCTTACCATGAACTAAAATAATACATTGTTAAACAAGCAAATTAGAAAGTACACAAGTCATATAACCCAACATGACCAATTTTTAAACTACATTTTAAAGAAGCATATTTTGAAAAATGGGGATAATTCTACCTTCATTTTCTCCATCATCAAGGGAAGTATTTAAGTACCAGCAGTATAATTGATGTGATCTTAAAAGATTTTCATTTGGGCTTCCCTTTTGTATTTTAAATCTATAATTATGCCTGAAGCACAGGCTTGCAAAATTGTTATTAATTTATAAACGCACAGATAAACCTTTGCATTGTACAAAAAAGTAAACCTTTTCTTTGTGTCAAATGAGCAGACTTTAAAATATGCTTGCCAGAGGCCTGCAATATCTGTACCGCTCTCTTCTGTGTAGAACCCTCTCCAATCAAAAGACCTATAAGAGCAGGTAATGGGCTAAAAAATGCCACCAGCATGTGTGAATGCAAACGTTTTCAGAGAAGATAGCACAGTACTGTAGGTGACATAAGATCATTTGTCCAGGATCACTGTATCATCTGCTACCAAGGCCAAACACCTTGGTTTCAGCCTTGAATATGGTTAATGCTCATCATTAGGGATGGCTGCCTAGTGTTTACAACCACCTGTCTGAAGAAGTTGACTTCTGATTTCTAGACCTTCACCATAATGATGCTTTTTCTTTTTTATAGCAACTGCTATCTGGTGCAGGTACATTGCTGATAATAGCACCTGATGTACTACAAAGTAAAGTACACATACATGCAGGTTTATCAACTTCAGACATCGGAAAGGCTGAGTCTGCCTTGCTGGAGTTTGGTTTTGTAATCTTGCATATGAACACAGATCTCAGCAATGAGTGCATAACACACTGAGCTATCTTCTGCACCATCACAGTACTCAAATGTATCAATGTGGATTTTAGCTTTGGCTGTTGCACATGATCAATCGGGTACCCACAGAAAGATGAAAATGCTACAGGAGGTGTGCTATGTGAATGCACAAACCATGTATACCACAGTGGGCAAAGAAAGAGGATGAATTCATCAGAGCAGAATCTTCTGGTCAGTAACAGAGAGGTAATTAGGTTTAGCCTCAGAAGCAACGCATAAAATATCCTAACGTGTGTCATTTATGTTTGGTCCACAATGGAAACTGACTTCTAAAGATCATGCAGCCTTGTGGGGCCCTGCTCCAAGGTGGTGGCCTGGAGGCAAGTGCCCCTTTTGCCCTCAAGACTTCTCTGTAAATGGCCAATGTTGGTCATTTGGGCACATTTTAATCGTGGGGGTTGTGGCAATGCAAACTGGTGCAGGCAATGGGGGTTTTACTTCTCCTCTGGCTTCTGTGTAGCTGTGTAACATCAAACATAAGGTAGCAGGAGCAGGAGGAACTTCACAACGCATTGATGACCAACTACGCTCTTGTGTCAAGTGCGCACCAGGTTCAGTGCCCCTGGTTAAATAAGAGAATACCGAGCTCCATTTCCTAATGCTACTCTTCAACATCTTAATGAAAGGATTCAGCCATCATTTTATAATCTTAAATGTAAATTGAAGAATTTGTAGGATGTTCTATCATCAAGGGTAACGGAGACTTGCACAGCATGTATCAAATTGGTTGCAAATAAAAAGGCACTGCTCAATTTCATCAAGCTAATTAATTGGGTGTATCCAGTCTAGAATGGCAGCTGCTTTAAGAGGCCACAGTGATAGGGGTGTAGGCTGAAATCACTTATGCTTATATGTCACTAGTTTGGAAGCTGGTAGCATAACTCAGATCTTCATTCAGTCTGGCACCCACTTATCCCTTCGCCTTTCCAAACTATACCCCTCCTAAACACGCCTGTTGATTTAGTCACACACATTGAAATATCACGGGCACTACTCTACAGCTGGGAAGAGACGTATGTGTGGGTGTCATCGGGCTGAGAAAGAGCCAAAGCAAACTGCTCACAGCTGGTCCATCTGGGCAAGTATAGGAGGGAGTATTGAACCAAATAAAATCTACAAGTCCAAATGGTCAGTGTAGGGAAACCAGCAGTTTTAGAAACAACCATTAAATGATCAATTTGTAGTGTATTTTCTGAGGCCCATCGACAGACTTGAGCCTTCAGTGGCCATTTCACGATCATCTCCATTAGCTTTAACCACCATCCAACCAGGCCCAATTAGGTCAAGACGCCTTGCCTCTATTTAAGGTCCTCACCAGATGGGAGCATCTCAAAGGGGCTGCTACACTCCATAGTCTGGGGCAGGTTTAAATGGCTACAAATACTCAGACACCATTGCCCCTCCCTTCCAGTGTAAGCACTACGGGTGCGCATTCCAGATTCATGTAGAAGGCACAGACATGGAAACAGTACCATTCTTACTGGTAGCCATAACAAGAAGAAGCCTAAGCAGACTACACATGGTGGACAAACACAGGAATGGTGCGGGGGTGTGTCTAATACTCTAGGTTTGACACGCTTAACCAATTATTTGCAAGGGTGTTTGGCAGATTTCTTAATTTGAACACATTGCAATGTGTGATGCAGAATTTCATCATTAGGACACTAACGTCCACTTAAAGCTGATGCAGTATGTAATAACAAATCCTGGGCACAGATGCTACTGAGACTGGTGTTGGGTCAGGAAACATCTTTACTGAAATTCCAGTCTCAGGTACAAGGCATAGGAATGCATTTAGGGAACATCTGGTAAGTTAAATGGGGATAACATCCACCGGTTACCCATCTTCCAACTGACACACTTGGAACCATTGAGAAGATAACATTCTCACACACAGCATTCCATGTCAGTCACTCCTAGCATTCCATGCATACAGGCCAGGATGCAGGGAAAGACAGGACACAGCACATTTACCCATCTTCAACAACACAAGACAACACCCAGGACGTAAGAGACATACATTCACACACAATCACAACACATGTACATCCCTCAACTTCCAGCACAATTCTCCCAACAATGCACCCATCCCAAACCCTCTAGCCATCCTCACCTGGTGGGACAAATCTTCACCATACAATGCCTCTACCATTTTCTACCAAGTAAGGGATACACACCAAACAGAGATACCACATCACATCTCTCAGACAACTTCAGGCTTCCGGCCCCAAACCACATAACTCAGTCAACACCATGCCATACAGATATGTCAGGTGTACCCCAGCGAGCAGAGAGAATAATCTCCCAACACAAACCTACGCACACACATTCATCCCTTCCAATTGAAGCAACTACACCTCACTGGCCACACCATAACAAGCGACCAACGCCCCTCAGAACAGGGCACTCCAAGCACTCTGGGTGTCCTACACCCCTCAGAGACAGAGCACTGCAAGCAGCCCTTGAGGTCCAGCACCCCACATGACAGAGTACTCCAAGTACTCCGGGGTACAACAGCCCACAAAAGCCAACACACCTGTGCAAGTGGACCACACACCACAACTCCAATCTAGAATGACAGCACCAGACTGCACGCAATCCATAACAACTCACACCAGACAAGGTCAAACATGTTTGCACAGCAACATTTTTAAGCTTGTGGATAAAACCTTAATATTCTAACAGTTAACTAAGCACCTAAAAATGCAAACATGTTTCCTAAATAAAGCACTGAAACCATGCACTTTCATTGTTGTTGTCTTAACTCGTGCCATTCACTAAAACTTTAACCTGTAAACACAAACGGTTATGTACCTCACGACATGGACATTGCCCTACCAATCTTAGCAAGTCCATGTCCTAACTAATATTCCGAAATGTCCAAGCAGTGTAGAAAACACCATGTTAAAACACGTTACACTACTTACTGTACTGTCTAAACACAAGTTAAACCTTATAATCTCTCTAAACTGAGGCCCTGGCAAACACCCACTCAGTGCACACTCAACAGTTCAAGATATGCATGGGCCTTGCATCACAACTCCTACCTAACCACAAAACTACATTAACTCACTTAACAACAATCTTAAAACTATGGAGTGGTGCTATGACTCCCTCGACCCTAATGAAATCTATTTAAAGAAATTTAAAAAATCTGGGGTCCAGTTCCTGCAATGCCAAAAGGTGACTGTTTCCCGGTACTCTCAAAACAGTGCCAGACATTAGGCAAACAATGGAATGACATGAATTGCATGCTGTTCCTTGCTCAATTACTTCATCATGGAAAGATCCAAAACAACCACCACATAGCTCTCATTTCACTCACAGTAC
Organism: Ambystoma mexicanum; assembly: GCF_040938575.1. Taxonomy (NCBI): domain Eukaryota; kingdom Metazoa; phylum Chordata; class Amphibia; order Caudata; family Ambystomatidae; genus Ambystoma; species Ambystoma mexicanum. The sequence goes on along the minus strand of NC_090935.1, from coordinate 1,166,726,968 downwards.
CTCTGGGATGAGTGTAGTCCACTTGGGAGTCCGATTCGCACCAAGACCCGCTTGCTCTCATTGTGATCGACTCCCTGATTTGCATATGGTCTTTCCACTTCTGTAATGGCTTGGCAGGCGAAGAACGGTGGTCTGGAGGGTTGCCCAAAAGACCCAAGATACTCCTCACTGATGAGCCCCAACAAGGGCGAAACATGTTTGGGGATGCTTGTGGTCTCATGCAGAAGGGATGTGGCCTAGCAGTTCGGGCTGGACTGCCCCTTTTGGGGTGGGGCCAAGCCTGATTTGCATATGGTCTTTCCCCTTCTGTAATGGCTTGGCAGGCGAAGAACGGTGGTCTGGAGGGTTGCCCAGAGCAATGCCAGTGGTTAAGATTCATTCTAAACCTTCCAGCCATCACCTCTTTGTTTTTGCTTTGTCACCTCGCGTGGGACGGGTATGCCCAGACGTGGGTCCCGTGCCTGCTGGGCCTAGAGACCCAAGCTACTCCTCACTGATGAGCCCCAACAAGGGTGAAACATGTTTGGGGATGCTTGTGGTCTTGTGCAGAAGGGATGTGGCCTAGCAGTTCAAGCTGGACTGGCCCTTTTGGGGTGGGGCCAAGTCTGATTTGCATATGGTCTTTCCCCTTCTGTAATGGCTTGGCAGGCGAAGAACGGTGGTCTGGAGGGTTGCCCAGAGCAATGCCAGTGGTTAAGATTCATTCTAAACCTTCCAGCCATCACTTCTTTGTTTTTGCTGGGATCGACTCCCTCCAGAATCCTTTCAGCATACTTAGCCGGTTTAGCCAAAACTCACAAGGAACAATCCTTCGCTGCAATGCGCCTTTCTCCACTGATTGTATACTTCTCTTCTTAGCCCCATCAGGCTCTGCCCAACAGACCTCCGGCTTCCAATCCATCAGAACTGATGTCCCCTCGCAACACCAACAACAGAAGAAGAAAGCACCTGAGGACATAGTCACGTCCGCTCTGCCTGCGCCTGTTGTGTGCGAGCATCCAACGTTCTAGGACGTCATCAAAACAGCTCTGTACTCCGAGACACACAGAGCTCTGCCCCCTACCAATCCCAATGGCCAGTGCCATCACTGCATGCAAAATCACTGGGGCACCGGTAGACACGGCGTTACCCCACATGGCACTTCCTGCTCCCATCTTAACACCAGACAAGGTGCGTTGCCCAATGGTCTTCAGCGCAGACAGAAGCCAAACAAGAATACTGCTGCACAGCCTCACTCGCCCAGACTGCACAATAGACACAGGCTCTCGCTCTGTGGACAAATGCGTCAATTTCTCTTTCCTGAGCCGGCACGGAACAACAGGTAAGACCTGTTGAACACTTCCCTTTCCTCAACTGCCGCCTGAAGCCACTCTGGCTGCTCCACAGAGCAACGGTTCCAGTGGGGACACACTTGACTGCCACTCACAGCAACTGCAGCCTCAGCTGTTAGCCCTACCAGCAGCAGCCTCTCCAGTCTCCCTTTCTGACCTTTGGCACTCCAGCTGGCATGTGGATAAATGCCTCTGTTCGTTCCTCGCCTCTCTGACAGGCACCACAGTCACTCTGCTGCCCCTTGCAGCACTGCTCTGTCTGCCCCTTGTAGAGCTGGCCGGTCTTTGGCCATGGTGCTGCTCCTTACTTCAATGGCCGGGCCTCACAGTCCCCACTACTCACTGCAGTGCTCTCTCCTAGAGAGAGAATATTCTCCTGGTTTGGGGAGTGGTGGTTGTCCCTCTCCTGATGTCCTTTCCAGGTTCTGTCCCCCAGCACAGCCCACGCAGTTCCCTCCAGCTCATCGCCAGTGTAACATCAAGGTCTTTGCCAGAGATGACACTGAGACTGGTGTAGGAACAGGAAACATATTTACTGAAGTAACAGTCTCAACTACAAGGCATAGGAATACATTTAGGGAACATCAGGTAAATTACATGGGGATAGCATCCACTGGCATCCTCTCTCAGTCAACCCATAGCATTCCATGTCAGCCACTCCTAGCATTCTATGCATACAGGGCAGGGTGCACGGAAAGGCAATACGCTACACAGTACTATGCCACTGGGGCACGCAGGCACTCTGCAATTCTATTAATGATTTTTCAGAGATAGATACACAGACGCCGTTCACTTGTTACTTCTCAATGTGGTCATTCTTTAAACAACAAGAGGACACCTGTCTATTGTTTTATCATTTGATAATCAATTGCAACATGGCCACTGAAGTAAGCTTCTGCAAAGCTAAAAATATTGTATTCCAGAGAATAAATAAACCTTGCAAATGTTAAGCCAATGCCATTATCAACAAACATGCAAGAATGAGAGAAGAAGCTATTTAAAACAGGTTTATTTGAGTGCATTTGCTTCACACAAGACAAAAGCAGCAGTGTCTCATAGGAGCGGTCCACATCTGAACGAAGCCAGCCTTAAAGTCGTTGGGGTATGGGGTACTCGATTTAAAATGAAGGTCAGCCTTTATACTGCCCAGGACCAGCTCCAGGAATGTTCATCTGTGTGGGCCATAGTTGTGATCAGGGTACCAAATTCCAATGGGTGTGTGTCTAGGAGTACCCTAAACAATGTGCTGACGATGATCAAGATTTTCCAGATCCAGGAACCAGCAAAAAATGTGTTCCCAGATCTGGAAAAGTACATTTGCACCCCTCTATAAAAAAAAACAGTACATAGCAAAAGAGAAGCAAGGAAAATGGTGTTGCAACATCAATCTACCTATCTTCCCTTCCCTCCATCTTGTTGTGTAGATAAACCCTCCCTCAGAATACTGAAACAAGGAATAGGAGGTTTTGTTTCTTACAAAATTACATTTTTTTCATACTTCTTTTTATTTATTTTCAAGAACAGAACATACCATGTCCAATCAATACAGGTAACCTTGTTGACCTTAACAATATTTCTAACACAACAACATATCCTCCAATAACATACAAATATATACCTCCTTTCATTTGCTCCCATTCCACAACTTCCTCCACCCTCCTTTCCTACTGAACCCCTCCAGTGATCCCATGCGGAATGTCCTCCATCAATCGCTCATGTGCAAAATTGCAAAATTACATTTTAAAAACAAAATGTTCTTTTTTGTTGCATTTTTGTAGCACATTTTTATTGAGTTGATGGTGCGAAGGAGTGCTAGGGCTGTAAGAGCAGCATCAGGAGGAAGATGATGCTGGTTGAGGGGTTTCTGGCCTCCTGGTATCGCTCCTGGTGAGGCTTGGCAGGAGGAGAGGACCTTGCTCCCCTGCAATGCCCCTTCAAACTGTTCACATACTGGTTATAATATGCAAGTGTCCATGATAACTCTTTGTTTGATGTGTTTACTTTGATTTGCTATTGAATGACACAATTCTGTTCAATAAATGTGGCCTGATATTTTCAAAGAAAGACGTGTGTGTGTCCCAATGCTTGTGCTGCCCATCTATTAAACCATTAGTGAGGCTTTTTGGAATAGCTTATAATGAAAACAGAATCACTTCTGGTGGCACCTGATTTTAGCAGGAATGGCATAGTGAAATTAAATGATTTGCCCAGGGGCACACACTTTGGTTAAGTGGTAAAGCCATAATTTGAGCCTACCCTGAAATTTAGATACTTGACCACAAATCTTCTGAGCTCAAATTGGTACAAATATGTGTCGAAGTTTGACTTTGAATACCTAAAATAATACTCAATTTTCTACAGATTATGTGAAACTAAAAATAAATAATGTTGAAACAGAAATGGATTTTAAACAGATTGCATGTTTATTATGCATGGCAGCAGAAGTCAGCTCTAATCTAGCAATGAGAGCCGATCTAATATTGAAAGCACCTTGTAATGGGCCTCTAGCAAAAGAGCTCACAAGCCCCTCCCTCCAGCACTCTACTCTAGCTCGCTACACCTACTGACTCTCACTCTCTACTGAACAGAAAACCACTGTTATACAGAATAGCATTGTGGGTTTGACACATATTACATGCGTAGAAAGCAGTCCATGGCATTTCAACATAGCCGTGTACTGTACTGGGACACAATGACATGTTCTTCTATAGTATTCTCAAAGCATATCATGCTAACATTCCTGTCTCTCGCTCACAAGACAGTCTAACTGCAGAATGAAAACATTCAGTCAAGACTAGCTGACAGTCTGTGTAACGCTCACCTGATTCTCGCAGAGGCGCCGGTCTTGACTGGGCGACTACCGTATCTTCAAAGGTGATGTGTAGCACCCGGTTGGCTCTTTGGGCTGGACCTCTGTGCACTGTATGCCTGACGTGTAGAGTAAGATGTCTTAGGTAAGTGAATGCCGAGCTCTCCATCTGCCTCGGGGCAGGGTGCTGTAGCCAGTTTCTTCACTGGATAGGTAGCACAGGCCTCTTGACTTCAGAGGACTGCTGTCCGTCGTTTACTGCACGAACGGTAAGTTTCGAGTCATTCAAATGTCTTTTTAAAGTCTTTAGTAATGATGTCTCTTGTTTTGCAGGGTTCCGGCGATGGCGGATGACGGGCTGAAGTGAGTTGAAGATGGAGCCCGTGTGATGAATAGAAGCGCCTGGAAGCACGTGAGTAAGCGCTTGTTGCCTGTTTCACGATGCGCTCTAACTGTCTTTTTATTTTGCAGGTACGAGTTCGGAGCGGCTGCAGGGTGCCGGAATACCCACTGGATTAGATGTGGAAAGGAGTAATGGCACGTGAGTATTAAAGTTCCCCAATGTCTTTAAACGCACCTTGTTTTGTCTTTCAGATGTGGATGCAGCGCCGAAGGCCTCCGGAGCGTGCGAAGAGTTGGTAAGCTTTTGTCTTTCAGATGCCGGAATGCAGTATGAAGACCTCCGGAGCGCACAAAGAGTAGGTAAGCCTTTGCCTTTCAGATGCCGGAATGCTAACCTGTTCTTTCTTGTCTTTATAGGTGTTGCTGAAGACTGGATTCAGGATGGTAAGCCTTTTTCCTTAGGCCCAGGACTGGATGCAGAAGACACGATGAGCGTCCTGCTGCAGAGGGTGCAGAATAACGCAAAGCAAGATTCATCCACCGGGTGTGGTTTAAATAGCCTCCTGTAGTGCTTAGGTGTCTCCTTCCACAGCCACGCCTAAGTAAGAAAAGAGTTCCTGGTAAGAAAAGAGTTCCTGCCTTCCAGAAGAGTTCCAGTGTTCTAAATCTAGGGAGTGGCTCCAGCCCCACCCAACAGGAAAAGTAGTTCCAAACAGAAGAGGATCAGAGGCTCAACTGGCAGGCAAGTAAGCAGCATGGTCTGCTGCAGGTAAGTCCACCCAAGCATTATGAGCCCGGCGCTTCCAGCGCTGGGACTGGGCATATTTATGAGCCTGGTGCCACTGGCGCCAGGACTGGGTCCAAAAGGTCCCAATTGGGACTGGTTGGCACTCGGAACCTGGGTTATGGATCTGCTTCCAAGGGAGTTGGGAAAACCCTGACCTTTTGGAAGCAGAGATCATGACAGTCTGCCAGAAGACAAATTATTATGAAAACATTGATTACACTGTGTTCAGCTTTGAACACATTTCCCTTTCGTGCTCAGCAAAAGCCGCATTCATAATGGACAAAAATAGACCACAATAGTGCTTCGAAATACTACAATGTGCACTTTACAAAATAACAAGCTAAATATATCTTTCTGCATGACTCTCAGAAAATATTGATCAATGATAGCTTTGAACAAACTGTAGTACTAAACAGAGTTTATACTAAATGGATGCATGAATGAATGGATTAATGGTTTTGCCCATCGTAATTTAACCATAAGAAAATGCAGATTGACAAATGGTCCTTTTTAGCATGTGCTAAGCCATTCTAGTATAGTAATACTAGGCAAGTAGTGTCAAGTAGTATAGCTAGCTACTTAGGCAATAACAGTGCAATAGTGATAATGGGACAGTAACACCATAGAAAAAGCATAGTGACACTCTATTAGTAGTGTCCTGGTGAGAGAAAGTAAACCTTTTGTTAAACGGGATATCATATCGTGCCTCCTTTATTGTATATATTGTCCTAAGCCCAGTCGCTCTGCGAAGAAAACCGTGTAGCAAAGTTCCGATCTTAGATCGAAATAGCCGCCATTTTAGGTCCGTCCGTCATTTTGATTTTCACTCCAAAGTAGTTCTGTGTTCTAAAATGGTGGACAGTGTTTCCCGCTTGTAATTGAGCCCTTCTGCACTTTGTTTGTTAGTTAATGTCTAAACTGTCCGTTGGCCGAATGTTTGGGTCAAGTAAAGAGACCTTGTCCCATGCCTGACTTGTAGACAGAGGATTACCTGCGCCAACAAGTCTGATCCACGGACATACATCAACTACAATGCCATCTAAATACTGAACGTGGACACTTGTTGAACTACATTGTATAGGACGTGTGTTAAGATTTACTGTTAAATCCGAGAATACACTGTTGCCATTGTGACTTGCTGTTGTACAAACTGAAGATAATCCACATGCATATAGTTGGACAAACTAGAAGTGAACTCGGCACGAACCCTAGACCGAGAATCATTAACCTGTAGGGGGGCTGGACATTATGATCCAAACTGTATAACAAGTGTAAATGTTTAGACGTCCAGTACCTCTCATTTCTCACACCGAAAGGGCTGGTATTCGCTGTGATGTACTGAGAGCCAGATAGCTATCTGATACTTTGTTTCTTTGTAAACTGTACAGTTTTAGAATAAAGATCTGTGAATCTTTATAAGCCCGTGTTTGGTGTATTTCCTTTTGGGGTACTCAGCCTCGATATTTCCTTTTGCTTTTACACTTTTGGCAATTTACCATGATACATAGCATGGATACTAAAACAGCAAAGCAATGTATACATAGGCAGTATCCTGGTGATGACGGCAAACACTGCAATAGTGACAGAAATTGGTGCTATCGTTCTATTAACCAGAAAACACTGCTCTAAATGATGCATAGCTAGTCGTGTAAAAAGAAGGATATATATATATATCTCCTTGCGCATATTGTGAAAACTATCAAGCATGTGTGATTGTTCAAGCATGTATACTCAAAAAGAAACATAGCATAGCATAGCAAGTGTGATGGACATGGGCAACAGTTTTCTCATATTATTTTGCATTCTCTTGTACCTAAGAGACAGTTCTTATCATTTTCACCACAGTCATTAACATACCAAGTATAACATATTTCTCTAGCTGACCATGGCCTCTCTAGCCTGGTCATTTCTGTGGCAAAAAGTCCATATCCTCACTTCTGCGCAACCCAAACATGGGCACAAGCATAGTTTATCAGTGTCAGTTAATAACCCTCACTGATATAGGCTCTAGTTCAGTGTTTATGCAGTATAATGCAGGAAGTAATGGCTGGTGAACCCTGTTCTAGTCTGTGTCAGAGTCAGCAATGCTGGGATCTCAGTGTCAGGCCATTCTAATTCAATGTGTAATGTGTACTGTGAATTCGAGCTGATGTGACATGTTGTTTCTGTAACTAAAACATCATCTGTGTGAAGCACCTTGGTTAAGTATTGACCCATAACCATGCTTTCACTTTCTTTGCATGATGCAACTGCTGTAACTACCACTCTAAGACATTCAGGTAGCACATAGCCAACAGGACCCAATGGAAAGGAAACATATCCCCATGGAATCCATCTTTCACATATACAAACACAATAAACCTTTTGTTATAGTTCAAAATCCCCAAGATTGCAGCACAACACAAAGCAGTTTTCAGTGTGACAAAATCCCTGACAGCTAGAGGAGAGCTATAGTCGTCCCTATCTTTAAAAAGGGCAATAGAAAGATCCCTGATAACTACTGCTTGCTTATAATGGCGGATAGTAGCTGCAAGATCTTCTGTTCCCTGCTAGTGGAGAGGATTAATAAATGGAGCAAAGTGGAGGGCTTGCTCCCCATCCAGCAAACAGGCTTCTGAAAGAACTTCAGTACTTTGGATAATCTCACCATGGTAAATCATATTATCTCAGATATCAAGGATCACAAAGGGATTAGACTTTATGTGTGCTTTGTTGATTATTCCAAAGCTTTTGATAGTGTGGATAGGGATCTTCTCTGGGAAAAATTAAGGGCCCGAAACCTATGCCCTAGAATTCTTCACTTCTTGAAAGAAATGTATAGAGACACAAAGGTTGAAATTTGCCTAGGGAAGGGGGGGGGGAAATGTCTCCAGCTATAAAAATAAATATAGGCCTTAAGCAGGGATGTGTAACATCGCCCATATTATACAATTTATATGTTTCTGATGTATGGGAGAGATATGTTACCATAAATAACAATCCTCTGAAGATCGGGGTTGAAGGTTTTTGTGGCTTAATGTATGCGACAATACCATAATAATGTATAAAACACCAGTGGGCTTACAAAGAATGCTGGATGAATTATACCAATGCTCAAAGGAAAACAATTTTAATGTTAACATTAATAAAACAAAGGTAATGATTTTTGGGGCATCAAAAAAAGAGATGGGAAAAAAGTATTGAAATGGCATATTAATTCTACTATATTCGAAGTAGTAGATATATATCCCTATCTGGGTATTCCGATTATGAATAACCCCCCCTAAGAACTTTTTCCAGGAAATGATTGAATCCGAGGTAACTAAGAAGTGGAATGTGATACAAAAATATATGACTAGTAGGGGTGGACATTCCATTGAAGGTTACCTTGAGGTTTATAACAGTTGCGTTGTACCTGCGGCACTCTACGCACTGGAAACCATCAAGGGGAAATACCTGACTAACTTAGGCATTTTAGAAGGTAAATTATGGAGACCTGTGCTGGACCTCCCAGGGTGTATTCCGATTGAGGCAATAACATGCGAATTGGGTCTTATATCTCTGGAAGCTCTGTGGAAAATGAGGTGTTGCAAACTATATTTTAAGATTGAACTGGGAGAAGGGGAAGAAGAGAACATCATGAGGCTCATTGGTATTAATAGGAATGGTAAAGGGGAAAGGAACTTGTATATAACAAGTCTCCAAGATACGGTATTCTCTTTTCTTAAAGAACTCTGTCCGAATGCTCCCATAGAAAGAGAAGAGATAAATAGATTTCTCGGAAATCTTAAGAAAAAAGCAATTGTCTGGGACTTAAGTAAAAAAATGTAACATATTTCTATACCAAGAAAAGACACAGTGTATACACTCTACAGGGTTTTAAACCCGTTTCACCCAAAGGATATCTGATAAAAATGGGAAATAGAGAAATGATAAGATTTACCATGTAACTTCGCTTTAATATACTTCCATGAAAGGAATATACGGGGACATGGATAAATATTCCCCGGAAGGAAAGTTTGTGTAGGTATTGTAAAACAGAAGTGGAAACTGTAAGACAAATCCTCACTAAGTGTAGTGAATTGCTTGAATGGTATTATAGAGTATATGGTAACCTGGTGAGTGACTTATATATGATAGTATCGGACCAGTTTTGGTCTGTCATATTTGATGGGAGACCAAGGTATACATTGAGGCGGCTTTTTATATATGGACGAGAGCTATGGTTAATCTAAATTAAAGTAAGGTATTAATAACAGGATGTTTATTATTTTAAGGTATTTTGTAATGTGATTTTATTATATTCTAAGATGTGTTTGTACTCCTTGATATTAACTTGTATCTAATATCTTTAATGTTATGTGGACTCTGTAGAGGAATTCTAGAGAAAGGAGTATTATCTTAATATTTTAAGTGATATTTACTTATTCACCTATTCAGGTTTCCTTGATATTTCCTCCTGCTTTTAGAATATGAAGTTTATTCGTAAATTATTACCTGTATTTTTCTTAATGGAATTAATTGTATTATGTATGTATTATAGTGTATAAGGTTTTGTTTAACCAAATTGCACTTTAAACTAATAAAAATGTTTTCAGTGTGACAAAAGCTTTCTGACAGTAAGCATCCCCTGGCAATGGTGATGCAACATGTACTTTCTCTGGAGCAAAGCTCCTACCCTCCTTCAACAAGAAGTACCCTCATGTTGACAGGACTGTTACTCATTCAAAGAAACTTTAAAAATGCACAAGTCACATCATACATCTCCTGAGAATATATTGATTATTATAGAAATGTGTTGATGAAAAGTGTAAGGGGGGCATTTTGTTTTGAATCCTACATTGCAGTAAGGGGACCACTCCTGTTTGCACTTTTTTGCAAAAGGGGCCATTCATTAATTTTAATTGTTTGCACCAAGTGCTGGAAAAGTAAAAAGTAAAACATAGGCGAAAATTACTGTTGCTCTTATTTTTACTACTACGTGTCTGGAAAAGTGTAAATCATTTCCACAATTAACGACTGTGGTAGCCATCCACAATGGATTCCTTTGGACTCAGGTGTAAAAGTCAGACGAAGCCCATAGAAATCCATTGGTTTTCCGCAAAGGTAAATGTACATGTTGGTGGAATACCAGTTGGAATTGGCAGGGGGACCTTGTTAAGTCTGATCTGCTCTCAAACTTCGCCTGCTAAATCATAAAAAACCTTGCAGCTCATAAAATGTGGCGGTACATGAATTTAGCGCCACTTCTTCCACTCCGTTTGACTTGGAAAATGACCCCCTATGATTGTGGCTTTATTGCCTTTCTCCATCCTGAATGGAATCCTACATAGCAATTAATGAGAATTTACAAAAAGTCTCATACAGACACAAAGTGAAATGCAACACATGACAAGGTCCTTGTTTCACAAAGCTTGTTCTGTATCCCTTTAATTTCTAATGACCCAACAATCACACTTAAATAGCTTTAATTTTAAGGAAAAAGTGCCACAGCAGTGGCCTCTGCCTATTACCTTTTTTTCATCTCTAATCACTTCCTGTTGTAAATAATCTGCCTCCTAGACACATTAAAAAGATAAGACCTCACTGGCAGGGCCTGTGCAGCCCTGGCTGTTTGTATCTGGGGAGAGAGGCAGAACAGGGGGGCATGGGCATTTGTCCATTGTCCAAATGTGAATTCCACCTCAGATTGCACTCTTTCAAAAATATTGAAAGGCTGCTTTTTAGTTTTTAAAGATATACACCTTTTATACTTTCCCCGCAACAGTATAGAAAATGCTGTTCTTTTGTGTTATTTTACGGGTGTTCATTTTTCATTTCCAGCTTTGCCTAAACACCCAGCACCCAGGATTTACACCATTTCCCCCCCAAAAAAAACAGTACACTTGACATAGTCTGTTTGCATGCAAACTCTGTTAAGTTACTCAAACAGAATGAGGTTATCAAGTCAGTACCCATCAGTATGAATCATGAAATGTTCTTGCAGAGTAGACTAGGGTTCCACACAGACAAAGATACATTCTATTTAGGTCGGAGCCTCATTGGTAAGTATGCATAAGAAGATCTGAAACTAGGCCATACTTGCCATCCTAGCCTTATCATTTTCAGATAGTGCCTTGTTGGACCAGCTTAGTGAGGTGTAGCTTGATTCCCTAGGCATAGCAAGCAAGGCACCCACACCTGGGTATATATATATATATATATTCCCGAGAAGTTGGAAGGCAGGACCAGGATGTGAAAGGTAGATCGGGGGTTTGGCCTAAATGGAGGGATGTACCATCCCAAGTCCCACGGCAAGGCTCTACGTCTCCTTCTGAGGCAGAGCCTGGCAGCCAATACCCATGCCAGCTACCAATGGAGATACACTCTTGAGTTCCCTCAGACCAGAGAGAGGATTTGGAAGCAGGAGCAAGGGCCTAAACAATGAAGGCCATATGGAACCACACTGGGGGAGTTAGGCAGAACAAGTCATTCAGAGCGGCAAGAGAGGTGTGTAGACGGAGCTGAGAATAACTGGTGGTGGCTTGTATGTATGGGCAGAGGGGTGCCACCACCTGAGAGAAGTGCATGTTTAGATTAGCATTCTAATGTACGTTTAGAATGCTAATCTTAATGTACATGCACGTCTCTCAATACAATGGCAGACAGCATAGTCCAGCCAGGTGCTTTATTTGCAGGGATGGCTGGGCTGCCTGTCTCTGGGAAGGGCCATGTCCCTTGCTACATTTTCTTTTTTTCAATTTCGAACCGTTTTGACTCTGCAAAATGCATAGAGCGCAATGATGAGAGACTGGCAGGGCATAGGATGACTGGCCCCATCGCCTCTCATTATGTCACCTCTAGACAGACAAGTGAGGAGCCCTCTCCTCTTCTGTCAGTCAGCACACTCTGCGTGTGGGGGGCCACCCGGCCATATCAGCGCGCTGAACATGTGAGCGCTGGGTAAGTGGAATGCAAATTTGCATGAGTAATATGTTTGTATGCATGCAAGTGGGGTTGCCTGAGTGCACCTGTGTGAATGTGTCAGTGCGTGAATGATGTGTGTATTTTTGTTTGTATGTATGTTTGGAAGTTGTCTGAATGCATAGGTGAATGAGACAGTGAATGTTGTGTCGATGTATGAATCCATGGGAGAAACAGAGAGTGCATGTTGTGTGAAAATATGAATGCGTGGGTGAATGAGAGTGTATTTTGTGTGAATGAGAGCGTGTGGTATTTCTGAATGTGTGTCCCCTCAACAAATGTGTGAAGGGGCATGATAATCTAATTTTAGTGGAGGGACTAGGGATGCGTGACATTTAGACTGTGCCAAATTGGTAAAGCAAACATGATGATTATTATTACATAGCTAGACTGGCGTTCTTTGCTGTCACTGGGCCTCATCACAGCCTTGGCGGTATCCCGCCGGCAATTACGCTGGGATACCGCCAATGCAAATAGTTCCCGTAGAAACACTTGCTGCTGTTATAAAGACTGGCGCTCACAGGATAACTGTACCTTGCCATAACACTGCTAGGGCGAAGCCTGAGTTGAGAAATTCCAAATGCCCTTTCTTTAGTATGCTGAGTACCCTGTAACGGTAACAAAAACAGAAATGAAGCAAGTGTGCCCCCATTCCACCTACAATCTCATGTTAGGGAGAGGTCCCTGCTCACTGATCAACTCATGGTTTGGTGTCAACTCGAATGGTAATGGTCTTGAGATGTACCTCAAAAACGCACAACAGTTGAAACAACAATTATATGTGGCCTATCAGCCGGCCCAGGCAAAACAAAAGAGGTGATGGCTGGAATGTTTGGAATTAATCCTAACCTCTGGCATTGCTCTGGGTAATCCCCCAGAACACCGTTCTTTGCCTGCCAAGCCATTACAAAAGGGGAAAGACCATATGCAAATCAGGATTGGTCCAACCCCAAAAGGGGCAGTCCAGCCCAAACTGCTTGGTCACATCCCTTCTGCACGAGACCACAAGCAACCCCAAACATGTTTCGGCCTCGTTGGGCCTCATCAGTGAGGAATAGCTTGGGTCTCTAGGCCCAGCAGGCACGGGACCCACGTCTGGGCATACCCGTCCCACTCGGGGTGACTTATGCAAAAACAAAAGAGGTGATGGCTGGAAGGCTTGTAATTAATCCTAACAGCTGGCATTGCTCTGGGCAACTCTCCAGACCACCGTTCTTTGCCTGCCAAGCCATTACAAAAGGGGAAAGATCATATTGATACTGATATTTTATTTCTATCGCGCTCGTACACAATATGCAAATCAGGCTTGGTCCAACCCAAAAAAAGGGGCAATCCAGCCCAAACTGCTTGGTCACATACCTTCTGCATGAGACCACAAGCATCCCCAAACATGTTTCAGCCTTGTTGGGCCTCAGCAGTGAGACCACCACTGACAAGAATGTGGTATGAAACATTTTGATGAAAAAGTGATATATCAAGTACTGCACGCAGGTAACTGTGTGCTCAAAATAACGCAAGGGGGGAGCGTTTCCTATAATGTTGCAAACAAAGTATAAAGGGAGCCTACCTTTTACACCTAAAAAGCTATACTTAAATATTCTTGATTTCCTGTAAAGTACAATCTTAACAAGTGATTTCACAGAGTTCCTGACCAGATGCTCAAGTGTCATGTGTGTAAGTATCTTGCTCCTGATTCTAATGATCTCTTTGCAAATCCCACCTTTGGAAGAGCAGCACTCTTTGAAGCAGTCTGAATGAAACCAAATAAATGAAGGGGGCAAATGGATTTGCCCTGGTCAGGGTAGGAATTTTTTGCCAGATTTGTAAAATCTGTCTCAAAGTCAGCACTCTGAGCGTGATTAGCGTGAGATTGAGCCTGTATGAGAGGTGTAGGGGAGTGATGAGCAGAGGAAGAGGCTGGGTGGGATTTTGAACAGAAGAGCCGTTATAGGGCTGCAGTAGGTTATGGGGTGTTTGGTAAACATGGGTAAAGAGAACATGAGTGTTTCACGTGGGGATCCTGGCCTATAATGGCACAGCCTGTATGTGCATGTTTGTATATCGTGATATGGCACTATTACTGGCATTATGGGCAAAGACAACATGAGTGTCTGTATGTGGGATACTAGCCTATAGCTGAACAGCCTGCATGTATATGCTTGTATTCAGTGGCATTGCAATATTAGTGGCATTATGCGCAATGACAAAACAAGTGTTTTTATTTGAGGATACTGGCACAGCCAGCATGGACATGCTTGCCTACAGTGGCATGGCTATATTACTGGCATTATGGCAAAGAGAATATGGATGCTATTACGTGGGGTTACTTATGATATGTGCAGGTTGGAAAGTCCCAGCACTTAGCAGACCAGATAGGCCGGGAAATCCCACGCCCAAAAACGAAAGAGATAAGGTAATTCAGGGAAACCAATAAACATCAGAAAACTCCAAGCTCTCATCTGCCTTGAGCCTGACAACAGCTTAAAAACAAAAAATGCATCAATACTAATGTCACATCTCATCAAAACCTACACAGTGGAGGGATTGGTTGGTGGAATAACCGTTATACACACATTCCATAAGGGTTAGTCTTTTAATTGTTTATGCTCTATCTGATGGCTCCCACTGACACCACCTCTGACTTGATATCAGTGATTAAATGTCATTCCTACACTAATTAATTGGCCTGTGCAATAATTTTGGTTGGCATTGGTTTCGCCAACTGTGACTACTTGGCAGTTCATCAGCACATGAGCAACAATACTGTTGGGGGTGAGACATCAAGGTGCTGTCTTTCCCAATGATAACACACCATCTCTGATTCACTAGTCCATGAGCCAGGACCTTAGCTTTGAACATGACTCAGTCTGGTATTTTATTCTGAGAATTTGAGGGGAATGAATTCCTTAGTCTATCTGTGTCTGGTTTTAATGAATAGCCTGTTTTTTCCAACTTTCAGTCACGTGTGAGGAAACCACATTTCAAATCATTCTGCTTGACATTTACTAGGATTTTAACCCTATTAATGCGGCTGTCTTTACCCTTCCCTTCCACTAGAGACTTGTTCGAGCTATCCTTCTTCCAATATTAAACCTTAATTAATTAACACCACACCTTCAAATGCTGCTTATTTCTTTACTCAATCTAAGAGAAATGTGTCTTGCTCTTCGGAATCATTATCTTCTGTTCTCTTTGGTGCCAGTCCAAACCTCTCTTTTCCATCGTAACCTTGGTGAGGGCTGTGTAGTTACTGTCTGGCTTGCTCAGATCTGTGTTATTTTGGTTAATTCAGCAAATGTATTCTTTCTGCAGCTTGGATGCTTCCTCAATGTTTCCCATTTACTCGAATGTGGTTACACGTCCATTTCATCAAAAATGGCAACTCGTTACTGTTTTGTTTCTGCGTTGAGCAAGCATTATGTGTCTTCTTATGCGTCTTGTGTTTCAGTGTATATATATTGAGTATATCTTTTCTAGTGTCTATTGAATGCAAGAACATTCTTCATGTCTAAAATGCAGTTTGACCTAGTGTCCGTGTTGCTTCATGGTGAATGCATGTTTACTTTGTGTCTAATGCATCTAAGTGTGTCAGTTTCGCAAATTCATCTCTTCTTTGATCATTCCAGGGTAAGTCCAGAGGGTTGTCTCAGTGAGTAGCATCTCTCGTGCTTGTGGTATGGCGGTGGAGAGGGGACAGGTGCTATCAATGATGTTTATGTTTATGTTTATTGAGTTTATATAGCGCTTTACGCCAAAGCGTTTTACAGAATAACAACAGGTACAATAATGAATGAAGCATAATATACAAACATGAAACAAACCAGTGATGTAGTATTTAGAACAATTTACACAGAGGAGGGGGGGGAAGGAGGAGAAGGGGGTGACCCCGGGTGACCTCCAATGCATTAAGGTAGTTACAGTATCCAAATTGGGGTCATCAGAGGGTGGTGGAGGGGGGTGGATAAGGGAAGGGGGGCAGGCGTGTGAGGGGGGAGAGAGGTAGGGAAGGAGAGTCAGTGGGGAGAGTAGAAGAAGGGCTTTGAGGGAGGAGCGGAAAGATGGGTTGGAAATGATGACGGGTAGGAAATGATGACGGTTAGGAAACGATGTGTTCCTTTAATTCCTGTGGTATGGAGACAGGGGAGGGACCGATACTATGGATGACTCGTTCATCTGCCTTTTAACATTCCCCCTCTGGTTGAGTCTTCGACCAAATCTCTGAGGTCCCTCTCGCCAGTATGGTACCTTGGGGTTCCATAGCTACCTTACCCACCTCAGGTCACCTGAATTATTTATGTGTACATCCACACTGCAGGTCATGTAGCAGCACTCCTCATCTTGTTTGCAGAATGCCCCACGTCCCATGTAATTATGGGCATCTCAAGGATAATAAAATGTTGAGCCTGGAGGGAG
Source organism: Ambystoma mexicanum (assembly GCF_040938575.1). Lineage (NCBI taxonomy): Eukaryota > Metazoa > Chordata > Amphibia > Caudata > Ambystomatidae > Ambystoma > Ambystoma mexicanum. Next base: position 1,166,710,344 of record NC_090935.1, on the reverse strand, counting down.
GGTGGGACTTTTTTTAAGCTTACATGAGATAGATCATTGGTCTATGTGCATTTGTGCATTCTTTTGTCCGTACTTTTTATTACCTTCATCCGTACCACAGTTTTAGCCATCTTCTTGCATTGGCTTATGGCTATTCTTAGGGGTTAGAATCCCAATGGCTTTAACACAAGTATGCCTATCAGTATTTTGAATGCATTAGCCAGCCAGGCGAGTAGATAAAAGAGCCAGTCATCACTGAGGGTTTCCTTCACCTCCTCTACCATTTTAGTGTGGAGATCTGTTAACAATGTAATGGCCACTGTAAAGGTCCCATTTTCCTTATAATGAGCAGGCTTGTATGCGCAGCAAGACAGGCCAATTTCTGCGTACACGCCAACCTCAATGGCAGTTATCAGGTCGAGGAAATACCTGTTTTGTATGGGAATACGTCTTATTGCCCTCAACTCCTCTCTTATGGAATTAAACCCTTCACTGTTGTGTTAATCATTTGCAACAGCTTCCATCTCGTAATTTGGAGACATGTTGTGTTTGCATCGTTCTGTAGTCCGGGGAGGAAAATAGCAGAGAAAACCAGTTTTCCACAATGTGACGTTACCATTTCATGTAAGACCATTTGATTTGTACAACAGAAGTCATTTGCAATCTGAGCCTGTCGCATATACCTCACTTGTCGTGCCTTACGGATTGCGCAACAGAGTAGATGACTTGTGTTATACTTTCATTGCTCTATACAGTTCCTGTGATACGAAGGCCTCTCCAGATTGGTACTCAAGGACCCAGTAGAAAGAACCAAGCGGGTTTCGATGACAAATGCATTTGAATACGTGAGAAGCATATGGCCCATAGTTGACTGTAATATTGCTGATCAGTGTAATTGAGCTCCACAGTCACACTCATTTTTGTGTTGCTGATGACATGAGATACCGTCTTGTTAGAATATGGTCATTAATTACCAATGTTTACTCTGTTATAGGTGAAGATACGCCACTCTAGCCAAGAAAAGATATTTCAGAAGATTGAGAACTCAGATATGATTACAAATTGCATCATTTAGCACAATTAACCAAAATTGAAATTTGGGTTGCAGTTGTATAGTTGAACAGTGGTTTATATTAAACAGATAGCCCCTGATGAATTTCATGGTAACAATGAGACCAAAGTGAATAGGAAAGAAACATGTTTGGTTTTAGTATGTTTTATGAACTTGTATGATGTGAGCAGTATGAATGGCGTGCGAGATGAGTACTGTTTTAGACAACCAATTTATATGTGGTTTTGCATAGCCTCTTGGGAACGTAACACTGTTTTTCTTTACTGTGACAACTTTAGTTGAATCAATGCGAAATGATGCATTGCTATGTTTTTAACTATTATGTGATAAGATTAAAATATGTAATATTTTGAATCTATTCTTGTACAGACTGATTAATCTCTCTACCACTGCTAGTGCAAGGAGTATCTTCCTCCATTAACAGGCGGTGTTGCCACAAGCGCTTTGTTGTCTGGAAGGTAAAGGTGATTAACCTGATTGAGGGATCGCATTGTGGTGTTGTTCCCCCACGCCTCTTGCGGTTGTTGTTTTGTGTTAATCATTTGCAACAGCTCCCATCTTGTAATTTGGAGACATGTTGCGTTTGCAGCATTCTATAGTCCGGGGAGGAGAATAGCAGAGAAAATCACTTCTGTTCTGCTAAACAATTCATGCTCATCTGGTATTTCATCGTAAGTATCCTCTGATTTTGCTGAGAAATAATGTTCTCTTTTCTGACAAGCAAGGGTGATGGATCTTTTCTTTCTTAAATGCGTATCCATCTTAGGAAAGTCAGTAATTTCACAGGTCTTTCTGAGGAACTACAAGGGTGGGTGTGCTAACCATTACTTAGTAACAAAAATCTTCCCAATTAGGATGCAACTTCATTTAAGCTTTCGACCCACAGGCCCAATAGTGGTCCATTAGCATAGCTGTTCCTATTTTCATTCCAGTGAAATCATACATTTTCTTGCACCCCTTGTTTTCTCCTACTTTGACCACTCCTGTATTTTTTATACAAAGTGGCACATTTTTCACTATAAGTATGTGTTTGGGCCTGCTTCATCCTCCACTCACGTTAACCGTCTAATATGTTTATCCCAATCCTTACAACATTTGTCATTTTTTTGCAGACACCCACTTGTGGTTATTCTGTGAGCACTTCTGCCTTATAGCTGATCAGCCTGTCGATCCATCTTTCGTGGGTAAATATGTGGCCTTTAATGTGGAGTTGACCTCTCTCACAACACCCAGGGATTTCTTTTCCCCTTTTATCATTACAGTTTAAAAATGGGTGTTCTACAGTCATTATTTCCCCTCTTCTCAGGCCTGATAATATATATCGTACTACATTGTTTTTATTAACATCGCTCGTGGTGGATACTGCTTTTATGAAATTATCCACTCAGGGAGAATCTTCCTTTGTCACCCAAAGCATTGAGGCCTCCCTACCTTGAAACGTTCCTGTTATCATACATGTCACAAGATATGTCAGGCAGTGTGCCAAGTGCACTGGCAATTCTGTGGCTACAAAGGTTCTGGAGATGCCCATGGAGTAGGGAATGAGGGAGCACACATAGCAGCTCTCATCAGATGTCCCCCTCCCCACCTGGGTAATGTGCTGATACCACATTTTATTATGGATCTGGGCAGAGTCGGCCATGTAGGTATTTATGTCCTGGAGGTTAGCGCAAATATTTCGTTTCATTATTGTCACCTGTTTAGTAGCAATAGAGAAAGGTCCGAGTTATCGCTTCATTCCACATAGGAATGGATGTCATGTTAGTATGCATTGGTTTGGGTACAGAATAGAGAACCAATTCTCATAAGGCCAGGAGAATAAAGAAATAGAGGCAGCAGAAGGTTGAAACTGCAGCTACAATAATTACTGCTAGGGTGTCCACATGCTGTAAGGGGCTGCGTCCATTATGCGGTCTACGTGCAAAAAGCTTGTACCTTGTAAAATTAAAGAGATCCATTTTGTTAAAACACTTTCATGTCTGTTTCTGATTGTTGGTACCTCTAAGAAAAGAGAATTGCATCATAATGGCTTGGAGGATCCATTTGAAGATGAACCTAGTTTTTGAAGTCGTACCTTACTTGTCTTGAAGGCCTGATAGCTATCAATTATAAAAGAGAGACAAGAGACTTGCAAATAGTAATACTCTTAAATACAACATCAAATAGTAGTTTTTTTTTCTTTCTAAAAGTGCATGCTGTTTTTTATTATGTTGGTAAAAGTTCTTAGGGAAAAAACTTTCCCTCAAGGTGGTTGATTGCTTGTGTAAGAAAAGACAGTGTAATATTGGCTTTCATCTACAGGTTGCTCTCTGTTTCTTGTCATTGACCCTTGTCGCATTTTCTTCTTCACCGTCTGGGACTGGCAGCTGGGCGGGTCTAGCTTTTGCAGGGTTTGACGTCGCCGAGGTGGAGCCACGCACCTCTTCCTTCGACTTTAGCAGCATTGGGAGTAACTTCTTCCACCACAAATGTTTCTTCGAACCTTGGCTTGTGCCAAGGCCTTACAAAGTTTTTTATATAAACAGGATCACTCATGTATAGCGCGGGGTGTCTGTAGGTCAAGCTGTTGGTTGTCTTCATCACTCTTCTTTGACCCCCACCTGCAGTGCTCAAATCTGTGGAGTTATAAAGGAAACACTTGCCGTCATAGCAGCCAAATACTCATCAATGGTGCTGGGAGAGGCTGGTACTGCAGGCAAGGTATTTTGAGAAGAAAAGGGAAAAGTTAACTTTTCAGAGCTGCAGCACGTGTCCCCACTCCCCTCCCCCTGTCCCTTTGCTTTGTGGTTCCCCTTCTGTCCCTCCTCCCTCCCACTGTACCTTGATTGGCTGCCGGCCCGTTTGCCTTCTCGTGGTCTCCAGACCTCATAGCACCCAGCACCATTTCTCATCATTGGTGCTGGGGTGAGGCTGGTGCTGCGGGCAAGGTATTTTAAGTAAAGCCTGTCGCGGTGACAAGGGTGTCGTTGTCTGCTGTTTCCTGCTGTGATCATCAAGGCACAAGTTGTGAGCTGCAAAATTGAAGAAATTGACTCTCTCCCTACCTGCACACATCCCGCTCCGATTCGCGTAAGCCTGTGCCCCCTGCACAGCAGTTTGAAGCGAGCGCAGTGTTTGCTTTTTTTTTCTCGTAGAGAGGTCACGTGATCTGAGTCATGTGAGCGGACTGAAGCCCCGCCGCCAGGAAGCGGGCTTAAAAGAAAGACCCAGCCGCCCTTGCGGCGTAAAGCCCGCCGCAGTGACAAGGGCGTCGTTGTCTGCTGTTTCCCGCTGTTTACGCTGGATACGCAGTAATCAAGTGAGAGCCTGCTCCTTTCACGTCCCCACATACTCAAAAGAAAAAAAAAAGAAAAAAAATAGATATGGAGAGCACCAAACATAGAACATGCCTCCAAGAGAAGCTAGAAGAAACTGTTCCAAATTTTCTAAAACATACCCCAACGCTGAACTTACAAACCACTGCACTTAAAGAACCTAGTGTTAAGACGGATTTCTGAACTCTGTCCTGGTGGCGCAGAAGTTCAGAAGGCCAACCTAATTACTTGGAACAGGGTAACCTCTGGACGAGCCAGACCAATCAAGGTAGCGATCGCGGTGGTCAAGACTAGGTCTCAAGAGGGGTGAGGGTGACTGAAAGCCCGCAATGAGCACACAAAGCAAGAGCACTTACAAACTACTCCAAACAGTTGTTATATCAAAAATATATACACATTTATTTTAAGGCCTTTAAAATAATGACCGTAGCGAGAAAATCACAATATCACAATATTAAGCCAACACATACCATATCAACACAATATATATACAAATACGACAGTCGCAAGCGTTATATGCACGAAATGTGTAGTCCACCTGAAAGGGAAAGAGAACAGGCAGTGCGATAATGCTTTAGACTCAGTTCGCCTTCAGAGGCACCTAACTAGATGGAAGTCCGAGCCCTGCGAAGAGTGGAGCCTTGTGCTCAAAGTACCTGCACACGCTGGTGCCAACGGGCAAAAGGAGAAGCTCTTCGGAGGAAGTCAGGCAGTTCGGGTTAGTGCACAACAGAAGAAGAACAGGTTCCGCGACTCAAGCGCAGCCTCCACAGTGAGCAGAAGCAGAGCGCGAGTACGGACAAAAGGGTGCTGTTTTTACACAGCGGGGAAAAGCAATGGGCTACTGCAGGAGGGCGACCAGATCCTAGCTATACTACTCACCGGTCCCCGATGCAAGCAGACCCAGGCTTCTCCACGTTAGTTTCAGCAGCTGGCAGGTTCAGAAGAGCCGGGAATGCCTCGTCGTCGTGTAGAGAAAAAAGACGTCCCAATCGAAGAAACCTGCACAGTTTTTTCACCACAGCAGGGCAACGGAGCGGCCGTGTGTATCTGAGCCAAATGTACACTACTCACTTCAGACTTGGGAACGCCAAGTGTACTAAGCGTGTGAGAGTGACAAGGACTCGAAATACAGCACAATCTGGCAGCGGTTACAGAGCAGGACTCCCGTGTAAGCTGGTCAGTCAACTGGATGGCCCAGAGACGCTTCCGAAGGCTTACTGGCAGGAGATGATGAAGTCGCCGAGAATAGCTGTTCCTGCTATTCCAAAGGTCGAAGCACCAATACAGGCCTTCTGGTTCGATCAAAGGAGGAAAGGGGTTCACAGGACGACAGCAGTGCAAAGGAGGAGTCCTTCAGCGGGTCACCAGCGATTCCTCGGTTCAGCCTCTTGGTTGCAGGATACTTGGCTCCTGTATTCCTTCGTTCGTGAGAACTCAGGAGATCGACATGGTAGTGGTTTTTCCAGCCCCCTCTTATCCACGGTTCCCTTCGCGCCAAAACGGAGGGGAGCCAATGGGAGATCCGCTCATCAACACACACACCATTCGTGGACCAATCACGGACCACGGTGGTCCCAGGCATTCACACTACCCTAGACTCTCTGGCACCCAGGATGTGTATTGGGACCAGACATCCCAGCCCACACCCTGGAGGCACACAAAAGACATGTAGAAGCCCGCAAAAGCATCCGTGTTTCGCGGGAAAGTACATGCCCAAATAAGGAAGGCCCCGGGTCGCTCGACCTGGGGAAGGTGAAGGGAGCAAGACGGTCAGTGGACAGGACAAAGGAGCCTCGTGGTCTGGCCATTTTGGGAGCCAGGCCACCATTTTGGGTTCAGCGCGAAAAACGCGCTTAGAACGCCAAAAGGAGCTCAAAATACACAAAACGATCGCTGCCACCATTCCAGTCCCTGAATGACTTGCACCGATCAAATACAATCCTAAACGAGTATCTAGGGCCTGTAGAAGGCTAGAGACCCAAGAGAGCTGTAACTTAGCTTACAGTGCCCTCTTGTGTCATGTTGCACTAAAGCCGCAACATGATAAAAGAAACTACGGGAAACAGCGTTCCCCGGTACTGACTGTCTTAAGGGCATGTCAGTTTCCCCATAAGAAAAGGAGCGAAAGCCCAGAGGAGTGCGGCAGAAGGCTGCACTTCTCTGGCAAAGTCAAGAACAAGGTGAGAAACAACAGCAAAAAGTTTAGGGGTTGCCACATTGAAGGAAAATTACCTAAAATTACGAAATCTTTCCTAACACTCGCCCCTCCCAGACTATGGACAGGGGGAACTAATCCACCCCTGGATGAGTCTCTTGTTCAGGTCGGTTAAACATTCTGGACAACCCATCAGCATTGCTATGTTGGACACCTGGCCTATGCTCAATAGTGAAGTCGAAGCCTTGTAGACTTATGGACCACCTAAGCAACTTTGGATTCTCCCCCTTCATGTTCATTAGCCACTTTAACGGCTTATGGTCAGTTTGCACAGTGAAGTGGGTCCCATAGAGGTAGGGCCTCAGCTTCCTTAGGGCCCACACAACAGAGAAACATTCTTTCTCTACCGTGGACCATCTGAGCTCTCTGTCCTTAAGCTGGCGACTAATAAAACCGATAGGGTGTTCCTTACCCTTCTCATCTACTTGTGATAGTACAGCTCCTATCCCAGTGTCAGAGGTGTCCGTCTGCACGATAAAAGGTCTTTGATAATCAGGGGCCCTGAGGACAGGGGCCTGGCACAAGGAGTCTTTCAAGCCATTGAAGGCCTTCTCACACTCGTCGGTCCAAGTTACCTTCTTGGGTTTCTTCGGAGTTGTGAGGGCAGTCAGAGGGGCAGCTATGGTGCCATAGTCTGCCACAAAATTGCGGTAATACCCCGTGAGTCCTAAGAAGGCTCTCACTTGGGTTTGCGTAGTGGGGGTAGGCCAGTCTTGTACTGCTTGTACTTTACTGGGTAGAGGCTGTATCCTCCCTCCACCTACTTCATGTCCAAGGTAAACCACTGAGCCTTGTCCAATCTGGCATTTACTAGCCTTTATGGTCAAGTGGGCTTTCTGAAGAGCCTGGAGCACAATCCCGAGGTGTTTCACATGGTCTTCCCAGGTGGCACTGAAAACTGCTATATCGTCCAGATATGCAAGACAGAATTCGTCCAACCCATTCAACACATGATTCACAAGCCTCTGGAAAGTGGCAGGTGCATTCTTCAACCCGAACGGCATTACCCGGAATTGGTAAAGGCCGTCTGGAGTAGAAAATGCTGTCTTCTCCTTGGCATGCTCTGCTAAAGCTATTTGCCAATAGCCAGCAGTGAGGTCAAACGTGCTGAGGTACTTGGAGGCACCCGAAGTATCCACCAGCTCATCTGTTCGAGGCAAGGGGTGTGCATCTGTCTTGGTGACAGCATTCAGAGCCCTGTAATCCACGCAGAACCTCAATTCAGAAGTGCCTGCCTTTGGAACCAAAACCACAGGGCTGGACCAAGGACTACTAGAGGGTTCAATCACCCCAAGGTCTAACATCTTGTTGACCTCGGTCTTAATATAAGACCGTACTTTGTCTGACATCCTGTATCCCCTACTTTTGGTAGGTACACTGTCTCCTGTGTCAATGTTATGTTTGCACCAAGGTGTCAAACCAGGCCACTGTGAAAACAGGGGGGAAAACTGCCTAAGCAAACTTTTCACCTCAGCCTGCTGATCAGAAGTCAGGTGAGGGGCCACTCGGACACCCTCAAAGGAGCTATCTGAAGGACCGCTCTGGAACAGGTCGGGGAGAGGTTCAGACTCCTCTTCCTCAACATCTGAAGTCAGTAGCAGTGCTGCGATTTCGACTCTTGGGACGAAAGCCTTCAGCCTATTCACGTGAAACACTTTTGGAGCCTGTCCAGGCCTTCCAAGGTCCACTAAATAGTTAACCTCACCCAGGGGCTCCACCACTGTGTAAGGGCCTGACCATTTGTCCTGTAAAGCTCGAGGCCTTATGGGATTCATGATCAGGACTTGCTGACCAGGTGTAAAGTTGATGAGGGAAGCTTTCTGGTCGTACCAATGTTTCACCAGCGCTTGCCCTGCCTTCAATTTATCACTAGCCAAGCCCATCAGAAGTACCATCCGTTTTCTGAGCCCTAGCACATAATCAACTACGTTGGTAGTAACAGGGGGAGTGGGCATCTCCCATCCCTCTTTGACGATGGCTAAGGGTCCCCGTACGGGATGACCGAACAGAAGTTCGAAGGGGCTGAAGCCAAAACCCTCCTGTGGTACCTCTCGGTAGGCAAACAGTAAGCATGAAACAAGAAGATCCCATTTTCTTCTCTGAGGCTCCTCCAGAGCCCCAATCACGCTCTTTAACGTCCTGTTAAAACGCCCCCCCAGACCATTGGTCTGGGGGTGGTATGCAGAAGAGAACCTGTAGGTGACCCCACATTCTTTCCACATAGCCTGCCTATACTTCGACATAAAGTTGCTGCCATGATCCGACACAACTTCTTTAGGGAAGCCAACCCTAGTAAATATGCTGAGTAAAGCTTCTGCAACTGAATTGGCAGTTACAGTTTTCAATGGGATGGCCTCAGGATATCTGGTTGCATGGTCGACCAGCACCAGGATAAACCTATTGCCTGAGGATGTTTGCGGGTCAAGGGGACCAACGATGTCGATCCCTACCCTTTCAAATGGTACCCCCACAACTGGGAGCGGTACCAACGGAGCTTGGATTGTCGCGCCAACCTTACCAGACAACTGGCAGGAGGCACAACTCCTGCAGTGACTTTCTACTTGCACCCCCATCTTGGGCCAGTAGAAGTGCATGGATAACCTTTGCTTGGTCCTCTTCATACCAAGGTGACCAGCAAGGGGAACTTCATGCGCCAACTGCAGGAGGAAGGGCCTAACAGCAAGGGGAACCACCAACCTCCTATGGTCTCCTTCTGTAGACTCTGTGGGCTCGCTATACGGGAGTCCACCTTCCCAATAAACCCTATGCGTCCCAGGAGGTTCACCCTCATGCTGGGAGCAGGCCTGTCTCCTTAGGCCTTCCAGAGATGGGCACTCACGTTGGCCTTTACTGAATTCGTCCCTATCAGGACCTCCTTCAACTAACAAGTCTTTTAGTTCAGGATGATCGTTGGGGTCGAATACTTCAGGCATCGCCACCTCCTCGTCAGGCCCGGGCGATTGACCAACTTCCTCCACCGCAGTGGTAGGCGAGCTCGGGGGAATATTCTCTTTCCCTCGTCGTGACTTGTCGACTCCTTTCGCCTTGGGTTTCCCCTTTGGCTGGGGCGGCGTATTGGACTTGGCCAATGCTGCCCGTGCTTGAGACCGTGTATAGGGTCTTTCGGCAGTGTCTCCTACGAGCCCTAAAGCTCTGAGATCATTACCTAACAAGACCTTTCCCGGGACGTTTCTCTGAATGCTCACTGGAATCCTGACTGCTGTACCATTTAAAGTAAGATTTACAGGTATTACTGGAAACATACGGAGGGGGCCGTCAGCCAACTTAGTGGGCATCAGAGTAGCTCTGGCAACTTCCTCTGAGTCTACCAAGGTAGAATCCACTACAGTGCGACTGCACCCACCATCCCTAAGAGCTGGAGTATCCACTCCATTGATCAGCACACTGTCTTTAAAGTAGTGCTTGGTATTATCCGGAATCCTAGCATAAGCCTCTGCGACTTTAGGCTCCCAGGAACCCAGGGACACTAAAACTACCTCAGCCTCTATCCCGCTGGGAAATGAGTCTGAGGAGAAGGATGCTCCTGTAATCTCTTCTTCCTCGTAGGAGGAGGAGGCCAGATTAGCGGAGTGGACCCCCAAAGGTCTAACCTTACAACGGGGATCCCCCTTCACGTGGTCAGTTGCTCCACAAGCGAAACAAGATCCATTGGGTCTGTTTACATAGGGAGGCTTATTGTAACCAAAGTTCTGTTTCGGAGGCGGACCTCCACTACCCTGCGAGTTCTCTTGTGTCTTACCCTTATTTTTCTTTTTGTGGCCCTTATGGGAAGAAGATTTAGCAGATTCTCCACCCTCCATATCTTTGGACTTATTCCCTTCCTCCTGCTTACCAGGATGAGTTTTGTCCTTATGGGACACTCGATGTGACACCCATAAGTCTGCTGCAATGGCCAGCTTCTTAGGATCTATCTCCTTCGAATCGGCCAAATGCTGCTTAAGCTCCGGGGAAGAAGAAGCAAAAATGTGTTCCAGCATGACAAGATTTATCATGCCTTCGAAGGTAGAAACCTTATAACCTTCGACCCAGCCAGTTAAGTTTTTCAAGGATTCAGTGACATAAGATACCCAAGTACCACCTTCCTTTTTCTTATACTCTCTGAAACGTTTCAAATATTGGGCCGGAGTCTTCCCAAACTTTAAAATGAGAGTTTGCTTTAACATTGCGAAATCAGCTCGCTCAGCCTTCGACATTTCCATAATGGCACTACAGCCAGAATGGGGAAGTCTGCTGAGTAACCATGCAATCTTATCAGCATTGTCAACTTGTTGAACTTCGCATGCATACTCAAACGCATTCAGCCAGTCCATAATGTCATTCCTTTCCTCATACACACTGAGCAGATCTTTAGGAAACCGTGGATGAGAGGAGGCCCCAGACCCATGTCCAGGACCCTTGGACCCATTTGCAAACTGAAGCTTGGCCAGTTCCAACTGGTGATCCCTGTCTTTTTGTTTTTCTGCCTGTTCGATTTTTAGTTTGGCTATGCTGAATTCAAGCTCCTGCTGCCTAAACCGCAGCTCTTGCTTCTTGAATTCAAGCATAGCCTCCCCATCAGCACTGGCAGAGGAAACATTAGACATCTCGTCCTCCCTGTCCTCGTGGTCGCGATGGATCAGTGCGGCGGCAGAACCATCGGTTCTACCAGTGAGAGCAGCCCCACCACCTTGCGCACTGTCCTCAGAAGTTATAGCGTCAAGCTGCGCTTCTTGCCACGCCACGATTCTTTGGATCATTTCCAATTTAGTGCCTTGAGAGGAAACACCTCTCTCCGCACACATCTTCTTCAATGTTTCTGATTTGGAAGCATTTAAAGTTAACAAGGTATTTGTTTCCATACTGTTAGATAGGACTATGGCCTTTTTAAAGTTATACTACAACAATTCACTACGTGTCCTGGTTGGAATAACCTGAAATGCCCTAGTTCGTGCGCAACACTGGATACCTTCAGTCGTATCCCACCGCTGTACACCAATTTGTTAAGACGGATTTCTGAACTCTGTCCTGGTGGCGCAGAAGTTCAGAAGGCCAACCTAATTACTTGGAACAGGGTAACCTCTGGACGAGCCAGACCAATCAAGGTAGCGATCGCGGCGGTCAAGACTAGGTCTCAAGAGGGGTGAGGGTGACTGAAAGCCTGCAATGAGCACACAAAGCAAGAGCACTTACAAACTACTCCAAACAGTTGTTATATCAAAAATATATACACATTTATTTTAAGGCCTTTAAAATAATGCCCGTAGCGAGAAAATCACAATATCACAATATTAAGCCAACACATACCATATCAACACAATATATATACAAATACGACAGTCGCAAGCGTTATATGCACGAAATGTGTAGTCCACCTGAAAGGGAAAGAGAACAGGCAGTGCGATAATGCTTTAGACTCAGTTCGCCTTCAGAGGCACCTAACTAGATGGAAGTCCGAGCCCTGCGAAGAGTGGAGCCTTGTGCTCAAAGTACCTGCACACGCTGGTGCCAACGGGCAAAAGGAGAAGCTCTTCGGAGGAAGTCAGGCAGGTCGGGTTAGTGCACAACAGAAGAAGAACAGGTTCCGCGACTCAAGCGCAGCCTCCACAATGAGCAGAAGCAGAGCGCGAGTACGGACAAAAGGGTGCTGTTTTTACACAGCGGGGAAAAGCAATGGGCTACTGCAGGAGGGCGACCAGATCCTAGCTATACTACTCACCGGTCCCCGATGCAAGCAGACCCAGGCTTCTCCACGTTAGTTTCAGCAGCTGGCAGGTTCAGAAGAGCCGGGAATGCCTCGTCGTCGTGTAGAGAAAAAAGACGTCCCAATCGAAGAAACCTGCACAGTTTTGTCACCACAGCAGGGCAACGGAGCGGCCGTCTGTATCTGAGCCAAATGTACACTACTCACTTCAGACTTGGGAACGCCAAGTGTACTAAGCGTGTGAGAGTGACAAGGACTCGAAATACAGCACAACCTGGTGGCGGTTACAGAGCAGGACTCCCGTGTAAGCTGGTCAGTCAACTGGATGGCCCAGAGACGCTTCCGAAGGCTTACTGGCAGGAGATGATGAAGTCGCCGAGAATAGCTGTTCCTGCTATTCCAAAGGTCGAAGCACCAGTACAGGCCTTCTGGTTCGATCAAAGGAGGAAAGGGGTTCACAGGACGACAGCAGTGCAAAGGAGGAGTCCTTCAGCGGGTCACCAGCGATTCCTCGGTCCAGCCTCTTGGTTGCAGGATACTTGGCTCCTGTATTCCTTCGTTCGTGAGAACTCAGGAGATCGACATGGTAGTGGTTTTTCCAGCCCCCTCTTATCCACGGTTCCCTTCGCGCCAAAACGGAGGGGAGCCAATGGGAGATCCGCTCATCAACACACACACCATTCGTGGACCAATCACGGACCACGGTGGTCCCAGGCATTCACACTACCCTAGACTCTCTGGCACCCAGGATGTGTATTGGGACCAGACATCCCAGCCCACACCCTGGAGGCACACAAAAGACCTGTAGAAGCCCGCGAAAGCATCCGTGTTTCGCGGGAAAGTACATGCCCAAATAAGGAAGGCCCCGGGTCGCTCGACCTGGGGAAGGTGAAGGGAGCAAGATGGTCAGTGGACAGGACAAAGGAGCCTCGTGGTCTGGCCATTTTGGGAGCCAGGCCACCATTTTGGGTTCAGCGCGAAAAACGCGCTTAGAACGCCAAAAGGAGCTCAAAATACACAAAACGATCGCTGCCACCATTCCAGTCCCTGAATGACTTGCACCGATCAAATGCAATCCTAAACGAGTATCTAGGGCCTGTAGAAGGCTAGAGACCCAAGAGAGCTGTAACTTAGCTTACAGTACCCTCTTGTGTCATGTTGCACTAAAGCCGCAACATGATAAAAGAAACTACGGGAAACAGCGTTCCCCGGTACTGACTGTCTTAAGGGCATGTCAGTTTCCCCATAAGAAAAGGAGCGAAAGCCCAGAGGAGTGCGGCAGAAGGCTGCACTTCTCTGGCAAAGTCAAGAACAAGGTGAGAAACAACAGCAAAAAGTTTAGGGGTTGCCACATGGAAGGAAAATTACCTACAATTACGAAATCTTTCCTAACACCTAGCAATACCCCAAGCAAACCAAAGCCTCTGTCCCCCACAAATCTCCAATTCCAACAAAGAGAAACCCCTATCTCTCAATCCTACGAACCAAGATTCGCCATCTACCTCTACCACCGTTCCATCAAGCACTTCACCATGCTCCTCCAGTCATGGTGACAAAGAACTGAAGTACCCCAAATCCACAATTGTAGTCAAAACACAGAAGAATTACAGAAGCCAGAAAATAACAACCAATCAAATACCAGAAGCGACCTCCAAATCATCCCCAATAGTTTTTGGAAAAAGATCTTCCACTTCTGCACTCCAATCTGACCTCCAGCTTCATACTCCTGTAACCAAAAAATCGAAAGACTCAATGCTGAACCTAACACTACAACAAAGAGCGCTCATAGCAAAATAACAGTGGCAGTCAACTTACCACCTCACAGACTCCTCCCAAGACAACTTCTCTAAACCTTCAAACCAAGCATCTCGACCTTCACTTGACATCATTGAAATAGATGCCATCATGGACTTCCAGGAACAGAAGAAAATGAAAGCCCTCACAGACGAACATAAGGGAAACACGAACGTTATATCTAGTACATCGACACCACTCCCCACCAAAGCAAACTTGTTATTTCCTAAAACATTCCTGGAAGAGAACCTATTGAATGCAACGACGGCCGCCTTAAACCAACAAGATTCAGAATACCCTCCTCAAAAAGCCAAAAAAACACCAAATACTTCAGAATCCAGTAAAAGAATTCCAACGACCATGCTAGATCTCCAAAATACGCTAGTGGCTGTTCTATCATTAGCGATGGACCGCTTCTTAAAGATCCAAGAAGCAACAGTCGATGCCACTAAAGACCAAGCCACTTTGCTTGCAATGATCCTAACAAAACAAACAACCATAGACTGCTTCATAACTTCAATTCAAGATCGACTGACTCATGAAGCAGAAATCCACAAGAATATGGCAGAACCGCCTTGCTGAAATAGCAAGAACTGATTGACTGGATAAGCAAACTCTTATAGAAACATTGACAACATTTACAACCAAAACCATGGACAACAAAGCAAAAAGAAACCTACAAGCGACCACGCCCCAAGATCAAGGCACACAGTGCCCTCATACAGAACATTCCTCAACAAAAGGCGATTCTAAGAAAGACCAAACAACCCAATATGAACTTCAAACGCACAATTTAACAACTCAACTCAATATTTCCAACACAGAACCCCCAACATGTACTCCGTTTGACATCTTTGACCTAACCAAACGCAGCCAGCCGAGCAAAACAACAACTACAAAAGAAACAAAAAAAAAAACGTCAAACAAGCTCACAAGCTTTCCTGCGAAAATTGCAACTCAACCCAGAGCAGAAGTCTCAACCCTGCCCCACAACAATAAAGAATCCCATCAACAACAAAAAATGAAATCCCAACCACAAGGAGAATTGATCTCAATTGAAGAACAAGAACGACTAGACGCACTACTGGAAGCAATCGACCATGACACCGAACCTAAAGCACCAATGACAGCAGATGCACAAAATACAACGTTGACTTTGTCCGCACTTCAAACTAGCAATAGAGAACATGACTCCCAAGAAGACTCAATGATCATAATAGATGAATACTGTGAGATCTCCTCAACTTCAATGTACACGAATATCGACGAATCAACAACAAATCACTTGTGTACTCATCAATATCAACTGAAGAATCCTGGTTCCCGTCAGAAACTGACACCCTTTCTGATACCACGGAAAATAGACCGATTGAAACAAACACATCTTTAATCAGACCCACATTTACAGATCCGCGTCAGGAACCAAACATATTCAGACTCTCGCTAACTGATTCAGATTTAAGGCCGGACGAAAAACTAATCTTGAACAGAGTAAACATCCTTCCCCTACTCAATGCTATCCCGACACTCTCGAAGATCGCTACACAAGACATCAATGTTATACATTTTCCGAACAAGAAAAAGATGGAAACAGTCCAAATTGACTTTCATTACAACCAAACGATCCAACTAGTTATGTCTACCAAAAAACAACTGGTCAAATGGGGCTTCATCATAGAACAAATCCAAGTAACAAGATTCATGGCTCTCAAAGAAAAGAAATTGGATACTAACATCAGACCTCAAGCTGTCCCGATTCTTCGCAAATACGACCAACAACAATCTTCAAGTAGACCACGAACCACTGAAGAACCATACCTAATAGGAAACGACAACCTGTTTAGGCAATCAAATTCATACCAGAAAAACAGAACAACAGAAGTACCAAGGGAGATAATCTCCCCAACATATCCCAACAGAAATTCACCAACCAGAAGCGTACACCGAAGCACACAAAGGAAAACCTTTCTATAACAACCAACCACAAATGGAAATCCAACAACCGAAATAACTTTATCTTCATGGAACACGAAAGGGTTCAAACATCTCCTCTCAGAAGGAGCTACAAACCAAAATGAAATGGCTATAATATGCCTCCAAGAGACTTGGCTATCGACAGCAGTTGTCTACAATGGGTTTTCTACTTATATGAACCCGGCAATCACCATACAACAAGGCAGACCATCATCCGGTATGATAATCTTGACTAAGATGGACCCCAACTGGTCAATTGTTAAAAAGAAAAATATCCATCCGTGGGCCCAATACATTGTCATCTGTATTTTGACCCCGTCATCCAAACCAGAGCAACCTCCAAACAAAACACACTTAACAATCTTCAACATCTATTGGAACACAATAGCAATGACTGATAATAAGTTCATAGACTCCATCTACAACGAGTTCAACAAACTAGCAAATTCTTTTGCGCAAACTGAGTTTGTAGTCGCCGGTGATTTAAACATCCACCTTTACAACTCTGAAGGAATCCATCTAGACATCCAGAAAATATCTTCAAGAGCAAGAAAATGGACCAAAGAGATCGAGATCTGAAAACTAACAGTAACAGAACAACCGCTAAACATACAAGGTCAAATGCCGCCAACATGGTCCAATGGTCAATCAAAATCGATTATTGACTATATTTACATCTCTGAAGGAATAAAGAACAACCTCATTGCCACAGAAAACTCTGCACAATCTAACAGCGACCATTGTCAAATGTCAATAACATGGCAGACAGAACAAATCGAGAATTTCTCCCTCAACCTTCCAGATCTTGAAATAAACAACGGTTTAACGAAACTAAGAATAAAACAGCACCAAACAACCAAACTAGTATCTAAATTTGACAGATCATCGATGCCTGACCATGTAAAACTCAACTATGAATGGGTACTCAGAGACTACAAGACCTTCAAAAGTACCAATCCCATTGTTATACATAAAAACGCATTCAATACGGACATTAAAGAATGGAAAAAAAATGCTAAAAAAAAAAATACGCCAATTGAAAAAAACTAAACACAACAGCAGCAAATATCGCCATAAAAAAGAAAAACAGAATTATTCTAACTCGATCAAATCAGCCAAGGGATTATTGCAACAAGCGGTAGCTGAAGCTATTCTAGCGGCAATCAAAGGGAAAAATACGAGGCAGTTATGGTCCCTCCTAAACGGAAACAACAGAACAACAAACATGATCCAAGAAGTCGATCCGGAAGCGTGGACTGCACATTTCAACACCTTATACAACATCAGTACATCTGTACAGACTATCCAACAAGAACCCATCTGTCCACCATGGAATCTGAAATGGGAAACTGAGGGCATCATTCAAACCATCAGAGCTCTAAATCCATCAAGCACAAGGTCCAGACGGACTGTCAAACACAATCCTGAAGGCTGCACCAGAAACCTGGGCTAGCCTCTTTTCCCATCTGCTCCTTATCATAGAAAAAACTCAAAAAATCCCAAGTAGCTGGACGTTAGCCATCTTGATCCCAATCTTCAAAACTGGCGACAGAAAGAACCCACATAACTACAGACCCATTGCCTTACTCGACCTGTTAGGAAAACTTTTTGCAAACTTTCTACTGAAAAAACTTACCGATTGGGCAGTAAATAACAGGAAACTAGAAAAAAGCAAAAAGGATTTGTAGGCAAAATTGGAACCAACGTCAACTTGATAATACTGAGCCTTCTCAAATACGAGGCTGCATTAAGAAATCAACAGGTACATGCAGTTTCTATCGACTAGAAATGGCATTCGACTCAGTAAATAGAACAAAACTATGGACTAAATTAACAACATTGGTCTGTCCACCAGCAATTCTTCATCCGATCAAGCAACTATACACCAACTCCTCAGTCCGAGTCAGGCTAACAAAACATGGTAAAGTTACACAACCGATCAATACTTTCAACGGTCTCAAGCAAGGATGTCCCTCAGCTGCCTGCCTCTACAATTTATACACCTACGACTTTGTCAACTCAATCAAAGATCCACTTGCAAATCCACCCGAAACTTAACAATGAATCAGTTCTATCATTAATATACACTGATGACATCACAGTCATGGATAAAACCCCATTAGGTCTACAAAAAACTCTGGACATAGTAGTAACTTACATGAAAGCTAATGAACTTCAGATCAACATAAACAAAACCAAAGTAATGAACCTAACAACCCAAAAAACAAAGAAGAACCGAAAAACCCCAAAGTTCTACCTCGAAGGTAAAGAAATTGAAACAACAAATGTCATCAAATATCTAGGGGTAATGATAAATGCGTCATCCACGGAACAACAATGGAAAATGCACATCGAAGACAAAGCTAGATCCCTAGCCAGACTGGGTCGGTTCTATCACTGTAAATTCGGGACATATTCCTTCAAATCAACAATCACTTTCTATAAACAAAAAGTTGTTCCCATATTGACCTACGCTGACGAAACCCTAGCAAACAACCAAGGACTGAAATGGCACCTCTACGAAGCAATATTCTGGAGAAAAACACTGGCATTACCGAAAGGTTTCCCCATGACAAGGATCCGATTCGAATTGGCGTTGCAATCATTACAATCCATAATATTATGGAAACAGATGGATCTTTACAGAAAAATAATAAGCCACGAAAAGATCCCAGCCATAGAAATATTCAAAAGCAAATAAAACGCACTCAACTCAACGGTTCTCCAACAATGGACCAACACGATCAAGTCTCAAATGGACGCTGAAGGCATTACCGAAGAAACGCTAATAAACAGGCCACAACATGCAAAACTAACACTACAAAGGAACGACTGGATAAAAACCCTCAAAGACCAGACTAACTATAAACGCCACCAAGTATGCGAACTAGACATAAGAGCCCTACATGTACTTCCTCCATACTTGACCTGTTTTCCAGATCGACATACCCGAGATCTCTTCTTAAGGCTCTGATTGAACATCCTACCAACTCAAGACTATCTGAGTATCACCCAACAGACAGAAATTAAATCTGCAGACTGCCATTTCTGCCAGAATGAGGGAGCCAAAGAGACATTGTTCCATATCATTATGATTTGCCAAGCACTACAAGAAAAAAGAAATCTATTCAAGGAATTCTTCAGAATATCAAAAAAACAGATGACTACAAAATAACGCTGGAACCAACTACTAAAAGGCAATGACAAACATCTAATTCTAACGGCCATCAAATTTTGGATCGAAATCGAAAAGAATATGAAAAACTAAAAAAAGGACATCATCCCATGGCAATTATCCGAACGATTCTTTGAAAGACCAATATAATGAAAAGTTTGGATTACCAAACATACCATTAAAAAAAAAAGTTTTAAAAAAAAGTTCACTTTTCTGCACAGCGTGTGTCCCTGCTCGCCCTCCCCCTGTCCCTTTGCTCCGTGGTTCCCCTTCCAGCCCTCCTCCCTCCCACTGTGCTTTGGCTGAATGCCGACCCCTTTACTTTCTGGTGGTCTCCAGACCTCATAGCCCCCAACACTATTTCTCATCATCGGTGCTGGGGTGAGGCTGGTGCTGCAGGCAAGGTATTTTGAGAAAAAAAAGAAAAGTTCACTTTCCATGCCACAGCATGTGTGTCCATGCTCTCCATCCCCCGATCCCTTTGCACTGCGGTTCCCCTTCCGTCCCTCCTCCCTCCTACTGTACTTTGATTGGCTGCCAGCCCGTTTGCCGTCTGGTGGTCTCCAGACCTCATAGCCCCCAGCCCCATTTCTCATCATCGGTGCTGGGGTGAGGCTGGTGCTGCAGGCAAGGTTTTTTGAGAAAAAAAGGAAAAGTTCACTTTTCTGCACAGCGTGTGTCCCTGCTCGCCCTCCCCCTGTCCCTTTGCTCCATGAATCCCCTTCCAGCCCTCCTCCCTCCTCTGTATTGCCTTTGGAGCAGACGGCCAGTTTGTCAGTGGATGCGCCTGATGCCCTCCATTTCCTCTCGGCCACCCAGCACTTGAATTTGAGGGTGGCAAGGTCATAGTCATACCAAGAGTTGCACTTGGAGGTGGGCTTCAAACTTATCCTCTTTCCACGTGTTCACTCCTGATGATGTCTGATCTATGAAAGTATCGTCCAAACAGGTGCTCCCCTGCTCCTCCAGAACCACCAAGGACCACAACGACACCCTTGCTCTAGCCTTGGCTGATTTCTGTGATCACTCTTTTGCCACTGGAACTTTCCCCTCCCCCTAAAGCACTCCCTTGTGTACCCTCTCATGAGGAACCCTTCTGCCGATCCTTTCTCTCTGGCAAACTACTGCCCGATCTCTATCACTCCTTTCCTGGGAAATCGCCTGGAAAAACTGCCCAGCTCCCAGCTTAATCTCCATACTGAATCTGTTGGTTGTCTCCATGACCATCAGGCTTGCTTTAGGGAAGCCACAAGCATGGACACTGCTCTCCTGAACACCTGTGAAGACCTGCTCTCAAATCTCGACTCTAGCCTTCCTTCTGTCCTCATTCTGATTGATCGTCTCTGTGACTACCTGGGCATCACGGACCAGGCCCTAGCCTGGTTGCCCTCCTTCCTCTCTGATCAATATTCCCAGGTCCAATGGTGGTCCTTTCTCTCTACCACCTCTCTCTCCAGATGTGGTGTTCCCCAGGGCTCTAACATCTCACCCTGGCTCTTCAAACTTTACTTGGCAACTCTGGGCCATCTAAACTCTACCTTCTCTCCTAAGTTTCAGTGTTATGTGGATGCCACTCAGCTCTCCTTCAGGCTCCCCTCAGCCTCCTCTCTTCTCTCGCTCATTCCTGATTGGCTATCCGCGATTCTGGATTGGTGTGCCTCTAATGATCTCTGCCTGAATGCCAGTAAGACTGAGATCCTTCTCACTGGTTCTCCTGCTCAAGCTTTCCCTCTCTCACTCTACCTGCACCTTCCTGCGAGGCAAAAAACCTTGATGTCATATTCAAATCCACCCTTTCATCCTCTCCTTGCATCACAGACGTGTCTAAGAAGTCCCACTACCAGCTGCACCTCCTCACAGGTATTCTTCCTTTTCTCACTTTCCCCCAGAAGCTTTCTCCAGGGTCCTGGTTCTCTCTAGGCTGGACTATTGCAACAGCCTCTTTATATTTCTGCCTGCCTCTACTCTTCACCCTCTGCAACTAATCCAGAACAGCACTGCGAGACTTGACCTTGGCCTCAAGCCAAGGAATCGTATGTCTTCAGCCCTGAAATCTCTCCACTGGCTCCCAGTGGCTGCAAGGATCAAGTTCAAGACCTACTACATTGTCCACAATGCTTTCTGGGGCCGGGGATCACACTACATCGTGATTGAGATGGAAATGCAACCATGTTGCTCTCGGGTTTAATCATGTGAGGTGGGGGCATCTGTAAGTCATCTCAAACCTTATGAGAATTATCACCTTTGGTGTGAGAGGCGGCCCGTTCGGGGTGCGGCTTGACAGTTTGCTGGTGGAAACGTCTGCTTGTTCCTCACGTCGGTAGGCCCCTTCCTCTAACTTTTCTCTGCTTGCGCTGTGCAGACCATGGCATAGTCCTGGCCAAGTTGCTGCTTTCCTCCTTGGATGTCGGTGCTCGGATTAGCCAGGGGGATAGTCGCAGAACCTTTGCCCTTACCCACGCCTGCTGAAGTCACAGCTGTGGCAGTGCTGTGCTCTCAGTAAGATTTGCATGTGGTGTACAGGGAGAGTGTGGGTGAGTGCTCCGTGTGTATATTATGTTTGGAGCCCTCCCCAGCCCTCTTGGAGTAGAATTTTTATTTCCCTGCACGGATGTACCAATTCTTTTTTGTTTTAAAAAAAAGTATTCCTTGGTGCTGCATGTTGAATAACGGCTGTGTTTAATGTAACATGTAACACATCGATATATTTCTGGTGGAAATCGTGGTGACAAGACAGGGCACCATGTGTGAGTCACCCACTCTTAATAGGAATTCGGTTATGGAAGTGATGGCTGCTAGTGCTCGCAAGAGAAAACATCTTCATGAGATTAACACTAGTCCTTCTGATGTTGATAAGAAAGAAGGAAGCATTTGCTGCTAAACAGGGAGATTTGAGTTTTATCATGGAAGGGCCCACTACTGCCCCTGTTGGGAATACTAAGCTGTCAGCCCCACCAACGTGTATGTCTCCACTGTCCGGACCTGTTGAAGGGGCAAGTGCTGCCACCCCTCTTGTGGAAATTCCTGGAATAAATGGGGAGAGATCTGTGATTATGGATTCGTTTAAATGGCAGTCAGTGAAAGAGTTGCTGACCTCTTCCAATGCAGACAATTTTATGATTTTGGCCTGAGTTGCGACATTTATGCGTCCTGTTCTGGTGGACATACAGTGCCAAACAGATGTACCATTAAATGCGGAGACACCGGCATGCCCTGTTATGGTGGACAACCTGTGTCAAACAGACCCTCCACTGAATATTGATGCAGCTAATAAGAACCATCAAACTTTTTATCATGAATATGACTTTGGTGAGTCTGAAGATGAAAGCAGTCAGACCGAACAAAGGGAACTAACAGGCCGATTCATGGAATAATTAGCGCGGCGCAAGTGGGCAAAAACGTGCAAATCGCAAAGGAATAGCGAAAATCGCAGTGCAATTGCGAAAATCGCACGAAAAGCAGCGCACGTCGATTCATGGAAGGCCGTGCGTGAGAAAACCAGCGGATGTGCGATAAAAAAGTGCGCGGCGCACGTTGGCGCACAGGCCATCTAACAGCGTGCGCCAGGTCACAGCGAAAATCGCACAGGCCACAGCGAAATTCGCACGTAGCGCGGCGCACGCAACAAAAGTAGGCGGAACACGGGCGTAACACTCATAATGGGGAACAACTTGCCAAAACGTGGGCGTCACGGGTGAAGTACAGGGCACAAGTGCGCGGAACGCCCACACGCTCGCCTACAACACGTATTCATGGAATAGAATAGGGCCAAAAAAGCGCACGCTCAAACCAGCGCACAGGCACAAACACGACCGCCACAAGAAAGCAGGCGGTAGCGTCTCTGCGGCTGTAAGAAATGTGCGCCAAAAGGTGCGCCAACAAATAGCACCTATATACTGCCATGATGAATGTCCCATACTGTGGCCCTCCAGGGAAAATGACGTGCAAAGGGGTACCCACAAACACGGACACCCGCTGACAAAAAATACGTGTGCGTGTATACCGGGGTGCGCGGGAAGTCTAACACGCGATTTCAGCAGGGTACGTGCATCACAGGGGTTCGCGTGAAGTTATTCACGCGATCGGGCCTGGGGGAGCGGGCTACGTGTATTTCAGGGGTTCGCGTGAAGTTTCACACGCGATCGGGTCTGGGGGAGCGGGCTACGTGTATTACAGGGGTTCGCGTGAAGTTCCTCACGCGATCGGGCCTGGGGGAGCGTGCTACGTGTATTTCAGGGGTTCGCGTGAAGTTTCACACGCGATCGGGCCTGGGGGAGCGGGCTACGTGTATTACAGGGGTTCGCGTGAAGTTCCTCACGCGATCGGGCCTGGGGTAGCGGGCTACGTGTATTACAGGGGTTCGCGTGAAGTTCCTCACGCGATCGGGCCTGGGGGAGCGGGCTACGTGTATTCCAGGGGTGCGCGTGAAGTTCCACACGCGAATAGCCTGGGCGCGTGTATTTCAGGGGTGCGCGGGAAGTTCCACACGCGAATAGCCTGGGGGCGCGTGTATTCCAGGGGTGCGCGGGAAGTTCCACACGCGAATAGCCTGGGCGCGTGTATTTCAGGGGTGCGCGGGAAGTTCCACACGCGAATAGCCTGGGCGCGTGTATTTCAGGGGTGCGCGGGAAGTTCCACACGCGAATAGCCTGGGCGCGTGTATTTCAGGGGTGCGCGGGAAGTTCCACACGCGAATAGCCTGGGGGCGCGTGTATTTCAGGGGTGCGCGGGAAGTTCCACACGCGAATAGCCTGGGCGCGTGTATTTCAGGGGTGCGCGGGAAGTTCCACACGCGAATAGCCTGGGCGCGTGTATTTCAGGGGTGCGCGGGAAGTTCCACACGCGAATAGCCTGGGCGCGTGTATTCCAGGGGTGCGCGGGAAGTTCCACACGCGAATAGCCTGGGGGCGCGTGTATTTCAGGGGTGCGCGGGAAGTTCCACACGCGAATAGCCTGTGCGCGTGTATTTCAGGGGTGCGCGGGAAGTTCCACACGCGAATAGCCTGGGCGCGTGTATTTCAGGGGTGCGCGGGAAGTTCCACACGCGAATAGCCTGGGGGCGCGTGTATTTCAGGGGTGCGCGGGAAGTTCCACACGCGAATAGCCTGGGCGCGTGTATTTCAGGGGTGCGCGGGAAGTTCCACACGCGAATAGCCTGGGCGCGTGTATTTCAGGGGTGCGCGGGAAGTTCCACACGCGAATAGCCTGGGGGCGCGTGTATTTCAGGGGTGCGCGGGAAGTTCCACACGCGAATAGCCTGGGCGCGTGTATTTCAGGGGTGCGCGGGAAGTTCCACACGCGAATAGCCTGGGGGCGCGTGTATTTCAGGGGTGCGCGGGAAGTTCCACACGCGAATAGCCTGGGCGCGTGTGTTTCAGGGGTGCGCGGGAAGTTCCACATGTGATTTGACAGTGTGGGTCCTCCCAGGTGTACCCTGTACACCCTCCACGGCCCCTGCAGGCAGCCCACACCACAGGGGACTACCCTGCATCCCTGGTCATGTCCCGCAGGCAGCCCACCCACCATGGGCATGCCCCCCAGCAAAGGCACATGTCTCCTTGAACTAATGAACACCAACTCATGTCCCCTTGCACCCCCACCCCCCAGCACTGTGGGGCACCTGCCAGCAGGCCCCCACCCATGTCCAACTCATGTCCCCCACCACCCCCACCCCCCAGCACTGTGGGGCACCTGCCAGCAGGCCCCCACCCATGTCCAACTCATGTCTCCCACCACCCCCACCCCCCAGCCACCAGGGTCATCCTCCACCAGGCCCCCACTCATGTCTCCCACCACCCCCACACCCCAGCCACCAGGGGCACCCTCCACCAGGCCCCCACTCATGTCACCCACCACCCCCACACCCCAGCAGTGCAGGGTCACCCTCCACCAGGCCCCCACTCATGTCTCCCACCACCCCCACCCCCCAGCCACCAGGGGCACCCTCCACCAGGCCCCCACTCATGTCACCCACCACCCCCACACCCCAGCCACCAGGGGCACCCTCCACCAGGCCCCCACTCATGTCACCCACCACCCCCACCCCCCAGCCACCAGGGGCAGCCTCCACCAGGCCCCCACTCATGTCTCCCACCACCCCCACCCCCCAGCCACCAGGGTCACCCTCCACCAGGCCCCCACTCATGTCTCCCACCACCCCCACCCCCCAGCCACCAGGGGCACCCTCCACCAGGCCCCCACTCATGTCTCCCACCACCCCCACACCCCAGCCACCAGGGGCACCCTCCACCAGGCCCCCACTCATGTCACCCACCACCCCCACACCCCAGCAGTGCAGGGGCAGCCTCCACCAGGCCCCCACTCATGTCACCCACCACCCCCACCCCCCAGCCACCAGGGGCACCCTCCACCAGGCCCCCACTCATGTCACCCACCACCCCCACCCCCCAGCCACCAGGGGCACCCTCCACCAGGCCCCCACTCATGTCTCCCACCACCCCCACACCCCAGCAGTGCAGGGTCACCCTCCACCAGGCCCCCACTCATGTCTCCCACCACCCCCACCCCCCAGCCACCAGGGGCACCCTCCACCAGGCCCCCACTCATGTCTCCCACCACCCCCACACCCCAGCAGTGCAGGGTCACCCTCCACCAGGCCCCCACTCATGTCTCCCACCACCCCCACCCCCCAGCCACCAGGGTCACCCTCCACCAGGCCCCCACTCATGTCTCCCACCACCCCCACCCCCCAGCCACCAGGGGCACCCTCCACCAGGCCCCCACTCATGTCTCCCATCACCCCCACACCCCAGCAGTGCAGGGTCACCCTCCACCAGGCCCCCACTCATGTCTCCCACCACCCCCACACCCCAGCCACCAGGGGCACCCTCCACCAGGCCCCCACTCATGTCTCCCACCACCCCCACCCCCCAGCACTGTGGGGCACCTGCCAGCAGGCCCCCACCCATGTCCAACTCATGTCTCCCACCACCCCCACCCCCCAGCCACCAGGGGCACCCTCCACCAGACCCCCACTCATGTCACCCACCACCCCCACCCCCCAGCCACCAGGGGCACCCTCCACCAGGCCCCCACTCATGTCTCCCACCACCCCCACCCCCCAGCACTGTGGGGCACCTGCCAGCAGGCCCCCACCCATGTCCAACTCATGTCTCCCCCCACCCCCACCCCCCAGCCACCAGGGGCACCCTCCACCAGGCCCCCACTCATGTCACCCACCACCCCCACCCCCCAGCCACCAGGGGCACCCTCCACCAGGCCCCCACTCATGTCTCCCACCACCCCCACCCCCCAGCACTGTGGGGCACCTGCCAGCAGGCCCCCACCCATGTCCAACTCATGTCTCCCACCACCCCCACCCCCCAGCCACCAGGGGCACCCTCCACCAGGCCCCCACTCATGTCACCCACCACCCCCACCCCCCAGCCACCAGGGGCACCCTCCACCAGGCCCCCACTCATGTCTCCCACCACCCCCACACCCCAGCAGTGCAGGGTCACCCTCCACCAGGCCCCCACTCATGTCTCCCACCACCCCCACCCCCCAGCCACCAGGGGCACCCTCCACCAGGCCCCCACTCATGTCTCCCACCACCCCCACACCCCAGCAGTGCAGGGTCACCCTCCACCAGGCCCCCACTCATGTCTCCCACCACCCCCACCCCCCAGCCACCAGGGTCACCCTCCACCAGGCCCCCACTCATGTCTCCCACCACCCCCACCCCCCAGCCACCAGGGGCACCCTCCACCAGGCCCCCACTCATGTCTCCCATCACTCCCACACCCCAGCAGTGCAGGGCCACCCTCCACCAGGCCCCCACTCATGTCTCCCACCACCCCCACCCCCCAGCCACCAGGGGCACCCTCCACCAGGCCCCCACTCATGTCTCCCACCACCCCCACACCCCAGCAGTGCAGGGTCACCCTCCACCAGGCCCCCACTCATGTCTCCCACCACCCCCACCCCCCCAGCCACCAGGGGCACCCTCCACCAGGCCCCCACTCATGTCTCCCACCACCCCCACACCCCAGCAGTGCAGGGTCACCCTCCACCAGGCCCCCACTCATGTCTCCCACCACCCCCACCCCCCAGCCACCAGGGTCACCCTCCACCAGGCCCCCACTCATGTCTCCCACCACCCCCACACCCCAGCCACCAGGGGCACCCTCCACCAGGCCCCCACTCATGTCACCCACCACCCCCACACCCCAGCAGTGCAGGGTCACCCTCCACCAGGCCCCCACCCATGTCTCCCACCACCCCCACACCCCAGCCACCAGGGGCACCCTCCACCAGGCCCCCACTCATGTCACCCACCACCCCCACACCCCAGCAGTGCAGGGTCACCCTCCACCAGGCCCCCACTCATGTCTCCCACCACCCCCACACCCCAGCCACCAGGGGCACCCTCCACCAGGCCCCCACTCATGTCACCCACCACCCCCACACCCCAGCAGTGCAGGGTCACCCTCCACCAGGCCCCCACTCATGTCTCCCACCACCCCCACCCCCCAGCCACCAGGGGCACCCTCCACCAGGCCCCCACTCATATCACCCACCACCCCCACACCCCAGCAGTGCAGGGTCACCCTCCACCAGGCCCCCACTCATGTCTCCCACCACCCCCACCCCCCAGCCACCAGGGGCACCCTCCACCAGGCCCCCACTCATGTCTCCCACCACCCCCACACCCCAGCAGTGCAGGGTCACCCTCC
Organism: Ambystoma mexicanum; assembly: GCF_040938575.1. NCBI lineage: Eukaryota > Metazoa > Chordata > Amphibia > Caudata > Ambystomatidae > Ambystoma > Ambystoma mexicanum. Next base: position 1,166,682,421 of record NC_090935.1, on the reverse strand, counting down.
ACCAGGCCCCCACTCATGTCTCCCACCACCCCCATCCCCCAGCCACCAGGGTCACCCTCCACCAGGCCCCCACTCATGTCTCCCACCACCCCCACACCCCAGCCACCAGGGGCACCCTCCACCAGGCCCCCACTCATGTCACCCACCACCCCCACACCCCAGCAGTGCAGGGTCACCCTCCACCAGGCCCCCACCCATGTCTCCCACCACCCCCAAACCCCAGCAGTGCAGGGTCACCCTCCACCAGGCCCCCACTCATGTCTCCCACCACCCCCACACCCCAGCCACCAGGGGCACCCTCCACCAGGCCCCCACTCATGTCACCCACCACCCCCACACCCCAGCAGTGCAGGGTCACCCTCCACCAGGCCCCCACTCATGTCTCCCACCACCCCCACCCCCCAGCCACCAGGGGCACCCTCCACCAGGCCCCCACTCATGTCACCCACCACCCCCACACCCCAGCAGTGCAGGGTCACCCTCCACCAGGCCCCCACCCATGTCTCCCAGCACCCCCACCCCCCCAGTCACCAGGGGCAGCCTCCACCAGGCCCCCACCCATGTCTCCCACCACCCCCACCCCCCCAGCACTGTGGGGCACCTGCCAGCAGGCCCCCACCCATGTCCAATCCATGCCCCCCTGCACCTGGGTCCCAACATTCCCCAATCATGTCCGTAATGCCCATCCTCCCCTGCCAAAAGGCCCAACCAACTATCACACCCACCCACATATCAAAGGCAATTACATGTTACACCCCCAATTTAAATAATGCAATTGAACACATGTCTGTCACACACAATGGCTGCAAGTGAATGACAAAACACCCAACATGACATGCCTGAAAGCAATGAGATGATACGACACATTGAAGAATCAAAAAAAATATGTATTGAACAGCAAGTAGAATGGAAATGAAATAAGAAAAAACACAAAGCAAATCAAACAAAACAAGATGAATGTCCAAGAAAATAATCTGAAAAATTAAAATAAGCCAATGAAAAACCATGAAGAAGATCATCCTGGGTCCATGAGCCCAACCAAATTAAACCTAACTATGACTACTAACTAAAAACTGAACTATATACAAAAAAGTGGTGCATTGTCCAATCGCAACCAAAAAAAAATCAAAAAAACAAAGGAAACCTAACCCTAACTATACAACTATATACAAAGGCAGCGGGCTATTCGGACGGCTCACTGGTTGTTGTCATGGGCCAGGGCATCATCGAACTCCTGGTCAATGGCTTGGAGGCGGGCATGTTCCCTGGCCCCGAGGTCCCGCAGGGATAACGCAGTGTCAAGCTCAAACTCCCTGCGAAGACCCTCGAGGCACTCAGCCCGCCTCAGCGCCCTCCGCATGGAGTCCTCCGCCCTGACCATCGTGAGCCGTTCCTCCTCTGCCCGCTGCCGCTCCGCACCTATCCGCTGGCACAACCGCTCCCACACGGAAGCCACTCCCATTCCAGGGCTCTCCTGCCCTCCGGCCGATGCCTGCACCCCTGATGTTGATGGCCCCGAGCCATGATGCCTCCCACGTTGAGCCTGCTGCTGCCTCCGACGCAACTGCCTGTGCCAGCACAACGGCATCCAGGCTGATGGAAACCACCGACGCCGTCGTGCACTTGCCCTGCCCGATGATGCCGTCACATCCTCCATCTGCTGGGGTCCAGTTGCTGTGGTGTCCACCCCTGCTGGATCTCTGACTCCCGACTGTGGCAGGGATGGGATCCCCACCGAGCTGGCTGCATTGGTCGGGGCAGGTCCACAGGGGGCCCTGGTGGCATCTGGGCTGGAAGACGGCAAGGAGAACGACTGGTGGATAGCCTGCACAGAGGAGGAGAGGGCCGCCACATTGGCCAACACATGCAGGAAACCCCCGAACATGGCCGATCCCAATTGGGCCACGTCGGCACGGTGCACTTCGTGATGACGTGCGTGCTCCTCCCGGGAAGCACGCACGGCATCACGAATCACAGCCGTGCGCATCGCGACCCCAATCAGGACCTTCTCCGCACGGCCAGGGGTTCCCACGTCCGCAGGTGGAGGGGAGTCAGGTGACATGGACATCCCCTCTACCTGCGGACAGGCCTGGGACGGGGCATCCCTGCTGGTGCATAGTGGTGCACTCACAGGGTCAGGGACAGCGACATGCACAGGCCCCTCCACGGTGACCTGTGCTGCCTCCTGCCCCTGGCCCTGGACTGCACCACTTGCACCAGCAGGGATGCCCCCACCAGGCCCCATGTGTGCCCCAGTGGCGGCCTCCTCCTCCTCTGTGCAAACCACCAACCTGGATGGCTCCTCACCGTCTCCCACCGTAGCAGGCCCCTGTGGGGGCTCACCCACCCCTTCCGCTGCAGCCGTGGGGGCATCCCCGCCGCCTTGCTCCACAGCGCCGTCTCCGCCCTCTTCTTCACTAGCCGCTGCGTAGAGGGAGACAAAGAACACAAGCATCAGGGCACTGTACAATGGTCCCCTAGACAGGAAGCAATAGCAGATGAGCACCACTGTCAAAGTACACTTCCATCATGTCCCTCCACAACACATGGGTCAGTCCAGGCAAAACACACACAGTAACAGGCATGGTGCATGCCATGGACATTTCCATGCATGTCCAATGGACTCTTGAAACATTCAATGATATGTAACTCACATGCATCATGGCTCATGCCTATCACATGCACACACTTCACCTCAGTCACATCCATCTGGCCCCAAACACACCAAACACAGCGGATACAAGGGTAATTTGGCTGCTTTACTGAATCTGTGCATTGTCACACACATGTGTCATGCATCCATGGCATGCACAAGTCACAGACACGCAGGTCAGGCACACAGACATGGCTACCATATATGTACCTGGCATCAGCACCCATCCCTCACCCCCACCCATGTCCAGGTACAGAGACTGGCATGCTCTCATGTTCAAAATCTGCATAGGGCTCCCCATGCGGCATTTCAACACATGCAACAACCATGTGCATCACACATCACTGGTCGCACATGCATTACCATGATGTCCCTGCACACATACATGCATACATGGCCTATGGCACACATACAGGCAAGTATCATAGAACCAGCACACCGCAACATGCCCTGTCTCACACAGTAATGCATAGACACTTACCGCTCAACTCCAGACGGGCCTCCCTCTCAAGGATCTGGACGTGGAGCGCTGGGCGTACGCGTTCCAGGACCCTCATCTGGATGGAACTCATGCGGCCCCGGCCCCCCTCCACGAGGCACCGGGCCTTCACAAGGGTCCTGGACCTCAAGTCCTCCCAGCGCTTCTTGATCTTCAGGACGTCGCGGGTTGCCACCCCCTCCGCGTTGATGGCAACCACACAGTCGGCCCAGATCCTCTGCCGTCCTTCCTTGCTGGCGCGGGACGATCCAAAGAGGGCATCATACTGCCCCAGGACATGCTCCACCAGGACACCAACTTCGGTGACAGTGAAGCTGGTGCCCCTCTGCCCCTCTGGCCTGGGGTTGCCACTGGTGCCAGATGTGGAAGTGCCCGACATGGCAACCCCAGAGGCAGGTGTGGGTGGGCAACTGGGTCCTGGGGCTGGGCTGTGGAGCGATGTAATCCCAGTCGGGAGTCTTCAGTTCCAGCAGGGGTGGACACAGCAACTGGACCCCTGCAGATGGCTGATGTGCAGGCACCAAATGGCAGGGCACGGTGGCAGCAGGCAGGCAGGCAGGCAGGCAGCAGCAGATGGCACGTGGGAGGCTGCTCGGGGCACTGGGGGGCAGTAACTCGGCCTTCTGGGCAGGAGCGTGGTCTTCCGTGTGTTTTCGCGTGGCCAGCTTGATACGGAGTGATTTGGCACGTGAAAATCCTGCACGTCAGCGTGAAATCCGAGGAAAGGCCCTTAGCGCGTAAGCGCGTCAGCACGCATACGTGATTCTATTGGACCAGAATCCCTCAGCGTGTAAGCGCGTCTGTGACGTGACCCGCACGGGTGTTCCCCACTCAGCACGTGATGACGGGGCACACGTGGAGATACTGCACGTCAGAGTGTCATCGCGTGTAATTGGACAAAAGTGCGCGTACACGCGATTGGCCTATGTACGTGTATTTAATGGGTGCGCGGGCACTTACACACGCAAGTACGTCAGCGAACCTGTATCCCGTGGTGTGTGTGAATTTCCACATGCTATTGGACTGGGAACTGGATTCCAGGGGTGCGCGGGTCACACGCTGTATCCCGTGGTGCGTGTGAATTTCCACACGCTATTGGACTGGGAACTGGATTCCAGGGGTGCACGGGTCACACGCTGTATCCCGTGGTGCGTGTGAATTTCCACACGCTATTAGACTGGGAACTGGATTCCAGGGGTGCGCGGGTCACACGCTGTATCCCGTGGTGCGTGTGAATTTCCACACGCTATTGGACTGGGAACTGGATTCCAGGGGTGCGCGGGTCACACGCTCGCCTAGAACACGCGCAAAGCATAAATTTGCGCACTTTAACAATAACAAGCTCAGACGCCAGGATGAACATACCGTTCCTAGCAGCAGTGGCAGTGGGCTACCAAAGGAGGAGGAGGAGGATAGTCAGGGCCAGAATATTCACACCCAGAACCAGCCTTTTCGGGATGCCTGATGACCAGGTGTATGGGAGGTACAGGTTTCCACCACACATTATACTGGACCTGGTGAGTGAGTGGGAGGATGACCTCACATCACCCACCCTGTGCTCCCAAGCACTCAGCCCCCTGGAGAAGGTCCTCAATGTACTGCACTTCTTAGCCACTGGATCATTTCAGCGGACAAGTGCCATAGTGGGTGGGGTGTCACAGGCCACCCAGTCACGCTGCCTACACCAGGTCTTGAACATCATCACTGCACGCCCATCAGTCCGCAGGCACATATACCTGCCCAGAACACCTGCAGAAAGGCATGCTGCTGCCCTGGATTTTTACGCTGTGGCACGATTCCCCAAAGTGCTAGGTGCCATCGACTGCACCCATGTGGCTCTACGTCCCCCCAGGGCATCTGAGCACATCTATAGGAACCGCAAGCACTGGCATTCCATCAACGTGCAGGTAGCATGTAATGCCAAGGGAATCATCACCTCAGTATATGCCAACTATACCGGCTCCACCCACGACAGCTTCATTTACCGAATGTCCACCCTAAGCCGGGACCTAGAAGCTGGGCGGCATGGCGATACATGGCTGCTTGGTGAGTATGTATGCCACTGCACATGCATGCATGTTGGATACTGAGCAAGGTCACAACCCCACCAATGATACCAATCACCACCTCCACAGGGGACAGTGCCTACCCTCTCAGCCCCCACATGATGACGCCAATTCGGAACCCCACCACGCCACCCCAGGTAAGATATAACACAGCCCACATTACAACCAGGGGCATAGTGGAGCGCACATTCGGAGTGCTAAAGTCACGCTTTCGCTCCCTTGACCGTTCTGGCGGGCAGCTGTTATACGCTCCCCCAGTAGTGTGCAGGATCATAGTGGCAGCATGTGTCCTGCACAACGTTGCAACACGCCGGGGCCTGGCCGTGGACATGGTGGTGGCCCCACATCCCCAACCACATGCACAGCTGCTGCGCATGGGAGGGGAAAGGGCACGGGGGGAGGCAGCCCGTACACAGCTAGTGGCTAATTACTTCACATAGAAATCACACCCCTGTGGAGTGCACACTGCCCTGGCACATTCCATCTGACAATCAATGATGACTCAACCTGACACTGATCCTGAATGTCTGGAGAATGAACCGGGAATACCATGTCAGCCTGAGATTGTTCACCTGGAAGTGTCACAATGTGTGCATCCCTACCCACACAGACACCACCAATGCAGTTTTGTGAAGTTACACATTGAAGCAGCTAAAATGAATACCCACTTGCAAAATGCAACAAGAGGACAGTGCCATGTCAGCCAACCCAACCCCAGCACCGCCACACGACACACCGTGCCATGTCATGCTAATTGCAGGTAAGCAAAGTAATCCCCACAACATGACATCAGTCACACCATGTACAGTGGCACTATTAGAAACCTGCAACACCTGAAATGCTCACAGCAATGCCGGACCAACAACATACTTGAGCACGTAGTACCATTAACATGACATCACAAATGTTACATATTAGTAGTCTCACCACCTGGAAATGCCTGCACTCCCACCACTACCAACTGTGCAGTGTTGTCGCCATGTAGAGTTGTAGGTGCACTGCTGCCAACATGGACCCCATCTCCAGACTAGAGGTCCTTGTGTGGACATGAGGAAGGGACCTGCAAATTGGGAGGTAGACACAGAAGAAGAGTTACACATCAATGCAACATGCAGTGTACAACACAACAGCAATATGCACTAGGAATGTATACACAGTATTGACTACAGACTGCCCACACAGCTCATGGGAGTCCAACGTCACTGTGTAATTCACTGTCACTTGGGCACACCCTTTGCAAGCCCATGGAAACGGGAAGCAGGAGGGGTGTGTGTGACTCAAACCCAAGCATCTGAACCAAATACATTACAAGCCTGCATGTGCCCAGCCACAATGCAGCGTATGCCCACAGGAACCACGGAAGCCAACAGATCGTCCCAAATAAATTGGGAATAAAAGAAATCAAAATAAAAATAAAAATAAGAAACAATCAAAAATGGCCATTGATGGGCCCGGGGGGGTTGGGGAGGCCACCCAGGAGGTCCGAGGACAGGATGCACACCAGAACCCACCTGCGTGGATCCTGGGAAGATAAAACACCTCCATGGGCTCATGGCCCACACGGCTACCCTATTGTGGGAGTATCACTGCTGTCGCTATTATCACCCTGTGCAGCTGCATCCGGAGGTGGTTGCACTATGGGAGGCAGCCCACGCAAGGCCCTAGTCTGCTCCTCCATGGCTGCAAGCATTCGGGTGTGGTAGGTCTGGTTCTGGAGGATGAGTGTGCGGAGGTCCCCATGCAACAACTCACGGGATGCCCGGACCTCCGCCCTCGTTGCCTGCATCTCAGCTGAGAGCGTACGGGTGAGACGCTCCAGCTGCTGTTCTGTCCTTTGGTGTGTTGAAGCCTCAAGCTCAACAAGAGTCGTCCTGAGGTGAAGGAGCTCCTGCCTCAGGGCTTCCCTGTGGCCCTGGGACTCAATGGAGATGGCCTCCTGCAGAGTCGCCAGTGCCGCCCGCCTGTCCCTGTTGGACCCCAACATGTCCTCCCTGTGTGACTGGCAGATGGAGTCGGTTGCCTGCTCTAGTCGCTCCATCAGCCTTTCTGGGGGGACAATGGAAGTGGCCACCCTATCCATGGCCTGAGCCATCATCTCGGATGATGCAGCCTGTTGGGTTGCCATACCGTAAATGGATTGCTCCCATGCGGTATTGCCGGGTGGCGTACGGCCACCACGTCGGCGGGCACCACACCTGTCTGGGGCAAGGCGAACTGCGCCTTGCTGTGCCGGCACTGCCTGAGGCTGCAGGACTGCATTCCCCCTCTGATCTGCTGGCCCAGGAACAGGATCAGATGTCGCGGAGTGTGACCCTGCATCCGTAACCACCGAAGGCGTAGCTGCCAACACTGACATCCCCATGGAGGGTTCTGACCCTGGTGCAGGTGGGTGAGACAGAACAGAATCCCTCCCTGGAACACTCACCTGCGACGGCACGTAGGTCTCATCCGAATCAACACCTGAGTACAGCTCGGGGGAGGTGCAGCCAGAGACACCCCTTGAGAGCACGACCTGCAGCACTTGTGGGTTCTCCCCCACCACCACACCACGTCCCTCACTGGTGGTTGGTCGGCCCTCGGACCCCTCCTGGGTCTGCACCATCTCCACAACCCCAGCAGTATCAGGTGCGTCTTCCCCTGCAAAGACATGAAAACAAAGAAATGGAAACAGGCATTAGCACCATGGCACACATTGAGGGCTGAGAAGCAAGAGAACCAGTACTTGATTGACACATGTCCCACATGACTAAAACCCTCCCATGCATGCACCCTCACTGCGTATGAAGTGCAGGCAAATGGCACACACTGATGACACCAAGATGGAAGATGAACACATTTTCTGCATGCTGCCTGGCAGTGGCATCACACATTGGCCTGTGATTGGCAGGTGAAACACACATGCCATCACACAGATGGCATGTACCATTGCTATTGAGTGAAGATGGAGAGGAGGGCAGCACCTATTCATTCAGTCCAGTTCCCGCATGTAATTGCTTTTCTAATTCTAACAGGTCAGATTTTTCACCTGGAGCTGCCAGTCTGAAATGGTCCAATTGCACAGGGACATGTGTGTACAAATGATATCCAGGTAACAAAGTCACTCCACTTTACCATACCCATGTCAGACATGTGACTAGTGGACAGCGACATGCCTAGTGAAAGTGGTGGAATGCAAACAAACTGACTGAATGAACAGTGAAAAAGAAGCAAATATGTTGTGGCAAGGTGACACTTCAAGGGCAACTGGCGTGCAGTTGGGCTAGATGTCTACTGTTGGCAGAAGGGATACTGCTATGGCCAAATGCAGCTGCGCAGGAAGGATTGCATGAAGCACATGGCTGACCCATACGACTCAGGCGCACACACTCTCACCTGGCACCCGAACAGAAGCCCTCACACACACACCATGCACATGGATGACACACACATGCATGTGCACTCACCGGACAATGCCTCGTAATCAGCCAGATCTCCCACGCCTTGGATCTGTTCCTCCGTGACGTAGGTCCCAGCGACTGACTCATGTGGAGTGAGTTCCATGTCTACTACTGGAGACCCACCTCCAGTCACTAGAGTTGCGGCATGACTTGAGGCCAGCTTACTCTTTGCCCTGCGCTTTAGGTCATTCCAGCGCTTATAGCAATCATTGGCTGTGCGCCTCACGATTCCAAGGGCACTTACGATGTCCGCAACGGTCTGCCAGTGTGCCTGGCATTGTGCAGGTGTGGTCTTGGATCCTGCAACAATGACCATCTCGTTGTCATGTCCGGACACATACTCGACAAGTGCATTCAGTTCGTCATCCGTGAAGCTGGGCTTCCTGGACGGGCCGGACTGTGTAGCCGTGTCTGGGGCATCAGCCTGTGCCGGACGAGCACTCTTCCTCTTCCGCTTGGAAGGTGGTGGTGATCCTGAGTGTCCTGCGCCGCTCTGGACACTAGGGGCAGGAGCCCTGGTGGACTCTGTATCAGGAGTGTGGGATTGCACACTCAGCATGGGAGTTGGTGCAGGCATTGGCTCTAGTGTGATGGTGTCAGGGGGAATGTCAGCAGCATGGACTAGGACCGACACTGTCCTGGCTGGGTGTGTGAGGGCTGGGGTGGATGGAGCCGCAGCTGCCCCTGCAGCCTCTCCAACCTGCCTCCTTGGTGCAGCAGATGACCTTGCTGCCCCAGATCCACGTGGCATGATGGCATCAACGTGCACCAGCGCACGTGTCGTAGCCCTGCTGACCTGGAAGTCAGCCATGGAGTCAGCCAGGTCTGGTGCCACAATGGGCTGGTCCAACAAGGGCTGAGCATGGATGGTGTCAGCCACATCAGCCTCAATGGGAGGGGGGGAGGGGGGGGATTATGGGTGCCCGTGACTGGTCCTCCACACATGGGGGGACAGGCTCACCCTACAAGTTACAACCACGTCCCCTACCGGATCCACCACGGCCACCACTTGTGGCTCTTCCACCTTTGCCACCCTTACGGAATCCTCGCCTCCCAGCCATGGCACTGATGTTAATGTGCGTATGGGAGTGGATGTAGAATATTGTCCTGGGCAATTGGGGGTCAAAGGGGTTGGGTACCAGATGGTAATTGTACCCTAGTGCTCTAGCAAGGCTGAATGTAACCCCTGGGGAAAGATGACGGGTCACGCAACGCACAGGAGGCCCAAAAAAGGGAGATGACGTGCACGCAACCCCTCCTAGACCACGTGTGCAGAAAGAAAAACCTGCACTACGCTGTGGCACCCAGAAACACAAGAATGAACGTATGCGTGTCACACGCAGCCTAGAATGACCTCTGAAGGGGTAGGCTACACACGGGGCAAGCACAGATGTTAGATACGTGCGTGACTCACCGTCTGCCTGGTAAACGAGCGTGTAAAAGGAGCACGTTTGGTTGGCAACACCCCCGCCAAAAGAAGATTTGTCCGCTGTCTGAGGAGACAGGACAACAGTAGAAGGGAACACTGTTTGAGGGAACAGGCCCAGGTAAACCAGTAAAAGAGAAAAAAGAGAAAAAGCTGTCAGAGGTAACAGGGAATACGAACTTGAAACGCCGTGAAGTAAATCGCGTGTGAAACGACAAGAAGTACAGAATTCACCCACTCGCTCTCCACGAAAAGCACGTACAAGGAAAACGTGTTCTACACGTACCTTTTATACAGGCCCACACGTCCAGCGTCACTTACGCGGCGTGTACGCGCTAGGGCCATTTCCACCTATTACATGCTTTGTCACTTCTGCGTGTAGGGCCATTTCCACCAATTACACGCTTTGTCACTTCTGCGTGTAGGGCCATTTCCACCAATCACACGCGATTACACTCTGACGTGCAGTCTTTCCACGTGTGCTCTGTCATCACGTGCTGTGTGGGAAACACCTGTGGGTCACGTCACAGACGCGCTTACGCGCTGAGGGCCTTTCCTCAGTTTTCACGCTGACGTGCAGGATTTTCACGTGCAAAATCACTCCGTACCAAGCTGGCCACGCGTACGCACACGGAATACCACGCTCCTGCCCGGAAGGCCGAACTACTGCCCCCCAGAGCCCGAGCACGCTCCCACCTGCTGCTGCCTGACTGCCTGCTGCCCCTGCACTGCTGGGGGGTGGGGGTGATAGGGGACATGAGTGGGGGCCTGGTGGGGGCTGCCCCTGCACTGCTGGGGGGTGGGGGTGGTGGGAGACATGGGTGGGGGCCTGGTGGAGGCTGCCCCTGCACTGCTGGGGGGTGGGGATGGTGGGAGACACTGGTGGGGGCCTGGTGGAGGCTGCCCCTGCTGGCTGGGGGGTGGGGATGCAGGGGGACATGAGTGGGGGCCTGGTGGAGGCTGCCCCTGGTGGCTGGGGGATGGGGGTGGTGGGTGACATGAGCAGGTGTGCAGGGTAGTCCCCTGTTTTGTGGGCTGCCTGCAGGGGCCGTGGAGGGTGTACAGGGAACACCTGTGAGGACCCACCCAGCCTAATCGCGTGTGTAACTTCCCACGCACCCCTGTAATACACGTACCAAGCCAAATCGCGTGTGAGAATTCCCGCGCATACCTGAAATACACGTACCCTGCTGAAGTCGCGTGTAAAACTTCCCGCGCACCCCTGAAATGCATGCGCCCAGGCTATTCGCGTGTGGAACTTCCCGCGCACCCCTGAAATACACCCGCGCATCCCTGAAATACACGTAGCACGCTGGGAGACATGAGTGGGGGCCTGGTGGAGGGTGCCCCTGCACTGCTGGGGGGTGGGAAGGGTGGTAGACATGGGTGGGGGCCTGGTGGAGGCTGCCCCTGGTGGCTGGGGGGGTGGGGGTGGTGGGAGACATGAGTGGGGGCCTGGTGGAGGCTGCGCCTGGTGGCTGGGGGTGGGGGTGGTGGGAGACATGAGTGGGGGCCTGGTGGAGGCTGCCCCTGCACTGCTGGGGGGTGGGGGTGGTGGGAGACATGGGTGGGGGCCTGGTGGAGGGTGCCCCTGGTGGCTGGGGGGTGGGGGTGATAGGGGACATGAGTGGGGGCCTGGTGGAGGTTGCCCCTGCACTGCTGGGGGGTGGGGGTGATAGGGGACATGAGTGGGGGCCTGGTGGAGGCTGCCCCTGCACTGCTGGGGGGTGGGGGTGGTGGGAGACATGAGTGGGGGCCTGGTGGAGGCTGCCCCTGGTGGCTGGGGGTTGGGGGTGATAGGGGACATGAGTGGGGGCCTGGTGGAGGCTGCCCCTGCACTGCTGGGGGGTGGGGGTGGTGGGAGACACTGGTGGGGGCCTGGTGGAGGCTGCCCCTGGTGGCTGGGGGGTGGGGATGCAGGGGGACATGAGTGGGGGCCTGGTGGAGGCTGCCCCTGGTGGCTGGGGGATGGGGGTGGTGGGTGACATGAGCAGGTGTGCAGGGTAGTCCCCTGTTTTGTGGGCTGCCTGCAGGGGCCGTGGAGGGTGTATAGGGAACACCTGTGAGGACCCACCCAGCCTAATCGCGTGTGTAACTTCCCACGCACCCCTGTAATACACGTACCAAGCCAAATCGCGTGTGAGAATTCCCGCGCATACCTGAAATACACGTACCCTGCTGAAGTCGCGTGTAAAACTTCCCGCGCACCCCTGAAATGCATGCGCCCAGGCTATTCGCGTGTGGAACTTCCCGCGCATCCCTGAAATACACCCGCGCACCCCTGAAATACACGTAGCACGCTGGGAGACATGAGTGGGGGCCTGGTGGAGGGTGCCCCTGCACTGCTGGGGGGTGGGAAGGGTGGTAGACATGGGTGGGGGCCTGGTGGAGGCTTCCCCTGGTGGCTGGGGGGTGGGGGTGCAGGGGGACATGGGTGGGCGCCTGGTGGAGGCTTCCCCTAGTGGCTAGGGGGTGGGGGTGATAGGGGACATGAGTGGGGGCCTGGTGGAGGGTACCCCTGCACTGCTGGGGGGTGGGGTGATAGGGGACATGAGTGGGGGCCTGGTGGAGGGTGCCCCTGCACTGCTGGGGGGTGGGGGTGGTGGGAGACATGAGTGGGGGCCTGGTGGAGGCTGCCCCTGTTGGCTGGGGGGTGGGGGTGGTGGTAGACATGAGTGGGGGCCTGGTGGAGGCTGCCCCTGGTGGCTGGGGGGTGGGGGTGCAGGGGGACATGGGTGGGGGCCTGGTGGAGGCTGCCCCTGGTGGCTGGGGGGCGGGGGTGGTGGTAGACATGGGTGGGGGCCTGGTGGAGGCTGCCCCTGGTGGCTGGGGGGTGGGGGTGGTGGTAGACATGGGTGGGGGCCTGGTGGAGGGTGCCCCTGGTGGCTGGGGGGTGGGGGTGCAGGGGGACATGAGCAGGTGTGCAGGGTAGTCCCCTGTTTTGTGGGCTGCCTGCAGGGGCCGTGGAGGGTGTACAGGGAACACCTGTGAGGACCCACCCAGCCTAATCGCGTGTGTAACTTCCCACGCACCCCTGTAATACACGTACCCAGCCAAATCGCGTGTGATAATTCCCGCGCACCCCTGTGATACACGTACCCAGCCAAATCGCGTGTGATAATTCCCGCGCACCCCTGTAATACACGTACCCAGCCAAATCGCGTGTGATAATTCCCGCGTACCCCTGTAATACACGTGCCCTGGCTAATCGCGTGTAAAACTTCACGCGTACCCCTCTAATACACGTACCCTGGCCAATCGCGTGTTAAACTTCCCGCGTACCCCTGTAATACACGTACCCTGGCTAATCGCGTGTAAAACTTCCCGCGTACCCCTGATATGAACGTTACCCGCTTTGCGTTCCTTGTTTGGCAGCCCTGTAAACTGGTCCAGGGTTAGCGCAGCCCTTTGCGATGATTTAGCGATTTTGATGGCTTTTCCTTGCGCGAGGGCGTTCTTGGGGGCGTTACTGGCGCTGCTGCAGGGTCGCTGCGATACTCTGCGCCACGGCTGGTTTGGGAGCCTAAAATCCATGAATACGCTGTGCGCGGAAATCGGTTTTAGCGCACGTGCCTGGCGCAGACAATCTCACGCGGACACTCTGCGCCAGCCGCTTGCGACACTTTTCTGCGAAATTCTATGAATTACCCTGCAAATATTGTTATTCTGCAACATTATTCCTTTCTGAATGCACTCTCTGCCCTTGGAGTTGGAGTCAGGCAATCATTTGTTGGGCAGGCGACAGCTGATGCTGACTAGCCACATTATGTAAAGACTTGTGTGCTCGTACCAAGCTTAATTCAGTCCATTTAGATCTGTACACCTCACTAAGTCTCATATGCCATGTATTGCAGATGCATCCTTAAGGAAGCTGTCCTTGGATCCAAGGAGTCTTATTATTACCAATGTGATGCCATCCATGAGGCCTGAACTTAGAGGTACCCTTAGGAATAAGGGCTTGGCTTGGTAGCAACAAAGATCTGGACCAGGAATTGTTAGAAGCCTGGATTTTAAGGCCCTACGTAGGATTAAGTTGGACGAATAGTGCACACAAGTCAACAGGGACTGTATAATTATTGGGTGTGGCCTTAGTAATCTTCCATCCTTTCTGGCAAATTGTAACCATTTTACCAACATGTTATCTGATCTTAAGCTGATAGTTGATTGTGGATACGTTTTCTTTCATTGGTATGGCCTTGATTAACTGTTTTTTGTTCTGTTTCCTGTGTCTAAGTGTTTTCATGCCTCAGGGCTCTTGTTTTGTGCTATGCAAATCAAATAAATAAAAAATAATACATCCAACTTTCTCATCCTAAGCCTTTCCTTCTCAAGCCCTCTGCTCATCAACCTCCAACTCTCTGAGGGTCAGAGCATCTCTAGGCAGAGAGTGGGAGAGTGGGGGGTAGATCTCTCCCCTATCTCCCCTCGGCTGGCGTCTCCCTCTGGAACAGCCTCCCTGCCTCTCTCAAACTTGTGCAGGACCACCTCAGGATCTGGAAGCAACTCAAGACCTTCCTTTTTGCTTCTGCTTTCTCTGTCTCTCTCTGTCTCTCTGTCTCTCTCTCTCTCCGTCTCTTTCTCTTTCTCTCTCTCTCTCTCTCTCTCTCTCTCTCTCTCTCTCTCTCTCTCTCTCTCTCTCTCTCTCTCCCCTGCTGATGTTCTTGTCTGCTACACTACCCTAGCCTCCCTCTGAACCTTATGGGCACCAGGTTCCATCACAACCAGTAGTAGCATGCACTGCCTTCGGGCCTACCCTGCGCTAGGGACTGTATCTGCATCCCTACAGACCCCTGCCTCCTTTCAAGTACTTAGAACCGGCTACCAAAACATTGTTTTGTTTGTTCCCTTTTGTCTTCCCCTTGGTTGTCTTGTCATGCCTAGAAACACTAGTGTACACGTGCATTATAAATGACTTATAATATTATATCATATCATGCATTTCAGTTCCAAGGACAACAGCGGCACTATGGGCATCAGTTTTCGCTGTAGTGGGAAGAGCAAGAGGTGTATGAATACAGCGTCCAGTCATCAGCTTGTGAGGGGTCAGGTGATGGTCTGAGCTGGGCTGATTGCGTAATGCAAATAAAGCCAATGGTAGGCAATGGAGTCATCCTTTTTTCAGGGTCATTTTTAGTTTGGCAATTCTCTATTTGAGGAGGCTGTTGAAGTGCTCACAAATTCCGTTTGCTTGATGCTGATAAGTGGAAGAAAAAGTGTGCTTGAAACCCAATGGGATTGTGATGTACTCAAACAGTTAATTGGCAAAATACGGTCCATTGTCAGAACGAAAGACTTTGCACACTCCCCATCTCGGAAATACCTCCCGAATGAGGAATTTTGCTGCATATGTGGCATCAGGGTGTGTGCACGGGCCTGCTTCGCCCATTTTTAAAAAAGGGCATACGACTACCCGCATGTACCTCTAGCTGTTACAACTTTGAAGCATATCTACGTAATCAATATGCAAATGCTGAAAAGGTCCAATAGGATGGGGTATTGCTCTCTCACTACACGCAGCATGTGCCCTGGCATATACTTCAGGCACACTAAACAATTTAGTGCCTTGGTGTAAGGTGCTCTATAAATAAACAAATCAATCAATCAATCAATCAATCAAAAGCAGCAACATGCTCAGCGAGGTTGGGTGAGAACCAGTCTCCCAAAATTGGAGCGGCAAGACTCTCATGTTGTGTGTGCAGGATAGTGAAGCTGCTCTAATGCTACTTTAAGTACTGGGCTGTTGCCACATTGCATTGGTGGGGGATAGGGAACAACACATGTGTTTCCACAGCTCCTGCTCTTCTGGTGGCACGCATCCCTGCAATTAGATAATCAGTGTTATGGGCAAAGAATTAAAACCTTCCTTCATCACCATGCAGCAGGCTCATGTGTGTTTATTAGATGGTGAAAAGCCCCTACCAGATGAGAGCATGATACCACATTGTAGCTAGTAAACCCCATGGCTATGTAAAACATTAGGTATACAGTCAACAATGTACCCTCTTCAAAAGCCAGAATTGGAGGGACGGAGAGTCGTGCCACCTTGGCTACAGCATAGGATAGACGGGGACCCGAGCAGACTAACTATCTGCACTACTCCCCACTCACCTGAGCTGTGGCCCTATGACACGATTCCCCATTTAGAACTCTGAATCTCCTACACCTATTAATAACCCAGAATTAACGAGACGTTGTGGCCCTGAATCTCAAAAATCAGGATCAACAGGATTAACAGGCATTTCCGTGGAAGGCGGATGACTATGGAAGGCGATGACTGCGGAGGGCGGATGACTGCGGAGGGCGGATGACTGCGGAGGGCGGATGACTGCGGAGGGCGGATGACTGCGGAGGGCGGATGATGACTGCGGATACGAGCCCAATACCTTCCCTGATGAAAGGAATTTAGAAGTGTTCCCAATAGACTCTGTGTGGAAAACTGTACTTAGAAGTTCGCCCAGTTCCCTCTCTGGGAAAATTGCATTCAGAAATTTGCACACTGAAAGAGCATATAACCCATCACACCACACCCCACGCTTATTCTCTCCTTACATCACCACTCAACTAGAACACAGAGATACTATGACACCATTCGGTATAACTGTCCTCATACGAACATCCACCGCTTACTCCACATCATTCTATGTAATCACTGCTGGTCCCACACCCCCAGCCAGGCGTTTTCCTCAGGCCTAACGCAGCCACCTCCGTTCCGGATAAATCCTGCCAGAACGAACACATTCTCCTGATCTCTCAACCACCACACCTACTGATAAGAAGCAGCTATTACACGTGTACCGCACAAGCTGCACACATATCCGGTGCTCACACGCACCTTTTGACTCTCCCTACTCTCTCCACTGATCTGAACTTCGGTTCCCAAGGGCGTTCAACCTACCAGCGCCTTCAGACCATACCAATGGTATATAAGGCGCTATATAAGTGCAAAATAACAATAACAATAACAATTTCTAAAAAATCAGGCTTAACAGGCATTGCTATCTGGCACATCGGTCTCCAGGTAGTGGGATATGGAAGGGAGACACAGAGTTAGTAGAATTGTCCATGATCATATGGTTACATCAGTAAGAACAGTGGGAGCCCCCAATAGTCCGGTAATTGACATAATATTAGGACCTCTTAGATACCATCAGCATGGAAATACGCAACACATTCTCGTTTCCCTGGCAGGAACGAGGAAGAAGCACGCACGCATGCACAGGTCGGTAGTGTGCGAGCCTCAGGGTGGTGCGCTGCACACTCTGTGCACACGCAGATCGAAATGCGATCAGGACATGGGCGTCGTGCTGATCACTCACGCATGCGCAGTGGGTTCTGTTACAAACACCCCACATACGCATGCGCGATTGGGAAGCGGCCTGGCCCGCCGAAACGCATGCGTAAAAGTACTTAAACAACACCTAACACAGTCTACATTCGCAAGTTCACGGACCGGAGGAAGCACCTCGAGATCTGGACACCTGACGACTCTGGGCACACACGCACCTCGCGTAGAGAGGTGAGGGATAGGTCACTACCCAACCAGCAAACCAGCTCCTTCTTTGCCATGGAGCTATCGAGTTATTCTGAACACTGTTAAGCTTAGAATTACCCCTGCCTAGTTTGCCAACTAAGGAGGGTGTGAGGGATAATTCAGTTCACTCCATTAATATTAAGGGTCTCTTCATAGGAACCAATTTTATAAATGATGGCATACAAATGTATTTATAATCCCTCTAGAAACATGCACTGAACCGACATTCTACTCTGTTTTTTCTCCAGAAATTCTTCTTGTGAGAGTCTTCTCGAGGTATAACTGACTACACACACAGCGAGCTACGCACAGTCGATCCTACCTACAAGGTGTGTCCAAAGACCAAAGATAAAGGTGCTATTGGCACTATAAAAGAGGTACTTTGAGTATTATGTTCATAATTATTAGAGTTGCAACTCTTAAAGTGATAATTGGCTTAAAGATGAGATTGTCAAGATTGACCCAGCGTAATGACACTGATAGTAGAATACCTTCTATGTTTTTTGCTTCAGGAACTGAAATCACAAATTTATAGAAATTTTGGAAACAAATAGTATCATTGGCCCTGAAGATGGACTGGCGTAAAGTCCAAAACGCGTTGGCAATACATTGAAATATCCTGATACTACTTTGGATTGGTGACTTTGAACCAAAGAACTTTATCATATTATTTGATTTTGTTATTATCACATACAGGGAAAAGGGACTTTGCAAATGCAAATTTATGTGCAAATCTATGTGTGAAACAAAACACTTACAAATTGTGAATGTACTAAAACAAATTTTGTGAGACAAACCAACTATGGTGGGACTTTGATTATGTTCACTAAAAAAAGTTTTGTAAAATTATACACTTTGGTTGATTAAAATAACCCACTTAGGGTTTTCTGACTCTCTATGGTGTAAATTATTGTATGAAGAAATTGTTCGTTACATTTTGTGAACTGAATTAAGTGCATGAAAAACAATTAGTTGTCAAACTATAAGTTAACTAGAGGTTATACACCTATCTTAACTTCATTGAACATTTGTATTTTGAAATCCTAATATAAGCCTTTATAATAATACGCTAAACTTTGAACAGCAAGCAGTGGGACCTGTATTAGACCCCACATGCCGGCAACATTAATGTTTTTGCGATTGAACTCCCCTTGGAGTGCACTAAGGGTTGGCATGTAGCAATACATGCCCTCTTCCCTAGTCTTTATTAGATGGTTTGTCAAATTCAGATACTTTGGGAAATATGCTAATATGCTGCTTTTTTGGCCTCTGTGTCAGCAGCTCTGTTGCCGTAGGAAATTAAGTCTCCTCCTCTGGTATGGGTTTCACACTTTACCACAGCGATGGCCGATGGTAGCTGTAATGAATCTCTGAGCCTGTCTGATAATGGCGCATGCTGCCCTAACGTGCCATCTGCGCATAGGAAGCCCCGCCTTTTCCGACGTGACTGTCCGGCATGCACTGTTGATGTTACATAGGCAGAGTCAGAATACACTGTGATTTCCTCATCCTCATGCATTTCAAGGGCTACAATAAACGTTACCAATTCTGCTGCTTCAGCTGAAAGGTGTAAAGACAATCTTGCACCCACCGCTACTTCAATGTTGCCATTCAGTTTTAATTTTACTACTGTGATCCCAGTGCGTCTTTCTAATGAATTCTGTCAATTGTTGATGACCCATTAATGAAGAGCTCTTCTACCCCTTTGAGGGCATTCTCTCTAACATGGTATCATCATAATGTTCAGGGTACTTGGTCCAATCATGCATGTGGTCTCCCTCTTCCACTGGCTCTGCTATGAATGTTCCCGGGTTCACTACTTTACATCTGACTATCTTGATAGCTAGGTTTGAAATTATCACTTCGTACCCTGATGCTCTGTGTGTGGTCAATGTGCTTTTGAATTTCTCAAGAATGGCAAACAGGGCATGTTCCAGGTACAGTATTTCTTCACAGCCCATTGTGATACTGGCTGATTTATTGATCGCGAATGCTGCTGCAGCCAACAATTGTTCACAGGGATAATGGCCTCTCATCACTGGGCCTAGGATCCCACTGTAATAGGCTAATGCCTTATGTCCCAGGGTAATCTTCTGTGTGAGCACTGCTGTTTTAGCCACCCCATTCGAGTGTGAAAACAGATAAAATTCTGCACTGTAACCAGGGATTCTTAAAACGGGTTATGTACATATTGCTTCTGTTAATTCGTTGAATGCTTCTATCATCTCACCTGTCCAGGCTACACTGCTGTCATCTCTCTGTGCTTCCTTGAGTCCTTTTAACAGGGGTCTGATGTATGTACTGTCATCAAAGACATATGCCCTGCAACAGTTACCAAGGCCCAGATAATGCTGCATTTCCCTCAATGTTTTAGGCTAAGGTGATTTTGTGATTCCTTTTGCTCTTTTGGGGGCCACCTTCCTGCCTTCTTGAGATATCAACCGTCCAATATACAAGACCTCCTCCTGGCAATATTGTAACTTCTCTATGTCTACTTTCTACCCATTGTCTGCCAAGACTGTAATCAACTATACTGAGTCCTTTCGGCACTGTTCTTCTGTTTCACTGCACACCAGAATGTCATCTACATACTGAATTACTGTACTTTCAAGTTGTACATTCCCTAAGTCCATTTGGAGGACTTACAAGTGTGTTTCCACTTTTTATTTCTGTACGAAAATTAGTTCTTGAAGGGGGAATTTAAGGAAGGCATTCTTTAAATCTATTACAGTGAAGCATTTTGCTACGGATGGGACATTACACAATATTGTTACTGTATTCGGAACCAATAGAAATACTGCTTCAACAATATTGTTTAGGGGGCAGAAATCCTTAATAAATCTCCATGACCCCACCGTTGATTTTATCACTGGGCAAACTGCAATGTTACATGGGTATTCTGTTGACACTAGTATTCCCTGTTTCCCTAATGCAGAGATTGTCTCTTAAATGCCCTCATCTGCTTCTTTTGACATGGGATATTGTCTTACTCTTCGCAAGATTGCTCCTGGCTTAAATTCTATTTTAACTGCACCTACTCCTTTAAGCAGGCCAATGTCATAAGGACTGCTGGTCCACAGTGTGCTTGGTACCTGTGCCAAATCTTCATGGAAAAATGATGGTATCTTTTTTTATCAACGCCATCTACTGTTGCTCTTCCCTGTTCTCAATTTTCACCCAATACATGAGACTTATGAAGATTACCACTTCATAGTTTGAATACTCATCTCTAAACAATTCCTTGTTTGTCAGATCAGTCTGTCTGTGCCCCTTCTCCGTTTTGATCACTGCTCACCATGCTTTCCCTCCGCCATCAGTCCTGTGAATAATCACCCTCTCATCTCTCACTATGACTGCTTCTAGTTCTAATGGAAACACATGTTGTTCCTCCACATCCATGGTTCTCTATGCCTGAATAGACATTCTGCAGGTAGCCTCAGTATTGTGCCCCTTATCCTAGGAAACAATATGCTAGCAAGAGATTCACTCCATATTGAAATACTTCTGGATCCGTGGGTACACACCAGTGTGCTTTCTGTCCTGAGAATGCTAAGATACATTCTTGTACATTCATGTAATTAATCCCAAGTGTGGAGCATACTATTCCCTGGTTTGTGAATAAGATGGTCATATTAGGTGTGCTCATCATATCCCTCCCCATTATGTTAAAAGGTGCCTGGAAGGAATACAATAGTGTCATGGAGAAGTCCTGTTCTCCTATAGTAATAGGCAAATCATCAGTAAACATAACCAGATTTGTAGCTCAGAGAAATTGTGTACATTAATGGCAATGCCTGACATTGGGAAGCTCCCTCCCCTACACAAGATCTAGTTGACCCCATACCTACAAGGAAGGAAAATGATTTGCCAACAGATAGGATTGAACACATCAAGTCAGTCTGTGGGCTGTCCTATTGTGGGTAAAGATGTATCCCTTTCCCAGTGAAAGTATTCCCCCACTACAGTCACTACATATTCTGCGCTCCTGCATTTGTGTTCCAAGTCGCAATGGTAGGATTCTCTTTTACCTGTGCTTGTGGCTGCATCTGTGCTTGCTGTGTCTGTATGAGTCCTTGCTGTGGTGGTATTGGTGGCTGCTGTGCTTGCATCAATGCTTGTTTCAGTGGCTGTATTTGTGGCACATGTGTTTGATATTGTGTGTGATCTTGAGCATAATATTTGGGTTGCTCTGCACTTGGTGGTGCAGATATGCCATCCCCCCCTCTTGGATCATGCCAATTTTGTTGCATCTCTTCCCTGCCTCTACATGCTCAGTCAATGTGTATCAATTACCCACATGTCCATCATTGCTGAGGTGGTCCCCAAATCTGGGTGGTTCCCCATTAAACCCTCCTCCTTGCAGAGCTGGAAATCCAACCCCTCTTCCTCTCTCTTCCTATCGGCGCAACCCCTCTTCTTTGTGGCCAATAATTATATTCTCCCCTTCCTGCAAAATTCCATCCAGCCATTGACTGTACCTGCTGTGTGTCTTGTGTAACCACTCCCTCTCCACTTGTCAATACCACTCCTTCCACTGAAAACTTAAACTGTTTTTCTGAACTAACTTTTCTTCTTCTTACTTTCTCTGCTCCAGCTTCTTTCTGGCTTTCTCTTGTAATAGTGGACAATGGTAAACTATAGTCAATTGGATTTTTGCCCATAGCTTTGCTTCCATTCCCACTCATTTTTTCAGTGTACTCTGCACTGGCTCTGATAACCCTTGACACAATATGTAATAGACAATAGCTACAGTTTTGTCCCACGACTCTCGAGTATAAAAACAACATTGCTCTTGAATCTCTTCAATATAAGAAACGGGGTCTGCGTCATCACAAATCTTGCGTGTCATAATCACACTCATGTCTGATGTATGGGGATATTGAACTCTGAACACCTTCCACACAGCTGCCCTGCAGTTACTAAATGGTGTGCCATCATGAGCTTTCTTCTGCAAGGTCACCCCAGGATACCCCGCTGGCTTCCAAATATCGTCAGTTCACTCCGGAATGGAGGCAGTGAGTAAGCATTTTATGTCACCTACTGCTAACGTTATCCCCAATTTCATTCTCTCTAGCTCATTAATCCATTTGCCTGCCCCTGATGTTAATGTTGGAAACTTACACCACAAATTATTCCTGTCCATTTGTGGCTATGGTATGTATGTTATGCTCACCTGGTATCTACGGGGATGCCACCCAGCCCTGGTTGGATGATTTGCACTCTCGAACCCTCTCCGGGTCCCTTGGTAAGGCCTCTGTTTAAAGATGGGTCTGCAATATAGGAGATCTGGATTCAATACCAGATTGTCTTTATGTTTTACCACCTCCCTGGGCCTCAACTCCTTCCTCCCCCTTGGACATTCTCTTCACCTTAATATTGTAAAAGGTGGATTCTCCGTCCTGCTCCTCGTGGCAGGGGTGCGTAGATTTGGGGGGCGAGCAGCGACCAAGTTACTTCAGTGGTGCAAGCCCCTCTGTGGGAATCCAGGCCTGCTGTGACTGCGTAGGTTTGCTGCTTTACAGTCTTTATCTGCAGTTCTTATGTTCCTCTTAGTTCGAATAATAATGTCTTGCTTCTTTCCTTTTAGGTATGGAAAGGTATTTTGGTGTTGTGATGCAGTTTGAAGATGAGCATGGGCTGGTAGGCGAAAGAGCAGTGTGCGCGATGCTGTCCGGTGAGTAATGCACGATGAGCAGCGCTGTTTCGCCTTTTATATTTCTAACCTGTGTCTTTTCTCTCCTTGCAGGTTGCGATGTTCCTCGCCGAGCGCCGTAATGTTCCAGCAATGATACTGACCAGGAGATGACTACCCAGGTATGAATTGTGTGGCTTTCTTCATTCGGGAGGAAACGTGAGTAAATGTTTACTAATGCTGTCTTTCTTTCTCCTCTTTCCAGGTTATAGTATTCCAGGATGCATGCAGTGCCGGATGTTGGAGTTCGTACCTTCAGGTGAGTGGAACTGAAGTCAGCGATGGATTGAAAACAGGATACTGTTCCAGGTAAGTTTCGTAGTGTTCTTTCGCTCTCTGCAGGTCCTTCGTTTCAGGTAAGCTGGCATCAAAGAACTGGACACGGTGAGCATTACGCTGCCCACAGCAGAATAACGCAAAGCATGTCCTGCTGTTTGGGTGTGGTTTAAATAGTCTCAGGTAAAGTAGTCCAGGTAAAAGAGTCCCAGGCCTGACACACCCAAAGTAGTCCAGGTAAAGTAGTCCCAGGCCTGCCACACCCAAAAGACTAGACCACATAGCTCACTTCCTTGTAACTGAGCTATGTGTGTGCTTCCATGTTGGCTGAACCCCCCCCCAAGTTAAATAGTCCCAAGTAACCATTCCCATTCTAATGTTGGTCTTCATGAGGGTTATGAGCCTGGCACCTAAGGCGCCAGGACTGA
Organism: Ambystoma mexicanum; assembly: GCF_040938575.1. NCBI lineage: Eukaryota > Metazoa > Chordata > Amphibia > Caudata > Ambystomatidae > Ambystoma > Ambystoma mexicanum. Next base: position 1,166,658,413 of record NC_090935.1, on the reverse strand, counting down.
CTCCAATAGAGTCCTGGGTGAGGTTTTAAGGCCTTTGGCCTGGCCCTAACTGGAAGGCTGACTTGCCAGTGAGGGCCAGGGGCAAGGGTCATGACAATATACTGTGGGAATTGTGTAACTTCTGCATTATATCCAGGTTCAGTTGCACCTTTCGTTTTTGTGAAGGCATCTGCCATGTTCACTTTCTTTCATCCTGGTAATGTCCTCAACCTATTTCCATACAGGGTTATTTCTTCTAAACTCCATGATCATTTTTTAGAATGCTTGGGGGATTGTATATGTTCGGGCCTTTCCCCTTCTAATTCTTCCACCTCAGACCTCTCTCTCTCTGGGTCCACATCTGTGGATGGGCCTTGCCTAGCTCCCTCCTCTTCCTCATTTTCACTTTCCTGTTTTTCTTCATTGAAACATGTTGTCCTACAATTGCCATCACTTTCTTCATCTTCCCTGTCCTCAAAATCTAAACGTCTTGGAGGTTTTGCTGCCTCGTATTTTCCCTTCAACGCTTTCTCTAATAAACGTGGTCCTCCTCTTTGTGGAGATCCCACCACACACCATATCACCATACGGATGTCACTACTGTCTCTCCTGCTTCTATATAGGTTGCCAATCCTCCTTCGGATTGCTGCTCCCCCATCTTCATCTGGAAGAGTATTATTTTTCATTACCTCAACCATTTCTCTAAAGCGTCTTTCTAAACCCCTTTCTCTTTCCCATTCCTGTTCTTCTATTCTCTCTTTTCCTCGACGTACATGCTTTTTACCAAGTCTTTGAACTTCCTTTCGCTGTCTCTCTTGGCTCCGCTCTATCTATCTTTCTCTTTCTTTTTTGACTTCCCTTGCTATATTCTCTTCTGCTTCCTTTTGTCTTTCCCTTTCCTCCTTCTACTTTCTCACTCTTTCCCTTTCCTCTCTCCTTTTCTCTTTCTTCTAGCTCCCTTCCCATTTGTTCCTGTCATTTCTTCTCCTTTACTTTGTTCATTCTATATTTCCTCTCCCTTTCTTGCACTTCCTCAATAATGTTGCCCCATTCACTTTATTCCTCCTCTAACTTCCTTCTTTTCGTGTCTCTACTACCTCTTTTCCTGTCACTTTGTAGCTTCCCTTCTTTGCTTCTTTGTCTTTAGAATCTTCTGTATTCCTTCTGTCCAACTTAAGTAGTATCTGTCCTCCCACCCACTCATTTGGAGTGATCACTGTCTCTTCTGTGTGATTCGCCCCTGTTTTCTGTCTTCGCATCCCCTCTTCAAGCTCTGTTAGCTTTGCCTGTATTTCGCAGCGCTTGCTATACACATTGCACATGGGCATTGCCTTTTGATTATTTAACTTGGCACCATTTATGGCATCCACATTACTGTAAGTGGGTTTGGTTAGTGTACCCTGCAGCTGCTTTTAATTCTTTCAATGGGTAAAATCCCTGTCCTTCGTCTGGCAGGAGAAAAGAAAATGGGCGAACCCTCTTTTTTAGGGGGCCTGACTCGAGAGGGTTGAGAAGTATACAGGTACGTGGGGGTAGAGTCAAAGGCTTCCCAAGCCAAAAGCGTGACAGGAGTGATGAATGAGTGAGATGTCGTCCGTGTGGACGTTGATAGGCGCCATGGCTGTTTGAGTGAATAGCGGCTGCTGGAGTTAGCGGCCGGGGGGGGACGATCTGCAAATGTCAGAGGCCCCAGTCTGTACGTGAGACAGGAAAAAGAGCTGTGTCACTGCGCAACCGACAGCAGTGACACGGACGACATCTCACTCATTCATCCGGTCTGAACTCGACCTCCAAGTCCTGAAGACAGTTCGGTATTTTCAGTGCAGCGCTTTTCCATCTCTATCAGCTTCTGCCCTTGTCAGCTATCAACCGAACCAGAAACACAAACTTAAGTGTCGACAACGTCAATGTGTTGTGATATAAAACAACACATAAAATAGACTGTCACCACTGTATACTAATCCTTCACAATGCAGATTTAATGTATGCATATATGCCAGATTATGGCACAAAAATGTCTTCCTGTTTAATAAAGTTATAATGTTTTATTCATCCACGGTGATTCTTTGTTCTGAGTTAGCAGTTATCTAGCTCCTTTTGCAAGGCTATAGCGACCTCCTGTCACGCTTTTGGCTTGGGAAGCCTTTGACTCTACCCCCACGTACCTGTATACTTCGTCTGGCAGGTCAATGCTCTGGGGAGGAGGAGGAGCAGAGGGCACTGTGCCCTGCCCTTCATGCTGGTTAAGCATCCACTCTTTCAGTGGTGGATCTTCCACCTCATCCCCTAACATTTTCCATAGCTCTAAAATTGCCAATCTCTTATGCAGTTTTTTCCCCTTATATGCAGCATGTAAATATGTGGTTACGTGTTGCAGTACTAATTTCGAAAAAGTGCCCTCTTGGGACCAAGGTAAAAACATTGTATCTGCCGTGGCCCGAACCCACTGCACATGGTACTTTTGTATTTTGTCCTTGTACCTCGTCAGGGATATGCACATGTGCATAAAGGGAGTGTCATTCCCATGATTGCATGTCACGCTCTTGACTGCTGATACGTACTGAAAAACTAAAAACTACTCCTTCAAACCTTTCACCTCTCCAATGCTCTTTAACAATCTTTTATGAATAATATTTTCTTTACTTTCCACAACTTTCCACGTCTCTTTCCAAGCCTCTCGGCTTCAACAACAACTGTGCTGGCGTGCACCACAAACTGCCCCCATGTCCAGGACTCCACCCTTTGAGTCCAAACTGAAACACCACGTGCTCTGCGATATAAACCAACTGTACACAAAGCCCCATTTTTACAACTGAAACCACTTCTCACCCTCCCACTGTTACCCTACACTGCTGGTGAACAAAACATCGCCCATCATTTCCCCACACTCTCCTTATAATCTACTGCTGGTGGACACCCATTCCGCCAACTCCTCAATCTCCTCACAACCTACTGCTGTCACCAGCAATAACTTACACATATAGGTGCACCTTTAGTCAGTGTTCGAAGGGAGCGGGAGCGGCTGGGAGCAGTGCTCCTCTACTTTAAAAAAAATAAGTTTCACTGTTCCTATACTTTTATTTTAAAAAGAAATTGTTCCGTAATGGTTTCGTTTTAAAATAAAAGTGTAGGAAGAAGTTGAAACTTGCACTTTCAGTACACTACACTGAACGTTCCCTTAAACAGCAGTTGCATGTTTTTGGGGGTTTGTATTGTGTGTGGGACGGGGTGTGGTGATGGGGTTTGTGGGGAGAGGGTGAAGGCCAGCATGGAACATAGTTCCACTACTTGTTTTCGTACACTTCGACCAATGCATTTAGTATAACACAAAAAAAACCATGGCCGTCTTGTCTCAATGCAAGGGTTCCTTCTGTTACTTAAACCCCATAGGAATGTTTGAAACGTATTCTACCTAGTCTCTTGTATAAGGATATATCTTTGTCAATTAATATTTCAATACCTCGTTCTGAGGTTTAATACGTCCCCTTCCACAACCTTGTCGCAGGTAATCATCTCATAAAATCCATTATCACAATTCCCTAATCTATACAGTCATTTCCCTCCCACCTTCATTTGTCAGTTCGATGCTCTTATACTTACAAATCTGTGGATCACCCGAGGCACTCGGTATCGACCCTCCTTCTATCAGCCACTCCGCCTTTGCCCTGTGAGGTGCCACGTGGTGATCAGGGCAGGATTTCCACAAAGGGGGCTCCTGGTGACCGTCTCAGTTCACGTGTGATTCTCCAGTCTCCACGGGCTACTCCACAGTCCTCCGGCTCGCAGCAGGAGGACTCGACAATTACAGGGGCACTGGCCAACCATCTAGCCCTGCTACCATATGTTATGGCGAGGTGAAATGTGCCAGCCCTTAGAAGACTAGATAGGCCGGGGAAATCCCACCCCAAAAATGGAAGAGTCAAGCTAATTGACAAAGGCCAGTTTTATTAACAAGTTGACATAAAACAGGCCCAGCAATGAACATCAGAAATCTCCAAACTCTCATCTGTCTTGACCCTAACAACAGCTTAAAAACAAAAAATAAGCCTTGACTGACGTCACATCTCACCAAAACCTATGGGGTGGAGGGATTAGTTGGGGGAAGAACATATACACACATTTCATATGGGTTAGTCTTTTCATTGGTTATGCTCTATCTGATAGCTCCACCTGAGACCACCTCTAACTTGATATCAGTGAGTACATGTCATTTCTACACTAATGGATTGGCCTGTGCAACAATTATTTAACTTGTGTTAATTGAGGGCGTGGTTGGTTGGCATTGGTTTCGCCAACCGTGACTACTTGGCAGTTTGGCAGTTCATCAGCACATGAGCAACAATACTGGTGGGGGGAGAGACATCAAGGTGCTGTCTTTCCCAATGCTAACACACCATCTCTGATTCACTAGGCCATGAGTCAGGAACTTAGCTTTGAACTTGACTCTGTCTGCTATCGTTATTCTGAGAATTCTGGGGCCGAAGGGTCATTTCCTGCTAACAGAAAGAAGGTATGTGCAATGTATTCCTACAATACTGCATGCAGTAGCATTCCACCTATGGCCTTCCTCCCTCAATCCCTGCTGTCTAAAATTGAAAACATCACCCCCTATGTCCACAAGGCACCTCCATACCATGCTGTTACCACACACAACCTACCTCCTCTAATAGGACCTTGCACACCCGCACTGGGAGTCCTGCGACTATCCCACATCAGCGTGAACATTATGTTGCCAAACCCCATCTATAAGATCTCCACTGCCTTCAGAAACTGCTGGTTCAGAGCTCACACGCACCTCGCCAGCTCCACCTCAATAAACAGCCACACCTTCCAAATGAACAGCCCTATCTGCCACAGCCTGACCACTGACTCGATATACACTACTGTTGGTACGTACCCCAACACCTGGAAAAGGGTGACTTAAGCACCTCTTCTCCTTCCATGCAAGCAGAGTCAGCGCCACCATGCCCCTCCTGGCCACACTGCGGCTATGACCACACGCCACAAATGCACTGTGGCCATCGCACTGCACCTCAGTGATCCAAATGGCCCGGGACTCTGTGCTAAATTTGATGCAACATATAACCATCTATCACCCTGAGAAACTCTCTCAGGGAAGGGACCGAGCACTACCTAGGGAGGCACCTGCAATGGATACCACTCCACAGCTGCCATATGACGCCACTCCCAGTGGCCTGTCCTCCATTCCTGCACCATTGCAGCCCCACTCACCCATGCACATTGCAAATCTCCAGCCCAACCAGAAAGCCCGTGGCTAGCCCTATGACCACCCTACGGTAATTCGCAGTTTAACCCCTCCTCACCAACTCAGTGGATACCAGCAGGCCACCACACTGTGTCTCTACTAGGCTCAGGGTGCATAATGTCCAGGGCAGGCAGCATCATGCTATCATGAATAAGATCTCCTTGGCCAACCAACCCCTGAAAAGCGCGCTAATCAACTCCAGATCAATCCAAGAACACCCACTAGATATCCACGACCTTATCATAGCCAACAACATAGACTTCTTATCCATTTCTGAGACTTGGCTACATGCCGCATCAGGCCCAGCCTTGTCCATCTCCATTCCCTCAGATTTCACCATATTCCACAGTCATAGACCCAACACTAGAGGTGGAGGGGTGGCACTGAGAGCGAGAGACTTCCTCTCAGCCACTCAGCTTAGTACCAGCCAGGTAGCTAACTGCAACTTACTCTCCATCAAGCTACAACTATCGCACACGGTCACTATCACCCTATATCTCATCCACTGCCAACCTGAGGACCTCTTGCATATACTAGGAACCGGTTTAAAGCAGTGCTCCAAAATCCTCCTCCTGGGAGACCTCAACTTAGGCCTCATGATGCCAGAGACATAAATACTACCTCTGTAGCTAATTCCCACGACTGCTTAGGATTGATACAATGCATCATGGCACCCACCCACAGACTCTAAAGGCTGCATGTTAGACTGGATAGCTGACCTCAACTGCCAGGCCTCTTTCCAATCTAGTCTGCCTTGCCCCTGGTCAGACCACCATGTCATCTCATTCACCATCCTGCCCAACCGCCCTATGTATACCTTATGTATACCTTATATATTCCTTCTCACCTTATATATACCTTCCCACATCGCCACACTGCTGCCACCTACCATCTCCCACAGCTCATGAAATCTCACCAAAGAACACATTCTGCCCATGCTTGAACCACTACACTCCACGCACACCACCCTCACTGATCCAGTCCTGCTAGCTGACATCTACTCCCAAAAGATGGGACACGCTGTCAACACCATTGCCCTGCTAGCACCTCACAAAACCAACTACACGCCACATTTCCTGATTCACCCCAGAACTCCTAGCCCTTCGCTCCAAAAAACATAAGGCCGAGTCCAACGGGAGAAGATCAAGATTGGACTTCCATAAATCACTGTTCAGCACATGAGCCAAACTTTACAAATGAGCAATTCTGCTGGCAAAATCTACCACATACAACACAAGAATTGCCAATGCCAAATCTAACACACGCAAGATTTTCACAATCTTCAGAGAATTGGAGATCCCCTCACCACCCCTGCCCAGTCTCACCAAGGATTTAACCTGGTGCACACTGATTCAAAACGCACTCCTAAACAATATCTCCACCCTTCACAACAAAATCCAAATCGAGCAAGCAACCATCAGCACTCACACACCACCCCATCATGTTGTCGTGCATCACACCACCCCACGTGACCTCCTTACTTTTAATTTTAATTCAGTCACTGAAGCAGAATTTACCTCCATCCTGAATGGTCTGAAACCTTCCAGATGTAAAGGTGACACCTGGCCACTCTCCATCATCAAATTCGGTGCTGACACCCTGGCCCCTTTTATCACCACCTTCATCAACGCCTCCTTCTCCACTGGTCTGGTCCCCACCAGTCTCAAGGAAGCCTGGGTACTTCCCTTGCTCAAGAAACCATCACTTGACCCTAACACTCAGTCCAACTACTGACCAATCACTGCAGTCCCATTCCTCCTTAAAGTCCTGATTAGGGCTGGTTACCTCCAAAACCAGCACTACTTGGAATCCTGGGAATGCATCAATCAGGGTTCCGCCTGGGTTATGACACTGAATAAGCCTTGCTCAACCTAAAAAATCAGCTTGATGAGATTAAGGATGCTGGAAAGCCAGCCCTCTTGCTACTCCTAGACCTTTCAGCAGTGTTTGAGCTAGTAGATCACAAGATTCTCTGCCAACACCTTACGGCTACCTTCTCGCCTGAAGCCACAACAGTGCCTCCTTTCTTGAAGACTGATCCATAAGAGTATTTACTAAAATTGCTGGCGCCCACCCAGCACCCATCTCATGCAGTGTTCCACAAGGGTCAATGGTCTCCCTTACCCTCTACAACAGTTTCACCAAACCTCTTTTTGACCTCCTTGATTCTTTCAGTATCTCATATACCAACTTCAACAATGACACCCAAATCCTCATTCCCCTCTCACACTCCACCTCGGTCTTAATGACAAAAAGACAGAGCTCCTCCTTTTGGGTGAAAACATCAACCATCAATATGCCTCCTTCACTATTGATGGCATATATATACCTGTCTCCCCGTCAATAAAAACACTGGGAGTATATATTGATGCCTCACTTTCCCTGACCCGCCAAGTGAATACCATTGTCTCCTCAGCTGCCCACACTACAAAACTGATCAATGCGAGCAGACCATTCTCATCCCCGACAGCTGCCTCACCATCACCCGAGCCACCATGGGCTCCAGGCTGGATTACTGCAATTCCCTCTTCGCAAGCACCTCAACACGCAACATTCAAACGTTGCAAGTCATTCAAAATAACGCTCTCCCAGCCGTCCTCAACAGACCAAGATGAGGCCACATCTCTTCCACAAGAAAACATTTTCACTGGCTTCCCATACGAGAAAGGGTGACCTCTAAAACACTCTTCATCACCCACAGATGTCTATCTAACTCTGCCCCCATAGCTCACACAGAAATTTGTGAAAGGCCAGTCAATGAGGCTGAATAGAACTGCCTATGCACACTGTCTCACCTTGCCCACATTGTGGATCGAACTTCTCAGTCAATGCGGCCAAACTATGGAACACTGTACCACCCACCTTGAGAGCTCAACAATAATACTGGGTTTTCCGTAAGCTCCTGTAAACCTGGCTCTTCACATACGATATCCGGGACTTAATCCACCCTCGACACCCTACCAACCAACCGTAAACCTTGACCATGCAACCTGTACTGTAACAGCACTTCTTGTATTCTTGTAACTGCAATAGTGCCTTGATGACTACAGGTTTAGTGTGCTCTACAAATGAAAAAATAAATTAAAAATAAATAAATCAATTTGAGGGGAGTGAAGACCTCAGTCTATCTGTGTCTGGTTTTAATCAATAGCCCCTGTTTTCTAACTTTCTGTCATGTGTGAGGAGACCACGTTTCGAATTATTCTGCTTGACTTTTACTAGGATCTTAGCTACTATTAATGGGGGTGTCTTTACCCTTCCCATCCGCTAGAGAAATGTTTCTGCTATCCTTCTTCCAATATTAAGCCTTAATTAATGAGCACCTGGCCTTCATGGACTGTTTGTTTCTTTACTTAATTTAAGAGAAATGTGTCTTGCTCTTGGGAATCATTATCTTCTGTTCTCTTCGTTGCCAGTCCAAACCTCCCTTTTCCATTGTAACCTTGGCAAGGACTGTCCAGCTACTGTCTGGCTTTCTTGGATCTGTGCTTTTTTTTTTAGCTAATTCAGCTAATCTATTCTTTCTGCAGTTTCAATGCTTCTTTGATGTCGCCCATTCACTCGAATGTGGCTGTGTCATCCATTTTAGCAAAAATGGCCACTCGTTAGTGTTGCGTTTCTGCTTTGAGCAAGCATTATGTCTTCTTTTGCATCTTGTATTTCAGCGTATATATATTGAGTATATGTTTTCTAGTGTCTGTTGAATGTAAGTACACTTTTCATGTCTAAAATGCAGTTTGACCTAGTGTCTGTGTAACTTGCATGTTTACTTTGTGTTTAATGCATCTACGTGTGTCAGTTTTGGCTGTGATGTTACTTCCTTTCGTCACCTTTGATTACAGCATTTTTATGTCTGCTGCAGCTTGCCAATCCATCTCTTCTTCAATCGTTCGTGGGTAAGGCTGGTAGGGTTGTCTCAGTGAGTAGCGTCTCTCATGCTTGTGTTATGGGGCGGGGAGGGGACAGGTGCCATGAACGATGCACTCTGTTCATTCTTGCGGTATGGAGGCAGGGGATGGGCCAGCACATTCATCTGCCTTTCCACACTAGCCTATGATGGCACATCCTGCATGGGATTATTTTTATATAATGACATGTCAATATTACTGACATTGTGGGACAAGATAAGGTGAGTGTTATTTCATGGGGATACTGGTCTGGTCTGCATGGGAATGTTTTCACATAGTGGCATGGCAATCATACCAGCATTGTGGCCAAAGACAACATGGGTGCCCTTAGGTGGGATACTGTCCTCTAGTTGCACATCCCCAGGTCATGTTTTCATAGAGTGACATGGCAATATTACTATCATTATGGGCAAAGCTAATGTGAGTGTTTGTACCTGGAATAATGGTCTATCATGACACAGCCAGCATGGACATGTTTATACAGTGGCATGGCAATATTACTGACTTTACAGGCAAGGCCAACATGGGTGTTCTTACATAGGAATGGTGGCATGTATTGTAATGCTGGCATATATTGGAACAGTCAGCATGTACCTATCTTCTTACAGTGGTGATACTAGTTATATGTGCAAAGCCAAAATTATTTTTATTATGTGGTAATACTGACGTATATTGTAATTGTAATTGGTTATTTATAATACGCGTAATACGCAGAGGTTTCTAAGCGCAGACTCGGGGATCGAACCTGTGTTGCACTGCGTTGTCTGGCTTTTAGGGGGAGCGTGTTGCCCCAGAGGTCTCCTACCGAGACAATTGACAAAGGCAGCATGGAAATGTCTTTTTGCAAACTCTGAATATTGGGATATTATGAGTGCATCGAGAAATTGTGCTGGAGAATGCTCCACTGGCAAACTATTGGATTGTTTTCCATGTGTTTCCCTATAAAAACTGATTGTACATTGTATGGCTTTTTATCCAATATTTCATAACGGTGTGCTGCAAAATGCACCACTTTAATACATTATTTAAAAACATTTCCCCCCCTCGTTCCCCTCCCCGGTTGGTTGGTGCTCCCTTGCTACGCTTTCTCGCACGCACATATTCATGGGAAATCTATATGCCCTTCCAATTAAAACAAGCATTGAAAATGCCAACAGTTTGGGCTTTTGTGGAGGCATGGGAAAGGCCCTGCCATAGTGGTATTAAATGCAAAATGGTAAGAGTACCTGGGCATCTAGTAGCAGTGCCTGGCAAATTGCCTAATACTTATAAACAAGCCAAAACGGTTGGCATTGGCAATGCTTGTTTTTAACAGGACTTCAATGAAGGACACACATAGTGCTTATAAATGGAGTTGCTGAAGGGATACCTGGTTTTAGACATTTTTATTATACCATTAGCATGTTTACATCTCCAATGAAGTCAATGGGCTTCATTACAAGTTTGACGGTGCAGGAAAAAAGTAGCATTGATTCCGTTACCGCCACATTTCCTGCACCACCAATCTACATGTTTGGTGGTGGCGTGGCCAGATTTACCTGCAGCTCGGAGCTGCCGGTAATTCCGGCACCCCACCAACAACAAATGGCCGTATTACCGGCACCAGTATTAACTGGTGCCGGTAATACTGGCAATTCCCCCCATGTAATCCAGGGAACTTCAAGGAATGGAGAATTACCACTGTTGCTGGCACTTGGAATATGCCTTTAATTCCGGCATTGCATGTGCTGGTAAAGGTGTTAATGTTTTGGTGGTAACCCACAGGATTTACGGGCGGGATGCCACCAACATTGTAATGAGGGCTATTAAGTCTCAGAAGTCAGCTTTGAAAAAACACTGGCAGGCACTTGAAGAGCAAAAGTGATGGTATGGCTTGATTAAAGTGAGCACTTACACACAAGCCAAAACTGTTGGCTTTGCCAATGCTTGTTTTCAACAGGACGTTAGTGAAGGGCATACGTAGTGCTCATAAATTGAGAGGCTGAAGGAAGACCTGGTTAAGAAATTTTTATTACACCAGTAGTATCTTTACAGCTCCAATTGAGTCATTAACATTCAGAAGAATGCTTTGAAATAACACTGGCAGACACTTCAAGAGCAACGGTAATGGTAAGACTTGATTAAAACAAGCTGAAATAGTTCCAGTGAGGCAGTGTTTTTGGTGTGGAGGGGCAAGAACTGGGTGGGAATGGCCATAGGGATTAGCATAGCCATGGGCAGTCAATGGGTGGACAGATAACCAAACACCTAAAAGCTGTGTGTCCGTCCTCAAAGGCCATTTCTCCCTGTCTGTACTCTAATGCAATAGCTTTGGCTTATAGGTGGTGGTGTAAGCACCAACTAATAGCTCAAACTAAAAAGAGATTAGCCCTGTTTAGGAAAGGTAAACAATGGGAACCTTAGAACAGGGATCTGCAAACTTTGGGTCCCCAGATGTTTCGGACTACAACTCTCATCTGCCTGAGCCAGCATAGTCAATGGTGAAGGATCATGGAAGGTGCGTAGTCCAAAACATCTGGAGAGACGGAAGTTGCAGACCCCTCTCTTATAGAGACATCTTTCACTTCTTTTAGTAAACAGCTGAGCTTGTGTGTTTTGCAAACTCGGATAAAGTATATTAAGATCTACATTGTCTTCCGGTTCTCCCTGTCAATTGCCTTCCCTTGCAGCAATTAATACACAATAAAAATAGGATCTTTCCTGCAGCTCACTGGCTGCACTTTTTCTCTATGGATCGTAGATCAAAGTAGGCGGGAACTAACGGGTACAACGTTCCCTTACTTTTCGGTGCCACCCGTCATCGTTCCCTTGCTTCCGGAGTACCGTTCCCGGATGCAACGTCTGTTTTTGCTGTGTTTTAAACTCCAGGGATTCAAAGCTGAGCTCTGCCAACAACAAGCCAGTGTAACATTTCCCTGTGCTACCCAGCGGGTGCTGGGTTTCTGTTGTTTATTTCAATAGGCTGCTAGGGACATGCATGACGCCCATTCCCAAGCAGCCAAAAATCCCAGCTCGGCATCTGCATGTGGGGCGCAGCCTTGTTTGCACGCAATGGGAGGGGCGTGTGTGTGTGGCTGGAGTCATGGGCAAGTGCCTTGAGAGGTGGGAATGGTGGGTGATTGGAAGGGGAGGCTGCATAAAGCTGCCGGTTGTGGGAGACATTGGCACACTAACGGGGGTCCTTTAAATTAATTTTCTTTAACACTGTTCTTCACTTTTGCTACAACTGTTGTAAAACACAGCATTGGCTGCAGGGTGGAGTGGGGGAAAGGAAGGTTTACCTGGCTACCCTCTGATCCCAGGCCCAGATCCCCTTCCCGCCAGTTGCACACCTGCAGTGCCCCCCTGCCAGGCAACCTGTGCACTCTGGCACTGTTTCTGTATCCCTACAGCCCCCACCAGCACTTGACACCTGATGCCTGCACTTACCCTTGCACCTGCCACCAGCTGGCTGCACTTACCCTTGCACCTGCCACCAGCTGGCTGCACTTCTTATTTATTGTCTTTATTTATTTTATTTATTTATTTATCTTTTTTTCATTTTCACGGTTATCTTATGTCCTGCACTGCCCCCTTCCCCCACACTTCTCCCCTCCCCCCCCCCTGCACTTGCGCAATTTCAATGTGACCTGTCCTAGTAAGATCGCTGTCTCTGGCCCTCATTACAACACCGGCGGTAACCAATGGCGCTATTAGCACCATGGTTGCTGCCGGTATTGTAACGAGTCCACCATGGTGCAATGGGGCATTACCACCCCATTCCAAGGTTGGCGGGGCGGTAATTCCCCATTGCACCATTGGCCCTTCCCCATTCCCATTTTGCCCCATAGGGCTCAATGGGAATGAGGAAGGCGGTAATTACGGTACCGCAAATTGCGGTACCGTAATTACCTTCAAGGTCCCTTTGCGGGTCCCTACTTTAACGGCTGGTCCAGACCAGCCGTTAAGGTCGGGACCCGCAAAGGGACCTCGTAATTAGGCGCTAAGGGGTTAACGGCGCCGCAGCCTTTTACGGCGCCGTTAACCCTTTAGCGCCAGGGTCAAAATGACCCCCTCTGTCTTCCCTCTGTTCCCCCTCCCTTGCCTCGTCACGCCTTGAAACACTTGTGTATAGGCGCGTTATAAATGCCATATCATATCATATCATATCATATCCAGGTATGGGGTTGAATTCAGGGGGGAGTGACAGTGAGTTAGGGGGAGGGTTGAGGTAGGAAAGGGGGAGGGGCAACATCATTCCACTACTTTTTGTTTTACACTTCGACCACTGCTACGGATGGGGCAAAGGTACAATAAGGCACAGTAAGGAGAGGAATCATAGAGACGAGTCAGATAGCACACTCTGAACAATTAAGATGGAGCCCCTCAGCGAATGGGGTCACTTTAATTACTGAGCAAATGTGCTGTGCTAAATTAAAACGCGAAGAAGAGGATTAGAATAACCTTTGTTGGCCGGACTGAATTGATAGCTAACATCAGCAAGACTGTAATGTAAGCGCAAGTAAAGCACTGTTGCCATAGCCACGCACGCTCGGAATTCCCTTGCGTGGGGGAGGGTAAAGGGCCGCCACAACCCATTCCCATTTCTGAGCAATGAAGATGGGCCTAGCCTCTCGTGAATTAAGAGAATTGTGCTATACATCACTTCACTGCTGACAGTTTACAAGAGCCACGAGATGGAATATTGCACTTCTATTGCCAGCGCCATCCACAGACCTCTTGTAGACACTGAAAGCGCGTCCTCCAAAATCGTATTTATTGCAACCAGAGGCAGACTTCAGCTTTTGAATAAAAAAATAAAAAGTTCTGACTTCTGTTTTAGAGCCCTGGTTCTCATACGGTGCTCTTATGTCGAAACAAAAGGGTTGTACAGAAAATGGGTGAACCCTGTATAACACAAAATGAAGGTGAAAAGGAGGGCTCTATTACCCCCGAGTAGCTGTTGTATGGCTGTGAAACAACGTTTTCGTTTACTTGAACCACACCCGGCACAGCTCCTGCAGCTCCCCTCTGAAGGCAGTTGGGTGGCTGCATCGTGTGGGATAGTTTCAATGTTAATAGGGATATTAATTTATTCATGCAATATTTGTTGGATACCGGTATATTTATTTATGCAATGTTTATCGGATACAGGTAACAGACACACATTGCATGAATAAATAAATAATTTGCCTCCATGTATCTGACAAACATTGCATAAATAAATAAATAAACTGGGTCGTGGCTGAGGACTGTAACTTGTCACCAGAGAAAGTCACAGTTTGCTCGCGGGCGCTTTCTTTTTTTTTTTCCCCCAGTACTCACTCTGGCCGGATCCTGAGATCCGGCTACACATCTGGTGCCGGATCTCGGATCCGGCGAGAGCCGGCCCAATCTCCAGCACTGGAGATCAGCACTCACTCTCGCCTGGGGGAGAGGGTGCTGATCTCTGTATTTCTTTTCTAAAGGCTTGCCTGGCAGGGGAAATTGCCTCGCCTTTTCAGCCTTAATGGTGGCCCTGCTCCTCGAGGGGCAGCGTCACCATTAGGGTTGAAAAGGTGAGGCTGCTGGAAGCAGAGGCCTTTTTTTTTCACAATCCGGAAGCTCCCGCTCATTGGCGGAAGTTCAGGATTTTGCAAAAAAGGCCTCTGCTTCCATGGCCTCACCTTTCTCTTCATAATGGTGGCACCGGCCCTCGGGCATGTATTGCTTGAAGGGATGCCTTGCAGGTGCGGCGCCGCCATTATGGTCGAAAGGCATTTTTTTCTGAAGCCTGAAGCTCTCGCATATGAGCGAGAGCTTCAGGCTTTGCTTTGACAAAAAAGCCTTGACCTTTAGCGAACAGGGCTGCCAGGGGAGATTAGTGGGCCCCGGCAGGACCCCGCCTCAGAACGAGATTTGAGCCTGCTGTGCTCGCCCGGCTAGCACCGGCCCACTTAAAGCCCTGGTAACGACTGCGACAGAACGTGAATGACTGTCTCTTGCTTTTATTTTGCACCAGAACCTGTCTGAAGAAATAAAGATTTGACACAGTAGGCGTGTAAATTATTAAATCGCGTGTAAACGAATATCTTCATAACAGTTATGCCGCAGCAAAGCATATTGGAGCCGCATCGAAAAAAGGTTAGCTAAAACACACAAAATACGAGGGCAGGGGATGACTTGGAGGTGGGTAAAACGAACGCTTAAAGAGGGCCAGAGCAACGCTGAGGTTACTTGCCTACAGTTGCCCAGGAGTCACAATAAAAACGATCGTAGGTTTCCTGACACGGAAATGTCAGGAATGTTGCACGTCTCGACTGCCAATGTGTTTGAAAAAATGAATTTGAAAAATCTTCAACCGAGTGTGAATTTAGAACTCTTCATTTGTCGATACCTGCAAGATCCAGGAGAGGGCGCTATGGGCATACTAACACGTGCAGGCCCTCCAAATAAGAAGCCCAACAGAGAAACCAGACACCGCAGCCAAACCCCGAATGTAATCATTAATTGGAAATTTGAAATGCACATAATTTGAACTGATCAGTTTGGATGTTAGGATATACTGCGGCAACGAAACAGAAGCTGCCATGGTAGCTGAACACTCACACCGCTTACTTATGAAATACCTGCATGTAATAGTTGCGGAAATGTTCCTGCTATGTGATACAATTGCATAGCCTCATTTACTGGAAATTCCAGTTTCAGGGTGCTTGGTAACATGTGTTACTACTTAGCATAATTATTTACCCCATTTGGGGTACTCCATTTGACCCCGGGAGGATGAAGGCATACGTGGGGTACAGAGGTGTAGCAACAGGCCAGCTGACACTGACGTCTGCGCTATGCAAGGCTATCCTCTATAATGATACACTAGCCCATCACAACATTTCTAATATTCACAACACACATACAAAGTGGACCCTTCGACATGAGGACTTCATTTCAATTTACTTGTATTTGAAGAAGGTGTACTGTACTCAATGATCATGCGACCTACACGCCACTCTCCGCCATCAAGCCTCCCACATTTCTTTATGGTTTACAACATCCAAATAAAAAGTTTTTAGTTCGAAAAAACCAGCACGATACATAATACAAAATTAAATCCATATTATAAAACACATGACCCACATTGAAAATCAATGACAATACGCTTTTTTTTCAGAGAAATCACTCCAAATTGCTGACAGCAGTAAACACTTCAATTAAAAAAGTCACCCACTAGCGATGCAACTCTTTTTATAACCGCCATTTTATTTAATGCAACTAGCAATTTTCAGTGTTGGGTATTTTTCGATAGGGACGGGCTGAGTAGTAATGTAGGGGCCAGTTAGCAATCTGCAGGGAATGCGGAGGAAGCTTATGTGAGACTGCTTGCTTTTTAAAACTAGTCTCTACGATTGCTGTCTTTCTCATTTTGTTTAATCGTGCTGTTTGAAGTTTCATCATCACCCTCTCAGCCGTAGTAATTGCCCTAAGCAGCCCCGGCCGGTCCGATATTTCTGTTTTCTAGTTATCAGCCCTGCCCGGCACTATCAAAACTCTCCCGTTGACTCTGGCAAGCTGCGTGCGACGTTGTACCCTGAGATACAGCCTGCAAGGGATGTTATCCTATGGGCTTCTGCCCGAATTGTCCCTTTTTGACACTTTAACACTGTGATTCTGATTCACTCTGCTTAGGGATCTGAAACAGACTGGCCCCGGTGAAGGCCCAAACTGTCACTCTGTTGTCATCTTGGCTACTTTCCCAGGACTTTTCTGCAGTCTCTGTGACGAGAAAGTGGGAGCCTCATCTACTGCCCTCTTCACTGGGGGGCCAGGACGCTGTAACCCTGTCAGTGGCCAAACCCCGGAATACATGACCAACCCCCACGTTGCTCCTCTACTGTCTTCTTGCACCATACACTCTCTCCAAAATGATTAGATCACCGTAATTTAAATAACGTTTTATTGACTTGTACTTATAATTAATAAGTCGTGAAGAGAGGCAAATGAACGTGTCCATCATTGCTGCAGCCCTCCCTGTTCCGATGGTATAGACATGAATGGTGTACCTCGCTCATAGCACACCCCTTACCTGCAATTATATCGCCAATGCGAGAGACGTTACTCCCTGAGACAACCTTACAGACACTACCCGGATGACATCACTGAAGCAATAAATCCACAGGTGACCGGACCCCTGGACGAGCTGCAATCATGAAAGAGACCAATGATGTCATGGGTGAGGCCGACACACACACAGGCGCATTAGGCACGAAGAACATATGCATCCAAGCACGAAGATGCACGAACACTAGGTCAAAGTTCACTTAGACACGAAGTACACGCTTGCATCCACTAGGGTAGAAAACATATACTTTCTTTTCTATGCTGAAATGCAAATCGCACGAGAATACATATAAACGCATACTTAATGCAGAATGCAACTAGAATGAGTGGCCAATTAAACCAAGATGTAGGACACAGCCACGTTAGGTGAATAGGAGACACTGGGAAGCCATCAGACAATAGAGAGACCTTGTCTTGCTGAACCAGCAGAAACTCCATGCCCAAACAATGCAGATAGCAAGTGCATGGATTGCCAAGGTTAGTGGAGGAAGACAGGTTCAGACCAACATTGAAAAAGTACAAACAATAAGCAGATCCCAGACAATGGACATGACTCTATCTGAATAAATAAAGAAACAAATGTTGCAGGAAGGACAGGTTCTCAACAGCTCGCACCTGACACCGAGGAGAAGTAGCTCAAACAAGTCTCCAGAGGCCAAGGAGGTAATGACACCCATAGCAAAAAGGGCTAAAATCCTCATAAATCACTGAGCAGGATAATTTGAAATACTGTCCCCACACACGTGACTTTCAGCTGGCAGAGAATGCCTATTCATTGGAGCCAGACATGGGTAGACAGAGACATTCGTTCCATTCCATCTCTTCGGGAAGAAAGATACAACATAGAGTAAAGTTGAAGGCTAACTGTCCTGGCTGGAGGCCTAGGGAATCAGGAAATGGTAACTTTAGTTGGACACGCAGCACCTTAGGGCCGTTCTCATCACCTTCAATTGTTGCTCATGTGCTTGTATGTGGGGTGCATTTATAGGCCCCAAACAGAAGTCCCTTTCACATGAATGGCAGGCATTTAAACACTGAAACAAAAACAGCCCGGCTTTTGCTTTTGTTTTTAAAGTAAAATTAAAGAGCCATGTCGAAAGGGGCCCACCTGTCATTACCGATGGACAAGCAGCAGTTTAATTTTCAAAAGAAGGAGGAATCAAAGGTCCCTGTGACATGGAAAATAGGATTTTTAAACATTGAATGCAAAAACGGCCTGCACATGTGTGTGCAAATAAAAACGGCTTTCAAAAGCAAAATTGGAAAATAAATATCACTGCTCACAGAAAAATGTCAGGAAAAGAATGTTAAACGGGATATCATATTGTGCCTCCTTTATTGTATATGTTGGCCTAAGCCCAGTCGCTCTGCGAAGAAATCTGCGTTGCGAAGTTCCGATCTTAGATCGATTTAGCCACCATTTTAGGTTCATCCACCATTTTGATTCTCACTCCAAAGTCACCCTGTGTTCTAAAATGGTGGACAGTGTTCTTCTGTTTGTAACTTGGCCGTCTTGACCTCTACATGCAAGTTAATGCCTAAACTGCCCGTAGGCCAAATGTTAGATTCATGTAATGAGACCTTGTCCTTCGTTGACCTGTAGAGCAAGGATTACCTGTGCCAACGATACTGATCCGCGAGCATACATTAAGTACAATGCTGTATAAATACTGAATGTGAACACTTGTTGGACTACATTGTATAAAACATGTACTAAGGCTTAATGTTAAATATAAACATACACTGTTGCCATTGTAACCTATTTGTGAATATACTAGGAATAATCCGGTTAGGAAACGAAAAGCTTTACTAGAAATACCATCAGCACTCGAAATACTTACTTTGTCTCCGTGTGCCTGATTGGTTTAAGTGCCTTACAGCTTTACCTAGACTAATTTACTTTTTGTTACTTTGCTCATTTAAATTGTGTTCTTTCACATTGCGCATTGAAACTGCATTTACTGTGTTTTTGATACGTTGAGCAACGAGCAAGCACTCGTATTTTGATTGTTGTGTGCGAGTTGTGTGCAAGTCACCTAACGGGAACTACAGTTCCCAGAAGCATTTTCTGCATACTTCTTGTAACGTCAGGCGCTTCAGCGCCAGCGCTTCTGGGGCAAGCCGGTCTGCGCCGGTCCCGCCGAGCATCACATATCTACCTCTTCTCTTCCACCACTCGTGTTAGAGGTTAGTTACCCTGAAGTCCAGGTTAGGAAAGGAAAAGCTTTACTAGAAATACCATCAGCACTCGAAATACTTACTTTGTCTCTGTGTGCCTGATTGGTTTAAGTGCCTTACAGCTTTACCTAGACTAATTTACTTTTTGTTACTTTGCTCATTTAAATTGTGTTCTTTCACATTGCGCATTGAAACTGCATTTACTGTGTTTTTGGTACGTTGAGCAACGAGCAAGCACTCGTATTTTGATTGTTGTGTGCGAGTTGTGTGCAAGTCACCTACGGGAACTACAGTTCCCAGAAGCATTTTCTGCATACTTCTTGTAACGTCAGGCGCTTAAGCGCCGGCGCTTCTGGGGCAAGCCGGTCTGCGCTGGTCCCGCCGAGCATCACATATCTACCTCTTCTCTTCCACAACTCCTGTTAGAGGTTAGTTACCCTGAAGTCCGGGTTAGGAAAGGAAAAGCTTTACTAGAAATACCATCAGCACTCAAAATACTTACTTTGTCTCCGTGTGCTTGATTGGTTTAAGTGCCTTACAGCTTTACCTAGACTAATTTACTTTTTGTTACTTTGCTCATTTAAATTGTGTTCTTTCACATTGCGCATTGAAACTGCATTTACTGTGTTTTTGATACGTTGAGCAACGAGCAAGCACTCGTATTTTGATTGTTGTGTGCGAGTTGTGTGCAAGTCACCTAACGGGAACTACAGTTCCCAGAAGCATTTTCTGCATACTTCTTGTAACGTCAGGCGCTTCAGCGCCGGCGCTTCTGGGGCAAGCCGGTCTGCGCCGGTCCTCGCCGAGCCCGCCGCCCTCGGCCAGAAACCCTGCATCTCCTCGGCATCACGCCCTAATTTCCTGGTAAGAATGGGCTTTTCTAAAATAAATGCTCTCCTCGCTAAGCTACAAGAGCTACAAAAAACGGAAGCTATACATGCGCACATATTAGAGATCCTTGACAAACCTGAAATTAAATTGCAATGCACTAAGAAGGACCTTTCTAAAGACACCTACTCAACGTCCATTAGCGCACAGACCTCTCCTACCAAAGCACACACTACACACTCCGCCACAAAACAAAACAAGACGCACAACACACACAAACTAAATGAAGCAATTCTACCCACCTCCATTTTGAACGACCTAAAAGTATGTCTACTGAATACAGGATCTGTTAATAACCATGCTCAATGCATCCACGACTTGATACTGGCAGATAATATAGACATCATGTGCATTACTGAGACATGGCTACAGGACCCAATAGGTCCCACATGCTCTATAGCTGAACCTACAGGTTACAAAATCCACTACACCAACAGAGACAGTGGGAAAGGGGGTGGGGTCGCTATAATATCACGTGACTCCATACCTGTGTTCCCCACAACTACAACATGCTCAGGTTGTGAAACATTACACCTTAAATATTGTCCTACAAATAACAACTGTACTAACTTCCTACTTGTCTATAGACCACCATCACTCGACTCTGAGTTCAATGATGAACTCATACACCACGCTAACTCACTAACAGGACAGAACAAATCTACAATTATCCTTGGTGATTTGAACCGATGGCGCTGTGACCCCAAAGATAAAGAAGCAACTCATCTTGAAAAATATCTTTAAAAAATCCAGTTCAATGTATCTAACCACGTCCATACCATGGCCAATGGGCACCAATTAGACTGGGCTATTTCCAATAACATCGAAATAAACAATGTTATCACTACTCCATGTATATGGTCTGACCACTACAAAGTAGTTTTCAATTTACTGATCCCTCAATTAGCAAAAAAACCTGCAAACGACGCTAAGAAAGTCCACTCAAGAAACTTTAAAAATATTGAAAGCACTGATTTACAATCCTGCGTTAACAGAATCCTGGCCGATATTAAGGAAACAGACTCCTGTGACATTATCATTAGCAAATATGACCATCATATGCTAAGTTTGATAAACCAAAAAGCTCCCAACCGGGAAAAGACAGTCAGGCCCAACTCTAACCACCAAAAATGGTATACACCAGAACTGACCAATCTAAAAAAGGAAAAAACCTTAAAGAGGCACAATGGCAAAAAAAAAACACTGACGACAATAAGATCAGTTGGAAGTCACTAGAAAAATCATATAGGAACTGTATTATTGAAGCTAAAAGGAATTATTTCAACAGTCAAATCGAAACATCAGCGAATTCAACAAGTAAACTCTTCGATATACTGAAATCTATTGACAAACCCCAGGCCCTGATTCCAAATTTTAATCCCTCACAATCAGAATGTGATAACACTCAGACAGCTTTTGCTAACAAAATCACTAAAGCAAGAGAACGAATTACATCTGCCCTTCATACTATGCCACAACCTAACCCTTTAGTCGAATCTTCGATGGACACGGGGATTGAGAAATTTCAATTTCAACAAGTCTCTATTGACACCATGAAGAAAACACTGGTATCTATGAAACCGTCTTCCTGCGCGGAAAACAAGCTTCCACCCAAAATTATCCTTGAACACCCTGACATATTCGCCCCTTTATTTACAAACATTGTGAATTCATTCTTCCGAGACAAAACAGTGCCAGTCAATATTAAAAAAGTCACCATTACTCCACTGGTAAAGAAACCCAACTTAGACCTACACGATCCCAACAATTTGAGGCCCATTACCAACTGCAACTTCACCCTTAAGGTCATGGACAAATTCGCTACAGCTCAACTACAGGAATATGTAGATAAAAATGAGCTACTACATCCACAACAATCCGGTTTTAGAGCTGTGCTTAGCACAGAGACAGCAATGTTAGATCTACAAACAAAAATGCTGCAAATTATGGATAAGGGCAAAACAGGATTACTAGTACTTTTAGACCTAAGTGCGGCGTTTGATCTGTTAGACCACCAGCTCTTACAACAAGCACTAGCCAAAACTGCAAACTGTTCTAAAGAAGCAATAAGCTGGCTACCTCCTTCCTGGAGAATAGAATTTCACGAGTCCATTGGGGAGATAAATTCTCAATCGAACATAACATCTTGCGTGGAGTTCCCCAGGGAGCCAGCTTGTCACCTTTGCTCTTTAATATATACATACGCCTCCTGTGTGAATTACTAGAACAACTTCAAGTATTTTTCACTAACTATGCTGACGATACTCAGCTAGTCATGGAATTGAAAGGTGACTATGCTAAAGACAGTATTACATTGTACACCCTCTACAAGAATATCGAAGAGTGGATGAATAATAACTGGATGTGCCTCAATAGCAACAAGACCGAGTTAATGGTATTTGGATCTACTCAGGCTCGTGCTAAACTGACATCTGACTACAAGGCATTTCAAATCAAGGAATATTGCATTGAAGTAGTTGGTAAAGTGAAAACACTTGGCATGACGCTGGAAGCTACTCTCAATGCAGATGCACAAGCCATGTATGTTAGCAAAAACTGTAACTACTACATTCGTCTCCTCAAAGCAATGAGACCCCTTCTCAATGAAAAATATTGCGCCACCATTGCCAGAGCCACCATTCTATCACGATTGGACTATGGCAACGTTCTCCTTGCTGGTGCCAGCAAGCAAAGCTTACACAAGTACCAACTGATTCAAAATCAGGCGATAAGAGTCATCAAACTAAAATCGAGGAGAGATCACATCAGCGTAGCCAGACACGACCTACATTGGTTAAAAATGGAAGACCGTGTACAATTCAAGTCCTTGTGCCTAACCCATAAATGCCTTTATGGAAAAGCACCTGCCTATCTTAAGACCAACCTTACACCCTACAACCCTACCAGAACATTAAGATCTGAAGCCAAGGGACAGATAACAACTCCAAAATTAAAAAAAGAACTAGGTCTAGGAAGAGCTTTCCCAACTCGTGCGGCAGCATTCTGGAACAAACTTCCAACTAGCCTTAGACTGGAATCAAATCTATACTCCTTCCGTAAAAAACTTAAAACCTTGCTTTTTAAGTAATTCGACATAAGGCTTTACGACCTCTGATGGACAACCCCTATATGTAATGAATCGTCCTGTATACTGTTCGTCTTCACTATTTGTCTACGTCTTCATGTAAGCGCCCCGATGCTTGCGAGCAGTTCGGCGCTCTACAAATAAACAAATAAATAAAAAATAAAATAAATAAAATCCATATACCTATAGATGAATAAATTAGAAGTGAACTCGGCATAAACCCCTAGCCCGAGAAATAGTTAACCTGTAAATGGGCTGGACATCATGTTGCAGAATTGTATAAAAAGAGTGAACGTTCTGATGTACAGTCCCACTCACTTCTCACACTGAAAGGGCTGGTATTCGCTGTGATGTACTGAGGGCCTGATAGCTATCTGATACTTTGTTCCTTTGAAAACTGTTCAGTTATAAAATAAAGATCTGTGCATCTTTGTAAACCCGCATTTGGTGTATTTCCTTTTGGGGTACTCAGCCTCGATATTCTCTTTTTGCTTTTACAAGAAAACATGATGTGTGGGTTGACAAAAACCATGTAAATTATGTTTTACCTACCAAACCCTAGTAAATTTGAAGAGCCACTTTGTCTGCAGGATAACCTGTATCTGGCTTTGGTCAAAACTTCACAAAGGAAATCTCCCACTTCCAGCCTGGATGTCACATCTCCCATCTAATGACCGCGGTAATAAAATGTGCTGCTGGGGGTGTTGAAAGCCCAGTGTTCTCCAAACCTGCTGGCTCTGGAAGCAGGAATTTCAATGAAATTCACGCTTGGCTGAAGCACGACTAATATGTGTGAAAATGTGGGCAACCACTTCAAAGAGCAAACTACCAACTTCAAAGAGACTTATAAAAATCCTCTGGTCACAGGCTCACCCAAGGAGAAAGATGACTGTGCTGGATGAAGCAAACTTCCCATTTGCTGGACATTCACAAGTAATTTAAAATGACTATTTTCATTTAGGTCTTTTTTGCAGCAACCATACTGTGGATTGATTTCATTTTGGTACCATTTTTAATGTAATTTCCAAGCGACTTTGGGGATATTAAATTACCCTGTGACTCTGGGAATTATAATGGCCCGTTAGACTAGGTTTCTGGTTGATCTGAACATGTTCCAAATGTGAGAGTTGGTGAAAAGGTGGAAAATGAAATTAGGGATATGCTTAATAACTTCCGTCTTCATAACTGTTGTGCTTTTTATGGAAATGGCAGAAATGTGCCACATGGCTGGGCTACATCGTACGAACTTGGCGGTTGGCTTATCTAGTTCTCCATGATCAGCTAAAACAGATAATATGTTTAGTATGGCAGTTGCTAGTAAAATTATGAAGTTGCAACACATAACTAGTTATTTCCAAGACGTTGAAAGGAGAGCAAAGGCTGATGACAAATGGGAATAGACATATGTTGCTCCAACCCCCTAAACCAATCCTGACTTGGAAGGGGGTTGGGAGGACAGAGAGGAGTAATGGTCCAATCCTAGTGGCAGGGAGCATTTCAGAGTACTTCTCCAAGATTGTAAATTGGTGATGTCATTTCTGCTATATAAGGGGGATTACATTAGAACAGGGCACAGACACACAAAAACCGGGTGGCAGAAAAAGGAGAAAGACAGGAAGGCTACTGATACTTATCATCTGACAGCTGTAAGGAGACACTAGAGGAGATTGCCGAGAGTGCATCTGGGTGGAGCTGTCCATTTCTAGGAATAATTTAATTGGGTAATCCTTGTTGTCCAGCTGACCCTGACTTCTATAAGGTAGAGGGGTGTCTTTGTTCTTAAATCAGTCCAACCTACTTATCCAGCTTCCCCAATACAGGCCTTTCATTAAGAGGGGTCTGAAATACAAAGCATTCACATTTTTCTGTCTGACTTCCCAACGTAGACCAAAGCATTTGGGGGTCGGGGGTTGAAAAACCAAGTGATAAATCATGCTGTTTATTTTAAACCAAATGTTTGGGATTAAATTATATTATTGATCAGTGTAATTATTTTGTGAAGTGAGATTTACAGAAAGAGATGAATTGTGTCTGTATTCATTTTAACAAACTTCTGTGATTTATTTATGCTGAGCGACGTTGATGATGTTGTGACATGGATAAAATTGTGTTTTCAATATTTTCGTGCTAATTTCTATTACTGTTAATTTAAATAAAAACCAATATTTTTTCGTACACCGGCTTGGTTCTTGGCTCTTTGTTAGCTCATCGGAGAGGGACCCAAGGGGCATGATATGTGTCTGAGATAGGGCTAAAAAAAGAATCTGTTAAACATATGTTGAATAACCACTTGAGTGGGGACGGAAGGGACTCCCTATGTTGAGGGGGGGGGTTCTCAATAAACCGTTACATGTCCAACCAGCCAAGGCTGAGAAATCTTTCACTGACCAATCACTGTCCACCATACACCTTAACAGTGTTGCAGCCACCACTTACAACTCACCCTTATGTTCTCCATGCATCTCTTTGAAGGAGGTTGTATGCAGAGTTATCTGATATTACCGGACCAATTTGAATACAAACCCCATATAGTATCCATACTTTACCATGCTACTCACCAAATCATATCTCCCTAGGTTTGCACAATGAATCATTTGTTTTTGATGTCATATTGAAGTAAAACCTTGTGGCAAGCTAGCCCCAAGGCCAGAGAGAACTGGAAATCACCTGATGTCCATCACTGTCCCTGTTTTATTTGGATATTGTTAATAATACAGTACTTTTGTCATATTATTAGACTCTTCAATTTTTTGGGCGTGGGATGCTCCCTGCCTGTCCACTGCATACCTGAGAGGGGGTGTCTCCCCCACCTCGCCAGGAGACAGCGTATGCAAAAATGTTACAAACAGAAATTCCTTTTCCTTTTCCCATGTTTATGTTCATTGTCTAAATGAAGGGCATTCTCCTAGATGTTGCTGCCACAAAAGCGTCACTTGCTGCTGCGTGATCTATTTTTTCAAAAGTTTCGCTTTCAATTAAAAGTGTAGGTCGTATGTTAACATATCCTGGCTAAAACATTCAAATGATGGCAACTTGGAGACGCGATTGTAACACTAACTAAATTGTGAGTGTGCATGGGCATGTGGTCTCAATGCCTACAGAAGCAATCAAGAAAACATATTCACTATGCAGAAGCCAACGCTCTTGGCTTTCTCATGGCTTGTTTATTACCTTTGCACATACACGTTTCCCCAGCAAATAACACACACACGAGTGAAATGACTCCTGGACACATGCCACACCAAACAAAGGAAGTAATAACCTTATGCGTATTCCTTGCAACCTTCAGTTTCTCCAATTGCTGGCCTTTGCCGCTTCACTTCAATTTAGTCAGACTTTTTGTTTTTGCCTATCAGTAAACAGCACAGTTAGGCCAGGTGACGCCGTGTTCTCGGGACTGGGATTTCATGTAACAGATCAATGGATTCTGGCAGTTGTAATCTTTTTTGTTTCAGCTGATTAACATACCAGTAAGCAAAGATTTTCAAAAGAAACCCCACTGGTGTACAGATGCCACAGAGTCACTTATTTCAACACCCTAAAATATCCCACAAACAAACGTAGCCTAGTCACCTTCTACAAGACCATTCATGAATGCCAATTCCTCCTTTCTTCATATCTAAAGTGTTGAAAGGCCATGTTCTACAGTCCTCCACCCGGTATCCAGTGATAAAGTCGCCTGGGACGAGGTCTCCAGGGGGCGATATTTCACCAAATTTGCACTCCCAAGAAATTCAAGCACTTTCCCCAAACATTTTAGGAAGGGAGTATATAATATTAAATACTACCCGTCCTAGAATATGTGGGGCAAGGCTTGTAGGGGTGCAAGGAAATAAGTCACCTACCTGGCAACTTTTTCTCAGGCGACATTATCACATGAAACCCTCCACCCTTGCCCACACAACTTCCTACTCTTCCAGACAGTCTCTGGCAATTTTGATTGTTTGATTAAGCCAGCACAAATAGCCATTTTAGTCCACCATAAGCCCTCACCCTGCATTCTGGCATGCCAGTGCTATGGAACAATTATCACACTTTCAAGGTTGTGGGGCAGTTTAGGGATGCACATTTTCAGAAGGGGATGCTAATGTAGGTGGAGGGAATAAACAAAAAAATGGTGAACAACATATTAAGCCATTGGCTACATCATGGGAGTAGAGAAACATGGGCAGGACAGGCTAATGTCCTCTGTGTCTGTCCAGGCAGTGTTGCTGCCTGTAAATAAAATGCTCACTTCTCTCCTAGGTGGGAGATTTAACTGGCTGATCCTGATGCACCCCCCCCCCCATCACGGGCCATTGTCCACCCCTAGAAACGGCTTTGGCACCCTGGTTCACACATGAACCTTTAACTCGGCTAACTCAGTCTTTTTCCCTGGGTTTCTTTAATTGGTCTTGTTATTGCTTTTTTAGTTTGAGCTATTAGGTGGTGCTTGTGCTGCCCATAAGCTGAAACTATTGCAGTAGAATACAGATAGGGCGTAATGGCATATAGGGAGGGATGCATAGCTGGTAGATGTTTTTGGTTATTTGCCCACCCATTGGCTGCCCATGGCCATGTTAATCCCTATGGCCGTTCCCACTCAAAACACAAAACACCTCTTTATGGGATCTCTTTGAGCAAGCTTTAATCAAG
Source organism: Ambystoma mexicanum (assembly GCF_040938575.1). Lineage (NCBI taxonomy): Eukaryota > Metazoa > Chordata > Amphibia > Caudata > Ambystomatidae > Ambystoma > Ambystoma mexicanum. The sequence goes on along the minus strand of NC_090935.1, from coordinate 1,166,630,401 downwards.
ACTTACCTTCAAACGTTGCCCACAAAGTGCCTGCAATTGTGTTTTCAAACCAGGTATCTGAGAGTGAATGACTTAACTGGAGCTGTAAACACGCTACTGGTGTAATATAAATGTCTGAAAAATGTCTGCCTTCGGCCACTCGATTTATATGCATTATGCGGGCCCTTCATTGAGGTCCTGTTAAAAACAAGCATTGGCAAAGCCAACAGTTTTGGCTTGTGTATTAGTATTAGGCATTTGCCAAGCACTTGTAAAGAGGGACTACTTACATACATAATCTGAAAAAAGGTCCAAAAAGTACTCTGCAGGAGAGTAACAAAGTGCAGGAAAGAAAAACACATTTACTAACTCCCCAACAGCTGGGAGAAATATTCAAACAGCCCTGCAAGCTGAACTGGTAGAAAAGTTATCAGCCCTGCACACTGCTAACATACATTTTAGACAACAAAACATTAATTACATTTTGGGGCAGGTCAAACAAGCTGATTGGTAGAGCATCCTCAGGCTCCTATAGTATTCTATAGATTGTGACACCTCTATTGGACAGACATTTCTTGATACAAAACCCTTTAACAACCATTTCCTGATGTCATGATGCTCAAATAGCCCTTCCCATGATTACATCACTTTTTGCCGACCAGTAGAAACCCCTTTGCTTATATTGGCTGTCCCAGTCCAACATACAAATAGATACTCAGCTACAAATTAATTGGACGGTGGGTTTTGTTTGAAGATAACGCAAGCTTGAGCATAATCGTGACAAAGTCAAAAACATTTGTCCAAGCTCTCTTATAGGTTCTCATCCTCTTTTCTGCTCCTACACTCACCTCCCTCTGCACGCCTGTGCCAGCTTGCTCATGCACCACAGTTGCTGGAAAGTAGTTCCTGCTATTTTATTCTCAATTGCTACTGTATTCACTGCCAGAGCTCCTGAAACTTATCGTGTGGAACTGCAGCTGGTGTGTCTGGCTGGGTCTAGTGCCACGAGAAACCTTTCCCTTGGCAATAAATAATTAGCTAGTATGTGTGCCTTGACCCTGGTGAGCTGATCTCCACTGTTCCATCGTATCAGCAGAAACCTCAATTTTACTGTGTGCTGTGGCCTCTTAACTGAAATATAATAATGATTTCTATCAAGTATGCCTCAGGCCTGCTCTAAAATGGCCACACTTTTATTTGTTTATGTATTTATTTTATTCATTTATATTGCGCCGAAGCCCGCAGGCATCAGGGCACATACATTTAACAAGGGCGATAAAATAATAGACGGGACAACTGGGTGCAGTTTGATTATCCTAAAGATCTGCTGCTAAAGCTATCTAAAGATAGCTGTCTCCATTGCTTTCCTAAAGATTAGATAGTTGCTCTTTAGTATGATTGCCTTTGGTAACCTGTTCCATATTTGCGCAGCTCTTACTGGAAATGATCTGCCTAGCCCGTTTGAGCGCTTGAAAGATGGCCAAACGATTTGGCTCAGAGATTCAGATCTCAACAAGCGGGCTGGTGTATCTGTTCCCTCAAGTAGACAGGGGATCGGCCATGGAGGCATTGGTGGACTATGGTCATGGCCTTGAATGTGAACCGTTCCTTGAGTGCCAGCGAGTGCAGAGCTTTTCCGTCTGAGGTAATATGGTCCCTTCTGGATTCCTTTTTGACAATTCTTACTGCACTGTTCTGAATAGTCTGGCATCTAGCAATACACCCCTTATAGGCTCCCAACATTAGGGCGTTTCTGTAATCCAACCTAGACAGGATCGTGGCTCTAGCTATAATGGCACTGTTCTTTTCATTCAAAAAAGGTCTAATGTGGTTTAACAGTCATAAGTAATATTGGCAGCTAACAATACACATAACACTGATCATGACTATTCTTCTATTTAGCTGCTACCACTACCTCTAACTAAAAGCCCTAATCATGCTCCACCTATACTTATAAAAATAAACAATATGCAAAACCCTATGTGCACATGTGCTTAAAATCCCTGCACACAAATGCTCTAAAAATGATAGCAAAACCCAATTCTTGCTACACAGGTGATTATTCTTTGGAATCACCGTGCTCTCACACCCCTATTTATCTATACCTTGGAACTGCATCTTCATTGTGTGTTTTTGTGTGTATATTTCTCTTCACAGCATGCTACCCCTGTCATGTGGCACACTAGGTGTAATGTGTGTGCGTCATGACACCACCCTACATGTGACTCTTATGTCACTTTGTAATTTTCATAGCTTGTATGTGCACCCCCCTCTTGTGGGCACTACATTTACCTCTCTTCACACTGATATTAGACGCCTGTGTAGTCAAACCATTTTGCATTTGCGACCATCCATGGCCAGTTAATACCGCTACGGCAGCGCATAGCAAATGCCTTTCCCATGTCTACACAAGAGAGCAAACTGTTGGCATTGCCAATGCTTGTCTTACCTTGTATCATGCTGATAGTGTGCTTCTTGTTCATCCTCTGTCACCGGGAATGAAGGTGACGGGATAAACAATAACATTAACTCAACTTTGATATAAGGCCAGCACTCAAAAGCGTCAATTTCCACAGCATTTGCCCTCTTGGATAGCGCAGCCCAGAAACTACAGAATGATGAGGAGAATGCGGTGTAGGCTGCCCTCCAGCAGTTACACTCATCACAGAAGAAGACTCTTCCAGAAAATAACAATCAACTAAATTAATAAGGGAACGGGAGGACTCTATTTCCTGCCCGCACTCAGCAGTTATAAGCTTCCAGATCTGATACGAGACGTTTTATAAATACGATGCAAACGACAGAACAGACCGCCTCACTCTCCTTTGAGAAAAACAACTACATTGGTTTACTCTTGAACATTTTCATAACTATGAGCAGCCAATGGCAGCCTATTATGAACATTCTGAGTTCTACAGTACGGCAAGTCCAATAAAATAAAACAGAAAGCATCTATTTACTGCCATCCATTGTAAACGTTCGGGTTAAGCACAGGCAATGGAAGAAGGCCCAGAGCCAGTGCTTCAAAGTATGGGGACACAGAAAACCTTAACTCACCACTGAATAGCTTTAGGATAATAGCTTTCATACAGCAGCCGGTTTCTTCACTGCTGAATTCATATCTTTTCAAAATGGAATACTGATGAGCCTACCTGCTGCTATTCCCCTTAAATATTCTCGTTCAAGAAAACAAGTCCCTATGCTTCCAAGCAGTCAAAAGCTGTCCCTCCTTTCTTTTATCGGCTCCTGTGCCCACGGTCTCCTGTATCACACCCAGAGGAAGGCGAGAGACCATTTCTTCCAGGTTTTGAGTGAGCTGGCCTGAAACACAGGCCTGGCACAACCTGAACGCCCAATTCTAGATTGGCACTGTTGGCACCGCTGAGGGACCTCACAGCAGAGGAGAAGCTGTGTGCTGGGACCTACTCTGCGACGCGTTTTCAAACTCGCTTTTTTATGCCTGTACATCGTGCATGCCAATAGTGCAGTTTCAAAAATCAGCCACAAATCAGCACGTGTGAAACCCTTTCATCATTTGCAACCAATTACAACCCCCAGTTTGTTTTTTTCTGGTATTGTCTAAAAATGAGCAACAGAAAAGGTTCCTAATCTTTGGTGCCTGACTAAAAACAAATGGAGGCTTGTCAGCTGGATACAAAAGGTGCCAATCTCTTTGCACACTTCTGTATAAGATACGTGCATCTCTGGAATATTGGGTCACAAGATTCACTTTCTGACTGAAATCTGAGTCTTGTTTCAAAGTGGATTGTAACATGTCTGTCCTGTTTAGATTAAGGATTTTTTTTACAAGAATCCTTGACACTGGTGTGTGACTACCCTCTTCCCGAAATCTCTCTGTTATTAGATCACATTCTTTAATAAACTGCGCTTCTTCACTGCAGTTTCTGTGGGCTCTGTGGAATTCACCCCAGGGTATATTCTTAATAGTGGTTCTCCAGTGACAACCATTAGCATGTAGTATCAAGTTACCTTCTGTAGGTTTGCGATATGTAGTGGTCTCTATTTTGTCATTTTTAATATAAATGTGCAAGTCAAGAAAAACTGGTTGGATCACAGTGCCAAGTAAGAGTGATACTTAAATCTTTGCTATTAAGATAGCTGGTATATTCTTCAAAGAGATCAGCTGATCCCTTCCATATGATTAGAATGCCATCAATGCATCCTCTCCACACAATTACATTCTGTTCAAAATCACTGTTAGATAAAGCATGAGTATCTTCATATTGGGTCATGAACAGATTAGCCAGTGATGGAGTGTATTTAGCCCCCATTCCAACCCCACTCGTCTGTAGGTAGTATGCAGCATTGAAAAGGAAGGCGTTATTGTGTAGCTTAAATCTGAGAAAAGTTTACAGCATATCAACATGTAAAGAATATGATGCCAAAAAACCTCGGTAGGTGTAGTCAATTGCCCTTATCTTCGGCAAAAGGTATAAGGTTGGCATGGTCGGTTTTGCGATAAACAAGAAAGACTTTTCCTCATCTAACTATAGTCCTAATAAATGCCATTTCATTATTAGTTTCTCTAATTCTTGTACTGTTGTTCTAGAGGGATTAGAGGCTATTTTCTTATAGCATCCTGGTGTCTCCAGGTGCATCAGACACATGTGAATGTCATCTTTTTTATTTATGATAATCAAATACCTCCCTTGCCCGCTTCCTTAATTACTATGTTAATGTCCCTGGCTAATGCATCAAGAGCCTTGTGTTAATTTCTGGTGAGATTAGATTGCACCAGATTATATTTTTTAGATTTGGAAGCAAGGTGGTGATGAATATCGGTTATGACTGCTTGAAGAAAAGTATCAATGGCATTTTCTGTGGACATCTGAGGGATAAACTTTGATTTGGGTTTGAGTTCTTTCAATTTTAGTTTTCTGGCTTGTAAACTAAGTCTGTATGGATTTCATCTCGACTTGCCAACGTTTCTGGTATTAGAGACATCAAAAGATGGGTATTCTCAATGTCCTCAATAGACAGATGACTCAAAGGTCTCTCTGTTTGTGCTGATTTAAATATCTTAGATTTATTAGTAAAGAACTTCTTTAGTTTACATTTTCTGACAAATTTAAAAATGTCAGTCTGAAAATTAGTGAAGCCAGTTCCTTGTGCTGGGGCAAAGGAAAGTCCCTTACTTAAAACAGACTCCTCTGTCTCAGTGAGTTGTCAGTTAGACAAATTGATAACTAATTTCTGATCGATCACTTCCCTACCTGTCTCCTTAAGCCCGATCTTGTCAGTCTGCCTGTTACCCCTGACTCTTTGTCTGAACTTCCTCCTGTCCCTGATATTGTACTTGTTGTTAATATATGTGTTTTGAGTGGATCCTGAAATCGTACCTGCTTGGAAAAGCCCCTTTGTGTGCCTTTTGTGTACCTTCGTATACCGTCAAAAAACCCTTTTTTTCTGAGCATTGGTGTTTGTAATTATACCCATGGGTTCCGTTAAAGTGGTATTAGAAGGTTCTCCTTTTGATTCAACATCTGAGCTGCCCTGAGAAGAATTGGGTGTGCTTGCTTTTGACCTGGTTCAGACAGTATCATCAAATTTAGGTTGGAACGTATAAACTCGATCTTCGTGATAATCGCGGTCATCCCTGAAATACTTTCTGAATTTACTTCTTTTGATTTCATCTTGATAAGATTTAAGAATATCATACATTTTATCGTAATTGTTTTGTTTAGTAATTTCTAGACTGTTCATCTCAGTAATCTCTTGCTTCAATTTGTCTATTATTTGTTGAATTCTTGCATGCTCCCTAGTAGCATGCTCAACCAATAACTCGATCATTACTTTAGAACTGGTGTTGAGGTTATGTTCCCACTTGTCTGTCAAGTCTTTATCCTGTGTATTATCAAAATTAGGAAAAATTAGCATCCTCAAACCTCTAGGAATTTTACCATTCTCCAAATAATTGGAAATAGAGGCCTGCTCCCAATATTTGTTTATTTCGTTGTTGGACAACCTTTCTAGTTAACCTTTTTTCGTAATGTTTCCATGATATTCTGTCTGTTACGAAAAGCATTGTCTGTGCTGCCTCTTGGGGCAAAAATGGCAGCCCTGTCATCATCCCTGGATAGTAAATACTGTGCCATGTCGTGAATATGAAAAGATATAGCAAGCACTGGATCAGTATAACCACAGACCTAACAAGTATTTGGGTAAACCGGATCCCCACCCTGCCAACGGTATGTATACATATATATTTTTTCTTGGTGATCGTATGTTTATTTGTAAGTGTTATGTTATCAAACTAACGGTTATACATTTTATGTTACCAATTTGATTCACTGTCAGCCTTGAAAAAGATGCTGTGTCAAAACACATGTTGCCGGAAAGTACTGCAATGTCAGGCTGAATGTTCTTCAACATCAGACCATACAATACATTTAAATTAATATTGAATTTGTATCTTTAATAACTACAATAGGAAATTGTGTCATAAAATATTTTGTTTGGCAAAGCGCATGTTGCAAGTACAATGCTGGAACCCTGGGTTCCCTGAGCATTCCAGGAATGTCAGTTGGACATTCAGGATTGGAGTCACAGCCTAGAAGGATGAGATTACCAGCCCTTCCTCCTTCCTTCTAACTTTATACACTGTAACTCCAATTGAGGTACTTACCGGCTCCCGCGTCCCTACTGCATCCTACCTGTTTATCCTGTGACCCCACACACTGTACGTGGAGATGGAGGGTCTCCACTCGATAGATTGGCAAACCTCTAGTAGAAGCCGGAGCAGCTTACCTTCCACCAATCTCAGTGTCCCAGTGGCACCCCGATCCTGGACCGACATCATACAACATGTGTGGCAAAACCTTGACTCCAAGTCCCTGAAATAATGGGGCTCATGTAGAACCACTGTAATGGCCACAGAATTATTTCAGTACTGCTCTGGGTCAGCTGTGCCCTGTAACAGGGAGCCACCAATAATCATTACCATGGAAACCTTTAGGACTGGTGTAATGCTTCATTATCTTGGATCCAATAATTGTGAAGTAATTGGAACGAGAATAACTATAGATAGTTTCCAAAGCGTGTCATAGTGATCAGGATTAGGATGCCTGTACCCCGCAGAAAGCGTGAGCAATAATATAGACATCTCTCAGTTTCGGCGGCCGGACATCAACCTTTGTCAGGGCCAAGGGTCTATCAGAAATAAACACATGAAAAGCAGGGGCTGGGGAATGTACACCTCTGCCTTACACCATTACCTTTCGGTGCAGCCTGTGCTGCCAGAGCAGATCTTACCCCAGCTTTCAGTGTATGCACGTTTGATCATTGGGAAGAGACACCCATCAACGCGCAATTTGGTCAATCAGCCCCATAAAAATAGACCAATCCACTGAAGTCAACAGTTTTTTAAAGTTCATAATATAGTAGCAATATTTCAAGTTGCCAGCCTGGAGTGCCAAACGCTCCAAAACCCTCGAATGCGTTGTAGTGCAACTATCCTACAGAATACGGTTTGTGTAAATGGAATTACCTGATTTCCCACAACCAAACACTCAAGGTGTTTTAAGATACATTTTGCAAAATCCTTTGCTGTTGCACAGAGAAGCAGCAAGCCCATACTTCAAAGGAAGAGGAGAATCGCTACCTTTAAAGGTTGGATACTACCCTTCCAATGTGCATTCAAATATGTCTGAGTAAAGGGTACACATTTGTGCTTAGGGTACATGATCTATTTAAAGAGCAACATTAGCCAGACCATCTGTCCTTGGAGACTTGGGTTTAATAGATCGAATCATACCAGCGATCGCTGACGGAGACCTGATGGGGTGGCGCAGGCCAGTCTTTCCTCACAAATAACAATATATATTGGCCAAACTCATTCTGTGGATCTTTTTCAAAGAAAACCTAGCAGGTCTCGCCAGGAATCAGATTTGATGGAACAGTATAAAACACACTACACCCAAACTTCTATCAGTTGCCCAAAGGATCAAATGTACCTTTTAGCTATCGTTTCCAGGTTTATTTCACAATTGCGCCTTTGCCCAAATTTTACACATATTTCAAAAGGTTGTTGGATAGTGGTTGAGCTTTATGAATAGCAAACGCCTTGGCAAATTAAATAGATATGGTTTATAGTAATCCTAGAGACTTTCAGTTCACTTGCTTTTGATTGTCCAATTTCTTGTCTTGACAAACAATGGTTTTCTGAGAACCTTTATAACTGAATAAAGGGCCTAAAATCACTGGTCATTAATTATTCTGATTATCAAAGTGACCTGAGCTCCGCATAGTACGGTGTATTTGATGGCCCACTAAAGAGTGATACACTGCGGGACATTCCCTACTCCACAGAGAGTGAACTACCAAAGAATAGGGGTGGGGGGAGTTGCTTCCTGACCACCAGACACGACTCCAGTGACCAGAATCTCTGGCAACAATGTAAGTGTTGCTAAATACATATGAACTGCCTTACTGATGATTACATGTGGCAACAAAACGTTTGGAGGAGAACATTACGGGGATATGAGGCGAATGGAGCTGGGAATCAGAGTGCATCCCTCACCCACCAAGACAAGAATACCCCAAGAGGATCCCCATGTGGGTCAGACCACAGATGAAATCTACTTGGCACTGCTATTTAATGGCTGTTGAGCTTTCTCAGCATTTTCCGATATGCATAGAATGGAAATCTAAAGGTCAGAATTCAGCTACCTCTGGCCAAAGAACAACATCATTAGAGGGAATCATTCCATTTTGTATTGTGAAGTGATCCAAAAAAGATGCACAGTGGTGAAAATCCTCAGCCCGTATAAAAGAATAATCCTTGGCCAATTTGGAATTTGTAGTCATGGTGGTGAAAGTCGCTGGCCGGCTGGCCGGTGATTTAGTATATGATCATTTAGGGAGGAGAGATGAACGTTTATAAAAGATTTTAATGACGTTTCAGCACAGGAATGAGCTTTTTGGTCTTGAAACACAGGTTGGGAATCCCTCCATGCCCACCACGTTAGGCTCACTTCCATGTCTCTCTTTAAGTTGTGGTGATGGAACCAGAATGTCAATGAAATCACCACTACTCAGAACCAAGGCTGAGGGTCTAGAAGAAATCCAATCCCCCTAACATCTTCAGTTTGGGAAAAGGCCCTGTTAGAAGGAAAATGGTTATCCTATAACATAACACACGGCCACCTCTGGGCTATAGCTATCCAAATTGCACTGATCAAATATTCATGAGCGCTAGATAGAAGCTCTTCTCTAGATACTGAACCAACTCCTCTCACAAAGCTTTCCAGGCCACCTTTCCAATGCCCTTTGGGGGACCGGTATTCCGGAAAACAATCATTTCAATTCATTCTACACTTTTACGTAATATAGGTTATCATTGCAGGCATGATGCCGACGTTCTTTACAGAGATTGTCACTTTAAGATGGCGTCAGGCACAGTGGTCAATCCATCACGCAATAGACGTCATATTCCTGAGGTCATCCATACACCCGACTTCTATGATTGAGGTCGCCATTTTAAGATGGCTCCTTGACACATCTGGAATGTGACCACTATTCACGGTAGTAAGCTGCGTGTCTGGTCCAAAGGTGAACACCTTTTATATATAATCCAATCTATGAGCAGATGTGGTTTCGATGGACACTGTACATTAATTTTTTGTATTATACATTTTCCCTTTCTTAACATAAAATAATTAATAAGAAAACATTTTCTAAATGGGTACTTTCATGTAACCAAACTTGGCCATGATGGTGGCGGGATGGCCCTGATCCTCGGTTATGAGATAAGCCAATAACCTGTGAAAATCAAGACGAGTGGGCACATTTAGATTTTATTTTTCACACCGAATGGACCACATGATGCTGTGCATGTGACCCTAGGTATGTGCTATGGTGACCTGACAGAATCACACGTACTCACAGGAATTATTTGCCTGACAAAGTGATGGACATCGAGAAGTTAGACACTTTATAAAAGTATTTGTTTTCTCTTAAGTAAATTGACAGTCCCCAAAATATGTATAACTATATGTTCCCTGTGATATTTACGTTTTCACAGTTAGGTGGACATAACATGGACATTACTGACTGAAGAGTTGATGAGGAAGCACAATCCTAAGAAGTTACTGATAACCTTTATTTACTGTTAACTAAAGTTAGATGACAAAGATTGCTAGTATCTAATCAGACAGTCATACATTATCATCTTAATTACAGATGTCCAAGGTATTACCTTAAACCAGAGGAACACACATCACCAATTGCCACGAGTCTCAAGAAATAGCTCCTGATGGAGGGTCCACATGCCTAAGAAAGCAACACAACATTCAATATTGTAAAATTATGCAAGTTGATGTATTAAATTGGGTGCACTATCGTTTTAGGACGCAGGGTTGGAATGAGACGAATTTGAAAAATCGTAAGTTTGTCTTTCCTGATGGGGATGATAAAAAACTAGAAAAGAATGTATCATAAAGGTTGTTGATGTTTCTTTGTTGGATGTGAAATAAATATGTAGTGTTTTTTTATCAAGACTTTCTTTTAATCGTATAAACACTATTAAATGTTTTCTATGATAAAACAAAGTGGTCTTAAGAAGGCATTATACCTTTGGATTCGGGCCATGCAATTAACAGAATCAAGACAGACATTTTGGGCCTGGATCACTAGGGCCCTCTCCTGTGCCATCGGAAATCGTTCACTATTTACGCGTATGGTTCGACTCAGCTCTACTAATGAACACCCATATTAGCAAGCTGACCAGTAGCTATTTTTTCCAACGAAGAACGCATAAACGTTATTTGGACTATTTTGCTTTATCAGCTGGGACCCAGTTGATGAACGCTTTTATAGCTTGTCTTCTGACTGTTGTAATGCCATCTACGCGGGTCTTTCTGAGAAGGATTTAACTAAGATACAGTGTAATCAAAATGCCTCTGTAAGGCTGCTGTTCAGTCTGAGGCACCAAGACCATATTTCTTCAGCCTTCCAAGGACTCCACCGTTTGCCTGTTTCAAAGCCTTGTTTCGGGTACACAAAGCTTCCAATAACAAAGGGTCATTATTTATTTGCAGCTGCTTCTCACAGTATATTCCAGGCAGGCAGCTCAGATAAGCATCAGATGTGTTATTAGCTATGCCCAGATTGAAATACCAAAGATGGGACAGTTGTTCCTTTGCTGTTCAGGTTTAGAAAGTGTGGATCTCACTCCCATCACATTTCTGTTCCCTAGATATTGCGATTTTAGTTCTTTCTTGGTGTTGTAAGGCAATAAGGTCTTAGACCATGTTGTCTCTTCTGAGGTCGGAAATTTGGGGCTTTCGAAATACTTGCCTACCTTCCTACATATCTATAAGTCATCCTCCCCATATTGATGTTCCTTTGCAATACATTCCAAACTCCCCCCGCTGCCTACACAGAATCACGACTTATTCTCTCTCTGCTCCCATCCTCACAAATGATCCATGACCTCCCGGACCATGCTTTCCCCCCTTAGAACCACTCTACTGCCTCCTTTCCATTGGCCGATAACTTTGTCTCCTACCTCTCCTCTAACATTACCAAAATATTGCACGCTTTGTCTACCCTTCTATCTCTGACATACCATCTTTGATTCTTCTTTCCTCCCATCTCCCCACACTCTCCTCTCTATCCCCTGCTTCCCACAGTGAAATTCTACTCATCCTTTGCACTGTCAACCCATGCTGCACTCCAATTGAACCATTTGCAACTCAAAGTGTTAAGGAACTTGCACCCAGGATCTCCGCTCACTTCTCCACCTTATTCAACCTATCTCCCTCAGCTGGTTTCTTCCCAGCCTGTTACAATACAGCCACATTAATATATCTCCTAAGAAAATAAGTGCTGACCAAAACAACTACTCATTATATTGACCTGTCACTCTCCTTCAATAATGCTCTAAAATCCTTCAGAGGGTTGTCTTGAACCACAGAGTCAACTATCTCAAGGTATACTTACTTGTTGCCACCATCCAATCTGAATTGTGGCCCAAACACTCCACCAAGATTGCATTCATCCGCATCACCAATGCTTTTACCACTGTCCACCGCACTCACCTCTCCTCCATTGCCATGATTTATATCTTTCTGTTGCTTTTCACAATGTGGGCCATCTCTCCCTACTTCAAACTTCTTCGCTCCTTGGCATCTAGGGCACCATATTCAAATGTGTGTTCTCCTATCACTCTGATTGCTCCTCCTCCATCTCATGGGATTCCAGTATCCCCTCTTGGACAACCCATCCCATGAGTGTTCCTCAAAAATCAGTCCTAGGTCTCTTCACCCTACACACATCCTGCCTTGGCAAACACATTTCCTTAATTGGCTTTAACAATCACCTCTTCTCTGATAATACTTAAGACACTCTTCTCCTTTCCCCACTTCACCCCAACAATCATCAAATGCACAGGGAACTGCCTAACCCCCACCCTCCACTGGATATCTCTACACTGCCTCATGCTAAAGTCTTCACAGATGGAAGTCATCTTTCTCCATGCATCTAACCAACCGTCTCCCTCCTCTTCTATCTCTTTCCCCCAGACCACCACGCACTCTCACCCATGGCCAGTGACCTGGGGGGTTCTCTATGACAGTGTCCTGAAACTTTACTAGCTCATCACAGCTCCTGCCAGCCAGACTCAATCTCCCAAAAATTTAAAAATATGTAAGCAACTCATGCGCTACTTAACTAAAACCCTTATCTCTACTCTTGCGCCCAGCATACTGGACTATGCCATGAGCCTACTTCTTGGTCTACCCCTCTACTATTATGCCCCCCCCAACAATGTCATCATCTTTGAGACATGGACCCTTTTCAACCTACCCACATACTTACCCAACTCTTCCTACGGTCAATACGCTTGATGGCTCTCCATGGAAAATCACTCTCTCTTTAAATTCCTGCAACTCTTCTATAAATTCATCCATGGTTGTGCCCTTACTATCTTACTGAATGCGCCTCACGGTGTTCTCCCTCTCAAACGCTCCACTCCTTATCTCTTCAAAACCTGCCAGTCCACTGTCCTGCTGTGACTCATCCTGCATTCACCCTATTGTTCTACTTCCTCTCTCTCCCACTGGCCATCAAAGCAATCTGTTTAGTGGAACTCTTCAAAGTGAGGCTCAAACGCCACCTACAATCAACAATCAACAATCAAACTCCCCCCTTCATCCCCTATCCTAACTAATCACCCAATCCTCCTCTCCTGTATTCTGTCCTCAAGAATACTTTTTCTAATTTGTAAATATGAAAATAACAGGGTTAGAATATGTATATTAAAATATTGTTAGGTCCTCTAGTCCCTGGTATATGTTCCTACTTGCACAACTTCCTCACTAGTTAAGTTGCCGTTCCATCCACCAATTCTCATATGCAAAGGCACCTCCCCCTAGCACTGCCACTGCTATTGCCCACTTTGTAAATAAGCCCTGTTCAAAATGACTCCTTGTCCTTAAATAAATACCAAAATACAAATAAAATAATTACTGCACCTTAACGCTACACGAAAATGTATCTCTCTCAGAAGTAGAACATTCAACAATTGCATCATTAGGGCTTTCGCCCACAAAATCTCATCCTAACCTGAGATGGTGTATATCTCTCGATTACCATCTCCTGTGGGACGAATATCAGAAACCCTTTGCGACAGACACAAAGAAGATTCTCAGCCTACTGCCAAATCTATACTTTCATCCGGGGTGGCCATTTAGGGGATCAAATGATTAATCATACAGGCTGCAGAGGAAAGAGGCTGCTCTTTGGGACCGAAACTAGGTCTGTGATGCCCCATTACAAGAAACACTTCTTATGGGGTCAGTGGACTCTCAGCCTCAGGAGGTGGAACTGAATGAACCATCAACAGCTGCCACTTGAGGTACCACAAGTCCAATGACTGCTCAATCCATCAAGGCCTCTACCTTGCTCTGGGATGGCAGCCAAGACATTTCAGAGGTCTTCACTTTCTAAAAGCTCCACCTAATACGTGAAGAGTAGAAGTAAAAGAAACATATTTCCCTTCTTCCCCCCACCTATCACATTACTGGCTTTTCTCCCCTTTCCCCCCTTTTTCCTAGGCCTTGCAGAGCATTAGCAAAGGGATTTTCTAGTACCTGCTGATATAAGAGAGTAGCTACATGAGATACAACCGCCACATGTCAACACCTTTGATCGAACATTTTATTTGGCTAACCTAATCAAGATAGAGGATTCCAGGGAAATTCAAGACACTATTTAAGCAACATAACCCGAGGGGGGCATTACCAGTCAGGTAATGCCCCAAGGCAGCCGTTAGAAGCCAGAGCGAAGCTGAGAAACGGCGTGTTTGCCATTTCTCAGCTCGAGATAAAACGACCAAAAAAGATGGCCACCATGGTTCAGGGAGAAAGGAACTACGCATAGTTTCTTCTCCTTTTCCATGGCAGCTATTTGGGAGTCGGACATGCGCCGGAAACACTACTGTTCCCGGCCCATGCGAGGGACAATGCGGCACACAGTAAGTGGGCAGGCGGTGCTTATATATGTGGAAAAGGCTTGTGGGGCTGGGGGTTTGGGGGTGCAGGGGAACAAGGGGTGTAGGGAGCGCACTTGCCTAATTCCCCGCAAAGGAAAATAGCGGCCTCCCGCTCTGAGGAGACTCAGAGCGGGTCTTTACTGGTGTGGTAAAGACCCTGTTCTGAGCCTCCTTACTGGCTGGGAGGCTGCCACACCCCTCTCACCGGGTAATAATGCCCAGCATTTGCTTGGAATGCCTCCATCCTGATGACTGAGTCAAGCCCAATGTTGTGTAAATGGTTGATGGTGCCACTATTCCCTCATTGTAGCGCTCAGTGAGCCTGCGAGGCACCACATTTCTCTCCGCTGCCTGCCCAGACTCATTTAGGTCCTGTGGCACCCCGTGGACTAAGAGGGGTTCCACATTCACCAATGATGTTGCCCAAAACAATCTCTACATTTCTCCCCTTCACACTCCTTCTCACGCTGCGTACTACTGCAAAGACTATGCCATTGCATGCAGCTTCCTTCCTCTGTGGCATCCCTCTGTGCTGCCAGAATGCCTTGGACGACTCAGCAGAGCAGGGATTCCACATGGATGAAACAAGCCTTATCTATCTTTCCTTTTGTGGCCGGCCACCCCAACACATGATAAAAGCCTTACCGCCCATGGGTGGAAGGGTGTCAGCGTTCCCAGCCATAGGGAGCCTCCAAATGTCCAGAAAAGCTGTAACCATGGGTTCTAAGGCTCAATTAGAGCATTTTATCATTTCGTTAGACAATCTCTGTCCACCAATAGAAGCTTGTGTTCCATGGTTGTTGTATATTCATCTCACTGCTTCCAGCTCTCTAGCCAATCAGCAAATTCGAAATACAGTCATTAACGACCTGTAAAGGACTGCATTCCTAGCTTTCATTTGTGATGTGTACACACCTGAGCCATAGCCAAACTCTGTCACAGGAAGCCCCCAGTGAGGCTTGGCTTTTTCCACTGCACAGGCTCTAACAGCATTTGAGCCCTTACCAACGAGCTCTTTTGAGTGGTAGGCGACCTTTGCCCTCAGAGGCCCTCGCCTTTGGCTGGAAACCACTAACTTGGGCGGCCGCCACTTGCCAAACAATAGATACCTTTGGTGTAGGCGCTAACACTGCATAAAATGGGGCCCATTAGACCGTGGGACAAGACTAATCACAGAAAGGAATTCATTTCCCTCAAATCCCCAAGTATGTGATGAATATTACTTCAGTGTCCTCTCCAAGAGGCGCGTCCTAGCTGGATGTAAAACTAGCACTTGCACATTATGATTTATTAACAATATATTAGTCATAGGCCTTTGCTATGGTTTTTGAAAAATCTTTATAATACACTTCGGAAATGATCAGTGGGATATTATTTAAATTCAGATCTATGAAATTATTTTTCCCAATTATTTATAAAAGTTTCATTAAAATACGTCCAAGCCTGAGTATTTTACAGGGACAATTCTAGATTGTTCAATTACCTGGAAACACAATTATGGAAAGAGAACAAATGATAACCTCAAAGTACCAATCAAGATTCTAATCCCAGAAGACAAGAAGGGGAAGGGGTGGTAGACAATATGATTAACCCTGCAAAGCAACATAACCTGTACAACAAGTTAATCATCTAAATAATAAAATCATCACTATAGACCGCAATTTTTTTCTACAAGATTCTGACTGATTAATATTAAGGTATGTTTTCCTGTGTTCAAATGGCTCCAAGCAGTAGAGTACCAAGTGGGAGAGGCGGGTGGGGGGGCAAGCTGCCCCCTGTGGCTCTTTTAAGAGCCAGACCGGGACATTTTAATTGGGACAACTTTCCCATTTGGCACATCAAAGAGGGTGCCCAACGGCAAAGGTGTCCCACTGGCAGGACAATGTGTGCTGACCAATTCCTGCTCAGCACACTCATTGTCCTGGCAGCAGGACACCTTACCCTTTCCGAATGGTAGAGGTGTCCCACTGCCAGGACAATGTCCCAAGGAGCTCCGTGCAGCAGAGAGTCCTCACGTTGCTCTGTATCAACAGAGCATTACAATGTGAGCCATTAGGCACTGATGGGAGGGAGGGGGGTACTATTAGCAGGGACGTTTGTCCCATTAGATATGTGAATGGGAGGGAATGATCAGACGTTAGAAGGGTGCATAATGCTGCATGCTTTATGAAATAATGACTATGGCTTTAAAACCCAAGGGGAATTTTAGGCTCACATTAATCTACATGATGCTATTGTGACTTTGCATGTAAAATGGGGAGAATAAAACTAAAGCCATTCTCCCATTGCTCAACATATTTCTATGACAATGTACATATTGTAAAGTTAGTTTACTATGAAAGGCTAGTTTATTATGTAATGTGGTTTCCTTCCAAGGATTTTCTATGAATAATTATTTAAGCACATGAAATGTAAAGCAATACCTTAATAAATATCTATATCAACTAAACCTGGAAAGATGTGCACAGGAGCTTATATTGTCCACATCTCAGTTTCACCATTTAACCACGTGTGTGATCCTGAGCAAATCATGTAATCACATTGTGCCTTATCTGCAGCTCTGCAAGTGACTCTGATTCACTTCAAAGCTTATGCTAATGTATCATGGTATTATAATGGAACAGCCTAATGACTATAGAGTTGCTCCACATATAACAAAAGTGGAATTTAGGTATTTTGCACCACAACGTTATTTGTAACTGCTTATTTATGGAACTTATTCTAAAGACACTTCCATGGTGCCTCCAAGTATCAAAGACTGATGATGTGCCTTGCAATGCCCTTTTCTGTGAAGCCACTTCTGTTGGTGCAATCCATATAATAATTAGGAATTTGCATGTATTTTGCCTAAGAGGGCTTGGACAGAGCTCTAATAGATGAGTTTCCTGCATCTGGAATAATCCTGTAGTTTTATTTTTGTTGTTGTGTGTTAAAATGCCATCTTCCACTAATGTTACCAAAAAAGTAGATTGGGGAAGGGGTGGGTGGTTTGGGAGCGCCAATGAGACCATGTGGAATTCTACACACCACATTTCGTTTGCCCACCCCTCCCTCACACTCTTACAATGCTGGATACTCCCCTGCTTAGTTTGGTAAGTGAAGCAGTTTTGGTGGCCTGTAACCTGAACCATGACACCCATTTACTAATTTGCACCAAACCATCCTGAAAAAGTGTCTGCAAAACTAGAAATACTTTTTGCCAGTTTGCTGAAGATTATTTTTGGCTGATGGGGGAAAAGTTATACAGGGCTCCTAAAAATGTGCTTTTAACACAAAATCCCATACTGTTCCTTCTGGGCACCTAGAGCAAAAACTGCTTAACAAAAGTTCACCATGTTCGGAAGGCGTATAGCACTAAAATTAGTTTCACAGAATTTGCAGAGTACGACAGTTTTGAGTCACATGTTTTCTCAGCTTGACTTTTTCCACTGTACTTAAGGAGGGCGCACCTTCCGCCAACTTCATTTTGAAATTAGGATGGTGGTGCTTTAGTAGCACCTGAAAAGTGGCAAGACTAATTTTAGAGGCGTTGCAGAGCTGTGGCTTGCCACAGAGAATGCACCATTTCTTATTGTTAGTGTGCATTCATACCTGGGGCCTTAATGTGTACTGTGAGCTCTGGTCACATTGTCCAAATGTGACACGCGCCCTTACTAGGCTCAGCCCGCAGTCCAGCCCCCCAACAAACATACACAAACACAATTAAACATTATTTAAAAAAATGTTTACCTCTGCTCTGCTCTGAAATGCCTGCCCGGGCCACGTCTCATGTTACACCGACATAATCTCTTTGCACTCACGCACCTC
Source organism: Ambystoma mexicanum (assembly GCF_040938575.1). Lineage (NCBI taxonomy): Eukaryota > Metazoa > Chordata > Amphibia > Caudata > Ambystomatidae > Ambystoma > Ambystoma mexicanum. The sequence continues at coordinate 1,166,612,103 of NC_090935.1, read as the reverse complement.
AAGACAGAAACCAGCAAGCTGAATGAGCTTCCTAGTTCCTGTCTGTGCGTCGCACAAACACAAAGCCAGAAAGCGATTTTCAGCGCTGCGGCCCCTGGAAGTTCTGCTGCTAGTGTGGCAGCACAGGCGCCAGGCCCTGCTACACCCAGTTCAGCACCCTGGCTGCTGACTTTGAGTCAGGCCAGCCAGGGTGATGGACTGAGCCATGCAGGGCATCCCGGCCCTGAATGTGTTGTAGCTTGGCTCGCACTGTCCAATTACATAATTGATGATTGCAGCCCCCTTGCCCTCCCTCCAAACGATGGGAGGGACAAAAAGGCATGTCACAGATGTTAGGGGGGACAAAATCCCCTGTCCCCCCCTTAATTATGCCCTTGGATGCTTTCAAATAAGCACTCTGAGCATTGTTGCGTGTGAGTGGAGTGTTCGAAAGATTTTAGATAAGACATTTCCATTCACCACAGAACCTTTTTTTGCCATCATGATCCCTTTTATAATCCAAGCTCGATAAGGTCAGGCAAGATCTCTCAGCGCAGACATATCATTGAACACAGAGGGCCTCATTCCGAGGTGGGCGCAAAGGGATACCGGGCACCTTTAAGGACATTGGTGCCAGTAATCCCTTTGCGCCCTATTCCGAGGTCCCTTAGCGGGTCCCTTCCTTAACGCCTGGTTTTTACCAGGCGTTATGGATGGGGCCCGTTAAGGGACTTCATAGCTAATAACGGTACCGCAATTTGCGATACCGTTATTAGTGCCTTCCCATTGAGCCCTATGAGGGCTGAAATGGGAATGCGGAATGGCTTTTTCAATGGGGACTTACCGGTCCCACAAAGGTCGGACTACACCGGTAAGTCCCCATTGAACGAGGGAGGACACGTTACCGGTATTGGAGGTAGTCATGGCGCTAATAGCGCCATGACTACCTCCAACCTCGGAATGAGGCCCAGAATGTATATCAAATGTGTGTCCAAAATGCAGCTTTGCTTTACAGCCACACCATTCCACCATGATTTAACCTTTCGATATTTCTAGAATATTTGAGATAAATATGCAAAGGTGCACCCAGAGCCCCAACACATATTGGGCCTCATTACGACCCAAGCGGTAAGGGGTTAACGGCGCCGTTAAAGGTGTCGGCGCCGTTAAACCCTTACCGCCTAATTACGAGGTCCTTTTGCGGGTCCCGACCTTAACAGCTGGTTTTACCAGCCGTTAAGGAAGGAACCCGCAAAGGGACTTTTGAGGTAATTACGGTACCGCAATTACCGCCTTCCCCATTCCCATTGAGCCCTATGGGGGCAAAAATGGGAATGGGAAAGGGCCAATGGTGAATGGGGAATTACCGCCCCGCCAACCTTGGAATGGGGTGGTAATTCCGCCATTCACCATGGCGGAGTTGGTAAAATAGCGGCGTCAACCATGGCGCTAATAGCGCCATGGTTAACACCAGGGTCGTAATGAGGCCCATTGTCTTCATTTAAATGATGTTGATTTTGTTTCTAAAGACCAGTACCGTTTGTTGTTTGTTTGTTTGTTTGTTTGTTTTATTATATATAATGCACAGCATACCCTAAGGTAACAGGGTGCAGCAATTACATGTATATGCAAAGCTTAGTTACAGCAACAAAGTGAACATTTACATACAAGTTTTAATTACATATGTTATATACAAATGGTACCTATTTACAGGTGGATGGTACAAGAGCAAATATACAAATGAAACAGACAACTTACATCAGTAATGTATGCAAGGTATAGGTGTTTGTGGAGTACAACTATACAGTCGGTGGGAAGGGTAGTTGTAACTACCAACAGCAGTGAATCCTAGCTACTTGCTAAGCAGGAGTTATCATTTAATGGTCATTCGATTTCAGCCACAAGATACTTTTGGTCCTGAAGTTTTGGTAGGATTGGTCAGTTCTCAGTGTGGGAGGTAGGGAGTTCCACAATTTGGCTGCTTTCACAGGGAAACTGTTGCTTTCAATCGTGGATCGATTGAAGCTAGGAATGGAGAGGCAATCTCTGTAAGCTGTTCTAGGTGGTCTCAGGGATCTGTTTATGGAATCTGTCGACCAGGTAAATGGGGGCAGCATTGCTAAGAGATTTGTGGGTGAGTGACAACGTTTTTAGAAGGATTTTGTCGTTGGTTGGGAGCCAATTATTCTGTCGGCTACTCTCAGAGATGTGGTATCTTCTAGAGATGCCTAATGCCGCTCTAAGGGCATTGTTTTGTAATGTTTGGATTTTTCTGATAGTGGCTTTAGTTGATCCTAGATAGAGGGCGTTGCAATAGTCCAGGCGAGACAGGATGAGGGCTCTGGCCAGGATGGCGCAACTAGTGTCAGAGAGAAAAGGCTTACCTGTGCGGATGAGTTTGCACGTGTAAGCCGTGGTGGACGCTAAAGAGTTGACTTGTTTGGCAAATGACAGGTTTGAGTCAAGGTAAAAGCCTAGTGTTTTTACCTCGTGTTCTACTTTGATATTATTGCCATCAATTATGAATGAGGAATAGTCAGATGCTAGTTATTTTAGGCTAGGGGGGGTGCCCAGGATGATGAGTTCAGTTTTATCATCATTCAGGCATAGTCCATGCGTGGCCATCCATGCCTGGATGATGATGTACACTCTATTCACCAAGGCCAAATCCTTTTCATAATCCCCTGAAAGTGGGAGGAGGATTTTGGTATCATCTGCATAGTTAGTGTAGGTGATACCGAGATGATCCAGATCATCGAAAAGGGGATTAGTAAAAATGTTGTACAATGTGGGCGAGACGCAAGATCCCTGAGGCACACTACAGGTGATTGGTATAGGGTCGGCAGCTGCTATGGGCGAGAAGACCCTCATGGTTCTTCCATTTAAGAAGGATCTAATCCAGGTGACCACGTTGTCAGAGAAGTGTGCTGCTGTGTTAAGGTGGTTGCATAAAAATAGTGTGATCGACCAAGTCGAACGCAGCTGAGAGATCTAGGAGGAGGAGTAGGGCTGATTTGCCGTTATCTCTAAGCTCATCAACTTGGGTCTTAAGGTCGATGAGGGCTGTCTCCGTTCCGTGTTGAGGGCGGAAGCCTGATTGTCTGGCTCCTAGTAGGTGGTGTACTTGCAGGTGTTTCTGGATTTGTACATAAGCAACCTTGTCCAGAATTTTTAGGAGGAAAGGTACTGTCGTGATTGGCCTGTAGTTGGTCAGCATAGATGGGTCGAGAGTAGGTTATTTTAGGAGTGGAAGTACCCAGGATTGTTTGAGGTTGGTAGGGATGGTACCAGTAGAGAAGGACGTGTTGATGAGCATCGTTATGAAAGGGGATAGGTCTCGGACTGCATCCTTAATGAGCTGCGCAGGGCAGAGATCACCCTGACAGTTAGAATGTTTAGGGGATAAGATAATTCTTTCTACTTTAGGAATAGAAACTTTGGTGAAGTTGAATCGGGTGGATTCATTAACAATGGTATTGCCAGTTATTTTGGATGGGGGAGGGTTATTTAGGGAAACTCTTTTACTGGAGATTTTGTTTTGTAAGGTGGATATTTTATTGGCTAGAGCGTTTTGGATCTCTGAGCAACATATTTTATCTTTAGTGCATGTGTCAGGTAGTGCTATGGGGGTCTCTATTTCTTTGAGAATGGTGAATAGTTCCTTAATTTTAGATTTGGCTTGGGATAGGCGCATGTCGAAGGATATTCGTTTAGCTAGACATATTTCTTTTTTATAGAGGAGAGGATAGTTTAGTGAGTTTAAGTTTGTTTTTTCCAGGCGGCCTCACCTTTTTTCTTTTTGTTGCCTTAGGTTTTTTAGGAAAGGAGTAAACCATTTATTCAAGTGCGTTTTAGGCTTGCTTGGCCTAAGTTTGAGGGGGGCGATCAGGTCCAAGGAGGTGGTCATAATTTTGTTGTATTCCTCGACCAGGATCTCAGGATCCGTATTGTCTGGGAGCAGGTTGAGGGTGGGAAGTAAGGCCGGTATAAGCCTATCCCCAGTAATACTCTTTTTGTTTCTGGTTAGTGTGGGTGGAGTCCTGATGACGGGTGGGGGTCTATTAGTAGAGAGCATGAATGACACAAGGTGGTGGTCAGTCCAAGCTAGTGGTGAGATGGAGAGAATATTGGCTTGACAGTTATGGTCTGCCACCCAGTCAAGTATTCTACCTTTATTGTGAGTAGGTGTATTACTTCTTTGGGTGAAGCCAAGTTCTGAGAGGATGTTAGCTGTAGTTAGGGCAAGCTGGTCTGATGGGTCATTAAAGCCCATATTAAGGTCCCCAAGTACAAGTACTTGTGTAGAACTTTTGAGATTACTGGACAGGATGGTGTTAATATCATCCTCGAATGTTCCGAGAGGGCCCGGGGGGCGGTAAATCAAGTGGATATTAAGGGTTTGGGCATTGGTGAGTGGTACTTTAACAGATAGAAGTTCACATGAGTGGACGTCGATAGGGGTGGCTAATCTCATAGAGAGGCTGCATTTGTAGATGATAGCGATACCACCTCATCTAGATTTTAGTCTGTCTTGCTTCAATATAGAATAGCCTTCCGGGACTGCTAACAAGAGCATAGGGCCTGCTGCAGGGTGTAGCCATGTCTCGGTGATCGCGAGGAAATCTAAGTCCTCTCTTTGGATGAGTGAGCATCAGGTGTAGGTGGGGGGGGGCCCTTATGTGCTTCTCTCAGGAACTCCCGCCACTCAGGCTGCGCCATTGGTGTACCTAGTTCCAGCTCCCAATCAAGTCTGCACTTCTCCAGGTGGTGATTTGGCCAATTAGTAGTTTGTACAGAGCCGGAAACACAGGCTCTCGTACAGATTCAACAGGCAAAGCTTCAAGACTGTATGCGGCAGGCGAGACAGCAATCTGCCAGTCACAGACACAGATAGTTCCAGAGCTCCCTCTTAGGCAAGTTGTATTTTCGTTGCAATTTACTGAATGAAATAAACCTTCTGTATCTGTCCCTTTATATACTTCTGCCCAGGCAGGTCCCTTATTCAGAGGAAAGATATGAACGAACTGCTGTGCATTCTGAGCACAGAACATTGAGGTTTGGAGATTTTACAGGAATCGTGTTGCCATTGTTAGGCTTTGTATTAATAGATCTTTAGACTATTACAGACTAAGTTGCATAAAGGTGGTCATTTTCCATGCAGGGGACTGCCAACAGCCAACATTAGCAATTGGTGCTGTGGTGTCCCTTACAATGCCCATCATTTTCTAGGCAGAGGAGTAAAGAGTAAAACAAGGTAAAGTTGCCTATATGCTTCACTTTCACGCTAAGTTTGGCAAAAAGGTAAATGATGCCTGCAAATGACATTTTGAGGCGGCGTTTGTTAATGGATTCCTATGAAATCTGTCTGCTATTTTTTAGGGGCAAATGTGAGGTGAATTCTCTAGAAATCGAATGGTTTTATGCCTGCTTGCAAATGTCATGCGGGGGTAACACCTGATGCTTTTCCAAGACAGAGGAGTAAAGCTGAGTGGAGATGCGAAGTCTGCATTGTGCCCCTCCTACAACTTGGAAGAGTCAAAAAATAAGGCTGGGCTTACAAAATGGAGGTGTAAAAGGATTATACATCCATTTAATGCACCCCACCTGTAGAAAATGACGCTCATAGGTGCTAATTTTCTTGAAATTAGTAATTTGATGGTGGGGAGTCGTTAGATGTACACTGTACACCTGAACATAAGCTGGTCTGCACCGCCACACCAGGCCCGTCATGCTCGCAATGCCAGTGGAATAGCTGGAGCATTTGTTTGGCAGAGAAGAAGGGAGGCGGCAGAACTGCAACTTTGCGTCCTCTCCATCATGAAAATGATGGGATATGAGCTGTGGCGTGAATTGGAGGCATTAAAGCCATACTTAAGGATTCTACATCTTCCATTTATGTTACAGGCCATTAGAGAATGAGCTCCAAAGTGTTTTGTGTAAATGAACGCGTTCAGACGCATTTTACGTGGCCATTGCATCAAATAAAGGCGTTAACGCAAGGCGTACTGCTTTTACTCCTCTGTTTCCGGCTCTGCCCCCATTTTGAATCAGTGACAAGATGGAGGAGGAGCACTGAGCGAAGATAAGATGTCCGCCTTGCATTCCTTCTCAGTCTTATCCGTGCATTTCATTTCATCCCTGCATGACATTTTCATGCAGGCATAAAAGTAATAGTTTACAATGGAAAATGCCTTGTGTTTCACCAGCTGAAAACCAGGTGGATTCCATAGCAATGTATTCATACATGTTGCCTGCAAAGAATAATGAATGAGTAAATGTGAGTGTGCTTCACTGCAGTCTTTCCTTCTCTCTTCTGCCTTGTGAATATTAAAATTACATGCATGGGACCCAAAAACATGTAAGTGCTAACGTTGGTGGTCCCCAGCATGCAATTACAATTGCATATAAAATAAGGATATGAATTTGTAATATTTGGCTAATGTGCTTAAAGTTTAAATGTAACCAATGCACAATAAATAAAATAAATAAAAAATATATAAACTAAGGCTGCTCGACATATTTTGTTTGCTGCCAGGTTATTGCATGCTGCACGGATCACACAAGTAAGGATCAGGGTCTGCTGCACTCAGGAGTTATACCTAGAGGGAACTCAAAGGGGGTCATCTTACACTGAGTGAAGTGCAAAGTAAACGTGCAAAAGTGCCTTGACGCTTTACTTGTGCGCTCCATCTCGTTTGTGTGCCTTTCCAAGGAGTTGGAGGGCAGCAAAGCAAAGTTTGCATCTCCGCTCATCTGTTGTGGAGGAGCATGCAGTTTTACTCCTGCGTGAGATTTTCATGCAGACCTAAGGCAAAGGATTCCTATGGAATGCACCTTACATTTACATCTGATGTAAAGAAGAAGAAGGCTGCCTTTTATTTCTCACAGAAAAGAGTGTAAAAGTGAAGAGTAAAGGCAATGTTGCCTTCATTTACTCTTCACGATTGCATGAAGTGGTCCAGCAACACCAGCAGTGGTCTTGTGCGAGCGTTGATGGTCTCCTGCATGCAATCATTATACAGTATAAAATGTTCGCTAATGCACCTTCCCTATTTTTTCACACAGGTTTGTGCTCCCTATTACACCTCAGCGAAAAAGGCTCTGCACAGGCAGTCAAGGTTTACTCTAAAAATGGCAGTGATGATTCGCTTTGGCTATTAGGTGGCGTTTTCTGATGCGCACAGCCATGACTTGCTGTAGTGAACTGCTCCAGCATGCTGTTGGTAAACTGGAATCTGAATTATAGTATGTCGTGTGTTTCCTGTAGAAAAGTTTTTTAATCCAATGGTTTTTTAATTCAATTTATCCTAAAATATGTGCTGTAAAAAGTACCATTTCCACCTATTATTTTTCAAAAAATTATTTGGGACGGAATGCATTCTGAACCCCCCTGAGTGGTTCCAGGCTGGCCCGCCTCACTTGCACAATTGCTCTAATTCCTGGCTCTAACGGCTTTATAAAGTTACCAGCAATGGATTGGTAAAGCTTTAATAGTTGCGGAAAATCGGATTCTAAAAGTTTGGAAGACTACGAAAAAGCTGCAGGTGGAAGATTGATTGGTGGAGTTGCAGGTTTTATCTCGTTATGAACGTGTGATGATGGTGAATTAAGGCCCGGGAGGATCTCTTCCTTGAATTTTGGGCATCATTTAATGATCTATATGTCAGATTTTCTGTGCACAGATGTATTATGGATTGGGATTTGGGGTGGGGTTGTGTTGCATTGAGGGGTATAGTGGTTGAGTGTTTGTTATGTGTTTTGTTCTTGTTTTTTTAAGTGTTGGTTGCTTTATTGTGTGATGATTGTTTTTCAATATTCCATATTTTGTGTTATAGGGATTGCTTTGGATATGGTTTGGTGATGTTTGGTACTATGGGTGAAATTACTTCATTATTGTTCCTACGGTTATTGTGTTTTATCCCCGTCATTTGACTTTGTTTGAAAATGGATAAAGTTTATAAAATTAAACATTACCAGCCACCTCTGTGTAATAGTTTCGATTTCGGACAGATTTACCATACGGTCATTTGGAAACGACCAATTTGGGTAATACCTACTATTATGCCTTTCATTCTCATAAAACTAGTGGTGTGGTCCATGATAGGTGCTTTGGAATCTGTACTGGCTCCCCGTCCGATTGCGCCCCTGAACGAGATTGAGGAGTTTTTGAGGATGGGAAGGCACAAGCCATGCCTCCTCCAAGACAATACAGACAGAAAACACCACTAGCTCCTTATCTTCTCTCTCACCATCCTCCATCCAACAAGCACCTACATCTTTTCAAGCCCCCAAGAGACTACTCCACACTACTTCCTCTGACCCCATACCCTCTAACTGAGCCCTCTGTAGAGTGAAAGGGTTGTGCAGCTGTGCCAGTGCAATGAACAGTATTGTGATAAATGATAATTAATGCAATTCTGCTTTTTCTGTCACTTTTAGGTAGTAGCCACTCTGATTTTCCTTGCTATACATGAGGGCCAGACCTGTGAAATGTCAAAATGGACCTGTCATGTGATGTTACATGTGATTGTCATAATCGCTAGGTACACGGTACAGTAGAGCTGACGGTGCATGTATGCAGTTTCCTCCTTCCTCTGTGCATCCCCTGCACTGTCATCCTGCCCTCTCCAGGTTGGCAGTTCATGCAAACCATCCCCCAAAATGATTGCCCTCCGCAGCATGGGCAATACCTCGACTGGAAAAACCACAACATGCATTGATTATGCTCAATACATTTTATGTAGAGCTAGCATTTAATGGGAAAAGCCTGGCTTGTAAATCACACATTTAGAGTAGATTAGATATGTTTGCTCTACAGCCCAGGTGAGGGAAGCAGGAACGTCATTAGGGTCCAGGCGAAAGGGTTGACTTGGGGCTGCACTGACAGTGCGAGAGAGAAGGGTTCTATGTGATTACATCGAAAAGAATCCACAAATTTGATTTTGTCAAATTTTATTTCCCTCAAATATATGCAGGGGAGACATCCTACAGCTGCCCCCTAACTCGCCCTCTCCTTTATTATTACCTTTGCCCACCCCCACATATATTTTCAGCCAAATGTGTTCAAACAAATTAGACTAAATCGTATTCAACAAATTCTTCTTCGATGGTACAGTCCGATCTCAAGAGAAGGGAGTCATGAGGGTCCAGGTGAAAGGATCGACTTGGGTCTCCACTCACTGTGAGGAACATGCCAAAGCAGGAAAGTCATGAGTAACCAAGTCACAAGCTCATCACAATCACATTCCTCTCCATGACCCCTGGAAGAACCTCTTGCGCATGACCATATATCGTGCAACACAGATCTGCAGGAAGGGCCTCACTTTTTGAAGACATTCAAAAGCTTTGCCTTGTTCTTCCACCTTAACCATAGATCCTATATAATTGCCACGAGAAATCGTTTGGTTGGGCTACAAACGCTTGACAATGGTTGGCTAGTTTCCTTTGCCCCTTAAATGGAATGCACCTATATATATATATATATATATATATATATATATATATATATATATATACTACAAAAAAAACTTTGTTGAGGGGACGATGGCAGCTTTGGGGGCTTGGGTTCCATGACTGTCAAATTTCAGGGGGTTTTCGGTTTTAATTGGAACCATAAAGGGGAGGTTGAAATTATTTTTTTAGTGAACTGCACAGGTTTTTGGTAGGGCAACTTAACCATAACGTCCCCTCAACAAAGTTTTTTTTGTAGTCAATTGTACAGGTTTTTGAAAGGGGAACTTAATCATGACAGTGTGTCAATGAAGGTGCTGTGTGGAATATATACTGTGATGTTGTGATTTTGGGAGATATGTAGTATAATGTACGTACTTGATATACATTTAACATAGAACATACAGACCCCCTACCTATTGATAATGGAAAGGGATGGATGAGCACCTGTTTGCGGACGGGGGCGGACAGGATCAACATTACCCAAAAAGGGGGGGGTATCCCAAAATGTACTGTTGTCTTACACAAAAAGTGTACAACGTAGAAGAAGGACATAAAGATATTATAAGTAGTAATAAGTAAATATGGAAACCTGAGATGTGAAAAGAAAAGGACACATTTAATAACAATGTAGAATGAAAGGGATGGTACCATAAAAAAAAAGGATGCCTCCATCGTATTCACTTCACAGAAACTCGGCAGCCTGGAACGACAGTGGACGGACGCAATAGGACGAAGGGAGATTACATCAAAAGAGTGAGTGGAGGTCATTTTTTTGTATGTGTGTGTGTTTTTTTTGGTATGTTGTGCAGAAATAATAATTTCTTTCTGTTGTTTTGACTCAGAAATGGATAGTACTTTGGAGTGGCTGGAGGAGTATTTTCCGCATGGGGAAATGTCTGAAGACAGCGACAATAATGGTACACATTGCTCTGCATATGCAACATAATGACCAGTATTTTATAGGCATTTAACATGTGTATATTTTTTTTTAATAGACCAGGAAAGAGAAGAAGAAAGTGCAACAAACGAGACAGAAGAAGATAGGATAAAAAGGATTGAGCAGAAAATGGACATATTGAACAAGAATTTTAAAAGTTTACTGAAGTTTGTGGAGGACTGTGTGAGAGGAAAAGTTTGTTACCATTGCCCCACCTGTACCTGCCCTGCTTCTCCATTCCGTACTGAACCTTCCCCAAACCTTCAAGAGGAAAATAGACGTTGTGACGAAATATCCATCCCTTCTTCCCCTCACAAATCTTCTCCTCATAACCAGCCCATGTTGAAACCTAATTCCCCCATATTTGTGTCAGTGTCTGCTTCCCCCGCTATTTCTTTGGAGTGAAGTGTGTGTGAGTCTGTTTGGAATGTTTTTGTACAGTACTTGTAGTGAAAGAGTATGAGTAAAACATTTTTTTTAAAAAAAGACGTACAATGTTCGCGTACAGCGTGCCTGTTCGACCTATCCGTAAGGAATGGAATGTGGGTGCTGTAAAGGCAGTACACCTACCTTACTAATGTCAAGTAAGATGGACTTGATGTTTGACCGCACCATCTGTTAAAGTTGTGTTTACATAAACAGAAAGGGGCGTCCTAAGGACATTATACCCACCGTACCACTTGTAAACGAGATGAAACATGTTAGTAGAACACACCAGATGTCCGGGATGGCTGTAAATGAGCAAAATGGGAGTGTGTGAAGGACAGTATACCTGTCCGTATCGGACACAGCCAAAATGGTTCTGTCCATAGAACAGGCGCGGTGGCCGGCAAGTTCGTAGGCAAACAAAATGGAGGTGTCCCAAGGACACTGGAACTGTCTGTACAGTGAACATAGCATGTATGCACATGCGCAGTACAAGCGTAAATACAGCGAACATCACGCCTGTCCCTAACTGTCCATCTCACTTGTGTTGCACTTTGAATTAGTTTGAGAACCCGAACACTGTCCGGAGGACACTTGCGCACATGCGCATGTTTGGTACTCTGCATTTGCTGTCCAGGTTACTACCATTTCTGGCACGGATGTGTTCGGGATGTCATCATGTGACCGCACCCACGCTGAGCGTGTGGACTAATTTGCGCAATTTGTGTTCTTCCGCAACAGTCCAAAAGAACTTGTAGACACAAGGCAAAGTATTCTAGAGGGTAAAAATATAATTTCACATATCCCAGACAATACCTGACCTGAGGACTTGGTGTGTAAAATGTTTGTAACGCTTTGCAGTGATGAAGATGGTCATGAGGCACACCCCTCCATCCCTACAAATGGCCACACCCCCGAGCGCCCCTTCATTGTCCTTCTAATAATAGCAGATTGAGGTGTACTGCCTTTACTGCTGTAGTGACCAAAAGGAAACTAATCGGTATGGCTTCCATGGCTACTGCTGGTTCATTAGCCTCTATACCACCCCCAAACCCGTCACCACCACCACCTCCCCAAGGGCCTGCAGAGAGATATATGGGTGAGGATGTAGAGAGCGAGGAAGAAGAGGAGGAAGAGAATGAAGTGGAGGAACTCGGCACTAGGAGCACTCGTCGGGAGTCGTAGGTGTGGCGGTTGTTTTCTGTTTATGGGAACGTACCAAAAGCATGTGCGAACCTGGTGAAGTGTAACCAGTGCGAGGTGGTGCTGAGTCGTGGAAGACTTGGTCCATACAGCATTGGTACGACAACCATGAAGCGACACCTCACTTTGTTCCACACTGTGGACATTCGCAAGGTGGTGCCATGTGAAGAGCGTAGTCGATTGAGTTCCTCCACAGCATCCTCCGTGTCCGATCCTCCCACCACAAGAGACACTCCTGTGGGGGAGCGGCTCCTTCCAGCTGCCTCACAAGCCATTCACAATGCTGTTGACCCTTACCTCTCAAAGGTGACAATAGTGTGTACATATTGTGATGCAGTACTCTGCAAGGGGGAGAGTTTTTTAAGTGCTTTTGAGGCTATGGTCACAGAGCACCAGAAGATCTGCTCCTTACCTAAATAAAGCTCACCCTATATCTTTCTCTGTTCACTTGCCCTTTCTTATCCCCGTGGCTGGTGTCCCTTCCTTTCCCTCCTTTGGCCTCTTCTCCTAGTGTGTCGTGTGCTGTGAAGCAATAAACGTGAAAACAACAAAAATTACAGAAAAGGCTCTTTTCAGAGCCGCCTTTCTCAGTTTAAAGATACAACTATGAAGTGACGGTCGTAGACCCCCGCGGAGTGGTGGAAAAGTTTGCGGACAGTCGTAGGGGAAAAAAGGGAGGGTGCAAGCGGAGCAAACACAATGAAGTGTATGCTGGGAGTAAGGGGTGGCTCTGAAAAGAGCCTTTGGGTGGTGTGTTGTGTGGGTCAAAAACTCTGTATTGGAGAAAACGGATTGTCAGATAGGTTAGTGTGAATTCAAAAGATGTCGCAATGCATTTTGTACATTGCGAAGAAAATTCTGATTGCCAGCATATGTGAGGTGGGCTCCTTCTCTTTCGGAAAATGAAAGAGTTGCGAAACAAAATGTTTCATTGTAGAAGGAGGACATTCCAACATCTCTTAAAAAGGCACAAACAGCCTTATTCAAATTGCCTCTCGCTTTCTCCATTTGTGGACCAAAAGCAGAAGAATGCAGCCATATTTGTCTTTGTGCAATATGGGAAAAAAGTATTTGACAATTTGGAAACATGTCCATGAGCTTCACAAGTCCTTCCTTCATTATAAATTGCAAAGAAATTCCAGAGACATGGCCTAAACTGTTTCCTGCGCAATGAATGATAAGTATATCTGGAGGACGCTCTGTCACTAAAGTAACACAGAGAGGTACCAAGTCCAGCCACCTCATGCCACGCACGCCATGCCAGTGCACTTCCCCATGAGGCAATCCGAGATCTGCAGATAAACTGCAGCTTTCTGCATGCACCTTCAACCAATGTATCCATGAGTCTCCCAAAATCCAGATAATCTGTTTTCGAGCATGGAAAGCCACGGCTGTGTGGTCTCCTGTCAGGGAGAAGACGGTCTTACTAAAGTGCGCCATTCAGAACACACCTACTGAACTTTATGGACCAATCCCTAGCTCCGCTCATTCTCATTTGCATGCGTCTCCACCCCTGAATCCCCGTTGGTGATATGCGCTGGCTGCATAGTACTGCCATGTTCGCGGACATGTATAGGATACAGAGCGTGACGACGGTACAGTAAAGTGTTATTCCCCTTTTTCCCCTTTAAGGTGGGCTCCGAAAAGAGCCGTTTTGTTTAATTTTTGGCCAGATACCGTACAGACATCTGTTATTTTATTTATTTTTTTGTATTTTTTGTCCTTGCTTACAACCATTACAGAACCTTCTCTAAAGCAAGCCCTATGTTTCAAAAGAACATTGCATTTCCCAAAGAAGATAGCGCAACACCATCTGCTTCAAAATAATCCGCATTGCTTGAAGCAATGTTATCATGGCTGCAGAAAAACATACCAGCTCGTAACATGAATGCACGCATGCCGCGATTGATGATACACCTCCCAATACTTTGATCTGGACAGAAAACAGAATTGTTGTCCCATTTTACTCTAGGGAGTAAAGCAGAAAAAAATACTTTCGTTGTTGGGAAGACGGTCATGAGTGCTTCAACCAACTGTGCCAAATCTGCCAACAAAGTACGTGAACTCACGTATCCCAAATGGGAAGCACCGTAGTTCAAAATGACCACATGAGGGGAGTGGTCATGGTACGCATGTCTCTGCAAACTTGCAGAATTGCTGCAGCATTGGCATCAGTGTCAGGGCTCCACACCACCTCCATTCCTCTCACATCGAAATGGTGTGCCATATGCCTACTCTCGGCATAGTGTTGTAAGCCATGCACAAAAATGTCTCCAAGCACCAAAACCCTGACCCTCTCCACCTCTGCCATCTTCAGTGTACGCACTGTCTTTCGACACAAAAGAGTAATGTGAACATCTGATTGGCTGATGCCTACAGTCCCCTTTCCATGCAGGATTTGCTGTAGAAACCCGTATGTGACACGCCCTACCTGCGGACAAGCGTTGCCTATGTGCGGCACCACCCTTTCCACAGCGATAGCAAGTCGAGTCCCTCATTGGACAAAGCTAAGCAGTCACACAACCATCCACCAATCACATTGAACATCGCGAATTCTAACTCCGTCATCAACATTGCGCACTTCAAAATTACTGTCGATGATTCTGAATGGAAGTTGCATATCATTGCAAAGCACCTACTTCACAAGCTACTGTGCAAGTATTGCGAATTTCTACGTACAGCTCAATGCATGCGCACATGCATAAGTATAGAATACAGGTATGTATATTGTAATCAGAGAACATGTGCAACCCATATGATTTAATTTAGACAAATGAATGCCGCTAAATGTGCATAGGCAATACATACCAACACTCCCCCTTTTAAGTGCAAGATGTCCGATTTATCATTGACAAATCGCATGACTGCTTACTGTCTTCCGTATAACCTATACACACGTTGCAAGCATGCCTATTTAGGGCGGAACTCATTTTGTATGTGAAAATGTCGGAGTTGTGTACTGTGTACGGCCTACAGTAATGCTACTTGCAATGTAATCGTATGAGAAAAGTAAGCGCTCCCGATTGCTGTGGTGACAACTCCCTCTGAGGGTCTCCCGATTTCTCAGCATCGTGCTTTTAATTTACAAGTAGAACATTTTTCCCCATCTACTACTACGCCCTATCACTTACAAACCTCTCTCCTATACATAGAACACTGTGTAAAAAACAAGGCATTTCCATAAACTTAAAATTGTTAGCAATTTTGAAGGACTTTCAAGTACCATATTGCAAATACCATGCAAAGACTGCACAGAGTGAAGTGAAATGCACACATGCAGTGGGTTGAAATATGAAAGTAGAATGCTGTGACGAAAAAAGCACAATTAATGTGTGCAGTATCATCACTGCTATCATCACTGCTGTAAACACACAAAGTAATTGATTTTGTTTTTTTGCACCACAGTGAAGACTACTCTCCTGAGAATCAACAGCATCTACACTGCAGACGACATATCCGAAGAAACCTGGTTATTTTGCAAAAAAATTAAGTACAGTACTACCTTTATATTGTAACTACTGAAAGAGGCTGTGTGGGTTATTTGTTTAATTTGGGCGCCAAAGCAAACATTGATTTCTAAACCATTCTACCTACAAATATCCGTTTATTGAACAAAGAATAACAGGCAGAATGGCTCACAAATCCCTGTGTGTTTGGAACTCAAATAACATATGTTATCCTTAGAAGGTTAGATTTAGAAAATAAGTTGCTGTTGCAAGTTTATGGCATTTCGTTTATTAATAATGGTTCTTGAGCCCACTTTGTACTCTCATCTGAAGCACATTGTAGTAGTATACAAATAGTAAAGTAGCCTTACCAAATCATTGCAAGAATCCAATGCACATTGACACACCATGACAAAGAGATTCCCCATCAGACTCATGCACACATGAACACAGCAAACATACATTGGACAACAGACCGAAGTATAACTTTTTTTTTCAACAGACACCAAAGAATGCCTACCAAAAAGCAACTCCGTAGAAAGGAACGCAAAAGTAGAGCAAATAAAAATATAAGTGCCCAATGTAAGCATCCACCTGTTGTAGAGTTTGTAGAGAATGTTGGAACAAACCAGCTAATGCAGTTGTTTAGCAAAATAAAGGAAGTCTCAACTACCAAAACTTTACCTCCTCCATCAAAATGTCTCACAAAACACAAAAATGTTTAAAAAAAATGACTACCAGCACAGCTAACAATGCTCCTAATAATCCTGATCGTGTAACAAGAACGCATAGTAAAAAAAGTCTTTTATCAAAAATGTTTCACCACAGAGTCCTTCAGAATCTACTAAGAAGAGGACCAAAATCATCTTTACCCCTTAAAACCTACCATAGAAAGTTAATCCCACAAGCTCTCGTGGACAGTGCAATCCTTCTCAAAAGGAAGTTGTTTATATTAGTGTTAAATAGAATGAAAGCACTAACAAAACTAAGTACTAAACTACAAAAGAAACTCAGCAATAAACAGATGTGAACAAAAATAATTTCTTACATGTTTGTGGTGGTGAATGGAGTCACACAACAACCACAGAACCATATTTTAATGAAGAAGTATACAAACAAAATCAAACAAACACAATTGCCATCCATAGCAGTGGACGAGGGTATGAGAAAATCAATACTACCATCATGGAACAAGAAACACAGCTTACAAATGTATTCCCTGAAAACTCAGAATTACCTCTCGATTTAGCAGAACCACACCGTCCAGTATACAAATGGCCGTGCACATCAATGTGTACCATTCCAAACAAAGCGTTCAAATCTTTACGTCAGTTCCTCAATTAATATGTAAAAGGTAAAGACAAAAGTAAAATGAAAGTGCTGCAAAATATGGATATTTGTCCAGTGCGGAAATACATAGGACTAAAAGGACTTTCATTAGCCTGCATTTCTGAGCCTATTTGCAAAAGCACCAACCAAGGATATCAATACACCATTCCAATGTAAGAAATCTAGTGTATAAAATATACTATGCAAAAAGTCCAGCTTCAGAATTAGGCAACTTAAATACCACTCTTCTGCGTGGTACACCCAAATACTTACAAGAAGAAATTGACCGTATTCAGAGAAAGTATTTTGGAAGTGAGAGCCACTTACACAATGCAACAGTTTTAGAACATAGTAGCAACAATTCAGCACATAGCAACCTTCTATTACACACATACAGAAAAGAAATAGTAAAATTTAAAAGGTCATCGGCTGAATTACCAAACCATGTGTGTGTGTGTGTGTGTGTGTGTGGCCGCAGAACGTTTTACATAAGGAACACAAAAAATGTGGACATAGCATACAAAATAGAAGACAATGAAGATTCTAAATGGTTTGAATTAGCTCTCTACCTTTTAGCAGAAAACAAATATGAACAAACTGAACGCCTAATATGTTACAGTTACTGTACTACAAAAATTAGACAACAACCACACTCCTTCACGTGCTATTGCAAATAATTTGGACTTGTTTCCATTACCAAAAATCCTGCAACAGCTCAATTTGTATGAGAGCATAATAATTCAAACGGTTCACCCATTTCAAGCAATTATACGCCTTCATCCAAAAACAGCAAAATTACCTTCCTCTGAATTGGTGAAAGGCATTCGTGGCAAAGTAGTTTATTTGCCATTAGATCTAATGGAAAATGTACACTGTCTAGGAGTGGAATGTTCAATAGAGCATTCTTTAATAGTCTCTGTAAATGGAGTACCAACAAAGGACAAAAGGATTTGGCAACAATTAGTGGACTTACTCAAAGTTAGACAAGCATTGCAATATCTAAAAGACAATAATGAGTACTAAGAGGAAATAAATATTGATGAAAGCTTAAGGGAAACCACTGAAATAATTCAAGAGCCATCAGAAACTGGACAATTTCAACTTCTGTATCCTGCTACAGTATCCACTCTTTTGGACCACCACACAATTCATCCATTGCATTCCAATGAAAGCATAGATGATGCACTGGAAACTTACCAAATGCGACAAACCAAAGGGTCACCAATGAGTATATAGGAAAAAAGTATAGAAGCACATTTTTTTCCACTGCTATTTCCTACTGGCAAAGGTGGAAGATACAATGATAGACCCACTCAGATTGGGGCATCAGAATACCGTTCATTACGAATGTATTCGCAAGATCCCAGATTTAGACAAAATGTGGAATACATATTCCACCTACTCTATGAAAGTGAATTAGCAACACTATGCTATGGAGTTGCACACATTCTTAAATCTGGTACCCACTTTCAAAATATGTCAGCTAGGCAGTTAATACAAAAAGTACAGGAAAAAGATGAGGTTTTACACTCAAGTATAACAAATTTGTTTGCAAACATGCGTGGTACAAAGGAATACTGGTTCCAAAGGCACGGAGATGTGCGTTGTATGATCAGAAACCTTGGACCACCAACTTGGTTTGTTACGCTAAATTGTGCCGAATATGCATGGGAAGATTTACATGAGTTCCTACGCATAACAAACAGCAACAAAAACAACATAGATATATTAACACCTGGAGAACTTTGCTCTCTAGATCCAGTTAATGTGTCAAGATATTTCCATCATCGTTTCATTGCCATGCTACACTTTATTTGCAATAAAACTGTTCCTCCCCTTGGAGAAGTGCAACACTTCTTTTGGAGAAAAGAATATCAAGCGAGAGGAGCACCACATATTCACATGCTCTTATGGATCAAAGGTGCACCGAAATTTGGTCACGACAGTGACAGTACTGTTTTGCAGTTTATACAAAAATATGTCACTTGTGAAATCCCTTCTCAACAGACACATAGTGAGCTGCATGGGCAGATTTTACAATTTCAAAGACACAAATGTGGCAAATATAGTCGTCGCAAATACAAAAACAAAGGTAAATACTGGACCAAATGTCGCTTTGGTTTCCCTAGACCAGTTACAGAAACAGATGAAGTAAACAACTTCATGTCTTCAGTTTGACATAGTGTTAAAGGTAAATCACCTAAGAACATGTATTACATAAATATCATTGCCCTCTTATGGAATGCAAACATAGATGTGCAGTACATTGCAGAGAATTCAACTGCTGTTGCACGATAGGTTACAGCCTACTTAACAAAAGCAGAAAAAACAGAGCTTCAAGACCTCTCGGATGACCTAGCATCAGACAAAACATTATCACAGAAATTGTACAAACTAGGCATAAAAATGCTCTCTCATAGAGAATGTGGCACCTATGAAGCAGCAGATCGTGTAACCGGTACTGCTTTGTATGGAAAATCAGACAACATAATATGGCTCAGTCTTGGTCCTGCAAAATCTAATCTAGAAAAAGAGTGCTAAAATCATATGAGGACATAGAAACAATTGCCAGAAATGATCCTAACAGCCAAGACATTCTAAAAAATAATTTACTGGACACATACTATCCGAAAAGGAGTAGCACTCTGGAAAGCATGTGTCTATACCACATTGCTCAAAACTTTTCATACAAAAATAATGTAAAACCCGATGAAAGCAAACGTAGATATAGAGTGACCGATTGTGAAGGGAGCTTAGTAAAACTTACCAAGTGAAGGTTTATTAATCATGTAAAATTGTCATTAAAAACTCCTCAACAGAAATAACTATATTACATGTCTCTGTTACAACTTTTCAAACCATGGAGAAAAGAGGAAGACATACTAGATAACTATGTCTGCTATGAAGATGCTTTCAAAGCAAATGAAAGCGCTATCACCGATATGAACTTTACGCAGTACAAAACAATGTTACACAATGAGCAGGAACAGGAAGAAGAACTTCAGGCCCAATTAGATAAGGACTCTTCCGACAGTAGTCAACCTTCTGTAACAGGAAGTCAAGAACTACTAGGACAACCACTGATAGCAAATGAGGCTGAAGTAGCTATGGCAGAAGTAGAAAACACCATGTATCAGTATCAAGAAGATACAGAAGACTTAACTGTACAACAAGAAAAACTTAACAACGATCATCGCACCATTTTTGAAGATGTAACAAAACAAATTGTACATGGTGTACAACACGAAAATAAAGAATGTACCTGCCAAAATTACAAACCTATTCTGTTGTACATCACTGGTGAAGCTGGATCAGGGAAAACATTCTTAATCAAAATCATCAGCAAGTTCCTCCAACAATTGACAAACAACAAACTTTCAGCTGTTGTAACGGCCCCACAGGTTTAGCTGCCTACAACGTAGGCGGAGTCACTTTACACCGATTACTACTGCTTCCAGTAGTCAAAATAAATTATTTTACTACAAACTTTCTGCAGAAGCTGCAATGGAATTACACAGAGTATTGAAACAAATGAAAATTCTACTAATAGATGAAGTGAGCATGGTCTCCAACCTAATGTTGGCTTTGATTCATCTCAGATTGCAAGAAGTACTTAAAAGTAAGAACGAAGAACTCTTTGCAGGGAAACACATTATCATTTTCAGAGATCTTCTACAATTGACACCAGTGAAAGGTGAACCGATTTTTAAAACCTTAGGCCACAAACTCTGCCGGAAAACTGTTGGTAGCATAGGTAATGTTAACCTTTGGCAACATTTACAATATAGAGAATTAACTGAGAACATGCGGCAATCTGCAGATCTCACTTATGCCAACATATTAAAAAGTATTAGAGTTGGTGTATTATCGCAAGAAGCACAAGTTGTATTGAAGAACTGGCACATGCATGCACTTTATAGCAACAATGCATGTGCAACTGATGTTATGGAATAAATAGCGCACAAAAATGTCAATTGTATGGCCTTAATGCCAACTCTTGCAAGCTGTTTCAAATTCAATGAAACAATGTTAAATAAAGAAATGCAACCAATACTGGAAATTAGCACCACAGACAAACTAGACGTACATGGCATGACAGTACCCATGTGTGAGCAAGCCACAACAAGACTAAATAGTTTAGAATATTCAATCTCCAACACAGCTGGGTTGGAAAAAATATTGAAATTATCCTTAAATTTTAGAGTAATGCTTAAACGTAACCTTGACATAGAGCAAGGGCTAGTTAATGGAGCACTAGGCACAGTTGTTGGCTTTCAATCATACCCACGTGATAGCAACATTCAGTTTGTCAATATTCGCTTTGATAAAGTTTCAGAAGTGAAAAGGATAGGGCGCTCAATTGTTCGATTCCTTCTCTTCAAAGACGTGTGTATGCAGAGAGCAATTTTCTCTAACTCTTGCATATGCAGTTACCATTCATAAATCCCAAGGTCTTACCCTAGACAAAGCATTGATAGATATATGAAACACAGCCTTTAAGCAAGGCATGAGGTACGTAGCATTATCACGCTTTTGTACACTTGACTGTCTATTGCTAATGAACTTTGATGCAAGTTAAGTCAAAGCTGATATTCCTTGCATTCTGGAATACAATAGATTGCGTTCACTGTACACCCCTCATCTGAAACAATACCCTGTTCCAGATAAAGTAAAACGTGGTAAAAGAAAACTAAATGAAACAGAAATGCAACAGAATCCAACAGCAAATTCTGGAAAGAAAAGAAAAGAAGCTAAAGTTTCATCAATTACCGCAAACATAGAAGAACCTATTAGGGAATGTAAACCAGGGACGTCGGCAAAGAAGCAACAGAAATTCCAAAAAATTCACTCAGATACAGAACTTGCTAGACCATTCAAATTTGCAAATGAAAGTGGGGTAAATTGCTATGCAAATGTAGCAATGAATATTCTATTTCAATTGCCACCAATTGTTAACAATATTTACCTGCACGGTACAGACCAATTGTGTTTGCAAATGTTAGTGCTGCATAGAAATGCAACAAGCAATCCTGACAACACATACAGTGTCCATGGAATAAGGCAACAATTGGACGACTGTGCTGGAATGGTGAGATTCACTATGAACTCACAAGAAGATCCATAAGAATTTCTAATGTACATACTATTAGTATTGGAAAACAAAAGCATACCTGTAAATGAAATCTTCCAGATTTCATACATGTGGAAACATACATGCACTCTCTGTAGCAAAGTGATACAGGAAGATATCCCAAATGAGCGATCTGTGTATGTTTCCATACCAAATTGTGAGAGCATTCCATTTCAGCAACTTGTACAAAATGCAAACCATGGCAGATTATGTACTATTTGCAATTCAGACAATCACCCCACCTTACTGATACAATCACATAGTGCCTACATAATACTTATTCTTCTACGCTATAATGCAGATGGCACCAAAAACAACTGCAAACTGACTGGATTCACACACGGTCAAGTGTCACTTGGAAAGAAAACCTTTACAACAGTAGGTATAATCTACCATGCAGGAGCTAAAACCAATGCAGGTCACTACACTGCATAAATTAAAAAGAATTGTGGATGGTTCAAATGTAATGATAGCACCATTGCTCTAAAGCAGAGATTGCCAGCTAATCTTACAAATGCGTATTTAATGTTCTTAAAGCCAAAATGTACGAAATAATGTGTACTTCAAGAAAATGTATGTGAAAAACTACAAACTGTTAGAATACGCCAACAGGTATCTAACTACCCAAGAGGATGTAAGAATGACACAAATAAATGAATATCACAGATCATTGGGAACAAATGCACAGGTAGAATACGCATAAGGGTATCTAACTGTTGTTAAAAATCGGCAGCAAGGCAACAAACATAACATTAATGTGAAAGATGAAGGAAACAGAATATAACAACTACACAAATGAATGAATGTGACAAAGCTGTAGGAGCAAATGCACAGTTAGAATACGCCTACAGGTATCTAACTGTTGGTAAAAATCAGCAGGAAGGCAACAAACATAACATTAATCAGAAAGATGAAGGAAACACTCAAAGGAAACAAGGAAGTAGTTAATACCATAGTAAATGAAGGTTTTTTTTAATCCGACAAAGTTTTTTTTTCCCCAGACCCAAGGATTAGAAAAGCAAACACAGAAACCGAGCGCAATGCAAGGTACACTGGTTTGTAAACTAAATATGAGGGTAAAATAAAAAAGGTAAACTCTCTATTAAGCAATGTAGTACATTTTCAAAAAATGCAAAGACTAACATACCTGTTTCTTTTATCACAGAAATGGAAAAAAGGATACTTCCGCCAAGTACGATAAGCAATTAAAAATTGTATGTGGATTCTGAACAAAGTAAGGAGTAAGTATATTGGCAGTCATTTTCTACACATGCACATCTACACATCTAATCTATGGTACTAATATGCTGCAGTGCCTGTTGGGTGGATCTTGCATCTTTGGTGTGTAACCTACACCCTACTCCTTACGACCAAGGTACAAGGAGTATAGTTCCTAGCCACAACCATCGCTGCATATCAAAAACATGGTCCTTGTAAATTAGCTACTTATAAATTTACTTTTCGGACCATCGTCTGCAGCCATGCAGGCAAGGCACTAGGGCGTCCACACAACTAGCGCATTACACCACACCCATATTCACTTGTAACTCCACTGCTCATGACTTCAGTCTTGGGTGCATGGCCTTTGGGCATGCAGTCAAGAGTCTGGGTCCTGGCCAGAAACACCACAGCATATCAGAACCATTGTGCCTTGTCATTTTACTATGTACAAACTTGGTTTTGGGATCATGGCCTTTGGCCATGCTCCGAAAATGCTACACCCTCCCCACAATCATCTTAATGATGTTGCATAGTACAAGTGTACCAATAGCTGTGATATGGTACAGTAGTTTGTAGCCACAGGCTACAGAGGTGAGTTTGACGCCATAGCATTATGAATGTATGGGTATACAGTATTTAAAATGCATAGTTAGTTACAACTGCAGTGCTTATTACTTTGTTCAAATACTCTGCATCCTGGCCACTACTACCACACCATATGACATCCATTGTGGCATATAAGTACACTAAGAACAAATGTATTTTTGGGGGCATGGCCTTCGTCATGCACCCATGATTGCAGCCCCTCCCCACAGCCGCCAGAGTGATGCACTACCACACCATATCGTACCCATTGTGCCTTGTAAGTACACTACATATAACTGTGCTGTTGGGTGCATGGCCTGCGGCCATGCACTCATGACTGCAGACTCTCCCCACAGCCACCTGGCTGATGTTCAATACTAGGGGTGTCTCTGTAGCTCTGAAATGCTGCACTGTTTGTGCGTAGGGCCCAACATTTTAGGTGTATGGCCATACATTTCAATATATGGTTGTGAAGTCTCTTATAACTCCAATCCTTACACGTTTCCTGTTGGGTGCATGCTTGGGTGTATGGCATACCGCGTGCAACCATGCACCCAAAAGTACACATATTGTCCACAACCACTGCACTACATGAAACCCATGTGGGCTGGTAAGTGAAGAGGTTATAGCTCTGTTGTTGGGGGCATGGCCTTCAGCCTTGCACCCAAGACTACACACACTCCCCACAACCAGACAATCGATACGCATTAGTAAGGGGGTATCCATGGGTGTGACATGCTGAAGTGTTGGTGGTCAGGCCTAGAGTTTTGGAAGTAAGGCCTTCGGCCTTTGGCCGACGGCCATGCATGACACCACACGTGTCCTTACAACTTTTACAAGTTCCCCGTGCACTGCACGGACTGAAATACTGCCCTTATTGGACCCCTCATTTTCTGTGCGTACAAGGAGGCCATAGAAAAAACATCATGAAGAAGGTATAAGTGTGTTATTGGGTGATGGCCTTCGGCCATGCACTGTACGGACTGAAATACTGCCCTACTGCCCTTATTGGACCCCTCATTTTCTGTGCGTACAAGGAGGCCTTAGAAAATACATCAAGAAGAAGGTATAAGTGTGTTATTGGGTACATGGCCTTCGGCCATGCACCCAAGACTGCAGAGTCTCCCCACAACCACCTCAGTGATGTGTGGTAGTGGGGGGTTTTCTATAGGTGTGGTATCTGTCAGTGGTTCTGGCCAGAGACTTCACTTCTAACTGTATGTCCATAGATATTACATGGGATGGGTGTGCAGTGGCTTCCACGTCTAGTACTTATAACTTTGTTCTTGGTTGCATGGCCTTTGGCCATGCACCCAAGACTGCACACACTCCCCACAACTTGCCAATCGAAACGCAATTCTACGGGTGTATCCATGGGTGTGACATGCTGCGGTGGTTGTGGCCGGGGCATACAGTCTTGGAAGTAAAGCCTTCGCCCTTCGGCCGACGGCCATGCATTCAAGACTCTAGGCCGTGGCCACAACCACTGTAGCATGTGACACCCATGGCGGCGTACTAATGAAAATAATAATAGCCATAGGAAATAGTAATGCAATCACGGCATGTTGTCAATTTTTATGTTCGCTGCCTCTACGCGTGTCCTTACAACAGTTACAAGTTCCCTGTGCACTGGACGGACTGAAATACTGCCCTTATTGGACCCCTCATTTTCTGTGCGTACAAGGTGGGCATAGTAAATACATCGTGAAGAGATTATAACTGTGTTATTGGGTGCATAGCCTTTGGCCATGCACCCAAGAGTGCAGGGTCTCTCCACAACCACCTCAGTGATGTGTGGTACTGGGGTTTTTTCTATATGTGTGGTATCCTTCAGTGCTTCTGGCCAGAGGCTTCACTCCTAGCTGTATGTCCATAGATCTTACATGGGATGGGTGTGCAGTGGCTTCCACGTCTAGTACTTATAACTTTGTTTTTGGGTGCACGCACTCCCTACAACTTGCCAATCGCTTCACTCCTAGCTGTATGTCCATAGATCTTACATGGGATGGGTGTGCAGTGGCTTCCACATATAGTACTTATAACTTTGTTTTTGGGTGCATGGCCTTTGGCACGCAACACTACAGGTGTATCCATGGGTGTGACATGCTGCAGTGGTTGTGGCCAGGGCCTACAGTCTTGGAAGTACGGCCATGCATCCAAGACTCTAGGCCCTGGCCACAACCACTGTAGCATGTGACACCCATGGTGGCGTACTAATGAATATAATAATAGCCATAGGAAATAGTAATGCAATCACGGCATGTTGTCAATTTTAATGTTTGCTGCCACTACGCGTGTCCTTACAACAGTTACAAGTTCCCTGTGCACTGGACGGACTTAAATACTGCCCTTATTGGACCCCTCATTTTCTGTGCGTACAAGGTGGGCATAGGAAATACATCATGAAGAGATTATAACTGTGTTATTGAGTGCAGGGTCTCTGCACAACCACCTCAGTGATGTGTGGTAGTGGGGTATTTTCTATAGGTGTGGTATCCTTCAGTGCTTCTAGCCAGAGGCTTCACTCCTAGCTGTAAATCCATAGATCTTACATGGGATGGGTGTGCAGTGGCTTCCACATCTAGTACTTATAACTTTTTTCTTGGGTGCATGGAAGACTGCACGCACTCCCCACAACTTGCCAATCGAAACGCAATACTACGGGTGTATCCATGGGTGTGACATGCTGCGGTGGTTGTGGCCAGGGGTGGTTCAGCCGACGGCCATGCATCCAAGACTCTAGGCCCTGGCCACAACCACTGTAGCATGTGACACCCATGGCGGCGTACTTCTGAATATAATAATAGCCATCAGGAAAAGTAATTCAATCACAGCATGTTGTCAATTTCAATGTTGGCTACCACTACGCGTGTGCTTTCAACAGTTAGAAGTTTCCTATCCACGGCATGGACTAAAGTGCTATCGTTATTACACCCCTCATTTTCTGTGCGTACAAGCTATCCATGGAAAGTACATCATGAAGACCAAGCCCCAGAACAAATGCATTGCTCACCCATGTCTTACTGTCTGAACCTTTCCCAACAGTCTGTGACACAGCAAAAGAGTTTTATAAATAGAGCATGTGTACGCTAGTTGTTGCTCCGCTTTCGGCGGATCCAAGATGTCGGGCGCATCCAAACAATCTGACGCAGAACACGTCTCACAGCAGCCAATGGGCAGAGACGTCGCGTGTCTGCGGTCATGACGCCAGCCCCTTAGCCAATCGGTATCTTGTCCATGGACCGAACAGGGAAGTGTGACCGTGAAGCGGACATAGATATCACTAATGTTTTCAGACCTACTTTTTCATAATTTTAAAGAAAAGTACTGCATGGAAGGTCACCAAATTTACAAAAGCACGCTTTCTGGACCAAGCCCCTGTACCTGCCGCAGATTTCGTGAAAATCCGTCCAGCTGTTTCAACTGTAGCCGTGCGCAAAGTTTTTCCCCCATTCAGTCTACGGGAAAAAAAGACGTTTTGGGACCCCCCTATAACTTTTGAGTTATAGAGTGGCGCATATACTTGTTTTGCAAAGTTTGGTGAGGATTCGTCCAGGGGGAGCAAAGTTATAAGCCGCCCAAAAAGTGCTCTTCCTATTGAAACAGCAACTTAACCATAACTACACGGCCACTACCGTGGCCGTGTAATTTAATAAAAATTTGAGGTCAATTTTTAAAGATACATTACTTGAAATTGGACCGCAGTAAAACAATTGGGTGGTGAGCCATACGTTAGACGATTTTATTCCAGAGGATATTGAAAATGAATGTACAGTAGTCAGGTGTTTTAATCTCAGGTGTCATGGAGGCCTCTACAAAGGGAGCTAAATCACTTGTTCCTTAGGGACACTACATAATCCTACTCCACTGATGACCACACTTACAAGTCACACTGAGGTATACTGAAAACCTGTACATTCTAACAGCATCGAGGGAAAAGGCTGCATGGTCAAGCCACACTGAAGCGCCCTGGAAGGTTCCTAAATGCCTACTAAATTAGGTTGAAATAGGCTTATATTGACAAATCGCACTTTGGTGTTGCGGGAGTTATAATCCAGAGCCCCAGTTAGGGAACTGGGTTCTGAGGGAGAGCCACATGGGGCTGATCGTCTTCTGTCTCACAAGACACCCTACTGAGACATGCAATGCAAATGGCAAACATTGCACTTTACAAATACCATGTAATTTAATATAACTCACAAATCAGAATGAAGGGACAATTTACTCTGCCGCCATCTTTTTCTTTGGGCGTGTGTTTTAATCCCCAGTTACTTGAACCATCAAAACCTTTGCACGATCATGTGCCGTCCCAAGTTTGTGGGAGAAATTAGACTGATGATATAAATGATCATTATTGGAAGAAGGTATGGCAGAGTCTTGAAAACAAAATGCAAATAAAAAAATCACAGTGCCGTCTAGTGACTCGTTAATGTCTCATACCTCTAGTATGGTCGCCATAATTATGGGCAAAGGCAGATTTTGGGTGCGAACCCTACTTGGATTTTTTGCAACCTCGCCATGCACGTGCACATTTCCTCGAGTTTCGCATCAATACTTTGAAAGTGGGCTCTTTCATTCAGAAATGGAAAGGGCCAGATAGCTTGCCATGTCAGGTTTGCGCTGAGTTGGAGGGGTCTAGCGCCCACTTTATGATCTTTAGCAAAGGTTATAGCGATTATAGAGTGAAATATTGAATCCCCTTGTTTAAACAGGCAGGTATCCAACAAGTGGAGGTAGCAATGGCTTTTTGTGAAGGCTCGAATAACTTGGGTGCGCTTTTCTTTGTTGCCAAGTATGTGTATAGGACCTGGCTGAGAAGGATCAAAGTAAGGAATGATCTTGCACTTGTTGACTTGAACTGATGCTTATGAGTTTGCAATGAATTTGGTGATTTCTTTTATAAATTGTTCACTTTTTATCCAACTTATGTAACAGCATCATTCCATGTTTATGGGCGTGTTTTTAATACTTGTATGTATCAGGTACTGTACGCCATATTTGCGGCCTATTGATGTTATTAATTGTGTGAAAATGTGTTTTATACTTATCAAACATAATTGTTATATATATATATAACTTTTATGGCTCATGCTGCAAAAAAGTAATTGATGATGATGACAATTATGGTGCAGCCTTACATGGGCAGGTGTTGCCCTCATATTCCTCATATGGGTTCTTGATAGGACAGGGGTACCATAGGCCAGGGGCACTTCCTTCATATGCCAATACAGCCGCATGGGCCTACTTAGTGCTATTCTATAGAAGATAAAGTCTCACACAAAAGGTATAGGGTCTCATTATGACCCTGGCGGTCCGGGAACGACGGTACCGGTAAGCATGCCGGTACTGTAGTTCCCGGACCGCCACGCTATGAGCTGTGCTCGCGGGCACCTTTCAGCCCGCCAGGTTTTGCCAGCACGGCTACCGCCGGAGTTGTAATGAGGCCCATAGTCATTATATGCTTAATGGAACCCCACATTCCCAGGTGCTGCCCCAATATTCCAGATCTACTATATGCAGATACTACCCTTGCATACCTATTGTGGCCCCACATACCAGGTTTATCACATGTAACACAGAGCCTGGCATGTCCAGGTTCTGCTATGATATACCAAGTGTAATCTCCAAAGTCTCAGCAATGCCATCTGTAATGTCTCATACTGCTAGTATGGTCGCCATATGTACGGTGCAGCCTCGCATGGCCAGGTGCTTCCCTCATATTCCAAATGCATGTTCCAGAGCTCCAAGAATACCAAGGCCAGTAAAAGTCCACATATGCATGGTGCAGTCACCACATGCACGGTATAATCTCACATGCCTAGGTGCTGACATTGCATGCCAAATTCAGCCTCAAATGCTCCAGAACTGCCATGCAATGATAGTGAATGCTTTATATGGTTGATAAACTCACCTTGCGCAAGATACAGACTCATTTGAGCAGGTGCTGCCATCATGCACCAAGCACAGTTTAAGATGCCCCAGAAAGGTCATCTAATAAGGTTACATGTCTGGTATAGGCATCATATGTAAAGGCCAGCTGCAATCATATGCTGAATTCAGCTTCAATGGACCCACAATGCAATGCCATGTCATATAATGCCTTATAATATGATCAGGATTGTATACAGTTATGACATTCTGCTTTGCAGCACTGTACTAATATTGTTTATTCACAAATGTAATGGTACTTTAATGTATGAACTTCATGAAGATGAAGGGCTGAGTCTACCTTAATGAGGTTTTAACTTGTGAAGGGCAGACAGAACCCATGTCAGAGGCGATCGAGTACCTCGTTGAGCTGTCCACGGCAATATTCATTTTACAGTCACCAGATCTAAGGTGCAACTTAACCTATCCAGTTGCTGGAATCACCAGCCAACTGTAGCCGCAAATCCCCCCTGCTAATATATTATCAGAACAGCAGTATATTTTGTAAATAACTTTATTAGAAATAAAATGGAGTGGCTAAACAGTATGCTTTAGCTGGTCTCTGTCAAAATGAAATCAAGAAGAATAAATAAACACATACATTTTCCTCACATAGAAAAAAGCAGCATCCACAAATATGATTGCAAGAGCACAGCACTGTACATCACTAAGAGGATGCCTCACGAAGCAAACATACATGAAGTGTGTGAGATTTATGACTTGAACTTCGAATTTTGCATGCCTTCCAGGGATGTTTAACTTTTGATAATTTAGAGGCAGGGGTGAAAAGACATTGGGCCTTATTACAAGGTTGGAGGTAGCCTTGCCAGTAAAACCGACAAGACTACCTCCAAACTTGCAAGAAAGTCTGGCACCCACGAATGGGCAATTACTGGAGTAATCCAGCCCCGCCGGACGCTGCAATTGCCCTTTCGCGGGTGCCGGAATTGGGTAATCCCCATTCCCATTTGACCCCCATAGGGCTCAAAGGGAATGGGGATGCCTGTAGCACCGGCACGGTTCATAACGGTACCTGTGCCACAGGCATGCTGTGCTCGCGGGTGCCTTTCATTTCGCCAGGTCAGACCTGGCGGAATGACAGGCACCCGCGAGCACAACTCAGAGTTTTCTGGTCCGAATACAATGGTACTGGCAACATTACCGGTACCATTGTATCTGGACCGGCAACCTCGTAATGAGGCCCATTCTCATGACACACAAGAGCTTTGTGTGTCTTTCTCTCACACAGCCAGGAGGAGCAGGGGCAATACCAGGGGTACCAAAAGGGCACTCAGCAGTAGAAAATGGTGACCTGGTGACTCCTACACGATGTCTGTGGATTCAACCCTATTGTGTTTGTGTGATTTGCAAAGCACCTAATGATGAAGAGGTGTCTGTTTACTGGAGACTGAAGATGTAAATCAAAACTAAAGTGGCAAATGGTGAATTTTTTAATTGGTGGGGCGTAAATATTGGCCAAAAAGTTGCAAGAGCGACAGAGCACAGCAAGGGAGCCTGGACTGACCAAGGATGGTTCAGGGGGTTCATCCGCAAGAAATAATAATAGGCTTAAATGGTGGGTTATACAGCACACTGTGAAAAATTGGTTAAAAAGCCAGACAGTTTGCAATTGTTTTTTAGGGTAATTCATGAAAAATTCCAATAGATGTAAGTTACCAACATTGCACAGGAGCATTTCCCAATGCATTTTTGTCATGCCTTTCCCCACAATATATGCCAGTATAAAAGAGATTTTCACACTGCCTGTGCCCATACATTTGCATGCTCATTACACCTATATATGACAGTATTCCCATATAAGAACATACTCATGTTGCACATAATGCTAGCAATGATATCATAAGAAAGCATGTCTAGACTGCTCTGCCAATATATGCCGGTACATGCACCTAAGAACATACTCCTGTTGGTTTAGCCATTAAAAATGCCATGCCACAATAATACGAAAACATGTTTCAACTGGCTGCTCCAATGCAGGCCAGTACAGACACATAGTAACACTTATCATGTTCGCTTCATCATAGATGATCATGTGGAGGAGCAGGTAGACACATATAACCTAACTCCCACCCCCTCACCACCATCAGACTGGAACAGCAGGGGAAGAGCTGCATGAGGGACCCCCTTTGTTGTCCCTATACCTCATTGAGAGTATGAGAGATGTTATGCACGCAGACAACCATATCGAATATACCCTCACATTGACAGAGTCGATGGATGTCTGCATGGACCATTAGACATTATGGAGCACTGAGTGACATCGGACAAGAGCTGGGTGATGTCATGAAGGAGCTATATAAGAATATGCTGAAACTGTATGAAAATACTTAAGGATGACGATGTAACTGGAGCAACAAGAGAAACATGTATGAAATGATAAAGTAATCATGTATGTAAAAAGAAGATGAAGTAACTTGTGGATCAATAAGTGTAAATACACAGTAACGCAAGGTAAAAATGATGCATAGAAGCTTGCTATAGAGGCATATATAGAACGTGGCAAGGATGGCAATTATTGGAAAATGGGCGCTGACTTGTGTGAATATCCATTCTAACTACCTCAGAAACTGATCAGGGCTGAAGAGTCAGGAGATGCTGGAAAATGACTTTGTGCGCAAATGAAGAGGAGTCTATGTTGGCCTAGGATCAAGGATGCTATTTCAAGAAATAACTGTAGAGCACAAAGGGAGGCAGGTGGATGAGTCATATTTCTCTAAGATTAAAAAAGAAGAACACAAATGCAAGAGCCAAGTATTTGACAATTAACAGTGAATGAAGTCTATATAAGATAGAGTTTGCAAGTCTCTAGAGGCCAAGGGAGCAATAACACCAAGCTAAATTGAATACAACAGCAGTAAATAGGAGGTAGAAATTGACACATTTGGGGTCTCTTCACAGGTGATTCAGAAGTCCAAAACAAGGGCTATTCATTAATCCTCGAATGAAGATAAGTGATGTGCTTTTACTTCTTCGAATGTCCTAGAACAGAGAGCAACAGCAAGGCCAACTACAGACGGGAAACAATGGCTCATGGATGGTCTGATGAGAGATGATGGCCTAATTGGGAAAGTGGGGAGTAATCTGATGTGACTCAAGCACGTGGGTTTCGATTTCCTTACGTGCTGCTAGCGAGCCGAAAGTCCAAGGCTGGGTGGGATTCCAACCAATCAGTGGATCTATGGGGAAACCTGCTATACAATGTTGCATAGAACAATCCACTGCCATTTTGTCCACTATAATCAGTATTATACACATTTAGAGGTAGTTTGAGGTGTGTCTTATCCATAAGAGACTGACAATGAAATACTAACTTGTATACTTCTATATGTAGACATGCTCCTCTAACCAATCCCTCCTGCCAGTAGGTTTTATAGTTTGCCATGTAGGATGACATCATAGATGATGCATACACGGATATAAGACTTCTCTGTAATCAAGTTCGTGTGTGAGTGTGGAAGCTTTTGTCTGATGTTTGTCAGTTGTCCCTGCTTTATTGAAATAAGAATAAAGTAGCATTTGCCATATTCCTTGATTCTCTCAGATTATTTGGTCTGAGATCTTTTATTGGTAATTCCATCCAACACAAGAGACGCGTCAAAAGTGCTAGAGCACAATTTGGTAACAGTGCAGATGGTTCAAGGTCTAATCAACCTAGGTCCAGAACCAGGCTCTCGGATGATTGGTTGCTGCCGGCACTAGCCAGAAGACTGCAGAGTTTCCTGTAGAGATTGGCACGCAAACATCACGTGAAAGTCGATATGGTTGACAGACGCCGCTTTGACAAAATTCCTGTCTGGTCCACGCAGGTGCCACGTGGACGGAAGGGGAACTGGTCGATTGGGGGAGAATCGATGCAGAGGGACTCAAGCTGAGATACGGATGTAAGTAGAACATCGAAGGTGGCAAAAAAAGGGAGAGGGACTATGGTGTAAAGATATATATATATATATATATTATGTAACAGGATTTTTGGGGATTATAAAGAAGAGAAGTAGATACCTCGGTTCCAAGCAGACAGAAGGGTACACACTAAAAAGACCCCATATAGGGGTGTTAAGGATAACTGAGGCAAGGCAAACAAGAAGAGTGTTTATCAAGCTCCAAAATGGGGCAAGAAAATGAGATGAGTTGCATTTCCTAAAGATAGTAAAGGAAGGTGTACCCAGGGGAAATTATTAAAGTGCACAGGTGTGGGGATAAAAATATGTCAGTGTGAAGCTTTTAGTGTGTTTAAACTAATAGATATAAAACAATAGTAAAAAAGTTAAGGTGATTTTTTAGATTTTTGTTCAAAAGATTGACGTCAATCAGAAGGATAAAAATGAAAGCAAACAAATAAATAAACAGGAGCTTCTTAAAATATCAATTATAGAACAATGATATACCAAAAAGTGATAGAAAGTGTAAGTGAAGGAACAAAAAGAACATTGTTGCACAGAATTTTAAAAAGCAGATGCTAAAATTGACCAGAGTGGTATATTTGACAAAATGAAGGAACGAATACAAAATCGGGTAAGTATAGACAGTCAAAATCGACTTCTGACCATGGGAGACACTCCACTTTTTCACCTATGTAGGACATTGCCGAGGTACACAGCAAAGATAGGGTAGTACATTTCCAAATAGGTTAAAGGCATGACTAATAAAAATCTTATGCCATGCCCTCAGGAGGGTTCATTGTCAAAAGCAGTATTGTGACATATGACGACATATTTGCATGCCACATATAAGGGAAAGAAGCTGCAGAAAAGGTTGGCTATTTTAGACTTATGGAAAATGTGTCAGAGTGAGAAATAAGATCCAGCGGGGAGTAGATGCTTAACCAGCATAATGGGGAGGATAAATCGCTTTTGACTCCCATTTCCCCTCCTGAAAACAAGAGTGTAGACGCAGAGGAGAAGGGATTTTATCCTTTGAAGGAATTGAAAGCAGAAGTGGGGTAGGTTAATCTGACATATGAGCCCTCAGCCTACAACAGTGAGGACAATGGGGAAGAGGACAAAGACAGAGACCACAAGTATATACTGACACGCGATGAAAATAAACAGCATGAGGAGAGGAAGGACAGACAAGATAGATAGATGGAGATAGAGGGAGAAGCGAGGAAACAGAAGGCAATACATGACAAAGCTAAGGGAATAGCGATAGTACAGAATGAGTGGATGGGAGGGCAAATATTAATCACACTGGATGACAAGGGTATTGATAGGGTTCGAGAAAGAGAAGAGAACGAAGAGCGGGAAAAGAAAGAAAAGGAGGAAGAGAGAGCATATAAAGAAGAGAAAGAAAGAATGCAAGCACAACGAATTAAAGAATGAAGGTGGCAAAGAAGGCCAGAGGATGATGAATTAAGGGAGATGAGGAGAAGAGAAGAAGCGATGAATAGAAGTGGGGGGTTAAAAGATGACGAGATAAAATATTTATGTCATAGAAGTCTAATGTCAATTGAAGCATAGTTACAACTTGAGGAAGAGAGAGGGTCACACCAGCACGGCAGGGAGCTGCAAGGAGTGCCAGGAGTACCAACATGGACTGATGTGCGGGACACAGAAGGTGTAGAGAAACAACTTGGGCATTTATATAGGCAGATGAGGGATACGAAAGGGTATAAATCACAAGAGAACGTAGAAGGGTCTATTTCAAGGGAAAGGGGAGGAAGATCAGATGATGCCATAACAGCGAGCATAGGACACTGTCTTTTAGTAGACTTGGTGCCTCATTACAAGGTTGGAGGTAACCATGGTGCTATTAGCGCCATGGCTGCCTCCAAAACGTACCGACTCTGCCCTGGTGAATGGAGCTATTACCGCCCCAGTCCAAGGTTGGCGGGGCCGGTAATTCCCCATTCACCAGGGCCGTTCCCCATTCCCATTTGAGCCCCCATAGGGCTCAATGGGAATGGGGAAGGTGCTAATAACGGTACCGCAAATTGCGGTACCGTTCTTAGCTCTAAAGTCTCTTTGCGGGTCCTGTCCTTAATGCCTGGTAAAACCAGGCATTAAGGGAGGACCTGCAAAGGGAACTCGTAGTAAGGCGGTAAGGGATTACTGGCACCGGTGCCCTTACTGGTGGCGGTAATCCCTTACCGCCCACCTCGTAATGAGGCCCTTTATCTTGATGATGTGGATAAAGATAACAGTCAGAAAGCTGGGGCTTAATGATGTCAGACGAAGAAAGGAAAGAAAAGGAGAGAGCGCAAGGGGAGGGCGCATGCAGATTGTCAAAGGAATCAAGTGTAGAGAAAGGGGTAAAATGGTCAGATTTAGAGGACCCTAAAGAGGGAACACCAGAACCAATACCATATACTGAGCGACCACAAGGACGAGGGCGCAGTGCAGGGGATGTATCCCCACTTTATGAAAGCAAATTAAGGGTATTGCCAGGAGGAAGACAAACGGGCGAAATGTGCCCCACCTGGAAGACTAGAAGTGCAGGCAGGTATGATTATGTACCAGGATTTTCACAATTCCCATTATTAGAGAAAGGGGGGATGACCACAATATATACTATAGCTACTGATGAATAAATATAATTTAAGCTGTAAATTACAGAGTGTAAATTCTGGTGCAGGAACATGGATTTATGAATTAGAGAGAATGACATCAGGAATGTTGTTAGCTATAAGGGACATAAAAGGCCTGCTGGCAGCCATTATAGGAGAGAGAGCTGACAACATTTGGCAGCATGCAGGATATGCAGGTGTGACTGCACAAAATAGGACACACAATGGAGTACCATTTAATAATTGCAGAGCAGACGTATGGCGGGTACTCAGAGTACAATACCCCAATACATCAGATATGGGTCGGATTATGACTAGGAAAATGGGGGAGTATGAAGACCCTGTTGTCTATATTCAAGATATTCAAGATTTAACCGTGGGATAAAACAGTAGCATTATTTTACCATATTTTGTGTCAGGGACTGCCCGAGCCAGTGCAAAGGCAACTGAAGAAACAGGTGGGACTGGAAGCGAAACATGGCCAGAAATACAATTGACGATCGTGCATCACTGCCGATTATTGCAGGAGAAGAATAAGAAGAAAGCTGAGAGTAGAAAGCAGGAGGAAGCGAAGTTGGTTCAGAAGATGTTGTCAAATATAGCCATAGAGGGAGCAGTATTGAAGAGTAATGAAGGTGTAGTGACACAGGAGATGCTACCAGTATAGCAACGTAGCATAATGTATCCCCCAGATCAGAGTGGGTATAATTATTGGCCAAGAGGAAGAGGGAATGGGCCTAGAGGAGGAGGGAGAGGTGGATTTCAAAACCCTCATGGAAGGGGAAGGTTTTAATGGTGGATAGTGAATACTCGCATAGTTCTATTATTGAGGAATGATTGAACCCATGCTACTGCATCCTTAGAAAAGTGAGCTGCTGAGGCAAGGTGATTGCAGAGGACTTCGTGGTCCACCAAGTCAAAAGCAGCTGACAAGTCAAGAGGGGGCAGCATAGCAGTTTCCCCTTTGACTTAAAAACACAAATTGAGGCACTCACAGACAATCAGTGCAGTTTCAGTGCCGTGTTGCGGCCTGAAACCTGATTGGTGAGTGCCGAGGAGGTGATTCGTTTCCAGGTATTGTTGTATCTGAATGACAGTAGCGTACAAGTATCTTTAAAAGGAAGGGAATGGTCGTGATGGGCCTGTAGTTAGTTGGAATGGCTGGATCTAAGGTTTGTTTTTTCAGCAGAAGTAGGACCCAGGATACTTTCAGGTTACTTGGGACCCGTACCGCCGCATTACGAGTTCCCCTCGCGGGACAGGGTAAGCACACCTGGGAAAACCAGGCGTGCTTACCGGGTCCCGTGAGGGGAAGAGGGAGCAAACAATGGGCCATCTCGTAATGGCCTGTTGTTTGCTCCCTCTCCCATTCCCATTCAGCCCTAAGAGGGCTGAATGGGAATGGGGAAGGACCGTGTCCGGGTCCTTGGATGGAGGAATTACCGGGCCTTCCGAACTCGGAATGGCCCGGTAAATCCTCATTCCGAGGACCCGGACCCCGATGTGATTTCGGTGGCAGCCATGCCGGCAATAGCGGCATGGTTACCGCCGAACTCGTAATGAGGGCCCAAGCATTTTTACTTCACTAGAGACTTTTATGG
This sequence comes from Ambystoma mexicanum, assembly GCF_040938575.1. Lineage (NCBI taxonomy): Eukaryota > Metazoa > Chordata > Amphibia > Caudata > Ambystomatidae > Ambystoma > Ambystoma mexicanum. The sequence continues at coordinate 1,166,574,341 of NC_090935.1, read as the reverse complement.
TGTTTCCATCAATGATGAAGGTAGAATAGCGTTTATCTAGTTAGGTAAGGCGGGCTTGGGAGCCGATGATGAGGAGTTCAGTCTTGTCATTGTTTAAACAAAGACTGTGGGTGGCCATCCATGCTTGGATTTCTAAGTAGATGTTGTTCATCATTTTTGTGTCATTTATATAGCAACCAGTGAGCGTGATGAGGATCTGGGTGTTGTCCGCGTAATTAGTGTAGGTGACACTCAGATTGTCAAGATGATCAAAGAGATGCTTGGTGAATATATTATAGAGTGTGGGGGAGACACAAGATCCTTGTGAAACTTTACAGTTGATGGGCTCTGGCGGAGCAGGTGCTAAATGTGAGAAAACCCTTATGGTTCGGTTTGAAAGGAAGGATTGTATCCAGCTGGCGGCATTCGGTGAGAAGGCTGCTGCTGTGGTTAGGTGCTTGGTCAGGAATTTATGGTCGACGAGGTCGACGGCTGTTGAGAGATCCAAGAGTAGGAGAATGGCTAGTTTCCCCTTGTCCTTAGATTCATCCATCTGTATTTTTAGATCTAAGAGTGCTGTCTCGTGCTGTGTCTGAAACCAGACTGACGTAGATCTATTAAATCATTATCTTCCAAGTGTTTCTGGATTCTGAGATAGTGTGCGCGGTCAAGAATTTTTAGAAGGAAGGGGACCGTTGTTATAGGCCTATAATTGGTGGGGATGCTGGGATCTAGATTAGGTTTTTTAGAAGTGGTCTGACCTATGCTTCTTTGAGATTATCAAGTACTGAGCAGTTTTTGAAGGATGAGTTTATCAGCGCTGTAATGAATGGTGCTAGTTCTCTAGCGCCATCCTTGATGATCGAGGCTTGGCAATGATCACTTTGGCAGTTGGATGGTTTTATCCCAAGAATTATGTGTTCTACTTCCTTGATGGAGACTGGTGTAAACTGGAAGTGAGTCCATAGTAAGCTTTGGTGAGCATGGGCTCCGGTGACAATGTTTGCATTAGTGGATAAGATATTTTTTTTTGTTTCAATTTTAGTTTGTAATAGTGCTATTTTATTTGACAGGGCCTTCTGTATATTTGCACACCAAGCGGTTTCTTTCAAGCATGTGTCAGAAGGGGGAGCAGATGACTCTAGTTCGCTAAGTATAGTAAAAAGTTCCTTAGTATTTGATTTAGCTTTCTAGATTCTTTCATTGTAGATTTCCCTTTTGGTGTTATGAATGGCAGCCTTCTAGTTTGAGGCCGCAGCGACAAAGTTCTCTTTGTTGGTGGTGGAGGGAGATTTTCTCCAGATGGTTTCAGCTGCTCTTTTAACATTACGGAGTGATTTTAGTTCTGCTGTAAACCAATTATTTAGGTGGGTTGTAGGTTTGGCTTTACGAGGCTTTAGTGGAGTGATCTTATTTATTGCTTGTTCCAGGGTGGTGTTGTATCTTTCAACTAGAAGGGCAGGGTCCTTGTCAACGTTAGGTGAGTTAGTGATGGGCTATAGCAGTGGCAGTAAGTGTTCTATAGTTAAGTTACGCTTGTTCCGGGACGGGGTGGGAGGGGCAAGGGTTACCTCTGAATTGATGGGTGGTTTTTCCTGTATAGAGATAGTGATGCTGTGTTGGTCTGACCAGACAAGTGGTTCATTTTTTAGGATAGTGGTGGGGCAGTTCTAGTCTGCCAACCAGACTAAGGATCTACCTTTATTGTGGGTTGGTTCGTTAATGTTAAGCTTGAATCCAAGTTGAGAGATGGTATTCTCAATGGTAGATGCGTTTGTATCTTTCGTGTCGTGAAGGCCAAGGTTTAGGTCAACTAGTAAGATGATATGAGAGCTCGGTTTGGTGTTTTTTGTTAGGTGTTAGGAGAGTGGAGATGTCATCCTCGAAGGAGGATATGGGTCCGGGCGGCCAGTAGATGAGATGTAGAAGTAAGTCTGGTTTTGTGTGAGGGGAAGTTTAACTGAGAGTAGCTCGGCAGACGGTAGTGGTGTGCTGGAAAACTCTCTTAGGCCGAGGTGAGTTTTAGCAATAAAGGCAATGCTGCCCCCTTTACCTGTGGCTCTATTGGCTCTGAAGATGGTGTAGTTACTTGTCAGGGAGCGCTAATGTTACAGCGGGTCCAGAGGCTGGGTTAAGCCATGTCTCTGATATGGCTACAAAATCCAGTTGATTAGAAGTGATGTAGTCAGCAATGTCAAGGGCATGGGCTGGCAATGATTGAGCATTGATAAGAGCTCCTTTGATACCTGGAAAGACGGGTGAGTGTTGTCGAAGTGGTGCGGGAGGAGTGCTGTCTGGTACTGTGTTGATGGGTGAGTGGGCAATGGAAAGCTAAATGACTACCTTGGGAGTGGATAGCCTGTTTTTTGGTACCTTGGGGAGGAGGCGAGAGCTTAGTCTGGCATTCCTGGTAGTAAGTGGACATGGGATCAATGGCATAGGTGGGGTGGCAAAGCGATGGGTCTATTCCATATGTGCCGGAACCACAGCAAATGCAGCAAGGGCCATTACAAATGCAATCGCCACAAGGGCAATTACAGCAAGTGCCTATGCAAACACAACAGCTACAATCTCAGCAAGTGCTGACACAACCTGCCATGGTACCACAATGGAATATGAACAGAGCAGTTCAGCAAGCACCTGCGCCCAAATTGGGGAGTGCGACTATGGTAGGAGGAAAACCTTTCACATGTACAGGGATGAATTTATATCCACAATAGAGCATCCTACAGAGGGACCTGATGTGTTCAGTACTATCTGTGATGCCAGACCCCCAAGAGGAACCAAAGGTCAAGGTGACGATAGGAAGCAAAACATTTTCATTTCTGGTAGACACTGCAGTAACTTGTTCCTTTGTCCGTGAGGGAAAATATCCAATGTCAGGTATTGTCATGAATGCGCAAAGATTTTCTGGGGTGACGAATTTAGTTCCTTTTACAGACAAATTAACAATCACTACAGGAAAACATGATGTGTTGATGCCAGTTTTGTATTCTAGGCAGACGCCAGTTATATACTAAGGCGTAATTTGATGACGAAACTTAACATGACAATCAAGGTCATTACGAGAATGGAGGTAGCCATGCCTCTATTTGCGGCATGGCTACCCCCGTTCCGGGTCCAGGTTCCCTGAATGGGGAATTACCGGGCCATTCCGACTTGGAGGGCCCAGTATTTCCCCATTCAGGGAAGCCGACCCGAGTACATCCCCATTACCATGAGATCCCCCATAAGGCTCAATGCAAATGGGGATGATGCTAACAATGGGCCCGTTAATGACGGTAAAACCAGGTGTCCTTAGATGGACCCCCGAGTGGAACTCGTAATGAGGCAGTAGGGGGTTAACAGGGCCGGCAGCTCTACCGCCCTGTTAACCCCCTACCGCCAGGGTCAGAATGACCCCCAATATCTTTTACTGATGAAGGAATAGTGTGTTCCACCACAGGGATACACTATCCGATTGTGAAAGAACTTATTTTAACCTTTACATGCCAGAAGGCATTACAAGGAGTTCCCTTAGATGCAGAAGTATTTTTATATGGAGTGACTGTTTTATTATCGTGGATGCCCAGATTGATAGGTACACTATTAAGAATACCTGATGAGTTTTTGATCAGACCAAAAATCCCTATTGATGATGAAGAAGGGCAGATTATTCCCTTAGAGTTAGAAGCAGCAGTGGCCAGAGAGGAAACAGTGGGTCTTCCAGGGACAGATGATGAGGGAAAAGGATGGAGAACATTGATAGCTCTCAGTGAAGGATACAGGCTGACAGATTTGACAAATAAAGAGCTGTTTAAGTATGAATATTCAGGCGATGAGTTTTTATAAGAATTACTTTTTGGATTAAAGTAGAGACTAGCGAAAAACCACAGACAACGGTGTTGCTAAAAAAGGTACCAACATTTCTTCAAAAAAATGTAGAGAAGGTACCAAATATTTTATGGACCTAAAGTCCATATGATGTGGGTCTATTAAAAGGAGTAGGAGCATCTAAAATCAAACTTAAACCAGGAGCACGTTTGCCACGTGCAATGCAATACCCCATGTCTAGACAGGCGGATGAAGGTATATTTGGGACCATTTGCGCTTTGATTAAGCAAGTAATATTGGTGCCATCGGACACTCCATGTAATACGGCTGTGTACCCAGTGAGAAAATCAAAGGAGGGGGGTCATGGAGATTTATAGAGGACCTTTGCCCTCTAAACAATATAGTCGAAGCTGAGTTTCCTTTAGTGACAAATCCTGCGACAATATTTTGCAATATCCCATCCAAGGCCAAGTATTTGACAGTCATAAATTTAAAAAATTTGTTCTTTTCAATCCCCCTTCATGAAGACTCACAAGGTTTGACTTCCTTTTCGTATAGAATGATCTGTCTGAAACATACTTGATTGCCCAAGGGGTACTGTGAGTCCCTTTTGATCTCTAACAGAGTCCTTCAGATGGACTTGCGAAATGTCCATCTCGGAAGCACAATAGTGCAATACGTGAATGACATTTTGGTGTGCAGTGAGAAAGAAGAAAGATGTGGAGAAAATTCAGTGAATCTCATGACTATACTCTCAGAGAAAGGATATGAATTGGACAAAGAGAAGCTACAATATTGCCAGAAAGAGGTCTTGTACATAGAGCAATGAATCTCTCATGAGAGGAGGAAAGTGACCCCTTAGAGAGCAGAAGCAATAATGAAGACTGTAGAGCCTAAAAAAGTGAGGGAAATGCCTACATAATTATTGTGGGGCCTGGGTTTTTGATTACAGTACTTATATTTGACCACGTTTAAAAGGACTAAAAGAAGAACAGGCATTGGGAATTCCAGATTATCAAGAGGAGTTTTATCTATTTTCTCGGTCAAATGAAGAAGCCATGACAGCAGTTCTTCCACAGTAAATCACATTAGGAAACAGGCATAAACCATTGGCCTATTATAGTGGCATTCTATATCCAGTTATGAAAGGACATTATCCTTGTGAGTAGTCTTTAGCTGCTGCTGCATTCAGGATCGAACAAACATCAAGTATAACAATGGGGTGTTCAGTAACACTATTTGTAGAGCATGCATTATTTGCATTTTTAAAGATGGCCAAAAGTACATTGATGTCATGATGCCTACCTCCAAGGAGCCAGACCAGGCCCAGCTACCCCAGAGGCAGACATCATGTCCCTGAGGGAAGTCTCAGCAGCCCCAAGTAGGGGCCCTTTGGACTCAGTCCTGGCGCCTTTGGAGCCAGGCTCATATTGGACAACAGTCCTGGCGCCATAGGCGCCAGGCTCATAAAAGATGACTTTGTGTTTAAAGGTGCTTGGTGTAAACTTACCTGATGCAGACCATGCTGCAACATCCGGGCCATCTAGAGGCCTGAACGGGACTACTTTCTCTTTGGGGACTACTTAACCACACGGGTGTGGCCGGAGGAAGAATACATACCTGAGAGGAAGGATACATACCTGGAACTACTTTGAAGGCTATTTAAGCCACGGCCAAGCAGCAACTCACGCTTCGCGTTGTTCTGCATCTAGCAGCTGGACGCTCACCGTGTCTGCTCCTGCATCCTGACTTCTGCCACGCCCGCCAGCATCCTGGAACACCTGCAAAGGGAGAAGAGAAGAGAATAGGAGAAAGAAGAGTCCTTACCTGCTAAACTCCACATTCCGGAGACATTTCGCCGACGATCCTGAAAAAGAAGACATTCATTTTAAAAGCACATTGCATCGATCGCTGCAGCGCCGCATTCCACTCACCTTTACTAGGCGCCTCCATGTTCATCAGCGACCATCTGGATCCGCAACCACATTTCAGCGCCTAGGGAGAAAAAGACAAGAACAAAGGTGAGCTAGGGAAGAGAATAAGAAAACCTTAATTTGCCATCATAAGACTTACCTGTTGGGTCATTCCCACTTCATTTCGGGTCGGTGCCGCATCCTGGCATTTCCGGACCCCGGCCCCTAAGGGGAAAAAGAGACATCAGCGTTAGTGAGCGAATGCTAAGACATTACCTGAACGCTCATTAAAGACTTCCCTGATATCTACTGGAACTGCACCTTTTACTTCAGGTCGGTGCCATATCTCCGGCATTTCCGAACCCTGGCCCCTATGGGGAAAAAAGACACAAGCATTAGTGCATTTATGCAAGGACACTAAAGGAACCTCTCATCAAACAACTCACCTGAGTTTCCTTCGTCGGTTCCATTGCTCATCTCGGAATCTTTGTTCTGCACCTGAAATAGAGACAACGGACAATTATTATTTCGGGCTCATACTTATAAACAGAATTCTCACAGTACTTTACCGGGAAGGTCAAGAAAACTTTAACTCTCTACAATCCATGATCCAGTGAAGTAACTGGATTACAACGCGCCCCTGCATCAGAAGCAGGATGGAGAGCTCGTCCTTTCAGACCCTAAGGTGAGACTTCACGGGGAATCGCAGAAGGGTTTCGTGGAGGGTGAGAAGGGAGTGGGAGGCTTACACATTATCCTGCAGATTGTTAATACTCCCTTTTCACACACAGAAGGATATTTCTGCGAGTCAGACAAGCCAGATTTGAAGGTCCGGTCCTGTCCATCTTCCGAGTCCTGCGCTTCACCATAGAAGAGGCAACAGCACTCCAAACCAGGCCTGCGCCTCCGTGGGAGTCAGGTGAGCGTAACAGAACGCGAAGCCTACCTACAATTTCCCACCCGGGCGCTATGGAAACTTCCGAGACTGACCAGCTGGCCCAGCTTTTGGGGGAATTACGGGCAGAAGTACACTCCGCCCGCCAGGAAACTAACGCTCTCAAAAGAGAACTGATCCTATCTAAGGAAAGAACTGATGACCTGGCCAAACGGTTGTTGCAGGGTCAGGCAGGACAAACTCCTTTACCTAGTTCCGGGGGTAATCCCACTTCTATGATTTCGAATAACCCGGTACAAATCAATCTACCTGGAAACATGCCTTTGGCCCCGCCTGAACATTTTGCTGGGGACCCCAAGAAATATGCCGTTTTTATGAACCAATGTCGCTTACACTTCCTATGCAGACCTGGGGCCTTCCCTAATGACCAGACCAAGGTAGCTTTTGTATTATCTTATCTCAGCGGCAGTGCTGCCGATTGGTCAGTTCCTTTGGTAAATCACGATGACCCAATTCTCCAGGATTTTCAAGGCTTCCAGGCAAGCATGGAAAGATTATTTGCTCGACACTCTCAGGGACAGGCCCTAGACAACAAACTGCTATCCTTACGACAAGGTAACCAGGATCTCTTATCTTACATCGCCACCTTTAATAGTTTGGTTGTGGAAACTGGGTGGCCAGAGAATAAAAGGATCACATTATTTCATCGAGGTCTGCGTGGAGAATAAAAGGATCACATTATTTCATCGAGGTCTGCGCGGAGAACTTAAAGACGTGCTAGCCCAAATAGTAAATCCACCCCAAGTCTGCGCGGAGTACATAGACCTTGTGGTCCAACTTGATCACAGACTTCAGAATAGAAAAGCAGATCGATCCAAGTTTGAAACCAGAGTGTTGATCAAAACTCACGCTAACCCCAAGAGTACCGACGTTTCAGAACCTATGCAAATCGGTGGAGTTAAAGGACCGTTAACGCAGAAGGAACGGGAGAGAAGGCGGCAAAAGCAATTATGTCTCTATTGCGGAGCTTCTGGTCACTTTCTACGAGATTGTCCGGTAAAACCACCTAAGAAGGTGGTTGGAGCCACTGACAACAATTTAACAGAACCTGATTCGGGAAACGACCAAGCCCGACAAGCGTAGAGGTCCGCTTGCCGAGCTTGAAAACAAACTCTTTGACCTCGCATTTCATCATGCCAATGGTCCTCATGGATCCGAAACAGCCTCGGCGGTTGCATGCTATAAAGGCATACATCGACAGTGGAGCTATTGGAAACTATGTAGATCGTGAATTGGCCTCCAGGGTTAATCTCCCTCTCCGTCCGAAAACTAACAAGGATGTCATTACTACAGTTGATGGAACCGAAATAGCCTCAGGGCCGGTAACTCATTCCACTACAGAAGTGACACTAGTGGGTCAGGATGGACATCGGGAAGCTATTGTGTTTGACGTAATCAAGGCCCCACAGTTTCAAGTAATTCTTGGAATTCCTTGGTTAGAAACACATAATCCTCGAATAGACTGGCGAGCAAAGAGAATAACCTTTCCTGATTGTGAACAAACTTGTTATCCAAGAAATCCAAATATGGGCCTGGCCTCAGTAACTTCCGCCACTATACAACTACCGGCTGAGTACCAAGAATTCCAAGACGTTTTCCAAAAAGAACAGGCCAACACGTTACCTCCCCACCGGTCGTACGATTGTCAAATCGATCTGGTACCCAATGCTCAACCGCCTTGCAGTAGGATTTATGCTCTTACTGAACCTGAGAACCTTCATTTGCGTCAGTATTTAGATCAGTACCTTGCCAATGGTTTTATTCGCCCGTCAAAGTTTCCTGTTTCTCAGCTCTGTTCTTCGTGCCGAAAAAAGAAGGCGACCTTAGAACATGTATTGACTACCGCGCCCTAAATCAAATAACGATTAAGAATCATTATCCTCTGCCTCTGATCCCCGAACTTCTCGACCAGGTAAAAGATGCTTGTATGTACACCAAGTCAGATCTCCGGGGAGCTTATCACCTGGTGCGTATAAAAGAAGGCGACGAATGGAAGACTGCATTCCGCACCAAATATGGGCTCTTTGAAAATCAGGTGATGCCCTTCGGATTGTGCAACGCACCTGCCGCCTTTCAATACTTTATGAATGATGTTCTTCGGGAACTTATCGATGTTTGTGTCATCGTATATATCAACGACATCCTGGTGTACTCCTCTTCGGAATCCGATCACAGAAAACATGTCAGGGCAGTTCTTGAAAAATTGCGCCAGCACAAACTGTTTGCAAAACCCGAAAAATGCGTTTTTCATACCACAGAAGTCGAGTTTCTCGGATTCATCCTGACACCTAAAGGAGTCCGAATGGACTCGCGAAAGGTGGACGCCATCCTCAAATGGCCATCTCCTAGCTCTGTGAAGGGGGTTCAGAGCATGCTTGGTTTTGCCAATTTTTATCGAAGATTCATCCCGGAATTTTCTCGAGTGGTCCAACCCATCACAGCTCTCTTACGGAAGAATAAACGCTTCGAATGGACTCATGAGGCAGAACAGGCCTTTCAAGACCTAAAGACTAAATTCACCTCCGCACCTGTGTTGAAGCATCCACGCCAAGATCTCCCTTACATTGTTGAAACCGACGCATCCAGCTTAGCCATGAGAGCTGTCCTGTCTCAAAGGGATCCAATAACTAACCAACTACACCCTGTAGCCTTTTGGTGCAGAAAATTCTCAGCTCCTGAAATTAATTACGCAATCACCGACAAGGAGTTACTAGCTATTAAGTCTGCCTTCAAAGCTTGGCGTCATTACCTCCTCGGCGCAAGACACACCATCACGGTGATTACAGGTCACAGAAATTTGCAATATTTAAAGACGGCCAAAGCCCAATCATCACGTCAACTCCGATGGGCTTTATTCTTTGCGGAATTTGATTTTGTAATCACATGTCGCCCTGGTTGCAAGAATGGCAAAGCGGACGCTTTATCCCGGATTGGGATGGAAGAAACAAATTCGAGCTTAGAACCTGTACCGATTATACCTGAACAGAGAATTTTGGGTTTGACCTCTTTACAAACTAATGAGGACGTTCAAACTCGAGTTAAACAACTATTAGACTCCACAGCCTTACAAGAATGGAGCCAAAAGGGGTCACACTTTTCCGTTAATAACGATTTACCGTATTTCCAGGGGCGATTATTTCTGCCTAACAAAGAACTGCAAGAACTCGTTATTGCCCATTATCATGATACATTAATGGAAGGACATCCTGGTATCGCTAAAACTGAGGAAAAGATCAAACGACAATTCTGGTGGCCATCCTGGAGAAAAGACATAAAGGCCCTCATTACGACCCAGGCGGTAAGGGGTTTACGCCGGTGTAAACTTCGCCGACCCTTACCGCCTGAGTACGAGTTCCCTTAGCGCCATGGCGGATTTAACACCTGCTTTTAGCAGGTGTTAAAATCCATGGCGCTAAGGGACCTCGTTGTTAATTACGCCACCGTAATTTACGGTGGCGTAATTAACGCCTTCCCCACTCCCATTATGCCCTATGGGGCAAAAATGGGAATGGGGAAGGGTAAATGGGGATTGGGGACTTACCGCCCCGCCAAGGTCGGAATGGGGCGGTAAGTCCGCCAACCACCATGGCGGAGTTGGCAGCTTAGCGCCATGGACCATGGTGCTAATAGCACCATGGTTCTCCGCCAAAGTCGTAATGAGGGCCAAAATCTTTTGTGATGTCTTGCGGAGTTTGCGCCCAAAATAAAGGTCAAAATAAAAGACCAGCCGGTCTTCTACAACCTTTAGATATTCCACCGGCACCTTGGCACACCTTGTTGATGGACTTTATTACCGACCTGCCTCCTTGCTATGGATACAACACTATCTTGGTGATTGTGGATCTCTTCTCCAAAATGGCCCATTTTATCCCTTTAAAGGGTTACCCTCAGCCTCCATCTTGGCCAAGGGATTTCTGGAGAACATAGTTCGTATGCATGGTTTTCCATCCATATTAGTCTCTAATCGAGGAAGCCAGTTTATTTCCCATTTTTGGAGGAAATGTTGTCAACTGGCGCAAATTGATGTACGACTATCCACCAGTCACCATCCCCAAACCGATGGCCAAACCGAGAGAACTAACCAAAACCTTGAACAATATCTTCGGTGTATGTTGCACCAATCTGAATGCAATTGGAAAGACATTCTTTGGATCGCAGAATATGCATATAACAATTCTGTACATTCTGGAACAGGACAAACCCCTTTTTACACCTTGTATGGTCATCATCCTCGAACCTCAGACCGGGACCCTCCTCAAAACCTGGAAATGCCTGCAGTAGATCATTTGATTCCATGATAACCCGAGCTTTCAAAGAAGCTACGACTCATCTTCAGCAAGCCAAGAGAAAGTACACAGAAAATGCTGATTTACATTGAAGTGAAGCACCTCCGTACCAAATAGGGGACCAGGTGTGGCTAGCAAATAGACATTTACCTCTCAAAGGACCGCGGACTTTCAACCCCAGATACATAGGACCCTATCCCATCAAAGCTATAATCAACCCGGTGGCCTTTAAACTCGATCTACCAGCGAACATGCAAATTCATCCCGTTTTTCACGCCTCACTGTTGAAACCGGTGCAACCAGGAACCAGACTGATCAAACCACCAGAACCAATTCAGATTGATGGGGAATTAGAATTTGAAGTTAAAGACATATTGGATTCCAAGGTGTTAAAGTCAAAACTCTTCTATCTAGTTGATTGGAAGGGGTATGGACCTCAGGAGAGATCTTGGGAACCAAGCGACCATGTACACGCGCCGCGATTAATACAAAAATTCCACCGAAAATTCCCAAACAAGCCAAAACCCCTGGAGAAAACAACCTTGGGAGGGGCCTTGGGAGGGGGTACTGTCATGATGCCTACCTCCAAGGAGCCAGACCAGGCCCAGCTACCCCAGAGGCAGACATCATGTCCCCGAGGGAAGTCTCAGCAGCCCCAAGTAGGGGCCCTTTGGACTCAGTCCTGGCACCTTTGGCGCCAGGCTCATATTGGACAACAGTCCTGGCGCCATAGGCGCCAGGCTCATAAAAGATGACTTTGTGTTTAAAGGTGCTTGGTGTAAACTTACCTGATGCAGACCATGCTGCAACATCCGGGCCATCTAGAGGCCTGAATGGGACTACTTTCTCTTTGGGGACTACTTAACCACACGGGTGTGGCCGGAGGAAGAATACATACCTGAGAGGAAGGATACATACCTGGAACTACTTTGAAGGCTATTTAAGCCACGCCCAAGCAGCAACTCACGCTTCGCGTTGTTCTGCATCTAGCAGCTGGACGCTCACCGTGTCTGCTCCTGCTTCCTGACTTCTGCCACGCCCGCCAGCATCCTGAACACCTGCAAAGGGAGAAGAGAAGAGAATAGGAGAAAGAAGAGTCCTTACCTGCTAAATCCGCATTCCGGAGACATTTCGCCGACGATCCTGAAAAGGAAGACATTCATTTTAAAAGCACATTGCATCGATCGCTGCAGCGCCGCATTCCACTCACCTTTACTAGGCGCCTCCCTGTTCATCAGCGACCATCTGGATCCGCAACCACATTTCAGCGCCTAGGGAGAAAAAGACAAGAACAAAGGTGAGCTAGGGAAGAGAATAAGAAAACCTTAATTTGCCATTATAAGACTTACCTGTTGGGTCATTCCCACTTCATTTCGGGTCGGTGCCGCATCCTGGCATTTCCGGACCCCGGCCCCTAAGGGGAAAAAGAGACATCAGCGTTAGTGAGCGAATGCTAAGACATTACCTGAACGCTTATTAAAGACTTACCTGATATCTACTGGAACTGCACCTTTCACTTCGGGTCGGTGCCATATCTCGGGCATTTACGAACCCCGGCCCCTATGGGGAAAAAAGACACAAGCATTAGTGCATTAATGCAAGGACACTAAAGGAACCTCTCATCAAACAACTCACCTGAGTTTCCTTCGTCGGTTCCATTGCTCATCTCGGAATCTTTGTTCTGCACCTGAAATAGAGACAACGGACAATTATTATTTCGGGCTCATACTTATAAACAGAATTCTCACAGTACTTTACTGGGAAGGTCAAGCAAACTTGAACTCTCTACAATCCATGATCCAGTGAAGTAACTGGATTACAACGCGTCCCTGCATCAGAAGCAGGATGGAGAGCTCGTCCTTTCAGACCCTAAGGTGAGACTTCACGGGGAATCGCAGAAGGGTTTCGTGAAGGGTGAGAAGGGAGTGGGAGGCTTACACATTATCCCGCAGATTGTTAATACTCCCTTTTCACACACAGAAGGATATTTCTGCGAGTCAGACAAGCCAGATTTGAAGGTCCGGTCCTGTCCATCTTCCGAGTCCTGCGCTTCACCATAGAAGAGGCAACAGCACTCCAAACCAGGCCTGCGCCTCCGTGGGAGTCAGGTGAGCGTAACACTTGACTACACAAAGAGCATCATGATATGATGTATTTATATCAAATCCTGCAATTAAAATTGTTGAATGTAAGACATTGAACCCAAAAACGTTCATAGCAGAACTAGTAGAGGAGGATGATTATGTTCATGATTGCACAACGTACATTGAAAATCATAATGTAATTCCCCAAGTTAGAGAAAATGCTATTGGGAGGTGGGAAGTTGTCTTTATTGATGGTTCTTCGAAAATTGACCAAATAACTGGCAAAAGGCATACTGGATCAGCGGTAGTAAAGCTGAACCGAGAGGGTGAATTTGAAGTAGTTACAAGTAAGAGATTGCCTTTGCACTATTCAGCACAAGCTGCAGAATGAGTGCTGTTTATCCCTGCGCTTCAGAGATTCGAAAATGGGAAAGTGACGGTGTACTCTGACTGCGCCTAAGTGACATCAACTGTGCACGCAGGCCTGTCACACTGGAAGAGGAGGTACTTCCTCCAGGCAGACAGCACTCCAGTGCAACATGCAGCCCTATTGGATAAATGTATTGAAGTACTAGCACTCCGATTGACGCTAGCAGTTGTAAAATGCACATCCCATACTAAAAGAGAAGACGTAATTTCCTGCGGAAACCAAGCCACAGATTTAGAATCCAAAAAATCAGCCTATTTTTCAGAAATCACTAATTTTGAAATTTAAAGTATCAAATAAATAACAGGGCCATGCATGTTGGTAAAGGAGGGCTTTAACATGCTTTCTATTGTCCAGTTAATTGAAATATAAGGACGTGCACCACAAGAAGAAAAGGAATTATGGAACAAACAGGGGTGTTCTTTATCCCCCACTGAGGCAATTTGGAGACAGGATAGCCCTGGGAAGCCAGGTATGCCTTTAGCATTATTGAGGATAGCATTGGATCAACTCCACTATCCTGCATATAAGACTCGAAAGAGTCTAGCTGCAACAATTGCAGAAGAGTAGTTTTACTGCGTGACACACTTTGCGAATAGTGAGAAGAGAAATTACCAGACACAATGGCCCATTTCAGCACCTACATATTGATTATGTAAATATGCTTCAGACATGCAGTGGTTACAGATACTTGTTGGTTGTGGTATGTCCTTTTTCTAGATGGATCAAGGGAGGTCCATGCATACACCCTGATACCATGTGCACGATCAAGTTTCTTGTACGTGAGGTATTTCCAAGATGGGGTTTGTGTGTGAGGTTTTGCGATCTGACAATGGACCGCATTTTGTAAATTGGCTTCTTGAGCAAATAGTTCTCCTATAGGCATTAAACATACATTTTCCTCTGGGTACCACCCACGGGCAAATGGTATTTGCGAACGATTAAATGGACTGTTGAAGGAGAGGATAGAGAAGGTCAAAATTACTTTGAAAAAGGGATGGCTACATTGCCTACCCATTCCCTATATGCCCTAAGAAACCAGCCTGGCTCAGATCACCATCTAACTCCTCATGGGTTGGTGACTGGACACCGCATGAGAACTCCCATTGCTCCTCCAACTAGATTAAAAACGGATGCCCACAGTGCAGCAAGGGTATTAGGAGACATGATGCATAATTACCTAACAACAATGTTGCAAGGGTTTCTTTCATGTCTCAACAGGTCATAAACTGGAGATAGTGGTCAAAGATAATCAATCCATTGAAGTAGAAGATATATATTTTTTAAACAACCCAGCATCTACCCATGGGTACATTTGTATGCACATCTCGTTTTGAAAGTCCATACGAGGTGGAAAAAGTTACACAAAGAGCTTCAAAATTAAAAGAAAGGCAAGCTTGGTTATATCTGCACAACATCAATTCGTACAAAGGAGAAACTCTGACCCCTCTTAAAGGTACTGAAGGTGAAGCAAGAGAAGGTGTTCCATGCATGCAGACTCATTTGATGTGTTAGAGCAAAGACAAAAAAAAAATAAAGAGCATGACAGCATTTTGACGGCCAACATCTTTCAGAAATTGAATAGGAGTAAAAAGACTTGCAGTTATCCTGGAATTTTCTTTTTGGACAGACCCATGGAACATTACATTGAAAGATGAAAAGTTAAAAGAAGAAAAGCACACTTTACCTCTCTATGTTACCCATTGCAATAACATTACACACATTTCTGTTTGCTGTTTTTACCTACATATTACAGTCGTACCCAGCTTTAGTGAGAAGATATGTGAAAATAGTGAAATTTTTTGGGAATCCTAAAAATAATTATATTATTTTCAGAATAAATGTAGCAATCATCTTACAGTTCTTGGTCTAAAACTGTGCTTTATAAGGAACTACAGAGCTTTATATTTAGAATTAAAAACAAAATCAGGAGATTTCAAAATATAAGAAATTCCTTGCCATCAAGAAAGTCACTGGGTTTTCATGGAATATTAATTGTGATATTGTTTTGTATTATGATTGGTATTTTCCTACTCATTTTTATGGCATTCAGACATGTTATGAAAAAAACGATGCAGTCATGATGGGGAACAATGAGACCGTTACTATTGTCCCTGGTGGAATCACAAACAGTATTTTTTATATATCACTACACATTTATTTCGATTTAAAAGTGATGTTGGGGAAAACAATGAAGATATACATTTGGCTTATTTAAAAAAATAACCTATGGTACCAGCACATGAAAAAGGTGGGAAGACGAATGTCAGTTGAAAGCTGCTACGTGTGTTCTTTAATTCCTTATGTTTTGGGAACCTCTAAAATATTCATTAGTGACAGAAGTATCAGTGAAGAAAGCACATTGCATGACACATTTCACACTTTGCCTGACAAGAGGACAGTTCCAAGGCAGAACCGCATCCATAATGTGGATGAATAAAGCGACATCTCAAAGAGAAGAGAATTATGTATACGATTTAAAGACAAGAGAGGAACAAGAAACAAGAAACAAAGCATCAAATAACAAAATATGAACAGCCTGGAATAAATGGAGCAGGAATAAAGATTAATGAAAACAAGATGCTGCAATGCAAAGATAAGAATGGGAAGGAAATATGAGAATGCTGGGAAAGAGGGCAGCTACATATAAAAGGATCAGTGCTTACTCCTGAAGGATGGGCTGATGGATTGGTTGTGTGCAAGGCATCAGCAAAACACAGACAGTGGGATGTAGTTATGTCAAATGCAGAGAGAGAATGCAAAGATTAATGGACGAAGATTGTAAGATTGTTGACATGAGTCAACGATGAGGGAGGGCCATTGCAGATACTACCCCTGAAGGATGCGTCCTTATCTTTCAGAAATAATGGTACAGTGACAGTTGGAGAAAATCGCCTGATAGATCATGATTGGGCCTACATAAAATTGTCACCTAAATGGGGAGGAGTTTGTTGATTGGTGCTGATAAGCATACCAGCCTTAGTGGTACCCCAAAGTGACCTGCACATTACAGACTTTCCAAAGATGGACACACACCTGAGGAGGAAAAGATCCTTCCAGCAAAGCAAAAAGAGGAGAACGAATTACTTTTCATCAAAATCAATAGAAGCTTATTATGACATTACAGATGAGCATGAGTTATTCAGCAGAACAGCATTGATATTCACCTCAATATTTCTGCCAGGAATTCAGACTACAGTAAATGCTAAAAGGTTTCAGGTAACCAGATGGGAACTGCTGCAAACGATCAATTCTACAAAAACAAGGATTCAATGCGATCAGAGAAGAATTGAGGGCAACCAGGCTTGTGGCCCTCCAGAACAGGTATGTTCTGCACTTAATCACAGCAATGGAAGGAACCGTATGCGCAAAGGTCGGGTCTTCTTGCTAATAGACCTGACCATGATGAAGATAATGGGACTCTGACAGAAGCAACAATGATGTTGTCAACTGTCAGAACTCTCCTTCTATGGAAACAGTTGTTGGGGTCTCTTATAAGGAGTTGAACCTGTAGTGTAGAAGAAGAGTTCTTCCTACTAATGTACCCCTCTGGATGTAAGGAAAAACATACAGAGGAGTCAATTAATCGAAAGAGTGGACACAGCACGAGACACTGTTGGCTGCAAGGAAACCAAAAAGACTCTCACTTGAACAACAATAAACTAACTGAGAAATGAAATTGACCAATAAGGTAAAAGCTGACCTGTGCAAGTAAACCAGCAGAGGATGACAGAATGGTCAGCGTATCAGGGTGTATGGTGTATGGTTTCAGCAGGGTAAGGTGTTCTGTAATGGTATATCAAGAGAGTATAAGTGAGGGTTATGGGCTGGGGTAAGTAATGCTAAAGGGGTGATAAGGCTTGAAGTCCTTGACAGGTCATAAACAATAGATCCGGGTTCTACTGTGCAAGAAACATTCCGTAGATTAACTGTCCCGCTGGCACAAGGATGCCTAATTGTCCTTAGTCCGACTTGAATACCCTAGCCCAACAGCATGAGGACGCCTAACTGTATCCAAGTACACTTACAGAAGTCTCTAGTCCGTGTACTATAAATGCGCGATGATGAGGCACAGTTCACATTGTCACAAGGCACGGGAGTCCCGGGGAGGTGGAAGGCAGGCAAGTTCAAGAAAGCACCAAGAAAGATGCGGCAAACCATTAAGCGGTCCGAGTCAGCGTGGAACCAGTGGCAAGGTACAAAAGCAGTGAAGCAAGAAATCCGTGAAGCAAAACAGGGTCATTACCAAAGTATCATCAAACAAACCAGTGGAGGAGGCGAGGCAAGGTTCAGGAAACAAATGCAAAGGTAGGCAACAATAATCAGTAGTATCATAGGAACGAAAGAACAAAGCTCACTGCACAAATTCAGAAGCAGCGATGAGTGAGTAGGCGGGGCTTAAGTATACACAATCACGTGACCTCGTAGTCCGTCATTCTACACATGGAAGCATTACTTTACGCATGTAATGGACGCCAGCGTTCTCCATGGCAACTTCCAGCCACCATGGAACAGAGCTCTACGCCCACATACTAATTGCTCACGAATGCGTGGAACATGTGCCTCTGGGCTTTGGGTAAAACGAGGAGCGTCGTTTAACCTGATCATGAAGGGTAGGTTTCACTGTCACTGTGGCTGCCTTGCGCTTTACCTTGTTACGTGTAAGGGAAGCGTTCCCTGGTGGAATCCTGACATCAACACTGCACACAAAGATGGAGGATGAAGTTCATGAGCCCGAGGATGATGGCTGGTTTTCGTCCCTGTTTTCATGTATTCCAACTTGGCTGGCAGATGCCCTCATATTACTTGGGGCAGTACTAGTGTTTGTACTGCTAGGATTTTGCCTTATAAAGATCATCTTTGGACAATGTAAGAAGACAGCCAAGAAAGCTATTGGGATGAAGATTAAGATTGACATAGATGCTGGAGCTGGTGAACAGATGTAAGATGAGGAAAGTACTTGTGAGAATATAAACTAAAGTACCCTTGCACATCCAGGAATGATGTTCTATTACCCTAAGGATAATAAAAATATGCAGGACGCTGAATATTTTGTCCACCAGCAGGAGTTTGTTGCCACATGACCTGGAGTGTGGATGAACATATAAAGAATGCAGGTCACCTGAGGGGGTGACAACGATCTGGATTCCAAAGAAATTATATTATGAAGAAATGACATAGGAGAATGAAAAGGAGAATGAAGAAAGGAATATAGTTGAGGACTCGATCAGGTGCAGAAACACGCATATACCCTAACTACCACCCTTTCAACACCATTGTACTTGACCAGCAGGAGAAGAGCTGCGTGTGGGATCCCCTGTGTTGTCGTATGAGAGACGTTATGCGCTTAGACAACCATATCCAATGTAGCCTCACATTGGGAGAGTGGATGGATGTCTGCACCCAACATTAGACATTATGGAGCGCTGAGTGACATCTGACAAGATCAGAGTTATGTCATGAAGAAGATATATCAGAATATGCTGAAATGATGTGAACTTATTTAAGGATGGTGATGTAACTGGAGCGACAAGAGAAACATGTCTGAAATGATAAAGTAATCATGTTTGTAAAAAGAAGATGAATTAACTTGTTGATAAACAAGTGTAAATATGCAGTAAATCATGGTAGAAAAGATGCATAGAAACTTGCTATAGAGGAATATGTAGAACTTGGCAAGGATGGCCATTATTGGAAAATGGACGGCGGCTTGTGTGAAAATCCATTCTAACTACCTCAGAAACAGATCAGAGCTGAAGAGTCAGCAGATTCTGGAAAACGGCTTTGTGCACAAACGTAGAGGAGTCTATGTTGGCCTCGGATCAAGGATGCTATCTCAAGAAATAACTGTAGAACACAAATAGAGGCAGATCGATGAGTCATGGATGTAAGACATATTTCTCTAAGATTAAAAGACATGAAAGCATTTGCAAGAGCCAAGTATTGGACAATTAACAGTGAATAAAGTCTATGTAAGGTAGAGTGAGCAAGTCTCTACAGGCCAAGGGAGCAATAACACTCTGCTAAATTGAATCAAATAGCAGTAAGTAGGAGGTCAAAATGGACACATTTGGGGTCTCCTGACACGTGATTCAGAAGTCCAAAATAAGGGCTATTCATTAAGCCTTGAATGAAGATAAGTAATGTGCTTTCACTCCTTCGAATGTCCTAGAACAGAGAGCAATGGCAAGGTCAACTACAAATGGTAAACATTGGCTCATGGACGGTCTGATGGGAGATGATGGCCTAATTGGGAAAGTGGGGAGTAATCTGATGTGACTCAAGCACCTGGGAGTTCGATTTCCCTATGTGCTCCTAGCGAGCCAAAAGTCCAAGGTTAGGTGGAATGTCGACCAATCAGTGGGTCTATGGGTCAACCTGCTATACAATGTTGCATAGACCAATCCACTGTCATTTTGTCCGCTATAATCAGTATTATATGTATTTAGAGGTAGTTCAAGGTGTGTTTTACAGACAAGAGACCGCAAATGAAATACTAAACTAACTTTTATACTTTCCATATGTAGACATGTTCCACTAACCAATCCCTCGTGCCAGTAGGTTTTATAGTTTGCCATGAAGGATGACGTCATGGATGACGCAAATTGGGGTATAAGACTTCTATGTAATCAAGTTCATGTGTGATTGTGCAAGCATCTGTCTGATGTTTGTCAGTTGACTCTGCTTTGTTAAAATAAGAATAGAGTAGTATTCGCCATGTTCCTTGATTCTTTCCGGTTAGTTGGTCTGAGATCTTTTATTGGTAATTCCATCCAACACAAGAGATGGTTGAAGGTGCTAGAGCACCTTCAGTGAAAAATGCCAATCTATAGTAAGATATTATAGCTAGACTGGCTGCACCAAAATGCGAGTCTAACCATATAATACTGCTTATTATGTCTGCTTTATCATAAATGCCCAGTAGAAAATGTCATGCTACAATCAGAAATTACAAGATTAATTGCATCAAAATGCCAGTATAGCCATAATGTAAAACTCATCATGCTTGTTTTATCATGCTTTTAAAGCAAGTATGATAAGTGTTATTACGCGTCTAGACTGCCATTATGGTTTAGTAAGTCTAGCCATTTCTTACTGTGGCATGACATTTTTTACTGCCCATCTATGCCCAGTAAAAAATGTCAAGCAACAGTAAGAAATGGCTAGACCGATTGCATCAAAATGCATACTAGCCTCGTAATAACACCATGCTTGCTTTATCATATCTTTAAAGCAAGCATGATAAGTGCTCTTACATTCCTAGACTGGCATTTTGGTGTAGTAATTCTAGCAATTTCTTACGGTGCCATAACATGTTTTACTGCCCATCTAGGATACTCTATCGTAGATGGACAGTAAAAAACATCATGCCAAAGTAAGAAATGGCTGGACGGATTGCATCAAAATACCATTCTAGCCACGTAATAACACGTAATAACTTAGAGCAAGCATGATGAGTGTTGTTACGTGGCTAGAATGCATTTTCATGCAATCAGTCTATCCATTTCTTACTGTGGAATGACATTTTTACTGGGCATCACTGATACAGTATCATAGATACCCAGTAAAAATAACTCTACTGTCCCATCCCCCAGCCCCTTCACATTGCCCAAATCAGCCCCCCAGGCTGGCACAAACCCAACTCAAGCTCACCGACATTCATTCACTCTTTCAAACACAGATTCATGAGGCATTCACACATTCAAACAGCATAAACACATCACATAATCGCTCATTCAAACATATTCACGCATTTAAACAGAATTTACACAGCACATACTCTCTCATTCAAACACATATTCACTCATTCAAACAGCATTTATACAGCACATACTAACTCCTTAAAACACATTCACACATTCAAACTGCATTTATTTGCTCATTCAAACACACATTCAGACATTCAAACGGCATTTACACAGCACATAGTCGCTCATTCAAACATATTCACGCATGGAAACAGAATTTACACAGCACATACTCATTCAAACACATATTCACACATTCAAACAGCATTTATACAGCACATACTAACTCCTTAAAACACATTCACACATGTATTCACTTAATCAAACACATATTCACGAATTCAAACAGAATTTACACCGCACATACTGGCTTCTACAGGCACATATTCACGCATCAAACAGTTTTTACACACAACATACTCACTCATTCAGGCACACAGCACATTCACACATTCAAACAGCAGTTATTTGCTCATTCAAACACACACTTCCTTTCACTTACCCCAGAGTCCTCCCGTGTCTGGATGCTGTTTCTGAGCACAAGAACAGAAAAAAGGAAGCACAGAGTGATCCCTGGTTTGTGCATCTGTGCGCAGGAGCCCTGCCTCTGCACTCCTTCAACAGGGGTTGCGAAGGCAGTGGCAGAGGCAGGGGTCACAGGGGAGTCACCCCCCCCAAATGACAACCATGCTCTTTATGTTTTTTTGTACTGGATGTATAAAGAGCCAAACTAACTGGGAAGCAATGGAGCACGCTGTGTAGGGGCCGCACCTAGGGGTTGCAGGTACGGTGCAAGGGGGCGGGGTGTCTGCTGAAATGGGTAGAGTGAGTAGAGGAGCGGGAGCTCATGAGGGGGAGAAATTTGGTTCTGAGGAGCGACTGTTATCACTGTTTGTAATTTGCGTCAAAAGAATGCGTGCAAGACACTTTTAATGACCGCTGTTTGTAAAAAAAGAATCTAAGGGCTATCAACACAGACGGTGGCAGCTCCTCTACAATGGGAGATGGGGTGCCAACTGGCCACCCATTATGAAGTAGGAAAAGAGCAAGCCAGCCCAGTGAAAAATAAGAGTGTTCTTAGCTGCAGTGAGCAGCTGATGCAGTGCGCCTGTTTGGTTCTGAAGGAAAACCCAATTTCCTTTTATAGTGCAGTACCCCAGTCATCCATGCCCTATGGGCCAATCAAGGACAAGCAAATTTTGCTTCCCCAGCCTTGCATGGCCCATTGGGAATGCAAGCTGTTTACTGCAAGACCACATACATCTAGGGGTCACTCCATGCTCTGAGTGGACTGGAGCAGCGATTTGATGGTGTAACGGCTCCCCTGAACATGCCTGAAACCAGGAGGGTTTCCCCGCTTCCTGGTTCCTGTTTGCATGGTGCACAGGAGCTGGCAGGCTACCTTGTCAGTGTGTGTGGAAGTGTCTGGCGGGCAGAGCTAGAGCCGGTAAGAAAATACCTTTGTATGTTGTATGTGTATGTGCATGCTTGTTTGTATGCCTGTATGTGTGAGAGCGGTTGTATCCGTGTAACCTTTTAATGTGTGTGCATGCGAATAGTGCAGTCAGTGTGTGCTGTATGGGTGCATGCATGTGTGAATGAGAAGCAGTGTGAGTTGTACGGGTGCCCTCTGAGTGCAAATGAATAAGAGCCTGCATGAATTTGTATGAATATGTATGAGTGAGGGAGGGGAACGATCATCTGATTGTGGCAGCTATAAAAGGGTAGTCAGCATAGACATGTTTTGTTGCAGTGGGCATAGCATTTTAATGGCCTTATGGGCAAAGCAAACATGATGAGTAGTCTTTGTGAGGGTGGGGGTATCTACATAGGGGCAGCCAGCATGGATGTGTTATCTTACTGTATTGTAGCATTTTCTACTGGCATTATGGGCATACTAGTCTACATTAGTGCACCCAGTATGGACATATTTTATTACATTGGCATGATATCTTCTACTGTCATTTGACCAAAGCAACCAGGGTATACTTATGTGAGCATCTGGGCTACATTGGTGCAGATAGGATGGACACATTTTCTTACAGTAGAATGTCATTTCTTTTTTTTCCAAATCTTTTTTTATTAGGGGTTCAGAAGAAATAACACAAAGCAAGGTAGAGTCACATCACTCAGATTCACGGAGTGCAGTAGTTAATGTCATTTTACCAAAACTCACATTTCAGCTTAACTGGTTATCTTTGAACTTACAACAACGCCTATCCTCCTGCCCCTCCCGAACCTTCCTCGAACCCCCCTGTTACTCCTCCACCACCACCCCCTTGTCCATAGCACAATTTACTCGTTGTTCATGGGCAGTCAATCTCCTGCCGCACCACGTCATTGGATGGTTCCTCTTATGACAAATTCTAGAATGTAATTTCTACAGTAATTTCTACTGGCACATTGGCACAGCCAGTATAGACATGTTGTCTGACAGTGGCATTGCATTTTATATTGGCATTGTGAGCAAAGTCAACATGATGAGTGTTCTTATATGGGCATACTGGAATACATTAGCACAGCCAATATGGACATTTTTTTCTTACAGTGCCATATCATGTTTTAGTGGCATTATTAGAAAAGACAAGATGATGCATGTTTTTACATTTGCATGCTGGCCTACATTGGACCAGCCAGACTGTACATGTTTTTCTTTTACAGCGGCATGACATTTTTTACCGGCATATGGACAAAGACAACATCAGTATATACTTAGCTGGGGATTACTGGTATATACTAGTATGGCCAGCATAGACAGGTTTTTAGCACAGGTAGCACAAGCATTTACACTGGTAGAATATATGTTGTGAGAAAGGGCATCTTGAAACTACATTGAAAAATGCTCGTGTGCACTGTTGATAACTTGGCCTCTACTGGATCTTTTAATCTGCTACCCTACAAAACTGATTGTAAACTTTTTAGATTTTTACCCTATTGTCCACAGAAAGTGTGCAGAAAAATGCACCATTTTAACCTGTTATTTAAAAAGAATTCCCAGGGGTCGAACTCCCTCCCAAATGATACGTGGTTGGTTGATCCCTCGCTATGTCTTGCACATTCGTTGGAAATGTTTATGCCCCTCCAATTTAACAATTCACCAGCTATCCCTGAACACAGGCAACACATGTTATGGTGTACAATATTTAAATGTGTGGTCTTGTAAAGAATTAACAGTGCATCCCCACTGTATAGGAATTTGTCGCATATAGTCTGCAGTGAATATGGTACCTCGCCACATGAATTATCAGACCCGAGAGCAATGCTTGGTCTTAATTTACCAAGAACGTTGTAAACGCAGCACATCCCTCTCCCTTCATTCTGATGGACGTAGTCTGTGCGTTGGCACTCGTTTGATTGCAGCATTTAAGTAAACACCCATTAAAAGGAAGGCATTTCACTTCATTTGCAGGCACATTAAGTTCCCGGCAACGATGGGGTTCTCAGCAGTCACACTTCCCTTTTAAAGCTGCATCAAAGAGCCACCTCATCAATTTATTAAGTCCTGTCTTTCATGTGAAAGCTTTCATTTCAAGACACAGCACAACACAACAGTGGCAGAGAGTGGAAGTGGTCCATGAGATTGCGTTCCGGAATAAGACAGCCGTTTTCTTTCACAGGGTTTGTAGAGGAAATCATTTTGAACTTATAGGGACCAGTGATACATACCTCAGGACAGTGGTGCTTGCATTAATTAACTTAAACGCCCCATTACATTACATGACAGTATTCAGGGATTTAGAGTACTGAATGATTCCAAATGTAATTTTATGGGGGAAATGTGATTGGCATATTAAAAATCATATGTACCAAAATGTTAGTGCCACCCTGAATCCATGATTACAGTCCCTGGTCAGAGAGGAGTTGCAGTGGTAGTCCACGTGCAGATTGCTTATAACTATGGTTGTCACAAATTTAAATCCTGCGAGTTTCTAATTACCTTGATTGTAAAATACTCTTCAAATTAACTTTGGCTAGAAACATTCGGAAAACAAGCTAACTTGATTGTTCGAATTATTGCATGTGTTTGGACTCAGTCTGGACAAACGTCATAGAAAATGACCAAGAGGTTCCTTTTTGTCATGTTCATCATGTACCACTAGTAAAGGAGGGTTTTTGGTATGATCACTTCCTGGGTCAAACACCGGCAGGCTTCTATCTCTTTCATGATGATTTGTCATCCAATCAGGAGTCTCGAAACTGAATCTTGCATTTATTTGTTGGTTTCATCTAGCCAATCAGAGCTCTCTTAGGCAGATTGCTGCCCTGAGGGATACCCAGATCCTCCTACACCTCCTCCCATGTATTGTCCAAAGGCATTTGGTCTTGTCCTCTCACTTCAAGAGACAGACTCTGACTGGTGTCACCCCACCCGCCTGAATCTCTGTGTTTCCTGTCACCAAAATCAGGCCAGCTGCCATAAGGGATTCCTGGCTCCCCCTGCTCCTCTTGTCATGTGGTCAGGTGTTACATGATGGCAAATGTCTCGTCCTCTAACTTTAAAAGATGGACACTGACTGGTATGCCACTTAACTCCCCAAAATGCAGGTGCTCATTTCCAGTCAATTCAGAAAATCGTGACTCTCCCACAAGCTGCCATCAGGGATTCCTAACTTCTACTGCTTCTGCTTCTATGTGTGACACGATGACAAAGGGCTCATCCAGTCCTTTCAAGATACTGACACTGATTGATGGGTCACCCTTCTCCCTGAATTTTTTGTGCTCCCTGCCACCAAAATCATGTGAATGTGATGTGTCATCAGTGGTTCCCAGCTCCTCCTGCTACTCCTCCTACGTGTTACCTGATAGCATATGTCTCACCTGCTCACTTAAAGAGAAGGACACTGACTAGTGGGTCAACCACCTTCCTGAATCTCTGGTGCTCCCTAACTTCAAAATCATCCTATCATGACTCTCCGTCAAGCAGCCCTCAGGGATTCCAAGCTCCTCCTGTTTCTCCTCGGAGTTATCACCAAAGACATGTATCAACTAGATGGACACTTACCTGTTTATCACCCACCTCTTCTAATATCTGGTTCCCCTACCACAAACATTAGGTATGTGTGACTCTCCCACAAGCTGCCCTCGTGTATTTCTGGTTCCTACTACTCCTCTTCTTGCGTGTCACCTGACAGCATGTCTCTCTTCCGCTAACTTCAAGAGATGGACACTGACTAGTTTGTCGGACTCCTCGAATATTTGGTGCTCCCTCCCACCAAAATCCAGCAAGTGTGACTCTCCCACAAGCTGACAGGGATTCCTGGTTCCTCCTGCTCCTTGTTATAGGTGTCGCCAGATGGCACGTGTCTCATCCACTCACTTCAAGAGATGGCCACTGACTGATGTGTCACCTGACTCCCTGAATCTCTGATGATCAGTGCCAACAAAATCAGGCAAACATGACTCTCCCTCAAGCTTCCGTCAGGGATTCCCAGCTCCTCCTGTGCTTCCTTTCAGGTGTCACCCAATGTCACATGTCTCAAATACTCGCTTTCAGAGGTGGACACTAACTGGACTGTCACCCACCTCCCCAAATCCCTGGTGCTCCATCCCACCATAATTAGGCATGCGCCACTCTTCCAAATGCTCCCATGAGGGAAATCAAGAGTCATGTGCCCCTGGCAGTAACCCATTCAGCTCTTCCTTTCATTGATTCTCTACCTAAATGTTCTACAGATGGTGTTGTTCACGCACTTCGTTCACTGAATGCATCAGAAATTACCTGCTGCCCCTTTGCAAACTACCTGTGACTGAAAAGGATCTTCAACCACATGTGATCCTCTAAGCCATGTGATTGAACTTCAGATCAACTTTTTTGAAAGTTTGTCAAACACTTCGACCTAGTCAAATCACTTACAATTCGTCCAGGTGAAGTTCATCCAGGTCTACTTTGGACAAACGGTTCTCTGACAAGAATGGCTGTTTGTTCATCTGTTGAATCTATTAAAGTTGCTTCCATTGATGGAATAATTTATGTGGGTGTCTATCATTGTTATGCTCAAGATTTTTGTTTTGTACTGCATTGAATCCTGCTAGCCTTAAGTCGTAATTAGTGGGCAGGTGTGGCACTGTGTATTTAGCAGTGTCTTTTTTCTAGCTTGTGGCAGTTCTGTTTCAGAGTGGTTTAGGCATATGAAGTCACACATGATCTAGGTCTAAATGAAAATACAACATGTTTCACTAGGACAACTGACAACAGGACACCCAAAGGCAGGTTGCAGTCCCTCACACCTGTTCCCTTATAACCACTACATTTCGGATGAAGCACAGGTATCTCCCAGAAGTAGATCTCCTAATTTGGTTACACCCAGGAAGGGAGTTAGAGGCCTGTTGGACTTGTGGATTTCATGGGACACCAGTATGTCGGCCATCACAAGTTGGGTGGTATCCCGGCAGATAATGTGCCGGGATACCCCAATGCAAATAGCATTACTAAAACTCGGTCCAGCGCTATTAGCTATTGTACCCAATGGGGCTTTCTAGGTGCTATTAGCATTGACACAATTAGCACTGCGCTAAACGCGCTGAAAATGGGCAGAAAGGGGAGGTTTTTACCTTCAGCAAAAGCTAGGGGTAAATCTTCCACTTTCCGCCCAACCTCAGGATTGGGCAGAGCGGTAATGTGGCGGTAATAGCGTTACTGACACATTTTTACTAATACGCCCTATATTGACATGAGACATAATTTACTGAAATGCTTTCATACACGACTGAATAGTCTTAATGAACAACTTCACTTTCTTAAGGTCAATACAGTGATGAAAATGACCTGAATACTATGTAAATCACCTGGGCACTAAGAAAATCACTTGGGTACTAAGTAAACTATAGATTAGAAATCTGGGATTTGATCCAATGGACTGATTAGACTAGAGGGTTTGCCCTGTGTAGTTGTAGCAACAGAAAGTTGTTCAAATTAGCCCTTTTCATGAGACATTTTCTTGACTTTAATCTTGAGACCCTGGGATGATGACTGCCCTGATAAAGGAGAGAGAGAAAGACAAGGTTTTTGAATGCCCCCTTGCCCTGGCCTATTATGCCACAATGTCTGTAATCGAAGACTGGAACATTTAGTTGAAACTCTGCAGTTCAATGCACAGATACATCTGAGCGGTGGGTGGATTCAACATAGTCAAGGACACTGACGGAAGTGGACAAGGTGTGGCTGGGACACATGATACATGGAAGTTTTACTTCTGGGGTGACCTTCCTCTAAATATTGGATGATTCTTGACTGCAAATTCAGAAAAAGATGGCAGGGGGTTGAGCAGGAGCAGGGCTATTTGGTTTGCAACAAGGATCATCACCTCCATTTTTCAACAAAATGTACTCCAAATAGGTTACAACCCAGAAACAGTACTCTTAAGAGGGCATTTATTATTAATTGGCACTCTCAAGTAGATATGTCTTCAGCCCACAACAGATTCCACTGCATGTAATGCAGATCCTCGTATAGAACCATCGAGAATATCAGCGAGTATTTCTTTCAGATCATTCATCACATTTAACAGTCATAATTCTGCAGTATATAAACGGTATCTACTTACTAAGCGGGCAAGGCCGCATCCTGCCCAACGTCTTTTCAGCGCAGAAGGGTAGAATCAGTCCTTTGATCTATAGAATCCCCGGTTGAGGCATCTTCTACCACTGGTCTCTTTCGGCATGCCCACTACCTTAGAAAGTTTGAATCATCCTGCAAAGTCTTGTTAAGGACACACTCTAAAACCTCTGAAGCCTATGCCCAGTAGCGGACTTTGGAATGGAAATATTGTTCAAATATTTCACTTTTCCATGGTGCCATCACAAATCACATCATGGATAGGCCATTTCAAGGCTTGGAGATGCAGACTGCAGATCCAAGGTACTGGTACTACAGATGCTGAGGAGCAAATAGCTCTGCATTCCAAATTTAACTCCAGATGATCATGAATCTCTTTGCATATGTCTTTCCCATAGATTTCCGACCCAGCAGGTCCACTTCCGGGACCTTTTAGGATTCGTTGTTATCTTCCTAAAAAATATAAGATATACTTTCCAGACAAGACTATATTTGCCTGATGGAGTGGCCAGGTTGGTGCTCTTTATAAATGTCTCTATTATTATTATTATTATTATTATTATTATTATTATTATTATTATTATTATTATTATTATTATTGTGATGCATGGTCCTAGCTTTGTTCCAAGCAATGGAACACTTTACAAGTCATAGGGAAAGTACACAGTGAGGGAAGCAGAGATGCACAGGATCTAACAATGGGAGACAACACGTGGGCAATTTGGCAGCAAGGACCATCAAGCAACTAAGGAAGAAAGCAGGAGAGAACTGATTGCCCAGACTCAGTTTGGGTGGGAAATGTGTGTGTGGAAATAGATATTAGGGAGGAGCCTTTCCATGAAGAGGAATGTCTTGGGTTTGTTGCTGAAATGTATAAGCGAAGGGGGAGTCTCATGTTGACTAGGATGATGTTCCAGATTCTGGGGACAAAGGCAGAGAAGGCCTGCCTCTGGTTCTCTTTTTTTCTCCACCACTGGAGTTCAAGACTGCACATGTCCTTACTTCTGGTGGATCATAGGCTTCTTGAAATGCAGAGCTGCTCAGCGAGGTAGCTTGAGGACCTGAGGGCAACAGTCCATTGTAGATGATACAGCAGGAGTTTAAGGTGATACATGCTTTAATTGGAAGCCAGTGTAGTTTGATGAGTGTCCGGGTGAGGTGGTTCAATTTGTGGAGTCCTTTGATGATTCATGTACATAGAGTGGTCGCCAGGAGGTCTTCCAGAAGGGCACTGCTCCCATCCAGGTGGAAGAGGTCCAAAGCTTGAACAGCAGATCTGAAGTTGTTTGCTCGGATGAAAGGCAGAGGCATAGAAAGGGTAGGGCCTGAGCATGCCAGGCCCACCCAAAATCTGTAAATGCCTACTCAGCAGTGCTGTGTGTACATTCACAGATGTTAATGTCACTGTGATGGACCCACCTACATTAGTTTCAGGCCCCACTTGTCAGCCAATCCTGGCTATGCCTCTGATGAAGGGCTTGACTTTACACATGAGGAAAAGGTGGTAACAAGCTGTTTGTGTATTCCTTGCTATGTGCTCCTTGAAGGCGAGGTACTTTATGATGTAGAATCCAAGGGACATTGTGCATGTGGTTAGCTAGGGTGTGAAGCCCTCGAAGTTCATAGCAAAGAGACAAATATGGATGTCAGGGTGTTCAGTTTTGCTCGGCAGCAATAGGAATTTGGTCTTGGAGGATATAGTAAGCACTGGACATCCAGGACTGTATAAACGTGAGGTAGGCCTTGGGACTGTGAATGTCTTTGATGGAGGATATCTTGGGGTAGAGTTGCGTGTCATCTGCGTATTGGTGAATGTGGATGTTTGTGGAGCCAGGAGGGTTTCAAGCTTTTCCATGAAAAGGTTGATGGGTAGAGTGGGTGCGCTGGTGGAGTTCATTTGGATAAATTGATGGTGGTTAGCAAGGTAGGATTTGAACCAGGGTAGAAGGGTTTTGCTGACCTCCATGCCGCGATGTGGAATGTCAGTTAGAGTCTGATGGTCTACTGTATCAATGCTGCTGAGAGGTCGAGGACTAGCAGGAAGCAAGGATGGCTACCTTTGAGTACCTTAAGGGCATATTCGATCACCTTCATAGTAGCCATTTGCGTGCTGCATCTATATCTGAATCCAAGTTGTCTGAAGGCAGTTGTTGGCTTTGATGTGTTGGAGGAGTTGTGTGGCTACTGCTTTCTCAAGGACCTCAGCTATGAAGGGAAGATGTGTGATGGGGTGGAAGTTGCTAAGGTCTCAGTGTCCAGTTTTGGTTTCTGGGAAAGTGGGAAGGTTTGTCTGGTCTTTAGGGTTTCTGGGAAGCTGCCTTGAGTTAGAGAGTTGTTGTTGCATGTGATGTGCCAACCGTGTCATTTACTGAATGTGCCATTTGCTCATGATACTTTGCGAGAAATATTTGTTTATTTTGATGTTTGTGAATACATCTATTTTCGATACATTTCTATGAAGCAATCTGATTTTCGGTTTATTATGTACTCAGACACATTTTATTTTAATTACCTTATATTCTATGTGCCTTGACCATGTGTCCGTTTTTTACTTTCTCTCCTTGTCAGTTGCTAACAGAACAGATTTTGTTCAGTTGTAGACCATGTTATAGATATGTAAATAAATATTGGGTCACTAAAAATGCTGGGGGTATGATATGATATGGCATTTATAACGCACCTATACACAAGTGTTTCAAGGCGCGAGGAGGCAAGGGAGGGGGAACACAGGGAGGACAAAGACAGCGATCTTACTAAGCCAGGTGTCATTCAGATCGTATAAGCACATTATGGACCTCTTAACGAGTTTGGTGATATTACCCAGGATAATGTAGCCAAACTCGATTACCTCCATGGCTCTCGGGTATTGAAGTAAAGTTTTTGTTATTCCCGATTATGGAGTCCCATGGCAA
This sequence comes from Ambystoma mexicanum, assembly GCF_040938575.1. Lineage (NCBI taxonomy): Eukaryota > Metazoa > Chordata > Amphibia > Caudata > Ambystomatidae > Ambystoma > Ambystoma mexicanum. Next base: position 1,166,542,669 of record NC_090935.1, on the reverse strand, counting down.
TCCAATCGGTTTTGGAGGAATTACCGTTAGAAGTATTTCCGCTAGTGGCAATTCTTTCATTTTTCTGGAAAAAATACTTCCAGCAGGATGCTGGAGGTGTTTCCACCAACTTTCCTACAAATGTAAAACTAAATCTCTTTTTTTTTTTTTTAAAACGTATTTTATTGGTTTTGATAGAAAAAAGAAAAAGAAAACGTGCAATACAACAAGAAATCAACATTGGTTTGAACTGGGGAGGAGAAGGTGAGGGGGAAACAAGGGGGGGGGAACAAACAAATCAACAACAGTCTTCATGTTGTAGCAAACTTACAGTGGACGGGTGGGTTAGGGGCAATGACCCAAAGTTTCAGGAAGCAAGAGGGGTCAAACACAGGGGTGGTTCCACCAATGCCGGCATCCGAGCAGTGTCAATGCAGTGGTGTGGGACTTCAGGGGGGTTTGTAGTCAGCGCTGAAGCGTATGTCTCTGAGGAGGGCCTTCCATGATTCCAAAGTGCCACCTTCGGTTTCGCCACTGTTCGTGATTCCTTCCTGCCAGGCCCTGGTTTCAGCTGTTGTCCATCTCTCGAGTTCTTTGAGCCATCTCTCTTGCCTGGGGCCCGACGGCGTCTTCCAGGCCATCGCTATTGTTCTTTTAGCCAGGATACATGAGATGTCCATTAATTTAACAGCGTGCTTGGATTTGCTAGGTCTGGGGTAGGTCCCCAGGAGGCACTCGCCAGGAGTCCATTCGTATCTTGTCATTCCGGCGTCCATGCAGGTCTGTTTGGCCTTGGACCACAGTGCCATCGCCTTGGTGCAGGTCCAGAACATGTGAATCACATCTGCTTTATCATTCCCGCACCAGGGGCATGCAGGGGAGGATGTCTTATTGAAGGAGGCAACCCTATGTGGGGTCATGTATGTCCTGTAAAGAACGTTCAATTGGATCTGGCCAAACCTGGTGTTCCTGGATACTTTTTTGGGAAATATCAGCGCTCTTTCCCATTCTTTATCTGAAATCGGGGTCTCAAGGTCCGCCTCCCATTTTGTCCTCAGATCTTCGCATTTAGGGTTGGTTTTATCACATAGTCTGCTGTAAAGCCTGGAGACAGGTCTCCAGCCGTCCGAGAGGTCATGCATCTCTTGTAGCAGAGGGTCAGGGGAGGGCTCCTCCGGCCATCCGGTCCATTGTTTCTTAGCAGTTTGTTTGAGGCGATGGTACCAGAGGAACTGGCCCGGGGGAATTCCATCGGCAGCCTTAAGAGATTCGAAATCCCTGAATTCTCCCTCCTCATACATGTCGCTCCATGTGTAAATGCCGGCCTCTTCCCACCTCCTTGCCGTAGAGATGTCTGCAGCCGTTCGACAGGTGTCTGCTAGGATGGGATTGTCCGGAGAGTATGGGTGTCGTATTCGCCTGATGCAGCAGGACCTGGCCCATATCTTTCTTCCCAGGTCAATCACCATGGAGGGGACCGGGGGTTGCCATGTAGGGTGCCATAGGATCTCCTTGGGGATCACATTGTCCAAGGGTTGCCTCAGCAGTTCGGTCTCTGCTGAAGGCTCATCCGAGAGCCATCTCGTTATGTGACTCAGCTGGGCAGCCAGGTAGTACAACTGGAGATCCGGTAACTTTATTCCGCCTTCTTTGTGTGGGAGAGAGAGGACGGACAGCGACAGTTTATGCCTGTGTGGGCCCCAAAGGAAGTCCCTGATGATGGCCTCCAGCTTCTTGAAGAAGGACGGTCTAATGTAATGGCAAATGTTTACGAAGAAATACAGGAATCGGGGGAGTACGATCATCTTGACAATCGCTGCCCTGCCCACCATGGCCAATGGGAGCTTGGACCAAAACTTTATAGAACTTCGGAGACTCGTGATGGCGGCCTCGGTGTTGTGTTCATGCATGAGTAGCGGGGTGTGGCTTATGTTGATCCCCAAATAACGGAACTGGACCAGTTGCCAGCTTATTCCTATCTCTGGGAGATTGTTTTCCGGAATGTTGCGTAAGCCCGCCAAGGGGAAGGCAGAGGACTTATTCCTACTAAAGCGGATCCCTGAGTACTTCGCATAGTTGTCCAGTATCTCCAACGCGGTTGGCGCGTTAACTTCGGGGGAGCTTAGGTAAAGAAGGACGTCGTCTGCATACAAGGATATTATGTGGTGTGCATTGCCCACCTTAATGCCAGCATCGAAAAGCTGCTGCCTGAAGTATAATGCAATCGGTTCCAGGCCCAGTATGTACAGCATGGGTGATAACGGGCAGCCCTGCCTTGTTCCCCTTTGTATATCCCAAGCCGCTGAAACCACTCTTCCCGTTCTTACTCTCGCCGTCGGGGAATTGTAGAGGACCTCAACCCACCTGATGAAGCCCCCTCCAAAGCCAAATCTTCTCAGAACCTCCCTGATCCACTCCCAGTATATGGAGTCGAAGGCCTTGATGGCGTCGAGCGACAACACCGCCAGGTCCTCGTCCCTGTCATATGTTTCGGCCATTACATGCTGCAACCTCCGGAGGTTAGCAGTGGTGTTGCGCCCAGGAACGAATCCGTTCTGATCTTCGTGAACGATGGAACCCACCACCCTGGCTAGCTTGCGGGCCAATATGGATGTGAGGATCTTGGCATCGTAGTTTAGCATAGCCAGAGGGCGATAGGACTCACAGTCGGTGGGCGATTTGTGTGGCTTGAGCATGGGGACTATTATGGTTTCCTTCATGGTGTTGGGGAGAATCCCATCCGTGTGTGCCTCCTGGTAGACCTCGTGGAGAACTGGGGCAAGGATGGACTCATACGCTTTATAGAACTCAGGTGGGAGGCCGTCACTGCCAGGGGCTTTGTTGTTGGAGAGGGACCTGATTGCCCCTTGAACGTCCTCAAGAGTGATCTCGGTTTCCAGCTCCTCTCTCTGCTCGAGCGAAATGTGGGGAAGTTCTATCTCCTCGAGTGTGTCTATGATGTCTGCAGCAGGAATCTGGGTCTTGTGGGTATACAGTTCTGTGTAGAATTTAGCAAAGGCTTCATTGATCCCTAGCTGAGTCGAGTGGGATGACCCATTAGCGTCCCGTATCTCCACTGGGAGATGTTTGGGGTGTTCCCGTTTGCAGAGCCATGCTAGTAGTCTTCCCGGTTTGTCCGATTCTTTATGAGATCTGGCGGTGTGCGTGGCGAAGTCAAATTTTTCCAGTCTTTCCCATGCCTGCTGACATTCTGTGCGGGCTTCCTTCAGCTTGGTCTCTGTCTCCATAGAGTTGTCGCATGTGGACTCCAGTCGGGAGATCTCAGCTTCCTGTGCTTCCAGGGTTCTCCGCAACTGCCTGCGAGTTCCGCCGGCTCTCGATATGATTTCGCCTCTAGTCACCACCTTCATTGCTTCCCATAATGTGCCCCAGGAGGGGACCGAACCGATGTTGTTCTCCAAGTATTCTTCCAATTTTTCGGCAAGGGTTTCCCTGAACTCGAGGTCCGCAAGTGCCGCGGTCGGCATCCTCCACATGGGGATCGGGGGTCTGGGGCCTCTCATTTGCCATAACATGGTCAGTGGGGAGTGGTCGGAGATCGTCCGCCCCAGGTATTCTGTGGTTGCTATGTGTGGGGTAAGTTCCTTATTGATGAACAGATAGTCAATTCTTGTGTGAACTCCGTGTGGAGCTGAGTAGTGGGAGTAGGACCTGTCGGTCGGATGGTGTTCCCTCCAGATGTCCACTAAGTTGAGTTGCTCCAGAGTTTCCCTCAAGGCACCGGATGTGAGGCTGCTCGGGCGTGGGGGGGGCAGCGATCTGTCTGCACTCGTGTCAGCAACACAGTTGAAGTCCCCTCCCCATATGAAGGTGCGGTCCCGGTACCGAGTCAGCTTCGTTATCAATGTGGCGAGGTACGCCGATATCCCGTGATGAGGGAAGTAAGAGTTGATGAAGCAGACTGGGGTTTGTTCCAATGTGCCCCAAATCGCTGTGAATCTCCCTTCTTTATCTTGTTCACTTCCCTCCATCTGGAAGGGGACGTCCGGGCTTATCCATATTAGCACCCCTCTGGCGTATTTAGAGTAGGGGGACCCTCTAACAGTCCCAGCCCATCGGTCTGCAATTTTAGACATGGCCTCCGTCGTGAGGTGAGTCTCTTGAAGGAGTGCAATGGAGATTTTCTTCCTCCTGAGGTAGGACTGTATACGATTGCGCCTGAGGTATGAGCCCATGCCCCGCACATTCCAGGTCATTACAGTAAGCTGTGCCGCCATCCGGTTCGAGTTTCAGATTTGGTGTGGGACTCTGGGGTCCGACTCCACTTTAGTCTTGTTCGGGTGGGCTGCAGGGGGGATACCACTGCATTTCGTTCATCGGTGTCATGTCCCAGACCCATCTCGGTCTGCGTTGGCAAAAGAGGCATGAAGACTGTACAACTAATAAAACTAACAACAAAACTTAAACTGGTGCGCCCAGCAACTACAACATTGTCGCGGTGCTCAGGCGCTCTCGAGCCGTCGGAGCCCATCCGGGAGTCGGGCGCGAGCTGGGTCAGGCGGGTGCCCAGACCGGGTAAATACTACGCTGGGGGTGGGGCAAGGGCCTGGCGGCAGAGCCGAACGAGGCCGTTTCCAAGTGAAAAAACTGTAGTTGGATTATCTTCTGTATTCCGGTCTCACGTGCGATGTTTCTTACATGGGGGTCGCTGGGGGGTTAGGTCTCAGTCTGTGAGTTGTCCTTGCCATCCGCCAGGTTATTATCCTCAAGCCACATGTTGGCCGCATCTGGGTTCTCGAGAAATACCACTCTCTCCTTGTAGACAACCCTTAGGCGCGATGGATAAAGTAGTCTATATTTTAGGTTCAGTTGTCGGAGCCGGGCTTTTATCGGGACAAATGAGTTCCGCTCTCTTTGTACCTTCTGCGTGTAGTCCGGATAAATGGAGATTTTGGAGTCTCCTCGCTCGATGGGGCCCCCCTCCCTGGATCGCCGTAAGATAGTTTCTCTGTCCTGAAAGTTCAGTATCTTAGCGATTATGGGTCTGGGGTGCGATCCGGGGGGAGGGCGCCTCTGAAGGGATCTGTGGGCCCTTTCGACAGAGAATCCCTGGGTCAATTTGCCGGCCCCTATTTCTTGTAGCAGAAGGGTTTCGACGAAGGATGTGGTATTTACTCCCTCGTTCCCCTCCGGGACCCCCAGGATCCTGATGTTGCTCCGTCTGGCCCGACCTTCGGCCTCCTCCGCCTTTTCCTCCAAAAAGGTGACTTTCCTCTTCAGGAGGACAACTTCGGACTTTATGGCTGTGATGGCCGTGGAGGCTTCCTCTGCCGACTGTTCAACGGTCGCGACCCTCTCCGTTAAGTTGCGAGCGTCTTGGCGGATCAGTTGAATATCGACTTTGAATTCGTCGATCTTGGAGTCTATATGCGTCTTTAGCGAGGCTATAGCATCAAGTATCTGAGAGTGGTTATCGGCCGCCACCTCTTCGCTCGACTGGGCAACTTCAGAGGAGCTGGCCTTGGATTGAGTGGGGGTCTTCGCCCTGGTGGAAACAAAGGAGTCCATGGTGGCGGCTCTGGTCTTGTTCTTGGCGGCCATCTTGGGGCGATGGTTGCGGGTGTTTTAGGCCTCAAAAGTTAGTTCACTTGTGAGATCACTGGTGGGGCCCTTCACCTGGCCAAATATCGGGCCGTGAGCTGTGGTCTGCCCCCGTGTGTGATGGTGTGGTCCGTAGAGGTGGTCTCTAGAAGAGCGGAGCCTCTCTTTTGCTGCTGCCTCTCCCCGCCGGGCCCTGGAATCCGTTGGGGGAGGGGGTACCCCTCGCAGGCACCGCTATGCTGTGCGGGGCGCCATCTTGGATCCAGTAAGAACGGGAGGGGGGGAGAACCGATTCAGGGCCACCGGAGTCTCAGGGGGGTCCAATTTGGTGGGCCCAACAACTATTCAGGTGCAGGGCTGCTTCGCCCAACCGCTCGTTCCTTTTCAGAAGTCGGGGTCGCACGCGAGCCGGAGAAAAAGGATCAGGAAACGGCGTCTCGGCCGGAGCTCGGCGGATCAGCTACCGCTCGCCATCGGCGCCAAGCCACGCCCCCCAAAACTAAATCTCTTAACCCCATTTATTTCCACTACTGGCATACTCGGAATGAAAACCCAGGGGTCTAGACAGCGGGAGGGGTTCTCTTTGCCCTGTTTAGCGCTGATAGGTTTTAGCTGCAGGTTCATTATACTGCACAGAAGGAGACTTACGAACGTAAAATTAGTACATAAGAAAAATGTGTAACAGCACAATAATAAGCGATATTGTAATTTGTAGATGTTATTTATTGCTAATTAGACAGCACAACTATGTGTTGTGTAATAAGAGTGCAAATAAATGTTAGCGAGCTCATTACAAGTATGGCAGTGTGGGAAAAATTGGCTGTAATGGAATTATCGCCACTTTTCCCGCACCGCCATTCTACGAGTAATTCTGTCGGTGGTAATCCGGCAAAAATGCCCCATGGATTCCAAAGGACTCTCAAGAAATGGGGATTATCACCGCGCAACTTGTAATGAAGCCTATCTTAATCCTTTATATTTGAAAGACATTAGCTGGGGTCTACATGTCACAGTACTGTCAGCATACAGACATCCTATGACAGATGCTCTAGGCCCTCTGCTGTACTTTTATTATAGATCTGTTAATGTCAGAATAGTGACATATAATGGTTGGCTGTATATTTTTTGCACATCTGTTAGTGACAGTGTGGTTCCACATGATGCGAATTGATGTGGAGGTTTGCTTGGCTCTCTGTAGCCTATGCCAACAATATAGAAAGAGAATGCATCAGAGTATGTTTGTGTAGTTTTACATTTGTCCAGACCACACACACACACACATGTTTTTTATGTGAACCAAGTCTACTGCATGTTCGGCTATTAAAAAAGACTGCTTTAGTGAGAGGTAAGCGCAATCCCACTCTGCTCCAGATACATCAGTTTCTATCTATCAATTTATTCAAGGGAAAATAACTCAACAGCTTGTAGCCTTTAGAGTTCAAGATGGACGGAATAATATGTGCTATCTTGGTAAAGCTGATCTGTTGTTATAGCAACTGAAGTTTTAATAATGTAAACAAAAGCGACAAGTCCATTTATAAACACAGGTTCATGAGGTACACGGTGCCAGTGACAAATTCATTTTTCTACAAATTACAATTGCAGTGTTTTCTATTTATATCTTAAAAAACAGGAAATAAATACCAGAAAACAAAAAAATGTATGCCGTTACCACAAAAGTCACCTAAAACTCAGAGCCGTGGAAATTGAACGGTGTGGCTAAGGTAGGTGACGCAGAAGCCATAACCTCCACCTGTGCACGACTTGGCACCTTCGCGCCTATTACTGAAGAAACACCGTCCCCCGAGCCCGATGACAATTTAGTCCACTAGGTGCAAAAAGCCTGAGAAGGCGAGAATTCAGGAAAAATTCATTCTGTTTATCTAAAATAGGGCAGTTTATTCCATTTGCACAGCAGTTTGTCCCCACACAAGGCTTTCCTAGCGGTGAGTTTGGGAGACATGAGGGTCTTCCCCCAGAAAAGACAATTTTGCAGCCAGTTTTAAAGGGGCAATAAGGATCCCTTGTGCACGCCCGATAAAAAAGTCTCCTAGAAAACCTACCCACTTTTAGATCAGCCCAATGATGATGTAGAACTGGTCAGTATTCACCTGACACCTCTGGCTTTCTGACACAGATTCCTCATGCAAAGCGAGTGATGACGGCGGGACAACCTTAGCATGGAAGATGTGCCCACACTTATGTAACCCATCCCCTCGCCATCCAACAGGCAGAGACTTGCACTGTGAGTAATTGCCATCTGGCAAGGGTGCAAAGCCCTGGCTTTTTTGATTTTTATTAATATATAAAATGATGCAGGCAATTCCATCTCGACAAGGGGAATCTGCTCAACAGATTCCTCTTCGGTAGGCTCCATGCCAAAAGCATAGTGTACTTGTGCCCTGCTGCATTAGTAGTCTAATCTGCAGCGCCTGTTCTACCCGTGGCACAGAGCAGGTTCAAAGGTCACAGTTGCCCTCTCAACAACAGCAGACAGATCTCTGCAGCACAGGGGCAGTATTTCAGATATGCCCCCTGGTATGCCCCCTGCACCAAAACTATGATGATCATAAGTAATCCATGATGGTGGCAGGATAAACTCTAAAATAACGCTATGCCTGAGTTTAGACATAATGAATGGTGCTACCTATGATGATGGCTGTCACATCCCAATTGATATCGCACATGTGTCAGCTCCTGTGTGTCAGCTCTGCTGTGGAAGGTGACGTATATTCTGGGCAGACGGGTTGAGACTGCCAAATGGCAAGACAGGAATCTGAATGGCCATGCCTCTTCTTTCATATGTTTGTGAGGGCAGGTAAGACCCTCTGCCAGAGACAGCCGCACAACAGGCAGCTGTACTGGGCCCAAGCATCAAAGGACCCATTCAAAAGGATTAGCTTCACAACAGGGTGCCGCATCTTTGCTCTTAGTGGGAAAGGAGGGGGCGGGGAAATAGTAGACAGGAGGGCTCTGTTCAGTGGGAGACATCATTTTGTGTCTCTCTCTCCTTCCTGCCTCCTCCAACTCCTCTGGAGCAAAGCACTTTGGGTGTGATGTCAGAAGGGCAAAGTCCACATCCTTCAAGAGCAGGGATTAGACCACTAAAGCAGGCTAGATTTAATCCAAACACCTGTGGACATTAACCTTTAAAACAAGTGGTCTCCCACCCCTTCTTCAATTCACCCTGGAACAACAACTCAGAAGGATTCACTGGACCTCTTTTTGGGAGAGTTGTACTTTCCAAAGCCCTAAACCTGAGGTGAAGAAGGAGCTGTTAAAGGCAGAGCAAAGTTATGCCCCTACCCACTCTTAGGGCACATTAGGGTTGACTTTTGCTGTGGACCAGGACCTGCCAATCTGCACCCTGAACAGATGTATACTGTCCTGGAATCTCACTGAGTGGGCCTCACAGCATTTAGGGTACCAGACCAGCAAAAGCTCCCAGTTCTGCCACACAAAACCAGTTGCACAGTGGTCACCAACCATAGAACCAGAGGGACGCCCTTTGACTTCTTAACCCATTCGAACTGTATTGTTTGCATCTCGAAGCAGCTCGACGATGTGTCATGCACTTGCTAAGCCCATCACTTGCTAGACTCAAATCAAATGATCGATGCCAGAACCACTGGAATCCTACCCAGAGGTTACAACCTTGACTCAACCCGAATAGCCCTTGAATGACCACTTCAGCGACTCACACGTCGGAGCATCCAGATCAACAATTCAATGACCGTCAACCACTTTCTTGAACCACTGGAGGGTCACTCATCAACCCTTCCCAGTGGCTACAGCCGACTCAGCCTGGCCTAACCTTGAAGAGATTCTGGTGAGTGCCCTGACCTCCATCGCTTTAAGTACCCCTCTGAACCGCATAGAACAATCAAATTCACCCCTGCTTGTCTGCTGCTTGCTGCTTGGGCCCACACAATACCAAAGTACCGGAACTGATCTCGATCCGCTTGCCTCAACATTCGACACCAGGTTCGACACTGTCAACCCACCAAAGAACCCGAAATAAGGTACTGTTGATCACAAACTGCCGCCTTGGTCCACTTGGGCCATTTAGGTTGGTTAGGTCAATAATGCAACTTCTTTCACACAAAGACATATCCTTAACTGCCACCTTGGTCCACTTTGGCCCTATAGGCTGGTTAGGTCAATATTGCAACTTCTTTCACACAAAGACATATCCTTAACTGCCACCTTGGTCCACTTTGGGCCTATAGGCTGGTCAGGTCAATATTGCAACTTCTTTCACCCAAAGACATATCCTTTTTGTAGTTGGTAACTTGCCTATCACCCCCGTATTCATGCTCAGACTGCTACATTGTTCAGTCTGTTTCATCTTCTCTGTTCTTCCAAAGGGGTGGATTTCTGTACAGTGTTCTCTAAATAGTTCTATTGCAGATGGTGTGTTTAATGAAAGTATATGTATTTGTATAGAACCTTCATTGGACATTCCCTTTATTTTAGACTGTTTTACTGTATTGTTTGGACCACTACTGGATCACATTCACACTCCTCTTAAGATCATAGCCTTCCCGTGGCCCACATTACCACAAAAGGCAAAGGAGCCGTACCTCTTAACCATGGCTGTTTTACCTTAATGATTGTGCTGGCTCTTGGTTTGTAGAAGTGTGAGGGCTGAGTGGGCATTTTCACCCCTGCTCATCCTTGTACTCCTGCAGAGCAGAATCCAATTCATTGCATGGACAAGCTCCTTTTTCCTCACAATTTCAATATGCATACTAATTTCTATTTATACCTAAAGGAAGGCAACTTTGTGTAGGGTGTCTCTGTGACTTAAGTGCATTTACCAATTTTGCTTGAACATTGTTCTAAAAGACATTCAGCACTGGTTAACAGAGAAAAAAGATTATTCTACTAACTTTAGGCTTCACCTGTGGTGTGCTCTTTCTTTTTGAACAGGACTGGCCGTGATGGCAAACAGAAGAGAACTTACTTGGCATCGAGCCCTCTGCCTGAATATCAAGGTGCTATGTGCCATGGTCCCAGCATTAGGGCCGGTCTGATGATGGTTTGTGCCAGGTTTGCAGATGCTGCTGTCAGGCCTGGCAGCTGTGGTCTTTTTCTCAGTGAGCAGTGTTGTGGTGTGCAGGCATGGGGTATCTTGTAGGAGCTGATATCTACAGGCGTGGCTGGGATGGTGTCGCGTTCTTTCAATGAAGTACATTATACTGTGGTAATTTACTTTGCCAAAAGTACTTCGATGGCGGGGGGAATATACATGTGTAATAAGGGCAAAGGGTATAGGTAGAATGCAGGGATACGGGGTGGGGTTGGTAGTGGTGGATAAGAGGGTATGTGGGTGGAACCCCCATTAATAAAAAAAATATAAAAATCATGATTTTGTTGAAGTAAATTTCCACATTGTAATTTACCTTGGCAAAAGAACATGGAACCGGCCGGGATATGACACTTTATTGATCAATGCACATGACGGCCCTCCGCCAAAAGGAATCCAAACCTATCAACCACTTCCTTTTGTGGCAGCTCTACCACACTGTCATTTCCAATTAACCACACCTGCACCCTCCAGCGGCCACCACCACAAAAGGTAAAGTTGAGAAAAGAGGGCAAAGAGGAGCAGGGGTACAGGAGAAACAAAAAGAGGCCAATGAAGGTAAACACTCCCTTTAAACCAGTGGTCTTCACATGGTGGGGCTGGGCCTGCAAAGGGGGTCCGAAGGATATCCGGGACGGTGGCACACAGCTCTTTTAAAGGGGATTACATTGACTGTTTTTAATAGAAAATGCAATAATGTATAGCTTCTGCAGGGGCAGAAAACATAATTTTTTACTCCGGGCAGGGGAGATCTGTATAAAAGTATTTGAATACCGCTGCTTCAAATACGACCCATAACATCTCTAGGTCAACCCCTCATACAAAGGACCAGCCTTCACAGGCCTCAGGGAGTTGTCTTCCCTGCCATTGAAGAGAACGTTCCATGCATCATCTTTCTTTCTGGAAATTCCTTCTTTTGCTTTTTTTCCAGGAGTCATTGAAGTCTGATCTGAGGGATATCTTTCATCTGGTGGTCTTTTCTGCCTGGTGCTTTTTGCTACACGAAGGGAAGTAGATCGTGGGCTCCTCCGCATATCTCTGTGTGCCATGTAGAGGCAGTGATCTGGCATCAGTGAATGGCTACCAATACCTTCACCCCAAGCAGCAGAGTGGTGCCACCCCAAACAAATCTCAGCCTGAATGTGAATCAGTTACAGCGCAACCCCCCTGGTTCCTAATTATCCCAAAGATGATCAGTGTATGCAAAACAAGAGCACTTAATTCAAAGTTGATATTGCAGTATGCACAGGGGGAAAGTGCTGAGACTCGGGGAATACATGTTTAGCCAGTAGGGTTGATGGTGATTGTCACGGTCAAGAAGTTTCTTGATTGCAAAGAGGAGCAGAACATTTGCAAACCTCATTCGTTTGACTTTTATCAGAGGAAGGTTAGACTTTGGAGGCAGTACATGTCCAGGTGTTCAGGCATTGGATCAGGAATGATCTGTTGAGGAAGTGCTACGTTACGTACTGCAAGGCACCCTGGCCATTCCCTCCTATGCGAGCACGTTTAAGCAGCTTCATTTTAGAGAACATTGTAGGTTAATTTGTAGGAGAGGCCTAGAATTTCCTGTCCACCCTTCTTCCAAGGATTGTTTGAGGTTGTCCTGCAGATGAACTTTGGCCTATGTGAGGGAAGGACAGAGAGATCACATGGAAAGGTTTAAGGAACCTCATGTTCACCTCTATGTAGAGACACTAGACAAAACAGGTGGTCGTGTCATTGATGGCATATGCATATTCCACTGCTAGACGTCCTTCAACTCTGGAAAAGAAGGGTCATTGTGGCAAGTGGGATTGAGACTTTTCTTGTGGGGAAAAGAGGCTTCTGATTATTGGCTGATTTTCCTGGCTCGATTCGATGTCACGGTATGGGACAACCCCCCTCACTTAAGGGAGAAGCTGTTGGTTGAATCTGTTATGCTTCTTTAGGTATCTAGTTCCTCTCAGGTATTTAGGAATGGCTGATTTAGCTTTCTGTTTCCATCAACCATTATGTTATGATTTGCAGTGAATGCTTGCACCCAATACTCTGTGTTCAAGCTATGTTTTCATAAAATTGGAACAATGGATAATGCACATTTACAGAAAAGTGTGAGCATTGTGCTTACTATATTAAATCATGTAATGTATTTATACTAGCAGTGGTCTGGGAGCTGTATGCATTCATAGCCCCTCAAACCTATTGCTTTGATGAAATAATGTAGCCCACGGGTTCGGACCTGTGCCAATTCATCCATTCTAGTGAATGCGATGAAGATAGCAGCAAAGATTAACTATTTTGACCATAATTTGGAAGCATTGATATTCAACATCTACGCAGCTCATTTCCCAGATCAACTGAACATGACAGCACAAATGAAGCTTTTGTGGTAAATGTGAACTCTACTTAAATAGAGACATATTTGTAACTGTTTGTAACATCAGTAAATAAACAATGTGGATTTTAAAAAACACGTGGTTTGGCTAAAAGACCTTTGAGTCACCATCATGATCAGATGTCGTTGATTTAAGAATGATCCTGGATCAGTCCTCGGTGAAGAAGAATTTCATTCCAGTGATTCCTAAGATTGCCAGCTACATGTGCAGCAGATGGGACTGCTTTGGCCTCGCTGTCATTGTATACGCAGGCTAAGATATTATGGTCACCTGGGGATCCATAAGCAGGTGCTTCCTTTGCATTGTTAAGCCTTCATTTTTGCTATGCCACAGCTATAGCCCAATCCATATAAAAACTGGAGCATGTCCTTATCTGATTATGGTTTCTGTGATTTGTGATGATAATTGATATATGATTATGGGTAATGAGATTTGTGATGGCAATTGTTTAAGTGAAGCGGGAAACTGGAATACTGGCTACTACACCTCAGTACCCGTTTCAGTTCTATTTTTTTAAATATTTTATTGGCATTCAACTTATGCATTATAACAGTTATGAATTCTTTCATTTCATCAAATTATGCCATTATGTTTTAAAGTTACCATAACATTGATTACAAGAAGAAAGCCACAATGCATAAAAACACACTTAGAGCAAAAATCATTAATTCTTGTTATTTTTCAGTTCCTGTAGTAATTCAAGAAGCATCATATATTCCCGATAGCATTAGCATATTGAGCTACCGTTGGCTTCTCAAATACGTTTTATAAGCATACAATATATTTTAGAGTACCTCACCATTCAAATTGTGATTGGGGTTGCAGGGATCTCCGTTTTGATGTGATTAAAACAGGGATCCTTAAAAAAAGTACCTCGTTCCTGTTCATCAAGTTTCCATAGATTTCAGTGCCCAAAAAGTGACTCCATCTGCAAAGTGCCTGACCAGAACCTACACCAGAATACTTAAAGCTTATGCCTATGTATTCTCACGCCTAGAAGCACTTGTGTACAGTTGCGTTATAAATGACATATCATATAAGATGCTTATACCTACTCCAGAAAACATGTGTCCAATACTTTCTTCAAACCTAGCATTGTCAAGGGGTTATTCAGGTCTGAGGTAAATGTTAGCTATTTTGTCTGGTGTAAGATTGAATTGCTAGTGATGGTAATACTGTAGTCTCCTAGGGTGTGTCACACTGGGAATCAGTGAGTGACACTGCACAGTTATTTCCATTCCTCCTCTGTTACAATAATGCCAGCCTCCCTCTTTAGTTTTTCGGTTCTGCATTTCTATGTGCAAGTTCAATATCATCCCCCTTTGTTCCAGTGTGATCAGAATGTTAGACTGTTTAATGCCTACCACAAGTGGATTTTCCCATAGAAACTCTTTCTTTGCAAATAGCGAAAAACACATTGCAACTTGACATTGCATCTTAACAATGCTATAACACTCTTGTAGATCCCAAAATCATTTAAAATCCTCTTAATTTAGCAACTCTCCAATTTTAAGGAAACCCAAATCAAAGCACTTATGATCTGTTTTAGGAAGTTCTTCCCACAAAACAGAGCTTTGTAGAGGAACAGGTGGGCACATCATCTCTAGCTCCCGCCCCTCACCTCCATCATATTGGAACAACAGGAGAAGAGCTCTATGTGGGACACCAGGATTTGTCCCAATGCTCTATCGGGTGTATGAGAGATGATATGCACATATCGAATGTACCATCGCACTGAAAGGGTGGAAGGATGTCTGCACACACCATTGGACATCGAAGAGGTACACGTGAAATCGGACAAGGGCAGAGTGACATCATGAAGGAAAGACACGAAGACGCACTGAAACGATATCCAAATACTTAAGAAGGAAGATGTACCTGGAGTAATAAGAGAAACATGTAATTTAATATGAAGAAATCATATGCACCAAAGAAATTAGTGAGTAGAGACAAAGTGAATGTACATATGCAGAAACACAAGACAAATGAGACATATAGAGGCCTGCTGCAGAAGGAAACATAATGTGACTAAGGCGGCCATGATGGAACCATGGATGTCAGACTCGTGTTGAACCCTCTCAAGCTACCTCCAAGACAGACCAGGGCTGCAGAGTCAGAAGACGCTGGAAAAACAGCTTTGTGTGCGGAATAAAGAGGAGTCTATTGGCCTGGGATCAAGGATGCCACATCAAGGAATAATTGCAAGGCACAAAGGGATTTAAGAGGATAAGCCATGTACATAAGACATATTTCTCTTAGATTAAGCAAAGAAGAAAACATCTACACGTGCCAAGTACTGGACAATCAAGGATGCAAAACGCTTACGCCTGATGGGGTGATGAAGTCTCCAGAGGCCAAGAGGAGTAATGACACCCAG
Source organism: Ambystoma mexicanum (assembly GCF_040938575.1). Lineage (NCBI taxonomy): Eukaryota > Metazoa > Chordata > Amphibia > Caudata > Ambystomatidae > Ambystoma > Ambystoma mexicanum. The sequence continues at coordinate 1,166,527,284 of NC_090935.1, read as the reverse complement.
CACAATTAAATCAAATAGCAGTAAATAGAAGGTTGAAATGGACAAACTCGTGGTCTCCTCACACGTGATTCAGAAGTCGAAAACAAGAGAGATTCATTAAGCTTTAGACAAAGATAATGGTGTACATACACTTCCCTGAAAGTCCCAGAACAGAGAACAGGCTGCAAGGTAAACTACAAAGGAAAAGCCTTGTTTGGGGCCGGACCGATGAGAGATGATGGACTAATTGGGCAAGTGGGTAGTAGTCTGAATTTACTCTCAGCAACTGTGTTTCATTCTGCTTACGTGCTGCTAACGAGCCGAAAGTCCAAGGTTGGGGGAGAATTCGAACCAGAGGGTCTATGTAGCAACATGCTATACAATGTTGCACAGGCCAACCCATTGCTGTTATTCTACTATAATCTGTATTATACATATTTAGAGGTGGTTCAAGGCGTGCCCACCAGAAAAGGGGCATCCAGTGATATTACTAATATTTATATAATACATAGGTGCACATGTTCCCTTAACCAAGCCCTCCCTTCAATAGGTTTTACAGTTTGACACGTATGATGATGTCATAGCTGACGTACATTGAAATATAAAACATTTGTATAATCGGAACTTAAGTGTGAGTGTGTGGACTACAGTTTGTTCTTTACAGATTGCCCTACTTCATTTCAACTGATAATAAAGTAGTACTATGCCGTATTCTTTGAGTCTGTCCAGTTACTTGGGTCTGAGATCATTATTGGAAATTCCATCAAGCGCATACAATCTTTCAAGGTGCTAGAGCACCGTTTCCTCATATCAAGGTCAACTAAGTTTCAATAGGCATGGTTTAGATTAAATATCATTTGTTTGAAGAATGTGGGAGTAGGAGAATTTGATTGAGAATCCAGAGTCTTCATGTGGCTTATCGTCCTTTTTAGCAATACGCTCCCAAAACTATGTGGGGGAAAAAGCCATCTAACATATGTTGCAGCAGAAATATAATAGTACATTTTGCAAATCAGTAGATACTACTCTTCCTTCTTTTTGGTTGTGGACACTTTTTGTATCTAGTCTGACTTTTCTGTTATTTCAAATGAACCTTATTCTGTAGAAAAAAAGCATATTCCAATAGCAGGGCACTGCCTGAAGAAGGAATAGGCTTTTCAGAAATACAATCATTTTGATTCCCTTTATGTGCCACAAAAGAGTCAAAAAGCATTTTGTTCCAACCTTCAAATTATTTTGCCACTAAACTCAGCATAGTTTTGAAATTCAGCTTACGAAGAGTGCCAGGATTTAGTTTAGTTTGGCCGCATATCTCTTCTTAAGTTCTCATGGTAGACATTCTTTATCTGAATCAAAAATGACTGCAGTCTTCACAGTGCAGTTCTTAGACTCTTCTATTTGTATGCATTCTAAGATGATATTGAATGCTCTGAGTATTTTATCATTAGTATAATTTAAATAAAGAGCAATGTCGTTCATATGAAGCTTGATTTTAGTGGTTTCCACTGCTCCCCCTTATTGCTATTGCCATAGATTAAAACAAGATGGCAATTATAGTAGGGCAATAGGGCATCCCTGCCCTTTCCCCCCATTTGATTCCTAGTCTCCCTACCCATTCTCAATTATTCATTAATTTCATGGTGGCCTGATCATATACATTTTGAATTATATGGTAAATGGATTAGGAACACCATTATTTGCTTTACCACTTATTAAAGGCCCCAGTTGAGTCGGTGAAAAGCTGTTTCAAAAAAACAAAAATACCACATGACAGCATTGACTCTAGTGCATGCAAGAGTTTCAGGCACGTAATATTAGCTTCGAAGTGTCTCCACAGAACAAAACATTGTTTGATCCTTACCAATAAGTCTCAGTATTACCACCAGCATCCTATTTGATAAGGCTTTCCTAAAGACCTTCATTCAAAGTTTAGTGGGGAAGGTAATACGGTGACAGAAACCACCTTGTCTCTTATCCTGCCCCAGCCTAAAGAATATTGTAAATGTGATTTGCTTAAAGAATTCTGGGAGCGTTTTGCCAGGATTAAATTTGATATTGTCACAATATCTAATAGATAAATAAGCTGAAAGTCTCGTTGTTTATATTCACAGAGGAACCTTTTTCTGAAAATGCAAAATAAAAGGAATGGCAAGTAGATTCATAGACATTCTCTTACAGCAGTTCTTGCAATGGAATCCATAATCCATACACCCAATTTGAGTGTCTGATTGATATCCCTGATCTTTTTTTCTTTTGTTTGGGTTTGCTGGCCGGTCGGAACACTCATGGATTCAGTATGATGGGTGTCCCTCCACAGCCGGTATGCTTGCCAGGTCAAGATCATAGGTGAGCTTTGTCAGAACTCTCTGGGCTGTGCCAGATTTTGGGCATGGGCCCTGGAGCTCCCTTGGTTGCTCAACTACCTCCGTGATCTTGGTTCTTGGTCACTGAAAAACCTTCACACTGACCCTTCCTAGCATAAGCTATCTCAAGCATTTGCAAATCACAGTGACACCATTTGTGACAGCGTCTGTGTGGGACACACAAAGAGGCTGGTACACTTGTAGTTTTAAGTAACAGAAGAGCGTTTAAATGAAAAAGAAAAGGAATGGAAAATAATGTTTTGTAAAAGATCAAAAAGGAAGTCTCTTACAATGATTCTTACCATGGGGTCCATCCTGGCTTGAGTGTCAATTTGATGAGCCCTGATTTTGCTCTTTGGATTGCAGGTTTGATTAGTTCATGAACCCGCATTGATTGAGTACGATAGGGAGTCCTCAGTGGCGAGTATACTCTGGGCTTGGATCAGTTGGCAGGTCTTCTCCAGCAAGTCAAGAAAATGGGTGCACTTTGCCTGGACTGACCCCTTCCGCCAGGCTCTGTAGTTAGGGCATGGGGGCATCCATGGTCAGATCACCTCCCTGCTATAGGGTCTTGGTTCTTGAAGTCTGTCTCGCTGAACCCTCCTAGCATATTCTCCCTGTCACCTGGTGAGATTATTGTAACCACTGACTCAATTGAGCCTCATATCCTGGATGTAACAAGAAAATATATGCCCTTACATGTGCAGCATGTTAGGATCCCAAAAGTCTTCATTATATTCAGACCTACAGATATGTAATATAAGTGTATGCTATTTTTGGTGTCAGGTAAATACCCTTCACTATGGATAGGGAGGAATCATTTCTTTGTCCTGAGGTGGTGGGTGGAAAGTGTTATTAGTTGAACAATTAACAGTGCATAGACAACCACCTTAGTGGTATGGACTATGGAGCCTGCCAGAAGGACAGTTGGGCATTCACCTTTTAGGGACCAGAGAGGGCGAGAGTAGTGGAGTGGTACTGACTCCTGGTGAGAGGCTGGATTGGGCGGTCTCCAGAGAGTGGGCGGCCCAGATGCAGCAAAGGAGAAGCACAGTGCTGTGGCAGCAATAGCTGGGCATGCGGGCACCAGACCTGGGCCACAGTGGTATCAATGCAGCCTGGGAAAAGGTGGAGGGCCAGACCTTGAGAGAGTTGGTTGGATCCATAAGGCTGGCTCCTGAACGAGTGACAAGTGGTGACAAAGCGTGGAGGGGTAAGAGGAGTTTCACTGGGACAATTGGCAAGGGCAGCCCTGGTGACAGTGGACAGGTCTTGTGGTGGCGCAGCATGAGCAAGTGCAGCATGACTGTGGTGCTGTCTGTACCTGTGTGGTCATCAGTGGCCTATCTGGGCCAGTTAGAGCAAGGGCATGGAGAGGAGGAAGAGCAGGTCTGGCAGCGTGACGGAGCAAGCACAAAGGGTAGAGGTCCTTCACTAAGAGCCAAAGTGCACCACAAGGGTCTGGGCTGCTGGAGGATGACTGGTGGCCCTGGAGATAAGAACCAACCTGTGGAAACATGCGCTGATGCCAGTCGAAAGGCATGAAAGGTGCTCAGGGTTGAAGGACTGGGCAGCTGGGGTCAGCCAGTGCTGCTGGATTGCATGGGAGGCATGAGTGTTGCCCAAAGTAAAGTTGCACATGCCTGAACTAAGGAGTGTCTGATCGGCTCCGAGTTGCTAGACAGTGCCGCTACCTGTTCCATCCACCTCTGGTAGAGTAGGGACTGTGGAGTTACATTTGGACTACCTCTACATAGGTAACGGCTTAGAATATGCATTTGTATTTGTTTATTTATAACGCACAGACCATCAGGCCCAAGGGCATCATGGTGCAATTTAGGCACAGGTTACATACAGAGAATAATGGGAATACATCCAGTTTATGGTTGCGCCCATATTAAATGCTGTCATAGCTGTTATAAAGTAGTTGCAGGCTGCAGCGTCCTACTACAAGGAAATGCTACACTGCTAATGGTTTAGGAATAAAGATTCAGCACTACATTTCCACTTTAGCCATGTTCCAAGTGCTCCCCTTGAGCCATAAGTATGGAGTGAAGACTATGGTAGGCACAATGATGTCAAACAGCTATGAAGACATGGCCAAAGCAATTTTATAAATGGGAACTAGGTCAGTGCTGTCTGAAGGCAGGCCCATTTTTGGGTAATACTACAGTTTACTGTGCAATCCATGCTTCCATGTTTTTAGCTCAGGAAAGATTATTCCCCTGAATGGGAACATGGATTGTTGCATGCATTACATGGCACAGTCATGAAGCTCCTTACCTAAGACATGGGTTTGAGTAATGACAGCAGGCTGTGGGGCTCACTGAAGATACTCTTTCCATGGTGCTGTAGTTATCTCTGGGTTACAGTTTTGTGCTCATGTTGCAGCTGAAAGAGAGATCTTTTTGAAGGGAGCAAAAGCCTTCAGGGGTGTTGGGTTTTTTGTTACATCTATAATATTGGATGACCCAGGACCAAACGAGTTGTTACAGGAACTCAGCCGTGTCAGTGGACAGAGGGTAACAACCCCTAATCAATCATTCTTTTAAAGGATGCCTTTATAGCTTTACTTAGGCCAGATTGGGTGGGGGTTGGCCTATAGTGTTCCCCACTCTGGCCTGACGGTAAGGCTAATGAGCCGCTCAGAGTAAAAGACCTGGGCTACACTATACAACCTGAACCTCCTCTCACTTTCTCTAATTTCTGTTCTGCAGTGACTTGGTCCACTGGAGCTTCCCTGTTCTCTCTTGCTTGAAGGAGTACCAGGTTTCCTCACAACTACTCAGTTACAATGATGGTATCTCCCCCTCTAGCTTGTTCCATTCTGCCCCATTGTTTAATGGCTCACACCACTTCCCACTCCTGGGTGGGTTGGTTCCTAATGGTACCTCTTTTCAACCTCTGCACACATATCTCTGTCTTTCTGATGGTACACCTTATCCTCGTCCAACCACAACTCTCCCTCTGATGATAGCTCTTTCTTGCTCAAGACTCTCTCTCTCTCTGATGGTCTGCCTCCTCCACTCACCAAACATTGTCCCTCAATGGTATTTCTCTCTTACTCTGACGTCTCCTGTCCCGTCAACTGCCAGCTCTATATTTCTACTTTATACCAAACTCTTTCCTCCAGCTTTTAATCAATCAACCCACACTGTTAGACTGATTTCGCTGCTTTTTGTAGGATGTTCCACTCTCCCCTTGTATGGTGCTTGGTGATATTTAGGTTCAGCTGTGTACTGAGGGACATACTGCTTTGTGACTTGATCATGTGATGGGGTGATCATTTGACTTGCAAGGGGGTTGGCCTGAGATAAAATGGAGTCCTACAGCCTTATTAGATTCTACTAAGGGTATGGTCAGATATGGGTCCTCTCTCCCTTCCCTGGAATCCCTGTTGTTATTGCCCGTTTGACTCTCGGTCTCCCTGTTCTCTTGTCATATTTGGATTGAGAATCTGCATGTAATCTGGTAAGTATGTGAACATATGTGAAGATTTGTCATCTGGCAACAGAGTAGAAGCCCTGGCATTTTTTTAAATTAATAATAAAATGATGGGGGTAATTCTGTCTCAGAAAGGGTGGCCTGTTAAACAGACCACCCTTTCATCAAACTACAAGCCAGAAGAAACATGTACACCTGTTAATTGCTGCATCAGTATCCTGTTCTGCAGCACCTACTCATATTCTCCAGTGGCACAGAGTAGGTTCAAAGGTCACAAGTGTCCTCTTGATTGCTGGGGTGACAGCAGAGTCTCTTTGGAACAGATGCTGCATTTAAACCTGCGCCTCTGCTCCAGTACCACATGACTATAAGAGGTTCTATCCTAGTGCAGTAGTAAATATTAAATGAAAGCCATCCATGAGTTAGGATATGGTGGCTGCTATTGCTCATAATTATAAAATACACATTGTTTTCATACATATGTCATCCCTGTTAGGCCAGGCCAGACATCTATATGCTGTGTGTATTCTCCCTAGACTGCCCATCCCTGCCACAGACAGCAGGACAGGAGCAGTGGGAACTGCTGCTCTTTTAATCCTTTATGAGGTGGGGTAACACCTCTCTCCATCAAGACAGCCTCTCATCAAGAGCTGTCCTCAGAAATAAGAATCAAAGAGCACTCCCTATACAAAAGATCTAGACACACACCAAGGTGCTGCATACCAAAGGTCATTTGATGCGTTGGGTCTGAGAAGAGGTCAGGTTAGTGTGGTCAGAGGGAGCCCAGCACAGTTCGGGAAGGGTTCCACCATCTTGCTTCTCTCTGTAGCTTTTCTTCCTTCCTGTCCTCTACACTCCCTTTAGCACAAAGCACTTTGGGAATGATTTAAGAAGGGATAGACCACTTGTCAAAAGAACAGGGATTGGATCCCTTAATGCTGGCTCAATTTTGTCCAATCAGCTGTGGACATTAGCCTATAAAAGAGGGTGTCTCTCACTTCTACTTTGATCTCTTTTGGACCACCCAGCACCTAAGGAAAAATTAATTTGTACTTCTTTTGGTACAGTTGATCTTTCCAAAGCCCTCAGCCATTAAGGTGAAGAAAGAGGATTCCAAGGCAGAAGCAAGCCGTTTGCCCTATCAACTCACAGGTCATATTGGGAGTGAATCCTGCTGAAGACCGGGACCTGGCACTCTGCACCAAACCACCCTAGGCTGAGAGATCAGAACCTGAAAGGACTTGCCCTCTCCATGTGCCCATGCAGTGTGTCTCACAGCATCTTTAGAGCCAAATCAGCCAGCGTCCAATTTCTACTACATCGAACTAGTCAACCTGCCATTGTGAACTCTGTTCACCGCACTAGAACCAGAGGGACACACCGATGCTGCTTTGGCACTTCATTGAACCTATGAGTGACTGCTGCTTTGTATCAATCGAACGAGCTCCCCACTGCATTGTGCAAGCGGAGCACATCACCTGTGTGACTCGAACAATCTGCTTGCCACTGTGGACCTACTCAAAGCATCACCTTTTCGAATCCTGCATTGGATCACCAAAGTCACTACATCAAACCGAGGGACCGCAACTCAAACTGCTTGATCATTGTGCCATTTGCCGACTTGAATCACTGGTTACCAACATCTCAAACTGACTCAACCCTCAAGCCACCCTAGTGAGCACTCAGAACCGCAGGATCCAAAAGCTGCACTCAAGATCCCGATTCAAACTGACTAGATGCCAGTTCTCGGCTTGACCTGAGTCGCTGCACCTGAACCGGGTTCGACCCGCACAACAGTAAAGCTTGAAGTCTGGTTTGATGCTGTTGAACCACCGAACATTGAATTAAGATACTTTGTACTGACCGTGTCCCCCTTTGGTCTACCTTTTGGGGCCCTAGAGACTGACTAAGTCCCTTTTGTGCCTTTCCCACCAAGAACATATCCTTTTATAATTCCTTATTGCATTTCTTACTTGTTTTTCCTCCCTGTTGAAAAGCCAGTTTAGCAATTACTCATCCTTGTACTCTTGCAGAGTAGAACTCATATAGTCACAACGTATCTATAGCATTTGTTCTCTCTTCGATGTGGGGATGTGTAAATCTGAATTTCCATGTGATGCTGGGGACAGGGTATTGTTGGTTCAGCATTTCTGCATTCCGCACAGATCATTTCTCCATTGATAAAGGATGATTCTCTAAATGGGTGACTTCTGCAGGTTATCCGTGTGCAAACCCCAAAGGCAGAGGGCTTCTCCAGCGATAGTGTCAAGTGAACAATGTATGTTCAGAAGTTTTGGGTGATGCAACACTTTTTTTCCCCTTGATGGTTTTGTATATGGGTAGGAGGGCTGGTGTTGAGCACATCCCTCTGCCTGTCGTCTTGGGATCATAGTCTCTACAGGGCATTGATATGGTGTCGAGTATTCCTGTAACTACCCACTCCCTTAGTGAGTGAACTCAGTTGGGGTGGTGTGGGGTCCTACAAATACCTCTTCCGGGTCCAACATCCACTAGCCTCAGTGGGTGCCCAGTCCCATTGACCACCTCACTGTGGGTCCCCATGATTAGGCAGGAAACTTTGGACCTCAGTTAATAAACATGCAGTAATTACTGCATGTGGTCATTTCAGATCCCCACAGAGTCCCAAGGAACTACAAAATGAAGAATAACTGAAGGGTCAACATGACTCTAAATCGAGCAGACCCTTCCCATTGCCGGACACAGCATGCAGTAACAGTTTTTAGTTTGGCTGTATTTCCAAATGCAATAATGCCAAACTCTAAATGAGGCCATTTGTCAAAATATTTTCACAGAGAAGAGAAAATGGCTGTGTAACATTTTGCTTATCACACGATACAAAAACCTAGCGGACCAGGTGATTACCCTGAGGGCATTTGCTTAATTGCCTGATTTTTTATCAATTTATCCAGATTTTCCTTATTCATTCAAGGGATCAGGAAATTGATGTAGAAAGCATTCTCTACTTTGCTTGAGTGCAGATTTTCTTGATTCAATCGTCCACAATATTTCATAATGTTTTACCAACATTCCCTTAACTGATGCCCTACTTGATTGAGTTGGGATTTACTATTTTGTCTATATTATTCTCGACCAGCCTCTTTCTCACTTTAATGGCTAGGAACAGTCCTTCCTTCTTCCCTCCGATAAGACTTTTTGAGCTTCAGTCTTTTGAGAGAAGATCCACATTTCTTCAAGAGTATGGCCCTCATTACGACCCTGGCGGAAAGTGACTGACCGGACCGCAACAGCGTAAATAGCGTTTCCGCCATTGCACGAAGGAGCAAAGAGCGGTCCATTCCGACCCATCGGGCACGAGCACCACGCCATGGCGGAAGTGCAAAGTCCGCGATGGCGGAAATGACCCCAAAACGGCCCACACCGCCGCCGTACGTCGCCCTAGGTGCCATACCGCCACCCAACACAGCGGACACCGCAGAGTGCGCCTACCGGAAAGTACGGTGACCGGAAATATACGGAAACGGAAGTAAAAACATGGGCCCGGAACGGGAAACATCCCGCCGTACACCTATAAAACCACTAAAACCACACAACCACTAAAAACACTACCCCGAGACACACCCCAACCCGTCATCCACCCTAGCGAAACCAAGACAAATGGGAAAAGTAGCGAAGAAAGCGTGCGACCGCAAACGGCAGGTCCACTTCTCCCGTGAGGAACTCACCGTGCTAACAGAGACCCTCCAGGAGAATGCTGCCGTCGTCTTCTCCACGCAATTGACCAGGACGGCACTTGCGAACAAGAAGGCCATATGGGCTCTGGTGGCACAGCGGGTAAGCGCGGTGGGGACCGCACCCCGCAACCCACAGCAATGCAGAAAGCGGTGGGACGACCTGCGGATACGCGTCCGCAGCATACTCTCTGCCAACCGCAACATTGCCACAGCCACCGGGGGAGGTCCTGAATCACCCATCAAGTTGACCCCCTGGGAAGAAATCTGTGCCTCCACCATCGGAATGGAGAGCATTGAGGGAGTCGGAGGGATGGAGAAAGGAGTGCAGACATCAGAAGAATCAGGTAGGTGGGCCAGATAAAACAATGCTAAATCCACAATGTCCAATCATGTGAAGTACCATGTGTCCACATAGTGCAACAGAAACACATGTCCAGGAGAACGTACACACACATCGCCCTTATAGCGCACTTTAAAACCACAATAAATACATAAATAATTAAAAACCCCTAAAACACCCACCACACGTCCAGCAGGCACACCCTAACTGCAGGCTGCCAAACAACTGCACCCTCACCCCACACACAAATGAAAGCACCTCCAAGGGCCCGACCCAAATCACCCTCATGTACCACCCCAATGCATGTGATACAATGCCATTCCAATACCCACAGACCCATTATTAACCCTCGCCCTCCTTTACTCCACCACAGGGTCCGATCCAAACGACGAGCATCAGGACACCCCTACCAGCACACCTGCAAAGAGGGCCAAGACCAACGGCCAAAGACCCTCCACCTCAGCTGCACACATCAAGACACGGCAGCAGCACAAATCAGGTGGCAGCACAGAGGAGGGAACATCAACAGGCACCCCAGCAGCCAGCATGCCCACAACACCACCACCACAGGTCCCCCCAACGGATGCCACAGAAGGCACTGCCTCTGGTGGCAGCAGCACCATAGGTGACACCCCATTGATGGCAGCATGCTCCGACACAGAAGACGGGGATGTCGAAGTCAGATCCATCCATGACCTGTCCCAATCCCCCTGTCTGTCCCATCCCGTACAACATGAGAATACCACGCAGGGGCACCCACAAGACGACGACTGGCCATCCCCCCCAAGCCCTGTGGCAAGGCAACATGAGGTCAACAGCCCCTCTGTGACACCCCCGCAAATGGCCATGGCCCAGCAGAGGCAACAGTCCCTCGACCAGTTAATCGTGCAACAGCAGCAACTGGCCACGCTCCTCAAGGACCATGCCGATGAATGTGGGGGCACTAAGGCAGACATAGAAACATCAACTGAGACACTTAGGGCAGAAATGGAGAGAGGTACAGAGACACTAAGGGCACAAATGGAGAGTAGCACCGAGAGCCTGAGAGTCCAAATGGAGAGTAGCACCGAGAGCCTGAGAGTCCAAATGGAGAGTAGCACCGAGAGCCTGAGAGTCCAAATAGAGAGTAGCACCGAGAGCCTGAGAGTCCAAATGGAGAGAAGCACCGAGAGCCTGAGGGGGGAACTGCATGCGACGTCCAAAGACGTATGTGCCGAACTTGCCGCAGTGCGCCGTGTGCTCACTGAGCTCTCACAAACCCTTAGGGACATGCATGGACGTGAGCAGGCAGAGACATCATCCGTTGCAAGTTCCGTCCAGGGCAGCCCCCAACGTAGATCTGGGAGGAACCTGCGCTCCACAGGCAGGGGTGCCCCTGATACCCGCAGAGGGGGCTTGCAATAGCGACAGCCCACTGACAATGAGCATCTTTGGACACTGGTGTTCGGGGGGGAGGTAGGAGGGTGGAGGGGGTGTGTTGGGCTCACTTGGGTGGCGGGTCGATAGGGTGTTCAACATGATATCACATATGCCATAAACAAGTGCACGATCAACCAATGAGATGTGTCGACAATGATCATTATGTACTAGGCCATCATAGGCGTACAGTCCATATTGTGCAGGTACCAGACACACACAGTGCCACGAGTCCCGTGTCCATGTATCAGCCACCAGGCGTGAGTGCTAGAAGCATGCATCAATGAGATGCTGACGAATGTCACGGTCCTCCGGTGCCTCGCAGACTCCTTGAGGTGCTGCCACATCCCCACCCTCATCATGACCATCATCAGGTGCTTGCAGTTCTGCGTCAGGGGGCATGGGCACATTTCTACGTACGCACATGTTGTGGAGCATGACACATGCCATCACCATCTTTGCAACCTTCTCATGGCGGTACAGGAGTGCCCCGCCAGACCTGCTGAGGCAGCGGAAACGAGTCTTCAGTAGGCCGAATGCCTGTTCAATGACCACACGGGTACGTGAGTGGGCATGGTTGTAGTCCTCCTCTTGCTGGTCCCGTGGGTTCCGGACTGGTGTGAGGAGCCATCTCTTCAGTGGATACCCAGCATCACCTGTATGTGGACGATAAACGTATGATGTGGAATGCCATTGCTACGTACGCACACCCCCCCCCTTCCTGCCAGGTCATTGCCGCATCACATACCCCACATCATCATGCATGAAAAGAGACTCACCGAGTAGCCAGGATCTGTTCCCTGCGTGTCGCTCCATGTAGCGTGGTATAGTAGAGTTCCTCAAGACCATAGAATCATGGGTTGATCCAGGGAATCTGGCACAACAATGTGTAATGATCCTGTTGGAGTCACACACCATCTGTACATTCAGGGAATGAAATTGTTTTCGGTTGCGGTACTGGGCCTCCATGGCATGTGGGACGACCAATTCCACATGGGTGCAGTCGATGGCACCAATGCAACCCGGTATGCCGGCAAGTGCATGGAATCCCACTTTGGTGTTGGTAATTTCCTGCTCCGAGCGTGGTAGAGAGATGTAGTCGTCTGCGTGCTTCAGGAGGGCATCGAGCACTTGCATTAGTGTCCGTGAGAACAGTGGCTGAGAAATGCCATGCAACTGTCCGACTGTGTGCTGGTAGGTGCCTGTGGCCAGGAAGTGGAGTACAGACACCACCTTCAGTAGGGGTGGGATGGCGGTTGGGCTATCTATCATGCTGACAAGGTCAGCCTGTGTCATGTCCACTATTGCGGCTATGGTGTCCCGTTCCAAACGGTAGAGGGTGTGGATCTGCTCATCAGTGAGGTTGAACGGATGTGCTCGGAGGCGTGGGATTGCGGGCTGCCTGCGTGGTGGTAGTGGCTGTGCTGGCGGCCCTTGCGGGCCCTGCCTTGGCCTCCTCCTCCTCCTGCGTCTCCTCCGTGCGGCCGGTTGTAGTTGGTGTTCGTCTTCTTCTTGGAGTTGGAGTACTTGCAGTGCTATCAGGTCCCCCAGGGCCAACATCGCGAGTCCTGCCGGTAGCATTTCGGAGTGGGTGTGGTTGTGGGAGGAGACTGGGTGTGCACTTTATGTGTTTTCAGGCTGTATGGCCTCCACCTGTGGTGATTCATTCCACCTGTGCAAGCTGCTCTCCCCTTTGGCCGAGCACGTCCCGCACACAACGCTGCTATTCGAGGAATGGCATCTTGCTATTGCAATCATGTATTTGTACCCGATGGCCGTGTAACATTTGTTGATATGTACATTCGGCTATGGTCCCATTGTTTCACATACAATCTTTGCAGTCGCGAACAGACTTGTGATGGGTCAGTGGAACGTAGTACTCGAGTAACGGTGGGCCCTCATGCATCACTGTACCGAGTTGCAACGACGGGCGGGGCGTCCCATTAGTGGGTGATGGCAGTTGCCATTTTCACACACAGCCGCACTAGATGGATTAATTTGTGAGTTCAAACGGCCACAGATGCCTTTTCGACGTGATGTTGCAAATGAGGAATTCGAAGGCCGGCGCTTTCGGTTTTCGGCTAGCGGAGAGGAGATGCCCACAGGTCTGACTGCAAATATAACGTTCTATTGTTCGATGTCCTTGAGACAGAGGCCATGGCGAGGAAGCAATGATTGATATGAATAGTTTGGGATGCGCAATAGTGACGTGGCCGATGAGGCCGGACGTTCCCAAATACATGTAACTTCACAACACTGGAATTACGGGCTGGGGCACTGTGGATTTTGCAGGCTGCATAACGCACAGACTCAATAAAAAATCGAATGTTTTGTGAGTAAATTTTCAGGCGTTTTTATAACAGGATGAGGGAATGATGAATGGATGCATGGGCAGGTGATTTGATACAGGGTTTGCCATGTACAGTGCTTCTTGGAATCTATCCGCCTCCCCTGCGCTATGTGATGCAGGGCTGCCATAGTGGGACCATCGTCTATCTGGCCTTGTTGAGCCCTCCCTGTCTCGACGCGCCTTCAGACACTTGTGTCCATGCACGTTAACATTCCCATCTGATGGAATCTGTTTTGACAGTCGCATGCACAGGTACACTCGTTTGTGATGGTGTTTACACCTCGATATAGATGGTTATGAGTCGCAAGTGGTTTTGGGGTGGTGATGATCCTTTGGAGTGGGCTAGCATGCATATGGCTGTGGATTTAGTGTGATCATTGGAGTGAGTTGTTCGAATGTAGTTCTGATGGCCATTCTGTTCTTTTTCTTTTCTTTTGGTTGACAGGTATCTCCTCCCCTTTTGCCACTGCCATCTGTATGCCACTCCTGCAGATGGCGTTTACTCACGACACCTGCTGCTTCGTGTTAATCAGTGGAGCAGCATTACGATCTTATGGGACGATCGCCAATGGGCCACATGCCCTTACGCAGTACTAGTGGCTCGGAGCAACATTTCGGCCTTTCAGTTGGACTAGTGCCTCCCCATTGGGACGGGCCTGCGGTTCTGTGCGCTTCCATGTTGCCTTTTCGTACGTGAATGTGGCTCTGTGTACCATGATGGAACAGGGCGTCACACAAGTAGTAGCTGGTCATTCCTTGCGGATGCAGCCCACAATGGTGATATGTGTTTTGGAGTTCATGGACTAATGGCTGTATGAGCTTGGTGATTTAGTTGTGCATTAAATTTCTATTCTGATATGGGCCGTGTAGCGTTCTTCTTTGCGAGTGATGTGGCATATTCCTATTTGGGGTGCGATGTATTGTGAGGAGATCTGCATTGGGTTCAGGTTTCGGAGTATAGTCGCGTGGTACTGTGCTGGGCGCGTTTGCCTACGGAGCCCAGTGAGGTCAGGGATGGGGGCTGCCAATATGACTGTTTGAATGTTGTCATGCTCAGGGGCGGGGGATTGGGTTTTGTGTAACAGACGCCGGTCAGCCAGGTGGACTGGTGGAATGTTGTGATTTTCGGAATATTGCTGGTCACAGGTGCCTGTGTTTGCGTGCGTTTCGGGGGGGGGACTGTGGTCATGTCAATTGGAATGGCTTCTGTATTCGTGCCATCTGTGCCCTGCAGCTCCCATTGGCCCCTCTTGTGAGTCTTTTGTTCGTTGGCATGCATGGGTGACTTGTACATTTCAATGGTTGCATTGTGACTTCATTGCACCTACGGGGAGTTGTACTTTGTGGGCAGGGAGCGGTGTACAGGCACTCAGTGGGGCCGTTTACGGTTGATTCGCGATGCCGTACTTCTCACCATGGCGGAATGGTGCTTTCCGCCATGCTTGATGGCGTTAGGTACATGTCCGCTAGGGTCGGAATTCGCGTACCCTTGCGCCATGGTGGTATTTACGGTTTGGCATGGCGCGCGCGCGCGTACTTGGTGCAGTTAGCGTTGCCGTTCACTGCGGTGTCGCTAATGGCTTCGTACTTTGCGGTGGCGGGTCATAGTCGCACCGGGCGCTATTTGATGGCGGTATTGCATCTCCGCCATCGTTTTCCGATTTCCGCCAGGGTCGTAATGAGGGCCTATGTCTTATCTCGTTCTTTGATGTTTCCTTTCTTGAATTTCTTCTTCTTTTGGGGTTTGCCACTTTTTCCACTGCTATCACTAGAGCTGATTTCAATTATTTTATTTTTCTCTCTATCTTTCTTTTTCCTCACTATTCTCCCTATTCATTATTCTGGAAGCGTATTTTAAGACATATTCCACCCCACATACAAGGCACTGCACTCATTCCTCTCTACGGATTCTGTAACAGGGTTTTTTTTAATTTTTATTTATTTTACATTTATAAAGCGCTCACACAGCCCACAGGCATCGAGGCGCTGTTACAGGAATTGTTTGTTTTTCTTAGTTGCGTAATTTTATTTTTTTTGTCTTAGTTACGTATTTATAACGCGCTTAAACACCCAGAGGTTTCTAAGCGCGGACCCGGGGATGGAACCTGTTGTTGCTTCGTGTCGTCTTGCTTCCAAGACACGCACGCTGCCCCTGCCGCTGAGCTATCCTCCCGGGACAAGTCACCTTGCCCTTTTTGTTCTTCAAAGAAAAGCTTCCTTCCTCCATCTACCTCTACCTTGACACCAGCCAATGAGAGAAGGGTAAAGGGTGCCAGGTATATTTTAGTTTCCAGAAAGCCTAAATTATGGTCATACAAATATAATCCATCCTATGTCTACATTGGTGGCAGCCATTCAAAAAGGTGTATCCCATTCCCTCTACATTGACTCGTGCCATACAGCTACCAATTTGAAGTCCCTCACTACCTATTTCATATGTTTGCTCATCTCATATCTATTTTGACCCAACCCTTCAACAGACCTACCCTTGACTGATAATGACAAATTAAAATCTCCTTCTTTTATGCACTTCGTAGGACGGGAAAAAGAAGCAACGACTTCTTCACAATCATGGCTGAACAGTCATCCACTATTGGGCCAGGTTGGGTGTTTCTAAGTATTGAAGCTAGGCACCTATGACCCCTATAATCTATTTTTGTTCTAGCTACACTCATCTGCGATTGGCCTCTGCACCAAATTACATTTCCTAAATGTAACATTTTCCCCTTAGGCTACATCTACAACCTGTAAAATAAGCTTTTTCATCCTCAATCTACTTCATAATCACTTTGCATCCCTTTACATTATTAAACTCACTAACATTTGGAATATCACTTCCTAATGGGCTATTGTATTCCTTTTTTTTAGTTTCTCGTGTTTACATTTTCCTTCCATGGAATTCCCCTTTCTCTGCTTTCACTCGTCCCTTCCGCATCTTATGTTTCAGCATTCTCCCCACTGCTTTATTTTTCCTCTCCGGTTACTGGGTGTAAACAAGAACCCCAGCTTCTGCATCAATGCAAATCCAGACATGCTGTAAGAATCAGATCAGATACAACTCTGTTCCCACAGTTTCACCTCATTTTCTAGCTCCTGAAAGCAATGTCTGCCCATTCTGTACTGGCAGCCATCCAAACTGTGGAAGGAACCATTTCGCCTCCTCTGTCTGTCTGAACGCCTTACATATGCCTTCTGCCATAACCCACAAATAACCTAAACAACATCTCTTATCTGAGCACCAGCTGGTCCGGGTGCTGGGATTACATGTTTAATGTATCATTGTTGATTTACAGACTCACAACACATATTGCAGTGTGAATGAATGCCACTTGAGGGGGTGTGCCTTCATGAGCTTTTTTGATTTGTACAATACAAAGTAAATGTGATTTCTCTGTGGGAAAGTGTGCTCTGCTAAACTGACACACTTTCCACACTTTCCACCCATGCCAAGTTGTTAAAAGATGTAATCACTGCTATTTATAAAGTGGATACATGTATACATCTGATTTGCTAAGACCAAAGACAAACCAGAAGCTGAAATTTGAATAGGCAATATTTCATATATAAAAGTATCATGTTGCTTCAAATGCGCACATGTAAAAACTGTATAGCAGTTTATTGTGTAACCTTCCTTTTAGTTGCTCATTTGACACAAGGGAAACAGACTAACATCATAAACATGCTTTCTGGCACCTATTGCTCTATCTTTACTGAAAAGCCAGAATTGGGGAACAATTTATTAATTTATTTAAATTTCTGTTAAGCACTGGCCCAACCCAGAGGGTCTCAGAGCGCCTTACATGGTTAAAACATTGAAAAGGTGGGAGTTAAAAAAGGAAGTTACAAAATGTTTTCAGGAAAGGATAGGACGATTCGGATAGACAACTGATAGCAGTGGAGGACGGCAGGGTTGTGTGTGGGGGGGAATAGATATGTTTTGCGGCTCTTTCTGAAAGTGCTGATGGAGGATGAAGTGTGTATGTGGAGAGGTAGGGTGTTCCATGCCATGGGTGCTCAGTGGGTAAATGCTTGTTTTTGTGTGTATGTGAGTTTGCAGAATGGAATGTGTAGACAGTGTTGACTGGCATGTCAGATGCTTGTGTGGGCGATGGGTTTGCCATAAAGGTAAGATGGAGTTTTGAGGCAGATGTCTTTGAATACAATGCAGAGTGCTTTGAAGGCAATTCTTGTTGTATGGGGAGCCAGTGGAGCTGAGCAAGAGCGGGTGTGATGTGTGAATGTTTGGGTAGGTGGAGGATGAGTTTAGCTGCTGTGTTTTGTACAGCTTGCAGTAGGGCAAGGGTGTTTTTGGTGAGTACATTGAGCAATTGAGCAGAGCATTTTCATATTCCAGCTTGGAGAGAACCAGTGCTTGGACTGTAGTGCAAAAGTCATCAGGAGGAACGATATGTCTTACTTGGCATACGAGGTGTCATTGTAGATTGCATGTCTTGGTGACAGCGGCTATGTGGTATGTGAAGGAAAGGTGGGGGTTAATGGTGAAGCCAAGGGATTTGACAGGTGTGTAGAGGGATATGTGTGGGTTGTCCGTGGTGAATTCTCGGATCCAGGAAGTGATGTTGGGCTTGTGCCTTGGGGACAGAGAGGAGGTATTCTGTTTTGAAAGGCTTGAGTTTGAGGAAGTGGGTGGCCATCCAGTTGGTGATGGTGGAGAGACATAATTTAAGGCTCTGGAGTTGTGAAGGGGAGGACGTTTGGAAGTATATTTGTGTGTCATCTGCATATTGGTGAAATGTACATTGTGTTTGCTAAAGGTCTGTCCAAGGGATTCAACATGGGTTGAAGAGTGGCGATTGGCAGGAGCCGTGCGGGACACCATACTTGACAGGGGTGGGGTCTGATTGATAATGGGGCATGGAGAAAAAGTGTGTCCTGTCAGTGAGAAAAGAGGTGTACCAGTCGAGTATGGCGACAGAAAGGTTCATCCTGTGGGCTAGGATGTCTAGTAGAATTGTGTAATCGATGGTGTTGATGGCTGCAGAGTGGTCAAAGAGTACGAGTAGTTATGTGTGTCCTTTGTCTGTGATGCTGTGGAGGTCATCGAGGATGTGTAGAGTAGCGGTCTCAGTGCTGTGTCCAGGCCAAAAGTCAGATTGGAAGGTGTTGATTCGGGTGTTTGTGGGGTTACATGTCTTTTCACTGAAAAATGTTTTTTTTTTTTGATGATATAGTTTATTTGTAAACTTTTTCATCAATTCCCAGATTTTGTTCGTATGTAAGCTTAGTGCTTTAAAATGCAATTATTGTTGTTTATTTATTTGTTTATTTTTTTTTTTGTTTAGTTCGAGTATAGAGCTTAAAAATTGTATAGATGTATTTGTTATTATTACCGCTGAGGAGTGTGGCCCACCTTTCTTGAGTGGTCATTTGTTTGGCTGACAGTTGAAAGAACGTTCCAAATTGTTTACGTTGAGGGGAGAGTTCTTTGCATTCCATGACCAAGTGGAAAATAGTTTCAGCTATTTCTTTGTCTTTGCAGAACCGGCAGTAGTTGTTTACAGCATCAATCTGTCTTGTTATAGATAATTATGAATTTGTGGGAAGAATGTTGAGGCGTATTTTTAGAAACATTGTACGAATGGTTTGGTCTGGGAAGATTTGCAAGTAGGCTGGTGGTTCATGAATTTTTCTATTGTCTTTTGTGCATTGAAGATTCTGTTTGTAGGTATTCTTTTTTTGAATGGTCTTTATCCAGTCGTTACGCAAGAGTTTTATTTTTGCATGTTGTGGGCGAAGCGTGAGGAGTTCTTCTGATATATCTTCGTTTTCCATTTCAATTCTCATTGAGGCTTTCCATTTTTGTAGTATTGTAGTGTTAAAGGTGTTTTCTTTTGCTCGTAGAATTTGGATAGCTGGTGTTTTTTCATCTGTAAGTATTTTGCGGTAAATGTCTAATCTTTTCCATTGTACAAAGGAGTCAATTGACTGGGTTGCCAGTTCGTAGCGTATTCTTGGCATTGGGTATGTTTGTGGAAGCCGAAGGATTTTTCGCCAAAATATTGATTCGTATTTCGTCCAGTTAATTGTGTAGGCATTCAGCATTGCCTCTGTTCCGTATGTTAACATCGGTATGTACTTCTGTCTGTAATAGGCGATGATGGGATTGAAAGAAAACTTGCCATATTTTCTATGAAGTATACATCCCTGTCTTGATAGGGTTTGGGCTGTTTGATCAATTTTGTCTATCCGTTGGTCTTCTGATTTTGATTGATTTATTGGAATGCCAAGGTATTTGAAGGATGTCACGTTTTCAATTTTGGAGTCGGTGATGGTAAAAGTCGGTTGGTATGATTTTTTTGTGGGTGGTTTCGTGAGAATCATTGTCTTGGTTTTCCCAGTGTTGATTGTTAATTCGTTAGTTCCCATGTATTGACTCAAAGCTGTCAGAGAGGCTTGTAGTCCAGTTGGTGTTTTGTCTAGCAGAACAATATCGTCTGCATATGCCATTGCTGGGACTGGTATCGAGTTGATTTTTGGAGGGTTGGTTTTGTTGGATGTTAGATGTTCTTCAATGTCAGCAGTGTAGAGGTTGTAGAGTGTTGCTGCCAGAGGGCATCCTTGTTTTAGTCCATTTGCTGTTGGTATAGCAGAAGTTGTGGCTCCTTGTTTCGATAATCTTACTTTTATGGTTGTTTCTGAGTACAGTAGGATGATCGGTTCAAGGATATTCGGCGGGCAATTCCATGTTCTAAGTTTTGCCCATAGTTTTTCACGAGAGATTGCATCAAAGGCCATCTTTAGGTCCATGAATGCTGCGTATATTTTGGTGTTAGAATTGATGGCTTAATGGTTGATTAGTTGTAATAATATCAAATTGAGATTTGTTCCAACGTTGGCCGTGAATCCTGTTTGCCTAGTTGAGAATTTGTTGTTTTTTGTAGCCCATGTGGCTAGTTGTTTTAAGAGTACTGCTGCAAATAGTTTCCCTAACGGATCGAGGAGGGCAATCAGAAGGAAATTTTGCGGATCTTCCCTTGGTCCTTGCTTGTGAATTGGTACAATTATTGCCGACCTCCAAGAGTTGGGTATTCGGTGAAGTGTGTTGATCAAAATTGTAATGTGGCAGAAGAAGTTCACCCAGGCAGTTGGATCTTGTTTAATGACAGCATTGGATAGGCCGTCAGGGCCCGGTGCTCTGGAGGTGTTCAAATTTTTGATCATTTGCATGAAGTCTTTGAATTCTACATGTACTTTCCATGTTGGTTCTATTACAGACAGTGTTTTCTGAGGGGCTGTTCTTCGTGATGCATAGATGTTCGCAAAGTGGGTTATCCAAGTTTCTTGTGGTACGTTAGCTGTAAGTTTGTGTTGTTTTTGGTGGTTGTCATTGAGCAAGTTCCAGAGCTCTCTGGTATTGTGAGTCTTATGGAGTTTGAGTATGTTTTCTGCGTCTGCTTGTTGGATGACGATTTTTTGGGATTTGATCCAATTGGAATGGTTCTGTTTCAAGGATTTGATCTGGTTCCCACTCTGTGCAGATGAGGTTTTCTTTAGCCGTCGTATTGTTCGGTTTAGACATTTTTTTCTTTCAGCAATTTCTTGATTGTATGTGTGACGGTGGTCTTTGTGAAGACGGTTTTTGATGGTTTGTCAGAAGGGAAGTAAAATCCATTCATAGTTGAGTTTTTCTTGGTCTGTCAAGTTGGCATCTTGAAATTTGTTTGGCAGAGTGGCTAGAGTTGGTTGTGGAATCCTTAGTCTTGATATTGTACCATTTAGCTCGAGCACCGGTGATATTGCTGGTTCACTTATTTGGGTGAAAGGTTGAGAGTGAACAGTGAGTTGATTGTGGTCGCTTTTGTCGGTGGGTACCGTTTGTACTTTTGTGACTGATTGCTGTAGGCTCTCCGATAGAAATATATAATCAATAATTGCATGAGATGATCCTCTGGTCCATGTTGGGGTGTAGGGTGTAGAGGTAGTTGCATGGTTCAAGAGAGTCAGATTTCGTGTCGTGATTTCATTAATCTATCTCCTTGCTTTTGGGGAGAGTTCTGAGAGGGTTAGCAGGCAACCATTCTTGTTGTGCAGCTTGATGTTCAAGTCGCCGCAGATTATTATTTCCAGTGTTTGATGTTTTGTTGTAGCTTTGTCTATTGTCAGGAACAATCCATCTAGGAAAGCATCCGTTGTTATTGCTGCTGGGTTCCAATAGAGGTTTAGGATTAAAAGTATTGAGTTATTTTTACTTTCTCCGTTTTGATCAATCTTTGTACAGGTCAGTATAGTGAGTTGGGTCCAAAGATTTATGTTTTCAGAGGTTATTATTGTGCTGTAGGGGTTTATCTTGATTAAGGTGAGGAGTCCAGATGCAGGTCTTCATTGTTTTTGCACAATAGCCGGATTGAGAAATGTGATAAAACCGTTGCATGCTGGTGGGTCACTGAGCCAGGTTTCCTGAACGCATATGATTTGGTATTGATCAAGTTCAGTAGATGGGTTCGTAAAAAGGTGTAGGTTCCCTCTAGTGTTCCACAAACAGAGGGACCATGTGAACCCGAGCTTAATTAATTGTTATGAATTGGACATTGTAGAGTCGTTTGTGAATGCAGTATCTGTGAATGAAGTTTCAGAGTCATAGGTTCTTCTGATCGCTTGTTCGGCTCTGAGAGGTTGAGGTGTTCGTATTGAGTCTTCCATAGATACAGTGTCTGTGAAAGAGGTGTCGGAGTCGTAGTTTCTTCTACTCGGTAGATCATTTCTGTGTGATTGACGTGTTTGTGGCGGGTTACTTAGGCATCTGTCAAGTCTGTTATGTTCGGGTAACTGATTTACCGTATCTGATTTTGTTTGGTAGTAGTTCTGTTTCTCGCTCCTTGTGGTTTCTTTGTTCTTCGGTTTATTGGGTAGTCTTGTATATGTTGAAGCCCAACATGTGAAACCAAGTTTTTGTAATTGGGCTTGCATTGATAGAATGAGGTCTTGATTGTCACGATCAGGTATCTCTATAGCAATTTTATCTAAATTTGAGTCGTCTTTGAAGGTTATGAGATCGATGTCTTTTGTTGTTAGTTTATTCAGGTGAGGTATTGCGCCAAAGAGACAAAGTAAATTGGTTCTATTTAAGATTATTGGTTCCAGTCTTTTGATTTCATTTTCAATGTGGATTTCACATATTTCATTCTGTCGTAGTGGATTGACAAATATTGGGAGGATTTGGTTATGCTCGGTAGAATCTTGCAGTGTTCTCATAAGCGAGCCCGATGAGATTTGATCATAGGTTTCGTCTCTCGTTTTTTCTAGTGTCTCATTTTCCATCGAAATGTCTGAGATTTCTTCTAATGAGAGATCTGTAATTTTGTCTTGATTTTTGTTTGACTGTTGTTCATAAGCTGAAGAGTATTCATCAATTATTACAAAACCCGCCTGGTTTATTAGTTGAAAGGAGTGTGGGTTGTTTTCTAATGCTTGTTCTTCATGAGTGGATAGATTGAGCAGTTCTTCGTCAATGGATGATTGCGGTGGGATCAATTGCGATACTTGAGAGTGTATCTGAATTGTGGGCTCTTGATCTCTCTGTGTACTGGTAGGTGGTAGTATTATACGGGTTGTGATTTTTTGCTTTGGTGGTTGTGGAGGTTGAGTATTCTGGTTGACGGTTCTTAGAAATGCTCGCGATCCTGTTTGTCGTTTTTTGGTATTTTTTTGCTGTGTGGGTTTTGCCTCATTTATTGTTTTTTCCTTTGCAAAGATGTGGTAGGCTTCTGTTGGTTTCTTAGTTGTTTTATTTAAGTTGTGGTGGTAGTTTTGTCTGGTTCATTTGGGGCCTGTTGTCTGACAGACGCACTTGTTTCCGGTGGATATTGTGCTGGGTTTGAATGAGGGAGGCTCGTGGTTCCTTGGTCGTTTGGTATGTTCAATTGTTGCTGGTGATGTACTTTGAGCATCTGTAGTAATTCTGCTGTGAGCTTTGTTTTTTCTTGCCAGTCATCTCTCGCTATTTCAGCCAGTCTTTGTTGCCATTGATGTGTTTCGTCTGATTCGACTGACAGGCGGGTTTCAACTGTTGAAACAAAGTGTTCCATGTGAATCTGTTTTGAATGAATTAAAGCTAGGAGAGTTGCTTGATCCTTCATAGTGTCTTTCATATCTTCATGTAATTTCAAGAAAGGGATCATCGCTTGGGAGAGTGTTGCGATGAGCATATTTTGCAGATCTAGCATTGTTGTAGGAATCCTCAGGTTTATGTTTTCTTCAGAAGGATCATGGTTTTGCGTGGCGCTGACATTCTTTTGTTGGGGATTGCTTGATTTTGAGTTCTTAGTTATGGGATCTGGGGTGTAATAAGAGTCATCTGAGTCATAATTGAAGCGTGTGTGAGTTGTTTTTCCTTCAGCGAGATCAGATTGCGGTTCTTTTTTCACTGGTTTGTTTTGAGTGCCGTGCAAGATGCACAGTGTCGATGTTAATTGAATTTGATTTGGTTCTGTTATGTTTCCAAATATTTCTTTTCTTTTTTCTATGGTTGTCATTATTGACTCGATTTCTGTGATGTCCATTGATAATCTTGCCACTTTGGTTCTTGGTTTAGGGATTGTAGAGTACACTGAAAGTGTGGATTTGATAGAGTTGTGGGTATGAAGCCACGCGAGTCTTGCAAGTCTTGCTTTTTCTTTCTTCGCCTGTTGGGATGTTATCGGTACTGAGTATTGGGTATTTGTGTCTTCTCGGAGTTCAGTTGACTGGTGTTGTGCGGTGTCTTTACCAACAGGTTGATTGGGGATATCTTTTGCTTTTTGTTTAGTGCTCATTTCGTATGATGTGACACTAGTTTCAGAAGATTGGCCGTTTGTTGCACTTGCTTGGATTTGTTCAGATGCCGTTTTTGTATGCTCTTCAAGGTTGGTTGGAAGATTTGGTGTATGTTCATGCGTCTTGTTACCAAGGGAATTGTGATTTGTAGGTCGCTCTTTTCTACTAAGGCTGATAGATGGTTCATTTTCTGGTCTTTCAGATCGGGGTTGCGAAGTGCGCGAGGGTGCAGCGGGTGAAGTGTCTTGTTGAAATTCAGAGCACAGATTGTGAACTAGTGCTTTGATTTCCAAAGGTAGCAGCTCTGTTGAGTTGAGTTGTTGGCTGTCTACAGTAATTTGTGTCTCAGACGGAAGTTGGGGAATTTCCTGGATAAAGTTGTCCTTTTCTGCATCGATTTCTGTGATGAACTGAGATTCTTGTGTGGGTTGAGGGTTTAATGACAGAGGTTTTTGGTTTCCTTTAAGGGTTGCTGCTTTGTTAAAAGATTGTTCCATTGTTAGCTGTAATAGATCTTGCTCCGTAGTGCTAGCTGTTGCTAGTTTGGTTGTTTGTCTTGTTTTGGACGTTGGATAGGATGTTGCTTGGTGGGTCGAGTTGTCGTCATCATCGTTGGGTCACTATGTTTTCAATTGGGATCCAAGGAAATTGTCCTTTCGGTCTCAAAAAAGTTTTTGCAGATAGGGTTTTATTGATGTAGAATTCAGGTTCAGGGGGGGTGAGCCCTTTCAGTCCTCTGAGCAATGATAGGATCAGAGTGTGTTGGGATCCAAGGATGTTATTCCTTTCGGTCTCCCGGGAGTAGTTGAGGGTAGAATTTAGATGATGTCGCGTTCAGGATCCAAGGGACGAACCCTTTCGGTCTCCTGGACAGCGACAGGAGCCAAGGATGTGTTCCTTTCGGTCTCGTAGTAGTAATTGAAGGTATGGTATAGATGTTGTGGTTTTCAGGATCCAAGGGACGAACCCTTTCGGTCTCCTGGCCGGTGTTGGCGTGAAGATGTCGATTTTCGTTGTTTCAGCTCGGTAAGATGCAGATTTAGGATCTTCTACTGGTTTCGCTTTTATATAGGGAATGGTCAGTGGTGCAGGATCCAAGGGGTAAACTCTTTCAGTCTCCTGTTTGTATTTCACGCTGACCGCCGCTTTCTTCAATTTGAAAGTATGATGTTAGAGATGGCTTTTATTTCGGTGTAGAAGTCAGCAAGGAGGCAGATGTTGGAAGTTCAGTGTTTTGTGGGGACAATGGGAGACTGGCCGAGTGAGTTCTTTAGGGGCGGACGTCTTTCGTTGATTCTTTCCTTCTATTCCAAAATTTTTATTTATTTTTTTTTTGTTCTTTTTCTTAAAACGTTTTTAAAAAGGTGCTGATTGCCAATCTAGGTGAAAAGGCGAATCCTGATCCGTGGAGGTGAGGTGGCCGCGTGAGCTCGCTGTCCGCTAGGCGTTTGCTCAGCAGGAAGGCAGACGCGGGAATACAGCAAGGCTGTGAGCGTCGGAGATCGACAGGCAGAGGTGGTGATGCAGGGCAGCACAGCGGCGAACAAGCGTTGCAAGGCGGCGAGGCCGTAGTCGCCGAGGATCAGCAGTCAAGAGCGGTGAGCCGAAGCAGTGCAAACGCAGGCCCGCCGACCGCTCTGTAGTCGAGCAGGAGGCATTCGGATGCTGGAGAACAGCGAGGCTGTGGGTGTAGGAGATAAGCAGGTGGAGTTTGCTGAGGTGGAGTGGTGCGAGCGCGGGCCTGCCGTCCGCTCTGCAGTCAATCAGGAGGCAGTCGGACGTTGGAGAACAGCGAGGCTGTGGGCGTAGGAGATAAGCAGGTGGAGTTTGCTAAGGTGTAACGGTACGAGCGCGGGCCCGCCGTCCGCTCTGCAGTTGATCAGGAGGCAGTCGGACGTTGGAGACCAGCGAGGCTGTGGGCATCGGAGATAAGCAGGTAAGATTTCTGGGGTGGAGCAGTGCGGAGAGGGGGAGAGTGGAATCCAAGGGGCCCGCAGGGAGCACAAACAATGGGGAGGGTAAAGGGGGCGGTCTCTGCTGATGTCGGAGCAGAAAGTAACCTCCGGAGGGTTGGAAGCCGAAAGAGAAGAGCAAAAGGAGAGGGTCCAGGTCCGGGTGGAGTAGCGTAGAGGAAGGGTGGAAAGAACGAAGGGGGAACGAAGAGTAGAACTAAGCAGATGGGAAAGTGGGAGTGCGCGGGAGCGCGAGAGAGGAGTGAGGAAAGGGAGGAAGGGAGAGAATGGTAGAAAGGAGAATAGGAATGAGAGGGAGGAGTGAAGAGGGGGATATTGCCCCCGAGGGGGGGGGAGTGTGTCTCACCGGGAAGGCAGTCAAGGCGTTGCATCCAGCAGTAAAAGGCAGTCAATCTGCACGGGTTTCCAGCGAGCCCGGAGGCAGGGTTCGGCGGTCGCCACAGAGCCTGCAGAGCCTAAAGACCAAAAGACTCTGCAGCAGACTCCGCGGCCGTTCCGCGGCTTTCTGGGTGTTTTGAAGGAAGCACCAATTGAAACAAAAAGAGGACTAGAAGCAGGTCACAGTTCCTCACAGGTACAGGAGCAAACGCTGTAGAGTCTTCTCACAACCGCAACCAAAAGACTCTGCAGCAGACTCCGCAGCATATATTGGATACTGAACATTAAACAAATTCAAGTACCAAATAACAATCAACTACAGGAAATGTTCTTTACATGGAAGAATCGCTCCCGCTCGTCCCGCTATGCGACCACGTCTTATTGACAGAGTCACAGTCTACTAGCGCTAGCAGGGGAAGTAAAATGAGGAAGTAACCCGTGTTGGGTATCTGCCCGTTGTTTGCGGTAGACTGTTACAAGTCAATAAGATGTGGTCACATAGTGGAAGCCCCTTTTTCTCAAGGAAGATACTTATTTAAAGGAGGCAACTAAGGAAACAAAGTGGATTTTTTGCTCTTGCACATAACATCCAAGTAGACCTTGAAATCTAATTGTGGGAGCACATTGGTGTCCCCGGTATGCAACACGTTTTCAACATGACTACGTGAGAAAGAAACAGTGTCCTGAAGACAGAATCTATGAAGAATTACCAAGAAGATTAATTTGATTGTGTTCTTGATATAAAAAAAGTATAGATTCCAGAAACACATTTTCAGTGTTGACACATTTATTTCTCCCAATGCAGAGGAGATTTTTTTGATAAGAACATATAATTATAGTGTGTCTATAGAGTGTGTTTTGATTGCACAATATCTAACAGTTGATGTTCAGATGCATACTCAAACAATCGGGAAAACAGATGTTTTTTGTGTGAACCATTAGGGTTCGTTTTATATGCATCCCTTGTGTTTTATAGTTTTTTATGACTGTGATAGACATTAAAATATGTGTTATTTTTTAAAAAGTCTTGTGTGTCTGCCTATACATTGGATAGGTAGCAT
Source organism: Ambystoma mexicanum (assembly GCF_040938575.1). Classification (NCBI taxonomy): domain Eukaryota; kingdom Metazoa; phylum Chordata; class Amphibia; order Caudata; family Ambystomatidae; genus Ambystoma; species Ambystoma mexicanum. Next base: position 1,166,499,494 of record NC_090935.1, on the reverse strand, counting down.
GTATGTGTAGTGGACAGTTGTTATATACAAACTCATAGCCTAATAGGAAGGAAGCCGTTTTTTGTGGGATTGTGTTTATTGTATTTGCAGTGGAGCAACACCTTCGTTGTGAAGGTGGCTAATGCGGTAAGTATCCGTCTCGTACAGCATATGGTAAATTCCCCTTCCCAATCCCAGCTCATCCCTCCCCCTCCCCAGCCCAGCCACTGCGTACCTTTTGGAATTTCCGTGGGCGACCCCTAGCCTTATATATACATGTCGTTCGAGAGACATGCATCTGTCCATTTCGGCAGTCTATTGGCTGATTTGCGGGCATTCCGCCGATCCCCACATCATAGCTATTATTTTCTTTGACAGGCCCAATGCCATGGGTAGGAAACATTTTTTATATCTTGTAAACCCAGTCTCCCCCCAGATTTAAGTACAGCCGTTTTGGGCTCACATGGGACCACTGTCCCAATTATTGCTGACAGTTTCTGCATGCTTTTCTCGCAGAACCGCTGTATTTATGCGCATTCCCATAGGGTATGGAAGAAGGTACCCCAGTTCCTCCGTAATGTAAACAGTTGCCTCGGTCTGCCGCCCCCCAATGCGCCAGTGACATTCGTGAGTAATATACCCTGTGGAATATTTTGCACTGAATCCGGCACAGCCTAGCCGCCATACCAATTTCTTTTGTGAACATGAGTGCTTCAACCCACTTCTCCGGGTCCAGTTTCCCCACATCCTTCTCCCATTTGCCCCTGAGTCGGGATAATTCATGAGAACCAAAGGCCGTCAGTGCCTGATAGAGCGTTGAAGTGAATTTCTTGTTTATGCGCTCCGGATAGACATTCACTTCTAGTGGAGAGCATGCAGGTATCTCTTCCAGGGAAGGGAATTGGGATCTTATCGCATGGGATAGTTGTATGTATTTATAATAGTCCCTCCCCGGAATCCCAAATGAGTCCTACAATTTTGCAAAGGTGAGGGAGGGCCCCCTCTTGTACCACGTCGGTGAGGTCCCTTACATCCAGGCCTTCCCATTGTTTGAAATGCCCCATTTTCTTGAGTTACCGGAGAAGTCTGTTATTCCACAGAGGCTGGTGTAGGGTAGGCCTCTCCCCACACCCCATGTCTTGGTGTGCCTCCCTCCACTCCTGTCTGGTATGTTTGGTCATCCGGGGAGGGCTGCATCTGCAGCCCCATCCCTTATAGTATATGTTTGGGTGGTTTCCCTCCCATCCATCCCCTCTCTATCACCACAAGCAGATGTTTCGGGTCCCCATGCAGCCAGTCATTAACCATGCCCGTTTGTGCGGCCCAGTAATACCACCGGAGGCAAGGGATCCCTAGACCACACTCCCATACTGAGCGCTGGAGTGTCTTAAGCACTATGCATGATTGCCCCCCGCCCTCCATAATAACCCCTCAGAGAGGTCTCAATTGTGTAAAAGGTAGTCCTTGGAATTGCCACCGGGGCATTTTGTAGTACATACAAAAATCTAGGGAGAGCCAGCATCTTGAAGAGCGCTGGCTTGCTCATCAGTGACAGCGGGAGCGTGTGCCAGTGGGTCACATCGATGAGAATCGGTCAATTAGCAGGGTGAGATTGAGTCGAATATAGTCCTTCAGGGAGGGTCTCAGATTTATGCCTAAGTATTTGAATCCTGAGACCGAGACTGGGAAGGGGCAGTCGGGGGGGATAGCCCCTGCTCCACCAATCAGTGGGAAGAGCACCAATTTCTGCTGGTTTACTTTGAGCCCACTATAGGTCTGGTATTCCTCCAGTGTGTTAATTACCGCTCGACAGAATGTTGCCAGTTTGCCCATATAAACCAAGAGATCATCTGCATATAAAGAGACCCGGTCTCCCCCCGCAGGCCAGCGGATTCCTACCCGGCTTGTCATTTAAGAGTCTGATCGCCAATGGCTCCATGGCCAGGATGAATTACAGGGGGGATAGGGGGCATCCCTGCCTCGTTCCACGTTCAAGGGTGAACCCCTCCGGTGGAACCCCGTTAACCTTGACCAAAGCTTCGGGGGCTGCGTACAACAGGCGAACCCACTTGAGGAAGCCCTCACCGAACCCCATGAATCCCATAATTTCCCAAAGCTCCTTCCATCTTACTGAATCGAAATCTTTTTCGAAGTCAATTGCCGGGAGTGCTGTCAGTGTTTGTAGCTGTGCTTTCTGGTCTATCGTCATCTGTGCTCTGCGGATGTTCATTCGTGTGGACTTGGTGGGCATGAACCCAGACTGGTCTGGGTCTACTAAAGAATCCAAGAGTCCTAAAAGTCAGTTGCCAAGACCTGTGCTAGCACTTTGGCCTTGCCGTTGATCAGAAAGATCGGCCGATATGAGGTACACTTTTCGTGGGGCTTTCCTGCCTTCACCAGGACCACTATACATGCCTTCCTCAGGTCCGGGGGAGGATCCCATCGACCTTACACTGCCTGAAAAGACTGTGCATGGGTCCTGTGACTTTATCTCCGAGCTGCTCCCAGATCTCGGCTGGGAAGCCGTCAGGCCCTGGCATTTTGCCTGACTGTAGCTGCAGGAGCGCAGCCGCCACCTCTGGAGTCCTGTGAAATTGATGTACCTTTAGGCCGTCGGTCCAGTCTGATCCTTCGGGATGCTGTATAGCTCCTTGTAGAAGGATGTAAATGCCCCTGCGATCTCCCCATGCTCCATCAGTGCTGTACTGTTCGGGTGCTGTATTGCCACACCTGTCCTTTCGCCCCTTCCCTCCGCTCCTTCCATGCCAGCGTTTTCCCTGCCTTATCCCCTGATTTGTGGACTTGGCTCCACATTACCCAGTGTGCCTACCTTGGATTATCCTAGTTACATTCCCTAGAGCCTCCTGCGCTGTGACGCGGGCCTCCTGTGAGGCCCGGGTGCCGGAGGCGATGAATTCTTCCACCAGTTGCAGCGCTCATGTTTCTGCCTCCTCAACTTCCTGGGTATGTTTCTTTTGTGTAGCTGCTGTCAGTGACATTGCCTCCCCGTAACACTGCTTTGTAACCCTCCCAGAGCATGACTGGGCTGTCAACGGACCCCTCATTTTCAGTGAAGTACTCCAAGTTCTTCCGAGCCAGCCCCTCTATTACTTCTGGGTCCCCTAAGTGGTACGTGTTCAGCCTCCACATTGCCATTGGTTTGGTTCGGCCGTTTTTTTTTACTTCTATGAGGTGGGGAGAGTGGTCTGAGATCCCCCTGGCCAGGTCAGAGACAAGCCTATATGAGGTCATGTGTGGGAGAAAGAAGTAGTTAATTCCTGACATGGAGCCATCAGCATTTGTGAAAAAGGAGTAGCTCGCCTCTGATTCGTGTAGTTGCCGCCAGGCATCTACCAGGCCTAGCGATGAAAAGAAGGATAGTAATTTGGTGATGAGGGTTGGGTTCCTATGTCCCAGGTGTGCACGGTCTTCCCTCAGGTCCATGACCTCATTAAAGGCACTCCCCCCAATCACCCAAAGTTCTAGTGTGAGTGGGGATGGGGCGCAGACTGCCACCACGCCCATATGGCTCCCCGCAGCTCCCCTTTGATTAGTACATATCTACGGCTGGGGTCATATCTAACTTCTGTAAGATGAAAGGGGATTCTCTTGTGGATCAGAATCATCACCCCTGTCGCTCCCCTTGAGAAGCCAGCGTGGTATGCCTTATTGTAGTTTGTGCTTCTGAACAATATACATTCCCTCCCATTGGTGTGTTTCAGTCAGGAGCACTATGTCCGGGAAGTGTCTGTTCAAAAACTGGAGCACCAGGCGGAGCTTGATGCTAGAGCCCAGCCCGTCAACATGGAGATTTTCTCTTCAGCCATTATCTCGTCAAGAACCTTGTGGAGCGCAGCTGGACAGAGGGCCCTCCACCACCTCGTTCCCTAACAGCCTCCCCATTGTATTGCCTTCCTGCATTTCCAAACTTCCCTGTGTTTATTTCTGTCCAGCCAAACCTTATATACTGTCCCTATACCTCAACGTAGTGATAACCTGCCCAACTCTCCCCAAGAATGCCCCTGGCCTCCACCCGGTACCTACCCACAATTTGAAGCACCTGTCACCCAAAATCCCACCAACAGGTGCCTAGCACAGCAAGAAACATCTACGGGGGTTCTGCTGGCCCAACCACCAGAGCGCACACTCCGGTCCTGTTGCCGCCTCTGCCCGGTACCTCATAATATTGTCCTTCAGCCCTCTGTCATTCCTCATTCAGCTGTATCTTTAGCCGTTGCCCCCATCTCGGACCGGGCCTCGGTCTGAGGAAACTCTTCTGGGGTTTGAATGTCATCGGTGCGCAGCAAGCAGGAGGTTTTGTAGTGGCTCATGTTGTTGCTTCTCGCTTGTCGGTTGAGTTTCTGGTCCTGATAAGACCTGCATCTCTAGCCAGGCCCATGCCTCCTTCGGGTTGTGGATGAGATGAATGGACCCTCCATATTGGATCTTGAGCTGGGCTGGAAACAAAAGGGCATACTTGATGCCCATCGAAAGCAGCTTTCCTTTGAGTGAGTCATATGATTGACATGCCTTCTGGACTCCTCTGGTGTAGTCTGGGAAGAAACCCACCCAATGGCCATTGTATGTGGTAGGGCCATTTGTAGTAAGGCATCTCTGTCTCGGTAGTTCAATAGCCTCGCTATAATTGTCTGGAGTTGCGCCCCAGGGGTGTGCCGGCCCATTGGGATCCTGTACACTCTTTCCACTGAGAAGAATTCCGAGAGTTGTTTAGGGGCAAACAGGTCTACCAGCAAATCTTCCAAGAAGAGCTTACTCCATGTTAGGGCCTTCCTCCTTCTCGGGCACCCCTTGCTTGCAGAGGTTGTTATGGCGGGCTCTTGCTTCTCTGTCTTCTGCCCTGTTTTCTATATGAGTGAGCTTCTGAGTGACCATTGTGAGCTGCTTCTCCAGCCAATTAATAGCATTTTCTGTGTCCGAGATGCGTTGTTCCGCTTCCCCTACCTTTGTTACCAGGTTCTGTAGGTCCTGATGCAGGAAGGACCCTTCTGCTGCGAGGCCATCCACTTTGCTTTCTATGGTTGCCCCTGAGTCCCTTACGGCCTTCATTACATCCCAGAGGGAGATCTGAGGGTCGCCGGCCTCCTCCTCCACCTCCTTGTCTTCTTGTGTTGAGACCATGGGCAGATGGGCCGCCCCTACTGTAAATTGGGCCATCTTGCTTTGTAGTCCAGATTTGTTACATTTGTCATTAACCATGGTTCTCTTGAGCTTGGCCGCCTGAGCGGAAATCACAGGTACTGCAGGTTCACATCTCTCCTCAACCGTGGTGGGTCTACACCTACTGCCCCCAAGCCAACCAGGTGCCACTATGTCTGCTTAAGTCCCATGGATAATGTAGCTCCCTGGAATGATGGTACTGGAGCACTGTCTGTACGTTGCCTCCTTATATAGGAGCCCCACCTGTGAGACCAAACCTGTCAGTGCTGTGTTCAAGTGCGGTGGAGCCAAGTACCCCCATCAAAAGCTCTGCCCACATGTTGCCTATATGTTGTGAACCAGAGATGGCTACACGTGCAGGTCCAGTGAGGATGCCCGTACCACAAAGAACCTTTGAGGCAAGGTACCCATTGAGAAAACCCTAAATAAATGCACAGAGAAATGGTGCCTTTCTGACTGGGGTGAGGGAAGAAGTGTGCATTTAAAGAAGAAAAGAGACTGATGATGTCATGCAAAGTAAGAAGATATAGACATTCTATAGAAATTGAAGATGAACTATCAAGGAGAAAGCAACATTTCGGGTTCGAAATGAAGATGCTCGTGCAAAGAAGCATTGAATAAAATGCAAAGTCATTTTATACCTGTACAGATGCAGTGTGAAATAGATTGTAGTGATGCACCAATGTATACATATAGGAATGTACAGAACCTGGATATTCCACGGTGCACGTTAGCAAGGCTTGAAACCCCATGATTTGAAAAGGACTTTTTATTGTGGCACAGTTGGAAACACACTGAAGGAGAATTTCAAGAAAGGCTTGGCTGGCCCAGCACCAAGAAGACGAGGCCACAGTGAGTTGGCCACATGTCAAAAAGGCTATAACGAACGTGAGAATGAATAAACTTATGTTTGAAGTAGAATGGAAAAAACACTGAAGGTTTCAAGAGTTCATCATTTAATAGAATTAAATACAGCAAAATGCTCAAAAGAGTGTCTTTAGTCACATGGTTGAGATCGAAATAGCTTGGGTCAAGCTACACTTGAACACAGAAGACAGAACAATGCCACACTCCCTTTATTTCTCAGTCACAGACAGCTTCTGCAAGGCCAAGTTCAAAGCCTTAATTGACTGGCAGACTGTAGGAGTAATGATAGATGTTGGGCTAATTGGTGGGGAGGCAAGACCACGCCAACCCTCCATGCACATGGGATGGTAGACGGTAGCATCCATGCTGCTAGCATGTGGAATATTCCAGAGGGGTACAAGTGTTCCAAACCAATTGTGGAGGGCCACCCTATAGTTTGTGTAACCAATCAATTGTGTATTTAGTGACGATGAAGATGACCATTTACTTGGGGTGGGCTTAGTTGTCCACCTCACTTAGATATCCAATCATAGCCCTTGGTTATATAAAACGTATACTTAGATGTTCATTGAGAGCCAACCACTGTTACTCATAGGTTTTTGTAGTTTGCCACGTAACATAACATCAGTAATGACACATTTTTGCAATAAAAGTTATATTTTTTATAAATTGGTTGAGATCGTGCTTTGCGACGTAAGATGATGTCTGTTGTAACTCCCTGTTTTAGATAATTGATCTTAAAACAGAACCAAATTTTGCCAACTTCCTGAGTCGTTTTGATTATTGATGTTTGAGTAATTTCTGCATCCCTTTCTACCTCTAAGTATTGCTACCTCGTCTTAAAGGACTCTAGGTCTATGAGTTCACGTGGTAGCAGAGGTAGGATGGTTTAAAAGACCCATCAACCTAGTAAGCTTTATGGTCACGGACCATCAGACGTCCTGTGCCCTTTAGCTGGAAGACTGCGAAGCTCTCTGTGGATAGCACCCACTAGTAAGAAACTTGCAAGTCACTAAATATAGGTTTGATGGGTCCCTCTTTCACGGAATTTCCTCCCGGTTTCTAGAGGCAGCTGAGCGGGCCGAAGGCTACAGCGGACGGTTAAGGAGGAGAAAATCCTGAGGGTCAAGAGCTGAAAAGCAAATGGTGAGTAGATTGAGAAACGATAATTGGATAAAGTAACGGAGGGTTGGTTGGGTGTTAAGATATTGATAGAAAGTGTTTAGTGAAAGTATATGGACGAGGAGCGATCCGTAAGATAAGCCCAGAGATCCTACATCCAGGTACGTCAAGAAGAGATTGTTTTAAAATCCAAAATGGAAATTAGGCGATGAACAAAATAGATTTTGTTAAAAGAAACAATCTAAACTCCCTATCAGGAGTCACTTTAGGGGCAGAGTAGACACGAGGAGCGTTGGCAAGAGATATATGTGAGCCGGCCACTCTGTCTATGTGTATTGCATGTTATATATTTGTATGTGTAAAGGAAAAAATGAAATGTCGAAGAACGACAAATAAGCAGACTGTGTTTTAAGAGACGAGAATAAATAATTATTTATTTAAATCACTGAGAGTATTGACTGAGCAAGTAGATTGAAATAAAGTGAGACTAGAGGTTTGGAGCTGCAACGATTGGTGCATGCTCATATTGTATTGTTTTTCTGAAAAAGTGTTCTCTGTGTAAAGCACGGTAAGTATTGACAGTCGAGTGAGACTTCTCACAATGGAGGATTTTACTCGACTTATACACTTGTGCAAACAGCTGCCAAAACATGCAACCAAGCTTAAGCAGTACAGTGCAGAATGGGTTCAGGGTACCGCAGATAAAATGTTCATGCCATGGCCACAAGGGGGATCGCTGTCAAAAGCACTTCTGCAACATATGACCACATACTTGGACGCTGCGTACACAGGAAAGAAATTGACAAAGAGGTTAGCCAGTTTAGCACTCTGGAAAATGTACCACGAGAAAAGGGAAGACTTGCCTCCTGTTGACTGGATGCTCAACCAGTGTAAAGAGGGGGGTGATGAGCCTTCTGCTCCCCCTACCGCGCCTGAAGTAAATGGTGATAGTTCAAAAGATGATGGAGTGTATCCACTCAGAGAAATTAAAGCAGCGGCAGGATATAGTAATGCGATGTATGAGCCCGCTGCTTATAGCAGTGATGAGAGCCCAGAAAAGGCTCCAGAAAAAAATGTGATTCCTAAGGTCCCCCGAGACAAAGAGAAAAGTGAACGACTAGGTGTGACCCTGGACATAGAAAGAGAAATTAAGAGATGGAAAGGAGAGAAAGTTAAAACTGACAAGATAGCACTTGTACAGAATGAGTGGATGGCAGTCAGATATTGCTCAAACTTGATGGAAAGAGTATCGAGAAAGTGAGGCAAAGAGAGGATCAGGACGAGCAAGATAAAAAAAGACAGGGAACAAGAGAAATGATTGAAAGAAGATGAGTTTAAATGAAAGAGTCGACAAACACAGGAACAGATGTATTAGGAAGAGCAGTTAAGAAAGGAAGAAAGGGCAGAAGAGCAAAGACTATATGATAATAGGCATAGAACAATCAAAGAATGAGACAGGCTAGAAAAGAAGAGAGAAGAGGAAAAACAGAAATTGAGAGATAAAAGAATACAAAGAGGCAGAGATGAAGAAGTGTATAGGGCAAATGAGAGAAGAGATCCAAAGAGACAGGAGGAAGAGAGAGTTAGAGAAGAAGCAAAGAAACAGAGAATTTGATGAGGAAATGGAATGAAAGAGAAGGCAGAGAGAACACAATATTGATTGCATTGAGAAAGAGCTAATGGAACCGAATCCAGTACTAGCATGGGAGGACATAGAGGAATTCCTCCCATCACAGGAAATGATGCCATGGCCCTCTAAGGTAAATCTAGAGGAGGAATTTGAAGTAGGAGCTAAAGGAGATAGAATCGCAAAGGCATATCACGAGATGAAAACAAAAAGTGAAATGAAAAACAAGGGGAAAAATGATCAATTTGAGATTTTCCAATCACAAGGTAAGGAGGGCAGTCCGTTCAGTCTTGAGCACCGAGCTTTGTCTTTGGACAGTCTGACTCTAAACAGAGATGAGAAAGAAGACAGTCTTTCGAGTTGGGGACAAGATGTGTCAGACGAAGAAAGGGAAGCCTTCTGTGGGGAGGAGGGAGCTGGTGCATGTGGGTCCGAGGGATGTTTTCAGACATACAGCGAAGTAAGATGGTCAGATCCTGTCCTACCCAAATCTATGATGCCAGAGCCTCTAGCGTGGCCAGACCAACCTAAGGGGCAATCCCATAGTGTGAGGGGAGAGTCGCCGCCATGCGTGAGCAGATTAAGGTCACTGCCACGAAGACAGTGATCAAGAACCATTGTCCCCACTTTGGATAGGCAGACTGTGGAAGACGATTGCGATTTTGGTATTTCACAATTCCCTTTGTTAGAGAATGGAGGGGCCAGACCACAGTATATACCGTGGCCCCAAATGGATAAGGACAATTTGAGATGTAAGTTACCCAGTTTAATGTCGGGTGCGGGATAGATGGATAGATGAGTTAGAGAAAATGACAGGATGAAATACGTTACCCATAGGGGACATCAAGGGTCTTCTAGCAGCTATTCTTCGGGAGAGGGGTGATGATATTTGGATGAGAGCAGGATATTCGATTGTCACGGCACAAAACACAGTACATGATGGCGCTCCATTTAATAATTGTAGAGCGGCTGTCTGGAAAGTGCTTAGAGTACAGTATCCTGACATGTCAGATATGGGTGCTATAATGGTACGTAAGATGCAGGAAAGGGAGGGAAAATCTATATTATGTCAGGGATTGCCAGAACAGGTGGAGAGACAGTTTAAAAAGCTGGTGGGTATGGAGGCAAAGCCATGGCCAGAAATACAGCTGACCATTGCACATCATTGCCGGTTGTTGCAAGAGAAAAATCAGAAGAAAGAGGACACTAGGAAGATCGAGGAAGCTAAGTTAGTACAGAAGAAATTGTCCAAGTATGCTATAGAAGGGGCAATGCTGACTAGTGGGGAAGGGCCAGGATCACAACAGACGACAGGTATCCCGCAAGTGAATAACCAGCGGCAGTCAGATCAAGGAGGAAAAGGGTTAGTGCCGAGAGGCAAGGGAACTGGTTTTAGAGGAATGGGAGGCTTCCAGAATAATCATGGAAGCTTTCAAAATAACAAAGGTGGTTTTCAAAATGTGCAAAGTGATAATCAAGGCATGCATGGAGGACAGGTTAGGAGTTTCCCACCTGTATGTTGGACATGTGGAATGACAGGACATATCGTGCAAACTTGTGGAAGCCAAGGGTATGGGCAAAATGGGCAGTTCTCAAATGGGGGACAGCTTATCCTCCACCGTATAGCCCACAAAGCAGGGACGGGTTCACCCAAGATCAGACAGTGTATCAGCAACAAGCACCGCAAACATAACAGGCTTTGCAATCGCAGCAAGCACCATTGAATCCGCCACAAGGGCACTCACTGCATACACCCATGCAGATACAGCAGAGCAGAAACATAAGACAGTTATTAACTCCTAGGATAGGGGTGTCACTTTCAAGGGTGGGACTCCTTTCACGGGCACAGGAATAAGTATGTACCCACAATAGGACAGCTCACTGGGTGACTTGATGTGTTCAGTACTGTCTGTTATGCCTAATCTTCAAGAGGAACCAAGGGTTGACGTCACAGTAGCAGGCAAATCCTTTTCTTTTTTTCTTTTTTAGTAGACACTGGAGCGACTTGCTCATGTATATGAGAAGGAAAATGTTTAATGTCGGGTAATGCCATGAATGCTCAAGGATTGTCAGGAGCTTCAAGTCGAGTTCCTTTTACTAAGAAATTGCCAGTCTCTATTGCAGAATGTGATATGTCTGTTCCATTATTGTATTACAAACAGATGCCAGTTAATATACTAGGCCAAGTCAAAGTTAAATATGACGATTTCTTTTACTGATGAAGGTATAGTGTGTTCAACACCAGGGATACGTTATTTAAATGTAATTGAATTTATCACGGCATTCACAGGCACATAGCTTTGTGAGGAAAACCATTAGAGCCTGAGGTTTTTAACTGTGGGATACACATTTTATTAACATGGCTATCTGGGCTAGTGGGTTAGATTATGAGAATACCTGATGAGTTATTATTCAGACCACAGATACCCATGGACGAAGATGGGTGACAGATGTTTCCCTTAGAATTACAGGCAACCATAGTGCGAGGAGAATTGGCCATGCTCAAAGGATTCGATGATGAGGGTAGGCCATGGAGAACAGTGATTGCCATCGGGGAAGGGTATAGATTAACTGATGTCACTGACAAGGATATGTTTAAAGACAACCCGTCAGATGATGAAGTAGTGTTTGAAATGAGCATCACTTATTGGATCAAGACAAAAAGGTGTGAGGTCCCACAGAGAATGGTGATAGTTCAGCAGCGTCCCATGCTTTTCGGTGAGGACATGGAGAAGATACCAATCTCCTTATGGACTATGGCCCCAATGACGTAGGCCTATTAAAGAGGGTGGGAGAAGTCAAGATTAAATTGAAGCCAGGAGCAATTTTACCCCGAGCAAGGCAGTATCCTATGTCTCGAGAGGCAGATGAGGGGATTTTTAAGACCATATCAGCCATGATGGAGAAGGCATCTTAGTGACGTCAGAGTCACCATGTAATACCGCAGTGTATGCTATAAAAAAATCAAAAGGGGGGTCATGGCATTTATTCAAGATATGAAGCCAATTAACCAGATTGTGGAGGCCGAGTTTCCTTTAGTTCCAAACCCGGCGACGATTCTGTGCAGTTATCCCCCAGAAGCACGATATTCGATATTTCCCGGTGATTGACTTGAAAAATGTGTTTTTCTCAATCCATTGCATAAAGACTCTCAAGACCTTACTTCATTTACATTTAGACAGACTAAACTGAAAAGCACACGTTTGCCCCAGGGGTATTGTGAGTCACCATCAACAGTGTCCTGCAGATGGACTGGAGCAATATTGATTTGCTGGGTGATGTTTTGCAGTATGTAGATGACATTTTAGTTTGCAGCACGACAGAGGAAGAGTGTAGACAAGACTCTTTTCAGTTAATGATTATCCTAGCAGACAAGGGATATAAGATGGACAAGGAGAAATTGCAGTATTGTCAGGAAGAGGTGTTGTACATAGGACAGTTAATCAATCCATGAAGGAAAGAAGGTTACACCTGAAAGAGCTGAGGCAATTATGAAAACATCAAAACCACACATGATTAAAGGAATAGTTCGGTCAACATTTTTTATTGCCCCTACGGGTCAGCCATGTGTTTTTAAGCCTAAGTCGCTCGATTTTAGAAAAATTTCCTATGGACCTAACCCGAGTTTTCATCCATTAAACGCACGCGAAAACAGGCACCAGGGAGCTGCCATTTTGTGATAATCCTATCATTTCCCCCATCGCCCTGGATGACCTGCTTTTGCGACACTAAATCATATCCCCCGCCCCTGAGCCTGTCATCAGCAGACGCGTACCGCCCATCTCACAACACCAAAGCACGTCTCGTGTCAACATTCGCTGCGCTTCAGCTAATGACGTGTTGCCATGGAAATGTCAGGACGCCTCTTTCCTCAATAAGTATAAACAGACCGTTTCACAACACACAGCAGCAGATTTCCGATTCCATTCCTCTCTGTGCTACTTTGAGTATTCTGTGACTCGTTTCTGTGCTCTGGTCAGCTACCTTCGTTGCTTGTAGCCCGTGTGAACAGATACCAGTACCACCGCTATCAATTATTTTAGTTTGTGTAACACACAATGGATACAATAATGCCCTACATGTACGAGCTCGAGTATACCGAGGAGGAACTACTGGAAAGGGAAACACGTGAAAACGATGGGTCTTCGGACGGCAGTTGGGAGGACGATTCAAAAGCTGAAAAGCCTGGACCTAGTCGCATGGATGGTGTTTCGGCCTGGTGCACATGCAATCGGTGCGAGCTAATGCCAACCGAGGATGAGAACTGCTGCTGCTGTGAAAACTCGGGATGCGTGGCCTACATTTCGGAAGGCGAGCCACGACCGCAATGCATCACCAAGCTGCCAGATTGCAGGGCAGCCTGCCTCACACGGTCCGTGGTGAGGATAATGATGGTGCTTATGCACGAACTTCGCGCAACTGTTCGTCCTCGTAATCCGAGTAACGAGTAAGTATATTCTGCTTGTCATGCCACTCCCATTTCATGGTCTTCTACTATATCCAAAATTACATATGCATATCATTGTAATGCACAAAAGTCTTTCAATGGTGTGCAGTGTCTAGATAGCATTTGTCCGAGCAGAATGCCATTAGTTACAAGAATTGTCATTGACAACAAACGTGTATTAAACTTATCTTGGTCATTTAAAAACAGTTTGTTTCATTCCTTTTCACAGGTGGTACAGGCTGGTGGCCTATCGTTCCTTTACATGGTGGCTTCACGGGAGGCTTGGACACCGCGTTCGAAGAGTGATACCCGCCTGTGCCGTTCGTGCCATAAGAGAAACGTTACTGAGTGACAGCGGTCAGTACAGGGGATTTTCTCTCGTTGTGCTGCAACCTGAACTGTACAATGTGTAAACTTTTGTATTTTTGTGTCATCAAAATAAGCTACAAAATAAAACACCGCATATATTTTAACAACGGTTGTTTCGATTTTTTAAATCAATCAAGTGTGTCTCCATTGAAGGATTGACGTCAGACACCTGTGCTCGGAATGGGTGAAGTTCAGGTCGCTGTGAAACCGGGTGGTCACTATCTAAGCTACCATAATATATTGTCAATAATGCCTGCACTAAATAACACTTGTTCAAAGTCTTTCAGTCACACATATATCAATACTATCAATTAACATTGGATTATACAGGCCTTAGGTCAAGGGTCTTGACCACTATAATACACTGTTTGAAGTGTGGGTCTGTGCTCACAAGAATCTCCGATATGTGGCATTTGTTATTGATAGGCAACGATATACTGCAGTAGGGGTCTAATGTTAGTTGGGGATCTGCTAGGTGGGCATCATGGCGTGGTCAGTGGTCTGGCACATGAAGAGAATACCTTGCAGGGGCACAGGGTCAGAATGGCAGTAACTTTCCATTGGCGAGGGTGCGTGGGCAAGGACACGTTTGTGGAGATGAACGAGCCATGTGCTTGGTTCAGGCCGGTTCACATGCAGGACCGTGATCTCAGAGAGTGATGTGTTACATTTATTAGCTTTTGCAAATACCTCTGGAGTTTTCCAGTCAGAGTGGGAACGAGGCTGTGGGCCATGTGCTCTGCGCACTGTACTATCGCAGTGAGGCCGGGTCACCAAAATGGAGTGGAAAGGGGGTACAAAAATGGATGCCCCGTGTCCTGCTCAGTGTTCCCATCTACCCGAATGTCATGCAAAGTTAACATCACATAATGGCAAGGGACGGGCGCAAACAGCCAAGGTGCCAAACAGCATGTACACTTCAAAAGGTATCCCACGCCCAGGGGCCATCGCTCACATGGCCTCCTCAGACCCGTGTCTCCAGGCAGGCCTCCACTGAGGCAGGCCGCCCCCCTGCAATCCACGTAAGTGTGTCTCCATTCAGCAGTCTTCCTGTGCCTTATCTGCATGCCCCAGGCCCATGCATCCCACCCCCTCTATCAAAGGCGGTTCGCTCCCGGGGATGAGCGCTCGCATGGGGGCTCTCATGGGCGCAAACGGCCAAGGTGCCAAACAGGATGTACACTTCAAAAGGTACCCCAAGCCCAGGGGCCATCGCTCACATGGCCTCCTCAGACCCCGTGTCTCCAGGCAGGCCTCCCCTGAGGCAGGCCGCCCCCCTGCAATCCACATAAGTGTGTCTCCATTCAGCAGTCTTCCTTTGCCTTATCTGCACGCCCCAGGCCCATCCATCCCACCCCCTCTATCAAAGGCGGTTCGCACCCGGGGATGAGCGCTGGCATGGGGAGCTGTGACGGACGCAAATGGCCAAGGTACCAAAAAGCATGTACACTTCTAAAGGTATCCCACGCCCAGGGGCCATCGCTCACATGGCCTCCTCAGACCCCGTTTCTCCAGGCAGGCCTCCCCTGAGGCAGGCCACCCCCCTGCAATCCACATAAGTGTGTCTCCATTCAACAGTCTTCCTATGCCTTATCTGCACGCCTCAGGCCCATCCATCCAACCCCCTCTATCAAAGGCGGTTCGCACCCGGGGATGAGCGCTGGCATGGGGGGCTGTCACGGGCGCAAACGGCCAAGGTGCCAAACAGCATGTACACTTCAAAAGGTATCCCACGCCCAGGGCCATCGCTCACATGGCCTCCTCAGACCCTGCGTCTCCAGGGAGGCCTCCCCTGAGGCAGGCCGCCCCCCTGCAATAAACATAATACCACGACATACACACATCATTCATTCACAAACACACCCCTGTTTCTAATACTTTATAAACCACTTGATATGTCTCATGAGAACATCTTTGTGCTTTGCAAGTCAACTCCTGAACCTTCTACCTGAGAAGCACTGAGATCTATGCTAATATGCTCGTCGCTGTGCTATCTGTGACCGCTTCGAGCAAACTCATCAGTGTGCTACCTGTGGCCATCTACCTGTTCTCCTGCAACATACTGCTCGGCCTGCTGAATCCAACTGTTTGTTGGTCAAGGTAAGGCCATGTATCCTAGTCATATTTCGGTCATTTTTACATTTCAATCTATTTGCTATTACAGTACCCAATAGAGCTATGGTCATTGGTCTCATTGCTATTGACTTGAGTTTCAATTGTTATGCTTTCAATGGATCTATTTATTTTCATCTGTGTCAATTGTCATCGAATTGCATCCTTCGGGGGTCCAGTCTATAATGTAAGCATGGTTCCTTTTCGTGCAAGACAGAACATCCAAGGGACGAGTCACATGTTCAGAGTTTAGTCACATAATTTAAAACATTTCTGTAACTTATGCAAACACTAAGCCGCACATGATGAACTGGTATAGTTCCGGCGACCAAAACAAACCTTGCATTGAGCATGGAATGGTTCATTTACTTTTTTATGACATTTTTATTCATCAAGGTTTTATAGTAATCTTGATATTTACTTTTCAGAATGTTCAACAATGCCTGCCTGTTCGATTAGCGGTTGCCCTTTGAAGACCCATGCTAAATCTGAAGGCACTACAATGCATGTATTCCCGAAAACTGTTGACCGAATAAGAGAATGGGTCAGACATTGCGGATATCCACTGGATGAGCTGGAAAGTAGAGTCCAACAAGTCTTTGAGGACAAGAGGGGTGATCGATACCCCATCTTCAGCCGGCACTTTCCCTCGAACATGTACACCACATCTTGGGCAACAAAGAAGAATAAACGGCGATTGACACGAAAAAATTGCTCGCAAACGCTATTCCCACTCTATTTGTCCACAATCCGCCACTGGTGAGTCAAGTGTCCGTTTTTAGCTTTAGGCCTTGCGGTAGTGTGTAGGTAGCCGAATGGATTCATTGATATTTTAGGTGTTGTTTCCGATTTGTAATACTTTCGACATTGATATGAGTGTATAGCTTTTTGAATAATGACATTTGTCAATATATTATTTTTAGATTTCATAACCCACAAACGAAATCTATATATGGGCACAGGGAACTGTGCTATATTGCGCATTACTCAAGTATTCTGTCTCCTTACATGGCAATTTTAAATATTGGCATTTCATTATCAAACAATAATTTACCTTTACAACTTCTTGACTATCCCTTGAATCTGAAGCAAGAACATTCTACTTCCGTCACGTGCTTGCAGTTATCAACCACTTCTAGCGCGTATCAGGTAATCATACTCGGCTATTCCGCTACAGACTTGTTTTATGCATGTCAAGTAATAGTTTGTATGTATGGTGTGATTATTTGACCAATTGTTTGGTTAGTGCTTTCCAATTGATACACACCTTGGTTGTCGTCCCCTGGTGTTTGTTTTCAGTTATAATTAGTGTTATCCATACTAATGCAAGTACTGTCTTTCAGGGAGATGCTGAAGCGTCCACCACATTGACAACAGCCCTAGATGTTCTTCAGCAGCCCAAGGTATGGATACTGACAGCTCAACTGACCTTGATCATCAGGACTGGAACACATGTCGTTTGATTGCTCTACACCATGTTTCATTTGTGGTAAGCCGTTGATCTGTACCTGTGCGGTCGACCCCAAGCGTGTGTTGTGTTTTCAATATTGTAATCCTTACTAATGCAAATACTATGTTTCAGGCAGTTGTTGAATCGTCAACCCACGCACTTGATGCGGAGCCTGACATTCAAGTAATTCCGGTGGAAGCGGGACCATGCGGATACGAATCGGCGCAACAGCTTTCGGAAGTGCACACCACATTGACAACAGCCCTAGATATTCTTCAGCAGCATGAGGTATGGATACTGACAGCTCCATCGAGCGTGATCATATAACGTAATTCCATTTGCTATACTTTCTTCCCTATTAACGCAAGTACTGTGTTTCAGGGAGATGATGGAGCTTCCACTACAATCACAAGATCCCATTTAGATGATGCAGATGTAGAGAAATTGGAGAAATAAGTCGATTAAATCTGATCATTTTTAAATATTCCTTGATTCTTTTAGACAATGCAACATTTGTGGTTATCTCTTTATATGTACCTGTGCCATCGTTATGTTTACGATATTGAAAACCATACTAACGCAAGTACTGTGTTTCAGGGAGTTGCTGATGCCTCCTCTTCAATACAATCATTCGTGGCAGTCCATGTAGAGCCAGAGGTATGGATACTGACAGCTCCATCAAACTAGGTCATCAGAGCTCCAATACTTGTCGTTTGGTTGTTCCACACAATGTTTAAATCGTGTTTGGCTATTGAGATGTACATGTGTGTTCGTCCTCGCGTGCGTTTTATGCTAACAATATTTTGATACACAGTAATGAAAATACTATGTTTCAGGGAGTCGATGGAGCCTCATTCCATGCTATCTATGTGGATACAGAAAATACAGTCGTTGCAGCGCAAGAGGAAGGGGAGACATGCGGATACGTATCGGAGCAACAGCGTGCAGATGTTGAAGGTCGAGTCAAAAAAGTTGCAAAGAAAAGAAACAAAAATAAGGTTAGTTACGAACAGTTCATAACTTTAGAATTTTTTTGTGCTGGGGACTATTTTATGTTTTTTTCCAGTCAATTGTACTATACTTTATCTTGTGTTTAAACTGAACATCCCTTTTCCAATCTGTCCTCTAGTTACCCATGGGTCTACGAACTATACATACACAGACAGTGAAGCGAATGAGAGATGTTGCTTGCCAGACCATTTACACTGTGGAGGAACTATTATTTCAGACGCGGCATGTTGAGACTCGGGATGCTCATGTCCAATGGCCAGAACATGAAATGAATGTGTCCGGAGAATCCAGCAAAGTTGTATTGGACCATTGCTACAGTACGACCACACCGCTGCAACAACATGATACTGGATGTATTGAAGATAGCTCTGAAGTAGTCGCAGATCAATTCACACAATCTACACCCGCCAAAAAATTGCCACCAAAAAAGCTGTTGACATTGTTGTGTTCTCCCATCAATGTTGAGGTAGCAGATGTTGAAATGACAGAGAATGAACCAGCAGCAGCATTCACCGACGCATCAGAACTTGATAGCAGCGATATTTCTTTCAAATGTGGTGATATGTCCTCAACGTCACAGGCCGAAACATGTGGGCATTCCGTCAGAGGGAAAGTATGTGGGAAGCCATTGATTCATGTGACTCGGCAAAAACAAGGCAGTAACGTTACAATACATGCCGCCTGTAGATTACATCATACGTTCTCATGGTCTGCACAACCGATGCTGGGGAAACTGCCAGCAGGCAATGTACTGTGTGCAGCTGCATCACTTTTTAGTGGCTCAAGTTTGTGGGACTCCATTTCATTTAAAAAACGCAGTACTACAAATACCAACATGATTATCTGTTTCCGGCCATTAGTGATGCTTGGAAAATTGAACAATTGTCTCTAGCAAGCACATTCGAAGGCAAACGATTCAAGTTAGCTGGCGATGGACAGTGCAACAGCCCTGGATTTTCTGCCAAGTACTGCACCTACCACTTTCAGGACATGGAGAGTAAGAAAATTGTGAGTTCGGTGGTCGTGCAGGTAACACAATGTACATCCTCAGTGGCCATGGAGAAACTAGGATTTATAAAATCAGTGGAATATCTACAATCGAGGGGAATGCACATCGACCTCATAGCCATGAACAGACATGTTTCAATTGCCAAGAAAATGAGAGAGCAGTTCCCACATATTAAACATCAATTTGACGTATGGCATCTTGCTAAATCAATCAATAAGAAAATCTTGGCTGCAGGGAAAAAAAAAGGTTTGGAAAGTATTTCGGAGTGGTCCCAGCCTATAAGCAACCATCTTTGGTGGAGCTCCAAAACTTGTGAAGGGTCAGTGGAAATACTACTTGAAAAATGTCAGTCACTGATGCACCACTGTACCAACGTGCACCGCTGGTCAGAAAACCTATATTTCCACCAATGTGAACATGGCCGTTTATCCCCAGTGGAGGCACGGAAGAAGAAGTGGTTGAATCCATCTTCACCGACACACAAAGCCATTGAGAAGATTGTTTTCGATAAAACTCTATCAAGAGATTTGAGGGGACTGACAGAATTCTGTCACACAGGAGGTTTGGAGGTGTTCCACAATATGTGCCTAAAGTGCAGGCCAAAGCGCTTGCATTTCAGCATACAGGGCATGAGACATAGGACTCTACTTGCCGTCTTGGCCCATAACGAGAATCTCGGCCGTGAACAATCTAGGACTAAGGGTAATGTAAGGATTCCTCGCTACACTAAGGCCTTTTCAAAAAGAAGTAAGCAATGGGTGATCAAACCAGTCTATGAGGAAATAGAGTTCGACTTTGTCAAAAGCCTTATTGTTGCTGTATTAGAGAAGCACAGATATGGAATTTTGAATGTTTCTGTGCAGAGCACTGATCCATTGCCACCCAACATTGCCATTGTGCCATGTCCACCCAAAAGAGAGCTGGTTGTGAAGTACAAATCCCGGTTTAAATAATTGTAATACGATTGTCTTTTTGTAAATACATTTTATTGTACAGTGTGCATACAAAGTACGCTAACCCTAACCCCTACCTTCACCATCCTGGGTGCCGAACTACCTGGGTGTCATCTTTGAATTCTCTCTCTATTAACCTCATATTGGTGACCTTGTCTATATGTGTATGTATATATTTTTGCTGATGTAACTAATTTTCGCAATCTCTTATAAATGCTGGGCACTGTTAACCGAGGGGAGGCTTGCGTATTGCAAATAATAAAACAAACAAACAATAAATCTCACTTTCAACTCAACTCCTCGGGTACTTTATACTTTCCCTGACCTTCCCCAAAAAATTAAAAGTCTCAATAGTTATGGTTCTTTGGGGCTTCAAAGCTCGCAGACAACGAGGACAAAATTGGGGCCTTAGAACGCGCCAAGCGAGCCGTTGCAGATGGGAGAGAAGCCAGTTCGCATTTGCACATTGAGGCGCACTACATAGATGGATTCGAAACTTCAAGTTCTCACAGATGGCTTTACTACGGGATGTTGCAAAGAAAGAATGTATGCTCATTTCTAGTGAAGGTCAGCGGCTTTGATTTTCAGCTCGCGCCCTGAAGAGGCCCACAACTCGTACTGGCAGTATAAGGTTCTATTGTTTTTTGACCTTGAGAGACAGGGACCATGCAGAAAGAACTTCATTTGAAGGTGGAGTTTGGGGGGTGCAATAATGTAAGAGACGATAAGGCAGAAAATTCTTAAACTAGACCGAGTTTCATGTTAATTCAGTATACGAAAAATCGTTGTCAAGAGCACAGTGGGATTTACGGACTGCATTACGCAGAGACACAATGGAAATTACAAATATAATGTAAGTAACTCTTTAGACGCTTTTATACCGGAATGAAGAATTAATGAATGAATGCATGAATAAATGAATGAATGAAGAGCTTTGAAAACGTTTGTGGGATTGTCCTTGTAGCGGGCACATGGGCATGCAGGTCCACATTCCACACGCATGTAGACAAAAAGTCGTTTCTCATTGTGTACTAACCTCAATTTATTTCATTAGTTTTCGCATTGATTTCAGAGCCGAACATACTCCATTGCACTATCCTTGAAAGCAAATAGTTTCAGCTTGGCCATAATAAATAAAATGAATAATATTAATAAAGGTCAGCTGGCGAGATTAATTATACATTTTATGTTTTGAAAACAGGTATATACTTCCCTTTTGCCACTGCCACCAGTTTCAGACACGGTCAGACGGTTTCTTCAGCCGCCAGCTGCAGCTTAATGTAAACAACTGCACCATTCTGATGATCTTATGGGGCGATCGCCAAGGGCCCATATGCCCTTACGCGTTACTAGCGGCTAGAAGCAACATATCAACCTTTACGCTGGCCTAGTGCCTACTTGATGAAACAGCCTTGCGGTTCAACGTGCGACAAAAGTGCTTCTTTGAAAGAAAACCAACACCCTGTGTACCATAAAGGAAAAGCGCGTGACTCACGATAACATTTTACGGATTTGCGGATAGAGATAAAAGAAAATAAATGACTTTCGGAGTTCATATGGCAATTGCTGAATATTCTATAAACATTTAATGTCAAATAAATGTACTTTACCAAATTTACTGTGTTTTGCTGTTTGATTTTAAAGTACAGTTTCATATTCCGAATTGTGGCGCGCTGTATTGTGAGCTGACCTGTGTTGATTTCCGGGTTCTGTGTGAAGTCGCCTAGAAGACGACTGGGCGCGTTTGCCTCTGCAGCAAATTGATGTCATGGAGAGAGGCGGGGAATATGAATGTTTTGATAATGTCAGGCTCAGGGGCGGGGGATATGATTTAGTGCCGCAAAAGCAGGTCAGCCAGGGCGATGGGGGAAATGATAGGATTATCACAAAATGGCAGCTCCCTGATGCCTGTTTTCGCGTGCGTTTAATGGACGAAAACTCGGGTAAGGTCCATAGGAAATGTTTCTAAAATCGAGCGATTTAGGCTTAAAAACACATAGCCGACCCGTAGGGGCAATAAAAAATGTTGACCGAACCATTCCTTTAAGCAAATGCAACAGTTTTGGGTATTATTTAACTATGTGAGAACAAGGGTATTTGATTATAGTTCATATACAAGGCCCTTGTTGCAAGCCCTAAAGAAGGCACAGCGGAATAAGGAAAATATTGAATGGACTGAGGAGATGGAGGAGGGGTTTGATGAGTTGAAAAAAGCTATTTGTACAGCTCCAGTTTTAGGAATCCTCAATTATTCTGAGGAGTTATTTTTATTTTCGCACACAAATGGAACGGTTATGACAGCAGTGCGCACACAGAGAACTACATTAGGGTACATTCGCGATTGATAAATCTGCAAGCATAGTGATGGGATGTTCCATGACTTTATTTGTCGAGCACGCTTTGTTTGCTGTTTTTGAGAAACTTAAGGGTACGCTGACATCTCAAAGAGCAATCCTGCCACATTTGTAGCTGAACCCATGGCAGAAGGCGAGCATGTGCATGACTGCATGAGTTATGAAGACTCATATGAACACGTACTGCGTGTGAAAGAAAACGCGTTACCCGAAGAAGAGACCGTCTTTATTGATGGTTCTTCGAAAATTAATCAAAGTAATGGGGAAAGGTTGACTGGCTCAGCTGTACTGAGGTACACAGAGAATGGGGAGTTTGACATTGTGGCTAGCATAAGGCTGCCATCTCATTTTTCAGCACAAGCTGCAGAATTGGTAGCGCTTATTATCACGCTTGAGAAATACGAAGGAGAGGAAGTGACAGCGTACAGTGGCTCTGCCTATGTGATATCAACCGTGCACACAGGATTGGCACATTGGAAAAGGAGGGGCTATCTCCGAGCGGACGGCACTCCAGTGCAACACGCTGCGCTATTGGATAGACTCATAAAAGAACTACAGCTCCCAGCAGCCATAGCGATAGTTAAATGCGCAGCGCACACTAAGAGAACAGACTCTTTTCACGTGGAAACCAAGCCGCAGATGAAGAAGCCAAAAGAGTTGCAACTTCTTCAGACATTTCGAGTTTTGATACTCCTTATGTTAGCAAGGGAGAAATTATGGCTGTAATAATGAAAGAAGGTTTTAATCATTTGCCAAAGACTCAGTTGATGGAAATTAAAAGTGGAGCTCCACAGCAAGAGAAAGACTTGTGGACAATACTGCACTGGTAAACCGGTGATGCCTGTAGCCTTATTAAGGGTGGCATTAGAACAGCTACACTACCCTGCGCATGTCACTAGGGAAAGCCTTGCAGCAACCATTGCGGAGGACATGTTTGTGCTGAACCAGTTAGATCGCGTTGCTTTTTATGTAGTAAATTGCATCGTATGTCAAAAGCTTACTGCTGGGCACAAACTGCGAACAGTCAGGGGAGTTGTCCCTCAACCGAATGGTCCATTTCAACATTTTCATATTGACTATGTTGATATGCTGTAGATTTCTAATGGATACAGGTATATGATAGTGGTAGTGTGCCCCTTCTCTAGGTGGATCGAGGCTGGTCCATGCACACACCCAGATGCCACTTGTGGTGCAAAGATTTTAGTCCGAGAAGTATTTCCTAGATGGGGAGTATGTGAAGTGCTGAGATCAGATAAGGGACCCCTTTTCGTAAATGAAGTATTCAAGCAAATCAGTTTATTGCTCAGTATAAAATACAAGTTTTCTTCCGCTTATCACCTGCAATCGAATGGGATATGTGGGAGACTCAATGGTCTGCTCAAAGAGAGGATAGCCAAATTGAAACTGACCCTGAAAAAGGGGTGGCTGCATTGCCTGCCCCTTTCATTATATGCATTAAGAAATCAGCCTTGTGCAGACCACCACCTCACACCCCCATGAGCTAGTCACAGGGAGTCGAATGAAAATGCCTCTAACTTCTCCATCGAGGACTAAGAGTGATACCCAGACAGCTGCAGAATTGTTTGGTGATGAGTTACATGATTACTTGACATGCATGACGGCGAGTATCTCAGTCATTTCAGATCAAATCAAGAGGACGGGGTGTTGGTCTCAGAACATAGATGAAGACCATACAGCAACTTACATTCAGAAATCTCCGATACCAAGACTCTTTCCAGGTGATCAGATCCTAGTAAGGAACTTTACAAGGAGGTGGCACGAGGCTCGATTTAACGGTCCTTTCATCGTGGAGGTCCTCACTCCATCAGCAGTCACAGTCTTGGGAAGACGAGCATGGATTTATCAAGATGACATGAAAGCCTATGCAGGCGAGACCCCTGCACCCCTAACCCTTTCGGAAACAAGTGAAGAAGAAGCAGTTCAGCATGTGCAGACTAGATCAATGACAAGGCAGAAGGACGTAGAGACTATCCAGTAGATAGATACAGGATACTTTGGACTGTTTCTCCATCATGATCTCTCTAACAGCCACTTGGTAGGAGTGCAAAACAGCAATTGTTCTTGAGCCACAGGAATTGGATGACATTGGACTGTGGCTTCCCTGAAAACACTCTTTGTACTTGCTACAACAGGGAGTGAGAAAAGGTACTGTTCTTAAGCCACAGAATTGTGTTGACATTAGTCTTTGGAACACGAAAGAAAAGCAAAGGATGACTTTGTGTTTGATGACTGGAAGAGGGAACAGTTCCCGGATTCGTCCCAGACCAAGTTTCTCTTGGGTGGGCCACATGGTGCTTACTGATGTCGACGTACACAGACTACTTCTTGCTGTGTTCATTTCTATACTCAGAGCTTACCCAGCTCTTGTTGGCCATCGTGTTGATGTGTGCACTTTCGTCCAAGATTCTAAGAATGGCCCAGCGATTATACGTCTTCTGGCAGCAATTCTAGAACAGATTATACAGTTACCTGCACATCTCTTTGAGCGAATGAATGGTTCTGTCAAGTGATGACATTCACAATTTACGGGCCTTGATCTATTACTATTTGCTTGAAGCTCATCCTCATCTTGTTTGGTGCAAGGATAACACTTTTGTATTCATTCGAAATCCTATCAATCGTCCTGAGATCTGTCAGCTGCTTGTGGAACTTGTGGAGCAGATTCAACAACTGCCAGAGTATTTCATGAGATTGCCTAAATAAAAAGAGATTTTTCTTTCCTTAAAAGTAATCATGTGGTCCATAACCCAACTGGCAATTCCAGAAAGTGATGTGATCAAAGGCAGCAACGAGTGGAGAGACATCGCTGATGGAGCATAATGTACTGGTGCATAATATATGCTTGTTCAATGTTTTTCGTTGTTTTCTTGATCTTGATAGTTCACGCTGTGTATGTTGTTGGCCCAAAGAAGGGAAAGATTATTTTGATTCTTCCCACTCCAGTGACCAGTGCAGAGCTAGACATTGCAAGAAAGCCTAGGCCCTATGTAATTGTCCCTACAACAGTGGTGCATGAGAAAGCACCTAGTTCTGTGACAAATAGGTCTGAACCTCCCTCTGTAGAGAGATCCGCTTTAGAAATTGTTCATGATCTTTGGTTGCCTAATTATTATTAAAGGAAGAAACCCAAGAGGCACGCAATAGAAGATGATTATGAATTAAATAATTATTTAGACAGTACAGCACATTTGGGAAATAACATGTGGTATCAACACATGAAAGAGGTGGGCAAACAAACTTCTGAGGAGGAATGCTATGTAGGCGCACTCCTGACTTATACTATGGGGAAATCTAAAATATTCATAGCCATTTAAATAGATGTCCAAACAGCACATTGCCTATCTCACATAGCACTCTGCCTGGCAAGAGGTCAGTTCATGGGCCGAACAGTATTTTTGGTATGGGCAACGGAATAGTCAGCTCCAGATGAAGATGATTATGTTCAAGACCTAAAGACAAGAGCAAGAACATTCACCAGAAACCATGTGATAAGATATGATCAGCCTGGAGTGAAAGGAGCTGAAATCAGATGGGAAGTAAATAGAAGAGTTGAAACCCAGGAAAGACTGCAGAGGAAATTTGAAGATGGAAGGAAAGAGGCCAGATGCAGATATGGGGATCCGTACTTTCTCCAGATGGCTGGGAGGAAGGTGTGGTCATATGCAGAGCCTGGGTAATAATTGGTCATCACAAGCCAACTGTCAACATTGTGGAGAATTGATGCAAATCTTTATGGCCGAGACTTGCAAAACTACTGACATGGGGCAAAGACAAATGAAGTCCTTTACAGATAGTGGGCCTCATTACGAGGTGGGCGGTAAGGGATTATAGGTACCGGTAAGGGTACCGGTGCCGGTAATCCCTTACCGCCCTATTACGAGTTCCCTTTGCGGGTCCACCCTTAACGCCTGGTTTTACCAGGCGTTCAGGATGGGACTCGCAAAGGGACTTTGGTGCTAATAACGGTACTGCAATTTCCAGTACCGTTATTAGCGCCTTCCCCATTCCCACTGAGCCCTATGGGGGCTCAAATGGGAATGGGGAAGGGCCCTGGTGAATGGGGAATTACCGCCCCGCCAACCTTGGAATGGGGCGGTAATAGCTCCATTCACCAGGGCGGAGTCAGTAAGGATTTGGAAGCAGCCATGGCACTAATAGCGCCATGGTTACCTCCAAACTCCTAATGAGGCCCAGTGTCTCTAGACAGTGCAAAGCTGTGTTTCAGAAACAATGGCATGAGAAACGTTGGAGAGAATCAAAACTGTGGCAGAATCTTTGATGTGCCAGGAATGAGCATTGGGACAGCAGTGATAATGGATCACTACTGGCCATGTGGATCCAGAGCTTACATGAAGCTGTCCAAAGATTGGGGAGGACTATGTTCAATAGTGATTGTCCATGTTCCAGCATTGGTGATTCCAAAGAGTGACCTGAACATTGGTGGGTTTCCAAAGGCAGATGCTCACCTGAGGAAGAAGAGATCTGCTGAGCTCCTGACTCGACTGAAAAGGGAGAACTATTTCTCAGCAAAATCAACAGAAGCTTTTGATGCCACCCCGTATGAACACAGATTGTTCAGTCAGGCTTCATCAATATTCACGATGATCTGTATGCCCAGGATCCAGACAGCAGCAAACACGAAATGGTTACAAATAACCAGATGGGAGCTCCTACAGACAATCAACACTACCATAAAGGGATTTAATGCTATCAAAGAAGAGCTGAGAGCCATACGACTGATGACTCTCCAGCATAGGTATGTCCTTAATATGATCACAGCTATGGATGGAGGTGTTTGTGCCAAAATTGGAGAATCATGTTGCACATTCATACCTTCTCATGATGACAAGAATGGCAGCTTGACAGAGGCCATAACCTGCATGTTAAAATGGTAGACGAAGTGGAAGACCTTTATGATGACAATTGGTTTGGATCAATCGTCTCATGGGTTCCACAATGGATAGCGAACATTTTCAAGTTCCTTGCAGCCCTGATAGTGATGGTCATGTTTGGATTCTGTGTGATCAGGATAATAAACACACAATGCAAGAAGACTGCAAAGAAAGCAGTAGGAATGAAAATTGTGATTGATGTTGAATCAGGAGTTGAACCCAAAGAACTAACTGATGAAGAAATCAGAGACTATGTGAAGGCCAGCATTCATGCACCTGGGGAACAAAGTTACTGTACCCAAGAAACCACAAGAAATATGTGGGATGATGGATCTACTGCAGTCCAAATGAACAGTGCATGCTTATGACCTGGAGTGTTGATGAGCACATGAAATCTGCTTGAGGCCTGAAAGGAGTTGTGAAGATATGGGTCCCAAAGAAGCATTTCTCCAGACGAGGATGTCTGGATGTGAAGAGTAATGACAGAGTGGTCTATGAATCGCCCAGACGGGCATTGTAGAGATAGAGCCAAGTACCCCCATCAAAAGCTCCACCCCATGCTGCCTATATGTTGTTAACCAGAGATGGCTACACGTGCAGTTCGAGTGAGGATGCCCGTACCAAAAATAACCATCGAGGCAAGGTACCTATTGAGAAAACCCTATATAAATGCACAGAGAAATGGTGCCTTTCTGACTGGGGTGCCGTAAGAAGTGTGCATTTAAAGAAGAAAGGAGACTGATGACTTCATGTGAAGTAAGAACCTAGAAGAGACAAACAACATAAGAATAGAAATTGAAGATGAAGTATCAAGGAGAAAGCAACATTTCGGGATCTAAATGAAGATGCTCATGCAAAGAAGCATTGAATAAAATGCAAAGTTATGTTATACCTGTACAGATGCAGCAACGCAAGTAGGGCAAATTAATCATAAAGGCTGGCTACGTAGTGAATTAGATTCCGGTGATGCGCCAATGTGTACATATAGGAATATACAGAACCTGGATATTCTACGAAACCCCATGATAGGAACATGATTTTTTAGTGTGGTGCAGTTGGAAATACACTGATGGCGAAAGAGAATTTTGAGAAATGCTTGGCTGGCCCAGCACCAAGGAGACAAGGCCATAGTGAGTTGGGCGCCTGCCAAAAAGGCAACAACAAACATGAGAAAAGAACAACCTCCTGTTTGAAGTAGAATGAAAAAAACACTGAAGGCATCAAGAGTTCATCATTTAATAGTATGAAATACAGAAAAAGGCTCAAAAGAGTGCTCTCTAGTCACATGGTTGAGATCGAAATAGCTTGGGCCAAGTTACATCAAAACCAGAAGACAGAACGATGCCACACTCCCTTTATTTCTCAGGCACAGACAGTGTTCAAAGCCTTAATTGACTGGCAGACTGTAAGAGTGATGATAGATGTTGGGCTAATTGGTGGGGAGGCAAGACCACACCAACCCTCCATGTACATGGGATGGTAGATGGTAGCCTTTGTGCTGCTAGCATGTGGAACATTCCAGAGGGGTACAAACCAATTGTAGAGGGCCACGTATGAGGAAGCCCTATAGTTTGTGCAACCAATCAATCGCTGTGTATTTAGTGACACATCTAAGTATTGCTACCTCATATTAAAGGACTCTAGGTCAATGATTTCATGGGTTAGAGCTGCAGGGTATATTGAAGAGAGTGGTATAACCCACCCACAATGCAATCTTGATGGATTAAACAATTCCCTAGATATTTGGAGTGGAGCACACACGGGGTGTGAGCAGCAAATATGCCCAACAGATGGGGACTGGGGCTCTTAGGATGGTCAGAAGTGGCTGTGCCGCAGGATATGTAGTGAAGGAGTCTGAAGGAGCGGCTGACAGGAGTGTTCAGTGAAAGCCCTGGTTTCCCTGGCCATGGCTGAGGGTTATGGTCTTTGCCCTACACTTTTGATGTACTTTTGCTGTACTACTAGAGGGTGGCTGTCTCCTCAGCTCCCTTTGTGTCCTCAGACAGGACAGTTTGTCCCGTTTGTCTGTTGTTCTATGCCTTGCAAAATGGTCCAGTAACCACAGATACTGGATGCCTCAGTCCTTAGAGATCTTAGAGCAACTGCCTGGGTGTAGATACCAGAGGAGTCTGGCAATGCAGGGACAGTCAGTATGGCCTTTCCCTACGCCGCTCCTCCATGCATGGGGCCAGTCCAGGCTCCAGTGCAACACAGCACTCTCACACGCCGCTCCTTACCATGCGTACAAATATCTGGCTCCTCATTGGGGCTTGCACCATGTTCAGTGGGATGACGGTCACTGCCGCTGGTCCGGTCTCTGCGCACAGCTTTAGCTTGAAGGGTGGGGCAGCCTCACTGCAGCACCCAGCCTACTGCCACTTCCTGCACTCATCTGTTGCATTCCTCTGTTGTGCATACACCGCCTCCGAGGCGCCGCCTCCCCCAGATGCAGTGAACACCGCTGCAAGACCGGCCCTCGCGCCCCTGGTCATCCACTGGGTTAAGCAGGCTCCTGATGTGCAGGCCGATCCCCTTCAACACCGGCCACTAGCTGGCGGCGGCCTCTCTTAGTGTCGGCTGGCAGGTTTAAACCTGTCTTGCTGGTCTCTGTCACCGCTTGCAGCCCCCACAACCTGCCAGCCCGCCACAACAGTCACCGCACAAAATGGTGCCCAGCCTCAACCCGCTCTGATCGGGTGGTCCGTTTGGAGAATCCTGGCACCGGTTTCGCTCTGGGGCAGAGCAGCTTTTATTTATTTATTTATTTATTTATTTATATTTATATAGCGCGCAAGTAACCCACAGGCATTGAGGCGCTGTTACTTGCAAAAATCTTAGTTACAGGCATATAGTCATTCATAGGTACAGTATGAGTTCGACAAGGCATAGAGCTGACATTTTGGTTGGTACAGTATGTCATTACAGTACAGTTTATGCATTAGGAATATATGAGATGTATTCGACTAGTGCAACGCATCTTATGTGAATAAGATTGTTTTCAAGGTTTTGCGGAAGGTGCTGAGGGAGGACTCGCCTCTGACTGTGGGAGGTAGGGCGTTCCAGTGCGTGGGTGCGAGATATGGGAAGCTGGATCCGCCCGCTCTGACTTTTTTTACTAATGGCACAGAGAGCAAGTTAGTTTATGGTGATCTGGTTGGCCTCGTAGAAGAGACGGGGTGGATCCTCTGGGAGAGGTAGTCAGGGGCAGTGAGGTGAATGCACTTGTGGGTCAGTGTCAGTGTCTTGAAGATGATTCGTTCTTTTATTGGGAGCCAGTGTGCTAGCTTTCTGGCCTCCGAGATGTGTTCCCTTTTGGCAATGCCTTGGGCTGCCCGGAGAGCACTATTCTGAATGATTTGCAACCTCTCTAGGTTTCTGTTGGAGGTGCCTAGAAAGAGTACATTGCAATAGTCAAGCCTGGATCCAGTGATGGCTCTGGCTATGTTAGTGCAGTTCTCTTTGGAGAGAAAGGGCCTGACTGCGTTGATAAGTTTGGCATGGTATGCAGCTGCAGAGGCTATAGCGTTGACTTGTTTATCCATGGATAGGTTGGAGTCCAAGTAGACTCCAAGGGTTTTGACTGATTCTGAGACAGGTATTTTGATAGAGTCTATGGTGAAGTGGCTGAATTGCGAGTCTAGATTTTTCAGTGTGTCAGGTGAGCCTACCAAAAGGAGTTCAGTCTTGTCAGAGTTGAGGCATAGTCCATTGTCTGCCATCCAGGCTTGGATGGTGTTGTAGAGGTTGTTGAGGGTCATGGAGTCAGTGTCATAGTTACCAGTGAGGGTTAGGAGGATCTGTGTGTCGTCGGCGTAGTTAGTGTATGAAATGCCCATGGCGTCGAGGATGAGAAAGAGTGGTCGTGTGAAGATGTTGTAGAGGGTGGGTGAGAGGCAGGAGCCTTGGGGCACACCGCAGAGAATGGTAGTTGGAGATGCGGATGCTGAGTCCGAGAATACTTGCATGGTTCTGCCTTGTAGGAAGGAGGTGATCCATGCTGTGGCTTCAGGGGAGAATTTGGCAGTAGAGGAGAGGTGGTGGCATAGGACGTCATGATCCACGAGGTCGAAAGCCGCGGATAGGTCAAGAAGTAAGAGAAGTGCTGGTTTGGCCATGTCTCTGGCATCGTCCATTTGGTTTTTCAGGTCAAGTAGGGCGGTTTCAGTCCCGTGTCTGGGGCGGAAGCCTGATTGGCGGAGTCCTAGGAGTTTGTTCTCCTCAATGAAGTGTTGAACCTGCAGGTAGGCTGCTTTGTCCAGTATTTTGAGGAGGAAAGGGACAGTGGTGATAGGTCTATAGTTGTTGGGGTATGTGGGGTCGAGAGTTGGCTTTTTTAAGAGAGGGCGGACCCAGGCTTCCTTGAGGGAGGCAGGGACTTTCCCAGTAGCAAAGGAGGCGTTTACAAAGGCTGTAAGGAAGGGAGCTAGCGCTTCAGAGCAGTCTTTGATAATGGTGGCTGGGCATGCATCACCTTTGCAGTTGGAGGGTTTGATGTTCCTCATTATGTTGGTGATGTCTTTTTCTAGAATGGGTTTGAATGAGAAGGGTTGGGGGGGGGTCCGGGGCTGGTGGTGGGGCAGGGGTGTGTGTGTTGGGTAGGGCTTGCTTAGTGGCTAGTATTTTGTTTTGGAGCAGGTTCCATTTATTTTTCATGGCTGTTTGTATAGCATCACACCAGGCCTTGTCTTTGGTGAAGTTCTGGGGGGCGGGCGTGGGTGTTTCAAGCTCCCTGAAAATGGCAAAGATTTCTTTAGTGCTGGATTGTGCTTCAGAGATTCTGGATTCAAAGGATTTGGCCTTAGCTAGGGTGATTGCTTTTTTATATCTAGTGGAGCAAGATTTAAAAGTCGTCTTGTCTTTGTCGGAGTGAGACAATTGCCACTGAGTGAGAGCGGCCTTTTTTTCAATGCGGAGTGCGTGGAGGTCCGGGGTGAACCAGGAGTTGGAGTGGCTGGTGGGTTTGGGCTTACGGGGTTTAAGGGGGGCAATGGAATTAATGGCTGCTTTGATGGCAACTTCGTAGGCTGTTGCGAGTGTTACTGGGTCTGTGGAGAAAGGGGGTCTGAAGGCTGGGCCTTGGAGGAAAGGCAGTAGCTTTTCCTTAGTGAGTTGGCGGGAGCTTCTGGCAAGACAGGGTGGCAGTGGTTGGGGTGGGGGGGTGGTGGAGCGGGTAGTGAGGATGTTGAAGGTGATGATGTGGTGGTCTGACCATGGGGTGGGAGAGTTGCCAGTGATAATGAGAGGGCAGTTGTGTTGCGCAATCCAGTCGAGAGTTCTGCCCTGGGTGTGGGTTGGGCTAAAGATGGTGTTATTGTACCCCAGAGCCTTGAGGGCTGAGTCCAGGGATTTGGCTGCTGGGTCCTTTCTGTCCAGGAGACCTAGATTAACATCCCCAAGGAGGATGGCTTTAGATTGTTTTTTGAGGTTGTCAGAGAGGAGGTGGATGAGGGAGGCTTGGAAGTCACCTGTTGAGCCTGGGGGGCGGTAGACAATGTGGACAGTAATGGTACATTGGGGGGATAGGTTGATTTTGACTTGGAGGTAGTCACTGTTGAGTAAGGATTTCTCTACCTTCCTGATAGAGAGGCAGTCTTTGGCAATAATTGCTACACCTCCACCTTTGGAGAGGCGATCTTGTCTAGTTAGAGGCCAACTTCCACTGGGAACTTGATATAAACTACAGAAGGTGCACATGCCCACTAAAATAACCTCATCAACAAAGATTCCATATTGTGAATCCCTCCTGGTTCACTGCAACTTCACACATTTCTTTCCACTGTCCTTTATACTTGTACACCAATGAACGTCATAAAAAACAGACCTAGTAGTAGACTATGAGTACCTCACAATTCTAAAGGAATTCAACATCTTCTTTGAGCAGGGAAAACATTGGTAGTAGGGTCCTTCTCCTCAAACATAGAATCCTGCACCTCATGCACAGAGCCAAAGGAGTGACACACTCTGCAGACCACATGCTAGACGGATTTTTCTGCAATGAAAATCTCGTAATGGTTGCCGTGCTGCTCCTGCTGCCTTTGAGTGTCCACCTTGAGATTCTCTTCCAAAGAATCATACATTAATACCACTACTCCCAGCAACAGCTACGCGAGGATGGGAGAAGCTCAATCTACAGGACCTAAATACTGGTAAAATGGGGTCAGTGGGTTGAGCACTCGCTGCTGCGATCTGAGTGTGATCTTCAGGTTGCAGGTTCGAATCCCGGTAAGGCCAACTCAGCCTTTCATCCTTCCGAGGTCGGTAAATGAGTATCAATTTCGATTGGGTGATATTGTATGTAAATATGTGCTCTGTAAAACGCTTTGGATTAAGCCGCTAGATAAATAAACACATCATTATCATTAAATACTGCCTTAGAGAAGAGTTCTATGTGTGCCCATGGACCCAGAGGGAGGACAGAACACTCCTGCACTAACCCTTTCAAAAACCAAGTAAAATGTGGAGCTAACATGGGGGAAGAACTACCCACAAAGCTGTATACCAAAGCAATGCTACACGAAATTGGTATTAAAATCAAAGGAAGCCTGCTATGCTAGAATGCGCACCACTGTTCTGTTCACAAAACATGATCGAGATATTCAGACTCATTAAAGTCAGAAACTCGACTTCCTGCAGCAACAACACCAACACACTCTAGCCGTTCCATGAGAATCAAGGACATTTGGCATGTATGTTGGTCACAGGCAACAACGTAAAGATTTCAGACCCTCCCAAAACGAGTCCTTGTAGTCCCGTCATTGGACGAGAATTTCCAAAACCTATTAATTTAACCAACAGACACAGATTACCAGCACAACCAAGCCCACTGTATATCTTCAAGACAAGCCTTAACTGACAAGTCAAAGCTCTTCTAAAGAGTTTATCAGAATCTCTGTCCTGTATGCAATATGCAGTGCCATACCTAGACAAGATCTTGGAGGCCGTAGTCTACTGGCAATTCCTTGAGCACACCAAACAAACGTATTTCTTCACCAACAACCCTAGTTACAGTTCAGGCCACTCAAATGAACAATTATGCCGATCTATCAATATGTGATTTTCTACAAACCAGCGCAGCACAGACAAGCAATGCATCCTCGTCTTACTTAACAACCCCCCTAGTTTGAGACCATAAGAAACCGTATCCTACTGTAAAGAACAATAGAAGGGTTATATGTGATATTACTGAATCACATTTCAGAGTGGTACATTTCATCGCTACCAAAATATCGAAAAAATACATCCTTTTTTTGGGTGTGTTTGCCCCCAACCCCCCTGTTTTCCTATCCTTATAACGCCACCCCAAACCCCTCCTGACCCATTTTAACCCCTTACCCCACTACCCTATTTATATTTATTTAATATTTTCGTATTTTTCGGTATTATGGTTGCAGTGAAATGTACCACTCTGAAATTTGCTTCGGTAAATTGACTGGTTACCCAATAGAAGCTGTCATGATAGAAACAGCACTGTACTGTCTGACTTCCACCTTTGATGACAAAAAGTGTGACCACCTTTCTAGCACCATGTCAACTGAACCCTCTCAATATCCCTGAGGGCTTCACATGGATCTAGTCGTCCACCCCTTCTTTTTCAGAAATCACATACCATTTGAGTAATTGCAAGACCGTAAGGAAACTCAGGCCTCAAGCAGATCGCATAGAGGTCAGACGCTAACATGATGCTGATCGAAGACATAGCTACAAATGCCAGCCACCACCTAAAATCCTTCAGGGTGTACTATCTGAAAAATGGAAGATACACTGGAACCCAAGAGCAGCACACCAATGCAGGGACCAGAGGCCCAAAGTGCCCGTGTGACTGCTGAAGCAGGCTTAGTTGTAGGACCGCAATCCATCAGGAAACTCATTGATTGACTCTAACCACCCCTCATGTAGGCCCTATCTCAGAGCTGCCTCAACAATCACTGCTCCAACACTAACAGATCACTTTCAATCTCCTCCCTTTTCTTTACACACACACTGCGCAGGGGGAGGCCGCGTCCGTAACAGCCTCCACCCACTCACACTACCTCTGAACTTGATGTATAGCAAGTGTCCACTCACACTCAGCATCTGCGCATTCTTCTTGCCCCTCATTGCACACCCTGATGAACACGCTGTTGTGTCGCCGCAGATCGGTTCAAGCAGCCCGTATGATGCGCCTGGGTACAATCCGGCACAAAACGGAACACACATAGTAACACTTTTCTTAATACACAGTGCATAGTTTCCCCGATCGGCTTCGCGCGGCACTTTGCCAACAGGTCTCCCACTACCCAACTATCCAATGCATCCCTGACTAAAAAGACCCCGATATTATGCAAATGATACAAGCTGCGCTATATGAGACCCAATAAGAAAACACAACTTAACACAACCATAACATCATAACTTGGCATTACAAGAACTATTTATTTCTTAGCAACTTTTGCAAGACAAGTTCAATACCTCGATACACTGCTTTTCTTCATACAAGGTCCTAACTCTGGTTCTATTGAAAACATACACTTTCTATGGCAATGTGGAAAGCCCAGGCACCATTCCCGATGTAAAGCCAGTGCACTGTAGCAACATTGAATTTGTTCGGTAAACAGAAGAAATTGACTTTCTTGGCCACCCATAACCATATTTATTCGAGGGATGTTTCATAAATAAATCACACGGTATTTGTAAGCCAGGCATTCAATTTATTTATTCACGATTCTTTTTCCCTGTAAAATTGAAATCATTTGGTGTGGACCCCGGGAGCACTTACTTCTAAATCTTATACGGAAATGGATTTTGGGGGACATTTGGTACAGTAGAATGAAAGAAAATGTGTTTAGAAAAGGTGGACTCGGGCATGTAATGTGCCATCATCACAGATCTGTTTTGCTCAGATGGGCACCGGAGCATGAAGGGAAAACAATTTGGGCCAGCCCTTGCAAAGAGCGTGTTTATTTCAGCTGGTTAAACCAAGGTGTGGAATCTCAGGATTTATATTTATTTTATAGCAGTGCAAAACCCTTCAGAATTAGGGCACTGACAGGGGTCTTAACTGGGTCTTGCAATGAAAGCGACAGTACTCTCATCATGAGAACCACATGTTACACGGAAGGCGCGTGTGGGAATTGAATACAGTGGCCACCTAGATCCTTTCTTCTGTATAGGTGCTTCTTTAAGGCTTGTGGAAAACTAGAATATTATTATCAAATCATGTCAATTGCAATGGGGCTCATTTTTCATAGCCCTTTTTGTTTGCATTTTATGAATACAGAACAGCAAAAATAAATGCATACAAACAGAATAACCCCTTACCTGTAGCCTCCCCACCCTCCGACCTCAGGCATTGTTTCATTTTATTTCTTTTTGTTAGGAGTTATCAGAATGAGTTTGGTTAAGCATGGAGTAGAGTCTTCAGGGCATGTTGATGAGATTTAGAGGTGCCAATCTCATTGGGCAATAAAGGCTTCCATAGTCCTTTTTCATGGGAGCCCATTTATACGTAAATCTACCCCATCTCCTCTAATTACGAGTTTGCCGTTAAAACACTAGTCATTCTGGCATGTCTGGCAACAAGGCTGAAACATGTCTGGGGATGCTTGAGGTCTCGTGCAAAAGGGATGTGACCTAGCAGTTCCGGCTGGACTACCCCTTTGGGGGTGGGACCAAGCCTGATTTGCATATGGTTTTCCCCTTTTGTAATGGCTTGGCAGGCGAAGAACGATGGTCTGGAGGGTTGCCCAGAGCAATGCCAGAGGTCAAGATTTATTCTAAACCTTCCAGCCATCAACTCTTTTGTTTTGTTACTGTCTCCGGGAGGTCATTGGCCAGAAATGACCAGTCATTGGCGCACGGACACCCCCTGCCGGAAACAGTAATACTGGAGTGATGATATTACCAGCATCAGCATCAATCTGGCGGTATTACCAGCAGAAATCTGCTGGTAATACCGATACTGGGACCTGAACTGCCATAATTAGCATCACCACCGGAATGGGAAGCTCAACGGGGGCCTCTTTAAAACTCAATCCACTTTGAATCCCCCACTTCCACCTGCCATCCACTACTACAGAATGTGCCAAACATGTCTGGAAGCCAGAAGACAGAAGTGCCTATCATCCGCCTGGGCAAACCAAAATTCTCAGCGTCCGAGCTGACTGCAC
This sequence comes from Ambystoma mexicanum, assembly GCF_040938575.1. Taxonomy (NCBI): domain Eukaryota; kingdom Metazoa; phylum Chordata; class Amphibia; order Caudata; family Ambystomatidae; genus Ambystoma; species Ambystoma mexicanum. The sequence goes on along the minus strand of NC_090935.1, from coordinate 1,166,461,958 downwards.
TGGCAGACACTGTGGTGCAGCACTCAGAGGCACTCTTTGGGGCTGGTCACAGAAAGGCCAGCCAGCAAAGAAAGACTGCCATATGGCAGGAGGTAGTTGAGAGGGTGACAGCTGTGGGGACTGTCTCCCGTATGAAGAGGGACTGCAGGAGGCGCTGGGATGATCTGCGCCTAGGAGTCCGGAACCTCATTTTAAAGCACAGGAGGGACATGGCTTCCACAGGAGGAGGGACTGTGGCACTCCTCCACCTCATGCCCTGGGAGGAGACATGCTGCTCCATCCTGCACATGGACGGCATTGAGGGGGTTGGGACAGCAGAGGCAGGAGCTGGGACCCGAGGTGAAGGTTGGAACTACAGATGCAAAATGCCGCACACAAATACATGCATCCCCAAGCACTGAACCACCTAATGTGCAAGTGAACTGGCCCAACACATGTCAGTCCCATCAAATGGGCAGATCACACACACATGCCAGGAGATCCAGGTAGACATAGCCATGCACAAGCACCGTAGCAAACATGTACAGCCCCACACATGGACACATGAGAAGCACCCATGAGTGCCAAGGAAGTCCATGACATGAATTGTTGACCCACTGCACACACAACAAAAAGGCACCTTGGCATAACAACAGGAGCACACATTAGCCCAAGACCCCAAAGAGGCCATGTGAATGGAGCAGGACACACAACATGTTGCATGAGAGTAATGCACGCTGAATACATGGCTCCCAGATGACTAACAGCATGCCCATCGTTTCCCAACAGGCACACAGTTCATGGACAGCAACAGAGCTGGGGCGTCGACATCTGCAGCCAGACTTGTGAAGTGCACCTCCCCGCCCGTGGGTCAGCAGGCATACACACCAGCCCCAAGAGCCACCTCTGGCAGGCCTGACCAGGCCATAGTCTGGGCACCCTGTGCTGCTGTCGCTCCTGTGCTCTCAACATCACCACCGGCACTGCAACCACCAGTCGATGGTGACAGGGTCACTACCACTGATGAGGAGAAGTATGACAACACATCCTACCCCTCTGCTTGTTACAGCCGTGGCCCACCACACACACCGCCACCACTGCCACTGCCCAGCATACAATCATATGCGAATGCCTGTGTGTCATTGAGGACAGCCAGACGGAACTCACCATCACAGCATGTCATCAGCTCCTCGATGAGATGCACCTGATGTGGGAATGCATGCAGGGATCGAGCTGCAGAACTGTCAGGTCCCTCAGACATGACACTGCCGCCCTCATCTCACATGCCCAAAGGGTGCGTGAGGGCAATGAGGTAGCCACCACCAGAGCTGAGGCAATCAACCACAGCATCCACTTGACCCTGCAGCACATGCAGGGTCAGTGATCTGACCCACCATCCGCTGTCACCACCACTGAGGGCTCCCAGCCTGGAACCCCATGGCACTGCTCCCAGTGGCTCCAGTTATCAAAGGAGCAGGCAAAGAGCCCCATGGCGAAGAGGCACCATATGTGAATGTAGAACACTGGCAGGGTGCATCATTGGGTGTGTGGGAAGGGCAGGGTGTGGGGGTTGCTTGGGGATGGAGGTGTTTGACAAGGGTTGGTGTTTGGGATTGCCACTGTTCATGTTACAATACAAAACATTTCACTTGAAGCAATGACTGGACATTCCTTTTTTCAAACAAGTGTCTACTGTGATAGTGCATGATATTTACAGGATGTGCAGCGTGGCGGGTAAACTGCAAAAACGTTCTCAAGTAGTTCTTGCCGGGCCATATATTTATTTGTATTTGTATTTATTTATTTATATAGCGCACAAGGCCCGACAACATAGTATAAGCATAGCAGAGCAGGAAAGTAAGCAGTAAAAGAAGCAAGAGAACATTTACAAAATGATATACAGATTCAAATTAAAGGACAGTTAATTACTTATTTACACACAGAGTTAGGCTGTGGGCAGGAGTAAGAGAGGTAGCTAGCGAGCGGTCTGATTCAGGGGCCGGTCTTGGGCAGATAGCCTGGCTTTGGCCTTACTCGTGAATGCCAGGAAGGAGGGTTCCGCTCTAAGTAGGTTCGGTAACGAGTTCCAAAGTTTCGCCGCTATGACTGGGAAACTGATCGCCCCAGATCTCTGGAGGTTGAAGCGGGGTATGGAGAGGCAATTAATCTGGGCACTTCTGAGGGGTCTGTTGGTAGTATGGACAGTGAATCTACTGGCCAGATAGCTAGGCACTTTGTTGGCGAGGCATTTATGAGTTAGAGCGAGAGCTTTTAGAGAGACTCTTGGCGTTACTGAGAGCCATTGGATGCTCCGTCTGGTGTCAGAAATGTGAAGGTTCCTGGGGATGTTTAGTGCAGCTCTAATGGCATTGTTTTGGATGACCTGTAACTTATTGACATTGCATTGTTTAGTGCTAAGATAGAGGGTGTTGCAATAGTCAATTTTGGACATAACCAAGGCCCTGGTTAGTGTGGTGCAATTGGCTGGTGATAAGAATGGACGACTGTAACGCTCACCTGACTCCCACGCAGGCGCTGGTCTAGTCTGGGTTGCTGTGGTCTCTTCGAGCGTGATGCGCAGAACTCGGAGCACCGACTGAACAGGACCCTCAAATCTTGCTTGTCTGGCCCGTAGGAATATCCTTCTGCAGATGAGAAAGGGGATTAACAGTCTGCAGAATAGTGTGCTTGCTCCCCCCTCCCCCGCTTCGTTCTTCTCTAACTTCCTCCGAAATCCCCGGTTGAAGCTCACCTTATGGTTTGAAAGGATGAACTCTCCATCCTGCTTCTGGTGCAGGGGCGCGTGTTTGTCCAGTTACTTCACTGGTTTTCAGAATGGCGCTGGCAAAATCCACTTGGCTTTTCCGAGCGGAACGCCGTAAGTATGAAGATTACAAAAGTTCAAGTGTTGAGCCTCCTTTTCTGTTGCCTTCCTAACCTGTGATCTGTCCTTTATTTCAGGTGCAGAATGAAGGCGATGCGTTGAGGGATTGAATTGCCGATGGTAAACTCAGGTGAGTTAGCGATGGGGGCGATCCCTCTTAATGTCTTTATATTCCTCCAGTAATGTCTTTTGTCCTTTCGCCATAGGGGCCGGGGTGCGGTACCTGCCAACGAAGCGGCGCCGACCCGAAACGAGGAATGGTCCACCAACAGAAGACCGGTAAGTGTTATGGCGGAAAATTAGGCTTTCCTCATATGTTCCTTCTGCTCACCTAGGGGACTAGTATGGACGGGATTCCATGCAAACGGATGATATTTTCGAGGAATTCCTTGGCTAGGACAGAAGCTGAAGGTAATCCTTTCAACGGAATAAAATGGGCCATCTTGGAAAATAAATCCACCACAACCAGAATAGTATTGTATCCATTACAAGGGGGCAGGTCCGTGATAAAATCTAGCGACAAGGTGTGCCAAGGTGCTGGTGGAATGTCTAAAGGCTGAAGAAGACCGGCAGGTTTTGTCTTTTGGCCTTTGTTTTGGGCGCAAACTCCACAGGACATCACGAAAGATTTAATATCCTTTCGCCAGGAAGGCCACCAGAATTGTCGTTTAATTTTTTTCTCAGTTTTGGCAATGCCAGGATGTCCTTCCATCAGGGTATCATGATGACGGGAAATAACCAGTTCTTGCAATTCCTTTTCTGGCAGAAATAAGCGTCCTTGGAAGTAAGGTAGGCCATCGTTGACCGAAAAGTAAGACCCCCTTTGGATCCAATCCTGCAAGGCTGTAGAGTCCAGGAGTTGTTTTACCCATGCTTGAATGTCTTCAAGGGTTTGTAAAGAGGTTATCCCCAAAATTCTTTGTTCGAGAATTATCGGCACAGGTTCTGAGTTTGTGTCTATTTCTCCCATTCCTATTCGAGATAGCGCGTCCGCTTTGCCATTCTTACAGCCGGGGCGGTAAGTGATTACAAAATCGAACTCAGCAAAGAACAAAGCCCATCAGAGCTGACGTGACGATTGAGCCTTGGCAGTTTTTAAATACTGTAAGTTTTGGTGATCAGTGATCACGGTGATGGTATGCCTGGCGCCAAGAAGATAATGCCGCCAAGCCCTAAAGGCGGACTTAATGGCTAATAATTCCTTGTCAGTGATTGCATAATTTACCTCAGGCGGCGAGAACTTTCTGGACCAAAATGCTACGGGGTGCAGTTGGTTGGTTTCAGGGTCTCTCTGAGACAGGACAGCTCCCATGGCTAAGCTGGACGCGTCGGTTTCGACTATATAAGGGAGATCGGGACGCGGGTGCTTCAAAATAGGTGCGGACGTGAATTTAGCTTTCAATTCCTGAAAGGCCTGTTCGGCTTCCTCGGTCCATTCGAAGCGTTTATTTTTCCGCAAGAGTGCAGTGATGGGTTGTACCACACGTGAAAATTCCGGGATAAATCTGCGATAAAAATTAGCAAAACCAAGCATGCTTTGGATACCTTTCACCGAACTAGGTGATGGCCATTTGAGGATGGCATCCACTTTTCGTGAGTCCATTCAGACCCCTTTAGGCGACAGGATGAATCCAAGAAACTCAACCTCGGTGGCATGGAAAACACACTTTTCCAGCTTTGCAAACAGTTTGTGCTGGCGCAATTTCTCAAGGACGGCCCTGACATGCTTTCTGTGATCAGATTCCGAAGATGAGTACACAAGAATGTCATCGATATATACGACAACACAAACATCGATGAGTTCTCGAAGGACATCGTTCGTGAAGAATCGGAAGGCAGCAGGCGCATTGCACAACCCGTAAGGCATCACCTGGTATTCGAATAATCCATATTTTGTACGGAAGGCCGTTTTCCATTCGTCGCCTTCTTTTACTCGCACCAGATGATAAGCCCCCCGGAAATCTAACTTGGTGTATACGCAAGCGTCCTTCACCTGGTCAAGGAGTTCAGGGATCAGAGGCAGAGGGTAACGGTTTTTAACAGTTATCTGGTTCAATGCGCGGTAGTCGATACAAGTTCTAAGGTCGCCTTCTTTTTTGGGCACGAAGAACAAAGCCGAGGATGCCGGAGACTTTGACGGGCAAATGAAACCATTGGCTAGGTATTGATCTAAATATTGTCTCAAATGCAGATTCTCAGGTTCATTAAGGGCATAAATCCTGCTACAAGGGGGTTGGCAATCGTATGATCTGTGGGGAGGTAACGTGTTGGCCTGTTCCTTTTGGAAGACGTCCTGAAAGTCTTGGTATTCCGGAGGTAGTTACATGGAGACAGAGGTTACAGACACTAGACTAATCTTCAGATTTTCTGGGTAGCAGGTTTGTCCACAATCCGGGAAGGTTATTCTCTTCGCTCGCCAATCAATTTGAGGATTATGTGTCTCTAACCAAGGGATTCCGAGAATAACTTGAAACTGTGGAGCCTTGATTACATCAAACACAACTGCCTCCCGATGGCCGTCCGGACCTATAAGTGTCACCTCAGCAGTGGAATGTGTTACCGGTCCAGAGGCAATTTCGGTTCCATCGACTGTGGTGATGACATCTTTGCTGGTTTTAGGACGCAGAGGGAGGTTAATCCTAGAGACCAATTCACGATCCACATAATTTCCTATAGCCCCACTATCGATGTATGCCTTTATTGCATGCAACCGCCTAGGCTGTTGGCACAATGAAATGCGAGGTCTGAGAGTTAGTTTTCAAGCTCGGCAAGCGGACCCCTACGCTTGTCGGGCGTGGTCGTTTCCCGAAACAGAGTCTTAATGGTTTTTATCAGCGGCTCCTACCACCTTCTTGGGTGGTTTTGCCGGGCAATCTCGTAGAAAGTGTTCAGAGGACCCACAATATAGACATAATTGCATCTGCCGTCTTCTTTCACGTTCTTTTTGAGTTAAAGGTCCTTTAACCCCTCCAATTTGCATAGGCTCAGAGACATCAGCACCCTTGGGGTTAGCGTGGGTCTTGCCCAACACCCGGGTCTCAAACTTGGACCGATCTGCTTTTCTGTTTTGAAGTCTGTGATCCAATTGGACCACTAAGTCTATATATTCTGTACACTCTTGGGGCGGATTTACAACTTGGGCCAGGACATCCTTAAGTTCTCCGCGTAGACCTTGATAAAATAACGTGATTGTTTTATCCTCTGGCCACCCAGTTTCCACAATTAGTCTATTAAAGGTTGCAATGTAGGATAGGAGGTCCTGATTGCCCTGTCGCAGGGATAGGAGTTCGTTATCCAGAGCCTCCCCTGAGAGTGTCGAGCAAATAACCTTTCCATGTTTGCTTGAAATCCTTGAAAATCACGGAGAATCGGGTCCTCTTGAGTAACCAGTGGAACTGACTAATCGGCAGCACAGCCGCTGAGATATGGCAATACAAAGGCTACCTTGGTCTGGTCATTAGGGAAGGCCTCAGGTCTGCATAGGAAGTGCAAACGACCCTAATTCATGAATACGGCGAATCGTTTGGGATCCCCAGCAAAGCGTTCGGGTGGGGCCACCGGCATGTTTCCAGGTAGATTAATCTGCACAGTGTTACTGGGAACCACAGGAGTGGGGTTCCCCCCGGAACCGGGTAGAGGAGTGTGTCCAGCTTGACCTTGCAAAAACTGTCTAGCCAGGTCATCAGTTCTTTCCTTTGATACAATCACTTCCCTCCTGAGAGCATTAGTCTCTTGACGAGCGGCGTGTACTTCAGCCCATAATTCCCCCAGTAGTTGGGCCAACTGATCAGTCTCAGAAGTTTCCATAGCGCCTGGGTGGGATTTTGTAGGAAGGCTTCGCGTTCTGTAACGCTCACCTGACTCCCACGGAGGCGCTGGTCTAGTCTGGGTTGCTGTGGTCTCTTCGAGCGTGATGCGCAGAACTCGGAGCACCGACTGAACAGGACCCTGAAATCTTGCTTGTCTGGCACGTAGGAATATCCTTCTGCAGATGAGAAAGGGGATTAACAGTCTGCAGAATAGTGTGCTTGCTCTCCCCTTCCCCCCTTCGTTCTTCTCTAACTTCCTCCGAAATCCCCGGTTGAAGCTCACCTTATGGTTTGAAAGGATGAACTCTCCATCCTGCTTCTGGTGCAGGGGCGCGTGTTTGTCCAGTTACTTCACTGGTTTTCAGAATGGCGCTGGCAAAATCCACTTGGCTTTTCCGAGCGGAACGCTGTAAGTATGAAGATTACAAAAGTTAAAGTGTTGAGCCTCCTTTTCTGTTGCCTTCCTAACCTGTGATCTGTCCTTTATTTCAGGTGCAGAATGAAGGCGATGCGTTGAGGGATTGAATTGCCGATGGTAAACTCAGGTGAGTTAGCAATGGGGGCGATCCCTCTTAATGTCTTTATATTCCTCCAGTAATGTCTTTTGTCCTTTCCCCATAGGGGCCGGGCTTTCCTCATATGTTCCTTCTGCTCACCTTTTGTCTCTTCTTCTCTCCCCTAGGCGCAGAGATGTGGCGACCGGTGTAGACAGTCGCGGTGGAGCCAGAACTCCTGAGGACAGGTAAGTGAAGCGCGGCGCTGCAGCGAGCAACGCGCTGCTTTTAAATGAAAGTCTTTTCTCAGGAACGCTGGCGTGAAGGTCCCGGATGCAGGTAAGAAGTTTGATAAAATTCTTGGTTTTCACCTTTCTCTTCTCTTCTTTCCTTACAGATGTTCCAGGATCGAGGCGGGCGTGGCTGGAGACCAGATGCAGGAGCAGACACGGTGAGCGTTCAGCTGCTTGGATGCAGAACAACGCGAAGCGTGAGCTACTGTCTGGGCGTGGCTTAAATAGCCCCCAAAGTAGTTCCAGGTAAGTATCCTTTCCCGGCCACGCCCGAGTAGCAAAATAGTCCCGATGAAAAAATAGTCCCTTTCAGGTCTCAGGGAGGCCTGAATCTTGCAGCATGGTCTGCATCAGGTAAGTGCACAAAACACCTTCCTTTATGAGCCTGGCGCCTATGGCGCCAGGACTGATGTCTAACATGAGCCTGCCGTCAACGGCGCCAGGAAAGAGTCCAAAGAGCCCCTAGAAGGGGCCGCTGGGCTTTTACCCGGGGGCATGATGCCTGCTTCCGGGGGTGCTGTGCCTGGCCGGTGCTCCGGGGGTAGGCATCATGACAACGACATGCTGTAATGAGCTTGCATGTATATGCTGCAGCAGAGGATACTGCGTTAGTTTGTCTGGCATGAGAGAGGGTGGAATCAATATAGATGCCTAACATTTTAGTATCCTTAGTGACCTTAATGATGTTACCATCAATGACGAAGGAATTAAAGGAAGGGTCTAGTTTGTTAAGTCTTTGGTGAGAGCCTAGGATGAGAAGCTCTGTCTTTTCGTCATTCAGACAAAGTTTGTGTTGCGCCATCCAGGCTTGGATGACTTGGTAGATGGAGTTAACGGCAAGAGTATCGGTTATGTGATCACCTGTAATGGGGAGGAGTATCTGGCTGTCATCCACATAATTGGTGTAAGTGACACCCAGATAGTCCAGGATATCGAATAGTGGCTTTGTAAACACGTTCTAAAGTGTAGAGGAAACACATGATCCTTGTGGTACCCCTCAGGTGACTGGTGAGGGTTCAGTGGCCGCAGAGGGAGAGAAAACCCTCATAGATCCGTTATCCAAGAATGAACTGATCCAGGCCGTTGCTTTATCAGAAAAGTGGGCAGCTAGTTTAAGGTGTAGACAAAGGATTTGATGATTTACAAGGTTGAACGCTGCAGATAAGTCTAGTAGGAGTAGAAGGGCCAGTTTACCCTTATCTTTTAGGTCTTCAATCTGTGTTTTGAGATCAATAAGGGCGGTTTCGGTATCGTGCCGAGGACGGAACCCTGATTGCCTCAGTCCCAGGAGTTTGTTAGCTTCCAGGTAATCTTGGATCTGCAAATAGGCAGCTCGATCAAGAATTCTTAGCAAGAATGGGACCGTAGTGATGGGCCTGTAATTGGTTGGTATGTTTGCATCCAATTAAGGTTTTTTAAGGAGTGGGATGACACAGGGGTCCTTCAGATTGTCGGGGACAATCCCAGAGCTAAATGAGGAATTTATGAGCGTGGTAATTTAGGGAGCTAGATAATGAGAGGCCTCCTTAATAATAGGCGCAGGACACACGTCACCCTGGCAGTTAGAGGGTTTGAGATTGTTGATAATATTTTCAACTTCGATGATGGAGTGGGGCGGGAAGCTGAATGGTTTCAGGGAGTTGAAATTGGCGTTATTTCTGACCTGAGGGGTTTTAGGTTGCGGGTCAATCTGCAGACAGGTTTTTTTGTCATTGATTTTAGTTTGGAGAGTAGCTATTTTACCAAGGAGCGCCTTTTGAATATTGGCGCACCATGTACTGTCTTTGGTACAGGTGTCAGGTGGGTGACAGGGGATTCCAATTCTTTTAGTATTCTGAATAACTCTTTAGTATTTGATTTAGCTTGTTAGATGCGCTTGTTATAAGTGTCTTTTTTAGCCTGAAGTATAGCCTCTTTGTATTTCAGATTGGCTAGGGCAATGCTTGCTTTGTTTGTTTCAGTCGGATTACTTTTCCAACTTTTTGTTTGCATAGGATTCTCAACTGTGGTGTAAACCATGAGTTGAGGTGAGCCCATGGTTTAGGCTTTCTAGATTTAGAAGGTGCAATGTGGTTAAGGGCTTTCAGCATAGTCTGATTGAACGTGTCTACCAGGAGAGTTGGATCAGTGCATGAGGAAGCGGGTTCATTGAGAACTGGGAGGATTAGAGGGAGCAGTTTTTATGTCACGCTTATTTCTTGTGGAGATCGCAGGTGCGATGTCAAGAATGGTACGGTTGATTCTAGCAGGGATACTGAAGGTGATTAAATGGTGGTCTGTCCAAGCACATGGTTGGTTAGATTCAACATTGATTTCGCAATTAAAGTCAGCTATCCAGTCAAGGATTCTGCCCTTAGAGTGTGTTGGCTCGTTGATATGTTGTGTAAAGCCTAGATTAGATAGCAGGTTATTGATATCATGGGCTGAGACATCATTAGGGTCTTGGAAACCCAAATTGAAATCACCTAGTACGATGATTTGAGATTTGGACTTAGTATTATCGGCAAAAATGTATGATAGGTCTTTGGCAAAAGTAGATATGGACCCAGGGGGCCTATAGATAAGGTGGAATGTAATAGTCTGATTTGGGGTTAGAGCTAATTTTGCTGTAAGTACTTCCACTGAGGTGATTTGATGAGCAGGGGAAATGCGGAAGTTAATGGAATTTTTATGAATGATGGCAATGCCACCTCCTTTAGTTTGAGTAGTATTGCGATCACTTCGAATGATGGCATAGCCCGTGGGAATAGCTAATGAGAGTAGTGGTCCTGAGGAATTGTGAAGCCAAGTTTCAGTAATGGCAATGAAGTCAAGGTCATGTGTTATGATAAGATCAGCCATATCAAGTGCATGTGCCGTAAGGAATCTAGCATTAATCAATGCCCCCTTGATTATGGTTTTGGGAGCGGGTGGGGTGCTCTTATCGAGATTATTGTCCGTGATTAGTGTGGGTGGAAGATTGGCGTGAGCTGTTACAGCTGGAGGTGATGGGTTAGTGTGCCGAATAGAGTTTGTATTGTGGTGGGAAGCATGAGGGAGTCTAGAGCCAAGTCTGAAGTTCCTCAAGGGCACAGTGCATGGTTGGTTAGGTGTAGGTTTCGTGGCAAAGTGTTCAAGCCAGAGGGCTGGGGAATTGAGGTATGGGTTGGTGGGATGTGTAAGGGTGGCCATAGCTGAGGTGGGGTGGTGCTACTGGTTGATGAGCAGAGTAGTGCTAAGGCTTTGTGCAGGTAAGGTGGGAGACGTGTTGAGCGTTAGTTGAGGAGCGCAGGGGAGCAAAGGATGAGTATACGTTGAAGTATGTGATAGGGCTGCAGCTAAGGAGTTAAAATAAAATGTGGAAACCCCAGTCAATGCTAATAGCTTGAGGAGGAGACACAGTGCGAGGTGATTAGCAACAGAGGATGTGCGTTGCCTATGCATAATGACAGTTTGCAAAGGTTTATAAAAGACACTGCTGTTGATAGTTGGCATAGGCCAGCAAAATGTCCGGGGAATAGAGCGTGGCAGACATAGGACAATATTGCAGGGTACATATAGCAAGTTAACAGGGCCACATCCGTAACAATGTGCCCATCCCTGGCCTCCATATGCTCAGTGCGCCATGTATGGGACCGGAGGTGTAGTGCTATGTTGCACCTGACGCAGATGTCATGCAAGATTGCAAAGGTTAGGACTATCTGTCCAGCCTTGTCTGGCCTGTACACAAGTGCAACCCCAGAATGCTGTAGGCATCTGAATCAGGCCTTCAGGAGGCCAAAGGTCTGCTCAGTGACCACCCTGGTCCACACATGGGCCCTGTTATATGCCATTTCCTGCGGCATCTGCGGATTCCTGAGAGGTGTCATCAGACATGGAAGCAGTAGATATCCAGAGTCACCTACAAGGTGGAGAGACACAGGTGTAAATCATGATGCCCGGCAGTGGTATTGCCTGTCATGTGTCATCTTAATGGTCAATCTGTGTATGCATGTCCCATTTCACATTGTGCCACACTGTTTCATGTTGTAGTCCTTGCATACGTATTGCAATGCCAAGGGAGTTGTCCAGTCTGACATGGAAATACTTGCACACAGCGCACGGCCAGCACACGCTGCATTTTGGTATCAGACTGTCAGGGCACCATGCCATGGGGGTGTGGTTTGGGCTTGTGCATTTCCACCATACATGGTACCTGATGGGAGTCTGGGTCACATGTGAAGGTGGCCTGTGTGGCATCCATGATGCTGTGTGTCATTACTTGTGAATACAGTGCATGCCAGGTCTGATGGCATCGTAGTGACTCTTAATAGTTGTTTGGCAGTGTCTCATCCCATGTATGGGACTGTCATTGGGTGGCGAAAATTACGGCGTCGCTATGGGCAACATTGTTGTTTGTGGGCCCTAAATCTAGTCATGGCCTGTACACCAGAGTTTACACCAGGTGTTTGTGGGCTTGGGAAGCCTGTTACGGTAATGCACATTTTATTGGATAGTCTCAGTTAAATGTGCATCACTGTAATGTGTTGTTCCCTCTGACTGTACGTCGAGCTTGGTCTTTGTTGTTGTTGCTTTCAGCCATCTCCTGGCTTGACACCAGGCTTTTGGTGGTGCCCCTAGACATACATTTGATTCCCCTATTTGGCCAAGTCAACCCATTCAATGCCATTGCATGTGGGGAGGGGGTTGCATTCTGGTACCTATAGTGCATTGTGTGTGGTTGTCCTGTTTGAGTTGCATAGGCCGGGTCAGTGACTGATGCATCCCCAGTCATGTGCTGCTCCTGTGTGTTCTGACCTGTCACCTGAAGGGTGCGCTGGTAGGTCCTGCATGTACAGGAACCATTCCTTACATTATTTGTGACATTGTTGCCCACCCTTTTGCCTGTCACTCATGCTACAAGGTAGATGGGATTGTACATGTACTCACCCAACATCCAGGTCCCTTGTCCTCTGTGACGCTCCATGTAGGCCAGCAGAGTGCTGTTAGTATCTACCTGTCAGTGAGGGCCGAGGGTGTGGCCCTTGTGGGAGGGATCACTGCACACCTCTGCCTCGCCACCTGCATAAGCATCATTCTCATCCTCCTCCTCTCCGTGGCCTCTGCTGGTGCTCCAGCCCCTGCAGTTGTGGATTAGCATGCAGAGCGTCCAGTTACATGTTTGCGACAATGACTTGCAGCATGGTTATGATATGGCATTTATGTTGGGAAGTGCTTTTGGGGAAAGTGTGACCCTTTTGTGCACTTCCTGTGTGCATTGGGTGCACCTGGGTGGACTGGGTGGCCTTATTTCCTTCACCTGTGTCCATTTACCGGCTGCTCTCGGGTGTTGTTATCTCCTCCTTGGATTTGCCTTTATTAACTCTAAATATCAGCCGATATTATTGGCAAATTCAATCTCGTAATGTGCAGGTGATACCATTGTGGCGGTATTACCGGAGCAGAATTCCAGCCCATCTGGTATTTTCATTGCTGGTTTTACCAGCGCTGATAATTCGAAATGAGGTGATACCGGTGCCGGAAATTCTGGCAACTGTGTTTGGGCAAACTTGTACTTGGCCGGTTCGGTCAAAGTGCCGCTAAACTGTATTACCAACACTTTTACCGTTTACTGGCAAACTCATAATGAGTCCTATTATCTTTTCCATCACTTTGATAGTGAAGTTGGATGGGGCGCCCTGCACCGTTTTGAAGAGTTCCAATGCACTTGTTTCGATATTTCCCCCTTCAGTCCCCTCTTTTTTTCTTTATACAGAGGTTGTCGCTTCTTGTTTTATTTTTAAGCCCTCACATTTTAGCCGGAGAAATTCCAACTCTTCCTTGATATTCCTGTGATCGTCAGAAATTTGAGGTACCTCACATTCCAGATTTGAGATGTTTCTCGCCTTGTGGTCTATGCTCTCCCCCAGGTTGTTTATTTACATTTTTTGATGTCTGCGATTGCCTATAGTTCTGAGCGCAATATGCCCAGCTCCATCCAAAGAGAGTCTTTTAAGTCATCTTTCAGTGATTTTAGTGATCGGTGTAGGAACTTAGTGATTACTCGGTCCCAATCTTTGCTCCTAATAGCATTTTGTGACTTGGCATATGTTAGAGTGTTTCATGTCTCCCTTACAGAGTGGAGCGTACATTCTACATTGCCATACAATTTTTCTGAATATTGTGCTGTGAAATGCATGATTTCAGCACATCCTCTTAAAAAAGGTGTAAGCCGAAACACTGGCCAAACCCTAACTGGTTTAGTTTACATACACTCACTCTGTTGAATTCAGAAAAATCATCTATATCCCTGCATTTTACAAATTCGTCAGCTGCAACTGCTCTAGACTACAGTGGTTTTGTTGAAGTGGGGCATGGAAGCCCATTAAGATGTCAAGCTAGGCCTTGCTACCTTCTTTGACCACACATTGGGAGAACCTGCTTTCTCCAAAAAAACATTAAAACAGGACATATTCCATAATTAAACCCCTACCCAATCCTGCCGTGTCTGTAGCCATTCTGCACACACTTGGTAAGGTGTTCTAGGGTTCGTGTGGTGCTCTTTGGAGGAATCGGGATGTGTTTTACTTTGATTTCCAACCCTTTTTGTTGCCTCTATTGTGGCCTTTGGGGGGCTTTGTGTGTTTCCAATCTGTTTTTTGGCTGGCTTGGTGCTCTTTGAAGGGAACTTTGACTTACAATCCATTTGTAGGGCTGGTCTGCAGCTAGAGTTCCATTTTCTTTGCGTAGTAGTCCTTTGTTTGTTTCTGGCTTTCTTCCTTTCCCCACCCATCCCATTAGCAATTGGCTAAGACAGTCGGGTTTGCCTTACCTTTAGTTGTGGCACACTTCTCTGACTTCTTCCCTCTGCCTCTCCTGATTATAATCTGTAGTCATCCTGCACAGCAACCACTTGGTAAGGAGTTCTAGTGCTTGGTTGGTGCTTGATTTACAATCCGCTGTTTGGCTTGGTTGGTGGCCTTTGGAGGGATTTGTGTGAGCTTCCAATCCATTTTGTGGCCTGCTTGGTGCTCTTTGGAGGTATCTGTGTGCATTTTTACTATGACTTCCAATCAATTTTTTTCAGTTGGTCTGCAGCTAGAGTTCCCTGTCTTTGTGTAGTAGTTCTTTGTTTCTGTCTTTCTTCCTTTCGCCACCCAACCCCTTAGCATTTGGCTAAATCAGTCAGGCGTGCCTTTCCTTTTGTCCTGGTAGCCTTCCCTGATTGCTTTCCTCTGTCTTTCCTGATTGTAATCTGTAGCTATCCTGCACAACAACCACTTGGTAAGGAGTTCTAGGGCTTGCATAGTGATTTTTGGGGGGATCTGTGTGTGTTTTACTATGCTTTCCAATCCATTTATTGACATAGTTGGTGGCCTTTGGTGGGATTTGTGTGTTTCCAATTACTTTTTTGTCCTTCTTGGTTCTCTTTGGAGGGATCTGTCTGTGCTTTATCTTTGACTTCCAATCTGTTTTTGGGCTGGTCTGCAGGAAGGGTTCCCTGTCTTTGTGTAGTAGTCATTTGTTTGTTTCTGGCGTTCTTCCTTTCCCCATCCAACCCTTTCGCAATTGGCTAAAGCAGTCAGGGGTGTCTTTCCTTTTGTCCAGGCAGCCTTCTTTGACTGCTTCCCTCTGCCATTGTGCACAACAACCACTTGGTAAGGAGTTCTAGGCCTTGCTTGGTGTTCTTTGGAGGGATTGGTGTGTGTTTTACTTTGATTTTCAATCCGTTTTCTGAGCTGGTTTGCAGCTAGAGTTCCCTGTCTTTGTGTAGTGGTCCTTTGTTTGCTTCTGGATTTCTTGCTTTCTGCACACAAGCCCTTAGCAATTGGCTAAGGCAGTCAGGCGTGCCTTTCCTTGTGTCCTGGCAGCCCTCTCTCACTGCTTCCCTCTGCCTTCTCCCATTCACCTCATCCACTCCCTGACTCTCACACCCTGCTCCCCCCGTGCCCGCCCATTATGTTTTCATTGGCCGTACTCACCCCCCCCAATGACAGGAACAGCTTTATTTCAGAGGCCCTCCAAAGCAGCCTTGCAAGGGCACCCGGCTAAGGGCAAAGGCAAAGGGCAGCTCACCGCTTGGCTGCTCCCATCTCCTGCTTTTTCCTATTCCCCATGGATGCCCGGTGAGACACCCTATAGCTACACCCAGGTAAGGTGGTCAGGGCAGGGAGTACAGCAATCACTGTGCTCTGGTAAAACCCTACAACTCTTCCATTGCTACCACCTACTCATGACATTATGCTGTCCTGCACTGTGCTGTTGTATTGCATTTAGAAATAATGTGAAGGCTTGCCTATGATGTATTTTTGGGGCAGGCAATGTGTTGAACCTAGATGTATTTTGGGGTGGGCAATGTGTTGCACTTAGATGTGTTTTTAATGAAAATACAATCTGTGCAGTGCATGCTATCTAGGTGAACGTTGAATGTAGCTAGAGCAGTGGGGCACTCATTAAGTCACAGTCAATGCCTTTTAAACCTGTTGCACTCCATGCTTATGGAACTTTAGCCGAAGGCACAGCTGCAGACCCGCACACATCTGCCATCATACATCACTCAAAAACCCTGCACAACATCTCTGCAACAAGAATGCAGCTATTGTTCATGACAAAAATTAGATATATAGCTGCACATATAATAACTATCCCACTCTCACATACGCCATGGTTCATTGTAGGAGGGATGCCACGTGCACACAGCTTCTTCTCACATTCATGACTTTGACTTGTTCAATAAAAACCGAATCCCCCTTTCCACCTTCTTCGGTTTCTGAATGGCTTGAATCAACCATTGCAATAACTGCCTCCTTGTTTTTTGTAGCATTATTACGTTGACTTTGCTACATTGCTCATTGGCACATGTAGTGGGTCTCACAGCCTTCCCACAACTTTTTCCACCAAGGACTTTCTACCTCCACTTTGACAAAGAAAGTAACTCACATGCCTTCATTTTAACAACTCAAAAGGTTTGAACCCATGGCTTCTGGGAGAACAGTTTCAATGCTCACATTCTAGTGGCTCCTTCCTGGCATACATCCAATTGTTGGCTATGACTCACTGGAAACCATCTTTAAAAATCCCTCTATTGTACCTCCTAACCATTTAAATAACCCATTAGACTGCAGGTGCCACAAAATACCCAATGCTCGTTTAATGCCACAGAGTCACAAATATGCAGGTTCACCTCATGACACACATTGAACGCCATTATCACTGCCAATTCTTGAGTGAATCTCTCCTGTCTGAGCACCCTCATAATGAAACTCAACGGGGTTTGCTGTACTATAGATCTCCAACCACTTGGAAGAATTATCTGTAACAATGGTCACACATTGTTTGTTGTGTGGCAGAATTTTAAAGAGGCCCATGAAATCTACATTAACCATTTGTATTGGGTTAGTGACTGTCTCCAAAACTTGCAACAGGGGCACATGGACATTCTCACTCCTATCTGCCGCCTTACAGTCCAAGTAATACCCCACATCATTATCCACAAAGGGCCACCAGAAGTTCTCTCTGAAGTTTTCTTTTTATTAAGGTCGCGCCCAGAGGACCATTTGTATTTCACTTTAAACTCATTTGCCTACTGCACATGGATCAGTAAATTATTGTCGATTTAACACCACGTTTTAACTGAAGTGTCCTACGCCACCTTGGAATGAGGCAGCATTTCAGTGGCAATACTTTTCCCTCTTGGCCAACCGAGTTGCAGCCATTTTTTCAATTGAGAATCATTTGCACAGTCATTTGTCCACTCGTCCTTACCTACTACAGTAGCCTTACCGGCATTGCCCATCCTCATGTTGACCATCTGACTCTTCCTTGCGCTCCATTGGTCTTCTTGACAAGCAGTTGGCTTACTTGCTTATCCCTCTGGGGATGTGTTCCATCAGGTAGTTGCATTGCTATAGGCAGGATAAGCTTCCAGGCAAGTGCAGAAACACTTTAGAAGTTGGCCCACCAGGCACGTTTACCAGAGGACTGTAGAGTAAGGACTCTACCCCATGGAAGCGATTGGTAGTACCCACTCCCCATGCACATGCTTCCTTTTCTTGCATGGTCTAGTCCATTACTACTGGTGTCAGTATCCTTGATGCAAACACTATATTGTGCCCTTTCCCTCCCATTTTCTGGGGTAATATGGCTCTCATGCTATACACGCTTCGGTGTATTGTCAATGTGCATGGTGCAGTCAAGTCAAACATTTGCAGTGCTGGGGGCTCATGCACAGTCTACTTGAACACGTCAAAACAATGTTTTGTATTGCTCAACCTGAAAACCTGTTCTTTTTCTCAAGTAATTTCCAGAGACTTTCGCCACACTGTGCAAAATATTGTCAGAAAAGTGAATAGTACCCACACAAGCTCAGGGCGGTGCCCATTTGATCTTTACCCATTGGCCTCAGCGCCAGCTTTACTGCCTCCTGCCACCCTCCAACCAGGTTGAAACCCTCAGCTGGTATCTCATGCTGAAGGTACTCTGTTTCCTGGCACAAGAGCATAGCCTGCTTCCCTTATATCCATGCCTCACGCTAAGGCTTTTAAAGCTGAACAATTGTCTCCTGCCTAGGTGTGCTAAAATGCAGGCACATGCCAGCCACACGTTTTCTGTATCCGCCCATACTTGGACCGGTATTACCCAAATTGATCAAATACAATTGACCAAATGACCTAATTGGCCGAATTTTAACGGTCCTAATTGACCTTTTGCACAATTGACCTTTTATTTTTCTTTATATATATATAGTGGGTTGGTTTTGTATTATAAATAATACAAGGGGTTTGGGTGTGGGTTGCGGGGGGGGTTTGGATTGGGTGGGGGTTTGCGGGGGTTACCCCCCATATATGTACTAATTGACCTTTAAAATTCGGTCAATTGTGCAAAAGGTCAATTGTCATTCGGACAATTGTAACTCGGTCAATTCGTATACAACCGCTTGGACCGCAAGGATGGAGGCAAAGTAGCATGCAAGACATGTTTCGAAATGTAGTGTTAAAATCAAAATAATGATGGCTGTCTTAATGCATTGCAATATCTTTCCGATTACTACAGCCACATGCCACAAGCTCTAGAGTAAAAGCCCACTACTGAAAAGTCCCTGAAACATGACCCACACTAGGGGAAGAGAGCGTATTTTGACACAGACATGTGTTCAAGGTGAGTCGCCTCCTGGTAGCCTATGCAGTTTGGGATTTATGTTTTGGCTATTATTACTGTAGTATAAAAGTATTATAAAGCCAGCAGCCTGGTTAATTTCACGAAATGTGGGAAGAGTGCCACACTACAAATGCATTGAAGGCGGAGTCTACAACAGGGACTTCATTGCTTAATTTCCATAGAGGCCCTGCACAAGATACTTTTACAAGTACCCCAAACACCAGCAAGAAATTCTTTCTTGGGGGGTCATTACGACCCTGGCGTTAAGGGTTTAACGGTGCCGTAAAAGGTGTCAGCGCCGTTAAACCCTTAACGCCTGATTACGAGGTCCCTTTGCGGGACCCGACCTTAACGGCTGGTTTTACCAGCCGTTAAAGTCGGGTGCCGCAAAGGGACCTCGGTGCTAATTACAGTACCGCAATGGGGCGAAAATGGGGAAGGGCCATGGTGAAATGGGGAAATACCGCCCCGCCAACCTTGGAATGGGGCGGTATTTCCCCATTCCACCATGGCGGACTCGTTACAACACCGGCACCAACCATGGTGCTAATAGCGCCATGGTTCAGCGCCGGGGTTGTAATGAGGGGTATGCAAAGGCTTCCAACTTAATGATCCAGATGACAAACAGAAGCTGGTCTGTCCGGTCAGCGGGCACTCAGACCTGGGAGTCACAGAACAGAGGTTTAAAGTGGGGTGTTCTAGCAGCAGGCCCGAGCGGGCAACCCTAGAAGCGAACAAAGGGAGGCTTTAGCAATGGAGCAATGTCTTAGTTAAGCTTAGGCTTCAAGCAAGAGGCGAGGTGGTACAAGCTCTACAGAGTGATTTGCATGGAGAGAGTAGAGAGCTGAAAAAACAAGCAGTAAACTGAAAAGACCACTGACCCCATAAACCGGAATGCAAAGATCCACAATTTGCAGCCGCATCTCTGCGGTGTTGATTCTGCAGAGAAGGGAAGAGCGAGGATTGGCTAGTCTAAAGGGCAACGTGGTTCATACCCTCTCCTCTCCCTATTTGGCAATGTATGTTGACTGCATCGCTTTTGAATGCAGGATATGCTTTGACACTCTTGTGTCGACAAAAACAATGTTTAGTTTATATATTATTTTTGAGAGGTTCCAAGGCATGCATAGGAAGAGTTCCTTCGAAACTACAAACAAATACAACTTCCTTTTATCATGAAAGTAGAACTCTTAGGAGGCCTATATAATGAAACTCAGCGCACCACAATGAGAGAAAAATGCATCACATCAGTATGTTTTTATTCACTGAACAATTGAATTGCTTGTATCCTGCACTTATAATGATACCATAGGCTAAATAGTAAAGCCCATTCAAGTGATCTGGATGTAGTAGTAGTAGTAGTATTAGTAGTTTGTCATTTATATAGCACCTTTATCCCATTAGTATGCCCTCAACGTGCTTCTGGTGGGAACGCCTTCACGGACCGAAGTCCAAGGTATGGGAGTGTACATTTGGCAAGATAGGGAGTTGGGTGGGCTGGCAGAGTTCTAGTAAGCTACCCATGAAGGTCAGGCATGTGGATTTGGTGCTGAGGTAGTCAGGTGAATGCGTGAGTGCAAGTGACTCGTTATGTGTCCAGCTAGACAAAATTATTTGTCGTAGGTCGTGGCTGCATTCTGATGGCCGAGGTGTTGTGCTTCGTGTTTTAGTCTGGGGTATGGAGGCAAGTCATTATGTGTTCAGCTAGAAAAAATGTTGTCATAGGTCGTTGCTGCATTCTGATACATGCAAGCGTGAAGCCATGCCTGCAGCAGATGTCCACCAACGTGGTGCGTGAATAAGTACCTTGATGCTCAGATGGAGCTTTGTCTTTGAAGTAGCTGTGTGATCAGTTCGTCTGCATAATGCACAGGCTACCCAAATAAATTCCTATAAAAGTCCAATTGACAGGCTATCCTAATACATCTTCTAAGCGCAATGGACAGGCTACCCTCAGAAATATTCTAAATGCAATATCAAGGCTACCCGCATATATCTTCTATGTGCAATTCATTGGCTATACTCCTCAATCTTCTAAGCGCAATGGACAGGCAAACATCATGTATCATTAAGGCTAATCTACTGGAATGACTGCGTCACTTACAGAGGAGGGGGTTTGCCCTTGTGGCAAAGGACTCCTTGCCCATTAGACAGGTAAAAACCTCCCTTGATGGTAATGTAGACATTCTCTCCTTGAAACTATCCCCTACTCCCACCTGCACTCCATTCACCTTATCTACCGCCCTCCAGGCCCCACTTCGAAGAGAACCTCCTCCACATCTTGGCAGACAACATCAAAGCCTCTTCCAAAATCATCTTCTTGGGAGACCTCAATTTGGGCCCCAATGACCCCAGAGACACCCATGTCACTTCACTTGCTAATGCCATTGAAACCTTAGGCTTTAGGCACCATATCCACAACCTGACCCACACAAAGGGCAACATGCTATACTGGATCATTGACCTTAATTGCCAGGTCTTGATCACAGCCAACACCTCATGTCCTTGGTCCGACCACCACATAATCAACATTACCATACCTCACCAGAAGAAACCTAAGCTTACTGTCCTACCATTACCACCTGCACTCACAAGCATCTCACGCAAGCTCATGAAAGAACATATCCTGCCTTGGCTGGACACTCCAAATCTTAAAGGAATGGTTCGGCCAAAAATGTTTATTGCCCAAAAAGATAGGCAATAATAAAACAAATATACTCACACTTTTTTTTAAATTTCCTATGTAAAATTTTGATCAATTGAAGCTCAAAATTTACAAAAGCAACCACATGGGGGCATCCATTTTGTGAAATCGATGCCCACCTGTGCTCGCTTTTGCTTTTGCGGCACTAATGAAGGAAAAGCCAGCCAGCTGTAGTAAACAAAATCTACCACTGGGTGGCTTTTCCTTCATTGGTGCCACCTCGTTGAAGAGAAGACACGGCTATCAGACTGGGATCGGACAGTGAGAAAAAGGGTGCCCCTTTGTATGAGACGCGACACCTCGACAGTACTGCACGATCCGATCCCTGGACGGTGAGCATGCGGTTTGAGGCAAGCTGTTTTGCCGAAATCACCAACCACGAGGGTCCTTTGTCCTTTGTAATCCGATCGGACCTCGTTAGTCCTTCGTAATCAGGTGAGTCGTGCCCCGATTCCTAAGTATCCTGATATTTGATTGCAGATTTTCACTCGCGAGTTCAAACGACGCCAGGTAACACCAGTGATCTGATATGCCTGGGAAATTGTCTGCCTGTTTCAGGGGATTATTCCGCAGAGACAGACAATCTTTGGAATTTGGCTGTCCGGCACCACAGGAGGGGTCGCCGGCATGTACTATGTACTGTAAGTACAGCATTGGTAGCATAGTATTCAACGATATTTGGCACAGACAAACTAGACATGCTTCCGAATTTCAATGGCCAGTCAATGGTAGTTTTGAGATTGCCCGTATAGAGTATTTAGAGTCCATATTGTTAAAGAAAAAATCTAGACCTGCAGCATTTGATGTAATTCAGAATTTGAAAGAAGCTATGCAGCAACTTAAGAGTAAAGAGAAGCATGCACGTCGTCATATGTCAATTTCAGAAAAGGCATATTTATATGATCAACAGAAACAGTTGGAGTCTGTTAGAAACATGGATAGGGCTTTCCAACTTGGTGTACAGAAAATATATCCGTCTAAGGATTTTCATGCCTCAGACAAATTAGTTGATAAACTTTTAAATGAGCATAGGACTGTTGCCACTGCACCACCTCCCTATGTGCCTCTTCCTGCTGCCTTACCTCTTCCTGCTGTTGCACTTCCTTCCACTGTTATTCCTGTTCCTTCCGTTGTCCCTCCGCCTCCAGTTATTGCTCGTTTTCCTGTTGTTGCTCCCCCTTCTGCATCTCCACCCTTACCAATACTTGCTGTTCCCGTAATTCCGTCTTCACCGCCAATGGTAGTGTCTCCACTACCTGTTGTACAGGATTTGTCTGAACTCTCTTTCCCAAGTGGTTCTGCTCCACTTGAAGGGGCAAGTGCCGAATCAAAGGTAGTGACTCGTAGTACAGTTTCTAACGCTAGAAAGAGGGAATTGTATGTATGGGCTAAGAAATGAAAAAGGTGAAAAATAAGCTGTCTTAGTTACAATTTCTGACCAAGAAAGTATTCCCGAACAGAATATTTTTATAGAGGGGATGGGAATGCACTTGGCTGAAATGTCACATGAGTGTCCCACAAGGGTTGAGGGATTTGAATGTCTTAGCTTACTCAAGGAACACTGAGGAGAAAGTACATGAGCATTTCGAGAGGGTTTTTGAGTTTAAGAGTTTAAGTTTAAGAGGGAGTTTAAGAGGGAGTTAAATCGGTTACAGAATGATGAAACAGATGGTGATAGATTGGACGCTCTGTATGTGCAGAAACGGTTTCTTCCTTCTTGTAAATCAATGAGAGAAGAGACGCAAATTTGCACAAGGGATGCGCTTAGGTGGATTTCAGATGTTTTGAAATCTCCCATGGAGGTATATGATACGTTTAGTCAGTATACTCCAGAAATGCAAAATAAAGTGTTACAGGTAATGGTAGAGTACCTGCAGGATGAATGTATGAAGAAAAGGATTTGTTGCCCCGCAGATTTGATGATTATTTATAAGAGAGCATTTTCACCTGACACTGCTTTGACTACTTTGTTGCTCGATTTAGCTTTATTGCTTAACAAACGTTCAGAGTTGCCTACTTCTCAATTGCCAATGAGAGCGGTTCGGCTGACATTTGTTCTTAAAGTGGAAATTCTAGCTGATGCTGTAGCAGGCACACCAGCTTCCACTATTGAAGCCCATTATGTTTTGCAATTTGTTCATGTCCCATTTTCCAGACAGGAAGTGTATACCATTAGACAGTCGATTCCAGATATTAGGAAAAATCCTACAAGATTTTATAAAGAAATAGAATCTGTCTTGCATTCATCAGTTTTCACTCTAGGGGATGTAGCCTTGTTGTTCCCTGTGATCCTACCTGCTGTTTTATGGAAACAGATTAGAACTGTAGATGATCAGGCAAGGCTGGGTGACACATGGGTTAACTTAGTATGGTTAGACGGAGAAAGTAAAGCTGGTGAAAGACTACCACAGGTGATACTGACACTGCCAGATGGAATAGTAATTAAATTAAAGACTCTAGTTCCAGAGAGAAGGATAGTTTGGGAAAAACTCACTGCTTGTACCCAAGGGAAATCTGAAGATGCTACCGAATTCTTTAATCGGTTCAAATAAGTATTTTGAGATTTTAGCGGACAGGATTTTAGCAGTGAGTCAGGGAAAAGGTTGTTTGTGAACAAATTTATGCATGGATTGTTGCCTGATATGCAATAACAAATCATGACTTCCAAAAGTGCTTGTCAAGCAAAATAAAAGTCCGAAGTATTGCATATGGCTCAGTATGACGAAGATAGAGTCAATAGTGAAAAAGAGAGGATAAAAAAGAAGAAGGGAGACTTGAAAACCAAAGTATTGTTGCAACAGATAGTCAAAGGCACCAGAGGAGGGAGAACACAATTTAGAGGCCCGTTTGCTCCAAAAAGTAATAAACAGTTGGGTCCTGTACTCATGAACCAATGTGCTTATTTCAGACAAGAGGGTAATTGGTGGGCACAATGCCTGATCCTTCAGCAGAGATCGAATAACACACATGGTGTCATGGGTAGACGATCCAGAGGCCGCCCTGGGGTAGGGGTGCTGGTAGAAGCCAGTTCGCTCCAAATCCACAGTCATTCTTGCAAGATAGTCAACAACCTAGTATGGATAGTAGAAATGTTTTTGATAATCCTTCAACTGCCTATCTTTCTGAGGATCTTGTCTTTGATTATATATTTTTTCTTTAGGACAGCCCAAAGCAGGGTCTGGAACCTGTACCTTTTCCCGTCGATCAGAAAGGGCCCTACATTGAGATGAAAGTGGAGAATAGGAAGCATCTATTTTTGATAGATACAGGAGCACAGAAGTGTTCCATTGATCGTTCATGGGTTCCAGATATTCCACTGTCAGGGCAGAATAACGTCTCTGTAGGGTTTTCTGGTACGCCAGTGGTCAGTCTGGTTTCTCTGCCGGTACCGATTACACTTGGGCCATTCACGGATCATTGTCCATTTCGTCTAATGACGAATTGTGGTGAGAATGTGTTGCGGTTGAATCTGTTGAAGAAATTAAATGCAGTAATTCATTGTTCTTCAGATGGAGTACATTTGACGATTTCACCACAGCAATTTTCTGCTTCACAATTTTTGACTAGGCCATTACAGTTTGAATTTAGTAAAGTTCCTGGCATGTTTATGGGCGGTTGATGATAATGATGTTGGCATTTTGCAAATTGAACCTGTTAAAATTGTTTTGAAACCAGGAGTTAAGTTGCCACATATTCCCCAATATAAGATTTCAGTTGATGGTGAGCAAGCTCTAAAAAGCAGAGTTTCTGATTTTGTTCATCGTGGAGTGATCGAGGAAATTGCAGGAAGTTTGTGCAATAGCCCGATTTTACCGGTGTATAAGAAAGGGGATAATGCAATTTCTTTCCGTTTTATTATTGATATGCGTGCTATCAATAAGATTGTTGCTCCACAATTTCCAATTATGCCTGATGTAACCATGATATTAACAATGATTCCAGCTTCTGCCACTTACTTCAGTGTGGTGGATCTTAAGAATGCCTTCTTTAGTATTCCCGTACACGTCGGTAGTAAATATTTGTTCGCGTTCACTCTAGGGGGATGCTCGTTTACATTCACTTGTGTGCTGCAAGGGTACACAGCGAGTCCGAATATTTAAAGTAGAGCTTTGAAGGAGCAGCTCGATACACTTGAGTTGCCTCCCACTTGTACATTATTGCAGTATGTTGACGACCTTCTCTTAGCTGCAGACTCAGAAGTTGCTTGCAAAGAGGGTACTGTGTCATTGCTTATTCATCTAGCAGAGCATGGGCATAAAGCTTAATTGAAAAAGATTCAATATTGTCGACAGGAGGTCGCCTATTTAGGCTATCTCTTGTCAAAGGAGGGACGAAGATTGACACCTGAACGGATAAAAAGCATCTCTAGCAGGTCTGTCCCAAATACACAGAAAGAGGTCAGAGCCTTGATAGGAATGGCTTCTTACTGTAGACAGTGGATCCCGAACTTCTGACTAGTGATAAAACCAATGTTGGCATTGACATAGAAGTGCATTTCTTTGCCATTACTGTGGAACTTGGAACACCAGAAACCTTTCGATCTGCTCAAAGCTGCACTGTGTTCAGCACCAGTTTTGGGCACACCAAATTATGATAAGGCCTTCATTCTGTATGTGCATGAATGTGATGGATGTGCTTTGGCTGTGTTAATGCATGAACATGGGGGGAGAATAGACAGTGCGGTTATTTTTCCTCCACACTTGCATGCACTTTGCCAAGATGTTTGAGAGCTGTCGCTGCTGCTGCTGCATCTGTAAAACAATGCGAGGGTATGGTTTTAGGTCACTCTTTAACCGTGATGGTACCGCACTCTGTAGACGTTCTATTAAACAGAACACAAACGCAACATCTTACATCAGCACGATTAACAAGATACGAGCTGATTCTATTTGCACCACATAGCAGAATTACAAGATGTTGCACATTAAATCTGGCTGAACTATTGCCTTTTCTGCAAGAAATTGCTTGCAGTGACGAAATGTCACATGACTGCCTCTATACAACAGAGCAAGAAATCAAAGGCATGATTGATTTAAATGACACACCATTGAAAGATCCACAAGGGGAGCTGTTTTGCGATGGCTCCTGCTTCAAACTTCCAGATGGTACATCCACTGCTGCTATTGCCATCACTACATTAAGCACAATTGTGCAAACCAAAAGAATCTTGCATAACTCTGCGTAGGCCGCAGAGATTATTGCATTAACTCTAGCTTGTGAACTTTCCGAAGGGCTTAGAGTAAATATATTTACAGGTAGCCAGTATGCCTTTGGGGTGGTTCAAAACTTTGGTAGACTATGGGCAGAACGAGGTTTCTTGACCTCTCATGGAACTAAAATCCAACATGGTACTTTGATAGTTCAGCTACTCTCAGCACTTGCACTACCTACTCAACTAGCAATTATGAAGTGCACCGCACACCAGAAAGTAACAGATGATGTGGGGAGAGGAAACGCTTTTGCTGACAGGATAGCTAAACAGACTGCTACTGATTTATGTTCAGAAATGTATATGATGAAAGAAGTTACAAATATCTGTACAATAGATGAAGGAATCGGTTGCATAAAAAATATTCAATCTGATGCCACTCCTAAAGAACTTAAACACTGGGCTGAGGGTTTAGCAAGTTTGGATTATGAAGGGTGTTGGGTAGACAATATAAAGAAATTATGGATGCTACCCGATGCTTATGTCACCGCAATGGTTACGATGGCTCATGGTCCTACTCACATATGTGCTAGAAAAATCTGTAAACTTCTAGAACCTGTCTGGGTAAATGTAAATATCTAAAAGACTGCTGAGCGTTTGTTCCAAAACTGTATGGTATGCTTACAGCATAATGTGGGGAAGGGTATGTCAACACTGAGGGGTAGTTTTAGTCCCCCCCTGTGCCCTTTGAAGTGATTCATTTTGACTTCATCGAAATGGAACGCTGCTACATCTACAAGTATGTTCTGGTAGTCATTTGTGCCTTTATTTAGCAAGTGGGTTGAAGCCTTCCCTGTGAAAAGATGCTACAACAATGACAACAGCGAAAACCGTGCTTAAGGAATTTTTTCCTAGGTTTGATTTGCCGAGGGTCATCTGGTCGGACAATGGTCCACATTTTATCACTGCAGTTATTCTGCAAGTATGCGCGGGATTACAGATCAATAAACGGTTCCATTCGGCCAGACATGCTCAGAGTGCTGGGCTTATAGAAAGCCATAATGGTATCCTAAAGAATAAGATGGCTAAGATCTGCGCCAGCAGCAATTTGAAATGGCCAGATGCTTTGCCGGTAGCTTTATTGTCTATGCGGATGACCCCACAGACCAGAACTTGGCTCTCCCCCTATGAACTCGTGATGGGGAGGCCAGCGAATATTTGGAACTTGCCCAAGCCAAAACGATTGAAAGACGTAGAGCATTTGCTCCTTTCTGAATACTGTGACGAGTTAACTCCAAGCTTGTATTTGATTTATCACAGATGCGACAAGCCCTCCCAGTTAAATACGAGGGGCCAGGTCACTGAATTCGACCAGGCGACTGGGTGCTTACGAAAGCATTTGAAAGAACATCCAGTCTGGCACCACGTGGGAGAGCACCATTCCAGGTCCTGTTGGCCACACAGACCGCTGTACGAGTATCCAGAAAGAGAGACTGGATCCACACGACTCACGTCAAGAAGATATCTTTTCCTCTGCCACTTGACGCAGGAGAAGAGAAGGAGACTGTTTGTTCTGTTCCGTACGACAAGCCTGTTTTGAACAACACCAAGGGTGTCTCGGAGATTCTTCCTGATCCTGTGGGGTCTGGGGAGACTGCTGCTTTGTCTTAGAATTCTTCCTCGGATCTTTCTGCACCTTTGAGCAATCTTGCCTCTGTTTCACCACTTACATCAGGAAGCAACAACACTCTGTTTGCGGATCTCGCCGTACCTGGAGTCTTGAGGTATGATCTGCGACCACGGCACTAGACTTACAGCACAGTATGGCTGTGCCCACAAGAATCTACTGTTGAGCTAGTCCCTTGCCACTCTCCCTGAAACATAAATAGATGGCCAGGACTGGCAAAAGCTATCTTCAATCAAAATAAATCACGTGGTCAGGAGTTCACCAACAAATGAACTTGAGGAGTAGGTTGCAGAAACTTTCTGGAACTAACTTTGAGGAACAATGCCTGTCGCTAATTCTACTCATATGAAGCAACCGATCGATGGTGTGGCTAACAAAGACATTGGACATAAAAATGTATGGTCCTTGAGGACCTACTGCTTTCTTGTATTAATGTTAACTGGTCTAACCATTGTGATAGCGCTTGGGTTTTGGTACATTGAAGGGGTGTGTCCACTTGAGACTTTGTTACCTACTGAAAGTGTTCCCACTATGTCTTCACCTTTCGTGAATCTGCAAACTTTACCTCCTAGGGATTCCCAACACAGACAGAGCTACCACAATAATACTTTATTATTAATCATGAATGCGACCCATGCAATTCTCAATAGAACAAATTGCTGGATATGTTCGCATTTGCCACAGCATGGGGAAAAAGGGTTGGGCTGGTATATTCATCCTCTTCCTTTGACTACTGCATGCTATGCCTCTCTAAGGGCACTATTCTTTGGTCGTTGGAATGATAGTATTTCTGGGAACTTCGATGGGACTAATTTGAATGAGTTCGAGAAACGAGTCCTGACACCTTTGGGATGTTCCCTTCTCGCGAATAGGAACAAACTCAATGTTGCTTCTATTAGGCCTTCCGATAGACTTTCCAGACATTTCCAATTGCTAATTTCTTTCAAGATGGCTCCCGTAGGCAACCGGGATGCCATGCCTCCTTCCAATACTATCAATCATAGCCCCAACTCTGTTTCCTTCTGCATACAAAGGGATGGTTCTCAGTCAATGGGTACTTTTGAGGGTTGTACCAACATTGTGAATCTAACTAGTGAGGACAGACCTTTGTATGTAAGTGATCCCATCTATTTTGTCTGTGGCAATGAAGCTTATCCTTGGCTACCTAGAGATTGGCAGGGTACTTGTTATTTGGGTATTTTGCTACCAAGGGTATATGTAGCTAGCACCTCTGAAGTCTCTAGGGCTCATCCAAGGCAGGACGAGAATGGTGATACTCTTTCACAGGTCATGGCTGATGTAGCGAAATCCTTTGTACCATTTTGGGGACAGATCATGAACTCCAAGGATATTAGGAGACTGGCAAGAGTATTGGAGAGAACCATCAACAGAACCACCAATATACTATACAATATGACGTTAGAACAGAAAGCAATTAGATTAGTGGCTCTACAGAACCGGATGGTGTTAGAGGTCATCCTGTCTGAGCGTGGTGGGGTATGTAAATTGGTGGGATCTGCCTGTTGTGTTTTTCGTACCTGATCCTCCCCTACCATATTCAAGGCAATACAAAATCTGCATGTCCTAAGTACAGAAGTACATGTTCCCGAGGGCAACTGAGATCTTAGTGCTTGGTTCTGGGACTTTCTACAGTCTTTGGGATGGAAGCTCCTTTCAGTCTTATTGGTAATCGTTGGTGTTCTATCGTTCTGTTGTTGTTGTATGCAATGTCTTCCTGCCATATGTTCGATGTTAGGGGGATGTTGTGCGCAAACTGTGGGTACATTAGGACCAAAAATACATGCAACCGAGAAAATGACTAATGTGTTTGTAATGAAGGATATCACTGTCAAGGATCTAATGACGATTGATATTTCTGAAGAATGTGATTCAGGATGTACGGACATTGAGACGTGGGATTATGAGTAAAGCGAATGTGTGAGTAATGCTCTTGGCTTAGGCCAAAAGGAGGGTTTGTTAAACCGTATTCGCATATTACCGCCTTATCATGAATATTGGCCTAAGCCCTTTCGCGTTACACAGAAAACCGCATCTGAAATGTTCTGCTTTTTGATCGATGTTGCCGCCATTTTAAGAATCGTCCGCCATTTTGATTTCAACTCTTGTTTCTATGTTCTAAAATGGTAGACTGTGTTTTCAACTTGCAGCCAAGCTCAATGAAGTTTGAGCTCTGCTAATGTTTAGACTGACCGAGAACAGACTGTTTAACCTATGTAAAGAAACCTTGTGCTTCATACGAACTGCCATTCAAGTGTTGTCTGCGCTCAAAAGCCTCATCCTCGAATACACAAAGAGACCATGGAAAACAAACGAAGGCTGTGTGATCTGGCTGAACTACATTGTATCGATTCTTGGAACAAGGCTTACCATGGATTAGACAACCAACAGCACCATTGTAACTTCATGGGCATGCAAGCGTGTTTAATCCCTTGTACAATATTGTAATATTTGACATGTGAACTGGGCACAAACTGTAGCCAGTAACTTATTAGTGTGGAGAGGGGCTGGACAATGTTTCAGAAATAGTATAAATATGTCTGTGTTTAGATGTCCAGCACTCTCACACATCACTGTGTCGGCTGGTACACACTGCGAGGTGTTGGGAGCCAGATAGCTATCTGTTTTGCTTTGACTGTACAGAAATAAAAGATACTTGTATCTTTTCAGCCCGTGATTGGTGTATTTCATTTTGTGGTACTAAGCCTCGATATTTCTTTGGTCTTTCAATGTGACAGTCTGGATTCAGCCCTGAACATGGCACAGAATCTGCCTTGCTGGACCAAAAAGACCAGCTGGAGGAGATTGGGGACAAGGGAAAGCCTGCACTTCTCCTCCTCTTGGATTTATCCGCAGCATTCGATCTAGTCGACCATAAAATCCTGTGTCAACATCGCACTACCTCTGCCAATTTTTCCCCTGAAGCCACCTCTTGGTTCGCCTCCTTTCTTGAAGGTAGAGTCATGAGAGTATTCTCAGTGAACGCCAGTGCACCGCCTTCTCCTATCCTATGTGGGGTATCTCAAGGCTCCTGCATATTCCCCACACTCAATATCATCTTCCGCAAGCCCCTAATTGACATCCTTAACATAGCATAGCATACACTAACTATGCCGATGACACCCAAATTCTCCTCCCTCTCACAGGAAACTACACTGTCGACTTCAACTCCGTCAATGACACATATTCTATGATTCAACTGCCTCAATGGGGAAGAGACTGCAATCCTGCTGGTCGGTCCCCCAGTATTGCTAAAAAACCTCAGTGAACAATATTCAGCCTTCCTGATTGACAACATCATAATTCAAGTCTCACCTTCAGTAAGGACACTAGGAGTCTACCTCAACGCCACCCTATCCATGACTCGCCAACTGAGCGCCATCGCCTCCTCTGCAGCTTATGCCACAGAACTGCTAAACACCTCTAGTCCTTTCCTAAGAACAGACAGTTGCTTAACTATCACCTGAGATGTCATTGATTGAAGGCAACACTACTGCAATGTCCTCTTCGTAGGCACCTCAGCTAAAAAATTGAAGAAACTGCAAGTTATTCAAAGCAACGCCCTTCGAGCAGCCCTTAACATTCCAAAAAAAGAACACATCACTGCAGCCAGAAGAGCAGCCCACTGGCTACCCATCCGAGAATGCATCATTTTCAAAGCCCTGTCCATCACTCATAAATGCCTTTCAAATACGGCCCCCATTCCTCTCCCAGAAAATATCCAAAACCCAATCTTCCAGACCCCTATGCCCACCGCCTGTTCTGACCCAAAGTTAGGTGAGCCAAAGCGGGTGGCTCAAGCTTTCCTTACATCGCAGCAAGGCAGTGGAACTCCCTCCCCCAACACTAAGGGCAGAACAGTCATACTGTGCATTCCGCAGGGGCCCTAATAATCCTTCTGTTTGACTTGTCTGTCTGGGTTTCTGATTCTCTATACTCTTTTACCTGTTCCCTCCCACCACCTTGCACCCCGCTCTCCTTGCACTAAACACCATATTAATACAAATTACTTGTTTCCGCTTTATATGCACAAGAGCACCCAATGTCCAAATGGAAAAATGAAAATGTGAATCTGTAACAGTGCCTCGATGCCCTAGGGTTGCTGTGTGTTTGATAAGTTAAATAAATAAGTGCAATAGACAGGCTATCCCAACACATCTACTAAGCGCAAAAGACAGGCTATCCTAGTACATCTTCTAAGCACCATAGACAGGCTATCCTTATACATCCTCAAGTGCAATAGACTCGCTACCTTCATAAATCTTCTAGGTGCAATAGACAGACAATCCTAATACATCTTCTAAGCTACCCCCATAAATCGTCAAGTGCCATAGAAAGTCTGTCCTCATACACCTTCTAGGCGCAATAGACAAGTTATCCGTATAAATCTTCTAGTTTAATGGACAAGCTATCTTTATAAAGTGTAACACATTACCCTTCCTCAAAGTCCATCTAAGTGCAACATATTGCCCACCCCCAGAATCCAGCTAAGTGCAATACATTGTCCACCCCCAGAATCCATATAGGTGCAACACGTTGCCTAACACAAATTCCATCAAAGTGCAACACATTTCGCACCCCCAAATTCTGTCTGTCTAACTACAATACATTGCCCACCCCCAAAATTCACCCGAGTGCAAAGGCTGCCTGCCCTTAAAGTTCCTCCCTGTGCGAGACACTGACCACCCCCTGACGCCTCCAAGTGCAGTACCCTGGCAAGTTCACAGATGTTCTAGTGATACATCCTAGCTAACCTCACAGTAGTTCCAAGTGCCATACACATCCCACCCTGAGGATAATTCTGAGTTCAACACCTTGGCTAGCAAGAGAGTGGACTGTGTATGTAAACATCAGGTTAGGCGCACATAGTAGTATTGAGGAGTGTCAGGGTTTTAATGGAGGACAGTAATGGCTGTGCTCCGTGCCCATACCACCTTACCTGGGGTGTAGCTGTAGGGAGTTCGGCCCAGCGTCCTTCGCCGGCTGCCCTGGCCAGGCTGCACTGGGAGGACCTATGAAGAGGGGGATCTATGTTCACGCGCTGCAAGCACAGACCAATAGCCACCATAAGGGCAGGCAGTGGGAGGCGGGAGAGGGAGGCCAGGGCCAACACGTGGATAGTGCACCTGGAGAATCCAGTCTTAAATGAGGATCCATGTCGGAAAGAGAGAACAAAAACAAGACGAGTAGCCTTACCCAGGCGGATGCAGCCCAGCTGAAATCGCAGGAGAACTCTTGGCTGCAATAACAATGCCTGAGAAAAGTATGTATATAACATTTCTTTACAGATTATACGCATGCTTTTATTCACTGTGTTTCATTACTTCGCTGATAAACCACACTCGAATATGTGATTGTTTTATTAGGCAAATAGTGAGTTAGGTAGGTTGCAACAGTGGTTCCTACTCTGACATATGTTGGAATTTACCCTGCTCCCAATTTACTGGAACTTTGTAGCATACAGGCGGTACAGAAAGTAAGAAAATAACTGACAATTTGCTCAGAAATCTTTGCAGAGTAATTGCGTCCAAACAAATGACAACCTTCCAAACAAGGAGCTGAGAGATCTATTTTGTTCCCTGAGCACAAGAGCATTTCCATGAATTCAAGAACAAAGTAGAGATGGAACGCACCCATGCAATGCCAAGACATCTTCCCCAAATTTGAAATAACCCCACCAAGCCAAACAATACAGATTCTAGGGGATTACAACTACAAACACTCAAATGTCCTGTACCTCATCCAAGGAAAGAAATGCTTGCAAGGACATTTTGCAGCTCGGATCTAGGCAGAACAATGAGCATGCATAGATATCCTATTTAGAGCCACAAAACAAAAACACCAGTAGACCACCACCTCAAACCAGACAGGCAAACTACAGGACCTGTCCAGTATTGAAAAGAAGCCTCTCAACTGCAAGGCACTGAAGAACATTGATGCTGGAGTGCTTCAAGATGCATGACCTAAATGGCAGAGGGTTGTATGCAGATGTGCGCTTTGGATCTCACTACAGTGAATGGCGAATTTGGGGCCACTAACACAATCACTTTAACAATGCCAACATACAATCAGGATAATTTATTGAATTTCCGGTGCCATCACTATCCCACTCCTCGACTCATCACAGGTAAGAATACATGACACAGACAATGCCAAGGAACGCCCATGGTTATAGGCATGATCACAGGAACAATTTGGAACCTTTTGGAAGGTGAGGGGGTGAAGAT
The DNA here is from genome assembly GCF_040938575.1 of Ambystoma mexicanum. Lineage (NCBI taxonomy): Eukaryota > Metazoa > Chordata > Amphibia > Caudata > Ambystomatidae > Ambystoma > Ambystoma mexicanum. The sequence continues at coordinate 1,166,427,599 of NC_090935.1, read as the reverse complement.
CTGGGACCACCATTGAGCATAGGATAGTCTGAGGCTATTTTAGACAGTATACCATATGAACACAAGTAATGTATGTCTCGGTTATAGTACATGCAATGCAGGAAGCATACTACTTTGCAGGTAAATGCTAGTCATTGTATATTTATAATTATAATTATAACTAGTCATTGTACTCCCTGGGGAAGGCACAGTTGGAGCAAAGTACAAAGAGACACCCATGATTTGATACTTTACTTTGCACAGTAACATGACGTGCTTCAAAAAATAAAGTGTAGACTTTTAAATCAGTGCTGGCACTTAGTAATTAATCTGGCCGAATAAGCAGCCACGATTTGAAAAAGGGCACATTTGTGCATAGATGGCATTGGACTTGTTAAGAAAGAAGATTTGCTTTTATGTTATTTCATTTTATTTGAATGTCTGCTCAGCTCTAGTCCTACCCACAGGGTCTTGGATCACCTTACATAGATATAAAGGTTCAAAATGGAGGAGATGAAAAATATGTTAAAATATTTTCAGAGCAGGATAGGAAGATTAGCATAGACAGGTGGCATGGTTGTAACAGGCGTGTACTGCCAATGGTGAACAGGATGTTCACAGCAATGCAATTTGTATTTGTTTTATTTATAACGCCCAGACCATCAGGCCCGGAGGCATCAGGGTACCTGTCAATGAATGCATTACATAGAGATTGTTTCTTTTAGTATATATTTTTATTTTATCATTTTAAGATTCTCTAGCAGGCACAGGGATGTCTTTTTTCTACCCCAATAGGCGCAACTTTAGAACGCATTGCACTTGAGTTTGCAAGCACACAAAGTACTTGACTCGTAAAGCTGCATGTTGCAGTTGTTCACAGAAACAGATGCATTTTAACTGTAGTGTAAATATTACCATTGTACATTTGTAGAATTGTTAAGGCTGTTAAATGTTTCCACGCTCACTACCCATTAGGGATTACATATGGTGCTTAGTTATGGTAGTCCCCAGCCCTGTTCAAACTAAAGTCCCATTATCATTCCTTCTCATATTTCTGTTAGCACCTGATAAAGAAAGACTTCAAGAGAGAGACTTCAAAAGCTAATGCAAGAGAATGAATCATTGAAGGTTTCATTACAAGTTTGGTGTTTTGTCATTTTTGTGGCTGGAGGTAAATCCTCCACTTTACCTCCAAAAATCTGTGGATTTACCATGTTGTTGTACTGCCAGTGGTAAATCCACCAATAATCCCCATAGAGTCTCGTGGACTCCAGAAATGGGGATTTACCGCCACTTGTAATCCTGTGGTAACTCCACAGAACCGAGAGGCTGTAATGGTAATTCCATTTGAAGGTATTTTTGCAGATTTACCACCAAATTACCACCAAACCTTTAACGAGGCTCTGTATGTGCCATCAGACTGACTAAGGAATACAATTATTATAATTATTATGAACGGTGCACAAGATTAAAAAGCCAGTGGAAACTCTATTAGCATCAAGGGTACAGAACACCCGCGCGTGAGGCTCCAGTTGTTTTTGTGAGCAAATATACTATACGGTCAACAAGGATAAAAAGATCAATACTGAAACACTGGCCATTACTTAATTGTAATAGTAAATTGCAAAATCTTTTCACCACAAGACCTATCTTCGCGTTCAAAAGAAGCCACAATTTGAAGGACTTACTTGTGGAGACTCAATCCAACAGACCAAGGAAACAGGCCAGTAGGCATCTCAGAACCTACCCTGGCCTTGCATGTAATAGTTGCCACAACATAATCAAAGGCAACACGATCACACACTCCAGAACTGGAGAAAGATTACGCAACTTATGAAACCCAAAATGTGATCTATGCTATCAAATGCCCGTCCGGTTTGATATATGTGGGACCATCCGTAAAGCACGCATAAGATGGAATTAACACAAGTTGAATATCAGAACTAACAATCAACACTCTCCAGTTGCAAGACATTTTCATCAACACAAACATCAGCTTGCACAAATCAGATTCCAGATACTGGAAGTGGTCAGTACCAGAGACCTTCAAGTAAATTTAACCAAGAGATTCGAGCAAAGAGAAGGCTTCTGGATTGACATACTCAACACTGTCTTTCCTGCGGGCCTCAACAAAGAACTTGACCTACATTGTTTTCTGTGACCCCATTGGCCATTTATGACAATGACGGCATTAGATGTGTTGCAAAATGATGTAGTGTAACAACTGTATGTGTGCAGTTGAAAGGGCCTGTTCCCCTAAGTCAGGAGGAGGAGGAAGCAAATATAGCTAGATTTTGTCTGCATGAAATAAGGATCGTCTAACCTATTGAGGACACTATTATGAACTGCCGGCTAATGTAGAACACTAGCTCCAAGTGACATCACTATATTGGGTGATAGCGCGTCAGGCCATTGCAATTCCTCAGTAGAAGCTAATGTCAACACACACCCGAGAACCATTACTACTGTCTCCACTCCATTTACACACCCTAGACATGCCCCTTATCACCCCAGGGACTCACTCATACCGATTGACAACAAGTGGGGATCTTAATGTCTTACGATCAAGCAATATCATCAACACACACATGACAATCAGCGTTACTGTTCGTGATGCACACACATGCTATGCTGTCCCTGAAGTGGACTGCCTTACGCTGCGCTCGGTCACTCAACATGCACACAATGAGAGACCGACAGGAGCTGGGGTGCTACACTCCTTTATTCATCAAGTAACTGCCAGAGACTGGCACCCTTCCTGTCCTCCTTGCTCCTCCCCTTCCATTTGCCCCCTGGTCCTTCCAACATGACATGGGTGCAGTGACAACACCACACCCCCCATTACTAAACACAAAGTCCTGCCTTCAGTTCATTTCCTCAATGAGGCGGTGAGGTTTCTTTCGGGCTCTCTGGGGTCGGAGGTCCATCTTTTCAGATTGGCTTGGGCAACTTCTTGCGACATGTCATTTTCTGAGTCTTCTCTGTCCCCTTCGTATGGGGCGTCCCAGTTGTGGTGGGTATCAGTGAGGCTCATGTCAGCAGTGGGTGGGACTCCAGGGATCCGCCTGAAGTGGTACGCGTTCCTCGTTGTGGATCTTCGTTCTCCTTCTGCAGTAATGAGTGATCCCTTTTTCTTGACGATGATGAGAGTTTCCTCATTGAATGGAGCCATGTTCTTGCGGTTTTGTGTTTGCCGGACTACTACGATGTCCCCTGGTGACAGGTCATTTTCTTTGGCCCTTCGGGTGGTGTCAGCGGCCTTTTTCATGCCTTCTTTCATGAGGGTGTCTTTCCTTCTCATCTCATAGTCGTTTTCATATTGGTCTTCATCAGCAGCGACGTGTGGCAACCGCGTCCTAATGATTCTTCCGAACATTACTTCGGAAGGTGTTTTCCCAGTGGTGCTATGTGGTGTGTTTCGGTAGTCTCGCATGAGCTGGTATAGGAGTTTCTCCATGGGCTCTCCTGTGAGTCGCGCAATCTGTGTGGTGCGCTTGACAATGCTCATACATCTTTCTACTGTGCCACTTCCCTGTGGCCACAAAGGTGTTATTTTTCTATGGCGGAATCCCATATAATCAGCAAAGGTTTTGAAGTCCTGCCCGGTGAAGAGGGGGCCCGTTGTCGGATTTTACCACCTTGGGGACTCCCTATGTGGCGAACATCCTGTCCAGTGCTGGGATGGTATGATGCACTGCCGTGGACGGTACTATTTGTAAATCCGGGTATCTTGAGTACTCATCAACTGTCACTAATATGTACTCTCCCCTTTCCATGGGCCCAAAGTGATCGACTGCTATTTCCTCCCACATGCCTTCAGGCAGTGCTGTCATGCACAGTGGTTCAGATGTGGTGTGGGGTTTTATGAATGCACACGTGGGGCAGTTCTTGAGTAGTTCTTCCACTAGTGTGTCTAGCTGTGGGAACCACAGTTTATGTCTTAACATTCTTTTTGTGGACACTATGCCCCTGTGTCCTTGATGGGCTAACTCCAGGACTTTCCGTCGCAGGTTTCGTGGTATTATGAGTTTGGTTCCTTTTAGCAGCAGACCCCCTTCTGACTTTGCAAGTTCCTCTTTTACTGCTAGGAAGCATGTGATGTCTTGTCTTGTGTCTTCGCTTATGGTCTCTTTGAGTTGATTTGCTTGTTTCCATCGCCCTGTTTCCAGGCATCTCACTATGATTTGCACTCCTTGGTCGGTGTTGGATTCACAAGTTATCTGATCCATGTCGAGACCCTGGGGCGTGTTGCTATGGATGATATATATTATGTGTTGTTCTGCTACGGAGAGTTCTGGTTCACATTCCTCTCGTGGTTGGTGTGAGACAAAGTCGGCAGGGTTTTGCTCTTTTCCCGGCCTGTGTGTTATGGTGAACTGGTAGTCCTGGAGGCGAAGTGCCCACCTTGCTATTCTGGGAGGCATCTTGGCTTGTGTGTTGCCACATATGAAGATCAATGCTTGGTGGTCTGTGACTACAATAAATGGTTTCCCGTAGAGAAATAGGTGAAAGTGTTCGCAGGCCCAGACCACTGCTAATCCTTCTTTCTCGGCCTGAGAATATGCTTGTTCAGTCTTGGAGAGACTTTGGCTGGCATATGACACAATGTGTTTTTCATGCCCTTCTTTGTCATCCAGTTGCGTGAGAATGGCTCCAAGGCCTACCGGACTTCCGTCTACAATGAGTTCCGTGGTTTTTCTTGGGTCAAAGTAAGCCATGTTCTTGGCGTCCGAGATGCAATCTGTGATGATCTGAAAAGCTTCCTGACACCGAGGTGTCCAGACAAATTCGGTTTTGAGTTTGGTGAGGGCCCTGGGGGGTTCGCTGACAGATGCAAAGTCCCTGATATATTTTGTGCAGAAGCTTGCAAGTCCTAGGAAGGATCTGAGGTCTGAGGTGGTGGTGGGTGGCTCAGCTTCCCTGAGTGCGCTAACCTTCTCTGGGTCTGGTGTCATGCCCTTCTCCGAGAATATGTGTCCAAAGAACTGAAGTGTTTTCTTCCGAAATTCACACTTCTCCTTGTTCAGGGTGAGTTGGGCCTCCTCCAAGGCCTTGCACATGTCATTGTGTTGTTCTTGTGTTTGGCCGAAAACCAGGATGTCGTCGCCGTAGTTCAGGCAGTTGGGTGCGTGTTTGATGACGTTATGGATTTCTGCCTGAAAAATGTCTGCCGCTAATGATACCCCAAAGCTTAAACGCTTGTATCGGAACAGTCTGAGGTGTGTGAAGAAGATTGTTATGTAGCGGGACCTCTTGCTGAGTTCTAGCTTGTGATAACCTTTGTTTAGGTCCAGTTTGGAGAAGACTGTTGCTCCATTTAGGAGATGTACCATGTCGGTAATTCGGGGTGCCTTATGGCGTTCCCTCAGGATGGCTTCATTTGGTCTTCTAATGTCCACGCATATTCGGATGTCGGGCGAGTCTCTTTTGGGCACTGGTACTATGGGGGAGACCCATGGTGTGGGACCTTCGGATGGATCTATGATGTCCTCCTCCAGTAATTTGGTCAGCTCATTTTCGACTTGTTTTTGAATGTTGCTGGGGATTCCTCTATAGTGTTGGGCTACTGGTGGAACATTGGCATTGATGTGTAGCTCGATTTGTATATTTTTCAGCTTCCTAGGCCTTTGAACAGTGAGGGAAAAACCTGCTCAATGCTTGCAGTAGGGTCCAAATATTTATGTACCATGAGTCAATACAGTATGTGGATCAGCCCCATTTCTATGGCTGCTTGATAGCTTAGGATGCATCCACTGTCAGTGGCGGCTTCTAGAACGTGCATAGGGATGTCTTTTGCATGGTCTTTGTAGCGGCATGACGCCATGAAGCCTTGCAGGCCAGAGGTGTCTTTGAGAAATAGGGGAAGATGAGGGCTCTTGCTGGTTGTAGGCGAGGGGCGTTTGGTATGTGTTGGTATACTGATTACATTCCCGCTTGCCCCCGTGTCTATTAGAAATTCGGCTGCTGTTTGGTTGATTTGTATCCTCAGTATGGGGCTGTGTTCTTTTACCGTGTTGTTTCCTAGAGCGTACAGGTAACCCTTTTTCCTCGGTACCTCTTGGTGTTTCTTTTACCTGTGGGCGTTTTCTTCCGAAGATGCACACCTGTAGCAAAAGGGGGCGCCATTGTTTCTTGCTGTGCCTTCTAGCTTGTTACGGTTTTCATGTTTTCCATGTGTGATTTTTATGTCATCGAGGCCCTCCACTTGTGCTGCAAGTGCAGCGTCCGAGCGAGCCAGGCGTAGTATTTCTTCCAAGTTGCTTGGTTGTTGCAGCAGCCGTTTTCGGAAGTCAGCACTTTCGCACCCTACTATGATCTGTGATCTGAGGGCTTCATCGTTCAAGTAGTTGCTGAAATTACAGTGTTTCATTCTCAGTCTGAGCCTCATTACAAACGCATCCATGGTCTCAACTATGCTTTGTTTTGTGGTGTGAAAGATGTGTCTTTTATAGTCCACTTTTGTGTGGGGTGTGAAGTATTCCGTGAGGGCTGTCTTCAGACTGGCGTAGGTGTCTATGGTGTTTTCTGGTATCTCGTCTAGAATGTCCCGCACATTTGATCCCACTGCGTGGTTTAGCAGGCTATGCTTCTGTTCATCTTCTAGTGGTCCAGCCGCTTTTAGGCACACCTCTAAGTCCCTCAGCCACCCTTTTCATCCTGACCCAAGTGTGCTGGTGTCAGTGAGGTCGAAGTTGGATGGTAATTGGGACAGAAGGCTATCTGGCAGGGGTCACTGGAACTGTCAGTGACTCCTCTTCTGAGATGCTCATGGGATGTTATCCTATCTTTTCCCTTCAGCCGTTGTTTTCTACTGAGGGTCCCTTGCTGGTCTGCTAGGTGAGGCTGTGATGTGGGAGCTTTTCCCGCCTTATTTATTTGCCCTGATGTTCGTGGCTGTAAGGATTTCTCCCCTCTCCCGTATGAGGGGCGGCCCAGGTGCCAGGTGGGGGCGCTGTGCCGTGTGCCGGTGGGCCTGTGTGGCCTTTGCGCTGGGGCTCTGCCTCTGAGCGGGCCGAATGCGGGCTCAATTGTGATTTGGTGGGAGTGAGAGTGAGCACGTTGTCCTCTTACCCCGTTTTATTTTCCTGTCAAGGTTGGAGCGGGAGGGCCACGCCTCCACCGCTCTTCGCAGTTGATTTCTGCCCTCGTTGCCGTTGGCGGGAGGCCTGTGCTCATCGACCGCCCGGATCAGTGTGAGGGGGAGCTGCTGCTCCACCCAAGGATGTTGGTGCACACGCAGTCCTGCCCGGACACGTGTCGTTGCCGTCGGCGGGAGATTCCTTACCCTCGGCCGCCCAGAATTTTATACGCAGGGAGCTGGTGCTCCACCCGCGGATAGTTGTGCCCGTGCGATCTCAACTGGGGCTTGCGCAGGGGGTGTCCCACTGGTGGGGAGTCTTCGCGCTCGGACCCACCTCCTTCTGGGGTTTCTTACAGGGGCTGGCGGCTTGCTTCTCCAGTCGCGTCAGGCGGCGTGCCACGAGCGCAGAGCCTCCGAGGTGGCAGGCTTGGTGGGGTTTCCAAGTCCGCCTCATCACCAATGTTCTGTCCCTGAAGTGGACCGCCTTACGCTGCGCTCGGTCACTCAACATTCACACAATGAGAGACCGACAGGAGCTGGGGTGCTACACTTCTTTATTCAGCAAGTAACTGCCAGAGACTGGCGCCCTTCCCGTCCTCCTTGCTCCTCCCCTTCCCTTCACCCCGTGGTCCTTCCCACGTGACATGGGTGCAGTGACGACACCACACATGCAAACATTAATTAGCTAATTATTGCCAGGTCTAGATCTGTTTACTCTCCTATGAAGATCAACACTCATTGTGTTTGATTAAGATCAGGGTGGTGCGAGTATCGCCCGCATCTATGAGAATACATTCATTATCATTGATGCTTTGAAGCCAAGCATTGCGAGCCATTTATTACTGGTAGTTTATTTGATTAATCCTTGATTTTCACACTTTATCACAATTATCTTGACAGTTCGGTGCTTCATCACTTCTTGTATTAACAATATATATTGGAAATAGAGACCGTATGTAATACTAGCACTAGAATTCACAACGAAGGTTGGATACCCATAGATCATCAGTGGATCATCACTACATAACATTATACACTCTTTATGAACACGTAATGAATCCATTACAGTGAGTAGATCCAGTAAACTGGTCCTGATCCACTGCTTAACTACAGTACCCATCATTCTGTGTACACACGCACAGAGGTCATCACGTTGCAATGTGGTGAACGTCCTAGTTAGTAAGCTCGCTGGTGGTCCCGGCGTCCTCGTGCCCATGGCAACGCTCGCGCCTGCCAACACGGGGATGCTGTCCGACCAATGGTGACTGACACAATTTGTACGCTACGCCGAGTCAGTTACGAGTACGTTTCAGTTTCATTGTTGTACATCTGCCAGTAACGAGAGCACACATTATTATAACACAGCCATCGGCGTGCTTCGCTTCCCGTCAGGGCTCAGGATTTCCTCACTGAATACAGACACAATGGCCCTCATTACGACCCTGGCGGAAATCGTGGTGCAAAATGCACCATGGAGCACGGCGGAAAGCTGCCGATAGCGCCATGGGGGTTGGCGGATTTTCCGCCCCATTCCGACCTTGGCGGGGCGGTAAATCCCCATCCCCCATTTTACCCTTCCCCATTCCCATTTTTGCCCCATAGGGGATAATGGGAGTGGGGAAGGCGTTAATTACGCCACCGTAAAATACGGTGGCGTAATTAACAACAAGGTCCCGTAGTGCCATGGATTTCTCCGCCCGGAAAAACCAGGCGGAAAACGCTCCATGGCGCTACGGGAACTCGTAGTAGGGCGGACGGGTCCGCCGCGAATACCGCTGGCGTAAACCCACTCCGCCAGGGTCGTAATGAGGCCCAATATCTTTTGCTGACTCCATGTAAGCGACGACGTGTAGTCAGGTAAGCTTGATTGTAACGTATGTCTCTGGAGGTAATTTATGGGTGTTATAACCTGCAATTGGACAATCTTGATATCTATAAATGCCCCTATATCTTAGACATCTTTCCCCTTTAATACAAACATTACACGGATCGGGAAGACAGTTTTTTGCCTCATGAACAATTAACTTGGCGTCCACATCTTTCACACATGACAGGACGATTGGATAAAGTCCAAGGTAACTTATTTACCAGCATATATTAGAAAACAGATTGTTGTTGCAAATATCATGGCATGACCTCACTCAGCAACAGACAAGTTGGGCTCCTTTACAGAACTGTGCAATGTCTCATTTTTAATAGGAAGTCTGCACTGATGGATTTCAGATAAAGTGGTGTGAAAATAGCTCTAAGAAAAGTGGATTTTTTAGTTCTCATGCGAGGTCCATTGTTTGACAGGTATGTTTTACTTTCTACTATGTAACTTTCTATCTTGTGAATCATTATACTGAGTAGTATACTCTTAGTAGAAGTTGTCCTACAGTTTTGTGTCTCTTATTTTTCTAGAGCCTGCCCTGAAGAAGGACCTTGAGTCCTAAATGCATCGGCCAGCGCTTCTGCAAATAATTCTTTGAATAAAGACAATTTAATCGCTTATGATTTTGGATAATTTGAAGACTATTGCAGTTTTCTTGCTTCAACTAAAGACACGATTATTAAGTATGGACTATTTTTGGAAGTAGTATTTACTGCACATCAGGCGTCTCCAGGCTCAGTGAGAGTGCCACTGAGCATCTTTTGTGATTAGCTGGGGAATTGATGCTAATCGACTCTAAAGTGAGTTCAGCGGAAGATAATGGCAGTAGCAGGGAAACGGTGTCTTACAATGCCACGACCTGGCAATTTGTGTGAGTATCTGGACATATTAGGGCAAGACACGAGAGCTACATTTTGCTCATTTTGGTGAGACCTCTGGCAATCAAATAGTGTTCAACTGTCCAAGAAGAAATACCACAAAATGTTATACAAAAATATGAGTGCAGGCCAACAAAGAAACCCTTCTCTGTTTGGTGATGAAGCGCCTGAAGTAATTAACTTCATCATTCCGACAGAGCAGAGACACACGGTGTCCAGTTAAAATGTCGAATGAATAATTTCGAATGCATTAATTTCGAAAAAAAATGAATATTTATTTTTTTATTTTATATGTTTTTTTGGGGTTTGGCTAGTAAAAAAGGGTTATTAAAAAAGGGGGTTGGGGGAGGGGGGAACCCCCCATTAAAAAAAGAATAATTAAAAAAATATTCGACATTTTTTTCTCGACATTTTTGATTCGAAATGAATGCATTCAAAATTATTAAATTCGAAAATGTCACTATAAACCGAGACACACATTGATTCTCTAAGCTCCTGGAGAGCATAACTGCCCATGCGGAAGCCTAAAGCGGTCCATATGAAAGCTATAAGGCGCCCAAAGAGGGGGAAACTCTGAGTCACTAAGAGAAGGGGCTTCATCTGCAAGCCTGGGCCACATTACTGTAATGTTCAGAAAATCATGACCATGCTGTGTCTTAGAAATTCATTGCAAAAGAAGTCCCTACTGAATCTTGCGAGGATAGACTGGAGAGCAACATAACACCAGACCAGTAGGACTTACATCCTGTGAGACCTTGTTGAGCAGAGACCTTGTTGAGCAGAATTGATAGACATGTTGTAAAGCAATACAAGGCGAATGAGGGCCCAAGCCGACACTGTGTCTAGTGAGAGCCCAGGGTGAACAAGAGTCGCTGCTCTTTACTGTGTAGGCCAAGCAGCACTTGGAGTGATCAGACAGTGAATGGGGAAGCCTACTCCCAACTAGAAGACCAAGCTCAAGAGACTTGCAAGGATTGTCTATATACTGGACCCCCTAGGGAAAGCAGAAACTCGGCCAGACAAACTTGGACCATGCTGGTCATGTGGTGGTAGTCCTGGTGACCGTAAACATATGTTCTGATCATGGTGGAACAAAGACACATCCCATCCCTTGGTCACTGCATTTCATTCGATTACACAGGGTTTGTGAGCATACCAGCGCATATGGACTTAATTAAGGGCAATCTTATTCTCTATGTTTGTAACACCTCCAGAGCTTTAGGGAGTTAGCTATTCACCCATCAGGTGATCAGCTAATTGTTCACAACATAAGAGCTTGAAGATTGCAGGCTAATTAACGGCATGGTTTTACAAAGGTAGCGGGCGCCCCTCTCTCGCAAGAACAGACATGATAACCTGTTCAGTGGTTATTAACCACTTGAGAGTTCGCAGCCACTGCTTTTACTCACTGTGCCTTTCACAGATGGGAAATATCCATTTGCATATCAGTCTTTGTCCTGCCCAGGGGCAGTCCAGCACCGAAATACAATGGCAACTCCAATCTGAACGAGAGTACCACCAGCAACCCCATACACGTGTTTCACCCTTGTTGGGGATCATCAGTGAGGTGAAGCTGATGCCTCTCTAAGCACAGTGAGAGGGAGACCACGTCTGGTTGCCCCCAGGAGACCTAGGGTTTGCCAATCCCAGGTTCCTTAAAAAATAGTTTTACAAAGGTAGCGGGTGCCCCTCTCTCGCAAGAACAGACATGATAACCTGTTCAGTGGTTATTAACCACTTGAGAGTTCGCAGCCACTGCTTTTACTCACTGTGCCTTTCACAGATGGGAAATATCCATTTGCATATCAGTCTTTGTCCTGCCCAGGGGCAGTCCAGCACCGAAATACAATGGCAACTCCAATCTGAACGAGAGTCCCACCAGCAACCCCATACACGTGTTTCACCCTTGTTGGGGATCATCAGTGAGGTGAAGCTGATGCCTCTCTAAGCACAGTGAGAGGGAGACCACGTCTAGTTGCCCCCAGGAGACCTAGAGTTACCAATCCCAGGTTCCTTAAAAAATAGTTTTACAAAGGTAGCGGGCGCCCCTCTCTCGCAAGAACAGACATGATAACCTGTTCAGTGGTTATTAACCACTTGAGAGTTCGCAGCCACTGCTTTTACTCACTGTGCCTTTCACAGATGGGAAATATCCATTTGCATATCAGTCTTTGTCCTGCCCAGGGGCAGTCCAGCACCGAAATACAATGGCAACTCCAATCTGAACGAGAGTACCACCAGCAACCCCATACACGTGTTTCACCCTTGTTGGGGATCATCAGTGAGGTGAAGCTGATGCCTCTCTAAGCACAGTGAGAGGGAGACCACGTCTGGTTGCCCCCAGGAGACCTAGGGTTACCAATCCCAGGTTCCTTAAAAAATAGTTTTACAAAGGTAGCGGGTATTTCGGTGCTGGACTGCCCCTGGGCAGGACAAAGACTGATATGCAAATGGATATTTCCCATCTGTGAAAGGCACAGTGAGTAAAAGCAGTGGCTGCGAACTCTCAAGTGGTTAATAACCACTGAACAGGTTATCATGTCTGTTCTTGCGAGAGAGGGGCGCCCGCTACCTTTGTAAAACTATTTTTTAAGGAACCTGGGATTGGTAACCCTAGGTCTCCTGGGGGCAACCAGACGTGGTCTCCCTCTCACTGTGCTTAGAGAGGCATCAGCGTCACCTCACTGATGATCCCCAACAAGGGTGGAACACGTGTATGGGGTTGCTGGTGGTACTCTCGTTCAGATTGCAATTGCCATTGTATTTCGGTGCTGGACTGCCCCTGGGCAGGACAAAGACTGATATGCAAATGGATATTTCCCATCTCTGAAAGGCACAGTGAGTAAAAGCAGTGGCTGCGAACTCTCAAGTGGTTAATAACCACTGAACAGGTTATCATGTCTGTTCTTGCGAGAGAGGGGCGCCCGCTACCTTTGTAAAACTATTTTTTAAGGAACCTGGGATTGGTAACCCTAGGTCTCCTGGGGGCAACCAGACGTGGTCTCCCTCTCACTGTGCTTAGAGAGGCATCAGCTTCACCTCACTGATGATCCCCAACAAGGGTGAAACACGTGTATGGGGTTGCTGGTGGTACTCTCGTTCAGATTGGAATTGCCATTGTATTTCGGTGCTGGACTGCCCCTGGGCAGGACAAAGACTGATATGCAAATGGATATTTCCCATCTGTGAAAGGCACAGTGAGTAAAAGCAGTGGCTGCGAACTCTCAAGTGGTTAATAACCACTGAACAGGTTATCATGTCTGTTCTTGCGAGAGAGGGGCGCCCGCTACCTTTGTAAAACTATTTTTTAAGGAACCTGGGATTGGTAACCCTAGGTCTCCTGGGAGCAACCAGACGTGGTCTCCCTCTCACTGTGCTTAGAGAGGCATCAGCTTCACCTCACTGATGATCCCCAACAAGGGTGAAACACGTGTATGGGGTTGCTGGTGGTACTCTCGTTCAGATTGGAATTGCCATTGTATTTCGGTGCTGGACTGCCCCTGGGCAGGACAAAGACTGATATGCAAATGGATATTTCCCATCTGTGAAAGGCACAGTGAGTAAAAGCAGTGGCTGCGAACTCTCAAGTGGTTAATAACCACTGAACAGGTTATCATGTCTGTTCTTGCGAGAGAGGGGCGCCCGCTACCTTTGTAAAACTATTTTTTAAGGAACCTGGGATTGGTAACCCTAGGTCTCCTGGGGGCAACCAGACGTGGTCTCCCTCTCACTGTGCTTAGAGAGGCATCAGCTTCACCTCACTGATGGTCCCCAACAAGGGTGAAACACGTGTATGGGGTTGCTGGTGGTACTCTCGTTCAGATTGGAATTGCCATTGTATTTCGGTGCTGGACTGCCCCTGGGCAGGACAAAGACTGATATGCAAATTGATATTTCCCATCTGTGAAAGGCACAGTGAGTAAAACATAGCTCTCAACCATTTGTCTTGCAAAGGCGGGTGAAATCACCCGATTTTCTTTTTGGCGGGTGAGAGGCCCATTGGAATGAATGGGCGTGCAGGAGGCTTGGCGGGTGAGTCAGCCCTTTACAAGGCGGGTGACACCCGCCAAAAGCGTGTGAGTTGAGAGCTATGGTAAAAGCAGTGGCTGCGAACTCTCAAGTGGTTAATAACCACTGAACAGGTTATCATGTCTGTTCTTGCGAGAGAGGGGCGCCCGCTACCTTTGTAAAACTAATTAACGGCATGAAACACATGTGGGCTTCACTATGGGAGTATAATTGCTTAACTAAGGAAGTATAACTGTAAAATCAGAACATAATTCTATAAGCACGCGGATCGTCATATTGTTTGCCCATACTCTTTGGGGAACCCAAACCATGAATGCATATTTGGATTTTAGGCAGTTCCCAACTGTTTTCCATACTCCTTTTCCCACGTTCTGGAACAAAGTTTAAAGGAAAATAACAGAAATACTGAAGATTCACTTTGAACACAGACATTTTACAGTTTTGCTTAGTGCAACATTTAGGCACCCACAAATGAATGGCCAACTGAACGGTCCCAAAACGGAATGGGTACAACACGTTGTAACATGCACTAATCCCTATTGGATTTGTTTTTGCATTCTGACCCTCCCACTGCCTCTCCCTACTCAAAATGCATGCTCCTGGGATCTCTTTGAGCTATCTCTACCAAGCGATGAGATCAAACTTTGGTCTGCCAGTGTTATTTCTAAGCAGTCTGCTGAACGTTGATTGCTTAATTGCAATCATACATGAGCTTCTGCAATAAGAATGGGGCTCATTATAAGGTTGGCGGTAGCCGTGCCAGTAAATACCGGCAGTCAAATTTTCACTGGCGCCCGGCAATGGGGATGTATCGGGGCAATCCGGCACAGCCAGACCCTGTAATTCCTCTTCGCCGGGTGCTGGTAAAAATTACTCCCCATTCCCATTTGAGTCCCATAGGACTCAAATGGGAATGGGCAGGCCGGTAGCGCTGGCACTGTTAATAACGGTGCCGGCGCTACCGTGTAGGTCTGCTCGCGGGTGCTGTTCTGCCCGGCAGTTCGTAGTTTGCCGCTCCGGTAACAACTGTACCAGCAAGCTTACCGGTACCGTTGTTACCGGACCAGCAACCTTCTAATGAGGCCCAATGTCTTAAACAAGTATGCCTTGAGACACTTGATTTATATCTGTCACTTGCACTGAAGTCCTTTTAAACACAAGCACTACGCCAAGACAACAGTGCTGCTATTATATGCACATGTAATCACATTATTTTCGATGTTAGGACAATTATGGCCCTGCCTGGCAAATGCTTATCCCATTCCTACACAAAAGCCAAAGCAGCAGACTTTGCCAATGGTTGTTTCCTATTCACCGCCAAATGTGTCTTTCTGTCTTTTACTTTCACTGTTGTCTTCAAGGGTGCAATCTCATGTAAGCGCAACATGGATTCCCCAGGTCGCAGTAGATATGGAATGAGTGCTTTTGTTATGCTGTTGTGACATTGACCTTGTGACCTTTAGATCATTATGAACACTTTAAAACCTTTTGTTGTGTTGTGCAGTTCAAAAACAATTGTTTTTAAAAGAAGAAATAATAGCTCTGCATGTCATTATCTAGAGGTTCCCTAAGAGAGGATCTGCTTAATTCAGTGATAGTAATAGGAAAAAGCCCGCTCTCATTAAATACTGCAGAGGTCCTAGGAAGGGGGTCACAGAGAACCTGACTTGTTGTCTCTTTAATGGATTCTCCAGCAAGGGTCTTTACGGGGCCTCTCCAGCGCAGATTAGGAGAGTGAGCGAAGGGTAGCAGTTTATTGGGAATTGTTTGCTGTGGGATGATTGAAGGCCTGAGTACAATTCAACCAGTTGTCAACCCGTCCTTCGTGTAAGCAAAATACTATTGTAGAAAAAGACAGTTTTATCCTGGATTCCCAGATTGCAGGTCAACCTTTGACTGCGCTCAATTGTGTGATGCTATTGGAAAGCTTGCACCAGGTCCTTAATCCATTATTATACACCACTTATAGACAGATAATTGTATCTATCGGGAATTTACATAGAGGTGTCAAAGAGGGGTGGGTGGTCCTCCAGCCACCCGCGTATCATAGTTATTTTAACTCCCTCGACTCTGAACTGAGAGAAACATTGCAGGATACATTGACAATTGGCTTGTGACCCTTTCTTCCCAGTATTGGCATAATTGACCTAAAACATTTGACCTGAAACATTTGATCAAATTCTTTTAACCTTTTTTTTCAGTCAAATTTGATTAAATATATATATGGGGTGGGTAAGGGTATAGATTAGGTTGAGGGGCAGTGGCTGGAGTTGTGGGCTGTTCTCCCCCTACATTTTAGACTGAAAAAAAGGTCAAATACATTCGATCAAATGTGATTAGGTCAAATGTTTTAGGTCAAATAGACCAAAACCTTCTTCACTTACTCTAAGAGGATGATGCCAATTTAATTGCACAAGTGGCACCAACCCTACACCGTTCAACAGATTAATGTGCTGATCATACGAGTGGCTGAGATCGGAAAGTAGATGTTTCTAAAACAGAAAGTGATGGGCTTCATTCTCGGAAGAAAACGATGGGTACATGGGTAAAAAGTGGAATGAATTCATGATTTCAATTCCTTAGGAGCATGTTTTCCGGCAGCCTTCACTGGCATTACAATTTGGCAAATAGTCCATCTTATTGCCACAAGCAAATATCAGTATTCATCAGTTTGTCAAATACTATAGCAGACATCTAGTGTGGCTCATGTTGAAAGTATTTAAGGGGGGGATTACCAGATTTAATAAAGTGTAATCCTTTGCAATAAAGCAGAGTATCATTTTACTAAAGCAATATTTGGTGATCCGGAGTCTACACCTTAGGAGGATTTAATGGAATATAAATCAGGATTGAACCATATTAATCTGCAAACATGATAGGGGATATTATTAAAGATAATTGCCCTGCTGACACCCTCATGAAGATCCTCAGCCTTTCCACATGCAACAGTTAAATGATTTGGATATAGAGCAATGCTTCATCAACCCATGTCAGTGAAACCCTTAATTAACTCACTGTGAGGAATTCGACCATCCCCATGGTGGGTGTGCGCTGGTCTGGGCTTTTTTGAAATTTTAAATGAAATTGAATGATGGTAGATCAACTTCCAGAAAATGTGGGGGGCTGATCCGCACACATTTTCCAATGCTCACCGCACTACATACATATAGACCTGTGGACTCCAGGTGGACAAAGCCAACAAGAACAGTTCTCCCTGTCATATTTAGTTGGAATGGAGTACATGATGGATCTCAGAAGGGAGAGGGCCATAAACTCCCTCCTGCCATGGCCAGTCTAATTAACTATCAAAGGCTCCATGGATACAGCCTGTCTGTTTTTTCACCCTCTGCAGATGTTGGCAGCCATTAACATAATTAACATACTAACAGAGTATGCATCAAACAAGCCCACATGGGGCCTGGGTGCAGAGGCTAAAACAGAGGAGACAGGAAACCCCAACAACCTTTGCTATGTACTGTGTCAACCTGAAGCCCGCTCCCGCCTCTCAGTATCAAGGGCAGTGACCTGCCATGTCTGGGACTATGTGTTTACAGTAGGCAAATCCCACAGCGGGACCCCATTCAGAAGGTACGGATATGTGGATTGATGGAGAAAGAAAGTATTTTCTCGATGCAGCTTCAAGGGAGACCTGTCGCTTTAATCAGGAACCACAGAGAGCTCCATTAACTAGCGAGACCCTTTGATCCACAACAGACAGGAAGATGGGTGGGACTTAGTATTACATGTTTTCACCTCTTTACCTTTTCTGTTGCAAAGCACTCTGGTTATGACCTCATGCATACAGGTGATTGTTGGTGGGGACCCAGGATTGGTTCATCAACGTAGGCTTAGCTTACACCAATTACTGTTGCCCAATTGTCTTTAAAAGAGGGCCGAGGCCCTCTTTTGGGCAGATCACTTGGAGACTTTGCAAGGAGTAACAAGAATAACTCAATTGGACCCTGGCTGAAGGTACAGTCTGCCTTACAGCTCCTGCCAGGGAAGGAAGACCAAGATCCCCCGCTGAAACATCTCCCAGGTAACAGAGGGAGATACTGAATCCAGAGGACCCTCCAGCATCTCCAGAACAGGCACCCAGTCAGCACACATTGTACCCTGCTAGGCTCTGCAAGCAAGCTTAATAGGTGGGAAGTGCCAGAGAGTCTCTGAACCAAACCGAGGACAAGGCTGGTGCCTGCAACACTCTCCTCAGCTTTGGACCATCCGCCTTAAAGGACGACACAAGCCCAGTGAAGAAGCTAGCAGGAGTGCACCGACAAGCAACAACCAGCATATACCTAAAAGGACATTTTCCAGTCAGTCGAGCCCTTCGAGCTGCAAATGACTGCACTGCTGACAGTTGTCACGCCACAGTCGCTAACGTTGTCGGAGATGCCTCAACCAGTTCTTCAGACACACAAAGCAGCACTGATACAACAATTCCTGATCCTGAGCTGCTGTGTAGGCCAGCTTGCAGCTGTCCATCCAGCCTCGCTCGCCAAACTGCCTGCCGCCTGATACCCGCAGTTGTCTCCTGTCTTGAACACTGCCGCAGGAGCTGCAACGCTCCCTGAAACTGACTCGACCCTGTCGAGCACCAAGAACTTCTATAAGCACAATGTACATTGTGGTTCTGTTCCACTGGTCCTTTTCCGAAGGCCCCAAGTGACATTTTATGACCCATTCTCCCTTTGTCCTGAAACCAAGTATCCTTGAACTATTGCAATTAATCACTTTACCGACTAACCTCCTGTCGGCATCCCTTTTCCTTCTTGAAACTGTCTGTCCTCGGTTCATTTACAGGGTGGGTTATATTTTGTATTCTGCTAGAATTG
Source organism: Ambystoma mexicanum (assembly GCF_040938575.1). NCBI lineage: Eukaryota > Metazoa > Chordata > Amphibia > Caudata > Ambystomatidae > Ambystoma > Ambystoma mexicanum. Next base: position 1,166,408,924 of record NC_090935.1, on the reverse strand, counting down.
TCCGTTGTGATAATATTAAAGTAGATATTTTTGTACAGCCTTGACTGGAAAGTCTCTTATATTCATTGGGTAATAATTGTATTTTCACTATCTTGCAACTAACCAATGATCCTCGACCTTGCGGAGATAAGCTTGCCGTTTCATCGACTTTGTGAAAATTGGACAAGGAGGTTTATAATTTGCCTGTATTTCCAAATTGTTCGGATCCCTTCTGGTGTACTAGAGGTGTGGGGCTGATTGATGGTTTAGAAACCGATATTCATCCCTGGACCACTGGTGGGCCGGAAGTTGATTCATCACATTGGTGGCAAGCGGTTGGATCTAGTTGGAGCCTTGTACACCGCTTAGTCACCCAACGAGTCACCCAACGATAAAAGTATTATTGCAGGCAATGTTTAGACACTCCTACGTATTTGTAATAATCATGGTTCTTGACATAGAGACTATGAAAGGCATGAGCAAAGATGTCCCGTGGGTCCTATGTCAAGAGAGGGAACTTGACCACAGCACTAACGCTGATAAACCTGAGTTGCTGACCAGCCACCAAGCTTTGGTCGAAACAAGGGTGGTTCGGGAGAAGACCCCAGGGGACAAGCTAGGACCCATGTAGCTGAACGGAAAAGACCTTCCAGAGGGGGAAGTTGTAGAGGAGGAGTCAAATGCCTCTACCGGAAGACCCACCCCTATATTGCCTATATTTTGGTAGCCGGACGTTGCGACATGCACAACGCCAATAATGGTACCTATATCCGAAAGAATACTAGAAAAAAGGTATCCATTGAGAAAGCCCTATATGATGTACCCGCAGAGAAATGACAGTCTCTTGGAGGAGGTTCCTGAAGAAGTGTGAAGCGGTGAAGGCAGGAGACTGGTAACATCACATGAATCAGAGATGACGCACCAAGAAGAAATGCCAAAAAAAAAGGTGAATAGAACTTATAGAAGTTGATGGCGAAGTAAACAATGGAGTAAAATTTCTTGTGCGGAAGGAACATTGCACGTGCGAAGAGCACTGAAGAAAATGTAAGCTGTAACCATGAAGGCTGGCTTTATGTAATGAACAGACTGCAGGCGGTGCCACCATTATATATATGTATATAGAATCTGTATGTTCCAGGTCGCTTTTTAGCAAACTAGGACCTCAGTTGGAGAAAGGCTGAAAGTGTGGCGCAGTAGAGAAAGGCAGCTGATGATGAAGGAAATTTCGAGAAGGATTGTCTGGCCCAGAGTCAAAGGTTGGGGCAGCCAAGAAACTGGTTATCTATTCGAGAAGATACAATGAACGTGAGAAGCTAGGCAAGCTCCTGTTTGAGGTGCAATGGAAAAACACTATGAGTGCCAAGATTTATTCATTTAATAGTATTAAAGGTGAAGAAGGAGCAAAAAACATGGTCTCCTGTCACATGGTGTAGATGAAAATAGACTTTGGGCAAGCTACATCGAGACTGAAGATAAGGCCGTGCTTACACTCCCTTCTATTCTAAGGTGCAGTGATACTTTGCAAGGCCGAGTTCAAAGACAATTCGAATGGCAGACAGCAGGAGTGATGATGGATGATGGGCTAATTGGGTGGGAAGGCTTGGTCAAGTCAACCCACAAGCACCTGGGGTACCAGCTTGCGTGCTGCTAGCGAGTGGAATATTCCAGAAGGGTACAAGCATGCCAACCAATTATAGAGGGCCACATAGCAAAGAGCCCTATTGTTTGAAAGCCAATGAAACATTGTGTATTTTATGACACAGAAGATGACTTGCACTAGGAGTGGGCATAGTTGTCCACCTGACTTTAGAGATCCAATCACAATCCTATTCCCCATAGAAAGTATACCTAGATGTTCCCCGTAGACCAACCACAGTCCAACTTATGTTTTCTCCTTTTGCCACATAGTGTGATGTCAGTGATGACGAGTTTTTTTTCATGTGACACGTTGAGAGAAATACTGTGAGACTTCCGTTGATGTCCGTTGTACTCCCTGTTTTAGATAATTGTTAATAAAACAACCAAAGTTTGCCAACTTCCTGAGTCTGTCCTATTATTGGTGTAAGAGTAAGTTCTGCATCCCCATCCATCCCATTTAGCACTACCTCGCTTAAAGGGCCTACGGGTTCAAAGTGAAAGATGATGAGGAAGACAGCATGAGCAGGGGTTCTCACCAACCATCCCACCGGGGGGCAAGCATGGTTTCTCAACACTCTGCAGTGTCAGTGAGGTCAGGGGCTAGTGCGACATCCCACAGGTCCCAGGCCTCAGCACAGTCTCTAAGTGGGCGAGTAATTTTTCTGGCTGTTAATGAGGTAGCGGCTAGAAAGCTCCTGCTGAAGGAGAGGAGACTAGCGCTAGAGGATCAGAAACAGCGAGACAAGGTCACCATAGAGTGGGACAAGGCCACCATAGAGCTGCGCAAGCTGGGGCCTGAAGAGAAGAAGGAGCCCAACAGATCCACTGCTAGCGAAAGCAGCAGTAGTGGCTCAAACCAGAGTGCCCGGAATAAGCCCCAGCGGCACATCCGGTTTGAAGTGCTCAAGCTGGCCTTTCAGCTACAGGAGATTGACAAGGTACTGTGAGGTGCAGCCCTGATGAGTCGCTTACTGACACCAGGGAATGATGCAATTCTTCGGTCAACTCCTGAGGAAAGGGCTATTTATGAAAGCATGAAGGCTCCCCTCCCTAGGAAGTTCTGTAAAACCTCAAAACACTATCTCAAGAGCTTCTGAGAGCTCGAAAAAAAGTGGGCAGACATTTGAAGCGTTCACACACTTGTTGAAATATCTGAGCGGGTGGGTGGCTGGTAACAAAGTTGACACATTAAAGGGATGTACAATTTGATTGCGTGCGAGCATTTATTGAAGAATTGTGAGGTTGACCTACACCAGCATACCAGCATCTTGTGGACAAGACTACCACAGACCCTAGGGAGCTTGCAAAGGCTGCCCACAGGTTTGTGAGTACTCAAGTCCAGAAAAAGGCTCAGGCAAGCACACCCAAACCCGAAGAGAAATCTTCAGACAAAAAAGTGAACAAGGATGGGAAGGACAAAGGTCAAACCTTATCCTCTTCGAAGTCAGGGCCCCAAAAGAATGAAGGGAAATCCCCAATCTTTAGTTCAGCTGTACACACTGAAAAGAAGAGGGCAGGCACCCCTAACACTGGAACACCTGCGTTCTCACCACCCAAAGGTTGCTTCGTGTGTAAGGAGCTGGGCCATATGAAAGGAGATTCTGCTTGCAAGGGCTTAACCAAGCAAGCTATAGTGAATGTTGGACTAATGGAGGAGGCCATCATTACTATGGGCATCCTAGAGGTGTAGTTCCCACTAGGCCAAAGAGTGGCCCAATGTGGATCGGTTACACTGAATGGGAATGGTACTGGGTCTCCAGAGGAGATCCCAGTTCCCATTAATAGTCAACTTTATTTAGAACCTGTGTATATCAATGGACACAAAACTTCTGCTGTCCGAGCAACCGTTGCTAGCGTGACTGCTATCACCCGGCAGTGGGTACAGCCAGGCCAATATATTGATGGGCCCCATTGTAGTGTGAGTCGGTTTGACGGAAAGAGTAAGTGCCCCTTGGCAATCGTAGAGTTCAGCTGACAAGGTGAAATGACCCAGCCCCGTTTAGCGGTGAAAGACTCCATCCCTGTCCCATGTCTGTTGGTTAATGATCTTCATGATCCCGAGTTAGTCGTACCGGCTATCCGATAAAGGGCCAAAGAGATCACCAGATTGAACACTCTCAGAGCCTTAGGGCTGAGAGTGCTTCCAGAGAGCTTGTCGGAAGGACCAGTGTGGCCGTTGGCCCCTAGTCCAGTTCCAAAGACTTCTGAGTAGCATACTCCTGTGGGAGAGGGGCCAGTAGCCACTGAGGACCCTGCTTTGGTAGCAGGGGACTTAGTGATTTCAGAGTTGCCTAATGCAGCACAGGAACCTGAGGTGGAGGACCAGGTGGGCATAGATCTGAAGGGCCTGCCAAAGCTGGATGAGTTTGCAACAACTTGGGGCCCAGATCAGACTGACTTCTTCACAGCACAGAAAGAGTGTCCCACTCTGGCGGGTCTGTGGAAGCAGGCAGAGGTGCAGGCTAAGGGCGAGGCCCCTCGACTGTTCGAAGTGTACTGGCAGGATGGATGCCTGTACAGTGAGCTAAAAGACTCTGAGTGTAAGGCCACCAGTAGGTTGGTGATTCCCCAGTGCCACAGAAGGTTCCTTTTGGATTTGGCTCACCAAATTCCTTTAGCGGGTCACTTGGGAGTGACTAAGACATCATACTGGTTGTCTGTGCACTTTTACTAGCTGCAGTTTTGCATAAAGGTTAAGGAATTTGTCTGGTCCTGCCCGACTTGTCAAGCTTCTGGCAAGTCAGGTGGTGCCACAAAGGCCCCCTTAATTCCACTACCCAAGGTTGAGCGGCCCTTCGATAGAATAAGCATGGACATTGGGGGTCCTTTGGATCCTCAAACCAGCTCAGGGAAGAGGTACATCTTGGTGGTGGTAGACCATGCCACAAAGTACCCTGAGGCTGTCCCTCTAATGAGCATCAAAGCCCCTGTGCTTGCAAAGGCTCTGATTGGGATATACTCCCATGTTGGATTCCCCAAGGAATTTGTTTCTGACAGTGGATCAAACTTCATATCAGCGTATATGACGGCTATGTGGGAAGAGTGTGGAGTCACCTACCGGCTCTCTACATCTTTCCATCCACAAACAAATGGGTTAGTTGAGCGGTTTAACAAGACCTGGAAAGGCATGATACGTGACTTGGAAGAGCACCAGAGGAGAACATTTGATATTGTCCTACCATGCCTACTGTTCACCTACAAGGAGGTGCTACAGAATGGAGTAGGGTTTAGCTCCTTTGAGTCTTCTGTTTGCACACCCTGTACAAAGTCCCCTCAGTCTAGTGAAAGAGAAATGGGAGGGCAAGCCTTCATCCCTTACACAAGATGTGGAGAAATATATACTTGCCCTTCAGTCTAGAATGGCAAAGTACAGTCAACGAGAAACTTTACAGCCAGTCAGGAGCTGATGAAGCACTGGCACAACCAGAATGCCACAGTGACAGTCTTTTCTCCAGGTCAGTGGGTGTGGATTATGGAGCCTGTCAAACCCAGTGCCCTTCAGGATAGGTGGACTGGGCCTTACTGTGTACTGGAAAAAGTCAGTGAGGTGAATTATCTCATTGATGTGAAAGGACCTAAACAGATGTGCAGGGTCTTTCATGTCAACGGGCTAAGACCCCATTATAGCCGGGTTTACTTGGTCATGTCATTAGTGACTGACAGGGAGACTGAGAAGGAGACTGATCCTGCCCAGACCTCCTGCACACTGAAGTCACAGATGGGCCAAATGAAGGTGTCAACCTTGCAACAAACCTGTCAGAACAGCAACTGACAGATTGTTGCTGTTTACTGGGACAGTTTGCTGGTCTGTTTTCACTGACTAGATTCAGTATAAGGGCACCTGGCAGAGCCCTGAACAACCCAGGTGGGCGTACTTTAGTGAACAAAAACGGTTTCACTCTCTCTCTGCCGGGGACGCCGTGCAGTTCTGCTCTGCATGAACGCAAAGAAACCTTTTGCAAGCAAGTCTTCGTATACACGCTTCGTGCGCGCTTAGACAAAAGGGGTACTCCATTACTTTTCCCGAGTATTTGCACTCTTTTTAAATCTTCGTTCATTCATAACAAGTTTGGGCATTTTTGATTGTCAAACGCACCACGATAACCACACGGCTATGCGTTTTCTTTGATACACAGGTTGGGCAACGTATGGACAGCCAGTTCTAACACTCATGGGGCACAGTGAGAGCCTCCTGTTTTTTCAACTATAGAAGACACTATTCATGCATAGTGGGTGTCTCCATTTCTACCACTTAAGAAGACACACTACTTACCGCCTGAGGTAAGATTTTGGTCCTATGTTTTCATTAAATGAGATAGATGATTTGGATCTGTAACATATCCTTATAGATCCTATCATTTTTGTTCTAGGTACACAATTGTCCCTTGAATTGGCATACTTTGGTGCCACCCAGATATCTACACCTATAATCGATATTACTGCTCATCCAAGCTAGTGGTAGGAACCAGGCTACACTTCTGTGAAGCTTTTTTCTTTGTTTTAATGTAGCATCCTCAGGGAGCTTAATGAATCATTATTTTATTTTGAGGTCACTCCTTTACTCATCACACTCCATTTATTATTTGTACATAGAGACCGCAGGACTACCACATCACACTTCCTGATGAAGGCCTGCCCACACAGCTGCATCTTACAGCTTTTCTCTAGGCCGAAACACCATTGTGTTGACGATCATACCAGCTGAACAATGCACAGTTCAAGCATTGTTGTTTGTTTTTCTCAAAATGTCCATGAAACTATGTTTATGTTCATTCTATAACTGCACAATTGAAACAATTGACAAAATGTTGGCAGTGCTTCTGTTTATGTTGGTTACATTTAAATCCAGCTCTTTTGTTTACTGGATTATACAGATTTGTATTGTATTTTAAAACACCCCTGGGTGCTCTATCCCTACCATTCTTTGATAAATGTTATTAAATACATTCAGTTCAGCAGTTCTATACTCATGACTGTGATATGTGTTTATATGTAGGATTGGTGTGACCTCTCACCCCGTTTTCACTGACTCCAGGTCACACAGATTGATGCACCCATGATATGGACACTGGAGACAGTAAGCCAGTGAAGAGTATGATTGACCGGATGTCCGATAAGGTCAGGGTCACCATCAAGGAGGAAGTTTCCAAGATGCTGTCCCAAGGAGTGAAAGGGCCATCCCACAGGCCCTGGGCTAGCCCAGTGGTACTGGTCCCTAAAAAGACCAGTGGTGGGAAGACTGAAGTCTGCTTTTGTATGGACTACAGGGGGCTCAATTCTGTCATGAAGACAGATGCTCAACCCATTCCTCGGACAGATGAGCTCATTGACAAGCTTGGCGCTGCCAATTACATAAGTACCTTTGCCCTCACAGCAGGGTATTGGAAGGTCGGCTTGACTGATGGAGCGAGAGAGGGGTCAGCATTCTCAACCCCAGAAGGACATTATCAGTTGACTGTGATGACCTTCGGATTGAAGAATGCCGCTGCCACTTTTCAGCAGATGGTTAACAAGGTTTTGTCTTGTCTGGAAAACGTCAATGTTGCCTATTTAGACTACATTGCTGTGTTCAGCCACACCTGGGAGGATCACTTCCAGTGCTTCAGGTGTTGCAGAATACCAGTCTATCAAGGCCATAATCTGCCAGATAGTGCAGGGCACAGTGACTTACCTAGGCACCTGGTCGGTGCAGGTAAGAAACAACCGCTTGAAGCGAATGTACAGGCTGTGAAAGATTGGGACACACCCACCACACAGACACAGGGGAGAGCGTTTCCAGGTCTCACTAGGTAATATTAAGGGGTATGGGACCATTGCCATGCCCCTAAATGATGTAACTTCCAAGAAGATGCTGAAGAAGGTCAAACCTCCTTTCAGGATGTAAAGGATGGATTGTGCAGGGCCCCATTTCTGAAAGTGCCAGATTATGGTCAGGAGTTGATTGTACAGACAGACACCCGTGATTTTGGGATTGGAGCATTGTTAGCACAGCTGATCTCTCAAGGGGTAGAGCAACCTGTCGCCTACATTAGCAGGTGATTGACAAAAAGGGAAAGGAACTGGGCTGTCGTTGAAAAAGATGCTTATTTGGTCATGTGGGCCATAAAGAAGCAAAAACCCTACATCTTTGGGTAGCACTTTAAGATCTAGACAGACCACCAGCCTCTTCGCTGGTTAATGGCCATGCAACAGGACAACCCTAAGCTTTTGCATTGGGCCATATCCCCACAGTGATTAGATATGAACATCCAGCACCAGCCAGGCTCCCAGCATGGAAATGCAGTTTGCCTCAGCCGGTTCTTTCACCTTGATGATGAACCAAACCCTCAGTAAGGTGGTGGATCACATGTTGAGGCTGTGGGACATGTGAAGAATTCAACCGTGGGTGTGCGCTCGCCTGGGCTTTTTTTGAAATTTTAAATGAAATTGAATGATGGTAGATCAACCTCCGGAAAATGTGTGGGGTTAATCTACACACATTTTCCTATGCTCACTGCACGAAATACACATAGACCTGTGTACTCTGGGTGGACACAGCCTACAGATGCAGTCCTCCCCTTCATATTTAGTTGGGATCTGACAGGTGGAGTACATGAAGCATCTCAGAAGGGGGAGGGCCATTACCTTCCTCCTGCCATGGCCAGCCTAATTACCTATCAAAGGCTCCATGGATACACCCTTTCTGTGTGTTTACTCTCAGTAGAGGGTGACAGTAGTTAACATAATTAACATACTAATATACTTCCAACAGGCCCATATGGGGCCTGGCTGCAGAGGCTAAAACAAAGGAGACAGGAAACCGCTACAACCTTTTTTATGCACTGTGTAAACCTGAAGCCAGCTCCCGCCTCTCAGTATCAAGGGCAGTGACCTGTCATGTCTGGGACCTTGTGTTTACAGTACCCAACCCCTGCAGGGAGGCCCCATTCAGAAGGCACGAGTATGTGGATTGATGGAGACAGAAAGTATTTTCTTGATGCAGCTTCAAGGGAGACCTGCCACTTTCATCAGGAACCACAGAGAGCTCCATTAACTAGACAGACCCTTTGATCCACAACAGACAGAAAGATGGGTGGGACTTTATATTACATGTTTTCACCCGTTTACCTTTTCTGTTGCAAAGCACTGTGGTTATGACCTTATGCATACAGGAGAATGTTGGTGGTGACCCAGAATTGGTTCATTAAGGTAGGCATAGCTTACACAAATCAGTGTGGCCCACTTTGCTTTAAAAAAGGGCTGAGACCCTCTTTTGGACAGATCATCTCAAGCCTTCGCAAGGACTAATAAGAAGAACTCATTTGGACCCTGGCTGAAGGTACAGTCTGCCGTACAGCTCTCATCACTGAAGGAAGGCCAGGATTTCCAAATAGGGTAGCAAGATCCCTCTCTAAACATCTTCCAGGGAACAGAGGGAGATATTGAATCCAGAGGACCCTCCAGCAGCTCCAGAACCGGTCCCCAGCCAGCACACATTGTGCCCTGCTAGGCTCTGCAAACAAGCCTCCTAGGTGGGAAGTTACAGAGAGTCTCTGAACCAAACCAAGGACAAGGCTGTTGCCTGCACCACTCTCCTCAGCGTTGGGCCGTCCACCTTAAAGGACGACACAAGCCCAGTGAATAAGCTAGGAGGAGTGCATCAACAAGCATCAACCAGCGTCCGCCTTAAAGGACATTTTCGAGCCAGTCGAGCCCCTGGATCTGCAACCCACTGCATCGCTGACTGTTGTCATGCTGCAGTCGCTAACTTCGTCTGAGATGCCTCGACCAGTGCTTCAGACCCACCAAGCAGCACTGAGCCAACGATTCCTGACCCCGAGCCACTGTGTAGGCCAGCCTGCAGCTGTCCGTCCAGTCTCTCTCACCAAACTGCCTGCCGCCTGATACCCGCAGCTGTCTTCCGTCTTGAACTCTGTCACAGGAGTTGCAAAGCTCCCTGAAACCGACTTGACCCAGTCGAACACCAAGAACTTCTACAAGTACAATGTGCATTGTGGTTCTGTCCCTCTGGTCCTTCTCCGAAGACACCTATTTATCTTTTATGACTCTTTGCTTACTTGAACTATTGCGACTTTACTGACTTCCATCCTGTCAGTATCCAGAGTGCATCCCTTTTCCTTCTTGAAACTGTCTGTACTCTGCAGTCCTTTACAAGGTGGGCTGTGTTTTGTAGTGTGATAGAACTGTCTGTTGTGATAATAATAGAGTAGATATTTGTAAAAAACCTTCACTGGACAGCACCTTTTATCATTGGGTAATAATTGTATTTTCTCTGTTTTGCAACTAACCAACGATCCACGACCTTGCGGATATAAGCCTGTTGTTCCATCCACATTACCAAAATTGGACAAGGAGGTTTATAATTTGCTTGTATTACCAATTTGTTCGGATCCCTTCTGGTGTACTAGAGGTGTGGTGCTGATTGATGGTTTAGAAACCGATATGCATCCCTGGACCACTGGTGCCCCGGAAGTTGATTCGTCACACTCACTATTTCGTATTTAAATGCTATATGTGCATACGAACTCTTGTCTTGGCAGAAGTGCGCATTAATCAAATACCTGTAGCTGATTAAAAAAAATGCATATGCACAGCTATGTGGCTGTGGTCCCAAGGAGCTGGCAACCCCTTTCACTTTCTGCTGTTTCCCTGGTAACACAAACGAGGAAGCAACTTCTTGCAGAGATTTTTTTTAAAAAAAGAGAGCTAGGATGTCATAGTAGACCATCTTATTGTTTTACTGGCCAAGTGGTTGGAGTATCTGGGCACCCGATGGCCACACCTGGTATACGGCATAAACACCTGGCAAATGGTGGTAGTCCCTGCACATATGAACGTAGTATCTGACAAATAATGTAGAACACAAGCTGAGGCCTATGATGACAACACCTGAGGTTGATTTCAGAACTTGCCATATGGTGAGAGCGCGTTAACATATTTTGACAATAGCTGGCACTTATTGATGGTATTTAGGCATATTACAGTAACAGCTATTAAATGCTGTGTATACCTGGTCATATGACCGCATTGCCCAGCAACATAGAATATACTCTCGCCATGCAACAGACAAAGCTATTGGCTTTATCCATGCTTTGTTTTTGAATGGAAACTAAAGGATGAAACTCATAGGGTGATGCTTTGATGCAAAATATTGATCTCCGCCTTTAATATCCACTAAATGAATGGCACATCATCATTTCACGGACTTCCTTTAGTATGGGGGGAGCCTGTGGAGCTAAGGTTCCCCTGTGTTCATTTGGGTCATTTGACTCCTCCATAGATGTGTCAAGGGTTTTGACCCATGTTGAATCAATAGACTGGGTAGATGTGGGGATGAGCTGTCGCCGGCCATTATTCTATCCCAGAACAAACTAAATCAATAGACTGGGTGGATGTGGGGATGAGCTATCGCCGCCCACATTCACGCCAGAATAGGAGAACCGCGCAGTTTGTGCGCACACCAAAATGGTCGCCTAACCTTCCACCCACCAGTGCGAGCGTGATGGGCCAGGGGTGCCATGAGTGGAATGTGTGCCAAAGGAAAAACAGCAGTGCCTGTTAGCTTAAAAAGCCCTTTGAAATCACCTTGGTTTCTCTGAATGCAAGCTCAAAATGCCTATTTTCAAACATTGCAGGATATTCAAAAATCTCACTGAACACCAGCAGACATTTGGCAGAATGAAGTTTTGGGTACATACAAAATCTGGAAAGGAAAATAGCCCAAAACCATGTTCATAACAAAACTGGCTGAGCTGTGGAGGTCAGCAGCTTAAGTTAAACTGAACTGAAAACCACTAAAATCGAAATGTTTAAATTAAATGAGGGACCTACTTTTGAGTGTCACATAGTTTGTAACTGTCGAAATGTCATAGTTTTGAACTTAGAATCAGCATTCTAGCTGCATGTGTAAAAATTGTCAGTTTGATTTGAATGTAGAAAACTGGGAACAAAAAGTGACATTTAGCTGAAACCTGGCTTAATGAAACTGGATTCTGCCTGACAACTACCCCCGACAGGAGTTGAAACTGGATCAACAGCTGTGTTCCCAGGCCTGGCTGCATTCTGCTGCCCCACAAAAAGGAGGTCACATGGACCTGTTGATTGAAAGGGGAGTGGCAGCTGGGGACTGCAGGAAATTGAACAATGGGCCTTCTTTGGCTCAGGCAAATGTTATATTGGGGGGGCCGTAAAGTGGCTTCCTCTTGGGGGAAACTGGGAGGGGCAGTGCCTCTGCTACCAGCTGAGCTTGGGGGAAGTGGATAAACCAGTTATTCCACCCTGTGATGTGGGAAGCCACACCCCTTTTTGACCAGAGCATAATTTTAAAAAGATAGATAACGCATAATGCGGACAGGTCAAAATGATATAATTAATATCATTGTTCTTGTGATTTTTCTGTGCACGTTTTAAGAGGCGTTAGGACCCTGTGGTGTATTCTGGGGGGTTGCTAGCGGAAAATAGGGTCTCACTCCAAATGTATGCATGTTAAAAATCTGACACTTTATCATCTGAAACCCATCTCCCTGGTGCACATTTGTGTACAATCTGGAAAGGTTTAGAGGTCGTTATCTGGATGAAAAGGGGAGAATTCTGTCATCAGTGGACACAACATCGTACAAAGACCGGGATCGGATGGTTTGGTGCTACAGAATATATGTAAACTGTGCCTATAATATGAGAAAAATGGTACATAGATAAATATGTATTTGGATCAGAAATAGGTTTGTGTGCAATTTGACAAGGGGAGGTTCCTCTGACCATAAAACCTACAGCATCACTCTGACACTCCATTTCTTCCCCCCAATCAAGGGAGAGAGGTAAGCTGGGCCAATGACAAGTAGAGAGGGGCAGGCTTAGCTAGGCCCAGGCACACACCCATATTCAAAACACATAAAAAGAGACTGCTGGGACAGGTAGGGACATTCAATTCCATTTTCTGCGGGATGCTCTGCCGGGAGACTCCTAACTTCACATCCATCAATCTCCAAAGACCAGAACTTTACTTCAGAACTTAAAGCAAGGGCCTAAACCCACAAACTGAGAACTCTTTTCAGCAGGCCTCAGCATCCCTAAAATCATTTGCAAACTATTCCACAGCCGGGCGAGCTGTTTGAATTCTTTGCCAAGAACAATTGCCAGAGACCAGACCAGAGATCCAGAGAGACCCAGACCGCTGTGAGCAGAACCGGTGCCTGATTGACCCGCCGAGCAGAGAGAACCGAAGTCCAGTCCAGTTGACCAAATCCGTGACGAGGCCCATTCATTTCAAAATTAGGAGTGAGTATCCGACAGAACTGTGCAGAACCCAATCTCTTAGTTAAAATAATCTAATTCAAGCTATTTCAACCTAATTAGAACAGCCTCCTAGAAATCGTGTCATCTGTCATTTTTAAAGCTGCACAACTGTCACCTGTCAATTCTGCAGCTGCTAGCTGTCACCTGTCATTTTGAGTTTTACTTTAAATCTGAAAATCTACCTTTATTAAATCATCTGTATCTCCGGAACCGTTTGTGCTAGGAACGTGCTTAGAATCTAGGCTTTCCAACGAACCTAGAACCGACTTCCTACTCCCTATACTTTTTCCGTAATCGCGAGACACGCACTCGCGAAATTTACCGTGATTTGCAATTTGGCCCGATTTCTTCATCTGTAGAAATCAGCAGCTTTTTTGCTTCTCTTTGCTAAAATTCGTTTGCAATCTGCTAATCATTCATAGAGTATTATTAAAGTGAGCCTGAACTAATATAAAGTAGCCATCACCTACCCTGAACCTCTAGAGGGAATTAAAAGCAATTTTAGTACCTTTTCACTTCCTTGCAAACCACATTAAAGTAATTTGCCTGTGTTTAAAACTCATCCCTGTTTTCCCTAAGCTTGCTGGGAGAACTGGAACTGTGTATTGCATTATAAAGTGTGATTTGTTGGGATTCTTGAAGACTGTGTGCTCTCCTTCCATTTCTTGTATTGCATAGGGGGGAGTGAAGTGTCAAAAGAAAAAGTGATCATATTACCTTTTGCTAAAATCATAACAAGTTATTTCTGTACTGCATTTTATTCCACCTTGCGTTTCCTTGAACCATATAAAGCATTCTTTCCCACCTTATTCTTCTGTTCCTATTCATAAGTTACCTCTTGCTGACTACTGCTCATATTCACAAGTGTAATATCCATTATCAATTTATTTATAGAAGTGTGCTATATATATATATATTGTTTAAATTTTCAAATAAACCTTTTAATTTGCAAAACAAACCTACTTGGCTCAGTGGGGTCAGGGGGATTCTAAGAGGGGGGTTTTATACAACGGTTGTCATCCAGAGTACTGCACTGGATATAAAAATACATCAATAAGGGTTTTCCTCAGCATTCCAGACTAGGCATTGACTTAGCTGTAGTGTTGATTGAATATCGCTTACAAAAGTGGGGGCTCGGAGCCGGGATATTCTGGGTTAGATTTACCACTTGTGCAGATTAATACAGTGTGCCAACTGACCAGATACACATATCCGGTTAGATCACCACGCTGTTTTACACTGTGAAAGCATCCCTCAAAGGAACGCTCTAAGGAAACGGTCTGTTTTGCAAAATAAAATACAAACTTCTGTAAGTCAGGAAGGAACTCAAATTCCAGAATGACGACCTTGGTAGATATGAAAATAGCCAGAGAGCACTTCTTACATAAGCTATTTGTGAGAGGTGAGTGGACTCATCAGGACCAAACGGTCTGGTTGCAGGCAATCGCGCAACAGGTCACTGAAACAGGGTCAGATATATGGAGAGATCAGGGTCCATTACATGTGGCCCTGAGTGAATTATACATAGCTCCTAAAATTAATGATGAACACGACAAGATGGTTAGGATAGCGGCATATTTGTATCTATATATGGGAGCCATGCAGGACAAATGTGCTGAAGGCCAAGATCTGGCAAATAGGCAACAGATGGCATTAGAAAAGGCCCAATCTGACCTGGTCTCTTCTGAGCAGAGGCTGCAGAGGAGCCAGGAGTCAGAAAATGACAGTAGGCAGTATGTCATTAAAATAAAAGAGGACATGGATATACTGCAACAGGAAAAGACAGACCAGGATACCAGAATTCTGGCTTTGCATAAGGAGCACCAAGACAGTTTGGACTCCTTACTGCAGAGCCAGAAAAAGCTGGAGCAACAGATCAAGTTCAACAGGGCATGCACAGAGCAGGTAGCCACCCTGCAAATCCAACTAGACAGAGAGAAAGAGGAAAGCAATAAATTGATTTTGAAAGACTTGGATACCCAGGCAGAGTTTGATGAAGAACGCCAGAAAGCTGCAGGCTCTTGGTTAGGAAAGGGATACCTTAGGCCAGGAAGTCTGCCATTTAAAAAGAAAAATTGAAGAAAATCACGTGGCCCTCCAGGGGCTGGGTGACCTCCAAAAAGAGCATCAGGGCTTGCTAGATCACACCATGAGGGTGGAGGAGGCTCTGGCAAGAAAGGAGCAGGCCAGTAGGGATGGGACTGAGGAGGTAACCCTCCTGCAGCAGAGACTGGCCCAGTACTCCAGGACCAATCAGGAGGCACAGAGAGAAAATGAGGCTCTCTGTCAGCACACTGATAGGCTCCAGCAACAGGTAGCCATGCAGGAGAGACTGATAGAGTCTAGTAAGGCCTTAACTGAGGAACTGAAAGCGCAGGCTCTTGCATTGCAACAGGGAGCAGGGGCTGACCGAGATGAAGTTCGCTGGGAAAGGGAAACACCTGAGCATAACCTCAGGAGCCCTAGTACCAGAGGCCTTCATCTCTCCCAGTCCCTGGACTCTGCCACCCCCATGTCCCCTCGCGCACATGAGCCCAGGGTCACGGGGATGGCAGATTACTATCCAGCTAGAAGTATGGGGCTCATAGGCCAGTACCTCCCAGGAATGGATGGGCGGGCATCCGGGTATGGGCACCCAAGCACAGTGCAATTTAGTGTGGAACCCCAGGAGAGTAGGCCCACTAAGGGCATCCTGAAAACCTCTGCCCAGTTAGGTCAGTGGGGGGGATACCCAGCAAATCCTGGTAGCAAGGAGGGATCTGAAGACTCCTCTGAGCGTCACAGGACACAGGAGACCAGGTCCCCACATTCTGCCAGCCATTCCCAGGCTCGCAGAATCTGGGAAAACCTGGAAGATCAGACGGGCACCTCTGGGAGCAGCGCTTCTGAGTCGGAGGATGAATGGACTAGGGTTACCCGAACCAAAAAGGCCAATAAGGCAAAAAGGGCCTTGCTTAAGGACCCATTGAAACAAATAAAGGCAATAAGGAGTGTCATCACGCCTTATCATAAGAACGCCAAGTATTCTGTTTGGGAACACTTGGAGCTCTATGAGCAAATGATGGAGACTTTCCATTTGAAGGACAGCCAAAGCTGTATTCAATATGTAAAGTGGACCTTCTCACCAGAATACTCCAGTTTCTTTGCGGGGCTGGAGGATCAAAACCATTGAAGGTGGTCCACATATGATATGATATGATATGATATGGCATTTGTAACGCGCCTATACACAAGTGTTTCAAGGCGCGAAAAATACAGGGCGGCCATCTTGAAACATTTTTCTGTGCACAGAAATCCTCAAGAGGCTCGCAAGGCAGCCTACAATTTGCAATGTGGGGAGGATCAGGCACCACAAGAGTTTGTGCAAGAATTAAAGCGTGCTTTTGCGCAGACCACCAGAAGGCTGCGCACGGATAGCAGAGAATTTATCAATATGTTTTTCCATGCCTTACCTAAATACATAATGACCCAGCTCGTGAGAGATTTTCATGAGAAAAGATCTTTAGACTGGGTCATTGAACAGGCTACCCGGATCTATGAGGTGCAGAAGCCCAGCGAAAATAAAAATAATGCGCAGGAAAACCCCAAAACCAACAGCACCCCTGCTGCTGCCAAGGTGGCAGAGGTAAAGGTCACCCCCGTTTTGGATTTGGAGATGGGGGGGCCTAAACACCTGCCTGCACCAAATAATTCACAGCCCAGAAGGCCCTCGGGCCAGTCACAGACAGGGAGTCGAGGAGGTAGTCCCACAAATGGGGTCCCTCGCTCCCCTGATTATGTAAGTCCCCGCTACAAGGGAAACCGACCCATCCTGCCTTATGTATGGACTCCTCCAGCCCAAGGGGGGGGATCCAGCCAAGCACCTGGCCCAGGGAACTTCCCTCCTAACGTCCCCCAGGAGGGCAGAAATTCACCAAATCCTGGGCAGAACTTTTTCCCCAGGTATCCACCCAATTTCCAACCCCAAAATCATCCATCCTTCTTTCCCCAATTCCCTGAGCCCAGACAACCTAATCCGGGAGAGGGGAGGCCAAGGGTGGAGGGGTACTCGAATCTTCCCAACCCAGAGTATTACCAAAGAAGGGATAGCTACCCTTCCCGGGATCAGCCCAGGGGAGAAAATAGAGCCCCGTATCAGCCTGAGCGGGTTTCACAACTTGAGCGCCAGGTCCAAAATATGGCACGGGATCTGGGTCACATACTAAGGGCTCCACAGAACCCTCAGATGAGCATGCCACCGCAGAAAGCCCCAAACTCTGGGACTGGTGCTCCAGAACAATGACGGGGGCAGCACCCCGATAACCCACCGGTTCCCAGGGAGGAGGCACAAGGGGAAGGGGGGTGTAAAGCCTTGGAGGAAGCGTCCTTCGCAACTTGTAAACAGCCCCTGGAAAACCAGGAACCGGAAACAAAATCTCCTGCCCCTGAAAGCCTGCCTCCCAAGGAGCAGAGGGGGGGTAGGAGAAACAAAGGACCCAAACAGACCCACTTTGTGGAGGAGGTACAGGTCTTCCAATTTGAGGGAGAGGGATCCTCAGAAGATCCTGGGAAAAGGATCTTCTCCTTCAGAGATGGGGGAACTCCTCCCAAGGAAAAATGGGTCCCAAGGGATGTCAATTCAGACTGGGGAGATGTGGAAACTGAGCTACCGCCGCCCATCATCTCATCCCAGAACCGACAATACCAAAATCCCCTGGTTCAAACCCATCCTGGTGACTGTCTCCAAAAAGGGGGGGCGGCCCAGAACCGGAACCAGGGGTACCCACAATGGCTCTGATCTCCAGTTGCCGACTTTGTCTTTCAGATTCCCCAGGCTCTCCACAGAATTCTGCCCAAATCTCTTCGCTAGCAATGTCCAAAACCAGAAAGTTAGCCCACCGGTTTTCCAAAAATGTGCATTATCTGTGCCCCCTTGGGGAGAAGGAGGGAAGATATTATGCCCCGGTACAAGTACAGGGGCAGGGTACAATTTTGGCACTGGTGGACACTGGATCCCAAGCTACCCTTCTGTCCAAAAGGGCCTTTGAGGAACTAAATGCAGGAAGGGGGGAGAATTACTGTATTCCTCTCACCTCTCTTCCTGGACAACTGCAGAACTTTGACGGGAAGGAAATTCCTGTCGAGGGGACTGCAGATTTGGACATCAAAATTGGGCGACACAAGGTGAAACACCCGGTCATAGTAGTGACCCAGAGGGCACCCCTTGTTTGCTAGGGAATGACCTCCTGAGAAGGTTGTCACCCCTAATAGATTGCATAAACAAGGTCGTCTGGACCCAGACTAGCCGACCAATAAAATTAAAACAGAGTGTCAACCATGTTAGTTTAAACGGCACCTGCCACATGGTTGAACAAAAATCTGACCAAGTAGAATTTCACTTCCAGAACAACCAAATTCCAGACGTGACAGTAATAGCAGTAGGACAACAGACTGGTGATGGGGGGTCCTCTCTATTTATGAAAATCAACCTTCCTTCCAGTTTAAGGTGGTATTCCACACTGGAAGGAAACACTCTGAAATTCTTTACCAATCCACAATCAGACACTCCCACTCCTATAGTCCAGAAAGAGGGGAAATCAGCTCAGAGCCTGGCTGATATTCAGCAAATTGGAGAGCAGTTGTTCATCCCAGTTCAGTTAAATGATGGGAAGGACTCTGTTCTCGCCCGAGTGTGTGTGAACAACGGTAAGAGCTTCATCAGCGAAGCCATGTTCCGCCAACTCCCAAAAGATACAGCTGTTCCCACATTCAAACTGATAGACAAATGGGAAATGGATCTGGAAACACCCAATTCGAAACATCTCCTGCCAAGCAGGTGTATGCTCAAAATCTCCATTGGCAACAAGAGCATAGTCCATAATTGTTGGGTCGTGCGAGGCGTCAATGCCGCCTTTTACTTAGGCAGTGACATTCTCAATCGCTTTGCCATTAGTTTGGACCTAATAAACTTCAAAGCTTGGTCCCGATTAGCGGATAATCCCATGGGCTTTGATGATCCGGAAAAAGCATTTAGGTCAGCTCAATTGCTACCTTATGCAGTTGAAATTCAGCTCAAAGAGGAAGTCACTATCCCAGAAAGGGCCCGACAATTCTCCCTGGAAGTGAAAGTTAAAAGAGGACAAAAATTGAAAAACCCTGATGCTTATATACATCTAAATGCTTCTCTCCAACAGCAAGGGCTGGGGGTAAACCCAACACCATTAGTCAACATAGAACATGACACCATTCCAATAGAGGTGTATAACAGCGACTTAAAGAGTATTACTCTAGCCACAGGCACCATTATTGGAATGGCGGTTGAAGACCGACATTTTTCCATTGATCTACGAAATTAACTGTTAGGACCAATCCCCAAGGACTGTTTTGACAGTGACAGTCATGAAAACACAACACTAGACAGGATCTTCACCCGGCATGGGGGGAACTTCCTGGTGTACACTTCTTGCCCTTATGGTAAGTAAGATGTGACTTGTGACTTCAGGAGGGATGAGGTGATTTTCCAGGTCCATGAGGGCTGCCTTTCCCACCTGAAGCCCCGAGTCCAAATCAGCACTCTGACCAGGGACTTCTCCACCCAGCTGGAGGAGGCTGCTGAGATAGCCAAACCAGAAGTCTTCCCAGGCTTCAGGCAGATGGTGGAAGAGAGAATCAACCTAGCTGATGCCTGTGAGACTCTGGAACAGAACCAAAATTTGAAACAAGCTTTCTTGGATTTTCAAGATCTCTTTGCGGTAGACTCATATGACTGTGGTCGCACCGACATCCACACCACAACAATTCCCACGGACCCTGGAATGACCCCAGTGTTTGTGAAGCAATATCGTCTGCCTCTCGCATCCATGGAGTCCCTTACTGAAATAATTAAGAACCTGGAGTCCCGGGGAATAATCCGTCCTGTACACAGCACCTTCAATAATCCGGTGCTGGGAATATTGAAGCCAAACGGCCAGTGGAGACTCTGCGCCGACCTTAGGGAGCTCAACAAACGGGTCCATACTTCCCGATGGCCTCTGCCCTACATTGACCAAGGGCTGGCCCAGATTCAAGGGTCACAAGTATTTACTGCATTAGACCTGACCAATGGATACTGGACCGTGCCAGTCAGTAGGGAGGACCAATACAAACTGGCTTTTACCTTTGGGGGCCAGCAGTACACCTGGACCCGTACTCCCTTCGGATACCTCAACTCCGGCAATGAATTAAACATTTTCTTACATAAGGCCATGCCCGACCTGGGTGCGAGGGGTAACCTGGCTTATGTAGATGATGTCCTCATCAAAAGTTAATCTGTGGAGGAACACATAGCGGAGATCCGTTATGTTCTGACACAGTTGAGGGCCGCCGGAGCAAAAACTTTCCTTTCAGAAAGCACAGTGGTGTAGAACCCGTGTTAATTTCTTAGGGCATGAGATTACTCCTCAGGGTCTCTGTCCCCAAGAAAAGAAAGTGGAAGCACTCCAGAAACTGAAGGATCGCACAACTCTGCGGGAACTAAGGAGCCTCCTTGGACTGACTAATTACAGCAGAAAGTTCATTGAGGGCTACGCAGAGATCACTAGACCCCTGATTCATCTCCTGAAGGAGGGGGTCAAGTGGGAATGGGGTCCAGAACAATCCAAAGCAGTAAGACAACTCAAAAGAAGCCTCTCACAAGCGCCTTGCCTAGCTTACCCTGTCAGAAACAAGGAGTTCTTCCTGGAGACAGGGTTCTCTAATACGTGCTTGACGGCAGTATTATACCAAAAGCATGACTGGGTCAATAAAGTAATCTCCTATGCGAGCAAAACTTTATCCTCTGTGGAGGAAAAATTCAACGATTGTGAGAAGGCACTCCTGGCAACGGTGTGGGCATTGAAGAATTACAGCCCGTTCATCCAGGGGGAACACATCATAGTGGAGACTCCACACCAGCCTCTGCAATATCTCCAAAGTGACAGGATCCGGGCCGGAAATGTGAGTAATTCCCGAATTACTTCCTGGATTCTGTCAATGCTAGGCTTTCCTGTAGAGGTCAGATATGGCCAAAACAAGAAGAGTCCCCTCGCGCAAGGTCTGGCTGACTTGCATGATTGTGCCAGAGAAAACTGTCTCGAGGACGAAAGTCTAAAAATCAAGGACAACATGGAGGCATACCTTAATTCCCCACACAAAGTCTTGGAAGAAGACAAGTGTGAGGGAATGCCCACTGTCTATGTGGATGGATGCTCGTACCATGTTGACGACAACGGGGAGAAAGAACTGGTGGCCGGCGTAGGGAATGCAAGGGTGAATGAGTCACCAGAACCCTCCGCTGGATACAAAATTGGTCCCCAAAGTAGTCAGGTGGCAGAATTGATGGCTGTGCATCAGGCCATCCTCACTGCCGTCCAACATCAACTTCACGAACTAGTCATAATCACAGACTCGGATTATGTACGGAACGGGTTCGTGGAGCACCTGGTTAATTGGAAAACCAGAGGCATGTTATGTGCTAATAACAAACCCCTGAAACATGGGAAGTTAATCCAAAATATTGATGATCTGGTCACATCGAATGGGATGACCATCTACTGGAAAAAGATCAAGGGTCATTCCAAAGTAGAGGGACCAGACAAAACTTGAAATGACTTAGCTGATCAGCTGGCCAAAACCGGGGCCATCCAAGGGGATCTAATAGAAATAGAGTCCCTGTTGGGGGAAATCCAGGTCACTGCTATCACTAGGTCCCAGACGAATGCTCACAATGATCTTTCAACTGCACAATGGAGTAAGGAGACCCCTGATGCTGATTTGATTACAGCTCATAAGGGGGATCCAATAATTGGTAAGTTTTACCAACACATTGAGGACCCTGAGAACTTTCCCCTGACGGATACCGATTACATTGGGAAGGAGGACCTTAGAATGTTGATGAAATGTCCAAAGATGTTCCGAATCCAAGACGGTTTGTTGGTAAGGAAATCCCAAGCTGGCCATGATCAGTGGGTGGTTCATACCTCATTCCGAAGCCTGATGTTAAGTCACGCCCATGATGCGGCCACCGCCGGTCGTAGGGGGTTCCACACAACACTGGAAATCTTAAGAGAGGTTGCATACTGGCCACACATGGGGCAAGACCTCGACCAATACTTGAAGGGGTGTCTTGTGTGTGCACAATTTCAGCCATCATCCCTCACACACCGTGCGCCTCTCCAAAAGAGGGGGATGACACTGCCATGGTCAGATTTGCAAATCGACTTTGTAGGCCCTGTAATCCGCTCGTCTAGAGGAAACAAGTACATGTTGACCATTACATGCTTGTTTACCAAGTGGGTGGAATGTCTCACAGCCCTAAACTGCAAGGCAGAAACAGCAGCTGCCCTGATGATTAACCACATCTTTTCCCGTTTTGGTCTACCTCAAAGGATTGAGTCAGACAGAGGTAGCCACTTCACCAGTGAAGTAATGACAAAGATGTGGGAGATACTGGGGGTTAAAAGGAAGCTACACATTGCTTACAGGCCAGCTTCTTCTGGAGCAGTGGAGAGATATAACCGAACCATTGTGAGCATCTTAAAAAAGTTTGTGGCAGATTCTGGGCCAAGTTGTGATATCCGATTACCTCTGGTCCTAATGGTCATCAGATCTACCCCTTCATCTGCAACTAAAATGTCACCATTTGAGTTGATGACTGGACGCAAGATGGTGCTTCCCCAGAATTTGCTCTACAGAACCCAAGAGCAGACACTGATAAATGCCTCCACAACTCATGAGTATGTGGAGAATTTAAGGAAACACCTTCAACATGCTTTTGCCTATGCTCAGCGGAATCTAGAAAGATCAGCCGAGAGCATGAAGACCCACTATGATTTGAAAACTACCCGAAAGGAATATAAGGTGGGTGATCGGGTCTATCTATACAATTTCCAAAAGAACCAGGCCAACAGCGAAAATTCTTGCCTACATGGAAGGGACCGTTTGAAATTATAGACAAGATCTCCCCTGTTGCATTCAAGATCCGCATCCCCAAAGGCAGTTCGGCAGAGGGGGAAGACAAGTGGGTACATATAAATCAGCTAAAGTGTTGCCATCCCAGGCACACTCTGCAACAACTGGAGGAGTCCTCTGCAATACCAGAGGGGACCGCTCCAGAGTAATTCAATTCCAACCCTAAAATATCCCACATATAGTCTCTAAAATATTATGATTTGGAAAAAAAAAATGTCTTATAATTGTATCTTGTTTTTTGTCAAAATAAGAACGCAAATGTTTTATCTATAAAATGTATATGCCACCCCACTATATCAATGGTGGGGAAGAAATGTCTATGAATAGGTATTGCCGCTCACCTTTGTCGTCCTAGGAGAAAGAAAACCTGGAGACTGGCCAAGGAGGACGATCCGGGGACCGGGAGCAGAGACCCGAGGGGCCCGGGGTACCGCCCAATATTCCCATCAGGACCGGCGAGGAGAACCGATCGATCCAACTGGGTGGAGGAAAAGATGCTGAACTGTGCCATCTACAGAATTGGAAGAAGATAATGCGGACATACCAGCGCAAGGGCTCAAAACCTCCTTTGCATCCGACTTCCCCTCGACTTGAATCAAAGCGCAGTCGGGCGGGGGGATTTGTCAAGGGTTTTGACCCATGTTGAATCAATAGACTGGGTAGATGTGGGGATGAGCTGTCGCCGCCCATTATTCTATCCCAGAACAAACTAAATCAATAGACTGGGTGGATGTGGGGATGAGCTATCGCCGCCCACATTCACACCAGAATAGGAGAACCGCGCAGTTTGTGCGCACACCAAATGGTCGCCTAACCTTCCACCCACCAGTGCGAGCGTGATGGGCCAGGGGTGCCATGAGTGGAATGTGTGCCAAAGGAAAAACAGCAGTGCCTGTTAGCTTAAAAAGCCCTTTGAAATCACCTTGGTTTCTCTGAATGCAAGCTCAAAATGCCTATTTTCAAACATTGCAGGATATTCAAAAATCTCACTGAACACCAGCAGACATTTGGCAGAATGAAGTTTTGGGTACATACAAAATCTGGAAAGGAAAATAGCCCAAAACCATGTTCATAACAAAACTGGCTGAGCTGTGGAGGTCAGCAGCTTAAGTTAAACTGAACTGAAAACCACTAAAATCGAAATGTTTAAATTAAATGAGGGACCTACTTTTGAGTGTCACATAGTTTGTAACTGTTGAAATGTCATATTTTTGAACTTAGAATCAGCATTCTAGCTGCATGTGTAAAAATTGTCAGTTTGATTTGAATGTAGAAAACTGGGAACAAAAAGTGACATTTAGCTGAAACCTGGCTTAATGAAACTGGATTCTGCCTGACAACTACCCCCAACAGGAGTTGAAACTGGATCAACCGCTGTGTTCCCAGGCCTGGCTGCATTCTGCTGCCCCACAAAAGGAGGTCACATGGCCCTGTTGATTGAAAGGGGAGTGGCAGCTGGGGACTGCAGGAAATTGAAAAATGGGCCTTCTTTGGCTCAGGCAAATGTTATATTGGGGGGGCCGTAAAGTGGCTTCCTCTTGGGGGAAACTGGGAGGGGCAGTGCCTCTGCTAGAAGCTGAGCTTGGGGGAAGCGGATAACCCAGTTATTCCACGCTGTGATGTGGGAAGCCACACCCCTTTTTGACCAGAGCATAATTTTAAAAAGATATATAACGCATAGTGCGGACTGGTCAAAATTATATAATTAATATCATTGTTCTTGTGATTTTTCTGTGCACGTTTTAAGAGGCGTTAGGACCCTGTGGTGTATTCTGGGGGGTTGCTAGCGGAAAATAGGGTCTCACTCCAAATGTATGCATGTTAAAAATCTGACACTTTATCATCTGAAACCCATCTCCCTGGTGCACATTTGTGTAAAATCTGGAAAGGTTTAGAGGTCGTTATCTGGATGAAAAGGGGAGAATTCTGTCATCAGTGGACATGACATCGTACAAAGACAGGGATCGGATGGTTTGGTGCTACAGAAAATATGTAAACTGGACCTATAATATGAGAAAAATGGTACATAGATAAATATGTATTTGGATCAGAAATAGATTTGTGTGCAATTTGACAAGGGGAGGTTCCTCTGACCATAAAACCTACAGCATCACTCTGACACTGCATTTCTTCCCCCCAATCAAGGGAGAGAGGAAAGCTGGGCCAATGACAAGTAGAGAGGGGCAGGCTTAGCTAGGCCCAGGCACACACCCATTTTCAAAACACATAAAAAGAGACTGCTGGGACAGGAAGGGACATTCAATTCCATTTTCTGCGGGACGCTCTGCCGGAGACTCCAGACTTCACATCCATCAATCTCCAAAGACCAGAACTTTACTTCAGAACTTAAAGCAAAGGCCTAAACCCACAAACTGAGAACTCTCTCAGCAGGCCTCAGCATCCTTAAAATCATTTTCAAACTATTCCACAGCTGGGCGAGCTGTTTGAATTCTTTGCCAAGAACAATTGCCAGAGACCAGACCAGAGATCCAGAGAGACCCAGACCGCTGTGAGCAGAACCGGTGCCTGATTGACCCGCCGAGCAGAGAGAACCGAAGTCCAGTCCAGTTGACCAGATCCGTGAACAGGCCCATTCATTTCAAAATTAGGAGTGAGTATCCGCCAGAACTGTGCAGAACCCAATCTCTTAGTTAAAATAATCTAATTCAAGCTATTTTAACCTAATTAGAACAGCCTCCTAGAAATCGTGTCATCTGTCATTTTTAAAGCTGCACAACTGTCACCTGTCAATTCTGCAGCTGCAAGCTGTCACCTGTCATTTTGAGTTTTACTTTAAATCCGAAAATCTACCTTTATTAAATCATCCGTATCTCCGGAACCGTTTGTGCTAGGAACGAGCTTAGAATCTAGGCTTTCCAACGAACCTAGAACCGACTTCCTACTCCCTATACTTTTTCCGTAATCGCGAGACACGCACTCGCGATATTTACTGCGATTTGCGATTTGGCCCGATTTCTTCATCTGTAGAAATCAGCAGCTTTTTGCTTCTCTTTGCCAAAATTCGTTTGCAATCTGCTAATCATTCACAGAGTATTGTTTAAGTGAGCCTGAACTAATATAAAGTAGCCATCACCTACCCGGAACCTCTAGAGGGAATTAAAAGCAATTTTAGCACCTTTTCACTTCCTTGCAAACCACATTAAAGTAATTCGCCTGTGTTTAAAACTCATCCCTGTTTTCCCTAAGCTTGCTGGGAGAACTGGAACTGTGTATTGCATTATAAAGTGTGATTTGTTGGGATTCTTGAAGACTGTGTGCTCTCCTTCCATTTCTTGTATTGCATAGGGGGGATTGAATTGTCAAAAGAAAAAGTGATCATATTACCTTTTGCTTAAATCATAACAAGTTATTTCTGTACTGCATTTTATTCCACCTTGCGTTTCCTTGAACCATATAAAGCATTCTTTCCCACCTTATTCTTCTGTTCCTATTCATAAGTTACCTCTTGCTGAGTACTGCTCATATTCACAAGTGTAATATCCATTATCAATTTATTTATAGAAGTGTGATATATATATATATTGTTTACATTTTCAAATAAACCTTTTAATTTGCAAAACAAACCTACTTCTTGGCTCAGTGGGGTCAGGGGGATTCTAAGAGGGGGGTGTTATACAAGGGTTGTCATCCAGAGTACTGAACTGGATATAAAAATACATCAATAAGGGTTTTCCTCAGCATCCCAGACTAGGCATTGACTTAGCTGTAGTGTTGATTGAAT
The DNA here is from genome assembly GCF_040938575.1 of Ambystoma mexicanum. Taxonomy (NCBI): domain Eukaryota; kingdom Metazoa; phylum Chordata; class Amphibia; order Caudata; family Ambystomatidae; genus Ambystoma; species Ambystoma mexicanum. The sequence continues at coordinate 1,166,382,304 of NC_090935.1, read as the reverse complement.
ATCGCTTACAGATGGTGCAGGGTAACTGAGTATAATTGTTGCTTTATTCTGTATAGAGTAAAATGAGTACTGCCGCTTGAGGCAACATTCAATCCCTTTAAACTTTTTCTCATGCAAATAGCGTAGATGCCAGGAGACGAGGCTGTTTTCTGCAGCCTGCATCCCCATAACAACCTAGTAAAAAAATTTAAAAAATCACTTTTCCTTATCTGACTGTGGCACGCCGTGAAGTATATGCGGCTTCATCTAGTTAGCAATTAACACTCTAATTCACATGTGTGCAGTGAAAGTTTGCTATCTCATTACGTTCTAATGCATTTTTCAACTATAATTAATCACCTTTAAATAGCATGACACTCATTCCAAAACGCTGAACGATTGTACTATGGATAGTTCGCTCAGCTAACATTTGCCGTAAGAAAATATGAACAAATAGGAAATTAAATAGATTTCTTCACATTCTTCCCATACTAAGATTATGACGCAGTTTCTATCTTAATTCCTGAGAAATTCCATCCGACTCCTTTGTTGGCTGAGGTGCTGCTAAAGCATTATAACCCACACTGGTAATTCATTAATTCGGAGCAGAAAAAACAGGCCCGGCTCCAGGAATTTTCAACTGGGTGGGCCAGGTTTGTGACCAGGGGGGCCCAAATTCCATCGGGTGTGGGTCTAGAAGTTCCCTAAATAAAGTGCTGTCGCTGAACCAGATTTCCCACATCCGTCATCCAGCAGAAAATGTCTTCCCAAATCTGGAAAAATACATTTGCACCCCTCTAGAAAAAACAGTACAGAGCAAAAAGAGCAGCAAGTAAAATAGTGTTGCAACATCAATCTACCTAGCTTCCCTCCACATCTGCTCTCCCCTTTCTGTTATATCCAATCCTCCTTCAGCTTTCACCCCCAGGTCACCTGCCTTCAGCTCCTCTAACCACCATTCCCATTTATCTCCACTCCCCCTACTTCCACCAGCCCCCAGCATGCCTTTCTTGGTCTGGACGGGGAAAATCGAGGGTGATGCCTCCTCCTCTGAGAGGGCTCAGCAGTGAGGCCCCCCAGTCTTTGTAACATCTCAGATGGTGTTCGCCCAACAATGCCTTTCCGAACACTGTGGCTACTCCCAGCAGGCCCAGGAGGAGGTGCCTGTGCACCCTCCATCTTGTTGTGAAAGATAGAGCCTCCCCCGCTAGAATATGGAAGCAAGGAACAGGACATTTTGTTTCTTACAAAATTACATTTTAAGCATAACATTTTATATTTTGTTGCATTTTTGCAGCACATTTTAATAAAGGTGACGGTGCAAGGGAGTGCCAGCATGTAGGATAGAATGCTAGGGCTGGGAGAACTGCATCAGCCGGCAGATGGTGCAGGTTGAGGGGTGTCCAGCCTCTTGATATCCCTCCTGGTGGGGTGTGGGAGGTAGGAGAGGGCCTTGCTCTCCTGCCATGCCCCTGTACATCATTGTCTGGTACCTACTATTTACATACTGTTTATAATATGCAATTCTCCATGATTACTTTTTGTTTGATGTGTTTTGCCCAATAAATGTGGCCTGATATTTTCAAAGAAAGATGTGGATGTGTGTTCTTGGTGGTTCCTAATGCCTGTGCTGCCCTTCTATTAAGTCTTGAGTGAGGCTTTTTGGAATAGCTTATAATGCGAACTGAATCACTTCTAGGGGAAGCTATTTTTTGCAGGCAAGGCATAGTAAAATTAAATAATTTATCCAGGATCATTGAAATTTAGATTCTTGACCACACATATTCCAAGCTCAATTTGGTACAAATACGTAATTTTTTTTTAAACATTATTTTGGCTGGCTGAATATATAACCTTTCAAAATGTAGAATTTACAACAACAAATTAACAATACAAGAGTAAAAAAGAATTCATCAATTCAATCACAATCTTATAAAAAACCTAAGAAGAAAAAAAACTTAACCCACACAGCATTTCGGCAAAATTTCCAACATCTGGGAAATTGGCCTTTTCATTACCCCACCATCATGGTGGACCTCAATATAGTATAAATATTAAACACTTAGCGCCAAAAAAGGTGATGGAGTACATTTGGGCAGTTTAAGAACTGTTTTCCAAAACATGGATTCAAGGTGGTCCCAAAAGAGTCTTGCCTTCGGAGCTCTTGTTTCAGCTCCGTAGATGGTTAGGGTGACCACTTTTAGTTGGTAGAAATTTACTATAGGGGTTAAAGTGTACTTCCCATATCTATGCAGCAAAATTTTTGCTTGCAACGTTAATGAGCGCATTTTGGCATCCAAAATGGCGTCATAAATGCGCTCATTTTGCCACTCTGTGTAAGGAAGACCGTGGTATTTGTATTGGGACACTCTCAATACCTCCTGCTTTTGGAGAAACCATTTAAAGCTTGCTGTATACAAATACGTATCGAAGTTCGGTCTGCAATGCCTAAAATAATACTCCTTTGATACAGATCACTTTAAAAATGCACAAGTCACACGATAAACAAACCTGACAATGTAGTCATCACTGTAGAAACGTGTTGATGAAAAGAGTAAGGGGGCATTTTATTTAGAATCCTAAATTGCACAGGAAGGGACCACTCTTGTTTCCACTTTTATCAAAAGTGACCTTTCATTAATGTTAATGTTTCCACCAAGTACTGGAAGAGTAAAGAGTAAAACGGAGGTGAAAAGAATCGCCTTTGCTCTTCACTTTTCCACTACATGTCTGGAGAAGTGTAAATCACTTCCACAATTAATGATTCTGGGAGTCATCCACAATGATTTCTTTTGGAATCTGCCTGCTTTTACCAGTTGTTGATGTCAGGCAGGAGCCATAGAAATCCATTGGTTTTCCACCAACTTAAAAATACATGCTGGTGGAAAGCCAATCGGCTTTGGTAGGGGAACCTCGTTAACTCTGATCTGCTCTCCAAATTCGCCTGCCAGTTCATACAAAATCCTGTAGCAATGCATTGAGCACCATATCTTCCACTCCGCTGGAATTGGAAAATTATCCCCTATGATTGTAGCTTTAATTTCCCCATTCTGAATGGAGGCCTACAAGCTCCAGCATAGAAATTAATGAGAATGTACAAAACATCTCATACAGACACATAGTGAAATTAAAAGCATGACAAGGTCATTGTTTCACACAGCTTGTTCTGTATTCCCTTAGTTTCTAATCACCCACCAATCACACTTAAATAGCTTGTTAAAAACCTTAATATAATTTTTAGAGAAAAAAGTGCCACAGCAATGGTCATTGGCTTTCACCTTTTGGTCATCCCTGATCACTTCTTGTTGTAAATAATCTGCCTCTGAGACACGTTGAAGAGAGACCACCTGACTGGGAGGGCCTGAATAGCCTTGGCTGTTTGTATTGGAGGGAAGAGAGGCAAATCAGGGGGGCATGGGCAGTTGTTCTGTGTCCAAATGTTAAATCCACCTCCGATTGCACCTAAATACTGCTTTTTAGTTTTATAGGATGTACACATTTTACAGTTTTCCCGCAGCATTATAGGAAAAAACTCTTCTCTCAATTTATTTTACAGGTGTTCATGTTTCATTTCTGGCACTGCCTAAACACGGAGCACCCAGGATTTACATCATACATTCCAATCAAGACCCACAATACACATGATGTATTCTGTTTGAATGCAAACTCAAGTCAGTTTGAATCATGAAACATTACGGCAGAGTAGACTAGGCTTCCACACAGACAAAGATACATTCTATTTAGGTCAGACCCCCACTGGAAGGTAATCATGAGAAGATCTGAAACAAGTCTATGCTTGCCATGCTAGCCTTATCATTTTTAGGCAGGGCCTTGAAGGACCAACTCAGTGATGTGGAGCTTGATTTCCTAGGTGTAGCAAGCAAGGCACCCACATCTGGTCATATACACGTTCACTTAGGGAGACAAACTGAAGCCAACATGCATTGGTGAATCCAATAGCTTTGGGGTTTGATTAGGCATGGATAGGCATTTGCCAGGCACTGCCATAAGGGTATGTGGAATGATGGCGTAAGGAGATGGACAAGGTGGTATCATTTAGGCTATAGACTTGTATTCAAATAAAGAAAAGAACCAGTCTCTCCCTATTCCAAGAGTGGTTTTCCCTACCTCAGCACAAAATAACATGGGTGCTCATCAGGATGTAAGTCAAAAGAAACCAATATATCATCCTCTGTCCAAACCAACTACTCTGTCCCCACCACTAACAAATAAACCAAGAAGAAAAGGTTTCAATGAACTTAGGTTGACTTAACCGCAGTCTCTTTTTGATCAAGGTCTGATTTACCAAATATACCAGGACCAGAAGAATGACTCCCTTTTCATGGTCTATCTGGTAGAACCTTGGAGACTGTTCCTTGATAGTTCTTTGTACAGGTCTTTAGAAGTCTACTTACCCCCAAGAATTGATGAACAGAGTTTAGACTTTATCAACTCTTCTTCTTATTGCTGGCACTTTGTCAGGACTTTTTATAACTTGACTATTGGGGAGATTACTCCCTGCGAGTTTTTGATCCTTTTGGTACTTTTCACATGTGGTGAGTTGCCAACTATGACGAGGGAGTGTGAGTTCACTCCGAGGCACTGTTGAGATTTATGCTTTCTTATGTCATCACAGTGTGATGAAGGAGTTCACTCCAGAGGACTACTTGACCCTTGGTTCTTTGGGTATCACTACTTTGACGAGGGAGATCACTCCTGAAGAATACTTAACTCTAGGTTCTTTTGGAATCACTACTGTAATGAGGGAGATAAATCCTGTGGAATACTTGACTCTTCGGGCTCCCTGAACCCCACCCAGCTTTCTCGCAACTCCCGTTACATATATCTTGACTTGGGAGTGCAACCGGTTCTTCCCAGGATCTCAGGTTACTGTCGGTTTAGCACGTGTTTAACACATCTTCCTCCTTTCCTCCTCTTTGGTATGTGCAGCTCCGCTGAGCTGTTACTGCAGCGGGCTCAATGTGTTTTATGGGCCACACAGTCCGCGTCGGAGAGGTCACACCACTGCTGGATACTTCCTGCTTCAGCAGCGAGTCGGATTTGCTCTGGCTCTCATAAGTCCTTTCATCTTCTTCTTCGGAAACCGACTGTCTCTCGGCGCTTTGGGCAACGCGAGTTTGAGTTTCTCAGACCCTGCAGGACAGACACCAGCTTTCCTCACTGCTCTTCCTGCTCCCGGAAACACTTTGTCCTTCCTTGGTCTTTACTTTATATTGCTGGGCCTGCCCCATTGCAGCGTCAATGTTTGTCATCAATGCCTTTGAAGTTACCTTCATGCTTCCCAGTGGCCACCTCATCACGGCTCTTTGGTAATTTCTTCTACTGTTGTTCTGAGTGTTTCTTTGGCTCTCCCTCATCTCAGTCCTGTCTGGTCTTAGAGATGCAATTGTAGAGACTTCACAATAACACACATTAGTAGCTTCAGGTTGGGAGGAAGAAAGAGTTAATAGGGCCATGGCTGCAGGGAACAAGGGTTCAGGGAGTTATTTTATGGGACGGGAGTCCTCATCCCCTTGAGGGGAGTCTCTCCATATGAGGTTCTCACACTTTTTACCACCTCTAGGCAGACTATTGGGTAGCAGCCTCACCTCCCTAGCCTAATAGGGACGGGCTACCATCTAGGAAGAAGTGATGAGAACCTGTGAATCGTCACAAGAACTGCCTGGTCATAAGATGGGAAAAGCTGGAAAACGGTGCGAGCTGCCGGGGCATATAATGGCATTTCTTGGCAAATGTCTGTCTAATACCTCTATGCAAGCCAAAACTGTTGGCTTTGTGATTGCATGTTTAAGACAGGACTTCAGTGCAAAGAACAGAGGCAATGACATCGATATTGCTTATAAAATCAACTGGCTGAAGACGCACATTAGGAGATTTTTATTACACCAGGAATTCATTTACAGAGGCAATTAAGTAATTAAAAATTCACAAGAATGCTTAGCTATAACAATGGACAGCACTATACAGCAACACGTTTTGTGTTGCTTTGTAATGGAGCTTGCTGAAAGAGTTCCAGAAAGATTACCTTTTGGTGGCGAGGGGCAGGCAGTTGGTAGAAATGCCATAGGCATTAACATAGACCTGGCTAGTCATTGGGTGGGTAAATGACCAAACTCACCCATAGGATGTGTGTTTCTCTTCAAATTGTATCTCCATCATATCTGTGTTCCACTGCATGAGCTCTGGCTTGCACCTAATAGGCAAATGTCTCTGAATTAATTATAACCACTTGGATTGCTCGGCCCAGCCATCCATACCATTGTTTTCAAATCAGCCTTGGCCATATCACTAATCCCAAACTGCTAGATCACAAGGCCTAAACATGCATGCATGTGGTTGCTTGTCTTCCAGTGCAGAGGGTACATGGCCAAGCAATTGAGATTGAGCTGCACCTTTTGGTGGCAGCAACAACAGTAATTTGTTAATGGCTTGTCCCATTCTGTAGTGGCACAGACATACCAGAGAATTATGGCATGGAATGTTGTGTAGAGCAACGGTAGTGGTAATGTTGAATTCAAAGCCTTACATCTTTCACTATTTAATTTGACTACACTCGCCCCTCCTGAATTGCATTTTTGTTACTACAGTCCTTATCTTTTCACGTATGCTTAAGTATTTAATGCAGCAGAATATATAATTTGAATGTCATTTGTGAGGGCCCCCAGCCAGATGATGCACCTTCTGATGAAGTTGTGTTGAGGCAACATCAGCTGTCATTTATTGTTTGATATGGTTAACCATTTTATTAAGCATGATGTGAAAAAACACTATATTCCCACAAAAGAGAAATGTACTTTACATTACAGAAACCAACATTTTGAGTTTATTTTTGAGAACACAGGAGTAGGCAGCCAGCTTGAATAAGTGTGCTACCTCAGTTATAGTTGTGAATGGCCCTACATCTCTGTGGTCATTTCATGGTTATGGGGCATAAATCATTGTCTAGGGCAAGCAAACAAATCTTGCCCGGGCCTCCTGCAGTTCAGCCTCTCAGAATGATGTCTCTGAGGTTGCTGCGGCATGTTTAGAGATGGAATCCACCTCCCCACACCCTTACTCCTTTGGGTTCCAGTGGTGTTTAACACTACTGGCATGGCCTCCTTCCTAGGGGGAGCCAGCGGTTGGCCTTGGGGGTGGCCCTGTTGGAGCCGGGTCTGAGAGAAAAGCAGCCTCCTTCCATTTTCTGAAACGGAAGCGATTGCCCATGTGACGTTGACCATGGCATTCACACGGTCTCTCTGATTCTGCAGAGTTTTAACCGTTTCTTTCAGATAAATCACAGTTGAAGTAAAAGATCCCTCCTATTTAAATGAAGCTCCCATCTGCCCGAGTCTCCATGAGCCACTGGGTACTGTACTTGAAAAAGAGTCCTGCGAAACTTTAGGGGAAAAGTGGAACTCTGAAACTTTTTACAGAGCAGTTTGAGCGTTTCAAGAACCGTGAAATACTCCTTGGGATCTCCACGAATCTGCCTGAACTCCTGAAACCAAAAGTGAAGTGAAAGGCACCTGGAGAGGTTCAAGAGGAGTAGAGGCGCAAAAAGAAACATTTAAACACTTTGCAGGTCCCCACTATCCCTGGCAGGTTAACACAGTGGGTTAATAATCCTGCTGCGGACATCTGTGTGGACCTCATAGTCCATACTTTTTAACGCAGGCTGGGAGGACTAGCTCTTTAACCATTCTGAAGTTGATGAAATGAGAACCACTGAAAGCCTCGTTCTGATGGCTGTGGAGGGGATCCAGCCCACAATGCATGCGCAGGATTCCTCTGTGTCTGCACATTAGCCTTTCAAGAACCTTGCTCTGGCTAGGCTTTGCTGATGCAGAAAGGTGCACCTATTGTGATGCCACCAGATTTGGCAAATTTCAGCTATTGTGCCATGTATTATTTGCCTGCAGAAACCAGGTACAATTAACTGAAATTAAGCATTCAGTGATGTCCACCATGCTATAATGTCCACTAACGTAGATCTCCGCTAGGCCCAAGTGTGCAGAGAGGAGATCACCATGGACTCCCTGCATGCATGAGGTGGAAGGCACAGGAACATGGGCAGATGCTAGGTTGTGGTGCCCTTCACTGTGCACCAGAAGTGAATCCCTGATCCATCTGTGGCAGATTTCTGAGGCAAGTGTCCAGCGATTCTGGGCCCTTCTATGATGACCTGAAAAGCGATTTTTTTTCCTGGCAGATCTAATGTGGCTCTCAACCTACCTTGCAGCACAGTGTGAAAGGAACAATTAGGGCCTGCACGTTTCATTTCCTGGGGCACTCCCAGAACCCGTAGGCCTGCAGTTAGGCTGATAACGGAAGTAACAAGGCAGTCTCTCCACCCTTTACTTGCCATCCCATAATGCACGATGCACACTGGGTACAATTATCCATTAAACAAAAAGAGAGAGAGAGAGAGAATTAGATGGAGCGATGCAGAGAGTCAGAGACCAGAAACGAGTGGGCAAGATGAGTGAGTAAGAGAGAGAGGAGAGAAACAGAGCCACAGAGACAGACAATAGCTGGATGGGAAAGCGAAATCTAGAGCTTCCTCCATGGGCAAGTAGAAATAGGGTGGGATTGGGTCATGCTAGGTCTTTTTATTGAATGCTGTTTAATGCTTTGCTTTGCCTTGCTATGCATTCAATTGCCTACGGTATGCATGCTATGCTAGATGCAAACTCAGAGCCCAGAAATAGTGGTCCATTTGCCTTCTGACTAGCCACTGATAACTCACAGACCTTCCAACCACCATGCCACTCAGCTGCCCAGGAGCTTACAATGCAATGTGATGGGTAGCAAATGACATAGTCAACCCTCATCACATCCCATCCCTGCACACATGCTTTCAATTATGCAGTTGTATCTCTCAATATCATTTATAATTCTGCCCTGGTAAACCTGAAAAATGCAGGGCTCCCAGTGGCAGCATCTCATGACATCACTCTCTCCAACAAACCCAATACCAACTGACATTTCAGCCTCCCTCTCCATTCCGGACAAGAAACACAAAGGATTACACTGAAGGGCTATTTATTAATAAAAGAGAACTAAATGAATCAATTTAAATATCAAAACATTATACAAATTTGAAATTCAAATGACAGTAGGGGCTACGATAAAGAAAGAGCAATACAACGGTCGCATCACTTTTCTATGCTACATTTACTTGAATAGACTTTTGTAAACACACACATCAGTGTATGGACATTTGATTTATTCATTGCACACATCCACAGTTCGTTCAACAGTGTATGAGGGCTCAGGATTTGTCATTTTATAGGAAACCAAAGTGAATCAGGACATTCCCTGCCTATCTAATTTTTTTTTGTTATTTGGAATAAACATAAACACCCTCCCTCCCTGTCTGTCCAATAGACATCGGAGTATCTCAAACAGCATCCCAGAAACTCTATTTAAAATACAGGCTACTTGACACCCCTGTATGTAAATTGCTTGCAAAAGGAAAATATAGGTTAAATGTTTCTCATTTTCAATTGACAACTTAAAGGCGGGATATTGGGTAGCAGTTAATCTGCTTGGTGATGTTACCAGACATCACTTCAATTACTTTATTTTTCTGGGTATGTACACAGTGAGATATTGTCACGCCGAAAACCTCTGCGATGTCTATGGGTACCTCCGTCCCCAAGCACCAGTGAAGGAGAGATATAGTATACTTCTTCACCAATTATTGAGGCCACAGGTGCGAAGGGTCAGGAACACGGGCACCAGGTGCTGTATGGAAAAAGCGGGTAAGTATGAGTGCAAGACAAGAGACTGGAGATGACCAACAATCAAGAAAACGGAGTGGGACCTACCTAGCATGTAAGATGAACCAGGATGGGGAGATATCAGGGAGCACTGGAGCCAGACCCCCTTACTAGGCACTTGACGTGATACACAGCTGAGGTCCAAAACAAACTTGAGCCCAAAGGAGTTTCCAGAAGCAGTTCCAAAATGTCTGAAGCAGAAAAGGTCCAAGATCCGTGGAAGACAAAACCCAAAAGTTCAAGAAGCCAGAAGTCCGAAATCCGTAGGGAGCAAGTCCAAAGGTGCAAGCCAAATGTCCAAAGTCTGAGAAACTGAGTCCGAGCAACAAATTCAAGGAGCAGGCAAGGCAATCCAAAATCACCAGAAACCAAGGTCCAAAAGCCGGAATATCAGGATCAGAAAAAACACAACGCCACTCGAGATGCTGAGAACAGCTGAGAAGCGCGGAAGATCGGCTTCAGTGTGCTTTTGAGCCGGTGCTTGGGTCACGTGATCGCTTTCTCATTGGGCCACGTGAGTGGTGTTGCGTGTCACGTGACCCTCGCAACCGGAAAGCAGCAACAGGATTGGCTGGGCGGGCCGCCCCTTTAGTATCACGTGAGCGCTGCACACGTGACCAGGAAGCCGGGTCAGTGGAGACCGATCCTCCCCAGCGCCACCGCGGCCATAGTTTCCATGACACCACATGCCGCCTACCCCATGCGGGGAACCCGGTGCCATGGACTCTGAAGGGGCGCGCCCGGGAAGGGTTACTGCCACAGGTATGGTGCTGCTGGGAAGTGGTTGGTATTGTGTGGGTTGTGGGTCTTGTGACAGATATCCTTTTATTCCAGAATACCTCTTCTGTGCTTGATCATTACACAGAGAAGCAGGCAGGGGATCTCCCAGTATATGAACTCTATAATTCCAAAAGCACATATACTTCTTTAATATTCCTTAACTTCTCAGGATGTGTATTCAATGTATCTATCCCACCCCCTCAGTACTTTCACTAATAAAAAGGACTTGGATTTATTCTATTCCCATTTAGAGTACCACTCCCCTCAGGAATATTTACCCTTAATGTTATACTTTGGCTGTCTCATAGACAGGTGGCCACCCTCTTAAGGACTGATTCCAGTCTTCCCCATCTAGAGAAAGGTGGGCATCGGTCAGCAAGATCGGGTCAGCTCCCCTCCAAACCATTGTGTCCCTCTTCTGTATTGGTACCTGTCTGCTGTCTTTTTCACAAAAAATGGTCTGGGTCATTTGCTACAGATAGACTTCACTTGCAGTGCTCTGTTATTAATCAAAAATGGGTCCAAAGGAAAGCAATCTATTCCATTCTCCTTTCTGTTGTTATGAATTCTCAATTCTATCCTTCTTCTGAGAGTTTGTGATAGAGTGAGTGTCTCGATAATCTACAGGTTTGAAATTGTATAGAGCAGAAACCACTCCCCCTAAAGGTGTGCATTATTTCTCTAATCTAATACATCAATGTATGTAATTGGACAGTGTTCCAAAAGTGACATCACACTAAACCAACCCCTCTATACTCATTGGCCAAGGCAGTCTGATGGCAGTAACTTTCAAACTCAGTTTCCCTCCCATTTGATGTGACGTCATTTTGGAGATTTTGTACATTAAACAATTGTTACTTTCTAAAACACCATGCTTCTCAGATGTGATCAGTTACTAATCAGTTCATCAGATTGATCTCCTTTAGATGAATCAATAATGTGGTTCTCATCTCGGCATGACATATGGTGGGTGTGTTATAGATGTTATTGATTTCTCTTTGATACTTTTGTACAAAAATAAAATGTTCAGCTCAGAATAATGGGCTCTTGGGTGCAGACGCTAGGGTATATGACTCATGGGCACGTGCTGTTTCTGCCAAAAATATACGCATTCACCTAATTTACATATTTAAATAAACATCAACAAAATATTGTTGATAAACCATTTCACCCTGAACATTCTTTAAACAAATAACTCTCTAGGACTTTTTGTGCAAAGTTACAAGCGATAAAGTGATTCCCAATGGGCAATTCAAAGGCATTTTTTCTTCTAATTTCCAAAATATCACATGGCATCTCCAGTTTCTCTGCCAGATAACATAACTTCTGGTATCAGTTCCTTTTTTAGCTCCGGGCTGGGGCATTTATGACCCAGAGAGCGTTGGTTGTCATGGCACAAGTTGTGTGAAATACATAGCTGACAGGGCCATTTATGATTCAGTCAAGCCCATATGAATAATTGCAGGATCTGGTTGCCCCTTGTGAGATATTCAGTCTCCAAAGGGGTGACTTTCCCTTCCCTCTTGAAGATTGGGAATGGACTCCTGGGGAGAGCCTATTTGTTGTATAGTTAGATTATTTGTGCACAGACCCTATGGCAGATGAAATTTGTAAATGGGCAGACTTTGTTTTTATGACCTATTCATGTCTTCGTGAACTAGGATCCAAGCAAAGTCATAAGGTTGAATGGTGAACTTGTAAGGCCAGTATTCACACTTTCTGTCTTGGGAAAACAAGTCATCAGATTTTCTGTACCTTGTCGGGGGATGAATGCCATTTGGCTGCCCAGGCCTGTTTTCATTCAGGTTGGTTTCATTCACAATTGCAGCCTTTAAAGTCAAATTGTTTCCCATGTTGCAATTGTCACCTAAAACAGAACAACATTGTAATGTTTTCTTGGTAATCACAGTCCTGCACAAGAATAATATTTGTTATATTTCTGTAGGTTTCTTCCTGCAAAGCGGATTCCCAGTGCATTAAAGGAAAAAATACCTAATGATATGATATGATATGATAGGACATTTATAATGCGCCTGTACACAAGTGTTTCTAGGCGCGGCAAGAAAAGGAAAGGGGGACAGGGAGGACAAAACAACGATCTTACTAGGCCTTGTGTCATTCAGATCGTGCAAGTGCAGGGGAGGAAGGAGAGGGACAAGGGCTAGGGGTGGAGGGGCGGAGGAGAGTGCAAGTAGCTCTTAAGTGCTTTGGTTGGTGGCTCATAATTACAGACAGGGGACTGTAGATTTGCAAAAACAGTCCCTTATTCTCTTCTTTTTGTGCTGTCAATTGTTTATTCATTACGTCGACACTCAGATGTACATTTATTTGTTGACATCTGACGTCATACGCTTGTTGCACGTATGACATCATCATGCTCTCACGTATTTCTGGCTTTTTGAATGCGCATATTACAAGGAAACAGCTCCTCGTTAGTTTGCTTTCTGTTCGGGCACCTGCCAAGTGATTTATTTTGTGGGATCTATCCCTAGACATTGGGCCTCATTACCCGAATGGCGGTAGGGATTTACCGGTACCGGTAAAATACTGGTACCAGTAAATCCCTACCGCCTTACTACGAGGTCCCTTTGCGGGTTGGGTGATTTAACGCCTGCTTTTTGCAGGCGTTAAAATCCAACCCGCTAAGGGACCTCGGAGCTAATTACGGCACCGCAAAATTGCGGTGCCGTAATTAGCGCCTTCCCCATTCCCATAGAGCCCTATGGGGCAGAAATGGGAATGGGGAAGGGCAATGGCGGAAGGGGGATTTACCGCCCCTCCAACCTTGGAATGGGGCGGTAAATCCCCTTTCCGCCAAGGCAGTGCCGGTATTTTACCGGCATGAGCCATGGCGCTAATAGCGCCATGGCTCACCGCCTACCGGGTAATGAGGCCCATTGTGTCACTGGTTCAAGGTATGGGCATGAGCTAATTCGGTGTTACATTAGTTATCAGGCTACACAGCATCCAATTTTTCATTTCTTCAACCGCCAAAGTATTTATTTACTTTAAGAAGGGGTGTCTTTTCATATTAGTCCTTTCTATGCAAAGGAGGACACAAATTTAATGGGTTTCTCCCCCGTTTTTTTCAACCATTTTATAAGTAATCCTTCTTAATGGTCATACATAGGGCAGACCATGACTGATCATGTTCGTTTTTTGAGAATTTTTGAGATTTTTAGACTCCTACTTCTATATTACACTCAATTTATTTTTCTTTATTTTCTTTAGGGTAACATTCTGACAATATATGCTAATCTGAATTTCCAGTTCGTTTCTTCACCCTAATATTACACACATATCAATCCATCTGGATTATACCAGTGCACTTTTGTACGGATGAATGGTATTCAGATCAGAGATTATTAACCAATATAAGGTATGTTCAATATATTTACATAACAGTTGATTAGCATTTCTGCCATCAGCTATTGCATTGTTTACATTGTTTAGCTATATCACACTTTCCTTATTCGCCATTTCCAATTTGACCTTTCTAAACAGATAAGAACATATTATCTGAGCACAGTACGGTGAGCTTCGCTTTTTAGTCGCTTTCACCTCATAACATTATGAATTTGATATATTTAATGCCTGAAACTTATTTGTTGATGACCATCTCTGGTGAACTCAACCTATTGCATGAGCCAGATAGATATTTCTTTTTTAGGATCACACAAGGTGCATTGTCAATGGATAAACAGACTGGTGTTCCACTCACATTTCCTTATGATCTTAGAACAAGGGATTCAACATAATGCATGGTGCTAACATGATATTATATACTTAGTGCCTTACTAACTTTTGATACTCTGATGAGATTATGGGCCTAATTCATGGAACGATTTCCTACGGGATTTTGCCATTATAAAACACTTCCATGAATCAGGCCCTCAAAGTCTTTGTTTTCTAATTGATGTTTTTTTTTCTCACATATCTATGCATCCGACTACCCCCCGTCCCTGACCTGATCTGTGACATTGTTGGTATGTCTTCACATTTTCTTTAATTGTTTATTTTTTTATGTCGATCACATATTTACAACTTGGATGTATTTCTTTATTGTATTATTTATGTATTGTAATATGTGTTTTGTCAAATGTGTTCATGGGAACATTTTGTAACAGCCTTGAAGACAACCAGATGGTCAAAACACGTTTCGGCTGTCCATCATAATTAAAACTCTGTTTTCTAAACATCTGATTTGACATCAATGTTATTAATATATGAAAAATGTGGCTCTTAATTTCGAGGGTTGAGCGTGAGTTGCCTTTACAAAACCCCAAATCTACATCACCTTAAGTGGTTGGGAGGCCAGGAGGCAGTGCAAGAGCAACTGGTTGTGCAGGAGCCTGATCCCGTAAGTCCAGTGACTGGCCAGGTAATAAGAGTGCGCAGCAGACAGGGACGTCAGCAAGGAAGCAGAAGAGAGATAGCGGAAGCAAAAAGGAAGGTCTTGAGTTGCTTGCGGAACCGTAGATGGTCCTGCTCAAATGTGAGAGAGGCAGGGAGGCTGTTCCAGAGGGAGGTCCAGCCAAAGAGAGAGATCTACCCCCAACTCTCTGCCTGGAGAAGCATCTGGCCCTCAGAGAGTTGGAGGTGGATGAGCAGAGGGCTCAAGAAGGAAGATGTTTAGAAAGAGAAAGTTGGATGTATTGAAGTCCCGGGCCCCAGAAAGCCTTGTGGGCAATGCAGAGGGTCTTGAACTTGATCCTTGTAGCCACAGGGAGTCAGTGGGGAGATTTCAGGGCTGGAGACATGAAATCCTGGGCTTGAGGCCAAGGACAAGTCTCACAGTCCTTTTCTGGATAAGGTGTAAAGGGCGAAGAGTAGAGGAAGGCAGATTTAGAAAGTGGCTGTTGCATTAGTCCTTCCTAGAGAAGACCAGGGCTCTGGAGACATTGAGCTTCTGGGGGGAAGTGAGAAAAGGAAGAATACCTCCGAGGAGGTGCAGCTGGTAGTGTGACTTCTAAGAGATATTGGTGAGTGAAGAGAGAAGGAGAGGGTGGAATCGAAGATGACCCCAAGGTTCGTAGCCTCACAGGAAGGGGCAGGTAGAGGGCCCATGGTGGGCAGCTAGAGTGAGAGAGAGAGGGCGGGAGCAGGGGTCCCAATGAGGGGGTCTCAGTCTTACTGACATTAAGGCAGAGATCGTTGGAGGCACACAATTCCTGAATTGCGGACAGACAGTCTGGTATGAGAAAAGGATCAAAAGAGGCTGTAGGGAGCCTGAAGGAGAGCTGGGTGTCATCTGCATTAACACTGAAAGTTAGAGCAGAAAGTAGAGATACAGTGGGCCAGAGGTGCCAGGTAGTGGTTAAAGAGCCAGGGAGAGAGGTTAGACCCCTGCGGAACACCACAAGTAGAGAGAGAGATAGAAGATAGGAAAGACCCAAGTTGGACCTGGGAGGTTCGATCATTGAGAAAGGAGGTCAACCAGGCAAGGACCTGACCAGAGATGCCCAGGTAATTTTGGAGACGATTGAGCAGGATGGAGTGGTTGACCATGTCAAAAGCAGAGGATTGATCAAGGAGAATGAGTACAGAAGGAAGGTTATAGTCAAGATTGGAGAGCAAGTTTTCACGGGTGTTCAGGAGAGCAGTTTCCGTGCTTCTGGCTGCTCTGTAGCCAGACTGATGGTTATCGAGACAACCAACAGATACATTATGTAGATTAAGCTGGGAGATGGCCAGATTTTCCAGGAGTTTGCACAGGAAAGGAGTGATGGAGATCGGGTGATAGTTTGCCGGAGAGGAAGGAACGGCAGAGGGCTTCTTAAGAAGGGGGTGCACAACTGAGTGATTGAGGGGGGAGGGGAAGGTTCTAGTGGCAAAAGAGTGATTGCAGAAATTGGCCAAGGCTGGAGCAAGGGTGCCAATGTGGTCCTTAATGGTTTTGGAGGAACAGGGGAGCACCTGCTTTGACAAGACTTTCATATATCGGACTTGTCTAGAAACATCATCGGAGTGAACAGTGGAAAGAGGAGAAAAGTGTAGGACAAACAGCTGGAGAGGGGCCTGGAATAGTAGAGAGAGAGGAAGAGGGGGTAGAGGCAGAGAGAGTGGACTGGATTGCCAGAGTTTTAGTGGTGAAATGAGATGCAAGGCTCAATTCTGTGTTCCTCCCCTATCAAATGCTGTGCTTTTCATCTCAGATTGGACAATTCTGCAATTAACAAAAGATTCCTGTATTCTTCCATGTGCTTTGTCTTTTACTCTAGACATATATTCTGATTATAGGTGGGCTGCTAACATTGCACATTTCTCCAGATGTGTAGTTTTCAAATGCTGTGCACAAGCTGCAACTCACATTTTGATTTTTAAATGTAAAGTTTTGCTTTGCATCCTTTACTTTCACATCGATTTCTCTACAAACACTGCATTGAAACCACCCTTGACCATAACCTCAAAGTGCAGGATATGAATGCATGACAGGGTCACCAAAAATACTCAGACTTGATATAAAAAAGATTGCCTACTGCGTATGCCCAAGCCATGTTTCAAAACAAACTGTGCCTGCAAGAACACTGACAAGCTCACCCACAGACAGAGCCTGGTTTCTTCCGATCTGCATTCATCAACATTGCATTAACAGCCCTCAACTTCGACTAACCCAATCCATCTCTTGCAGCACTTTAAGGGCTAAGAGGATATTAAAATAAATGGTAAATGTTATACTACATCACTTGCATTGGCAAAACATAACGTATGACAATGTTACCTTCCTTATTTTTATTCTTTGGCAAGACAGCTTAGTGTTTTAATGCCTATGCTATAGACATCAGTAGCAGGCTGCAGATCGCAGGTCCGAATGAAGGCCGGGAAAATGTTTGGAGACTATTAAATGGGTTCTATTGAGCTAAGAGATGAGACATAACTCCTTAAATTGTGCCCCCAAACAATTCAATTTGAGAAGTGTGCTTTATCAAAATAAATGTTTTATTCCTTTTTCATTTTAAATCAAGAATTCCAGTAATAAAGAGGACAAAAAAAGCGTCCTATCACTCTTTTAATTTTAAATACACAACTCCAGTCATAAGAGGACAAAAGAAGTCTCTTCATCAACTGTTGTTGAGTCTACAGTTAGTTGGTCTCCAACTTTACCCTACTTTGTAAGGGTCATAACTCCAAGAACGGTTATCGATACAGGATTCTGGTTTTCATTTTTGTGTTGTAAAGTATAAAATATAAAGGCTAATAGGGAAGCTATATTGATATATGGCCCTCCACCAAATGCCAGGAGTAGTTCCTGTCTTCAATGCAGAGGATTTGCAGCTATGACAGCTCCCAATATTTGCTTTTTCATCCTCATCCAAACCATTCTCTCTAGAAAAGAAGTCTCCAGAGCGGGTCGTGGCAGGTCTTCTCCCACAGTGGACATGGCCACTGCACCACTAGAGGGGTAGAGGCCCAGGAAGACAGATTACGTTTGTTTTCAGGCTTACCTTCTTATTTGAATATTCTATTTTTGTTGGATTTCCCCAGCCCATTTGAGACCTTAGGAATTTCTTTGAATCAACTCCGGTCGAAGTAAAGTCTTTTTTTGCGATCCCAGTTGAGACCTTTGGATTCATTTCTCGGCCTTGCCATCCCCGTCAGAGGACACTGTATTTTAGATGGACCATCTGCTGACTTTTTCATAATGACAAATGGAATCCTTAGCCTTTTTTGGGGTTTTATTGGTGGGTTGGAGGAGGGGGCTGACTAATATTTTTGCGAAATAGACGAGGTGTCACAAATCACATCAATGGAAGTAGCTTCTTCTTAACCTATCTTTTCGTATCATTGGCCACCTGTTGCCCAAGATCCCCATGTCTATCTGCATCGTAACAAGGTTGTCCTCAAAATGGCTCTTATTGCAGTATTATGTAGGATTTTGGTAATCAGACAAACCATGTCTTTGTTTTTCCCTAAGCCCCAGTCCCGGGAAGACACTGGAAACATTCTCCAGCTCACCAAAAGCACACTGTTGTGGTTTCCAAGGGCTGGTATGTGTCTTGTTGTATTGCTGCTCTTTTGTGTCATAAGTTCCTGTTGGGATGTCATCAGCCAGCTTTTCTGCTGTTATCCAGAATCATGGCGGTTGCAGTTACACAGGGCTATTACATTATAATATTGTACTGCGTATCTTCCTGCACCAATGGTGTGCCCATATGCACAATCATGGGTATTAGTATGTCATTAAATATTGTTCTAGTTGCTCTATGTGCTTCCCTTCAGTGACTTTGTTTCAGTCGTCGGGTCATGCCTCCTTTGGGTTTTCATTCACTAAGATGTGTGAGGGTAAGAAGGCTGCAAGGAATACGTTCAAGACCCTCTGCATTTTCCACAAGGCCTTCTGGGGCCTGGATCCTCAATACCTCCAACTCTCTCTTTGCAAATATCTTCCTACTCGAGCTCTTCGCTCCTCACCTCCAACTCATTCAGGGTCAGTTGCTTCTCCAAGCAACGAGTTGGTGGTAGATCTCTTTTTTCGGCTGGGGCCTCCCTCTGGAACAGCATCCCTGCCTCTCTGAAACTTTAAGAGAACCACCTCTGGTTCTGGAAGCGCCTCAAGACATCCCTCTTGGCTTCTGCCTTCTCTATTCCCCTTCCCTGCTGATTTCCTGGCTGATACTGCACTGGTCACCTGGCTACCCTCTGATTTGGGCCCAGGTCCCTGCCTGCTCAGTTGCACACCCGCACTGCCTCCCGGCAACCTTTGCACTTTGGTCTGTATTTGTAACCAGTCCCCCTCCCTGCACTTCTGGACACCTGGTCTCTGCACTTACCCTTTCACCTGCCACCTGTTGGCCGCACGTCTTGTTATTGTTTTGATCCCATGTACAGCACTGCCCCCCCTTCCTTCGCCCTGGCACTTTTCCCCTCTCCACTCCCCTGCACTTGTGTGATCTCAATGTCACTTGGCTTAGTAAGATCATTGTCTCTGTCATCCCTCTGTACCCCCTTCCTTGCCTTGTCGCGCCTTACAAATGCCATATCATATCAAATAGCACTTGATGTGTGAAGTTTCTTAAAATCTGAATACTTTTTTGAGAAGCACTGTGTGAATACCTTCCTGATGGCTTCCTTCCTCTCCCCTTTCTTCCACCCCAAAAACGAACAACAAATATAGAAATAAAGCATATGTTTGTGGAACCCCTGGTGATAATTTAAATCCCTTTTTCTTAACTTTTCTCTTTCCACTCCAAAAAAGAAATCTTTTGTGAAACCGTTTATTGTTTTCTGTCCCATTTCCCTTCACCATCACAGAAATAGGACAAGAGAACTCTGCTGGGAAACTCTTTGTACTGGGGGAAACACCCATTGCCCCACAAATGTCATGGGACAGAGTGGATCTCTTTGGAAGCATCCTATCTTTGGGGGAGGATGAAGGTCGACAAAAGGAAGTGGAAAAGGATGAAGTGTTATCAGAAAGTGGAATCGGGGGATGGAAGAATGGAAGGGTAGCGGGACAGGACAGAAGAGGTGGTAGAGCTGGAGGTAGATCAGGAGGTGGAGTATGAGGAGGGAGACATTGAGGGACGGAAGGAGGGGAGCACGTGGCTACATAATAACAATCCCCACTAATCAATTCCACTCCACATTTTGGTTTATAACTTGAAGAAGACAAAAAGTCTTCATCGCCTAAGCTGGTGTATTGGCTTTGACTGGGTGTCTTGGAGTAATGTTCCTCAAAGTACTGCTGGTTATTTTTAATGAATGATAATTTCTCAACATGGGACAGTGGCAGGCTTCACCTGTGCCCATATACATCAGCCCTGGCAGCACTAAAGACTTGTTCATGATGGTACACTATCTGTATTATATCTGTTTTTTTAATGTGCCCCTTTCTGGATTGGTCACTCTACACGCTGAAAGAATAGCTGTTTTTATTACCCAATGATTTCCAATTATTTTGACCTCAGAAAATGAAGGGTACAGTGCCCCCTGCCGGGTTTCAAAACATACCAAGTGCAGGCTGGTCCCGAGTCAGGGGTGAACGATTAACTGCCGGACACATGCAACCTGTACCATTGGACAGATTCATGTGAACACTGAGAGAAATACAATTGCGAATATGAAAAAAAAGCTGCCACAGGACCGCCCACCCATACTCCCCTTACCTTACCTAACACCCTAATATAGTTGCAGTGAAATGTGGAGTAAAAGGTTCCACACTTTTGTATTCAGACCTTTCTGATTCAGTATTTTGGTGTGATACCCCATTGGAACACTAGAGCCCAGATTTATTCTCTGAAGAGCTTGCTCCCCGAGAGTCACGGAAGCCGAGGGGTAAACGAGGAGCAGGGGGGTCAGGGTTCTGCCCGAGGTATCCATCCTAGAATTCTCCCTGCATCAATAGTGTTCTTACTATGGGTGCTGGAGTAACAAGTATTAGCCACATGGCTTGCCTGCCAGAATCATTCAGTGGTATTCAAACACAGAAAGCTATTTCCTCACAAGCTGACAAAAGACCTTTAATATGCTAAGGTACAAGCAGGCTGGAGTCCATGTCGCTCCTCTATGCTCTGACCCTAATGGCCAGAGAAACGAATAAATGAATGGAAGAATACTTAGAAGATTACTGACTGACAGCCATGGCAAAGGAACATGTTTCTATTTACATTGCTGTCTGAAAGAGCGTGTATAGCGCAT
This sequence comes from Ambystoma mexicanum, assembly GCF_040938575.1. Taxonomy (NCBI): domain Eukaryota; kingdom Metazoa; phylum Chordata; class Amphibia; order Caudata; family Ambystomatidae; genus Ambystoma; species Ambystoma mexicanum. The sequence continues at coordinate 1,166,361,122 of NC_090935.1, read as the reverse complement.
GGATGTAGCAAGGTGCTCTTAAGAAGGCGGCATCTCTGAGCTTGCTTCCAGTGGCGATGGGTGAACCGGAAGGTCTGGGACAGGGGAGGGAGGCTTGGCACTCTGACGTGTCGCAGGACCTGTGTTAAAAAAAAAAATCTTCACTTAGGGCACTTCGGATGAAATTGTTATTATTTTGAGAGGCACGTAAACTCCTGTAACTGGGGTGAGGGGTCACCTCATAGAGCAAGGACTGTGCAGTTTTTAAATGTTTTATTGTTTTATGTTTTATTGTTTTGCCTCTTGCGCTGTTCAGGGCAATTTTCAGTTCTGCTTCTGGGATGACGGCCTTACAGTGAGGTATATGGGTGGTTTATGCTTTTTGATGATGTCACAAATCTGTTTGTATGTCAAATCTACCGATTCAGGCCTTGCTGCCAGTCCTGAGGCAATCAGCACCTTGCCAATGGGATCTCTAGAGAAGTTCTTATGAAAGTAAATACTCAATAAACAAGAGTTGTGTTTGCAAGTCAATGGCCCTCATTAGGACTCCAGCGGAAAACCATGGTGCTATTAGCACCATGGTCGATGCCGGAGTCCGCCATGGCGGAATGGGGAATTACCACCCCATTCCAAGGTTGGCAGGGAGGTAATTCCCCATGTCACCATGGCCCTTCTCCATTCCCATGTGTGCCCCATGGGGCATAATGGGAATGGGGAAGGCGGTAAGTACGGTACCTGTCTGGCCTCTGATTATATGAAAGGCAAAGGTCTGCCCGACCGTCCTGCCTATCCTATTAGATTGTATGCGCCTCATCACATTCGGAACAATGGCTTATGGAGAAAGAGGTGGCATCGGAATATCCTACAAAGACGCCTTTCTTTGAAACTCCCTCCTGTGAGAAATACCAATATCTTTCAGTTGCACGACGAGCAGTTGTAATTTTGATTTTACGTATGGCTTTGACCCCAACTTTGGAGGAGCATACCGCGCCGGTGAAGGTCTTGGCAAGGGCTCAGGGCCATTACTGGCCTGGTACGCCCCACCGAAGTGGGGGTCGTAGGTATTTGCACCCAGGGGCTTCATCTTTTTTTCAATTAAAGGCCAATTTGCTGTGGAAAAAAAAGATGGCTGCACGCCATACCAAATAGAAAAGACCCCTTTCTATTTAGAAGAGGGACGAAGACCCTTTTCTATTTCTGTGATGGTGGCCCGATGGGAAGGAGCGACTAAGCAAGGGAGCCAGCAACCTAAGACCCTACAGATGTTTTGGGCTATGACTTATGATGTTTTGCCCTGGACTATGCTGGTTAGTGCTGATGGGAGTTGATGTCGAAGACATTGGGCCTCATTACGACCCTGGCGCTAATGGGTTAACGGCGCCGTAAAAGGCTGCGGCGCCGTTAACCCATTAGCGCCTGATTACGAGGTCCGTTTGCGGGACCCGACCTTAACGGCTGGTCTACACCAGCTGTTAAAGTAGGGACCCACAAAGGGACCTTGGTGCTAAGTACGGTACCGCAATTTGCGGTACCATACTTAGCACCTTCCCCATTCCCACAGAGCCCTATGGGGCGAAAATGGGAATGGGGAAGGGCCATGGTTCAATGGGGAATTACCGCCCCGCCAACCTTGGAATGGGGTGGTAATTCCCCATTGAACCATGGCGGACCCGTTACAACACCGGCACCAACCATGGTGCTAATAGCGCCATGGTTTAGCGCCGGTGTTGTAATGAGAGCCATTGTTAGCGTCAGAGGTTGTTAACCGTGGGTTTAGGCTATGGTATTGACAGTAGGGAAAACAGCGCCCCGGTGCAAAAATGTGATGAAATACTGTGTTTTTGCGCAGTGGCAATTTTTGCCTGAGTGCTAATTCCATCCAAAATAGCGCTTTCACCAGACAAATACAAATACCTGCTATTTAAAAGCGATTCATAGGAAGACTGCCTTTAAACCCCGCAAATCGGAGTTTAGGGCGAAGACCCTGTGAAACCAGCCCTACTGTGACAAGTCCACACAGACCATGAAGAATCCTAACCCACGACTACATAATCAACCCGAGAAGATGGAGTAATGAGGCTCAAACCGCGGTATCCAAAAATCACTACTGATTGATAAAATCTATCAGCGAGAAGAAGACAGACAGAGTTCTGAAGAGCTCACTTTGGGCAATTGTTTAAACAATTAACATCACAAGAGCTCCATGAAACCCTGTATAGCAGAGCAGGCATGCAAGAGAAATAGCAAACAAATGCAGTGCAGGTGAAAGCCTGTGGCTTTGTTGAAGGCTTTACAATATTTACCACTGCTAAGCATTTCAAATAAGTCTCTCCAAGCATCAAATGCACTTCTTGATTTCTTTGCAGACTCAAAAGACAGTAAGACTGCATTGCGCTGTGGGTTGAAATAGACAGATTAAGAAGTTTGGGATCTCTGACAGAGATGACCTGCAAAGGAAACTTGTTATTTGCAGGTCTCAATTCAGATGTAGGTTCTCATAACTCTGATATTTTAAATATTACCATAGATTGGGATGGTCCTGCATTCGGTCCCAAATATTCTTGCTAAGCTTCAAAATGCCCGTGCAAGCTGCTTCATAGCTGCTAACCTAACACAGTTGTAATTTGAGTCATATTTTGGAGACACAGCAGCAATTCAGGAATTTCATATCATTCAGATATTGGTCAGACAATACACGTGTTTCTCTGCTATGCGTGGATCGCTATGCGGTATGTTTTCCTGTCAAATATTGCAGGTAGCCCCCCTTGGGAACATTTTGCAGCTACGTATGCTCGCTCAAATGCTGGCTGCTGCTTATCTGGCATTTGGGCATGGGTAAATATGCTTGGAATTTAAGGAGTGCATTTAGGCGAGGAGAAATGCTGATATTATTGTGCCCATTTTCCCCACCCTCAAAGACCAGTACAGATCACCCAGCCGGCGTTTGGAGGGTTTTCTTACATGTGGGCAGGGCAGGTAGGAGGAGCCTTAAGCAAATGTGGGTGGCGCATGGGCTGGCTGTGAGCGTGGCATACATCTCAGGGTTTTTGATTTTCAAATGTAGGCAGGTCTGGCTTGCACCCTTACAAAGTATGTGTAATGAGGTTCCTTGTGGAGTCGCATTTTAAAAGGAGTTGAGCAGGAACATCAATAGATTAGCTTAGGACAGCGTTGTCCAACTCCAGGTCTCGAGTGCTGGACCCAGGTCGGGTTTTCAGTATACCCCTCACTAAAATTCATGAGAACAATTTGCATGCAATGATTCTAAATGCATTCACACTTTTTCTCATGATCATTAACGAGGGACATACTGAAACCCAGTCAGGATTCTGTCCCTCTAGGCCTGGAGTTGGACAACCCTGCCTTAGGATATGGCAGTAAGGCCTCCTTACTGCAGTACTGAGGTACTCAGTGGCGTACATTCAGGAGGTACCGCCCATTAGCCATAGTTTTGTGACAGCAGCCGAGTCATGACTCAAAACCAAGTAATGACTATAGGGGCCTTGTTCTCTATAGGTGTATTCTATGCATGCTCATTCTAAAGACTTTTAAGTAGAACTACAATTCGAGATGGACAAAAAGTTAATATAAAAACTAATTTGAAAAAAGTGGACAAATTGCAGATTTCGATTTGCAAGTAAGTTATTTTCAAATCAAGCACTGTGTGTTCATTTTTAGCTTCCTTGTTTAAACCCGCTTTAAATAACTGTTCCCTAATATGAAATGATATTTGAACACTTAACTTTCCCCGCTGCTATAAGCAAAAATACTGATTGGAAAAAGGAGTGAAGGGAAAAAAAGACGCTGGAATAATTGCACTGCACAGAGGCAATGCAGGCGTTGACATGGAAACAGAACATTGTAGGAATTGCTAATATGATTATGTCTATGCCATGTAGTGACTTTTCCACATGAACACGATTCCGAAAAAATATTAACTGTAAAAGAAGTTAAAATAAGGCTGAAACATGAGACATAATAATTAACCACGCTGACAGGGTCAGTAGGCTGACCCTGTACACAGGGGTGGACTAGGAACCAAAAGAGACCCTGGAAATAATGTTTAAAGTGGCCCCACATTTTCAGCAGCCAAATCCTTTTTCAATGAGAACATTTGGAAATACCACACAAAAGAGGCCCAGGGTGCAGAGGCCTACCAGGAAATCTCCAGAGTTCCCTTTAGGCCAGTCCTACCCCTGCCTGTACAGAAGAGATGGGTACTCTGCTAAGCCTGGGGTGCGAGGCCTATCAGGGTGGATGCCAGTCCCAGTGCTACCCCAGAGGGGGGAGGTGGCAGCTGGGACGGCCCCAGTCTCTGTCCCTTCTCTAAGTGCCTGTGTGTTAGAAAATGGTACCACTCTTTGTCACCCCATACTTCCATTTCCGAATGCTGACCAGTTTCTCTCTATTTGTTGGTTGCATGGTAGTCCAGCTTGCAGTAGCCCCCCAATGGTGGGCCTCTTGAGGGGTACCAAGTATAGGTGCACCTCAACTGGCAGCACAAAACCAACAAACCGCACTGGGACATGGAAGAACCGACCAAACCAAAGGTCAGTGCGTGTGCGGAAGACTTTAACATGAAACCGAAAGTGGTACCAGGGAGGCGAAGGAAAAACTGATGCGTGAAAGGAAGGAGAAGGTATATATTAAATCATTATTTTATTTTATTCTGATTTAAATATAAAAATATCAAAATCACAGAACATTTTAATTAATTCTTTCTTAAAAAAGACATCCTAACATCATGCATACAATCATTCATTCATTCGCAACTAGTATAATTTCATAAAACATGACATTATTTAATAAAAAATTCAATTTAATTCCACTGTAATTAAAACAGTAGTTCACTCCAAACAAATATCGACTATCGGTGCCCACCAGCATAGATCTTCTTTAGAAACAGGGCTTCCCAGTTCAACAATAGTTTCGACTTGACAGATTGTGTTTGTCTTCATCAGGATAAGTGAACATTAGAAACGTTCTTTAGTCTGACCACTTAGGATTCAAAACTTGCTTTTATGGTTCCACAGTACATGACATGGTGCTTCTCTTTAAGAGTATCCACTGGTTCACACGCGCTCTTCAGGTGTGGTGAAATAAAGAAAAAGAGTAGGAATCTGTACTTCTTCCAAAGTCACGGGACCTGCTAGCTTGGAAATCCAGTCTCTAGGTGCCTTCAATTGAAGTGAAATAGAGAAACAGAGAGGAAATCAGTACTTCTTCCAAAGTCACGAGGACCACTGGCTTGGAAATCCAATCTCGGGGCCTGCCAAAGTCCCGGCTAAAAACAGGAAACGAATACCCATCCGTGGTTCTGGAAGACTGCCATATGTTCCTTAGGACAACTGTGCTCACTGCACCAGAGCTGAGAAGAGGCGTTTCTAAACATAATTCCCCCCCACTCGAGACGGAGAAGCTGCTTGCTGAATCAGAGCCGTGGAGAAGCTTGTTAAGAAAGAGTGTCATGCCAAGGACTTGGACACTCACACAAACTCAAACTTTGATCATAGCGGGCCGCTTATTGTGATCCGCAGCAGCCCTGCACGAGAGAAACGGGTGGGTCTTTCTCCCTTATAAGTGTTTCATTGCCTGCTACAGCTCCCGACAGCAAAGGCAGAGAAAGATTGGCTGGGGGGACCATAATGGGAGAACCCACTGATATAGGAGGATATAAGGGACAACAGGAAACAGAAAAGTATCAGCTCTTTGGAGTGAAGTCAGAGATGGCAGAACAAGAGACCAGAAGGAGGAAGGACTGTGGAAAGGAGTGTAGAGGCGGTTTGTTTAGGAAGAAGATGAGATATTAGCTGGTGAAAAGTGGTACTCTGTTGTGAGTGTGTGCATGATGTGTAAGTGAAAGTGTTAGTAGAAATGAGTGAGTGAAGGGTGACTGATGTAGTGAAAGGAGGTTGATTGTGGAGAAGGTGGGGTGAAGGAGTGGTGGCGTGAAGGTGGGAGGAATGGTAGTGTAGAGGTGGGGTAGTAATGGTGAGGAGGTTGAGTATTTATGTTTTGAAGGTAGGAGGACATAGAACATAGGTGGGAGTTGTAGGGCTGAGGAGGCAGAGTAGTAGTGACGTGGAAGGAGTGACAGTGTAGAAGTGGCAGTATTAGTTGAGAGAAGGTGAGTTGTAGGGAGTATGATTGGGGGTTGGAGGTGAGTAGTAAGAGGACGACCATTTTATGGACAGGAGAGGAAGTGCTAGAGAGAGAGTTGAGAGAGAGAGAGAGGGAAGACTGTGGATGGATTAGGGCAGAAGGAGGGGAGTAAGACAGTAAGATCCAGGGAAAGGAGTACAAGGGCGTGGAAGACCAGGCCAGAGCTTAGATTAATTGGAAGATGATACCCAGCCAGGCTAACTGATAGGTGTCACCTCGATTGGTCCCAGAGGAAGTCTAGAAGGCGCTTGCCTTTAGGCAATCACCTATAGATAGATAGCTTTTAGATAACAGGGGTTATCGATTACTAGCAAATATCTGGGGTCGAGGGAAGCGTGGGTTATGGTGGGACTACCCATCCCTATTCCAGAGAGAGAGGGGCACCCACTAGGCCCTTTGCTCAACTGGAACCTCGTCTGGGAGCTGGTGTGCTTCTGAAGCCATCTGTGACACCACTGTACTCGAATCCACCCCTTTACAATTCGATATTGTTACAAGTAGTACAATTTAATGAGGTGTTTGGAGTCAATAAAAAAAAATACAAGCAATTTTAAATTATAAAACATGCTTGCCATAATAACTCATCAAGAAATAGCTAATGTCTTTGTGAGTTGCAGTTTGGAAATTAAAGTGTGCATGGCATGGTTGATTGTGTCAAATTGCAGGATAGCATTATATCATTTAGACTGAAGGTTTACACCAATACGAATTATAGGTCAATGAACCTAAGTACCAGGGAATGTTGCCATCACACCTTCTCTCACTCATGCCTATATGCAACGGGATCGACACAAAAGATCCTCTCTAGAGGGTCGCTGATACGGTTTTGCCGCATTTGACAAACGTATAAAATACAGATTCTGAAAATACAGAGGTAAGTGAGCAGGGGTTGCGGGGGTGTCCCCTGCACTCCTACTTCAGTATTTTCAGGTTCGGGGCCTCGGTGGTGTCCGCTGCATACAAGCAACAACTGGGGGTGGGGGGGAGGCGAGGGGAGAAAAGCTTGAATTGCAAAAGGCGGCAGAGTCGGCCTCAGTATTTTGCAATCCGAGCTTTTCCTCTACGTTCTATTATTGAAGTCTATGTAAAAAGGACGAGTATACTCGTCCTTGGCACTTAAAGGGTTAAATTACATCCATATGCAACACTTACCCCACCTATCCCTTCTCTCCTTCCAAATAACTCCTTACTCTATCTCTCTCCCTCAGCATTCCTCTGTTAGTCCCCTGTCACTCTTTAACACCCTCTCATCCATACCTCACGTCCTTCATCCTACCCTTACTCCCTCCGACCTTTCGCCACTCTCTCTCACTCATGTGTGTTCTGTCCAGTGCTGCACGGCCTGTAAGTACACGTAAGTACATGATGTTTTCCTCATTCTCCACAATAAGGGAGAAGCTAATGCAGGAGATTGGAGTCCTAATGTCCAATCGTGTCATACCAGGGGTTCAGCAAAATGCAAAGAGACATGTCTAGGCAAAGAGTCTGAGTGCACTTAATTAGAAACACATGAAACAAGACTTCAGGTGTGAGCGCATTGCTATCTTGAAGATGGAGATGTTTACAATCTATGATCATTTCTAAATTACATTAAAAACATATTAAACGGCTTGAACCATACTCATCTAAACTTGTGGTAAAGTTTTAAACTGGATCTTTTTCTCACATGTTGCATTGCTTTATTACCTAACGAGAAAACCCCACTAGGGAAACTGGTTGACAAAGATCCCAGGAAAGGGGATGAACTTTTGCAATGGGCCCTGTTCACTGTCAGGAAGACGCCACAGGCGTTCCACATGATACTCTCCATTCAATCTGATTTATAGAGTGGAGCCTCTGGGGGCCTTGGATATGCTGAGAAAGGAGAGGGAATACCAGGGACAGACCAATGCCCTATTTAAACAGAACATCATAGAAGGCATAGGCCTATTGATACACGTAGCTCACAAATGGCTACTGGTTAGTCAACATGAGCAAAGTGGCTATATGAACACCAGGCTTACCATGGGAATTTTACTTTACTTTACTCAAATTTATTTATTTGTACCGCTGCAGAAACGGCCCAGAGGCATATGGGCGCCCAGGACTAGAGTCCCTACAGAGATGGTTCTAGACAATACACACAAAAACCATAAAAACCCTGCAAAAACGTCCCAGAGGCATATGCGTGCCCAGGACTAGAGTCCCTACAGAGATGGTTCTAGACAATACACACACAACCCTAAAAACCCATATATATATATATATATATATATATATATATATATATATACACACACTATGCTCATTGTGGCTGCCAATATCCCCCCACGGATTCAATAGACATTTAATGTCTAGATAAACTCAATATGGCCGCCCTTCATGTTTAATATTCTGTCAAGGTGTCCACCATTTTATGGACCTAATTCTACATTATTGATACACCCATCATGGTGTCTTTCAGACTCACAGTCTAGTTTCCTCGTAGAGAATGAATGGAAATATCTAGTCATTCGCCAATCCGCACAGAGCAGCACTACGGGAACGGTTGCCTAGGAAATTAGATATTTAAGCCTAGAACACAGGTATTTTACATGGAATTCGTTCTCCTTCTGTTTTGCCACCTGTGTAACTGAGCAGCATTTTACATGACCTCCTTTGTTTTCTGTAGACTTCCTCCTGATCACTGTTGAACAAACTCTTTTTTTGTCGGATTTTCATCTATATAGTTTTTTGGTAAATTCCTACCTTTTTCAATACTACCAAATTCCCTAGTGTGCCACTTTTTTGGGGTAAATTCTTATGACGCAAGGTTAATCTAATCCCCTCCTCAAGGTAATTGGGAAATTGGTTCAGCCTGTTTGCAACTGTAGCGAGCTACCTTGGTATTCTGAGATAATGTCGGTACTTTTGTTGAACTATTTGTTTGCTGCATGTGGAGCTTAAGACATTGCGACTGACCAATGTCAGGAGTAGTATGTAAAGAAGGAAGAACCACAAAGACTCCACTTGTTGCGCTCCAAATCAAAATTGTATTAAAAAAGAAAATTATACAGAATTACTTCATTCCATTTTTTAATGCTTTTTTTCTTCCCAATTTTTCAATTTGATTCGTTCCTTTTGTTTTCATTATTTACCAATGTTTGAAAAATGCAGATTCATTTTCATTCACATTTGTTACTTTTTGAAGAAAAAAAGATTTTCCTTTGTTTACATTCAATATTGTGGTTAGTTGTTTAAGCTAACACCCTCTGGTTATTTGAGCTGACACCCTCTACACGTGTTTCACCAAGCTATGTTTTGCATGGTTCTTCAGGAGGGATTTAGGTAGCTTTTATTTGTGAAAACACTGTCTATGTTGCCATTAATGCAGTTCTACGGAAAAAACGGGAACAAGAGAAAAAAAGGTTGTTTATAACCATGGTTTGTGTAAGCACTGCTTTCATTAACTGTCCAATGTCATTGATTAATTACATAGACAATACAACTCACTTGTGATATGCTTGAAAATGCGATACGTGTCCTAGGTGCATTCCTTTGTTGCCTGCATAGTCAAGAGTTGCCGGTTTGGCAGTTCACCACTGGGCTCTATAAAGTAGCAAAAACGAAAATCTGTTGTGTAAAAAATTTAAGTAGCATTTCTCTAGCTAATTTTCCTGTATGGCATTGGCATTGATGGGCTCACCTGAGTTCCTTACGGCTGTTATCCTGATCAATTCTGGCATGATTTTGGGGAGATGCATCGGATTCGATTGTCCAATGCATCCCCCAAAAAGGCCGCTCTAAATTTTGCGTCTGGAGCGTTGCGACGCTGGGTGATGACGTCACTACGCTCTAGATGCTACATTCGCCTCCCGGTTGCCATTTTGGATGGGGTGGACGTTGTTGATTGTGATTTTGTGAACCCTAATACGAGAATTCTCTGTATTTTCATTTGTATGGATTGTTGGATGAGAAGGGCTTAATTTGGCCCGAATCTAGGTACGGACTAATTTATATTAGCTTAATTGAAAAATATTTTAGAATCCTGATGTTAGTTCCTATGTCTTATTTGTACTGGTCAGTCTTGCACTCTAATATATGGTGAAAAAATATGTGAAAGAAATAAAAATAATAATAAAAAAAAATACACATACAGATTAAGATAAACTGTTCATTACATGTTCCATCATGGAAATAACTTTTGGTTGCACACTTAGTCTAGAAAAAGTGGCCCATTTCTGTGTCAGAATTTAGTCCGTGATTGCAACAGTCTAGAATGCATATCCATTTCGCTTCATGCTGAGAGAGTTTTTTCTCCCTGTTTCCTCCTCTCTGGCTTATCTTGACATGTTCAATCCGAAAAATCTAATACCATCTATGTTGTTATCTGGATGTTCAGATGCAAAGTGTTTCCCAAGCGGGTATCTTATGTCTCTGTTTCTAATGGTGCGTAGATGTTCTGAGATTCTGATTTTCAAAGGCCTTACAGTGCTGCCTATGTAGATCTTGGAACATATGCATATGACAGCATTTATTGTGTAGCTCGTATTGCAGTTCATGAAATCCATGATTGTGTATACTTTACCATTGGGTAATCTGATTTCTTTTTACTGTTTTCTGCAAATTTGCAATAGTTATATTGTCCACACTTGAAAAAACCTTTTAGCTTGTCTTGTGACCATAGTTGAGTTTTGCCTTTTGGCGATACACCTGTTGTGAAGTGTGATGGGCATAAGATTTGTTTTAGATTTTGAGCTTTCCGGTAAGTAATGAGGGGATAGTCTTCAACAAAATTCTTAAAATCACTGTCTAGTTTGAGTATATTCCAATGTTTATTGAGTATCTTCCTCAATATCTTGTTGTCCGTACTGTAAGTGGTAACAAATCTAATTTTATTGTCTTGTTTGTCTGTTAGCCCATCTTTAGTTTTGTTCTGTAAAAGATCTTTGCGGTTGCGTTGTTTCGCTTTGGTTGATGCTGCTTTCAATTGATTCTTGTTGTATCCTCTTTTTTGAAATTTCAGGGTTGCTGTCTCCATGTGTTTATTCATTTCATTCTCTTGGGTACAGTTGCGTTTGATTCTGATGAATTCTCCATAGGGTATATTTTTGATCGTGTGTGGTGGATGATTACTGCGGGCATGAAGAATGCTGTTACCTGTGGTTGGTTTTGTGTAGAGTGTTGTTTGAATTTTGTTGTTCTCAATGTATAATTCCAAATCCAGGAAATGAATCCGATTAGTACTTTCTTCCATGGTGAGTTTAAGATTATAGTTGTTGTTATTGAGATATTTATGGTAGTCTAGCAGGGTTGATTGATTGCCATTCCATATTACCAAAATGTCGTCTATGTACCTGCCCCAAAATACAATGTTGTTATCATCTTTGAATGCTTTGTGCAGCCAGGCATGTTTTAGTTCAAAGCTGCCCATGTACAGGTTCGCATAAAAGGTGTGAATTTGGCTCCCATGGCTGTGCCTTGGCATTGCTTATAAATGATGTTATTAAACAGAAATATATTGTTGTGTAGAATGAAATTCAACATTTTGAGTATCATGTTGTTCTGTTCTAGATATGAGATGGATCTTGCTTTTAGAAAGTATTCCATTGTTTACATGCCCTTCAAATGCAGAATGCTGGTGTACAGAGCTGTAACATCAAAGGTGACTAGTCTGTAATTTTCTTCCCAATTTATGAGTTCCAACTGTTGTATGATATGTTTTGTGTCCTGTACGAATGATGCTAGATTTGCTGCCAGCGGTTGTAGAAAACGATCGATGTATGCTGAAATGGGTTCTGTAACTGAGCCTATGCCATTAATTATGGGTCTGCTAGAAGGTATTGTTAGGTAACTTTTATGTATTCTAGGTAAGAAGTAAATTGTGGCAAGTACCGGGTGTTTGGTCTTCAGAAAGTCTAATTCTTCTTCTGAGAGAAGGCCATTCTCATACCAGTCTGTAATCATCTGGTTCCATTCTGCCATGATCGTAGGTAGAGGGTTATCTTTAAGTTTAGAATAGCACGTTGTGTCATTCAGATGTTTTTCCTCCAATTTTGATTTGGAGCGCAACAAGTGGAGTCTTTGTGGTTCTTCCTTCTTTACATACTAATCCCCTCCTCATTCTGTACAAAAATAAAATTCTGTAAGATCCTTCTCTTCAACACACAGTCCCTCCTATATATGAGGATGCATATCCTCATTTTTTTAATACAGCGCACTCCAAGCTCTCCACAAAATGTAACGCATATCTCTTGTCACCAATGTCCACCAACCTACCCATGTGGCTATAGAGGGCACCGCCAAATGAATAATACAAGGATCATGCCTTCATTTTGAGATAAGAGTGAAACCATTATTCTTCGTTGTGCCCTTCAGTAGTCTCCCCTACTGACCCAGCTTTTCACACATGCACACCTAAGTGACTTCTTCCAGACTAGCACTTACCATTTCCATACACCCACACAGGGACTGACATATGTCAGGGTCACAACACTGTAATACGAGAGAAGTGTAGAGATGGCATACAGTGGAAATGTGTATTCCTTTCTCCGTTTTTCTTTTTTCACTTTGTATTGTGAGTATGTGTGACATATTATTTGTATATATGTACAGTTCTTGACAACATTTTCTCCCGTATGGTGGTATATTGATCTACACCATCACTTTCCTATTGGATGTAAATAAATAAGTGTTTAGTAAACCTACAGGTAACTATATATTGGTAAACAGATTGATGTGTCATCCTATGCAACTATATTGAGTTCGTTTAGGGTTATTTGGATTGAAAAGTCATTCTAAGATGGCCATTGACAGCCAGATCTTACCAGCTGGCATTGGGTCAAGCTTCTCTGACGGCAATAGCCCCCAGTCCTTCCTTCTACCCTATAAACTCTGCTTTCCTGGTACGAAAAGGGTCACTCACAGGCTTGGGGGTTTTAATCTCTCTGCACTTCTTTCTTGTCTATGTGTGATGACTTTCTTGTCCTTTGTTCTACTCCTCCTCTATTCTGACTAAACGTGGCCCTCAACCAATGATGCCTTGGATCATCTGAACATGGGATTGGCATCAGACTTTGAGGATTACATTGAACCCTCACATTTTCAGGCTTTACCTTTTCTTCAGGCTTTCTGGAACGTTCCAAGGTGTTTCTCCTCCTCAACATAAGAACCTCCCTTGTTTGTAGTTCGTGATTGGTCTTTCTCCTGCTGCTCCTCTATTTGGGTACCTTCACACCCTACATTCTATTCTTCACCTCCTCCTTACCCCATGGTTTCCTCTCTTTCTTTTTTCCTTGACATTCTGCTACACTGCAAGCTGCTCCTCCTCCAACCTTCCCTCTTCGTCCTGCCTCTTTCATGTTAACTTTCACTCCTCCTCTTCCTCCTCCTCAGGTCTTCCTTAATACTTCACTGTTCCTCCCCCTCCTCTGGCTTCAACTCTCTTCCCTCCTCCCTAATACTCCACCTGCCCTCCTCCTTAGCCCTCCTATTTAGTTTTCAACTCCCCCATTTCCTCTTTCCCCTCAACTCCACTGCGCCTTGTCATCATGTATTAACACTCCCTTCACCTCCTCCAGCTTTACCCCCCTCTCTACACCTTCTTTCCTCGCCACACTGCCATGTGCTGTCTTCTGCCTTACACTCCAAACTCCTTGCTCCCACACCGCTTTGTGTCTCCCACTCTCTATCACGCTCTCGCGGGACAACCTGCAGGGCACTTAACTGTAAAGGGATTTCAGGTATGTGAACCTTGTGCCCCAGTATGTGATTGACGCTCAGAGCATCGAACTAGAAACATCTCAAATGTGACCAATTTGCTAGTGGGGATTGACTGGGCTCTGTTGGCTGTGGTTACTTTAAGTAGGGTGGCATCTTAGATTTAAAATTTGCATTGTAGTGACCACCGCCACACAGCATCGCCAAGTCCTCCGTTTTTTCATACTGGGTAAGCATTGTTCTTTGACTCACAGAGGGACCCAGGAATGCCAGAAGACTGGATCTGTGATGGGGTGAGCAAACAGAAGCCACAGCTCAGTGAGACCTTTATAGCAAATTCTCGCTCGTCTCCAAGTGTCTTTTCCTCCAGAGAATACACAGGGCTTTCCTGAATTGCAGGGTGACTTAAAAAGTTTGGGTTTTCCCTCTAGTGAAAAGGGGTCCCTTCCTTTTACTGACCGTTTTCAGGGTACTTCAGCAACCATGTAGATTCCCTGGTGCTGTATGGTGATGCTTACTCATACTCCTCTCTTTCTCTCCCCCTCTCTCTCTTCCTCACTCTCTTTCCTTCTCTTTCTCTCCCTCTCTCATTTTCTCTCCTTGGCCACTTTCAGGCATGCCCTGGAAACCTCGAGCCAGGTGACACCATGGGATTTGCCCGCCTGGTTTGTCTCCCTTAACTTTATAGTTCTGCTCTACCAGGGCTGTTTGGGGTTCTTGTAATGGGCAACACACATATGGCTGGTGATGGGTTCTGGATCTTGAGGGGTTTTCCATATACCCCCTGCAATGCCTGAATAACAGAGCAGGTGTTGGCTCACAGACCCAAATCACTCCATTCCCATCACCCAGCCTCATAACATTAAACTTGGTCACAGTCCTCATGGGCGGGGCAATTCAGAACTCATACATACCGGGAAGTATCAGGGCAGTGAACCAGAGTCCTTATTGCCCTATTGAATCCAACAAAAGCCCCCCACACCCCAGTGCAACCTCTGTTTGAAACAAGTTACACAGTCAGTTTATTTGAATTCAATAAAAGAAAACAAACTGAAGGAGAATTTCTGTCAGAAGAAATTAAACCACAACAGAGTGGAATCATCTTTGGATACACTAAAGAGCAGTGATGATGTTCATTACCTCACCCAAGAAAGTGATTCTCATGACCATGCAAAGTACAAATATATCTGCAAAACCCTGTCTATTGGCTACGCATGCTTACGTATCCTTGGTCATGTGTATCATCTCTCACCTCACATATCCTCGCTCAACCTAATCACATGCTACATTCCTTCTATTTCCAGTCCCTGTTGCCTCGTGGCCATTGCCATAGATATTTGGCATTGCTGAGAAAGATGTGTATTTCTAATCCTGAACCAGCATATAACATACTGGCTCCTCCCGAAAACCATCCGTATGAAGGTTTACTGTTGTCCTGGTATAGAAAGGTGAAAGCATGCATGCAAGCAGCTAATATTTCGATGGACATGCTGCTGGAGCAGCCGCAAATTGCGAGAAGAAAATTGAAACAGTGGTCATGGATTGAAAATCTTGATAAGTACGGAAAGTTATCCACAGCCCTAGATCTGGGTTCCACAATGAGTAAAGTGGATAAAATGCCTAACTATCTTCGACAATTTCCTTCTACATACCACCGCAATGGCTTCCTTTGCCTACGAACAAATGCATACAAATCGAAACAAATGATGGCAATGAGACATATTGAAAATGTAAAGGACGATGCCTGTAGGCACTGTTTATTAAAGGCCGAAACGGTAAAACATTTACTAATTGAATGTCAACCGCTCAGAGACCTAAGATCTATACACCTGAGTAAATTTGAGCCTAAAACTGGAAACATGGATGATTTTTGGGCTCGTATTCTGAGCGGGAGCTTGGTACATTTAACTTGCTCAGTCATAAACTTCCTTGATACAATCATAAACTGATGGCTTGAAGAAATAGCACACAGAAATGAAAGTAATTAAGTAGAGTGATGGAATCAAATAAATGTTGTAATAAAAGTTTGTAATAAACTATATGTTACAAATAAAAAAATGTGACATATATATTTTGATTGAAATGCCTTGTTCATTTTACTTCTTACAGCCAAGACCTGTTTCATGATACCAAGGTACACTCCACAGTGCCAATAAACATGATTGCCCTTTATCACATGACAGTACACATGTGAAATGTACCTGAACCACCCCAATCACCTTATTATCCATAATGTAATAGGAAGTCTGGTATTTATGGGGGAGACACTGCAGTGTACTGTTGGGTGTCCTGACCCACGTTTGGACTATTATGCTGCAACATTTGGTGCTGTGGGCTTAGAAAATTCAAGATGGGCGAAAAAGCCCACATTGCGCCAGAATCCAGGAAAACCGCGCAGTTTTGGCGCACACCAAAATGGTCCCCTGACCTGCCACCCACCAGTGCGAGCGTGATGGGCCAGGAGTGCCATGGGTGAAATGTGTGCCAAAGGAAAAACAGCAGTGCCGGTTGGCTCAAAAAGCGCTTTGAAATCACCTTTGTTTCTCTGAAATGCAAGCTAAAAATGCCTATTTTAAACATTGCAAGATATTCAAAAATCTCAATGAACACCAGCAGACATTTGGCAGAAGGTAGACTTGTGTGCATACAAAATCTGGAAAGAGAAAGAACCCAAAATAATGTTCATAATGAAACTGGCTGAGCTGTGGATCTCAGCAGCTGAAGTGAAATTGGACTTAAAGGCACTAAAATCGAAATGTTTAAAATAAATGAGTGACCTACTGTTGAGTGTCACATAGTTTGCAACTGTTAAATGTCATAGTTTGAACTTAGAACCAGCTTTCTAGCCGCATGTGTAAAAATTGTAAGTTTGATTTGGATGAAGAAAAACTGGGAACAAAAGTGACATTTAGCTGAAGCCTGGCTTAAAGAGATTAAATTCTGCC
Organism: Ambystoma mexicanum; assembly: GCF_040938575.1. NCBI lineage: Eukaryota > Metazoa > Chordata > Amphibia > Caudata > Ambystomatidae > Ambystoma > Ambystoma mexicanum. Next base: position 1,166,344,356 of record NC_090935.1, on the reverse strand, counting down.
TGGCAACTACCCCCGACAGGAGTTGAAACTTGCTCAGCCACTCTTCCCAGGCCTGGCTGCATTCTGCTGCCCCCACCAAAGGGAGATGACACCTCTCTGATTGGATTAGGGGAGAAGCAGCTGGGGACTGCAGGGAACTGAACAATGAGCCTTCCTGGGCTCAGGCAAATGTTAAATTAGGGGGGGTCGTAAATGGCTTCCTCTTGAGGGAAACGGGGAAGGGCAGTGCCTCTGTGAGCAACTTGAGTTGGAGGAAGTGGACAAACCAGAAATTCCACCATGTGCTTTGGGAAACCACACCCCTCTGGTCCAGAGCATAATTTTAAAAAGATGGATAATTCATAGTACGGACTTGTCAAAATTATATAATTAATATCAGTATTCTTGTGATTTTTCTGTGCACATTTTAAGAGGTGTTAGAACTCTGTACCTTGTTCTGAGCCGAAACCCCATGAATTATGGAGATTGCAGACACGGGGATCACGCTAGAAAAATGAAAATTTACTGGAATATGTGTAGAAAGGCGGTGTACATCTGTGTCATTTTTGGTAAAAATCCAATATTGGTAAACCAACCAAAAAGCGCAAAATGTTGTCATTTCTTAATCCAAGCTCTTAGAAAGATCAGAGTTGGAACAGAAACGACCTTATGTGATATATGATGTGTATATGTAATGTCAACCACTTGTGTATCTGGGAAATGTGTTTAGTTATGAAAATGATTTTCTAAGGTAAAGGCAAAGGGGAGTGTTCTTTCTGTATGCCATTAAGATGACACCTGGTGACTCACTGCTCCCTTCTCAAATCAGGTCAAAGAGAAATCCTTGACGTATCAAATCGTGAGTGGCTTGGGCAAAGAAAGTTAGCATCCACACCCATTTTTAAAAGACATAAAAAGAGCCCACTGGAAGCCAGACAGGGACATTCATTTTCCAACCTTCAACTGAATTCCTGCGCAGCACGCTGACGGAGAACTCCAGAATCCAGAACAGAACCAGTACCCAGAAAGCAGTGCTGTATCCAGAGAGACCAGACCAGATCGCTGTGAGCAGAACCAGAGATCCAGACCAGAAGAGCAGAGCTGACCCAGATAGCTGTGACTTCAGAACCAACCGCCTGGAGTCGAGTCCCAACCTGACCAGACCCTGACGGCCTATTTCAAATTCATAGTGTGAGTACTCAGCCAGAACTGTGCAAAACCAATCTCTTAGCTTAAAATAATCTGATTCAAAACATTTAACCTGTCCAAACCTGCATCATAGAATCGTGTGTCCCTTCTCCGATTTCAAACCTGTAAAAGTGTCATTTGCCATTTTGAATCATTATTTCATTTCTGAAAAAACTACCTTCATTAAATCGTCCGTATCCCTTGAACCGTTTGTGCTAGAAAGGAGATCTAACTTTCATTTTAAAGCTAAGATTCTAGGCTTTCCAACAAACCCAGAACTTTCTATTCATTATACTTTTTCCGTAATCGCGCTCGACACACTCAGAAAAAGTGCAGCGATTTGCGATTTGGCTCAAATTTCTTCACTTGTCAAAATAGCAGCTTCTTGCTTTCCTTTGCTGAAATTCGTTTGCAACCTGACAATCATTCATAGAGCATTGCTAAAGTGATCCTGAACTAATTTAAAGTAGCTATCACCCATCCTGAATCTCTTATAGGGAATTAAAAACCATTTTTAGCATATTTTACTTCATTGCCACCACATTTAAAAGGATTTTGCCTGTGTTTTAAAATCATCCCTGTGATCTAAGCTTGCTAGGGGGGAACTGAACTACATTTGATTGTATTCCTGAGAACTGTGTGCTCTTCCTTCCATCTTCTATTGCATAGGGGGGGAGTGAATTGCCACCAGAGGAAAAGTGAACATACTGAGCCTCATTACACGTTGTCCGGTAAGGGAATACCGTTACCGGTAACGAAATACCGGCAACGTTATTCTCCCAAGCCGATCACGACCCGGACCCACCGCTATTAGTGGACCCGTAAAGTACAGTGCCACTAATAGTGGCGGGGCCGCGTCCACGCGACCCCCACACCGTAAATAGCACCATGGTGCTAATAGCACGCAATCACAACCCATTCGTACATGGCAATACCGGCATCCGAAAGACCCAAAAAGCAGTTACCGGCATGGCGCTAATAACAGCAACGAAAACCACACGTTAACAGACCTGAGCAGTGTTCCCATCTGCCACAGGTGGACACAATCAGCACAGGTGGAGGCAATGGAGACAGGCAGCACTAAAGAGCACACCACGCCCCTTCCCACACCCCTTCCCACAGCAAGATGGTCCCAATACCAGCAGCATGACATGGGCCTGTGTACATGATTCCATTGCAGCACCAACAACAACAGGCAGCACAGATGAGACGAAGGAGGAGGAGCAGGAGGAGGGCAAGACTGGCACAGCAAGCACCACCAGGGCACCCAGAAATACCACAAGGGCAGCCAACAAACCCCCGGATTCAAGGCGAAGATGACCATGGCATGTGTAAGGCACAACTAAATGTGCATCTGATTGAATGTGCCCATGCCACTATGCAACCACCAGATGAGCATGATGTGGATGTGGATGAGTATGGGTGAAATGCTCCGCCAGGACATTCAAGAGGTGATGGCACGGCGGGACAGGATCTGCGTCAGCATCTGAATCAGGAATAGCATGATGTACAAAGGTGGGATATCATGGATGGAGAGATGTGCATTGTTGCCCTTGTGCCCATTTTGAGGCCCACAAAGGCCCCTGTCCCAAAGAAAATCACACATACACAATGATGGAGACTATGCCTGTGTTTCAACCTCAGAACAGTGTATTTCGAACATAATGTGAACAGAAAGTGCATGACCCCAACTGTGCAAACGCCCTTACCCCCTCCCCGCACAACACCTACGAATACACCCTTACCTCTGTCCCCCCACAACACCCCCGAATACAACCTTACCCCCCTCCCCCCACAACACTCCCACGTGAGCCTCAAGGCGTGAACGTGTCCCTCTCCACATGTGGCAGATAGTCCTTGATGGCCCTATTTGTCAGTGCCTGCTCCGTCTTCGGGTGGTTGCGATGTGGTGCGCCTCAGGTTGCGCATAGACCGGCGTAGGGGGCTAGTTTGCCGTGGACTCCCTGAGGAGGCGGGGCCCTGTTCTCCCTGGGTTGGGAGTGGGCATCTGCGCTCAATTGCATCTGCAATGCGGTTCATGGCCTGCCTTAGTTGGGCCATTTCATCGCAGATCCGGGTGGTGCATGCCTCCATGCACTCCCTTGTCTGCTGTGCAAATGCACCAATGTCCTCCCTCAGGCGCCCTGTCTCAGCCACATGTTGCCCTACTAGACCAGTGATTTCGGTCTGCCGCTGAAAGATGGCTGGGAGGTCATGTTGCATGGTGGCTGCCGGTGGGATGGCTGATGCGCCTGGATCCATTGCACTGGCATCAGGTGAGGATACCTGGGGGCTCCATGACACATCTTGGTTGTGGGTGGGTGATCAGCCTTGGCTAAACGGACCTGGTGAGAACATCGGGCTTGACAGTAAGGGGCGTGTCGGTATGGGGCTCTGACTCAGATCCTCAATGCCAGGTGCTACCTCCGCATCCAAAAGTGGGGCAGTGGCTGCTGCCTCACCCGTTGAGCAGGTGGCAGCAGAGTGCACTCCCTCAATGCTGCCTTCACTTGCTGGGAGACACACTCCCATCGGTGCCACGACGGCAGCAGGCATGGCCTCTGGCTGCGTCGAACTGCTGCTCCTGCTGCCTTTGTCCCTGTGATCATGGTCACTCCTCCTGGGTCCCCTAGAGGATGTGGCGGTGTCCCCGTGGCATCCTTCCTGGCTTTTTCTTGGGTGCGGGAGCAGATGTTGAAGTGTGTGGCTCCTCAGTTTCCGTGTGTGATCCTGCAGGGGTGAGAAAAGGGGTAAATCATCATCTATGGGTCGACCTGCCTTATGCAGGATGCATATGTCATGCCGTCCAATGCATTTGGGGCTCTTCAGTGTGGAGGCAGGCAATGGGGATGTTGGCTGGCTCATGCATGATTGGCCCTGTTTTGGATGGGTATGTGGTGATGCATGCATGTCTGTTTGTGGCTGGATCAACGGCATTCATATGGACACATGATTGGGGGACCCCTCACCCTTCACTGCGCATTGTTTGGTGTATACACTCACCTCCATCGGATGAAATGGCCACGCCAAGCTCCATATCTCGGACCCCTTCGATCGATTCGACTCCAATCGTGGAGGCACATATCTCCTCCCACTCCTTCAACTTCAATGGGGACTCTGCGCCACCTCCTGTGCCCATTGCCATGTTGCTGTTCACTGATAATATATTCCGCACAAGGACCCGGAGGTCGTCCCACCTCTTGCGGCAGTCCTTGACACTCCGGGTGGTAGTGCCCACCGCACTGACTTTTTGTCGACTTCGGCCCAGATGGCCTTTTTCTTAAGGAGAGCCTCCCTCCGCATGTCATTCACAAACACTACTTCTGCATTGGCAGCAAGTGTGGTGGTCAGCATCACAAGCTCCTCATTGGAAAAATGTTCTTTGCGCTGGCGATCAGCTGTTTTCTTTAGGGCTATCCGGTATAGTTCCTGGTTCGAGTTCCCTGGATATATGTCCTGGATGCAGAGGATGGCAATGGATTGTGTTTTTAAAGATGGCCGCCGTGCTCTTTCCCGTTCCTGTGCGATGGTGTAATTTCCGGTTCTGCTTTTTAACGGTGACCGGTAATAGCGGTGACCGCTATTTACAGGTGGCGGGAGGGCGGAGGCGCTATCGACTGTTTGGACGACGCCGGTAAGGGGCGTTTTGGGGAATTTAGCGACAGGGCGGACCGGTCATTTACGGCATGGCGCTATGCTCATGTCCGCGCACTCGTGATGGGACGCTATTAGCGGCCTCTTGCGAGGGCGGACACTCTGATAGCGCCATGCTGTTAAATTCCGATTTTTACCGGACAACGTGTAATGAGGCCCATTGTCTCTTGTGAAACCCTACCAGTTATTTCTCTACTGCATTCTTTCCATCATTGTTTTTCCTTGAAACCATAAAAGCATTCTCAGTTACCTTTTCCTCCCTATACTAACTCTTAAGTAATTAAATCAGTGTGCTAGTGTAACATCACCCAGTGTTGATCACTGTCATATTCTTAAGTGTGATATCAAATATTAATTTATTATAAAAGTGTAATATATATATATTGTTTAATTTTTCCAATAAAGCTTTTAAATTGCAAAACAAACCTACTTCTTGGCTCAGTGAGGTCAGGGGGATTCAAAGAGAGGGGTGTTATATAAGGGTTTATCATCCAGAGTATAACTTGTCATAAAAATATATAAATAAGGGCTTCCCTTGGACGTCCCAGATGAGGCACTGACTTAGTGGGATTGCTGAATTGAAGTCATTTAACAGAGTGGGGGCTCGTAGCCGGGGATTTTGGATTAGATCTATCACTTGTGCAGATTAATACAGTGTGCTAACTGACAGGATATATAAATTCTCTTGGATCACCACACCGTGTTACACTGTAAAAACACCCCTCAAAGGAACGCTCTAAGGAAACGGTCTGTTTTGCAAAATAAAATACAAACTTCTGTAAGTCAGGAAGGAAATCAAGTTCCAGAATGACAACCTTGGTAGATATCAAAATAGCCAGAGAACACCTCTTACATAAGCTATTTGTGAGAGGTGAGTGGGCTCATCAGGACCAGGCGGTCTGGTTGCAGGCAATTGCACCCCAGATCACTGAAACAGGGTCAGATAGATGGAGAGATCAGGGTCCCTTACATGTGGCCCTGAGTAAACTATATATGGCCCCTAAGGCCAAGGATGAGCACAACAAGATTGCCAGGGTAGCGGCATATTTATATTTACATATGGGAGCCATACAGGACAAATGTGCTGAAGGCCAAGATCTGGCAAATAGGCAACTGATGGCATTAGAGAAGGCCCAATCTGACCTGGTCTCTTCTGAGCAGAGGCTGCAGATGAGCCAGGAGTCATAAAATGATAGTAGGCAGTATATTATTAAAATAAAGGAGGATATGGATATCCTGCAACAGGAAAAGGCTGACCAGGATACCAGATTTCTGGCCTTGCAGAAGGAGTACCAAGAAGGTTTGGACTCCCTACTGCAGAGCCAGAAAAAGCTGGAGCAACAACTAGACTTTAACAGGACATGCACAGAGCAGGTAGCCACCCTGCAAATCCGACTAGACAGAGAGAAAGAGGAAAGCAATTAATTGATTTTGAAAGACCTGGATACCCAGGCAGAGTTTGATCAAGAATGCCAGAAAGCTGGTGCCTTTCAAAGGCAGAGGGACAACCTGGCGGCACAGATGCAGGCTCTTAGTCAGGAAAGGGACACCTTAGGCCAGGAAGTCTGCCAATTAAAAGAAAAAATTGAAGGAAATCACATGGCCCTCCAGGGGCTGGGTGACCTCCAAAAAGAGCATCAGAACTTGTTAGAGCACACCAGGAGGGTGGAAGATGCTCTGGCAAGAAGGGAGCAGGCCAGTAGGGATGGGACTCAGGAGGTAACCCTCCTGCAGCAAAGACTGGCCCAGTATTCCAGGACCAACAAGGAAGCGCAGAGAGAAAATGAGGCTCTCTGTCAGCACAATGATAGGCTCCAGCAACAGGTAGCCATGCAGGAGAGACTGGTAGAGTCTAGTAAGGCCTTAACTGAGGAACTGAAAGCGCAGGCTCTTGCATTGCAACAGGGAGCAGGGGCTGACCGAGATGAAGTTCGCTGGGAAAGGGAAACACCTGAGCATAACCTCAGGAGCCCTAGTACCAGAGGCCTCCATCTCTCCCAGTCCTTGGACTCTGCCAACCCCATGTCCCCTGGCGCACATGAGCACAGGGCCACAGGGATGGCAGATTACTATCCAGCCAAAAGTATGGGGTTCATAGGCCAGTACCTCCCAGGAATGGATGGGCGGGCATCCGGGTATGGGCACCTAAGCACAGTGCAATTTAGTGGGGAACCCCAGGAGAGTAGGCCCACTAAGGGCATCCTGAAAACCTTTGCCCAGTTAGGTCAGTTGGGGGGGTACCCATCAAATCCTGGCAGCAAGGAGGGATCTGAAGACTCCTCTGAGCGGCCCAGGACACAGGAGACCAGGTCCCACATTCTGCCAGCCATTCCTAGGCTCGCAGAATCCGGAAAAACCTGGAAAACCAGACGGGCACCTCTGGGAGCAGTGCCTCTGAGTCAGAGGATGAGTGGACCAGGGTTACCCGAACCAAAAAGGCCAATAAGGCAAAAAGGGCCTTGCTTAAGGACCCCTTAAAACAGATTAAGGCAATCAGGAGTGTCATCACGCCTTATCACAAGAACGCCAAGTATTCTGTTTGGGAAAACTTGGAGCTCTATGAGCAAATGATGGAGACTTTCCATTTGAAGGACAGCAGTAGCTACATTCAGTATGTCAAATGGACACTCTCCCCAGAATACTCCAGTTTCTTTGCGGGGCTGGAGGACCAAAACCATTCAAGATGGTCCACATATAGGGCGGCCATCTTGAAACATTTTTCTGTTCACCGGAATCCCCAAGAGGCTCGCAAGGCAGCCTACAATTTGTAATGTGGGGAGGATCAGGCCCCACAAGAATTTGTGCAAGAATTGAAGCGTGCCTTTGAGCAGACCACCAGAAGAGTGCGCACGGACAGCAGAGAATTCATCAACACATTTTTCCATGCTCTCCCCAAATACATAATGACCCAGCTTGTGAGAGATTTTCACGAGAAAAGATCTTTAGACTGGGTAATTGAGCAAGCCACCCGCATCTATGAGGTGCACAAACCGGTAGAAAATAAGAATCAGCCCAAAAACCCCAAAACCAACAGCACCCCTGCTGCTGCCAAGGTGGCAGAGGTAAAGGTTGCCCCCGTTTTAGATTTGGAGATGGGGGGAACTAAAAACCTGCCTGCACCGAACAATTCACAGCCCAGAAGGCCCTCGGGCCAGTCAGAGACAGGGGGTCAAGGAGGTAATCCCACAAATGGGGTCCCCCGCTCCCCTGACTATGTAAGTCCCCGCTACAAGGTAAACAGACCCATCCTGGGTTACGTGTGGACTCCTCCAGCCCAAGGGGGGGGGATCCAGCCAAGCACCTGACCCAGGGAACTTCCCTCCTAACTTCCCACAGGGGGGGCAGAAATTCACCAAATCCTGGGCAGAACTTGTTCCCCAGGTATCCACCCAACTTCCATCCCCAAAATCATCCATCCTTCTTTCCCCAATTCCCTGAGCCCAGACAACCGAATCCGGGAGAGGGGAGGCCAAGGGTGGAGGGGTACCCAAATCTACCCAACCTAGGGTATTACCAGAGAAGGGATAGCTACCCTTCCCGGGATCAGCCCAGGGGAGAAAACAGAACCCTGTATCAGCCTGAGCGGGTTTCCCAACTTGAGCGCCAGGTCCAAAATATGGCCCGGGATCTGGGTCACATACTGAGGGCTCAACAGAACCCTCAGATGAGCATGCCACCGCAGAATGCCCCAAACTCTGGGCCTGGTGCTCCAGAAAAATGACCGGGGCAGCACCCCCGATAACCCACCGGTTCCCAGGGAGGAGGCACAAGGGGAAGGGAGGTGTAAAGCCTTGGAGGAAGTTTCCTTCCCCACTTGTAAACAGCCCCTGGAAACCCAGGAACCAGAAACAAAATCTCCTACCCCTGAAAGTCTGTCACCCAAGGAGCAAAGAGGAGGTAGGAGATACAAAGGACCCGAACAGACCCATTTTGTGGAGGAGGTACAGGTCTTCCAATTTGAGGGAGAGGGATCCTCAGAGGATCCTGGGAAAAGGATATTCTCCTTCAGAGATGGGGGAACTCCTCCCAAGGAAAAATGGGTCCCAAGGGATTCCAAACCAGACTGGGTAGATGTGGGGATTGAGCTGTCGCCCCCCATCATTCTATCCCAGAACCAACAATACCGAAAAAAACTCTGGTTCAAACCCATCCTGGTGACTGCCTCCAAAAAGGGGGGGCGGCCCAGAACCGGAACCAGGGGAACCTAAAACCGCATCCATAGACTGGGTAGATGTGGGGATTGAGCTGTCACCGCCCATCATTCTATCCCAGAACCAACAAAACCAAAATCCCATGGGTCAAACCCATCCCGATGACTGCCTCCAAAAAGGGGGGGGGAAGTTGGTCCAGAACCGGAACCCGGGGAACCGAAAACCATTTCAAGTTGCCAACTTTTTCTTGCAGATTCCCATGACTCTCCACAGAATTCTGCCCAAATGTATTCTCTCCCAATGTCCAAAACCAGAAAATTAGCCCACCAGTAGTCCAAAAATGTGCATTATCTGTGCCCGCTTGAGGAGAAGGAGGGAAGATACTATGCCCCGGTACAAGTACAGAGGCAGGGTACAATTTTGGCACTGGTGGACACTGGATCCCAAGCTACCCTTCTGTCCAAAAGGGACTTTGAGGAACTAAATGCAGGAAGAGGGGAGAATTACCGTATTCCTCTCACCTCTCTTCCTGGACAACTGCAGAACTTTGACGGGAAGGAAATTCCTGTCGAGGGGACTGCAGATTTGGACCTCAAAATTGGGCGACACAAGGTGAAACACCCGGTCATAGTAGTGACCCAGAGGGCACCCCTTGTTTGCTACGGAATGACCTCCTGAGAAGGTTGTCACCCCTAATAGATTGCGTAAACAAGGTCCTCTGAACCCAGACTAGCCGACCAATAAAATTAAAACAGAGCATCAACCATGTTAGTTTAAACGGCACCTGCCACATGGTTGAACAAAAATCTGACCAAGTAGAATTTCACTTCCAGAACAACCAAATTCCAGGCGTGACAGCAATAGCAGTAGGACAACACACTGGTGATGGGGGGTCCTCTCTATTTCTGAAAATTAACCTTCCTTCCAGTTTAAGGTGGTATTCCACACTGGAAGGAAACACTCTGAAATTCTTTACTAATCCACAATCAGAAACTCCCACTCCTATAGTCCAGAAAGATGTGAAATCAGCTCAGAGCCTGGCTGATATTCAGCAAATTGGAGAGCAGTTGTTCATCCCTGTTCAGTTAAATGATGGGAAGGACTCTGTTCTCGCCCGAGTGTGTGTGAACAACGGTAAGAGCTTCATCAGCGAAGCCATGTTCTGCCAACTCCCAAAAGATACAGCCGTTCCCACATTCAAACTGATAGATAAATGGGAAATGGATCTGGAAACACCCAATTCGAAACATCTCCTGCCAAGCAGGTGTATGCTCAAAATCTCCATTGGCAACAAGAGCATAGTCCATAATTGTTTGGTCGTGCGAGACGTCACTGCCGCCTTTTACTTAGGCAGTGACATTCACAATCGCTTTGCCATTAGTTTGGACCTAATAAACTTCAAAGCTTGGTCCTGATTAGCGGATAATCCTGTGGGCTTTGATGATCCAGAAAAAGCATTTAGGTCAGCTCAATTGCTACCTTATGCAGTTGAAATTCAGATTAAAGAGGAAGTCACCATCCCAGAAAGGACCCGACAATTCTCCCTGGAAGTGAAAGTTAAAAGGGGACAAAAATTGAAAAACCCTGATGCTTATATTCATCTAAATGCTGCTCTCCAACAGCAAGGGTTGGGGGTAAACCCAACACCATTAGTCAACATAGAACATGACACCATTCCAATAGAGGTGGATAACAGCGACTTACAGAGTATTACTCTAGCCGCAGGCACCATTATTGGAATGACGGTTGATGACCGACATTTCTCCATTGATTTAAGAAATGAACTGTTAGGACCAATCCCCAAGGACTGTTTTGACAGTGACAGTGATGACAATACAAGACCAGACAGGATCTTTACCCGGCATGGGGGGAACTTCCTGGTGTACACTTTCTGCCCTTATGGTAAGGAAGACGTGACTTGTGACTTCAGAAGGGATGAGGTGATTTTCCAGGTCCATGAGGGCTGCCTTTCCCACCTGAAGCCTCCAGTCCAAATCAGCACTCTGACCTGGGACTTCTCCACCCAGCTGGAGGAGGCCGCTGAGATAGCAAAACCAGAGGTCTTTCCAGGCTTCAGGCAGATGGTGGAAGAGAGAGTGAACCTAGCTGATGCCCCCGTGACTCTGGAACAGAAGCACAAGTTGAAACAAGTTTTCTTGGATTTCCAAGATCTCTTTGCGGTAGACTCATATAACTGTGGTCGACCGACATCCACACAACAATGATTCCCACGGACCCTGCCATGACTCCAGTGTTTGTGAAGCAATATCGCTTGCCTCTCGCATCCATGGAGTCCCTTACTGAAATAATTAAGAACCTTGAGTCCCGGGGGATAATCCTTCAATAATCCGGTGCTGGGAATATCGAAGCCAAACGGCCAGTGGAGACTCTGCGCCGACCTTAGGGAGCTCAACAAACGGGTCCATACTTCCCGATGGCCTCTGCCCTACATTGACCAAGGGCTTGCCCAGATTCAGGGGTCACAGGTATTCACTGCAATAGACCTGACCAATGGATACTGGACCGTGCCTGTCAGTAGGGAGGACCACTACAAACTGGCTTTTACCTTTGGGGGCCAGCAGTACACATGGACCCGGACTCCCTTCGGATACCTCAACTCCGGCAATGAGTTCAACATTTTCCTACACAAGACCATGCCCGACCTGGGTGCAAGGGGTAACTTGGCTTATGTAGATGATGTCCTCATCAAAAGTTAAGCTGTGTAGGAACATATAGCGGAGATCCGTTATATTCTGACATAGTTGAGGGCCGCCGGAGCAAAACTTTCCTTTCAGAAAAGCACAGTGGTGTAGAACCCGTGTTAATTTCTTGGGGCATGAGATTACTCCTCAGGGTCTCTGTCCCCAAGAAAAGAAAGTGGAAGCACTTCAGAAACTGAAAGACCCCACAACTCTGCGGGAACTGAGGAGCCTCCTTGGACTGATTAATTACAGCAGAAAGTTCAATGAGGGCTACGCAGAGATCACCAGACCCCTGATTCATCTCTTGAAGGGGGGCAAGTGGGAATGGGGTCCAGAACAATCCGAGGCAGTAAGACAGCTCAAAAGAAGCCTCTCACAAGCGCCCTGCCTAGCTTACCCTGTCAGAAACAAGGAGTTCTTCCTGGAGACAGGGTTCTCTAATACGTGCTTGACGGCAGTATTATACCAAAAGCATGACAAGGTCAATAAAGTAATCTCCTATGCGAGCAAAACTTTATCCTCTGTGGAGGAAAAATTCAACGATTGTGAGAAGGCACTCCTGACAACGGTGTGGGCATTGAAGAATTACAGCCCGTTCATCCAGGGGGAACACATCATAGTGGAGACTCCACACCAGCCTCTGAAATACCTCCAAAGTGAAAGAATCGGTCCGGAAATGTGAGTAATTCCCTAATTACTTCCTGGATTCTGTCAATGTAAGGCTTTCCTGTGGAGGTCAGATATGGCCAAAACAAGAAGAGTCCCCTCGCGCAAGGTCTGGCTGACTTGCATGATTGTGCCAGAGAAAACTGTCTCGAGGACGAAAGTCTAAAAATCAAGGACAACATGGAGGCATACCTTAATTCCCCACACAAAGTCTTTGAAGAAGAAAAGTGCGAGGGAATGCCCACTGTCTATGTGGATGGATGCTCTTACCATGTTGACAACAACGGGGAAAAAGAACTGGTGGCCGGCGTAGGGAATGCGTGGGTGAATGAGTCTCCAGAACCCTCCGCTGAGTACAAAATCGGTCCCCGAAGTAGTCAAGTAGCAGAGTTGATGGCTGTGCATCAAGCCATCCTCACTGCTGTCCAACATCAACTCCACGAACTGGTCATAATCACGGATTCAGATTATCTACGGAACGGGTTCGTGGAGCACCTGGTTAATTTGAAAACTAGAGGCATGCTATGTGCTAATAACAAACCCTTGAAACATCGGAAGTTAATCCAAAACATTGATGATCTGGTCACCTCAAATGGGATGACATCTACTGGAAAAAGATCAAGGGTCCTTCCAAAGTAGAGGGACCAGACAAAACTGGAAATGACTTAGCTGATCAGCTGGCCAAAACCGGGGCCATCCAAGGGGATCTAATAGAAATAGAGTCCCTGTTTGGGGAAATCCAGGTCACTGCTATCACTAGGTCCCAGACAAATGCTCACAACGATCTTTCAACTGCACAATGGAGCAATGAGACCCCTGATGCTGATTTAATTACGGCTCAGAAGGGGGATCCAATAATTGGTAAGTTTTACCAACACGTTGAGGACCTTGAGAACTTTCCCCTGATGGCTACCAATTACATTGGGAAAGAGGACCTTAGAGTGTTGATGAAATGTCCAAAGATGTTCTGAATCCAAGACGGTTTGTTGGTAAGGAAATCCCAAGCTGGCCATGATCAGTGGGTGGTCCCTACCTCATTCCGAAGACTGATGTTAAGTCACTCCCATGATGCGGCCACCGCCGGTCATAGGGGGTTTCATACAACACTTGAGATCGTAAGAGAGGTTGCATACTGGCCACACATGGGGCAGGACCTCGACCAATACTTGAAGGGGTGTCTGGTGTGTGCACAATTTCAGCCATCATCCCTCACACACCGTGCGGCTCTCCAAAAGAGGGGGTTGACACTGCCATGGTTAGATTTGTAAATCGACTTCGTAGGCCCTGTGATTCGCTCGTCTAGGGGAAACCAGTACATGTTGACGGTCACATGCTTGTTTACCAAGTGGGTGGAATGTCTCCCGGCCCCAAACTGCAAGGCATTAACAGCAGCTGCCCTGATGATTAAGCACATCTTTTCCCGTTTTGGTCTACCTCAAAGGATTGAGTCAGACAGAGGTAGCCATTTCACCAGCGAGGTAATGACCAAGATGTGGGAGATACTGGGGGTCAAAAGGAAGCTACATATTGCTTACCGGCCAGCCTCTTCTAGTGCAGTGGAGAGATACAACAGAACCATTGTGAGCATATTAAAAAAGTTTGTGGCAGATTCTGGGCCAAGTTGGGATATCCGATTACCTCTGGTCCTAATGGCCATCAGATCTACCCCTTCATCTGCAACCAAAATGTCACCATTTGAGTTGATGACTGGACGCAAGATGGTGCTTCCCCAGCATTTGCTCTACAGGACCCAAGAGCAAACGTTGATAAATGCCTCCACAACTCATGAGTATGTGGAGAATTTAAGGAAACACTTCCAACATGCTTTTGCCTATGCTCAGCGGAATCTAGAAAGATCAGCTGATAGCATGAAAACTCACTATGATTTGAAGACAACCAGGAAGGAATATAATGTGGGAGACCGGGTACATTTTCCAAAGGAACCAGGCCAAACAGCGAACATTTTTGCCTACATGGAAGGGACCGTTTGAAATTATAGACAAGATCTGCCCAGTTGCATACAAGATCCGCCTCCCCAAAGGCAGTTTGGTAGAGGGGGAAGACAAGTGGGTCCATATAAATCAGTTAAAGTGTTGCCATCCCAGGCACACCCTGCAGCAATTGGAGGAGGCCTCTGCAATACCAGAGGGGGCCGCTCCAGAGTAATTTAGTTCCAACCCTAAAATATCCCACATATGGTCTCTAAAATATTATGATTCTTGAAGGAAAATGTCTCCTGATTATATCTTGTTTTTAAAATAAGACTGCAAAATGTATCCTGATGTATAAAATTCATATGTTCGCCACACCATTAATAATTGTGGAAAAATGTCTAGGAATGTGTATTGCCGCTTTGCTTTATCATCCTAGGAGAGATGAAACCATGGAGACTGACCAAGGAGGATGACCCGGGGACCGGGAGCAAAGATCCGAGGGGCCCAGGGTACCACCCAATATTCCCATCAGGACCGGCGAGGAGAACCGATCGATCCACCTGGATGGAGGAAAAGATGCTGAACTGTGCCATCTACAGAATTGGAAGAAGATGATGCGGACATACCAGCGCGTGGATCAAAACATCCTTTGCATCCGACTCCCCTCGACTCGAAATCAAAGCGCAGTCAGGCGGGGTGGCTTGTTGGGTGTCCTGACCCATGTTTGGACTATTATGCTGCAACATTTGGTGCTGTGGACTTAGAAAATCCAAGATGGCCAAAAAAGCCCACATTGCGCCAGAATCCAGGAAAACCACGCAGTTTTGGCGCACACCAAAATGTTCCCCTGACCTGCCACCCACCGGTGCGAGTGTGATGGGCCAGGAGTGCCATGAGTGAAATGTGTGCCAAAGGAAAAACAGTAGTGCCGGTTGGCTCAAAAAGCGCTTTGAAATCACCTTTGTTTTTCTGAAATGCAAGCTAAAAATGCCTATTTTAAACATTGCAAGATATTCAAAAATCTCAATGAACACCAGCAGACATTTGGCAGAAGGTAGACTTGTGTGCATACAAAATCTGGAAAGAGAAAGAGCCCAAAATAATGTTCATAATGAAACTGGCTGAGCTGTGGATGTCAGCAGCTGAAGTGAAATTGGACTTAAAGCCACTAAAATAGAAATGTTTAAAATAAATGAGTGACCTACTGTTGAGTGTCACATAGTTTGCAACTGTTAAATGTCATAGTTTTGAACTTAGAATCAGCGTTCTAGCTGCATGTGTAAAAATTGTAAGTTTTATTTGGATGAAGAAAAACTGGGAATAAAAGTGACATTTAGCTGAAGCCTGGCTTAAAGAGATTGAATTCTGCCTGGCAACTACCCCCGACAGGAGTTGAAACTTGCTCAGCCACTCTTCCCAGGCCTGGCTGCATTCTGCTGCCCCCACCAAAGGGAGATGACACCTCTCTGATTGGATTAGGGGAGAAGCAGCTGGGGATTGCAGGAAACTGAACAATTAGCCTTCCTGGGCTCAGGCAAATGTTAAATTAGGGGGGGTTGTAAATGGCTTCCTCTTGAGAGAAACGGGGAAGGGCAGTGCCTCTGTGAGCAACTTGAGTTGGAGGAAGTGGACAAACCAGAAATTCCACCATGTGCTTTGGGAAACCACACCCCTCTGGGCCAGAGCACAATTTTAAAAAGATGGATAATTCATAGTACGGACTTGTCAAAATTATATAATTAATATCATTATTCTTGTGATTTTTCTGTGCACATTTTAAGAGGTGTTAGAACTCTGTACCATGTTCCGAGGCAAAACCCCATGAATTATGGAGATTGCAGACACAGGGTTCACGCTAGAAAAATGAAAATTTACTGGAATATGTTTAGAAAGGCGGTGTACATCTGTGTCATTTTTGGTAAAAATCCAATATTGGTAAACCAACCAAAAAGCGCAAAATGTTGTCATTTCTTAATCGAAGCTCTTAGAAAGATCAGAGTTGGAACAGAAACTACCTTATGTGATAGAACAAAGGAATTGTGGGAGTAGGGCCCTATTCAGGAGTGCGCACACCTGGAAGTCTAAATGGATGATCTGATCAAATATTGGTAAAGCTGCTGTCGTGTGGATGGTAAGGTGATCTCCCACTATCACCTGGACTAGAACGAATTGTAAGGGGTAACCATCTACACAGGCTGCGCTTGTTACCTATTATATGCTCACTGGGTGTGATAAGTTTGAACAGAGTGGATGAGGAGTGTTCACAAAAAGACACAATTGGTTTATGTTGTAATTGATTAGTAAATCAAGGAGCCCAGCTTTAATTCCTCAAGTCAATACTTGGGACATTTTAATTTAAAGTGCCCCAAAAACAAATGATACATTCTAGGTACACATGGGTACACATTTCATGTAAGAAGCTTAATACTACAAACAGATAAGTGCCAGGCAGTGTCCTGCCGGTTAGTGTCCAAAACAAAGTACATTCATATAATGCCAGAAGTACAAAAAATGCCAAACAGATGCCAAGAAAATGCCAAAAAAAAAAAAAAAAAAAAAAAGAATTGCAGAAAATGCCTCAGATGTCAAGAAATGCAGAAAATGCCATCAGGAAATGCGAAAAAATGCCAACACGTGTTTCAACCTATGAGGTCGTCATCAGGGCATATAGATACATATAGTGCATTGGGCTATAGTGCTGATGCTAAATCCTGAACTGTGTTCAATTTAGAAACCTGCCAGGGGGGGGGGGAGAGGGTGTCAAAGCAAGGAGCAATTGGAAATGGGAGAGAAAAGAAGGAAAAAAGAAGAAAAATATACTGTTTAAATTACTGCGTGCATGACATGACTCTGAAGGTGAGTATGTAGGCTATAAATAATAAAGCATACCTCATTATAATTATTCTCTGTCAAGCTGTAGAAAAAATGGAGCAACGGACGGTTCCAAAAGCATGTTACTGGTCAGTTCAGTGTACTGTGAAATATAAAGCAAGTGAAGCGTATTTAGTCTATTCAGAACGACTTGCTTGGGTAGATGATATAATCACCGATTGTTGGTATCATGTGCAATAAATGAAAGGCAAAAAGTTATTACCTTAACTTCTAAACAGGTCGTGATATATTGCTCGGCAGAAATGCCATTGGGGTGGCAATAATGCAGTAAACAGGTTCGTATTGGGTGTGCTGATTCCGGATATCTGGCCGTAATCTGTAAAATGAGTATAACACCGTGTTTATGTGAGATGGGTTTAAATGCGAGCCGTGTAAGTTGCTAAATGCGATAATAAATGCTTACCGGCTTGTGAAGTAGACGTGCTCAGTGGCAGGCAGTTTCTCAAGTGCTGAAGGCAGTCGCAGTTACGAGGGGTTACTATAGTAACCTCTGCAGGGTCAGTCAGGTGACAAGGTCACCTGACCTAGTTGCTAAGACTGACGAACCAAGCCGGAAGGCAGAAAAGGGCTGGTCATTCCGTGCAATGCTAATTCAAAGTTGTGAATGGTGCATCTGGTGGGACAATAGAGCTAACATGTGTGCCTGCTAGTGAAAATCCGTGGTTGTTTAATATGCAAGTATTAAACAAAATCTTACATGTTAGAGAGCTAATATATATTCCAAAACGGCTACAAATTGGTTTTGAACATAAGGGTGCGTGTTGCACAGACTGTTGCACCTAATAAGCAATAAGTACTAAAAAAGTGCAATTATATTGAATGCCAAAGTTGGCTTAAACGCAAAGAGAGTTGTTGCCACATTTATGATATAAAGGAAAATTATTTCCAACAGGCACCGAGCGCTGGGGTTTAATTTGAAGATATTGGATATTCAGTTATCCGCTGGGGTCGAGAAATTATTTTTGGGAAATGAAAGTTTTGGTATAAAAAGTGAGGATTAGCTGTTGCGGGTAAAAGTACAGCAGATAAATCTATTATAGTATGTAGCTTGGGCTGGGGAACCAGTAAATAGGTTGCGTGTAAGGGTGCCAACACACTTGTGTCTTGTAGTGTTAATTGGAATAGGCAAAGTACTTTTAGTAGTGTAGATATAAGAAATATTCTGCATGCATTGCAAGTCATACCAGTGATCTGAAGGAAGCCACAACGTTAGCTTGCTGTGCCACCAGACCGACTCTGACAAACACCTCTCACCTCAACAGCTTTCTGTCCTTAACCATGGGCTTTCCTTTGCTCCAGCTGCCACATCCGATATGACTGAACTTCAAATTGACCTGTATAAATTTTCGAGAAAACTCAAACTCAAAAAATTCTTTCATAACAAGGATGTAACGTTTAGACCGATGGAACAACTTCCTCCTACTAGCTCACAAAGTATACAAGAAATCGAAAATATTCATCTGCTACATAACCTTATGGGGCAAGACTCTAAAAGTTTGTGTGAAATTCAGGCAGAACTTGGCATCCATCAACGAAATATGGACATCACGGAACACAAAAACAGATCCAAATTTTTACCACCTATCACGGGAGACAACGTTATTGATACATTTTATAAGACAATCACCAAAGAAATTCATAAACACATTGATGGTCTCCAACAAAATTGCAGCAGTAAAAAACAGAATTTAACTAAATTGGAACGAAAAGCACTACAAGATATCTGTGGAGACAGTACCATCATTATTAAGGAAGCAGATAAAGGTGGCAATATTGTCATCCTTAATAAATCTGATTATATCAAAATGGCAATGGAACACCTTGGAACACCAGGATGCTATAAGACACTTACGTCCAACCCTACCACTCAAACTCTAAAAGAATTACAAACCCTACTTCAATTTTGGTATAACCAAGGTCTACTATCAGATGAGGAAAAAATGTTCTTGTTGACTGCTAAACCACTTATGCCAACGATCTACTTTTTACCGAAGGTTCACAAACCCTTTCTGACTCTTCCACAGGTCAGACCAATTATGAGTGGGCAAGGAGGTGTCACGGAACCACTTGCAGACTATATAGACAGCAGTATCAAACATTTGGTACCTGAGATTCCAGCATACCTTAAGGACACAACGCACACGTTGCAAATATTACAAGGGATCACCTGGAAACCTTCTTATTTTTTAGTGACTTTGGATGTGGCATCTCTATATACTTCTATCCAACATAAACTGGCCCTGGATACGATTGACTTTACCTTTAGAACTTTTTCTGCGTCTCATTACACACATGTTCAGATGATTAAAAACTTCCTAGAATTTACTCTCTCACACAACCAGTTTCTCTTTAATGGCAATTACTACTCACAAAGTAGGGGGATTGCAATGGGGGCTAAGTATGCGCCCTCTCTGGCCAATTTATTTATGGCCTACTTTGAGGAAAGATATATCTTTCAAAACAATCCCTACAAACATCATATTATCAGTTGGAAAAGGTACATTGATGATGTACTGGCCATTTGGGATGGCAGTAGAGAAGTTTTTGAAGCATTTATGCTTTATCTTAATGATAATACCTTTGACATTAAGTTCACAGGCCACATTGACCCGTTTGAAATCACGTTTCTAGATTTGAAAATCCAAATTGTCTCTGATTCCATTGAAACCTGTACGTTTAGGAAAGCTACAGCAGTTAACTCCATTTTACACGCCAGCAGTAACCATAAACATAGTGTTATTCGCAATATCCCTAAAGGTGAAATACTCAGAGCTAAGAGAAACTGCAGCCAAGATGAAACATTTCTAACAGAATGTAAGTCTATAGGATACAGATTTCGGGAAAGAGGGTATCCAATATCACTAATCAGGAATACAACCAATGCAGCTATGCAAGTATCCAGATCGCAGCTATTGACCGAGAAGCCAAAATCAACTCGAGAACAATATCCGACACATGTCAACTTCATCACTAAATTTTCTAGTGATTACAAATTTATTCAGTATATACTACAAAAGCATTGGCACATCTTGCATTTAGACTCTGATTTGACACCATATATCACGGGTCGTCCGAATATCATTTTCACCAAAGCTACCACTTTGCGAAATATCTTGAGTCCCTCTTTCCTCAAACCTGATCCTATTGGACAGGATAGCTGGCTCTCTACCAAGTCCAAACCAATAGGCTTCTATAAATGCGGCTCTTGCAATTTTTGTCATCATGCCCTAGCACCAACCCAAACTTTTAGTTGTCATAATGGCCTCCAAACCAAAATATCTGACTTTATCAATTGTAGAACGAAATATGTTGTTTATGCCATTATATGTGTTTGTAAGAAAGTGTATATTGGGAGTACGATTAGAGAAGTACGTTTCAGGATCCGGGAACACCTCAATCATCTTAGTAGTCAGGACACGAGACTTCCCCTGGCCTCCCACTGGCAGAAACATCATCAACTGGACAATACTAAAGACATCAAATTTATTGGATTACAACACATCAAACAACATCAGAGAGGTGGCAACAGAGAACTGACCCTACGGCAGCAGGAAGCAAGAATGATCTGCAAATTACGCTGCTTATCGCTTGGCCTGAACCAAGATTCCGAACTTAATGTGTTTTTATAAATCAGGAGTCGGTCTGGTGGCACAGCAAGCTAACGTTGTGGCTTCCTTCAGATCACTGGTATGACTTGCAATGCATGCAGAATATTTCTTATATCTACACTACTAAAAGTACTTTGCCTATTCCAATTAACACTACAAGACACAAGTGTGTTGGCACCCTTACACGCAACCTATTTACTGGTTCCCCAGCCCAAGCTACATACTATAATAGATTTATCTGCTGTACTTTTACCCGCAACAGCTAATCCTCACTTTTTATACCAAAACTTTCATTTCCCAAAAATAATTTCTCGACCCCAGCGGATAACTGAATATCCAATATCTTCAAATTAAACCCCAGCGCTCGGTGCCTGTTGGAAATAATTTTCCTTTATATCATAAATGTGGCAACAACTCTCTTTGCGTTTAAGCCAACTTTGGCATTCTATATAATTGCACTTTTTTAGTACTTATTGCTTATTAGGTGCAACAGTCTGTGCAACACGCACCCTTATGTTCAAAACCAATTTGTAGCCGTTTTGGAATATATATTAGCTCTCTAACATGTAAGATTTTGTTTAATACTTGCATATTAAACAACCACGGATTTTCACTAGCAGGCACACATGTTAGCTCTATTGTCCCACCAGATGCACCATTCACAACTTTGAATTAGCATTGCACGGAATGACCAGCCCTTTTCTGCCTTCCGGCTTGGTTCGTCAGTCTTAGCAACTAGGTCAGGTGACCTTGTCACCTGACTGACCCTGCAGAGGTTACTATAGTAACCCCTCGTAACTGCGACTGCCTTCAGCACTTGAGAAACTGCCTGCCACTGAGCACGTCTACTTCACAAGCCGGTAAGCATTTATTATCGCATTTAGCAACTTACACGGCTCGCATTTAAACCCATCTCACATAAACACGGTGTTATACTCATTTTACAGATTACGGCCAGATATCCGGAATCAGCACACCCAATACGAACCTGTTTACTGCATTATTGCCACCCCAATGGCATTTCTGCCGAGCAATATATCACGACCTGTTTAGAAGTTAAGGTAATAACTTTTTGCCTTTCATTTATTGCACATGATACCAACAATCGGTGATTATATCATCTACCCAAGCAAGTCGTTCTGAATAGACTAAATACGCTTCACTTGCTTTATATTTCACAGTACACTGAACTGACCAGTAACATGCTTTTGGAACCGTCCGTTGCTCCATTTTTTCTACAGCTTGACAGAGAATAATTATAATGAGGTATGCTTTATTATTTATAGCCTACATACTCACCTTCAGAGTCATGTCATGCACGCAGTAATTTAAACAGTATATTTTTCTTCTTTTTTCCTTCTTTTCTCTCCCATTTCCAATTGCTCCTTGCTTTGACACCCTCTCCCCCCCCCCCTGGCAGGTTTCTAAATTGAACACAGTTCAGGATTTAGCATCAGCACTATAGCCCAATGCACTATATGTATCTATATGCCCTGATGACGACCTCATAGGTTGAAACACGTGTTGGCATTTTTTCGCATTTCCTGATGGCATTTTCTGCATTTCTTGACATCTGAGGCATTTTCTGCAATTCTTTTTTTTTTTTTGGCATTTTCTTGGCATCTGTTTGGCATTTTTTGTACTTCTGGCATTATATGAATGTACTTTGTTTTGGACACTAACCGGCAGGACACTGCCTGGCACTTATCTGTTTGTAGTATTAAGCTTCTTACATGAAATGTGTACCCATGTGTACCTAGAATGTATCATTTGTTTTTGGGGCACTTTAAATTAAAATGTCCCAAGTATTGACTTGAGGAATTAAAGCTGGGCTCCTTGATTTACTAATCAATTACAACATAAACCAATTGTGTCTTTTTGTGAACACTCCTCATCCACTCTGTTCAAACTTATCACACCCAGTGAGCATATAATAGGTAACAAGCGCAGCCTGTGTAGATGGTTACCCCTTACAATTCGTACCTTATGTGATATATGATGTGTACAATGTAATGTCAACCACTTGTGTATCTGGGAAATATGTTTAGTTATGAAAATGATTTTCTAAGGTAAAAGCAAAGGGGAGTGTTCTTTCTGTATGCCATAAAGATGACACCTGATGACTCACTGCTCCCTTCTCAAATCAGGTCAAAGAGAAATCCTTGACGTATCAAATCGTGAGTGGGTTGGGCAAAGAAAGTTAGCATCCACACTCATTTTCAAAAGACATAAAAAGATCCACTGGAAGCCAGACAGGGACATTCATTTTCCAACCTTCAACTGAATTCCTGCGCAGCACGCTGACGGAGAACTCCAGAATCCAGAACAGAACCAGTACCCAGAAAGCAGTGCTGTATCCAGAGAGACCAGACCAGATCGCTGTGAGCAGAACCAGAGATGCAGACCAGACCAGCAGAGCAGAACTGACCCAGATAGCTGTGACTTCAGAACCAACCGCCTGGAGTCCAGTCCCAACCTGACCAGACCCTGACGGCCTATTTCAAATTCATAGTGTGAGTACTCAGCCAGAACTGTGCAAAACCAATCTCTTAGCTTAAAATAATCTGATTCAAAACATTTAACCTGTCCAAAACTGCATCATAGAATCGTGTGTCCCTTCTCTGATTTTAAACCTGTAAAAGTGTCATTTGCCATTTTGAATCATTATTTCATTTCTGAAAAACTACCTTCATAAAATCGTCCGTACCTCTTGAACCGTTTGTTATAGAAGCGAGATTCACTTTCATTTTAAAGCTAAGATTCTAGGCTTTCCAACAAACCCAGAACCGACTTTCTATTCATTATACTTTTTCCGTAATCGCACTCGATGCACTCGGAAAAGGTGCCGCGATTTGCGATTTGGCTCAAATTTCTTTACTTGTCAAAATAGCAGCTTCTTGCTTTCCTTTGCTGAAATTCGTTTGCAACCTGACAATCATTCATAGAGCATTGCTAAAGTGATCCTGAAACTAATTTAAAGTAGCTATCACCCACCCTGAATCTCTTATAGGGAAGTAAAAACCATTTTTAGCATATTTTACTTCATTGCCACCACATTTAAAAGGATTTTGCCTGTGTTTTAAAATCATCCCTGTGATCTAAGCTTGCTAGGGGGGAACTGAACTACATTTGATTGTATTCCTGAGAACTGTGTGCTCTCTCTTCCATCTTCTATTGCATAGGGGGGGAGTGAATTGCCACCAGGGGAAAAGTGAACATATTATCTCTTGTGAAACCCTACCAGTTATTTCTGTACTGCATTCTTTCCATCATTGTTTTTCCTTGAATCCATAAAAGCATTCTCAGTTACCTTTTCCTCCCTATGCTAACTCTTAAGTAATTAAATCAGTATGCTAGTGTAACATCATCCGGTGTTGATCACTGTCATATTCTTAAGTGTGATATGAAATATTAATTTATTATAAAAGTGTAATATATATATATTGTTTAATTTTTCCAATAAATCTTTTAAATTGCAAAACAAACCTACTTCTTGGCTCAGTGAGGTCAGGGGGATTCAAAGAGAGGGGCATTATATAAGGGTTTATCATCCAGAGTATAACTTGTCATAAAAATATATAAATAAGGGCTTACCTTGGGCGTCCCAGACGAGGCACTGACTTAGTGGGATTGCTGAATTGAAGTCATTTAACAGTACCAGGAGAGTAGGAGTAGGAGCAGAATCAGGTGGAGCAGGAAAAGCAGAGGAAGGAGAAAGAGCAGGAGAAGGAGGAGCAGAAACAGAAGTAGGAGGAGAGCAGGATCTGTGGTGGGTATACCAGGAGGGTCATCTGGAAGTAGAACCACTGAACAGGAGTTGGCTATTTTTAGAGAACCACGTGGAGGTGAAGAGGCCACGTTGAAATTTCTGGTTACAGAAGGGGCCTGGAATGTCCTTGCCTCATAAATTGGCTAGGGCCAGTGGCTAATGGAGGAACCGGTGCAATGATTCAGAGTTGCTACATCCCTCTAAGTTGCTGAAGCGAGTCAAGGCTGCTACATCCTCTCAAACTGGTAATGCATGTGGGAATGGTATATACCCATGACCAGAAAGTGAGATCAGAGAGACAGGGTTGGAGCTCAGACTATGGCCACTGGGTTAGGCTATCAGCACTCTTGTAACCCTATATTTAGGACGCAATTGGGGGGATACAATCCTGCGCAGGAGTACCCACCTATGGGAAAATACATCATGGTGGGGAATGCACACCTGAGTTGTACAAGTAGAGCATACATGAGCAACCCTAGGGCAGGTGGGGGAACTACAAACCTTGCCTTACTGAGATATCACAAGAATCCAAAGGATGAGGAGACCAACCTGTCACTGGAGTCCATCTCACATTTTCAGGAGGTGATGTGTCCAAGGCATAGACACTGAGTGATGACCAGAGCCTTGGAGGACTGGACCCCACCACAGAGAAATAAGTATGTGATTGCACTAGAGCTCCGCAGGGCTGCAAGTGCGACTTTGTTGGACATTATCTTGGGTGTGAGCACTCAGGAATCTTACATTCTAAATCAGGACCTTGACATTTTGGGCTCAGGACAACAGTTATGTATAGAACAAGCAAATCACTGAATCAATTCTTCATGCTGGCACCTTTTAATTATGAAGATCCCCCTATGTTTTTGTCTGTATATATGAAGTACGTAGGAGGTCGCCGCAACATTTTGTTCCTAAAGCCTGTGAAAGGGGAATCATGAGGCCCAAACCTGAGCTGGTGTCTCACTGTTCAGCCAAAAAAGAGCCCCACATCCACTACAGGCAAAAACACAGTGGAAAGGCTGTGCGAAGGAGGGAGATTTCAGCTTTTCAGTGGTTCAAACCTCAGGTCTCAAAGAGCATCCTGTTTAGATAGTTACATTTTTTTGTGGATCACCCTGTTAAAGAAAGAAATTGAATACAGTTGTATATTGCACTTCATACTGGAGACCAGCTTCTAAGCACGGGACTGGGTATTGAACCTGCTCTGCTCAGTGTTGTTTTACTTCCAAGACAGGTGTGGTTCCTCTGAACTATCTTCCCACCCTATGGTATGGATATGAAACCTTGTCAACCATTATTTGGTATCAGAGTCTTCCATTCGCCCTCTTTCTGAAATGTAATTGGTAGGACATATAGGTATATCAGGTCCCTTTTTCATGGTGTTGCAATCGTTTTTGTTGTTGCATCTCAATGCTAATGTCATCAACAGACGTGTAATCATGCAGTTTAGACCATATTAACATCTATTTTTGTTAATTGAGTTGGTATTGTGGCCTGGGCTGGTGGTATGGCTCATTTTCGTGGATATTTCGGACGGGGTGTTTAGGAGAATATGTGGTTTGTGATGTTTCTTTTAGTAATTCTTTTTTTGTCTGAGTGTTATAGTGGTGTCAGTGTGAGGAATGGAGATGTAGTTACTAGAGTAATTGTGTGGGGTGTTGAATGTGCGTGTATGTATGATGTATTAATGTTGCAGTGCTTTTGACACATGTTGATAATCACACAAGACAGCCCCAGAATGGACTCATGGGGACTGACTTGGTGTAAATAGGGCAGACCCACAGAACACATGACTTCAGTTACGATTTTTAGATCTTGTTGGTGCAGGACTTTAAAGTAGTTCTACTCCCCGGAGTGCAAGGCGTGTGGCCATGTGTGATGTCTTTAGTTATAGTAACGTTGGATGTAACCATCTGTGTGAATGTATGTTATGAAGATGTCAGTGGGAGTGGTGTTGCTTGGTGATTCAGGGGTGATAGTGATTGTGGGGCATCATTTATGTGTGAGTTTGTGTGCTTAGTAGTGGGTTGTGTGTCTGTAGTCAATGTGCTGATCATTGTTGTTGGAAGGGCAGTATATGTGTCTGATGTATTAGTCATGCAGTCTATGTTCATCATGCATGTCAGTGGGTTTGAGTTGTGTCGGTGAGGATCCCCCTTGGCCAAGGTCACGTTCAGGTATACCTGCAAGACACAAAGCAAGCAAATGTTGTAAGGCGTTGTTGTGTTTGCATTTTTTGTTTTTGTGTGTAATATTAGTTGTGCTTACCACATTTAGAGTGCAGCTGGGATTATGTCTTTATTGCAGCACTCTGGGTTGTAGAAAATTCTAGGTCCTATGGTTTATCAGTGTTACCGGCACCCTCTGGTGCACATACAGGTGGATCTGGAATGAGTTGTATACTAATTCTTATTGACAAAGCTTATCTTTTAATGATTTCCATGCTTCGTTCTTATTTATGTAAATACTAATAGTTTGTTCAATTCTCACTAATTTCACCTTAAGTTACCCTGGGTAATCTAGACGTGAACACCTTGCTCACTGTGCTTAGAGAGGCACAGCTTCACCTCAATGATGAGGCCCGACTAGGCCGAAACTCGTGTCTGCGGTTGCTGTTGGTACTCTTGTTCAGAGGAAAATTGCTTAGCATTTCGGTGCTGGACTGCCCAAGTGGGTGGGACCAGACTGATATGCAAATGGATATTTCTTCTCTGTGAAAGGTACAGTCAGTGAGCTATAACTTGGTTGTAGACCCTCCAGAGTGGGAACCTAACGAGACAACAGGTTATTTGGCCATGTTCGTTCTCGGAAGAGGGGCTCCCAGACCTTTTGCATATAGGTTTTCACTAAACCTACTTGATCTGGCACTCTTGTTTTGTTTCCTTTAGTATAGTTGTTTGCTTACAAACCCCTATTTTCTTGTAGTCATTTTCAATCAGTAGTGTTTGGCTGTTTATTTATTTTTTTGCAATTTATATAGCACACCCAGCACAGAGGCATCTAGGCGATGTTCTTACAGATGAGAACAATAAACAGCACAGTGGTTACACAGTTGCACATAAACATGACGGCAGTATAAAACAGGTTAGCATTTTACTTGGATTGTTACTAGCTAGTTTACTACTTAATGAGCTTGACTTAGTTCTGACTTTCCTGCACCAAGAGCCAAGTTTTCAGTTGTTTCGGAATGTCCAGAATGAGTCTTCTGATCTTAATTTGTCTGGTAATGTGTTCCAGTGTCTGATGAACAGTATTAAATGTTTGATTTCAAATTCTCATATTTTTTGCTTGGATGTGTCTTGGGTGAGCACTGGGGGAGTTACTATTGGGATTCCCTGTTATGAGTGAAGTGTCTTCTGATGTGTTGGGTAAGTTATTTGCTGGTGTATGAAACTGTGATGTATGTATGTCTGTGTGTAGGTCACCAGACCCCGGAGGCTCATAACACTGATTACCTATTGCAGGAGCTGCACCAGCTGGTAACAGCCTAGTGTCCCTTATTAAAAGCTATAGCTGCACTCTGCCTAATAACTCGGGACCCTGAACATGACCACCCTGTACAGTCCATGGAAAGTGTGATTACGGTTTAAAAATACACTGTCCACAGTGAAGACATGTTTGGTGTACCGTGAAGTCTAAATACTGTGAAAGTAGGCAATCGATCACTGTGGCAATGTCCACAATAAAGTCAACTAAACACATGAAAAAAATCGTACTGCTTTCCATAAATTAAGAAGGCCCTTGAAACATCTATTCTATCTTATATACTGGGTTTCATAGCCTGTTACATGTTTGGTTTGATTTAAAGCATGTGTTGAAGTCAATTTGAGTAGAGAAGGTTTGTGTTGTTAGGAGAGAAAAAAGTTTGAGTTGTTAGGAGAGAAAAGAGGTTGACCAACTATTCTAATGAAAATACATCACACAATAAACTTTATGAAAGGAACTATGGGCCTCATTACGACCCGGGCGGACTTCGCGGTGCTAAATGCACCGCGAAGCATGGCGGAAAGCCGCCGATAGCGCCATGGGGGTTGGCGGATTTACCGCCCCATTCCGACCTCGGCGGAGCGGTAAATCCCCAATCCCCATTCTGCCCTTCCCCATTCCCATTTTCGCCCCATAGGGTATAATGGGAGTGGGGAAGGAGTTAATTACGCCACCGTAAAATACGGTGGCGTAATTAACAACGAGGTCCCGTAGCGCCATGGTTTTCTCCGGCTGGTAAAACCAGGCGGAGAAAACCTCCATGGCGCTACGGGAACTCGTAGTATGGCGGAGAGGTACGCCATGCACTACGCTGGCGTAATACCCTCTCCGCCAGGGTCCTAATGAGGCCCTATGTCTCTTTGTTAACAGAGACCTTCATTTGATGTGCTGTAGAACCACCCCAGATGCAGTAAAAAAACACTTTCTTTAGTACTGTTCCACAATTTTCCAGATCTTTACTTATGACTTTTCAAATGTTACTGATACCATTTTAATCGACACATAAGAAAAGACAATGTTTGGGCGAACAGCTGATTGACATTATACATGCAGATGATCCCTTCTGAGCTTTACATGCTGGTGCATGCAAACCATACTAAACAGCCAACTCCTGTATAAGCAGTACCAGGAACAGAGAGTTTGCTCTTATTAACATATTTACTTCCTGAGTACCACATTCCTTGTCCTACTCCTCTCTGTGTCCGGCAACAGTATGCTGAGGAGAAATATTTTGGAACACCCATCACTGGTCCCTCTCCATGTCCCCAGAAGCCCACTGTTGGCTTCATTCATTTCATTTTATTTAATATGCATACAGTCGCATGGCTTTACATATAAACATCATTACAGAATATACACTTCCTTTAAAAGCCAATGTGCTTACATAAATCAATACCAAAATATAAACATCAATAAACGTGCCATCATACAAGTCCTTTAAAATAGATAAGACCAATACATAAAATCTCATCATGTGAAATAGCAAGTTGAGGTAATTTCCAGATAGTAGCAATTGCCAAATGTTATACATATTGTCATCATTGTAGCTGTTATCATATGATTTCAAATATTTACTTTTAATTGGAGTCAGACTTTCACATAGACATAATAGATGCTCTGCTGATTCTATTGTTAATTCTCCACACAGTCTGCAAAATCTCATATGTTTTTCAATTCCGATTCTGGCTCCTAGAACCTCCATCGTATCACACCCATTGAATTTGAACAATAGATATTGCCTTATGGTTTTACAATCAGTGTATGCAGCTTGATAGTTTGGTTTAGCTGTTTCATTCGTCCAATATTTCAAAAAAAGGCTGCTATTCACTTTTGTCGCCAAATTGATAATGTCTCGTTCTTGTGCATGATTAAATATAACTGCTTTCAGTATCCGCTTGGTTTTGACAAAAGAGTACTGCAACCATATTTCTGCATTGGCTTTGGCCCATTTCGAGTACACTTTACCAATTTCTACTATAATTCCAGTGTCCAACAGATTCGGATTACTTGCAAAGCCGTTTATAATTTCCACAATAAAAGTGTTATTACACAGTATGCATAATTTCACATAAAACATAGCTGTTTTGAATTCTAAAATGTCTGTGGCTCGCATAAAATCGACATTCTAAAAATAAGTATTCTCCTGGCAGGGATTTAGGCATTCTGAATAATATTTTAAGAAGTTTTACTTCAAAACGGTTCATGTTACTAACAAAAGTACCTCCCCATATTTCTGCCGCATAAAGTAGACACAATACCATCTTTGAGGAATATAATAGTAAGATGGTGCTGACAGAGAAGCCACCTTGTTGACCAATAAATGTACTAAGCGCCTAGACAATTTCCAATTTCATGTCGTCCCAATGTTGCTGCCAGTTCAACTTCTGATCGATTATAATACCAAGTTATGTATGCAATCTTACCACCTCGATACATTGATCCATGATCATCCACTTATAGTTGATCGATCTGGTAGATTTTATTTTCCCCAGAAAAGGTAGAACTTTCGTTTTGCTGAGATTTATACTCAAACCATTTACATTCTCTAGGGTAGTGAATTTGTTTTATAGACCTTTGGGGGTGTAATCTATCAATAGCAGATCATCTGAATATCAGCCAACATAACCGTGCATTGCCTATTTTAATATCATCTACTAATAATTTCTGGGCTTCTTTCATGAAGTCAGAAAGATATAAATACATTTTTTTTTATTTATTGTGATATTAGTCAAGATCTGACTTTTTACACATACAAAAGAATATATACTTAAAACATTTTCAGAAACCAAGTGACAAAAAGAGCAGAGCCAAATTAAAAACAAACTTTCATACATAGAGATAAAATGGAACAGATCAAAAAAGAAAAGAATATAGTAACAACTTGAATGTGCACAGAAGCATTCCCTTATCCATTCTCAGCTAGTAAGTTCATATCCATTAGAAAACAGATTACTTCATAGGTAAGGTAGGTTTCTTGGCCTTGCACAAGTCTTTCCCAGAACAGAGTGGAGTGGAGTAGTTGCGGGTTGTGCACAAATCTTTGAAATCTTTTCTGTCTCAAAGTCCACGTCCCCACACACTCTGACAACAAGTGGATTGTAGTTTGCTTAACACCATCTTCACATTTATCACAGATGTTACATGGATAGGCTGTTGGGGCTCTATTATGCTTTAATTCTAAAGTGAGAACCACATTTAGTCTAAATCTTACGAAGTCTGATATTATTCTTTGATTTGAGGGTTTTTTAAGATAAGCCGGCAAAGATCGAATAGGCTTATCAATTTTCGTCCAAGATGCCGATAATTTGGCCTCTCTCATTTTAGAGATAGTTCTCATACAGTCCATTCGGGTTAGATGTTTCTTTACCATTAGAGGGTTCTGGATTAGAATATCTATGGTAGTGTCTGCTGCTACTAATATGTTTTTACAGACACAGCTTAATCTATTTAGAAATATGTTGTCTCTCTTTTCCAACTGATCTGCTGCTTCAACATACATAGTAGCTTTTTGAGGGCACAAAATTAGTCTATATAAACTTAACCATTTCCATTCCATTAAAGACATCAAGGAAGCAAGGCCTAGCTCATATCGAAGACTTGACATTGGTATACAGTTTGGCAATAGTAATACCCTTTACCACAGATGAGACTCTATTTTCTCCCAACTGAGTTCAAAGGACTGCGGATAATACTCTAACCCATAACTAATGGATGGGCGAACCTTTGCCCCATAAAATGTTATCAAAGGAATTAGGGAGGATTTACAGTATTTACTGTAAACTTTTTTCATTCGCGCTCCCAATTTTCTTTGTTTGGGTTCTATTGTTGTTAAGAGATGAGACATAGATGGGTAAGATGGAATCTGACACCGCAGATAGGTAACCTCTTTGCCTATTGGAACCACAGTATTATTCAGTTTGCCATGCATAGGATTAAGTTATTTTAAGGGGATGTTTAAAGATTACAATCTTAGACTTAGCTGGATTTATGGTCAGATCATTAAGACTAGCATAGTCAGATAGTGCTGTCATTAGCCTCTACAGCCCGACTTGAGTGCGATCCATAACCAGTATGTCGTCTCCATAGGCAAGCCATGCTATTTTACCTCCCCCAAACCCAGGGGCCACCAATCCTTTCTCCAGAAACCAATTTGACAGATCTGCCATGAATAATATGAACAGAAAAGGAGCCAATAGACACCCCTGGTGAACCCACCCCTCTCTGTTTTAACACTATTCGATAGAAGACCAGATTTTGTGAGTCTAACTCTAATAGCGGAGTCTTGGTCAAGATGTACAAGTATGTTATGGAGGCCATCTGGTAAACCCCAATTGTTTTAGTTTGAGCCACAACCTCTTCCTATTGATAGTATCAAAGGTATCAAAGGCCTGGGAGAGATCCACCCAGGCAGCAAAGAGGGGACCATTTTTAACAAAAGACAATGATGAAATACAGGTGAGGATGAGAATATTCAATGTAGTTGATAAGCCTCTCCGAAAACCTGTTTGTTCCTTGGGGATGATATCATTAGATGACGCCCACTTCTCTAGTTCCGTCAGAACTAGACCACTGAAGATCTTACCATCTGCATCCAACAGGGAAATTGGCCTATAGTTAATTGGCAAAGATTGATCTCCCTTCTTGTAAACCGGAATAATAATTGCCCGTTTCCATGTGTCCGGAGTTGTTTTCGTGACAATAATATTGTTCAACAGGTTCTTCAGTAAATGGGCCGACAGAGACAGGTTATTTTTTAATACTGAGTTCGATAAACCATTCGGCCCTGGTGCCCTTGAGTTTGAAGATTTCATTATCAGGCGCATAATGTCCTCTGCATCAAACTGCAGAGTCCATATTGCGTCTTGCTGGTAGTAATAGGGCTCATAGACAATCGGAGCGTAGACCTTTATAAAATCGGCCACCCAAGCCTCTTCGTCTAATACTGACTCTAGCATTACATTACTGCGGGGTTGTGCATGATTAACAAGTGACCAAAAGTTCTTTGAGTTTTGAAGGGAAATAGCTTTCAACATTTCTTCCCCATCTTTTTGCAGGAGCATGTATCTATGGCTTCTAACCCAGTTCTTATATTGGTTCTGTCGTTGTTTGATTTGGCTTAGGCATATCTTCTCATTACTCACTCATTTTATTTTTTTTCTGGCCCTTAACTGTTTCTTTTTCCCCTGGATCTGGTTATCATAAGAATATTTATGCCTTTTATTTGGTTTGTCCTTTTACCAGGGATTGGTAGGTTCAGAGACCATATAAAACCAAGATAGTTACTGGGTGTTAAGGATTTCAATCAGGCGATACACTCTGCTCCTGGCCTAGTGTACAGCGCAATGGAAAAATGTATTTAAGATATAGATTCAATTATTTGAAAGATGTACCACTCGTATCACACACCTCATTTAAGAATACCCCGGGTCACGCTGGACCAGAAATCAGGCGGGTTTGTAAAAGGTATTATTTATTTACTTGGTTCAGATCAAAATCACAATATATATTTTAATAAGTAAACAACAATCACCAATGGGGTGACAGAACACAGAAGGATGTCTTTAATACACGGAATAGGTAATAAGCAAAACAAATGCAGCACAGAAAATAATACGTTTGGGTTGGTTCAGATCAAATAGCGCAGTGGTTAGCAGTTCCCCCTGCAACACCCCTCAACGCCCCCCAATAGGAAATGTAAAGAGATAGGAGGAGAGAGCAGGTATTTAGGAAGGTATAGGTCAAACAGTCTCTCACCACCCCCTACCCCCTTTACACAGAAAGAGAAAAACAGAGTGGGCTTTTCAACTGTCAGTATAACTTTAAAAAATCTTTAGAATAGACTGGGCAAAAACACCAAATATCGTCTAAAATACTAAAATTGCTCTAAATTCTTATGGAAGCCGCTTTTAATAGTTGCACACAAACACAAGCAATGATTTTATGCAAAGAAAACATTTGAAATCTTAAAATCCAAGTCGGAAGCAGTTTGAATATATTTTACATGTGTAAAAATTTCTCAAAATGAAAATTTCCTGCAAACTTTTCAGTGCGCGATATTCGCGATAATGGGAGAATCGCACTGACTTGAAATGCTTACACTATATTAAAGACTACCAAAAAGTAGAATGTCACACAGGAAGGTCATTCACGGCCGATCATAACACTTGAGGCGTGATACTCTGTGTTCTGTTTGGTTTGGGAATTACTTTCTTAATCAATCAATAGGAAGTTAGAGTTTAGGAACACATGTGAGAGAAGAGTCTGTGCAAAGATAATTCTAACAATACTGGTTCTAATTGAAAGATAGGATGAGTATAAACTAGGGACAAGACTATGCAAAGTCCATATGCTATATGACACAGTTCTTCCTATTTATACTCAGTGGATACGTTTTTAAATGGGACCGTCAGGATTCTGGACCGTCAGGATTCTGGACTGTCAGGATTCTGGACCTATCAGGATTCTGGACCTATCAGGATTGACAGCTGGGCACATCAGACTGGGCAGAATCAGCAAGGCGCTCTGGTCACAGTATGGCACAGGACTGGACAGGAACTGCCCTTCTTGTTTCTGAGGATCTTTCAATTCAGCAGCAAGCAGTAACAGCACAGCACGTCTGTAATATGATGCTTCCCCTAGGCTTTTGGGGTTCTGTTCTAGAATTTGGGGCCAGCTGAGAATGGTTCAGCTATGCAATTGGCCTTTGCTTTGCCAAGTTTCTGGAGTCTGGAGCCAGGAAGATGTAGATTTCGGCAGCAGGGCGCTCCGCCAGCATCAGGACAGTGAGTGGATCTGTCTGTCCCTATGTCTGGTGAGCTGTCTCTATTTATGCTATGAGATGACATCATAAAGGGTGTGTGTGGGCTGGCTTATCTAAGCTTGCCCCTTTCTGCTGGGATAGGGTCAATACTTCATCTACGCCTTGCAATTTGAGTGATTGGCTCAAGGCTGGGTGATGTCAAGTTTTATGATTTGTTTTACAATCCCCAGAGGCCTCCCTTTAGCCACTGGTCTCATATTGGATTTTACCTTAAATGTACATTTCTACATTGTTCACCTTTATACAAATCACACATAAAGATGCCATATTTTGCATAGCAGCCATTCCTCAAAACCCTGTAGCTGTGGGATCATGTCTCCCCTTTCCACAGAATTCTGCCCTTTTCGCTATGAACACACTTTTCAATTTTTCTGCAACTTTCCACAAATATGCGTGTTTAACATGGGGATATGCGTGTACATTTTCACCATTCAAACAGTCATGCATTTTGCGTAAAATCACATTTCTTGCCATTGCTTTCCAGAACATGTCACACGGTTTTGCCGCCTCTTAAAACGTGCAGCCAGAAATTAAATGAACAACTCTGTCATTTTTATATTTTTCACCATTTTGACGAGCAAGTTATTATCACACTGGGCTGGCGGACTCACCCCTTTATAAGGTAGATCCGTAATGTCTTCCTCATCAGTAGAACTTAACTCGTTCCCCTGTTCCCTTTCCTCCTCACCTGAACTCGAACAATAATTTAACTTCTTTCTTCTGACGTGCAGAGCGGGAAGCCTTTTCTTCTTTAGAAGGTAAGATCGGCCTCGAAAGGAAGCCACCGCGGCTCCACACAGGAGGCACGGTGACCCCCCACCGCGACGGACTAACAACGGAGTGAGGGGAAAAGCCAAACGGCATAAAAACCCCTCCGGAGTACTGGAGCAAGCCGAAAACCGGAAACAGGAACAAAACGGTGAAGAACAACCAGGCGATCCAAAGCGAGGTGAGTATGAGAGAGTAAAAAGGGGAGGAAAGCTTCGTAGGCAGAGATGGAGCAGGGCGATAACAGCAAGGATAAGGAACCGTCCGGTACCCAACTGGGGAAAGAAATCTGGTAAGGCAGGGAGGCAGAGGCGAGCAAGGGAAAAAGAGAGAGCAAGGGCAGGGAAGAAAAAGAACAGAGCGGGCGGAGCACCGCCAAGGAGAAAACTATAGAGGAGAGAGAGCAACAGAGGGAAATCCGAAGTTGCAACGCGCCGAACCGCCTAGCGTGTGGAAGTAAATACGCGTAGGCGGCGGCCATGTTGAAAAAGACTAGAACAGTGGTGCTGTCAGGGAAAAGACGTGACGGCACAATCTAATGGCGGCCAGCTTCCACCTCTTCCACAGCCACCAACGTCCAGTGGTCGTGACAGTATGCCCCCCTCTAGGGCGACACCCCCTGGGCTTGCCGGGATGCAGGTTGTGGAACCGGCGTAACAAACGGGGTGCGTTAACATAAGATCGGGGTTCCCAAGAATCCTCGGATGAAGGAAAGCCTTTCCAATGAATAAGATATTCCATGCGACCCTTATGGTAACGGGAATCCCTGATGTGGGAGACTTCGTATTCTTCAGAGTTAGGGTCGGGTGGAATGTGAAGCCTGGGAGCTCTCTGAACTTCTCTCATCAGCCACATAGGAGCGGAGTTGTGAGGAGTGAAAAGTCGGGTGAACACGACTGAGCGACTTAGGTAACTTGAGGCGGTAAGCCACTGGGTTGATTTTGGACAGCATGTCGAAAGGTCCAATATACCGTGGGGACAACTTGGAAGGTCTGACCCAACGGGGTAGAAACTTGGTAGACAGCATAACCTTTGAACCTTTTACCCAATTCGGCACCTGTCTCTGGTGGCGATCTGCTTGGTCTTTGTATTGAATACTTGCCTTTTGAATACTCTGTTTGGCGGATATGTGAGCTTCTCTCAGCTGCGCCAAACCAGATTCAATCGATGGGATAGAGGTATCTTTCCAGAAAGTGGGAAAAATAGATCTGGGGTGGTATCCATAAGTACAATAAAAATGACTCATACCTAAAGAAGCATGAATCGAATTGTTGTACGTGAATTCAGCAGTTGGGAGAAGAGAAACCCAATTGTCTTGTGACTGATTTATGAAACACCTCAGATATTGTTCAAGGGTTCCGTTCAGCCTCTCAGTTTGGCCATTAGTCTGAGGATGAAATCCAGAAGAAAGAGCCCTCTCAATCCCCAACAATTTCCACAAAGCTGACCAAAACTTAGAGGTGTACTGGCTGCCAGGATCGGATACAATCTTTTGAGGGAGGCCATGCAATCTGAATATGTCCTTAAGAAAGACTTCAGCAGTGACCGAAGCAGAAGGTATGCAGGACAATGGGGAGAAATGCGCCAATTTGGAATAGGTATCGACAGTTACCATGATGCACGTACAACCTTGGGATTCAGGTAAGTCGACAATGAAGTCCGTAGACATGTTAATCCAAGGACCTGGAGGGATCGGGTTGGGTTGAAGTAACACCAACGGTTTCTGGGTGGAATTCTTGTTACGTAAACATGTCAAACATGTCTGAATGTAAGCCTGAGTGTCTGCCCTCATATTGGGCCAAAAGAAGGTTCTTTGGAGCAATTCGAGCATACCGCGTAGACCTCGATGACCCGCAACCTTCGAGTCGTGACACCACTGAAGAGCTTGTACCTGGAGGTTGTGTGTAGGTAGGATTAGTCTTCCTTGGTTGAAATATAGTCCATCCTTTTCCTCGACAGGTAATTTTCCTAGACTGGGAGTGGGTCCTTCTAAAGGAGTATAAGCCCCCCTAACCTCCTCTAGAAAAGATGACACCACCAGAATGATCTTAGTACGGGGAAACATGAGTTCTTTCTGATATGGCTTGCTAACTTCGTTTCTTCGGGACAACGCGTCAGCGACTTGGTTTTGAGAGCCCGGTATATACGTGATGGTGAAATGAAATTGAGCAAAAAAGTGCGCCCACCTGGCTTGTCGGGTGTTGTAGCATTCCTGTTGCCTCAAGATCTGCAGATTTTTGTGATCGGTGCGAATCTGAAATGGGTGCACACTTCCTTGGAGTAAGTGTCTCCATTCCAGACAAGCCAATTTCATAGCCAGTAGCTCTTTCTCAATGACAGAATAATTTTGTTGACTGGTTGTCAAGGTCTTAGAAAAATAGGCTATTGGATGTTCCATGCCGTGGTTGATTTGCAGGAGAACAGCCCCTACTGCAACAGCAGAAGCGTCAGTCTCCATAATGAAAGGTTTCTGTTGGTCTGGTTGCCGAAAAATAGGAGCCATGCAGAATCTTCCTTTGAGACTGACAAAACTGTCTTCAGCCTCTTTGTTCCAAAGAAAGGGTTTAGAGGATTTCTTAAGTAGAGAAGTGATGGGCAGGGTGAGCCTCGAAAACCCAGGGATGAATTTCCGGTAAAAGTTTACCAGACCTAAAAACCTCTGGATGTCCTTGACTGATGAAGGAGATGGCCATGAGAGAATGGCTTCAACCTTCTTGGGATCCATGGTTATCCCCTCTTCAGAGAGTATAAAACCCAAGTAAGGCATGGATGATTGGGCAAACACACATTTCTCTGGTTTGACCAATAGGTGATGTAATCGGAGTCGGTGTAACACCTCCAATACCTGGGAAGAATGCTCTTCCTTCTTCCGGGAATATATCAGGATATCATCAAGGTATACAACTGTGTTGACCCCCAACAGATCGGAAAATATGCGATCCATATACCTCTGGAATATAGAGGGGGCATTTACCAGTCGAAATGGCATCACTCGGTACTCAAAAAGCCTGTAGGGAGTGCGGAAAGCAGTCTTCCATTTGTCGCCGGATTTAACCCGAAGCAAATGGTGTGCGTTCCGAAGATCGAGTTTAGTAAACAATACCGATCCCTGAACGGCTTTAAGTATCTCCAAGATTATAGGCATAGGGTATCTGTCCTTGATCGTGACTTGATTTAGACCCCTGTAATCAATACAAGGTCTCAACTCCTTGGAGTCTCTCTTGGGTATGAAAAATAAGAAGGCACCTGCTGGGGATCTTGATGGTCGGATCAATCCGTTGGCAAGATTGTCATCCAAGTAGCTCCGGAGAACTTCCTTTTCAGCCATGGAAAGGGGGTACATTCTTCCAAAAGGGACCAAGGCCTGAGGTATGAGGTCAATACTACAATCTTCCGGCCGATGAGGAGGGAGTACCGAAGGTTGTTGTTCCTTGAAAATATCAGCAAATTCCTCGAATATCCTGGGTATATTGTGGATGGAGCTACTCTCAGTAGCACATATCGTCTTGACTTTCTCAAACACCGGTCCCGGCAAACACTTTTCTTGACAAAAGGAAGAGTGGAAACTCAGTAGGTTGTCTGTCCAATTTATTGTTGGGTTGTGTTTGCGGAGCCAACCAATCCCCAATATAACAGGAAAATGGGCGGCCCTGATGATATCGAACTTCAAAGACTCAGAGTGTTGTTGGATAGATTCTTGTACTTCCTCAGTGGTGTGGGTAATGAGCCCGGAGCATAAAGGAGGACCGTCTACCCCTTCTACCTTCTGGTCTTCCTTCTTTGGAACTCAGAGAAGACCCACCTTGTCTGCCCACAAGGTGTCTAGGAAATTTCCAGCAGCTCCACAGTCGAGCAAGGCTTGTGTCTCTATCTCCTGTCCTCTGAACTGGAGTTGGACGGCAATTACCATCAATCGATGGTCTTCGGAGGTCTTGGCAGGGGTCACTGAAAGCGTAGCAGAGGAACCGACTGACGCTCCTCGATAGTCTGTCCCACTGACTACCGAGGGCGCTCGTTTCCCAGCCTTCTCGGGGGTACGTCAGGACAGTCTCTCAGAAGGTGAGTGGCTGAACCACAATAGAGACACAGGCTGCCTTCTCGCCTTCTCTTCTTTTCTTCTGCTGTCAAAGGAGCTCGGGTGGTACCAATCTGCATCGGTTCGTCTCTGGAAGGCGGGCGAGTAACAGGTGAGGAGGTCGAAGGGTGGTTTTCAAGAAAAGATCTGGGAGGACGAGCTTTCTTCTTCTCGTTCTTTCTTTCGGTCATGCGATAATCGATCCTGATTACCGCCTTGATGAGATCGGAGAAAGAGTCTGGACGGGGAATTCTCGCTAGTTCGTCCTTTAAGTCCTCCCGCAAACCTCTCCGGAATATGGTATACTGCGCTTCTTCCTGCCAACCAGCCTCAGCTGCTATTCTTTTGAAAGAGGACAGATAGGAAAGCAGGTCTGAATTACCTTGACGCACATCAAGGAGGTCTTCGCTGGCTACAAAGGCTGTTTCCGTATGGAGGAAAGTCTGTTTGAGAAGGTCCTTGAAGGCTGTATAATCCTGTAACACCGGGTCAGATCGAGAAACCAAAGGAGTGACCCATGCTAAGGCAGTACCCGTCATATGGGTAATCATGAACCCTACCTTGGTATGGTCTGTGGAAAAGGTGCCTCTTCGGAAAGCAAAGTGAATATTACAGGCATCTAGGAATTCCTTTACTTTCCTTTTGGTGCCATCAAATTTGCCTGATACCAAAGGTAGGGGGGGGAGATCAGCTGTGAGCTGTTCTCGAGCAGCAACCCTTTGTTGAAGGGTGGCATTGTCTGTCTTCCAAGTCTGTACCTCCTGACTCAAACTCTGTACCGCTGCGACGAGTTCCTGGAGTTGTTGTGGGGTTGCCATCTCAATACTTGGGCGTTGCAAGCTATCACACTGGGCTGGCGGACTCATCCCTTTATCAGGTAGATCGGTAATGTCTTCCTCATCAGTAGAACTTAACTCGTTCCCCTGTTCCCTTTCCTCCTCACCTGAACTCGAAGAGTAATTTAACTTCTTTCTTCTGATGTGCAGAGCGGGAAGCCTTTTCTTCTTTAGAAGGTAAGGTCGGCCTCGAAAGGAAGCCACCGTGGCTCCACACAGGAGGCACGGTAACCCCCCTCCGCGACGGACTAACAACGGAGTGAGGGGAAAAGCCAAACGGCATGAAAACCTCTCCGGAGTACTGGAGCAAGCAGAAAACTGGAAACAGGAACAACTCTGTGAAGAACAACCAGCCGATCCAAAGCGAGGTGAGTATGAGAGAGTAAAAGGAGAGGAAAGCTCCGTAAGCAGAGATGGAGCAGGGCGATAACAGCAAGGATAAGGAACCGTCCGGTACCCAACCGGGGAAAGAAATCTGGTAAGGCAGGGAGGCAGAGGCGAGCAAGGGAAAAAGAGAGAGCAAGGGCAGGGAAGAAAAAGAACAGAGCGGGCGGAGCACCGCCAAGGAGAAAACTATAGAGGAGCGAGAGCAACTGAGGGAAATCCGAAGTTGCAACGCGCTGAACCGCCTAGCGTGTGGAAGTAAATACGCGTAGGCGGCGGCCATGTTGAAAAAGACTAAAACGTTGGTGCTGTCAGGGAAAAGACGTGACGGCACAATCTAATGGCGGCCCAGCTTCCACCTCTTCCACAGCCGCCAACGTCCAGCGGTCGTGACAGTTATAAGTCTTTTAAAAAGTGTTCTTTGTTAATGTTCAGCCACAGATGGTTGCTTGGGCCACCTCTTTTTGTCTCCCTGCAGTCCAGGAGCAGGCTTCTCCTTGTTTGTTCCTTGCAGCGACCATTTACGACCCTGTTCACACTTTGAGTTTCCTGAGCTGCAGCTTGTCGTTGTTCCTTTTCCATCTGTAGACCAAATTCTGTCTCAACCTAGCAATTAACACTTCCCTGTGAGTTCCTGCTGAGGGAAGGCCTTCCTGCTGTGAGAAAAACCTGCTAGTACAGTTTTGCAGCTTCAGCCAGGTTTAACTTAATTGTTAAATTCGTTTGGCTTTTCCTTAGCACCAAACAAACTTGTTGTATCAAATAACAAATATAATTCTCACTCAAGATTTTAAATCTGTGGGATCAAAAACAACTATAATATGGGTTGCTATCAGTAACATGCCTCATATATTGCAAACATTTGACTTTGAGTTTAAGCAGGAAGGCCCCTGACAGCTGTCATCACAGTAGCCCTCTGCTGCACAAATATTTATTTTACAGATCCACAGACAGGCCACTTTTGTTGTGGAGATCTCTTTATGCTCTTAGCCTTTCAGGACCTTGTAAATTCACAGTGATTCTTTCAACTAAGTGAATTGTAGCACCCAGCGAGAAATTTGAATATTTGGAAGGTGTTGTGTACTGGCATTCTGAAGTTTCAGCAGCAAAGAAAAGGTGATTTAAAGCAATATTGGAGTTTTATTTAGCAAAGCACTGCTTTTTCTTTCTGCACTCCACTTTCAACTGTTGTGGAGCCCAGTGACACATTTCAGTAGTGAGAGCTCTGTTACTCCACTGACAGCAGGCGTGGCAGATTGGGCAGCCATCTTCTTGTGCATTGAAAAGCGTGATTTTCAGGGGTTTTGGCGTGCACAAGGGTTTTGCGGCCATTTTACTGTTTCTGGACCCACCATAACAGAGTGATGCAGCGTAGCAGAGCAAAAGTGGGTCAATACATCCCACATGGGTTTACATTGATTTCTCAAATCTTCAACCGATATTCGTATTCGATCAATAGCTTTCTCCAGATTGTTATTCAGAATTTGGCCCCCTTTTTCAAATTTTACAACACGATTTCCACCCAGATTCCTCTCCAGGGGTTGTGAATAGTACAAATCTAATGATGTCGCATCCATTCTTACAGTAAAGTCAAACATGGCATGGTCACTATCTGAAGTATGGGTGAGCTTTAGGGATACACATTTGTTAAAGATGTTACCAGAAATGAAAACGTAGTCCATAGTAGAGAAGGAGCCACCTCTCCCCCAAGATGGTGCACATGGGATATCCTCCCTCACATTCTCGTTTAACATAGTTAAATGCCAGTCCGACATAAAATCCACCCACACTTTCCCATTCATAGACTTCTTTTTTGAGGAGAGCAGAGTTACATCTATTTTGACACACTGCGAGTTAAAGTCACCCAGTATTATCAGTTAGTCTCTGGGAAATTTGGTTACAACTGTAACCAATAAGTCGGAGAGCTGCGGTAGAAAGAGCCCCAGGGCAGTCCACACAGGATTCCAATATACTGTAATTATAATCCAGTGGGTTGGTATCGACTTTTCTTTGATCTGTACTCTAACCACCAAGAGCCCCTGGAATTTATTTGATAGCAAAGTACATTCCTTAAAACACTCTTTGTTACATGCTAAGAGCAGACCTCCACTTGGACAACCCACCCCTTTGTTTTCAGAAATGTGTTGGAAGACATAGAAACCTATCTCTTTGGTTGTCTCCGACAAAGGAGTTGTATCCTCTGGAGTTCGATGATAGGCATCTGACTTCCTGTTTTGCTAGAGCCTTTGTTCAGGCAGGCCCATCTTCTAGAAAACTTGTTCTAGTATTTCCGGGACCATTTCCCACAGATTTCCAGATCCCCTCCACATTGAGTGCTCCTTTTCAGAGACCATACTTGAGGCGGCACTAGGATTGGTTCTTGATACAACATAGCCTCTTTATTGCCATTCCTCCTTTGACTTGAGTATAAACTCAGAATCTAATCTTGATTTCAACTGATTTTCAGTTATTGCCGTGTTTGGATGGTTTGGGAAACTTACTCGGTCAATATCACTAGAGATAAGGAATTTCAATAAGTTCATTGATTTCATCTCTTCTAAGATGACTGGTCGGTTAATACGACTTCTTGATTTATTGTCATAGGACTTAGATAAGAAGATTCTCTGTGAGGAGAAGTTAGTTGCATCGTTTTTTCCCAGTCAGACCTGGAAGATCATTACAGTTCGAATTAGGGAGCTTTATCCCCCTTGGGTTCATTAGACTTCGATCAACATTTGGAAAGCTTGATTTTCTGGAGCTATGCCCCACAATTTCCCTTTCCTCTTCCTCCCTAGCTTCGCCTTTATGTAAGTCCTTCTTTGCACGAATGGGATATTTATACCCATCATGTGTTCATTGACATCGGATGGTGCCTTCTTCTTTGCATGTTTCAGAAAAATTGGGGCACTTTTCAAATAAGCCGTAATAGTATTCACTTTATGTTTCAGAGGAAGAAGTATTGGGGCAATTTTGTTTGAGGAGCCAGAAAATATGTCTGACTACTCACTGTCACCTTGCTAGTAGCCGGGGAGGCCTTATCCAAATTCTTATTTGATTCCAAGTCAATTTTTTCAGACTTTTAACAGAATGCTTTGTGTTAGGTATACGGGGTTCAGACTCCTTTTGGTTTGCACTCAAATTATTCTTCTTTTGCTCCATTCGTACATCTTCAGTCTTCTTTTTTCTTTTTCTTTTAGATTTTCCATTCAGCTTCTTTGAGCATTTGGGGTAAATATCCCTTATTACTGGTCTGATCTTCTGCCGGGTCAGCATGTTGTGACTTATCGTTATTTAAAATTGGAGCCATTTCGTCCTCTGCCAATTGTGCAAGGCGCATACATTCTTCCATCGTGGAGGCAGACAGTGGTGCATCTTCTCAATCATCTGCCATCTGATGCTCCTCCAAGTTCATGGGCTCATCAAATAGTTGTTGGCTTTTTTGGCACGTATCCCAATTTTCTTTTAGAAGAAATAGGATCTATTTAGTTTGAACTCCTTGTGAGCATATAGTGTCCATTGGCATAAGTTTCTTGAAACAATTCTCTCCTCATTTGTAGTTGTTTTTAAAACCACCATATATGAGTCCAGTGACTCCATATCCTTTGATAATTCCAGCAAAATTCCAGAGTGCATTTCCACTTTAAATTTGATGTTTTCAAAAACCTTGACCAGCGAAGTTAATACAAAGTTCAAAGCTATAATTGTGGGGGGACTCAGGCCTTACGCCACATTTTCTGGTAATCTAAAATTCTCCTTTTGATGTTCAGTACCTTGGGTAGTTGTTTTACATTTTATTGGAGCAGTATTCAGAGATGCATGCCAGGTTTCCTATATTGGATTCTGCTCCATAGATAAATCCAAGTTTTGAAACTGTGGGGAAGCAGCCGAGCAGTGTGAATTT
Organism: Ambystoma mexicanum; assembly: GCF_040938575.1. Taxonomy (NCBI): domain Eukaryota; kingdom Metazoa; phylum Chordata; class Amphibia; order Caudata; family Ambystomatidae; genus Ambystoma; species Ambystoma mexicanum. The sequence goes on along the minus strand of NC_090935.1, from coordinate 1,166,299,546 downwards.
ATAACAATTTGGTTGTCAGAGTAATCTATTGCTTGATTGGGTTGAGGATATTGATCCATTAATATTGAAGCTTTATCTTTTCTTTTAGCCTCAGTTGCTCTGGAAAAAAGATCTTCTATTGTATTTTTCATTGTTGCGACCGTGACCGTATAATTTAAATTGGACATTAGAGTAGTTTGAGCTGAAGTACTTAAGTGTGAAGCATAAGGTAAGTCTTTTTTTTAATCTATCCTAACAGCAGATAGACCAGAGCTAGTAGGTACTTCAGAGTCTTCTGGGAAAGTACTCATGGGTGGTAGAAAATTACCCCCTCCCGCTCTAAAATGGGTTAAAGGGAGGTTCATTGCTACATTTCGCTGGACCATTGCGGTGGATATAGCTTGTGGTTCTAGTAGCATTTGTTTATCCGCCATTGGTCCGCTTCGTAGATTATATTTGTTTAACATTTTCCTTTCTCAAAACCGGCATCAAGCTTTATCCTGCGCTTAGTGATTCACCCTCACAGATTCCAGACGGTAAAAGCTCACTGACCCGCAGTCATCAGTCAGATCTTATAAGAGTGGGAATCAGATAGGTAGGGCCCTGAGAGGAGACCCAAAAACTTACTGTTTTGGGTCACTGTTCACAAGGGAGACTCTCAGGCCACGCCGTTACGGCGTAGCGTAGATAATACAATATTGCTGGGATTGAAAGGGTGTATTGGGAGCACAATTATCGTTGAGGTAAACCCTGGGGACCACGAGATCAAAGGATTTCCAACAGTCTCTCGCGGTTCCCTAGTGGGTTAATAGCAGAGTATGGTAATGCCGATCTGCCTTACCTTTCCTTTATGGCATTTAGAGATGCGGCGTTCCGCTCAGTCATGCTTTTTGCAAAGCTTTTCGGATGAATAGATTCAGGACACCCCCTCCTCCAGGCACTCCAGCACAAACAGCAATAACAGCAGCTCCAGACGTGTTGCCCTTGTCTCAGCGTAGGGCTTAGCGCTGCAAGGGTCACGTGGGCTGCTTTAAATCAGCTGCTTTCCCTGATGGGCGTGGCCAGCAGGATTGAGCCCCTTAAGGGAACAGGGGCAACTATATGAAAACAATGGCAAGTTCCTGGCAATCCAAAATCCTCAGTTACAGTACAGCAATAGTCTCCGTGTCAGGGAGCGCATGAGCTCCAGGAAAGCATAAAATCAATCTTACTGGCAGATTATTTCACTCGTCCTGAGAGTCCCAGCACAGCAGCAATAACAGCAGCTCCAGACGCGTTGCCCTTGTCTCCGCGTAGGGCTTAGCTAAATTAAATAAAGTAGCTGCTAATGTGCACCCTGGTTTAACTCCCCGCTTAGTTATTATTAAAGCGGATAGCTTGCCTTCAGCATCAAGTCACACTCGTACTGTACTGTAGTCTCACGATATAACAGCTGTATCATATGCAACAGATCTGCTGGTATGCCCTAGGTTTTAAGTTTCTGCCAAAGTCTCTCTCTTATCAAAGGCTGCAGAAAAGTCTATGAATGCTGCAAATATTGGTAGCTTTCGAATATTCCAAGAATATTCAATAGCTGTTACCAGGTTACCTATATTATGTAGGATTGATGACTGTTTTCTAAAACCTGATTAGTTGGCAGGCAGTATATTAAATTCTTCAATCCATTCATTAAGCTCATTTAGCAAAATTTTGGCAAATATTTTCCCCGGAATATCTAGCATAGCTAGCATTCTATAATTCTGTTTTTTTTCCATTTTCCATGTGACTTTTTTATGTATCGGAAGTATTATACTTTCACGCCACGTCAAGGGAATACGGCCATTTTCTCCAATCCATTGAAATAACCTATATAGAGCTGTAGCCCATTTTTCAGGTGCCATTTTTAGTAGTAGTGCATTACAGCTTCCATCTGGGCCAGCAGCTCTAGAGCTACCCAAGTTTTTGATCAGGTTGGTTAGATCTTCCAGTGTATGTTTACCTATCCATAGGGCACCACTAATGGGTATATCATGGGTATACTGCTGGCTTCTGTGAGGAGGAGGGGAAGCATGAAGGAATGCATCTTTCCATTCACAGAGTACAGTGAGGCCAACCCAATGGGATGGCATGGTGGGTTAGACCTCCACCTGCATCCCTCATTGCCCCGCCACAATTGGTGATTTGTCTCATAGTAGTTTCTATCTTGCCCTGTGTTTTCCGCATGGCACAGCCAGCTTGCAGTGCATGGAACAGTGTCCTACTCCACCTCGCCTCCATCCAGCAGAGGCGGGAACCCTTATGGGAAGTTGGGGTGCGGAAGGGAAGAACAAAGGAGGCATAAAGAACCTGAGGTAGGATACTGAATCCTGCATTGCCATTCTTCCTTTTCCTGGGATATTCATCAGAGCCTCCTCTTGGGCTTAGATGGTTTATTTTACCTGCTGCATTGCTCCATTTCCCCTTTGGACTCTCCTGTCCGTTGCTGACCGACACCTGGGCCAATTCATGGGTGGCCAATTGCTGCACTCGTTTGGTCTTCAATTGATGTTATCAGGAGAGGCATTTGGAGCCTCCACTTGCTCCCCAGCCCATGCCATAGCCCTTGTCTGGCACTTGTTTGCATTCACCAGACAGAGGAATGCTGTTGTTGAAGCAGTTATGATACCAGCTGGCTCCTAAGTGGGCAATAATGTATAGGAGATGCTTGCTTCCACCCTGGCATACGATGACTGTAACTGGGGTATTTAAAGCTACCCTTTCCATATGATGGCAGTCTCTGAACATGTGAGGCTGTATCTGTACCTGGCAAATGAGCCAGGCATAGATGCAGAACTGGGATAGCATAAAAAAACACCTTGAACATTTGACTCTGAACTTGGAATATGCTGGCAGCACCTGGACATGTGAGGCTGCACCTTTCAATTGGTGATTACCCATTACCTATGATGACTGTAGCAAGTATAGGAGGTATTAACGGCTATAATATGGAATTAACAGAACATTTGATGCTGCATTGAGAATTGTATGGAGGCAGCATGACTTGAGAAGATGCAGCTTACATATGGTGACTATAGCAGTCAAATGAGTCAACTACACGCATATGCTTGCAGTTCAGGGTCACTTGAGGCAGCACTTGGGAAATTACTGTACCGCCTGGGCATCTGAGACTGTATCTTGCATAGGATAACTATACTTGCCTTATAATGATGCACTGGCCGTATAATGGTAGTACTTAGGCATTTGAGGCTGCATTTGACTTATAATGTTAGCAGTTTGACCCCTAAAGTTGTCCCTTCCATATGATGTCCATATCTGTCCTAAGAGGTTTTACCTGACATAAGGCAGCAGTAATTTCATGCATGGGTCTGCACTTGGCATATTATTTGATTATTAGATTTTCTATTCTGTGTCAGCTGACTACACTAGTAGTCTGAAAGCATCTGAATCCTGTCTGTTGTGAGAGAAACTGGGCAAGTTAGGCTGTATGTGTTACTAACACTGATACTGCATTTTCTTTTGGTTTCTTTGAGGCACACTGGATGCAATGAGACTGGCCTACCGATTGGCCTAACAGCTGAACACCCATGCCAAGGCGAGGTCGCAGAGCAGTGCTGAGCTGTGGAATGCATGATGCCTCAGGCTGCCAAGACCAGTTCAGGCCCCTGCTGAGAATGTACACAGCGACGACGCTGTTGGCTCAAATCCAGAGGCTGCCTCGAAGAGATGACACTGAAAGCCTGTCACAACTGCAGGCTTTGTTCCCTCTTTCTCCGAAAATGACCTTTTTGTTATTATACATACTTGTACCTACTGTTACATGGGTGGAGAATGGATTTAGTCACCATGTTTTTATATAAGGATGAGCCAGACCTGGGAGGGGCAGAGCAGTGAGCAGCCCTCCCATGCACTGGTGTGTTTTGAATTTCTCTCTACATCTGGTCTCCTGTGTAATATTTGTGTCCAAGTGCCTGGAGTATGTCATGGGGCAGCAGGACAAGCCTGTAACATAATGGTGTCAAAATCTGTGAGCTCCCCTTCCTGGTGTGCATAACTGGGATTTACAACAATACAACGGGTACGTGAAAAAAGTGTTTTTCGCTGTACCTGTTGCACGCTTGACTAGGGAACTCTGGAGTCTTCAGGGACTCTAGGAATAATGCAGACTGACCAGACGAGAGGCGGGGGCAGACCTGCCATATAAATCATGGTTGAGGTAAGTGCTGAGGTTGAGGAACATGGTGGACAATTGTGATGTGGTTCCCCAGTCAGTACAGAGGAATAAGGTGGTGGGGGTTGCCCAGGAACAGCAGTTACAAAGGGTCCCGCAGGGAAGGGACAGGGGCGATAGTGCTGAACTACATGGAAAGCACAAAGATATCACAAATGTGATGAAGATAGGGAGGGATCAGAGACCTTCATATTTTGCAGTAATGCTTACACGAACCTTCATGAGGGCCACAATATGGTGTACAACACAATGAGGGTGGTGGAAAGGAAGGTGGATGTGGAGGTAAAGTTAAGGTCCACCCAGGGATGGGTGCACATTCTGAATGCAGCTGATGACACATGACTGACAGTGAGAAAAGCAGTTCCGGTGAGGGAGTGCAAGGAGTGGGCGGAGGGAGAAGACACAGAGGGGCAGAATCGTGAGGTGCTAGCACCACCGCCTGTGCGGTTTGAGTTGGATGACGGTAAACACTGTGGGGTTGGCTCTATGTATTTCTGAGAAAGGGGAGGAAAAGGAAGAGGGAGGAGACACAGGCTGGCTAGGTACGGGGGAGGCAACTGTGTGCGACAGAGGGATGGTAGGACTTCTGGAAAAAAGTGGTTCAATGACAGATTTGGCATCTAGGTGCCTGCAAGGAGAAAGGGGCAGGGTGCAGATATTCCCAATGGCTATGGTAACGTCTGCTACTAAGAGTACCACTCAGAGTCTGACAAACACAAACAGGGTGCTGACAGCATCCGCATGGAGGGAGACATACCCGACAGAGGGGCAAGACATAACTGGATTTCGGAAGAACAGGTGACTGTGCAGTGTGCACCTTACACGAGGCAGTGAACAAAATGCCACTGGAAGGGGTAGTATCAGGCGAACTACATGAATGCATGTCACAGACTTTCAAAACACAACAGGATGTTTTAAGGGCATGTGGCCCAGAGAAGTACCTTAACAGGTCCACATATAAAGAAGGTGGTCAGTGGCAGCATGACTCGATAGTGTTGGGTGGGGAAAGAGAACAGGAGAGTGAATTACTATCTGTGGTGTTGGCTCTGGGAAGAAGGAAGATAACTCCATCTAAGCAAGAGTGGCACATGACACCTGACAATGACCCACAGTCACAGCTAATGGCATCCAAAGAAGATAAGGAGTGGCATGTGGCAGAGGACTCACAGCTTGAAGGGATGAAGATTATCCTACAGAAGAGCAAGAAGGGGGGTCAAAGGAAATGTGAGTGCCTCCTGGTGGACCGGAACGGGGAGGATGACCAAATGATGCGATACTTCAATGAGGAGAAAGAGCAGGACAATGGGTATCAGTGCCTAACAAAGATGACCTGGTGGCCCAAAGCCAAAGAGGCCTGGCAGGAGCATGTGGACAATTGTGTGGCTCATTGGAAGAAAAAACAGAAAGTGGAGCCAAAGAAGGAGCAGTTCATGCAGGGGCACACAGTGGGAAGATTGCCTGTTGTTTGTTCTCCATGGCCTACTGAGAGAAGGGTCAGTAACCGGGTATTCACCATACGAGATGCTATTTGGGAGAAATATGACAAGCACTGACACATTGCTGCTTACACTGACTGTGGGTGCACCTTGGGACTGGGAGGTACTAGAGGCTGAGTATATACTGGAAAGTAAGAGAAAAATCTTTGACTTGGACAGTGCACACAAGCATGACATACACATGAAGGAGGTGGTGCTGGATTTTAGAGTGACAGGGATGCTCTGAGCTAGAAAGGACATGGCATGTAATTATTATTTTTTTTTTAGATGCACCCTAGATAATGGCTAATGCTAATAAGTGGGAGGTGTTTATGCAGTACAGTGAATGAATGGCTTTAGATGAGTTAGGACATATATTAGTTGTCTTGTTTTGATAATGTATTTTTTGTTGGCTTCCTTCTTGAGTATGTATATATCCGAATAGTTTTATTGCAGGTGCTTTATGCAGTGTGTAGCAGATTGCAACTAGGCAAGGTGTTGGACATCTATTATAGTGAATCATAGATAAAATGAGAAGAGAAAAAATTGGGCATGTGTTACCAACTTTGATACTGCATTTTCTTTTGGTTTCTTTGAGGCACATCAGGTGCAATGAGACTGGCCTAAAAACTGGCCTAAAAGAGCTAAACACCCATGGCAAGTGAGGTCACAGAGCAGAGCTGAGCTGTGGAATGTGTGATGCCTCAGGCTGCCAAGGCCTGTTCAGGCACCGGCTGTGAATGTACAAAGCAACAAGGCTGCTGGCTCAAATCCCAAGGCCAGAGGCTGACAGAGGCTGCCTCGCAGAGATGGCACTGAAAGTCGGTCGCAACTGCGGGCGTCATTCCACCTGCTCTCCGAAATTGACCTTTTTGTTATGAAACGTGCTTATATGTACTTTTTCAAGGGTGGAAAATGGTTTTAAGGATGAGCCAGGCATGGAAGGGGCAGAGCAGTGAGCAGCACTATCAATGCACTGGTGTGTTTTGCATTGCTGCCCATTTGTATCTACTTCTGGTCACCTGTGTATTATTTGTGTGTCTGATTGCGTGGAGTGTGTCGTGGGGGGCAGGGGCAGGACCAGCCTGTAACAGGATGTAAAACACAGTGGCCCTCATTACGACCCTGGCGGAAAGTGACTGACCGGACCACCACAGCGTAAATAGCGTTTCCGCCATTGCACGATGGAGCAAAGTGCGGCCCATTCCGACCCATCGGGCACGAGCACCACGGCATGGCGGAAGTGCAAAGTCCGCGATGGCGGAAATGACCCCAAAACGGCCCACACCGCCGCCGTACGGCGCCCTAGGTGCAATACCGCCACCCATCATAGCGGACACCGCAGTGAGCGCCAACCGGAAAGTACGGTGACCGTAAATATACGGAAACGGAAGTAAAAACATGGGCCCGGAACGGGAAACAACACGCCGTACACCTATAAAACCACAAAATACACACAACCACTAAAAACACCACCCTGAGACACATCCCAACCCGTCATCCACCCTAGTGAAACCAAGAAAAATGGGAAAAGTAGCGAAGAAAGCGTGCGACCGCAAGCGGCAGGTCCACTTCTCCCGTGAGGAACTCACCGTGCTAACAGAGACCCTCCAGGAGAATGCCGCCGCCGTCTTCTCCACGCAAATGACCAGGACGGCACTTGCGAACAAGAAGGCCATATGGGCCCTGGTGGCACAGCGGGTAAGTGCGGTGGGGACCGCACCCCGCAACCCACAGCAATGCAGGAAGCGGTGGGACGACCTGCGGATACGCGTCCGTAGCATACTTTCTGCCAACCGCAACATTGCCACAGCCACCAGGGGAGGATCGGAATCACCCATCAAGTTGACCCCCTGGGAAGAAATCTGTGCCTCCACCATTGGAATGGAGAGCATAGAGGGAGTCGGAGGGATGGAGAAAGGAGTGCAGACATCCGGAGAATCAGGTAGGTGGCCCAAATAAAACCATGCCAAATCCACAATGTCCAATCATGTGATCCACATGTGTCCACATAGCGCAACAGCAACACATGGCCAGGAGAACGTCCACACACATTGGCCTGATAGCGCACTTTAAAACCACAATAAATACATAAATAAGTAAAAACCCCAAAAACACCCACTACACGTGCAGCAGGCACACCCCAACTGCAGGCTGCCAAACAACTGCACCCTCACTCCACACACAAATGAAAGCACCTCCAAGGCCCCGACCCAAATCACCCACAGGTACCACCCCAATGCATGTGATACATTGCCATTCCAATTCCCACAGACCCATTAATAACGCTCGCCCTCCTTTACTCCACCACAGGGTCCGATCCAAACGACGAGCTCCAGGACACCCCTACCAGCACACCTGCAAAGAGGGCCAAGACCGACGGCCAAAGACCCTCCACCTCAGCTGCACGCATCAAGACACGGCAGCAGCACATATCAAGTGGCAGCACACAGGAGGGAACATCAACAGGCACCCCAGCAGCCAGCATGCCCACAACAGCACCACCACAGGTCCCCCCAATGGATGCCACAGAAGGTACTGCCTCTGGTGGCAGCAGCACCATAGGTGACACCCCATTAATGGCAGCATGCTCCGACACAGAAGACGGGGATGTCGAAGTCAGATCCATCCATGACCTGTCCCAATCCCCCTGTCTGTTCCATCCCGTACACCATGAGGATACCACGCAGGGGCACCCACAAGACGACGACTGGCCATCCCCCACAAGCCCTGTGGCAGGGCAACATGAGGCGAACAGCCCCTCTGTGACACCACCGCAAATGGCCATGGCACAGCACAGGCAACAGTCCCTCGACCAGTTAATCGTGCAACAGCAGCAACTGGCCACGCTCCTCAAGGACCATGCCGATGGATGTGGGGGCACTAAGGCAGACATAGAAACATCAACTGAGACACTTAGGGCACAAATGGAGAGTAGCACCGAGAGCCTGAGAGTCCAAATGGAGAGTAGCACCGAGAGCCTGAGAGTCCAAATGGAGAGTAGCACCGAGAGCCTGAGAGTCCAAATGGAGAGAAGCACCGAGAGCCTCAGGGGGGAACTGCATGCGACGTCCAAAGACGTATGTGCCGAACTTGCCGCAGTGCGCCGTGTGCTCACTGAGCTCTCACAAACCCTTAGGGACATGCATGGACGTGAGCAGGCAGAGACATCATCCGTTGCAAGTTCCGTCCAGGGCAGCCCCCAACGTAGATCTGGGAGGAACCTGCGCTCCACAGGCAGGGGTGCCCCTGATACCCGCAGAGGGGGCTTGCAATAGCGACTGCCCACTGACAATGAGCATCTTTGGACACTGGTGTTCGGGTGGGAGGTAGGAGGGTGGAGGGGGTGTGTTGGGCTCACTTGGGTGGCGGGTCGATAGGGTGTTCAACATGATATCACATATGCCATAAACAATGCACGATCAACCAATGAGATGTGTGGACAATGATCTTTGTGTACTAGGCCATCATAGGCGTACAGTCCATATTGTGCATGTACCAGACACACACAGTGCCACGAGTCCCGTGTCCATGTATCAGCCACCAGGCGTGAGTGCTAGAAGCATGCATCTATGAGATGCTGACGAATTTCACGGCCCTCCTGTGCCTCGCAGACTCCTTGAGGTGCTGCCACATCCCCACCCTCATCATGACCATCTTCAGGTGCTTGCAGTTCTGCATCAGGGTGCATGGGCACATTTCTACGTACGCACATGTTGTGTAGCATGACACATGCCATCACCATCTTTGCAACCTTCTCATGGCGGTACAGGAGTGCCCCGCCAGACCTGCTGAGGCACCGGAAACGGGTCTTCAGTAGGCCGAATGCCTGTTCAATGACTACACGGGTACGTGAGTGGGCATGGTTGTAGTCCTCCTCATGCTGGTCCCGTGGGTTCCGGACTGGTGTGAGGAGCCATCTCTTCAGTGGATATCCGGCATCACCTGTATGTGGACGATAAACGAATAATGTGGAATGCCATTGCTACGTACGCACCCCCCCCCTCCTGCCAGGTCATTGCCGCATCACATACCCCACATCATCATGCATGAAATGAGACTCACCGAGTAGCCAGGATCTGTTCCCTGCGTGTCGCTCCATGTAGCGTGGTATTGTTGAGTTCCTCAAGACCATAGAATCATGGGTTGATCCAGGGAATCGGGTACAACAATGTGTAATGATCCTGTTGGAGTCACACACCATTTGTACATTCAGAGAATGAAATTGTTTTCGGTTGCGGTACTGGGCCTCCATGGCATGTGGGACGACCAATTCCACATGGGTGCAGTCGATGGCACCAATGCAACCCTGTATGCCGGCAAGTGCATGGAATCCCACTTTTGTGTTGGTAATTTCCTGCTCCGAGCGTGGTAGAGAGATGTAGTCGTCTGCGTGCTGCAGGAGGGCATCGAGCACTTGCAATAGTGTCCGTGAGAACAGTGGCTGAGAAATGCCATGCAACTGTCCGACTGTGTGCTGGTACGTGCCTGTGGCCAGGAAGTGGAGTACAGACACCACCTTCAGTAGGGGTGGGATGGCGGTTGGGCTATCTATCATGCTGACAAGGTCAGCCTGTGTCATGTCCACAATGGCGGCTATGGTGTCCCGGTCCAAACGGTAGAGGGTGTGGATCTGCTCATCAGTGAGGTTGAACGGATGTGCTCGGAGGCGTGGGATTGCGGGCTGCCTGCGTGGTGGTAGTGGCTGTGCTGGCAGCCCTTGCTGGCCCTGCCTTGCCCTCCTCCTCCTCCTGCGTCTCCTCCGTGCGGCCGGTTGTAGTTGGTGTTCGTCTTCTTCTTGGAGTTGGAGTACTTGCAGTGCTATCAGGTCCCCCAGGGCCAACATCGCGAGTCCTGCCGGTAGCATTTCGGAGTGGGTGTGGTTGTGGGAGGAGACTGGGTGTGCAATTTATGTGTTTCCAGGCTGTATGGCCTCCACCTGTGGTGATTCATTCCACCTGTGCAAGCTGCTCTCCCCTTTGGGCGAGCACGTCCCGCACACAACGCTGCAATTCGAGGAATGGCATCTTGCTATTACAATCATGTATTTGTACCCGATGGCAGTGTAACATTGGTTGATATGTTCATTCGGCTATGGTCCCATTGTTTCACATGCATTCTTTGCAGTCGCGAACAGACTTGTGAAGGGTCAGTGGAACGTAGTACTCGAGTAACGGTGGACCCTCATGCATCACTGTACCGAGGTTCACCGACGGGCGGGGCGTGCCATTTGTGAGTGAAGGCAGTTGCCATTTTCACACACAGCCGCACTAGATGGATTAATTTGTGATTTCAAGCGGCCACAGATGCCTTTTCGACGTGATGTTGCAAATGAGGAATTCGAAGGGCGGCGCTTTCGGTCTTCAGCTAGCGGCGAGGAGATGCCCACAGGTCTGACTGCAAATATAACGTTCTATTGTTCAGTGTCCTTGGGACAGGGGCCATGGCGAGGATGCAATGATTGATATGAATAGTTTGGGATGCGCAATAGCGAAGTGGATGATGAGGCCGGACGTTCCCAAATACATGTTACTTCACAACACTGGAATTACGGGCTGGGGCACAGTGGATTTTGCAGGCTGCATTACGCACAGACTCAATGGAATTCTCACATGTTATGTGAGTATGGAAACAGGCGTTATCATTACGGGATGAGGGTATGATGAATGGATGCATGGACAGATGATTTGATACGGTGTTTGCCATGTACAGGGCTTCTTGGAATCTGTCCGCCTCCCCTGCGCTATGTGATGCAGGGCTGCCATAGTGGGACCATCGTCTATCTGGCCTTGTTGAGCCCTCCCTGTCTCGACGCGCCTTCAGACACTTGTGTCCATGCACGTTACCAATCCCATCTGATGGATTCTGTTTTCACAGACGCATGCACAGGTACACTCGTTTGTGATGGTGTTTTCACCTCGATATGGATAGTTATGAGTCGCAAGTGGTTTTGGGGTGGTGATGATCCTTTGGAGTGGGCTAGCATGCATATGGCTGTGGATTTAGTGTGATCATTGAAGTGAGTTGTTCGAATGTAGTTCTGATGGCCATTCTATTCTTTTTCTTTTCTTTTGGTTGACAGGTATCTCCTCCCCTTTTGCCACTGCCATCTGTATGCTACTCCTGCAGATGGGTTTTACTCCCGACACCTGCTGCTTCGTGTTAATCAGTGGAGCAGCATTACGATCTTATGGGACGATCGCCAATGGGCCACATGCCCTTACGCAGTACTAGTGGCTCGGAGCAACATTTCGGCCTTTCAGCTGGACTAGTGCCTCCCTATTGGGACGGCCCTGCGGTTCTAGGCGCTTCCATGTTGCCTTTTCGTACGGGAATGTAGCCCCTGTGTACCATGAAGGAACAGGGCGTCACACAAGAAGTAGCTGGTCATTTATTGTGGATGCAGCCCACAATGGTGAAATGTGTTTTGGAGTTCATGGCCTAATGGCTGTATGGGCTTGGTGAATTTGTTGTGCATTAAATTTCTATTCTGATATGGGCCGTGTAGCGTTCTTCTTTGCAAGTGATGTGGCATATTCCTATTTGGGGGGCGATGTATTGTGAGGAGATCTGCATTGGGTTCCAGCTTCGGAGTATAGTTGCGTGGTACTGTGCTGGGCGCGTTTGCCTACGAAGCCCAGTGAGGTCAGGGGTGAGGACTGCCAATATGACTGTTTGAATGATGTCATGCTCAGGGGCGGGGGATTAGGTTTTGTGTAACAGATGCCGGTCAGCCAGGTGGATTGGTGGAATGATGTGATTATCGGAATATTGCTGGTCACAGGTGCCTGTGTTTGCGTGCGTTTCTTGGTGGGAGACTGAGGTCATGTCCATTGGTATAGCTTCTGTATTCGTGCCATCTGTGCCCTGCAGCTCCCATTGGCCCCTCTTGTGATTCTTTTGTTCGTTGGCATGCATGGGTGACTTGTACATTTCACTGGTTGCATTGTGACTTCGTTGCACCTACGGGGAGTTGTACTATGTGGCCAGGGAGCGGTGTACAGGCACTCAGTGGGGCCGTTTACGGTTGATTCGCGATGCCGTACTTCTCACCATGGCGGAATGGTACTTTCCGCCGTGCTTGATGGCGTTAAGTACATGTCCGCTAGGGTCGGAATTCGCGTACCCTTGCGCCATGGTGCTAATTACGGTTTGGCATGGCGCGCGCGCGCGTACTTGGTGCAGTTAGCGTTGGCGTTCACTACGGTGTCGCTAATGGCATCGTACTTTACGGTGACGGGTCATAATCGCACCGAGCGCTATTCGATGGCGGTATTGCATTTCCGCCATCGTTTTTCGATTTCCGCCAGGGTCGTAATGAGGCCCAGTGACTATACTAGGCATGGGATCCTATACCTGGTGCAAGATTAACTAGATGGCCATATGAGACTTTGCTAACATACAGTGATAGTGCCCCAAACTAAAATAACTTTTTCTCTAACGTGTTTTCGTTATTTTAGTAATCTTACACACATTTTAGGTTATGGTAACATCAGTGACGCCACGCCCTGCGATGCCATCAGTGTCAAAGTAATGGGTCATCATTTCCTGTTATTTCAGAGGACCTGTGATGTCACAGCAACTCTTCCTATTGTTTTGGTGAATGGACACCCAAGTCATCAATTTATTAAATACTCTTCACCCGGGAAATCTTAAACAGCAATGGACTGAATGATTCCCATAATATTTAAACAAAGAGGATGCACAAGCAAGTGTTTTTTATGAACATTATTTTAAATCCAAGACGTACACATCTTTAAGACCCAATTAACTGATACAAATACACACAAATGAACGACTTGTAGATTACAATATGTAAAAACATTGTGTGCCGATAATGTGCATAATTGGATGTCTGATTCTCATGTTAATGTGACTCTTAAGGTGTATCTGCTGGAGTGTTATGGATGATATCTGATGGAACGATAATTGCAAACCTAATTAAAGTATACTTAATTCCACAGAGTGCAACTGTTCTGCTAGGCACTTTGAAAGATTAATTACTTAATTACTTGTAATATGCAACATAGATTATACTTTGAAATGCATTTATATAAATAAAACTATAGCAGCGAACCGAGCAGACTAAATAATTAATAAACTAAAGTTAAAGGAAAAGGATAACAACCAATAATCTTTCATAACAAATGTAAAGTTTTTATTGTAGCCTTCACTCATGAGTAGTATATTGGATGTATTGTATTAGTACTCACCTCAAGCAAACAGGTTGTGTAGCCCTACTTGGCCGACCCTGGAGTCCTCCCTGTAATCCCTGTCGATGCAGTAGAACTTTGTGAAGGTGTGTGTGGACCTCCACATAGCAGCCCTGCAGGTGTCCAGCAGGGGCACACCAGACCAGAAATGAATGTCGTCGTTGCAGCATTCGCTCAGGTGGATTAAGCTCTCGGACTGCCGGTAACGGTCGGTTCGCCAACCGCTGACAGTGCGTGATGCAGCCGGAGAGCGACCTTGAAATGGTAGCCTTGGACAAGGCCTTCCCATGGTTCACAGGACCAAGTCCGAAAACTCTTTGTGCGTGTCACGTAGAAATTAAGGGCACGAGCAATGTCCAGCGAGTGCAAGGCCCTTTCCACCACCGCCAAAGGTTTCAGAATAAAAAAAAAGGTAACACCAAAGGCTCGTTGAGGTGGAATTCTGACAGAACCTTCGCCATGAAGGAGGAGTGCGTATGCAGCACTACCCTCAATTTGTGGAAAGTCAGGCATGGTTGCTTGCAGGATAGGGCCTGGATCTAACCTACCCTTCTGGCAGAGGTGATGTCCACAATGAAGGCAGTTTTCCACGATAGGAACTTGAGTGGGGCCTGATGTATAGGCTTGAAGGGGGGCTCCATGAGCCTCGTCAGCACCATGTTGAGTTCCCACACCGGGGCAAGGGCCTTCATCGGGTGTAAAGTGAAAAATTCCATTGAGAAATTCCTTGACTAGTCGGTTTGACCAAAGCACCGATCTTCCTGGAGACCTGGTGTAGCGGGAGATAGCTGCCAGATGTACCTTGATAAATGTGTGTGCCAGTCCGGCCTTGCCCAAGGGTAGCAAGTATGGAAGAACCTGCGGGCCGTGACCCTGAGAGGGGTAATCTTCTGAGACTGACACCATGTAGCGAAATGCTTCCACTTGTGACCATAGCACTTCAAGGTCGACGATGCCCTGGCCTGGCGAGAACCTCCCTGCAGTCTGCAGGCAACTCATATTCTTCAAACTCTAGGGCTGCAGGTGCCAATCCCCCAGGATCTGCGATCCTGGGTCATGATGAAGGATTGCACTTCCTTTTCTGGTGAGAAGATCTGGAACCACTGGTAGTTTGACCGGAGGCCAGGCTGACAGACTGCAAAGCTCTGGATACTAAATCAGCCTCGGCCATGCCGGGGCGATGAGCATCATCTTTCATGGACACTGAGTGTGTGGATGACTTGCAGTGGGAATGGAGGAAACGCATACAGAAACAACCCTTCTCATGGGAAGCAGAACGTGTCCCCCAGGGTCCTCAGCTGGTAGAATCTGCTGGCAAACATCTGTCACTTGGAGTTCGCCACCGTCGCAAACAGATGAATCTAGGGTCTGCCCCATTTGATAAACAGGAGATCCACATGATCCTGACGACGCTCCCACTCGTGGCAGGAGCACAGTTCCCTGCTGATGGTGTTCTTGATTCCCGCCAGGTTCAGCGGAATGAGGAACGTTCTCTGTCTGACAGCCCAGCACCACAAGTCCTGCGCGCTTTTGGAGAGCACCAGGGATCGAGTGCCCACCTGCTTCCTGATGTAAAACATGGTGGTGGTTTTGTCTGTAAAGATCCTCACTACCTTGCCTTTTAGAGATGGTAGGAATGACCCCTGAAGGACCAGAACACTGCCTATAGCTCCAGGATGTTGATATGAAGATCCTTCTCTGTCAGCCACAGGCCTCTGGCATGCAGACGTCCTGTGTGCATTCCCCACCCTACTAAGGAGGCGTCCGTCGTGACCGTCTCCTGGTATGGGGTGGGGGAGTCTGAAATCTCATGCCTTGCGCGATGGTGGAGCGGATGCCCCACCATCCTATCCCCCGACGGAACTCATCATTGAGAGCGATCTTGTCCGTGATGCTTCTGGATACCTGTATCCACCGGGCATCCAGGAATTCCTGCACGGGTCTCATTTACAACCTGCAGAGTCGGACAAGGTAGATGCAGCACAACATCATGCCCAGTAACGACTTGATGGCTGGCACCATGGCCGTCTTCGCCGACGACAGCCCTTGCACCTTTCCTTGAATGGCTGCTAGCCTCTCCTCTGAGGGCGATGCCAGGCAGGACACTGTATTGAGTCTGGCGCCTTGGAAGAGTGCGTTCTGTGATGGCTTTAAGCAGGACTTCAGATAGCTGATGGAGAATCCCAGATCCGCCAAAGTCGGACGGTCATCTCTGTGTGTCCTTCAGCCAGCTCCTGCGAGCAGGCTCAAATCAGCCAGTCGTCCAGTTATGGGTATATGTGTATGCCCTGTATACGCAGATGGACTGCCACTGGTGCCAGGCATTTTGTGGACACTCGGGGTGCCGACTTCAAGCCGAAAGGTAGGGTCTTGAACTGGTAGTGCTGTCCCTGCACCACGAAACCCAGACAATTCTGATGTTTCTTGTGAATGGGGACGTGGAAGTAGGCATCCTCCAGGTCCAACAACGTCAAGAAGTCTCCTTTTTCGAGTTGGCCTAACATGTGTTGCAACATGACCATCCTGAACTTTTGGGACTTTATGTATTTGTTCAGACATCGCAGGTCTAGGATGGGCCTCCAGCCCCCATCTTCTTTCTGACCTGAAAGTATCTGGAATAGACTCCAGGGCCCCAGAGTTGTTGAGGAACTAGCACTATTGGCACTTTTTGCAGCATGGCCCATACCTCTTCCAGGAGTTGAGAGATGTTTTGCTCCTGACGGGTAACTGGAAGGATCTGCAGACACCTGCGTTGAAACTCCAGGGTGTGTCCTTGGGCGAGAGCATTCAGCACCCATCTGTCGGTAGTGATCTTTTTCCATTTGCTGATGAATTTCATCAGCTGACCTCCCACCAGGGTGCTCGGGTGGGAGCTCGACATCCCGGTCGGTTCTGGCTTGCTTCAGCGCCAGTGTCCTGCCCCGCAGGTGATGGTGATGCTGTCCTCTGCTACTGTGGGGCCGGGAAAGCTCTTTGTAGGCTTCTAAGTTGTGGATCTGGAAGGTTGATGATACGATGTGGAGAAACCTTTTGAAGACCTGCTCGACGTTCCCTGGAGGAGCAAAAAAGAGAGTGTGCAGGGAACAGGCTGTTTCCGTAACCATTTTGATGGTCCAGAGGGACTTGTCGACAACCTTCCCGAATAGGTTTTCTCCATTGAAGGGCATGTCCAGCACCTTCGCTTCGAATTCCTTGTGGAAATGTGTGGCTTTCATCCAACCTCAGCGATTAAGGCAGACACCATTCCCCTTTTGCCGGAACCCTGTGCCAGCGTTGTCCGATGACACTGATGGCGTGATCGAACGCTACCTCCCCTTACTGGAAGAGAGTGATTTCCTCCATCTTCTTATCGGCAGCTAGGAACTCCAGAATAGGAACCAACTTGTACCACAACTCCCTGTCGCACCTGACTAGGATCGCTAGTGCGTTGGCTGCCTTAATAGTGGACGCTCTGGTGTAAATCACCTGATTTCCCATGGCGTCCACCCTTTTCCCCTCACTGTCTGGAGGGACTGAAGACGATGAGGACGGGTTGGCCGATACTAGCAAATCCGGCGATGCCTGCAACCTCAGGCCCTTGTGTGCGGAGTCCAGCACCCTATATTTCTTTTCCAGCATATCCTGTTTGGCTGGAACCATGTAGGGGTTCTTCATGAGGGCCAGGCACTCTTCCCCACAAACAACATCCAGAAGTGGCACAGCCTTGATCGTCTTTCTCTTGGCCTTGCGCATCTGGCACAAGAAGTCCTCCTTCTTGGTTTCCTCAGGCACAAGCTGGAACAGCTTGGAGGCTCTGGATATCATGGAGTGGAATGATCCCACCTCATCCGGTAGGGGTACCCTATATGGAGCATCCAAATGGGGAGATTCACCATCTGCTGCGAAGTCCTCATCTACATCCGTTGTCATGGCCATAGCTGTCCCCGTACTCGTGTCTGGGTCTGCAGGGGAAGAAGGGACCCGGCGTGGTGGCAGAGGTTGAAATGGGGGCGTCGGATGATGCTTCCTCTTATTCGCTGTAGGCTGATTGGGGACCTGTGGGACCACAGGTACTGGAGCCAGAGGCATCCTCATCTGGATATCTGATACCAAGGTGTGCAGAGACGAGAGAATATCCAAGGAAATGTCCCTCAGCTGAGAAGGCAGAACAGGAAAACTAGGCCCTGCGCTCTCGTCACTGTCGCTCTCCACTTCCACGTCCTTGTGACCGTATGTAAGGACTCCTGGTCTTCGTCGTCCGTGGACAAGACTTCCATGGTTTGGGCGATGGTCTGAGAGGGCTGTTTCGGGGGCCTCTTCACCCTCCCTCATTTTCCCCCCTGAGGGTCTTGGGCCTGAGCAGATTTCCCCCTTTCTGGTGTGCGTGCAGGCTTTGCCAAAGTCACTGTGGCAGTTTTGCGCCTTGGGCTAAGGACACCTTCTTAGTCGTGGGGGCTATCCCTGCAGGATCAGCACCTCACAGGTGACGTCTTTGTCTGTGCCAGTTGAGCCTACTTGGGCTGTTCAGCTTTCTGCTCCTCCATCCGCGGCTTCTCGTATTTTTCATGTAGTTTTGCTGGGGTAGATGACTTCCTCTTTGAAGAGGTGCTTGATTGCTGGCTGGCAATGGAGGCAGAAGGTGATGTTGATCACCCCCGATCCACTTTGGGACCTGCTTCCACAGTGAACCTGGTCGAATAGGAATTGCGGTTCTTGGCCTTATCTTGGACCTCCACAGATGAGGCGCCCTCAAAGGACTTAGAAGACTGCTCCTTGGACCGGCCAATCCTGGGTGAGTCACGACCCTGCGTGGAGCACGGGTCAGAGGCTTAGGTGTTAAGCCATGCCTCCAGCCTACTACGCCTGTCCCTCGTCATGTTCTTGGAGAAACCGAGGTATATCTTGCACTCTACCTCCTTGTGGTCCGGGTGCAGGCAGTAGAGGCATTGCAGGTGCTTGTCCTCCACAAACACATTCTGCAGCACTGATTTGGTGCAGGGCCTGAAGAGGGAACTTCTGTCCTTCTCCTCTGTCATGGTCGGAGGGTGCGAAGTAGGCCAAGGGCCTTGTAGAGTCTTTGACGATCTTTGCCCTTGAGGGGCACAGAACTTCACTGACAATGGATCCCCGCTGTGGGCAGATGAAGAAAATAGCACATTGGCCTGTTTGAAACTAAAATAGAACTTTTTCCGTCAAAAACACAAAAAAACATACAAATAGCTCAGAGAGCAAACTCGAGCACTCCCAACACTGAAGCGTGTAGTAAAGGCTGAAGATGGCTGCCAGGGGAGGGCTTAGGGAGAGGACTGTCATTGGATGGGGACAGTATGACCCAGAGGAAAGTGATCGGTTTAGAGAAGAAATACAGTTTTTAAATGAATGTGAAACAGTTTTTTCTTTTACTGAGGATTCCCAGCCTGACGACAGGGAATGTTCATGAGCATGTGAATCCATGCCAGACCCCATGCTGGAGAATACACAGTATGAAAAGAAGGCATTCAAATAATTAAAACATGAAAAGGATATACGTATGTTTTAGTATTTTTATTTTGGTTTAATGAGGACAAAAGTGTTTTGACAGGAAGCACTGTAGAATAGACCTAGTAAGCGCCATTACCGATGCCCCGTCGGCAAGCAACAAACGGGAAATAAAATCATTCTAAGGCCTAGCAGAAAATTATGCTAAGTTTATGACCATGTTCTCTAAGAAGACAGAGCTGGTAAAAATTCTTCTTAAGAATGAGTAGGAATTTGTCTAGGACACCGCCCAAAGTGATCCCTTCGTAAACATCAAAGAGAGCATTCTTATAGCCTTCTGCCTGAAACTGTTCGTCCTTCGGCTCAGAGCCACCATCACTGTTGAGGAGAACACTTGTGTTTTAGGTGCCAAAATCACACAAATAATGCACGACAAAGAGAACATTGTGGCGTGTGCATCTAAGACCCTATCCGCAGCAGATAAAAATGACTCTGTGATAGATCAGGAATTGTTGACATGGGCATGAACAACCAAATACTTCTGCACGTGCATCATGTGAAGAAATTGTCACTTCGTTACAGATCTTAAGCACCTGATCCATTTGCTAAGCCTGAGTGGCAGCAAAACATTCACTGCAATGTTGCCAAGGCTTGCAGCCAAACTAGAAGAATATATATCTGACATACAACACATGAGTGCCCATGAGAAGCACACTGATATATCAAGCCCACAAAGGACACTTTGGGAGCACTCTCACTACCAGAAGTATAGAAGAGGCTTATAAGTGCCCCCAATTGGGCCAACATGTCTCTGGAATCATAAGAGAGTGCCACAAATGTCTGAACCATGACATAGGTCAGCAGATCATGCAGATACCTACCCCCAGCCCCAAAATATTGAATCGCCATCAGCGCCATGAAAAAAGGTTGTGCTTCCTTTAATGACAATCTGGACAGTGTGAGGGAGGAACAGTACTTTGGAGTGTTTTTCTGGCCACTTCTCCAAGTGGCTGAACCTCAGGTGTATATCTAATATCACTGCATCTGTAGACATGGAGGCCCTCAAGGAAATTTTTCAGAGAGAAGGCGTTAGTCTCTGCATAGAAGGAGATTTAACAGCAGCCAACAACATAATCTAGTGCAAAGCAGGTTTATACCACCCCCGACCAATGAGCAAGTGGAAAGGGCAAACAGGGTCATTAGGGTTAGCCTACAATTCTCCCCAGCCTCCAAGAGACAGCCATCATATCACATTGGCTGGCACCAAACTCCATCGAAGGAGTCTCCCCACTTGGCTCGATGAAGTGAAGCAGAGCATTTCCCAACAACAGAGATGATAAAACTGTATCCTTGGAAGACATTGTGAAGAGTGAGACAGTAGCAAAGAGCCAGGAATGTGGGGTATGATGAAAATAAACTGGAAAGCCATCCATCCCCAATTGTAGGGGGCAGAATCAAAATTAAGTGAAGTCATAAGACACATACACTCTGTCTAAATGTGGCCCACAACAGAGGTTGATGAAAGTGGGCTCAAGCCAAGGGGACATGGAAGGTGAGCCAAAGTGGGACAAACGAGTCTCTCTGTCCAGAAGCAAAGCCCATTTGTGGAGACAACAACAGAATGTCCAAGAGCAGCAGAGACAGAATAGCAAAAGTCAACTCAGATTGAATGCTGCAGGATCTCTCAAGAAAGTGCTTCTCTGTTAGATCCAGGTAATATTGAGGACATCAGGATAGATCTGATGGCCATCAAGAAAGTGAAGCTGTGGACCTTCAGACATCGACACATCGGTCTGCTGAAAATGTGCTCAACTCAGAAATACTCACCTATGCAGAGGCTGCAGGCATCCCTGGATGGGAGAAAGGATCACCATGAAATATTGTGACGATAAAATGAAGTGTAGCCAGTATATTGGCACTCTTACTCAAGAAAAGGGTGTATGTGGTGGCCCATCATGCACTGCCACAGACCTCCATGTTGCACACCTGAAGACACAGGGCGGTGCAGGACCAAAAACACCTGAAGTAATCAGAACCGCCCCAAAGGGACAAGGAAGGAGCCAATGGAAGACATCAAGACACAGCACTGCACTAACATGAATGACAATCCAACACAACAGCAAGCGAAGAGACAAGACGCCGACACTAAAAACACACAGAGGGATACTGGGAAAGGTTAAACACTTTTTTTTTTTTTGGTGGGATAGGATAGGGGCCAGCAACGCTTAGTTTTAATTTTTAATTTGTATCATGGGTAAGAGATAACATGAAACGGAACGTATTTCAACGTTTTTTAAATGTTGGAAACCAAACGAAAAATGGAACAAACACTAACCAGACAACTGAGCTCAGATATAGACAAACAAAACCCTCCAAAGGATAAAAAACTACACACAAATAAACACAGAACTATTTAAACAGACCCTACCACTGCTAAAATATCTGCTCAAATCTCAGTGGAAACCACCCAAGGCTTAATCCTGCACAGTTTAACACCTACCTCACATACTAGCAAAACTCACAAAAAAGCAGGATGTAAAGTTGGCCTTTTATAGACCCTTCCTTTGGCGGATTTGAGAGTTCTGATTGGCTGAGCAAATTCAACAAATCAGCACAAGAGGACTTTGATTGGTTGAATTAACCCACCAAAGAAGCACAAGAATCGACTTGAGTCTCCTGATTGGACCATGAATGCCTGCAAGAGGTTCAAAAACCCTCTGGGAGTTCGACCTTGGATTCATCACACCGACAAAATTGTAGCAAAAATATTTGAAGGGCGTGCTGTTCACATTGAATGAAGTTGTCCAAGCTTATAAGGGAGATGAGAGGGACATAGCAGAGGTGAAAAGAGGTTGGACATCAGAGGTTGAGAGAAAGGCCACTTTATTTTAAATGAGTTGAACATCATGCTACACGATGTCTTCCCGTGGTGAATGACGGTGACAAATTTAGTGACCAATTTAGTGAAGCGGGGGAAGGAGAAGAGGATCCAGGCACTATTAATGAATAGATGCTATGAGAATTTCAAAGAAGTTGTGTTTCCCCAGCGGTGAGTTGTAGGTTGTCACGTAGAAGGGGATTATGTGCAGTTATAATAGGATGACCAGGATGCAGAATATGATGCATTCAACCTAATTGGCGTGCTTGTGGAGTTGTGGGGAGCACATCTGTAGGATTGTGGGCATTGCCCTAAGACGAGGAAACCTTAACTCAAGTGTTACTCTCTGTCCTCACAGAAGTAAAGGTAGTATTTTATAAACAACACAATATGTTATGCAAACCTCAACATGGAACAAAGGTTCCTATGTGTGTCAGAGTAGTTGAAAGCAACATAAACTTGTCAAATTCCCTCACCAACATATTGTGTCATACCCAAAAGCAACATATTCTGAAAGGTATATTCCAAAACAAAAGAGGTTATGGCTGGAAGGCTTAAAATTAATCTTAACCTCTGGCATTGCTCAGGTTAACCCTCCAGGCCATCATTCTTCACCTGCCAAGCCATTACAAAAGGGGAAAGACCATATGCAAATCAGGCTTAGTCACATCCCTTCCGAATGAGACCCCAAGCAACCCCATTCATGTTTCAGCCTCATTGGGTGTCATCAATGAGGAATACGTTGGGTCTCTAGGTCCAGTATGCCCAGGACCCACATCTGGCCATAACCATTCCACCCAAGGTAATGATAGCAAAACAAAAGAGGTGAAGGCTGGAAGGTGTAGAATTAATCTTTATGTCTGGGATTGCTCTGGGTATCCCTCCAGACATCATTCTTTGCATCCCAATTCATTACAAAAGGGGAAAGACCATATGCAAATCAGGCTTGGTCCCCCCAAAAAAGGGGCAGTCCAGCCCAAACTGCTTGGTCACATCCCTTCTGCACTAGACCACAGGCATCCCAGACATGATTTCAGCCTCATCAGAGAGGAGTAGCTTAGGTCTCTAGGCCCAGCAGGCACGGGACCCACATATGGGCATACCGCCCGACTTGGGGTGCCTATAGCAAAACAAAGGAGGTTATGACTGGAAGGTCTGGCATTGCTCAGAGGAATCCTCCAGACCATCATTCTTTGCCTGCAAAGCCTTTACAAAAGGGGAAAGACCAGATACAAACCAGGCTTGGCCCCACCCCAAAAAGGGGTAGTCCAGCAGGAACTGCTTGGTCACATCCGTTTTGGACAAGACCATAAGCACCCCCAGAAATGTTTCACTTCATTAGGCATCATCAGTGAGAAGTAGCTTGGGTCTCTGGGCCTTGCAGGCACAGGGCCTATTTCTGGGCATACGCATCCCACTCGGTGTGACTATAACAAAACAAAAGAGGTGATGGCTGTGAGGTTTAGAATAAATCTTGACCTCTGGCATTGCTCCGGGCAACCCTCCAGACCATCGGTCTTCGCCTGCCAAGCCATTACAAAAGGGGAAAGACCATATGCAAA
The DNA here is from genome assembly GCF_040938575.1 of Ambystoma mexicanum. Taxonomy (NCBI): domain Eukaryota; kingdom Metazoa; phylum Chordata; class Amphibia; order Caudata; family Ambystomatidae; genus Ambystoma; species Ambystoma mexicanum. The sequence goes on along the minus strand of NC_090935.1, from coordinate 1,166,275,775 downwards.
TCAGGCTTGGTCCCACCCCCAAAGGGGTAGTCCAGCCCGGACTGCTAGGTCACATCCCTTTTGCACGAGACCACAAGCATCCCCAGACATGTTTCAGCCTTGTTGGGCGTCATCAGTGAGGAGTAGCTTGGGTCTCTAGGCCCAGCAGGCAAGGGACCCACGTCTGGGCATACCCTTCCCACTCGGGGTGACAATAGCGAAACAAAAGAGGTGATGGCTGGAAGGTTTAGAATTAATCCTAACCTCTGGTATTGCTCTGGACAACCCTTCAGATAATCGTTCTTTGCCTGCAAACCCATTACAAAAGGGGAAAGACCATTGGCAAATCAGACTTGGTCCCCCCCAAAAAGGGGTAGTCCAGCACAAACTGCTTGGTCTCATCACTTTGATAGAAGACCACAAGTATGCTCAAACATGTTTACGCCGCATTGGGCCTCATCAGTGAGGAGTAGCTTGGTTGACTAGGCCCAGCAGGTATGGGACCCAAGTCTGGGCATAGCCGTCCCACTTGGGGTGAGAAAGCAAAAACAAAGAGGTGATGGCTGAAAGGTTTGAAAATGGTTTTTCCTCTTTCTGTAATGGGTTGGCAGGGTAAAGAACAATGGTGTGGAGGGTTGCCCAGAGCTGCACCAGAGGTTAAGATGAATTCAAACCTTCAAGCCAGCCACTTTTGTTTGGTAAAAGGAATATTCCTACCAGTATTTCATCACTGTACCCATTCCCATGAGGAAGAACATGCTCAGCAACGCTTTGCTGAAGTTTAAGTGCTAAACTATAGCACAACAAAAGGTGATGGCTGAAAGGTTAAGAATCAATCTCAGAACAATTGCCAGAGGTTTAAGATTAATTCTAAACCGTTCAACAATCACCTCTTTGTTTTTTCTTTGTCACCCAATGAGGTGACAAAGCAAAAATGCCCATGAGACCGAAACATAACTGGGGATGCTCGTGGTCTCGTGCAGATGAGATGTGACCAAGCAGTTTGGGCTGGGCTGCTCCTTTGGGGGTGGAACCAATCCTGATTTGCAAGAGGTCTTCCCCTTCTGTAATAGCTTGGCATGCAAAGAACAATGGTCTGGAGGGTTGCCCAGAGAAATGGCAAGTGGCTTAAGAGTCATTCTAAACTTTCCAGCCATCACCTCTTTGTATTTTATTTGTACACCAAGTCGGGGCAGTGATGATGAGCTCAAGGAGAGGGGGAGGCTTTGCTTTCATTCTTAATTTCAAAATGTATTTGTATTCCTTCAGCGTCCTTCACCAATAATTTGCACTTTTTCTGTGAGTTGGAAGTGAAGTGTGGTAGCTTTTTCCATCCAGGTTCAGGTACACTGTTTCATATGGGCTCTGATAAGCCATAAATTACACTTATTATCATTCATGTATACAGGGCCTGCGGTGGCGTTGATATATTGAGAAGTGCTTAAAACTTTGAACTATGGAAGAGGAGAAAGTAAACGCACTAACCTCAAATACCTACTGGGGAACTGCACAATTTGGATGGAAAAGATATTGCTACAGAATTAGAAATAAAAAAAGGGCAACAATGACACAAACATCTGGTGATAGTTATAGGTCCTGAGAAAACACATTCTGTACTGTGGAACAATTTAATTTGAAGGCTTTTTCCTTTGATAGTTTGAGTGAACCAAGTCCTCAGGACCCAAACATGGTGCCCGATCAAATAAAAAACAAGTGCCAATTACGTCAACTTGAACAGTACTTGTCACTTGGTTGAACAGCATCTGAACGGAGCGGTAAACCAGTTCACAAATACCAAAGCCCATGACATTACCATTACATCTGTGACAGAACAGGATGATAATGTAGGGAATTTGATGTCAGGCATCCAGTGAGGTTTGAGATAAATCAGTGACTAATTAAGGAAATAAAATAAGCAATATAGCTATTTTCCAAAGGAAGGGAGAGCTGGTATTCCTCCCAGTACCAATTAATGGAGCTAAGGTTATGTTCTCTCAAACATCTGTTTAACCCAAGAAAGATGTTTTATTGTAAAAATCTGCGTCAGCAATTACAAACTATCAGTAGATTTCCACATTTAATCTGCTAAATAAATGTGACTCTTGTTTTGATACTCCAGATTTTGTACACAAGACTACTAGGAGGTGTATGTCCAAGATTACAATTCTTTTTCCAACATTCTTTTTATTTGATTTTGTCAAAAAACATACTGTTTCACGTGCATTCATTTACATATTGCATAATTCATACGAAATGATCATGAAACCATAACATAAACATGAACTGAACAAAATTAGGCAGGGGCGTGTTGCCTGTTTCCTTTGAGGTGAGCAGTTAACACCACCCTGTAAACAAGATTACAATTCTAACCAAAATGATAAATTCCAATTCCTGGCTTGTGAGAGATGTTTTGTGTGATATGTATATGACTAATGACATATTATAACAGATAGCAATTAATTTGGATTTTATTAGCAATAGATTCTGGTCCAGAGTAGTGGGAACCCCTATTGATTTCAGCAATCTTGAGAACACATTTTCCTTATGCTGCTGAAACAGGATATAAGTAGGGCAAAAAGGGACCCTCTTTTTTGTTGAAGGGGGGCCTGACTCGAGAGGGTAGGTTGAGTAACAGAAAGGAGGGAAAGAGAATCAAAAGCTACCCCTATTCAGAGACGCATTATAGCTAGGTTCGGGATGCAGCATGAGCTAGGTTTAACAAATACTAGCGAAAAGGAAAGGTCATAGAAAGAGGGATAGTGAATCCATAGAAAACACCTTAATTAAATGCTGGACAAACATCTAAAATGTGGAGGCCTGTAACCCAACATGAGGCCTACTAGAGGTGATATTAAAAAACATAAACAGAAAAAGAAAAGGTACAATTACACAATTAGCTTCACATATTTTGTGAGGGTTAGTAGCAGAATATTTTGTGAACTTTCTTGTACTACTCAACAGTAGTTGTACACAATTTCTGTCGACAAAAAAAACAATGGGTGTTTCTGGTTCGGAACAGAGTTAACCAACAGGTGTTGCAAGATGAAGGCCTGTTGTCTGAAGAGACCGAACTGTCATCAGGACAGAGTTGATGAGAAGAGGTATTGTGATGTACCTATGGAAAGGGGATACCATGATGTGTGTCAGGCGAGGGTGACCTGAGAATGAACTCATTGTTGAAGAGAAAGAATGCTGCAGGTCCAGGACCTACCTAGGTGGTGTCGTCCCTCGAAATAGATAAAGTGAAAGAACACAGTCCGTGGTACTGGTAGTGTTGATTGGTGATCCTGTGGTGGCTAGGATCTAAAAATAAGTGTACACAGTCACCTTGTGATTGATATAGGAGGAATTAATCATGGTAGTGGTGGGGGGATATGGAATCTACCTTTGGAAAAGAAGATTCGCAAAACCAGGTGGGTTGGTACTGGATTTTGACTGCATAGTGGATTAGATCACTGCGCTTTTAACCAAAGCGGGTGGCTAGGACTGCATTATAGCTGGTATAGAATGGTTTTCTGGATTTAATTGCTCAGCGGTGTGTAAGTGGTCACACAAGTGATCTTATCTTTGAGATTGACTCAAGGCGTGGGGGTGAGACAGGACTCTCTGTTGGTGTGCTTTGCTCTTTTTTGGGCTCTGCAAATGATGTGTCCAGGGTAGCCTTCAAACGAGTGGACAGGTTTAGGCTTGTGCAATCAGCCTTTGCGGGTGGTGCAGTTATGTTTTAGTCAAAGGAATTGACCAAAAGGTAAGTTCTCTTTGAGGCCAGCTGGGTGAAAACTGTTAAATTCTAACAGTGTGTCCTTAGAGGTCGGTTTCCTATATAGGGTGGTAGCCAATGTGTTGTAGTTTTGTAGATGGATAGGTCAAGGAAGGGAATTGATGTTTTGTCTTGCTGCATGGTGAACTTGATGCAGACCACTTACACACCGCTAAGCAATTAATTCCAGAAAACCATTCTTTGCCACTGGGATACCTTGTATACCGAATCCTTCAAACCACCAAAACCACGTTTTGTGTTCAAACGCAGTAGGAACCTCAAAGACCATTAGGTACATACCTACGAAGAACCAAGTCCACCACCAAACCAACAATTGACATTGTGGAATCTACCTCCTGTCATAGGCCACCATAGATGTGGAGCTTGCTCTGTCTGCAACCGTACGAAATATCTTCGAAACATTGACCTGAACGGGAAAACCTGGACATTCGACACCTTCACGAACTGCAGAAGTAAATGGTCAGTTTACACCATCCAATGGCCATGCAAACTTCTTTACATAGGCAAATGTAAACGTGAAATCACACAACGGATCTGTGAACACCAATCGTGCATCAGAAATGCAATACCGGATAAACCAATGGTGGCACATTTTCAGGCAAAAAATCACAGCCATAATGAAATTTTTTGGTTCATTCTTCAAACAGCAAGAAACCCCTTTAGAGGTGGTAACCGTGACCTAGCCCTCCGAAAACTAGAACAGCAATGGATTTATCGGTTAAACTCAGTAAAAAAAGGTTTAAATGTGTTCATTGAATGGAACCTCTTTTTAAGTGAATACCCTTTTTTAAGTGTTTCCCTTGAAAGCATCCCATCATCAATATACTATGAGATATCACCAGGCCAACTTGAGCTGTCTGAAATTGTTACAAATACAAAACAACTGTATAATAATGTGTTATCACCAACTCTGTTAAAATGGTTGTCGCAATGTGTAGCATTTATGATTAGAACATTTCCTCAGTCATCCTGTCATATGTCAACTATTGATCTTACACCAGTGAGATAACTTATACAGCTGTTCGTCTATTCATATGTGATGCTGCACAGCCTTCTCCAGAGTGACAGTGTAAGCAGACATTCACATGTCCTTGTCACTCGCATTTATCAATAGACGTTACCCAATGAGAAACACGTGTTTCGGCTTTTGTTTTCAGCCTTTTTCAAAACAAAACAGGGCATATATTGCTTCATCCCCATGTCTCTAATTTTGTTGAAATCGTATTTTCAGGTTTATGCTTGTCTTGCCCATTACATTCTTAGTTAGTGGACTGCTCAGTTCCTGGGTTAAATCCCTCCTTGATCGAATGGGTTTACTTGGGTCGGCTAGAGTTCCTACCATAGACAAGGCAAGCATAAACCTGAAAATACGACTTCAACAAAATTAGAGACATGGGGATGCAGCAATATATGCCCTGTTTTGATTTGAAAAAGGCTGAAAACAAAAGTCGAAACACGTGTCAACAATGTTCTAGGGCAAGGTCTAATGAATAGATGAGTTGTAAATACAAGTTGATTTAACAATCAGACATTGGTGGCGCATTCTTTATTGTGTGAAACTATTGCTGGTATGTGTGCCATCTTTACTTGTAATGGCAATCCGAAAATGCGTTGTTCCGTTCATAAATAAAATGATGCTGTGATTTACAATAATATTTTAGCATATCATTTCCTTATAGCACATTGAAAATTCAAGTTGCACCATTCACCATGTTCCCTTTCACATGGCATCAAACATGCAGAAGAACATTGAGGGGTTTATAGTCATTGCATCGAATGCAATAGCATCGAATGCATTTTCTTCATGTTTTTTTTTTAATGGTGGGGTCCACTCCCAAACCTCCTTTTTTTACCTTTAAAACCTATTTTATTTAAACTAAACCTTTTTAAAAAAAAGCATCCAATGCTTTTTTTAATGCTTTTTTTTCTCTGGTTTGGTATTCAATGCTATTGCATTCGATGCAATGACCAGATATCACATTGAGGTCACATTACTTTGCTTTCATTATGCTTACCAACATATCATGTTTTCCTTATAGAATAAAAGCTGGTGAATTTAGTTTTTACTTTGTTTTGGCTGTTTAACTTTAAGTACTTGAAATCTCAATGTAAAATATCATTCTGATCTTGCATAATTTAACAGAGAGCATCACATTCCATCAAATCATGCGCTACATTTAATTCAAACATGAACATACCTCTCTAGATTATGCAGCCATACCCGTGGAGCAGAATCTGTGAGACTGTAAAAGTTGCATCTCACTTCCACGAAATCATGCACAGAGATAAGAAATGTGGAATATTGTGGGATTATTTCCCCAATCCATAGTACTTTTACTTTTCCAGTACTGGTGATCTTGAAACTCAATGGACATTTGAGACTCTGCGCAGACCTAAGAAAAATTAATAAGAGGGTACACATGCCAAGGTGGCCTCTACCATATATCGATCAGGGACTTGCTGTAACACCCACCTGTGTTCAGGATTTTGAGCTAGTGTCCCAGAGGGCCTTTGGAGAGATCCCACCACTCCAATGCCAATTCCAAATGGTGTTTATAGGGCACTGGTGGGATTAGCGTGGGATGTGTGGGGGGTTCTGCATGAGTTGAGTTGGCTGCCTTCTTCCCGTCGGTCTATTTGTGTTGGTTGTGGCTTCCTGTAACGTAACAGAGAGCATGAAGCACCTGGCCCATATGTATTCCCTCCTGTAGACACTCCAGGTGTGAGTGCATTTACCTTGGTGAGAGGTGGAGGCTGCTGAGAATCTATTTGGTCCAGTTAGTTCCCTGGGACCAATGGCACAGTCCTACTGGCGTCGGCTTTGTGGGTCAAGGGTTTCCAAAGAAGTCTATGTTCAACTGTTCAATGTTCTTGCAATGTTCTTGCAATGTCTGTCTACCAATGGTCCAGAGACCACTTTGTGATGTCTTCTTCATATTTATTTTTGTTTCCTTACAGATTGGTGTCCCGATGAAGGTCCAGCCCATAGCAGCAAGGTGTAGAAACTGACATGGCCGGTAAACCTCAGTAGTTCTTGCAATGGGCCAAGTAATGTGATGCTAACCTGTATGGGCAGATGCTCCTTCCTGTGCTGATCGCGCTCTTTCTTATTGCAGAGCGGGGCCTGGGTCCGGAGTGCCAGGAGTTGATAAGCTGGGGGAAGGGTACTAAAGTATACTCTAGTTTTGCTTAACAATAATTATTTGCCTCAATATGCTGTTAACACCAATATAAATCATCCTTTACCTTTGGGGGCAGCAATATGCATGGGCTTGTGTTCCTTTTGGGTACATCAACAGAGGAAAATACTTCCATATGTTTCTTCATAGAGCCATGCCTGGCCTCAGAGAAATTTGGAACATGATCTAAATGGATGATTTACTGCTAAAGAGTAACAAGAAGGAAGCATAAATTGTGGAGATCCCTCACGTAATGACACAGTTACAGTACTCAGGTGCTAAATTATCACTCCTGAAAGCCCAATGGGGTAAACCTTACAGGCTGTGAAATCGCAGCCAAGGGCCTTAACTCTCAGAAAAAGCATTACTGAAGTTGATGAACCCCACAAATCTAAGAGAATTACAAAGCATTTTAGGATTGACCAACTAATGCCATAAATTCATAGAGGCATATGCCAAAATCACTCAGCAATTAATCTATCAATTGAAGGCACGGGTGAAGTGGGAGTGTGGTCACTCACAAACAGAGGCTGTGAAACAATGAAAACAAATATTTGTCAAGCTTCTTATTTGGTATACCCCGTTAAGAGCAAAGAATACTTCCTGGAAACACTATTCTCCAACACCGGTTTCAATGGGATACTATACAAGAAGCATGACTAGATTAATAAGGCGATTTCGTTTGCAAGAAAGACAATATCACCTGCGGAAGTTAAGTTCAATTAAAGTGAGAAGGAACTCTTGGCAACGGTGCAACCGCTGACAAATTAAATTCTGTTGATCCATAGTGAACATATTACAGTTGAGACCTCCCGCCAGCCCATGGAATTATTACAGAGTGACTGGATACAGACGATGAATGTTTCCAATTTATGGATTTCATCTTGGATTTTTTCTATGCAGGGCAACTCTACATATTATAAAAAATAGTCTGATGGCTTTGGAACTAGCAGACCTGCATGAATGTGTCAATGATCACTGTCTAGAAGAAGAAAGTTGAAAAACAACAGCTAATATGTAGGCATATGAAGCTTCCCCTGAAAAGGTGCTTGAGCAAAACGCCTGCCAGTCAATGCTCCCAGTATATGGTGATGGATGTTCTTGCCATCTTGCTATATCACTGAAAAGCAGGTGAAGGAATGAGCAGCTGTCTTCGGAAATGTTTGGGTAAATGACACTCCTGCACCCTATGCTGCTTAAAAAAAAATCCCCAGAATAGTCAAATGGCAGATCTGATGGCCATTTGTCAAGCTGTGCTCACTGCCATAAGTCATCAACTCCATGAACTGGTGATCATTTCCCATTCAGATTATGTCCACAATGGATTTGTTGAACATCTGATTAATTGGAAAGGCAGGTGTATGCTTTGTGCCATCAAAGAACCTTTGCACCATGGCCATCTGATCGAAACCATAGATGATATCGTGATTTCAAACAACATGACAACAGTTTGTAAAATGTTTAAGAGTGAATCTAAGATAGAGGGTCCTGACAAAATGAAATCAGCTCACCAAACTTTGAGCTCTAGACGGAGAATCCATTGATATTGATCTCCTGTAAGGAGAAATACAAATAACAGTGGTGACTTGATCACATGCTCAAGCTGAACCGTTAGCTGCTAACTGTTTAATGGAGTAGAGATGCTCCAGATACTGATTTGATTACTCCTGTGAAAGAAGATCTCATTGCTGGCAAATTTGACCAATGCATACAAGATCCAGTAAACATTCACCTATCTTAACAAACTTACCAGGGAAAGGAAGGTTTGAAGTATTTATGAAATTTCTAAGTTTAAGATGAATTGTTGATAAGGAAACCCCAATCTGTTTGCAACTAGTGGATAGTGCTTCACTTATGTAGAGGTAATGCTGAACCATGCCCACGAAGCTGCAACCGCCAATCATACGTGTTTTTTTATAACAATGGATATCCTACATGAGGTCGCTTATGTGCCAAATCATCGTTCAAATTTTAAATACATATTAAAAGGCTGTTTGGTGTGTGTGTGTGCACAATTTCACCCAATCTCTCCCACATACTGGACTCCCCTATAGAAATGATGGATGACATGACCATTTTACAGAGGGACTTCATGAGACCAGTGATTCATTCTCTGCAAGGAATGTATGTTTGTTGACTGTTGCTTGCCTATTTATGGAGTGAATTTAATGTCTACCGGACCCACATTTGAAGGAAGTGAATGTTGCCTCTTTGTTGATCAAGCAAATCTTTTCCTGTTTCGGGCTGCCTTATAGGATTGAGTCTGACTTGTATAGTATTCTACCAGTGGGGTGATGGTTAAGGTATGGGCAATTCTCTGAGTCAGGGGGAAACTCCATATAGCCTACCATCTGGCACCTAGAAAGAGTGTAAAGATGCATTTGTTCATAAGAGGTTTTTGGTAGACTGCGCACAGATGCAAATTATGATTAAGCCTTGTTTTCATGACTCTGAGGTCTACCCGTTCTTCATCTGTACAAATGTACCTGTTTGAGCTCATGACTGGCAAGGAAAGATAGCATTGCCTCAACATCGATTATTACATGTACAGTAACATGTGCTGAGTATTGCCACTACTATATTTGAGCATGCTGAAAATTTGAGCTAACATTTGCAAGACTCATTCACATATGTCCAATGAAAGATTCAGAACTCTATCATCATTGTGAGGATGTGCTATAGCCTCAAAACCTCAAAAGGGGAGTATGAAGAAAATGGCTGAGTCTACCTCAACAGCTTTCAAAGGACCCAATCTAAGGAAAATACGTTTTACTTTCTTGGAGTGGGTCATTTGAAAAAATATACAAGATACCCCTAGTTAGCTACAAAATAAAAATAGGCAGAGGTATGCTGGTATACATTAACTCGTTGACGAGCTGCCATCACCAATCAGCTCTTAGACTTCGAGATGGATAATCTGAACCCATAGTTGAGGTAGCCAGTGAGTAAGACTTTGAGTAAGACTTGTAGAAGAAATGCAACAGAATCTGTTTAGACGGGTACATAAGAATGTCTATGTTAAAAGAAGAATGCATGGACTAAATTATTAAAATTGTGTTGTTCAAAATAAGTAAAAGGTGATATATGAAGTCTATGAATCCTCTGCCTCCATGCTTAATACTAAACTAGCCTTTTTTCCCCTCTTTCATGGCATCAATGACTAAAATACTTCCAGTCTTGTGTAGAAATCCTGGAAGAAGGTGTGTGTGGATGACAACCAAACCCAAAAGAAAGATCCCGATTTGCCAGAGCTTGAAGCCAAATTACAATGGAAAACAATGACAAACATTTTTAATTTGAAAAATATCAACACAAAGAGACTATGGCCCTCATTCCGAGTTTGGAGGTAAGGTAAAAACGATACCGGTAAAGGATTACCGGCATCGTCTACCGCTACGGGCTATTCTAACCAACCAGACCGCTATTAACGGTATCGTAAAGTACGATGCCGTAAATAGCAGCCTGGGCGCACGCACACGACACACCATGCCGGCATCAGCTGCATGGCGTAAACCGGAGAAGATCACAAGTGAGGCGTACATGCAAATAACGGCCTCATGAAGGGGGGAAAAAGAGCATACCGGCATGGCGTAAATAACGACATTGCCGACCAGGCGTAAAGAGCCCTGATCAGTGTTTCCAAGTACCACAGGTGCACACAATCAGCACAGGTGGAGGCAATGGAGTCAGGGCCAGTACAAAAGGAGCACACCCACACACCACACCCCCTCCCACACCAAGATGATACCAATAGTAGTAGCATTACTGGAGCTGGAGGCCCTGCTTGCGGTGCCTCAACATCAACAACAGCCGCCACCACAGAGGAGACGCAGGAGGAGAAGGAGGGTGAGACAGGTCCAGCATGCCGCAACAGTACAGCAACCGTTACCACCCCGGCAGCCCACAATCCCTCGCATCAGAGCCAGTCCATTCAATCTAACCCCTGAGCAGATCCACACCCTGTACCGGCTTGCCCGGGACACCATCACCACCCTAGGGGACCTGATACACGACGACATAATGAGCCTCATAGAAATACGCACCGCCATCCCCCTCTACTGAAGGTAGTGTCTGTGCTCCACTTCCATGCCACAGGCACCTACCAGCACACAGTGGGGCACATGCATGGCATATCACAACCCTTATTTTCCCGGATTCTTGACCAAGTGCTGGATGCCCTCCTCAAGCACACAAGGGACTACATATCCCTACCATGGACTCCCCAGGAGATATTCGATACAAAAGTTGCCTTCCATGCACTGGCAGGCATGCCAAATTGTGTAGGTGCCCTGGACTGCACCCACGTGGAGTTGGTGCTCCCGCATGCCATGGAGGTGGTGTATCGCAACCGCAAGCAATACCACTCCATCAATGTGCAGATGGTATGCAACGCCAGCAAGATCATCACACATTGCTGTGCCCGATATCCCGGATCAACTCATGACTCTATGGTCCTGCAGAACTCCACGCTACCATGCTTCATGGAGCGACATGCTGGACGACGTGCCTGGCTGCTTGGTGAGTTGCCTGACTGGGCCATGGTAGTGCATCGGGGTTATGAGGTGGGTGGATGCATACTCCACCTGGGTGGGAAGGGGGGGATGCACACTCCACCTGGGTGGGAAGGGGGGATGCATACTCCACCTGGGTGGGAAGGGGGGAGGGATGCATACTTCACCTGGGTGGCTTAGGGGGGATGCATACTCCACCTGGGTGGGAATGTTGATGTCAGTGCACGATGTGCACATTACCGAACACTGTGCCCCAAAGCATCAGAAACGGTACATGACACCCAAATCCCATAGTGATGAAATAAGGGCAACACCTAATACTTCATGACTAACAGGTAACCAGCCCACATACCACAACACATGCACTACTCATCAGCGACCCTCACACACCTTAAGGCCATCCTGCACCATGCAGTGCATATGCACTATGTAGCTGTCTCCAGCATATCACCACACAGGACAATCATCCCTGGGAGTGCATTGAACTGAGCCAACCAGGGATTCCACAGTGTGCCACTGGTTCTGCACACCCTAGGAGTGCTGCATGTCACCATGGGAATGATCAGTGCTGAATGGCCAATATTGTACAGACTACAGCCATCACTCCCTACTACTAAATCTCACAGAACACAACACATCACTAATTTTACTCCAACACTGCTATATGCATATACGATGCATGTGCGACAAGATGTCAGTGCACACCATGAATCATCTTGAAGGTGCAACCCACACCATTAGTCCATTGCACAGGACACATAGCGGGACCTGAAATGGGGTCAATGCATCCAGGGACATGTGCATGTGGGCACAAATTACCTGGAGCCTTGTGAGACTAGTACAGTCGTCCAACATGAATGTGTGAACATTTACCTTCATTCCCCTCTCATGCAGGTGATGGTGGCTATCCTTTGAAGCCGTGGTGCCTGACCCCTGTGTTATAAAAAGGGACTAATGCTTTATGTATTGTTATTGTTGTTGCTAAGTGCTAATGCCTTTTCTGTGTTCTGACAGGCATCTGTGATTCTAGATTGGATTCCTTGTGTTTATACCATTCTGGAATGATATGTCATCTATGTTTATGCTTGGCTTTATTCAGCTTTACCCTGGATGCTGACTGTGTTGGGGGTCTTATGCTTTACTGCTGGAAAAAACTGTTTCCTACTTACCTTGGCTTGCGGCTTCTTTACAATGGCGACGAGGATGGGATGAGGATGAATCCCTGCTGAAGCCAAGACCCCCAACTGCCCAAAAGAGGTGCTGGAGAAGAACAGTCCAGGGTGGCCTGCGGAACCCGGCATCCAGGAGGACTATCCCCTGAGCTTGTGGATTAGCTCACACCATCAGACGCTGGAAAAGTTTGTCTGAGGGTGATTAGGCGAGCCCTGCCGCACAGGGCTTGGAGGAGCCCGGTGCCAGCCTCAAGTTTGGCTCGAAACGGAGTTGCCAGTCTCAAAAGTCTGACTGCCTGAACGTGGATGTGGCGCCGGCAGTAGCGTAACACAGGAAAATAACGAAGGCTCGCCCAGGGCCCCTGTGGGAAGGCGAGCGAGTTGAATGATACTCAGATGCAACGCAGGTGAGGAAGTGTGCGTTCCCTGAGGATGGAAGTGTCATTTCTCAGATGAGGAAGTGTTCCTAAAATTGGGAAACTACTTTACTTATGCAGGAAGTGTGATTTCTCAGATGAGGAAGTGTTCCTAAAACATTTTGCAGGAAGTGTGATTTCTCAGATGAGGAAGTGTTCTTAAAATTGGAGGACTACTCTACTTTTGACTGTGAAAACTAGTCCCACAGAGGATCTGTCATGGGAAGTTTCCTCAATTGGGAGAGTTAAGGCTCTCAGTGACATCTGACACACCTCCACGAGTTCCTAGTTAATATTTAGACGCTGGTGCAGTGAGTGCATTCCCTTGCATTCCAATCCCAATAGAAGCTACTGCTTTTCATACTTTCTAAGAGTGAAAGACAGACATGGCTTTGTCTGGGGTACCTGGTCCTCAGGTACCCTGTGGTTTATGCCTACACCAGGCCCGCCAAAAATCAAGAAAGGTTTTCTTCATTATGTTAAAGCCACGTGTGGAAATGCAATGTCAGTAGAACGCAAAGTAGCTATGTTAATGCATTTCTTGGGCTATGAAGGTCAGAGGATATATGACACTCTTCCTGATATTGCTGAGTTAGATTTGGAAGAGGGGACACATGATTTTGATCTAGCGTTAATCAAACTTGATATGCATTTTGAATCAAAAACAAGCACTGTATTGGAGCGATATCATTTTGGCAGGAGGTGCCAGCATGAGGGAGAATCTGTTGAAGACTATGTAACTGCTTTGAGGCATTTAGCACTAAATTGTAAATTTGGGGGTGGACTGGAAGAACATATAAGAGATCAATTTATGATTCATTGCTCTAATGATAAAATACGAGAGGAAATTTGGTTGAAGGATGATCACAATTTAGATGAGGTTATTAGTATAGCGAAGATAATTTAGCATACCCTGTAGTGTGTAGCGAAACTGTCTCTTAAAGAAAATAAGCCATCACTGGGTGTTGAAGTGTTGAGGGTTGGCGACAAGAAGGGTGGTTGCTCGAAGGAGAAGAAGAAATTTAAAACCAAGCCCAATAAACGTCATGAGAATACCCAAACCAAAGGTGGAGGTGGTGAGCAACCCAACAAACGTTCTCAAAGAGATACTACCCAATTTAATGTAAAGAGAGAGGATAGATTGTGCTTTTGTTGTGGGAGTTCACGACACCTATCCACATCTCCCATTTGCCCTGGAAGAGGTGTGAATTGTAGTTTGTGTAAGGAATGGGGGCACTTTGAGAATTGCTGTAAAAATTATCGAAGTGGTGGTGGGAAGGGACCACTTTTAATTGAAGAATATGATGTATGTCGTCTGAAGAAGCTGATGTTTCTGAGAACGAGATAGTTACATCCACATGGTAAAGTGCTCGGGGTCTGATGAATGTGAGCATCCCTCAGCGTGGATAGAAGTAAATGGTCATTCAGTTAAAATGCTTGCTGATTCATGTTCAAAAATTACGTTGGTATCCAAAATTGTCTTTGAAAATGTAATTGGAGGTGATATTAGGCGTTTAGTTCCCTCTGATAAAACACCAGGAGGATACAATGGTGATAAAATAGAAATTTTGGGATGTTGTGTAGCGGAATTCAAGTTCAAGGGTAGGATGACACACAGGAAAATATATGTCACAAAAAGAGGTGAAACTCTTTTGGGTTGGAAGGAACAAAGGGGTTTGGGAATCAAATTAGATCCCAATAGGGAGGAGCAAGTTCTCAATGTAAGTGATCCATTTGCGCTTAACAGCAATAGAGCCAAATGTGAGATGGTAGCTAGATATCCTGAAGTATTCTGTAACAAAGTGGGATGCCTCAAGGGGATGGTTCACAAGATTGAGATAAAAGGAGGGAGCAGTCCCGTTGCCTCTAAGCTTAGACCGTTGCCTCTGTCAATGCAGAAGGCTGTGCGTGATGAGTTGATAAAACTGGAGAAAGAGGGAATCACTGAGCCGGCTAGAGCGGTAGAATGGATATCCCCTGTTGTAGTGATGAAGAAGAGTAATGGGGATTTGATAGTATGCATCGACTTGAGGGAACTTAATCGATGTGTGGTAGCGGATCGCCATCCTCTTCCCAATATGGGAGAGTTATTGAGTAGGATAGGGAGTGCAAAATACTTTGCTAAACTTGATATGGCAAGTGCGTATCATCAAATCAGTTTAGATGAAGACTCACGAAAATTGACAGCTTTTATTACTTATGAGGGAATCTATCAGTTCAAGCGCATGCCATTTGGATTGGTATCAGCGTCATCTGTATTCCAGAAGGTTATGGACAGATTGTTGAAGGATGTTGGTGGAGTGTGGTGCTTTCAGGACAATGTTTTGATATGTGGGAAGGATGAGTCTGAGTTGAAGACAAGATTGAACCTGGTCCTTAAGATTTTCAAAATGAGAGGAATAACATTCAGGGGTGAGAAATGTGTTTTTATGACACAAACTGTGGATTATTTAGGTCATGAAATTTCTGAGAAAGGTTTAAAACTGAAAAGAAATTTGGTTGAATCAATTTTGAAAACGCAAACACCTGTGAATAAGGCTGAACTGAGATCATTTCTTGGCACTATTGAGTTTTATCACCGATTTGTGGACAGATTTGCTGACTCCATAATTAATTTAAGAGCTTTGTTAAGGAAAGGTGTTGAATTTGAATGGAGTAACGAATGTCATAAAGAATTCGAAGACATGAAAAAAAAAATTGACATGGCTAAACCTTTATCAATGTTTGATACGAGAAAGAAAACTATTCTGGCTGTTGATGCCAGTGACACAGGAATAGGAGTAGTTATGTTGCAGCCGGATTTGGATGGCACAGAAATGATTGTAATGCATGCATCCCGCATGTTGAGAGGAGCAGAATTGAACTATTCGGTACTGGAGAAGGAAGCATTGGCATGCCATTGGGGGATAGAGAAAATGAAAAATTTTGTTTGGGGTCAAGATTTTATCCTGAGAACAGATCATAGACCACTTAAGGCGATCTTTGAAAGTAAAGGTCTTGACAAGGTTTCAAGAAGAGTTGCGGGCTGGGTAACCAGACTACAATGTCATAAGTTTGAGATAGAAGTAGTCGCTGGTAAAGAGAATGTACAGGCCGACCATGCCTCGAGGGTGAAGTTGGAAGATAAAGATGATGACAGAAGAAGTAATATGTGTGGTGAGAATGAAACGGTGTTTGCAACCGTGGAAGGTATAATACAGAAACAAGAGTGGATTCAAATTCTTAAATCAAATGAAATGTGGAAGCGTATTATGGCTTTTGTGATGGAAGGATGGCCAGAGAAAAGATTTTAATTGGCGAAGAAAGGGCAATGTGGGAAGTGAGAAACTAACTGTGCGTAAAAGGAGAGCTTCTATATAGATGGGATAAGTTGGTGGTTCCAGGCAGTCTGAGGAAAAAGTTAATAAATTGCGCCCACCAAGGACATATTGGAGTGTGTAAGACAAAAGAGGTTGTTAAAGCTGATTACTGGTGGCCAGGGATTGATCATGAAATTGAGAAGGTAGTTGGTGCGTGCAATGATTGTATCAAGTCAGGTAAAAATGTGATAGCTGTAACACAGCCCATGGGAAAACAAGTATACCAGAGGGAGTGTGGCAGGATTTGTCCATGGATGTGCTAGGTCCAGTTGACATGGGTGCTGGTAGAGGAAGATTCATTTTAGTCATGGTTGATATGTTTTCAAGATGGACGGAATTTAGGATTTTGAGGGAAGTTACTTGCCGGAGTATCATTGAATTCATGGAGGATGTGTTTGAGAGGGAGGGTTTACCTAGAAGTATACTCCCTGACAACGGTCTACAATTCTTGGGGAAGTTATTTGTGGAGTATCTTCACAAATGTGGAATTAAACACAAAATAATGCCTTTGTATTGTCCTCAAGTCAATGGCATGATTGAGAGAGTGAATCGATGCATTATGGATGCCATTCGTGGAGCCAATGCATGTGGTTTGGACAAAAGAGTTGCAGTGAGAGACAGGTTGTATGCATTGAGGATGGCTCCGCGAGTAGAAACAGGAATTAGTTTATTTGAACTTATGAGAGGCCGAAAGGCGAATACCTGTGTGGCTCCAGCTTCGTTGGGCAGGGCAAGAGCGACAGATGTGGTTGTGGATGCCGTAAAGAAAAAGATGGGTGTTCGAAAGGATAAATGGGTGGAAAAAGTGAATGAGAGACATCCTAGGAAAACCACTGTGGTCGAAGCTGGAGAGTTGGTGAGGATAAGGAAGGCGGTCATCTCCAAGAAAGGGGAGCCACTTTACACGGAACCAGTTAGAGTTACACGTGTTTTCAAGAATGCTGTGTGTGTGGAAAGTGGACAAATATGGTGTTTGTCCAGAATTGCAAAAGTAAAGTGATAGAGCATTCGCATTTCATTTTATTCTTCTTGATGTTCATTTTACTGCCGTTTGCTTTTATCAATAAATAATTTTATTTTATAGGGGAGGGGCATGTGTTGTATAAAGGGACTAATGCTTTATGTATTGTTATTGTTGTTGCTAAGTGCTAATGCCTTTTCTGTGTTCTAACAGGCAGGGCATCTGTGATTCTAGATTGGATTCCTTGTGTTTATACCATTCTGGAATGATATGTCATCAATGTTTTTGCTTGGCTTTTTTCAGTTGTACCCTGGATGCTGACTGTGTTGGGGGTCTTATGCTGTACTGCTGGAAACTAAGTAAATAAACTGTTTCCTACTTACCTTGGCTTGCGGCTTCTTTACACCCTGTCCAAAACCCACAGAACAAGCACGAGGAGGACTACAATCATTCCCATACCCGTACACGTGTGGTAATTGAGCAGACCTTTGGCCTGTTGAAGGCACGATTTCGCTGCCTCAGCCGGTCGGGTGGGGCACTCCTCTATAGTCATGAGAAGGTGGCCAAGATCACCATGGCATGTGTAATGCTGCACAATACGTGCATCCGCATGAACGTGCCCCTGCCCCCTGACATGGAACACCTACCACCTGATGAAGAAGAAGGGGATGATGAAGATGTGGCAGGACCTCATCACGGTGGCGATGCACAGGAGGGACGTGCTATGCGCCAATCAGTGATTGCACATTATTTATGACTTACATGTCAGCAGAGGGTGACATAATGGTAGGACATAGTGCACTGGGTGTGGGGGTACATGTACACTATGCAATCAGCAAGATTAAATGACACATGCGCAATGATGAATGTCTACTCTGGTTCTTTTTTTGTAACACAACCGGTGTACTGAAAATAATAATATTAACGTGAATAACAAACCCTCCAGCACCCTCACCCCCTCTCCCTCCCCCACAACTCCCCCACACACCCTCACCCCCCTTCTCCCCTCACAACTCCCCCACACAAGCCCCATAGGGTCCACGGAGCCCACATGAGGCTGCCAGTACAGTCACTCAGTGCTCCCGGAGGCAGGGGGAGGCATGTCCCGTCGGCGCAGTGCACGGAGCGACCGGCGGAGCGTACTGGTCTGTGTAGAGTTGCTTGTGGATGGTGTGGCCTTATGCTCAGGCTGTTGGGCGGGAAGAGCTGCCTCCAAAGCATTGGATATGCGGCCGAGCACCTCACAGAGGCGGTTAGTGTTATCAGTGATGAACTGGCCCAGTGCCCTCAAATCCGCACGCCACTCCTCCCTGGCCTGCCGATTGTCCTGCACAAATTCCAAAATTAGGGCATAGAGCTGGTCAGCATACTCTGCTCCCGTGGCTGCACCAGTGGCCTTGCTGGGGATCTGGCTGGCATTCCCAGCCTGCTCATCCTCGCCGGGACTGTTCACAGGACTGATATTTCCCTGGGTCTGTTCTTGCCCAGACTGCTCCGGTGTGTTGGTATCTACAGTGTCACTCAGGGATACCTGGGGGGATGCCAATTGTGCTGGGGTGTGTACAACATCCACTGAGTCGTCCTCAATGGTGCCCCAGATGTCATTGGGGCTGTCTTCAACTGTGAGGGGGGCCGTGGCTACCACCTCCCCAGCCACACTGGACTCCTCTGAACGTGCCGTTGGACAGGTGTCTGCAGGCAGTGCAGTGAGGGGTGGGGTGGGGGTGGTGTGCGTTCCATGGGCCTTGTTGTTGCTGGTGGTATTTGTCCCTGTGTTGGCTTCCTTGCTGGGACCCGGCGCCCCCTGCCTTGGCCCCTGGATGTGGAGGGACGGTTGCTGTCCTGTGCAGGGGTGTTGTCCTCCTCCTCACTGTCATACTCACTGCCTGTGGAGGTGAAAGAGAGAGACGGCATGAGTGATGTTTGGATAGGCATCATACATACATTGGTATGATTACGCATCCACACAATTGTGGGTAATAGGCATTTGGGTTGGGAACGGCACGTCATTCCATACATGGGTGGTAAATGCAGCCATATGTCGGTGTCACTCATGTTGGCCAGGTACTGTGTTATCTGACATGCTCACAATTTAGGTCATGTACGGTGTGTGCCTCATGGAATTTCGTAGTTTGTGTGGTTTGTGTCATGTGCGTTACGGCCTTGCACCAGGCATCAGAATGTGTCTCACTTGCTTCGGCATACTTTACAGGGAGTGTGTGTGTGGCCGACCATGGTATCACTCTTAGGACTGACATTGGCATTGACTTTCATCACATTTGTCTTAGTAGTTTTTACTTTGGACACTCACCTCCATCAGTAGAAGACGTGGCGCCACCCTCCATCTCTCCGACGCCTTCGATGGATTCTGGGCCTATCATGCTTGTACATGTTTCCTCCCACGGTGTGAGCTTAATTGGAGAACTTGGTCCTTCTCTGGTCTCCAAGGCCTGGGCACAGTTTGCAGAAAGAATGTTCTGCACCCTCAGCCGCCGGTCATCCCACCTTTTGCGGCAATCCTTGACTGTGCGGGGGGTGTTGCCCACTGCACTGACCTTCTGCCTGACTAATGCCCAAATTTCCTTTTTCAGCAACACTGCCTCCCTCCTCATGTTGCTATTGAACACTCTACCTGCGTGCTCATGCAGGGTGTCTACGAGCGTCTGTAGTTCATCCGGGTTGAAGTGCTCCTTCCGGAGGCGGGCAGATCCCTTCTTGGGTGCTTTAGGCATTGGTGGAAGGTAGGATGTGCTTTTTGGAAGTTCTCCAGAGTCCCAGGGGTCGTTTGTGGTAAGGATGGCAATGGATTGTGTTTTTAAAGATGGCCGCCGTGCTCCTTCCGGTTCCGCTATTTAACGGTGACCGTATCTACGGTGTGCTTCATGCCGGCAAGTGCTTTTTGGGCCCTTTTGCGGCATGGCACTAGGTACCTTACCTGCATTGCGCAAAGCTTGTGCCCGCAAAGTCATAATAGTCCACTTTTAGCGGGCTATTGCCAGCTCGGACATGCTATTTGTGCCACGCTGGTAAGGGACGGTACTTACCTCCAAACTCGGAATGAGGGCCTATGTTTCAACATTCTCTTTTCTGGCATGCATGGCTGCTAGGAAACTCAGAACGTTGAATATGAAATTTAAATCCTAAAATTGTTCAAAGGACATAAGTAACCACCACATCGGATTACAAAAATGAATAATCCTATGCAACTCCCTTTGTCCCTAACATTTTCACCTTGGGAATTCAGCACAAAGGGAGAGGGTTTTGTAGAGAGATTTCTGAATTAAAGGCCTCACTGGAAGCCGATTTGAATTATTCACAGAAATGAATTTGTAAAATTAATAAGTATTTTTTGTTCATTTCAGTGCATACCCAACGAAAAATGTGTATTAAATGGCCAGCACACACATCATATACATACATAGGGAAATTGTATGTGCTATTTCAATGATTCATCACATGTAAAAGTGGATGATTTGAAGTGAAATGGAGAAAACTGAATATGTAACCACAGGAAAGTATATATTTCGATGGCACTGTAACCAGTTTCCTGCAGGTGAACTAAAACCCGAGATTTCTTTTTCCAGGCAACCACGTGAATGCCAGTTTTAATGATACCTGTGAAATAAAAGAAACAGCTGTATTTGCTAACAAGGTGTTTTGCACATGCAAAGTCTTAAAGTTTAGCATAATCCTGGTCTCCATTTTAACATGTTGATTTGACCCCTCTACTTTACGAATGATGATCAGACTAAAAATCAGTGTTTAGTAACCAGTGGAAGTCTATAGAAATACATTATCCTTTGACACTGAAACCATTAAGTCCCAAGAATGTATTTGAACGTGCAGTTTAAAACCATTCTTTCACTTTCAGCAAATCTTTATATATAAAGCTGAATGTGTGTATGTTTGTCCGGCTATAGAAATCCACACTGTCGAACCCACGTGTACCAGATTTTGCATGGATTGCTCTTTTGTCTGGGTCAAGAGCATAGTCTATGTATGGATGCACAAATATTATATTAAAACAAATTTGGGAAATGAAAAATTACATTTATATTTTATTGCGCCACTCCAAATATGGGAAATGGCAAAGTTAGAATTAGGAGGTAGGGTGGGCACTGCTAAATTTCAATGTTTCTCTTGTTCATTCACAATTCTATATGGGCGCTCACCCTTTAGCCTAGGCACTAGGTTCAAGCAATATCCACAAAGTAGAGATGGAAAATTTCCATCCCTGGATGAGCTTGCTCTCACTTCCCTTGTTGGGTTTCAATTAACTCTCAAAGTGATTTGAGACACTTCGTTCAGTGGTTATGTTCCCAATTATCAATCCACAATTCTTTGTACAGTTTTTTCAAGTATTCTTATTTATTCCTGACCAGTCAGTGTTACAATATTATTGCCAATGCATTTCGGACCTCCTTCCATCATCAGGGCTATTAACACTACTATTTGTAAATCAGTGACATTCCCACCATTGTAATCCATTCCTAATTATTCACCATGAAGTGAAATCCGTAAAGAGAATTACACATACCAGGTTACGGTTATGTTCCGCAGTGGGGTTCAAACAATGCAAAAATACAAGAAACACAAAGAAATTCATTGTAGACCATTGTTGGACACTATTTTCTTATATTAATTCAAAGTATGCACTTAAAGGTCTCTACCTGTTTGGCTTTTTATCCCCCAGAGTGAATGTTCATCTCTGTAGAAAGTACTTCTATGCAGCACGTGTTCTGTAAGTTAAATGTTCGTATTCATTACTCCCATAGGTTGGAATTACAGCCCTCCTCTAACCCTGCGCATTATTCTCCTCCCCTCATTCTTACTTCTTAGTTGCTTTGCTATCTTGACGCGCTGGCTGCCCAAAGGAGCTGCCGCCGTCTGTGGTAGCGTTTATGAGCGCTACTCATTTACGCGTGTGCGCGCGATGTCCTATTCTGTGCTGCTAATCACTCTCGCGCATGCGCGTGTGATTCTGCCTCATACTCTCGATCCTCTTCTTCCAAAGACGGTTTGTGACGGGTACATTTGTGCACTCGGTCACTCCTGCCTTGTTTACTTATGACCTTAGGGAATTAAAGCAATTATCGATGATGCTACGTGCATATCTTTACTAGTATGCATGTTTGTCAAATGCGTGCACGCGCATCGTCCACTATGCTATTGGGGGCCCACGCATGCACTTGGGTCCCGAATATCGTGTCACTCCTTAATCCACACCTGGGAAAATCTCTATAACCATTACCTGTATTTCTGTCAATATTGCAACGCCCCGTCTCCAAATTTCTATATTTATAATTACCAGGGAAAAATAAATTTGAGGACCAATTACCAGTTTGTTACCATTGCAAAAGGATGTTGTTCACATCAATCTCATAAGTAATCATAGGTGATCATATCGGTGATTAAATCAAGACAATCCACTACCAGGCAGTAAATTACTGCCTTATGTCCCACAGGGGGTTGATTCCCTGCGGAACATATCGTGGATTCTCTATTAGTATTTCATCAGGCACACTATTTCGCCAAATTATTGCAATTACATCTTTCAAATATTCATTTTGTCTGAAAGTTCCCAAAAAGCACATGAGGTACATCTGCTCATTTATGCCCCCTGGTCTCAGGGAGTCAAGTCAATCTATCCAAAATGACCCTCGTTGGTTCAATCTCCTTCCCACATCTTCATGCGCATTTTGTTGTCTGATGACTTCCAGGATTTGTATCCTCATCTGGCTAATATTATGCTTCATTGAGTTCCAGTGGCTAGCCACCGCTGAGTTCACATTGTTGTTCCGAATGCACAACCTGTGCTCATTCCATCATAGCTTTCCTGGTCTCTTTGATTGACCTACATAATAGATGCCACACAGACATTTGATGCCATAGATTATGTTAGGTGTGTCGCATGTTGCATATCCCCTTAGCTTTATTTTTTTGCCCGTACAGGGGTGGTCTAAAGTATCTCCTTTTGTTATAAAGTTACAGTTGCTACAGTGTAAGCAGGGATATGTTCCTTTTCTTGATATCGCTAATGATTTCTTTCCATGTCTTGTCTTCACCAGTCTATCTCTTAGGTTTGCACTCCTCTTGTACGCAAAGGTAGGTAGTTCTCTAAACAAGTGTTCGACTCTCATGTCATTTGTCAATGTACACCAATTTTTCTTGATTACACTCTTGATCCTGTTGCTCTGTACTGAGTAACATGACACGTGGACCATATTCGGTTCTTTCTTCTCTTTCTTGGTATCACTGATTGTGGGTTCCCTCAATCGCTCTTTGGCTGCTTCTATCTCTGCAGGTTTATACCCTCTTGCTTCAAATCTTCTCCCCATGTTCTCGATCTCTGTTGCACATGTTCTTGGGTCATTGACAATCTGTTTTACTCTCATCATCTGGCTGAAAGGTAGATTCCTGATTAGGCTTGGTTGATGGAAACTGAGGTGGTGGAGTAAATTGTTGCGATCTGTCTCTTTCCTATAGATGTTGGTCGAAAAGCTGTTATTTTGAATTTGTATGGCCACATCCAGGAAATGGATTTGAGTTTTCGATGTGTCATGTGTAAATTGTATACGTTGGTCTATATTGTTGAGGTATGCAAAAAAAGTCATTAAGGGATTCCTCTGTGCTGATCCATATTCCGAAAATATCATCTATGAATCTGACCCACATCGAAATATAGTTTCTTCATACTGCATGGTCAAGCACATAGTCCTTTTCACATGTATGCATAAAGGTATTTGCATACGTTGGGGCCATTGAGGCCCCCATCGCTGTGCCGGATGTTTGAATGAAGAATTTGTTTCTGTATTGAAAATATGAGTTTTCAGATATAAATTGTAATAATACCAAGATGAACTCCTTAATTGCCTTCCAATCTTCTTCCTTGAGGAGTAGCCATTTGATTGCTTCTATACCCATCCATCCCTACTTTGTGGAAATGGCAAAGTTACAGTTTACTTAAGTTCATTCACAGGAATAGAGCACAATCAATCAATCTTTCTTGGAAATGTTCTCAAATTTGCTGCAGTCATTGAGTGTCTGAAACATGCCATACAAAAAACGAACATCATTTTGAACAGCTCCATCTGATGCCAAGCGTAAATCAATATGAAGAGCTTCTGAAACACAACAACAAACAGCAGCAGGACTTGCCGACCAGAGGACAAGAGCAACTTTCTCCAGGGCAAATGAGATGCCAGAGCAAACTGAAGCAAGACTTGCTGACATGAGGACAAGAGCAACATCCTCCAGGGCACATGAGACACCAGAGCAAACTGAAGCAAGACTTGCTGACATGAGGACAAGAGCAACATCCTCCAGGGCACATGAGACACCAGAGCAAACTGAAGCAAGTCTTGCCGACAAGAGAAACATCCTCCAGGGCACATGAGACACCACTCGATCAGGACAGGGGTAACGCCAGGTACCCTAGTAGATAAATAAACCATTCAATCAGGCAACTTGTTACGTTATGTGGAGACTTTCTGTATGCGCTATTCTTTAGCAGAGCCAGGTGGTTGATGAACTATAACTCCTTGGTTTCAGTTTTCAGAAGGTGCTTTTTAAACCCACTTTAAAAGTACACTATTTAAGGCACGTCTGATTGATGTATTTGCTTGTAACGTGACACCCATTTGTGTCACCAACATATCAAATACATTTTTCAAACAGAAAAGACGTGGCCGGCCAAAGGATATTGAAATATTACTAGAGAATGTATATTTTCATTTCTATTTATTAAATATTGTCAACACTGCTTAGCTTGAAGTGACAGAAATTAAAGATACATCATTAGATACAGAAAGGTTTCAGAAACCAAAATATATTGTTTTGCTCACTCTCACATATTTAGGCAAAATCTTATGTCAACAATAAATATATGTATCCAGTTTAACAAGGTTACCCTGAAGGTGGAGGAAATTCCCTTTCATGAAACTCAGAGCAAATTGAGCAATGTAAGCGAGTGGGACAACCTTACTGGTTGTGTTCAGTCGAAAAATAACGTTCACAGAAAATTGCAGTGTCATATGGGACTAAGGTAGGAGGGTTGAAAAATGCAATCATACATCGGGAATCCGATTTCTTTTGACTGTTCTTGCAACCTGCCAACAGAGACAATACAGCTGAGAACATGTATACTAAGATGCAAGGCACAGGGCTGAGCCAATGGACAGAGGAGGACTTTCAAAATTGAGCCAAACAGGGAACACAGCTTTGGAGACCTTGTTACCTGGATCCAATGGTTAGGGAGCAGAACCGGATGACCTATGGTACAGTAATTTACCACTCAAAATATTACAGCCACAGCCACAGGGTTCTGAGAAATCTATCCCAGAGGATTTCAAACAAGTTTTTATGTAACAGTTATTGCCCCTTTGGGTATTCAAATATTAAATCCCTTATTAATTGAATCCTAGAAAGGGGGCTATTTCTGTATCTTACTAAAACTACATTTAATTTGATGTTTCCAGGAAGCAAATCATCCCTGGGATCTGTGACTTCTTTCCACAATGCTCAGTAACAGCCCTAGTCAATACATGTCCAGAATGAGAATATTTTCTCTAGTGTTCATTCTATTGGGGGGGGGGGTTGTTAGGGAAATCCAACATTAAGAACATGTTATAGCCTCATTCCAAAAATAAAACTAAAGCCACCTTGAATTTCCAGTTGCATGTATTCCCAAATTTAAATACCACAATTACAAAGTCATCTTGTAATCTAACCTCAGTTAAACAAAAAGTAGAGATTCTATGTGTATTTGATTTGAATAGAACCCCTTCTCAGGTCTATATCTGTATCCTCTGATTGATACTTTTTATTGCATAGTCGTTTTAAATATTGCATTTACACTTCCCAATTAGTTGTACTGAAATGCATGGTTCCCCTAGGATTTGGCCTAAGTATTACATTCTGAATTGCCATAAGAAATAAAGCTCCCATTGATAGGCAGTGACGTATACGCAGAAACCATGTGAACGCTCCATTTTAGATGTTGAATACTCTTTAATTTGATTGCATTTGTTCTCTCATGTCGATTTGATTTTGCATTGCCCTCGTTTTGAAGTCTGTCTAATTTCAATGTCACATTATGTTTTGATAATTAGTCAAGTATAAATAAAATTGAAGAACGTGTTCATATCAGCTTATGCATGTTTTACTGTCAATGTGAACAAACAAAATGAATGCAATTATTTATATTCAGATCCGTTCAGATTGGGTAGACAAAAGTAGGTAGGACAAAATTTAAATGTATGATTACACGTTCTGGATTCAATTGTATCGTTTTGGGAACTTCGTCTGCTTTGTGAGTTAGGGGACCTTTTGACCAAAACACCCTTTCTCCTTTCCCAGATTGTGGGATGGGGATGTCATTGTGGGAATATCAACATGGTGTTATTCGCATC
This sequence comes from Ambystoma mexicanum, assembly GCF_040938575.1. Lineage (NCBI taxonomy): Eukaryota > Metazoa > Chordata > Amphibia > Caudata > Ambystomatidae > Ambystoma > Ambystoma mexicanum. The sequence goes on along the minus strand of NC_090935.1, from coordinate 1,166,249,007 downwards.
CAAAATATCTGGCAATATAGTTATTTATTGCAGTCATTAAGGGCATGAATAACTAGATAGCTATTTTGACACAGTATCCCACTTACCAAACTGTGTCTATTCCAGTACTCAGCTGTGAACCAGTGTTTATTGGCCCATGCTTCCAGGATTGTCTTCTTTTATTTTTTGGGTGTGCACATATTATAATCACATTTACATTTCAGGGCTTTAATAAGATTAATAATGATAATGCAAAACAAATGTGCAGATTACTGTCAAACGTTGTAATCTATTTAATGTAATTTTCATTAATTTACTATAGAGTTTTCGTAAAACGCATATTTCCTAAAGTGATGCAAACATAGAGCATATATATGCCTGTTCATTTATTCGGGAAACCATGATGTTGCTTTTGCTATTCTCATGATATGTTTCAAAGTTATATTCATGAATGCAATGCATACTATACACACATGCAGATAGTTGTAATTACTTTAACTGATCGTTTCAACTTGACCCATTTATCAATCACAGGGCGCACACGTTCTCTTATTTGTCATACAGTGTATGCATACCATTGACACCTGTAACTGAAACTTTGAACTTGGGGAGAAAGTGTGGGTGCCATTCCTTCCGTTTCTATTTGAATTGGAAGGGTTTGCTATGTTGGTAACGTACTGTGAGGTTCTTCCCAATTGTGATACATGTTTTATTGACATCATGAGGGTCTGATAAGGGGGCACAGTACTGTGTGCTGAGTTCTTCCTGCTTGTGACCGTCAATGACATTGGGCATGACCAGCTGCCATTGCACACGCCCTCATCCAGATCAGTGCCCCTCCACTTAGCCTCAACCATCTCCCGACAGTACACTGCATGCAACACTTAACAACTCTCCAGAAACAACCCACAACTCCAGAGAAATTAGACAACACAATCAGCCTGTACCCAGAAAAGGCACGTTTTCTATAAGCTTTGTCCTATTTAAATATCCACAGCTCTCACAACTCCCATCAGCTCCAGGCTGTATCAGTAATGGTGATTGATGTTTGGGGTCATGGGCTAACACATCTTGTGCTGCACTGCAGGTTATGTACAACTATTGTTACAGCTACACATTGAAAGCTATACGACATTACAGCCATAGTCCCTGCTGCTGTACCATACCACTGTAAAGAGAACGACAATACACCTACTGCCTGTTAACAGGAGGAGCAAGGGTGAGACTGGCTCATAATCCTGATGGCGTAGCGCTTCCAAATTGAGGAGTAATACTGTGTTTCCCAGTGGCTGCTATGGAAGTAATCCTGAGCAGTACACATCAGAAGACGTGATCATTCCTCAGCACAGACAGCACACATCTGGGAAGTGCAAAATCTGCATGAGTGTTCTCAACGAAAGTGCTCTCTCTACTGTACACAGGACAGTAGAAGGCGATTTTTGATATGCCTTACAAAGCATGCAATGGTCATTTTGCCCTGTTGGGTTATGCCATCTACAACTGGTATAATATCAGTGAAGTTCTCCTAAAAATAAGATGAACATGGCACAGCACCTTGTGGCAAGGGCATTTACACCTTAGCACTGTGTGCACCGCACATCATCCCACATAAAAGGGTTCTGTGATCCCAGCAAATACCCGAACAGAAACATAGGAACAGCAGACAACTTTCTGTGGCAAAAGATCATACACAAATGATAGTCCACAGTAGGATACAATATTTCAAAGTAATCAACAAGGCCACCTTCAGTATTTTTTTGTATATGCAGTAATGCCCGAAACATAGTAATGCCACTGTAAAGAGGCCTCTGGGGTGACATGATGAACGGGTTGTTAAAGTGCTCCATCCGGGAGAGCTGCCAAGTGTGACCACAGTTGTACTATCAAAAGAACCCACCACAGTGGAATTCTGAGACTAGATTTGCGAGTTACCCATGTCTCCTCTCCCAGTTCCTTTGCTGTCCATCTCTCCCTCCACCATGTCTGCACATGCCTGGACACTGTCAATACAGTGCTGTGTGTTCTAAAGTAGATGGGACGTTTTACTGGATCCAGTTGTGTCATGGGTTTCTTGCCCTCACACGTTGCCATGCTCATATATTGAATGTGCCTACATGTTAGAGGCAAATTGACCATTGCATTCTGAGTAGCCAGAAATCACCCATCTGAAAAGGTTCACATCAACACCTTGCAAGAGACAAGAGGTCACAGGTCACAAGCACCATGTGCTTCCCAGGAGGCTAACACTTGATTTCATATCAGCAGGTTGCCCCACTCTGTATTAGAGTCCAATGCAAGAAATGCATTATAGCATGGGCACCATGCCCTGGTACCACACATACACCAACCCATCACCCAGACAACGTGGGGACTGGCCTTATACACATGAGCGGATGGGTGGTGAAGTGGGTTGCTCCCAGCTTCTGGTTAGAGGACAATGCATAAGCCACTACTGATCTGCTTTTCATTGACTTCTTGTAATCAAGCATTGATTTGATATCTTTGGTTTAGTTTGTTTTTGGCCGATCTGCTTATAAACGATAGCGCACATTTAAATCAATCGCAACCTCGCCCAGGTTTCTTGGTCAATCGCTCACGTTTTCAAGTGAAGGAAAGTGATGGCACTCTCACCGTACAAGCACACAGCACCCTGCACTTCAATTGCTCTGCCAAATGCATTATGGAACATGTAGTCAAGAATAAATCATGTAAAAGAATTTTAAAAAGCTACTGTATCAAGATACAGTTGAGCCCCTGCCCACTAGAATTGCGTTACACACATTTGTACACATTGCAATCAGTGTTTTAGTTGTAGTAATTAAAAGGAGTGCTACTTTTTGCAAAATAATAAAAATCATTGTTCATCTAGGGGCTTCGAACACTTTAATCCCTGGATGTACTACTTCTTGCCATTCAGCGTGTTCATGACGGATCCCTCGGGTGTGAAAAAATGTGAGGACCTTTGCTCCCCCAAAATAAACATACAGTAAAGGGAAGATTACAGACTGTCCAGTGTATCCCTCATCTTATATGTGCCATTTAAGTTATGTTATTGTACTTGGCTTTCATGCAAGTCTTCTCTGAATCAAACGTCATTACTGTACTTTGCACATAGTGAGTACATATGTTGGACCCTTAAAATATAATCTTATTGTAGGTCACTTAAAAAACAATAATTGCATGCATGGGATCAGCAGTGCCTGCACTTACCTGTTGCTGGTCCCCTGCATGCAATTATCAACACTCAGAAAGAAAGTGGAGTCGTGAACAGTAGATGAAGGTGAAATTGTGCTTACTACACACTTTTACTCTCTGCTTTATGAGAAACAATATACCTCCTGCAAATTGCACATTGCAGGCAACGTTTCATCATGAATTCTTGTGGAATCCTCCTGCTAAACACCAGCTATATGGTGTATGGCAGAAGACATGTTCCATAGCAATCCGCTGGTATTATGCCTGCATGAAAATCTCATGGGGCAGAAACCCAGGTGCTCCTCGGAGACAGAGTAGGAACCAAAGTTGCAAACTCTGTGTTACGCTCACCTGGTATCCACAGGGACGCCACCCAGCCGGGTTACTCGTTGGTATGCTTCTCAGCTATGCCCAGATGTGGTCTGCGGGGAAGGTTCTGCCTGAAAATACAGGAGGACTGTGTTCAAGGCTGACCGACCGGGGTAAGTATCCTCCCTCCACCCCCGTATGATTTCAGCCCCTCTGGGGCCCTCTCCTCATCTTGTGGTAGAGTTAGGCGTGCTCTCCGTCCTGCCTTCTTTGCAGGGGCGCGTTGTCTTTCATGGGCGTGTGCGGTCCCGTTACTTCACTGACGCCGGCCCGTTTGATATTGGTCAGGTAGGTCTTATTGCTGTTCTTTAGTTTTGTTGCTATCCTGCATGCCTTTCTTTGTTTAAAAATGTCTCTTTTTTGTCCCTTAGGTATGCGAGCTTCGGCGCGGCGAACTGGCTTGGTTGAGCCCCGCTGGTAAATGATGGCGCATTTAGAAAGCTATGATGCGGTAAGTAAGCGCTATGTGCAGCGATGCGAAGTCTTGCCTTTGATAACCTGTGTTTTCCTTTCTAATAGGTTGCGGTGTTCTTCAGCGCGAGTGGAATGTCCGGAGTGGTGCCAGCAGAGAGGCGACCAGCCAGGTAAGCCTTTTGAGCAGTTCGTAACTTGCAAATGTCTCTACTGCTTTCTTTAATGTTTCCTCTATCTTCCTCTTTCAGGTCGTTCTGTCCGGGAGGAGTGTAGATTCGAGGAAGCTGTTCTCAGTAGCTGCGAGTGGCTAAAGATGAAGACTGCAGGTAAGATGCTGCTGCTAATGATGTTCCTTTTGTCTCCTTGCAGGTTCTGCTTCTCCGAGGTTTGAGGGAAATATCTCTACACGGTGAGCGTCACGTTGCAAGCTGCAAAGTAACGCGAAGCGTGTTGTCTTGCTCGGGTGTGGTTTAAATAGCCCCAATAAAATAGTCCAGGAAAAGTAGTCCCTAGGCTACCACACCCAAAACACTAGACCGCATAGCTTGGTTCTTAGGAACCCTGCTATGTGGATGCCTCCATGTTGGCTGGCAATAATAAAGTAGTTCCCAAGCACATTGTTTATTCATGGTGTATGAGCCTGGTGCCACAGGCGCCAGGACCGGCCCCATGACGTCTTTTGAAGAGGATGCCAGGCTCTAGAGGCCCGAGTCCTGACTCCACCTGGCCAATGGGTTTGCCAGAGGGGGGTTTGGGTGAGGGTCGTGACACTCTGTCTTGCTGCCCTCCTATGCCTTGTCTCGCCACACACATTAGATGGAGCAAAACATGCAAGCGTAAAGATACTTTTACACTTTCATTGTGTGCTCCTCTCAGTACAATATGACCCTCATTGAGTTGTATCCACTATTTATGTTATGTTATGCTGGCTATGTACTTGAATTGTATGCATTGTTTAAACTCCCCTGAATCAAACTTGTAATGTCTTATTCCTCATCAGTGTACTTTGCTGTTGGTGAGGGACTACATTTGAACCACTAAAGGGTCACCTTATAAAGTTGTGTATGCTTTTATGTTATGTAATATTACTCAGCTTTTAAGCAAATTTGAAACTTCCCATAATCACACTTTTAGGGTACTATTCCTCATCAGTGCATTTTTCTAATGGTAAGAGACCAACTTTACACCTATTTTTATATAGTTATATTTGCTATTTATGTTACATTATGATTTTCTTCTGCTCTATTGCAAATGTTAATCTTCCCAGAATAATACCGTGAAGGCATTACTTATCATCAGTATACTTCTCTGGTAGTCAACTGGGTCTCACAAATGTCATTGTATAGAGGTTCATGTGTTCAGATATGTTATATCACTCAGCTATTATATTACACCAGTCACCATACATGAGATTCATAATAATCATATGTCTGTACCTTACATACGGCGGCTATACCCCAGGAACTCTACAATTCAACACATACTGCCAATTAAATATCTCCTCAATACAGACATTTGAACTAAATTCCTTTTATTTGCAAAAATATATAAATGTATCAAAAACAAAATCAATATGAAATTGCTTTGTGATTTGTGCATAAGGTTATGATTAGCCAAGTGCAATTAAATTTAAAAAAATATCATAACATCATTACAATAGTACAAACATATGTGCAGTTTTCAGCATCTACAACATACAACGTCATCTAATAAATCATCCTATACATCAACAAATGCATAAATATTCACATCAAAATGTACAGAAGGATCAAAAATCACTTTAACACCCCAGATTGTGCAACAGATCAGTACCCGGGACTGTATACTTCCGACCTGCACCTCTCAACATCAGAGGTTTTACATCTGCCTCTCCTACTATCCTACTGACAACCCCCTCTTTCTACTATCCTACTGACAACCCCCTCTTTCTTGACATTCATGTGCGGTGAGGATAACAGAAATGGCAAAAAAGGGCCCTATAAGACTAGTTTATATTACTTTACACTACAATACTTAAATCTCAAAGCACACCCTGTGGTACATGAGAGGCCTACTTTATATGTGCCAACCTATGAGGTGCAGCTTAGTGCAGGGATTCAATGGTAGTACACCAACGTGTGAATAGTGTGTTATTAGTTTTCAGTGTTTTACTTCTCGTGAAAAGCTAACACCAATCCACAAATCTACTATTATCATTACAAAGCAAATTGAGGAGTGTTGTCTGTTTGTAATTGATGAATGGCAATTACTGGCTTTTGATCTAATCATCTCATTTTTACAACAGAACGTTGATTTTTTATTAAGAAACAAGTTGTTCGTGTAACATACTGTTTCTTTCAAAGAATATCTTTTTGATCAGTCATCAATTTAAGTCAAAATGGAGAGTTCACAATTCACGTGCGAAGCAAGAATTAGATTAAAAAATGCAATTTTTGGCAAGTTCTACTCATGACTATAGCACATTTTATGTTTGTAATTCATGACAACGCTCATTCTGTACTAGGTACCACATTATATTTAACTTGAAGTGGGCTGGAAAGATTAACTTAAGTACGTTAATGGGCCTCATTACGAGGTTGGTGGTAGTCATGGCGCTATTTGCCAATAACGGTACCGTGTCCGGTTTCGTGAGATGGGGACTTACCGGTCCAGTCCGACCTTGGCGGACCGGTAAGTCCCCATTCACCAAACCATAACCCATTCCCATTTGAGCCCCCATAGAGCTCAATGGGAATGGGGAAGGCGCTAATAACGGTACTGCAAATTGCGGTACCGTTATTGGCTCTGATTTCCCTTAACGGGTCCCGTCCATAACACCTGGTCAGACCAAAAGGACCCGCTAAGGGAACTCGTAGTACGGCGGTACTCGAAATGAGGCCCAATCTTTCCAGTGCACTTCAAGTTAATTATAATGTGGTACCTAGTTCAAAATGAGCGTTGTCATGTACACACTGTTGTGCAGTCCTTATTTACTGCATGCCACAGCTCAGAGTACCTCTTTGCATAGGGTTTCCCATCCTGAACAAGGATTTCATGCACAACCCATTTGCTTCCTTTGGGGAGGGACGATTAGAACCTCTTCAGAAGTTCTCCTATCTGTATAATCAAATGATTTCAGTGAAAGAGTGCAGTTTAGATCACTCCTGTTAAGGAACAAGTGAAATGCCAAGCGAACGCTTTTATATACACAGTGGGAGTCAAATCTGATTTTATAATGTGCTTATTATGTCTGACAGACAAGCAGATGAAACACAGTAAATCATCAAAGGGAATTGCATTTCATTTCATAGTTCAGTGGGATATTTTTGAAGGAGGAAATCATAATTAGCCAGGAAAAGAGACAGGTGAAATGGAAATGTGTGCCTAAGGCTTTTAGGCCTTTGAAAATTGGCAGTCGTGGTATTTGTCAGTTCCCAACAAATGATTCATGACGACAAGTTGCCTTGTAGGCTTGTGACACACAACTCATCCCATTACATCTCTGCAGGAATCCAAGTTAAAATATGTTTTTCTGATTTATGTAGCACTCATGATTGTGTGGCCTGTGGAATCCCTACCTTTTCATTGTAGGGTATGAGCTCTAGTCTGTCATTTGGAAGGGCCTAGCTTGCATCGTATACAAGTTCTGCCAAATTGCCAGTTTGTGGTTCTTCGATGGTCTCATGCTTGCTTAACAGAGACCGAAGAGTTAGGGCCTATTCAGAGGCGGTGGGCCTAATTTAAAAAAAAGCACTAGGTCTGCGCTAAGTAGTTAGCGCAAGCAGGAACACTGCACGGACAAAATGTATAGCGCTGGGAGCTGATTCATGGATTTAAAAGTGCACAGAAACCAGTAGCGCAAAGAAAAACGGGTAGTGCCTGGAACTCCCACAACACGTACACATGGCAAACAGAACATTATGCTTTTGAACAACGTTTGCGCCGGACCCATGGAAAAAAGTAATCAAGGATTACTAATCATCTGTCACCATTAATTCCACTCCTCTCCTGCGACCGACAAGTCCTCATTATGGTACCTGTGTTAACCTGCACCCCAACCCTCTAATTTAAGGCAGCACCCACAAGTCCACATTTGTCCCAGTAGCCCTACCAATCTGCGCTCCAGCCCTCAAATTAAGGCATCACCTACAAGTCCATCTTCATACCGGTACCCCCACCAATGTGTACTCCAACCCCCTAACATATGGCAGCATCCACAAGTCTGCCTTAATCATAATACCCCACTTATCTGTACCTCAGCTGCCTACATTAAGGCAGCACACCAAAGACACACATGGCCCAGTTCAATTTGGAGCACTTACCTACCTCAACTCCTCTGGTCTGCGTCTAACATGACGTACACTTGCTGCACATCCTCCTCCAACATGATCACTTGGAAGCAGTGCCATTGAATCCAGGACAGGCACCTCTTCTATTACTCCCCATTCGAACACACTCAACTGCACAACAACAGCCAACCGTACTGTTACTGCAGCTACACTTTGTTCCCATGATGTACAGGTGACATAGTCCACATGTGATATGGGTTGCACAGTGATCCAGAGTGAGGCTTCATCCCTTCTCGCCATCCCCAATGTCAATAAGCCAAACCTGTTTTAAAAGTGTGAGCTAATCCACATGGACAAGCAAGTGCCAAAGGTGCACCTAATCATCAGTGGTACCAGAAAGGAACACAACGTTCAATAAACAGAACCTCGAGCAGTGAATGGGTAGAGGCGAATGAGCTGTCACCAGATACCTCAGACATCTCTACTCTGTGGACCATCTGGCAAGACACATGAAGAAATTAGTACCCATCCCCAGTAAGAGTCACAAAACACCATCATAAACATTGCACTCTTCACCAAATGTATCCCCATATTGACACCATCAGACACACAATCAAAAACATACTCAGCCAACATTGAGCCACTTTCACCAAACATGCAGTCACCCAGCACAAGGAATGGCATCAGACAACCATCCCTTGCCACCTCCAGCCTTGCGATGGTCCATCCCCTACATTTGAAGCACATGTCTACATGGCCATATGGACAGATCAAACACAGGAATGCCACCATGCCTACCTCAAATAACCCAAAACATTACTCAACACCCATGAAAATATTCACAAATGAAGTGCCATGTTAACTACAGCATACATGTATCACACACACCCACGCACACCATGTACATTTTTTAACAGCATGCCTGTACTGCAAAGCACAGAAGTGGGCAAACAACAGAAGCGCATGACAAAGATGTGAAGCATGTGATTCTCAAAACATGTCAGCTCCCTCATCTACAATAGTCCACACACGTACAATGACCATGAGTGCATCATACTGAACATCACACACACATGAAGCATGCACACATGTCCCCTAGCAAACATCCCAGAACCAACATGACCCACAGAGCGTGCCCTAAAGACATTTGAGAGCCACAGGACATACTCACATGGAGATCATGTTCCAACAAAAGGTGCACATGGACAAAGAGATGGCAAACGGTGTGGAAGAATTATGAATGAAAAATGTATTAAAGGCAAATTATGTTCAACCATGGCAAGAGAAAAACTGTCCATGAAAAAAGAATAAATAAACGAAACCTACAACTAGTGAATTTTATACATGATTCAGCTGACTAGTCTATGGAAATCTCGAACAAACCCTTTGCCAAGGCCAATTCACCCTGTTGAGGGACAGATGAAGACGTCTTCCATAGCCTTTGCCCCTCCCCCAGCCCAAAACAGCACAGGTGAGATACGTTACTCACTAAGGCAACCATACCACCCATACCCCAGGAACTTACAGCAGGAGATGGACACAATTTAAGATGAATATGGGATAAGTAAAATCAAACTAACATAGTGACAATACATGTGCATGCATTAGGCACAAAGCAAATGTGCACTCAACATGAAGGACGTGAACAATAGGTTATATGCATTTATACATGACAAATACTAACATAGCATTTATAACACATGAAGAACACTAGCATAATCAAAGTATAAGCTGAATGCAATGTAAATGACACACAACTATAGCACACTAACATAGAAACACAGTGGCTAGCAACCTAAGCCAAGGTTACCATGAAAAAGTGAGGATAGGAATGTTGCAGTGAAAGCATGAGATACATATTCCCACCACGCAAGCCATATATTTTTAGATTCATTAAAAGAATAAACAGCCTTTGTAAGCCACGTGCGATTGAATCATAAACCTAAGAAGACACCAAAATGAATAATTCAAGAGTGTCCCCAGTGGTAAATGGAACAATAACATTTGCACTAATATTAGCTAAAATCCCAATAAATGCAGAGTGAAATAATTCCAAATGCAGTCTCATCACACGTGACCCATAATTGAAGAACACTGTCTATTCATTAGCAATGAACAGAGATAGGACATCTCCCTCACTCCTCACACATATTCCCAGACACGAGGCACCATACATGGTTGAATACAAACAAATCACCCTGGCATGTGGCCTAGGAATGAGGGATGGTATTTTCTTTAATTGAAGGGAAAGCAGTCCATGGCCCTCCCACCCCTACTCTTGTCTGGCTCATGTCTTGATGACCTGTCAGTTGCCCAAGGTTGGTCAGTAGAAAGTCAAGCAATCAAAACCCCCAAAGTTAGGCTGCCCATTATGTATTATGCCAACCAGCAGTTTAATGTAGAGATGATGGGCCTCATTACGACTTTGGCGGTAAATGGTGTAAATGAAGAGGTTCTGAGTACTTACATTGAGGTAGTAGAAAGTCAGGGAGAGTCCTATATGTCTTTTTTCACCTAGATAGGTGGCTCAACAACAGAGACTAGGTTTAGCCACTCTATGAGAGAAGTTAGAGTCTGTTATTAGGGACATTTTTATTGTTGTTGGATTACATAAATTAGGAGGTTCCCTGTCTTTGCGTGTGAGTGTTGATGCAGTAGTTGGGCATTAGAGAGGGTCATTTGCCCAGTAGGCCTTATTGTGTTTAAGTAATTTTGGTACTTTTCTGGTTGTATTCACAGATGGTAGCAAAGATGACGGTTCACTAGGATCTGCATGAAATTACTGCAGCTGATTTTCCCGCGACCGAAATGTTTGCATTGGGAAATGTACGAATACAAAATGTTTGTACATTTCCCATGTGAACAAGCAGCAGTGTAATCCGCAACCCACGCTCACTACACTATGTATTATAGTGAGCGGAATGTTGCGGGGGACACCCCCGCAGCCCCTGTTTCTTTTTTTTTTCTTCTGGCGGGAGGGGGGGGGCTGGTGGGGTGTCCCCCATAAACCCTGCTCACTGTAGTATGTGGGGTGTTGCGGGGGACACCCCCTCACCCGCAGCAGCCTTTTTTTTCTTTTTTCTTTTCTTACCCACCCCACCAAAACACCTGAACACACACCATTAAAAGTTCGAACTTTTGGTAGTTAGAACTTTTTGTGGTGTATGTTTTAGGTCTTTTTTAATTTTAATTCAGACATTTCGTCCTAACCCATTTACTAGAGTCCTCAGACTGTCAAGGGTTCCATGCCGTGGCCCGAAGACTATGGAGGTGACCTGTAGAGAGTGGTATTATGCGCAACAGAGAGAGGCTGACAAGATCCCACCTTGGAGAAAAATCCTGTCTGGTCCTCGCAGGACCCCCCGCAGGGCGAAAGGGAAGCTGGCTGTTTGGAGAGACTCAATACTAAAAGCCCTCCGCAGATTCACGTATGTAAGTATGACATAGGCCTGGCAAAATGGGGGGGGGGATTGTTTGGATATTGGGGGATTGTGATGAAATAAAGAGATTAAAGAGATATATTCTGACAAGGGTCAGGAAAGATCACGTGGTACACCTTGTTACAGGGTAATAATAAGAGAAGGATAACCTCACCAGGAGTTGGGAAGACGGCTGTTTATTTATTTGTGTAGTAGTTGCTGGCTTCAGCCTCTTGTTATAAGACAGCGTAGGTTTTATGAAAAGTGAACTTTTTGTGTACATTGGTATATATTGTGGAGGATGTGAAGTTGTGGTGTGGACCGATGAGTGTGGTCCAGTGTGGGAGCAGAGAGGTGGGGAGCTCAGACCATGAGTGACAGTTGTGGTACCACTCTGAAACATTGGATTACGCAGGAGGCTTGGTCTTGAAGAGAGACGCAAAAGTATTAAGTGTAAGAGAAGTATTGTTGCGTAAAGGTGTGAAAGGGAGGTAAAAAAGAGTAAGTGAGAACTGAAATAAAATTTGGTTAGTATTGGTAAGTTAAACTGTGACGTATTATCATGAGAGACACTCCCATCATTCGATTATGCAAAGCATTGCTCCGGTGCAAGAACAAAACCCTTAAGTACCGCACTCAGTGGGTGAAGGACACTGCAGGCAAAATGTTTTTCCCTAGCCGCAGGAAGGCACTCCTTCGAAGGCAGTACTGCAACACATGTGCACATGTTCACATGCTGCATATAAAGGAAAACAGTTAACAGAATCGACTAGCCATTTTGAAACTGTGGAAAATGTATGGAGAAGAGATAGAGGCGCCACTGGTGAAATAATAGATGCTCAATCAGTATGACAAAGGGGGCCTAGCCCGCATCGCTCCTCCTCCTACTCCCCAGAGCATTGATTTGCCTTCAGAAGCACAGAAATGATATCCATTATGAGCGGCAGGGTTCACAAATCCCACATATGCGCCACCCGCATAGAGTAGTGAAGACATTATAAGTGTTGACAAAATAAGTAAAGAAAGACCTGTGTGGAATAGGACAAGCACCGCAATCTAGATGCAAGACTGATAGAAGTCGTGGAGGAGGTCCAAACAGAAAGCAAAAAGGCAGTGCAATAAGGATGAGATGACGATTGTGCTGAATGAATGGGTAGGAGGACAGATGATGCTCAAAGTAGATTGAAAAGGCATGGATGATTTTGGAGAAAGGGAAGTTAGAGAAAGTCAGGAGGAAGAAGAAAAGAAAAAGGAATAGGAGGAGAGAGAGAGAGAGAGAAAGAAAGGAGGAATGAAGAAGAATGAGAAAGCAAAATTAGACAGAGGCAGATAGAGAAAGGTAGAAGAAGAAAGAGAAACTGAAACACGGAGAGATGCAGAAAGGGAGAAATAAAAGCAAAGAAAAGGCAGACCAGGACAGAGAAAGAAAGCAAGAGATTGAAAGAAGCAGGGAAAGGAGGAGAAAATAAGTCAATATTATTAGGGGATCTACACTCCCAGACAAAGAGAGAGACAGGTAGCGAGAACAGAGAGAGAGAGGGAAAAGGAGCTTAGAAACACGCTGCAAGTGGATGAGATTCTCAAAAAGCATACTCTTTCAGATGAAGGAGAGGAAGAGGGCACATGAAGGAGGGTTGGCAATCTGTTTTGGAGCAAGAGGGATGGCACTATGATGGGGAGTAGAAGAGGGTCTCCTAAAGATGGAGGGAGGAACGTATTGGAGGAAGTGATGAGTGGAACACATAGGACAAGTTCCCTTGGGAGACTAGATTTTGAAGACAGAGAAGATGATGATAGTGATGATAATATGTTTGAAGATGAAGAGCAAGTGGAAAGCGGAGAGGAGGAGGCCACGCAAGCCCTTTCTACAGGCATGGGGATAGGGAAGGAGAAAGCATGGTTAGATCTTTAAGGCCCATTGAGGACGCTGGAGCCCGTTGAATATCCCACACACACTAAGATGTAATCAAATCATTTACAAGAGAGAACGCCGTACGTGAACAGATTGAGGAATTTACCAGGACGGAAGAGAATTAGTATGACAGACTCATTGAGAAAGACAAAGGGTGCTGATGCACTCGGACAGGGCGCTGGGTTCACACAATTCCCCTAATTAGAGAAAGGGAGAGGACTGCCACAATATATTCTGTGGCCACAAATGGACAAACATAATTTAATGCGTAAATTGCCATCACTGACATCAGGGGCGGACAAATGGATCTATGAATTAGAGAGAATGACAGCTGTACGTAGCAGTAGGTGACATAAAAGGCCTGCTTTCTGCTATATTAGAGGAGCAATCAGATGACATTTGGAAGCGGGCAGGCTATCTTGGACTGACTGCACAAAATACTAACCTTGACAGAGCGCCTTTTAATAATTGTCAAGCTGAAATATGGAGAGCACTTAAGGTTCAGTAGCCAGATACATCAGACATGAGCGCAATTATGGGGATAAGCAAGTGTTGTGTGCACAAGGGTTTCCTCAATTTTTTAAGGGGGCTGTGGTATGTGAGGAGAGATACAGCAGAAAAAAACGTACATATACCACTAGCTACCCACCTCTAACACACCGAAAGGTGGCTACTTGTCAGAAATGTACCTCACAGTAGGAATTTCATAGGATTATATCTCCCACCATAGACAAAGAAATGTGTTTAGCATATTTTAATTATTATATCAAACAACATGGTAAAACAACATAAAAAACCTATTTCGAGCGTTCGTTATTTGTAGAAACACAAATGGGCGGAAGAAGCAGACACCAAAACCTTTGCAATGTACAATTTGCGTGATGTTAGTAATAGTGTATTTTGATCGCATTTTCAATTATACAACAACATGGTATAATAGCGTCAACATTTGAATATGTCTCTAGGGAGAAGGACAACACTGTTGCAGTTTAAAGCTCATCAGTAAAGTCCAACGCCCCGTCTTGAGGACGCGATAGGTTAAAGAAACACGTTACACTGGCAACATGGCGCATATGTGTCAGTGTAGTGACCTAAAAAGATAAATACATTTTTTTTACTCAAACATGATAAAAACGGTGATGGTGGTGTTTGTGTGCATACAAAACAAGTAGCCAGGTTGCTAACCTTAAAAGTGATTTCTTTTGGTGTGATGGGCAAAGCGATTGCATGAATCAATTTAATTGAGGCGGCAGACCAGTCCGTCTTCAGAATTCAAGCTGTAAATCAATACATAAATTTATTTAGATTTTAGTTGAAACAAGTAACATGTTGAACCAACAATAGTTACATTTTGATATATGAATCAATCATATTTACCACTTTATGTGTAAGGCAGGGATTTTTGTTTCAAGTACTGCAGAGAAATTTCAGTGGTGTACCGAGTTTCTATGGTATTCCGAATACTACATGTCCCATAATGCATCATGGAATCTAAAAGAAATGTGAAAAGCCTTTCAATTTCACAGGTTTCACCTGATTTGCGTTTCTTTCAAGCATTTAAGTGGCAGGGAGTAACACTTACTTGGCCATAATGATCCCCAAGGCTGTCTTGCATTGTTATATATTGGGTTGACATCGAAAGAGGACTGCCAAGTCCAGTCCATTCGTGTGTGTAATAGAGGAAGGACTTTCCTCAGTATTAGAAAGGGGTCGGCCATTTTTGAGTGTATATGGATCCTATGAAGGTATACTTAACACTGCAGTAAATAATGATCTGCTTGCTAGTCCTCTTTCGATGTCAACGAATGACATTTGGCTTACACCAGTATTCAACCAAGGAAAAAGCCACGGGGTAAAGCGATTCTGTGAAGGCAAATGTACACACGACAGGTAAGCCTGCTTTGAAATCCATGCCACACTTGATTGTTGCTCAAAACGTACAGAGAGTCTAATTGTACTCTCTGGTGCCTTTGTCTCCCACACAGAGCCATTCACTGACGCGCGAGCGGTTTAAAATATCTAACCCAATATATAACAATGTAAAATGAGAGAAGACGAAGATCCGATGGTTCATATTCAGGTTATTCAGGTAAAATTGTGGTTCGAAACTAGGGAACCATGGGACAAAAACTTAACTATTTTCTATCACATTTTATGCCGGTGACTTCCTGAGGAAGTGCAAAGACAATTGAAAAAGATTGTGTGAAAGGAAGCGAAGCGGTGGGTGGAGATTCAATTGATGACGGTTCTCCATTGTTGGTTGAAACAAGAGAAAGACAGAAAGAAAATTGAGGACAGTAAGACTGAGGAAGCAAGATTAGTTCAGAATAAACTGTTGAAATTGTCAGTGGAAGAAGCAGTATTGGGAAGTGGAGGGGAAGGTTTTAATGTACAAGGGGCACAGCAGGTACAGACAGCAGCAAATGGACATGTTGCAGAAAGGGGAGAGTATAATTATTTCCCATGAAGGCGAGCGTTCACACCCAGGGGCAGAGGGTTTGGATTTCAAGCTCCACAAAGAGGAGGGTTTAATGATGAGCATGAGCATAGACCCCTTTGGATAGTGTTCATGCAATGGATGGGAATGCAGAATAACTCAGACACCAAATAATCAAACTAACTCAGGAAGATGGCAAAGTTTGCTGTTTTGATATCAATTATCTAAAACAGGGAGTTACAACGGACATCAATGGATGTTCGCTCAATCTCTCAACACATTTTACATAAAATGCCTTTAAATACAAAAATGTCATCATAAGTGACGTCATACTACGTGGCAAATGAGAAAAACCTACGAAGGGTTGTGATAGGCTCAAGAGGAACATCTAAGTATACTTTCTATAAGGGGTGGGATTGTGATTGGATATCTACTGTCAGATGGACAATTTATGCCTACCTCTAAAACATGTCATCTTCAACACTATTAAGTACACAGTATATCATTGGTTCTCAAACTATAAGGCCCTTCGTTATATGGCCATCTACAATTGGTTGGCAGGCTCGTGCCATTTCTGGAACATTTGGTTCACTTAGCAGCAAGGAAGCTCAAACCCAGGTGCCAGGAGGTGGACTTGACTTTACTTCCCCACCCAATTAGCCCAACATCTCTCATCACCCATGCCTTCTGCCATGAAGATTGTCTTTGAAATTGGTCTTGCAGAGAATTTTTGTCTCTGGCAATATATCAGAGTGCGAGCACGCACTATCATAGTCCTGAAACTCCAAGCTCAACTTCATTTCCATCCTTGGCTCACGTGACAGGAAACCCCAATTTGGACCATTCTTGAGCATTTATATGTCTTGAATGAATAAAATTTGGCACGCATGGTGTTCTTTCTTTGCACCTTAACAAGGGAGGATTCAGCTTCTCACGTTCACTGCCTTTGAGAATAGATAACCGCATTGTCTGCCTCCGTTTTGACACCAGGCCAAACAGCCTCACCATTCGTGTCCACGATATCAGCTAATTCTTGCTGCAACACAATTCTCAGCCTTTTCTTACCATGTGTCCGGGCTTACTAAATTCATGACACCGATGTCCAGCTTCTATACAATGGTGGCTCTGCCTGCAGTCTATTCACTACATATAGCCAGCTTCTAAGATTACTTAATCTACTTCTGTTGCTGCATCTGTACAGTTATTGAACGGCTTGCATTTTCTGCAGTGCATCACCCAGGTGCAATCTTCTTCTCGCATATGAAAGTTTACTCAATTCGTAACTTTGTCATTAGTTTCTATAAGGTCCATACATTCTCTTCAACCAGTATTCTTAGGGTGCCATGCTCGTCTCTTGTGACGTCACCAGCTCCTCTTTTGCTCTTTCTCATATTCCTTCTGGGAGTTCCTCCCTCAGATTGTCGTCTCTTTGAGGATACATTTGGTAGGGCTTTCTCTCTTCTTTCTAATATTCTCTGTGGTATGGTCACAACTGCTGGTGTCAAGCATCACACAATCTCAGCCTTAGAACATACAACAGACAGGAGGGCGAGACTTCCTACAGAGGCATTCAGCTTCTCCTCTACATGCAACCTTGATTTGGGGGACAGACACAGCAATGTTGGACATGTGGAAAGATGGGGCATATTTCATGCCAATGCAGAAGCAGGGGGAGGGATGCAACAGAACTGGCAAGCAGCCAATCCAAGAGCAGGGACAACATACTGTGATGAATCCTGAGGAGTTATCACTGATTCTCTGCCAATCACCTCCTCTCAAATGGCATGGGGACGGCAGTCGCTACCTGATCCTGACCCTGGGGGTGGTAATATGAGGGTGGATCATATTGGAGAAGACAACTGCCGGGGGGTAGGTGGTGACTCCATTGAAAGAGATGCAGTATTCTCCTTTTTTTCCTGAGTAAAACCATAGGACATCTAAACTTCTGTTGGCACACTGTCAATTTAGTCAAAAACCCATTCAGGCCTCAGATATACACAAGGTTTTTCTAAGTAAGACTTTTAAACAATATCAGTTTGAACATCCCATGATCTCTATGGACTTCAGCTCCCATAAAGCCTCAAGTACTCAGAAGAGGAAGAGGAGGAAGGAGGTGATACGATTTGAAAGAAACACAAAACTGAATGTGAGGACTAGTTGGTTGGTTGAATTGTGAGTACGCGGGGCATTTAAAAATGGCATCTGCACTCAAAATGCAGGCAGAACAAGAGAAGACTGTGCTGTAGGAAGTGAAGAGAACAGACATATCCATGCAGCAGATTGCAAAAGCGAGAGTCACATACCAGCTTGGCATAAAGGAAGGAGAGGCGCTGCGGGCACCTTTGGAGGCCCGTTGGAGCACTGGGAACAGCAGCAGATCCCCCAGGGATACGGTCTTGCTAGAAGACAGCATTCCCCGATCCAGGCCAGAGAAAGAAGCTGATGGGTGAACGTGGAGCTGAAAGAAACTTTGAGGAAGATTTGCAGTGGGCACAGGCTGTCTCAGAGAGGGAGCTTCATCGTGGAGACACGGCATAGGTCGGGGATGCTGCAAACCACCAGTGAATCTGACCGGAGCCTTTGGGGACCCCAGGGTTTACCAACAGGCATGTAAACAAGTAAATTAATTACGAATATTTGAATGCCGACAAGATAAAGCGCTTTGACAAACTTGGACAAGTGCCTATGTGTGAGATGTCAATGTGGGGAAAGTTGGAGCAAGTGTTAACCTAAGCAAATAAATACCAATAAGATAAAGACAGGGACAAAACCTGGACAAGTCATTATATATGAGATGTCAATGTGGGAAAATGTGGAACAAGTATTACCATAAGCAATCAAACATAAATACAGTGAAATGATACATTGTGGCAAGATACCTGGCAGGGGAGTATACTAGGGGATCTAGGAAGTCCAAAAAGGAAGTCCTGGCAGTCAAATAGGCCAGGCACTTTGAATTTGAATGCAAACTGTAACATTGTGGGAAGATACCTGGTAGGAGAATACACCAGGGGATCCGAAGAACCCATAAGGTGATTCCTGGAAGGGGAGCCAGTAGGCTCACCAAAGCTGTAAAAAGGAAAGCTATTTTAAAAAAGTCATCATATGAATAAGAACATTTATGAATTCAGCATAAAGAGACACTTTTGCCATCCTACCTAAACATCAAGAAACTATTGTTTGGAAGAAACACTGTTGCCATCCTAACTAAACATCAAGAAACTATTGGTTGGAAGAGACACTTTTACAATTCTACCTAAATATCCAGGGGAAGGGAACCACGCTATGGATCCAAGGGTTTCTCCTTGGAAACTACTTTTCTGTTATTTGTCTATTTACTTTGATTATAAACATGTTTGGTGGTCAGTCAAAATGTCGAAAAAAAAAGTCGCATGACATAATGTTGAAGAATAAATGTCGAAAAAAAAAGTCGAATTCCCTCTTTTTTAATTATATATTTATTTTTGGGTTAAAAAAAGGGGGGGTTGGGGGGGGAAACCCCCCCATTTCGAATAAAAAAACGTCATTAAAAAAAATGCGACTTTTTTTTGACATTTTGACATTCGACTTTTTTGTTTTCGATGTTATCACTATAAACCAACATGTTTTGCCAACCATAAGTCAGACGAACATCCTTACACCCTTAGTTGTTCATTTCTAGTGTGAAGACCAGATTAGACTGTTTGGATCACAAGGACAGTTTTTAAGTTTAATGACTTGAGACAGACTGATCTTTAAACTCTCCTTAGGATAGGCATAGGGAAGCGTTTATCCAACCTATTTCTGTTAAATACAGATGTTGAATAATGAGATAATTACAACTTTGTGTCCGCCCCTCATTTCTATCCCCTCTCAATACCCCCGACCATTTAGCACAGAGCCACCTGAATATTATGCCCAAGATCGCACGCAGTATCAAGCAAATGCTCCAGTAATACAGCAGATGCAGTTGGGGATACCACCCCAAGCACAAAACGTACTGGTGCAAAGACAGCAAGCTCCAATGCAGATACAGCAAACACCAATACAGACACAAGTATTAGCACAACAGAATGCAATGACAACATAGAACGCAAACATATTGCCACAGGCACCTACACCTAGAATAGGGGGCGTGACAGTAGTGGGAGGGAATGCTTTCACTTGCACAGGACTGGACTTGTACCCGCAATAGGACAGCCTACATAACAACTTGATGTGTTCCATCCTATTGATTACACCAGACCCACAATAGGAACCGAGGGTCGTCGTGATCATAGGTGACAAAACATTCTCCTTCCTAGTAGATACAGGGGCGACTCGATCCTGTGTTAAAGAAGGGAATGCCCAATGTCAGGCATTATCATGAATGCAAATGCAAAAGGATTTTCTGGGGTGACAACTACGGTTTCTTTTACAGACTCTTTACCTATTACCATTGGATAACAGAGCATGTCTATGCCATTATTATATTCCCGCAAGACACCAGTTAACTTATTAGGGAGAGACTTGATGAGCAAATTAAACATGACAATATCATTCACAGACTGGGTGATACTATGTTGT
This sequence comes from Ambystoma mexicanum, assembly GCF_040938575.1. Taxonomy (NCBI): domain Eukaryota; kingdom Metazoa; phylum Chordata; class Amphibia; order Caudata; family Ambystomatidae; genus Ambystoma; species Ambystoma mexicanum. Next base: position 1,166,228,469 of record NC_090935.1, on the reverse strand, counting down.
AGCATAACAGCATTCTATGGCCCAGAAGCACAAAGAGGTGTGCCATTGAATCAGAAGTATTTCTTTAATGTTTACAAATATTCTTAGCATGCCTTCCAAGAATACAGCAATGACTATTGCGGTTACCCACAGAATTCTTGTTTAGACCAGAAGTACCCACGGCCATGGAAGAAGGGAGGATAATAAATATTGAATTAGAAGCAGCAAAATTGAAGGAAGACAGAGTAATTCTGCACAGCGTTGATGAAGAAAGGGTACACTGGAGAACAGGGATAGCTCTTGATGAAGGGCACAGATTGACTGACTTAATAGATGAAGGCTTGTTTACAGATGAATACTCAGATGACAAAGTGATGTTTAATATAAGTCTCACATATCAGTGGAAAATTGAAAATAGAGAGATACCCCAGAGGATGTCACTAGTAAAAAAGGTATCGTCCTTTCTCAAGGAAGATTTGGCATACGTACCAGGCACGTTGTGCACCAGCAGTTCATATGACATTGGTCTATTGAAAGAAGTGGGGGCAATCAAAATTAAATTGAAGCCCAGAGCTTTTTTTATCTCGAGTGAGACAATATCCCAGGCCAAAAGAAGCTGATGAGGGTAACTATGACACTATGACACTAGTGCCGGCTTAGTGCGACAAGTGATATTAGTGCCTTCAGAATCCACAGCTTTGTACCCCATGAAGAAAGCAACAGGGGGATTGCAGAGATTTAGTCAGGACTAATATTGCCCCCTGAACAATATTGCTGCGGCAGAGTTTGCATTGGTTCCAAACCCAGCCACAATCTTTTGTAACATCCCATCCAAAGCTAAATATTGTACAGTAATAGATTTAAAGAATGCTTTATTTTCCATCCCTTTGCATGAAGAATCTCAGTATTTTACCTTGTTTGTTTACCACAAAATTAAACTAAAACATATTTGGTTTCCCCAGGGGTACTGTGATTCCCCCTCTGCTTTTAACCGATGTACTGCAGATGGATTTCAGAAATGTACAACTTGACAGCACAGTAATAACATATGTAGATGACATTCTAGTGTGTAGCATGACAGAGGAAGAGTGCAGGAGAGACTCAATAAAACTGATGACAATATTGGCAGAAAAGGGGTACAAGGTTGACATAGAGAAAATGCAATATTGCCACAAGGAAGTCCTATATATAGATCAGCTAATATCAAAAGAAGGAAGAAAAGTGATACCTGAGCAGAAGCAATTATGACAACATCCAGACCAGAGACAGTGAAAGGGTTACAGCAATTTCTAGGTCTTTGCAATTATTGCAGGGCATGGGATTTTGACTATGTAAGGCCACTTCTAAAATGACTCAAGGAGGCACAGAGAGAAAACAATGACATAGCCTGGACAAGCAAGATGATAGATGCCTTTGATGAATTGAAGCTTGCAACAAGAACAGCTCCCGTGTTATGGATCCCCGATTACAATGAAGAATTATTTTCATTTTCCCATTGAAATGGAGGAGTGACTGACAGATGTCTTTGCACAAAAAATTACATGGGGCACAATCCATTAGCATTCTGTAGTTAGATTTTAGATCCAGTAATGAGAGGACATTATCCCTGAGAGCAAGCATTGGCGGCAGCAGCCTTTGAGTTTGAGAAATCTGCCAGCATAACTATGGTCCTCCACACGAGTCTGGTGGTATCCTAGCAGTAATACTGTTGGAATCCCGCCAGTGCAAACAGCGTTACTGCTACTCAGTCTGGCACTATTAGCACCAGTTCATGAGTAGCCGTTAGGCGGTTATTGCCCATTCCCCATTGGGACCCAATGGTGTTGGCGGGTGCTATTACGGTTAGTGGTATTTACGCCGGCGGTAATAGTGCTGAAAATGGCTGAACACGGCCGCTAAATGGGCTTTTCATCTCTGGCAAAAAGCTGGCGGTAATACAGCCCAGTGCCCAACTCGATCTGGACAGCCCGTAAATGCAGCAGTAAAAGCAATACCGCTGCATTTAAGGGCTACAGCTCAACTCATGATGAGGCGTAACATGGTTATGAAGGAGGGTGCTACCCATAGCAAACATTTCTAATTCACAGTGAAGGGCACTACCAGAAGAGCAAGAATTATGGAAACAAAGGGGATGCTTATTGTCCCCCACAGATGCTATGTGGTGGCAGGATAGCATCGGGAAACCTGTCATGCCTCAAGAGGTGCTTAAAATAGCACTAGAATTGAATCGATTATAATAGGGGCATGGCTAGCGGCCATGCAGTGAACGGCGGTCTCTACGTGCTCCTGCTGAGTGATTTGCCCATGCATGCTTTATATTACACACTGCAGCAATATTTCGGCTTTGGAAGGTGTCTGAAGTTTATCGATCTGGCCGCGGCTGAGCATGTGACTCTGGACTGCTTGAGAGACTGACCGATGTTGAACACAGGGGCAAACTAACATGGCGACTGTTGTCTGATAGAGCGCGCTCCCACACATCGCTGACAGAGCTTGGAGTAGTGGGGGAGATGAGTGTGCAGACTTGTAGCCATCGCAGGCGGCTGCGGGGAGGCTCACACTCACCTGGTTGCAACCACTGCAGCGGAGTGGCACTCTGGAACTGTAGGTCACTGTGGCCTTGCGGTGTCCCTGCTTGCTTGGGCACCCGTGAATGTAGCTGTGCAGAGGGTCTTGGAGCGTTGGAGGGAGGGCGGTGCACGTCCAGCTGGCCAATGGAGGAAGGTGCTGATAGCTGTGGACGGTGCTGGTGGGTCCTGCGGCTGAACTGTGTTTTGCTCCTCCTGAGTGGGCCTGCGGCTCCCTGGGGCTGTGAGTGCTCATAGCTGTGAGTGTGCTGAAGCCTGGGCCCCTGCCTGTTTGGCCGCTGTGCTTTCCCACTGCACAGTTGTGCCCCTGAGCTGACTAGCGGCACTGCTTGGCATAATAACAGGACATGTGCTCTCCCAGGGCTGTTACAGCAGGTGGCCCGTTCCAGTGAGGTATTGGAGGGCTGGACAAGTATGCAATTACTGGAGAAAGCATTCTAAGGAGCATCTGATAGGGGAAGCTCTGGTCTGCAGTGTGGGCTCACGTGCTTGAAGATCAGGTAAGTGCTTTTTGTGGGGCAGAAAAACATGAGTGCCTGGGCAGCTTGACAGTGGCACACTGTACTTAGGGTACTGTCTTGGAGCAGCATGGGCATTAAGATCTGGCTGATGGACTGCAGTATGGTGCAGCTCACAGTGACTGCTGGGTGCAGTGGGGCTGCTGGGGTGTTGTGGCCTCATAGGGGAGTACAGAATTCTGGACCAGGTTCTGCTTTGCATATTGTGGGGCACTCCTGGTAGAGAGCACCTGGCAGCTGCAGGCACGTTGTGCCCACCCGGTCTGGTGGCTGGGGCACCCGCAGTTTCCCAGAGGCAGAGATTGGCTGGTGCCATTGAAGCTTTGCACCACCCTTGCTGCCCAGAGCTGGACTTGACTGAGGACGAGTGGAGGGCGGATTGAGCTTCCCTACTGAGGTGCTTCAGTCATTCTTGTGGGCTACTGTGGGACTGCGGGCCAGAGTGCAAGAGACATTGCCGGATTGGGGTGGACAAGAAGTGATAAGAGGGAAGGTTCCCCAGTACATTAAACCTTTTTCGGAGTCAGGCCTGCCCGGGACTGTGCACAAATGCCGGATAAGCATAATAGGGGCAAGGTGGGCCACTGCCACTACCGCAAAGAAGGGGGAGCCTGCCTTAGGGACAATGAGCCAGAAAAATGAACACTGGATGCTGGCGGTCATTTCAACACTGCAGGCGTCCCTGGAGAACATGATTGATACAGTTACTGTCGAAGTTGGCTTTCTTAGACAGATGTACTCTTACTTTTGGGCCAGCATGGAACCACTGAGGTGCAGTTGCGAGAAAACAGAGCTAACATTACAGGTCATAAATCTGGAGAAGGTGTTGGAGCTGGAACGTCGATCTGAGGATGCAGAAGGCAGGACAAGGAGGAATAATGTGTGGATCCTAGGACCACCGGAGAGGGAAGAAGGGCAAGACCCCACTTCCTATGTGGAGAATTTATTGTTGCAGGAAGTGGGCACTGGAACATTGTTGCAGGGGCTCGAGGGAGGGCAAGCTCACAGATCTATGGCCAGCACCATGTGGCTCTTTACTTTTGGAGCGGCTGGCTTTCTTGTTCAGGCCCCTTAAAAAATAAAAATAAGAACAGGAGTGCCACAAGTCTAACACTTTCAGCACTGATCCTAAATAAGAAATAATAGTAATACCAAATAATGTGTCTTTCTGGAATTCTATACAATAATTGCTAGACTCATTAAAGGTTTATTTCAGGCACACTTCAGGGGGTGAGTCACTGATTTAGTCTGTTCTTAAACGCCTCAACTCAGCCTTTCATCCTTCTGAGGTCGATAAATGAGTAGCAACACAGGTTGGGTGATATTGGGTGTATATGTTTTCTATATAAAGCGCTTAAGCATAAGTGCTATATAATAACACATCATTATCATTGGTCATGGACGTCTGCTTGCATTCACAGTTATTTAGTAATATGGGCCTATACACACGGATCTTAACGATACATATGGTGATCCATTCTTGTATGAAATGTACATCACATTATAGTGATATCGTAACCATATTTTTCGTAGTGTACAATGCTATGTGATGCCACTTCCTGTTTTGTCAACGGGTGAAAGGTTGTGTTCCATCGCTACCCACAATGTCACTTTGGAGTGGGGTCAAATGACATCATTTCCAGTGATGTCATCAGGGGTCAAGGATCGCGTGATGTCACTTCCACTACCCGAGGCATTTTCGTGAAATGATGTCCCTGGGTGGGACCAAGCCTGATTTGTATATGGTCTTTCCCCTTCGGTAATGGCTTGGCAGGCGAAGAAGTAGGGTTGCTCAGAGCAATGCCAGTGGTTAAGATTCAGTCTAAACCTTCCAGTCATCACCTCTTTTTTTTTGCTTTGTGTTGATCAGAAGGCTGATTTGGAGCTGCCTGGTGGTTCAGAGGTGTGGGTAGCAATTGGAAACAAGGCTGCCCGCTGAGGTATTGTGATGCACTCCTGGCCCCCTGAGAACACACACCTCGCCAGGATGAAGGATTTAATTTGCGTGCTAGCCAAACAGAGAATTGCCATGGCCTGGAAGGCAAAGGAAGGACGCAATGTAGATGCGTGTTGGTGTGAATGACAGAGATGGGCTGTTGTGGAGACCTCAGTCTCATAAAGGGCTTTATGTACAGATATGAAGAAGGGGAGTAGTGACCTGGGAGCTTGGAATACCCTTACACAGGCGATGTTTGTCCCATCAGATGAAATGCCCCCATAGAAGATTGACTTTGAATTATATACACTCATGCATGACCTCTCACATTCATGTAACCTCCTCCCCCCCGCAACTTGTATCGTCCCTCAAGGCTAGGTTATGGTTTTGGATCAGGTCTGCATGAGCAGGTGGTTTGGTAATTTTCCTTTGTGGTTGTTGGTTGGGTACGGCCTCGCTTTGTTCTTGGATTTTGTTTATTGCTATTAAGAGGTCCTGGGAAGCACATACATTGCTATCATGGTATGAATAGTGACTGAAGTAAGGCTACAATCTGTATTGGTTGTATGTGTTTTCTTTATGTTTTCTTTTTTGTTTTCTTTGAAAACAATACAAAATAAAAAATAGTCAATTTGCATCCTCCAGCCCACACATCAAGAGAGTGTCTTGCAGAACTCATTTGGGTGGACTGCTTTGTCCCGAATTTGGCAGAACATGTTGCATCTTTTGTTGTAAATTATTTGACATGCCTGACATTTACTGTTGGACATACTTTTGGCAATGAGAGGAGCAATACCCCGTCCTACTGGACCATTTCAGCATTTGCATATCGGTTATGTAGATATGCTTCAAATTTGTAACAGCTACAGGTACATGCTAATAGCCATTTGTCACCTTTTCCCGATGGATTGAAGCAGGTCCATGCACACATCCGGATGACACATCTGCTCCAAAGTTCCTCGTACGTGTGATGTTTCTATGGTGGGGAGTGTGGTCTGAGAAACCAAAGGGTGTCACACCTGCTAGTCGTCGGGGACTTGTCATCCAGGTGGCCAGGACACGGCCATCGGTTTTGGATCTAGTTCCTGGGGGTGAACAAGGGAGGATCACCTGTGTGAGGGGTCTTCAGGGAGTGGAGGTGGGACAGCCGATGGTGAGACGCAGTATTCCCCCCTTTCCCATACACATGACCCATTTTATTTTTTTGTATTCTCCAGTGTCCCAACTCCCCCCCCATTTCTACACAAACACTGGGCTGAGGAAGAGGTGGACTGAGATTAACAATGTCAACTCTTACACATCCCATCGGACATGTCCCGCTAATCAGGTCAGGCAAAGTCAGGCACTTGACTCTAAGTGCACACATCTGATACTAATTAGCTCTCCTCACGCGGATAAAAGGCGGAACATAGAGACACACTCTGAGCAAGGTGGAACACGAGTAAGAGCAGAACTTCCAGGGCAAAGGCGAACCTACTGCAGCAGAGCAACGGACCGAGGGATGAGAGCCAAGGGTGGAGAACCCCAGGATTTCCGTGCAGGAGGTTGTTGCCTCCAAAAAGCTGTGAAAGAAACATGGAGAAGACCAAATCCCAAACAAGAAGGCTGCATTGTGTTTCATGGACGCCAGTGACCCTTCCGGGTGAAAGGCAGAGTTGGGGAGAGAAGGCCAAGAAAGAAATGCACACAGCCGGTGAGCTGGCAAGCGACATGAGAGACTGGTGTGTGCTAAAGGAAGATTGAAGTGGCAACATTATATTGTGCAGTTGAAGGCTACACACAAGTGGATGAGATACAAAGAAAGGCAGACCTGCGAAAAAACCTTGAATTAACGATAGCTGTAAAGTCAGGGATACTGAGCAACGGAGTGGTCTGGCAAAAGGAAGTAGCCCACTCGAAAGTCTCAGTGAAAGGTGAAAGGTTTTTAGCGATACAGTGAATGAACTGTAAAAGCCAGGTGATGCAAATTAACCCAGAGAGAAGGGGTAAGTAAAAAGGTGAACGTTGATCTTTCATGCATAAAACAAGGAATTACCCAGACCAGGAAGCACTGGGGCAAAATAATATAAAAGTGCACATTAAAATCTGGAAAGTCAAAGTGGTCCTAGAGAGCTCTGTAGAAAAAGCCATGCACATTCGTAAGTCTTCGACATCAGGAAACGGTCCAAGCCCGACTTAGGGAGACCGGAAGTGTAATAAGTTAGTGGAAAGGAACCCCTAAAAGAGGTGAATTAAGCTTGGGGAAGGGACCACCTATAAGTGTTTTGTTTTGCTGTGAAAGGTCTGAGCCTGACTGAGAGATACTGATGTGAACTTTTGCTTTAAGAGGTCTGAGCCCGACCGAGGGAGACCAGTGTGAACATTTGCTGTACGAGGTCTGAGCCTGACAGAGGGGGACCGACGTGAACTTTATGGTGAACTGTGTTTTGGAAATTGGAAAGTAAGACTTAAATGTGGAAGCGTCGGAAGGAATGGATCCCCTCATTCAGGCATCAGAGATCTGACATGCAGCCACACATGATATAAGGCAATTTGCATAGAGGTGGGATCTGTATTTAAGTAGTAATCCCAAAAGGAATCTGTTGCAATTCCCTCATGTCTGTGCTCAAAACCACCTAAGTTACACATACACGAAGGTCCCAGTTTGGTGCATTGTCTAAGCACATATGTGGCCGATTCCAATTTGCCTATTACACCACATATATAGCAGTACCTGTCTTCAACGGCTAGATTTAATCGAGGTCCTGTGGCTGACTGGACCAGCAATTGATTTGTGCGTAACTTCAGCAGAAAAAGTCTTATGGGCGGGTCGGGGCATAGAAGCAGGTATGATTGAGTTTTCCTGTATCGATGAACCACATGCAATACTGTTTCATACCCCTTTAATTTCGAGAGATTATTGTAATTCCTGCACCAATCCCATTTATTGAATTTTTTCTCAAAGGATTTTTTCAGGTAAATATAATGCATATTTCTGATATAGTCAGAGGTCTAGCCGATCTCTGTGAAGAGCGTCTCATTTAGAGACTTATAGTTGGAACCCCTATGTACCCTCTCTATGTCATAATTCTGCCCTATAGGTGCCAGCAGCTTGCAAACTTGGCCAGATCGAGATTTTAGGTAGAAGCACCCCCTTGCCCGGAGTGCCATGCCCCTTAGTGATGTTAACCCCAGCTCCAACCGGAGGCATTCCATTGGGCAGGAGGATCCCAGGCCCAGCATTGATCGCCAGTAATGTCCATCCAGCCTATTTAGCTAAGATAGATCTTGGATATAGCTAATGCCTCAAGGCCATACAGAATAGAGGGGACACAGCATTGCTTATAAAGCATGATTATCCCCGTTATGCTATATCCTGCTTTTCCTCTGGCAAACGTGCACACATGCAGATTAAGGTACTTTGCTCTTCTTGTTTTGTGGTTAATTAGCAGACTATAGTCAGCCTGTGCTTCGAACTCTAAGCCCAGGTAGGAGTAGGACAGGGTATAGTCTATTGTACCAATTAAGGTATCCATCCAGGTCCTGTTGACCTTATTTCTGGAGACCAGTATTACACTGGTTTTCTCCAGGTTAATAGTCAGGCCTAGTTGACAGGCATATTTGGACAGCTCATTGAGCATGTTCTTCATGCCTGTATAGGTTTGATCAAACAGGACCAAATCTTCCGCGTATAACATACTCACTACTGGCAGATCACCATCCTCGGGGGACAATTAGCTTTTTCAGACAGACGGGGGAGAAGGTCAGCAATATATAGATTCTACAATATAGGGGCAGCCACGCACCCTTGTTTGACACCCATGTTTATAGGTATGGGATCAGAGACCTCCCCCCTAGTCCAGTCTTACTCTGGCATGTTTGCTACTGTGCAAAAGGACAAGGATGTGTATAAACCAGGCCGGGCACTTCAGGTCTTTGCCCACAGTGTTTTCCTGTTGACCTGGTCAAAGGCACTTCTAAAGTCAACAGTGTACAATGTAAATCCCTTCCGCTGCACATAGTCTGGATAATCTAATACAAGACTCTGATGTTATGAGAAGTGCCTGAGCCAGGTCGAAAGCCAGTTTGCGCGTGGTTAAGAATCTTATTGTTGGCTGCCCAGTTTTGTAGTTCCCGTAGTACTAGTGAAGCAAAGATCTTTCCAGTTACGTCTAACATGGACAGCAGGCAGCAATTGTTAGTATTGGTCCGATCCCCATTTTTATACACCGGAATAAGCATTCACTGCTGCCATGAAGACAGGATAGTACATTGACTGTAGACTCGAGAAAAAAGAATCAACAAGACCGGGTCTATCTTCAGCACTGTGTTTGCCAGACCATTCGGGTCTGGCGCGTTAGAAGACTTAAGATTTAATATGGCATGAATCAAGATCCTACGGCTCAAAGGTAAAAGTCACGACTCATGGAAATGTTCTGTCATGGGCAATATCTTGTCAGTTTGGAATTTTGCAGTTACATGTGCAACCCATTGAGTACCAGATATAGGCTGCCAAGCCATCCGTTGCTCAGATAGCCGATAGTGTTTTAGCCCGGGAGCGATATTTTCCCCTTACAGATTTAATTACCCTGTACGCCTGGGGGTCCGAGCCCTGGCACTGGTCATGCGCCCTGAGAACTCTGATCTCCCTGCGCATCCTATGCTTTTGGTCACGGATATTTATATCAAAGGGTATATCTCCCCCAGCTTTCCACATTAGACTGGGTTTTCCATCGCTCTTGTCAATTAAATTGATTAACCCATGTATCCATGCTTCAATAGCCTCAGGGTCTTTAACCGTTAGGCAAGATTGTATGCAGTACCCTTGGGGTGTACTAGAACAACCCTGAACTCCTGGCAATTTGAACCCAACCTTTGGTATAAGTCTGTACCAGGGCTATTTTGGGGCCCTCGGCACGGACATCTTTGGGGCCCCCTGCACCAAACCAAATGAATTAAGGGATCAAGAATACTGGTCGCGCCCCCACCCGTCGTCCTCACAACCTATAAGTTGGTAGGTTGTCTTGCAGCATAATAAGCATGTTTACTCCCTTTAAGTCCCCTTGCCCTCTTCTTTCTTTCTCTAATCAGAATGATAAACAAGTAGCATTTGAAGACCATCATTAGCAGACTACAAAGGGGTTACTGTTCTAGTACATACAGGATACTTTTTATCAATAACATCCAGCAAGCTTGTGACATTTTCATTTATGAACGTGCATAAAAACCTTTGACTTTTACCGAAAGCAAACCGTTTTTTGTGTCAAACAAGCAGACCTTTAAAATATGCTTGCCTGAGTCCTGCAACATATGGTCCGCTCTCTTCTGTCTACCAACCCTTCCACCCAAATGGCCTACATAAGAAGAAAGATCAAGTAATGGGCTAAACGATACCAGCAGCAGGCATGTAGGCAAACCCCACAGAAGACAGGACCATAATGTAAGATATATTACATGATTTGACCAGGATCACTGTATTGTCTGCTGACAAATCCAGGATACTAACATCGTTGGAGGCGATTGCCTAGGTTTATAGCAACCTCTATCTGGTATAGGTACATTGCTGATAATAGCAGATGTTGTTCTGCAAAACCAAGTACATATGCAGGCAGGTTCAGACATAGGAAAGGCTCAGCCAGCCTTGCTGGAAATGTGATATTCTAATTTTGCATATGACCATATATCTCTGCAATGGGTGCTTCACACACTGAACTAACTTCTGAACCATTCTGGCACTCAATCTATCAATATGCATTTCACCATTGCCCATTGCACATGATCAACATAATTCCCACAGGAAGGCAATAATGCTACAGAGTTGTGCCATAAGGAACACACAAACTATCTATACCACAGTGAACACAGAAAGCAATACATGATGAATTCATCAGGGCAGAATGCACTTGCCAAAACGGTATGGCAATGGGTTTAGAGCCTCAGCAGCACCCCATAAAATATCCTGACGTGTGCTATTTAATACTAGTGTACAATGGAATCTTACTTCTTCAGATCAGCTGCCATGTGGGGCCCTCTCCAATTTGGGGGCACTGGGCAAGAGCCCCTTTTGCCCTCCCATAAAAACGTCTCTGGTCTGTACTAAAAAGGGTGGTAGTGTGTTGAGGAGCCAGGCTCCTCAAGAGGGGTCAATGTGAGATGTAGGGGAGTTACACAGAGATTCACAGTGACAAATATTCAAATAAACTCTTACAAACAAGGTTTATTGATTAAACAATTATACATTTTTTAACAGTCAGTTAGAGTAAGCCTTCTTCAGAAGAGGGCAATATAACAGTAACACACAAATACACTTCTAAATACACACTCTTAATGTTTATAAATCAGTAAGTACCCTTTTGGGATGGCACATAGACCCTTCCTACACGCTCAGGTGACTTTAGTTACTAAGACACTGTGGACATGTATATACTTCTGTTGGCCTTATAATCAGATTTAAGAGTTTGGCAAAGAAAAAGATTATTAGAACAGAACAAGAGATCACACAAATAATCTAAATCAGGTAAGTACTTTTGGTAACCCCCAATGCAAAGTTAGTTCACCCCTTCGTGGAAGGAAGACAAAACACAATGTCAGAGGGTAGAAGAGTCATTCAGGGAGCCAGGCTAGGCCAAAGTCAATTGGGCAGACGTCTAGGTAAGCTGGAGTACTTCTTTCAGGTAAGTAACAGTCTTGCAAAATGTTTTAGAAGTCTTTGTAGAAAAGAAGAATTGAAAGCAAGGCCACAAGCCGTTTAGACTTGTGGAGTAAAGAAGCTTTCAGCAACTCTACAGAGCAACCACAACAGGTCTCACCAACAGAGAACAAGTGCAGTTATACAAGAGGTACGTTCTCTTAGACTGTACAGTACCTTTAGGTTGAAGAAAAAGGGCAGCAGATGACTTCAGTTCCTGTGCAGTTCTGCAGATGCTGGAGTTCCTGGGCATCAGTCGTGGGGACAAGAGGGAGGATGTCTGGGGACTCTTGCACTGCAATCGGATGGTCACCGACTGCAACCGGCAATCTTCAAACAAGAGGCACTTCGGTGTTTCAGCTCCTCGCGTTTACCGCAAATAGCAACACTGTGGTTCCTGCATCTGGGGCCCAGCACTCTGTTGAGGTGGCTCAGGCTTGGTCAGTCCTGCTTCCGGGGAGTCCATAGGATCTTACTGGAGCTCTTGACCAGCTTTAAAGCAACACACACGAGCTGGTGTTCCTCTCCCTTGCTATTCGGTTACAGCAGCAACTGCAGTGGAATTTCAACCAGCTCTGAGAGGATGTCCAGGTGGCTTACTTTGGAGTTGATTGGTCCCACCAACCCAAGGGGAGAAGTTGTCCCTGCAGGGCCTTCTCTGTAGATACAAATTTGGAGTTTCAGCACAACAGCAGGGCTTCAGTGGGCAAATCAACAGTCCAGAAGTTGCAGCAAGCATCTTCTTCAAGTTCTTCTTTGGATTCTTTCATCCAGTGGTCAACTCTGCCTTTCAGGCTAAAAAGCCTCGCCTTTTATGCAGGTTTCTCCCATTCATTCCAGCCTAGCTGTCAGTCACCCAGCAGGGTGGCTGTCCTTGCCGGACAGCCAGTTGGCCAATCACCTAAGAGTGCATTTGTGTCTCCTAGGAGACTAAGCAGAGGGAGTTTCAGGCACCTCCCTCGCTTCCTGCCACCCGCCAGACACCCTGGAGCCAGAGGCGGGCTTCACCCGTGAATCCCGCCAAAGACAAAATGAACAAAGGGGCCAAACCTGATTTGGCGCATAGAGTAAATCTCAAGAAGGACCTTTCCACAGAGAAATGGCAGAAAAAGAAGACCGGGGCCATTTTGACAAAAATGGCACCCTTGGGAGCTTTACTGCAGCTGCGAATGCAACCCGTGGTAAAGGCACACCAGGCTAGTTATAGGTAAACCACTGCCACCAGCCATTCATCGAGGAAAGGGTAACATAAAATTGTTAAATGAGAAACTAGACAAAGGGGATACTAAGTAACCCCTCGAGCACCCTATTGTAAGTTATGTGTGCTGGGTCTAGAAAGTTACAAGTGTATGTAAAGTCAATTTCACTTCACTGCTCTTGGAAACAATAGTTTATCCAAGAGAAAGTATTTAAACCTTTGGTAAATCTGAAATACTTCCCTCTGCCACTGCACTGAAGGTGCTGTGTGACACAATGTAAAAGATGATGTCTATGGAGTTTGTCAGACCCCACAACCAAAAGAAACACAGAAAACACATAGAATTAAAAGTAAAAAGTCCCAAAGTTCAGCAAAATAGCTGGGGGTCTCTAAGATAGAGAGGAATTAGCACATTTCTGGGAATTCTCCCTAACAACCCCTGAACGTCAAACCCCAGGTGGAAAGCCACGGCACACATCCTATTAATTCTTTCCTGACTCCAGCAGATTCTGTTCCCTGCATGATTAGGTATTACATCTCCACATAGGCGAGTCCCCTCCCCAGTGACAGACGACATAACAGCCAGCAAAAGAGTTGCATGGTCACTATAATCGTTGAGGCACACTTTTAGGCATGCTACTTGTTCCAATAAAAAATAGTTCCCAGCTTTGTAATCCAATGTCGCCTCTTTTGGACCCACAGACCAGGTTACACGACCTAGTTGATCCCCAATGGTACGACCATTTAATATGGTCAAGTTCCATTCTTTTAAAATGTCCAGCCACTGTCTTCCCTTGTTATTAGATTTGTGAGTTGACATAACACAATGATCAGATACATTTCCATATTTCCCCCACCCCTCTTTATCCCCACATTTGGCATTCCAGTCTCCACAAAGAACCACTAGCTTACCACTTAATGTGTCACACCAGGAAGACAGTATCAAATCCAAATAATCAAATTTGGCCTCTGATGTACCAATAGCAGTGGGTCATAGATATTGACTACCAGCAAATTCTTTCATACCTCCCGCCCCTCGGGGATAGATACTCCACGGCCAATATGTCACCTCCTGGCTGTCCCTCATGTGTGATTCTTGGATTAAAGCTGTTTTTAACTCCAATCAATAGGCCACCGGCTGGCCGTCTGCGGTCACCCTTTTTAGCTGGGGTCTGCAATATTACATAACCATCTAACTCCATATTGAAGGTTGGCCAGGTATCCTGCAGTAATTTGTAGTACCAGTACATGAGCCGAGTAGGGAGAGAGACGTCTGATGAAACAGGTTTTGTTTGCTCACTTATCCCATATGCCATGACCGCCTCTAGATTATTCATACCTCAAGAAGTATTTGAATCCAGAGTATATTGCTTGTTACATCTTGCACTGTGCCTGACAAAAGGACAATCTGAAAGACAATCGGCTGTTAAAAAATATGTGACATCAGCAGACTTCCCATGGATAGATAACTATATAATGGAGAAATACATGATGGATAATGTTGAAGTACGCCTGATAGACAAAGCACCTCCCAGCAATGTGCAAATATATATCCTGACAGGTCCAAACACAGGGGAGGTCTAGATAGTGGCTCATGAAATGTTAAAATGCAGGGATGCCCAGGGAAGGCTGATACATTATTGCTTTAAAAGCCACTATTGCAGATAACTCGTAAAGTATTCTTCTTGGGGGGAATGGGAATGGGTTGACAGAGTAATGGGATGTAGAGCAGAGGTAGTGGTGTCTGCATCCAAAGGTGCAATAAAAAATGCAGATGAAGTCTGCCATGAAGAATGGATACAAACTGCCAATCCATAGCGCCATATCCCAGGGTGGTACAGCAGGAGATGGACACAATTAAAGCTTAAGATGGCACAAGTAAAATCAAACTAACATTGTAACCATATATATTCATGCATTAGTCACAAAGCAAATGTGTACTCAACTTGAAGGACGTGAACACTAGGTAAGCATTTATACATGAAGACTATTATCCTGGCATCCATAAGACATGAAGAACACTAATATAAGCAATGTATAAGCTGAATGCAACATAAATTATATAAATAAAATAAAATAAATGAAAGGCCTCTAGACTTCACAAGAACTCAAAGTGCTGAAATAACAAAAATACAGATCCATGCAGAGCTTAGACAGTAGCTAGCAACCCAAGCCAAGGTTAATATGAAAAAGGGAGGATAGGAACGTTGCAGTGATAGCACGAGATCATGATTCCTAAGCCGGAAGCTATATTTTCTTGGATTAATTAATGAAGAAAGGGCAGGAGCGAACCATAAGCCCAAGAAGACCCCAAAATGAACAACTCAATAATGTCCCCAGTGGTAAAAGGAACCATACAACTTGCACTAATATTACCTAAAATCCCAATAAATGCAGAGTGAAATAATTCCAAATGCGGTCTCATCACACGTGACCCATAATTGAAGAACACTGTCCATTTATTAGCAACAAACACAAATAGGATACCTGCCTCACTCCTCATGCATATTCTCAGAGCCAAGGCACCACACAAGGTTGAATACAGAAAAATCACCCTGGCTAATGAGGGATGGTATTTTCGTTAATTGAAGGGTAAGCAGTCCATGGACCTCTCTCCCCCCACTCCTGTCTGGCTCAGGTCTTGATGACCTGTCTTCTCCCCCGGTTGTTCAGTAGAAAGCCAAACAATCAAAGCCCCCAATGTGAGGCCACCCATTACTTATTATGCCAGCCAATAGTTTTTGTAGAGATTGTATATTTTTACTGTTATCAATTAGAGCTTTTCTCAGGGGAAGCCATCAGAAAAGCATTACCCAATCAGAACTTTAACCCCTATAGAATGCATATGTATTCACTATTATTATATAATTCCCAGTCCCCGTAGGTTTTGTAAACTGATATTATGTTATGCCGTAATTGATGACACATTTGTAGCATCAAATCAACTGTTTTTGATAAGCACGCTGAGAGCAACAACATTTTATGTTTGTATGCTCTCCCTGCTTTATTTGGATGTTAATAAAGCTGCGGTTTCCCATGCAGTTTGTCTATTTCCATAATTGAATTAAATTTGATCTGGCTCTAGTACCTCTGTGTATTTCTGGTACTTTTCAGGCCATTTTAACAACCCTCCACATATGGCTCTTGCAGGCGAGCCTCTGTTTTTTTCTGGAGGTCTTGCAATGCTGCTCTCATCTGCGACTCAATTTCCTCCGCTGCCATGCAAGAATCTTCCAGGATGGCAGCGCACTTCTGAGCCAACTTTTCTTCCACCTCAGCCCTAGCCCTGGCTATTGCTGCCTCATGTGCCTGCTGCTCCAAAAATGTTACCTGTGAAGAGATACCAGTGCCTGAAGTCGCCATCATGCCTCCTGCCTCACTTGCATGATTTGGGCACATGCTTGTCTCCTCCTGGTTGCAATGCCATCCACAACTTGCCTCCTCAGTATCAACATCTGTTGCTTGGCAATGTGTCTGCAGCGCAAGTGCTCCCTCCGACTGGATTACTGTCTGCGTTGGGTGGTAGTGCACCTGGTGTTCCTGCACAGCCTGTGCCTCTGTATGTTCCACCTCATCTGCCATGTAAGAACTTCCACCTCCACCTTCACCAGGGCCACATGCACACCCAGACTGGCCGATAGCGGGACAGGTACACAGGAGGCCATTGTGGTAGATGGCATGGGGGCCTCAGTTGAGGTTGACTGGATCACATAGGTGGAGTAGGGAGCCATTGCAGTGGCCTGTCCAAACTGGCCACCAGAATGCAGTGCAGCTGCCAGTTGGAACAAGAGATTGCCCATCTGCCAGTGATGTTCTCTACAAGCAGCCCATAAGTTGCTTGCATAACATCACGCATAGATGCCTGCTGCCTCAAGCCACCCAGCAGCAGGGGAAGCACTGCATCCCGGAGGGCCACATTGGACAGAAGTGTGGGCTCTGTCTGGGCGGATCCATCAGTGAAGGTAGGCCGTGCTGCAGCTGATGACCCCTCCTTCTTCTTATCCCGCTCCATGAACCCAGATACCTCTAACAAGGTCACCATGCTTTGGGAGCCCTGTGTGTCAACGTCACCACCACCACCCTGTTCCTCTGCTGCCGAGGTGTCCACCATGACAATGGCACCATCAAACTCCTCCTCAGCAGTAGTGCCATCAGAATGAGGCACTCCGCCATGTGCATCACCCTCAGAGGAGGTGGACACAACAGGGCATGCCTGGGGTATGTAACTGCGCCTGGAGGCCTTGCCCCTGGGGTGCAGCTTAACAGCACCAGTCATAACCGCTTTTTCCACTGCTGCAACTGTGAACAAGGGAACAAAGGAAATAGATATCAATCATCAGTGCCAATGCTTGTGTACTCCCATCAATTCCATCATGAGCATGCTGTCAGCATTAATCAACAAGCAACTTCTTCACACACACAGGCCCATACTCCGAAAAATCATGGAATCCAGACTCACAGTTGAACGCAAAATGCGATATCACAATGATGAAACTTGCACATGGCACTTCGCGCCTTGAAACACTTGTGTATAGGCGCATTATAAATGCCATATCATATCATATCATGTAAACATAGCACATCAACGCATCACCATCCCATTGAAGCAGGGACCCAAGTGTATCCTGCAAGCATGGCCATGGAAAGGCCACTTGGCCAAATGTGTCTGCAACAACATATCTACATATACATAAAACTACATCCAGCAACATGCGCCCCCCCACAGTCCAACATGGAAGCATGCAACACAAACATGCATCCTTTTCTCCTCCTTTGCCCTGTTCACCCCTGACGACATTTCTAGACAAGTCCTATCTATGAAAGTCTAGTCAAAGCAGTTTCTCCCCTGCTCATCCAGAACCATCAAGGACCACATCGACACCATTGCTCCAGCCTTGGCTGATTTCTGCAATCACTCCTTTTCCACTGAAACCTTCCCCTCCCTCCTTAAGCACTCCCTTGTGCACCCCCTTCATTTCTGGCTAACTATCACCCGATCTCCATCGCTCCTGGGCAAACTCTTGAAAAAGCTGGCCATCTCACAGCTTAATTTACATACTGAATCTGTTGGTTGCCTTCATGACCACCAGTCTGACTTCAGAGCTACCAGAAGCACAGAAACTGCTCTCCTGATCACCTGTGAACACTTGCTCTCCAATCTTGACTCCAATCTCCCTTCTGTCCTCATTCTCCTCTGCTTTGACACAGTCAACCATGCCACCCTGCTCAATCGTCTCCATGACAACCTTGGTATTACTGATCAGGCCCTGGCCTGGTTGGCCTCTTTTTTTTGTTTTTTTATTCTCTCTCTCTCTCTCTCTCTCTCTCTCTTCTCCCCCCCCCCCTTTTTGGTGTGCCCCAGGGGCTGAGAACTGAATGAGCTTGGGATGCAGCCCAGTCTCGTGAAGCCCAGAAGCAGGAGCTCTAGGCAGGAGGAAGACGGTGCACGGAGACGCTTGCCCGGCATCTGGGTGTGGGTTGCAGCGTGGCAAAGGAGCCATGCCTCCAGGAAGCAAGAGAAGCACTGCCTGTATTCCACAGGCTTGGTCCAGCAAATGGCTCGTTCCCTTTGAGCCAGTGCCGACCGCAAGGGTGCCTGAGGGGCAAGTGGTGAGACACTGACCTCAATCTTGTAGTGCCCTAAGGAGCCGCCTCTCAATGCAACACTGCACAGTGACTTTCATAAGGAATGCAAGAGAAACTTGGGAGCGTCTGTTTAAATGAGAGCGGAGCGGGAGAAAATCACGAAAAGGAAAAGCAGCACAGATTCGGAAAGAAAGAAAAGTGTGAAAGCGAAGCAAAAAGGCTGAAAGTGCAGCAAGAAGACAGAAAGCAAAAGAAAAGCAGTAAGAATGCAGATTAGGGCGAAAGGCAAAGAAAAGCCTGATCGAAGCTGAAAGCGAGAGAAAGTGGGAAAGAAACAGCGAGTGGCCCGTAGTGAGAGAGGGGCATGAGAAAGGAATAAAAAGTGCCTAGGGCACGTTAAGGAAAGTGCAAGTGTGCACAGAACAAAAGACGGTGCAAGTGTGCACGGAAAGGACAGCAAATCAGTAAAGTGCCAGGAAAAGTGCAGTTGTGCGCAGAAAGGAAAGCAGAAGGAAAAAGAATGCAGAAAGCATCTGATGGGAACAAAAGGATAACAGAAGAACTTGAGAGTAAAGAAAGGGGCAAGAGGGTCCGAGTGATTGCGCCTAGGAAAAGCAAAGAGCCTGCCATTTTCAAAAGCCTCTGATTCTACTGCATGAAGGAATGGTTTATGAATTCAAGACAGAGCTGTAATAAATCATATGCTGCGTTTGTAAGCTGAAAGAGGACTACAGCTTGGGGGAGGATACCCTAAGAGTCCTGTTTAAGAAATCAAAGTACATCCCGATAAAGAACTGAATTTTGTTTTTCAAAGTTGAAAGGGGCATGAGCTTGGGGAAGGAAACCCTAAGAGGCCTAACCAAGTTAAGAGACTAACAGGCCGATTCATGGAATAATTAGCGCGGCGCAAGTGGGCAAAAACGTGCGAATCGCAGTGGAATAGCGAAAATCGCAGTGAACGTGCGAAAATCGCACGAAAAGCAGCGCACGTCGATTCATGGAAGGCCGTGCGCGAGAAAACCAGCGGATGTGCGATAAAAAGTGCGCGGCGCACGTTAGCGCACAGGCCATCTAACAGCGTGCGCCAGGTCACTGCGAAAATCGCACAGGCCACAGCGAAAATCGCACATAGCGCGGCGCACGCAACAAAAGTAGGCGGAACACGGGCGTAACACTCGGAATGGGGAACAACTTGCCAAAACGTGGGCGTCACGGGGGAAGTACAGGGCACAAGTGCGCGGAACGCCCACACGCTCGCCTACAACACGTATTCATGGAATAGAATAGGGGAAAAAAGCGCACGCTCAAACCAGCGCACAGGCACAAACACAACCGCCACAAGAAAGCAGGCGGTAGCGTCTCTGCGGCTGTAAGAAATGTGCGCCAAAAGGTGCGCCAACTAATCGCACCTATATACTGCCATGATGAATGTCCCATACTGTGGCCCTCCAGTAACAAAGACGTGCAAAGGGGTACCCACAAACACGGACACCCGCTGACAAAAAATACGTGTGCGTGTATACCGGGGTGCGCGGGAAGTCTAACACGCGATTTCAGCAGGGTACGTGCATCACAGGGGTTCGCGTGAAGTTTCACACGCGATCGGGTCTGGGGGAGCGGGCTACGTGTATTTCTGGGGTGCGCGGGAAGTTCCACATGCGAATAGGCTGGGCGCGTGTATTCCAGGGGTGCGCGGGAAGTTCCACACGCGAATAGCCTGGGCGCGTGTATTCCAGGGGTGCGCGGGAAGTTCCACACGCGAACAGACTGGGCGCGTGTATTTCAGGGGTGCGCGGGAATTTCCACACGCGAACAGCCTGGGCGCGTGTATTTCAGGGGTGCGGGGGAAGTTCCACACGCGAACAGCCTGGGCGCGTGTATTGCAGGGGTGCGCGGGAAGTTCCACACGCGAATAGCCTAGGCGCGTGTATTTCAGGGGTGCGCGGGAATTTCCACACGCGAACAGCCTGGGCGCGTGTATTTCAGGGGTGCGGGGGAAGTTCCACACGCGAACAGCCTGGGCGCGTGTATTGCAGGGGTGCGCGGGAAGTTCCACACGCGAATAGCCTAGGCGCGTGTATTTCAGGGGTGCGCGGGAATTTCCACACGCGAACAGCCTGGGCGCGTGTATTTCAGGGGTGCGGGGGAAGTTCCACACGCGAACAGCCTGGGCGCGTGTATTGCAGGGGTGCGCGGGAAGTTCCACACGCGAATAGCCTGGGCGCGTGTATTTCAGGGGTGCGCGGGAATTTCCACACGCGAACAGCCTGGGCGCGTGTATTTCAGGGGTGCGGGGGAAGTTCCACACGCGAACAGCCTGGGCGCGTGTATTTCAGGGGTGCGGGGGAAGTTCCACACGCGAATAGCCTGGCCGCGTGTATTCCAGGGGTGCTCGGGAAGTTCCACACGCGAATAGCCTGGGCGCGTGTATTTCAGGGGTGCGCGGGAAGTTCCACACGCGAATAGCCTGGGCCGTGTATTCCAGGGGTGCGCGGGAAGTTCCACACGCGAATAGCCTGGGCGCGTGTATTTCAGGGGTGCGCGGGAAGTTCCACACGCGAATAGCCTGGGCGCGTGTATTCCAGGGGTGCGCGGGAAGTTCCACACGCGAACAGACTGGGCGCGTGTATTTCAGGGGTGCGCGGGAATTTCCACACGCGAACAGCCTGGGCGCGTGTATTTCAGGGGTGCGGGGGAAGTTCCACACGCGCACAGCCTGGGCGCGTGTATTGCAGGGGTGCGCGGGAAGTTCCACACGCGAACAGCCTGGGCGCGTGTATTTCAGGGGTGCGGGGGAAGTTCCACACGCGAACAGACTGGGCGCGTGTATTGCAGGGGTGCGCGGGAAGTTCCACACGCGAACAGCCTGTGCGCGTGTATTTCAGGGGTGCGCGGGAAGTTCCACATGTGATTTCACAGTGTGGGTCCTCCCAGGTGTACCCTGTACACCCTCCACGGCCCCTGCAGGCAGCCCACACCACAGGGGACTACCCTGCATCCCTGGTCATGTCCCGCAGGCAGCCCACCCACCATGGGCATGCCCCCCAGCAAAGGCACATGTCTCCTTGAACTAATGAACACCAACTCATGTCCCCTTGCACCCCCACCCCCCAGCACTGTGGGGCACCTGCCAGCAGGCCCCCACCCATGTCCAACTCATGTCTCCCACCCCCCCACACCCCAGCACTGTGGGGCACCTGCCAGCAGGCCCCCACCCATGTCCAACTCATGTCTCCCACCACCCCCACCCCCCAGCACTGTGGGGCACCTGCCAGCAGGCCCCCACCCATGTCCAACTCATGTCTCCCACCACCCCCACCCCCCAGCACTGTGGGGCACCTGCCAGCAGGCCCCCACCCATGTCCAACTCATGTCTCCCACCCCCCCACACCCCAGCCACCAGGGGCACCCTCCACCAGGCCCCCACTCATGTCACCCACCACCCCACCCCCCAGCAGTGCAGGGTCACCCTCCACCAGGCCCCCACCCATGTCCAACTCATGTCTCCCACCACCCCCACACCCCAGCACTGTGGGGCACCTGCCAGCAGGCCCCCACCCATGTCCAACTCATGTCTCCCACCACCCCCACCCCCCAGCACTGTGGGGCACCTGCCAGCAGGCCCCCACCCATGTCCAACTCATGTCTCCCACCACCCCCACCCCCCAGCACTGTGGGGCACCTGCCAGCAGGCCCCCACCCATGTCCAACTCATGTCTCCCACCACCCCCACACCCCAGCACTGTGGGGCACCTGCCAGCAGGCCCCCACCCATGTCCAACTCATGTCTCCCACCACCCCCACCCCCCAGCACTGTGGGGCACCTGCCAGCAGGCCCCCACCCATGTCCAACTCATGTCTCCCACCACCCCCACCCCCCAGCACTGTGGGGCACCTGCCAGCAGGCCCCCACCCATGTCCAACTCATGTCTCCCACCACCCCCACCCCCCAGCACTGTGGGGCACCTGCCAGCAGGCCCCCACCCATGTCCAACTCATGTCTCCCACCACCCCCACACCCCAGCACTGTGGGGCACCTGCCAGCAGGCCCCCACCCATGTCCAACTCATGTCTCCCACCACCCCCACCCCCCAGCACTGTGGGGCACCTGCCAGCAGGCCCCCACCCATGTCCAACACATGTCTCCCACCACCCCCACACCCCAGCCACCAGGGGCACCCTCCACCAGGCCCCCACTCATGTCACCCACCACCCCACCCCCCAGCAGTGCAGGGTCACCCTCCACCAGGCCCCCACCCATGTCCAACTCATGTCTCCCACCACCCCCACACCCCAGCACTGTGGGGCACCTGCCAGCAGGCCCCCACCCATGTCCAATCCATGCCCCCCTGCACCTGGGTCCCAACATTCCCCAATCATGTCCGTAATGCCCATCCTGCCCTGCCAAAAGGCCCAACCAACTATCACACCCACCCACATATCAAAGGCAATTACATGTTACACCCCCAATGTAAATAATGCAATTTAACACATGTCTGTCACACACAATGGCTGCAAGTGAATGACAAAACACCCAACATGACATGCCTGAAAGCAATGAGATGATACGACACATTGAAGAATAAAAAAATATAATGTATTGAACAGCAAACAAGAAAAAACACAAAGCAAATCAAACTAAACAAGAAGAATGTCCAAGAAAAAATTATGAATTATTAAAATAAGGAAATTAAGAAGATCATCCTGGGTCCATGAGCCCTACCAAATTAAACCTAACTGACTACTAACTAAAAAGTGAACTATATACAAAAAAGTGGTGCATTGTCCAATCGCAACCAAAAAAAATTCAAAAAAACAAAGGAAACCTAACCCTAACTATACAACTATATACAAAGGCAGCGGGCTATTCGGACGGCTCACTGGTTGTTGTCATGGGCCAGGGCATCATCGAACTCCTGGTCAATGGCTTGGAGGCAGGCATGTTCCCTGGCCCCGAGGTCCCGCAGGGATAACGCAGTGTCCAGCTCTAACTCCCTGCGAAGACCCTCGAGGCACTCAGCCCGCCTCAGCGCCCTCCGCATGGAGTCCTCCGCCCTGACCATCGTGAGCCGTTCCTCCTCTGCCCGCTGCCGCTCCGCACCTATCCGCTGGCACAACCTCTCCCACACGGAAGCCACTCCCATTCCAGGGTTCTCCTGCCCTCCGGCCGATGCCTGCACCCCCGATGTTGATGGCCCCGAGCCATGATGCCTCCCACGTTGAGCCTGCTGCTGCCTCCGACGCAACTGCCTGTGCCAGCACGACGGCATCCAGGCTGATGGAAACCACCGACGCCGTCGTGCACGTGCCCTGCCCGATGATGCCGTCACATCCTCCATCTGCTGGGGTCCAGTTGCTCTGGTGTCCACCCCTGCTGGATCTCTGACTCCCGACTGTGGCAGGGATGGGATCCCCACCGAGCTGGCTGCATTGGTCGGGGCAGGTCCACAGGGGGCCCTGGTGGCATCTGGGCTGGAAGACGGCAAGGAGAACGACTGGTGGATAGCCTGCACAGAGGAGGAGAGGGCCGCCACATTGGCCAACACATGCAGGAAACCCCCGAACATGGCCGATCCCAATTGGGCCACGTCTGCACGGTGCACTTCGTGATGACGTGCGTGCTCCTCCCGGGAAGCACGCACGGCATCACGAATCACAGCCGTGCGCATCGCGACCCCAATCAGGACCTTCTCCGCACGGCCAGGGGTTCCCACGTCCGCAGGTGGAGGGGAGTCAGGTGACATGGACATCCCCACTACCTGCGGACGGGCCTGGGACGGGGCATCCCTGCTGGTGCATGGTGGTGCACTCACAGGGTCAGGGACAGCGACATGCACAGGCCCCTCCATGGTGACCTGTGCTGCCTCCTGCCCCTGGCCCTGGACTGCACCACTTGCACCAGCAGGGATGCCCCCACCAGGCCCCATGTGTGCCCCAGTGGCGGTCTCCTCCTCCTCTGTGCAAACCACCAACCTGGATGGCTCCTCACCGTCTCCCACCGTAGCAGGCCCCTGTGGGGGCTCACCCACCCCTTCCGCTGCAGCCGTGGGGGCATCCCCGCCGCCTTGCTCCACAGCGCCGTCTCCGCCCTCTTCTTCACTAGCCGCTGCGTAGAGGGAGACAAAGAACACAAGCATCAGGGCACTGTACAATGGTCCCCTAGACAGGAAGCAATAGCAGATGAGCACCACTGTCAAAGTACACTTCCATCATGTCCCTCCACAACACATGGGTCAGTCCAGGCAAAACACACACAGTAACAGGCATGGTGCATGCCATGGACATTTCCATGGATGTCCAATGGACTCTTGAAACATTCAATGATATGTAACTCACATGCATCATGCCTCATGCCCATCACATGCACACACTTCACCTCAGTCACATCCATCTGGCCCCAAACACACCAAACACAGCGGTTACAAGGGTAATTTGGCTGCTTTACTGAATCTCTGCATTGTCACACACATGTGTCATGCATCCATGGCATGCACAAGTCACAGACACGCAGGTCAGGCACACAGACATGGCTACCATATATGTACCTGGCATCAGCACCCATCCCTCACCCCCACCCATGTCCACGTACAGAGACTGGCATGCTCTCATGTTCTAAATCTGAATAGGGCTCCCCATGCGGCATTTCAACACATGCAACAACCATGTGCATCACACATCACTGGTCGCACATGCATTACCATGATGTCCCTGCACACATACATGCATACATGGCCTATGGCACACATACAGGCAAGTATCATAGAACCAGCACACCGCAACATGCCCTGTCTCACACAGTAATGCATGGACACTTACCGCTCAACTCCAGACGGGCCTCCCTCTCAAGGATCTGGGCGTGGAGCGCTGGGCGTACGTGTTCCAGGACCCTCATCTGGATGAAACTCATGCGGCCCCAGCCCCCCTCCACGAGGCGCCGGGCCTTCACAAGGGTCCTGGACCTCAAGTCCTCCCAGCGCTTCTTGATCTTCAGGACGTCGCGGGTTGCCACCCCCTCCGCGTTGATGGCAACCACACAGTCGGCCCAGATCCTCTGCCGTCCTTCCTTGCTGGCGCGGGACGATCCAAAGAGGGCATCATACTGCCCCAGGACATGCTCCACCAGGACACCAACTTCGGTGACAGTGAAGCTGGTGCCCCTCTGCCCCTCTGGCCTGGGGTTGCCACTGGTGCCAGATGTTGAAGTGCCCGACATGGCAACCCCAGAGGCAGGTGTGGGTGGGCAACTGGGTCCTGGGGCTGGGCTGTGGAGCGATGTAATACCAGTCGGGAGTCTTCTGTTCCAGCAGGGGTGGACACAGCAACTGGACCCCTGCAGATGGCTGATGTGCAGGCACCAAATGGCAGGGCACGGTGGCAGCAGGCAGGCAGGCAGGCAGCAGCAGATGGCACGTGGGAGGCTGCTCGGGGCACTGGGGGGCAGTAACTCGGCCTTCTGGGCAGGAGCGTGGGCTTCCGTGTGTTTTCGCGTGGCCAGCTTGATACGGAGTGATTTGGCACGTGAAAATCCTGCACGTCAGCGTGAAATCCGAGGAAAGGCCCTTAGCGCGTAAGCGTGTCAGCACGCATACGCGATTCTATTGGACCAGAGTCCCTCAGCGCGTAAGCGCGTCTGTGACGTGACCCGCACGGGTGTTCCCCACTCAGCACGTGATGACGGGGCACACGTGGAGATACTGCACGTCAGAGTGTCATCGCGTGTAATTGGACAAAAGTGCGCGTACACGCGATTGGCCTATGTACGTGTATTTAATGGGTGCGCGGCCACTTACACACGCAAGTACGTCAGCGAACCTGTATGTCACACGCTGTATCCCGTGGTGCGTGTGAATTTCCACACGCTATTGGACTGGGAACTGGTTTCCAGGGGTGCGCGGGTCACTCGCTGTATCCCGTGGTGCGTGTGAATTTCCACACGCTATTGGACTGGGAACTGGTTTCCAGGGGTGCGCGGGTCACACGCTGTATCCCGTGGTGCGTGTGAATTTCCACACGCTATTGGACTGGGAACTGGTTTCCAGGGGTGCGCGGGTCACACGCTGTATCCCGTGGTGCGTGTGAATTTCCACACGCTATTGGACTGGGAACTGGTTTCCAGGGGTGCGCGGGTCACACGCTGTATCCCGTGGTGCGTGTGAATTTCCACACGCTATTGGACTGGGAACTGGATTCCAGGGGTGCGCGGGTCACACGCTGTATCCCGTGGTGCGTGTGAATTTCCACACGCTATTGGACTGGGAACTGGATTCCAGGGGTGCGCGGGTCACACGCTCGCCTAGAACACGCGCTAAGCATAAATTGCGGACTTTAACAATAACAAGCTCAGACGCCAGGATGAACATACCGTTCCTAGCAGCAGTGGCAGTGGGCTACCAAAGGAGGAGGAGGAGGATAGTCAGGGCCAGAATATTCACACCCAGAACCAGCCTTTTCGGGATGCCTGATGACCAGGTGTATGGGAGGTACAGGTTTCCACCACACATCATACTGGACCTGGTGAGTGAGTGGGAGGATGACCTCACATCACCCACCCTGTGCTCCCAAGCACTCAGCCCCCTGGAGAAGGTCCTCAATGTACTGCACTTCTTAGCCACTGGATCATTTCAGCGGACAAGTGCCATAGTGGGTGGGGTGTCACAGGCCACCCAGTCACGCTGCCTACACCAGGTCTTGAACATCATGACTGCACGCCCATCAGTCCGCAGGCACATATACCTGCCCAGAACACCTGCAGAAAGGCATGCTGCCGCCCTGGATTTTTACGCAGTGGCACGATTCCCCAAAGTGCTAGGTGCCATCGACTGCACCCATGTGGCTCTACGTCCCCCCAGGGCATCTGAGCACGCTCCCACCTGCCATCTGCTGCTGCCTGACTGCCTGCTGGCCACGTGCCCCACAGTGCTGGTGGGTGGGGGTGTTGGGAGACATGGGTGGGGGCCTGGTGGAGGGTGCCCCTGCACTGGTGGGGGTGGTGGGAGACATGGGTGGGGGCTTGGTGGAGAGTGCCCCTGGTGGCGGGGGGTGGGGGTGGTGGGAGACATGGGTGGGGGCCTGGTGGAGGCTGCCCCTGGTGGCGGGAGGGTGGGGGTGGTGGGAGACATGAGTGGGGGCCTGGTGGAGGCTGCCCCTGCACTGCTGGGGGGGTGGGGGTGCAGGGGGACATGAGCAGGTGTGCAGGGTAGTCCCCTGTTTTGTAGGCTGCCTGCAGGGGCCGTGGAGGGTGTACAGGGAACACCTGTGAGGACCCACCCAGCCTAATCGCGTGTGATGATTCCCACGCACCCCTGTAATACACGTACCCTGGCTAATCGCGTGTATAACTTCACGCGTACCCCTGTAATACACGTACCCTGGCCAATCGCGTGTTAAACTTCCCGCGTACCCCTGTAATACACGTACCCTAGCCAATCGCGTGTTAAACTTCCCACGTACCCCTGTAATACACGTACCCTAGCCAATCGCGTGTTAAACTTCCCGCGTACCCCTGTAATACACGTACCCTGGCCAATCGCGTGTTAAACTTCCCGCGTACCCCTGTAATACACGTACCCTAGCCAATCGCGTGTTAAACTTCCCGCGTACCCCTGTAATACACGTACCCTGGCCAATCGCGTGTTAAACTTCCCGCGTACCCCTGTAATACACGTACCCTAGCCAATCGCGTGTTAAACTTCCCGCGTACCCCTGTAATACACGTACCCTGGCTAATCGCGTGTTAAACTTCCCGCGTACCCCTGTAATACACTTACCCTGGCTAATCGCGTGTTAAACTTCCCGCGTACCCCTGTAATACACGTACCCTGGCCAATCGCGTGTTAAACTTCCCGCGTACCCCTGTAATACTCGTACCCTGGCTAATCGCGTGTATGACTTCACGTGTACCCCTGTAATACACGTACCCTAGCCAATCGCGTGTTAAACTTCCCGCGTACCCCTGTAATACACGTACCCTAGCCAATCGCGTGTTAAACTTCCCGCGTACCCCTGTAATACACGTACCCTGGCCAATCGCGTGTTAAACTTCCCGCGTACCCCTGTAATACACGTACCCTAGCCAATCGCGTGTTAAACTTCCCGCGTACCCCTGTAATACACGTACCCTGGCTAATCGCGTGTATGACTTCACGTGTACCCCTGTAATACACGTACCCTGGCCAATCGCGTGTTAAACTTCCCGCGTACCCCTGTAATACACGTACCCTGGCTAATCGCGTGTTGAACTTCCCGCGTACCCCTGTAATACACTTACCCTGGCTAATCGCGTGTTAAACTTCCCGCGTACCCCTGTAATACACTTACCCTGGCTAATCGCGTGTTAAACTTCCCGCGTACCCCTGTAATACACGTACCCTGGCTAATCGCGTGTTAAACTTCCCGCGTACCCCTGTAATACACGTACCCTGGCTAATCGCGTGTATGACTTCACGTGTACCCCTGATATGCACGTTACCCGCTTTGCGTTCCTTGTTTGGCTGCCCTGTAAACTGGTCCAGGGTTAGCGCAGCCCTTTGCGATGATTTAGCGATTTTGCAGGCTTTTCCTTGCGCGAGGGCGTTCTTGGGGGCGTTACTGGCGCTGCTGCAGGGTCGCTGCGATACTCTGCGCCACGGCTGGTTTGGGAGCATGAAATCCATGAATACGCTGTGCGCGGAAATCGGTTTTATCGCACGTGCCTGGCGCAGTCAATCGCACGCGGACACTCTGCGCCAGCCGCTTGCGACACTTTTCTGCGAAATTCTATGAATTACCCTGTTATTATTTTGTTGAACTGGTGAGAGGATTGAAGCTTGGGGAAGGGAACGCAGAGAAGCGTACAAAAGGAAATGTGTTACTATTTTCAATAGTGTTTTCAAACTTGATGAAGCTGAAGCTTGGGGAAGGGAACCCTGAGGGACTTAAACATACTGAAGGTAGTTGGGATAACTTCAAGGGACCTGTGAAGAAGGTCTCACGAACAGCTCTGCGGATTGAACTTATTTGTGACATTTACCCAGCAACAACTGGTGAGAAAACCACCTGACACCAACCCTGGTTTCCATTTTTGTTGAACCACTATTTTTTCTTATTTTTGAAAAGACTTCCTATCGCATTTTTTTATAGAGTGAGGGCAAGCATAGGTTTAGACACAGACGGACTTTCATTTTGCACTCTTAGACAGAGATGGCCCTTAGAAACATTAGTTGAGGGAATTGTCCCTTCAGAGTTAGGGCCAATCAGGTTTTAAACCAACCCTAGAATTTTAGTCAATAGTTTTCAAACAAACCCACTTGAGTCTGTGTCTCTCTTGATACCATGCCTATCTCACACCACCCAGATCCTCTGATGGCCAGACGTTCAAAGTTGCTTGTCCTTAACAATGAGGGCATTATAATTAGCCAGGACCTGATCAACCAGGACGCTAACTTCTGCAGCTGAGAAGTTGAAACCCCTCAGCCTCACCTTGGGGGCGCTGGTCAATGTTCCGCACATGGTATATCTGAGGCTTGGGGGGTTACGCTGGGCCCTGACTATGGGGACTTTGGAGCTGTGGTAGTGTTATAGAGATGTGGAAGTCCCAATATGGCAGATGAGGTGATCATAGAGCCTGACAGGACAGCCACAGAAGAACAGGCTGTGAAGAAATACCAAACACTCCAAGGCAGAGCTAGTGGTCAGCAGCCAGTGACACAGAACCAGGCAGCTGGTGATGTTGAGGTATGGAGGGAAGAACTGGCTGGAGGAGGCAAGATACTCCACAAGGCAGGAGCTACAGAAAGTCACAGTTGTCTACAATCCACACACACAATGCAGCAGTGACAAAATCAGAGGAAGGGCCCTATACGAATAATTTCTTTGCCACATGCAGCGCACCTATGCGCGTAATGCTGTATATGACATGCCTGCCATTGCATGCATGGCGGTGGGGATATTTAGGGGGAAAAAAAGGCGGATTTCCTGGTGTAGGCAGGGTCTACAATATCTAGGGAGAAGAACGCAGATCACCTGGCGTGAGCAGTGTCAGTGATATTTATGGGGTACAACGCAGAATTTGGTGCTGAGATTTACAGGTACCTTGCAGTGAACGCTGCTTGCACCATTAGTAGAAGGCTCCGTGAAGACGGAGAGGACGCGAATGGGGAAGAGGCCATAAGAAAGGTCCACCTGCTAAATGTGATGGTGAGCCTACAGGTGCCCCTGTACCACCAAGGCTCAAGAGAGGCCAGCCTGTAGAGAAGGAACACGCAGCAACCCACAAAGAGGCACATGTCAAGGAGAAGGGGCCAACAAGAAAGAGGTGCTTTACAGATGAGGATCTGACAATCCCCACTGATTACGTCGACAAACACCAGGTCGACCTGTGCTCTTGGGATGGCAGTACCATTACCTTGACCCAGCAGTGGAGGATGAGGCAGGAGGTCACACACAAGAGAATGGGGACCTCATGCGATGGACCAACCCCAGTCTGGATAGGTTTTCTTCTAACCCATCCAAGGGTGACAGTATTCGATTCTTTCCCCAATCCAAGAAGGATTGTGCATTTTTTATTTCTCCTCATCCAGGACGAACTTTGTTATTTTTTTTTGTCCTTGTCCAAGGTGGACTGTATTATTATATTTTTTTCCTAACCACAGGGCAATTTCTGCTCTCGAGGGCAGTGTGTCATCTGCTCATGATATTGTGCCCATTTTCGAGCTGCGGACTGGACATGGCTCAGGTGAGTCAACTAACTTGGTCTTGTGGACTGCTAGAGCCTCCCACATAGAGTTGAATTTTCCATTCCACATTGTTATGTTATTGTTATGGCTATTTGTATAGTGCACGGTCACCCGAAGGCATTTTGGCGCTGAGGAGATAGAAGCCACACAAAGAGGCACCGCAGGATTAGTAGCTGATAGCTCAGAAGAGATGAGTCTACGAAAAAACAAATGATTAGACAGAAGTTTTATAGCAGATGGAAGGCTGTTCCACAGCTTTGCCGCTATAAAAGAGAAGGTGCACCCCCCTAGGAAGGGGGGTACTCACAGCATACCAGCAGAGGCTGAACGCAGTGGGCGATTGGGGACGTATTGCTCAAATTTGACACGCAGATATTCTGCGCCCAGACCATGTAAAGCCCGGTGCACGATACAGAGGGCCTTAAATTGAATATACTGTGTCACAGGCAGACAGTGAAGAGAGAGTAACACAGTAGATATATGGGATCCATAAGGGATACCTGTTGCCACCCTCGCTGCCAGATTCTGGAGTTGCTGTAGCCTGCCAACCAGCCCCTTGGGTTGTGCCAGGTTTAGGGAATTGCAGTAGTCCAGCCTACTCAAAATCATAGCTGCCACTACAAGAGGACGCAATGGTAGTGGAATCAAATGGAGCACTTTCCTTAATATTTTAAGCTGAAAGTGCCCCTGCTGGCATACCGAGGACACTTGGGCCATTAGAGAGAGATCAGACGACATGATCACTCCAAGATTTTTAACCTTAGAAGAGGGTACTAGAAGAGGGCCAAGACAAGAGGGTCAGAAAGAGGAAATCCATAGTGAAGGGTCAGGAGGGGAACCCACCATCAACACCTCAGTCTTGTCCCCATTCAATTTCAGCCAGTTATGTACCATCCACTCTCCAATGGCAGCAGGCACTTATGCAGGCATGCGGACGTCCTGGCCTGATCCAGATCTAAACGGATCAGCAGCTGGGTTCATTCACATACGAGCATCACCTCTTGCAGAGGGAGTGGATGAAGCGAACCAGCAAAAAGATGTAAATATTGAAAAGAACGGGGGACGGAGCAGAACCCTGGGGGACACCACAACTGAGATGTGAAGGTTTAGAAAACAAGTGTGGCAGAGAGAAAGTTTGAGATCTATCAGCCAAGAAGGAGCCGAACCTGGTCAATACCTGGCCTGATACACCAATGTGGCCCAGGCGAGTGAGCAGGGTTGCGTGATCAATGGTGTCTATCAATTGATGTGTATATGTGCAGTCTGTCAGACAGACTCCTTTAGCTGGTCCAAAAGTCCAATGTAATTTCAGGTATCTTGCCTCATCCTGTTCCCACACACCCTTAGAGGACCCCAGCACCCCATTTCCACCCAAGTTCCCATTCCCTCTGCTGGACACTGGCCCACAAAGCACCAATGTGGAAGCCCAGTGTTAGGTGGAGGTGGTGAGGGATTGACAGGACCACAGCTGCACCACCAGGTAATGTTGTGCACTGTCATTCATTTTCATGGCTGGTGACATATGTATCCCAATAGTGACATGATGTGGCACACGTAGGATTTGCATGAGTGATGTAATATGGTGATGATTGGATGATGGTCACTGTTACTGAAGATGTGGGCTGTCCTACGTAATTGTATATGTGCATGTCTCATTGATTAGCTATGCATGAGCTTTGTGGTACTGGTTACATATCCACGATTTGCTGCTCGGATTCAATCTGCTTGGAATATTCCTGTGCACATGTTTTAGGTGGGGGCTGATGCAGTAGGCTCTTTCTCATGTGGCATTACAATTGCAATCCTGTCATGTCAGCTTTGCATGCTATCCGCTGAAATGTGCCATGTCGAGTAGCCACTCCATGATCAGGGGTGGACTGGCCTATGGAGAAGTCTGGTGATTTCACAGTACGCCTTTGCATCCTGGGCCTCTTTTGTGTGGTATTTCCACATTTTGTCATGGAAAAAGGGCTGGGCTTGTGGGAGTGTGATATGGGTCCCCTCTGAAAATTCTTTCCAGGGCCTCTTTTGGTTCCAAATCCACCTAACTCTCACTTTCCACATACGTGGATGATCCTATTATAATGCGCCTATACACAATGTGTTTCAAGAAGCAACAAGACAAGGGAGGAGGGGGGCAGGAATGACAAAACAAACAGTCCTACCAGGCCATGTGACATTCAGATTGTGCAAGTACAGAAAACAGAAGTGCAGGGGAGAGTTTAGGGGGGGAAGTGCCGGTGGGTTAAGCAAGTGCTAGGGGTGACCAGGTGGACAGAGCCTGTGGAAAGAATAGAGTGCAGGGGCAGGAGGTCCACCTGATGGGTAGGAAGAACAGGGCTGAAAGGGCACAAAGAGTGCATGCCCAGGCCAAAGCAATGCAGGGGAGGCTGCCCCGAAATGCAAGTGCAGGCAGGGAGTGGGGGGGCAGAGGAGACATCGTGCACGGATAGACTGGTCGAGGAGAGCCTGGTGCCATGTAAGAATCTGAAGGCACCAGGAAGCCAGTCAATAGGCAGAGGGGAACATTAGCAAGGGAGGGGGAGAGGGAAGGAGGAAGAGAAAGGAGAGTCTTGAGAAGATCTGGAACTTTAAGGCGATCAACTCTGAGAGGGGCACAGAGGCCATTTCAGAGGGAGGCACCTTCGGAGGAGAGAAATCTTCCCTCCACTCTCTGCTTGGAGAAGCTTCTGATCTGCAGAGAGTTGGAGCTAGAATACCAAAGTGCTCTAGCAGGGAGCTATTTAGGGAGAGCAAGTTGTATGTAGTGGGGTTCCATGCCCCAGAGAGCCTTTTGGACAATGCAGAGGGTCTTGAACTTCATCCTCGCAGCAACCGCGAGCCAGTGGAGATATTTTTTGGCTGGAGAGATATGGTCCCTGGGCTTGAGGCCAAGGACAATCTTGCAGTGCTATTCTGGATTAGTTGAAGGGGGCGAAGGGTGGAGTTAGGTAGGTTGAGGAAGAGGCTGAAGACATTGAGTTTCTGGGGGAAGGTGAGGGAAGGGAGGGGTGAGGGAAGGGAGAATGCTCCCTTCCCTCACCTTCCCCCAGAAACTCAATGTCTTCAGCCTCTTCCTCAACCTACCTAACTCCACCCTTCGCCCCCTTCAACTGTCCCTGGAAAGCTCACCGGTTGATTAGTTTTGGCGAGCACTCCCTCCTGCTGCTTCTGGCAGGGGCGCTTGTATGATCTGGACCGAGTTCCTTCACTGGTCCCTTGCATGTGGTAGTCTAGTCCTGCTGCGACTAAGCCACTATACTTCAGGTAAGTGTTCCTGTTTGCCTTTGTCTTTCCTCGTCTGTTTTTGTTGTATTGTAAAGTTTGTTGTTTTGTATTGCTGTTCATTCCACTTTTGATGTTTGCTCTTTTGCTTTCTTCCCTTGCAGGTGATGTTGCCGGCCTGGCAGAAGCTGCGGAGCTCGAGGCGGCAGCCTGAGGGAATGAGGAACGAAGCTGCAGCAGTACAGTTGCTGGTAAATTGTTAAATAGGGGGCGCGCGGGGTTCAAATGCGGCGCAGCCCTAGGACGGATGTTCTAACCTTGTCTTTGTCTGAGTTTGTGGTTGCGGTGTATGGTGCTGCGGCATCGGGTTCAAGATGACTGGATGTCAGGAGATGAGTTTGAAGATTAAGTGATGAATCCCAATCCCAATCTCACGGGTGTTCAGGAGTGCTGTTTCCATGCCTCCGGCAGCTCTGAAGCCAGGCTGGTGGTTGTGGAAGCAACCAACAGATTCATTGTGGTGGATAAGCTGGGAGATGGCCAGCTTCTCCAAGAGTTTGCCCAGGAAGGGTTGGCAGAAGGCTTTTTGAGGCGAGGGTGCACACGAAAGTGCTTGAGGGGTGAAGGGAAGGATCCAGTGGCAAAGATGTGATTTCATAAATCAGCTAAGGCTGGAGCAAGGGAGACAATGTTGTCCTTGATAGTTCTGGAGGAGCAGGGGAGCAACTGTTTGGATGAGCCTTTCATAGAACAGACTTTTCTAGAAACCTCATCAGGTGATATGGGAGAGAAGGAGGAGAGTAGAAGAGAAGGGGAGTCTTGAGGGTGGGTGAAGGGTGTGATCAGTAGAGTGAGGACAGGATGTCCTGAGTTTTGGTAGTGAAGTGAGAGGCCAGTGAAGTGCAGAGGGCCAGCAAAGGCAGAGGTAAACTGGAGACTGCAGCAGTATTGGCGAGATCCTTGCAGATTTTGAAAAGTTCAGCCGTGTTTCTAGTGGCACCAGAGATGCAGGCTTGGATATAGGGCCTCTTCTTCAAGCAGATGGGAAGTCTGTATTGACTTTGAAGCAGACGGCAGGCCAGTTTGTCAGAGGATGTGCTTGAAGCCAGTCACTTGTGCTCTTGCAATTCAGAGAGGCCAAATTGGAGTCATACCAGGAGTTGCGCTTGGAGGCAAGCTTTATGCAGATTCTCATGACCGGGGCAAGGATGCCCAAAGTGTTGGTGATGGAGAGTTAAGATAAGTAAGGGCTGTGTCAGAGTGAGGGTCAGTGGCAGGAGTAGGAGGGGTGATGAAGGTGGGGGCAAATGCAGCAACTGACACATGATTCATAGGTGGAATAACGGAGAAGGAGACTGGCAGTACAGGTGGTGGATTAGTCAGGGGCCCAGGAGGTCTAGGTGAGAGGACAAGAAGCATGATCAGACCAGGAGAGAGCATTAGTGAGAGGATTGGAGAGGGGGATGTCTGCAGAGATGAGAGCATCCAAGGCATGGCTGGCTCAGTGTATTGGACCAGAGGGAAGAATGGAGAGGGAAAGAGAGTCACATAAGTTGCAGCATGGTCCAGAGGCTGCATCAGGGGAGTCAAGGTGAATATTTAAGTCTCTGAGGATGAGAAGTGTGGAGGTGGAGACCAAGAGTGAAGAGGTGAGGTCAGCCCACTCTGAGAGGAAGAGGGAGATCTGGCCAGGGGTCCTGCAGATGGTGGCCAGAGTCTGCTATGAAGCATTTGAAGGAGGAATAGGCTTGAGTGGGTATGATAGTAGCAGGGACCCACTCAGGGAAGATCAGGGCCACTCCAGACCAGTTAGGCCTGGAATTAGAGAGGATCTCGTAGCACACAGGAAAGTGTCAAAACCTGGAACAGAGCTGGCAGTGAATCATGTCTTGGTGAGTGTGAGGATGTTGAGGTCTTAAAGGAGGTGGCAGATGTCAGAGGAGTGTTTGACGGCGGAGCAAGAGTTGACGATCGCTAAACGGAGCAGTTTGCCACTTTCGAAGGTCTTCCTAGGAGGGGTACATGAGTGTGAATCACCTGTCTGAGGGGTGGCAGAAGAAGGAGTGGCAGGAGAAGGGATGAAGTTGATGAGAGATGGAAGACCCCTGTCGAGAAGGAGGAGGTTGAGATAAAAGCCCTGGACCATGATAGTGCTATTTAGGTAGACATTATTGATGGCCCTAGAGGAAAGGAATGATGCCAAGAGTACTTCCCAATGGGTGCCACCATTAATGGGAGAGGAAGAGAAAGTGGAGAGCACTGGGACCATATCGGGAGTCCAAGGGTCCGGAGAGGGAATGACAAAGAGGATGACAGGGGAAGTCTGCCTGGAAGAAGAACTGACATAGGTGTCAGCAATGGGCAGGCCTGGATTGGAGGCCAGGAGGTCCTTCATGAAAACCTTTCTTTCAGACTGCGCCGGAGGGATAGGATAGGTAATATAGTAGCAGTTAGAAAAGATAGGGGAGATGGATAGAACCATTGAGGGAGAGTGCAGAGAGAAGGAAGAGTGGAGAGAGGGAAAAACTGCAGTACACAACACCGATCTAATACGCACAGCAATGCAACAATCTAGAATCAAGTGCCCAGGAAATGGAAAAAAAAGCCTGTTACATCATACAACATACAGCAGAAAGCAGGAACCCTAGAAACACGTTTTCTGGATAGAGGAAAATCCTAGATAGAGGGATAGAGAGGAAAAGCCTAATTTCTTTTAAATACAACAGCAATGCAAAACACAGATTCGAATTTCCTAGCTGGAAAAAGCCTCGTTTTATAAAGACAACAGCAATGTAAAACACACAGATTGACTTTCCTTGAAAGAGGGAAAGCCCCAATGGCTACCTAAGACAATTCACCAGATGCCAGATATGGATAACATACAACTGTGTGGTGGAGCAGACTACAACTCAGTTTATAGGAGTAATAAGAGAGGAGGGACAGTTAAAGAGAAAGCAGTAATGGCTGTTCCACCTGATGCACCTTTCTTACCTTGTCAGTCGCAGCTGGTTGACGGCTGCGCTGCATGCTCCTACAGTGAATCAGAAAGCAGGAAGGAGGTTGAGGACAAGATTGGGGCACAGGGTTTCTGTGAAAACGAACACAATGGGCCTCATGCTGAGTTTGCCGGTCTGGAAATAAGGGTGCCAGTAAGCTCACCAGCACCCTTCTTTCTGGACTGGCAAACTACATGTTTGCCTGCCGGAGATGCTGTGCCTGACAGGTCTAACCCTGTCGGGCACAGCGGTCACGGTAGGCAAAGCCGTCACGGAAGCACCGGCACCATTAACAACAGTGCCAGTGCTTCCATTTCATAAAATTACTGGCACCTGACTTCCCGGATGCCAGACTTGTAATAGCCTGGTGGCACCTGCAAGTCAGGCACCAGTACAATTTTACGGGTCCGGCGGCAACCCGACGGTAGCACCGTCAGGGTTACCGCCAGACACGTAATGAGGCCCAATGTTTAGGCCCCATTTCAGTAAAAATGGCTGCAGGTGGAAAAAACTTACCTTGGCTGGCGGTGATCAGAAATGCACGCTGAGCAAGGAAGCAGGCCTCACAATACTGGCCTTACTGACAACGAAGGTCAGACCAATCAGGGAAGGGGGCATGAGGGGAAGCAGGTGCAGACAATCAGAAAGCAGGAAGCGGGTCGAGGACAATATCAGTGCACAGAGGGTGCTCAGGAAAATTACCACAATGTTTGGGCACAAGTTCAATACAAAATGGCCGTAGGTGGAAAAAACTCAACTTACCCCGGCTGGCGCTGATCAGAAATGCATGCCGAGCAGGGAAGTAGGCCTCACAACGCTGGCCTTGTTTGTTTGTTTGTTTATTTGTATAGCATGACAAACCCGAGGATATCCGGGCGCTTTGCAATTACACAATAGTAAAACGTATGTTACAGAGTACAGAGTTACAAAGTAGAAAAGGTACCAGAGACTCATTACATCACATTCTGAATCAAATAGAACCGGTTACATTATAAAAACAATTCCATGAGAATATGTGAAGCCATTACATGAAAATAGTTTACAAGTCAATGTACAAGTTTGCGTTACATATGAGACGACAGGGTATTCTTACTGGAAAGTGTAAATAGGCACAACTTCGTGGACATATGATTAACACTTACAAGAGTGCAGTTTTATCTTACATATTGAGAAAGCAGGTATTCTTACTGAAAGTGTACATAGGTAGGCTAGTTACGATATATACAAGATGAACAGGTTGATGCAGATTATATATCAAGCAAGAAGAGCCAGCATTTAGTCTTTTTTCTGAAGCTGTGGAGGGATGGGTGAGATCTTAACGCTACAGGCATGGAATTCCACAGCTGGGCTGCCATGACCGGGAAGCTGCTTCCCCCTACTTTCTTCAGCTTGTATCTGGGGACCTTAAGGCAATGTAGGTGCAAAGTTCTGGTAGGACGTTCTGAGATATTTTTGGAAAATGTGTCCTCTAGATATTTAGGGGTGCAATGGAAAGACATTTTGTGAGCTAGGGTTAATGATTTAAACTTGATTTTGTCATTGACTGACAACCAGTAAGTGTTCCGTCTGACGTCCGAGATGTGCTGTCTTCTGGGAATACTGAAGGCAGTTCTTAATGTGTTGTTTTGCATTATTTGCAATTTGTTAATATTGTGTTTACTTGTCCCAAGAAAAAGTGCGTTGCAATAGTCTATTTTCGAGGTAATTAAAGCTCTTGCCAAGGTGGTACAGCTTTCCGAAGAGAGGAAAGGTTTACAAGAGTTAATTAATTTACAAGTATAGGCTGAAGCCGATGCTGTAGCATTGACCAGTCTGTTCAGGTTTAGTGCAGAGTCGAGCTAAAAACCTAATGTTTTTATTTCCTTGGCTACTTGAGTGTTTATGCCATTGATGCTGAATGATTTAATCTGATTGCTCAATTTCTTTATTTTTAATGGCGAGCCAATGAGAAGGAGCTCAGTTTTATCGTCATTAATGCACAGACCCTGAGTGGCCTTCCACGCTTGGATAATGAGATACATTTTATTCAATAGGATGGAGCCAGTGTGATAATCTCCAGAGATAGGAATGAGAATCTGAATGTCATCTGCATAGTTAGTGAAGGTGACACCCAGATTATCTAGGTCATCAAAGAGAGGATTTGTGAAAATGTTATACATCGTTGGAGAAACACAACGCAGGTTATAGGTGTGGGCTTAGCTGATGCAATGAGTGGGAAAACTCTCGTAGGCCAGTTATTCAAAAAGGATCACTAAATCAAAAGCAGCTGATAGGTCCAACAAGAGGAGAAGGGCCAGTTTCCCATTGTCCTTTATTTCATCCATTTGATTTTTCAGGTCAATGAGGGCTGATTCTGTGCCATGTTTAGGCCTAAAACCTGACTGGCGGAATCCTAGAAGATTATTTGTTTCAAGGTAGGTCTGTATCTGCAAGTAGGCCGCCTTGTCTAAAATGTTCAGCAAAAAGGGGACTGTAGTTATAAGTCTATAGTTAGTCGGATATTGGGATCTAGATTCGCTTTTTTTAGAAGGGGAGGACCCATGCATCCTTTAGATTGGTTGGGACAGTACCAGAGTTGAAAGATGAGTTGATTAGGGAGGTAATGAATGGGGCTAAGTCATTATCTGCCTCTTTGGTTAGTGAAGCTGGACATATGTCTCCCTGGCATCTGGAAGGTTTGAGGGAAGCTATTATGATTTCCACTTCATGGCTAGTAACAGGGGTACATTTGAATCAATTGCAAGATTTGTCTGTGGTTCTAGCACTAGCAGGTCGTTAGATAAATCCTGTTTTTTTGCTTTCATTTTATCTTGTAGGGTAGAGATTTTGTTAGACAGCGCAGATTGGATATTGCTACACCAATTCTTGTCCTTAATGCAGGTGTCGGTATTAGGGATAGGTCACTCTAGTTCTCTCAGGATAATAATGAGTTCTCTTGTACTTGAGCTGGCTTTATTAATTCTGTCATTGTAAGTGTCTTGCTTAGTTTGGAGGATCTCTAATTTGTATTTTAGGGCAATTTTAGTGAAATTATCCTTGTTTTTAGCGCAGTAGGATTGTTTTTCCAAGTGGATTCCACGCACCTTTTTTCATTACGTAAGGATTGAAGGTTTGGAGTGAACCATAAGTTCAGGTGAGCTTGGGGTTTGCCTTTAGGCAGTTTTAAAGGTACTATTTTGTCAATAGCTTGGTTTATCATTAGGTTGTAGAGCTCTACCAAAACCTCCGCATTTGAACTGATAGATAAGTGATTGGTGATAGATTTGAGTAATGTAAGTACGTTTTCTACTGTTATGTTACTCTTGTTCCTTGTAGGTAATGGAGGTGCCAGGAAGTTATGCAGGGAAGGTTTTAGACTATTTTGCAAAGTGAAAGAGATCAAGTGATGGTCGGTCCAAGAAAGGGTTCATTAGATGTTATCGTGATAGCACAACTGAAGTCAGCCACCCAATCTAAGGATCTTACTTTAGTATGTGTTGGTGTATTGATCCTCTGGATGAATCCTAGTTCAGTAATAGTGTGTGTGATTGCGGCAGCATGCGCGTCATTTGAGACATTTAGCCCAAGGTTAAAATCTCCAAGTACTATGATCTATGAGCTCGGTTTCATGTTGGAGGTGAGTAGAGAAGTAATATCTTCCTTGAATGTTGAAATGCAGGCAGGAGGTCTGTATAGCAGGAGCAAAGTTATAGTATGGGAAGCTGCGAGTTGCAGTTTAACTGTCAAAAATGTGCCTGAAGGGAAAGGTAGGTGTGTCGAAGCCCTGAGTCGTAGATTAGTTTTGGCAATAAATGCAATGCTGCCTCCTCTTGAAATGTCCCTATCTTTTCTTAGTATGGTGTAATCCTTGGGTATAGCAAGAGAAAGAGCTGGTCCTGCGCCCGCATGGAGCCAAGTCTCTCTGATAGCTAGAAAGTGAAGTTGGTTAGAAGTTATGATGCCGGCGATATCTAGGGCATAGTAATGGGTGTATTAGTGACTTGGTTAAGTGAAGGTAAGAATAATGTTGGTCTTATATGTTCTGGCTGAGGTAGCTGCTCAAGTTTGTGGGTAGCTAGATTTAAGGAAGGCAAGAATGTAGTAGGTCTAATGCGTATAGACAAAGACGGTGAGGTAGGCATGATGGAACGGAATATGATGGCTGTATTGGCAGTGTCCCAAAAGGTGAGTGGCGTGCTGCAGCAGATTATTCCTAGTAAAACTATGAGAATGTGTAGACAAGAGTGCATGGTTAGGCTGATGATGTGATGCAAAGGTAAATCGAAGTTTAGCTAGACGGTGAGGAAGGGCCTATCTACATTTAATGCAAACACTAGTAGCTAATGTGGGAGTATATACATTCGAAAAACTAGTCATAGGATGGCTAGATTTAGCACGCTGCAGTTTAAGGAGCTCTGCTGACTTTAACCAAGGACAGCAGTTGAGATTGAAAGTCGGGCCAATCAGGGAAGGGGGCAGGAGGCGAAGAGGGCGTGGTGAATCAGAAAGCAGGACAAGGACAAGATCAGCACACACAGGGTGCCCAAGAAAACCAACATAATGTTTGGGCACAATTTCAGTAAAAATTGGCAGCAGGTGGAAAAATCTCAACTTACCCCAGCTGGCGCTGATCAGAAATGCATGCCGAGCAGGGAAGCAGGCCTCACAACACTGGTCTTGCCGAGAATTAAGGTTGGGCCATTCAAGGAAGGGGGCATATGGGGAGGCAGGTGTGGGAAATCATAAAGCAGGAAACAGGCCGTGGACACAATCAGCATACACAAGGTGCTTAGGCGAACTAACACAATGTTTGGGCACAATTACCGTAAAAAAAGGCTGCAGGTGGAAAAAACTCAAGTTACCTTAGCTAGCACTGATCAGAAATACTCTTCGATCATGGAAGCCAGCCTCACAACACTGGCCATGCTGATAATGAAGGTTGGGCCAATCAGGGAAGGGAGGCGGGTGCAGGTAATCAGAAAGCAGGGAGTCGGTCGAGGGCAAGATCAGCACACCCAGGGTGCTTGGGAAAACTAAAACAATGTTTGGGCACAATTTCAGTAAAAAATAGCTGCAGATGGAAACAAACTCAACCTACCCTGGCTGACGCTGATCAGAAATGCATGCCGAGCAGGGAAGTATGCCTCACAGCACTGGCCTTGTCGATAACAAAGTTCAGGCCAATCAGGGAAGGGGGCGGGAGGAGAGGCGGTCGCGGGGAATCAG
The DNA here is from genome assembly GCF_040938575.1 of Ambystoma mexicanum. Classification (NCBI taxonomy): domain Eukaryota; kingdom Metazoa; phylum Chordata; class Amphibia; order Caudata; family Ambystomatidae; genus Ambystoma; species Ambystoma mexicanum. Next base: position 1,166,185,858 of record NC_090935.1, on the reverse strand, counting down.
AAAGCAGGAAGCGGATTGAGGACAAGATCAGCACACACAGGGTGCTTGGGAAAACTAACACAATGTTTCGGCACAATTTCAGTAGAATATGGCTGCAGGTGGAAAAACTCAATTTACCCTGGCTAGGGGTGAATCCACGCCAAGCAGGGAAGCAGACCTCACAACACTGGCCTTTTCCGAGAATGATGGTCAGGCCAATCAAGGAAGTGGTCGGGAGGGGAGGCGGTCGCGGGAAATCAGAAAGCAGGAAGAGGGTTGAGGACAAGATCAGCACACAAAGCGTTTGGGCACAATTTCAGTAAAAATTGCAGCAGGTGGAAAAAATTCAACTTACTCCAGCTGGCGCTGATCAGAAATGCGCAATGACACTAATATTGCATCAATTCTGGAAAAGATTCTATGAACTTGTCAAAAGTGTGCATAATCCTTACAGGGACCATTTCTGAATCTCCAGATATCAATAAGTCCCATTTCCCTGAGAAGGTTAGTGAAAGCAACTGCATTTCTGTTATCGACTCATGTAGATGGGAGCGTCTTATCCATGTCTGGATCTGGAACAAGGTTAAAATCTTACCCCATCATTACTTTACCATTAGCAAAAGCCAGAGCCTGCGGCAAGAAGGTAGCCACAATCTGATCCTGTTTATCATTAGGTTCATATATAGAGAAAAGCGAGAACATATGACCCATCAAGCGGCCTTTGACTCCCAGGAACCTCCCCCCTAGATCACAAAAAGATTCTTAGGCTTAACAGATGGGGTTGTCCTAGTGATAAAGATAGCCACAACTTCTGACTTCTCTCCCCCTGTAGCAAAGAAACTGAGAAAACTCATACCCAGCAGATGAGTCTCCTGGAGGAAAACAGAGGCTGTCAAATCACACAATTTTGACAAGACTGATTTTTTCTTCATTGGTGAATTTAGACCCTGGATATTCCACATTAGCATACAGAGTGAGTCTGTCAACATACTTTCAGGAGGGTTTGCCATGTGGTTCCCTAATCACAACATCCTCATAAGGATCCTTCAGAGTAAATACAATATCTGTCCTCCACCCTGTGCCTGCTGTCTCTATCCCACTTTCATTTTCTCTAATGACATGTCCCAATGCCCACCACCTCATCCCACTTCCCAAAATGTGCTACACAACAACCCGTATAAACTGAGATTACTAATCAAACAATATAGAGGTTATACCGAAGTTAGGAGAACAATTGCCCTGTTATTACAATATACCAGACTCCGTAAACTCAAGATCATAATGCAAATCACCCAACATCACGCCTAACAGAAGTTATGCCCACAAATGTTATTTAAAGTTGAGAAGGTTATTCCCAGAACAATAGACAAGAAAGACTCATTGAGCATTCATGTCAGATTATTCAGGTTCCAAGAGAAATGTCTAGTTTTACTACTCCTTCCAACTCTGGTTCAGGTTCCCACCCTAGAGGCACCCCTTGCGGAGGATGACTCAAACTGCCTATCTGAGGAAGGGGTTCCCTGCTCGTCTGGCACCAAGAGTTGTTCTGCTTCCTTCATATTCTTAATTGCCCAGTTCTGTTTTCAGTAGTTGAACAAAAACGCTGTAGGAAAGCCCCATCTATAGAGAATCCGCCTCTCGAGCAGCCATTCTGTCATTGGCCACAGGTTTTTTTTTCCTGGACAGGGTTAAAGCAGCGATCGTTACACCCCTAAAACTGATCTCGGAAAGTTGCCTGGATGCTGCCATTATTTGTTCGTTGACAGTGTAGAAGTGAACCATAGTAAGTATATCCGGCACAAAACCTTTACAAAGCTGGCTAAGGGAGCAGGTTTGATGTGTTCTGTACAGTTCGACATCCACGTCATCAGCAAGTTTAAGGATAAAACAAAATATACCTTATTTGGGTTGGCATCCCTAGTATCTGCACATTATTTCTTCGGGAGAGCTCTTCCGTGTCCTCCTGTCTTGCTTCGAGAAGTTCACTGCAAGCCTCTAAAGCTTCAATTCAATTAGCCTATTCGCTAGTTTTGTTAAATTGATCACAGCGCGTATTTTCAGCTTCTTCCAGGCGCTTTTCCAAATCCTCCACACCTTTATGTAAGGAGGCTATTTTGTGTGAGTTCTTTGACATGCTACTCTTGATGTCTGATTTGATTTCGGTAAGCCTGTGTTGGAGGTCCGATTTAGTGGCTCAATTGGGAAATTCAGCTTAATCAAACTCCTCATGGACCAGTGCCATCATAGTTTCACTTTTATTCCCCCTATCCTGAGCCTGTAACAGAATAGCAACATCGGAGGTTTTGTGTTCTTTACTTGATTTCGTCATATTGAAAGCCTCAGGATCATGCAGCCAGAAAAAAAAAGCCAAAGTCTTATGACAGAGGGGTTAGGCCCAAGCAAATAGGAGGGGTCACCACAATATGTAGTGTGCCCAGGCAAATAATGTTCCATGTAGCTCAAAGTGTTGAAGGACACTCTAGCACATCCAAACCAGACTTCATTCAAGTTAAGAGAGCAGGGCAGATCACTTCCCAAATGGGGGATCAAGCATTTCATATGTCAAAGCTTGCAGAGTCTTTCCCAACAATAGGGGGATTCCACAGCCCCAGGTCAGGCAAAAACACCAAATTCAGGAAGGGCCCCACTCCAACTGCAGAGGTCCAGACAGCAACTAGGAGCAGCACCCACAGTCGCAGCACCTCACCTTGTCTCAAGAAGCAGTCAGGGACAGCCTCCCGATTCACTTCTGTATGAGACAAAAATGGGGCACCCTTAATGGCAAAGGCAGCCTAGTCAAGGAGGCCCAGAGGATGCCAGAGCTCAATGAGGGATCGTAGCACCGGTGAGGACACCAGGGAAAAGGGCTTGCCACCTCCAACATCACAGCTCGCCCCCAGAAAGCATGGGGCGTGGAAGCACGGGCCGATGTTCACAGAGACCCCTATCAAAGAGTGGGCAGCACCAGTTTGTTGTGTGCAGTCGGACAGGCAGCCTCTGCCTCATTGATTCAAACACAGTAGTCCTAAAATTATAATACAAACTGAAATATAAGTCCTGAAATTATAATACAAACTGAAATATACACATACAAAAATATAAATGCTTGATGGACTCCAATTGCCTGATAGGGGATAAAATAAGACCTTGAATTAATGTTGCATTGAATGCTAAAACATATACTAACCAATGTTAAAATTAATCATGGTGAATGGGTAAGGCAATTGGTTCCAAATGCAGTTTCATATGTATATTCATTTTAAATCTGCATACAGGACAAAGAACAGAGAGCACTTTGAAAAAAAAAATAATACTTGTGTGGAACTAAGCTTCTTATCATACAGATTACAATGAAAAGCTTAGAAAAATATAAAGTTTGCAAAATTACTAATTGGACAGTTAAATAGGGTCTGGAACTGTAAAAAAGACCTTGATATTTTATTTGATGTGACTTACGGATTTCAAATTACAGATGCAACTGCAATTTGTTAACCAAACTGTACAATCAAATTTTGCTGAAAACGTTTCTCTTTTTAAACCATTTCCCAAACAGAACTTTAATGGACTAGCATCTGATAGAGAATCATAGGAATTCAAGATGACATTGGATTAAGAAGTCCATTTGGATCTTCTCTGACAAGTGGGCAACAAAGTTTTTTTTTAGCCCTGTAGCTCCAGGAATCTGATAATTGACTCCAAATTGCAACTTTTTAAAATTCATAGACCGTGTAATAAATAATTATTATGGGGAACATATCTCATGACCTATTTCAGTTTGTCTCATATTGAGGTATTGAAATGCATCACAATTTCCACTAGCTCGCAACACCGACCTTGCTTTTAATTTTCAATGTAATGTTCTAATTCATGTGTTGCAAGGTCAGCACTGCATTCTAGTGGGCATTTTCGGACAAACATTTAAAAGGGAAATGTATTTCCTGAGGGGAGGAAATCAGATTAAATCAGATTTTAGTAAAATCCCAAAAGTCTAAGCAGACTATATACTGTTCAGCCTGAAATACCTCTATAAAAGCCTGCAAATAATGTTCTTATTGCAAGCTAGTTATGACAACCCTGCTGACCTGTAATAAAAAAAATCACATCACTACAGCTCTCTACTCAGTTATTACAGTAGAGTTGTGACATCACAATGCCTGCTGCTTGAGCCAACACAGAGTATATTTCCAACTGTCATTGTAGTACTTACTTGAAGACATGGAAAGCTTTTCAAACTTCTTTCTTGTACAATAGCTTTCTATGACACTTTACAGCCATCAAATGATAAGGAACTTGTTACGGTAGTGTGTTTATTTTGTGCACTGTTGAGTGTTAAACTCACAAGAGCAAGCATCTATCTTTATGTTATTACTTATTTTAAATAACAAAATGTTTTTAGATTCATTGCTTAACGTTTTGTGGGGTTCAATGCATCCCCGGATGTCATTTGATGCCATTTCCTTCCCTTAGGAAAGTGGTGGGGTAGGATTGCCTGATTTGTTATATTATTTTAGGCCTGTCTGATTTAGCCTGGTCCCAACCTAAGTGAAGAACATATATGAGAAGCAATGAGTACACCTGGAATATTGTGTGTTGTCCCTGTAAAGGTTGGGGTTGCTATGGGTGCCCAAGGAGGTGATTCCTTAAATAGTCAATGAACATCCAGTGTTGCTACAGTTTTGTAATGTATGAACGGACCATTGAATGGCAAGGCCCTGTCAATCTGCCCTTCTTTGCTTGTCGTTTCTGACGGGGAGGCATGGGAGGGGCTAATGTGCTATATAGTTAGTTTCAGGTCAGCCTGGAGCAAGCACCTCTCCTTTGGCCTCAACAGAGGTTCATAGACTTACAAACTGTGGAGAATTAGTTGGGACCAGGGACCTTGTCAGTGTATCGATACTTGCAACTGCAGGGAATATTAGCAGTGAATCATTGGAAGTGGAACGTTTTCTGAAAGTGTGGGGTCCTGCCAGAACAGGAGATGGAGGTTTCACTTTATCTCCAACATGTATATGATCTTTCTGGTGGTCAGGAGTTCAATATCAATCCTATCCAGGCTCAAATGGGAGAGTCAGTTAGGATTGGACATCTCTGTTAGCCCATTGTCTCTTCTTTGTGACAGGACCAATAACGTTTCACTTTCCAATCAATGTACGCTATGAAGGCTCAAGCTCTTACGCAGATGGCAACTTCCACTGCCAAGACTGGTGAAAATATACAGAAGTGTTATTGATACATGTTGGAGGAATTGTGGGGAAGGTGGACATTAGTGTGATGGACCCAGGCTTTCTGGTTGTAGTTACCATCGTGGATCAAGTGTTTTTATGGAATAGGATGCATCTTGGATCCAATTATGGCCATATTTTGTCGGCATGCAAGAGAATAGGTATCCATTGCCCTTCCCCATATGGGATATTAAATGCTCTAGCTCTGAGTTTTCTGTCAATAGCTTAAAAAGGGACTCATCCCCCATGCAAACAAGAGTGGTTGGGAAGATTTGTGAATTCTATAATATGGAAAGACTAACTCACTGGTTAGAAGAATCATGAAGGAATGCTGAGGCCGAATGCAGCTCAACAAATTTCCATGTTGGAACATCTCAATAAAGATCAGCGGGGTGAGTTCACCCTATACATCGATACTGAGTCAACCCTTTTGCAATACCTGTTGCATCTGGAACCAAACATAGCTACTTGGTTACCTTTTTGCAAGGGGAAGGGAGGGCTGCATTGGGCAGGGTGGGACACATTTGAAAATGTTGGTGTTTTGGTACTGGGAGGGAATTTGGTTGGGGGTTAATTTTGTTAGCCCGCTTATGTTGCTGAACTTGGATGGTCAGCTTAGTTGAGAGAGTCTTGGCCAGCATATTAGGAGACCCTCAGAAAAGGAAAAGACGAGACTCAGTTATGATTAGCCAAGAACGCCAAACTCATTTCTAATCGTATTTCTGTTGAGACATGACTGTGTTTTTTTGTATTTGAAAAAAACATTGAAATTCAATTAAAAGAAATACCTGCTATTTTTCTCTAACACATCACAAGCTGTGTATTCGTTTTTTTTATTTAATTAAAAAATATTACACATTGATTAGATGGATCAGCCACTGGAATATCTCTCACATTAAATTAGTTTAGGTGTTAAAGCAGATGACAGTGTATGGCCATGTATTTTAAGGGGTAAAATGACCCCTACCATATGTAAATATGACATTATAAGTCAACTCTGAGTACTGTCACCTTATAAAGGTACTCATCAGTCAGCCTTGTTTCTCTATTTGGTCACCAAACTCCTCAGTGACTTGCAATATCCTTACAAGTTATGGCCGCAGAAATGTTATATCAATATCAACTCCCTCACCACCTTCCGCAAAACACTAAAAACTACCCTCTTCACATAAGGACCGACACATCAGCACAAATACTTATCATTTAGGTTTGTAATTATAGCCCAAATGCTATATTTGTAACAACAGTATGATTTCCTGTACTACTCATAATATGTCAACAATCGCTATCATATGTACCATGTAACTAAGTTATTGCAAGTAACAGCGCCTCAATGCCCCTGGGCTGCTTGCGCGCTATATAAATTTAAATAAATAAATAAATAAATAAATAAATAAATAAATAAATAAATAATTTAGTCATTGGGTCATTAATACCAAACTTCAGTTTTGTTTTAATATAGTGCCAGTAGCTATATTCCCTGATACAATTCCTCATGTCCTTCTTTATTGATATTTCAACTGATTCACTGAGAGACTGGTAGCCCAATATTTGCAGGTCTATGGCCAGCTTAAAAAGGCCAGATGTGGCCTGCCGCTTCACTGTGCCTGGTGTTACATTACAATGGCTATATCTGCTTTTGTGTTAAGTTCTCAACATTTGCCTTTTTTTCTGAAACTCACTTTTCACACCCACTCTGGTTACAAATCTCTATAATGATCCAGTCCTGTTGTGCCTGCTAGGAAGCCGAGAAGACTGTATATTAAATGTGTGTCCTTCATGGGACTGAAGAATTGATGTTAGTGCTGGATTAGCCAGCTTCCTGATACCAAGGCTTTGTGGGTGCTCTGGACTGCTATGGTGCCTTAACTTCCTGCTTTCCTGGGTTGGTTGCCATGCCCACGTCCCTGGGGTCTTCGAGCATGCCTAGTTGGAGTAGTGTCCTATTGAAGAGTATTGCTGCCAGGAGCTTGAAGTAGCTCACTGAAGCCAAGAGCTTTACACTGTCATTTTCAACTACAGACTGGGTAAAGATGAGTTTTTGACATGGCCAAAAGCAGTCACCACATGGACAATAGTGCTACTGCTAACTTCGAATGTACCATAGTGATCCAATGGAAAAACCTTAACAAAGTCTGAAAACCATTGGGGTATTGGGTTGACACTCCAGCACCATTCTGGGAAAGACACACACTCCTGACAGGGTGTAGTAATTCTCCCCTGCAGATAATATTTAGTCCGGTACAACCTGTTATCATTTACTCTTGCAAATGCAATCCAGGCCAATGGACCTCTTTTAGGATCCACCCCTTAAGCATCCCTTGCCGGCTTTGATTAAGATCCAGAGAATCCTGAAAAAGATGAAATTACTGCAAAATGGCTGCAACTCATTTTTACTATCCTTTCACTGCCTTTTGGCCACCTAACCACACATTCTGCCACCAGAAGCTTTTTTCTTACTTGTTTCTTCTTCTGCTGTGGAAGTGTACGCCAGAAGCTTTCATGCTACACGTGACTCTTTCTTTGATAATTTCCTGCTCAAGTTGCAGGTGAAGACTGCACCCACGATCCTCTGTGAGTATCACCCATGGCTGTGATGAACTAATCATGCAAAAACTTCAGATGCCGGTAAGAGATATGAGACATACCCTAGCTCCTGAGCAACACATTCTGAAAGCATGAGTTAAATATCTATCCAGTGGTCTTCTTTACAGTATAAGTACTTCTTTCGCACATTGAATGTGGACTTTGAATCTTGGTGGCAATGTCTTAGATGTGCGAAAGAATTGTCAACATTTGTCGACCTTCAAGTTAGACTGGTATGAAATTGTTCAATGATCTGGGTTACCACTTTAAGCCATGCCCTACCCCCGGACATTCGGCAGAATCATAGCTCATGGATCCAATTCAATGTAACAGACTGTGCGGGTGTCAAGGCGCCTAACATTTGATGGAGTTCCCAGCGACTCATGCACAGTGTCCATTGCCAACTTCAAAACTGCACTGCACCCTCTCTTATGTGGGTCACAAGCTTGTTGGAAAATGCTGATGAAGAATTGGAGAAACAAATTCTTGGATATCACCTACATGAGATTACCACGCTATAATGGGCTGGGAAATATTATATAAAAACTCGATATGAGTTGGGCACAAAAGGGGCCATTTAAACAATGCTGAGAAAAAAAGTTTGAGCCCTGTTCACCTGAGCGTTGGGTTACTGATTTATTCAATATGTAGATATTGATGATATACATGGATTCAACCCAATTTGTTGGTGCTCTCTTTATTGTGAGATACCATACAAGCAGCCTGGCAATACTGACTGAGCCCTGCCGTAGGTCACCATCCTTGCGGAAACTGTTGTGGCTGCCAATTTACCTCACGGGCCACGAAGTTCATGTATCATAATTGTGTCTGGGAACTATGTAAATTCACCAACTGCCAAAGTCATAATGTGGTGTATGGCATCAAATGTCTCTGTAACCTATTGTATATAGGAATGATAAGCAGGAAGTGGTCACAAGAATTAATGAGCATCGATCACGGATTCACTAGTTTCACACTTCATGGAAGCCCAGCATACGGCTGATGACATCACTTGGAACGTAATCGATCAAATACAGCATGACAATTGCAATTTTTCGATCGCCAATAGATTACTAAAATTGGCACAAAGATGGATACATCGATTACAAGCACATATTAACGGGCCGAACAAGGAGTTACAGTGACCTTTGTTACTCAATTAACTTTCAGAATTACTGTAGAGAGATATCAAGTCCTCTCCCTACGCTCAACCAAGATGGCCGCCAGCATATTCCCACCACAGTTTTTGCCATCCTCTGTCTAATTACAGGCTGTAACATTGTTGTCCCTCTTTTAGGTCTAATTTTGTAATATCCATTGAACAACCATCAATCACATCGTGATTGGTACTACTCGATTGCCACTGCTGACTCGAGAGTGGTTTTCTCACCAGGAATTACGGTTGAACCATGAGGAAAATTGACAGATCGCCATTAACTGGCACAGCGCTCATTGATTCAAACAACACAGGCAACATACCTGTGCGCTCCGTACCACCATTGATATGACTGCAGTATGAATAGCCTAGTTTGGGTGTTTTTCCATTACAACAATGTAGTCTTTTGCATTCGACTCAGCAGTTATCAACCCCCGGTGGATGCTTTCCATCACCTTTACCGATACATACAGTGATGCCTTCCTGCAGCCAATTGTTAGATTGCATCCTGGGTGAGACGATTGCCCCATAAGTGCCTACTAAACAGGTACAAATTCACTTGTGCACTGTGGATGTTTTCATTATGATGCCTCTCAGATCAAGTGTATGACAATATGCACTCACAGCAATTCTTTTTTCCAGACAATTGAGCTCACCCGATAGACGAGCACTATAAACAAACACATGCTTTCAGTTCCAACCACAGGTGAATGTTACCCTTCCTATGACCCCTCGGTATACCACCTTGCATGGGTGATTTCGCCGCTTAGTTCTTTCATCTGACACCTACATCGTCAGGTTGTCTGTCTCGTGAGCATTCATTACACATTTTTTTATGACCGCGCCTCACACACCTCTTTCTCTCCTTGGGTGCCGAACGTGTCTCTTAACTCCACCTAACTATGACCCAGACACTGGTTTCGACCACCCTACACCAGCTTGGTCTTTCACACAGGACTGCATCCATTGGGGCACAGTGTCAATCAAACCGCTGTTTCCGACTACCCAATAAATTGTTAGAACAGGGTCAATTGGCCCCAGTTTGCTTCTTGTGCCTCTGTGTCCTTTCAATTAGTGCATGCAATTGCCCGGGTCAGGAGTTTGCACTGGCCACAGAGATGGTTAACTTTAGCTGCTGGATAACAACCTTCACTGTCGGGGTGATGTCTTGTTCTCCCTTCCCTTCTCTCCCCCGCCCCTTTTTTGCATGCCTTGGGTTAACATAAGTGGAGCTGCACAATTTACTATGGATGACCATTCTTCCATTCTTCTGTTTACCACAGCCCATTCCAGCTCTCTTCCCTACCATTTTCCATCCACTTCATCCTGATGAGGCTGATCCACGATTTTTCTTGAGAATCCTTGGTTGAAGCCGAAACTTGAGTCGACGAAGACACTGGATACCTGTACTTTTGCAAACAAAGACATTGCAATATATGAATGATGGTCACACGGTCTCTAGTTAGGTGTGTGTGTTTGTGGTATGTATGAGTGGTGTGAAAGTTGCGGTTGTGTATGTTGGGAGTATGCCAACATTTGAAATCCTATTTTTGTAACCAAGTTGGTGGTTTTTATCAGATGGCTGATGCATTGGGCCTCATTAAGAGTCCAGTGGTAACCGAGGCGGTAAAACCGCCTGGTTACCGCCGGACTCGTATTACCATTCCGCCTCCGTGATTCCTGGAATTACCGGGGCATTACAACCCCGGTTTCCTGGGAATCACAGAGGCGGAATGGTGTTAATCCCCATTCCCATTGAATCCTATGGGACTCAATGGGAATGGGGATCATGGAAACACTGGCAGCATCTCGTAATGCTGCCGGTGTTTCCTCGTCCGCCTGCAGGCAGGCAGTGTTAAACCCGCCAGGTCAGACCTGGCGGGAACATCACCTCCCTCCTGCAGGAGTTGTGATCGCCCGGCATGGAAACAACGGTGGCGGCGGGTTTACCGCCACCGTTGTTTCCATACCGGGCGATTTGTAATGAGGCCCATTGTCTGTCTTGTTTTGAAAAATCATATAAACTATAATAAAGAAATGTTGTTTTACATGTACCAACGATTGCTTCGAATTAACTGATTATATATTGCTGTAGGGCACTTTATCTCTTTGTGTGCACTAAGGTGACAGAGAAAGCTTCATCGACTGAGACCTGTGAACAGGTAAACATGAGCTGAAACTCTGTATTATCCACCAAATCTCCCCCTTGACATTTAAGTGATCCTGCCCTTACCGAGTCTTGCAAGGATCGGCTTTGCCTTGGAAACGTATGCTGGGTCTCTGTCCAGCATGAAGGCGATCATTTGATGCAAATATTCTATGATCAGGTCTGCAACATTCTGCAGAGTGTAAGGACTGGTCCACACTTACTGTTTGATGCTCAGCTTCCAATACCTTGGTCCAATTGCCCTGGGAAGCTCTCTGGCGCTTTCAGTTCTGCCGCTGTTCTTCCAATTATTTGATCAGTAACTGTTCATGGCCCTAGTGCTCAGCTTCTCAAACACTATCTGTGAAAGGCTCCCCGATGCAGTATGTTAGAGCTACAAACCTTATTACAGTTCCACAATTGTATACAATAATTGTTGAATTATAAAGGTACATTGTGAATCCTTAAGAAAATGATTAATTCTTTATACTTGTGCAAAATCCCTTGTCAGTCTTTTACTTTGTGAAGAATGTTTTTTGGAAGGAAATGTGAAATTCTTTTTCCCTTTGCTTTCTGCAATCTGACCACCTAAATTGTCCTTATTTTCCAACGATGCCAATTGAGAATAAATATGGTGTGTGTATTCAACACAGATCTGTTATGCAACATTCTTTGGTGATGAAACTTTTTAAAAAGAAAATGTGAATATTGTTGTGATATTTCCAACACCCCTTCTAGAAAAAAATATGATAGATCAACCAGCGACTGCTCCTCCGTCAAATAAAGAGAATGCAGTGAAAAGAAAACAGGCAGAGTGTAGTGACTTAGCTTTGTAGCACCAACGAACACGTCCTTCTTTCATTGGCTACTATTTACAAATGGGGGTGGCAGGGCCTCTGTCTCTAGTGACTAGAACTCAAGCTAGAAACAGTCAGATGCCAGAAAGCAGCTCCATAGAGTAGATGTGAAGATCCGTATAGAGGAGACTTATTTTTAATATGCATCTGGACCGTTTATCTAATTAGGTAAGCAGTAGCTCTTTGACTCACTAAACAGAAATAGACCAATTATCTGTTGCTAGTATGGAACACGCAGTGCTGGAAAGGGAAACAATGTAATACCCTCTCCTGTTTGTGGGAGATGAGGCTGTGAGGAGGAGATGGCGGGCCAAGGGGCGTGGCCCCTACGCTAGCTCACCAACACAGTGGGCCTCATTACAATTTTGGTGGTAGCCATGCCACTATTGGCGGCATGGCTGCCGTCAAAATCACCGGGTTCACAGAATGAGGAATTACCGGCCATTCCGAGTTCGTAGGGCCCGATAATTCCTCCCTCTGGGAACCCGGACTCGGGCCTTCCCCATTTCAGTCCCCATAGGGCTGAATGGGAATGGGAGAGGGAGCAAACAATGGGCCGATTACGAGTGGCCCGTTGTTTGCTCCCTCTTCATCTTGCGGGACCCGCTCTGCACGTCTGGTGAAACCAGACCTTCAGACCGAGTCCGGCGAGGGGACCTGGTAATCAGGCGGTACAGGGTTGAAGGCGCCGGCACCTTTACCAGCGCCGTTACCCCCTTACCGCCTCACTTGTAATGAGGCCCAGTATGTCTTCATAGAACACAGGCCTGGGCATTTGCATAAAAGCAACAAGCATTATGGGAAAATAAGAATAACCCACAATTTTAAATTTGAAACATGTCTGATAGTGATTCAGCAAGAAACCCTCTTGAGCAAGTAATGGACGTTGGACTCTGCTCTTTTCATTAGTCAAAATACTCACCCTAGCAAACAAATGTCTGCAAATTGCAAGACATAAATCCCAATTTGGACAATAGTTAGAAGTTATCTGTTCTGCATTCAGTCTTCTGCGTGGTTGTGTGAGGAGCTTTGCGCATTCTTGTCCCTACCCTCGGAAAATGCTTATGTCAGGGGATGTATGAAACGTCAATAACCAGAATAAAAGCTAAGCTGCTCAGGTCAAAGTGTCCATGAGTATTGAGGGAAGTAGTGTACCATTTCTTTATGGAAACAAGTTGTTGGCTAGCGCTTCTTCCACGAGTATCTCAAATGCTTGGACATGCAATTTTAAGGGCCTTCACGTGCCGCTCCTCATATATGGTTTGCAACAGTTAAGGGCCTTTGTCTCGTTTTCCGTACAAGAGTCACTCACAACGTCCCACTCATAGGTTATCCTTTCTGCTTCTTCTAGGGACCTGCCAAATGTGTTGAATTCTTTGTTAATGCATGCACAGATTTCATGTATGAGAGGAGGTAAAGCCTGGTTAACCCCTATTTCTTGTGTCCATGGGGATTTTGCAGGATTTACCATGGGCAGTAATTTTGTCTGTGGAACATCCACCATTTTTGGAAGTTAAGTGGAGTAGACCGGCAAACTCAGAATGAGGTCCATCAATGTCAATCTTTTGCATGGAAGCAGGGCTTGCTTGGGAGATTTCCCTCAACAGTCAAAGTAAAGCATTTTTTCTATTGGAAGAGTTTCTTGATCTGGTTCTTGGATATATTATTTGTATTTCTTGTTCGAGCTTTGAAGCGCTTGATTTGTGTATAAGTGCTTTACAAATAAACAATTACAATTACAATCCTCATGCTGAATACAGCATTACTGTTATTGCTGGCACTGGCTCCTAGTCGCAATGTGATTCTGTGATTGGATCCAGGAGCCAAAAGGGACTTTCAAATATTTGTGGGTCATCCAAACTTCATTGTGGTATTTCACAAATATACACAGTTGCTCTATAAGAAATATGCCCCAGCCCATTAGCTGATGAAATAAAATGCGCAAAATTGAATTCAGACAAAAACATGGTTGACAGAAGTCTAGTATGTCTGAATGGCACGTATTGTAGAATTCCAACCATATAGGTATGTCCCTCAGTACTGTAGTTTCCTCGTCACATTCAGACAAGGGAACCAGTTGCATTGTTATGTGAACATGTGTCTAGATTATATTACCTAACATCATACTTAGATCTCATATTTCTCTTTCAGCTCTGATATGAATAATGCACTTATGTCAGCCATGTGAGATACTTATAGTCTCATTTTAAACTGGGTGGAGTGGGAAAGTAAAGTGTAGAAACAAGGGTAATGCGTTTACGCCTCCATTTCCCACTCTGCCCAATTTTGCAGCAGTGGCAAGGTGGAGGAGGGGAACTGAGCGGAGATAAGATCTCTGTGCATTCCTCCTCTGTCTTGTCAGTGTGTTTAGTTGTACGCCTGCATTTGATTTTCATGAAAGGCGTATACCAATGGGGTTTCGTGTTGAATTTGTTTACGTTTTGCACCTCATCAAGAACAGGTAGATTCCGAAGGAATCCGTTAGAAAACACTGCCAGAAAAGTCTATTTGCAGGTGGCGTTTACATTTCTCATGAAACAATGAAAGAGAAAAAAATATTTTGAAAGCTTATTAATATCATTCCTGCTCATGGAATCTAAGCAAGCATTAATTAAATTGCTATACATGTCTATAATAATTAGAGGCAAAACCTGAAATAGGGTGTTACATTCCTCTGAAGTGTGTACCTCCTCCCGTAATAGGGAATTTGAATCCTTTCCAACACATGGGCCTATTATTTATAGTTATATTTTTATTACACTAAATGAAGGGAGATACAGCTTTTAAGGTTTCTTGGTTTGGTGAAAAAGGAAATCCCTTAAGTAAGAAATATTGAGGTATATTGATTTAGAGAACCCTACTTTGGATTAATGAAAGATATACATTGTTTCTTTAATATCAAATGGAAGTACTATATATTTTTCTACCATCAACCACTTTGGTATATATGTTTCTACCATCAACCACCTCTGCATATTTGCTTGTTCATTATGCAAAAACCAATTTTAAACCTGTTTCAGAAAAAAAGCTTCTATGATCATTTTTGAAGTCCAGGAATCCTACGCCACCACCAGGAATATGAACTATTTATAGGTGATATAATATTACTGTTATAAACATAATTTTAATGAC
The DNA here is from genome assembly GCF_040938575.1 of Ambystoma mexicanum. Taxonomy (NCBI): domain Eukaryota; kingdom Metazoa; phylum Chordata; class Amphibia; order Caudata; family Ambystomatidae; genus Ambystoma; species Ambystoma mexicanum. The sequence goes on along the minus strand of NC_090935.1, from coordinate 1,166,170,780 downwards.
CTCTAATCTTCCCCACCAAGATAAAAATAATGGTGACCATCAGGCAACAGAATCATGAATTTTTTATTGCAGGTTTTGCAAATGTACCCTGATTATTCCAAAAACCAAGGCAGTGAGACCCTATAAGATTGCATTACATAAATTCCCTTATTGATGTTAAAGCTTCCAATGTCTATACAATTCTTAAAGAAGGAAGATCTGATAATGTTAAATGGTCATCAGAATTCCAGTGGAAAGAAGACTGTTGGATGCAATTTGATGATGACATGTGGTCTACGATTTGGACCAAAATAACTATGATATCGGTCTCTGCAAATTTAACCCAAACTCTGTATCTCTTCACACATGGAGTCTTTATTGCTCCCTTAAAGCTTTTCAGTTACAAGATCTCCAATGATGATCTAGGTTGGTCTTGTCATTCAACTACTGTTCTATTAAACATATGTTTTTCAAAATGTGTTTATTAAAAATAAATTGGAATCAGATTTTGAATTTCCTCCAATGTATTTTTAAAATCTCGATTCCTTTAACTCTAACCGATATCCTATTTGGAAGTCATTTGTTTTATTTCAATTGTTCATTCTTCTTGCAATAGTTTTAATAAGATCTAATTGGAAGGAAAGACTTTACAAAAGTATCTATTAAAGGATTGCTAATTCAACTTCTCTTTCAATCAACCGTGAGAAGAAATGGCTTCTTTTTGTAAAGTATTTGAATGATATTAACACGAAACTAATTCAAGTTTCCTTTATTTTGAATGTGTCTACCTTTGTGTTAAAAAAGTTTAGCTCTCTCTCTCTATATATATATATATATGTCATCCATGTAACTGACTTGCCATCAGTCATTCGAGGAGCACTCGCCTTCGGATGTTACTTCAGAGATTAACATCACTCTCAGCATGTCTTTTATAACCTCTTTATTGGTTAAAAGTTGGCATCCACGTATATAATATACCTTGCATTTCGGCTTTCCCAACAAAAAGTGACGCGTTTCGCGGCGTTACTCGCCGCTTGCTCACAACACCAGTATCCTATCACCATAGTGTTTAAATACAAAACAACATAACTGTAGGCATAGAAACAGGAAATGCAGATCGGCATTTAGTGGAAACAAACAAGGGTCTTGCATGTTAGTAACTAGTTAGTTGTGTGCCGGCGGCCATCTTAAGATAGGCTTGGTTCCTATGATGTGTTTTATCCCATTTGAGTTTGTTCATGTGAAGTCAGTGATTGAATGATCATTACAGACTATCGTGATACCCAGTACTATCATTAGTGAACTATTAGTAACTTCTTAATGGTATGGTCTCTTCTACGGCACACTTTGTACTAGTCTTGCAGATGTCGGGTGTGTTAAATGGTTTCCACGTGATCAAAGTAGTGTGGTAATCTCTAATTAGCATGAGATGCCTAATTCTCTAAGTATGGAATGTTATATGCCTTCATGTAGAGTGCATGGTGCATTAACCATTTATGCAATAGAGAGCATAGTGCCTGCAACTTATTCGAATAATGTTCCACTTGATCCGAGTAATGTGGTACTATATAGCTTGCATCTAGTACCTTGTTTTCTTTATTTAAAGTGTCTTATGCCTTAATGTAAAGTGCACAGTGCATTCGACATTTGTCAAATAAAGTGCCTAGTGCAGTTTGTCAAAGTTCCAGGTGCTTGCGTGCATAAAGACTTAATTGTCCATAAAGTGCTTGGTGCTTAGTTCTTAGCAGCCTCAGATCAGATACATTTTTTGGGAATATCCCAATTGATGTTACCTGCATGTCTCTAGCCTACATTATGTGTCAGTTCATACTGGTCCAAATGTTAAAAATATACACCACTCCACAATCGTGGCTCTCCACAAAAAGCACACAAATACCCATCACCACGACACATGTGATCAACATTTAGTTAAAATCTGCAACAATTCTGGGTTCACACTTATTTGGAACTCAGTTAATGAAATCACTTCAAATCAGTTATATATCAGACATAACGACCATTGATCATAAAAATCAATGTCCTAGAAAGGTATAAAGTTCTTCGTCCCTGTTGTGGCCCCTTGGCTGTTTTGTTTCGAAATCTAAAATGCAACGGGTTTCTTGTTGTCATAGCTTTTTTTCTCGGTCTCCTCCTCTAGGGCCAATTTCAATGGCATGGATTCGGAAGAATGTGAAACTTTCCATGTTGTTCTCGTGGTATTCAGTAAAGTGTTTGGCCATTGGATAGTTTGCATCTTTGTTGTGTATAGCCCTGACATGTTGTTGCACTCTTGTTTTCAATTTGCACTTGGTGCTTCCCACGTACCACTTGTTGCACTTACATAACAGAATGTATACCACGTATACGGTGTTGCACGTGATTTTTTCGTTGATGTGCACAGTTACCCCTGTTACCGGGTGTTCCAAAGTGGCACAGTTTTTTGCAAACTTGCACATATTACACCTTGTGCATTTGTAGAAACCTTTCTTTCGATTCTTTAGCCAGGAGCTTGCATCATCGAGTATGTCTTTATCCATAAAGCTGTGAACTAAACTGTCTTTAATCGAAATGTTCCTTCTAAAGCTGATGTCTGGATGTTTCTTTAGTGACTTACCAATGTCCTTGTCAATAGTGAGCACGTTCCAATGTCTCTGCAACACTCGTTTTACTTCAGTTGTTCTACTATCATATGTTAGGATGAGACGTGTCTCTCCATTCTCTTTCTTGGTTGTCTTTTCTTTGTCCTCCAGGAGAATTTGTCTGTCATGACTTCTAGCTCTTAGGTACGCTCTTTCGATGACCTTCTTCGGATAACATTGCTGTAAGAATCCTCTCGCCGTGGTTTTACTCTCTGCATCATATGTGTCCAGAGTAGAGCTGTTTCTTCTTATCCTAACGAATTCTCCGTATGGTGCACTCCAAATTAAACTCTTCGGATGTCCACTTTTGGCATGAAGTGGCATGTTTGACCCTGTTGGTTTTCTGTGTAGTTCACACGTGAGTGATTGTTCCACTATTCGTAAGTTCACATCTAAGAAGGTGATAAACGAGAAGCTGTGGGTTTCAGTAAACCTAAGGTTGTGCTCATTTTGATTCAGCTGCTTCACAAAATCGACCCATCCATGTTCGGTCCCCTTCCAGATTATGAACAGATCATCTATGTACCTCAGCCAGATGACCACATTTTCGGTTGATTCTTGATATTGTTCCGTCCACACCTCAGAGGCTTCCCAAAAACCCATAGTTAGATTTGCATACGACGGGGCAAATGTAGTGCCCATTGCTGTGCCCTGTGTTTGCCTGAAGTATTCTTCATTGAAGACGAAAATGTTGTGGGTTAGGCAGAGGTCAATCATCTCTAAGATCATCTGCGTGTGTTCAAGATAATTGAGAGACCTTGTGTTAAGATATTTCTCACAAGCTTTTTTCCCATAGTCATGCTCAATTGATGTATATAGGGACACGACATCCATTGTTGCCATCATAAAATTTGATTCCCAAGGAATGTTGTTAATACGTGACAGAAAGTCTTTGGTGTCTTTTAGATAAGAAGGTAACGTAAAGACAAAAGGAAACAAAGTTTCATCTATAAATTTAGACATGTTCTCCAGAGCTGACCCTACTAAGGAAACAATCGGTCTTCCTGGTGGTTTTTTTACAATTTTTGTGTATTTTCGGAAGAAAATATATAGTGGGAGTGGTGGGGTTTGTCGTTTGTAAGAATTTACAGTTCTCTTCGTAAGAATCCCTTTCTGCTCACAACCTGCTACAAACTTCTTTGTTTTTTCTTCTAGCTCTTTTGTGGGATTTCCATCACATCTTTGGTAGCAGTTTTTAACATTCAACTGTCTGTATGCCTCTTTAATGTAATTATCACGAGTCATGAGTACAATATTACGTCCCTTATCAGAGGGCTTAATAACACAGTTGGTCAGGTTGCATAGTTCTTTGAGGGCCACTCTATCCTTCATGGTTAGATTGCTTTTCACTTGATGTCCTTTGTTACGCCTGAGTTTTTTGAGATCTTCTATTACCAGTGTTTGAAACGCCTCGATGTTGTTAGCGGTATTCATCATGGGATTGAACTTGGATTTTTGTTTAAGTTTGCTTTTGACCGTCCAATCTGTTCGTATCTCCAACTCTTGGAAATCAATTGGTTCCATCTCTTGATCAACATTGTTTTTTGTACCTTTCTGAAGCTCCACCAGATCGGAAAGGACCCCAATTTCTGCAATGGTTATCTCCATTCTGCCGTCTGGTACTACGGTTTTCCGTGCTTTGAAGTCAGTGGTGGAGAAAAATTTCTTCAAACGTAATTTTCTGACGAAATGGTCAAAGTCTATGCGGGTTTCTACATAGTCAAAACCCGATGTTGGACAGAATTTCAACCCCATACTTAATAGTTTTGTTTGGTCATCAGTCAAGATGTGGTTCGACAGGTTTAGACTTGTATTTTCTATTTTCCAGAGCGCAGCGATCTGCCCAGAGTACTGTTCGGGGCACTTGTTTCCCCTCTGCCCCCTCCTCGTTTTTTTCGGCCTCCTCTGCCTCTGCTGTTTGCTTGTGCTCCACCTCTTGCTTTTTTTTTTATTTTTGCCATCTTGGCAAAGCAGTCTCATTTCGTCTAAAAAATTAAGCCGTATGCTCGACTCTTCACTTTCACTACCAGTTGCATCTGATTCAGTTGCTGATGAAATGGATCCACTTTCTCCATTCTTTTCCGCTGATGTTGTCATTTCCCCTGGGATAGATCTCTGTCTTAGTTGTTCAAACCTTCTGGCAAACGTATATACTCTGCCTTGTTCGTAGTCTTCCTTATCTCTTAGGAATTTCCTTTGCTTCCTCTGTTTTATTTCCTCTTCATACTTAGTCATATTTTTTACCATACTGCATTTTAGTTTTGTCGCCTCCTCACTTATATATATATATATATATATATATATATATATATATATATATATATATATATATATACATATATATATATATATATATATATATATATTCAATGAAAAACTTTGTTAAAGTGATGTTATGGTTAAGTTTCACTAATAAAAACCTATGAAATTCAGTAAAAAAACATTGTTAAAAGGACGTTATGGTTACAAGTAAAATCGAAAAAACCCTGAAATTCACCAGTTATGGTAAGCTAAGCAACCATAACTCGTGCTACCACCGTGCACTGCTAAGACTAACACCCAGGACATCAAAGATGACATCACAAATATCATCACAAGGCATATGGCCCATTCTGAATTCTTTTTGCAAAGTTTGGTGAGGTTTGGTCCGGGGGGGGCAAGGTTATAGGGGGGTCCCACAATTTCTTTTTTTCCCATAGACTGAATGGGGAAAAAAATGTGCGCACACCTACAGCCCAAACCGCTGGATGGAGTTTCACCAAATTTGCGGCAGGAGCAGCGGCTTGGTCCCGAAAGCATGCTTTTGTAAATTAGGTGAAAATCCGTCCAGTAGTTTTTTTAAAACGACTAAAAAGTAGGTCACATAAAATTAGTGAAATCTATGTCCGCTCCTCAGACACACTTCCCTGTTCGCTCCGCGGACAGGACACCGATTGGCTAATCAGCTTGCGTCATGTCCGCGGATATGCAACATGTCTGCTGATTGGCTTGGGTGAAGCGTGTAGTGCGTCAGATTTTTGGAGACGCCTGCCATCTTGGATCCGCGTCCGGTGTCCGTGGACATCGCGGTAAAAACATATTATAAAACACAACATTGCACTTTTCAAACTTATCAACTAATCTTTGGGGAGGTGAGGGGTGATGAGGATGGGATGGGATATGGGTGCAAGAAGCAAAAAACTGGTGTTTTTTTGTCACAAAAGTCCGAACAGTTAGGATGTTCGTGAACAGTCCTGTGCAGGAACAGAAGAAGAAGTGATTGATTCCATCTTCACCTCCACACAAAGCACTTGAGAAGATTGTGTTTGATAAAACTCTATCAAGAGATCTGACGGGACTCACAGCATTCTGTCTCACGGTAGATTTGGAGGTGTTCTACAATATGTGCCTAAAGTAGAGGCCAAAGAGATTGCATTTCGGCATTCAAGGGATGGAGATGTATGATCATGGAATCGCGTGCACTTTTGTTTCCGAGTACACATACATTGTCAGAAAACATTGCCAACGTGCCCTGTCCACCTAAAACAGAGCCCGTGGAACAGTTCAAATCCAGGTACAAATGATTACCATCCGTTTTTTTTATCAACAATGTTTTTAAGAAGTGTCCAAATAAAGCATCCAATTTATCTGTTAAAATGTATCCTCTTTGTTTATTTTATTTTCAACTACTGCAGCTTTTACAAATGCCTTACAATCCCACAAAAGGGATGAGACCTAGGCTACATAGGTGAAGGAGTCTGTCACCTAAGCATAGATGGGGCTATTGCAAGAAACACTTTGACTCATTTTTGCGTACCCTCTACTCGAATGTTGGAGTAGGGTGCATTCTGTCATTGCAAAGTTTCCCTACCCCTCAGCAGCACCACGATCATCGAGCAAGGACAGCCCCCAAATTTTTCCTCCTGTGCCCGTGCATCACAATTACAGTTCTCACGGATGCAGTGAGCCAAGATGTTGCAAACTAAGAATGTGTGTTCATTCTGAGTGAAGGGCACCAGCTTTGAATTTTTGCTTGCGAGCTAAGGAAGCCCACGCATTGGACACACAGTATAAGGTTCAATTGTTTTTTGACCTTGATAGTAAGGAACCATTCCAAAAGGAATTGAATGAAAGGAGGGGTGTAATAATGTAAGATATGATAAGTTTATCCATTCCAAAACTGGACTAAGGAACATATAAATTCAGTTTATGAAAAATCGTTGGTGTGAACGGAGTCTGCGTTACAGTTTGAGTTATGCCAAGGGAATGGAAATGCCGAATATAATGTAAGTTTGACTTTCGACGATTTTATACCCGAACGAGCATCAATTTATCATTAGCTGACCATTATTTCTGGGTTACATTCTACTTGTTTGTTCTGTGTGGCATATTGCAACGAAACGCAAGTATAACCTTTGTGTGTAATGTTCTTTCTACCGCCCACATGGTCAGTCCAGCATTGAGATGCATGTAGACCACTATTCGGTTCTCCCAGGTTCAACACTAATATTTCATTAAAATGCCATCTATGTACACCTTGAATTGTAGCGTTAGCTTCTGTATCCCATTTAGAGTTGAACATACTACATAGCAATGTCCTCTGAAGCAAATTGTGTAGTACTTTCCACATTGTTTTCTATCTGTTGACATTGTTTCATGTCTGCTCTAATCGTTAGTTTAAACTCTATGCCAAATGAATAAGTCAATAGATAAATTGTAATAAAGATCAGCTACTGAGACACATTTCTATTATGTTTTTGAAACAGGTACATCCTGCCTTTCTGCGATTGTCATAGATTCCAGATGCCAACTGACGGTTTCTTCAGCCGGCAGCTGCATATACTTGTGAACAACTGGATATATATCTTTTTTGAGACGATCACCAAGGGCTGATATGCCCTTACGTTGTACTAGTGATTAGGAGCAACATAACCTCCTTTACGGTGGTCTAGCCCCAAGTTGATGCAGAAGCCCTGGAATTCACTGTGCGACCCTTTACCCAAAACGAACAACTTGTGTACCCAAAAAGAACAACGCGTGACTCACGATAAACATTTTCGGATCAAAAGCGAAGAAACAAATTTCCAATTTGATTGAATATGGCAATAGCCGGATGTTCTCAGAGCGTTTATTGTGAAATAAAAGTACTTTACAAATTGTACAGTCTTGCTGTTTCCTTTTAAAGTACGGTTTCATATTCTGAATTGTGACATGCTGTGTTATGAGACGATGTGTGTTGATTTCTGGGTTCTGCGTCACGTCACATAGGTGATGACTGGGCGCGTTTGGCTACGCTGCCCAGGAACGTCACTCAGAAAGGCGGAGAATATCACTAGGTTTGGTAATGTCAGGCTCAGGGGGGGCATATGATTTAGTGCCACCAGGGCAGTACACCTTAGGGTGATGCAGCAACTGATAAGATTAGCACAAGATGGCCACGCCCTGCTGCTAGATTTCGCATGTGTACAAAAGAGGAAAACTAAGGTACGGTGCATAAAAACGCATGCCCGAACCCTCGGGACAATAATATTTTCTGAGCATTGCATTTGTCAAACTTATCAAATAATCTCTGGGGAGGTGAGGGGTGATTAGGATGGGTTGGGATATTTCTGACCTGATTCCGAATGAGATTACAAAGTTTGGCAGGATTCTGTCAAGAGGGGGCAAAATTAGAGGGGTGTCCCAAAATAATGTAATGGCTTAAAATGAGGTGCCATTTGACAAATCCACACTTAATTTGGCAAACTGATAATATATCTAGATATAAATATTTTTGCGAAGTTTGGTGCGATTTGGTCAAGAGGGGGCAAAATTAGAGGGGGGGTGCCAAAATAATGTAAAGGCTTATAAATGAGGTGCCATTTGACGAATCTACACTTCATTTGGCAAACTGATAATAGATCTAGATATCCATTTTTTGCAAAGTTTGGTGGGATTCTGTCAAGAGGGAGCAACATTAGAGGGGGGGTCCCAAAATATGGAGCGATTTAACAAATCTACACAAAGGTTTGCAAAAAGATTATAAATCTAGATATAAATGTTTTCATAAGGTCTGAATGGATTTTGTTAAGTGGGGGCTAGGTTATATGACGATTGTATTTGCATACATTTGACACTTGAAAAAATAAAACATGGGTGGATTTCCAGCAAACTTGCGTAAGGAGCATTGGCAAGGACCTACAAGCATGGTTTTGGAAATGTGCCAGTGTTTTCTTTTTTGACAAGTGTCATAATGTATCTACAAAAAATAGCGGTATACCTTTAGTGACTGAGGGGTAGCCTGTGGCCATGGACAGTGGCCAGATTGTCTGGGTCATGGAATAAGGTCATGATCCGGACAATCTGGCTACTGGCCATGACCACAAGGGACAAAACATAGGATTAAAGTGGCCATGCCTACCTGGGACTGGCTTTGTGGTGAAGTTATTCGAAATTAGGATAGATTTGAAAGGGAAGAAACATGTGCTTGTGGTAATATGGTCATAGGGTTCTCTTTTTGCCTTCTGCAGACTGCCATTGAAAGCGAAGAGGGGCCCTGTATGCAACCCCCACCTTCCCTTTCCATGGTGGTCATCTTGGAAAAGGATTTTCCTTCCTACACCGGGACCCCGCTTTGGGAACCTAGGCTGCGAATGGCCGTCATCCCCCATTTCAGGGGCTGGAATGGGGGGATAATGATCCAGAGACCTCGTTATCCACCCTCGCTTCGCTTGGGCTGATAACTTGGGCTGCTCGGCCGGTATGCACTGTTCCAGTCCCTGGAACGGATGATGAACGCCACAATATTCCCATTAGCAGAACACAAAATGCAAATGGAAATGTTGGAAAATCTTATTGAGTCTATGTACTTTACTGAGAAACATAAAGTAGATGGAGTCTATACATTTTTTTTTTAGTTCTATTTTTTAACTGTGAAAGGTAATTCCTAAAGGAACATTTATTTTGTTTTTGGGTGCATTTCTTTTTTGGCAGGAGAGCTTAGAACGAAAGGGGAGGGAAATGAGGGAAGAGGCACCAAACACTAATATGGAGGGGCAGGTGGACAGGGGAAAATGTTGCGTGTGTGTTATTTCAAAGGTAGGGGGCAGTGTTTCTCATGCTCCTTGATTACAGCAGTGGTTGTGTCTCTTGGGGAGGAGGGGTGGCATTAGCTGATTCTATTTTAAGAAAAATAGTAGTTTTGCAAAAAGTATGTACTGTGTAATAGATTGTTAACGGATGAGTAGGAATAGGTGTTGGAGCTGTGCAAGGGAAATTTTGAAGTTGAAAGTTCCTAGATCAGTGGAAAATGCAGTTCCGAACTGTCCGCGAAGCACAGCTCTTACCGTGAAGTGCGTACGGGTTCTCGGACACGTTATCATTCCGCACGCCAGCATATGGTCATGTGGCACTCTCCGGAAGGTCTGCAATGAAGCCAGATGTTCATAGACATTATGGTTAAGTTGTACTAATAAAAACCAATAAAATTCAATGAAAAAACTTTGTTAAGAGGACGTTATGGTTAAGCTGCACTAATAAAAACCTATGAAATTCAATGAAAAATGTTTGTTAAGGGGACGTTATGGTTAAGTTGGACTCATAAAAACCTATGAAATTCAATGAAAGAATTTTGTTAAGGGGACGTTATGGTTAAATTGCACTAATAAAAACCTATGAAATTCAATGAAAAAACTTTTTTAAACGGATGTTATGGTTAAGTTGCGCTACTAAAAACCTATGAAATTCAGTGAAAAAACTTTGTTAAAGGGACGTTATGGTTCCAAGTAAAACCGAAAACCCCCTGAAATTCGCCTGTTATGGTAAACTAAGCAACCATAACTTGCGCCACCACCGTGCACTGCTAAGACTAACACCCAGGACATCAAAGATGACATCACAAATGTCATTGATGACATCACTGATGACATCACAAGTGCATTTACCTTTCATGAAAAGTCTGTACAAGGGATTCTTATTGTAATGTTAATAAATAACTGTCAAGGATCATTGGAATAAATATCATGAGGTACGTAGTGCATTCAGTAATGCATTAATCCAAATAGCATTGTATTATGAAGTTTTTTCCAATATACTAAGGTACACATGTAGTAACATAGGCATAGTGGGCAGCAGACATGATGGAGATGCAATATTAATAATCTTGCTATGTTAAATACTAAAATTATAAATGCTTTCTTATTAGAGTATTGCATACTGTGAAACATTTAATAAGTACCTAATCAAACCCACTTTCTACATTATTGCATTACTGCACACAAAACACAAACAGACAACAACACATACAAATAGAGCATATACAGAGAAAGTGAAGTAAACATAAAATAGCAGTATTACCCGACAATCTTCATAACCTAACTGATTATCTTCATGCACAGAAATTATTGCTCTGCTTCAAAGCTACTACTTCCCTATGTATAACTATCACATGTTGTGACTAGACCCTAAGGAAAGTAGTGTAACTGCAGTGTGTACAAATATGAGCATATCCAGGGAAAGTACAGTAATAAAAAAACAACAGAACTAAAAGACAGTGTTACTAATCATCTTCATACATAGAAAGCATTGCTTTCTTCCAAGTCTGTGTTTTCCCCTTTCTATATGTTTCATATGCTTTGAGTGGACCCTAAGTGAATTACTGTAAGAACATATTGGAAGTATAAGTCTACAAATATAGTACTTTGTACTATAGTATAGTGAATTTTTAGTTCCTGACTGTTACTCTCCTAGATATATCAGTAAAGGAAAAAAGAGTGAGCCAAACATGTGATGTCATCAATGACATTTGTGATGTCATCTTTGATGTCCTGGGTGTTAGTCTTAGCAGTGCACGGTGGTGGCGCGAGTTATGGTTGCTTAGCTTACCATTACTGGCGAATTTCAGGGTTTTTTGGTTTTACTTGGAACCATAACGTCCCTTTAACAACGTTTTTTCACTGAATTTCATAGGTTTTTAGTAGCGCAATTTAACCATAATGTCACTTTAACAAAGTTTTTTCATTGAATATATATATATATGTCTATAATCTTTAATTGAATATATATAAATATATATATATAAATATATATATATATAATTATTTTATAGATGCATGTATTATTTTTCTTTGCTTCCTTTATGAACCCTTAATGCCCAATTTATAAGGAACTTATATTGATCCTTTTTCAAAATGTGGACATAATTCGGTTTCATTAACTGTTATAAATGAGCTACAATATTATTGATTACATGCTGTTGTTTATGATCTATGGATTCTCTATTATTATATTAATAATTATTGGTTTGTTATTTGGAGCTGAATAAAATAAACTGCATACAATTTTTAAAAAAGCAAGTTTGCCTCACTTTCACTCTTTCCTTTTCCCCTCTGCCTTGTGAAGTTTTAAAAATGCATGCAGGGGCCCAACAACATGTAGGTCCTAATGTTGGTGGTCCAACATTGAACGCATTTACAGTTTTTTGTAATATTACCTGGTTAATGTTCTTTTAGGGAAACCATTTAGATTAAAATATCTTTGTTTCCTTTGGATATTGCTAATAAAGAGAGTTTATAACTTGAAATGTCTTGAGGTTATCTCCCTTTGTTGAAAGTCCCGAAGGAATAGTGTATGTATGGGGATAATTTTCAAATACCCTAGAGCTAGAAAAAGGGGTGTAAACACATGTCATGAATGGGTGACACTTTTTGAACTCCAGAAGTGTTTGGTCAATATGGCAGGGGATGTGGGGGTACCTGACTGGAATACATATGTATGATTGCTTGCCATGGTACCAGCTCAACTCACCACAGTCGTTTCTCCGAATTTTGTGCACAGCTGCTTTGTGCATTTTATTTTATGTTTAAGTATAGTTGGGGGGTTGGGGTGTGGAAGGTGATAAGGGGGTTCCCCCAACAAATTTGTATGAAAAAATGTGGATAAATAGCCAACTATGGGATATTCTAGATCCCCCATCTGCCCGTCAAAACTGAAAGTTTTTCCACCAGCATGTCATCATTTTCAAGCTGGCAGAAAATGATTGTAATCCTATGGAATCAGCTTGTTTTAGTACCTTCCCAAAGCAGGTGGATTTCTAATGGGGCTCCATTGCAAATGCCTGCCACACATGTACATCTTAGGAGGAATGTACACTTCTTTCCACTGCAAATTGCAAAATATGTTTTAACCTGGAAATACCAGGTTTAAAACACTTGTTTTACACTTCATAGTGCAAACAACGTAAACTGATGTAGGGTCTGCAACCTTTGGCTCTCTTGATGTTTTGGACTACAACTCCCATGATTACTCACCATTGACTGTGCTGTCTAGGAATGATGGGAGTTGATGTCCAAAACATGTGGAGAGCCAAAGGTTGCAGACCCGAGCAAAGGATTCCAAAGTGCACATGTTCACGGCCACCTCAATGCGATTTACACATCTTAGAAAAATAGGCCCTATGTGCCTTGAAGATACAAAATAGTGTGAAAAACAGATTTATTTTATAGTGAATGCAACCTAAAGTCCACCTACGTGTTCTAGGACGTCATCACAAATGTCTAATTTTCTTATAGGCCTGTGAACAAATGTAACGGAAAATTGCAAGAAAAAAAATACAATCTATTCTATAATGTGGACACATGGAATAATCAAATATATAATTATGATCATTAGAGTCAAAGACACATTTCTCGGTAGGATACATTATCTGCTATTTCATGTTGGGACACCTCTGAAGCAGATGTGAATGTAAAGTCATTAGCATCCAATAATACCTCTGCTACAGAGACAAGTGAAAGCTCGTTAACTGGATCAAACACACACTGCACTTACTTTATTATACTTTAAGTGTTCAAGGTTGATTTCTGGAAAAGGCAGCCTTGTTTTTGTTTCCTGAAATAGTACATCATCTCAGGGAGAAGGTGAGGTGTGTTAATGAGGGAGTAATGTATGGCAAGGTTTGCGGCAGTTAAATGTCCCCACGCTTTCTCCAGTACGTGCACGTATTCTTTATGCTATGAGTTGCTTGGGAGACGTCCATGCTCACAATCAGTGGAACACATCCATAATGGCAGGTGGGGGCTGCCTACCGTCCAATAGGAAGAGGTGAGACTGGGAAAAGCAGAGCAAATCCCTCAACCAGCCTCAGACTTAATCTGCCCTCAGGTTTGCTAACGGGGTGGCGTGTCGCACAAGTCTGTGCTTTTATGACCAGCACCTGCCCCTAATCTCCTATGTGGCGCATAGAAGTCCTTTCTCCCAAACTCATATGGGAGCCTGCAGGGCCGCTGACCCTGTAGATTTCGGGTGGCGCAGAATAGTACAGGCACATAGAAGGCCTTGGCGGCATTGAAAGTGTGCTCTGCTATAGCCAAAGCTGGGAAAGGTAGGTGCTAAGCATATGGGCAATTCATTTCTTCTTTCTGTATCCCATTATTCGGTGTCTCTTTCAGGAAGGGTATGTTTCCCCGAATCACAACTCTGCAGTTACTGCAAATAAGAAAACCGTTCCTGAATTGATTGATCTCAAATGTTTGCCTCATCACTTCTATATCATTTACGAGCACCTTTTGTGACCCACGTGCATAAGATTAGTTATCTTTCACTTTTCTATTGGCAACATTCCCAGAGACTGGTTGCCATCCTTGGTGCAGCATAGGGACTGGATGGTGGATGACACCTTGTGCATCCTGGATGGTGCAGGGCTCTGTCTGTTGGTGATTCGTGATCTCTCAGTGGGTTGTGATATAGTCAATCATGACATACTGATTAATATCTTAGTCACCTGCATGGTTATTGGCTGGGCATGTGTGAGCATTGCTTTGCCTCATTCCATGACGATTGCACAGACTTTGTGAAGCTAGTTACTGCAAGGTTAGGTCCCATTCCCATGCAGTGGGATGTTCCCCAGGGTTCCATGTTGTCAATGTCGCTCTCTATGGTGCTGATGAGAAACAATGGCTGCTGACACCCTTCTCTCCATACACCAGTATGCCAGCAGCACTCAATTATATCTTAAAGTGTCATCTTGAGCCAACATTTTCTGCTTCTCATAGTGTAAGAAACACGTATGCCCTCCCCTTTGTTAAAACTACCACTAAGACTGAGATTCTTCTCTTTTTCTCCATTTCGTTGGCTTGTTCCGATCAAGAAAGTTTCTCTTATGTTCTTTTTCTTGGGCGTCACTACTGTACTGGTGTCCTCTGCTAAATCTTTGGGTTTCCATCTTAACTCAAATCTCATGTTCAAAGATCATATTGCACAAATGAAAAGACCTTGTTTTTTTAAAACTATCATTGTTAAAAACTATCAAAGAATATTTTTTTTCACTTGCCCTTTAATACCACCATGGAAGTCTGAGTTTAGCAAGTAGTACCAAGGCCTGGTGGAGGTAATGCAATCATAACAGTCTCCGGATCTCTTCTTTGGCCCCTTTAAAAAAAAATCTTCTATAGTCTTCAGGCCGATTGATAAATGGAGTATTGAGGTTTTACCATATTGTTCCCATTCTGATCTCTCGTGGCTGGTTACCAATTCACATGCACACTCTTTTCAAGGTCTGTTGCATCACCCTCAAGGTTGTGGTGTTGCCAACCTGTGTATGTGGCATCTAAACCTCAGATCAAATCTATTAGATCTTAGGCATGCAAGATGTTTGGAAATTGTATGCCTGAAAACTTAAAGTTGCACAACTCCAGGTTTTCTGCAGCTCCATCAATAGCCTCAACATTTCCTCGTATTACCATCATCCTTCTTCCTTCTCTACCCATCTTTCAAAATGGTGTGCAACTGATTTTGTTCTTTTCTTGTATACTTCTTCTTGGATCATTCATTTAAGATGTGTTAAGATGTTGTATAATATCATAATTACGGTATTTGCTTTATACGTTTCACATGTATTTCCAACACCCCAGTAATGTTGGGTCAAGATTTCACTACATGAGATTAAAAATTAAAAAAAAATGAAAATAAGCCTACTTCATGATTGGCCATGCAGTGGAGGAGAAAAAAGAAATAAATACTTTGTTTTAGAAAATTGTGTATATGTGTGAGTGCTCGATTGCACCAGAATGTGTGGTAAATCTGGGGGATATAAGTGGGGTCTGGATTTGGGTAGACTGCACACAATGAGGCAGTTCAGGGGGTACTTTGAGTGATATGTGGCAAAACTGAAGCCAGTGAGAGCATTGAGGGGCAATTTAGAAATCAATGGAACCTATTTGACAATTATAGTGAGGTGCGGCAAAAGCGGGGGCAAGTGTAAAATTCTGGATATAATATGAGTGATGTGGAAATCAATAAATGGTAATGGTAATTTTTTGCCGGGTTATGTGTGACATTGTACAAAAATATGGCAATGGGGCAGTTCTGGGGCAATTAGGGCGACATGTAGAAAATAAAAAGTATTGGTATTGAGAGTGGCATCATAAGAGTTAATCAGATGTCAGTGGGGTTGTTCTGGGGCATGGAACATAATCATGGACACAATGCAGCAGTTTTATCGATAATGGGTGCCATGCGGCATGCCAGAGGGCAATGAAAGTGACCTAGTGCAAATCAGTGAACAACGGGACTTGACTTCTGAAATATTGTCTGTTTCCTTATGCTTGCATCAAATAACAATTCACCAGCTGCCACTGTTGACAACAATATCAAGTTCTGACTCATTAAAATGCATGTAATCAGTGCTCCAGATAAGATTTTGAGGTAGGAGTATTTTACTCCCTATTTTTAAACTTTGAGAGTAAATGTGATTTTAAGAGAGTAAAAATCACTTTTCTCCTTTGCAAGAGAGTAACATGTATGTGACATGAAGCCAACGTGTGAAAAAACTGTATGGAAATCATTACTATGTGGCAGCTTTCTGTATTGTGACAGAATACACCTTTCATTATTTCTCTAAGGTCTGGCCATTTGATCTCTCCTGTATATATTTAAATGTTGAAAACAGAAAAACCTAGACAATTACATAGTAAGGCAAACATGAATTGTCTTGTGTGTTTTGAGTTTTGATTGCAGAATTGTCTTCTGATGTTTAATGAAGGGCTTCATTTCCTGGAGCTATTACTACCTTATGGTTGCTAATGTTATGATACAACTGTGCAGAGAGGCAAGGACTCCATGCTAAATTCTATATCTAATATTTTCAATGGTTATTTATATAGTGCTTTTGGCAAAGCGCTGTACATTGAACATATTTATCACAATTATCACCAAACCAAAGTTGGTACTCCTTTATCGACCTTGAAAGGATGAAAGGCTGAGTTGGCCTTGCTGGGATTCAAACCTGCAACCTACAGATCACAGCAATGCGGGCTCAACCGGCGGAGCTATCTTATTGGCTAACATCCTTTGGAGGTCGGTTAACTGAGGATCGACTGAGGTATAATAATCACAGTGCCTAGGATGTTGGACGAACCATGTATGAAGCGCTACATAAAGTTAAACACCTATCTGGTTTTGCTAACTGAGTTTCTATTTCAAATGTGACTTTCATTTTGAACAACACTTGCACTTCCTCGATAGTCAGGTTTTGGATGTTTTAAATTTCTTGAAGATTTGAGAGGCTAGAACACCTGTGATTGGTGTAATGACAATCACTCACCCTTGAACAAAGCCTCTGCTGCCACTGACCATTTATAGTAATGTACCCCATTGATTGCAAGGTTGAATGGATGTGAACTAGACCGTGCATAGTCATCATTTTACACACTGTTTTTATAATTAGAGTGTAAATTAAATTATAAGTGTAAAAATGATCTGCCTCTGCATGATTATGCAATCAGCACAGGAACTCTCAAAAATACAATTGTGGAATACTGGTTTGGTTTTACTGGAGAAAAAAAATGCATAATTTGTTACAAAATATTAGCTCTCAATTGCAACTTAGTTTTCCATCTTAATTTTACAATCCTAAAATGCTAGGAAAATAAATATGCACAGTGATTCTATTTGCTCCATCGGCATCAACAAAGCAGCGGCTGAATGGGAAGAAACCATTCTTTTTATCACACTGTGAAGTTTCTTTTTTTTTTAAAGGCTTCAGAGAAATACATTCTGTTTGAGAGGCAATTAACCATGGTTTGCACTAACATCCATGTAGATAAAAATCAAAAGAAGCGTTCTGGTTTCTATCAAGTAACCTGACCTTTGCACTGCCCTCTACTCTAAACTTGTGTGTAAATGTATACAGGAAAATAATAAAGCCGCTTATTTACAAGATTTTCATGCTTAAAAAGGACTATTATGCACCTTATCTGGAGGCCTGAATGTAATTGATCCTGTAGGATTAGTCATCAGTATCGGATACTATCAACAACTGCAATCTCATTTAGGGTTTCATCACCTGGTTCAATGTACCATGCTTTCCTGTGAAATGGGTCAGGTCCTTCTTAAAAAGTAAATCACAAGAATTCAAACTCAGTCTATACTTCTCTCATACCCACATTACTGATTGCAGAGTAAATGCAGAGGCATGCCTCTCTTCCCCTTACTTAGCAATGCTTGCAAGTGATGACTGGCAGTTCTCATTAGAAGCTTCAGCATGAACCTTTGTATGTTCACTGATGATATTCAATTGGTAATCAATTCATTAACCCAAACTATCAGACAAGCATCACCCCACTTCTTTTTCTTCAAATATATTGTTCCAGATTACCTAAAAGCTATGCAGGGATGGATGAATAACAAGGAGTTGACCCGCAATGATAATAAATCTGACTTTCTTCTCATTGGAAGTTTGCCTCATCCATATTGCCATAGGTGGCACAAAGGGAGAAACCACAACGTCCGTTGAAAGGTAGGTCTTCTCTATTAAAATATAACACTAACAATTAGTTCAACAATAATTAAGAATAATAGTTTTGGTATGTAAACATATTTACATTTTTTTAGACGATAGTAAGTAACTCATTCACACTTATGGGACAACGGGCATTCATTCTTATCTCCTAACAAAGTCCCTAAACCTGGAAGGACTTCTTCTGATACATCTAGGTCTCATTGCTCCAATTTCATTTCTGTATAGGACATTCCCTCTCCACCATCCCTGCACTCCTACAATCATTAGGTAACACACTAAAATTAATTGTATTTTCAAGAGCATCAGCATATATATCCTGAAGTATCCACTCCTTATACAACCCTATTCTTCCTTCCTTAAATTCCATGAACATTACTTTGTCTACCATCATAAAGAGCCGTCTTCCAATCTTACTGCAGTAGAAAAACCATCTATCACCTCTGTAGATTCAAAAAAACTTCGATCTTCACTTCAGGTTATTGGTACCTTCTTTAATACTCAACCACAATCCTGCAGACGATTTCACCTTTCATATTTTCACCTTCCCAACATTTTATCATAATCCTTCTTATATTTTATCTGAGCTCTTGACACTTTCTCTTTAACTTGTCCATCGTCTCCCACTCCTTCTTTTGGAGCAGCTTATTCACCGAACTAGGATTAAGATCTGTGTTGACTTCTCTCCCTCGCCTTAATTGATAAGGTGAACACCCTGTAACTCCATTGGGTGCCACTCTAGTATTCCACAACAATTTCTTCAATGTCTCCATTAGAGCATACCATTGCTCACAGCTCGTTCAAACATATCTACGATGCCTCGATTGAACCACTCCACAAGCCCATTGGCCTGTGGATGGTAATTTGACATAAACTTCCACTTCATTCCTCTCTTCCTAGCATACTCTGCCATCTCAGTACATCTAAATTGAGAACCATTGTCACTCACAATCTCAGATGGTTACCCTTCTCATTTAAACACATGCTCCATGAAACTCATGAATTCGTTGTTAGATATTTGCTTCACCAACTTGATTTAGTCCATTATTGCTATCATAAACTTTTTCTCACTCCCAAGATTGTGATATGAATCAAATATGTCCATTCCTAATCACACTCACACACCTTCTGGCGACACCATAAGTGTATGTTCTGTTTTCTCTACCTTCATACTTTTATCACAGTTCTGACATGGGCAACACTCCCTTACTTTCCTTTCCACCATTACATCAACTCCACACCATCAATATTCATCTTGCAGCTTCTGCTTCATAACGGTCATTCCTGGATGCCCCTCATGTGCTTCATCGATTAATCTTTCTCTGACATGCACTGGAGTCACTAACACTTGTCTTCTCAGAAGCAACCCCTCTTCTGTTGATAATTGTTCTTTCACTTCCCAGAATGAATTAAATTCCTCCCTTACATCTTTCTTCAAAGGCCACCCTTCCCCTGTCCACTTCATAATTTCCACTAACAAGCAATCAGGAGCCAAACTCTCCTCCCATTCTTCCTTAGTAATTACTGCATGTTGATCCAAAAAGATGTTGGTCATATATGCTGCTACTTCCTCCTTCTCCTGCCTCTTTCCATCATCTTCTATTTTATCTGTTTTCAAAGATAATCTTGACAAGAAGTCTGCCACCTTGTTTTGAACCCCAGGAACATCCACCACTAGAAAATCCTACTCTTGCATACTGCAAGGATGGAGAAGGAGGGGACTAACACACGGGTGGCATGCTTGTTGTCATACACATTTATTTAGTAAAAATAAAGAGGAACCTTTATCTCTCTAACTTTAAGAGGGGGGGGGGTTCCATATCTCCAAGAAGGAACTAAGTATTCTGCCAGAATGTCCAAGTAAATGAAAAGACTCCACCGTTGCGTGTCAAAATGCTTACTTCTGTCCCTCACACTTCTAACTAATACTAACGAGGTAAAGTATCTACTTGTTCCAGAGGAACGGCCCCCTTCCTGTGGACAATTGTCTATAGGTCTAATTGTAGGTGGGTAGTTCACCTGAGAGAATGACTCCCTTCCCCAGGTCTCAATTCCTTTCCCAAGATACAAAACAAAGTTCCAGCTTGTGGTGTTGTAAAGTTCCCAATACAAACTAAAGAACAGGTAAAGTTCCAACTGAAACATCATCACTTAATGGCCTTAGTTTTCTCCACTATTGGGCCCCTGGAGAAACCCTCCCTGTTCATGTATCTCATTACTTTCAGAGTGCCAGAGGAATGACTCTGTTTCACGGTACACATGATCATGGTGTATGGCTTTGTTCCCCTGATCTCTCCTGGCTACATGTACATAACAGCAGGGTGACTGTCTCCCTTCCCCAGGTCCTCCTTAGGCTTTCTGTGGCAGCTCGCAATGTCAGGGGAAATGACTCCCTTACCCTGGCTTTGGTGTACCAAGAAAATCTCTATCTTTTCTTGGTACAGTGTTCGTACAGTTCTATTCCACCAAGGGGCATGCTTTTCTTCCCATGGTCTTCCTTTCACCTTTTTTCTACTGGTTTGTAAGTGTGGTTGCCAGACCCCTAGGATTCTGCTGCTTTTCCTTGGCAGACCTGGTTCACTTTCCAGCCAGGTGCTGCACTAAAGAAGAAGATCATTTGTGCTGCTCTTCACAATTGGGTGCACGTCCCAGAACTGTATTTCTCTTTCTGGTTGCTCTGGATGGCTTGGTGCACCCCTCTGCTAGGCACTATGCGAAGATGAGGATTTGTGATGCTCTTCTCAATTGGGTGCTGGTCCCAGCCCGAACTTTCATATTCCTTGAACCCTTCAAAAGCCCCACCAAGCTTTCCAGCAACCCTGCTACCTGTGAGGGTCTTGCCTATGCTCTGCGGGTGGTGTGTGGCTTTGTTGTGCCTCTTGTCAGGTTTCTGCATTCTTTGTTCACCTTCTCGTATGCTCCGGAGGTTCTGCAGCACTCTGTACCTCTCTGGCACATGTCTGCCTCAGACCATGTCGGCAAGCGGTCTTTGTGGTCTGGAGGCTGGGTGGTGGGATTGCGTGCCCTTCCACGTTGTCTGATGTCAGCAAACAGTGAGTGAGCTGCACAGCAGGTCGTTAAGAGTCCCAGATGCCTTCTTCGAGTCCGTCTGCTTTCCTGCTCTCACGTCCCAGTAATTAGATGGTCAATCTCTACTGGGTTTGTTGTACGCCTATATGTCCCAGTCTTCCAGTGTGCTTCAGGTGGGCAGTGCCTGCTCTTCCTCATCTCAGTTTTTCTCATGAGGGTTGCATTTTCTACCCTACATAAATACATCGAAGTGAGGGGAACTAGGATAGGAGGATGAGGGAGGTTGTGGAGCAGTGTGAACATACAGCATTCTCCCTGGAGAGTCGTCCCTAGTCCCGTATTGGAGGTCCCTCCCTATGCGATCCAACCGCTGAGTACCACCCACAGGTCGACAATCGGGTAGCGGCCTCACTTCCCTGGCCTCATGGGAAGGGGCTCCCCTAAGGAAGAAGGGAAGACATCCAAGGATTTGTCACAATATGCATGCATAAACTAGCAATTCTTAGTGTAGCTGTCAAAATTCCCTTCAATGTGACCACTCCCACTAATGGTTTATGTTCCTTACATACCATAAAATGACGGCCCAAGATAAACCTTTGAAATACTCTATTCCCCACATGCCCACCAATAGTTCTTGTTAAATCACAGAATATCTACTTTTACAACCAGTCACTGTCCTTTCTGCATGGCAAATAACATTTTAATTACTTCCATTTCATTGAGATAAACCGCTCCCAACCCTTTCTCACTGACATCCACTGTCATCACTTACATTTTGTCCACATCGAATCCCCCCCGGTTCCTGCGCTTTACAAATTATTTCTTTCATTTCCTCTGCTCCTCTTTTGCACTCTTCGTTCCACTGAAATTCACTTTTTTCTTCCAAGAGTTTCTGATTGCTTGACTTTTATTCACAAAGTTCTTTATACATTTTTTGCAGAACTTCACCCTCCCAAAGAAGGCTTGTACTTCATCTTTGTTTAGAGTAGGTGCTTCCTTAATAGCCTTCATTGTCTCCTCCCTTGTCTTATAGCCTTCTCCACTAATCACATGGCTAAGATGTTCCACCTCGTCTGCTCTAAATCTGCACTTGCTTGCTTCTATAGTCAGGCCTTTATTTCTCAACGTACTCAACACTTCATGTAAGCATTTCTTTCATGTTCCATCACAACTCTTCCATACACTAATATGTCGGATTGTTAAACTAACGTACAGAAACTCTTTTAAATATGTGACTCATGACTCTCTGGAAGATCGATTCTGCTGAAGCCAATTCAAATGGCATTCTGCAGTATTGGAATAGCCCAAACAGCAGGATAATTGAACTCCACAGTCAGTGGTATCTGGTGGTAACCAGCAGAAAGTTTTAAAGATGTTAACAATTTGGCATCCTGATACAATTCAGCATTTCTATTATCAGAAGAATTGGGTACCTATCCACTATGATATTTTTATTGTGATCTCTCAAATCCACGCACCACCTGATCTTACCATTCTTCTTCTTTGTGAATCCATTGCGCTGATTTGATCTCCTCTGTTACCTCCTGCTTTACAAGTCATTCCAATTCCTTTTCTACATCAACCTTAATTGCAATGGGAATATGACATAGTTTGTTGTTACTTGGCCCCACTCCATCTTTCAACATTAATTTGAGTACATATCCTCACAAACAACCAATTGTCTCTGTGAATACTTCAGGAAATTGCTCTTCGTTGCTGTTCCCTTTCACAAACATTACAGGCTCCTCTCAATTCAGGTCTAGACAGATTTCGAAAGTCTCCTATCCCTACCACTCTAGGACTTTGATTACCTTCTTTCATATGAAATAGATCGTTTCCACAGCCATTCTGCTTTTGAATTCGACCACTGCTTGGAATATCCCTATCATGTTTATCCTAGATCCTTCAAATACTCCAGGATCTCTGATGTCTGACTTCTGTAGGCTTCCCTTCAATTCTTCTTCTTGTAATCTTCTCCATTTCTTTTCCGTTACGATTGAATATGGTGAACAACTAACTGTCCACCATCACTTTAATTGGATGGTTGTCAATACTTATCATGCATCTGGGGCATTTCATATTTGAAGAATCCTTTTTGGCCTTTAGCACCGTTACTACTCATTCATAACCAGAACGACTTTCTTTTTCTTTCTGTATACCTTAGTTCAACGCAGGGCACATTTTCGATTTAGCAAAATTACACAGCTTCCCAGAACAAAAACATATATTCTTCTCGTATTCTATTGTGTCTCTCCTTTTCTCCCTTCCCTTTGCCCCCCTTCAAAGCTGTATTCTCATTATCTCCCATCTTATGCTTCTTCAATGCACTCACTTGAGCAAATTCATGTCCGTCTTTTTATTCTCTCTCCTTGATGGCCTTCGAGCATAATTCTGTGTGCTACACCATTTTCGCTATAGCATCATCTAATGTGGGGTGTCCACACATCCACAGTCTCTCTTGAGTAACTGGATTACCGGGGTGGATTATGATTTGATCCTTTCATCTGTTCCCATCCTCCCATTAAATCACATGAAACTGCTAGGTTTCATAAGGCACTCACATACACACCTATGGTTTCATTTTGCTCTTTTCTTCTAGTGTAAAAATTATACCTGTTGATGACTATGTTTGTCTTCAGAGTTTGGTCATGTTCCAGTTATTTTGAGTGCTTTCTCATATATGTTCATGTCTCCTCCACCCTTACCGTCCATAATAGGGGCATCTCTCTATGTTTCTTTCGTCCCTCTGGGCCTAAGACATGCAGCAATAATGATTTCTTTTTCTTGGGATTGAGGGTTTCAAGTTCTACTGAATTTAAGAAATTGCTCCAGTATTGCTTCCAATCATGCCAAGGTATTGTTGGTACTCCTGGATTAGTCAGAAAGGCGTTTGGTGGATGCACATGGTTGATTGTCAGTACTGCTACAATATGTCTCTATTATGCCACTTTTTGGATCAATGCCCAATAAGTTTAATATTAAAAATGTCTTTCCAACATGGCTTCCATATTCTCCACTGTAATTAAAGTCCTTTGTTTCAAAATGCCCCCCACATGCTTTCTTCTAAGCTCCTCTCTTGCGTCGGGGTAATCGTCTCATGCTTCGTTATATATATATTTTGTCCTGGCTAGCGCTGCGCTCTCTCTCACCTTTGTTCCCTTCCTTGAGCCTTCAGACAAACACTGAATCACCTGAGTGTTCACTGTATTTGGTACTTGCAGAACTTGTAAGAGGTTTTGGCAATTGAGGTAAGGCAGTTAAATTTGGATCACTTTATGAGGGGGTATGATCTGGACTATGTGAAAGCACACGCACCAGATCATCACCCACCAAAAGAGCACAGTAAAGAGCATGACGAGTCAAAACCTTATTGAACCAGCAATATGCCCATGTACGCTCAATACAAGCAAAAGTTGGCAACATAGGCATGCAAGCAGTTTAAATTGGTCACTGCAGAAACACCATGTAAAGTTATATTTCAGGAGAGAAGTATTTTCGGCGGGAAAACCACCTGACAGAAAACATGGAGCAATGGAAAAGTCCTGCTTGTGGGGTTCTTCATCAGACACTGGGAACCCTCATTACAAAGGGAAGGGCAGTGTCTTTTCCGAATTGTGAAAGCTTATTAAGGAGGAAGCGTGATTTTACGAAAGTACCTTTTTACTTTAGACGAGACTTTAATTGCGGTTAATATTCTTACAGAGCTAAGGAGAGATAGGACCTCATTACACGGTAGGCGGTAAGGGTTTACCGGTACCGGTAAGGGCACCGGTACCGGTAAACCCTTACCGCCTTACTACGAGGTCCCTTTGCGGCACCTGACCTTAACGGCTGGTGTAGACCAGCTGTTAAAGTTGGGACCCGCAAAGGGACCTTGGTGCTAATTACGGTACCGCAATTTGCGGTACCGTAATTAGCTCCTTCCCCATTCCCATTATGCCCTATTGGGCAAAAATGGGAATGGGGAAGGGCCATGGAGGAAGGGGGAATTACCGCCCCCCGCCAACCTTGGAATGGGGTGGTAATTCCTCTTTCCTCCATGGTGGTACCGGTATGGTACTGGCGGCAACCATGGTGCTAATAGCACCATGGTTTACCGCCTTCCGTGTAATGAGGCCCATAGTGTGCGATATTGCAGCGAGGTGGAATTGCTTGGAACACATCTTTTCTTTAAAGGTTTAGTAGGGTGAATTTAGACACGTTTTAACAGAATGTAAATTATTTTATTTCATACAGTGCTCAGGGAATTTCATTTAAAGGGAATGTTCTGTAAATCATAGAAAGGCAAGCTAGCGTAGAACCTCTGGGATCCTGTTTGAGGCCGATTTACATTACTCAGCAAGAAGTGTTCCCACCAACTTGCCTTAGTGTTTCATGATAGGTGCATAGATTGAGAAAGAATTTGTGTAATGTACCGTTACCGAGTAATCTAAATAGCTTAGCAAACCCGCCCATGCCAGCTCTTGAATTCAATTGCCACTAAACATTTGCTTGGAAGGTGGGGGATGGCAGTCAGTCAAGGCATTGATATCGATCATTTGATTGTGTACGTGAAACAACTTCCTGCTTGAGAAAAAATGTGCAGCAGAGGCCTTGACTGAAAACCTTCTCAAGCGACTACTAAACTGCACTAGCTCAGGCAAACACTGACATGCAATACTTTTGGGAAACAGATAAATGATTTGGAGTGCGGTGGGCAGTGGTCAGGTAGTGGCATTAATAGTGCCAGGCTGTGTCATGCAATATCATCTTCCTGCTTTAGTCTGAGCTTGTGGCTGTCATCTTAATTCAATATGTGCTCACGCAATTAAGTACCTTCAGTTGCCACTGCCTTTGGAATACCCCTCCAGCAGGGTGTCTAAGGCAAACGGCTAAACCAATGAACATGTTATCAACGACCAAATATGGCAGGGTTAGAGGAAGCTACACAGTGTACTGCAGAAACGACTGACGCTGCACTTGTGTGTGCATGAATCATGCATGGTTTCATACCGTACCAGCCAGAAATGACATGGAGCATATCAACACCAGCTAAAAGCACAGAAAGGCTTAACACACTGGTCATGGTGGCTGGTTCTGTTCATTGTGTCACTGATTTGGCTGTCTGACACGTCTTTCCAGCCAGACGAAATCCAACCTGTCCTAATATCTGGCTTCTTGGGGATGGACTAGGATGCAGCATTTGAACCCCAGTTGTTTGCGAAGCGTTTTGGAGATAATCACGCCAACTAACCCCAGGTTCACGGCTCCTCCATTTGGTCCTTTTACAGAACCTTAGATCGGGATACAGCATGTTTGCTTCCCATGCCCAGAAGCTCTGGAATACTCTTCCTTTAAAATGTAGGGCAGGAGAAAACCTGCCCTCATTCCAAAGGGCACCAAAGACCCATTTGTTAATGCCAACCAGTTGCATGTCATCCTTCCTGTTTTGCCCATTTCTCGTCATCAGTTCCTTCTTCTTTCTGAGCTTCTGCATCCAATTTCGCCACCCGTTCTGCTTCAATCAGTCACTACTACTGCTCTTCCATTGTTGGCATTCTGATGTCGATCTTTGTTTATGCGAGCATACAATAAATAAATAAATAAATAAATACACCAAAACTGATTAACGGATGTTTGGCCGTCACATAGAAACAACACATAGGTTTAGCATTTTATAAATGACGGATGTGTATTTGCAAAGTACTCACTTAGACTGACCTGGATAACAGGCACACAACTTAACTCCTATCTTTCATCTTGGCAGCCTATAACTGAACGTGTCACTCTCTCATAATTAAATAAGCATGCTCAATTGTCTACCATAGTGTACTGCCAACAGACAAAGGAGCATGTCAGTTACAGTGTCATTGGTTTCAAAAGGAATCTTGGCAGCTCAGACACCTTAATAAAATGGAAGCCCACGGTATAGTACAACTACTAGAAGTTCCCTCTTGCCGTAGGAATTTCAGAGGGACGCTCCACAAGTTAAGCCATCAAATGATGAGAGAGCTAGCCTTTGAATTCCATTCTACAGCTCAACCTGTGTACATCCAGGCTCATTCTTTTGATCCAAACTGAGAGCTTTATTTAAAAATATCCTTGCATGTTCCACATTCTAGGATGGCATTCAACTCCACAGTCACCCTCCAAATCCGATTTGGTGCCTATCAGCGAAGTGTGTACATATTATGTTTTTTATTGGGTAAATCAGCCACGTTAATCAAACATCTCAACACAATTTTTTTCTGCAATGCATCTATACATACTTGTTGCACACAGCCTTTGTGATGCTGTTTGCCACTTCAACAATGGGTGACTCCATGCCATTCAACGGGGTGGAGGCACCTGCACCTTCATATAGTAGCGTGGCCACATAGATATGACGCCATAGGCATCCTTTCAAGTACATCAGCACTCAGTGACCCTCAAAATAACGGAATCCCAGGATACAAACCACATCGCCATTGTCAGTGATTTAATTTACAAGTGCAGCATTTATCTAGTGTGTGTTCATTGATTTGGCCTTGAATAATGCAATGGATCTTTGTGTACTCTTGAGACAAAAGCACTGCAAATAAGCACTGGAAGATGTGTGCAGTGTGTATTGTTACTGGTTTATTATTTATTGTTCGTATGTATCCCCACCTCTTTCACAACCAATCCCATGACACTGAAGCCAGGAAAAGCACGAGGAGCTTCAGCCCATCCCCATATGTCACAATGCACTCAGCTACAAAGTGTCAACACATTCAAGGCTCACTGTCACTCCAAGTGTGTCTGTTTATGTTCTGTTTCTGTTTTCTTTACACTATTACTGAACTAGCAATGCATTAATTCAGGCAAAATCTTGTACTGGGCAACATGGTTTTCCACCTGCATGTTGGCTGAGGCCACAGACCAGAGGACAGGTACTTACTGAGCCACATGTCTTGTATCAGGGCAAAGGGTGCACTGGATGCTGGCTGATAGTTCACACATCAATGATAGTAACTATGGTTTTGGTGATTTTGCATTACAATGTACACCCTCCACACCCTTCCCCTGGCAATACATTCAGTGCTGTTCTTGTACATGATTATTTAATGACAGCATGACTGAGCAGGTGGCACACACTCTGTGACTATTGTCTCTTGTTATTCTGCACTTCACCCTATGGCACACTTGAAATCTATTGCCTCCACATCTCTTAATTGCTCTTACATCAAGGAAGGGGATTCACACGTGACCTGACCTTAATCTGCCGCTTTGGTAAGGCCCCTTTAACAGGTTCTAGTTAGTGAGGCAAGCAAATAGACGTTTCCCTTTCCCCTGGCACTGGCTGCTTTCAGACTAGAACCTTCATTTTGGTGTTCGATGAAAGAGATCATTAACATTTCTACTATTGTTCTGGCCCTAAAATCATGAACGTACCCAATGAATTCCAATTAGATTGCTAATGGATGTTTGATGGCTGCACTCAGCTACAGTATTATCTAAGCTCTGAGATGGTGTGAGGTTAGAGTCGGGGGTACAGGGGTGCCAAGGCTGTTGCTATTTTGTTACACTGCAAAGACAGCTACTATACTACAACATATGTCCATGTACGCTCAAAACAAAATTAAAAGTCGATTAATTATAGACCAGCTATGCTCACAGCGCCTGGTGGTTGTTGTGTCCAAAGACAAAATGAGCAGGGTCACTCCCATCGGCATATTTAGTATAACTGTATAGTGGAATAAA
Source organism: Ambystoma mexicanum (assembly GCF_040938575.1). Taxonomy (NCBI): domain Eukaryota; kingdom Metazoa; phylum Chordata; class Amphibia; order Caudata; family Ambystomatidae; genus Ambystoma; species Ambystoma mexicanum. The sequence goes on along the minus strand of NC_090935.1, from coordinate 1,166,141,680 downwards.
TTGCTGCTCGCTGTTATCAAGTCACGGATTCGGAGACTTGTTGAGCATACCTGAAACCAGCAACACACAGCCGAGCAGTAGGGTCCTTTTTGCCAATTTTTTTCATGATCCAGTATAATGCATACGTGTTACACTCAGGGATCTGCAACTGCGGGCTCTCTAGATATTTTGGCCTACAACTCCCATGAACCCTAGCCAGCATTGTCAATGGTGAGGGATTATGGAAGTTGCAGTCCAAGAAATCAGGAGAGTTGCAGATTTCATTCCTCAATCTCTTAATTCTATGGTGTGTGCTCGCTGTACAGTATTGTAAATAATTCAGCTACAGAGCTTGAACTCCTGGTCTCGGCCTCTGCACACCCATTTTGGGATTTTTGGTATCCAGAGCTGCTGTCTGCAGTATTTATGCAGCATTTCTACACTGATTCTGGGAAAGGGATGTAGCAGCACATCCTGTCTCATGAATGGCCAGACATACCATAGGAATAGCTACAGTTCTGTAGAGCAATGTTCTGAGACCTACCTCTGAGTAGGAGCAGCAAATAGTGAACAATGTACACTAAGGACAGTGATTGCCATTGCTGGCTGGAAGCCAAATGTGGCAAGCTCTAGAATTTTAAACAATGAAAATATTGTGTCTGGTTGTGAGGCAGAATCCACCACATGCAGCTCATGACATTTTCAAGTGTGTATCATCAAAGACACAGAAGCTGTGGTGATGGTTTGAATGTCCTTCCTCAGGCAAGAAGGCCACGTCACAGTGCCTCCTCTGCCTTGCAATAAAAATGGTCAAGCAATGTCTACACTCACTGGGGCACAGGCAGGTGTGGATCAAAACTAAAGAGGTCCAATACAACAGATTTGGAATACAGATAAACAGGATACAATTATTGTACGAGCACTTCTCACTTTGGCCCTACCGACTGTTTGCCCCCTGACTTTGTCATTTCCCTCCTGTAGGGTGTCAGGCGACACTGTAATTAGCATGCACATATGACAGCAGACAAAACAATGTCCCATGTTCACTTAAAAGCACAGTCAACATTCTGGTCTACCACCATTGCTCTGTCACTTGAACTATTCACTGACTTGGGCAGCAATGAAATTCTACAAGCCCTGCACCCTAGTACGGAAACACAGGTTTGATAACCAGAGTTCAGTAGGCCACTTCCAACCCCAAAGCGGGAAACACGATCCCAACATGCCCAGAATAGCTACCCACCAATTCGGCATGAGCTTGTCCTCTTGCCAATGGAGGTGAACATTCTCTTTCCATTAAATATGTTACAATGAAGTCAGGAGAATCTTAAATAAGGGCTACTTCATCACCATTCTTCACAATGCACTCAGTTCAGGAAAATGCGTGTGAAACAGCAGTGCTGTTACTCTCTAGTGCCACACTGTGGATAAAGGGGGAGGTGCATTTCGTTTTTTATTGGGCTTAGGGACAATGGGAAAAATCAATAAATCAAGCATTGGAGGGTATTACAAATCTCGATAACCTATACTGAGCATCTTCTCTGTGGATGCAGCCAGCACATGTATTAAAAACTAACCCCATAACATCAAAAATAAGCAAGTCATAACAGTAAACTACCCTAAAACCAAGATCACACAATTATTGCATTCAGGTCCTTTAACCTAGACAACAAGATTAGCACCCATTCAATGCGTTCTTTATATAGCCTTCATAACGTGCTGAATCTTGTATTATTATTTTACACCAGCTACATCTCCTTCACTTAGATGAGGCCTACATTTAATTTTGAAATGTATTTTCATGGGTCAACCAATAGAACATATATGGGAATTGTGGAACTCCTACGGTAATAGGAACCACCTATACTCTGAGAGATCCAATATTTAACTCATTTCTATGTCATTTTCCTATTTTCTGAAGGTCGCATTTCAAAAGGACCGATTTTTTTCGGTCGATTTCGTGCGACACCCAGAAAACGACAAAGGGACGTCACCACTGTTTTCTTTGTTTTAATTAGCGGGGGTCTCACCGCCCTAAACCCCCCTTTGATGCCTGCCACCCCCCGCCATCCTCCCCATACACACACCTTTTCTTAGGCGTGCAGAAACAGACACACACACACTCACACACACACACACACACACACCACACATACACTTTGACCCACGCAGCTCGTCCTCTCCCTCTTGCTGTGCCTGCCAGCCCCTGCACACACTCATGTGCGGCACAGGGGCTGACAGTTCGATTTAGAGGACAATTCGATCACGGAGCAGTCTTTCTAAATAGGTCTTTTTTTCCTTTCAGAAAAAAGAAAAAAGTTATCTTACCTAATACCATTTTTTGTGTGGCCCTATTACTCTTTCAAACATTGCTCTAGAGAGAGTAACCGACTATGATCCGGCAATCATACATTCATATACCAATACAGTAAGTTGCTCAACCAAGCGCCATATCCTGCAAGCTTATTCATTAGTTATTCTTTACAAATAATGTCTTTTAGAGGCCCTTCATGTGCATTATCTATGATTGGCCCTATTAGTAATAACTATGCAATTACTAAACAGTTACAGATGGGTCTCCCAATTCAAACCAAATATATAGTATTTTACAAAATTTCCAAACACCCACTATTCCCTTCCCTATATTTCTCTCTATATTTATTATTCAACAACTGATTGTCCTGTTGGCAGAAATCTCACACTCAAACCACAGCATAGGTATAAGCTTCGCTCCATATAATTTAACTAGCAGGTGTCCGTGCTTCGCATGGAACTTCCTAGGACTGAAGCGTGTATGCTTGAAGTGCCATACCCGTATGTGTATGGCTTTAGCAAGTATGCTTCGTACTGTTGAGGTGGCATACATTCATCAAATTCAATGGAAAATGAAGTTCCTGTAATTATCATGAGATATTTGCCACAGTGAGATGGACAGCGTCATTGCGGACACTATTGAAGAGATGTGTACTGTTTCCTGTCACTCGCATTACTACAAAAGCACCTTTCTGTGTCACACGCATGACTTCAAAAGTAAGTGCCGCTAATGTCAGCTAGGATGCTGATAGTCTGGAAAGTTTACAAACAATGAACTGCTGAAGTTTTCATGAACTGCTGAACCTTCAGGAATAATGAAGTTAGGACTATGGCAGGACTACGGTGCAAAGAGCCATATGACACATAATTCCCATGTGAACGCACGTGATATGCTCATTCTGTGGGACAACGTGCCTCTGGCCAAGGTGTGCGGTACCCATTGAATGACCCATAACTTTGTATGGCCTGTAGGCCACGAGACTCCATTTTGTTTAGTTACTGACTCCATTTTTACTAGACCACACTTGAAACATTAAAAGTCAGCCTGCATCTCTCCCCTCCAGTGTTCGCGCACAGCCAGCAATCCAACCCCCACCTCCTCCCATCTGCCATCTCTGCGGCTGTCCTGTTCTCACAGAAGCCTGGGCACGAGAAGTATCAAACTAAACACTGTATCTCTCGCCTTCCCTTTCACATCACTGACCTCTGAATGACCGGGCCGGAGCCTGGTACTGGAAAAAACCATTTGTCTTCACAAACCTGCCTCACACACACAGACCACATTCAAAGAAATATAGACCACAAGGCCCCTCACCCCAAAGCCTTTTGATGTAACAGTTGCATGCCCCTCGCCTGTGTGCTACCCCAGTTCACCCCGTAGTACTAATCCCATGTGTGCCAATATATTCTTTTCGTACTAATAATAAACCATCCTCTCATGAGATTTAAAGGGATACTTGATGAATGTGTCAATGAAATATTGTGGCTAGATTAGGTACCTGGACCCATGTAGTCTCACTTTTATTGTCCAGGTCACACGTCTAGTAATATAATGCTTGTATGTCAAAACGTTTAATTAATGTGCAAGGTATGTGTGGCCACAAGGGCAAATGTCAGATAGTCTACATCAACGCAACTTGGACATCGCCTGGCCCTGCATCCCTCCCAGACGAGCCCAGCTGACCCGCGTGATCCACGAAGTAACCAGTTCAACATCAGCCAATCCGGGAGCACCATCCCTAAAGCTTGGATATGGTCCTGTCACCTTCGTCCAAAGACCACAATTCTATGTATCCCCTATAGCACATGTCAGGGATGACGTGTTTTTGTAATATAATGTGTATTTTTGGATATTTGGGCAGAGCGCTCTCCGAGTAAGCAGTCCTCTGCGTGCCCCATTTTACTTTATATAAAGGCTTGTCTTTTACTTCACCTGCACTTGGTCCTGGTCTCATTCCCTACTGGGGTGTGTCCATTAGTGTCTCTTATTTGGTTATTTCATTATATTTGTGGGGCATACCAGTTTTCACTACCTGGGGTTGGGGGTGGAGGTCAGTGGAGGTAGTGGGTGGAAGGCGGACTAGCAGGGGGCTTGAGGGGATTGAGGTGGAGGTCAGTGGTGGAAATGGGAGAAGGGAAAACTAGCAGGGGGCTCTAGGGGGTTGGGGCAGAGGTCAGTGGGTGGCAGGACTTGAGGGGGCTGCCTCGGGTTGGGGCAGATGTCAGAGGGAGTAGTGAAAGGTGGCAGAACTTGAGGGGGCTGCCTGGGGTAGGGGCAGTGGTTCACAGGGGGAGTAGGAGGAAGGCAGACTAGCAGTGGGACTGAGGAGGTTGTGGCGGAGGTCAGTGGGGGTAGTGGGAGGAGGGCAGACTAGCAGGGGACTTGAGGGGGTTGCGTAAAGATCAGTGGGGGTAGTGGGAGAAGGCAGGACTTGAGTAGACTGCCATAGGGTTGGGGCAGAGGTCAGTGGGGTAGTGAGAGGAGGCAGTTCTTGAGGGGACTGCCTGGGGTTGGAGGCTGATGTCAGTGGGGGTAGAGGGAGGAGGGAAGACTACCAAGGGGCTTGAGGGGGTGGGGTGGAGGTCAGTGGGGATAGTGGGAGGAGGGCAGACTAGCAGGGGGCTTGAGGGGTTGTGGCAGATGTCAGTGGGAGTAGTGGGGGAGGACAGACTAGCAGGGGGCTTGAGGGGTTTGGGCAGAGAGGGTAGTGGGGGGAGGTAGTGGGAGGAGGCAGGACTTGAGGGTGCTGCCTGGGTTGGGGTGGAGGTCAGTGGGGTAGTGGGAGGAGGCAGAACTTGAGGGTGCTGCCTGGGGTTGGGGTGGAGGTCAGTGAGGGTGGTGGGAGGAGGCAGTACTTGAATGGTGTAGAGGAGGTCCCAGATATGGCCTGCACCCCTTGCCCTCATTTCGAGGTACCAGGAGCATACTCGAAAAGGTATGTGACGTATGAGGAGCAAATGAACCTACAAAGAGCTGCACTGGTACTCTGCCCAGTATACATCAGAAGATCCATACTGGTTGAAGCACACATAACCAGACAACCCTGGGCAGCATGGTACCCTATCAGACAGCCATACCAGCCGCTGATACGGAACGATGAGTACCTACATACGGTCCACGAAGAGACCCCAAAAGCCTTAATGGAAGGCCAGTGGAAATGAATTAAGGGCCTGAACAGACTCGTTAATGAACAAAAGCAGCTATCAAAGACAAGCACGCCAGTGCGGGTAACTACAAAATAAATGTAATGGACACAGAGAAGAGACAATGGTAAAACGTGAGGAAACGGTGCTACATGACAAGATGGAAGCAACTGACCTGTTAAACGTGTGTAAATAGGCTTGAAACGCAAGATGCTAAGAAATCGATACTGCTTGCAATGCTTAGTGGAAGATAGAGCGGCAAGCGCCAACCATATATCTACCTCAATAAGGCACATTATACAAGTGCAACTCCATTTTGTAAAAGCAGAAATGTACCCAGGCGGCCAGAGGCCTGAAAGGCAAAGTTTCTAAACCCAGTCAAAGGCAAGAGAAGGAGCGGAATCGAAACTCATCAAAGAGCGGCTCATGCCTAGGAAACCGAGGTCAACCAGAGAAGGGGAGGAGAGCGTCAGCTAACAAGACTCAAACTTCAGAGCATACCAGCCTGCCTCATGAAGGTCAAGATAAGGGGGGCCCATGCAGGTGGTGAGGCTGACACAGAATTAAATGCACTAAAAGCTAGAAACTGAAGCAGATTCATGGTGAACTAACACGTGATCGGCCAGGCGCGAAGAAGTACCATCGCCTGATGTCATCCAGGACACGGGGATACCAAAACTTTTCCCGATAAGAGACTACAGTTTCGGGGCCATCCTTAGCCAAATAATTGACACATCACCCTAAACCGCTGATTGATGGAAGGGTGGCAGGGTGAAACTTGAGACACCAGGCACAGGGGTGTCCATTCTGCATGCTGCTAATTAAAAGTGGAAATGTATGTCTAGGGGTGTAACCTGCCCAATCACAATGGACCAAGTTATCTGGAGTCCTATAGATATTGTAACCAATAGAACGTCGTAGTTGTAGTGACATCTATCACGGGTGATGTGGACGGATGGGCGTGGACGCCCAACCGATAAGAGGTATCCAATCCGCATGCCCTATTATCATATACAGATATAACACCTATACTTAAGTTACCTTTCCTAACCAATTATATTGCATGATGATTTTTTATAGAAATTAGACGTCAGTGATGACGATTTTTGTCTATAAGAATTGCTGTTCGACTGAGGTTTGAGGAAGTCAGAGCGAGACAGGTGATCGCAATGCTGCTGATTTCCATTTGTTTCTCTGTTTTTATGTACTTGTCATTAAACGGACTTCCCTTTGCCAACTTATTGAGTCCGCATTATTGAGTCGTGTTGGAGTAAGTGAATCCTGCACCCCCTGTCCTCACATGGTGCAGCTATCTTGTCTTACAAATTCTAGAGGGTGAGCGCTGACCTATGGGCCCGTCAGCGATTTCCTCTCCCCCAGAACAAGGGGCTGCCTGGGATTGGGGGTGGAAGCCAGTGAGGGTAGTGGGAAGAAGGCGGACTAGCAGGAGGCTTGAGGGGGTTGGAGCAGTGATCAGTGGGGGTACAGGGAAGCTGCAGGACTTGAGGAGGATGCCCGGGTTTGGGGGCAGAGGTCAGTGGGGGTAGTGGGAGGAGGGTAGATTAGCAGGGTGATTGAGGGGGTTGGGACAGATGTCAGCAGGGGTAGTGGGATAGACAGGACTTGAGGAGGCTGTCTGTGGTTGGGTTAAATGCCAGTGGGGTAGCGGGAGGATGCATGAATTGAGGGGACTGCCTGGGGTTGGGGGCGGAGGCCAGTGGACATAGTGGGAGGAGAGCCTACTAGCATGGAGTTTCAGGGGTTGGGGCAGTAGTCAGTGGAGGTAGTGGGATGAGGCAGGACTTGAGTGGGTAGCCTGGGTTTAGGGGTGGTGGTCAGTGTGTCTAGTGGGGGAAGCAGAACTTGCGTGGGCTTGCATGGGGCTAGGGTGGAGGTCAGTGGTGGTAGTGGGAGGAGGCAGGACTTGAAGGGCTGCCTGGGGTTGGGGGCAGAGGTCAGTTTGGGTAGTGGGAGGAGGGTGGACTAGCAGGGGACTTGAAGGGGTTGTGGGGGAGGTCAGTGGGGGTAGTGAGAGAAGGGCAGACTAGCAGGAGGCTTGAGGGTGTTGGGCAGAGGCCAGTGGGGGTAGTGTGAGTAGGGCAGACTAGAAGGGGGCTTCAGGGGGTTAGGGCAGAGGTCAGTGGGGGTAGTGGGAGGAGGGAGGACATGAAGGGGCTGCCTGGGGTTGGGGGCAGAGGTAATTGGCGTAGTCGAGGAGGCATGACTTGAGGGGTCTGCCTGGGGTTTGGGGCCAAGGACAGTGGTGGTACTGGGAGGAGGCAGGACTTGAGGGGCTGCTTGGGGTTGGGGGCAGAGGTCAGTTTGGGTAGTTAGAGTAGGTGGAACTAGCAGGGAGCTGGACGGGGTTGATGCAGAGGTCAGTAGAGATAGTGGTCAGCGATTTCCTCTCCCCCAGAACACTTGGTAGCGTGAGGATGGTTTCGGCCATTAATTATTGATTATTAATACTAAGACACCTTTAGACCGACGACACAAAGTAACTCTAGGCCTTCGGTAAGATCACAAGTCCTTTCGCCATTCCGGCTGAGTAGACTGAGTAGCTCCCCGTGGACAATAATAGAGTAAAATTTTGAAAATCTGCAGTGGGTCTGAAGGAACCCGCCTTTCCAAGCATAACCCTTCTCATTCCCACGGGCAGCGGATCGGGCGAAAACCTTCAAAGCGGGACGAGGAAGGGGCGGTGATCCCGAAGTTCCAGATAGGAAAAGATGCGATCAGTGAGTGAAACAGTAAACTCGTTACTTTGGCAAATGTCTTGTAGGCATTAGAGTAAGTAAGGGAAAGGTAACGGAGGGTGGCGGAGAAAAAATAAAGTAGTTAGAAGTAGAGAAGACTGTGTATATATAGGGGGTAATGACTCGTAAGGATTACCAGGGGGGCACCTGAGACAAAACTGTTGTATCCTGCACATGTATGAATGAGGTCTGAGTCAGTGAAAGAGCTGAGTGGAATGTTAGGGGAGCTTGGAGTGTTGAGGCTCTTGGGGATTCCAAGGGAGACGGTTGAGGGACTGGGAGCTGGGCAGGGAACCAGGGCAGAAGCTATGGATCTTATCTCTCCTATTTTCTATTCTATACCTGTAACTAAGAGAATAAAGCTTGTTTCCTTTTCTACATACCTGGGTCAGCCTGGTTCCTGCTCCTTGTTGTTACTGGCCCAGGGTAGATCCTGCAGGAGGCAGGATAAATCAAAAACGTAAAGATTCCCAGGGGGGCACCTGAGACAAAACGTAAGGATAACCAGGGGGGGCACCTGAGATAGAAACGTAAGGATTTGCCTTATTCCTGTGCTTTAAAGAGTGGTCAGAAGAATGTCAAATGTAAATTAATTGTATTAATGATTGGTTAAAATGCATTTTGGCTTTACTCTATTCTGTAACTAAGAGGGAATCACCATTGAATTGATGGGTTTTGAGTAAATTGTTGGTATACATTTTGGTGGGAAAAGATTGGCTTGGAGCTTGCGTATGTGGTGCTCGCTCATACCATTGAAAGGTTAAAGAATTGCATAAATACTGTTAGTGATGAAATTAAAAATGGAGGCAGTTACCCCACTTGCGCATTTGTGCAAGCAGCTACCCAAGCATGCACCAAAACTAAAGAAATTCAGCACGGAATGGGTGAAGGGTACCGCCAATAAGATGTTTATGCCGTGGCCCCAGAAAGGGTCACTCTCTAAGGCTGTTTTACAGCATATGACTACCTTCCTCCATGCCACATATACAGGCAAGAAGCTAGAGAAACGTCTTGCTGTTCTAGAATTGTGTAAAATGTTCGAAGAAACGAAGGTGGAAGAACCACCCACAGACTGGATACTAAATGTATGTACGGATGGGGGTGAGACGCCTACCACGCCACCAGCCCCGCCTGAACCAGTCATTGAAGGAAGCAAGTCAGAGGGTCTTTACCCACTAAGAGAACTCAAGGCAGCCATGGGGTATAGCAACGCCTCATATGAGTCGCCTACGTACAGTAGTGACGATAATAAGGGAAAAGAACAGGAAATCGATATCGCCTCCGCAGTCTCAAGGGACAAATAGAGATGCGAAGATGAAGGGAAAGATTGGGCACGGAGTTGTGCACCTCCAGATAAGGAGAAAGAGGGAAATAAACATTAAGGACATGAGGGTAGAGGTGATGAGAAAGCATTCGTGAAAGACGAATAGATGGGAGGTCAAATATTACTGAAGTTGGATGGAAAAGGAAGTGATGATTTGAGGCCAAGGGAGAGGTCTGATGAGACACAAAGGAGAGAGAGAGAGAGAGAAAGGGATGGAAGAAAGGGATGAAAGGACAAGAAAGAATAATAGGCTAAGGCGAGAACAACTATATCGCAAAGAGCAAGGAATACCGCTCAGTCGCACACACTACGCAGCCTATAAAAAGTACAGGCAGAACATGTTAAGGTTAGAGGAAGAAAGGAGAGTGCACGAAAGGAAAGTAAAAAAGCAGGAACATGAGGAAAGTAGAAGGGCAAAAGAACATAGAAATGAATGGATGAGGGAAGTAGATAAGGCTAGAGAAGAAGCAAAGAAGCGAAAGAAAATAGACGAGGAAATAGAACGTAAGCACAGACAGAGGGCACAGGATCTTGAATATTTGGAGCGGGAAGTGTTAAACCCAATCCTACAGTAGGATGGGAAGACATAAAAGAATTCTTTCCTACAAGCGATGCGGTACAAGGTACAAGCGGGACAAATATTGAAGATGACTTCGACACCAGAAGCATCGGGGAAACGATTGATAAAATATAAGATGAGATGGGGCTAGAGCAGATATCCGATGGGGGAAGGGAAGATGAGCGCTTAGAGAGCACTCAGCTATATGACACTGGGGATGTCACCCGAAGTAGTGGGAGCAGGGGAATGTCCCTAGACAGGCTGGAGATTGGGCAGAACGAAGAAGATGCAAGGAGTTGTGTAAACTGGGAGTATTCAGAATCTGACTCCGTGGGGAAACGGAGGATGTGGCACATGAAGAAGGGAGATGGTGCGAAAAACAGCTCCCAGGGGACCGAGGGGTACGAAGGTCAGACGCTAGCGGGTCCACAAGTAGGGCACCGAAGTCTGCCGGACAGTCCGGCCGACATGAAGGAACACCCCGTGGTCAGAGGGGGGCGTCAGCACCTGCCTATGCAGACAGATTAAGGCAAGGCGGGAATGCCACCCCGTCGATAGACCGGAGAGCTATGGGGAAAGAGAAGGAGGACTGTGCATTCCAATTCCCGTTGCTAGAAAAGGGGGAGCAAGGCCACAGTGTATTCCATGGCCACACATGGACAGAGAGAACCTTAAAAATAAGCTTCCAATGCTGACATCGGGAGCTGGAAAGTGGATACACGAGTTAGAGAAAATGACGGGGCGGTGTCACCTTAGCTATAGGGGAAATTAAGGGCCTCCTAATTGCCATACTTGGTGAAAGAGCAGATGATGTATGGAAACGGGCCTGCTATCCTAGGGTAACCCTAACTAACACCTCCCATGACAGAGCGCAATTTAATAACTGTAGGGCAGCAGTGTGGAAAGTGCTGCGAACACTATATCCAGACACTTCTGATATGAGGGCTATAATGACTCGGAAAATGAAAGAGTCAGAGGACCCATTGATTTATATCCAGAATTTTCAGGATGCGTGGGTGCTCGAAACGCATGAGTCTTGGACGAAATCTATCCCTGTATTCTACCACATATTATGAAGGGGTTGCCTGAATCGGTGCAGAAGCAGCTCAAAAAATTGGTAGGAGTAGAAGCAAAACCATGGGCAGAAATACAGTTGACAATTGCACACTACTGTAGATTGTTGCAAGAAAAGAACCGAAAAAAGGAGGCAACTCATAAGGGCGAGGAGGCGAAGCTGGTGCAAAAGAAGCTCTCGAAGTATGCTCTCGAGGGAGCCATGCTCACCAGCCCAGCCGAACCAAGCACACAACAAGCGACCGACCCATCTCAGAATAATCAGGGTAACGCAGGATTTTACCCAAGAGGAAGGGGTTTTGGAGGAAGCGTATGGCAGAGTAATCAAGGAGGGTTTCGAGGTAAGCAGGGAGGCTTTCAGAATAATCAAAATGGCTTTCAGAACGCGCAGATGGGCGGTCCAGCTATGCCAGACGGACAGAAGGCCCGACCACCGCCAGTATGTTGGCTGTGTGGAATGACAGGACACGTGGCGCGCATGTGTAGAAGCCAAGGCATGTGACAAAACAGCCAAGGGATGGGGGCAGGCATGGTGAATCAGCCTGCCATCCCGCAACAGGGCGGTGCACAAAATTACACAGTGCAGCCGCAGGCGTCATGCGTGCAGCAAGGTGCACAGCAAGTGGTTCAACCACCGAACATAGGGAACTTGCCACAGGGACAATCCCAGCAGGCACCACTGCAAATGTCACAGGGCGCTAGCTCCGGAGGGGGAGTCAACCCTGGGGCTGAGGGAAATCAACAAGTATACAGTGGGCCGAACTCATACATGAAATAGGACAGCTCACGGGGGACTCTGATGTGCTCTATCCTATCAGTGACACCAGACCCTAACAGGGAACCAAGGGTGAATGTCACCATAGGGGGTAAAGAATATTCCTTCTTAGTTGACACGGGTGCAACGCGCTCGTGCATACGAGAGGGCACATTTTCCTTGTCCGGCGAGACTATAGATACTCAGAGTTTCACTGGAGCTCATAGTAGAGTTCCCTTTACAGACGCACTCCCAGTCTCAGTGGGAGAGCGCGAAATGAATGTACCCCTATTATATTCACGTCAGACCCCAGTAAATATTCTGGGCCGAGACCCGATGACTAAATTAAAAATGACCATCTCGTTTACCGGGAATGGTATAGTGTGCTCCACTCCAGGAATGCATTATTCAAACGTGTGCGAAATGATAAGAGCATACTCAGGACTCATAGCCATGAGAGCTGTAACGTTCGAGCCAGAAGTCTTTGCATATGGCGTGCGGGTGCTTATGGCGGGACTGCCAGGCCTCGCAGACAAAACTACGAGAACCCCTGATGAGTTTCTGTTCAGACCAAGAATACCCATGCACGAAGAGGAGGGACCAGTATTTCCCTTAATGATACAATCTGCTGTAGTACGAGGGAAAGTGGTATTGGTCGAAGGATATGATGACGAAGGCAGACAATGGTGTGCGATTATCGCCATCGAAGAAGGGTATCGAGTGACTGACGTCACCGATGACGATCTGTTCGAAGAGCACCCTGACCTAGATGAGACAAGAGTGGAAGTAAGTCTCACATTTTGGGTCAAAATGATCAGACGGGAGGTGCCACAGAGAATGATGCTGGCGCTGGTACGTCCAGAATACTTTGATGACGACATAGCCCAAGTGCCTGCCGCAGTATGGACTACACGGCCCTATGACGTAGGTCTCCTGAAGGGGGCAGGTGGAGTGAAAATTAAACTGAAACTAGGAGCAATTTTACCATGAGTGCAACAATATCCCATGTCCAGAGAAGCGGATGAAGGGATCGCGAAGACAATTTCCGCCATGATGGAGCAGGGCATTTTAGTGACGTCAGAATCACCTTGCAACACAGTGATTTACCCTGTCAAAAAATCAAAGGGAGGGTCTTGGCGTTTAATCCAAGATTTACAAGCATTAAACGATATAGTTGAAGCCGAGTTCCCTCTAGTACCTAATCCATCCACAATACTGTGTAATATACCCACTGAGGCCAAATATTTCACGGTGATCGATTTGAAAAATGCGTTTTTCTCAATCCCGTTGCACCGTGACTCTCAAGAGCTGACGTCTTTCACCTTCAGGCAAATGCACCTGAAAAGTACGAGGTTGCCACAGGGGTATTGTGAGTCCCTGTCTATTTTCAACAGAGCCCTGCAAATGGACCTAAGCAATATTGCGGTGGACAGTCTTGTTTTGCAGCATGTAGATGACATTCTGATCTGCAGCACCACTGAAGAGCAATGCAGGTGCGACTCAGTCCAGCTATTGACTATACTGGCTGAAAAGGGATACAAAGTTGATAAGGAAAAGTTGCAGTACTGTCAACAGGAGGTGTTGCACATAGGGTAACTAATCTCTCATGAGGGAAAAAAAGGTATCCCCAGAAAGGGCTGAAGCCATCATGAACACAGCTAAGCCGCGCACGTTACAACAAATGCAGAGCTTCTTAGGCCTGTGCAGTTATGTCAGAACATGAGTCTTCAACTACAGCTCGTATACCAAGCCCTTGCTTCAGGCTTTGAAGAAAGCTGAGGCAACAAAAGCAGAAATTGAATGGAATGAGGCAATGGAGAATGGGTTTGCAGAACTCAAGGGGGCAATTTGTAAGGCTCCAGTTCTCGGGATTCCTAATTATGCAGAGGAATTCTACCTGTTCTCACACTCCCGTGGTCATTTTATGACAGCAGTGCTCGCGCAGTGAACCTCGCTGGGGTACAAGCTCCTAGCATATTACAGCGGGAGTCTGGACCCAGTTATGAAGGGACACTTCCCATGCGAACAAAATCTAGCTGCTGCCACATTTGCTATCGAAAAGGCGTCATCCATCGTGATGGGGTGCTCCATGACATTGTATGTTGAACATTCGCTGTTCGCCATACTAGAAAAGCCAAAGGGCACACTGACGTCTCAGAGAGCATCTACCTATGAGGTGATTACCTCTAACCCATCTATCAAAATAGTTTGATGTAAAACTGTGAACCCTGCTACATTCATAGCTGAGCCAGTCACAGAGGGAGAACCTATACACGACTGTGCGAACTATGAGGAATTCTATGATGAGATCCCCAGGGTAAAGGAAAACGCCCTGGCAAGTGGACAGATTGGGCCTCATTACAACTCAGGCGTTAAGGGTTAGCGCCACCGTTAACCCTTAACGCCTGATTCTGATTTTAACGCCTGCTTTTAGCAGGCGTTAAAATCCATGGCGCTAACCTGCCATGGTGCTAATTACGCCGCCGTAATTTACGGCGGCGTAATTAGCGCCTTCCCCACTCCCATTATGCCCTATGGGGCAAAAATGGGAATGGGGAAGGGAAAATGGGAAATGGGGATTTACCGCCCCACTCACCTTGGAATGGGGCGGTAAATCCGCCATCCACCATGGTGTAAACAGAGTTTACACCATGGTGGTAAAGTTGGTGCACTTAGCACCAAGGTTGTAATGAGGCCCATTGTCTTTATTGACGGTTCTTCGAGAATCAACCAAGAAGACGGACAAAGGTATACAGGCGTGGCCGTGGTAAAACACCTAGCAAATGGAGAGTTTCGAGTACTCATCAGTGCGCGAATGCCCTCTCACTATTCTGCACAAGCTGCAGAACTGCTGGCACTGATACTCGCCATTGAGAATCATGCAAACCAGGAAGTAACTGTGTACAGTGACTCAACCTATGTGACGTCCACAGTACATGCAGGTCTAGAGCGCTGGGAAAGGAGGGGCTACCTCCGAGCAGACCGTACGCCAGTGCAACATGCAGCCTTATTGGACAGGCTGATAAAAGCACTACAGCTCCCAGTGGGCATAGCGGTCGTGAAATGCACCGCTCATACCAAGGGGACGGATTTTGTGTCACGTGGAAATCATGAAGCGGACACGGAAGCCAAGCGCATGGCATCCAAAACTGAAACAATCATGGATGTGGAGGTGGCACCTACCCATGAGAGGATGATGGTAGAGCGAGCCACACCAGAAGCCTATAGCAATACGGGGCAGACTTAGCTAATGGAGCTGCAGGGGGAGGCACCTCAGGAGGAGAAAAATTTGTGGAAGAGTCAAAAGTGTTGTTTAAACCCCTCTGATGGGTTGTGGAGGCAAGACAGCACTGGTAAACCAGTAATGCCTGTCGCCCTTCTAAAAGTAGCATTAGAACAACTACACTACCCCATCAATATGACAAAATAAAATCTTGTTGCAACGCTCGCAGAAGACTGGTTCACACCGAATTTGGCAGCGCATTTTGCATTTTTCATGGTGAACTGCATTATCTGCCAGCAATTCACCGCTGAGCACACATTAAAAGTAGTGAGAGGAATCATTCCCAGACCAAACAACCATTCCAGCACTTGCATATTGACTACGTCGACATGATCCAAGTGTGCAACGGGTACAGGTATTTAATTGTGGTGGTGTGTCCATTCTCTAGATGGATAGAAGCAGGTCCCTGTACACACCAATATGCTACCTGTGCTGCCAAGTTCTTAGTGAGGGAGGTGTTCCCTAGGTGGGGGGGTGAGAAGTAATGAGATCAGATAACTGAGCTCACTTTGTAAATTCAGTTTTCGAACAGATTAGCTTGTTGCTTGGTATAAAGCACAAGTTCTCAACGGCGTATCATCCTGAGGGGAACGGGATATGTGAACGGATCAACGGCTTGCTTAAGGAGAGGATAGCCAAGTTGAAGCTCACATTAAAGAAGGGATGGCTGCACTGTCTACCATTGGCATTGTATGGACTTCGGAACCAACCCGGCTCCAACCATCATCTTACGCCGCACAAGATAGTTACAGGCAGAAGGATGAGAAACCCCCTTGCCCCCTGAGATAGAGCTAGTTGTGATGCCCAGCCGACTAGAGAGGTCCTGGGAACAGAGATGCAAAAGTACCTTAACTGTATGACATCTAACGCCTCTGTCATTAGAGGCCAGCTGCAGCAACAGTGAAAAGGGGACGGCACAGCACGAAACACAGCAGGAAGTGCTGAAGCAGACACCGAGCAAGGTGTACATGCGCCCCTCGTCTTCCCTGGTGACAGCGTGCCTGTGAAGAACTTTACCAGGAAAAGGTTGGACAAGCCAAGATTTAATGGCCCTTTCATCGTAGAGGACTGCACCCCCTCCGCCGTCAAGCTCCAGGGCAGAAGTGCATGGATCTTCCTGAATGACATTAAACCCTATATAGAGGAGAGCCCTCCTGTTGCATCCAACTGAAAAGAAACCACAGACAACGGGGAAGAACCTTAGCACGTGCAGACAAGATCCATGGCGAGGAAGAAGGACGCATGAGCAGAAAACCAAGACAAAGAACCCGGATGCAAGGTGTGGCATAGAACTGGACAGGTTCCCCAAGCAACGGGAAATAAGGCCATAACGGACACTCTGTACATCCCAGTTGCAGGGTAAAGAGAAGCACATCCAAAGCCACAACAAAATTGATAAAAATGAACTTTCGAAAGCACGACATGCTCTATTAGTACAAAGAATCGAGACTCTGATAGACTGCAAATAAGACATTGCCTTAGAGTGTAACACAGTATCCTGAAGCAATCAGTCTTGAGACTTTGTTCACAAAACCTATGGTATCCCCTGTAGAAACATCACAGAGGATGTGCTTTCCTGTTTCTGGCTAGTATTAGAGACATATCCATCACTTGTAGGGAGAGTTACCAGTATCACAGACTTTATTCAAGATCCGGCCAACAAGAAAATAATCTGGCAACTACTGACTGTCATCACGGAAGCCCTCATTGTACTGCCCGAGTACAGTGATAAGGGTACAGATGCTTCCACCACAAGTGATCATTGATAAACTGACATACACACTCTTCTTCCGCATCATTGAGGAATGCCCAGGACTCGTCGGGAGAACCACAGATACCTTAACATTTATCAGAGATCCAAGAAACAACAAATTCCTAAAGCGAGTGTGGTACAAACTGAACTACGTGATTGCAATACACGCAGCAGGAAAGTGTAAAGACTATTCACGTCACAAGAAAGGCCTATGATCTAGAGACCAGAAAATCAGAACGAATGTCATTGCCACCAGAAGACAGCAGATATGCATACCATGTCTTCTTTCACCTCATTGAGAACTTTCCAGAACTAGTGGGTAGACCAACCAATGTTGACGTACCCGCATTCCTCAGAGGCCCAGTAAAGAACGCACAATTAAACAAGCTCCTGAGAGCCATCATAGCGCAGCTGAGAAGTAATTATGTTCATCAACTACTGAGGAGAGTCTTGTGAAGAGGAAAATCCCAATAAACTTTCCGCCGTGGAGCAGATCGAGGGGAGAGACACTGTTCTTCAACTTGTCGCCGAGAGACAGAGTGAAAGGAGCGGACACAAGAACTTCACCATCTTATTTTCATTTTCCTTAAATTTTTCTCATTTTTTCCTATTTTTTCATATGTTCACTCTTATTTTTATTTTTGTTTTTATTTTTACAACATTTTATTTTGTGTGATTTTTAGCAGTTCCATTTTTTCATCCTTTCGCATTGAGCAAGTGCCAGCATGTCCTCAGGACCAAGGCAAATTCAAGGCGTGCATTGGGACCTCACCTATTATCAATATGCATAATGAATGTGATGTACCAAAGTTGCTAGCCTAACCATTTTCCATAGTCTAGCACAGGAACTGTACTGAGTACCCAGAGACTACCATCATCACTCACATGAGGGGGGACATTTGGAGAAGCACTCGTCCCCCTAATAGTAACGAACTCTCAAAATACGAGACCAGAGCAAAAGAAGGAATATATAATTGACTATGAACTGATTTGAAATGGGGGCCCAAAACAGTAACTTGGTTTTACCCCCAACAGAAGGGGCCCTCACTTCCCTGGAAGAAAATGCTGCAAATTGTCGTTCCAAACGATTATGTGTATATGTATAGTTATTATTATTATTGTTTTTCTGTCATTAACAATCAGAATTGCTTTCTTTATTGGTGTGCAAAGTGCCCCAATCTCAGTGCACCCACCAGATAATAAACATCTGGGGCCTACGAAAGCACCCAGACCCTATATAGTCATTCCAGTCCCAAGAAAACCTGATGATAAAAATGATGACTGAATTTAAATGTAATAAGCAATGATTTAGACACATTTGAGGTAACAAATGAAGAGAAAAGCTGGAGACAGGGTCAGCACAGAATGAATGAAAATGCTGCACTGACCACTGCACGCACCCACACACAGGATGCACACAGACAAGGGCAAGTGTCAATGGCTACAGGGCCTCCAACGAAGGCAGCAGAGAAGAGGAGACTGCCTGCCGAACAAGCAGGTCCAGAAAACAGTGGAAGTACCCAAGAGGAGCCAAGTGAAACACTAGAGAGAGAGGGCATAGCAAAATCCCTCAAAAGAACAGAAGTAGCCACAAAGGAATTCACAGAGAAAACACAAATGCTTACAGACTATTTGTTCCCTTTCATAATCAGAGAAAGAAACTGCACGAGGAGCTGGAACATAGAACTGCAGAGACTATAACGATAAACACGCCAGTTCGAGCACTGCAAACAATCACGAGATCTATAACTCAGCCTCATGCTAAGGAGATGGTGAGCCAATGGCAGCCAGAGAACCACAATGAAAAACAACAAGAGGAGAGGAAGAGAAACACAAAACCTTCTCCTACCACAGCGATGCAGTCAAGGCAGCCTGCTCCACCGAGACACCCAGAGAGGAAAAGCAGCAGAGACGCATTTAGAGACATAGTCATAGCCAACTACAGAAGAACGCTGAGAATCAAGAGAAGCCCACACGAAGATAACAATGAACGGGACAGCACAGCCCCCCATCTTGCAAACAACATATGGTACCAGCACATGAAGGGAGTAGGACGAAGGCAGTCGGAAGGAGAATGCTTCGTCTGTGCTCTCCTACCATACAGCATGGGAAAATCCAAGATCTTCGTGGCTGTAGAAATTGATGTCCCTACAGCACACTGTATGTCACATGCAGCAATGTGTAACACCAGAGGACAATTTATGGGAAAAGACGCTTCGTTGATATGGGCCAACGAAAAGGATTACCCGGATGAAGATGGCTATGTCCAGGACATTAAAACAAGAAACCGAGCGCACACCAGAAATCATGTGATCAGGTACGAGAACCCTGGCATCAAAGGATCAGGGATAGATGGGAAGTTAACCCGAGACTGAACATTCAAGGGAAGACTGCAGAAGAGGCTCAAACCCAGAAGAACAGAGGCCAAATGCAGATCTGGGGGACAGTGGTCTCCCCAGATGAATGGGAGGACAGAGTAGTAATCTGCCGAGCATCGATGGTCCTTGGAGCCTGCAAGGAAGCAATAGAGAATTTGCAGAGTTTATGCAAACCTTTGTGGCCAAAGCTAGTAAAGCTACTAACATGGGTCGAAGATAGAGGAGGACCCCTGCAGATAGTGCCACTGGAGAACCTGAAACTATGTTTCAGAAACAATGGCACAAGGAAGCTGGGAGAGAATCAAAACTGCGGACGAATCTTTGAAGCTCCGGGAATGACACAAGGAACTGCAGTTATTATGGACGATTACTGGACGTGTGTCAGGTTGACATATACTTATATACTGTGGGTCAGGTGTTACATACTGTGATCGGAGGGATGTGGACGACATGAAAGAGAAGAGGCGAGAGGAGGGACCACATGAGAGAGAGCACCCGGTCGAAGGAAGACCACCTGAGAGGGGGTACCAACCAGCCAAGCTACGAGGTCGGGAGAGCACAGTCCAGATAATTAACAGTCTTGGGACCCCGGAAGACAGCATTAAGAGAGACATGGACGAAAGGACTACGGCTGACACCGCTTACATGAGTATAGGATACGTGGAAAGAGTTTGTTCCAGCGAACAGAAAAACCAGAACGGTTTCACTCCGAGTGCAGAATGGACCGTGGCAAGCCGAACGCCTTCACAGGCAGAAGCCGGCTTCCCACACGGATCCTTTCACAACACGGTCGAGGCCGTACCCAGTGACATGGAAGGCAGAGACCCGCTTCCGAGTTCACCGCCAACACTCACCTTCAGAAAGCGTCACAGAGACGCAAGGGTGCCAGACCTCTTCAAGACGGGGGTTCCTTGCGGGGACCCGGACTTGGCGGGCCGGGCAGGCAACCCTCCTTCAAACCAAGAGAAAGGGGGCGGGGCTTACGGGGATATTTATAGAGAACCAAGCCAAGTCAGTGCTGATTAGCTACCTAGACCCCAACCCCTATATAAGGTAAAAACAAATGATGGACTGGGTGTCCCTTTGCCATTTTCTTCTAGGACTTTGAGAGAGAGAGAGCTATGCCTGAGACGCTGTGGGCTTACGAGGACTAGCTGCAAGGTCGAGAAGCCACATCAATATTCCAAGAAAAAGAAGAAGCATTCTTGAACTTTTTGTTCCTTTTGAATTCCTGTATCCTGAATAAAGGTTTTACTTAAGTTCCACTCCTGGCTGCCTGTCCCTCAATCACAAAAGTGGTGGCAGCGGTAGGATGTCACAGCACGCCATGGAAGGAATCATTAAAACCCTGGCAGAAGGACAGCAGCAACTTCAGCAGATCATACAGGTCCAGTCACATCAGGCGCAGACTGACCGCCAAAACATCCAACAAACCCTTCAGTTGCATGCAGCAAACCAAGATTCACTAAAGAAAATGACGGAGGATGTGGTAACCAGTAGAGGCAATCCGATGTCTCCTACAGCTGTGTTATAAAAATACCAAGAGTGGAGAGTAGGACCCACAGGCACACCCTAGTAACAGGAGTAACAAATTTGAGAAGATGGGGTTGGTTTCAAGTTTGTTAGGAAACTAAGTAAAAAGAGGTAAGAGGTGCAGAGGAGAGAACGGCAACCTTGACACCTAGGTTGCTCTATATATAACAGGACAAAAATAAGTTCCCAAGATAGGAACTTACGTCCCCTGCACACTATCTAGTATCTGGATGACCAGACCAACATTTATAGAAAGAGTAGTAAAGTAACTCTATGTAATAAAGTCTTAATACAAGTCGTGTTGGTATGAAAACAACAAATTCTTAATAAAGGACAACATTCAATCGTTTAAGGTCACAAGAAACAATCTTCATTATTTATTCTTGGTGGTGGAGCTGTGGTAGGCCCAACGCGTTTCGAGTGAAACAGACACTCTTCATCAGGGGCAAAAACAATGATTCTAGGAAAAAATATGCACAATATTTAGTTTAGAGTGATGTATAAATCCAAATGAAAACATTAACCAAATGTCTTATCTGACTCGACAAAGCAAGTGGTCCCACGATTTTGTACAGTAATTCAATCCCTAGGACATTTAACATGTATGAGATTTGCTGGGTGCAGAAGAATAACTAACAACAAATGTATACTTATTCATATATTTTGGAAAAAAGCAGACATTAGTTATTTAGATAATATATTGCATAATTTAGTGTTTATGTGGATCACAAAACAAATAAGTCACAAAAGTATGAAAGATAAAAGTATGAAAGATAAAAAAAGGGGGAAAGAGAAGAATCTAACCTTGTGTGTTATATAAAAAAAGGGACTGGACGGGGACTGTGACAGGAAACCCAGTCGTTCATGTATGCAAGGAACCCTTTATCTGAAAAAGTAGAGCAAAACAGAACTCAGTTCAGTCAAAAGTGAGTTAGAGGTCTGAAGAAAATCAAAACATGGAGATTCACTTACATGCTTAATTGGTCATCCGAATGGGAGAACCCATCAATTGAAAAAATAAGCGGATAAGTAAGCAGAGGGTCTTGTAGTAGTGCAGGGCTTGAACACTATGGATGAAAGTCCAAAGACAGAAAGTCAGGGTGAGGAAAACTATATGGAAGGAGAAAACAGAACCCAAGGGTAATATAACTTACCTAACTTAATGCAGCGTTGCAGGCAGAGGGCAGGAGACCGGCAGGTAATCCTATTCCTCCTACAACGCCGCCGCCATTATGTACTATTCGTTTGTATGACGTCACCACGCGCATGCGCGTGATCCGTCATTATTAGAGCTGCTGTGAAAGCGCAATGAAATTATGCGCAAATAGATGGCATTGCCCCGTGTACGGAACGGATAATGCCTTTGTATAGAAAGAGCTAAAAATAGGTATAGGTGAGTGACTACCAGCCTGGGAGTGTTTACACTCTGACGTCATCACGCAAAACGTGTGCATGACGCCACTTGTAAACACACAGTTGGTATAGGAAAGGACAACTTAGAGGAAAGGAGGTGCTATGTTCAACAATGCCTAGAAGTTGTCCACGAAGTGGCATGGAACGATCAAATGTCAAAATAATGTACTCAAGGAATCGCTAAAGGTTAACTGTTTCTACTAAGTCATCAGATTGCAGTGAGCTCCTCTTAAATTCCTCGACGCACACTTCTACGCCTCCTTCGGCTTTTGCCCTTCCTTAGGTGCTGCTCTATTCATACCTTACCTTTAGCGATTCCTTGAGTACATTATTTTGACATTTGATCGTTCCATGCCACTTCGTGGACAACTTCTAGGCATTGTTGAACATAGCACCTCCTTTCCTCTAAGTTGTCCTTTCCTATACCAACTGTCAGGGTAATTCATAGAATTCAGCGCACAAGTAGCGCACGCGGCTGGCGCACAGCGTGCGCGTGCGATAGTCTGCGCCAGCCGCGTGCGCCAAAACCGAATCCGGCGCACAGCGTATTCATGGATTTTAGGCTCCCAAACCAGCCGTGGCGCAGAGTATCGCAGCGACCCTGCAGCAGCGCCAGTAACGCCCCCAAGAACGCCCTCGCGCAAGGAAAAGCCATCAAAATCGCTAAATCATCGCAAAGGGCTGCGCTAACCCTGGACCAGTTTACAGGGCTGCCAAACAAGGAACGCAAAGCGGGTAACGTGCATATCAGGGGTACGCGTGAAGTTATACACGCGATTAGCCAGGGTACGTGTATTACAGGGGTACGCGGGAAGTATAACACGCGATTAGCCAGGGTACGTGTATTACAGGGGTATGCGGTAAGTTTAACATGCGATTAGCCAGGGTACGTGTATTACAGGGGTACGCGGGAAGTTCAACACGCGATTAGCCAGGGTACGTGTATTACAGGGGTATGCGGGAAGTTTAACATGCGATTAGCCAGGGTACGTGTATTACAGGGGTACGCGGGAAGTTTAACACGTGATTAGCCAGGGTACGTGTATTACAGGGGTACGCGGGAAGTTTAACACGCGATTGGCCAGGGTACGTGTATTACAGGGGTATGCGGGAAGTTTAACACGCGATTAGCCAGGGTACGTGTATTACAGGGGTGCGCAGGAATTATCACACGCGATTTGGCTGGGTACGTGTATTACAGGGGTGCGTGGGAATCATCACACGCGATTTGGCTGGGTACGTGTATTACAGGGGTGCGTGGGAAGTCACACGCGATTAGGCTGGGTGGGTCCTCACAGGTGTTCCCTGTACACCCTCCACGGCCCCTGCAGGCAGCCTACAAAACAGGGGACTACACTGCACACCTGCTCATGTCCCCCTGCACCCCCACCCCCCAGCAGTGCAGGGGCAGCCTCCACCAGGCCCCCACCCATGCCTCCCACCACCCCCAACCCCCAGCAGTGCAGGGGCAGCCTCCACCAGGCCCCCACCCATGCCTCCCACCACCCCCAACCCCCAGCAGTGCAGGGGCAGCCTCCACTACGCCCCCACCCATGTCTACAACCACCCCCACCCCTCCGCCACCAGGGGCAGCCTCCACCAGGCCCCCACCCATGTCTCCCACCACCCCCACCCCCCCGCCACCAGGGGCAGCCTCCACCAGGCCCCCACCCATGCCTCCCACCACCCCCAACCCCCAGCAGTGCAGGGGCAGCCTCCACCAGGCCCCCACCCATGCCTCCCACCACCCCCAACCCCCAGCAGTGCAGGGGCAGCCTCCACCAGGCCCCCACCCATGTCTCCCACCACCCCCACCCCCCCGCCACCAGGGGCACTCTCCACCAGGCCCCCACCCATGTCTCCCACCACCCCCACCCTCCCGCCACCAGGGGCAGCCTCCACCAGGCCCCCACCCATGCCTCCCACCACCCCCAACCCCCAGCAGTGCAGGGGCAGCCTCCACCAGGCCCCCACCCATGCCTCCCACCACCCCCAACCCCCAGCAGTGCAGGGGCAGCCTCCACCACGCCCCCACCCATGTCTCCCACCACCCCCACCCCCCCGCCACCAGGGGCACCCTCCACCAGGCCCCCACCCATGTCTCCCACCACCCCCAACCCCCAGCAGTGCACGGGCAGCCTCCACCAGGCCCCCACCCATGTCTCCCACCACCCCCACCCCCCCGCCACCAGGGGCAGCCTCCACCAGGCCCCCACCCATGTCTCCCACCACCCCCAACCCCCAGCAGTGCAGGGGCAGCCTCCACCAGGCCCCCACGCATGCCTCCCACCACCCCCAACCCCCAGCAGTGCAGGGGCAGCCTCCACCACGCCCCCACCCATGTCTACAACCACCCCCACCCCCCCGCCACCAGGGGCAGCCTCCACCAGGCCCCCACCCATGTCTCCCACCACCCCCACCCCCCCGCCACCAGGGGCAGCCTCCACCAGGCCCCCACCCATGCCTCCCACAACCCCCAACCCCCAGCAGTGCAGGGGCAGCCTCCACCAGGCCCCCACCCATGCCTCCCACCACCCCCAACCCCCAGCAGTGCAGGGGCAGCCTCCACCAGGCCCCCACCCATGTCTCCCACCACCCCCACCCCCCCGCCACCAGGGGCAGCCTCCACCAGGCCCCCGCCCATGTCTCCCACCACCCCCACCCTCCCGCCACCAGGGGCAGCCTCCACCAGGCCCCCACCCATGCCTCCCACCACCCCCAACCCCCAGCAGTGCAGGGGCAGCCTCCACCAGGCCCCCACCCATGTCTCCCACCACCCCCACCCCCCCGCCACCAGGGGCACTCTCCACCAGGCCCCCACCCATGTCTCCCACCACCCCCACCCTCCCACCACCAGGGGCAGCCTCCACCAGGCCCCCACCCATGCCTCCCACCACCCCCAACCCCCAGCAGTGCAGGGGCAGCCTCCACCAGGCCCCCACCCATGCCTCCCACCACCCCCAACCCCCAGCAGTGCAGGGGCAGCCTCCACCAGGCCCCCACCCATGTCTCCCACCACCCCCACCCCCCCGCCACCAGGGGCACTCTCCACCAGGCCCCCACCCATGTCTCCCACCACCCCCACCCTCCCGCCACCAGGGGCAGCCTCCACCAGGCCCCCACCCATGCCTCCCACCACCCCCAACCCCCAGCAGTGCAGGGGCAGCCTCCACCAGGCCCCCACCCATGCCTCCCACCACCCCCACCCCCCCGCCACCAGGGGCACTCTCCACCAGGCCCCCACCCATGTCTCCCACCACCCCCACCCTCCCGCCACCAGGGGCAGCCTCCACCAGGCCCCCACCCATGCCTCCCACCACCCCCAACCCCCAGCAGTGCAGGGGCAGCCTCCACCAGGCCCCCACCCATGCCTCCCACCACCCCCAACCCCCAGCAGTGCAGGGGCAGCCTCCACCAGGCCCCCACCCATATCTCCCACCACCCCCACCCCCCCGCCACCAGGGGCACTCTCCACCAGGCCCCCACCCATGTCTCCCACCACCCCCACCCTCCCGCCACCAGGGGCAGCCTCCACCAGGCCCCCACCCATGCCTCCCACCACCCCCAACCCCCAGCAGTGCAGGGGCAGCCTCCACCAGGCCCCCACCCATGTCTCCCACCACCCCCACCCCCCCGCCACCAGGGGCAGCCTCCACCAGGCCCCCACCCATGTCTCCCACCACCCCCACCCTCCCGCCACCAGGGGCAGCCTCCACCAGGCCCCCACCCATGCCTCCCACAACCCCCAACCCCCAGCAGTGCAGGGGCAGCCTCCACCAGGCCCCCACCCATGCCTCCCACCACCCCCAACCCCCAGCAGTGCAGGGGCAGCCTCCACCAGGCCCCCACCCATGTCTCCCACCACCCCCACCCCCCCGCCACCAGGGGCAGCCTCCACCAGGCCCCCACCCATGTCTCCCACCACCCCCACCCCCCCGCCACCAGGGGCAGCCTCCACCAGGCCCCCACCCATGCCTCCCACCACCCCCAACCCCCAGCAGTGCAGGGGCAGCCTCCACCAGGCCCCCACCCATGTCTCCCACCACCCCCACCCCCCCGCCACCAGGGGCACTCTCCACCAGGCCCCCACCCATGTCTCCCACCACCCCCACCCTCCCGCCACCAGGGGCAGCCTCCACCAGGCCCCCACCCATGCCTCCCACCACCCCCAACCCCCAGCAGTGCAGGGGCAGCCTCCACCAGGCCCCCACCCATGCCTCCCACCACCCCCAACCCCCAGCAGTGCAGGGGCAGCCTCCACCAGGCCCCCACCCATGTCTCCCACCACCCCCACCCCCCCGCCACCAGGGGCACTCTCCACCAGGCCCCCACCCATGTCTCCCACCACCCCCACCCTCCCGCCACCAGGGGCAGCCTCCACCAGGCCCCCACCCATGCCTCCCACCACCCCCAACCCCCAGCAGTGCAGGGGCAGCCTCCACCAGGCCCCCACCCATGCCTCCCACCACCCCCACCCCCCCGCCACCAGGGGCACTCTCCACCAGGCCCCCACCCATGTCTCCCACCACCCCCACCCTCCCGCCACCAGGGGCAGCCTCCACCAGGCCCCCACCCATGCCTCCCACCACCCCCAACCCCCAGCAGTGCAGGGGCAGCCTCCACCAGGCCCCCACCCATGCCTCCCACCACCCCCAACCCCCAGCAGTGCAGGGGCAGCCTCCACCAGGCCCCCACCCATATCTCCCACCACCCCCACCCCCCCGCCACCAGGGGCACTCTCCACCAGGCCCCCACCCATGTCTCCCACCACCCCCACCCTCCCGCCACCAGGGGCAGCCTCCACCAGGCCCCCACCCATGCCTCCCACCACCCCCAACCCCCAGCAGTGCAGGGGCAGCCTCCACCAGGCCCCCACCCATGTCTCCCACCACCCCCACCCCCCCGCCACCAGGGGCAGCCTCCACCAGGCCCCCACCCATGTCTCCCACCACCCCCACCCTCCCGCCACCAGGGGCAGCCTCCACCAGGCCCCCACCCATGCCTCCCACCACCCCCAACCCCCAGCAGTGCAGGGGCAGCCTCCACCAGGCCCCCACCCATGCCTCCCACCACCCCCAACCCCCAGCAGTGCAGGGGCAGCCTCCACCAGGCCCCCACCCATGTCTCCCACCACCCCCACCCCCCCGCCACCAGGGACAGCCTCCACCAGGCCCCCACCCATGCCTCCCACCACCCCCAACCCCCAGCAGTGCACGGGCAGCCTCCACCAGGCCCCCACCCATGCCTCCCACCACCCCCAACCCCCAGCAGTGCAGGGGCAGCCTCCACCAGGCCCCCACCCATTTCTCCCACCACCCCCACCCCCCCGCCACCAGGGGCACCCTCCACCAGGCCCCCACCCATGTCTCCCACCACCCCCAACCCCCAGCAGTGCACGGGCAGCCTCCACCAGGCCCCCACCCATGTCTCCCACCACCCCCACCCCCCCGCCACCAGGGGCAGCCTCCACCAGGCCCCCACCCATGTCTCCCACCACCCCCAGCCCCCACCATCCAGGGGCACCCTCCACCAGGCCCCCACTCATGTCTCCCACCACCCCCACCCCCCCGCCACCAGGGGCAGCCTCCACCAGGCCCCCACCCATGTCTCCCACCACCCCCAGCCCCCACCATCCAGGGGCACCCTCCACCAGGCCCCCACTCATGTCTCCCACCACCCCCACCCCCCCGCCACCAGGGGCAGCCTCCACCAGGCCCCCACCCATGCCTCCCACCACCCCCAACCCCCAGCAGTGCAGGGGCAGCCTCCACCAGGCCCCCACCCATGTCTCCCACCACCCCCACCCCCCCGCCACCAGGGGCAGCCTCCACCAGGCCCCCACCCATGTCTCCCACCACCCCCAGCCCCCACCATCCAGGGGCACCCTCCACCAGGCCCCCACTCATGTCTCCCACCACCCCCACCCCCCCGCCACCAGGGGCAGCCTCCACCAGGCCCCCACCCATGTCTCCCACCACCCCCAGCCCCCACCATCCAGGGGCACCCTCCACCAGGCCCCCACTCATGTCTCCCACCACCCCCACCCCCCCGCCACCAGGGGCAGCCTCCACCAGGCCCCCACCCATGCCTCCCACCACCCCCAACCCCCAGCAGTGCAGGGGCAGCCTCCACCAGGCCCCCACCCATGTCTCCCACCACCCCCACCCCCCCGCCACCAGGGGCACTCTCCACCAGGCCCCCACCCATGTCTCCCACCACCCCCACCCCCCCCGCCACCAGGGGCAGCCTCCACCAGGCCCCCACCCATGTCTCCCACCACCCCCAGCCCCCACCATCCAGGGGCACCCTCCACCAGGCCCCCACTCATGTCTCCCACCACCCCCAGCCCCCACCATCCAGGGGCACCCTCCACCAGGCCCCCACCCATGTCTCCCACCACCCCCAGCCCCCACCATCCAGGGGCACCCTCCACCAGGCCCCCACTCATGTCTCCCACCACCCCCACCCCCCCGCCACCAGGGGCAGCCTCCACCAGGCCCCCACCCATGCCTCCCACCACCCCCACCCCCCCGCCACCAGGGGCTGCCTCCCCCCGTGCCCTTTCCCCTCCCATGCGCAGCGGCTGTGCATGTGGTTGGGGATGTGGGGCCACCACCATGTCCACGGCCAGGCCCCGGCGTGTTGCAACGTTGTGCAGGACACATGCTGCCACTATGATCCTGCACACTACTGGGGGAGCGTATAACAGCTGCCCGCCAGAACGGTCAAGGGAGCGAAAGCGTGACTTTAGCACTCCGAATGTGCGCTCCACTATGCCCCTGGTTGTAATGTGGGCTGTGTTATATCTTACCTGGGGTGGCGTGGTGGGGTTCCGAATTGGCGTCATCATGTGGGGGCTGAGAGGGTAGGCACTGTCCCCTGTGGAGGTGGTGATTGGTATCATTGGTGGGGTTGTGACCTTGCTCAGTATCCAACATGCATGCATGTGCAGTGGCATACATACTCACCAAGCAGCCATGTATCGCCATGCCGCCCAGCATCTATGTCCCGGCATAGGGTGGACATTCGGTAAATGAAGCTGTCGTGGGTGGACCCGGGATAGTTGGCATATACTGAGGTGATGATTCCCTTGGCATTACATACTACCTGCACGTTGATGGAATGCCAGTGCTTGCGGTTCCTATAGATGTGCTCTGATGCCCTGGGGGGACGTAGAGCCACATGGGTGCAGTCGATGGCACCTAGCACTTTGGGGAATCGTGCCACTCCGTAAAAATCCAGGGCGGCAGCATGCCTTTCTGCAGGTGTTCTGGGCAGGTATATGTGCCTGCGGACTGATGGGCGTGCAGTCATGATGTTCAAGACCTGGTGTAGGCAGCTTGACTGGGTGGCCTGTGACACCCCACCCACTATGGCACTTGTCCGCTGAAATGATCCAGTGGCTAAGAAGTGCAGTACATTGAGGACCTTCTCCAGGGGGCTGAGTGCTTGGGAGCACAGGGTGGGTGATGTGAGGTCATCCTCCCACTCAGTCACCAGGTCCAGTATGATGTGTGGTGGAAACCTGTACCTCCCATACACCTGGTCATCAGGCATCCCGAAAAGGCTGGTTCTGGGTGTGAATATTCTGGCCCTGACTATCCTCCTCCTCCTCCTTTGGTAGCCCACTGCCACTGCTGCTAGGAACGGTATGTTCATCCTGGCGTCTGAGCTTGTTATTGTTAAAGTCCGCAATTTTATGCTTTGCGCGTGTTCTAGGCGAGCGTGTGACCCGCGCACCCCTGGAATCCAGTTCCCAGTCCAATAGCGTGTGGAAATTCACACGCACCACGGGATACAGCGTGTGACCCGCGCACCCCTGGAATCCAGTTCCCAGTCCAATAGCGTGTGGAAATTCACACGCACCACGGGATACAGCGTGTGACCCGCGCACCCCTGGAATCCAGTTCCCAGTCCAATAGCGTGTGGAAATTCACACGCACCACGGGATACAGGTTCGCTGACGTACTTGCGTGTGTAAGTGGCCGCGCACCCATTAAATACACGTACATAGGCCAATCGCGTGTACGCGCACTTTTGTCCAATTACACGCAATGAAATACACGTACATAGGCCAATCACGCGATGACACTCTGACGTGCAGTATTTCCACGTGTGTTCCGTCATCACGTGCTGAGTGGGGAACGCCCGTGCGGGTCACGTCAGACGCGCTTACGCGCTGAGGGACTCTGGTCCAATAGAATCGCTTATGCGTGCTGACGCGCTTACGCGCTAAGGGCCTTTCCTCGGATTTCACGCTGACGTGCAGGATTTTCACGTGCCAAATCACTCCGTATCAAGCTGGCCACCCGAAAACACACGGAACACCACGCTCCTGCCCAGAAGGCCGAGTTACTGCCCCCCAGTGCCCCGAGCAGCCTCCCACGTGCTATCTGCTGCTGCCTGCCTGCCTGCCTGCCTGCTGCCACCGTGCCCTGCCATTTGGTGCCTGCACATCAGCCATCTGCAGGGGTCCAGTTGCTGTGTCCACCCCTGCTGGAACTGAAGACTCCCAACTGGGATTACATCGCTCCACAGCCCAGCCCCAGGACCCAGTTGCCCACCCACACCTGCCTCTGGGGTTGCCATGTCGGGCACTTCCACATCTGGCACCAGTGGCAACCCCAGGCCAGAGGGGCAGAGGGGCACCAGCTTCACTGCCACCGAAGTTGGTGTCCTGGTGGAGCATGTCCTGGGGCAGTATGATGCCCTCTTTGGATCGTCCCGCGCCAGCAAGGAAGGACGGGAGAGGATCTGGGCCGACTGTGTGGTTGCCATCAACGCGGAGGGGGTGGCAACCCGCAACGTCCAGAAGATCAAGAAGCGCTGGGAGGACTTGAGGTCCAGGACCCTTGTGAAGGCCCGGCGCCTCGTGGAGGGGGGCCGGGGCCGCATGAGTTCCATCCAGAAGAGGGTCCTGGAACGCGTACGCCCAGCGCTCCACGCCCAGGTCCTTGAGAGGGAGGCCCGTCTGGAGTTGAGCGGTATGTGTCCAAGCATTACTGTGTGAGACAGGGCATGTTGCGGTGTGCTGGTTCTATGATACTTGCCTGTATGTGTGCCATGGGCCATGTATGCATGTATGTGTGCAGGGACATCATGGTAATGCATGTGCGACCAGTGATGTGTGACCCACATGGTTGTTGCATGTGTTGAAATGCGGCATGGGGAGCCCTATGCAGATTTTGGACATGAGAGCATGCCAGTCTCTGTACCTGGACATGGATGGGGGTGAAGGATGGGTGCTGATGCCAGGTACATATATGGTAGCCATGTCTGTGTGCCTGACCTGCGTGTCTGTGACTTGTGCATGCCATGGATGCATGACACATGTGTGTGACAATGCACAGATTCAGTGACGCACCCAACTTACCCTTGTTTCGCCTGTGTTCGGTGTGTTTGGGGCCAGATGGATGTGACTGAGGTGAAGTGTGTGCATGTGATATGCATGAGCCATGATGCATGTGAGTTACATATCATTGAATGTTTCTAGAGTCCATTGGACATGCATGGAAATGTCCATGGCATGCACCATGCCTGTTACTGTGTGTGTTTTGCCTGGACTGACCCATGTGTTGTGGAGGGACATGATGGAAGTGTACTTTGACAGTGGTGCTCATCTGCTATTGCTTCCTGTTTAGGGGACCATTGTACAGTAGCCTGATGCTTGTGTCCTTTGTCTCCCTCTACGCAGCGGCTAGTGAAGAAGAGGGCGGAGACGGCGCTGTGGAGCAAGGCGGCGGGGATGCCCCCACGGCTGCAGCGGAAGGGGTGGGTGAGCCCCCACAGGGGCCTGCTACGGCGGGAGACGGTGAGGAGCCATCCAGGTTGGTGGTTTGCACAGAGGAGGAGGAGGCCGACACTGGTGCACACATGGGGCCTGGTGGGAGCATCCCTGCTGGTGCAAGTGGTGCAGTCCAGGGCCAGGGGCAGGAGGCAGCACAGGTCACCGTGGAGGGGCCTGTGCATGTCACTGTCCCTGACCCTGTGAGTGCACCACCATGCACCAGCAGGGATGCCCCGTCCCAGGCCCGTCCGCAGGTAGAGGGGATGTCCATGTCACCTGACTCCCCTCCACCTGCGGACGTGGTAACCCCTGGCCGCGTGGAGAAGGTCCTGATTGGGGTCGCGATGCGCACGGCTGTGATTCGTGATGACGTGCGTGCTTCCCGGGAGGAGCACGCACGTCATCACGAAGTGCACCGTGCCGACGTGGCCCAATTGGGATCGGCCATGTTCGGGGGTTTCCTGCATGTGTTGGCCAATCTGACGGCCCTCTCCTCCTCTGTGCAGGCTATCCACCGGTCGTTCTCCTTGCCGTCTTCCGGCCCAGATGCCACCAGGGCCCCCTGTGGACCTGCCCCGACCAATGCAGCCAGCTCGGTGGAGATCCCATCCCTGCCACAGTTGGGAGTCGGAGGTCCAGCAGGGGTGGACAACACAGCAAGTGGACCCCAGCAGATGGAAGATGTGACGGCATCATCGGGCAGGGCACGTGCACGACGGCGTCGGTGGTTTCCATCAGCCTGGATGCCGTCGTGCTGGCAGAGGCAGTGGCGTCGGAGGCAGCAGCGGGCTCGACGTGGGAGGCATCATGGCTCGGGGCCATCAAGATCCGAGGGGCAGGCATCGGCCGGAGGGCAGGGCAACCCTGGGATGGTGGTGTGTTCCGTGTGGGAGGAGTTTGGCCAGCGGATAGGTGCGGAGCGGCAGCGGGCGGAAGAGGAGCGGCTCGCCATGGTCAGGGCGGAGTTCTCCATGCGTCGGGCATTGAGGCGGGCTGAGTGCCTCGAGGAAGCTCGCAGGGAGTTTGAGGTGGACATGGGGTTGTCCCTGCGAGACCTCGGGGCCAGGACAGAGTCCCGCCTCCAGGACATCGACATGGAGTTCGATGATGCCCTGGCCAGCAACATCACCAAGTGAGCCGCAGGACTTGCCCGCTGCCTTTGTATATAGTTATTTAGTTAGTTAGTGCTAGGTTTCCTTTATTTATTTTTATTATTTTGGACCGCTCGGACAATGGCCACTTTTTTGTACATATATTTTTCATTAGTTAGTGGTAGGTTTCATTTTTGGTGTTGGGCTCATGGACCCTGGAACATTCCTGTATATAGTTTGTTTTTTTGGGAGATACATTTTTTTAATTTCTTATTGTTTTCACCATGACGTAATGGTTTTTCATTAATTTCCTATTACATGATATTGCTTTGGACAAATTCATTTTAATTTTTTTTTCCTTTGTTTTTTTGTTTATCACTTTTGTTCTCGGACATGGACCATTTATTTACTTAGCCACATCGTTGTATGTTTGAAAATTTCACTTATTTTTGGTATTTAATACATTTTTTATATTTTCTTACACTTGTGTTATTTTCTCATTGGTTTGTTACATGTCATGATATGGGTTTTGACATTCACTTGCACCCATTGTGTATGTGTGTGTGACGGACATGTGTTCTTTTGCATACTTGGCATTGGGGTTGTGTCATGTGATTGCATTCACTATGTGGGTGGATGCAATCCTTGCCTGGGTGTTTGTGCTGGGTATGCTGGCCATTACTGCCATGATTGTGTATCGTCAGGACCTGGGGCCAGGGGGACATGTGTGGGGGCCTGCTGGCAGGTTCCCCACAGTGCTGGGGGGTGGGGGTGGTGGGAGACATGAGTGGGGGCCTGGTGGAGGGTGCCCCTGGTGGCGGGGGGGTGGGGGTGGTGGGTGACATGAGTGGGGGCCTGGTGGAGGGTGCCCGTGGTGGCGGGGGGGTGGGGGTGGTGGGAGGCATGGGTGGGGGCCTGGTGGAGGGTGCCCCTGCACTGCTGGGGGGTGGGGGTGGTGGGAGACATGAGTGGGGGCCTGGTGGAGGGTGCCCCTGGTGACTGGGGGGGTGGGGGTGGTGGGTGACATGAGTGGGGGCCTGGTGGAGGGTGCCCCTGGTGACTGGGGGGGTGGGGGTGGTGGGAGACATGGTTGGGGGCCTGGTGGAGGGTGCCCCTGGTGACTGGGGGGGTGGGGGTGGTGGGAGACATGAGTGTGGGCCTGGTGGAGGGTGCCCGTGGTGGCGGGGGGTGGGGGTGATAGGGGACATGAGTGGGGGCCTGGTGGAGGGTGCCCCTGCACTGCTGGGGGGTGGGGGTGGTGGGAGACATGAGTGGGGGCCTGGTGGAGGGTGCCCCTGGTGACTGGGGGGGTGGGGGTGGTGGGTGACATGAGTGGGGGCCTGGTGGAGGGTGCCCTTGGTGACTGGGGGGTGGGGGTGGTGGGAGACATGGTTGGGGGCCTGGTGGAGGGTGCCCCTGGTGACTGGGGGGGTGGGGGTGGTGGGTGACATGAGTGGGGGCCTGGTGGAGGGTGCCCCTGGTGACTGGGGGGGTGGGGGTGGTGGGAGACATGGTTGGGGCCTGGTGGAGGGTGCCCCTGGTGACTGGGGGGGTGGGGGTGGTGGGTGACATGAGTGGGGGCCTGGTGGAGGGTGCCCCTGGATGGTGGGGGGTGGGGGTGGTGGGAGACATGAGTGGGGGCCTGGTGGAGGGTGCCCCTGGATGGTGGGGGGTGGGGGTGGTGGGAGACATGGTTGGGGGCCTGGTGGAGGGTGCCCCTGCACTGCTGGGGGGTGGGGATGGTGGGAGACATGAGTGGGGGCCTGGTGGAGGGTGCCCCTGGTGACTGGGGGGGTGGGGGTGGTGGGTGACATGAGTGGGGGCCTGGTGGAGGGTGCCCCTGGTGACTGGGGGGGTGGGGGTGGTGGGTGACATGAGTGGGGGCCTGGTGGAGGGTGCCCCTGGATGGTGGGGGTGGTGGGAGACATGAGTGTGGGCCTGGTGGAGGCTGCCCCTGCACTGCTGGGGGGTGGGGGTGGTGGGAGACATGGTTGGGGGCCTGGTGGAGGCTGCCCCTGCACTGCTGGGGGGTAGGGGTGGTGGGAGACATGAGTGGGGGCCTGGTGGAGGGTGCCCCTGGTGACTGGGGGGGTGGGGGTGGTGGGTGACATGAGTGGGGGCCTGGTGGAGGGTGCCCCTGGTGACTGGGGGGGTGGGGGTGGTGGGTGACATGAGTGGGGGCCTGGTGGAGGGTGCCCCTGGATGGTGGGGGGTGGGGGTGGTGGGAGACATGAGTGTGGGCATGGTGGAGGCTGCCCCTGCACTGCTGGGGGGTGGGGGTGGTGGGAGACATGAGTGGGGGCCTGGTGGAGGGTGCCCCTGGTGACTGGGGGGGTGGGGGTGGTGGGTGACATGAGTGGGGGCCTGGTGGAGGGTGCCCCTGGTGACTGGGGGGGTGGGGGTGGTGGGTGACATGAGTGGGGGCCTGGTGGAGGGTGCCCCTGGATGGTGGGGGGTGGGGGTGGTGGGAGACATGAGTGGGGGCCTGGTGGAGGGTGCCCCTGGATGGTGGGGGGTGGGGGTGGTGGGAGACATGGTTGGGGGCCTGGTGGAGGGTGCCCCTGCACTGCTGGGGGGTGGGGGTGGTGGGAGACATGAGTGGGGGCCTGGTGGAGGGTGCCCCTGGTGACTGGGGGGGTGGGGGTGGTGGGTGACATGAGTGGGGGCCTGGTGGAGGGTGCCCCTGGTGACTGGGGGGGTGGGGGTGGTGGGTGACATGAGTGGGGGCCTGGTGGAGGGTGCCCCTGGATGGTGGGGGGTGGGGGTGGTGGGAGACATGAGTGTGGGCCTGGTGGAGGCTGCCCCTGCACTGCTGGGGGGTGGGGGTGGTGGGAGACATGAGTGGGGGCCTGGTGGAGGGTGCCCCTGGTGACTGGGGGGGTGGGGGTGGTGGGTGACATGAGTGGGGGCCTGGTGGAGGGTGCCCCTGGTGACTGGGGGGGTGGGGGTGGTGGGTGACATGAGTGGGGGCCTGGTGGAGGGTGCCCCTGGATGGTGGGGGGTGGGGGTGGTGGGAGACATGGGTGGGGGCCTGGTGGAGGGTGCCCCTGGATGGTGGGGGGTGGGGGTGGTGGGAGACATGGTTGGGGGCCTGGTGGAGGGTGCCCCTGGTGACTGGGGGGGTGTGGGTGGTGGGAGACATGGTTGGGGGCCTGGTGGAGGGTGCCCCTGGTGACTGGGGGGGTGGGGGTGGTGGGAGACATGAGTGGGGGCCTGGTGGAGGGTACCCCTGGTGACTGGGGGGGTGGGGGTGGTGGGAGACATGAGCAGGTGTGCAGGGTAGTCCCCTGTTTTGTGGGCTGCCTGCAGGGGCCGTCGAGGGTGACAGGACCCACCCAGCCTAATCGCGTGTGTAACTTCGCACGCACCCCTGTAATACACGTACCAAGCCAAATCGCGTGTGATAATTCCCGCGCACCCCTGAAATACACGCGCCCAGCCTATTCGCGTGTGGAAATTCCCGCGCACCCCTGAAATACACACGCCCAGCCTATTCGCGTGTGGAACTTCCCGCGCACCCCTGAAATACACGCGCCCAGGCTATTCGCGTGTGGAACTTCCCGCGCACCCCTGAAATACACGCGCCCAGGCTATTCGCGTGTGGAACTTCCCGCGCACCCCTGAAATACACGCGCCCAGCCTATTCGCGTGTGGAAATTCCCGCGCACCCCTGAAATACACGCGCCCAGCCTATTCGCGTGTGGAAATTCCCGCGCACCCCTGAAATACACGCGCCCAGGCTATTCGCGTGTGGAACTTCCCGCGCACCCCTGTAAATGACGTACCCTAGTTTTTCGCGTGTAGGATTTCACGCGCACCCCTGGAATTCCCGTAGCCTAGCTTTTCGCGTGTGAAACTTCCCGCGCACCCCTGTAAATGACGTACCCTGGCTTTTCGCGTGTGGAACTTCACACGCACCCCTGGTATCGACGTGGCCAGGGCAATCGCGTGTGGGACTTCCCCGCACCCCGGGATACACGTACCCAGGGCAATCGCGCGAGTGACTTCTCGCGCAACCCGTTGTACACACACGCGCGAATTTTTGAACAGTGGGTGTCCGTGTAAATGGCGTACACCTTTGCACATCATTAGTCCTTTGGGGTCACGGTATGGCCCATTGCTGTATGTGGGTGGTATTTGTTGGCGCAGGTTTTGGCGCACTTTCGTTGAGTGCGTCGGGACGCTACCGCCTGCTTACTTGTGGCGTACGTTTTTGGGCCTGTGCGCTGGTTTGATCGAGCGCTGTTTTGCCCTGTTCGAATCCATGAATACGTGTTGCCGGAGAGCGTGTGGGCGTTCCGCGCACTTGCCTCCTGTACTTCCCCGTGCCGCCCACATTCTTCCCCATTCCGAGTGTTGTGCCCCATTTTATTCCCCATTCCGAGTGTCCCGCCCTGTGTTCCGCCTACTTTAGAGCCGTGCGCTGCGCTCGGAGTGATAGCGCAGTGGCCGTGGCGCACGCCGTTGGTTGACCTGTGCGGCGGCGTGCGCCGCGCACTTTTTCAGCGCACGTCCTATGCTTTTCTTACGCACAGACTTCCATGAATCGACGTGCGCTGGTTTCCCTGCGCTTTTTGCTATTTTTCGGCGCAGCGCACGTATAGGCCCCTCTGCGCCGGAATTTTCGGCGCACATTTATTCCATGAATCGGCCTATGTGTGTTTACAAGTGGCGTCATGCACACGTTTTGCGTGATGACGTCAGAGTGTAAACACTCCCAGGCTGGTAGTCACTCACCTATACCTATTTTTAGCTCTTTCTATACAAAGGCATTATCCGTTCCGTACACGGGGCAATGCCATCTATTTGCGCATAATTTCATTGCGCTTTCACAGCAGCTCTAATAATGACGGATCACGCGCATGCGCGTGGTGACGTCATACAAACGAATAGTACATAATGGCGGCGGCGTTGTAGGAGGAATAGGATTACCTGCCGGTCTCCTGCCCTCTGCCTGCAACGCTGCATTAAGTTAGGTAAGTTATATTACCGTTGGGTTCTGTTTTCTCCTTCCATATAGTTTTCCTCACCCTGACTTTCTGTCTTTGGACTTTCATCCATAGTGTTCAAGCCCTGCACTACTACAAGACCCTCTGCTTACTTATCCGCTTATTTTTTCAATTGATGGGTTCTCCCATTCGGATGACCAATTAAGCATGTAAGTGAATCTCCATGTTTTGATTTTCTTCAGACCTCTAACTCACTTTTGACTGAACTGAGTTCTGTTTTGCTCTACTTTTTCAGATAAAGGGTTCCTTGCATACATGAACGACTGGGTTTCCTGTCACAGTCCCCGTCCAGTCCCTTTTTTTATATAACACACAAGGTTAGATTCTTCTCTTTCCCCCTTTTTTTATCTTTCATACTTTTATCTTTCATACATTTGTGACTTATTTGTTTTGTGATCCACATAAACACTAAATTATGCAATATATTATCTAAATAACTAATGTCTGCTTTTTTCCAAAATATATGAATAAGTATACATTTGTTGTTAGTTATTCTTCTGCACCCAGCAAATCTCATACATGTTAAATGTCCTAGGGATTGAATTACTGTACAAAATCGTGGGACCACTTGCTTTGTCGAGTCAGATAAGACATTTGGTTAATGTT
The DNA here is from genome assembly GCF_040938575.1 of Ambystoma mexicanum. Lineage (NCBI taxonomy): Eukaryota > Metazoa > Chordata > Amphibia > Caudata > Ambystomatidae > Ambystoma > Ambystoma mexicanum. The sequence continues at coordinate 1,166,102,924 of NC_090935.1, read as the reverse complement.
TTCATTTGGATTTATACATCACTCTAAACTAAATATTGTGCATATTTTTTCCTAGAATCATTGTTTTTGCCCCTGATGAAGAGTGTCTGTTTCACTCGAAACGCGTTGGGCCTACCACAGCTCCACCACCAAGAATAAATAATGAAGATTGTTTCTTGTGACCTTAAACGATTGAATGTTGTCCTTTATTAAGAATTTGTTGTTTTCATACCAACACGACTTGTATTAAGACTTTATTACATAGAGTTACTTTACTACTCTTTCTATAAATGTTGGTCTGGTCATCCAGATACTAGATAGTGTGCAGGGGACGTAAGTTCCTATCTTGGGAACTTATTTTTATAAAAATACCAAACCGGTGAAGACCCCTGTTACTTCTTCACCAATTTCGAAAGAGTGGCACGCAATGCACAATGGCCCATGGAGAAGTGGGGTCACTTCATTGCACCCTTGCTGACCGGCAGCATGCAAGGAGCATACCAAGCGGCCAACCCAGCGGGGGACACTGCATACTCAGACATCAAGAGAGCCATACTTGAACGTATGGGAATGGATGATGAGTCATACCGGATCCGGCTGAGGGGTGCTAAACTAAAGACGGGGGAGACACCTCGTCAGCTGTATTATCGGATCCACGACTTGACAGAAAAGTGGCTGAAGCCTTCCACCAGCAGCATTCAGGAGATGGTGGACAAGATTAAGCTGGAACAGTTCACAGAGGCACTCCCCTCAGCGATGCAGAGATGGGTGAGGCAACACCACCGGCCCACACTGACCGAAGCCATCGACATCGCTTCTGCCTTTCAGAAAGCAGGTTCAGTCCGAGCATCCATGGTTGACCCCTTTCCCAGAACTGCAGCGATGAAACCACAAGGAACGGTTGAACAAAGGACGGCACGAGGGGAAGCCAAAAACATAACATGGCCCACTGTAACCAGACAGCCCCAATGCTTTGATTGTGGTGAATGGGGCCATATAGCGAGGATTTGTCCAAAGAAACCTAAACCAGCGGAGCCCATGGAAATCGGGTTCGTTCAAGGAAGGGAATACCGGAGGAGTCGTGAACCATACTTGCTAGATGTCCGGGTGGACGGAACTACCCAAAAGGCTCTGCTGGACAGCGGAAGCGAACAGACCGCAGTCAGACCGGAAGTAAGTGGGGAGAAGGTCGGGCTGGATATTCCGATACCTATAAAATGCGTGCATGGCGACACTGTTTCCCATCCTTCTAAGGTAGTTAACATAGAAGTAAAAGGGGTGGAGTCCAGAATGAAGGTTGCCATCATGCCCCACCTGCCAACCCCGGTTCTCCTGGGAACTGATCTCCCTTCTTTTCCCGAATGTGTAAGGGACACAGAGTGGTTGCAAACAGCCCCTTTTTCCCGGATGGACATAAGGCCTCCCATCCCAAAACCCCCCAAGAAAAGCCGAAGCGAAGTAAGAAGGGAAAAGATGAAGTGGGAAAAAGAAAAGAAGTTTGCGGGGGTCATAGATTGGTTACCCTATGACAAACAACCTACATTTCGAGGTGAACTGGCCTTAGATCGTACCCTAAAAACTGCTTGGAACCAGGCCATTGATTACCCAGAGAAGGGAACACCATATCCTTGGTTCAAATCATCGAAGGGATTGATATATCGGATAACCAAGGACACGGCTGATCGGGAACTGGAACAACTGTTGGTACCCCAAAGTTTCAGACCCACCGTCCTGAAGCTAGCACATGACGCTACCACAGGAGGACATTTGGCGAGGGAAAAAATGCAGGATAAGGTGCTGAAAAGGTTTTATTGGCCCGGGGTGTTCCGGGACGTGACTAAGTATTGTGAGGAATGTGAGGTTTGCCAGAAAACCAATCCCCGTTACCACCGAAGGCCCAGCTACAACTGTTACCTTTGATAAAAGAGCCATTTTCCCGGATAGGAATGGACATAGTGGGACCATTAGAATCCAACAGCCACGGATATCAGTACGTCCCAGTCATCGTAGACTACGCAACACATTACCCCAAGGCTTTCCCCATGAAGGGAACAACCGCCACACAAGTCTGTAATTTGTTAGTCCCTTTCTTTTGTCGAGTGGGACTCCCAGACGAGATACTGACCGACCAGGGGCGGAATTTCATATCCAGGGTAATGCGGAGAGTCTGCCAACAGCTGAACATAAAACAGATCCGTACCACCGTCTATCATCCACAGATGGATGGGTTGGTAGAACGTTATAACAAGACTATCAAACAAATGTTAAAAAAGGCAACTGAGCCCATGGGCACTAACTGGGACCGGGTATTACCCTGGGTACTCATGGTGTTACGTGATACCCCACAATCGTCCACCGGGTTCTCCCCTTTTGAGTTGTTGTTTGGTCACAAACCACGAACAGTACTTGATCTAGCACGCAGCGAATGGGAAAACCAAGAGGAAGAAACCCAACTCACAGATTATGTGATTAATCTTTGAGATACTCTAACACACATGAGAGAGCTGGCTAGGGAGAACCTGAGCCGGTCACAATGGACACAAGAAAAATATTACAATCGCAACACCCGAGTAAGGTCCTATCAGAAAGGTGACAAAGTACTGGTACTATTGCCCACGTCTTACAATAAGATGCTGGCCCAATGGAGGGGTCCCTATACCGTACTGGATGTACTCGGGCCGGTCAACTACTTGATAGAACAACCAGACTGAAACGAGAAAACCAAGAACTATCACATCAACCTACTGAAAGCTTGGAAAGAACCAAGCACAGCTCCAAGTGGAATGAATGTAATGTGTCCCGATACACCAGACAGTAGATCCGAGGTCTCCGCCTTGCAGGCAGTGCAATGGGGACCGAACCTGTCGGAAAAAGAAAAAACAGAACTCCTAGAAGTCCTTAACCCTCTAAGAGAGGTCTTCTCATTCTTTCCAGGCAGAACTCAACTAGCAGAACACCGAATTGAGACCCTACCGAACCAGTTCGTCCGGTTAAGACCCTACCGACTTCCTGAGGCTAAAAGAGCACTGGTGCAAGCTGAAGTCGAAGAAATGCTGAAACTGGGAATAATCGAAAGATCGACAAGTCATTGGTCTTCCCCGATAGTCCTGGTGGCCAAACCTGATGGCACGACTCGATTTTGTATGGACTATCGGAAACTTAATGAGATCTCAACCTATCAGGCTTACCCTGCTTACTCGGATAGACGAGTTACTGGAACGACTTGGAGCCGCCCAGTACCTAACCACCATAGACCTTACTAAGGGATACTGGCAGATACCCTTACGGGAAGAAGATAAGATTAAAACTGCTTTCTCTACCCCGTCAGGGTTGTACCAGTTCACAGTTTTACCATTTGGTCTCCATGGGGCTCCTGCTACGTTCCAAGCATTGATGAACCAAGTACTGATGTCACACAACGAATACACCTCAGCCTACTTAGACGACATTATAGTGTTCAGCAAGAGCTGGGAAGAACACATTGAACATCTTGGAAGAGTTATAAAAGAACTGGAGAGGGCCAGACTGAAAATCAACCCAAGGAAGACAACCATCGGGGCCCAACAGACACGTTTCCTAGGTCATTTAGTAGGCATGGGAAGGATCAGGCCCCAACTTGACAAAGTCGAAGTCATTCCGAAATTACCCATGCCTAGCAATCACAAACAAATACAGGCTTATTTGGGGTTTGTGGGTTACTACAGAAGATTTATACCCATGTTTTCCTCAGTGGCAGCCCCCCTGACAGAGGCCTTGAAAAGCACCTATAAGAAGGACGTCTGTTCCGATCCTGACGCAGTCAGGGCATTTAACCATCTGAAGAATTCAATCTCAGCCCTACCTGTCCTATGTTGTCCGGACTTCAATAAAGAATTCTTCCTACAGACTGATGCGTCTGGTTCTGGTTTAGGCGCGGTGCTCTCACAAGGAACAGAGGTGGATCTATATCCCAACGCCTTTATCAGCCATAAACTGCTTCCCCACGAAGAGCCGTACTCAACGGTAGAAAAAGAGTGTTTAGCGATCAAGTGGGCAATCGAATCTCTGAGATACTATCTCCTGGGTCGAACATTTACTGTATTTACTGACCATGCACCTTTACAGTGGTTGGCCATACAGAAAGATTTGAATCAGCGTGTGCTAAGATGGTTCCTCAATCTACAAGAATATCGCTTTAAAACGTTACACAAGCCCGCATCCTTCCAGGTGGTTCCGGACTACCTCTCCAGGAGCCTTGATCGGCCCGAGCGGCTCGATTCCTTGGGGGGAGTATGTGATCGGAGGGATGTGGACGGCATGCAAGAGAAGAGGTGAGAGGAGGGACCACATGAGAGAGAGCACCCGGTCGAAGGAAGACCACCTGAGAGGGGGTACCAACCAGCCAAGCTACGAGGTCGGGAGAGCACAGTCCAGATAATTAACAGTCTTGGCCCCCGGAAGACAGTATTAAGAGAGACATGGACGAAAGGACTACGGCTGACACCGCTTACATGAGTATAGGATACGTGGAAAGAGTTTGTTCCAGCGAACAGAAAAAACAGAACAGAGGTGATTGGGCCGTCCTTCCCGGACAACCGCTGGCTTACTGGGGCGGGGTTCCGCTCCGAGTGTAGCATGGACCGTGGCAAGCCGAACGCCTTCACAGGCAGAAGCCGGCTTCCCACGCGGTTCCTTTCACAACACGGTCGAGGCCCTACCCAGTGACATGGAAGGCAGAGACCCACTTCCGAGTTCACCGCCAACACTCACCTTCAGAAAGCGTCACAGAGACCTCGAGGGTGCCAGACCTCTTCAAGACGGGGGTTCCTCGTGGGGACCCGGACTTGGCGGGCCGGGCAGGCAACCCTGCTTCAAACCAAGAGAAAGGGGGCGGGGCTTACGGGGATATTTATAGAGAACCCAGCGAAGTCGGTGCTGATTGGCTACCTAGACCCCAACCCCTATATAAGGTAAAAACAAATGATGGACTGGGTGTCTCTTTGCCATTTTCTTCTAGGACTTTGAGAGAGAGAGAGAGCTGTGCCTGAGACGCTGTGGGCTTACGAGGACTAGCTGCAAGGTCGAGAAGCCACATCCATATTCCAAGAATTGCAGACTATGGAAAATGCCCAAGCCAAGATGGAAGTTCTCAGGCTAAGTTTTGATTGGCTGGTGATTGTTTATAGCGAGGACAGTGAACATTCTAAACTGCCTTTCATAATTGTAGCCCAGCTGAGAGGACGTGTGCTAAGCTGCTCCTGCTTAACTTGATCAGGGGCTTCAAGTTTCAAGCGGTCGAGCGGCTTATTTGAGAAAATAACAGGAATTGAGTTTGGAGTTGTTTGGGACACAGGACAGGAGTGTGAAAATTCCATTTTCCTGAGAGAAGAACTTATTCAAGACTCTTTCAAGAGATAAGTGCCTTTAAATTATTTCAAAGTGGAAGATTACTTTAGTTCTGAACTCGCTTTCTACTAATTTTTTGTAAAAAGGTTAAAATGTGTTTAAGGGTTCAAGAGCGCGAACACCATCTTCTTATGAATGCATAAACTGAAGCGCGAGTGCATGTTTTTCATAAACTACGTGTCTTTTCAAAGCTAGCGCATGTTCGAGTCGTTAATAAGCTGCGAGAACATTGCTACGTGAACTAACCGCGTGTGCGCACGTATTTTGCTATGTGGATTCTACTGCGCGTGTGCGAGAATATTGCTACGTGAAACTAAAGCACGTGTGCGTGTTTTATCTACGTGGGACTTTTGCGCGTGTGCGTGTTTTCCGCGTCTTGGATTAGTAGCGCGTGTGCATGTTTTTTCCCGACTTGGATTTTAGCGCTTGTGCGTGAATTTCGCCACGTGAATTTTTCATCGCAAGTTTCAAGCTCTTCATTTTTTAAAGACAAGCTTTACATTAAAAAAAAAAGAAGAAGAAACTACAAAATTGGTTTTCATTGAAACTTCTTTACTTCATAGAAAACTTTAAGACTTTGTTTAAGTAAATAGAAGAAAAAGAAGTTACAGGAAAAGACTTCTAATGCATTCAAGGACCTAACAAAGAAGGCAGAATGATCAATGATCATTGAGTTTCATGGAAACTAGTAAGGAAGTCTATTCTACTAAATCACTTCTCTGGGCATTTTGAAGAGAAGTACCAGGTATGGTCTTTACAACTTTTTAGTAAAGGATATAGTATTTAAAGGTCAGTGACTCAATGAGAAATTGAGTTTTTTTATATGCTTATGTTTCAACTACAGGTGATGAACCAGCTAGTCGATAGCTTCCAGCCTGGAGTTTGTTAATTTGTCCCTTTCCCCCTTTCCCCTTGAAGTGTGGCGAACTGAACAGTAAAAGCTCTGAGTGCCACATTTTAGGTGGATTGTCGGGGGTTCAGCAGCTTCCGCAGACGCAAGACCAGAATCTCAGCATGACAGCTTGTGGATCCAAGGCATACATAAGGCTGCCGAAAAACTGGGGAGGCATATGCACACTAGTGAACGTCCACGTTCCCGCGCTAGTGATCCCTAAGAATGATCTGAAGTTGGACAGTTTCCCGAAAGCAGATGCTCATCTAAGAAGAAGGAGATCTGTGGAACTGGTATCCAGGTTGAAGAGGGAACATTACTTTTCTCCTAAATCAGAAGAGGCATTCCATGCAATCCCGTATGAACACAGGCTGTTCAGCCTCACCTCAACAGTATTCACAACACTACTTTTGCCCCACATCCAAGTTGGAGTGAATGCTGAATGGTTGCAGATAACCAGATGGGAGTTATTGCAGACCATCAATACCACGATAAAAGGGTTCAACGCAATCAAAGAAGAGCTGAGAGCAATCAGACTGATGACCCTCCAGAACAGATATGTGCTTGACATGATCACGGCAATGGATGGAGGTGTTTGTGCAAAAATCGGAGAATCATGTTGCACATTTGTACCATCACACGAGGAAGAAAACGGAACCCTAACAGAGGCGATAAGCATGTTGACAAGCCTAAAAAACCAGATGATCAATGAAAGTGATGAAGTGGATGATGACAGCTGGTTTGGAGACCTGTTCTCGTGGGTCCCACAATGGATGGCAGATATATTCAAGTTTCTGGGAGCTCTACAAGCGATGGTATTGCTAGGATTCTGTGTTATCAAGATAATCATTACACAGTGCCAGAAAACTGCGAAGAAAGCCATAGGGATGAATATGATGGTTGATGTCGAGCCAGGGTGGAAGCCCAGAGACCTGACTGATGAAGAAATAAGAGACTTTGTGAAAAAGCCAGCAAATTTGCGCCAGAGGGAACAAAGTTCACATACCCTAAGAAACAAAGAAGGTATGAAGGAAAATGGATCTACTGCAGCCCAAATCGACAATGTCAGCTAATGACATGGAACAAAGACGAACATGTGAAAACAGCAGGGAGTTTGAAGGGAGTGATAAAAATATGGACTCCAAAGGCTCACACATTCACACCATCATGTACAAACGCTGAAGACGATGAAGCTGACACCGAAGTTTCAAAAGAAATGAATGCAAAGGAGGTTGCAGAAGTGGTCGATGAACCGACCAAAGGGGGGTGTGTAGAGGAGGTCCCAGACATGGCCTGCACCCCTTCCCCTTATTTCGAGGTACCAGGAGCATACTCGCCAAGGGATGTGACGTATGAAGAGCAAATGAACCTACAAAGAGCTGCACTGGGACTCTGCCCAGTATACATCAGAAGATCCATACCTGTTGACGCACCCGTAACCAGACAACCCTGGGCAGCATGGTACCCTATTAGACAGCCATACCAGCCTCTGATACGGAACAAAGAGTACCTACATACAGTCCATGAAGAGACCCCAAAAGCCTTAATGGAAGGCCAGTGGAAATGAACTAAGGGCCTGAACAGACTCGTGAATGAACAAAAGCGGCTATCAAAGACAAGCACGCCATTGCGAGTAACTACGAAATTAATGTAATGGACAGAGAGAAGAGACAATGGTAAAATGTGAGGAAACGGTGCTACGTGACAAGATGGAAGCAACCGACCTGTTAAACCTGTTTAAATAGGCTTGAAACGCAAGATGGTAAGAAATCGGTACTGCTTGCAATGCTTAGTAGAAGATAGAGCGGCAAGCGCCAACCATATATCTACCTCAATAAGGCACATTATACAAGTGCGGCTCCATTTTGTAAAAGCAGAAATGTACCCAGGCGGCCAGAGGCCTGACAGGCCAAGTTTCTAAACCCAGCCAAAGGCCATAGAATGAGCGGAATCGAAACTCAACAAAGAGCGGCTCATGCCTAGGAAACCGAGGCCAACCAGAGAAGGGGAGGAGAGTGTCAGCTAACAAGACTGAAACTTCGCGGCATACCAGCCTGCCTCATGAAGGTCAAGATAAGGGGGGCCCATGCAGATGGAGAGGCTGACACAGAATTAAATGCACTAAAAGCTGGAAACTGAAGCAGATTCATGGTAAAATAACACGTGATTGGCCAGGCGTGAAGAAGTACCATCGCCTGATGTCATCCAGGACACGAGGATGCCATAACTTTTCCCAATAAGAGACTACAGTTTCGGGGCCATCCTTAGCCAAATAATTGACACATCTCCCTAAACCGCTGATTGATGGAAGGGAGGCAGGGTGAAACTTGGGACACCAGGCACAGGGGTGTCCATTCTGCATGCTGCTAATTAAAAGTGGATATTTATGTCTGGGGGTGTAACCTGCCCAATCACAATGGACCAAGTTATCTGGAGTCCTATAGATATTGTAACCAATAGAACGTCGTAGTTGTAGTGACGTCTATCACGCGTGATTTAGAGGGATGGGCGTAGACGCCCACCTGATAAGAGGTATCCAATCTGCATGCCCTATTATCATATACAGATATAACACCTATACTTAAGTTACCTTTCCTAACCAATTATATTGCATGATGATTTTTTATAGAAAGTAGACGTCAGTGATGACGATTTTCGCCTATAAGAATTGCTGTTCGACTGAGGTTCGAGGAAGTCGGAGCGAGACAGGTGATCGCAATGCTGCTGATTTCCATTTGTTTCTTTGTTTGATGTACTTGTCATTAAATGGACTTCCCTTTGCCAACTTACTCATTATTGAGTCATGTTGGAGTAAGTGAATCCTGCACCCCCTGTCCTCACATGGTGCAGTTATCTTGTCTTACAAGTTCTAGAGGATGAGCGCTGACCTATGGGCCCGTCAGCGATTTCCTCTCCCCCAGAACAAGGGGCTGCCTGTGATTGGGGGTGGAAGCCAGTGAGGGTAGTGGGAAGAAGGCGGACTAGCAGGAGGCTTGAGGGGGTTGGAGCAGTGATCAGTGGGGGTACAGGGAAGCTGCAGGACTTGAGGAGGATGCCCGGGTTTGGGGGCAGAGGTCAGTGGGGGTAGTGGTAGGAGGGTAGATTAGCAGGGTGATTGAGGGGGTTGGGCAGATGTCAGCAGGGGTAGTGGGATAGACAGGACTTGAGGAGGCTGTCTGTGGTTGGGGTAAATGCCAGTGGGGTAGCGGGAGGATGCAGGAATTGAGGGGACTGCCTGGGGTTGGGGGCGGAGGCCAGTGGACATAGTGGGAAGAGAGCCTACTAGCATGGAGTTTCAGGGGTTGGGGCAGTAGTCAGTGCAGGTAGTGGGATGAGGCAGGACTTGAGTGGGTAGCCTGGGTTTAGGGGTGGTGGTCAGTGTGTCTAGTGGGGGAAGCAGAACTTGCGTGGGCTTGCATGGGGCTAGGGTGGAGGTCAGTGGTGGTAGTGGGAGGAGGCATGACTTGAAGGGCTGCCTGGGGTTGGGGGCAGAGGTCAGTTTGGGTAGTGGGAGGAGGGTGGACTAGCAGGGGACTTGAAGGGGTTATGGGGGAGGTCAGTGGGGGTAGTGAGAGAAGGGCAGACTAGCAGGGGGCTTGAGGGTGTTGGGCAGAGGCCAGTGGGGGTAGTGTGAGTAGGGCAGACTAGAAGGGGGCTTCAGGGGTTAGGGCAGAGGTCAGTGGGGGTAGTGGGAGGAGGGAGGACATGAAGGGGCTGCCTGGGGTTGGGGGCAGAGGTAATTGGCGTAGTCGAGGAGGCATGACTTGAGGGGTCTGCCTGGGGTTTGGGGCCAAGGACAGTGGTGGTACTGGGAGGAGGCAGGACTTGAGGGGCTGCTTGGGGTTGGGGGCAGAGGTCAGTTTGGGTAGTTGGAGCAGGTGGAACTAGCAGGGAGCTGGACGGGGTTGATGCAGAGGTCAGTAGAGATAGTGGGAGGTGGGCGGACTAGCAGGGGGCTTGAGGTGGTTAGGGCAGAGGTCAGTCAGGAAAGTGGGAGGTGGCAGTATTGGAGGGGGCTGCATGGGGTTGGGGGCATAGATCAGTGGGGATAGTGGCCGGAGGTTGAACTTGAGGGGGCTGCTTTCAGTTATGGGGTACATGTCGCAGTTTCGCTGGGGTGTTGCTTTGAGTTAGGGGGGATGATGTGCAGTTTCGCCGGGTGTTGGTATGAGTTAGGGTGTACGGGCCACATTTTTGCTGGGGTGTTGCTTTGAATTAGGGAGTACAGGCCACAGTTTTGCTGGGGTTTTGGTTTGAGGTATGGGGTATGGGCCACAGTTTCATCAAGGTGTTACTTTGAGTTAGGAGGAACGATGCACAGTTTCTCCAGGGTGCTGATTTGAGTTAGGGGATATGGGGTGCAGTTTCGCTGAGGTGTTGGTTTGAGTTACAGGGGCTGGGCCGTAGATTTGCCGGCCTGTTGGTTTGAATTACTGGGGATCGGCCTCAGTTTCCCTGAGGTGCTGCTCCGAGTTAGGGGGTATGGGTGACCATTTCACTGGTGTGTTGGTTTGAGTTAGGCGGGACAGGCCTCTGTTTCTCTGGGGTGATGCTTTGAGTTAGGGGCATGGGGCAAAGTTTTACTGGAGTGTTGGTTCGAGTCAGGGGGATGGGCCAGAGTTTTGACGGGTTACTTGTTTGAGTTAGTGGGTCCAGGCTGCAGTTTCGCTGAGGTGTTGCATTAAGTTAGGGTGGACAATGCACAGTTTCACTGGGTGATGTCATCAGTGATGTCATCAATGACATTTGTGATGTCATCTTTTATGTCCTGGGTGTTAATCTTAGCAGTGCACGGTGGCGCAAGTTATGGTTGCTTAGCAAGGGTTTTTCGGTTTTTACTTTGAACCATAACGTCCCTTTAACAAAGTTTTTTTACTGAATTTGATAGGTTTTTAGTAGCGCAACTTAACCATAACGTCCCTTTAACAAAGTGTTTTAACGAATTTCATAGGTTTTTAGAAGTGCAACTTAACCATAATATCTCTGACCTTATATATATGTAACATAGAACATACTGAACCCCCAGCTGGAGATTTTGATGTCCGCGGACTGTGCAAATGTCCACCGACGGACGTGGACAAAAGCAACACTGCCCAAAAACTCAGGGGTATCTTAAATTGTTATATCATGCCATATGAACACTGCACAAGTTGAAAAACCAACACACAAACACATTATATGTAGTAATAAATAAGAAGTAGCACCTTTATATATATAACACATCAACCATCCATTTAAATACCATATATACTAAATGGAATATACCAAACCAAGAAAGATATTCTTCTAACACAATTACCTCACAGAAACTGCACAACTAGGAGCAACAGCAGACCTATAGACCAGTGAGAAGACAACTTAACACAATCTAGTAAGTAAACTTCTTTTTTCTTATATATTTCTAAAATGTCTATATTAGATACAATAAAAGTATTATATATTTTTGTTGTCCTCACAGAAATGTCAAATACTTTAGAATGGCTTGAGGAGAATTTCCCACATGGTGAAATGTCTGTAGATAGTGAAAATAATGGTAGACACTTCTCTATATAACCAAATTTATAAGCATTACTTAATGTGCACTTAATTACATGGCCGCGGTAGCGGCCATGTAGTTATGGTTAAATTGGTGTTTCCATTGGAAGAGCACTTTTTGGGCGGCTCATAACTTCGCTCCCCCTGGACGAATCCTCACCAAACTTTGCAAAAAAAGTGTATGGCCCACTCTGCAAAGTTTGGTGAGGATTCGTCCAGGGGGGGAAAAGTTATAGGGGGGGTCCCAAAACTTTTGTTTTTCCCATAGACTGAATGGTAAAAAAACTTTGCATACGACTACAGCCTGAACTGCTGGATGGATTTACACCAAATTTGCGGCAGGAGCGGCGGCTTGGTCCCGAAAGCGTGCTTTTGCAAATTTGGTGTAAATCCGTCCAGTAGTTTTTTTTAAAATGACCAAAATGTAAGGCAAAAAAATTAGTGATATCTGTGTTCGCTTTGTGGACGGACTTCCCTGTTATCTCCGCGGACAACACACCGATTGGCCCATGGCCTTGCGTCATCTCCGCGGACATGCAACGTGTTCGCTGATTGGACGGCGAGGGGCGTGGAGCGCATCAGATTTTCTGTGGCGCCCGCCATCTTGTATTCGCCGTCGACCACGTACAGCATGGTGAAACATGGATAGAAAATTGTATTTAGTGCCGTGTGTTGGTGTGCAAGAGTGTTTGGGGAGGGTGGGGGAGTATGAGATAGGTTCAATGTTTTGTTTTTTTATGTGCTAGACGTTTTTGTTGCGTTCGATTTGTCTGCGGAGAACACGGCTGTTCTGACATTTTGTAAATAAACTAAATGGTGGGGTGTTTAGAGGACGGAGTATGTGTCATTTTTGTTCGCAAGGAAGGTAAAAATGAGCTATGAACACTCGCGGTGTACTTAATTGTTCGTAAATACACAAACTGGGGGTGTCCTCGGGACACTGTCCGTATTGTAATCTGTCTAGTTGAATGTGTTCTAAGAACACACGGGTTGTCCCGAAATGTTTGCAATTACACAAAATGGGGGTGTTCTGAGAACGTTGTTTGTATTGTTCGTTGTCAGGGTGAAAGTGTTTTAAGACCACTCCTTTTGTCCGCTAATAGTACAATTTCCTATGGGCGTCAACCGACTTTTTGTCCACTAAAGAAACGATAAATCCGGCTGGTGTGCGCCGACATTATGTGATAATCCTATGACTGGCGCTATTGACCTGGCTGACTTGCTTTTGCGACACTAAATCATATCTCCCGCCCCTAAGCCTGATATTATCAAAGCATTCATATTCCCCGCCTCTCTCCGTGACGTTACAGGGTGCGTCATCAAACGGGCCCAGTTCTCTGCAGTCCTAAGTGACTTTACACAGAACCCGGAAGACAACACATATTATGTCACAACACTGCGCACCACAATTCGGAATATGAAACAGTGATTTTAAAGCAAACAGCAAGATTGTAAATTTTGTAAAGTACATTTATTTGACATCAACTGTTTAGAGAATATTCAGCAATTTGCATTTGTCTTTGTTGTCGATCCGCAAAAGTTCATGTTGAGGCATGCAATGTTCCTTTGCAGTACAGAGGGTGTTAGATCAGCTTACAACTCCGTGCGCCACAATTCGGAATATGAAACTGTGGTTTAAAAGTAAACAGCAGGATTGTACATTTGGTAAAGTACATTTATTTCACATGAAATGTTTAGTGAATATTCAGCGATTTGCTGTCGATCAGGAAAAGTTTATTTGGAGCCATGCGTTGTTCCTTTGCGGTAGATAGGCTGTTGGTTTATGATAAAAGCAGTAAATGGTCCCTCTGATAATCGGAAGGTTGCTCCAACAACGAGCCATTAGATCACCCTATTGGTTGGTATGTTGTTTGTAGCCGCTAGTACTGCGTAAGGGCATATTGGTCCTTGGCGATTGTCCCATAAAATGGTGAGGGTCATGAAGTTGCATATTTGGACCTGCACCTGGCAGTTGAAGACCCCATCCGCTGGAGTCTGTAAATCGTGACATAGGCAAAATGGGGCCACGTACCTGTTTTAAAAAACATAAATTAGCCTCACCAGCCGATCTTCATTAAAAATCATCATTTTATTTATTAGGGCGTGAAACTATTTGCTATCGAAGATAGTGCAACGGAGTATGTTAATAATAAAATAATAATATTTTCCCATTCATATAGCGCTAAGAACCGTGAGGTATCTAAGCGGTGCTTATTATTATCCACGGTGTGTGGTGCTCATTTATCGACCACAGAAGGATAAAAGGCTGAGTTTGGCCTTGCCGGGATTCGAACTTGCGTTAGCAAGCTGTGCACGGATGTCAAAGCGAGCGTTGTACTCGCTGTGCCACTTGACAGGCTACAGTGAAATGGCACAGCGAGTAGAGTGCTTGACCGCCTATAGACCGGTTAAATTATTTCTATTAACCCACCCTGTGTCATTTGCCTTTTTCAGAGCCCTCTAAACGACAGGGGATCAATTCAGCGGTGATAGTGCGTGGTAGAAAACATTATGCCACTTTCAACGAACAAGTTCAACTTGAGCGGTCTTTAATGCTACGCTATTGTAATTATATTTGGTATAAAATAATCTAAAGGGTTACTTACAGTACAATTGCAATTTCCATTGTCTACGAGTGGTGCAGTCCCAAAATACGACTCTGCGTGTGCGAACGATCTTTCGCATAGTGATATAATATATAAAAGTGGTTTCATTTCAGAAATGTCATCTTTACCTTCTCTTACGTTTTCGCAACACTTCTTCAAGAGAAGTCTTTCATCACAATCTCTGTCTGTCAAGGTCAAAACACAATACAACCTTATAGTCCGCTTCGTGATCCTCTACGGGGCCCGAGAAAAAAATGGAAGCAGCTGACCTTCACTGTGAACGAGCATAAATTCTTACTTTGCAACATTCTGTGTAAAGCCATCTGTGAGAAGTTGGTTTTTGCACGCCATGTTTGTATATTATTTGCGTGATATTAAAAAAAGTTTGTTTAAGGGACGTTATGGTTCTAAGTACAGCCGAAAGACCCCTGAAAATCGCAAGTTATGGTAAGCTATGAAAAATAACTTGCGCCACCACCGTGCACTGCTAAGACTAACACCCAGGACATCAAAGATGACATCGCAAATGTCATTGATGAAATCACTGATGACATCACATGTGTATGTACTTTTCATGGAATTTGTGTACTAGGGATTTTTATTATAATGTTGCGAAAAAAGTGTCAAGGATATTGCAATAAATAGCATACCGTTATTAGTGCTTTGAACAATGCATTGATATAAATAGCATTGTATTATGGGACTCTATCTAGTATACTGAGCTACTAATGGAGAAACATAGCATTGTGTGCAGAGTACAAGATGAAAGTATAATATTTGTAATGTTAATATGTTGAATAATTAAATGATAATTGTCCTGAAATGTTCGAAAATTCACATAATGGGGGTGTTTTGAGGACGTTATTCGTATTGTGTGACTGCTTAGCTGTATGCAATGAGGGAATGGCACAGAGAGTAAAGTGGACGCCGTCCGTGGACACCGCGGCTGTTCGTGGACAGGGCGTGCTACATCCGGGTTTTTCCTGGAAATCCAACATGGAAAGAAGACTGTACGGATCAGCCAATCAGATATCGAGGTTGTGGATTTGTGCTGAAAGAGACTGTGTGTGGTGAAGATGGCAGAAGTAGAGAAAGTCAGGGTGTTGGTGCTTGGAGATAGGTTTGTGCATGGATTACAACAGTACGCTCAATGCAGGCATGTTGCAAAGAACTTTGATGTGAAAGGAGTGGAGGTGGTGTGGAGCACTGTGCCTGATTGCAATGTACAGGGAATTGTACAAGTTTGTGAGGATATGGCCACGATGAACAGTCCGACTGTGGTAGTTTTTCACTATGGTGCTTTCCATTTGGGCAACGTCAGTGCCCCTACTTTGTTGGCTGATTTGGAACGCTTGGTTCAAGCCGTAATGAAGATCCTTCCAAATGCGAAAGTAATTTTTTCTGGATTACTACCAAGGGCAATATGGGACAATAGTTCCATTTTTTGTCCTCAGCAAAACATTGCTAGATGTGTCATCAACCGAGGCATGTGTGCCTTCATGCTTGGAGCTGGTATGTTCTTTTGTAATAATGAGAATATTGATGCCAGTAATGCTGTTAATTTTAAAGAAGATGGCATTTCTTTATCTTTTATGGGAAATGCCTTTCTATTTTGGAATGTAAGGGTTGCTTTGGAGAAGGTTATGTGAAGATTTTAGGAGTAAAGTAAGAAAAAAAAAACAAGAAAAAAAATACAAAATAACAGGTGTCTGTCAAGCATCTGTAAAAAAACAAAAAAAAACGTCTCTTTTCAGAGCCAACTTCAAAGGGGAAATGGGGCACACTATTTAAATTTACCTTCACCACGCTCAGATTTTCGATATGTCCGCGGACATGGCGGTAGTCCGCAGACATGAAAATCACTACGAGGGGGTTAGTATGTTCTATGTTACATGTATATGAAATCAGGGATATTATGGTTAAGTTGTGCTAATAAAAACCTATGAAATTCAGTAAAAAAAACTTTGTTAAAGGGACGTTATGGTTAAATTGCGCTACTAAAAACCTATGAAATTCAGTGAAAAAACTTTGTTAAAGGGACGTTATGGTTCAAAGTAAAACCGAAAAACCCCTGAAATTCGGCAGTTATGGTAACATAAGCAACCATAACTCGCGCCACCGTGCACTGCTAACACTAACACCCAGGACATCAAAGATGACATCACAAATGTCATTGATGACATCACTGATGACATCACATGGCTGGCTCTCCCATTTTATCCTTTACTGACATATCGAAGCCACATAGTTTTCTTCAGTAACAGTCAGGAAGTAAAAATTGAAAAGGTACTATATTTGTAGACTTAGGGTCAACTCACATCATATGAAACATATACATAGCGGAAGACACAGACTTCAAAGAGAGCAATCCTTTCTGTGCATGAAGATAATCATTAGGGTTATCAGCACTTTCTCATAGTTTTATTTTTATTACTCTACCTTCCCTGTATATGCTCATATTTGTATACATTATACTCACTCTCCTTTCCTTTGGGTGCAGTCACATCATGTGATACACATACATATGGTAAGTAGCAGCTTTGAAACAGAGCAATAGTTTCTCTGTATAAAGACAATCAGTTAGGTTATGAACTCTTTCTGCTACTACTCCTTTTTTGTTTACTTCACTGTCCCTGTATATACTCGTATTTGTATGTTTTGTTGTCTCTTTGTGTTTTGTCTGTAATAATTATGTATTAAGTGGGTTTTATTATCTACTTATTATATGTTTCACAGTACGCAAAACTCTAATAAGAAAGTAGTTATCATTTCAGTATTCAACATGGCAAGATTATGAATATGGCACCTTCATCATGTATGCTGCACACACTGCCTATGTTTCTGCATGAGTAGCTTAGTATACTGGATAGAACTTCATAATAGAATGCTATTTATATCAATGTATTGCTTAATGCACTAATTAGCTCATGATATTTATCCCAATGATCCTTGACAGTTTTTGGTCAGCATTATAAGAATCCCTTGTACAGAGTTTTTATGAAAAGTAAATGCACATGTGATGTCATCAGTGATGTCATCAATGACATTTGTGATGTCATCTTTGATGATGTCCTGGGTGTTAGTGTTAGCAGTGCACGGTGGCGCGAGTTATGGTTGCTTATGTTAACATAACTGCCGAATTTCAGGGGTTTTTCGGTTTTACTTTGAACTATAACGTCCCTTTAACAAAGTTTTTTCACTGAATTTCATAGGTTTTTAGTAGCGCAACTTAACCATAACGTCCCTTCAACAAAGTTTTTTTACTGATATATATATATATATTTTTAACAGACCATACAAACATTGAAAACAATATACAACAAGATACTTTAGAACAAACTCTCCAGCGCATGGAAGAAAAAATGAACAAGCTCATGACAAATTTCCACCTTTTGAAAGATTTTGTGGAGGACCATATAAAAGAAAAAATTAGATACCATTGTGCAACATGTACCTGTCCCCCCCTCTCCATATCCCAGTCAATTATTCCCAAACCCTCCCCACATAGAAAAACGTTTTGATGAGACTTCCATCCCTTCATTTTCTCCTGTCCATCCTCTTGAAAACCCCAATTCCCCTGTGTTTGTGTCAGTTTCTGCTTCCGCTTCTTTATCATAAATTGTGCATGTATATAATATAATGAAAAATAAATGTTATGTGTGTGTTAATTTAGTCCTTTGTGCTTTTTTTTAAAAGAAGTCAGTTCTGGTGTCCGCGAACAACACGAGTGTCCGGAATGTTCGTAAATAAACAAAATAGGGGTGTCCTGAGAACACCACGCCTGTCCGTATTGTCCGCAGGCAAGTCGAAACTGTTCTGAGAACTCACGCAGTGTCCTGAAATGTTCGTAAGTAAACAAAATGTGGGTGTCCTGAGGACACTATACCGGTCCGTACTGTTCGTAGGCAGGTTTAAACTGTTCTAAGAACACGTCAAGTGTCCTGGGATGTTGATAAATAAACAAAATGGGGATGTCCTGAGGACACTATGTCTGTCTGTATTGTTCGTATGCAAGTTGAAACTGTTCTAAGAACACACGCAGTGTCCTGAAATGTTCGTAAGTAAACAAAATGGCGGTGTCCTGAGGACACTATACCTGTCCGTACTGTTCGTAGGCAGGTTGAAACTATTCCAAGAAGACATCAAGTGTCCTGGAATGTTTGTAAATAAACAAAATAGGGGTGTCCTGAGGACGCTATCACTGTCCGTATTGTTCATAGGCAAGTTGAAATTGTTCTAAGAACAACCGCCTGTCTGTAAATGTTAGTTTCACTTGTGTCGCACTTTTAATTAGTTTCAGGACCCGAACACTGTCCGTAGACTATCTACGCACATGCGCACCACACCCATAAGCCCTACGAACACCCCGCCTGTCCGCAGCTGTCCGGCACACTTGTGTCGCACTTTTCATTATTTTGAGGACCCGAACACTGTCCGTAAAACACCAACGCGCGTGCACAAAACAGTTCCCGTGCATTTGGTGTCCTGCGGACACCCGTTCTCTTCGCGGACATGTTCGCAACGCCATCATGTGACCACGCCCACGCTAAGCATGTGTTCTGATTGCGGACACTGTTTGTGTCCCCGAACAATTTAAAAGTACCTTTTCAGGCAATCTACAAAATTTTATAATAATAAATCACCATAGCACATGTCCCAGACAATGATCCTGACTTTCTACATACTTTTTGGGACTTTTTGAGCCTTTTTTTGGTGTTCGATCTGTCCACGGACAGCGCGGGTGTCCGCGAAGCGCGCACCAGCACCCCTATAAAAGGCCACACCCCAGAGCTCATTCTCATGGTGTTTCTGGCTACCTGACAGAACACTGTACTTTGGCTGCCAATCTTCCTGATTTTTCAGAAACCTGATGGCAACCATGGATCCTCTGCTTCCACCTGGTGCTACATCTGCCTCAGCACCACCCACACCCCCACCACCACCACCACCTCCCCAAGGGCCTGAAGAGGGAACAGGAGTGAGGATGTAGAGGAGGATGAAGAGGATGACGTAGTGGAAGTCCCTACTACCAGCACTCGCCGTGACTCTTGGGTGTGGCGGTTATTTACCATTCATGTTAATGTACCCAAGGCACGTGCAGACAAAGTCACCTGCAAAGAGTGCAAAATGGTGCACAGTCGCGGGAGGCTTGGTTCGTACAGCTTTGGTACAATAACTATGAATCGACACCTAAGGTCGTTCCACGGTGGGGCCATTCGCAAGGTTGTACCTTGCAAGGAGCGTAGTAGGTTGACTTCCTCTACTACATCCTCCGTTTCCGATCCTGTCACCACAAGGAACACTCCTGTGGGAGAGCGTATCCCTCCAGCTGCCTCACAGGCCTATCACAATGCTGATGACCCTTACCTTTCGAGGGTCACAGTTGTGTGTATGTACTGTGACACAGTACTCTGCAGGGGGGAGAGACTTCGTAGTGCTTTTGAGGCTACGGTCTCAGAGCACGAGAAACCTGCCCACTACCTAAGTAAGGCCCACCCTACATCTTCCTCTCTCCACCTGCCCTTTCTTATCCCCGTAGTTGGTGTCCCCCACTTACCCTCCTTTCCCCTCCTGTCCTAGTGTGTCGCGTGTAAAAAAACCCAAAAAATATAAAACAAGAAAAATCCAAAAAAAAGGCTCTTTTCAGAGCCGCCTTTCACAGTTTAAAAATAGAAGTGGCAAATAAATGGAGCAGGGCCCTGTGTATTTTTTAGAAGTCCGCAGACAGTTCGCGGACATCTAAAATTTTGTGGTGCTGCCCTATCCTAACCATTGCACTTTTCTCTGAGAGGAAGTGGTGGCTCTGAAAAGAGCCTTTTAGTGGTGTTTGTTTGTGTTTGAAAAACCTGAAATGGTCAACACCTACTGCAAAATGGATGGCTGTAATTCCAAAAAAGGTTGAAATGCATTTTGTACATTTCTCAGAAAAATCTGATTGCCAGCATAAGTAAGATGGACTCCATCTCTGCGAAAAATGTATGTGCTACGAAACATAATATTTTCATTGTGAAAAGAGGACATGCCAACATCTCTTAGAAAGGCACAAACAGCCTTATTGACATTGCGCCTCGCTTTCTCCATTTATGGACCAAATGAAGAAGAACGCAGCCACATTTGTCTCTGCGCAATCCGAGAAAAAATTACTTGAGAACTGGAAACATGTCCATGACCTTCCCAAGTCTTTCTTTCATTGCAAATTGCAAAGAAATTCCAGACACATGTCCTAAACTATTCCCTCCACAATGAATTATCATTATGTCTGGATGATGCTCTGTCTCCAAAGTAGCACAGAGAGGTACCAAGTCCAGCCACTTCATTCCATGCACTCCATGCCAGTGC
Organism: Ambystoma mexicanum; assembly: GCF_040938575.1. NCBI lineage: Eukaryota > Metazoa > Chordata > Amphibia > Caudata > Ambystomatidae > Ambystoma > Ambystoma mexicanum. The sequence continues at coordinate 1,166,082,188 of NC_090935.1, read as the reverse complement.
ACTTTCACATGTGGGAATCCAAGATCTACAGCTACTCGACAGCTTTCTGCATGCACCTTCAACCAATGTATCCACAAATCTCCCAAAATCCAGACAATCTGTTTTCTGAAATACGCAGCCATAGCTATCTGTTCTTCTCTCAGGAAAAGACTTTCTGACAAACTCTCTCCTGACACAACATACCCACTAAACTTTACTGACCAATCCCTTGCTCTGATCATTCTCATTTGCATACCTCCCCACCCCAAAATCCCCGTATGTAACACGCGATGTCCGTGGACTACCGCCATGTCCACGGACATATTGTAACATGGACAGCCCTTCTACCATTTCCACTTCACTCTCTGTGCCATTTCCTGATTGGCTACAGCTAAGCAGTCACACAACCATCCACCAATCAGATCCATGACCTCTACATCTAACTCCATCATCATAGATCAGCACTTCAAATGTACTGTTAATCACTCTGAGTACAAGTGTCATATCATTGTAAAGCACCTACTACAAGAACTACTGTACAAGTCTCCACTTTCTACTTGCAGCTGCATGCATATCCATATGCATGAACACAAACTACAGGTATGCATATTTTCTGTATAGTACATGTACAATTCTAATAAATGCATATAAACAGATCAACTGCCTTTTAACCTGTATGACCTATAAAATGAACTTACTGTCATTTTTCCCATCTGCTATAATCAACTGTCACTTCCAAAGCTATCTGCTATTTAATTTCTTTTTACACACATTTGCAAAGCATGTTGAACTAACATATTTAAAGTAAAATATAAAGACTGCACATAGTCAAACAAAATTGCATGCACACACTATGTTCAGATATCAAACAAGAATACTTCTACAAAAACATAAAAAATCAATGTCTAAATTAACATCAGTGCTATAAACACACACAATTACTAACTTCTTTCCTTTACAATTGCAGTGAAGACCACTCTTCTGAAAAGCAGCAGCAGAATCTGCAGTACAAACAACAACTCAGAAGTAACCTGCTCATTCCACACAAAAAAGTAAGTTAAATACCACCATAATATTTTTACTGTTACTCAAACACACTGTGGGGTTCATTCATGGTATTTCTGCTCCAAAAAACAGAGATTGTGCACCATTCTGCCCACAAATCCCCATATGTTAAACAGGGATTTGCAGGCAGAATGGCACACAAATCCCCGTTTTTCAGCACACAAATGACATAACTCAGCCCCTAGAATGTTATCATTGTAGAACAAAGAACTGTTTTAATTCTATACCATTAGATTTACTATTTGTGCTTCTCCTCACCACTAGCTTACTTTCTACTGTCATCTGAACCCCAGTATAGTAACACACAAATTCAAGAATAGCCATCCCAACTAATTGTAGTTGCCCACTGCACAATCACACACCATCACATACATCTTTACCATCATACTCAGACACTCATGCACACAGCACACATACATTGCAAAACAGCCCAACCCATACCTTCTTTATTTTTTTCAACAGACCCCAAAGAATGCCTACCAAAAAGCAAGTCCATAGAAAGCAACACAGAAGTAGAGCACATGGAAATAGAAGTGTCCAAAATAAGCATCCATCTCTAGCAGAATTTGTACAAAAAGTTCAAACAAAACAGCTAATACAGTCATTTCGCGAAACAAAACAAGCTTCAAGTACAGAAACTTTGCCTCCTCTATCAAAATGTAAAACGAAACAGAAAACAATAAACAAGAATTCAGCTACTACTACTGCTAAAACTGCTCCTATAAATCTTGATATAGTGCCAAGTAAGCATACCAAAAAAAGTATTTTAGCAAAAATGTTCTGCCACAAAGTCCTTCAAAATCTTATAAAAACAGGAGAGAAATCATGCACAACCCTTAAAACCTACCATAGAAAATTAATCTTAGAAGCTTTGATAGACAGTGCAATCCTTCTCAAAGAAAGTTATTTATTTTAGTGTTAAACAAAATGAAACCACTAACAAAACTAATGACTAAATTACAAAAAAGACTACTCAATAAACGAAATGTCAACAAAAATAACGTCTTAAATATCTGTGGAGGTGAATGGAGTCACACCACAAGCACAGAACCTTATTTTATTGAAGAAGCATACAAACAAAAGCAAACAAATACAATTGCCATACATAGCAGTGGTCGAGGTTATGAAAAAGTTAATAATACCATAAAGGAACAAGAAATACTGCTTACAAAATTATCCCCAGAAAACTCAGAATTACCTCTACATTTGACTGAAACAGAACGTCCAGTATACAAATGGCCATGCACGTCAATGTGTAACATTCCCAAAACATCTTTCAAGTCTTTACGCCAATTTCTCAATCAGTATGTGAAAGGCAAAGACAAAATCAAAATGAAACTACTGCAAAATATGGATACCTGTCCAGTGCGCAAATACACAGAACTACAAGGACATTCATTAGCCTGCATTTCAGGACCTATTTGCAAAACCACCTTTGATCATATCAAAATGATATCAACACATCATTCAACTATAAAAAATCTAGTCTATAAACTGTACTATGCTAAAAGTCCTGCTTTAGCACTAGCCAATTTAAATAAGATTATTCTACATGGTACAACCAAAGACCTACTCGAAGAAATCGACTATATCCAGAAAACATATTTTGGAAGTGAAAGCCACTTACAAAATGCAATAGCTTTACAACAGACTAGCAACAATTCTACGCATGGCAACCTTCTACTACACACATACAAAAAAGAAATACTGAAATTTAAAAGTACATCTGCTGAAGTACCAAACCATGTGTGTGTGTGTTGCCGCAGAACTTTTCATAAAAGTAACACAAAAACTGTAGATCTAACATACAAAATAGAAGATAATGAAGATTCTAAATGGTTTGAATTAGCTCTCTACCTTATAGCAGAAAACAAATACGAAATAATTGACCCCTTAATACTTTGCAGTTACTGCACTATAAAACTTGACAACAACCAAACTCCTTCACGTGTTATCACAAATAATTTGGAATTATTTCCACTACCAAAACCCCTACAACAACTCAATTTATACGAGAGCATCATAATTCAAACAGTGCACCCCTTTCAAGCAATAATACACCTTCAACCAAAAACAGCAAAATTACCTGCCTCTGAATTGGTGAAAGGCATTTGTGGCAAAGTAGTGTATTTACCATTAGATCTAAATCAAAATATGCACACTCTGGGAGTGCAACGTCCAATAGAGCAATCTTTAATTATCTTAGTAAATGGTGTACCTACAAAAGACAAAAAAGAATTGGCAACAACTGGTAGAATTTAATAAAGTTAGACAAGGTTTGCAATATCTAAAAGATAACAATGAATACTACAAAGAAATGAATATTGAAGAAAACTTGAAGGAAACCACTGAAATAATTCAAGCGTCACCAAAAACTGGTCAATTTGAGCTTCTAGATCCTGCTACAGTATCCAATATTTTAGACCATTATACAATTCATCCATTGCACTCTAATGACACCATAAAAGATGCACTAGAAACATACCAAATGCAACAAAGGAAAGGATCACCAATCAGCATATGGGAAAAAAGTATAGAAGCACGTGCTTTTCCTCTACTCTTTCCTACTGGCAAAGGAGGAAGGTAGGATGATAGACCTATTGTCACGCTCACCTGATTCCCACGGAGGCGCAGGTCGCTGATGCTTCTTCTATGGTGAAGCGCAGGACTCTGAAGATGGACTCACTGGCTTGCAGGAATATTCCCCTGTGCGTGAAAAGGGAGTATTACCTACTGACGGAATAATGCTCAAGCCTCCCACTCCCTTCCAACCCTCCACGATACCCTTCCTCGATTCCCCGTGAAGTCTCACCTTAGGGTCTGGAAGGATGAGTTCTCCATCCTGCTTCTGATGCAGGGGCGCGTTGAAACCCAGTTACTTCACTGGATTGAGGTTTGATGGGAGTTCAAATAAGCTTGACTATTCAGGTAAGGCGCTGTAAGAGTTCTGTAGCAAGTTCAAAAGTTCAAGCTTAATAATAATGTTCATTGTCTTATTGCAGTAAGCGCTAACGCTTATGTCTTTTTCCCTTTAGGGGCCGGGGTTCGGAATGCCGGAGATATGGCGCCGACCCGAAGTGAAACGTGCAGTTCCAGTAAATGACAGGTAAGTTCTGGATGAGCGTTCGGGTAATGTCTTTGCATTCGCTCATTCAATGTCTTTGTCTTTTTTCCCCATAGGGGCCGGGGTCCGGAATGCCAGGAAGCGGCAGGACCCGAAATGAAATGGGAATGACCCAACAGGTAAGTCTTAGAAGGGAACTGAGCTTTTCCTATTCCCTTCTTTCCCTCGCCTTGTGTTCTAGTCTTTTTCTCTCTAGGCTCTGGGAAGTGGCTGCGGATCCGGATGATCGCTGCTGAAGATGGAGGTGCCCAGGAAAGATGAGTGAAATGCAGCGCTGCAACGATCGAAGCGAAATGCTTTTAAAATGATGTCTTCCCTTTCAGGATCGTCGGTGTGAAGACTCCGTGATGCAGCTTTAGCAGGTAAGGTCTTCTTTCTCTCCAATTCTCTCTTAGCAGGTGACCCAGGATGCTGACAGGCGTGGCTGAAGTCCAGATGCAGGAGCTGACACGGTGAGCGTCCAGCTGCGAGGAGCAGAACAACGCGAAGCGTGAGTTGCTGATCGGGCGTGGTTTAAATAGCTTTGGAAGAAGTTCCAGGTATGTATCCTTCCACCGATCAGGTATGTATCCTTCCCCGACTACACCCAGGGGAAAGTAGTTCCACAGTTAAAGTAGTTCCATTCAGGCCTCAAGAGGGCCTGGATGTAGCAGCATGGTCTGCATCAGGTAAGTGCACCTTAAAACACTTGAACACATGTCTAGCTTTATGAGCCTGGCGCCTAAGGCGCCAGGACAGGGGTCCAACATGAGCCTGACGCCTAAGGCGCCAGGACTGTGTCCTAAGGGCCCCAGCTTGGGCCCGCTGGCCCTTCCCTGGGGGAAATGATGCCTGCCTCTGGGGTTGCTGGGTCGGACCTGGCTCCTTGGAGGTAGGCATCATGACAGTACCCCCCCTCAAGGCCCCTCCCAAGGTTGTTCCCTCCGGGGGTTTTGGCTTGTTCGGAAATCTCCGGTGGAACCTTTGTATTAATCGAGGTGCGTGAACATGGTTGCTAGGCTCCCACGATCTCTCCTGAGGTCCATATCCCTTCCAGTCAACCAGATAGAAGAGTTTGGACTTTAACACCTTGGAGTCTAAAATGTCTTTAACTTCGAATTCTAATTCCCCTTCAATTTGAACTGGGTCTGGAGGCCTGGACAGTCGGGTCCCTGGTTGTACTGGCTTCAAAAGTGATGCATGAAAAACTTGATGAATACGCATGTTAGACGGTAAATCCAGTTTAAAGGCCACGGGATTGATTATAGCCTTGATGGGATAAGGTCCTATGAATCTGGGATTGAAGGTTCGCGGGCCCTTGAGGGGTAAATGTTTCGTTGCTAGCCATACCTGATCTCCTACTTGGTAAGGAGGAGTTTTACTTCAGTGCAAATCAGCGTTTTCTTTATACTTTTTCTTGGCTTGCTGTAAATGAGTTGCAGCTTCTTTGAAGGCTTGGGTTATTGTGGAATGCAGATGATTTACTGCGGGCATTTCCAGGGTCAGAGGTGGATCTAGATCAGAGGTCCGAGGATGGTGACCATACAAAGTATAAAAAGGAGTTTGTCCGGTTCCAGAATGCACTGAATTGTTGTATGCATATTCTGCGATCCAAAGGATGTCTTTCCAATTTAACTCGGATTGGTGTAACATGCACCGAAGATATTGCTCGAGAGTCTGATTGGTTCTCTCGGTTTGTCCGTCGGTCTGGGGGTGGTGGCTGGTGGATAGCCGCACATCTATTTGTGCTAGTTGGCAACACTTCTTCCAAAAATGGGAGATAAATTGACTTCCACGATCCGAGACTAGTATGGAAGGGAAACCATGTATGCGAACTATATTCTCCAGAAATTCCTTGGCCAAGGTGGAAGCTGAAGGCAAACCTTTTAAAGGGATAAAGTGGGACATTTTGGAGAATAGATCCACAATTACAAGGATAGTGTTGTAACCAGCACAAGGAAGCAGGTCAGTTATAAAGTCCATTGACAAGGTGTGCCATGGTGCCGGTGGAATATCCAAGGGTTGAAGTAGGCCGGCTGGCCTTTTCTTTTGACCCTTGTTTTGGGCGCAAATTCCGCAAGACAATACAAAAGACTTTATGTCTTTTCTCCAAGAAGGCCACCAGAAGTGGCGTTTGATTTTTTCCTCCGTTTTAGCGATACCAGGGTGTCCTTCCATTAATGATTCATGATGATGGGCAATAACAAGTTCTTGCAATTCTTTACTAGGCAGAAACAACCGCTCCTGGAAGTAGGGTAAGTCATCCTTAACGGTGTAATGAGGACCCTTTTGACTCCATTCCAGTAAGGCTGAAGAGTCTAGAAGTTGTTTTACTTGCGTTTGGATGTCCTCAATAGTTTGCAATGAAGTTAGGCCTAAGATTCTTTGTTCAGGTATGATTAACACAGGTTCTAAACTCGAATTGGGTTCTTCCATGCCAATCCGGGATAAGGCGTCCGCTTTACCATTCTTGCAGCCAGGGCGATAGGTAATTACAAAATCAAATTCCGCAAAGAATAGAGCCCATCAGAGTTGTCGTGAAGATTGAGCCTTGGCCGTCTTTAAATACTGTACATTTCTGTGGTCCGTAATTACGGTGATGGTGTGTCTTGCCCCGAGAAGGTAGTGACGCCAAGCCTTGAAAGCAGATTTAATAGCCAGTAACTCTTTGTCGGTAATTGCGTAGTTGATTTCAGGAGGAGAAAATTTCCTGGACCAAAAGGCCACCGGGTGTAGTTGGTTAGTTTGTGGGTCTCTTTGCGACATGACAGCTCCCATGGCCGAACTGGATGCATCGGTTTCCACAATGTAAGGGAGATCTGGGTGCGGGTGCTTCAATATAGGTGCAGAGGTGAATTTGGTTTTCAGGTCCTGAAAGGCTTGTTCGGCCTCAAGAGTCCATTCAAAGCCTTTGTTTTTCTTTAGGAGAGCTGTGATGGGTTGGACTGTTCGGGAAAATTCCGGGATGAATCTTCGATAGAAATTGGCAAAGCCGAGCATGCTCTGAACTCCCTTCACTGAGCTAGGAGATGGCCATTTGAGGATGGCATCCACCTTTCGCGAGTCCATTCGGACTCCTTGAGGTGTCAGGATGAATCCGAGAAACTCCACTTCTGTGGTATGAAAAACACATTTTTCGAGCTTTGCAAATAGTCTGTGCTGGCACAATTTCTCAAGAACTGCCCAAACATGTTTTCTGTGATCGGATTCTGAAGAGGAGTACACCAGGATGTCGTCAATATAAACAATGACACAGACGTCGATAAGTTCCCGAAGAACATCATTCATAAAGTACTGAAAGGCGGCAGGTGCATTGCACAAACCGAAGGGCATCACCTGATATTCGAAGAGCCCAAATTTGGTGCGGAATGCAGTCTTCCATTCGTCGCCTTCTTTTATACGCACCAGGTGATAAGCTCCTCGGAGATCTAACTTGGTGTACAAACAAGCGTCTTTCACCTGGTCGATAAGCTCAGGGATCAGGGGCAGAGGATAACGATTCTTAATCGTTATTTGATTTGGGGCGCGATAGTCTATACATGTTCTAAGGTCGCCCTCTTTTTTCGGCACGAAGAACAGAGCTGAGGAGACAGGAGACTTGGACGGGCAAATAAAACCATTGGCTAGGTACTGATCTAAATACTGACGCAAATGTAGGTTCTCAGGTTCCGTAAGAGCATAAATCCTACTACAAGGTAGTTGAGCATTGTGTACCAGATCGATTTGGCAGTCATAAGACCGATGGGGAGGTAAAGTGTTAGCCTGTTCCTTCTGAAAAACGTCTTGGAATTCTTGGTATTCTGACGGTAGCTTTACAGGGGTGGAAGTTGCTGAGGCTAGACCCATAACTGGATTTCTTGGGTAACAAGTTGGTTCACAATCAGGAAAACTTATTTTCTTTGCTCGCCAGTCAATTCTGGGATTATGTGTTTCTAACCAAGGAATTCCAAGAATTACTTGAAATTGTGGGGCCTTGATCACATCAAACACGATTGCTTCCCGATGTCCATCCTGACCCACCAGTGTCATTTCAACAGTGGAATGCGTTACAGGCCCTGAGGCTATTTCGGTTCCATCTACTGTAGTAATGACATCTTGGGTTACTTTCGGGCGGAGAGGGAGCTTAATCCTGGACGCCAATTCACGGTCTATGTAATTTCCAATAGCTCCACTGTCGATATATGCTTTTATAGCATGCAACAGCTGAGGCTGTTTTGGGTCCACGAGCACCATTGGCATGACAAAATGCGAGGTCAAAGAGTTTGTTTTCAAGCTCGGCAAGCGGACCCCTACGCTTGTCGGGCTAGGTCGTTTCCCGAATCAGGTGTCAATAAATCGTTATCAGTGGCTCCAAACACCTTCTTAGGTGGTTTAACCGGACAATTTCGAAGAAAGTGACCGAAAGTCCCGCAATACAGGCAAAGTTGCATTTGCCGCCTTCTCTCTCGTTCCTTCTGTGTTAATGGTCCTTTAACTCCGCCGATTTGCATAGGTTCGGATACGTCGGTACTCTTGGAGTTAGCGTGGGTTTTGATCAGTACTCGGGTTTCGTACTTGAACCGATCTGCTTTTCTATTTTGAAGTCTGTGATCAAGTTGAACCACCAAGTCTATGCAGTCTGCGCAGACCTGGGGTGGATCTACTATCTGAGCTAGAACATCCTTAAGCTCTCCGCGCAGGCCTCGATGAAACAATGTGATCCTTTTGTTTTCTGGCCATCCAGTTTCCACAACCAGTCTATTAAAGGTGGCAACGTAGGACAGAAGATCCTGATTACCTTGTCGTAAGGATAGCAGTTCGCTATCAAGGGCCTGTCCTTGAGAGGGTCGAGCAAACAATCTTTCCATGCTGGCCTGGAAACCCTGAAAATTCTGGAGAATGGGATCATCCTGATTTACCAATGGAATAGACCAATCGGCAGCACTGCCACTGAGGTAAGATAGTATAAAGGCTACCTTGGTCTGGTCGTTAGGGAAGGCCCCGGGTCTGCATAGAAAGTGTAAACGACATTGGTTCATAAAGACGGCATATTTCTTGGGATCCCCCGCAAAATGTTCAGGCGGGGCCAAAGGCATGTGTCCAGGTCGATTGATTTGTACCGGGTTATTCAAACCCATTGATGTGGAAGTATCTCCGGAATTAGGTAAAGGAGTATGCCCTGCCTGGGCCTGAAATAACCTTTTGGCCAGGTCATCTGTTCTTTCCTTGGATAGGATCAGTTCTCTTTTGAGAGCGTTAGTCTCCTGGCGGGCTGAGTGCACTTCTGCCCGTAATTCCCCCAAAAGCTGGGCCAGCTGATCTGTCTCGGAAGTCTCCATAGCGCCCGGGTGGGAAATTGTGGGTAGGCTTTGCGTTCTGTCACGCTCACCTGATTCCCACGGAGGCGCAGGTCTGGCTTCGAGTGCTGATGCTTCTTCTATGGTGAAGCGCAGGACTCTGAAGATGGACTCACTGGCTCGCAGGAATATTCCCCTGTGCGTGAAAAGGGAGTATTACCTACTGACGGAATAATGCTCAAGCCTCCCACTCCCTTCCAACCCTCCACGATACCCTTCCTCGATTCCCCGTGAAGTCTCACCTTAGGGTCTGGAAGGATGAGTTCTCCATCCTGCTTCTGATGCAGGGGCACGTTGAAACCCAGTTACTTCACTGGATTGAGGTTTGATGGGAGTTCAAATAAGCTTGACTATTCAGGTAAGGCGCTATAAGAGTTCTGTAGCAAGTTCAAAAGTTCAAGCTTAATAATAATGTTCATTGTCTTATTGCAGCAAGCGCTCACGCTTATGTCTTTTTCCCCTTAGGGGCCGGGGTTCGGAATGCCGGAGATATGATGCCGACCCGAAGTGAAACGTGCAGTTCCAGTAAATGACAGGTAAGTTCTGGATGAGCGTTCGGGTAATGTCTTTGCATTCGCTCATTCAATGTCTTTGTCTTTTTTCCCCATAGGGGCCGGGGTCCGGAATGCCAGGAAGCGGCAGGACCCGAAATGAAATGGGAATGACCCAACAGGTAAGTCTTAGAAGGAAACTGAGCTTTTCCTATTCCCTTCCTTCCCTCACCTTGTGTTCTAGTCTTTTTCTCTCTAGGCTCTGGGAAGTGGCTGCGGATCCGGATGATCGCTGCTGAAGATGGAGGTGCCCAGGAAAGGTGAGTGAAATGCAGCGCTGCAGTGATCGAAGCGAAATGCTTTTAAAATGATGTCTTCCCTTTCAGGATCGTCGGTGTGAAGACTCTGTGATGCAGCTTTAGCAGGTAAGGTCTTCTTTCTCTCCAATTCTCTCTTAGCAGGTGACCCAGGATGCTGACAGGCGTGGCTGAAGTCCAGATGCAGGAGGTGACACGGTGAGCGTCCAGCTGCGAGGAGCAGAACAACGCGAAGCGTGAGTTGCTGATCGGGCGTGGTTTAAATAGCTTTGGAAGAAGTTCCAGGTATGTATCCTTCCACCGATCAGGTATGTATCCTTCCCCGACTACACCGAGGGGAAAGTAGTTCCACAGGTAAAGTAGTTCCATTCAGGCCTCAAGAGGGCCTGGATGTAGCAGCATGGTCTGCATCAGGTAAGTGCACCTTAAAACACTTGAACACATGTCTAGCTTTATGAGCCTGGCGCCTAAGGCGCCAGGACAGGGGTCCAACATGAGCCTGGCGCCTAAGGCGCCAGGACTGTGTCCAAAGGGCCCCAGCTTGGGCCCGCTGGCCCTTCCCTGGGGGAAATGATGCCTGCCTCTGGGGTTGCTGGGTCGGACCTGGCTCCTTGGAGGTAGGCATCATGACACCTATTTAAATAACAGCATCAGAATATCGCTCGTTATGGATGTATTCTGAAGATCCCAGATTTAGACAAAATGTGGAATACATATTCCACCTACTCTTTGAAAGTGAACTAGCAACTCTATGTTACGGAGTTGCACACACATTAAAATCAGGAACCCACTTTCAAAATATGTCAGCTATGCAATTATTACAAAAAGTGCAAGAAAAAGATGAGATTTTACAATCAAGTATTACAAATCTATTAGCAAACATGCGTGGTACTAAAGAGTACTGGTTCTGACGTCATGGAGATGTACGTTGTATGATAAGAAACCTTGGCCCACCCACTTGGTTTCTTACATTAAGTTGTGCAGAATATGCATGGGAAGATTTACATGATTTCCAACGCATATGAAACAAAAACAAAACAAACATAGATATACTAAACCTGGAGAACTTTGTTCTCTAGATCCTGTTAATGTTTCAAGATATTTTCATCATCGCATCATTGCTACGCTACACTTTATTTGTAATAAAACTGTTCCTCCCCTAGGAGAAGTGCAACACTTCTTTTGGAGAAAAGAATACCAAGCCAGAGGAGCACCACATATCCACATGCTTTTATGGATTAAAGATGCTCTTAAATTTGGTCAAGACAATGATGCCACTGTGTTACAATTTATCGAAAAATATGTCACTTGTGTAATTCCATCGGAAGCAACAAATAGTGATCTTTATGCACAAATTTTACAATTTCAAAGACACAAATGTGGCAAATATTGTCGTCGCAAATACAAAAACAAAGGGAAATACTACACCAAATGCTGCTTTGGTTTCCCTAGACCAGTTACAAAAACAGGTCAAGTGAACAACTTCATGTCTTCAGTTAGACATAGGGCCTCAATACGACCCTTGCGTTAACCATGGCGCTATTAGCTCCATGGTTGACGCCGCTATTTTACCAACTTCGCCATGGTGAATGGCGGAATTACTGCCCCATTCCAAGGTTGGCGGGGCGGTAATTCCCCATTCATCATTGGCCCTTCCCCATTCCCATTTTTGCCCCCATAGGGATCAATGGGAATGGGGAAGGCGGTAATTACGGTACCGCAAATTGCGGTACCGTAATTACCTCGAAAGTCCCTGATAAAACCAGCCGTTAAGGTCGGGACCCGCAAAGGGACCTCATAATTAGGCGGTAAGGGTTTAACGGCGCCAACACCTTTTACGGCACCGTTAACCCCTTACCAACTGGGTCGTAATGAGGCCCATAGTGTTAAAGGTAAATCACCTAAAAATACATATTACATAAAAAGAACAGAAGAAGCAAAATATATCAATGATTACAATGCAATCATTGCCCTCTTATGGAATGCAAACATAGATGTGCAGCACATTGCAGACACTTGCACTGCAGTTGCACGATATGTTACAGCATACTTAACCAAAGCAGACAAAACAGAGCTTCAAAACCTCTGGAATCACCTGTCATCAGACAAAACACTGTCTCAGACATTGTACAGCTTGGGCATAAAAATGCTCTCCCATAGAGAATGTGGCTCCTATGAAGCAGCAGATCGTTTAATCGGTACTGCTCTGTATACAAAATCTGAAAATATAGTATGGCTAAGTCCTGGTCCTGCTAAATCTAGAAAAAGAGTTCTCAAATCATACGACGACATAGAAACAATAGCCAAAAATGATCCCAACAGCGAAGACATTTTGAAAAACAATTAGCTGGACACATACTACCCAAACAGTAGTACCACTTTGGAAACCATGTGTCTATACCACATAGCCCAAAACTTCACATACAAAAATAATATAAAACCTGATGAAAAAAAAGTAGATACAGAGTGACAAATTGTGAAGGCAGCTTAGTAAAACTCACCAAACCAAGTTGAATTAATCATATCAAATTGTCATTAAAGACTCCTCAACATAAAGAACTATATGCCATGTCCCTGCTACAACTCTTTAAACCATGGAGAAAAGAAGAAGAAATACAAGATAACTATGACTCCTACGAAGATGCTTTCAAAGCAAATGAAAGCACTATAATCAATGTAAACTGTACACACTACAAAACAATGTTGCACAATGAACAGCAACACAAAGAAGAACTCCAGGCCCAACTAGATAAGGACACTCCTGACAGTAGTCAACCTTCTGTAACAGGAAGCCAAAAACCACTGGGACAGCCACTAATAGCAAATGAGGCAGAATTAGCTATGACAGAAGTAGAAAACACCATGTGTCAGTATGAAGATAAAGAAGACTTAACTATACTACAATCAAAACTAAAAAATGAGCAGAGTCGCATTTTTCAAGAAGTAACAAAAGAAATTGCACATGGTGTACAACATGAAAATAAAGAATGCACCTGCCAAAATTACAAACCTATACTACTGTACATCAGTGGTGAAGCTGGTTCAGGCAAAACATTCTTAATTAAAATCATCAGCAAGTTCCTTCAACAATTGACAAACAACAAACTGTCAGCTGTTGTCACTGCCCCCACAGGTTTAGCTGCCTCCAACATAGGCGGTGTCACTTTACACCGATTACTACTCCTGCCAGTAGAACACCAAAACAAATTAGACTATTACAAACTTTCCACAGAAGCTGCAATGGAACTATGCAGAGTGTTAAAACAAATGAAAATGCTACTAATAGATGAAGTGAGCATGGTCTCCAACCTAATGTTGGCTTTGATTCACCTAAGATTACAAGAAGTACTCAAAACAAACTACGAAGAGCTCTTTGGAGGAAAACACATTATTGTTTTCGGAGATCCTCTTCAATTGACACCAGTGAAAGGTGAACCTATTTTTAAAATCTTAGGACACAAACTCTGCCGTAAAACTGTTGGCAGCATAGGAAATGTCAATGTTTGGCAACATTTCCAATACAGAGAATTAACAGAAAACATGCAGCAATCTGCAGATCTCACTTATGCCAACATCTTAAAAAGTATTAGAGTTGGTATACTATCTCAAGAAGCACAAGCAATGTTAAAAACCCGGCACATTCATGCACCTTATGGCGATAATGCTTGTGCTACTGATGTTATGGAACAATTAGCGCACAAAAATGTCAATTGTATGGCCTTAATGCCAACTCTTGCAAGCTGTTTCAAATTCAATGAAAGATTGTTAAATAAAGAAATGCAACCAATAATGGAAATTAGCACCACAGACAAACTAGACGTACATGGTATGACACTATCCATGTGTAAGCAAGCCACAAGACTAAATAGTTTAGAAAATTCAATCTCCAACACAGCAGGGTTGGAAAAAATATTAAAATTATCCTAAAATTGTAGAGTAATGCTTAAACGTAACCTTGACGTGGACCAATGACTAGTTAATGGAGCACTGGGTACAGTTGTTGGCTTTCAAACATACCCACGTGACAACAACATTCAGTTTGTCAACATTATCTTTGACAAACTTTCAGAAGTGAAAAGGATAGGACGCTCAACAGCTCGATTCCTTCTCTTCAAAGACATGCATGTACGCGGAGAACAATTTGCTCTAACTCTTGTATACGCAGTCACCATTCATAAATCACAAGGTGTTACCCTAGAAAAAACATTGATAGATATTGGTAACACAGTCTTTAAAGAAGGCATGAGCTACGTAGCACTATCACGCTTACGTACACTTCACAGTCTATTTCTAATCAACTTTGATGCAAGTAAAGTAAACACTGATATTCCTTGCATTTTAGAATACAATAGACTACGTTCACTATATACCCCAATCTAAAAACATATCCTGTTCCACAAAAAGTAAAACATTGTAAAAGAAAACTAATTCAAACAGAAATGCAACAGGATGTCACTGCAAATCCTCCAAAGAGAGTAAAAGAAGCTAATGCTTCATCAATTACCAAAACCAAAGAAGGGCCTATTACTCAAAGTAACTCGGGTACTTCTTCAAAGAAACAACACACATTCAGAAAAAATGACTTGGACACAGACCTATCTGGTCCATTTAAATGTTCAAATATAACTGGTGTATGTTGCTATGCAAATGTAGCAATGAATATTCTATTTCAATTGCCACCAATTGTTGACAACATTTACTTACACAGTACAGACCAATTGTGTTTGCAAATGTTAGTACTTCATAGAAACGCAGCAAATAATCCTGACAACACGTATAGTGTTCATGGAATAAGACAAGAATTGGACTACTGTGCTGGAATGGTGAAATTCACTATAAACTCACAGGAAGATCCATAAGAATTTCTAATGTACTTACTACAAGTACTGAAAAACAAAAACATACCTATAAATGAAATCTTCCAGATTTCATACATGTGGAAACATACATGCACTCTCTGCAACAATGTGACACAGGAACAAATCCCTAATGAGCGCTTTGTGTATGTATCCATACCTAATTGGGAATCCGTTCCATTTCAGCAACTTGTACAAAATGCAAACCATGGTAGATTATGTACTACCTGCAATTTGGATAATCGCTCCTGTTAAGTGACTTCAAGTCAGCAATCCCACTAAGTCAATGCCTTTGTCTGGGATGCCCAAAGGAAGCCCTTATTTATATATTTTTATGACAAGTTATAATCTGGATGATGAACCCTTGTATAACGCCCCTCTCTTAGAATCCCCCTGACCTCACTGAGCCAAGAAGTAGGTTTGTTTTGCAATTTAAACGATTTATTGGAAAATTTAAACAATATATATATAACACACTTTTATAATAAATTAATATTTGATATCACACTTATGAGTATAATGTCGATCAACAATGGATAATGTTATACTAGCACACTTATTTTATTACTTAGGAGTTGGTACGGAAAGAACACGGTAGCTGGGAATGCTTTATGGTTTCAAGCAGATGCAAAGATGAATAAAAGGCAGTACAGAAATAAACTTAATATGATTTCAGCAAAAGATAATATGATCACCTTTTCCCTGACAATTCACTCCCCCCCCCTATGCAATGTAAGGAGATGGAAGTAACACACACAGTCTTCAGGAATACAATCACAGTACAATACGAATTCAGTTCCCCCCTAGCAAGCTTAGAGAAACAGGGATGATTTTAAACACAGGCAAAGTACTTTAAAGGTGGTATGCAAAGAAGGGAAAAATATGCTAAAAATGATTCTAATTCCCTATAAGAGATTCAGGGTGGGTGATAGCTACTTTACCTTTGTTCAGGATCACTTTAGCAATGCTCTATGAATGATTGTCAGGTTGCAAACGAATTTCAGCAAAGGAAAGCAAGAAGCTGCTATTTTGACAAGTGAAGAAATGTGAGCCAAATCGCAAATCGTGGCACTTTTTCTGAGTGCGTCGAGCATGATTCCGGTAGAAGTATAATGAATAGAAAGTCGGTTCTGTATTCGTTGGAAAGCCTAGATTCTTAGCTTTAAAATGAAAGTTAAAACACCCTCCTAGAACAAACGGTTCAAGAGATACGGACGATTTTGTGAAGGTAGTTTTTCAGAAATTAAATAATGATTCAAAATGGCAAATGACACTTTTACAGGCTTAAAATCGGAGAAGGGAGACACGATTCTCCAATAAATTTCCATGTCTCTAGCTTAAACCCAGTGTCTGCAACATGAATAAATTGCAGGGTTCGGTCCCAGAACATCGTACACAATTGAGTTCAGACTCAAATTGTAGGTACATATTCCATTTTAAGGCTCTCCAAATTGTACATTCCTGTCATCTGGTTACAATTAGTTATCAGTGTTTTTATAAAACATAAATTTGCCTTCAATTCAATTCACAAAAAGTGTCTGGACCACCCCTAGGAACTGGGTGAGTCAGGGATCACATGTCTCTTCTTCCAGGCAGAGCTCTGTTTACAGTCCACACCCAAATCAGCATATCCCATTCAAGTGAAAGAGACTATTGTGTTGTGTCCTGCAGGCTGGAGGAGAAACTCCTCCCTCTCAATCAACAGGGCTATGTGATATCCTGCCTTCTTGGGTGGAGTTCTGAGGTGAGAAGGTTTCCCAGCATCTTGGACTGTTAATTGAATCAGCCTGTCTTCTGGGAACAGCCGGTGTTTAAGAATTTTAATTAACCAAAAGGCTTTGAAGTTTCCAGCTGGCTCAGGATCCTTTTGCAACACCTGTCAGAGTTTAGACCGCTAGCGCCGGTTTGTGTCCAATGCCGGTACTGCACCTATTTTTGGGATCTGTCTTGAATTAATACATTTCCAAAAGAAAGGATTTTACTAGTATATGATCCTTGCTTAACATGGCATTGGTGTTTTTCCTTTGGCACCACCTTTTACCCATGGCGCTTCCGGTCCATCACGCTCGCACTGGTGGGTGGCAGGTTAGGCGACAATTTTGGTGTGCGCAAAACTGTGCGGTTCTCCTGGATTCTGGCGCAATTGTGGGCTTTTCCGCCATCTTGGATTTCCTAAGCCCACAGCACCAAATGTTGCAGCTTAATGACTCAAACGTGGGTCAATACCCCTGACACTCCACCTTACTAATACAAACACATAGTAAATACGTAATACTAATGCTTCTACTTTACAATGCAGATGGTACCAAAAACAACTGCAAGCTGACTGAATTCACACATGGTCAAGTATCACTTGGTAAGAAAACCTTCACAACAATAGGTATAATCTACCACACAGGAGCCACAACCAATGCAGGTCACTACACTGCATATATAAAAAAAAATGTGGATGGTTCGAATGTAATGATAGTACCATTACTCTAAAGCAGAGATTACCAGCAAATCTTATCAACGCTTATTTAATCTTCTTAAAAACAAAATTTAATAACTAATCTGTACTTAAACATTAACAAAACTTCAATTAAAAAACTATAAACTGTTAGAATATGCCAACAAGTATCTAACTGCCCCAAGATTCTACAACAACTAAACAGATAAATGAATACCACTAAATTATATAAAAAAATAAACAGTTAGAATACGCCAACTGGTATCTAACTGCCCCAAGATTTTTCAATAAACAAACAGATAAATCAATACCACTACATTACAACAAAAAATAGACAGTTTTAATATGCCAACTGGTATCTAACTGCCCCAAGATTTTGCAATAACCAAACAGATAAATCAATTCCACTACATTATAACAAAAAATAGACAGTTAGAATACGCCAACTGGTATCTAACTGCCCCAAGATTTTGCAATAACCAAACAGATAAATCAATACCACTACATTATAACAAAAAATAGACAGTTAGAATATGCCAACAGGTATCTAACTGCTCCAAAAATCTGCAACAAGCCAACAGATAGAACATTAGCCAGAAACAACACGTGAACACTGAAAACAAACAAACAAATAGACTGTAGCATAACAAAAAAAGTTTTTTTTAATCTGACATGGATTTTTTTTTCCCACAGACCCAATGATTTTAGCAACAAACACAGAAACTGAGCAAATTGCACAGTACACTTGTTTGTAATCTACTAAATATGAGGGTAAAAATAAATAAAAAATGTCTATTATTCAATGTTATAAGTCGTTAAAAACTACCAATACTAACATGATCTTTTCTTTTATCACAGAAATTGACAAGGAATATATTTACTCCAGTTACCAAACCAAACAGCAAGTATATTATAATAAGTACAACCACCGCAGCATATCACACCCATAGTGGCTTATAACTTCGGTGCTTATAAATTTGGTCTTGGCCATGCACCCAAGACTCTAGGCCCTGGCCACAAACACTACAGCATATCACACCCATAGTGGCTTATAACTTCGGTGCTTATAAATTTGGTCTTGGGTGCATGGCCTTTGGCTGTAGGCCCTGGCCACAACCACTGCAGCATATCACACCCATAGTGACTTATAACTTTGGTCTTCGGTGCTTATAAATTTGGTCTTGGGTGCCAAAGTTATAAGCCACTATGGGTGTGATATGCTGCGGTGGTTGTGGCCAGGGCCTACGGCCTACGGCCTACGGCCATGCACCCAATACTCTAGGCCCTGGCCACAACCACCGCAGCATATCACACCCATAGATCACACCCATAGAATCAAACATTTTAACTATGCCATATGGGCACTTTTTATGTCCACGAACAATATGAGTGTTCTTAGAACAGTTTCAACTTGCCTACGAACAGTACAGACAGGTATAGTGTCCTTAGGTCATTTGCATTTCGTTTATCAACGAACATTTCAGGATACCGCGTGTGTTCTTAGAACAGTTTCAACTTGCTTACGAACAATACAGACAGGCATAGTGTCCTCAGGACACCCCCATTTTGTTTATTTACGAACATCCCAGGACCCTTGATGGCCCTCATTACGAGTTTGGCGGTAACCATGCCGCTATTGGCCGATATCGCGTCGGGTCCGGGTCCTCGGAATGAGGACTTACCGGGCCATTCCGAGTTCGGAAGGCCTGGTAATTCCTCCCTCCAAGGACCCAGACACGGTCCTTCCCCATTCCCATTTCGGCCCCCATAGGGCTGAATGGGAATGGGAGAGGGAGCAAACAACGGGCCATTACGAGATGGCCTGTTGTTTGCTCCCTCTTCTCCTCGCGGGACCCGGTAAGCACGCCTGGTTTTCCCAGGCGTGCTTACCGTGTCCCGCGAGGGGAACTCGTAATGCGGCGGTATAGGGTGAACGGCGCCGGCACCTTTTACGGCACCGTTCACTCCGTACCGCCAGGGTCATAATGAGGCCCAATGTGTTCTTAGAAGACTATAGGCCCTGCCCACAACCACCACAGCATATCACACCCATAGTAGCTTATAACTTCGTTGCTTATAAATTTGGTCTTGGGTGCCTACGGCCATGCACACAATACTCTATGCCCTGGCCACAACCACTGCAGCATATAACACCCATAGATAACACCCATAGAATCAAACATTTTAACTATGCCATATGGGCACTTTTTATGTCCGCGAACAATATGAGTGTTCTTAGAACAGTTTTTATTTGCCTACGAACAGTACGGACAGGTATAGTGGCCTTAGGTCATTCCCATTTGCTTATTAACGAACATTTCAGGACACTGCATGTGTTCTTAGAACAGTTTCAGCTTGCTGTTTTGTTTATTTACGAACATCCCAGGACACTTGATGTGTTCTTAGAACAATTTCAACTTGCATACGAACAATACGGACAGGCATAGTGTCCTCAGGACACCCCCATTTTGTTTATTTATGAACATCCCAGGACACTTGATGTGTTCTTAGAACAGTTTCAACTTGCTTACGAACAGTACAGACAGGTATAATGTCCTCAGGACACCCCCATTTTGTTTATTTACAAACATTTCAGGACACCGCGTGTTTTCTTAGAACAGTTTCAACTTGCCTACGAACAATACGGACAGGCGTACTGTCCTGAGGACACCCCCATTTTGTTTATTTATGAAAATCCCAGGACACTTGATGTGTTCTTAGAACAGTTTCAACTTGCCTACGAACAGTACGGACAGGTATAGTGTCCTTATGACACCCCCATTTTATTTATTTATGAACATTCCAGGACACTTGATGTGTTCTGAGAACAGTTTCAACTTGCCTACGAACAGTACGGACAGGCATAGTGTCCTCAGGACACCCCCATTTTGTTTATTTACGAACATCCTAGAACACTTGATGTATTCCTAGAACAGTTTCGACTTGCATGCAAACTATACTGACAGGTACTGTGTCCTTAGGACGCCCCATTTTCATTAACTACGAACATTAAGGACAGCGCTGTTGTCTGCGGTCAGAACGAACACAACAGGGGTGCCTGCCACCTAAATAAATACAACATTTGACCCATCTCTTACTCCCCCACCCTCCCCAAACAGTCTTACACGCCAACACACTTGACTAAATAGTATTTTTCCACCAAGTTTCACTCCGCTGTCCGTGGATACAAGATGGCGGCCGTGCCCAGAAAATCTGACGCACCACACGCTCTCAACCACCCAATCAGCAAGCACGTCGGATATGACACAGATCACCCAGCCAATCAGGACCCTGTCCGCGGAGTGAACAGGCTGTTTGTCCGCGGAAGCGGACATAGATATCACAATTTTTTTCGCCTTACGTTTTAGTCATTTAAAAAAAAAACGACTGGATGGATTTACACCAAATTAACAAAAACATGCTTTCAGGACCAAACTGCCGCCCCTGCCGCAAATTTGGTGTAAATCTGCTCAGCAGTTTGGGCTGTAGGCGTGAGGAAAGTTTTTTCCCATTATGTCTATGGGAAAAACAGATGTTTTGGGACCCCCCCAATAACTTTGCCCCCCCGGATCAAACCTCACCAAACTTTGCAAATCAGAGTGGGCCATATACTTTTTTTGCAAAGTTTGGTGAGGATTTGAAGTTATAAGCAGCCCAAAAAAGTGCTCTTCCTATGGGAACAGCAACTTAACCATAACTACACGGCCACTACCGTGGCTGTGTAATATATATACTAAGGTTTAAACATCATTATATATGTATTTATTACATATATACAAGTTATACATAGCAAATAAAAGTGTTTATGATATTACTTTAAAAATAAACCTTTACTTTCTGTAAACTACAAACATGCAATATATGCATGAACATATGTATTTTAATGTATTGTATTAACACATCAATATTCTACAATTGCAAATGATGTGGAATGACATTTAAAGATATACAACTACCGAAAAGAAGCATGCAAACTAAATATATTTCAAGTTCACATACAACTTATTTGGCACATTTAAAAGGGTAACATGCATAGATTTGGAAACTGTTGCACATTTCTGGAAATGTATGTTCTTGTATGTTATTAACTAGTGTTACTGTATATAATAAAAATAATCATACCTTTTATTAAAAAAAATATATATTTGTATGCCCACCTTGTAATATGGTCTGTAAAAAATAAACATGCAAATATTAATTCCATAAATGTAATATGTTTAGATAACAATTACATATTTTCTCAAATTCTTAGCTGCCCTTAAGCAACATATGTACATGTATGCAGGAACATATGGGTACAAGTACTACAATGTTTGCTTATTTTATAAAATAGTATAAGTTAAGATTTACAATTGTTTCAATATGTACAATTAGACAACAATAAGCAATTACCACCTGTAATTTGCAATTTAAATATTTACATTTTACAAATCAATATCTATCTGCTGTTTTATAACAAAAGCAAGTTTAAACATCGCTGACATTACAGAACGTCTGCATGTATTTATTTTATAGATACAAATTGTACATTTTTAAAAATGTACATACTTATAAAACCAAATGACATAAAAACACAAAAGTTAAAATACAAATGAACAAAGAAATAGTTTATTTCCAACATATATTCTTGATTTTATAGTCCTCCACAGACGAAAAGTATTTGCACAAATGGTTAAAAAGATATGTAAGTAGAGGGAAATTCCACACAAAATAAATGCCAGCAATGAACATGTCAAGGAAAAGTGAGTAAACCATCCCAGACAATTTACTGATCTTTTGCAGATGTATTAATGCACACCACACCCTCCTGGTACATTTAGTCTTGAAAAAATAGACCCAGTACGTGTTACTTCAATTATGAAAAAAGTTTTTTTGTTTTAATCAAGTGTTCACAACGATAAAAACACTCATAAAAGTGTTTGGTATGAGTATGACCCA
The DNA here is from genome assembly GCF_040938575.1 of Ambystoma mexicanum. Taxonomy (NCBI): domain Eukaryota; kingdom Metazoa; phylum Chordata; class Amphibia; order Caudata; family Ambystomatidae; genus Ambystoma; species Ambystoma mexicanum. Next base: position 1,166,059,654 of record NC_090935.1, on the reverse strand, counting down.
ACCTCACACAGCATGGAATAAAAAACAATACAAATCACAAGTTTGACATACATATAACCACATCCAATAGTAAAAAACAGTACACAACACACATAAATGGATTTTACAATTTTCCAAACAAACTGAGTACACTGACTCAGATACACAATAATCCCAACATGTTTCAGTTCTTCCATGCACTAAATGCACACATTTTCTTCAGGGGAATAGTTCCATTTCATAGTTTCCACCATGCAATCCAGAGCCACACCCGGAAGTTCCCAAATTGTTCCTAAACCAGGAAACACAAACAAGGGGGGCGGTCACCAGGCATTGTTCATCATACACCTACACAAGTCAGTATAGACTGGAAATCAAATTCCACATCCCAGTACCGAATGCTTTTTAATCACAATGCACTGGGTTGACAGGACAGGTTTGTTGTCAACCTGTCCCCATTATCAAACTACATACCTCTTTAATTGGTATTGGTAGTGCTGGTGTTTCAAAACACCACAGGTTAGCCGTAGACTCCACAACTCAAGTCTCTATTACTCAATTTGTAGCTTCAAAATAGCTGTCGGTCCACTTCAGTACTGCAAATCAACCAAACACACAATCCCATCAATGTATAGCCATATGGGACCCACCACGGACATATCCCATCACCGACATGCACCACCGTGCCACCAGCACCTCTCACTAATTTATCCGGATTGTGACGCAAAATTACATGTCTGCTTAGTGAGACTACATTGTCTAACTTGTACCAGATGCAATAACACACCACCTAATTGTTAGAACAAAAGTAGTAGTACCTCCTTTTTCAATATATTCATCTCTGTGACTTCCATCAAGATTTTCCTTCAATAAACCGAAATCCCTATACTCAATAGTTCCAAGGGTCGGTGCCTATTTAAAAAAACCATGTGTATATGTATCAGTATGCGACCGTGCCACTACAATACAGCCTCACTCTTACATCTATGGCTACGGGTGCACGCTACGTGCAAGAGCCACCAATTCAGAACAAAACGAAATGAAACTTACCTGTATCCCACAGAGTGTTTACATCTCAGTGTGACCAACGCCTCAAATCTTCTGCATATATGCGAGCCGCGCTAAATTTTCTCTAAGTGTGCTCGCGTATAAACATTTAGATGTGTCAAACGCCATAGACAGAGGACTGCGACAACTACAACTATGGATACAGAAAGAGGACTTGCGCAACAGAGATCTGAGCCGTGAAGAAAAACGGCAACCAACGTCACCACATCGAACGTTTAATGAATATCCGTAATGGCTATGTGAAACCAATTCAATCCCACAAGGGGAAGTAATTATAACCCAATGAAGAAAGAACGAGTCAATCAGGTATTAATTAATATGTGGCGTGTGGCGATAGGGGCAAAAAAAAAAAATTGGGGGTTACAGGGGTGTGCCCCGCATGTTACATGCAATAATGTCGCCACAAAAAAAGACAATTTTTCGGCGATATTTTTGTATGGCGATATTTTTGTGGTGACATTATTACATGGAACCACAAATATGCCCATTCCAAATGATTGTAAATTTACAAACCAACTCTAGAAAAAGAACACTCAATTAACAAACAAAAGTTTTAACAGCCAAATTTGTATATTTACGTTAAAATATACATGACAATATACAAGCTTAAGGAGTTAATTGCATGATTAAAAACATAGTTACTATTAATAAATGGTGTACCGACAAAAAGTACAAACATATGGCAACAACTTGCAGATTTACATAAAATATATCAAGGCAATGGATCAGGGTGACACAGGTTTTACCAAAGGACACACAAACAATAGAAAGGTATTTACAACACAAATCTCTTATTGTGTATTATATACAAGCAAAATCGCCACCACAGGTAGGTGAACCCAGCACATTCCCAACAGAGAAACAGATACAGAAACATATCGAACATTAAGTACATTTTTTGACTGTCTGGTGACTAGCAATGTAATACCCCTTGCACATTTAAGAGGGGTTTAGCATTGACGTTAAGCTGGACATCATATATTTGGTGTCCGGTGTGTGTAGCGGACACTAATATTATAGAAAGTCGACATGACTGTGTTTCACCCTATAGCGGTTGAGATGGCTATTGATAAAAATGGCCTTCATCAGGACTAGGAATTGTGGTCAGGGGTCTTCTCAACCTTTCCTGTGTTGTGACTCAATAACAAAAACAAATGTACAACACTAAGTGTGCTTGTCCGGGGAAAACATTTTTAAAAAGCTCCATATGTAGCTAAGAGAGTGTCCACTAAAGGGGAGACTTACCATGCTTCAGTGTTGTAGCATGTGATATCAAATGTAGCCGCGCTGCTTTCTGTGGCCATGTACTCCCAGACGCGGAGTCTGCATACTCGTATTCAACCTGTTAGCAGAACATGGGCAAAGTGCTGCACTCACTGCTTTGTATACAACTGGTGCGTGATCTGGCATTGCATTCGTCCTAGGAGGCGTTACGTCCGAAAAAGGCTTACCCCAATTATGGAGTATGATCCATCTCGAGGAGCCACTGACAATATAGCATGGCAGGAGGGTCCTCTATGGTCACTATACATTTACTTGGGAATCCTGTCAAAGAGAATTGCACATTGCCTGCTAACAGGCTGCTGTTCTAGAGCTGTGTTATGGGGACAGTATGCGTGATGGCTCTGCCCGTCTGACTCATCCATCTAATGTGGTCTGCAAGTATTGAGGCGGCGGTAATACCTGACCGATTAGACACAGGGAAATAATTCCTGGGCAACTACTGACAATCGAGACGCACGGTTTTGAATGGGGCCATCTTGGAAGGGATTCTGGTGTATAGATACTGATGAAGCTTCACGGAATCTGGGTACCTTACTCTTAGACGGTATTGAGATATGGTCAAAGCCATGGGTTTACATATCACGAAAATAACTATATTCTCAGACCCCTGTTTCTAATCCATATAGGGTCTGCCCTTTGGGTGGACCTGGTACTGGATGTTCCTACCTCACTGTCCAATGATGGCGGATGATGGTGATTGTGACTCTACTTATTAGAATTGGTGCAATAAAAAAGCAAGGTGATTTTCTAGATACATAATTATGGCATGTGGTGCCATAACCATTGCGAATAAATGATGCCCATCAAGGCGCACATGTTTCTCATTCCGAATTATTCCACAGTTTTACCATTATAACTCTGGTGCTTGACAGGGACTCACATGTTCCATTTTTTTTTGCTGATAACCAAATTACATACGTTAGTATTACTATCTTCATGGCATGATATGGTACTTTGCTGAGTGTGATATTAACAAACAGTGCTAGTATTACTAATCGTTTGTGTCATTCCCATTAGTGACTTCTATGTGGCTTATTAGAAATTATTTGCAAATGTTGATACATGGCCCAGACTTACACTCTTAATACTGTCATGATTCCTGCCCCTCATGTCCCAGCCCTCCAAGATGTCAGGCTGGAGCCAGGCCACGATCACCTACATGGCCCTCAAGGGCCTCTCCATCCCTCCAAAGACCCACTTGGAGTCAGACTTGGCGCTTGTGGCACCAGACTCACTCACTCCCATAGGATAACATTGGGGATTGGATTTATAGTGCATTGATGGGGACAGGATGGATGCCCCCACATATTTTGGTTCCCAGAGCTGCATGTGCGGTCTAGTCTTTTGGGTATGGTTCAGCCCAGAGACACCTGGGATACCCAGAGACTATTTAAGCCACGCCCAGGCTGAGAAACATGCTTTGTGTTTTCTGCACCTGCAGCATGACACTCACCGTGTTCGGATCGGTCTCCAGTAGGCCTGCATCTTTCTACTGCGCTCAGCTCCTGCAAGAACAAGAACACCGTTAGGAACAGACTTACCTTGCGGCGCTTCTGCCCATCATTCATCGCTTCTTCTGTTCTGCGGGCATCTTCGGCGGTGTCATTCCCATCCCGGCACGCCACTTCCTAAGGAAAAGGGAAAAGAACAGAAAAAAGGCATTAGTAAGCATTCAGCAAATCTTTGCTTATTTTTAAAGACTGTACGAGCTTCAAACGCTTACCTGAATCCCAGCCGCTCTGGGGGAACTCTGTCTCCGGAACTTCTCATCCATCTGCAAGAGTGAAAAGACATTCCAGGTTAGCGTGGAAACATCTGGAGGCGCTGCATACCGCGCTTACTCACCGCATTTCTTCTTCATAACAGACATCCATGCTGAAAAGGTCGCGGCACCTAAAAGACACAGAAAAAGAACTAATTTCAATACAAATACAAAAGGGTTGCATCGCGCATCGCGCTCTCACTCCCCTTCAGCGATACTCATCTCAGCAGCACGTCGCCATCCCCGGACGCCGGCCATCATCTAAGGAAGGAAAGGAACGAAGTTAGAGAACTATTCAAAAGACTCATTATACTTAACTGTCGGACTCCTGCCAGTGAAGTAACTAGTCAGCAATGAGCCAGCATCAATCAACGCACCCCTGCGCTGAAAGCAGGACGGAGAGCACACTTTCCAAGAAAACAAGGTGAGCTCTGGATCAAAGGGAAGGGTTGGACTCCGGGGAAGAAGAGGTTCAGGCACACAGAGACAATAGGGAGTTAAACTCTACCAATCCTGTGTTTCAGGCCCAGTCTTCAGTTGAGTAGACTCCAGGGAAGGGTTTGAGGTCGTAAGAGGTCAGAACAGGCTGAGTGATGTCCCTGTGGATACCAGGTGAGCGTTACAAATACATATGTCCAAATATGTTGATCATTGTATCGGCCAGTGTTCCTATTCCCACAATGGTAGGAGGGAGGGTTCTCAATATGCTCAGTATATAGATTTGGTGCTTACATTACATTGCATGTGAATTATGTACATCTTTCTAATTATTTCAAAATAATTGTGTTGGCTGTTTTCATATGTAGTTGTAACACTCTACATTTCAAATATTTGGGGGTCAAGTTTGAGATTCCCTCCCCTAGATGATCAAGTGTAATTCTATCTTGTCCACCGAGTGTAATCTCTACACTAGCTCTGGGGAGAACAAGACTGTCAATTATCGGTTAAGCAAACCCTTCCACTCTAGGGCTACGTTCATAATATGTCGGCCACTGTCCAACTTGTAAATCCATCGTTGTTCAAGTTCTATTAGACGTTTTTCACTATCACCTCCTCCTCTGGTTGTGCTTATAGTTTGTATAACAAATCATTACAGCTTTCAATCTGTGTGTTTGAATCGTCTGTAGTGGTTGATGAGGGGTTTGTCTGCTACTCAATGTCTGATACATGAGCAGTGCTCAGAAATCCTTTGTTGAATGGGTCTTTTTGTTTTCTTGACGTAGATCAATTCACATGGGCATTGGATGGCATAGATTACCATTTTGCTGTTACAATTGGTGTGTTCAGTTTAGGGGTGTACCGAACTTTGGCTTTGTGTAAGTATTCGGCCGAATTCCGGCTGAAAAAAAGCTATTCGGCTCCAGCCGAATAGTTTCTTGCTATTCGGCTCTTGCCAAATACTTTGACATTCTCATTTGAATACAATGCAACATGAACTCAGAAAGGCAAATATAGACTTCAGATTGCAAAACTGAATAGAATTAGACCAGACAATTTGCTATCACACAGCTGAAAAATACCTTATATTGTAATCTGCTCTTTAGGGCATGTTTTGTTACAGATTCTTAGACAAAAGGTGCTCATCTTTTCTAATTTGCCTTCAACAATACAGGAACATCTTTTCTTTTGGCGAATTTTTATATGCAATGTGCACTTTTTTCAGTTGGAAAAGACAAACTGAAAGAAATGTGCATAGATACTTTCAGTTCCTGTCATGTCACTTGCCATTGCGTATGTCATAGTCCCCCCTTTTCTTTTTTAAGAACTTGAGACCCGAGTTTAACATTATCTGATACTTTATCAGGAATTATAAGTTTGTGTATTGGCGTGAAAGAGTTGCTAGGATAATTGAAAAGTGAGCAGCATTTGTTTGGGTGGGGTGAATAGTTGTGAGATGGAGTTCACGCTTTTCAGATTTCCTCTTGACTTGTGTCCTGCATGAGCTGACATGAACCATTTTATACATTTCTATGTGAGCTGCAATGAACTTTCGATTATCGACCGCATCGACTTTGCGACTGGATAGAGAATGCAATACATCTGATTCCCAAAGGCAGTCCTTTTGTATTTGTAAAGCCTCCTACTTTAACTGGCACTGAATATGCAACAATCTTCTGTACATTTGGTCCCTTCATTTTGGTTAAATCTGCTTTATTTCTGGCTTTTATACTTTAAATAAAGATGCTAGATTAATTAAAATGAAGAGAAATAAAAGTATAGAATGCATTTAAAATGGTGCTTCATTTGTTTTTTTAATAAGTGTGTTTTTTTTAATTTGGAACATGATTTATTAAATAAAGCAACTATTCGGCTACATATCAGGCTTCGGCGGAATAGTTGACAAACTATTTGGTATTCGGCCAAATACTAAATATGCTATTCGGTACAGCCCTAGTTCATTTAGGTTTGTGGGATGTTTTTACCCATGCATAGAAGCCCTACCATAAAACTGTGCAGTACTGGCATGGAAAACATCATGATGGCCAGAACTCCCCAGAGAGTGCACAGGGAAAACATGAAGAATAGGCTGCCACCCATTTTTGCCTATGTTGTGAGCACAGGAGGGCACTGCCTAAAACCACCATTGGGCTACACACACAGTAGCCTGAAACCATTGGGAATGGCAATGCTGATTGCCAAAAAGCAACTCAGAACTGTGGGGAATTCATTTTCTTAATCCCAAAAATGGTTGCAATACCGGTAATCACCACTATCAGAAAGCTGGCATTTTAAAACCACCAGACTTTTGTGTAAAACTGAACAGAGGAAACCAAACCAGACCAAGGAAAGACTTGCTAAGAGGTGGATACAATGTAAAACTATATTCTGAAATGACTTGATGGAAGTAATTATTTAATGTATAGGTCAAAATTGTAAGTTTGATTTAAACTGGGAACTAAAGTGACATTTAGCTGAATTCTGCCTGACAACTACCCCCGACATGAGAAACCTGCTCAGCCACTCTTCCCAGGCCTAGCTGCATCCTGCTTCCCCACCAAAAGGAGTTGACACCTCTCTGATTAGATTAGGGGAGGGGCACCGCAGGAGGTTGAACAAAGCCTTGTCCTGGACTCAGGCAAATGTTATTTTGGGGGGGCCGTAAAGTGGCTTCCTCTTGGGAGAAGTGGGAGGAGAAGTGCCTCTGGGAGCCACCCGAGCTGGAAGTGGGGGCAGACAGAAGCTTCCCCCATGTGCTTTGGAACCTAAACCACACCCATCTGGGCCAGAGCATAATTTTTAAAAAAGATGGATAATTCATAGTACGGACTTGTCAGAATTATATAAGTAATATCATTATTCTTGTGATTTTTCTGTGCACGTTTTAAGAGGTGTTAGGACCCTGTGGTGTATGCTGGGGGTTGCTAGCGGAAAATAGGGTCTTACGCCACATGTCTGCATGTTAAAAATCTGACACTTCATCAATTAATGCCCATACTCCTTGCGCACATGTGTGTAATTTTTGGTAAATGTCCGATATTGGTAAACCAGTCAAAAAGCGCAAAATGTTGTCATTTTTTAATGCAAGCCCCCAGGAAGATCAGAGGCGGACAAGCATGGACCATAAGGAATATATAATGTGTACATGTAATTTTAACAAATTGTGTATCTGGGAAATATGTATTTGAATCAAATATAGATTTGTGGGCAAATTGACCAGGGGAGGATCCTCTGACCCATAAACAGACCTCATCATGATGACAATCCATTTCCTTCCCCCAGTCATGGGAGAGGGAAGAATTGGGCCAATGACAAGTAGGGAGGGGCAGGCTTAGCTAGGCCCAGGCACACACCCATTTTCAAAACACATAAAAAGGGCCACTGAAACCCAGGTAGGGATTCAATTCCATTTTCTGCGGGACGCTCTGCCGGGAGACTCCAGACTTCACATCCATCAATCTTCAGAGACCAGAAATTTACTTCAGAACTTAAAGCAAGGGCCTAAACCCACAAACTGAGAACTCTTCTCAGCAGGCCTCAGAATCCTTAAAATCATTTGCAAACTATTCCACAGCCGGGCGAGCTGTCTGAATTACTTTGCCAACAACTTTTGCCAGTACCCAGAAAGCAGTGTTACATCCAGAATCCACTTGATCCGGACCGGAAAGCAGAGCAGTATCCAGAACCAGAGGCCGCTGTATCCAGAGAGGCTAGACCGGCAGAGCAGAGCTGACCCAGACCGCTGTGAGCAGAACAAGAGATCCGGATCGCTGTGAGCAGAACCGGTGCCTGATTGACCCGCCGAGCAGACAGAACCGCCGCCGGACGTGTTGACCAGATCCGTGACGAGGCCTAGTTCAAATTTATATTGTGAGTACCTAGCAGAACTGTGCAGAACCAATCTCTTAGTTAAAATAATCTAATTCAAGCTATTTTTACCTAAGTAGAACTGCCTCCTATTCTGCAGCTGTAAGCTGTCACCTGTCATTTTGAGTTTTACTTTAAATCCGAAAATCTACCTTTATTAAATCGTCCGCATCTCTGGAACCGTTTGGGCTAGGAACGAAATTGCGATTTACGCACTCACGAAATTTACCGCGATTTGCGATTTTGGCTCAATTTCTCCACTTGTCAAAATAGCTGCTCCATTCTTTCCTTTGTTAAAAATCCGTTTGCAACCTGGTAATAACTCATAGAGCATTGCTAAAGTGAGCCTGAACTAATACCAACAAGCATCTCTCACTCACCCTGAATCTCTAGAGGGAATTAAAATCAGTTAGCACATTTTCCCATACATTGCCATCACATTTAAAAGCTTTTTGGGCCTGTGTTTCAAACTTCTGCCTGTTTCCTCTAAGCTTGCTGGGGGGGAACTGCATTTCGTATTGCATTTTGTTGGGATTCTTAAAGACTGTGCTCTCCTTCCATTTCTTACATTGCATAGGCGGGAGTGAATTGTCAAGGAAAAGTGATTACATTGTCTTTTGTTGAAGCCATATCAAGTTATTTTCTGTACTGCATTTCATTCATCATTGCGTTTCCTTGAACCATATAAAGCATTCTTTCCCACCTTATTCTTCTGTTCCTATTCATAAGTTACCTCTTGCTGATTACTGCTCATATTCACAAGTGTAATATCCATTATCAATTTATTTATAGAAGTGTGATATATATATATTGTTTACATTTTCAAATAAACCTTTTAATTTGCAAAACAAACCTACTTCTTGGCTCAGTGGGGTCAGGGGGATTCTAAGAGGGGGGTGTTATACAAGGGTTGTCATCCAGAGTACTGAAGTGGACATAAAAATACACCAATAAGGGTTTTCCTCAGCATCCCAGACTAGGCATTGACTTAGCTGTAGTGTTGATTGAATATTGCTTAACAAAGTGGGGGCTCGGAGCCGGGATATTCTGGGTTAGATTTACCACTTGTGCAGATTAATACAGTGTGCCAACTGACCAGATACACATATGCAGTTAGATCACCACACTGTTTTACACTGTGAAAGCCCCCCTCAAAGGAACACTCTAAGGAAACGGTCTGTTTTGCAAAATAAAATACTAACTGTTGTAAGTCAGGAGGGAGTTTAATCTCCAGCATGACGACCGTGGTAGATATGAAAATAGCGAGGGGGCACCTCTTACATAAGCTATTTGTGAGAGGTGAGTGGACTCATCAGGACCAGGCGGTGTGGTTGCAGGCAATCGCGCAACAGGTCACTGAAACAGGGTCAGATATATGGAGAGATCAGGGTCCCCTACATATGGCCCTGAGCGAACTATATATGGCCCCTAAGGCAAAAGATGAACACAATAAGATTGCCACAATAGCGGCATATTTGTATCTATATATGGAAGTCATGCAGGACAAATGTGCTGAAGGCCAAGATCTGGCAAATAGGCAACAGATGGCGTTAGAGAAGGCCCAATCTGATCTGGACTCTTCTGAGCAGAGGCTGCTCAGGAGCCAGGAGTCAGAAAATGACAGCAGACAGTACATCACTAAAATAAAGGAGGATATGGATGTGCTGCAACAGGAACAGGCTGACGAGGATACCAGATTTCTGGCCTTGCAGAAGGAGTACCAAGAAGGTTTGGACTCCCTACTGCAGAGCCAGAACAAACTGGAACAACAGTTAGACGTCAATAGGGCATGTGCTGAGCAGGTAGTCACCCTGCAAAGCCACCTAGATAGGGAGAAGGCAGAGAGCAATAAACTGATTTTGAAAGACCTGTATACCCAGGCAGAGTTTGACCAGGAGCGCCAGAAAGCTGGTCCCTTCCAAAGGCAAAGGGACGACCTGGCGGCACAGATGCAGGCTCTTAGTCAGGAAAGGGATACCTTAGGCCAGGAAGTCTGCCACTTAAAAAGGAAAATGGAAGAAAATCACCTGGCCCTCCAGGGACTGGGTGACCTCCAAAAAGAACACCAGAACTTGTTAGAGCACACCAGGAGAGTGGAGGATGCTCTGGCAAGAAAGGAGCAGGCCAATAGGGACACAGCTCAGGAGGTAACCTTCCTGCAGCAAAGACTGGCCCAGTACTCCAGGACCAATCAGGAGGCACAGAGAGAGAATGAGGCTCTCTGCCAGCACAATGATAGGCTCCAGCAACAGGTAGTGATGCAGGAGAGACTGATAGAGTCTAGTAAGGCCTTAACTGAGGAACTGAAAGCGCAGGCTCTTCCATTGCAACAGGGAGCAGGGGCGGATAGGGATGAGGTTCGCTGGGAAAGAGAAACTCCTGAGCATAACCTCAGGAGCCCTAGTACCAGAGACCTTCATCTCTCCCAGTCCCTGGACTCTGCCACCCCCATGTCCCCTCGCGCACATGAGCCCAGGGCCACGGGGATGGCAGATTACTATCCAGCTAGAAGTATGGGGCTCATAGGCCAGTACCTCCCAGCAATGGATGGGCGGGCATCCGGGTATGGGCACCCAAGCACAGTGCAATTTAGTGGGGAACCCCAGGAGAGTAGGCCCATTAAGGGCATCCTGAAAACCTCTGCCCAGTTAGGTCAGTGGGGGGGGTGCCCATCAAATCCTGGCAGCAAGGAGGGATCTGAAGACTCCTCTGAGCATTACAGGACACAGGAGACCAGGTCCCCACATTCTGCCAGCCATTCCCAGGCTCGCAGAATCCGGGAAAACCTGGAAGATCAGATGGGCACCTCTGGGAGCAGTGCTTCGGAGTCAGATGAAGAATGGACCAGGGTTACCCGAACCAAAAAGGCCAATAAGGCAAAAAGGGCCTTGCTTAAGGACCCATTGAAACAAATGAAGGCAATAAGGAGTGTCATCACGCCTTATCATAAGAACGCCAAGTATTCTGTTTGGGAACACTTGGAGCTCTATGAGCAAATGATGGAGACTTTCCATTTGAAGGACAGCAGTAGCTGCATCCAGTACGTCAAATGGACCTTCTCACCAGAATACTCCAGTTTCTTTGCAGGGCTGGGGGATCAAAACCATTCAAGGTGGTCCACATACAGGGCGGCCACCTTGAAACATTTTTCTGTGCACAGAAATCCTCAAGAGGCTCGCAAGGCAGCCTACAATTTGCAATGTGGGGAGGATCAGGCCCCACAAGAGTTTGTGCAAGAATTAAAGCGTGCTTTTGCGCAGACCACCATAAGGGTGCGCACGGATAGCAGAGAATTTATCGATACGTTTTTCCACCATGCCTTACCCAAATACATAATGACCCAGCTCGTGAGAGATTTTCATGAGAAAAAATCTTTAGACTGGGTCATTGAATAGGCTACCCGGATCTATGAGGTGCAGAAGCCCAGCGAAAATAAAAATAATGCGCAGAAAAACCCTAAAACCAACAGCACCCCTGCTGCTGACAAGGTGGCAGAGGTAAAGGTCACCCCCGTTTTGGATTTAGAGATGGGGGGGCCTAAAACCCTGCCTGCACCAAATAATTCACAGCCCAGAAGGCCCTCGGGCCAGTCACAGACAGGGAGTCGAGGAGGTAGTCCCACAAATGGGGTCTCTCGCTCCCCTGATTATGTAAGTCCCCGCTACAAGGCAAACCGACCCATCCTGGGTTATGTGTGGACTCCTCCAGCCCAAGGGGGGGGATCCAGCCAAGCACCTGGCCCAGGGAACTTCTCTCCTAACGTCCCCCAGGAGGGCAGAAATTCACCAAATCCTGGGCAGAACTTTTATCCCAGGTATCCACCCAATTTCCAACCCCAAAACCATCCATCCTTCTTTCCCCAATTCCCTGAGCCCAGACAACCTAATCCGGGAGAGGGAAGGCCAAGGGTGGAGGGGTACCCAAATCTTTCCAATCCGGGGTATTACCAGAGAAGGGATAGCTACCCTTCCCGGGATCAGCCCAGGGAAGAAAATAGAGCCCCGTATCAGCCTGAGCGGGTTTCACAACTTGAGCGCCAGGTCCAAAATATGGCACGGGATCTGGGTCACATACTGAGGGCTCAACAGAACCCTCATATGAGCATGCCACCGCAGAATGCCCCAAACTCTGGACCTGGTGCTCCAGAACAATGACGGGGGCAGCACCCCAATAACCCACCGGTTCCCGGGGAGGAGGCCCAAGGGGAAGGGGGGTGTAAAGCCTTGGAGGAAGCTTCCTTCCTCACTTGTAAACAGCCCCTGGAAAACCAGGAACCGGAAACAAAATCTCCTGCCCCTGAAAGTCTGCCACCGAAGGAGCAGAGGGGGGTAGGAGAAACAAAGGACCCAAACAGACCCACTTTGTGGAGGAGGTACAGGTCTTCCAATTTGAGGGAGAGGGATCCTCAGAAGATCCTGGCAAAAGGATCTTCTCCTTCAGAGATGGGGGAACTCCTCCCAAGGAAAAATGGGTCCCAAGGGATGCCAATTCCGCCGCCCATCATCTCACCCCAAAACCGACAATACCAAAATCCCATGGGTCAAACCCATCCTGATGACTGCCTCCAAAAAGGGGGGGGCGGCCCAGAACCGGAACCAGGGGAACCAACAATGGCTCTGATCTCCAGTTGCCAACTTTTTCTTTCAGATTCCCAAGACTCTCCACAGAATTCTGCCCAAATCTCTTCTCTCGCCATGTCCAAAACCAGAAAGTTAGCCCACCAGCTGTCCAAAAATGTGCATTATCTGTGCCGCCTTGAGGAGAAGGAGGGAAGATATTATGCCCCGGTACAAGTACAGGGGCAGGGTACAATTTCAGCGCTGGTGGACACTGGATCTCAAGCTACCCTTCTGTCCAGAAGGGCCTTTGATGAACTGAATTTAGGAAGGGGAGAGAATTATCGTATTCCTCTCACCTCTCTTCCTGGACAACTGCAGAACTTTGACGGGAAGGAAATTCCCGTTGAAGGGACTGCAGACTTGGACATTAAAATTGGGCGACACAAGGTGAAACACCCGGTCATAGCAATGACTCCAGAGGGCACCCCTTGTTTACTAGGGAACGACCTCCTGAGAAGATTGTCACCCCTAATAGATTGTGTAAACAAGGTCCTCTGGACCCAGACTAGCCGACCAATAAAATTAAAACAGAGTGTCAACCATGTTAGTTTAAATGGCACCTGCCACATGGTTGAACAAAAATCTGACCAAGTAGAATTTCACTTCCAGAACAACCAAATTCCAGACGTGACAGTAATAGCAGTAGGACAACAGACTGGTGGTGGGGGGTCCTCTCTATTTCTGAAAATCAACCTTCCTTCCAGTTTAAGGTGGTATTCCACACTGGAAGGAAACACTCTGAAATTCTTTACAAATCCACAATCAGACACTCCCACTCCTATAGTCCAGAAACATGTGAAATCAGCTCAGAGCCTGGCTGATATTCAGCAAATTGGAGATCAGTTGTTCATCCCTGTTCAGTTAAATGATGGGAAGGACTCTGTTCTCGCTCGAGTGTGTGTGAACAACGGTAAGAGCTTCATCAGCGAAGCCATGTTCCGCCAACTCCCAAAAGATCCAGCCATTACCACATTCAAACTGATAGACAAATGGGAAATGGACCTGGAAGCACCTAATTCCAAACATCTCCTGCCAAGCAGGTGTATGCTCAAAATCTCCATTGGCAACAAGAGCATAGTCCATAATTGTTGGGTCGTGCGAGACGTCACTGCCGCCTTTTACTTAGGCAGTGACATTCTCAATCGCTTCGCCATTAGTTTGGACCTAATAAACTTCAAAGCTTGGTCCCGATTAGCGTATAATCCCATGGGCTTTGATGATCCAGAAAAAGCATTTAGGTCAGCTCAATTGCTACCTTATGCAGTTGAAATTCAGATTAAAGAGGAAGTCACCATCCCAGAAAGGACCCGACAATTCTCCCTGGAAGTGAAAGTTAAAAGAGGACAAAAATTGAAAAACCCTGATGCTTACATACATCTAAATGCTTCTCTCCAACAGCAAGGGTTGGGGGTAAACCCAACTCCATTAGTCAACATAGGACATGACACCATTCCAATAGAGGTTGATAACAGCGACTTAAAGAGTATTACTCTAGCCGCAGGCACCATTATTGGAATGGCGGTTGATGACCGACATTTTTGCATTGATCTAGGAAATGAACTGTTAGGACCAATCCCCAAGGACTGTTTTGACAGTGACAGTGATAACAACACAACACCAGACAGGATTTTCACCCGGCATGGGGGGAACTTCCTGGTGTACACTTCTTGCCCTTATGGTAAGGAAGATGTGACTTGTGACTTCAGAGGGGATGAGGTGATTTTCCAGGTCCATGAGGGCTGCCTTTTCCACCTGAAGCTCCCAGTCCAAATCAGCACTCTGACCAGGGACATCTCCACCCAGCTGGTGGAGGCCGCTGAGATAGCAAAACCAGAAGTCTTTCCATGCTTCAGGCAGATGGTGGAAGAGAGAGTCAACCTGGCTGATGCCTGTGTGACGCTGGAACAGAAGCAAAAGTTGAAACAAGTTTTCTTGCATTTCCAAGATCTCTTTGCGGTAGACTCATATGACTGTGGTCGCACCGACATCCACACAACAACAATTCCCACAGACCCTGGCATGACTCCAGTGTTTGTGAAGCAATATTGTTTACCTCTCGCATCCATGGAGTCCCTTACTGAAATAATTAAGAACCTTGAGTCCCGGGGAATAATCTGTCCAGTACACAGCACCTTCAATAATCCGGTGCTGGGAATATTGAAGCCAAACGGCCAGTGGAGACTTTGCGCCGACCTTAGGGAGCTCAACAAATGCGTCCATACTTCCCGATGGCCTCTGCCCTACATTGACCAAGGGCTGGCCCAGATTCAGGGGTCACAGGTATTCACAGCAATAGACCTGACCAATGGATACTGGACCGTTCCTGTCAGTAGGGAGGACCAATACAAACTGGCTTTTACCTTTGGGGGCCAGCAGTACACATGGACCCGGACTCCCTTCGGATACCTCAACTCCGACAACAAATTCAACATTTTCCTACATAAGGCCATGCCCGTCCTGGGTGCGAGGGGTAACCTGGCTTATGTAGATGATGTCCTCATCAAAAATTCATCTGTGGAGGAACACATAGCGGAGATCTGTTATGTTCTGACACAGTTGAGGGCCGCCGGAGCAAAACTTTCCTTTCAGAAACCACAGTGGTGTAGAACCCATGTTAATTTCTTGGGGCATGAGATTACTCCTCAGGGTCTCTGTCCCCAAGAAAAGAAAGTGGAAGCACTCCAGAAACTGAAGGATCCCACAACTCTGCGGGAACTAAGGAGCCTCCTTGGACTGACTAATTACAGCAGAAAGTTCATTGAGGGCTACGCAGAGATCACTAGACCCCTGATTCATCTCCTGAAGGGGGGGGTCAAGTGGGAATGGGGTCCAGAACAATCCGAGGCAGTAAGACAACTCAAGAGAAGCCTCTCACAAGTGCCTTGCCTAGCTTACCCTGTCAGAAAGAAGGCGTTCTTCCTGGAGACAGGGTTCTCTAATACGTGCTTGACGGCAGTATTATACCAAAAGCATGACAAGGTCACTAAAGTAATCTCCTATGCGAGCAAAACTTTATCCTCTGTGGAGGAAAAATTCAACGATTGTGAGAAGGCACTCTTGGCAACGGTGTGGGCATTGAAGAATTACCGCCCGTTTATCCAGGGGGAACACATGATAGTGAAGACTCCACACCAGCCTCTGCAATATCTCCAGAGTGACAGAATCTGGGCCGGAAATGTGAGTAATTCCCGAATTACTTCCTGGATTCTGTCAATGCAAGGCTTTCCTGTGGAGGTCAGATATGGCCAAAACAGGAAGAGTCCCCTCGCGCAAGGTCTGGCTGACTTGCATGATTGTGCCAGAGAAAACTGTCTCCAGGACGGAAGTCTAAAAATCAAGGACAACATGGAGGCATGCCTCAATTCCCCACACAAAGTCTTTGAAGAAGACAAGTGTGAGGGAATGCCCACTGTCTATGTGGATGGATGCTCGTACCATGTTGACAACAACGGGGAAAAAGAACTGGTGGCCGGCGTAGGGAATGCATGGGTAAAGGATTTTCCTGAACCCTCCGCTGGATACAAAATTGGTCCCCGTAGTAGTCAGGTGGCAGAATTGATGGCTGTGCGTCAGGCCATCCTCACTGCTGTCCAGCATCAACTCCACGAACTGGTCATAATCACAGATTCGGATTATGTATGGAACGGGTTCGTGGAGCACCTGGTTAACTGGAAAACCACAGGCATGTTATATGCTAATAACAAACCCCTGAAACATGGGAAGTTAATCCAAAATATTGATGATCTGGTCACATCGAATGGGATGACCATCTAGTGGAAAAAGATCAAGGGTCATTCTGAAGTAGAGGGACCAGACAAAACTGGAAATGACTTAGCTGATCAGCTGGCCAAAACCGGGGCCATCCACGGGGATCTAATAGAAATAGAGTCCCTGTTGGGGGAAATCCAGGTCACTGCTATCACTAGGTCCCAGACAAATGCTCACAAGGATCTTTCAACTGCACAATGGAGTAAAGAGACCCCTGATGCTGATTTGATTACAGCTCAGAAGGGGGACCCAATAATTGGTAGGTTTTACCAACACATTGAGGACCCTGAGAACTTTCCCCTGACGGATACCGATTACATTGGGAAAGAGGACCTAAGAGTGTTGATGAAATGTCCAAAAAGGTTCCGAATCCAAGACGGTTTGTTGGTAAGGAAATCCCAAGCTGGCCATGATCAGAGGGTGGTCCCTACCTCATTCCGGAGCCTGATGTTAAGTCACGCCCATGATGCGGCCACCGCCGGTCATAGGGGGTTTCACACAACACTGGAAATCTTAAGAGAGGTTGCATACTGGCCACACATGGGGCAGGACCTCGACCAATACTTGAAGGGATGTCTTGTGTGTGCACAATTTCAGCCATCATCCCTCACTCACCGTGCGTCTCTCCAAAAGAGGGGGATGACACTGCCATGGTCAGATTTGCAAATCGACTTTGTAGGCCCTGTAATTCGCTCGTCTAGAGGAAACAAGTACATGTTGACCGTTACATGCTTGTTTACCAAGTGGGTGGAATGTCTCCCGGCCCCAAACTGCAAGGCAGAAACAGTAGCTGCCCTGATGATTAACCACATCTTTTCCCGTTTTGGTCTACCTCAAAGGATTGAGTCAGACAGAGGTAGCCACTTCACCAGTGAAGTAATGACAAAGATGTGGGAGATACTGGGGGTTAAAAGGAAGCTACACATTGCTTACAGGCCAGCTTCTTCTGGAGCAGTAGAGAGATACAACCCAACCATTGTGAGCATATTAAAAAAGTTTATGGCAGATTCTGGGCCAAGTTGGGATATCCGATTACCTCTGGTCCTATTGGCCATCAGATCTACCCCTTCATCTGCAACTAAATTGTCACCATTTGAGTTGATGACCGGACGCAAGATGGTGCTTCCCCAGCATTTGCTCTACAGGACCCAAGAGCAGACACTGATAAATGCCTCCACAACTCATGAGTATGTGGAGAATTTAAGGAAACACCTCCAACATGCTTTTGCCTATGCTCAGCGGAATCTAGAAAGATCAGCTGAGAGTATGAAAACCCACTACGACCTGAAGACCACCAGGAAGGAATATACTGTGGGGGACCGGGTCTATCTATACAATTTCCAAAGGAACCAGGCCAAACAGCGAAAATTTTTGTCTACATGGAAGGGACCCTTTGAAATGATAGGCAAGATCTCCCCTGTTGCCTACAAAATCCGCATCCCCAAAGGTAATTTGGCGGAAGGGGAAGATAAGTGGGCCATATTAATCAGCTGAAGTGTTGCCATCCCAGGCACACACTGCAGCAACTGGAGGAGTCCTCTGCAATACCAGAGGGGGCCCCTCCAGAGTAATTCAGTTCCAACCGTAAAATATCCCATATATAGGGCCTCATTATACGGAAGGCGGTGAGCCATGCCGCTATTAGCGCCATGGCTCATGCCGGTAAAATACTGGCACCGCCTTGGCGGAAAGGGGATTTACCGCCCCATTCCAAGGTTGGTGGGGCGGTAAATCCCCCTTCCGCCATTGCCCTTCCCCATTCCCATTTCTGCCTCATAGGGCTCTATGGGAATGGGGAAGGCGCTAATTACGGCACCGCAATTTTGCGGTGCCGTAATTAGCTCCGAGGTCCCTTAGCGGGTTGGTTTTTAACGCCTGCAAAAAGCAGACGTTAAAGCACCAACCCGCTAAGGGACCTCGTAGTAAGGCGGTAATGGTTAACGGTCACCGTTACCATTAACGGTGGCCGTTAACCATTACCGCCTTCCGTGTAATGAGGCCCATAGTCTCTAAAATATTATGACGCTTGTAAGCCACTGCCTCTGAATTATATCTTGTTTTTAAAAATTGGAATGCTATGTCTATTAAGTATAAAATGTATATGTCGCCCCACTATATACATAGTGGGGGAGAAATGTCTATGATAGGTATTGCCGCTTTCCTTTGTCGTCCTAGGAGAAAGAAAACATGGAGACTGACCACGGAAAGTGACCTGGGGACCGGGAGCGAAGATCCGAGGGGCCCGGGGTACTGCCCAATCCTCCCATCAGGACCAGCAAGGAGAACTGATTGATCGACTGGAGGGAGGAAAAGATGCTCAACTGTGCCACCTATGGAATTGGAAGAAGAGGAGGCGAACATCCCAAATCTTGCGAGTTCCATCAGTGAAAGGACAGAATGGCCATCGCAAGAGGGGGGGCTTGATCATGATGGCCAGAACTCCCCAGAGAGTTCACAGGGAAAGCATGAAGAATAGGCTGCCACCCATTTTTGCCTATGTTGTGAGCACAGGAGGGCACTGCCTAAAACCACCATTGGGCTACACACACAGTAGCCTGAAACCATTGGGAATGGCAATGCTGATTGCCAAAAAGCAACTCAGAACTGTGGGGAATTCATTTTCTTAATCCCAAAAATGGTTGCAATACTGGTACTCACCACTATCAGAAAGCCGGCGTTTTAAAACCACCAGACTTTTGTGTAAAACTGAACAGAGGAACCCAAACCAGACCAAGGAAAGACTTGCTAAGAGGTGGATACAATGTAAAACTATATTCTGAAATGACTTGAAGGAAGTCATTATTTAATGTATAGGTAAAAATTGTAAGTTTGATTTAAACTGGGAACTAAAGTGACATTTAGCTGAATTCTGCCTGACAACTACCCCCGACATGAGAAACCTGCTCAGCCACTCTTCCCAGGCCTAGCTGCATCCTGCTTCCCCACCAAAAGGAGTTGACACCTCTCTGATTAGATTAGGGGATGGGCACTGCAGGAGGTTGAACAAAGCCTTGTCCTGGACTCAGGCAAATGTTATATTGG
The DNA here is from genome assembly GCF_040938575.1 of Ambystoma mexicanum. Lineage (NCBI taxonomy): Eukaryota > Metazoa > Chordata > Amphibia > Caudata > Ambystomatidae > Ambystoma > Ambystoma mexicanum. The sequence goes on along the minus strand of NC_090935.1, from coordinate 1,166,039,827 downwards.
GGGGGCCGTAAAGTGGCTTCCTCTTGGGAGAAGTGGGAGGAGAAGTGCCTCTGGGAGCCACCCGAGCTGGAGGCGGGGGCAGACAGAAGCTTCCCCCATGTGCTTTGGAACCTAAACCACACCCATCTGGGCCAGAGCATAATTTTTAAAAAAGATGGATAATTCATAGTACGGACTTGTCAGAATTATATAAGTAATATCATTATTCTTGTGATTTTTCTGTATGTTTTAAGAGGTGTTAGGACCCTGTGCTGTATGCTGGGGGGTTGCTAGCGGAAAATAGGGTCTTACTCCACATGTCTGCATGTTAAAAATCTGACACCATCAATTAATGCCCATACTCCTTGCGCACATGTGTGTAATTTTTGGTAAATGTCCGATATTGGTAAACCAGTCAAAAAGCACAAAATATTGTCATTTTTGAATGCAAGCCCTCGGGAAGATCAGAGGCGGACAAGCATGGACCATAAGGAATATATAATGTGTACATGTAATTTCAACAAATTGTGTATCTGGGAAATATGTATTTGAATCAAATATAGATTTGTGGGCAAATTGACCAGGGGAGGATCCTCTGACCCATAAACAGACCTCATCATGATGACAATCCATTTCCTTCCAAGTAGAGAGGGGCAGGCTTAGCTAGGCCCAGGCACATACCCATTTTCAAAACACATAAAAAGGGCCACTGAAACCCAGGTTGAGATTCAATTCCATTTTCTGCGGGACGCTCTGCCGGGAGACTCCAGACTTCACATCCATCAATCTTCAGAGACCAGAAATTTACTTCAGAACTTAAAGCAAGGGCCTAAACCCACAAACTGAGAACTCTTCTCAGCAGGCCTCAGCATACTTAAAATAATTTGCAAACTATTCCACAGCCGGGCGAGCTGTCTGAATTCTTTTGCCAAGAACTTTTGCCAGTACCCAGAAAGCAGTTTTACATCTAGAATCCAATTGATCCGGACTGGAAAGCAGAGCAGTATCCAGAACCAGAGGCCGCTGTATCCAGAGAGGCTAGACCGGCAGAGCAGAGCTGACCCAGACCGCTGTGAGCAGAACAAGAGATCCGGATCGCTGTGAGCAGAACTGGTGCCTGATTGACCCACCGAGCAGACAGAACCGCCGCCGGACGTGTTGACCAGATCCGTGATGAGGCCTAGTTCAAATTTATATTGTGAGTACCTAGCAGAACTGTGCAGAACCAATCTCTTAGTTAAAATAATCTAATTCAAGCTATTTTAACCTAAGTAGAACTGCCTCCTAGAAATTGCGTCATCTGTCATTTTTAAAGCTGCACAACTGTCACCTGTCAATTCTGCAGCTGTAAGCTGTCACCTGTCATTTTGAGTTTTACTTTAAATCCGAAAATCTACCTTTATTAAATGGTCCATATCTCTGGAACCGTTTAACTTTCATTCATTTTAAAGCTGTGATTCTAGGCTTTCCAACGAACCCAGAACCGCCTTCCTACTCCCTATACTTTTTCCGCAATCGCGTTTTACGCACTCCCAAAATTTACCGCGATTTGCGATTTTGGCTCAATTTCTCCACTTGTCAAAATAGCTGCTCCATTCTTTCCTTTGTTAAAAATCTGTTTGCAACCTGGTAATAACTCATAGAGCATTGCTAAAGTGAGCCTGGACTAATACCAACAAGCATCTCTCACTCACCCTGATTCTCTAGAGGGAATTAAAATCAGTTAGGACATTTTCCCATCCATTGCCATCACATTTAAAAGCATTTTGGGCCTGTGTTTCAAACTTCTGCCTGTTTCCTCTAAGCTTGCTGGGGGGGGAACTGCATTTCGTATTGCATTTTGTTGGGATTCTTGAAGACTGTGTGCTCTCCTTCCATTTCTTACATTGCATAGGGGGGGAGTGAATTGTCAAGGAAAAGTGATTACATTGTCTTTTGTTGAAGCCATATCAAGTTATTTTCTGTACTGCATTTCATTCATCATTGCGTTTCCTTGAACCATATAAAGCATTCTTTCCCACCTTATTCTTCTGTTCCTATTCATAAGTTACCTCTTGCTGATTACTGCTCATATTCACAAGTGTAATATCCATTATCAATTTATTTATAGAAGTGTAATATATATATATGTATTGTTTAAATTTTCAAATGAACCTTTTAATTTGCAAAACAAACCTACTTCTTGGCTCAGTGGGGTCAGGGGGATTCTAAGAGGGGGGTGTTATATAAGGGTTGTCATCCAGAGTACTGAACTGGACATAAAAATACATCAATAAGGGTTTTCCTCAGCATCCCAGACTAGGCATTGACCTAGCTGTAGTATTGATTGAATATCGCTTAACAGGTTCCAGTGTACATTGCTATGGTCAAATGTGAGTTTATGTTCTGTGAACTGGCACGCTACACATTTACCACACTTGTGGTGTCCTTTCACTAGGAGTAAATCCCAGGTTCTCTCTATCGTAGATTGTATCCTAGTTTCTCAGTAGGTGTGCACCAGATGTTCCCTTATATTCCTGTTCTTTTTGAAGGCAAATACCGTTTTTTTTTTACAGAGTGCCAGTGTTTTTAATAAGGTGCCAGTGTTTATTACTGATTGGACTGTACGTAGTGACACAGAACAGTCTTTTCTGCGGTTCTTTCAGTTTTGCTTTAAGGCAAATTTCTCTAGGGGTGTTAGATGCCTTTTTTCGGGTATTCTTCACTGATTTCTTAGGGTGTCCTCTTTGGATTTTGTATGTGGAATTTCACAACATTACATGGTTTAATGGGAGTAGTCTCTCTTCACAGTAATCTGAAAGTGTTCTATTTGTGTTAAAATGCCAATTCTTTTCCATGAAATTAAAACTGTATCATCTGCATACATCAAAATGCTGACTTTGGGTTTGCTATGCTAGGAGCATCTGTACTTAGATTTTAAATTGTTAAAATCAAATCTTTCACATAGATACAAAACAGAGGGGGGCAAGGACACAGCCCTGGCACTCTGTTTATCACGGGAAATGATCTTGTTCTTTCACCGCCTTGTCCACATCTTTCTCTGCGTTGTTTCTGTAGAGTTTCTATATAGGGGTTACAATTTTTGGGGGAATTTTAAGATTGTTTTAAATGTTCGATCAACTGAATCGAACACAGATTTAAAATCTACAAAGACTAAAACCACTTTCTTTTTATTGGTCACATACTTGCTTGAATTGGAAAAGGACAAAAAGCCCAGTCACTTGTATCCATGCCACTTTTAAAATCAGCCTGTACTTCTGAGATTAACCCCTTTTCCTCAACCCAGCTCTCAAGGAGGGGCATAATCATTTCCCCATATACCTTAAAGAGATTGCCGATTAGGGTCATAGTTTTGCAATTGGATGGTGTCTGCCTGTCTCCTTTTTTAAATATAGGCACAATATTGGCTAGCTGTCAGCTGGAGGGAACATAATCAATGCTGTTCAGTTGATCAAAAAACAAAGCAAGACTAGGGGTCGAAATGTTATTATCTTCTTTAAAAAGATCAAGGGGGATATATGCCAGGAGTTTTAACATTCTTTTGGGATCTGAGAACTTTACCAATTTATTCCACCCCAAATTCAAGAGGGGAAAATTATACCACTCACAGCTAGGGGAAACAACTCCTCTCCCTGTGCTGATAGCATAGAGAGTACTGAAGGGTTGGAAACATGTTTCCTTGGTAATAAATAATTCCACGTTGTGACTTGACGAGGAGCATGATAACATATCTGAGACCACGTTCCAGAAAGTGCCTGCATTATTAGCAGTGTTTAGTAGATTTCACTTCGCTTCTACTACTTATTTTTTCTTTTTATTTACTAGTTATTTGTAAATTCTTAAGGGTGCTATTTGCACAGGTAATCTATTAAGTTAGATCTCTTTCAGAAGGTCCCTCTCAGATGATTGGCATTCTGAGTTGTACTGTGTATTGTGAGATTGTAATTTTCCTTTAATTACGGCAATAGGTTTAGTCACTATGGGGGTAAATGCTGCTGTCCGGGTCTAATAGATGGTTAAACTCAGGGGTGAGCCCTTCTAATGCTAGGTCAGATTCGAGTATTGGGACAACTGTCTAAAAAATTAAACACATTTTGTAACATTAATTCATAATGATGAGGTCTTCATTTGGCTTGCATGTGTGTCCAGGGGACTGTGGAGGTGATCTAGGTATCTGGGCCAGAAGTACAGTGACATCAGTTTAAGATAGAGCTGCCATCTTGTGGCCGGCTACACATGGGGCATCTCAAGGAATATCATCCAGCTTGGAGGGAAGTGAGGTGATGAATATGTTGAACAGAAGCGGTACATAGACAAACACCTGTCATACCCCTCTAGTCATTGAATGTGGGCATGTGGGGGCTCTGTCCTTCATGTATCTTACCAAGGCAATCGTGCCACTGTTTAGCTCGATTAGGAGCCTTGACAGGACAAGACAAAATGAGAGAGCATTTGCCAGAGCCCAGCATTGGTTCACATAGTTAAATGTCGTGGAAATGGCCATAAAAGCCAGGAACATGGAACACTTCCTAGATGACAAATTCATGGAAACCTATAAATAAAGATTCAGGACCTGTTCCATAATTGAACCATCATTCCTAAACCCCTATTGGTTTTCGCTAAAAGGTTGTCTCCCTCAAACCAGTCTCGAAGATGATTAAGCATGAATTAGACAGATATATTTAATGTACTATCATGAAGTGACATTGTCCAATGGTATCTGATTTGCATCTCTCCCCTTTCCTATAAATGGAGAAAATAACCTATGTTTTCCAGTTTCCAGGTAATCCCTTTCTATTTACTATGACATTTACCAGTTTTTATGTGACAGGCGTACACAGAGAAGGTGTGGCATCAAAAAGATCAAAGAGTACGCCAGTGGGATAGGGCATTTCATTGAGGCAAACAAAGTAAATGCTAATTTAATCTCCAGTAGAGTCAACAATGGAAATGCTGTGATATCAGATACATTTTGCCAGACGCCTTTCTTGGATGGAAATATTTATTTATTTATTTATTGAACATTTGTGAGGTGCCTATACATAAAAAAGTGTTTCCAGATGCCACAAGACAAATTGGACGGGGGAACGGAGGAGGATAAACAATAATGAAACAGCCCCACTAGGCCTTGCGACATTTGAATCATGCAAGTGCAACAAACAGGAAGTGTAGGAGGGGAGGGGTGGGGGAGCGCAAAGGGGAAGGTAGGTGTATGAGGTAGGGGGAGATATAGCAGGGAGGGGACCCCAGGAGCTGCGTAGGTACTGGGGGCAAGTGCAGGGGGGACCGATAAGGGTAAATAGTGCAAGGACATGGAGGTGGACCAGACTCAGTAGTCCAGTCAGGGAAGGGTGCCCGAAGGCAAGTGCCAGTAAGGCGGTACTGAGGCAGATTGGTTGAGGGAGGGCCTGACCCCTGTATGAGTCAAATGGGACCAGACAACCAGTCGTAGCAGCAAGGGAGGACATTGGCAATGAAGGGGGGCAAGAAGGAGGAGAAAAGTTCTTGAGAAGCTTACGGAATTTAAGGAGATCCAGCTCAAGTCTGAGAGGGGCAGGAAGGCCATTACAGAGGGAGGTTCCAGCCAAAGGAAAGGATCTACCCCCCACTCTCTGCTTGGTGAAACATCTGACCTGCAGAGAACTAGAGCTAGAGGACCGAAGGAGTCTGGTAGGCAGGTATTTTGGGAGAGAAAGTTGAATGTAGCGTGGTCCCAGGCCCTAGAAATTCTTGTGGATGATGCAGAGGGTTTTACATTTCATCCTGGCAGCCAACGGGAGCCAGTGCAGAGATTCTAGGGCTGGAGAGATGCAGTGCATTGGCTTTGGGCCAAGGATAAGTCTTGCAGTACTATTCTGGATTAGCTGAAGAGGGTGAAGGGAGGAGCGAGGTGGATTGAGGAGGAGGCTGTTGCAGTAGTCCAGCCTAGAGAGAACCAGAGTTATAGAAACATTGGGCCTCATTACACGGATGGTGGAGAACCATGGTGCTGTTAGCGCCATGGTTCATGCCGGTAAAATACTGGCACCGCCTTGGCGGAAAGGGGAATTACCGCCCCATTCCAAGGTTGGCGGGGCGGTAATTCCCCTTTCCACCATTGCCCTTCCCCATTCCCATTTTTGCCCCATAGGGCTCAATGGGAATGGGGAAGGCGCTAATTACGGTACCGCAAACTGCGGTACCATAATTAGCTCCCTGGGTCCCTTTGCGGGTTGGTTTGTAACGCCTGCAAAAAGCAGGCGTTAAATCCCCCAACCCGCAAAGGGACCTCATAGTAAGGCGGTAAGGATTTACCGGTACCGGTATTTTACCGGTACCGGTAAATCCTTACCGCCATCCGTTGAGTTTCTGAGGGAAGGTGTGGAAAGGGAGGATACCTCTGAAGAGGTGAAGCTGAAAGTGAACCTTCTTGACAAGGTCAGCGATATGTGGTGAGAAGGAGAGAGAGGAGTTGAAGATGACACCCAGGACTTAAAGGTACTCAATGAACTGGAGCAGCACATTTCAGGAAAATGTTTGACCCAGTCATGCGCCTGACTCTCTCTTAAAGGATCTATTTTCTCTTCACACCCTTGGGGCTATTAATTGCCAAACCTATGTGAATTGGTAGTTGCATATTTGGTGCATAGGATCAGATCCCTTAGTGGTCACTTTTTCCGTCATCCTTTTACAGCTTGATTTGTAATGAGACATTGCTGTCATACCTTTAATATCAGAGAAGCATTAATTAAGTGCAGATATGAATGGTATTTTACAAGCCCCACAACACCCATTGAGTCATCCCCACAATGGAGGTCATTTTTATTTGAAATGTTATCAGAAAGCATCTTCGTTGTTTCAATAGTGAGATTAATTAAATAACGTATTACATCTATATGGGTTGATGACAAATAAGGAATGGCTCTCTTTCTGCAATGACTGTGGTAAGGACATCATGTTCTAGTTTAGTCTAGTGCTATAGGGCCAGCTTGAGTGGACAGTATTTGAGTCAGCTCAGCCTTTAACTGGGCAATGGATAAACACTTACTTTGGACCAAAGGAGGGAGTTATGCACATTGAATATGCCTATCGTTCTGTGGTCAGATCTTGACAGTTTGATTCCCAGTCTATGCCCAAAGTAGAGTGAATTACTTCTGTAATATAAAGCAATGAATTGGGCACCCAAATGGAAGTTCCACCATAATTGTGGCCACAAAGATTGCTATGGCTCATAGCTGAGATTGTAAACACATCCATGTAAATGTAGAGTTCCAGTCATGCAGGTCTGTTGAGTTTATAAAGTGTCACACTTTGATACAAAGTCCTGGTCAGAAAGTTTATTTGTCAGGAGCACCAATTTCCATAAAATCAACCTAAGAAGGCCAGGAATGATGCTTGAATGCAAATATCCAGACTGATCATGTCATGTGTATCAGGAAGAATACTAGTTTCCTTATTAGATTCCCAATCCTAGGAGGAAGAGGGTAGTCTATAGATGGCCTTCTCAATACCATGAAGAAATGGCTCAGAAAAAGAAATAGGAGAGCTATCATGCTGAGGATCAGTGAACAATGCACTATTCAATGTTGAGTTGCAAATAGATAGAATTATCCCTCAAATATATGGTGTATTGAATCAGTTCTTATGCTCCAGGCAAGAAATTCAGAAAAAAACATTACAAATTTAAAATAGGACAATACGTTGGTCGCATGAAAGCGGTTGCAATTGTTAGCTGATATGACATGTTCTACAACACTACATTTGATTCTAGGAATACCAGGTTGATTTTGTGTTGGATACTGGTGTCATTTCTAGTTGACAATAATCTGGAGGAGAACAATGTTAACATAAATGGGGTGAGTTTAAATATTTGAACTAATAAGAATGGAACTAGGCACAAATACGGACTGGCGATCTTGGAATTAATTAAGCAATATGCCCCGAGCGGCGGGGGCATTACCTAGGCCTGAGCGAAGCGAAGGCCTTAACGAAGGCCTCAGGGCATTACCTGAGTTGGTAATGCCCCCGCCTAGAGGGGCATATTCCTATTAGTATCCCGTCCTGCAATATCTACCGGGGCACGAAAAAAAAAAATTTCGTTTCCGAACAGAAAAAAAAAAGAAACCACCAATATAATGGCTGCCGGGAAAGGGAGGGGAAGAAAAAAGTTTTTTTTTTAAAAGTACCTGCGTCCCCGGCAGGAGACGATGGAAGCCTCTAGCCGTGTAGAGGCACGGAGCGGGATGGCCCCACTCCGAGTCTCCACACGGCTGGAGGCTGCCATCGTCCCCCACCGGGGATGAAGGAGCAAGAAGGTAAGTGCGGTGGGGAAGGCAGGGAGGAGGGAGGAAGGAGGAAAGGGAAAAAAAACAATTTAAAAAAAGCCTTACCGAGTCCTCGGCAGGGGCGAAAGCAGCCTCTCAACCGTGGGGAGGCTCGGTAGTGGGGATGGCCCAGCTTCAAACCTCCTCATTGGCTGAGAGGCTGCTACGCCCCCCCGCCGAGAACAAGGCGGCTGGAATCCCGGCCGAGAATCAAAGGATTCTCGGCCGGGTAACGTCCGACGAGAGCCAATCAGAATGTGTGTTGCATTCGGCTTGACTCTCGCCGGGTACTAATAAAGCAAATGGATTTGTTCATCAGGTTGTGAATGTCTTGGTTAGCTTTTCCTTTGAGGGGGTTATGTTATGTTAGCGAATTTGTCGCGTGCACGTGGTCCCTTCTCCCTTTCCATGGTAACAATCCGGCGAGGTCCAATGAGCTTGCGTGTTATAAACTCATTGTCCCTCGCTGGTCACTAATATAGGATAGATGACACTTCCTTATAGTCGCTTGATGTGAGACATCATAGATGTTCAACTCTGCCACATAGTTTGCACTACTCAGACTAGTGGTCATTAGATGAGACCTTATTTTGGTCAGTTTTGTCATAGCATTAATGTATTTCTGGCTGGTAGGGCCATAGGCAGGTAGGAGACTAGTAGTTAGGATTCATTTTTTTGTGGGAATGGATGAGGCCATACCGGTTTTTAGTCCCTGATTGATCTTTGGAGCAATCACTGAATTACTAGCAACTAAGTAGTCAAGTTTTGCTTGTTCCAAAATGGCAACCCTTTCATTGAGAGTTATAATTAACATTTCAATAATCCCTACAGATTCATCTTTGGTGTTGTTATATTGCATATTTTATTGTATTGTTTATTTATATAGCACCTACACAGAGAGAGTGTTTCAAAGCGCTCAACAAGGGTGGGAACAAGGGGAAAAGCAACAGTCGCTCAGAGCCCTTGAAATTCTGAGACGATAATAGTCTGCACAGTCAGAGTAAGTGCGTAAAATATATTCACGGTTGAGACACAGCAAATAGGCCTGACAATAATTCTGCAGTATGACCAGTTCAATTAAAGGGAGAAGACAGGGGAGAACAAACAGACGATCTTCAGGCATGTGCATTTGGATCCTGCAAGTGCATAGAGGGTGACAGGGAGGGAGAGGTCCAAGTGCACCCAGTCGATGGAGACTGGGGTAAGTGCAGAGAGAGCAACTCTCTCAAGTTATTTCAAAGTGCCTTGAAGGTGGGTGGGTGTAGGGCCATCAGGCAAGTGCAAGAGAGGACTGGCAGGGTGCCTGGGACTCTGAAGTACACCAGGTAGCCAGTAAGCAACCTGGAAGGAAGAGGAGGAAGAGATGGAGAGAGCAGAGAGCTAGGGTCTAGCAGAGAAGAGGGAGAGCGAAGGAAGAGGTGAGGAGAAAGGTCTTGTTAAGGATTTCAATCAGGCACACACCCGGGTCTCACCTAGCAGGTAGTGCGCAAATGAAATACTTATTTATTATGTCTATAGGTTCAATATTGTGAGTGATATACCACTCATATCACTCCCATCTCAAAATACCCCCCAGGTCACACTGGACCAGGAATCAGGCTAGTTGGTAAAGGTAACTATTTATTTATTTATTTAAAATTCAAATCAAATATAAGTCTTAATATATATGGAGCAGCAATAACCAATGTGGTGACAATTCAAATCAGAAAATAAGTAAGGCAATTGAATTCACTTTTGAGCAGCACAGAAGATAAAACACAGAGAAAAGACAGTTGTGGTTTGTGAAAAAATAGCGCTTAGGTTAATATTTCCCCCTGCAAAGTTCTTAATTCACATATGAGCAATTCTACACAGATGTAAGTGAGCAGCAGAGATTCGGGAATAACAACACAATACAGTGTTTGAATATAATCTTCCCTCCCCAAACAAGAGAGAAAACATTTTTGGACCTTTGACACTTTTGAAATGACAGTTGAAAATGGATTTGTGAAACAATAAAAAGTGTGCAAAAATGCTTACATTTATAAATATTCCTATGGGAGCAATACTAAACAGGTTCTAACAAACATAAGCTGATGAGCAACAAAACACGCTTTAAATCAGAATGGGAGTTTGGAAAGATTTTGAATGAGAAAAAGATATATGTGAAACTTTTGCAAAATGCAAATTTGTGCCTAATTTCCGCTATACGATGTTTAATAAAAATGGGTCAAATATACTGTTTTTGCAATGTTGTAGATGTAGCTACAGGTCTTAGGTTTAATTCAGAGTCGAAATTACATTTCTATCTATAAAATTGAAGACATTGTGCAAGTTTGAATGAGAGGTGTTTTTGAAAATAAAGACGCGAAAATGAAAACAGAGATCATTTCCTACAATGACAATTATGCTCTAAACTAGGGTATTCAGGCTGGTTACCAGTTTGAAACACAGTAAGCTCCAGAGTGGTCAGCGGAAACCAACCCCGGCAACCCGGTGTCCGCCTTGAAAGACGCAGTCGGATTACCCGTGGGATGATTTTAAGGGTTTGGGATTTTACAAGATTTAAGGATTTTAAAGAAATGATCACTATCACAAGAAATCAAAGCAAGGTTTCCAACTGGTGTGATACTATTATAAGTTCTTAAGTTAAAGAGAGGATGGGTTGAGATTGGGATAGGATAAGGCAAATATACTATGGGTTACTATGATTCCTGTTGATACTTACAGTCCACTGTAAATTAAGATTGGACCGTCAGGGTTCTGGTCATCCGGATCAGGTCTACCGGCAGCAGGGCACCCCTGGAAGGATGGTCAGCTGGGCGGTTCTGGTCAATTGGACTGGCACCTCAGACTGGATTTGACTGGATTGGCCCTTCTGGTCACTGGACATGGTAGATTAGCAGGATTGCAAGTTTTAGCACGCAAGCATGAATGGCAGCAAGTCAGACTGGATCAGAATTATTCTTTCCTAATGTTTGGGATGGTTCAAGATTTGGGCCTAGCTGAAGAAGAGTTCAGCAATGCTGGGCCTTGGTTTTGCAAAGTATTCTGGAATCAGGACAAGATGAAAAGTTCTGGAACAGGATGAAGAAGTCAGGAACAAAACTGCGCGGAAATCAGGATGAAGTCAGGAATCAGTGTGTGTCTTTGTGTGGTGAAGTTTATATTTATCATGCCAAGTGACATCAAACGTGCCGTCAAGACTCACTTATTCAACTTGGAATAATGTCCTGACTCATTTCTCCACTTCCACTTTCTTGTTTGTCCTTGTCTTGTTTTGTTCTATGTGCGCCCTGAGGCACACGGGCATGTTGGCGCATTACAAAAATTAAAATAAATAAATAAAATAAATAAAGTTTATGGTAGGGGCAGAATTTCAACTCCCCCCACCCCCACTGCTGTGAGTGGTCAAATGCACTTGCCTTTTTCTGGTTGGAAGCCAGAAAGAGCTTTCATATTTTATGATGCTACTTAGGAACTCCCACAGAGATTTGGACCAACACTTAACTTTTCCACAAATACACATTTCTATAATTATGCCCTCTAATAAAATCAGACATATGCATTACATGTTCGATGGGTTATCTTTACATTCAATTCCCATCTCAAAGAAAGCTGTCTTTGTCATTCTGTGGAATTTTGTCAATTTTAATCATAAAGGTTTGGCCTAAAAATTTCTAATTCAGTACATATCTGGGCAATCATCACTAGAGCATGGGTATACAATATTAGACTTGCAGCATTCATAGTTTTGGTGCAATCAGTGTTTTGGTGTATCTTTGGTTCCTTAGGCAGTACAGGGATCACTCACGTCTCCAAAGAAAGAGCATAAAATTAAATTTACAACTACCAACTTTTAGATTTATCCTCCTTCTTGTGGCAAAGTTAAAAGTCTTTAAAGCTTAATTACAAATAGGCATTTAAACACCAAAAGTTCTTGGCAGTTTTTTAAAACTTTCATTCAACTGGCAACAGCTGTCAAAAGACTTTGATCAGGGTGGGGTCCTCTGCTTGTGAGAGGGAGGACGTTTCCGGCCCCTCCCCTGTGGGGATCAGTATGCAGCTTGCCATTGTCCTTGTCTGGGCCAGAGACGAATGTCTAATCAGCTCATTGTTGTCAATATGCGAGAACCTCCAGCATCAATTAAGCCTTTGTGCTAACAGTAGAGTGTCAGCATGAAGTGTCATCTTTCCCAGGCTGAGAACTGTCAGGCAGAATTGTAATTACTCAAGACTGTGTTTTAACTGGAAGTTACCTTCATCTTCATCAAAACAGAGAAAATGAACACCATGTATAGGGTATTTTGACCTTTCAAGAATTAAGTCTTTCCACAAAAACATACTTTTAAACAGGCATTTTGCACTTTCTTCATAGAAAAAGCACCTTTAAACTGAGTCTTTTACATCAGCTTTTCCCTCAGTGCTGGGATTTGTTTTTCAGTTTGGAGATATGTATCCAGCCTTTTTTTGTAGTTTCTCTCTGTACAGCTGAAATTGTTACCTGTTGCCATGTTTAGCCACATTTCTCCTGTAGAAATGAAACCAAATGTTATTGAGCTGGTTTTTCATAAAATACATTTCTTAGCTGCTGTCAGTCAATGAGGCCCAGCTTCTCTGGCCACACTGGATGATCTGTAATTCTTTTACTTTCAATGATTCACTGAAAAATGAATGGATCTAACACCAAAAACAGCACTTTGAAGGATGCAAAGCTACCTTTTTAAAAAGGCATTTTGATTTTCAGCATAATTCTGCTGCCTTACTCCATGTTGGAATGTGACAGCACCCACTGGCATGCTCCTGCAGTGAGATTTCTGTCTTTACCCCAACTTTGACTGTGTATGGCAGGGTGTGCAGCCTTTTGTGGTTGTGACCCCAACACAGTTTTGCAGATTTTTGCATGCACACTGATTAGCGCATCAGTTGTTGGCTGTTTCTTTCCACATTGGTAAAGTGAGGCAGTTGGGCCTATCGGCATGGGTAAAAATATCCCACAGTCCTGAGGAGTTTCCGAAACATAACAAGGTCAGGCTCAAGACAGAGGGCACAGGGTCAATAGGCATTCCTGTTATGCACATTAGTGGTAACGTAGGTGGGGGCACCTGGAAGTGTAGGCCGGTGGACCATCGGGCCTTGAAACACTTGTGCATAGGCACGTTATACATGCCATATCATATCATATCACATGCCCCTTTTGTCATAACATTAAGACATTTGAGCAGTCACAGAGTTTTAACCTGATATGCTGCTTAATATGGAGCCTTAAGTGATGGCCACATGCTCCAAATGTTTGTCAGTTGGCACCAATCTGGTGATTCTGTGTAAAATAGACTTGAGTGTAGAAGATTTGAAGGTAGTCAAACCAGTGAAAAAGATGTTACCAGAGTCCACACACAGGAGTACAAGAGCGTGTATGAGACTATAGAAATCCCTCACAGAGGTATAAACTGTCATCACACAAACAGAGTAAAGATGGAAATGAAAAAGTTCACTATGTGCTGACCATGAGATCTAAGCTACCTAAATCTAACGATTTGTCAATCGAGGAAGATAGAAGCACCCCATCTTTTAATTCCTGCAACTCTACCTGGAGATGTAGCCTACAGCTAGCGCCAACATGGAATATATACTCTGTCTTTGCAAGATTGATTTATAAAAAATGGTATCAACTACTTAATCTCTGCTAATCAGCTCTTTAGCAGTAGGATGTCCTGGACAAATGAAACCCCATGCAAACCTTGGTGCCATCAACCTACCATTGGATTCAGGTTTAAGTAGATAGCATAGGGACAAGCTGGATCCCTAATATACACTGAGGTGCACAGGGACCTGGGGAGACTCGACATCTACCAGCCCAAACAATTATGAATAATTGGCCAAGAAGGAGGCAAACCAGTGCCAACCCCTGCCTCTGGGTCCCATCAGGTATTCTGAGATGTTCAAAAGAACTCTGTTTTCAATTGTGTCGGCAACGATTAAGAGATATAACCACAACAGGAGGCAGTCACCACCAGTATCCAGCACACATCTTCGAGAACCTGTATGTTTGCTGTTTTAGAGCTACAAGAAGCATGGAAGCCTCGTTGGGGGTGGAGCGCAGAAGCTGAGCTGCAGTGACAAACCCCCCAAGCTGGATGGAATAAACCCACTGCATGGCATTACCCAAACATGGTATGGTGGTTTTGGTATAATAATGTGCCCAACAATCAGAGCCCAGACAATACCTCTTTATTAGGGGAATAATATGGCCAATCCTCAGGGCATGAGGGAAAATTCCCTAAGAGAGAGAGGGCGATGATTTGGTCATGTGACACTCATGTCCAGCCAATGATGGGAAACAATGTTTTCTAATGGGAAAGTTAGTCTGCTGGTCTGCTACATGGAAGGTTAGTTTCATCTGATCCTTCAGACTAGTCAAGGCAGTCTAGGCTAAGAATGACAGTGAAGTCCATGAGGTTGGAAATATGGAAATTGGAATGTTCTTTCGAATAGTTGAAATGTTTTCAATTTAAAAACAAATACAATCCCTTGCAATGCACATCTGAGACGAATGGAGAAGGCATATTGTTTAGTCTTATAGTTGTATTAGAAAAATAAATAGAAAAAAATCATCTTGGGCCTGCTTGCTGCCTGTTAATCCTTTTCCCTGGAGAAGAATGTTTTAAATCAATGTGGAACATACACGTGTTCATAACGACCATAACATACAAGATTACCTGGGCTACATCCCTGCCACATGAGTACATTCATAAAAGTACTAACAGTACCTTTATGCCGATGTGGTCTGCTTGCTCTCTATCTCTCTGTACTCTCTTTCCCACTCTGTCTCTCCCTGTCTGACTCTATATCGGTTCCTCTTCTCCTCATGTGTGGGCTTGGCTGGAAAATGTGCGCTTGCTAGAACCACCCTAGCCATTACTGACCGCAGCATGACCAGAGAAAAAAACATATACATTGAAGGTGGCCGGGGCTGAGGTGTTGTGTTGTTTTGAAAAAGAAGGTGTTAAAAAGGGGAATTATGGAATTGTACTAACATTATTAAGTGTCTCTTTTCAAACCGTTGCAATATTAATTTCTAATGATCAGTTCTAGTATAAATTGCATACATAAAACGAATGGAACACTTGTCTTACTAAACAAATCACATGACCAAAACCTAGAATTTCCACATGAATAATTTTCTGATAGAAGAGTATCATTCGAAGATGAATGGTCTAGTGCACTCTTATATTCAAAATACCTATTTGAGAAAGGGGAAGGGAACAAATAGCACCAATGTGAGTTTCTGGCTTCACATCAAAGAGCATTTGGAAACATACAAATTACTTTACATCTTTATATTTGACAAATATGTCTGTGATAAGGATTGCATGCTTGAATCACACTTGGCTTGGTGCACATTTAATTTTGCAAAACACTCTCCCAAACGAACAGCTGTCACATAGCCTATTGTGACGATAGACAGTCTGGGTGGGACATCTGTTATTCTATTGGGGGTGCCTAGTGTTGTTTTTTGTTCTTCTTTCTGAGGAATTTTAGCAGGGTCTCAATGTGAGAATGCCCAATACCTAATGCACATATATCATTAAATAATGATATGTATAAATAGATGCTCCAACGTGCGCATGAAACATTCTCATGAAAGTTGGGAGGCAAAGTACAGTTTGCATATAGACTAATCCATTGGTACAGCCTGTGCGCTTACAGGGTGGGGCAGACCAACTGATTTGGCCAGCGCATAAGTGAGCACATCTATTGTGCTTGATCAGGCCAGGTACATGGCAAGAAACAAGGGATCAGAAACAAGGGATCAGAAACAAGGGATCAGGGTCCATTTCTGACTGGGCTTGATGAGTTCCTCATGAAGAGCATGAGCATTGCTAAGCATTGTAATTATTTGTAAATTCATTTGTTAGCGGTAGAAACAAATAAAACAAATAATTCTGGAGAATGTGCCCTTCAAGGCATGCACACCTGAACGCGCTCTAAGCACCCCTTTGCATTGATTGCCAGGCGCCGCCCCTCTCCCCCAACTATGTGGCTGCAGGGAACCAAATTGTAACTCTGTAGCAGGCGAGAAAACAAAAACATGTAGCCTTCTCAACTCTGGCACTGTCCACTGGCCCCCACCACAACACACATGTCCTGTGCCGGCATGTTGTGAATGTCTGCGTGTCATTCTGAAGCGTGTACTGTGAGTGTCTCCCATTTGCGACCAGCCTTCTGTGAATAATAGTGCCCCTTTAAGAACATATATGCTAAGACACTTGTGAAGCAGGTTTGCAAAATAGAAAACTCAAACTAACCTCTCTGCCCAGTGACCTGAAATTCACGGGGATATATTTAGGGCCTGATATATAAAAACCTTTTTCAAAGGGGTTTTTTCCATTCAAAAGTGTTTTTGTAAATCAGGACCAAAGTCTCTTTGGAAATTACATGCACTCTTTAGGCTTTTTAAAATCCATTTTCCAACATTATCCGCGGCGGTGTCATTAAATTAAACATTAACGTCATTTCAAAGTGACCCTCGCTCTGCGTTACCAGCAGCAGAGGTAACATCGGCAATGTGTGGCCTTTGAATGTGCATAGGAACATATGCTGAAAGCAAAATAGCCACGTTCAATAACGGTCTTCCCTCGCAGCCACATGTATCTTCTATTAGTGATATTTTAACAGGGCGATATTTCCTAATTAAAACGAATAAGAATTATGCACTTAAATAATTGAAGAGTTTCAGGGCTACCCGAGGAGCGTTACCATTGGCGATGGGGCCTCCCACGGCGCGTTTTCACAGCTGCCAGTGTTCGGTACCCCATGGAAGTTTAATGTCAGCATTACAATATAAAAACACTTCCAGTCAGGGGGGCTGCGCTGTTATCTCCAGTCGGAAGATAGGAACCCTGAAGGATACAGCGTTTGAGCCGGGACATGGAGTCAAAGTCATTTCTGGCGACTGCTAGCGAATGTTCTGGAACACGTGTCTGGCGGGTTCACTTGTCCTACCTTCTTTTCATTGCGCATGGCGTAATTCCACCGGCTCTGAGACGCTCTTCACGCTGCCACGTGTGCCAGCAATGCCAAGAAGGGGAAACATCCCATAAAGAGAGACTAGTTAACGAATTTGAATTCACAAAGGGATAAAACCGTCTCCATCTCACGAAGTCAGTCAAAGGCGGCACGCACACAATATGGTGGCGTTGATGTCCACATTTTGCTGCAAGATAAAGTAAATGCTGCGGCACAAATATGCACATTTTCAACATATGTAAATGTTGCAATTTTTATGCTTAATTAATATAATTATATGTAACAATTCATTATAGAGAATTCCATTTCCGATGTGTTAATTGCTCCTCCATCCTGAACACACTCTCTCACAAGGGCAGTTCCTTCCTTTCGGAGATAATATTTTGCTTGGGGGCCAATGGCGCTGTGGACACTGGATTTGACATAGTTTTGTCAATCAGACTAATTATAATAAGTGGCAGATCGAAAAAATACGATATTTGCGCCTTTTTGCTGTATGTCTGAAATTATTGTCATTTTCATACAGATGGAAAAGTTTCACCAGAACCTATGTTTTACGGCTATAAAAAATGCTTGGTTACAGAAACATTAATTCTGCAAATGTTTGAACACTATTCTCCACATATTCTGCCTTTTTATACGCATGTTGCATTTTTTTTTTTTTGCAAATTGGCGGCATTTAGTTGGTTATGGTAACTGACAAAACTACAGTTGGACTGAGTATTGCATGTCATGTTTTGTATGTGATCATTTCGGAAAGCCTACCGTGGTTGTACAGTATGACACAGCAACACATGATTGCTGACATTTTTCAGAAGTTTTTTAAAGGTTCTCTATCAGCACAATTCTTGTCATGCACTGAATTTCTACTGAAATACTAAGGCCCTGATTCACAGAACGTTTTCCAATGGGGTTTTACCATTATAAAACGCTTTTGTGAATGATGCCCTGAATGTGGTGTAGCACAGCACAAATGTTTCTAAATACTTCAGATAAATTACAACACCGCAGCTCACACTAAGAACATTTGTTGCACCATGTGTTGCAGTTATAATGAAGCTCACACCATTGCTCTGCAGACCTGGAGTTGACAAACACATGCTTCATTATTCGTCTACATCCTTGCTCTTCTACTCAAACCTACCACTTATCACCAAGGGCTATCGAAAGGTGTGATCCTCTGCACATTCCAGTTTGCTCTGTTTTTACTTGTGGGGGCGGCGTACTTTGCACCCCAACATGGCCTTGGGGTTCATTATGTAATAGTGAATGCCCATATTCAAAACGGGACAATCTCTGACTTGTGTGCAAAATAGGAAATTACATTGAAATGAAAAGAGTTCAATTTACAGCACCTGTACCCAGGGAACAAGGGTGGTGGCTTGTATAGCAGAAATCCCTGTTATCGCCCTCCCTCCCACCCCATCGGTGGAACTGTAGTGATAGACAGCAGTTTCTCTCAGAGGGTACCTGACATCATTGTAATTCAGTGCTCTTGAAAGGAATTGTACTTACATATGGTGCATTTTAAATCATAATTAAATAAATTAAGGCACCCACCAACTTGTTCAGTGATTACACCCACCTCGTGGGGAGCTCTCGGCCATCTCAGCCTCTCGTTCCTATAATCCTGTTTAATTTCATAGACAATAACATATCGGTTGGGGAGACCACCGCTCTGTCAGGGTGCTGGTGGGCGTTTCGCCCTATTTTAGCACCAAGCGCAGTTTCTGTTAATGGCACCAAGGTTGAAAATGGTCCTCTCCCAGAGATTTAAGCAGATACCTCTGTAATTTGTATGTAAATATAATGCGATAACAGGATTGAATCTGATTGGCCAATTGACTCAATGCAAGAAAGAATAACTGCGCTAGATTGTTTCATGCTACATGTAATTAGTTTGCCCAGTCCAACGTGCATCCCTGTTCATGATTTCTATATTTAATAGTATGTATATTTGCAAAATGTATGTAACATGCTGTTTGACATAATGGTCTTTTTAAACAGCACCCTGCAATGGGTTGGCTGCTGCGTAAATGTACATATTTGCAGACTCTACTAGTGCATAGACACAATTGTTTATGTAAACTGTTGCACAGCGGGGTGCCTAGAAGGGCTATTCTTCATTCATATCACATCTTTGTCGCTGCTTTTTATGAAGAGCATAACTGCTCAACCCATATGCATGCATTAGTATTGGGCGAACCCCAAACCCTCTCCCGTAATGATAGGCTCACAACTTGTGTCAAGTGTTGGCAATAAAAGGGCGTAGGATTTTATTGTACAGATATGAGTTATGGCAAATACACAATATCACATATTATGATGGTATCATACTTTTGGGCACTGGGTCCTGAGGTTACCCCCTCTGACCCGTGCCGCCTTCTTTGTGTCCCACGACTTGTTGTGGGCACCGTACAGTGCCTTGTACTTCTTTTTGTTTTTCTCCCCTTTTTGTAGGGTGGGCGGGTTCTGTGGTAAAGAAGCAAGAAGATTTGGAAGACACTGAGTAAACAGTGAACCTCCTGTTTGCTTGGGTCCCCGTTCAGGGTCCACAAACAGACTGTGTTTACTCTGAGCATGCTGCTCATATTTATAAGACCCAGGGAGGCCCTGGGTCTTTGTTGTGTATGTGGTGGGGGCTGCTGTTGTCGCAGCCCCCGGCCAGATAGCTGACTGTCTGGCCCCCTGGTGGGGGCAGATCTTTTGAACCTGGGCCCTGCCTGACGGTTGTTTTCCTTATGGTGCTTAGCACCTTGCTGTTTGGAGGAAGGGTGAGATGACTGTTCGCACCTTCCCCTTCCGTGGCTTTGTGCTGCCGAGACTGCGTGTCTCCGTAGCTGGGGGGGAGGAGAGAAGCAGGCACAGAGAAGGTTGGGGCTGCCCCTCTCCCAGCTGCCGATGGTAACAGCAGTTACCCTGCCTCACTTGTGGGATGCCCATGCAGCATTGCCCATAATGTAAGGTACAAGGTTACACCAGGGTTAACAACTCGACTTGTCTTTTCTCCATCGCCTTTGTTAATCTTCCCTAAGAGGATCCCAGAAAGTGGTCATTTTGATGATCATTAGTAGATATGACGGCAGTCCGTAATAATAAACACATTATAATTTGTGTTAACAGAAGAATCACGGGATCTGGCCGAATTTCCTCTTTCCGCCGGGCATTGTCTTTTGCATAAAATCTGAAATCGTTAATCGCAAGGTTTCCAAGCCTTCGCCCCATGCTCAGCTTGTAATTGGTCTTGTACTGTAATAAAAAGGTAAAAAGGTAACAATCATGCTTGATAGGTGCCAGCAAAATTTGGAAGGGGTCAGCTATCTCCACGTACGGTTCTAGGACCCAAATAACCACACAACACAATAACACTTTGACTGCAGTGACTGCAGTGTCTTTAGGTACAGGGATGAACTCTAGAGCAGAAGGCCAAAGCAAAGTAAAAGCATGGTCATGAAAGTTCCAAGAGCAAGATCTAAAACACTACATTATCCATGCCAGCTGCCATCATCGCTCACCAACTAACGCTCCCATGGCATTGGTGTCTATGTTTGGCCAATTGATCACCATTTCACATTTCTCACTTTCCTGTTATTTAATCTTGGATCGACCAAGTTCAGGCTTGGTGTTGGAAATTGAAGGGTTTCAGCTGAAGAAATAATTATTGTTTTTGAAGCAAAAATGTTGCTCATCATTCAGAATCTTATGTGGGCCTAGGGTCAAGACTAATAAGTAATCGACACCGGTGTTCTGTGAGGCTGTAGCGCTCACCTCTCCAGGTACCCACCTTTTGTGCTGTCTTGGTTTGCTCCATTTTTCAGGTAATTAAAGGAAGAATTAGGAGATATGAGAGTTCTTTTCTTTTAATTTTAATGTACATGGGAATAACGCCTGTCATTTCGAAGTCAATTCTAATCTTCTTCTGATCATTTTGCTCATATAAAATGAAAACATTTCCTTTGTTCATTTTTAACTGAGACAAAGTACAGTGGTACTCGCCCACGCATATAATCATTATTCCCATCGTGTACCTCTTATGGACAGTTATGGGATTGGTAAGTGATGTGATTTTTAAATGAAAACATAATTATTGTTGTTTTCATTCAGGAGTGTAGATCAAGAAATATACTGTGTACGTAAAATCGTGGTCAATATGGTCTCATTTATTTGCAAAGGAATATTGGCCAAAGTCTATTTGCCTGCATTTGGGCCTGAAGCTCTCCTGTTGTTTCCCATAATTGATTACTTTTCTAGTCCAAACATATTAGAGAGATGGTGGCAGCAACTGATTCTATGGCACCCTTAAGGGTCAGCATTATAGTGCCAATGAGGAATCCAACACATCTTCCGGCTATGACCTTTGGTGCCAAATTCTTGCGCAGGAAAGACATTGATTTAAAGGTCAGGTTCAATGGTTCCAATACCAATTCCTTACTTTTATAAATATTCTAAATCCCTATTTGAACAGCTTACACACTTACACTTACATTAGAATGCCATGTTACCTTTGGGTTTGACATACTAATTATTAATTTTGATTTCTTGTGGTAAACACAGGCTCTTCCAAACACAGGAACTGATCTGAATGTGTCGTCTTGTTCTTTCATCACTGTTACAAACTGTGATACGTAGCCTAGCATTGAAAGGATCTGCAAAAAGCTCCACACTGCATTTTGCATCCGAGCACAGTTGCAATGGGTAAAGTTCCATTCAATGTAAATATTTTTCTGGATGTGTGTCATTAGAATATTTTATGTTTAAAATGTTTCTTCTGGCACCCTCCGAATTTCCCTCTGTGCCCCCCACTTTCCTATCCTCTGGTTCAAGATCCACACCCTGCAATTCTCTATATTATTTTAAAACTTTAACGAATGACAGTGAGGGTCGATACAAGTTAGGCGGTAATACAGCGGTAATTCTGCCCTGAGCGGAGCAGCCAGCATCATGGACAGCGTGGTGAGGAGACAGAGGGTGATTCAGACATCAGGTCCTATGGGTCACTGTGTTATAGCCCCAGACCTCTCCAAAGCCCTTAACCCATTCCTAATGCCACACAGGATGATGCACTGATGAGGATGCTGGACGCTATGGAACAGTGCCAGGTGCGGCTGGAGACACTTACCGACACGCAGATTCTCCACCTCCAGTCCATCCGGGACGGTGTCCAGGGTGCCACACGCAAGATTGTCAAGGCCATGGACTGTGACCATCGTCAGGAGGCTGCAACATCTGCCGCCCTGACTGTCTATAAACAGAGGGTGCAGGAATTGACAGAAAGCATCTCAGCATTTGCCGAGGCCATGCAGGCCACCTTGTAGTTGACCATGCAACACATCTGGGGACCGGAGTCTGAGCAGTCCGACTTTGCCACTGCCACAGGGGCTCATTGCCCAGCATCCCAAAGCGTCATTCAGTGCACATGCTAGCCCCAAAGGTGGTGGGGGACACCAGTAAGGAAAAGAGGGCACGTAAGTGATCGGACATTTGTAGATAGGCACACAGGTGTGTTGGGGATGGTGTTGTGATTAAGGGTGTCTTAGGGGGGAGGATGTGTTGGGGATGGTTTTGTGGAGAGGGGTGGCTGGAGGAGGGTGTGTTGGGGATGGTGTTGTGGGAAGTGGGCCAGTGGGGGAAGGTGTGTTGGGGATGGTGTTGTGGGGATGGGAAGTGAACTGGGTGGTCCTCTTCCCATCCCATCAAGCACCTGGCATCTATTGTGTGCCAAGAAATCTGTGGACGATTTGGTGCTCTATCAAGAATTAAAATAAATATATAAATAAATGAACACTTCTCAGAGACAGAGACAGGAGAAAATCAGTCGCCCAGGAGTTTTTCTTCTCAGCAGTCTTTATTAGGTGCAGTTTACAAGACACAATCTAGAAAAAAAACACTCAGCAACATTTTGCCTTCAACCTGCTATATAGGCTATCTGGATGATGCACCATTCTTATGCAAATGACTACTTTGGTTAGAGTATGTTTCTGATAGGTCCTCATAGCCAGAGAAAAAACTCAATTCTCTATGATTGAATGGCTTATCTGGTGCACCCCAAGCCCACATTTGCATAGTAGGCATTCACTGCTTTTCCTGATACACAGAACTCAGATCTTGTTTTAGACCTGGCTGGACACATTTATTACATTCTTTAACTCCTGCCAGAAACAATTTTATCACATCACTGTCAATTCTTTATCTATTTTTCAAGGTCCTGCCAAGTTAGTTAGTGACTTATTAATAATTAATAACCTCTATTATATGATGCCAAATAACACAGCTGGTCTGTCAAATTGGTCTACATAAAGCACAGTGTGCACCTCCTATTAACAACATAGATACATGTATCCAAGTTTCCCTGGCCTTTATCTGGCTTCATCATCAATTGTGCCTGCTTTTCCTGCCAAGTTCCAAATTTAACCTTGCAGACCCAATCATCTTACTAAAGATGCTGCCAAAGGTTCTCTCATGTATTATTTTCTGTTGCGTGTCAGCACGAGTCAAGATTTTATGGGGATCTACATGTGTAGAAAATATTTGAAGATTAATGTCTTGTCAAAGGGCCAAGTATGACAGTTTTGTTCCTCCAATGCAGGAAATAAACTGTATATTTCAGCAGTGAATGTTAACTGTAGGTATTCCAGCTTGTTTAGATGTCCCACAGCTCAGAATATTGCATCATGTGTTCATATAGTTGTAGATGTTCTCAGAGTTTTAGGCATTTTTGTAATGCAATGTTTGATGGCATTAATCAGTTGGATCACAACATTCACAAAGCTGGCTTTCCATTCCTGTATCTTCTGTGCTGTGCTAGAGTCTGAGTACCTGCTTAAACCCCCTCCTCCATTCCTTACATCTCTACTGTCTGTTGTGATATCAGTGCAAATGATGTTTAGATGCATTGTAGGAGGGGTCCTCCCTTTTCTTTTCTGTGCTCTTCTGGGTTACTAGTCCAAAATCCCCTTTTGTGGCATTGGTCAGTATATGTCTTTCTGCCACTGGTCAACACATTTAAAATAAGTGAAGATAGGCTCAGTGAAGATCTCACTGAACTTGGAGATGCCTGATGGTGTAGTGAATACTGCGTCAAAAATTAAGTCTTTAATCTCCAATGTTTGAATTCATATAATTATTGCATTCAACCAATGGCGGTTGAAGAAATGATGATATGCACATTCATTTAGAATTATATATAAGCTTTAATTATATTCGACATTCATAGGTAGAGGCCCTTAGACGATGCATTTCGGACCTTTGGTCCTTCATAAGGGCGGGCTCTAAAACAAATCAACAAATAAGAGATAAGTCAACCTCAATTTTTCATAATCCAACTCTCAAATATCTTTAGAACCAAGATTAGCAGTTTCTCACAAATACATACTATTAAAAAAATAGAAATCCTATTAATCAGAATCTTGTAATCGTCGCATCATTCTCATGATCGTAAATCCCACATCTTGGCATATGTGTCGCTTGCTGTAAATCCACAAAAATGGCATATTGGCTATATGGGTGTGAGTTTGCGTTTATCTGTCATGTTGATTTATTCTGAACCAAGTTTTTTTCTACCTTAATCTTAATACAGACCATTGTCTTGTGCTTTATTGCAGGAAACTGGGTCTATAGCAATGCCACGTCTAGAAAACAGTGGTCGCCTTTTCTCTATGATGTGTCTAAGGAAAGTGAAACAATGCGATAGTCGAGAGCGTGTTTGTTGTGAAATCCACCTGATCAGATCATGATTAAGATGTGATGTCATAATGTGCTGTACTGCGAGACCCCCGGCCGGCCCATAGAGCCGAGGTTTGCTCAGAAGTACTTTAAGACGAGATAGCTGCACCATTGAGATGGATGGGGGTGCATATTCATTACTCCAACACCAATCAATAAGGACAACTCAATGGTTTGGCAAAGGGAGACAGTTTAATGACAAGTACAGAAAACGGGGACTCATGGATATCAGCATTGATGCGACAGTCCTTCTCGCTTCAACTCTAACAAACTTCATACAAGTTGTAACATTTATACTCAAAACTCGTCATAATTGACGTGTAACCCTCAAAGTTAGCATGCAATTCCATTGGTTGGAAAAAGGTAACTTTACTATAGGTACTATATCTGTATATGGTAAAGGAGTGAGGGGATTGGGTAAACACTGTCAGGCGGGCATCTAAGCCCTTCCTTCAAAAACAACTACTGTAGACGTCACTGAAAGTATGACGTCTCATTGGTTCTACTAACTATAGGACCCTAGATTATTTGGTCCATTGCGATTGGGTTAGCACCAACCCCATGCATAATTGTCTACTTTGCTTAGCAGCACGCAGAACGGTCAGCCAGGTGCAGGGTGCCCCTTCGTTACCCAGCCTTCCTTCGATTATGGTGTAATCAATCATTACTTTAATAGCCATGTGTCAATTAGTTCACTGTGGTTGGCCTCAAAACTGCATCTGGAAAGGTTCTGATATCTCTGTTTGGTCCGGTGCCAACCGTAGGTGTGAACCCATACTTCTTCTTGCTTGGCTGGTGATGTGAGTCCCACACTGTGAATTTGTCTCGTTTCTCTCAATATGTGTATTTAATTTTCGTTTCACCTGCCACCTGCCTTCGCCTTCTTATCTCGATCCTTCAGAGGCAGGATATTCTGTTCTTGGTTTGAATTAAAAGTAGCTACTGTTCATAGCTTCTATTGTTATGACCTTGGCTTCCCTTGCACGAGTTGCCTCTGCCGAGTTTTGCTAAATATGAATCTCTGCTCATTTGGCCTTTAGTAACCTTGGTTGGTTCTGCTTTGTTTGCAAACTGGAAACATACTTATAATAAGGTACTTAGTTTGTGGTAGATTATGTATAATGGTGCTTGCCGCACTACTTTTCTACTTAGCATAGCAAGCCGCACTGTTTCCTTAGCTTTCTTGCAGTTCGAAGCATATTTACAGGTGTAAACTGGTTGAATATGTTCATATTGCTTAAAGCTTGAACTTCTTTGTATTTCAACATCATTCCCCCCTTTAGGTTCACAATATCTTTATTCATGGCATTTCGTCTCGGTGCGTCATTTTTTGGTTGTCATTTCTTCTATCCGCACGTTAGTCCAGGCCCTCGTGACGTCACCATTCATCTTCCATTAAAGCCTTTTTGTTTTCTTCCGGGACACTACTTAGGCAATCTTCATTTAGTTTCAATTTGTTAATTTGTATGTAAATATAATGCGATAACAGGATTGAATCTGATTGGCCAATTGACTCAATGCAAGAAGGAATAACTGCGCTAGATTGTTTCATGCTACATGTAATTAGTTTGCCCAGTCCAACGTGCATCCCTGTTCATGATTTCTATATTTAATAGTATGTATATTTGCAAAATGTATGTAACATGCTGCTTGACATAATGGTCTTTTTAAACAGCACCCTGCAATGGGTTGGCTGCTGCGTAAATGCACATATTTGCAGACTCTACTAGTGCATAGACACAATTGTTTATGTAAACTGTTGCACAGCGGGGTGCCTAGAAGGACTATTCTTCATTCATATCACATCTTTGTCGCTGCTTTTTATGAAGAGCATAACTGCTCAACCCATATGCATGCATTAGTATTGGGCGAACCCCAAACCCTCTCCCGTAATGATAGGCTCACAACTTGTGTCAAGTGTTGGCAATAAAAGGGCGTAGGATTTTATTGTACAGATATGAGTTATGGCAAATACACAATATCACATATTATGATGGTATCATACTTTTGGGCACTGGGTCCTGAGGTTACCCCCTCTGACCCGTGCCGCCTTCTTTGTGTCCCACGACTTGTTGTGGGCACCGTACAGTGCCTTGTACTTCTTTTTGTTTTTCTCCCCTTTTTGTAGGGTGGGCGGGTTCTGTGGTAAAGAAGCAAGAAGATTTGGAAGACACTGAGTAAACAGTGAACCTCCTGTTTGCTTGGGTCCCCGTTCAGGGTCCACAAACATATTGTGTTTACTCTGAGCATGCTGCTCATATTTATAAGACCCAGGGAGGCCCTTGGTCTTTGTTGTGTATGTGGTGGGGGCTGCTGTTGTCGCAGCCCCCGGCCAGATAGCTGACTGTCTGGCCCCCTGGTGGGGGCAGATCTTTTGAACCTGGGCCCTGCCTGACGGTTGTTTTCCTTATGGTGCTTAGCACCTTGCTGTTTGGAGGAAGGGTGAGATGACTGTTCGCACCTTACCCTTCCGTGGCTTTGTGCGGCCGAGACTGCGTGTCTCCGTAGCTGGGGGGGAGGAGAGAAGCAGGCACAGAGAAGGTTGGGGCTGCCCCTCTCCCAGCTGCCGATGGTAACAGCAGTTACCCTGCCTCACTTGTGGGATGCCCATGCAGCATTGCCCATAATGTAAGGTACAAGGTTACACCAGGGTTAACAACTCGACTTGTCTTTTCTCCATCGCCTTTGTCAATCTTCCCTAAGAGGATCCCAGAAAGTGGTCATTTTGATGATCATTAGTAGATATGATGGCAGTCCATAATAATAAACACATTATAATTTGTGTTAACAGAAGAATCACGGGATCTGCCCGAATTTCCTCTTTCCGCCGGGCATTGTCTTTTGCATAAAATCTGAAATCGTTAATCGCAAGGTTTCCAAGCCTTCGCCCCATGCTCAGCTTGTAATTGGTCTTGTACTGTAATAAAAAGGTAAAAAGGTAACAATCAGGCTTGATAGGTGCCAGCAAAATTTGGAAGGGGTCAGCTATCTCCACGTACGGTTCTAGGACCCAAATAACCACACAACACAATAACACTTTGACTGCAGTGACTGCAGTGTCTTTAGGTACAGGGATGAACCCTAGAGCAGAAGGCCAAAGCAAAGTAAAAGCATGCTCATGAAAGTTCCAAGAGCAAGATCTAAAACACTACATTATCCATGCCAGCTGCCATCATCGCTCACCAACTAACGCTCCCATGGCATTGGTGTCGATGTTTGGCCAATTGATCACCATTTCACATTTCTCACTTTCCTGTTATTTAATCTTGGATCGACCAAGTTCAGGCTTGGTGTTGGAAATTGAAGGGTTTCCGCTGAAGAAATAATTATTGTTTTTGAAGCAAAAATGTTGCTCATCATTCAGAATCTTATGTGGGCCTAGCAGTCAAGACTAATAAGCAATCGACACCGGTGTTCTGTGAGGCTGTAGCGCTCACCTCTCCAGGTCCCCACCTTTTGTGCTGTCTTGGTTTGCTCCATTTTTCAGGTAATTAAAGGAAGAATTAGGAGATATGAGAGCTCTTTTCTTTTAATTTTAATGTACATGGGAATAACGCCTGTCATTTCGAAGTCAATTCTAATCTGCTTCTGATCATTTTGCTCATATAAAATGAAAACATTTCCTTTGTTCATTTTTAACTGAGACAAAGAACAGTGGTACTCGCCCACACATATAATTATTATTCCCATCGTGTACCTCTTATGGACAGTTATGGGATTGGTAAGTGATGTGATTTTTAAATGAAAGCATAATTATTGTTGTTTTCATTCAGTGGTGTAGATCAAGAAATATACTGTGTACGTAAAATCGTGGTCAATATGGTCTCATTTATTTGCAAAAGAATATTGGCCAAAGTCTATTTGCCTGCATTTGGGCCTGAAGCTCTCCTGTTGTTTCCCATAATTGATTACTTTTCTAGTCCAAACATATCAGAGAGATGGTGGCAGCAACTGATTCTATGGCACCCTTAAGGGTCAGCATTATAGTGCCAATGAGGAATCCAACACATCTTCTAGCTATGACCTTTGGTGCCAAATTCTTGCGCAGGAAAGACATTGATTTAAAGGTCAGGTTGAATGGTTCCAATACAAATTCCTTACTTTTATAAATATTCTAAATCCCTATTTGAACAGCTTACACACTTACACTTACATTAGAATGCCATGTTACCTTTGGGTTTGACATACTAATTATTTACTTTGATTTCTTGTGGTAAACACAGGCTCTTCCAAACACAGGAACTGATCTGAATGTGTCGTCTTGTTCTTTCATCACTGTTACAAACTGTGATACGTAGCCTAGCATTGAAAGGATCTGCAAAAAGTTCCACACTGCATTTTGCATTCGAGCACAGTTGCAATGGGTAAAGTTCCATTCAATGTAAATATTTTTCTGGATGTGTGTCATTAGAATATTTTATGTTTAAAAGGTTTCTTCTGGCACCCTCCGAATTTCCCTCTGTGCCACCCTCTTTCCTATCCTCTGGTTCAAGATCCACACCCTGCAATTCTCTATATTAATTTAAAACTTTAACGGATGACAGTGAGGGTCGATACAAGTTAGGCGGTAATATAGCGGTAATTCTGCCCTGAACGGAACAGCCAGCATCATGGAGAGCGTGGTGAGGAGACAGAGGGTGATTCAGACATCAGGTCCTATGGGTCACTGTGTTATAGCCCCACACCTCTCCAAAGCCCTTAACCCATTCCTGATGCCACACAGGATGATGCACTGATAGGATGCTGGACGCTATGGAACAGCGCCAGGTGCGGCTGGAGACACTTACCGACACGCAGATTCTCCACCTCCAGTCCATCCGGGACTGTGTCCAGGGTGCCACACGCAAGATTGTCAAGGCCATGGACTGTGACCATCGTCAGGAGGCTGCAACATCTGCCGCCCTGACTGTCTATAAACAGACGGTGCAGGAATTGACAGAAAGCATCTCAGCATTTGCCGAGGCCATGCAGGCCACCTTGTAGTTGACCATGCAACACATCTGGGGACCGGAGTCTGAGCAGTCCGACTTTGCCACTGCCACAGGGGCTCATTGCCCAGCATCCCAAAGCGTCATTCAGTGCACATGCTAGCCCTAAAGGTGGTGGGGGACACCAGTAAGGAAAAGAGGGCACGTAAGTGATCGGACATTTGTAGATAGGCACACAGGTGTGTTGGGGATGGTGTTGTGATTAAGGGTGTCTTAGGGGGGAGGATGTGTTGGGGATGGTTTTGTGGAGAGGGGTGGCTGGAGGAGGGTGTGTTGGGGATGGTGTTGTGGGAAGTGGGCCAGTGGGGGAAGGTGTGTTGGGGATGGTGTTGTGGGGATGGGAAGTGAACTGGGTGGTCCTCTTCCCATCCCATCAAGCACCTGGCATCTATTGTGTGCCAAGAAATCTGTGGACGATTTGGTGCTCTATCAAGAATTAAAATAAATATATAAATAAATGAACACTTCTCAGAGACAGAGACAGGAGAAAATCAGTCGCCCAGGAGTTTTTCTTCTCAGCAGTCTTTATTAGGTGCAGTTTACAAGACACAATCTAGAAAAAAAACACTCAGCAACATTTTGCCTTCAACCTGCTATATAGGCTATCTGGATGATGCACCATTCTTATGCAAATGACTACTTTGGTTAGAGTATGTTTCTGATAGGTCCTCTTAGCCAGAGAAAAAACTCAATTCTCTATGATTGAATGGCTTATCTGGTGCACCCCAAGCCCACATTGGCATAGTAGGCATTCACTACTTTTCCTGATACACAGAACTCAGAAACTTGTTTTAGATCTGGCTGGACACATTTATTACATTCTTTAACTCCTGCCAGAAACAATTTTATCACATCACTGTCAATTCTTTATCTATTTTTCAAGGTCCTGCCAAGTTAGTTAGTGCCTTATTAATAATTAATAACCTCTATTATATGATGCCAAATAACACAGCTGGTCTGTCAAATTGGTCTACATAAAGCACAGTGTGCTCCTCCTATTAACAACATAGATACATGTATCCAAGTTTCCCTGGTCTTTATCTGGCTTCATCATCAATTGTGCCTGCTTTTCCTGCCAAGTTCCAAATTTAACCTTGCAGACCCAATCATCTTACTGAAGATGCTGTCAAAGGTTCTCTCATGTATTATTTTCTGTTGCGTGTCAGCACGAGTCAAGATTTTATGGGGATCTACATGTGTAGAAAAATATTTTAAGATTAATGTCTTGTCAAAGGGCCAAGTATGACAGTTTTGTTCCTCCAATGCAGGAAATAAACTGTATATTTCAGCAGTGAATGTTAACTGTAGGTATTCCAGCTTGTTTAGATGTCCCACAGCTCAGAATATTGCATCATGTGTTCATATAGTTGTAGATGTTCTCAGAGTATTAGGCATTTTTGTAATGCAATGTTTGATGGCATTAATCAGTTGGATCACAACATTCACAAAGCTGGCTTTCCATTCCTATATCTTCTGTGCTGTGCTAGAGTCTGAGTACCTGCTTAAACCCCCTCCTCCATTCCTTACATCTCTACTGTCTGTTGTGATATCAGTGCAAATGATGTTTAGATGCATTGTAGGAGGGGTCCTCCCTTTTCTTTTCTGTGCTCTTCTGGGTTACTAGTCCAAAATCCCCTTTTGTGGCATTGGTCAGTATATGTCTTTCTGCCACTGGTCAACACATTTAAAATAAGTGAAGATAGGCTCAGTGAAGATCTCACTGAACTTGGAGATGCCTGATGGTGTAGTGAATACTGCGTCAAAGTCTTTAATCTCCAATGTTTGAATTCATATAATTATTGCATTCAACCAATGGCGGTTGAAGAAATTATGATATGCACATTCATTTAGAATTATATATCAGCTTTAATTATATTCGACATTCATAGGTAGAGGCCCTTAGACGACGCATTTCGCACCTTTGGTCCTTCATAAGGGCGGGCTCTAAAACAAATCAACAAATAAGAGATAAGTCAACCTCAATTTTTCATAATCCAACTCTCAAATATCTTAAGCACCAAGATTAGCAGTTTCTCACAAATACATACCATTCAAAAAATAGAAATCCTATTAATCAGAATCTTGTAATCGTCGCATCATTCTCATGATGGTAAATCCCACATCTTGGCATATGTGTCGCTTGCTGTAAATCCACAAAAATGGCATATTGGCTATATGGGTGTGAGTTTGCGTTTATCTGTCATGTTGATTTATTCTGAAACAAGTTTTTTTCTACCTTAATCTTAATACAGACCATTGTCTTGTGCTTTATTGCAGGAAACTGGGTCTATAGCAATGCCACGTCTAGAAAACAGTGGTCGCCTTTTCTCTATGATGTGTCTAAGGAAAGTGAAACAATGCGATAGTCGAGAGCGTGTTTGTTGTGAAATCCACCTGATCAGATCATGATTAAGATGTGATGTCATAATGTGCTGTACTCCGAGACCCCCGGCCGGCCCATAGAGCCGAGGTTTGCTCAGAAGTACTTTAAGACGAGATAGCTGCACCATTGAGATGGATGGGGGTGCATATTCATTACTCCAACACCAATCAATAAGGACAACTCAATGGTTTGGCAAAGGGAGACCGTTTAATGACAAGTACAGAAAACGGGGACTCATGGATATCAGCAGTGATGCGACCGTCCTTCTCGCTTCAACTCTAACAAACTTCATACAAGTTGTAACATTTATACTCAAAACTCGTCATAATTGACGTGTAACCCTCAAAAGTTAGCTTGCAATTCCATTGGTTGGAAAAAGGTAACTTTACTATAGGTACTATATCTGTATATGGTAAAGGAGTGAGGGGATTGGGTAAACACTGTCAGGCGGGCATCTAAGCCCTTCCTTCAAAAACAACTACTGTAGACGTCACTGAAAGTATGACGTCTCATTGGTTCTACTAACTATAGGACCCTAGATTATTTGGTCCATTGCGATTGGGTTAGCACCAACCCCATGCATAATTGTCTACTTTGCTTAGCAGCACGCAGAACGGTCAGCCAGGTGCGGGATGCCCCTTCGTTACCCGGCCTTCCTTCGATTATGGTGTAATCAATCATTACTTTAATAGCCATGTGTCAATTAGTTCACTGTGGTTGGCCTCAAAACTGCATCTGGAAAGGTTCTGATATCTCTGCTTGGTCCGGTGCCAACCGTAGGTGTGAACCCATACTTCTTCTTGCTTGGCTGGTCATGTGAGTCCCACACTGTGAATTTGTCTCGTTTCTCTCAAGTTGTGTATTTAATTTTCGTTTCACCTGCCACTGCCTTCGCCTTCTTATCTCCATCCTTCAGAGGCAGGATATTCTGTTCTTGGTTTCAATTAAAAGTAGCTACTGTTCATAGCTTCTATTGTTATGACCTTGGCTTCCCTTGCACGAGTTGCCTCTGCCGAGTTTTGATTCAGCAGTCTCTTCTCGTTTTGCTAAATATGAATCTCTGCTCATTTGGCCTTTAGTAACCTTGGTTGGTTCTGCTTTGTTTGCAAACTGGAAACATACTTATAATAAGGTACTTAGTTTGTGGTAGATTATGTATAATGGTGCTTGCCGCACTACTTTTCTACTTAGCATAGCAAGCCGCACTGTTTCCTTAGCTTTCTTGCAGTTCGAAGCATATTTACAGGTGTAAACTGGTTGAATATCTTCATATTGCTTAAAGCTTGAACTTCTTTGTATTTCAACATCATTCTCCCCTTTAGGTTCACAATATCTTTATTCATGGCATTTCGTCTCTGTGTGTCATTTTTTGGTTGTCATTTCTTCTATCCGCATGTTAGTCCAGGCCCTCGTGACGTCACCATTCATCTTCCATTAAAGCCTTTTTGGTTTCTTCCGGGACACTACTTAGGCAATCTTCATTTAGTTTCATTTGCTGGTAGGGTTTCCTCAATGGATACCTTACTGTCCATGGTTTTCTGGGTATCGGTACTTCAGTAGGTGTTGCTCTTCTAATAGGCACTGGGCAGAGCCCCACTGCGACTCTCTGCTGGTTTATTTACTCATCATACGTCACATATTTTGGTGTGAACGTTCCTGGAACTTCAAAATGGGCAACTGGGATGCAGGATTTATTTGGGACCTCCTCTACAGTGCTTAAAAATAAGTGAGGACAGCTTACCAATTCAAAACTGTATTTAGAGGTGAAAGCGAAGATATGGGTCAGCCTTGCTCTTTAAGAGCTGTGTTAGTGCTTCTTTGCCTTTATATCTAGAAAAGAGAAGGGCACATATCAGTGGATGTGCCATCCTGAGTAGTACTGATACACAAGCGTAACACATGCAATATATTTATGTTAAGGTCCGCTTACCTCCAGTGAGCACGACTTTTGCATAGTTACTTGTTGTATCGAGTGGTTAGTGAGGGGGCAGGATAAAGGTTACCTTGTCCTGTTGGGGGAAAGCATACGTAAGCGCCTGTGCTTCAGCGATTCAGAACAGTGTGTGTTTGCTGTCCTAGCCTGTAGTATTACCTTGGGCAAGCATTTATGTATATGAAAGGGGGTCTGTCAGCGTCACTGGGTTTGCAGCAACAGTGGTTGCCTGTGACAACGGGATGCCGCGACCCTCCATAAGATTAAATATGCAAACGTCATTGCGTGTTAAAACACTCCATGATAGGCGACAAACAGACTCTGCAGTGCTAATTCAAAATGTCTCAAACTTCCTCTTACATATTGACTGGACCGTTTAAGTAGGTCAGTATGAATGTTATAGATATTTTGCCTTTTTTATCAACCTTAGCTGGTCAAGTGGCACAGCGAGTAGAGCGCTCGCTTTGACATCCGTGCAGAGCCTGTTAACGCAGGTTCGAATCCCAGCAGGGCCAAACTCAGCCTTTCATCCTTCCGAGGTCGATAAATGAGCACCACACACCGTGGGTAATAATAAGCAGCGCTCAGATACCTGAGGGTTCGTAGCGCTATATAAATGCGAAATTAAATTAAAATTAAAAACCTTCATGTAATTCATATGTGGTCTCTCTTTTTTATGGATATCCTGTTCTATATGCAATCTGTGTCTAATATTCTGTACCAAAAGTTTACGGAATCAATACCCCCTTCGGAATAAGCATATAAAACTTCACAAGAAACAGTATAAATCAAGTTCTTCGTTGAGGCCCGCCGGAGACACAGTGTCAAGTCTGTTGATCCAGAAGGCCTCCCTTCGTTCGAGTGTCTTGGTTAGATTCATTTGTAGATCTTTGATTTTAATCACTTCTAATACCTGGAAGTGGATTTGTGCAAGCTGGTGTTTATGTTCCTGAAAATATCTTGCAATAGGTGAGTGCCAATTAGTTGTCCTTACATTTGACTTGTGTTCGTTTCATCTTCTGTCCTACATACGTTAAACCACATGGACTTTTGATGGTGTATATTATGTTCTGGCTTTCACATGTCACGTAGTCTTTCAACCTGATCTTCTCTCCTTTTCTAGAATGGGTGATGATGTTGCCCTTGATGACATTATTATAGTTATTATTACAGTTATTGCGTGCTAAACATGGGTAAGTGCCAGGATGCTTGCTGTGTTGATCCTTTCGTGTGTCGGTTTGTGTTTTCACTAACATATCTTTCAAATGATGGCTTCTTTTAAAGGCAAAAATGTGTTTATTGCAAAATTGGTTCTGTAATTTGTTGTCCCAATTAAGTAGTTGTCAATGCTTCAATATAGATCTTTTAATCTTTGAAGACTGTATGCTGTATTTACTGACAAAAAACAGTGGGGTTACAGTATCTGTTTTCTGTTCTCTGGGAGCTACAGGGTTACCCGTTCCTTCAAATTAACTTTCATCTTTGGTTTTTCAAGTTCAGTCTCATGGTATACTCTTTTCTTAAATGTATTCAGCATTTTTTCAGATTCAATCTCCCAGTTACTCGTGGTGTTAACTATGCGTTTCACTCTTAAGAGTTGGCTAAATGGGAGGCTTTTGAGTGTTGCTTGAGGGTGGAAGCTCAGTCTGTGTAAAAGGTTGTTTCTGTCTGTGGGTTTATCATAGATATTGGTTTCAAAGCTGGGTGCTCTTGGGAAATTTGAACGTCCAGAAAATGTAGACCGGGGTACCCGATCTCGGATGTAAATTGGATTCTTTCATCAATCACATTAAGGTATGCTAGAAAGGAAGACAAACTTTCTGATGTGTCATTCCATATAAGGAAAATGTCATCGATATAACATTCCCAATGTTTGATGTACTTATGCCATACAGGATGAGGTAAAATGTGATCCTCTTCAAATTTAAGCATGAAGGCATTCACACACATTTAAGATCTCACCTCCTTGAGGATTCTGAGTACTTCTCGTGGCCCCCAAAGTCGATGGAGGTTTTTAAAGTGGCATTTTGACCTGTGCCTCTTGTCCAAATGGTCTCTCTGTTGTGTTGCAACGTTTACTCTGTGTCACACTCACCTGGGTCTCTGTGGGAGCAATGGAGTCCTCTGGATCCTTCCTCTCATAACCCCGGGACTGGGAAGCAGACCTCTCGTAACCCCGGGACTGGAAAGCAGACCTGCCAAGAGAACAGGTGTTTAGAGGGGTTTTGTGAATAGGCTTTCTAAACCTCCCTCCGCCCTCCCTGTGTCCCTGTGGAGTGTCTTCCCTTACTGGGGTGTGGCTCACCTTTTGAATTAGAGTGGCGCGCTCTCCATCCTGCATCTGCAGGGGCGCTGAAGTCTGGGATTCCAAGCTAATTGCTCACTAGCTTCAGGCAGATGTGCGTGCGAGGTGCACTTTCCGGAGTTTGCCCAGTTACAGCACTGGGTATGTCCGTGAGTTCAATGAATGAAGAGCCCACAGGTAAGTCCAACTGTGAGTGACAAGCTCAACCAGTTGCTTCACTGGATTGCGTGTGTTTTTTTAAGGTGGGCGGTAGTTTGGGGACTGAGCGTTGTAACACTGTTTATTGTCTTTTACAGTTTTCAAAGCGGGCTGCCAGCTGGTTGCGGGCGTAGAGAGAAGAGTTCCGCTGGCCTCGCCTCAAAAGGTAAGTTCTGTGGTCGGGTGGGAGACTGAGGCTTTATTTTGTATATGCGCGCTTACTTGTTCTGACTTGTTTTCTTCTTTCTTCCGTAGGACTTGTCTGGAGCACGGAAGAACTGCAGAGCGGGTCCGGAGTGCTGGAGAACTGAAGACTGGGTCTGGAGAGCAGGAGAACTGAAGATCGGGTCCGGAAGCGCGGAAGAGCAGAGATTCTCCGGATCACGAAGAAAAACAGCTGATGGTGATCCCAGAAAATTCGAGCGATGGGAGAGAGGAAACAGGTAGGTTCGCTCCAAGCTGCAGAGCGGCTGAAACAGGCAGGAATCCAGGCGGTGGTGAACGTGTGCACAAGGCAACAGAAGGCACACGAAGCATGGACCAATTCTTGGGTGTGGCTTATATAGGCAGCCACACCCAAACACTAGAGCGTGCCTTACAGTTTCTCTCCGTTCCTGGCTGTCCCTAGGCATCCATGTTGGGAGCACAGGAAGTGGCTGGAAAACAAGGTCTACAAGAAGGTGTTCATATTAACAGTTCCTCTGTGCATGTTTTGCTTGCCAGGCTTTCACCCATCTAGCCCCTACTTGTGTCTCAGGCTTTACCCCATGTGTTTGTGTACCCATGCTAGTACCCATGACAGTCCTCCCCCTCAAGGCCCCACCCAATGGTGTTCTCCCTGGTCCAGGTTTGGTGGGGTTATCCCAATGGAATATACTTAGTAACCGGGGGGCATGAATGTTCTCACTTGGCTCCCATGACCTATCCTCTGGCCTATTGTTTCCAGTCTATTAGATAGTATAGGCACCCCTTTGTTATCTTAGAGTCCAGAATACTTTGGACTTCATATTCTAGTTTGTCACCTTCTACTACTATTGGGGCTGGAGGTGTAGCTACTCTTATAGCCAGGTGCACAGACTTTAGCAGTGAAACGTGAAACACTGGATGTATGTGTATACGGGGTGGTAAGGTTAGCTTCATAGCGAATGGGGAGATTTTAGCTTCGATTCTAAACAGGCCTAAGAACTTAGGTTGAAATTCCCTTGGGAATCTTAGCGCTATATATTTTGATGGCAGCCACACTGAATCTCCAATCTGATAGTTTGGGGCCTTCTCTTGGTGTTGATCTGCATACCTTTTTTGTGTTTCTTTGGCGACTTGTAGATGTGTCACTGCCTTCTTGGCGGCCTGGGTGATATGTTCATGCAAGGTGTTGACCGCAGGCATTTCAATTGCTTCCGGTGGATCGTATTTTGAAGTTTGTGGGTTCTGTCCGTATAAAGTATAGAATGGAGTCAGTTGAGTAGAGGCATGTGTTGAGTTGTTGTATGCATACTCTGCCATCCATAAGATCTCCAACCAAGCATGGTTTGTTTAGTGTAGCAGACAGCGAAGGTATTGCTCCAAAGTTTGGTTCATGCATTCCGTCTGCCCGTCGGTCTGTGGGTGGTGACTGGTGGATAAGTGGATTTCTACTCCTGCTAACGCACAGCATTTACTCCAGAATTGTGATATAAACTGACTCCCTCTGTCAGATATTACCAGGGATGGAAACCCATGCAATTTCACTATGTGGTCTAGGAAGTTCTGGGCTAAAACCTGAGCCGAAAGTATTCCCTTTAAGGGTATAAAGTGGGCTATTTTAGAAAAGAGGTCAACTACCACCAGGATGGTGGTGTACCCGGAACAGGAAGGTAGATCCGTGACATAATCCATCGACACTGTGTGCCAAGGAGCAGGAGGTATACTCAGGGGTTGTAGCAGACCAGCTGGTCTTTACCTTGATGTCTTATTTTGAGCGCATATCCCGCATGAGTTTACAAAATTCAGTTTGTCGTTCCGCCAGGTCGGCCACCAGTAGTGTCTCTTAACTTTGGCCAGCGTCTTAGCCCCTCCCGGGTGTCCTTCCAGGGGTGAAATGTGGTAACTGGTGAGGATCTCATCTTGAAGAGCACATGTAGGTAGGTATAGGTGCCCCTCGAAATAGGGGAGTTTGTCCTGTATGGAAAAGTGAGTCCCCTTTTGGTCCCAAGTCCTTAGCTCCTCAGCGGGAATGCTATTCTTCACTTCTTTCTTGAGCGCATCCAGCGGTGAGAGAGTACTATCGCAAATGCCTAGGATCTTTTCACTGGGGATTATGTCCATTGGATCTGGATTGTTGTAGGCCTCTTCTCCTTGGCCGATGCGAGATAATGTGTCTGCCTTGCTGTTCTTGACTCCTGGCCGATAAGTGATTACAAAGTCATATTCTGTTAGGAACAATGTCCAGCGAAGCGATCGTGATGATTAGGCCTTAGCTGAGCACAGGTATTGTAGATTCCGATGATCGGTCATGATTGTGATAGTGTGCTTAGCGCCGAGTAAATAGTGCCTCCACTCTTTGAGAGCATCCTTGATTGCTAAGAGCTCTTTGTCTATAATGGCATAGTTTAGTTCCGCTGGAGAAAATTTCCTTGACCAGAATGCCACTGGATGTAAGTGGCCTGTTGCCGGATTCCGCTGAGATATGACGGCCCCCATGGCTACACTGGACACGTCGGTTTCTACGATGTAAGGAAGATCTGGTTGGGGGTGCTGTAACACAGGGGCTGAGGTGAACCTGTCTTTCAATGCACGGAAGGCTTCCTCAGCAGCTGGCGTCCACTCAAACTTTCGGTATTTACGGAGAGGTGAGGTAATCGGATGCACCAGGTGTGAAAAGCCGGGTATGAAGCGTCGATAAAATTTGAAAAGCCTAAAAAGCTTTGTACTCCTTTTAGAGATGTGGGTGAAGGCCAAGTAAGTATGGCCTCAACCTTTCTGTTGTCCATCCTGATGCCTTGCGGAGACAACACAAACCCCACGAATTCCACCTCCGTGACATGGAACAAGCATTTTTCAAGCTTGGCGTACAGTTGGTTCTCACGCAGTTTACGGAGTACCGCTCGCACATGCGTGATGTGTTCTTGCAGGTTGGACGAATAGATGAGAATATCGTCGATATACACTACAGCACACACGTGAAGTAGCTCCCGTAAAACATCATTCATGAAATGTTGAAATGCCGCTGGAGCATTACATAGCCCGAACGGCATTACTTGGTATTCGTATAAGCCGTACCTGGTGCGGAACGCGGTCTTCCATTCGTCACCTCTTTTTACGTGCAACAGGTGATAGGCTCCTCGTAGGTCTAATTTCGTAAAGACTTGCACTTGTCGTACCTGGTCTAACAGGACTGGTATTAATGGCAGCGGGTACCTATTTTGTATGGTGACCTGATTCAATGCCCGGTAGTCTATACATGTGCGGAGATCACTCTCCTTCTTGGGGACGAAGAATAATGGTGAAGCTGCAGGTGACTTCGACGGACGGATGAATCCGTTTGCTAGATATTGATCCAGATACTTCCTTAGATGGGTGTTCTCTTCTTCGGTCAAGGCGTAGATTCGACTGCATGGTACTTGGGCCTCAGGTAGTAAATCAATTTGGCAGTCATACGAACGAGGAGGTGGAAGAGTATTAGCTTGTTCTTTAGCGAACACATCTTGGAATCCCTGGTATTCAGGTGGTAGGACTCCAATTATCCCTAGCACCGGCACTGATTTAGGGGATACGAGTAGCGGGTATTCTGAGGATTGGGATTTTTCATAACAGCATCTGCAGTCCTCTGAGAAGGCTAGTGTTCTTGCTCGCCAGTCCATATGGGGGTGATGAGCCTCTAACTAAGGCATTCCGAGAATCACCTGGAATTGTGGAGCCTTAATTAAATCAAAGGAGATTATTTCTCTGTGACCATCTTGGCAGAGGAGTGTGACATCAGTAGTGCGATGAGTAACTGGGCCAGAAAGTAGTTGGGATCCAGCTACCGAGGTCATGTTGTCGGCTATTGTCTTTGGGCTAACTGATAACCCCATCCTGTCGGCAGTCTCTAGGTCCATGTAATTGCCTGCGGCCCCACTGTAGATGAAGGCCTCAATTGCATGCATCTTGGGCGAGTGTGGTGGATTCAGGATAACTGGAATAGCAAAGTGGGAGGTGTGAGGGGTCTTTACCATGCTCGACAAACCGACCTCTATGTCTGTCGGGCGTTGGAGTTTTCCATCTCCTCTGTGCCTTTGTTTTCATCCATGGCCCCTACTGTCTTCCGAGGCAGTTTTGCTGGGCAGTTGCGGAGGAAATGACCTGATTGACCACAGTATAGGCATAGCTGTTCTTGTCACCTCCTGTCCCGCTCTGACTTAGTGAGAGGGCCCCATACTACGCCTAATTGCATGGGTTCAGGATGCGCCTCTGCAGAGGGCCGGGCCGACTCCTTAGGCCGTACATGGAATATTCTGCTCTTGGAACGGGCATGGTCCGTTTTCTGGTTTTGTAGCCATTGATCAAGCTGGAGAGCTAGATCTATGTACTCCGCGCAACCCTCCGGGCGGTTTACCACCTGTGCTAGTACATCTTTCAATTCCCCACGTAAGCCCCTGTATAACAAGGTAACTCGTTTTTCTTCTGGCCAATTTGTGTCAGCAACTAGCCGGTTGAACATGGCCACATAAGCCAGAAGATCCTGACTGCCCTGTCAGAGTGATAACAGCTCATCATCTAAGGCCTGACCTTGAGTGCGACGGGCAAAGAGCTTCTCCATCTCATGATGGAAACCGGTGTAATCTCGTAATAAGGGATCGTCCCTACTTACTAACGGGACAGACCAGTTCGCTGCATGGCCCCCTAGATATGATAGCACAAAGGCCACCTTGGACTGGTCATTGGGGAACAACCTGGGTTTCCACAAGAAATGAAAACCGCACTGGTTCATAAAGGTTCCAAACTTCTTCGGGTCTCCCACAAATCTTTCTGGTGGTGCTAATGGGATATTACCCGGAAGTACCACCTGTACAGGGGTTACGGATTGAGTCTGTGGGATTGAGGAAGCAGCAGCTCCTCCGGGTAATGGTGACAGCTCTGCCTGGGTTTGGAGCAATTGCCGGGCTATCTCATCAGTCTTGTCTCTGTTGACTATCAACTCGTGCCTCAGGGCATTTGTCTCAGCACGGGCTACATGCACTTCAGCTCGCAACTCCCCCAGAAGCTGGAACAACTGATCCACTTCTGAGGTTTCCATTGCTCAGGCAGAGGGGTTTACGGTAGGCTTCGTGTTCTGTCACGCTCACCTGGGTCTCTGCGGGAGCAATGGAGTCCTCCGGATTCCTCCTCTTGTAACCCCGGGACTGGGAAGCAGACCTCTCGTAACCCCGGGACTGGGAAGCAGACCTGCCAAGAGAATAGGTGTTTAGAGGGGTTTTGTGAATAGGCTTTCTAAACCTCCCTCCGCCCTCCCTGTGTCCCTGTGGAGTTTCTTCCCTTACTGGGGTGTGGCTCACCTTTTGAATTAGAGTGGCACGCTCTCCATCCTGCATCTGCAGGGGTGCTGAAGTCTGGGATCTGAGCTAATTGCTCACTAGGTTCAGACAGATGTGCGTGCGAGGTGCACTTTCCAGAGTTTGCCCA
The DNA here is from genome assembly GCF_040938575.1 of Ambystoma mexicanum. NCBI lineage: Eukaryota > Metazoa > Chordata > Amphibia > Caudata > Ambystomatidae > Ambystoma > Ambystoma mexicanum. The sequence continues at coordinate 1,165,997,367 of NC_090935.1, read as the reverse complement.
GTTACAGCACTGGGTATGTCTGTGAGTTCATTGAATGAAGAGCCCACAGGTAAGTCCAACTGTGAGTGGCAAGGTCAACCAGTTGCTTCACTGGATTGCATGTGGTTTTTTAAGGTGGGCGGTAGTTTGGGGACTGAGTGTTGTAACGATGTTTATTGTCTTTTACAGGTTTCAAAGCAGGCTGCCAGCTGGTTGCAGGCATAGAGAGAAGAGTTGCGCTAGCCTCGCCTCAAAAGGTAAGTCTCTGTGGTCGCGCGGGAGACTGAGGCTTTATTTTGCATGTGCGCGCTTACTTTTTTTTTTATAAACGTTTTTTATTATATTTCAACCAACAAAACAATACAGACCAAATATATAATACAAGATGCATAATACAGTTTCGAATGTGTTCATTATACAATTTGATCTCCGCTCCCCAAAACCCACCCCCCCTACGAGCCCGTCAAGTCTGTTCACTCTGTGTTCATGCTGCGCGGTGGGGTCCGTTCTCGATTGGAATCCGCCAGGTCTGGCATCGTTCCAAACAATTCCGCTATCAGTGATTTCCAAGCCAGCAGGGTTCCCACCTCTTCTTCCCCTCCCCTTATACTGTACTCCTGCCATACCATTGTCTCTGCTTCCGCCCACTTTTGCAATTCCTTCCACCATATCTCCACCTGCGGTTTATGACAGGCCTTCCACCCCATGGCAATCCTTCTCTTAGCCAGCACATATGCCAAGTCTTTCAATTTGTTCACATGCTTCAGTTTCTGCGTTCTAGGGAACCCCCCCAATAAGCAGGCCCAAGCTGACTCTACAACCAGTGCAACTCCTTTATCTGCCAGTCTCGCCGCTATCTCGCCCCAGAAGCGCCCAACCACAGGGCAGGACCAAAACATGTGTGTCATGTCAGCCTGTTCTTCATCACACTTGGGACATGCTTGTCTACCTGCATTTTTAAACCTTGATATCCTCAGGGGTGTCATGTACGCTCTATGCGTAATATATAATTGTATCTGTTTCAACCTAGCGTTTCTCGACACCTTCTGATGATACCACAAAGCCCGCTCCCACATCCCATCCTCCATTGGGGCTCCCACCTCAGTTTCCCAATCTAATCGAAGTTGCATTGGTTCTTTACCTATCCTAAGCATCAGCATATCATACAACCTTGAGATCTCATGCCCTCCCTCTTTTATGTCATATATAGTGTCTACAATACCATCCGGCTCTGCTTCGAGGACAGTTTCGGGCCAAGTCTTTTTAATTTTGCGCACCAGTCTATGATATGTAATATATTTGCCTGCGTGTAAACCTGTTTCCTCGCCCAACTCCTCGAAACTTATGATGGATCCCTCCCGCCAAACATCTCCAATCGTTGCCAAACCCACTGGCTCCCAGTGGCTTCTGATCCTCTTCCGCAGTTGCTCATCTCCAGTAGCCAGTGCTACCAGCGGTATCTGCAGGGAGCGCGGAGCTGAGGTTTCCATCATCCTGCACGCGCAGCGCCAAATCCTCCACTCTAGCATCAACATATTGGGGCGCTCTTGCATATCTGTTTCGGACAACCAGATCACTTCCTTTAAATAAAATGGGGCACAGTCTGCTCTAAACAATCCGGTTTCGGGGGTACTTTCATCCGAGAGCCATTTAGCAACATACTGCAGTTGGCCCGCCACGTAGTAGGCCTCATAGTTGGGGAGCCGTATCCCCCCTTTTTCATAGAGTTTTGCAGTTTCCACAATGCCATCCTGCATCTAGTCCCCTGCCACAAAAAGTCCCTGCATATGCTATTCAGTTTGGCAAAAAACTTCCCAGGTATGAGGTATGGAATGTTCCCAAAATAATGCAAGAGTCTGGGCAGGACCACCATCTTAAGCATTGCACTACGCCCCATCATAGCTAGCGGCAGCTTTCCCCAAAATTGCATACTGTGCTCTATTTTTCCCACAGCTACCTCCGTATTGTGCTTATGTTCTTGTTCAACCGTATGATACACGTCTATCCCAAGGTATCGAAAGGTGTCAACCACCCAAGGGGCTTGCAATACCGACAACTGCTCTGCAAGGAGTCCCCTATAGTTACCCAACGGGAAAATTACGGACTTCTGAGGGTTCACAGCTATTCCAGACAGCTTCGCGTACCGATCCATAACCTCCAAAATATACTGGAGGTTCTCCTCGGGATGCTTCAGATACAATAACATATCATCTGCATATAAAGAGATTAAGTGTCGTTCCCCACCCACTTCAATGCCTATGGTGTCATACTGCTGTCTGAGGTATATAGCCAACGGTTCCAATGCCAATATGTATAACATAGGGGACCATGGGCATCCCTGTCTAGTACCTCTGCTTAACCGCCATCTCTCTGAAATAACTGCACCCGTCTTAACTCTAGCGAGCGGCGCACTGTATAACATCTTTGCCCATCTGACATATCCGGGCCCCATCCCATATTCCTCTAACGTCGACAGCAACCATGGCCACCTAACAGAATCGAAAGCCTTTACCGCATCCAAGGACACTACTGCCATATCACCTTCATTCCGCCCCGCCCATTCAAGGACTCGGTGGAGTCGTCTGTGATTATGAGTTATGTTTCTGTTTGGAACATAGCCCGTCTGGTCCGGGTGTATGAGTTTATCTATGACTCTTCGCAGTCTGCTCGCCAAAACGGCTGTTAATATCTTGCTGTCTTGATTCAGCATTGATAGTGGTCTGTAGGAGCCGCAACTGTGCCCAATCTTATTTGGTTTAGGGAGCGGAATTATAATTGCTTCCCTTAGCGACTCCGGCAGCTGTCCCGCCTCAAACGCTTCATTTAGCATATTCAGCATCGGAGGGAGCACCTCTGCCATGTATGCTTTATAAAACTTGCTCGGAAACCCGTCTGCCCCTGGGGTTTTACTAGTAGGCAATTGTCTCACCACTGCCTCTAATTCTTCTAAAGTGATTGGTGCATCCAGCTCTTCTCTCTCTTCAGCACTTATCCTGGGTAGGCCTATATCTTCGAGTGTTTCTTTTATCCTCTCTTGATTATCCTCTTCAACATCCCCATATAGCTCTCTGTAATATTTGGCAAATTCCTGATTAACTCCCTCCTGGGTGTCCACTACACTACTGTCCTCCCTTGTTATCGCCCTGATGGTGGGTCTAGGGGTTTCGCTCTTATATAACCACGCTAAAAGCCGTCCTGTTTTGTCACCACCCGCGTGCTGCCTCTCTATGTATTTCCTATAATTCAGTTTACACAACCTGTCGCAGTGCTCTCCACACGTTTGTTGAAGTTGAAGTATCCGCTCCGCATTCGGACCAGTATCGCCCTCCTCTCTTTGTGTTTTTTCCAAATCCCTCTCAGCCTCCCGTAAATCAGCCAGGATACCGCCTTGCAGACTGTGGGACTTCGCTATGGCCACGCCCCTCAACACTACTTTAAAGGCCTCCCGCAATGTGCATGCTGAGTCTACACTACCCGTGTTCTCCTCAAAGTAGGTTATGATCTCTTCCCTTAACTCTTCCTTGAACACAGGATCCGTAAGCGCTTCCGCTCGGAGCCTCCACGTCGGGATCCCTGCTCTTGGAGGGCAGTACTGCCAGGTAACAATCAAGGGCGAGTGGTCCGACAGGACTCTCGCTTTATATTCCGCCCGCACCACTTCCGTTATTAGGCCTGACGTAGCAAAGACATAGTCTAATCTGGTGGACAGCTGTTGTGGGGCCGAGTAATGCGAGTACTGTTTTTCTTGGGGGTGCTTCGCTCTCCATACGTCAGCCAGTTCAAAATCATTGAGCAGTGCTTGTAACACCCGTGCCGCCGGGGCGGGTTTTTCCATCTTCTGGTCTGATCTGTCCACCCTTGGGTCTAGTACGCAGTTAAAATCCCCACCCCATAGTACCGCACTTCCCATGCACATACCCAGGGTAGCACTCAGGGTTCTGAAATACCTCGCTGTATTCTGATTGGGAGCATATGTATTGATTACACTTATCTCTCTGTTCTCTACCAGGCCCCTGAGTATTACCATTCTCCCGCCCGCTCCAGCAGTTTCCTGTAACACATGAAAGGGGACATGTGGGGCCACCCAGATAAGGACCCCTCTAGCATAAGCCGAGTATGTTGAGCCCACCACCACTCCTTTCCATTTCTTTTTGATCATTCCCAGTCTCTCACTTGTCAGATGGGTCTCTTGTAATAACGCAATGTCTATTTTTTTTCTTCGCAAGTATAGCATAACCTTGTTTCTCTTCAAATAACTGTTTAGACCCCTAACATTCCACGTAATCATTTTAAGGTCCCCCATGGCTTGTTATGTTTTCCGCCCCCACCTCTGCCACGCAATCAACTGTTTGTACCCGTTTTTGTCTGTTTAGGCTCGTATCCCAGTTCAAACTCCCCTTAACTACAGACACCCCTGACACTCCTCCCTTCCCCTTCTCCCTCCCAACCACACCCAACTCCCCACACCTCCCACCCCCCATTTTCCCTCCCAACCCCCCCACCCCCCTCCCCAACTGTTGCCCAGCTCCATCCCTGGATCTCAGGCTCGCCCGCATCTAGCACTTTTCTGGCTTCCGCCTGTACTCAATGCTCCGCGGGGTAAGGCCGCCCTACTGGCTAGCCTACTAAGACTAGTATGGGGGGGTAGGGTGCTCGCATTCTGCCGCTCCTATTTGCTAAGAATTCAACACACTTAACTGTATAATTACCACATATGTCTATCCTCTTTGCTATATTCAAGTCCTTGTGTTCGCCCAAGTCCATGGGATCTGCTTCAGGTGCCACCCGTACCCATTACTACCCCTCAGCCATAGTCATCGCTCATAATTCTAATGGATACCCACTGCACATCATGTCCCGCCACATGTAATGTCCCAGCCACTTATCGTATTACTTCTGCGCCTGATCCACCTCCTGTTCCGGGCACCCCTGAAGGTCTAGCCAGGTCGTCGCTTCTTCGGGCGTGTGGAAAAGAAACATCTTGCTCTTATGTATCACTTTTAGCTTTGCGGGATACAGCAGCATATATTTGATCCCCATCGCACGTAGCCTTCTTTTGATCGCCACGTAGCTGTACCGCTGCCTTTGGACCAGCATCGTGTAATCTGGATACGCCGTGACGGTGCACGACGCTCTCTCAATGGTTCCACCCTTGCGGAAGTATTCCAAAATCTTCTCGTGATCCTTATAGTTCAGTATTTTCGCTATGATAGGCCGGGGGGGAGCCCCCAGTTGTGGCCTCCTCATGAGGGCCCTATGCACCCGCTCCACAGTAAAACCTTGCGAGAGTTTTTCGGCCCCGATTTCTTGCAGGAGTAAATTTTCGATGTAGTCTGTGGGGTCTCGGCCTTCCTCTCCCTCTGGGAGTCCGACGACGCGAATGTTGTTTCTCCTTGCTCTACCTTCCGCCTCCTCCGCCCGATTCTCCAGGTTAGCTACCTGTTGCTTTAGCACGTGGACCTCCTTTGCATTGCTGCTACTGGTGTCCGTGTTGGTTTTCACCGCACTTTCCAAGCAGCTCGTTCTCTCTGCCAACGCCCTGACATCTTGCCTCAGCAAGTAGACATCAATGCCCACTGCATCTATCTTGGCCTCCAGGGAAATTCGCAAGTCAGCCATCGCTAACCCCCATGAATCTTTTAGTTCCGTGATAGCCGCCAAAATCTGGTGGTTTTCGATCGTTATGGCGCTCTCCATCGGTCCTGACGCTCCCTTGAGTGCTGTGGTCGCTGGAGACAACTGCGTCTTGGCAAATGTTTCCATAGTGGACTGTTTATTCTTACTCTTGGTGATGGTCCCTCTTCCCGCCATCTTGCCTGTGGGCGCTTAGTCTCCGACGTGTCTGCTCCGCACTTCTGTTCCGACGCACACCCAGGGCCAAGAAAGTTGACCAGGAGGGCCTCCATACCGGCTTACGTTCGCCGGGCTATTCCTGGAGTGGGTTGTGCTCTCCCACGTATTGGCTCCTTTTGTTGATCGCAGGGGCAACTCCTTATATCGCTGGCCTCTGACTTTTGGGCTCTCTGCGCAATGTGCACCGCTGGGTATATCTTCAGCCGTCTTCCCCGCGCACCACCATATACCGTGGTGCCGGCTGCGTTTAGGCACTGTCACATCCCACTTCAGTGTACCACTGGGCAGCACCTACCAGCATAACAGTTCTGTGCACCATGCCCCCCTGGCCTCTCGCATGTATTCTCGCTGGCTCACCTTCTCGGTCTTGTCATAGGTGGGGTCCTCGCATCAGACACCCTGTGAGCCACTATCCCAAAGTCCATGTGGCATATCACTGCGCTTTCACCCTTCCGCGCAGACCTGTTAATTATGCCCAATTTAGCGCTCCGTCAGGGGCCAAGAGCTCCAGGTCCATGAGTCCCACTCGCTGTAGTGCGGCGCACGTTCGTTCTGTGCAATGTTCCAGTTATGGCCTGCGGGGAGCCCCATGCTTCCAGAACAAAGGGAAGTGTTTCCCCTCCAGTTGTGTGCCAGTCCTTCACGGGCCTCCTGCTTAAGCTGCCGTTCGCTGGTCTCCCCGTGTTATGCCAGCATCCACAATGCTGGTTGCAGGGCCTTCAGTCCTCCTCTGAGCCCGCCGCATCCACTTCCAGCTCTGTGTCACAGCAGCTGTTCTGTTTGTTCGGCTGAGCAGCGGAGCCTCACCGTGCATTCGGCTTCCCCGCATAACACGCCAGCCAATGGTCTGAGTGTCTGAGGGTCGCTCCTCACGTCCTCTGCTGCTACATTGTGTCCATCTTGTCCATCATTTCTCGCGCATTTCCATTTGAGGCCCCCGATGCTTTTGTTTCGTTTCCTGCAGGCAGCAGGAGCCGCGCATCGAGTCAGCTGGTGGCCGAGGAAAGCTACCTCGTCTCTGCTCTCATTTATTGTCCGCTTCGCGTGTAATTCTCCCTCCAGGTCGTTAGCAGGGGATCGGCCCGTCTTCTCAGTGGCAGGGCAGCAATGTGCGGTGCGCTTTTATCCGTACTGCAGTTACGGCCGCTCATCCTTTGTTCGCCGCCATTTTGGATACAATGTATCCATGCAGCTAGGCTCCTCGGGTTCCTCAATCTCGCCGCTAATTGCCCAGCAAGCTGAAATCTTCTTGGGTCTAGTAGCGTATACGTTCCCACGCACGCACATCCCTTCTGGTGACAATTTTGGCCGGTATTACGTGCATTTCCTCAAGGATCAGTGTCGGATCATGGGAGCAGCTCTAGCCCGCACGTCCTACTCCATGGCTGGTAAGCCACGCCCCCATGTGCGCGCTTACTTGTTCTGACTTGCTTTCTTCTTTCTTCCGTAGGACTTGTCCGGAGCACTGAAGAACTGCAGAGTGGGTCCGGAGTGCTGGAGAACTGAAGACCGGGTCCAGAGAGCAGGAGAACTGAAGATCGGGTCCGGAAGCGTGGAAGACCGGAGATTCACCTGATCGCGAAGAAAAACAGCTGACGGTGATCCCAGGAAATCCGAGCGATGGGAGAGAGGAAACAGGTAGGTTCGCTCCAAGCTGCAGAGCGGCTGAAACAGGCAGGAATCCAGGCGGCGGTGAACGTGTGCACAAGGCAACAGAAGGCACACGAAGCATGGACCAATTCTTGGGTGTGGCTTATATAGGCAGCTACACCCAAACACTAGAGCATGCCTTACAGTTTCTCTCAGTTCCTGGATGTCCCCAGGCATCCATGTTGGGAGCATAGGAGGTGGCTGGAAAACAAGGCCTATAAGAAGGTGTTCATATTAACAGTTCCTCAGTGCATGTTTTGCTTGCCAGGCTTTCACCCATCTAGCCCCTACTTGTGTCTCAGGCTTTACCCCATGTGTTTATGTTCCCATGCTAGTACCCATGACACTCTGTTAATTCAATACAGTACCCTTACTCCCTTATGCTTTGCTTATCATTTTATTTCTACTCCTGTCTACTCCTGACATAGTATGAGCCTTCCTACCCCTCTTTTAACTGTGTCCATCTTCATTACTGTCTTAAGTGTGTTTCAGAAGGCTACACAGTATACCCGAGGTGCAGTAAAAAGTCTTCAATTTTCTACTGTGACGTTTTCCCATTCATTTGAAGAAACTCTACTACTGCGAGCATGTTTTCTTCATATCTTGCCTTAATTCAGTGATTTGATCCATTTCAAAGATCAACCGTTGCTTACATTTGTCTAGTTGCTCTCAAAAACGTATGTGATTGGAGAGCATGGATTTAAATTCTCTATAGCCATAGACCAACAGTTCCATTTAGTGCTGAAGCACTAGAGGCAAACACATACGCATACACCTTGACACACACCCACCCTCATAACTTCAGAATGGCAGCACACACACACAACAATGCACACACACACCATCCATCGCTGCTATGTACTCACACCACACAAACACACACACATACAACAAGGCACACCTCACTCAACCCTAACTTTGCAAAGTTTCAGCACCACACACACACACACAAACACACTGCCTAGCACTGAAGAACTGCTTATGATTACATGCACACACAACCCAAAACACCATTCACACATACACGTAGAAACACACACATAGAGACACAAAACACCACATTGCTGTCCCACATACAACACTGTTAGCACTAAACAAACACGCAAATACACACACACACACACACACTCATACCTCAACACTACACTGCAAACGCTCACCACTTGTGATACCACAATGGACATACGTACAACACCCCAGCATTTCACTGTATACACATACACACACCCAGACACACGCACTCACACACACACACACACACACATCACTGCACACATACCAAAAACATCCTCACCTAGCACCAAAGATATCCTCCCCTTCACAGAATCTGGATTTGCAGTGGTAAGCGGGTAGACTGCAATGTGGGGTTACTGTGTTTGCTGGTGGCCATCAGAGTATCTGGCTTTACTCTGATAACTGATTTATTGAATGTGGACTTACTTAGCTAACATGACATTGTGGAATATGGATAAAATGTGTTAAGTGGGCATAATAGGATCTGGCCTTATTGTACTAAATGGAAATAATGTAACCTGGTACTGTAATCCCAGCTGCACATAGCCAGGGCAGTGTTGTCAGTACCTGGACATTGAATGGTGGCAGCAGAATTATCTGAGTTTTGTCTGCAAAACATGGCAATGATGGGAGCTCCTTGAATTGCCATAACAAAACACTCAAATTGGGTGAGGACTGAGTCTTTTCATATAGATGTTATCAATAAATGGCATTTGATGCGAGCACCAGAGCTGATCAAGGCAATACATTACAAACAATGTTAGCTTCTGACCATGTTATGGCAATAATTGGCAAATTGAATGAGTAACTCGGGAGAGGCTGCCAATGCCAAAGCAATGCTTATATATCAGGCGAAATTAATGGATTTACAAATGCCTCATTTATTTGGAGCGAAACATGTACAGATCAACCGGAGGAGGGAGGTATTAACGAGGCAATTCGATTAAACACATCACATCATAGCAGGTGCAGTGCAAACAGATACTGGACTGACAACATCAATGAATCCATGTCATTAAAGCAGAACCTGTTATGAAAGATAGATATATTATCTCCTGTTGTGACGCCCACTATTGCACCCCAGTTTGAATGCATTAATCCCAGTTCATAGAGCAAATGTCGGAATCATAGAGAAAGTCACACACACACACACATTAAAGTGAAGAAATCTTTCAAATAACTAAAACGTATGGCACAGAATGAAGACATAACGAATACACGCACAATGAATTGTAACATTTTAAATACACATGGGTGAAGAATTACAAGAAAGATGACATGCGATGCGCAAAATGGCTGCTGTGAAATATTCATCGACATCTTGCAAATATGAATCTGCTTCAAAGGTGACATTTCACAAGAACACATACATGAAATTTCAAGCTTAGCTTTATATTATTTTAATACCAATAATGTTTAATGTGTAGTTTATTTCGTTTGGCGCTAGAGTATCTCTGATTTGCTCCAGCATGTGTTTCAGCGCTGACACTGATGTCATTGACAGAAGAATCTATTACCAGTTACAGAATTGCCCTTTTGAGTAGGCCTGCTCAAAAGAGTTTCATCAAAACTTGAAGCAGACTCATTTTAAGTTTGAAGTCTCCCAAACTACCAATCATTTTCATCACTTTGGTTCACAAGGTTTGAGCAGGTTAAGGCTGCTCCTCCTAGGGCCCCAAAACATCACCCACTGCTCTCTGTCATGTTATGTTATTGCATACTTGTAGAGCGTGCTGCCACCCAAGGGCATCCTGGTGCTTATTTTTGGGATCCCAGCAGAAAGAAAAAGGGAGAGGTTTTTGGAGGAAAAAAACCAATACCAATTATTCAGGAAAAAGGAAAGTCTTTAAGGCTTTTCAAAACTTAAAATGGTTTTCGATCGACCTCAGAGATGTGGGAAGGGTATTTCAAATACAAGCATGTGTGGACCCACACAGTCTAGAATGTATAAAAAAAATATTTCCAGCACGGGTGGATTCAATATAAAAGAACAGGCGAGACAAAGATCAGCAGTATTGAAAGTAGAGCAGAAACCAGGTTGGTTTGTTGGCAAAACAAGTTTGCTTCCTGATGTAAATGTTACTAATTGCGTAATGAATTCATGTCTATTACATCAGGGAAGCTCATTTTTGAGTATTTGATGGTGGAACCCTCTATGCGGTTAAGCGGGTACCTGCAGTCAAATATCAGCCATTTGCATGGCGGAGCGCATAACTGCAGGGCAAAGGACAGCGTACAAGCATGTACGCCACTCTGCCCTGCACTTTTGTACTCCGACTTGCAAATAAAGTAAATTCAGCCTGTCATGTGAACATGGCAGGCAGTGCTTGCAATGGATCCCTATGGGTACACCTTATTTTTTGCTGGTGTACAAAGCCCACAGACTACATAGAGAACCCCAGCATTAGCAATGGTATGAAAATGCATACTGGCGCAGATGCTGGAGAATTTGAATGTCAGAGAGGATGGGGGGGTGGCAGAAGCACCAGTTGCATTTTGCCCCTCCTCGCCGCCATAGAAATGGCTCAAAATGAGCCATGAGGTCATTCACACACGTCAAAGTCTTACACAAGATGGGATTTACTCTTACGGCTCATTGAAAATGAGCTCTTGGGAGCTTGTGTACCTACGATGCTAGCAGCCCTGCAGCAAGCAAGCTATGTGGTGAGTGGCGAATCTGCAGGCTCTAATGACTGGTAGAGCCCATAGATTCTGCAATGTGTCACACAGCTTGTGTGCCCTCTCTAGGCGCCTGCAATTACTCCCACTCAACAGCTATAATATCGGCAGCTCCAACCCACGCCCTTCTCTTTCTCTTACTCTCCTTGCCCGCAGCAACGCCTCAACACTTCTAAGCAGCCGGAATCCTGAGCTGCAGATGCACACATCGTCTCACGCCTTCTCCTGCTTTGCTTGTTTCCAGTGGTGGACTGGCCTACAGGGAACTTTGGAGATTTGCCGGTGGCCCTCTGCATCCTGGGCTTCTTTTGCCGATACAGTGGTTTGATGCTCCTCCTGGCATCTCTCTCATTCACACCAGCCCCTTCCTTCCATCTCTCCTCCAAATCAACTATTTGAAATACATTATTTTTCTATAAAGCTTCCAGTATTTTAGTCCTCACTCTTCACAAATCGTGCACGCCAGTTGTTATTATGTTTAACTACTTCTTAATGTTTTTATAGGGACAAATGTGCTTTAAATTTCACCATTTGGAACAATCTTTATATATAAAGCTGAATGTATGTGTGTGTGTATGTTTGTCGGGCTATACAAATCCACACCCTTGAAGCCACGTCTACCAAATTTTGCATGGATTCCTCTTTTGTCTGGGGCAAGATTGTTGTCAATGTTTGGATGCAAATAATTCATTCCATAGACACCCTAATTTACTGATGCTCTCCCTGATTCACTACACTTTGCACAAGAAGGAGGCCACATTTAGAAAAGTGTCTGAAGCTAAATTTTTGATATGTTGGTTATTCCTTTAAAATGTATTACTACTGTATACAGTTCGATACTGTTTAATAAAGCAGTTTTAAAGGGAATTTAAAAAAAAAGAATTACAATATTTTTGTTATCACGCCACTCCAAATATGGAAAATGGCAAGGTTACAGTTCAGTTATGTTCATTCACGAGAAGAGAGCACAATCAATCAATCTTTCTTCGACATTTTCTCAAATGTGCTAAAGCCATTGAGTGATTGAAACATGCTGCTCAAAAAACAAACATCATTTGGAAAAACGCCATCTGATGCAAAGCGAAAATCAGTATCGAGAGCTTTTGAAACACAACAACAAACAGCAGCATGACTTGATATGATATTATATGATATTCTATTTATATTGCGCTCATACACAGGTGTTTCAGAGCGCGACCAGGCAAAGGGAGGGAAACAGGGGAGAAACAAAAACAGTGATCTTACGAGGCCCAGTAACATTGAGAACGTGCAATGCGGAAGGGAAAAGGGGGAAAGTGCATGGAAGGGGGAGGAATCGGAAAGTGCAGAGCATAGGAGAGAACAAAATAAATAAATGAATAAATAAAATGATAAACAGTGGTAGTGCAGCCAGTAGGTGGCAAAGTGCTAGGTTGGTCAGATAGGGTGTATCTGATAAGTGCAGAAAAAGAGTGGGTCGGGGACTGTATGGGTACAGATACAGGCCACAGTGCAAGGGGTGGCCCGGAAGCAGTGCAGGAGGGCGGCAGTGTGAGCAAGTACCTGGACCCAAAAGGGAAGAGGGTGGCCAGGTACACAGTGCAGAGAGAGAAAGCAGATCAGCAGGGGAGAAGTGGGGCAAAGGCAGAAGCGAAGAGGAAGGACTTGAAGAGCTTCCAGAACCGTAGATGGGTCTCCTCAAGTTTCAAGGTGACGGGGAGGCAGTTCCAAAGGGAGGCCCCAGCCGCAGACAGAGATCTACCCCCAGCTCGTTTCTTTGAAAAACAATTGACCCTGGGGGAGTTAGAGGTAGGGCGAAGGGCGGTAGAGGGAAGGGCTCGAGAGAGGAGGTATTTACGGAGGGATAGTTGAAGGAATTTTGGACGCAGGCCCCAGAAAGCCTTGTGGACAATGGAGAGGGTTTTAAATGAATGCAATCCTTGCATCCACTGGGAGCAATGGGAGCCACCGACCAGAGGACAAGAGCAACTTCCTCCTGGGCAAATGAGACACCACTCGATCAGGACACGGGCAGCGCCAGGTACCCCAGCAAGTGTTTTAAAAAAGGTCTTTGTGGGGTGGCCCTCTCTGAGCCCCTTTTGCCCAGACAGTGCAATATGGGGCCACTTGGAAGAAAAATGGTCAGGGCCACCTTTGGTTCTCAGTCCAATCCTGCTTGCTTCTCCTTGTCTGACCCAGATCTCCTTGGACCTTCTAGGAAAATGCATGGTACAGTTATGGATAAACAACACTGATGCTGAAAGTAACGAAAGACACACTGAGGGTGCACCAGCTTCCATGCTCTCCATACAGCTCACAAAAGCAACAACACTCACACAAAACAACATTTAAACGTCCTTGGAATGAATAGATTTTAGGGCAAAATACAAGCATCTATGAAGCAAGCCACAACCATTTTTATAAATTGTTTATCCAAGAACAAATTACTAGACTTAAACAAAACGGCTTCCTTTTAGGTTTGTATAACCCTTCTTGTATCTTGCATATGCAGTCAAATAAAAAAGCATATATATTGGATACATTTTTGCCTCCTTATTTCCTTTCTGTATGTTGACAGTTCTATTGCAGACACAATGCAGTGCCAGAGGGATATAATATGGTGTTAAACTTCTTAGTCTGGGTCAGGTTTGGGTGGCAATGGTCAGCTTGCCAGTCTCTAAGTAGGCAGACTGAAGTGAAGGCCTTGGTAACGGCATAGGACCATTAACAGACAACCCTTCCCTGAGCATGGAGCTTGATGGTCAGCTGTTCCCTTTGATAGGTGGTGTTACCAATTCTGAAACTGCATTTTCTTCTGTTTTTTTCTTGGAGGCCTCTCTGATGTGGTGAGAGAGGCAGGGCTATAGATGAACAGCGGTGCGATGCAAGGTCACAGTGCTGTGGAATGCGTGCACACCACGCCTCAGACAGCCCAGCTGGCTGATGGCCCAACCTGAGAAGTACATAGCTGACGTGACTAAAGACGACTCAATCAAGGACCACACGGATAGAGGCAGCTTTGTGAAAAGCAGAGCCCATTGTCCGAAGCAATTTCCAACTCTTTCTCCCCCTATCCCAACGTATATGGACTTTCTAACTAGGATTGTGCTAGCTACTTCATCTGTATATAAGTATATGACCCACCATGGAGGGAAGAGCAGTCCTCCCAGGCGTTTGGCTCCTGCTTGCATTACACGCCATACTTCTCTACTTCTGGTCTCCTGGGTATTATTTGTGTCTGAGTGCACAAAGGGTCGTGGGGGAGCAGGACAAGCCAGTAACAGAGGGGTGCTACAGTGAGCACACCAATCCAACAAAGAGTACATCTTCTTCGCCCACTAAATTAAATTAAATCTTTGCACCCAGTGAAATGAGCTTGATGCTAGTAGAGTTTTTAATGGGTGGAGAAGATGTTAACTTTGATGAATGAGTGCACGTGGTGGCACACTCATTCACAAAGAGAAAAGTATGCCACTTCAAGTTGGCAACCATGCATATAAGAGGGGCTTGGGAGTGTTCCCTTCTCATTAACCATGGCAGTGCTGCGGTAAGACGCAGTGCACAGTAGGAGTGCTGGGGCCGGTGTCAGGTAATTGCGGCCAGGGAGCCAGCGGCAGTAGGAAGATGGGTGCGTTGGGAGTTTGGGTAGTCAGGCAGCCTAGGCACAAATGGTGACAGGGCGCTTGGTGTGTGGGGGAGAATTGACCAGCTGTCCTGGAGCTCTGGCTTATACTGGGCGATGTATCCCGTTTTCCAGGATGCTGACTGGTTGGTTTACCCACCATGGTTTCTAATAGCTGGTATAAGTCTTCTGTTTCAGAATTCCAGTATTTCACCTGTCTGTTTCCTTATTTTAAATATAACATTCTACCCCCATTTGATCGTGGAATGATCTAATAGTTTTGTAGTCCAATAACAAAGGCTGTACCAGGAATTATGGTCCCTGAAACTTCATTTAACTTGGTTTTATACGCCCATAATGTCTGGTATAAGCATCGTTGTGGGTCAGTAAAGCTTTACTAAATACTGTCATTTTCTTCTCAAAACAGCATTTTTTTACTAATATGAAAATGTCCTCTATCACCTACAGGAAGAACCTCATCCTCCACCTAGGCTGTGTTAAGTATATGTTGAAGTCTATTTGGGCACTACAAGACAAATATTCTGTTCTTTTAACGTTGACTTGAGCGTCACTGCACCACAACAACCAAAGTAGCCTTAAACAACTGTTCTGCCTTTCTTCTGAGATTTTCACTGCATCCTAAAAGCTCGCCCCTGGAGTTACCATCTCCAAAAAAGATGTGTGCCCCTCTTCGTTTATTACAGAACGTACTGGAGTTCTCTATTCTTTTTATATTTCGATTAGTACCTTCGGACCTGTTTATGAGTATGGCAGTGTGTCAAAAATTGGTGATAAAATGGTGGTAATTCTGTTACCACCACTTTACCACACCACAGTTCTATGAATTTTGGAAATAAGGTGGAGGATTTACCTCCATCAAAACGCTGGTAGATTCTCCACCTTACTGCAAAAATTGTCGGACATACTAGGCAGAAGTACCACTACAATTTGTAAAAATCCCTTTGGAATACAAAACTGGGGACTGACAACACTGTACCACCGCTCGGAATCCTGATAAGGGAAATAAATGTCATTAAATCGGCAGAATCAATGCCAGTTAACCGCCAGTTAACAGCCAATTTCATAAAGAGGACCTTTTCTGTATTATTAACACGCATTATTTAACTTATCCACTCCCACAGAATTTCGTTAGTTCATTAACTCTGTTTGAAGCACACTTTGGCTTCCTTTTTTAGTTTCTGTGTAGTGATTTTGCTCTGTGGTAGGATTTTCAATGGTTTTTAATGTTTATTAATTTTCAAAGTGTAAAATGAATCCACATTGAATGCTTTTGAATACCATTAGCCAACGGGTTGTTTACCGCCCTCCACCCCCATCTTCTGTGCCCGGCAGGTAAGCACTTGGGCACAGCGCCCCTTCAACCCCACTCCATCACCATTTCCACCTCCCCCACTTCCGTGCGGGCACCTCGTTCCTTCCCAGTCCTGGAGCTTTTGTTGCTCCAGGCCTTTACCCTCCATAATAATGGCCAGTTTGGAAAGGAAGAAGGGACTAACTATACTTCTCTCCTTCCAACATCCATGGTGGCCATTTTGTTTTGTAGGGTTTTTTTTAAAGTGGAGATACAACAACCGCGCCATTTCTCCACTAAAAAAGGAAACACAATTAGCACACCGAAATGCAAACCAGGTTGCTAATTGCATTCCCTGTCAGGTTAACCTACAGCAAACAAAAATCCCACAGCAAGATGTTTACTGTAAATATTGAAATATGTACCCAGAACACTACCATGGTCCAATGCTATTAGGACGAATACTTCCACACTGCAAGACTACAGATAGATATCCTGATAATTTTCGCATGAAAAAATCTAGGGTAAAACTCAAAGCATTACTGAGATTGTCTGACTCTCTCTAGGAACATAGTATACATGAGTGTAAATATGGGCAATGTATCGTGCCCTTTACTCCTGACAGGAAGGAGTCCCGAGGGGTGCGCAGGAAGCCAGAGCAAATAGGAAAAGAATGGCGGAATCCTGGAAGAATTCCAGTGGGGCCCTAGAACGAGGTACGGAAAAGAAATCAATGGATCGTCTCCTCTCCAGGGGTGCTCGAGGTTTTTGACAGACAGCCTGCTGCGTGATTTTTCTACACCCCTAATGACAATAAAAGTTACTGTTTGAATAAAGCCTTCGTGAGCATTCGCTGATATTTGGATGCGTTTATTTGGACAGGACGGCCTCGTTATAAAGAACCAGATCAACTAATGTATTTTTTGTCCTCAGATAAAAGCCCAAGCGCCTGTCTCCTGTCAGATGCTTCTTCTGTCAATAGGACTTTAATTTGAGGCGATGAGTCCTGAGTCAAGATGGTCAATACTACACTGCTGATAGAGGCGCCCAGCGCCTTCCTGGCATAGCAGATGAGTCCATGCTGGAAAGTAAGAATTAAACAGCAGCATGTGTTGTTAAAAGTGTGTTTGGAGACTCTTTCAAAGGTTTGTAGTGATGCCAACATATATATGCCGTAGAAGACACTTAACTTCCACCTCTGACTCGGTGCAGGGTGTGAAAACCAGGACCGACCCCCAAACTTTTCACCACTGAATTAAAACAATTGCTTCCATATATTTAGTTGTATTTCTAGAGCATTAAGAAGGACCCGCCACCTCTTTTGTTACAGTTCTTATAAGATTTTCATATGCACAATTATCCCCATTCTTACAATTCTTTATTTAAACTTCTGTTCTGTGCATATGGCTAGAATTTGTGGAAAGCCTACACTCGCCTTAATAATATAAGAAGCATTGATTTTGAAAGCAAAAACCCTGAAAGCAGCAATACATGTTGAATGGTTGTACATCCAAAAGCTACCATTACCATTTTTGGAAACAGTAAAATTGCAGTTAGTAAAACAAAAATGTAAGTAGAATTCCCAATACATTTATTTAATATTAACCCTGGAAACAAATGACAGCATGTAAAGGAATAGTCGGTTACCATCTTTGGATCGCAGTATGATGCATTGTGTGCTTTCTGCAGAGCATCACTTGGATTGCGATGCCTTTATCACTGTAAGCCACCCTTGCTGGCCACAGACATAGTGTGGTCGTGTAAAGTCAGGCGTGGGCGAGTTAACATCGAAGCACATGCATTTTCTGTTCGATATCTTCCCGTGGGCACCAGCAACAGATCAATGCAGGTTGCAAGATTGCCTTGTTTTAGTTGTGGGTGTTTTCATTTGGAGGCTGCAGCTGTTTGAACATGGAGAGATGATAAACAGCAAGACTAGACTGGAGGTTGATAAACGTGGACCGTTAAGTCTGACGTGGGTGACGCTGAAAGGGGGCTTAAACAATATCTGTTTTTTTCTCCTTTGAAAAACCAAAGACCCGTCGACAAACATCATCCATAAAATGAGCTTTAGTTTTAGCTAGCTCTGACTGGTGTATAATGTGCTGTTCTAGCTCTCTCTGTTTCTCCCTTCCAGCACCCTCTCTTTCTCTTTCTGTATGCGAGTGAAAGTCACATTGTCAGGTGTCCCTTAGCTACAACCACCCCAAATGTTGCTGGCAGCAGAGAGACTTCACAAGGTGGGGGGGGGGTGGCAGCATTTTTATGGTTACAAGTAGAATAACAAGGAACAGCAGTGGCAGAGACATCCCCCGTGGTGTGGACTGGGCTGGTATTTTGAGAAATACATTTTCATACCGTGTGTCGTGTAGAACCGATGGCACATTGTCCGCATGTGGGAGGCAAAGGGGGCACAGATAAATGCCTGGTCAGTGTGATGTAGGAATTTGAACATGGACACAAGTATCACAGTTGGCATAACAGAGTGTGCTTGCTGCCCATTAACATAGTGGTAAATTTGCCTTTTGACATCTTGCTGTATTCTTTTGTCGAAAACCCTGGTTTTGGATGTTATATGAAGAAAGTTGATAAGTGCTAGGAAGTTCCCAGTCAACCTTGCTTTTCACTTAAGTCTGTAGCAGAGTTATCTGATGTCTACTGAGTTACTAGGTCAGTCCGAAGGCTGGAAAGTTCATTATGGACTTGTCGAGCAGTGGACGCAGCATTGACTACATGGCTGAGAAAGGACATTGGGTGTCCTCCATTCCCCTGCCTGCTGAGAGGGGGGTCAAGCACCCTATGTAATCCTAGATATACAGCACCAGGTCACTATGCATATGCAAGGATTTGAAGGCAGAGACCACAGGAGAGTTGACATGCCATAAAGACAAAGGAGTCCGCTAACAGACATACCTTGATGTACCAAACATCTCTCACCGAGGATGTGTCGTGTCCAGAACCTATGAGATGAACTTCCACAAACTTACTTCTGAGATTCTGGGCACCTGCCATGGAAGATCATACATTTCACTGGAAGCCTGTGAAGGGTACAGAGTGTTGCAATGATGTTGTCACATCCTTTCAGTAGTAGAAGGAGTTTGGCTGCTGTATTTTGTGCTCTCTGGAGGCAGTTCACCAAGGAGTCATTGAGGCTTATGTAGAGGCATTTGGCGTAGTTAAATATTAAAAGTGCAAGCGCAATAATTGTGAGGGTTCTATACAGATATGACACTTATGGCATGGTGAGTCAGATAGATTGCAGATGGCAGAAGCATTTATGACTGGTGCTTTGACCTTTTGTTCAGGGGTAAGGGAGTTGTCCAGAGGAATGCTGAGGGGTTTGAACAACTCATTGGGCTAAAAGCAGTCCCCCACCTTTTCCAGCCAAGGGGATCTTATCAGATGGGTTGTCATAGGCAGATCATGAGGTCTTTTTTTTGGGGTTGGTCACTTAAAAATCTATCAAAGATAAGCTTCTTAATAGTGCAGCAGACGGTTTGTTGGGACGATGTCTAGTTTGTAGGTGGTGTTGGCTCCATATGCCTAGTTGTAGCTGGCAAGTCCTTGTTTACGAATAATGATCATGAGAGGGGCCATGTAGTTCTTGAAGTGAATAGAGGGGAGCTTGGATCTCTCTGTGACACTGCATTTGATGTTTTAGGCTTTGAATGGAATGGTGGCAGATGGGTGTCCCTGTCCTGTTGGAGAGAAATGGTGTCATCCACCATAATGCTGATAGTGCCAGCCCTGTATCTGACTTTTTAAAACCAGGATTTCATGGTTGAATGTAGAGAAGGGCAGTGAGATGTTCATGCATATGAGGGCAATAGGAACATAGGAATCTTCTTTGTTCTATAGATTTCCCAGATTGCTGCAAGCTTACTTTCAATTCATCAAATTCACCTGAATTCTAACTGTGTATTATATAGCATGTTGCAAGGTTCCATGCTGTACAGCAGCTGC
The DNA here is from genome assembly GCF_040938575.1 of Ambystoma mexicanum. NCBI lineage: Eukaryota > Metazoa > Chordata > Amphibia > Caudata > Ambystomatidae > Ambystoma > Ambystoma mexicanum. The sequence goes on along the minus strand of NC_090935.1, from coordinate 1,165,977,316 downwards.
TGATAGATACATTTTCCCACGGTTTTGCTAGGTGTGTAATGTTGAAAAATATGTACTAGCTGATCAGGTCACTGGTAATAGTTGTTCTGTTAGGAGGGGCTTTACGTACAGTATCTTTTGTGCCTAGTGGACGACCCCTTGCGTTCTAGGGCAACACGTATATTTCAGAAGAGGCAGGACACCTAATGTTGTTGCATGATGGTTTCATATATATCTTGTGAGCAGGTGTTCTCTGCAGAACCTACTTGATTTTTGGCTTTGGCTAGTTTTGAGAATTCCTGTTCTGTGAATGGTCAACATTTTGTCAAAGTACAGGAGTGTGTAGCAATTGAGTAGCGCTTTGGTCTGTTATCATGGACCGTGGTTTTCTATGTGGTTGTGTATCTGTGTCAATTTAGTTATAAAGAGAGATGAAAATATAATGTGTATGAAACCAATACGAACCAGTCTTTGTTTTGGAAGAATATGATAGTGTATGAAAAATAATACAAATCATTTGAACAGAACAGGAATACATTAAACCTGAATACAGTAATTAAGCTTGAAAGTGGGGATTTTCTTTTCAGAAGTTACTGTGAGCGCACAAGAGGTACCAAACCGGTATTAAGACTAGTTATAAAGTAATACAACATGCCATCACAGACCTATTGTGATGGCTTCTGTTTCTTTCGTAGGCTGATGGGTTCCTAATCTCTTTGTTTAGTTTGGGCATTTCGTTTTGTTGCCACTGTGCTGATTCTATATGGCCAATGTAGAGGACATTGTGGTTAAAGGGTGACTATACCACGGATATGATACAATATTGGGCCGTTTGCAGCACTTTACACATGACACCCAAGACCTGTGAGCTTTGCCAATGCTTGTTTCAAATGCTAGTTGCCAGTTTGGCAAGATTATGCTGGAGTGGCTGGCCATGAAGCATGCCACCATTTTAGAATTGGGTTTATAAAGGAGGGTAGAAGTGTATTGCCGTTTAGAAATGTGGCAGTTGCCAGATTGGCATCATTGCGAATGTGTAACTTTTTAACTGTGTTTGTACATATCATGTACGACACCATTGGTGGTGGGTTGTGTTGATGTGCGGTTACGCATTGGAAAGCATAAACATATGCATCGAATTTGGTAAACTGTATCTCAAAATCAAATGAAAAAAATGCATAAAACGAAAAGAAAACATAGAATAAATACCTGTTCTATGGATTTTCATGCAGAGTTAACCCTCCGCCATTGAGAATTAAAATATCAGCTGTGTGGGCAAACATTGGAACTTCATCCACCACTAATCCGCTGTCTATTTCTTCCAATGATTATGATTTACTCCTTTGGGGATCTGTTACCGATGAAAGCCAATGATTATTCTTTTGTCCATTCGGGATCTGTTGGGTTCTGTTGCCCAGGAGAATTACCAATACAGATTACTTTGCACTTCTTCCATCCTTCATGCGCTTAAACTTCTGACTTGAAGTATGAGTAGACAGATGCTGGCAATGTGAGTTATAGCAATGCCACAGGATGCCATGAACATAATGGATTGTCCGAATAGTAGCTTTGCAGCAGAAACAGCAGAGGATCCGGTAGGTTCAAAGTTGAACATGAGATGTACTGTAACTCATTCTTGTTATGCTTTTGCGAAAGAGCACCTAACTTTCATAAAATGCCAGATGGACAACCCACAATTGTGTGATGGTGCAAATGGGGCAAATGTCATATCATGCACTGCCCCCAAACCCTAAATAACATCAACGTAAATACAATATAAGGGAGCTCACTTAAATAAACGGGCTTGAGGCCTTTTATCCATCTCCATTGTTTTCAAGCAGCATGGACACTAGCAACACACTAACACAAGGAGAATAGGGACAAGTGTGTTTTGTTAAAATGAGGCAATTGTTTCTGGTCCAAATGATAATTGAATAAACACACACAAGCCTAGATCACCAGGTGCATGGTGCACCAAGACATAGGCCCTCATTACAAGCTGGACGCAAAGGGATACTGGCAATTTGCGGTACCGTTTTTGCCACCTTCCCATTGAGCCCTATGGGGGCTCAAATGGGAATGGGGAATGGCATTTCAAATGGGGATTTACCGGTCCTGCAAAGGGTGGAATGGACCGGTAAGTCCCCATAGCACCATGTTGGTGGCGGTACCGGTATTGCTATTGCTAATAGCGCCATGACTAGCACCAACCTCGGAATGAGGGCCATAATATTGCCAGAGACACTAAACTCACTTGTACACACAGTGTCTCTTTGGCCAAATAATGCCACTACACCCTGTACTAAATACTGTAAAATAAAAGAAAATATCTCCAGCAGACAGAGCACCATAAAGACAGTTATTCATCCAGTAACGCAAATAAAATTTTATGCACATGCATTGGTAGCGAATATCGAGACTGTTGGTAACTAGAACATTCAAGGTTGGGGAAACTGTCTGGGATAAATTGGCCATGGCATGAGAAATGAGGTGGGAGTATCCTTTTGTTCTGAGAAGCAGTGGTTTTATCTCTCTATTCAAAGCCACAGTAAATTAAATAATAATTGGACTGTCTAGGGTAGTTGCAACATTCGAGGCAACCTTAAGAGGTGCAAACCAATGGCAGTGAAGTATTCTTATCACTGTCAGTATGCAGTGTGCCAACCAACACGAATTGTGTGGTATTGATGTGATTGTAATGACGACTTTAGTTGGATTGATGGATCCGGGTGGGTTGTAGATAATGGATTAGCCAATGCTAAACTCCAATGTATTGGGATCTATAGGGGCTTTTATTAGTGTAGCCAATTATTATGTTAGAAAATGTCACATGTATAAGTTTATGTAACTATGAAAATCTTGAAGTTTCTTGCCTTATAATTTTCAGCTCAATGTGGACTTGTTGAGTTTATTTTTTATTTTGGTTGACTACCGGCCGACAATTTGAATTTTAAATAAAGTGAATACAGCAGATTTTTCTTGCACCCAGCACACTTCTTTATTTTTGTTAATGGACTGGTTTTGCGTGCATTAATACAAAGGCTTCATAAACATTTATTAATATATTTGCTTATCATATTTTACTCCAACTATGTTTGTCTTCATTATACATAATTGTGCAGCAAGACTTATTTCATAGTGCGGAATAATGGGCAACATGCTTCCAGACAAAGTCTCAAGGTCTCCATCTACAGAGCTCTAGGGAATGACACACCAACACTAGCAAAAGATCCAAGAAGACCTTAAACAATCTCTCACCTTTCAACTTCCAATTTACTAGATGTCTGAGATAAGCAAAACGAGGACCATCCCTGAAGAATCCTCTAGGGGCAGAGAGGCGAAGACTTTTCTTTCTTAATGTTTCTTGGAAAAGGCCTGTAAACATGTGTCTTTAAAAGGGCTTTTTCTTATGACCCTTGCTCAATTTAACCATGGCTAAGCAATCTTTAATTGCATGGAGGCCTCGGTCATAAACATGGCCAACTTACAATAAAATAGATTGTTCACCTATCCCCTGTGCTCTGTGTCCCAGGATATACCTAATCACCTGACAGACCTGTGTTACGTACCTGTTTGTCAATTCTGGTATGGTTGTATTTCCGGAAGACAGATTGTCAAACTCTTCTGTTGTTACCACCACTCATTTTGGTGGTAAATCAGTCAAATTACAAGGCAGGGAGCCTTCTTAGTCCCATTTTAGTGTCCCATAGGGTTACATTGGGGTTTGGTGCACTTGCCGCACACAGCTATTTTGCCTGTTGCGAGTCCCCCATTGTTCTAGAGGAGATAACCCCCCAATGAGTGCAGAATGTGACTCTATGGTTGGAATATGGGGGTGGTGTACAAATTATAGTACATCCGTTCTGAAAATTTTGTACCCACAGTGCCACACTCGTAATGAGGCCTCTGGTCTTTACAGCCTGCCAGAATACATTCTGGGGGGTGAGCAACCTATCAGGTTTTGTGGGAATCTGATGTCTGCAAATCTTAATGAGTTTTAAGGTGTCAGAGATTAGGAGTACACGCTTTCTTCTTCTCCGTCAATCAATGTGCGCGTGTCTGTGTTTATCAGCCTCCACTGTTTGGCAGCAAATCAAAATGAAATAGATGGCAACATTTGCTCGCTGGTTTCTAAGGTAAAAATCAATGGGCCTCATTCCGAGTCCGGCGGAAAGCAACAGTAATTACCGCCATGGCGTAAATACCATGTACGATGTGGTCGGAAGGCGCTATTTACACCATATTCCGACTTCGCGTGCACGAGTATTCCGCCATGGCGGTAAACTCCCTTGCGGCATAGCGCAAAAGGTCCCGTCAAACCCCTTACCGCCATAAGCCTAGACGCAATTAACACCACCGCCTTCGATAGAATCCGTAATTAGCGGTGACCGTAAGTTACGCAGACCGTAATTTACGGCCACCGCTAAATACCGGAAACGGAAATAACGTCATCGCACAGGAACGGGAAGCATCACGGCGGCCATATTTAAAATCACAATCCATTGCAATCCACACCATACAGGACAAACAGGACTCCATACAGGACTCAGATCGACCAAACAAACAACAGAGAAGATCATCATGCCGAAAGTTCTGAAAAAGGGGGCAGCGCGCATCAGAAAAGAAAGATTCACCCAGGATGAGTTACAGGTCCTGGTCGACACCCTGCATGAACATGCAGACATCGTATTCTGCAGCGACATGCGTAGGCCCACCATCCTCAGGAAGAAGGAGATATGGGAGTTGGTCGCGCAGAGGGTGAGCGCCGTTGGAAACACCCCCCGCAGCACAACGCATTGCCGCAAACGGTGGGATGACCTTCGTCTCAGGGTGCGGGCCATCATGTCAGCAAACCGTCAGCAGGCCCTGGAGACAGGAGGAGGCCCAGGCTCACCCATTAAAATGATGCCCTGGGAGGAAACATGTGCGGAGATGATGGGCACAGAAGCCATCGAAGGTGTGGGCGAAATGGACTGCGGTGACCCCTCATCCGCTGATGCAGGTGAGTGTCATGAGTCCAAACAGTACATGCATCCTTAATTTGAATCACCGCTAAGGGCCGCCCTAAGAGTCACATGAAGTTTGCTTCGTAGCCCCCCCCCCCCCCCCCAACATGTCGTAACAAGTGTGACCCAGGATGATGTCAGGTGCAAGGCTGACACCCATATTGGCCATTCCACACAGAGAGCTGGCCAATGTCACTCACCACTGTACTCCGCCAACATGATTGACCCCGCCAATAGTATGCTTTTTCCATCCAAGCCAAGTCCTCACACAAACCTAAATATCACCAAGACGCTGCTCTCCCATTGTGTTACCATAGGCTTGGAGTCATGATGACCCCCAGATCATTGATCATGCTGTCTCTCTCTCTCTTGCCCCCCACAGGTAGCGGTCATGAAAGTGAGGAGCAGGAAGGCTCCCGGCCAAGTACCTCCCGGCACAGGGGCAGGGTACAGCGCATACCTGCTGGCAGACACAAGGCCCATACCACACCACCTGCTCCAGCAACCCCCATGGAGGGTACACAACCCCCACCCGCGCACCTGGACATGGCTGCAGTTCCGCAGGAAACAAGCCCCACGCTACACCCTGAGGAATCCAGCATGTCAGGGGAGAATGCTGCCATGTGCCTCCTTAGTGTGCCAGACAGCCCCACATCCCATTCCGGGGTCAACGTTGAGGAGACCAACGTCTGCAGCCCTGAGTCACCATCATACAGCCAGGTTGCACATAGCGACTCCGGGTCGAGTGATGGGCCAGGCCTCACAGGCGAAGGGCTAACACCTGTCTCACATCAGCCCACATCCCCTGGCGCAACACCTGAGAGGCCTGCAGGCACCATACCGAGCCTGCAAACCACATCCCCCACAACGGCCGCAGAAGCTGTGCACTCCCAGAACCTCACGTCCATGATTGAGGAGTTTCTGCGGGACAACCGGGAATCAGGGTTGGTGCATCACAATGACCTGCAGGCTCTGGGCGAGGTCATCACAACATCAACAAACCGGCTATGTGAGGTGCTCGGCAGGATTGCTGATGCCCTGGAGGCAGCTACCCCCAGGCCTCAGCCCCAGCAGGAGGAACCACCCTCCCAGTGCTCCTCCACGCAGACCAGCCCGGTCCGCAGGTCACAACGCACAATGCGTAAATGAATCCACATGCTCGGGGCGTGGACATTGACTATGAAGCCACACACATGTGGCCTATGTAGACTTGATGGGACCATTGTGGGGCTGTTGTGGGGGGAGGGCGAGGGGGGTGAGGGTGTGCGTGGGAGTTGGGGGGGAGGGGGGTGAGGGTGTGCGTGGGAGTTGGGGGGGAGGGGGGTGAGGGTGTGCGTGGGAGTTGGGGGGGAGGGGGGTGAGGGTGTGCGTGGGAGTTGGGGGGGAGGGGGGTGAGGGTGTGCGTGGGAGTTGGGGGGGAGGGGGGTGAAGGTGGAGGAATATTTGTACACGTGTTCACATGATTGTACAATACACAGTTTGGTGTTTACTTGAAAACAGAGTGGACATTGATCATTGTGCATGTGTCTTTTAATGTCTCACAGTGCATGTAGTACACGTATCCCCACACCCAGTGCCCAATGTCCTGTCAACCTCACCCCCTCAGCTGACTTGTGACTCAGAAATATTGGTCAATCAATGCTTGTCGCACGTGACGTCCCTCCTGTGCATCGGCCCCGTGATGCTGTCCTGCCATTCCTTCCTCCTCCTGCTCCTCCTCCTCCTCCTCCTCTGGTGGGGGCAGACCCACGTCAGGGGGCAGTGGCACGTTCCGCTGGATGCACATGTTGTGCAGCATTGCACATGCCATGGTGATCTTGGACACCTTCTCGTGGCTGTAGATGAGGGCCCCACCTGACCGGCTGAGGCAACGAAATCGTGCCTTCAGTAGTCCGAAGGTCTGCTCTATCACCACCCGTGTACGGGTATGAGATCTATTGTAGTCCTCCTGGTGCCTGTTCTGTGGGTTGCGGACGGGGGTCATGAGCCATGCCTTCAATGGGTAGCCAGCATCACCTGCATGATAGTGGAATGAAGGTAAGTGTTCGTGCAATCATGGTGGAGAAATGGGCTAATCTGACATTGCAGCAGGTGTTCACTGGCCATGCACACAGCTCCCAGGATACAGTGACCCCATTACAGCGTACAATGACGTTGACTGACCCAACCTTATGCATCTCTCTACCCCACCCTTTACCACCCGGGTGGAGTATGCTGGCAGCCTACTCACAGCCCCAATGGACTGCCATGGCCCATTCCGGTTACTCACCAAGCAGCCAGGTACGTCGTTCAGCATGTCGCTCCATGTAGCGTGGTAGTGTAGAGTTGCGCAGGACCAAGGAGTCATGAGTTGATCCAGGGTATCGGGCATTGCATTGTGTGATGGTTTTACTGGCATTGCACACCATCTGGACGTTGATGGAGTGATATTGCTTGCGGTTGCGATACGGCACCTCCATGGCATGGGGCACCACCAATTCTACGTGGGTGCAGTCGATGGCACCTATGCAATTTGGCATGCCTGCAAGTGCATGGAAAGCAGCTTTGGTATCATATGTCTCCTGGGGAGTCCGGGGGAGGCATATGTAGTCCCTTCTGTGCTTGAGGAGGGCATCGAGCACTTGGTTGAGTATACGTGAGAATATGGGCTGTGAAATGCCGTGCATGTGCCCCACTGTATGCTGGTAGGTCCCTGTGGCAAGGAAGTGGAGCACAGACACTACCTTTAGTAGAGGGGGGATGGCAGTGCTGATTTCTATTAGGCTCACTATGTCGTTATGTATCAGGGCCACTATGGTGGTTATCGTGTCCCGGTCAAGGCGGTACAGGGTGTGTATCTGCTCTGGTGTGAGGTTGAAGGGGGTGGGTCTGATGCGTGGGATTGGGGGTTGACGGCGTGGTAATTGTGGCTGCACCGGTGGGGCATGCTGGCCCTGTCTCTGCCTCCTTCTCCTCCTGTGTATCCTCTGTGGTGGGGGCTGTGGTTGCTGTGGTTGCTGTTGTTGATGTTGTCGTCGTTGCTGCCTTGCAAGCAGGGCCTCCAGCTCCATGAATGCTGCGAGAATTGGTATCATCTTGGTGTGGGAGGGGGTGTGGTGTGTGGGTGTGCTCCTTTTGTGCTGTGCCTGACTCTATGGACTCCACCTGTGCTGATTGGGTGCACCTGTTCCTCTTTCTGGCACTCTTCAGGGTTGTTAACACCTTCTCTGCGATGCCGGTAATTGCGCCATGGCGTGGAGGTACTTTGCGCCCTTGTGGAGGCCGTTTTTACCGTGTCCGCTTTACTTGGGATCTGCACTGGTTTACGCCTTGGCGTTAATTCCGACGTGGTGTGTCGGGCGCGCGACACTGGTACGCTATTTACGCCGTCGTAGTTTACGGTGGCGGTAATTACGGTGTGAAGGGTCGGAATAGTCCACGTCGGTAAATGATGGCGGTATTACTTTACCGCCATCGTTTTTCCATTAGCGCCGGACTCGGAATGAGGCCCAATGTTTTCCCGAAAAGGTGCAATCATTTTCTGCTTTAGAAAAGGTACACTCGTAGATAATTATAGTACAGGGAGGCGTAGAGCTTTGTGGGTGGAAGAAACGTGTGCCTCCGCCTTTCACACAGAGGAAATAAACGTGCAATTTGCCGATTACCCGTTTCAGAAAAACATCTTAACTTCTGCTTCACATTCTGGGAATAATGTCTAAGCTGCCGAAGACCCAGAAGTGTTGTATGCTATTTTGTCAACTGAATGCTAAAACTGAATACAAATAATGAAAGCCCATTATTAATAACATTGTTTGCATAATAGTTTGGCTATAGCAAGAAATGCTCTACATACATTCAAAAGCAATGAGGCTGACTCTGTCGGGGGCATTCTGTGCTGTATGAGAAACATTTGCTATACAACACCCCACTCACAATGAGAACATTAAAATGCATTTTATTTGCATATATTAAAACACGTAGGCATATGACTGTGTTCCACTGGTATAGCTACATTACTGCGAAAAAAAAGCTGAATGCTTATTTACTGAGTATTTGGTGGTACCAAAAACACTGAATCACATTATACCGAACAAGGGTAGCAGGGGTTTCAGGTCTGTCCCCTGCTCCCCTTGTTTGGTATAATGGGTTCGGAGGTTGCGGGGGTGTCCCCTGCTTCTATTGCATGGATAGCAGGGGGATAATAAAGTAGAAATTAAAATGACAAATTAAAAAAGGACCTTCCGGCGCTGGTTCCAACCCACACTAGTGAAAGGGTTTGCAGGGGGAGATGGGAGTCCGTGGCACAGGAAAGAAAGCAAGTGTGCCGCCGACTGGTGTGTATGGTTGAACGCGTAGAGGGAGTGACCCGCCCCCAGTGATTACTCGTAACTGGTTCCATGCTTTGCACGTGATCTCCACTGGTTGACCTCTTTGCGTTCCGCTCTAGCAGGACCCTCCTAGGCCAGCACTCACAAATCATTCAGAAACATGATTGATTTTTCAAGCAAGATATGCAGACGCTCAAGAGAGGAAGACCACCACCAGATGGGGTATTGAATCTGGGTGGCGGGAAAATAAAGGTACATGTCGGGATATTCCAAAACGCCTTTCTTATTGGGTAAAGTCAGAGTATTTTATGGTATTCTAGCCTGTTTGCCAGCCCATACAAGACAAATCATATTTTTCCATAAACGGGACCAGAAGCCTGATGGGGGCCATATTGGAGCATTATTGAACACATATAAAAGTTTTGGAAAAATTAACATCTTAGCCAGTGAAATCATGGCCGCCCGAGACAAAGGAAGAAGAAGCCACCCGTCCACACTGTGTTCTAGGCTCTTGAGTACTTCCAGATAGTTTTCTGTATATAACTCGGCAGGGGATGGGGTAAAATAGATTCCCAGGTATCGCATCCCATGTGGGAACCATCTAATGTTTTCCCCTATAGCCCCTTAACGCACCCCGTGCGTCAACGGCAGTACCTCTGATTTTGACCAATTTGTTTTTAATACAGAGAGATCACCAAATCAGCAAATTGCCTGCACTAATGGTTATACATTTTCTCCGGGTTGTTTAATGTACAGCAACATGACATCAGCATATAGCGAGACAATGGACACATGCAAGGAGATGTTCACACCACAGTGCGCTTGATTTTCCCTAAAATGGCATGCCAATGGCTCTATTGGAAGGGCATAGTATGCAGCCTTGTCTCATACCCTGAGTCCGGTTGATATAGTCCAATCTAATTCAGTTAGTGAATACCGCTGCCCTCTGAGCCGTGTATAGCAATCAGACTCACTGAAGATATACCAATCCGATTCCAGAGCGCCTGAGAACCTCGAAGAGAAAGGGCCATTCTACAGAGTCGAAGGCATCTAAAACGGCCACTACTACAGGGGGTTCGTGGTTCACATTATGCATAAGTGTAAACAATCGTCTCAAGTCTTTGTGGTCCTGCCTGGAATAAAGCCTGCCTGGTCTGGAAGGACCAATGCTGGCATCTAAGGCAAGAGAAGATCAACGAGTATGTTGGCCAGGATTTTATTGTCAGTATTAATTAATGATAGGGGTCGGCACGACGAGCACATAAGGGGGTCCTTTGCCGGTTTCAGCAGAATCATTACTAGGGCAGTTATGGTAGATTTATGTGGAACACCCGAGGCATAAGAAGACTCATAAATGCTTTTGAGATGTGGTACAATAAGCTCAATATATTCTTTGTATAGCTCTGCTGTGATACCATCCAGGCTGGGCGCCTTGCCCCTCGGAAGAGAGAGGATCGGTTTACGGATTTCCTCGTCTGAGGGTGGTTCATTTAACTTTTTGCCATGCACCTGATCTAGCCAACACAGAGCCACCTGTTCCAGGTATTGCGAAATGGAATCTCGTCCTGCTTGGGATTGGGAAGTGTATAATTGTCTATAGTAATCCCGAAATATATCATTAATCATCTTTGGATCTCGACTTGTTATCCCTGTTGAGTCCTCAGCTGCAACAATGCTATCTAATAGATGTTCACGTTTAATGGTCCATGGCAACATATGGCTAGGTCGATCACCCTCTCCATATGTCACTGCAGCGATGGGATCTCTGAGAAACTTCTTCTCTTTCCATTAGAATACGCAAATACTCCATTTTCCCCTAAGTCTATTCTGGGTCTCAGGGGTGTCATATGATCATTGCTGTCTCTCAAGTTTTTTAATTTGACTCTCAATCGGCGTAATTGAATAACAGAGTGTTTTCAGGACTGCCCCTTCCCTTGATATGCAGCATCCCGTAATAAACAGTTTAAAGATCTCCCACACCACCCTTCTGTGTTACTGACGCCTCATTGGTTTGAAAAAAGGTTTGTATGTCTTATGCAATATTCTCATGAAAAAGGGCATCCTGCAATGCCCGGGCCCTAAAACGCCAGCGTAATTGCCTAGGTGGTCGGGGGGAGGGGCATGATAGAGAAATCCAAACTGGGTAATGATCAGAGAGTGATCGGGGCTGGATCTTGGCTTCCACAATGTTGTACACCAGTTCTGATGAGACCATCGTAAAGTCTATCCTAGAGGAGCTACTGTGCACCCTGGAATAAAAGGAATACTCCCGAGCAGTTGGATGTAACACTCTCCATGTGTCATGAAGCCCATGACATTCCACTATGTCTAACCACTTCAATGCCGCCTTAGATAGGAATTATGAGGATATGTCCATGTTTAGGGATATTGCAACATTGAAATCCCCACCCATATGGTCTCATAATTCGAAAACATATGTAAGTAAGTAGCATAGTGTTGGAAGAACTTAGGGCAGTCAGTATTTAGTGCGTATATATCAATTAGAAGGACCTGCAATCCGAGAATCTCACAAGCCAATAATGGAGAGCGGCCTTCTGCATCCCCATTCTGGTTATGGAGTTTAAATTCCAATGATCTATGCACATATGTGGCTACACCACGTGAATGACCCATATCTATATATACCCCAGCCAGTAATACTAGGGAGATTACTGTCCCATGTTAGATGCATTTCTTGTAAGCACAGAATGTTTACCTGGTGAATCCTAGCTTAATTAGTAATCACCCTAACCTTTTTATTATTGGTGAATCTACAAATATTCCATGTCATCACTGAGATAGTATCTCTCACCCCTTTGTTTACTGACTGCATAATAGATTAGTAGTGATATGGTAATCCCTTCTAAGGATATCCAGAATGCCTATTTTACATTCTGTGACTCCCCAGTATTGTGGTATTATCAAACTTCTGTATTGGTACTGCTTCGCCAACCCCCAAACAACCCACTACCTACCCCCACCCACGCCCGAAACATAAACATACCAGCATTAACCCCTACCATCATATAAACCAAAAAATAACAATATCATACTACCCCTGCAGTGGCTGCGGCAACAGGGAGCTGTCGGCGACCGACAGAATCCAAATGGCGACAGGCTCACCCCATCTATTTGGTCAATCTTCCTGAAAGAAATGCAGTCGTGGTCCCAGAAGTTCAGGCCCTGACAGACCTGTGGTAACATACCAAGGGTTAACTTCTGCACCATAGTGTACCTTTTTTTAATGGACCAGATGTTGTCAGGACGTATATCACAGGGATTCACGTGAGTCAGGCAGCTCCAATGTGAATCGTTCTGCGGCCTTGGGAGTCGTAAAGAAAACAGCTTTGCCTTTGTGTATCACTTGGAGTTTAGCTGGGTACATCATTGAATATCGTACATCTTTCCACCTCAGGATATTTATCACGGTTTGGACAGTTTTCCTTTGTTCTTGTACTTGTCAACGGAAGTCTGGGAATAGTTGGATTGTCGCTGAGCCCCAGCGCAGTTCGCCTTTCTCTCTAGCAGCTTTTAGTAGCGCATCTAATCCCGATAATTCAACATTCACGCAATAATCGGACGTTCCAGAGTCCTGAGTGGGGGTCTAGGCACAAGTGAGCGATGTGCCCGCTCCACGAGGAACACATTTGTTGTTGGGGGATTGGCTAAAATCTCCAGGAGCAATTTCCCAACAAACTGTTCCATGTGTTTATTATGAGTGTTCTCTGGGACTCCGAGGATATGCACATTGTTACGCCTAGACCTTCCTTGCAGGTCATCGTTCTTAACCGCTATCTTCTTAACAGACTGTTGTAGGAGGGATATATCCTGCTGCAAAATAGACACTTTGTCCTCACCTTCACTAATCCTCTCTTCAGCTTTAGTCATACGTGCTCACAGTCTGTCAATCTATGCTGCAGAGATATCAACTTTACAAGTGAGGGCATCGATTTTTGGACCAAATGTATCTGTGCTAATCTTAAGCGTTAACAAGATCTGATTAAGAGATGAGACATCCAGTTGTGAGGGGCCTGGGTCAGTCGGTTGGGACGCTGTTGCTGCCATAGGTCTGGGAAACGGATCCATTTTAGCTTGTTTCTTAGGGTTCACCATAATACGCTATGCCAGAGGATAATCAGAACTCTTACAATTTAGTGATGATTTGTGTAAGGTCACTTCCAAAGGTGCCTCTCTGCAATCACACCGTCCTAAATATATGAGTAAACCAGGTTGCTGCACCAGGACAAAACAAATTGTGGAGATCTCTATTGTCCTTCTTCCAAATGAGCAAACCAGAATGCAGGACTGCCACTGTTGATATTGCAGCATATCCATGGCATTTCAAGTCACCTTGATGCATACACGTAGGATGAGGGGAAACTCTGTTATTTGATCCCACACATTGGTCCTTAGATTGCAATGTTATGAGTAGTGCTCGCCGGCAGGACTGAGAGTGATTCATATCCACTCTCACAGCACCATAACACAGTTAATAATGGTGGGGCTTTTTATTTTTTGTGTGTGCACACACCTTTTCAGCCATCTGTCAGGGTCAGACAGTTCTTTTTAGCAGAGGGAGGTGGGCAGCATCATCCCACTGCATGCAGCTCCCAGTTGATATGGGGGGACGGATATGTGCACAACGGTTGCACCCCAGCTCAGGGAGGAGGCAGAAGCAGGCTCCTCCAACGATCTCTGCAGCAAAAACACCAATGCCTCACTCGCAGACTGGCCTGCTTCTCCATTCGCTGCCGCTGCTCCTCGCCTCTTGATCCTGGTCCTGTGGGAGTGCCGTTTCTCCAGCCACCCTCCCGTTCCGCAACTCTTCTGTGGTCAGGAACATGGTGTCACTGTGCTGCCGGAACTGCGTGGACAGCCCCTGGGACACACGCAGTACAGCCACGTTCCTCCTTCTAAGGTGGCCGGGTCCAACCCATTATCAACCTGGGCTCGCCACACGTCACACTCTGGCCAGTGTCAGTTCTTTGCACAGGAAGTTCTCCAGGAGCCTCTGCAATGGCTTTAAGAAAGCCTGCTGCTGCCAGTATCTCCTCCTTTCACGTCAGGACAGCTCTAGCGACCTCTCCGGAGCTCCAATTTGCAATATTTAAACACTGTTATGTATTATATCGCTGATTCTTACTGTAATCAGGTTCATATGCTTCAGGAAGGCCAGGATATATGATAGGATGTTTAAGCCTTTGCCCAAGCTCTCTCAGGCTGCAGCCATTTTGTTAGCACGCAACAGCGCCCCCTCTAACAAAGATAAGGGTAATAGCCATTGATTATTACAAGACGGCCAGCCACCAGGGAGCTTAAACATTAAATGCCCACTGAAGAGCTTTAAATTGTTCTTTGTCAGCAAATCACTGATGTGGAGGATCTAGTGTTAGAAGGCAATGAGGTGATAACACTTCTGTATATACCTTAGGGAGAAAGAACGCAGCTTGTAATGCAAGCTCAGCAAACTGCACATTTAAAGCCCCAGAACTAAAATAGAGAAATGAATATATTGCAAGACTGGTGTGTTAGAGAGAACTGATGTACCCAATAGGCCCTTTTCTCTGATGTTACTAATTATATTGATGCATAAGTAGCCCATTTATTTATAGTGCTTCATGTCAGATTCCTGCCGGCCAAGCAATGGAATAACAGGTTATATCACACATTTTGCTAGTACTCAATGAATTGTGCCCTGAAGTATATAGTGTTTATTCATTTTGTTTTTCCTCTATTACAGCGCACAAAACCCTTGGGTATCAAGGCACTAGTTACATTGAGGAAAGGAAAGGGGGAGGGTGGGGAAAGGGGGGGAGGGCAGTGTGGGATGTATAGAAGGGGAACAGAGGCAGGCGGGGGGGTCGAGTCTGGAGGGGTGCCACTTGGGGTGGACAGTTAGCTTTCAGGGTTCTTTACATCAGGACAAGCATCAAGTCTGAAGAAAGTGCTCTATTAGGTGAACAGCCAAGTCTTTAGATTTTTGTGAAAGGTCCAGTAGGCAGGTTCCTTTCTGAGGACCGGTGGGAGATTGTTCCATAGTTTGGTGGCCACGACTGGGAAGCTCTTGCCCCCCACCGAGATGCCACTGAGTTGGGGATCTTGAAGAGGTGACAGTTCATGGATCTGAGTGGTCGGGCGGGATGTATTTCTCCACGCAGCATGAGAGGTAGATCAGGACTGTGTTTGAAAGGCATCTATGTATTATGGATAGAGTTTTGAATTTGATCGTGTGCGCATCTCTACTGGCTTCTGATACGTCGTCAAATCTGGAGAGACCTGTACCCGCTCGGAGCACATTATTCAGAATACTTTGAAGTTTGTTCAAGTTGCGCTCGGAGCTGGCGGCAAACAAGGCATTACCATAGTCAAGTTTTGCTCCTGTGATGGCTCTTGCGATAAAGAGGCAATATGGGGTGGTGCGGAAGGGTTTGCTAGCGCAGAAAAGTTTGGCGGTGTAGGCCGCTGATGAGGCGATAGAGTTCACAAGTGGAGATCCGGTTTCCGTCCATAGTATACTCCTTGCAGGCTGGGACTATGTTGCGTAGTGTGGAGTGGGAGCCGACGATAATGATTTCAGTTTTATCATCATTGAGGCATAGTAAGTGAGATTCCATCCAGTTCTGCATGACTTCATACACTTAATTGATGGTTGCAGATTGCTGTGCATGGGATCCAGCGAGGGGAATGTGGAGCGGCGTGTCATCGGTGTAGTTTGTATATGAGATGCCGAGAAGGTCAAGGTGGCCGAAAAGGGGTTTTGTGTAAATGTTACAATGAGTGGGGATGGGCAGGAGCCGTGAGGTACTCTGCAAGTGACAAGTGTGGGTGAGGCAATGAATACTTGCGAGGATCTGTTGGCTAGGAAAGATTTGCTCCAGTCGGTGGTAGATGTGGAGAAGTTGGCTGTAGAGGCGAGTTGGGAGCACAGTATCTGGGGGTCTACAAAGTCAAATGCTTTGGAGAGTTCCACCATCATCAGAAGTGCACATTTGCTAGTGTCCTTGATGGCATTGAGTAGATTTTTTAAGTCTAGTAGGGCGGGTTCGTTGTATGCCTTGGGTAGAAGCCTGACTGGTGAACACCCAGTATGTTGATCTCCTCGAGGTAATGTTAGACCTCGATGTAGGCTATGCTATCCAGAATCTTGAGGAGGTAGGGAACCGTTGTGATGGGGTGATAGTGTGTGGGTATGGTGGGGTCAAGGGAGGGCTTCTTAAGCAGCAGAAGGACCATGGTTTCCTTCAAAGAGGTTGGCACCAATTTGGAGGCAAAGGAAGCATTAATGATGGCTGAGATGATTGGAGTAAGTGACTCAGCACAGTCTTTCATAATCGGGACTGGGCAGGTGTCACCTTTGCAGAAAGATGGTTTTAGACTGTTGATGATCTTGGTGACTTCAGGGACTGAGACCGGCTAGAAGTTGAAAGGGGTGCAAGTGGGGGTTGGTAATTCACTGTGGGCAGGGGGTGGTGGTGGTTTTGACAACATGGCTTAATGTTTGGAGAGGATTTTTACTTTGAGGGAGTTGATTTTCCCAGTGAGGCGTCTTGGATTTTGTTGAACCAGGCGCTATCCACTGTCAAATCTAGCATGGGGTGTCTGTAGCTCCCAGAGGATCGTGAATAGTTCCCGGGAGTTGGATTTGGCTTTACTGTTCCTGGAGTTGTAGCTGCTGGCTTTCGCAGTGCGGATTTCCCTTCTTTAGTACTTGGCGAGGGAGGTGAAAAGAGCTTTGGAGGCGGGAGAGGGGTTTTTCATCCATGATAGCTCTGAGGCATGCTTTTTGGCTCCAGATTCGAGGAGCTCAGGTGTAAGCCAGATGTTTGTTTTTAGTGCCGGTTTGGCTTTCTGTTGTTTGAGCGGGGCAAGCATGTTGCCTAACTGAGCAATAGTGTAGTTGTAGAGGTCAACCAATGCTTCTGGGTCAGTCATTGAGTTTAAGGGGTGGGTGAGGCTAGCAACTAGTGGGGCGAGGTTGTTCTTGTTAAGATTGTTTGTGCAGCAGGCCAGGCCTTCTGGTTTTGAAGGGTCTATCAGCTTGTGGCGGGCATGTCGAAGGCAATGGTGTGGTGGTCAGACCATGGGGAAGGTAAGGTGACATTGTTAGTGATGTTGGTTTTGAAGGGTCTATCAGCTTGTGGCGGGCATGTCGAAGGCAATGGTGTGGTGGTCGGACCATGGGGAAGGTAAGGTGACATTGTTAGTGATGTTGCAATTCAGGTCACTGATCCAGTTAAGGGTGCGACCTTGATCGTGGGTGGGCTTGAGGGATCGTTGCATAAAACCAGCTTGGTTAAGTGCGATGGCTACACTGGTGGCAAGGGTGTCTATGGGATCATTGAGGACTACGTTGAGGTCCCCAAGAATTAGGATTTTAGAGTTAGGCTTAATGGAGGAGTTGATGCTTTGTAAGAGGTTGTCCGCAAAGGCGTGGCTGGGCCCAGGGGGGTGGTAGACAATGAGGAGGGTGAAGGAGTTGGTTGGGGACGTGGAGAGCTTGGTGAGGAGGTATTCAAAATTGAGGATGGCGTTGGTGTTCGTGCCTCTGATGGTGATGATGTTTTTGAAAATGAGTGTGACGCTGCCTCCTTTGTTGGGGGATCTGTCGCATTTTAGGATGGATGAGCCCAGAGGAATGCTGATGGAAACGGCTGGACTAGCCGCGGGGTGTAGCCAAGTTTCTGTTACGGCAAGTAGGTCAAGGTTGTTGGAGGTTATGAGGTCATGAATTTCAGATGTATGAGCCGGGACCGATCTGACATTGATCAGGGCGCAGTTGATGGGCTTGTGGCCTGGTCTGGTGGGGTGTGCGCAACTGTGATGTACGATGTGGCTGAAGAATGTATTGTGGGAAGCGTGGGAGGAGCTGGGTACGCAGTCTGAGGAACCTGCTCCTAGTGAGGATCGGGGGCATAGTTATGGTGGGACCAGAGCCATCGGGTTGATTGGGGCATGGTGTGGGCAGGAGGGTTGGGTGGGATCGCCAAAGTGTTTACCTGCGGTCCAAGTGTAGCGGGCATCCCTGGAAGCTGGGCTGGGATGCGTGGAGGGGTGTGTTGCGGTTCGTGAGAGGGGGGGCTGTTGCGATTCTCAGCTCGGTCCATGGTTGTTGAGTGTCCATGATATGATATGATATGGCATTTATAACGCGCCTATACACAAGGGTTTCAGCTGTAGATGTGAGGCGTCTGCGGAGGTGCAAACGGTCGGGAATAGAGGGCGCTTGCATGCATGCAGTGCAAAGCGAAGGATGTAGTGGTTGTATTGTGCGGCACCATTGCACGCCACCTAACACCTGCATTGCATAACACTGGGCACTTGGCCTGCGCAGGCTTTGCTGCAGAGGGTTTAACAGGTAGGTTTCAAAGCAAAGCGTAGTCAGACGTTGATGCGATACGTTGCGTAGAACGTAGCGGACGTGGATTGAACAGTGTGCTCTGCGGACCTGCAATGCACAACCCTGCGCCCTTTGGATGTGCAGGCTTTGCTGCAGCGGGTTCGGCAGGCAGGTTTTAAAGTAAAGCACTGGCATCAGAAAATGCAAGATTCCAATGCCCTTGTCCTTAAATATATAAGCAGGGATGTCATTTAGGGGTCACAACTGCGACCCCTGCGTTCTTCCTTTCTACCCCTATAGTCTCCCTTGCTACCCCCAAAAAATAAAAAATAAACATTATTATTATTATTTTTTCTTAATGCAAGATGAAAGTTCCTGGATTGTGTCCAGCGCCATGTTGCTCTTTGCTTCTGGAGGGGCTGGCTTTCTTGTTCAGGCCTCTTAAAAAAAGAAAAAAAAGGCAGGGGTTCCGCAAGTTTAACACTTTCAGCAGTGACCCTAAATAAATGAATTAATGGGAATACCAGATCATACCAGATCATTTGTCTTTTTAGAATTCTATGCAATAATTGCTAGACTCATTAAAGGTTTATTTCAAGCACACTTCAGGGGGCGAGTCACTGATTTAGTCTGTTCTTAAAACTCAACTCAGACTTTCATCCTTCTCAGGTCGATATATGAGTACCAACACAGGTTGGGTGATATTGTATGTATATTTGTTCTATATAAAGCGCTTAAGTGTAAGTGCTATATAATGGCACATCATTATCATTTGGCCATGGACGTCTGCTTGCATTCACAGTAATTTGGTAATATGGGCCTATTCACACTGATCTTAATGATACATTTGGCAATCCATTATTTTATGAAATGCATTCACATTATAGTAATATGGTAACCATATTTTTCGTAGTGTGCTTAACAACAATGCTATGATGCTGGTCAAGTGGCACAGCGAGTAGAGCGCTCCCTTTGACATCAGTGCAGAGTCTGCTAACGCAGGTTCGAATCCCGGCGGGGCCAAACTCAGCCTTTCATCCTTCGTAAATGAGTACCACACACCGTGGGTAATAATAAGCAGCGCTCAGATACCTCAGGGTTTGTAGCGCTATATAAATGCCAAATTATTATTATTTTTATTATGTCACTTCCGATACCTCTGGCATTTTGGTGAAATGACATACCTGTATTTAAGTACTGCTATTTTCAAGGCTGCAAAAAACTGACATTAGTTTGCAAGGAAAGATTTCCATATGTACCCTATACCGACCCCCATATATATTTACTGTGAACTCCCGCGACAGACAACAAATGATGAAGGGTCTATGTAGGAATGGGATGGAGAATTGAAGTATTCACCCTGGTGTTGGTAAATAATCAGGAAACATGAACCCCTCCAGACCAGGTATGTAACAAAGCAAAGTGCGTCTTTATTATATCTTGGTTACACGTAAAGGTAGATATAGGAGAGTGGTTAATAGCATCCTTCTAGTTCCTGCATCCCTCCAACAATACCAACCGTCAACTAGAGAACACTCATTCCACAACACTCCACGCGCATCATAATATTCTCACATTCCACTCAGCCTTCGGGCTGACACAACTCAAACCTAGTACTAACTAGACATCCTGCTCCTCTTAAACAACCAAAAGATAGGCCACAATAGCTGTGCCCAAATGATTAGGACAGATAACAACATCCTTAAAGTGATTAGCCATACACCTTCTGTCCTGACGGCGCAACCGTTCACATGAGAGCATAAACTTACCCAACTAGCAAAACCTTCCAATAATCCTATCACCTTCTATCAGGACCTGCCACATCCTGACCCCAAAACTCCAATAAAGCACAATGCTCGCGCTTTACAAAAGAAAGCAAAGAAAACACCCTAACACTCTGTATACTGTCCAAAATCAGAAACTCCCTTAAATACAAGATAGGCATAGATATGAAGACACACCACAACATCATCTTCCCAAAGAAACATTAAAACAAGTAGGACAAGTAATAGAAAAGGTACTTACAGGACAAAGATCACACAAAACGAAACTGCAACACAAGCTAGTTTTGTATAAAGAATAACCACAGATAACCACAAGAACAAAAATCCTTATGATAACTGTTATGATAACTGTGGAAAATAGATAGAATGTTACCAGTAGTAGCACTGACACTTTTCCATCACCACACTAAACACTGCCGGCAACCAGACTTCCATAACATAAAGCGCAACATTTCTGTGGAACGAGTAATGCCACACCAAGCCTGCTGGGGTAGGTGCACCAACCGTACAATCTATTTATAATACCCAGACTGCTGGCTTGGAACAAGAACCTGAATCCAAAACCAGACTTCTGAATAATCACAATATCCAGACTTCCTTAGCGAATCTGCTGGGGTAGGTGCATCAACCATCTAACCAATTTCCAACACCCAGACTTTCCCTTAATTGATGGCCAGGTACAACCCCATTGCTACCTGTATCCAAACCAGAGTTCCCAATAATCTCAATACCCAGACTTCCTTACGACTGCTGGCCAGGTACAACCCCATTGCTACCTGTATCCAAACCAGAGTTCCCAATAATCTCAATACCCAGACTTCCTTACGACTGCTGGCCAGGTACAACCCCATTGCTACCTGTATCCAAACCAGAGTTCCCAATAATCTCAATACCCAGACTTCCTTACGACTGCTGGCCAGGTGCACCCCAAAGTGCAACCCAGTTTCCAATAACCAGACTTCTAATGAAACACTAATGCTGGAAGTTACACTACTTGCGCATCAACAACCCCCTTAAGAGCCAAGGAGGAGATTGTTGGTCCCAGCAGCATGGGGAACACCATTAGGAGCATTTTTCCTGGCCGGTAACTGCTGGCAGGTGCACCACAAAGTGCAGCGTAATTTCCAATTACCAGACTTCTCCTGAAACTGGTGGGATTTACTAACCACGCATCACAACTACTAAATAACTTCAAACACCACGATGCGCTACCACTTCCAGAATTCCTTAAACCTTAACACTGGAACTACGAAGATATCAACGTTTTAAATCAACTGCAGGGTTGTCCATTCCCCACTAAATCCCAAATCAACAATTAAACACACATGCACTCCCCTGAACACACATATAGTTTCCATCAGGCTGGCGTGCCGCATCTATTAGGACACCCCAGTTGCCACACAACACATTAATATCACAATATCAAGGTGACATCATCTGCTATACTTACAATAACAATATAACAGTAATACGTGTATACAATACACAATAGAGGCACTGAAGTTGCCTTGCCCCACATTTAAAGCAGTTAATTTTCACATTTTTTTTAACATCATATTTCATTTCTGCCCATAGTTCTGGCAATTAACACCACCCCTATTTAAAATTGCATAATTCTGACCGTTTCTGTGAACATTTCGTCCATCATACACCTCCGTTGCTCGCCCACGTATCATGGAAAAGCAATTATAAAAAATATATATCATTTTGAAAATCTGTATCATCACTTTATGTGCTTGAATGCCTAATGTAACCATAGAGATTAGAGTCCTAACTTGCATCACGGACACATCACAATGCCAGATCCAAGATGAGCAAATCGCAATATTCCCTAACAATGTGTAAGCATTCCCGATAATCCCAAATGAAAGATGAATTAGCATCTTGAATATTACAGTCTGTATTGGATTCCATTGTCACTAATCAGAAGAACATATTATCTCCACCTATCTGTAATTAGATAGCACTGAATGTACACTACTGTACTGCACCACTGCTTATCATTAACTTTGAGGCGCAATTTCCACTCAGCAACACTTCTCGGTAATATATCAACAATTCAATGTTAGCTGGATCAGTAGTTCTAAAATTGAAATCCTGCACATACAGCATAGTGTTCTTCCCGCAAGCAGAAGTAATAAAGCTACAACCTGAACTTATTTCCTCCCGAGCCGAGGGTTATGCACAGGAACGGGACGTACTAGACAACATCAGCTCTCAGATCAGTCAGCCATGGCGCAGCACTATTGCTCTGACTTGTCGCTCCAACTGTTTATGCACATCGTGCGTGCCAGCCCAATGGCATGGCTGGAACGCAGGGGCTCTGCTGGGCACACGCTGCCCAACGGCCCCCATGAACCTCCACTTGGCCCCAAATCTCTTCTGTGGGCCACAGTACTCGACTCCATTTGTGACACGGCATCACAAAGAGGGACTGGACCACAAGTCCCATAATCCTCCATACTTAACACTAAACGCAATGGCACTCAGAAAACAGTTGAATTACCATGGTATTTACTGGTCCCAACCAGTCTCCAAATCCTCTGGCTTCTCAAGACCTCCATGTAGTGACTTCACAATACTCTATAACCACTGCTGGTCTGCTGCTGAACTTCATAAACCTCCACTGATCCCTCTTGGCAAAGCTTCTCAAGGGCTGTGCAGTACTCTGGGTATGTCAGGTATAGGACTTCATCTTTCTGCAAGTTCCTTCACTTCTTCTGGGCACATTGGAAGCATCCTCGCCGCCAAATGATGTATTCACCCTGGTCTTGACAAGAAATCAGGAAACAGGAACCCCTCCAGACCAGGTATGTAATAAAAGGAAGTGCTTCTTTATTATATCTTGGTTACACGTAAAGGTAGATATAGGAGAGTGGTTAGTAGCATCCTTTTAGTTCCTGCATCTCTCTTAGAGTGCTAACCGTCACCTTGAGAACACTCATCCCACAACACTCCACGTGCATCATAACATTCTCACATTCCATTCACCCTTCAGGCTGACACAATGCAAACCTAGTATCACAGGATACTACAAGAATCTTACTTACCAATAACACGGTTAACACTGCGTTATGTTAATCTTCTTGGAAGGCACCTGGCCAGCTTCTGGCCTTTTCCTGAGTACTGCCCTGGGTGCCTGTCTGCTTCTCGAACCTCCTATGCCTAGGCTGATTCAGCAATGATGGGCAATTAAAGACTGTCCGCTGGCGCATACTGAACACACTGACACAGTCCAATATAATCAATCACCTGTAACTGTAGCACATGTGCTGATGGAGTCACGTGGGGTCAGGCCTGGCCACCCTTGGAAGTGAAAGCAACAAATGTAATAATAGAGGCACTGAAGCATTTAGCTGGAGGCCACCCAGTTGCGCCACTGGCAAACCTGTAGTCGGGCAATCCGGGAAAGTGGTGATATCGACAAATATTGGCACTTTTTTAATGGACCGCCCGACTGGGAATGAGGCTCATTGTGTTTTATTCTTGCCTTACACCCCTTATTCATTACTCAGAGTACTGCATTGTGCTATCTTTGCTTATTCTCTGTTCTTTCCCCATGGGTGGATTTTGTGTTTTTCTATTGAGTTATTTTGCAGATAGTGTGATTTATTAAAGTAGATCTATTTTTATAGAACCTTGTTTATACATTGTTTTGATTTTGGACAGTTATGCTTTTCTGTTTGGATCACAACTGAATCATATTCACAGCCTTCTTAAGAGCATAGCCTTTCCTGGGCCCGTGTAACCACAAAAGTCAAATGGGGTATATCTCTTAAATGTGCCTGCTTTACTTTTATAATTGTGATGGTTCTTGGTTTACAGCGGTGTGAGGGCAGAGAGGGCATTTTAGACCCTAATCATCCTTGTACTTCTGCAGAACTGAATCCAATTTCTCTCATTGGTGGTAGCGTTTGAGATTTGAGACAGTCTGTGCCTACAGCTTAGCCAGCCACAATAAAAGTGTGCATTTACCATTAGTTTTCACTGCCAAGGTATTTTTACAACCATGAAACTTAACATGAGGATTGCGCAGACCTTGAAAGCATTAATCTTTCTTGAACTCTGTCAAGCAAGGGGACTCCCTCATGGCAGTAAGGTTAGGAAAGCTGAATTGTTAAAATACAAAAAAACGTTTGAGGAAGCTATGATGGTAGAGGATTCTCAGGGGGCTAGCAGTGAGCGGGATCCCCCAGCCCTTTTGCCCACATACCTGGGGGCGTGGAAACAGCTGGGGAGAGTGACAGTAATAGAGATTCCCAGCATTCCTCCCACAGGGCTGGCACTGTAGTGTCCCAAGGGTCACAGGACTCCCACAAGTTGCACTCGTCAATTCAAAACCGTGCTTCAGCCATGTACTGAACCTCTGTTAGACCCTAAGGGACCTATGCTGGGAATGACTCTGATAGACTAATAGATGAAAGGAGAGTAGCCTGGGCCGAAAAGAAGCAGTGAGAAAAGTCTGCCTTAGCAGAGAGGTAGCAGCAAGCTGCTGAAGCCATAGCTAAAAAAAGAAGCAGCGGAACTATGCTGGGGATGACCCTGATACATGCTTGAAGTTCTTTATGGACCAACACATGCACCGCAGTGAAAGTTTATAAATAAGCTGTAGAATAAAGTCAGGTTGTCGTGAAATAATACCTACGGGTTATAATTTAAATTTATTATAATACCCAGAATAAATAAAGACCAGATGTCCTACTTGGCAATGAGACTCCTTTAAAATCATAATGTAAATGGAGCGGCAAGATATATCACTATATAATGACCCAGTGAGGGAAACTGACAGCGAATGTTATGTATAAACATCAACAAACATATATTTATGATGGCGGCCATGTACGCTGGCACAAACACAATGTTTTTATAAGAAGACATAAGCGTGATGGTTGCTTAGCAACATCCCGATGCAAGAGAGGAGGAGCGTGACCAACATGTCTGCCTGAATGCAGCCGCTACCGTAAACAACCTGTGTAAGTAGATATTCGATTTTAGTGAGTTATCGTACTTCATTTACAAGTAGACAGGGAGAGACATGGGCCTTACATCCGGGCCTTGGTGCCGGGCCCGAAAAGAGTTTTGGCTGACATCAGGATACTTGAGAACAACAATACTAAACAATGCTTCCAAAATATCACCAAACAAGAAACGGAAACCATCCATTCACTGAAGTCTAATAAAGAAATAATTTTCAGAAAAGCAGATAAAGGTGGGGCGATTGTTATGCTAAACAGACAAGATTATATAACAGAGTGCGATCGCCAACTCAGCGCCAACACATTCTATGAACCTATCTTGAAAGACCCCACTAAGAAGTTACAACTGTCAATTAATACCAAGATTGAGAAAGCTCTGGAGAGTCATTGGATATCTAAACAGGAGGCAGAATACCTTATGACTTCCAAGCCTAACATTCCAAAGTTCGATGTACTGCACAACATTCATAAAACATTAGTGAATCCACCAGGGAGACCCATAGTTTCAGGTACAGGTTCAATTTTGGAACCCTTGGCAAAATTTGCTGATCTCTTTATAAACCCTTTTGTAAAAGATATGCAATCGTACATCCAGGACACGACTGAGATAATTAAAATGATTGAAGGATACCCAGTTGATGATGGTGACATACTGGTAGGACTATATATATTGTGTCATTATATACTAAAATTCCTCAAACAGCAACTCTCAATATGGTAGAAGACGTACTCCTGAACAAAAGACACAATGGCCAAACCCCTAATTCCTTCATTGTATGATTACTGAAATGTCTCTCACTGAGAATAATTTTTCATTCAATAACACATTTTTCAAGCAAATTCATGGCACAGAAAGGGGGTCTGCAGTGGCCCCTACTCTGGCTAATCTCTAGGTAGAAACGCTGGAAACCAACATAATCTTGGCTGACCACATAAGAAGCACATTAAATTATGAAAGCATTTTTTTGACGGCATTGTGTTAATATGGCATGGCAGGGTTACGTCCTTTGAATCCTTCTTCACGTGGCTGAATGATCAAAACCCGTTTTTTTAAGTTTACTGCAAACCATGACAAGGAAGCCGTTCATTTCCTTGACTTAACAATATATGTTGACAATGTTAAAAGATCACTTAAAGTAAAACCTTTCCATAAATGAACAGACAGAAACTTGTTATTATTACACTGGAGCTTCCATCCGAGACATACAAGAGAGAATTTACGATTCAGACAATTCCTCAGACTCAAGAGGAATAGTGCACCAAAAACTGAGTGTGATCATGAAGCTCACGTTGCCAGATAAGCTTGTGAAAAGGGGATACCCTAGGAAAAGTGTGCAAAAGGCTTGCAAGCATGCAGCTAACAATCATAGAGAGGCATCACTAGAATATAGACCGAAATCCCAAAAGAGGGATGAAATAACATTTGTAAGCTCATTCCATCCATAGTCAAATTAATTCAGTAAAATAATCAAACGCAGTTGGAATATATTGGACAGTGGTGAATTCCCTTTAGACCAACCAAGATGCGCTTTCAGGAGAAGTAAAAATGTAAAAGAGCCAACGACAAGGAAGGACATATATGATTGCACCAATACACAGAAAACGCTGACCCAACAGTGGGGTATTGAAAAAGCCACTGGACATAGTCTGTGTGGCCAATGCAGTTGTTGTGCCCAAACCTCTAGAAGTAAAGTCATAGATTTGGGACTGAGAAACCCATGGCAACAAAACGTTTTGACTAATTGAAATACCTCAATGGTAATTTATGCTATATGGTGCCACTGCACACACTTGTATATAGGAAAAACTGAACGTAAGAACAAAATACTTATAGGGGAACATAAGAGCTGTATACAGAACAGAGTACTTTCAGCGCTGATGGTAGGTCATTTTAATATAGCAGACCATAAATGGGAGGACTTGAGATGGATAGTCCAAAAGAAAACTGGACAAACTAACAACAAAGAGAATGATAAACATAGGTTATCCATTCAAGAACAACGCCTGATGTACCGGACTAAAAGCAATGAGGTTGGTTTAAATGAGGCGATCGATTGGCAAGTTCTACTGTACTGTAAGCCAGATACCCACAATCAAACAGTTGTTCATATACAGTTGCAATGTTCTAATATTATTAGAAGGCCAATACTATCAACACTATCCTTTATTACCAGGCTGATCAATATCTGTGCCTTTAGATGCCAGGCCCACACAGCTGCAGATCGACACTGGCGCCAAAACCTTAAGATACATTACAAAGTTAATTGACAGTCCGCTCTAAGTATACTGTTTATATCACAACATTTACGTTTGCACTAACTAAACACTACAGAGGTCCGATGCAGAATGCTTGTTGTCCCTGGTAATCAATGTGAAGAGATCTCACCTCCAATATGGCCGCCGGCTTATACCAGTAGAGCCGAGGCTACTCACGCACTGAGGTTGAGATGACACGTGATGCACACAACGCGACTATACATTGTGATTAACGCAGCAACTGTATCGAGGATTGAACAGAGAGTGCTAGCTTTCCACTGCACCATTACGCAGCATGTTCTAATGCATACGATAGTAAGTACATGCAGAGAGTGGGTCGCTGAGTAGCGAGCATGTAATTCGGTGCTGCGGCTCAGATTATTTCAGATAAGCTTTATGTGCTCATGACACCAATGCACAATACATGAGAGTATCGCATCATAGCCATGCTTGCGGCAGTCATAGTTTAACTGTTGGTGAACGCATGACTCCCTCTGTAGTTCACAATTTTACACCGCTTCGGGTTATACATTCATTATCCAGTAATCCGTTCTGTATATGCCTTTCTGCACACATGGTGGATCTTCCAATGCAATGGAGGTTGTAGCCAAGTCTTATAGCTCAATATTGAACATAACTGATTAAGAGAATATCAAGCATCTTTTTAATTCACACAGCGTGCCTGTTGCATTTTGGGGCCACTACTTCATCTGTTTGTACTCTTGTAGATGGAGTAACAACATTGAAGCTATGGTAACAACTACCACGTGCTACTTGATTCAACCAACTGAAGACTCTGATTCTGAATGCAAAAAAATGAGTAAGTGTGCCTCTGAAACCTCAGAGCTTCCCATTAAATGACGGTTATATTGATTTCGAAACTGCGATCCCCTAGAGTTTGGTAGTAATACACAATTTTGCTTTTGTTTTTTTAAGGGTGCCGTAAGGTTTGTTGCTGAAGATATGTTTTTGGTGCATTACCTGTAAATGAATAGTGGTAGCATCTGCTGAATCTACCAATATGAGTAAAATGTATCTGAGGTATGATGTGAGAACTTCCTAAGTAATGGCTGTTCTTTTCTCTATGGTCTAGGAGACACTGTATGACTTACTTAGCGACGTTGGACATCGAATAACATCGACTACAAATCGAAAGAGATATACTCCACTCAATTATAATATTAGTGAACTCACACGTAGTGCCTCATTATAACTCTGGCTGTAGCCGTGCCGATAAAAACGGCAGGCTGCCGCCGGAGTTGTGCTTTTTTTCCAGCACCTGGCTTTAGGGAATAACCATGGCATTACAGCCCCGGTGGTCCGTGAAAATGTCACTCCCCGTTCCCATTCGAGTCCCATAGGACTCAACGGGAATGGGGAGGACGGAAGTATTGCCACCGTTCATAATGGTGCCGGTGCTTCCGTCAAAGTCTCTGGGCAGCTGCCGTTCCACCCGCCAGGCCTCAGACCTGCAGCCGCCCACAGAACTCGGAGTGTGCCGGTCCTGTAAAAATGGTGCCGGTGCGCTTACCAGCACCGTTGTTACCGGACCAGCACACTCATAATGAGGCCCATAGTGTCCTAGCGAAACTGAGGACCCCTTGTGTTGTATTTTCTGCTGCCATTAGTTAGACCAGTTAGGCCCCTTCAGTTCCCCTGAAGAAGTTCCCCAGAATTGTTTGCAATTAATACATGAGTCACGAAACATGCTGGGTTTTACATAAACACCTATATTGAAGAGTGTTTCGAGATCAATTCATGATTGAGGCATTTTATGATGTTGCTAACATCTGCGCTCGAGATGAAGACTTGATTAATCTTTGAGGAATTGCTCAATGCAAATTTGTGGACTTTTCTAGACGGTATAATTTGTTTTACTAATACCTTGTGTATGAAATGTTAACATATTGTATTTTGGACATGAATTTTTAAGATTGAGTCACTTTAGAGGTTATAGGCACAGGTCACTTTGTTTAAGCATAGGCCACTTTCAGATGTTTTTAAATTGAAGTTGTTTTACATATGTACAAAGAATACAATAGGTGTATGTTTCAGAAATGGTGCCCCGCTAATTTAGGATATTGAATGGCTTGAACTCCTAGGTAGTCTATACAATCGAGACATAGGGCCTCATCACGAGTTGGGCGGTAACGCAGGCGCTATTAGCGCCAGCGTTAATAGCACTACCGCCAAACCCCCCGGCGCTAATAGCGCCGGATCACGGGTTTGGCGGAACGGGTATTGCCCATTCTCCACTGAGCCCATTCGGGAATTCCCCATTCCCCATTGGGCTCAATGGGGTATGTTCGCACTCTTACCGCCGGCGGATTTCCCGCCAGTGGTAATCGCGCGAAATTTCAGCGGATTTCCCCTCGGCTCGGAGGAGCCTGAGAAACTTGGAAAGAAAAAACGCAGCTTTTTCAAACACAACCGTGTTGTGTTTCTGCCTAAAGCTGCTTTCCCATTTGGGGCATTCGAGCTCCCCGTGGGGAGCCCGAAAGCCCCAAATGGGAAAGTAGCTTTAGGCAGAAACACAACACGGTTGTTTTCTGAAATGCTAAACGCTGCAGTGTTTCTGCCTAAAGCTGCTTTCCCATTTGGAGCTTTCGGGCTGGGAGCCCGAGAGCCCCAAATGGAAAAACAGCTTTAGGCATAAACACTGCGGCATGGAAACACAACCGCGTTGTGTTTCTGCTGCCTTGCCTTTCACTTTGGGTCTCCGGTTATGTTTCAAAAACGCTGCGGTTTTTCTTTCCAAGTTTCTCAGGCTCCTCCAAGCCGGAGGAGCTGGAGAAACTTGGAAATAAAAACCGCAGCGTTTTTAAACACAGTAACTTTGTATTTATGTGTGCGGTAGCTTCAAAAGATACCGCAAACATAAATACAACGTTTTTAAAGCTGCAGTTTTATTTCTACGTTTTCCGGGCTCCTCCAGCCTGGAAAACTTAGAAAAAAAAACGCAGCTAGTGTTTATTTTTATTTAAAAAATAGCACTTACCGAGATGCAGCTGCAGCTTTTTTCTGCCTGTAGTCTCCGGTCTACGTCCTCCGAGTCCCGGCACCAATGAAGGAAAAGCCACCCAGTGGTAGCTTTTGTTTACTACAGCTGGCTGGCTTTTCCTTCATTAGTGCCGCAAAAGCCAAAGCAAGCACAGCGGCGGGCATCCATTTCACCAAATGGATTCCCCCATGTGCTTCCCTTTGAGCTTCATTTTCTCAAAATTTTACATAATTGCCAATCGATTTTTTTTATTATTGGCCATCTTTTTTTGCAATAAACATTTTTGGGCGAACCATTCCTTTAAGGAGTCGAGAGCGAGATGACCTTGTGTTAGGAAATATTTTCTTTTTGCTGCTTTTTTTCCATTGACATCTATGTAACTCCCAAATTGTTGCTGTTGTTTTGTACCTGTCCTGACTTTTGGCAGCAAGTGAAGCCTTTTTACTTCACTTGCCTTGCTAAGTTCATCTGTTTCGGGGGCTATGAAATGTCCCCATGGCTATCAGTGCTGACTGGTGAAATTCTTTATTTGTTTTAGTCTGCACTCTTCCCCTTAAAGTGAAGTGTTGTAGGTATACTTTGGGCCTGATTCACAGAAGCATTGTATAATGGAGCAATCCCATAGAAAACGTTCTGTGAATCAGGCCCTTTGTGTCTCTATAGCCATGTATTTCCTGAATGTGTGGATACATTCACGATGAAAAGAGGCTGTTGGAGGCACTTCTCTTTGTACTGCGTTTTTTAATTTGTGTGCGTACTTTTGCATTTTTCCACTTGCCTTACCATATACTCTAAAATGGCCATGCCAAGAGATTTTCGACTGTCCTTTGGCCATCTTGTATTTTGGCATTTTTCCTGCAATCTAAGGGTTGGATTTTCCATATATGGTAAGCCTTCCGCTTTCCTGGGTATGTGTGTGTTTGTGTGTGGTTGGATGTGGGGGCTGGGACTCTCTGGTGCCAGTTGTCATCCATGCTAAAGTGTGTCTGTTGCTGGGCATACGTGGCCAGAGGATGTTCAGGATTGGCCAGCACCTGCTATTTTGAATAGTGCAATTCCTTATCATTGGTCAGTTTGGAGGCAACTCTAGCTTACATCTTGGATAAAAGGAGGACTTTTGCAGCCATTTATCAGATTGTTGTTGGAACCAAGACCCGTATGGAGAGGAGGACTCCACTGAAGATCTGGAACTCAGTGTTGCAGCCAACCAGCAATGTCTTGTTCAACCATCCCAGCGAACCCTTCTCTTTTGGTGATCTCCAGAAGGTCTTCATTGTTGCTTTGACCGCAGGGCCAGGGGGAACAACCAGACTAGAGCTCTGCTTGAGAATCCTGTTCTTGGAAGCTTTCAGTGGTGTGACGGAATCAGTTTTATCGTGGGCTACCTCACAGCATCAGTGTTATCCTGAGTTCCGACTTTTGACTCTATCAACCCTCTACTTATGAAACAAGAGGCCTCCCCCTGCAGTTACAACTTTCCAGCATTAAGAGGGGACTTGCGGGATCAGCTGCTTTCCTTCCACCATGAGAATCAGCTTCCACCATTTCTTCGAAGTGGCCATCACTGTGCTCTGCCTACATCATGTCCTTGAGGGTCATTTGTGGTTGTTGACAATGTGGTGGTCTTGTCTTCATTGTTCAAGGGTCATCCAGCTGTCCAGTATCGGGAACCATCTAGCGTGACCGCAAAACTGACCACTAGCCAGACACAAAACCAAATGCAGATGGTGATGTCTGCATCTATGACCCCTAGACGTCATGCAACAGATCCAAGACACAGAGTATGGGGGCTGGGCATATCCAGGAACTGCCACAGTGGTCCCAGCATGAATCAGATCACAGTGTGTGAGTAAACATACATTTCCTACATCACCCATATTCATGGGGTTAAACAGGCAGAACGTCTTTGCCCCACCTCACCCATGCCTGACTATGAACGGTGGAGTTCTGGTCAAGGATCCTCCCCTGGTTTCTCCCTAAGTTGGTTACAATGGGTGAGGGTCTCCCGAGAACTTTACTTTCATTGTTCCTAAACTTTGAGAGGCTCACAATTATGTGTTGGCTTTGTCATACATGTTTAGGCTCCTTTAAAGACTGCTAGCCTACTGAATCGAACATGAGACTGTAAGGGCATCAGCCCCAAAATATTTCTATCTAGGCAATTACTTTTAAAGTGTAATGACCTATGCTTATAAGGTTGTGTATCCTGCTTCTAGCCCCTTTCTATCATATTAGTTCGCTACTTTGATACTTTGTTGCCTTGCTATCTACTTACTTGCTTTACTACACTACAGTTGCTAAACATGTATTGACGTGTTTGAAAAGTAAGGTGTTGGTGCTCTGTAGCCAGAGAACCGCAAATGTTAATGTGTATATAATAGTAGTGTGTGTTTTAGTGTGATGCTTACCTGTGGGTTTTAATTACTAAGAGTTGACTAAGGCCTAAATAAATAATTATGTTTGTATACATTCTGCCTAACTTGCATTATCAAGAGAGCTCTGTGAGTGCTTGACATAACCTTCACCAATCTACTAAGTCTAAGCCTGGCTGCTCAGTCACACTACCCAGATAGTGTTTGCCTACATATTAGTGTATTTTCCTGTTTACTAGAATAGGGTGGCCTCTCAGAATCTGCTCACAGGTCTGATTCTGTAAAATCCATTTTAACACCTTGCATTCCAGCTACTCATTCTCATGGTAGAGAGAAGAGATCCACAGATATTTTTATATGTCATCTGCTTAGAACCCATTTTTAGCTGTTAAAACTCTGAAGTCAATAGTGTAATGCACTGGAAAATAGATAGTGGACCAGGGTAGCCCCTTTCGGCCACTGACATTTGCTAGATGCCAACTCCAATTCTGAACTTTGGACAGTAATCTTACACCAGAACCAAAGGTTAAAGATATCACAAGGAGATATTTTTCTTCCACCACCACACCTTAGAATTTTCTTCATAGCCCCCTTAGAATTTTCTTCATAGCCCCCACACCTTCCAATTTCTCTTGTCATGCCTGAAAACACTGTGTATAGGTGGCATACAAATGTCCAATAAAGAAATATCTTTTCAGTCTGTAGTCAGCTGCGTAGATATTCTGGGAGTCCAAGGTAAAGTCTGTTGTCATAGTCAAGTCTTGGTAGGACTAGTGAGATGCCTGTCATGTGCCTTTATTTTAAGGCCATGTAGGGCATAATGCCCTTGGCTTTCACAATGCCATGGGGTATGGTGTCTTCCCTTGGCCTCCTTAGGCTTTCACAATTCACAATGCCGATGGGTATGGTTTCCTGCCATGGCCTTCTTAGGCTTTCACAATTCTTTTTTTTAATTTTATTTTTTTATTGCAATTGGTCTAATAAACCTTTACACATTCAGACTTAAATTTCGTAAAAAGAGAGAAATGACAAGAAATACTAAAGAATAACATAATTTAAGAAAGCAAAAAGGAAGAAAAACTAATATGTACAACATATTTCAAACAATCAAGTGCAGAATAATATAGGTACATAGCATATAGAGACAGTATAAAACCAAACCATCACATCAAACAATTACTTATCATAGAAGAAAAGAGGATTAAAAATCAGGCAGTAAGCCAAACCTCAGAGACTAAAAGAAAAAACCTATATGCAAAATATTAGAAGCCAACAAACATCCTTCGAACATCTAGGGATTAGAGCATTTCAGACAATCTCACTTGTAGAGGAGGTGCCAGACACGGCCTGCACCCCTGCCCCTCATTTCAAGTGGCCAGTAAGGTACCCTCCGAGGTATGTGACATACGAGGAGCAGCTGAATCAGCAGAGAGCCGCACTAAGCCTCTGCCCCGTATACATAAGGAGATCGGTACCAGTCGAAGCGCCCATAACCAAACAGCCCTGGGCAGCACGGTACCCAATCAGACAACCATACCAGCCACTGATATGAAACGATGAGTATTTACAGACTGTCCATGAGGAGACACAAAGATCATGGATGGAGGACAAACAATGATGCTAAGAAAGCCAGGACAAACCATAACGCAAAGACAAAGCAACAATGAAACGTAAGAAACAATATAACTGTGAACCTAGATGGAAGAATAAACCGACTAATGCATGTAAATAAGCTTGGAACGCAAGAAGCTATGTAATCGATACTGCCTGCAATGCTTAAGTAGAAGAATAGAGCGGCATACGGCAACTATATATGTCTACCTCAATGCAGCACAATGTACACGTGCAACTCCATTTTGTTTGATTAGAAGGATGCCCAGGCGGCACAGGCCCAACTGGCTAAGTTTCACATCTAGGCCCAAGCCTGGAGGAAGAGCGGAATCGAAACTTAACAAAGAATGGCTTAAGCCTGGGGAATCGAGGGCAACCCGGGAGAGGAAGGCAAACTCAACTAAAGAGAGCCATAAACTTCAGAGCATACCAGCCTGCCCTGGGAAGGTCAAGATAAGAGAGGCCCATGCAGGTGGCCAAGCGAACACAGAATCAAATGCACGAAAAGACGGAGAACTGAAGCAGATTCATGGTGAACAAACACGTGACTAACAAGGCGCGAAGATGTACCACCGTCTGATGTCACCCAGATTGGAGAGTGTCTTAACTTTTCCTTATAAGAGACTACAGTTTCGAGGCCTTCCTTATCCAACTAAATGACACAATGCCCTAAACCCTCTGATTGATGGAAGGGAGTGGGACACCAGGCACCAGGGTGTCTATTCTGCATGCTGCTAATTAAAGTGGAGATTTATGTTTAGGGGTGTAACATGCCCAATCACAATGGACCATGTAATCTAGGGTCCTACAGAAACTGTAACCAATAGGACGTCGTACTTTCAGTGACGTCAATCACGTGTGTTGTAGAGGGATGGGCGTAGACGCCCACCCGATAAGAGTTATCCAATTCGTATGCTTTATTTTCATATACAGATATAACACCTATACTTAAGTTACCTTTCCCAACCAATTATATTGCATGATGATTTTTTATAGAAGTGTATGTCAATGATGACGGAATTTGCCAATAAAAGAGGCTGTTTGACTGAAGTTCGGGGAAGTCGGGGCGAGACAAGTGTTCGCGATGCTGCTGATTTCATAAGCTGATGTATGTATTATTAAACAGGCTTCCCTTTGCCAACTTACTGAGTCCCTAGTATTGATTTGTGCTGGAGTATGTAAGTCCAGCACCCTGTCCTTACACGGTGCAGCTATCTTGTATTACAAGTATTTGGGGGTTGAGTACTGACCAATGTGCCCGTCAGTAATTTCCTCTCCCCGAGAACACTTGGTAGCGTGAGGATGGTTTTGGCCATCGATTATTGATAGTTGATTAATATAGTTATAAGACACCCTTAGACCGACGACGCGAAGCAACTCTGGATCTTCGGTAACATCGTGAGTCCTTTCGCTATTCCGGCTGAGTAGGCCGAGAAGCTTCCCGTGGACAGTGATAGTGTATTTACTCCCAAAAAATCTGCAGTGGGTCTGAAGGAACCCGCTTTTCCAAGCATAACCCTTTTCATTCCCACGGGAAGCGGATTGGACCAAAACCATAAAGCGGGAAGAGGAAGGGGCGGTGATCCCGGAGATTCAGAGAGGAAAAGAGACGATCTGTGAGTGAAACAACGAAACTTGTTACCTTGGCAAATTACTTATAGGCATTAGACCAAGTGGGGGAAAGGTAACGGGGGGTGGCGGAGAAAGATAAAATAGTTAGAGGTGGAGAAGACGGTATATATGTATAGTGGGTTAATGACTCGAGTATAAAAGGAAGACAGATGTAGTAGAATTCCAGGGGGGCACCTGAGCCAAAATGTAATAGAATACCAGGGGGGCACCTGGGAAAGGTAAAAACATAAAAGGATACCGGGGGGGGGACACCCGAGAGAAAAACGAATATTCGCCTTGGTTCTGTGCTTTAAAGAGTGGTCAGAAGGAATGTGAACGCAGAGCCCACAGAGTAGGGACATTATAGGCTACGCTTCCGTTTAAAGACGGATTCAAGGGGGTTTGTTCACATCCCATGGTGGGGTACTAATTAGAAG
Source organism: Ambystoma mexicanum (assembly GCF_040938575.1). NCBI lineage: Eukaryota > Metazoa > Chordata > Amphibia > Caudata > Ambystomatidae > Ambystoma > Ambystoma mexicanum. The sequence goes on along the minus strand of NC_090935.1, from coordinate 1,165,940,639 downwards.
GCAGGTATATGTACGACCAGCTGGTGTCTGTCTAATCTGTCAAGCGTCTGTCATAAGTGTCTTGCTATATGTGAAGGCGCAATAAATGCATTGATGCAAAAAATGTGTTGATGCTTGAGTGAAATACATTTTGGATTTTTGCGATTCTGTAACTGAGAGGGAATCGCCAGTGAATTGATGGTTTCTGATGAGTAAATTCATGGTATAAATTGTGGCGGGAAAAAGTGGAGTGGAGCTTGCGGTCGTGGTGCTCGTTCATATTGGTGGAAAGATTTAAGTTATTGTGTAAATATTGTGATCAAAGAGACTGCACACATCTGTTTACTGCGCCACAATTAGATTTCAAAGACTTGAACTTGTTCCCATGTTGAAAAACAATTCATTGATAGCCTTTTTTACGATGACACGTGTTTCGGCACATTCCCTGTGCCCTCCTCAGATCAGGGCAATGTCTATTTTGGTGAGTACAAGTGATGCAACAAAATTATATAATAAAGGATGAACATGATGTCCAAACGTAACAAATACAGAGAAAGCCCCAATTAGGGCCACACAAATCATATTAAAGTCATATGTTTGGCACAGTTCACATAAAAATAAAAGAAACAAACGACATCCATTTTATGATAAATCACATCCCGTGACATTGCATGAAGGCCATATAGAATTAAATAGACAGCAAAAATCAGATAAATTGTAACGGTTGTGTGAATCAAGGACAATTGTGATTAAAACATACCATTCGGCCGTTGAAATTTCATTGGAAGAGGGTAGAGGTGGGGGTGAAGGGTATTTGAAAGTTTAAAGAGGAGAAAAAAGAGAGAAAAGAAAACCAAAAATAAGTAAATCTGCGGGGTTGCATTGAGTTTGTCATTGAAGAAACCCCAAGTGGGTAAATCAAGCTTACCCATCAGACTCTGTACATCTTCTAAAAAATAGAGGTAAGACATAAAGGTCTATTTTGTGCGTGAATGGATCCGTGAGCGCTATTCCATTTCCGCCAATTAGTTTGAAAATATGTATTATGACCGGTCCGTGAGCACGATTGCATTATAGTGCATGTTAGTTAAAGTCTCGCATTGATTACCCCTAGCCGCCTATGCGTTCATTTCCGCTGGGCTCTGGCAAAAATGTTTTGTGGTGTGTTAAATTACCTCAAATGTATGCATGTTGTTTCAATCCGTGTGACAGAGCTCAGTCTTAGGCATTCTTTTGTTAGCGTTATGTACAACGGTAAGGATAAGAAAATAGTCATGCGGTTTCACCCGTGTGGCAGCGTATTAGCGTTATGTGCAACAGTGAAGATAAGGAGTGGGGGGGGCGATTGCCATCTGCAGTGCGGACCCTTAGCTAATTGGTGCGCTGCTGGGTGGGCTAGACAGCCCCCTAAGGCTTACCTGAAAATTTCAAGATTCATGCATCACGCGTCGGGTTTCAAAGATGGAAGTCACCATACGATCCTCTTTGTATATAGGATGTTGCCATGGTAATACTTAGTGGTCCTACCTCTATTTCCGTCTTGTAAAAGCTGTCAGCCATGTTTAGGGGCAAAGAACTTCATTATTTCCAGTAGGTACGTACGTACGTACGTACGTACGTGTAGCGAGAGTACTTAGGTCCTGCAAAAATACATTCCCATGGTAAATTAAGAAATCAATTGTCTCATTTCATGACCTGATTTCAGTGTCTCAATTATTTCTAATGCGACAAGGTTAATCCATATGCAACTTATCTAGAATAGCTCCCAGAGGAGTGTTAGCTCCTCCAGATGCATTCTGGGAGATGTAGTCTTGTGCGGCTCAAGAGTCAGGGCAGTCATGCAAATGCCATGTAGACTATTTCATACCACTGAGTCTAGCATTCCTCATATAATAGTGGAAGTGTTGCTGGCTCTTTGGGAGGCACTTGTATTCCTAGGTGAAACGTAATCGAAACAATGGTTTAGGTGTATCGTAACAATTTTATCTAGATTACAAGTATGTTTCCCAATTTGATGAAAGAATTATAGGTGCATTTACCATATTTGAAAACATATTATTTGCAGTTACCAGCTTTCATTATTGAACGCATACACTCTTATACATGAGACATTATTCCCAATTTGCATCGTTACATAGAATATCAGTGCTTTTGCCCCATTGTAGGGCACATTATTCTTAGTGCTAAAACGTTCCCTTGGCGATCTATTCAATGCATAATGCAGTCTACAGAAGTCATAGGAAATATGACATTTCGTTGTCTGTGTTGAGGCCGGTTTCCACACATCTGAAGAAATTAATGAGTTTGGCCTCCTCCTGGCTTAGCAACAGTTCCTGATTGCCTCCTCTGAACCCCTGTGTCACTTTTTTTAGACCAATAAGTTTGATATGTTGTTTATTGTCCATCTGATGGGCGCGCTGCCAATGGTCAGCTAGAGGCAGATTCTTGTCCTGGCTTCCGATCACTGCCAGGTGTTCTCTGATCCTGAAGCGAAGTTCACGGATCGTACTACCAATGTAGATTTTCTTGCAAGTGCAGATGATTGCATATATGACATGTTTACTTTTGTAATTTATCTGTTCTCGTATCCTGATTTGAAGTCCATTGTCTGCTTTGAAGACGTCTGTCATAGGTGTAGAATGTTTGCACATTGTACAGGTGCCACATTTTCTAAAAGCTGGACTGGATTATTTTAGCCAGGTCACAGTTGCCTCCTTTCTTTCTTCTGGTAGTAGTGACGGGCTGAGGCTCTGTTACAGGGTTTTGGCTCGTCTGTAGATCATCGACGGGTAGTCATGTATAAGTGCCCCTATATGGGGGTCCAACTTAAGTAAATGCCAATATTTCCTAAGAGATTTCTTGATTACATGCTTGTCTGCACAGTATGTTGTAATAAATTGCACCTTGTCAGATGGATTGGGTTTAGTCCGTTGTGTCAAGGTCTGTATTCTCTGTATTTTTTGTGCTTTATTATGCGCAGTTTCAATGCTCTTTCTTGAATAGCCCCTGGCTTGGAATCTCCTTGGCAATATTTCACATTCATTATTCATGAAAATGTGATAGTTCTTTACAGTTTCTCCTTGCCCTGATGTACTCCCCTTTTGGGATGTTCCTGATTATTATGTTCATGGTGGCAACTGGTGGCATATAGTGTGGAATTTACTTCTGTCTCTTTCCGGTATGTTCTGGTTTTAAGATGTTCTCCTGAAACATAGACATTCAGATCCAAGAAATTAATCTCTGTCTTACTGCAAATTCCTGTGAATTCAATGCCTAGCTGGTTATTGTTGATTTGAAGTCTGAAGGCTTCCAGTTCTTGTGTTGTCCTGTTCCATACGAGAAAAAAGTCATCAATGTATCGAGTCCATTTGATGACGTGTCTGTTGTAAGTCTCTGTAGTATAGATAAGCAGGTCCTCAAACATGCCCATTACCAGGTTTGCTAATGCCGGTGCAAATTTAACCCCCATGGCTACCCCCCGTTTCTGTTTGAAAAAGATGTTGTTGAAGGTAAAAATGCTGTTATCTAGGGTGGCCATGAGCATTTCTTTTAACATGCAAACGAACGGGAAATGTGATGCTGATTCTTCCATGTCCAATGGACGTATAGAGGGCCTTAACATCCCATGTGGCGAGATAGTATGTGGACCGCCAGCGAATGCTTTCAATGATATGTATTGCAGCAGTTGTATCTTTTAGGTAGGCTTTTACCAGTTTAACTTTGGGTCTTAATATGTTATCAATGTATTCTGATAGTGGTTCCGTGGCCCAACCTATTCCACTCAGAATTGGTCTTCCTTCTGGGATGGTGGAGAAGGCCTTATGCACCTTGGGAAGGAAGTAGATGGTTGGTAATATCGGTTTAGGAATGAACAGAAATCTTTTTTCCTCATCTGTGATGAGGCCCTGTCGGTACCATCCGTCAATTGAATCCTTAAGGTCTTGAACAATCTTGTTCTTCGGGTTACTTGTCAAAGCTTCATAGCAGTTTGGAATGTCGAGATGATTTTGAGCCATCTTTATATAGTCCGTGCGGTTCATGACAACTATATTTCCACCTTTGTCGGCTTCTTTAATGAGCAGATGTCGATTGGTTTTCAGCTTGTGGAGTGCGCTCTTCTCTTGTAGTGTGAGGTTTTCCCGTTCTGTCTGTCTGCGGTTATTCCTCAGTTTGTCTTGAGTCTTGTACAGGTCTTTCATGACCGATTTATAGAATGCATCTATCATATTGTCCGGAGGTAGTTGTGGTAAGAATTTGGATGTGGGTTTGAGTTCTTTGCTGATTAGACCAATAGGTAAGATTGTTAGTTCTTGCATGGTCTGATGGATAGGGAAATTTTCTGGTTCCTGTAATGATCTCAAAAGGTGAATGTTACCTAATTCCTCTATTGTGACTTCACTTATTTCCACTGGATCTGAAGTTGGTTTAACTTTTTCTACTTGAGTCGTGAAGAATTTCTTAAGTTTTAATTTTCTCACAAATTTAAACAAATCTATATGCACTTGCATGGTTTACATGTAGGCAGTCGGTGCAAATGATAATCCTTTGTTTAGGAGAGAGATTTCATCCTGTGTCAATTCTGTGTCTGATAGGTTCATCACAAGGGTATTCATTGGCTCTTTTTGGCCGCTGCCCTGGCCCCTGCTCTCGTTAATCTTTGAGAGTCTTCTAAGGCATCTGGGTTGCCTATGTCTACCTGACCCCCTCCTTCCTCTTCTCCGAGTAAAGGTTGTTTCTTGTTTGGGAGGTTCGTTAACTGAAAACGGACTTGCTTTAGTGTTTGGGTCCTATTGCCCTTTTTGTATCTCCTTATCTGGTTGAGGAAACCTTTCCCTGCTCTGGTGTCTTCCTCTGATGCAAGTGGTTAGCCTTCTGATAATTCCTCTGCATCCGAACTTGCAGGTGATGTATTTGGTGTGCTTTCCTTTGATGAGGGTGTAGTAAGCTTGTTATATTTCTCCTGAAATGTATACCCCCTGTCTTCTTTATAGTCTCTCTCATTTCTGAAAAATTTCCGTAATTTCCGTAGTTTGATATCGTCCTGGTATTCTTTTAGTACCTCATACATCTTCAAGTAGTTTTTTTCTTTGGTTACTTTCAATGCTTTTGCGTCTATAATCTCTTTTTTAATTATTTCTATTTGTTCAATGGCTCTCTTTTGTTCCCGAGTGGCATGTTCCACCAACATCTCCAACATTCGCGTGGAACATGATTCCAAATTCTTTTCCCAATCTTCCACAAGGTCCTTATCTTCATCTTTGTTAAAGTCTGGAAAGATCAGGATTCTTAAACCACGAGGAATTTGTTTCTTGCTTAGGTAAATATTGTGGGTATTGAAGTGAGAAGATGGAGGAGGTTACCCCTCTTATGCATCTATGTAAGCAACTACCCAAGCATGCAATGAAACTAAGGAAATACAGCCAAGAATGGGTTAGGGGTACTGCCAATAAAATGTTTATGCCTTGGCCCCATAATGGGTCGTTGTTTAAGGCTGTTTTGCAGCACATGACAACCTTCCTACATGCCACATATATGGGCAAGAAGCTTGAGAAACGCCTTGCCGTTCTCGAGTTATGGAAGATGTTTGAACAAACAAAGGAAGAAGAACCACCTGCAGACTGGATATTAAACGTATGTACAGAGGGTGATGAGGCGCCTATGGCGCCACTGGCCCTGCCGGAACCAGTCATTGAGGGAAGCAAGTCAGAGGGTCTTTACCCGCTACGAGAGCTCAAAGCAGCCACGGGGTATAGCAACCCCGCGTATGAGTCACCTGCATGCAGTAGTGACAAAACTAAAGAGGAGGAGCAGGAAATCGTTCCAGCCTCCACTGTCCCGAGGGACAAGGAGAGCCACGGAGATGGACGAAAGGATCAGGCACAGACTAGTGCACCTCTCAATAAGGAGAGAGAGGGAAGGAAGCAGAAAGAAAGTGATGAGATGACATTCGCAAAGGACGAATGGATGGGAGGACAAATATTGTTAAAGTTAGATGATAAGGGGAGTGATGATGCAAGGCCACGAGGAAGGCCTGACAAAAAGCAGAGAAGGGAGAAGGATAAGGAGACAAGGGATGATATCGCGAAGAGCAAGGAATACTGCTCAGTCGCACCCAATATGCAGCCTACGAAAAATACAGACTGAATATGTTGATGTTAGAGGAAGAACGTAGGGTGCATGAAAGGAAGGAAGAGATTAGAAAGGCAAAAGAACGTAGAGACGAAAGGATGCGGGAAGTAGATAACATTAGAGAGGACGCAAGGAAACGCAAGGAAGCAGACGAGGAAATAGAACGTAAACATAGACAAGAGATTTAGAATATCTACAGCGGGAAGTTAAAAAACCCAATCCTGTTGTAGAATGGGAAGACATAGAAGAGTTCTTTACTGCAAACGATGCGGTACCAGGTACAAGCGGGACAAATATTGACGATGACTTCGATACCAGAAGCATCGGGGAGGCGATTGATAAAATATATGATGAAATGGGCTTGGAACGAATCTCCCATGAGAAAAGGGAAGATGAGCGCTTAGAGCTTAGAGAGCACCCAGCTATATGACACTGTGGATGTCACCCAAAGTAGTGAGAGTAGGGGACGTTTCCTAGAGAAACTGGAAGATGGGCAGAACGAAGATGATGCAAGAAGTTGTGCAAACTGGGAGTATTCAGAGTCAGACTGATGGGGACGCGGAAGAAGCAATGTATGACGAAGGGAGAGGGTGCGAAAGGTGGCTCCCAGGGAACCGAGGGGTACAATGGTCAGAGGCTGGCGAGTCCGTAAGTAGGACATCGAAGTCCGCTGGACAGTCCAGCCGACATGAAGAAATACGCCACGGTCAGAGGGGGGCGTCGGCACCGGCCAATACCGATCAATTAAGGGCATGGCCAGGTAGACGGCCAGGCGGGAACGCCACCCTGGCGAGAGACCGAGGAAGTATAGAGAAGGGAAGGAAGGATTGTGCATTCCAATTCCCACTGTTCGAAAAGGGGGGAGCAAGACCGCAATATATTCCATGGCCACACATGGACCGGAACATTTAAAAAATAAGCTTCCAATGCTGACATCGGGGGCTGGGAAGAGGATACACGAATTAGAAAAGATGACCGGGGGAGTCACCTTTTTGAATAGGGGACATTAAGGGATTCTTGATCGCCATACTTGGTGAAAGGGCTGATGATGTGTGGAAACGGGCAGGGTATCCAAGGGTAACCATTACAAACACAACCCATGACGGAGCCCTGTTTAATAATTGTAGAGCCGCAATGTGGAAAGCGCTGCGAACGCTATGCCCTGACACATCAGACATAGGAGCCATTATGACTCGGAAAATGAAAGAGTCAGACGATCCGTTGTTTTATATCCAGAATTTCCAAGACGCGTGGGTGCTTGAAACGCATGAGTCTTGGTCGATATCTATCCCTGTATTTTACCGCATACTGTGCCAAGGGTTGCTGGAACAGGTGCAAAAGCAGCTGAAGAAATTGGTGGGGCTAGAAGGCAAACCATGGGCCGAAATCCAATTGACAATCGCACATTACTGCAGATTGTTACAAGAAAAGAACTGGAAAAAGGAGGCAACTCGTAAAGGGGAGGAAGCTAAGCTGGTACAAAAAAAGCTCTCGAAGTATACTCTCGAGGGCGCCATGTTGACCAGCCCGGCTGAGCCCAGCACACAGCAAGTAAATAACCAAGCTAATACGGGGTATTACCCGAGGGGTAGAGGATTTAGAGGAAGAGGAAGGCAAGGGAACCAGGGAGGCTTCCAAGGGAATCAGGGAGGTTATCAGGGTAACCAAGGTGGATTTCAAAATGTACAAATGGGCAGTCAAATCATGTCGGATGGACAGATGGTCCGACCACCGCCAGTTTGTTGGGTGTGTGGAATGGCAGGCCATGTGGCGCGCATGTGCAGAAACCAGGGCATGTGGCAAAATAGTCAAGGAGAGGGAGCAGGTATGACGAATCAGCCAGCCGCCCCGCAACAAGGCAGTGCACAGGGCCACCTGGTACACGTAGCAAGGTGCACAGCAAGGGGTTCAACCCTTGTGCTTGGGGAACTTGCAACAGGGGCAACCCCAGCAGGCACCGCCGCCGGTACCACAAGGAATGAACAACGGGGGTGTTCCGCAAATTTATAGTGGGCCGAACCTATACATAAAATAGGACAGCTAACGGGAAACTCAGATGTGCTCTATCCTATTGGTGACACCAGACCCTAATAGGGAACCGGGGGTACATGTCACCATAGGGGGAAAAGAGTATTCCTTCTTAGTTGACACAGGCGGGACGCGCTCGTGCATAAGAGAAGGCAAGTTTTCCTTGTCCGGCAAGGCAATAGACATGCATAGTTTCACTGGAGCTCATAGTAGAGTTCCCTTTACAGACACTCTCCCGGTCTCAGTGGGAGCGCACAAAATGAATGTGCCTTTACTGTACTCCCGTCAGTCCCCAGTAAACATCATGGGTCGAGATCTAATGACAAAGCTGAATATGTCAATCTCATTTACTGGGGATGGCATAGTGTGCTCCACACCAGGAATGGATTATTCCAATGTATGCGAAATGATCAGAGCATACTCGGGACGTGCAGCTATGAGAGCTTTAGCGCTGGAGCCAGAGGTCTTCGAATATGGCGTGCGAGTGCTTATGGCGGGATTGCCAGGACTCGCAGGCAAAACTATGAGGACCCCCGACGAGTTTCTTTTTAGAGCAAGGATACCCATGCATGAAGAAGAGGGACAAATATTTCCTTTGGTGATACAGTTTGCCGCAGTAAAGGGGAAGGTGGTTTTAGTAGAAGGATATGATGACGAAGGAAGGCAATGGTCCGCTGTTATCGCCATTGAAGAAGGGTATCGAGTGACTGACTGATGATCTGTTCGAAGAGCACCCTGACTTAGAGGAGACATGGGTGGAAGTAAGTCTCATATTCTGGGTCAAAATGATCAAACGGGAAGTGCCACAGCGAATGATGCTAGTGATGGCACGACCAGAATACTTTGAGGAGGACATGGCCCAGGTGCCAGTCACAGTATGGACAAAAGGGCCGTATGACGTAGGACTCCTGAAGGGGGCAGGAGAGGTGAAGATTAAACTCAAGCCTGGAGCGATCCTACCAAAAGCGTGACAATACCCCATGTCCAGAGAAGCGGATGAGGGGATTGCAAAGACAATCTCTGCCATGATGGAACAGGGCATTCTGGTAACGTCAGAATCACCTTGTAACACAGTGATCTATCCTGTCAAGAAATCGAAGGGAGAATCTTGGTGTTTAATTCAGGATTTATGAGCATTGAACGACATAGTCGAAGCCGAGTTCCCTCTAGTCCCTAATCCATCCACTATTTTGTGCAACATACCCACGGAGGCAAAATATTTCATGGTTATCGATTTGAAGAATGCATTTTTCTTGATTCCATTGCACCGTGACTCACAAGACCTGACGTCATTTACTTTCAGACAAATGCGCCTGAAAAGTACAAGGTTGCCACAGGGGTATTGTGAATCTCCGTCCATTTTTAACAGAGTCCTGCAAATGGACCTAAGCAACATTGCGATAGACAGTGTTGTATTGCAGTATGTAGATGACATTCTGATCTGCAGCACCACTGAAGAGCAATGCCATCATGACTCTGTCCAGCTATTGACCATATTAGCTGAGAAGGGATACAAAGTGGACAACAACAAGTTGCAGTACTGCCAGCAGGAGGTGTTATACATAGGGCAACTAATCTCACATGAGGGGAAAAAGGTAACACCAGAGAGGGCTGAAGCTATCATGAACACGGCTAAGCCACTCACGGTAAAACAAATGCTGAGCTTCTACGGCCTATGCAATTATGTCAGAGCATGGATCTTTGATTACAGCTCATATACCAAGCCCTTGCTCCAGACCTTAAAGAAAGCCCAGGCAACATGGGAAAAAATTGAATGGACTGAAGAGATGGAAAAGGGGTTTGCCGAGCTCAAGGGGGCAATTTGTAAGGCCCCAGTTCTCGGGATCCCCAATTATGCGGAGGAATTCTATCTCTTCTCTCATACCGATGGCAATTTTATGATGGCAGTGCTCACTCAACGAACATCGCTGGGGTACAAGCCCCTAGCGTACTACAGTGGGAGCCTGTACCCAGTCATGAGGGGCCACTTCCCATGCGAGCAAAATTTAGCAGCCGGCCAGTTTGCCATCGAGAAAGCGTCATCCATTGTGATGGGATGCTCCATGACATTATATGTTGAGCACGCATTATTTGCCATATTGGAGAAGCCAAAAGGCACCTTGACTTCACAGAGAGCATCCGCATATGAGGTGATTATCTCAAATCCATCGATCAAAATAGTGCGATGCAAAACTGTGAACCCTGCTATGTTTATTGCTGAGCCAGTCACAGAGGGAGAACCTGTGCATGACTGTGCCAATTATGAAGAGTTTTATGATGAAATCCCCAGAGTAAGAGAGAATGCTCTGCCAAGCGGAGAAGTCGTCTTCATTGACGGGTCATCGAGAATTGACCAAGAAGACGGGCAAAGGTATACAGGCGTGGCCGTGATCAAACACATGGCAAATGGAGAGTTCCAAGTACTTGTCAGTGCACGAATACCATCCCACTATTCGGCACAGGCTGCAGAACTAGTGGCATTGATACTCGCCATTGAGAATCACGCAGACCAGGAAGTAACAGTGTACAGTGACTCCGCCTAGGTGACGTCCACCGTGCACGCAGGCCTGGCACGATGGAAAAGGAGGGGCTACCTCCGAGTGGACAGCACGCCAGTGCAACATGCAGCCTTGTTGGACAGGCTGATAAAAGCACTACAGCTCCCAGTGTGCATAGCGGTCATCAAGTGCGCCGCTCACACCAAGGGAACAGATTTCGTGTCACGTGGAAACCATGAAGCGGACACGGAAGCCAAGCGCATGGCATCCAAGGGTGAGACAATCATGGACGTGGAGGTGGCACGTACCCATGAACGAATGATGATGGCCTGAGCCACTCCAGAAGCCTATAGCAATATTGGGTAGACACAGTTAATGGAACTCCAGGGGGGGCACCTCAGGATGAGAAGAATTTATGGAAGCATCAAGGGTGTTCTTTAAACCCCTCTGATGGGTTATGGAGGCAGAAAACAAAAAGTGTCTAAACTTAAAGACACTCTCGTCCCCTGCACACCTTACAAGCTGAAATAAATCAGTCAAATTTCATAACATTTGCACTTTTATATATAGAAAGAATTGTCAATTTAGAACATAGGTAACAAAATATCTTCATAAAAGTACAGAAAAAAGGTATCAACTGACTTCCAATATGGCCAGCATGAAAAACAAATCAAACCAGACAAAAAAATAAGCTCCCAATTTTGAACTGCAGCTTCAAGCTCTACGCGTTTCGGGGACTATCCCCTTCTTCAGGAGCAAAAATATCTGCAAGTATAGATATATATACAATTAGAGGACATCTCACATAACATTAAGGGGCCGATTCATGGAACCAACGTGCGCCGAAAATCTAGGCGCAAGCATGCGCAAGCATGCGCAAGCGGAAAAAAACAGGCGCACGCGCACGCGTGCGATTCATGGAAGTCCCTGCGCGTGTTCACCGCGGGATGTGCGCCAAACCCGTGCATGGCGCACAAGTCACTGCAACATCGCGAAAGGCGTGCGCGACGGTGCGCGACGCGCACAGTGAAAGCGCACAACCTCAGCGCACACAGCAGAAAGTGGGCGGGACATGGGGCGTAACGCGCGGAATGGGGAACAACACGCGAAAATAAGGGCGTAACTGGGGATGCACTGCACGGAAGCAGAGGTAACGCCCACACGCACACGAACCACACGTATTCATGGAATGGAATAGGGCAAACCCACGCACAGCCAAAGCCGCGCACAAGCTGAAACACGTCTGCCACACGAAGGCAGGCGGTAGAGTCCCAGCGCATCAAAAAAGTGGCGCCGCGGGAAGTAAAATACGCGATTGAGCGGGGTACGTGTATTCCGGGTGTGTGCGGGAAGTGACACACGCGATTGAGCGGGGTACGTGTATTCCGGGGGTGCGCGGGAAGTTACACACGCGAATGAGCGGGGTACGTGTATTACGGGGGTGCGCGGGAAGTTCCACACGCGATTTGGCCGGGTACGTGGATTCCAGGGGTGCGCGGGAAGTTCCACACGCGATTTGGCCGGGTACGTGTATTTCGGGGGTGCGCGGGAAGTTCCACACGCGATTGAGCGGGGTACGTGTATTTCGGGGGTGCGCGGGAAGTGACACACGCGATTTGGCCGGGTACGTGGATTCCAGGGGTGCGCGGGAAGTTCCACACGCGAGTTGGCCGGGTACGTGGATTTCAGGGGTGCGCGGGAAGTTCCACACGCGATTGAGTGGGGTACGTGTATTTCGGGGGTGCGCGGGAAGTGACACACGCGATTTGGCCGGGTACGTGGATTCCAGGGGTGCGCGGGAAGTTCCACACGCGATTTGGCCGGGTACGTGGATTTCAGGAGTGCGCGGGAAGTTCCACACGCGATTTGGCCGGGTACGTGGATTCCAGGGGTGCGCGGGAAGTTCCACACGCGATTTGGCCGGGTACGTGGATTTCAGGGGTGCGCGGGAAGTTCCACACGCGAGTTGGCCGGGTACGTGGATTTCAGGGGTGCGCGGGAAGTTCCACACGCGATTGAGCGGGGTACGTGTATTTCGGGGGTGCGCGGGAAGTGACACACGCGATTTGGCCGGGTACGTGGATTCCAGGGGTGCGCGGGAAGTTCCACACGCGATTTGGCCGGGTACGTGGATTTCAGGAGTGCGCGGGAAGTTCCACACGCGATTTGGCCGGGTACGTGGATTCCAGGGGTGCGCGGGAAGTTCCACACGCGATTGAGCGGGGTACGTGTATTTCGGGGGTGCGCGGGAAGTGACACACGCGAGTTGGCCGGGTACGTGGATTCCAGGGGTGCGTGGGAAGTTCCACACGCGAGTTGGCCGGGTACGTGGATTTCAGGGGTGCGCGGGAAGTTCCACACGCGATTTGGCCGGGTACGTGGATTTCAGGGGTGCGCGGGAAGTTCCACACGCGATTTGGCCGGGTACGTGGATTCCAGGGGTGCGCGGGAAGTTCCACACGCGATTTGGCCGGGTACGTGTATTTCGGGGGTGCGCGGGAAGTTCCACACGCGATTTGGCCGGGTACGTGGATTTCAGGGGTGCGCGGGAAGTTCCACACGCGATTTGGCCGGGTACGTGGATTCCAGGGGTGCGCGGGAAGTTCCACACGCGATTTGGCCGGGTACGTGTATTTCGGGGGTGCGCGGGAAGTTCCACACGCGATTTGGCCGGGTACGTGGATTCCAGGGGTGCGCGGGAAGTTCCACACGCGATTTGGCCGGGTACGTGGATTCCAGGGGTGCGTGGGAAGTTCCACACGCGATTTGGCCGGGTACGTGGATTTCAAGGGTGCGCGGGAAGTTCCACACGCGATTGAGCGGGGTACGTGTATTCCGGGGGTGCGCGGGGAGCAGCACACGTGAATTGCACGTGTGGGTCCTCCCAGGTGTACCCTCTACACCCTCCACGGCCCCTGCAGGTGGCTCACACCACAGGGGCCTACCCAGCACATGTCCTGCAGGCACCCCATCCACCATGGCCATGCCCACCAGCCAACCCACATATCAACTAGCACTACTGCCCACCAACGCATGTCCCCCTGCACCCCCACCCCCCAGCATCCAGGGGAACCCTCCACCAGGCCCCCACCCATGTCTCCCACCACCCCCACCCCCCAGCCACCAGGGGCAGCCTCCAGCAGGCCCCCACCCATGTCCAACTCATGTTCCCCACCCAACATGTCATCACAGTCCAGATCCCTGGTCTCTATGGTCAGCCCCCAAATGCAAAACACCCACCCGAGTATTGCATCCACCCACTCATATTCTGCAATTACATCACAGAACACCAATTGCAAGTTCCAAAACAAACACATGTCCCTCACATACACCCAATGGGTGTCAGTGATTCTCTAAACACATAACATGAAATGCATGAAAACAATGAGACACCACACATTGAAGTGCAACAAATAAATAATGTATTAAAGGAAAGATGAATAGAAACAAAAATGAAGAAACAGAAATGTGAATGGAAAAAAATGAAAAGAAGCATGTCCGTTCAAAATAAAAAAAAAATTAAAGAATATAGAAATCCAAAGTAATGTAGTACAAAGTCAATGTCCACCAAACAAAATCCAATGTGAGAAAAAAATTATAAGCCATTGATCCATGGATAATGTTAAAAAAGAAAGTATGTACAAGTCCACAACTATGTACAATGCAAGAAGCCAGGGTCCATCATCCCAACAAAATAAAGGAAACCTAACTAACTACACTAACTAATAAAAAAAACTATATACAAAAATGTGGCCAATGTCCAAAAGGTCCAAATGAAATAAAAACAAAAATGAAACTTAACACTACCTACATAACTATGTACAAGGGCAGCGGGCTAGTTCCACGGCTCACTTCTGGATGTGCCGGGCCAGGGCATCATCGAACTCCTCCTCAATGTCCCGGAGGCAGTCCTCCTCCATGGCCCCGAGGGTCCGCAGGGCCGTCGACGTGTCCACCTCCAAAGCCCTGCGGATTGCCTCGAGGCACTCGACCCGCCTCAGGGCCCTCTGCATGGAGTTCTCCGCCCTGACCATTGAGAGCCGTGCCTCTTCCGCCCGCTGCCGCTCCGCATCTATGGCGTGGCCCAACCGCTGCCACACGGAAGACACTTTTTGTCCTGGGTCCTCCTGCCCTCCGGCCGATGCCTGCCCCTCCGATGTCGAAGGCCCCGAGCCTTCATGGCTCCCACCATGGTGCTGCTGCTGCTGTGCCTCTGCCCCTGCACTGCCTCCTGCTGCCTGCACATCCTCCGCCGGCTGGGGTGCAGTCGTTGACGTGGCCACCCCTGCTGGACGTCCGACTCCCGACTGCGGCAGGGATGCCTCCTCCACCAGCCTGGCCGCACCGTCAGAGGCAGCTCCACAGGGCACCCAGGTGACTGATGGGTGGGAAGATGGCACAGAGGACGACTGGCGCGTAGGGGGTCCAGCTGAGGAGGGGGTCGTGGCAAGCCCCATCAGACGGAGGAATCCGGCCTGGGTGACCTGTCCCAGCAGGCTGACGTGGTCAACGAGCCATTCGAGATGATGTGCAGTCTCTTCATGAAAAGACTGCAGGTCACCTCGCATGGCCCGTTGACGCAACGCCACTCCAGCCAGGACAGGCTCAACCCGGGCCTGGATAGCCACGTCCGCAGGCAGAGGAAGGCCAGTTGACGTCAGCTCATCCCCTGCCTGAAAACTGGTCTGGACATGGGCATCCCTGCTGGTGCAAGATGATGCAGGGACAGGATCAGGGACAGGATTGCACACAGGCACCTCCGCGGCGGCCTGTGCTGCCTCCTGTCCCTGGTCCTGCACTGCACCACTAGCACCAGTGGGATCCCCACCCCCAGACCCCGTCTCCGGTGCTTGCACGGCCTCCTCCTCCACCAAACCCCCCACCAACCTGGATGACTCTGTGCCATCTTCCCCCGTTGGGCCCTGTGGGGTCCCAGCTGCCCCTTCTGCTGCCGAGGAGTCCAACTGCAACCTCCGCCTCTTGGACCTCCCCCCGGCAGCTGCGGCCTGGGACGCGGCACCGGACTCCTCACTCCCCGACGAGATGACAACCTGGGAGGGGAGCCGGGCCTTGCGTCTCCGGCTGGCGGTGGGATCCCCGCCGCTGTGCTCCACAGCACCTTCTCCGCCCTCTTGATCAGTTGACGCTGCAGACAGGGAGAAAAAAAACACAGGCATCAGGGCACTGTACAATGGACACATACACACATGACAGTTGTACATGAGTGGCATTGGCAAACCTCAGACATGTCATCACAATCCCCAACACACATGTCATTACAACTTGCACACACGAGCCATACCACAGCCATGTTGCAACTGCCAACACCATCCATACACATACAACAGCATCAGCAGCCAAAGGTGAGCCAGACATCACATGCAACACAGGAAGTGCACCACACATGTACACACCAACCACCACACTTGCATGCATGTGTACACCTCTGCTAAGTGTCGCAGTGATCAGACGGGCATCCATGTCACATCTGCCAATCAGGCTTCCACATACCGCTGTCACATGCATCCATGTTGCATCACTGTTGCACCCTTGTCAAATACACACACATGCACATGTACACAGCGCTGATACAATCAGCTGAAAACAACATACATGCGTGACATCACGGACATGTCTACTCACATACACATTCATACAAACTTGTGTGCCCACACAACTGCATTTGGCATGCAAGCCCACACACACAGGCACTATCCATGTCTCACACATTACAGCCCTCGCATGTGTCAGCCCCACGGCCCTGTACACCCGCACCCATACTCGACCCCATACAAACAGATGTGCAACCTGCACACTACTGAACAATCACCACACGCACTGCTCACAATCAGGATGCATGTACACTCACCGCTCGACTCCAGACGGGTCTGCCTCTCAAGGACCTGGACGTGGAGCGCTGGGGATATGTGTTCCAGGACCCTCATCTGTTCTTCCGACAAGTGGCCCCGGCGCCCCTTGGCATCCGCTGCCTTCAAGAGGCGCCGGGCCTTGGTCAGGGTCCTGGACCTGAAGTCCTCCCAGCGCTTCTTGACATGTTGGAAGTCGCGGACTGCCACCCCCTCCGCGTTGATGGCAGTCACGATGTCAGTCCAGATCCGAGTCCGTCCTTCCTTGTCGGCGCGGCAACTTCCGAAGAGGGCATCATACTGCCCCAGGACTTGCTCCACCAGGACACCAACTTCGGTGGCACTGAAGCTGGTGCCCCTCTGCCTCTCTGGCTGGGGGTTGTCAGTGGTCACAGATGGAGTTTGCCCCGACATGACAACCCCAGAGGCAGGAGTGGGTGGGCAACTGGGTCCTGGGGCTGGGCTGTGGAGCGATGGAATCCCAGTCGGGAGTCTTTGGTTCCAGCAGGGGTGGTCACACCAACAGCACCCCTGGCTGATGTGCAGGCAGCAAATGGCAGGGCACGTGGGCAGCAGGCAGTCAGGCAGCAGCAGATGGCAGGTGGGAGCGTGCTCGGGGCTCTGGGGGGCAGTAGTTCGGCCTTCTGGGCAGGAGCGTGGTCTTCCGTGTGCTTACGCGTGGCCAGCTTGATACGGAGTGATTTGGCACGTGAAAATTCTGCACGTCAGCGTGTAATTCGAGGAAAGGCCCTTAGCGCGTAAGCGCGTCTGCACGCATACGCATTTTCATTGGACCAAAGGCCCTCAGCGCGTGAGCGCGTCTGTGACGTGACGTGCGAGGGAGTATCCCTCATTGCACGTGATGACAGTACACACGTGGATCCCAACCAATCGCGTGTGAAAGTTCACGGGACCCCGGAACACACGTACCCCGGCCAATCGCGTGTGGAACTACCCGCGCACCCCGAAACACACGTACCCAGGCCAATCGCGTGTGGAACTACCCGCGCACCCCGAAACACACGTACCCAGGCCAATCGCGTGTAGACTTTCTCACGCACCCCTGAAATCCACGTACCCAGGCCAATCGCGTGTAGTCTTTCTCGCGCACCCCTGAAATCCACGTACCCAGGCCAATCGCGTGTAGACTTTCTCGCGCACCCCTGAAATCCACGTACCCAGGCCAATCGCGTGTAGTCTTTCTCGCGCACCCCTGAAATCCACGTACCCAGGCCAATCGCGTGTAGACTTTCTCGCGCACCCCTGAAATCCACGTACCCAGGCCAATCGCGTGTAGTCTTTCTCGCGCACCCCTGAAATCCACGTACCCAGGCCAATCGCGTGTAGACTTTCTCGCGCACCCCTGAAATCCACGTACCCAGGCCAATCGCGTGTAGTCTTTCTCGCGCACCCCTGAAATCCACGTACCCAGGCCAATCGCGTGTAGACTTTCTCGCGCACCCCTGAAATCCACGTACCCAGGCCAATCGCGTGTAGTCTTTCTCGCGCACCCCTGAAATCCACGTACCCAGGCCAATCGCGTGTAGACTTTCTCGCGCACCCCTGAAATCCACGTACCCAGGCCAATCGCGTGTAGACTTTCTCGCGCACCCCTGAAATCCACGTACCCAGGCCAATCGCGTGTAGTCTTTCTCGCGCACCCCTGAAATCCACGTACCCAGGCCAATCGCGTGTAGACTTTCTCGCGCACCCCTGAAATCCACGTACCCAGGCCAATCGCGTGTAGTCTTTCTCGCGCACCCCTGAAATCCACGTACCCAGGCCAATCGCGTGTAGACTTTCTCGCGCACCCCTGAAATCCATGTACCCAGGCCAATCGCGTGTAGTCTTTCTCGCGCACCCCTGAAATCCACGTACCCAGGCCAATCGCGTGTAGACTTTCTCGCGCACCCCTGAAATCCACGTACCCAGGCCAATCGCGTGTAGACTTTCTCGCGCACCCCTGAAATCCACGTACCCAGGCCAATCGCGTGTAGACTTTCTCGCGCACCCCTGAAATCCACGTACCCAGGCCAATCGCGTGTAGACTTTCTCGCGCACCCCTGAAATACACGTACCCAGCCCAGTCGCGTATGGAAACACCCGCACACCCCTGGAATACACGCTCCCAGCTCTGCGTTTGCTGCTGCCCTTTGCGCTCGGTTGGGGATTTTGATGGCTTTTCCCTGCGCGAGAGGCGTTCTTGGAGGCGTAACTGGCGCTGCTGCAGGGTCGCTGCGCAACTGTGCGCCACGGCTGGTTTTGGTGGCTGGTATCCATGAATACGCTGTGCGCAGAAATGGATTTTAGCGCACGCGGCTGGCGCAGGGATTCGCACGCGCACACTGTGCGCCAGCCGCGTGCGCCACTTGTGCGCTGAATTCTATGAATCGGCCCCTAAAAGTTTGGACAAACTAAACACATTAAATAAAGAGAATACATTAAATAATTATGTACACATAAATCCAACCACAATTCTACATAACATACACAAGTGGTTGTATATTCACAGTGGTACAACTGGTATGGCTCCAAATGTAAATCTCAAAATGCATTAAAACCTAAAACACTTATACGTATGTACCTCACAGTGGGAATGTTGTCAAAGAAAATAGAGTCTCTGTCTGTGCATCTGTCTGTGCACGACGTACACAGAACCAGGATCCCTGCGAATACTCCTGCCGTCCTCAACAAGTGAAATGTGATTGCCGAACTCTGGAATACCAAAGCATATCTATCAGCTCCAATTACACGTAGTTAAATCACCAAACTTTAATGACTAAACAACTAGTTCAAAAAACACCTATTACTCATTGACAACTAATCTGTGCAGCTCAACGATCACCAAAATCCACAACCTTGTGCCACCACCTCATCTTTGTGCCAATACATCAACTTAACACAGAAAGTTAAAAAGCCCAAATCCTCAAAGAAAACCCAAAATTTAAATTGTGCAACTCTTCCAACATATATTATTTACCTAAGGCAAATCAATAGCCAATCCAATCCAAATTCAGAACTTCCAGTACCCCGCATCCAATGTAAAGAATCCTGCTGATTATAGAAATGTATAATGCAACTAAAAAACAAACACAAAATATACCATTTACAAACTAACACCACCTTTCCAATACAAACATAAATAAATATAAACACATCCACACAGCTTAAACTTACTTCCAGAAGCGCACCTCTTCACCTCAGATTCAACGGCTCCTCTCCAATTCACACGTAACAGATCCCAACCCACAACACACTTCCTGGCTCATTTTATACTGTTTCCTGGTAGTCACATGATAAAGTCACGTGACCCGCCGGCACTGAATACTAAAAGAATGCACAAATCTCCCTGCAACCTGCCAAATACATAGGTAATGCTAACTAAGCACACAGGTACTGAGTGAGTAAATCAAACAAAATAAAAAAGACACCAAAGATGAATGTGTGTGTATTTAAAAAGGAGATAGACATAGAAGAAAGACTGCATTTTTGAAAAAAATAAAAAAATAATAAATAAGTGCCTTAAAACTATTGCTGTCCATCAACCATACTTAACTACGCGGCAAATAAAGAAATAACCAAGTAAACTAGTTATGTACTAAAGATAAATGTGTGTGTATTTAAAAAGAAGATAGACATAGAAGAAAGACTACATTTTTGAAAAAATTGAAAAAATAATGAATAAGTGCCTTAAAACAATTGCTGTCCATCAACCATACCTAACTACGCGGCAAATTCAGAAATAATCAAGTAAACTAGTTATGTACTAATTACACAAACCCAATAACTACTCTTCCATACACCTCTAATGGAAGAACCAGTATGTAACGCCCGGAAAACACAAATCACTCCATGTGACCTCAAACACATATAAATGTATGCATTATGAACGACTTAAACCATTCACCAACCATACCTCGACACCTACACAAAACAATTCAAAGAGAACTCTTCATTGAGCCCTCTTGGAGATAAAGTCCCCAAGAGGTCAATCCAAAACATCTCTCTCTGGGCTAATATTCTCAAAAAGTCACCTCCTCTGGGTGGTTTCTTCACCACTTCCAAAACATTAAACCTCAATTGTACAATAGTATGTCTAGACATATTAAAATGCCAAGCAACTGAAGATTTCTCATTTTTACACTGTATTTGAGATTTATGTTCAGTCCATCTTTCACGTGCGGATCTGGCTGTCTGTCCAATATACATTAATCCACATGGGCACTTAATGCTGTAAATCACCCCTGTGGATCTGCATGTGGCAAAATCTCTAAGAGTGATTTTTTTGCCCGTCTGCGGGTGAAGAATGTATTCTCCTTTAGCCACATTGTTACAATGACTACACGACAGACAAGGAAATGTTCCCTTTTTTTTAGTCACCAATGTCATCTGAATTTACTTCGGGCCTCTTTCGGCTCTCACAACCCTATCTCTCAGGTTCCTACCTCTTCTATACACCATCATTGGTGGAGATGGAAACAATCTCAGAAGTGTAGGATCATGATGGAGAATCGACCAGTGTTTATGTATGATTCTTTTAACATGCCAACTTTGTCGAGAGAATTTGGAAATATGCAAAAGTGCATCAGACTCCTTCTTCACCTTAGGTGTAAGCAATTGCTCCCTTGTAATCGGGAGCGCTCTGTTCTGGGCCTCATTCAAAAGTTGTACTGGATACCCTCTTTCAGAGAATTTTTTAGAGAGCGACTCACATTCAACTTTAAATTCATCAGTATCCATAACAATTCTCTTAATTCGTAATATCTGACTATATGGCAGACTAGCCATCATTGGCTTTGGATGAAAACTCGCAAAATGCAATAAATTATTAACATCAGTTGGTTTATGAAAAAGTGACTTTTTCATAAACCAACTGATGTTAATAATGTCAGTTGGTTTATGAAAAAGTGACTTTTTCATAAACCAACTGATGTTAATAATTTATTGCATTTTGCGAGTTTTCATCCAAAGCCAATGATGGCTAGTCTGCCATATAGTCAGATATTACGAATTAAGAGAATTGTTATGGATACTGATGAATTTAAAGTTGAATGTGAGTCGCTCTCTAAAAAATTCTCTGAAAGAGGGTATCCAGTACAACTTTTGAATGAGGCCCAGAACAGAGCGCTCCCGATTACAAGGGAGCAATTGCTTACACCTAAGGTGAAGAAGGAGTCTGATGCACTTTTGCATATTTCCAAATTCTCTCGACAAAGTTGGCATGTTAAAAGAATCATACATAAACACTGGTCGATTCTCCATCATGATCCTACACTTCTGAGACTGTTTCCATCTCCACCAATGATGGTGTATAGAAGAGGTAGGAACCTGAGGGATAGGGTTGTGAGAGCCGAAAGAGGCCTGAAGGAAATTCAGATGACATTGGTGACTAAAAAAAAAGGGAACATTTCCTTGTCTGTCGTGTAGTCATTGTAACAATGTGGCTAAAGGAGAATACATTCTTCACCCGCAGACGGGCAAAAAAATCACTCTTAGAGATTTTGCCACATGCAGATCCACAGGGGTGATTTACAGCATTAAGTGCCCATGTGGATTAATGTATATTGGACAGACAGCCAGATCCGCACGTGAAAGATGGACTGAACATAAATCTCAAATACGGTGTAAAAATGAGAAATCTTCAGTTGCTTGGCATTTTAATATGTCTAGACATACTATTGCACAATTGAGGTTTAATGTTTTGGAAGTGGTGAAGAAACCACCCAGAGGAGGTGACTTTTTGAGAATATTAGCCCAGAGAGAGATGTTTTGGATGGACCTCTTGGGGACTTTATCTCCAAGAGGGCTTAATGAAGAGTTCTCTTTGAATTGTTTTGTGTAGGTGTCGAGGTATGGTTGGTGAATGGTTTAAGTCGTTCATAATGCATACATTTATATGTGTTTGAGGTCACATGGAGTGATTTGTGTTTTCCGGGCGTTACATACTGGTTCTTCCATTAGAGGTGTATGGAAGAGTAGTTATTGGGTTTGTGTAATTAGTACATAACTAGTTTACTTGGTTATTTCTGAATTTGCCGCGTAGTTAGGTATGGTTGATGGACAGCAATTGTTTTAAGGCACTTATTCATTATTTTTTCAATTTTTTCAAAAATGTAGTCTTTCTTCTATATCTATCTTCTTTTTAAATACACACACATTTATCTTTAGTACATAACTAGTTTACTTGGTTATTTCTGTATTTGCCGCGTAGTTAAGTATGGTTGATGGACAGCAATAGTTTTAAGGCACTTATTTATTATTTTTTAAATTTTTTCAAAAATGCAGTCTTTCTTCTATGTCTATCTCCTTTTTAAATACACACACATTCATCTTTGGTTTCTTTTTTATTTTGTTTGATTTACTCACTCAGTACCTGTGTGCTTAGTTAGCATTACCTATGTATTTGGCAGGTTGCAGGGAGCTTTGTGCATTCTTTTAGTATTCAGTGCCGGCGGGTCACGTGACTTTATCATGTGACTACCAGGAAACAGTATAAAATGAGCCAGGAAGTGTGTTGTGGGTTGGGATCTGTTACGTGTGAATTGGAGAGGAGCCGTTGAATCTGAGGTGAAGAGGTGCGCTTCTGGAAGTAAGTTTAAGCTGTGTGGATGTGTTTATATTTATTTATGTTTGTATTGGAAAGGTGGTGTTAGTTTGTAAATGGTATATTTTGTGTTTGTTTTTTAGTTGCATTATACATTTCTATAATCAGCAGGATGCTTTACATTGGATGCGGGGTACTGGAAGTCCTGAATTTGGATTGGATTGGCTATTGATTTGCCTTAGGTAAATAATATATGTTGGAAGAGTTGCACAATTTAAATTTTGGGTTTTCTTTGAGGATTTGGGCTTTTTAACTTTCTGTGTTAAGTTGATGTATTGGCACAAAGATGAGGTGGTGGCACAAGGTTGTGGATTTTGGTGATCGTTGAGCTGCACAGATTAGTTGCCAATGAGTAATAGGTGTTTTTTGAACTAGTTGTTTAGTCATTAAGGTTTGGTGATTTAACTACGTGTAATTGGAGCTGATAGATATGCTTTGGTATTCCAGAGTTCGGCAATCACATTTCACTTGTTGAGGACGGCAGGAGTATTCGCAGGGATCCTGGTTCTGTGTATGTCGTGCACAGACAGATGCACAGACAGAGACTCTATTTTCTTTGACAACATTCCCACTGTGAGGTACATACGTATAAGTGTTTTAGGTTTTAATGCATTTTGAGATTTACATTTGGAGCCATACCAGTTGTACCACTGTGAATATACAACCACTTGTGTATGTTATGTAGAATTGTGGTTGGATTTATGTGTACATAATTATTTAATGTATTCTCTTTATTTAATGTGTTTAGTTTGTCCAAACTTTTAATGTTATGTGAGATGTCCTCTAATTGTATATATATCTATACTTGCAGATATTTTTGCTCCTGAAGAAGGGGATAGTCCCTGAAACGCGTAGAGCTTGAAGCTGCAGTTCAAAATTGGGAGCTTATTTTTTTGTCTGGTTTGATTTGTTTTTCATGCTGGCCATATTGGAAGTCAGTTGATACCTTTTTTCTGTACTTTTATGAAGATATTTTGTTACCTATGTTCTAAATTGACAATTCTTTCTATATATAAAAGTGCAAATGTTATGAAATTTGACTGATTTATTTCAGCTTGTAAGGTGTGCAGGGGACGGGAGTGTCTTTAAGTTTAGACACTTTTTGTTTTATGTTTAACACATGCTCCAGTGTCAGGGCGTGTATTCCTCCCCAGCACCCAGAATTGTAATAAAATTTCTCTAAATAGTTATTTAGTTTTTGAGTAATTAGGTGTGCTCTGATAGATACTTCTTTTTGTAATTTGGGTTATGGAGGCAGGACAGCACTGGTAAACCAGTAATGCCTGTCACCCTTCTAAAGGTAGCATTAGAACAGCTCCACTACCCTTTCCATATGTCAAAAGAAAATCTTGCTGCAACGCTCTCAGAAGACTGGTTCACGCCGAATTTAGCAGAGCATGTTGCATTCTTTATGGTCAATTGCATAATTTGCCAGCAATTCACCTCTGGGCACACATTGAAAGTGATGAGAGGAATCATTCCCAGACCTGAAAGGCCTTTCCAGTACCTGCATATTGACTATGTCGATATGATTCAGGTTTGTATTGGGTACAGGTATTTAATTGTCATGGTGTGTCCATTCTCTAGATGGATAGAAGCAGGGCCCTGTACACACCCATATGCTACCTGTGCTGCCAAGTTCCTAGTGAGGGAGGTGTTCTCTAGGTGGGGGTGTGCAAAGTAATGAGATCAGATAACGGGCTCACTTTGTAAATTCAGTTTTTGAACAGATTAGCTTGTTGCTTGGTATAAAGCACAAGTTCTCGTCGGCGTATCATCCTGAGGGGAACGGGATATGTGAACGGATCAACGGCTTGCTTAAGGAGAGGATAGCCAAGTTGAAGCTCACATTAAAGAAGGGATAGCTGCACTGTCTACCATTGGCATTGTATGTACTTCGGAACCAACCCGGCTCCAACCATCATCTTACGCCGCACAAGATAGTTACAGGCAGAAGGATGAGGAACCCCTCTTACCCCCTGAGATAGACCTAGATGTGATGTCCAGCCTGCTAGGGAGGTTCTGGGAACAGAAATGAAGAATTACCTTGACTGTTTTACCTCTAGTACATCTGTCATTTCAGGCCAGCTGCAGCGACGGCGTAAAGGGAACCGCACATCACAAACCGCAACAGACTTTGTGCGCCACTCATCTTCCCTGGTGACAGCGTTTTGGTGAGCAACTTTACGAGGAAGAAATGGGACGAACCATGATTTAATGGCCCTTTCATCGTAGAGGACTTGCCCCATCCGCTGTCAAGCTCCAAGGAAGAAGAGCCTGGAGCCTCCTGAATGACGTCAAGCTCTTTATAGGAGAAGGTGCTCCTGCTGCATCCACCGTGGAATCTAGAGACAACGGGGTAGGACCACAGCACGTGCAGACAAGGTCTATGGTGAGGAAGAAGGACGCACAAGCAGAAAAGACAGACTGAAGAACTCGCTGTGAAAATTGGGGCTATACATTGAACTTTTTCTCTAAGCACTGAACGAGATGCAAGACTTTTCAAACAAATGCAATGTGCTGCTGAACTCGCAGAGCAAAGGAAAAGGTTGCATACTTTGAACCTGCAGTGACACATGGTAACGAAAAAACATAAAGCCACAGAGTAGTGAACAAAGAACTCTAAGACTCTGATAAGCAGTAAAGGAAGGACACTTTTATAAGCTGAAACGGTTATCCTGAAAGCATCCAGTATCTAGACTTTGTTCACGAATTTATGGTACACCCCAGCAGAAGCCTTAAGTGGGATGTACTCACCTACTCCCAATTAGTGACATTGATTTATCCAGCACTCATATGGAGAGAAACAAATGTCACAGAATTCATCCAAGATCCAGAAAATAAGAAGGTATTCAGGTAACTATTGTCTGTCATCACAGAGGTCCTCGCTGAATTGCCTGAGCACGAGGAGCAAAAGACTGATGCTACCACCACAAGCAGTCATTGATGAGATTACTTACGCGTTGTTCTTTCGGATCGTAGAGGAGTGCCCAGAACTTGTCGGAAGGACCAACGACACACTGACGTTTATACAAAATCCCCGCAATAATCAGTTCCTGACCCAAATATGGAATAAAATAAACCACGTGGTAGCCATCCACGCAGCAGGCAAGTGCAAAGACTGCTCAAAGCAAAAGCAAGGCGTGTGATTGGGAACCAGCAAGGCAAAGAAAATGCCACTGTACCCTGAGGACAGCCTACTATCCCACAATGTCCTCTTCGGCTTAATAAATGACTTCCCGGAAATGGTAGGGAGACCTGCCGAGGTCGATGCCCTCACCTTCCTCAGAGACCCTGCCAACGCGAGAAAGATAGGAACACTCTTCTATAGCATACAGTTACAAGTGGAACTGTCCAGCTTTCAGAGGGAGTTTCTGAGAGAATTCCAGTGAAATTATTCGGCGAGGGACAGATCGAGAAGGTAAGGACTGATCACACTGGAAAAAATAAAAGACCGGTGACCTAAGAAACAGAGAATCCGAGCAAATGTCATTATCACCTGAAGACAGCAGAATTGCCTTCACAGTCTTCTTTCACCTCATCGAGAACTTTTCAGAACTAGTGGGTAGACCCATCACTGTTGACGTGCACACTTTCCTCTGTGATCCAGCAAAAAATGCACAACTCAACAGACTCCTGAGAGCTCTTGCATCACAGCTGAGAAGCAACCATGGACATCCTCTGCTGAGAAGGGCTTCAGAAGGGAGAGGTCCAAGATAAAACTTTTCCATCATCCCCCACCAGGGGCAGAGGAAGGAAATAAAGACAAAGTTCTCCATGCTTTAACGTAGGACTGATCGAGGAAAGCAGAAAGAAGGATACCAGTACCGTGATTTTATTTTTTCTGGTGTTCTCTATTTTTCATCATCTTCCTGCAGTGGGTAAATGGGGGGGGGGAGAGACTGTTCAGCAACCCGACCTTGAAGAACCGAGTGAAAGGAGCAGAAACACTAACTTCACTGCCATATTCACCTTTTTCAACCTCTTCCTTGCTTTCTCCTACTTCCTCATATGTTCACTTTTATTTTTATTTTTGTTTTTATTTTTTCAATGGTTTATCTAGGCATGATGTGCAGCAAAGCCACCCGTTTATGGTGCCACAGTGAACAGATCCCTGCATGTCCACAGGGCCGAATCGAATTGGAAGAGTGCCCTGGGACAACAGGTATCATAGAAATATAAACCGAATATGATATACTGAAAACGATAGTCTAACCTTTTTCCATAGTCTAGCGGAGAACCTGTATTACATTGAGCAGAGACTATCATCATCA
This sequence comes from Ambystoma mexicanum, assembly GCF_040938575.1. Classification (NCBI taxonomy): domain Eukaryota; kingdom Metazoa; phylum Chordata; class Amphibia; order Caudata; family Ambystomatidae; genus Ambystoma; species Ambystoma mexicanum. Next base: position 1,165,913,260 of record NC_090935.1, on the reverse strand, counting down.
TCATCATCACTCGTAAAAGAGGGAGGACATTGAGCTGCACTTGTCACTTTAGTGTGTATTGAACTTTGAGCAACGAGCTAGAACAAGAAGAAAAATTGACTATTGACTATGGACATATTTGAAATGGGGGTCCAAAACAGTAATTTAGTCGTGCCACCAGCAGAAGGACGCCCCTGGTTTCCTGGAAGGAAATGCTGCAAGATGTCTTTCAAGACCGTCATATGTATATGCATAGTGATTATTGTACTATTTTTGTCTCTAACTGTCAGAACTGCCTTTATTAATGGAGCACGGAGTATCCCAATATCTGTGCATCCACTGGGTAATGAACGTCTGGGCCCCACAAAAGCGCCCAGACCCTATATAGTTGTCCCTGTACCAAGAAAACCTGATAATAAAGCAAACTATTTACAGTTGAATGTAATTAGAAGTGATACGTACACACTTGAAGTAATGAATGGTGAGAAAAGCTGGAGACAGGGTCAGCACGGAATGAATGATAACATAGCACTGTCCACGGCACGCACCCATACACTGAATGCACACAAGCAAGGGCAAGTGTCAATGGATACGCAACCACAGGCCAAAGCAACCGAATGGAAGTCAACTGTGGAGCAGACAGTACCAGAAAACAGAGAACCAAGCGAGAAACCGAACAAAGCTGACATAGCAAAATCCCTCAATAAAACGGAGGAAGCTACGAAAGAACTTACTGAGAAAACACACACGGTAGTCGAGTATGTGTTTCCACTCATACTTAGAGCAAAGAAGCTACACGAAGAGCTGAGCAAGACAACCACCACAACTGTGATAACAAGTACGCCAGCTCCAATGCCAGAATGAACTACTGAGCCTATGACACCGCCACATGTTGAAAGGATGACAAGCCAATGGTGGTGGGAGGAGGTCTACAAGAGAATGCAAGGGGGAAGGAAAAGAAGCGCAAGACCTCCCCCCATTGCCATAGAGCAGGAAATGATACCCGCCCCTCCAAGGATAATACCTGAGAAGCTACCTGAGCGAAAAAGCAGCACAGATGCATTCAGAGACATAGTGATAGCTAATTACAGAAAACATTGAGAATCATGAGAAGTCCATATGAAGCCGACAACGAACTGAATGATTATTTGAACAGCACAGCCCATCTTGCAAACAATATCTGGTACCAACACATGAAGGAAGTTGGAAGAAGTCAATCTGAAGGAGAGTGTTTTGTCTGTGCACTCCTGCCATATAGCATGGGCAAGTACAAAATCTTTGTTGCAGTAGAAGTTGACGTCCCCACGGCACACTGCATGTCACACGTAGCAATGTGCAACACCAGAGGGTAGTTTATGGGAAGAGACGCCTCACTGATATGGGCCAACGAAAAAAACTTCTCAGATGAAGACGGTTTTGTCCAGGACATCAAAACAAGAAACAGGGCACACACCAACAACCATGTAATTAAATACGAGAACCCTGACGTCAAAGGATCAGGAATTAGATCGGAAATAAACCCAAGACTGAACATCCAAGGAAAAACTGCAGAAGAGGCTCAAAGCTGGAAGAACAGAGGCCAAATGAAGATCTGGGGATCAGTAGTTTCCCCAAATGGATGGGAAGAAGGAGTTGTGATCTGCCGAGCTTGGATGGTCCTTGGAGCCTGTGAAGAAGCTATAGGGAACTCACAAAGACTATGCAAACCATTGTGGGCAAAATTGGTAAAGCTGTTAACATGGGTCGAAGACAGAGGAGGACCCTTGCAGATAGTGCCACTGGAAAACCCGAAACTGTGCTTCAGAAGTAATGGCACAAGGAAAATGGGCGAGAATCAAAACTGCAGGCGAATCTTCGAGGCCCCAGGAATGATGCAAGGAACCGCAGTCCTGATGGACCACTATTGGGCGTGTGGACCCAAGGCATACATAAGGCTACCAAAGAACTGGGGAGGCATATGCACACTGGTGAACGTCAATGTTCCTGCACTGGTAATCACAAAAAATGAACTGAATCTGGACAGCTTCCCGAAAGCATATGCTCACCTGAGGAGAAGGAGAGCTGTAGAAGTGGTGTCCAGAATGAAGAGAGAAAATTACTTTTCTGCCAAATCCGAAGAGGCATTCCATACAATCCCATATGAACACCGGCTGTTCAGCCTCACCTCGACGGTGTTCACCACAATGCTCTTACCTCACATCCAAATTGGAGTAAATGCCAAGGGGTTGCAGATAACCAGATGGGAGTTATTGCAGACCATTAACACCACTATAAAAGGATTCAATGCAATCAAGGAAGAACTAAGAGCAGTCCGACTGATGACTCTCCAGAACAGATACGTGTTGGACATGATCACAGCAATGGATGGAGGTGTTTGCGCAAAGATTGGAGAATCATGTTGCACGTTCATACCCTCACACGATGAAGAAAACGGAACCCTCACAGAGGCCATAGGCATGCTGAAGACCTTGAAAAACCAGATGACCGAAGAAGTTGATGAAGTGGACGACGATAGCTGGTTCGGAAACCTATTTTCATGGGTCCTGCAATGAATGGCAGACATATTCAAGTTTCTGGGAGCCTTGCTAGCAATGGTGCTGCTGGGATTCTGCGTAATCAAGATAATCATCACACAGTGCCAGAAAACTGCAAAGAAAGCCATTGGGATGAACATTATGGTCGATGTCAAACCAGGATGGAAACCCAGAGAACTGACTGATGATGAAATAAGAAACTTTGTGAAAGCCAGTGAATTTGCACCTGAGGAAACAAAATTTACTTATCCCAAGAAACGAAGGATGTATGAAGGAAAATGGATTTACTGCAGTCCAAATGGACAATGCCAATTGATGACCTGGGACAAAGATGAGCATGTGAAAACAGCAGGAAGCTTGAAAGGGGTGATAAAGATATGGACACCAAAAGTGCATACATTCATGCCATCTTGTGTAAATCCAGGAGACGATGAACGAGACATTGAAGAAAAAAAGGAACTGAATATAAAGGAGGAAGCAGAAGTGGTCGATGAACCGACCAGAGGGGGGAGTGTAGAGGAGGTGCCAGACATGGCCTGCACCCCTGCCCCTCATTTCAAGTGGCCAGTAAGGTACCCCACGAGGTATGTGACATACGAGGAGCAGCTGAATCAGCAGAGAGCCACACTAGGCCTCTGCCCTATATACATAAGGAGATCGGTACCAGTCGAAGTGCCCATAACCAGACAGCCCTGGGCAGCACGATACCCAATCAGACAACCATACCAGCCACTGATACGAAACAATGAGTATTTACAGACTGTCCATGAGGAGACACAAAGATCATGGATGGAGGACAAACAATGATGCTAAGAAAGCCAGGACAAACCAAAACACAAAGACAAAGCAACAATGAAACGTAAGAAACGATATAACTGTGAACCTAGATGGAAGAATCAACCGACTAATGCATGTAAATAAGCTTGGAACGCAAGAAGCTAAGTAATCTATACTGCCTGCAATGCTTAAGTAGAAGAATAGAGTGGTATACGCCAACTATATATGTCTACCTCAATGCAGCACAATGTACACGTGCAACTCCATTTTGTTTGAGCAGAAGGATGCCCAGGGGCCCAGGCCCAACTGGCTAAGTTTCACATCTAGGCCCAAGCCTGGAGGAAGAGCGGAATCGAAACTTAACAAAGAATGGCTTAAGCCTGGGTAATCGAGGGCAACCCGGAAGCGGAAGGCAAGCTCAACTAAAGAGAGTCGAAACTTCAGAGCATACCAGCCTGCCCTGGGAAGGTCAAGATAAGAGAGGCCCATGCAGGTGGCCAAGCAAACACAGAATCAAATGCACGAAAATATGGAGAACTGAAGCAGATTCACGGTGAACAAACACGTGACTAACTAGGTGCGAAGATGTACCACCGTCTGATGTCACCCAGATTGGAGAGTGCCATAACTTTTCCTGATAAGAGACTACAGTTTTGAGGCCTTCCTTAGCCAACTAATTGACACAACGCCCTAAACCCTCTGATTGATGGAAGGGAGGCAGGGTGAATCTTGGGACACCAGACACCAGGGTGTCTATCCTGCATGCTGCTAATTAAAGTGGAGATTTATGTTTAGGGGTGTAATATGCCCAATCACAATGGACCATGTAATCTAGGGTCCTATAGAAACTGTAACCAATAGGACGTCGTACTTTCAGTGATGTCAATCACGTGTGTTGTAGAGGGATGGGCGTAGACGCCCACCCGATAAGAGTTATCCAATCCGTATGCTTTATTTTCATATACAGATATAACACCTATACTTAACTTACCTTTCCCAACCAATTATATTGCATGATGATTTTTTATAGAAGTGTACGTCAATGATGACGGACTTTGCCAATAAAAGAGGCTGTTTGACTGAAGTTCGGGGAAGTCGGGGCGAGACAGGTGTTCGCAATGCTGCTGATTTCCATAAGCTGATGTATGTATTATTAAACAGACTTCCCTTTGCCAACTTACTGAGTCCCTAGTATTGATTTGTGCTGGAGTATGTAAGTCCTGCAACCTGTCCTCACACAGTGCAGGTATCTTGTATTACAAGTTTTTGGGGGTTGAGTACTGACCAATGGGCCCGTAAGTAATTTCCTCTCCCCGAGAACACACTTATTTGGGATCAGATGATTAAACTCACAATGTACATACATACTAAAAGTACCTGCATTAGGAGAAGATAGTTAAAGTCGCCAATAATAAACCCACAAGAGGGAGAAGTCCTCTAAATCCTAGGTTCCGGATAGCTTACTAATGAGGGTTCACCTTCTTGCACTTAGGGTCCCAGACCCCTACTTCACATATAGTTCTTTCTTTAAAGTCTCTCTCTCAGGCTTTCCTCCCAGATCTGTCCCCTGTTCCCATTAACTAGCCCCGCAAGCCCCTACCTTCAGGCAGCTTCTATTTAGGCCTAGACCGGCTCCAGGAGTCAACCTCTTCTGCCCCGTGTTCTCTGCATTGTCCGCCACATCCATGCCACCTCCATAGCTGCTGCTTGCTGCTATTCTGCTTTGCTGGCATACGCAGCGTGATCTCTTCTCTCAGGCACATCTCTGTGATCTGCTTCCAGCAGGGCAAAGGGTCCTTCTTCCTTCAACCCTCTGTGGAGGCTTCCGCTTCTCGCCTCATGTTCTGGTTTCTTCGGTCTTCCTCCTCCACTTCACTGACCTTCTTGTGTCTCCTCGAGGGAGGGATGAGCAAACTCTTCAGTCCTTCTTCCCTTTTTATGTATTTGCAGCATACTGATTGTCCCGATTGACTAGACGGCTGGAGTTGGTTCTGCTAAGTGCTCTCCATTAATATCCATGCCTCTTCTTCATCCGCTTAGTAATTTAACAACTGGGTTGTTCGGAATCTTCTTTGTCTCAGTACTTTTGCAAGATTCATACAGGGAGTCTCTACTTTTCCTCTTCTCTGTATTTTGGAAGGTGTTTGGATGTTCTGCCTTACATAGGTACATGGAAGAGTGTGGAATCATAGTAGCCTGAATAGGTTAGAGAGATTTGGGAGGGTATGAACTATTCTGGGTATATCTTGTTCTTCCCTGATAATCTTCCTTACTCCCACGGGGGGATTCCCTACCATGAGATCCACCCATTGAGTACCACTCCCAGGGTTACTATCGGGCAGCAGCCTCATCTCCCAGGCCTCATGGAAGGCGCTCCCCTTAGGGAAGCAGGGATGATATCCTGGGATTCGACACAGGGAGAACCAGTCATCCATCTGAACCTCTATTGGGAAGGATAGGTCTTGTTTACTACATTTGGTTGCACAGTGTAATATGGTACAACTTAAATATTTTCACGACCACTTTTGGTTCCCAGTCCACACCCGTTTATAAGAAACTAATTTTATAACAACTTTAGCATAACATACTCGTCCATTATGTTCAAATGCTATTCCTGGCATAGCTTTTCTACTTGAGTGCAAAACCGGAGTCTGAAGTAACCAGACCTTATATTATGTCTAGTTTGTTTCTCAAGCTGTACTCAGGAGACCCCCGGCCCACCCATAGAGCTGAGGTTTGCTCTGAAGTACTTTAAGAAGAGATAGCTGCACCTTGAGATAGATGGGGGTGCAGATGTATTACTCCAACACCAATCAATAAGGACAACTCAATGGTTTGGCAAAGGGAGTCAGTTTAATGACAAGTACAAAAAACGGGGAGTCATGGCAATCAGCAGTGATGCAACAGTCCGTCTCGTTTCAACTCCAATGAAGTTCATACAAACAGTGACATTTATACTCAAAACTGGATATAATTAAAAGTTAACATGAAATTCGATTGGCTAGGAAAAGGTAACTTTAGTATAGGTACTATATCTGTATATGGTAACGGAGTGAGGGGATTGGGTAAACACTGTCAGGTGGGTATCTAAGCCCTTCCTTCAAAAATGACTACTGTAGACGTCACTAAAAGTACAATGTCCCATTGGTCCTATTAACTATAGGACCCTAGATTATTTGGTCCATTGTGATTGGGTTGGCACCAACTCCATGCATACATTTCCATTTTACTTAGCAGCATGCAGAACGGTCAGCCAGGTGCAGGGTGCCCCCACAGCTACCCGGCCTTCCTCCAATTAAGGTTACAATCAATCATCGCTTCAGCAACTATGTGTCAATTATTTTATTGTGGTTGGCCTCGAAACTGCATCTTCTGTCTGGAAAAGTTCTGATATCTCTTTCTGGGTGGATGCCAAGCGTAGGTGTAAACCCGTGCTCCTTCTCGTTTGGCTGGTCATGTGCTACTCACACCGTGAAATTGTCTAGTTTTTCTCAATTTGTGCATTTAATTCTTATTCGGCTTGCCACCTGCCTACGCCTCCTTATCTCAACCTTTCAAAGACAGGATATTCTGTTCTTAAGTTTCAATTATATGTAGCTACTGTTCGTTCCTTCTATTGGTATGACCTTGGCTCTCCTGGCACAAGTTGCATCTGCTGAGTTTCGATTCAGCTGTCTCTTCTCATTTTGCTTAGAATATGAATCTTGTCTTGTTTGGCCTCTAGTAACCTGAGTGATTCTGTTTTTCGTGCAAAGTGGAATCGCACTTATAACATGGTGCTTCGTTTTGAGGTAGATTATGTATAATGGCGCTTGTCGTGCTATTCTTCTACTTAGCATAGCAAGTCACACTGTTTTCTTAGCTTTCTTGCGGTTCCAAGCATATGTACAGGCGCTAGCTGGTTGAATATCTTCATCCTGCTTACAGCTTAAGCTTCTTTGTGTTTCAACATCGTTCTCTTCCTTTGGGTTCACAATATCTTTATTCATGGTGTTTCGTCTCTGTGTGTCATTTTTTGGTTGTCATTTCTTCTATCTGTGAGTCTGTCCGGGCTCTTGTGATGTCATCATTCATCTTCCGTTAAGGCCTTTTTGGTTTCTTCTGGGACCGTACTTAGGCAATCTTCATTTCGTCTCATTTGTTGGTAGGGTTTTCTCAATGGATACCTTACTGTCCATGGTTGTCTGGTATTGGTATTTCAATAGGTGTTGCTCTTCTGATGGGTACTGGGCAGAGCCCTACTGTGGCTCTCTGCTGGTTTATTTGCTCATCATACATCAGATATTTTGGTGTGAACGTTCCTGGTACTTCAAAATGGGCGATTGGAGTGCAGGCTTTATTTGGGACCTCCTCTACACTCTCCCCTCTGGGCGATTCATCGACCACTTTCCCCTCCTTCTGTGGATTCAGCTTACTCGATTCTTCTGTATTTATCTTCACTCCATCGCCTGGGTTCATTCCTTCTTCATCTTCTGGATCTATACGTGATGGTTTGAAGAAGTGTCTCTTCGGAGTCCATATCTTTATTACTCCCTTCAGGCTTCCTGCTGTTCTTACATGTTCGTCTTTATTCCATGTCATGAGTTGACATTATCGATTTGGGTTACACTAAACCCATCTTCCTACATAATTTCTGTGTTTCCTGGGATAGAGAAACTTTGTACCTTCTGGCACGTGCCTGCTGGCCTTCACAAAGTCTCTTATTCTTCATCAGTCAGGTCTTTGGGCTTCCATCCTGGCTTGACATCAAACATGTTCTTCATCCCTATGGCTTTCTTTGCAGTTTTATGGCATTGCGAGATTATTATCTTGATAACACAAAATTCTAGTAATATCATCACTAGCAGGGTGTCTAGTCAAATGGTCGACAGACAAATGGTCGACATAATTTGGTCGACAGGACAAATTATCACATTTTTTTTTTAGGTATATATATTTTTTTAGGTTTTCGTTTAGGGAAAAGAAAAAAATTCGATCATTTGACCTGTCGACCTTTTGGTGTTGACCATTTGTCCTGTCGACCATTTAGATTCAACAGAAACTTGAATATGTCTGCCATCCATTGTGGGACCCATGAGAATAGGGATCCAAACCAGCTATCATCATCAACTTCATCAGTTTCATCGATCATCTGGTTTTGTAGCTTTGTCAGCATATCTATGCCTTCTGTTAAAGTTCCATTTTCGTCGTCGTGAGAAGATATACATGTGCAACATGATTCTCCAATTTTTGCACAAACTCCTCCATTCATAGCTGTGATCATGTCAAGGACATATCTGTTCTGGAGAGTCATCAGTCGGATGGCTCTTAGCTCTTCCTTGATTGCATTGAATCCTTTTATGGTCGTGTTGATGGTCTGTAGTAACTCCCATCTGGTTATCTGCAACCATTTAGTATTTACTCCAACTTGGATTCTTGGCACGAAGAGCATTGTGACCACTGATAAGGTTAGGCTGAACAGCCTGTGTTCATATGGGATCACATGAAAGGCTTCTTCTGATTTAGCAGAGAAGTAATTTTCTCTCTTCATTTGAGTTATCAGTTCCACACATCTCTTCTTTCTCAGGTGAGCATCTGCTTTCGGGAAACTGTCAATATTCAGGTCACTTTTCAGGATCGCTAATGCTGGAACGTGGACATTCCCTATCGTGCATATGCCTCCCCAGTTCTTTGGGAGTCTGATGTATGCTTTGGATCTGCATGCCCAATAATGATCCATAATCACTGCATTTCCATGTACCATTCCTGGAGCATCGAAAATTCGTCTGCAGTTCTGATTCTCTCCCATCTTTCTTGTGCCATTATTCCTGAAGCACAATTTCGGGCTTTCCAGTGGTACTATCTGTAAGGGTCCTCCTCTTTCTTCGACCCATCTCATTAGTTTTGCAAGCTTTGGCCATAATGGTTTGCACAGTCTTTGTGAATTTCCAATTGCTTCCTTGAAGGCTCCAAGGGCCATCCATGCTCTGCAGATTACTACTCCTTTCTCCCATCCGTCTGGTGAAAGCACTGTTCCCCAAATCTGCATCTGGCCTCTGTTTTTCCAATTATGTGCCTCTTCTGGAGTTTTCCCTTGGACATTTAGTCTCAAGTTCACTTCCCATCTTATTCCTGCTCCTTTAACTTCAGGCATCTCGTACTTGGTCACATGATTCCTCGTATGAGCTCTATTTTGTGTCTTGATGTCTTGGACATGATCTCTTCATCAGGATAGGCTGTTTCAGTTGCCCATATTAACGAGGCATCACTTCCCATGAACTGGCCTCTGGTCTTGCACATTGCTACGTGTGAGAGACAGTTTGCTGTCGGGACATACATTTCCACAGCTACGAAGATCTTGGATTTCCCATGCTGTATGGTAGGAGTGCACAAACAAAGCATTCCCCTTCAGAATTTCGTCTTCCAACTTCTTTCATGTGCTGGTACCAAATATTGTTTCCCAGATGTGCTGTGCTGTCCAGGTAGTCGTTGAGTTCGTTGTCATCTCCATGCATGCTTCTCTTGATTCTTAGTGTTTTCCTGTAGTTTGCTATTACTACATCTCTGAATGCATCTTTATGGCTCTTTCTTGCTGGGGGATTTTCAGATATCCCGGTCCATGGTGCTGGCCTTCTCATCTGCGCCATTTGAGTGGACAAGAGTCTGGCAGCTCTTTCCCTCTCCTCATACATCTTTCTCCTGCTGGTTACAAATGCCCATGCCAACCAGCCTGACACTGGTCCGGTGTATGGTTGTATTGTAGAACTGGTACTTGTCCCTTGCGTTGGAACATATGTGCTTGGTAATACAGTCTCTGCGGTTTTGTTCCTCAGTTCCTCTTGCAGTTTCCTCACTCTGGCTATGTGCAGAAATAAAGAGTCTACTATCAGTTGTCTCCGTGCAGAGAGTTTCTCAGAGTTGGCTCTTGTTTTCTTAAAAGTTTCTGATATGACTGCTTCTGTTGGTTTTCCTCTTAACTCTTCTTGTTTTCTCACACCATTTTCTGTGAAGGGTCTTATGGCATGCATTCTCTCCTTTTCTACTGCTTTGTTTTGTGATTCTGCAGTCATTGTCACTAGGCCTGTTTCATGTGCATTCAGTGTTTGCATGCATGTAGTTGTCAGTGATATTACTTCATTCATTCCTTGCCGACCCTGTCTCTGGCTTTTTTGTTTGTTTATGACCACAAGTGTGTGTGTATCATTGCTAATCACATCCATTTCAAGTTCATTCACTCCACCGTCAGATCTTCTGGGGACGGGAATGACTATATAAGGTCTGGATGCTTTTGTGGGTTTTATGTGTGCATCATTAGGTGGGTGCACTGAAATTGCAATGCTTTGTGCACCAATAAAGAATGCAGTTCTGATCGTTAATGACAGTAAAACAATAATGAATATGATGCATAGGTACATTATACCCCTGTAGGTCAGGCGGCAGCATTTTTTTCCAGAGAAGCGAGGGTGCCTCTTTCTTGTGGGAGGACCAGATTGCTGCTCTGGACCCCCATCTCGATCATTCTCCAAATGTCAATGTTATTAGTGCCTTATTCAATATCGTCTTCCGAGTTCTGAGTTTAAGAGTGTCAGGTGTTCCACAAGTGTCCCCTCTCTCGCGAGCGACAAATTGTCTCTTATGTCAGGATATAATTCCTTTGCTAGACTATGGAAAACAATCAAAATAAAATAACACTTTAGTGAGTCCCTTTACTGTGCATGTTCAAAATAGGTAAGCTCCCAATCCACTCCTCGGATTTGCTTCAGTCCTGACGAGATAGTGTACGTTGATCAGTGTGAAGGACTAGGGAAAAAATAGCAACAAATAGGACACGGGGAGTTCTTGACACTGCTTCCTTGATCTGTCCCACGGCAGAAGGCTTTTAGAATCTCCTCAGATAGCTCTGCTGATGGTTAGAGAGTTCCACTTGGAGCACGATTCCGTGTAGGAGCATTCCCATATGTGTAATATTAGCTGGGTCTCTGATAAAAGTGAGGACATCAACATCGATTGGTCTCCCCTCTAGCTCTAGAAAGTCAGTGACTAAGCGAAAGAGGACATTATGGGCCAACCTGGTGTCTTCTGGTGACAGGGACACCCATCCTGTCTTGCTGAGGTTCAGGAGTATATGTTTCCTTCTAAATGTGAACAATGTCTGCACTATCCGGTTGCGTGGAGTGCAACTAGAATTATGAGTTTATTTAAAAGATGGATTAAATGTTCTGTATTTGCTGGGTCTCGAAGAAATGTGAGTGTATCTGTTGTTCTCCCGATAAGAGTTGGACAGTCTTTGATTATGCGAAAGAACAGTGTGTTGATGAGCTCATCTATTTCCGCCTGTGTTGGGAACATTTGATTCTTTCTCACTGTACTCAGGGAGTAGGATAAATTGTTCAGCAATGACAGTGAGGAGTTGTCTTATTGTCTTTTCGTTTTCAGGATCTTGAAGAAAGTCAGTGACACTGGTGAGCCTCCCTACCAATGACCGGTATGATCTTAGCACTAGATCAAAATAGGTGACCACATCCGTGGTGATATCATTACTGCGGGGACACCATATGTGATTCCGAACAGGGTCTCAGTGTGGAACGAGTCGGGACACTGTATTTGCTTCCAATGTAAGTGTCCTTGGTCAAAATTTGGCATATTCTTTTCTCATCAAAGCTTAAGTGTGCCTCACTCCAAAGTTCAATAGACAACAGCCTGTGTTGTGGCTTATACGTGCAATTTTTCTTCTTCACCCTGCACTAGGATGCACAGAGTGTCTGTTTTTTATATCTTTATCCCCTTTTTTGCTTAGAGGAAGTGTCCAATTTAAGCCACAACTTGTAAAAAGTTATTTGTCTTTGTCTGGCTGGTCATGCGTCCTTCTTCCACTTCATTGATCTCGTCTGCACGTGCTGTGGTTCTTCCCCATTGTTCGTTGATTCCTCTCGTTGGGGTGCAGGCAGGGGGCCGTCTCCGATGTAGGGTTTGATATCGCTGAGAAAAATCCAAGCTCTTCTGCCTTGTAGTTTCACTGCGGACGGAGTGCAGTCCTCTACTGTAAAAGGACCATTGAACCTTGGCTTGTCCCACTTTTTCCTTGTATGATTCTTCACAAGGACGGCCTCTCCAGGGAAGACGGGTGGAACACGTGGACCTTGAACTTGGTCTGTTGTAGTATCTCCTTCTGTATTCTGTGCTGCTCTGCACCCTTATCCTCGTCGCAGCAGCTGGTCTGAAATTAAAGTAAGGCAAGATGTCATGCAGTTCGGATAGTTTTGCATTTCAGACCCTAAAACCGCTCCTGTTAACTGGGCTTTACATCTAGCTCTATCTCGGGGTGTCAGAGAAGTTCTCATTCTTCTTCCTGTGGCTATCTCATGTGGCGTAAGATGATGGTCGGACCCGGGTTGGTTCCGAAGTGCGTACAGTGCCAGTGGAAGGCAGTGCAACCATCGAGAGAATGGAGACACCACAACAATTAAGTATCTGTACCCATTACATACCTGAATCATAACAACGTAATCGACATGCAAGTGTTGAAAAGGCCCATTTGGCCTTGGGATGACTCCTCTCATTACTTTTAATGTGTGCCCAGCCGTGAATTGCTGACAGATTATACAGTTTACCATAAAGAATGCAACGTGCTCTGCTTAATTCAGTATGAACAGTCTTATGCGAGCGTTGCTGCTAGATTCTCTTTTGTCATGTGCGCCGGGTAAGTAACTTCTCCAGCGCTATTTTTAATAGGGCTACAGGCATTACTGGTTTACCAGTGCTGTCTTGTCATCAACAAGCTGTCAGAGGGGTTTAAAGAACAGCCTCAACGTTTCCACAGGTTCTTCTCTTCCTATGGCACCTCCCCTTTAGCTGTGTTTGCCCCAAATTACTGTAACTTTCAGGTGCAGTTTGTGTAACCATCATTCGCTCGTTGGCATGGATAACTTCCGCTTCCATGATTGTTTCACTTTTGGATGCCATACGCTTGGCTTCCGTGTCTGCTGCTTGATTTCCACGTGAGACAAAATCTGTCCCCTTCGTGTGGGCGATGCATTTCACGACCGATATGCCCACTGGGAGCTGTAGTGCGTTGATCAGCCTGTCCAATAAGGCTGCGTGCTGCACTGGCGTGCCGTCTGCTCGGAGGTAGCCCCTCCTTTTCCAGCGCGCTAAGCCTGCATGCACTGTCGACATCACATAGGCAGAGTCACTGTACACCATTACTTCCTGGTCTGCGTGATTCTCAATGGAGTGTTAACGCCAATAATTCTGCAGCCTGTGCTGAATAATGAGATGGTATTTGTGCATTAAGAAGCACTCAAAACTCTCCATTCATTGTGTGCTTCATCACAGCAACGCTTGTGTATCTTTGCCCATCATTTTGGTCGATCCTCGAAGACCTGTCAATAAAGATGATCTCTCCTTTCTGTCAAGGCATTTTCTTTCACCCTGGGGATTTCATAATAAAAGTCTTGATAATTTGCGCAGTAATGTATGGGCTCTCCTTCTGTGACTGGCTCTGCTATGAACATAGCTGGGTTTACTATCTTACATCGGACTATTTTAATCGATGGATTTCATATGATCCCTTCATAAGCAGAAGCTCTCTGAGATGTCAATGGGCTCTTTGGTTTATCTAGAATGGCAAATAGTGAGTGCTCGAGGTACAAGTTCATTGAGCATCCCATTACAATGGTTGTAGCCTTCTCTATTGCAAACGCTGCTGCAGCTAAACTTTGTTTGCACGGGAAATGACCCCTCATCACTGGGTCCAAATTCCCACTATAGTATGCCAGGGGCTTGTACCCCAATGTGGTTCTCTGCATGAGTGCTGCTGTCATAACGATGCCATTTGTGTGTGAAAACAGGTAAAATTCCTTTGCATAATTGGGGATCCCTAGAACTGGTGCTGTGCAAATGGCTCTTTTGAGTTCAGCAAATCCTTTCTACATGATCTCAGACATTCAATCTTTTCTTTTGTCACTTGGGCCTTCTTTAGGGCCTGAAGTAAAGGCTTGGTGTAAGAGCTGTAGTCTAAGACCCATGCCCTGACGTAATTGCATAAGCCTAAAAAGCTCTGCATCTACTTTATCGTGTGTGGCTTAGCCATGTTAAATATGGCTTCAGCCCTTTGTGGGGTCACTTTCTTTCCTTCATGTGAGATCAGCTGGCCTATGTGCAGCACTTCTTGTTGACAATATTGTACGTTTTCTTTGTCAACCTTATATCCCTTCTCAGCCAGTATAGTCAATAGCTGAACAGAATCGTGCCTGCATTGTTCTTCTGTTGTGCTACAAATTAAGATGCCATCCACGTATTGCAGGACGACACTTTCTTGTACGATATTGATGAAGTCCATCTGCAGGACTTTTAAAAATAGAAGGAGACTCACAGTACCCCTGTGGCAGCCTCATGCTTTTCAGAAGCATTTGTCTGAACGTGAATGATGTCAGATCTTGTGAGTCACGGTGCAACGGGATTGGGAAAAATGCATTTTTCAAGTCAATCACCGTGAAATATTTTGCCTCAATGGGTATGTTACATAGAATTGTAGACGGGTTAGGGACTAGAGGGAGCTCAGCCTCAACAATATTGTTTATTGGGCGTAAATCCTGGATTAAACGCCAAGACTCTCCCTTTGATTTTTTGATCGGATAAACCGCGGTATTGCATGATGACTCTGACGTCACTAAGATGCCCTGTTCCATCATTGCAGAAATTATCTTAAAAATCCCCTCATCTGCCTCTCTGGACATGGGATATTGTCAGGCTTTTGGTAGACTTGCTCCTGGTTTCAGTTTAATCTTCACTTCTCGAACACCCTTCAAGAGGCCTACGTCATAGGGGCCTGTAGTCCATACTGAGACAGGCACCTTGGCTATTTTGTCATCAAAATATTCAGGACGAATTAGTGCCAACATCATTCTCTGAGGTACTTCTCTTTTAATCATCTTTACCCAAAAGGTGAGACTCACTTCCACCATTGTCTTTCCCATATCTGTTTGCTCTTCAAACAGATCGTCATCGGTGACGTTGGTCACTCGATATCCTTCTTCAATGGCGATTACTGCGCACCATTATCGGTCCTCATCGTCATAATCATCAATCAAGGGCACTCTCCCTCGCACTGCAGTCCTGTGTATCATCAAGGGAAATACTTGTCCCTTCTCCTCATGCATCGGTATTCTGGGTCTGAATAAGAACTCATCAGGGGTTTTTGTGATTTTGTCTGCAAGGCCTGGCAATCCTGCCATAAGCACACGCATACTATATGCGAATATTTCTGGCTCTAATGGTATGGCCCTCATGGCTATTTGTCCTGAGTATGCTCTAATTATTTCGCATACATTTGAGAAGTGCATTCCTGGAGTGGAACATACTATACCCTCCTCCGTGAACGAAATTGTCATGTTTAATTTTGTCATTACATCTCGACCCAAAATGTTTACTGGGGTCTGCCGAGAACATAATAAAGGTACATTCATTTCACATTCTCCTATTGAGACTGGAAGTGCATTTGTGAAGGGAACACGACTGGTAGCTCCTGTAAAACTCTGAGTATCTATGGCCTCACCGGACAAGGAAAACTTGCCTTCACGTATGCACGAGCGTGTTGCACCCGTGTCAACTAAGAAGGAATATTCTTTATCCCCTATAATGACATCCACCCTAGGTTCCCTGTGAGGGTCTGGTGTCACTGATAGGATACAACACATCAGGGTTCCCAGTGAGCTGTCCTAGTTTATATACAAATATGGCCCATTGTGTGCTGGTGAATTTCCCCCATTCCCATTGTTACTTCTCATTCCAGGGTTTGTGGTCTACCCCATGCCCATTGTCTGTGACAGTTGCTTTGGTGCCTGTTGGGATTGTCCTTGTGGAAAATTCCCCATGCTCTGAGGCTGCACACCTTGTTTCACTCCTGGTGCTTGTTGTTGCTCTGTGTGATTCTGCGCAACACCATGTTGAAAGACTGCATGTGTGTTTGTCATGCCTGCTCCTGTTCCTTGGCCGTTCTGCATCATGCCTTGATTTCTGCATGTGCGCGCCAAATTTCCTGTCATTCCACACAGCCAACATACTGGCTGTGGTCGGATCATTTGCCCATTTGACATATCTTGGTTACCATTTTGTATATTTTGAAAGCCTCCTTGATTATTTTAGAAACCTCCCTGATGGCTCTGCCATCCTCTTCCCCTAAATCCTCTTACCCTGGGATAAAACCCTGTATTGCCATGATTTATTCTGCTGTGGACTAGCCACCTGCTACATGCTTGATTCAGCTGTGCTAGTTATCATGGCTCCCTCAAGAGCATATTTTGACAATTTCTTTTGCACCAATTTCACTTCCTCACCCTTTGGAGCGCCTTCCTTTTTGCGATTCTTTTCTTGCAGCAGTCTACAATAATGTGCAATGGTCAACTGTATTTCAGCCCAAGGCATGGCTTCAATGCCCACCAATTTCTTGAGTTGTTTCTGCACCGGCTTGGACAGCCCTTGGCACAATATATGGTAAAACACAGGTATAGATTTCATCCAGGATTCATGAGTCTCGAGCACCCATGCGTCTTGAAAATTCTGTATGTAAATTAACAGATCTTCAGACTCCCTCATTTTTCCCGTCATTATAGCTCCCATATCTGAAGTATCTGGGTATAGTACTCGTAGCGCTTTCCATACTGCAGCTCAACAGTTGTTAAATGGAGCTCCGCCGTGCGCGGTATTAATTGTGGTTATGCCAGGGTAGCCTGCTCGTGCCCACACATCGTCTGCTCTCTCACCAAGTATGGCGATTAGGAGACCCTTAATATCCCCTATGGCTAACGTGATTCCTCCTGTCATTTTTTCTAACTCATATATCCACTTTTCGGCTCCCGATGTCAGCATTGGTAGCTTGTTTTTCAAATGTTCTCGATCCATGTGTGGCCATGGAATATATTGCGTTCTTACTCCCCCCTTCTCGAGCAACAGAAATTGGGATGCATAGCCCTCTTTCTCTTCTCTCATTGTTCTTCTGTCTATTGCAGGGGTAATATTCCTGCATCGCCGTCTGCCTGGCAATGTCCTGAGCTTGTCTACATAGGGCGGTGATGACATGCCCCTCTGACCATGAGATACTTCTTCATGTCGGTCAGACTGTGTGGCTCACTCTGACACCCTTGGTGTAGACTCGCTAGTGTCTGACCATCTTATTCCTTTTTCCCTTGGGAGTCGTCTTTCTCTCCGTCTCTCTTCCTCATTTTCCTTGCGCTCTTCCCTTTTCAAGTCGAACATTGGCTGTCCCCAACTAGTGCCTCTCCTTGTGTCCTCCTTACTCCTCGTTATTTCTAATCTATCCAGGGATAGGTCTCTATTCCCACTACTTCGGGATACATCCTCAGTGTCATGCAGCTGAGTGCTCTCCAGGCGCTCGTCTTCCCCCTCCCCTTGGGGTGTTTGTTCTAACCCCATCTCATCATATTTTCTATCAATCGTTTCTCTGATGCTTCTGGTGTCGAAGTCATCTTCCATATTTGCCCTAGACGTGCATGGTACTGAATCATACGCAGGAAAGAATTCTTCTATATCTTCCCAATCTACTACTGGATCAGGTTTGTTAACCTCTCTCCCCAGATATTCAAGATCGCGTGCTCTCTGTCTTTGCATATGTTCTATATCATCATTGAATTCTTTCTTTTTCCTCGCCTCTTCTCTGACCGTATCTTCTTCCTTTCTCTTTTCATTTCTACGTTCATCTGCCCTTTGAATTTCCACATCTCTTCATCTCTTTATTCTTTTCTCACGTATCCTTTGCTCTTCCTCTTACCTCTGCTGTTTCTGTCTGTCTTGATCATTGGCTGCTCTTGGGTTGCGATCAAGCTGTCTCTCTTGCTCTTCGCGATATAGCTGTTCTCGCCTTTGTCTGTCTTTCTCTCTCATTCTCTCATCTCTTCACTCCTTCTCTTTTCCCTTTCCCTGTACAGCCTCAATCCTTTCCCTTGGATTTGCGTCATCAATGCCTTTGCCATCAAGTTTCAATGGAATTTGCCCTCCCATCCATTCGTCTTTTGCGAATGCTATCTCATCAGTTCTATCTTTGTTTCCCTTCCATCTCTTCTCTTCTCTCTCTTTGTCGAGAGATGCACTTGTCTGTGCCTGATCTCTTCTTTCGTCATCACATCTCCTTTTGCCCCGTGGGATTGTGGAGGCAATATTCTTATCCTTATCTTTCCCTTGATTTTCATCAGTACTATGTGTAGGTGACTCATATGTGGGGTTGCTGTACTCCGTGGCTGCTTTGATTCTCTCAGTGGGTATAATCCCTCGTCCTTACTTTCTTCAACTTTCGTTTCGGATGGGGCAGGTGGTGCGGTAGGCGTCTCACCCCCCTCTGTGCACACATTAAGTATCCAATCTGTTGGTGGCTCTTCCTCCTTTCCCTGCTCATACATTTTCCAAAGCTCCAGGGCAGCGAGGCGTTTTTCTAGCTTTTTGTCTGTGTATGTGGCATGCAATATGTCATCATATTTTGTAAGACGGCTTTAGATAAGAACCCACCTTGTGGCCATGGCATAAATATCTGGTGGGCAGTTCCTTTAACCCACTCTGTACTATATTTCCTTAGTTTGGGTGCGTGTTTCGGCAACTGTTTGCATAAGTGTGTCAATGGAGTTATATCCTCCATACTTTAAATCTGTTCCCTTTCCTCTTATATAACACTGGTCAACACTTTAGTGTGCCTTAAACAGTTCCAACAATATGAGCGAGCACCAAACACTGCAAGCTCCAATCCAAATTTTCACGAACTTTTATACCTTCTGATTTACTCAAAAAACATCAATTCATATACGATTTTATCTCAGCTATTAAATCACATAAAATTTAAATCAGTTTTCTCGATGAAAATTATTTACATATGACGTCACAACAAAAAGCATATAAGACATACACTTGACAGACTAGACGGACACCAGCTGGTCACAGTTATCTCTGCCTCTAATCATTACCCCTTCATGGAGTCTAAACGTACCCCATTCACAACGTCTTTAACTGTTATGGTAGTCTAATCGTTCCCCCTTTATCTGGGACACTGGGTACACGTTTCTTCTAGCCGCTTGTAAAAAGCGTAGGAATAAGGTGGATCCTCTCACTTCTCGGGTGTCTGCCCCAGTAACCTCTCTCTTCTCGGGTGTCCTTCCCAGTAACCTTTATTTATTTAATTATTCCTGAGTCATTATCCCCATATATATATATATATATATATATATATATATATATATATATATATATATATATATATATATATATATATATACAGTCTTCTCTACTTCTAACTATATTTTGTTTTTTCCCACCTCCCTCCGTTATCTTTTCCCGTTACTTGTTCTATTCTCATCATTCGCATGGTTCCTCTCTGGACCCTCGGGATCACTGCCTTCGTTACCACCTTCTTCGGTTTTTCACCCGTTCAGCTGCCCGTAGGAATGGGAAGGGATGCGTGGGGAGCACGGGTCCCTTCAGGCCCCGTCTGCAGTCTCTTTACACCAGCACTCCCTATGGGGAGCTTCACGGTCTACTCAGCCAAATGGCAAAGGACTCGTGATATTGCCGAAGACCTAGAGTTACTTTATGTCCACGGTCAATAGGTGTCTTATTCAAATCAATAATCGATAATCGATAACCATCAAATCTCTGCTACCAAGTGTACTCAAGAGACTCCCGGCCGGCCCATGGAGCCGAGGTTTGCTCTGAAGTACTTTAAGACGAGATAGCTTCACCTTGAGATGGATGGGGGTGCAGATTTATAACTCCAACACCAATCAATAAGGACAACTCAATAGTTTGGCAAAGGGAGTCAGTTTAATGACAGGTACAAAAAACAGGTAGTCATGGCAATCAGCAGTGAGGTGATAGTCCGTCTCACTTCAACTCCAACAAACTTCATACAAACAGTGACATTTATACTCAAAACTCGTCATAATTGATTTGTTACACTTAAAAGTTAACATGCAATTCTATTGGCTAAGAAAAGGTAACTTTAATATAGGTACTATATCTGTTGGAGTGAGGGGATTGGGTAAATACTGTCAGGTGGGCATCTAAGCCCTTCCTTCAAAAATGACTACTGTAGACGTCACTAAAAGTATGATGTCCCATTAGTCCTACTAACTATAGGACCCTAGATTATTTGGTCCATTGTGATTGGGTTGGCACCAACCCCATGCAGACATTTCCACTTTACTTAGCAGCACGCAGAACGGTCAGCCAGGTGCAGGGTGCCCCCTCAGCTACCCGCCTTCCTCCAATTAAGGTTACAATCAATCATCGCTTCAGCAACTATGTGTCAATTATTTTACTGTGGTTGGCCTCAAAACTGCATCTTCTGTCTGGAAAAGTTCTGATATCTCTGTCTGGGCGGATGCCAAGCGTAGGTGTGAACCCGTGCTCCTTCTCGTTTGGCTGGTCACATGCTACCCACACCGTGAATTTGTCTAGTTTTTCTCAATTTGTGCATTTAATTCTTATTCAGCTTGCCATCTGCCTATGCTGCCTTATCTCGATCTTTCAAAGACAGGATATTCTGTTCTTAAGTTTCAATTATAGGTAGCTACTTTTCATTCCTTCTATTGGTATGACCTTTCATCTGCTTAGTTTAGATTCAGCTGTCTCTTCTCATTTTGCTTAGAATATAAATCTTGTCTTGTTTGGCCACTAGTAACCTGAGTTGATTCTGCTTTTCGTGCAAAGTGGAATCGCACTTATAACATTGTGCTTTGTTTTGAGGTAGATTATGTATAATGGCGCTTGCCGCGCTGTTCTTCTACTTAGCATAGCAAGCCGCACTGTTTTCTTAGCTTTCTTGCAGTTCCAAGCATATGTACAGGCGTTAGCTGTTTGAATATCTTCAGCTAAAGTTTCTTTGTGTTTCAACATCGTTCTCTTCCTTTGGGTTCTCGATATCTTTATTCAGGGTGTTTTGTCTCCGTGTGTCATTTTTTGGTTGTCATTTCTTCTATCTGTGAGTCTGTCCGGGCTCTCATGACGTCACCATTCGTCTTCCATTAAGGCCTTTTTGGTTTCTTCCTGGACGGTACTTAGGCAATCTTCATTTCGTTCATTTGTTGTTAGGGTTTTTCTCAATGGATACCTTACTGTCCATGGTTGTCTGGGTATTGGTACTTCAATAGCTGTTGCTCTTCTGATGGGTACTGGGTAGAGCCCTACTGCGGCTCTCTGCTGGTTTATTTGCTCATCATACGTCACAGATTTTGGTGTGAACATTCATGGTACTTCAAAATGGGCGATTGGAGTGCAGGCTTTATTTGGCACCTCCTCTACAAAGCAATACAAATTAGACTGCACAGTGGAGTATAAAACCAACTGGAGTGACCTACATAAAATGGCCAAAATGTGAATACATTTTTTTTTCCATTAGCAGAATCTTTATTTAGTATGGCTTAATAACCATTTGCTGGGAAATAAGTTAGAAACAAGGATGCGCTCACATGGCTTAATGAAAAATTACAAATCGCAACCTGAAAGTAAACTGGCAATCTCACATTAAAGTATAAATCCAAAATTGTTTGTCCTGTCTTTAA
This sequence comes from Ambystoma mexicanum, assembly GCF_040938575.1. NCBI lineage: Eukaryota > Metazoa > Chordata > Amphibia > Caudata > Ambystomatidae > Ambystoma > Ambystoma mexicanum. The sequence continues at coordinate 1,165,891,431 of NC_090935.1, read as the reverse complement.
TTCAAGGATCACACTTAAAGGTATGTTCTGCCTGTTCGATCTCAATCGAGATCTTGTTACTTTCTTTCTGTGCAGTTGTGTTAAGACAAAAAAAAATCGTTGCTACATTTTGTAGTTATTTGGCCTGCAAAACTATGAGTCTACAGACAAAAGTTACACAAAAGTGTAGCAAAGATTGTTTAACAAGTGTACCCGTAGCTAATGTAGTTCGGCCCACTCCAAGAGGAGCTCCAAGAGAGAAGGGGGTTTGTTCTCTCCACAGTGATTATTTAAGAAAGAAATTTCATTTGAACTTCACATTTTTACTAAAATAATTGTTCGAAAATTGTACTAATTCCATAGATTTAATTAGAGGAATGAACCAATATTAAGAAACGCAAATCATATTTCCATAGAACATCAGAGACAAAGTCAATGTCATAGTTTAAAGGAAATTAGATGAACATGTTTTATTTTTGTAACATTTCCGCATGAATTTTCTATTCACTGTTAATTGCAATTTGGGCCAAAACTTGTTTCATTTGACTCTGAGCTTTTTAAGGGTCAAGAGAAGCATTTTATCAAGTGTCACCATTGTGTTATGCTAGTCTATTAACATAAATTATTTTTTTACAGTAGATACAATGAGTGAACTATTGGGTCTAATGTTGGGCCAATCACTCAAATGGATTGCAATGCAAAATGTGAATGAATTAATTCATTCATTCTTTATTATGTTGGTCATGGCTAAGTGGGGAGCCAATGCTTTCTGGATGCTGGATTGTGTCCATAGGTAACTTCTTGTTTTCTTAATTGTTGTATAGGTCTGTAGGGACATCGATTGGTCTCCTTTTATTTAGTGATGGGATGAAAAGCATCTCTCTCGATGGTAATGTTTGAGATTGTTATGAAATCAAACATCTGTCTGTAAACACTCAAGCGGAAAACTTCCTGTCTGGACCTATACTACAATTATGAAATCAAGAAATGACCTACCGGCTCGGAACCTTTTGATGAGCATCTGTTTGACAACTTCCCTGGGTGATCTCGAACATTGTGACCTAGTGGCAAATTCCAATACCTAAGCAATCCTTTTTGTGTGCCCTCAACCACACCTCGAGAATACAGGAGGGTGGGTCGGTAAAAGATGCATGGCCTCCTTTGGGTGGCAGCACGGTGAGTGCTGAATGGTCTTTGCGTGGCGAGAAGGAGATGACGAATGTGTCCTGACGCAGTGCCTTTTAAGCCTCTTTTCCCGCTGTGCCACCATTGCCTGCAACAAAGCCTGCGTAATCCTCCACCTACTTTGTCCTTTGATGAATGTGAATGATGTCACACCACCTGGCACTGGAAAGAGAATCCTGTAGACATGCCCCGTCCACACCCTGAACCAGGCTTCTCCTTGCTGTCATGGGCTGCGCAAGGGCCAGGACCCACTAAGAAGACATGAGACCATCAACCATCAACCATTCTTTAAAAATCATTAGGCTTCATTTTTTTACACAAATGCAACTGTTAATAAGGCAAAATATTCACATCCAACAAGTTAGTCGCCATAGTTCATTGCATATCATAAAGGGCATCGTTCAGAAGATTGGTGTATTTGGCATGGAGGGGAGTGTGGGACCATCCCCATGCCACATCCCTTGGGAGTGATACCAGAAGGCCAGAACCCCCACAACCTGCACAACTGCCTCCTTAGACCACTCCACCTGTCGCTTTGGCCCTGCCAGCTCAGAAACCCTCCAGTGTGCGCCGGTTTGATAACTTTCCGGGATGATCCCAAAAACTGGGACTACCGCTAGGCACAAATTCGGGCATCAAAGTAATCCTTTTCATGTGCCCCATCTCCACAGTTCACCGGACCTACCGCCACAGGCACTCCTCCATGCTATGGCACCCTGGTTAAAGCCAACAGTCCACCCACAAATAATCTTGTTCCTCTTTCGAACAAATGTATGCTGTCTGTGTGAAACATGTCTTGTCTTTATAGCACCCCATGGGCCAGCAACCTGAAATCTTTGTGGCTGGATGCCAACCAGGCAATCTCACAGTTCCACTTTTCTGCTGACACATTCAGTGGCCTTGCTGGCAAGTCTTCTACCCACATAGGCCTGGGTATCATCTCTGACCAGGTGATGATCACATCCGGTGAAACAGCTGCCAATCAAGGAAAATTAAGAGATGAGGCTCTTCATGAGGGCCTTTCGACCCAATAATGCCGAATTGTTTCCCCCAATATGGAGGTTCATCAAGTCCAGGTGTGGCAGGTGACTCCTAACCCTGGTTTCAACCAGAGAAGCCCTCAGTTGACAGGCTCACTAGCAGCCAGTTCTAATGCACAATATGGAAAAGCCCCTCATGTATAAGTCATCACCCAGACCCTGCTCCTGAATGAGTCTGAAGGGCCTCTTCACAAATTAATGGCCAACAATCCACACCGCACGACGGTCTGCCATGATCTGCACAGAGGACAACAAGATCACCATCACGATATATATAGCTCTGCACTATCCTGATCCATTCCCTCCTACCGCCCAACCCTCCTGCCCCCAGCCTCCTGCTCTCCCCTTCACAGCTGGTGAGGGCTACAATTGCTTCACCTGTTCATCACCAATTCCCAAAACAAAAGAGGTGATGGCTGGAAGGTTTTGAATTAATTCTATCCTCTGGCATTGCTCTGGGCAACCCTCCAGACTATTGTTCTTTACCTGCCAAGCCATTATGTATATCAGGCTAAGTCTCATCCAAAAAGGGTCAGTCCAGCCCGAAATGGGTCACATCCCTTCTGCACGAGTCCACAAGGAACCACAGACAGGTTTCGGCCTCATTGGGCTTCATCAGTGAGGTTTAGCTTGGGTCTCAAGGCCCAGCAGGCACGAGGCCCATGTGCGAGCATACCCGTCCCACCGGGGTTGACTATAGCATCACAGAAGAGGTGAAGACTTGAAAGTTTAGAATTAATCTTAAGCTCTGGCATTGCTCTGGGTAACCCTCCAGACCATTATTCTTCGCCTGCCAAACCATTATAGAAGGAGGAAAGACCAAATGCAAGTCAGGCTTGGTCGCACCCCAAAAGGGGCAGTCCAGCCAAACTGCTAGGTCACATCCCTTCTGCACAAGACAACATGCAACCCCAGATAAGCTTTGGCCTCATTGGGCGTCATCAGTGAGGTGTAACTTGGGTCTCTATGCCCAGTAGGCACAGAACCCACGTCTGGGCATACCCATCCCCCACTGAGCTCGAACCCACTGAAACACAATCTTAAACTGAAACTGAGACAAGCAGGACCCATCCCTATGTATCCACAGAGCACCCTCACTAGCCCCCCGCCCCTGCACAGCCAAATAGTATGCAATTGCCCGTACAGGATATATAGCCCGGTCCTCCACCTGCCCCAGTGACACCTCAGCACCGTCCTCCTCCTGATTAGTCTTTGACCTAGATTTCCATGAATTTACACTTGTCTCATTTGTAATGGACACCTCTTCCCCCTGAACCCCCTGTGGAGTTGGCCTTGCCCCATCCTGCTAGCGAATTCCACACAGCAAAGTCTGCAACTGTACACTCCATTCCTCATAACGCTGTGAAAGACCCTGTTGCTGCCACATGCTTTCATAACACACAAAACTGTTTACTATTGTCCTTTTAATGAGACCTTTTCTTTCCTTACCCCCGGCCCCCATTCTGGTCCTTCCACTCCTTTAGGAAATCGTTTTTCACGCTGCTTTCTACCAAAGTGAACAAATTCACACATTTCTCCATCCATATGTTTTCCTTCATCGCGAATGCCACGTGCCAGGTAAACAGCCCTCCCCCTGGAGGCCAGGAGAGCATCTGCCTGCCCTAACCCCTGCTTGCCCACTGTAGAACCGCCTTCAGTTCCTCTCTTGGGTGTGCTCCCCTTGCTGGTGACACTGACACCTGCACTGCCAGAAATGGGGGCCATCAATGCATCAACCCGATCTCCACCAACCTCCCTTTCTGGCTTGTCTGGCTGCATTTCTCTCGGACACCTGCGTAATTGAAACAGATGCTCCTTCTGACCCCGGAGATCTCTGTGGTCCCGGCACCCGTGCAGGTGCGATACCTTGCATGCAACCTGGCAGCACACCCCGTGGCATGTACCTGTCCCCCTGCTGGCCATTGGCCGCTGGGCATCATCCATTCCCCCCACAAGGAGAAAGCCCATGAGCTCTGTGGCCACATCCCCTGGCCTGCCACTCCCGCTGGCTAGGCCAAACCCATGGCTGACTGGTGAGCACAAAGGCCATTGGGAGGGACGCCTCCCAAACTGGACACACCTGCCTTAATCGAAGCCTGCGGGACCACTGCACAGCCCCAGTACTGGGAATGCACAATGGGTTCTGTGCCTGCGGCCACCTGCAGGGTTGCCCCTGAACTGCCACTGGCCTCTCCATCCTTGCTTGCCTGGCCCCATTCCTCCCTTTGCCCCTACTGTTGGTCCTTCTTAGCGACCCTCTTCTTTTTTTGCTAAAGGGCGACCCCCCTTTTCTACTGGGCCTAGCTGCTGCCTCTGTGTGTTCTTCCACACTTCCCCCGGAGCAACAGCCTCCCCAACTCCTCCTGCAGGGGCCTGTAACTGAACCAAAACATCGACCATCTCCCTGGCATGCACTGCTGCCAACAAAGCATCCAGCAAATCATTGGGTGCAGGGCCTCCCTGCCACCCCATAACTCCTGACACAATATAAACGCGAATATCAGAGTGCTATTAACAATCCCTAAAGAAAAATGGTTCCTTTTGTATCTTTGAATTCTTCCTCGCTTTTTAAAATGCCCATCAAGTGCTAAAAGTGGGATTAGCATTTGGATCTCAGGATTTCAAAACAAGGTCCTGACACAATATAAACGCGAATATCAGAGTGCTATTAACAATCCCTAAAGAAAAATGGTTCCTTTTGTATCTTTGAATTCTTCCTCGCTTTTTAAAATGCCCATCAAGTGCTAAAAGTGGGATTAGCATTTGGATCTCAGGATTTCAAAACAAGGTGTGCCAGTGCTACTTGGCCTCTAAATCCTATAACAAAGAAAAAGGGACATTGCTTCCAATTACTGCCGACGCTCACAGTCACATAACCCTCTCACCCCGTGGCCTGCTGAGCAATCCCCCTGGGCAAACCACCACCCACCTGCCGCGATGTCCTCCCACTCCCCATGCTTTAAGGCAAGAGAAAGAGACGGCGCACCCGCCAGCCACCGCCCACACATGCTCACTCCAAACCACCCCGCTTGAGGAATCAGGCCCCTGGCTCGACTAGAGACAGGAAGCTCAAAGTGAGGACCCATGGACAGCTAGCAAGCAGAGGTCCAAAAACGATGTGTGGCCTCCTCCGGGGCAGCCACACAACAGTGAGCGTGGAAAGGCAATGGCGGCTGCTTCTTGGCACCGTGACTGTTTACTCTCCTTTTCCTCTGCGTCACTGCTAGCTACTACCAAAACACATTAAAAAAAAACACCTCTGGCGCTGCACGTTGATGGAGGAAGATGTCACACTTTCAACTCCAAAGGAGGAATGTCCCGGTTTGCCCAGCTCTGCTCCTCCAACCAGGTGACCCCGGCATGTTGCCGGAGCTTGTCTTCATTTGCTCCAGCTTTAGGCTTTGGGAATATGCAGGGCTTCAACTGGGGTAAGAACTCGAGGGGGGGCCTCATTTGGGGCGTGGCTTGTGGGATGGATGTGGCCTGAAAAAGTACACAAACCAAAGTCAGGTATGCAAACACATATACGAATGCATGCAAGCATTTATATATTTCTATGCGTACATTACTATGGTTTGTGTAGTATGTAAGCCATATTTTATAAAAATAGAAATATGTAACATATTTCTATTTTTACGGTACGATATGATAGGTTATTTATAACGTGCTTAATACTGAGAACACAAACCCTAGTAAGGTACCCACATAAATATATAAATGCTTACATTTATATATTTTTTGCGTGCCTTACTATGGTTTGTGCACTTCAAGATGGCTTGAAAAGTACACAAACCATAGTAAGGTAAGCACACAAATATATAACATTTATATATTATGTGTGCATACTTTTCAAGCCATCTTTTTTAAACATTTCAAGGTTTTTAAAAGATGGCTTGAAAAGTACACAATTCAAGCCATTTTTTATAAAGCTTTGACGACGGACAAAGCCTGCGGCGTCTATGTCCGTCGGCAAAGCTTTATTGCTTGAATTGTGTACTTTTCAAGCATCTTTTATGAACCTCGAAATATGTCAAGGAATCCCTGGTTCACCAAGAGTTAAAGACGCCTCAGTGACCTGGGGAAACAAAGGGACAGTAACTTCCTCTGGTGGCCGCACGAGGGGTCACCAGAGGAATTTTACAGTGACTGACAGAAGTGCCTGTCAGCCAGAGAGTCGGTGTGGCTGGTTGGCACTTTTGTCAGCTTGCCTGTAATGGCGGACGCACCTGTTTTGGTGGGACTGGAGGGCCCCAGCAGTGCCCCGCCTCATCCCCACTTTCTGGCTGGCCCTGGCCCACTTAAAGCACTAGGTATATGTTACTAAGTAGCAGGAGCACATCTGGGTTGCTCAGGGTGTCACCTGATTTGGTCCATTGCAAATCTTTGTGAATCAGGGCCAGAATGTATGCCATCCTTCTTTTTTATGTCAATGTCATACATGTGACTTAATATGTATGTTGAACTGTAATTCCTTGGCTTTAAGCAGCCATGACCATATGATTAATGCTCATGGATGTAGTATCGGGGAGTTGGGCTGTTGGGTAATGTAGTTCCTTGCGTGGGGGCATGAGTTGGGGCGTGGGACGGGAAGGGAAGTGTCGAGGGAAAAAGGGGAAGCAGTTCAGCTGTAGAGTGGAAGGTGAATAAAGAAGACGTATGTCCCAGTTCCTGGTGTGTCCGCGTCTTCTGTCAGTGAGACGCCATGCAGACCCTTTTCATCATGGGCAGCTCCTTGAGTTGGACTGCACAATGGAAGACATGGCTGAAGTGATTTTGTAACTTGGGACTGTGGCAGGATCCACTCACTAAGCCCTGCCCTCTCATCAGAAGGGTCGGAGGAAGGCAGATTATTTGTGGATGATGGAGTTTATTTATTTATTCATGCATTATTTCATTTATAAAAGTGTGCAAAACCCATGGGCATCTAGGCGCTGGTTACATAGAGAACTGTGAACAGAAATGAGAGTCGTACGTCAGTTGAACAGGTGGGTTTTGAGTTTCCTCCTGAACAGATGCTAGGAGGGTTCACCACACATAGGGAGCGGTAGGTTGTTCCAAAGGGTGGTGGCATGAACCGGGAAGCTCGAGCCACCTGCTCTTTTGCAGTTGGATCTTGGTATGATGAGGCAGTTGCCATGAGCTCAGAGAAGAGCCTTGGCCGGCGCGTGTCTGTCGAGTCTCTGAGTAAGGTAAGAACGTGCATTGAATGAGAGACATCAGTGGGTGATTGAAAGGATTTAGAACTTGATTCTTTCTCTGACAGGGAGTCAGTGGGTAGATCTTCTGGCATCAGGAATATGGTTGTATTTTCCTAAATCGAGTGCTGCATAGAGAGCATTGTTTTGTATTACTTGGAGTTTACATTATTTTTAATAGTGCCACAATGAGGGCCCGGGCGAGGGCTAGGCGATTTTTACAGGAGAGGACAGGTTTGCTTGCGTTAATGATCTTCGCGGCTTAGGCTGAGAAAGAGACAATGTGATTCACTTGCCGTGACTTGTTGAGCGTGGCGCCTCGTTATACTCTCAGGGTTTTTACAGAGGAGTTCACAGGGATTCTATGACCATCAATGAAAACGTGATTGAAGTCATTGTCAAGTTTGTCAAGTTTGACAAGAGTCATACCTTTCGATTGTGTAAGCCTTATGCACAGCATCCAAGAGTGTAGGAGAACACAATATGAATTCATGGCCACTCGTTCCCAACTAATGCTTAATGGCTGAGATTTTGTTTGGCAAATTACTTTAAAGACAGTTCCATAGCAAGTCATGATTTGTACCTTTTTTCTGTTTCCTTTTCTCCAACCTGTGGTGCTGCAGAGGTGTTTGAAGAGCATTTGTGTTTACTAAATTGTGCCTAATATGTTATGTTTTTAACAAATGCACCTTTCTCGATTTTCATTCAGTCCTCCAATGCTGAAAATCTGAACTCCTCTGCAGGAATCTTTGCTAAATAAAACAAGTCATTGTCTGGCACACTTTGAATGATATATGATCATAACAAAGAGAACAATTTGCTGATGTTGAAGTACAATATTTTTAAAGGCAATGCTGATAACTATCAAATTCTCAATATATTTAATGTATCTTTTCATTTACTTTAAATTGGAAAAATAGCTATATTTTAAAAACATTAAAAGCAATCTGAAAATGGATTGTAATAGCGATTCAATGATTCTGCCTATTGTTTTTCTTAAGTTTTAGGAGTCAAGAACAAATGAGAGTTTAAGTAGAGAGTCATGAATTGATATCCGCGTCTAGCCTTTAACTGTGGCACAGGCCCCTGGACTGGCACATAGCTAGGAACTCACCCGCGGTTCAGTAGGTAGCAAGATTTGTATTCTATGATCAACAAACTTATAATTGTGGAATCTGTGTTTGTGGGATCAGGTCATTAGTCTACAGGTAAGTTTCCGCAGACAGACCTACTACCAGAATGAAGCTTCAACTTCAGGGGGGCCTAGGAGCATGATTACATTTGGAGAGTGGGCGGGGGAAGTGTTTGGGCTGATGGTGAGGGTTGAGGAGAGTGGAAGGGCAGTTCAAAAGATACACCCCCTGTCAATGCAAACTCAAACGAATGGAGACCTTGGCACAGGGAGAATACAGGAGTGGCAGGTGAAGCAGAGAGAAAGCGGCATATGCATGCATGACATGGAGATGAGGCAGGAACCAGGAAGTGAGTTTGGGAAGGGGTGGGGTGCGGCATGGTAAGGGAAAAGCACTGGGGAATAGGACCAGTGTTCATGATATCATATACCAGAGAGAGAGAGAGAGAACGTTTGTGGAAACATGATGCAGAGCCATAGTTGTGATTGTTGTAGACCAAATTCCAACAAAAAAGTACACATTTCACTAAAAATCGTATTCAGAATTGTGTACCACTTTTCTGTTTTGTTTGCATGTGCCAATGTACGGTCATACTTTGTTGTGCAAGTGGCATAAACCAATAGCTCACACTCAACCCGAGTTAACCCTTAAATATGAAGGTTAAACTGTGTTTGCAGGCTAGGCAGGGCCGTTGCTTCCTGGTGATGTGTGTTGTACATACTCAATGGATAAAGAGAAGTGCTTTCATTTCCAGAATCCTCGCTCATCTCCTTTTCGTAAGCACAACAGTCGCCCATCATAACATTGCGCTTAACCAACACAAGCCGCCTTTCTCACAAGACGCGAAATCCTTCACCTGCATGATTGTATAGCAGTTTCTTTTTCTCACCGTTTCCATTAACTTGTCACCCAGAGTAGTAATCAGTTACTTCGCCCCATGTAATTGATGCTTTGAAGTTTACATGAGCCAATTATTCACATTTCATTGCCATAGCTCTCAACAATTTGTTTAACATAGGCGGGTGAAAACACCCGATTTTAGTTTTGGCGGGTGAGAAGCCCATTGAAACGAATGGGTGTGCAGGAGGCTTGGCGGGTGAGTCACCTGTTCATAAGGCGTGTAACACCCGCCAAAAGCGTGTGAATTGAGAGCTATGCATTGCAAAACTCTCTTTGGCAGCCATGTCTTGCCCTTCGGTTTGACACGACGCGATGGCACGCATTATTCAGCAGTCTTAAGACCAGGAAGAAGACGTGCATGCGCGGGTATGCATTCACGTGACAGCTGTTTGGGAATATGAATTGAGTTGGTTGGGGCTGCTACCTCGCCGATGGCCAACATGGCAAGGCGACGCCGAGATCAGAGGCATCGAATCCCACCTGGGCTTCAGGAAAGCAATAAAAACTATGCTGTTTGTATAAACCCCACCTGGGCCCTGTCAACTGTATAACCTCTGTAAAGGCAAACGTCCTTTTTCCCAGGCGAGGGGTAGATACGATCTCGCTGTAAAACCCTCGATCTACCCTTCTCTGCACTGAAACGAAGTCATTTTCTTGCAACAGCGTCCCAATGCCTCTGGGCTGCGTGGCGCTTTACAAATATAAAAATAAATAAATAAAATAAAGATGAACGGCTGCACCGGGCGCTTGGCCCCCTTGATAAAGAGTCCCATGACACTACTTTGTGTCAGAGCAGCACAGCTCCAGTCCCTGCATGGGACCGACCCAGCAGGTCTCCATTAACGACATTCAGTTATTCACACATAAATAAGTAAAGGGAGCTATTAAGCCGCCACCCACTGTTTGGTTATATTTTTGCTCAGCCATTGTAGGGCATCACATGAGGTGACGACACGCCACCAGAGAAGGGAAAGGGGTCTTCGAGAGAAAAATGCATTTGAGTTCATACACAGGAAACAAAAACATCTCCACCGAAAAATAGTGGCAGACTCAATAGAGTTTTTTTTTCAGTCGGGATACATATTATGCTGTCATTAATAATAGATGTGGTACACGGGCGGTTTTTAGTGACAACCAGGATAATTAACAGATCATTTTAAGTCAACTTTAGTGCAATACCAAATGAGGAAATTGATAATTTAACCTCGGGTGACAGGTGGCACAGTGTTTTATTTCTGTGCATTGATTATCTCCATGGTTGACACAGCGACGCAGATGCTTGCTGTGGCGGTCCGCTGAAGGCAGGCAGTGGTTTGTCTTCATTTGCACAATCACAGCATGACAGGAAGCACCGCCAGTGAAGGGAAGATCACCCGGTGCCAACCAGAGAAGCCTCTGTCCTGAGCAACATGCCATGCATCAACTTCTCATAGACTGGCATGGTATTTGGAGGGACCAGATCCGAAGGCTGCGCGGTCTGCTGCTGAACTCTTATCACCGCTGCACCACCCAAGACTGAAAGCAGGACTTAACTTCTCTTGGATTCTTGTTGGCTCATCCACCCGCCCCGCTCAACCCCAAGACTGAAACATGAAAAATAAGCAAGCAAATCTCGTGAGTCTTCATTTCCTATCATTTTGAACTGCTACCAATATTTCATTTTCTACTGAATGTGGGATCCTGTCATGCATGACTAGTCAGTCGTTTATTGGTTGAACTGCGTCCTTCTCTTTGAGCAGAATGCCGAAAGTTTCACAGAACTATTGTATTCGGGACATGCTTGTACATTGTGCACGCTGCTTTACACATTGCATGGTCAAGGTATCAAAGGGGTTCAGTAGCTATCAAAAGTGCATGTCAGAAGGGAAAGAGTTAGAAAGGATCTGGTTTAGTGTGTACAAGCCTGGCATGACACAACGTTGATGTGTCCTTTCCTTCATAAGTGTCTCCTGGGTTGTCAGTCTTTCAGTACTGTGATCATTTATGTAGCTACCAAATGTTTAGAAAATAACACACTATTTCCACGCAAATGAAAGGCAAAATTGATTCTTTTAATGGAAATGCCTATTACTTTGATTGTAGACTAAGTATATTGTTACCAAATGGAAAACATAGTGACATAATACATCAAAAATGTCAAGTCACTTGCATTTTAGGTGAATTCTAAAAAAGGTGTGTCGGTATTTCCGAACATTTCATATTTCTAAGACTTGTTTCTGGATATGTAAGACACATACACTCTCATTTGCATCACACACTCATTGCACGCATACTGTTACATTAGACTCAGCTTCAATTCATTTCTCATTTCATTGGAATATTGAAGAAAACAAATTGCTGCACTTTAACTGCAATTAAACATGTTTAATTGCCTAGATAGATCACCTGACTGAAAAGACTAATCAATTTCCAGACATGAGAGAACTTTGGCACATGCACACCAAAGTGAAGGAAAGCGTGACTTTCTGATCAAGTTATGCTGTTTTACATTCTGCTTGTCTCAATAGCACAATAGGACATGTAAATGATACAGGGCAAACAACTTTTCATGTGTATGTATTGTTTGGATGACTGAATTCGACACTGGATTGTCATAATATCTTATGCATTTACTGGCAAAATGAATACGAGTCTAATGATGTCTGTTGTAGGATCCTCACAATTCACTAAAACAAGTGAATAGCATTGCATTAATTTTTAAGACACTTTTTGATCTTTGCTTTTATTAGATTTGAAACAAATCAGTTTGTTTTACACCTGTAGACAACGCATCCAATGTTTTGTCACACAGCTGCATTTGTTATGTTACCCTTAAACCAAAGTTATGACACTAACATGTTCATATTTGTTCTTGGTATGAAATGTATGTTCCTTAAGAATCTTCTCAAAGAAAAACAAACACAAATCAAGTACTCTGTTACCAGCATAGTAGACATTTCTATTTACACCAAAATGCAATGATAGACAATTGTCTCTAACTCCCATTGTTTTTCCCATGTTGATACCAAAGGGCGATTGCTTTTTTGTAAATAAAACGCGCATTTCGTTAATCTGTTCATGTCTACAATAGTCACACTCATCTGAAAGTTGAGCCAATGATGGATGGAACCTCAAACATTTGAGTGAATGAGCGAAATGTGAAACATGTGTTTGGAAAGACACAGTTGGCAGCACAATATTTATGTGCAACTGGTCAAAGGGCATATTAACCTGCTAGGTCAGAACATTGACTGCACTGTATTGTTTGTATTGCTTCTGCACACATTAGGACCATTTCGTTTTATCAAGGGGAGTGACATAAATTGAAATTAAAATACATCTTTTAAGTGTGCAATAATTGCAACCAAAATAATGCATTCTGCAATTGATGTGGAGGGATTCATCGTTTTCCTATGCTGGGGCAAGGTGATGATTAAAGATATATGTATGCGCCTGGTAGAATCAACGACGGCTTACACAATATACCCCTATGAGAAAGCGTAATAGTTGTCTTGCATTACATTTCACGGATGTATTCGTGTGTTGCACATGGAAGGAAGACATGCAGTGCTGTGCGTATTTAGATAATATATCCTGCAGATTTGTGATCACAACAATATTGTTTTAATTGACCAAAAGTAACCAATGGACCCCTCCCTCTTTTAATTTCCTGTTCAAATGAGGACATGATGTCCAGGTCAACATGCAGCATCAGCTGACATCTTTTTAATGAAACATGAAATCTGTCTTCTACGATGCATTTCATTGTATGCATTATTAACATATGACTGTGGGATAACGCAATCATTTGAACTTTCAGACTCTAATAATGAGAGCACCCTTATCATTTGCTGATGCACATGTCTCTCAAAATGCCACTAAGAAGCAAAACACGTGTTTGCGTTATCTCTGGAGAGCAGACTGATTCCAACATTCTATTTAAGAGTGTCCTTATTGACAGTAAACATATCTGACATAACAGGTTGGTACTGCCCTCTAGGTGCCTTGGAAAGAATCTGCTTTGATTAATTGACACATTTTGGCAGCAACAGGAAATCCAGTGCCATCTTGGAATGTCCACGGTGGGAGTTGAAGATCCTGTGTGTATGGGTTAACTATGGAGTGTTCAGATAGCAATTTGATCGTTATTGGCAGAACTTGTATGTTGGCCCACCAGGATATTCAATGGGGAATGTATGCTGTGAATGCAAATATCTGATTTTTCTTTCTCAGGCTTTGTTCCATCTCACCAACTGCTTTTCCCACAAACAAGCCACCGTCTTTACACCAAACTATTCAGATACGTAGGCAACGAAAAAGAGTGTGTCCATAAGTGGAGCACAAAATCTCATCAATGAGTGTAGGATTCATTTTCTTCCATATTCAATCCAACCAACTCTGAGCCACTGGAGTCTGTCAATCCTTATGCTATTGCCACCTCTACCGTGGATAGTTGGCCATACAGTGCACTATCCTGGCGACCTCTACAGATGCAGCTCGTTCAGGAATTGTCTGGCTCTGCTGTTCATTGATTGCATGAAGTCTCTACATAAGGGGTGGGAATATAGTATGTTGTTCCTGGTGCATTTCAAGGCTCCGGATGTAGATGTGTACTTGGTGTGTAGCACAGTGCAATGCAATTCTGGCTGTGACATCAGTAGCATAAAGAGTGCATGTGTAGGTTGCCGTGCATTGCAAAATACCAATTGTCGGGTGTTTTATTTTGCTGGATCATCCGTATTGCGCATGAGTTGCAATCTGAAATTTCCAGAATTGTGCTGTTGTGGAGTATGGGAATAGAATGTGGGTTGCAATGAGGTAGTGTCTACCTCGCTGCAGGATTACGATCTAGTACATGCAATAACATGCATTGTGAATGACGTATCTATTTTATCCTAATTCAATGTATGGGGCTAACCTGGATTCAAAGTGCACTTAGGTTTGATCTAGTCTAACACTTAGAATATAAGATATATTAGGATAGCTGCAGACTTTGGGTTGCAGAGATGTTGCCCCTATCTCCTAGAAATATAAACTGAGAAATATTTGCCTCGCAGAGTATTGCACTTGTCCTATTACAATATCAGAATATACTGCAAGTACACAGTCTCCAATTTGTAATATGTCCTTTTTAATAGATGCGCTCAGCCTACACGTGTTTTGACCAGTGGTCATCTTCAAGGCATGAATCATGCACTTACATACTGCAAAATACACTTCCTATTTCTTCGTAAAGCACTAATTCGTAGGATTAGTAATTGTCGTGGTTGCTATACTCCTCACTTGCCTGGGGCGTTCCAGAATTTCATGAATAGTAAACATCACCTTAACTGGTCTGTATCATCAAAATTCTCATCATTATGTTAGTGGATAACTCCGGCAGAGTTAGCACGCGGCGCGGCACGCCACACCCCAGGGTGATTCCACACAGGACCTTTAGGAGGAGTTACTCTCGAGTGGATTTAACCACTCATATAATGATGAGAATTTTGAAGATACAGACAAATTAAGGTGATTTTATGGAACTATCGATGACATTTTGGAAGCCCTGAGCAAGTGAGGGGTATAGCGGCCATGACAATCACTAATACCAAGAATTAGTGTTTGTAGAAGAAATAGGAAGTGCATTTTGCAGTATCTAAGTGCATGATTCAAGCCTTGAAGACCAGCGGTCGCAACATGTGTCAGCTGAGTGCAGCTATTAAAAAATGACATATCACCTATTGGAAACTTTGTACATGAAGTATATTCTGATATTGCGATAGGGCAATAAGAATACTCTGGGAGGCAATTATTTCCCACTCTATTTTATCCTATTAAACATTCAGGTAGATGTATATTTTTCAAATATTTGGGATTTTGAGATTTTGGGAATCAAATGAACGTTTTCCTTTTCCTACTTCTTGGTGATCATTATTTACTTGTGGAACATTGTTAGTTAGCTCTAAAACTAATGTCAGCACAATATATTCTATTCCATGTGAACAGGGAACTTTCTGTAGGAGAGAATAAGCATCATTAATATGCAGTCAGTAGGTGCGTCTACAACCCCTACACTTTTGCCCAAGAATGCTTGGATGCCATTTGACCCAACGAGAACAATTGGCAAAAGATCGAGGCACAGAAGGCAAGGGCAAAGGGCATTCTGCTGTGCCAAGGGGGATGTGCGTGCAGGAGAAGGGAACGGCTGCTGGCACACGGACGCTGCAGCCAGCCCCTCCAGCGTTAGGCGATTGTTGCATGCACAAATGACACGCACATGTACATTGCATGCCGGCACACAGGTTGGTTTGGGGTTGGGGTCAACCCCCAAACCCCTCCTACATAGGCGTAGAGTGCACGTATGAAGTGATGTGCTCTGTTGACCCATCAGGTGCATGCTTTACATTTCCACTATGATTCAGGGCTGGGAATGTTATCAGGAATTGTGGAAACTCTCATGCACAGCACAAGTGCTTCCAACCAGAGCTACGGCCTGCAGGCATGTGACTGGCAGTTCCACTGCAGGCATTGCTCTTACCCCGCACCTCACCTGGGTGAGCGCGGTCAAGCAAAGCGGTGCCAGGCACAGACGGCACCATGACCCAGAATGAACCGTGTATTGAAATTAGGGATTCTGACTGGTGTTCAGCAGCCACTGCAGCTATACTCCCCCATGCTGCAAACCCTGCAGCTGGGGTGTATCCACCTGCTTACAGGCTGTGTGCAGGCAGAGTCACTTGTGTGACTCCTCTGCCAGCAGAATGCAGCATTCTTCCGAGCTTGAGTTCCCACATGGCGCCTCCACCCTATGCTATGGGGAATGACAACCCCTGCAGCTGGGGTGTATCCACCTGCTTACAGGCTGTGTGCAGGCAGTCACTTGTGTGACTCCTCCGCCAGCAGAATGCAGCATTCTTCCGAGCTTGAGTTCCCCCATGGCGCCTCCACCCTATGCTATGGGGAATGACAAACCCTGCAGCTGGGGTGTATCCACCTGCTTACAGGCTGTGTTCAGGCAGTCACCTGTGTGACTCCTCCGCCAGCAGAATGCCGCATTGTTCCTTGCTTGAGCTCCCCCATGGTGCCTCCACCCTATGCTATGGGGAATGACAAACCCTGCAGCTGGGGTGTATCCACCTGCTTACAGGCTGTGTGCAGGCAGAGTCACTTGTGACTCCGCCAGCAGAATGCAGCATTCTTCTGAGCTTGAGCTCCCCCGTGGCGCCTCCACCCTATGCTATGGGGGATGGCAAACCCTGCAGCGGGGGGTGAATCCACCTGCTTACAGGCTGTGTGCAGGCAGAGTCACTTGTGTGACTTCTCCGCCAGCAGAATGCCGCATTCTTCCGAGCTTGAATTCACCCGTGCCACCTACACCTTATGCTATGGGGAATGACAAACCCTGCAGCTTGGGTGAATCCACCTGCTTACAGGCTGTGTGCAGGCAGAGTCACTTGTGTGACTCCGCCAGCAGAATGCAGCATTCTTCTGAGCTTGAGCTCCCCTGTGGCGCCTCCACCCTATGCTATGGGGGATGGCAAACCCTGCAGCGGGGGGTGAATCCACCTGCTTACAGGCTGTGTGCAGGCAGAGTCACTTGTGTTACTCCTCCGCCAGCAGAATGCCGCATTCTTCCGAGCTTGAGTTCACCCGTGCCACCTACACCTTATGCTATGGGGAATGCATTATGCACGCATCTATTGTTTACATGCTCCTGTGCCCCTGAACCCAGTCTTGGCAGATTGCTGACAGACTGGAATGTGCAAGAGTGTAATGGTATGGGTCTGCCCGATTGGTTAAGTGATTAGACCAGCCAATGCGATTGGGTAACTATAGGCCTTCAAAATGCAGCACGTGTGTTGCTTGAAGTGGAAAATGAGTGCCGGTGAGATTCCTCATTGGTGCTGTCAAGAGTGATTGCTAGCACACATTCCTTGTGACATCTCATCATAGTCTATGGTTGGTTGTTAGGTGGCATGTGCGCACCGGGCAGGGGTCAGGCACCTGGAAGGCTCATCCCATGTGTCTGCAATGGAAGAACATCTTGTGTGAATTCTCTGCATTGTGTTTGGTACATACCTAACAGTTGCCCCTATGCCATAAGGGATACCACAAAGAAGTTGTGGCTTTCTAGCCAGCAGCACTTTGCATTCTGGGACTTTTAGTTTTATGTCCATGTTAAAGGCCTGGGTCTACAAAGGCCAGAATACAGTTTTCCTTTTGAAAAAGGAATTGCTGAACCTCCACACACTGCATGGTGTCACTTTATATCAAGGAATAACATAATTCAACCCGTGACGCTGAAGAGGCTCGCAGTTTGAAAGTCTTTTGAACTCCTTCAGGCTCATGGCAACGTAAATGCAGCCAAGGAGCTCGAAGAAGCATAGTTAAACCTTAAAGAATCACAGAAAGCCCATTGAGTTCTGCCTGGTTTAGACAGCGCCTGAGTTTATGGTGGCCAATAAGGGTTTCTCCTGCTGAATATGTTCTTCCACTGTCATGCAGAAGAGCTCCATTTGTAATTAAGTGAACATGGGCCTGATTTCCAAAGCTTTTTCAAAGGGACTTTTCCATTAAAAACACCTTTGTAAATCAGGACCGAAAACTATCCTCATTGGGGATCACTACATATTATCCCCACCAAAACTATCGACGTATATATGGTTGTCTGGAACGGCCATAGGTGATATTTTTGGGAGGGAAACCTTTTTGGGTTTTTGGGAGCAGGGATTGCGGGGGTGACCCCCGCTCTTTTAAATAGAAGATCCAGTGCCTCTGGGATGATGCCCAGCCGTCTGAGTCACTGCCCCAATGGTTTCCAGAAGCATGTCACAGATGGTACACACTGACGCCAATTCACAATTCTAGCAGTGCTTGGGATCACACTCCAAGAAAGCATGCGTTCTTCATAACACTCTTTTTCTCATTAGTTCACAAAACTGTGCGAGCAAATCCAGAGTGGGGCCCAGTAAGTTCACAAAATCACCCATGTTGCCCAACAAACACACTGATTCAAAAACACACAATTTGAAAGCAGGGCGTGCCCACGAGAACATCTGGCGTGTCAAGAGTGTGTGGGCGGTGTGAACTATGTGAAATGTCCTGATTCTTTGTTTTGTATGGCTGAACTTGACGGTCTCCCAGTGTGTCATCAAAGAGGGTAGCAAGACCTAACTAGCCATGTTGAAGGGCTTCCATAGCCAGGTCCTATGATTCCAGTACCGTCCAAAGCAATTGGTGAAATGGAAAAATTGAGTGGTGTAAATGTTTTCCTTGAACTGAACGAAGCGAGCACGCCTAAACTTAACACAGCAAGGGTTTGGCAGGTGCTTCCCCCCAGAAGTTGTTTTAAATAATGGGTTGCAACCGTGCATTTCACAGCAAAAAAATCCGAAAATGTGGGAAATAATGCAGATTTACCCTACATTCTGCAAGGCAACACACACAATTCTCCAGCAATACATAGGAACATTCCGTAACCGGAATTGATGTTGGCTGTCCCCAAAGAAAAAACACAAAGGGCCTCATCACGAGTTTGGTGGTAACCCTTCAATGCGGCGGTAACAGTGTTACCGCCGCATTTACGGGTCCTCCAGATCATGGCCTTGGTGGATTTCCCCCCAGCTCTGAACTGGGGGGAAATCTGCGGCAAAATTGCCGATTTTAGGTGCTATTACCGCTGGTGGAAAATCCACAGGCGGTAATAGCGCAAATTTTCCCCATTGGTCCCAATGGGGAATGAGGCATTCCCGAATGGGCCCAATGGGGAATGGGCACTAACCGCTCTGCCAAACCCATGATCCGGCACTAATAGCGCTGGGGAGTTTTGCGGTAAGGCTAATAGCACAGCGGTAATACCGCCGCGTTACCGCCCAACTCGTGATGAGGCCCAAAGTCTCTTAACAATATATGGCAGCATTGCCCCACTTTCAAGCAGCTCCTGTCACAAACCAATCCATGAGTCATGGCTCCACCCTTAATGCTTTTTGTGCCTAAAGAAAGTAATTAGACTGGTCTTGAATAAACACATGCAATCTTTTCCCCTGTGAAATACATTCTCTCGATGTTAGTGCAAAAAAAGCCTTCCCAACACTGTATGCCCTTGCTGTCCATCTGTCATGCTCTAATGCTTAAAACTAATCATTCAGTCTGTCCCAGTATATGCCACTGTTGCTGCTGTTGCGCATCATGTGGCTCTCAGTGGCCACAAACTGGACCTTTTCCCAGGACAAATAGAAATGTATACATACATACATGCACAAACACATTCATGAAAATACACATGCAAACACACTTTATTTTACCATATGTTTTTTCTTTTTTATTAACGTAAAAGCCAGGAATGGTTACTTATTTCAAAAATGGCATTGGGAAACTTGAAATATCCTTTAGGTGGCCTGCGGCTCTCCAGATGTTTTGGAGATTGACTTCCAGGATCCCTCACTATTGACTATGCTAGTAAGGGCTGATGGTAGTGTTAGTCTAAAACATCTGGAGAGTCACAGATTCCAGGCCCCCACCTAACTGCCCAACACACCTTAATAAGTGCACTGCACCCCCAGAAGAGACTTTGTGATAAAAACACTTGTTCATAGTCATCAATTCACAAAGGCATTCACCATTCACACACCTTTGCACGTCAAACAAGCATGAGCCTTTTTAGAGGAATGGGTAACCCCTGTATTATTTGTTATGCCTGCTGTCGGGGTCACAACCACACCAGCACTTTGGGGTTGGAGGGGCAGACGAATGCTTCAAATAGCGGCTTTGTCGGTTGATCGTCCATGGTGCATGCCCTTCTGCATTGTACTATAATCCATAATCCCTTGTGAGACTCAGTGACCCTACAGCTGAAGTGTCCTTGAGGTGTCAGTGGGCAGTCAGAGGGGAGGTCCAGGGCAAGGGTAATGAAACTGTGGGCCCTGAATTTGTGCCATGGCATAGTGTCTCCTAGATTAGTATCGCATAGCCTAACATCATGCAGTGCGGCATGAACAGACATAAAAGTGGGAGAAAGTATGTTTTGCAAGCCTTTAATCAATAAAATGTGACCAACTAGGAAGTTTCTGCAATGAAAGAGGTTGCCTGTGCAAATGGATGATTTGCTAAGCAAGATATGATAGCAATAACCTCCTTAAAATCATTGTATCTCCCACCACAACAGACAACCCACCTTGATACAACTCCAGCATCAAAACAACAGCTTACACAATGGAAAGTATGCCACTTGAAGACACACATCTACTATAAATGTCCCTATGCAGCACACTACCTCAGCATAGATAGAGCAATGCAACTGTCCACAATCCTCAAACACCACTCTGGTAGAACAATACAGACTATCTATCAGCTCGAAGAAGATGACCTATATACAAGCCTGCATCTCTGGGGCCACTAACAACACGGCTGAACCTAAATCTGCAAATAACTTGCCAATCCTACTGCAGTCTCTACTTCTCCTCTGCCTTCCTTGGTACTCTGCACTTCTCTGGCCTGTCACTTCACCTCTAAAACTCTGGACATCTTGTCCTTACTCTCCTCTTCTCACCCATCTCCCTCACCCAATCTCAGGCCTCCCTTGGCCCCCTCTCTACTCCCCTCCTACACTCCTCTTTTTCTCCCATAACACCTGATAAG
The DNA here is from genome assembly GCF_040938575.1 of Ambystoma mexicanum. Taxonomy (NCBI): domain Eukaryota; kingdom Metazoa; phylum Chordata; class Amphibia; order Caudata; family Ambystomatidae; genus Ambystoma; species Ambystoma mexicanum. Next base: position 1,165,870,401 of record NC_090935.1, on the reverse strand, counting down.
GCTTCCAGACAAGTCTGCTCTATGAAGGTCTCATCCAAATAAGTGCTTACCTGCTCCTCCAACACTATTAAGGAGAACATTGTCTCTCTTGCTCCAGCCTTGGCCAATTTCTGCAATCATTCCTTTGCCTCTGGATCCTTCCTCTCACTCCTCAGGCACTGCCATGTGCAATCACTCCTTAAAAAGCCTTCTGCCGACCCTTCCTGTCCAGCAAACTACCACCCTATCTCCGTTACCCGCTTACTGGGCAAACACTTGGAGAAGCTGGCCATCTCCCAGCTTATCCGCCACACTGAATCTGTTGCTTGTCTGCACAATCACCAGTCTGGCTTCACAGCTGCCAGAGGCATGGAAACTGCTCTCCTGAACACCTGTGAAAACCTGCTCTCTGCTCTCTAATCTTGACTCCAGCTCCCCTTCCATTCTCATCCTTCTTGACCTTTCCTCTGCCTTCGATATGGTGAATCATGCTACCCTGATAAATCAGCTCTGTGATACACATGGCATCACTGTCCTGGCTCTGGACTGGTTGACCTCCTTCCTCTTGGACCAACCTTCCCATATTCAACTGGGCCCTTTTCTCTCCACGATATCACTCTCCACCTGCATAGTCCCTGCATAGTCCCTCAGGGCTCTTTCCTTTCGCCTTGACTGTTCAACATCTACCTGGCTCCTCTAGCCCACTTGATCTCCACCTTCTTTCCTAACTTCCAGTGTTATGCAGCTCTCATTCAAGCTTCCCTCTGTCTCCTTCTGTTCCTCTCTCATTCCTGACTGCCTGTCTGCTATTCAGGCATGGTGCTCTACTAATGATCTCTGCCTTAATGCCAGTAAGACAGAGATCGTTTTCATTGGGACCCCTGCTCCCTCTTTCCCTCCCACACTCTGTTTGCCTGCCATGGGCCCCCTCCCCTCACCCTCTTGTCAGGCAAACAACCTTAGTGTCATCTTTGACTACTCTCTCTCCTACTCTGCTCACATCATGTACCTTTCCAAGAAAGCCCACTGTCTGCTACACCTCCGCAGAGGCATTCTCCCTTTCCTCACATTCCCCCAGAAACTCAATTTCTACAGAACTCTGGTCTTCTCCGGGCTGGACTACTGCAACAGCCTCTTCCTCAATCTGCCTAATTCCTCCCTTCACCCCCTTCAACAACAGGACTGCAATAATTATCCTTGGCCTCAAGCCCAGGTAGCACATGTCTGCCTAAAACTCTACACTGGCTCCTGGTTGCTGCAAGGATCAAGTTCAATACCCTCTGCATCATCCACAAGGCTTTCTGGGGCATGGGACACCACTACAACCAACTCTCTCTCCCTAAATACCTCCCTGCTAGAGCCTTTCGGTCTTCTAGCTCCAACTCTCTGCAGATCAGATGCTGGACTTGAGCATACGCGCACGGGGAGGGATCCAACCATCGCCTTTAAAGGTTGAACTAAGATTGAAAGTGGAGTTGTTCTTCAATCCATCAATTTGCCTTTCTCGTGAGTGCTAGTAGACACTGTTGCTGCAAGTCGAGTCATGACATAGGTTGATAATGATGTGCCACTGCCCCTGTCAGTACTGAAATCACCCACAAACAATGGGCATGTAACCTGTTATCTTACTGAAGGGCACGTACACATGCCACAAGCTTATTAATTTCCTTTTGAAAAAGCATGATAGACAATAAGTCATGTTAACGTTTTTGAGAAAGAGAATTCTGAAGTGAGGCGTTCAAAGGATTTTAAAAGTGTTATATGTAGCTGTTTTCAAATATAATATAGCCTTATAGAATGAGGGAGGGGCCATTATTGCACGTTAAGGACCCAACACCAAGTTATGGCGAGAGGAGAAGCCGAGGGCCATAAGTTGGGTCAGCGTCCTTATCCCAAGTGATTATGACCCCTCCCTCGGTCTACATAGATGTTTTGGCGTTTTGGTGGTGAAGTAAAATTGTTAGTAACATAAATAGGCAATTTGAGTTAGTAGATTAAATGTGGTTAATTTTGTAGTGTTTACATAGCAAGTTTGTCTTCATAAGTTAAGTATTTTAATTGCAAACTTGGTTAAACTGGAGTGGGTTTAACATGAGCATGCATGTCATTCAAAATTAAACTCTCTATAAGAAAGTGAAAGCATGTTGCCATGTTTTAGCTTTCTCTCTGATGTGTTAAATAAAATGTTGCCACAGAAAAGAGTCCCTCCAATAAAGGAAGGGTATGGTTGAAAGAAACCTTGCTTGGAAATCTCATTTTGGTTTCCCTGTCTGCTTTTCAAGTCAGAATGTTCAGAATGCAGTCAATACTAGTAGTTATTGACTGAGCTCCAAACAGTCTGATTGGTTAAGAGGAGGTCAATAACGATCTCCATATGCATAGGATTTATATGTTAATACTCTCACCAATTGCTTTATCAAAATTATACTGACATGGCCATACAAAGCAAGCATTTGAAAGCCAGTCGTTTTGGCATTCAATGCTATTCTTTGCATTTTGTATTCATAGATAATGGAAAGTATCAAGTGAGGATGGGAGAATGGATGCTGGTGTGCAAGATAATGATTAGGGAAGTAGAGAAATGGAGGCAGCCATTGAGAGAGGGTGCCATTGATGACGAGCAACAGGAAATATGAGCAGGAAAAGCGAGGGTGTGAGCGGAAGGATGAGAGAAAAAGTAAGGGCTGCGAGCCTAGGGGATGGTTGGAGAAAATGCAAGGGTGAAAGGGAGAGTAAGTGCGTGAGTGGGAAGGGTGTGACAAGCATTTTCCCACTGCATTTTCAGAGAGGGTTTGGGACTATGGTATATTTATTTTTCATTTTGTGGGTTGTGGGACCCCCCCCATAAAAATGCTGTGAAATAGGAAGGGAAATGGCCGCAATGACATGTCCGCCTGTGCGTTCTACTTTATCCGGTCAGGGAGTGTGAAAGTGCAATGTCAGAGAGAGTGTGTGAGAGTGCAAGGCGAGAGGGAGCGACAGAACAGTGAAAGAGAGAGAGTGACAGCGCAGAGAGAGTGTGAGATAACGCTCGGAGAGCTAGAGAATGACGGCACACAGGGGGGAGAATGATAGCACAGAAAGAGAGACAGCTCATGGAAAGGCTGGTGAGACTATGTATGTACCTGTCAAATCAAGTGATATGGAAGTGAGGGAGGTCGAACAATAATGCATTTCTAGGTGTTGGCTTTTGGGTCACTAACAGAGGAGCTTGAGGGCACACTGTTTAGATCCCTAGAATCATTAGATTGGCCCCATTTTTGGGGTGTCTTTCTTCATATATTGTGAATTGTATCGCTTATACCGGCTCTAATGTGTGCAGTTAAGTTAGAGTGTGATTGTGTGCAGCAAATGATCTCTGTCTTAATGGCAGTAAGACGTTGATCCTCCTCACTGGGACACCTGCCCCCTTTTTTCCTCCGACCCTCTGGCCACCGTATTTGGGCCTTCTACCCCCACCATCTTGTGAGGCCAAAAACCTTGGGGTCATCTTCGACTCCACTCTCTCCTTCAACCCTCACATCATGGACCTTACCAAGAAGTGCCATTTCCAGCTCCACCTACTCTCGCCTCAGAGATATTCTTCCTTTCCTCACCTTCCCCCAGAAGCTCAATGCCACCAGATCTCTGGTCCTCTCCAGGCTGGACTACTGCCACAGCCTCTTTCTCAGTCTCCCTCTTCCACACTTTGCCCCTCCAGCTAATCCAGAATAGGACTCCAAGACTTGTCCTTGGTCTCAAGCCCAGTGTCCGTATCTCTCCAGTCCTTAAAGCTCTCCACTGGATCCAGTGGTTGCCAGAATCAAATTCAAGACCCCCTGCATCATCCACAAGCCCTTCTGGGGACTGGGACGATGCTATCATCAACTTTCCCTCTCTAAATACTCCCCTGCTAGATCCCTACGCTCCTCTAACTCCAACTTGCTGACTGTCAAATGCTTCTCCAAGCAGAGGGTGGGGGGCAGGTCTCTCTCGTCGGCTTGTGCCTCCCTCTGGAACAGCCTCCCTGCCCCACTCAGACTTGGGCCGGACCTCATGAAATTCTGGAAACTGCTCAAAACTCTGCTCTTCTCTACCTCTTTCCCTCTCTCCCTTCCCTGCTAATCACCCCAGTGCCCCTGTGACCAGATCCCCATGAACCTCACAGGAACAGTGAAGCAGGGACTTTAACGCACTCTGCAATGAAACAACTTGACCACATGGATGTATGTGATTTGGCCGTGGCAGAATTCTTCACGGACGAATTGACTGTGGTCAATTTCGCTGTGAAGACAATTTTGTTGTGGCCAAATCTGGCAAAACCTAATCCCCTATGGCCCCCAATACATCCCCTGACCCACCCCCTACTTACCTTTTTGACATCTGCTTTTCTTCTGACCCTGCAGCGTCAGTTCCAACCCTCCCACGCGTGTCGTATCCAATACCACAGGGTCCGCTTTTCTTCTTATTTTTTTGTTGTCCCATGCCTCCACTCCGCCAGAAGCCGGGGCAACTCCTGCAATCCCTGCGGCCGCAGAAACTTGAACATGAGGACCGGGGGACACCTCTGCAAACTCTGCTGCTCATGCTCAAGTAATAAGGTAAAAAAGAAAAGAAAGTCAATCGTGACACCGATAATTAGGTCAATATGACCCAATGACCAAATGCAAACAGTCAGATTGGGTAATTCAAACCACCCACCTTACTGAGCTTCACTTTTATTAAATTTTTACATTTTTGAAATGCCCAGACCCGAGGGTATCATGGCATTGGTACAGTACAACGGTGCGAAGAACAAATGCATTGCAGTCTCCTGGGTTGGAGACTTAGGACAGTAGTTACTCATATTTATCAAACAGCCAGATCTTGACAAGTTTTTTGAAGGTGGGGAATGAGTGTTTGTTTCTGATGAGGGCAGGTGGTGAGTTCCAGGGTGTGGGCGCGGTGATGCAGAAGCTGGTTACACCTGTTCCTTTGCAGCGATTTTGGTGATGCAATTGTTGAGGTATAGGGGAGCCTCATTATGAACACAGTGGTGGGTGATGGACTGGGCTTTTAATTACACTTAGGCTTTGATGGGGAGCCAGTGGGAGTCACTTCTGGTGGCAGAGATGTGGTCAGAGCGTTTGAGGCAGAGGGCAGAGTGTGGAGCTTTATTTTGGAGTAGTTGGTGTTTGGACATGTTGGTGGACGAGATACCCATGAGTATATGTTGCAGTACTTGAGTTTTGAGAAGATCAGAGCTTGTGCAAGTGTGAGACAGTTGTTCGGTGAGAGGCACTGTCTACTCTGGGAGATGTGGGCCATAGATGATGCAAGGGCCTTAATGTGTCTGGACCTGGATAGGTCTGCTTCAAGGTATAGCCCCAATGTTTTCATGTGTTTCAGGAGAGGGATGAACATACCGTCAATGCAAAAGGAGCAGAAGGTAGCATCCAAGTGTTTGAGACGGTGTGGGAAGCCATTGATGAGGAGCTAATTTTTTCTGTCATCGAGGCACAAGTTATGAATGGCCATCTAGTTCTGTATTGTGCTGTAAACTGCATTGATTTTGCTAGTGTCAGCATTAAGATCACCCCTGAGAGGGATAAGAATTTGTGTATCATCAGCAAAGTTGGTGTAAATGATCCCTCTCGCATTGAGGGGATCAAAAAAGGATTTTCTGTAGGTGTTGTAGTAAGTGGGCAAGAGAAAAGATCCTTACTACATGCCGAACGGGGAAGGGATGGTCTCAGCTGCAGAATCTCCGTTCAACACAACTGTGGTCCAGTCACTAAGAAAGGATTTGATCCACACAGTGGCTTGGTACAAATATCTAAGCTTTGGATTTGAATGCCTACAGTATTACTCTATGATAGAGTTTACTTGCAAAATACATTCATTGCAGCAATGTGAAACCATGTAAATCCTTGAAGAAACATGTTACGCTTCAAGATTATCATTGGAGATTTATTTTTCACTATAAGTTTCAGACTGCAAAATAATGAAAGCCTGAAACATAATCTATTTAACACCGCTGTACTTTCATCACTTCCAAACACACACTGAAAGAGGTTGTGTAATAAACTAAGTTAGTTACAGAGATTCTTTGTCAAAAACCTTCAGCTCGTTGTTGTTTATCATGTTAAGAATATTTGACTATGGCCATAAAGCAGACCTTTTTTGTTGTTGCCTGTTAAACTAGTAGACATCATGGATATAAATACATAATTAAAAGGGTTTTTTATTCTATTACTTACCTTAATGTTGAAGCAGGCAGAGATTTGCAAGATAACGGCTGCTGTTTCCTGGTCTCTCAGTTGGAAATGTCCTATCGCGTATAAGAATGGGTCTGCTGATGAGAACAAAAGAAATACGTTAGGGAGATAGTTAAGCTGCTGGCTGCAGAGCCACGATGTTATGTGTGTGTCACAGCCAGGTCTTGGGTTGGAAAATGGGCACTGCTTCCTTTTCCGAACCACCAAGTGGATTCTAAATTTAGAAATAAAATGCGCCCATGGTTCCTTTTGAGTGCCTTTAATGTAAAGATGCACACTTTGAACGTACCAATTGTTTTACACGTCCACCACCAGACACATATGAACAATGTATTTCCAGATACACTGCTTTGCCGAGTAGCCCAAAATAGCCCTAAAACAACCAACCCACACAGTCCTGTAACCTCCCACACAAATTGTTTTTAAGTAGCCCAATCATGTAGGAAATAGCTCAGTCTGGATTGGAGTAAATTGACAGACAGATTAGGGATGAGCAGGCAAAGCAAGGATCCCATGGCCAGTACAGGATGAATCATGTGCTTTCATTGCATGAAAACAATAGTTTACCAATTTCCTCAGATATGTGAACCATTGTATAACCTGAACTTTGCAAAACTTTACAAAGTTGTTTTAAACATTTCGCAAACATAATGTTTACTTGGAGTTTACACAACATTTGAAACTGTGTACTCTAAGTTTACAAATGTTTTCCAGTAATGTAAACTACATGCATAACCTTGTGCTTATAATGGTTTGTTTCTTTGTAAGCCATACCCGACGTATGGTTTGAAAGATTTACAAATGGTTTATGAACTCTTTAAACAAGATTTACAATTTTGCAGACAATTTGTTTTAATGGTTCACAAAAATGTGTAAACCTTTCAAAGCATACTTTTGGTTAGATTTACAAAAAAGCTAATATTTGCAAATACAAGGCAAGGCAAGTAGTTGACATTTTTGCAACAACTTTCAAAACATAGTCTACACTCATTTTAAATGTTGTGTAAACTCAAACATTACATTTGGGTAACGTTTAAAAGAGCTATACAAACTCCTGTAAATTTGTGGTTCGGCAATGTTTAACAAATCTGAGAACATTGGTAAACTATCGATTTCATCACAACAAAATGTCCTTTTTAGTTTTCTCTTAAACCAACTCTCAAACAGTGACATCATTCATATGCAAGAAATACTTCTTTGTGTCTAATAGCACACACTGTCATTCATGCATGTTGCATTATTTGCAAGCCTTAAAAAACAGAGGAAATTCGATTAGTCTGTAAAAGACAGTTGTGAATGTGAAGTTTATGTGTGCAACAATCGCGCTGCAGAATTTTCTGTTGTTACCGGCGCAGTGCAGGTCACTGCATTTTCCTCTGGAATTATCCAGAGTTTACTTGCCACTACCAAGGAAAGTCCTTTGGAAACAAATGAGCAATTAGATATGTCGAGGCAGATTTTCAAATTGTGACAACTGTTCTTCCTCCTTGGTACAGTGTTCACATATTACAAATGGGTAATCGTTTACAGCATAACATATGTAACTTAAAACTGTACACTGTTAAACATTCCAACAAGCATTTTCCATGTACATTTAAACATACCTTACATGTGTACTTTTCTACTCAATGAAGGGTCTTCATCATATTAAATATGTACCAATATCACAAGGCCATAAGTGACCCAATATTTATGTGATGTTAAATATGATATCACACAAACTACACTAATGCAATAGCCACACACAGCACACACATGCATCTCTATGATGCATTATTGAATCAAAATGTCCCACTTCCTTACTCAGTTATAATTCAATGTAGCATCTATAGAAGCATACAGGTCACTCCACACCTGCCGCCTTATCACCAAGTTACAACAGTTGAAAAACACTAAAAAGTGACAAAACAAGCATAGTAAGAAAAATACACCCAATACTCTGCACTTCCTCCATCACCAAGATGTGTAAACATGCTGAGGGAATCCTCAACCTTAATCTAATACACAACACATCATCAACAAAAGTGGTCATGATTGCCAACTGTGTTGACGTCCCATGCTAGTGGCTAGGTGATGGGACTGCAGTGAGCCTGGGGGCCAGTGATTGTGACCCGCTCTGTGATATACGCCCAGAAGAGTCACCTAGCATCCCAGTCTGTCAGTAGCCTAATGCCTTTTACCCATCATAATGTCTCTGATCACACTCAGTGCCATGAAAATATGTGACAACATGGACAGCCTAACATGAAGAGACACAAAGATCAGGGGGTCTGTGGAGCCTGAAACCGCGGGTGTATGCATAGTAACTAATATGCATAAGGAAACATAGCTTACGGAAAGATGAAATTCAGCGAGCATGAATTTTTCGCCTCGTGGCGGGTCCTGCTCACTTACATTTGCAAAACCCTGCATTTGTCAGACACCCAAGCTCTTCCTTGCTCGTGACAAGATGAAAGACTGACACTGAAACACGCCGATGGCTTCTGCAGTTTGTGTTGAAAATCTAAAATGGCAGACAAATGTAAAATAGCCAGGTTAGCAGAGCTGCATTAGCTCTCTGTGCTGAATCCGAAGCTCCTGTGCTCCAGCCCCAATCACAATGAACACTTAAGATGTTGTACCCACCTGGAGATTCCTCCAGCGATGCCATGTCCTGTTGTCCATTCAGAAGGAGGATACAAGGAGACAGCACTCACGACCAGTATGTGTATGTATGGCTGGCTCCTGGTGTCTCTCTCCCATGATAGGTGGGGGGGCTTTGAAACAGTGCTCCTCCAGATCCTCCCTCAGTAAAAGACCCAGATTGATAAATGGAGCATGCTAACACCTCAAACAAAACAGGCCACACATGTCAAACAGAATGACCATAGGAAATACCCTGGAATCCTTTGGTGATGTATTATTCTGAGGTATAATGGTGTGATCGTCTAATGTATAGCACCTTGAAACTGATTTCCACTAGTGCTGTGCTCACTAAAGCATGTTTACTACTAATACTACTATTCATCTCATGCCCTCCTCGTTTGCTGGAAAAACAAACACATCAATGCATATGCCAGGGGCTTTTTTAAGTGTAGCTAAACTGCGAACTACCTCTTAATTAAACAAACATACGCATTGGTTTTGTGAGTTTTACACGCACTGTTTCATTCCGAATACGGCAGCAGCGCGGGGCAGGACTCAGGGCCCACGTAGTTAACAGAAAGATCAGGGCAGCAGTGGTGTGGGAGGAGGAATCTGGGGTCTCACACACGGGCTGATCTCGGGTGAAAGAAAGACCTGTCCGGAACTCGTTTCGGGCCATGTGGCAACTTTTCCAGGCCGGGAATCTGGAGGTGTGGGGAGGGGGGCTGGGCAACTCAGAGATGCTGTTATCATTTATTTAAATAACCAATCAGATATTTAACACCTGCGGGTGGACCAGGTTTTCTTACTAAAGGCAAAGGGGCAGAATATTAGGTCTAGGTCACAAGGTTGAGGTTACAATTTAATAGTTCTTCCTGGGGTTAACTGCATACTTTGGAATTCTTGCTAAGTTTGCCTGTAACTTATATGGAAAATGCAATTGCGGTTGTCGTGTAATGTACAATTAGATAGTAAAGGAACTGCTACTCTCCATTTGAGAGGGTACCCACTGTTGTGTCGAACTTGCTTGTCAAATTGGATCCCAGGATTACAATGATACATTCATTGCATTGTGATATTTGCTATTTAAATTCTTCTGACAGGCTTCATGGTATATGCAGATGGCATGTTCAAAGACATCATTTACTAGCGATGTTCATGCACTTTTCACTATCTCCCACCTGCCCATAAACCTCACTTTCAAATACCCACCACAACAGTCAACATCCTGTTTGCAGCTGAGCAAAACCAGACGAAGGGCAGGCATTGCATTAAAGGCCCACTTTGTCACTGGTTTGGCGCCCACTATTCCTGTGTGAGAATGGTTCAGCACATGGTTTCAGAGCAGCACCCTAGGCTTCTCCTCTGATACTGGTAACTGGCAACTGGCAGTCCCCCCCACGCCCCACCCGCTCCCCCGCCGCCCACTGGACTTTGCGGGCGACAAAACTAGAGTTGTTATCACACGATTAAAAAGTCTGAAGGTCTGACATCATTTAAGCCACCTGGAATACATCCCTGCGCTTGTTCAGGGCATGAGAAATCAAGTTTTGGAGCAGAGTTGTTTTCGCCTCAAAACTAACTATCGTATAACAAAGTAGTGCATGTTTGGCTGACGTTTCGGCTGGGTCAGTTTAGGGTTGCTTTCATATGGACTGTAAGTGTCGACATTGCTGTTTATGAGTTAGCAGCTCTCAATTAAACCAGGTCCGTGTGACTGCCCTTCAATGGACAACAGGGAAACCACCTGCCAACCAGTAGGGATGACCCAAACCTGGCAGAGTGAATACCTGAGCGCTCCCACAGCTGCAGGGCAGGCTGGGTTGTTTGGAAAGGAAGACTTCATTTTGTGTGGACAATCCAGCTGCACATGTCCAATGAACCAATGGAAGATGGGGGCGTTTCGCATTGGCCATGCTAGTTACTGTGCCATATACAAGGCTTAGGGGGAGCTTGTGCCCCTTCCCACTGGGTAGAGTGAGAGTGAGATCCTGCCACTCTGTTTGTAAATCAGGAAACAGAACTCAGGACGCAGTGTTTGATTGCCACCTCCCCTGCTTACTGGTTCCTGCCAAAGGGGCGGTTCATCTAGAGGAGTCACAATGAAAGTGGCAGTGCAAGGCTGCAGTGATGGTGAGCAGGTCAAGGATGCATGTGTGTGTCTGCATGTATGTATTGTGACAATGTTCATAATGAGCCACTTAACGCCAGAATATGTTATCAATGTTTATCATAAAAATGTATTAAAAAAGAGACAATTGTGACTTCAAGTCCAGGGGTGGACCACATACTCTTTCCCTCATTCTTTGAGGTTGCTCCCTCCTCCTTAGCCCTTTCTCCCTACTCCAAAACGTATTTTTGCAGTACATATTCACTATAGCCAGGTGACCCCTAATATCTAGGCTTGCCCTTTTACAGGGAAGCCTGAAAGCCATAACCTTCTCGATCTCACTCCTGCAGTAGCTTCCCAAATAACCTATTGGGGCAGTCTGATTGTCCGGGAATCTGTGTCCCGGATTACTGTCAACCTCTCCTTCACTCTCACCTGTCTCCTCTCTCTGGCTACACACTTCATCTCCTGGTCTTCTCTCTCTCTCTCTTTCTCTTTCTCTCTCTCTCTCTCTCTCTCTCTCTCTCTCTCTTTCTCTCTCTCTCTCTCTCTTTCTTCTCCTGTCTCCACCCTCCTGATCCCTCTCCTCTGTAAATTCCATCTCTTGGTCGTATCTCTCTTTTCTCTATCATCATCCGTCTAATCTCCCTTTCCCTTCTGCCCTCTCTCATCCAGATACTTCCCCTGCCTCTACTCTGTTCCAACCTCCTATCTCTGTCTCCCTCCTGATCTCTCCCTTCTCTCTCTTTCTCACTCCTTTCAATTGTCTCCTCCTTTCCCTCAAAATTACCTACCAGCAGTCTCTCACTCACTAATACACAAACAACCAAATGGGTCCATCCTCTCAATCCCAACACATTGCCTTCACTCCCTCTAAACATGACAAAAAGTCTCCTCCAGAACCTCCTCCCCTGCTGCACACTCCTCTCTAGTCTCTTGCTCTTCGTCCAAACTCACTTAAACACCTCTCATTGCAGGCTGACTCTGGTGGTTTTTTATACCACTCCCCTTCATGCCTAGAAGGTTCTATCCACTCCCATTTGCTACCGAGGTCAGATTCTTCCCATGGCCATTCTCTGTCTAAGCTACTACCAGCTCCCTTATGGACTGGAATTTCCCCCAGGAATTCTCCATAAGCACCCTTAGCCCTGTCCTCTTTCCATTCTCCATTTCCTTTCAGCTAGACATGTAGTCACTGTGTACGTTTGTTCTCTGGCTCTCTCCTTTATCAAGTAAGTTAATGTGCACAAAGGCTCAGCGGAGGGTTCCCGATAGGGATTTGTCACTCTCTGTTGGTTCCAGGCTTACTGCTGCTGCTCCCCTCTAGCATTCCTGGGCAGGAAGTAGTGGGTGTTTGGTCCCCTCTTCAGCTTTAGAATGGGTAAACTTATCTCATTTGCATTTCAGTAACCAGTCCATTCCTCATGTTCCAGACCAGGTCATTTCTATTGAGGCAGGGAGCATTGTGGTACATGTAGTTTTAAAGATTGTACTCCCTCCGGGGAAGCATTATACATCCCAGGTGTCTGAGGAGTCTGCTGCTTGCTGGTAGTTAAAGTCTCTTGGGAACAAGCTAAAAGAGAATAGAAAGATTCCTATCCAGGACAGAGGCTGATAGGCATTGGGTCCTGGAAAGAGGTGCACATTTCCTTGAACTGGCATGGCATCCCTGCTGGCATTATGGGTATTATGGCATTATGGGTAAAGCAAAAATGAGTGTTTTTATGTGGGGATCCTGGCATATATGGGTAGAGCCAGCATTGTCATGTTTTCCTTAACTGTCGTGGCATTATTACTGCCATTATGGGAACAGCCAAAAAGAGTGTTCTTACATGGGGAGACTGCCTTATATGGGCAAAGCCAACATGGACATTATTTTATTGCAGTGGCATGGCATCATGAGAAAAGTCAAGGTGAGCATTCTTATGTGGGAATAATGGCATACATGGAAACACTGGCATATAATGGCAAAGCCAGCATGGATACTTTTTACAGGGCCATGGCTGGCATTATGAGCATATCCTACACAGCAGGGTTCTTATTTCATGGGGATACTGGCATATATTGCCACAGCAACATTAACATTTTTCCTTACTAAGCGAATACTGCCATTATTGGGGACAGCAAGCACGAAAATGTCTGCTTTATCTGGAGAAATACTAGCATATCTATCATGCACATCCAGCATGAACATGTCATCTGCACTAGCAGATTACTGGCGTTACTAGTGTGCAAAAACATCATAATAATGAGCAGGAAAATGCCTCTGTGCAGGCTTGGCTCGATATCTATCTCACTTCCATATCCTCCACGCCTGATGTCAAAGTGAATGACTTTTCACTCAAAGTTTTACAAAACGTGTAGTTTAAAAAGCAACATTTTTACCAATTATTGAGAGTACATTCTCTGAGGGATAACCCCCCTACTCAAGCCCTGCATAGTTGGTCTGGGCTCCCTCACTACACTAATTTGCTCTCACATAGTCATGGAACATATGTACTCTCCTCCCATGAAAACATTCACCAGCCACCAGTGAGCCAGAGACACGCTCACGTGTTTTCGTTGAGCAGGCAGATTGAAGAGATCTCATTGGTATCATCTCGATGCGACCATGACTATTGCTGGTAAAGGGGACATCTGTTTTGAGAAGGAGGTCCTTCAAGTTGCCTGATTTCAGTAATTCCTTGTTCCAAGAAAGTAAGGGGTTGTCAGAATTTTGCAGAAACTGATAGCATGATCAGACCAGACAATAGGGTGTGTCTGGTTCAAAGAAAATTGCTATTTCTTGACACAATCAGTTCTTGACAAGCTTCATTACATGTTTGGTTATACTCCAGCAGTAAATCCGGCAGGATGCCACTAAACGGAATTACCGTTACTGGCACTTGGTCTGCCAGAATTACTAGAAGATTACAGGGGCCAGTAAGGGTAATTACTCCCCATTCCAGGGAGTCCCATAGGACTCCATGAGGGGAGATGCCGGTATTAGCGGCACCGGTAATGCCAGCAGTTTTTGTAATACCAGTGGCGGTAATACAGGCAAACTAGTACTTTGCCAGTGTAACATGCCGGAAAATGGTATTACCGGCAAGTTAAAACTGCACCGGCAAAGTTGTAATGAGGCTCATTTAGATTTGTGAGCTATATAGTTTAAGGAGCTTGATATTATGGAGCATAATAAGATCTGGGCAGTTCGTTTTTGGAGGCAATCAACCGAGAGAATAAGGTCATCTCGAATCAAAAGTTGGATTGCTTAAGACCGCTCCAAGTGAGCGGTTCTATGACGCTATATCGACATGGCTTTTTTGCAGAATATATTTTTTTTAAGAAAAGCCCACTTCCCTACATTATAAGCCTCCATGCATCAAGACGTTTCTAAAGAGTCTGTGAATTCTCGCCTCAAACAGAGCATGGAAAGTTTCTACAGAGAAATCTGCTGGACCCCAAGATGGGGAGGTGATGCTACTTCAATGAAGCTTTCAGTGGCTAAACATGTAGACTTATGGGATTGGTTGGAAAATTAGGCCCACCTCGGCAGCCTCAAAAGATAGCAATTCATCTCATATAGAATATACTCTTTTAAGAGTCCCCAGCAATATCCCAATCTCTGTCCCTCATCCAGACTTTGGAGAGTCATATTACTAGCCAGACTCGACCATCCCCCTGTTTTGGCAGTTATTGGGAGTGAAGGAATAGGCAAGAACATTGAAATAATTGAGTCTGCCAAACATGTATTGACTGAATGCCCCACTATAGCAAAGGTCTAACAAAACCCACTATGGTAGATATGTGCACAGTTTGGAAACTATAAGTGAGACTACTGTCTGGCTTCAATGCATACATTCAAGTAATCTTAGTCGATTTATTTCAATATATAACGTCTGGCTGGTGACAGAGAATCTCCTGAACATATCCATATAAACATAATAAACTTCAGTCTTGAATATGATGGGTTTGGAAGGGAAGTAGTCTCGATTCCCACTAAATATTGCTTGAGGTTCGACTGAAAGATCAACTAGGTGATGAACTATACCCAATGAATGATTGTGATTAGTTGTTGCAGTGGCAAAAGTTGTGTTAGAAATGCCTTTAAGTGATTTAATGAATCTATATTTATGTTCTATTATCTATTTTATTCTTTGGTTGTTTTATTAAGTATTTATAGAAATATTTTAAGTGACTGATTCTGATATATATGATTTATTATGTGTAAAGTTTACTCGTAAACAGTATCACATTAAATAAATAAATAAATAAATACACCCTCCCCGACCCTTCTCCCCAACTTGTAAACACTTATGCCACCCCTCCACCCAAATATTTCTATGAGTTTTTTCGATGTAATTATTTCAAAAAAAGACCCGGGAATGAAACAATGCGATACCAAGTGAGCTATGGTGAAGGAGATTCCATTGGATAGATTCAGGATCGTCCGAAGAGGCTTGAACAGAACAGGCTGATAGCTGGAGATTTCTTTTAACGGCTCACTACCAGGCCTCCTCCATATTTACTTACTTTATTAACCAAATGAATGCCATACTTAACTGCACCAGAAGTGGAAGTAGTGCAGCACAATCATCCATTAACTCTGCATTATTGATAAAAGCAATAGATCTAGTGCTTGCTTATGAGTGAGGTCAGCACGCACACAGGCACAGCTTCCTGCTGATCTGGGCTTCATAGGTGCCCATTGGAGATCATTAGAAGCTGCTAATTGCAATCCTAAAACTGTAGGTACACTGTTAGTAACAAGGAAGGGGCTCTTCGAGATAGTGAGTCGTGACATGTCGTGTAATATGTGTGAAGGGACAGTCTATTGATGTTTACTATTATCCCGCCCCAACCATCAATCTGGTGAAGATGCAGGTGCAAACGTAGGGCTTTAAGTGGGCTGGGGCCAGCCGGGGCCTAGCCCCGGCAGTCTCTAGAAAGGGTTCCCGAGCCGGGGCCCTGCCGGGGCCCACCCCCGATTAGCCCCAGCCAGCCGACACCTCAGGCAGCCCATGTAGAGGTTGCACGGTTACACAAGCTGCCTACAGGTGTCAGCACTTCGGATCAGAAAAAAGAAGAGGCATCTCCTTTTCTTTTTTCTAACCCAAAGTACTGACACTGCAAGCAGCAGGTGTAACCGTGCAGTGCGGGCTGCCTGATGTCTATGTACTCGAAACAGGAGGAGAGATGGACTGCCCAGCTCTCCCTTTGTTTCCAAGTAACTAGACATCATGCAGCATCATGCTGGGTGATGTCTAGTTACTCAGAAACAAAAGGAGGGACAAGGCCCCTCCAGCGCTCCTCCTGTTTCAAGTACAGAGACACCAGCAGCCGCTACACCTTTCATTCAAGGAGCCTGTGGTTAAAGCGGGCTCCTTGAATGAAAGGGCTGCCTGCTGCGTGTGAGCTGGGGCACACTGGTGTCACACCTTTTGGTGCACCCAGCCCCTTCTTTTGTCTGAAAGGAGGGGCTGGGCACATCAAAGGTAATAATGCCAGTGTGCCCCAGCTCCACCTCTTTTACCAGCCGCCCCTCCCACCCTTAATGGAGGGGGGAGGCTCATTAGGGGGCGTGCCCTTAGGCCACAGCCCCTAACGAGAGCTCCCCTCAATTTCCAACCCAACTTAAAGCACTGTGCAAAAGCATTTGTTGTTAATGTGCGTGGTATTTCTGAAGCCAACAGAACTGAGTGGCACATGTACTAGGGGTTGGCTTTTTTGTACCTTTAACTTGCTAGATTATGTGCACGTGGCTGCGGAGCTGCTCCCAGCTGTCTTTATTAGTGGCAGAGCCAGAACAAAAGTTTTGACCTGTAGGAGATAATGAAAGCTTTTGCTGCTGGTGTACTAAAACAGTCATGGTTTCTTGCCAAACCCAAAGCCATACCTTGTGCTTGCGTGAGAAACCTTAACGTAATTATCTAGGGTACAGTGAACATCACTATGGCCAGGCTTGGTGGGAAGCACAAGGGGGAGGAATTCCTATAGGATTTGCGGGGGTGGGGGGGCAATTTCTAACACTAGGAAAGCTAAGTGAACATGAACAGGTACATGCAGTCAATTCATAAGGGCTTGCATCCACAGTGCATACATTATTCTAGTTACACGCAGTAGGGCGTCTGCCCAGGACCTTGAATAGAAGTGGATTGCTGGAAAAGGAGAGAGCTCTGTACAACATAGTGCAAGGAAGGTTGCACGTGGTGTCACTGCGGCTATTTTAAAAGTGGGAATTTTCACGGTGTTTTCACGCAGCCATTTTTGGCGATATATATATATATATATATATATATATATATATATATATATATATATATTGTAAATGGGGTTTCCCCCTCAAACCCCATCTAATGCACCACCATCACCTCACCCTGCCACCCACACCGAAGTCCCTAAGCACATAACAGATATATATATATATATATATATATATATATATATATATATATATATATATATAAGAAAATCGACAAACAGCCGCAATGAAAACACGGTAAGCGGCAAGGAAGAAGATTCAACAGTAAGCATGTTAAAAATCCACCCTCGGTCTAACATCAAAGAAACACTCGCAGGTGTTCGACCCTGGACAGTGGTCAGCCAGCCACACACAGTCTCCGGGTTTTGATTGCCCCTGCACACTTCACACGTGTGGCGTGACCTCCACTCATTGCTGGGTCTTTTTCTTGACTGCGCCCATTGTCTTGGGTGGTTCTGGTGCATGACGTGGCATGGGTTGATGTCTTGATCCTGGATACTTTGCGCAAGGCATGTAACACTCCCCTCTTGCATACAAGTGCCACACTCCTAATTTTCTTCAGGGTTGCCTTGATGTCTGCCTTATGTCTGACTTGGATAATCCTAATTGGTCTCACCTACACCTTCTCTAGCATTCACCGCTGCAATGCCACCGTCTCTCTGGAACTCTACCGTTTCCCCCACAAGGTGAGGGGGTTTCTAGCTCCTTTTATGGAGGCGAGATTGCCAGTTTCCCTAGTGATTGTTTTGGTGCGTTGGTCTGTTTCGCTCTGTTGCCTCTGTGTTCATGATTGGCTGTTCCCTGGTGGGTTCTCCTCCCTCCCACGAGCATTATTCTCCTCCCTCCCACGAGCATCATCTCGCTTATTCTTTATCTCCAAGTACTGTGGCTTTCCTCTGCTCCAGTGATTGAATAATCCGGGCAATAGCTTCATGGGCTGCAGGTGGGCGCTTACTGTGATTGACAGAGGCTTCACAAGGGTCAGGCGCAAATAAAGGGGCAGGCACCATTTCAAGGTCACACACCATTTTAGGGCCAGGCACTTTTCATTACCCTTCGTTGTCCCCCTTGATCTGCTCCTCTTGGTCCCCCCTGCATGTCCCTTGGGAGTCCTTTGTCCCCGACCTGGGAAACACTCTGACTGCCCTCTTCCGGTGTATTTGTAAAACCCTTGGCCTGCAATGCTTAGTGTAATGATGTGTCTGGGCTCCCCAATAGCCCTAGGATTGGGAAGGGTTCAGTGACGGTTCACGTGTGATGAGGGCCCTGTCCTCATCGCTTCCCAATACTCTCTCAGTGTAGGGCCTGAGTTTTCCCAAGTTCTTTTTACTCCCCTTTCCCTCCTAAGGAATACATTGAAATGCCCTCAGTAGTGAGAATCCAAGGTTACCTGACGTCACTTCCTCCTGCCCATAAGGGAAGCTGGTCAGGCATTTAAAGTTCTTTTCTTTTTAGCCCCTAGTGTCAGCCTGTAGAGACCCGCAGGACTCCCATTCTGAGATTCTATGCAGGTTAGTGGGACACATCTAGCTAACCTTTCCCCCTGGGGTGTTCTAGATGGCCTGGGCTGCAGGGTTGGGTCGGAGTTCTGACTGGCCCTTCCCTTGCTGATTTCGACCTCAGCCGCTCTAGGGCTCCCCAATGGCCAGGTCGGGTGTGCCACTCATTTCAATGAACTAACACCCCATTGCCAGCCCGTGTCTCTATTTCTGGGTAACTTAGGGTTTGGATACCACTAGCCTGGTCAGTCCTCCCTATAGGAATCCCTCTCTATAGGAGGTTGGGTAGGGGGGAAGGACTCCCTGGGATCCATCATATGCCACCCTCAGGAATCACAGTGGGTGGTGGGCAGCTTCCCTGGGCTCTCACAGCCTTTGGCCCTCTTCAGCAGGTCTTCTACCGGTGGCTTTGTCACACTATGTAAAATGAATACCTACTGGGCATGCTTGGCAATGTGTACATGCGCCGTATCTTTACATGATGTCACGATAATGACTCAGTTCAGAGTGCAGATGCTAAGTGCAGTTCTGAGCCTGCCAAGAAAACATGGCCTTTCTTTGGGGTGCCTCAGCCACAAAGTCTTTCATGAAGCTGCCCCTAAAGTACATGTTAAAAGCCAAAGTTATATGCGATATTCATTATAGATCTTACTCAATCCATGTTTTAAGTAGAGACGTGGTGATGGATGCTCTCCAACACTGAGCTGGAGTTTCCTCCTTGGGATTGCGGTAGTCTCTGAGCTGGTGGATTCGTTGTTAGATATCAGAACTCATTAGCACTGCGGTCCCAGCTGTCTGCCGCACAGCCGGTAAGTGGCAGCTCGGGACCGGGAGGTCACCAGGAGCGGCCATCCAAAAACCCTGAGAATAGATCCTTCGCTCTGGGCCTGGCTACAAGGTTTGCTCCTAGCTTGCCACCAATCATTTTTCAGAAGCCTTTCTGCAGGCTAATTTTTAAATTACCATTTTTGATCCTTGTGGGTGGACTGTAACGATATGTGTCATGTTCGAAACCCACTGCGGCCTCTATTAGTGTATTTCAACGAGAACGCATCAGACAAGCAAAGCGGCAGACAAGGAGGCGCCACCAACAGCCGCGTGCGCTCCCTGATGAGGAGCCAATTTAAAAACAAATGTCTTTCAAAAAAACTATGAAAAACCTTCTTTTTTATATTGTTGTAAACACTGTTTTTTTAATGATCTACATTTGCTGGTATTGCACACGTTCTTCCCAGATAAGTTAGCTTTAGTTTAAAATGTGGCATTCCAGCTACCTGTGAGATGTACCTCCCTTCATTATATTCCCCACTGGAGCCACGAACACAGGGTGGCCAGGCTTCATGTGTGGAGTCCTTCATCACTCTTACCAACAAGAAGTTGCCCCTGGGTAACCGGGCAACCATGTTACAGAAAAACCTGTTGAAGTAAAGGTAACAGAAATAGTGTAGATGCATGCCAACCAATCACATTCAGGAATGCGCGTGAAATGACTACAATTATATATATGTATATACACCTTATTGTGAAATCAATCTGCAGCTCGCGTAATATTATTCTGTACCCTATTGTACCATGCACTTTGGAATTTATCTTAAATATAGGATGAAGCACCATGCACTTTATTTGGAGACCAATATACTGCTTATTTCATTTCATTCTGTTGCCATTGCATTATGCACTTTGGAAAACAGGATCAAGCATTATTCATCTTATTGTCAAAACAGATGTTTGCATTGGGTGGTTTTATCATTTACATGGTTAAAAACCTGATCTGCACCACGCACTTTACTCCGAAACCAACATGCTGCTTAGGTTTGCTATTTTGCACTCTATTGCATCATGCACTTTGTAATTCCGAAATATGACTCAGCACTATGCACTTTATTGGTAAAACAGATGTTTGCATTGAGTAGTTTACTTTCTTTTCAGTAGAACTAGCAGTAAACATATTGGCCTCCCATTAAGCCTCCATGGGGCTCTGTCCACTGCTCATAATTTGACGTATAGACCTAGATCACTGCATTCAAAAATCCATGTGATGCTTAATCACCATATCACCGTTGCAATTTTCCCATCGGAAAATGCTATTTGCACTATGCATTTCAGTTTCTCTGCAACTAATATGGTGCTCGTGAAAACCTCCCACTGAATCGCAACTCGAAATGAAATATTTTATTTATATTGCGCTCGTACACAAGTGTTTCAGAGCGCGACCGGGCAAAAAGGGAGGGGAACAAGGGAGAAAAAAGAAGAAAACAGCGATCTTACTAGGCCCAGTGACATTTAAAAAAGTGCAAGTGCATGGAAAATGGGGAAAATGGGCCTCATTCCAACCCAGGTGGTAAGTTCCCTACTTTACCACCATGGTGTAAACTCTGTTTACACCATGGTGGATGGCGGAATTACCGCCCCATTCCAAGGTGAGTGGGGCGGTAAATCCCCAATCCCCATTTACCCTTCCCCATTCCCATTTTTGCCCCATAGGGCATAATGGGAGTGGGGAAGGCGCTAATTACGGCATCGTAAATTACAGTGCCGTAATTAGCGCCAAGGATGCTTAGCGCCTTGGTACTTAACGCCTGCTAAAAGCAGGCGTTAAGGTGGAAATCAGGCATTAAGGGTTAACGGCGCCGACAGTGCCGTTAAACCCTTAACGCCTGGGTTGGAATGAGGGTGTATGCATGGAAGGGGGGAGTGAAAAGTGCAGAGCAGAGGAGAGAAAACAGCAATAAATATTACATAAAATAAATAAATAAATGTGATAAGCAGCCAGCAAATTGCACATCAGAATTTAAAGATGCAATCACAGTGTCAGGAACCTGGCAAAGCCATTTTGATTATTGCCTACTTCATAAAATACACAAGATAACCTTAAATTGTAACACAGTTTTTCGGACAGCACATGTTAGGGCTGGTATGAAACTTCCCACTCTGATATTCCTCCCATGGGATACACAGTGCATTATGCCACACACTATGAACATTATGTGCCTTACCTGACAAACTGCGGAAATGTATAGATATACAGAAATTTCATTTATAAACTGACACGTGTTCACATCCAGTGCTGCATCTTTAATATAGGAGGTTTCTAGGCACTGGGGTACACTTTCTCGCATCTGTGTGATGCTAACCAGTTAGAGAATAACACTATAAAATGTCTGATCAATTGCAGCCTGAATCAGGTGTCTCAGAAACCACGAGACCCATCTATCCTGCTGAAACCATAGTGTTGCTTAACATATTAATGTCCCACCTTTGTCTCTGCTCCCCCATATGTGATCAAGTGGTCTGTTTACCGCGAAATGTGTCGTTGTGTGCTTCCCTGTCCACTGTTCTTTAAATAAATTACTTTGTTTTGGAATTAGTGGCTGTGGACTTTTTGCAGATTGAGGGATTTGCGCATATATATATTCAGTGAAAAAAACTTTGTTAAAGGGACGTTATGGTTAAGTTGGGCTACTAAAAACCTATGAAATTCTGTGAAAAAACTTTGTTAAAGGGACATTATGGTTCCAAGT
The DNA here is from genome assembly GCF_040938575.1 of Ambystoma mexicanum. Lineage (NCBI taxonomy): Eukaryota > Metazoa > Chordata > Amphibia > Caudata > Ambystomatidae > Ambystoma > Ambystoma mexicanum. Next base: position 1,165,848,187 of record NC_090935.1, on the reverse strand, counting down.
AAAACCGAAAAACCCTTGAAATTCGGCAGTTATGGTAAGCTAAGCAACCATAACTCGCGCCACCACCGTGCACTGCTAAGACTAACACCCAGGACATCAAAGATGACATCACAAATGTCATTGATGACATCACTGATGCCATCACATGTGTATGTACTTCTCATGAAATATGTGTAGAAGGGATTCTTATTATGTTGCGAAAAAAGTGTCAAGAATCATTGCAAGAAATATACCCTAATAAGTGCATTGAACGATGCATTGATATAAATAGCATCCTATTATGGGGTTCTATCTAGTATACTAAGCTACTCATACAGAAACATAACATTGTGTGCAGCGTACAAGATGAAGGTATGATATTGGTAATGTTAATATGTTGAATAATGAAATGATAATTGTTTTCTTAATAGATTTTTGTGTACTGTGAATTATGTAATAAGCAGCTAATAAAACCCATGTATTACATAATTGCATTACTATAGACAAAATACAAAGACACAAGAACACATACCAATATGGGTATATACAGGGAAAGTGAAGTTAGCAAAAAAGCACAAGTAGTAGCAGAAACAACTCATAACTTAACTGATTAGTTTCATGCAAATATATGATTGCTCTGTTTCAAAGCTGCTATTTACCCTATGTATATGTATCACTTGATGTGATTGGACCCACAGGGAAAGTACAGCCATAAAAAAAAACAACAGAACTATCAGAAAGTGCTCATAAGTCTAGTGATTATCTTTATGCACAAAAAGGATTGCTGTCTTTCAAGCTTGTGTTTTCCCATATGTATATGTTTCATATGATGTGACTGTACTCTAAGGGAATTACTGTAAGAACCTACTAGAAGGATACGTCTACAAATAAAATATAATTCTTAGTTTCTGACTGTTACTGAAGAAAACCACGTGGCCTAGATATGTCAGCAAAAGTAAAAATAGTGAGCCTGACATGTGATGTCATCAGTGATGTCATCAATGACATTTGTGATGTCATCTTTGATGTCCTGGGTGTTAGTCTTAGCAGTGCACGGTGGCGGCGTGAGTTATGGTTGCTTAGCTTACCATAACTGCCGAATTTCAAGGGTTTTTCGGTTTTACTTGGAACCATAACGTCCCTTTAACAAAGTTTTTTCACAGAATTTCATAGGTTGTTAGTAGCGCAACTTAACCATAACGTCCCTTTAACAAAGTTTTTTTCACTGAATTTCATAGGTTTTTAGTAGCGCAACTTAACCATAACGTCCCTTTAACAAAGTTTGTTCCCTGAATTTCATAGTTTTTTAGTAGCACAACTTAACAATAATGACTTTGACTTTATATACATGATATATGGAACTGACTAGATCTCTTCTTATGAACCTGATGTCCGCGAACTTATTTAATGTTCGCGGACATGTTCGGAGAACAGTACCACCACCTAAAAACTCTGGGGAGGTATGTGTAATAGTTATATCAGAACATAGGAACATTTAACAAATTCACAAAGCAGCACACATACAAAGTATATGTAGTAATACTTAAAAAATGTTACCCATATATGTAACACACTAACCATTCATGTAAATACAATATGTTTTAAAATGGAATATACCAAAAGAAGATAAAGTGGCTTCCACCATAATTACCTCACAGACGCTCCACAACCAACAGCAAGACCAGACGTATACACTACTGATTACATATCTCACCAGACATAGTAAGTGCACTTCTTTTTACTCATATATTTATAAACTTTCTATATTAGAAAAAAAAACATATTACTTCTTTGTTTTCTCACAGAAATGTGTAGTACTCTCGACTGGCTAGAGGACCATTTCCCACGAGACAAAATGTTAGAAGATAGTCCACCTAATGGTACACACTTTACTGTATAAACCAATTGATAAATATTATTTTGTATACATTCAACATATACATTCTTTTTTTACAGACCCTACAAAAATTGCAACTTCCAAAGAAAAAGAAGTGGTGGATAACACTCTTGAACACATTACCCACAAAATGGACCAACTTATGGCAAATTTTATGGATTTAAAGAACTTTGTGGAAGATCACCTAAAACCACCAACAACATACCATTGTCCCACCTGTACTTGTCCCCCCTCACCATATCCCATTCATTTATCCCCAAACTCTCTCCATGGACCACAACGTTTTGATGAGATTTCCATCCCTTCTTCACTTGATCCCACTAATATTGAAAACCCTAATTGTCCTGTTTTTGTTTCCGTTTCTGCCCCACCTTCTCAGTCATAAATTGTTTATATATGTTAAATAAAGTAACTTTTTTATATTGTGTTGTAATTACTTTCAGTTCCTTGTAATAAAACCAATTTAGGTGTCCACGGACACCGTGGTTGTTCGGAAATGTTCGTAAAGAAACGAAAATGTAGCTGTCCTGATGACACTACATCTGTCCGTAATGTTCTCATGCAAGTTCAAAATGTTCTAAGAACACTCGTAGTGTCCTGAAATGTTCATAAAGAAACAAAAATGAAAGTGTTCTAAAGAACACTATATCTGTCCGTAATGTTCGCTATCAACTTAAAACTGTCCTAAGAACACAATTGGTGTCCTGAAATGTTCGTAAATAAACAAAATGATGTGTCCTGAACAACAGTACAACTGTTCGTAGTGTTCGCTACCCAATTGAAAGTGTTCTAAGAACACAATTGGTGTCCTGAAATGTTCGTAAATAAACTAAATTACACGTGTCCTGAAGCACACTATATATGTCCTTACTGTTCGCTACCAAGTTTAAACTGTTCTAAGAACACACGCGGTGTCCTGAAATATTTGTTTCACGTGTGACGCACTTTTAATTACTTCAGAACCCGAACAGTGTCCGTAGGACATCAATGCGCATGCGCTAACCAATCTCTGTGCACTTGGTGTCCTGCGGACAGGCGCTTCCTTCGCAGACTAGTTCGCAAACAGATCATATGACCGCGCCCACGCTCATCGTGTGTCCTGAAATGCGGACACTGTTCGTGTCCCCGAACAATTTAAAAGTACATTTTCAGTTAATCCATAATACTTTTCAATAAAATCTCACCATGCCACAAGTCCCAATTAGCAATCTTGAGTTTCTATATACCTTTTGAAACTTTCCGATCCTTTTTTTGTGTTCGATCTGTCCGCGCACAGTGCGCATGTCTGCGGACCGCGCACAAGCACCCTATAAAAGACCACGCCCAAGAGCTTATTCCTATTGTGTTTCTGGCTATTCTTCAGAACACAGTGATTTTTGCTGCCACCTGCAGACTACACCATCATCGACATGGCATCCTTGGCTGCTGAACTGCCACTTGGTGCTGCACCTGCTCCAGCACCACCACCACCCCCTCCACCACCACCACCTCCCCAAGGGCCTGAGGAGGGGAACAGGACTGAGGATGCGGAGGAGGAAGAAGAGGATGATGAGAATGAGGTAGAGGAAATCCCTACTACCCGCACTAGACGTGAGTCTTGGGTCTGGCGGTTATTTACCATTCATGGGAATGGTCCTAAGGCTCGTGCGAACCATGTTACCTGCAATGAGTGCAAAATGATACTCAGTTGTGGGAAGCATGGTAACTACAGCTTTGGGACCACTACTATGAAGCGACACCTGAGGTCATTTCACTCTGGGGCTATTCGCAGGGTTGTACCTTGCGAAGAACGTAGCAGGTTGATTTCCTTTACTTCATCCTCTGTTTCTGATCCTGTCACCACAAGGACCACCTCTGTGAGACAGCGTCTTTCTCAAGCTGCCTCACAGGCCATACAGAATGCTGATGACCCTTGCCTTTCGAGGGTCACAGTTGTATGTATGTACTGTGACACAGTACTCTGCAGGGGGGAGCGACTTCGGAGTGCTTTTGAGATTATCGTCTCAGAGCACGAGAAGACCTGCTCACTACCCAAATAAAACCCACTCTACATCTTCCTCTCTCAGCGTGCCCTTTCTTATCCCTGTGGTTGGTGTCCCCCCTTTACCCTCCTTTACCCTCCTCTCCTAGTGTGTCGTGTCTGAAAAACCAAAAAAAATACAAAATTACAAAAATCAAAAAAAAATAAGGCTCTTTTCAGAGCCGCCTTTCCCAGTTAAAAAACAGAAGAGAAAATAAATGAAGCAGGGCTCTTTGTATTTTTTAGAAGTTCACAGACAGTTCGCGAACATTAAAAAAATTGGGTTGCTACTCCATCACAAACATTGTAATTTTCTCTGGAAAGAAGTGGTGGCTCTGAAAAGAGCCTTTGGGTGGTGTTTGTAAGTCAAAAATTGTAAATGCTTAACATCTACTTCAAAATCGTTGTTTTAATTCCAAAAAAGGTCGCAATGCATTTTGTACATTTTTCAGAAAAATCTGATTGCCAGCATAAGTAAGATGGACTCCATCTCTGCGAAAAATGTATGTACTACAAAACATAATATTTTCATTGTGAAAAGAAGACATGCCAAAATCTCTTAGAAAGCCACAAACAGCCTTATTAACATTGCGCCTTGCTTTTTACATTTATGGACCAAATGAAGAAGAACGAAGCCACATTTGTCTCTGCGCAATCCGTGAAAATATCACTTGAGAATTAGGAAACATGTCCATAACCTTCCTCAGGCCTTCTTTCATAGCAAATTGCAAAAAAATTCCAGTCACATGCCCTAAACTGTTCCCTCCACAATGAATTACAATTATGTCTGGATGTTGCTCTGTCTCCAAAGTAGCACAGAGAGGTAGCAAGTCCAACCACTTCATTCCACGTACTCCATGCCAGTGTACTTCCACATGTGGGAATCCAAGATCTACAGCTACTCCACAGCTTTCTGCATGCACCTTCAACGAATGTATCCACAAATCTCCTAAAATCCAAACAATCTGTTTTCTGAAACACACAGCCATAGCTATCTTTTGTTCTCTCAGCAAAAAGAGTATCTCAGAAAATCTCTCCTGGCACAACACACCCACCAAACTTTCCTGACCAATCCCTTTCAGTGCTTATTCTCATTTGCATGACTTCTGAACCCAAAAATCCCCGGATGTAATTCCCGATGTCCGGGAACTACCGCCATGTCCGCGGACATATCGTAACATGAACAGCCCTTCTACCATTTCCACTACACTCTCTCTGCCATTCCCTCATTGGATGTACCTCAAAAATCACATGACCATGCACCAATCACATTCAAGACCTCTATACCAAATAGCCCAAAACTACACATACAAAAATAATATGAAACCCGATGAAAAAAAGGTAAATATAGAGTGACAGACTGTGAAGGCAGCTTAGTTAAACTCACTAAACCAAATTTAATTAATCATATCAAATTGTCATTGAAGACTCCTCAACATAAAGAAGTATATTACATGTCCCTGCTACAACTCTTCAAACCATGGAGAAAAGAAGAACAATTACTAGATAACTATGACTCATATGAGGATGCTTTCAAAGCAAATGAAAGCACTATAACTGATGTAAACTTTACACAGTACAAAACAATGTTGCACAATTAACAGCACCATGAAGAAGAACTCCAAGCCCAACTAGATAAGGATACTCCTGACACTAGTCAACCTTCTGTAACAGGAAGCCAAGAACCACTGGGAGAACCACTAATAACAAATGAGGCAGAATTAGCTATGATAGAAGTAGAAAACACCATGTGTCAGTATGAAGATAAGGAAGACTTAACTAGACTACAATCAAAACTAAACAATGACCAAAGTAGCATTTTTCAAGAAGTAACAAAACAAATTGCACATGGTGTAAAACATGAAAATAAAGAATGTTCCTGTCATAATTATAAACCTATACTACTGTACGTCAGTGGTGAAGCTGGTTCTGGCAAAACATTCCTAATCAAAATCATTAGTAAGTTCCTTCAACAATTGACAAACAACAAACTGTCAGCTGTTGTCACTGCCCCCACAGGTTTAGCTGCCTACAACATAGGTGGTGTTACATTACACCGATTACTACTATTACCAGTAGAACACCAGAACAAATTAGACTATTACAAACTTTCTGCAGAAGCTGCAATAGAATTCCGCAGAGTATTGAAACAAATGAAAATGCTACTAATAGATGAAGTGAGCATGGTCTCCAACCTGATGTTAGCTTTGATTCACCTCAGATTACAAGAAGTACTCAAAACAGACTATGAAGAGCTCTTTGCAGGAAAACACATTATTGTTTTTGGAGATCTGCTTCAATTAACACCAGTAAAAGGTGAACCTATTTTTAAAACATTAGGGCACAAACCCTGCCGTAAAACTGTTGGCAACATTGGAAATGTGAACCTTTGGCAACATTTCCAATACAGAGAATTAACAGAAAACATGTGCCAATCTGCAGATCTAACGTATGCCAACATTTTAAAAAGTTTGAGAGTTGGTATACTTTCTAAAGAAGCAGAAGCAACATTGAAAACCCGGCACATTAATGCACTTTATGGCGATAATGCATGTGCTACAGATGTTATGGAACAATTAGCCCACAAAAATGTCAATTGTATGGCCTTAATGCCAACTCTTGCAAGCTGTTTCAAATTCAATGAAATCATGCTAAGTAAAGAAATGCAACCAATAATGGAAATTAGCGCCACAGACAAACTAGATGTACATGGTATGACACTACCCATGTGTGACTAAGGCACAACAAGACTAAATAATTTAGAAAAATCAAACTCAAACACAGCAGGCTTAGAAAAGATGTTAAAATTATCCTTAATTTGCAGAGTAATGCTTAAACGTAACCTTGATGTGGACCAAGGACTAGTTCATGGAGCACTGGGTACAGTTGTTGGCTTTCAAACATACCCACGTGACAACAAAATTCAGTTTGTCAATATACTCTTTGACAAACTTTCAGAAGTAAAACGGATAGGACGCTCAACAGCTAGATTCCTTCTCTTCAAAGATATGTATGTACGCAGAGAACAATTTTCTCTAACTCTTGCATACGCAGTCACAATTCATAAATCACAAGGTCTTACCCTAGACAAAGCAATGATAGATATTGGTAACACAGTCTTTAAAGAAGGCATGAGCTATGTAGCACTATCACGCTTACGTACACTTGACGGTCTATTTCTAATCAACTTTGATGCAAGTAAAGTAAACGCTGATATTCCTTGCATTTTAGAATATAATAGACTTCGCTCACTATACACTCCCCATCTAAACACATATTCTGTTCCACAAAAACTAAAACGTTGTAAAAGAAAACTAAATCAAACAGAAATGCAACAGGACGTCACTGCAAATCCTCCAAAGAGAGTAAAAGAAACTAATACTTCATCAAGTACCACAAACAAAAAAGAATCAATTAGGGAAAGTAAACCAGGTACTTCTTTAAAGAAGGAAGACAAACTCCAAAAAACGCAGTTAGATACAGAACTCCCTGGACCATTTAAATTCTCAAATATAGTTGGTGTAAGTTGCTATGCAAATGTAGCAATGAATATTCTATTTCAATTACCACCAATTGTTGACAACATTTACTCACACAGTACAGACCCATTGTGTTTGCAAATGTTAGTACTTCACAGAAATGCAGCAAACAATCCTGACAACACATATAGTGTTTTTGGAATAAGACGACAATTGGACTGCTGTGCTGGAATGGTGAAATTCACTATTAACTCGCAGGAAGATCCACAAGAATTTCTAATGTACTTACTACAAGTACTGGAAAACAAAAACATACCTATAAATGAAATCTTTCAGATTTCATACATGTGGAAACATAGATGCACTCTCTGCAACAATGTGACACAAGAAGAAATCCCCAATGAACGCTTCATATATATATATCAATACCAAATTGTGAATCCATTCCATTTCAGCAACTTGTACAAAATGCAAACCATGGTAGATTATGCTCTACCTGCAATTCGGATAATCGCTCCAAGTTAGTAATACAAACACATAGTAAATACGTAATACTAATGCTTCTACGTTACAATGCAGATGGTACCAAAAACAACTGCAAGCTGACTGGATTCACACATGGTCAAATATCACTTGGTAAGAAAACCTTCACAACAATAGGTATAATCTACCATGCAGGAGCCACAACCAATTCAGGGCACTACACTGCAAATCGAACACAAAATGAACGTCTAACACATAAAAAACACAACTTTCATCCTATCTCATACACTCCCACCGTCCCCAAACACTCCTACACACCAACACACTCTACAAAATACACATTTTGAACAAAGTTTCACCGCGCTGTCCGGGGACGTCCGCGAATCCAATATGGCGGGCGCTACCGAAAAATCTGACGCGCTTCACGCTCCACGCCGTCCAATCAGCGAACATGTCGCATGTCTGCGGACATGACGCAAGCCCATGGGCCAATCGGGGTGCTGTCCGCGGAGCGAACAGGGAAGTCCATCCGCGAAGCGAACGCAGATATCACTAATTTTTTTGCCTTACATTTTGGTCATTTTTAAAAAAACTACTGGACAGATTTACACCGAATTTACAAAAGCACGCTTTTGGGACCAGGCCGCCGCTCCTGCCACAAATTTGGTGTGAATCCGTCCAGCGGTTCAGGTTGTAGCCATTCAGTCTATGGGAAAAAAAAAAAGTTTTGGGACCCTCCCTTTAACTTTTCCCCCCCTGGACGAATCCTCACCAAATTTTGCAAAAAATTCAGAGTGAACCACCGCAATGACATTTGTGATGTCATCTTTGATGTCCTGGGTGTTAGTCTTAGCAGTGCACGGTGGTGGCGCGAGTTATGGTTGCTTAGCTTACCATAACTAGCGAATTTCAAGGGTTTTTCAGTTTTACTTGGAACCATAACGTCCCTTTAACAAAGTTTTTTCACTGAATTTCATAGGTTTTTAGTAGCGCAACTTAACCATAACGTCCCTTTAACAAAGTTTTTTCACTGAATATATATATATATATATATATATATCGCGACTCCCCCGTTTTTTCCGCTTTTTCCTCCTCAGTCTATGTACTTGTAGTATCCGCGCACTTGTTCAAATATTTCGAACTACACAGTACTTTTACAATGTATTGGTGACTGTGGTGGGTACTTGACTTTTACAGTACACATTATACTGTGTTGTTTTAAACTGTTGTAATATGGTTGCCAAATGTTCACTAATATTACTTTCTTGTGGTTGGGGACATTCTATGCATTTTTACCATAGAGTATTGTTAAGCATTTAAGGAGTCCTTCTTCTGTGTTATTCCCTACCTACGTGAACAAGCGGTCAGAAAACCGCAAAACGTGTCATCTGCCATCCAGGTTTTCCCTTCTGTTGCACTTTAACAATAAAGATATTTTTGTGCTGCCTGGACCTGCTGTTATGCCTCTTCCTTGCTGAGACTGGACGTCAATCTCCCAGGTGCTCTCCATGGCTGTGTAGTTATGGTTAAATTGCTAATCCCATTGGAAGAGCACTTTTTGGGTGGCTTATAACTCCGCTCTCCCTGGACAAATCCTCACCAAACTTTGCAAAAAAAAGTATATGGCCCACTCTGATTTTCTTTGCAAAGATTGGTGAGGTTTGGTCCAGTGGGGGCAAAGTTCTAGGGGGGATCCAAAATGTATTTTTTTCCCATAGACTGAATGGGGAAAAAACTTTGCTCACGCCTACAGCCCAAACCGCTGGACGGATTTTCACCAAAATTGCGGAAGGAGCAGCGGCTTGGTCTTGAAAGCGTGCTTTTGTACATTTGGTGAAAATCCATCCAGTCATTTTTAAAAAAATGACCAAAAAGTAGGTCACAAAAAATTTGTGATATCTATGTCCGGTCCGCAGACATACTTCCCTGTTTGCTCCGCGGACAGTGTCCTGATTGGCTAATCGGCTTGCGTCATGTCCACGGACATGTGTTCACTGATTGGATGGTGAGGAGCGTGAAGTGTGTCAGATTGCCCCCCATCTTGGATTCGTGGACAGCGGCCGATGTCCGCGGACATCACGGTAAAAACATATGAAAAAACACAGCATTCCACTTGTCAAACTTATCAAATAATCTCTGGGGAGGTGAGGGGTGATGATAATGGGATGGGCTATGGCTGCAAGAAGCAAAAAGAATGGGTGTTTTTTCCCACGAAAGTCCGCGAACAGTCCTGATGTTCGCGAACAGTCCTGTTGAAGTTCGCGAACACCTTAGCATTACAGGGTTGGTGAAATGCAGTTCTTGGATGGCTTATAACTTTGGCGCCACTTAATGGAACTGCATGAAATTTTGCATGTATATTCCTGGGCTGATTTTGAGTGAGTATGCAAAGTGTGGTGTGATTCTGTCATGAGGGGGCAGAATTAGAGGGGGGTCCCAAAATAATGTAAAGGGTAATAAATGAGGTGCCATTTGACGAATCCTCACTTAATTTGGGAAACTGATAATACATTTAGATATGAATGTTGTTCCGAAGTTTGGTAGGATTATGTGAAGAGGGGGCAACATTAGAGGGGGGTCCCAAAATAATGTAAAGGCTTATAAATGAGGTGCCATTTGATGAATGTACACTTCATTTGGCAAACTGATAATAGATCAAGATATACATGTTTTTGCGAAGTTTGGTGGGATTCTGTCGAGAGGGATCAAAATTAGAGTGGGGGTCTCAAAATATTGTGAGGGCTTATAAATGTGGTGCCATTTGACAAATCTACACGAAGGTTTGCAAAAAGATTATAGATTTAGATTTAGACGTTTTCGTAAAGTCTGAATGGATTTTGTCAAGTGGTGCCTAGGTTATATGACGATTGTATGTGCATACATTTGACACTTTTGAAAAAATAAAACATGGGTGGATTTCCAGCAAACTTGCGTAAGGAGCATTGGCAAGGACCTACAAGCATGGTTTTGCAAATGTGCCAGTGTTTTATTATTTGACAAGTGTCACAATGTAGCTACAAAAAATAGCTGTATACCTTTAGTGACTGAGGGGTAGCCTGTGGCCATGGGCATTGGCCAGATTGTCCGGGTCATGGAATAAGGTCATGATCCGGACAATCTGGCTACTGGCCATGACCACAAGGGACAAAACATAGGATTAAAGTGGCCATGTCCACCTGAGACTGGCTTTGTGGTAAAGTTATTTGAAATTAGGTTAGATTTGAAAGGGAAGAAAAATGTGCTCGTGGTAATATGGTAATAGGGTTCTCTTTTTGCCTTCTTCAGGCTGCTATGGAAAGCGAAGAGGGCCCTGTATGAAACCCTCACCTTCCCTTTCCATGGTTGCCATCCTGGAAAACGATTTTCCTTCCTACACCGGGACACCGAAGGAGTCCCAGTGCTGGAAGAAAAATCCTATTTTTTAGCACCCCGGGTTCCCGCTTTGGGAACCTAGGGTTCTAATGGCCTTCATCCCCCATTTCAGGGGCTGGAATTGGGGGATAATGGTCCAGAGACCTCGTTATACACCCTCGCTTCGCTTGGACTGATAACTTGGGCTACAGGGCCGGTATCCACCATTCCAGTCCCTGGAGCAGAGGATGAACGCCACAATATTCCCATTAGCATAACACAAAATGCAAATGGTAATGTTGGAAAATCTTATTTAGTCTATGTACTTTACTGAGAAATATAAAGTAGATGTAGCCTATGCATTTTTTTTTGGTTCTATTTTTTAACTGTGAAAGGTGGTTCCTAAAGGAATGTGTCGTTTGTTGTTTTTGGATGTATTTTTTTTTTGGCAGGAGAACTTAGAACGAAAGGTGGGGAGGGAAATGAGTGAAGAGCAACCAAACACTAATATGGAAGGGTAGGTGGACAAGGGAAAATGATGCGCGTGTGTTATTTCTAAGTTAGGGGGCACTGTTTCTCATGCTCCTTGATTGCAGCAGTGGTGGTGGCTCTTGGGGAGGAGGGATGGCATTAGCTGATGCCATTCTAAGATAAATAGCAGTTTTGCTAAAAGTATGTACTGTGTACTAGATTGTTAATGGATAATGAGTAGGAATAGCTGTTGGGCTGTGTAAGGGAAATTTTGAAGTTGGAAGTTCCTAGATCAGTAGAAAATGCAGTTCCGAACTCTCTGCCAAGCAGAGATCTTATCGTGAAGTGCGGACGGGTTCTCAGACACGTCATCATGCCAGCGTATGGTCATGTGGCACTGTCCGGAAGGTCCGCTATGAAGTCAGATGTTCGTAGACGTCTACGGATGCAAAACTAGTTGAAATAGTTGCAAGAAGTGTATAGAAGTGTTAAAGATTATTTCAGATGGTGGGAAATGGCAGAGTTTTAAGGTGAAACTTTAGAAATTAGACGCAAATATTGCTATATTGGGTAAGTATGATATTAGTAACATGTAGGAAAATAGCATGCACTGGTAAAAACCTATGAAATTCAATGAAAAAATGTTGTTAAAGGGACGTTATGGTTAAGTTGGACTAATAAAAACCTATGAAATTCAAAGAAAAAACTTTGTTAAACGGACTTATGGCTCTAAGTAAAACCGAAAAGCTAAGCAACCATAACTCGCACCACCACCGTCCACTGCTAAGAGTAACACCCAGGACATCAAAGATGACATCACAAATGTCATTGATGATATCACTGATGACATCACACGTGAAATACATTTTGATGAAAAGTCTCTACAAGGAGTTGTGTTTATATTGTTAATAACAAGATGTCAGGAGTGATCGGGAGACCTATCATGAACTACTTAATCTATTAAAGAATGTACTCATCTAATATCATTGTATTGGAGTGTTGTTGTTAATACAGAAACCTAATCATATATAAACATAGACAATGACTGCAGCATGCACCATAGAAGTACACTATTTATAATATTGTAATTTTGGATAGTACAATAATGAATTCTCCCTTATCAGAGTTTTGAGTAATGTTAAACATGTAATAACTAGCTAACAATTCAAGACTTACAGCACTTGTGCTGGTGCAAACAATACATATGAAGCACCACAATGCACACAAATCAGAGGCACATACAGGGAAACTAAAGTGAGGAAGAAAGAAACTGCATCATCAGAAAATGTTTATCCTTGTGTATTCATGTATACAAATGAATTGTGTGTTTGAGGCCTGCTCATTTCCCTATGTATGTGCATCATGAGCTGAGACCAAACCCTAAGGAAAGTACTTAAAGAACATATGACAAGGTTAACATTAGATATATAGCACCTTTTTAAATGTTTTTATTCTGACTGCCAGTGAACAAAACCACCTGGCCTATATATGTCAAGGAACAAAAACAAGTGGCCCAGATATGTGATGTCATCAGTGATGTCATCAATGACATTTGTGATGTCATCTTTGATGTCTTGTGTGTTAGTCTTAGCAGTGCACGGTGGTGGCGCAAGTTATGGTTGCTTAGCTTACCATAACTGCCGAATTTCAGGGGTTTTTCAGTTTTACCTGGAACCATAACGTCCGTTTAACAAAGTTTTTTCTTTGAATTTCATAGGTTTTTATTAGTCCAACTTAACCATAACATCCCTTTATTTTTTTCAGTGAATATATATATATGTATATATATATGCACACATTATTAAACACACAGGATCAGAAGATTATAATTGTGTGAGTTCGCATCGGGAAAAGGAGAAGCAGAGGCCTCCTGATGGCTTGCCTTGCCACATTTACAATAATTCCTTTTTCTCTTAACAGAAAGCATTTTTCCCTTAATAGGTGGATTGTTCTAAAGGCACCACAGTACTTCTGCAGAGAGGTATACCTGCTGTTAAACGCCCTCCTACTTGTTAAAATGTGGGGAATGGGCATACAATAGTGGGTGCAACCATCAGTAGTCTGATGTTCTGACTTCTGGCTGCATTGGTTTTTGAGTGTCTGCACCCAGGGGCAAAGCCAAGGGCCCATTAACATCCATTACAGCCGACTGTCATGTGCTTTAATAATAGTATGCCATTTACAAGAGTACCCTCGCTGAACCCTGCCTCTTCACTCACCTTTTTACGGGGCTCCTGCATGGATTCTACTTTGCAGAACACAGCGCCTAGTCCACTCCCCTGATGCAACGCTTGCATCAATGCTCGTCAACGGCACCTGGCATAAGAAACAGGTGACAATTGTCCCAACATCCCAACCTTGTGAAACATGGGAGAGCCGGTGAGCACTTTGCAGACTGCCTGCATTTTTAGGTGCAAGTCCACTCTTTATGCCCTCCCCTGTGCAGAGCCGGCCTTAGGGGAGGGCGGACTGGGCGACCGCCCGGGGTGACACACCGCCCAGGGCGCCATTAGCCCCCACCATGCCAGCTCGGGGGAGTCTTTCAAGGGCTCCCCCGAGCTGGCGTAGTGGCAGAAGGCGCAGCAGGTGCCCCTTTGTTATTAAATGCGCCCGCGGCGGCAGAGTGCATTTAATAACAATAAAGAACTGATGCACCCTATTCACATCATTACCTCCTGGTAAAAAAAAAAGTGGCAAATCCTGGCCCCGCCCCTCCCTCCGCCCCACCCCCTGTTGACCAGGAGCGTGTGGGGAGGGGCACCAATTCGCCCAGGGTGCTGCTGCCCCTAAGGCCGGCCCTGCCCCTGTGCTCCAGGCAGGTACGATGGAAGTGTTCATCCCCCCGTGCCGTGAGGACAGATCATTGAACTTTCAGAGCCATCATTGCGCCCCCTGCTGGCTTTGTGCTGGTACCGGCAATTGCTTTTCTGAAGCAACATCCATGGATTTAAGAAGCATAGGAGGGGACAGAGAGGGGACTCATACCTCACGGTCCATCCACACTTTTACCTACTCGGCCAAAAAGGCTCTTTGCTCTGGTTCTAGACCTGGACCCCTCCCATATCAGCAAATAACCCAAAATTAACAACAGTAAATCAAAATAATACAAGTGAATGATTGAAATATGGCTTTCAGGCACTATATGTCTGCCCAGTGAAGGATGCAGTGCTGGGATTTAGGAGGACATGAATGCCCATTATTTTAAACAATGTGTTGGTTCTTTCTAAAGGATGTGATGCTATGCTGAAGAGCACGAGGAGGAAGATTTTCCCTGGACGCTTTAGGAGCTATTTAAAGAATGCATCCTGGCTCACTTTTACTATTGCCGTTGGATTTCTGGTGTGCATACTGTAAACTATGCACACCGATGCCTGCGGGCTCCGGCGGTATAAGCAAATAAATAAAAGCAAAAGAAAGGAATAAACGGCGTGTTTCCAAAGCTCAACCACGAATTAGCACTAAGTACTCTCTATTTTCAAAAATACACAAAAATGTAACAGGTCAAAAAAGGTCAAAGACAAAGATTGCTCGTACTTGAGTGTGTGAGTGTGTGGTGCTGTGTTCACCGTTTAGTTGTATTATCTATGTGAGCTTATTGAGCAACTTTCTACATGTCACGTCCTCTTTCATCTAGAGATTAATTGCGGTTAAAAGTCAATTATTGGGCACAGTGTTAAGCTCAGGAAGGGGTGGCATGTAAATGCAGATGGGTTTTAAGGAGTCCATTGCTCATGAGGGTATCTTGGAGAAGCTGAAATCACTTTCTAAAAATGAAGCAAAGGACGCAAAGGCGACTCCGTAGCAGCGAGGACTGTTCTTTAGGAAGGAGCTGGGGGTCACCTCACCCGGGTTAGTCTTCCCTTTCAAAAAGGTTTAACAAAATATGATGTATTTGGTTAGATCTCTGTTGGATCGATATAAGAGCAGCCAGCCCTCTCATAGGCAGCCTGTGTGTGAATGAACCAAAAAGATGCCCGATTGCACCGTATCTAATCAATATCTATCTACCTTTTCTCCATAATTTTCTGGGGCGCAGTGGGGGGTAGGGGGGGGATAGAGCAGCCCACATCATATTGTGTACACGTTGAAAACATTTGTATCTAATATGTTTTCCATAGATTATCTAACACTACAAATGGTCGAAGAAACCAGATCTCATATATATTGAGAGGAATGATCTTGTATCCAACATTTTAATGAGCGGGGCCTGGGCCCTAGCACTCAGACAAATATTTCTGGACCTTGTTATGATCTAACAGAAACATGCCTAATCACAGTGCATCTAATAAATATCTAAATCATGACACGCATTTTTGTCAATTTCTGACTGGGGTTGATGACTGGTTACCCCCGCTCAAAATAATTGCATAAAATAAATTTTCTGAAGCAGATCTAGCATTGAAAATCGTAGATCAAACCAGATCTAACAGAAATCTAACAAAACAAAAACATTTTTAGAAATGTTTGGAAAGGGGTGCTAACCCGGTGGAGGTATCTTGGGTTTGCTCCTCCAGGAATTGTACAATACAGACCAAGATGCACATTGATAGATTAACACCCCTGGGGGACTCCTAGTGTTTGTGACCCTAAAAATGATGCTTAAAACAAGATGAATTCCAGTTACCAACTAAAGTGCGAGAGCGGTGTAGAGCCATAGAGAGGGCCTAGTAGGACTTTCCGGGTCAGCACGGACTCCATACTTCGGTCATTTGTATAAAGGGTGGTAAAGTGAAAGAATGGATACTTTTCAGGGATGGTGTCCACGACAATTGGACCACTTGGGGAAAATCCAGTTGGCATGGCTTTGCCACACATGCAACATTGAACCAGATGTGCTTTGGCCTCAGGTCTCCTAAGGCTGGATTACAGAAGATGCGTGTTGCAACTAGCACGTAGCTACCATCAAGCAAGTGTTAGGGCTGGTGCATTCTGAAAATTTACCAATGTACATACATGCATGCACAGTAGGACACTTAGTGCAAAGGAGACAGACTCGGACAGCTCTCCTATGATGCATATGGCATTGCCATGTAAGACCGTTGACTTGAAAAAATTCTGATTGGGCATGCCCAGGAGCGATCACATGCACAATGGTGTTGTTGGCTAAGCCGGTCCCAGTGGCATTGAAGGTCCGACTGTACATCCACGTGTGGAGGGAGTCTTTGAGGCTGCATGTGTGCTATGGAAGTTGGGCTCACTCTGGAAAATGTAGTTCGAATGGATTGTGTCCTCCCACGTGTTCCTCATCTTTGGCACTTGTTGTTCAGCTTCAGGAACACGTGGGAGGAACATCCAGTTGAAAGAAACGTTACCAGGGGTAAGTAACTTGCTCTTCTCCCTGCTTGAATTTCAAGAATTGTGTGACTATGTACAATCACTGGGTAAAGGGACTACAGTTTCAGGTGATTTTAATTTGCGCGTGCACTGCCCCGAGGCCGCAGTGGTGAAGGATCTTTGAACTTATTAGTTAGTTTAGGTGTTCAATAACGTTCCATCGGTCCTACTCACAAAGCTTGTCACCTTCTTCATTTGTTTTAAGATTTTAATATGACCCTTATGGACATCCATATACTGTCGGTCTCGTCGAAAGATCATGTCCTTCTCCTTATCAACATATTTTAAGCAACATTTTAGAAATCATCGAAAAAGGCTTAGTAACAAGTTGGATTCCTTTAGAGAATTTTATAATACAATGCTCTTTTACTGGAGCTTGTGCAGATCTCTGGGGTAGTTGTTATCTGATTTAAATGACAAAATAATTGATTTTCATGATATACTTGCTCGTCTTACTAAGTTATAAATAATATTGCTCAGCGGAAAGTTTAATCCTTGCTTCACTCAGAATCTTGGGTAAAAGATACTAGACCATCCACAGTGCAGCTATACTTGGGGCGAAAAAAACACATGATGCTCACTGTGTCTCTGAAGTGGGCAGTCATGTTGTGGACTATTTAAAATGCACTGTGAGTTAGTTACTGTAAAGTACATTATGGACATCACAAAGCCCTCTCCATTTTTGTGCAATTCTTTGGCATCTTTTTTTTTTTACCACAATAATGCCCACAGTTCACACTACTATAGCAGTCAAAATCAGATATGCTATGATAACCTCAACGCCTTGGAATAAAATAATTTAAACACGTTGAGTTCATTTCAGGCCAAGATGTAGAGTTAAGACAGACCTGATTACAAGTCTGGCAGTATAGGTAAAACACCTCGCAATTGCTGTTACCAGGTGTTTTGCCACGCCACCAAATTATGACTTCTATTTCTGAAACTTATTTTACCCGCTGGTAATGTGTGGTGGATTGCATGCACCCAAAATCAGTACCACAGGTGGTAATTACTGGGTGCTGTATTACCACATGCAGTAATTACTGCAACCCTATGGTGCCCTATGGGACACCAAAATGTGGAATAACATTATGCTCTGCATGACTTGTAATCATGCAGACCTACCAGGCCACCCAGTGATTACTGCATGCGGTCAAGGTTTGGAGGGATTGCCGGGTGTAATACCTCCAAACTCATAATCAGGCCCTAAAGCCCCTTTCCTCTTTTTTGATTCTCATTCAGCCTGTTTTCATCGGAGGCATATGGAGATTGTGGAGGCATATGGACATTGTGGAGGCATATAGAAATTGTGGAGGCATATGGAGATTGTGGAGGCATATAGAGATTGTGGAGGCATATGGAGATTGTGGAGGCATATGGAGATTGTGGAGGCATATAGAGATTGTGGAGGCATATAGAGATTGTGGAGGCATATGGAGATTGTGGAGGCATATAGAGATTGTGGAGGCATATGGAGATTGTGGAGGCATATGGAGATTGTGGAGGCATATGGAGATTGTGGAGGCATATAGAGATTGTGGAGGCATATGGAGATTGTCGAGGCATATAGAGATTGTGGAGGCATATGGAGATTGTGGAGGCATATGGAGATTGTGCAGACATATAGAGATTGTTTCAGATGACCTCGTCATTGCTGGCAATACCTCCCTTCAATGAGGAGCAGTTCCTTGCTGTTTGAAGGAAGCACGTGTGGCCACTTTGTTGAAAAACCTAATTGGACCATTTTAAACCCAAGAACTATCAACCAATCCCTAAGTTGTGGAGGGAGAGGCAACCCATGAGTTACCTGAATATCTGGGGAGGGAAGGCCGTCTGCCTAATTCTCACTCTGGTGTTAGGCTGCCAGGAGGTACTGAGCTCTATAGTGTTTGACTATGTGAGACACTGCTGGAGCTTGGGAATAGGTTCAGGCCTGCAAATCTTATCCTATTGTGACCTTTCAGCAGCCTTTGACACCATAGACCATGACACCTTTGCCCACAGCCTGGCCAATGTGATGGAAATGAAAGATGTAAACTTAGAATTGATTTGTTCCTTTCTGAAGACGAGGCACCCAGAGGTTTGGGTAAGATGTAGAATTGCCAGGCTTTCTTTTGCAGTGTTTTTTGCCAAAAATGTTTGGCCGAAAATTAATTGAAAAATATAGGGGGTGGGTGGGTAAGGGCATATAAGGTCTTAGGGGGGCGTGGGGTTTACGGACTACAAAATAGGGAAGGGGATGGGGGTCCCCCCAAATATATAAAAAACATTTGATGAGTTTTTTTCGGCCAAAAATGTTCAGCAAAAACTCCACGAAAAAAAATCCTGGCGATCTAAGAACATAGAACCAAGGTTTGACTGGGCATTTTCTTCTTGCCAGCCCTGTGGGGTACCCCAAGGCCTATCCCTTTTCCCCTTATTATTTAACATCTCTATGTTCCCAATGGCTCAGGTGGTGGAGGGGATTGGCTAGTGGTGTCAATTGTATGCAGATGGTACCCAGAACCTACTGGATCTATTTGATTCCTATGGTGATGTGATGGCTGGGAAGGAATGCCTTGGGCTTGTGCCACATTAGATGCGTTGGATGCTGGGGAATTGGCTCCATCTAAGTTTACATCTTTAATTTTCATCACATTGGCCAGCCTGTGGGCAAGGATTTCATGGTCTATGGTGTCAAAGGCTGCTGTGGTCGGCTCTGCCCAGGGACTGTTTCATTTTTTATGGCCTGGGCATCTATGTCAACTCCCGTTCCTGGTTGAACTTATTAGAAATCGAGGAAAATTGATAGTGAGCTACCCTTTTCCACCCAGGCAGACTCATTTGCCAAGACGGTTCATTTGAATCTTTATAACATCATAAGATTTACCCTTTATTAAGTATTCCCCATTGTGCGTAGCTAGTCCAGGCACTGCCAATGTTCAGATTACAACATTGTATATCAAATTATCTTGGCATTAATGCTAAGTAAATAAATAAATTCCAATCTACACAAAACAAAAGCTATCCAGACTATGTTTCTTCTATGTATATCTGACCTTATGACTCCATCTCATCGATGATTAGGCTGGTTGACTATAGACAAACTTGGCCAATATCATGCTTTGCTCTAATTTGGAATGCTCTTAATGAAGCTCCCTCTCAATATTTGGCACATTTGTTTGAATGGTTTATTCCTTGTCGTTCTTTGCATTCTTGAAAAGAAGCCACATTGAAAGAGCTTAGATACCGGAAAGATCAGACGGGTGGCATATGCTTGCGAGCCCTGGGCAGCAGCTGGATTTGGAATATTCTTCCCAAAAATATCATATCGTTTACATACCTTACTTTCTTTTTAAATAGATTGTAGCAGTACTTATGAACTACTTAATTGATTCTGCTGATGTGCACTTGTGTTTGGAAATTGCTGACTGATTTTTAATGTAATGATTTGATGAATGTCACTATTTATTTGGTCTGTCTAAAGTGCCTGGTAACTGCTAACGGCTTGGCTCACTACTAGTAAGCTGTTAGTAGTTCCCTTTTGTAGAAGCTACATACTAGATGAACAGGAGCATTCTAGGGCTTTCGGAGTGTGTAAATAGGGCAGTCTGTGGGAGACCTGACACAGTGCAAACTGGAAGGAAAACCCAGTCCTGCCTTGGGTTTAGATGACCTGTGCAAATTGATGTGGGCTGCAGGTGCTCGCTGGAGGACACATAGATGAGCGGCTAGGCAGGGATATCATTTCTGTACTCAGATGTCAACAACAGTTTCCTTTGTTAAATGTTCCTACATGTTAAAGTCATGAAAGAAATAGAGCAAGACTTATACATATAGTCCCTAAACAAATCCTGATTGATCATATTTTCTACATGTAAATTGATACTGGTTCGGCTTAACGCTCAAAACATCACAATTGGAAGGCTTTCAATGCCTAGTTTACATCTATATTTATTGTTTTCGAGACTTGAGCTATATGTGTAATGCTTTATTTTATCGGTATTGGGTGGATTTGTGAATAAACATCTCACAAAAATGTCTTCAAACATATATTGGTGAATATGATCATTATTGAGAGAGTATTGTGTCCATGAATCAATCCATGGAAGTGGAAATGTTGAGGTATGGTATGCTGCCCTGGTTCCAAAGGATTGTGCCAGAGCAGTGCTCTGGGTAACTGCTGTTCGAGAATGTGCAGCCATGTTCACAGGGACATAGACTCAGAAGTTACATTATAACTTGCATTGCCTGTTTACTCAGAAGCAAAATGAAGTATTCTGCCTGCCTGCATTAGAGATTACTTCCCTGGCTCCCTGTGGCTGTAAGAATCAAGTTCAAGACCATCTGCATCATCCACAAGGCTTCCTGGGAACGCGCCCCACACTACATCCAGCTCTCTCTTCCAAAATACCTTCCTTCTCGATCCCTACGCTCAACTACCTCCAACTCTCTGAGGGTCAGATGCTTCTCCAGGCAGAGAGTGGGGACTAGATCTCTCTTTTCTACAGATGCCTCCCTCTGGAATGTCCTACCTGCCCCTCTCAAACTTGAGCTGGACCACCTGAAGTTCCGGAAGCAGCTCAAGACCTTCCTATCCTCCTCTGCTTTCTCTCTCTCCCCCCCTACTGACCTACCTGTCTGCTGCACCGAATGGTTGCCTAACTACCCTATGATCACAATGGGTACCAGGCTTCTCCACGATCAGTCTACCCTGCATTGCCGCCGGGGAACCCCACACTTAGGGGCTGCAACTGTAGTCTCTACAGCCTCCTAACTCTGTGCACTTAACTAGAGCCGCACTGCCCTGGCTGCACAGACTCAGAGCATTGCTGTCCTGATCGCACTTCGCCTCACTCTCCTTGGCACTTCCCCCTGCACTTTGGCGCTGTCACACTTGCACAATCTGAATGTCTCAAGGCATAGTAAGATCGTGCCATTGTCCTCCTTCCTCTTCCCACCTTTGTCTTGTCGCGTCTAGAAACACTTGTGTACAGGTGCGTTATAAATGACTTATCATATCATATCATACTGCTTTTATGGGTCTCTTTTTCAAAGAATAGACCCGGATCACCGATGTCATCAGAAGATGCACTCTCTGTCCTCCTACCTCGATGTAGACAATGGACCTTAAAATGGGTGGAATGCGGACACTGACAGGCCAGTGCCTCCTAACACCTAGCATGCCAGACATGCGACTGCCTCTGCCCCGCTGCCACTGCCCTTTCTCACGGGAATCATCCTATCAGAATCTCTCAAGTTTTCCTCGAAGTGAATCTGCCTAGAGTCCTTGTATGCCCTGAAAATTAGCACCCCATCCACAGGAGCACGATTTTTGTTTTCTAGATTTTCTAAGGAATCTAAGGGCCTCTGGTTCTTGAGACTCTTTAGCTTTTCCCCAATGACCACTCCTGATCTACCTCCAGGAATCGTGCTCTACAAATGCTGCGAGCGCATACAGAGAGAGAGAGATGTGTGTGATCAGATCAATTGCAGCAGATTTTGTTTTTTGACCACACGCGTTGGTGTGGGCATGTGATGTGCATTTGCCAGGTACAGCCATCGTAGAACTATCTGACCAACAAATTGAAAATGGTATGAAGACCTGGACATTTGACATCTGTGCATGGCCAGTGCCTATCTAATAGCTATGCACAAGCCCAAATTGTTGGCTTTGCGAAGACTTTCATTTACTAGGACTTCAGTGCAAGGAACTGATGTACACACACACTTACTGCTTATAACCCAAGAGGATGAAGGTACACGTGATTAAGGCATTTTTATAACCCTAGGAGCTCATTACAGTTGCAATTACGCCGTTGCTTCTGCTTAGAAATAACACTGGCAGGCCCTATGCAGCAAACACTTTGATGTTATTTCATGATAGAGCTTGTTCAAAGAGATTCCAAGGGGGTTGTTTTTTGTGGGTGAGGGGCAAGCAATGGGTTGGAACGGCCATTAGCCCTCCAATGGGCAGTCAAAGGGTGGGTAAAATCCAATCAAGACCCACAAGCTGCGTCTCACTCTTCATACCCCTCCTCCCTTATTCTGTACTCCAATAAAATAATGTTGGCCTACATGTGTGACTAAAGTGCTATGTAGTAGCTGAAACTAAAAATCATACACATTGTCGTAGAAATTACAGTGGAGAATGCTGTCTGGGTGAGTAATCTGATACCTGAGTTGAGGGTTGTCCTTCTTCGTTACAGTTTCCAAAGCAGGTAATCCTATCTGCTTCAAAGTTCCATCTCTGGTATGTGCTGCAGATTAAAGGGAAGATAGTGCCCACACAGCAAGTGGTCACTGCAGATCCACCTATCACCTCTGATGAAGACAGGAGAAACTGTAAGCTGTTGCTATGTGAGGGGATCAGGGGGCTATAGCCCGGGTCTTTTTTAGCCCCGTATAGAAGCTCAGGGGCTACAACCAAAAGGCTAGCTAGCCCCGAGTCCCCACATTCCTGACATTTGCATGGCCCCAGATATTTTCCAGACCTAGCAACACTGCTGGCTGGCAAAGACTTGAAAGTTGGCGATGGAAAGATGGAAACCTGGGGTGATCTTCTGCTCCAGCAGGGGAGCCCACATAAATATGTGTCTTCAGAAGGATTTATTCTCTTATTTTAAATGATTTAGAAATCGTTTTCTGTATTGGGTGGAGCAAAGGAAAATTCCATTTGAATGTGTCAAATGATAGACCAGTGCAAAACTCCCAGTAGACCACTGACTACGGGTGTGGCGCGATGCATCCAAGCTCCAACTCTTGCAGGGGCAAGGGTGACAGTGGGCCTCATTACGAGGTGGGCGGAATGGGTTTAACGGGGCTGGTAATGGTGCTGGTGCGGGTAAACCCATTCCGCCCTATTATGAGGTTCCCTTGCGGGACCTGCTCTGAACGTCTGGTCAGACCAGACATCCTTTGCGGGTCCCGCAAGGGGACCAGGGAGCTAATAATGGGCCTGTTATTAACGGGCCCATTATTAGCTCCCTCCCCATTCCCATTGAGCCCTAAGAGGGCTCAAATGGGAATGGGGATGGGTTTTTTGAATGAGGAATTACTGGGTCCTCCAAGGTTGGAATGGCCCGGTAATTCCTCATTCAAGGAACCCGGACCCGGATCCGAGTTTGGAGGCAGCCATGCCCTTATTAAGGGCATAGCTATGTAATGAGGCCCAGTGTCTTCAGGAAAAGTGGGCTGTGAATGAGTCTGATGTCATCAGTCCAGGAGGTCAGAGTGCTCCTGATTATAGGCATCATGTTATGAACATGTAAAACAGAAGATGTGGATTAACGCGTAAAGGTCTGTGCGCTGGTGTTCACTGATTATGTTAATAGTTTGGTTAACCTTAAGGAATTGGAAGTGTAAGCTGCATTACCAGCTTTGCCAACCAGTCCACCCTGGCTGGTACTAAAAATCGTATACAAAATGAGGGTTGAGGTGGAGATGCACTAAACACTATATGAATAAAGAACACTAGTAGTACAGTTGATGCTTTAATTGTAGCAGGAACAGCCGACACGTGTTTCGACACGCAGGTTGTTTTCAAGGCACAGGCAAATGAAATATATCGAGAAAGTCAAAGATGGGAAATCCCACAAAGAACAGGGCATTGTAAGTATCACGCGGATGTCACATTCAGAAATTAAGTCCATGCCGTAATGGTCGTAACCAATATATAGCCAAAGCTTTGGGAATTTCCTCTGTAATTGTGAACGCTCGATCTAGCGAGCTATATATTGGTTACGGCCATTACGGCATGGACTTAATTTCTGAATGTGACATCAGCGTGATACTTACAATGCCCTGTTCTTTGTGGGATTTCCCATCTTTGACTTTCTCGATATATTTCATTTGCCTGTGCCTTGAAAACGACCTGCGTGTCGAAACACGTGTCGGCTGTTCCTGCTACAATTAAAGCATCAACTGTACTACTAGTGTTCTTTATTCATATAGTGTTTAGCGCATCTCCACCTCAACCCCCATTTTGTATATGTTATGAACATGCACTGGCAAAGCCAAACGTTTTAGCTTTTGTGTCGCTCTGCTTCCCCATGGGCAGATTTAATAAGTGGTACATGACGGCGTACAGGGTAAAGGGCCTCATTACGACCCAGGCGTTAAGGGTTAACGCCGTCGTTAACCCTTAACGCCTATTCTGATTTTAACGGCTGCTTTTAGCAGCCGTTAAAATCCATGGCGCTAACCTGCCATGATGCTAATTACGCCACCGTAATTTACGGCGGCGTAATTAGCGCCTTCCCCACTCCCATCATGCCCTATGGGGAAAAAATGGGAATGGGGAAGGGAAAATGGGAAATGGGGATTTACCGCCCCACTCACCTTGGAATGGGGCGGTAAATCCGCCATCCACCATGGTGTAAACATAGTTTACACCATGGTGGTAAAGTTGGCGCAATTAGCGCCTGGTTTGTAATGACCCCCAAAGTGTTACATTTGTGCATGCACATGGCGTGCAGGGTATTTTGTAGATATTCTAAGAGATGCAAGTATGTCAAGTTGCATGTCATCCAAAGACAATAGGCTTCATTACGACCCTGGCGGTAGAGCTGCCAACCCTGTTAACCCCCTACCTCCTCATTACGAGGTTTGCTCGCGGGACCCGGTAAGGACGCCTGGTATAACCAGGCGTCCTTAGCAGGTCCCGCAAGCAGACCAGGATGCTAACAACGGGCCCGTCATTAACGGCCCCATTGTTAGCATCCTACCCATTCCCATTGAGCCCTATGGGGGCTCGAATGGGAATGGGGATGTACCGGGTCCGGGTTCCTTGAATGGGGAAATACTGGGCCCTCCAAGGTTGGAATAGCCTGGTATTTCCGCATTCAGGGAACCCGGTACACGGTATGGGGGTAGCCATGCCGCTAACAGCGGCATGGCTACATCCATACCTGTAATGAGGCCCAACGCCTTGTTATGCATTTGGATTACTATTAGGAGATCAGAATATGCGTTTACCTAAAATCATTACTGCGGTTTTGTCAACAGGCTGCATTTCCTGCTGTAGAGCTAATAACGTCGATGCACTTTCCCACGCCACACAGTACACATTCTTTTGGGTCAAGTTTTACCCTTGTTGGGCTATCTTCATACCCCAACAAGACAGGCCCCTTCCACTGACTTTAAAGGGATCACCCTCCAAAAACATCTGACATCACCCTCCTTGCAGACTCAACAGGTTTGGAAGTATGATGGCTGCCCTGGGATGCCCAAGTGAGACTAGGAAAATATGTATCTCACATAAAACCACAACTATGGCGACCTATCCCCGCTCCCCACCCCCCACGCCTACGCAACAGTGAGCAGAAACGGTACAAGCAGGTCACACAATACATAGCATCAATCATAGACAATGCGCTGTCATGTTTTAGCAATGCTTTATAGTGATCCATTTGGTGGCCATTTTATTAAATAGTTGTCATTATTTAGAATGATTCTTACAGTTCCGATATGTTAACTTTGTTACTTTCATGTTCAATGACAAACCACCGCACCGCTGTATTTGTTTGGAAGTGGTGAGGCCTGGGTGGCCTTTTGACCCTGCCAGGCCTTCCAAGGATCAAACACGTAGGGCCTCATTACGGGTACGCCGGTACCCTGCCAGTAATTCCATTGGGGTACCAGCAAACTAGCCCTACCATCTCCACTGCCTGATATCCCAGTATGACTGGGTTATTACGAGTGGCGGACCCAGTGGTAAGTTCCCATTCCATGGAATGGGATTGCTAGAATCACTGGCTCCGGTAGCAACAGTGCCAGTCATTCCAGCATTTATTTGCCGCTAGGGGTCGAAACTAAAAGCAGGTCAGGCCTGTCGGTAGACCACTGCCCCGACCGGCAAATGTTTACTTCCCCAGACAGCAAAAAATCCTGTTGCCGGAATTTCTGTAATTTCTTCCTGCATTTTTTTCAGACCTGGGAAGTCGTAATGAGCCCTGGATGGAATTAAAGAAAGCGTGCATAGGTGCAAGCACAATTAGCACCAATTAGCACTGGGGGTTGGGGGTGGCGGGTACATTCTGAAAATACATTTTTTGCACCAGAACAATGTTTGCCTTCCTCCTAACGCTAGGGCAGAATTTCACCAAATGTCCACTTGATCATTGCCAGGCCAATGAACAAGTGCTCAGCTTGGGTACTCTAAGGGAAGTCTATACTGCTCCCAGAAGGTGTAAATTACTATTCATCGGTAGATTGCCATCTTAACAAGTGAGAACCAGAATCTAAGCCAAATAAAACCTGTTCTGCCCATACTAATGTCTGTCGGGTAAGGTAACCCAGTCATCAACACAGACACTATGGCATATGCAGCCAGAAATCTTTGGTCTACACAAAACATGCTGCTCGATGTTTCAACCTGCTGGTTTTCAGATCTTCAGTTCTAGTTCCTAAACTAGTGCCCTCACGGTATTATAATTATAATTAAGTCTTCATGTTTTACATTTTTACTGATTTTTGCCCATAAATACAGCCGAAAATCAATCTGCTTTATGTCTGTATTTATTTATAAAAATAGAAAAACAGGTCTTTCTTTCTGGTTCTCTATGATGTCACTCGTACATCACAGGCCAAATACATTGCAGATTGGCAGCATGGAGAGTGTAAAAGTTGCATACAAATAGCATTAAACTTCTTCAAATTGCTGACAGCATATATTTTAAGGCAGCAGCAGTCACAGGAGCAACCGTTTGTAGATATGGAAAAAATGAGCTGGCATTTCTTTCCTATATGGCTGCATCTATGCTTTAATAAATGCATTTTATTATTTGCAGAAAAATACTGGTTGCAAATTATCTTTTTATATGACAAAACATAAATGGATAAATACAGATCAAAATGGCAGAAAAATAAATACCATAAAATTGAAAGTCTTAATTACAATTAGCACCCTGGCTGGGGGTGTCTGCCAGCCAATCAGGTGGCTAGGATCGTAGGATTGAACCGGCGGTGGAAGTCCGCTTTCAATCCCACGTGACGGCTGGCTCTCCCTACCGCCATCTTCCCGCCATGGTCTGTTTACTTTTTTTCCCCGTTTCCCACCCCCACTTACCTGTTTTGTTTGGCAGCGCAGGCCGCCACCTCACCTGCTTACCCGCTTCTCTGGCCGCCTTGGAAAGGGAAGAGGGGTTCCTGACGTCCCTTTCCATGGCGGGCATCTTAGATAGGATTTGAATTTTTAGCACCCAGGGTTACCGCTTTGGTAACTTGGGGTGCTAATGGTGTTAAGCACACGTTCCAGGTTTGCTCTGGTTTTGCTAAGGCTTTTAACTTGGACCGCTGAGCCGTTAACAACCGTTTGAGCACCTGGAACGGGTGCTTAGCTCCTTATTGTTCCATTGTAACGCGCTTAATACAAACCTGTAGTTTCTAAGCGCGGGATCACGATTCAAACCTGTGTTGCACTGCTCTATTCTTTCAGATATAGGTACTCAAAAAACCTAGTCAGCAGCATTCCTAAATTCAACCTCAATTTGGATTGTGCATGGAGTTGGATATATGTGTGTCGTGTATGGCTTCTGTGGTAGCTGTTACACGTTCTATTTGGAAGGTTGGGAGGTCATCATGGAATGTGGAATGTAGGGGTTGTCAGTTGGTGGAGAGGGACTCTGCTGTTTGTTTATGGAGGCTGTGCTGCAGGGTTTTATATTAATGCTTGCCTTTTATATAGGGGTGCTGTGGCTGCTTCAGCTTCCAAAAGAAGCCTGCTGTCATTTCAAGCCACTGGAATATGGATGTTGTATTCCATTACAGTGACCTAAGAGAAAGGGAATGTTAAATTGTCATGCCTCCACCAGGTTCCATCAGAGGCAAGCAGAGGGACTGCACGTTCTGTTCTCCCAGTGGTGGCACGTAAACTGCTCTCTGGTACGCATTCTCATTCCTGGAAACAAGCAGAAGGGTGCTTTTTGAAGTGTAAAGCACAGAGGTTTGCCTGTGTGAGATCCTGATGAAGTTTTTTGAAAAGGAGAGTGCTGATGACCCCTTTCCCTGACAATTCTCAGCTCACTGGGAAGGGGCCATTGGCACCCTAACAGCCCCTCATTATGCTTAGATGCCACAGTAATGTCCTGCACCACACACACCTGATTTTCTCTCGCTAGTCTGCAATGTGTCTCAGTTGACATGAAAACAGTGTGGTAATAATGAATACATACATACTTGCACATTATATTTAGAAGATGCTTGTGTGAAATATTTCTGGGATGTGAAGACAAGTAGGGCAATACACTGATTTCTGGTTGTCTTGTGCAGGTTAGAAAATGTCATCATCAGGGTGTTCTAATTGTTTTATGGACTCCTTGATTTGTGGAATAACAGTTGTTTAAAATGAATGTTGAAAACAAGGAAAGGGGGTGTTTTGAAAAAATTGAGACAAGCAAGTGTACAACTTTAGAGTGAGAGTGCCACCACAGTCTGTGCCACACGTGTATACAGTCATCTGGCATAGAGAACCATGTGCCAAAAGGAACCTGCTCTGCGATGGTGCTGAAGTCTAATGCCTATCAATGAAACATGACATCCCTCCTGTACAGTCCCCAAGCTATCTCCGCAGATAGCATCTCTCTGCCTTAGTGCCTCCTGCCAAGCATAAGCTTGCTTGGAGACACATGGTTGTTACATCGACAGCTGTGCTGCTCCAGATCTGTTAGGAACCATGGCCAGATGAGGTGGGAGGATGGCAGGACACCTTCTATCTTTGTCCTTAGGAGCTGGAGAGGTGATCACACAAAGGAGGTGAGGTGGGATGATCAGAGTCCCGGTAAACACTTGCTTACTTGAGGGGGTTCTATGTGATATGGTCGCCGCAAAAATCCTGTGGCAAAAAAGACTGTTAACATGTGTTTTGCAGTTTTATGTGGGGGGAGACCCCCTGCAGACCCCCATGCTCCCCATACAATAAATAATTACCCTAAACCACCCCCCACAAATATATGCATGAAAAATGCAAACATTCATTTAAAAATATTCTGCCTTTTTGCCACCAGAATTTCTGCAGAAACCACATCACTGCATACGCTTGAGAGGGGGTGGGATGGACAAAATAACAAAAGAAGGCGATGGGGGAGGAGGGCCGAAGGCCAGCTAATTTTCTTTAGTGTTCGGGCGGCATGAGAATAGCAGTGGATATTAACATGACACCAGGCATATCTTTTTATCTATCCATGATGGCTATACATCCCGCATTCCCCCACGCCCACCACCACTCCAGGCGCCATTGCTCAACAAGAATACCACCGGGGACAGGAAAGATGATGTGTACCTACACCTACATAAGGGGCGGGGCAAAGTAGGAAGCCTAGACAAAGTGACTCTTGGGGACAGGAACTCCCCTCAGGAATTTACAAAAGTAAATATTATAGTAACATGAGTAATAACACACACTAACGACAAAACAGAACACTACACACCCTTCTTCTCTGTGTCTGTAATGATGTTAATTTGGCAAGTTTATATTGCATGTGTAGCTATGCACATTGGATCCATACCAGTGCAATCTTATTAAACTCATGTAAGGTTTGGTGCAAGCCTTTACGAGCCACCACCCAGACAGGGCTCTCAGGTAGATCAGTGCTAAGCATACCTTCCATTCGTTTATCTAAAGCAGCAATAACCTTACCCACAATGCTTCTAATGGCAAGATGCACAATCGAGTATAGGCACCTGAGGGTCTCTATTTCTCCTACAAAACCGCACAATGGAATCCTCTGGGGGTGTCTCTGTGGTTCTCTTCTGGGTCGTGAATCATTTTCTCTCAACGTAGACGTCCCCCAATGGGAGGGTGTACCCCATTGCGTCAGGATGTCCAGACGGGGCAAGGGAGGTGACACCAGGCCTAATTCATCCCATCCTGTGAAATGTTGCCCCCTGACAAATCTTCCTAAACCTCTCCCTTCCTCTCAAACAGCTTCTAAAATGGGGGTTACACCTCGTACTATGTCTGGGACAAGATACATGGGTGCTTGGTTAGGTTTGGCACACTGTGGGGGCTGATGCTCACACTATTTCACATACCCATATTTTGCTACCAGTAAGTCTGTCAGGTCACTAGCCACAGGTCGCTGTCAGGTCAGTCTGTCGGGTCACCATTACCCACGGGTATCTGGTATTAAAGTCCCACTAGGGCTCCATCTGAGATAAACCACAGGGAGCTGCTCTCATGGGCGGCTTTCTCCAGAGTGCTATGTTGCTAGTCTTTCACTGTATGTTGGGAGTCCCGCTCGCCACTTTGAGGCAGAGGGCACCAGTGACTGGCTCAATGGCGCAGCTCTAGACCTTGGAGGCATTTGAAATCTTCCTTTGCCTGGAGCAGGTCTGCTCTCAGAGGACTCCAGTCACCTTCTCCCCAGTGGCCAGCTGCCAGCTCTTGACTGTCAAGACTGTGAGCCCTCTCATTGGTCTCATCTATTTTCCCTCCTTTATCTCCCAGCAACAGGTCCTCCCCTGTGACACCAATGCAGAACATCACACTTCCCTTACTCACCTTACTCAGCAATACTCACCACAGCCCAAGGCGGCTGTCCAGCTGACAGAAGAGTTATGAAACAGTCACAGGTCTCAGAGTCAGGTCAGTTTAACCCCTTCTCACCCAGTTAGAAGTTCACCCTTCTTTTTTAGCATTTTAAATACAACACAGCAGACTGTGGCTGTGACATTGAGCTATTAAATACCGTTTTTATATATGTATACACCTGTACAGCATGTGCGCTATAAATTAGAAAATAAAATCAACAAATACCTAATTAAATATCTTGATCGTGCTATTTCCAAATCAATGTTCAAATTGCAGAGCATTGCACTCATAACATTGTAATGCAGTGCGTGCAGAAGCTTTGCAGAAAGAAATCTCAAAGCTCTAGAGAATTCAGTAGGGAGCTGGGATGTGTTTAAACCTCACGAGGTCTGAGCACATATAAATGACCTTAAAATAGCTCCAAAGGATCCCAGTGGGGAAAAGCATCACGATTAAAACTCTGCATGTTTTTAAAAGACTTTAGGGTGACGGCATTAGATACATTTGTCATCTGGTTTCCCCTGATAATCTGAATCAAAACCTCCAATCAAATCATTCTAACATGGCTTCACGATCTAGATTGAAATGTGAGAAACAGGGCAGTCAGGGATGTCATTACACCAAAATGCCAGGCGTAGCAGAAGGGACATCACATGACCCTTGACCTCTGATGACATCACAGGAAGTGATGTCATTTGACCCCACCCCAAAGTTATATCGCAGGAAGCGATGGACCAGGACCTTTCACCCCTTGACAAAACACAAAGTGGCACCACATAGCATTGTCCCTAAGTACACTACAAAAAATATGTTTACGATATCACTATAATGTGATATACATTTCATACAAGAATGGATCGCTATTTGTATCGTTAAGATCAGTATGTATAGTCCCATTTTACCAAATTACTGTGAATGCAAGCAGATGTCCATGGCCAAAAGATAATGATACGTTTTTTTCTAGCACTTATGCTTAGAAAAAATATACATACAATATCACCCAACCTGTGTTGGTACACATTTATCGACATCAAAGGCTGAGTTGAGGTGTTTGGGAAAAGACTAAATCAGGGTCTCACCCCCTGAAGTGTGGCAAGCAATTATGGTATAGAATTCCAGAAAGACACATTATTTGGTATTCCTATTCTTTCTTATTTTGGGTCACTGTTGAAAGTGTTAGACTGGTGGAGCCCTGTTTTAAAAATAAATAAAAAGACATATTTTTAGGGCGATCCCTAAATGACTTCCCTGAGGGCAGTAAGACTATAACACACAGGATGTCCTATTTTGAAATGCCTTGGATCTTCGCATTAGGACCTTTCCTTCCATACTATCTGGTAAAGTAGCCTGTTCCAGGATGCCTCTGGATCTGACTCATCCATTACGGGAAATGACCCCTGTCCATCAAATGGTCCTGGACTATTGACTAACAACTGCTAATGCCCTTTCTCTTTAAAGGGACCAGCTCCCCTCCCCCAAGATGCCACAGACCTTCCTTCACCATTACCTGTAGAATACCGACATGTTAAGGGTCAATTTGAAATCACCCATCACAGTCTACCAAAGCCAGTAAAAGAGGCTTATGGCGAGATGCTGGTACATTATAGAACACTAAATGAACAACAAGCACCAATGGAATGCAGGTTATCCTCTCCAGTCAGCGCCATTAGGTCTGAGGTTACCTATATGGTGGCAACAATCTTACAAGATGTTCTCTTTCCATTAATTGGGCCTCTTTCTTTTTGAAAATACTTTTCTGCCCAGCGACTGTTTTCTAACCTTTTCTCCAGAAGCTGGAGTAGCTTCTCCCTATAAGATCTGAGGGTGATTTGCTTCGTTCAATGATGTAATCACGTCATGCTGCTACCTTAGCCAAGACACAAAGAGGCACCACTTAGTAAATTCTATTTCCAAACTCGAAATGCATATATGTACTCAAACCCAATCACATGTCAATGACCGTGGGCCCTCCAAAGGTTGCTTATGGCTACGTTGGCATTCCTTTAATTGAAGGTGGATCTCCCTCATTAATGTTTATTCACAAGATCATTTGACATACAATGATTCTAAATCCATGCACATTTATCACATTAATATTGGTTAGAGAATCCTGGTGTTCGACACCGCTTCCATATTGCTGTGCATGACGCCTCATGTCAGGATTTGTATCACATATGTGCAAGGATGTTTTATGAATCTAGTTTGATTGATCACAGATAAAGAAAACAGCTTTGATGGTCTCGAAGTTGGAAACGCAGAAACAATGACGCCATGCCTTTTTGAATCCCCAAAATAGAGCTGCCTCCCCGCACCCCCTCAGATTGCTGTGCAGCTATTTGGTCGTGTGTCAGTCACATGCGTGCCGAAGCAGGATGGCTGAAATGATGAAATAACAGGAGCCACTAGTAGGCACTGTGTCTGTGCTCTATAAAATGATTGCCATGAATAGTTATGAGGCATAACAAGACAATTATCTTGGATGTAACATGTGCCATTGCTCCTTGTAATTAAATGTCAAATGTCATGCATCCTCATAGTCACATATTGTCTGCGTCAGGATAAACTAGAATAGTTAATATATTCATTAACATATAAGGAAGCTAACATATTGCACTGCAAGTATGGTATTAATTTGGCTGTGCAAGGGTATAATTATAATGCCTGGCTTGTAAATGTACCCGCCTACTTTCTGCTAGAGAATAATGTCTTGCCTCCAAGCTGAAGCTCAAATGTATCCAGTAACAGAGAGCGAGAGATAGACAGAGAGAAAGAAAGGGAAAGAGAGAGAAAGAGAGAGAGAGAGAGAGAAAGAGAGAGGGACAGAGACAGAGAGAGAGAGAGAAAGAGAGAGAGAGAGAGAGAGAGAGAGAAAGAGAGAGAGAGAGAGAGAGAGAGAAAGAGAGACAGAGAGAGAGAGAGAGAGAGACAGAGAGAGAGAGAGAGAGAGAGAGAGAAAGAGAGAAAGAGAGAGAGACAGAGAGACAGAGACAATGAGAGAGAGAGAGAGAGAGAGAGAGAGAGAGAGAAAGAGAGACAGAGAGAGAGAGAAAGAGAAAGAGAGGCAGAGAGAGAAAGAGAGAGAGACAGAGAGAGAAAAAGAAAGAGAGAGACAGAGAGAGAGAGAGAGAGAGAGAGAGAGAGACAAAGAGAGAGAGAGAAAGAGAGAGAGAGAGAGAGAGAGAGAGAGAGAGAGAGAGAGAGAGAGAAAATTGAGATGATGGTAGAGATAGCAGAGGAGCACACAGTGGAGCTGAGCGATGTAAAAGAGTGGTCGAAACAGAGAGAAACTCAGACCAAAGATCGTAGAGAAGAGGACTCGCAGAGATGGGCAGAGAAACATCAGATAGATAGAACCACCAACAGTTTTAGAGAGGGAGCATTTTACTCCCTAGTTTTTTAATTTGGGAAAACAAAAAAAACAAAAAGACGTTTGAGGGGATAATAAAGTAGTTCCAATGACTAATAGAGGTATTTCTCATGCATGGAAAATACGCAGGGGCAACTCGTTTGTCTTGGAAGCAAGACAACGCAGCTCAACACAGGTTCGAGTCCCGAACCGATGCTTAGAAACCACTCGCTGATACTAAGCGCATTATAAAAGAACAATTAGATGATAAAGAACATCAAGTAAGTCTTGGAAATTAAAAGATGTATTTTTATCTTAAAATTCCCTTCCAGATCAGGTTGAAATAATTGAAGAGCCCCACTTATATGAGCACAGCCGCAGAGATGTGCATGTGAAAGCAGACTCATGTGTATCTGCTGTTTTGTATTTTTGTTCGGAGTATTTTTACTCCCTATTTTGGGAGTACTTAGCCTGAGTAAAAGATGCCGTATGCTGCTTACCGGTATACTAGATTGGTAGGTGGAGAGACAGAGAAAACGTATCACTGCACGTGTTGCCAAATTATGCATTCATATCAATGCTCTAAAAACAAGAAAGGCAACAGACTCTTTATGTTGTAAGGAGGGATGCAACCTTGGTAATGCAGAGTCTTGCGGTTGTAAGGAGGGATGCAACCTTGGTAATGCAGAGTCTTGTGGTTGAAGGAGGGATGCAACCTTGGTAATGCAGAGTCTTGCGGTTGTAAGGAGGGATGCAACCTTGGTAATGCAGAGTCTTGCGGTTGTAAGGAGGGATGCAACCTTGGTAATGCAGAGTCTTGCGGTTGTAAGGAGGGATGCAACCTTGGTAATGCAGAGTCTTGCGGTTGTAAGGAGGGATGCAACCTTGGTAATGCAGAGTCTTGCGGTTGAAGGAGGGATGCAACCTTGGTAATGCAGAGTCTTGCGGTTGTAAGGAGGGATGCAACCTTGGTAATGCAGAGTTTTGCGGTGAGGGATGAAACCTTGGTAATGCAGAGTCTTGCGGTTGTAAGGAGGGATGGAACCTTGGTAATGCAGAGTCTTGTGGTTGTAAGGAGGGATGAAACCTTTGTAATGCAGAGTCTTGCGGTTGTAAGGAGGGATGCAACCTTGTTAATGCAGAGTCTTGTGGTTGTAAGGAGGGATGCAACCTTGGCAATGCAGAGTCTTGCGGTTGTAAAGAGGGATGTGACCTTGGTAATGCAGAGTCTAGCGGTTATAAGGAGGGATGCAACCATGGTAATGTAGAGTCTTGTGGTTGTAAGGAGGGATGCAACCTTGGTAATGCAGAGTCTTGCAGTTGTAAGGAGGGATGCAACCTGGGTAATACGGAGTCTTGCGGTTATATCGAGGAATGTAACCCTGGTAATGCAGAGTCTTGGGGTTGTAAGGAGGGATGTAACCTTGGTAATACAGAGCCGTACAGCTGTAAGGAGGGATGCAACCTTGGTAATGCAGAGTCTTGCGGTTGTAAGGAGGGATGCAACCTTGGTAATGCAGAGTCTTGCTGTTGTAAGGAGGGATGTAACCTTGGTAATGCAGAGTCGTGCGGTTGTAAAGAGGAATGCAACCTTGGTAATGCAGAGTCTTGCAGTTGTAAGGAGGGATGCAACCATGGTAATGCAGAGTCTTGCGGTTGTATCGAGGGATGTAACCTTGGTAATGCAGAGTCTTGCGGTTGTAAGGAGGGATGCAACCTTGGTAATGCAGAGTCTTGCGGTTGTAAGGAGGGATGAAACCTTGGTAATGCAGAGTCTTGCAGTTGTAAGGAGGTATGCAACCTTGTTAATGCAGAGTCTTGTGGTTGTAAGGAGGGATGCAACCTTGGCAATGCAGAGTCTTGCGGTTGTAAAGAGGTATGTAACCTTGGTAATGCAGAGTCTAGCGGTTGTAAGGAGGGATGCAACCTTGGTAATGCAGAGTTTTGCTGTTGTAAGGAGGGATGCAACCTTGGTAATGCAGAGTCTTGCAGTTGTAAGGAGGGATGCAACCTTGGTACTGCAGAGTCTTGCGGTTGTAAGGAGGGATGCAACCTTGGTAATGCAGAGTCTTGCGGTTGTAAGGAGGGATGCAACCTTGGTAATGCAGAGTCTTGCGGTTGTAAGGAGGGATGAAACCTTGGTAATGCAGAGTCTTGCGGTTGAAGGAGGGATGAAAGCTTGGTAATGCAGAGTCTTGCGGTTGTAAGGAGGGATGAAACCTTGGTAATGCAGAGTCTTACGGTTGTAAGGAGGGATGAAACCTTGGTAATGCAGAGTCTTGCGGTTGTAAGGAGGGATGCAACCTTGGTAATGCAGAGTCTTGCTGTTGTAAGGAGGGATGAAACCTTGGTAATGCAGAGTCTTGCGGTTGTAAGGAGGGATGCAACTTTGGTAATGCAGAGTCTTGCGGTTGTAAGGAGGGATGAAACCTTGGTAATGCAGAGTCTTGCGGTTGTAAGGAGGGATGCAACCTTGTTAATGCAGAGTATTGTGGTTGTAAGGAGGGATGCAACCTTGGCAATGCAGAGTCTTGCGGTTGTAAAGAGGGATGTAACCTTGGTAATGCAGAGGCTAGTGGTTGTAAGGAGGGATGCAACCTTGGTAATGCAGAGTTTTGCTGTTGTAAGGAGGGATGCAACCTTGGTAATGCAGAGTCTTGTGGTTGTAAGGAGGGATGCAACAATGGTAATGTAGAGTCTTGTGGTTGTAAGGAGGGATGCAACCTTGGTAATACAGAGTCTTGAGGTTGTATCGAGGAATGTAACCCTGGTAATGCAGAGTCTTGGGGTTGTAAGGAGGGATGTAACCTTGGTAATGCAGAGCCGTACAGCTGTAAGGAGGGATGCAACCTTGGTAATGCAGAGTCTTGCGGTTGTAAGGAGGGATGCAACCTTGGTAATGCAGAGTCTTTCTGTTGTAAGGAGGGATGTAACCTTGGTAATGCAGACTCTTGCGGTTGTATCGAGGGATGTAACCTTGGTAATGCAGAGTCTTGCGGTTGTAAGGAGGGATGCAACCTTGGTAATGCAGAGTCTTGCAGTTGTAAGGAGGGATGCAACCTTGGCAATGCAGAGTCTTGCGGTTGTAAGGAGGGATATAACCTTGGTAATGCAGAGTCTAGCGGTTGTAAGGAGGGATGCAACCTTGGTAATGCAGAGTTTTGCTGTTGTAAGGAGGGATGCAACCTTGGTAATGCAGAGTCTTGCGGTTGTAAGGAGGGATGCAACCTTGGTACTGCAGAGTCTTGCGGTTGTAAGGAGGGATGCAACTTTGGTAATACAGAGTCTTGCGGTTGTATCGAGGAATGTAAACCTGGTAATGCAGAGTCTTGGAGTTGTAAGGAGGGATGTAACCTTGGTAATGCAGAGCCGTACAGCTGTAAGGAGGGTTGCAACCTTGGTAATGCAGAGTCTTGCGGTTGTAAGGAGGGATGCAACCTTGGTAATGCAGAGTCTTGCTGTTGTAAGGAGGGATGTAACCTTGGTAATGCAGAGTCTTGCGGTTGTAAAGAGGGATGCAACCTTGGTAATGCAGAGTCTTGCGGTTGTAAGGAGGGATGCAACCTTGGTAATGCAGAGTCTTGCGGTTGTAAAGAGGGATGCAACCTTGGTAATGCAGAGTCTTGTGGCTGTAAGGAGGGATGCAACCTTAATAATGCAGAGTCTTGTGTTTGTAAGGAGGGATGCAACCTTAATAATGCAGAGTCTTGTGTTTGTAAGGAGGGATGTAACCTTAATAATGCAGAGTCTTGTGTTTGTAAGGAGGGATGTAACCTTGGTAATGCACTATTGGCTTTAATGATGCTATGGAATATGCAAACAAATACCATCAGTTGTAATGTTAATGATGACAGATTAGGGGCAGAAGGAGTGACTATTAGACTGAAAGCGATACAAGGAAAACAAGCAGCCACAAAGTCAATGCGCTTTGGTTGTCATAGGTGCTGCCTCAAGTGCCCTAATAATGTGATTATATGCAAGGTATAGACACAACTGCATGCAAATGTGAGGTGCTGCCATCACATGCCAAGAGCAGCATGAAATGCACCCTTAAGGAAACCATAAGCCTAGCAACCTACCATACTTCAGGGATAGCCTCATAGGTGTTGCTGACATATGCCCATTGGAGCGTTAAATGCAGTCTCCCTGAGGGATAGGATGGCCACTGTAAGCCATGTTAACAGAGGTGGGGGGGTTCTTCCCTTTACTGCAGAAGTAGGGAAGCAAACCTAAATGTCTGCATTAGCTCCAGGCTCGGACTGGCCCATAGGGCAATAGGCCCATGGCTGAACCAACGACGCAAAATATTGGTGTGGCCCAGCTTTTTTGGCTAATGTGGGCCAGTTTGATGAGTTACTTCACTATACGGCTAATAGTTTTGACCAATGTTGCTGACTAAATATACTTTTAAAATGCACAGTTGGATTCACATTTTGTTTTTTTTTAAAAACCTTTGGGTACTGTTCAAACTCTGCCACAAAAGGAATGAATAGCCGTTTATACGGTGGGACACTTTTCATTGGGGCCCGAGACAATTTTATGGCCCAGTCCGACCCCGAATAGCACTGATGATTTTTCTCTCTTGATTGTGTGGCTAGTAAAAGAAAAAAAAATCAGTTTGGTGGCGCACAACCACAATTTAAATACATGTTAATCAGTACTTCCTAAAAATCTTTGAGCATCTTAAAGAGGATGGATTTTACCTGTTGGCCACTAGACATTTTACATTTTTTTATAGGAACTCACTGGTGCCTTTTGCTATAGAAAAAATACTTGGTATATTATCATCAGAGAGGTTCTTTGATTGGCTATTAGATTAGTGGAGTTATTCAAACAAACCAATACAACATCCGCTTCCCTGTGGAAGTCTACTCTCACCAAAAGGAACCACAAAGTAATTTTAAAAGTGCTGATTAATACTTATTTTACATTTTGGCTGTGTAAATTAGAAAACATAGGGTCACATTACACTTATGACTTGTGATGAAATGTGGTGGTAAAGTGGCGAAAACTTCCCCTATACAGCTAAATATCGTTGGATCTTTCTCTAGGAATTACCGACCGCTCATCGGCTCATGGTAGACCCAGTAGAAATTCTCATGGAGCCGTATGGATCCCAAAAAGCCGCTGGACTCCACAGGGATCCATAGCGTTTGCGCCGGCAGGCAAATGCATGCCCGTACAAAGGCTGGAGTATTTTGGTGGAAGAGAGGGAGGGAGTGGCGGGAACGCAGTTTCCATAGACTTTTCAGACTTGCGTGATGAAATGCTATCCAGAACCTGTCATCGAAAGAAGTAACACCAGCCGACACTTCATGCAACATTTGCCCGCATGCCAGACCTGCTGTCTCCAAAAGTTACCTTTGCTTGGTTTATTTCTCCGGCTGTGATATGCCTAAAAAGAAAGCACCTGCCCCTCTCCACTCTGCCCATGGTGTGGCACTAGATGGAATCGGTGCTGGTTCTTATCGAGGTTTTGCACAAAATGAGCGCGTGGGGATGACTTCAAGCTCATCTGCCCTTCTGCGGCCTTCAAGTGCAGTCTTGGATTGGCAAGGGGGCACCGGATGGCCATCCAAATGAGGAGCAGTCTTGAGAGCTACGTTCAAATCCCACCTCGACCAATGCCTTTTTGGAATTGCCAGGGCATTTTTTTTTTATTAGTATGAGTTTTCGTTTGCTGTATTTGTTGCTTTAGTAAAGCCAAAGCGTAATCCGCAAACAGAAGAAACAGGAACAGGCATGCGCCGCACCGCTTAATATTATAACATTTATGAGCAATACCGCTGGTATTACCATTGTTAGTCCCTGTACTGTCTGGCGCTCCAACACAACTAATGCCGTTTCCCCCTTCTAGTGAACCCAACACTATAAAAGCGATTCTTCTTTTAGTGCCTACTTTTTAAAATGTCATCTCACCTGCGCTCCCCAGCAGCTCAAACCTGACAGCAGCTGGGTCCCACGTGAACAGGTGTAAAAAGAGGCGTATCTACCACTTTGCAGCAGGTAACATCTCACCAAAACAGCCACCAAACACAAAATGTAAAGGTACCATAAGAAAGGAAATACATTTTTTTAAAAAATCGGCCCAAACCTTGGCACACATCTCAATATAGATGTTGCAATGAAGAAACAACATTGTGATTATAGTTTACCCTAAAGCCAAAAATGATGTTGATTGTCAATAAGATTCGAACCTGTGCTACTTGATTAGTTATATTATCTCCAGCTAATAAGCCAGTGCACAGAACCCCTTGGCCAACCAAGATCCAATGGGGAATGTTTCCTCAAGTGTACATTAGCGCATATACAGCACTATACATTCCGACTAGTGTTTGTATTTTCTCTTTGTTATTTTTTGAAGACATCAAATCAAAAGTACTGAAAAACTGTAAACAGGCCAATTCAAAAATGCATTAGCAGGGATGGCAGCCTCCCGCCCTGGAAGCGAACGCTCTCACCACTTCAACACCCTGGCAGCCTCCCGCCCTGGAAGCGAACGCTCTCACCACTTCACCACCCTGGCAGCCTCCCGCCCTGGAAGCGAACGCTCTCACCACTTCACCACCCTGGCAGCCTCCCGCCCTGGAAGCGAACGCTCTCACCACTTCACCACCCTAGCAGCCTCCCGCCCTGGAAGCGAACGCTCTCACCACTTCACCACCCTGGCAGCCTCCCGCCACTGGAAGTGAACGCTCTCACCACTTCACCACCCTGGCAGTCTCCCGCCACTGGAGGCGAGCGCTCTCACCACTTCACCACCCTGGCGGCCTCCCGCCCTGGAAGTGAACGCTCTCACCACTTCACCACCCTGGCAGCCTCCCACCACTGGAGGCGAGCGCTCTCACCACTTCACCACCCTGGCAGCCTCCCGTCACTGGAGGCGAGCACTCTCTTCACTTCACCACTCTGGCTGCCTCCCGCCACTGGAGGCGAGCGCCCTCACCACTTCACCACTCTGGCAGCCTCCCGCCACTGGAGGCGAGCGCTCTCACCAATTCACCACCCTGGCAGCCTCCCGCCCTGGAAGCAAAAGTTCTCACCACTTCACCACCCTGGCAACCTCCCGCCACTGGAGGCGAGCGCTCTCACCACTTCACCACCCTGGAAGCCTCCCACAACTGGAGGCGAGCGCTCACTCTGCTTCACCACCCTGGCAGCCTCCCGCCCTGGAAGCGAACGCTCTCACCACTTCACCACCCTGGCAGCCTCCCGCCCTGGAAGCGAACGCTCTCACCACTTCACCACCCTGGCAGCCTCCCGCCCTGGAAGTGAACGCTCTCTCCACTTCACCACCCTGGCAGTCTCCCGCCACTGGAGGCGAGCACTCTCACCACTTCTCCACCCTGGCAGCCTCCCGCCCTGGAAGTGAACGCTCTCACCACTTCACCACCCTGGCAGCCTCCTGCCCTGGAAGCGAACGCTCTCACCACTTCACCACCATGGCAGCCTCCCACCACTGGCGGCGAGCGCTCTCACCACTTCACTACCCTGGCAGCCTCCCGCCACTGGAGGCGAGCGCTCTCACCACTTCACCACCCTGGCAGCCTCCCGCCACTGGAGGCAAGCGCTCTCACCACTTCACCACCCTGGCAGCCTCCCGCCACTGGAGGCAAGCGCTCTCACCACTTCACCACCCTGGCAGCCTCCCGCCCTGGAAGCAAACGCTCTCACCACTTCACCACCCTGGCAGCCTCCCGCCCTGGAAGCAAACGCTCCCACCACTTCACCACCCTGGCAGCCTCCCACCCTGGAAGTGAACGCTCTCACCACTTCACCACCCTGGCAGCCTCCCACCAATGGAGGCGAGCTCTCTCTCCACTTCACCACCCTGGCAGCCTCCCACCACTGGAGGCGAGCGCTCTCACCACTTCACCACCCTGGCAGCCTCCTGCCACTGGAAGCGAACGCTCTCACCACTTCACCACCCTGGCAGTCTCCCACCACTGGAGGCGAGCACTCTCACCACTTCACCACCCTGGCAGCCTCCCGCCCTGGAAGTGAACGCTCTCTCCACTTCACCACCCTGGCAGCCTCCCGCCCTGGAAGTGAACGCTCTCTCCACTTCACCACCCTGGCAACCTCCCGCCACTGGAGGCGAGCTCTCTCCACTTCACCACCCTGGCAGCCTCCCACCACTGGAGGCGAGCGCTCACTCCACTTCACCACCCATGCTGCTGCAAATGAAGTCTGGAGAAGCAGAGAAGGGCATCAACTCAGCCCCCCTAAATCACAATGTGCTCTGCTACAGCGTGACAACAGCCCTGCTCCGTGCGGCAGCATGCAAGGCCCATTGCTGCTCCGCGCATGCCTGTTTCTTTTCCTATCTCCATTCATACTCCTACACAACCAAACACAATGAGAATTGTAGGAGCTTGCTTTGGCTTTTGTATGGGGGGTTTGCAAGAAGTGGTGCTCGCGATGGTTTAGATGCCAACTCCTGTTATCCCCATCACTAACAATGCTGCCTCACAACTGGAGAGCAAAGGACCCACATCCCTGAGTGTAACAAAATAACACTATAATGGATACCTTTAAAAAGAGACCAGCATGTAAACAAGTGCAGCTCCAGTTCGTCCTCCTACTTCCCGGTGTAATCGCATATTCCGAGGAGTCTTGCCGATGAGGGTCGAAGGACCCTCCACATTCTGCATTTCAACTTCCCCAATTCTGTAACGTGCTGCTTTGTGTGTATGTTTGGCATATTCGAGGGTTCTGCTCTTTGTCCTCTCTATTCAATGAACAAATTCAATCCAAGAGAAGGTGTAGGACTGGCATGTACATTTAGAGGTGTGTGTGGCAGGATGCCAATAAGTTCCATACTTGGTAAAAGCGAGTTGTGGCATAT
The DNA here is from genome assembly GCF_040938575.1 of Ambystoma mexicanum. Lineage (NCBI taxonomy): Eukaryota > Metazoa > Chordata > Amphibia > Caudata > Ambystomatidae > Ambystoma > Ambystoma mexicanum. The sequence goes on along the minus strand of NC_090935.1, from coordinate 1,165,804,470 downwards.
AATCCGCTAGGCAGTGACGATGAAGCCCCAAATTGGAGCAACCATGCTCATCTAGTATATGGGTCAAAGCAGGTGTGCAGTAGAATTTACTTGATCAACCTTTCATAGCTGTAGTCTTGGCTGTGCCCCCCAACAATAAACCCACACACCATCCATTGGTACAGAGCTACTTCAAATAGTTGGACACAGCTACCAAACATTGTAATTGTGTATTTACAACACACTTAATAACCAGAGGTTTCTAAGCGGGGATCAACCTGTGTTGCTCCGCGTCGTCTTGCTTCCAAGGCGAGCACGTTGCCTCTGAGCTATCTTCCCGAGACGAACCTCCATTAGTGAGTTGAATTGAAACCACTGGCAACCAATGACAATGCCAATGCCTTTGCATTATAAAAAGTGGGGGTGTATTGAGATAGGTCAGTTGTGACCAGGGACGTCATTTCACCAAAATGCCTGGGGTAGTGGAAGTGACATCACACGACCCTTGGCCCCCTGATGACATCACAAGAAGTGATGTCATTTGACCCTACCCTGAAGTGATATTGCGTGAAGCGATGGAACACAACCTTTCACCCGTTGACAAAACAGGAAGTGGCATCACATCATTGTTCACTACGAAAAATATGGTAAGATATCACTATAATGTGATGTACACTTCATGCAAGAATGGATCGCCATGTATATCGTTAAGATCAGTGTGTATAGGCCCATATTACCAAATTACTGTGAATGCAAGCAGACGTCCATGACCAAATGATAGTGATTTGTTATTATATAGCACTTACGATTAAGCACTTTATATAGAAAAAATATACACCCAATATCACCCAACCTGTGTTGGTACTCATTTATCGACCTCAGAAGGATGAAAGGCTGAGTTGAGGCGTTTAAGAACAAATCAGCAACTCACCCCCTGAAGTGTGCCTGAAATAAACCTTTAATTAGTCTAGCAATTATTGTATAGAATTTCAGAAAGACACATTTTTTGGCATTCCTATTCTTTCTTATTTAGGGTCAGTGCTGAAAGTGTTAGACTTGTGGCACTCCTGTTCTTATTTGTCTTCTTTTTTTAAGGGGCCTGAACAAGAAAGCCAGCCACTCCAGAGGTAAAGAGGCACATGGTGCTGGCCACAGCCCAGGAGTGTGCATTGAAAGACAACATTTAAAAAAAAACGTTATTTTTTTAGAGGTCGCAAGGGAGTATCGCACAGCAGCAACTGACCTCTGGTTTCTGGTCTCTAGCAGCGTGAATAGAGGATGTTTTTATTGTCAGTGCTGTGAGTGCTTGCACGTTTGCTTTTGAGGGTAATTGTGTCTAAGGGCGGAAGCACCTGGACATTTATTGACAAAATCTGGTGATGGTTTGAATAGCTAGTTTATTTCAATAGCTGGTATGTGACAGTAATAACTCTCATAAATTATGAATGAAGGAGCAACTGACAAAAATGACTGCTATAACGCAAATTCCCATACACATGCCAAAATGGATTTGCCAAGGCTTATTTTTGTTAGTTTTGTCACAGTATATATAGAAACAGACACCCTTGGAGTAGCAATGAACATTGAGTATTAAACTACGGGGCAATGTCACTGTCACTTTGATGCAGAGCGGATTGTAATGTAGGGATGGGCAAAGTGGCCATTTTCTGCACATCCATTTCCCGACAGGTTGCCTTGACCAAACGGTGGCCTATCAGAGAACACTGCATAAGCTTACTGCGCCGTTAGAGGGGTAAGGAGGGGCACTGGGGAGTGTGGAATGTGTGCGAGTATGTGTGTGGGGTGTGAGTATTTCTATATGAATTTCTGTAGAGTTGGGAAAGGGATGGAGGGGCGGTGTCTCCTGCTGAATAGATGGCAGGCCTGGGGGGGGGGGGGGGTGGGGAAGGAAACAGGGTTGCAGGGGTGTCCTCGCAAATATAAGAAGGCCTGAGAAGGAGAGCCCAATGAGAATGATCATTCCCCGCAGCAGCGAAACCGGGCTCGGGTAACCGGGCTTCGGTCAAAACGGCCTGCAGGGAAACATCATAGAGACGGGATGGGTTAATGCTCTTCTACCTGTCATCCGGCTTCACCGCCATGGTCTTAGAATCTATCTAACCTGACATGTGCTCCTTCTCTTTGTACTGACCCTCCTCTTTCTATAGCTAACAAATCTCTTTTGTTTCTAGGCACTTTCTTTCAATTTAATTTGCATTTTCTTTGTTTAACTAAAGCCTGGATTCTTTTCACTGATAATGTTTCCCCCAGCTTCACATCTTCTTTCTCCAACAATTCCAACACATGTGCCAGTCTGGTAGCGGTGGCTGGACTGGCAGTCTCTATCATTCTTCCCTTTCATTATTTCTCCTCTCTTTATCTCTACCTTCCTTTTCATTCTCTGGTATACTTTTACTCGTTTCAATAAACCCTCTGTGTAGTCCTATTTAGTCCTGTATAGTTGTCTACCATCTCCAAATTCCCCCTTCTTTCTGTGATGATCTAGATGACTTCTTTCCTCTCTTTTTCCTTCTCTGTTCTTTCTTCTTGGTGACTTCAATCATCATCTATTGACAACTTAGGAATCCTCCCCCTTTCTCTCGCTGCTCGATTCCTATAATCTGCTCTCCACCTTCGCATACTTCTGCCTCATCTACGGAATTAACATTCTCTTCTGTTCCTGCTATCTCCACTATCAGGTCAACCCCATTCTTCTCTTCTCATCATCTTACATCTCCTTTTCTTCTTCTCCTTTTACTTTTTCCGATCTTCCCACCTGTTCTTGTAACTTCATTTATCGTAATGTCACATTCATTACGTTCCTACTTTCATTCCTTCTCTTCCACTAGCATTCCTTCTTTCGAATAATTCACTCTTCTCTCAGCTGGCTCTACCTTGTCTTTCATCAATGCAGGCCTTCTTTCTTCACTTGTCTCTCGTTCTTCTACACATTCGTTCTGTTCCTCTCGCAAACCCCCACAACCTTGGCTCCCACTTGACCGCCTTCCTCTATGAACTTTCCTCCGTTACACAGAACAATGCTAGAAACAATCTAACTCTCCCTATTCTACTTTCGTCTCTATATTCTTCATATGACTCTTCCCTGTTAGTTAAAAATAAAATATTTTTCTGACCTTATTGTCTCTTACTACTCCCATCCTCACCTGTTTCAACTGATTCCTCTGTTACATCTTTGCTTTCTTCTACTTATTTTGCTATTTCCCTAAAAAGGTTATCCAGCTGCGCTCCTCTCTCTTATCCTTGGATATCTCTCGTGAGACTTCCACTGCACCGGCTTATTTATTCGCCTCCTTATTCTTAGCTCTTTCCGATTCGGACACTGATTTTTACTTTTCTCAAGCTCATTCCACCCCTTCCCCTCTGAAACCTGGACAATCGTCGCTTGTTTCTAAGATCTACCAACTCTTACTTTTACTGCTCCTATTAGCACTTCCCAGCATGCATCTGCTTTTCCTAGCGACTATAAGCATGCCGTCACTCTCCCAATCTTAAAAAAGCCCTCTCTTGATCCTCCTTTCCCTGCTAAGTATCGTCCCATTTCACTTCTTCAATTTTTTGTAGAAGAATCTTGAATCAGTCATTCATTCTCTGATCTCAACTTACCCTGATCATCATTTTCTTCTCCCTGCGGCATCAATCTGGGGCTTGTCCATGGAAACTACTCGCCTCAGCGTAACCAAGGTGCTTCTATCCGCTCGCCACTGTAAATTCCCTTACATTCTTATTCTTTTCAAAGTCTCTGCTGCATTTGAAACTGATGCTCACTCTACTCTTCTTTCTAATCTTTCATTGTTGGGCATTTCTGGTTCTGTTCTGTAAGGGTGTCGTGTTTAGCTATGTGATCGATTGTTTTCCATCTCTTGTGCCGGTGAATGATCCTGCCCATTTTCCTTACGATGTGGCGTTCCACAATGGGTGGCTCTTGATCCCCTTCTCTATTCTCTGTATACCTTCACTCTTTCCTCAATTGTTCACTCATTTGCTCTATCCTCCCACTTCCAGGCCAATGATGGTGACATCGTTGTTTTCTTTTCTTCTTTCTCGGACTCCCTTCATGCTACGGATACCGACTGCCTTCTCGTTATGCAATCCTGGATGCATGCTCACTTCCTCTATCTCAATGCACCAAAAACTGAGATCCCTTTTGTTTCCTGCTACTACTGTCCTTTTGTCTCTTTCTTCCCCTTATATTTCCTTTCCTCCTGCTTTCCCCCTGTCACTCTCGGCATGTGATTTAGGTGTCATTTTACACTCCTCTCTTTCTTTTTCCGCCCACATCACAAATATCTCCTGTTCATGCTGTTATCAACTAAACAATATTCACAAGACTTGCTCCTTTCTCTCTTCCCATGCCACTACACCACTTATCTCTACTCTTGTCTTTTCTCTTTCTCACCTTGACTGTTATTCTGCCGTGCACAGTGCTTTGCCCACCTACCGACATGCTAAATTATGCTCCATCTTTAATTCTTCTATTCTTACGCTCTTCTGTCTTTCAACCAGCATTTTGATTTCCTCTTCACTCAATTCCATTTCTTGGCTCCTCTTTGAATCACAAATTCTCTTGCACTTCTCATGCATTCTTGGCCTTGACCCACCATATCGTTCCTCTTAAGTTGATACCTATGCATCATCCTACACGCTTCATTGGCAAGCTCATTCTCTTCTCACAGTTCCCAAGCCAGTCTGTGCACAATGCCTCGTCTGTTCACCTTCACTCTTAGCCCCTAAACACTGGAATGCTTTATCCTTTTTTATTAGATCTTCTGCCACTCTCTCTTTAGTCCGCTAACAGCTTAAACATGTTTTATTGTCCTCTTCACCCTAATCTCATTATGGCATGTAAATCTGCTGGCTCATATTTTTTGTATCATCACTTGAATGGTCAGTGCTTTGTAAAGTGCTTTATAAATACACACACAACACATTGGGTGGAAGCAGAAAGAGCATTCACCACTGGAGACAAGACACCAGCAGAGGAGCTGGGTTCAACTCCCCCCACAGCAAATGCCTTTTGGAATGGGCCTTTTTTATATTTATTTTGCAGCTTTATTTTGAATGGCTTCAAGAAATACAAATTTAAAAAATAAGAACAAAAAACAGAATACAAATACCTGTCACAACTTTCGGTATATGATATGTTATTTGTATCGCGCTCGTACACAGGTGTTTCAGAGCGTGACTAGGCAAGGGAGGGGAACACAAAACAACAACGATCTTACTAGGCCCAGTGACATTGAGAACGCGTAAGTGCACGGGCAGGGAAAAAGGAAAAAAGTGCATCGAAGGGGGAGAGTTGAAAGTGCAGAACAGAGGAGAGCAGATAAACACATAATAAGAAATAAGAAATAAATAGAATGGAGGCAATAAACAGTGGTAGTGCAGCCAGCAAGTGGCAAGTGCTGTGTTTATGGCGGCAGACTGGTTAAGTCTGATAAGTGCAGAAAAGAAGAACATGGGGGATCGGGGGGCTGTATGAGTACATATACAGTCCAATAGTGCAAGGGGTGGCCAGGAGGCAGTGCAGGAGGGCGGCAGGGTGAACAGGTACCTGGGCCCAGGAGAAAGAGGGTGGCCAGGTGCACCATGCCGTGCCATACAGGTATGGTATGCATGATTCTGTACACTTGCTGCAGCAATGACTGTTGCAGCTTGGTTGGACGAGATGGTTCTCTGCACCGACTTGCTAGCTGGCGGTAGTCTCTCCATATATAATTAATACATCAAGGGATCAAATAGCACATTGCAGAAATGCTTAAGAACCATCATCGTTTTAGTTTTTTGGGTAAAATAATAATCAACAGAATGGTGTGACATCTTTTTTTGAATGTACACAATGGTTTGCGCTACATATTTTCATTTTTTACTTTTCAAAGAGTATCTTTGAATGTTGGTATTTGGTGGCTGCTGTGTGAGAGCACACCATTGACATGGAGATGTTTACCTCCTGGTGGATGTCTATCCACAAGTTGAGCTCATCACAACCACTGACGAGAAACCTGGTTACTCTCATCGAGGTATCACACGTCTTCAATGATGTTCTAAGAAATGTAAGTCTGAACTTTATGTGCTTAACAAAAATAATTGAATAAAAACCTTTAAGTACTCGGTGTGAGTCATTTCTGTTTATATTTCCAAAATGCTTTAACAGAGTTTTATAGAACAAAATAAATCACATAACCCACAATCTGTGTTCTTAATGTACTTTTATTTTAGGCTGCACAGAAGAGTGAATTCCAAAGTTTCAATCATACAGTTTTTGTAAAATCAAATGAAACTGTTTAAAAAAAAAAAAACAGTAACCATTGTGCGTCAACATGCTCTTGACGCCACACCATTAATACAAAGTCTTGCAACATGTTGTGGTCAGATTCCACACTTCACTACGTGTTTCGGGGCTGCAAACCCCTTCTTCAGGTGAAACTGTTACTGATATCGTCAGCAGTCAAGGGAACAAAAAAGACAATTTTGTACAACTTTAACTCCTTGTATTGTACTGAATCAGAGCTCTAATAAATATCATAAATTGTACCAACCTGTGAGATCAGATTGGCTCTACTTATGTCCTGCAGGTTACGCAGACACACATTGCTGCTGGCGCCCACCCCAGTGATAGATCCCAAAATCACATATATATAACCATCTCTCGTCCCACCGAATGCTGCTTTTAACTTTGACACTGGCAAACAACCATATCCAACGACAATGCCATTCCAAATCTCCAAGTGCTTGGCTGCAAAACCATTATCCATTCTCCCAAGTCTATAGCTCTGTCTTCGCTTTTGCATTATAAATATACCATTACTTCATTGCTAACTCAGTGTTTATGGAATATAAGGATGAACAGGGCATCTACTCATGTTAGGGCTGCCTCCACATAAGATACCCGAATTACTCTACGGATCATTATTTGTTCTTGAATATATTATCGTGTATTTCATTTCATGCCATTTCATCATTTGGTTGTGTTCCCAATGCAATGTTGGTTAAAAGCCGAAGTCCAGGAGGTGCTAGTGTGCGTGTGTGCATAGTGGTTATTAAAGGTTATGAGGGCTTGGCCGAGTCTCCCCATGTGTATGGGTGGAGGGATGTACACCAGGGAAATAAGCCTGAGGGGGTGTGTAATAAAGATAGTCAGTTATGTGTGTTGCTATGGTTCAAACGTTTTGTAGTGAAAGGTAGCCACATTCATATTGCAGAAGTGTTGTGCAAAGTGCCATTCGAAATGTATGTGAAAACAGATGTGTGCGGGAGTGCGGCCGTGGCTATGGCTACTTCCAAAAGCGCACAGTGCGAGAGGAAAAATGCTTTGATTATATTCAAATGAAAGCCTGGAAATGGTACATTCAGCAACATTCTAAAACATCTGGCTTGAGAAATGATGGTGGATATTCTGCATGCTTCCAGCTATCATTAAGAGGCTACATTCAAGACCCTACTTAACCGTAAAGGAAGCATTCTGCCAACGCCTGCACTCCCTGCAGTGGAACACATTCTACAATCACCTAGAGTCCAAAACAAGGTCGCCCTCATGGAATCCACTAAGTGCAGCACCTGGGTCAACTGCACAACCCTTCCAAGTACTATACAATGGCTATCACAAGCGATCCTCTGGTGCAAAGATTACAGTCTGTGCAATATAATGCCTACCCTCACAAAGTCCTCAGAGAGCAACACCCAGGTCGCACCTTCTGAATTATTCAAGTGCAGCACAATGGCCAACTGCACTAGTCTTCTAATTGTAACATGTTGGCTACCCTTATGGACATTCACAGTGCAAAAAACCTAAGAGCAGAAGCAATGACCACCTTTCTAATGATGTGGCTCAACATGTTGGCCACCCTCAGAAATACCTCTTGTGCTATACATTGCCAACCCCCCAAAATCCATCTAAGTGCAATACGTTACCCAGCCGCAAAATCCATCGGAGTGTAATACATTGCCCAACACTCCAAATAAATCTAAAAATACATCTAAGTGCAATACATTGCCTACCCCCAAAATCCATCTAAGTCCAATGCATTGTCTAACCACAAGATACATCTAAGTGCAACACATTTCCTGGCCCCCAAATAAATGTAAGCGCAAACCACTGCCCACCCACAAAATTCCTCAAGTGCAACACAATGTCTGCCCTCTGAAATCTATCAAGCTATCTAAGGAGTGCAGCAGGTTATCTACAGTGTACTGGTTTGAAGGGGTTTGTACTTTTTTACCAAATCTAATGGTTTGCGTGAACCATTAGATCTAAAAATGCTACCACCAAAGGTTCGAACACCAAAAGTTTCATCCTTTGGTGGTAGCATTGTAAAAACAAAAAAGAAATCGGGGCTGCAGGGGTGTCCACTGCATCGCCCCGCTCACTATACTTTACAGTATAGTGAGCGGGGGTTGCGGGGGGAAACCCTGCAGCTTTCCGTAAAAAAAGAAAACGCAGGCTGCGGGGGTGTCCCCCGCTCACTATACTTTACAGTATAGTGAGCAGGGGTTGCGGGAGGATCCCCTGAAGCCTTCCGTAAAAAAAAAGAAAAGGACCCTGCGTCGCCAGTTCCCGATCACAGAAGTGAAAGGGAACTGGCGCCGCAGGGACCCAGCGTGAAGAAGAAGGTAAGTGGGGTTTGTTTATGTTGGGGGTGTGGGTGGAGGGTTGTGTCATGGGTGTGGTGTGGGTGTGGGTATGTACGTGTGTTTGCATGAGAAAGTGTGCAAACTTTTGGTAGTTCGCACCTTTCTCATGCGAACTTTCCAGCCGCTGCAAAATCAGCCGCGGTTGGATCACATAGATCTGTTTGAAGGTAGTAATGAAAATTTGGTAGGGTTTTAATTAAGCACAGTAATGACTATGCTCACCGCCCGTGCCACCTTACCTTAGGTGTTGCTATAGGGTGCTATGTCAGACATCCATGGGCGAACAGGGGCAAACAGGAAGGAGGATGCCCAGAGGGGAGCTTCCCTTTGCCTCTTGCCCTTATTCAGCTGCCCAGGCAAGGCTGCCCTTGGGCCCTCCATGAAGAGGGCTACTTTCTGGATGGGGCGGCAATCGTTGGCTTGGTTGGGCGGGGGTGGATCTGGAAAGGATAGGGGAGAGCATAGGGGAAGGAGGCAATGGGAGCAGGGAAAAAGAGTAAATATCGGGCTGGGGAAATAAATAAGTGAATGCGGGCGGCAGGCAGGGAATTACATTAATAAATATGGCGGGCAGGAAATAAATATATTTGTGGTGGGTGGGGAAATTAAAGAAAAAATTGCACCCGGGATGTGGGGGCCACTTACCACAATGTGGGTGCAAGGGGGAAAGGGGAGAACACAACCTGCTTCCACGGGCCTGAGGCAGAATGGAAGCCCTCGGGCTCTGTACTTGTTTTGTTTGAATATGCTTCCTGGATGGAGCGGCCAATCCTTGGTCTGGGTGGGCGGGAGTGGGGCTGGGAAGAATGGGGAGGGACTAGGGGAAGGAGGAAATAGAGCAGGGAAAATCAGTAAATATCGCGCCAGACAAATAAATAAATGAGTCCAGGGAGTGGGTGTGTAATATTAAATAAATAAATATGGCGGGCAGAAAATAAATAAAGGTGCGGCGGGCGAGAAAATGAAATAAATAAATGAAGGCGGGGTGGGAGCCACTTACCACAATGCAGGTGTGAGTGGGGAAAGGGGAAAGCACGACCCACTTACACGAGCATGAGGCATAAAAGCTTTTGAGCAATTGATAATGATGGTAGATATGGGCCATATACTTCTAAACTGTTCATTATTCGCCATGTGATCTACTTAGACCTTAGCTCTGACTTTCCTCTAACATTTTAAAGCTGGTGACATGCGAGTACAGACATGCGATCAACTGGCACGGAACCTACTGGGTAATCATGCTCTACAAAACAAATTGCATGCCACTGCTCGCGAACTTGCACTGTATGCAATTTCCACTGTCTTTTTAAAATGTAGTTTACATTCTTGGTTGGCTTTCCTAAATTTGGCATTTTCCTGCAAATAACAAATTTATTTGATTTGACTAATGACCCCTCCCAAGCCTGGCACACTAAATGCATTTGCTGTTGAGCTGTTGGGTTCTGTGTGGCCTCCTTTCATACCCCATCAATGCAGCTGTTTGCATCTGCAAGTGAGGCAGATGGCTTCATGACTATGTATCTTGCTACTTCATTGAACATAAGCAATGACCCTGAGTATACAGATTGTTTGCTGGGAATGACTCCATGGTTGTTTGTGTGCTCACCACTGTTTGTGTGTGGCATGGACTGTGGATTAATGGTACTAATAACCTCATGCCATCCACATGTCATGTTATGTTCTGTTATGTTATGTAACTTGGCATTTATATAGCGCCTTATGTATCATTGGTATGATCTCAAAGCGCTGGTAGGTTGAATGCCTTCGGGAACTGCAGTTCAAGTCAGTGGAGACATATCGTGTGGCAGAGTGGAGTGGTGAGATAGTATTTGTGTTGGTGATTGGCTCTTGTGCATTACTATGATGCCAACGCGTGGTCAGTTCTTTTGATTTGTGTCAAGGAGGAAAATATCATTCATTAAAAAGAAAGTTATTGAACACTGGTTACTTACTCACTGTTAATACATCTAACACTCAAATACCAGACAATCATGTGATGCTGGACATCACGTACAATGCTATTGAGCATATAAGCACATGCCAATTCTGTCCATGATGTCTGAAGATGCCATTCACGCAACCTCGGTCTGCTGGCATGTGATGACGCAGCTGTGTCAATACCATCTTGGCATGTTCTTAATGAACTGCACATTGGGCAGAACATGACTAAATTGCATCACTGGGAAACAGGGGAGTTTATTTTCTGCAGATGTAGATGGAATTTTTTCACAAAACATTTTGTTTTGTCCCGTATGAATTTATTTTTACAATTGAAATGTTCCTTTTTTTTTAAAAATATATTTAATTTTATGAATGCATTTCTTTATCAAAAAATGTATTTTTGGAATAAAAAATGTATTTGATTTTGCTGGATATGTTATCTTTGTACAATATCTAGATTGACGCAGCAACGGTGGTGGGGAGGGATTTCCATTTCACTTTGAATGCAACATTTGGCTAAAATATCCTTTATTTGGTGCTGGGCAAATGCAATTCATACAGCTTGAAGAGTTCCTTGTTTGCCTTGACCTATTACTCCTTAAATGGAGGTTTTAAAGTACAGCTGTGCGATTCCATTCCCTGCTGCACGTGCTTGCTCCGGGCCACAATCACATTTGCCATGTTGGGATTGACGTAATCAAATACCAAAAAGACCCCACACTGACCGAAGATATGATTGGTACATGCAGATTCAGTCCAGAGTGTACACAAACAACTATATTACAAACAAACATTCAGGAAATAAACGCCTGGTTATTGTATTCCAATGCATTAGTCACTTTCTTTTAATCATGAATCCAAAAATATTTTTTAAATCACTTTACACACCAAATACATGTATATAATGTATATAAACATTACCTTCAATTTATACATTTTGATCCTCTGTACAAAAATGCAGCATACATACAACTCATACCTATATAGTTGTTTTTACATACTCTCATTTGATGTTCACCAAACGGAACAAACTGTCTTCTACTTTCCAGCAACCTATATGGTCACAACCTGTTCACACCAGCTCGCTCTACATGTTTCATTCCTTTTACACGATTATGTGATCTTCATCAGGGGGATTTTCTTCATGGTAACGTTCTCAAGAATAGAACTGATCACAGTTGCTGCTCTGTGGAGGGGTATTGACTGAAGAAATGAATTAGTACCTCTTCACAACAACAAAAGTAACCCGGTATCATTTAACATATTGTTCAAGTTCACCTAATGCATGATCTTCCTTTAAGAACCAGCAAAAATATTATCCTTATTATTTAGAACTTTCATGTTATTCCAACTGTGCTAAATAATCAAGCACAATGAATAATCAATAAAGATAAGGCCATTGAGACACAGCTACATTTATTTATTTACACTAAGGACTGACTAATCCAAATCTTAAAGGAATTATGATGTGCCACAATCGTCATTTTTGCATTGGTACTGGCCTTCTTTTGGTGGATTTGTGTCTATTCAATAACAAAAAAATCAACCAACTAACTGTACTGCAAATGACATATCACCTCAATACCAAAAATGACAGCCCCATCACAAGGAGTCACTTACAGGCCATCCATTATGTTTGTGTCCACTCTGATCATGGGATACTGCTTCTTACATCCATGATCAGAGATCTTACCTCTGTTGTGACAAATTGATGTTGAATGAGGAGAAAGTCAGCTAAAAACCGAGATTAGTTCAGAATCTGCAGATCTCCAACTTGTCATCTTCGCGTACATGCAGACATCATCATGTAACATGGTGACATCAATCCAATCCGTGACAACATTTTCCGGGACATAGCTTATTCTGCTTTAAAGGCTTCTCACCAGTCGTTTCATAATTTTTAAGAGGAATTATGTTGTTTGTATGGAAATCGTATTACAAATTAGTACCTGGCGAGGGTCAATACGATTGTAACAATCAATCTGATTGGCCCTCGCCGGGGCTTTACCCGACCGGGCATCCCTCTCCTAACATTCCTTTCCTTTGTCCCCAGTGGGGGGTTGTGGCAGCCACTCAGCCAATGAGGCGGCTCGGAATGGGGTAATCCCCGCTCCGAGCGACCACACGGCTAGAAGCTGCCATCCTCCCCTGCCGGGGATCGAAGTGTTTCCCCTCCCTCTGCCCCCCCCAATCCAAACAATACTTTCCCCACCCTCCCAACCCCACTCACCTTCTTTTTCATCAATTTTCGGGAGTGGATGCGCTGGGAACACTTTTGTCCCCAGCGCGTCTGCGACAGGCCATCATGGAAAGGAAGAAGGGACTACACGTAGTCCCTGCTCTCCTTTCCACGGCGGCCATTTTCATTGTTTACATTTTCCATATTTTTTTAATGGGTCCATGGAAAGGGAAAAGTGACTACTTGTAGTCCCTGCTCCTTTTCCATGGCAGCCATTTTGTTTGTTTACCTCTTTCCATTCATTTTGAATGACCGCCATGGAAATGGAAAATGGACTCTGTTTTCCCTTTCCCAGCAGCCATTTTATTGACATTTTTATTTCTATTCCCAGAAAAAATCTGCTCTTAGTACCCCAGTCTAACAGGCTAGGGTACTAAGAGCAATAGACCCCTCGCAGGGGGGGGGGGCATTACCACTTCAGGTAATGCTCCAGGGCCTTCGTTAAGGCCTTTGTAACTATGTGCCCCGTTGCATTACCTGAAGTGGTAATGCCCCCCTGGCTCGGGGCCTATTGCTTATTTCATAGTCTGGCTCCGAACGAACACGAACATTGTATGATCTGCAAAAATGTTTGTTTACTCATATAAATCAAACTGGTAATTATCAACCTCCATCACAATATAAGCTCTTCAACAATTCAAAATTTATAGGACCGAAATTTAACACTTTCTTTGACCCATACGATGGTTCTCATAGACTGAGAGAGCCGTACCACAAGTTTACAAATAGCCAAATACAGATGGCTAAAACGTGGACGAACCACCACACATCAATAGTACTCAAAGGTCCGCAATAGCCCTGCTATATTCATAGGTATGTCGAGAGGTGTCTGCGTGCTCGCTCATTAAGACACTACTTATGGATAGATGTGAGAAAGATAAGTCTATGTTCTATCTTATACAATAGTTTTATGCTTCAGGTTTTGAGGCCCTTGCACAGATTTTCTGGTGTTCATTTATTAGTAGCGTACACAAGGCAAAGTTTTCGCCACTCAAAGTCGCGGTTTCCCAATAGGGTTGGATGTCTGATTCTGAAGTCAAGTCATCCTGTTTTAGTCAATGTTGGTGCCTCCAAGATGTCCTCTTTTCTCACGTGTACTTTTTAATCCTTTCCATCTCCTGCACGAGGTCTACAGACTCCACATTCTGGAGCCCTGCCTTCAACACCTATTACCTTGAGAAAAGGTGTCCTTTTTGGTCACCTTGCACCAGCAAAGATAGAAGTGGCAGGAATAGCAAAGACCCTGCAGTGTGCTGCAATTCTGCTCTTCTCTCCTCTTCCCTTCAATGCCAAGACTTTATAAAAGCATGGCACATGATTCACAACGGAAGTGCCATGATCGCCAGCATCCGTAGCATTGAATGCACTGCTGTAAATAATATCGCAGCAGCTCAAACTGAATGCTAGCGCGGCCATTTGACCGAGTTTAGCGTTCTGATTTTCCTTGGCAGCAGCCAATGTCAAGGCATCGCCTCTGCTTGCATGACTAACTCGAAATCAAAACATAGTATAAATATGCTCACTCATATTCACCTATCCTAAGAAACTCGCATGGAATTAGAAACCATGGCAAACACTGTATACTCAAACACGGTCATTATTTTAAAAGTAGTCATTGCAGGCAAGGGACTGACAATGTTGGCACTGGGGTGCATGTTGGTCCATTTTTGGTGCAATTCTGCACATTTACAATGCAGGGTACAAAATGAAAGCGTGAACACAGGTGATATCACCCTTACTCTTTCGTTTTTGCTCCCCATTTCGTAAACAAATGTAAATGCCACCTGCCAAATATGCTTAGCAGTTGGCATTTACAATGGATTACTATGGAGAAACACTTGTGTACAGGTGCGTTATGAGTGACTCATCATATCTCATATCTCACATCTCATATCATGGAGCCACCTGCTTTTAGCAGGTATTAAATGGATGGGAATGTCAGGGGAATCCATTCGTTTAAAAGCAACATGAATGTATATACTTGCATTAAACAATGTGCTCTTTATTTATTTATTTATTGGTTATTTCGAATGCGCCTTGACAGAAGTGATGGAGAAGGAATGCACAGCGGAAATGTTATTTCCCCTACATACAGCTCCACTTTCCAAAGCAAGCACGTCTTCCAGAACAATCAGTCAAGCAAGGCATAAACCACTGTACAATGTTGTTTTATGCCTTGTTTTACCGCTTTCACCCTAATATAATCACCCCACAGTGCTTTTAACATTAGCTCAGGATGCTGTATTCCTGTTCTTTTTTGAGGTGAATATGTCTGGTTTACGGCACAGTCCGGTTAAGCTTGTTTAATATTGATGCATTGCGGGTACTTTGATCATATGGATGTGTTGCCCCTTATCTCACCCTCATTGCATTTGTCAAATAAGTCAAGACAGAATGTCTTCTGAAGATGCTCCCATATTACAGGGCTTTTGAAGGTTTAGAGCCACAGTCTCTTCCCACTATGCTTCACTCCTGCATTGCAAGATAGGGTAGAAGAAGGCCGCCCTTCAAAATTTTAATAAGCATAGTTCCTCTGTCCTCCAAAATGGTCAGAGTCAGTGCTGGAGCGTTCTTAAAATCGTTGACAAACTTTGAACCTTTTCCTGCACCCACATCTGTCGAATCACTTGAAACTTTGGTGAACTCAGACTGCCCCTTTCTGTTATTTTCCTCACTTTTATCTCCAGGTCATTTTTAGGAAATAGTAATGTTAATGTTCCTGTTAAAGGAATTTGTACCGTGCACAGTCACCACCGGAGTGGGCCCCAGGCGCTCTGGTGGATCTGAAAAGGAGGGTGTGAAAGAAAACAGGGGTTTGGGGGGTTAGTAGGCCGTAGTGGGAATAGGAAAGTTAGAGTTGTGATGTCCTCTTGGCAGCTTCAGTTCCGTTTGCACCGTTCGCTGGGCTTAAGTGCGGTTTTCGGGTCTGTGCAAATTCCCATGTCCCGTTGTGCCGGGTTATGTGTTGTTAGTCCGTTGTTGCAATGTGGTGAAGCACGTACAAATTTCTCTGCAGAGAAATGACTGTGTGAGTTTCTGTATGAGAAGTGTATGCAGAAAGTTATGGTTTTAGAGTTGGGTTAGCAGGTTTTCCTTACCTCTTTTTCTTTGCGTTTCTACACTCAGCATCTATGATTATCCTGTGTGATAGGCATTGTTGTTTGACCATCGATTTGGCAGGCATGTTGAGGAGTGGTAGTTTTCTTATGTATTACTCTAGAGGTATCTGTACCTGGCTGATGCAGGCGTTTTCCCCTCCCTGGGGTTGGTGATGTTTAGGTTAGAGGATTCTGGTCCCTCCCCGCCCATCCCGTGTGGGGCCTTATCTACCTAAGTTTCCTCTTTGGAATAGCGGCATGTGGACATGGGTGGTCGGGGCATTGTCCCACACCGTCTGGTTAAGGAAGATTAAGTTAGGGTCATAGGTTCCACCTTGGGGTGATTTTCCCTCGCTGGGTCTATGCTTCCTAGTCATTTCCTTCTGGTTCTCAAAATGGTAGACAATGAAAAAAGTCCTAGGTTTCACAAAATGATAGGCAGTCAGAAAACACACCTAGATTTGAAATTCCTAAACAGTGGGAGAAAAGGCCTGGGTTTCACAAAATGGTAGACAACGATAAACACACCTGGATTTGAGATTCCTGGAAAGTGGGAGGAAAGGCATGGGTTTCACAAAATGGTAGACAATGAGAAAGACACATGGATTTGAGATTCCTAGACAGTGGGAGAAAAGGCGTGGATTTCACAAAATGGTAGACATTGAGAAACACACCTGGATTTGAGATTCCTAGACAGTGGGAGAAAAGGCCTGGGTTTCACAAAATGGTAGACATTGAGAAACACACCTATATTTGAGATGCCTAGACAGTGGGCGAAAAGGCCTGGGTTTCACAAAATAGTAGACAATGATAAAGCACATCCATATTTGAGATTCCTAAATAGTGGGAGAAAAGTCCTGGGTTTCACACAATGGTAGACAATGAGAAACACACCTTATATTTGAGATTCCTAGACAGTGGGAGAAAAGGCCTGGGTTTCACAAAATGGTAGACAATGAGAAAGCAAACCCAGATTTGAGATTTCTAGACAGTGGCACAAAAGGCATGGATTTTACAATATGGTAGACAATGAGAAATACACCTAGTTTTGATATGGTTTCACTATACAATGGACACTTCAATGTAGGCCTGTAAATTGGGTGCAAAATGGATAACTCAGCAGGTATCCTGGGTGTGTATGTTAGTGGGTGAAGTAATTATTGCAGGGTTGGTGGTTTAGAATGGGTTGAGCGTTGACATAGCAGTTACTACCAATAGTTTTCCCTACCTTGTCTGTTGCTGCTGGTTGATGGCTTCCTGTTTTTCTGCTGACACCTGCAGACACCACCTGGAGTTGCTTCTGTTGGAGAATAGTAGAATACTTTCTTATCTTTTCAAATTCTCAAAAGCCTTGATTGAGCTTTTGTAACAATGTCCAACGCTATCACTGTTTGAGAGATAGAAATGCAGGTGATACTGCAAGCATTCCTACCACTGCTGTACTACTGGAGAAAAAAAAATGGATCAACTGGTCAGAAATGTCCCTCTCGGATGTTGCAGATCTTCCCACATGCAGATAGGAATTTGTTTGTGTATTGCACATTTAAAGGGCATACCAATTATAAATACAGGATTCCGTTTGAAATCCCCCTGATTTGCACAATTTCACAAATGAGTTGCAATAGTCCATGTGAATGTGTGCACCTATGATCTTTATTATACATTGTCTGCAACTTTATGTGAGGCAACTTATGCCAAAATAATATTGCAAATTGTGCCATGCCATATGTGTTAATTTTAGAACACAAATTAATTGGTGAACTATTTGTAAATTGCCGGGTGGCCCGTTAGTTCCCTGTAGTCTGAGAAATATGTGCTTAAATATATATTTGTTTCCATGTCACTTCACAGATAATAATTACTTTGTGGGACTTTTCCACAAAGTAATTACTTCAAAATGTCATTGATTTTTATTTTTATTTGGGGGGTCTCCCCTCATTCCCCCTTTCCCCCTTTCCCCTTAATTACTGCCGTTACCCCAAACCCTACCCACCACCTTTTTACCCCTACCCAAAAATGCATATATTATTTTGATGACATTTAAAAGTAATTACTTCATGGTAAAATTACCACAAAGTAATTACTGTTGGCGAAAGAACAGGATGCAATATATTGTATGTACCTTTTGTTTGCTAGAGCTTTAAATAGAGATCTGGTCAACCTCATTATGTAAGGACCCCTCCAAAATTACGTCGGAGAACATCCAAGGATAATAGAGCAGAATCCTTGGTTTGTTTGGCCATTTGAGGCAGTAGCTATCACTTAGAAGACTGCTGAACATGGAGGGGCCAGGCCAGAGAATACTCCAATTTGGTCTCTGAGGATCACGGTCTTCAATACAGGAGCAGGCCTCCTGTGCATGGAGTGCAGTGAAGTATTCTTACAATTTAGGGGTGGAGGTCTTGCGCTGGGTTACTTGACCCGCAATTCGGGAAACGGTTCTTTGGGTATGTGTGAGTGTCACTCTAAGAGTGAGGAGACTGTTATGCACTTTTATTCTGAAAACGGTTCGTTTTTTGGAAATGTAGATACCACTTCCTGCTGTTTGAGCATTACAAGAAAGGTACCTGTAGAGATGCTATGCCATTGCATTTTTCTTCAACTAATGTGGAGCAAGCAAGAAGAATTTCCCAGTTACTTTTGGTAGACTGACGAGAAAGGAGTAAACCCAAGGAACCAAGTATGTCCTAAAAGAAAAGACAGTTTTTTTATTTACATGTGTTTTGTTATCATAAAAACCCTTAGCAAGTACTCAATTATTTTTATTTACTTCATTTTCCATTAGATAAACATTACACTCCTCTCTATGCAATAATTCATCATAACATATATTTATCCAATATTAAAATATTTGAACAATAACATTGTCAAAAACGTATGCTAAATTTGATGTACATATTCCAAAACACAATTAAATTTACAACCTTTAAAATCATTTGCAGGATACAGGATACCATTCAATTCATCATAATCTGGATGAGATAGGTCAATTACTTCATATTAACTCAGTCATTTATCTTAAATACAACTACCTGGGAGAATACTGAGCATATTATAATAACAAAAATGTTTTGGGTTACTGTTTTTCTTCTGCGCCCTTATGGAAAGAAAAAATATGTATACCAAACTTTTTTCTTGATTTTGTAATAAATAGATATCATTTATTCAAACATATTGTTATGTTTGTTGAATTGCCCTCTATGATAACACGTATTTCGGCGAAACCATTGCCTTTTTCAAATCAGGGCTAATGTTTTGATTTGGCTATTCATAATACTTGTACGTTCATTACTGTGGACTCGAATAAGTCATGGGTTAAATCCCTTCAGCCGCGAATACTGTTTCAAACGGTCCTCGCGGTTTCACGACAAAAAACCGCGAGGACCGTTTCAAACAGTATTCATAGAGTGCAATTCAACAAACAAACAATATGTTTGAATAAAAGATCATGATTGAATAAAATCAGTGAACATATTAGTAAAACAAACAGGGCGCTGAGGTCAAGCCCTTGGGAAACCCACACCAGAAAGGTTCCTCAATCATTATTTATTATAATAACAAAGCCATTCTCTTCCAAATATTCCAGCCTGCCCCGTTATCACTAATGAACTGGCAGAGTATATCACAGCCGAAAATTGATCTTTGCGGATAGTTGTTAACTCTCATAGCGTTTTTTTGTAGCCTTTTATGTAGTGTTGTTTCAACTTGGCACAGCCCCTCAATACATGTCTTGATGTCTCCAAACCAGTTTTAAAGAGTCGACATTTCCTTTCTTCTACTGGTATACCGCCCAAGCTGCAATATACTAATAACATGGTAGAATATTAAATTGCAGCAATATTATGAAATGCTTGAGATCATAGCTACAGTATTTCAGGAGATAATCATCATGCTCTTCCTATGTTAAAACCCCTGACTAGCACACTGTCCATAAAGCTTTTTTGTACTCAATGAATCCACATTCAACGATGCGTCCCAATTTCTAGCTTTAGTCCTTAATTTAGTATCGAAACTGCTTAACAATTCTGGGTTCTCAAATGGGTGTTTCAGAATAGAAAGGGTCATTACGACCCAGGCGTTAAGGGGTTAACGGCGCCGTAAAAGGTTGCGGTGCCGTTAACCCCTTAACGCCTTACTACAAGGTCCCTTTGTGGCTCCCGACCTTAACAGCTGGTCTGGACCAGCCGTTAAGGTAGGGACCCGCAAAGGGACCTTGAAGGTAATTACGGTACCGCAATTTGCGGTACCGTAATTACCGCCTTCCCCTTTCCCATTGAGCCCTATGGGGCAAAAATGGGAATGGGGAAGGGCCAATGGTAAATGGGGAATTACTGCCCCGCCAACCTTGGATTAGGGTGGTAATTCCACATTTCACCATGGCGGAATCGTTAAGTTACCGGCGTTAACCATGGCGCTAATAGCGCCATTGGCTAACGCCGGGGTTGTAATGAGGGCCAGAGTCTTTAACAGCTTTTCTGATGATATGATTATATTTTTAATTATTGGATTACTATTCTTAATTTTATTGTCTCTTTCTATCAAGCATATCATTGTATCTTCTGTAAGATTCTGCATCTTAAGCTTAATGTATAATTTACACTGTTGGACCTGCCAGAGAACCTTTAGGGATGTGAGGCGTAGTTTGCACCCAAAGGCCCCAATTGGTACTGGACTGGGAGGTCGGAGTATCCGCCGCCAAAGTTTCCCTCCAGTCTGTTGAACCATTCAATATGCTCTTTTATAAGCACCTCAAGCCTTAGAGAATACTTCATGTTATGCCCGTCTTGTATATTTGTATGTAACCTTCTATTGAGTGACCACCCCTGCTAGCAAGGAACTGTTTGCCAATGTTCCATTTCCTTATCACCTTTTTTGTCCTTACTTTTCTTTTTTTGTGGGGTTTGCAAAGATGATCATACCAAGATATATGTAGGTAGGAACAACCTCGAGTACTGTCACATTTATTTCTATGATTTACTCCTTTGTGGTGCTCCTATTACCATCACCTTTGTCTTGGTTAAGTTAATCTCCATATTGTTGTCTATAGCATTGGTATGGAATGCTTTAATTGATCGCTGCAGACGTGTAGGAGTGCTCTCAAGGACCATAGTGTCGTCCGCATAGGTAAGCCATTTTATCTCTTCCGTCCCAATCACAGGGGAAGCCTTGGATCTCATAAAAGGCTTTAGCCATGTCAGCTAAGTATAGGTTCAATAATACTGGCGCTAATACAAAGCCTTGCCTGAGGCCTATGTTTTTCTTAATGGCTCTAGATTGTCCCCCCTCTCTGTCTAATCAGACTGTAACCATGGTCTTGGTTTGCATTGCCATAACAAAGTTAGGCCGTGAGGATAGCTCAGGGGCTAAGTGTTTTTCTTGGAAGCAAGACAACGCATAGCAACACAGGTTTGAATCCCGTTCGTGCGCTTAAAAACTGGTCTCCGGTTTTAAGCGCATTATAAAATAACAATTATAATTATAAGTCCAGTAGACGTGGCCCCGTCCCCATTTCCTTTATTTAAACCATAAACAAGATCTGTCAACTCTGCCAAAAGTGGATAAATAGTCCACATAATATAAATATAACTTCTTCCTCTTACTAGCTCTGACTCCGGATATTAAATAGTGCAGTGCCAATATTGTCCAGTGTGCCCATGCCGGTTCTGAAGCCTGTTTTGTCAAGACAGAAGTCAATTTTTGGGGGGGCCCAGACTTTTATTTTATTTAATAACAGTGTTGCAAATATATTCTAACAGAACTCTGACAAGGCCAACATTCGATATTGTGAGGGGTCCAACTGGTTTCATGTGATCTAAATGAAAAATGAAATAACAAAAACATTTTCATCAAATATAAAACACCGAAAAAATACTGATTTTATTATTTTTGTATTTGGAGGTGTCCCATAATCCCACCCCAATCACCTCCCTGCCCCCATACATATATATTTAATACAAAATTTGGTAATTTTCGGTATTGTGCGTTAATTAAAAAAGTTATTTATTATTTGCAATTCATTAACATCACTGGATACCGGTCCAACCGTGACCCCTTTTTATGCACCAGTATGAATATAGCTTCATGCCTGCAATCAGGAGCCTGCCCATTCTGCCATATTGATGTAAACATTCTAGGTAGTATCAGGGCCCTACTAGGTATATCGTATATTTTTAACACGTATGACAGGCCATCCAGGTCCGGAGTGCGTGAGGCCTTCAATCTGGCGATTACATTCAGTATGTCATCCAGGTGAAATGGAACATTTTATCTATAATTATGCTCAATATATTCTTCAATGACTTTTAAAGTTGTTTCACAATGGTACACTTTGCCAATATAACGCTCCTATACTTTTGTCGCAATGGGATTTATCATTTTTTGATCTTTTTCTGGACATATTAGCGATATAAGAGTCAACACTTTATACTGTCCTTTGATCTGAATATACTGAACAGTAGCTTACAGTTGCCATTCATAACATCTTGCTTGTATGACCTCAACCAATTTTTATATTTTGTTTTTATAGTTGTGATCATCTTGTTTTTTTCTGTACTGCTCAAAGTTACAGTGCTTTTTGTTCTACAGAGCTCACCTCTGTAAAATTTCTTCCACTTCCTTTTAAATATGTCACAAATGTCAGAGTTATGTTTTCTGTCGGTCATACATCCTGTTGATTTCATGGCCTGTGCCAAGACGCACCCCAGTGTAGTAACTATTTCCAAATTGCCCATTCGATCTAGATCATTAATGACCATTAGGCACAAGGCCAATAACTGATTAAATTTGTCTCTATTTGGATTGGTACAACGAATCCTATCCCCCCTATTGATACCTGGAGATTCTGAGCACTGTCTACTTTGTAATTATGTTTTCTAACCTTAAGCTGTCATTTCAATATCCTCATCCGACCCTGGCCATCAATGCACCCTCGCTTCATGTGAAAAGCTGCTTGCTTCCGCATTGTCTACCAAGGGCTCTAGAGGATGTTATTTATTTCATTTTTATTTTTTATTGTGACATTAGTCAACATTTTTCCTTTTTAATCAGAAATACATTCTACAGATAATAACTTTTTTTCAAACCAGGATAAAAAGAAGTATCAAGAATGGAGAAAAGAAGAAAAAAGAAAAACAAAATGAACAATAACAGAGAACATTATGTAAAATATAGGAAGTACTATCTCCAACAAAGCAATCACATTACTTTCCTTAAAATAAACCTTAAGAATTATCCCAAAACATCAGAAAGGAAAAGAATAAGACAAATATCCAAAAGAGAAGGGGAAAAAACAATAACATGACTCAATACCACCTCATCTCAAACACTTGTAAATACCTAAATATCTGAGATCTTATGAAAACAAAAAAGATTCTTCTAAGTCATGTTCCCAATTACTTTAAAATCCTTTAAGATTCATGTTACTTCATGAGTAAGAAAAGTTTCTGGGCCTTCCGACAGTCTTTGCCAAAACAGTTTTGAGTTCAAAGTTTTCGGGTCATGAACAAATCTTCGAAATCTTTTCAGTCTGAAAGGCCACGTCCCTGTACATTCTATCAACAAATGAACGACAGTTTGCTTTACACCATCTTCACATTTGTCACAGACATTAGAGGGGAAAGCTATTGGATATCTAATATGCTGTAGTTCCAAAGAGAGAACAACATTTAGCCAAAATCTCAGGAAATCAGATCTGGCCCTTGGATTTAATGATTTCTTCAGATACACCGGAGAGAACAAATAGGTTTGCCAATTTACGTTCAAAGACGCTGATAGTTTGTCAGCTCTCATTTTAGCTATTGTTCTAATCCAGTCCATCCACTTAACAGATTCTTTTACCTTTAATGGATTCTGTATTAGAATATCAATTGAAGCGTCTGCCGCTTCTAATAGGTTATTACAATAAGATCTCAAGCTATTTATGAAGATGTTATCTTTCACTTTCATCTGCTGTGCAACTTCCACATATAGAGATGCTTTCTGAGGGAGCAAGATCAACCTAGGTAAACTCAGCCATTTCCATTACATTGCTGACAGCTGTGAGCTAAGGGCTAGTTCGTATCGTACACATGGGATTGGTATAGAGTTTGGTAGAACTAATACATTTTTCCATATCTGGCCCTCTATCTTATCCCAGTTAACATCGTAAGCCTGTGGGTAGCATTCTAAACCATAGGTGATGGATGGGAGGACCTTCCCCACATAATATTTAATCAGTGGAACCAAGGAAAATCTACAGTGCTTAGACTACACTCTCTTCATTTGAGCACCCAACTTTCTTTGTTTAGGCTCAATTATTGTTAGGAGATGAGACATGGAGAGATAAGACAGAATCTGACAACCCAGAAAAGTTACTTATTTATCTGTAGGAATAATTGAGTTGTTCAAATGCCATACATGCTTAGTTATTCTATGAGGATGTTTAAAAATAACAATTATTTACTTGCTTGGATTTATAGACAAGTCATTCAAAGAGGCATACTTCGCTAGGGATGTCAGTAACTGCTGTAAGCAGACTTGGGTGTGATCCATAACCACAATATCGTCTATAGGCCAGCCATGAGGTTTTCCCTGTACCAATCCTAGGAACCACCAGACACTTTTCCAACAACCATTCAAACAGATCTGCCATAAACAAAATAAACTGGAAAGGAGCCAGCAGACAACCCTGGCAGACCCCCCTCTTTATCTTAATAGCGGTAGATAGAAAACCAGATTTCGTAAGTCTTACTCTGAGTACAGAACCTTGGTGCAGATCAATAAGAATATTAAACAGGCCGTCTGGTAAACCCCATTTTTTTAGTTTATATCATAGTTTATTCCTATTTATGGTGTCAAAAGCCTGGGAGAGGCCAACCCAGGCAGCCAAAAGCGCAGTACAAGCTGTAGCCAGGGAACATGAAGTAATTCAGCTAAGAATCAATATATTCAGAGACGTCGATAGACCTCTCCTAAAGCCTGTCTCTTCCCTAGGGATTATGCACTTAGACTCTGCCCAACTTTCCAATTCCACCAACACTAGCCCGCTGAAGATTTTGCCATCTGCGTCAAGTAATGAAATAGGACGATAATTGACCGCCAAGATGCGATCATATTTTTTATAGATTGGAATGATAATAGCCTCTCTCCATGAGTCCGGAATTGCCTTCGACAGGAGGATATTGTCGAACAGTATCTTCAGTATTACAGCCCAAACAGTTGGATTCTTTTTTAGAACCAAATTTGATAAGTCGTTCGGCCTTGGAGCCCTCGAGCTAGAGGATTTCTTTATTAAACGCTCAGTATCGTCTACCTCAAACTGCAGAGTCCAATTTGCCTTTTGATGAGAATAGGGGAGTTGGGAAGTAGGAGGGGCATAGACCTTCAAAATAAATTCCACCCATACTTTTTTCGTCAATCACTGACGTTTGAGTGGTATCAATAGAAGATTATACTAAATTGACAATTGTCCAAACATTCTTAGAATTTGACAGAGATAGAGCCTTCAACATTTCTTCACCATCTCTATGAGAAAGCATAAACCTGTGACCTCTAACCCAGTTCTTATATAGGTTATTAATTTGTTTAATTTGGGCTAGGCAGTCCTTCCCATCTTTTACTGTTTTTTTAATTATATGTTTATTGGGCCTTTATTGCCTCTTTTTTCATATATTTGGTTATCAAAGGAGTGTTTACGTTTTTTTAGGCTTACCATTCCCCATTTTAGGGGGATTCAGAGACTACAAAAAGCTGGTATAGTTACTCGATTTACATTGCTCTATCAATTGGCAAGTGGATGTCTGCCTAATAGCTGTTACCAGATTGTAATTAGGTGTTTAACCCCCTTTTTCTAACTTCACAACTCGATTACCCGCTATATTCACCTCCAAAGGATGGGCATACTATGGGTTTAATGAGGTATCCTCAATTCTTATAACAAAATGCAGCATAGCATGGTCCCTATCTTGAGTATGAACCAATTTGAGAGTTAGACATTTGTTAAAAATATTCCTGGAGACGTACACGTAATCAATAGTTGAAAAAGCGTTGCCTCTCTCCCAGGATGGTGCACATGGGATATCTCCCTTCACATTCCCATTGATCATCGTTACATCCCATTCAGCCATAAACTCATCCCAGACATACCCATTATGTGATTTCTTTTTTAGAGGAAAGGAGAATACATTTGTGTTAATACACTGCGTATTCAAATCACCCAAGAGTATCAAGTCATCAAAAGGAAATTGAGAGACGACTTCAACAAATATATCAGACAGAGACTGCAAGAAACACATGAGAGAAATCACCTTAGGGTTCCCATAAACTGTGATTACCACCCCATAGGAGAAGATCATGATCTGCACTCTAACCTCCAAGAGACCCTGAACTGTGTTTGATATAAAAGTACATTTGTTAAAGACCTCTCTTCTGCAAGACAAAAGCAGTCCTCCACTCGGACGTCCAGCCCCTCTGTTTCAGCCAGGTTTCTTGTAAAGAGATCAAGTGAAAGTTCTGAAAAATAAAACATCTCTGATTATCTTTAGAAAAAGAGGTATAGATAGCCACCTGAGTTCCTGCTTGGCTAGAGTTTCTGTTCAGGCATACACGTCTTCTTAAAGACTTGAGCTATTATTTCTGGCACCATTTCCCAAAGATTCAATGACCCCCCAGACTAGAGGACGCCTTCATAGATAAGGTATTTGTAATGATACTAGGGTGGATTCTGGATGTAACATATCCTCTTTTTAGCCATTCATCCTTTGACTCAAACATTGTCTCTGAAGCTAGTCTGGATTTCATTAAAATTTCAGATGAACTTGTGTTTTGATAATCCGGGAAACTAACTCGATCTCTATCACTTGAAGTCAAAAATGTCAGTAAATTCATAGACTTCATCTCTTCCAATATGATTGGCCGATTAATGGGACTCTGAGACTTATTATCTTGGGACTTAGATAAAAAGATCCTCTGAGTTGAAGTGTTAGTAGCACCATTTTTGGCAGAAGAGACAGCAGAAACTTTCGACTTCAGAGAAGGCCACAGTGGAAAGGAGGATTTAGATTTTGGTGGGTTATGCTTCTCCATCTGCGGTTTTCCATTCAGACCAGAGTTAATCTACTCTCCTTCACAGTTTCCTGTCCTATAGCTAAATCACTTTTTTGTGGAATCGCAAAATTGGTTCCCACACTTTGATTTTTTTGCCCCAACAATGCATTAGCATTTTTTGTTTGAGAAAAATTAGAGCAATTTTCATGGGGGGCACATTTGGTTTAGGTTTTTGCTTTGGAGGAAGGAAGATGTGAGCGATTTTCTTAGGCAGAGCCAGAAAATCTGTCTGGCACCTGACTCTCACTTTAATAATGGCCGTGGAGCCCTCATCCAAGTTTTTGTTTGATTCCAGCTCTGCTGAATTATCTTTCAAATTCCCTTTTACTGTGACAGGCAGAGTCATTTTTTTTTCTGACAGACTGCTTACTGTTCCCCGAGTGAAGTTCAGCTTTCCTATACTTTCCTAGGAGCTTATTGTTCTTTTGTACCAATTTTAACTCTTCCACCTATCTTTTTCTTTTTTTTGTCTTTCCATTTGGTTTCTTTGTCACTTTGTCCAAATTCTCCACTTTGCCCAACTTCTCATTTAATGGCTCAGCTTCCTCGAATGGCTCAGCTTCCTCGATTATATCATTATTTGGGATCGGAGCAGCTTCATCCTCGGGCAGTTGAGCTAGACGCATACATTCTTTCATAACGGACACTGGTAGAGGTGTATCTTCCCACTCATTGGCCATTTGGCCTATCTCCAAACTCGTTGGATCAATGGGTAGCCAGGGCTTTTTTGGGCCCAGTTCCCATTTTTTGGTCAACATAGCTAAATCCTGTTTTAGATCCACACCTTGAGAAAACAGAACGTCCATTTTGCTTAGTTGAAACTCCTGAAAAGATTTCAAGAAATTCGTAGATGTGTTTCTTTCCTCGTTTATGGCTGATTTTAATGCCACCATATTTAAGTCCACTGACTCCATATCCTTTGTTAGTTCCAACAGAATTTGTGAGTGCTGTTCCACTTCCGATTTAATATTTTCAAAGATCTTCACCAGCGAGCTCAATACAAAATTTAAGGCCGCTATAGTGGGGAGTCCCAAATCTTCCCCATCCATTGCTGTTTGTTTAGAATCTTTTTTCTGATGGTCAGAAACCAGAGCAGAAATGTGCCGTTCCATCTGACATTCTTCCTCTACTGCCGGCCACAATTCCAATACAGGATTTTGCTCAGTAGAAAAGTTAATATCTTGGACATCAGAGGCATCAACAGAGGAGTGCAAGCTTTGATAGTTTTGATTGTATAACGTATCGAAGGGTCGCTGGCAATCTGAAATTTCCTCCGTTAACATAGGAGTACGATCTTTTGTTGCAGCAGCAGTGGGCATAGGGAAATGATCTTCGATTGTATTTTTCATAGTGACCGCCGTAACCGTGTAATTCAGTTTCGACATTAATATGGTTTTTGCTGCCATATTCAGTGGAGTAAAGTGGGTTGTGTCCTTTAGTTTATCTATTTTACAAGCAGACCAGAACGTGTGGGGACTTACAAATCCCCCGGAAAGGTACTCTTTGGTGGCAAGAAACTTCCCCTCCCCATTTTGTAGGGGTGGGCAAGGAGCTTTTCCGACATATTTAGCCGGTCCATTGGGGTAGAGTTGCCCTGAGGGTCAGATAGCGCTATTTCGTCTCCCAAAGGCCCTCTCCACAAATTATAAGTATTTGACATTACCCCTTCCCACTCAAGATCCAAACGGAAAAAAGCTAGCGGGGATAGGCAGAAAATAGGATGTAGGAATAAGCTCAGAACCGCTGAACGAGTCAAAGGTACTTGACCTGCAGTCCTCGATCAGCTCTTAATTATAAAACTAATAATGCCAGCCCCAAGAAGGGAATCGGCTGAATTCAGAAAGCTCTCACCCTCTAGTATCCCTGCCGAGTACTGCCAAACACTGGGCACTTTCGTTGTGATTGACATACGGATGTACCTCTAGTGCAACAGGCTCTCCGGAGCTTACCTGGCTTCACGTCAATAGAGCAGGACCAGCAAGATCAAAGGAGGAGCCTCCAACAGTCTCCCGCTGCTCCCCAGATGATGAATGTCAATAGACGGAGCAAAACTCCTTACCGTTCCTTCCTTTCAGTCCTTTGGCGGTATCCCACACACACGAGGAGCTCAATGATGCTATGGTGAGAGCCCCTGCTCCACGCACCTCCAGCACAACAGCAAAACAGCATTACAGACTGCGGGTGCCCTTTTCTCCGTTTGGGCTTCTCGCCGCAAGGGCCGCCGGCTTGGATTAATATCCGCTACTTCCTTGTGGGCATGGCCTGCTACTTAGATGTTCCTTAAAGTTGCAGGTGCAGGGGATGTACGCCAAGAAATATGAGCGCTGCAATGACATGGGCAGCGTTCGTGAGGTGAGTTAAACCAGTCCAGCCCACAGCTCCACAAATAAACAACAAACAGCAAAACAGCAGTACAGACTGCGTTTGCCCTTTTCTCCGTTCGGGCTCGAGGATGTCCAGCTGCATTGCGCTTCTCTTGCAGTAAGTGAAACGTTGCCTGCCAGGCTTCGCTGGTCATAGCCAAAACCTGTGGCATGAGGAATCCTTGCACTGGCCCTGGCTTGTTCCCCTCCCATTCTACTGTCTACTCCTGTAGCAAACCCACTGATGCTGTCAGGCCTGCCTTCTCTTCCATCTCCTGCTCCTGTGGCAAATTCTTCACCAGCCTTGCCTCGTTTCCTCTTCCTAAAATGACCCTTAATGACTCCCCCCCAACTCAGGCACCACCTTCTCTGGCTGCGGGTGTTTGGCACAAATAGTAGCCACATTGGCAAAAGGCACTGAATTTCCCTTGCAGACCTCACTCTGGCAATCTGTAGTGTCACTCTACGAGAGGTTCATTTCAATTCCCATCTTCCTCTCAAGGACTAACACACTAGACAATACGAACAAAGAGAAGTGATTGTCTACGGCAACCCAATGCATTTGCATAAGGCTCTCAGACACAAGAAGGACTGTGACTAAAACATGGGGGATTCTTTGGTTCACACACACACGTAGTAGGGTGTTCTGGGTGTCACCAACAATCGTGAATGCAAAGGGGAATTAGGAGTACAAAAGGGCAAAGGGGATTTTATTTTGCTGATGCTCAGATACCAAGAGCTGGACAGTATCTGTTGGCCAGCTTGTTGAAGCATAATGTAGCTGCTACTATGTGTGGCCTACTATCTTCAATGTTTAAGCATGAAATGTCTCACAACGACCCAAGCTCTCCTGAAAGGTGCCCCTCCGCTACCAAATGAGCGAGACACTCTTTCTCTTTGCTTTCCTTAATAGCTGCTACACAATTCATCCTGTGATCTCGACCCCTGGGATTCTCAATTCCTTCCCTCTCCTCCTCACTCTCGCTTTCTTGCGCTAAGTATTGGATACATGCTCCCTTTCAGTTTTTGGCCTGCATTGATACTAAAACCAGACATTTAGGTTTATTTTTAAATTGTGAAAAAGCCCTTTGCCTGTCTGGCAGAGTTCTAATGAGGGCTTGGGTAACAATTCCAGAATGAGAAGATTCTGGAAATAAAAGTAAGATCTGGAAGTTGCTGAAGTAGCCTAGGCTTCCAGGTGCCTGTGAAAATGAAAGGTATAGCGCTGGAAGGCTTGCGAGGCTGCCTCTCAGGGCATGAGTTCTTTCATCATGCCCGCCTCACCTGGCAGCTACTGATCAAATGGAACCCAAATGCAGTGTAAGCGAATGAGTCAAGTTCTGCAGCTCCTTTTGTATTTTTCCATTCAGCCTCTCAGTCCCTAGGTTTGTTAATTGGTCTGTTATGTATGCCCACATGAAAGCTGCTTTTTCGTAATAAAAGGATAGTCTCTGGAGGAAGGGCAGAAACGAACACAAGACTACGAGTCGTCCCGCGAATGTTCCAAGCACTTTGTAGTAAGCGGCGCTAATGACGAAAGCTTCCCTTCTCACGCTGTGTGATCCCTCGCCCACGAATGTTTGTATCGAATGTTTGTATCGGTGGAGCGAAGCTAATCTCATTGCTGCAACCACTCTCACAGGTTAGAGTCAGAAGACCTGCAGAAGCAATCAATAAGTGCTGCGCTGGACAATAGGCAGCCGATGAACACGAAGCTTGTAGCCAGGGCAGAGACTGGTAAACACTGAATCAATTTATTTATTTATTTACTTTCTATTTATTGGGTATTTATAATGCATCAACACAGCAAAAAGTGTTCCAAGGCGCATCAAGACAAGGAAGGGGAGAAAAAAACAAATACATTATGTTCCTACTAGTTCTTGAGACATTTGGATCGTGCAAGTGCAGCAACAGAAAAGAGTGGAGGGAGAAGGGGAAGTGAAGGTTGGGATGAACAGGGAAGAAGAAACACAATATCATTCCTACTAGGTCGTGTGACGATTCAGAGTGTGCAAGTGCAGTACTAAGAAAGAGTGGAGGGGGAAGAGGGGAAGTGAAGGTTGGGATGAACAGGGAAGAAGAAACACAATATCATTCCTACTAGGTCGTGTGACGATTCAGAGTATGCAAGTGCAGTACTAAAAAAGAGTGGAGGGGGAAGAGGGGAAGTGAAGGTTGGGGGGAGCAGGGTAGAAGACACACAAAATCGTTCCCACTAGATTGTGAGACAATTTGGAGTTTACAAGTGCAGTGACAGAAATGATGGGAGAGGTGGAAGAGGAGGAATGCAGGACGGGGAAGAAGGGAAAGGCGGGAGGGAGGATATGGGTGCAATAAGTGCAGCCGAACATGTTCTCTTGCACTTTGAGGGAAGGGTGTGCAAGTCAGTGCTTGAGGAGGAGAGGGAGGGAGCCAGTGACAAGGAGTGCCTGCAGAATCACCCAGCATCGACTTCACTAGCGAGGGGAAAAAAAGCCTACATTTCAAAAACACCACAAATGCAAAACACCCAGATGCGGCTTTCCTAGAGAGAGGGCAAAAGACAAATGTGATTAACTAAGGTACATTTTCTAACATCCCCGCCATATATGGCTACCATACAACTGTGGGTGATG